>NC_064626.1:55867812-61510312 GCF_023864275.1 Schistocerca cancellata | reverse complement strand
AAAGTTTAATTTCGAATTAGTATTGCTCAGAAACTGGTACCAGACATTGGTCCTTTTGGGGAAAGGAAAACAAGTAAAATTCACTGACATCCAGTGTCTTTTTGTGTTTAACGTGTGAATAAAATAGTCATGTAATACACCGTTGATGTCAATTTAAACTTCGTATAAAAGTTGTAAGAAATATCATGTTTCGCACTTAGCTGCCTGATATTCTTCGCGTCATCAATTAAACAATAGGTTAATTTCATTTCGTTGTCATTTCTCATCAACGAAATAAGTTTGCCACAAAAGGCACACAATAATATGCTACTCATTTGAAATTAAGAAACAATACACTTTTATACACGAAAATCGACGTTATTATTTGGTCTTCATTTATTTAAGAACTGAGTTGAGAAACTTGCCGTTGACCAGGTATTTATTTTTTCCAGTCTTCTATTATTCACGTCCTCCTCTCTCCTCTCTGTATCCGTCTCCTCCTCCCACTCTCTTTACCCACCTCCTCCTTTCCCCTCTAATTTCATCTCCTTCCCCACTCTTTTATCAATCTTCTCTTCGCCCTCTTTCCCCCTCTGTCTCCATCACCACCTCCCCCTCTCCCAATTCATCTCATCCCCTTACCATTCTGTATCCTCTCTTCCTCATCCCTTTCTCTGTCCATTTCCTCCTCGCCCTCTGTATGTTAATCTCTTCCTCCCCATCTCTCTGCCTCTCTCTTCCTCTCGCTGTCTCTGTCCATCTCCTCCTCTTTCCTTTCTCTCTGTCCATCTAATCCTCTCCCCTCCCTTTTTCCATTTTCCACTTCCCTCTCTGTGTCCATCTCCTCCTCCTCCTCCTCCTCCTCGTCCTACCTCTACCTTTCTTCTTCTTGCGCTTTGCTGTCTGTCCATCTACTCGTCGTCCCTTCTCCCTCCACGTTATCTCACTGGCGTTTATAACCCCTACAGTATTTCTTTCCAGGATATAAATAACATGTGAACCGAATTTGACTGAAATCGTTCCAGCGGGTAAGGATGAACTCTTTACCCGTAGCTTTGCTCGCATAGGCACATGTCAAATATATTTCACCCATCCAGAATGAGATTTTCACTCTACACCGGAATGTGCGCTGATATGAAACTTCCTGGCAGATTAAATCTGTGTGCCGGACCAAGACTCGAACTCGGGACCTTCTTTAGAAGTAGCTCTGTTCGCAATACATTTCGCTGACAATGTGCACATATACCGCTTAATGTACCTGCAAAATTGTGTCATTGTACAGCACGTATTTCGGGATGTACTTCGTCATAAACTTTGCGCTCCGCGAAAATGAAACTGCAAGGCGAAACTCCTAGCCTAGATATACAGGTGAAATATGTGCACAAATACAAATAAAATATGTTAAATATGTGTGAAATATGAAACTTCCTGGCAGATTAAAACTGTGTGCCAGACCGAGACCCGAACTCTGGACTTTTGCCTTTCGCGGGCAAGTGCTCTACCATCCGAGCTACCTCTACGGTATATGTGGATGCTATCTGCGGAATGTGTTGCTGGTACATTCAGTGTTACATGTCAGTAAAGACTGCAAAAGTTGTCACGAAAATAGATATTATAAGGAATTAATAAATTAAAACGTCATGCGACATGTGGCAGTTTTACTGCATGAATAGCAAACATGTAGTACGCGATAAACATTTTTCCTTTCGCAATATTGTGGGGGTCGTCAGCCAGAAAAACTTTAGCTAAGGTCTGAGATTATGTGTAATGTTCGTTGCAGGTCTCTAAGCGGTCTCATTCTCACATACTAGATAACTGAAGTGTCGCTATTCTCACGTCGTGAGCTTCAGTGCTTTTTCGCGCCCGCCTCCACCCGCTTGACTGGTGGTTGTTTGTTGCCCCGACAGTGATTCTTTCTAGACAGTAACAGGTATCTGTACCAAGTTTCGCTGGCATCGGTGCTGCGGTTTAGGAGGAGCAGTATAACGTACACACACACTGTACATGCGAACATCCATATTTTTTTTAATTGTGTGGACTTAACACAATCACAATGGACAGAAACAAACACAGTATACCGTGTACTGAAGTAGATAACCTGTTGATGGATGAGAGCAGATGACAAGATCGCGTGCCATAAGCGTGCGCACGGTCATGGGACTGGTAATGCAGCGGTACTACCAGGTGCCCACTGCTAATAGGATCCATCTACTGCAATTCCTGTTGTGTCTAGACAAGACAGCCTAGACACAATAGAGGAAGCCGAAAGGCACGCGCTTAAACTCACCCAGGCTGGCGTGAGGTCTGAAAGAGGATACGTAATGAATGCTATAAAGAAAAGTACGTAGCTTCTGGAATACTTAACTTTAATCCACATTTGTAGAACATCGCTCTTGATGATACATTAATAGAATCTCAATATCTATGGAATACGGTGCCTTGCTAGGTCGTAGCAAACGTAGCTGAAGGCTATGCTAACTATCTTCTCGGCAAATGAGAGCGTAGTTGTCAGTGAACCCTGGCTAGCAACGTCGGCTGTACAACTGGGGCGAGTGCTAGGATCTGTCTAGACCTGCCGTGTGGTGGCGCTCGGTCTGCAATTACTGACAGTGGCGACACGCTGGTCCGTCGTATACTAGCGGACCGCGGCCGATTTAAAAGCTACCACCTAGCAAGTGTGGTGTCTGGCGGTGACACCACAATTCCTCACCAAGGCTTTGGACCACTGCGAGTTGCCTGGGCAGTGGGGGGTAAGGAGCTGGTGGCCCTCGTCCTCTATCACTACCTTCTCTCCTTCCACTGGATTCGGCGTAGCCAGTTAGTTCCGTCACGTTCACACTAGCGATCAGCCGCCGAGTGCGATACAACAGGAGAGTTGCAGCTAAGTAAACATGGCGGCTAGAAATGTCACGAAGCACTGTAAATACTGGGTGACCTAGAAGCAGTGGTCGATATTCAGAGATGTCACAGGAGCGATCATTCGGAGGGAAAAGAGTCTAGTAAACATACGCACTAAAATGCATGCCTTACGAGCTTTGAGCATCATCAGGTTACACTCCCAACAGTCATCATCAGAATTGTGTCAATATCATGACTTACATAAGATAGCGAAACTTCTTACATCATAATATTGACGCAACTCTGTGAGAATTTCTTATGAAGACTGTTGGTAGCGTAACCTGATTCTGTTCTTTTGCACGCAACCGGCCGTGACGTAATAAATGTGAATAAACACAGCTGTGCTGGTTTTTGTTAATATCCTTGTACTTGGTCGACGTCAATGTTACATGATTGGATAACGCTCGTCAGTTTGATACCGATAATAAATTCCAGCGACTGGAGCCAACATGGGATTACACAGCCAACCGGTTGCACGTTACTGGTCGGTACAACGACCTAGGTTTCGACACCTATTAGGGGTGTCTTCATCAGAATGAAATTTTCCTAAATCCTATAAAATAATACAGAAAAAAATAGGTACGACAAAAACCAAATTAACCAAGATGACAATTTTCAGCCCGCATCTCGTGGTCGTGCGGTAGCGTTCTCGCTTCCCACGCCCGGGTTCCCGGGTTCGATTTCCGGCGGGGTCAGGGATTTTCTCTGCCTCGTGATGGCTGGGTGTTGTGTGCTGTCCTTGGGTTAGTTAAGTTTAAGTAGTTCTAAGTTCTAGGGGACTGATGACCGTAGCAGTTAAGTCCCATAGTGCTCAGAGCCATTTGAACCATTTGACAATTTTCACGACATACAAAGGTTACTTATGTAAAATTCTATTGCTACATCTACATCTACATCTACATCTACGTCTACATCTACATCTACATCTACATACATACTCCGCAATCCACCATACGGTGCGTGGCGGAGGGTACCTCGTACCACAACTAGCATCTTCTCTCCATGTTCCACTCTCACACAGAACGAGGGAAAAATGACTGCCTATATGCCTCTGTACGAGCCATAATCTCTCTTGTCTTTGTGCTCTTTCCGCGAAATATAAGTTAGCGGCAGTAAAATTGTACTGCAGTCAGCCTCAAATGCTGGTTCTCTAAATTTCCTCAGTAGCAATTTACGAAAAGAACGCCTCCTTTCCTCCAGAGAATCCCACCCGAGTTGCTGAAGCATTCCCGTAACACTCGCGTGATGATCAGACCTACCAGTAATAAATCTAGCAGCACGCCTCTGAATTGCTTCTATGTCCTCCCTCAATCCGACCTGATAGGGATCACAAACGCTCGAGCAGTACTCAAGAATAGGTCGTATTAGTGTTTTATAAGCGGTCTCCTTTACAGATGAACCACATCTTAACAAAATTCTACTAATGAACCGAAGACGACTATCCGCCTTCCCCACAACTGCCATTACATGCTTGTCCCACTTCATATCGCTCTGCAGTGTTACGCCCAAATATTTAATCGACGTGACTGTGTCAAGCGCTACACTACAAATCGAGTATTCAAACATTACGGGATTCTTTTACCTGTTCATCTGCATTAATTTACATTTATATATATTTATAGTCAGCTGCCATTCTTTACACCAATCACAAATCCTGTCCAAGTCATCTTGTATCCTCCTACAGCCACTCGACGACGACACCTTCCCGTACACCACAGCATCATCAGCAAACAGCCGCACATTGCTATCCACCCTATCCAAAATATCATTTATGTAGATAGAAAACAACAGCGGACCTACCACGCTTCCCTGGGGCACTCCAGATGATACCCTCACCTCCGACGAACACTCACCATCGAGGACAACGTACTGGGTTCTGTTGTTGTTGTGGTCTCCAGTCCAGAGACTGGTTTGAGGCAGCTCTCCATGCTACTCTATCCTGTGCAAGCTTCTTCATCTTCCAGTACCTACTGCAACCTACATCCTTTTGAATCAGCTTGGTGTATTCATCTCTTGGTCTCCCTCTACGATTTTTACCCTCCACGCTGCCCTCCAATACTAAATTGGTGATTCCTTGATGCCTCAGAACATGTCCTACCAACCGATCCCTTCTTCTAGTCAAGTTGTGCCACAAACTTCTCCCCAATCCTATTCAATACCTCCTCATTAGTTATGTGATCTACCCATCTAATCTTCAGCATTCTTTTGTAGCACCACATTTCGAAAGCTTCTATTGCTAAAAAGCAATGGTCAGAGTTTAGAGCAGCTGTGGTCAAGTCTAAAATAAAACAAAACGTTCCAGCCTTTGTCACGTGTGCCCAGCTGGGAATAACATTAGACTCAAGAGACTCTAAACTCTGACCGTTGTTTTTTTAGCAATGTAATTTGACGTAAGTAATCTTCATTCGTCATGTAAATTGTCGCCTTGTTAATGTCGTTTTTGTCGTACCTAATTTTCTATGTATTATTTTATAGGATTTATTAAAATTTCATTAAGACAAAGACAATCCAAGTAGGTGTCGAAATATAGGTCAATGTTCCTGAAGTGTTGGCAGAAGAGCCAACACTGTGTTGCTAGAGGAGGCCGATATGCACGCGTTTAATTACACGCTGACTGGCGTGAGGTCTGGAACAGTTAAGGGAATTAATAGTAGCAAATAAAGTACGTAGTTGATATAATACTTAACTTTAATCGACAATTGGTGTACATCGGTCTGATGGTTCATGCTTCATTAGATACATAGCAAAGGATAAATGGCGCCTTGCTAGGTCGTAGCAAATGACGTAGCTGAAGGCTATGCTAACTATCGTCTCGGCAAATGAGAGCGTAGTTGTCAGTGATCCATCTCTGGCTAAGTCGGCTGTACAACTGGGGCGAGTGCTAGTACGTGTCTCTAGACCCGCCGTGTGGCGGCGCTCGGTCTGCCATCACTGACAGTGGCGACACGCGGGTCCGTCGTATACTAGCGGACCGCGGCCGATTTAAAAGCTACCACCTAGCAAGTGTGGTGTCTGGCGGTGACACCACAGTTCCTATCAGTTATATGCAACCGGTCGGCTTTATGATTCAATTTCTGAAACTAGTATACGGTTGCCGAGTAACAGCCATGTTCAGAACGGAGATTGATTCGAATAAATGTGCATGGAAGTGCATCGCAGCCTCATACGAATGATGGACGTTCCTACATCTTTATCTTTACTTACAGCCAGTGTTGTGTGCTATTGTCAAGAGATTTCAAATTGATTCCGTATTTCTAGACTTCCAGAAGGCTTTCGGCACTTTACGTCACAAGCGGCTTGTGAACAAATTGCACGATTATGGAATATCGTCTCAGTTATGAGACTGGATTCGTGATTTCCAGTCACAAGGGTCGTAGTTCGTAGTCACTGATGGAATGTGGTCAAGTAAAATAGAAGTGATTTCCAGCGTTGCCCAGGGTAGTGTTGTAGACCCTCTGCTGTTCTTTATCTATATAAATGGTTTGGGAGACAATCTGGGCAGTAATCTTACATTATTTGCAGGTGATGCTGCATAGATACCATCTTCATATACAGTCCTGGAAATGGAAAAAAGAACACATTGACACCGGTGTGTCACACCCACCATACTTGCTCCGGACACTGCGAGAGGGCTGTACAAGCAATGATCACACGCACGGCACAGCGGACACACCAGGAACCGCGGTGTTGGCCGTCGAATGGCGCTAGCTGCGCAGCATTTGTGCACCGCCGCCGTCAGTGTCAGCCAGTTTGCCGTGGCATACGGAGCTCCATCGCAGTCTTTAACAATGGTAGCATGCTGCGACAGCGTGGACGTGAACCGTATGTGCACTTGACGGACTTTGAGCGAGGGCGTATAGTGGGCATGCGGGAGGCCGGGTGGACGTACCGCCGAATTGCTCAACACGTGGGGCGTGAGGTCTCCACAGTACATCGATGTTGTCGCCAGTGGTCGGCGGAAGGTGCACGTGCCCGTCGACCTGGGACCGGACCGCAGCGACGCACGGATGCACGCCAAGACCGTAGGATGCTACGCAGTGCCGTAGGGGACCGCACCGCCACTTCCCAGCAAATTAGGGACACTGTTGCTCCTGGGGTATCGGCGAGGACCATTCGCAACCGTCTCCATGAAGCTGGGCTACGGTCCCGCACACCATTAGGCCGTCTTCCACTCACGCCCCAACATCGTGCAGCCCGCCTTCTGTGGTGTCGCGACAGGCGTGAATGGAGGGACGAATGGAGACGTGTCGTCTTCAGCGATGAGAGTCGCTTCTGCCTTGGTGCCAATGATGGTTGCATGCGTGTTTGGCACCGTGCAGGTGAGCGCCACAATCAGGACTGCATACGACCGAGGCACACAGGGCCAACACCCGGCATCATGGTGTGGGGAGCGATCTCCTCCACTGGCCGTACACCACTGGTGATCGTCGAGGGGACACTGAATAGTGCACGGTACATCCAAACCGTCATCGAACCCATCGTTCTACCATTCCTAGACCGGCAAGGGAACTTGCTGTTCCAACAGGACAATGCACGTCCGCATGTATCCCGTGCCACCCAACGTGCTCTAGAAGGTGTAAGTCAACTACCCTGGCCAGCAAGATCTCCGGATCTGTCCCCCATTGAGCATGTTTGGGACTGGATGAAGCGTCGTCTCACGCGGTCTGCACGTCCAGCACGAACGCTGGTCCAACTGAGGCGCCAGGTGGAAATGGCATGGCAAGCCGTTCCACAGGACTACATCCAGCATTTCTACGATCGTCTCCATGGGAGAATAGCTGCCTGCATTGCTGCGAAAGGTGGATATACACTGTACTAGTGGCGACATTGTGCATGCTCTGTTGCCTGTGTCTATGTGCCTGTGGTTCTGTCAGTGTGATCATGTGATGTATCTGACCCCAGGAATGTGTCAATAAAGTTTCCCCTTCCTGGGACAATGAATTCACGGTGTTCTTATTTCAATTTCCAGGAGTGTATTTACTAACGACTGTAAGCAGCTATAGGTCTCGGTTTAATTTTAATTTCATTCTTCGAGAGCTGCAAGATCACCAATGGTATCTGTTCTTTCGCACAGATACCATCATTAAGTAAATGCGTTTCTCGTTGCGGCGGGATCTCCCCACGAAATTTCAGCCACCAACTTTCTCCTCCGAATTTGAAAAATTTTGATGACGCTGACCTGCATAGGGAGAACTGATTGTCATAATAATATGAGGGGAATCACAGCTTGCACTGAAATATACAGGAGTACAGTCTGGCTTCGGCAGTGACGTAGTACTGACAGTGTTGCCCTCCGGCTGCGCTGCTGTGCGCTCGCTCGTGTGTTTACGCCGCAGCAGCTTCGTGTTTGCGGTGTTTGAGTCTACAAGGGGATAGCACATTCGTACAGAAAAACGACTTTGAAGTTCAGTTTTGTGAACGACTGTACACGACCAAAGGCACCCGAGATTGAACGACTTTTAAGATAAGAGGTGGGAATCCATTTATCGATCGTGGCAATCCATTTATCGATCGTTTCAACCGTATTCTCTGTCAAGCTTATTGACGAGGCGGCATGTGAAAGACTTCTCCAACGGTCACCGAACGGATATCGCTTCTGTCATGCCGACGCAATGTTGGTGCGGTTGCAGTCGACCACATGAGGATACGTATCATACGGGTGTTCGAACTCCCGTTTGAGGTCCCGTCTGAACTTTATATGAATAGGAATGTTTTAGTTGGACCACTTTTTCACTTTGTGACAGATGGCGCTGTAATAGTCACAAACGTATAAGTACGTGGTATCACGTAACATTCCGCCAGTGCGGACGGTATTTGCTTCGTGATACATTACCCGTGTTAAAATGGACCGTTTACCAATTGCGGAAAAGGTCGCTATCGTGTTGTTGTATGGCTACTGTGATCAAAATGCCCAACGGGCGTGTGCTATGTACGCTGCTCGGTATCCTGCTCGGTATCCTGGACATCATCCAAGTGTCCGGCCCGTTCGCCGGATAGTTACGTTATTTAAGGAAACAGGAAGTATTCAGCCACATGTGAAACGTCAGCCACGACCTGCAACAAATGGTGATGCCCAAGTAGGTGTTGTAGCTGCTGCTGCGGCTAATCCGCACATCAGTAGCAGACAAATTGCGCGAGAATCGGGTATCTCAAAAAACGTCGGTGCTGAGAATGCTACATCAACATAGATTGCACCCGTATCGTATTTCTAAGCACCAGGAATTGCATGGCGACGATTTTGAACGTCTTGTACAGTTCTGCCACTTAGCACAAGAGAAATTACGGGACGATGACAGATATTTTGCACGCGTTCTATTTAGCGACGAAGCGTCATTCACCAACAGCGGTAACGTAAACCGTCATAATATGCACTATTGGGCAACGGAAAATCCACGATGGCTGCGACAAGTGGAAAATCAGCGACCTTGGAGGGTTAATGTGTGGTGGAGGAAGCATAATTGGCCCCCACTTTATCGACGACAATTTACATGGTGCAATGTATGCTGATTTCCTACGTAATGTTCTACCGATGTTACTACAAGATGTTTCACTGCATGGCAGAATGGCGATGTACTTCCAACATGAAGGATGTCCGGCACATAGCTCGCGTGCGGTTGAAGCGGTACTGAATAGCATAATTCATCACAGGTGGATTGGTCGTCGAAGCACAATACCATGGCCCGCACGTTCACCGGATCTGACGCCCCCGGATTTCTTTCTGTGGGGAACGTTGAAGGATATTTGCTATCGTGATCCTCCGACAACGCCTGACAACATGCGTCAGCGCATTTTCAATGCATGTGCGAACATTACGGAAGGTGAACTACTCGCTGTTGAGAGGAATGTCTTTCCAAATGCGTTGAGGTTGACGGACATCATTTTGAGCATATATTGCATTAATGTGGTATTTACAGGTAATCACGCTGTAACAGCATACGTTCTCAGAAATGAGAAATTCACAAAGGTACATGTATCACATTGGAACAACCGAAATAAAATGTTCAAACGTAACTACGCTCTGTATTTTAATTTAAAAAAAACTACCTATTATCAACAGTTCGTCTAAAATTGTGAGGCATATGTTTGTGACTATTACAGATCAATCTATCACAAAGCGAAAAATGTGGTCCAACTAAAACATTCATATTTCTTTACGTACTACAAGAATATGTAATAAAGAAGGGTGGTTCCTATTTTAAAAAAACGCAGTTGATATCCGTTTGACCTATGGCAGCGCCATCTAGCGGGCCAACCATAGCGCCATCTGGTTCCCCCTTAAAGCTAGACAGGTTTCGTTCTTAGTAGTTTTTTCGCTTGACGCTTATTTCGGGAAATATTTGGCCCGGTCACGATCAATGGACCACCCTGTATAATGGGCGGCGACTTTAACTGTGTCGTCGCCCAAAAGGATGAAGTACTTCATTATGTGCTATGCATGGAATTGGGCGCTTTGATTACCGAAATGGCGATTCTGGATACCTGGTAATTGCAGTATGGCGATAGAACGGATTACACGTATGTAACGGGACACTCGGCCAGTAGACTTGATAGAGTGTATGTGACGCGCACTCTACGGACGGCGATACTGGATGCTGAAATCTGGCCAGCGGCTTTTATGGCGTACGTCTGTACGATTTCACTAACGAGGCAGAAGATATGGCGGAGTAGGGGTCATTGGAAAATGAATAGAGTGCTTTTACATGACGCTGCGTGTCGCCGGTCGATAGAGGAGGTCTGGGAGACCTGCGTTCGCCGCCAACGGGCATACACCTCGGTTCTCCAGTGGTGGATCAAATGCGCAAATCCAACGTTACGGAGAACGTTGATACGATACGGGCAGGACAGATCGCAGTGTAACCGCGCGACAGCGGATTTTTATTTTACAGCTCTGAGGGAGCTGATGACCCAACAACCATCGCCGGAAAGGCACAAGGCCATGCGCAGGATAAAAGTCAAGTTATTGCAGCTGACGAGACTAAGAATGGAAGGGATAATGGTCTGGGCGAGATTGGCGGACACAGTTGCTGCCGAAGCCCCCTCAGTGCACCACGTAGTACGTGAACAGCAACGACGACGAAGGACGTTGATCAGGGAAATAATCTCTGAAACTGGCCAGCAAGTTGTGACCCAACGTAACATTGCGCAGGTGTTTACCGACTACTTCTGCCAGTTGTATGGCTCTGTACAAGTGAACCACGAGACTCTAAATGATGTCGTCTCCGAAATTCCGGATAGTAACGGAGGACGAGCTGACAGACGCAATTGCCAGGGGAGCTCCGAACAAGTCCCAATTGAATTTTACCGCGCCTTTGCATACCTCATGGGACAGACGTGGATTCAGATATATAATGAGCTCTTGTTACCGCAGACTGAGATACCTGTCGAATTCTCGGAGAGTATCATCATCCTAATACCCAAACCACGCAGTGGCAGAAGGCCAGGAGATTACAGCCCACTAACCCTCCTGAACTGCGACTACAAGATTTTTGCGCGCATCCTTGGGGCTCTCCTGAAGTCTTCAGTTTGCGAGGTGCCGGGGCTAGCAGTGTATTTAACACTCAATTCTTCTAGAGTCTACATATGTACATGATGCTCTAAGCCCCCCCCCCTATTCTAACTCCAACTTTTGCTGTTGCACAAGGATAAAAAAAATACGTGAACTGACTCTAATCAACCCTGCCAGTGGAGTAGAAGAGAGTTTGGCACCTGCAATAATTTAATTTGATAAATAAGTTAAATAAACGAAGGTTTCATTAACATAGTGAGGAATGATGGGGTTTCTCTACCGATTAACAGAATGAAAGTTCTGTCCAAAATAACAATATGATTTATTAAGACTAAACACAAAATAATAAACAAAAACACATGAAACATTTACAATACATCAAATTGGCTCAAATTGGATACTCAAACAAACGCTGTGAATGTGAAGTTGTCCCTAAACTTGATTGTTAGGATTATGACGAAGTGGTATGTGCAGCCAATTCCTTGCAACTCAAATCTTAGAGAAAACACATAGCCAACCCAACATTAATTGCTGCTACCCAAGACAGAACAAAGTTAGAAAAAAAGACGAACAGGCGCGCTCTGCTGAGCTCTGATTATCACCTAGGAAAATCCCTATCTGCCGGTGCTGCGGACATACATTACCAAACTGTCTTCTTGACTGCCAGGACACGATCTGGCGTACCGGAGCTGTTGGCTGGTTGCTTCGACGTCCTCGACCGAAAGGCGAGAGCCGACTACTCACAAGAGCACCCGTACAAAAACCGAACACAGAACATTCCCGCCCCCACGACAGTGGCCGTGGTTAAACGTTCCAATCAGCAACTCGAAAACCGGCGGAAAATTCCACTCCATTGCCGGAACACTACCATTCCACCAATGGAGATTCTTGGCGCCAAATTTCTGCGCCGATCTTGCTACGTCACGGAGCTATGCCCTGAGCAAGCCAATCACAGTTACTATTTTGCAGAAAGCGCGGGAATTTTCCCGCCACAGCTGCCTGGGTACACAAGTCATTCCCACGCCTCGCTGGTAGCCCGCCAGAAAGTGTTTTCGCTAAGTTTCTGCGAAGTAACAGAACCTCTAGCCCAGCCGCTACTTCAGGCCCTGCGGGCGTGCCTCTTGACAATGTCGGCGTCTGGAAAGCATTCACTCGACTCCCTCACACCTGTCGGCTTACCCTTTCAAAGTCAACTGAGCCCGCCTGTCACTGGACCACCCGGGTGACGAGAGACGCTGCGTGGGAAGTCCGCGTGTGAAGGAATATCAACTTTCCACCGCATGCAATTAGAGAGGAGAATCGTAAGATAGAAATTTGAGAGGGGGCTCATGCCACCTCTCAAGTTTCTGATAGACTCCTCACAGATCAAACATGCCTCGGCGGTAAGAGTAACGTCCATACGGCTCTTGGTAATTACCGAGATATCGTCGTATTAGCTGCGGCGTGCCGACTGCGTGAGGCACTAGTCTCTATTGACTTCGATCATGCGTTCGTCATGGTGGATCACATCTTTTTGCACGCCGTGATGGGCAGTTTGGGAACTCCACAGGCCTTCATTCTAGTGGTCATGCGACTGTTACACGGCGTGCGATCCAAGGTCTCAGTGAATGGGCGGGGCACTGACTATATTGTCATTTCACGATCAGTTCGCCGAGGTCGCCCAATTCGATATTTTTGTATGCGATGACGTTGGAAGCCTGCCTATAGGGTCTCCGAAAACGGCTGGAGGGAGTGTCGTTGCCACAGCTGACCTTTCATCGCCGCGCTTATGCTGACGATGTGATGCTGCTGGCACGGACAGGCGATGAAGTACGTACGGCGTTGGCATGGATACAGCGATACGGGATGGCGGCGGGAAGCGAGCTTAATCTACAGAAGTCACGTTGCATGAATGTCGGTCGAGGATTACGACCGGGGGAGGAAGTCCCGCTCGTGTTAGTCAACACCATAAAATGTTTAGGTGTCACGTTCCACTCAGATGTGCAGCGGACAGCAGCGGATGACTACCGATGCATATTGATGCTCATGCGGACAATGGTGCTGTTACAGAAATTAAGAGCGCTGGATATGATTTAGAGCAGGGGCGGGCAGGAATTCTGCACGTGTGCGGTGCACATGCACGCGTGCAGTTAACAGGTGTTCTGCGTGCACACAGGGGCAAGCTGGCAACCCGCTTCTCACCCCTCCCCCCATACCGTCTCTCCGCTTCTTCCTCTGTAATGCGTTTTGTTTCCTGGCCTGCTTTATTAAATGAAGGAATAAGGTTAGTAGGAGTGCTTGACAGAAATCATGGTTTGAAAGAGTACCTATTACCTACGATACGTTTTATTTAATTATCACAGATGGAGTTTACAATACGTTTAATGTCTGGAACAAAATTTCTACATACAGAAAAACGAAAACAGTTACGTAAATTTTCATTACTGATGTTTGCTCTTAACCGAGACTTATTAATTTTCATCACAGAAAAAAATCTCTCACAAAAGTATGTCAAGCCCAACATTGACTATCTTCATGGCTTCACGATGGAGACGAGGAAACTCTTGCTGTGGATGGTCGTGATAAAAATCTATTACACGTCTTGCCAAAAGGAACTTGTCTCTCAGACGAGAATTACACTGTAGATCTATTAATTCCATTTGCAGACTGAGATGAATATCATCTACAGAAACCAGATTCTCTCGAGAACTATTCAAAACCTTGGGATAAATAAGATATATCCCCAAATCGCTTGAGAAATTCCTCTTTTATTGCACTAAGAACGGCAACATACTGAAATTTATTGTAATGGCGTTCAATATTAAACTTCCGCTCACCAGCGACAATACTGTCACATATTATACATTTCCAGTCTTCACGTTTTTCCACTGAGAGCAAATGATTCTCCCATTCCTTTTTAAAAGAAAGCAAATCTCCACTTCCCCGTTTCCTTGATTCTCTCTGCATTTTCCGGTTATTGAAATACAACGTGCACTACGTAGTGGTCGCTTCGCTTCAACGTCCGCAGCTTAGCCTGGTACTACACTGCCGCAACCTGCAGGCTGTCGTCACTGTCCCGTTCGACGATTGCACGCGAGCAGCACACGTGCAGCGCTGTGTGCTCATGAGCCGCGTGCAACGTTTGCCCGCCCCTGATTTAGAGGGTGGCCTATGTTAACGTGTACCTAGCACCGAGACTCATGTAGCGCTTATCCTGCCTTTAACGCTCACAATGGCAACGCGGATACAAGCAACTTTCGGAACTTACGTGTGAGACACCTGTTTAAGATCCAATACACAACGCTTACGCTACCACCTGGAGAGGGTGTACTTGGTCTGGTGAAAGTATATGGAAAGGCACGGACGTTATTCGTCAGTCCGGTTTTTCGAGAGTGGCGCGGTCAATTTCGCAGTATCTCGCGTCGCGTGCGTTAGCCAATGCACTGGCGCCCACTTCAATGGCGGCCCCAGTGTGTGGGCCATATTTCACCGAAGATATCACATTTCAAACTTTTTTTTCTTTTTTTGAGCTTAGGTATGTCAGAGAAGCCTTCCCAACAACACGACTACCGACGACGCGAGAGTTGCACAAAATATTACTGCGCCGGTGCCCCAGGATTACCCTGGAAAAGAAGTACCCAGACAAGAACTGGAGACAGATATGCCGCATTATGCGGAACGTTTACCTCACAAAGTCGGTACGCTCAATATGGTATGTGATGGTAAGTAGGAAGTTCACAACGAACCAACGGCGGCATGCGATTCGTTTGGGAGACACTGCATTGTGTTTAGGCTGTGCAACAGTGGACACTGATGAACATCGTTTAGCATGTAGTGGGACGGCTCCGGTGTGGCACTTGGCACAAGAGATATTGGCGTTCCTGTTACGCAGCACCCCTCACACAATTTCATCGGACAAACTCCTTTCCCCCCAAGAAGCTTCCTCAAAATAACGTCGCCGTTTCGTACTAGTAGACATTTTATGACCCAGAGTGTTCTCTTTGCCGCTGTTGATCTGATTTTTAGGTCCTCCTTGTTTCGCCTGCCATGTATTACTTTGTTTCCAAGGCAGCAAAATCCATTCATTTCGTCTACTTCGTGCTCCCAAATTATGATATTAAGCTTATCGGTAATCTCATTTATGCTACTGCTGATTCCTTTTTACTTTATTTGCCTTATTCTCAATCCGCATTCCGTACTCCTTAGACTGTTCATTCCATTCAACAGCTCCTGCAATCGTTCTTCACTTTCATTGAAGATAGCAGTGTCGCCACTGAACTGTACCATTGATATCTTCTTCCTTTGCTGCTTCATCTCACAGTAGGACCTGAATCCGGCTAGAGCGCTCGGAGACATCGGTCATGCGTGCTTGAGGTGTGCCTGCTTGTCTGAAAGTGTGTGTGTTTTTCTTTCTTTCCTGAGGAAGTCTTTGATCGAAAGCTTGGTGTGTAACAGTCTTTTCGTTGTACTTGTCTGAAACTCAACGTGTCACATTCACGGTGAGTAGCAATCTATCCTTTTCATAACTGTTTGTCATTGATATCCTGTCTCAATCAATTTTATTCGCACTCTTCAAACTTTCTTTTATTGTTGTCACTGCTTCTTAGATGCACAGGGTGTTCGCGTAAGAGCGTGCAAAAATATAACAGGACATAGAGAATGCTCCACTGAACAATTTGAGGTAGAGAACCTGAAATGGGAGAAGCCAGCTTAACGAGATACTGAAGTAAACTTGTCTACCGCTCTGTCTAGCATTACTGTTTCCCGGCTTATTTACGACTAACATGCTTACAAGTTTGCACGAATTCTGCTATTTATTTAAATGTACATTTTTGTTTCCTGCAAGGAAACACGGGGGGACGAGCCTGATTACTAAGGAGTCATGAAGCAGGTTTTGTTCATGTTACGTCTCCATAATGGGGCTCTGTTGTATCGTATTTACATTATTCCATGAAATAACGTGCTGTGAATCAACGACAGGCCCATTCATTACTCAGTGCTATTCAGAGTATTCCATGAAATAACGTGCTGTGAATCAACGACAGGCCCATTCATTACTCAATGCTATTCAGAGACGTACGGTACGATACGATGGAGCAGTGCTGGAACAGTATTTCCTTGGACGCTGGCCTGGAACGTGAAGTCCTACTCCGTGGCCCGTCAGGTCACCTGACCTGAATTCCCGTGATTATTTCCTTTGGGGATATCTAAGATCACTTATGTATGTGACCCCAGAAGATACGGAGAAGGAATTAGTTGCCAGAATTGTAGCTGCCCTTGATTTGATTCGAAACACACCTGTAATATTTGTCAAGGTGCGTCAGAACCTAGTACGCCGATGTCATGCTTGAATTGAGGTTGATGACAAACAGTTTCAGCAGATTTTGTAAGATACAGTACAAGTGGTACGTTCATTGTGTCAATGATGGTATTTGCAATTAACTAATGTAACGTGATTTAATTCCTATTATCTCCTTAAGCTGGCTTCTCCGACCCCAAGTTCCCTGCCTCAAATTATTCAGTGGAGCATCCTCTATGTCGTGTTAAATGTTTGCACACTCTTACGAAAACACTGAGTATAGATTAAACAGTAAGGGTAAAATACTACAAGGGACTGATGACGCTGTGGTTTGGTTCCATGACAAACCAAACCAACAAACCAACCGAAATACTGCATCCCTGTCTTACATCCTTCTTAAAATTAGTTCTTTCCTCTTGCGCTTCCATTCTTATTTTTTCCTCTTGATTGTTGTAAATAATGTGTACTAGTGAAATGGCAATGCTTTGAAGTTGCTAAATTTTTATGGAAATTGGATGTACGTTCTAATCTCCCTCAGCTCCCTCTCTCTGTTCATCTCCTTCTTTGCCTCTCTTTGTCCATATTCTTCTCCTATTGCCTCTCCCCGTCCATCACCTTCACCTCCCCTCCATCTCTCTCTGTCCATATACTTTTAACCCCATCTCTCTGTCCATCGGTCTTCCCCCCCCCCCCCATCTGCCCATCTCCCCTTCCTCTCTCTACATCACCCCCGCATCTCCTCTTCCTCACTCTTTGTGACCTAGAGCTTTGGTTATTGTTAATGCAGTATCAGATTGCCTAAGGGTATTCCAATCATACGCCCAAGAGCTATAAATACGATACTCCTGCTGTTTGTGGAAATCAACTGCGAGAAAGTAAACAGAACATGACATTGTTACGTAGATAGTTTTTTATTAAAAATTATAATGGGGAAGAATATAAATGGTTCAAATGGCTCTGAGCACTATGGGACTTAACATCTGAGGTCATCAGTCCCCTAGAACTTAGAACTACTTAAACCTAACTAACCTAAGGACATCACACACATCCATGCCTGAGGCAGGATTCGAACCTGCGACCGTAGTGGTCACACCGTTTTCGGACTGAAACCCCTAGACCGCTTGGCCACACCTGCAGTGGAAGAATATATATGAGAGAATCAATTTGTGTAATGGTTTAAATGCCCTGCTATAATAGTTAAAACTGATTGCAAGAAAGAAAACAAAGCCGCACATATTGACAGCAGAGCACAGCACAGAATTTTCTTTCTCACAGTCGGTTTAAACAGGAGACTTGCACATTGGTATTTAAAACAAAATTATAGCCTATGATTGTCTTAATGTTTATCAGAGTATCGCGTAAAATTTTTGAAGGAAATCAGTGAATTAGTTTTTTTGGTAACAAATACGCTTTGTGATCAAAGGTATCCGCCCCCCCCCCCCCCCCCAAAAAAAAAAAATACGTTTTTCATATTACGTGCACTGTGCTGACACCTACTGCCAGGTAATCCATATCAGAGACCTCAGTAGTCATTAGACATCGTGAGAGACCAGAATGGGGCGCTCCGCGGAACTCACGGACTTCAAACGTGGTCAGGTGATTGGGTGTTGCTTGTGACATACGTTTGTACACGAGATTTCCACACACCTAAACATCAATAGGTCCACTGTTTCCAGTGTGATAATAAGAGGAAACTTGAAGGAACACGCACAGCACAAAAGCGTACAGGCCGACCTCGTTTGTGACTGACAGAGACCGCCGACAGTAGAAGAGGCACACATCTATCCAAACCATCACACAGGAATTCCAAACTGCATAGGAACCCACTGCAAGTACCATGACAGTTAGTCAGGAGATGAGAAAACTTGGATTTCACGGTCGAGCGGCTGCTCATAAGCCACACATCACGCCGGTAAATGCTAAAGGACGCCTCGCTTGGTGTAAGAAGTGTAAACATTGGACGATTCAACAGTGGAAAAACCGTGTGTGGAGTGATGAATCACGGTACACAATGTGGCGATCCGGTGGCAGGGTGTGGGTACGGCTAATGCCTGGTGAACGTCGTCATCTGCCAGCGTGTGTAGTGACAACAGTAAAATTCGGAGGCGGTGGTGTTATGGTGTGATCGTGCTTTTCATGGAGGGGGCTCGCAACCATTCATGTTTTGCGTGGCAGTACCACAGCACAGGCCTACACTGATGTTTTAAGCACCTTCTTGCTTCCCACTGTTGAAGAGCATTTCTGGGATGGCGACTACTTCTTTCAACACGATCTAGCACCTATTCATAATGCACGGCTTGTGGCGGAGTAGTTACATAACAATAACATCCCTGTAATGGACTGAGCCGCGCAGAGTGCTGACCTGAATCCTATAGAACACCTTTGGGATGTTTTGGAACACCGACTTGGTGCCATGCCTCACCGACCGACATCTGTACCTCTCCTCAGTGCAGCACTCCTTGAAGAATGGGCTACCATTCTACAAGAAACCTTCCAGCACCTGATTGAACGTATGGATGCGAGAGTGGAAGCAGTCATCAAGGATAAGGGAGGGCCAACACCATATTAAAATTCCAGCAGTACTGATGGAGGATGCCAAGAACTTGTAAGTCATTTTCAGCCAGGTGTCGAGATACATTTGATCACATAGTGTAGTTAAACAACGACTTGTTGTTATGTAGATTAGTCGCCATTGCCTGCAATTTATATCTACACTACAGGCCATTGAAATTGCTACACCAAGAAGAAATGCAGATGATAAACGGGTATTCATTGGACAAATATATTATACTAGAACTGATATGTGATCACATTTCCACGCAATTTGGGTGAATAGATCCTGAGAAATCAGTGCCCAGAACAACCACCTATGGCCGTAATAATGGCCTTGAGGCGACTGGGCATTGAGTCAAACAGAGCTTGAATGGCGTGTACACGTACAGCTGCCCATGCAGCTTCAACACGATACCCCAGTTCATCATGAGTAGTGCCTGGCGTATTGGGACGAGCCAGTTGCTCGGCCACCATTGACCAGACGTTTTCAATTGGTGAGAGATCTGGAGAATGTGCTGGCCAGGGCAGCAGTCGAACATTTTCTGTATCCAGAAAGGCCCGTACAGGACCTGCAACATGCGGTCGTTTATTATCCTGCTGAAATGTAGGGTTTCGCAGGGATCGAATGAAGGGTAGAGCCACGGGTCGTAACACATCTGAAATGTAACGTCCACTGTTCAAAGTGCCGTCAATGCGAACAAGAGGTGACCGAGACGTGTAACCACTGGCACCCCATTCACGCTGGGTGATACGCCACTATGGCGATGACGAATACACGCTTCCAATGTGCGTTCATCATGATGTCACCAAACACGAATGCGACCATCATGATGCTGTAAACAGAATTTGGATTCATGTGAAAAAATGAGGTTTTGCCATTCGTGCACCCAGGTTCGTCGTTGAGTACACCATCGCAGGCGATCCTGTCTGTAATGCAGCGTCAAGGGTAACTGTAGCCATGGTGTCCGAGCTGATAATCTATGCTGCGGCAAACGTCGTCGAACTGTTCGTGCAGATGGTTATTGTCTTGCAAACGTCCCCATCTGTTGACTCAGGGATCGAGACGTGGCTGCACGATCCGTTACAGCCATGCGGATAAGATGCCTGTCATCTCGACTGCTAGTGATACGAGGCCGTTGGCATCCAGCACGGCGTCCCGTATTACCCTCCTGGACCCACCGATTCCATACGCTGCTAACAGTCATTGGATATCCAGCAACGCGAGCGGAAACGTCGCGATACGATAAACCGCAATCGCGATAGGCTACAATCCGACCCTTATCAAAGTCGGAAACGTGATGGTACCCATATCTCCTCCTTTCACGAGGCATCACAACAACGTTTGACCAGGCAACGCCGGTCATCTGCTGTTTGTGTATGAGAAATCGGTTGGAAACTTGTCACATGTCAGCACGTTGTAGGTGTCGCCACCGGTGCCAACCTTGTGTGAATTCTCTGAAAAGCTAATTATTTGTATGTCACAGCATCTTCTTCCTGTCGGTTAAATTTCGCGTCTGTAGCACGTCATCTTCCTGGTGTAGCAATTTTAATGGGAAGTAGCGTATTTTCCTGGTAAAGCTTGCAAGTGATTAAACGGAACTTATTCGTCCTCTCTCCGTGCCCACAGGCGTGTGAGGAACATGCGCCATCAGCCTTCCACTGGCCGTATTTCTCCACATTAGCTGCTCAGCTACGCCGCTAGTTCCCATTGACTAGTGGGCTCCATACCATGATACGTTGAAGCGACAGCTACTGGAGCCACTTAGTGCCGCCCCATGTTTCCCTCTGCTCATAGCGGCTAAAAGGCGTGTACCATCGTCACGGACACAACATTCGATATTTGTTTGCCAACCTGGTGCGAGAGCTGGGCGCAGGTGGTCGTAATGCGAGGGGAGAGCCGATTCGATTAAAACGGGCCTCCCAGCAGCAGCGGACGGCCGACGGCAGCGACGCATCGATTGCCCGCGATCCTTCCGCACAGCGGAGTTGGAGGCGGTCGGACGGCCTCTGTCTGCTCGCTCTCCCTGCTGGCGGGGTTGGCAGCTGCCGCATTCCCAGGACTCGGTCCAAAGCCCCCCCCCCCCCCCCCCCCACTACCAACCCTGCTGCCTCAACACAGCGCGGCAGTCCGCCGGTGACTCACTCTCCCCCGCATTGAGATCAGCACAGAGCACAGTAGAGTGTGTAGTGGGCTGGTAGCGAGCCTGCTGCGCAAGTGATGTCCCGCGAACAACCAACGGCTGTGCCGCGGACTGGCACACCGAGTTCCTACGTCACCAAACAAAATGGCCACGGAGTGACAAGCGCTTTTATTCGGATTTCGCTGTTGTGGAGCCTCTTTCCTCGTTCTGTTTTTTTTTTTTTCCGAACGTCTCCACACTTTTTGTATCATAGAGGAAGTGGGCAGAGCCGGTCAGCGGATTCGATCAACTGACGACTAAACATCGATACACCCTGCACATAAACCTACTGCTCGGTGATCTCACGGTCAGATGCGAATGTGATACTTAAATTTCTCTGTCGTATTTGTTGCTGGAACAGTCCACGAGTGTACTGTCGGCAGCCCATCCTCACGAGCTCGGCTCGTCGGCGCACGTAACAATGGCGACATGTCTGATCCCTGAAGTGTTGTTCCCATTGCACCCTATGAACCGGCAGTGCACCCGACGACTGTTCGATCAGATGGGGATGTGTTCATATCAACACAGCCTCACCCCACTGAGCCCAAAATCGAAATTGCATCCAGGGCTATTACAAATGATTGAAGCGATTTCATAAATTCACTGTAGCTGCATTCAGTGACATATGGTCACGACACACTACAGATACGTAGAAAAACTCATAAAGTTTTGTTCGGCTGAAGCCGCACTTCAGGTTTCTGCTGTCAGAGCGCTCGACAGCGCAGTGAGAGAAAATGGCGACAGGAGCCGAGAAAGCGTATGTCGTGCTTGAAATGCACTCACATCAGTCAGTCATAACAGTGCAACGACACTCCAGGACGAAGTTCAACAAAGATCCACCAACTGCTAACTCCATTCGGCGATGGTATGCGCAGTTTAAACCTTCTGGATGCCTCTGTAAGGGGAAATCAACGGGTCGGCCTGCAGTGAGCGAAGAAACGGTTGAACGCGTGCGGGCAAGTTTCACGCGTAGCCCGCGGAAAATTGGCCCATGCCAGAACTGGAGACCGACAGCGCCGACTTCATCTTTCAACAGGATGGTGCT
Organism: Schistocerca cancellata; assembly: GCF_023864275.1. Taxonomy (NCBI): domain Eukaryota; kingdom Metazoa; phylum Arthropoda; class Insecta; order Orthoptera; family Acrididae; genus Schistocerca; species Schistocerca cancellata. The sequence goes on along the minus strand of NC_064626.1, from coordinate 61,487,873 downwards.
CCACCGCACTTCCATCATGATATTCGGCATTTCTTAAACAGGAGATTGGAATACCGATGGATCGGTCGTGGTGGAGATCATGATCAGCAATTCATGTCATGGCCTCCACGCTCTCCCGACTTAACCCCATGCGATTTCTTTTTGTGGGGTTATGTGTTTAAACCTCCTCTACCAAGAAACGTGCCAGAACTGCGAGCTCGCATCAACGATGCTTTCGAACTCATTGATGGGGACATGCTGCGCCGAGTGTGGGAGGAACTTGATTATCGGCTTGATGTCTGCCGAATCACTAAAGGGGCACATATCGAACATTTGTGAATGCCTAAAGAAACTTTTTGTGTTTTTGTATGTGTGTGCAAAGCATTGTGAAAATATCTCAAATAATATAGTTATTGTAGAGCTGTGAAATCGCTTCAATCATTTGTAATAACCCTGTATATACTCTGCAAATGACTTTCAAGTGCGTGGCAGGGTGTGCTCCCATTGTAACACATAATAAGGTTTCTTCTCATTCAGTTCACCAATGGAGCGCCGAAAATGTAATTGCACAAATACTACAGTGTGAGCTGCAGTTAGTCAACACCAGTGTCTAAAATTAAAGCACCGAACCGAAATTATGCATGTTTGTGTTTATTTTGCCACAGAACAGTATAAATAGGTGATAGTAAAGTAAAGACAACGTAAATAATACACAACGTAAACAACTGCAATATACATAACGGTAGACAAAAATGTTCTTCGGCTTTTCCAAGTTAACAGATTTACACACACATTCCGACAACTGGTTAATGTGCTCAGAATGAGGTGTCACATCCTCTGGCAGCAATGCAAGCCTGGCAATGACAGGGCATGCTGTGAATGATGTCATCAATCTCATGTTGAAGCAATAACGCCCATTCTTCCTGGAGAGCTGTTCCCATGTCTTGAGTGCGGTTGGTGGATACTGACGTGGTGCGGCCCATCTTCCTTGTGCACCCCAGACATGCTCTATGGGATTCAAATCGGGAGAGCGAGCAGGCTACAACATGCATGCAGTACCTTCCGTTTCCAAGAAAAGATCAGCCGCTCTTCCTCTATGAGGTCGATCATTATCATCCTTCATTACGAAGTCTGGGCCCGCACCATCTCGCATACGAGGTCGCAAAATCACGTCGCGATACCTTACACCAGTTTAACATTGCTGATTCATCCATACAATTTCATGAAGAAGTGTTCATGCGGTCAACATAATCCCTGCCCACAATATTAGGGATCCTCCGCGATACCGGTCTCTTTCCATAATGTTTAGGACCCGAAATCGTGTTCCACGTTTCCTCCAGATGCGAATGCGTCGAGAATCTCCAGATCAAATCGGGACACATCTGTGAGAAGAACATTGGCCCACTTTTCGTTCGCCTAGGTGGCACGTTGAAGACCCCATTCTAGACGTTCCCTTCTGTGAAGACTCATCAGAGGTACACATACAGGAGGTCTCCAACAATAAATGCCACTCTGACGAAGCCTTCTGGACAACGTTTGTCTCAATAAAACACACCCAGGGGGTACTGCGAGGTCGGATGTCAGTTGAAATACAGTGCTAAGGGAGTGCCATCGTGCCCTTACGTCCAAATAATGGTCCTCTGATATCACATGTGGTCGGCCTTGCCCTTGACTCTGGGGTGTTGTTTCTACAAATTGTTGCCACATCCAAGAAACGAAAAAAAACGAGTCACATTAAGCCATGGGGTCTCATCACTTTGCGACTGTCCTGCTTCCATTCTTCTTATGGCCCTCCACCGCAAAGAGACTGGTAGGCGCCTTCTTTGTGCCATACTGCACCGACGGTGACTGTGTACACGGTGATTGTGGATGTGGGGCTACCCAGTGGACACTATCCACTTCTTTGACGAGTGCCCCGACGTACACTCCTGGAAATGGAAAAAAGAACACATTGACACCGGTGTGTCAGACCCAACATACTTGCTCCGGACACTGCGAGAGGGCTGTACAAGCAATGATCACACGCACGGCACAGCGGACACACCAGGAACCGCGGTGTTGGCCGTCGAATGGCGCTAGCTGCGCAGCATTTGTGTACCGCCGCCGTCAGTGTCAGCCAGTTTGCCATGGCATACGGAGCTCCATCGCAGTCTTTAACACTCGTAGCATGCCGCGACAGCGTGGACGTGAACCGTACGTGCAGTTGACGGACTTTGAGCGAGGGCGAATAGTGGGCATGCGGGAGGCCGGGTGGACGTACCGCCGAATTGCTCAACACGTGGGGTGTGAGGTCTCCACAGTACATCGATGTTGTCGCCAGTGGTCGGCGGAAGGTGCACGTGCCCGTCGACCTGGGACCGGACCGCAGCGACGCACGGATGCACGCCAAGACCGTAGGATGCTACGCAGTGCCGTAGGGGACCGCACCGCCACTTCCCAGCAAATTAGGGACACTGTTGCTCCTGGGGTATCGGCGAGGACCATTCGCAACCGTCTCCATGAAGCTGGGCTACGGTCCCGCACATCGTTAGGCCGTCTTCCGCTCACGCCCCAACATCGTGCAGCCCGCCTCCAGTGGTGTCGCGACAGGCGTGAATGGAGGGACGAATGGAGACGTGTCGTCTTCAGCGATGAGAGTCGCTTCTGCCTTGGTGCCAATGATGGTCGTATGCGTGTTTGGCGCCGTGCAGGTGAGCGCCACAATCAGGACTGCATACGACCGAGGCACACAGGGCCAACACCCGGCATCATGGTGTGGGGAGCGATCTCCTACACTGGCCGTACACCACTGGTGATCGTCGAGGGGACACTGAATAGTGCACGGTACATCCAAACCGTCATCGAACCCATCGTTCTACCATTCCTAGACCGGCAAGAGAACTTGCTGTCCCAACAGGACATTGCACGTCCGCATGTATCCCGTGCCACCCAACGTGCTCTAGAAGGTGTAAGTCAACTACCCTGTCCAGCAAGATCTCCGGATCTGTCCCCCATTGAGCATGTTTGGGACTGGATGAAGCGTCGTCTCACGCGGTCTGCACGTCCAGCACGAACGCTGGTCCAACTGAGGCGCCAGGTGGAAATGGCATGGCAAGCCGTTCCACAGGACTACATCCAGCATCTCTACGATCGTCTCCATGGGAGAATAGCAGCCTGCATTGCTGCGAAAGGTGGATATACACTGTACTAGTGCCGACATTGTGCATGCTCTGTTGCCTGTGTCTATGTGCCTGTGGTTCTGTCAGTGTGATCATGTGATGTATCTGACCCCAGGAATGTGTCAATAAAGTTTCCCCTTCCTGGGACAATGAATTCACGGTGTTCTTATTTCAATTCCCAGGAGTGTATTATACATGACTGTGCTTAAACTGACACACAATGTTTTTAGCGCAACGCAATCTGACTTTCAAAAATCCCTACAAAAGAATGGCCCTGACTAACATTGACCTATACCTTTCACAAATCACTTACCTCACAAAAATCTTCGTAACTCAAGCTACTGCAATACAGCGAGCGCCACTACTGCCAGCTAAATAAAAGATTCAAACTACAGAAGGCACTAACTACTGATAGGCATAGTTAGCAATTGAAAGATGTTAATAGAGAACAAACAATGTATCTACCTTAATAATCATAATATATATAGCAGTTCATGCGATCCAGTATTACAAATTTCAAAACTCCGCCATCTCTCTCCCCACATCCACCACTGCTGGCGGCTCACCTCCAACTGCGCAACGCTACGCGCTGTTCACATCCAGCTGCCGCTGCCCAACACTACAATGGCAGACAACAATGCAAACTAGCCACAGACTGCACACAGCACAGCCAGTGATTTTCATACAGAGTGCTACGTAACGTTGCCAATAAAAAAACATAAACAGCCTACTTACATAGCCCCCATGCTCCCCACAAAAAATTTTACAAATTGTTTTGGGCACTGGCCAATACAGATTTGAAAAAATTTTTCATAATTACAATAACAAAGATATCAAATGCACACACTTATTGATACAATGTTGGTCAAAAGCTAAAATTTTCTCACAGTCCATAAAGATAGTCCTGATCATTCATCATAATAGTAATTACAGTTTTTTTCACAAAGTCTCATCAGTAAAAGAAATTGCACACAGAAGTAGTGGATTTCCATGCAGTCTTGAAGAAGTAGTGTTGTCCTTCCAACGGAAAGACAGTGCTGACTCTTGACATGCAGACAGGTAATGGGCCACAACAGAGCAAACCCACAGCAGAGTCAGTTGAAGTTTTGAAGAATATTGGTAGGTAGGTCATCACAGAGTAGACCCACTGTAGTCCTGGTAGAGATTACGGTATTGGTGGGCCACCAGAGGTGCAGACCCACTGCTGTCCTTGTAGAGATAATGGTATTGGTGAGTCATCGAAGGTGGAGACCCACTGTAGTCCTTGTAGAGACGGCCAGCAGCCATCTGTTGCGACTGTGCAGGTGCACAATCACCATCGAAGAGTCTTGCAGATAAAATACAGAGCGCTACGTAACGTTGCCAATAAGAAAACATAAACAGCCTACTTACACACCTTCCGTGCAGAACACGACTGTACGGAACATCTGTTGACATTTTCTGTGATTATACGGTGAATTCGACATGAGACGGGGAAAAAGCAGTTACTTGCCTTAATTTTGAATATCACAGTACTATTGTCTTGTCTCTATGGAAGTGATATGTATTCTGTCTGATAAAAAGTACGTGGTGCGACATCGACCAGCAGCTGTAGCGATAGGAGGACCCACCAGAACAAAAGGAAGCAGCGAGTGTTGTGTTGCCTGTATAGAAGCGGTGACACAATCGGTCGGTCGAGAGGGCCTAGTCGTGCATTACAACGTGGCGAAGTCATTCTATGTCACTTCAGTAACAGATACAGTGGGGACATTTCATCCGTTCCAAATCCGCCCAAGTCAACTCATGGTGATAAGATAATGAAGTACAAATGCGAAGAAACAACCGCAGCCAAGTCTGGACAAGGCAGACCTCATCTTCCGACAAACACGGACCACCGGGCTTTGCCGACGGTAGTATTTAAAACACGCATGAAATTAACGAAAGGAACCATTCGTCGCTTCCAAAGTACTGCCACCTAGGACAATGAAAAATGAGGCACAAAAGGAATGGGGTGCAAAGATCATTGTTAAGTCGTGCTTAAAGTGGTATAAAGAGCGACGGCATTCGACAATGAATGACTGGAAATGAGTGACTTTGAATGATGGATCATGCTGTACCTTGTCGAATTCCGACGGAAGGGTTTGGATTTTGGCGAATGCGTGGAGCCATTACCTGCCATCATAAGCAGCCCCGCCACAGTACAATAGTGTTGTTCATGTTTAGCACATTTATCAGCTCCGATACGATACAGAAGAGGGGGTGAACGGCATCAGGTATTGAGTGATCATTGTGGAAGGTCCAGAATTCTGCATACTCGTGTCGGACAGCATTATCAGCAACTGACAGAGTTTGAAACAGGCAGTATTTTGGGTGTTCATTTGGCTGGTTGGTCGCATCGTGTAAAAGGTAGATTTTTCGGACATTCAGGTGTGACAGTGACCCGATGTTGGACTGCATGGGAACGTCAAAACAGAAATACTCTTCGTCCAGTTCAAAAATGGTTCAAATGGCTCTGAGCACTATGCGACTTAACTTCTGAGGTCATCAGTCGCTCTACAACTTAGAACTAATTAAACCTAACTAACCTAAGGACATTACACACATCCATGCCCGAGGCAGGATTCGAACCTGCGACCGTAGTGGTCGCTCGGTTCCAGACTGTAGCGCCTAGAACCGCACGGCCACTCCTGGCTCTTCGTCAAGTTTCCAGTAGCACTGTCGTACTATGCACCAGGCACATCATAGCCACTTAACATCTGTGTCTGCCATGTAAGAACAAGTAATGGACTCTACATCTACATCTACACCCATACTCCGCAAGCCACCTGACGGTGTGTGGCGGAGGGTACCTTGAGTACCCCTATCGGTTCTCCCTTCTATTCCAGTCTCTTACTGTACGTGGAAAGAAAGATTGTCGGTATACCTCTGCCTGGGCTCTAATGTCTCTGATTTTATCCTCATGTTCTCTTCCCGAGATATACGTAGGAGGCAGCAATATGCTGCTTGACTCCTCGGTGAAGGTATGTTCTCGAAACTTTGACAAAAGCCCGAACCGAGCTACTGAGCGTCTCTCCTGCAGAGTCTTCCACTGGAGTTTATCTATCATCTCCGTAACGCTTTCGCGATTACTAAATGATCCTGTAACGAAGCGCGATGCTCTCCGTTGCATCTACTCTATCTCTTCTGTCAACCCTATCTGGTACGGATCCCACACTGGTGAGCAATATTCAACCAGTGGGCGAACAACTGTACTGTAACCTTCCAATGAATCTCAATCTGGCATCTGCTTTACCGACGATTAATTTTATATCGTCATTCTATTTTAAATCACTCCTAATGCCTAGTCCCATATAATTTATGGAATTAACTGCTTCCAGTTGCTGACCTGCTATATTGTAGCTAAATGATAAAGGATCTTTCCTTTTATGTATTCGCAGCACATTACAGTTGTCTACATTGACATTCAACTGCAATTCCCTGTACCATGCGCCAATTCGTTGCAGATCCTCCTGCATTTCAGTACAAGTTTCCAATGTTACAACCTCTCGATATTCTACAGCACCATCCGCAAAAAGCCTCAGTGAACTTCCGATGTTATCCACAACATCATTTATATTTATTGTGAATAGCAATGGTCCTACGACACTCCCCTGCGGCACACCTGATACCACTGTTACTTAGGAAGACTTCTCTCCATTGAGAATGACGTGTTGCGTTTTGTTATCTAGGAACTCTTCAATCCAATCACACACTTGGTGTGGTAGTCCATATGTCCTTTGTTCATTAAACGACTGTGGGGAACTGTATCAAACTCCTTTGCGGAAGTCAAGAAACACGGCATCTACCTGAGAACCCGTGTCTATGGCCCTCTGAGTCTCGTGGACGAATAGCGCGAGCTAGGATTCCTCCGATTGTCTTTTTCGAAACCCATGCTGATCTCTACAGAGTAGATTTCTAGTCTCCAGAAAAGTCATTATACTCGAACATAATACGTGTTCCAAAATTCTGCAACTGATCGACGTTAGCGATATACACTACTGGCCATTAAAAGTGCTACACCAAGAAGAAATACAGATGACAAACGGGTTTTCAGTGGACAAATATATTATACTAGAACTGACATGTGAATACGTTTTCACGCAATTTGGGTGTATAGATCCTGAGAAGTCAGTACCCAGAACAACCACCTCTGGCCGTAATAACGGCCTTGAGGCGCCTGGGCATTGAGTCAAACAGAGCTTGGATGGCGTGTACAGGTGCAGCTGCCCATGCAGATTCAACACGATACCACAGCTCATCAAGAGTAGTGACTGGCGTATAATGACGAGCCAGTTGCTTGGCCACTATTGGCCAGACGATTTCAGTTGATGAGAGATCTGGAGAATGTGCTTGCCAGGGCAACAGTCGAACATTTTCTGTATCCAGAAAGGCCCGTACACGACCTGCAACATGCGGTCGTGCATTATCCTGCCAAAATGTAGCGTTTCGCAGGGATCGAATGAAGGGTAGAGCCACGGGTCGTAACACATCTGAAATGTAACGTCCTCTGTTCAAAGTACCGTCAATACGAACAAGAGGTGACCGAGACGTGTAACCACTGGCACCCCATACCATCACGCCGGGTGATACGCCACTATGGCGATGACGAATACACGCTTCCAATGTGCGTTCACTGCGATGTCGCCAAACACGGATGCGACCATCATGATGCTGTAAAGAGAACCTGGATTCTTCCGAAAATAATGATGTTTTGCCATTCGTGCACCCAGGTTCGTCGTTGAGTACACCATCGCAGGCGCCCCTGTCTGTGATGCAGCGTCAAGGATGACGGCAGCCATGGTCTCCGAGCTGATAGTACATGCTGCTGCAAACGTCGTCGAACTGTTCGTGCAGATGTTTGTTGTCTTGCAAACGTCCCATCTGTTGACTCAGGGATCGAGACGTGGCTGCACGATCCGTTACAGCCATGCGGATAAGATGCCTGTCATCTCGACTGTTGGTGATACGAGACCGTTGGGATCTAGCACAGCGTACCGTATTATCCTCCTGAACCCACCGATTCCATATTCTGCTAACAGTCATTGGATCGCGACTCGACCGCTATCAAAGTCGGAAACGTTATGGTACGCATTTCTCCTTCTTACACGAGGCATCACAACAACGTTTCACCAGGCAACGCTGGTCAACTGCTGTTTGTGTATGAGAAATCGGTTGGAAACTTTCCTCGTGTCAGCACGTTGTAGGTGTCGCCACCGGCGTCAACATTGTGTGAATGCTCTGAAGAGCTAATTATTTGCATATCACAGCATCTTCTTCCTGTCAGTTAAATTTCGCGTGTGTAGCACGTCATCTTCGTGGTGTAGCAATTTTAATGGCCAGTAGTGTATATATACATGAAGCAATATTTAGAATGCAGAACATAACAACTTTTCATCTTATTCACTGTGTTTTCTTTTTATTTTAAGTACTATACAACGTCTAACATATTTATCCTTCGATAGACCTGAGTTCCTGAATATTAAAACAGGTACTCGAATGAAAATTAATTCATCCATCTGTGTTTTTAGTTTTGCACGGTGAAGGTCTTTCTCCTTTGGCTTTCTTTTAGGTTTTTCCCTCTTTTGTGGAGAACACTCGTAGGGAAAGTACGCAATTCCTCACACGTCCTTTGCAGTGTGTCACGAAAACAAGGCAAGCAAAAAAGATTAAATAAAAATTAAAACAAAGTTGGCAGGCCTAATCTGAGAAACTCTGACAGATAACTCGAAAGTAAAATGTATGAGTGAGACATGTCGACCACTCAAAATAATTACATGCGTGAGGCAGTTCTATTCATCTGTGTCATGGAGAAAATTGTGAGGGTGTGAACTGAATAACTGAAAGGCTCCAGACTATCGCAGCTCTTACTAGGGAGGAACAACAAAGGTGTCGCAATATACAGTTTAGTGTTTGCGGATGATTCTGCCACACTTTCTTAAAGCCCGACAGGTGCAGCAACACAATTCAATTTTCTGGAAGAGACAGCCAACATGACTGAGTTAAGAATCTCTGCACAGAGAAAAAAGGCTTTATGTGAAATATAAAGGAGCTCCAAAACATTTACTAATACACTCATGTTCACAAAAAAATTGACTACTAGATATAGATCGTTCATATTCACAGGACATGTACATTAGTATGTTCTCCAGAAATGATTAGTATTTCAGTCACCTCGGTTCAGCATGTGTCCTGTTGCCTAGTAGGCAAAGGGTCCGGCATGGGTCCTGATAACTTGTTCCATGCATGACGGCATCGAAGTGTATAAGGCGCAAATAGCGTCCTGTGGTATAGCCATCCATGCTGCATTCACCTGGGTCCAAGGTTCATCTGTGGTGATTGGCATTGGGTCACAGCGCTACACCCATCGTTTCACTATATCCTACACATTTTCGATTAGCTACAAGTCTACTGATGTAGCGGGCCAGGGCAAAAGGCTGACATTCTGTGACACCGAGAATGTACGTGTTCATGCAGTAACATGTGGTCATACATTGGCTTGCTGAAAAATTACATCAGGGGTGTTGCGCAGAAAAGGTATCGTGGTCGTGCGGTAGCGTTCTCGCTTCCCACGCCCGGGTTCCCGGGTTCGATTCCCGGCGGGGTCAGGGATTTTCTCTGCCTCGTGATGGCTGGGTGTTGTGTGCTGTCCTTAGGTTTGTTAGGTTTAAGTAGTTCTAAGTTCTAGGGGACTGATGACCATAGATGTTAAGTCCCATAGTGCTCAGACCATTTGAACCATTTGAACCAGAAAAGGTATGGCTATCGGTCGCAGGACATTATTCACATTGCCCACACCGGTCACAGTGCCCTGGACACTCACCTACTGTGATTTGTGACTGTACCCGGTAGCACCCCACACCATAAGGCTTCGAGTTGGCGCTGTATGTCTTGTGTGAATGCAGTCACTGTGATGCCGCTCCTGATGTCTGCGGCGAAACAAAAGGCGGCAATCATTTTCAAACAAACCGAACCTGGATGCGTCCCAAAACACTATCTGATACCATTCCTGTCCCCTAGTGACGTCGTTCCATACACCATTGGCGTCTAGCATTTTTCTGCATATTTGTCAAAGGTAGACGGAGAAGTGGACGATGCACCGTAATAAACGGCAACGGACTGTCACCCCTGATAGTGTAGGGTGTGTTACACCTTTCCACTGTTGCGCCAGATCCGAGGAGGAAGTATATCGTCCTGCGATGCCATTCGGATGAGGTGTCTATCTTCTGAGCGGAAAGGGCCGCGGGGGGGGGGGGGGGGGGGGGGGGGTTGTCGTGACCTGACCCCATTTCGTAGTGTTCTTCAGCCTCCAGCCTCCATGAACCATTGTGCTCACACCCGTTGCACTGCTAAAAATGTTCGTCCCCCGCGAGCAACAATTTCCTGGGTGGAGGTACCACATTCTCTCATGCCTGTATGCCTCGCAGAGCCTACACTCATCACTAAACACAACTGAGCACCATTCCATTGTCCAACCAGTTCTTTCACGACGCAAGACGAGCCACGCATGGTGGTTTCGTGGAGTCAGTGGTAGCCTGGCCAAGGGTTCAAGAGATCTGCTGCAAGCAGATGCTTCCCATGGTCCTTGGTGACACCACAGGAGCAACTTGTGCCCAAATTTCTTCCCTGGATGAGGTCCCATCAGCCACCGCTGCTCGCGTAATGCGACGTGCGTCTGACGTGTGTCTGTACTACCCGAATGTCCAGAACTTAGTGTACACGTTCACGTTGAAATCAGCGACACATCACTGATATACCACGCCCAACATGTTCAGCAATCCTTCGACACGTCTATTTTCAAACTGGCCCATAATGCAACCCATTCAAATGGATGAGATCGTTCGACAGAACTGCGTACTCGTCGGCTGAGAATGGTTATACCCTAGAATAAATGTTGAAAACATTGTTCACCTCTAAACTCAGCACAGTTACTGCCTGCAGAGTGAAAACAGACTGCACACAGGCGGACCTCCTGAGCGCCACCTGATGGTCGATGTCCATGACAACTGAATGACTAACACTACGACCCCTCACTAATGACATATTACATTCTGGTGCCACTGAACGCAATCCTTCGGCTGTTGCTTTTTTTCTCATCTGTGTATTAACTGATGCCACTGATTTTATATTGTCATTTTTGCTATTGTAAATATTTTATCATACACAGAAGAAAAAGTTTTGCATCACCCCGGTTCCCAGAGCTCCTAAAGATAGACGATGACTGTGGATATTGTATCACAGACACAATCCCTTTCACTGTTCAGAGATGTCACTAAACCTGCTCACTGATGTAAACAACCATGCATGAGCAGCGCCTATTAGGCGCCAGCGGATCAGTTCCAGTCTTTCCACCAGGAAGGAGGTACACGGCTCGTGTTGTCTGTAGGTCAGCCACGCCTAGAGGTCATTACCGCGCTTCGATGGCATCCGCATTATTACTTTGTACCAGGAAGGGCTCTCAACAAGGGAAGTGTCCAGGCGTCTCGGAGTGAACCAAAGGAATGTTGTTCGGACATGGAGGAGATATAGAGAAACAGAAACTGTCGATGACATACCTCGCTCCGTCCGTCCAAGGGTGTGGGCAGTGGATGACCGCTATCTACGGATTATGGCTCGGAGGAATCCTGACAGCAACGCCACCATGTTGAATAATGTTTTTCGTGCAGCCACAGGACGTCGTATTACCACGCAGTAGGCTGCGTGATGCACAATTGCACTCCCGATGTCCATGGTGAGGTCCATCTTTGTAACCACGACACCATGCAGCGCAGAACAGATGGGCCCAACAACATGCCGATTGGACTGCTTAGGATTGGCACCACGTTCTCATCACCGATTAGTGTCGCATATGCCTTGAACCAGACAATAGTCGGAGACGTTCTAGGAGGCAACCCGGTTAGGCTGATCTCCTTAGACACACTCTCCAGCGAGTGAAGCACGGTGGAGGTTCCCTGCTGTTTTGAGGTGGCATTATGTGGGGCTGGTGGTCATGGAAGGCGCCGTAACGGCTGTACAATACGTGAATGCCATCCTCCGACCGATAGTGCAACCCTATCGGCAGCATATTGGCGAGACATTCGTCTTCATGGACGATAATTCGCGCCCCCATCGCGCACATCTTGTGAAGGACTTCCTTCAGGACAACGACATCGCTCGACTAGAGTGGCCAGCATGTTATCCAGACATGAACCCTGCCTGGGAGGGATTGAAAAGGGCTGTTTATGGACGACGTGACCCACCAACCGCTCTGAGGGATCTGCGCCGAACCGCCGTTGAGGAGTGGAACAATCTGGACCAACAATGCCTTGATGAAGTTATGGATAGTATGCCACGACGAACACATTCATTAATCAATGCAAGAGGACGTGGTACTGGGTATTAGAGGTACCGGTTAGTACAGCAGTCTAGACCACCACCTCTGAAGGTCTCGCTGTATGGTGTGTGGTTTTCATGAGCAACAAAAATGGCGGAAATGATGTTCATAGTGATCTCTATTCAAATTTTCTGTACAGGTTTCGGAAGTCTCGGAACGGAAGTGATGCAAAACTTTTTTTGATGTGTGTACGTAATGACTTTCTATGGAAATAACTGCTCGTATAATAATGAAATTTTTATCAGCAGCTTTTGGCGGCAGATCATGACATTTTCCGAACATGGGGCACCAAATTCTTGAAATATACCTAGATTGTTAGCGCAAAAAGCGCCGTCGCTGAAATATTAGCACCCGAAAGCGTTACTAGTTTACTAGTTAAACTTCGACGCAAGTACTGAAGTTACATTATTTCAGATTACACTTGCGTTTTACTGGCGTATCTGGACGATTGCCTTGGGCAGGTACTGACCCAGATAGATTTGATAGAACAGTCCGGTCACGCAGTACCTGCTCGTAAAGTTTAAAGTACGGTGCTCCCGTTTGCGAAACCAGGTGAGGGAGACATTGAACGCAGCCGGGCGCCCGATTAATGACCTCTGGTTTAGCACGCCAGCCACTCTGCGTATTGCTTTTGCAGCGGCTTTTCTCCGTCATCTAGGCCCGGGTTGCTCAACCCATCGACCGCGATGGTACGGTCGATTGCCAGGGCTTTATCTGCCGATCTGCCAAAACCATTACTCGAATTCAGATTAAATGAGCTGTTTTTGTAGAATACCGGGTGATTGACATTGAGTGTTTCGCCCGATATTTGTAGGCGATAACGCTGTCTCTTTCGTGCCGAACTGCACTCCACCGCCTTTAACTTGTGCGCCAAGCATCATCATTCCTCCTGCTTGGTGAAGTGTTTGTGGAAAAGTGGGCGCAGATAAATACAGAAAAACGTACCACTTCCATGGTGAATGTGAAGAACAGCTCTTTGTGACAAGTTATACAGATAGGACTATACACTGATGAGACCGAACATTATGACCACCTGCTTAATAGGTTGTTTGTCCGTGTTTGGAACGAAATACGTCACTGATTCTGCGTATCAGGGATCCGACAGTTGCTAGTAGGTTTGTGGAGGTATATGGTGTTAGATGTTTACCCACAAGTCATGTAATTTACGTAAATAAAGGGCCGCTGATTTGAGTACGCGGTTATGGCGACCGATAGCGACCCAGATGGGGTCCATCGGTTTTATTTCAGCCGAATTTGGTCGCCCAGACATCAACGTGAGTTCGCTACAATGCTGCTCAGACCACTGTAGCGCGGTTTTGGCTTCAAGATGTAGGCGTTTCGCAGCTACCAGTGCGTGTTCGATTACTACTACAGGTCCCATACGAACACAGGAGAATGTCTCCCATAGCATAAAACTACACTCCTGGAAATTGAAATAAGAACACCGTGAATTCATTGTCCCAGGAAGGGGAAACTTTACTGACACATTCCTGGGGTCAGATACATCACATGATCACACTGACAGAACCACAGGCACATAGACACAGGCAACAGAGCATGCACAATGTCGGCACTAGTACAGTGTATATCCACCTTTCGCAGCAATGCAGGCTGCTATTCTCCCATGGAGACGATCGTAGAGATGCTGGATGTGGTCCTGTGGAACGGCTTGCCATGCCATTTCCACCTGGCGCCTCAGTTGGACCAGCGTTCGTGCTGGACGTGCAGACCGCGTGAGACGACGCTTCATCCAGTCCCAAACATGCTCAATGGGGGACAGATCCGGAGATCTTGCTGGCCAGGGTAGTTGACTTACACCTTCTAGAGCACGTTGGGTGGCACGGGATACATGCGGACGTGCATTGTCCTGTTGGAACAGCAAGTTCCCTTGCCGGTCTAGGAATGGTAGAACGATGGGTTCGATGACGGTTTGGATGTACCGTGCACTATTCAGTGTCCCCTCGACGATCACCAGTGGTGTACGGCCAGTGTAGGAGATCGCTCCTCACACCATGATGCCGGGTGTTGGCCCTGTGTGCCTCGGTCGTATGCAGTCCTGACTGTGGCGCTCACCTGCACCGCGCCAAACACGCATACGACCATCATTGGCACCAAGGCAGAAGCGACTCTCATCGCTGAAGACGACACGTCTCCATTCGTCCCTCCATTCACGCCTGTCGCGACACCACTGGAGGCGGGCTGCACGATGTTGGGGCGTGAGCGGAAGACGGCCTAACGGTGTGCGGGACCGTAGCCCAGCTTCATGGAGACGGTTGCGAATGGTCCTCGCCGATACCCCAGGAGCAACAACAGTGTCCCTAATTTGCTGGGAAGTGGCGGTGCGGTCCCCTACGGCACTGCGTAGGATCCTACGATCTTGGCGTGCATCCGTGCGTCGCTGCGGTCCGGTCCCAGGTCGACGGACACGTGCACCTTCCGCCGACCACTGGCGACAACATCGATGTACTGTGGAGACCTCACGCCCCACGTGGTGAGCAATTCGGCGGTACGTCCACCCGGCCTCCCGCATGCCCACTATACGCCCTCGCTCAAAGTCCGTCAACTGCACATACGGTTCACGTCCACGCTGTCGCGGCATGCTACCAGTGTTAAATACTGCGATGGAGCTCCGTATGCCACGGCAAACTGGCTGACACTGACGGCGGCGGTGCACAAATGCTGCGCAGCTAGCGCCATTCGACGGCCAACACCGCGGTTCCTGGTGTGTCCGCTGTGCCGTGCGTGTGATCATTGCTTGTACAGCCCTCTCGCAGTGTCCGGAGGAAGTATGGTGGGTCTGGCACACCGGTGTCAATGTGCTCTTTTTTCCATTTCCAGGAGTGTATTCCCATCAACCTGCGTCCGTGGTGTGCTGCACGTTTCGAGACACCATTCACCTCAATGACGGTGTTTTTGGAGACGACCATCGACCTACTGTAGCAAACATGTGGTTCACCCGAAGAGCCGACACGTTTCCAGTGATCGACGATCGAATCCCGATGGTCCCGTCCCGCTGCAGTCGTAATTGACGATGTCGTTCGGTCATCATGAGGACGTAGGAGCGATCTCCATGTTCAACAACGTAAGACGCACAGTGTGTTCCGAAACCCTTGTGCGTGCACCAGCATTGTGCTATTTCGGCAGAGATGCCACAGACCACCATCTGTCCTAATTTACAGAGCAGACAAGCCTCTAAACCACACTTTCTGTGAACAGTCGTGGACGTCCAACCATTTAGCGCCTAGCGGTTGTTTCACTGTCATTCTACCACTTTCCGTAGATGCTCACGACAATAGCACGTGACTGTTCAACTATTTCGCCGTTTTCCAGATACGTGTTCACAGGCTCTGCGCGATAATAATGCGCCCTTTGTCAAAGTCGCTTATCTCATTGGACTTCGCCGTCTGCAGCCCAAATCTCCCTGCCCGTCTGCTCCGCTTACGTACTTTTGTAACCGCCTCACCTGCCCGAAACGCCACCAGGCGGCATCCAACGTCGTGGTGGACAGTGGTCATAATGAAACTTCCTGGCAGATTAAAAATGAGTGCCGGACCGAGACTCGAACTCGGGACCTTTGCCTAGTTCTGCAAGGTTCGCAGGAGAGCTTCTGTGAAATTTGGAAAGTAGGAGACGAGGTACTGGCAGAAGTAAAGCTGTGAGTACCGGGCGTGAGTCGTGCTTCGGTAGCTCAGATGGTAGAGCACTTGCCCGCGAAAGGCAAAGGTCCCGAGTTCGAGTCTCGGTCGGGCACACAGTTTTAATCTGCCAGGAAGTTTCATGTCAGCGCACACTCCTCTGCAGAGTAAAAATCTCATAGTGGTCATAATATTTTGCGTTATCAATATATGTATGAAATGTGATGCCACTTTAGCCGCACCAAAGAAGGAAAATCTATAACGCCATTTCAGAATAATTCACAAAGACTTCGAATCGGAGGCAGCCGTTAGTAGTGAGCTGAGGAAGAAGAACATTCCTAATCTTAAGATTAAATTCTAGCCACAGCAATCGTTACTTGTAAAGGATGTACGAAAAAGTCTTTCACCAAACATTCTATGATGCAAAACCATTTGACGATGCCACAGATGTTAAGGAGAGCTTTCTGGAAGCTTGTGAGTCCTTGTTTTCACATTCAACAACAAGACAGAGATAATATCAGCCATCAGCGAGTTTCCTCTGCCAAAACCTACTATAACAAGAGAAGTGCTATTAATGATGAGAAACATAAAAGATCAACTGATAACAGATTTGTAGTCCTGTCTGGGTTTTTCATTGCAGTTAGATGAGTCAGTAGATGGAGTCGGTTCGCCTCAAGTTACGATATTTGTGTGATACACATTTTCTGCTTTGAGTGTAAAAGACTTTCTTACAGTTCAGACCTTGAAAGGCACTGCTGAACCGTGATTTATTTTCAAAGAATATTCTTAAGAATTTATTTTATTTACTAGCGATTCATGAAGAACATTAACAGATTTAATCAGACTATGTAAGCATGGAGGTTGTTGCCAGGGAGTAACTGATGAAATCATAATCAAATTCCTTTTAACAAATGGGAATTTTATTCACTTTAATAGTGCCTAAAAGCTATTCTTAAAAAGAAACGGATTTAAAATTATATTCAGAAAGCACCCTCGAAGTATCAAAGTTACAATTTATTGAGAGGCAGAAAGAAACAAGTTTTGACTGTATGAGCTTTCGGGCAGAGAACCTTGCTGCTCCCTTTTGACACGGCCGTAGTTACGACCGCTCTCAACAGCCTCTGAAAGACTACACTGGTGCAAATCTGCAACACACCATATAACTTTAAACTAAGAGTTTTAACAATCCCGTAGGAGGGATGAAAATGGTACAAAACACTAACAGTTAAAATATTAACCTTGCCACCGAAGGTGCAACTTGATTTTAACTTCTAAGAAAACTCTTACCGTGAAATGGTGGCAACTTTATATACTAAAATGATCATTTGAATAAAAGCCCATGAAATGCAAGCTTATATAAAATTCTACAAGGTTGTCCTAACAATAGTTAAGATGCTCTACAGTACACAGATAACGCCTCTCAAGACCATACGCAATAATATCAAAGTTTCCAAAGATCAAAACATATATCAGGAATTAGGCTGTTACACTCCAAGCAATAAATTCGTTAACACACCAAATCCGTCAAACATGACAGAGGCAGCTACTGACGTACGGTAGATTGATAGGGAGATTACCGAACAACCAGAACCGCAGGTTGCTCTAACCCGCCCCTACTCCATAAGGGAAAAACGGACCACCCAATTTATAAACAACCACCTTCCCGCGGGTGGGTAAACGGAGAAGAATGGTGGGACGACCCCAAAGCAAGCGGCTGGTGACCCCGCCAAGAAAACGAGTAGAATTTAACAAGAGTAAATCAAACAAGATATCACCAATCACTTAACTTCTAATAACTGAAATTTCTCGAGAAGACCTGGCGCAGCACCCCTAAATCGCTCTACCTGACCGTCCGCTGCCAGCCGCTTCAACGGACGCAGGAAGGCGCGCCGATCTCCTGTCTCACGGCGTCGCAGCTCGCACCGGCCAGACTGATGTCGTGGGTTGACTCCTGTTGCTCTCGTGTCGACCGCGAAGTCACTACCCCTCGCTATACGCCGCGGCCCACTGGACTCACGTGACGACCGCACATGCGCCGACGCTCAAGACGGACAAGTCATCCTGTATCTCAGTGCGCGACTGACCAACTGTTCGATCCAACCGCCAATGACCATTGCCTGAGCAAACTCGAGCAGACTGGCGGCCTAACGCGCAGACTCAGATGCAGGAACTAAGCCCCGACCGGGCGACCACTCGCTACGTTCTCTTACTGGCGGAGTGAAAAGACTCTCATTTTGCCGCTTTTAAGGTTGATCCGAACAACAGACATACTAGCACTCCGAACGGCAGACAGCCACTAATTGCCTAACAAATGCGAACGAGAGACAGACCAGCAAGCTGGGGACGAGAGACTGCCTCCACTGCGAGCACATAGCGCCCCTTAAATGCACGTGAACAGGCAACCTTTCCCCTTTCCCACCAGAGGGAGGCACCAAAGCTGCGATTGCCGCAGCGGCGCTACCGCCAGAAACGGAGGGCAACTGCTTCATACTACGCGCTGCGGCACGCTCTTCAAAACAGCAATTTTTACCACGGCTCAACTACACAAGGAGAAGATTTTTCACAATGCGTTCAAAACCTTCGTTTTTGTATATGGTTTGCCAGTTCAGAAACTTGAGTCTATTACTAGTGATGGAGCGCCTTGAATGGTAGGCAAACACGAAGGATTTGTTACCTTGTTTGCAAACAACAAATCTTTCTAGCCTTAGTTTAAGTGTCATTGTATCGTGCCTCAGCAAGTGTTTTGTGAATATGTATTGAAAATGGCACAGTATATTAATATTGTCACAAAAATTGTTAATTCAATTCCCTCACAGTCACTACAGAGAAGGAAGTTTATAGCCGGCCGCGGTGGTCTAGCGGTTCTGGCGCTGCAGTCCGGAACGGCGGGACTGCTACGGTCGCAGGTTCGAATCCTGCCTCGGGCATGGGTGTGTGTGATGTCCTTAGGTTAGTTAGGTTTAAGTAGTTTTAAGTTCTAGGGGACTTATGACCTCAGAAGTTAAGTCCCATAATGCTCAGATCCATTTGAACCATTTTGAACTTACAGAAAACATGTTTTTGATACTCGTAAACAACTTTCGAAATTATCAATATTTATCCACAACACGTATGACACTGGACTGAGTCACACATATCTAGATTGTTATTTCTGTTTGTATGCCGGCATATACAGCCAGAACAATGGTTTTTCACGTAATTTTGCAAGGTTCGAGATCAGAAGAAGACGTTGTTAACATGAATCACGCGAATGGTTTATTCAAATGAATAAAAGTTTGGAGGCAAGAAAAAATCGTAAAAAATGTTTGTGCTACTTCCCTTCACCAAAAACTAACTGAAATTGGAATTTAATTAGTACTTAACATTCGCACATTCGAATTCGGTGGGGAAGAGAGAGTGGTAGTTACAGAGGGGATGGTATTGATTCTAGAGTGCGTGTGTTTGTGGGGAGGGGAGAGGAAAGAGAGACAGAAAGGTGTGCAGGGGATCGAGAGTGAAGGAAAGCTAGAGATTCCTGTCCTGCGGAGCGTTATGTTTCCGACCTGAATCCGCCATGTTATTTCAAGTGCCGGAACAGATAAATTCCAACGCTTATTGCATCCAAATTCTTGGGCTGAAAACATTGCTCATATACTCAGCGCATTGTTTGACGGATTAGCATTAATGAAACCACTATGGACTAAATCCGCCACTCTTTGTTGCGGTACCGTATGGTTGGAGTTAAAACTGGTAGGGCTCAAACTTTCGGCATCTGGTTGTACCTCCACGTCTTTATGACGCTGATGTTGGAGGCTATGTGTCTTACCCACAGACTGATGATCAACGACACGGTCCATAGCGGAGAAAAAAATACATGCTGTGTCCTACCGGGAAAATTTATTCTCTAGCTCTGACAAGAGTGTGTGCAGCAAAGGTTCTGTCACGGACCGGAATTTGAACCCAGTTACGTGCGTTTCGTGGACCGAGTGACGAGGCGCAGTGGCCAGATTTCACGCATTCGGGAAGGTGACTGTTACAGTTCCCCAACCAGCCATCCAGAATTAGGTTTCCCTGTGGTTTCCCTATGTATCTTATAGCAAATGCTAGGACGGTTCCTTCGAAAAGAATTGTCTGATATCCTTCTACATCCTTTCCTTCCCGAACTTCTGCTCTGCCTGTAAAGACCTCATCGTCGATTGGATGATAAACAGTTAGTCTTCCAGTGTTCTACCACCTACGCTGTCTGTTCACGCAGATTTTGAAGACTAAAAGCAGCCATCCCCGTGACAACACGAAACTGTAATTCTGGCTGGAAAGCGTGCTTACATTGACTGAGTGATTTGAGTCCTATGTTCACATCACAACCAACTGCCACAGATATTTTGCAAATGAACTGAAAAATATTTCAAGGATGTGAAGGAACCAGATACACCTGGCTCCTTGGTCACTTCACTCATGTGTGTGTGTGTGTGTGTGTGTGTGTGTATCCAGGATCTCCTCACAAACCACTAGATCCATTTCTACCAACTTTGGCATAGAAATAGAAGGCCTGATGAGTATCAGCACTGTGGGAATAACAACAGGAGCGGAGGTATGGACAAAACTGTGTTTTTTTTCAGCCCCTGGTATATAGGCTGCCCTCCACAGAATACAGATTATTTGGGAACAGTTTTGGCATGCTTTACCACCTTGCTTTGTAGTGCAGTGGCGTTTGCCTTAGGGGCTCACGACGATTTCCCAGCCCTTTCCATATAGGCTGGACAGAGAGAGGGGAAGAACTGAGAGAGGAAGAGGAAAAATGTAAGAGGAAAAAGAGAGAAGCAGATGGATACAATGCGAATGGGGAAGAGAAAGAGATGGACAGGGAGAGTGGTGGGCAGAGGAGATGGAGAGACAGGGGTAAGAGGGGATTGTTCTCTCACAACGTTCTCGCATTTGGTCGCGTTGCAATTGAATTTGTTCCTCCGAGCAAATTAGGTGCTAAATCATCTAACCCATCCTGAATCAGCCCTTCCGATGAACATTTCATTTTCGATTTCTTCACATTTGTCCTGCAGCCATTTCGTCTTACCTCCCCTGCACGTCCTATTTATTTGATTCCTAACTGATATCTGTTGATGAATGCTGTCTTTTCCTGAGCATTTTTGTACTTCCTTATTTAGCTGATAAACTGAAGTATTTGTTCTTTTAACCAAAGTTTCTTTGCAGTGACCTTCCTTTTACACCTATCTTGTCTGTCCAGCTTCTCCGATTGTCCTTTTTAGTGATGTGCGTTTGTCGTCAACAGAACCGCGTACTGGGGTGTTTACTATCTCAGTATCTACAGCCGTAGGCAATTTCAGATATGTTTCATGATTCCTCTTTACTCCACAATGATTCTTCCAGACTGTTCTCTTCAATTTCAGTCTACTCTTCGTCATCAGTAAATTGTGATCTAGGTCTGTATCTACTGCTTGGTACACCTTGCAATCCAGTATCCAATTTTGGAATCCAGCTGGAATCTCCCCGCGTCTCCGAGATTTCTCCGAATAAACCTCCGGCCTTTGTGTTTTTTAGCAACGTTGTCGCTATTACTTGCTGAAATTTATTGCCAAAATCAATTTGCCTCTTTTCTCTCTTATTCCTACTCCATCTCCTACTTATGCATTCCAGTTTCCCATGATTAATTGTCGTCTCCCTTTGTTCTTCAACATTCTCATATGCTTTCTTTGTGTCTTCATCTTCTGCTAGTGACGTAGTTGACATTAGGGCCATCATGAAGGTAGTAGCTTCTCTGGACCTTAATCCAGTTAGACAGCTGCGACCACTCTCATGAATCTTCTGCCTCGAGTCCTAAAAAACTATGGAAAAAGCTGTAGGCTGCATGCCTGCAGAGGCCCTTAGAGACTGTTTAAGTGCCTTGATGCTGGACATGGCCGATTTCCATCCCCGTTCCTGAGCTATTCAACCCATCTCTAATGACCTCGTGGCGAACCGGACCTGATACTTAACGCCTTCCTTCTTTCCGCAGTGTACTTTCTTACATTAGGTATTAGAGAAACAATGTGATACACTGAACATAAGGAGGCCTAGGCCAACAGCCGAATGCGTGTTTAGATGGTAATGATAACAAAAGATGGCATCCATGGTTGTTTCTATCTGTAGGTCTGTCAGCAACCAGTTACGTTCGGCAAACAAAACACTCTCACCCAGGTAGAGTGGCAGATCGCTCAGGTTATGCGTGTAATAGACGAAACGTACAAGAGAAACATTTACAGCATAGCTCGTGCAATGTGTCAGCTTCAAGTAGGTACTGTAATTCGCTACTTTCGTGCTGTTTGCCGACATTAATTTTGGTGTTACGTGACTGGTTGGTACTCAGGATTTCGGTACAACTAATGTGCTAAACTTTCTCGTAAGACGACTGAATTAACGATATTGCTCGACTCTGCCTCTTCGACGGAATGAATGTCGATTTCTGATCAGCACGCAACGTGACTAACAGTCTACCGAGATAAAGCATATCCGCCGTCTGGCAAATTACCTCTTGTAAAATTTTCTGCAACCGCTGACGATCGCGTGAGTAGCGCCGGCGCGTGCTGTCGCATGATGCAGCAAGACAGCAACAATGCCTTGAGGCAGGAAGTTAAAATTATCTGCATGTAAGAACAGGATAACACAGCACACGCTGGAAACGTAACCTCGTCCAAGTTAAACAGCTCCTTCCGTCACGCGTGATGTTATCACAGTTATGGAGTAGAGACAGTGTAAGTAAGTCACTGGCTGCAAGTGGTTGATTTACAATGAAAACAGCTTATACAAAAAATCGGTATCCTGATATTCTGTGACATGATGCATAAACCCGTGTGCGTTAATTTATTAGTTTTTTCTACTGAAGGAGCACTCCGTTCAGGATGAGATTTGACACGTCAAAGAATCGGTCAGCACTTTGTGTGTGTGTGTGTGTTTATGTCACACATTTGCTCAGGTAGAACTTTATTTACGAATTACGACGTCTTTAATGTTATCCCACTATGTGTTTGTGTACCCTTGTGTATTTGTTTTCTTCCTGTCTCTGTGTAGTTTCATAGAATTTTTTCTTCTTCTAATACTAATCTACATTCACTATGATGAGGAATACTGTTCTCCTCAAATATAATTGGCATTAATAATATGTTATTTACCTTGTAAATATGCTTAGACATTATTTATTCTGTTTTGTTCTAATGCTAATGTGTGAAGTGGATGTTTCAATAATTATTCTGATCTTTTATGTATGTACTCATGTCATAATTCCTGTAACACTGATGTATATGTCTATTTCTATTCTGTTGTAAAGCCTGTACTACAAATGTTATCTGTATTGTTATGTTCTTTAATGATGTATTTTGTACCTTTGTAATTGTATTCTTATGTTATAAACTTGTAATTGATACCAATTCATCATATTATTAACTTGTTAGTTACATTTCACTACACACTTTTCTGTTGGTCATAGTATATGGACAATATGTGAGAAGTTGAGACTGTTAGTGTCTGCAAGTGTGTTTATAATTCAGCAAGGGACTGGATAACAGCATTGCTGGTTCTAAGGACAATTCCAAAAACTTTGTGAGTGCACAAAAACTTCGACTGACTCTGCGGTGGGTTTGCTCTGTTGTGGCCCATTACCTGTCTGCATGTCAAGAGTCAGCACTGTCTTTCCGTTGGAAGGACAACACTACTTCTTCAAGACTGCATGGAAATCCACTACTTCCGTGTGCATTGTCTTTTACTGCTCAGACTTTGAGAAAAAAAACGGCAGTTTCACTGTGATGAATGATCAGGACTGTCTTTATGGACTGTGAGAAAATTTTAGCTTTTGACCAAGATTGTATAAATAAGTGTGTGCATTTGATATCTTTGTTATTGTAATTATGAAAAATTTTATCAAATCATTATTGGCCACTGCCCAAAACAATCTGTAAAATTTTTTGTGGGGAGCATGGGGGCTATGTAAGTAGGCTATGTAAGTAGGCTGTTTATGTTTTCTTATTGGCAACGTTACGTAGCGCTCTGTATGAAAATCACTGGCTGTGCTGTGTGCAGTCTGTGGCTAGTTTGCATTGTTGTCTGCCATTGCAGTGTTGGGCAGCGGCAGCTGGATGTGAACAGCGCGTAGCGTTGCGCAGTTGGAGGTGAGCCGCCAGCAGTGGTGGATGTGGGAAATGAGACGGCGGATTTTTTAGTACAGAATGGATATTATGAACTGCTATGTATATTATGCTTTTTCAACACTATTAAGGTAAATACATTATTTGTTCTCTATTAAAATCTTTCATTTGCTAACTGTGCCTATCAGTAGTTAGTGCCTTCCGTAGTTTGAATCTTTTATTTAGCTGGCAGTAGTGGCGCTCGCTGTATTGCTGTAGTTCGAGTAACGAAGATTTTTGTGAGGTAAGTGATTTGTGAAAGGTATAGGTTAATGTTAGTCAGGGCCATTGTTTTGTAGGGATTATTGAAAGTCAGATTGCGTTGCGCTAAAAAATATTGTGTGTCAGTTTAAGGAAAGTATTGTAAAATTTTTCAAAGGGGACGTTTCAGTTCAAATGGCTCTGAGCACTATGCGACTTAACTTCTGAGGTCATTAGTCGCCTAGAACTTAGAACTAATTAAACCTAACTAACCTAAAGACAACACACACATCCATGCCCGAGGCAGGATTCCAACCTGCGACCGTAGCGATCGCTCGGTTCCAGACTGTAGCGCCTAGAACCGCACGGCCACTCCGGCCGGCCGTCTTTAATGTACAGGGTGACAATTATTGAACTATATGAAATAAAATCGTCATAACTTCTGAAATTTTGCATTAGTACGTTCAAGTTGCACGGTTGGCCGCGTGACATGATGGGAAATAGCATGCGCTGTATGGTTTGGTTTAGCGACGAAGCCAACTTTCATTTGTATGGGTTCCTGTGCATTCGTGGGATTGAGAATCCGCATTTTGCGATGGAGAAGTCTCTTCACACTCAACCGGTGACTGTGTGGTGTGCAATGTCCAGTTACGGAATAATCGGTGCGATGTTGCTTGATCGCACTGTGACTACCGAACGGTACGCGAAGGTTATGGAAGACGATTTCATCTCCATTATCCAAAGTGACCCTGATTTCGAGAAGATGTGGTTCATGCAAGGCGGAGCTCGACCATACCGAAGCAGGAGAGTGTTTGATGTCCTGGAGGAGCACTTCGGGGACCGCATTCTGGCTAGGGCGTACCAAATCGCTCTGAGCACTATGGGACTCAACATCTTAGGTCATAAGTCCCCTAGAACTTAGAACTACTTAAACCTAACTAACCTAAGGACATCACACACACCCATGCCCGAGGCAGGATTCGAACCTGCGACCGTAGCAGTCCCGCCGTTCCGGACTGCAGCGCCAGAACCGCTAGACCACCGCGGCCGGCCTAGGGCGTACCCAGAGGCCCATGGTATAGACCTCGATTGGCCACCATATTCTCCGGATTTGAACACATGCGACTTGTTTTTATGGGGCTGTATATTAAATACAAGGTGTAAGAAATAACCCCAAAACCATTGCTGAGATGAAAACAAGCGTTCAGGGGTCATCGACAGCATCGATGTTCCGACACTTCAGCGGGTCATGCTGAATTTCGCTATTCCTCTGCGCCACATCATCGCCAATGACGGCAGGCATATCGAACACGTCATAGCATAAATTGGAATATGTTTAGAGACGTTTACATGTTGAATAAAGTGTTTGTACGCCTTAGTTTGTAACTAATTTTCTTTTATCAATAATTGTCACCCTGTAAGTTTCTCATTTAGACATTTTGTTACCGGAGAATGAATCACCAGAAGATGGGTACATGCCTTGTATGCTGGTATATGTATGATAGTGTCTTCTAACGAGCACAACGTAAATGCTTTAAAGTTTTACGACGGTAAATAGCATTTGGAAACGACGGAGTTGGAACACCTACGGAAGTTACCACCATACGCAGGAGGCAAAAGGAAGTATCTCAGGCGCTTTGAATTCTTTCCGGTTTGAGTGTCGATTGGAAGTTAGTCGACCGTGGCTCGGTGGTATGGTGAAATTTCATTACATGTAACTTTCTTTAGATGGAATACTGAAAGATAAATAACGTTGAATAATATGTTCTTTATGGAAGAAGTAATTCCCAAAACGAAAAATTATGCCCCAGACATAAGCGAACGGCTATGAAATGCGGCCGATGTTAACTGCTGGGCGAATAGATAGCGGGTCGGCATCCACTATCACTGTGCCCCCTAAAGTAACGCACACGCTCCTCCAAAATCGATACACTGTATTAAGAAATACCGCCGCGCTCTGCCCGGCACGTCGACAAGTCCAGTGTGTCTTTCCCACGGCGGTAGCGTCAACAACTCGCATTTGGATAGCAGGCCAGCACTCAAAAAATGTCCGAAGGCCGGTTGTAACCTCGAGCCGCGCGGAGTGGCCGTGCGGTTTGAGGCGCCTTGTCACGGATTGTGCGGCCCCTCCCGCCGGAGGTTCGAGTCCCCTCTCGGGCATGGGTGTGTGTATGTGTGTGTGTGTGTGTGTGTGTGTGTGTGTGTGTGTGTTGTGCTTAGCATAAGCTAGTTTAAGTAGTGTGTAAGTCTAGGGACCGATGACCTCAGCAGTTTGGTCCCTTAGGAATTCACACAAATTTGAAAATTTTTGTAACCTCGAGGCGATCGTAGTGAGAAAGGGTAGTAAGTATGCGAGCAGACCAATTTTGGTGTCAAATAGATCTTCAAAAATCGTTAAAAAAATCTATAAGTACTATACTCTCAGTAGCATATCCGTGGCAAGCAGCACATGTTACCACACTGAAGCACAAACCTTCGATAATTGTCTGCCGCTGTACGTTGTGCGTTGCCATGACCCCAAACGTTTAAGGTGAGGCACCTTGATGTTGGGTACTGGCGTCCCTGGTCGCAGTCTCCGACTCACGTCTATACAGGGTGTTTCAGAGCGATGGTCAAGAATTCACACATGGAAAGTACAGGGTTATTACAAATGATTGAAGCGATTTCACAGCTCTACAATAACTTTATTATTTGAGATATTTTCACAATGCTTTGCACACACATACAAAAACTCAAAAAGATTTTTTAGGCATTCACAAATGTTCGATATGTGCCCCTTTAGTGATTCGGCAGACATCAAGCCGATAATCAAGTTCCTCCCACACTCGGCGCAGCAAGTCCCCATCAATGAGTTCGAAAGCATCGTTGATGCGAGCTCGCAGTTCAGGCACGTTTCTTGGTAGAGGAGGTTTAAACACTGAATCTTTCACATAACCCCACAGAAAGAAATCGCATGGGGTTAAGTCGGGAGAGCGTGGAGGCCATGACATGAATTGCTGATCGTGATCGGTTTTCGAATCTCCTGTTTAAGAAGTACGGAACATCATGATGGAAGTGCGGTGGAGCACCATCCTGTTGAAAGATGAAGTCGGCGCTGTCGGTCTCCAGTTGTGGCATGAGCCAATTTTCCAGCATGTCCAGATACACGTGTTCAACCGTTTCTTCGCTCACTGCAGGCCGACCCGTTGATTTCCCCTTACAGAGGCATCCAGAAGCTTTAAACTGCGCATACAATCGCCGAATGGAGTTAGCAGTTGGTGGATCTTTGTTGGACATCGTCCTGAAGTGTCGTTGCACTGTTATGACTGACTGATGTGAGTGCATTTCAAGCACGACATACGCTTTCTCGGCTCCTGTCGCCATTTTGTCTCACTGCGCTCTCGAGCGCTCTGACGGCAGAAACCTGAAGTGCGGCTTCAGCCGAACAAATCTTTATGAGTTTTTCTACGTATCTGTAGTGTGTCGTGACCATATATGAATGAATGGAGCTACAGTGAATTTATGAAATCGCTTCAATCATTTGTAATAGCCCTGTACAGGCCAAAAGTAGGTAAAAAGCTCTTATAATCAAAAGTCGGAAATGAACCGTTATCTAGGTATCGCATTAATTCTAGTTAGGTAAATGCCCCTGGGCACCGCGGTATTTACGTTTGTATCTCAAAGTTTGGGATCGTCCATCTGTTTGTTTACGCATTGTAAGTAGGCTGTTTAGGTTTTTATATTGGTAACGCCACATAGCGCTCTGTATGAAAATCACTGGCTGTGCTGTGTGCAGTCTGTGGCTGGTTGGCATTGTTGGAATATTCGCCATTGTAGTGTTGGGCAGTTGGATGTTAACAGCGCGTAGCGTTTCGCAGTTGGAGGTGAGCCGCCAGCAGTGTTGGATGTGGGGAGAGAAATGGCAGAATTTTGAGAGCGGAAGATCAGGACGTGTGTCCATCAGAAAGAGTAAATTTGTAATATTGGATATCATGAACTGATGACTATGGAACATTATTAAGGTAAATACATTGTTTGTTCTCTACCAAAATCTTTCATTTGCTGACTATGCCTATCAGTAGTTAGTGCCTTCAGTTGTTAGAATCTTGTATTCAGCTTGCAGTAGTGGCGTTCGCTGTATTGCAGTAGTTCGAGTAACGAAGATTTTTGTGAGGTAAGTGATTCATGAAAGGTATAGGTTATTGTTAGTCAGGGCCATTCTTTGGTAGGGATTTTTGAAAGTCAGATTGCGTTGCGCTAAAAATATTGTGTGTCAGTTTAGTGTTGATCAGAAAAGGTAAAGAGCAAAATGTCTGAGTACGTTCAGTTCTGCTCAGCTGTTTGAAAATCAAATAATGTAAGAGGTTTATCAGCACAGTCACTCATATTTTTCTAAGGGGACGTTTCAGCATGTGCAGCTACTTCCCTTTCCCCCCCCCCGTGCACTGTGCCCTACTGGCCTCAGAATCAGTTAACGAACGTGAAGGCACCATGGACAGAAGTTACAGCAATGAAGAGTAGGCTGACATGCAACTCATGTATGACAGAGCGAACGGCAATGCCCCTGAGGCTGCACGTTTGTATGAAGAAACTTTTCCCCTCCGCCAGCAGCACGACAGTCGTACATTTAGTCCGTTACATCAGCGCCTTAGATAAACCGGGACTTCCGCAAATCATATACGAGAAAGTCGACCCAGATCCATAACAGCCGATGTTGAGGAAAAAGCGTTGCGCATTGTGCACGAACGTCTGACTACCACCCGAGAGCGTGTCATGAGTCATAGCAGTGCATAGCGAATTTTACATCCACATGATTTCCAGCGAGTGCAAGCCCTTATAACGCCGGAAATGCATATCCTCCTATTTCCATCTATTGTACTACAAATTTTTTTCCTTATTTTGTTACCTGAAGATATGACATTTGTGTGTCTTTATATATTGTAATTGTTTTACTTGTGTGTGTGTGTGTGTGTGTGTGTGTGTGTGTGTGTGTGTGTGTGTGTCGATGTATAATTGGTTTGTTTTGTAAATATTATTTGTATATTTACGCTGGGTCTTGCCTAGGGAAAGCTATGCTATCGAACGATAACATCGATAAGTCGTGTGGAGAACCACAGTGTTTAGTATCTTTGGTAGTGTTGACTCTGCCGCGTGGAGCGCGGGCAGAGTGGAGTCTGGCTGGAGTAGAGCGGTGGAGCAGGTGTGTTGTGTGACGCTCCCGCGAGTTGCCGCGCTTTCGGGGTTTGGCAGCATGTAATTGCGCTCGACTTGCTATGTTAGTTTCTGGCATGGTGTCGCGGACGGGAAGCGTTAGCTAGCACACATCAAGAGCCCGTTTCGGTTGGAGACCGTGTCGAGAAGAAGGCGCGCCAACATCCAGCTTCTGCAACAGCTACGGCCGACAATGAGTGATTGTCGCCACCTCCTCGACCGACAACTTCAAACCTTCAATCAACCAACAAGGAAGATTGGAAGCACGTAAAGTTTTAGAACGGTATGGCAGACCTCAGCTTGTAAAATTGATCCATTTGCCTCACAAAATTACAGAAACTTAGCATGAACGTTTCTTGCTCATTGTCCCAATTGCATTACCAAGCAGGGTCCCTTCCTTTTCCGGAATGAACCCGAGTGTCGTTGAAATTCAAACGCCAGCAATTATATGTGCAATAACCTTTCTTTTTCAGTTATTATAGTCGTTGTCCATAGGACTGGCGACCGTAATTTTCCCCAAATCTCAAACATCTAATTAACGCTAGTTAATTGTTAACGTAACGGCCGCACTTCTATTTTCTTTTTTAACTTTACCCCTTTTCAAAATTAATTTCCACCAATTTCATTTCCATTTTTTCCTTTCATTTAGATGTAACCCTTTCCTCCCTCTTTGCCGACAGATTAACTTCAGTGACGATTGCTTTCCTCAAATTTCCATTAGGTACACGCAGTTTAATTTTTCACGGTCATTGAGGTCGATAATTGAGGGGGAGGTTTAACCATCAACAATGCAGACGTCCCTGCTAGAGACATATCTGTCAATGGGTGCAACAACATTGTACCCTGAATCTCCTGTTTTTAAGCAGTATTCTCTTCGTAGATGAGGTTGGATTTACCCGTGACGGTGCTTTTACCTACCATAACTCACACTTTTCGGCCGATGTCAATCCTAATGCAACACACGTATCACGACGTCGGCAGCGTTATTCGTTGAACATCTAGGCAGGATGGTTAGGACTGCTCGGAGACTGCATAATTGGACCACACATCCTACAACAGACACTAACCGAACAGGAGAACATGCGTTTTCTGCCGACTGTACTTCCACATGTACATCTATCTTTACATCTACATTTAAGTGCCTGGGAGAGGGTTCATCGAACCACCTTCGCAATTCTCTATTGTTCCAATTTCGTATAGCGCGTGTAAGAACGAACACTTACATTTTTGCGTAAGAGCTCTGATTTCCCTTATTTTATCGTGGTGATGGTTTCTCCCTATGTAGGTCGGTGTCAACAAAATATTTTCGCATTCTGAGGAGAAAGTTGGTGATTGGAATTTCGTGATAAGATTCGGTCGCAACGAGAAAGTCTTTCTTTTAATGAGGTTCAGCCCAAATCCTGTATCATTTCTGTGACACTCTCTCCCATATTTCGCGATAATACAAAACGTGCTGCCTTACTTTCAACTTTTTCGATGTACTCCGTCAGTAGCATCTGGTACGGATCCCACACCGCGCAGCAGTATTCTAAAAGAGGACCGACAAGCGTAGTGTAAGCAGTCTCCTTAGTAGATCTGTTACATATTCCAAGTGTCCTGCCAACAAAACGCAGTATTTCGTTATTCTTCCCCACAACATTTTCTGTGTGTTCCTTCCAATTTCACTTGTTCAGAATTGTAATACCTAGGTGTTTAGATGAATTTCCGGTTTTTAGATTAGACTCATTTATCGTGTAACCTAAGCTTAACGAATTCATTTTAGCACTCATGTGGATGACCTCACACGTTTGGTTATTTAGGGTCAACTGCCACTTTTCGCACCATTAAGATCGTTTTGCAATTTGTTTTGATCTTCTGATGACTTTATTAGTCGGTAAACGACAGCGTCATCTGCAAACAACCTAAGACGGCTGCTCAGATTGTCTCGCAAGTCGTCTATATAGATAAGGAACAGCAAAGGACCTATAACACTACCTTGGGGAACGCCAGAAATTGGTTCTGTTTTACTCGATGACTTTCCGTCAATTACTACGAACTGTGACCTCTCTGACGGGAAATCACAAATCCAGTCACATAACTGAGACGATATTCCATAAGCAATTTGACTACAAGCTGCTTGTGTCAAAAGCCTTTCGGAAATCCAGAAATATGGGATCCCTTGTCAATAGCACTCATCACTTCATGTGAATAAAGAGCTAGTTGTGTTCCACAGGAACGATGTTTTCTAAACCCATATTGACTGTGTGTCACTAGACAGTTTTCTTCGAGGTAATTCATAGTGTTCGAACACAATATATGTTCCAAAATCCTGCTGCATATCGACGTTAACGATATGGGCCTGTAATTTAGTGGATTACTCCTACTACCTTTCTTGAATATTAGTGTGATCTGTGCAACTTTCCAGTCTTTGAGTACGGATCTTTCGTCGAGCAAACGGTTGTATATGATTGTTAAGTATGGAGCTAGTGCATCAGCTTACTCCGAAAGAAACCTAACTGGTATTCACTCTGGACCAGAAGACTTGCTTTTATTAAGTGATTTAAGTTGCTTCACTACTCCGAGGATATTTACTTCTACGTTACTCACGTTGGCAGCTGTTCGCGATTCAAATTCTGGAATATTTACTTCGTCTTCTTTTGTGAAGGCATTTCGGAATGCTGTGTTTAGTAATTCTGCTTTGGCAGCACTGTCTTCCGTAGTATCTCCATTGCTATCGAGCAGAGATGGCATTGAGTTTCTTGCCGCTAACATACTTCACATACAAGTATCAATCTTTGGTCAAATCGTGCGGAATCCGTCCAGTAAAATCTTTCGCACAATTGAATGTTCCACTGCAGTCTCGGATATGCCTATTGACGCATCTATAGAATGATAAGTTAATAATGTATCGGACGGCTTCCATGTGCTTTGGACAACGTGTACCGTAACAGCTTAAACTGAGTCTCAAATTTACAAAAAATTTAAAAACCACAAATCTCGATAATGAAATATCAACCAAACGCACAAGTTTCAGTTCTCTGATAGCATCTAAATGAAGGTACATAAATAGCTATTTGTTAATAACAGTAATATGATTATTACGAATGTTCAGTTTACTAAATATGACTAACATTCAAATGTTCAGATGTGTTTTAATTCCTAAGGGACCAAACTGCTGAGGTCATCGGTCCCTACGCTTACACGCCACTTAAACTAACTTATGCCAAGAACAACACACACTCCCGTGCCCGTGGGAGGACTCGAAACTCCGGCGGGAGGGGCCGTGCAATCCGTGACATGGCGCCTCAAACCGTGCGGCCACACCGCGCAACATGACTAACGTTCTTAGGGTCAATAGTTACGTACTAATATTTTGGACAAAATTAGGAAGTGTCTGTAAAGTGCAGCATAAACGCCAGTACTTAAGGGGCTCCGGAACGCCCTATACTTGCAATGTTAAAATAACGCTTATAAATTACGTCTTTCCTCACAAAGTATTTGAGGTAGGAAGTTGAACTTTTTACAGATTATTTATTGGAATATGGGCTACAACTTAACACAGGGATTTTACAAAATTTTAGTTCAGTTATTAAAGATGATTTTTTTTTCAATTGTAATGAAACTTCACAACATTTTTTTACAATTTTTTTATTTATATATTCAAAAATATACAGTTTTTTGGAAAAAGGCTGTGTTAAATTATGCAGAAGGTACTGAAGTTTGAAACAAATATGTTTGGAAGATCCTTAGAAAACATGTAATTAGTATGAGAAAATAAAAGTTTTGGGAATCGAGCGACAAAGATTGGATTAACTTTTTAGTGCATTCCAGGTCCATAGGATGGATTATCTTCATCCTCTGCAAACTCCTCCTCCAGCTTCCTCTTGTTCCTCCTCCTGTTTACTCTTGCTTGTATTTCTAGACTCTTTACAGCCCTGTCTGCAGCCCGAAGGCGTTCCTTGTCTAAAGCAAGCATCGCTCGTACCATGTTAGAACCTATCTTCATTCCCATATTTTTAAATACCTTGCACCTTACAATGTTGCCATCATTGAAAGTCGCAACAGCAACTTTACTTTTACTCATTATTATACTTCAACAAAACAGAGACTCAAGAAACATAATTAATTACGAATATTTTCGAGATAACGACAGAGTAAATAAACATGAAACAATCGACAATCACACCAGCGATATATATTGAACCATCACAGGTTACCCACAACACATACTTTATCTCACTTCACTAAAATGTACCTGATGAACACGGACGTTAATAATAACACCATTTGACAGCAGTTTAACAGCGCCACAGTGGGTCACGCCCATGTAGAACACATTTCAAAAAAAATTTAAAAATAGTTGTAGTCTTCGGAATTGAATAAATTATATATCTATTAAAAGGTAATAGTCTGCAGATTCAGAAAACGCAAAAAAGTAAATATTGAACTTTTCGTGATTTTGAGCCTTTCCTGAGCCCCTTAAATACTTAACTGAGTGAGTGAAAGTACTAGCCTTCTTGAAAACAGTGTGTGTCGCGGCCGGTAGTTGTTTGTGGCCACACATGCGCAGACAACACACGGACCGTCTAGGCACAGAAACGGACGGCCCAGCGGCCAGTTTCCACACAACAGCCAGGAACCCCAACTGTCCTTTCCACACGTTAACAGTTTCATTCCACAGTTAGTATCTAAACATTGCCCGCCCAGCTAGCCGGGCGGGCTAACGCGCTGCTTTCCGAGCTGGAAGGCGTGCCGGTCCCCGGCACGAATGCCTCCGGCGGATTGGTGTCAAGGTTCGGTATGTCATCCAGCCAGTGGATGGTTTCTAAGGCGGTTTTCCATCTGCCTCGGCGAATGCTGGCTGGTTCCCCTTATTCCGCCTCAATTACAATACGTCGGCGATTGCTGCGCAAACACTGTCTCCACGTTCGCGTACACCATAATTACTCTACCACTGCTCCACGTTTGCGTACACCATAATTACTCTACCACTGCTCCACGTTCGCGTACACAATAATTACTCGACCACTGCTCCACATTCGCGTACACCATAATTACTCTACCACTGCTCCACGTTCGCGTACACCATAATTACTCTACCACTGCTCCACGTTCGCGTACACCGTAATTACTCTACCACTGCTCCACGTTCGCGTACACCATAATTACTCTACCACTGCTCCACGTTCGCGTACACCCAAATTACTCTACCACTGCTCCACGTTCGTGTACACCATAATTACTCTACCACTGCTCCACGTTCGCGTACACCATAATTACTCTACCACTGCTCCATGTTCGCGTACACCATAATTACTCTACCACTGCTCCACGTTCGCGTACACCATAATTACTCTACCACTGCTCCACGTTCGCGTACACCATAATTACTCTACCACTGCTCCACGTTCGCGTACACCCAAATTACTCTACCACTGCTCCACGTTCGCGTACACCATAATTACTCTACCACTGCTCCACGTTCGCGTACACCCAAATTACTCTACCACTGCTCTACGTTTGCGTACACCATAATTACTCTACCACTGCTCCACGTTCGCGTACACCATAATTACTCTACCACTGCTCCACGTTCGCGTACACCATAATTACTCTACCACTGCTCCACGTTCGCGTACACCGTAATTACTCTACCACTGCTCCACGTTCGCGTACACCATAATTACTCTACCACTGCTCCACGTTCGCGTACACCATAATTACTCTACCACTGCTCCACGTTCGCGTACACCATAATTACTCTGCCACTGCTCCACGTTCGCGTACACCATAATTACTCTACCACTGCTCCACGTTCGCGTACACCATAATTACTCTACCACTGCTCCACGTTCGCGTACACCATAATTACTCTACCACTGCTCCACGTTCGCGTACACCATAATTACTCTACCACTGCTCCACGTTTGCGTACACCATAATTACTCTACCACTGCTCTACGTTTGCGTACACCATAATTACTCTACCACTGCTCCACGTTTGCGTACACCATAATTACTCTACCACTGCTCCACGTTCGCGTACACCCAAATTACTCTACCACTGCTCCACGTTCGCGTACACCATAATTACTCTACCACTGCTCCACGTTCGCGTACACCGTAATTACTCTACCACTGTTCCACGTTTGCGTACACCATAATTACTCTACCACTGCTCCACGTTTGCGTACACCATAATTACTCTACCACTGCTCCACGTTCACGTACACCATAATTACTCTACCACTGCTCCACTTTCGCGTACACCATAATTACTCTACCACTGCTCCACGTTCGCGTACACCATAATTACTCGACCACTGCTCCACGTTCGCGTACACCATAATTACTCTACCACTGCTCCACGTTCGCGTACACCATAATTACTCTACCACTGCTCCACGTTTGCGTACACCATAATTACTCTACCACTGCTCCACGTTCGCGTACACCATAATTACTCTACCACTGCTCCACGTTCGCGTACACCATAATTACTCTACCACTGCTATACGTTCGCGTACACCATAATTACTCTACCACTGCTCCACGTTTGCGTACACCATAATTACTCTACCACTGCTCTACGTTTGCGTACACCATAATTACTCTACCACTGCTCCACGTTTGCGTACACCATAATTACTCTACCACTGCTCCACGTTCGCGTACACCCAAATTACTCTACCACTGCTCCACGTTCGCGTACACCATAATTACTCTACCACTGCTCCACGTTCGCGTACACCATAATTACTCTACCACTGCTCCACGTTTGCGTACACCATAATTACTCTACCACTGCTCTACGTTTGCGTACACCATAATTACTCTACCACTGCTCCACGTTTGCGTACACCATAATTACTCTACCACTGCTCCACGTTCGCGTACACCCAAATTACTCTACCACTGCTCCACGTTCGCGTACACCATAATTACTCTACCACTGCTCCACGTTCGCGTACACCGTAATTACTCTACCACTGCTCCACGTTTGCGTACACCATAATTACTCTACCACTGCTCCACGTTTGCGTACACCATAATTACTCTACCACTGCTCCACGTTCACGTACACCATAATTACTCTACCACTGCTCCACTTTCGCGTACACCATAATTACTCTACCACTGCTCCACGTTTGCGTACACCATAATTACTCTACCACTGCTCCACGTTCGCGTACACCATAATTACTCTACCACTGCTCCACGTTCGCGTACACCATAATTACTCTACCACTGCTCCACGTTCGCGTACACCATAATTACTCTACCACTGCTCCACGTTCGCGTACACCATAATTACTCTACCACTGCTCCACGTTCGCGTACACCATAATTACTCTACCACTGCTCTACGTTTGCGTACACCATAATTACTCTACCACTGCTCCACGTTTGCGTACACCATAATTACTCTACCACTGCTCCACGTTCGCGTACACCCAAATTACTCTACCACTGCTCCACGTTCGCGTACACCATAATTACTCTACCACTGCTCCACGTTCGCGTACACCATAATTACTCTACCACGCAAAGTATTGGGATTACACTCGTCCGGTATGAGACGTTCCCGGTGGGGAGGGCGGGGGGGAATTCACTGGGGGCCGAACCGCACAATAACTCTGTGTTCAATGTGGGGGCGGCGGTGAGGTGGGTGGACTGTTGTGGCCTGTTGTGGGGTTGTGTACCACTGAGGGCTACCGCAGGACGAAGGCTTTCCATCGTTTCTAAATCCTCGGTTCAATACAATACAATACAATATAAACATTGCTGCAACTAAAAGCAGTTGATACAAATTAATTCACGCTTGCTGTTTTCGTAATTAAAAAGTAGAGTTCCGTTTACGAAAAATGTATATGTTCAGCTGCACACGATCGGTTCCGTAAAAATTTTGCGGATCCGTCATACGGGAAATCGGCCAGTTCGGTTATAAAAGAATTTTGGTCGACCTTCGCGAAAATCATCGCTGACAGTAGCACCACTATCACGAAATTCTGCAGAACAACTGTGGACAATTGCTGGAGATCACTGAGTACCGAAAGTTGAACGAAGGAATTCGAGGCATTACTGACGAATCACGCATTTACGAAAATCATAAAATGTTATCCAACTAAGACCTTCAACCGTAACTTCATGCCGGCCGGGGTGGCCGACCGGTTCTAGGCGCTACAGTCTGGAACCGCGCGACCGCTACGGTCGCAACAGATTCGAATCCTGCCTCGGGCATGGATGTGTTTGATGTCCTTAGGTTAGTTAGGTTTAAGTAGTTCTAAGTGTAGTGTTGGCAGAAGAGCCAACACTGTGTTTCAAGAGGAGGCCGAAATGCTCGCGTCAACTCACGCAGGTGGGCGGTAGGTCTGAAACAGGATACGTAATGAATGCTATAAAGAAAAGTACGTAGCTGCTGTAATACTTAACTTTAATCCATCATTTGTATACAGCATTCTTGATGATACAAGTGAGACTCTCTCTAGAAATGGTTAATGGCGCCTTGCTAGGTCGTAGCCATGGACTTACCTGAAGGCTATTCTAACTATCTCTCGGCAAATGAGAGAAAGGCTTCGTCAGTGTAGTCGCTAGCAAAGTCGTCCTACAACTGGGGCGAGTGCTAGTCCGTCTCTCTAGACCTGCCGTGTGGTGGCGCTCGGTCTGCGATCACTGACAGTGGCGACACGCGGGTCCGACATGTACTAATGGACCGCGGTCGATTTAAAGCTACCACCTAGCAAGTGTGGTGTCTGGCGGTGACACCACACTAAGTTCTGGGGGACTGATGACCTCAGAAGTAAAGTCCCATAGTGCTCAGAGGCATTTGAACCATTTGTAACTTCATTTTTTTCGCAACACTATTCCTTTTAAACGCTTACTATAAACGAACCTTTCGGCTAATTCCTGAGTTACCCATTTTTAACAATAACAAGTGAAAAATTTTTAAAACAGTAGTGACGCCAAATTTCGCTAATGCCATCCAGTGCTTGGTTATTGAAACTGAAGGACGAGCTTCATGTGTGAATCAAATATGGTTGATCGACAGTTTGTTGGCTGCGGTCTTCGGCAAACAACACTACTGCTGATTTGTGCGCTTGCATGCCAATCGTGTGGACAGAAAATCCCCAGGAACGTGTCTTTGATTCTCCGGTATCAAGTTTATACCTTCAATTGAAGCAAGTAGTTCTAAACCGTAGTGATTTTTTGAAGTCACAGGTATAAATAGTTCCGAAATCCTAATGTATTTTGTTTTGTTGCGTATCTAAACTGCAGCATGAAGGTCTTTTATGTCAAATATAGATTTGTTAGTGTTGCGGTTTTCACTAATGTTAATGTACTTCTCACTAAATAGTACCCCTTATCACCTAACTTTACAATTAATGTAGAGTGTCGATGCAAATGTAGAAGATCAAATTTCTGCCTATTTCGTTGGTTGCCGTCTTGCATACCCTGCGAATAATTTGAACTGTAGGATTTAACTTCTGAAAAAACTATATTTGTATGCCTGCTCATGGAAGTAAACATCAACCAAGCTAGCCTGACGAAGGTGCCGACTGCACAAAACATCTTAATCGACCCACCAGCCTATTAGGAGATCCCTGTAGAGGTTATTGTGGGTCAGTTCACAATAATTTCGCCATGCACCATGATGCGAACATGTGTTAATTTTATGAGATAGCGCGGGATTACTTAAGAAATTTGCATAGCTTTGCTCTACTCATTACCGATCAAGAATAAAATTCTCATTTTCATCATCACTCTAAGTATGATTTTTGATTTATGATCCAGAGATGACTGTTGTACTAGCTTAAGTTTCTGCTGATAGATACTCCCTTCGTTCGTATAACAATTTAATATTCATATACAGAAAGCACAAATCCTGCATTTTGATTTGCTAATATTTATTTCCAGCAAATAGGTTTTCGGCTTTTTGTACGCCTTCACCAGATAAAAACTGACCAACGTCCACAAAAATGCTAGGATACAGTACAGTAATAGCTTACATTAATGCACTTAGTATTCTTTAGTTTCTACAGCTGGTTTTATTATACGCTATCATTTTCGTAGACCACAGTCATTATGATTTCACGATGGTGTAATAAACCGAAAAGAGAGTGTAATAAATACATGCAGCATTTGAGGAATAAAATGCAGGCAGTGTGCATGTCATCCACCAATTTGAAGTTTCCGTCTCCACTGAATATATATCTCTCTCGCTCTCTCTCTCCCTCCCTCCCTCCCTCCCTCCCTCCCTCTCTTTCTCTCTCTCTCTCTCAATATCTATGTAGCTCTTCCCTCACCCCTCTCTCTCTGTCTTTATGGTTCTCTCCCTCTCCTTCTCCTTTTCACACACTCCCTATTTTACTACCTATGCCTGTTACCCAAGCCTTCATATCCCATTTTTGTTGACTTGTAAAGTAAGTACACTTTGAATAACCCACTCAGTATTACATCATCCCTAGTGCAAGACTATAAGAGACAGATCTGTTCCTCAAAGCAAAGAAGAACTAAGGTAGAGGCTGACACCAATATCATGTAAAATAACAGTCTTATCAAAGTGTTGCAAGTATTTACCAGTGCATTGCATTGTAGAAATTTGTCCGTGATAATGTAACTACTCACCTGAAATTTGTCTCGCTTGGTTTAACATGGACTCAGATGTCGAAATGTTAGCGATGAAACACAAACTAAGCCGGACGGAGGCACTGGAGGAAATTCTCCGTGTTCTTGACCACTATTTCATCCTCTCACCCCCTCCAGTTTGAGGATGCAGGCAGCGAAATCTAAGGACACATCATTCTGAATACGAATTCAGTCCTTTCCCAAATTAACTGCCTTACTTGGAATTCACTACATTTATATGGAGCTCTTACGTTTATCTTGTTGCTATGAAACGTCATGACGGTCCGGCCTCCCAGTAACGCGCAGATTGGCAGTTTTTAAAATAGCTGTCTAATGCAGGTGATCACTTATTATGTTTACTGCAGATATTCAATAGACGAGTTATTTCTTAGTAGCTCTTGTAACCCAGACTGTAACAGTGGAGGGCGACGATAACGTAGCATAACACTAAATTAATGCTGGGCATATTCGATAAATGAGCAACCAAGCGACCACTATCCGACAGTTGGAACTCCTGCTTTACTGTTCATGACGAGCTAAAATTTCCACGCTCACTGCGGATTCATTTTTCACCCGTGTTCTCCTTGTCGCCGCCTACCACCTTCGCCACCATCACCCGGATTGACGGGCCCGTCGCTGCCCGCTTTCCTCGCCAGCTGCCGTTGCCAGGGGCTCCCTACCTGTCGTCGCTATCATTTGCGCCCACGGCGCTGTCACTGTTTCTCATCCGCGCTCGCCTATTCTTTCATCTCTTCCCCGGTCTTTCTGTTGTCGCCTTCTCACACAGGTGTTCCAGATAAACAGTAATGAAGATTTCCGAAACCACAACACTCATTATCATACAAACTTGCTTCTTTTATACTCATACTAGAGTGCTGCAACGCTCCATGTTTGACCGGTCACGGCTCGCCTGTTGACGGGGGGACCGAGCAGCTCGTGTCCGGCCCCACACGACTCGGCTCGGTCACGTACTCGCCCCATGTCTGATGTCCGGATTCCGGACACGCGGATAACCGAGCATGACCGGTCACCGCTGACGTCTCAACTCGCCTCGCCACGGCTCGCTGCTCTGTACTGCACAAATCCAACGTCTCTCTCTCTCTCTCTCTCTCTCTCTCTCTCTATTTCTGTCTCTCTTTCTTTTAATACAAAAGTAACGTTTCCAAGAACGGGTACGTTACACAGCTAAATTCACAGAGCACTTTCTTTTATAATATTTACTCCCGTCTTCCTAACGTCCGGGAATTTTGTTGTAAATAAAACATTGATCAGAAGAGACCAATCTGTGTTAATGTAATGAGATATAAGCGTCAAATAGTGCACCTGATTATGCGAATCAGTCCACATATCAACTATCGCAGCACATGTTTTATTAATAACTTCCGCAATAACAGAAGGCATTATACTGTTTCGTATTGCATCAGCTTGTTCTTTGACATGTCTGCTTATAGTAGAGGGATGTGGCATGACATCTGCCACGTTAACTTTTCCATAATGCGCACCTAGATGTATTAATTCTTGGCCTAGTTCTCTGAAACCTTCACCGCAAACAGCATTGGAAGGTCTCATATCTTTAGCACACATTGCAACACACTTTGCTGTAATACTATTTTTTATTACTGCCTGTATTCCTGAAGGAGCTGTATCTTTGTGAGGTTTCTCGCAACTGTGTTTCTTTAAAAGAGTGGTTCCCGATTGGAAACACAATAATGTGGAGCAGTTTATGCACGATACGTATCCAGTAGACGCACTGTTCTCGTCTACAACCACCAAAAATATGCTCCGTACTTGGCTTTTTAAACCTTCCCGTCTCTACAATGTGTAAACATTGATTTCAATCTTACGTCTTACTGCACTGGTTTCCTCGCACTGCATGATTGCAGAGAGAAAGAGACAGACACACCACAAATGAGAAGCCCGTACTGGCTGCAGTCTCACACGGATAATGACACGTGTAATGTGTTTGAAGTTGCGTGCTACGTATTCGGTCACGGCTTCTTCAATGCTCGGTCTCTAGAAGTAGTGCGGGCAGCCTATCCAGTTAGGGTGTGCTCGCCCCACCTCGTATTTTGTGCTCGCTTACTCGGTCATGCAGGACTCTAACTCATACCATAAAATATTCCCATTATGTTTCACGCTACTGATTATTTCCATGCTTCCCTCTTATTTATCAGCTAGCATGACTTATACATTTCCATCCATTACTTTTAAACACCAGCCACGCTACACACATTTACAAATACGTCTGAATTTTCTATTGCAGCGCTTCATGCTGCAGCCTCTTTACCGTCGCTGAAACCACTCCCGCATAAACACCCAACAGCTGCACCAGCCGCGCTTACATATGTTTTATTGTAACGATCGACACATCAGTCTCAACTGCGGCTTGCTAAGTCACGCGTTTCCTTTACGCTTACGTCTGCACCATCTCGTCAGTCCGTTCACACTGAGGTTAAAACATTCAGTTGCATTATGCCCCAATCCAGTGACCAATCATTTTCATTGGAAAAGACTTTTAAAATAAATACATCGTAAAAGACAAAGTACTGACACCCTTCCAATAGCAGATACCGAAAAACGCACACCCATCTGAGAACACCAAGCTAATGAACTCCAGCCATTCATGCCCAAAATTTGTACTTCATTTGGTACTTTTCTTGCATCCGTTGATGGGAAGTAAACAGAGAAGCTGTGAAACTAAAAACCCCGTACGAAAAATGGGCCAAAGAGGCCAGTATAGCACAGAGGAGCAAAATGACCGAAATCTTTACTCCAAAGACTTGTGAAAAAAGAAAGATATCCACAACATCATGAAATTTATAACAAGCAGTGATCACAGATCCCCAATTTCTGACTTGTATGCTGCCCTTCT
The DNA here is from genome assembly GCF_023864275.1 of Schistocerca cancellata. Lineage (NCBI taxonomy): Eukaryota > Metazoa > Arthropoda > Insecta > Orthoptera > Acrididae > Schistocerca > Schistocerca cancellata. The sequence goes on along the minus strand of NC_064626.1, from coordinate 61,444,695 downwards.
GGGCAATGTTCTCTCCACTGAACGAGGTGGCGCAGTGGTTAGGACACTACACTCGCATTTGGGGGGACGACGGTTCAAATCCGGCCATCCCGATTTAGGTTTTCCTTGATTTCCCTCAATCGCTTCAGGTAAATTCTGGGATGGTTCTTGTGGAAGGGCATAGCCGACTTCCTACGCCATCCTTCCCTAATTCGATGGGATCGATGATCACGGTGTTTCATCCCTTCCCCCGAATCAACCACCCAACCAACCAAAGTTCTCTCCATAATACGATTTCGTTGCCATGCATCCTTGTTCCTTCCTGGTGCTCCATGTTCCAAGCGTCACAACTTCTACACTGCCCGTCAACTCACACTGCTATAAAATCAGGACTATGGACCCCTGAGATCTCAGCTGAGGAGTGTAACTGCCGTCCTGAGCCCCACGACCATAGAGCCCTCAGCATTCACAACGACCTAGACCAGGCTCGTCCAAACTGCGTCCCTGCGGCGCCAGCGCCCGCGATCGCCCGCGGCCAGCGCCCCGGGCCAGTTCGTGTGTTGTCGCAGTGGCGGAACCGCGTCGCCTAGCTGGCCGTGCGGACCGCCCGCCGAACCTCGCCGTGCCGCTGTACGCGCGCTTCGTGCTCACACACTCGAAGATATGGTCTCAGATATGGAGCAGCAATTAATGGAGAGAGCGGCAAACTTCATTTCACTTTCTATCGCTCTTGACGAGTCCGCGGACGTTGCGGACATATCTCAGCTCGTAATATTCATTCGATGTGTCGACGACAATCTACGTGTCACCGAAGAATTTCTCGATCTTATACCATTAAGAGACACAACGACGGGTTTGGATATTTTTCTAGCCGTGGAAAACGTGTTAGAGTCAATGGCCTTAAAATGGGAACGCCTGACCAGTGTAACAACGGATGGAGCCCCTGCGCTACGAGGGATACGCACTAAATTCCTGGTTTACGACAGTTAGGTGGTCGTTATACGCAGCAGTCCATTGTCTGATACACCAGGAGGCAGTTTGTGCGAAGATTGTCAACATAAAAAAAATATTATGGACACAGTTCTTCGAACGGTTATTATCTTCGCTCGCATGGACCCACACATCGCCAATTAAAAGAATTTATGGTTGATATCGAAGCGGAATACCTGGACATCCCCTACCACGCCGAAGTATGATGTCTGAGCAGAGGAAAGGTGCTTCATCGGTTTTTCTCCTTGAGGGGCGAAGTAAATACCTTTTTGGAAATGAAAGGACGTCCAGAAGAATTACTCTGTGATCCTAAGTGTGTGGCGAAATTGGCTTTTTTGAGTCTCCTTACTTGTCATTTAAATACTTTGAACATTTCACTCCAACGCGAAAATCACTGTGTTGCTGATTTAGTGCAGACGATTCAAGCATTAAAAAAAACTTATTTTGTAGGAAAAACAATTGCGCAAGAAGAATTGTGGACACTTTCCTGCACTAGACAGCGTTAAAGAAGATGCGGATTTTTCAGATTACGCCGAAATCATTTGCAAATTTCCAGAACGGTTTGAAAACAGATTTTTGGAGATAAGTGAGCTTCAATCGGCTTTAAATATATTTGTTCGCCCGTTTTCCCTTCGGCACAGGACTTCTCACAAGTGCGTCAACTAGAACTGCTTGACGTGCAGTGCGATATCCGCCTGAAGCACGGCTTTCTCATGTGTGAAACTTTGGATGACTTTTACAGCTGTCTTCCACGAGGGAAATATCCTCTTTTGCACAAGCACGCGGCCAAAGTTGTCTCAACGTTTGGTTCCACGTATATCTGTGAACGCTTTTTCTCTCTTTTAAAGCTTGCTAAAAATAAGAACCGTTCCTTACTTGGCGATAAAAGTTTGACTAATTCTTTGAGGTTGTCAGTCTCAGGGAATATTGTACCAAACGTAGACAAAACCGTTTCCTCGAAAAAGAAAAATGTTAATTGTCTTCTTTAACAAGGTTGACTGTAAGAATTAAAGAGCTTTATAACCTTTTTTTATATTTTAATAAGTTTTCAAACTTGGTCGTTTAAAATTATTACGTACAAAACAGCAAACTAAGGATCCGATTTCTAAACTCTGAAAAGGGATACAAAAAGATGTAGCTCGAAGTATAACAAAAAATATTTACTTGTAACTGCTAACAGTAAGAATAAGACTCTATATCCCTTACACAAAGTTATTTCTAAAATAGAATATTTATGAATCTAGTGTAGGTAGGCTGTTTATGTTTTCTTATTGGCAACGTTACATAGCGTTTTGACCAACATTGTATAAATAAGTGTGTGCATTTGATATGTTTGTTATTGTAATTATGAAAAAATTTTTCAAATCATTATTGGCCACTGCCCAAAACAATTTGTAAAATTTTTTGTGGTGAGCATGGGGGCTATGTAAGTAGGCTGTTTATGTTTTCTTATTGGCAACGTTACATAGCGTTCTGTATGAAAATCGCTGGCTGTGCTGTGTGCAGTCTGTGGCTAGTTTGCATTGTTGTCTGCCATTGTAGTGTTGGGCAGCTGGACGTGAACAGCGCGTAGCGTTGCGCAGTTGGAGGTGAGCCGCCAGCAGTGGTGGATGTGGGGAGAGAAATGGCGGAGTTTTGATATTTGTAAGAATGGATGTTATGAACTGCTATATATATTATGACTATTAAGGTAAATACAATGTTTGTTCTCTATTAAAATCTTTCATTTGCTAACTATGCCTACTAGTTGTTAGTGCCTTCTGTAGTTTGAATCTGTTATTTAGCTGGCAGTAGTGGCGCTCCCTGTATTGCAGTAGTTCGAGTAACGAAGATTTTTGTGAGGTAAGTGATTTGTGAAAGGTATAGGTTAATGTTAGTCAGGGCTATTCTTTTGTAGGGATTTTTGAAAGTCAGATTGCGTTGCGCTAAAAATATTGTATGTCAGTTTAAGCACAGTCACATGTATAATTGTTCTAAGGGGACGTTTCACTAGTTCACTTAAGAAACTGATATATTTTTCAGAAGATGCCTATTGTACATATGACGAGTGTGCATGTGCAGTACTAATAGAATGAACCTGTGGGTCAGAAAACAACTAAGATGTTCTTCGATTCTTGTTTTGGATATTGTTGTCTAAACCTTTGCGTAGTCATTCTGCCACACAAACACTAGTTGTTACCCGAACGGTAAATGGTTTGCTTGTTCTACCGCTCATCGGCCTCTCTTACAGAGGCGCGCCTCCTCTGTTATTTTGTTTGCGTTGGGTCTGACCGCGGGACAGCCCAGCGCTGAGCAGTGCTGTGCGGCCTCACTCGCTCCGCAGCTCTCTCTCTCTCTCTCTCTCTCTCTCTCTCTCTCTCTCTCTGTCCTATGGCGACACTAGCGACACACGGTTGCGGAAGGGGCGCTCAACTACACTGCATGGCGCCAACGGGGCACAATTCTTGGATGAGCCTGACCTAGACCCAACATTCCAACTTTGTGTATTTAATAAATTTCCAGCACCCGCTGATTACCTTATTAGCAGTGACATCCTGCTTCCTCCTCTCCTACGCCGAGTTTGTGTATCTCGCAGCAGCCATGCACTACATCCCACAAAACCTGAAGTAACTACCAATCCACCCATCAACATCTCTCTCCATACAATCAAGTTCCAATGTACCTCCCCCTATCTCTGAAAATATAATCAGTTTTATCATGAGTGCCCTACAAAGTACCCTCTACCACCATTCAGCATCCTATACAGTTAACGCTGACTGCCCTTTCTGTGCTTCGGCTAAATGCCACTGCCATTGTCACAAGCAAGTATAATATCTCTTTCTCCCATTCTGAAACCCTTATTTGACAGCACATCAGTCCTAACATCAGCATTACATCTAAGTCCTCCGTAGTCTGTTACCATACCTCAGCAGACACACAAACTGATCCTGGGAACAAAACCTAATATATTGCATTCTCCAATCGCAAATATCACTCTCGTGGTCAACCTCACGCTGCCCTTCCAGAGCACCACCATCATCACCCAGCATAAGATTTACGCCACAATATCAACTTTAGAAACTATCGCCGCATATAGACCACCTGTTTCAGTAATATCATTTGTATATTTTCAATCTTAAAATCAGCAAGAGCAGCTACATTATGCTGCCAGCTCTTATCCTCCTCTTTTGGGGAAGGAACTGACAGTAAGGAAGGTAAGAAACTTTCTGGCAGATTAAAACTGTGTGCCGGACCAAGACTCGAGCTCATGTCTGCGCACACTCTACATCTACATCTACATCTACATCCATACTCCGCAAGCCACCTGACGGTGTGTGGCGGAGTGTACCTTGAGTACCTCTATCGGTTCTCCCTTCTATTCCAGTCTCGTATTGTTCGTGGAAAGAAGGATTGTCGGTATGCCTCTGTGTGGGCTCTAATCTCTCTGATTTTATCCTGATGGTCTCTTCGCGAGTATTACGTAGGAGGGAGCAATATACTGCTTGACTCTTCGGTGAAGGTATGTTCTCGAAACTTTGACAAAAGCCCTTACCGAGCTACTGAGCGTCTCTCCTGCAGAGTCTTCCACTGGAGTTTATCTATCATCTCCGTAACGCTTTCGCGATTACTAAATGATCCTGTAACGAAGCGCGCTGCTCTCCGTTGGATCTTCTCTATGTCTTGTATCAACCCAATCTGTTACGGATCCCACACCGCTGAGCAGTATTCAAGCAGTGGGCGAACAAGCGTACTGTAACCTACTTCGTTTGTTTTCGGATTGCATTTCCTTAGGATTCTTCCAATGAATCTCAGTCTGGCATCTGCTTTACCGACGATCAACATTAAATGATCATTCCATTTTAAATCACTCCTAATGCGTACTCCCAGATAATTTATGGTACTAACTGCTTCCAGTTGATGACCTGCTATTTTGTAGCTAAATCATAAAGGATCTATCTTTCTGTGTATTCGCAGCACATTACACTCCGCTACGAAGAGAAAATGTCATCCTGGAAACATCCCCCATGCTGTGTCTCCGCAATATCCTTTCCTCCAGGAGTGCTAGTTCTGCAAGGTTCGCAGAAGAGTTGCTGTGAAGTCTGGAAGGTAGGATACAAGGTTAGCAAGCGGGAAGCACTCAGCCCTTGTGAGGCAAACTGAGGAGCTACTTGATTGAGAAGTAGCGGCTCCAGTCTCGGAAACTGACACATAACCGAGAGAGCGATATGCTGACCACATGCCCCTCCATATCAGCATCCAGTGACGCCTATGGGCGGAGGATGACACGGCGTCCGGTCGGTACCTTTGGGCCTTCATAGCCTGTGCGGGAGGAGAGAGAGAGAGAGAGAGAGAGAGAGAGAGAGAAGGAGAGTGAGAGAGGGAGGGGGGGGGGAGGAAGGTACTGGCAGAATTGAAGCTCTGAGGACGGGTCGTGGGTCGTGCTTGGGGAGCTCAGTCGGTAGAGCACTTGCCTGCGGAAGGCAAAGGTCCCGAGTCCGTGTCTCAGTCCGGCACACAGTTTTAATCTGCCAGGAAGTTTCGTATCAGCTCACACACCGCTGCAGAGTGAAAATCTCATTCTGGAATAAGAAAGACACTCAGTACCGCCTTTTCGCTGTATAAAAGTCAACGTTTCTCGCAAGAACCTGTTACAGGTGCGCGTCACTAGGCCCCAATATATAGTAATTAAGCTTGAGAATAATCGCCTCGGCACACAACTTTCGAAACGTGCAGATGGTACAGTAAGGGAGTGCCGAGAACCGAAATACAGTTTAGTGAATCAGACTGCTAAAGTAGGCTTCTGGCAAATAACGTTACTCAACATACAATGTGTCCTGGAGAGCTTCGCGTTGAGCTTCACAATTGGCTACAATATTTTGCTTGAATTAACAGAAAATGGTTTGATCAGCAACCCACAGGTGCGTAAATATCTACCTATCATAAAAAGTCGTCTCACGACTCTCCTATTACACATACCTGAGATGTTACCGAGGGTGAACTTCAAGCACAACACCACACTCTAACCTCTCTGGGTCAGTGGACGCAGTCTCTTCCGTGAGTGATGATAATAAACAAGCCCCTAGATTTTTAGTAGGCTAGGTCGTCAATATAGAACCACTGCCAAAATTATCCTTAAATGCACTACAGTCACTGCTCAATTACGCCCAAGGTTCTTCTGTAATGATTTTGGACCCTAAAGATGGATCTTATTTCACGAGGACCGTGATTTCTTTGGTACATTTTCACTCCATGAGCTGCTCATACAAATCTATACGGCAAAAGCGTCAACTTTCTAGTGTTCCCTTATCTTCATTTAGCATGGCTTGTATGAAAAGCTTTTTTTTTTTCAAGGAAATCTTTTTCCATTAACAAACAGTCACTTAAAAAAAAATGGTTCAAATGGCTCTGAGCACTATGGGACTTAACATCTGAGGTCATCAATCCCCTAGAACTTGGAACTACTTAAACCTAACTAACCTAAGGACTTCACACACATCCATGCCCGAGGCAGGATTCGAACCTGCGACTGTAGCAGCAGGGCGGTTCCAGACTGACGCGCCTAGAACCGCTCGGCCACTGCGACCGGCAACAGTCGCACTTGTATCTTTCTGTGTATTCTCAGACAACAGCAAAATTTTCTAGCGCATAAACGATATTTCATAACTAATTCAGAGGAAATAAGCCAAAATATGTAAGTTTTGTTGGGTCGCACTAGAATTAACATTCTACGTTGAAACAAACGTTTCAGGAAACATTTTCTCACGTTCGATATACATAAAAATGTGTCAATCAATATATATTTACCCTCAACAGCAGTCTGGTAGTCTCCTGGTCATTCACAAAACGTCACACGTCTCTTTGGATGACTTTTAAGACTTCATTACAATTTTTTTAGTGACAGCCATAATTTATATACATGCGGAATTGTCTCAATCATACTATACGATTCGGCTGTGAATTTCAGCTGTGTCTCTTGATCCCCTTTCGGAATTTAGATATTCATTTTATTCGTCAGTCTCATCGTATCAGTAAAAAAATAATAATACACGTATCGGTACTTGACACATAGGTTGTAGATCTGTGTTCGTTGTACTTTTTTTTTGTTTTACTCTGGCTGTTGTTGAGATAACCGATTCGACCTGCATTGATCAAGTCAAAATAATGTATAACCGTAGTATTTTAGAGAAAAAAGTCAATAGTAGTTTACAGTGGCATATAGGAACTGATGCAATCACGTTATTTGGATATATTTGGTCAGGACCTCGAAGTTACATACATCCTACGTAAAATAAATACAGAATAATACTTTGACTGGCAGCAAGATGGAATAAGAACTAAAGTTAGAACAGGGTGTGTGTAATCGCAATCCAATAATCTCACAAAGATCGAATGCGTGATGCCTTCCATGACTACCGTAGCAGAATGTTGTCAAATAATCTTTCACAGAACCCAAAGAATGTAATGACTGTTAGTGACACCAAGTTAGTGTCTAGTCCCTAGCGAACAAGGTAGGAACTGATATTGATGGTAGCAAACGGAAAGCTGAAATACTTAATTCCATTTTCACATTTTCAAATGTTCGTTTAAAAAGCAAAAACCAGGAGAATTGCCCCAACTTAACCCCGTACCACTGAAATAGTTAAAACTGAACAAAGTTCCAGGGCCTGATGGAATCCCTCTCAGATTCTATACTGAATTTGCCCAGTTCTTGGAATAAGGCACAGGTCACACCCATCTACACGAAGGATAGTGGACGTGATCTACAAAACTGTCGTCGAGTATCTTCGACACCGATTTGTTGCAGAATCTTAGAACGTATTCTGAGCTCAAACGTAATGAGGTATCGTGAACAGAATGACCTCCTCAATGCCAACCAGTATGGGAGTATGGATTTCGAAAACTTCGATCATGTGAAACCCAACGCGCAATTTTCTCACATGACATGGTTTCGATCAAGACAATCAGGCTGATGCAGTACTACTCGATTTCCGAAAAGCATTTGACTCAGTACCGTAACTACGCTTATTGTCAAAAGTAAGATCATATGAGGTTGTTGTTGTGGTCTTCAGTCCTGAGACTGGTTTGATGCAGCTCTCCATGCTACTCTATCCTGTGCTAGCTTCTTCATCTCCCAGTACCTACTGCAACCTACATCCTTCTGAATCTGCTTAGTGTATTCATCTCTTGGTCTCCCCCTACGATGTTTACCCTCCGCGCTGCCCTCCAATACTAAATTGGTGATCCCTTGAGGCCTCAGAACATGTCCTACCAACCGATCCCTTCTTCTGGTTAAGTTGTGCCACAAACTTCTCTTCTCCCCGATTCTATTCAATCCTTCCTCATTAGTTATGTGATCTACCCATCTAATTTTCAGCATTCTTCTGTAGCACCACATTTCGAAAGCTTCTATTCTCTTCTTGTCCAAACTATTTACCGTCCATGTTTCACTTCCATACATGGCTTCACTCCATACAAATACTTTCAGAAATGACTTCCTGACACTTAAATCTATACTCGATGTTAACAAATTTCTCTTCTTCAGAAACGCTTTCCTTGCCATTGGCAGTCTACATTTTATATCCTCTCTACTTCGACCATCATCAGTTATTTTGCTCCCCAAATAGCAAAACTCCTTTAGTACTTTAAGTGTCTCATTTCCTAATGTAATAGCCTCAACCTCACCCGACTTAATTCGATTACATTCCATTATCCTCGTTTTGCTTTTGTTGATGTTCATCTTATATCCTCCCTTCAAGATACCATCCATTCCGTTCAACTGCTCTTCCAAGTCCTTTGCTGTATCTGACAGAATTACAATGTCATCGGCGAACCTCAAAGTTTTTATTTCTTCTCCATGGATTTTAATACCTACTCCGAATTTTTCTTTTGTTTCCTTTACTGCTTGCTCAATATACAGATTGAATAACATCGGGGAGAGGCTACAACCCTATGAAGTGAAATTCGTGACTATATTGAGGACTTTTTGGTAGGGAGGACGCAACTTGTTATCTTGGAAGGAGAGTCATCGTCAGATGTAGAAATAATTTCGGGTGTGCCCCAGGGAAGTGTGTTGGGACCGTTGCTGCTCATGCTGCATATAAATGACTTCGCAGACAATATTAATAGTAAAATGAGGGCCGCGCGGGGTAGCCGTGCTGTCTGAAGCGCCTTGCCACAGTTGTTCGCGCCCCCCCCCTCCCCCCTCCCCCCCCCCCCCCGTTGGAGATTAGAGTCCTCTCTCGCGCATGGGTGTGTGTGTTATCCTTAGCGTAAGTCAGTTTAAGTTAGATTAAGTGGTACGTCAGCCTAGGGAACGATGGCCTCAGCAGTTTGGTGCCATAATCAAAGGTCTCTGTTGGATTCCTTTCATGTTAATTTCTTAAATCTGTTGTCATTTACGGCATAAATTCCTCTTCTAAATTTACCGTGGCGTTTCTGACTATCTGGGAGGAGACTGAGTAGTGGAACGTGTTACTTTTACACATAAACAAGAACGATCTGTCACACTACTACACTTTAAAACACACTTTATATGTAATTCATGTCACACAGTATCATACAAAACCTACAACCGCTTTCTTTTATATACTGTATATGATAAGATACTGTCAACCCCCTTCTGTGTGAGAGGATGAATGAGCAAATGTATTTCTAGTTGCATGCTTGAGGGTAGCAGACAAGCCTGTCTGCTAGAGAACAGTAGGAGCAACGTCGGAACAGGTAGCTACGCTTTCTAAAAGCAAAGAGGTTTCTATCCTTAGTATGGTCCTGTCCGTCCGTTGTCATGTTGGTATAGGAAGCTGCCCCTCTGGTCACTTCCGTTTGTATTTGGGAAGCACGCTCGGTAGGAGCGCAAGTCAGTCGGTCCGTGGCGAGCGTCTGAAGTGGTAAGATCTCCGGCTAAGCGCGTGTCTGCTAAGTCCGTAGGACAATGGATTTCTTAAGTTCAGCCTAACTGAAAATTTAATCACCTTTATTTCAGGTTTAGCTCTAAAATATCTAATGTTATCTTAAATTGCAGCGCAGTGTAATTCTCGTGTGAAGTTCAGATTATTTTCTTGTAGTTGCTTTGTCACTACTTCGTGAGTAAAGTGGAACCACGTGTTGATCAGTAACTCTAACTAAGATCAATCTTAAATGCGAATGCTTGTGTGATTATAACGTCTCGTCTTGACAATATTTTTCAATATAGCAACTTTTTTTTATGTTCAACCCACGTGGGGTGTACTTTGCGAGACCAGTACCACGTGCTTATATAACTGTTTGACCCGTCAGGTTAACAGTAAGACGTTAGTAACCAGTTCGAGGTTTTTCTTTTGTAAATTGCTTTTCGATCTAATTTATTTTAATTATCAAAATTATTGTCGAGTTACACTCTTTATGTAAACCAAGTTGACCACGTGAAGCAAGTGGTGTAATCATCAAAGTAGCCCTCAGCTATTCTTTTCGCGAAGATTTCACAGAGTTAATATGAATTTAGTATACCAGTGTGTGGTAATTACATGACGGACATGATTGTGCTACGAACGTATCTTCTTTGGGTGAAAATTTGAATCTGTTGGTAGTGGTTAAATTTCTCTTCCATACGTTTCAACGTTCTTTGTGTGTTGTTTTGTGAATGCAGTGTTGTATGCAGTCTCCCGATCTTGCCTCCATATTTGATGTGTTCCGTAAGATTGCAAACTCTCATTTTCACAGTCCTAAATAAGGCACCAGCCCAGTTATAACTCACGTTTAATATGCTGAAATTTCAATGATCAATGTTAAAATAAATTTCCAAATATAAACTGATTTTTTTCTTTTTATTTAAATTCACTTTTTTATATATACGTATATCACCGGTTGTCGTATGACTATTAAAAGATTATAATTAATGTTAGTCTGGTTGGGAATTTGGTAAGCTAGACTGGATACCTGGTCAAACAGTTGCGCAGTAATGCAAGGTTAACTTCCCCAGACAGCTCACAGCTTTTAACCCGCTTTTATTGTCCATCAGTACCGCTTTCATCATAGCAAATTAAAGTAACAAACTTACAATAGGAACTTAGCACAAGTCAAAAATCAGTAAAATCGGGCTACCTGCAGATGATCGACTTAACTATAATAAAGTACTATCTGAAAGAAGCTGCATAAAGATTCAGTGCGATCTTGATGAGATTTCAAAGTCGTACAGAGATTGGCAAATTCATCTAAATATTCAGGAATTCAAAATCATTCGCTTCACAAAACGAAAAAAATTGTAATATCCTGCAACTATAGTATCAATTAGTAACTGTTGGAAGCGGCCAACTCATACAAATCTCTGGGTGTAACACTTTGTAGGGATATGAAATGGAATGACCACAAAGGTTCAGTCGTGGGTAAAGCAGGTGATATATTTGTGTTTATTGGTAGAATACTGGAGAAGTGCAATCAGTCTACGAAGGAGATTACTCACAATTCACTCGTGAGACTGGTTCTAGAATACTGCTCAACTGTGTGGGACGTGTACCAGATAGGACTAACAAGGGATATTGAACGTATACAGAGAAGGGCAGCACGAATGGTTACAGTTTTGTTTTTCCGTGTGAAAGTGTCTCAGAGACACTGAAGGAACTGAACTGGAAGACTCTTGAATATAGACGTAAAATGTCCCGAGAAAGTCTACTAACAAAGTTTCAGGAATCGGCTTTAAATGATGATTCTAGGAATGTACTACAACCTCTACGTACCGTCACATAGAGATCGTGACGATAAGATTACAATAATTACTGCGCGAAGAGAGGCATTCAAACAATCGTTCTTCCTGCACTCCACACGTGAATGGAACAGAAAGAAATGCTAATAACTGGTACAGTGGGGCGTATCTCTCTGCCATGCACCTCATGGTGGTTTGCAGAATGCATATGTAGAGCGTAGGTGTAGATGTAGTTCTTTGAGACTTCTTGCTTCCATTCCAATGAGACTGCATTAGCCCGAGAACAGTCTTATAAATTTCTGAGAACTAGATAGAGCTACTTTTATTAACCAGTCTATTATCGCCATGTAGTGAAAAATAAAAATTCAAGAATCATCCGACAGAATTTAAATAAACAGATACTGAGACCAGAATGAGAACAATTACGTCGGAGGTAATATCACTAATGACAGTAAAATGAGGGTTGTTGCACCATTCCGCGTCCACAATAGTGCTTGAAAGAAAACTCGGAAGTAGTTCTACAACAAGTAAACTGTCCTAAGATTGCATTCAGTGTCCAGAGAAGAAGGTGTTTCTTCTCCACAGCGGAGACTAAAGGCAATATCCAATGCTAGGCGTCAACAAGTCACAGAGTTTCTGCGTAAACTGTTGTTATTAAATAATATTAAATTCATCCATACTATTTTTTAAACCTACACACGGCCAGGAAATATCTGCAGATATTCAAAACCTAAGCTGATGCAGGGTTTAGCAACATTTAAGAGCGTTATATTATCATTATACTTGACCTGTTGTGAGGTGGCCGCTGTGTGGTGGACCCCGAAACCTCACTTCAGAGATCGAGCACCTTCCAACCCCTGACAATCGAAACACAGTGTCTCACGTATCTAGTACCCTATCTGTGCCCATCCATGAAATAAAAACATTCGCAAACTCCTATGTTGCTGCCATCCGCTGCTGTAACAAGCTACTATATGCTTGCTGCTTTTAAGAATACGCTGAAGCACTTCATCCTGACAACATTTTTTCCCCAAAAGTTAGCGTGTACGGCCAGTTTCATATCTCTGAAACAATAAATCAAATGCTCGGATCTTCTCCCCGAGTCACGGTCTACATGAATTATGGTCACAGATAGTGGGGAGTAGTAGATGCACAAAGAGAGGGGGAGGTGGAAATGACAGAGAGAGGGTAGAGGAGGAAATTGAAAGCGAGAGGATAGAAGAGGAGATGAACATAGAAATGAAAAAGGAGGAGATAGGCAGATCGAGAAGGATGAGATACAGAGAGAGATAAGGGAGGAAGAGACTGAGGGGGATGGGAAAATGGAGAGTTAAAGGTAAGAGGAGGAGACCGACATGAGACAGAAGAAGAGGAGATGGACAGTGAGAGGGAGCAGGAAATGGACAGGGAGGGCAAAGAGAAGAACATGAACAGGGAGAGGAGAAAGAAGGAGAAGGACAGAGGAAGGAGACAGGAGAAGATAGGGAGAGAGGAGGAGACTGACAGCGAAAGTAGGGAGGAGTATATGGATAGAGAGAGAGAGAGAGGAGGAGATGGGAGAGGAGGTGCAGGAGATGAATAAAGTGAGGGGGCAGAAGATGGACTTTTAGGGGGTGAGGAGGAGGTAGAGGGGAAGGAGGAGACTGACTTACAGGGGGGATGAGGAAATGGACAGAACGGGAAGGAGCAGAAAGACAGAGGGGAAGGACCAGATGGACAGAGAGGGGGGAGGAGGAGATGGAGAGAGGGGGGCTGGAGGAAGTGGTAAAAGAAAGTGGGAAGGAGGGGATGGACTAACAGAAGACTGGAATAAGTACATAACGAGGCAATGCCAGGTATTCAGCTAGCAAATCAATAAATTTACCAGTACACAGAATGCCTAGTGCTGTATCGGTAATCATTTCGGTTGTCAGACATTTAAATTGTAGATGCCCACTAAGAACTATGTGCGAGTATCCAGTGCAAGTTAGCTGATTGTTTCCAAAGGGTGAGTACAGTCTCTAATTGCAAAATAAAAACTAAGATTCTGCAGCCAAGAAAAGACGAAGAGGACAAAAAATATCAAAATGGGACATGGAAAAGTTGAATCTTAGTGAGTAATAAATCAACAGTACCAAGAAAGGACGGAAAATGGGATTATGCGCGACACAAAATCAGAGACACAAAATGTAAGAAATGTTGAGACAGTGTTTGTGGCGATGCACTCAAATGTTTGACAGATAGTTGAGGAAAACGAATTTAACGAAGAGAAACTGCGAAGTAATCGCTTTCAGAAACCGGTGAAAATTAATGGTACTGACTTTCAGGCGAGCATAAAGGCAATACGAAAGAGACAAGCTGAAGAAATTTCTGAATGTTTCCTGAAAACTGGCACTGGAAATTTTGATAAAACTATTAAGTCAATGGTTCAGAGGTTCCAGGCAGCTAGCAGTCTACGGTTTTGAGAATGAACAAGGTAAACTATAATAAAGAATAATGAAGGCAGTGAACTCCTCACCAGGTTACTGATTTGTCATTATGTGTAAGTGACCTGTCAGCACCTTTCCAGTATTTGAATGATTTAATGACCAGTGTTAACTATTTTTACGTATTTTACAGAAAACGCGTGGATTTCAAAGAATAATGCTAGCCTAAAGATCGCAAGAAAGATTGTAATTTGTCGTGTATGACAACCATCGAAAAGAAATTTCGTGAGGAATTAAATAATGAACTGTAGTGCGCTATAACTGTGAAAACATAACTGAAGTTGTATGTAGTCTGACCATTATTTTGAATACTAAGTGAAATTGCATGAAATCTGATTATAGGTTATAAACTGCCACAAGTGAGCCACACTTGATAATTCTGACATAAAACTGAAATTACGTAATAATTATAAGAGTGTAGGTAGGAACAAGTGGAATAACACTTTGGAAACGCCATTGTTGTGGAAATTGAAAGACACGTAATTTTTGCAAACACACTTTTGTAAAAACTGAATATTCACACTAATTTACCGCAGTTCGAAGTTACTTTTACTTTACACTGGTTTTACTTCTTTGCTAATAAGTACCAGTGTGTGTACTACGACTCACAAATAGCGTCAGTTGCTTGTTGCTGCACATGGCTTTATTAACTGGCTGTTTTTAAATTAACTGGCAAATGCAGCAACATTTCTCTTTTTCGCTTGCGTCTCACTAGACGCTAGTGGTGAAAGGATAGGAAGCTGGTGATAGCTTGTGAAGTGGAGTAATGAACAATACTCTAGTACATTACAGTTTAACTGTGAGCACTTTAATGTTCAAATAATGCATCTATGACGCTGGCAAGGCATATACGTTTATAATACACTGACTGGGTCGGTCTTAATTTCAGATGCCACGTAGTGCGTATGTGGTAATAGTTCATGGCAACAGGCTCTTCAACAACGATCAACTTCTAATGACTTTGGCCTCAGTGTGTTCATCTTGCAAGCTCTGTACTGTGATTATGTATGTGCTCGTTCAGCCGTTTAAAAAACCTTGCCACACTTAAAACACGATTTCGACACTACACACTCCATTACGCCCTTGAGCCCTGCCACGCTGCATCCATACGTCACCACCAATTACTAGCAAGTCCAGGAATTCCTTCCGCCCATCTCTTTTTACGCGCCCTCGCGCCTAATGATATTAATGCTATACTTGAAAATGTTTTCTTTGGATTTTGTACAATACGAATTTTCCTGAATTTACCAGCGTTTCTACCACAAAGTTTTACAATGATATTTTCCAATAGTTTTCTATAATTACATTGTAATTTTTTGGCTAATGAACGTTAACAGAATTAACGAAGTACAAATATAACCAAGAAATTACATCAAAATTACAGAATTAATTAACTGGCAGTTATCAAGTAGTGTGTTGTAGTGTTATAAGTCTACAGTATAATGTCTGGATGGAGTTGTCAAGTGCTTGTATGCAGGAGAGAATGTTCTTGTTTCGAGCAACAGAATATCGGAGGATATTATAAAAATATGATCGAAAATGCCCGGACAATAGTTGGGCCGACATATCAAAAATGGAGGAGAAGATATCAATTGAAGACAAAGTCCGAAAATGAGTCCGTGATCATATTTTTGGCACTTTATCTTACAGATCCGTCTTGATCACACAAACTTTTACACTTCACTGTTACCGATTTCGGCTACTGCCATCTTTAAATCATAAAATATTCTGATGTAGTATCAACATTTAATGTGTACCTACATGTTTAGTTTGGCGATGATATTACGTCAGAATATTTTATGATCTGAAGACGGCTGTAGCCGAAACCGGTAATACTGAAGTGTGAAAGCTTGTGTGATCAAGGCGGACCTGTAAAATAAAGGGGGGAGTAGATGTTTGGTCAAACAAAGAAATGTACCAGAAGCCATCAGGACTGACAACAGTGATGGAAAGTAGGTGGCTACATTTCTATGGATATTTGTTCAGGTGGGACGACGGAAAATTAGTAAAAGGAAATTTCAACTTACTGAAATTGAAATCCGATCCAAAGTGGTTACGAGTAGTGCCGATCTCTCAAAGGCAAAAGTAGAAGAAGAAGACATAAGTAACGGAAGTAAATTTAGGATTTAGATTATGAAATCAGACTTTGACAGGAGTGGACGAGTTTCGCAAGACTCAAATAACTGACGGCAGCTGAACTAAGACTGTATAAAATGCCAAGTAGCTACTGCAAAGAAAAATTTATCTGAAAATTAAAAGTATGTTAACATCAAAAGTAAGTTTAATAAAAAAACTGAGGAGACTCGATCCAACGACTGAAGAAAGATTAGCATGTTGTCCGTTGCTCCAGAAAGACATTGCAAATACCTGCTAATATTATTTATGGAATATTGCGTTTGTTCTTGCAGGAACACAGACATATTAAAAATTTAAATACGCAGTATTAACGTTTCACAGTGATATTTACTTAATAGTTAATTATGATCTAGCTTTGGGCTTCTCACGCCATCGATAACTGAAACAGATAGTCCACACAACTTCAGCGAGATTTCATAGCTGTACATAAAATATTTTCCAAAGTTATGTGACATTTACGACTATAAAGATACCAAAACACATCACAATGTAATACTTCTAAAAATTCGGGAGCATTCGTAATTTTGCATCCGTGGTGTGTAGAAGCGAAATGCGGTTGGCATCCCTGCACACGCCTGTGTTTAATGTGTAACCGCTGGAAGCTTCATTGTTGTATGTCTGTCAGGTACTGTTCAGTGCTGTATTGACTAGAATGTTGTGTCGTACAGTTTACGAATTTCGAGATGGCAGACTTAGCGGAGCAACGCGTCTGCATTAAATTTTGCGTGAAACTCAAGAAAACCTTTGCAGAGACAAACAAAATAATACAGGAAGCTTACACTGTTTAGCGCTTAAGCTTGTACTCAGTGTTAAGAATTGTTCGCACGCTTTAAAAATGGCCCGGCGGAAGTTAAAGATGACCCCTTCGATGTCTACCGATGACGTTTATGTCAGGAAAGTGAACTAAACTGTGTATGGCAATCAAAGGCTGACTGACTGAGAGGTTGGAGAACAATGTAACATTTCAGCTGGATCATGTCATGAAATCCTGACACATTACCTTGGAATGTATCGAGTTGCCGTCAAGTTCGTCCCACGGCTCGTAAGTCAAGACCAGAAAGACCTTCGCCTCGCCATCTTTGAAGAGTTTTTGAATTGCACAGGTGAGAACGATACAAAGTGCGACAATAAAGTAATGAGACTGATTTTCTTTGCAAGATGTGGCAACCCTGCAGGCTTACATAGGTACAATATCTTTGACCTTGGTCTATAAGCTGCTTCTAGTCCAAGCGGCACATAGATGGAACTGCTCAGTCGTGAATTGTGCTGTAATAAGTGAGTTGCGCTGTAATAAGTTAACAAGTGTTTGTGTCCAAGGGAATTTTTCATAAAGAGTGGGTGCCTCCTGGATAAACAGTTAACCAATATTACTACAAACAAATTTTAGAAAGAATTCGTAAAAGAGTTCTTTGTATCCGTGCCAATATTGCTGATAATGGGATTCTGCATCACGATAATGCGCCATCCCATACTGCTCTGTTAGTACAACAATTTTTAACCTCGAAACGAATTTCAGTAATACCACAGCCACCTTCTTCACCAGATATCGCTCCTTGCGAATTGTTTCTATTTACAGGATTCAAAACGGCGGGACACCATTTTCAAACAACACAAGATGTGCAAAAAGCTGTGACGAGGGGCCTGGAGGATATTACAGATGATGAGATCCAGAAGTGTTACCATCAATGGCAGAAGCGCTGGGGAAAAGTGTGTGCGATCAGAAGGCAACTACTTTGAAGAAGACAACACTAAACTTGAATAAAAACGGTAAGCAACATTTTTTTCCACATATCAGTCTCATTACTTTATTGTCGCACCTCGTATGTTCCATAAGAGAACCTTAAGTGGTGATGAGACGTGGTTCTGCGGTTATGATGTTGAGATTAAGGTTCAGTCTTCACAATGGCTTGGAAAAGGTTCTCCGAGACCAAAAGCAGCTCGTCTGGTCAGGTCAAATGTCAAAGCCATGTTGATAGTTTTCTTTGACTTTGAAGGATTAGCTCACCATGAATTCATGCAACAGGGACAGACTACACTACTGGCCATTAAAATTGCTACACCACGAAGATGACGTGCTACATATGCGAAATTTAACTGACAGGAAGAAGATGCTGTGATATGCAAATGATTAGCTTTTCACAGCATTCACACAAGGTTGGCGCCGGTGGCGACACCTACAACGTGCTCACATGAGGAAAGTTTCCAACCGATTTCTCCTACACAAACAGCAGTTGACCGACGTTGCCTGGTGAAACGTTGTTGTGTGCCTCGTCTAAGGAGGAGAAATGCGTACCATCACGTTTCCGACTTTGATAAAGGTCACGTTGTAGCCTATAGCGATTGCGGTTTATCGTATCGCGACATTGCTGTTCGCGTTGGTCGAGATCCAATGACTGTTAGCAGAATATGGAATCCGTGGGTTCAGGAGAGTAATACGGAACGCCGTACTGGATCCCAACAGCCTCGTATCACTAGCAGTCGAGATGACAGGCATCTTATCCGCATGGCTATAACGGATCGTGCAGTCACGTCTCGA
This sequence comes from Schistocerca cancellata, assembly GCF_023864275.1. NCBI lineage: Eukaryota > Metazoa > Arthropoda > Insecta > Orthoptera > Acrididae > Schistocerca > Schistocerca cancellata. The sequence goes on along the minus strand of NC_064626.1, from coordinate 61,425,932 downwards.
TCCCTGAGTCAACAGATGGGGACGTTCGCAAGACAACAACCATCTGCACGAATAGTTCGACGACGTTTGCAGCAGCATGGACTATGAGCTCGGACACCATGGCTGCCGTTACCCTTGACGCTGCATCACAGATAGGAGCGCCTGCGATGGTGTACTCGACGACGAACCTGGTGCACGAATGGTAAAACGTCATTTTTTCGGATGAATCCAGCTTCTGTTTACAGCATCATGATAGTCGCATCCGTGTTTGGCGACATCGCTGTGAACGCACATTGGAAGCGTGTATTCGTCATCTCCATACTGGCGTATCACCCAGCGTGATAGCATAGGGTGCCACTGGTTACACGTCTCGGTCACCTCTTGTTCGCATTGACGGCCCTTTGAACAGTGCAAGTTAAATTTCAGATGTTTTACGACCCGTGGCTCTATCCTTCATTCGACCCCTGCGAAACCCTACATTTCAGCAGGATAATGCACGACCGCATGTTGCAGGTCCTGTATGGGCCTTTCTGCATACATAAAATGTTCGACTGCTGACCTGGCAAGCACATTCTCCAGATCTCTCACCAATTGAAAACGTCTGGTCAATGTGTCCGAGCAACTGGCTCGTCACAATACGCCAGTCACTACTCTCGATGAACTGTGGTATCGTGTTGAAGCTGCATGGGCAGCTGTACCTGTACACGCCGTCCAAGCTCTGTTTGACTCAATGCCCAGGCGTATCAAGGCCGTTATTACGGCCAGAAGTGGTTGTTCTGGGTACTCATTTCTCAGGATCTATGCACCCAAATTGCGTGAAAATGTAATCACATGTTAGTTCTAGTATAATATATTTGTCCAATGAATACCCGTTTATCATCTGCATTTCTTCTTGGTGTAGCAATTTTAATGGCCAGTAGTGTATTAATCGATGGTACTATCGGGACGTATAGAGAAAATGTAAGAGGGAAACGGCCTGAGATGTGGCGAGTCAATTCATGGCTCTTGCATCACGATAACGCACCCGCACATTCACGTATGTTGGTGCGTTACTATTGTACAGAAAACGGAATCACTGTGCTGCATCATCCTCTGTACTCCCCGTATCTGGCCCCTGCAGACTTTATTTTTTATTTCCAAAGTTGAAAAACTCGTGGAAAGGACGAAGATGTGCAACGACAGACGAGATAAAAGAAAATTCGCACACGGTGCTCCTCACGATGCGGCAAAAGGCATACCAAGCCTGCTTTCTGAAGCGGAAACGTCATTGGGAACGGTGTATCAGTTGTGGAGGAGAGTATTTTGAAGGAGATCATAAGTGGAAGGTAAGCGTAGACAAATTTCGTGGATAACGCTCCCGAATGTTTTTGAACAAATCTCGTGCTACCACACTTCATTTTGGTGAATGGTGAACACTCTGTTATAGGGCGGATACTTATAAGGAGGGCGTTTGCGAAGACAAGGTGTTGTCTAACAAGTGAGAGAGAGCCAGTTGCTGTCGGAGCACTACGCCGCCGGCCGCTGTCACCGCACTGCTCAGAGCGTGTAGCGCCGTGCAGTCAGTGGCTGGCTGGTCTTCTGGCACGCGACGCCGCGGCAGGGCTCACGTCGTCGGGCACTCCATCTCTGTCCGTCACGACGCCTCCGAGACGTTTAGTGCGCCCGCACGACTGCGAGCGCGGCCGATAAACAAGCCCAGAATACGGCACATCACTCAGCGGCCGGCGTCCCGGACAGCAAAAATATTACGCTCCACTAAGATTGACTCAGTTCCCTACTCTCAACGTACCGAATGCTGTTTAAGGGGCTCCGGAACGCCCTATACTTGCAATGTTTAGGAAGTTGAACTTTTTACAGATTATTTATTGGAATATGGGCTACAACTTAACACAGGGATTTTACAAAATTTTAGTTCAGTTATTAAAGATGATTTTTTTTTCAATTGTAATGAAAATTCACAACATTTTTTGCATTTTTTTATTTATATATTCAAAAATATACAGTTTTTTGGAAAAAGGCTGTGTTAAATTATGCAGAAGGTACTGTGTAACATTTACTGAAAGTTTGAAACAAACATGTTTGGAAGATCCTTAGAAAACATGTAATTAGTATGAGAAAATAAAAGTTTTGGGAATCGAGCGACAAAGATTGGATTAACTTTTTAGTGCATTCCAGGTCCATAGGATGGATTATCTTCAACCTCTGCAAACTCCTCCTCCAGCTTCCTCTTGTTCCTCCTCCTGTTTACTCTTGCTTGTATTTCTAGATTCTTTACAGCCCTGTCTGCAGCCCGAAGGCGTTCCTTGTCTAAAGCAAGCATCGCTCGTACCATTATTTTCTAAATACCTTGCACCTTACAATGTTGCCATCATTGAAAGTCGCAACAGCATCATACACACCAAAGTGAAGTGTTTCTATTCCAACAAATACAGTCTTGGGGATTCTCGACCATATAACACTATTTACACTTTCATTGGGGTCTTGAGTTTTTCCGTGAATACACTTTTTCAACAGTTCAGGTGCTGCTAAGTCTCTGAAAATAGGTTAGCCACAACACATACTTTATCTCACATCACTAAAATGTACCTGATGAACACGGACGTTAATAATAACACCATTTGACAGCAGTTTAACAGCGCCACAGTGGGTCACGCCCATGTAGAACACATTTCAAAAAAAAAATTAAAAATAGTTGTAGTCTTCGGAATTGAATAAATTATATATCTATTAAAAGGTAATAGTCTGCAGATTCAGAAAACGCAAAAAAGTAAAAATTGAACTTTTCATGATTTTGAGCCTTTCCGGAGCCCGATAACACAAAGTGTTCCAAAGTGGATCTTTAAGAATACACTTCCCAGAAGAGATGTATGGGAGTATAGGCAATGGGTGGGTAACTGGGGACGCCAGTGTCACCGACGCTTTAAACATGGCCTGATTCCAGTACTTGAAACTGGCCGTATTGTTTAGTCTATTACTTAACGAATGGATCTGTACGTAGGTACCAGATGTTACATTTATGGTAGTCAGGTTAGCGTTTGAACTTCATTTGACAGACGTTTATAAAGCGACGGTTCGACTTCTCAAACTTAATTTTTAATCTATATTTCTTTCATCACCGGCCATACTATTTAATTTATGTGACATATAATTTTAAAAAACCCACGTCTATTTGCTTGAAGTTTTAGTAAAATTCATGTTGTTTGACTACCTGCTATTTTCAATTAAATTTGATTATTCCAAGAAGTATATTTATACGAGGCATGTTTTTTTAAAGTAAGTACCGTTTGGAATTAAAAAAAGACGTGCTAAGATATCTCAATAATTTTATTTTTACATGAAAGCCTGTACCTTAATATACTTTTCTACATAATTTCCGTCAATATTGAGGCACTTGTCATAACGTTGTACCAGTTTTTGAATACCCTCCTCATAGAAGTCTGACTTGTTAACCACTGCATCACCACTGTTTTGGCTTCGTCATCGTATTGAAGACGCTGACAGCTGTTTCTTAAAGTGCAGGAACAGATGGTAGTCACTGGGCACAAGATCGGGGCTGTACGGAGGATGATCTAGAGTTTCCCATCGAAAAGATGGAATGAGAACATTGGCCACATGCGGACGGGAATTGTCTTGCAGCAAAACGGTGCCCTTGCTCGACTTCCATGGACTGTTGCTTTGATTCTGGTGTGAAGTAGGCCACCCATGTTTCATCGCTCGTAACAATTTGGTTTAAGTTATCATCACCGTCGTTGTGGTACCGCTCAAGGAAACTCAATTCACTGTCTAAACGTTTCGTTTTGTGCACATCCGTCAACATTTTCGGTACCCAACGCGCACACAATTTTCGGTAATTCAAGAGCTCGGTCACAATGCCATATAAAATCCAGCAAGGAGGAAATCGTAAAGCGTCTGTTTTCTCTCACCTTATTGTCCACCTCCTGCACCAAACTTTCATTAACGACTCATGGACGCCCATTCCGTTGTTCATCATGCACATTTGTGCAGCCATCTTTAAACGCTCTCACCCACTGTCTTACCATTCCATCACTCATAATATTTTCTCCGTAAACTTCACAGATATCACGATGAATATCGATCGCTTTTAGGCCTATAGCACTAAGAAATCTTCTAACAGCCCGTACTTCACAGCCGACGGGACTCTCGATTAAGCCGGCCGGGGTGGCCGAGCGGTTCTAGGCGCTACAGTCTGGAACCGCGAGACCGCTACGGTCGTAGGTTCGAATCCTGCCTCGGGCATGGATGTGTGTGATGTCCTTAGGTTAGTTAGGTTTAAGTATTTCCAAGTTCTAGGCGATTGATGACCTCAGAAGTTAAGTCGCATAGTGCTCAGAGCCATTTGAACCATTCGAACTCACGATTATCGGAGGCATCTTAAACACAGTACACAACGTAAACAAGGAATAATCAGACTGTAATGGTGTCAGTGCGTAGGTTAACGTATAGGCTTTCATGTAAAAATAAAAGTATTGAAATATCTTAACATGTCTTTTTTAAATTTCAGAACGGTACTTACTTAAAAAACACACCTTGTAGCTATTGACAGGTAAATGAAGAAACACATAGGGGTTTCCTGAAAATGTACGCCTGTCGTGATTTGAGAAATCCCTTACGCATGCAATGTGGTAAGGTACCCACAACTACTTTGCACCTCGACGCTTCGAGCTGCAGACACGGAGGCAAGCTCCACTTGGCAGTTCACCTGCGTAGCGGTGAGACGTTGCTAATGTACCAAGAACAAAAAGAGTACGTGCAAAGTTTTTGAATATCACAGAATTTACACTTGTACTACAAAAATGAAGTTGTGAGCGGGAGTCAGAACAGTTGCCTATACACGTTCGTCATGCGAAGTTCGAACGCTTTTCACGACCACCATGAAAGCTAACGTCCGGGACCCACGCGCAAGTACATCAGTCACATACGAGTAATAGACGCGTAAAATTCTTTCGATTTTCTCGGAATTGTCTACTTACACATTATGTTGTTTTGATGGTCTGCTAAAGCTGTACAAAGTTTGAAGTAGATCTGTGAACCCAGCGTCGTGGCCTCCTCTTGGAAGATTTCAGATTCAGTACCCTCTTGTCCCAGTCAGCTGCATGTGCCACCATGTGAATGCTCAATTGACAGACCAAGACCCAACACACTGCATGGTCCAGCGTACTTTGAATAACCTGTTGTGGATTGGCAAGAGAGCCAACCCGGTATGAGAGGAAGCCGAAAGGCTCACGCAGGCTGGCGTGAGGTCTGGAACAGGTCAAGGAAATTAGACTAGCAAAAAAGGTCGGAGCTGTGGAACACTTAACTTTAATCCATAAATGGTGAACATCGCTCTTGACGGTACATGTTTTACAGCATCAATAGTAACTGGTAATGGCGCCTTGCTAGGTCGTAGCAAATGACGTAGCTGAAGGCTATGCTAACTATCGTCTCGGCAAATGAGAGCGTATTTTGTCAGTGAACCATCGCTAGCAAAGCCGGCTGTACAACTGGGGCGAGTGCTAGGAAGTCTCTCTAGACCTGCCCTGTGGCGTCGCTCGGTCTGCAATCACTAATAGTGGCGACACGCGGGTCCGACGTGTACTAACGGACCGCGGCCGATTTAAAGGCTACCACCTAGCAAGTGTGGTGTCTGGCGGTGACACCACATAACTAATCACGAATAGGCTGAACAGATGTCTCGGTTTTCAAATATATGTCTTGGTGCCACGAGAAAATGATCGGGGACGCATAACTGTCCCAGTTTTTAATAGAGAAACATTATGCGTGTAATAATATTTCTCATTTAATTAAGTATTTGTGAAAAACAAGTGTCCTAAAAGCACAAAGTTATATAAACATATATTTTCACAAATATAGGCCTACCGCATTTGATATGCGTCTTATGTTTTATGCCCAAAGAAAGAGTAACAGACGTGTTGAAAAGAATAGCAGGTATTACTTACGACAGCCTCCAGTTTGCCGACCATTCGCTTTGTAGCCCTAGAGACAAGTAAAACCAAAACCAACAGAGGCATAAAATTTGTCCTAACGGGACTGCACCCACACGGAAGTTAATTTTGTGAAGAATGTGTGCGATGCGGCGTGTGTTAGCAGTGCTTATTGAACATTGTTTGGCACTATGCACGTTTGCCCTATAAGTCTACAGTCGAACGAAATCTTAAATTTTAGTACGAATTACCTACTAGTAATATTACATAGTTTTTCGGATTAACATGTTGTACCCAAGTACCTAATAAGTGACTGAACGTTTGAGAAAATACATCCAAGCTATTGCTATAAAGATGTAGATATCAGTCTCTTTTTATTTCTGAAGAAGAGAAATTTATTTGTTGTTAGTATGCCTACGTTTGCCTTTCCAATTCAAAAAGTACAGATAAAATCTTGCTATGGGTTTTTCAGCTGCTGCATCGTCATAGGCCTATTGTCCATTCCAAAATATCACGATACCTGACATGAAATTTAAAACGTTAGTGTAGTAATCCAGTCAAGTATAAACACACGTATCCCGGTTTTCTCTCTTTGATCTCTGGTCAGCCTAATCACATGTCACATGTGACTACTTGTAGGGAAGCACTTCTGAATCTCACTCTCACACTCTCTCACTCACACTCTCTCATTCTCTCTCTCACTCTCTCTCTCTCTCTCTCTCTCTCTCTCTCTCTCTCACACACACGCACTCTCTCTATCTCTCTCTCGCTCTCTCTCAAACATGCACTCTCTCTCCCGCTCTCTCTCTCTCTCTCTCTCTCTCTCTCTCTATCTTTTGTGCCCTGGATCTCCTCCGGTGCAGACGGCTTAAGTCGCGTGCCTTCCTCTCTTGGGCTCCAGCTCTGCTACAGCCACTGCTTTCTGCCGCCTGCTTCTGTGCTCCCCTGCGGTACGGTTCTGCCTTTCGCTGTGATATTGAACTGTCACCCTCTCAGTATCACTTTTTCTTTAAAATCGTCTGAAGTTGTGGCCACCCTCCCATATCGCCGATGTGACTGGCACATGCGAAATCCATATCTTTCATTGAGGTTTCGATTTAAACTGAATCTGCAATACACGCATTATTTTCTTTCAAAGTCTTTCTTTTACCTCGCATAACTCCCTTGTGCTTGACAATCCTGACTAGCAGCCATTTTGCATCTGTACGGTGATTTATCTCATTTTTCGGTCCAGTTTCGCTTATATAACCAATTTCTCAAACCAATTCACTGTCCACTGTGCAGCTGCAGTATCTATAAAATTATAGACGGTGACTATAACCAAACTGTCCGCAGTTCTTGGTCTTGCGGTGGCGTTCTCGCTTCACGCGCACGGGGTCCCTGGTTCGATTTCCGGCGGGTCAGGAATTTTTCTTGCCTCGAGATGACTGGGTGTTGTGTCGTCTTCATCATCATTCATCTCCATTACGGTCGGAGAAAGGCAATGGAAAACCACCTCCACTAAGACTTGCCTAGTACAGCGGTGCGGGTCTCCCGCATCGTACCCTGCGTTCCTCTGAGTATGGGACCTCATCATAATCAAACTGACGGTGTTCCGAGTGGCTGCAGTGTAGGTTATATACAGGGTGTTTCAAAAATGACCGGTATATTTGAAACGGCAATAAAAACTAAACGAGCAGCGATAGAAATACACCGTTTGTTGCAATATGCTTGGGACAACAGTACATTTTCAGGCAGACAAACTTTCGAAATTACAGTAGTTACAATTTTCAACAACAGATGGCGCTGCGGTCTGGGAAACTCTATAGTACGATATTTTCCACATATCCACCATGCGTAGCAATAATATGGCGTAGTCTCTGAATGAAATTACCCGAAACCTTTGACAACGCGTCTGGCGGAATGGCTTCACATGCAGATGAGATGTACTGCTTCAGCTGTTCAATTGTTTCTGGATTCTGGCGGTACACCTGGTCTTTCAAGTGTCCTCACAGAAAGAAGTCACAGGGGTTCATGTCTGGCGAATAGGGAGGCCAATCCACGCCGCCTCCTGTATGTTTCGGATAGCCCAAAGCAATCACACGATCATCGAAATATTCTTTCAGGAAATTAAAGACGTCGGCCGTGCGATGTGGCCGGGCACCATCTTGCATAAACCACGAGGTGTTCGCAGTGTCGTCCAAGGCAGTTTGTACCGCCACAAATTCACGAAGAATGTCCAGATAGCGTGATGCAGTATTCGTTTCGGATCTGAAAAATGGGCCAATGATTCCTTTGGAAGAAATGGCGGCCCAGACCAGTACTTTTTGAGGATGCAGGGACGATGGGACTGCAACATGGGGCTTTTCGGTTCCCCATATGCGCCAGTTCTGTTTATTGACGAAGCCGTCCAGGTAAAAATAAGCTTCGTCAGTAAACCAAATGCTGCCCACATGCATATCGCCGTCATCAATCCTGTGCACTATATCGTTAGCGAATGTCTCTCGTGCAGCAATGGTAGCGGCGCTGAGGGGTTGCCGCGTTTGAATTTTGTATGGATAGAGGTGTAAACTCTGGCGCATGAGACGATACGTGGACGTTGGCGTCATTTGGACCGCAGCTGCAACACGGCGAACGGAAACCCGAGGCCGCCGTCGGATCACCTGCTGCACTAGCTGCGCATTGCCCTCTGTGGTTGCTGTACGCGGTCGCCCTACTTTTCCAGCACGTTCATCCATCACGTTCCCAGTCCGTTGAAATTTTTCAAACAGATCCTTTATTGTATCGCTTTTCGGTCCTTTGGTTACATTAAATCTCCGTTGAAAACTTCGTCTTGTTGCAACAACACTGTGTTCTAGGCGGTGGAATTCCAACACCAGAAAAATCCTCTGTTCTAAGGAATAAACCATGTTGTCTACAGCACACTTGCACGTTGTGAACAGCACACGCTTACAGCAGAAAGACGACGTACAGAATGGCGCACCCACAGACTGCGTTGTCTTCTATATCTTTCACATCACTTGCAGCGCCATCTGTTGTTGAAACTTGTAACTACTGTAATTTCGAAAGTTTGTCAGCCTGAAAATGTACTGTTGTCCCAAGCATATTGCAACAAACGGTGTATTTCTATCGCTGCTCGTTTAGTTTTTGTTGCCGTTTCAAATATACTGGTCATTTTTGAAACACCCTGTACATGGCAGGACGTTGAAACATCGCAGGTACATTCATTAATGCTGAAAAAATAGTCCAGTTTTTGTCACTAGGTGAAAATGCGGCGCCATAAGCAGTCAGAATGTGATGTGGGTGCAGGAAAAGGGGAGGGACGATCAAACAAGTTATAGTGGTGGTTCTCATACGTTTTGTTAGGATATGGTCACAAGTTACAACATGTGTTGAGTATGGTCTCCTGACTCAGCAACATGGCTTGGTCGACAGTTTTTCGCAGCATAACTGGTGTAAACTGAGCAACACATTCTCGTCTGCTACCCTTCAGATCAGGAAGAGTCTGGATACGTCCTTGAGAGACACAATCTTTCATATATCCTCAAACCAACAGTTACTTGGATTTAGGACAGGGGATTTGAAAGGCAACCCATCTTAAAAATTGTCTAGAGAGAATGTGGTGATACTGAAGCTTTCTCGAAGCAAATCTTTCACCTAGCAAGTGAGATGTCAGTTGTACGGAACAACAGATACCACATATATAATTATGGCGATGATGGCCGATGATCCCTTTAGTGCAGGTACATACCAAGCTCGAACTCTTACCAGAATCGGCGAGTTGCCGCGAGTGACTAGGCTAATGAGCAGGGGCACCACGTCAGTAGTGCGTGCTACAAGTTGAGGATTTGATTTTGACGTGAGGCATGCTAGGGTAGTCCATGCAGTTGTGGTGACCACTGTTTCCAGATGGCGTAGTGGTAACCGCTTGTGCCTATTAAGCAGGAGCCCTGGGTGTTCGAATCCTGGTCCGGCACAAATTTTCAAAAATGGTTCAAATGGCTCTCAGCACTATGGGACTTAATTGCTGTGGTCATCAGTCCCCTAGAACTCAGAACCACTTAAACCTAACTAACCTAAGGACATTACAAACATCCATGCCCGAGGCAGGATTCGAACCTGCGATCGTAGCGGTTGCGCGATTCCAAACTGTAGCGCCTAGAACCGCTCTGCCACTCCGGCCGGCCACAAATTTTCACCTAGTCTCACTGATATAAATCAATGTTCACTGTGTAAGTAGGCTGTTTAGGTTTTTATGTTGGTAACGTCACCGAGCGCTTTATATGAAAATCACTGGCTGTGTTGTGTGCAGTCTGTGGCTGGTTGGCATTGTTGGAACATTCGCTATTGTAGTGTTGGACAGTTGGATGTGAATAGCGCGTAGCGTTGTGCAGTTGGAGGTGAGCCGCCAGCAGTGGTGGATGTGGGGAGTGAGATGGCGGAGTTTTGAGAGCGGATGATCTGGACGTGTGTCCATCAGAGACAGAAATTTGTAAGACTAGATGTCATGAACTGATACATATATTATGACTTTCGAACACTACTAAGGTAAATACATTGTTTGTTCTCTATCAAAATCTTTCATTTGCTAACTGTGCCTATCAGTAATTAGAGACTTCTTTTATTTAGCTGGCAGTATTGGCGCTCGCTGTATTGCAGTAGTTCGAGTAACGAAGATTTTTGTGGGGTAAGTGATTCATTAAAAGTATAGGTTATTGTTAGTCAGGGTCATTCTTTTGTAGGGATTATTAAAAGTCAGATTGCGTTGCGCTAAAAATATTGTGCGTCAGTTTAGTGATGATCAGAATAAGTAAATTAAGAAATGTCTGAGTACGTTCAGTTCTGCTCAGCTGTTTGAAAATCAAATAACGTAAGGGGTTTATCAGCAGAGTCATTTATAAACTTTTCTAAGGGGATGTTTCAACTGGCAGCTAATGTCTTTAATTCATTTGTGTTTTGATTCCTTTGTGGCTGCAGGATCAAACTGGTGTCTGTTCTTTTGGACGTAACAGACACCACATACGCACTCTACCTTAATCACATTTAATAATCATTGAATTGCTTCGTTGGTGTATGGCATACCTGGAGAAAATTTTGGACTCTGTTCGTCGTTGAACTAAGGCCATCATCAATGATTGAGGTATTAACTTGATGTCTCTAAGGGCGACAAATTTTTATCCCTTGTGTTCAAGTACTTTAAGAGCCACACGCCGTTACTGAACTGATTTTAGCTTGAAATTCACTTAAACTGGGTTCATATCAAATTAAAATAATTTTAATACATTTTTATCAACATTAAATTGTCACAGTCTCTCTTGTTGTATGTACTTCGTCAACCAACATTAGATATGCAACAAGATGTGCAGAAAACATTGCAAGTGACGTAACACCAGGATCGACACATCGATACTTGAATCGAATCAAGCTTTGTTTTGACCGCCTCCCTGTTCCTACGCCACAATAGAGTTGATTGTTGTGACATGTTTTAAATGTCTACTGCAAGTTTATGAACAGTGGTTAAGATGACCAAGGAACCATAGCAATGGAGGGTGCCTGAACACAGCACGAGAACACAGCCGTTTCATATGAAGAAATAGATTGAAGAACAACTTCAGTATGTATGTGTATTTTTGTTGAATGTTGTGCATTCATATTGTAGCCTAAAGATGAAAAATTATTAAAAAATTTAAGTATTCAAAAATGTTTTATGACTGTTAAAGGTCTCCAAAAAGCCCTTTCATATCAGTCCGCTTGTATTCTTCAAGAGAAGTAAGGAAACGAGTGCAACAAAGCAATGACAATTCCATACGTGCGTATTGAAGCTCTTTCAGTCGTTGTATGACGTTCAGCTGGAGAAAGCCGGCTACATTTTGCACTGTAAATTAATGATGGTTCAAATGGTTCAAATGGCTCTGAGCACTATGGGACTTAACATCTTAGGTCATCAGTCCCCTAGAACTTAGAACTACTTAAACCTAACTAACCTAAGGACACCACACACATCCATGCCCGAGGCAGGATTGTAGCGCCTAGCGCCTAGAACAGCACGGCCACCACGGTCGGCTAAATTAATGAAAGCTATTCACTGTAGAGATCAGTCAGAAGAGGAAGCTGCTAACTAAGTGGTGGGATTGCATGTGGAAAATGGCACGAAGGAATTCTGCAGGCTCGTGCTGGTGTTTTGATCCGAAGATAAAGCGGCGAAGCGTAGTGTTTGCAAGTTTTGCGAGCACCTGTCTCCTCCGCTAATTAGGATTTGCAGGGTGGCAGCGACGGTTTAACAGCATGCCGGATGGCTAAGTGGTGTCGGGGGGGGGGGGGGGGTGAGGTGGGGGTGGATGGCTGCGGGGGTGCGGGGCGAAGGGGCACAGCAGCGCCTGGCACGCACCCCGCCGTACAGCGGCCACTCGGCAGTCGGTCTGCCCCGCTCCCCCCGCAATGATATAGCAGGTTTCCGGCAACTTGCCGCGGCCTGACGTTTCTGTTATTGATGGCCCCGCTAATGGTCGCCGCTTTTGCATTCACAGCAGTGCTGCCACCTTCCGTAAGTGCCATTCCCCGCACCGCATTTACCTGCTACCGCCCTCTTCCCTCGGCCACACTTCCCGTTCCAGGCGGCCTCTGGGAGCAGTGGTGGGGCGGCGCACTTAGCCACGAGCTTTGACAAATGACGGGTAAGCACCGGGCCGCGATATCAGCCGCCTTTCACGCCGGGACCGCAAACGCGGAAGATAAAGCAAACTGCAACGGTTTATAACAACCCTGGCACAATCTGTAACGCTGCAGGTAGTGTAGTGGTAGTAGATTCCCGGTAGTTTCAGTAGAGTAAAATAGTAAAGGAATGATAGTAGTAGCCTGCCCATTGTAGACTTAAATGTACACTACTGGTCATTAAAATTGCTACACCAAGAAAAAATGCAGATGACAAACGGGTATTCATTGGACAAAAATATTATACTAGAACTGACATGTGATCACATTTTCACGCAGTTTAGGTGCATAGATCCTGAGAAATCATTACCCAGACAACCACCTCTGGCCTTGATAAGCCTGGGCATTGAGTCAAACAGGGCTTGGATGGCGTGTACAGGTACAGCTTCAAACCGATACCACAAATCATCAAGAGTAGTGACTGGCGAATTGTGACAAACCTGTTGCTTGGCCACCATTGACCAGACGTTTTCAATTGGTGAGAGATCTGGAGAAGGCCAGATGCATTTTCTGCATCCAGAAGGGCCCATATAGGACCTGCAACATGCGGTCGTGTATTATCCTGCTGGAAAGTAGGGTTTCGCAGGTATCGAATGAAGGGTAGAGCCACGGGTCGTAACACATCTGGAATGTAACGTCCACTGTTCAAAGTGCCGTCAATGCGAACAAGAGGTGACCGATAAGTGTAACCAATGGCACCCCATACCATCACGCCGGGTGATACGCCAGTATGGCGATGACGAATACACGCTTCCAATCTGCGTTCACCGTGACGTCACCGAACACGGATGCGACCATCATGAGCCGGCCGATGTGGCCGTGAGGTTCTAGGCGCTTCAGTCTGGAACCGCGTCACCGCTACGGTCGCAGGTTCGAATCCTGCCTCGGGCATGGATGCGGGTGATGTCCTTAGGTTAGTTAGGTTTAAGTAGTCCTATGTTCTAGGGGACTGATGACCATAGATGTTAAGTCCCATAGTGCTCAGAGCCATTTGAATTTGACCATCATGATGGTGTAAACAGATCCTGGATTCTTCCGAAAAAATTACATTTTGCCATTCGTGCACCCAGGTTCGTCGTTGAGTACACCATCGCAGACGCTCCTCTTTGTGATGCAGCGTCAAGGGTAACCGCAGCCATGGTCTCCGAGCTGATAGTCAATGCTGCTGAAAACTTCGTCGAACTGTTCGTGTAGAAAGTTGTTGTCTTGCAAACGTCCCCATCTGCTGACTCAGGGTTCGAGACGTGGCTGCACGGTCCGTTACAGCCATGCGGATATGATGCCTGTCATCTCGACTGCTAGTGATACGAGGCCTTTGGGATCAAGTACGGCGTTCCGTATTACCCTCCTGAACCCACCGATTCCATATTTTGCTAACAGTCATTGGATCTCGACCAACGCGAGGAGCTATGTAGCGATACGATAAACTGCAATCGCGATAGGCTACAATCCGACCTTTATCAAAGTCGGAAACGTGATGGTATGCATTTCTCCTCCTTACACGAGGCATCACAATAACGTTTCACCAGGCAACGCCGGTCTTCTGCTGCTTGTGTATGAGAAATCTCTTGGAAACTTTCCTCTTGTCAGCACGTTGTAGGTGTCGCTACCGGCGCCAACCTTGTGTGAATGCTCTGAAAAGCTAATCATTTGCATGTCACAGCATCTTCTTCCTGTCGGTTAAATTACGCGTTGTAGCACGTCATCTTCGTGGTGCAGCAATTTTAATGGCCAGTAGTGTAGTATCACTGTGCATAGAATTGTTGCAGTTAAAATTACAATTCTATAAAATACCACCCACTAATTATTTTAGGTGATGGGTTACGTAGTTTGATTACTGACAAGAATAATAAATAATCTAAAAACGAATAAATTAAATAAAAAAATCTGTGATGGGAGAGGCAGGATCAAGTCGATCTATGGCAGAGAGACAGTATAGGGGTCAATGAAGCTAGAGCATGTTCCTATGAGTTGACTTACGTTGGGGCATGAACGCATATGCTATCAGCTGGTGGTGATTCAAATATCAAACTCATGCACAAGTGCCGAAAATAGAGGCTTCTACCTTTCTTTTCTCAAGCGTTTATCCTGTCTAGTACAGGGTCACTTTTTCTGAATTTGACAAACTTTATTTCACTACTAGCCTTTTCCCTGTAGCTTCGGCCACATATGTATTTCACATAATATTACTGTCCACCCTCCGCCATCACACTGTTTCCTTCTCTTCCCTCTTCACTCTGTCCACCTCATCCTCCCATATCTGTCTGTCTCCTCTTCCTCACTCTCTCTGACCATCTCCTCCGTCCTCTCTCTCTGCACATCTCCTTCTGCCCCTCTCTCTGACCATCCCTTCCTGACCCCTCTCACTACATCCTCCTCCCCTCTCTCTGTCCATTCCCTCATGACCCTCACTCTGTAACCTCCTATTTCCCCTCCCTCTGTCCATCTGCTCCCCACACATCTCTCTGTCCAGCTCCACTGCCCCCTCTCCATAGTGTTCACCTTATCCTCCTCTATACTCCATATATGTTTCCTCCTCTCTCCACCTTCTGCCTTTCTCCTATTCCTTCTGTCTTGGTCCCTATCCTGCTCTCCCCTTCTCTCTATCCATCAGTTCCACCTTCCTACACATCCCTTCATCTAAGCTGGCACTACTCCAACACATCATGCCTGTCATACAGGGCAGCCTACATGTTGGGACCGTAAAATCATTTCCTCCTCCTGATGTAAAGGCTGCCATGCAAAGCAGGTCGATCAGACAGCCCAATACTGCTACAACACATCATGTCTGTTGTGCAGGGCAGTCTGCATATTGGGGGCTCCAAAACTGTTTCTTGTCCCTGAACTGTAGGCTGCCCTCAAAAGCTGGCCAGTTAGGCAGCCAATACCATTCCTATGCAATATGCCTGCCATGTAGGGCTGCCTATACAACAGAGGATGAAAAAAAACTCGGTTTTGTCCTTTTCTCTGCTCTTATTGGACTTAGGAAGTTATAAATCCAACAGTGATAATACTCATGTGGCCTGCCGTTTCTGTGCTAATTATGATTGAAATCAATTAGGAGGAGATTCCAAACACACACACTGATACACTCTGATTTATATAGAGACAGAGAAGAGATTTAACATTGGGCCCAGATCTTCACTCTGACGCCACAGTCGACAAGGTAACGGAAGTGAAGGACGTTTTGTGTACCACCTGTCTGAGAATCATGTAATGATGTGTGAGTAATTCATGCTCTTTATCATATGACTTAGATTATTAGCATAGCCATCTATTTTTGAATTTTACTGTCGAATGTATGTTTTGTCTCTTGCCCAGATGTAATCCTGAGGCTGTGATTGGATATCATCAAACTCATCATGTTCCTGTAAATAGAGGTTTATATACAGCTGGTTTATTTGTCAAAAATGGATTACTCAGCTGCCCACAACACAAAACTACATATTTGTAAAGAATATCTGTAATAATCTTACCTCTTTCCTACAGAACTTAGAGGTAAAAGGTTAAATGGAAGTAGTAAACTTGTGCATGGATCCTTTAAATAGGAACAAAACTTGGTGATCGTTTATAATGAGTTTTTTCCTTAAATTTGTCCAAATACTTTTCAAAGACAAATGTTCATCTCCAGTGATAAATCTGTAATTAGTTCATCTGTGCTCTTTTTAGTCATGTCAGTTCATTGTAAATCATGAAGCAATGAAAAACCATCATTCTGTAATTTTATAGAAAGAGGCTTACAGAGTATTGTAGGAGAGAGGCTTATTCAGTAACAAATAATATAGTTAAAAATTGACTCATTTTTGTTCATACATGCACCCCTACTGTTAAATCTGCTTATGTACATACTTAAACAATGATTTCAAAGTTTATGCAACGTTTTTACATCTTTTATAGAGAAAATTCATCGTAGCAACGTTACTTATATTTAGTATTGTAACTATTTGTATCTACAGTATCTCATATCCCCATGCAAGCAGCGAGGAATTATGATCATATATCTATACCACCTGCTACAATGATCATACTAACTACAACACACAAGCGCTTAATTTTTGCAGCAGGTAAGTGCCCCTATTGTAGCATTCATGTAGGAGTAGATTGATTCATAGTGTAATGGAATGTCCCCTGTGTCGTGCTCAAACTACCGTTCCGCTTTTAAAATCTGTTAATTCCCGTCGTGCGATCAGGTCGAAAAGTTTTTCACATGAATCGCTTGAATACTAATGACAGCTTCGCCAAAGCAATGCACGCAGTACTACCACCATCTCTATGTGTCTATATCGCTGTCCCATAACTTTTGTTACCTCAGTGTAAAGAGTACTAAGGCAAGCGTAACGACGATAATCTCACAACACAATATAGACTGATTTTAATTTCCTTTGCCCCATCAGTTGCCAATTACAATACTGTTTCACACATACTACTACGTTTTTAACGTTTTTAGTTCCGGATCGCTCCACATGTCATAATCATCATCTTCTAAGGTGTATACGTAACACGTAGATAAAATTACAAGTAGTACAGTGTTACGGATATCTCCCGTTGGAAGCGGCGGCCCTAAATTCGTGGCTGGCAATGAGTCATTTGCATTCCTATGGATGCGGTCCGAAGCTGTTCCGCTTTATCTCTCAGGTAGCAGGGTCGTAACTGAGCTGCTTCGTTAGGGGTATTTACACGCAACAGCAAGGAAGCTTCACCGTAGCCCTTCTGTCGGATATGACTCAGCGATCCTGAACATTATCTGAACGAAGCTACACGCTTTCGCCAGATCTTTACTAGCTTTGTGGGTCACTTGTTCTACCAAGATTACGACACGCGACGTCGCCTTCGTTTATTGACACGCACAATACCCGACGAGGCTACAAATCAGTAACTGCATTAGAAAAAATGTTTGTATAGTTCGATAATAGCATTTATATATTCCAGAGGATTCTAAATGTGCAATAACTCATACACTGCATAAAAAGGGAGAGAGGTATTTCACTTTTGCTTGTCACTTACAAAATTTTATCCGACTGTCTCCTAAAGAGGGTACAATAACAACTAGAACACACAATATCAGATTACCAAGCAGGCTTTCGACATAGTAGATAGTGCCGGGAACATATCTTCACTCTTAAAACTATTTTAAAAATAAAAAGCAATCAGGTCGAAACCAATAGTCTGCACATTCGTTGATTTTAAAACAGCATAAGATTTTATAGATAGATAATGTCTATGCAACATTCTAAAAGAACGCAAACTAGATACCGAAACTGTATCGAACAAACGCCGACAGAGACGAGATCAAAAATTAAATTCATAGATGAAATTTCGTAACCATTCTTAGTTAAAACAGGAGTGAGACCAGCAGATGAGATCTCGCCACCGTTATTCGACATAGTTTTATACAAAGTAATGAAAGAATGGGAAATGGAACTAAGAAAGCAAAACCTTTGGAAGCCAATCGAGCTGGGAAGAAATCAAGGAAAGTTGAGTGTTCCATATTTAGCGTTTGCAGATGCCTTGCGATTCTAATCGCCAGTGAAGAAACAGCAGTAAAACAAATCGAGACCCTCAAAGAATGTTCAGAGAAGGTTGGACAGCAAATCTCTTTTAAGAAGACTGAATTATGTGTTCCAAGTTAGATATTCTGAAACTTAAAACAACTTATGGTCAAATCAATAGAGTCAAACACTTTAAGTATCTAGGTGAAAGGATTGCACAAAAACAGATTGTAGAAAAGCGACCTTACGTGTTTCAAATATGTATAACAAAAAATGCCCGTCACGAAGCACTAAAATCAGGCACTATAACATAGTAGTCAAACCGACGGTCACATATGCAAGTGAAACAGTCTCACTGAGTCGCAAATTAGATTTACAAGAAATTAAACACGTAGAGGGAAAGATTATTAGAAAAATTCTATACGATGCTACACACAAGATGAATACAAACCATCGAGACAATAGAAGGAATATCAAACATAGAAACTGACATCAGAAAGCGACGAATGAAGTTCTATGGACACCTAGACAGATTACCTGCAAACAGACCAACTAAACGCCTATTGGACAATGTCACATCACTTAAAGCATTAAATACCCTGGATAACAGAAGTTAAGAAGGATTTGACAAAAGCAAAAACTGACATAACAAACACATCAGAGGGGGATACATTCAGAAGCAAAACTGATAAGTGGAAGTTTAATCCAGAAACGTAACTAAAATAATACCGACCAAAGTGGACTGAAGAAAGGAAGAAGACCTTCAGGAATAAAATTAAGAAATATTGGGAAAACAAGAAGAACCTTAGGAAAGATTGAGAAGCACCTGCTTATCGTTCTCCATTTGGGACATTCGCTAATAATATAATTATAATAATAGCCTATCAATGAAACGTTTTGAACAGGTTGCGTATAGTATACGGTATTCAATCTCACAACAGTTTGAAATTCAGCATCACGACATAAACTGTTTGTTAAGTTTTTATAAAACCTTCACAAAATCTCTGTAGGGAAGACATGACTTGAATTACGTTGTCAAGCATTCTAGCAGTTTAATTATGCAAGTAGATTTCTTGTTGAATTTGCTAATTAATGTCACAAAACTTAAATTTGTCTTATTGTAGGAAACTTAACAACTGCTGAGACAAATTTTAATGAGGAAATGAGAGTAAGTAGTACACACTATACTCTGACAATCTATTGTTGCATTATGCTTTCATGTCACCAAGTTCCATGCTTATAAAAAAAAAGTCAGAAATCTTGAAACAGAGATGCAGTGACAGAATCTTGCATTGAAGCAAACAGAAGACGGTGTATGATATATAGCTGTCGGCCTGAACCACAATTTGAATGTTTACTTCAGAATTACTGTTGTCATCAACAATTACTTTAACAACCATAAACATCATATACTTCTACAAAAGAGTGTCTCTTCGAACCCTCTACACCTACCGTCACATTCTGCAGAGCGTGTAACAATGGGCCGCTTACACTCTGAGGTTTGTTTTCGTCCAGGTGACCGTCTGCGTCATTTCACACCAGTCTCCAAATCAGTTTCGCAAGGTGTGTTTTGATGTTCTTGAATTCTGTTTTGAATATTACTGACTTCTTTTACTAGTCCCTTCTCGATAATCCATCATGCCTGTCTCCATTGACCGACTCACTGTTAGTTTATTTAATATCATCAAGTTTCCAATTGACATTGTCGAATGCTGTGGTGATGTCAATAAGTGTTACGTCCTTTTCTAAATTGCATTTCCATAAATATCATCATCGATAAACTGATGCCGTTTAATCATAAAAATAAATAAAAAACGGACAAGTGTGAATGGACTCGCGGTCTGAGGGTTTTGTACAAACTTCCTCATGTATATAGACAATAACAAAAACAGTTTCAACAATTTCATGTGGCTCAATAGCTTCGTGCAAGTCTTTCTATCGGACGCCATTTAGGTGACTTGCGTGTTCCTAACGGTTTCCAGGCACGTGATTTACCGCTTCTTTTGTATTATTATCATTTGTTTGCTCGTCCTTTTTCCGTCAATGGTTCTCTGTGGCTGTTCTAAGACATCGCTGAGTCCATCGATGAAATTTTTACTCAATTTTTGTATTACAGAGGTTGGCCAGTCCCCTGACCGAACACACTGAGCTATAGCGCCGACTCTAGACCGACTGACCCAACAAGTGTATGGGCAGTTCAGCTATGTGTGTTTTGAGACTGAGTCTGCAATTGTCAAAATACGTGATTTACATGGCATATCCTTTGACTGCATTGATTTACAGGATGTTTCATTAGATAATATATGTCATGCAAAATTATTTAAAAAAGTCAGTTCCGCCGTACTAACCCCATTCATAAATCAGCCATTGCAGCAAACTTTTTCACAATGTACTCCGTTTGTCACAGAATAGATTACAGAATCGTGCTACCCGCTATCACCTACTTACTATCTGTGACAGAATTCCGGACGGTATTTCTCACAGAAAAAACCTGCACACAGTCTTCCTAGCACACCACGCACATTCAGTGGAAGTTAATGTCTTGCCTTCACACGGATTTTTCAGAAGCGATACCGAAGAACACAGTTTACTGATATGCAAAGAGATTGTTCTTTCTTCGACCAGTTTCGATGCGAACCAAGCATATTTGACCATTCCTGTAAAGTAAATGCACTAAACTGAAACAGAATTGAAGACTGTATTTTCATGGACTCTTCCCTCAAAGCGATTTCTCTGTTTGTTCTTAGCAATGTAGGAGCAATTTGGAAATTTTGATATACCTGTAAATCTAATCATCACAGGTTTAGCAAAGTAGAGTATACATGGGAGAGATAATTATTTTTACGATGTAGCTACTTGCTTTTCTTTCATTTACAAAGATTTAATCGTGAAGTATGTGATCAGTCAGCCCTCCCGATTAATCAAGGTAACGTTATCCAAATATTTGGCACTTTAACTACGAACCACAAACGTATTATACAATTGAGGAAAATTTTCTGCGACGATTGATACATAAATGAAACTGCTACAGTGAAAATGATTACTTTAGAACAATTTTGCATGACATGTAAGTGACCATTTAATGATATTCTGCACAATGGAAAAAAGGACAGGGCCTTGAATTTAACCTATAACGTCAGCGTGATAACCGTAAACCTTAGCCGCTGTGCTACTTCCAACTCACGGTATCAAGTCTAACGTTACAGGAATGAGTGGTAACATTTCAATGTCAGTTTTCTCGGAAGCGAGAGACAGTCTCACGAAAAACCGCTAGCCAGGTACTCGGTACATGTACCGCTACAACATTGTCTCGTCCAAATCTGTGGTTAACGGGTCTGATAGCCCCCTTGAACACTATGTGATCAAAAGTATCCGGACACCCCCAAAAACAAACGTTTTTCATATTACGTGCATTGTGCTGCCACCTACTGCCAGGCACTCCATATCGGCGACCTCAGTAGTCATTACACGTCGTGAGAGAGCAGAATGGGGCGCTCCGCGGAACTCACGGACTTCGAACGAGGTCAGGTGATTGGGTTTCACTTGTGTCATACGTCTCTACGCGAGATTTCCACACTCCTAAACATCCCTAGGTCCACTGTTTCCGATGTGATAGTGAAGTGGGAACGTGAAGGGACACGTACACCACAAAAGCGTACAGGCCGACCTCGTACGTTGACTGACAGAGACCGCCCACAGTTGAAGAGTGTCGTAATGTGTAATAGGCAGACGTCTCTCCAGACCATCACACAGGAATTCCAGACTACATCAGGATCCACTGCAAGTACTATGATATTTGGGCGGGAAGAGAGAAAACGTGGATTTCATGGTCGAGCGGCTGCTCATAAGCCACACATCACGCCAGTAAATTCCAAACGACGCGTTGCTTTGTGTAAGGAGCGTAAACACTGGACGATTGAACAGTGGAAAAACGTTGTGTGGAGTGACGAATCATGGCACACAATGTGGCGATCCGATGGCAGGGTGTGGGTAAGGCGAATGCCCGGTGAACGTCATCTGCCAACGGGTGTAGTGCCAACAGAAAAATTAGGATGTGGTCGCGTTCTTCATGGAGGGGGCTTGCAGTCCTTGTTGTTTTGCGCGGCACTATCACAGCACAGGCCTACATTGATGTTTTAAGTACCTTCTTGCTTCCCACTGTTGAAGAGCGTTTCGGGGATGGTCATTGCATCTCTCAGCACGATGGAACACCTGTTCATAATGCACGGCCTGTGGCGGAGTGTTTACACGACAATAACATCACTGTGATGGACTGGCCTGCAGAGAGTCCTGACCTGAAACCTATAGAACACCTTTGAGATGTTTCGCAACGCCGACTTAGTGCCAGGCCTCACCGACCGACATCGATACCTCTCCTCAGTGCAGCACTCCGTGAAGAATAGACTACCATTCCCCAATAAGCCTTCCAGCACCTGATTGAACGTATACCTGCGAGAGTGGAAGCTGTCATCAAGGCTAAGGTTGGGTCACCACCATACTGAATTCCAGTATTACCAATGGAGAGCGCCACGAACTTGTAAGTCATTTACAGACAGGTGTCCGGATACTTTTGATCACATAGTGTACATAATTAAATAGTGTACATACATACGTTTTTATAAGATGCAGAGATATGTCAGGGGTGTCTTTCCGTCTGCGCTAGAAATACAGCGTCTGTTTTCAATTGCCTGCCAGTAATGATTTTTCAACTGCGTTGCACTCTCTCTCCTATAAAACAAATCTAACTATTCACACTGCCGTTCATTGTAAAAACTCGACGTTTATTTTTGTTGGTCCTGATACTAGCTCCATACATTTAAAGGTTGGTTGCTGAATTATGGGTCATACTAGTGTTTTGATGGAAATCTGTTTTGTAGACGTTCTACAATTTTGATCGGACTAACATTGTACCGAAGGATGAAATTTGATTACTGCTGCTTTTAAATAGACAAGCACAGAAAAAGTAAATAACTTCTCTGTGTTGATAGATAGGATTTCCACACAACTAGAGTACAGCGAGCTGACTTATGCTGCGAAAGGTCCTATACAGTCGACCAGAGTAGGATACCATGGATTTGCTCCTAATGTTGAAGTCGAAATTCAGTTGATTTAATAGTCAGTGATCGATATCACATGTGAAAGCCCATAACATATCGTTATTTATTGACGACAGTAGCCACACGTGTAGCCTTAACGCGAAAATTTTCGTAGATATTCTGCTATAAATTGAAAAAGCGATAAAAGAAAAAATTTATAGAATATTAGAAATATTATGGTCCAGTTATTTGTCTCCATCTACATCTACATCTACATGGTTACTCTGCAATTCGCACTTAAGTGCCTGGCAGAGGGTTTATCGAACCATTTTCATACTACTTCTCCACCATTCCATTCTCGAATGGCGCGTGGGTAAAAGGAACACCTAAATCTTCCGTTCGAGCTCTGATTTCTCCTATTTTATTATGATGATCATTTCTCCCTGCGTAGGTGGGTGTCAACAAAATATTTTCGCATTCGGAAGAGAAAGTTGGTGATTGAAATTTCGTAAATAGATCTCGCCGCAAAGAAGACCGTCTTTGTTTCAATAACTGCCATTCCAACTCGCGTATCATATCAGTGACAC
The DNA here is from genome assembly GCF_023864275.1 of Schistocerca cancellata. NCBI lineage: Eukaryota > Metazoa > Arthropoda > Insecta > Orthoptera > Acrididae > Schistocerca > Schistocerca cancellata. The sequence continues at coordinate 61,402,206 of NC_064626.1, read as the reverse complement.
TCTCACCCCTATTGCGCGATAACACGAAACGAGCTGCCCTTCTTTGCACTTCTTCGATGTCCTCCGTGAATCCTACCTGGTAGAGATCCCACACCGCGAAGCGATATTCAAGTTGAGGACGGAAAAGCGTAATGTAGGCTGTCTCTTTAGTGGGTTTGTCGCATCTTCTAAGTGTTCTGCCAACAAAGCACAGTCTTTGTTTCGCCTTCCCCACAATATTATCTATGTGGTCTTTCCAATTTAAGATGTTCGTAATTGTAATTCCTAGGTATTTAGTCGAATTGACAGCCCTTAGATTTGTGTGATTTACCGTGTACCCTAAATTTATCGGATTTCTTGTAGTACCCATGTTGATGACCTAGCAATTTTCTTTGTTTAGTGCCAATTGCCACTTTTCAAACCATAGAGAAATTCTCTCTAGATCATTTTGTAATTAGAATTTATCGTCTGATGATTTTACTAGACGGTAAATTACAGCGTCATCTGCAAACAATCTAAGGGGGCTGCTCAGATTATCACATAGATCATTTATGTGAATCAGGAACAGCAGAGGGCCTATGAGACTACCTTGCGGAACGCCAGATATAACTTCTGTTTTACTCGATGATTTACCGTCTATCACTGTGAACTGTGACCTCTCTGAGAGGAAATCACGAATGCAGTCACACAACTGAGACGATACTCCATATGCACGCAATTTGATTAATAATCGCTTGTAAGGAACGGTGTCAAAAGCCTTCTGGAAATCTAGGAATATAAAATCGATCTGAGATCCCTTGTCGACAGCATTCATTACTTTATGGGAATAAAGAGCTAGCTGTGTTGTACGAGAGCGATATTTTCTGAATTCGTGTTGGTTATGTATCAATAAGTCATTTTATTCAAGGTGATTCATAATGTTCCAGTATATGCTCCAGAATCCTACTGCAAATGGAGGTCAGTGATATGGGCATGTAATTCAATGGGTTACTGCTTTTTCCTTTCTTGAATACTGGTGTGACCTGTGCTACTTTCCAGTCTTTAGGAACAGACCTTTCGTCAGTCAGCCATAGTGCCAGTAGTGTCAGTGTTGTCGTAACTGCCGTCTGCTTCACATCTGCTGTGCAGCGAGCTACGTTTCGAGAATTGTTTCACCGAGGAGCCAAGCAGTATATTGCTCCCTCCTACGTATATCTCGCCAAGAGACCATGAGGATAAAATCAGAGAGATTAGAGCCCACACAGAGGCGTACAGATCATCTTTCTTTCCACGAACAATACGAGACTGGAATAGAAGGGAGAACCGATAGAGGCACCCAAAGTACCCTCCGCCACACACCGTCAGGTGGCTTGCGCAGTATGGATGTAGATGTAGAAGTGAACGGTTGTATATGATGCCTAAGAAAGGCGCTATTGTGTTTGCATACTCTGAAAGGAACCTCATTGGTATACCATATGGAATGGAAGACTTGCCTTTCGTAAGTGATTTGAGTTGTTTCGCAACACCTAAGATATCTACTTTTATGTGATTCATGCTAACAGCTGTTCTGGTTTCGGATTCTGGAATATTTACTTCGTCTTCTTTCGTGAAGGAATTACGGAAAACTGTATTTAGTAAATCCGTTTTAGTGGCAAATACAATAACATCTTTCCTCATTTATCGAAAATGATGATGATACAGGTTTCGTTGAAAGATTCTCAAGACGTTTATGTTTAAACATCGTTATATTATTTTATATGTTGTGGTGTTTTATGTTGTGTTGGAATATTATTTGGACTAGATTTTGGTTGGTCCTGTTGGCTTTCAAGTGAGGTGCTGTTAACTAAACTCCTCTTTTGTGTAATATGTTGAGCGACGAAATCTTGGTAAACTGGTGTTAACGTTATTTATTTCCGAGTGCTTGGGCCTGTAAAGAGTCGCCTTGTGACTGCAGGTTTCTTCGCCACGTCTATAGCGTATCTCCAAACGCACGTCAACGTAGATATCTAGAACTTTCTAGGTATTTATGGGAGTTTAATTGTAGAAGAATAATGAATTTCGAGTTTCACCTATTAATCAGTTGAGATTAGCTCTTTTATTTCTTCTGATACAATCCAGTATATCTATAGAGCTGCAGTAGCTTCAAGATAATCTTAGCGAGAACACGTCAGAAGAACAATAGTCAGAATAATTAACATTCCAGATAACAACAGAAATTATATACGCATCAGAGAGTAACGTATTTTTTCATATCTCTCGGCAGTATAACAGCGTCTTTGATTCCTACATACATCGCGCAGTGTCCAACAGTTGTTTCACTAATACAATTGCTCATATTCAACTGTGAAATTTCCAGCTGCATCTTTAAGAATGGAAGTTGCTCTAACGTTCCGCTACTTTCTCCTTTCCACTCAACGGAAGACGAACAAAAGACTGTTCCCGGCGGCAGGATTACAGCGTCTTTGATTCCTACATACATTGCGCAGTGTCCAACAGTTATTTCACTAATACAATTGCTCATATTGAACTGTGAAATTTCCAGCTGCATCTTTAAGAATGGAAGTTGCTCTAACGTTCCGCTACTTTCTCCTTTCCACTCAACATAAGACGAACAAAAGACTGTTGCCGGTTGCGCCCTCAAATGACAAACGACAGCCGAGACACCGGGGTTGTGCGCCGGGAATAATCGCCGCTCGCCGGACGGCGAGCGCCGCTCTCAATTGCTGGGCCACTTGGCACGGACTGCGGGCCGTACAAGAGGGTAGCGGGGGGGAGGGGGGGGGGGGGCGGGAAGATCTTAATGGCTGACTCACAATGCTAAGCGAATGCATGCTAATTTAACAAACACGCAGGGCAAATATTGCCGAACAATTTAAAGGAGGAGTCGCTGCTTATCATAAAATAAATACAAGGAAAGACAGTAAATACCTGAGTTAGCATACGACTATTTTTCTTAATTACCTTCACACTCTAGTGTTAAATCACCTCCAAATGAATTTCTCCTATCGAATGCCGCTCCTCTACCTGTTTGTCATAGTGCATTACATTCTTCCGCCTCAGCTACATTAATTACAGACGAAAATATCCGATGCAAAAATTTAGGATACATGCAGTGATGAGCCAAAACATTATACACTACTGGCCATTAAAATTTCTGCACCACGAAGATGACGTGCTAAAGACGCGCAATTTAACCGACAGGAAGAAGATGCTGTGATATGTAAATGATTAGCTTTTCAGAGCATTCATACAAGGTTGGCGCCGGTGGCGACACCTACAACGTGCTGACACGAGGAACGTTTCCAACCAATTTCTCATACACAAACAGCTGTTGACCGCCGTTGCCTGGTGAAACGTTGTTGTGATGCCTCGTCTAAGGAGGAGAAATGCGTACCATCACGTTTCCGACTTTGATAAAATTAGGATTGTAGCCTATCGCGATTGCAGTTTATAGTATCGCGACGTTGCTGCTCGCGTTGGTCGATATCCAATGACTATTAGCAGAATATGGAATCGGTGGGTTCAGGAGGGTAATACGGAATGCCGTGCTGAATTCCAACGGCCTCGTATCAATAGCAGTCGAGATGACAGGCATCTTATCTGCATGGCTGTAACGGATCGTGCAGCCACGTCTCGATCCCTGAGTCAACAGATGGGGACGTTTGCAAGACAACAACCATCTGCACGAACAGTTCGACGACGTTTGCAGCAGCATGGACTATCAGCTCGGAGACCATGGATGTGGTTACCCTTGACTGCGTTACAGACAGGAGCGCCTGCGATGGTGTACTCAACGACGAACCTGGGTGCACGAATGGCAAAACGTCATTTTTTCGGATGAATCCACGGAGAAGTGTGTCATAAAATTGGGTAATTGTTACCATTTCCAAATGAAACGCCGAAGTTCCTACAAGTTTACTTTTGTAGGAAACGAAGATGATGAAGCCGACAGCTCTCTTGGAACACCAATGGGTTGAACAGAGATATAATTCTGGATCTACAACGTTTCCTACATAAAAATTATTAAATGGCACGAACGTCTAAAAATCAAATCGAAGAAATTGGCGCAGACAATTACTAAATAATAATTCGAGCTGAATAGGAGACCAAGAGGCGAGCATGAAAGACAGTTCAATGCGCCTCAATGAAACGCAGTGGCCGTAGTAATTGTGGAGATTGAAATTAGTTACCGTGATATTATGATAGAGTGAAGGAGCAATATAGCGCAGTGCATCGCTGAAACAAAATCGCTCTTATGATGCCTTACAGTATCCAACAATTTTTTGGCAAGGTGAAGTAAAGCAAGGAAAGTAAAAAGACCTAGAGAAGAAGTTACAAAAAATGGCTCTGAGCACTATGGGACTCAACATCTTAGGTCATAAGTCCCCTAGAACTTAGAACTACTTAAACCTAACTAACCTAAGGACATCACATACACCCATGCCCGAGGCAGGATTCGAACCTGCGACCGTAGCAGTCCCGCGGTTCCGGACTGCAGCGCCAGAACCGCTAGACCACCGCGGCCGGCGAAGAAGTTACAAGTTATAACATAGGAAACCTGCCGTAAGTAGATATAAAAGAAGATTTTACAAAAGAAATTAAAAGCGACCTAACAAAACCGAGACTGACCAATACAGAGACACAGGATGTCGAAAGCAGATGGAGACACCTGAAGGGCTGTATTCAAGAAGCATCTTCCAAAATCATAGGTGAAAGAAAACGACCTAATAAAATTTGGTTTAACACAAAGTGTCAAGAAAAATTGGTGGAAAGAAGAAATGCGAGGAATGCATGGATTAAAGAAAGGGACAATATGACATTGAAGGAAAGATACTATAAACTCCGCCAAGAAACGCAAACAACTCTAAGACAAGAGAAAAGGGAATACTATAACAATATGATCAGAGAAGCAGAGGATGATTTCCAACATCACAGGACAAGGCAGATGAATCAAAATATAAAAAAATCCTTTGGTAAATTCAATAAAAGGGGTTTATAAAGGATCAGTATGGGAAAATATTGACCAACAGATAGAAGACATACTTTTCACAACTTCTCAACTGCAATGACCCACACTCTTACTTTAAATTGGAAGAACCTGATACAGTTGATACAGCTGATACATTTACTACCCCATCAGTAAATGAAATACAGCAATCAATAAAGAAATTAAAGAATAACAAGGCTTGTGGCGAGGACAAGATATACGCTGACTTATTAAAGAATGGAGGCCCACAACTGGAATTAGAAATACAGGCGTTAACAGAAACAATTTCGGAGACGGAAACCATTCCTGCAGATTGGAAAACTGCAATTGTGTGGTCCATATTTAAGAAGAATGATCCACTAGTTTGTGATAACTACAGAGGAATTGCCTTACTGGATGTCACCTACAAAATCCTATCAAGCTGCCTATTAAACAGGCTGATACCAATAACAGAAGAACTGATTGGGGACTCCAACGCGGTTTCCGCAGAAACAGATCCACATTAAATCATTTATTCACCCTAAGGAAAGTAACTGAGAAGGCGTGGGAATTCAATGTAGATGTCCACATATTATTTGTAGATTTTAAAAAGACCTATGATAGCATACAGCGACAGACACTCCTAAATATAATGAAGGAATTTAAAATACCATCAAAATTAATAAGATTAGTTAAAATGTGTATCGATGAAACTTTATGTCGCATAAAGACACCGGTAGGAGAAACTGAAGATTTTAAGGCGTACACTGGACTGAGACAAGGGGGATGCCATTTCACCTATTTTATTTAACCTTGTCCTAGAGAAGATTCATAGAGAATTTTCTAAAACCAGTCCACAAGGGATCCAGCTACAGGATGTGAACATTACAAGACATGCCTATGCAGATGATGTAGCACTAATAAGTAGTTCCAAAAGAGAATTAATCAGAATGATGCAAAATTTCATACAAAATTGCTGAGAAAACAGGATTACATGTTAATGAAGAAAAGACAGAATACCTGCACATAAGTAAGAAAACCAGAAAAGATGCACCTCTGACTGTAGATGGATTCAATTTCAAGACTGTTGGCCACTTCAAGTACCTAGGAAGTATTTTTAGTAATAACAACAGAACAGATATAGAAATAGATGCCCGTTTATCAACAGCAAACAAGACACTTTTTAGTTTCATCAAAATTCTAAGAAAAAGATCACTTAGCAGTAACTTCAAAATCCGCTTATATCAATAGACCATTATACTTGTCATGTTATATGGATGTGAAACATTAATATTTAGGAAGAAAGATGAAGAAAAACTGTTAATATTCGAAAGAAAAGTACTAAGGAAAATTTTTGGACCTGTACACGACGACAATAACATGGAATGGAGAATAAGAAGAAATGAATAATTAAGAGGGCTGTACAAACACCGCAACATCGTCGAAGTGCTCAAGAGGAGAAGGTTGAATTGGGCACGCCATATAGCAAGAATGACAGAGAATAGACTACCTAGAATGGCATTCAGCAGAACAATAGAAGGAACGAGAAGAAGAGGGAGACCCAGAATCAAATGGTGGGATAACATTTGGGAGGACACAATGAGGATGAACAGCAGCAACAACTGGACAAACAGCAGCGCATTGGACAGGCAGAAGTGGAAGAGGCTCCTATAGCAGGCGTATGGTCCATAATGCCCTTGCCAAAAAAATGGCTCTGAGCATCTGTGGTCATCAGTCCCCTAAAACTTAGAACTACTTAAACCTAACTAACCTAAGGACATCTCACACATCCATGCCCGAGGCAGGAATCGAACCTGCGACCGTAGCGTTCACGCGGTTCCACACTGAAGCGCCTAGAACCGCATGGGCACACCTGCCCTTGCCACATGTAAAGTAAAGTTAAGTAAAGTAAGAAGATGGTTACCATTTCAGTATACACCAAGTTGAATCGTAATCAGGTAGTTCAACAAATGGGAAATTCACTTCGAAAATGTTTTATGCATGTAGTGTAATGGACAAACAAAACGAATACAGTCAATTACTTAATTGTCGACAACAGTTTCAATAGTTTATCGTCGATATGTATGCAAAAATATAGTCAGAAAAGTTACTCTACCTTCGTCGAAACAAACAAATTGCGCCAAATGAATATGTTCATTTACGCGATGCGATAGCCAATGATGAAAATATTGAAAATCTTGGACGATTAGTAATTTTTGCCCTCTACGTTCACTGGCAGTCCCAAACATATGCAAGAGTATGCACAAGATGCTGTGACTTATGTCAGAAAACACGGCCGTCCCTATTTGTTTACTGCATTTATTCATCGTGGAAGGAGATTAAAGATGAGTTACAGTATGAACAAATCCTATTTGACTGACACAATATAACTGCGCGAATGTTCAGGCAAAAACAAGTCAAATTCATTGATACGATTGTAAATAGTTGCATTTTTTGGACGCGTCATTTGTTGCATATACTCAATTGAGTGACAAAATAAAGGATTGCCACACCTACACAATTTAATTTGACTTAAAGAGAAAATCCATTCAAAACAAATTGATAATTTTATCAGTGTTAAATTCCCAAATTCGTCTGAGGATCCTGCTCTGTATGAAACAAGTGTGAAAAATATGATATATGGACCACGTGGAATGCTTAATCCTCGTTCACCCTGCATGAAAGACAACAAATGCTCCAAACGGCATCCGAGACCATTTTTGGCTGAAACACGAACCCGTTTGGATGGCTATCCACAGTATAGACGTCGATAGGGAAGTGAAGGGGAATTGAAGACGAAAAGCAAGATAAGAAACACTAAGTGGAAATCGACAATCAGTGGGTCACGCCATACAATCCATTGCTGTCGAAGATGTTTCAAGCATATATAAATATTGAGTATTGTTGCTTCATTAATTGAATTAAGTATATAAGCAAATACGTTAACAATACGTTAACAAGACATGGCTGTCTTTGGAGTAGGCAGTAAATATCAAAATAATGAAATTATGAGATATCAAATGGGACGATAGAGTAATAGTAATGAAGCGGTTTGCTGCATAGTAGGTTTGAGAGGTGGCATGAGCCCCCTCTCATATTTCTATCTTACGATTCTCCTCTCTAATTGCATGCGGTGGAAAGTTGCTATTCCTTCACACGCGGACTTCCCACACAGCGTCTCTCGTCACCCGGGTGGTCCGGTGACAGGCGGGCTCTGCTGACTTTGAAAGGGTGTGAGGAAGTCGAGTGAATGCTTTCCAGACGCCGACATTGTCAACAGACACGCCCGGAGGGGCCTGAAGTAGCGGCTGGGCTAGAGGTTCCGTTACTTCGCAGAAACTTAGCGAAAACACTTTCTGGCGGGCTACCAGCGAGGCGTGGGAATGACTTGTGTACCCAGGCAGTTGTGGCGGGAAAATTCCCGCGCTTTCTGCAAAATAGTAACTGTGATTGGCTTGCTCAGGGCATAGCTCCATGACGTAGCAAAATCAGCGCAGAAATTGGCGCCAAGGATCTCCATTGGTGGAATGGTAGTGCTCCGGCAATGGAGTGGAATTTTCCGCCGGTTTACGAGTTGCTGATTGGAACGTTTAACCACGGCCACTGTCGTGGGGGCGGGAATGTTGTGTGTTTGGCCTGTACGGGTGCTCTAGGTAGTCGGCTCTCGCCTTTTGGTCGAGGACGTCGAAGCAACCAGCCATCGCCTCCGGTACGCCAGATCGTGTTCTGGCAGTTAAGAAGACAGTTTGGTAATGTATGTCCGCAGCACCGGCAGATAGGGATTTTCCTAGGTGATAATCAGAGCTCAGCAGAGCGCGCCTGTTCGTCTTTTTCTAACTTTGTTCTGTCTTGAGTGGCAGCAATTAATGTTGGGTTAGCTGTGTGTCCCTCTTAAGATTTGAGTGGCAAGGAATTGGCTCCACATACCACTTCGTCTTAAACCTCACAATCTAGTTTAGGGACAACTTCACCTTCACAGCGTTTGTTTGAGTATCCAATTTGAGCCAATTTGATGTATTATAAATGTTTCAAGTGGTTTTGTTTATTATTTTGTGTTTAGTCTTAATAAATCATATTGTTATTTTGGACAGAACTTTCATTCTGTTAATCGGTAGAGCAACCCTCTCATTCCTCACAATGTTAATGAAACCTTCGTTTATTTAACTTATTTATCTCTTCTACTCCACTGGCAGGGTTGATTAGAGTCAGTTCGCGTTTTTTTTTTTTTTTTTTTTTTTTTTTTTAATCCTTGTGCAACAGCAAAAGTTGGAGTTAGAATAGGGGGGGCTTAGAGCATCATTTACATATGTAGATTCTAGAAGAATTTAGTGTTAAATACACTGCTAGCCCCGGCACCTCGCAGGTTTTCCAATTCACGATGGAGATCCAGAGGTTTTTCATTTAGCAGTCCATCTTTAACATGGACAACGTGTGTATTTTACAAATGAATCAGGAGAATGGGTTGAGAACCAACCCGTCAGTACAACCCTGACTGCGTTGTTCGTATTACGTCAAAATGATCCTTTTGCGAGAACGCTGCTCTATTCCTACGTTACTAGCTCCTATACATGAGACGCACCACAAAAGACATTTAATCGACGCAAAAAAGGCATTCCAGTTGAAGTATTTGAGGGTGTATTTAAGGATTCTGTCATTGGTCTAGTATAAACGAGTCACTCTAAGAACGCAGAGCGTTCTTACTTACGTTTAATACCACACGAAGTGCAAGGACAAAAGTCATTTGAAGATGCTCGTACTGCGAAACGCATACACAGGCATGTCAGCGCTGATGTTTATTACAAAATGATAATCATTGGGACCAAGCGATAAGTGAAGCTGCGCAAACAGCGAGTGCAGGACAAATTCGAGAACTATTTGCTATAATTTTAACATCGTGTAATCCTTCAGATTCTAATATACTAAGGCTGAAATATCGCGGTAATCTAAGTGACGACATTCTAGCCAGATTGCGGAGAGACAATCCACATATGGATGTTACTTTCAAGGGAGATATGAAGAAATGAGGCTTTAATAATGTTTGAAGATTTATGCTTGGTGATAGGTAATCAATCTTTAGTCCAACATGGAGTACAACCACCCGTGAGAAGTGAATCATTTACGTTATTTCTGAGTTGACTAACGATCTCAGAAACAGCTTAGAGGATTTGGATAACTTCCACAAAGGACATGAACCAATATTGACACAATCACAGTGGACTGTTTGCGACAGGATTATGATTTCGATCGAAAGAAATGAAGGTTGGAATATTGTTTTGGATGCAGGCGGTGGCACTGGTAAAACGTTTCCTATTAATTTCGTCGTGTCTGCAATTCGAGTTAAAAATGAAATCGTATTAGCATTGGCATCATCCGGAATTGGTGTGGCATTAATGGTGGGCAGTGAAACTGCACACTCCACTTTGAAATTGCCATTAAATGTAGATGAACAACAGTTCCTGTCTGCGATATAACGAGATCTCTGGCGCATAATAAATTTTTAACGTGATGCGAAATGATTATACGGGACGAATGTACCATGGCCCATAAAGAAAGTCTTGAAGCACTCAATACAACATTACTTGATCTGTGGAAAACTAACAGACTAATGGCAGGAGTTTTGTTGATACTATGAGGAGACTTTCGACAAACATTACCGGTAATTCCAAAACGAACACTGGCAAATGAAATAGAAGCAAGTTTAGAAAGATTAGTATTTTGGGATAAGGTTGAAGAAAGTATGGGTGCAATAACGAAGGAACTTTTAAAAGCTCACATATTTGCCGAAAATTTATTTAAAATTGGAAATAGTATATACCCTCCTGATCTGTACTTTGGTAAACATATTTTAACACAAGAATAATTCCATGTGATAGAAGTACAGGAGCAATTTATTGATAAGTTGTATCCATCGATAGAAATGAACTACCTAAATAAAGGCTGATTGTGTAAGCGAATAATTGTAACACCAAGGAATGACATAGTACAACATATCAGCGAATACAGAAGATAATTCCAGGAATAGGAACAATATATAAATCGCTAGATGCGATAATGGATCAAGAAGAATATGTCACCTTTGCAACCGATTTTTTAAACTCATTAAATCCGTCCGGTATGCCTCTGCATGCATTGAAACTGAAAACTGGACCGCCAGTAACAATATTACGAAATATTATCTCGCCCAAATGATGTAATGGCAAACAACTATTGTGTGCCAAACAACTATTTCATAATATTATTCAAATGGTTCAAATGGCTCTCAGCACTATGGGCCTCAACATCTTAGGTCATAAGTCCCCTAGAACTTAGAACTTCTTAAACCTAACTAACTTAAGGACAGCACACACACCCATGCCCGAGGCAGGATTCGAACCTGCGACCGTAGCAGTCACGCGGTTCCGGACTGCAGCGCCAGAACTGCACGGCCACCGCGGCCGACATAATATTATTGAAACCATACTTTTAACTAGTAAACAAGAAGGAAAATCGGTCTTCATATCAAGAATCCCGTTGATCTCAACTCACATGCCATTTTCTTATAAAATATTACAACTTCCTGTGGAATTAGCTTATAGTATGACAATCAATAAGGTTCAGGGCCAAAAATTTCGCTACTGTGGAGTTAATTTGAAGAATCCTGTCTCTCACATCGTCAGCTATACGTTGCATTTTCACGTGTCGGACAAGCAGAAAATATATGTGTTTATGCGCCACACAACCAACAATAAAATATAGTATTTAAGAATATAATTTAATATCAATTATATTTACGATATCTGTCGGAATAAAAAAACTAAACGAAAATGTTTTTCACTCCAGCTTTTTGTCCATTGTTACATATATAAAACTACTGACAGTAAACCAAAACCCCAGTTTAGCGGGCTATTATCAGCTATTTTTGAATAAAAATGGTCAGGAATGGCGACCGAAGATTTATGGCATAAGAAGTCAGGCTCATTCTGCCAACGGCCTTGTGGAGCGCACATACTGCATTACAGACACGTAACGTGTATCCATAAGACATGTTAAAAAGCATCATGACGATATCCCCATTGGCAAAAGATTCCGGACTAGCTCCCATTCGGATCTCAGTGAGGGGACTCCCATGGAGGAGGTGACCATGAGAAAAAGACTGAATAACCAACGAAAGGATAACGTTCTAATAGTCTAGGCGTCGACTATCACAATTCTGAACGTGGCAGGGAAGCTAGAAAATCTCAGAAGGGAAATAGTGTGCGTCAGTGAAGTGAAATGAAAAAAAGAAAGAAGACAATAATTTCTTCTTAGGCGAGTATAAGGTAATTATCAACAGCAGCAGAAAATGATATAACGAGAGTAGGGTTCGTTACGAATAGGGAGGTAGGAAAGAGGGTTAGTGACTGCGAACAGTTCACTGATAGGGTTGATCTCTTCAGAATCAATAGGAAACCAACACCGACAACAATAGGTCCAGGTATACATGCCGAAGTCGCAAGCGGAAGATGAAGAGATAGAGAAAGTATATGGGTATATGGAACGGGCAAATCAGTACGAAAAGGGAAATGAAAATCTAACTGTCATTGGGGATTGGAATGCGATTTTAGGGCAATGAGTAGAAGAAAGCGTTAAGGGAGAGCGTGCACTTGGTGATAGGAGTGAGAGAGGAGAAAGACTAACTGAGTTTTACAACAAATTTCAGATGGTAATAACGAATACTCTGTTCAAGAATAACAAGAGGAGTAGGTATACTTTAAAAGGCCGGGATATAGAGGAAAATTTCAGTTATATTACATCATGGTCAGGCAGAGAGTCCGAAATCAGACATTTGATTGACTGGATTGTAAGGCGTACACTGAGGCAGATATAGACTCAGACCACAATATGGTAATGATGAATAGTGGGCTAAAGTTTAGGGAACCAGTCAGGCAGGAAGAATCTATACACAAAGACGTGGGATAGTGAAGTACTAAATAATGACGAGATATGCTTGAACGGTCCTGACGAAATAGATACTACCATAATGAATAGCTCTGTAGGCAGTTCAGTTCAATGAAAATGGACATCTATAAAAAGGGCGATCACAGAAGTTGGATCCAAAAACGTAGGTACAAGGAAAGTAGATGAGAAGAAATAATGAGAAACAGAATAAATACTTCAGTTGATCAACGGAAGAAGAGAGTACAAAAACGTTCATAGTATTTTAGGAATACGGAAATACAACTCACTTAGAAATGTAATTATTACGGTGTAAAATCAAGCGCCAGCACGCCAGTCGGGAACAATAGCGAGCCGGCCGGAGTGACGGGGGCTTCTAGGCGCTTCAGTCTGGAACCACGTGACCCCTACGGTCGCAGGTTCTAATCCTGCCTCGGGCATGGGTGTGTGGGATGTCCTTAGGTTAGTTAGATTTAAGTGGTTCTAAGTTCTAGGGGACTGATGACCTCAGTCCCATAGTGGTCAGAGCCATTTGAACCATTTGATAAACCGCAATCGCGATAGGCTACAATCCGACCTTTATCAAAGTCGGAAACGTGCTTGTACGCATTTCTCCTCCTTACACCAGGAATCACAACAACGTTTCACCAGGCAACGCCGGTCAACTGCTGTTTGTGTATGATAAATCGGTTGCAAACTTTCCTCATGTCAGCACGTTGTAGGTGTCGCCACCGGCGCCAGCCTTGTGTGAATGCTCTGAAAAGCTAATCATTTACATACCACACAATCTTCCTCCTGACGGATAAATTTCGCGTCTGTAGCTGTCATCTTCGTGGTGTAGCAATTTTAATCGCCAGTAGTGTACATTCTTTTCTGTCAACGGTAGGAAGCGCAGTCTTTCCCCTCATTCATAAATTGTTCCCTGACGCAACCCTGAGTGAACTTTCCTATGATCAGGTTGTAGGTTCTTTAACTAACTACTATGACCAACAAGTGAATGTGGTGGCAGCTAGGTACGAATTCTTTCATTGCAAGAAAGATCTGGCCAAACTTATTGCGACTGGGTAACAGATTTGCATGGTTCGAAAAAATGGTTCAAATGGCTCTAAGCACTATGGGACTTAACATCTGAGGTCATCAGTCCCCTAGAACTTAGAACTTCTTAAACCTAACTAACCTAAGGACATCACACACATCCATGCCCGAGGCAGGATTCGAACCTGCGACCGTAGCAGTCGCGCGGTTCCGGAATGAGCGCCCAGGGTATGAAGAGGAAATGCAAATTCAAATGTGCTTGCGATGCTTTATTTCAAAATTTTATGTTGCGTGATGCGATCGTGTACGATGTAACTGATGTCAAACTTAAGGAACAGATTTTGAAACTATCTGATCCATAACTTCAGCATGTAGTGCAAATATGAGATCAGTACGATTCGGATGCCGTGTCGGCTGATAAATTTGAGCAGCCACTAATTAGATGGATTGTGTCGTCCCTTGATTATGAGCCGGCCGCGGTGGCCGAGCGGTTCTAGGCGCTGCAGTCCGAAACCGCGTGACTGCTACGGTCTCAGGTTCCAGTCCTGCCTCTGGCATGGATGTGTGTGCTGTCCTTAGGTTAGTTAGGTTTAAGTAGTTCAAAGTTCGAGGGGACTGATGACCTTAGATGCTAAGTCTCATAGTGCTCAGAGCCATTTGAACCATTTGAACCTTGATTATGACCAGCCCAGTAGGCAGCAACACCACACGTGCGCCACACTGTCTAAACAGCTGTCTAAACAGACGAACAGAATTAAGTCATGCCCTCGGTGCTATTCATGCCACAAACTCCAACACTGCCCATCCCGACTAGCACAGTGTTATACACTCCTGGAAATGGAAAAAAGAACACATTGACACCGGTGTGTCAGACCCACCCTACTTGCTCCGGACACTGCGAGAGGGCTGTACAAGCAATGATCACACGCACGGCACAGCGGACACACCAGGAACCGCGGTGTTGGCCGTCGAATGGCGCTAGCTGCGCAGCATTTGTGCACCGCCGCCGTCAGTGTCAGCCAGTTTGCCGTGACATACGGAGCTCCATCGCAGTCTTTAACACTGGTAGCATGCCGCGACAGCTTGGACGTGAACCGTATGTGCAGTTGACGGACTTTGAGCGAGGGCGTATAGTGGGCATGCGGGAGGCCGGGTGGACGTACCGCCGAATTGGTCAACACGTGGGGCGTGAGGTCTCCACAGTACATCGATGTTGTCGCCAGTGGTCGGCGGAAGGTGCACGTGCCCGTCGACCTGGGACCGGACCGCAGCGACGCATGGATGCACGCCAAGACCGTAGGATCCTACGCAGTGCCGTAGGGGACCGCACCGCCACTTCCCAGCAAATTAGGGACACTGTTGCTCCTGGGGTATCGGCGAGGACCATTCGCAACCGCCTCCATGAAGCTGGGCTACGGTCCCGCACACCGTTAGGCCGTCTTCCGCTCACGCCCCAACATCGTGCAGCCCGCCACCAGTGGTGTTGCGACAGGCGTGAATGGAGGGACGAATGGAGACGTGTCGTCTTCAGCGATGAGAGTCGCTTCTGCCTTGGTGCCAATGATGGTCGTATGCGTGTTTGGCGCCGTGCAGGTGAGCGCCACAATCAGGACTGCGTACGACCGAGGCACACAGGGCCAACACCCGGCATCATGGTGTGGGGAGCGATCTCCTACACTGGCCGTACACCACTGGTGATCGTCGAGGGGAAACTGAATAGTGCACGGTACATCCAAACCGTCATCGAACCCATCGTTCTACCATTCCTAGACCGGCAAGGGAACTTGCTGTTCCAACAGGACAATGCACGTCCGCATGTATCCCGTGCCACCCAACGTGCTCTAGAAGGTGTAAGTCAACTACCCTGGCCAGCAAGATCTCCGGATCTGTCCCCCATTGAGCATGTTTGGGTCTGGATGAAGCGTCGTCTCACGCGGTCTGCACGTCCAGCACGAACGCTGGTCCAACTGAGGCGCCAGGTGGAAATGGTATGGCAAGCCGTTCCACAGGACTACATCCAGCATCTCTACGATCGTGTCCATGGGAGAATAGCAGCCTGCATTGCTGCGAAAGGTGGATATACACTGTACTAGTGCCGACATTGTGCATGCTCTGTTGCCTGTGTCTATGTGCCTGTGGTTCTGTCAGTGTGATCATGTGATGTATCTGACCCCAGGAATGTGTCAATAAAGTTTCCCCTTCCTGGGACAATGAATTCACGGTGTTCTTATTTCAATTTCCAGGAGTGTATTTATGGCAAGAAAGGTCACATGCAATCTGTATTTTTGCAACGGATCAAGCACAAGCAATTCGCCCACTCACATAAATATAGTCACAAGACCAATGTAATCAATGAAGTGCGCTCAAAACTTGCTGCAGGCATTAGCAAACTTAGCGAGCAAACAGTTTCTTCACTGCTATGCTAGTCCAACAAAGTTTTACTTCATTTGCATATTAGTGAAAAACGTGTGAAATCTTAGTTGGACTTGGGTACCTCTGTTACATTGCTGAATCATAACACATATAAACAGTTAGGCGCCCCATGCCTGTCTAAAACTAGCACACACATGACAACTTATAATGGACAAGACATTCCTACTCTCGGAAAGCGTACTTTACCTGCCATGTATCGCTCGGATCCGCGAACTGTGACGTTCACTGTGCTACACTACTATTAAAATTGCTACACCACGAAGATGACGTGCTACAGACGAGAAATTTATCCGACAGGAAGAAGATGCTGTGATACTCAAATGATTAGCTTTTCAGATCATTCAAACGAGGTTGGCGCCGGTGGCGACGCCTACAACGTGCTCACATGAGGAGAGTTTCCAACCGATTTCTCACACACAAACAGCAGTTAACCAGCGTCGCCTGGTGAAACGTTGTTATGATGCCTCGGATCACGTTGGTCGAGATCCAATGACTGTTAGCAAAATATGGAATCGGTGGGTTCAGGAGGGTAATATGGAACGCCGTGCTTGATCCGAAAGGCCTCGTATCACTACCAGTCGAGATGACAGGCATCTTATCCGCATGGCTGTAACGGATCGTGCAGCCACGTCTTGATCCCTGAGTCAAGAGATGGGAACGTTTGCAAGACAGCAACCATCTGCACGAACAGTTCGACGACGTTTGCAGGAGCATGGACTATCAGCTCGTAGACCATGGCTGCAGTTACCCTTGACGCTGCATTACAGACAGGAGCGCCTACGATGGTGTACTCAACGACGAACCTGGGTGCACGAACGGCAAAACGTCATTTTTTCAGATTAATCCAGCTTCTGTTTACAGCATCATGATAGTCGCATCCGTGTTTGGCGACATCGCGGTGAACGCACATTGGAAGCGTGTATTCGTCATCTCCATACTGGCGTATCACCCAGCGTGATAGCATGGTGTGCCACTGGTTACACGTCTCGGTCACCTCTTGTTCGCTGTGACGGCACTTCGAACAGTGCACGTTACATGTCAGATGTCTTACGACCCGTGGCTCTACCCTTCATTCTATCTCTGAGAAATCCTACATTTCAGCAGGATAATGCACGACCGCATGTTGCAGGTCCTGTACGGGCCTTTCTGGATACAGAAAATGTTCGACTGCTGCCCTGGCCAGCATATTCTCCAGGTCTTTCACCAACGTCTGGTCAATGGTGGCCGAGCAACTGGCTCATCACAATACGCCATTCACTACTCTTGATGAACTGTGGTATCGTGTTGAAGCTGCATGGGCAGCTGAACGTGTACACGCCATCCAAGCTCTGTTTGACTCAATGTACAGGCGTATCAAGCCTGTTATTAAGGCCGTAGGTGGTTGTTTTGGGTACTGATATCTCAGATTCTATGCACCCAAATTGCGTGAAACTGTTGTCACATGTCAGTTCTAGTATAATATATTAGTTCAATGAATACCCATTTATAATCTGCAGTTGTTCTTGGTGTAGCAATTTTAATGGCAAGTGGTGTACAATCCCGCAATTACGAGAACATATTTGGTCTTGATTCGTTTGAATTGTTTGGCTTTCAGAATCAGGGCAATGTGTTGTCAGTGACTGAATTCATTGCTAACGACAGTGTAACTAGATTGCTCAAAGAATTCCTTGAACTGTTTTCTGAAGGTTTAGGTAAGGCTAACAATTTTGTTGCACATTTTACAATCCGACAATGCTCAGCCGAAATTTTGCCGGGCCAGAACTGTTCCCATTGCATTACGGGACAAAGTAGCTGCTGAACTTAAAGAACTGCAACATAGAAGAGCTATTGCGCCCATACAAGCAAGTCACTGGGCAACTCCACTGGTTTTGCTCCTCAAACCTCTACGTCGCATTCGCCTCTGAGTTGACTTTAAGTCTACAGTCAACCCACAAACTGTGATTGATATTTACCCATTGCCACGCCCAGAGGAGCTCATGGACATTTTAGCCTCTGTTCGCTAGTTTTCAAAAAACGCATATCTTTAAGCACCACTAGATGAAGAATCTCAAAACGTGTGTGTTGTGAACACTCATTTGAGCCTGTTTAAATATTTGCGTTTGCCTTTTGGCAGTGCTTCCGCACCCGCCATTTTCCAACGATATTTGGAACAGCTGACTGCTCAAGTATCAAACTTTTCAGACTGTTTGGACGATATTGTCGTAGCGTGTGTTATACCTGAAGAACACGCTGTAAATTTGCATGATTTGTTTCGTGTGTTATCTGAAGCTGGACTGAAGTGTAGACTGTACATTTTTTAAAACTCGAATTGCAGTATCTTGGTCATGCCATAAACAGTCAAGGTGTACATCCACTTCACTCTCATTTGTTAGCCATACGTGACCTGTCAGTTCCTGGAATTGCAGTCCTTCTTAGGGAAAATGAACTCTTACGTTCCGGTCATACCGAAAGCTGCGCAAATCGCACCTCCATTGCATCTCTTGCGTCGCAAAAACGTCCGCTTTGTTTGGACGGATGAGTGCCAAGAAACTTTTCAAAAACTTGAAGATGCATTGCTCACTGATCGATAATTGGTTCACTTTGATCCTCAAAAACCTGTTGTGTTGGAAGTTCACGTTTCCTCTTACGAAATCGGTGCAGCGCTTTCGCACATAATTGGTGATAAAGATAGAACTATCGCTT
The DNA here is from genome assembly GCF_023864275.1 of Schistocerca cancellata. Classification (NCBI taxonomy): domain Eukaryota; kingdom Metazoa; phylum Arthropoda; class Insecta; order Orthoptera; family Acrididae; genus Schistocerca; species Schistocerca cancellata. The sequence continues at coordinate 61,383,218 of NC_064626.1, read as the reverse complement.
TCGCATCAAATGTGTTGTCCAAAGCTCAGTGTAACTACTCACAAATAGAGAAAGAGGCACTGGCTATTGTGTATGGCGTCACCAAATTCCACTACTATTTGTATGGTAGAAAATTCTACTTAGCAAGGGATCAAGCCGGTTCCTATACGAACTGCCCAGAAAATGCAAAGATAGGCTTTCTGGTTGCCTCAATACCAGTGCGAGATTGTGTGTCATCCGAAAGCTGAACATAGTAATGCGGGCGCTCTTTCACGTCTCCCGATTGGCCCTGATACAGACTCTGGCGCTTCTGATGCATCTTGTTGTCACTTCGATGCTCAGGATTCTGAACTGCTTCAATCCTTTCCTGTGAACTATAGGAACATTGGTCAGGCTACGGAAGCTGATTCAGTATTGAACTTTTTCCTAAAATATATTCCCACATCTCAGCCTCGCTCACTGCATATCATAAAGAACTCTGTACTGCGCCGATAATTTGCACGTCGGCATAGCCTTGCCATACAGCAAGTGTGATTCTTGTTCAACGTGACAGTGTGTTGATCCCCAAAGCTTTGCAAAAAGAACTGTTGCCGTTACTTCACCAAGGACACTGGGGGATTGTTCGTGCAAAACAGCTAGCGCGTCGACAGTGTACTTGGCAGGGTGTAGACACCCAAATACAACGGATGACGTCACACAGTGTCACACATATACGGAAAATCATTTCGCTCCGCCACAAAAATTCTCTGCTTGGCCTAAGTCGCAGTCACCATGCTAAAGTGTGCACAGAGACTTTGCAGGACCTTTTAGTATCATCCGTTGGTTGACTGGTAGAGTCTTGCAGTAAGTTATCCTTTTGCTGTGCCAATGAACTCGACAACATCTCGTAACACAGTTCAGGGGTTCTCTAGTTTTTCCCTCGAAGGTTTGCCTGAAGTCATAGTGTCGGTCAAAGGCCCTCAGTTTACGACAAATGAATTTGTAACATTCTGTGAACGCAATGGCATACAACATCTATCTAGTACATCGTTCCATCCACAATCAAACGGCGAAGCGGAACGTTTTGTCAGAATCTTCAAGCAGCAGACCGCCAAACTTCTTCACCGCACGCACCAGGGATCAAGCACTGCAACTGTTTCTCAACTCCTACCGTTCGCATCCGAGAGATGTACCATCGCTGGCGCAACTGCTTCACGGACGCCGCCATCGGACACTGCGCCACCTGCTGCACCCTCCTCAGCATTCGGCGTCGAAGGAAGGCCGCAAGTATCGCTTCGCGCCGCACGGTATTTGTTTTTTCAGGGTTTATAGCGGCAGCGAGGTGAGATCCTTCGTCGACTTGGCGCTTGCATGTCTCTCATTTCAGGCCCAGACGGTTGCAGCGCCGACATCACAATCAAATTCGCCAGTGTCATGTGCACGGTGATCCTACTGTGTCTCCTCCCCCAGATACAGTGATCCCGAGGACAGCGCGGCCACAGCAGCCGCGGGGGGGGGGGGGGGGGGAGGGGGGGGGGCATCACGACACCTCGGGACGACGCCATGGAGGCGGAGCCTCCGCCTCCTCCTCCTCTCCTACCGATACATGAGCTTAAAACCTGCGAAGATCCCGACACACACAGTCCCCGCCCACCCCACTTAAGCTCCACCCCTGATCAGCAAGATGCTCTGCCCAACCGGAGCAAAATGATACACATTGTCGCAGATATGTTACTCCTAGAACGAGAACTAGAAAATGAACAATTTCCAACGTATAATGCAAAGACTTTAAGTTTCAGGTATTAATGTAAACGTTTACAGACACGACTACCATTATAACTGTATGTTATTGATGAAGTACGAGGGCAGTTCAATAAGTAATGCAACACATTTTTTTTCTCGGCCAGTTTTGGTTGAAAAACCGGAAATTTCTTGTGGAATATTTTCAAACATTTCAGCTTCGTCTCGTATACTTTCATTGACTTCCGACAGGTGGCAGCGCTGTACGGAGCTGTTAAAATGGCGTCTGTAACGGATGTGCGTTGCAAACAACGGGCAGTGATCGAGTTTCTTTTGGCGGAAAACCAGGGCATCTCAGATATTCATAGGCGCTTGCAGAATGTCTACGGTGATCTGGCAGTGGACAAAAGCACGGTGAGTCGTTGGGCAAAGCGTGTGTCATCATCGCCGCAAGGTCAAGCAAGACTGTCTGATCTCCCGCGTGCGGGCCGGCCGTGCACAGCTTTGACTCCTGCAATGGCGGAGCGTGCGAACACACTCGTGCTACTCTTCAGAAATTGAAGAAACGACTTCAGCGTGTTCGTAGGCACAAAAATCTGAACGAACTTCTCCTTCTTCATGACAACGCAAGACCTCACACAAGTCCTCGCACCCAATAGGAGCTCACAAAACTTCAGTGGACTGTTCTTCCTCATGCACCCTACAGCCCCTATCTCGCACCGTCGGATTTCCATATATTTGGCCCAATGAAGGACGCAATCCGTGGGAGGCACTACGCGGATGATGAAGAAGTTATTGATGCAGTACGACGTTGGCTCCGACATCGACCAGTGGAATGGTACCATGCAGGCATACACGCCCTCATTTCAAGGTGGCGGAAAGCCGTAGCATTGTATGGAGATTACGTTGAAAAATAGTGTTGTGTAGCTAAAAGATTGGGGAATAACCTGGTATATTTAAATGCTGAATAAAACAACCCCTGTTTCAGAAAAAAAAATGTGTTGCATTACTTATTGAACTGCCCTCGTAGAAGTGTCTATAACTTAAAATGGATTTCCGGTACCTAATGGTATTTACGACAAGCGGAACAAAAAATCACGAATGATTTAAAATAATAAATGAAAGCGAAGTACAAACGTGCTGTCTGTTAATTATAATGTGAGCCAATTATCATAAAATTAATCGCTTAATATGACGTGATCTTTCGGGAAAACTACACTTCGCCAATAATGTGGTTGGAAATGTTACGTATGTCGGTAATAAAAGCTTACGATGCCGCAGATGCCAACAGAGTTTTTTTCTTTTATTCATCCAAAAAAAAATCTTTCCAGATTATAAGACACAGAACAAACACAAACCAAAACATGAAGAATATAAAAATCATACTGATAACAAAAACGTTATGAAGACAGTCGTAATTTCCATACGCAAATGCAGGTACTGTTTCCGGTCTTCCGTTGTGAGGGAACTATAGGGGGTGGGGTGAGGTCCCGTTCGTGAGCGAGGTATGGGGGTGGGGTGAGGACCCGTCGTGGGAGAGCTCAGTGCGGGGTGAGTGTCGCAGCGAGGTAGAGTGGGGGGGATCCTCGCTGGGATCTTCGCAGGTTTTAACGTTTGCTCCTACCGATTAAGCTGGACCCGCCCACACGACAGCAGCCGACGCCTTCTACACCTGGGTACGGGACTCGGGAGGTGGACGCGTACCCATCAGGGGGTTTCCCGTGGGATGTTCCCACCAGAGCGTAGGCCGGATGGCGGGGTATGACCGAAAGTCTGAAGTCCTCTGCAGCCGCAGCTTGCACGCTCTCGCTTCAGCTCCCGTTGTCGTGCTCCTTATACGACGACGGTTCGTCACCTTGAGAGGGGAGGAACGTTACGGCATAAAATCAGTCGCCGGCACGCCAGTCGGGAACTACAGGGGTATTACAAATGATTGAAGCGATTTCATAAATTCACTGTAGCTCCATTCATTGACATACGGTCACGACACACTACAGTAGAAAAACTCATAAAGTTTTGTTCGGCTGAAGCCGCACTTCAGGTTTCTGCCTCCAGAGCGCTCGAGAGCGCAGTGAGACAAAATGGCGACAGGAGCCGAGAAAGCGTGTGTCCTGCTTGAAATGCCCTCACATCAGTCAGCCATAACAGTGCAACGACACTTCAGGACGAAGTTCAACAAAGATCCGCCAACTGCTAACTCCATTCGGCGATGGTATGCGCAGTTTAAAGCTTCTGGATGCCTCTGTAAGGGGAAATCAACGGCTCGGCCTGCAGTGAGCGAAGAAACGGTTGAACGCGTGCGGGCAAGTTTCACGCGTAGCCCGCGGAAGTCGACGAATAAAGCAAGCAGGGAGCTAAACGCACCACAGCCGACGGTTTGGAAAATCTTACGGAAAAGGCTAAAGCAGAAGCCTTACCGTTTACAATTGCTACAAGCCCTGACAGCCGATGACCAAGTCAAACGCTTTGAATTTTCGGCGCGGTTGCAACAGCTCATGGAAGAGGATGCGTTCAGTGCGAAACTTGTTTTCAGTGATGAAGCAACATTTTTTCTTAATGGTGAAATGAACAGACACAATGTGCGAATCTGGGCGGTAGAGAATCCTCACGCATTCGTGCAGCAAATTCGCAATTCACCAAAAGTTAACGTGTTTTGTGCAATCTCACGGTTTAAAGTTTACGGCCCCTTTTTCTTCTGCGAAAAAAACGTTACAGGACACGTGTATCTGGACATGCTGGAAAATTAGCTCATGCCACAACTGGAGACCGACAGCGCCGACTTCATCTTTCAACAGGATGGTGCTCCACCGCACTTCAATCATGGTGTTCGGCATTTCTTAAACAGAAGATTGGAAAACCGATGGATCGGTCGTGGTGGAGATCATGATCAGCAATTCATGTCACGGTCTCCACGCTCTCCCGACTTAACCCCATGCGATTTCTTTCTGTGGGGTTATGTGAAAGATCCAGTGTTTAAACCTCGTCTACCAAGAAACGTGCCAGAACTGCGTGCTCGCATCAACGATGCTTTCGAACTCATTGATGGGGACATGCTGCGCCGAGTGTGGGAGGAACTTGATTATCGGCTTGATGTCTGCCGAGTCGCTAAAGGGGCACATATCGAACATTTGTGAATGCCTAAAAAAACTTTTTGAGTCTTTGTATGTGTGCGCAAAGCATTGTGAAAATATCTCAAATAATAAAGTTATTGTAGAGCTGTGAAATCGCTTCAATCATTTGTAATAACCCTGTATAGAGGAGACATAGCTGTGGGAAGACGTCATCCGATCGCACGCTGAAAGACCGCAGAAAGACAACGCGACAGCAGCGGCTCCTGTGTGAAGAGGACGTGAGCGCCGCAACCGACTGGTAACGGCTAGTTCAATAGCAGCGTCAACACTAGTTACATCCTTGGTACTCTCTATGCATGATCTTTTGCTAAGATGTGACGGTGGCAGTTGGATGCTTCGCGGGTAGATCGTTTCACAGACGCACGAGTCTCTACTAACTTTCGCCTGTCGTCATTTGTGCGTCCCCCTTTGAACCTAGAGTACAACTACCTCTGCTTCCTCAGCATCGGCCGAATTTGCATGGTCATGCTCATACGAACAATCATTGTCTCCGGTGTGTTCCTCTACTGCAGGCAGTACACAGTGGTGCAAAACGTAACCATATCCTTCCGCACCTTTAGCGTTTCCTTAATCACAATAAGGGAAGCACACCCTTACCCTGAGAAACAACCCCATACCATAACACTACCTCCCCCGTTTTTCATGTCTGGCACTACACACGGTGGCCGATGGAAGTTCTCCTGACATTCGCTAAACCCAAACCGTTCCATCAGGGCATAGCGCGACTCATCACCCCAGATCACTTGTTTCCAGTCATCCGCTGTCCAGTACCGTCGCCGCTCTTTACGCTACTTCATGCATCGCTTAGCACTGACTGTCTAAATGTATGGCTTATGTACACCGTCCCTTAACTCCCTACGCATGGTCATAGTGTTAGCTGAACTGCTAGTACTACTTTGAAACTCACGAGTGGTTCCTTCCGGTGATTTCATGCGATTTTTTATAACCACTCTCGGCTGTGCTCGAAGATCCCTATCTGTCACTACATGAGGCCTGTGTGGTGTGGGTTCAGCTATGGTTATTCCTTGGCTCTTTCGCATACCAGTCACATGACCGACTGTCGAAATGGTCAGCTTTTGAAGGGTGGAAATCTGATGAATCTGTTACTCAGATGACATCCAACGGCTATCCCATCTTCGAAGTCACCAGGCGCTCTTGGCCGACACTTCCTCCTTTTATACTGGCTGGGCAGTTCTGCAGTAGGTGAAGTAATAAGTGCTATCGACAGGGGATGTCAAATTGATTCCATATTTTTAGATTTCCAGAAGGCTTTCGACACCGTTCCTCACAAGCGTCTTCTAAACAAATAGCGCGCCTACGGAGTATCGCCTCAGTTGTGCGACCGGATTCGTAATTTCCTGTCAGAAAGGTCACAGTTCGTAGTAATACACCAAAAGTCATGGAGTGAAACAGAAGTAATATCCGGCGTTCCCCAAGGAAGTGTTATATGTGTGTGTGAAATCTTATAGGACTTAACTGCTAAGGTCATCAGTCCCTAAGCTTACACACTACTTAACCTAAATTATCCTAAGGACAAACACACAAACCCATGCCCGAGGGAGGACTCGAACCTCCGCCGGGACCAGCCGCACGGTCCGAGACTGCAGCGCCTCAGACCGCTCGGCTAATCCCGCGCGGCGGAAGTGTTATAGGCCCTCTATTGTTCCTGATCTATATTAACGACATAGGAGACAATCTGAGACCTATTAGATTGTTTGCATATGTTGCTATCATTTACCGTCTTGTAAAGTCATCAGATGATCAAAACGACTTGCAAAATGATTTAGACAAGATATCTGTATGGTGAGAAAAGTGGCAGTTGACCATGAACAAGGAAAAGTGTGAAGTTCTTCACATGAGTACTAAAAGAAATCAGCTAAATTTCGATTACGTGATAGTCACACAAATCTGAAGGCTGTAAATTCAACTAAATAGTTAGGGATTACAATTACAAATTACCGAAATTGGAACGATCACATAGATATTATTGTGGGTAGAGCAAACCAAAGACTGCGACTCATTGGCAGAACATATAGAAGGTGCAACAGGTATACTAAAGAGTCTGCTTACACCACGCTTGTCTGCCCTATTCTGGAGTACTGCTGTGAGGTGTGGGGTGCGTATCAGGTGGGGCTGACAGATGACATCGAAAAAGTACAAAGAAGGGCAGCACGTTTTGTATTATGGCGAAATAAGGGAGATAGTGTCACAGACATGATACGTGAACTGGAGTGGCAATCATTAAAACAAAGGTGTTTTTCGTTGCAACGGGATCTTCTCATGAAATTTCAATCGCCAGTTTTCTCCTCGGATTACGAAAACATTCTGTTGGCACCCAAGTACATAGGGAGAAATGATCATCACGATAAAATAAGAGAAATCGGGGCTCTCACAGAAAAATTTAAGTGCTCGTTTTTGCCGCGTGCCGTTCGTGAGTTGAACGGTAAAGAGACAGCTTGAAGGTGGTTCATTGATCCCTGTGCCAGGCAGTTTATTGTGAATAATAGATGAATCACGTAGATACAGGGTGTTTCAAAAATGACCGGTATATTTGAAACGGCAATAAAAACTAAACGAGCAGCGATAGAAATACACCGTTTGTTGCAATATGCTTGGGACAACAGTACATTTTCAGGCAGAGAAACTTTCTAAATTACAGTAGTTACAATTTTCAACAACAGATGGCGCTGCAAGTGATGTGAAAGATATAGAAGACAACGCAGTCTGTGGGGGCGCCATTCTGTACGTCGTCTTTCTGCTGTAAGCGTGTGCTGTTCACAACGTGCAAGTGTGCTGTAGACAACATGGTTTATTCCTTAGAACAGAGGATTTTTCTGGTGTTGGAATTCCACCGCCTAGAGCACAGTATTGTTGCAACAAGACGAAGTTTTCAACGGAGGTTTAATGTAACCAAAGGACCGAAAAGCGATACAATAAAGGATCTGTTTGAAAAATTTCAACGGACTGGGAACGTGACGGATAAACGTGCTGGAAAGGTAGGGCGACCGCGTACGGCAACCACAGACGGCAACGCGCAGCTAGTGCAGCAGGTGATCCGACAGCGGCCTCGGGTTTCCGTTCGCCGTGTTGCAGCTGCGGTCCAAATGACGCCAACGTCCACGTATCGTCTCATGCGCCAGAGTTTACACCTCTATCCATACAAAATTCAAACACGGCAACCCCTCAGCGCCGCTACCATTGCTGCACGAGAGACATTCGCTAACGATATAGGGCACAGGATTGATGACGGCGATAAGCATGTGGGCAGCATTTGGTTTACTGACGAAGCTTATTTTTACCTGGACGGCTCCGTCAATAAACAGAACTGGCGCAAATGGGGAACCGAAAAGCCCCATGTTGCAGTCCCATCGTCCCTGCATCCTCAAAAAGTACTGGTCTGGGCCGCCGTTTCTTCCAAAGGAATCATTGGCCCATTTTTCAGTTCCGAAACGATTACTGCATCACGCTGTCTGGACATTCTTCGTGAATTTGTGGCGGTACAAACTGCCTTAGACGACACTGCGAACACCTCGTGGTTTATGCAAGATGGTGCCCGGCCACATCGCACGGCCGACGTCTTTAATTTCCTGAATGAATATTCCGATGATCGTGTGATTGCTTTGGGCTATCCGAAACATACAGGAGGCGGCGTGGATTGGCCTCCCTATTCGCCAGACATGAACCCCTGTGACTTCTTTCTGCTCGAAAGACCAGGTGTACCGCCAGAATCCAGAAACAATTGAACAGCTGAAGCAGTACATCTCATCTGCATGTGAAGCCATTCCGCCAGACACGTTGTCAAAGGTTTCGGGTAATTTCATTCAGAGACTACGCCATATTATTGCTACGCATGGTGGATATGTGGAAAATATCGTACTATAGAGTTTCCCAGACCGCAGCGCCATCTGTTGTTGACAATTGTAACTACTGTAATTTCGAAAGTTTGTCTGCCTGAAAATGGACTGTTGTCCCAAGCATATTGCAAGAAACGGTGTATTTCTATCGCTGCTCGTTTAGTTTTTATTGCAGTTTCAAATATACCGGTCATTTTTGAAACACCCTGTAGATGTAGATATTGGTTTCCAGATAGTTCATGGTGTGTACGTAGAATTACGAGACTGGTGATATCGTATATTACGTTAAGTCCTGGTGTCGTACTGGGTAACGCAATGAGCCTGTGACGAGCGGCTCCAGGTGGTGGCCACGGGCCTGGAGCCTGGGAGGGTGGCGGCGGCCCTCCGGCGTCTGCAGCCGCAGCCCGCCTCGCAGGCGAAGGTCGCTCCGCGCGCGATAATCGATACTGCGAGGCGCGGCGCGGCGCGGCGTGGCCCTAGCGGCGCGGCCCTGGACAACCCCTGCCCTTTGTCGGCCACCGCTGCTGCAGGGAGCGGCCCTAACCTAACCTATGGCGACGCCTCGGCGCCTCTTCACGCCTCCGCTGTCCGCCAGATGAAGAGGTCGCGCCGCGCTGGGAGTAAAACTTCGAGTCGTCTCGGGCGGGGCAGCCGCCACCGGGCCGGGGAGCAAAGTGATCCCGATCAGGCGATGCAGCCGGAGTCCTGCCTCCGAATGTTGTGTCTAGACAAGACAGCCTAGACACAATGAGAGGAAGCCGAAAGGCACGCGCTGTAACTCACGCAGGCTGGCGTGAGGTCTGAAACAGGATACGTAATGAATGCTATAAAGAAAAGTGCGTAGCTTCTGGAATACTTAACTTTAATCCACATTTGTAGAACATCGCTCTTGATGATACATTAATAGAAGCTCAATATCAATTGAAAACGGCACCTTGCTAGGTCGTAGCAAATGTAGCTGAAGCTCGGCAAATGAGAGCGTAATTCTCAGTGAACCATGGCTAGCAACGTCGGCTGCACAACTGGGCGAGTGCTAGTACGTCTCTCTAGACCTGCCGTGTGGCGGCGCTCGGTCTGCAATCACGGACAGTGGTGACACGCGGGTCCGTCGTATACTAGCGGACCGCGGCCGATTTAAAAGCTACCACCTAGCAAGTGTGGTGTCTGGCGGTGACACCACACCGAACATCAGCGTGATGGCGCCCTGGACGCTTAAATTTCTGACTCGATTGAGGAGACACGCACCGTGTTATCTTTGATGCAGACGCGCCGACTCGTTGATGATGACATCTATACACTGCCTGCTAAAAAAAATGAAGCACCCACACGGCATGGCAGAATCTCAATGCCACGTTTGCACAATCGATGGACATGAAAATGACTATACATGGTATGTACACCTACATCTGCATGGGTACTCTGCAAATCACACGTAAGTGTCTGGCGGAGTGTTCATCGAACCTCTTTCACAATAATTCTCTGTTATTCCACTCTCGAACGGCGCGCAAAAACCGAGCACCAGTATCTTTCCGTGCGAAGTCCGATTTCCTCTATTTTATTACGATAATCGTTTCTCCCTGTGTAGGTCAGCGTCAACAAAATACTTTCGCATTCTGAGGAGAAAGTTGGTGACTCAAATTTCGTGACAAGATTTCGCCGCTACGAAAGCCTTTGTTTTAATTGTGTCTATCCCAAATCCTGTACCACGTCCGTGACACACTCTCTCCTATTTCGCGATAATACTAAACGTGCTGATCTTTGTTGAACTTTCTCGATGTACTCCGTTAATCCTATCTCGCAAGGAACCCAGACCGCGCAGCAGTACTCCAATAGAGGACGGGTAAGCGTAGTGTAGGTAGTCTCTTTCATAGATCTGTTACATTTTCTAAGTGTTCTTCCAATGAAACCGCGTCTTTCAATTGCCTTCTCCAAAAAATTTTCTGTATGTTCTTTCCAATCTAAATATTTCGTAATTGTAATTCCTAGATATTTAATGCTATTTTGTCTAAAACTGACATTGTGAGACCGTGGCTGTGTACAATTCATGTAGGTTAATTCTTACAAAGAAGAAAACTGCAACCAGCCACTATTAACACTGCTGTTTATTTAGGTAAATAGCGCCGTTACCGGTTTCGAACTGGCAAGTTCATCACACGGCTGTTCACATGATTTTCAAGATCCACATTATCGTCCGTTTTCTGTTTTTATTATTCCACTGTGTCGAAGGATTTTTGGTGTGTTGTTGAAGTCGAAAATTCCGCGCGATTTTGTTGCGAAGTTACAGCCATTGTATTTTTCACATATTCCTAAATATATCCAGCACTTACGTAACTTGTATATCACCATATTGTGCAAAGCACCATACACACACACACACACACACACACACACACACACACACACACACACACACCAAAAAGAATTTGCCACATGTGAAGTTATCACAGAGATTGATCATATGAACAGCCGTCTGATGATGAACTTACCAGTTCGAAACCGGTAACGGCGCTATTTACCTAAATAAATAGCAGTATTAATAGTGGCTGGTTGCTGTTTTCTTCTATGTAAGAATTAACCTACATTTATTCCTAGATATTTAGTTGAATTTACCGCCTTTGCATTAGATAGATTTATCGTCCAACCGAAGTTTAACTGATTCCTTTTAGCACTAATGTGGATGACCTCACATTTTTCATTATATAGGGTCAATTGCCAATTTTCGTACAATTGATATACCTTAATAAACCGTTTTGCAATTTGTTTTCATCTATTGAAGAGTTTACCACACGATAAGCGACAGTATCATCCGCAAACAACCTAAGGCGCCTGCTCAGATTGTCTCCTAAATCGTTTATATACATAAAGAACAGCACAGGACCTGTAACACTACGTTGTGGAACGCCGGAAATCACTTCTGTTTTACTCAGTTACTTTCCATGAATTACTGCGAACTGTGACCTTTCTGAGAGGAAATAACGAATCCATTCACATAACTGAGATAATTTTCAATAAGAAGGCATTTTCACTACAAGACGGTTGTGTGGTACAGTGTCAAAAGCCTTATGGAAATCTAGAAATACAGAATCAATTTGAAATCCCTTGTCAATAGCACTCAGCGCTTCCTGTGTTAAAGAGCTAGTTGTGTTTCACAAGAATGATGTTTTCTATATCTGTGTTGACGTGTATCAATAGACATTTTCCTTCGAGGTAATTCATAATGTTCGAACACAATATATGTTCCAAATTCCTGCTGCATGTCGACGTTAATGATATGAGCCCGTAATTTAGTAGGTTATTCCTAGTACCTTTCTTGAAAATTGGTGTGACCTGTGCAACTATCCAGTCTTTAGGTACGGATTCTTCGTCGAGGAAGTGGTTGTACATGATTGTTAAGTATGGAGCTATTGCATCAGCATACTCTGAAAGGAACCTAACTGGTATAGTGTCTGGACTGGAAGACTTGCTTTTATTAAGTGGTTTAAGTTGCTTGACTACTCATAGAATATATATTTCTAAGTTACTCATGTGGGTACTGTTCTTGATTTGAATTCTGGAATATTTACTTCGCCTTCTTCGATTAAGGAATTTCCGGTAGGATGTGTTTAGTAGCAGGCCGGTGTGGCCGTGCGGTTTAGACGCTTGAGTCTGGAACCGCGTGACCGCTGCGGTCGCAGGTTCGAATCCTGCCTCGGGCATGGATGTGTGTGATGTCCTTAGGTTAGTTAGCTTTAATTAGTTCTAAGTTCTAGGCGACTGATGACCTCAGAAATTAAGTCGCATAGTGCTCAGTACCATTTGAACCATTTTTTTGTGTTTAGTAACACTTCTTTGGCAACTTCATCGTTGATAGTATTTCCATTGCTATCGCGCAGAGACGGCACTGATTGTGTCCTGCCGCTAGTATACTTCACAGACGACGAGAATCTCATCGGAATTTTTTCCAGGTTTCGAGATAAAATTTCGTTGTCAAAACTGGTAAAAGAATCTCGTATTGAAATCCTCACTAAATTTCGAGCTTATATGAAATATCGGCAATCTTGGAGATTTTTGCGTTCGTTTGAATATGGCATGCTTTTTCGTAGTTTCCACAACAGTGTTTTGAGCCGTTTTGTGTGCGAGGGGGGATCATCTCCGCCGTTTGTCGTGGTAATTATAGCATCCACTAGAGTGAATTAGTGTTACGTGTGTTTAGCGTTCCTAATGTTGCTAAGAGAGTGTAGGAGGGGCGTGAATAGCGTCAGATGTTGAGCAATCGGTGGGAAGGACACAGAGGTGCTATGTACTCGTATGAGACAGCGTTAACAGCAACTGGCAGTGTTTAAAAGGGACTTCATTGTGGAGTTCAGTATGCCCAGCTGGTCTAAACGTACAATTCCCAGATTTGTGGGGCATTCTGATGTTTCAGTGGCCGGGAGTTGGACTACATGGGCTGTGAGAGCGGGCATAATCATTGTGAAGTTTCCAGTCGACAAAGTCTGACTACCATAAAGGATGGTTGATTGATTGATTCGGAGTAGGGGACCAAACAGCGAAGCGAATGGTCTCATCTAAATAGGGAAGAATGGGGAAGGAAGACGGCCGTGCCTTTCAAAGGAATCATCTTCGCACTTGTCTGCAGCGATTTAGGGAAATCATAGAAAACCTAAATCAGGATGGCTAGATGTAGGTTTGAACCGTCGTCCTCCAGAATACGAGTCCAGTGGCTAACCTGTGCGCCACCTCGCTCGGTACCAGAATGGAAATCGCCATATGTGCACGAAGCATTTTGAAATCCCCTCACATATGCGCCTGCCGTCCGAGAACAAGTAATGGACTCTCTGCAATGTTATATTTCATCCCGCACCACCTCTAGCCGTATGACTACTCATACTGAGTCTGCTGTCACCCGAGAAAGCACCCGACCACACGTCTCGCTGCTCCAGTCCCCGTGCCATTCCCACCATCGCATGTGGTGACGCCGATGTATGGGTGTCAGCGGAACACAACGTGATGGTCCTCACGCAGCGACCGTGGTCCTGTGGGGCGTGCGATTGCGTGCCTCGGAGTGCTGTTAAATGTGGTTGTAATTGAACCCGCTGTTTGACTTTGGGCTCTTCATGCCTGTTGCACAAGGTAATGTCATCTGATGCTGTAGTTGACCATGGTCGACCACGGCACACTGCCTGTGCTTCGGAACCCTATCAACGCACGTTAAATACTGCTTTGGGCATTGGGAGATCTCAGAATTACAATCCCACGAGTAGCGAATCGTTAACACCACTACGGAAACGGCTGCACTTGGTATGAAACCGTGACCAGGAGGTAAGGACTACTGCGGATGAATAGCATCGCATTGTAGTCAGCGATGGATCACGGTTCTCCACTACCCCGCGTGACCATCGCCTGCGAATATTGCTGCGACCTGGAAAGAGGTCCCATTCTTTCAATGTTTTGTAGCGGCTCAGCAGTGTGGTCCCCAGTCGCTTGGTGTGGGGAGCCATAGGGTATGGCTTCAGGCCACAGCTGCTTATCATTCAGGGAAGTCTGACCACACAGCGTCCTGCGTCCTCCCGTGTTGTCCCTCATGCGACAGTAGCGTTCTGCAATTTTTCAACAGCACAGTGCTCGTCCACACATGGAAGGTGTCACAATGAACTTTATGTTTCATGCTGATGTATTCAGGTGACCAACAAGATCCCCAGATGCGTCCTCGATAGAACTCGGTAGGACCAACTCGGAAGTAAACTTCGTCCCAGGATGTCAAGGTTGTTGGCCTGTTCGCCTCAGCTGAGGATACAACGTCTTTACCAAACCAACCCCAACCGAATTACAGTAACCTTCCAGGCTGCAGGGGTGCAACGTCATACTGATATGTAGGTTCATACTGTCAAATTCTTTGTAAATTTGACTCTATGTTACAGCCACTGAAATAGCACCAGAAACCCTCTCCACCCGTGGAGTAAATAATACACTCCTGGAAATTGAAATAAGAACACCGTGAATTCATTGCCCCAGGAAGGGGAAACTTTATTGACACATTCCTGGGGTCAGATACATCACATGATCACACTGACAGAACCACAGGCACATAGACACAGGCAACAGAGCATGCACAATGTCGGCACTAGTACAGTGTATATCCACCTTTCGCAGCAATGCAGGCTGCTATTCTCCCATGGAGACGATCGTAGAGATGCTGGATGTAGTCCTGTGGAACGGCTTGCCATGTCATTTCCACCTGGCGCCTCAGTTGGACCAGCGTTCGTGCTGGACGTGCAGACCGCGTGAGACGACGCTTCATCCAGTCCCAAACATGCTCAATGGGGGACAGATCCGGAGATCTTGCTGGCCAGGGTAGGTGACTTACACCTTCTAGAGCACGTTGGGTGGCACGGGATACATGAGGACGTGCATTGCCCTGTTGGATCAGCAAGTTCCCTTGCCGGTCTAGGAATGGTAGAACGATGGGTTCGATGACGGTTTGGATGTACCGTGCACTATTCAGTGTCCCCTCGACGATCACCAGTGGTGTACGGCCAGTGCAGGAGATCGCTCCCCACACCATGATGCCGGGTGTTGGCCCTGTGTGCCTCGGTCGTATGCAGTCCTGATTGTGGCGCTCACCTGCACGGCGCCAAACACGCATACGACCATCATTGGCACCAAGGCAGAAGCGACTCTCATCGCTGAAGACGACACGTCTCCATTCGTCCCTCCATTCACGCCTGTCGCGACACCACTGGAGGCGGGCTGCACGATGTTGGGGCGTGAGCGGAAGACGGCCTAACGGTGTGCGGGACCGTAGCCCAGCTTCATGGAGACGGTTGCGAATGGTCCTCGCCGATACCCCAGGAGCAACAGTGTCCCTAATTTGCTGGGAAGTGGCGGTGCGGTCCCCTACGGCACTGCGTAGGATCCTACGGTCTTGGCGTGCATCCGTGCGTCGCTGCGGTCCGGGCCCAGGTCGACGGGCACGTGCACCTTCCGCCGACCACTGGCGACAACATCGATGTACTGTGGAGACCTCACGCCCCACGTGTTGAGCAATTCGGCGGTACGTCCACCCGGCCTCCCGCATGCCCACTATACGCCCTCGCTCAAAGTCCGTCAACTGCACATACGGTTCACGTCCACGCTGTCGCGGCATGCTACCAGTGTTAAAGACTGCGATGGAGCTCCGTATGCCACGGCAAACTGGCTGACACTGACGGCGGCGGTGCACAAATGCTGCGCAGCTAGCGCCATTCGACGGCCAACACCGCGGTTCCTGGTGTGTCCGCTGTGCCGTGCGTGTGATCATTGCTTGTACAGCCCTCTCGCAGTGTCCGGAGCAAGTATGGTGGGTCTGACACACCGGTGTCAATGTGTTCTTTTTTCCATTTCCAGGAGTGTATTTCATTTCCTCCTCCCGTTCAATGCGCTTCGCTTACTGTGTCAGGCAGTGTATTCTGTGCCCCTGAAGTGGATCTATCATTTAATAAACGTAAACATGGTCAGCAGAAGGCTGCTGTATGATGTTTATTTAATCAGGCGATTAGCATATTTCGAACGATCTTCATTGCTAAGCGCATTTGTAGCATTTGTATTTCATTTACATCAAAGATGTTGACAATGACGCTTAGTCGAAATCAGTCAATCGCGCGATTAAATAAACACCGCATTACAGCCTACTATACGGAGCACGTTTATGTTTATTAAGCATCTGAAGGCTGTGGATCCTCCCAATTCAAAATTTTTAGTTCAGTAACTGACAAGTTTAGCGTTGTCTAAACCTTCTGATTTTCCGTCATCCCTTTAGTGGCTGTGTGTGATGTATTCATTTCGATATCGTCCATTAGCTGGTATTTTCTTCTTCCTCTTGAATACAATACTGTTTATTTGGCATCCTAGACACCTGATATCAACTTGTCCGACTAACTAATAACAGATTGTCATTTTTATCGTCCTTACTCTTACTGTACAAACATTGCCTTAGTCTTAGTGCCAGCTGATGTTTAGATCTTTTCACATATTAATGCATAGTTAGTTCCTGTTAGGTGCTTGTACTTTATTATTGTTTCCAGTCACCATTCCTTCAGTGCTTCCTTCCTTACGCAGTATCTTCTCATCCTGTGTTATACAGAATTTCTTTCCCCCTTTTAATTGTTTCCAATACTTGTCTTCCCCAAATATACATATCTCAAGCGTCTAATCATTCATTATTACTTCGTCGTAGAGTTCATGTTTCTAGAGCCTACAGGGCAACGCTCCGTACACAACACTGCACTCAGCTTTACCTTAATTGCTTTTTTAATGGACCACAGAAAATATTTCTGCCTCTGTAAAACATGTCTTTTGCAATAGCTTTTCCCATTTTTATTTCTTGAATGTATGTTCCTTTTAGTTGCTTATAGTTTATTATTCTTTCGTACTAGAAGCTTGTTTCGACACTATTACCATTTTCTAGTACAACCTGCAATGATTATACATAGTATAGATGTCGTCAATAAGATGGTAATTTACACATAATATGTACAAAGGTATACTTAGTTAAGTTGTTAATAACGTATATTGCATCTATGTTTGGTGGCTATGTTCTTGCTGTCTTACATTATGAACACATGCATTTTTCATAAGATTTGATTGTTGGTTCTTCCGAAGCGATGCACCAAATTAAAACGTACGCCAGAGATTACAAAAACAACAACTTAAACCACAATATCTATGATACAGGTCCACCAAAATAAATATATAGTATCTCTGGATCAAGGTACAATGCTGTCGATATAGCACCAACACCCACTGTTTAAATAGAAAAAACTGTCAAATCCTATGAAAAATATGTAATTGTTCATTACACAAGACAGCAAAGAAAATACCGAACAAAGATGCAATATGTGTTAACATTATAAACAACTTAACTAAGTACACCTTTGTACATATTCTATGTATACTACCATCTACTGGACGACATCTGTCCTGTGTTTAATGAGTGCAGGTCGTACTATAAAATAGCAATAACGTCGAAATAAGATGGTGGCGGTTAGTGTTTAACGTCCCGTCGACAACGAGGTCATTAGAGACGGAGCGCAAGCTCGGGTTAGGGAAGGATTGAGAAGGAAATCGGCCGCGCCCTTTCAAAGGAACCATCCCGGCATTTGCCTGAAACGATTTAGGGAAATCACGGAAAACCTAAATCAGGACGGCCGGAGACGGGATTGAACCGTCGTCCTCCCGAATGCGAGTCCAGTGTGCTAACCACTGCGCCACCTCGCTCGATCGAAATAAGATTCTAGTACGAAGGAATAATAAACCATAAGTAGCTAAAAGGAACTCACTATTAATTAAAATGTCATTTTTTGACCTATATTACGCTGCAGACACTACGATGAAGAAATTTTAACATTCTGTTTACACCATTTTCATTTTCACTTAGTAACACTATTGTTATAGATTTGGTTAGCCTTTCTTCTGTTTTCACGCCACTCCTTTGCTGGAACAATCTAAATAGATTTTCTATCGAGCTGGATGAAGATAACAGCTTTGTCTAACCCCTTTCATAATTTTAATTCTATCTCATCTCCAGTTCATACTTTCACTTTTTGCGTTATATATAGAGTCAGTTTTAATCTCTCGAATCTGTTCTCTCTCGACATCGGTATAAATGACTTCAGTTGTGCCCCATAGAATTTATTGCTGTTCATCTTATGTACTGACGACCTGTCACACAATATCCATGCTAGCAATGACATTTTACGTAAGATGAAGTTATCTATAACGAAGAACGGTCTGAAAAAGTTGCACAAATTTGCTTTAAGGTCTCAACGCCTCCAGGAAGTGGGCTAAAGATCGCGAACTTACTTCAGATATACAGGAACGTAAAACGGTGCACACCAAAATGCGGAGAATAGTAGTATGCATGACTACAGTATCAATGAGTCACATATTGGTATCAGCTAACTCATCCAAATACCTGAGGGTAGCTCTGTTGGAGATAGGAAATGGGATGATCATACAGACACAGTCGCAGATGTAGCAGGTGGTAAGTGGACTTCGGATCATTGCTAATATACTGGAAAAATGTAGTCGGTCTGCAAATGAGACGAAGTGGAAAACACTAGTTCGAGGATTTCAAGAACTTTGCTCCAGTGATTGGGCTCCATACCAAAAAGAGCTAACAGCGGATATTGAACAAATACAAACTAAGGCAGCGCTAATGGCCACAGGTTTTTTGAACTTTTTAAAAAGATTTCTATGTCGCCTTTGACTCTATACCTTCTTATTAACAAAATACGCTACTGCAATTTCGACCATGTAACAATTATGAAATGGAGAACTACGAATTATTCCCCACTTGATAAATTCCAAATTTTGCGAATAAATAGTTTTGCTGTAAAAGGCGAGTATGTCGTTGTTTAAAAAAACTGTAAATTATGTTTAGAATTCTGTGCAAAGGGAACAACCAACAAAGGAACAATCAAATAATTTGAAAATCTTGCACAGGTTGTCGATTCCATTTGCCGAAAATTCAATATCGATTTTTTCTTTTTTTGTGTTTGCTTCTTCCTGCCAACGTCAATATCAATAACGTCTCTACACAGGGTGAGACAGTTAAGAGAAGCCACTTGAAATATATCCAGAATGAATAAAAATATCGTGGTGCGGTTTTATGCCAAGTTGCAGCGGAGTATATGGCGAATCCTCAGATTCTAAAGTGATTGTTATCATTTATAATCGCCGAATTCCGAAACGGATTTTGTTCTTTTTTTTAATGGAACTACATAATTTTTTCTGTGGATCTTCAGCGTCATAACATGTATGGGGCTCGATCAAACAGTAGCAGGATAAAAGTGCCGTAAACCACTGCCAGTGCTGTCAGGGAAAGATGTACCACAAATGTTTGCCCTGTTATACCAAACTTGAGCTAGCACCTAACTATGATGCGGTTCATGTGCTTACTATCACTGCTGTCACACCGAAAATGTTGACCATGCGCATTGCTACACGGTATAAAGCGATTCTGAAGAAATAATACTGCACGTTGAATATTATCTGGAGTTAACAGCAGCATAGACCCTTGTCATAAGGCATTTCATGGGTTCGGGAGTTGTCGGTGTTTCCTCATAGTCTTCTTGTTTTAATTTTCGCCTCAGACAAAAGAATAGACGTGTTAGGTATGGCGAGTGTACAAACCATTCTGCGTTTACCGAACGACTGTTCCAATGCTCTCTAAAAGTTCTCTTAAGAGGGTCTGTCATTACACCTGTGGAATGGGAGGAACATTTCTCATGTTAGTACAACACTGATTGCCTCATGTCCAGTGTGACGTCTTCCAATAACTGCAGCAGCAGCATGTCTTAGAAACTAGAGATTCTTAAATTTATTTGTTTTTTGGAAGAATATATGACATTTGAATTCGTGTTTTGTATATTTGGTGTATACAATCTATATTTCGGCTTTCACGTCATCACGGAGTACAACATTCTTAGACTATTAACATAATTTTGCTGTGTAATTCGCAGAATGACATTTACACAGCTCAACACATTCTTTTAACATGATGTAAACGATACATCATGTTAAGAAAATATACTGAACTGTGTAAATGATATTCTGCACAGTCTACAACAAAATGATGTTTTAGTATAAGAACGTGGTACTCGGTAATGACGTGGAAGCCTAAATCTAGAGTCTACACAGGAAATATACAGAAATACTGTCAAATGGCGGTGTAATCCTTCTAAAAATACTGTATGACTTTGGCTCAGTAACATCGAATTTGTTTTTAAATGTAATTAGATTCCCAGCAGGTCTTAAGAAACAAGCGCACAACTTTGGTAGATCAAGAGCTTTGTTTTGACAGCTTTTTTTGAGTCAGCGTGTATTTTCAATTGACGATTATGGCGTATTGCGAAGATTGACTTAACCATGGTTTGCATTAGACGCTTATTCTTTAAACAAAATTTTGGTTTGATATGCCGCAGCACTTCGCACTTTTCACAGATAACATTCGGAGTAGTAAACAATTCTGGAAGTCAATGTCATGAGACTGTAAATGCTGTGAAATGTGACGAAGATGAAATGCGATGGAATGTAGTGTTCGCAGAACACCCGTTTGGTTGATCCTTCTCGTACATCCGAGATGCCTCTCAGTGACATTTGCATTGTGTGTTACTGCTGCTGAAAAGTTAATTTTTTCTGTCATCTGTTGATCTTCGTATTATTTTATTTTCCACATTTTCAGTTTCCGGAACTTCTTTTTAAAATGGTGCAAAATCAGATCGTGAGTGCTTGTCCCCGATCTGGATACTCTTCAGCATACAATCGGACCGCTGCTGCAATAGTTTGGCGACGTTCGCCGTAAGCGGTGTTCACCTTTTCGACTACCGTATACACTGTGAATGTCTCAATACCTGTACGAGCCAGTTATTTGATTGCTACAACTGCAGAACACAGACTAATGGACTTCAAGCGCACAAGTAAACACGAGAACCGTACCTGACTTAATTTTTTGTTTACATTTCGTGTAGTAGGATACACGATTGTAGTGCCTCTCCTGCTGACGTTGTGACTGGTTTCCGGCGCTATTATCTTAATACTGTTTGATTACGTCCCATACATGTTACGATGTTGAAATTACACTCCTGGAAATTGAAATAAGAACACCGTGAATTCATTGTCCCAGGAAGGGGAAACTTTATTGACACATTCCTGGGGTCAGATACATCACATGATCACACTGACAGAACCACAGGCACATAGACACAGGCAACAGAGCATGCACAATGTCGGCACTAGTACAGTGTATATCCACCTTTCGCAGCAATGCAGGCTGCTATTCTCCCATGGAGACGATCGTAGAGATGCTGGATGTAGTCCTGTGGAACGGCTTGCCATGCCATTTCCACCTGGCGCCTCAGTTGGACCAGCGTTGGTGCTGGACGTGCAGACCGCGTGAGACGACGCTTCATCCAGTCCCAAACATGCTCAATGGGGGACAGATCCGGAGATATTGCTGGCCAGGGTAGTTGACTTACACCTTCTAGAGCACGTTGGGTGGCACGGGATACATGCGGACGTGCATTGTCCTGTTGGAACAGCAAGTTCCCTTGCCGGTCTAGGAATGGTAGAACGATGGGTTCGATGACGGTTTGGATGTACCGTGCACTATCCAGTGTCCCCTCGACGATCACCAGTGGTGTACGGCCAGTGTAGGAGATCGCTCCCCACACCATGATGCCGGGTGTTGGCCCTGTGTGCCTCGGTCGTATGCATTCCTGATTGTGGCGCTCACCTGCACGGCGCCAAACACGCATACGACCATCATTGGCACCAAGGGAGAAGCGACTCTCATCGCTGAAGACGACACGTCTCCATTCGTCCCTCCATTCACGCCTGTCGTGACACCACTGGAGGCGGGCTGCACGATGTTGGGGCGTGAGCGGAAGACGGCCTAACGGTGTGCGGGACCGTAGCCCAGCTTCATGGAGACGGTTGCGAATGGTCCTCGCAGATACCCCAGGAGCAACAGTGTCCCTAATTTGCTGGGAAGTGGCGGTGCGGTCCCCTACGGCACTGCGTAGGATCCTACGGTCTTGGCGTGCATCCGTGCGTCGCTGCGGTCCGGTCCCAGGTCGACGGGCACGTGCACCTTCCGCCGACCACTGGCGACAACATCGATGTACTGTGGAGACCTCACGCCCCACGTGTTGAGCAATTCGGCGGTACGTCCACCCGGCCTCCCGCATGCCCACTCGCTCAAAGTCCGTCAACTGCACATACGGTTCACGTCCACGCTGTCGCGGCATGCTACCAGTGTTAAAGACTGCGATGGAGCTCCGTATGCCACGGCAAACTGGCTGACACTGACGGCGGCGGTGCACAAATGCTGCGCAGCTAGCGCCATTCGACGGCCAACGCCGCGGTTCCTGGTGTGTCCGCTGTGCCGTGCGTGTGATCATTGCTTGTACAGCCCTCTCGCAGTGTCCGGAGCAAGTATGGTGTGTCTGACACACCGGTGTCAATGTGTTCTTTTTTCCATTTCCAGGAGTGTATTTTGTAAGCTTTCTCGAAACGCCACAGAAAAAGAGTATATCGTTCAGTACAGAGAAAAAAGTCATAATTCGGCGACTGTAAACGATAAAAATTACTTGAGAACAAGAAGAAATTTTCCATATCATCCGCTATAAATTGACCAAAACGACACCTCCATATACACACGTCAAAAAATGTTCTGCTCACCCAGGTTCCCAGAACTCCTGAAGATAGACGTTGACAGTGGATATTGTATCACAGAGACAGTCCCTTCGACTGTCCAGAGATTTAAACAACCATGCATGAGCAGCGCCTATTAGACGGAGGGTGTCCGACAGCCGATCAGTTCCAGTCATTTCACCAGGAAAGAGGTACACAGCTCCCGTTGTCTGTAGTTTAACCATGCCTAGACGTTCCTTACCGCGGTTCGATCGCGTCCGCATTGTTACTTTGTTCCAGGAAGGGCTCTCAACAAGGGAAGTGTCCAGGCGTCTCGGAGTGAACCAAAGCGATGTTGTTCGGACATGGAGGAGATGCAGAGAGACATTAACTGTCGATGACCTGCCTCGCTCAGGCCGCCCAACGGCTACTACAGCAGTGGATGACCGCTACCTACTGACAGCAACGCAACCATATTGAATAATGCTTTTTGTGCAGCCATGGGATGTGATGTTACGACGCGAACTGTGAGCAATAGGCTGCATGATGCGCAACTTCACTCCCGACGTCCATGCGAGGTCCATATTTGCAATCAGGACACCATGCAGCTCTGTACAGATGGGTCCAGCAACATGCCGAATGGACCGCTTAGGATTGGCATCACGTTCTCTTCACCGGTAAGTGTCGCGTATGCCTTCAACCAGATAATCGTCGGAGATGTGTTTTGATGTAAGCTGGTCAGGCTGAACGCCTTAGACAAACAGTCCAGCGAGTGCAGCAGGGTGGAGGTTCCCTGCAGTTTGGGGTGGCATTATGTGGGGCCGACGTACGCCACTGGTGGTCGTTGAGGGCGCCGTAACGGCTGTACGATACGTGAATCCGACCGATAGTGCAACCATTTCGGCAGCGTATTGGCGAGGCATTCGTATTCGTGGACGACAATTCGCGCTCCCATTCTGCACATCTTGTGAATGACTTCCTTCAGGATAATGGCATCGATCGACTAGAGTGGCCAGCATGTTCTCGAGACATGAACCCCATCGAACATGCCTGGGATGGATTGAAAAGGGCTGTTTATGGTCGACGTGACCCACCAAACGCTCTGAGGGATCTACGCCGAATCGCCGTTGAGGGGTGGGACAATCTGGAGCAACAGTGCCTTGATGAATTTGTGAATAGTATGCCCCCCCCCCAATGAACCATGGACCTTGCCGATGGTGGGGAGGCTTGCGTGCCTCAGCGATACAGATAGCCGTACCGTAGGTACAACCACAACGGAGGGGTACCTGTTGAGAGGCCAGACAAACGCGTGGTTCCTGAAGAGGGGCAGCAGCCTTTTCAGTAGTTGCAAGGGCAACAGTCTGGATGATTGACTGATCTGGCCTTGTAGCAATAACCGAAACGGCCTTGCTGTGCTGGTACTGCGAACGGCTGAAAGCAAGGGGAAACTACGGCCGTATTTTTTCCCGAGGGCATGCAGCTTTACTGTATGATTAAATGACGATGGCGTCCTCTTGGGTAAAATATTCCGGAGGTAAAATAGTCCCCCATTCGGATCTCCGGCCGGGGACTACTAAAGAGGATGTCATCAGGAGAAAGAAAACTGGCGTTCTACGGATCGGAGCGTGGAATGTCAGATACCTTAATCAGGCAGGTAGGTTAGAAAATTTAAAAAGGGAAAATTTAAAAAGGGAAATGGATAGGTTAAAGTTAGATATTGTGGGAATTAGTGAAGTTCGGTGGCAGGAGGAACAAGACTTCTGGTCAGGTGACTACAGGGTTATAAACAAAGTCAAATAGGGGTAATGCAGGAGTAGGTTTAATAATGAATAGGAAAATAGGAATACGGGTAAGCTACTACAAACAGCATAGTGAACGCATTATTGTGGCCAAGATAGATACGAAGCCCACACCTACTACAGTAGTACAAGTGTATATGCCAACTAGCCCTGCAGATGACGAAGAAATCGAAGAAATGTATGATGAAATAAAAGAAATTATTCAAATAGTGAAGGGAGACGAAAATTTAATAGTCATGGGTGACTGGAACTCGAGTTTAGGAAAAGGGAGAGAAGGAAAAGTAGTAGGTGAATATGGGATTGGGGCTAAGAAATGAAAGAGGAAGCCGCCTGGTAGAATTTTGCACAGAGCACAACTTAATCATAGCGAACACATGGTTTAAGAATCATGATAGAAGGTTGTATACATGGAAGAACCCTGGAGATACTAGAAGGTATCAGATAGATTATATAATGGTAAGACAGAGATTTAGGAACCAGGTTTTAAATTGTAAGACATTTCCAGGGGCAGATGTGGACTCTGACCAAAATCTGTTGGTTATGACCTGTAGATTAAAACTGAAGAAACTGCTAAAAGGTGGGAATTTAAGGAGATGGGACCTGGATAAACTGAAAGAACCAGAGGTTGTACACAGTTTCAGGGACAGCATAAGGGAACAATTGACAGGAATGAGGGAAAGAAATACAGTAGAAGAAGAATGGGTAGCTTTGAGGGATGAAGTGGTGAAGGCAGCAGAGGATCAAGTAGGTAAAAAGACGAGGGCTAGTAGAAATCCTTGGGTAACAGAAGAAATATTGAATTTAATTGATGAAAGGAGAAAATATAAAAATGCAGTAAATGAAGCAGGCAAAAAGGAATACAAACGTCTCAAAAATGAGATCGACAGGAAGTGCAAAATGGCTAAGCAGGGATGGCTAGAGGACAAATGTAAGGATGTAGAGGCTTATCTCACTAGGGGTAAGATAGATACTGCCTACAGGAAAATTAAAGAGACCTTTGGAGATAAGAGAACCACTTGTATGAATATCAAGAGCTCAGATGGAAACCCAGTTCTAAGCAAAGAAGGGAAAGCAGAAAGGTGGAAGGAGTATATAGAGGGTCTATACAAGGGCGATGTACTTGAGGACAATATTATGGAAATGGAAGAGGATGTAGATGAAGATGAAATGGGAGATGCGATACTGCCTGAAGAGTTTGACAGAGCACTGAAAGACCTGAGTCGAAACAAGGCCCCCGGAGTAGACAACATTCCATTGGAACTACTGACGGCCTTGGGAGAGCCAGTCCTGACAAAACTCTACCATCTGGTGAGCAAGATGTATGAAACAGGCGAAATACCCTCAGACTTCAAGAAGAATATAATAATTCCAATCCCAAAGAAAGCAGGTGTTGACAGATGTGAAAATTACCGAACAATCAGTTTAATAAGCCACAGCTGCAAAATACTAACACGAATTCTTTTTAGACGAATGGAAAAACTAGTAGAAGCCGACCTCGGGGAAGATCAGTTTGGATTCCGTAGAAATACTGGAACACGTGAGACAATATTGACCTTACGACTTATCTTAGAAGAAAGATTAAGGAAAGGAAAACCTACGTTTCTAGCATTTGTAGACTTAGAGAAAGCTTTTGACAGTGTTGACTGGAATACTCTCTTTCAAATTCTAAAGGTGGCAGGGGTAAAATACAGGGAGCGAAAGGCTATTTACAATTTGTACAGAAACCAGATGGCAGTTATAAGAGTCGAGGGACATGAAAGGGAAGCAGTGGTTGGGAAGGGAGTCAGACAGGTTTGTAGGCTCTCCCCGATGTTATTCAATCTGTATATTGAGCAAGCAATAAAGGAAACAAAAGAAAAATTTGGAGTGGGTATTAAAATCCATGGAGAAGAAATAAGAACTTTGAGGTTCGCTGATGACACTGTAATTCTGTCAGAGACAGCAAAGGACTTGGAAGAGCAGTTGAACGGAATGGATGGTGTCTTGAAGGGAGGATATAAGATGAACATCAACAAAAGCAAAACGAGGATAATGGAATGTAATCGAATTAAGTCGGGTGATGTTGAGGGTATTAGATTAGGAAATGAGACACTTACAGTAGTAAAGGAGTTTTGCTATTTGGGGAGCAAAATAACTGATGATGGTCGAAGTAGAGAAGATATAACATCGAGTATAGATTTAAGTGTCAAGAAGTCATTTCTGAAAGTATTTGTATGGTGTGTAGCCATGTGTGGAAGTGAA
Source organism: Schistocerca cancellata (assembly GCF_023864275.1). Taxonomy (NCBI): domain Eukaryota; kingdom Metazoa; phylum Arthropoda; class Insecta; order Orthoptera; family Acrididae; genus Schistocerca; species Schistocerca cancellata. Next base: position 61,356,344 of record NC_064626.1, on the reverse strand, counting down.
ACATGGACGGTAAATAGTTTGGACAAGAAGAGAATAGAAGCTTTCGAAATGTGGTGCTACAGAAGAATGCTGAAGATTAGATGGGTAGATCACATAACTAATGAGGAAGTATTGAATAGGATTGGGGAGAAGAGAAGTTTGTGGCACAACTTGACCAGAAGAAGGGATCGGTTGGTAGGACATGTTCTGAGGCATCAAGGGATCACCAATTTAGTATTGGAGGGCAGCGTGGAGGGTAAAAATCGTAGGGGGAGACCAAGAGATGAATACACTAAGCAGATTCAGAAGGATGTAGGGTGCAGTAGGTACTGGGAGATGAAGAAGCTTGCACAGGATAGAGTAGCATGGAGAGCTGCATCAAACCAGTCTCAGGACTGAAGACCACAACAACAACAACAACAACATGCCACGACGAATACAGGCATGCATGAATGCAAGAGGGCGTGCTACCGGGTATTGGAGGTACCGGTGTGCACAGCAGTTTGGACTAACACTTCTGAAGGTCTCGGTGTATGGTGGTTTTCATGAGAAATTTTCTGTACAGGTTCCGGAACTCTCGGAACCGAGGTGATGCATAACTTTTTTTAATGTGTGTATTTATCCATTCTGCATATATTTCGGATGGCCTGTCTAGCTGACTCACCATGTGTATATGCAGCTATAGGCAACAGGTACTGACAGTATGTATTTTTTTCGTGGGGTAGCTCAGAACATTGCACAAAATTTTACGTACTGCTCTACCCGCGACTTTGTGGACAGCACATCTCGTTGACACCGAGACGTCACGCGTTCGATCGATATCGTAATTAAAATGCTAAACATTCTCGCAAACTTACACTAATTATTCAGCTTATTATGTTTGGAATCATCTGTCTTCTAACAGGACTGATGCTGCAACGATCTCCTCTCCTGTGCCAATTCTTCATCTCAGAGTATCTCTTACATCCATTCTTCTTGTCCATGCTTTCTACGTATTCCTTTGCCAACTGCGGAGGCTTTCCTCATCCATTTTTTTTCTGTCCACTTGGTTTTCAGTATCCTTCTGCGGCACCAGATCTCAAACGCTTCGATTCTCGTTACTTCTCGTTTTACCATACTGCGTAATTCGCTCCCATACAGTGGTGTGATGCAGGCGCTCAACCTTAGAAACAACTTTGCCAAATCAGTGCCTGTTTTCTACTAGTAAACTTCTCTTACGTAAGAATGCCGTCTTTTCCTGTAGATATCTGCTTCAAGAGTTGTTTTGCTTCCGATGTAACAGATTCCTATCATTACATGCTATCCAGTTTTGATTGGAAGCTTCCCACTAACCTCACTTCTGCAGCTCGTCAGTATTTTTGTCTTTCTTTCAGGTACACACAGTGTGTATTCCGTGGTGTCTTAGACTATTCAGTCAGTTCAATAGGTCCGGTAATTCTCCCTCACTTTTACAGGGCCTTAGCGCGTATATTAAACAGATTGCAAACTTGCCATAAGAAGACACTCGGTACTTTTCACAGTTTTGTCTGACAGATGAAAACTGAGCTAGTTAAACAATATGGGCACTGAGTTTAACGCTGATACAGACAGAACTGGGGCTCAAGAATATGCCACGCATAATATGCACTGGCAGCTGTAATGAATTCCGAACCGCAGAATCAACATGACGCAGCCTCAGAACCCGGGTCAGGGTAGAGAAGTCAGCTTTGGCACTCATACAATGAGGATACTTGGAAACTACCAACAGGGACGACAGATGAGAGAAGTCAGTTTCAGGAGTCCCCGCCCCGTAGAGTGCCGTCTGGCTGGAGACGGTCGGCACAAATCCAATCAGAACGTGAGGTGCAAACGGAAGCAGTGCTGCAGCGAGGCGGTTCTGCAGTGTCCCGCCAATCGATCTGAAACTGCAGCTCCAGGTAGAGACACGACAGTTAGTGTCAGATTTGTCTGTGATGGTGTTCAACGCCTATAAAGCCATTAACTGGGATGATCCTGCTTTTATATCTTACGATGGTCCAAAAACACGTCATACTGATACAGTAACGTTCCCGAAATTTCCTGCTGATCTGTCGCTCACACCGACACAGGGAAAGCAGCGATCAACACGGACAACAGTTTATTGACCAAGGAGAGAAACAGATCACAACTACAGTGTCTCAGAGGTATGAAGACGTGATTCCAGAGTCTCACAAAGTAACACAATTATGATCATCATAGACAAAGACACTTGTATGGAAAATATCCCAAGTCCAATCAAGCTCTCCTGAATAACACCAGGATAGGAACAGGAAAGTCCGTCCTGGATATAGTGTAATTGCACCGAGGGAAACAAACGATGAATGCTGAATACAGCGGCGTTGGTCCCTATGATGGACTTCTAGAGCGTCCTAAGACGATGGGGTGAGTAGCACCCCACGGAGGCTAGGAGAGGCTCTCGAGGACAGACAACCTGACTTGTGCCGGTCTGCCACCGACCTTTATAGCGGCCGGCGGCGGAATATTCGCGGCACTGTTTTCTTGTCACGTGGATAGGTGGATAGGTGCCTTGAAGAGGCGGCCTCTGCTAGCGCCGGCACCGCCGCCTGGTGTCCGTCCGTTACTGCTACAAGGCGAGTGAAGCGTGCAGGGGCCATCTAGACTACACGCGCGACTGAGATGCTCGAAGGGTTGCCGATCGCTTTTGCGAATATCTCCGGTATAGCACTAGCAACCAAAATTAAGGGGCTCCGGAAAGGCTCAAAAATCATGAAAAGTTCAATTTTTACTTTTTTTCGTTTTCTGAATCTGCAGACTATTACCTTTTAATAGATATATAATTTATTCAATTCCGAAGACTACAACTATTTTTAAATTTTTTTTGAAATGTGTTCTACATGGGCGTGACCCACTGTGGCGCTGTTAAACTGCTGTCAAATGGCGTTATTATTAACGTCCGTGTTCATCAGGTACATTTTAGTGATGTGAGATAAAGTATGTGTTGTGGCTAACCTGTGATGGTTCAATATATATCGCTGGTGTGATTGTCGATTGTTTCATGTTTATTTACTCTGTCGCTATCTCGAAAATATTCGTAATTAATTCTGTTTCTTGAGTCTCTGTTTTGTTGAAGTATAATAATGAGTAAAAGTAAAGTTGCTGTTGCGACTTTCAATGATGGCAACATTGTAAGGTGCAAGGTATTTAGAAATATGGGAATGGAGATAGGTTCTAACATGGTACGAGCGATGCTTGCTTTAGACAAGGAACGCCTTCGGGCTGCAGACAGGGCTGTAAAGAGTCTAGAAGTACAAGCAAGAGTAAACAGGAGGAGGAACAAGAGGAAGCTGGAGGAGGAGTTTGCAGAGGATGAAAATAATCCATCCTATGGACCTGGAATGCACTAAAAAGTTAATCCAATCTTTGTCGCTCGATTCCCAAAACTTTTATTTTCTCATACTAATTACATGTTTTCTAAGGATCTTCCAAACATATTTGTTTAAAACTTTCAGTAAATGTTACACAGTACCTTCTGCATAATTTCACACAGCCTTTTTCCAAAAAACTGTATATTTTTGAATATATAAATAAAAAATTGCTAAACAATGTTGTGAATTTTCATTACAATTGAAAAAAAATCATTTTTAATAACTGAACTAAAATTTTGTAAAATCCCTGTGTTAATTTTTAGCCCATATTCCAATAAATAATCTGTAAAAGTTCAACTTCCTACCTCAAATACTTTGTGAGGAAAGATGTAATTTATAAGCGTTATTTTAGCATTGCGAGTATAGGGCGTTCCGGAGCCCGTTAATGTTCCGCATGAATCCAAACTTGGTCAATACGCAAAACAACGAGCCAACAATAAATAATAAAGATACTAGACATCTGGAAAGCGTAAATACCGTATGTTCTGTCACTTGGTACGTCAGTGTTGGGGCAAGATCAATCACTGAGGAAAGGTCAAGTGAAGCGTGATCTGCTCGTTCTTATTTTACGTGTACATGAACGGTCCATCAAATAAGACGGACTTTTGCTGATTTCCTGGTGACGCCGCTGTGTTCGGGAAAATGTTGTATTTAGGTGACTGTAGGGGTAGTTTAGGATACCTTGGACAGATTTCTATTTGATGCGATAAACAGCAGTTTGCTTTAGATATGGGTAAAAGTAAGTTAATGAGGATGGGTACAGAAACGTATCATTAGAATACGTCATGAACGTTACGGAGAGTGAGCCAGCCATGTCGATTAAACATCTAGGTGTGGCGATGCGAAAAGATATGAAATGGAACGAGCACATAGCATCACTCGTAGGAAAGGCGAAAGACCGGGTACAGATCAGATACCTCTGGGAAAGTGTAGTGCACTGAAAACTCCCTGTTGATGTTCATTCAGCTTAGTTCTCTGACTGGAATGCTATGATCAGAGAGCACGTACAACTGTCTCCTATGTGACTTTTTTCCAGTTTTATCCAGTGTTATCTGCTGTGGGAATATAGAAATTTTAATCCTACGACATTCTGTAGTGTTCGGCATTTTTAATGGATTTATTACATGCTTAAATCGATAAGTATCTACAGTTAGTGATTTTCTTGTGTAGCGGCTATATGGGCACTTGTGCAACGTAAAGTGCTATTCAACTTTTAGAGGCCGTCAGTATCTAACAGCTGACGCAGGGTTATCCGTGTAGCTGTTTCCACTTAATTGCAATGATTACGCCGTTTATTAGTCCGTAAGCACCTGTGTAACTCCTAAAGTAGAACACCCACGAAATGGGTTAATGGCCAGTAATTTTGTTTAGCGAGAGTTATCTCCGTGTGTCTGCCACATCCATCGCGTGCGAGCGCACATGTCTGTCAGTGTGTGTGTGTGTGTGTGTGTGTGTGTGTGTGTGGAGGGGGGGTGGGGTGGATCGGTGTGTTTTCTTCTGTCACTTGTTTTATCCACCATAATAAATACTCCCTGCTTCCTCCGTCACTGGCCACAAGAAGTACATTAACCGTTTACGGCGTGTGACACTGATAAGGGAGGCCACGACGTTGGGATCACGGATTTTCTTCTAACTTTCTGCACCTTTAGTGGGCCATTAAAACAACATAATGAGATAGTAGTAAGGTGCACTACTGTGGGAATTCCGAGAAAATCGCGAGAGGAGTTTTGCGGTTCTATTACATAAATGACGTATCTGTGTGAAGGTACCAGCGGTAAGAAGTTAAGTGGGGTCAAGTAGTTAGCGTTCGCGCTGTGCAAAAGTGTCATGGACAAGGCGGCAGCTCTAATCCCGCTAACACTTTTTTTCAATCTACAGGGTGATTCAAAAAGAATACCACAACTTTAAAAATGTGTATTTAATGAAAGAAACATAATATAACCTTCTGTTGTACATCATTACAAAGAGTATTTAAAAAGGTTTTTTTTTCACTCAAAAACAAGTTCAGAGATGTTCAATATGGCCCCCTCCAGACACTCGAGCAATATCAACCCGATACTCCAACTCGTTCCACACTCTCTGTAGCATATCAGGCGTAACAGTTTGGATAGCTGCTGTTATTTCTCGTTTCAAATCATCAATGGTGGCTGGGAGAGGTGGCCGAAACACCATATCCTTAACATACCCCCACAAGAAAAAATTGCAGGGGGTAAGATCAGGGCTTCTTGGAGGCCAGTGATGAAGTGCTCTGTCACGTGCTGCCTGGCGGCCGATCCATCGCCTCGGGTAGTTGACGTTCAGGTTTCATAACTAACCTTTTTCGTAGGACTCTCCATACAGTTGATTGTGGAATTTGCAGCTCTCTGCTAGCTCTGCGTGTCGATTTTCCTGGGCTGCGAACAAATGCTTGCTGGACGCGTGCTACATTTTCATCACTCGTTCTCGGCCGTCCAGAACTTTTCCCTTTGCACAAACACCCATTCTCTGTAAACTGTTTATACCAACATTTAATATACCACCTATCAGGAGGTTTAACACCATACTTCGTTCGAAATGCACGCTGAACAACTGTCGTCGATTCACTTCTGCCGTACTCAATAACACAAAAAACTTTCTGTTGAGTGGTCGCAATCTTAGCATCAACTGACGCTTAGTCAACAGCGCCTCAAGCGAACAAATGTACAACTAAATGAAACTTTATAGCTCCCTTAATTCGCTGACAGATAGTGCTTAGCTCTGCCTTTTGTCGTTGCAGAGTTTTAAATTCCTAAAGTTGTGGTATTCTTTTTGAATCACCCTGTATATTTTTTTAATCACTGGTCACATTATTTAATTTATATGACATTTGAGAGGTAATATAATCAAAAGAAAACAACGTGGATTTTCATGAAACTGTAGTGAATTTCATATGTTATTTTAGTCTTTATAACAGTAAATTCAATTTTCAAGGACGAGGGAAAGGCTTGGAAAGCCCAATTCAAACTCCCATAGATAATGACGCAAGGGACGTTATTCAGAATCAGCAATACAGTAAGTCACAATGTGCCAGTCCACAAAGTAATGTACAATTGCTCGTCGGGTGTGCTCTCGACGTCACACGTTGCAGGATTGTATTTGTCATAGAGATATGGGAAACATAAATTGAAGCCTCAAGCTAATACTTCATGCAAATGTGCGTGTTTATTTTATTTTTATTTTTATTCATTATACGAGGATGAGTCAAATGAAAACCTTAAATTTGTAATAACAAATCGAAATTTCGCGTCGTTATTCTATAAGGTGGTAGGCGCGCTACAAACAGCGTGCAGAATGGCCTGTAGGTGGCAGCACAGTGCAGATGCACACATACCGTCGCAGTATCAGTATAAAGATGGCCGCCCCATATGCGACTTGCACCAGGGAAGAACAGCGTTCTGTTATTCGGTTTTTGCGTTGTGAAGGTGTGAAACCTATTGAATTTATTTATTTATTTATTTATATTGAAATTCATCGACGAATGAAGGTTCAGTACGGTGATGCGTGTTTGTCACAGCAGCAAGTCTACGAATGGAGTAGGAAGATCGCAAATGGTGTGACTTCAGTGGAAGATGCTCCTCGTCCAGGTCAAGCACAACGAATTGTGACTCCACAGAACATTGCAGCAGTTGAAGCCATAGTGAAGGAAAACCGCCGAGTGGCACTGAATGACATTGCAGCATGTTTACAGATTAGTCATGGGTCAGCACACCGCATTGCGCATGATGCGCTCCAGTTTCACAAAGTGTCTCCAAGATGCCTGTGAAGAACTTCTTCGGCGCTTTGAACGAGAAGGTGATGGTTCCCTTACAAGAATCGTTACTGGGGACGAAACCTGGGTTCACTTCCACCAACCGGAAACGAATAGAGCGAACAACCCAGACCTTGACCCAAGTGATTTGCGCATGTCTGGACCACTCAAAGACGCAATGATAGGAAAGAAGTTCCGTTCTGATGAAGAGGTACGCCACTCGGTGCTTGAGCGGTTGCGCGGACTAGCAAAAGAATTTTTTTCTAAGGGAATTTATGCACTTTGTAAGTTCTGGAGTACTTGAATTGAGCGTGGGGGAGATTATGTTGAAAAGTGATTCAGCTTTGTACCACTTCTGCACAGTAAATAATATTAAAAAAATATTTTAGGTTTTCATTTGACTCACCCTCTTATTACCACTCAAATGTCATATAAATTAAATAATACTACCAGTCATGACAAAAATAGATTAATAATTGGTTTTGAGTGGGAGTCGGCCATTGCCTCATACACGTTCATCTTACGGAGCTCGAGCTCTAACCTCTTCACAAACATGAACGTCCGACACCTACGCACAGATACATTAGTTGTACAGCAGATGATTAAAACGTCTCTTGCGATTTCCTCTCTACTAAATGAGTACAAAGTTTGAAGTAAAACTGTGAGCCCAACGTCGTGGCCTCCCCTTGTGATATTTCTGAAGCGTCACACCTTCCCACCTGCTACAGACGGCTGCCTGCCTGCCCGTCCCTGACACTTTGACCCTCCAGTGCGAGTGGCCGCCGCCAGAGTCGCGCCCAACTCTCGGGTCTTATAGCCAGCCTGTCATGTCAGCACGCAGTCGGTGAGTTCGTGCGGGGTTAGTACGATCGGACTCGCAGAAGTTGGTGTGTCAGGCACTCACATTTCGGCGCGAAGAGAACAACCTGTTACTGAAGTGCTGAGGGAGCATATACAGGGTGTTTCAAAAATGACCGGTATATTTGAAACGGCAATAAAAACTAAACGAGCAGCGATAGAAATACACCGTTTGTTGCAATATGCTTGGGACAACAGTACATTTTCAGGCGGACAAACTTTCGAAATTACAGTAGTTACAATTTTCAACAACAGATGGCGCTGCAAGTGATGTGAAAGATGTAGAAGACAACGCAGTCTGTGGGTGCGCCATTCTGTACGTCGTCTTTCTGCTGTAAGCGTGTGCTGTTCACAACGTGCAAGTGTGCTGTGGACAACATGGTTTATTCCTTAGAACAGAGGATTTTTCTGGTGTTGGAATTCCACCGCCTAGAACACAGTGTTCTTGCAACAAGACGAAGTTTTCAACGGAGGTTTAATATAACCAAAGGACCGAAAAGCGATACAATAAAGGATCTGTTTGAAAAATTTCTACGGACTGGGAACGTGACGGATAAACGTGCTGGAAAGGTAGGGGGACCGCGTACGGCAACCACAGAGGGCAACGCGCAGCTAGTGCAGCAGGTGATCCAACAGCGGCCTCGGGTTTCCATTCGCCGTGTTGCAGCTGCGGTCCAAATGACGCCAACGTCCACGTATCGTCTCATGCGCCAGAGTTTACACCTCTATCCATACAAAATTCAAACGCGGCAACCCCTCAGCGCCGCTACCATTGCTGCATGAGAGACATTCGCTAACGATATAGTGCACAGGATTGATGACGGCGATATGCATGTGGGCAGCATTTGGTTTACTGACGAAGCTTATTTTTACCTGGACGGCTTCGTCAATAAACAGAACTGGCGCATATGGGGAACCGAAAAGCCCCATGTTGCAGTCCCATCATCCCTGCATCCTCAAAAAGTACTGGTCTGGGCCGCCATTTCTTCCAAAGGAATCATTGGCCCATTTTTCAGATCCGAAACGATTACTGCATCTCGCTATCTGGACATTCTTCGTGAATTTGTGGCGGTACAAACTGCCTTAGACGACACTGCGAACACCTCGTGGTTTATGCAAGATGGTGCCCGGCCACATCGCACGGCCGACGTCTTTAATGTCCTGAATGAATATTTCGATCATCGTGTGATTGCTTTGGGCTATCCGAAACATACAGGAGGCGGCGTGGATTGGCCTCCCTATTCGCCAGACATGAACCCCTGTGACTTCTTTCTGTGGGGACACGTGAAAGACCAGGTGTACCGCCAGAATCCAGAAACAATTGAACAGCTGAAGCAGTACATCTCATCTGCATGTGAAGCCATTCCGCCAGACACGTTGTCAAAGGTTTCGGGTAATTTCAGTCAGAGACTACGCCATATTATTGCTACGCATGGTGGATATGTGGAAAATATCGTACTATAGAGTTTCCCAGACCGCAGCGCCATATGTTGTTGACAATTGTAACTACTGTAATTTCGAAAGTTTGTCTGCCTGAAAATGTACTGTTGTCCCAAGCATCTTGCAACAAACGGTGTATTTCTATCGCTGCTCGTTTAGTTTTTATTGCCGTTTCAAATATACCGGTCATTTTTTAAACACCCTGTATGTAAATGGGTTTCACACAGTGACACCCAAGCACTCGTATTATTCTTTTACACTTCACGTGCTAGGTGTCTGGTTGATGTGGCGCACTTCTCTGCCTTAGACATTCCAGACATCTTCGGCAGGGATTACATATAACTGCCGAGCGAGGTGGCGCATTGGTTAATACGAGACCGATCCGAGAAATTTTTTCCACATTAGCGACTTTTAATCTGGCTCCCCTTCCTCTGCTCTCCTTTGGTACACTTTCCCTGTGTCAGTTCTCGCTACTAACTGTGATACATCCAGCATCGGATGGCGCCTCTGGTGCCCTCTCAGCCTGGTCTCCCAAGCGGTGGCGTGTGTCGCTTCGGCCTGAAATCGTCCCTGGGTCAAGCACGATGGACTCGCATTCGAAAGGACGACGGTTCAGATTCCCGTTCGACCACCCAGATTTACGTTTCCTGTGATGTATCTAAATCGCTGTGGGCAGATGCCTGGATGGTTTCCTGTGAAAAAGACGCGGCCGATGTAATTACTGATTTTGCTCGGTACTCCGCCACTGTTCGTTCTGTCGAGGCAAAAGTAAAGGTAAAGTTCCGCGTTCTAGCCCTAGACGCGATAGTCTCGCCACACCTATAACCGTGTCAACGTCTGTCAGTGGAGTCTTCGGATGCGGTATGTCAGGCCATGTGCTCAGTGCAGTCGTTGTTGGGTTTCTTGAACTTGGAAGAGCCACTAGTACATCGAACCTGCTTAGTTGACCTCACGAAGCTGAGTGCACACCGTGTGAGTCCTCCCACAAAAGAAAAAGCACTGACGTAACCAGGTATCGAACCCGGGTACCCCACATGGTAGTCAGCTTAAATGACCAACTCGGCTACTGAGGTTGATCCTGTCAACTTATTCACTCCATTTTCTTATGTTATCGTCAGCATTGTTTCTCAAATTAAATATATTTAACTCCATTCCAATGAAGCCGTTTCATAAACTGTGTACTCTGGTATAGCTTTCCGCAATCCTAAGAATTCTCATTTCAGTTGCCTGATTCTTATTTTCTTTATGGTTTGTAAATGATCCATCACTTACTTCTGTAGGCTAATGTCAAAGCGGCCATTACGTTATAAAACGTCATTTGTTTATTATTTCCTTCTTTTTTCTCAAGTACCTGTTTATGTTTCCACGTATATTCCGAAACTGTTGCTTTGTTGTCTACATTTTTGTGTAAACTCTCGTTACATATCTGGTCTTTCTTTTAAACTATAATTTATTCGATATGGCAATGAACAATTCCCATATTTCATATCAAATCACGATTCCCATTTTAAAGTATTATATGCAAAGTAGCAAGGCGCTTTATTCAGAGAGTTACTAACGAAGGTCCCTTTTGTTCCACAACTGCTATATAAACCTAACGCACTTATTGTTAACGTCTTTAGCGTTTGGACGTCTTTACCATCTGGAAGTTTTTGTGTTCCACATTTTAGTGTCCAAGGTTTTAGCGTATGAGTCCTCAGTATTGGCGTCTCTTAAATTCATCCGCCACTGCGTGAAATAGTTAACTTCATTGGAAGCCTGGATTGTTAAAAGTAAAATTCAGTTCGTTTAATTTGTCAAAAAGTACGAAAACTAACAGAACTGAGATAACGCTAACATCTAGTGAACATATCAATCGTTAAAAAAATGGTTCAAATGGCTCTGAGCACTATGGGACTCAACTGCTGTGGTCATAAGTCCCCTAGAACTTAGAACTACTTAAACCTAACTAACATAAGGACAGCACACAACACCCAGCCATCACGAGGCAGAGAAAATCCCTGACCCCGCCGGGAATCGAACCCGGGAACCCGGGCGTGGGAAGCGAGAACGCTACCGCACGACCACGAGAGGCGGGCAATCGTTAAAAGACCGATATCATTAATTCCAGTTTAAGAAATACCGTTGTTTCCGAATCTATTATTCTAACATCCCATCGCAACTTAACTTTATATTATAGATCCTTTTCGGACATTTATTATCGAGCTAAAGTGTGACCATTCACAGTAATGAATCATAACAAAGAAAGTGTGTTAATAAAAGCTGAGTTAAGGAAAAGCTATAGTGTCCTACGATTTCGAACAGAGTACGACGAGAAGTGAACCGTGTGTTGTGTTATCTCTGGACCATAATAATAATTATAATAATAATAGAATAACAATAATAGCTTATTCCAATAATATTAAAAGGAATAACTAACAGACTAAACATCATGCTGTATTAAATGAAACTTGTGTCTTTTGAACGAATTAATTCGGCGTACATGTGCTACGCTAATCAAAGATATCACTTCATTTTGAAAGGTATGTCGGCCACCTAGTAACTGTTAATGAGCATCTTTGGTGGCAACCCCTAAACAACGCAGCTAGGCGACGGTAGTAACTACAATGTAAACTTATTAATGAAAGAGACGTTAAAAGATTTGTGTAACCCCGAATGTAGACTCAAATCAGCACAAAGAGCGGACATTATCAACAAATATTGACTGCAATAACAGATTGTATTGTGCCGCCTTGCTTTCACGTACCTCGACTAGGTGAAGAATACTACTGGCTGGGCATAGAAAAAGGACATCACACTTTCGCTTATTGCGGGAGTGCCAGCGGGCAGCAATTGGAGACGTCACATTTGTCATATCCATGTGTCACAACACATCCCAGATCATTAAAATGCTTGACCTGTTCTACTGCTGTACAGTTTACCACCATTTTTATTCTTATGCGGTCTCATCCCACAGAACACATTGTTTTAGTTTTCTTTCTACATCTACATCTACATCCATACTCCGCAAGCCACCTGACGGTGTGTGGCGGAGGGTACCTTCAGTACCTCTATCGGTTCTCCCTTCTATTCCAGTCTCGTATTGTTCGTGGAAAGAAGGATTGTCGGTATGCCTCTGTGTGGGCTCTAATCTCTCTGATTTTATCCTCATGTTCTCTTCGCGAGATATACGTAGGAGGGAGCAATATACTGCTTGACTCTTCGGTGAAGGTATGTTCTCGAAACTTTGACAAAAGCCCGTACCGAGCTACTGAGCGTCTCTCCTGCAGAGTCTTCCACTGGAGTTTATCTATCATCTCCGTAACGCTTTCGCGATTACTAAATGATCCTGTAACGAAGCGCGCTGCTCTCCGTTGGATCTTCTCTATGTCTTGTATCAACCCTATCTGGTATGGATCCCACACTGCTGAGCAGTATTCAAGCAGTGGGCGAACAAGCGTACTGTAACCTACTTCCTTTGTTTTCGGATTGCATTTCCTTAGGATTCTTCCAATGAATCTCAGTCTGGCATCTGCTTTACCGACAATCAACATTATATGATCATTCCATTTTAAATCACTCCTAATGCGTACTCCCAGATAATTTATGGTATTAACTGCTTCCAGTTGCTGACCTGCTATTTTATAGCTAAATGATAAAGGATCTATCTTTCTGTGTATCCGCAGCACATTACACTTGTCTACATTGACATTCAGTTGCCATTCCCTGCACCATGCGTCAATTCGCTGCAGATCCTCCTGCATTTCAGTACAATTTTCCATTGTTACAACCTCTCGATACACCACAGCATCATCTGCAAAAAGCCTCAGTGAACTTCCGATGTCATCCACCAGGTCATTTATGTATATTGTGAACAGCAACGGTCCTATGACACTCCCCTGCGGCACACCTGAAATTACTCTTACTTCGGAAGACTTCTCTCCATTGAGAATAACATGCTGCGTCCTGTTATCTAGGAACTCCTCAATCCAATCACACTTTCAGTATGTAGTGGTACTGCAGTCTTCAGCTGCTTTGCTGACTAGATAAACTTCTTTTTGCGGGTTATTCTCTTTCGCTGATGTCTTATGTGTGTAAAACCTTCGACCATAGATACCAGTAGACTGGCCTTGCTGTGCAGAAGCTATGCGGCTACTGTGGCTCCAACATAAACCACGTGACTGTTGGCAAAACGTGGCGGGATTTCAAATCAGCGGTCTGCCATCCTATGTTTGTATCGGATTTTCCCCACATTTCTCACTTGACTGCCAAACGCTTCCAACAAAAACTACTTTTTTATTTGTGAAAAATTATGCCAGAACTACATTTGACCCGGATTTGTTCAAAGTACCATTTATAAAATCTAACAAATACATCGAACGCCACTCTGGTGGGCAGCGGGACGAAATTACTATAAACTATCAATTATAGTAAAAAGTCGTTAAAATTCTTTTAAACAGTAAGAGTGGGCTCGTGTCAAAACTTTAAACATTGTATTCGCCACGTTTCGAGCTTTAGTCACTTATAAAAGAAAATGGGCTATGGGAATTTTGTCAACTATAGGTGTCAAAATTGTTTACTTTAGGAGCAGGTCCATTTTATAGTATCAATTTTAGGTGCACTTCAAAGGTTCAGTTCTCACTATTTTTACAAAAGTTTAAACTATCAGTTAAAAAAAATGATATTTTAGATGAAAGGTGCGACTTTGCAGTTTCAGAAAATAATTTGGAGCCTAGGTTTAAAAATGACAGACACTGTAAATACAAATTATAGATATACATTGTAAATAATAACTAACCTATCAAAACATTTCTCCGCGAAGTGCTTGGAGCAAAGGCGAGTATGTGCAAACGGCATAAAATTTTTCCGTTTCAGGGCCTGTATCCAAAGCTGCCTTCGGTTTTCATCCTTACGGAAGCTATGAGTAGCAACGAGAAACGATTATACTTACTTCTGTAACCGAATTATCACAGATACTTTCCAAAATGTAATATCAGTCTGACTTTACAGGCATCACTTTCAACACTTTAATTTACGTGATACTCTATTTCAAGTGTAAAAAATATATAAAAGTCACTTCAGCAGATTTCAATAACCGCATCTGCACCATCTTAGACACACTTACACGTGAAATGTAATGCCATTTCCCCGACAAAGCGCTGAGTACAGCCATAAGCGCAACACGAAACAACCATGTTTTGCCAACATTGACGTGACTGCAGCCCAGAGATGTTGGAGCCACGAAAATGACGTCAGGGCCAGTCTATTATATTTATGGTCGAAGTGTAAAACACAATTCAGAGTAGTATCTTTGCCTCTTCGGACATCTGCATTGTAGTGGCCCACCCAATGCAACCTCTTATGCAGATATAGGAACGTGGAATGGTGTGGTCCAGTGGTACGCCGGGGCACTAATGTTAACAATAGTTTAGTTCCCAGAGTTCTACGATCACTCTGTCTTCTTCCTGGTGCAGCCTCACACTGGCCGTGCTGACGCCGGGCTGCATGGGCGCACAGGGCAGTGCGTCAGCACCCAGCGAGGAATCTGCTCGCGTTGTCTGAGGTCAGCGCCGTGCCCCGTCACAGAAGGGTACACTTTGTGGCATGTCGCTGCAGCCTGGCGTGGCTGTGGGCATCTGTCGGAGGCTCTGTGTTCTCGCTGAGTCACAGATACGACCTGCAGGAATGCAGCTTGCAGCCACCCGGCAAATCCAACTCCTAGGTTCACTCAGGCGAATAGACTACAAATCTGTACAGCTAAGGCCGGTGTTACACTATCATACTTTTTTGACAAAGAAATGTGATCAAATATATTCGTCAATTTCTTTTGACAAAGATTTTAGACTTGGCACTAAAAACTGGTATTACACGGTCATCGTATTTTTCGTCAAGTTCAAGGTGGCTGACAACAATAACTGGTTATTACTCGCTGTAGTTGCGTCTGCCACAGTTGCATTGTGAGTGCTTTTGGAAGAGAGAAAAAGGATATATACTTGGGTGAAGCCGTGGGTCTTATGTCGAGATAGTAAAGGAATTCACCAAAATTTGTTACGAGAGCTGCAAGTGGAGGACGTCAGGTCTTATATAAATTACTCGCGAATTGACGAGAGTGAATTTCAGTATATGTTCAGTACAGTGGCTCCTAATGTTACAGCCGGCCGAAGTGGCCGTGCGGTTAAAGGCGCTGCAGCTTGGAACCGCAAGACCGCGACGGTCGCAGGTTCGAATCCTGCCTCGGGCATGGATGTTTGTGATGTCCTTAGGTTAGTTCGGTTTAACTAGTTCTAAGTTCTAGGGGACTAATGACCTCAGCAGTTGAGTCCCATAGTGCTCAGAACCATTTTTTCCTAATGTTACAAAGCAGAAGACTCACTTGAGTAATGCTACACATGCAGAAGACAGGTTCACCAGAACACTGCAGTTTCTTGCTACTCTAACTTACTATACAGCACTCGAATACCACAGTGCACATTAACCAAAATAATTCCAGAAACACGTGAAGTTATTTATAAAGCACTGAAGGAAGGATATCTGAAAATGAACAAATGTTTAGAGCACTATATGGGTGTTAAGAACTATTTTTATTTTTCAGTAATTTAATTAATAGAATCTGTGTTCCAAATACTACAAAATTAATGAAAAAATGCGAAAGAGATGAAGCACGTTTTAACTTGAGGCATCCAGAGTTTAGAAATAGACAAACTAGAATGGAGAGCTAAGAATTTTTTTTTCTTTTAGTGTTTGTCACCCTTTATCCCGGCTTGCTGAAAAGCTGCCTTGGTGCTTCCCAAGGTAGAGGTTGATGGCTGTAGCTGTGATTGTGGATCTGAAATCACCTGCAGCATAACCCGTCAGCACACGGTTAACAGCAGGCATTGTGCCCCTTGCCCACTACCCCACAGCTGTCGAAGCAAGGTTATTGTAAAGAGTCGAAGGAACACACCAAGTAGCCGACCGGAGTGGCTGTGCGGTTCTAGGCGTTTCAGTGTGGAACCGAGCGACCGCTACGGTCGCAGGTTCGAATCCTGCCTCGGGCATGGATGTGTGTGATGTCCTTAGGTTAGTCAGGTTTAAGTAGTTCTAAGTTCTAGGCGACTGATGGCCTCAGAAGTTAAGTCGCATAGTGCTCAGAGCCATGTGAACCGTTTTTGAACACACCAAGTAAACTTTGCAGCCACGTTTACAAAGACACTAGAGACGTGAAACAGCTGTATCGATGCCAGCGCTCCAAGCGATTACACTTCACACTGCAGTGAACAGTGACTTTCATGATCAAATCTACGGCGAGACCCTAGATTTTATCATGTTTCTTTGACGAAAGGCGAGATTTGACAAAGTTCCCTACTACACTATCAAATTTCTTTGTCATAAATATTTGACATATCAACTTTGATAAAGAATTAAGATGGTGTAATACCGGTCTTAGAGGAGAGGGTGAAAGGAGAGCCCTCGCACTTTAACACTGAAGAGTCCGGCTAAGGGAGTAAACCATTACAGCGAAGAGGAACGTTTTGAACCCCCAAGATGGCTGCCGCGGCTCCACCACCAGACTCACTCTGCATGGCTCCTGTGACGTGGCCAGTGGACATTTTTTCACTGGAAGTGCCCAGATATATTCGGGCACCCAAACACAATACATGCCATAGAGATTCTGCCACAGCTTTGGCTTCACAAGGGAATACTTCATCGAATGCGGACAGTCTGTGGCCAACGGCAGGCCACGTGTTACAAAGAACGTGCAAGCCTTTTTCGAACTACCACCTTACATGTCTCCCCCTCAATGTGTCTGGGACATCGCGGATCAAGAAATTATTCTTCACGTCCACCAGTCATCACTACTGATGTTTTGTGGAGCGGCACACAAACCGAGCAGAGATACGTACACCAGGAAAAGAGATGCACCATAATCATGGCCACGCCTCATTTTATGCCATGTTACCACATGTAGGAGCTCTCTCTGCAGTTTCTATATTCTGATAGCAAATTTCTTAATTCTTCATTCACATGAGCCTTAACCATATTATAATTTTCGTTTCAGTCGTATACAAGGCGCAACAAATCTTGCAAGCGAAGTGTAGGCGTGCCTAGAGGAACTATTTGAGTCGAGGAACCTATGGTTGGAGAGGTCATCGAGTGACCCTACAGAGCACTGAAGTTCGAAAGCCAGTAATTACTTTTGGGACTCAGGCCGTGTATTAATACAAGATTATAAACCTAGTTTCTGCCCTGATTTATACCCCGCCGCAGACGCTGAACATGACCCATTAATAACGCAGTCTGACTGGAACGACAATGTTCCAGAGAGGGCAGAACTTTCGCAAATCGCAACATAAAGGGGGGGGGGGGGGTACTCGGAGCCAACACAAACGAAATATAAATTACAACACTGACGTCAAACATCGTACAGCACTGCTTCAGAGTGTAATACGTTGTGCCTTATAGGCTCAACTTGTGCATTATAAATATGATTTTCATTTTTGCCCAGTGGTACTTAAGAAATTGTAAATGTATTAACTTGTGTGGCGGAATAAGCAATTTCTGATGACGCCGGGTACGTAAGTAAGATAACAGCAATAGCTTCATATTTATGGCGCGTTGCCGCTGAAATAATTGCGCAGGACGTGACTGGGGCACGTTTTTATTAAGAAAATCTTAAGTATCGATATGCAGATATTTGGGACATGTGGTGGAACTCCTGAACAGAGGAAGACGTGTAAGATAATAAATCAGCGAAGGCTAAATATATAAAAAATTAATAATACTTTTCGAACAGGGAGCATACCTAAGGTTATCCGTCACGGATATAAGCAGCGCATTACATCAAACCGTGTAACATCCCCCTCGGATATCACAGCACAAGGAAAATTAAAAGTAATATAAAGGGCTTCTGAAACACGATCTTACGAATGAGAGAAACAGTTTGTAAGTCACTGCAATCCACGAATGTTTAAATAGGAACGGATACCGGTCATCAGGTGTTCTGATGAAGTCGAAAAGACAGAGAAAAGAAAGAACATTTCCCACGACAAGTTCGGACGGAAAATGTAACGCGAGGAGGACCAAGATTCTGCATAACTTGACAGCACGCGAAAATTCCAACACCATAAATACACTGGCGGGGAAAAAAATTAGTAGACCTGAATGATGACATCGCTTTTGATGAGATGACGACATATGCCACCTGGGAGATAGTAGACGTACTGTAATGGTTTCAACGTCGTTCGCTAATAGATACCATAGTGACACAGCTGCCTGCACGCCATCTGTATCTACCATTTAATAGGGAATGCCCTCAGCCAGAAGACTCATTGTGGTGCAAACCTGTGAAGCAAGCAGGTAACCGCGCCATGGAGATACACTCGTGGTTCGTACAGCCAACAAAGTGAGTTTGAAAGAGCCAATTTGTGGCCTCCCTATTGGGATGGTCCTTTTGGAGAACTGCCGCGTATGCTGAACGTGCCGTGTCACTTGTGGAACGATGCCAGGTATCAGTGGTCACGTCAACATTCTGACACCAGTAGATGAGGTTCTGGACGTCCATGTAGCACAGTCGCCCGTCAGGATCGTCGTTTTGTAGGGGCATCTGTGGCGGGTCGTACAGATACAACAACACAGATAAGAGGGCCTGTGGGTTTAGACGTGTCGACTCGAACTGCTGCAAACCAGTTATTGTTAGCAGTGGGGCTACGAGCCCACACACCTCTACCCCGTCTTCCGCTCACGACACAGCAACGACGTGCACGGCTCTAAAGGTGTCGTCAGAGGATCACTTCGTAGACAGAACGGCGCGCCATGATCTTCAGCGATGAAAGCAAATTCTGCCTTCAACCAAGTGAGAGTCGTTTTTGCATATGACGTACATCTGATGAGCGCTGTTTCGTAGAGTGCATTCGTCCTAGACACACTGACACCGTCCTAGGGCTTATGGTCTGGCTTACTATAAGCTACAACTCTCGTTCACTTCTGGAGGGGACGCTAACCAGCTCTCGGTACGTGCGGAATGTTGCTGGAGAAGTTCTTTTCCCGTTCTTGGAACAGGAGTGTTTAAATCCTATTCCAACTGGATAATGCTCGCCATACACACTGCCCGTGCAACTCAACGCGCTCTTCGAGACGTGGACCAACTTCCCTGACCACCACGACTTGTCCCCCAACGGAACACGTGTGGGATATGATGGGACGAGAGGCGACTCATGGCTAGTCGTCAACTAGTAACTCTTCCAGAACTACATGAAGAGGTCGATTAGGCGTGGTATAACGCATCCCAGGGCAGTATTCGCCAACTGTACGATCGAGTGGATGCCAAGAGTCAACGCCTGCGTTGCCACCCTTGTTGCCTACGTCACGTACTAATATGTGTGTCTCAGCGTGGGTTAATACCTTGTACCTCGGAACTGATTGTGCTATTGATTTGTAACTTAAATCATTGCATTTACTCCATAAGGACTGTTGCAGCATTAAATCTTGGGTGAAATCGAAATCTCTAAATGGTTGTACTACTTTTTTTCCAGCTTGCTGCGATTTTACCAATATTCCTGATAGATGTCGGTTAAGTACATTTATCTCGAAAGCTGGCACCTCGGTAGCTGACATAGTCGGCTAGCGTCGGATATTCTTTGAGCTGACAAGTGACGCACACGGCGCTCCAGCGCGCAGTTATAAAAGATGCTCGCACGAACGCGTACGTGTTACAGTTGCAGAGGCAACGCCTGCTGGTAGCCTACCCGTCAGGCAGCAGACGCGAGCCGACGCGCTGACGGACCGCGAGCGGAACTTCTCGCAAGCGCCCAGCGTTGTTTGTTGTTGACAGATCGCGATGAAAGCGACGATTTCCACTCGAGAAGATCGGAATAGCTGCTGTGTAGGCAGCCATTGGCCCATGTCATTTCGACACTGTGTTGTATCATAGGACGGCCGTTTCGCGCACGAATTCTCTCATTCACTGTTTGTAATGGGGCCGACGAGAAAGACTGGCAGCGGTTCGTTCGCCCAGCTCAGCAGACGAACTACCTTTCCACACCTGCTAACTCGTAGTTAGGTAGTTGCTTACAAATGGGAATTGCATCTTTTACCGGAATTCGATATCATGGATTGCCACTGATTACTTGTACCACAACGACCGGAAGTCCGTACGCCTACTATTAATTTGTTACGGCTGTACTAGGTACAATAAGACTAACATTTTGTCAAAATCATTATCGCTAGCTTGAGGCACTACAACTTGTATGGAATGAGGACTGTTAAGCGGAAGAGAGTGAATGGTATAAACAAGCCGTTATGCCATTTACGTCGAACGTAGATCTTAAATTACAGCATGTAGTCAAAAGTTTTGTGTTTCATTGAAGCCCTAGTAGTGAATAAGAATCCATAATAGCCGATTCCACTAGAAGATACAATTCTCCTTTGCGCATGAATACCCAATTTCAAGTTAGCAGCTTTACAAACGTGCTTCGTCTGCTGCCCTGAATGGTTCAAATGGCTCTGAGCGCTATAGGACTTAACATCTGAGGTCATCACTCCCCTATACTTAGAACTACTTAAATCTAACTGACCTAAGGACATCACACACATCCATGCCCGACGCAGGATTCGAATCTGCGACCGTAGCTGTCGAGCGGTTCCAGACTAAAGCGCCTAGAACCGGTCGGCCACACCGGCCGGCTGCTGCGCTGAGCGGCCTCGGTTTGTGAGGAAACGAACAGCAAAGAGGTGTGTTTCACAAGGTGTTACAGAATGGGAGTCATCATCCCTGTTGCCCCACCCCACCCGCCCATTCTTGAGAGGAGGTAGTTCTTAAATGAACAGAGCGACCATGACAAGAGACTATGGCACAAAATAACGAACTCTAAAACACGAATTGTTACTATAGAGAGCGACGTGAAGTATTTAGAAGTTAAAAAGATAAAAAGGTTCATGTTAAACGGACATTTTGTTATTTATTTATATTCATTGTTTACTTTGGACGTACTCCCTCTATTTATTTAATAGCTTGTATTTTTAATATTTTTTGAACTTTATCACGATACAGATTATTTTGCACGGTGCGAAATGTAAACGCACTACTGCGGCTTCGATGAACGAACCACTCGAATCAATAAGGAAGACTGAAATACAGCGATAAATTACTTTTACAGCAAATATTATCACCATTAATAGTTAAAATAAGTATCTGAACCTAAAACTTTATAAATGACTAGCGAGCTATTTGAACTGTAGCCCAGCACTAGTGACGTCACACCAAAATTCCTGTAAATGTTATAAGTACGGACAGCTCTTCATGTTGATTCTGCTTCTTGCCTACTATTATTACTGCTTTGTTTTACCACAAATTTTGGAGTGTATGTTCAGATACCTGTGCAAATGTAGATACGTGAAGTGCAATATTGTATTCATAAATGTAATTTTTCTCAACTTTAGATTGATCGTGCAGTGTAGCTACAATGGAAACTTCGTTGAGCTGATTCCCAATTTCAAACTGATGACACGCATATAACACGTCCTGTCTCAACTGTTATGTGTATAGCATACATCAAAAGCAAATGGTTCAAATGGCTCTGAGCACTATGGGACTTAACATCTGTGGTCATCAGTCCCCTATAACTTAGAACTACTTAACCCTAACCAACCTAAGGACATTACACACATCCATGTCCGAGGCAGGATTCGAACCTGCGACCGTAGCAGTCCAGCGGTTCCGGACTGAGCGCCTAGAACCGCTAGACCACCGCGGCCGGCACATCAAAAGGAGTTGGTACACTTTACAAATGCCAGAACTATTATAACTGCTAGTATCAGAGAGTCAGCAATAGAAGAAACTACAAATGATCTCCAAGGATTATTAAGTATGTACTTCTCTGCAAATTGATTGTTCCTCAACTACGTAAAACACAGAATACTCGGTTCTCTACAACTCAGTTCTCTGCACTACTAATGTAACACAAACAATAAAGTATCACTTAACAGGAATCAATGAGTATGGAATAATCGTCGGAGTTGTGCCCATAATGAAATTGTGAACTTGAAGAAATATAATTTTCAGCTTTTCAAATATTTAAGTTCGTAATCTTTTTCCCTCTGCATAACTGCTAGTTGCGAGAATAAATATATCATCACCTTGGCATGTTTTGAATATTTTCACTCATTTTCTGAGTGTGGATAATGCACGACCTAATTTTTTATAGCTTGAGTCTTTTTTTCTTTGTCCCAAGATGTCAGTCGTGTCCGTCCTTTGCTATCCCGTACATTAATCACAGAACTAATCCTTAACCATATTTTTTAACAAATAAGCAAATTAGCGAAATAAAAATTATAAATAAATAATAAAATAAGTGGGTGAGTATATGAAATAACTGGATATCATACTGTAGAGTGACGATGTAGGTTAAACTATGTAAATAGTTAAAGTTAAAACCATAGACTGCGTGTTAAAGAAAATTAATACAAATGAGAATGGTGGCCTCACATGAATTTACGGATTCAAATAAAAACAATTAAATAATCATTAGTTTATGTAAAGCAAGCAGAGCATCGAATACTGCAATACGTGTGAGTAAATTTCGTCTAACTGCACATTAATTGACTAAATCAGCAGGATATATTCAAAGTTCAAAAACAGGGTTTTCCACTGTCAAACGCGACATAAAATAACAGTTCATTATTCTAAGTAAGCACCGCAATAAAACATGCTACCGTCTACCATACACAAATAAAAGTATTAACTGCAGCAAATAATCACAGTTCACAGCTGCCTCAAAGGCCGTAAACAGAATTAAATTTCGGGTGTTAGCACAAAAATAATCGCAAAAAAAACACTGTCAGATGCTGTAAGTCTTGTGAAAAGTTAGTCTGTAACTTTTTATACTTCGTAACTCACATTCACAAAATTACACTGAAGCGCCAAAGAAACAGGTAAAGACAAGCGTATTCAAATACACAGATTATGTAAACAGGGAGAATACGGCGCTGAGGTCGGCAACGCCTACGTAAGACAACAAGTGTCTGGCGCGGTTGCTAGATCGGCTACTGCTGCTACCATGGCAGGTTATCGAGATTTAAGTGAGTTTGAATGTGGTGTTATAGTCGGCACACGAGAGATGGGCACAGCATCTCAAAGGTAGCGATGAAGTGGAGATTTTCCCCTACGTCCATTTCACGAGTGTACCGCGAATATCAGAAATCCGGTAAAATATCGAATCTCCAACATAACTGCTGCCGGAAAAAAATTCTGCGACAACGGGACCAAAGACGATTGAAGAGAATCGTTCAACGTGGCAGAAGTGCAATCCTTCCGCAGACTGCCGCAGATTTCAGTGCTGGACCATCAACCAGCGTCAGCTTCCGAACCGTTCAACTAAACATCATCGATATGGGGTTTCGCAGCCGAAGTCCCATTCGTGTACTCTTGATGACTGCACGACAGAAAGCTTTACGCCTCGCCTTGGCCTGTCAATACCAACAGTGGACTGTTAATGACTGGAAACATGTTGCCTGGTCGGACGAGTCTCGTTTCAGATTGTATCGAACGGATGGACATGTACAGGTATGGAGACAACCTCATGAATCGATGGACTCTGCATGTCAGCAGGAGAATATTCAAGCCGGTGGAGGCTGTGTAATGGTGTGGGGGGTGTGCAGTTGGAGTGATATGGGACCCCTGATAAGTATGGATACTCGAGGTGCATTCAAGTTCTAAGGCCTCCGATTTTTTTTCTCCGGACTGGAAAGAGATAGAAACGTGCGCATTGTTTTAAACTGAGGCCGCGTTCATTGTCAATACGTCCCAGAGATGGCAGCACCGTACGGCAGATGGAATTTTACCGCCAGCGGCGAGAATGAGAACTGTTTTAAATACTTAAAATGGCGACGTTTTCCTTACTTGAACAGCGTGCAACATTCGTTTTCTGAATTTGCGTGGTGTGAAACCAATTGAAATTCATCGACAGTTGAAGGAGACATGTGGTGATGGAGTTATGGATGTGTCGAAAGTGCGTTCGTTGGTGCGACAGTTTAATGAAGGCAGAACATCGTGTGACAACAAACCGAAACAACCTCAGGCTCGCACAAGCCGGTCTGACGACATGATCGAGAAAGTGGAGAGAATTGTTTTGGGGGATCGCCGAATGACTGTTGAACAGATCGCCTCCAGAGTTGGCATTTCTGTGGGTTCTGTGCACACAATCCTGCATGACGACCTGAAAATGCGAAAAGTGTCATCCAGGTGGGTGCCACGAATGCTGACGGACGACCACACGGCTGCCCGTGTGGCATGTTGCCAAGCAATGTTGACGCGCAACGACAGCATGAATGGGACTTTCTTTTCGTCGGTTGTGACAATGGATGAGACGTGGATGCCATTTTTCAATCCAGAAACAAAGCGCCAGTCAGCTCAATGGAAGCACACAGATTCACCGCCACCAAAAAAATTTCGGGTAACCACCAGTGCTGAAAAAATAATGGTGTCCATGTTCTGGGACAGCAAGGGCGTAATCCTTACCCATTGCGTTCCAAAGGGCACTACGGTAACATGTGCATCCTACGAAAATGTTTTGAAGAACAAATTCCTTCCTGCACTGCAACAAAAACGTCCGGGAAGGGCTGCGCGTGTGCTGTTTCACCAAGACAACGCACCCGCACATCGAGCTAACGTTACGCAACAGTTTCTTCGTGATAACAACTTTGAAGTGATTCCTCATGCTCCCTACTCACCTGATCTGGCTCCTAGTGACTTTTGGCTTTTTCCAACAATGAAAGACACTCTCCGTGGCCGCTCATTCACCAGCCGCGCTGCTATTGCCTCAGCGATTTTCCAGTGGTCAAAACAGACTCCTAAAGAAGCCTTCGCCGCTGCCATGGAATCATGGCGTCAGCGTTGTGAAAAATGTGTACGTCTGCAGGGCGATTACGTCGAGAAGTAACGCCAGTTTCATCGATTTTGGGTGAGTAGTTAATTAGAAAAAAAATCGGAGGCCTTAGAACTTGAATGCACCTCGTACTTTGACAGGTGACACGTAAGTAAGTATCCTGTCTCATCACATGCATCCATTAATGTGCATTCCGACAGACTTGGGTAATTCCAGCAGGACAATGCGACACCCCACACGTCCCGAATTGCTACACAGTGGCTCCAGGAACAGTCGTCTGAGTTTAAATATTTCCACTGGCCAATACGTGAACATTATTGAGCACATCTGGGATGCATTGCAACGCGCTGGCCAGAAGAGATGTCGACCCTCTCGTACTCTTACGGATTTATGGACAGTCCTGCAGAATTCATGGTGCCAGTTTCATCCAGCACTACTACAGACATTAGTCGAGTCCACTCCATGTCGTGTTGCGGCACTTCTGCATGCTCGCGGAAGCCCTGCACGATATTAGGCAGGTGTAGAATTTTCTTTGGCTCTTCAGTGTATTACAGGTCTGGCCAAACTGCGAAGTGTGTTGCTAGCTCGATCACAAGATATACGCAAAATCCAACGAATGTTAAACTAACACACGTGGCACGTCGGCCACTCACTTCAGTCACCAACTCAAGGCTGCGAGACGATCGTGTGTTTTCCGCCGTTCATGTTTAATTGTTCTCTGTGACATAACACAGAACCGAACCGAAGGGTCAACGGTGGTGCTGCGGTGGATACAATAGAGACGGACGAGCATCGCCAGGTGTGCAGATCGGCGATGGGTGTCTGGTCCATCGTGCGACAGATACCGGCCATAATTACCCGTACCACTCATCATCAGACAGGTCCTCACCTGCTCTTCTTTCCAGGCTCCGGATACTTCCCACAAACGAAGACGAACTCCGTACAGCGGCCTGGTGGACATGCAGTACACTACTTGTTTGCCGACGAGGAGAAACACGACCTCAATTTTGGCACTTCCTTAGTGAACGGCAATGTGCAGTCGTGCGCAACCCCAAAAACAGACTATCTCTCTCCAGTTTTGTTTGTTGTGTCTTTTCTTAATCCACCCCGAAGTTGGGGTGTTCCTGCAATGAGGAGTTGATGCACGCATATTCCACTCTTAATACCGATTATTTTCTGGTCATCGGAATGTTATTCTCCGAAATACTATACTTTCGATAGCCCCACCGAAAGTAGCGAAAAAATGGCTCTAAGCACTATGGGACTTAACATCTGAGGTCACAGGTACCCCGGGATTCGAATCTGCGACCGTAGCAGCAGTGCGGTTCCGGACCCGAATGTGGCGAATTGCCGCTCCCTCCTCCTTGTGACATCGATTTCCCGCTACGCTCAGGGGTGTTATTAAAAATAAAAGTAAAAAACAAGTAAATAAAATAAAAAGAAACACGAACTTATTGATGTACCTCTACTCCACTTTCCCTATGCGTTTCTTCGTTGCTGGTTCAAATGGCTCTGAGCACTATGGGACTTAACATCTATGGTCATCAGTCCCCTAGAACTTACAACTACTTAAACCTAACTCACCGAAGGACAGCACACAACACCCAGCCATCACGAGGCAGAGAAAATCCCTGACCCCGCCGGGAATCGAACCCGGGAACCCGGGCGTGGGAAGCGAGAACGCTACCGCACGACTACGAGATGCGTCTTCGTTGCTGGGACAGGGACCGGGACATAGAGGCCAGCCTCGGGGTTGTACCCCTGCTCACTTTGCCCGCACCCCTCCCTCTGGGTGACAGGAAGATTGGGAAAAAAAGAAAAAAAAAAGCCAGATCACTGAAGTTAACCACCGCTGGGCGAGGCCAGTACTCCGATGGGTGACTGTCCCGATACACTGTGATCTGTAGGCAATTTTCCCTTTGCCTCTACATCAGAGGGGACAAGGTAGTTGCTAGCGTGAAGTCCCTCATCACCAGTTTTGGCGCCAATGTTGTGGACTACATTCCAAACCCCTCCGCAGTGTCTGATGAAAGTGAGCGCATGCGACGTGGTTCATGGTTAGCCGTTGGTCGGATGGGGACGTTAGGCTCGGTGGGGCCCAAGACACTGTTCTACAGGGGTAGACTTCGTGATAGCATCGAGTTGCACCCTCTCCCTTTTCTCATGATCATCGAACACATACATGCTGCAGACAGCCACACACACACACACACACACACACACACACACACACACACATTACAATCAAAACGGTTACACTTAAACAACACACAACCGTCACATTTCGTGAAGGAAACGCACCTACAGGTACGAAGGATTGAGAACACCCTTCCAGTTCGGCGTCTCCAACCATTCATGCCATACAACGTCAAAGAGCGCAACTTAGTTACTTAAGTAATGATCACCATTCAAACTTGAAGGTAGTTATACACACACTACTGGCCATTGAAATTGCTACACCACGAAGATGACGTGCTACAGACGTGAAATTTAACCGACAGGAAGAAGATGCTGTGATATGCAAATGATTAGCTTTTCAGAGCATTCACACAAGGTTGGCGCCGGTGGCGACACCTACAACGTGCTGACATGAGGAAAGTTTCCAACCGATATCTCATACACAAACAGCAGTTGATCGGCGATGCCTGGTGAAACATTGTTGTGATGCCTCGTGTAAGGAGGAGAAATGCGTACCATTACGTTTCCGACTTTGATAAAGGTCGGATTGTGGCCTATCGTGATTGTGGTTTATCGTATCGCGACATTGCTGCTCGCGTCGGTCGAGATGCAATGACTGTTAGCAGAATATGGAATCGGTGGGTTCAGGAGGGTACTACGGAACGCCGTGCTGCATCCCAACGGGCTCGTATCACTAGCAGTCGAGATGACAGGCATCTTATCCGCATGGCTGTAACGGATCGTGCAGCCACGTCTCGGTCCCTGAGTCAACAGTTCGGGACGTTTGCAAAACAACAACCATCTGCACGAACAGTTCGACGACGTTTGCAGCAGCATGGACTATCAGCTCGGAGACCGTGGCTGCGGTTACCCTTGACGCTGCATCACACACAGGAGCGCCTGCGATGGTGTACTCAACGACGAATCTGGGTGCACGAATGGCAAATCGTCATTTCTTCGGATGAATCGAGGTTCTGTTTGCAGCATCATGATGGTCGCATCCGTGTTTGGCGACATCGCGGTGAACACACATTGGAAGCGTGTATTCGTCATCGCCATACTGGCGTATCACCCGGCAAGATGGTATGGGGTGCCATACCATCGTCTCGGTCACCTCTTGTTCGTATTGACGGCACTTTGAACAGTGGACGTTACATTTCAAATTTGTTAAGACCCGTGCCTCTACCCTTCATTCGATCCCTGCGAATCCCTACATTTCAGCAGGATAATACACGACCGCATGTTGCAGGTCCTGTAAGGGCCTTTCTGGATACAGAAAATGTTCCACTGCTGCCCTGGCAAGCACATTTTCATGCATGATTGTTTACACCTTTCAGCAGGTTTAGTGACATCTCTACAGTCAAAGAAACTGTGTCTGTGATACAATATGCAGACTGAACGTCTACCTTCAGGACTTCTGGGAACTAGGGTGATGCAAAACTTTTATTGATATGTTAGTTTTGATATAGAGATATCGACACAAATATTTTAATATTGGAAGTAGAGAAAAGACCTTGTGTTTGGGACGTAATGCCCGAGAATACAAAAATAGAACGACGACAGATATTTATGTCAGTTACTTCCGGATTTCGCAGAGCTTTCAAGTTGCGAGGGGACATGTTTGTATTTATTATTATAAAAGTACTCTGGGTCACTTTGAATACCTACAGAACCAGCACAGGGGTTATGCATTTTTCAATTCGAGATTCGTCAACAGTGACAAGTTTTGAGAAGTTCCTACAGTTCTACTATTTTTGACACGTTAACTCTTGCTACTTCTTGCTTGTTGCTGCAATGACGTAATCCTATCGCCATTATTCGTCTGTCGTACTTGAACTTTTTGTAGCGCGTTCATAGGGTCCGTAATTTAATTTCCGTAGAAATGTAACATTCATCTTCTCATTTCAACGATCTTTAGCATCCACTATACAACTTCCCCTTCCCAAGTCAGGAGAAAAACTGTTGCATATCTACAGCAGATGCAAGTCTGAAATGTACCTGCACGCATGGGCGGGGGGGGTTGTAAGACAGGCCGCCCTAAATAAACAGAGAGTAAATACCCGAGGTCTCGTTTTCGCACAGTTATGGCGGATAATCTGGGAAACTGTTTGATATACACAAGAAATTTTAATATTTATAGTTGTCGAATTATGGCACGAACAGTTTTTTTAAAATTAAACTACATACTTTTTGTGCAACTTGACGAAATAATAACAACATAACAGCGGCGCTAAACAATCTCCTGCCGCCAGGTGAACAGCGCTCACGAACTTCTGCCTCACTGTGCTAAGTGCATGCCTACTCGTCACAACATGCTGTCACAAATATAGTGGCTGATCACCATTTTATGTAACGTGACAGTGTGTGAAGCCTTTCTATTTTTTTTTTTTTTATTTTGATCATGGCCCTTTCGCATCATAAATAGCGGGACGGCACCTACACAGCACACAGTGTTATGATGATGATGATGATGATGATGTTTAGTTTGTGGGGCGCTAAACTGCGCGGTCATCAGCACCAATACAAAGTCCCAATTTTTACACAGTGCAATCTAGCCACTGTCGCGAATGATGATGGTGATGATGGAATGATGAGGACAACACGAACACCCAGTTCCCGGGCAGAGAAAATTCCCAACTCGACCGGGACCCTGTGATCCAGAGGTAGCAACGCTGGTTACTAGACCACGAGCTGCGGACAGCTCACACAATGAATCTCCCAAACTTGAACAGCTTGCGAAAATGGAAACTGCTATTTGTTCCGGCGTAACGTCTAGCACCGGCACGTCGGGCAAGAACGGAAGAGCAGAGAGGGCTATGAGACGACGTCAGCCAATAGTACACTGACTGACATCTCTCTAGGGCGACACCAAGACAGCAGTGGCCTCTACACGAAGACAATACAGGCGCCGCACCGCGGGCCGAGTGGAAGACGAGCCGTCATACAAACGCTACAGCAGTGACTTACGAATTATATTGTTTTGCTTGCATTGGAATTGTATATACCGAAGGATATTGGTCATTTGCATGTCGCCATTTGCTTGCGGCACACCTTTGTGGATACGCAAAGTTAAGTATTGTCAATTTAACTTACTGTAATAAACTTCATCAATAAGATTTCCTTGAATTGTTGTCTAGCGATCCGAGAAAGTAGCTTTCCTAGGCACCCTATATTATACGAGTGGTCAGAACACAAAACTGATGACGTGCAGTTTTCACAGAATGACCTGGTAGTCAGGGGTTCGTATTGTTAGCCAATAAACAGATCGTAATGATACTTAAAAAGTGCATTATTTGTGCAAACATATACTTTTTTAAATGAAACAACGTCTATTGACATTAAAAGACTAAAAATAGGGTAAATTAGAACGTCTGTTGTTTGTTATAGGGTTCTAGTGCTAGTCGTTTACGGCATATCGTATTTTCAAAAGTTTCCACTCTGAGACTTCTCTGTGCCTTTCACCCTGCGTACTGCTAGGTACTGTTGTGGGTTGGCAGGAGGGCCAACACCGGGTACTAGAGGAAGCAGAAAGGCGCGCGTTTTAGCTCACGCAGGCTGGCGTGAGGTCTGGAACAGGTCAAGGAAATTAGACTGTAGAAAAAAACTGACGTAGCTGGTGGAATACTTAACTTTAATCCATAAATGGTGAACGTCGCTCTCGACGGTACATGATTACAGTATCATTAGTAACTGGTACTGGCGCCTTGCTAGGTCGTAGCAAATGACGTAGCTGAAGGCTATGCTAACTATCGTCTCGGCAAATGAGAGCGTATTTTGTCAGTGAACCATCGCTAGCAAAGTCGCTTGTACAACTGGGGCGAGTGCTAGGAAGTCTCTCTAGACCTGCCGTGTGGCGTCGCTCGGTCTGCAATCACTGATAGTGGCGACACGCTGGTCCGACTTATACTAACGGACCGCGGCCGATTTAAAGGCTACCACCTAGCAAGTGTGGTGTCTGGCGGTGACACCACAGGTACCATGTTGTTTCGTTTGCTTACAGTGCTTATGCGTGTTCCTCGAGTGCATTGCGACTTGTTAATCAGTTAGCGTGTGACTGTCCAAGCAGTAGGTCGTGAGAGGACGACGGGTTTTACCAGCGCAGAAAAAGCCGACCAGCTCTTGGTGTATGGAAAGTGTAGGAAGAATGCGGTCGTTGTTGTAGGGCGTACGGGGCAAAATAATATAATAGACGTTGACCATCTCGGCAGTTATGTATCAACCTCTTCAACTAGTTACGTGAAAGTGGAGTTGTAACACCTACACATCAGAATGCAAGGTAACAAATGATGACGGTAGAAGGGGAAATTAATCTTCTCACTACTGTTGTAGTTGATCCGCACTTTACCTCCAGCGCACGACGAAGAGGCATGAGTCAGGCAAATGCCCTATACATTCTCCATCGACATAGGTTCCACCTCTATCAAATCTCTCTCCATCAAGAGATGCATGGAAACGATTATCGGAATTTTCTGTACATGGGCAATAAGGCCGGATGTATGATGTATCTTGTTTGGTCAGGAAGCCACTTTTGCCAATCATGGCCAGGTAAACCGCCGAAACATGCACTGTTGGTCTGCTGACATCTCGCGTTGGCTTCGCCAGGTGGAACGCCAGCGTCAATATCGTGTAATCTTGTGGCGTGGAATAGTGAACCATCGGTACATAAGCCCGTTTGTCAAGGAAGGATCGCTGAGCGCACTCCTAAAAACCTACACTACTGGCCATTAAAATTGCTACAGCACCAAGATGACGTGCTACAGACGCGAAATTTAACCTACAGGAAGAAGATGCTGTGATATGCAAATGATAAGCTTTTCAGAGCATTCACACAAGCTTGGCGCCGGTGGTGACACCTACAACGTGCTGACATGAGGAAAGTTTCCAACCGATTTCTCATACAGAAACAGCAGTTGACCGGCGTTGCCTGGTGAAACGTTGTTGTGACGCCTCGTGTAAGAAGGAGAAATGCGTACCATCACGTTTCCGACTTGGATAAAGGTCCAATGATATACCTCGAATAATGAGTGGATGGGCAAATATCTTTAGGTACATTACGTATGTATATTGTGGACAGTTGGGAATGTGGGTCTCACGGGAGGCGTGCAAGGGATAAATCCTTGCAGTCGCGCTGTTCATCTGTGTCCTCGGTGGCTCAGATGGAGACGGCATGGTAGCTCAGCGTGTTCGGTCAGATGGCTGATTGGCCTCTGTAATAAAAAACTGAGTGGAATGATCAACAAAACGAAATTGAACGGATGTCATGTGACGTCCGCAAGGACCAAACACGAACAATAACGAACAAAATGAAAAAAAAGATGGATAGAGCGTCTGCCATGCAAACAGGAGATCCCGGGTTCGAGTCCCGGTCGGGGCACACATTTTCAGCTGTCCCCATCGAGGTATATCAACAACACCTGCCGGCAGCTGAGCGTTTCAATTAATTATCATTTATTCTAGAGAAGCTGCACGGTCATCAATGGTTCCTGTTCTTTCGAGAACAGTTACTATCTTCATATACTCTACTTTTAGTTTGTTAGTATCAACAGAAATTGTTCCATTTAGGAAAGTGTGTATTTGCACCAAAAACACACTTTCTAAGTATTACTACAATTAGTTGATTGGCTAACAATACGAGCCCTTGACTACCAATCCGTTCTGTGAAAACCGCACATCAATAGCACTCGCCATTTCCGCAATATTTGCGGTGCACGCTATAGACGATTCCGCTGTATATTCAATTTATTCATCGTTGTCCATTGATCTGGGAAAGGAGGAACCAGTATCTCTATTTTATCAGTAAAAGAAATTAATTTAATATTTATTCAGAAGAACGGACACGTATACTAATCTTGTTAGCAGGATTGCAAGTCCTAGACTGTATATTTACGACAAAATGCTACTTCTCACTTATTACAGTGCTTCAATTAAAATTTAAATTGGAACAGGAAATGACAACTTACTAAAGGATTGTCGCGTGACTCGTCGGAGCCGTGTTCGTAAAGAAATTACTGTTCTGCCCGTACTCGGTGGGTGAAGGTAAGGCGCAGGAAGGATGATAATTCGCTACAAGCAGTCGATCGACTAACGGCCACGTGTTCGGCCACACAGCACGAATTACGTGAAATTAAACCGACACTGGTAGTCTACTGTCTGGCAGAACACATGCAACGAAATTAATAATTGATAAGAATACAATACGGCATACCTACACGCCATGTAACATGTAACAGTATACCCTGTTGCACTTGGTTCGGTTAACAAAGGAAACTCGTTAGAGATTTAGAAAGGAAAAACATTATGTCATCGTTTCAATCCTGCCAGTTAATGCCAGTAAACTGAGGAGGATCTACTCGATATCGTGAGTGGCGCGAGACGCTCTCTTGTGCAACGTCTGTAGTACGTCATCTTCGTGGTGTAGCAATTGTAATGGCCAGTAGTGTAGTTAAGGGCTCACCGGCCATTAGACCATCTTCTGTGCGGATGCACACACATTGCCCGAACTCATACGGGAATCGGTAAAGCCACAAGTAATGAGTGTAATGGGCAGGGACACTACGAATATAGTGCGGGACAGCAAGTTGAGAACGTGGGTCTCACAGGGAGCGTGCGGGAGATAAGTCCCTGCAGTCGCACTATCATCTGTGTCCTCGGTGGGTCAGATGTATAGAGCGTCTGCCATGTAAGCAGTAGATCCCGGGTTCGAGACCCTGTCGGAGAACACATTTCCAACTGTCCCCGTTGATGTACACTCCTGGAAATGGAAAAAAGAACACATTTACACCAGTGTGTCAGACCCACCATACTTGCTCCGGACACTGCGAGAGGGCTGTACAAGCAATGATCACACGCACGGCACAGCGGACACACCAGGAACCGCGGTGTTGGCCGTCGAATGGCGCTAGCTGCGCAGCATTTGTGCACCGCCGCCGTCAGTGTCAGCCAGTTTGCCGTGGCATACGGAGCTCCATCGCAGTCTTTAACACTGGTAGCATGCCGCGACAGCGTGGACGTGAACCGTATGTGCAGTTGATGGACTTTGAGCGAGGGCGTATAGTGGGCATGCGGGTGGCCGGGTGGACGTACCGCCGAATTGCTCAACACGTGGGGCGTGAGGTCTCCACAGTACATCGATGTTGTCGCCAGTGGTCGGCGGAAGGTGCACATGCCCGTCGACCTGGGACCGGACCGCAGCGACGCACGGATGCACGCCAAGACCGTAGGATCCTACGCAGTGCCGTAGGGGACTGCACCGCCACTTCCTAGCAAATTAGGGACACTGTTGCTCCTGGGGTATCGGCGAGGACCATTCGCAACCGTCTCCATGAAGCTGGGCTACGGTCCCGCACACCGTTAGGCCGTCTTCCGCTCACGCCCCAACATCGTGCAGCCCGCCTCCAGTGGTGTCGCGACAGGCGTGAATGGAGGGACGAATGGAGACGTGTCGTCTTCAGCGATGAGAGTCGCTTCTGCCTTGGTGCCAATGATGGTCGTATGCGTGTTTGGCGCCGTGCAGGTGAGCGCCACAATCAGGACTGCATACGACCGAGGCACACAGGGCCAACACCCGGCATCATGGTGTGGGGAGCGATCTCCTACACTGGCCGTACACCACTGGTGATCGTCGAGGGGACACTGAATAGTGCACGGTACATCCAAACCGTCATCGAACCCATCTTTCTACCATTCCTAGACCGGCAAGGGAACTTGCTGTTCCAACAGGACAATGCACGTCCGCATGTATCCCGTGCCACCCAACGTGCTCTAGAAGGTGTAAGTCAACTACCCTGGCCAGCAAGATCTCCGGATCTGTCCCCCATTGAGCATGTTTGGGACTGGATGAAGCGTCGTCTCACGCGGTCTGCACGTCCAGCACGAACGCTGGTCCAACTGAGGCGCCAGGTGGAAATGGCATGGCAAGCCGTTCCACAGGACTACATCCAGCATCTCTACGATCGTCTCCATGGGAGAATAGCAGCCTGCATTGCTGCGAAAGGTGGATATACACTGTACTAGTGCCGACATTGTGCATGCTCTGTTGCCTGTGTCTATGTGCCTGTGGTTCTGTCAGTGTGATCATGTGATGTATCTGACCCCAGGAATGTGTCAATAAAGTTTCCCCTTCCTGGGACAATGAATTCACGGTGTTCTTATTTCAATTTCCAGGAGTGTATATCAACGCCTGCATGCGGCTAAGGGTATCCATTTCATAGTATTATGTAATTATAATTTCAAATAAATCAGTGTTGTAATTCCACAGCTTTAAGCATTAAAAATTACAAGCATACGTGAGAAAATTCATCAAATCGTCCAGTATAGCTCACCGAATATTTCATATCGATATACGAGGTTATTCATTAGTACCTCTGCACCTTCAGACAGTTTTTTACCTCACATTAGAGGTATTCAACATTGGAATCGTTTGTGACGCAGCGAACGTCAATATCTGCGTGCAGTTCATTGAGGTCGCTGACACAAATTGCTCGGGTAGGCGCGGCAGCACCCGGCTATGGAAGTCGGTTGACCGGGTTGCCTATGCACAGGAGCTGTGTAATTCGATGCTGCAGTGTGGAACAGATGATCTGTCAACACTTTCTGACAACACTGGTTTCCTGCGGTAGTGCGTTCTTCAACTACACCACGGCGCGTACAATGAATCGGGGACCTGCTCTATACACTGGTGCGTGTCATTTTACTCTGCGTCTCTTACTTTTTGCGCAGTTTTGAAACTACGTAGGTACTTACGAATGATGCTGTATATGATCCGTCCTTGATATACGACGTGTAGCTTTAAAGTAACTTGACTATTGCTGTAAGACATTCTATTTGAAAAAAAAAAATGTTTTTGTTACTGTCACCCTCAATATACTCACCTCCTCTGTTCGTACAACGCCCCATGCTAATTTTCCATTGAACAGTGCTGAACGTCTTCCTCTGTGAGCTCCTCTATCATGTGTGCCACTTTTTCTTTCACTGCTTCTTCACACTGAAATCTTTCTCCTTTAAATCGATCGTGTGAGACCCAACTCGCGAGACCCAGAAAATATTAGATACAGGCTCCCAGGTAGATACCATTTTCCTTGACTTCCGGAAGGTATTCGATACAGTTCCGCACTATCGCCTCATAAAAAGAGTAGGAGCCTATGGAGCATCAGACAAGCTGTGTGGCTGGATTGAAGCGTTTTTAGCAAACAGAACACAGCTTGTTGTTCTCAATGGAGAGACATCTACAGTCGTTAATGTAACCTCTGGCGTACCACAGGTGTGTGTTATGGGACCCTTGCTTTTCACAATATATATAAATGACCTAGTAGATAGTGTCGGAAGTTCCATGCGCCTTTTCGCGGATGATGCTGTAGTATACAGAGAAGTTGCAGCATTAGAAAATTGCAGCGAAATGCAGGAAGATATGCAGTGGATAGGCACTTGGTGCAGGGAGTGGCAACTGACTCTTAACATAGACAAATCTAATGTATTGCGAATACATAAAAACAAGGATCCTTTATTGTATGATTATATGATAGCAGAGCAAACTCTGGTAGCAGTTACTTCTGTAAAATATCTGGGAGTATGCGTACGGAACGATTTGAAGTGGAATGATCATATAAAATTAATTGTTGGTAAGGCAGGTGCCAGGTCGAGATTCATTGGGAGAATTCTTAGAAAAAGGAGTCCATTAAAAAAGAAGGTGGCTTACAAAACACTCGTTCGGCCTATACTTGAGTATTGCTCATCAGTGTGGGATCCGTACCAGGTCGGGTTGACAGAGGAGATAGAGAAGATCCAAAGAAGAGCGGCGCGTTTCGTCACAGGGTTATTTGGTAAGCGTGATAGCGATACGGAGATGTTTAGCAAACTCAAGTGGCAGACTCTGCAATATAGGCGCTCTGCATCGCGGTGTAGCTTGCTGTCCAGGTTTCGAGAGGGTGCGTTTCTCGATGAGGTATCGGATATGTTGCTTCCCCCTACTTATACCTCCCGAGGAGATCACGAATGTAAAATTAGAGAGATTCGAGCGCGCACGTAGGCTTTCCGGCAGTCGTTCTTCCCACGAACTATACGCGACCAGAACAGGAAAGAGAGGTAATGGCAGTGGCACGTAAAGTGCCCTCCGCCACACACCGTTGGGTGGCTTGCGGTGTATAAATGTAGATGTAGATGTAAATACATATTTGACCTTTGGGAATGAGTGAAATACACATGGTGCTAGGTTAGGCGAATGACGTGAGTGATCTAACAGTGGGATGCTGCGCTTCGCTATAAACCTCTGAACAGACAATGTCGGTGCGTTTCCTTAATGCAGAACACATTACTTGTTCTTCCACAGTTCGGATCGTTGTTTTCTTATTTTCTCACGGAGTTGAGCAAGAACCACAAGGAAGTAATATCGATTAATAGTTTGATTATCAGGGACCCAGATAAGATACACAATTCCAAAATATCGGAAAAAATAATTGCTTTGAGTTGTGCACTGGAGCACGCAGTGAAGTTGGGCCCTTCCAATGCATGGTTTGGTTCTTAGTTTCTGGATCACAGATGAAAAAGCATGATTCGGCGCATATTATCACACTTCCCAAGAAACTGGGATCATTTTCAGTGGTATTCAAAGTGTCAGTGCAAGTATTTTCACAGATTTCTTTTTGTTCGATCGTGAGAAGTTTTGGCACCAGTCTCGCACACACTTCTCTCATGTAGAATTGGTTATGTAAAATATGAATTGGCAACCTCTGTCAATTCCAACAGTTTCAGCGGACGGTGAGATCGAACCAGATTACCTACTTTTTCGATATTTTCATCCGTTTTTTGATGTTGAAATGTGTTCCGGGCGTGAGTCATCTTCAACGTCTTCTCGGTCATCTTCGAAACACTTGAACCATTCACAAACTCGCGTATTGGTAAACCGTCTGCACCATACACTTTTTTTTAGTAAAAGATAGATTTCAGTAGCACTTTATCTAAGTAACATGCGAAAACTGAAGATAATTCGCTACTCTGTCATTTAACATTTTTCCGACAAAATAAAATAACAGTTACCTACGTTAACGTTGCAGGCTGAAGAAGTGAATTAAAATTTGTGCTGCGGCAGGGACACTATATATATATATATATATATATATATATATATATATATATATATATATATATATATATATACTCCTGGAAATGGAAAAAAGAACACATTGACACCGGTGTGTCAGACCCACCATACTTGCTCCGGACACTGCGAGAGGGCTGTACAAGCAATGATCACACGCACGGCACAGCGGACACACCACGAACCGCGGTGTTGGCCGTCGAATGGCGCTAGCTGCGCAGCATTTGTGCACCGCCGCCGTCAGTGTCAGCCAGTTTGCCGTGGCATACGGAGCTCCATCGCAGTCTTTAACACTGGTAGCATGCCGCGACAGCGTGGACGTACCGTATGTGCAGTTGACGGACTTTGAGCGAGGGCGTATAGTGGGCATGCGGGAGGCCGGGTGGACGTACCGCCGAATTGCTCAACACGTGGGGCGTGAGGTCCCCACAGTACATCGATGTTGTCGCCAGTGGTCGGCGGAAGGTGCACGTGCCCGTCGACCTGGGACCGGACCGCAGCGACGCACGGATGCACGCCAAGACCGTAGGATCCTACGCAGTGCCGTAGGGGACCGCACCGCCACTTTCCAGC
Organism: Schistocerca cancellata; assembly: GCF_023864275.1. Classification (NCBI taxonomy): domain Eukaryota; kingdom Metazoa; phylum Arthropoda; class Insecta; order Orthoptera; family Acrididae; genus Schistocerca; species Schistocerca cancellata. The sequence continues at coordinate 61,317,215 of NC_064626.1, read as the reverse complement.
AAATTAGGGACACTGTTGCTCCTGGGGTATCGGCGAGGACCATTCGCAACCGTCTCCATGAAGCTGGGCTACGGTCCCGCACACCGTTAGGCCGTCTTCCGCTCACGCCCCAACATCGTGCAGCCCGCCTCCAGTGGTGTCGCGACAGGCGTGAATGGAGGGACGAATGGAGACGTGTCGTCTTCAGCGATCCCAATGATGGTCGTATGCGTGTTTGGCGCCGTGCAGGTGAGCGCCACAATCAGGACTGCATACGACCGAGGCACACAGGGCCAACACCCGGCATCATGGTGTGGGGAGCGATCTCCTACACTGGCCGTACACCACTGGTGATCGTCGAGGGGACACTGAATAGTGCACGGTACATCCAAACCGTCATCGAACCCACCGTTCTACCATTCCTAGACCGGCAAGGGAACTTGCTGTTCCAACAGGACAATGCACGTCCGCATGTATCCCGTGCCACCCAACGTGCTCTAGAAGGTGTAAGTCAACTACCCTGGCCAGCAAGATCTCCGGATCTGTCCCCCATTGAGCATGTTTGGGACTGGATGAAGCGTCGTCTCACGCGGTCTGCACGTCCAGCACGAACGCTGGTCCAACTGAGGCGCCAGGTGGAAATGGCATGGCAAGCCGTTCCACAGGACTACATCCAGCATCTCTACGATCGTCTCCATGGGAGAATAGCAGCCTGCATTGCTGCGAAAGGTGGATATACACTGTACTAGTGTCGACATTGTGCATGCTCTGTTGCCTGTGTCTATGTGCCTGTGGTTCTGTCAGTGTGATCATGTGATGTATCTGACCCCAGGAATGTGTCAATAAAGTTTCCCCTTCCTGGGACAATGAATTCACGGTGTTCTTATTTCAATTTCAAGGAGTGTATATATATATATATATATATATATATATATATATATATATATATATATATATATATATATATATGTTTGATTGATCTATATTGTTCGTTGAATTTGTTCGGGGCGGACGTCCGATGACACCCGTTTAGGTTCTTAGTTGCTCTATTCACTCAGTTTTTTTTTTTTTTTTTTCAGAGAGTAGCTAACACTCTGACCGAACACGCTGAGCTAACGTGCCGGCAATTCGAACCCAGGGCGTCAGGCTTACTAGGCAGATATGCTGACCGTACATAAGCAAGAAGATCCAGGTTCGAGTCCCGGCCACAGCACAAATTTTAATTCACTTCTTCAGCTTCCAACGTCATCGTAGATAAATTAGAGACTTACATGTCTCAGGGAAAATTTAATTTAAAATAACAGTTGTTACACAAAAGAAAGGCTACGGCCACACTGGTTTGTTTACAGACACCAGAGATTCCGCATTCGACTGAGAAGGCTTCACCCTTCACATCCATTGGTCGTTCATCTTTGGCGCATGCGCTCTTACTCTGTGACAGCATCAGTCCCATTATTTTACAGCCACACTTAGTATTTTGGGAAGTCTTCCTTCGCCGGCCCACCCAGTGTGCGTGTGTTAGGTAGAAGTGCTTGGCTACAAGAAACTCACAAGAGGCACCTTCTGGGAAGAGTGTTTGGGCTAGTTTGAGCACGCTGCGCAGTGTAGTATATTCATCGCAATAACATCCTGATGTAAACACTACGCTGCGTATTCATCTGCGTTTGCTAGTACCTCATGGGTTTTTATTTCCGGCGATGCTTCAGCTGTGTATAGTCGTGTACAATAATAACCTTACGTTACCGTAGCTCGCCCGCATTACTCAGCGAAGGTAGCCCAACGCACAACGTTCTACCGGTGAATTGAAAACCAATAACTTTTATCAGTTTATAAAATGTCTTTCTTTTAAAAGTAGGCAAGTCATCATCATTATTTACCGGCTGAAGTACCTTGTTTATTGTAGGCGCTTCGTTCCTGAAGTGACCTTTGACCACAGAGCATTTTTATCGAACTCTGTCACATTTTCCTAAAACACACAGTAGCGTTTTTTTTTTATCTTTTCTGACGTTGACAAGTTCCTGTATTCTTCCTTTCGCAGGTATTCCACTTGTCACAAAAACACTGGTAAATCGGATGTCATTGCTGCAACTTTGTTTACCGGTAGCGACGGATGGTTTTCCGATAACTTCTCAAAGACATTGAGAACTATCACATATTCACCACTTTTTAACGATTTTCCTCTTCTGTGTTTCACAAAAGAACACGACACAGTTTCACCCATTTTCATCGTACTAGTGGGATACACGAATGAGTGAGAACCAACACAATGACTGTGGGAGTGATTGCTGAGAATCGGTTGGAGGGGGTGGGGGGGGAGGGAGAGAGGAGATTTCTCGCCATTTCCTTTAGCACTCACAACGAGAAAGGTTCTCTGAAGCCTCCTACCTTCCTGATGTTTCTTCAGAACGCACCTGTGCAATATCACCAACTACAATCTGAGGAATGATTGATTTTTTTCCACACTCTGCATTTACTTTCAAGTGTCGTATCCATAAACATAAAAAATACAGGGTGATTCAAAAAGAATACCACAACTTTAGGAATTTAAAACTCTGCAACGACAAAAGGCAGAGCTAAGCACTATCTGTCGGCGAATTAAGGGAGCTATAAAGTTTCATTTAGTTGTACAGTTGTTCGCTTGAGGCGCTGTTGACTAGGCGTCAGCATCAGTTGATGCTAAGATGGCAACCGCTCAACAGAAAGCTTTTTGTGTTATTGAGTACGGCAGACGTGAATCGACGACAGTTGTTCAGCGTGCATTTCGAACGATGTATGGTGTTAAACCTCCTGATAGGTGGTGTATTAAACGTTGGTATAGACAGTTTACAGAGAATGGGTGTTTGTGCAAAGGGAAAAGTTCTGGACGGCCGAGAACGAGTAATGAAAATGAAGCACGCAGATGTTAGAGAATTGGCTGTTCCCTCAGCTCGAACAAGAAGCACAAAAATTCATATTTCAGCAGGATGGAGCGCCACCACATTGGCACTTATCTGTCCGTAACTACCTGAACGTCAACTACCCGAGGCGATGGATCGGCCGCCAGGCAGCCCGTGACAGAGCACTTCATCACTGGCCTCCAAGAAGCCCTGATCTTACCCCCTGCGATTTTTTCTTATGGGGGTATGTTAAGGATATTGTGTTTCGGCCACCTCTCCCAGCCACCATTGATGATTTGAAATGAGAAATAACAGCAGCTATCCAAACTGTTACGCCTGATATGCTACAGAGAGTGTGGAACGAGTTGGAGTATAGGGTTGATATTGCTCGAGTGTCTGGAGGGGGCCATATTGAACATCTCTGAACTTGTTTTTGAGTGAAAAAAACCTCTTTAAATACGCTTTGTAATGATGTATAACAGAAGGTTATATTATGTTTCTTTCATTAAATACACATTTTTAAAGTTGTGGTATTCTTTTTGAATCACCCTGTATGTTAGAGTGGAATCAAACACACAAACTTCCGAATAGAAGTTGCAAAAAAACCAAAGAAACAGCGTAGAGTTTTCTTGTTTGGGAAAGCAAATAAAACTGTCATTAGTGAATATCTTCAGAGTCAGCTCCAAACATTCACCGCGGGACACAAAGATATTGAGCATCTTTTGTCGGAATTTAAAGGTATTGTCCACCATGTGCTAGAGCAGTATGTGCCTAGCAGAAATATAGAGGAGGGAAAGGATCCACCTTGGTATAACAAACAATTAGGAAGTTACTGAGAAAGCAGAGAATTTTTTACAGTCGTTTAAAACGTGGTCACTGCCCCGTTGACAAACTATGCGAAATGAAAGCAGCTGTCAAAAGGACAATGAGATTCTTTTAACAAATTTGAAAGCAATATTTCATCTGCAGATTCAAAAAATAACCCCAAAAAATTTTGGTCGTACGTAAAATCTATAAACGCTACAAATAATTCAATACCTTCTCTTGCTGACAGTACGGGTAATGTAACTGATGATGATAAACAGAAGGCCGAAATTCTAAACCTAGCTTTCAAAAACTCGTTTCCGGTAGAGGACTGCAGCACCATTCCCCCTTTCAACTATCGAACAAACGCAAGGATGGCTGACGTAGTGTTTAGTGTATCTGGGATTGTAAAACAGTTAACATCCTTAGACGCCAGGAAGGCATCTGGCCCAGACGGTATCCCCGTAAGATTTCATGTTGACTACGCTACAAATACAGCACCACTCTTATCCAACATCTATCAGAAATCATTGGAACAGCGGAAAGTTCCACGAGACCGGAAGAAGGCCCAAGTCATAGCAATCTATAAAAAGAGTAGAAAATCAGATGCACATAATTACCGGCCAATTTCACTGACATCGAGTTGTTGTAGAATCATTGAACATATTTTGTGTTCAGACATAATGACCTTTATAGACTCTGAGAAGCTCATCTGCAGAATCCAGCACGGTTTTAGGAAACAGCGGTCATGCGAGACACAGCTGGCCCTCTTTGTGTATGATATACAACAGGCTCTAGATACCGGCTCCCAGGTTGATGCTATAATTCTCGACTTTCGAAAGGCGTTCGACTCAGTTCCGCAGTGTCGCTTGCTACAAGTGCGCGCTTGCGGTCTATCCGATGATATATGCAGTTGAAAAGAAAGCTTTCTAACAGACAGGGAGCAGTATGTCGTCCAGAAACAAGCGTAACTTCAGGTGTGGCCCAGGGCAGCGTAATAGGTGCTCTGCTTTTTACGATTTACATAAACGTTCTGGTTGATGGTATTGACAGCGGCCTTAGACTGTTTGCCGATGATGCTGTAGTCTACAGGAAAGTAGCATCACACGAAAGTTGTGAATGAATTAATGAGTATTTGCAGAAAATAAATGCGTGGTGTAATGACTGGCAGTTATCTCTCAATATTAGGAAATGTAACCTACTGCGCATAACAAGATGAAAATCCCCATTAATGTACGAGTATTAAAAAAAATTCCCAGTCTTTGGAAGCGGTAACATCTGTCAAGTATCTGGGTATGACTACTCGAAATGATCTCAAATGGAATGATCAGATTACACAAGTAACGCGTAAGGCGAACTCTAGATTGCGGTTTATTGGTAGAATCCTGAAGCGATGCAGTGCTTCAACAAAGGAAATTAGTTACAATACGTTAGTTCGTCCAGTCAGAGTATTGTTCGTCTGTATGGGACCCTTACTAGTTGGGTCTGATTCAAGAGATTGAGAAGGTCCATAGAAGAGCGGCAAGATTCGTGACTGGTACATTTAGCTATCGCGAGAGCGTTACAAATCTCATAAAAATTTTGAAGTGGGACACACTTGCAGATAGACAACGCGCTAAGCGGAACGGGCTGCTCGCTAAATTCCGAAATCCGATCTTTACCGAGGATGTAGAGGACATATTATTACCACCAACTAAAATCGCGCAGTGATCACAATTCAAAGAAGGAAAATTAGAGCTCGTACAGAGACGTTCCGACAGTCGTTTTTTCCTCGCGCGATCCGCGAGTGGAACAGTGGGCGACGGGAGGGAATATGACTTTGGCGCGAATTGTGCCCTCCGCCACACACCGCTTGGTGGCTAGCGGGGAATATATCTGGATGTGGATGTAGATGTAGATACCTACTACGCTGCCACAACTGTGTAGATTTTGTCATGTTTTTGTAATGATACTATAATTTTTTTTATTTTTTTAATCGTATGGTGATTTTATACAATATACACTTGATATAAGGCAAATGATTTTATACAAATTACATATGATATTAGACAAGATTAAACCTTAAAGTCGGTGTTTTTGGACCAGTTAATTAAGCTTGGTGTGACAGTGAACAAGTCATCGGGAATTCCAGCGTATGAATGAAGTGGACAGCGTCGGACTAGATGTTCAATTGTCTGCTCTTCTCGATTACATCCACACATTGGTGAACTGATCCAGTCCCATTTTTACCTGAAGTACCTACAAGAACCATGTCTAGCCCTTAACCTGTTGAGGTGGCACCAAAGGTTCCTCGGTAGGTCAAAACCTTTTGGCTTCTTTGTGGGATCAAGGTGATGGGTTCTTGTTCCCAATGTTTATGTTGACCATTCATGCTTCCAGCTTTGGTTTAGATCAAAACCATTCGCGATGAGTTGTCCTGCAGTAACAGTTTCTGGTCTTCTTGATGGCAATCGTTGCTGTGTCGGATGACAGAATTCCTGGTGCAGTGGCAGAGAGGGTGATGCAGAGATTTTCTTGGCCTCGCTTAGTAGAGCTTGTTTCCGCCTTAAGTGAGGTGGAGGGATGTGACTCAGTACAGGTAACCATCATACTACACTCCTGGAAATTGAAATAAGAACACCGTGAATTCATTGTCCCAGGAAGAGGAGACTTTATTGACACATTCCTGGGGTCAGATACATCACATGATCACACTGACAGAACCACAGGCACATAGACACAGGCAACAGAGCATGCACAATGTCGGCACTAGTACAGTGTATATCCACCTTTCGCAGCAATGCAGGCTGCTATTCTCCCATGGAGACGATCGTAGAGATGCTGGATGTAGTCCTGTGGAACGGCTTGCCATGCCATTTCCACCTGGCGCCTCAGTTGGACCAGCGTTCGTGCTGGACGTGCAGACCGCGTGAGACGACGCTTCATCCAGTCCCGAACATGCTCAATGGGGGACAGATCCGGAGATCTTGCTGGCCAGGGTAGTTGACTTACACCTTCTAGAGCACGTTGGGTGGCACGGGATACATGCGGACGTGCATTGTCCTGTTGGAACAGCAAGTTCCCTTGCCGGTCTAGGAATGGTAGAACGATGGGTTCGATGACGGTTTGGATGTACCGTGCACTATTCAGTGTCCCCTCGACGATCACCAGTGGTGTACGGCCAGTGTAGGAGATCGCTCCCCACACCATGATGCCGGGTGTTGGCCCTGTGTGCCTCGGTCGTATGCAGTCCTGATTGTGGCGCTCACCTGCACGGCGCCAAACACGCATACGACCATCATTGGCACCAAGGCAGAAGCGACTCTCATCGCTGAAGACGACACGTCTCCATTCGTCCCTCCATTCACGCCTGTCGCGACACCACTGGAGGCGGGCTGCACGATGTTGGGGTGTGAGCGGAAGACGGCCTAACGGTGTGCGGGACCGTAGCCCAGCTTCATGGAGACGGTTGCGAATGGTCCTCGCCGATACCCCAGGAGCAACAGTGTCCCTAATTTGCTGGGAAGTGGCGGTGCGGTCCCCTACGGCACTGCGTAGGATCCTACGGTCTTGGCGTGCATCCGTGCGTCGCTGCGGTCCGGTCCCAGGTCGACGGGCACGTGCACCTTCCGCCGACCACTGGCGACAACATCGATGTACTGTGGAGACCTCACGCCCCACGTGTTGAGCAATTCGGCGGTACGTCCACCCGGCCTCCCGCATGCCCACTATACGCCCTCGCTCAAAGTCCGTCAACTGCACATACGGTTCACGTCCACGCTGTCGCGGCATGCTACCAGTGTTAAAGACTGCGATGGAGCTCCGTATGCCACGGCAAACTGGCTGACACTGACGGCGGCGGTGCACAAATGCTGCTGAGCTAGCGCCATTCGACGGCCAACACCGCGGTTCCTGGTGTGTCCGCTGCGCCGTGCGTGTGATCATTGCTTGTACAGCCCTCTCGCAGTGTCCGGAGCAAGTATGGTGGGTCTGACACACCGGTGTCAATGTGTTCTTTTTTCCATTTCCAGGAGTGTATAAAAAAGTAGATGAAAAGATAAGCTTTTATGCATTTCGTGTTCAAAGGAGAAACTGAGAGAGGATTCACAAACCAAGCCGACATGCATGACCGGCCGAAACATTATGACCGCTGCCCACCGCGACGTTGAATAGCGCCTAGCGGCGTAGCGGACACGTGAGGCGGTAACAAAAAGTATGTAAGCGGAGCTAACACGGACGGGGGATCACCCTAGCGAAGATGTGGGCTGAAAAAGGGGAAATCCATTGAGATAAGCGACTTTGACAAAGGGCAGATTAGTATTAAGCAGAGCCTGTGAACGAGTATCATGAAAACGGCGAAGATGGTCAAATATTGCAGTGCTACTGTCGTGAGAATCTGCGGAAAGAGGAAGAAGGACAATGAAACTCCCACTAGGTGCTAAATCGTTGGGCGTCCGCGACTCTTCACAGAACGTGGAGTTCGGAGGTTTGTCTACCCCATAAAGTAGGACAGATGGTAATCTGTGACTTCTCTACCGAAAGACACAATGCTGGTGCACGCACAAGTGTTTCGGAGTACACCGTTCGACGTACGCTGTCGAACATGGAGCACTGCAACGGATCACCCCTAGGTGTTCACATGTTGACCCACCGATATTGTCAGCTTCGATTGCAGTGGACACGGGATCATCGCGATTCGACCGTCGATTAGTGGTAACGTGTCGGCTCTTCGGGTGAATCTCATTTTTGCTACGCTGTGTCGCTGGTCGTCACTACAAACGCCGTCATCGAGGTGAACCGCGGCTCGAAACTTGTAGCGCGCCGCAGATACTGTGTGGTTGGCTGCGAGCAGTATTGTGTTACGGGAGACATTCTCTCCTGCACTTACATGGGACCGGTGGTAGTAATCGAAGACACGCTGACAGCAGCGAACCACCTGTATCCCTTCATGCTTGATGTCTTCCCCGACGGCGATGACATCTTTCAGCAATGTAATTGTCCATGTCTCGGACACGGGACCGTACTGCTGTGCATTGAGGAGCATTACAGTGAACTCACGTTGATGTCTCGGCGACCAAATTCGCCTGATGTAAACACTAACGAACCTGTCTGTGTCGCTATCGTGCGTCATCAGCGCGTACGCAAATCAGCTGCCCATTATTTACGCGAATTACATGACCTGTGCGTAGACATTTAACGACACATATATCCACGATCCTATCAACAGACTGTTAGACCCCTGATACGCAGAATCAGTGACGTATTCAGTTCCAAAGACGGACAACCAGCTACGAAGTAGGTGGTCATAATGTCTCGGCTCATCAGTGTATACCGATCATACGTAGCCATAACGTCATGCACAGAATATTCAGAGAAAGCGATTGTACACTGAGATTTGAAATAAAAAATGAATGGCGTGATCATTTGGCACGATGGTCAGTAAAATGGCTGCTGTCTAGTCATGTTTTAGAACGTCTCAAACTTTCATTACCGGTAGTACTACACAAAGTAGTTGTTGCTGTAGTCTTCAGTCGAGAGACGTTTGATGCAGCTGTGCATGCTACTCTATCCTGTGCAAGCTTCTTCATCTCCCAGTACCTACTGCAACCTACATCCTTCTGAATCTGCTTAGTGTATTCATCTCTTGGTCCCCCTCTACAATTTTTACCCTTCACGCCGCCCTCCAATACTATACTACTGGCCATTCAAATTGTTACACCGAGAAGATATGCAGATGATAAACGGGTATTCATTGGACAAATATAATATACTACAACTGACATGTGATTACATTGTTACGGAATTTGGGTGCATAGATCCTGAGAAATCAGTACCCGGAACAGCCACCTCTGGCCGTAATAACGGCCTTGATACGCCTGGGCATTGAGTCAAACAGAGCTTGGATGGCGTGTACAGGTACAGCTGCCCATGCAGCTTCAACACGATACCACAGTTCATAAAGAGTAGTGACTGGCGTATTGTGACGAGCCAGTTGCTCGGCCACCATTGACCAGACATCTTCAATTGGACAGAGATCTGGAGAATGTGCTGGCCAGGGCACCAGTCAAACATTTTCTGTATCCAGAAAGGCCCTTACAGGATCTACAACATGCTGTCGTGCATTATCCTGCTGAAATGTAGGGTTCCGCAGGGATCAAATGGAGGGTAGAGCCACGGGTCGAAACAGATTTGAAATGTAACGTCCACTGTTCAAAGTGCCGTCAATGCGAACAAGAGGTGATCGAGACGTGTAACCAATGGCACCCCATACCATCACACCGGGTGATACGCCAGTATGGCGATGACGAATACACGCTTCCAATGTGCGTTCACCGCGATGTCGCCAAACACGGATGCGACCATCATGACCTGGATTCATCCAAAAAATGACGTTCTGCCTTTCGTGCACCCAGGTTCGTCGCTAAGTACACCATCGCAGGCGCTCCTGTCTGTGATGCAGCGTCAAGGGCAACGGCAGCCATGGTCTCCGAGCTGATAGTACGTACAGCTGCAAACGTCGTCGAACTGTTCGTGCAGATGGTTGTTGTCTTGCAGACGTTCCTATCTGTTGACTCAGGGATCGAGACGTGGCTGCACGATCCGTTACAGCCATGCGGATAAGATGCCTGCCATCTCGACTGCTAGTGATACGACGCCGTTGGGATGCAGCACGGCGTTCCGTATTACCCTCCTGAACCCACGGATTCCATATTCTGCTAACAGTCACTGGATATCGACCAAAGCGAGCAGCAATGTAGCGATACGATAAACCGAAATTGCGGTAGGCTACAATCCGACCTTTATCAAAGTTGGACACTTGATGGTACGCATTTCTCCTCCTTACACGAAGCATCACAACAACGTTTCACAAGGCAACGCCGGTCAACTGCTGTTTGTGTATGAGAAATCGGTTGGAAACTTTCCTCATGTCAGCACGTTGTAGGTGTCGCCACCGGCGCCAACCTTGTGTGAATGCTCTGGAAAGCTAATCATTTGCATATCACAGCATCTTCTTCCTGTCAGTTAAATTTAGCGTCTGTAGCACGTTATCTTCGTGGTGTAGCAATTTCAATGCGCAGCAGTGTAAATTGTGATCCTTTAATGCCTCAGAACATGTCCTACCAACCGATCCCTTGGTCTGGTCAAGATGTGGCACAAATTTCTCTTCTCCCTAATTCTATTCAGTACCTCCTCATTAGTTATGTGATCTACCCATCTAATCTTCAGCATTCTTCTGTAGCACCACACATGACTACACCCCTTACAGACACTTTCAGAAATGACGGTTCCTAACACTTAAATCTATACTCGATGTTAACAAATTTATCTTCTTCAGAAACGCTTTCCTTGCCATTGCAAGTCTACTTTTTATATCCTCTCTACTTTGACCATCATCAGTTATTTTGCTCGCCAAATAGCAAAACTCCTTTACTACTTTAAGTGTCTCATTTCCTAATCTAATTCCCTCAGCATCACTCGATTTAATTCGACTACATTCCATTATCCTCGTTTTGCTTTTGTTGATGTTCCTCTTATACCCTCCTTTCAAGACACTGTCCATTCCGTTTAACTGCTCTTCCAGGTCCTTTGCTGTCTCTGACAGATTTACAATGTCATCGGTGAACCTCAAAGTTTTTATTTCTTCTCCATGGATTTTAATTCCTACTCTGAATTTTTCTTTCGTTCCCTTTACTGCTTGCTAAATATACAGATTGAATAACATCGGGAATAGGCTACAACCCTGTCTCACTCCCTTCCCAACCACTGCTCCCCTTTCATGCCCCTCGACTCTTATAACTGCCATCTGGTTTCTGTACAAATTGTAAATAACCTTTCGTTCCCTGTATTTTACCCCTGACACCTTCAGAATTTGAAAGAGAGTATTCCAGTCAACATTGTCAAAAGCTTTCTCTAAGTCTACAAATGCTAGAAACGTAGGTTTGGCTGCCCGTAATCTTTCTTCTAAGATAAGTCATAGGGTCAGTATTTCCTCACGTGTTCAAGCATTTCTACGGAAACCAAACTGATCTTCCCCAGTTTTCCATTTGTCTGTAAAGAATTCGTGTTAGTATTTTGCAGCCGTGGCTTATTGTACTGATAGTTCGGTAAATTTCACATGTGTCAACACCTGCTTTCTTTGGGATTGGAATCATTATATTCTTCTTGAAAGTATCTAGTACATAATTAGGGTCTGCTTCCAATGGCGTAACAACACACGTGAACGTTTGTTACTGCCGCTGACCAATCGTTGCGCATGTGTTTGCTGAATCGCGATCACTCTTACGATGAACAGAGTACGGCAGTGACAGCTACCTGGGACGTGCGGTCAGGTGTGGGCGGCGCCGGCGCGGCGGTACGCGCTAACGCTGTACGCTCCACGCGGTACGCCCCAGGCTGTTGCGCAGCGTAACGATCGGACCCCCGAGGCGCGTCGCAAGTTTCCTGAAGTTCCGGTCGCCTCGCCACCGCCAGACCTGACTCTGCCAGTCAGCCAGCAGCAGCGGCGGCGGGCTGAGTTAAGAGCCCGGGGTCCCAGCCCGGCCAACGGGTCAGCTCTGCTGTACATCCTGACCGCCGAGCCGGCCGCAGACTCGCGTAGCCAGAATTTGCTGCCAGAGGACTTGCGGATTAACTACTAGTGTGAAGAAAACCTGCGCCTGGGCCACCTGCTGCTGCTTTCTCGGCTAAAGGACACTTTAGAGAAGTCTTCCTTTCGATCGTGCTGGGTTTCCTGCGTGCATCAACACAGATTTCTCTATCCATGTACATCTACGTCTACATCATACTCTGCAGGCCACCTAATGGTGTGTGGCGGAGGGTACTTTTGTACCACTATCTGAGCCCTCTGTCCAACACCGTTAACTCGGGAAGGATGATTGTCGCTAAGCTTCTGTGTTAGCTCTTAATTTCTCGAATTTTCTCCTTGTGGACATTACGCGAGACATATGTAGGGGGGAAGAAATACGTTGTCTGACTCGTCACGGAAAGTACTATCTCGAAATTTCAATAGTAAATTTCTCCGTGATGCTCAACGTCTGCCAATGAAGTTTGTTGAGCACCCCCATGTTAGCTCTCGTGCCGACTGACTAAACGATTGTGCTGTTGGTCCCGGCGGAGATTCGAGTCCTCCCTCGGGCATGGGTGTGTGTGTTTGTCCTTAGGATAATTTAGGTTAAGTAGTGTGTAAGCTTAGGGACTGATGACCTTAGCAGTTAAGTCCCATACGATTTCACACACATTTGAACATTTGACTAAACGATCCCGTGACGAAACGTGCCCTTCTTCGTTCGATTTCTCTCTCTCTTCCATCAGTCTTACCTCGTAACGATCCCAGACAGACAAACAATACTCAATAATGCGTCGAACAAGCGCCTTATAAGTCACTTCCTTCGTGAATGAGTTACATTTCCTTAACATTCCTCCGATGAATCTGACTCCACATCTGCTTTTCGCACTATTTGTTTGAAAAGGACATTCCACTTTAAGGGCCGGCCGGGGTGGCCGAGCGGTTCTAGGCGCTTCAGTCTGGAACCGCGCGACCGCTACGGCCGCAGGTTCGAATCCTGCCTCGAGCATGGGTGTGTGTGATGTCCTTATGTTAGTTAGGTTTAACTAGTTCTACGTTCTAGGTGACGGATGACCTCAGAAGTTAAGTCCCATAGTGCTCAGAACCATTTGAACCATTCTGAAGCACTTTAAGATCGCTCCGGATAGTTACTCCCAGATACTTTACGGCAGATATTCTTTCCAACGGTTTTTCATCAATAGTGTAGCTATACAGTAGCGGATTTCTTTTCGTATGTAGCGCAATATGTTGCATACATTTACGTTCAAAAAATGGTTCAAATGGCTTTGAGAACTATGGGACTTAACATCTGTGGTCATCAGTCCTCTAGAACTAAGAACTACGTAAACCTAACTAACCTAAGGACATCACACACATCCATGCCCGAGGCAGGATTCGAACCTTCGACCGTAGCGGTCGCGCGGTTCCGGACTGAGCGCCTAGAACCGCTCGGCCACCAAGGCCGACACATTTACGTTCAAGATCAACTACCAGAGCCTAGACCATTCCTCAATTCTCTGGAGGTCGTTCTGCAAAACGTTACTACCTTCTCGCGTTGCCACTTTGTTATGAACAACCGCATCGTCTGCGTACAGTCTTGTAGAGCATCCGACGCATCTACTAGATCATTTATATATATTGTAAACAGTAACGGTCCTATCATACCTCCTTGGGGTACACCGGAAATTACCTTCACATCTGTCGACTTTGTTCCGTTAACAGCGACGTCTTGAGTTCTGTCTGCAATGAAATATTGAATCCAATCGCAAATCTGCTCCGATACTCGATAAGCTCGTTTTTTTTTTCACTAAACCGCAGTGCGCAACGGTGTCAAATGCCTGCCTGAAGTCAAGGAACAAGGCATCAACCTGAGCGCCATTGTCTACGGCACTATGTGTCTCATGGAGGAACAGAGCGAGATGAGTATCGCAGTATCTCTGTTTCCGGAATCCACGTTGATTTTTATAGAGGAGATTTTCCTTCCCCGAGAACGTCATAATTCAGAATGGTTCAAATGGCTCTGAGCACTATGGGATTTAACATCTGAGGTCATCAGTCCCCTACAACTTAGAACTACTTAAACCTAACTAAGCTAAGGACATCACACACATCCATGCCCGAGGCAAGATACGAACCTGCTACCGTAGCGGTCGCGCGGTTCCAGACCGAAGCGCGTAGAACCGCTCGGCGAAACCAGCCTGCAACGTCATAATTCTTGAGCACAAAACGTGTTCCTTAATTCTACAACGTCAACCACATAGGACTGTAGCTGTGTGCATCTGTCTTACGGCCCACTCGTGAATGAGATCCCAGTGGCCGCGCGGGATTAGCCGAGCGGTATGGGGCGCTGCAGTCATGGACTGTGCGGCTAGTCCTGACGGAGGTTCGAGTCCTTCCTAGGGCATAGGTGTGTGTGTTTGTCCTTAGGATAATTTAGGTTAAGTAGTGTGTAAGCTTAGGGACTGATGACCTTAGCAGTTAAGTCCCTTAAGATTTCAAACACATTTGAACATTTGAACAAGATCCCAGTGGATTCGGACATGGAGTTAGTTGCCACAATTGTAGCTGCCTGTGATGTGACTCGAAACACACCACGAGTATTTGTCTGGGTGCGTTGGAATTTTGTTCGCCAACATCATGCTTTCATTGAGGTTGATGACAGTCAGTTTCAGCAAATTTTGTAAGATACATTACAGATGGTACGTACATTGTGTGAGAGATGGTATTTGCAGTAACTGTAACTAATGTAAATACACACTGAAGAGTTAAACAAACTGGTACACCTGCCGCATATCGTGTAGGTCCCTTGCGAGCACGCAGAAGTGCCGCAACACGACGTGCCATGGACTCGACTAATGTCTGAAGAAGTGCACAATGGACACGAACGGATGCAGGTGATGAGACAGTATGATTACGTACGTGTCACCTGTCAGAGTCGTATCTAGACGTATCAGGGGTCCGCACACGCCTTACACCATTACAGAGCTTGAACAGTCCCCTGCTGATATGCAGGCTCCATCGATTGATGAGGTTGTCTTCATATTTGTACACGTCCGTTAGCTCGATACAATTTGAAACGAGACTCATCCGACCAGGCAACATATTTCTAGTCATCAATAGTCCAATGTCGGTGTTGACAGGCCCAGGCGAGGTGTAAGGCATTGTCATGCAATCACCGACGGCACACGAGTGTCTCCTAAAGCCCATATCGATGATGATTCGTTGAATGCTTCGCACTCTGACGCTTGTCGATGTCCCAGGATTGAAATCTGCAGCAATTTACGGAACGGTCGCACTTCTGTCACGTTGAACGATTCTCTTCGGTCGTTGTTCGTCCCGTTCTTACAGGATCCTTTTCTGGCCACAGCGATGTCGGGAGATTTTACCCGATTCCTGATATTCACGGTTCACTCGTGAAATCGTCTTAAGGGAAAATCCCTACTTCATCGCTACCTCGGAGGTCCTACTGTACGTGGGCCGACTATGCCACCACGTTCATACTTACTTAAATCTTGATAAACAGCCATTGTCGCAGGACTAACAACTGCGCCAGACACTTGTCTTATGTAGGCATTGCCGACCGCAGCGGCCATTCTGTCTGTTTACATATCTCTGTATTTCAATACGCATGCCTGTATCAGTTAGTTTGCCGCTTCGGTGTAAAAAAAGTGCACAGTAATGTTATTTTATTCCTATTATCTCCTTATGCTGGCTTCCCAGACCCGCGAGGCGTACCTCAAATTTTTCAGTGGAGCATCCTCTATGTCCTGTTAAATTTCTGCATCTACATCGACATCGATACTCTGCAAATCACCTTTAAGTGCCTGGCAGAGGGTTCATCGAACCACCTTCACAATTCTCTATTATTCCAATCGCGTATAGCGCGCGGAAAGAATGAACAGCTATATATTTCCGTACGAGCTCTGATTTCCCATATTTTATCGTGGTGATCGTTCCTCCCTATGTAGGTCGGTATCAACAAAATATTTCCGCATTCGGAGGAGAAAGTTGGTGATCGGAATTTCGTGAGAAGATTCCTTCGCAACGTAAAACGTCTTTCTTTTAATGATGTCAAGCTCAAATCCTGTATCATTTCTGACAGATTCTCCCATATTACGCGATAATACAAAACGTGCTGCCTTTCTTTGAGCTTTTTCGATGTACTCCGTCAGTCCTATCTCGTAAGGATCCCACACCGCGCAGCAGTATTCTGAAAGAGGACGGACAAGCGTAGTGTAGGCAGTCTCCTTAGTAGGTCTGTTACATTTTCTAAGTGTCCTGCCAATAAATCGCAGTCTTTGGTTAGCCTTCCCCACAACATTTTCTATGTTTTCCTTCCGATTTAAGTTCTTCGTAATTGTAATACCTAGGTATTTAGTTGAATTTACGCCTTTGAGATTAGACTGATTTATCATGTAACCGAAGTTTAACGAGTTCCTTTTAGCGCTCATGTGGATGACCTCACACTTTTCGTTATTCAGGGTCAACTATTACTTTTCGCACCATTCAGGTATCTTTTCTAAATCGTTTTGGAGTTTGTTTTGGTCTTCTGATGACTTTATTAGTCGATAAACAACAGCGTCATCTGCAAACAACCGAAGACGGCTGCTCAGATTGCCTCCCAAATCGTTTACATAGACAAGGAACAGCAAAGGGCCTATTACACTACCTTGGGGAACGCCAGCCATCACTTCGGTTTTACTCGACGACTTTCCTTCAATTACTACGTACTGTGACCTCTCTGACATGAAATCACAAATCCAGTCACATAACTGAGACGATTTCCATAAGCACGCAATTTCACTGCAAGCCGCTTGTGTGGTACACTGTCAAAAGTCTTCCGGAAATCCAGAAATACGGAATCAATGTGAAGTCCCTTGTCAATAGCACTCAACACTTCATGTGAATAAAGAGCTAGTTGTGTTTCACAGGAACGATGTTTTCTAAACCCATGTTGACTGTGTGTCAATAGACCATTTCCTTCGAGGTAATTCATAATGTTCGAACACGATATATGTTCCAAAAACCTGCTGCATATCGACGTTAATGATATGGACCTGTAATTTAGTGGATTACTCCTACTACCTTTCTTTAATATTGGTGTGACCTGTGCAACTTTCCAGTGTTTGGGTACGGATATTTCGTCGAGCAAACGGTTGTATATGATTGTCAAGTATGGAGCTAAAGCATCAGTATACTCAGAAAGGAACGTAATTGGTGTACAGTCTGGACCAGAAGACTTGCTTTTATTAAGTGATTTAAGTTGCTTCACTACTGCGAGGATATTTACTTCTACGTTACTCATGTTGGCAGCTGTTCTTGATTCGTATTCTGGAGTATTTACTTCATCTTCTTTTGTGAAGGCATTTCGGAAGACTGTGTTTACTATGCTTTGGCAGCACTGTCTTACGCTCTTACGGAAACACCCTGTCAGATTTCCTAACGATAGTAAACATGAATAACACTACTGTTCATTGCCTCCCGTTCTACATGTCACAGGGGATGGCAACTCTTAATCATTTAGATACCCGCATATAGTGTCTGCGTATAGAAAGTTACATTGACATCCGACTATGTTTTCTTGGTGAGCCACTCTTTTTCTTTCAGGGAGTATACTGAACATTAGAGTGCTGCAACGCTCTGTGTTTGACCCGTCACGGCTCGCCTGTTGACGTGGGGACCGAGCCGCTTGTGTCCGGCCCCACACGACTCGGCTCGGCCACGTACTCGCCCCATGTCTGATGTCCGGATTCCGGACACGCGGATAAGAGAGAGCATGACCGGCCACCGGTGACGTCTCACCTCGCCTCTACCCGGCTCGCTGCACTGTACTTTACTGTACAGATCCAACGCCTCTCTCTCTCTCTCTCTCTCTCTCTCTCTCTCTCTCTCTCTCTTTTAATACAAAAGTAACATTTCCAAGAACGGGTACGTGACACAGCTAAATTCATAAAGCACCTGGAAAGTAAAATGATATTTCAATACAATCGCGGATAGAAGACGAGTCTCATGTCCAAACAAAAGAGATATTTTTCCTTTTATTTATAGGAAACATTAAATAAGTGTTTTCCCTGTAATCTAGAAGACAACCATCTTCATAAAGAAAGCATACAAAGAACACTGAACATTTACAGTCGTAACTTGTCATACGTTTCAATTGTTTGCAACATAAACAAAATTATAGTTATTGTTGATCAGCAGGAAATCACTACCGCGTTCCGGATTTAATTGGCTGCGGCAATTTGTTAGTAACATGCCGGCTTTACTAAAGCACCTTTCATTAGGTGCGCTTGTTGCTGGGATACATAAAATACCTCTTGCAACTGCAGCCAAACCTGGCAGATCTGTTTCATGTCTGCTCCACCACTTTAAGATGTCATCATCATCTCCGGGGTGCATTAAAATGTACAGATCTACTTCATCCGCTGCGGATGATCGGTTGTTCCTCCATTCCTTGAAACGAGCTCTCTTTCTGGGTGGTGATGACACAGTACTTGAAGGATCTATGATAATAAACAAAAGAGACAAGTAATACAAAACTGATATGGAAATCATCGAAACATTCCCGTAAGAGACCGATGACCTCGCTGTTTGGTCTCTCCCCCCAAACAACCCGACCCCCGTTCCCATAAAAACGAGATGTTTTACGTTAATGAAATATTATACGAGTCACAACATTCCCGTTTCTCTATAATATACTTTCCACTAACTATGCAAAAACGATTATGTTAATGACTGAATGTTGTACCTGCGTACGTAGCACACATTTGTCGCACATTGTTAAGAATTTCCTGCTTTTCACTTATTTCAAGCATATTAAGATAACGGAAGGACGGCCAAAGAAACGATCTTTGTGAGGTTTCTTGCAACTGTGTTTCTTTAAATGAGTGGTTCCCGACTGGAGAAACAATAAAGTGGAGCAGTTTATGCACGACACGTACCCAGTAGACGCACTGTTTTCATCTACAACCAACAGAAATGTAATCCATACTTGGCTTTTTAGACCTTCCCGTTTCTTTAATGTGTAAACATTGGTTTCAATCTTACGTCTTACTACACTGGCTTCCTCGCGTTGCATGATTACAGAGAGAGACACACCACAAATAAGAAGCCCGTACTGGCTGCAGTCTCACACGGATAATGACACGTGTAATGTGTTTGAAGTTATGTGCTACGTATTCGGTCACGGCTTCTATGCTCGGTCACAAGAACTAGTGCGGGTAGCCTATCCAATTAGGGTGTGCTCGCCCCACCTCGTATTTTGTGCTCGCTTACTCGGTCATGCAGGACTCTACTGAACATCCCTTGGAATCTAATCTATGAAGTACAGAAAGTGGTGCTGTTGATGACGCGACCCTTTGGATTACAGTAATGGCCCACGCAGCAGCTGTAAGACAGAGCGGCAGACACTCGGCTCCGTGGCCGCTCGCCTGCGCAGTGCATTCCGCGCCGCAGGGGGCGTCAGAAATAACGGCGGTTATCTGCCTGCCGGCACTGAGCGCTCTAAGAATACCACGCGGCGCGGCCGACTCCCGCCTCACCTGCGCCGCCGCCGCCGCCGCCCCCAGCCGTCGGCTGCTCTCCGAGTGAAGAAGCGCCACGCCAACACACCGGCCGGCGGCTGCAGGCACTTCCGCCCTGCGGGCACCCACCCACGGCTCCATCAACATCCGGCCAGTGCTCTGGCCACGTTTACACTGATGAGCCAAAACATTATGACCACCTGCTTCATAGCTTGTTTGTCCGTCCTCGGAACGAAATGCATCACCGATTCTGCGCGTCAGGAATCCGACAGTTTGTTAGCGTGTTTGTGGAGGAATGTGACACAACAAGTGTCTACGCACAGGACGTGCAATTCGCGTAAATAACGGGCCGCTGATTTGTGTACTCGGTGATGACGCCCAACAGCGACCCAGGTGGGTTCCATAGGATTTACATCGGGCGAATTTGGTCGCCGAGACGTCAACGTCAGTTCACTATAATGCTTCTGAAACCACTGTAGTACGGTTCTGGCTCCGGGCAAATGTACTGCTCAAACATGACATCGCCATTTGGGAAGACATCCAGCATGGAGCACTGCAGGTGGTTCACATCTGTCAGCGTGTCTTCGATTACAGGTCCCGAGCAAGCGCAGGAGAATGTCTCCCATAGCATAATACTGCTCCCACCAGCCCGTGTCACTACCGCACTGTATGTTTCGAGCCGCCGTTCACCTCGATGACGGCGTTTGTGGAGACGAGCCGCGACCTAGTGTCGCAAAAAATCTAATTTACCCGAGAAGCCGACACGTTTCCATTGATCGATGGTCGAATCTCGATGGTCCCGTGGCCACTGCAATCGTAATTGACGGTCTCGTTGGCTCAACATGTGAACACGTAGGTATGGTCTGCTGCGGACCCCCGGGCTCAACAATGTATGATCAACGTTGTGCTCCAAAACAATTCTGTGTGTACCAGCATTGTGCTCTTTCGGCAGATATGCCCCATATCACCATCTGAAGGGCTTATTTCTATAGTGGTTCAGGTCCACTTTTATTCATTCTGAGATACAGAGTCTCAAAGTTGAAAGAGTGCTGAAAAATCTGCAGCTGAGATACCACAAATATTCAAGTATATATACATATAAATACATATATATATATGATTGAAGCGATTTCACAGCTCTACAATAACTTTATTATTTGAGATATTTTCACAATGCTTTGCACACACATACAAAAACTCAAAAAGTTTTTTAGACATTCACAAATGTTCGATATTTGCCCCTTTAGTGATTCGGCAGACATCAAGCCGATAATCAAGTTCCTCCCACACTCGGCGCAGCATGTCCCCATCAATGAGTTCGAAAGCATCGTTGATGCGAGCTCGCAGTTCTGGCACGTTTCTTGGTAGAGGAGCTTTAAACACTGAATCTTTCACATAACCCCACAGAAAGAAATCACATGGGGTTTAGTCGGGAGAGCGTGGATGCCATGACATGAATTTCTGATCATGATCTCCACCACGACCGATCCATCGGTTTTCCAATCTCCTGTTTCAGAAATGCCGAACATCATGATGGAAGTGCAGTGGCGCACCATCCTGTTGAAAGATGAAGTCGGCGCTGTCGGTCTCCAGTTGTGGCATGAGCCAATTTTCCAGCATGTCCAGATACACGTGTACTGTAACGTTTTTTTCGCAGAAGAAAAAGGGGCCGTAAACTTTAAACCGTGAGATTGCACAAAACACGTTAACTTTTGGTGAATTGCGAATTTGCTGCACGAATGCGTGAGGATTCTCTACCGCCCAGATTCGCACATTGTGTCTGTTCACTTCACCATTAAGAAAAAATGTTCTTCATCACTGAAAACAAGTTTCGCACTGAACGCATCCTCTTCCATGAGCTGTTGCAACCGCGCCGAAGATTCAAAGCGTTTGACTTTGTCATCGGGTGTCAGGGCTTGTAGCAATTGTAAACAGTAAGGCTTCTGCTTTAGCCTTTTCCGTAAGATTTTCCAAACCGTCGGCTGTGGTACGTTTAGCTCCCTGCTTGCTTTATTCGTCGACTTCCGCGGGCTACGCGTGAAACTTGCCCGCGTTCAACCGTTTCTTCGCTCACTGCAGGCCGACCCGTTGACTTCCCCTTACAGAGGCATCCAGAAGCTTTAAACTGCGCATAACATCGCCGAATGGAGTTAGCAGTTGGTGGATCTTTGTTGAACTTCGTCCTCAAGTGTCGTTGCACTGTTGTGACTGACTGATGCGAGTGCATTTCAAGCACGACATACGCTTTCTCGGTTCCTGTCGCCATTTTGTCTCACTGCGCTCTCGAGCGCTCTGGCGGCAGAAAGCTGAAGTGCGGCTTCAGCCGAACAAAACTTTATGAGTTTTTCTACGTATCTGTAGTGTGTCGTGACCATATGTCAATGAATGGAGCTACAGTGAATTTATGAAATCGCTTCAATCATTTGTAATAGCCCTGACAACTTGGGCCCACGGCTTTGTTGCGTCTGCGCCACAGTCCAACCGTGCCATCAGCTCTTACCAATTGAAATCGAGACTCATCTGACGGTTCTCCAATCGGCCAGCGTCCAACCGATAGGGTCACCGGCACAGGAGAAGCGCTGCAGGGGATTTAGCAAAGGCAGTTGCGTCGGTCGTTTGCTTCCATGACCGATTAACGTCATATTTTGCCACACTGTCCTGACGGATACCTTCTTTGCACGTCACACTCTGATTTCTACGACTCTTTCACGAGGTGTCGCTTGTCTGTTGGTACTGACATCTGCGCGAACGCCGCTCCTCTCGGTCATTATGTGATGGCCGTTGGCCACTGTCTACGGCGATAGGTAATGCCTGAAACTGGATATTCTCGGCACACTCCAGACACTGTGGATCTCGGAATATTAAATTCCCAAACGATTTCGGAAATGGAATGGCCCGTGCTTTTAGCTCCAACTACCATCCGCGTTCAAATCCCATCGTGCGGCCATTATCACGGCGGACACAGTTTCATACGAATCACCACAGTCCAAATGACAGCTCCGCCAATGCACTGCCCTTTTATGCCTAGTGTATGCGATACAAACATCATCTGTATATGTGCATATCGCTTAAAGTTACAGCTCATTAGGAAATTTATCTGCACTGGTTCTTCCCATGCGGTAGTTATGAATGCAACATGGAAACGGGGTGGGGTGCGAATAGGGTGGTACGATAATAGAGCAAGAAGCATCCATCGCTGCACAACGTAAGGTGGCATCCTGAATGTAGTTGTAGGTGCAGAACTTGCGGGCGTGAGTGCACTAACGTTCACGGCTCTTCACAGAACGTGGGGCTCGGAGCTTTGTCTGCTCTGTAAAGTATATATATACAGGGCTATTACAAATGATTGAAGCGATTTCATAAATTCACTGTAGCTCCATTCGTTGACACGTGGTCACGACACACTACAGATACGTAGAAAAACTCATAAAGTTTTGTTCGGCTGAAGCCGCACTTCAGCTTTCTGCCGCCAGAGCGCTCGAGAGCGCAGTGAGACAAAATGGCGACAGGAACCGAGAAAGCGTATGTCGTGCTTGAAATGCACTCACATCAGTCAGTCACAACAGTGCAACGACACTTGAGGACGAAGTTCAACAAAGATCCACCAACTGCTAACTCCATTCGGCGATGTTATGCGCAGTTTAAAGCTTCTGGATGCCTCTGTAAGGGGAAGTCAACGGATCGGCCTGCAGTGAGCGAAGAAACGGTTGAACGCGGGCAAGTTTCACGCGTAGCCCGCGGAAGTCGACGAATAAAGCAAGCAGGGAGCTAAACGTACCACAGCCGACGGTTTGGAAAATCTTACGGAAAAGGCTAAAGCAGAAGCCTTACCGTTTACAATTGCTGCAAGCCCTGACACCCGATGACAAAGTCAAACGCTTTGAATTTTCGGCGCGGTTGCAACAGCTCATGGAAGAGGATGCGTTCAGTGCGAAACTTGTTTTCAGTGATGAAGCAACATTTTTTCTTAATGGTGAAGTGAACAGACACAATGTGCGAATCTGGGCAGTAGAGAATCCTCGCGCATTCGTGCAGCAAATTCGCAATTCACCAAAAGTTAACGTGTTTTGTGCAGTCTCACGGTTTAAAGTTTACGGCCCCTTTTTCTTCTGCGAAAAAAACGTTACAGTACACGTGTATCTGGACATGCTGGAAAATTGGACCATACCACAACTGGAGACCGACAGCGCCGACTTCATCTTTCAACAGGATGGTGCTCCACTGCACTTCCATCATGATGTTCGTCATTTCTGAAACAGGAGATTGGAAAACCGATGGATCGGTCGTGGTGGAGATCATGATCAGAAATTCATGTCATGGCATCCACGCTCTCCCGACTTAACCCCATGCGATTTCTTTCTGTGGGGTTATGTGAAAGATTCAGTGTTTATACCTCCTCTATCAAGAAACGTGCCAGACCTGTAAGCTCGCATCAACGATGTTTTCGAACTCATTGATGGGGACATGCTGCGCCGAGTGTGGGAGGAACTTGATTATCGGCTTGATGTCTGCCGAATCACTAAAGGGGCACATATCGAACATTTGTCAATGCCTAAAAAAACTTTTTGAGCTTTTCTATGTGTGTGCAAAGCATTGTGAAAATATCTCAAATAATAAAGTTATTGTAGAGCTGTGAAATCGCTTCAATCATTTGTAATAACCCTGTACAAGCTAGTAATGGCTCCATAATGCTGTGGGCTGTGTTTGCATCGGAAGGACTGGGTACTCTGACCCATCTGAACCTATCGTTAACTGGAAATGGTTATGTTCGGTTACTTGCAGGCCATTTGCAGCCATTCTTGGTCTTCCTGCTCCCAACAAGGGATGGAACTTTTATGGATGACTACCCGCCATGTCACCGAGCCACAGTTGTTCGCGATTGGTTTGAAGAACATTCTGGGCAGTTCCAGCAAATGATTTGGCCACCCATTTCGACCGATATGAATCGCATCGAACATTTAAGGGACATAATCGAGAATTCAGTTCGTGCCCAAAAAGCTTGCATCACCAACACTTTCGCAGTTATGGACGGAAGCATGGGTGAGTATTTCCGCAGGGTAGTCTCAGTGACTTGCTCAATCCATGCTAGACTGAGCTGCACGACGCCGGGCAGCAGAAGGTCCGACACGATATTAGGACGTACCCCATGACGTGTGTCACCTCGGTGTGTATCTTTCACTTCAAAATATTTACTGTCAGACACGTATTCAGGCAGGTAGGCCACCATCACTGGCGTCTGATACAGAGAATAAACAAACAGATGTACTCATAGCTATGTCAATAACACAGAACATTCTGTACACACCGTAGTAGAAGCTCAAGATTACTAAAACACTGTGTACGTCTACACCAACCGACGTTTCTGTCAAGTCTGACACAGTGCCCCACGGCAGATTGTTAACGAAGGTCCGAGCATCCGGAACGAGTTCTCAGGTACGTGAGTGGCTCGAACATAAGCAGTAGAACCCGGTACGTTGTCTTGGACGGTGAGTGTTTGGTGGAGACAGCCGCGTAGGATAGCCGCGCGGTCTAGGGCGTCTTGTCACGGTCCACGCGGCTCCCCCCGTCGGAGGTTCTAGTCCTCCCTCGGGCATGGGTGTGTGTGTTGTCCTTAGTGTAAGTTAGTTTAAGTTAGGTTAAGTAGTGTGTAAACTTAGTGACCGATGACCTGAGCAGTTTGGTTCCATAAAACCTTACCACAAATTTCAAAAAAACTTTAGTGCAGACAAAATTTTCTAAGGAGTGCCCGGGGGGAAGTGTGATAACAACGCTCTCGCAGTACATACAGGGTGTTTCAAAAATGACCGGTATATTTGAAACGGAAATAAAAACTAAACGAGTAGCGATAGAAATATACCGTTTGTTGCAATATGCTTGGGACAACAGTACATTTTCAGGCGGACAAACTTTCGAAATTACAGTAGTTACAATTTTCAACAACAGATGGTGCTGCAAGTGATGTGAGAGATATAGAAGACAACGCAGTCTGTGGGTGCGCCATTCTGTACGTCGTCTTTCTGCTGTAAGCGTGTGCTGTTCACAACGTGCAAGTGTGCTGTAGACAACATGGTTTATTCCTTAGAACAGAGGATTTTTCTGGTGTTGGAATTCCACCGCCTAGAACACAGTGTTGTTGCAACAAGACGAAGTTTTCAACGGAGGTTTAATGTAACCAAAGGACCGAAAGCGATACAATAAAGGATCTGTTTGAAAAATTTCAACGGACTGGGAACGTGACGGATGAACGTGCTGGAAAGGTAGGGCGACCGCGTACGGCAACCACAGAGGGCAACACGCAGCTAGTGCAGCAGCTGATCCGACAGCGGCCTCGGGTTTCCGTTCGCCGTGTTGCAGCTGCGGTCCAAATGGCGCCAACGTCCACGTATCGTCTCATGCGCCAGAGTTTACACCTCTATCCGTACAAAATTCAAACGCGGCAACCCCTCAGCGCCGCTACCATTGCTGCACGAGAGACATTCGCTAACGATATAGTGCACAGGATTGATGACGGCGATATGCATGTGGGCAGCATTTGGTTTACTGACGAAGCTTATTTTTACCTGGACGGCTTCGTCAATAAACAGAACTGGCGCATATGGGGAACCGAAAAGCCCCATGTTGCAGTCCCATCGTCCCTGCATCCTCAAAAAGTACTGGTCTGGGCCGCCATTTCTTCCAAAGGAATCATTGGCCCATTTTTCAGATCCGAAACGATTACTGCATCACGCTATCTGGACATTCTTCGTGAATTTGTGGCGGTACAAACAACTGCCTTAGACGACACTGCGAACACCTCGTGGTTTATGCAAGATGGTGCCCGGCCACATCGCACGGCCGACGTCTTTAATTTCCTGAATGAATATTTCGATGATCGTGTGATTGCTTTGGGCTATCCGAAACATACAGGAGGCGGCGTGGATTGGCCTCCCTATTCGCCAGACATAGACCCTGTGACTTCTTTCTGTGGGGACACTTGAAAGACCAGGTGTACCGCCAGAATCCAGAAACAATTGAACAGCTGAAGCAGTACATCTCATCTGCATGTCAAGCCATTCCGCCAGACACGTTGTCAAAGGTTTCGGGTGATTTCATTCAGAGACTACGCCATATTATTGCTACGCATGGTGGATATGTGGAAAATATCGTACTATAGAGTTTCCCAGACCGCAGCGCCATCTGTTGTTGACAATTGTAACTACTGTAATTTCGAAAGTTTGTCCGCCTGAAAATGTACTGTTGTCCCAAGCATATTGCAACAAACGGTGTATTTCTTTCGCTGCTCGTTTAGTTTTTATTGCCGTTTCAAATATACCGATCATTTTTGAAACACCCTGTACGTTAACGAACTGCCGGACAGATTGAGCAGCAGTCTCGCCTCTTTACTCACGATTCTGGGTTGGGTTGTTTGGGGGTAGAGACCGAACAGAGAGGTCATCAGTCACATCGGATTAGGGAAGGACGGGGAAGGAAGTCGGCCGTGCCCCTTCAAAGGAACCATCCCGGCATTTGCCTGGAGCGATTTAGGGAAATCACGGAAAACCTAAATCAGGATGGCCGGACGCGGGATTCAACTGTCGTCCTTCCGAATGCGAGTCCAGTGTGGACGATTCTGTATTGCACAGGAAAGTATCACTGTTGCGTGACTGTAACGAGGTGCAGGCTGACTTAGAATTTGTGTTTGGTGTAGTGACTGACAGATTCTCTAAGTGTAGAAAAATGCAACTTAATGCAGGTGAATAGGGGAAAAAATCATTTGATTTACAAATACAGCATTAGTAGTTTACTGGTTGAAACAGTCATATCGCTTAAGTATCTAGGCGTAACGTTGCAAAACCCTATTAAATGGAACGAGTACATAAGGGCGGTAGTAGCGAAGGTGAATGGTCCACTTCCATTCGTTGGGAGAACTCTACGAAAGTATAGTTTATCTATAAAGCAAAACGCGTATTGAACACTTGTGCGACTCATTCTTGAGTACTTTCCGAGTTTTTGGGATCCGCAGGAAGTCACAATCAAGGAAAACAGCGAAATAGTTCTGGGGCGAACTCAAATGGAATACCGAGTGGTTAACACACTGGCCTCGCATTAGCGAGGACGGCTGTTCAAAACCGCGTCCGGCCATCCTGACACAGGTTTTTCGTGACTGCCCTAAATATCTTCAGGCAGACCCCGGGATGGTTCCTTTGAAAGAGCACGGCCGACTTCCTTCCCCATCCTTCCTTTCTCCTCCCCTTCAAATGGAAATACCTGGAGGAAACACGACGAGCCGGCCGGAGTGGCCGAGCGGTTCTAGGCACAACAGTCTGGAACCGCGCGACCGCTACGGTCGCAGGTTCGAATCCTGCCTCGGGCATGGATGTGTGTGTTGTTCTTAGGTTAGTTAGGTTTAAGTAGTTCTAAGCTCTAGGGGACTGATGACCAAAGAAGTTAAGTCCCATAGTGCTCAGAGCCATTTGAACCATTTTTTTGAAACACGACGATCTTTTCGCTGAACATTATTTAAAAAATTTACATAACCAGCATTTCAGGTTAAATGATTGTACTGACGCCAATGTACATTTCGCATAAGAACCACACAGATAACCTAAGAGAAATTAGAGCTCTTACACAGCCATATAGACAGCAGTTTTCCATCGCTCTTATACGACCAGAAAGGAGTATCACTAAAACCTCTGAAATGTACCTTTCGCCTTCCACAGTATATGTAGATCAGTATAAGTATAATGTCTTAATTCTGGCTAAAAAATTGTGTGCATCTCAGAAACATAGAACCCCTGCAATATTTAACATCAAATTATAACTCTGCACGTTAGCGTGCCTACGTCATCACAGTAGGGTACCTTACCTGCCTTACCTCTCTCGCACACAGATCTAAGTGTGTACGTAGTATAATTGTGAAACACTAAACTCCCTCTCTTCCTGGTCATATCAAACAGTATTGTCCCAATAATAATAATAAAAATAAACATGGACCTCCTGGTCGTGTCATAACCCTCTCATAGTACAGATCTCTTGTTGCCTCTGAGATCATCGCAAAATAGACCTGTGGCAGGTACTCACTATGTACGTTAACTGCCACTTTTATTAGCATACTAGACCAAATTATATAAAGAGATACAACTCATGTCAACTGTTATGAACAAACACTAAGCAAGATGGGCGCAAGTCCAATAAAATCCGTGACTACTTTACAGCTAGGTAGCCGATGCACACCTGGGTCTAAAACATACAAACATATTATGTCGTAGTTTAGTCAGATTCACATGCAGGAAAATGGAGAAATCTCCGTTCTGATTTTATTTACTCATATATTCTTGAAGTTCTATATATGCATCTTACTACATAGTTCTGTTCATTATGGGCGTTGTCCGTGTGTTCCACCACGTGAGAGTATATCTCATCTACGATGAATAGTAACCTCCCTTCTCCTGTCCTGTGAAGAATTTCGAAGTTCTTAGTCATGTTATCAGTAAAATGCTTGTACTTTCTTTAATGAGCATTATATGCTGAGGTATTGGACTCAATAACATTAATATGTTCTCTGAACCTCGTTTTGAAGTTCTTCCTAGGTTTCCAACATAAACCTCATCGCAGTCACCACATAACATCTTGTTTTATAGCTCTGGAAATGTTATACACCTGACTGTTACCCACGTCGTGCGTAGTGAGTGATCGTGCGATGTTCTCTGCCTGGACACCAATTTGCAATTTGGAAAAAAAAGAGGGAGATATTCTTAACCCTGACTAACAGTTCAATGTTTTCTTACTGCGACAGTGGCGTCCGATACGACCACGAAATTTGACCGTTTAGAGTTTCACAGTACACACGACGACCAGCGTGCCGGGGAGCTAAGGCAGATAATGGATCCTATGGGTGTCATGCAGGCAGGGTTATGTGAAGGATTATAACAAGGCTACAAGAATTCACACAGGTCTAAGTGTTCTAGATCCACCTTATTGCTAACTAGCATAAAGAGTTTAGTACTCACATCTGCTGATACAGGTGTGCCAGGTGTGTAAGTTATCTTATGTTTTTAATACAGTGTACAAAATGTTTTGTGTTATCAACATCGATATGCATACGTTTGCTTGTTTATTCGTGATGGTCTATATGCCGGAATACCGGCCTGACAAATTTCTTCTGAAGTGCAACTCATCCAGATGTCCTTTATCAAATTCACACAAGCTCCACAAACACCAGATTTTCTTATTTTTATGATTTTCTCCTGGACCGTTGGTAAGAGAAACAGCACTTGTCCCGCGCTCTATATGGGAGTTTCGGATCGGTAAAATTTACAGTTAGCACAGAAAGAACGTTTGTGCTAGAGAAGTGTTGTTTCTATACGCAGAAATAAGATAAGCGACAAACGATCTCTCGCACTGATTGTTTTGAGTGCGAAGAAGGTAAATCGCATGTAGTTTATTATCGTAACATGTCTTCTGATGAATCAATTCGATATTGCGGGACATTAAAACGAAAGAAGCAAATGAAGAATGTGGAATATCAACAAGAAAAGATTAAAAGGCTGCATATTAAGGGGCAGGAGTACAATAACGCCAGTGGGAAAATAGTGCCGAAGAAACAAATTGGTGATGACTTCAAGTAGGTACTCTAACCATTATACATTGTTATGTTCATTTTTTGCATTAATTAGTAATAATCAAAATGCTGGTATTGCTGCTTCACATAGAATGTTTATCCCACTTTACAGATGTTCTCGACGGTGCTTTGAGAAAATTAATGAAAATACGAGGATAGAGATATTAACACATTTTTGAGATCCACAAGACTGTTATTTCCAAGGGATGATTACTGTCGAAGGTATTGGAAGAAGGCATTCGTGAAAAGGAGAAAATAATTCTGATAAGAAACCTAGACCGCAAAACTTGAGGTATTCTGTGGATTCTAGTACCGGAAAATTGGAGATATGTAAGGGAGCATTCCTAAGCATGCATGGCGCGACAAACATGAGAGTACGAAGGATCAGCAAACTACTATCACTCGGAAAGCCACCTACCGATCAAAGAGATAAAAATTGTTCACGGAATGCAAAAAGTGGTAGAGAGATACAAGCTATTGTTGAACATATTACCTGCTACCCGCAAAAGGTAACCCACTATGGCTCTTGAGAGCGCAATTATTTGCACCAACCGCTTAATGTAAAAATTATGTATGAACAGTTTCAAGTGAAATATCCCAACATAGCTGAAAAACTATTGTAACACGGGTATGGGGCATATTGGATAACCGGAACTGTTGATAACCGTGCACCATGCCGTTGAGAAACAATTATCGGTTGCAGTGATGGCAAGAAACCACACCTTTAATGTCATTAAATGACGGCTCAAACATCAGAAACAAGGTTTTTGTCACCACCAGCAACAGGTAAACTTCCGGGCGACGCATTTTCTCTTTTACTTGAGTTTCGAGTGCTATTCTGTACGAACAATGTAGAGGGTGCCCCATTTATCTTGACCACCCTAAATAACTGTTTGACCAGATGAAAATTACAAAATGTTTCACGCAAATGTTCTTTAGCCGTCAGGGGGACATCAATACGCAAGATTGCCTTCGTTGTAGCTTCGTTTTTTGCAAAGATATGAACAGCGGCATGACTTTTTCAAATGGCACCCTGTATTTTTTATTCGGTAATTCATTTCCTCTCCTAAACACCTGTTCAAAAATGTATCACAGTGTACCATTCACTGAAACACAACGTTATTAATTACATAAACAACATTGACGTTGACGCTCCCAGCAATTAGTGCAGCCACTCGGGGTAATGGAACACATCGACGTGCTGAAGTTGACAGAGGACAAATGTAAACATAAGTAGAAAGCACACTCGTCATTCCGCCAACCATCGTCAGTTGAAGAGTTATGCGAGTAGAATGTACACCAACGAAGAGAAGGTTGAAATGCTACTCATTTATGGGAAATGTAAGTTATCAGAAGAGTAATTGCAATACTGTTTTCTTATGTACGTGTACATTTAGTACAGTAGTTTAATCCTTTTAAATACGGTTGTGTAGACTAGGCATACAGTAATGGCTGTCTTCCTACAAAATGCATCGTCATAACGTTTCTTTTGTTATAGTTGTTGTTGTTGGAGGTAGGCGAAATACTATGCAGGCAGCGGAACTGTACAGAGAGCGATATCGTGACAAGAACCCACCTTCCCGACGCATATTTTCTCGTCTTGTTGCGACGCTTCGGGAAACGGGAAGTTTCAACCCACGACAACGCAATCGTCGTAGTACTCGCAGAGATGAAGCTGCCGAAGTTACTCGCCTCCGTTGCTATGAATCCACATGTGAGCACACGACAGCTTGAACACGAGTTCGGCATTCCTAAAACCAGTGTACATCGTATTCTTACACGTCACCGGTTCCATCCTTATCATGTACACTTACATCAAGAATTGCATGGGAATGATTTCCAGAATCGAGTACAGTTCTGTCAGTGAGCACAGCAGCAAATCCTCGCCAACCCCCCATTTACCGATGAATGTTTCTTCTCAAGCAAAGGACAGGTAAAAACAAGAAACATGCATTGTTGGTCCAGCGACGACCCACGATGGCGTAGACAGTTGGAACATCAGCGTCAATCGAGAGTTAACGTCTGGTATGGGATGCTTGGTACTACAATTATTGGCCCTTATTTCATCAATTGCAGTCTAAAAGGCACAGCGTATGCCAACTTCCTCAGACAAATTCTTCCTCCTCTTCCGGATGAAGCGCCGCTAAGAACAAGAATGCTTAAGTGGTATCAACACGATGGATGTCCAGCACATAATGCCTTGCGTGCCCGTCGTGTTCTGAACCGAAGGTATCCTGCCAGATGGATTGGTCGAGGAGGAACAGTTACTTGACTTGCTAGGTCTCCTGATTTAAATCCTCTGGCCTTTTTTCTTTGGGGGTGCATTAAAGACGTCGTCGTCTACCGCGATATTCCAGCAACTTCAGAGGACATGCATTAACGAATCGTGCTTGCTTGTAATTCTCTTTAGCAGGCAACACTCGAAGCAGTAAATAATTCTTTCATTTTACGAGTGCACCAGTGTATCGGTGTCCTGGGTCACCACTTTGAGCACCTTTGAAAGTTCTACTCCTGGGCAATGGTACAGGAGAGTCAAAGTCAATTTTGTGTTATGTTTTTACTTGGTTTTCATTTGTTTTCTGACAACTCCAACAAGTGGACTAGTTTGTGATCCCGAGCCCAAAGTCAATCTTGTGTTATGTAATTAATAACATTGTGTTTCAGTGAATGGTACACTGTGATACATTTTTGAATAGGTCTTTAGGAGAGGAAATGAAGCACCGAATAAAAAATACAGGGTGCCATTTAAAAATGTCATACCACTGTTCATATCTTTGTAAAAAATCAAGCTACAACGCAGGCAATCATGCTGATTGATGTCCCCCTGACTGCTAAAGAACATTTTCTTGAAACATTTTGTAATTTGTATCTGGACAAACAGTTATTTAGGATGGTCAATAACAATGGGACACCCTGTATAGGACCATTAAAAGCCATGACTCCACGTATTAGTTCTCTGGCTTCATCTGATAATAAGTCACCATTTAATCTATGAAATGCTACGGTACATTTCTAAATGTAAGAAGAAACCTTTGCACTAATTTCCGAATATGTGTCCCCTCTAACATGTCCGTCTGCGAATAGGTGTTTCAACTGTGAAGCTGTTCTGGTGCAGAAAAAAACTGCTTGTGTTAGTAAACAACTCGTCCTAACCTCATTTTGTTTACACTTCGTTTTAAACTCCTGCAACATGAAGCTTTCACTTTCCGGATAACGTTGTCAGATTATTCGTGTGCTGTTAAATGGAACCAATAAATCCAAACTTTGACAATAAAAAACTGCAGTGTATGCACAGAGTCTGGTTTCAGAAGGAAAAACATTTACAGAACGTGAGAACGCTTTTTTTTTCAATGTGTACAATCGTCTTCAAAAGAATCTCTGTGAGACGTACAGTTCACGCAAACAGACGTGAACACCGCAAGCAAGATGCGCAGTAGATCCCGCTCTGTCGATCAACAATGTTGGACGCGTTGCCATAGAGACGGGGGAGCTCTCCGTTAATAAATACTGTGGGAGAACAAAATCGAAGTAGAAGATACCGCTAGTACAAAGCAAGTTAAAGGGCAAATTTCTTTACAGTCAAATATGCGAAGTGGTGCCAAACGCCTACCAGTTCATGAGGAAAGAAGCTGTGCTAGACGCTCCATTGAAACTAAAATCCACATTGAAAGAAATGGCCGAAGCAACTGTTGTATCGTTTGCTTCCTTTCGGTGAATCAAGAGAGAAATGGAAAGACTCCAAGTAGGTGATTAATCCACATTTTGAACACCTCGTAATGAAAGGCCCATAACATCTTGGTAGTACAGTTCAGATTGCAGTTTTGATGGAAGAAGACGAAGAATAACCACAAAGTTCTCCAGGAACAAAGTAGTATCACGGCAAAACGAAATGCGCACTTAAAATGTATCCGAAAGTCCAGGTGTGTCCTCCAATATGGGCAATTCATATGTTCACACTTGTCACACGGCATTGTTCGTCTGGAGTGCTCAGTACGGGCTCTGCTGAACGCTGTTTCGAAAGGAAGCAGAATTATCATCACCCATGCTTTCGGGGGAATCGGCTGTGCAGAGAATGCCTAAGTTAGGTTTAAATCTGAGCAGAAAATATTGTATTCTGGAATTAGGATAAGTAGCTGAGGGAAACGTTACCACCTAATCTACTACCTCGGACTGTCCTTATTACAAATAACGCTCCTTACCACAATAAGCATCAAAGAGCACGAGGAGAGAAATGTGGTCTTGGTGAACAGAAAAGGGAATTCCTTTCCATGAAGATATGGCTGAGATCCCAGTTGTATTCATTGATACAAATGAACAAATCAGACCACATCACTTATAAAATAGACAGTACCGTAACCGGACATGGTCGAGCGGTGTTATTTCCTCCATACCACACAGATGTGAGTGCTATAGGGCTGATATCGGCAAGAGCCACGCGCAGCGTTCCTGAACGCAAAGTGACATTAAGAATGGATACATTATTTACACTTATAGGTGAACTAATTACTTCCATAACAAAAAAGAGACTGCAAGAAACGCCATGAGCACATAAATAAAATTGAAGAGTATTATATTTCAAGTGAGGGTTTATTGAATCGAGCACTGGAAACGACTGTAAGTGTGGAATGTGGTACAGACTCGAAGAGTGTTAGTCATCGTGAAGGAAGCAATGTTGATTCCCAAGTGAAGATGAAAGGGTATCAGCTGACACTGATAATGGACGTGAAACCGACACGGCTGCTAAAAATGGAGAAACCTAGGGTGGTGCACTTTCTAAATTTGTTTTGCGTGTGGAAAGAGTAATGGTGAAAGATCCATGGTATCATGTCAAATGATGAACTGTATTATTTCTAGCTGCATGAAAAACTCGGCATTGGTTGGGCATTTATTTATAGCTTGCCCGAGATTTCGTACAGATGGAATTTATTTTTGACTAATAAAGCTTCTTTGTACACAGTGTTAGACGTAGTATGACTGCGGACATGAATGAATAACCTAACACAGGAGATAGCCATACAGAGATGGCCATGTGAAAAGCAACTGGCACTAAAGTCCCAACCCACAAGATGCAGCGTCTGGGCTTGTGCTTTGTTTATAGTCATGGCACAACATAAGCTCACCGACAGTTTACAAATTTAAAGCAAAATGGTAAATTGTTAGAAATAAGCGTGATCTGGGGTGTAAAAGCTCGCTCGTCTGCGGCACTTCCTGTCAAAATTTCCCCTTGGATGATACGTTGGAGAGAAGTAACTTCACGCCTTTTCGAGTGAAGGGTTCTGATGAGCGAGATGATGTACGGCGTTCTTGATCAGAGTCACGTCTCGCCTCCCTATGAGAAGGGTTTTCCAGAGACCAAGCTAAAGCCTCATGTTCTCCAGTTCCAATAACCCCCTTCCCTTGGTCTTCACTGGATTCCTGAGGCCGCATAGTCCTCAGCCTTTTAACCATTCTGGAGTATTCAGAAAGATTCGACCGTTTTGTAGGTAGTTTTATTCGTAAGCAAAACGAAATGAAAATGTAATGAGTAGGCATCCAAATCACAAAGCAAACTTCATACACCTTCTTGATGTCTGACCACAACCATTTTCCCTTATACTGGGTGATTTTTTTCCACTGTGTACAAACTCTAGGGTGTGATCGATGAGAGGATACGCAACAAAAAAGGTGTAATGAACTTACGTCCAGAAATGCATGGTTTCCAGGCTAGAGACCATTTACTCAATCATACTGTGTTACAGAGACTGCCGTCTAATAAGCGCTGTACCGTGCAGCCACACTTACAGTATGCGTGGTTTCCTCCTAGATGGTGGTACTGTTCCTCTTACGTCATGCTCTAGATCCCTCCACTACCACAGCAGTTGGTAATGTTGTATCCGATTCACTTCTCTCACTGACTCATCTTGTAGTGGATGTGATACAGCGTTGTACCCATGGTTCCGTATTCTAATCGAGAGCCTGCTAACATGGTATTTACCTAAGAAAAGGCAAATGGGGACGGGTGGCAAGCAGCAAGGTTGTATCAGGAGACATATCCCCGATGACAACAACCACAGCATTTAATGTTTCCAACAGTGCTTTGTTGTTTGTCTGAGACACGGTCGTTTGAGGAAGCAGAAAATCCTTAAGTACGTACGCGAAATGTCCGGCAACCGGACTTGGAGGAAAATGTAATTAACACTGTGGAAGGTGACCGCCATATCAGTACCAGGCAGTTGGCCTGCCAGTATAGGTTAAGCCAGATGTCCGTGAGAAACATTCTCCACGACAGTTGTTACTACCCTTACCATTTACAGCGTGTGCAGGGCTTACCGGCGACAGACTTTCCACGTCACTGGCTTCTTCACCAGGCTACCACGATTCCGGGATTTCTGTCATTCAACATATTCACAGATGAGGTCACCTTTATGCGGAGTGGTATCTTCAACTTTCAAAACAGTCGTCTGTGGGATAGTATGCAGAATCCCCATGGTACGGTGACAGCTAATCATCAGTATTGGTGCAGCCGGAGTGTGTGGGCCGGGATAACTGGCGACCGTATTTTGGGACCAGTCTTGCTTTCACGTCGCCTAACAGGACGGAACTACCAGCGTTTCTTGTGAGTGACTTTGCCTCCCCTGCTGGAAGAAGTACCATTGATGATATGAAGTGTTATGCGGCAGCTATCAGATGGTGCTGCAGCCCACTTCGACGTTAACCTCCGGACGCATCTCAGTCGTGTCTTCCCTGGCCGGTACAAATCGGACGAGGGGAACCAGTTGCACGGCCTGCTCGTTCACCGGGTCTCAATCCGTGCGATTTCTGTTTATGGCGCCATCTCAAAAGTATCGCGTATGCAGAGGCCATTCCAGATGTGGAAACACTAGAGCAGTGTATTCATGCTCTCTTTGACACTGTTCGGATGCAGCCTGGGCGATGTGAACGTGTGTGACAGAACATGCTACGGCGCCTACACGCATGCGTTGAGGCTCATGGAAGCCATTTTCAACACATTCTGTAAATGTGGGTGTATGGTACAGCGCGTATAAGACCTCAGTCTCTGTAACATTGTATGATTGAATAAATGGTCCCTAGCATGGAAGCCATGCATTTCCGGACGTAAGTTCATTATAACTGTTTTGTTCCTATCATCGATCAATTCCTACAGTTTGTTCATGGTGGAAAAAATCATCCTGCATACTACAGAAACGTTAATAGTTATTGGGTATTTTTACATTTTTTTTCCGAAAAATAAAGCACTGATATATAAATCACTTGCTGTCCTTGAACAACAGATGCACCGAACGACAATGCAGTACGCAGATGTGCTGGTTGCTACAGGACACGCGACGCAGTTCCCGTTTCCGGTACTTTGAACTCATAGAAGAGTATGGCTTTGCGTCCAGAATAAGTGTAGCCTTAAGATTTTTTTATAACACAGTCGTTGACACTGGCAAGTGTAGAATAAAGTTTTTCGAAGTTTAAACTGGTTAAAGCATACCCGATGTCAATAATGGACTAGAGACGATATGTGAGCTGGTAACAATGTCGATTACACATGAGCTGTAGCTGAATGTCTGGGAGTTCAACAAAGTCATACAGGAGGTCGCTGATGTCAAAGCAGGAAAATATCTGTATCGTAAGGTAGGTGTATAAACATATGTTTCTGATTAATTTTAGTTCTGATTTATTTATTTATATCGTGCCTTTTCGCTCATTTACTTAATAAATATTTGTTGTACGTCAGACGAACATTAGTTTTTTTCTAAGGCAAAATAGGGTGCCAAATGTCACTCAACTGTGCAAACCCATTGTTGGAGGTGCTATTCCACATAATATAAACTGTTTACTTTTTCTTCTTCCCAGAGACCCATAGTTCTGCTCGGAACTCGTTGATACAATTCGGAACGTTTCGTGCCTTTCGCAACTTCCGTCAACGTATACGATTTACCACTGTTCATCGCTGCAGTGAACAATGATTCAGTGCGCGCCGAACAGGTGTGTCTTTGTTTCTTTGTCTTTGTGATGTGCTACGAATATGTACCGTATGTGTATATAAACGTCTACGTAAATATGCGCTTTCACGAAACCTGTCGCTCCCGTGCTCCGTTTACACCCCAACATGCAGTCGGTTTTACCCCCCCTCCCCCCCCCCCCCCCCAGCGGCGGTTAGGGTGCTCCTCCCTCGGCACCACACGCTCCCCTCTGGCAAGCGTCTAACATTCTGCGTCGTGTCAGTTTGTTCTAAGTCGTGTCTCCCTACCACTTTCGCGCAACGACGCTCTGAGTGTGTTTTTTAGGAAATTGACTAGTTTGAACCTGGGACCTGTTGCTGGTAAGGAGACGCCAGACCACACATGACATGTAGAGTTCAGAAGAGTTCAGTGAGACTAGTGATGATATAATCAAATACGTAATGATTTCAGCGTCAGCTCCACTGCACTCCCTGTAAAAGAATCTAAATACTAACTAAATTTAGTGGAAGGGGTTCAAGGCTTCCTATTTTTAGTTAGCTGGTAAAATAACGTCGAATAAGCAGTTAAGTTTACCACTGGAATTTTTATTCTACTCACAAAACATTGTTTATAAATTGCACTATTGATAAAAGGAAATATTTTAATACAGGTTGATAAAAACCAACTGCGTTCAACAAAAATGTGAACGAATATTCCCTGAATGGGTTTCCAAGTTCTATAATGGATCGAAGGATGATCTATGCCATATCACATCTATAATCTAGGTTTAAATTAAGTTTCGTAAAAGAGAAAACTATCAAAAATGGTCTACAGTGACCCTCAATTATCTATAATTACTTATTTAACTTGTCGAAAATTACAGAGGCTGATGTGGCTTTTCAATAATTATATGACAGAAAAATCATAGCGTTTCAGATTTTAACTTCAAGTAGCAAATGTGAGTACCACGAAGTTTAATTGACGATCGACACTAGTATTACGTACAAAGGCGATGTAACAAAATGAGACTTCTGCAGTTCTGAGTGAAGCCTTATACGCTCTTATGCTGCATCGCGTGCGTTCATTACCTTGTCGGTGGTTAGGCAGCGTCAGGGGCAGTGGGCGGTGCAGCTCCACACACCTCGCCGTCTCGGTAGCAGCTCTCTCGAACTTATCCTTACTACTGTTTACCAAAGTTGGTTTAAGAAAAAGATATCTGGCTGTGTTTTCAACTGACCAATCAGCGTCTCAATGTTAACCTTAAGCTCCGCCTACAAAAATTCTGTCTATCCAATGAGAAATGTTATACTTTTCGTGGTGGGGCAATGTTTTTAATGTTTGCTACATAACAGAGATGCGTATAGTCTCATGCTGAAACTTGCAGCTGGTGTGGCCCTTTTAGTGTTATCGTAAGATCTATACTGTTCTTCTGGAGGGCTCTATCTTTTAACATGGGCTGGGGGATGGACCTCCCGGCAGTCGGCCGGCGATGCGGGTGTCCCATTGTCCCGCTCTTATCGTAGGGCCTTCCAGCCTACACGGCTCTACTCTCGGCTTCTGTTGTCGTTTCTCACCTCAGAACTGCTTCTGTTTCACGGCGGGAAGGTATGATATGCATTTAGACGTTCTTGTGCTAGTCTGTGGTATTTCATTTACTCACTCATTGATCGTATTACTTTGGTTAATTTAATGTCAGGATTTATTCGGAGATATGTGACATATTGCCGGATTTGCTATCATGTCAGGGTTTTCAGGGAAGGTGTTTGATTTGCCTGACACCTTACAAGGGAACGAAAAAAAAAATGAACAGATTTTAGTTTTTTACTCTGCGAATGACATAACTCAATTGTGATTGACATAATTAAGTCTGTACTTATAACACAAAATGTATTCGGATGTAAACGTTTCACGTCTCTTCAATACCTTACCGTGGTCTTAAAGCAGCATTCACGTCGAAAGACGTAAGAGTAAGTTTGATATGTGAAAGTGAGACGTCATGGATGAAAGACGTAGCGAAAAAGATCGACTAAGTCTAAAAATATATATAGAGAGGGACAGTGGGTTGAGTGAGTTGTGTGGAGGGATGGGAAGAGGGGAGGGGGGGCGGCGGTGGTATTGGAAATATTCGTAGGGCCGTCACATAAGTTAATCTCGTGCCAGTCCTCTTCATCCTGCCTCTCTTTAAGACCAGGTTTTCATTCAAATGAACAAAAAACAGGCAAAGTTTGGAAATTCCTTTTGAAACACTGAAAAGACATACAAAAGGTTGTATGGGGTTAATGACTGATCATACTTTCTACTTTAGATTTTCAATGGAAAAAAATGGCGCCCGTAGTTATGGTTTGATCAAGGGCCTGCGAGTTTGAAGCAGGCAGACTGCGTGTAGTGTAGCTCCTCAGGAGTTATTTGAAGCCAGAAACGGATAGCATCAGTCGATACTATATTAAACTTATGGAAGCATATACCTAACCAAAATGAAATAACCTTAACCCTTAACTCACGAGATGTGGTCTCTCAGACCGCGCCAGAATTTTCCAAGTCGCTCTGGTAGGTCAGTTATGGCGGAACGTTTTTAGAGACCACCTACCCTCTTTTAACCTCCAACATTAGAAATTATTATTGTCAGTTGCGTTATCGCCTTATCTGATTGTTGTTGACATGTGTTGTTGACATGTGATGGGGTCCCCTACACCGCGCTTCATAAACTACTCACCTGCTTTCGTCAGTTTAGTACAAAATGTGTTATCAAGAATGTGACAATTTTACACTCTCTGAGTTCGATGAAATGGAGAATGATGTCAACGATATACCACGGGAAGTAGACGAAGAGTACAACGATTTTTCAATAGCCAGTGATCACAGTTCTGCTAGCAAACAAGAGGGTCATTCAGAGGAAGAACTTCAGGACAATGGTGATGAGGACGCTTCTGTTTCTCCAACAAAATACTTAGTGTTAGTTAAAATTAAATGTTTTCTGCGTTGTGGTAAAGAAAGCCTTTCTTTTCCTGGCTATAGAGTTCAGTTTTGATATGCAAGTTTAAACCCCGGAAATTAGTTGTATGCGAAAATTTGCTTTCTACAGAGATCACATAATTTTTCATAACGTAAAATTAAGTTCTCTAACAGATTGTTTTGTACACTAGTCAAAAAGCTTCACAAAAGTATGTGATTTTTGCTTCATACAAAAATGAAATACTGTTGGTTTTATTTAGTGCATTAAAATCAACAAGGAGGATTTAAACAACATTTATACAGTTGTAACCATAAATGTTATATAACATAAATTAGTGCAATAAAATCAACAAGGAGTATTTAAACAACACTTATACAGTTGTAACCATAAATGTTATATAACATAAATTATACACTCCTGGAAATGGAAAAAAGAACACATTGACACCGGTGTGTCAGACCCACCATACTTGCTCCGGACACTGCGAGAGGGCTGTACAAGCAATGATCACACGCACGGCACAGTGGACACACCAGGAACCGCGGTGTGGGCCGTCGAATGGCGCTAGCTGCGCAGCATTTGTGCACCGCCGCCGTCAGTGTCAGCCAGTTTGCCGTGGCATACGGAGCTCCATCGCAGTCTTTAACACTGGTAGCATGCCGCGACAGCGTGGACGTGAACCGTATGTGCAGTTGACGGACTTTGAGCGAGGGCGTATAGTGGGCATGCGGGAGGCCGGGTGGACGTACCGCCGAATTGCTCAACACGTGGGGCGTGAGGTCTCCACAGTACATCGATGTTGTCGCCAGTGGTCGGTGGAAGGTGCACGTGCCCGTCGACCTGGGACCGGACCGCAGCGACGCACGGATGCACGCCAAGACCGTAGGATCCTACGCAGTG
Organism: Schistocerca cancellata; assembly: GCF_023864275.1. Classification (NCBI taxonomy): domain Eukaryota; kingdom Metazoa; phylum Arthropoda; class Insecta; order Orthoptera; family Acrididae; genus Schistocerca; species Schistocerca cancellata. Next base: position 61,275,104 of record NC_064626.1, on the reverse strand, counting down.
CCGTAGGGGACCGCACCGCCACTTCCCAGCAAATTAGGGACACTGTTGCTCCTGGGGTATCGGCGAGGACCATTCGCAACCGTCTCCATGAAGCTGGGCTACGGTCCCGCACACCGTTAGGCCGTCTTCCGCTCACACCCCAACATCGTGCAGCCCGCCTCCAGTGGTGTCGCGACAGGCGTGAATGGAGGGCGGAATGGAGACGTGTCGTCTTCAGCGATGAGAGTCGCTTCTGCCTTGGTGCCAATGATGGTCGTATGCGTGTTTGGCGCCGTGCAGGTGAGCGCCACAATCAGGACTGCATACGACCGAGGCACACAGGGCCAACACCCGGCATCATGGTGTGGGGAGCGATCTCCTACACTGGCCGTACACCACTGGTGATCGTCGAGGGGACACTGAATAGTGCACGGTACATCCAAACCGTCATCGAACCCATCGTTCTACCATTCCTAGACCGGCAAGGGAACTTGCTGTTCCAACAGGACAATGCACGTCCGCATGTATCCCGTGCCACCCAACGTGCTCTAGAAGGTGTAAGTCAACTACCCTGGCCAGCAAGATCTCCGGATCTGTCCCCCATTGAGCATGTTTGGGACTGGATGAAGCGTCGTCTCACGCGGTCTGCACGTCCAGCACGAACGCTGGTCCAACTGAGGCGCCATGTGGAAATGGCATGGCAAGCCGTTCCACAGGACTACATCCAGCATCTCTACGATCGTCTCCATGGGAGAATAGCAGCCTGCATTGCTGCGAAAGGTGGATATACACTGTACTAGTGCCGACATTGTGCATGTTCTGTTGCCTGTGTCTATGTGCCTGTGGTTCTGTCAGTGTGATCATGTGATGTATCTGACCCCAGGAATGTGTCAATAAAGTTTCCCCTTCCTGGGACAATGAATTCACGGTGTTCTTATTTCAGTTTCCAGGAGTGTATATTCAAGTGATTTACAGCTTAAATCTTGGTTTGAAGTTAGGAGTCTAGGAGACCACACCTCGTAGTATATGTTACAGAGAAGTCACTGTGGTGTCACCGCCAGACACCACACTTGCTAGGTGGTAGCTTTAAATCGGCCGCGGTCCATTAGTACATGTCGGACCCGCGTGTCGCCACTGTCAGTAATTGCAGACCTAGCGCCACCACACGGCAGGTTTAGAGAGACGGACTAGGACTCGCACCAGTTGTACGACGACTTTGCTAGCGACTACACTGACGAAGCCTTTCTCTCATTTGCCAAGAAATAGTTAGAATAGCCTTCAGCTAAGTCCATGGCTACGACCTTGCAAGGCGCCATTAACTATTTCTAGAGAGAGTCTCACTTGTATCATCAAGAATGCTGTATACAAATGATGGATTAAAGTTAAGTATTCCAGCAGCTACCTACTTTTCTTTATAGCATTCATTACGTATCCTGTTTCAGACTTAACGCAAGCCGGCGTGAGTTGACGCGTGCATTTCGGCCTCCTCTCTGAATTAGTGCGTTGTGTTGGCTAATCTGCCGACACAACAGTCACCTCTAGAGTTAAGGATTAAATTCAACGATATGATGCTAACTCTTTAGGACTTTAGAAGAAATAGTTAATATTAACATTTTATGTATTATAGGTATAAGCTCCCCAAAAAGTGTTTACTTTCTGGGGCCCAAGTTAGAAGTTAATAGACTGAACCGTTTTTATCTTATGCTGGGGACAGTTTTGAAAAATCATTTCTCGAGAAAAAACGGCTTAGTTCAATGTGCATAAAAGCTACGTATTTTTATGTATTCTGAGATTATCTTTTCACCAGTTTTGTCCAAAATTTGATCAAAAAGAGTGTTTTCCTTACTCGCGTTTAGTCTGCAATTCGAGGACTGTATATCAACCCCTCCTCTAACTCGAATAGTTCCTGCAGAGCAATTACCTCGTTCTTCTTGGCGAGAAAAGCCGATCAGCCTGAGCTGGATATGCTGCGTCCGGCCGGAGCCCCTGAGAGGCCAGCTGAGGAGTTACCTGACTGACAAGCGGCGGCTCCGGTCACGAAGGCTGGCAGCGGGTGCTCGTCACATGCGCTTCCATATCCACATCCAATGACGTCTGTCGGCTGAGGACAACACGGCTGTCGGTCGAAACCGTTGGGCGTTCTGAGGCCTGTTCGGAAGCACTTTAGTCTTATAAGCATAGGAAGCAGTACACAGATTGATTTAGGCACACGATTCAGTTCAAAATCGCCCTGTACATTTGACATAACGAACTCCTTTCATTTGTCAGACAACCGCAGACTTGAGTAAACATACATAAAGGAGTAGAGCGAGTCTACAGAATGCCACTATTGATCTGAAACCATTTCTACTTCGAAGAAATTTGAAAACTACCCCTTGAAATTCTTCTTACCGAGTGAGGTGCCGCAATACTTGCCTCGTTTCTGGGTGGGGCAAGGTTCAAATCGCAGTGCAATCTATCAGGTATATAATGTCTGCTCCGGCGTAACATCAAGCGCGGGCACGTCGGTCGAGAACGTTAGACGAGAGAGGGCTATGGGTCGACGTCAGCCGATAGTACGGTGGCCGACCCATGTTTAGGACGACACCGAGACAGCAGCGGCCTCTAGGAGAAAATAACATAAGCGCCGCTCCGCCTGACCGCGGCCCAGTTGAAAAAAAAAATGGTTCAAATGGCTCTCAGCAGTATGGGACTAAACTGTTGAGGTCTTCAGTCGCCTAAAACTTAGAACTACTTAAACCTAACTAACCTTATAACACTCCTACCGTCTGCTACTGCTGTACCATAACCTCAATGCTAGAAACAGGTTGTGACATAAAACTATTTTGTAAAAGCAACTATGGCACAAAGCAACAGAGAAGTGTTACCCTCTGAGAGGAATTTTGTTATGTTGACCGTGATGTTCCTAACGGAGGTGGCTTATCGGAAATGAAAGTCAGAATTACGTAAATATTTGAATAGTAACAAACAAAATTTTGCCTAGCTATACTGTTTATAGAATAAGGGAAACGGTCGTCAGCCTAATTAGGCAAGAGAAAGATTACCGTTCTCGTTTAAGAAAGTAGGTATAAGTAACTATAACGGACAAACACAACCTAGACTTAGCCACACGCGAGTGCAATGAACTCTGACACACATATGTTTTAAGATTGAAGCTAACAACTGGAGCAGCACAAACTATTTGCAAAATTATAAGAGATACCGAAACACCCAATAACTTTCAGGCTTACATAAAGTGAATGGTCTTTATAACATTACTATTAACATGCACTTCTAATACACAAGGTACACAAACACTTAGCAAACATGAATATATAATGTTTCTACTATTGCAGTTTCCCACTTTTACTATAGCGAAACACAATGTTGACAAAATTGCAAGAAACTGATTCACCTTTTAGAATTTACTACAGACAACAATGTGATCATTTACTTTATAAGTCTCAGTCTTAAGAATTTTTAATTTTGAAGTTGGCAACAGCACTTTAATAAGCAGTTTTAATAGGAATATTTTCAGCAAACAACATTTACTTTAACTCACTCTCTTGCCACATTAACTTTAATTTTCTTTTTACTAAGTTCAAGAGGCATTAATTAGCATAACATTGGTCATAAATGTTCTTTCATTAGGGACACTCGGATATCACTTTAGCTCAAACGGAGCGGAACCTGAGAGGTGTTATGATGAGGAGAAAAATCAAGGTAGGTACATAAATTCAGATACAAATTACCTTATATTTCAGCACATTAGCACGTCCATTAAGCTGATCCTTCACTGTACATCATTATAGTATTACGTTGCAATGATTGCGCAATGTGGTGGCAGCTGCATGTTGGTAGGTGGAATTGTAGGCAGAATTGCTGGACTCTGTCATTTCTTGGTGGCGATGATAGATACAAACTCCAGAATAGTTCCAGCTATTTATCCATCCATCCGAGGCCTTGGAAAGAAGCAGGAAAAGCCTCTCTCGGAATCAGCACAATATGCGTCTTTTACATGGCAGTGCACGGACTCGTAGCTCGTCTCCGATTCGTAGCTCGTCTCCGACTCGTGGCTCGTCCCCGACTCGTAGCTCGTCTCCGACTGACTATCAGTTCCACCTTTTCTACCTAGGCCAACCACAATTTGCGCGCGCTACACAGTTCCGTTCCCGAGGGGAACCACTACACCGTTTACATACAAACTAACTAAGAACCCTAAGTGAGGATCAGCAATTTACATAACAGCAACCAAATACATTAAATAAAACAAAACATTTACACATATTGACATCTCTACAAAAAATTATTCACACAAAATTACAATCATATACAGTAAGTTTTGTTCCCTCCAAATGGGACAAAGCATTTACAGTACAGATACACTACTTTGCATTGAACCAAACCATGACATCAAAGTTTGTACAAAGAAAGGAGTATACAATTCTGTGTTATCTATTCAATCAAACACATTTACAGAAGCTCAACGATATAATATTAAATAAAACAAAAGCAAAATAAATCAGTACAGCATTAGAGCTATGGTATTACAACCTAAGAACGTCCCACACATCCATGCCCCGAGGCAGGATTCGAACCTGCGACCGTAGCGGTCGCGCGGTTCCAGACTGTAGCGCCTAGAACCGCTCGGCCACTGCGGTCGGCGGCCCAGTTGAAGACTAGTTGTTCTAGGAACGCTACAGCTGCGACTGTATTGTTTCGCGTGTTCTAGGAGTTGTATATACTGAAGAGACTTCTTGTTTGTATGTCGCCCATTGCTTGCGACACATCTGTATTTCACAAAGTTTTGTCGTTTACTTTCTGTAAATAAAACTCATTAATACGATTTGCTTGAACTGTTGTCTAGCGATCCGAGAAACCGGGTTTCCTAGGCACCCTATATACGACGAGTACGCAAGACACAACAGTGTCCATGATTCCCTTAGCTAATGCTGTTTCTTGGATGGTTTCTTCGAAAAGAAAACACCCGATTTCGTTCCCTGTTCTTATCGAAGAAGAGCTTGCGTGAACTCTGTCTCTAATGATGTCGTCATCGACATGACGTCAAAACCTTAATTTTCGTCTTTTCCTTCTTCCAAATTCGACTAAGGCGCACCTGAAACCACTGCATCGAATAGCACTGATTTTGAATTAACTCTCTGACTTATACCTTCATGTCATGTGCTAAATCAGCCACACGAATCAGTATCTCTCTTTAACTAAACGTTACGTGTAAACATTGCCTGTATCTCTTCATTGCATACACATCTCGTTGTTTGGAGAATTCTTGGTTATTCTGCGATCATTTAGGCTTGTATGCTAAGAGCAAACACGGTTTTTTGCAGCAAACCGACATATTTAAAAACGTTCAGAGCACGGATAATTAGTAAGCAAGCTAAATTCTCAAGTGCCGAAAGCAACAGCAAAGGTCTTGAGGAAAAAATTATGTGAAGTGCTATTCAGCACAAGGTCGTACAGTGGGACGTATAATTGTAGCACTGCAGCTGACACTTCTGCTTCCAACCAGGCCGTCTGCAGCTTTACGCCAAGTTAAACGTGTCGCGACGAAAGGAGCCCTTTGACTTTTACGCCTTTAATTTATACCGCTATCTCCATCGCTACACTTGTACTGGCGCGTTCTAACACGATCCCCACTTAAATGTTATGTATAAGACTCCCCGAGAAAAGCAATTAAAACGTGAGCTGGCGTGCACGAGGGCTATTAATCACTGAACGTTCTTTTACAGTCTCATTTAATAAGTCGCATACTACTTGGAATAGAGCAGACCTGTTAACTTGAAACATAGCGCAGTTCTCTGTATTTTTTTACTGTAGTTTTGCAGTAAATAATATTTCTTTCTTTTTCCTGTGAATGTAGATCAAGGAAGGAAGGAAGATTCGGGTTATTGACATAGAACGTTACTATGACGTACACGCTAAACGAGAAAAATGAGGAAAAAGAGACGTGGTGTAGTACGACAACAATTTATCTGACGTTGTTTCTACAAATGTGTTCTACATATTAGATCGTAGCATAGGATACTGAAACAACCGCTTTTTATTATCATTTGTTTTCTTGTATCCATTTTTATTTTGGCCTCATTATACTGTCACTTCATATTCCAAATTTGTAGCGAAGAACAAGCTCTTGGACAAGACCTTAACTTGTTCGTATCGGAGCAAATCTTGATACGTGATTCTTGAAGTTTTCCCGGCGTATTCAATGTTCGATGAGATTTCGGGATTGCAGCCGGATCATGTTGACTTCTTGCCACGATATTTCGGCTAGAAACGTCCAGCCATCTTCAGGTGAGTGTCCGTCACTGGAGACTGCAAGTTCCCGGAGTCAACTTGATGGCAAAAAAATGCGCATGCGCAATGGCCTCCGTCACAGGAGCGTCCTCTATCGACATCCGCGCCCTCTGGAGCTACTGTCCTATCTGTGGCGCGCAAGCGCATGCGTGAAGGCGAAAACTACAGAGGGCGGACATGTGCACTCCTGGAAATGGAAAAAAGAACACGTTGACACCGGTGTGTCAGACCCACCATACTTGCTCCGGACACTGCGAGAGGGCTGTACAAGCAATGATCACACGCACGGCACAGCGGACACACCAGGAACCGCGGTGTTGGCCGTCGAATGGCGCTAGCTGCGCAGCATTTGTGCACCGCCGCCGTCAGTGTCAGCCAGTTTGCCGTGGCATACGGAGCTCCATCGCAGTCTTTAACACTGGTAGCATGCCGCGACAGCGTGGACGTGAACCGTATGTGCAGTTGACGGACTTTGAGCGAGGGCGTATAGTGGGCATGCAGGAGGCCGGGTGGACGTACCGCCGAATTGCTCAACACGTGGGGCGTGAGGTCTCCACAGTACATCGATGTTGTCGCCAGTGGTCGGCGGAAGGTGCACGTGCCCGTCGACCTGGGACCGGACAGCAGCGACGCACGGATGCACGCCAGGACCGTAGGATCCTACGCAGTGCCGTAGGGGACCGCACCGCCACTTCCCAGCAAATTAGGGACACTGTTGCTCCTGGGGTATCGGCGAGGACCATTCGCAACCGTCTCCATGAAGCTGGGCTACGGTCCCGCACACCGTTAGGCCGTCTTCCGCTCACGCCCCAACATCGTGCAGCCCGCCTCCAGTGGTGTCGCGACAGGCGTGAATGGAGAGACGAATGGAGACGTGTCGTCTTCAGCGATGAGAGTCGCTTCTGCCTTGGTGCCAATGATGGTCGTATGCGTGTTTGGCGCCGTGCAGGTGAGCGCCACAATCAGGACTGCATACGACCGAGGCACACAGGGCCAACACCCGGCATCATGGTGTGGGGAGCGATCTCCTACACTGGCCGTACACCACTGGTGATCGTCGAGGGGACACTGAATAGTGCACCGTACATCCAAACCGACATCGAACCCATCGTTCTACCATTCCTAGACCGGCAAGGGAACTTGCTGTTCCAACAGGACAATGCACGTCCGAATGTATCCCGTGCCACCCAACGTGCTCTAGAAGGTGTAAGTCAACTACCCTGGCCAGCAAGATCTCCGGATCTGTCCCCCATTGAGCATGTTTGGGACTGGATGAAGCGTCGTCTCTCGCGGTCTGCACGTCCAGCACGAACGCTGGTCCAACTGAGGCGCCAGGTGGAAATGGCATGGCAAGCCGTTCCACAGGACTACATCCAGCATCTCTACGATCGTCTCCATGGGAGAATAGCAGCCTGCATTGCTGCGAAAGGTGGATATACACTGTACTAGTGCCGACATTGTGCATGCTCTGTTGCCTGTGTCTATGTGCCTGTGGTTCTGTCAGTGTGATCATGTGATGGATCTGACCCCAGGAATGTGTCAATAAAGTTTCCCCTTCCTGGGACAATGAATTCACGGAGTTCTTATTTCAATTTCCAGGAGTGTAGTTTTCACCTTCACGCATGCGCCTGCGCGCAATGTCAATGAGCGGTTCAGCAGCACCGGAGGACCCAGGTCATTCCATGGTAAGACAGCCCACAATGCTATGGAGCCACCACCAGCTAGCACAGTGCCCTGCTGGCAACCTGAAGTCATGGTTTCGTGGGTCCTGTGCCAAACTCGTACCTTCCCGTCAGCTCTTACCAACTGAAATAGGGACTCATACGACCAGGCCACTGTTTTCCAGTCGCCCAGAGTCCAACCGATACGGTCACGAGCCAAGGGGAGGTGCTGCGGGAGGTGTGCCGTTAGCAGAGACTCTCGCGTCGGTCGTCCGCTGCCGTCGCCCATTAACGCCATATCTCGCCGCTCTGTCTTAACGGATACGTTCTTCGTCCGTCTCTGGTATGATTTTTTTTTTTTTTGAGTAATTTGATTGAAAGCTTTGTTGCTTTGGTAAAAATAAAATTGGTTCTTTTTGTCGTGACAGAATAAATTACTATTAATCACACCAGATTTGTCGGAGAACAGCAGCAACATGTGTAATTGATCCAGCTTTAAGAAATTCTTGTACCTTTTAGCGGAAAATTCGTGCGGTACTCTCCGACGTTAGAAAAGTCGTGGTGTTCCGTTCGGAGCAGGAGGCGGCTGTCTTTTCTCATTCGCGATATCGAAAATTACTAAAAAATTAACAGAATTTTTTTTTCTGAGGAAGATCGCGCGGAGAAAACAGACAGAAGATACATGAAAGAAACCTAAGGGACCAACTAATTGGATTTGTACGAACATATAAACGGAACTGAAAGAACTTTGAATAAATACTATAACGATGTCGTCACGACAGCCTCCTGTTCCGACAGAACACACGCTGAATCATATGCTGCATAAATCTTTTAAACACAAAAGATTATCACAAGTATAATTAATGAAAATAAGGTTGAGAGATTTTCTTTGAAATTAAATAAACTTCAAGGCTTCAAGTATTATATTATGAAACGGAAACTTACATTAACATGGCCACCCATTGTGGCGGTGGAGCGAATTTTCATGATACACATTCTCGCTTGTTTGTGGCTACATATATTTTTAATCACGTAAACTCTTAAATTTACAATAAAATGATTATATCAGTATGGAGCACAATACTTTTGCGTCCGACTCGCAACACATTCACCGAAGAACAGCTAGAGAGCGGCGCGGCTCCCTGCAGAAGTAAAAATTGGCAATTGTTATTTTGAAACATAGGTGCATCGTTTTTTTACTGATCGATAGCAGCGTATAACAGTTCATAGCTATCGTGATATTCTGCGCTTTTCAGGAGCGCGGCAAAGATCTCTGGTTACAACATTCATTGGTACACTCCTGGAAATTGAAATAAGAACACCGTGAATTCATTGTCCCAGGAAGGGGAAACTTTATTGACACATTCCTGGGGTCAGATACATCACATGATCACACTGACAGAACCACAGGCACATAGACACAGGCAACAGAGCATGCACAATGTCGGCACTAGTACAGTGTATATCCACCTTTCGCAGCAATGCAGGCTGCTATTCTCCCATGGAGACGATCGTAGAGATGCTGGATGTAGTCCTGTGGAACGGCTTGCCATGCCATTTCCACCTGGCGCCTCAGTTGGACCAGCGTTCGTGCTGGACGTGCAGACCGCGTGAGACGACGCTTCATCCAGTCCCAAACATGCTCAATGGGGGACAGATCCGGAGATCTTGCTGGCCAGGGTAGTTGACTTACACCTTCTAGAGCACGTTGGGTGGCACGGGATACATGCGGACGTGCATTGTCCTGTTGGAACAGCAAGTTCCCTTGCCGGTCTAGGAATGGTAGAGCGATGGGTTCGATGACGGTTTGGATGTACCGTGCACTATTCAATGTCCCCTCGACGATCACCAGTGGTGTACGGCCAGTGTAGGAGATCTCTCCCCACACCATGATGCCGGGTGTTGGCCCTGTGTGCCTCGATCGTATGCAGTCCTGATTGTGGCGTTCACCTGCACGGCGCCAAACACGCATACGACCATCATTGGCACCAAGGCAGAAGCGACTCTCATCGCTGAAGACGACACGTCTCCATTCGTCCCTCCATTCACGCCTGTCGCGACACCACTGGAGGCGGGCTGCACGATGTTGGGGCGTGAGCGGAAGACGGCCTAACGGTGTGCGGGACCGTAGCCCAGCTTCATGGAGACGGTTGCGAATGGTCCTCGCCGATACCCCAGGAGCAACAGTGTCCCTAATTTGCTGGGAAGTGGCGTGCGGTCCCCTACGGCACTGCGTAGGATCCTACGGTCTTGGCGTGCATCCGTGCGTCGCTGCGCTCCCGTCCCAGGTCGACGGGCACGTGCACCTTCCGCCGACCACTGGCGACAACATCGATGTACTGTGGAGACCTCACGCCCCACGTGTTGAGCAATTCGGCGGTACGTCCACCCGGCCTCCCGCATGCTCACTATACGCCCTCGCTCAAAGTACGTCAACTGCACATACGGTTCACGTCCACGCTGTCGCGGCATGCTACCAGTGTTAAAGACTGCGATGGAGCTCCGTATGCCACGGCAAACTGGCTGACACTGACGGCGGCGGTGCACAAATGCTGCGCAGCTAGCGCCATTCGACGGCCAACACCGCGGTTCCTGGTGTGTCCGCTGTGCCGTGCGTGTGATCATTGCTTGTACAGCCCTCTCGCAGTGTCCGGAGCAAGTATGGTGGGTCTGACAGACCGGTGTCAATGTGTTCTTTTTTCCATTTCCAGGAGTGTATATGTTAAAAGTAAGCACATACTGAGGCGAATACAGAAAAAAAACTTTTACATGTTAAAAATCGCAGTGATAAAGGCTGAAATGTCACACGTCCCACACTGATTACTGCGATTATTTCACGGAGTGTTGGTTTTCCGTTAGCACTGACGACTCTACATTAACGTCGCTGCTCCCGGTCGTTAAGTGAAGGCCGTCGGCCACTGCGTTGTCTGTGGCGAGAGTTAATGCCTGAAATTTGGTATTCTCCGCACATTCTTGATGCTGTGGATCTCGGAATATTGAATTTCCTAACGATTTCCGATATGGAATGTACCATGCATCTAGCTCCACCTACCACTCCGCGTGCGGCCATAATTACGTCGGAAACATTTTAAAGTGAATCACCTGGGTACAAACGACTGCTATACCAATGCAATGCCATTTTATGCTTTGTGTACGCAGTATTAACGCTAGTTGTATATGCGCATACACCTCACTGTATTTCTGCTTTGAAAACTAGCTTTTTTGTATGATATGTAATTCAAAATAAGGAGATGGGCATTTGTCACAAAAATGGCAATTATACAGGGTGATTCAAAAAGAATACTACAACTTTAAAAATGTGTATTTAATGAAAGAAACATAATATAACCTTCTGTAATACATCATTACAAAGAGTATTGAAAAAGGTTTTTTTTCACTCAAAAACAAGTTCAGAGATGTTCAATATGGCCCCCTCCAGACACTCGAGCAAGTACCGATACTCCAACTCGTTCCACACTCTCTGTAGCATATCAGGCGTAACAGTTTGGATAGCTGCTGTTATTTCTCGTTTCAAATCATCAATGGTGGCTGGGAGAGGTCGCCGAAACACCATATCCTTAACATACCCCCATAAGAAAAAATCGCAGTGGGTAAGATCAGGGCTTCTTGGAGGCCAGTGATGAAGTGCTCTGTCACGGGCTGCCTGGCGGCCGATCCATCGCCTCGGGTAGTTGACGTTCAGGTAGTTACGGACAGATAAGTGCCAATGTGGTGGCGCTCCATCCTGCTGAAATATGAATTGTTGTGCTTCTTGTTCGAGCTGAGGGAACAGCCAATTCTCTAACATCTCCAGATACTGTAGTCCAGTTACAGTAGCACCTTCGAAGAAAAAGGGACCAAAAACTTTATTGGCTGAAATGGCACAGAAAACGTTCACCTTAGGCGAGTCACGTTCATACTGAGTTGTTTCCCGCGGATTCTCAGTGCCGTACTCAATAACACAAAAAGCTTTCTGTTGAGCGGTCGCCATCTTAGCATCAACTGACGCTGACGCCTAGTCAACAGCGCCTCAAGCGAACAAATGTACAACTAAATGAAACTTTATAGCTCCCTTAATTCGCCGACAGATAGTGCTTAGCTCTGCCTTTTGTCGTTGCAGAGTTTTAAATTCCTAAAGTTGTGGTATTCTTTTTGAATCACCCTGTATAACTTTTCGTTAGCACATATTTGACGTATTCTGTATTTAAAAGACTTAAGTTTTCGAACTGAACTGCAAAAAGTTAAAAAAAAAGGTCATGAGTGAAACGTGACGTGGACCATCGATTACCAGTCTCGAGCACGACAGATTTTTTTTCCCTCTTTATATATTTTACACTTCACGGATATGATCGTAGAATATGCACCTTTGTCCAAAATCGGTACAAAACTTATTCCTCAACATGCTGGATTCAGACCATGGAAAGCATTTGTGGTATACTAAATCTGAATCACCACATGGAACATAGCTTTGAAAGGAAACTGATAACTTCTGCTGTCTTTGTAGATCTTTCTGCTGGGTGTGATACAGTAAAGAACCAACCACTCCTCACGAAAGTCTTCGAAACGACAAAGGACATTCGACTGACTTGCATGTTGAGAGGCACGTTACAGTCTCGAAGAATCTATGGAACGCTCCTAGGGAAGAAAAGTAAGTGGAGAAACCAAAAGAACGCATTACCACAAGTAACTGTTATTTCCCCTATTTTGTGCAATATGTGCGCAAATGACCGACCAAACCAGATGGAAATAAGGAGATTCATATATGGACGCTACACTGTCATTACTGCTCAAGGAGGAGTATCTAAATAAGTTGACAGAAAACTGACAGAGGCTTTGCATACCTCGAGGAACTATTGTGAAGAAAATCACCTGCAACATAATCTAGGAAAAAACGCAGCTATGCGCATTCCGCCTGAGTAATAGAGAAGCCTGAAGACAGATGGAATCAGAGTGAAGAGGGGTTAGACTACAACACTGTACCAAACCAAAGTACTTGGCAGTCATTCCAGACCGAACACTGTTATTTTAAAACTCTTCAACGGTGTAAAAGGAAAAATATGTGCAAGAAACAACGTTGTACGCAACCGACTGGTTAACACGGGGAGCACAACCTGACGTTCTTCGGTCATCAGCAGTGGGACTCTGTTCTGCAGCCGGGGAATATGAGGAACCGGTATGGGAGGCTTCTAGCCACTGTAAAAAAAGTAGACGGCACTTTAAATGAGACTAACAGAATTGTCACCGGTTGCCTGAGCCCCACACCTGTCCACGATCTTTACTCACTTGCGGCTGTAGCAGTACCAAATGTCAGGCGCAAAGTAACCACTCAAGTAGAGAGATAAATGCGAAAAATCGACCCAAGGCACTTAATGTAGCACCACCAAACAGTTCCGACTCGTTTTAAGTCAAGCAAGAGCTTTATCCAATGGAAAATACAGCTGGTAGGCCTACCTGAGACCCACCAGCTATCTTTAGGGTTGGACTCTCTGCGAAATACAAACCAGTGCCCTAAAGAGGAAATCACAAAAGGGTGGCAATTACAGTCCAGTACATGGAGAACACTGAATAGATTAAGGAGTCGCAAAATGCAAAGTAAATATTGTTAAATAGGGCTGTTCTGCAGATGAACAGTGTGAATGTGCAGACCGTAGCAGTCGCGCGGTTCCGGACTGAAGTGCCTAGAACCGGTATGCCGGCCGCGGTGGACGAGCGGTTCTAGGAGCTTCAATCCGGAACCGCGCGACTGCTACAGCCCCATGTTCGACTCCTGCCTCGGGCATGTATGTGTGTGATGTCCTTAGGTTAGTTATGTTTAAGTAGTTCTAATGCTAGGGGACTGATGACCTCATATGTTAAGCCCCATAGTGCTCAGAGCCAATAATGTCAAGAATTCTATACGATGTGCTCAGAGAGCAGATTCGAGTCGAAAACAGATACAGCTACAACGGTTGCCGGAAGCGACATGTCCATTCTCTATGTTGGAAAGAACTTTCAGGCTAACACCATTGGGGAACAGATTCGTTCTGACAATAATAGACCATTTTTAGAGGTATGTGGAGATGGTGGCTATGCCAAATCAACAGGCAGCATAATCTGTAGCGGCAGGCGGTGTTGCGGAATGTGGGTGTTTTTTGCGGTTAGGGTGTGCTCCCCTTATTTCACTTAAGAGAAATCTAAATGGGGGAAGGATATTTGTTGTGGACATAGTTCCATGTAGTCAGCGTGTACACAACTTTCCCACTAGAGCGCGCTCCGCTAAGCTCAACAGCGCAGGCGCAGCGCTCGTCCGTCTCCGCACTACGAGATGGCGCTGTCTTAGAGACGGACCAAATTCTACTTACGCCGATCCACGTATTAATATGTAACACAGCCAATGAGATTGCTGCTAACGTAGAACCTTTTCTCCTCGCGGATCACACTTGCACAGTGATACCTCAACGCGGGAGGTATTATAACGAGTGTACAGACGTTCGATCAGTCAGTCTGTATTAGTCTGCATTAGTCTGTAGTCAAATTTCAGTCTGCGCCTAATAAGATTATCATATTCCTGTACATAGCCACGAAGATAAATGTATAGACACTTTGTCAAGTATCAGTGATATGTGATAATAAGATTAACGTACCAAGACCAAAGGAACTTCAGATGGTCAGTTGTAAGCAGCATCCAGAATCAAGTTACATATTGTCTATATTTTTTATTATTTTAATAAATGTGTTTGAAAATTAATCAAGTTCTGTTTAAAGTTGGTCACCGTCAATCTGCTACTCTAAGCGTGCAAGTGGCATTTCTGTCATCTGACCTAACGGCAGAAGATAAACACGCCATGATAAGACCACGAGACATATTGCTGACACTCGCCTACTTCGTTAGGGCGACAAGTCAAATAATCTAATGGTGTGTGTACCGAAGGTCTTACAGTACGCACCCCACAATATTGAAACATTTGCAGCATTAGGTACTGCATACCGTAGAGGATCAGTTCGGAGAAGATGATGCATTGCTTTTATCATCACGGTAGCGGAGCCTGTCAGCAAGCAACTTCTGTGAGGCAATGATTTATGGACGATAACAATCTTGAAACAGACTGGCCTCAGCAGGGCTCTGACCTCGAGCCATCTGAATCCTCTGGGATGATTTGGAACGTCAACTTCACTCCACGTCACTACCTCCTCTGGTTTCGGCTCTTGAGGAAGAATGGCCTGCCATTCCAGCACAGACATTCAGACTCTTTCATGTTAGGTCTGGGAGCTACCAGGATGTGGCGGTTGAATAGACGTAGTTGCTGAGCTTCATAAAAATGTGAATATACGGTATTGTTTCCATGGATGCCTGTGACATTACAGCCTTTATCACTGCGATTTTTAACATGTAAAAGTTTTTTTTTCTGTATTCGCGTCAGTATGTGCGCACTTTTAACATATACCAATGAATGTTGTAACCAGATATCTTTGCCGCGCTCCTGAAAAGCGCAGAATATCACGATAGCTATAAACTGTTATACGCTGCTATCGATCAGTAAAAAAAACGATGCACCTATGTTTCCAAATAACAATTGCCAATTTTTACTTCTGCAGGGAGCCGCGCCGCTCTCTAGCTGTTCTTCTGTGAATGTGTTGCGAGTCGGACGCAAAAGTATTGTGCTCCATACTGATATAATCATTTTATTGTAAATTTAAGAGTTTAAGTGATTAAAAATATATGTAGCCACAAACAAGCGAGAATGTGTATCATGAAAATTCGCTCCACCGCCACAATGGGTGGCCATGTTAATGTAAGTTTCCGTTTCATAATATAATACTTGAAGCCTTGAAGTTTATTTAATTTCAAAGAAAATCTCTCAACCTTATTTTCATTAATTATACTTGTGATAATCTTTTCTGTTTAAAAGATTTATGCAGCTTATGATCCAGCGTGTGTTCTGTCGGAACAGGAACAAGTTCTTTCAGTTCCGTTTATATGTTCGTACAAATCCAATTCGTTGGTCCCTTAGGTTTCTTTCATGTAACTTCTGTCTGTTTTCTCCGCGCGATCTTCCTCCGAAAAAAATTTTCTGTTCATTTCTTAGTAATTTTCGATATCGCGAATGAGAAAAGACAGCCGCCTCCTGCTCCGAACGGAACACCACGACTTTTCTAACGTCGGAGAGTAACGCACGAATTTTCCGCTAAAAGATAATAGAATTTCTTAAAGCTGGATCAATTACACATGTTGCTGCTGTTCTCCGACAAATCTGGTGTGATTAATAGTAATTTATTCTGTCACGACAAAAAGAACCAATTTTATTTTTACCAAAGCAACAAAGCTTTCAATTAAATTACTAAAAAAAAAAAATCATACCAGATGCCGGAGTGCTCGAATTTGGTGCGACAGTCTGATCTCTAAATCTTACAGCTGCTATCCACGGTCCTTTTTTCTTTTTAGTGGCATAGCCGAGGACATTTCAGAGAGCCGGCCGCAGTGGCCAAGCGGTTCTAGGCACTTCAGTCCGGAACCGCGCGACTGCTACGGTCGCAGGTTCGAATCCTGCCTCGGGCATGGATGTGTGTAATGTCCTTAGGTTAGTGAGGGTTAAGTAGTTCTAAGTTCTAGGTGACATCAGATGTTAAGTCCCATAGTGCTCAGAGCCATTTTAACCATTTTTTTGAACGGACGACTGAACATTTGCTCATGTGTCCACCGATGGAGTTTGTTTGCACAGAGGCAGATCTAGTTTTGTGCAGGGACAAGGCCATTAAAGCTGCAGAGTTTTGGAATAAAAGAATTTAGATGTTCCTTCACGGACACAGAAAGCAAAATAATATTAACTATTCGTCTCTGTTGAAAAACTTGCGTTAGGAGGGAACCGAACCGAGGCCACGCACGTGGCAGGCGAGCTTTCTGCCACAGAGCCATGCTGCCCATAAAACAATAGGCTTCACTGTACGCTATAAAAGACGCTCGAAAATCTTTGAAGTCGATTTTTTCGAGAACTTTTGATAGTTGAGTTCTGAACTTCATGAGCCATAAACATTTAAAAGATACAAAAATCTAATTGCCGCGTGGTCTCCTTGTGAGTACTGTCCCAAGAGTTTACAACACTGTTATGTTGTCAATAACATTTTGTAAACTCGCATACATTTGCTGAAACACTCAAAAAAATGTAGAATAGGCCGCAACGGCGTAATAGTTAGTCTGGACGTGGTTTCACTCTTTACGAAGGTGCCATTACTAGATACGCTGGTCCTTTTGGCACACTTGTTTCCACCTGGAATCGTTAAGATGTTCTGCCACGTTATAACGACAACGTACTTCTTGTACCGTGACGAATATTATGAAATGACGCATGAGACAGCGATTGGTTCAAACTGTTCTTCATGGCGCACTTTGAGGAGCAAGCGCTGAACTCTGCGGTGTTGCGTCCGTTTTGCTTCCTAAGGTACGTCGATGACACATTCCTGGTATGGCCTCACTGTGAAAACACACTCCAACAGTTGCCAATCGCACGGACGATATCCATCCCAACCTTAAATTTAGCCGGCCGGAGTGGCCGAGCGGTTAAAGGCGCTACAGTCTGGAACCGCACGACCACTACGGTCGCAGGTTCGAATCCTGCCTCAGGCATGGATGTGTGTGATGTCCTTAGGTTAGTTAGGTTTAAGTAGTTCTAAGTTCTAGGGGACTTATGACCACAGCAGTTGAGTCCCATAGTGCTCAGAGCCATTTGAACCATTTGAACCTTAAATTTACCATCCAGATAAAGAAGGATGCCACGCTACCTTCCTTAGATGTTTAGGTTGAGCTGAAGGCAGGTGGCAGGCTTGGTCATTCATTGTACAGGAGACCGACGCACACTGACCGACACTTGATGCTGATAGTTTCCACCAGCCTGTACAATAGAAAGCGGTTCTGAACACGTTAATACACAGAGCCAAAGTTATTTCTGAAGACCACCACCTAAAGTCTGAATTGCAGCACTTGAGACACGTTGGATGCGAGGTCCGCCAGTTACACAAAACACCGTTTTCCTCAGCACCCAAACATGTTTCGGCACCACTGTGCCATCATCATTGGGTTTTCGTTTTTATTTATTCTGCAATGTGAACATTTTTGTTAAATTATTATAAAATTATGTGCATTTTTAGTCCAAACAACAGATAGTTTCTTTTTGTAATTACCTTTACATTTGGTGTGCATGAATTTTCTGGATCCCTTGTGTGTTAATAACTACACGTAGCTTGTCATCTGCAACCAAATGATGTTTATGAGAATTTATTTATTTTTTTTTTTTTGCTGGTAGTTAACCTATCTTCTAGAATGTAATTTAGTTTTTCGCGATGTTTTTGCGCCTATATTCGTTTTACTTACGTTTTCGTGTGGCAAGTGTTGTGGATTGGCAAGAGAGCCAACCCGGTATGAGAGGAAGCCGAAAGGCACGCGTTTTAGCTCACACAGGCTGGCGTGAGGTCTGGAACAGGTCAAGGAAATTAGACTAGCAAAAAAGGACTAGCTGTAGAATACTTAACTTTAATCCATAAATGGTGAACATCGCTCTTGACGGTACATGTTATACAGCATCCATAGCAACTGGTAATGGCACCTTGCTAGGTCGTAGCAAATGACGTAGCTGAAGGCTATGCTAACTATCGTCTCGGCAAATGAGATCGTATTTTGTCAGTGAACCATCGCTAGCAAAGTCGGCTGTACAACTGGGGCGAGTGCTAGGAAGTCTCTCTAGACCTGCCGTGTGGCGGCGCTCGGTCTGCAATCACTGATAGTGTCGACGTATACTAACGGACCGCGGCCGATTGAAAGGCTACCACCTAGCAAGTGTGGTGTCTGGCGGTGACACCACAGCAAGTACTTCCATTCTCCGCAAAAATTTCTCACCAACATCGTTTGGTTGCAGATGACAAGTTACCTGCAGTAATTAACACACAAGGGATCCAGAAAATTCAAGCACACCAAATGTAAAGGTATTTACAAAAAGAAACGATCTGTTGTTTGAACTAAAAATGCACATACTTTTATAATCATTTAACAAAAATATTCACATTGCAGAATAAATAAAATCGAAAACCCATTGATGATGGCACAGTTGTGTCGAAACATGTTTGGGTGCTGAGAAAAACGGTGTTCTGCATAACTGGCGGACCTCACATCCAACAATTTTAACTGCAAACACGGCCAATACAAGGAGCTGCATATCAAAATGATGGATACTTGAGATACGTGTTCACATGGAATGGCTATAGCAAGAGAGAGATATTGCAAACGCTTTGAGGTGCCGGTAAAGAAGGACGTCTTGTCAGTCGGCAGGAGAGACTAAGCCGGCTGCTTTCCTGCCATACTGTAGGGCAGGGCCGGCCAGAGATTCTGCACGCGTGCGGTGCTCTTGCACATGTGCAACTTCCGGGTCATAGCGTGCACGCCGCAGCTATCAGCGTTCATGTTTCTACGCACAGATGTCGCTCCTCTGTTACACAAAGTGCGTTATCGACACCTCGTATGTATATCACAACCTGGGCTGTATCTGTAACATCTGTTACTTCATCGAGCGCAACAGAGAAAGCAACAAAGTACTTAGCCTTATTTATTAGCTGCCTGTGCAGATCGCCGGCCATAGCACTGATACGTCTTGTCACTGTTTGTTTGAATAGACTGATTTCTCGAAACCTGCTAACGTTCGTGGGACACACAAGTTCTGCAGCATCAATCATACACCCTTTCACAAACTCCCCTTCGGAAAAGGGTTTCCCAGATTGTGCAATTCTTAATGCGATTTTAAAACTTGCTCGCAGTGAAGATTTAGTGTGGTTGTCATTCTGGAAAATTGAAAACAGTACATTGTACAGCATACAGTAAAACAGACATAATTGTAACACAAGAAACTAAGAGTTCAAGAAGTATCAGTTACTTTGACGCACAGTAAAATCGAGTTGATGTGTCTCATCCATTTTCTTAAGGACATTTAATTTTGCTTGCCGTTCTTCACTGTTGAGTACACTACACTCGTCTTTGTGATATGTATTGTAATGTCTTTCAATAGAAAACGTACGCTGGCCGCCTATTATTCGGCGGCACAGCAAACACTGTGAGTTTTCACCAACGGCTACAAAAAAGAATTGCAGTTCCTAGTAATTTTTAAACGACTGAGAACATAGATCTCCCGTCCTTTGCTTTTTCACAGTATTTGCCGTTTCTCAGTACTTCTCTGTTAAGGTTACGGTCACCAGGGGTAAACGAGACTGGATGTGTTGCGATCTTGCTTGTACCACATAAACAGGGAAGTGGAACCGCCGCCGTTCATTTAGGACACATGACTAATAACAGATGTCGCTGTCGCACACGTGCGCACATGTGCAGCACTTCCGCACGTCTGCACACTGTGCAGCGTTTGGCCGGCCCTGCTCTAGGGCAACGAACAGCAAGTTAGGACGTGCGCTGCAGAAACGTGGACTGACACCAGTGTTCCGGCCCGGCCTCAAGATACGAGATATCCTGCGGCCTGTTAAAGACGACACAGCTCTTCGTGCGCCCGGTGAGTATGGTGTCCCTTGCGAATGCGGCAGCATCTAAATAGGCCAGACAATACTTCACAGTCGAAGAGTGTTGTGCCGGGAACAATCGACATATTCCACAAACGGATTGGGATGTGGTACTTAGGGAAAGGCAGGTTTGAGTGTGGACGCGGCCGTACTCAGTTACCGTTGGTTGCTCAGTTTTTCTTTTTAATCACCTACACTTGACTTGAAAACAATTGCAAATAAAGTAGACAATAAGGAACATTTATCAAATTTGACTGTTAAGACAGAATGTCTAGTAAAAAAATTCTTATGCGAGTTGCACTCACGGCTGAAGGCCTTATTGACCAGAAATTCAACTTATTTGTCCGCTGAAGGCCCCAATAGTAATAACTCAAAAAATAATTTGACGGCTGAAGGCCTGGATAGCAAATTATTAAGAACGAATTAAACTTCTCCAAGAGATACTAAAATATTATAAAAAAGGACAATCATCAAATTTTCACTATTAAGAGATAATATCTAATTAAAATTTCTTAACGCAAATTGCATTCATGGCTGAAGGCCTTATTGACAGTTATCACAATCTGACCAAATCAAGAGAGAAGTGGGCCTCAGACAGCGCTCCAAGGATCGGAAAGTCGGTAAACTTCGTAAACAATGAGACAGGCAGCGAGGAGTTGTATTCACTTAACCGGATGGCAACTCAAACTAGTGACAGTTTAAATGCAGACCAACACTCTTGCAACACCTACCCAACGTCTGATAACCAACACAACGACGGAACACCCCAGGCAGGGCGTAACCGCCTGCGTCTTCAGAATCCGGTGTTTAGAACATCCAGAAGCAGAAGGACCCACTACGACCAAAGCAGTCCAAAAGAAACTAAATATCCGAACCAAAATCAAGGAGGCTGTCGATCTATGCGCCTTACTGGACAGCAGCGGCAAGGCGAGGAAAGGTACACTTCGGCGAAAATACGCCAACTCCAGGGCAGGCAACTGGGGCGTTAGCGGCCACTGGGCAGAAAAATACCGCTGGTTGATCTTCATCGATAAACACAAGGATTACAATGATTAATAATAAAAGGTGGAGGACGGCTAATTAATTTCGTCAACTCCAAACACTCCACCCACTCGTTGCTCTTTGTCTCAGCAACCCTGCGAGCTGCAACGTGTGAATAAACGGCGTGATCTCAAAATAGTGGAGGTTTTGTGGTGTCACTGGCAGACACCACACTTGCTAGGTGGCAGCCTTTAAATCGGCCGCGGTCCGTTAGTATACGTCGGACCCGCGTGTCGCCACTATCAGTGATTGCTCACGGAGCGCCACCACACGGCAGGTCTAGTCTAGAGACACTCCCTAGCACTCGCCCCAGTTGGACAGCCGACTTTGCTAGCGATGGTTCACTGTCTCCACATGCTTTCATTTGCAGAGACGACAGTTTAGCATAGCCTTCAGCTACGTCATTTGCTACGACCTAGCAAGGCGCCATATTCTTCAAGAATGTATTTGTTATATCCTAGCCAGTAATGCCAACCGAGCCCGCTGCCAAAAGGTTGGCAGCATCAAAGTCCGGACGCCGTCCGCATAAGCAGCGCCAGCGATACAGGAAATCGCCGCAAGTCTGCGCGCGCCACCGCTGGCTTCTGGCTTCTTAAGCGCTGGAGTCGCGAGCGCTAGGACAGTTCTGTATTCGCCGCTCAGTTGTATACTCGCCACCGATTTGTGTACTTGCTAGTCAGTTGTGTGTTCATCGCAGCAGAGTTGTTGTTTGTCGTCAGCCGACGCTGACCTAGCCGCTCCGACTCGAACTAGACAGATTTCTGTAGACACGGAGTTCACTACTGTGTTTCTGTATCTTCGTTAATAAAGATAAGTACCGACTTTTATTTAATCAGAGTGTTTGGGTTTTCATCTTTCTGTTCACTGTTCCAGCGGACCGGTCGGCCCGCTATTAAAAGTGTGGCGGTGACTTCGTAAGCCATTTCTACAGCGAAGTGTTTGTCGCTACGAACGCCGCCACAAAAGTATTCTGAACTGATAATATTGTGAATCATGTACCGTCAAGAGCGACGATCATCATTAATGGATTAAAGTTAAATATCAAACTAATTACGTCCGCTTTCTGAATTCTCATTCTTTGTCATGTTCCAGACATCACGTCAGTATAGTTCTTTCCTCGTCACGCCAGCCTGCGTGAGCTATGACGCGTGCATTTCGGCCTCCTCTCGTAACACGGTGTTGGCTCTTCTGCCAACACAACAGGTTTCGCTACTGGGTTAATTTTCACTCAACTCAAACGTCCTGGGTCCAGTGGAGAACGAGGTCGTCGACCTCGCAACTACAGACCCTCGATCCCGGCAGTGTCTGCGTGCTGCCAGCGGTGCCGGTATGTCCTCGCACTTCCGGACCTCACTGCTGCTCCGTCCCAACCGAACTACCCGACACACTCCGATCTGTAAAACACTTCACGCCCTTCCAAAGATAGTACTAGGGTACCAGATATCGATAACCGCTGCTGCTGCCACTCGCGGACAGACATAGTGGCGCCAGTAACCACGAGAAGAAACCGAGATGCCATTATCCCTATTATACGATGCCAACCTACCAATGGCACCAGCGCGAGCCGCAACACTGTTCAAGCAGCTTGGCAGTTCGGCCATACTTGAGCATTGCTTTGAAAAGGGACACAAAATACTGTTTGAATACGTGAGAGTCTTGGTTTATGCGCCAACATACTGACATTCTGTTATAAAAGAGGCGGCTGAGATTAGAATGAACTACAACATTTTTAAAAGAGACCAGGGGAACACATTTAGTAGACTGAGGGGGCGGGCTTTGGATGTCGAAAAGAAACGACGACGGATGCTTGACGCTTCTAGGGAGGCGGGAGCGGCAGTTTCGAACATAGCGCCCAGCCCCTCGGACCACCTGACATAACTCACAAGGAGGGGCCACGACGTTTCGAACGCGGATTTACTGCAAACTTCGTACAATCGTAGTGCTCCATGAGGACAACAAAATGTGTAAACAGTAGCGCGTACTTCTCCAGCGCTACTGAGAAAATCGCAAGATGATTTCGGTCGTCGAATATACAGGGTGTTTCAAAAATGACCGGTATATTTGAAACGGCAATAAAAACTAAACGAGCAGCGATAGAAATACACCGTTTGTTGCAATATGCTTGGGACAACAGTACATTTTCAGGCAGACAAACTTTCGAAATTACAGTAGTTGCAATTTTCAACAACAGATGGCGCTGCGGTCTGGGGAACTCTATAGTACGATATTTTCCACATATCCACCATGCGTAGCAATAATATGGCGTAGTCTCTGAATGAAATTACCCGAAACCTTTGACAACGTGTCTGGCGGAATGGCTTCACATGCAGATGAGATGTACTGCTTCAGCTGTTCAATTGTTTCTGGATTCTGGCGGTACACCTGGTCTTTCAAGTGTCCCCACAGAAAGAAGTCACAGGGGTTCATGTCTTGCGAATAGGGAGGCCAATCCACGCCGCCTCCTGTATGTTTCGGATAGCCCAAAGCAATCACACGATCATCGAAATATTCATTCAGGAAATTAAAGACGTCGGCCGTGCGATGTGGAAGGACACCATCTTGCATAAACCATGAGGTGTTCGCAGTGTCGTCTAAGGCAGTTTGTACCGCCTCAAATTCACGAAGAATGTCCAGATAGCGTGATGCAGTAATCGTTTCGGATCTGAAAAATGGGCCAATGATTCCTTTGGAAGAAATGGCGGCCCAGACCAGTACTTTTTGAGGATGCAGCGACGATGGGACTGCAACATGGGGCTTTTCGGTTCCCCATATGCGCCAGTTCTGTTTATTGACGAAGCCGTCCAGGTAAAAATAAGCTTCGTCAGTAAACCAAATGCTGCCCACATGCATATCGCCGTCATCAGTCCTGTGCAATATATCGTTAGCGAATGTCTCTCGTGCAGCAATGGTAGCGGCGCTGAGGGGTTGCCGCATTTGAATTTTGTATGGATAGAGGTGTAAACTCTGGCGCATGAGACGATACGTGGACGTTGGCGTCATTTGGACCGCAGCTGCAACATGGCGAACGGAAACCCGAGGCCGCTGTCGGATCACCTGCTGCACTAGCTGCGCGTTGCCCTCTGTGGTTGCCGTACACGGTCGCCCTACCTTTCCAGCACGTTCATCTGTCACGTTCCCAGTCCGTTGAAATTTTTCAAACAGATCCTTTATTGTATCGCTTTTCGGTCCTTTGGTTACATTAAACCTCCGTTGAAAACTTCGTCTTGTTGCAACAACACTGTGTTCTAGGCGGTGAAATTCCAACACCAGAAAAATCCTCTGTTCTAAGGAATAAACTATGTTCTCTACAGCACACTTGCACGTTGTGAACAGCACACGCTTACAGCAGAAAGACGACGTACAGAATGGCGCACCCACAGACTGCGTTGTCTTCTATATCTTTCACATCACTTGCAGCGCCATCTGTTGTTGAAAATTGTAACTACTGTAATTTCGAAAGTTTGTCCGCCTGAAAATGTACTGTTGTCCCAAGCATATTGCAACAAACGGTGTATTTCTATCGCTTCTCGTTTAGTTTTTATTGCCGTTTCAAATATACCGGTCATTTTTGAAACTCCCTGTATATCTGTGCGTGGCAGTTTTAACCACGATGCGGCTGCAGCCGATTGGTGCCGGCACGGTAGCTCAGCGGTTACGATCAGAGCGTTAGCTACCCTTTATGATAAAAAAACTGAGAGGACGGATCATCGAACAAACTGTCATCGGACGTCCGCCCTGAACAAATTCAACGAACAATATAGAACTAAACTTTTTTTAAAAACAAAGTGTTTGGCGTTCAAGCCGCTGGATAGCTGGATCGAGTTCCGTTCGTCTCTTTTTTTTAATCACAATCATTTTCTTTATTATTTATATTACAATTGATATAATGGGGAAAATACATTTAATCGGATGAACTTTTATTAAATTTACAATGTTATTTGGCAGTCTACTAATTTTTATTATCACAAAAAAAGTAATATTCATTACTATCGACTAGTAAACAACAAAATGCATAAAGTCATACTGAAAATGTATGCTTGTCCGTGATTTGAGAAATCCCTTATACCTGGAAGGAGCCCGAAACGACTTGTTACCTCCAAGTTTTGACCGGCACAGACGGCTTTCGAAAGATGTACAATTAATCGTCGCTTTAGGCATTACGAGCACAAGATGCAGGATGGTATTTTTCGTAAAAACATGGAAAACATAAAATTTAAACGGCACCAGCTCCATTGAATAAATGCTATGTTTCCGCATGCGCAAGGTCTTTTGAAGTTTTCTGTGGAAAAACGAACCTTGTTAACATTTTCGAAGACCTCTCTTTCAGACGATAGTTTGGAAGCAAACCATGCATAACGCAGTATTTCCTTAAAATTCGGCGCTGTTAATTGGTTATGCAGTATCGAGTGTATTTTAATAGCGTCTTCCGAGAAGCAATCTCTCGTTCTCTTTCGATTAAATACGAACGGTTTTGAAGACACGGACAAGCATACATTTTCAGCATCACTTTATGTGTTTGGTCGTTTACTAGTCGGTAATTATGAATTAATTTGTGATAATTAAAATTAGTAGACTGCCAAATAACATTGTGAATTTAATAAAAGTTCATCCGATTACACGTATTTTCCCATTATATCAATTGTAATATAAATAGTAAAGAAAATGACTGTGTTGAAAATAAAAACTGACGAACGGAACTCGATCCAGCGATCCATCGGCT
The DNA here is from genome assembly GCF_023864275.1 of Schistocerca cancellata. Lineage (NCBI taxonomy): Eukaryota > Metazoa > Arthropoda > Insecta > Orthoptera > Acrididae > Schistocerca > Schistocerca cancellata. The sequence continues at coordinate 61,248,887 of NC_064626.1, read as the reverse complement.
TGAACGCCAAACACTTTTTTTAACTGCCGTTAGGTCAGACGATGGAAATGCCACTTGCACGCTTGGACTATCAGATTGACGGTGAGCAACTTTAAACAGAACTTGATTAATTTTCACACACATTTATTAAAATAATAAAAAATATAGACATTACCTAACTTGATTCTGGATGCTGCTAACAACTGACAATCTGAAGTTCCTTTGGTCTTGGTACGTTAATCTTATTCTCACATATCTCTGACACTTGACAAAGTGTCTATACATTTATCTTCATGGCTCTGTACAGGAATACGATAATCTTATTAGGCGCACACTGAAACTTGACTACAGACTAATGCAGACTAATGCAGACTGACTAATCGGAGGTCTGTACACTCGTTATAATTCCTCGAGCGTTCAGGTATCACTGCGCGAGTGTGATCCGCGAGGAGAAAAGGTTCTACGTTAGCAGCAAACTCATTGGCTGCGTTACATATTAATACGTGGATCGGCGGAAGTAGAATTTGGTCCGTCTCTAAGACAGCGCCATCTCGTAGTGCAGAGACGGACGAGCGCTGCGCCTGCGCTGTTGTGCTTAGCGGGGCGCACTCTAGTGGGAAAGTTGTGTACGCGCTGACTACACGGAACTATGTACACAACAATTCGACGGCCGAAATTATTTTGCTATTTTCTCAGTAACGCTTGAGAAGTACGCGCTACTGCTTACACATTTCGTTGTCCTCATGGAGTACTACGAGTGTACGAAGTGTAAAGTAAATCCGCGTTCCAAACGTCGTAACCTCCCCTTGTCACTCCCACGGACGGCGGGCACGAGCTGCCCAACTCACCTACCGCGAAGTTTCGGCCTCTGTGACTGGTGCCACAGGCCGATACCGTGGCTTTGTAAGCGGGAAACCGTGCCAGCTCCGGCAGTCAGCGGTTTTACTCCTGACGACGATATCTTTCGAAAGCTCGACAATTTTATTCGCAATTACGCGGCTTTAAACTGTAAATGAAACTGTAGTGTAGACGGCGTATAGGACGCTGGTGCGACCCATTCTTAAGTGCATCTCTAGGGTTTGGGTTCCCACCAGATCAAATTAAAAGAAGGCATCAAAGCAATTCACAGACGGGCTGCTTGATTCGTTACCGCTAGGCTCGACCAGCACGCAAGTACAGGGTGACACACGGGAGACGAGCGGTTTTCAATGAAATAATACTCAGCCAACTTTAAAATTAATGCATGTTTCATCATCATCATCATCATCATCATCATTTAAGACTGATTATGCCTTTCAGCGTTCAGTCTGGAGCATAGCCCCCCTTATACAGTTCCTCCATGATCCCCTATTCAGTGCTAACATTGGTGCCTCTTCTGATGTTAAACCTATTACTTCAAAATCATTCTTAACCGAATCCAGGTACCTTCTCCTCGGTCTGCCCCGACTACTCCTACCCTCTACTGCTGAATCCATGAGTCTCTTGGGTAACCTTGCTTCTCCCATGCGTGTAACATGACCCCACCATCTAAGCCTGTTCGCCCTGACTGCTACATCTATAGAGTTCATTCCTAGTTTTTCTTTGATTTCCTCATTGGGACACCCTCCTGCCATTGTTCCCATCTACTAGTACCTGCAATCATCCTAGCTACTTTCATATCCGTAACCTCAACCTTGTTGATAAGGTAACCTGAATCCACCCAGCTTTCGCTCCCATACAACAAAGTTGGTCGAAAGATTGAACGGTGCACAGATAACTTAGTCTTGGTGCTGACTTCCTTCTTGCAGAAGAGAGTAGATCGTAGCTGAGCGCTCACTACATTAGCTTTGCTACACCTCGCTTCCACTTCTTTCACTATGTTGCCGTCCTGTGAGAATATGCATCCTAAGTACTTGAAACCGTCCACCTGTTCTAACTTTGTTCCTCCTATTTGGCACTCAATCCGTTTATATCTCTTTCCCACTGACATTACTTTCGTTTTGGAGATGCAAATCTTCATACCATAGTCCTTACATTTCTGATCTAGCTCTGAAAAATTATTTTGCAAACTTTCAATCGAATCGAGCTATGATTTTGTGTAAATAAACATGCATTATTCATATTATTTTGCACGAATAATGCATGTTTATTTACACAAAATCATAACTCATTATTTGCCATTTTAGTTAACAAAGTTATTTGTGTAAAATAATGTCGTCAAGGTGATGACCATCATTTCGAATTCAGGACTCAAGTCTCTTCTCAAAATCCTCCATCACAGGGATTAAAATCTCAGCAGGGATGGCAGCAATTTCTTGATGATTGCATTCTTCAACTCGTCCAAATTTCGCAGTTTGTGGTTGTAGACACAGTTCTTAAGGTATCCCCACAGAAAAAAGTAACATACTGACAAGTCGGGAGACTTGGGAGGCCAAGTAACATTGCCAAAACGTCAGATAATCCGGCCAGGAAACATGCATCTAAGAACTGTCATTCAAGTGTTTGCGGTGTGCGATGTTGCCCCATCCTGCTGGAACCAAACGCTTTTTGAAAGGGATTCGTCGTCTTCTTAGTTCTGGTTTCAAGAATGTTACAAGCATATGAATGTAATGAGCCGAATTAACAGTAACTCTGGCCCCGTTCTCTTAAAAAAAATATGGTCTAATAATGCCAACAGAGCCAAGAGTACACCAGACTGTTACTTTTTCAGAGTGTAGAGGACGCTGGTGGATAAGGTGTGGATGGTCTGGAGCCCAGTAACGTAGGTTTTGCTTATTCACTGTCCCGTTTAAATGAAAATGAGCTTCATCGCTCATCAATAAAATTTTATTTTCATTCAATCGCAAAATCACTTGCATTCTGTAAGCGAAGTCTTCTCATACAGCAAAATCAGTTTCCTTAAGTTCTTGGACAATGAGCATTTTGTAGGGATGGAATTTTAATTCTTTATGTAAAATTCGTCTAACCCATTCACGATTGATTCGTAACTCACTAGCATGACGTCTAGCTGACCGTCCTGCGCTTCTGACTGCCGCTTGCTTCACCCTTTCAACATTTTCTGGTGTCGTTACTCTGCGTCTCGGGCCAGGATGCTTCTTATCCAGTATGTTTCCAGTTGATCTAAAATTTTCCACCCATTTCACGATTGTGTTACGGCTCGGAACAGCTCCCTGTCGACCGACATTAAACCGTGCACGAAACAATCGCTGCGTAGCAATAATAGACTCACCACTTTTCACGAAACTGTCATAGACAAACACTCGACGTTGCGAGTCCCACTGCTCCATAGTGACTGAGTAAATGAAATGGCGTCTTGTGTGGACTGTCCCCACCACGACCACCTCCCACCACTGCGCCTTCACTACTACGCAGTTCAAAACCGTCCGTCTCCTGTGTGTCACCCTGTATCACGGCTATACTTCAGCACATCAAATGGAAATCCCTGCAGGGAAAATGACGCTCTTTTCGCGAGGTACTGATCCGGAAATTTATACAACCAGTATTTGAGGCTGACTGCAGATCGATTCTGCTGCCGCCAGCGTACATTTTGCGTGGGGACCACGAAGAGAAGATGAGAGAAATTAGGTCTCGTACGAAGGCTCATACACTGACGTTTCTCTCTCTCTCTCTGTCTGTGTCTCTGAATGTCTCTCTCTCTCTGTTTGCGGAAGGAACAGGAGAGGAAATGACTAGTAGTGGTAAGCAGTACCCTCCGCCATTCACCGCGCGGTGGCTTGCAGAGTGTGTATGCAGATGCAGTTGTAGATTGTTGTTGTTGTTGTTGTGGTCTTCAGTCCTGAGACTGGTTTGATGCAGCTCTCCATGCTACTCTATTCTGTGCAAGCTTCTTCATCTCCCAGTACCTACTGCAACCTACATCCCTCTGAATCTGCTTAGTGTATTCATCTCTTGGTCTCCCCCTACGATTTTTACCCTCCACGCTGCCCTCCAATACTAAATTGGTGATCCCTTGATGCCTCAGAACATATCCTACCAACCGATCCCTTCTTCTGGTCAAGTTGTGCCACAAACTTCTCTTCTCCCCAATCCTGTTCAATACTTCCTCATTAGTTATGTGATCTACCCATCCAATCTTCAGCATTCTTCTGTAGCACCACATTTCGAAAGTTTCTATTCTCTTCTTGTCCAAACTATTTACCATCCATGTTTCACTTCCATACATGGCTACACTCCATACAAATACTTTCAGAAATGACTTCCTGACACTTAAATCTATACTCGATGTTAACAAATTTCTCTTCTTCAGAAACGCTTTCCTTGCCATTGCCAGTCTATATTTTATATCCTCTCTACTTCGAACATCATCAGTTATTTTGCTACCCAAATAGCAAAACTCCTTTACAACTTTAAGTGCCTCATTTCCTAATCTAATACCCTCAACATCACCCGACTTAATTCGACTACATTCCCTTATCCTCGTTTTGCTTTTGTTGATGTTCATCTTATATCCTCCTTTCAAGACACCATCCATTCCGTTCAACTGCTCTTCCAAGTCCTTTGCTGTCTCTGACAGAATTACAATGTCATCGGTGAACCTCAAAGTTTTTATTTCTTCTCCATGGATTTTAATACCTACTCCAAATTTTTCTTTTGTTTCCTTTACTGCTTGCTCAATATACAGATTGAATAACATCGGGGAGAGGCTACAACCCTGTCTTACTCCCTTCCCAATCACTGCTTCCCTTTCATGTCCCTCGACTCTTATAACTGCCATCTGGTTTCTGTGCAAATTGTAAATAGCCTTTCGCTCCCTGTATTTTACCCCTGCCACCTTTAGAATTTGAAAGAGAGTATTCCAGTCAACATTGTCAAAAGCTTTCTCTAAGTCTACAAATGCTAGAAACGTAGGTTTGCCTTTCCTTAATCTTTCTTCTAAGATAAGTCGTAAGGTCAGTATTGCCTCACGTGTTCCAGTATTTCTACGGAATCCAAACTGATCTTCCCCGAGGTCGGCTTCTACTAGTTTTTCCATTCGTCTGTAAAGAATTCGTGTAAGTATTTTGCAGCTGTGGCTTATTAAACTGATAGTTCGTTAATTTTCACATCTGTCAACATCTGCTTTCTTTGGGATTGGAATTATTATATTCTTCTTGAAGTCTGAGGGTATTTCGCCTGTTTCATACATCTTGCTCACCAGGTGGTAGAGTTTTGTCAGGACTGGCTCTCCCAAGGCCGTCATTAGTTCTAATGGAATGTTGTCTACTCCGGGGGCCTTGTTTCGACTCAGGTCTTTCAGTGCTCTGTCAAACTCTTCACGCAGTATCGTGTCTCCCATTTCATCTTCATCTACATCCTCTTCCATTTCCATAATATTGTCCTCAAGTACATCGCCCTTGTATAGACCCTCCATATACTCCTTCCACCTTTCTGCTTTCCCTTCTTTGCTTAGAACTGGGTTTCCATCTGAGCTCTTGATGTTCATACAAGTGGTTCTCTTATCTCCAAAGGTCTCTTTAATTTCCCTGTAGGCAGCATCTATCTTACCCCTAGTGAGATAAGCCTCTACATCCTTACATTTGTCCTCTAGCCATCCCTGCTTAGCCATTTTGCACTTCCTGTCGATCTCATTTTTGAGACGTTTGTATTCCTTTTTGCCTGCTTCATTTACTGCATTTTTATATTTCCTCCTTTCATCAATTAAATTCAATATTTCTTCTGTTACCCAAGGATTTCTACTAGCCCTCGTCTTTTTACCTACTTGATCCTCTGCTGCCTTCACTACTTCATCCCTCAAAGCTACCCAAGTTGTAGATTATCATTCGAAAATTGTCATCACATGTCGAAACAATCGTTTATTTCATGAGGCTCGCAAACATTTACCAATTCTGAAGCTGTCACAAGTCGTGCGAGAGAATGTCGGTTCACAACACACTTACGTTTGCAGATGTCTGGTATCGCACTGTGGGATCGCGCCAGTGCTCCCGCCGCTGGCGCCAGCGGGCTGGGAGACTGTCGCCAGTGGCAAAGCGCCCGGCCCGGTGACGCGACGCTAATTGCGGACTTGAAATACGGCGGTCGCCGCATAATTGTCTCTCCAGGAACTGTCCACGAGGAGAGAGGGCGCACTGTGCGCGCGGGGGAGAGAGGCCATTAAAGAAATTAACGGCGCCGCCATTTTGTCCCGAGCGCGCCGGGGCGACGACGGCGGAAGCGGCGACTCAGCGCTCTGACCAGGGAGCGGGCGGAAGGAAACCGAAGCTAACCAGTGGATAAACAGCGTGATCCCGAGAATAAGGCGTCTTCTCGTGTACCGGTAGCTGAGTCACGCAGATCTGAGGTCCAGCGGCAAACCAGGGAAAGGGAGGAAGTAGGAAGTAACGAAACAGACGAAGTCAGAAACAACAGCCTATCTAAGACAAAAGCAGGCGACACTAGGTCATGATGGCAAGCTTGGTGGTAGCTATGGAAGCAAACTTACAGTGAGCTCTCGGGCTTCCAGCCGGGTGGCGGTGTCTTCAAACTGCGACGTTTCGACGAGTGACATACTCATCATCTTCTGACTTCGCCGGAAGATGATGAGTATGTCACTCGTCGAAACGTCGCAGTTTGAAGACACCGCCACCCGGCTGGAAGCCCGAGAACTCTTCGCCAGCTGTATACGCCGGGAAAGCATACATTCGTATTAACTTACAGTGATTCAGGTTTTAGCTCCAAGTTAGTTGGGAAGCAGTGTTAAGTGGTGATGGATTTCTTCAAAAAATAGCTCTGAGCACTACGAGACTTAACATCTGAGGTCATCAGTCCCCTAGAACTTACAACTACTTAAACCTAACTAACCTAAGGACATCACACACATCCATGCCCGAGGCAGGATTCGAAACTGTGACCGTGGTGGTCGCGCGGTTCCAGACTGAAGCGCCTAGAACCGCTCGGCCACAACGGCCGGCTGATGGATTTGCTATTCGAAGGGTAATCACAAACCTTTCACGATTACAAAATTTTTAAGTCTTTTGACAAATTACAAAGTTAGTAAAAAAACAGTATAGATCGCAATGGTTATTTTATTTACAATGACCAGTTTTGGCCTAGTATTAGGCCACACTCAGAATACCACTGTAAAGGATATAAATGGTGCCAGTTACATCGACAGTGCCTTCGACCATAGTCGTGATGGTAACACATCGCCTCCATTATGCACATCTTTGATATTTGCTGGCCATCTTACTACGACGCCTCCATGACAACGGCGTTTATAGATAGCAAGTTAAGATCAGAAGAGTACGCCAATGTTCTATTAAACACAGAGAAATTACTGCGTAATTATCATAGATTATAATTATGTCACATAAATCAATTTGTTTATTCTATACACACATTTTATTGATTAAATAGCCGATGCTATGTACATATTGTACTGGTTAAATAAATTATTCCCGCCAGATGGTACTACAAAAAATAAGAAAAATAATTTTGAAACAATCTTATTACAACGTGAGATCTTAACTGAGGCCTTAACTAATACCTTACTAAGAGAAGACTGATAGTACGTTGGGAGATTCTGTTTATAGGAAGCCTATTCAGACTGACTTGTACACTCCTGGAAATGGAAAAAAGAACACATTGACACCGGTGTGTCAGACCCACCATACTTGCTCCGGACACTGCGAGAGGGCTGTACAAGCAATGATCACACGCACGGCACAGCGGACACACCAGGAACCGCGGTGTTGGCCGTCGAATGGCGCTAGCTGCGCAGCATTTGTGCACCGCCGCCGTCAGTGTCAGCCAGTTTGCCGTGGCATACGGAGCTCCATCGCAGTCTTTAACACTGGTAGCATGCCGCGACAGCGTGGACGTGAACCGTATGTGCAGTTGACGGACTTTGAGCGAGGGCGTATAGTGGGCATGCGGGAGGCCGGGTGGACGTACCGCCGAATTGCTCAACACGTGGGGCGTGAGGTCTCCACAGTACATCGATGTTGTCGCCAGTGGTCGGCGGAAGGTGCACGTGCCCGTCGACCTGGGACCGGACCGCAGCGACGCACGGATGCACGCCAAGACCGTAGGATCCTACGCAGTGCCGTAGGGAACTTGCTGTTCCAACAGGACAATGCACGTCCGCATGTATCCCGTGCCACCCAACGTGCTCTAGAAGGTGTAAGTCAACTACCCTGGCCAGCAAGATCTCCGGATCTGTCCCCCATTGAGCATGTTTGGGACTGGATGAAGTGTCGTCTCACGCGGTCTGCACGTCCAGCACGAACGCTGGTCCAACTGAGGCGCCAGGTGGAAATGGCATGGCAAGCCGTTCCACAGGACTACATCCAGCATCTCTACGATCGTCTCCATGGGAGAATAGCAGCCTGCATTGCTGCGAAAGGTGGATATACACTGTACTAGTGCCGACATTGTGCATGCTCTGTTGCCTGTGTCTATGTGCCTGTGGTTCTGTCGGTGTGATCATGTGATGTATCTGACCCCAGGAATGTGTCAATAAAGTTTCCCCTTCCTGGGACAATGAATTCACGGTGTTCTTATTTCAATTTCCAGGAGTGTATATGTAGAGCATTTTATTTCGAAGCTATAATGAAAGCTTCACGACTACCCTTCCTATTTAGCGGCAGTGTCAGTGACATTGTCATTGCTTATGCCCAAGACTAAAGTGCTGATCGAGCTGCAGTAGATGTCTCTTTGATCAGGTACAGACGTAAAGTATATAAGAAGGGTAAAAGAACGGACACGCTAAATTACAGACCCGTGTCTTTAACATCGACTTGCTGCAGAATTTTTGAACATGTTCTCAGTTCTAATACAATAAATTTTCTTGAGATGTAAAACCTATTGTTCACAGATCAGTAGGCATTTAGAAAGCATAGCTCGTGCGAAACTCAGCTTGCCCTTTATTTATTTAATCGTATGGCTAGGGTCCCCCGTCGGGTGCCGGTCTTTCAGTTTCACACCACTTCGGCGAGGATGATAGGATGATAAGATGATAAGATGATGATGAGGACAGTACACACCCAGTCCCTAGGCGGAGAAAATTCTCCGACGCAACCGGGAATCTAACACGGGCCCAGAGGATTAACATTCCGTCATGCTGACCATTCAGCTACCGGGGGCCGACAACTTGCCCTCATGTCACATAATATCGCACAAACCATGGATGGAGGGCAACAGGCAGATTCCATATTGCTACATTTCCGAAAAGCGACACGATGTCCGACTGCAGACAGTTAACGAAGGTATGAGGATGCGGAGTAGGGCCCCAGATATCTGACTGACTCGAAGACGTTTTAAGTAGCGAAACCCAGTACGTTGTCCTCAACGGTGAGTGTCATCATTTGTCAGGAGTATACCGGCGAAATGCGGTAGCACCACTACTATTCTCTGCATACCTAAATGACCTGACGGAGAGGGAGATGAGCAATCTGCGGTTGTTTTCTGACTGTGCTGTGGTGTACAGGAAGGTGTAGTCGTTGAGTGATAGTAGGAGGATACAAGATGACTTAGTGAAAATTTGTAGTTGGTATGATGAAAGGCAGCTATCTCCAAATGTAGAAAAACATAAGTTAATGCCGATGAGTAGAAAAAACAATCAAATGGCTCTGAGCACTATGGGACTCAACTGCTGTGGTCATAAGTCCCCTAGAACTTAGAACTACTTAAACCTAACTAACCTAAAGACAGCACACAACACCCAGCCATCACGAGGCAGAGAAAATCCCTGACTCCGCCGGGAATCGAACCCGGGAACCCGGGCGTGGGAAGCGAGAACGCTACCGCACGACCACGAGATGCGGGCGAAAAACAATCCCATAACGTTCGGATACAGTATTATTAGTGTTCTGCTTAACACAACTCAGCCGTCCACTGTGGCCGAGAGGTTCTAGGCGCTTCAGTCTGGAACCGCGCTGCTGGTACGGTCGCAGGTTCGAATCCTGCCTCGGGTATGTATGTGTGTGATGTCCTTAGGTTAGTTAGGTTTAAGTAGTTCTAAGTCTAGGGGACTGATGACCTCAGATATTAAGTCCCATAGTGCTTAGAGCCATTTGAACACAACTCTTTTAATTCAAATATAACGTTGCAAAGAGATATGAAATGCAACGAGCGTGTGACGACCATGGCAGGGAAAGCGAACGGTCCCGTTTAGTTTATTGGTAGAATTTTGAGAAAGCGTGGTCACCTGTAAAGGAGACGGCGTACAGAACACCAGTGAGACTCATTCTTGAGTAGCGCTCGAGTGTTTGTGACCCCCACCACGTCGGATTCAAGAAAGACAGAGAAGCAATTCAGAGGCTGGATGCTAGATTTGTTACCGGTAGTTTCGAACAACGCGCATGTGTTACGAAGATGGTTCGGGAACTCAAATGGGAATCAGTGGAGGGAAGTCGACGTTCTTTTCGAGGAACAATACTGACAAAATTTACAGAACCGGTATTTTAAGCCGACTGCAGAACGGTACAACTGCAGCCAAAGTACATTTCGCGTAAGGGCCATGAAGATAATATACGAGAAGGTATGGCCCGTACGGAGACATAGAGACAGTCGTTTTTCCCTCCTTCCATATGGGAGTGGAGCAGGAAAGGAAATGTGTTGTGGCGTATCAAGACAGCCACGCCACTCGGAAGTAGCCGAAATGCACGCGTTACACACGCCGGCTGGCGTGATGTCTGAAACAGGATACGTAATGAATGCTATAAAGAAAAGTACGTAGCTTCTGTAATACTTAACCTTAATCCATCATTTGTATACAGCATTCTTGACGATACAAATGAGACTCTCTCCAGAAATGGTTAATGGCGCCTTGCTAGGTCGTAGCCATGGACTTAGCTGAAGGCTATTCTAACTTTCTCTCGGCAAATGAAAGGTAGGCTTCGTCAGTGTAGTCGCTAGCAAAGTCGTCGTACAACTGGGGCGAGTGCTCGTACGTCTCTCTAGACCTGCCGTGTGGTGGCGCTCGGTCTGCAATTACTGACAGTGGCGACACGCGGGTCCGACCTGTACTAATGGACCGCGGCCGATTTAAAGCTACCACCTAGCAAGTGTGGCGTCTGGCGGTGACACCACAAAATGACTAGCAGTGGTACGGGGTACACTCCGCCATGCGCCATACGGTGGTTAGCGGACTATGCTGTAGATACTGATGTAGAAATTAACCCCTAGTAACACTGTACTGAGACGTGTCGCCTCCTCCCGCATTTTGCAACATGCTCTTGGAGAGTGTCCTAGAGGTGATTGGCCAGCTCAGGTAATTTATCGTGCTAGAAAAATTACTTCTAAACAACTGGCACTGCTATCGAATGACGTCCTCTTTTCCAACTCAAAAAAATACACTCTCGCTAAAAACTGAAATAAAACCATCTCACGGTAATGCTTAGTCGCACCGATCAGGCGGTCTATAAATTGTATGGCCCCTCTCACTTCTGGCCTGATCGTAGCATGTCATCATCCTGACCTGCAGACCAAAGAAGGTGAAAGATCGCTATTATAGTTGAAGTGGTGTTATCGGAGGCTTGTTGGGGTGTCATTGCCTGGCGAGGCTGTTCCTGCCCAGTCTCATGCCAGCCAATTTATCAACGCGTTACTGAATACAGGCAAAGACAGGGGCTGAAGAATATAATTGTTCAGCTACAAGTACTGTACAATGTATTGTACGAATGTTTCAACAGTACGGCTCAACAGTTTTGCAGTACGCAATAGAATCCCAAAAGGGCAAAGTTGTACCAGTACGAGGGTAATCCTAAAAGTAAGGCCTCATATTTTTTTTATAAGTACAGAACTCTGTTTATGTGGCAGTTGGTCAGACTGTTATGAAGCGTGCTTCACGCGCTGTGTGTATACATGCGCACGTCGCGCTGAGGCTCTTAGTCTTGGCTTGGCAGTCATTGAGAACGGAGCTCCCGTTCGATGTTCCCGCCAAGTGCGAATTGCGCGCACTTATTCGGTTTTTTAATGCAAAGGGCACTGCGCCGATTGCAATCCATCGCCAGTTGACGGAAGTGTATGGAGAGTCGTGCATGGATGTCAAAGATGTTCGTAAGTGGTGTAGAGAGTTTGCAGCTGGTCGGAGCGAAATTCATGACGAGCAAAGAAGCGGGAGACCATCAGTTTCTGAGGGGACAGTGTTGAAGGTTTAGCAAAGCATGTGTGAAGATTGGCGGATCACCCTGGATGATCTCTGCACGTTGGTTCCTGAGGTTTCCCGAACCACCGCTCGCATAATTTTAACGGAAACATTGAACTACAGGAAGATGTGCGCAAGATGAGTGCCACGAATGCTGACTAAGGACCACATATGGCGTTGAGTTGATGCTTCCCGCTCATTTCCTCACCGCCTTGTATCCGAACAGGACAACATTCTGGACTCAATTGTCACGGGTTACGAAACCTGGGCATACCACTTTACACCTGAGACCAAGCAACAATCACGCCTATGGCGGCATCCTTCTTCACCAAAGCCGCAGAAATTCGAACACAGTCTGCCGGTAAAGTCATCACAACCGTTTTTTGTGATCAGAAAGGGGTATTGTTGGTCGACTTTATGCCCACTGGGACCACAATTAACGATGACAGGTACTGTGAGACTTTGAAAAAACTCAGACGGACAATTCAGAACCGGAGAAGGGGAATGTTGAGCAAGGGCGTACACATTCTCCATGACAACGCTCGCCCACACATCGCTCGGAAAACGGTTGCTCTCCTGCAACAGTTTCAGTGGAACATAATCACCCACCCACCCTATAGTCCTGACTTGGCGCCCAGCGACTGACAATAGTTCCCTACGTTAAAAGAACATTTGGCCGGAAAGCGATTCAGCTCCGACGACGAGATGAAAGAAGAGGTTCATAACTTTCTGAACAGAATGCCGGCGAGCTGGTATGACATGGGCATACAAAAACTGCCACAGCGTCTACAAAAATTCATCGACAGAAATGGTGATTATATCGAAAAATAGCTAAATGTTCAAGCAGTAAACTGATGTAAACCATTGTAGAAATAAACAGGTCTATGTACTTATAAAAAAATAGGAGATCTTACATTTGGGATTACCCTCGTATATAGGCTTATAAACGTGAAATATTTACACAACAAGACGTCATAATTATGCCAGTATATCATCAGTAATACAAAGGAGACGTTGATATTGAATGAATATTTGTAGCAGCAGCATTGTACCCACTATAGGACACTGAAAATTAATGTGGCATTCTCGTAGCCCATTACTGCTACTGAGACATCAGTTTGTGACTATGGAAATGATGAGGGTACAGACCACTTAATAATCCAAGTGGCAGTACCATAAGGCACTCGACCCATATTCGGTATGATGTAGGTTCACATTACTGTGTGATTTTCTTGGGGTACGTTTTCTCTGATTTCCGTAAATCGCTTAAGGGGCTCCGGAACGCCCTATACTTGCAATGTTAAAATAACGCTTATAAATTATATCTTTCCTCACAAAGTATTTGAGGTAGGAAGTTGAAATTTTTACAGATTATTTATTGGAATATGGGCTACAACTTAACACGGGGATTTTACAAAATTTTAGTTCAGTTATTAAAGATGATTTTTTTTTCAATTGTAATGAAAATTCACAACATTTTTTTGCAATTTTTTATTTATATATTCAAAAATATACAGTTTTTTGGAAAAAGGCTGTGTTAAATTATGCAGAAGGTACTGTGTATCATTTACTGAAAGTTTGAAACAAATATGTTTGGAAGATCCTTAGAAAACATGTAATTAGTATGAGAAAATAAAAGTTTTGGGAATCGAGCGACAAAGATTGGATTAACATTTTAGTGCATTCCAGGTCCATAGGATGGATTGTCTTCATCCTCTGCAAACTCCTCCTCCAGCTTCCTCTTGTTCCTCCTCCTGTTTACTCTTGCTTGTATTTCTAGACTCTTTACAGCCCTGTCTGCAGCCCGAAGGCGTTCCTTATCTAAAGCAAGCATCGCTCGTACCATGTTAGAACCTATCTTCATTCCCATATTTCTAAATACCTTGCACCTTACAATGTTGCCATCATTGAAAGTCGCAGCAGCATCATACACACCAAAGTGAAGTGTTTCTATTCCAACAAATACAGTCTTGGGGATTCTCGACCATATAACACTATTTACACTTTCACTGGGGTTTTGAGTTTTTCCGTGAATACACTTTTTCAACAGTTCAGGTGCTGCTAAGTCTCTGAAAATAGGTTAGCCACAACACATACTTTATCTCACATCACTAAAATGTACCTGATGAACACGGACGTTAATAATAACACCATTTGACAGCAGTTTAACAGCGCCACAGTGGGTCACGCCCATGTAGAACACATTTCAAAAAAAATTTAAAAATAGTTGTAGTCTTCGGAATTGAATAAATTATATATCTATTAAAAGGTAGTAGTCTGCAGATTCAGAAAACGCGAAAAAGTAAAAATTGAACTTTTCATGATTTTGAGCCTTTCCGGAGCCCCTTAAGGCAAATTTCAAGATGGGTCCTTTAAAAGGTTACAGGCGACTTCCTCACACATCCTTCCCCAGCGTGATCTCGTCACTGACGTTACATCAAATCCTAGTAATCCTCCCTCTTTAGGGCCCAACAGTTCTTTGAATATATCAAGCTAAAACACCACAAATTAGACCCAATTTCTGCTTACAGGTGATAACAGAATACGTAACGAACCAAATGATTCTGCGCCTAGAGAATTTAAATATGTGAATAAATTATTATCGTCTGAGTACCTAGAAGACAGACATTAACAGTGTGAACGGAAAATCGTACGTAATGGGCTGTTTTACCGTTGAATTTCGTATTAAGATATTTTCTATTCCCATTTCAATCTTCGTTTTAAATTACAGTTTCTTATCTTCTTTGCTACACACGGTGTTAAAAGTTTATTTCAAATTTTGAGAGGTGATGGTATGGACCAAAATTAGAAAAAAGTCAAGTAAACAAGGCTACGTAGCACTTGTTCATCTTCCCTGTTCTGTAAGAAGTTTCTTATATTGCAACCTCTTTCCTGTTATGAACGAACTACCGACAGACCAGATATGGAACGCACTGCAAATTTAAGAGACACCAGATGGGATGGAGAGTATGTACCATAACGTACTTCGTGGGTGCAATGTCTGCCGCTGTTGTGGCATCAGTACTGTTTCGTGCGTACAGTATCCTGGGTTCTTTTTCCCGTTCGTTATTTTAAACAGATAATGTTTAAGTTTTAATAAAAACTAAGTGCCTAATTAATAAATGGATGTTTCGTTATGTTTCCTTTCGAATTGTTACCTAATAATGTAACTAACCGGTTACTACGGGTTATTCCTTATTATTGGGAATGTAAATGCTTATTGCTTGTGAAGTTAACTTGACAAGATTAGGGTCGCCACCGACTCTAACCATACAACTAATCGAAGGTGTGGTCGAGTCGGAAAACAAATTAATTTGATCACAGACCAAAAACTCACAAAAATGCATACGTTGTGAGGTCGCTCATAGCGGATAGAATGTAATTAACAGTATTGCCCGTGCACTGTTCACGACAATCAAACATTTAAAATAAAATATAAAATGCATGAACACTGCATAGATCAGCTCCCAGCAACACACCTGAAAATAAGACTTAACCTAAAAATTTGTTATGAAATACAAGGGGAGACTAATCACTGGACCTGTGCATAAGGAAACGCATTGGATGTACTAACGGGAAAGCTACGAGGTGAGTGGCTTAGGTGCAAAAACGTAATCTCGGAACACAAGAGAAAATTGTAGATAAAATGATTTATTCCTAAGATAAAGATGTGAGGCATGTACACGATTCCTGATAACACGTGGTTCGTGGAGACACAATTTCCAGGTATAGTGCCAAATTCCAACAATATCACATCACACAATCATGTTAACATTATCTAAAACAAACATGCGATCGGACAGTTAGTGATGCCGGTAGCCCAACAACTATAATGTTCTACCACGTGGTTGCTCCCCACGGACGAAAGACACATAAAGCAAGGAAAATTTACGAGAAGGCAAAGCTCTAAATATTTAGAAAGGTGAAAGCTTATGCAGGCACAGCTGAAGGCAAACAGACATTCATACAGAAGCGAGTGCTCACTTCTTATCGACGCCTTTGTGTGGCGCTCTTCCGGCGGATCCAAGTCTGCTACAGAAATTTGCTAAAAGAAAAATCTGCCAAAGTTTAGCATTCCTTGCTGCGACTAGGCAAAGCAATCTTCCAGATTTGAAAAGCGAGACCAAAAGCTAACAGCTCTCCCCTCGCCAAGTAACAACGCGCCACGCGGTCAGTCTAACTCACCCTTCTTCGACTGGAGCACAGCTGTGGACGCTTCCCGTACCGGCGGCAGACTGCCCCCTTTTTCCTCTCCAGCCTCCTCCACGCTACGCGTAGACCGGAAAGCCCAAAGATGCCATTTCCGCCACCAACCTAACGCAGGTGGATTTCTCACAAGTAGGGCAAACCTCTTTGCCTACTTACTACGAGAGTTGGCTATTCTGTACCAGGGCTGCTGAATCTGTACGACTATCGCAGACTTTCTGCAGCAGACTACGCCACCGTCTAGCAACGTGACACACAACCACATTCATTCAATCACGCCACTATGAGAGTAAAGAGAAAAGAGAAACAAGGAAAAGAAAGAGAAATACTTGTGAAATTGGGCCACCGGACTAATGAAAGGTGGCTACAGGACCCTTTCAATAATTATACTACGTCACGCCTGATTCAGTTTCTCGAGCAGAAGTGGATGATTAGTTAAAACTTCCGGGCTGAGAGGCCGTGATCGATCTGTGAAACTCTTTCTTCCTGTCGTTTCGTTACCAACAGCGGGCAACATCTTCCCAGGTGAGACAACGACTGGCTGCCAGGCTGTGGAGGTCTCGATTATATACAGCGCGCAGAGGGCACCACCATACGTCACGTGGGGCCATCCCGCAGCTCGTGGTCGTGCGGTAGCGTTCTCGCTTTCCACGCACGGGTTCCCGGGTTCGATTCCCGGCGGGGTCAGGGATTTTCTCTGCCTCGTGATGGCTGGGTGTTGTGTGACGTCCTTAGGTTAGTTAGGTTTAAGTAGTTCTAAGTTCTAGGGGACTGATGACCATAGATGTTACGTCCCATAGTGCTCAGAGCCATTTGAACGTGGGGCCAACTGTAAGTCTGTCTCTGGCTAACGTCATTATTCTCCATTGAAGGTAATCGATTGTCATATCGTTAGTGCAGATGTGTTGAATAAAACATTGAAATAACTTTAGCGGCCCGTCTGCGTATCGAGGATATTGCTCTTGGGGTAAAATTTTATAAATGTCTTATAAATTCCTGGAGAGGGGACAATTGGTCGTTGAACTGTGCGCTGCACTGTATGTCTACCACAACAAGTTCGAATTAATGAGGAACATCGGCACCCAAAAGTGAGAACGATCTGACAAATAGTCGAAAATCGCCTTCCGTAGGGCACTGTGTTGGAATATCTTTGAGGACTCTTGATCAGATATTTAAATTACTAAAACGCACTCAGTCATCTCTAGCCCAAAAACGACTGCCATAAGTTACAGGAAATCTTCCACGTCGTGGCCTTGAAACTGATCTTCCGTGGGATTACTCCTTGTTTGATAGCATAAGTCTTGTCCACCATATCTGTTATCAAATGATTTTCCCCTTGCAATACCAGACTTAATGAATTCAAATAATTTGTGATGTAGACCAGTGTATATCAAAATGTGGCTCGCGATCACCTGGGAGGTTGCAAAATCTTTTTCCGGTTCGATTCCCCGCTCAGCTAAATAGGTGTCGAAGTCTCTGACATATATTTTTTATGTGCTGTGCAAAGGTGCGTTGGTGGCTCCTCCTGCGGCCATCACGCCACTGCAGGTCACGAAACAGGAGGGCTGAAAAATCATAACCACCCTCTTCTGCTTCGGAACACGTTCGAATTTCGTCGAATGGTTTTGATCGGTCCCTGGTTCGTGCGACTTGTATACCAAAGAAAAACTGTGATCGCACCACGCTCCCAAAATTGGCAGATCAGGTTCAACGGGATTGCATCGCCACGATGTCCTTAGAGTAGATCTGAACTGTCCGCGGGGTGTCAGCAGCGTTAAAGGTTCTCAAGAACGTTTTCGTATTGCTGACTGCACTGGCAACTGTCGTTTTGGACCGTGAAACGCGTGGGAATTAGACTTGAAAAACTACCATAGTCTACCGTACACTACCACATATCAGCAAAGACTGTGGTAGTTTTCCTAGAAGCCTTGGCCAGTTAAAATAGTACCCGCGTTACCTGAATGTTAGGTGTGTTGCATAGTTATTGGACTTTCCCTCATCTCGTCGCTTTGATTACGTAGGCTATTAGTGTCTTATTAGATTTCCTTAGAAACCGAAAGAAGTAAACCGCCTAGAAACCGATTTAAGATGCAGTAAGTGACACGTAATCTATAGAACATTTTTGTACCACATAGTTTTGTACCACATAGTTATCCACTTGGAAATAAACACTGTTTACAGCAAAATTGAAATTGTCAATCTGTAACTCACTTTTTATTCGAAATTTGTGTATCTGTAATGTGGAACAGAGGGACGTAGTAAAAAAATACGACACAATTTCATCACATGGTGCTATAATTCCCTAAAGTAATAATAATAAGAAGAAGAAAAGGCAAACAAACAAAAAAAAATCAGAAATCGCCTCAATACTTGGTCGAACTTACAGAAAGCCGGCCGAGGTGGCCGAGCGGTTCTAGGAGCTACAGTCTGGAATCGCGTGACTGCTACGGTCGCAGGTTCAAATCCTGCCTCGAGCATGGATATGTGTGATGTCCTTAGGTTAGTTGGGTTTAAATAGTTCTAAGTTCTAGGGGACTGATGACCTCAGAAGTTAAGTCCCATAGTGCTCAGATCCATTTGAACCATTTTGAACTTACAGAAAACATGTTTTTGATACTCGTAAACAACTTTCGAAATTATCAATAGTCACAGAAAACTCTTGACTTTGATTACGATGAAGAAATTTCTGTTGAGTAAAAAATAATGATATAGATTTTTTACGTTTGTGCGTGCAAACTGTCCCTGCTTTGGCTACATAAAAGTGCAGAAGTTTTGCAATTATCTAATTTTTATTACTTTCAAAATGCAATTTAAGTTCTGTAAGCATATAAAATACACGATGGACTAGCACCGAATAATGTGCAGTTCTAATTATGTGCAGAACAAATAACAAAACAAATTTAAAAAAGTGAGGAGTCGTCGCTCGCAGTTCCTCTCTTACGGATTCATTTGTTTCTTTCTCTGTCAATGCCACCCATACTATCGTTAATTCTACCATTTACTAAGTCATTTGTGTACTGTACCGATAGTATGGAACCCTAGTTTTGGTAAAACGCAACACTAGTGGGAATCAAAGCCCCAAGGGAAGGGGTGGTTTCACTGACGCTGTTTTACGCCACCCACTGAGCCATTTTCATTTCGATTCTGAGCGGCAGTGTGTCTGAAACGTTCTCCTCTGCCACCCGTAAGAAAACAGCACGATTTCAGTGCTGGGTGTCGTGGTTCTCACCTCGACTGCAGTGGCGTGAAATGAAGGTGCGAGATGTGAGAAGGGGTGTGACGACGTTCCCATGATACGACATGTCCACGATGGTGTTTGTGGTGTTACAAAATAAAAGTGATGTTGTTATTCAATGGAAAGTTGGAAATTGTGATTTAGCTTACTGTTTTATCAATCACAATTGGCGTAAGAATCATGGATTGACCATTGTCATAAAATATTGCATTATGAGATGTGAATAGTTTTTACTTGCAGTTTCCCGTGGCTTGAGGCAGTCACAACAAGCGTGCTATTGATTAAGAAATCGCATTATCATCTTTCTAATTACTTCATGATCGTAGATACGATCATACCTGGTTGTGAAGTTATTGTTATGACAAAACAATTTCCTAAGGGACCAGAAAGTTCTTAAGGGCGCAAAAACAACTGTAACATCACACAAAAGGGAAATTCAATATTAAAGCTGATGCAAGAAGACGATAAAACAGTTTTCTTTTTATCAATGTAACACGGACATTGGACTGCTGATCTTGGTGTCTGCAATATTAGCAAAATGCATAATTAAAATGAAAATAATACTGAGGAGGTAATAGAAATGAGCACTGCTAAATGATTCAGTATTCCCAGAACAAATATTTATTATAACTAAAACATATATCGTACCTTAAACTTAATACTATAATGACGGTAGATTTTTATGTCCGTATCATGTCCATTGAGCGCTCTTTTATATAGCCATTGTCTTCTTTGAGTCGCTCGTGCGTCGTCACCGTAAGTTATAACAGTTCTTTACACTTCACTCAAACTTAGACATAACACGTTTATATACATTTAGTAAAAATTAGATCAGACTACCACAAATCTGCGTCCGTCTTACTCGGGAAAAACAGTACAAGTCTTTTTAGCGCTCAAGGCTTCATTTGTTCTCCAGCGAACAAAATAGTGAAGGATCGCATATCTATCCGTATTTTTCTGTTTATATTGCCGCCCAAAGACGACGAATTACATTATTTAGAAAATTCCACCGTCGCCATGCGACGCCTCATTATACATTAATCATTATTTATAAACAAGTATTTGCCTTCTGGCTGAAAGTATTAATTACTCGTATTTGCTGTTTTAATGAAGTCAAAAATAGCGAATATCACATGTTGCAGAGAACTGGGGTGAAATTTGGTGTCAGTGTGACCTTACACGTCACTTCAGCCTCTGAGCGGCTTTCTTTTGGCATGTGTCGACACTTGCCTCACTGTTCGAAGCGTCGCTGAACTCGAGGGTGACGTAGCAGGGTACCGTGCTTTCGCACCGTAACATAGGAAGGCTGTAGGCACCTTTGAGCCAAGTTCTGAACTAACGCGTCACAATGGGAGACAGTGCCGTGGTCTCGAAAGAGTGAAACTTTTTTTTTTTTTTTTTTTTTTTTTGCGCAGTACAGATTGCGGAATCACGTGCCATCAGACCGTTCGAGACTGGCCGCACTATGGAACAAGTCCAGTGGCTCGCGCGTGATCGTTCGACCAGCTGACCTCGCACCAGGACAGAGCGAGAGGCCGTAGCAAAAGTCATCCGGATTGGCAGGCGACAAACACCCCGCGCCACTCTGGCATTTCTGTGGACGTTGTAAGGCTTCCCTTCAGCGGGAAACATATTACGACTTCTGTCTTAAGCGTTTATGGTTGAGCCTACCACTGTAAAAGCAGCTAGTGTCCTTACGTAACTTTTTTCCATCAACGGTACGCGACGTTCGTTCGTGTTCCAGCTACCAAGTCAATGTCACTGTTTGCTGATATGTTGGCTATGTTGCTACGTATTAACCGCAATTCGACATTTTTATGACTATCAGTATTCCTATAAACAATATATTTTATGGCTGTTTAGCATTTATAGTCTTAATTGCAATTGCTATTTACACGAAACACAATTTATTCATAGCTCTTCGATGAAAGCTTCTCGTATTATTATTTTTGTCCCTAATGAGATTTTCACTCTGTAGCGCAGTGTGCGCTGATATGAAACTTCCTGCAGAGTGAAAATCTCATTCTGGGAACATCCCCCAGGCTGTGGCTAAGCCATGTCTCCGCAATATCCTGTCTTTCACGAGTGTTAGTTCTGCAAGGTTCGCAGGAGAGCTTCTGTAAAGTTTCGAAGGTAGGAGACGAGGTACCTGCAGAATTAGAGCTGTGAGGACGGGGCCTGAGTCGTGCGTGGGTAGCTCAGTTGGTAGAGCACTTGCCCGCGAAAGGTAAAGGTCCCGAGTTCGAGTCTCGGTCCAGCATATAGTTTTAAATCTGCCAGGAAGTTTCATATAATTTTTTTGTTATAAAGCAGTGCAAAACTGGTCACAGCGGTGACATTTTCTGCTGTGTGCTGGAGTTTGTGCTTTGATGAAGCACTGGGACGAAACACACGGAATAGGATAACGCAGATTGTGCACCCAGCGAATATCCACGGTCGCAAGAGGAATGAAGAGTTCGAACTAACTGGAAAAAAAGGCACAGGTCATCCCCGTTCTCAACAATAGTCGTCGAAGTGATACACATAATTATGGTTTATATTGGCGGCAGTCTGTCGTAGAACTATGGAACGCCCGCATCTCGTGGTCGTGCGGTAGCGTTCTCGCTTCCCACGCCCGGGTTCCCGGGTTCGATTCCCGGCGGGGTCAGGGATTTTCTCTGCCTCGTGATGGCTGGGTGTTGTGTGCTGTCCTTAGGTTAGTTAGGTTTAAGTAGTTCTAAGTTCTAGGGGACTTATGACCACAGCAGTTGAGTCCCATAGTGCTCAGAGCCATTTGAACCATTTTTTTTTAACTATGGAACGCGTTTTATGCCATCGAGTTATCTTTTTTGGACAACGAGAATCATCTCCATAGCATACGACACGTATCTCGCAGACGGATGTCACCAGAGGGCCGTAACAACGACGTCATTGACTTCCGGAAGGAATTCGATAGAGTTCCACACAGCCGTTCAGCGAACAAAATACGATCTTACTTGTTTTGGACCACATTTGTAACCGGTTTCAGGAATCGTTAGCAAGTAGATCTCAACATGTCGTTCTTCAAGAGTACATATCCGATGAAGTAAATGCTGAACTTCTCCTGTCTACGAAATATACAATTGGTCCAGAAACAGTCTGAAAAGCTTGCATGGATGTCGCAGGGTACGATGTGTTGAGAAATAACTGTCAAGAAAAAATTCTATACGTTGCGCCATTTTCGAGTTAATTAGCAGTGAAATTAGCCAATCACGCCCTTGCTCGTGCAAACTAAGCGGGAAACGGCGCAACGTATCGACTATCTTCGCAGCACAACCTGCCCTGGAATACCCTTACAAACTTTTCATACTATTTCTCACCGCCGTGTATAAATGATGCGATGGATAACGGCAGGGGCGTGTGAGACTATTTGCAGATGTATAGGATACCTGCCTTGCCAGTATAATGTAGGGAAGGTGCATTCACAGGAGTGAAGTGTGTATGGTTAGTGCAGCGACGAGGAATTCAACCTCAATGTGATCGGCATTCTGGACGAGAAAGGGGGGGGGGGTATTATAGTGATACGATAAATACTATCCACTGCAGGTCATAGGGGGGCTGGTGTAGCATACAGTATGTAACGGAAAACTGCGCACAACATGCCACAGTCTTAAAGGGGAAACTTGATAGTTAGAACACATGCGCCCCGCGGGAGATTTTGGAATATCGTTTAGCGCTGTTACGCCACTGGAATACCCGTGCACTTATCAAATCGTAAAAGTGACGTTCCTGTAAATTTCACCTCACACTACTGTTAATTTTAACAGCGTAAAATTAACAGTCAGATCGTTTTATTTCTCTAACCTTCTTACTACGAGACTGCCGTGCTTGAAATGCTTTTTTGGATCAAATTGGAAATGTAATTGGTTTTTGTACAACATGTTCAAAAGTCTTCCTTCTTTCATTATCCACACAAGACATGTAGACTTAGTCGGCCGCCGAGGGCGAGCGGTTCTAGGCGCTTCAGTCTGGAACCGCGTGACAGCTACGGTCGCAGGTTCGAATCCTGCCTCGATCATGGATGTGCGTGATTTCATTAGGTTAGTTAGGTTTAAGTAGTTCTAAGTTCTAGGGGACTGATGACCTCAGATGTCAAGTCCCATCGTGCTTAGAGCCATTTGAACCATGTTAACATAGTTGACGTAAGCGGGTAACGTGACTGCGCCAAGCATTATTCGACGCCTCCCACGTGGCACATGCGCTGTAGACCGATCTGAGGTTGTTCAGATGCTTCAAATGGCTCTGAGCACTACGGGACTTAACATCTTAGGTCATCAGTCCCCTAGAACTTAAAACTACCTAAACCTAACTAACCTAAAGACATCACACACATCCATGCCCGAGGCAGGATTGGAAACTGGGACAGTAGCAGCCGCGTAGCTCCGGACTGAAGCGCCTAGAACCGCTCGGCCTCAGCGGCCGGCTCTGAGGTTGTTTCCCACCTTGATACAGCCTAAGTGTCTTGTATGAAACTGCTTGTCTCAGTTTACACTGTATCACTACAATGCGTTGTAAAGAGTTACAATTTGAACCCATTATAAATACCCATAAGCGTGAAATAAACATAGAGTAGAAATAGTTGTGCTTATAGCACAGTAATTACTCATTAATAGGCTTCTAAGCTATTCACTTTGCGAAATATTCTGGACAATGTCACGGTTTGAAGCTTGACAATCCATGCTCTATGGACACTTATAATGCTAAAAATCGGTAAGTCCGTGTGTGTGTGTGTGTGTGTGTGTGTGTGTGTGTGTGTGTGTGTGTGTCTTGTGCGTATGCGCGCGGGCGCGCGCGACCGGACCGATTTCAACTAAAGAAGGTATGTACATACCTTAGTGTCTGGCAACAATCTCTATGAGCTAACAACTACTTTCCTGTGGTGGGATTGGAGGTGGGGGTGAAAAAGTAGCGTGGCTAGCGTCGTGTGAATTTCTACATTTTATTTATCCAGCATGTCAGAATGAGAGCACTTCGTGACTTGCAACAAACTTTACGCAGAATTTAAAAACATTTATGAAATGTTTTTGTCCCTGACAACCCCTATAAAATGGTGGTTGTAAAGATGTTTATCGCTCGCTACTTTTCCCCTGGTCATGCAGTTAAAGTTCCGTATGAGGCATGACTTCATAATTTCTTAATTCTTTGCCACTAACTGTAGTCACGGCACAGTTTACAGGTGACATTCACCTATACCACTAAATGTAAGAGCAGAATTATATCATTGTACAACATAGAGTTCAGGATGTATGACGTCACAAACAGTGAGATGCGTGACAAACTTCCGCATCATGCCTGACGTTTAAACTTCTTTGCTATTAACTCTATCCGCAATACATTTTGCAGACAGTATCCACATACACCGCTGAATGTATCTGCTCAATTACGTCATTGTACGACATATAATTCAGGAAATATGACGTCATAAATAGTGAGATAAGTGAAAAGCTGCCGCATAGTGCATGATGTTTATGCTTATTACTCCGTTGCTACTAACCCCATTCGTAACACAATTTTAGAGACAGTATCTACATACGTCGCTGAATGTATCTACAAAATTATAACATTGTGCAACACACAGTTCAACAGATGTAACGTCATTAACGTTAAGCACAAGGCCAGATTCTGCGCGGTACAGGCACGGATGCGCAGCTATAAATAAATACGTGGGCGACGCCGGATATGCACACAAACAGATGGTGGTAGTATCGTGTGCACAAGGTATAAAAGGACAGTGCATACGCAGAACTGTCATATGATCTCATTCCTTTCCCCCATCTGCTCCTATTCCTCGAACATATCCGCATCCTCTACACCTCCCGCCGTCTTGAACCCCCTCACCCCCTGGTTGCTCCTCTCCTCTCCCATCCCCGCCCCCTGCCACGTCTTCACCGTTGTGTCCCCCCTACCCTCCATCTCTACACCCTACATCTCCTTTCCCAAGGTGGCTTCCATCAACTCCCCCTCCCGGACGATGCCCTCTCTCCCTCCATTTATCCTTCCTATCAATTCTGATCCTCACTCCCCTCCTTTCCTCTGTCCTTTCCCTGGGCTCCCTCTTCCCCCCCCCCTTTCCATCCTGTTTTCCCCCCACTAAACCTCTCCCTACCTCCCTTATCCCTCCCCCAAGTCCTTTGGTATTCCCCTCCTCTGCCTACCCCACTCCCTGTCGTGTCTGCCCCCCACCCCTCTTATGGGTCCTCATCCTCCATCAGCTCCTTTCCCGGTTCCCCCCTTCGCTTTTACTCTCCTTTCCCCCCTTTTTTGTTTTCCCATCTTCTGTCCAGTTTCCCCCCCACCTGCTCTCGACTGTGGTATGTCACATTTGCCAACTTTTTAGTGCAGTGTTCCAGTGACTATTCAGTGTTGTTTGTCTTTCTCGTGTTGCGAACACAAACCATGCTGTCGCTAGGTGTGAATTTTATGTCTTTAGCGAACAGAATCCAGACTGTCACCGTGTTTTTAATTGTCTGTCTATTGTTTTCCCTGTCTGCTTCGTATGTATTTTATTAGCATCATCATCCCTCTGTTCTTTGTTTTAAGTTCCACGATTTCTTTACGCTATGTTACTCTTCAAGTCTCCGATTTTATCGCCTGTTTTTTTTTATTTATTCTCTTGATCTTTCTCACAAAGTCTGTAGGCTGAAGGGCGGCATACTAAGCTGCTGCTAGCCCGCCCCCTTCGGGGGGAATTGAAATTCATAAAGAACAAAAAAAAACAGAACTGTCATTTCTAATCGGGTGATTCACATGAAAATGCTTCCGACTTGCTTAATGGCCGCACGATGGGAATTGACAGACTTTGAACGCGGAATAGCAGTTGGAGATAGACACATGGGAGCTCCCATTTCTAAAACCGTTAGGGAATTCAATCCTCCGTGATCCAGAGTGTCAAGAGTTCGCCGAGAATACCAAAATTTCCGGCATTACTTCTCACCACGGATAACACAGTAGCCGAAAGCCTTCACTTAACGATCGAGAGCAGCGACGTTTGCGTAGAGTTGTTAGTGCTAACAAACAACGCTGTGTGAAATAACCACAGAAATCAATGTGGGACGTACGACGAAATGCCTGTTAGGACAGCGCGGCGAAATTTGGTGCTTGTGGCCTATGGCAACAGGCGACCGACGCAAGTGCCTTTGTTAACAATATGGCATCGACCGCAGCGCCTCTCCTGGGCTCGTGACCGTGTCGGTTGGACCCCAGAAGACTGGAGAACAGTGTCCTGGTCAGATGAGTCTCGACTTCAGTTGGTAAGAGCTGATGGTAAGGTTCGAGTGTGGCGCAGACCCCACGATGCCATGCAGAGGAAGACTGCACTGTAGTTCCTTCTCTAGATTGTCGCACAGATGACAAAATGGTAGATATCGAAATAGACGACAGAGGGATAGAGAAACAATTAAAATCGCTTAAAAGAGGAAAGGCCTCTGGACCTGATGGGATACCAGTTCAATTTTACACAGAGTACGCGAAGGAACTTGTCCCCCCTCTTGCAGCGGTGTACCGTAGGTCTCTAGAAGAGCGTAGCGTTCCAAAGGATTGGAAAAGGGCACAGGTCATCCCCGTTTTCAAGAAGGGACGTCGAACAGATGTGCAGAACTATAGACCTATATCTCTAACGTCGATCAGTTGTAGAATTTTGGAACACGTATTGTGTTCGAGTATAATGACTTTTCTGGAGACTAGAAATCTACTCTGTAGGAATCAGCATGGGTTTCGAAAAAGACGGTCATGTGAAACCCAGCTCGCGCTATTCGTCCACGA
Organism: Schistocerca cancellata; assembly: GCF_023864275.1. Lineage (NCBI taxonomy): Eukaryota > Metazoa > Arthropoda > Insecta > Orthoptera > Acrididae > Schistocerca > Schistocerca cancellata. The sequence goes on along the minus strand of NC_064626.1, from coordinate 61,221,624 downwards.
GACTCAGAAGGCGATAGACACGGGTTCACAGGTAGATGCCGTGTTTCTTGACTTCCGCAAGGCGTTCGATACAGTTCCCCACAGTCGTTTAATGAACAAAGTAAGAGCATATGGACTATCAGACCAATTGTGTGATTGGATTGAGGAGTTCCTAGATAACAGGACGCAGCATGTCATTCTCAATAGAAAGAAGTCTTCCGAAGTAAGAGAGATTTCAGGTGTGCCGCAGGGGAGTGTCATAGGACCGTTGCTATTCACAATATACATAAATGACCTGATGGATGACATCGGAAGTTCACTGAGGCTTTTTGCAGATGATGCTGTGGTATATTGAGAGGTTGTAACAATGGAAAATTGTACTGAAATGCAGGAGGATCTGCAACGAATTGACGCATGGTGCAGGGAATGGCAATTGAATCTCAATGTAGACAAGTGTAATATGCTGCGAATACACAGAAAGATAGATCCTTTATCATTTAGCTACAAAATAGCAGGTCAGCAACTGGAAGCAGTTAGTACCATAAATTATCTGGGAGTACGCATTAGGAGTGATTTAAAATGGAATGATCATATAGTGTTGATCGTCGGTAAAGCAGATGCCAGACTGAGATTCATTGGAAGAATCCTAAGGAAATGCAATCCGAAAACAATGGAAGTAGGTTACAGTACGCTTGTTCGCCCACTGCTTGAATACTGCTCAGCAGTGTGGGATCCGTACCAGATAGGGTTGATAGAAGATATAGAGAAGATCCAACGGAGATCAGCGCGCTTCGTTACAGGATCATTTAGTAATCGCGAAAGCGTTACGGAGATGATAGATAAACTCCAGTGGAAGACTCTGCAGGAGAGACGCTCAGTAGCTCGGTACGGGCTTTTGTCAAAGTTTCGAGAACATACGTTCACCGAAGAGTCAAGCAGTATATTGCTCCCTCCTACGTATATCTCGCGAAGAGACCATGAGGATAAAATCAGAGAGATTAGAGCCCACACTGAGGCATACCGACAATCCTTCTTTCCACGAACAATACGAGACTGGAATAGAAGGGAGAACGGATAGAGGTACTCAAGGTACCCTCCGCCACACACCGTCAGGTGGCTTGCGGAGTATGGATGTAGATGTAGATGTAGATGTAGACCCAAGTTGTCAACGAGGTACTGTGAAGGCTGGTTGTGGCTCCATAACGGTGTGGGCTGTGTTTGCGTGGAATGGATTGTGTCGTGATTATACTCGGCTAATTCGATACCTTTTGCAGCCATTGATGGATTTCGTGTTCCGAAACAACGTTGGAATATTTATGGATGACAATCCGCCACGTCACCGTACCACCGTTGTTCGTGGATGGGCTGAAGAACATTGTGGACAATTCCAGCCAAAGATTTGGCCACCCAGATCGCCCGATGTGAATCCCGTCGAACATTTATAGGACATAATGGAGAGGTCAGTTTGTGTATAAAGTCTTGCACCTGCAGCACTTTCACAGGAACGGCAGTAGAAACAGCATGGGTCACTGCAATGGACTTCAAGCAACATGTTGAGTCAATGCTGCGTCGAGCAGCTACACTACGCCGATGAAAATGAGGTCTGACACAATACTAGGTTTCCCACGACTTCTAGCACCTCCACGTATAAAGCAAAGCGCTCTTGGACTAGGGGCGTATCCCCCGAAATCAGTGGCCCCAAGAGAAGAAGATGCAAACAAAGAATTATGTCTACACAGAGATAGGTGAAGTCATAATCCGATTGTTTCAGACTCAAGACCGGGACATATATCGATAACCTCTTGCAAAGCGTGTATCCCGAAGGTCTGTTAATGAGCACATGTAATTCCTACTTGATGTCGACTACGTATGCAGTACGATATTCCTATGTTCCTACTCTATGGTTATTTCACGTCTATGCATTTTCCGAGGCTAGTCTTTGCATTCGTACTCTATGGTTATTCACATTTTCCGAGGCTAGTCTTTGTGGTCATATATGTGTATGACGTCAACTAGTGTTACCACACACCGCCGAGATCGGAGATGCGTTGGCGCGCTCACACCAGACGGTCGATCTTCTCACCCCACAAACTACACTGGAAAAGACGTTCACGATGGGTTAACGTGAGATGGAGGTTTCAGTGTCTTCAGCGCTACGTCATGGTCAACGATCTTCTCCATGCAGAAACGATTTTTTTTTTTTTTTAACGCTTTGCGCATTCAGATTGACCGAAAACTTTCGGTGGTCCTTGTAGAATTTCATTTAATTTCCGATTAAAGAAGATGGTTCAAATGGCTCTTAGCACTATGGGACTTAGCATCTGAGGTCATCAGTCCCCTAGACTTAGAACTACTTAAACCTAACTAAGGACATCACACATCCATGAACGAGGAAGGATTCGAACCAACGACCGCAGCAGCACCGCGGTTCATGACTGAAGCGCCTAGAAGAGCTCGGCCACAGCGACCGGCTGATTAAAGAAGACGTGTTCGCTGGTTTTAAATAGCGAAATACACTATTGTACATTAAAATTGCTACACCATGAAGATGACGTGCTGCAGACGCGAAATTTAACCGACAGCAAGAAGATTCTGTGATATGCGAATGATTAGCTTTTCAGAGCATTCACACAAAGTTGGCGCCGGTGGCGATACCTACAACGTGCTGACATGAGGAAAGTTTCCAACCGATTTCTCATACACAAACAGCAGTTGACCGGCGTTGCCTGGTGAAACGTTGTTGTGATGCCTCGTGTAAGGGGGAGAAATGCGTACCATCACGTTTCCGACTTTGATAAAGATCGGACTGTAGCCTATCGCGATTGCGGTTTATCGTATCGCGACATAGCTGTTCGCGTTGGTCGACATCCAATGACTGTTGGCAGAATATGGAATCGGTGGGTTCAGGAGAGTAATACGAAACGCCGTGCTGGAGCCTAACGGCCTAGTACCACTAGCAGTCGAGATGACAGGCATCGTATCCGCATGGCTGTAGCGGATTGTGGACCCACCTCTCGTTCCCTGAGGCAACAGATGGGGACGTTTGCAAGACAACAACCATCTGCACGAAAGTTCGACGACGTTTGCAGGAGCATGCACTATCAGCTCGGAGGCCATAGCTGCGGTTACTCTTGACGCTGCTTCACAGGCAGGAGCTGCTGCGATGGTGTGCTCAACGACGAACCTGGGTGCACGAATGGCAAAAAGTAATTTTTTCGGATGATTCCATGTTCTGTTTATAGCATCATGATGGTCGCATCCGTGTTTGGCGACATCGCGGTGAACGCACATTGGAAGCGTGTATTCGTCATCGCCATACTGGCGTATCACCCGGCGTGATTATATGGGGTGCCATTGGTTACACGTCTCGGTCACCTCTTGTTCGTATTGACGACACTTTGAACAGTGGACGTTACATTTCAGATGTGTTACGACCCGTGGCTCTACCCATCATTCGATCACTGCGGAACCGTAGATTTCAGCAGGATAACACGCGACCGCATGTTGCAGGTCCTGTATGGGCCTTTCTGGGTACAGAAAATGTTCGACTGCTGCCCTGGCCACCACATTCTCCAGATCTCTCACCAACTGAAAACGTCTGGTTAATGGTGGCCGAACAACTGGCTCGTCACAATACGCCAGTCCCTACTCATGATGAACTGTGGTATCGTGTTGAAGCTGCAGGGGCAGCTGTACTTGTACACGCCATGCAACTTCTGTTTGAATCAATGCCCAGGCGTATGAAGGCCGTTATTACGGCCAGAGGTGGTTGTTCTGGGTACTGATTTCTCAGGATCTATCCACCCAAATTGCGTGAAAATGAAATCACATGTCAGTTCTAGTATAATATATTTGTCCAATGAATACCCGTTTATCATCTGCATTTCTTCTTGGTGTAGCAATTTTAATGGCCAGTAGTGTATTAACAGAGGTGCCCATAGTCGGTCCCACGCAGGTGAATAACGTTTTCCGTACAGTAGGAAGTTATGAACTTTGGGGGAATTATGGGCAGCTGGCCGGAGCTTTGCAGCAGCACGGTAGATGTGGGTTGTGGTGTAGTTGCTGTGGTGTTGTGTGGCGTGGTGCGGGGAAGCGTGGCCGCTGGCCGTGAGATTGGTCCGCACTGGCGAAGTGACGTGCGCCGCTTCCGTGTAGCGACGGACCGGCCGCGAAATGAGCTGCCAGCGCCCATTACGGCCCTGCCACGGGAAGCCAGCTCCAGGAAACGCGCACCCTGGCGTTCCGTTCATACGTTTCGCGCTGCTGAAAATGTGCAGCAAAATATGAAACGGTATCATGTTACATACCAACCACTGTTCATCTCTACACGCTTCTTTCATTTTTCTTATCTGCACTACCCAACTAGTCCACTTGAGAGTAATGCCACTGCTGGCTTCCTGTAGTACATGTTATCTTCTTATGTCTAGATATAGACAGGCGTGGCGTTAAAGGTAAATACACTCCTGGAAATTGAAATAAGAACACCGTGAATTAATTGTCCCAGGAAGGAGAACCTTTATTGACACATTCCTGGGGTCAGATACATCACATGATCACACTGACAGAACCACAGGCACATAGACACAGGCAACAGAGCATGCACAATGTCGGCACTACTACAGTGTATATCCACCTTTCGCAGCAATGCAGGCTGCTATTCTCCCATGGAGACGATCGTAGAGATGCTGGATGTAGTCCTGTGGAACGGCTTGCCATGCCATTTACACCTGGCGCCTCAGTTGGACCAGCGTTCGTGCTGGACGTGCAGACCGCGTGAGACGACGCTTCATCCAGTCCCAAACATGCTCAATGGAGGACAGATCCGGAGATCTTGCTGGCCAGGATAGTTGACTTACACCTTCTAGAGCACGTTGGGTGGCACGGGATACATGCGGACGTGCATTGTCCTGTTGGAACAGCAAGTTCCCTTGTCGGTCTAGGAATGGTAGAACGATGGGTTCGATGACGGTTTGGATGTACCGTGCACTATTCAGTGTCCCCTCGACGATCACCAGTGGTGTACGGCCAGTGTAGGAGATCGCTCCCCACACCATGATGCCGGGTGTTGGCCCTGTGTGCCTCGGTCGTATGCAGTCCTGATTGTGGCGCTCACCAGCACGGCGCCAAACACGCATACGACCATCATTGGCACCAAGGCAGAAGCGACTCTCATCGCTGAAGACGACACGTCTCCATTCGACCCTCCATTCACGCCTGTCGCGACACCACTGGAGGCGGGCTGCACGATGTTGGGGCGTGAGCGGAAGACGGCCTAACGGTGTGCGGGACCGTAGCCCAGCTTCATGGAGACGGTTGCGAATGGTCCTCGCCGATACCCCAGGAGCAACATTGTCCCTAATTTGCTGGGAAGTGGTGCGGTCCCCTACGGCACTGCGTAGGATCCTACGGTCTTGGCGTGCATCCGTGCGTCGCTGCGGTCCGGTCCCAGGTCGACGGGCACGTGCACCTTCCGCCGACCACTGGCGACAACATCGATGTACTGTGGAGACCTCACGCCCCACGTGTTGAGCAATTCGGCGGTACGTCCACCCGGCCTCCCGCATGCCCACTATACGCCCTCGCTCAAAGTCCGTCAACTGCACATACGGTTCACGTCCACGCTGTCGCGGCATGCTACCAGTGTTAAAGACTGCGATGGAGCTCCGTATGCCATGGCAAACTGGCTGACACTGACGGCGGCGGTGCACAAATGCTGCGCAGCTAGCGCCATTCGACGGCCAACACCGCGGTTCCTGGTGTATCCGCTGTGCAGTGCGTGTGATCATTGCTTGTACAGCCCTCTCGCAGTGTCTGGAGCAAGTATGGTGGGTCTGACACACCGGTGTCAATATGTTCTTTTCTCCATTTCCAGGAGTGCAAACCACTATGCAGTGTGTGTCAGGTAGATTTCTGACAACTGTTACCAACTTCCTTTCCCATTTTATTCGCGTATGGTAGCAGCGAAAAATTGTTGTTTGAATGTAATAATCTTTCTGCCATTATTGTCACGATTCTTACGCGAGAGATACGGTGGCTGCAGCAGAATTTCATTTGGACTTCTACCAGCGCTGGTTCCCTATATTTTCCCGACAGGGTTTTGTTAACGTGTATGTATTTGGAGACATACAGGTTTTTGAAATTTATAACTTTTTCAGAGTTGCTATTTAACATAGGCGACTATTAGTTTCGACCGTTCTCAGATATCTACAGACCTTTGTAACTTGGTTTCGGTGTCAGATGTGTGTTGTATTTACTAAAGCAGGCTTATCGACCATCATCAACAGGAAGCGAACCCCTCACTGCAGATAACCGTTGCTGTATAAGGCAGCTCGGTTGCACGTTTGTAGCTTACGTGTTTAAGTGGCTCTGAGCACTATGGGACTTAACATCTATGGTCATCAGTCCCCTAGAACATAGAACTACTTAAACCTAACTAACCTAAGGACATCACACACACCCATGCCCGAGGCAGGATTCGAACCTGCAGCTTACGTGTTTACAGGGCGTTATCTACGAAACAATTAGTAGGGGCAACACAATATGAAATGTGTAATAAACATTTATTAAAAGAATGTGTAGAGAATACTCAGCATTGATAGTGTGTGGCACTGGAACCCAGGTACTAGTCTCTGACTAACTTAACGCACTGAAAGCTAAATATCTGACCGACAGAGTTCTGGAACTTCCTGGCAGATTAAAACTGCGTGCCGGACCGAGACTCGAACTTGGGACAATTGCCTTTCGCGGACAAGAGCTCTACCAAGCACGACTTACAATGCGTCCTGACAGCTTTATTTCAGCCGGTACCTCGTCACCTACCTTCCAAATTTCATAAAAGCTCTTCTTCGAACCTTGCAAACTAGCACTTATGGAAGAAAGTATATTACAGAGACATGGCTCACAAACAGCCTGGGGATGTTTCCAGAATGAAACTTTCACTCTGGTAGAGGCCTTTCCCGCGAATGGTAAAAGTTCTGTGTTCGAGTCTCGGTCCGACATCTGCTGGGAAGTTTCATATCCGCACACACTCCACTGCAGAGTGAAAATTTCACTCTCGACAGAGTTCTGTTTAGACTGTTTTCTGCGGCAGCTATTAAGTTCTGTGTTTGAAATGGAATTTCATTAGACACTCGGAGTTTAACTGTTCGACGACCAGTCGTAAACAGCGGCAACTACATCTACATCTACATCTACATCTACATTTATACTCCGCAAGCCACCCAACGGTGTGTGGCGGAGGGCACTTTACGTGCCACTGTCATTACCTCCCTTTCCTGTTCCAGTCGCGTATGGTTCGCGGGGAAAACGACTGTCTGAAAGCCTCCGTGCGCGCTCTAATCTCTCTAATTTTACATTCGTGATCTCCTCGCACCCTCTCGAAACCTGGCGAGAAAGCTACACCGCGATGCAGAGCGCCTCTCTTGCAGAGTCTGCCACTTGAGTTTGTTAAACATCTCCGTAACGCTATCACGGTTACCAAATAACCCTGTGACGAAACGCGCCGCTCTTCTTTGGATCTTCTCTATCTCCTCCGTCAACCCGATCTGGTACGGATCCCACACTGATGAGCAATACTCAAGTATAGGTCGAACGAGTGTTTTGTAAGCCACCTCCTTTGTTGATGGACTACATTTTCTAAGGACTCTCCCAATGAATCTCAACTTGGTACCCGCCTTACCAACAATTAATTTTATATGATCATTCCACTTCAAATCGTTCCGCACGCATACTCCCAAATATTTTATAGAAGTAACTGCTACCAGTGTTGTGTTCCGCTGTTATATAATCATGCAATAAAGGATCCTTCTTTCTATGTATTCGCAATACATTACATTTGTCTGTGTTAAGGGTCAGTTGCCACTCCCTGCACCAAGTGCCTATCCGCTGCAGATCTTCCTGCATTTCGCTACAATTTTCTAATGCTGCAACTTCTCTGTATATTACAGCATCATCCGCGAAAAGCCGCATGGAACTTCCGACACTATCTACTAGGTCATTTATATATATTGTGAAAAGCAATGGTCCCATAACACTTCCCTGTGGCACGCCAGAGGTTACTTTAACGTCTGTAGACGTCTCTCCATTGATAACAACATGCTGTGTTCTGTTTGCTAAAAACTCTTCAATCCAGCCACACAGCTGGTCTGATATTCCGTAGGCTCTTACTTTGTTTATCAGGCGACAGTGCGGAACTGTATCGAACGCCTTCCGGAAGTCAAGGAAAATAGCATCTACCTGGGAGCCTGTATCTAATATTTTGTGGGTCTCATGAACAAATAAAGCGAGTTGGGTCTCACACGATCGCTGTTTCCGGAATCCATGTTGATTCCTACATAGTAGATTCTGGGTTTCCAAAAACGACATGATACTCGAGCAAAAAACATGTTCTAAAATTCTACAACAGATCGACGTCAGAGATATAGGTCTATAGTTTTGCGCATCTGCTCGACGACCCTTCTTGAAGACTGGGACTACCTGTGCTCTTTTCCAATCATTTGGAACCTTCCGTTCCTCTAGAGACTTGCGGTACACGGCTGTTAGAAGGGGGGCAAGTTCTTTCGCGTACTCTGTGTAGAATCGAATTGGTATCCCGTCAGGTCCAGTGGACTTTCCTCTGTTGAGTGATTCCAGTTGCTTTTCTATTCCTTGGACACTTATTTCGATGTCAGCCATTTTTTCGTTTGTGCGAGGATTTAGAGAAGGAACTGCAGTGCGGTCCTCCTCTGTGAAACAGCTTTGGAAAAAGGTGTTTAGTATTTCAGCTTTACGCGTGTCATCCTCTGTTTCAATGCCTTCATCATCCCGGAGTGTCTGGATATGCTGTTTCGAGCCACTTACTGATTTAACGTAAAACCAGAAGTTCCTAGGATTTTCTGTCAAGTCGGTACATAGAATTTTACTTTCGAATTCACTGAACGCTTCACGCATAGCCCTCCTTACGCTAACTTTGGCATCGTTTAGCTTCTGTTTGTCTGAGAGGTTTTGGCTGCGTTTAAACTTGGAGTGAAGCTCTCTTTGCTTTCTATTGCTGACTATTGATGTGAGTCAGCGGCGATAGCGGTACACCAGAATTATTGTTGCTGTGAGAACTGCGACAGGAACTGGTTGGGTGTCACGGCGTATCTCCAGTTATAAGCTGAATAACCTCCATCTGCGATCTCGTTGACGAAAGCAGAAAGTTGTTTCTGATGTCAGCGCCCTCTATGGCGACTGACCACACTATCGAGGTATGAAGCGGACTATTTGAAAATCTCGTGGCGGAATCGTATATTAGTTCCGGTAAGAGAGTGCCATGTGTGTGGCGACTGCTCGAAACTTCGTGGCACCCGGTGTGACGGGGGTCTGCCTGATGACGCCATTTCCTGATGCTCTTGTGTACGGTATTGTTACGTACAAAGCTCCGTGTGTGGCTGCCTCAACAATGAAATACAGCAACTGAGCTGTAACCGTCTGAGGATGACCAGCACTGGCCGGAACATGTAATCACCTAAATCAGATCGCCACTGTGATTGAAATAAGTAATGTTGTAACATCCGTCTTCGTTCCAGAGATGCTGTTTGAAGTTTGCTGAGCTTCTCTTTCACACTTTCGTGTGGTCTACCTCTACCTGCTATGTTCCGAGAAATGCGTCTACGAATTCGTTCAATGTCTGATGTTACGTCTACTTGTTAAGGACTGCAAATGCTGGAATAGTACCCTAAAATTAATCTTACTTGCGTCTTGTATACGATTTCGTTTACAAGTGGCGTGCACTTCTCAGAATCTTTCAACATATCTGGAACTCCCATTCCCATTATAACGAATCAGAATTACAAGGATCTTTAATCGATAGCAGATGACGATACTAATGCTGTTTGACAAAATTTGCTAGTCCATTCTTTTTCTAAGCTATATTTTACAGCAAAAAAAGTCTGAAGTACAAGAGGCGAGCCTATGAAATGGGTGTATTACGTGGGAATATTATTGAAATTTCACACTTTTACAAGTTTTTCTGTAATACTTTGGAACATTAGTTTTATTTTTTATTTTAAAAGAAGTTAATTATCCTATAAAGTCCATTTGCTTTATTTGACGATATGACTTGTATTTTGCCCTTTACATAATATACAATAAGATACTTCTCATAACGCCTTATTATCTATTAAATGAAGAACTGTTATAATTTTTCAAAAATCAAATTCAGTTTTTCATTAAAAACAGTCGTATGAGAGAAAATGTGATATGTTTATTATTTTTGGCCACGTGGCATAAGCCGTAATTTTTACGAAGCCCTATTTCAAAATTTTGCACAGTAATATACAATAATTTTTATTTTTATTTTTATAATTGTTACTGATCTCAAGAGGCGTGTTTCATTTGTAATTGTTCACTAATGTATGTATAAAACTACGCACAAATATTAATTTCACCAGTTGCCAGTTTTGGTACAATCTACAACTTCGTGCTGTAATATATCATTTATCATACGCGCCAGAATGTAATTAGTCTTTGTCGCGAGCTCGTGTGGGGCAGTCTTTGTCTTGAAGTAGACTTGTAAGCCAGTCTTTGTGCTGTGAACAGATTGTGCGCCAAGTACGACTTTTTTATGGTGCAAACTGTAATTTGTATCGAAAATGCTTTCGGGCTGTTCTACGACATTATTGGTTGAGGACAGTGATCAGCAGGAACTCTGTGTATGCTCGATAGAAGACTCCCCTTAGCGATGTGCAGAAAACTAATACATAAACTCCATTGTTTTTCCCAGCTTGGATGGGAAATATGTGGCGAAAATGTGGATAAGTATTTTCACTCAAGTTCGAGAAACCTGGGCCTTTATATAATTATGAAATAAGATGAGTATTACAATTTTAGTTCATTACATCATCCAATTTGGAACTGTATTTTTAATATTGCTATTTCTCCACTATATAACCACTAACTTACATAGCTATGTGACTAACTCAAGAATGCTAATAATAATCGTTAGACTTCGTAATAATGGCATTTAAATGGACGTGGAGAGTAGCAGTTTTGTGTGTTTGGCAAATTGTAACTGCGTTAGAGAGGCGATGAGTAAAATTCCTTTCTACATCTACATCTACATTTATACTCCGCAAGCCACCCAACGGTGTGTGGTGGAGGGTACTTTACGTGCCACTGTCATTACCTCCCTTTCCTGTTCCAGTCGCGTATGGTTCGCGGGAAGAACGACTGTCTGAAAGCCTCCGTGCGAGCTCTAATCTCTCTAATTTTACATTCGTGATCTCCTCGGGAGGTATAAGTAGGGGGAAGCAATATATTCGATACCTCATCCAGAAACGCACCCTCTCGAAACCTGGCGAGCAAGCTACACCGCGATGAAGAGCGCCTCTATTGCAGAGTCTGCCACTTGATTTTGTTAAACATCACCGTAACGCTATGACGGTTACCAAATAACCCTGTGACGAAACGCGCCGCTCTTCTTTGGATCTTCTCTATCTCCTCTGTCAACCCTACATGGCATGGATCCCACACTGATGAGCAATACTCAATTATAGGTCGAACGAGTGTTTTGTAAACCACCTCCTTTGTTCTACTTCATGTTTTCCTTGTTGCGCTAAGTCTAAAAGCAAATGCTCGGATGGTTCCTTTGCAAACAACAAGCCTCCATGCCCATGTTTGTCCTTCACATATTGTACTCCGCCTTCGCTCACCTCTTCGTCGACTGGGCGTTAAATCCTACGCTTCCCTCCCTCCCCCAATACTGTATTCATTTCGCCAGTCTTCTACGAGTGTGTAGTAACTTTGCCGGTCTCTCCCGCTGGGAAGATTTCCTCCACTGTTCTCTCCTACCTCTCTACCACTGCACTGCGCGGAACGTTCCTCAGTGGCGCCTATGTTGCTGAGTCACAGAATTTTCAATCAGATACTTCTTGGGTTCGCTTGAAACATAGAAATTAAATCTATTTTTATAGTTAGTAATCGTAAAATCTTGTTAAATACTGGGGGTCTGCAAGTAACAGGAATGGTGTTGATACTTCTGCATTAACTCAGAAGTACAATATGTTCATCCAAAAGGATGTGACTTAGGAGGTTTTCTATTCAGTTACAACTGTCAGACCTCGGCGATCGTAGGCGAAGTTTTATAGGGCGGCCGTCTACCTCGGCCTTTACTTTTCGTTTCTTTTCAACCAATTTAAAGAAGACACGTGTTGTTTGCAACAGTTTTAGGGAAAACTGGTAACGAAGAACTTCTTTCAGCTTCTTGCTGATCGCCGAAGAACGGTATTTATAGCGAGTGTAAGTCAAGGAAGAAATAGTGTAAGAAGGCTTTCTAAATTGAAACAAGTATCTGCGTTTGGATCAGTTCACGAATCATCAGTGGCTCTGTCACTTATCGCTACGGTCGCCTGTGACAGTAGTTTGCCAATGTGATCGACGAGGAGTAGCACCACGGTTCGAAGCCCACGCTAAACCGTAGGCCTCCTACGACTAATGACAAGGGCGCCCATTCCATAGTTTGTAGGAGGGCCTAGACCCAGGATTATCGGGTATTATTAATATTTGGTTGGTTGGTTCACTCGGTGGAGGGGATCAAACAGTGAGGTCATCGGTCACATCGGATTAGGGAAGGATAGGGAACTAAGTTGGCAGTGCCCTTTCAGAGGAACCATCGCGGCATTTGCCTGAAGCGATTTACGAAAATCACGGAAAAACCTAAAGCAGGATGGTCGGACGCGGGTTTGAACCGTCGTCCTCCCGAATGCGAGTCCAGGGTGCTAAGCACTGTGCCACCTCGCACGGTTTTAAATATTTAGGAAGATGATTGGCGAGATAGATATAAGAAGTTCCATTTGCGACCCTGTTAAAAACCTGCATAATGGCGACTTCTGAATCGTTTTCTTGAAAGAAAAATACCTGCCTACACTTTTTTTTTTACCTTTGACTGACGGCTATGGAGGGGGGGGGGGCGGCGGTGTCCCCCTTACCCTCGGATATGGCCGTCCTTGTCTGATGGATCAGTAAGTTCAAATATCGGGAGAAGGCAAGTGCATACACCCTCTAATAGGACCATGCCCAAGAAAGTACGGGTAGCGCTCCAACCATGGCACGGCAGCTTTACTTTTGCTTAAGAGGGGTAGGTCGTCAAACTGGCCGACTTGCAGCAGGAGAGGCACCACAGGACAATTTAATTTCCACTGTCTATACTTTTACAAATAAATTCATAAAACTTTGTCAACATGACTAGGAAGGGTTCAGGATTCACGCTCATAGCAGTGGAAGTTCAAAAATACAGGGTGATTCGAAAAGAATACCACAACTTTAGGAATTTAAAACTCTGCAACGACAAAAGGCAGAGCTAAGCACTATCTGTCGGCGAATTAAGGGAGCTATAAAGTTTCATTTAGTTGTACATTTGTTCGCTTGAGGCGCTGTTGACTAGGCGTCAGCGTCCCTTTTTCTTCGAAGGTGCTACTGTAACTGGACTACAGTATCTGGAGATGTTAGAGAATTGGCTGTTCCCTCAGCTCGAACAAGAAGCACAACAATTCATATTTCAGCAGGATGGAGCGCCACCACATTGGCACTTATCTGTCCGTAACTACCTGAACGTCAACTACCCGAGGCGATGGATCGGCCGCCAGGCAGCCCGTGACAGAGCATTTCATCACTGGCCTCCAAGAAGCCCTGATCTTACCCCCTGCGATTTTTTCTTATGGGGGTATGTTAAGGATATGGTGTTTCGGCCACCTCTCCCAGCCACCATTGATGATTTGAAACGAGAAATAACAGCAGCTATCCAAACTGTTACGCCTGATACGCTACAGAGAGTGTGGAACGAGTTGGAGTATCGGGTTGATATTGCTCGAGAGTCTGGAGGGGGCCATATTGAACATCTCTGAACTTGTTTTTGAGTGAAAAAAAACCTTTTTAAATACTCTTTGTAATGATGTATAACAGAAGGTTATATTATGTTTCTTTCATTAAATACACATTTTTAAAGTTGTGGTATTCTTTTTGAATCACCCTGTATAACAAAGTATATTTTTTTACATGGGAAATGTCATCATTTTTTCACTTACCATTGGCTATTTGTTGCTGCAGGTACACTTTACTTCATAAGTAAGGGAGATTTTTCGATGAATTTTGCACAGCAAACAAACCATACTTACATATGTATGAAATTCTAGAATTTTCCAAATCTATTAAAAACTGTGCTAAAAATTGAGACAATTAACCATATAATTTGAGTTTTTTCTAAACATGAAGTTTACAATGTAACAGCTCATACATTTTTTCATTAATTAAATAAATTCTAGAGTTTCATACACCTGTAAGTATGGTTTGTAGGTTGTGCAAAATTCATCGAAGAATCTCTCTTGCTTGTGAAGAAAAGTGTACCTATAGCAACAAATGCAGCCAATAGTATGTGAAAAAATGATGAAATTTCACACGTAAAAAAATGTATTTTGTTATACGTTTGAACTTACATTGCGATGTGTTTGAATCCTGAATCCTACCTGGTCGTGTTGACAAAGTTTTATGAATTTATTTGTAAAAGTATAGACAGTGGAAATTAAAATGTCGTATGGTGCCTCTCCTGCTCCAAGTCGGCCCGTTTGACGTCCTACCGCCCTTAAGACAGATGCAGATGAAACAAACTTTTATCCCAGCAACTTCGAAATCGACGAAGTATTATCAACTATAAATGAGAAAACCAGTCTTCGTTTACGGATCTGTAGAGTTTAAACCAAAAGGAAAGCGTCCGTTAACAATAACAATAAGTAAAAACCAAATGAAAGTTATATTCATAGTGATCCTTCGCCGGCCGCGGTGGTCTAGCGGTTCTAGGCGCGCAGTCCGGAACCGCGCGACTGCTACGGTCGCAGGTTCGAATCCTGCCTCGGGCATGGATGTGTGTGATGTCCTTAGGTTAGTTAGGTTTAAGTAGTTCTAAGTTCTAGGGGACTGATGACCACAGATGTTAAGTCCCATAGTGCTCAGAGCCATTTGAACCATTTTTTTGATCCTTCTTTAATTAACACAGTTCTTAGATGTATCTCAGAAATTTAAAAATATCCATGTATATATGAAATTTAATTATTTCGGTAAAGTCGTTTTCTGGATTTTGAGGTGTCAAAAATCTGGTCTGCGATGTTTATGCACTGTGCAATATCTGCAGGCTACAGCAAACCAACCACCTTATTGTGGTATTATGCCACTTTGCGCCCAGCTTTTATTCCTACATTACGTTATAGGTTGCAGTCTATGGAGAGAAGCTGCATCTGTAGCCGGTAGTCGGTAGCTGACCTCCACACCACGTGACACCAGACGGTCATGTGGTCGGAACAGGAAACGCTCGTTCGAGAGGCTTTCTATGCTGGAGCAGTGGGGAGTAACCGTTCGGACGGGGTGCCAAGCCATATATCGCTCACAGTTTGTTTAAGGGGCTCCGGAACGCCCTATACTTGAAATGTTAAAATAACGCTTATAAATTACATCTTTCCTCACAAAGTATTTCAGGTAGGAAGTTGAACTTTTTTACAGATTATTTATTGGAATATGGGCTACAACTTAACACAGGGATTTTACAAAATTTTAGTTCAGTTATTAAAGATGATTTTTTTCAATTGTAATGAAAATTCACAACATTTTTTTGCAATTTTTTATTTATATATTCAAAAAGATACAGTTTTTTTGGAAAAAGGCTATGTTAAATTATGCAGAAGGTACTGTGTAACATTTACTGAAAGTTTGAAACAAATATGTTTGGAAGATCCTTAGAAAACACGTAATTAGTATGAGAAAATAAAAATTTTGGGAATCGAGCGACAAAGATTGGATTAACTTTTTAGTGCATTCCAGGTCCATAGGATGGATTATCTTCATCCTCTGCAAACTCCTCCTCCAGCTTCCTCTTGTTCCTCCTCCTGTTTACTCTTGCTTGTATTTCTAGACTCTTTACAGCCCTGTCTGCAGCCCGAAGGCGTTCCTTGTCTAAAGCAAGCATCGCTCGTACCACGTTAGAACCTATCTTCATTCCCATATTTCTAAATACCTTGCACCTTACAATGTTGCCATCATTGAAAGTCGCAACAGCAACTTTACTTTTACTCATTATTATACTTCAACAAAACAGAGACTCAAGAAACAGAATTAATTACGAATATTTTCGAGATAGCGACAGAGTAAATAAACATGAAACAATCGACAATCACACCAGCGATATATATTGAACCATCACAGGTTAGCCACAACACATACTTTATCTCACATCACTAAAATGTACCTGATGAACACGGACGTTAGTAATAACACCATTTCACAGCAGTTTAACAGCGCCACAGTGGGTCACGCCCATGTAGAACACATTTCAAAAAAAAATTAAAAATAGTTGTAGTCTTTGGAATTGAATAAATTATATATCTATTAAAAGGTAATAGTCTGTAGATTCAGAAACCGCAAAAAGTAAAAATTGAACTTTTCATGATTTTGAGCCTTTCCGGAGCCCCTTAAGCAGAATACTATTAACGTTTAACTTCCAACCATATCGGTGGTCTTGCTTGTGATGAGAACAATCATTTAGCAATTTCAAAAACTTAAATAATTTTTATGAGAAAAGTTAGATGTCTTGATTAAGGTGAACTTTCATTAGATGTTGAAATAGACCACGGGGAGACAGTCGCGAAACGGTGGTTAAACGTCTGCAGGATTCGCGATCGGGACTGAAAGGTGAAAAAGCGTATGTTCTGTGTGATTGGACGGTGAGTGACACTAAAATGTTTCGTGTGATATTAGCGGAAGGTATATAAAATAATGTTAAAGCATATTGTGTACAATTAGCCTTTTAATCACGGTGTTCAAGAAATACACACATCAAAAAAAGTTTTGCATCACCTCGGATCCCAGAGTGCCAGAACCTGTATAGAAAATTCGAATAGAGATCACCATAAACTTCATTTCCGACCTTTATATTGCTCATGAAAACCACACATTGCTTGTAGTACCACCATACGGCGAGACCTTCAGAGGTGGATGTCCAGATTGATGTATACACCGTTACCTCTAATACCCAGTAGCACGTCCTCTTGCACTGATGCATGCCTGTATTCGTCGTGGCATACTATCCACAAGTTCATCAAGGCACTGTTGGTCCAGATTGTCCCACTCCTCAACGGCGACTCGGCGTAGATCCCTCAGAGTGGTTGGTGGGTCACGTCGTCCATAAACAGCCCTTTTCAATCCATCCCAGGCATGTCCACGCATCTTACAGCCGTTACGGCGCCTTCCAACACCACACTGGCGTACATCAGTCCCACATAATGCCACCCCAAAATAGCAGAGAACCTCCACCTTGCTGGACTCGCTGGACAGTGTGTCTAAGAGGTTCAGCTTGACCGGCTTGCCTCCAAACACGTCTCCAACGATTATCTGGTTGAAGGCATATGCGACACTCATCGGCGAATAGAACTGATGCCAGTCCTGAGAGGTCGATTCGGCATGTTGCTGGGCCCATCTATACTGTGCTGCGTGGTTGCAAAAGTGGACCTCGCCATGGACGTTGGGAGTGAAGTTGCGCATCATGCAGCCTATTGCGCACAGTTTGAGTCGTAACACGAAGTCCTGTGGCTGCACGAAAAGCATTATTCAACATGGTTGCGTTGCTGTCACGGTTCCTTCGAGCCATAATCCTTACGTAGCGGTTATCCACTGAAGTAGTAGCCCTTGGGCGTCCTGAGCGAGGCATGTCATTTACAGTTTCTGTCTCTCTGTATCTCCTCCATGTTCGAACAATATCGCTTTGGTTCACTCCGAGACGCCTGGACGCTTCCCTTTCTGAAAGCCACTCCTGGCGCAAAGTAACAATGCGGACGCGATAGAGCCGCTGTACTGACCGTCTAGGCGTGGTTGAACTACAGACAACACGATCCGTGTACCTCCTTCCTGGTGGAATGCCTTGAACTGATCGGCTGTCGGACCCCCTTCGTCTAATAGGCGCGATTCATGGATGGGTCGGGTTTAGTGACATCTTTGAACAGTCAAAAGAACTGTGTCTGTCATACAATATCCACAGTCAATGTCTGTCTTCAGTAGTTCTGGGAACCGGGGTGATGCAGAACTTTTTTTGATGTGTGTATTACAAGTCTCAAAATTTACTCCTACTTGTTAAACGTCTGCGTGGTGTTCACGGCAGAGTTTGAATAAATTTGAAGAGGCATTTGTTGCATCCTAAGTCAGTGTCCGTTCCTGTATTTCGCCCGAGTCATAACTTGGAACCACTGTCCGTGCTTGCACCATTCAGTATAGTAATAACGAACTCGCGACCTGTTGAGAAGAAGAATCCTATGGTGACATCAGTATCTACAAACGGCATCCGCAATATATCTACACAAGATGTCAGGTGAGATTAAACACCTCCAGAAAACCAGTGAAGATAAGGGCGTAAACGTAGAACAGTGTTAGGGACTTTAATTTCATAGCGTCCGTGTTACCTTCTTGTAATCAGAACGGTGAAATTCAGAGCCGGATGGTGTGACGTGTGGAAGAGGAAGTCTGCATACCAATTTTCGGCAGTATCTAGTAGGCACTGAGCCTTCAAGTCAACCGGTTAGGTAATAAAAAGGGTTAATAATCTGCAGTGGACATCACTTTCCGCTGATTGTTTTCACTTCGCTGTTTTTCCACCGTATTTTTGTTGTAATATTACAACACAGTACGAGAAAAACTGTCCCGTAGAATATTTGACAAACTTGGACAAACTAAGCAGAAGGCATTCGGCCTGGAAGAGATCTCTCGTCGCTTCTGGTGAATTGCTGAGCGTAAACTGTGTACGCTAAGAACGGAGAGAAACATCCAATTGGAGCAGAGGTTCTTTTACCATCAACGGCCCCATCCTAACTTTTATGGGAGCGGTCCTTCATGCGGTTAATTAAATTAGACGGCCCGGGCCCCGTTCTTAAGCCTCACTGAGCACGTATTCTCTCGCTACAGACTCTGCGCATTTCGTATTCGAAGACGCGAACTGGCGGTGCCCCGATAGGGTGTAATTTTCACTGGCCCAGCCTCACCATTTCATTTGCATAACGTGCACCCAGTCGACTGCCTTAGAGTTCAATTAGCTTCTGTAATCCGAGAGAGAAAATTTTCTAGAATCGTATATCGAATAAATCTCTTGATGATCTCGCCCCTTTTACGTTTGTCATAACATTCCCTTCTCGGAGAGCCTATCGTCTCCCTTTCTTTGTCTGTTTCTTCTTACCTCGCGTCGTCATGTGATCTTCCGGCTATCCAGCGTGTTGATACCATTTTGTGCGTGTGTGCGTGCGTGTGGGTGTGTGTGTTTGTGTGTGTGTGCGTGTGTGTGAGAAGATTTTGACTTCACCTGTTTCAATTATTCTTCTGCATATTTGCCAGTTCTTTCACATCATTTTGCGCGGAATGCCATTGCCTATTGTACTATTCTCATTTATTTTGCTATTTCTATTTCTTCTTCTTCTTCTTTGGTACTAAAGTCCTTGATGGGCCTTGACTGCCTCAGCAGCCTTCCCCCCACACATGTCTGTTCTCTGCTTTTCTCTTTCGTCTTCCGATCTCCATCTTCCATAAGGTCAGCCAAGACATAGTTCACCCATCTAGCTCCTTGTCGGCGATTCCTTCCGGTGAAACGGAATCGGTCTTTCATTATTCTCTCTCACTACGGCTTTTACAGCACAGTAGTCTCAATCTCAGTTTGACCGCCTTCAGCTCCGTATATCTATAACTAGGTCAAAACCAACAGTCGAGATCGCAGTAATATTTGTTTATTGACCGATTTCGGCTAAAGCCATCTTCAGAATATTTGGCCCCCTACGGCTGGTGCTAGCGGCTCCTCGCTTTTCTCGTGACACCACGATCTTTAACTGACGAGGCATATCGGGCTTTTACTAAAACATGGTCTGTTTGGTTAGCTACTCCACTTACACTTGGTTTCCATGTTCAAAGATGCATTCTTTTGTATGGAAAACTGGTATCCTTGATGAATAAATTAATTCTAGCAGGAAACTGTCATAACATAGCTCCATTTCATTACTATCCGAATGCAAAGTGTATCTCCCCCTGATATTCTTCGACATTTATTTCGCCCAACCTCTGCATTAAAGTCCCAAAACTAGTAGTAGATCGTATTTTTGTACTTTACTACATGTACATTCAAGGTCTTCATAAAGCTGTTCTTTTACTCGTTCTTTTATGTCGTCATTATGTACCAAATTCCTGCTTTTGTCCTGAAGATCACATTATCTGGGAAATGTATCATATGGTTGCAAAAGTAACGTAAAAATCTTTGAACTGAAACATAACTAGGTGGCTACTTTGTGCAGTAGTAACACTGATCACTCTTGCTCAGCGACTGTCACTTGTTAATTTATCGAACAAAGTTGTCTACTGTCCGTCAACTAACGGATGGCAAAAATATTGCTTTCCAAACTGACGATTGTGTCCATGTACAACCGGGAAGCAGTTCAAAATATGAGCCGTGAAATAGGGGGCATATCTTCAATTTTTTACCAACGTAGTTTGATGATTGTGCTCTTACCGTATTGCTCCTCGACTGGACCGAAAAATCACCTGATCTTAATCCCACAGAAAATGTCTTGGGACTATTTGAGAACAGAGGGTGAACTGCAGCAATGAACATCCCCTTTATTTGGCAGCTTCGCGGGATCTATGCGCAACCACCAGTTCCGGAAGGATGTGGAATACCTGGAGGAACTTGTTGAACACTTCCTTGCCAAACCGACGCTTTTACCAAGGGTAGGGACGGTGTTACGGTATTAACTTGATGTCTCCACTGCGTGATTCATTTTCTGCTCGATGCATTTAGTTGACAATTAGGCAAGAATTATTTTATTTACTGGCATTTTAATTCAATCAAGTCACAGTGGCAAACATTTGGTTACCTGTATTTCATCCGATTTTTATTCCTCTTTTGTGGCGCGATCTTTCAAATTTCGGTGTTGCTACATCGTTCTTCAGTTCACTACCGTTTGTCAATATTGAATAAAAATTAACTGGAAGGTGCTACAATCAGATGGGTTAACAAGAACATGTTAGGCATGCACGTGAAGATTATGGACGCACTAGACATGTAGGTGTGGGTACGGTTAGGGTAAAGAAATTAAGGAAAACATGAAATACATCTGATTTGTTGGCAGAAGAGCCAACACCGTATAGCTAGAGGAGGCCGAAATGCACGCGTCAAAGCTCACGCAGGCTGGCGTGAGGTCTGGAAAATGACAAGGAATTATAGTAGCCAAAAATAGTACATAGGTTCTGGAATACTTAACTTTAATCCATAATTGTTGTACATCGCTCTTGACTGTACATGCTTCAATCTCAATATTAACTGGTATTGGCGCCTTGCTAGGTCGTAGCAATTGACGTAGCTGAAGGCTATGCTAACTATTGTCTCGGCAAATGAGAGCGTATTTGTCAGTGTAGCTTCGCTAGCAAATTCGGCTGTACAACTGGGGCGAGTGCTAGGACGTGTCTCTAGACCTGCCGTGTGGCGGCGCTCGGTCTGCAATCCTGACAGTGGAGACACGCGGGTCCGACGTATACTAGCGGACCGCGGCCGATTTAAAGGCTACCACCTAGCAAGTGTGGTGTCTGGCGGTGACACCACAACATCGACAGACTCGGAAGACGAAAATTATTTATACTGCAAAGTTTTCAACTGTCTGATCCACTGTGAGACGAAATTATTCTCTTAGACAGCGTATTCTCTGGGTTTCCTCAGGCTACACATCGTAGTCCTGTATTAAATCTCATACCTAGGTGAGGGAACAGGTTAATGAAGAGACCCCCACCCGCTTTTACAAGGCCCTCCAAATCCTTGAACGCCATGCGCTTCGCCTTGCCTTCCGTATCCGCCTTCCTTCCCCCACAGGGCTCCTGTATGAACTGATCCCCTTCCCCCACCTCCTCCTGTTCCTCCAACATCTCCACATCCTTTACATTGTTCGCAGGCTTGATCCCCCCCACCCTCTGGTTTCCTCCTTCCTCTCCAGCCCCCGCCCTTAGCCGTGCCTCTATCGCTGTATCCCTCCCTCTCGCCACCTCCACACCCTCCATCTCCTTCATCAGGGCAATTTCCAATGCCTCCCCCTCCCGGATGACGAACTTCGCCGTGACATCTACCCTTCCTTCCAACTATAACCTGGCCTTGTTCCCCCCCCCCTCCCCAGGGCCCCCTTTTTCCTCTTTCCTCCTTCTCCCAGAGCGGATTTTCCTCCGTCCCCCCTCCCCTGAGACCCTGCACCCCATACTTGCCTCTTTCCTTCCCATGTCCCTCCCTACCTGGCCCTTTTCAGCGCGCCCCCCGCTCATCTCCCCCATCTCTTCCACTCCCTCCCTTCTTCAGGTCTCCCTCATCTCCTAGCGCCTGGCAGATCCTCTGTATTGCTCATCATCAGTGTGCCACATCAGTGTTGTGTTTAGTGCTGTTTCTAGTGTGCGTCAAGAGATGTGATTTTAATTGTGTCCTGCCTTGAGGTTCGCCGTCAGTGTTACGTTATGTGCTATGCCATCCGTCGCTACCTTTATGCTCCTTGCTCCTTTATACTGTGCCTTGTGTTCTTTTAACCGTCGCAGTGTGTGGCTTTTTGTATGTGCTACTTTTAAACAGTTTTTTATCTCCATTTTACAGTCACCCCGTTTTTTGTCTATTGCCTTCCATGCTGTTCCCCCTTTTTTATATCTATGTTCACCTTATTCTCTCCTTTGCTGTTTTTAACTGTCTTCTATTGTTTTGTTCTGTCTTTCGGCTGAAGAGCAGCGCCTATGCTGCTGCCAGCCCGCCCCGATGGGGAATTGAAACACAATAAAGGAAAAAAAAATTTTATTGCGAGATACTGTTGTTTGTATCACATTGGCGATATCGTATGTGGTTTGGCAAGTACTCAAAGAATAGCACTGGCGCAGCATGAGCACTACGCAGTAGTAGCTGCAACACTGGCCTGACAGCGAAACAGCATCTCGCCAGGATGAACAAAAAGTCACTCTTCGCTCTGAACTGGAAGATAGACTTTCCACGGACATAGCTCCAACCACCACAAAGGCGTTAGGAACTCAGCAACAGAATTTGCGTTCGGGATGTTGCACCAAAAACCTATAAGCCTCAACATTAAAATATTTACAGCATTTTATTTTTAAATTTATAGTATTTTAATGTCGAGGCAGCCATTCACAGCACTTTATGTTGCATCTAGGCTGAAAAGATCAGCAGATGATATATGACGGCTTGAACTGTTAATCGCCTATATTAAATCGCAACTGTGACTAAAATAAATAATCGTTTATAACTATGTTTTCAACTATTAAAATGAGCACATACAGTATCCAAGTATGGGACTTCAGGTTCCACGATGCCTGTCATTGTATTTAGCAAACGTTCTTTTCTAAATTTGACGCTGCCACACGAAACATGCTGGCACCCGCAGTGCTTGAGAATAGCCTGCAAGCCAGAAATTGGCCAATTGTGCGAAATTAAATAAACTAAATACTTGTACACAAAACAACCGAGGTGGAAATATTACAGTTTTCTTCTTAAATATTTATTAACCAAGTGGCGACTCTTAGTTATGATATTTGTTTTATACTCTCTCGGAATTTCATATCTGATTCTGCCGGAGACCTGTAAAGATACAGACAGAAAACTTCCGCCGAAAGAAGAAGTAAGACGTGTAATTTCCCTCATAGCTTCCAGCATGGTGTGACATTCTATAACACTGTTGGTGGTATTCTATTCGACACGTTAGAGTGAAGCTGTGCGGCACCATTGTCCTCATTCGACAGGGACAAGCTATGTGGTGTTGAGTTTTACCAATCAAATGGTTCAAATGGCTCTGAGCACTATGGGACTCAACATCTTAGGTCATAAGTCCCCTAGAACTTAGAGCTACTTAAACCTAACTAACCTAAGGACATCACACACACCCATGCCCGAGGCAGGATTCGAACCTGCGACCGTAGCAGTCCCGCGGTTCCGGACTGCAGCGCCAGAACCGCTAGACCACCGCGGCCGGCCAGGAATTTTACCAAACTTTCTTACCCATCAACCACACAAACGCGACTCTCCATCCTACACACAAACACACCTGTCACAGAAACCTACTCTTAATATTGTGATGCGTTACTTGTTGCTTGCCGGCCGCGGTGGCCGAGCGGTTCTAGGCGCTTCAGTCCGGAACCATGCGGTTGCTACGGTCGCAGGTTCGAATCCTGCCTCGGGCATGGATGTGTGTGATGCCCTTAGTTAGATTTAAGTAGTTCTAAGTCGGGTGATGTTGAGGGTATTACATTAGGAAATGAGACACTTAAAGTTGTAAAGGAGTTTTGCTATTTGGGGAGCAAAATAACTGATGATGGTCGAAGTAGAGAGGATATAAAATGTAGACTGGCAATGGCAAGGAAAGCATTTCTGAAGAAGAGAAATTTGTTAACATCGAGTATAGATTTAAGCGTCAGGAAGTCATTTCTGAAAGTATTTGTATGGAGTGTAGCCATGTATGGAAGTGAAACATGGACGGTAAATAGTTTGGACAAGAAGAGAATAGAAGCTTTCGAAATGTGGTGCTACAGAAGAATGCTGAAGATTAGATGGGTAGATCACATAACTAATGAGGAAGTATTGAAGAGGATTGGGGAGAAGAGAAGTTTGTGGCACAACTTGACCAGAAGAAGGGATCGGTTGGTAGGACATGTTCTGAGGCATCAAGGGATCACCAATTTAGTATTGGAGGGCAGCGTGGAGGGTAAAAATCGTAGGGGGAGACCAAGAGATGAATACACTAAGCAGATTCAGAAGGATGTAGGTTGCAGTAGGTACTGGGAGATGAAGAAGCTTGCACAGGATAGTGTAACATGGAGAGCTGCATCAAACCAGTCTCAGGACTGAAGACCAGAACAACAACAAGTCTAGGGGACTGATGACCTCAGATGTTAAGTCCCAGAGTGCTTAGAGCCATTTGAACCATTTTTAACTTGTTGCTTGAGGCCTGATTTTAACGAGGAACCCAAAAATCCTTCTTCCAAATACGCAGTCGAGAATCATCGTCTAAGAACTTTCTTTCTTCGATATTTGCCAAAACCCAAGACCATCTGGAGCCAACGACAGTCACAAACATTTGCCGTCATTCCTTGTCTTCTAAAATGTGCTTCTAAAGTGGGCAGATATTGAGACGCCTGACGTTGTGGTACACTGTTTCAGCCCATATCAGTGTAAACTGTACTGGATGCAGATAATGCTGATCTGACGCAAAGATGCACGACATACGGGAGCTTGAGCAAATCACCTCCTACGGATTTTAAGACAACGGTGAAATCTAATGGACTGTGGGAACAGACATAAATCGTCGTTAAAAAAGGTGAAAGTAAGAAGTTTGATAGAGCAGTAATAGCTTCCATCAGTGGTGGACTGATGCGTTGTTTCTCATCACTGGCATCAAAATTGAAGAAATTGGTGTTCTAAAAGGCATAGAAGTTATATTATCTTCTCATGCCGCGTACAGTTGACCTGCACAGTGATCTGGGGTAGCTACGTGCCTCGACACCTACTGGTAATCATCAGCTGGCTCAGGTATGATCTTTCTTTTCAGACATATACCACATCCACACAATGACCGCTAACGCATCCACAGCCTAATACCTTAATTTCGTCGTGGCTGATTCCAATGAGGCGACTGACAATGAATGCTACCTGCTGGTACACAAAGGATGAACTCTTGCCTTTGTCGAGAGCCGACACCTCACTTAGCTACCAAATGAAAATCAGTAGTATATCATACAACTACATTCGGGGAACCACATAGAATAATATGCAATTTAGTTACCACCCAGGCCAGTTGAGTCTCAGATGTAACAGTCACGTGGTCAAATTCTTTCTTTGTTCTTAAATACAATTAAATAACGCAATTAACCAGAGAGTATTATTGCACAAAGTGTTCCCTGTGCATTAGTCGTGTTAATTTAGCATGAAACTCAAAGTATTCGTCAGTAACCATCACTGGTTCAAATGGCTCTGAGCGCTATGGGGCTCAACAGCTGAGGTCATCAGTCCCGTAGAACTTAGAACTACTTAAACCTAACTAACCTAAGAACATCACACACATCCATGCCCGAGGCGGGATTCGAACCTGCGACCGTAGCGGTCGCGCGGTTCCAGACTGTAGCGCCTAGAACCGCTCGGCCACCCCAGCCGGCTAACCATCACTGTCTTCGTCACAAAGACAACAGACTTACAGAATTTTAATCTGCCAGGAAATTTCATATCAGCCCCCACTCCGCTGCAGAGTGAAAATCTCATACTGGTAACATACCCCAGGCTGAGGCTAATCCTATGTCTCACCAATATCCTTTCTTCCAGGAGTTCTAGTTCTGCAAGATTCACAAAAGAGCTTCTGTGAAGTTCGGAAGATAGGAGACGAGGTACGGCTGAACTGGTTCTGTGAGGACGGGTCGTGAGTCGTGCTTGGATAGCTCAGTTAGCGCCGGCACGGTAGCTCAGCGTGTTCGGTCAGGTGGTTAGTTGCCCTCTGCAATAAAAAAAACTGAGTGAATAGGTCATCGATGAACTTGAACGGGTGTCATGGGGGGTCCGCCCCGAACAAATGCAACGAACAATATCGAACAAAATCAGATTTAAAAAAAAATGTTGGTAGAGCATTTGCCCACGAAAGGCAAAGTTCCCGAGTTCAAGTCTCGGTCCGGCACACAGTTTTAATCTGCCAGGAAGTTTCACAACAGACTCACGCTTTCCAGACGAAGACAGTGTTGGATACTGTCGCAAATTCAGAGTTTCACAGTGAATTTACGCCACAAGTCTACCGATTAGGAGTCTTACAAGGTGTTTGCCTACAAATGAAAACTAGACGAAAAGTTCGTATAACGGTATGTCCGAAAGCAATTCAGCCCTTCTTCGCAGTGAATCCAGCACTCTTTCAAACACACCTGGCTCCATTCTGATTGCGTCATATGCATTGCTCACACAATCCTATAATGTCTGCATATTATCGATGGGTTGGACAAACAACAATGCCTTTAAATATCTCCACAGCCATAAGTCCAAAGGATTCAGTTCCGGTGAGTTGGGAGGTCGTGCTGCCGCGCCTCCTCGACCAGTTCATCGCAAATGTTCAAGTGTGTCTGAATTCCTAAGGAACCAAACTGCTGAGTTTATCGTTCCCTGGACTTACACACTACTTAAACTAACTTATGCTAAGAACAACACACACCCATGCCCGAGGGAGTACTCGTACCTCCGTTGGGAGGGGCAGCGCAGTCCGTGGCAGGGCGCCTCAAACCTCGCGGCCATTCCGCGTGGCAGCTCATCGACTACAAAAAGTTGCGGTGAAGTACTGTTGCACGAACCGCAGAAAATGGAGTGGTGCCAACTCGTACATGAACTATATGAACTATCTTTATGTAGGGATAATGTTCTCCAAGAGCGCTGGTAATTAACCGCTCAGAAATAGATGATACACAACATCTTGAACGAATAGTGATAGAACACTCATACTCATAGGACATGTACATTGGTATGTTATGCAGAAATGATTAGCTTTCCAGTCACCTCGGTGCAGCATGAGTCTTGTTGCCCAGTAGGCACAATGTCCACCATGGGCCCTGATAATGTGCTCCATGCGTGACAGCATCAACACATATAAGGCGCGAATGGCCTCCTGTGTTACTGAGGTACGGGCATGCATGCTCCATTTCTCTGGCTACAAAGTTCATCTGTGGTGGTCGGCATTGGGTACAGCGCTGCACCCGTCGTTTACCACGTCCCACAGATTTTTGATTGGCGACAACTCTGGTGATGTGGTGGGCGAGGGCAAAAGGCTGACAACCTGTGACACCACGAGGACACGTGTTCGTGCAGCAGCATGTGGTCGTGCATTGTCTTGTTGAAAAATTGTGTCTGGGGTGTAGTGCAGGAAGGATATGGCTACGGGGAGCAGGGTATCATTCACACTAACCACACTGGTCACAGTGCCCTGGACAAGCACCAAGTGTGAGTTACGGTTGTACACAGCAGCACCCCAGCTGTTGCTGTATTAGCCGGCCGAAGTGGCCGTGCTGTTCTAGGCGCTGCAGTCTGGAACCGCGAGACCGCTACGGTCGCAGGTTCGAATCCTGCCACGGGCATGGATGTGTGTGATGTCCTTAGGTTAGTTAGGTTTAACTAGTTCTAAGTTCTAGGTGACTAATGACCTCAGCAGTTGAGTCCCATAGTGCTCAGAGCCATTTGAACCATTTTGTCTTGCTGTATGTCTTGTGCGAATGCAGTAACTGTGATGTGGCTGCCCCTGTCTGCGGCGAACCAAAATGCGGCCATCATTTTAAGACAAACAGAACCTGAATGCGTCCGAAAACACTGTCTGATGTCTTTCCTGTCCCCAGTGACGTGGTTCCATACGCCACTGGCGTCCATCATGTTTACCCACATTCGTCAGAGGTGGGCGGAGAAGTGAACGACGCAAACGTAACCCATGCCGTAATAAACGGCAGCGGACTGTCACTCCCTGATAGTGTACGATCTGTTACACTGCTCTACTGTTGCGCCAGAGCCGAAGAGTTCCCAGGTCTGTTCTGCAACGCCATTAGGATGAGGTGACGATCTTAACGGGAGGCAGTCTCGGAGTGTGACCTGGCCCATCTCCTCGTGTTCTACGGCCTTCCGTGAACCATTCTGCACACACCCGTTGCACTGCCGAGGGTCCCAGACGAGCAGCAGTTTCCCGGATGGATGCATCACATTCTCTCATGCCAGTAATGCGCCCTTTTTCAAAGTCACTGATCTGACGTTACAGCTCGCGCACGCGTCTGCGAGGCATCCTGCACGCCTGCTCAAGTCACACTGGTCCATTACCTTCGGTTTATAGCGACCACGAGAGCGGCAGGCATATTTTACCGGTTGGTGGCGCTGCACTGCGATTTCTGTGTTGACTTTGAACCGTCTGGCCGACATGTTCAAGTGTTAATCATTTGTACAGAACACACTAACGTACATGGCCTGAAAATATGAACGTCCTATCTCCCACCCCCCCATCCTTTTTTGTTTTTTTCTGAGCATGAGTGTATATTTCGTAAAATGACTCTATGTGCCTTAGCGACAGTTCCATACTCACACTCCGACACTGAAGTTATGTTGATACCTCACCTCCATGATTGTATTGCGATAATTTCTTACGTCAACTCTTGTGAATCCTGCCTACACTGCGGAATACTACACTTTTCTCATCACAAGTAAAACTGCCGGTACCTCAACATGTACCGTTTTTCGAAAGTATGATTATAAAAAGAACACTCCATCTACGGGTCACAAGTGGCCCATCGGGACCATCCGACCGCCGTGTCATCCTCCGAGGAGGATGCGGACAGGAGGAGCGTGGGGTCAGCACACCGCTCTCCCGGTCGTTATGATGGTATTCCTGACCGAAGCCGGTACTATTTGGTCGAGTTGCTCCTCAATTGGCATCACGAGGCTGAGTGCACCCCGAAAAATGGCAACAGAGCATGTCGGCCTGGTCGGTCATCCATCCAAGTGACGACCACGCCCGACAGCGCTTAACTTCAGTGATCTCACGGGAACCGGTGTAGCTACTGCGGCAAGGCCGTTGCCTGAAAGTATGATTATGGGAACTCTCATTTTACCTTTGACCAATTTTACCTCCTGTAGGAATGTGTTGTAAACTTTCTTCTTTAACGGCCTGTATAATAACGTGTTTGCTATTTTGGTTTATGTGGTTCTTTACTATCCACTTTTCCATCATGTAAACTGTTCCTGATTCTAAAAAATAGTTTATAGTTGGTTTATCCACAGTAATATGGCACAGAGTAGCCATTAAAACCGGCTGATAGGACAGATTGGTCATAATATAAATTGAAACCCGACTTGTAGCCGCCATAAAATTTGGCATCCAGCGTAGAACCTGCAAAGGTAATATGATACACAGCGATCTGCATAAGAACCGTACTTTGCCAACGACGGCAAAACGGTTCAAATTCTCTGAGCACTATGGGACTTAACATCTGAGGTCATCAGTCCCCTAGAACTTAGAACTACTTAAACCTAACTAACCTAAGGACATCACACACACCCATGCCCGAGGCAGGATTCGAACCTGCGACAGTAGCAGTCGCGCGGTCCAACGCCGGCAAATGAAAACATTATCCACGTCTAAATTTATAGCAGAAAGGTAGAATATGTAGGACACTTTGTCGACAATGAGAGGAATAATGACGAGCCATATTGATTGCTGTTAGAAATTGAAAGTTTGTTAGCAATACAAAATGTTCCGTGGGGGACTTTAATCAGGTGTTTCTTAGCCATAAGCGTAACAAGGACTGATATTAAGGTTACTGAGGCGGTATAATTTTTCCATCCTTCTACAGATCTGTTATTTTCTCTGTCTCAAATGAGAACTTATGGACAGGGGTCATGTTGACGGTGGCAATAGCTGCGGGGGCAGACACATTACTCATATTTAATGCCGCTGCATCAATCGCGTACTTAAACCTGAACATAGCGGTGCACTGTTTGCTCTAAAACGTTCATATTTCATCGGCACGGCTGTAATAGCTGTTCACGTTTTATGCGACTCTCGGCCCATAGTCGGCCATATTGCTGTAGAGATAGCACTCTGCAGCCGCTATTACTGGAACGAGTATTCCCACCCATATGTTAGGCACGTGTTACCCCTTAAAATTCACTCCATACGACGATATCATATTATGGGGGAAAAAAAGTTCCGTTATTATCATGAATAAGATTGCTAACAAAAACTATACGACATCTACTTCAACTCTTTGGCGAGAAACGAAGATCATGACTAAAAAAAAAAACACAACTCTTCTGCAATAAAATATCGGAAATGCTTTTACAGTCTTTGGGGTGGGTTCCTCACACAAATGCAAGGAAAAAGCTCAAAAAGTTCTATCGTTTTTCAGATATTAATGAAAGTTTAATTTTCGAGCTTTCATTGTAAAGCGTCATTTCGTAACATATACTCAAAATGCTGTTTGTTAGGTGATGGTGTCGTATTATCGATACAAGTCAACTGCCCTGATGCACTCCTGTACTATCGACGAAGACTTGGTGCTGTTGAGAATCGTATTTTCACCAAGTCATTTGTACATAATCCAGATTATTCTATTTTGGTAGACTTACGTTTACGGTAGTAGTGACTTACTTGATTGGTTCTTCATTGAAATAAGACACGGTATTCACTCAGTGAATTATGAGGTGTAAGTTTTATATACGGACGCGCCAATAGACACGGGCGCGACACTGCACAGCTGTACCAAATGTGTTTCCAGACAGACGCCAGCCAAGTCATGCAGTGTGCTCTGCTGCTGATCGTACATTTAGCGAGACAGGATCCTTAGCACCTGAATTCGCTCGCTTGGCTGACCAGGAAGAACGCATTTCTGCAGTCTGTCGAAGAAATTCAACAATAAGCACACGACGCGTCGCCATATTGCATAGTACGCACAGTGGGTGCTACACGGCCCGTCAGTGCGTCCGTATCTTCTGCGTGCTGAAGGTCTTTCGTTTTCCAAACACCGGCACCTAGAGATGCTTTGTAGCGCAAACTGCAAATTCGGAAGTCATGTTGCTTACACATGGCGTAACCTTTGAAAGTGATGGAATAACAAATTTTCTCGGCCAATACTTATGACTGGTTGAAAATGTTCACGGAATAGTGCAAGCGGAAGACACTCGCAACAGTTGAAGACCTGTTCGTGGGTTATGGTTGTAGGTGACTGGTAGGTCCACATCTCTTCCCTTCATGACAGGTACTACGAATCCACAATGAATTATCACTCTGCAGCGGATTGTGCGCTGATTTGAAACTTCCTGGCGGATTAAAGCTGTGGGCCTGATAGAGACTCGAACCTGTCACAGGAGAATTTCTGGGAAGTTTTGAAAGTAATAGAAGAGATACTGGTAGAGGTGGAGCTCGAGAGTCATGATTCGGTATGTCAGTCGATATGTACTCGCATCGGAGGTTCTTATATCAAATTTATAACGATGCAGAGAACGTTATTATGGCCCTTGCGCAAAGATCACATGAAGAGTTGAGAATTTTTCTTTTACGTTTAGATAGACCACTTGCAGGTGAAAGGCAAAAGTACAAGGTTCCAGTCCTGATCGGCACACAGTTTTTATCCGCCTGGAAGATTCGTAGGCTACTAGTCCCGTTATGTTGGACAAAAAATCACCCTAACTCGAGCATTAAAAAAAAAAAAAAGCTGAAAACTGGCAGAAACGGTCAGTATGACGTGCAGATCAAAGTCGGAAAAGCCCCCAAAATCATCTTCGGAGAAAATCCCACTAACTTGGAATTTTCGAATTTGGTTGGCTTCATTTTCGCCCCAAATTCTCATCTAATTAGAAGGAGAAGCGTCGTCTGTCCCACAGGGTAAGGTCCTAAGATTATGAACGAAGCGTAATACACGGAAAAAAGGCAAATGAAATGGAAGAACAGATGAGAATCGCCCAGACAGCGCCAAGAATATTCTCTCCCAACTTTACGACTGTTCCACCTATCCAGCGCTAGAACAAATCTCATCTGGAAATGAGGAACTCATCCCGCCCACTCTTCACTGCTTTCTGAAAGTTGTTCCTCAAACCCGAAAACCATTCGAAGAAGGCACCTCTACCTAAAGAAAAGCCACAACAATCGCTCATTCGGTAGTTACTGCTGCCCGCCATCATTCGTTCATTTCTCCATTGCAGTTTCCAATTGGAATAACCCTTCATAGACGCTATGGCTCGAAGCTCTTGTCTGGTAATGCTGTCAAGGCTTGGTGTATGCGTGCAGTATTCTGAAACAACACATTCTGAGGCCTTCATTGCACAGCACAGTCAACATAAGTGAAAGAGGATGCGTTTGACAATGCAGATGATGTCGTGAGGACATTGGATAGCCACAGTACCCTTGTGTGAGGTACAAGATGCCCCACCCCTCCAGAAGCTGTTGAAGCAAGTGATCCGGTTCGGTTCCAAGAAGCAACAAGCCACGTCCGATAGCACAGTTGGCGTCTTTAGATTCACTCTGTCTGATATGTTACCCTACGAAAACGCCAGACTCGAGACAGCACACATTGTTGCCCAAAACGTCAGGGACCCAGTTCCAGAACCTTCATCAGCTAAACAAGCTCGTCTCACTGACACTGTGTGGATATGGAGGTACCACCTCCAAGAAACACTAGGACATGGCTGGAATGGACACGCGGACATGGTACTGCTACTCGCGTCAACATGTATTCGAAAAGTCTGAAGTTCATCCATTGTCGTCCGTCAGTCTAGCGCCTCCCAACCCTACGAGTGTTTGTCAGCCGCACCAGATCGGATTAAAGGAAGACGTCGAAGCAGTTGAGGGTCGGGATGCTAGATTTGCTTGCGACAGGTTCGAACAACCAGGAGGTGCATTTGGGGGCTGCAGAACGATTCAACTGCTGCCGACATAGATTTCGCTTAATGTGCACGAAGATTAAAGAAATTAGGGCTAGTACGGCTGCTTATTGACAGTCGCCTTTCTTTCGTTTTATTTGCAAGTGGAACAGAAAATGGAATGACTAGTTATGGTGCAGCGTTCCCTCCATCACACACCATACGGTACCTTGCGGAGTATGTGTGTAGCTGTAGATGTGCAACTACACTCCTGGAAATGGAAAAAAGAACACATTGACACCGGTGTGTCAGACCCACCATACTTGCTCCGGACACTGCGAGAGGGCTGTACAAGCAATGATCACACGCACGGCACAGCGGACACACCAGGAACCGCGGTGTTGGCCGTCGAATGGCGCTAGCTGCGCAGCATTTGTGCACCGCCGCCGTCAGTGTCAGCCAGTTTGCCGTGGCATACGGAGCTCCATCGCAGTCTTTAACACTGGTAGCATGCCGCGACAGCGTGGACGTGAACCGTATGTGCAGTTGACGGACTTTGAGCGAGGGCGTATAGTGGGCATGCGGGAGGCCGGGTGGACGTACAGCCGAATTGCTCAACACGTGGGGCGTGAGGTCTCCACAGTACATCGATGTTGTCGCCAGTGGTCGGCGGAAGGTGCACGTGCCCGTCGACCTGGGACCGGACCACAGCGACGCACGGATGCACGCCAAGACCGTAGGATCCTACGCAGTGCCGTAGGGGACCGCACCGCCACTTCCCAGCAAATTAGGGACACTGTTGCTCCTGGGGTATCGGCGAGGACCATTCGCAACCGTCTCCATGAAGCTTGGCTACGGTCCCGCACACGGTTAGGCCGTCTTCCGCTCACGCCCCAACATCGTGCAGCCCGCCTCCAGTGGTGTCGCGACAGGCGTGAATGGAGGGACGAATGGAGACGCGTCGTCTTCAGCGATGAGAGTCGCTTCTGCCTTGGTGCCAATGATGGTCGTATGCGTGTTTGGCGCCGTGCAGGTGAGCGCCACAATCAGGACTGCATACGACCGAGGCACACAGGGCCAACACCCGGCACCATGGTGTGGGGAGTGATCTCCTACACTGGCCGTACACCACTGGTGATCGTCGAGGGGACACTGAATAGTGCACCGTACATCCAAACTGTCATCGAACCCATCGTTCTACCATTCCTAGACCGGCAAGGGAACTTGCTGTTCCAACAGTACAATGTACGTCCGCATGTATCCCGTGCCACCCAACGTGCTCTAGACGGTGTAAGTCAACTACCCTGGCCAGCAAGATCTCTGGATCTGTCCCCCATTGAGCATGTTTGGGACTGGATGAAGCGTCGTCTCACGCGGTCTGCACGTCCGCACGAACGCTGGTCCAACTGAGGCGCCAGGTGGAAATGGCATGGCAAGCCGTTCCACAGGACTACATCCAGCATCTCTACGATCGTCTCCATGGGAGAATAGCAGCCTGCATTGCTGCGAAAGGTGGATATACACTGTACTAGTGCCGACATTGTGCATGCTCTGTTGCCTGTGTCTATGTGCCTGTGGTTCTGTCAGTGTGATCATGTGATTTATCTGACCCCAGGAATGTGTCAATAAAGTTTCCCCTTCCTGGGACAATGAATTCACGGTGTTCTTATTTCAATTTCCAGGAGTGTATATACACCCGTCTCCTTTCCGCCGTCGAGATGTGCAGAGATCGTCATGCATGATGTCGTTCAGTCAACCCATCTATTCGAAAACAATGGACGTTGTTGTTGCAGGTGAAGAAGACAGCTGATTGTCATGTGTTGTTTTGTATGTCGGTGGGTTCCACAAGCACATGCAGTTCATGGGAGCAGATGGGGCTCTAATGGCAGGGAGCGGATTGGAAGAATTCCTGGGAGACTGTGTACGCAAGGAAAAGAATGACTCACATAGTGACCTGCCATGCTTGCACTCCAGCTAACCTCACACATTACCTGACACAGCCGTTGCTGGCGATCTTGATCATTAAGGCTCTGGGAGAAGTCGAATACTGTCTCAGGGGTAGTTTGAAACGAACACACTTGGACCTTCTCTGGGGAGAGATTCCTTTTGACGACTTTCTTTCGTCACAGTTCATCGCCCACAATGCAGATTTATTTTACACGAAACTAAGACACCATACGTCATCTGGACGGTGCACTGCAAAACTTTGGATGCGATACTTCGAAATGGTACGCAAAACGGGTCTGTTTGTCAGAGCCAAACGTTTGCGAGACTGGGCCGATCACATTTTCTGCGTCCTAGGTATGATTCCATTTTTTTTGTTAACTCTCCGTGCCCCTACAGCTAAAGAAAACATGCTCTCACCTACCTACAACAAATTTTGCAGCTTGAAGACATTATGACTTTTGTAAAGCAGTCCGTCACAACATCTGATGCGGCCGCACATCACTAACATCCGCAGCGGCTAGACAGCGTTCTTATCCAGTTGATCGCAATTTGAGGAAGGCATTACCTTCATTAATTTCATCCAACACGAAAGCAGACTCCGGGATCTCTAGCTGCTTTGCATCATTACGTTTACTTCAAGTATGAATGGGAAATGA
The DNA here is from genome assembly GCF_023864275.1 of Schistocerca cancellata. Lineage (NCBI taxonomy): Eukaryota > Metazoa > Arthropoda > Insecta > Orthoptera > Acrididae > Schistocerca > Schistocerca cancellata. The sequence goes on along the minus strand of NC_064626.1, from coordinate 61,185,645 downwards.
CGTACTGGAAAAAGAATGGGGATTAGGTGTGCATGCTGATTTGCTTAGACCAATTCCGACTGAAGACGAACCAGCACCGGACCAAGTACTTCACATTACAAGCTCCAGTGGGAAACCTGGTTGCGAAAACAAGAACACACGCAGGACAAGGGGCTCAAGCTGTGCAAGTGTGTACAGCTGCTGCACTGGCCGCGGGTGGACAAAGCGGATGGACTTCGCAGACTCTGATGACGACGTCGAAACTTTGACCCACCTCTTACATAAATAGGCAACGGCCTTGCCGCAGTGGATACACCGGTTCCCGTGAGATCACCGAAGTTAAGCACTGTCGGGCGTGGCCAGGCTTGGATGGGTGACCATCCAGCCGCCATGCGCTGTTGCCATTTTTCGGGGTGCACTCAGCCGCGTGATGCCAATTGAGGAGCTACTCGACGGAATAGTAGTGGCTCCGGTCAAAGAAAACCACCATAACGACCGGGAGAGCGGTGTGCTGACCACACGCCCCTCCTATCCTCATCTGAGGATGCTACGGTGGTCGGATGGTCCCGATGGGCCACTTGAGGCCTGAAGACGGAGTGCTTTACATAAATAAGGTAAATAACCACAAAATTTGAAAAGTCCTGTCCATTGTTTGTACTAACTTGTTACAAACGCAAGTCTAATTCTAGTTTTTTTTTTTCAGACGACGTCTTCGTGTCATTTATTTTTGGCCAGTGAGTAAGCATCGCTTCGGTGAACCATTCAACCTTACAACAACAACTCTGCCCACTTTCATAAAAAAACAACCCATTCCTGTTTCCCGTCTCGTATAAATCATTTAAATTGCATATTTTTTTATTGTATACTCCAGCATTACTCGTAATTTAAAAAATGACAACAACGTATGGTCAAAATCCGCAAAATTTTAGGTCATTTTTTTTAAAATGCTAGTTGAGCTCAAAAAGCCAACAGCATTGCCACACGTCCGGGTCTGCGGAGTGCTGTTAGCAAGCGGGGTGCACTCAGTTCTTATGAGACCAATTGAGGAGCTGCTTGACTGAGAAGTAGCAGCACCGGTCACGAAAACTGACAACGGCCGGGAGAGCGGCGTGTTGGCCACATGCCCCTCTGTATCCGCATCCAGTGACGCCTATGGGATGAGGATGACATGGCGGCCGGTCAGTGACGTTGTGTCTTCAAAGAATGTTCGGACGATGTTTTTTTTTTTATTTTTTTAAATTTTTTTTTTAGTCGAGTTACAACAAATATTATTCTTGTTTGGAAAGCGGAATTGGACTATTAGTAATAAATGTTACCGTTTTAGACGGCAGAAATGCATAAAATCGTTAGTTTGGCACAAAAATGAACAGAGTCGGACTCTTGGCTCAGTTACAATGGCTCAAACACGAAAATTCCAAAATGGCGGCAGTCTCTTCAAGATGGTGGAGTTCCCCAAAGTGAATGTTTTTGGGACTTTTGGGATGTTGTTGATCTGGGCATTGTTCTGATCGTTTCTGCCAGGTTCCACCTTGTTTAAAATGTCCGGCTTAATGGCTAATATGAATGGATTATACGAACATTTTTTGCCCTTCCCCCTTACGTATCTGTCTTGTAGAGACCGAGCAGATCAAATCAGGGACACAATAGTTCGCACAGGGCCCTAAAAGCAGTCGTTGTACCCATAGTTCGTCCGCTAATGAACATGGTACAATAAAAAGCACTGCTTGTATCGAACTTGACTGTAAATCGCAATGTGTATTTGTAGATCTAGATCCCACACAGTAAATACTAGATAACAGAATGCTGTTGTTGCTAATTGACGGGTGTGAATGAGCTGAAACACCATCGTATAGTAGACAAGTACTGTCGAACGTGATTCTTCCCGCGTGAGAGCCGCAGTGTCCGAAACGATGTTCACACATACATCGTACAGAAGCGAGCTGAACGGACGACTTTCTACGAGAGGACAAGGAGTGAGTGAGACCAAAAATCTCACCGCCGCCAGTTCGGGGGACAGCCCCGTCTGCCGGCGGCGGTCGGCGCCTCGACGTCCACTGGTATTTAAAGTTGCGTCCTTCTTTGGGATCGCCGGCCGCGGTGGTCTAGCGGTTCTAGGCGCTCAGTCCGGAACCGCGGGACTGCTACGGTCGCAGGTTCGAATCCTGCCTCGGGCATGGATGTGTGTGATGTCCTTAGGTTAGTTAGGTTTAAGTAGTTCTAAGTTCTAGGGGACTGATGACCACAGATGTTAAGTCCCATACTACTCAGAGCCATTTGAACCATTTGAACCTTCTTTGGGATCAGCAAACAACGCCACACCTCGCCTATAGAGTGATTACCTCAACATGGTAGAGACACAAACTTAAAGAAACGATCAATTGATCACCTCATCAACAATGCGGAAACGCTATGAAAACTAAAACTGACTGGCTAATGGGACCTCCACGAGAATAGTTCGTTTGGCTTGGGAACACTAAAAACCAGTATTTCGTCGATTTCTGAAGTTATATATATATATATATATATATATATATATATATATATATATATATATATATATATATACTGTTGCCTCATCAGGAAAGAGGGAAGGAGAGGGAAAGACGAAAGGATGTGGGTTTTAAGGGAGAGGGTAAGGAGTCATTCCAGTCCCGGGAGCGGAAAGACTTACCTTAGGGGGAAAAAAGGAGTGTATATATCTATATATATATATATATTTAATGAGGGTAAGAAAATTTCCTCGCAAGAAGGAGGTCGCTGTTTCGTTTGCGTATATTTATGAGAGGATTCAGAATTTTAATATATCAATAGGTTACAATATATCAATAGCTTACAATATATCAATAGGTTACAAGTGTGTCACGATGTTGCTTCGTAGACCTGTAGTGTTCTAACAGTCTTTCACGAGATCGCGTATCACCTTACACCGTTTTTTCTCGAGTCTTAGTTAGTATATATATATATATATATATATATATATATATATATATATATATACTCCTGGAAATGGAAAACAGAACACAATGACACCGGTGTGTCAGACCCACCATACTTGCTCCGGACACTGCGAGAGGAATATCTATATATATATATATATATATATATATATATATATATATATACCTAAAAACAAAGATGATGTGACTTACCAAATGAAAGTGCTGGCAGGTCGACAGACACACAAACGAACACAAACATACACACAAAATTCAAGCTTTCGCAACCAACTGTTGCCTCATCAGGAAAGAGGGAAGGAGAGGGAAAGACGAAAGGATGTGGGTTTTAAGGGAGAGGGTAAGGAGTCATTCCAGTCCCGGGAGCGGAAAGACTTACCTTAGGGGGAAAAAAGGACGGGTATACACTCGCACACACACACATATCCATCCACACATATACAGACACAAGCAGACATATTTAAAGACAAAGAGTTTGGGCAGGAGCAACAGTGTCCCTAATTTGCTGGGAAGTGGCGGTGCGGTCCCCTACGGCACTGCGTAGGATCCTACGGTCTTGGCGTGCATCCGTGCGTCGCTGCGGTCCGGTCCCAGGTCGACGGGCACGTGCACCTTCCGCCGACCACTGGCGACAACATCGATGTACTGTGGAGACCTCACGCCCCACGTGTTGAGCAATTCGGCGGTACGTCCACCCGGCCTCCCGCATGCCCACTATACGCCCTCGCTCAAAGTCCGTCAACTGCACATACGGTTCACGTCCACGCTGTCGCGGCATGCTACCAGTGTTAAAGACTGCGATGGAGCTCCGTATGCCACGGCAAACTGGCTGACACTGACGGCGGCGGTGCACAAATGCTGCGCAGCTAGCGCCATTCGACGGCCAACACCGCGATTCCTGGTGTGTCCGCTGTGCCGTGCGTGTGATCATTGCTTGTACAGCCCTCTCGCAGTGTCCGGAGCAAGTATGGTGGGTCTGACACACCGGTGTCATTGTGTTCTGTTTTCCATTTCCAGGAGTATATATATATATATATATATATATATATATATATATATATATATACTAACTAAGACTCGAGAAAAAACGGTGTAAGGTGATACGCGATCTCGTGAAAGACTGTTAGAACACTACAGGTCTACGAAGCAACATCGTGACACACTTGTAACCTATTGATATATTGTAAGCTATTGATATATTGTAACCTATTGATATATTAAAATTCTGAATCCTCTCATAAATATACGCAAACGAAACAGCGACCTCCTTCTTGCGAGGAAATTTTCTTACCCTCATTAAATATGACTTCACATTTAGAAACGCTGGACACGAAATGAAGTAACTCCTTTTCTCATTTCAGAACCAGAACCACCAGACATGTATTGAAACCACCCCACAATTTTTGGCTTATAGTTTCTAACACTGAGAACGAAAGTCAGATGAAATATTTCATACACTATGTGATCAAAAGTATCCGGACACCTGGCTGAAAATGACGTACAAGTTAGTAGCGCCCTCCATCGATAGTGCTGGAATTGAATACGGTGTTGGCTCACCCTTAGCATTGGTGACAGCTTCCACTCTCGTAAGCTAGAGGTGCTAGAAGGTTTCTTGGACAATTCTTCATGGAGTGCTGCACTGAGGAGAGGCCTGGCACGAAGTGGGCGTGCCAAAACGTCCCAAAGGTTCTACACAGGATTCAGGTCAGGACTCCGTGCAGGCCAGTCAATTACATGGATGTTATTCACATGTAACCACTCCGCCACAGGCTGTGCATTATGAACAGCTGCTTGATCGTGTTAAAAGATGCAATCGCCATCCCTGAATTGTTCTCCAACAGCGGGAAGCAAGAAGGAGCTTAAAATAACGTTTTTCCACTGTTCAATCGTCCGATGTTTACGCTCCTTACACCAAGCGAGGCGTCGTTTGGCGTTTACCGGCGTGATTGGCTCATGAGCAGCCGCTCGACAATGAAATCCAAGTTTTATCACCTCCCGCCTAACTGTCACAGTACTTGCAGTGGATCCTGATGCAATTTGGAATTCCTGTGTCATGGTCTGTATAGATGTCTGCCTACTACACATTATGACCCTCTTCAACTGTCGGCGGTCTCTGTCAGTCAAGAGACGAGGTCGGCCTGTACGCTTTTGTGCTGTACGTGTCCCTTCACGTTTCCACTTCATTATCACATTGGGAACAGTGGACCTAGGGATGTTTAGGAGTGTGGAAATCTCGCGTACAGATATCTGTGACACAAGTGACACCCAATCACCTGACCACGTTCAAAGTCCGTGAGTTCTGCAGAGCGTCCCATTCTGCTCTCTCACTATGTCTGATGCCACTGAGGTCGCTGATATGGAGTACCGGGCAGTAGGTGGCAGGAAAACGCACCTAATATGAAAGACGTATGTTTTTAGGAGTGTCCGGATACTTTGATCACACAGTGTAAATTGGTATCCATAACATGCTTACACCGTTTCACTCTAACATTCAAGTTCACATGAGAATAACGTCAGAGACAGGGAGATGTACGTAGCGTCTTCAGAACGTAAGTTACACATTTTGCAACAAGAGAGACAGATTGTCAGAAGACAGAACAGATTCCTAGTTTTCTCCAAAGGCAGTTCTGCTGAGACACACAGAGAGTTTCGCCACTGTGTTCGACTGAAACGTCACGGCAACTGAGAACGCACTACAAAGATAAAATGTGAGGGACAGTACGATCCTTGTGGACAAAACGTCTAAACGGCTCACAGATTCGCCGTGAAATTCTGGCACTGTATACGCCAAATCCAGTGTCGCATGCAGCCGCGGTGAAATTGTGGCAGCAATGTGACCAAGGCCACACAGACGTACGTGATTCTGATCGGGAAGTACAGATCTTGCGCCACGCCGTTTGTCTTTTTTGCAAGCTGAAAGACTTTCTAGGGGCCGGCCTCGGTGGCCGAGCAGTTCTAGGCGCTACAGTCTGGAACCGCTCGACCGCTCAGGTCGCAGGTTCGAATCCTGCCTCGGGCATGGATGTGTGTGATGTCCTTAGGTTAGTTAGGCTTAAGTAGTTGTAAATTCTAGGGGACTGATGACCTCAGAAGTAAAGTCCCATAGCGCTCAGAGCCATTTTGAACTATCTAGGGAGTAGAAGATTTTCTAACGATCAGTTATCAGTTGATTCATTGACGAAGCAGTGGATTTGCACTGTCGAAGATTGACTCGCTGACTGTGTTGAAATATACAGGGTGACAATTATTGAACTATATGAAAGAAAAACGTAAATTAGTTACAAACTACGGCGCTTAAACATGTAAACGTCACTACAGATATTCGGATTTATTTTATGACATGTTCGATACGCTTGCCGTCATTGGCGATGGTGTTGTGCAGACGAATAGCGAAATTCTGCATGACCCAAAAATGTGTCTCTGAATTCGTAAGCGACCAAACTGCCGAGGTCATCGGTCCCTAGACTTACACAACTTCTTAAACTAACTTATGCTGAGAACAATACGCACACCCATGCCCGAGAAGGGACTCGAACCTCCGTCGGGAGGGGCCGCGCAATCAGTGACATGAGGCCTCTAACCGCACGGCCACTCGGATCGGCCTGCATGGCCAGCTGAAGTGCCTGAACATCGATGCTGTCGATGACCTCCTGAATGGCTGTTTTCAGCTCAGCAATGGTGACTACGTAGGCTTTCCCGGCGTAATAAGTCTTGAAAGTCTCTTCGGGTTTGCTGCCGGATCCTAAAATCAACTTGACTCGATATTTCGGCGATCCAACTGTTCGCCATATTCAGGAAATGCTGCTTCTGCTGATGAGTCCCGCTGAGAACTGACGCAAGATTGCATTTCGACGTCCTATATACGCCACCGTTCAGTACACGGCGCATGCGCCGCCCATCACGGTTTCTGGCTTCCAAAACAGGGAGGTGGCGCTGCCCTTAGTGAAACACTGCTGGCAACGATATATCGCAATCAAGGCCGCATCGAAGAACGTTCAGTTTTGATGCGAGATAATACAGGATTCCACGTTTTGCTAAGAGGAAACCCATTGTCCCTGTTGATTAAATGTGGGAAAGCTTACGTTGGCCGTTCTATTCGCACAGTGAATGACAGGTGTGTGGAACATCGCCGTCACACGAGGCTACAACAGCCGGAAAAATCGGCCGTAGCAGAACACTGCCTAAATGAGGGACACAAAATGAAATTTGAGGAAACTGTTGTAATTGCCAACTTTTCCGGTTTTTGAAATAGTGTGTATAAAGAGGCGATGAAATTAGGTTGGCTGATAATTTAATCAACAGGGACAATGGGTTTCCTCTTAGCAAAACGTGGAATCCTGTATTATCTCGCATCAAAACTGAACGTTCTTCTGTGCGGCCTTGATTGCGATATATCGTTGCCAGCAGTGTTTCACTAAGGGCGGCGCCACCTCCCTGTTTTGTAAGGCAGAAACCGTGATGGGCGGCGCGTGCGCAGTGTACTGAACGGTGGCGTATATAGGACGTCGAAATGCAATCTTGCGTCAGTTCTCAGCGGGACTCATCAGCAGAAGCAGCATTCCCTGAAGATGGCGAACAGTTGGATCGCCGAAATATCGAGTCAAGTTGATTTTAGGATCCGGCAGCAAACCCGAAGAGACTTTCAGCAATGGTGTTGGGGCTATCGCTGTACACCTTGTTTTTAATAGAGGCACCGAAAAAGAAGTCGCATGTGTTCAGATCCGGAAAATAAGGTGGCCAATGAGGCCAATGGCAGGGGCATCTGCGTACCCCAGAGCCAAAATGCAGTCCCCAGAGTGCTCCTCCAGGACATCAAACACTCTCCTGCGTCGATGGGCTCGAGCACCGTCTTGAATGTACCACATCGTGTCAAAAATCAGGATCACTATGGATAAAGGGGATGAAATCAGCTTCCAAAACCTTCATGTACCATTCGGTAGTCACTGCTATCAAAGAAAATCGCAGCGGTTATTCCGTGACTGGACATAGTACACCAGATGGTAACCAGCTGAGGCTGAAGAGACATCTCGATCGCGAAATGCGGATTCTCAGTCCACCAAATGCGCCAATTTTACTTACTGACGAACCCTTCCAAATGAAAGTGGACCTCGTCGCTAAACCAAACCACATTCACATCAAAGTCCTGTTCGTCAATTCTACGGACAACAGTGTTGGCGAAACACAACCGCTGTTCCATGGCCTGGGCCTTGATGGCTGATGGGTTTGAATTTTGTATGGGAAGAGAAACAGGTCTTCAACAACAATTTGTCACACTGCCTCCCCTTTGTTTCCCACCTGTTCAGCAGCTCGTCTGATCGATTTCCTGGTGCTGCTTTGAAAGCGCGTGTCTTCTCGATGTTTTCAAGCGTTTTCACCATTTTTGGACGACCGACATTGCCAACACTACCATCACGAACACTACCCGTTCTCTCAAAATTGCGAATCAAAATCTTGATTGTTACCACTCTTGGACCGGTTGTCTTCAGCTTCAACTCGATCGCAAACTTCCTTTGAGCCACATATGGGCTGTTATTGCTCGTATAGTGCACCTTCACAATCGCTATACCCTCAGGCCATGACGTTTTCAGATGCAAATGGCCGATAACAACAAGGTGCGTGCGCATGCACCTACTAATTCCCATCATGCCCTGCTCTATCAACCGTGCAGTTTGAACGTCCTAACGCAAACCGTTCAGAAGTTATGACAATTTTATCGCATATACACTCATGCTCATAAATGAAGGATAATTGCAGAATGTGGTGCCACACAACGTGGCACTACACAAAACTGGCGCTAACAGCATAGGCACATAGGGAACACACACAACACAGATCTGTAAGTCCACTGTAAGTCCACGGTATTGGTGAAAAGTTGAGAAAACCGTCCCGAAACACATGTGCTACAAAACACCACTGTTTCCTGCGCATGTACACCGATATCAATATGGGATATGATCACCATACACACATACTCAGACCGCACAACGGGTTGGCATACTCTGGATTAGGTGGTCGGGCAGCTGCTGGGGTATAGCCTCCCAATCTTGCACCAGTGCCTGTCGGAGCTCCTTAAGTGGCCTAGGGGTTTGAAGACGTGCAGCGATACGTCGACCGAGAGCATCCCAGACGTGCTCAATGGGGTTTAGGTCTGGAGAACAGGCAGGCCACTCCCAATCGCCTGATATCTTCTTTTCAAGGTATCCTCCACGATGGCAGCTCGTTGGGGCCGTGTGTTATCATCCATCAGGAGGAAGGTGGGCTCCACTACACCCCGGAAAAGGCTCACATACTGGTGCAAAATGACGACCCGATACACCTGACCTTTTACAGTTCCTCTGTCAAAGACATGCAGGGGTGTACGTGCACTAATCATAATCAAACCCCACACCTTCAAACCACGACCTCCATACAGGTCCCTTTTAAGCAGTTGGTATCTGGTTGCTGGTTCACGCCAGATGAAAACACGGCGAGGATCACTGTTAAGACTATACCTGGACTCGTCCGTGAAGATAACCTGGGACCACTGTTCCAATGACCATGTACTGTGTTCTTGACACCAGGCTTTACGGGCTCTCCTGTGACCAGGGGTCAGTGGAATGTACCTTGTAGGTATCCGGGCGAATAAACCATGTCTGTTCAGTCGTCTGTATACTGTGTGTCTGGAGACAAATGTTGCGGTGGCTGCGGTAAGGTCCCGAGTAAGACTACCTGCAGTACTCCGTGGCCGTCTGCGGGCACTGATGGTGAGATATCGGTCTTCTTGTGGTGTTGTACACTGTGGATGTCCCGTACTGTAGCGCCTGGACACGTTTCCTGTCTGCTGGAATCGTTTCCATAATCTTGAGCTGAAACTTTGTGGCAGACAGCGGGCCCGTGCTACGACCTGCTATGTTTGACCAGCCTCCAGTCGCCCTAGTATTCTGCCCCTCATAACGTCATCAATATGTGTTCTTTGAGCCATTTTCTACACAGTCACCTTTAGCACGTCTGAAAACGTTTGCACACTTACTCGCTGCACCGTACTCTGACATGCAGCAACACACCTCTGCGTATGTGGACTGCTGTCAGCACCACCGTGCGACGACCGCAGGTCAAATGCATCGCATGGTCATACCCCGAGGTGATTTAAACCCGCAAACCGCCAACCAGAGCATTGTTTAACCATGTATCAGCATTATCTTTAATTTATGAGCATGAGTGTAGTTCAGTAATTTTCACCCTGTAGTATCACGTATTTGCGTCTGACGTGCACTGCAGCATTCAATAAAAGTTACTTGGCCTGACAACTTATTTTTTGAAGTCCTCTCGTATTGTTACAAGTGAAGTTTTCATTGCGGGAATATGAATGTTAAAGAAAAAGAGCGTAGATCACTGGTTCATTATCTTCTCATGCTGGATGGATTGGAGCAACGCTTTCGGCTACATTGAGTCAATATATGACGATAAGAGGCAGTCATCGCGCCATAAATATTCGTGAAAAGTCTCATTACGGAAAGTCTGTGTAGTTACAAATGGCGGTCATATATTCGGCAAGGCTGGCGTCACACAATGCTGCTCGAGAACTTCTCAGATCGTTAACAAGAAATGTTCCGGTCATTCTTCACAGGGAGGCAATTAATTTTCGCGCAAACCGCGCACGCGCCTCCCGGCCCTGATGTGTGGTCCGTGATGGTGTATGGCGGCGGCGTCATTCGTCTTTCGTGCATCGAATAAAACTGTAAAGGATCGGCGTGGCGGGAAACGTACCCGAACTGGAAAAGTACTTAGCGCTTGACGCATTGTTTCCCCGAGCGCACGAAAGCGCTGTTGCAGTTTCTGGCAAGGTTTCAAGAAAGTTAATGCTTCGAGTCTTACGACCGCAGCGTGTGCGTTCGAGACAGTCTTGCCAAGAGTTTCGCGTTTGGACGGACGAAGTTCTTCGGTTACTAAGTCTTTTGCCGTACACTGTGTACACGTAACAATCGCTTACTTGTTTCTGTTCTGATTTTTCTTGCGGAATGCTACTAGCATTTCACACGCAACATCGAAACAAGAACCAAAATGCCTGCACGACGTTTGCAGTGGAAATACCACATCTTTAAAGAATATCACTTGATAACTTTGCATCTGCTCATTCCTTACTATCTAATGCGGCAGTATTGTGGGAACTACTCAGTTTAGACATAGACAAAAGATTCTCATAAAATCTGCTGACAATTATTGGTGATGTAAGCCAGTATCTGTACAATGGACACTGCAATTATAATATCAAAAACAAGTATTATTTCATGCTGCGCGCGTTTTATTATAGGTCGACGCGCGTTTTGGGTCTCATCTTTTCTTCAGGTGACCATTTAGAAAATATATTACATTATTACACTAAAGTTAATCTAAATTCTGAAACGTTAGCGATGCGGCACCGCCCACTGTTATTGCTGCATGGTGACGATAACTGAACAGCGATTCTGTGAAGTGTGAATCCAATAAATTCAAGTGCTGAAATCAAAACAGTGTGCGCGAAACTCTGCCACGCCAGGTAGAAACACTGGAGCTGAGTACCATAATATAGCACCAACAGTGGGTCGTAATCCATCGCTAATGTAGCAGACTTTAGGTTAATGCCGAGTGATTGCCTGACGATGAGCCGATACGCATCAAGGTATGTTTGAATTACAGTTAATATGCATCCAGCGTGACCAGTGTGTAAATTGCAAAAAAAAGCTTTAGTCGACGAACGAATCACAAACAACATAAGTGGTGTTAATTCATAGACCTACAGTAGACACCATTCCATCAGAATAATTGATATCCATGGGAGTTCCAGCGACGACAAAAGCATTTCTCCTAACATGCATGACGTACGATACGGGGGAAATAGCCTGACATTTCAAGAAGTACGTGACAGTACCAGTTTCAAAGAAGCCAGATGCTGACAAGTGGGAATATAACTGAACCATAAGTTTAATACATCATGGTTTCAAAATACCGACACGAAATATTTACAGAAGGATGGACAAACTGTTAGGATTCGACTATGTGGAAGATCACTTCGTGTGCAGAATTATTGTTGAAACATAGAACGCAATACTGGCCCTGTGTCTTATCTTAGAAGAAAGGCGAAATTAGTTAATAAGTGAAATGAAACCAATTTTTTCTCGAAATGATATGGAAGGAGTCGGTTAACAGTATATGTGTACATTATTGGTGTTAACACTGATGAACATGTTACTTTTTAGTCCTACTCTTGCAACTACTCTTAAAAACTATTTTTTTTATTTTATTTATTTATTTATTTATTTTACAGGCTAACTGTTTATGAACAAAAATTCGTCCGTGGAATAGGATGAGTTATCTAGGAGAAATGATTTCAGGCTAGACGTAAAACTTGCTTTGGTGCCAGTTAGAAATTTTTCTTTACTGATCAAACTATCAAAATTTTTTGTATCTGCATATTGAAGTCTTTTCTGAGCCCATTACAGCTTTAATATAGGGTAGTAGAGGTCATTTTTTTCCTCGAATGTTATAGGTATGGACATCACTATTCTTCAGAAATTCGTTTACGAATATCTGTATTTGATGGTGCACTTAACACACACAAATCTTTGAAGAGGTAGCTACATGACGACTGATAGTAAACACCACATATTATTGTTACAGCTCGCCGTTGTGCAATCAATATTTTATTTCTGAGTGATGAGTTACCGCAGAAAATCATTTCATAAGAAATTATTGAGTGAAAAGATGCAGAACATTTCAAGAGGTTGATTGGTTAGTTTCCAGGACCAGCAGTTATACGAATAACAAAAGAGGCTGAACTTAATTACTTCAACAGCTGAGTGATTTGCTTCATCCAGTCAAGTTTTCGTCAATACGGTGTACCTAAAAATTTGGATCATGCTATCCTATTTACTGGCTTCTCTTCATGAGCTACTCCAGGTCTCGACGTGACTCGGTTTGGTGTATGCAACTGAATATAGTGTTGTTCCTCAACAGTTAGGGAGACTATTTTCTGGAAACTACTTTACAATTCTTTGAAAAAATTATTAACAATCTCTTCTGTTACTCTCTCTTTAACGTAATTTATTAGAACGCAAGTGTCGCATGCAAAAAGTACCATTCTGCCTGCTGAATATTAAGTGAAACCTCAATCACATACAGGGTGTCCATTTTAATTGAAGACGTAGAAATATCTCTGAAACTACATATGGGATCAAAACAAGTTGTAATTCCAATTTATTTGTCCCGGAGGAGGACATCCAACGATACCACACTCGACCCCCCCTGTCCCCCCTCCCCCGCCCCCCTCTGCCCACTCAGCTCACACCGTGCATGAGTGGTGGAGGGAAATTTTAAAATCTGCACTGGCTACGTACGTTTTGTCTGAAGCATTTTCTTCGTTTCGCCACAGACGGCGCTGTAATCGGAGGAATAGAAATGGGCCCACAATCGTAATTTACGACATGGTATTGAATGGCCCTTGAATATCCAGCGACACGTGGAACCCCACCTCCATGCTGCGAGGGTAGGACAGGCAGTATTTCGTAACTTCTAATTGGAAGCTCCGTTCGCGAAGTTGTATTCGTGCGACATTTCGAACAGGGGGCTATCCGACGCGCCACTGTGGCCTTGTAAGGAACTACGACGTATCGTAACAGGCAGGACACTGCGACCGGAACGTGGAGACGTGGAACAGATGACGGCTCTGGACATTACAGTACGTGCGCAGTGCGTATTGCCTGCTCACCTACCACTCATTTGGATAACGGACATGCAAGTGGACAATGAATGTTGCAACCACAGAAGAAAATTCTGAAATTATCCTTATTTACGGAGAATGTAGGAGAAACGTTGAGGCTGTTATTGCCTTGCATGCCGAGAGTTTTCCGGAGAAACCTCGCTCTCGTTCGTTCTTCTACGAGGTTATGAGCGCCTTTGTTTGTGACGGCAGCGTACAGAGGGCCAAATTAAACGAACAAACACGTTACAGGAGAAGCTAATGAAATAGCTGCACTAGCGACAGTGCGCCACAACCCACGGATAAGTGTGCGACAATTACACTGTGATTCCGGTATGTGCATTGGTAGTATTGTCTCAGTACTTCATTGTCATAAGTATCACATTTACCGCTTGTCACTGTATCAGGAACTTCATGGCACCGGTTTCCATAACCACATAGTGTTTTGTGAATGGGAACTTCAACAAATGCAAACGAACTCCACGTTCTTTGCCGAGGTACTACACTCCTGGAAATGGAAAAAAGAACACATTGACACCGGTGTGTCAGACCCACCATACTTGCTCCGGACACTGCGAGAGGGCTGTACAAGCAATGATCACACGCACGGCACAGCGGACACACCAGGAACCGCGGTGTTGGCCGTCGAATGGCGCTAGCTGCGCAGCATTTGTGCACCGCCGCCGTCAGTGTCAGCCAGTTTGCCGTGGCATACGGAGCTCCATCGCAGTCTTTAACACTGGTAGCATGCCGTGACAGCGTGGACGTGAACCGTATGTGCAGTTGACGGACTTTGAGCGAGGGCGTATAGTGGGCATGCGGGAGGCCGGGTGGACGTACCGCCGAATTGCTCAACACGTGGGGCGTGAGGTCTCCACAGTACATCGATGTTGTCGCCAGTGGTCGGCGGAAGGTGCACGTGCCCGTCGACCTGGGACCGGACCGCAGCGACGCACGGATGCACGCCAAGACCGTAGGATCCTACGCAGTGCCGTAGGGGACCGCACCGCCACTTCCCAGCAAATTAGGGACACTGTTGCTCCTGGGGTATCGGCGAGGACCATTCGCAACCGTCTCCATGAAGCTGGGCTACGGTCCCGCACACCGTTAGGCCGTCTTCTGCTCACGCCCCAACATCGTGCAGCCCGCTTCCAGTGGTGTCGCGACAGGCGTGAATGGAGGGATGAATGGAGACGTGTCGTCTTCAGCGATGAGAGTCGCTTCTGCCTTGGTGCCAATGATGGTCGTATGCGTGTTTGGCGCCGTGCAGGTGAGCGCCACAATCAGTACTGCATACGACCGAGGCACACAGGGCCAACACCCGGCATCAGGGTGTGGGGAGCGATCTCCTACACTGGCCGTACACCACTGGTGATCGTCGAGGGGACACTGAATAGTGCACGGTACATCCAAACCGTCATCGAACCCATCGTTCTACCATTCCTAGACCGGCAAGGGAACTTGCTGTTCCAACAGGACAATGCACGTCCGCATGTATCCCGTGCCACCCAACGTGCTCTAGAAGGTGTAAGTCAACTACCCTGGCCAGCAAGATCTCCGGATCTGTCCCCCATTGAGCATGTTTGGGACTGGATGAAGCGTCGTCTCACGCGGTCTGCACGTCCAGCACGAACGCTGGTCCAACTGAGGCGCCAGGTGGAAATGGCATGGCAAGCCGTTCCACAGGACTACATCCAGCATCTCTACGATCGTCTCCATGGGAGGATAGCAGCCTGCATTGCTGCGAAAGGTGGATATACACTGTACTAGTGCCGACATTGTGCATGTTCTGTTGCCTGTGTCCATGTGCCTGTGGTTCTGTCAGTGTGATCATGTGATGTATCTGACCCCAGGAATGTGTCAATAAAGTTTCCCCTTCCTGGGACAATGAATTCACGGTGTTCTTATTTCAATTTCCAGGAGTGTATTTTCCGATGAGTCTGCTTTCACAAACCATGACAGTGGTAACCGGCATAATATGCGTTACTGGAGTGTACAGAATCCTCACTGGTTACGACAATTTGACCATCAACGTCCTTGGTCGGTTAACGTACGGTGTGGCAACGTGTGGAACAAACTCACTGGACCGTATTTCATCGACGGCACGTTGAACGGACACAGATGTTGAACATTTCTTAAATAGGAACTACCGGTACTACTGCAGCATGTTGCCTTGGACGTTCGGCAACGTATGTGGTTCAGCATGACGGTTGCCCAGCGCATTACGCAATTGAATCAGGGGAGGTATTAGACCGTGATTACACTGATTGGTTCGAATGGCTCTGAGCACTATGGGACTTAACATCTGAGGTCATCAGTCCCCTAGAACTTAGAACTACTTAAACCTAACTAACCTAAAGACATCACACACATCCATGCCCGAGGCAGGATTCGAACCTGCGACCGTAGCGGTCGCGCGGTTCCAGACTGAAGCGCCTAGAACCGCTCGGCCGATTACACTGATCGGTGGAGTGGCCCGCTAGATCGCCGGATTTGACCCAATTAAACAGATACTCGTCTGCATTCAGCTCCTCCTTTCTTCTTGTAGACAAAGTAAAGGGCTTGTCTGGAACCAATGTACCATAGGGGACCTTAGCTAGCAGGCATGTACTCTCCGCTATACTCCATGTGTTCCAAGCCAAAATGTTTGCATCAGGGAAAGCTTCAAGGCCACCACAGTCTGCATGGTTCTCCCAAACAACAGCCAAGGTCAACCATGTACTGCCCCCAAAGACAGCACTATCATCACATGTGAACTGCATTCTTAGCCCACGAAAGACATCGGACCACCAATAAACTGCCGCTTATTGAATTGGCCAGCTTCCAGAGACTTGTACACAGGAACACTACGCCGCCAACGACGACGTTAACCACGGATTCTTTCTGTGGAAATATTTAATAGATAAGGTGTACCAGCAAATGCCAACAGGCCATGAAGACATGGTCGACCGCATCAGAAACGCGTCTACTGACATTCACGCAGATATGCTTCTGTCCTATGCACGGTCATTTGAAAAGCGGATCATTAAGTGTATTGAAGTTGGCGGTATTACGGTTGAGCGCTTACTGTAATTGGAAAAGTAGAACAGCGTTCGCCTCGAGCCACGGCCACAGTGCTGCGTCCATTAGTCCCCTGTTCGACATGTTCGAGGCATACAACGTTCCGAGTGGGGTTTCCAATTAGAAGTTATGAAATACTGGCCTGTCCTACCCTGGGGAACACTGATGTGGGGTCCTACGTGCCATTGCGTTTTCAAGGACCATCAAGTACCATGTCGTAAATTACGATAGTGTTCCCATTTTTATTACACCGATTACAGCGGCATCGTTGGCTAAACGAAGAAAATGCTTCAGGCAAAACGTATGTAGACTTCGTTGTTGAATCGTAATCTGCAATAAAGAAAAATGGGGGGGTTCCATTGAAGAGTTCGATGTTGCCCCTCCCCGCCCAAGCATAGTGTTGGGTGGTGGGTCGAGTGTGGTATCGCTTGATGTCTCCCTCCGAGACAAACAAATTGGAGTTACAACTTTTTTTTTTGATTCGATAAGCAGTTTTCGAGATACTTCAATGTCTTCAGTTAAAATGAACACGCTGTATACTGTATAAGGATAAGGAATGGACACAAAATTTGAAACCTTAGGGACTCCTTTTGTGATTTCTCCCCAGTCACTAGAAGTTTGTACCCTTGCAACATTGAACTACTCAGCACAACATTTTACACTCTGCTTTTTAAGTATGATTCAAACTAGCAGTGTGTAAACCCATTATCTCCAATAAACTTAAGTTTTCCTACGAGAGTGAGGCGGTCTACATATTCACACGCCTTCGAAAGAGCACATAAAATATCAGCTAGCGATATTTTGTTATTTAAGGCTTGTAATATTTGTGACTGACTGTATAAATAGCATTCTCGGTCGAGCAAGCCTTCTGGAATCTAGACTGTGATATTCGAAGTATATTGTATCTACTTAACTACAAACTACATTCCCCGAGAACATAACTTTTCCGAATATTTTTGTAAAAGGTGTCAGTAACAAAATTGGACAAGTATTTCTGGTCACCTTTCTTACCAAGAGGTTTAACAATTGCATATTTTTAACTGTCTGGAAAAACTCCCTTTGTTGGTGGTGCATTACATACATCGGTAATCACGTTACTTATTATGTTGGAATAAGTTTCCAGAATTCTATTTTAAATTCCATCAATATCACATGACCTTTTTATACGAATTTTTAGAATTCTGTTACTTCCAGCGAAGGAAGATGGTGCTACTTCCAGCTGCTTAAAGATTTGTAGAATGACATTTTAATATATTCTTTTTCTTCTTCAATCGAACCATTTAAACCTATTTTTTCTGCTAGATTTAGAAAGTGAGATTTAAACGTTATCAGTTATTTAGTTTAACTGCTATCGTACTTTGTACACTAATTATCTGTCTTGTCTCCTGTTTGACAACAAGTCGAGTAGTATTAATCTTATTACCTTCATTCTTAATTTATGTCAGTAACTGCTTACTTCTGGATAATAAGTTCCCCTATTCTTTAATTTTTTTTTTTTTTTTTTTTGCAGAATGCAAGTAACGTAGGATCTTGACTTTTATATAAGTTTCTGTGTTACTCTTACATGACATTTTAACTCTCTTATTTATCCAAGGCTTGCTCATATTTTTTAATGGATTTTGCGAGTAAACTTTTAGGAAAGCTACTTTCAAATATTGACACAAATTTACTATCGAATGCAGTGATTTCGACACTAACATCCCTTTCTATGTACATGTTATCACAATCAACTCTTTTAACACTCTTAATGCACTGTATTTTGTTGTCATTAATAAGTCTCATTGCTTCGTATGAACCTGCCGCAGAATGTTAGGTCCTATATTCATTATTCTCATTAATCGTGCATCGTGATCCGGTAGTCCATTAAGAATTGTTTCAGCCTGAGCATCATATCATCAGTGAGGATCGTACTCTCTTACTTCGCACGTGTTGGGTAACTGACTACTGAAATTAGATTGAAATAAATATTAAGTCCAGTTCATTTTTATCGTCCGCATCTTTTAAGAAATCTACAAATTCTTACTGCTTCCTGTTGTCCAACACGCAACTAAACGCATCGAGATTTCTCATTAATAACTGAAAGTTTTCTAGAGGGAACCTGTAACAATTACAAGAAACGTGTCTGCAGTATCAACTAAGGTTCTGATCGACGCAAAAACTGTTTATTCCAATATTTTTGACATTTATATCATTTATAGGTTTAGACGCAGCTTTTGAAAATGCTGACTGGAATACGCTCATTGAAATTTTGAAGATATCTGCGATTAAAAGAACACGGAGCGATAGTTTACAGCTTGTATCGATACTAGACTGCAGGCAAAAGAGTCGAAAGGCACGAATGAGAAACAGAAGCTGAGAATAGCGTGAGACGGGTTGAGAAATTTGGAAAGGGAATTGAAGTTCAAGGAGAAGAAATAAAAACGTTAGGTTTGCTGAGAACATTGAAATTCCGTCAGAGACAGCAAAAGACTTGTAGCAATTTAACGGAATGTACAGTATCTTTAGAAGAGATTGTAAGATAAAATCAACAAAAGTGAAACAAAGACCATGAAATGTTGTCGA
The DNA here is from genome assembly GCF_023864275.1 of Schistocerca cancellata. Taxonomy (NCBI): domain Eukaryota; kingdom Metazoa; phylum Arthropoda; class Insecta; order Orthoptera; family Acrididae; genus Schistocerca; species Schistocerca cancellata. The sequence goes on along the minus strand of NC_064626.1, from coordinate 61,166,376 downwards.
ACTAAATCAGACAGTGCTGGAGGAGGGGAAGAGCGACTGGTTTATAAAATAAAGCATCAAAAGTAGTAAGTGATTTCTGCTATCTGGACGGCAAAATAACTGACGATAGCGTGATGTGTGGCAGCTAGCCCTATATGTGGAAAAATGAAATTTAATGAGGTTGAATGGGAAGAACAAACCTGTAATACTCGAATATAACAACATTAGTGTTTTGCTTGACAAAGTAAAGTCATTCAAACATCTGGGCGTAACGTTGCAAAAGGGGTATTAAATGGAAAGAGCACGTGATAACTATGGTAGGGAAGACGAGTGGTCGACTTCTGTTATAGTGGGAAAATTTTAAGGAAGAATGGTTCACCTGCGAAGCCGCATATAGGACGTTGGTGCGACCTACTCTTCAGTAGTGCTCACGTGTTCGGAATCCGTAATAGAACGAATTGAAGGAAGACATAGAAGCAATTCAGAAGCGGGCTGCTAAATTTGTTACCTGCAGGTTTGAACAACACGTTTAAGTGTAACCGAGATGTTTCAGGAAATTAAATGGCAATCCCTGGAGGGAAAGCGACGTTCTTTTCGATGAACACTACCGAGAAAACTTAGAGAACCGACATTTGAAGATGACTGCCAAACGATTCTACTGCCGCCAAAATACAGTGCGCATAAGTACCACGAAGATATGATACGAGAAATTAGGGCTCATACGGAGGCGTAAGCGTTTTTCCCTCACTCTGTTTGCGAGTGGAACGGGAAAGGAAGTGACTAGTAGTGGTAGAGGCTACCCTCCGCCACGCACTTCACGGCGGCTAGCGGAATATCTATGTAGATGTAGACGTAGATGGCAGAAGTAGAAGAGACATAAAATGCGTACTGGCAACAGCAGAAAAAGTGTTCTTAAAAACAGAAATACAGGGTGTTTCAAAAATGACCGGTATATTTGAAACGGTAACAAAAACTAAACGAGCAGCGATAGAAATACACCGTTTGTTGCAATATGCTTGGGACAACAGTACATTTTCAGGCAGACAAACTTTCGAAATTACAGTAGTTACAATTGTCAACAACAGATGGCGCTGCGGTCTGGGAAACTCTATAGTACGATATTTTCCACATATCCACCATGCGTAGCAATAATATGGCGTAGTCTCTGGATGAAATTACCCGAAACCTTTGACAACGTGTCTGGCGGAATGGCTTCACATGCAGATGAGATGTACTGCTTCAGCTGTTCAATTGTTTCTGGATTCTGGCGGTACACCTGGTCTTTCAAGTGTCCCCACAGAAAGAAGTCACAGGGGTTCATGTCTGGCGAATAGGGAGGCCAATCCACGCCGCCGCCTGTATGTTTCGGATAGCCCAAAGCAATCACACGATCATCGAAATATTCATTCACGAAATTAAAGACGTCGGCCGTGCGATGTGGCCGGGCACCATCTTGCATAAACCACGAGGTGTTCGCAGTGTCGTCTAATGCAGTTTGTACCGCCACAAATTCACGAAGAATGTCCAGATAGCGTGATGCAGTAATCGTTTCGGATCTGAAAAATGGGCCAATGATTCCTCTGGAGGAAATGGCGGCCCAGACCAGTACTTTTTGAGGATGCAGGGACGATGGGACTGCAACATGGGGCTTTTCGGTTCCCCATATGCGCCAGTTCTGTTTATTGACGAAGCCGTCCAGGTAAAAATAAGCTTCGTCAGTAAACCAAATGCTGCCCACATGCATATCGCCGTCATCAATCCTGTGCACTATATCGTTAGCGAATGTCTCTCGTGCAGCAATGGTAGCGGCGCTGAGGGGTTGCCGCGTTTGAATTTTGTACGGATAGACGTGTAAACTCTGGCGCATGAGACGATACGTGGACGTTGGCGTCATTTGGACCGCAGCTGCAACACGGCGAACGGAAACCCGAGGCCGCTGTCGGATCACCTGCTGCACTAGCTGCGCGTTGCCCTCTGTGGTTGCCGTACGCGGTCGCCCTACCTATCCAGCACGTTCATCCGTCACGTTCCCAGTCCGTTGCAATTTTTCAAACAGATCCTTTATTGTATCACTTTTCAGTCATTTGGTTACATTAAACCTCCGTTGAAAACTTCGTCTTGTTGCAACAACACTGTGTTCTAGGCGGTGGAATTCCAACACCAGAAAAATCCTCTGTTCTAAGGAATAAACCATGTTGTCTACAGCACACTTGCACGTTGTGAACAGCACACGCTTACAGCAGAAAGACGACGTACAGAATGGCGCACCCACAGAATACGTTGTCTTCTATATATTTCACATCACTTGCAGCGCCATCTGTTGTTGAAAATTGTAACTACTGTAATTTCGAAAGTTTGTCTGCCTGAAAATGTTCTGTTGTCCCAAGCATATTGCAACAAACGGTGTATTTCTATCGCTGCTCGTTTAGTTTTTATTGCCGTTTCAAATATACCGGTCATTTTTGAAACACCCTGTATGTTAGCATCTGACATGAATTTTACTGTTACGAAGTATTTTTCTGAAGCTATTTTTCTGGAGTGTACCCTTTTACGGAAGAGAAACGTGGGTGATAAGCAGTGTAGATAAAAAGTGAGTACAAGGTTTTGAAATCTGGCACTGTAGAGAATGTTAAAGACTTAAGGGATACATCACGTAAATAATGATGAGCTACAGAACTGAAGCCAGGAGAAACGAAAATTTATGGCACAATTTCACTAAAAAAAAAAGGACAGGATATATTCTGAGGCATTACGGAGGACTTAACTTGGTAATATCGGTAAGTTTGTGAGGTGAAGATTGTAGAGAAAGGCGTGGCTTGATTGCAACAAACAGCTTCAAGGGGATGTAGATGCCACTAGTTATGCAAAGGTAAGGAGACTTGCACGACAGAATAGCGTGCAGTGCAGCATCGCACCATGCCGAACGCTGAAGAAGACAAAAACACGTTAAGGCTTCAGAATAAGAAGCCTGGCATTCTTCCACTGACAGTGCAGCACGTCTTCTCCTTTGAGAGATTCGTTTTAACATTACGGTTATACGTGAAGGGCATAATCGCATTGATTTTGTAAAACAGATGAATGAGGAACGTTCTCAGTCGTTAACAACCGTTCGGAAAAGCGCGTAGCAGACTTGTACTAGCGTTGTTCGCCGTTATCGAACAAACTGCAGATTTTAAAACCAAAGTTGTAGCCTTTTTCTGAGGACACTACTACTACTAATAGCTTTAGAAGATCTGTTGGTCCCTGTAATTGTGTTACGACACGCATAACTCAAGTGGGTCGGAAAGTAGGAGAAAAACGTGTGACGCACGGACAATTTCGCGTTCATGATCAAACCAAACTGATTTGGATTTATTATGATTTTCTGAAATACTGCAGCCATTAGGCCACGTCGATACGTACATTGCGCGCCTTTCATTTTGTTGCTATTTTCATGTTTGCTCTCATTTTGTCATTTCATAGTTGATTTATATCTCTGGACATTCTTCAAATAATGAACACCTTATTTGGTGATGTAAGTAATTATGTGTTCATGTGTCATCAACACACACCTCATGTAGAACGAAAATATGATAAGTACGTTTAAAAACTGATTAGTATTTGTGAAATACAAGGAGCAAAGTTAGTATTTACGCCAACGAAGAACCATGTAAACGAAGATAGGAAAGTTCCTTTAGTTTAAAGTTGGAATTCTGTTGCTCTCCCACACGAAATACTCGCTGTCCGCTAGATATCTGGGAGTCCACATAACACGTTACTCTGAAACGCTGCACTGTAATTTCTTTGTCATTTGATATGCAATCGTGACGTGTTCGGATCATGGAAGCACACAGGCTAACTACGTGTTTTAAATTCACACTTTTGCTCGATGTGAGGATCGTTTCTGATAACATTGTTTTAGCTGTGTGCGATGCTATCTTAACAGCTTCTTTAGGGAATACAATATTCATACGTTTTGTCCGTAAGAAATTGTAGTATGATCATAACAATATCGCGTCTATTATGGCCCCACAATTATGTTGGGGAATTAATTTTATTGATGTGGCGTTCGCAGAATAGATCATTCTCATTTTTTACAAACTCACGCACATCAGTACCCCACACTGCCATGCAGGGAAAAGATCTAAAATCTTCCACGTGGTATTTTGAATTGACGAGGATGAAAACATATTCAGAAAGTTGTCGTTCGATAAAAAATTCTAGTTTCTGGGTATACCAACGTAGATCACACGTAGTCAGACCATACAGACCTCTCCATACAAGGCTGGTATAATTCGAATGAGAAGTGCTTAGCACTTCTGTCGATTGGTGGATGTGGACTTCACACTTCACCCGACTCAAGAACTGTAATGAGTATAGAATTCTTCCTGTTTCAAACGAGAATAGCCACTCGAAACCGAGTCCACTTCCGCGAAATAAGAGCAGTTTAGTCATAACGTAACTCTAAAATGGAAATGACCCTTGAGCTATTGCTGCAAGCAGCAACCATGAGGATCACACTGAAAACCGAAATGTAGGTTATCATGTACACTAAGCAGGAGTTTATCAAATAAATTTTGTGGTTTTGTTAATCTGTTACGTCTTTTTCGACTAGGCTTAGATTTCCTTATCGGTACTTGTACTATAATAATCTTGGATAAAGTTTAATTATCAGTAGCATTCTTCAGGGAGGAGACTGATAGTAATACACACGCAACATAAGTGTGGAAACTGCGAATATAGTTTCATGAGTCGAATTTCCTATCAGAATTTCTTCACAGTCGTTCCAGCAATTTTTAGATTATCGGTATATTGCCTGCACCAATCACTTGACGATAATTGGTCCAATGCTGTGCTATTACCTTCAAAGAAGGTTGTACAAGAACGTTTAACTTAAGTGTATACCACTTACAGTTAACAATAAAAACAGAAATTTTGTGTAATATGCTGTTTTTGCGGAACTGCGACATGCCTTAGCGGTAAGATGGAACTGCGACCGACCAGTGTCGTAATGTAACGTCTTCGTGGCCTGATAGCAGAGAAAACGTTTTTTAAAGTAATCTCTCTCTCTCTCTCTCTCTATCTCTATCTCTATCTCTATCTCTCTCTCTATCTCTATCTCTATCTCTATCTCTATCTCTCTATCTATCTATCTATCTATCTCTTTCTGTCTGTAGCTGGTGAATTTACGCTCATCCAGTAGATTAACGTATATGTTTCACAGAAGAAAAGGTCAGTTACTTGCCTCACCTGGAGCTAAAATGTGTTACTTTGTTCCCAGTTGAATATTTTGTTTAGTGTTTTCAGCCCTCTAGGCTACACATTGAACATGACATTTTTGTACATGAAATTATGATTTTTGTAGCTATTTTTTATTTTTAACCTATTGTTGTCGATAGCTTCAGTGTGACGACTTGTTTGATATAGCTCTGCACAGTAGCTACTTCGTCTGTGCGTAACTGCTGTAACTTGCATCGATTCGAACGTCTTGTAGTGAAGCCTAATCCTCCCTCTACAATTTTTACCTTCCTCGCTTCTCTCCATTGCTGAATCAACTATTTTTTGATCCCCTAGGATGCGTGCTATTAGGTTACCCCCCCCCTCCCCCCCTTTTAGTCAAACTGTCCCCTAGTGTTCCTTTCTCCGCAATTCGATAGAGTACCTCTTGATTACTTACTCTATCTGCGTATCTAATCTTCAAGTATTCTTCTGGAAGACCATGTTTCAAAAACATCAATTCTCGTCTTCTTTGCATGGTGCATCCTCCACGTTTCGCTTCTACAGGGTAAAGAACAATTCCTCACATACTGAAAATGTCTCACAAAATAACGTCCTGTGGATATTTCCGGCAATAAATGGACGTCAAAGACTGGAAATCGGCCAGCTCTGTCACCACATGTACGATAATACCTCTGTCAGCAAATCGAAGTAGTGCTGTGCATGTGGTGCAGTGGCCAGAGTTTTTGGTTAGCATGCGGGACGTCGAAGGTTCGATTCTGGAACGAGGAGAATTTGTTTTTATTTGCTAAATGTAGTCTGCGTGGTACTGAATCTGGCGTCTTAATCGCTGTACAACGAATACAGTGGGCCTTCTTCAAAACATTTGCACTTATGAACAATGAACACAGAAATGGACGCCTTTGTACGTTGTTTCACACCACCGTATCTACCAGATTCCAGACCTCTTTTCTGTGTACCCTCCCCAAATGGCCCCAACGATTGGTACGAACTATTATTCTTGGCACCTTCAGGTCCACTACATTTCTTTCGGAATGTGCTACGTAGCTGTCAGATACATGTGGCGTAAGTAAACGTGTATACTACAGTATTATTCGGCAGAATAAAACTGGCAAAAAAAACTCGACGCAGAATCGAACCTTCGCCCTCCTGCGTGCTAATCCAAAATGCTATGTACTGCGCCACCTGCACAGCACTAGTTCTGTTAGCTGACAGAGGTAGTTATCGTGCATGTGATTACAATGTTGGCAGTTTGCCAGTCTATAACGTCCATTTACTGTCAGAAATATGCGCAAGACGAAATTTTTTATATTGCTAGTATATGAGGTATCGCTTTGCGAAGTCCAAGTGCTCGAAACTTTCTTCACTCTGTATACAGGGTGTTTCAGAAGTAATGGTCAATATTCAGGAATATGACAGGAATAATCATTGAAAACAAAAAAGTCAAGTAAATATGAGCTCTAAACCGCGTACCTCACGAGCTATGAGCAGTCTTCGATACTAGGAAATAAGTCTCGTCACATCCAAGCTTCTAGCGGTTCTGGCGCTGCAGTCCGGAACCGCGGGACTGCTACGGTCGCAGGTTCGAATCCTGCCTCGGGCATGGGTGTGTGTAGTGTCCTTAGGTTAGTTAGGTTTAAGTAGTTCTAAGTTCTAGGGGACTTATGACCACAGCAGTTATGTCCCATAGTGCTCAGAGCCATTTTGAACCATCCAAGCTCTTTGCTTTCCATATTTTGGAAGTGTTAGTATGAACCAAAACATGAAAGAAATGCCCAATAGACATGTGCTCGAAAATGCGTGCCATAAGAGTTTGAGCACTTGTTCGTGTTTGCTGCTTGGAAACACTACTTTTCTAATGAACAAGTGCTCGTAACGTTCAAGGTATGCATTTTACAGCACATGTTTACTGTAAATTTTATTCTTGTTTTGCTCCATACTACCAATTCCCAAAATATGGAAAGCAAAAAGTTTGCAATGGAATATCAAGAACTACTCATAGGTCTTAAGGTATGCTTTTTAGAGACCGTGTTTACTTGACTTGTTTCGAATGATCGTTTCTGTCATATCCCTGAATATTGACCATCACTTCTGCAACATACTGTATACAAATATAAGCCTGAACTTCAAAATAATATGTGGAAAAAGACTTCCTAACACTTAAATTTACTTTCGACGTGAATGTTTACGCTATTAATTGCAGTTTCCTGTGTGAGCTATCCCTGCTGCTTGGTGGAAAGCTGAATTTCTTCTACGGTGTTACACTAGATATCACCAAGTCACTTGTCGCAGGCTCCTTTATCGTCGATAGCAATGTTTCCACACCGTCAGGTGGAGAAAAAAGGTACAAGAACGTCCACGGATAATATTTATACTTACTGAATGACAATCTAAGTCCAGGCGACTGGAGCGTTGTAGTTTTGTGTTTTAACTAGCACTTCTGAACCACGATCGACACACATGGATTTTGTTTCAAGTCTGAACCATTACTTCGAGCACAGTAGAGCGCCCGAAAATTTTCTTTACGCATTGAAGCGTACGATGTCGCCGGGAAAACGTCTGCGATAGTTAACGGCGGTAAACTGTTTCCGGTTACGCATTGGCTGTTAACGGGAGTAAAGCAGAAACCTGTTAGTGTGTAAGGAGTTCTGTGTACCGGAGGTATTGGCAAAATTCTTATTCCAAGTCAAGAACTTATTATTGCTAAAGCTGGCAGGTGGCAGCGACGCACCTGCTTGAAGCCGCGGTACATGACCCTGATCTCCTGCCGGGTGAACTTGGTCTGCCGACAGAGGTCCTCCAGCGCCACGGGCCGGTGTTTGGGCACCCGCGACGGCTCGATCTCGAACATGACGTCCTCGATGGGGCTGTCCGGAGGCGTCGCCATGATGCCGCTGGTGTTCCCCTCGCCGGGCGCCGCTCTTGCTAGTCAGTCCTCCGAGAACACCAACTAGTCCCTTGCGCTTCGTCGAACACGAAACTATCCGGAGCGACGCCTACGTCACCGTCGCGCGCCCGTAGTATTTGGCGTAAACAAAACGCGCCGAGCAACTCGAGTTTTAGAAAAAAATATTGTGGGTTGTTGCTGGGAAGCAAGGCCAGTAGATAGAGAGTGGGGGAGAGAGAGTGAGAGAGAAAGAGGAAGGAGTTGAGGAAGGAGGTGGGTAGCGCCCAGTCCGGTCGGGCCCGGTCCGCGTTGAGCGCCCGAGTGTGTGCGGCGCGGCTGCGGCTGCGGCTGCGGCTGGGTGCGTGGGGCGGGCAGCGCGCGCTCGCCGGGCTCCCAGCACGCACTGAGCGGCCAGCTGGTTCCCGCGGCGGCCGCTGGGGGCGCGCGCGGCGCCGGCGCCGCCGCCGCCGCCGCCGCCGCCGCCGCTGCCGCTGCCGGCCCCCGGCGGGTCCCAGGCCGCGGCGTCGCGGCGCTGCGCTGCGCCCCTGACCGCCGCTCTGCGGGAAGGGGAAGGGGGCGGGGGGCGCGGAGGGGGAGGCGGCAGAAGGTGCGCGCGCAGCGCCCGGGCGAGGATCGCAGCCGCCCAGACGCCGCCTCCATTCATGAGGCAGCCGTCTGCGCGAGTGCATTGCGTCCTGGCACACCCCGAACAGCTCAGCTCCGTATCTACGATACACTACGTGATTAAAAGTATCCGGACACCCCCAAACGTATACCTTTTACATATTAGGTGCACTGTGCTGCCACCTACTGCCAGGTTCTCCATATCAGCAACCTCAGTGGTCATTAGAAATCGTGAGAGAGCGGAATGGGGCGCTCTGCGGAGCTCCACGGGCTTCGAACATGGTCAGGTGATTGGGTGTCACTCATACATACGTCTGTATGAGAGATTTCCATGCTCCTAAATATCCCTAGGTCCACTGTTTTCGATATGGATAGGTGCTCCATCGTGTTGAAAGATGCAATCGCCATCCCCGAATTGTTCTTCAATAATGGGAAGCAGGAAGGTGCTTGAAACATCAATGTACGCCTGTGCTGTGATAGTGCCAAGCAAAAGAAGGGGTGCAAGCCCCCTCCATGAAAAACACCACCACACCATGACACCACCGCCTCCGAATTTTACTGTTGGCACTACACACGCTGGCAATGGCGTTTACCGGGCGCACGCCTAAACATTCCTAGGTCCACTGTTTCCAATGTGATAGTCAATGGGGAACCGTGAAGGGACGCCCACAGTTGAAGAGGGTCGTAATGTTAAATAGGCAGACGTCTATCCAGACCGTCACACAGGAATTCCAAACTGCATCAGGATCTACTGCAAGTACTACGTCGGTAAACGCCATTGCCAGCGTGTGTAGTGCCAACAGTAAAATTCGGAGGCGGTGGAGTCATGGTGTGGTCGTGTTTTTCATGGAGGGGGCTTGCACCCCTTGTTTTGCTTGGCACTATCACAGCACAGGCGTACATTGATGTTTCAAGCACCTTCTTGCTTCCCACTATTGAAGAACAATTCGGGGATGGCGATTGCATCTTTCAACACGATGGAGCACCTATCCATAAAGCACGGCCTGTGGCGGAGTGGTTACACGACAATAACATCGCTGTAATGGACTGGCCTGGACTGGCCTGCACAGAATCCTGACCTGAATCCTGTAGAACACCTTTGGGGCTGTATGGAACGGCGACTTCGTGGCAGGCCTGACCGACCGACATCGATACCTCTCCGCAGTGCAGCACTCCGTGAAAAATGGGCTGCCATTCCCCGAGAAACCTTCCAGCACCTGAATGAACGTATGCCTACGAGAGTGGAAGCTGTCATCGAGGGTAACGGTGGGCCGACACCATAATGAATCTCAGTATTACCGATGGAGAGCACCACGAACTTCTAAGTCATTTTCAGCCAGGTGTCCGGATACTTTTGATCACATCGTATATTTCCGAACCGGGAAAAAACTGGATAGAGGCGCCCTCACCCCCGCCCCCCCCCTCCCTCGAACTTTTGAGTCAGGGCGTCAAAAATTTAAAAAAAATCGATTCTTCAAAAATATGTTCATTTTGTAGCGCACATCTTTCTGAAGGGTTTAGTATATAAAACATATATGTTCGGGAAAATGTAAAACAGTGTTATTAGCGCCACACCTCTTCACACAGCATCCTTCTATCGCACGTCACTGTATTTCGCTCAGTGGAATTCAAACTTGTATATTTTGAAATGAAATCCATCAAATCTACATTCAGGACAGCGGAAATTAAAACGTCCTGTGGTACCTGTTCTGCTCCAAGTACGTCTGTTTGACATCCTATCCCCTTTTCCTTAAAAAATAAAAAATAAAATAACCTCGCAATTTATGCTGGGTAGGAGTATTTGCAATCGGGACACTCAGAACTCTTTATAGAATTCAAGAGCCATGGAAGACGGTACACATTCCTTCAATCCTCAGGTCCAAGCGTTTTTTTTTCTCCAATCTTGCTTTGCGCGGCATGCTTTACTTTCTGCAGAAGAATCTATTACCTCATCAAAGTTTGTCAACCGTTTTGCTACATGAAAAATCAAAAAGTCGCTGTCTAATACAGAGGAAGCTGTTAATTCGAATAGTACCCAAGACTGGGGCGGTTTCTCGATTTTATTACATCTGTTTCGTCACTGTCTGCAAGATAAAATGAAGCAGGCCTTTCTAATATTGCAGCAATTATAGCACACGCCAAATAAGTGCGACTGTTTTGGCACCAATGGTCTTTTTATCTACCTCATTTACAGGAATAACAGGACAGAATATAATTCACGACGTACCAATATCAAATGCTACTTAAGCCTACTACAAGCAGAAAGTTTTATGTTAGGAAACTGTTTCACTTTTCTTTCATGCGATCCAGTTTCTCAAGCATGAGATCGAAAAGTAAAGCACGAAATTAATATATAAATTTGGAAACGTCATATTCTTCCATATAATTTGTGTGATGTACACGTTTCTTCTCCTTCCTCGTTCTAACAAACAATATTCTCATCAGTAATTCTGTAACTATTCCTGCCATTGTCAAAACTTATTCTCCAGTTAACTTCACTAACCTTTCCAGAACCACCGGTTTAGTTACCCCGCGTTTACTCTCCGGTCAGGCTATATTACGTGTACGTACAACTCGCTTTCCGCGCTATTCCGAGAATACAATTCGAACTCAGCGGTTGCTATCCGGGAACTGAACAATTGATCCTTGGTGGTGTAGCGATCTGGCAAATATTTTCTGTCAAAACTGCATTTTCTAGGATACACCGATAAGATAATATGTAATCTTTCTTACCTGTTATTCTTGTTAGTCGTTTATTTCCACTCTGGTAGTCCGAATATATCGATTTCGCTAATAATTATAAAAACACTGATCATTCGCACACCCAATAAACCGCATAAACAAACCGATTGACTTTCACACGTCTTTTCGACTCAGTTCACGTAGCTCCGTCCCCTTTTGTCTGCTGTAAAGCTTTTTTTATTTCTAGATGCGACGCGACGGGGATTCCCCTGGCAGAGACATCACGTACACTATGCACGCATTCAGTAATAATCTTATGATTCGTTCAGAAATAAAATTAGAATGTGTTAAAAAATGATCAGAAACCAGCAGTGATGCCCTTTCCAAATATTGTGAATAATCGATACACCAACGTTCGTTCGACGCTAAGTGATTTGTGAAACAAGGTATTTTTTCTTCAAAAATACGAATTTGGCGTTCACTGAAATTGCCGCCCGGGGCAATGCCCACATGTTTGCTACCTGCTGTCGTTAGAGGTCCCCGAACTGTTGCGAGTAACATGGCGGTGTGTTGTTTAGCTACGCGGGTGCTTGTAGAACAGAGCGTTGTAATAGAGTTTAGAATTCGAAGAGTTCATCCCCCCATGGAGCACGCTCTCCTACAGTATGACAATAACATCCGCAATAATCCGACGCCTTGGATTCACTTTCATCTAGCATCCTTGTAACGAAGCTGGGTTGCCCATTGCTATCCTGTGTTGGTTTTACACTTCTTCAGTAACTTCGTGAAGCAATGAACTTTTATTTTTTTTTCATTTTCAATACTCAGATTACGCCTACAGATTCTGTGGCCTTCAGCCTCATAGCACAGAATTCAGAAATAGTTTAAATAAAATTCCCCTAGTAAAATCTATTATTTCAGTACATTCTAATGTCTATTCTGAAAGTAATGAGCTAATTAGTTTTATTGGAAATGCAACCTATTAAAAATTATGAACAATGACGTATATTGTGCAATAGACATTAAGTAAAATTCGTGTGAGCTAATAGATCGAATTCAGCTATAAGACTGCATCCAAAAGAAAGTCTAAATTTTACTGATTCCAGCAAAGTGTTTAAATTACCCTAAAGTCTATTAGTTAAATAGATATTAAGACTTGAAATCTGTAGCCTTTATGACTTTCAGTGCCAAATGTGATCAAACTACCGAATAATTCCGAGATCTGTTTTGGTACTATTGCTACCTATATTTTTCTACGTAAAATGACTCAAGTCTCAATTTTGTAAGTGCATTAATTAAGAATTAAGTAAATTTGAATAAGTAAAATTTATTGTTCAAGGGGGCTGCCATGGTTATAAATCGGGAATTCCCACTGCGGATGCATAAGTTAGCTCTGCGTATTTAAATTGATGCAGCTCACTCATGTTATTTAAGTAATAAAACCCAATAGTTAACTTCAAAACCAATTAGAAAGGATCATTTTAACCCTGGGAAATTATAAACTATAATATATTAACAGAAATAGTCAAATATTCAAGCACTCGTCTGTATAAGGTACGAGCTGGTGCAGTTCTCAGTTAGTTCTCGGTCAGGTTCTCATGGAGCAAAAGTGCGGCAAGTCGGTGCCGGAATGTGATGTGATAATACTTTTCCGGTCGGTACCAAAAAAGTGTAATTGTATTCGGTTTTGAACATTTAACGCGTATTGTGAACACTGTTAAAGACTGGAAGTTTTTCACCTACCTAATGGTACGATTATTAAGTGTAAGAGGCCTGGGCACATGAATATTGTGTGTGTGAGTGATAACGAATAAATCGCACTGTGGTTGTCATAAGTGTTCAAGAATGAATACGGCCTTGACTTTTGATTTTGGAAAACATTATCTAGGATCCTGGTTTCTTAAATGCAGTGTGATTTAGGTGAGACGGACGCAGCTACCGAGAAGACAATATTGAATAAGCAAAGCAAGGTAGGTCAGGAACACTGCGCACTATCTACAGGGTGAGGAAATGTTTCACTACATCCGGTTGTGACGTGAACTTTAAGAGGCACTAATACAAGGATTCAGCCCGACACGTTACATCCGCCATACTGTGCCGACTTAGCCTCATCCGATTTTCATCTGTTTTCAAAAGCTAAAGGACACCTTCACGGATTTCACTTTGGTAGGTGCAAGCAGAGGTGAGGTTTTGGTTCCATCAACAAAGTCAAACATTCTGCAGTGATGAACTGGTCTCTGGTTGAGAGGAAAGTGATAGTCACCAAGGTGACTATGTTGAGAAATAAATACGTAGACTTGAAGAATAAAGATAAAGAATGCCAATAGCGTTTGTTTTATTTAAAAAGCTTGAAGAATTGCCACATAAGAAATTCGAATAAAGCAGAGTGGTAGTGTAAAGATGACTGAATTTGGGGATTCGTGCTCAAGGAAGGGAATAGTAATTGTTCTATCGTTGGTTATACTGAATGAACATCCTGTATTCACTTTGTTCACCCGTTTCACATTTGAGTTGAATCCAACCTTAGCTTCACTTTGACATTCTTCTCGTAACTTGTGAGAAAAGGTACACTCGACCTCGTTAACCTTTTCAAATATGTCTTGTTTATTAATAGATTGCTGACCTGTTGCTAAAGTTATAATAGATTGTGTGTCCTTTTTGTCGTGAAACACTTCTTCAACCGTTTCGCCTTTGTAGTACAAGCTGAAACATGAACGACGAGGATTTTCGCATCGTTGCGAAACGGTTGTGTTAAAAAAATTTCTTTCACTATTAATAAAGCAGCACAATGAAGCAATATGTTTACAGCGTCCCGACAGGCATGATTTGCACTCAACATTCATCTTTATCGCCTTCTGTCACATCCTACCTGAGAAAAAAGAGATACTTCACATGCCACTTGTTAATGTTATACATATGATATTATCATATTACACAATTTCAATAAACATATTCTCGCAGCTTACTTTAATGCTAACCTCATAACGTTGATGATTAACACTAGTTCCTCCTAAACAGCTGCCAGACGGTTCCTCACCCAATTTTCCCATAAATTCTAAAGCATCGTTACTGCTTTGAAGGTCTGTGCCTTTCTTCATAGTAGTAGGTATGAAATATGATGATTCGCGTTTCACACTCTGGAAGCAAACACAAATTAGTCTTGTAGTATCGGATGCCACACCCAAGACATGCACTGGAATATAGCTGACCTGTCGGTCTGTCATTCACGAAGTATTCTGCTCGTGCTATTAGAGGCTTTCGCAGTTACAAACGCTGCATCTCTTTCCTCTAACTGGAAAACAGTAAGAGTTGTATGTATCCTACACAAGAACCGAGGAGACTAAATAAGAACACAGGCCTCTTGACTTTTCAGGATTTTTTTTTAATTTACGAAGCGTTTCGGGGGGCTTTGCAGCATCATCAGCTGGCATAAGTATTTAATTTAAGCTTGAGAAGTTACAGTTTCCTCACCCGTCAAGTTATGGGTGTCGTGATATTATTTTATTTATCTTTTCGGTTATTTGCATGTCTGATCAGCGGCGTAGCATGTCTGGCAGATCTTTGGCTAACAGCAACGGAGGGTGAATCGAAACCGCTGCACACACCTGGCCAGAGGGTTGAAGTGTTAGGCAGTACAATAGAGTGCGAGTCCGTTCGCTGATAAATATCTGCCAAGTTGATACTACCTTTATGATGAACCAAATAAAGAGTATATCATATCCGAAACTGACTTCAAATTTAATGTCTGATTCTAAATAAGAAGAGTCACAATAATAAATGGTAAATACAGTAGCGTTCATTAGCTGTCAAAAGGAAAGGAATTCATATGGTAATGCTTGTAATAGAGGCGAGTAGTGTCATATGCCGTATTTCACCCAGTAAACCTACGATGTCAAATATGTAGAATGCCTGTCACTTTGTTTGCAGAATGCTTTTGGTGGATTGGTGGATTGGCAAGGACAAATGCTTCTTCTTACAACTCAACTGGCATAATTCTGTAAATCAATATGATAAAATATTCTAAACATTTTTTCATACTAACCAACTGAAAGCGCACTGCGCTTAAAGTGATAAATTTAAAATACTGCGGATATTTCTTCTCGATAATCCACCGAAAGCATTCTACAATCAAAGTGAAAACTTACAATATTGTAGAATATTTTGAAACTCTTTAATTTCCCAGGACCAATGCAAACTGGAACTGCCTTATGATGATGATAAAAGCCTCAATAACACATCGTAAATAAAAAACTTAAAGTTTAGTGGCTGACGGTGGTTTTTCCAAGAAAACTACTGACTACAAAAAATACGAATAACAGAAGTCCACCGCTTAGAACGACAGCTGTTTTTCATTGTTATCATACGGCATTATGGAATAAATACTGAGGCTACTTACAGATCAGTCTTTGAATTTGAGAGCGCTCGTTCTTTCTTCATGCAAGACCTTTAAAAGAAAGGACTGGGCAGTTCTCCACAATAGGTCTTATTGCCTGTACCCTGAACCCCAATCACGTGCAGCTCTTTCACAATAATCCCACTTGTTTAAGGTGTGCCCACATTTCACTTGTCCCACTCAGATACGCTTGATCCTCAATCATTCTCCAGAGGGGAGATAAAATCCTGCAACTTTCTTAGCTGAAAAAAATGACATATTGTCAACGGAGATTACCTGATTATCTTCTTTTATTTTCTTATGTCAAGCATAACAAAATCGCCTCACAGAGTGGTAAGGTTTCAGCAACTCACTGGTCCTCATCAGAATCAAGCCGCAAATGGTGACATGAACATGACGTCCCCTTTGCATTCTCAGCACATTTCTGAAATTACAACAACGTAGTATTGAATACCAACAAATATATTATCTCCGAATATGTGGAAGGCGCTTAAATTTATTCAACGCGCATCAGCAGACATTAATAGATTAATCCTTCATCCGGCAACAAATCCATGCAAACACATTTCTTTCTCACAGTGGTACTAATCTTTCCCAAGGCAACATACATGTGATGTCTAGTTCTATGATTTACCAAATTTTAGAAAATTCGACTGAATAAAAGTTACTTTACAGTATAAGCGATTGTAAACAATACGGTTTATAAGGTGAATCAGCTTTCTACACGATACTTCCAATTCCAGTGTTGCGAATATGCATGCTGGCTGTTACAGGCCTCACCAGACTCCAGAAAACCAACAGTCGAAGCACAAGCGCCGCGCTACTCAAATAGCTAATTGCCGAAACAGCAACAACCAAAGATCGCTTCAAAACAGCAAATGACTGTTGCATAAAAGAATTTAGCGCTCTAGTCCGCCAATAATTAGTTGCCACAAGTTGTGAGAGGTAGAATTTCATCGCATCTCAATATGCGCACGATGACAAGGTGTGAATGAAGACCGAGCAAGCGAATATAAAATAGACTGCTTTCAATGTGCATATAACTGCGATTCTGTAGAAGAGGACATTTTAAAAGTTCTGACTTTGAAGACAAGAATACGCCCAGAAGTGTTTTCTGTTCGTCACACTGGTGAAAACAATAGAAGAGCGAAATGAAACAAAGTTGAGATTGAATCGACTTTTTGCATCACGGCCCTATGGACCCTTATTGAATAGTTTGTAATGCTGTTAGAAAGCTGGGAAAGGTTTCGGACACACATATTTCTCTGTAAAGGATTCAGTACTGTATTTTGGTTGTGAGGAAACGGTAATGTTGAAAATTTTGTTACTAGAGTACCGAAGGCATTAACCAGAACTAATGCACAATTATGTTGAGACGGAAAGTAGTATGTCGATTGCAGTCGAACGTTGGGACCAGGAATCTTTTGAATAATGTCAGACATAAAATTGGTTCATTTCTATTGTGCAGACCCAGAGACTGAGTAACACTGTTGTTCAGTGCCAAGGTGACCCTTGTAACAACAATTTTAGGAATATGTTAGTGAAGCAGATCGATCCAGGTCCATCAATAAAATGTGCTTCATCCCGCACAGTAGCTATGTCCGTTGCGTGAGCAGGCTTCAGACGACTTACAGTAGTGACTAGATTCAATATAGCGTATTACAACACGTAATAGTGAGGAAGAGGAAATCTTTCACGTTATTTGCAAACAAATTTGGTGAACAGATAATTTCAGAAGCTTGGAAAGAGAAGATTTTAAGTTCAGGGGAGTATTCCACATCCTATGCAGACACCTGGAATATGCGTCTGATGTTAGTTGGGAGCGCAGAATTATGAAAAAGTCCGTAAATTAGACTGTGGATGCGAGACTATATCTTTTTTACGATGCTTCCGAAGCAAAATTTTCTTTTTATGCATCCGTTTTCCTCTGTATTGGCAGCACTACATCAGAAGAACGACTTTATCAGTATTCTGTTTAAAATAGAGTTTTGTTCACAGCAGCAGTTAATATATCTTGCAGACTACACATCCTGCTTAATACTCTTTTCTGCTTCTTCCCCTGTGAACTAAATGTGGTTCATTACTTTAAATAACGATTAAAATGCTGGGTGAAAGCTTTTTTTTATAATTTCTTCAAATAGAAGAAGGCACTTTATTGACTGCAACGCCTCTAATCTTGTTTTGGACTAATTAAAACGTTATAGCTGCCTGAAATTTTAGAAAGTTTGTGAGGGTCTGACCTCCGCCCTTACGAAATTTGTCATATCTGCTAATGTTACGCTATAAATCACACAGATCTAAAGACTGTAAGTTCAACTAAATACTTGTTGTTGTTGTGGTCTTCAGTACTGAGACTGGTTTGATGCAGCTCTCCATGCTACTCTATCCTGTGCAAGCTTCTTCATCTCCCAGTACCTACTGCAACCTACATCCTTCTGAATCTGCTTAGTGTATTCATCTCTTGGTCTCCCTCTACGATTTTTACCCTCCACGCTGCCCTCCAATACTAAATTGGTGATCCCTTGATGCCTCAGAACATGTCCTACCAACCGATCCCTTCTTCTGGTCAAGTTGTGCCACAAACTTCTCTTCTCCCCAATCCTATTCAATACTTCCTCATTAGTTATGTGATCTACCCATCTAATCTTCAGCATTCTTCTGTAGCACCACATTTCGAAAGCTTCTATTCTCTTCTTGTCCAAACTATTTATCATCTAAGTTTCACTTCCATACATGGCTACACTCCATACAAATACTTTCAGAAATGACTTCCTGACACTTAAATCTATACTCGATGTTAACAAATTTCTCTTCTTCAGAAACGCTTTTCTTGCCATTGCCAGTCTACATTATATATCCTCTCTACTTCGACCATCATCAGTTATTTTGCTCCCCAAATAGCAAAATTCCTTTACTACTTTAAGTGTCTCGTTTCCTAATCTTATTCCCTCAGCATCACCCGACTTAATTCGACTACATTTCATTATCCTCGTTTTGCTTTTGTTGATGTTCATCTTATATCCTCCTTTCAAGACACTGTCAATTCCGTTCAACTGCTCTTCCAAGTCCTTTGCTGTCTCTAACAGAATTACAATGTCATCGGCGAACCTCAAAGTTTTTATTTCTTCTCCATGGATTTCTCCGAATTTTTCTTTTGTTTCCTTTACTGCTTGGTCAATATACAGATTGAATAACATCGGGGAGAGGCTAAAACCCTGTCTTACTCACTTCCCAACCACTGCTTCCCTTTCATGTACCTCGACTCTTATAACTGCCATCTGGTTTCTGTACAAATTGTAAATAGCCTTTCCCTCCCTGTATTTTACCCCTGCCACCTTTAGAATTTGAAAGAGAGTATTCCTGTCAACATTGTCAAAACCTTTCTCTAAGTCTACAAATGCTAGAAACGTAGGTTTGCCTTTCCTTGATCTTTCTTCTAAGATAAGACGTAAGGTCAGTATTGCCTCACGTGTTCCAGTGTTTCTACGGAATCCAAACTCATCTTTCCCGAGGTCGGCTTACTTAGGGATTACAATTACGAATAACTTCAATTGGAGCAATCACACAGATAATGTTGTGGGTAAAGCAAACCAAAAACTTGATTTATTGGTAGAACGCTCAGAAAATGCGACAGAACAACTAAAGAGACCATGTAGACCACGCTTGCCGGCCCTGTTCTGGAGTACAGCTGTCCGGTGTGGGGTCCACATCAGATGGGGCTGACGGAGGACATCGATAAAGTTCAGAGAAGGTCAGCTCGCTTTGTATTATCGCAAAATAGGAGAGAGAATGCAATGTACGTGATGCGTGAATTAGGGTGGTAGTCATTAAAACAAAGGCGTTTGTCGTTGCGGCAGAATCTTCTTGTGAAATTTCAATCACCAACTTTCTCTTGCGAACGCGAAAATATTCTCTTGGCTCCCATCTAAGTAGCGAGAAACGATCATCGAGATAAAATAAGAGAAGTCAAAGCTCGCACAGAAAGATTTAAGTGCTCTTTTTCCCGCGCCCTGTTAGAGAATGGGACCGTAGAGAAATATCTTGAAGGTGGTTCGATGAACCCTCTGCCACGCACTTCATTGTTAATTACAGAGTGATCATGTGGATGTATGAGTAAATGTAGATCTGCCATGTTAGATCGTAGACAGCACCATCGGACACACCTGTTAACACTTTGCGTCCGCACGCCTCGTACAAATGTATTCACTTGGCGCCGGCAGCGCTAGGTCGGATTACTTGGCTTGTCGTCGGTCGTTCTTGCCATTATCGAGAGATTATAAATTGTTAAGTTTTACTAACCTCGTCGTTAGTTCTCAAAAGTTCACAACCCTGTTCCCCTACTTTCATAAAATTTCGAAGATACATAAACAAATACAAAATTTGTTGGTTTCATATATTTGTTTATTTGCACTGTCTTTGGTACTCAGTACTTCTCTTTCGTATGATATGCAGCAAAAAAGTCTCCAAGATGTAACGCATCTCTACAAGACTTGCACATTAAGTTTGTTGTTCTCCTTTTTTGTTTTTGGAACATACATGGCAGTTCCTTCGTTTTGGTTTATTCGTTTCGGAAATAAGTATTAGCTGGTGTTGCTTTATGCGACCGAAAAGTCTGTCAACCGGATCATGATGAGACGTACGCAATGTAGTGGCAACCCCCAAGTTTTCCTCAGAAGCAAGTACATGATCTTTTATCCACGAATCAGACACTTTCAATAAAAAATCGTGAAATCGGAGACTCTTGAGGTCTGTATCGAAATATTGCCATTTACCGAAAGCAATAAATAATGCGTAATTAAAGAGGTATATGCAAACCTTTTCTGACCATTTTATAGTTTTGCTGTATATAGGGTAAAAACTCAAATATTGGTCTGCCCGATCCACTCCTTTCATGTATTTGTTGTAGTCTAATACACTTTCAGGTTTTTTTATTGTGTAATTGGTTTTTGTACATTTTCTTTGAGTGTCAGTCAAAGGGGCATTATATACTGTAGAGATCATTCGTATCGTTTTAGTTTTCGAAGCTCTGCATAGCTGTGCGAGTACTTCACCTTTCCGTTGATGACAAACTACAGACACATTGACTTTTGCGTGCTTTAATTTTTCCGGAAATCCTATATTTTGCCGTATCGTTCCACAAACTCGAGTTTTCTTTTCAAATAATATTCTCTGCAAGTTCCACACTGTTATTATAATTATCCATACTGAGGTGACGCAACTTTCTATAAGATGGCGTCAATAGTTCCATCACTGTTTTTGCTAAAGGCTGTCCAGCCCCGCTATGTATCTTGAACGAGGAAATGTATCTCGACTCAATAACACTCCGAATGAGTATGCCATATTTCGTAATTTTCGACGGATTGTAAACTTACAAATTTAACTGTCCACGCCGCGATGTCACTCCTTCATCAGCTGAGAAGTTTTGACTTGGATTAAAGGTTTCTTTAAAATTCTTGGAAAAATAATCAATTACAAATTGCACTTTGAAAAGCCGGTCGGCATTATCTGGTTTATTGTTGTCAGAAAAATGTAAAAATGATAATATTTGTCTGAATCGGTTGCGGGTCTTCGTTTTGCGAAATATCGGAGTGTCTGTCAACTGATTAGTTGACCAATAATCATCGATCCTTGCTTTTTTTACATTTGCCATAAGGATAGCAAGCCCAAACCACTTTCTAAGATCGGGTCCCGTAACGTCGACAAATTTGCCATTTCTTTTTATCCAGTTTCCTTCTATTGCAATATTGATGGTAGTACTGGTTGGTTTCGTTCTAATATATTCAAACAGATCGTTCCCAATATACAAGTCTACGATGTCCCCGGCGCTCTGTGTAACTTTGGGAAATATGTTTGGACCTTGAAATTTATTATTGGTCTTCAGTAAATCAAAGTCTGACCACTGTGCACTGTCGTCTTCTTCTGATTCATTCGAATCAGTTGACAGCCATAGCGTTCGCCGAATTCTTCTTGGACGTATTTCACTATCTTCCGACGATACTGCTTCACTTTCATTTTTTTGATATACGATGTCTTCTTCCCACTCGGCCAAGTCGTCCGAAATGTCAGACAAGACGTTCGCGCATTCATCGTAAATAATCGTATCGTCTCTTTCGTGTGCCATGATGAAATGGCATGTTGACGTGTGTAACTTATTTTACCTAAACAAAAAACGAACAGAATGCAAAGATACTACAGTGCTGTCGCCGGCCACTGAGCGATACTATGCTCACGCCACCACTGTGTTGTCGCCGGTCACTGAGCGATACTATGCTCACGCCACCACTGTGTTGCCGCCGGCCACTGAGCGATACTACGCTCACGACACCACTGTGTTGTCGCCGGCCACTGAGCGATACTACGCTCACGACACCACTGTGTTGTCGCCGGCCACTGAGCGATTTTATGTTCATGCCACCACTGTGTTGTCGCCGGCCACTGTGCGATACTATGATCACGACACCACTGTGTTGTCGCCGGCCACTGAGCAATACTATGCTCACGACACCACTGTGTTGTCGCCGGCCACTGAGCGATACTACGCTCACGACACCACTGTGTTGTCGCCGGCCACTGAGCGATACTATGTTCACGCCACCACTGTGTTGTCGCCGGCCACTGAGCGATACTACGCTCACGACACCACTGTGTTGTCGCCGGCCACTGAGCGATACTACGCTTACGACACCACCGTGTTGTCGCCGGCCACTGAGCGATACTATGTTCACGCCACCACTGTGTTGTCGCCGGCCACTGAGCCATACTACGCTCACTACACCACTGTGTTGTCGCCGGCCACTGAGCGATACTATGTTCACGACACCACTGTGTTGTCGCCGGCCACTGTGCGACACTATGCTCACGACACCACTGTGTTGTCGCCGGCCACTGAGCGATACTATGCTCACGACACCACTGTGTTGTCGCCGGCAACTGTGCGATACTATGCTCACGACACCACTGTGTTGTCGCCGGCCACTGAGCGATACTACGCTCACGACACCACTGTGTTGTCGCCGGCCACTGAGCGATACTATGTTCACGCCACCACTGTGTTGTCGCCGGCCACTGTGCGATACTACGCTCACGACACCACTGTGTTGTCGCCGGCCACTGAGCGATACTACGCTCACGACACCACTGTGTTGTCGCCGGCCACTGAGCGATACTATGTTCACGCCACCACTGTGTTGTCGCCGGCCACTGTGCGATACTATGCTCACGACACCACTGTGTTGTCGCCGGCCACTGAGCGATACTACGCTCACGACACCACTGTGTTGTCGCCGGCCACTGAGCGATACTACGCTCACGACACCACTGTGTTGTCGCCGGCCACTGAGCGATACTATGTTCACGCCACCACTGTGTTGTCGCCGGCCACTGTGCGATACTATGCTCACGACACCACTGTGTTGTCGCCGGCCACTGAGCGATACTACGCTCACGCCACCACTGTGTTGTCGCCGGCCACTGAGCGATACTACGCTCACGACACCACTGTGTTGTCGCCGGCCACTGAGCGATACTATGTTCACGCCACCACTGTGATGTCGCCGGCCACTGAGCGATACTACGCTCACGACACCACTGTGTTGTCGCCGGCCACTGAGCGATACTACGCTCACGACACCACTGTGTTGTCGCTGGCCACTGAGCGATACTATGTTCACGCCACCACTGTGTTGTCGCCGGCCACTGAGCCATACTATGTTCACGCCACCACTGTGTTGTCGCCGGCCACTGTGCGATACTATGCTCACGACTCCACTGTGTTGTCGCCGGCCACTGAGCGATACTACGCTCACGACACCACTGTGTTGTCGCCGGCCACTGAGCGATACTACGCTCACGACACCACTGTGTTGTCGCCGGCCACTGAGCGATACTATGTTCACGCCACCACTGTGTTGTCGCCGGCCACTGAGCCATACTACGCTCACGACACCACTGTGTTGTCGCCGGCCACTGAGCGATACTATGTTCACGACACCACTGTGTTGTCGCCGGCCACTGAGCGATACTATGTTCACGCCACCACTGTGTTGTCGCCGGCCACTGAGCGATACTACGCTCACGACACCACTGTGTTGTCGCCGGCCACTGAGCGATACTACGCTCACGACACCACTGTGTTGTCGCCGGCCACTGAGCGATACTACGCTCACGACACCACTGTGTTGTCGCCGGCCACTGAGCGATACTATGTTCACGCCACCACTGTGTTGTCGCCGGCCACTGTGCGATACTATGCTCACGACACCACTGTGTTGTCGCCGGCCACTGAGCGATACTACGCTCACGACACCACTGTGTTGTCGCCGGCCACTGAGCGATACTACGCTCACGACACCACTGTGTTGTCGCCGGCCACTGAGCGATACTATGTTCACGCCACCACTGTGTTGTCGCCGGCCACTGAGCCACACTACGCTCACGACACCACTGTGTTGTCGCCGGCCACTGAGCGATACTATGTTCACGACACCACTGTGTTGTCGCCGGCCACTGAGCGATACTATGCTCACGACACCACTGTGTTGTCGCCGGCCACTGTGCGATACTATGCTCACGACACCACTGTGTTGTCGCCGGCCACTGAGCGATACTATGCTCACGACACCACTGTGTTGTCGCCGGCCACTGAGCGATACTATGTTCACGCCACCACTGTGTTGTCGCCGGCCACTGAGTGATACTATGCTCACGACACCACTGTGTTGTCGCCGGCTACTGAGCGATACTATGTTCACGCCACCACTGTGTTGTCGCCGGCCACTGTGCGATACTATACTCACGACACCACTGTGTTGTCGCCGGCCACTGAGCGATACTATGCTCACGACACCACTGTGTTGTCGCCGGCCACTGAGCGATACTATGATCACGCCACCACTGTGTTCTCGCCGGCCACTATGCGATACTATGCTCACGACACCACTGTGTTGTCGCCGGCCACGGAGCGATACTACGCTCACGACACCACTGTGTTGTCGCCGGCCACTGAGCGATACTATGTTCACGCCACCACTGTGTTGTCGCCGGCCACTGAGCCATACTACGCTCACGACACCACTGTGTTGTCGCCGGCCACTGAGCGATACTATGCTCACGACACCACTGTGTTGTCGCCGGCCACTGAGCGATACTATACTCACGGCACCACTGTGTTGTCGCCGGCCACTGAGCGATACTACGGTCACGACACCACTGTGTTGTCGCCGGCCACTGAGCGATACTATGTTCACGCCACCACTGTGTTGTCGCCGGCCACTGTGCGATACTACGCTCACGACACCACTGTGTTGTCGCCGGCTACTGAGAGATACTACGCTCACGACACCACTGTGTTGTCGCCGGCCACTGAGCGATACTATGTTCACGCCACCACTGTGTTGTCGCCGGCCACTGCAATACTATGCTCACGACACCACTGTGTTGTCGCTGGCCACTGAGCGATACTACGCTCACGACACCACTGTGTTGTCGCCGGCCACTGAGCGATACTACGCTCACGACACCACTGTATTGTCGCCGGCCACTGAGCGATACTACGCTCACGACACCACTGTGTTGTCGCCGGCCACTGAGCGATACTATGTTCACGCCACCACTGTGTTGTCGCCGGCCACTGAGCCATACTACGCTCACGACACCACTGTGTTGTCGCCGGCCACTGAGCGATACTATGCTCACGACACCACTGTGTTGTCGCCGGCCACTGAGCGATACTATGCTCACGACACCACTGTGTTGTCGCCGGCCACTGAGCGATACTATGTTCACGCCACCACTGTGTTGTCGCCGGCCACTGAGCCTTACTACGCTCACGACACCACTGTGTTGTCGCCGGCCACTGAGCGATACTATGTTCACGACACCACTGTGTTGTCGCCGGCCACTGAGCGATACTACGCTCACGACACCACTGTGTTGTCGCCGGCCACTGAGCGATACTATGTTCACGCCACCACTGTGTTGTCGCCGGCCAATGAGCGATACTACGGTCACGCCACCACTGTGTTGTCGCCGGCCACTGAGTGATACTACGCTCACGACACCACTGTGTTGTCGCCGGCCACTGAGCGATACTATGTTCACGCCACCACTGTGTTGTCGCCGGCCACTGAGCGATACTACGCTCACGACACCACTGTGTTGTCGCCGGCCACTGAGCGATACTATGTTCACGCCACCACTGTGTTGTCGCCGGCCACTGAGCCATACTACGCTCACGACACCACTGTGTTGTCGCCGGCCACTGAGCGATACTATGCTCACGACAAAACTGTGTTGTCGCCGGCCACTGAGCGATACTATGCTCACGACACCACTGTGTTGTCGCTGGCCACTGA
The DNA here is from genome assembly GCF_023864275.1 of Schistocerca cancellata. Lineage (NCBI taxonomy): Eukaryota > Metazoa > Arthropoda > Insecta > Orthoptera > Acrididae > Schistocerca > Schistocerca cancellata. The sequence continues at coordinate 61,140,242 of NC_064626.1, read as the reverse complement.
GCGATACTACGCTCACGACACCACTGTGTTGTCGCCGGCCACTGAGCGATACTATGTTCACGCCACCACTGTGTTGTCGCCGGCCACTGTGCGATACTATGCTCACAACACCACTGTGTTGTCGCCGGCCACTGAGCGATACTACGCTCACGACACCACTGTGTTGTCGCCGGCCACTTAGCGATACTATGTTCACGCCACCACTTTGTTGTCGCCGGCCACTGAGCCATACTTCGCTTACGACACCACTGTGTTGTCGCCGCCACTGAGCGATACTATGCTCACGACACCACTGTGTTGTCGCCGGCCACTGAGCGATACTAGGCTCACGACACCACTGTGTTGTCGCCGGCCACTGAGCGATACTACGCTCACGACACCACTGTGTTGTCGCCGGCCACTGAGCGATACTATGTTCACGCCACCACTGTGTTGTCACCGGCCACTGTGCGATACTATGCTCACGACACCACTGTGTTGTCGCCGGCCACTGAGCGATAATACGCTCACGACACCATTGTATTGTCGCCGGCCACTGAGCGATACTATGTTCACGCCACCACTGTGTTGTCGCCGGCCACTGAGCCATACTACGCTCATGACACCACTGTCTTGTCGCCGGCCACTGAGCGATACTATGTTCACGCCACCACTGTGTTGTCGCCGGCCACTGAGCGATATTATGCTCACGACACCACTGTGTTGTCGCCGGCCACTGAGCGATATTATGTTCAGTCCACCACTGTGTTGTCGCCGGCCACTGAGCCATACTACGCTCACGACACCACTGTGTTGTCGCCGGCCACTGTGCGATACTATGTTCACGACACCACTGTGTTGTCGCCGGCCACTGAGCGATACTACGCTCACGACACCACTGTGTTGTCGCCGGCCACTGAGCGATACTATGTTCACGCCACCACTGTGTTGTCGCCGGCCACTGTGCGATACTATGCTCACGACACCACTGTGTTGTCGCCGGCCACTGAGCGATACTACGCTCACGACACCACTGTGTTGTCGCCGGCCACTGAGCGATACTATGTTTACGCCACCACTGTGTTGTCGCCGGCCACTGAGCCATACTACGCTCACGACACCACTGTGTTGTCGCCGGCCACTGTGCGATACTATGCTCACGACACCACTGTGTTGTCGCCGGCCACTGAGCGATACTACGCTCACGACACCACTGTGTTGTCGCCGGCCACTGAGCGATACTCTGTTCAAGCCACCACTGTGTTGTCGCCGGCCACTGAGCCATACTACGCTCACGACACCACTGTGTTGTCGCCGGCTACTGAGAGATACTACGCTCACGACACCACTGTGTTGTCGCCGGCCACTGAGCGATACTATGTTCACGCCACCACTGTGTTGTCGCCAGCCACTGCGATACTATGCTCACGACAGCACTGTGTTGTCGCTGGCCACTGAGCGATACTACGCTCACGACACCACTGTGTTGTCGCCGGAAACTGAGCGATACTACGCTCACGACACCACTGTGTTGTCGCCGGCCACTGAGCGATACTACGCTCACGACACCACTGTGTTGTCGCCGGCCACTGAGCGATACTATGTTCACGCCACCACTGTGTTGTCGCCGGCCACTGAGCCATACTACGCTCACGACACCACTGTGTTGTCGCCGGCCACTGAGCGATACTATGCTCACGACACCACTGTGTTGTCGCCGGCCACTGAGCGATACTATGCTCACGACACCACTGTGTTGTCGCCGGCCACTGAGCGATACTACGCTCACGACACCACTGTGTTGTCGCCGGCCACTGAGCGATACTATGTTCACGGCACCACTGTGTTGTCACCGGCCACTGTGCGATACTATGCTCACGACACCACTGTGTTGTCGCCGGCCACTGAGCGATACTACGCTCACGACACCATTGTGTTGTCGCCGGCCACTGAGCGATACTATGTTCACGCCACCACTGTGTTGTCGCCGGCCACTGAGCCATACTACGCTCACGACAACACTGTGTTGTCGCCGGCCACTGAGCGATACTATGTTCACGCCACCACTGTGTTGTCGCCGGCCACTGAGCGATATTATGCTCACGACACCACTGTGTTGTCGCCGGCCACTGAGCGATACTATGTTCACGCCACCACTGTGTTGTCGCCGGCCACTGAGCCATACTACGCTCACGACACCACTGTGTTGTCGCCGGCCACTGAGCGATACTATGTTCACGACACCACTGTGTTGTCGCCGGCCACTGAGCGATACTACGCTTACGTCACCACTGTGTTGTCGCCGGCCACTGAGCGATACTATGTTCACGCCACCACTGTGTTGTCGCCGGCCACTGTGCGATACTATGCTCATGACACCACTGTGTTGTCGTCGGCCACTGAGCGATACTACGCTCACGACACCACTGTGTTGTCGCCGGCCACTGAGCGATACTACGCTGACGACACCACTGTGTTGTCGCCGGCCACTGAGCGATACTATGTTCACGCCACCACTGTGTTGTCGCCGGCCACTGAGCTATACTACGCTCACGACACCACTGTGTTGTCGCCGGCCACTGAGCGATACTACGCTCACGACACCACTGTGTTGTCGCCGGCCACTGAGCGATACTATGTTCACGCCACCACTGTGTTGTCGCCGGCCACTGAGCCATACTATGTTCACGCCACCACTGTGTTGTCGCCGGCCACTGTGCGATACTATGCTCACGACACCACTGTGTTGTCGCCGGCCACTGAGCGATACTACGCTCACGACACCACTGTGTTGTCGACGGCCACTGAGCGATACTATGTTCACGCCACCACTGTGTTGTCGCCGGCCACTGAGCCATACAATGTTCACGCCACCACTGTGTTGTCGCCGGTCACTGTGCGATACTACGCTCACGACACCACTGTGTTGTCGCCGGCCACTGAGCGATACTACGCTCACGACACCACTGTGTTGTCGACGGCCACTGAGCGATACTATGTTCACGCCACCACTGTGTTGTCGCCGGCCACTGAGCCATACTACGCTCACGACACCACTGTGTTGTCGCCGGCCACTGAGCGATACTATGTTCACGACACCACTGTGTTGTCGCCGGCCACTGAGCGATACTATGTTCACGCCACCACTGTGTTGTCGCCGGCCACTGAGCGATACTACGCTCACGACACCACTGTGTTGTCGCCGGCCACTGAGCGATACTATGTTCACGCCACCACTGTGTTGTCGCCGGCCACTGAGCCATACTACGCTCACGACACCACTGTGTTGTCGCCGGCCACTGAGCGATACTATGCTCACGACACCACTGTGTTGTCGCCGGCCACTGAGCGATACTATGCTCACGACACCACTGTGTTGTCGCTGGCCACTGAGCGATACTACGCTCACGACACCACTGTGTTGTCGCCGGCCACTGAGCGATACTATGTTCACGCCACCACTGTGTTGTCGCCGGCCACTGAGCCATACTATGTTCACGCCACCACTGTGTTGTCGCCGGCCACTGTGCGATACTACGCTCACGACACCACTGTGTTGTCGCCGGCCACTGAGCGATACTACGCTCACGACACCACTGTGTTGTCGACGGCCACTGAGCGATACTATGTTCACGCCACCACTGTGTTGTCGCCGGCCACTGAGCCATACTACGCTCACGACACCACTGTGTTGTCGCCGGCCACTGAGCGATACTATGTTCACGACACCACTGTGTTGTCGCCGGCCACTGAGTGATACTATGTTCACGCCACCACTGTGTTGTCGCCGGCCACTGAGCGATACTACGCTCACGACACCACTGTGTTGTCGCCGGCCACTGAGCGATACTATGTTCACGCCACCACTGTGTTGTCGCCGGCCACTGAGCGATACTACGCTCACGACACCACTGTGTTGTCGCCGGCCACTGAGCGATACTATGTTCACGCCACCACTGTGTTGTCGCCGGCCACTGAGCCATACTACGCTCACGACACCACTGTGTTGTCGCCGGCCACTGAGCGATACTACGCTCACGACACCACTGTGTTGTCGCCGGCAACTGAGCGATACTATGTTCACGCCACCACTGTGTTGTCACCGGCCACTGTGCGATACTATGCTCACGACACCACTGTGTTGTCGCCGGCCACTGAGCGATAATACGCTCACGACACCATTGTGTTGTCGCCGGCCACTGAGCGATACTATGTTCACGCCACCACTGTGTTGTCGCCGGCCACTGAGCCATACTACGCTCATGACACCACTGTGTTGTCGCCGGCCACTGAGCGATACTATGTTCACGCCACCACTGTGTTGTCGCCGGCCACTGAGCGATATTATGCTCACGACACCACTGTGTTGTCGCCGGCCACTGAGCGATATTATGTTCAGTCCACCACTGTGTTGTCGCCGGCCACTGACCCATACTACGCTCACGACACCACTGTGTTGTCGCCGGCCACTGAGCGATACTATGTTAACGACACCACTGTGTTGTCGCCGGCCACTGAGCGATACTACGCTCACGACACCACTGTGTTGTCGCCGGCCACTGAGCGATACTATGTTCACGCCACCACTGTGTTGTCGCCGGCCACTGTGCGATACTATGCTCACGACACCACTGTGTTGTCGCCGGCCACTGAGCGATACTACGCTCACGACACCACTGTGTTGTCGCCGGCCACTGAGCGATACTATGTTTACGCCACCACTGTGTTGTCGCCGGCCACTGAGCCATACTACGCTCACGACACCACTGTGTTGTCGCCGGCCACTGTGCGATACTATGCTCACGACACCACTGTGTTGTCGCCGGCCACTGAGCGATACTACGCTCACGACACCACTGTGTTGTCGCCGGCCACTGTGCGATACTATGTTCACGCCACCACTGTGTTGTCGCCGGCCACTGAGCCATACTACGCTCACGACACCACTGTGTTGTCGCCGGCCACTGAGCGATACTATGCTCACGTCACCACTGTGTTGTCGCCGGCCACTGAGCCATACTACGCTCACGACACCACTGTGTTGTCGCCGGCCACTGTGCGATACTATGCTCACGACACCACTGTGTTGTCGCCAGCCACTGAGCGATACTACGCTCACGACACCACTGTGTTGTCGCCGGCCACTGAGCGATACTATGTTCACGCCACCACTGTGTTGTCGCCGGCCACTGAGCCATACTACGCTCACGACACCACTGTGTTGTCGCCGGCCACTGAGCGATACTATGCTCACGACACCACTGTGTTGTCGCCGGCCACTGTGCGATACTATGCTCACGACACCACCGTGTTGTCGCCGGCCACTGAGCCATACTACGCTCACGACACCGCTGTGTTGTCGCCGGCCACTGAGCGATACTATGCTCACGACACCACTGTGTTGTCGCCGGCCACTGTGCGATACTATGCTCACGACACCACTGTGTTGTCGCCGGCCACTGAGCCATACTACGCTCACGACACCACTGTGTTGTCGCCGGCCACTGAGCGATACTATGTTCACGCCACCACTGTGTTGTCGCCGGCCACTGAGCCATACTACGCTCACGACACCACTGTGTTGTCGCCGGCCACTGTGCGATACTATGCTCACGACACCACTGTGTTGTCGCCGGCCACTGAGCGATACTACACTCACGACACCACTGTGTTGTCGCCGGCCACTGAGCGATACTATGTTCACGCCACCACTGTGTTGTCGCCGGCCACTGAGCCATACTACGCTCACGACACCACTGTGTTGTCGCCGGCCACTGAGCGATACTATGCTCACGACACCACTGTGTTGTCGCCGGCCACTGTGCGATACTACGCTCACGACACCACTGTGTTGTCGCCGGCCACTGAGCGATACTATGTTCACGCTACCACTGTGTTGTCGCCGGCCACTGAGCCATACTACGCTCACGACACCACTGTGTTGTCGCCGGCCACTGTGCGATACTATGCTCACGACACCACCGTGTTGTCGCCGGCCACTGAGCCATACTACGCTCACGCCACCACTGTGTTGTCGCCGGCCACTGAGCCATACTACGCTCACGACACCACTGTGTTGTCGCCGGCCACTGTGCGATACTATGCTCACGACACCACTGTGTTGTCGCCGGCCACTGAGCCATACTACGCTCACGACACCACTGTGTTGTCGCCGGCCACTGAGCGATACTATGTTCGCGCCACCACTGTGTTGTCGCCGGCCACTGAGCCATACTACGCTCACGACACCACTGTGTTGTCGCTGGCCACTGTGCGATACTATGCTCACGACACCACTGTGTTGTCGCCGGCCACTGAGCGATACTACGCTCACGACACCACTGTGTTGTCGCTGGCCACTGAGCGATACTATGTTCACGCCACCACTGTGTTGTCGCCGGCCACTGACCCATACTACGCTCACGACACCACTGTGTTGTCGCCGGCCACTGAGCGATACTATGCTCACGACACCACTGTGTTGTCGCCGGCCACTGTGCGATACTATGCTCACGACACCACCGTGTTGTCGCCGGCCACTGTGCGATACTACGCTCACGACACCACTGTGTTGTCGCCGGCCACTGAGCGATACTATGCTCACGACACCACTGTGTTGTCGCCGGCCACTATGCGATACTATGCTCACGACACCACTGTGTTGTCACCGGCCACTGTGCGATACTACGCTCACGACTCCACTGTGTTGTCGCTGGCCGCTGAGTGATACTATGCACACGACACCACTGTGTTGTCGCCGGCCACTGTGCGATACTATGCTCACGACACCACCGTGTTGTCGCCGGCCACTGAGCCATACTACGCTCATGACACCACTGTGTTGTCGCCGGCCACTGAGCGATACTATGCTCACGACACCACTGTGTTGTCGCCGGCCACTGTGCGATACTATGCTCACGACACCACCGTGTTTTCGCCGGCCACTGAGCCATACTACGCTCACGACACCACTGTGTTGTCGCCGGCCACTGAGCGATACTATGCTCACGACACCACTGTGTTGTCGCCGGCCACTGTGCGATACTATGCTCACGACACCACCGTGTTGTCGCCGGCCACTGTGCGATACTACGCTCACGACACCACTGTGTTGTCGCCGGCCACTGAGCGATACTATGCTCACGACACCACTGTGTTGTCGCCGGCCACTGTGCGATACTATGCTCACGACACCACTGTGTTGTCGCCGGCCACTGTGCGATACTACGCTCACGACTCCACTGTGTTGTCGCTGGCCGCTGAGTGATACTATGCACACGACACCACTGTGGGGTCGCCGGACGGCATAGTATTAACACCCGCATCCGGCCATCCAGATTTAGGTTTTCCATGATTTCCCTATATCGCTTCAGACAAACGTCGAGATGGTTTCTTGGAAAGGGCACAGCCAAACTCCTTTCCCATCCTTCCCTAAACCGATGGGACTGATGACCTTGCTGTTTGGTTCCCTCCCTCAAATCAACCAAACAACCAACACCTGCTAAAAAAGTTTATTACAGACAGAATTTCGGGCAATATTAATGTTGTTGTACCATTTCTATTGGATGGTCACTTTCAGTAGCCCACGACCAAGACTCGTGTCTGGGGCTATTGAAAATGGACATCCTTTAGAAATTGGTATTGCCACATTAATACTGCCCTAGATTCTGACTGTAATACACTTCACAACCAATATTAGCCAATGGATCGCGGGACAGATTAACGACATCTACTTCAGTTTGACAGTGTTTTTTTTGCAATCCGTAAAGGCTTCTGTGGATTCATGGTATGCACATCCGACAAGCCGGCCGGAGTGGCCTTGCGGTTCTAGGCGCTACAGTCTGGAACCGAGCGACCGCTACGGTCGCAGGTTCGAATCCTGCCTCGGGCATGGATGTGTGTGATGTCCTTAGGTTAGTTACGTTTAATTAGTTCTAAGTTCTAGGCGACTGATGACCTCAGAAGTTAAGTCGCATTGTGCTCAGAGCCATTTGAACCAATTTTGAACATCGGACATAATACGATGCTAATACCGTGTAACTTGATGAAACAGAAGTACCGACGTCAGCTGCAAGAGGCTACTGAAATAATTCACTAGCGACGAGTGAAAGATTGTGCCGGACCGCAACTGGAAACCGGATCCGCCGGTTTGTACGAGCGGTCGCCTTAACAGCTTCACATGCAACACTAATTCCCAACTTGTCGCACACTGCTAGTAGTGCTCTCCTGCCCACCATATCACCGTGTATGACTGCTTCTGATACTGATAATTACCCCTACTCGGCGAGTAAGAGGGTCCAAGAGTTTCTTCAGTTACTTCGTACCAAGCGAAAGTCAGTGGCTGAGCTGTAGAGGTACTTAACTACGGGGATACTGACTGCTACGTTTCATCCGTTGTTGCAGATAGTCCCAGAGATAGGGTATCCGTGTCTCCATCAGACCGGGAACACAGGCATGCAACCCTGGGGTATTGTCATCCTCGAAAACGAGACTGCTGACAGTACACTCATGCCGAAGATTCACACCCGTGTGGTTGTCAGAATATCCGCGTCGGTTTTATGCATTTACTACAAGGAGCCGCACAGCTGGTAACTGCCGGCCGCGGTGGTCCCGCGGTTCTAGGCGCGCAGTCCGGAACCGCGCAACTGCTACGGTCGCAGGTTCGAATCCTGCCTCGGGCATGGATGTGTGTGATGTCCTTAGGTTAGTTAGGTTTAAGTAGTTCTAAGTTCTAGGGCACTGATGACCACAGCTGTTAAGTCCCATAGTGCTCAGAGCCATTTGAACCATTTTTTGAACTCTTAACTAATACGATAGAGGTGGCCCTAGCAAACATGAGACATGGTTGTTGCACCGCAGAAAAGATAACAAACAGGGTGATCACCTAACTGTGAAATGAAATAATGGTTCATACACTCCTGGAAATTGAAATAAGAACACCGTGAATTCATTGTCCCAGGAAGGGGAAACTTTATTGACACATTCCTGGGGTCAGATACATCACATGATCACACTGACAGAACCACAGGCACATAGACACAGGCAACAGAGCATGCACAATGTCGGCACTAGTACAGTGTATATCCACCTTTCGCAGCAATGCAGGCTGCTATTCTCCCATGGAGACGATCGTAGAGATGCTGGATGTAGTCCTGTGGAACGGATTGCCATGCCATTTCCACCTGGCGCCTCAGTTGGACCAGCGTTCGTGCTGGACGTGCAGACCGCATGAGACGACGCTTCATCCAGTCCCAAACATGCTCAATGGGGGACAGATCCGGAGATCTTGCTGGCCAGGGTAGTTGACTTACACCTTCTAGAGCACGTTGGGTGGCACGGGATACATGCGGACGTGCATTGTCCTGTTGGAACAGCAAGTTCCCTTGCCGGTCTAGGAATGGTAGAACGATGGGTTCGATGACGGTTTGGATGTACCGTGCACTATTCAGTGTCCCCTCGACGATCACCAGTGGTGTACGGCCAGTGTAGGAGCCGCTCCCCACACCATGATGCCGGGTGTTGGCCCTGTGTGCCTCGGTCGTATGCAGTCCTGATTGTGGCGCTCACCTGCACGGCGCCAAACACGCATACGACCATCATTGGCACCAAGGCAGAAGCGACTCTCATCGCTGAAGACGACACGTCTCCATTCATCCCTCCATTCACGCCTGTCGCGACACCACTGGAGGCGGGCTGCACGATGTTGGGGCGTGAGCGGAAGACGGCCTAACGGTGTGCGGGACCGTAGCCCAGCTTCATGGAGACGGTTGCGAATGGTCCTCGCCGATACCCCAGGAGCAACAGTGTCCCTAATTTGCTGGGAAGTGGCGGTGCGGTCCCCTATGGCACTGCGTAGGATCCTACGGTCTTGGCGTGCATCCGTGCGTCACTGCGGTCCGGTCCCAGGTCGACGGGCACGTGCACCTTCCGCCGACCACTGGCGACAACATCGATGTACTGTGGAGACCTCACGCCCCACGTGTTGAGCAATTCGGCGGTACGTCCACCCGGCCTCCCGCATGCCCACTATACGCCCTCGCTCAAAGTCCGTCAACTGCACATACGGTTCACGTCCACGCTGTCGCGGCATGCTACCAGTGTTAAAGACTGCGATGGAGCTCCGTATGCCACGGCAAACTGGCTGACACTGACGGCGGCGGTGCACAAATGCTGCGCAGCTAGCGCCATTCGACGGCCAACACCGCGGTTCCTGGTGTGTCCGCTGTGCCGTGCGTGTGATCATTGCTTGTACAGCCCTCTCGCAGTGTCCGGAGCAAGTATGGTGGGTGTGACACACCGGTGTCAATGTGTTCTTTTTTCCATTTCCAGGAGTGTATAAACGGATTGAGTGCCAAATAGGAGGATCAAAGTTAGAACTGGTGGACGGTTTCAAGTACTTAGGATGCATATTCTCACAGGATGGCAACATAGTGAAAGAACTGGAAGCGAGGTGTAGCAAAGCTAATGCAGTGAGCGCTCAGCTACGATCTACTCTCTTCTGCAAGAAGGAAGTCAGTACCATAACTAAGTTATCTGTGCACCGTTCAATCTTTCGACCAATTTTTTTGTATGGGAGCGAAAGCTGGGTGGATTCAGGTTACCTTATCAATAAGGTTGAGGTTACGGATATGAAAATAGCTAGGATGATTGCAGGTACTAGTAGATGGGAACAATGGCAGGAGGGTGTCCACAACGAGGAAATCAAAGAAAAACTGGGAATGAACTCTATAGATGTAGCAGTCAGGGCGAACAGGCTTAGATGGTGGGGTCATGCTACACGCATGGGAGAAGCAAGGTTATCCAAGAGACTCATGGGTTCAGCAGTAGAGGGTAGGAGGAGTCGGGGCAGACCAAGGAGAAGGTACCTGGATTCGGTTAAGAACGATTTTGAAGTAATAGGTTTAACATCAGAAGAGGCACCAATGTTAGCACTGAATAGGGGATCATGGAGGAACTGTATAAGGGGGAGGGGGGCTATGCTCCAGACTGAACGCTGAAAGGCATAATCAGTCTTAAACGATGATGATGATGATGATGTTGGGTAAAACTCGAGTTGAAAGGAAGACAATTCTATGGTGTCCTCATAGTGATCGCCTGAATCCTCCAAAACAATGGGAAACTACCATATGCAAATAACATCATTGACCAAGTCACGAATGAGGCTTCCATCATTCGACGAAAGCAGAAGATTCACGGAATATAATCGATCCTAACAACACGCCTATCAACGTTCGGTAATTCTCACCCGTTCCCTCCCGATGCGCAAATTTTCACGATATTCTGCACGCACTGGCGTGGAACGCTGTCAGCGCCGTGATACACTGGAGACTGTTGTGTCTAGGAAGGCTGCATACTCAGCTCGCTAGACAAACATGCAAACAAATCGTATTAATGAGTTTTACGAGGGCAGTTCAATAAGTAATGCAACACATTTTTTTTCTGAAACAGGGGTTGTTTTATTCAGCATTGAAGTACACCAGGTTATTCCCCAATCTTTTAGCTACACAACACTATTTTTCAACGTAATCTCCATTCAATGCTACGGCCTTACGCTACCTTGAAATGAGGGCCTGTATGCCTGCACGGTACCATTCCACTGGTCGATGTCGGAGCCAACGTCGCACTGCATCAATAACTTCTTCATCATCCGCGTAGTGCCTCCCACGGATTGCGTCCTTCATTGGGCCAAACTTATGGAAATCCGACGGTGCGAGATCGGGGCTGTAGGGTGCATGAGGAAGAACAGTCCACTGAAGTTTTGTGAGCTCCTCTCGGGTGCGAAGACTTGTGTGAGGTCTTGCGTTGTCATGAAGAAGGAGAAGTTCGTTCAGATTTTTGTGCCTACGAACACGCTGAAGTAGTTTCTTCAATTTCTGAAGAGTAGCACAATACACTTCAGAGTTGATCGTTTGACCATGGGGAAGGACATCGAACAGAATAACCCCTTCAGCGTCCCAGAAGACTGTAACCATGACTTTACCGGCTGAGGGTATGGCTTTAAACTTTTTCTTGGTAGGGGAGTGGGTGTGGCGCCACTCCATTGATTGCCGTTTTGTTTCAGGTTCGAAGTGATGAACCCATGTTTCATCGCCTATAACAATCTTTGACAAGAAATTGTCACCCTCAGTCAAATGACGAGCAAGCAATTCCGCACAGATGGTTCTCCTTTGCTCTTTATGGTGTTTGGTTAGACAACGAGGGACCCAGCGGGAACAAACCTTTGAATATCCCAACTGGTGAACAATTGTGACAGCACTACCAACAAAGATGTCAAGTTGAGCGCTGAGTTGTTTGATGGTGATCCGTCGATCATCTCGAACGAGTGTGTTCGCACGCTCCGCCATTGCAGGAGTCACAGCTGTGCACGGCCGGCCCGCACGCGGGAGATCAGACAGTCTTGCTTGACCTTGCGGCGATGATGACACACGCTTTGCCCAACGACTCACCGTGCTTTTGTCCACTGCCAGATCACCGTAGACATTCTGCAAGCGCCTATGAATATCTGAGATGCCCTGGTTTTCCGCCAAAAGAAACTCGATCACTGCCCGTTGTTTGCAACGCACATCCGTTACAGACGCCATTTTAACAGCTCCGTACAGCGCTGCCACCTGTCGGAAGTCAATGAAACTATACGAGACGAAGCGGGAATGTTTGAAAATATTCCACAAGAAATTTCCGATTTTTTCAACCAAAATTGGCCGAGAAAAAAAATGTGTTGCATTACTTATTGAACTGGCCTCGTATTACAATAAGAAAATTACAGCACTTCACTTTTGCAATTACACTGATGTGTCGCAAGCAAAGGTCGACATACGAAATAATCCTCTACAGTATAGACAATTCCTAGTCTGTGCTACCTAAAGGGTACAAGCGATGTGATCTAGCGTTGACGCTGCTCCCGAAGTCACTAATCTTGAAACTGCTATTGAACTGGTCCGTCACCAGTCGGTCGCGGCGCTTATGTCCTCTCCACACAGGGGCCGCTGCTGTCGCGTTGTCGTCCTGGAGAGAGGTCCAGTCAGCGTGCGACAGGCGGACTTCTTCTCACAGCCTTCTCTTCTCTTTCGTTCCCGGCTGGCGTGCCGGCGCTTGAATTTACACCGTAACACGGACTGCAACCCATCAGCTGCCGACTACTCCCACATAGCCCTTCTCAACATCTGCAGATGTCGTCCTCTCTTCTGTATCCCCCATATCAAGTGTGTTGTTGCGTGTCTCCAGCTGAAGTGTTCGCTGTCAGAACGAACAGAACTCTTTCATCTCTCTTCATTCTCGAGCAATTGACATGCGCCAATGAAAAAAACGCTCAAAAATGCTGGCTAATTATGTATTTGTTAACAACGCAACAATCTGCCCTTCTAGCAAATGTTTTACAACGTTAACCAATCGTTTCACGCACACGTACGCAGTTCTTAAACAATCCTAAGTTGACTCTCACTCTTCAGCTAAGTCTTCTGCCCAAACCGATTGTTATTGGCAAGGCGTGACACCCATCTCCGATCCTTGTAGGTCGGAATGTTTCTACGACCACTGTTCTTACTCCTGCAGTTGGTACCACGACTCCTTGTAGATACGCTGGACACCACACCTTGACATACCAACAAATCGGACATCTTTTATTCCAGGTGTGTTAATGGGCATGGTAGTTCCTTTCCATCATTTTGTCACGTCTTCACTGCACTGATTCCGTACATGCGAGTGGCACATTCGCACCAACTCACCGCCATGCCTTAAGTCAGCGACAGCGACAGAGAATCGCATGACCACCTGGTACCGGTCCTACACCTTCTTCAGGCTCTCCAAAAGTAGATTTCAAGGGAGCGACTAATACTTTGTCCGATGACATTATATAATTCTGTACGACTATTGTATATGAAAACATAGATACTCTGCACCATGAAGGGATTAGACTGTCAAAGAATATTTTCAGAATTAATCTGAGACCAGTCTATGTGCTAATACACTCCTGGAAATAGAAAAAAGAACACATTGACACCGGTGTGTCAGACCCACCATACTTGCTCCGGACACTGCGAGAGGGCTGTACAAGCAATGATCACACGCACGGCACAGCGGACACACCAGGAACCGCGGTGTTGGCCGTCGAATGGCGCTAGCTGCGCAGCATTTGTGCACCGCCGCCGTCAGTGTCAGCCAGTTTGCCGTGGCCTACGGAGCTCCATCGCAGTCTTTAACACTGGTAGCATGCCGCGACAGCGTGGACGTGAACCGTATGTGCAGTTGACGGACTTTGAGCGAGGGCGTATAGTGGGCATGCGGGAGGCCGGGTGGACGTACCGCCGAATTGCTCAACACGTGGGGCGTGAGGTCTCCACAGTACATCGATGTTGTCGCCAGTGGTCGGCGGAAGGTGCACGTGCCCGTCGACCTGGGACCGGACCGCAGCGACGCACGGATGCACGCCAAGACCGTAGGATCCTACGCAGTGCCGTAGGGGACCGCACCGCCACTTCCCAGCAAATTAGGGACACTGTTGCTCCTGGGGTATCGGCGAGCACCATTCGCAACCGTCTCCATGAAGCTGGGCTACGGTCCCGCACACCGTTAGGCCGTCTTCCGCTCACGCCCCAACATCGTGCAGCCCGCCTCCAGTGGTGTCGCGACAGGCGTGAATGGAGGGACGAATGGAGACGTGTCGTCTTCAGCGATGAGAGTCGCTTCTGCCTTGGTGCCAATGATGGTCGTATGCGTGTTTGGCGCCGTGCAGGTGAGCGCCACAATGAGGACTGCATACGACCGAGGCACACAGGGCCAACACCCGGCATCATGGTGTGGGGAGCGATCTCCTACACTGGCCGTACACCACTGGTGATCGTCGAGGGGACACTGAATAGTGCACGGTACATCCAAACCGTCATCTAACCCATCGTTCTACCATTCCTAGACCGGCAAGGGAACTTGCTGTTCCGACAGGACAATGCACGTCCGCATGTATCCCGTGCCACCCAACGTGCTCTAGAAGGTGTAAGTCAACTACCCTGGCCAGCAAGATCTCCGGATCTGTCCCCCATTGAGCATGTTTGGGACTGGATGAAGCGTCGTCTCACGCTGTCTGCACGTCCAGCACGAACGCTGGTCCAGCTGAGGCGCCAGGTGGAAATGGCATGGCAAGCCGTTCCACAGGACTACATCCAGCATCTCTACGATCGTCTCCATGGGAGAATAGCAGCCTGCATTGCTGCGAAAGGTGGATATACACTGTACTAGTGCCGACATTGTGCATGCTCTGTTGCCTGTGTCTATGTGCCTGTGGTTCTGTCAGTGTGATCATGTGATGTATCTGACCCCAGGAATGTGTCAATAAAGTTTCCCCTTCCTGGGACAATGAATTCACGGTGTTCTTATTTCAATTTCCAGGAGTGTATGTTGGTCTGAAGCCAGTTGATGTTCACGGCGAACTCTCATAGTTTGTCAATGATATGCTACCTTGTCAGCCCCTCAGTAAACAATTTCCACACTATTGGTCTCCACAACGACCCAGCCAGTTTTTGTAGTCCTCCACACGTAAATAGGCCGTTAAGGATTTGCGCAGAAGCGTGTGGTATTAGGCATGACACGATTAGTTAATATGGGTCAGTCGTTTCACACGAATACAGAATGTGTACAGCAGAATTCATGTTCAAGATAATCTCTTTGATGGGAGCATCAACGTTGTGGTGTAGGCGCACGGATACCTTCGCACTTTTCCTCTTTGTCTCGTTGAAACCTCCAGTTTCGTTTGCCAACGACAGCTGAACAGGCTGAACCCATCTCCACCGTCAAAGATTCGGAGATTATTCGTCGGCACTTACCTCATTATTTTGGTATAAAAGACCTGTGGTTTCCGGTGGCTCGTTACAGAGCAGTAATGTCATTATGATTTTGCGATTTGTTACCCCAGTTACATTTGTTACGACTCCATAACGTAATTTCGGCGACTTCAGTACCTAACGGCCTACCGATATGTCTCATAACGAAAGAGACTGACAAATTCGACGCGGCAAGAGCTCCGTGAAGAATTCATTCAGGAAAGGATTTACCACGGTCTGTTCGTGAAGACGATGGATGTTATTCTTGGAAGATCAATTGTGTTTCCAGAATGAAATTTTCACTCTGCAGCGGAGAGTGCGTTATTATAAAGCATCCTGGCAGATTAAAACTGTGTGCTGGACCGACACTCGAACTCGGGACCTTTGCCTTATGCGGGCAAGTGCTCTACCAACTATTTTTTTACTATTATTAGAGTGACTTGGTACTATCATGCAACTTCAGTAGACCATAATTAAATCATCATGTACTATAATCTCTACCAACTATTCTTTTACAATTATTAGAGTGACTTGGTACTATCATGCAACTTCAGTAGACCATAATTAAATCATCATGTACTATAATCTCTAACAACTATTTTTTTACAATTATTAGAGTGACTTGGTACTATCATGCAACTTCAGTAGACCGTAATTAAATCATCATGTACTATAATCTCTACCAACTATTTTTTTACAATTATTAGAGTGACTTGGTACTATCATGCAACTTCAGTAGACCATAATTAAATCATCATGTACTATAATCTCTACCAACTATTTTTTTACAATTATTAGAGTGACTTGGTACTATCATGCAACTTCAGTAGACCGTAATTAAATCATCATGTACTATAATCTCTACCAACTATTTTTTTACAATTATTAGAGTGACTTGGTACTATCATGCAACTTCAGTAGACCGTAATTAAATCATCATGTACTATAATCTCTACCAACTATTTTTTTACAATTATTAGAGTGACTTGGTACTATCATGCAACTTCAGTAGACCATAATTAAATCATCATGTACTATAATCTCTACCAACTATTTTTTTACAATTATTAGAGTGACTTGGTACTATCATGCAACTTCAGTAGACCATAATTAAATCATCATGTACTATAATCTGCAATTGAGAGAAAAATTAATTATGATAAAAAAACAATAAGAAAAGGAGAAAGGAAAGAAAGAGAACATAGCCGGAAAACCACCACCAAGCTCTCGTGATATATATAAACAATCTTTATATAGTTTTAATTTCGATTTTTTTAAATTTTTAGTTATTTTGTATTTTTTAGCATTATATATATACTTCATATAGAATGTAAAAGCAGAAATGCAACGAGATCAAATTATATTCGAAATAGCAAACTAAGAAAAATTCCAAGCTCATGTGTGTATATACTTCATCTATGCACATTTCACAATAGGACTGGAGCGACACTGAGTCAAAACAATACGAGCGGGTAAACTAGGAGAGAACAAGCCGAATCAGATCAGATGGGAAACAGACATAACAAAGAAAACATCTATCATCAGAAAAATGAAATTAACCAACGCCTTGCCAACGGAAAACAAGATTGAAGATGTTGGCGAAGAGGTCTCGATATCGAGGCATTCGCGAGCATGCCCAATAGGCCGTGATCATGTATTGCATGAAGTTTATGTGATTTCCCCCTCGCCTTCTACAACATAACGAACGAAGTGTCCCAGCAATCACATAATGGTATGGGTTTTCGACCGTGGAAAGAAGGAAGACTCTGGGCGCAATATGATGTCCGTAGTGTTTAAAGTCTCTGAAGATGAGTAAGGAAAGCCAATTGCGTCCTAATCCAAGGCTAGTTTGCCATTAGACCCCCAAAAGTGAAGCGATGTCTTATCGCGTTTGTAGACGTACAACGATTACATAAATCCGTGTCGCTAAGCCCAATACGGAAAAGTCGCTCGCTCGTTAGAATCAAGTTATTTACTACCTTATACCAAGAGGACACTACGCGCATCGGCAAAATCGGAAGACTGATATTGCACCAAACTGTCGTCCAATTCGTTTGCGGCGATCCTCTTTCAACGAGGATCGGGGATGGGACTGCTGTCCAATGAGACTGTAGAAATTTCGTGATGAGGACGGATATCTATAAAATATCAGCCCCTAGATAGCTCACCGCAAGACAAAAGTCACGAATGTGTTTTAACTTATAATTTATGCGACCAACATCAATAGGGGGTTCAAGACTAGCAGGACGGACACAGAGGAATAAACGAGGCGTGAATGTGTGAGTTTTTGAGTCATCATGAAAACAGTACGTCGCACGTATAGCATCTGCATCTTCTTTCGCATATCAGCCAGGCCCGAGCCCCAAAGCCACGAGGCTTCGTGACCACCTCATACCGTAAGAGAAAGATATGTCTTTTCCATAAGAAACTACCAGACAATTGCTGTAGTTTCTTCACCATCATCGAGGGAAGCGGATAAACTTGGGCTACGTAATAAACTTTGCAGAAGAGATATGTATCTGGAGCAGAGTAAGCGAACACCTTTCATGTTCAAGGATTGCTCCCTGATTTTTTCCGTAACAGACTTCCAGTTGAGCGTCGCCATTTTAAGTGGAGAACGATCAATGATGATACCGATAGACGTATGCCCATCCACTGCAGTAGCCCATCGAACAACGGAATCATCAGAACCTCGCAAAGTAATAAGCTGCATTTATCTTCATTAACTAGTGCACCTAAACTCCAACAATAATCATCGATTACAGCCTTCAGTCGAGATGTCTCCGCAAAATTGCGGAGTAAAACCATCATGTCATCCGCATATGCAAGAACACCTATAGTCCCTCCGGAAAGCGTCCAGCCTTTCAGCTGGGATGCTAGCATCCGAATTAGAGGCTCCAGAGACAGCACAAACAAAGTCATTGACAGCGGGCTTCCTTGACGCTCTCCTCGACGGATATTTATCGGGGGCGTCATTTGGCCATTAACAAACACCGAAGCAGAAATATCCGTAAACAGATTTGAGAGCACTCGCCGTGCGTCAACAGTAAAACCAACAGTCTCCAGAATCTGAAGCAAAAGTCTCTATCGAAGTCTAGGAAAGCAAGGGCACAAGGAGACGTACGTTACAGCAGCAACCGAAACCACGTCACGACACTCGACTATAGGGGTAAGAATGGTACGACCAGGTACACAGCATTGATGTTTTGCAACAAACATCTCCATAAGATGCGACATCCGACTATTAACTGCCCTCGTCACAGTCTTATAATCAAAGTTCAACGAAGTAATTGGGCGAAAGCTATCAGTGGAAGCAGGTCCAGCGCGTTTGGTGATTAAAACAATTTTTCCCACTTTGAACGAGGTCGGCACAAATACAGTTGAAATACTGCTTAGAGCGTTTCATTATGTTCAGGTGTAATTTCCGTATCCATGATGCTGACTAGTGGGTCGTAAAAGGTTGCACTAGACTCATCGATGTCGTAGATGTCTACATAGTACTTGTGTAAGACACGCACTGTATCAGCTAGCTCCGATACGATACGTCCATTTATTTGTCGTGAGAGAATGAATACAAGCGCATTGGTGATGGGTCAGATACCGAAGCGAACGACATAAGAAAGTCAGCTCTTCCGTCATCAATGATCGTATCTTGGATCGCATTTTCAACCCTTACATTTGTGTTCTTTTCAAGATTAACAATTTTGCCTTTACACGCGTAACATCCGCAATTCGCAGAGGGGCATGATCCGCAGCATCAGAAAGTTAACGCAGGAAAGAATAGTAATACTCGTAAGTTCTCCGAAAATCTCGCACTTTGGCAGCACAGAATAGTATCAAAGTTCGTCTGAGCCTCGGTTTTGCCAGCTGTGACTACCAGTCAAGAATGGAAGAGTACTTCCCAGTGGACCGTAGGGTACGCTCCCACACGGCTCGCATTACGTCATCGAGAGAGGGATCAGCTAGTCGAGCGACGTTTAACATCCACAGAGTGCGAAACAATTTGACAGGTCGCCGTTCTAGATTGAGGGTTGTAGTCACAGCACAGTGATCCGTAGAGGGAGCTGGGATGACTTTAAGAATACAATTCCGCAGGCAGTCTGATAAGTAAAACCTACGTAACATGCAACTAGAAATCGCAGTAAAGTGAGTAAATTTAACCAACGTCGGATATTTACATCTCCAGACGTCTTGCACGCGAAAGGAGCGGACCAGTTCATCTAATTCGCGACAGAAATTAAAATTTGGAGATTGATCTGCAGAACGCAACACACAGTTAAAATCACCACCCAACACATTACTGTAACAATAATGTACCTATAATAATTTTTTTCTTTATGCATTTAGATAAATGTTTCTTTCTGAATTTATGTGAAATAATGTAAATATTTTTTTAGATTTTTTCTTTTCGTGTCATGTTAAAGAAACTGTACACAACTTTTGAAATGAATGTCATTACTTACGTTAGATTTTAAGCAATTTGATAACCAAAGGAAAATGTATTTAATGTTAAAACTATTGTAAAATGTGTAAATTGTAATTTAAACACTTGGTCCATATGTAGGTAATGCATTAGAATATGTGTAGTAGAAAACCTGTGGTGAATACCCTACCTGTTGGGGCGCGGGAAAAGGTGGATGCAGGCGAGCGCGGGAAAACGCACACTGGCGCGGTTCGGCACAACGGGCTCAGTCTTACAGTCGGAGTTGAGCATCGGTCAGAGGAACATGTACTGTACCGAGGAGGCTATCTAGGAAAAGTGGATTCCATTGAGCCTCGGATGGGCCGATTCCGACGACTACTTGGCATGGCTATTTCCTCAGGCACAAAATTGGAAAGATTACGACGCTAAGAAGAATGAAAGTGCCGATACTGTGAGAGCCTTAGCCGTGCTAGTATGTGTGCTGTGCTGCCCGCTATCTCGCTGCCCGCCATCCGCCTCAACGACGTGCACAGGTCAAACATTTATTTCATCTTTAGAAGTGTATCTGTGTGGACCAGTGTTGAAACTGTTCTAACTGTTCAATAATAACGTGACTTTTACCAGAATTGCCTTAGCCATCACTTATCCTTATCATTGACCTAGACAGGGTCCTTACCATATATTGTGCAACCCGAGTATCCCGAACTGAAAGTTACAGTTAGTACTAAATTATCTGCAGACCAATCTATACTATAAAG
This sequence comes from Schistocerca cancellata, assembly GCF_023864275.1. Lineage (NCBI taxonomy): Eukaryota > Metazoa > Arthropoda > Insecta > Orthoptera > Acrididae > Schistocerca > Schistocerca cancellata. The sequence goes on along the minus strand of NC_064626.1, from coordinate 61,119,273 downwards.
ACGTTCAAGGATAGGAGTGCAAATGTAAATGTTAGTAAAGAATATCAGTGTGATAAAATTGAAAGATAAATTATGAATTGAGCTAGCAATGTTATTTAATTCATTTGAGACTGAAAAAATGTTAGGCTATTAATCCAGAAGCGTGACAAAAGAATAGTAATCCATAGGTTAATAATTTCGAGTGTTAATGTACCTTCCTGACTTACTAGCTTCCGTATAACGACCATAACAGTTTCAGGGCCCCCCCCCCCATTCTCTTGCCTATTCTTGCACATTTTAAAGTGTACTGATCAGAATTGAACAGTAAAATTAATTTCTATATTAAACCTAAGTATATTAAAGATTTTCCAATTTTAATAGTGACTTTGTATGTGTGTTTTCAAAATTGCTGATTCTAGGGTAATCTATGCCCGATTTCAGTCTGATCAATATACAAAGTGCAGCTCGTAGTAATCATTGCTGTGTGGTGTTGTGTAATTTTAGCTCGTACAAATTAGTACAAAAGAAGAAAACCTTAGTTCAGTAGATTCTTTCTGGTTCTAAAGTTTGTTATAAAACGCAACATTACCACGTGTCATTATGCTTGTACATGCTACCACTTGTACAGGGAAAAACTCACTAAATGCCTAATTAGGCTGGCGACCGTATTATTAATCATTGGTAGTATCTGCTGTGTGTACTTCTTGTCCATGCGAACGCGTAATTGTACTTTACATTTACTTGACGCATCACTGTAGTTACTTACTGAATAAGTCCGAATTGCTTCCATTAGGTACACGCGGTCAACTTATGTACTAAATCCTTGTTTACAAGGTGAAGCCCGTGAACTTATTACAGTACAGGCTTTATTGAGCTAACGCACGTCCGACAGGGCAGGTCGTGTTACACGTGGCTTCCCGGTGACAGGACATCCAGTTGTTGTCGGTTATACACTAACGTAAAGACCGAACAGTGGATGTTCAGTGGCTTGAATAGCAATAAAGTTCAGTAAATTAAACTGCAGTGTGAGTCAAGTATAATAGTGTGTGTGATTGGCATTCAATATGGACAGGAACGGGGACAGGGTAGATGTGCCGAGCGAAATGGAGAATGCGGCTAGCAGTAGCAGGAGTCTACGCGGCCAGATAACAGATGGCGTTAGCGGAAGACAATTGGCGTACATACAATACCATGAACACGTCAACGAACAGATTGAAATGTCGCGATCACCTCGAACACAGCAAGGGACAAAACAGGAAGAAGAGGGTGACTTTGTAGAGGATAGTGGGTACGTGAACGAATCCACTGACATATTTGATTCACCGCAAATAAAGAAAGAACCGAAAGAAACTTATGAAGTAGGACCGGAACACACGGATTCCGTAGAACAAAACAGTGTAAAGATTCTAAGCATGAACGACTTATTTGAACAATTAACCAAACAAATTGCAGGACAGACTGAGCAGCTGAAAATACAGGGCCAGCAGCTCAAAACACAGAATGAGCAGCTCAAAACACACGTTGACGAGCAGCTCAGAACACAGAATGAGCAGCTCAAAACACACGTTGACGAGCAGCTCAAAACACAAAGTGATCAGATTAAAGCACAGGTCAAAGATCAAGGAATTAGAATTAGTAAACAAATAGAGCAGGTAGAACAAAAAGTGGGAAATTTAAGTTCTGTGGTAAATAATATGAAATTTGAAATTGATACTATTAACAAAAATATGGATACTATGCAGGAGGAAATTGGTAACATTAATAGTAGATTCGATGTTGAAATTCTCAACATCCAAGAGAAGGTAGAACCTCTGGTTGAAACTAAGGTAGACGAAAAAGTTTTCGGTCTTAAAACTGAGATCGTAAACGAATGTCAATACGGAATATCTCAGTTGAAAAAGGTAGTTGTAGACACTGAAAAGGAATTAGGTGAAAAAGTAACCGGATGTGTTCAAAATTGTACGAAAATTCAAGGCAAAATTTTCGATCTAGAGAGCAAAATTAAAGATAGACCTGGTGTGGTCTGTAATGGCGCACCAATTACGAAGCTGTTAGAAGGCGAGGAACGCTTCGATCCAGCCAAGAAACATAACGGGTGGCATCCGTTAGACTTCATCAAAAATTGCGAGAGAGTATTTCCTGAGCACTTGTCTGATCAGGAAAAGATAAATGTAGTAATTAGCGCCTTAGCAGGTGACGCTAAGCGCTGGGGAATAAATTTAGATACCGAACGAATGACGTTCGAAGAATTTAGGCAACGTTTTACGGAAGAATATTGGTCTGAACAAAAGCAGGACCATTTATGGCGCGAATTTATCATGGCCAAACAGCATGATAACAGGGGCAGGAATTCTTTGAAAGATTTCTGCGAGTATTGGTACAGGAAATTGACGCATTTAAGAGGTAGAAGATCAGATTCGGAAATTATCTGGGAGCTGTATAAAAAGCTCCCAGAAGATTCAAAGAGGTATGTAGGAAGCAATCATCGCAGCTTCCAAGCATTTCTCGAAAGAGTCGAAGACGAAGACCATTGGCGCGAAAGTCGTGCCAATTATCAAAATTTTGGCAACCGTAATACCCGACACAATGACGAAAGGAATGACGGCGATGGATTTCGCGTCAATGTAATACAGAGAGGAAGAGGCAGAGGAAGAGGCAGAGGAAATTATCCAGGTCGCGGACGAGAGTACACCGCGCAAAACAATAACGACGCGGGAAACTAATTTCCGCGAACGTTGCGGGCCAAACGGAAGCGGACAATACATACCGGCCCCGATTTAAGAACAGATACCGGACCGACCGTAATGTAATGAGACAGGTTAGAGACAGGCGTGAAACGACGCAACGTGTTGTGGCGAGACAAGCGTCAGGTGCGAGTCAGCATGAGTCATCTATGCCGCACCGAATACTCCAGGTTAACGGGCGAGTGGAGTATCAAAGGGCAACGGCCCAGCCTAGTGGAACATCTGTTCAGAGAGAAGCCGCTAGCAATACGGCAGCAGTAGGTGCGAACGTAGCCGTAAGAGATAATGAAAATTTCACGAGTGATAATTCCGTGGCAAAGGAAACGATAGATGAGACTGTGAATACACAGAGAGGTGCGGTTAGCAGTGTTTGCAATGAGGAAAAGGGCGATAATGAATTAGCAGAAGTTACTGATTGGCGTGTGAAGATCGACGATCTGTACAAGGGCCTAAAGCAATGTGAGTGGGAGGATGTTAAGAAGGAATATGAGGCGAAGAAATTAGTTAATAGAAAGGGAAATGATAGGGGCGTCAATATAGTGACGTGGCCCAAATTTGAAGAAGGGAGAATAAATAGCGCCGCGAAAAGTACGCGTGCTGCCGATAAGGGGAAGGTTAATGATAGGAAGGATTTGGAGGATGAAATCCTCAGTATTGACGAAGAAATAACTTCTACTAACAATCCGCCAATAGTGCAAGCTGCTACTGAGAGGCACCGGGGAGAAGGGGCAGATGATTACATGAAAGTAATTAAAGTCCACGAGGATTACACCGAATATGAAGTCACAGTAGAGGTAAATAAAGCTGATGATGAGGCCGTTTCACCAAAAGAGGAGATTGAATTAAAATCTAAGCCTGATGACAATACCGAGGAGGAACTTAGTGCCTGTCTCAGAAAAGCCTTTATGTTAGAACCTGATAGCGATCCGGAATGGTCGGATTCCGACGATAGTTCAGAAGATGAAAGATACGCTAATATAGACAAAATTGAATATACTAACTTTCCCTGTTGTGCAAAAGTAGCGTACTTAAATGAATCTGATGAGGAGGAAGAAAGTAGTGATGACTCTAGTGAAGATGAATTTTTCGGGGTAAAAGAAAGTGAATATACTTTTACCGAAAGAGGGTATGAAAAAATCAGTGAAATCAAAGGGGATATAGTTAGGTACGATATTGTACCTAACAATGACGAAGTGTCAAAACAGAATCCAGATGTTGTGACTGAACAAAGAAAGAAAGAACCACCGGACGACTCAGAGTTTATTTCGCAAAGGGTTCAGGTAATTAATGACTTTGAACTCCCGGAGCCAAAGAAACCGCCTGATATATGTGAAGTGAATGTTAAAAGCATATCTTGGGACGATGTAATCGTCGACCCGGATTTGCTCAAGGAAAACCACGATAATGAAAAACATTCGACGGTTAAACAAACAATAATACCAGTTGAAATTTATAACATGAAATTGCAAGTACTTCTTGATACTGGGTCTCAGATAAGTGCAATTTCCCAATCGTTTTTCGAACACATTTGTGATAAGCCTGGGCTAGTAATTATGTCAGTAACAGGTGTAAAAATTGTTGGGGCTACTGGCAAGGCTAGCAAGCCGGTAAAGAACCAGATTTTGGTTGAATTTAGTATAAAAGGACAAAACTTTGAACACGATTTTTTGGTTGTGCCAGACCTGAGTACTGAAATGATTTTGGGGATAGATTGGTTGGATAAAGAAAAGGTTATTATTGATTGTAGCCAGAGAGTGATCAAAATCAATAGTACATTTAGGAATTTGGAATTGAATTTTGAGGGAACTGGGAAAGTGTTTGAGTCAGAAATTGATTCTTTGTTGTTGGAGATTGACCAAGGGAATGATGGGTTGACGAACAAGTACGAGATGTACCATGTCCAGAAATTATTAAATGAGAGTGACAAGCAGGGGCATGAATTTAAGGGAATGGTGGAAAATTTAGAGGGAATATCTCCCGAACAGAAAGCAGAGTTGCTTGAAATTTTAAATAATAACAGCCCCGTATTTTCGGACAAACCTGGCCTAGTTAAGAATTTTGAATACCAGATTGAGACAATAGAGCATAAACCTTTCTTCGTAAGGCCGTTTTCGATACCCATATCAAAGAGGCAGGCTGTTCAATTGGAAATAGATAAGATGATAGAGTGGGGGGTAATCGAACGAAGTAACAGCGAGTATAATAGTCCCCTTATCATAGTGAACAAAAGGGATGGGGGAGTGAGAGTAGTTATCGACGCTAGGACTTTAAACAAAATTGTAAAGAAGGAAATAGATAGGCCTGAGAATCTGGACGAAATGCTCCAAAAATTTTATAACGTAAAATATTTAACCAGTCTGGATATGACCGCCGGATACTGGCAAATCCCATTGAGTAAAGACTCCCGTAAATATACCGCTTTTCTATTCGCAGGGAAATGCTATCAGTATAAAGTAGTGCCATTTGGGCTTAGCACATCTGTGGCAGTATTTATTAGGGCACTGGACTTTGTGTTAGGTAGAGAACTGAGTTCCCGGTTAACCATTTATGTAGACGATTTACTGATCGCTACAGAAACATGGCAGGAGCATTGCGAGTTATTACAGAAAGTTTTTGTTGCTCTACAAGCAGGGGGCATGACACTTAAATGGAAGAAGTGTGAATTTGTGAAATCGGAAATAAAATTTCTGGGGCACATTATCACTACAAACGGTATTGGCAAGGATCCGGAGAAATTAAGTGCAATATCGGGATGTCCAGCTCCTAGAAATAGAAAACAGTTGAAAGCCTTTCTGGGTTTGTGTGGATTCTATAGAAAATTCGTCAAGGGCCAAGTTTTTAATAGTCCTCATTTGAACAATTTACTTAAGAAAAATAGTGCTTTTGTGTGGACTGAAGAATGCATGAGAGATTTTGAAAACTTAAAAAGGGAACTTTTGAATGACAATATTTTGCATCACCCTATACTGTCAAAACCTTTCCATATGAGTACGGACAGCAGTGCTTATGGAATTGGCATAGAAGTATTCCAAGAAATTTGTGAGGGCAGGGCAATCGAACACCGGACTATCGCATTTGCCAGTAGAACCCTAACAAGATACGAGAGAAATTACACTATTTCGGAAAAGGAAGCTTTAGCCATTATATGGGGGCTGAAGAAATTTAAAAATTATCTGTGGGGCCATAAGCTCATTATACATACCGACCACAAAGCTTTGACTTTTCTTAAAGATTGCCGTTTACTTAATGGTAGGCTAACTCGTTGGGCTTTGTACCTGCAGCAATTTGATTACGATATTTGCTATATTAAAGGTACTGAGAATTATGTGGCAGATGCCTTATCTCGATTGCCTAATGGTATGAGTGAAGTGCCCAATGAAAATGGGGAAGAGGGTACTTTTCAGATAAGGTATATGAAAGAGATTTCAGGAAATAGGAAAATTGAGCAGATATGTAAGAATATGAGGTACCATCAGAATGAGGATTCAACCTGGAAATCAGTGAAAGTAAATTTTGACAGTGTGCAGTATCCTCAAATTAAGAAATATTACAAAATTTATAAAGGCATTTTATATATGAGGAAAGATTTAGTTACTGAGAAATGGAGGGTATGTTGGCCAAAACAGTTTGATACTGATGTCATAGATTATTTTCATTTGGCATTGGGGCATAGTGGGCCGAAAAAATGTTTGGATAAACTGAATAAGGTCGTAGTGATTACTGGTAATGTAAGTAAGAAGGTAAAGGAACGGATTAAGTCATGTGATATCTGTCAAAAGACCAAAGTACCGAACAAAACTAGTAGGGGACCAATGCAAAGTACATTGCCTGAAGACACCCTAGACTTATTATCGGTAGATTTATATGGTCCCCTCCCAAAGACTTCGGGAAATTGTGCTTATATTTTGGTGATTTTGGAAGTATTTTCTAAATTTGTGAAACTATACCCCCTGAAAAAAGCCACAGCAAAAGCTGTATTTAGTAGAATGGTCGAATACTTCAGGACCATCGGGAAACCCAAGGCAGTACTATCGGACAATGGACCCCAGTTCATATCCAAAATTTGGAAAGAGGGAATGGAGAAAAATGGTGTGGAGGTTAAATATATTGCAGCCTACCATCCTGCAAGCAATCCGGTTGAAAGATACATGCGTGAAGTCGGGAGATTGTGTAGAACATACTGTAGTCACAATCATAGAGCCTGGGGCAGATTCATATCGGATTTTGAGAATGTCATGAACACATTACATCATGAAACTACAGGGTTCCCACCGGAAGAAATTTTGTTAGACAGAAGTAGTAAAAGTTTAATTGAAGAAAAATTAGAGTTTCCACCTTGTACAAGTTTGGGATTAAATCAAAAAAAAGAATTGGTAATAAAAAGGGCAAAGCAAAAAGCCGAATCTAGATCTAGAAGACACGATAAGAATCTAAAAGTTTCAAAATTTAAAATTGGAGATCATGTTCTTCTAAAAACCCACGAAAAGTCTAGTGAACTAAACCATGAAATTTCAAAATTTAAATATATCTATAATGGACCATATATAATACAGAACATTCCACACGAAAATGCTTACTACCTAATCTACCCAAAATCCAAAAGACCTTTAGGTGTAAGAAATATAGTGGATCTGAAACTGTATGTTCCCAGAAACGAGTAATTGTGCTGTATCTTATGCTGAACACAAATTGTTTCAAATGTAACTATTCTTTGTAAATGCCTGGATACCATTGAAAGTTTACTAATGTAGTTATGTGAGTTTCAGATTACCAATTGTATTGTAACTATAAAAATGTATGGAGAAAAGGACTGAAAGGAAAGGGTAAATGCTTTCAGACAGATAACAGGTGGAACTGTCAAAAATGAAAATGGGCAGTGTATGAACCAGAATAGGAAGGACTGCCAAATACCAATGAGGGCAGATAAATAGTCGATGGAAAATAGTAGATGTAATCCAAAGGATGTGACAATATGAAGTGAAATGGACTGCCCAAATCCACATAATAGGCAGTAAATATGTGTAGTTAAATTAGAAAATGGACTGCTATTCAAAGCAAGCAGCGACAAATTATCTTATAGTATATAAGGAATATGCATTTGTTTTTGTAGTTAAATATTTGCATTCCAGATTTTTAAATTATTTCGTTAAGAAATTTGGGAAAAAATGATTAAATTGCTATTTTAGTAATGTTTAAATGGGAAGTTGGACTGTGCAAAAGGCACTTAAGTAAATAACAAGATATTGGTCTTAATATATTAAAATAGTGTGAACCTATATACAGTGAGTGGAAGGAAATATGTAGTACAAATCTTCTTGAACATTTACGTAAAGATTCAGAACCAGTGTATCATTGTTGAATTTAGTGTTCCCATAAAATTTGGACTTAAGAAAATTTTCTGGAAACAGGGGCATGTGTAACAATAATGTACCTATAATAATTTTTTTCTTTATGCATTTAGATAAATGTTTCTTTCTGAATTTATGTGAAATAATGTAAATATTTTTTTAGATTTTTTCTTTTCGTGTCATGTTAAAGAAACTGTACACAACTTTTGAAATGAATGTCATTACTTACGTTAGATTTTAAGCAATTTGATAACCAAAGGAAAATGTATTTAATGTTAAAACTATTGTAAAATGTGTAAATTGTAATTTAAACACTTGGTCCATATGTAGGTAATGCATTAGAATATGTGTAGTAGAAAACCTGTGGTGAATACCCTACCTGTTGGGGCGCGGGAAAAGGTGGATGCAGGCGAGCGCGGGAAAACGCACACTGGCGCGGTTCGGCACAACGGGCTCAGTCTTACAGTCGGAGTTGAGCATCGGTCAGAGGAACATGTACTGTACCGAGGAGGCTATCTAGGAAAAGTGGATTCCATTGAGCCTCGGATGGGCCGATTCCGACGACTACTTGGCATGGCTATTTCCTCAGGCACAAAATTGGAAAGATTACGACGCTAAGAAGAATGAAAGTGCCGATACTGTGAGAGCCTTAGCCGTGCTAGTATGTGTGCTGTGCTGCCCGCTATCTCGCTGCCCGCCATCCGCCTCAACGACGTGCACAGGTCAAACATTTATTTCATCTTTAGAAGTGTATCTGTGTGGACCAGTGTTGAAACTGTTCTAACTGTTCAATAATAACGTGACTTTTACCAGAATTGCCTTAGCCATCACTTATCCTTATCATTGACCTAGACAGGGTCCTTACCATATATTGTGCAACCCGAGTATCCCGAACTGAAAGTTACAGTTAGTACTAAATTATCTGCAGACCAATCTATACTATAAAGACGTTCAAGGATAGGAGTGCAAATGTAAATGTTAGTAAAGAATATCAGTGTGATAAAATTGAAAGATAAATTATGAATTGAGCTAGCAATGTTATTTAATTCATTTGAGACTGAAAAAATGTTAGGCTATTAATCCAGAAGCGTGACAAAAGAATAGTAATCCATAGGTTAATAATTTCGAGTGTTAATGTACCTTCCTGACTTACTAGCTTCCGTATAACGACCATAACAGTTTCAGGGCCCCCCCCCCCATTCTCTTGCCTATTCTTGCACATTTTAAAGTGTACTGATCAGAATTGAACAGTAAAATTAATTTCTATATTAAACCTAAGTATATTAAAGATTTTCCAATTTTAATAGTGACTTTGTATGTGTGTTTTCAAAATTGCTGATTCTAGGGTAATCTATGCCCGATTTCAGTCTGATCAATATACAAAGTGCAGCTCGTAGTAATCATTGCTGTGTGGTGTTGTGTAATTTTAGCTCGTACAAATTAGTACAAAAGAAGAAAACCTTAGTTCAGTAGATTCTTTCTGGTTCTAAAGTTTGTTATAAAACGCAACATTACCACGTGTCATTATGCTTGTACATGCTACCACTTGTACAGGGAAAAACTCACTAAATGCCTAATTAGGCTGGCGACCGTATTATTAATCATTGGTAGTATCTGCTGTGTGTACTTCTTGTCCATGCGAACGCGTAATTTTACTTTACATTTACTTGACGCATCACTGTAGTTACTTACTGAATAAGTCCGAATTGCTTCCATTAGGTACACGCGGTCAACTTATGTACTAAATCCTTGTTTACAAGGTGAAGCCCGTGAACTTATTACAGTACAGGCTTTATTGAGCTAACGCACGTCCGACAGGGCAGGACTCTTACGCAACAGATAAAAAATATCCTCTTTATAAAAACGCGTACGATCCACTGCGTGTCCAGTGCCAGAAGGAGCATATAAAAGAACCAAGGTAAGATTAAAAAGTTGACAACCTATGTCCCTGCCAGAATCCAACATTTCTACCTCAGCAATAGGAATGCCTACGTGAAAAAATAAGACGGTCCTCACAGAAAATTCGGGTGTGACATTAAAAATCACACGAAAACCAGGTAAGGAAAATGCCTAAGTAACACCTCCTGCGAGAAGACTATGTCCGCACATGAATCATAAATGAACTGATGCAGCGATTAACACAGGATTAACATTTAAGGGGCTCCGTAAAGGCTCAAAATCATGAAAAGTTCAATTTTTACTTTTTTGCGTTTTCTGAATCTGCAGACTATTACCTTTTAATAGATATATAATTTATTCAATTCCGAAGACTACAACTATTTTTAATTTTTTTTTGAAATGTGTTCTACATGGGCGTGACCCACTGTGGCGCTGTTAAACTGCTGTCAAATGGTGTTATTATTAACGTCCGTGTTCATCAGGTACATTTTAGTGATGTGAGATAAAGTATGTGTTGTGGCTAACCTGTGATGGTTCAATATATATCGCTGGTGTGATTGTCGATTGTTTCATGTTTATTTACTCTGTCGTTATCTCGAAAATATTCGTAATTAATTCTGTTTCTTGAGTCTCTGTTTTGTTGAAGTATAATAATGAGTAAAAGTAAAGTTATTAGAAATCCTCTGAAGGCTTTTAAGAAAAGGAGAAATGTTGGAAAGCCATTGTAAGGTGCAAGGTATTTAGAAATATGGGAATGAAGATAGGTTCTAACATGGTACGAGCGATGCTTGCTTTAGACAAGGAACGCCTTCGGGCTGCAGACAGGGCTGTAAAGAGTCTAGAAATACAAGCAAGAGTAAGCAGGAGGAGGAACAAGAGGAAGCTGGAGGAGGAGTTTGCAGAGGATGAAGATAATCCATCCTATGGACCTGGAATGCACTAAAAAGTTAATCCAATCTTTGTCGCTCGATTCCCAAAACTTTTATTTTCTCATACTAATTACATGTTTTCTAAGGATCTTCCAAACATATTTGTTTCAAACTTTCAGTAAATGTTACACAGTATATAAAGGCACATTTGCATGCCGTGCGTGAGTTTCCTCGGAAACGCGAAATCTTAATTAAATAAATAATCTCTGACGAATAAATAAAGCCTATGGCACAGAACTGCAGCGCTATGCCGCTGATAAAACAAAATACATTTATGACACTCTTATGTTTGATTAAGAAGAAGGAGGTCGAGGAGTATAGCTGAGGCTGGAAGCACGTATATTTTATTAACTGGCACACCGCCATATTTGAAGTTATATAAGAACACTGCGAGTTACTATCTTACTAGGCACTCGATTCTGTAATGAATTTATATTTATGAAAGTAAGTAGAATTATTTAACTGTAGGCTTATTCGTTGAATATATCTGATTTAACTAACTGTGTAAACTTTTTTATGTTTAGTAGACAGTCATCTCTGTACGACGTATTGACATGGCTGGCAAATTATACTAATATTGAGATTTAGATTTTGAGTCCGCACCTACCGCAGCAGTCTTTGGAAACGATTTAAATACGAAGTCCGATTATTTGAATCACATTTCACGGTCAACTACGAATAACATTGCATTTACGAAAAAGCCATTGTCAAGCGTCTGATACCAAATAATTAAACGTCCACGTTCCAGATAAGCAAATATTAATTACAACCAATCACTATCATACATATACAATAAATTAATATTTTATTTATTTTATAAGTACCTTCTGCATAATTTAACACAGCCTTTTTTCCAAAAAACTGTATATTTTTGAATATATAAATAAAAAATTGCAAAAAAATGTTGTGAATTTTCATTACAATTGAAAAAAAAATCATCTTTAATAACTGAACTAAAATTTTGTAAAATCCCTGTGTTAAGTTGTATCCCATATTCCAATAAATAATCTGTAAAAAGTTCAACTTCCTACCTCAAATACTTTGTGAGGAAAGATGTAATTGATAAGCGTTATTTTAACATTGCAAGTATAGGGCGTTCCGGAGCCCCTTAAGGAAAGGAACGTGCAGGCTAGGGTCATTGATCACAGCTATACAAGGATGTATGGGAAGTCCGAGCAGAATTGCGTAGACAGCTGAGAGTCAAGGTCCATTGCAGAATCTACAGAGGGATCAGACATCGGGGGACCAGAGCCCCCATCATCGCAACCTGCTTTCTTAGATTTCTTACGTGCCACCGCACGGTCAGGTTCTGCACGCTGTTTCTGTCGGATACGTGGATTGGCGGCTTCTGCAGACGGCCGGTCGGAGTGGCCGTGCGGTTCTAGACGCTTCAGTCTGGAACCGCGCGACCGCTACGGTCGCAGGTTCGAGTCCTGCCTCGGGCATGGATGTGTGTGATGTCCTTAGGTTAGTTAGGTTTAAGTAGTGCTGAGTTCTAGGGGACTAGATGATCTCAGCTGTTAAGTCCCATAGTGCTCAGAGCCATTTGAACCATTTTGAACCTCTGCAGACGGAGGTGTGAGAGAGGTCATAGGCAGAGCTTCCTGCCCCTCACAACAAGTCATGTAATGCACTTCCAGTCACTAAGGCGGAAGCATTCCGTGGAACTATCAATGCAACAGATGATACTTGGTCGCTAATTTTATTCTCCGTCGGCGACTGAACACGAAGGAACAGGAAGGCATTGCATTGTCTCAGACTATAACGAAGGACACAAATTCGAAGGTGGGGACTCCGCACCCTCTCCACAGACAGACAGCTCAGGAGGAGTCACTTCACGAGCAGGAGGGATGACTTCTTCGCCATTGACCGTACCAAGGACGGGAGGTATCGTAGCATCGGGAGGAACAGGGGACACAATCGCTGCGGAGGAGGTTGGCGCAGAAAGCACATCCAAATCCTCACCATCACAACCGTGAGTGCGACGTCGCTTGTTTGTCACCGTTATAGGTTTTGTCCTGGGGGCAATAGGATTCTGAACCTGTCGTGGAGGTAAAGGCAGATATTCATTGACATGATTATCAGAACTGCCTTTTTGTTCATTATGATCTGAAGCAGAAGTAGGTCCGACGGCGTGGGTGGAAGGAACAAGATCAGAAACCGTCAATTTGCGACGCTGCACTAGTGACGGTTGCAATACAAAAACCCTCCGCGGGCAGTTAGTCCGAAGGAGTCCACTTTCAATGCGTAGGAAAGTGGTTCCAAAATGGTTCAAATGGCTCTGAGCACTATGCGACTTAACTTCTGAGGTCGTCAGTCGCCTAGAACTTAGAACTAATTAAACCTAACTAACCTAAGGACATCACACACATGCATGCCCGAGGCAGGATTCGAACCTGCCACCGGAGCGGTCACGCGGCTCCAGACTGAAGCGCCTTTAACCGCACGGCCACACCGGCCGGCAAAGTGGTTCCCTCTTGACCAGTATATACAGGGCTATTACAAATGATTGAAGCGATTTCATAAATTCACTGTAGCTCCATTCATTGACATATGGTCATGAGACACTACAGATACGTAGAAAAACTCATAAAGTTTTGTTCGGCTGAAGCCGCACTTCAGGTTTCTGCTGTCAGAGCGCTCTAGAGCGCAGTGAGACAAAATGGCGACAGGAGCCGAGAAAGCGTATGTCGTGCTTGAAACGGACTCACATCAGTCAGTCATAACAGTGCAACGACACTTCGGGACGAAGTTCAACAAAGATCTACCAATTGCTAACTCCATTCGGCGATGGTATGTGCAGTTTAAAGCTTCTGGATGCCTATGTAAGGGGAAATCAATGGGTCGGCCTGCAGTGAGCGAAGAAACGGTTGAACGCGTGCGGGCCAGTTTCACGCGTAGCCCGCGGAAAATTGGCTCATGCCAGAACTGGAGACCGACAGCGCCGACTTTATCTTTCAACAGGATGGTGCTCCACCGCACTTCCATCAAGATGTTCGGCATTTCTTAAACAGGAGATTGGAAAACAGATGGATCGGTCGTGGTGGAGATCATCATCAGCAATTCATGTCATGGCCTCCACGCTCTCCCGACTTAACCCCATGCGATTTCTTTCTGTGGGGTTATGTGAAAGATTCAGTGTTTAAACCTCCTCTACCAAGAAACGTGCCAGAACTGCGAGCTCGCATCAACGATGCTTTCGAACTCATTGATGGGGACAAAAAAAAAAGGTTCAAATGGCTCTGAGCACTATGGGACTTAACAGCTATGGTCATCAGTCCCCTAGAACTTAGAACTACTTAAATCTAACTAACCTAAGGACAGCACACAACACCCAGCCATCACGAGGCAGAGAAAATCCCTGACCCCGCCGGGAATCGAACCCGGGAACCCGGGCGTGGGAAGCGAGAACGCTACCGCACGACCATGATGGGGACATTCTGCGCCGAGTGTGGGAGGAACTTGATTATCGGCTTGATGTCTGCCGAATCACTAAAGGAGCACATATCGAACATTTGTGAATGCCTAAAAAAACTTTTTCAGTTTTTGTATGTGTGTGCAAAGCATTGTGAAAATATCTCAAATAATAAAGTTATTGTAGAGCTGTGAAATCACTTCAATCATTTGTAATAACCCTGTACATGACACGAACGCGGTAACCACACACTTGTAAATGTGATGAAATATTGCGTTTGACATGCTTTTCCATGGAATGAATTCAACTATAACACTGTAACCTGTTTCACAAGCTGCGACATCGTCGCGAAAAAACAATGACCCGTGTATATAATAAGTTTCCTTTAATATACGTCTATGGTCACAAACTTTTTGTTAACAGATTATCGGTTTCTGTGTGTAATGACCATCATCAGATCTGTTTCATAAAGCCAAAGTCCTAATGTACAGCAGCCAGTTGACGATGCCACTATGGCTGCAGGACATTAGGACTTTGGTTTTATGAAACAGATCTGATGATAGTCATTATAGACCGAAACCGGTAATCTGTTAACAAAACGTTTATGACCATAGACGTAAATTAAAGGAAACTGTAACCTGTGTTGCAGCGCTCTCGACGGACATTTTTCACGTCACCACAAGGAGTCAGTACGTCCTTTAGAAAGTTATCATCAACTTCCGGTGGGACGTTGAAAACCCGAACACTGGTATATTTCAGCATCTGCGAGTGACACCATACTAATGGAATTATTGCGATGTTTTAACGAGACTTGAGAACCATGTCGCGACAGTAACCTCTCAACGTGAAGGGGATCCATAAATTTCACTGAAACACGTACTCGTCAGTATCAAAATAAGCTGCGTAGGCCTGATCAGAGTTCACACGAAACATATCGACAAGGCAATCGTGGATTTCTAGAGACCCGGGCAGCACGTGTCGCTTTGTTTTATCGAAAGTAAAGCTCACAGTACCTTTTCGTGAAATACACGTGGAAACCACGGTAGCCATAGCAGAGCGGCCGACGCCGCTGCAATTAGACGAACACTAAACAGACAGTAAGACGGAGCAGAGGCGCTACGACTCACTCGGCAGACAGAACAACACTAGCGAGGAAAACTTCACACAAGTGGAATAAACAAGAACCTACCCGTACGGCGCTCGAAGAGGAACTGTCAACTGAGCTACTCGAGCTGCCGGAACTGAAGCTGTGAGGATGGGTGGCGAGTCGAGCCGGGGGAGCTCAGTTGGTAGTCGGCACAGTAGCTCAGTGTGTTCGGTCAGAGGGTTAGCTGCCCTCTGCAATAGAAAACTGAGTTAATGGATCAACGATGAACTTGAACTAGCGTCATGGGACGTTCGCCCCGAACAAACAGAACAAACAATAAAGAACACAATGAGATTTTTTTTAAAAAAAATGTTGGTAGAGCATTTGCCCGCGTAAGGCAAAGGTCCCGAATTCAAGTCGCGGTGCGGCACACAGTTTTAATCTGCCAAGAACTTTCATCAAAAGTTTTTTCCAGTACGACGCGGCAAAACACAGAGAATATGTTAGCCAATGATATCGTCACGAGAAAAAATAAATGGTTCAAATGGCTCTGAGCACTATAGGACTTAACTGCTGAGGTCATCAGTCCCCTAGAACTTAGAACTACTTAAACCTAACTAACCTATGGACATCACACACAGCCATGCCCTAGGCAGGATTCGAACCTGCGATCGTAGCGGTCGCGCAGTTCCAAACTGTAGCGCCTAGAACCGCTCGGCCACTCCGGCCGGCCGTCACGGGAATATTCGTTTCCATTTGGAATACTGACCAAGTTACTGATGAAAACTGTATGTGTGCTGAAGTTGCAGTGCGTACAATTGAAGTTTGTTGGTCATTGAAAAGAAACTCTTTGTAAATCGTAAAATACACGGTTATTCATAAGTACCGCTGAGGTTTCAGAAGACAACTTCATTAAAAATACAAAACATACAGAAAATGGACACATATCAGTGGATATGACATCTCTTCAAATTTATAACTCACTCTACAGGTGCTGTCTGTGAGATGGCAAACGTCAATCTGTATTTGAAATCCCTGGCATCAATTCCCCAGAGAGGCGAGGCAGCATCACACTTCGAAAATCTTTTCGTTGGTGTTACTGCAGGTGCAAACTAATTCGATGCCACAATATGGAGCGGAATATTTGTCTCCATGTCCAGAGATACCTGCCCGCTAGTACAAAAATGTGTTCAAACGTGTGTGAAATCTTATGGGAGTTACCTGCTAAGGTCATCAGTCCCTAACCTTACACACTACGTAACCTAAATTAACTTAAGGACAAACACACACACCCATGCCCGAGGGAGGACTCGAGCCTCCGCCGGGACCAGCCGCACAGTCCATGACTGCAGCGCCCCAGACCGCTCGGCTAATTCCGCGCGGCCCCGCTAGTGCAACTACGCCATGGTGCGTATTACGAACCGAGACTTGGAGAGATTGTCTGTTCACTGTTACTTGTCATTTTTCTGTATGTATTGTATTTGTTGCGCAATCGTCTCGTGGAATGCCGAAAGAAAGAAAACCAGAAGCACAATCACCATTCACTGGCAATATGCATAAGTCCACTATTAGGTTTGTCACAGCTGTGTTCCGACTTGGACCAAGACATTCTCCTTTCTGTTGGTTTATACATCCACATGGTGCATTGCTTCAATGTTCGCAGCGAGATGATGGATGGTGCGCATACTGCAGCCTCAGCTGCCCTCCCACCTGATGCAGTAAGTTATGGCCGCCGTCTTGTCCCCGCGAAGTCCTGTGAGACACTGCCCAGGCCCATAATTCTTCATTTCCAAGACACATTTCTCTCCTACTCAGCACGTATTCTTCATCCGCCAGTGTAAATTGCACTCATAGATACGTCGAAGACGTTCGTAGGTTTGCATATTTTCGAAATCACGCCCGGCAGAGATTATTATTATTGAGGTGTATCTGTACCTGATTCGGAATGTACCGTACACAAAACCTTTACTCTGATACATGGTCATAAAATCTGTAAATTCAATTTTGTCACGAGTACGGTAGTAATCGAACTGTAAACAAGAAACGTGGCAGCCTCGGTCATAAGAGGTTTGAAATAATTTATTACAACAAATCAGTTTCAGTGTGTGTGTGTGTGTGTGTGTGTGTGTGTGTGTGTGAGTCCTATGAGTACAGATAAATCTGGGATCATCTTATATTTGAATTTTGATGTTTGGTGGACTAGTACTGAGAAGGAAACTTTCTTTACCGTCTAATATTTTGTGAATTAGTGTTTTGACATCTCTGATAGCGAGTACACACGTAGTCTAGACAACTCTTCTAAAAGCGAAATTCTTATGTTCCAAAGAGGTCAGTCAGTGAAGTCGACTCCTTTAAACCC
Organism: Schistocerca cancellata; assembly: GCF_023864275.1. NCBI lineage: Eukaryota > Metazoa > Arthropoda > Insecta > Orthoptera > Acrididae > Schistocerca > Schistocerca cancellata. The sequence continues at coordinate 61,101,513 of NC_064626.1, read as the reverse complement.
AGTGTAGCTTAAGCGCTCACTTGGGAGTATCATGTCCAAGAGATTGTTTGAAGGAACCAAATGCTATTATTTCGATGTAAGAATATTCCCGAAAAAATACTAAGGATTGCTGATTTTGGTTCTGTTTCTCCTTAGCTATCAGATAGATGATGATGTTTGGTTTGTGGGGCGCTCAACTGCGCAGTTATCAGAGCCCGTACAAATTCCCAACCTTTGCTCTATCCAAACTCGCCGCTATCATGAATGATGATGAAATGAGGAAGACAACACAAACACCCTGTCATCTCTAGGCAGGTGAAAACTTGCTATCATATTTTGTGGAAATTCTGTACGCGCTACAGCAATATTCTTAGCACAAGACCGGTCGGTCAGATCTCCGTTGTCTGTTCACGAACTTGTGTAGGTCGTTTTTGCATAGTCTTGAATTTCTGACTCTGTACATGTATCCCATCTTGCGAGTAGTTGTTCAGAGTACTGACGCCTTCAGAAGCAACTGCGGCATTCACTCAGTAAACTCTCGAAGGAGAAACGATCTGAACTTGGGTAACATTTCGGTAAGCACTGTAGGGAAAAGTGTGCGCTACTGAGCAGGTTTTATTTTCAGTAGCCCTCCAGCAGTACTGAAAAAACTGGGTGATAAATCCCAAGCACTCGAATGTAATTTCAATTATTTTCTTGTGGCGCGCCACTTCTGTACAGGAGTTCCTCGCAGTAGTTGAGAAATTGTCACTGGTGTGTCTTATTTATTCGTATTAACTTTCGATTTTTCATGTTTTATTAATGCGCTGCTATCTCCCGTTTATAAATTTCCTGATCAGTACTCTGTAAATTATGCACTGACTTGTTCCATAGTGAAGTAGCTTTTGTTGCTGTTATCTTACTGCATCTGATAAATGAATAAAATTCCTGACTAAATGTTAGTTTTCTAATATCTGCACTACTCCTTGTTAGCTCTATTTGTCAGGGGTCTCCGTCACTCTGTTATCACTCTGATCCACAGGCGAAACGAGTTTTGAGTGCCCGTCCAATCGCTCCCTACCAAGCTTTTAGACGGGGGTGGATTAGGGAACTGTGACAACGACGACGACGATATAGTCTAGGAAGTCGGTCGGATGGTCGGATCCATTCCCTGACATAATATAGTTTCTTTTAAATGCTCGTGGAGAGAACGTTTACTTGATCAGTGACTACTACAAGATACCATGGTAGGTATTAAACGTAGCTTACTGTCCACTTCTCAGTTACACTTTATCCCCATGGTTTTCTTAAAGTTCCTTTTGAAATTATTCATCGACCTAAGTACTGTAAAACTGAAGTAATAAATGAGAAATGAATTAAAAGAGAATTGTGATTACTTCTAGAGGTGAAAAGAGAATTGTGATTACTTCTAGAGGTGAAACTCCTATTAAGGTGGTATCCATTTTCTAACCGATTGAGAGAAGCTTTTCTTGCTTCATATACTGGTATAATGGAAACTGAGCTGAAACATGTGATCATGTAGGGTGTAACAGAATGGTATGGGCGAACTTTCAGGAAACATTCTTCACACGTAGAGGAAGAAAAAATTATATAGACCAGTATACGATTTATTTCGACGTTAAAGGTCAGTTTCCACAACTTTCAAACATATTAATCACGGTAAACACTCAGGAAAAGAACATAACTGCACACTATGAAACACTCTCTAGACAGTCACGTGGTCAAAATAGTTTACTGCAGCTGTCTTACGCTGGCACTACGGTTATCGTGAACCGCACGAATAAGTTCCTCCTCCAGTTGAGGTGTCCTCGTCCTTCCACGCTTCCCCCCCCCCCCCCCCCCCCAGTCGCGAATAGAGGCTGTAAACGTTCCATGCTCCCTATGACGACGATAAATTGCTTGAAACGACCTCATGTGGCAGCACCGTCGTTCTAGAAGTTTCTCCCGATACAAACGTTGATTGCCATGGCTATTACCAGTTGTTAATCCGTGCAGGAAATGCGGCATCTCCAGCATTGATTACACTTCAATTGCACTGCACCGGACACCGAGTTCGTGACAAGCACCAAATAGTTGATGGTACGTGCTTGCACAGTTCGTAATGAACACTAAACACTTGATGCTATGTGCTAAATCCTAGTATCAACATGACGAATGAAGTTAGTCGCGTGTTAACAAAAGCGGTGAAATGAATCGCATGTCAGCATTACCTTCCTTCAATTAGAACAACAAACACTGGCAGAGAACCTAAGAATTATAACTGACTGTACGTTCTAAACAAACTAAACCAAGAGGGTATTTCGAACATTTCATGCACGAAAACTTTTCATGTAATGCTGGTATGTTCTGGTTCTGTGTGTTTCCAGTGATTAATGTCGTCATTATGAAGCGATGTAGAAAATGATCTCTAACATGGAAATAAAGCGTTTCAAGACCCATGTTCATGTAACGCATTTTATTCATCTATGTTTGAGGACTACTTCCTTAAAGTTTGGCCATACCTTTCGTGGAACCGCAAAGCTCACTTATTACGTCCAGTGCCTTCTTCCCTAAACTAATCCTCTCAGCTTCACCAGATTTAATTCAGCTTTATTCCATTACCCTTGTTCCATTTTTATTAATGTTCTTCCTAAAATCTCTTTTCAGGACGCTATCTGTTCTGACCAGACGAAATTACAATCGTCTGGCCACGATTGTGGGTTCTTTGATCGCGCGGTGAGGTGAAACATTAAACTAGAGTACATGAAATGCTAATTCCCTCTATTATATAAATGACTTAAACATTTACTTAACTTTGACACAGATCTTTGCCACAGGACTGTTAAAGCATCACTTTATGCACGGATTCACAAACTAGTCTCTTGTAGTAAAATGTTCCACATTTAAATGAACAAGTTCGTCAAAAACTTTGATGGTCACCGGCCTACTCGTTGACGATAACTGCTGTAGCTGAGATGTCGAACTGGGCAGAGAGAAGGCACTATATTGACCACAGTGTGAGGGCGCTGCAGGTCTGATAGGGGAGGTGTGGTCTGCACGAGCGCCTCCCATACGTCGTCGTGAATTGCAGCGATACCTCGCCAATATCTGTCGTATCGATTCCCGTTGCTAACTTTGGTGTGGCAATTTGATCTGTGTATGATACCACACTATCAATTCCTGTCACCAAATCTTCCAAGTCCTTTGTCGCGTCACACAGAATTTCAGTCACTGGCAAACCTCCAAGTTTTTATTTCTCCTTCCTGCACTGCTTTCGCAGTGTACAGACTGGATAAAATGCAGGATAGGTCAGAACACTGTCTCACTATTGATTCATTTTCATGACTCGTGACTCTTGTAACGGTGTCTGATTTCTGTACAAGTAGTTTATCCCTGACAACTTCGGAATCTAAAAAAAATGGTTCAAATGGTTCTGAGCACTATGGGACTTAACGTCTATGGTCATCAGTCCCCTAGAACTTAGGACTACTTAAACCTAACTAACCTAAGGACGTCACACAACACCCAGTCATCACGAGGCAGAGAAAATCCCTGACCCCGCCGGTTTCTTTTTTTTTTTTTTTTTTTTTAGAACGTAGCTGTCGCGCGGTTCCAGACTGTAGCGTCTAGAACCGCTTTATTTATTTATTTTTGTTTGTTAGTGACCTGTGTCATATCATAATCTCATTTTGACACTTGAATAATTTGAAAAAAAAGAGAGAGAGAAGGCCTGTCTTCGTTTTGAAAATACAGAATGCTACCGCACGACCACGAGCTGCGGACACTTCGGAATCTCATAGAGCATACTCCAGTCAATATAGCGAAAGCATTTTCTAAATCTACAAATTCTATGCATATGGATTTGCCTTTCTTCTATCTACCTTCTAAGAATGATCTTACGGTCAGTACTGTCTCATGTATTCTTATATTTTCCCATTTTATTTATTCTCATGTCAGAAACATACATAGGTGCGCAATTAATATGTCATACAGACTTTGACCAAAATTTAGCCACTTAAAATCCATTTTCTGTTGCTTGATGGAGGTCTTCTGCAATACAGGAGACTGGACACAGTCGACGTCTCCACAGTTATACTTAATATTGTTTTATGTACCGTATCCCATATTCCCTGATGAAACCTTGACCTACCCACTCCTGATCTCAGCCTCTTAAAATGATTTCCGTGTCATCCATTCCTCGTCATATCCTGCAGGCAGAGTCTCAAAAACTCTTTTCCTACCAGAGGGATGGTAAGTCTTATGCAACCAAAATCACGCCCTGGCGTATTCGTCAGTGTTAGTAAGTACCTTTGATGTTCTAAAGGAACTTTTCCTTGACTTATGTCGCTGCGAGTGCCGTTTATGGCCATAAAGGGGATGGATTTGTTGTTGTCTCACTTTTTCGTTCCTTATTCGCCGTAATCACTCTTAGAATGGGAGGTGGTGCTATTCCTGCAAGGTGGCACATCCATTCGACAGGAGAAGATTTCAAGCAACCTGTCATAATTCTGCAGATGTCGTTGACAACTACGTCTACCTGTGTGGCATGTGATGAATTATACCAAACAGGACAAGCGAACTCTGTGGCAGAAAAGGCTAACGCAGGTGGAGAGGTTCGGGTGGTTTCAGGTTGACTGCACGACGGAGATCCAGCCAATTTTATTAACAGATTGTTGCTAGCGGAAACTTTCAATCTGCAATTTGTGCAGTGTCTCTTGAAAGTAAGAGATCCGTCCAGCGTCACTCCTAGGTATTTTGGAGTGTAGCAATGCTGTAACCCAACTTCTGACCATACTATCATCAACTTACGAGTAGCTTCCCTATTTCTCAAACGAAAAGCACACACCTGAGTCTTTGAGGGGTTTGGTTGAAGCTGATTTGTGCTACAGTATCTTAGTCGATCTTCAAGGACATTCGTGAGGGTATTCTGCACTGATTCGAAGTCTGAGTGGCAATATAAAGGTCGTTAGCATACAGGAAGCTCCTGGTGTTGGGAGCTATATGCTGGGCGTTTTTATACATGTTGCATAGGATTGGAGCCAACACGCTTCCTCGGGGAAGACCATTTTTCTGTAGTCTATATCGACTGCACTGCCCTTGGAAGTCAACGAAGAACCAGCAGTTTTGCAGAATTGTTGCGTTGAACTTAGGTTAAAACCCTTGGTCATATTGTATACCTTGAATAGTAGTAGCTGATGGCTGACAGTGTCATAGGCCGCTGATAAGTCGACAAATCGATAAATATGACCCCTGTCTCATAACCCAAACGAATATTCTCCCTGGACACGTACTATCAGTCTTTCTGTTCTTATGTAAATAATTTGTATTGGTATTTTTAACCATGACTTATTAAACATGATTTGTAGTATAACCACCTGTCATCACCTGCTTTCTTTGGTACATCGGTTATTACATTCTTCTTGAAGCCTCAGGGCATACTAGTTTTGTCATGATACTCAAAATGATCTAAGTAATTCTGGTGAAATATCATCCAACGCAGGTACCTTGTTTCGACTTAAGTCTTTCAATGTTCTGTAAAATCCTTCACACAGTATGGCATCCCCTTTCTCAGCTTCATCCTTTTTCTCTTCCCAATCCATGATGTTGCCTTCACGTTTTTGCCCTCAATATAGATGCTCCGTGTATTGCTTCCAATTTTCACTGCTTAGTATCGATTTCCTACCTGAGCTGTTCATACCCATAAAGCTGCTTCTATTTTATCCAACTGCATTTTTATAATTTCTCTTTTCGTCGGTTAAATTCAGTGTCTAGTGTGTTGTCCAAGAATTTATACTGGGCCTGTGTGTTGTTTCTCTGCTGTCTTCAGTCTTTCGTATATCACAGCTACCTATTCGTCTCTGCTGCGTTTATTTCCCCTGCGTCAGTCAATCGTTCCCTAATGTTAGCTCTGAAACTCTCAAGAACCTCTGGTACTTTTGAGTTACGCAGGTTTCATTTTCACAAGTCCTTACGTTCCTGCTGTTCACTTTTAATCTGTTGTTCAGCCTATCTATTTCTCTTTTTAAATTCTATAACCTATCTACCCAACTAGTGATCCAAGATTCCTCATAGAATGCTAAATCTTTGTATGATAAAGTCCTCCTGAGTATATCCGAAAAGAGGATCTTTGGAATATTTTTCCCAAGAGGACACCACGTCATCAGCTGCATTCCTGGAACTTATTTAAACACTGTTTACATGATGATGAAAAATTTGTGGTATCATCATAAGTGAGATCAGTTGCTCTGCCGTATTTTCTTGCTTAAGCTACTGGATTCGCTGGTACGTCTGGTCGCTCATGCGAGCAGGCAGTTTTCTTATACATGTTCAACTACTTGGATGCTTTCACTCTCGACCTGAACTTCCTACCACATGAACAGCCAGTTACATGTATGCCACTTTCTGCATCACTTGTATTAACCTTCATTTTACAGTTTAACACCCTACTCTTTTACTGTAAACTTCTCCTTAACGAAGCTGACTCGAACTGGGAAATAATCAGGGGGGATTGTTATTGTGTAAACCATTAATTATTGTTGTTGATTCTGGCGGCTAATGCTTACCTACAGTTTTCTTTCTTTACAAAAAACTCAGTCACGTTATCATTGGCATTGGTGTCTTACATTGTTACTCTCTCTTCAGGTCTCTCAAATGCAAAGCACTATCTGTCTTTATCGATCATTGCGTTAATTGGCTAAGAGCAAATATCGAGTTCTGCAAAAACTCATAGTTTTCAATACACTATAACAACAGCAAATATTTTATTTTGACCAAATCGTTTCAACGGGTCATGCATGGCAATAAGCTTGAGTTGTAACTAAAACGTTATAAATTTTGAAAAAGTCATCATTTATCGAATTTACACAAAAACACCACACAACAAGTATCTTTAATAATCACCCTCTAAAAATAGGTGAGGAAATTGCTGGAAATAGTTTAGAAGAGAAAGCAAACCAGTATCCTACACTCAAGAAGCAATACAGGGCAAATTTAGTGAATTATGGAGTAATCCCACATCCCCAGCCAAAATAAGAAAGATTGTCACGACTCTAAAAAGTAAAATTTCCTACGGGATGGAAAATATATTCTATAAGACAATTAGCTAGTCCATCATTAACTCAAAATGTTTTCCCAGAAAGATTTAAATACGTTACCGTTAGGCCTCTATAAAAAGGGGGAGCTGACAGACGTCATTACCTGCTACCCAGTGTCACTCCAACATTTTCTAAAACTTTTGAGAACGTTAAGTTCTCCAGATTTGTCATATAACTGTGCAGTAATGGGACTCAGCCAATCACGGTTTGGATTTCAATGTGACCATTTTAATGAGTCAGCTATTTGTACATTTACTGAGAATGTAATAAAATTTTAAATGATAAAATAGATCATCTGTGACTAATAGAAGGCACTTTATTGTGTCGATTATAGTATTCTGTATGAAGAGTTAAGTTTTTGTGGAATTGTAGTTCAGAAACTACCTGGTTCAGTTCATATTTAAGAGGCAGAGTGGAGTAAGTTTCTCTAAGTTGTCCGACTAATGCAACGAGGTACGCCACATCTTCTGCATGAGGGTCAGTACAGTGGAAGTCCCACAGGGTTAGATCTTCGCCCCACTACTGGTCTTACGTTCTATTAACGATCTGCCGTTTCATTCGAATCAGGAGGCTGAATTTTTCCTGTTTGGTGGATATGCACGTATTGTTGTGCAAAGAATCATCAACAGAGAAAACAGCAAATAATGTTTTTGTGAAAGTTACTAAATTGTTTTCCACAAATGAACTAGCTTTAAACTTTGAGAAAACAGAATTCATCCAGTTTTGTACTACAAAAAATATCCTCCCTCCTGTTAACGTACTGTAGCAATAAGAAATAACAGACAAGGCCAAAAATTGCGAATTCTAAGGTCCACATGTTGATGAAATCTTAAACTGGAAAAGCCATATAGTAGACGTACTAATTACTTTACGTTCGGTTACTTTTGCCAAAAAAATAACTGCCAACTTCGGTCAGTACGATAACATGTTTCGTGTATCTTCGCTCATTGATGTCTTATGGGATAATATTCGTTGATAACTCCTCTCTTAGGCCAAAAGTACTTCTTACACAAAAGAAAATTATTAGAATTATGTGTGGACTTGCAGACGTTCATCTTGCCGGTATCTCTTTAAGCAGCGCCGCCTCACAGTAAATTTATTCATTTAGGAAATTCGTTACCAACAATCCAGATAAGTTTGAGAGTAACGGGGATCTTCACAATTAGAGCCCAAAAAACACTCTCAGTTTTTTAAAATTTTGTTAGTTGTTTGTTGGTGTTTTATGTTCGTCAGGACAGGTTTTATTTCATAGTGTTTTGTGTAGTAAAGACCTATTGGGTTGCGCAAAATAACAGTGATTATTACAATTACTTGACAGGTTTTTGCCTTGGGGGAGAGTCACTCAGTTTAAGTGAGGAGAGAGAAGTGTACCCTGTCCCTGTCCATGGAGATGGTGATTTCTTGTCACAGTCTTGACCACGTAAGGCAATAGAATTCGTCCCTACTTGCAGGTCATTCTAAACTAATTAACTGAGAAATTGAGGTGTACAGAGGCTGCAACACACAACGAAAATGGATGCCATTAAAATATTCATACATTAGAGCCAGGAAATTACACATTCCGGAGAACAGCCTTCATTAAAGTATAGCCAAAAATTCATTGCAGACAGCGACAAAGAAAACTGAGACACGTAAAAGAAAACAGGTACTGTTAGTAAATAGTTAAGCCGTCGGCACACGGGACGAGTTAGCTAACGTTTACGTGGCTCTGTACCAGTTTTGTGACGTCTCTTTCTGCTATTAGAGGCCCACGACAAATACGGGCCTTGCAACGAACTTCCGGCGTCGCACCAGTCGGCCCGGGTCCGTACAGGACCGACGGGAAATCAGCGTGTAATTGAAAAGGTACACACTGAAGTTCTCAACTTTGTCGTGTGCTGTCGAGCACTTTCATACATTTAAACGCGCAGTCAAGAATTATTAAACTCACCTGAAATACACCCACCAAGTGGATCAAAATGTTTTCGACTTTATGGATGCGGTAGGAATCGACTAAGGTCTGGCAGTTGATCATGTCTCAGAGGTCACCACAGATTCGCTAGGCGCCATTTGGCCTCTCGATCAGAACCACAGGCGTCGCCCATTAGCTGTTAGAGACCAGGGTAAGAACGCCTTCGTGTTGCAAATGCTGGAGTTCAAGGCACAGCTTGTCAGAGACGGCGACATGTACAGTACTTGCAGGGCGACAGCGGATGAGCGCAGGGTGATGTGGGCCTCAAAACCTTTGACTCCGGAGTCGGGCGGCGAAAACACCGAACTAAAACGGGTAAACAAATCGTCCAGGAGACATGACACGACCGATGGAATGGATGGTAGGCGTGGAATCGTGGATCTCGAAGTCCAACTCACTAAATACACCGATCCCCAATAAATATACAGCCCCGGACAATTCACTACTAGGCCGCATGCCTTGATGGAGTAGGTTCCACACTGGAAGATAGCCGTGAACGGGTCTAAAAAACGGACGATGCCATTATTGTACGACTCCATCTGGAAATCCACAGGCTGGCGGGGTAGGGCGCCTACCTGCTGGTGGGAGCGCCAGTCGGTGACTGTGGCCACGGAATCCCCAATCAATTTGCAAGTGGAGAGGCACATCAGCAATGTAGGCTGTCAGGGAGTGGCTCTTCTTGGTGGGAGGGAACACTGATTGTACGTAAGCGACATCAGGGAAAAGGATCATCTCCAGTGAATGTTTCACCATACAGCGAACCAACATTGACGTTTTGTTGCACAGACCGACACCCATCCTGTGGCCTGATTTACCGCACGTTATACACTTTGCCCACTGATGACAGCTTTGGTGATGGGGATGTAACACAAAACAATGGCTACAGGTCGGCGACTGCTGGGGTCGGCGCCCGGGTGCCTGGTCGTTGTGAGACAGTTGTCAACCCCCGCCAGGCATGTGGCGACAGTGATGGGTAGGCCTAGCAGCAAAAAATCTGAGATTGGTCGGGCAGTGTTGCCGCCGAAGGCTCTGACTGCTCAAGATCCCTGATGAGTGGCAATCATGCCTCTAGGAGGGGCCATTCAGTTTTAACAAGTCTATCCAGAGGGTGTCATCCAGGTAGTGCACCAATATCATGTCCCTCACTACAGCGGCAGCATAAGACCTTTAGCAGGACGAATTCTGGCACAAGAAATGACAGTCCCGCGAGAGGCCCCTGCAGCCGGGCAATCCATTCCCTATAAGACTGTCAAATGCTTCAAATGGCTCTAAGCGCTATGGGACTTGCTGTGTTGATCGGTCCCTAGACTTAGAACTACTTAAACCTAACTAACCTAAGGACATCACACACATCCATGCCCGACGCAGCATTCGTACCTGCAGCCGTAGCAGTCGTGTGGTTCTGAACTGAAGCGGTTAGAACCACTCGGCCACAGCGGCAGTCTATAAGACAGTCCAGTGAATTTGTGCCCTCTGAAGAATTTACGGCGGGCTGCAGCGATGTGCAGTTGGGAATCAAAATAAGGACACAAATTGACCTGATTATAAGGAAGGTTATGGGTTTCAGCCTCTAGGTCCAGCTCATAGATCTCAGGTATCAACACAAGCTAACAAAAATGCTCGCTGTTGCTCATTACCGGAGATGCCATGGGATCAAGAAGCGTCGCCCCATCAGCCGGCCGCGGTGACCGAGTGGTTCTAGGCGCTTCAGTCTGGAACAGCGCGACCGCTACAGTCGCAAGTTCGAATCCTGCCTCGGGCATGGATGTGTGTGATGTCCTTAGGTTAGTTAGGTTTACGTAGTTCTAAATTCTAGGGGACTGATGACCTCAGATATTAAGTCCCATAGTGTTCAGGGCCATTTGAACCATTACCCGCGCGATGTAGCTGGCACACGATTCGAGTTTACGGTCGAATGGCGTGATCGACGGAGCCAAAATGCGAAAGTTCTTCACTATGGTGTTTATGTGGCACAGACGATTGAAGACCTCCGGCGTCGCTGCAGACAAGCCGTCATGGCTTCAAAAGCCTGCTGCATGTGTTGCAGGGTGAGCAGATATGAAGTCATATTGAGGTTTCAGCCATTGAACGTACGAATGCTTTGCTTGATGAAGGCACTCACAAGTACCTAACCAGTTCTATCGGCGCTCACGTAAGTCATAAATAAATTTTGTCGCCACTAAAAATCCGCTGTAAATGGAACTAAAGGCAGTAATTTTCCACAAGTATAGTTTACTGGAAAAAAAGTATGCTCGTCTGTTCCGACAAAACCAAACACAATTAACACTCAAAAATGACTGACAGACTGAAGGTCTTTGTTCAACAACTCAAAAGTCTCGTACTTCTTCAAGTTTTCCAGAAACAAACTGTTAAAAAGTTATACTGCTGCGGATGGAAACCACGTTCCACAATAGTCTACTTTTAGTACGTGCAGAGTGATATACACTACTGGCCATTAAAATTGCTACACCAAGAAGAAATGCAGATGATAAACGGGTATTCATTGGACAAACATATTATACTAGAACTGACATGTGATTACATTTTCAGTCAACTTGGGTGCACAGATCCTGAGAAATCAGTACCCAGAAAAACCATCTCTGGCCGTAAGAACCACCTTGATACGCCTGGGCATTGAGTCAAACAGAGCTAGGATGGCATGTACAGGTACAGCTGCCAATGCAGCTTCAACACGATACCACAGTTCATCACTAGTTGTGACTGGCGTATTGTGACGAACCAGTTGCTTGGCCACCATTGATCAGACATTTCCAATTGGTGAGAGATCTGGAGAATGTGCTGGACAGGGCAGCAGTCGAACATTGTCTGTATCCAGAAAGGCCCGTACAGGACCTGCGACATGCGGGCGTGCATTATCCTGTAGAAATGTAGGGTTTCGCAGGGATCGAATGAAGGGTAGAACCACGGGTCGTAACACATCTGAAATGTAACGTCCACTGTTCAAAGTGCCGTCAATGCGAACAAGAGATGACCGAGACGCGTAACCAGTGGCACCCCCATACCATCACGGCGGGTGATACGCCAGTATGGCAATGACGAATACACGCTTCCAATGTGCGTTCACCGCGATGTCGCCAAACACGGATGCGACTATCATAATGCTGTAAACAGAACCTAGATTCATCCGAAAAAATGACGTTTTGCCATTCGTGCACCCAGGTTCGTCGTTGCGTACACCATCGCAGGCGCTCCTGTCTGTGATTCAGCGTTAAGGGTAACCGCAGCCATGGTCTCCGAGCTGATAGTCCATGCTGCTGCAAACGTCGTCGAATTGTTCGTGCAGATGGTTGTTGTCTAGCAAACGCCCCCATGTGTTGACTCAGGGATCGAGACGTGGCTGCACGGTCCGTTGCAGCCATGCGGATAAGATGCCTGTCATCTCGAATGCTAGTGATACGAGGCCGTTGGGATCCAGCACGGCGTTCCCTATTATCCTCCTGAACCCACCGATTCCATATTCTGCTAACAGTCATTGGATGTCGACCAACGCGAGCAGCAATGTCGCGATACGATAAACCGCAATCGCGATAGGCTACAATCCGACCTTTATCAAAGGCGGAAACGTGATGTTACGCATTTCTCCTCCTTACATGAGGCATCACAATAACGTTTCACCAGGCAACGCCAGTCAACTGCTGTTTGTGTATGAGAAATCGATTGGAAACTTCCCTCATGTCACCACGTTGCAGGTGTCGCCACCGGCGGTAACCTTGTGTGAATGCTCTGAAAAGCTAATCATTTGTATATCACAGCATCGTCTTCCTGTCGGTTAAATTTCACGTCTGTAGCACGTCATCTTCGTGGTGTACCAATTTTAATTGCCAATAGTGTAGATCGTTGTGAAAACAGAATACTGCCAACGCTGTACCAAATTTTGTGAACCAGGTTACGACATCCAGCCACGGAGACTGGACCATCGGCGGAGCTGCAGAGACCAGCACGCGGTATCCGCCGAGGACGCAGCTGGTCGGCAGCAGACGGCGGCGTCGTAGTGGAGCCGACTTCATCTGTAGCTCTGGCTCGGCGTGAACTGTCCCTTCACGGCAGTGTAAGGGCCTAAATACTGCCGCGAGGCAGGATATCGCAGGAACTGTTTTAGATCGCATGAGTCGCGGTTGCAAACAGATCCCCACCAGGTCCGCCACCTCTGGTGGCGCTGCTAGGGCCGCCTGGTGGAACTGCTGCAAAACTGTTTTCAAGCGCAGAGCGGTTGCAGAGCTGTTAGGCAACCCGCGACGTTTTTGTGCCAGATGGGTTGCCGAAGGTACAGACGCAACGCAACATGTCAGTGTCCGTATACAATTACTGCTGTGCTGGATATTGCGAATGGTTTCAGCGATGTGTTAACCGACATGGAGTTGGTGTTTTGGATCAAACTGTTTACACTGATGTGGCTCGATTTCACCTATCAGACTACATTAATTCCCAAATTTCACAGATTTGGTCATCATAAAATTTACATGACTTTGCACAAATGTTGGTTGCCATAACGTGAGAAGCCGGCCGGGGTGGCCGAGCGGTTCTAGGCGCTACAGTTTGGAACTGCGCCACCGCTACGGTCGCAGGTTCGAATCCTACCTCGGGCATGGATGAGTGTGATGTCCTTAGGTTAGTTAGGTTTAAGTAGTTCTAAGTTCTAGGGGACTGATGACCTTAGAAGTTAAGTCCCATAGTGCTCAGAGCCATTTGAACCATAACGTGAGACAGAATTGTAGGGCCGATCCTTTCCCATACTACTGACACTTCCGATATCTATTGTGACCAGATCATTTATCCATTTATTGCCCTTATGACAGAAAATAAGGTCATTCATTCATTCTTCCAACAAGACAACGCTGCTGCTCATACGGCACAGCAGTCCCTACGACTTTTATTTCAAATCTTTCAAGACATAGTAATTACGGAAGATCTCCGACCCACGCGCTCGTCGGATCCGTCTCTGCCCGACTACTTTCTTTGAGGAGCTTCTAAAACGCTTACGCAGCAAAATATCCAAAGATAATAGATGAACTGAAGACAGCGATATTTGATTATCTGCATTCGATGACGCGTCAAGCAGTGGTAAAGGTGTTCGCAAATAAACGTAAATGTGTTGAACCATGCCTTCGAGAAAGAGGACAACATTTCCACCACCACTTGTAATATTGGTGGGTACAGTGTATTTAATTGTGATTAATATGATTAATAAATTTCATTGTTTTAACTGTAATAATGTTGAATCCCATTTACCAACATAACAGCAGTCACTGGCAGTGATTCCCGGCCCCTAGCTTATACAGCGACTTGAAATTGCTGCCATGCAATGTATAAGGTTACTTGTTAATTTAATTTCAACAGATTCCTAAATAACACTATCCCAGTAGCTAGTAGTGCATCCCAGATCCCCACGTTGTTATATTCTATAGGATGACCGGTGTCAAGTCTATGTTCTGCAACGGTAGATTTGCTCAGCTGCTGTAAGCGTGTGGGCTGCTTTGGTTCAGTACACCTGTTCTCCACAATCTTGATAATCAGACCAATGTATGATACGAAGCTGCTAGGAATACAGTAGACATCCGCTTTACGCAAACAAAGATAATCATTTACGGAACCTAAAAGGACCATGATCTTAGATGTCTGCCGAAAAACACACTTTCCATCATATTTCCGCAAAATACGGCCAACCCTGTTAGAAACGCTCTCTGTGTAAGGCGAAAAGGCCCCATAAATTGGTGACACGTCGGTGTTATCACCATTTACCCGATGCACAGTTAGTCGATGGCGCAACACACGTCTAATCTGTCTTTAACCACACTACTAGCCATTAAAATTGCTACACCACGAAGATGACGTGCTACAGACGCGAAATTTAACCGACAGGAAGAAGATGCTGTGATATGCAAATGATTATCTTTTCAGCGCATTCACACAAGGTTGGTGCCGGTGGCGACACCTACAACGTGCTGACACGAGGAAAGTTTCCAACCGATTTCTCATACACAATCAGCAGTTGACCGGCGTTACCTGTTGAAACTTTGTTGTGACGCCTCGTGTAAGGGAGAGAAATGCGTACCATCACGTTTACGACTTTGATAAAGGTCGGATGGTAGCCTATCGCGACATTGCTGTTCGCGTTGGTCAAGATCCAATGACTGTTAGAAGAATATGGAATCGGTAGGTTCAGGAGGGTAATACGGACCGCGGTCCTGGATCCCAACGGCCTCGTATCACTAGCAGTCGAGATGAAAGGCATCTTATCCGCATGGCAGTAACGGATCGTGCAGCCACGTCTCGTTCCCTGAGTCAACAGATGGGGACGTTTGCAAGACAACAACCATCTGCACGAACAGTTCGACTACGTTTGCAGCAGCATGGACTATCAGCTCGGAGACCATGCCTGGGGTTACCCTTGACGCTCAATCACAGATAGGAGCGCCTGCGATGGTGTAAGAAACGACGAAACTGGGTGCACGAATGGCAAAACGTAGTTTTTTCGGATGAATCCAGGTTCTGTTTACACCATCATGATGGTCGCATCCATGTTTGACGACATCGCGGTGAACGCACATTGGAAGCGTGTATTCGTCATCGCCATACTGGCATATCACCCGGCGTGATGGTATGGGGTGCCATTGGTTACACGTCTCGGTCATCTCTTGTTCGCATTGACGGCTCATTGAACGGTGGACGTTAGATTTCAGATGTGTTACGACCCGTGGCTCTACCCTTCATTCGATCCCTACGAATCCCTACATTTCAGCAGGATAATGTACGACCGCATGTTGCAGGTCCTGTACGGGCCTTTCTGGATACAGAAAATGTTCGACTGCTGCCCTGGCCAGCACATTCTCCAGATCTCTCTGCAATTGAAAAGTCTGGTCAATGGTGGCCGAGCAACTGGCTCGTCACAAAATGCCAGTCATTACTCTTAATTAACAGTGGTATCGTGTTGAAGCTGCATGAGCAGCTGTACCTGTACACGACATCCAAACTCTGTCTGACTCAATGCCCAGGCGTATCAAGGCCGTTATTACGGCCAGAGTCGGTTGTTATGGGTACTGATTTCTCAGGATCTATGCACCCAAATTGCGTGAAAATGTATTCACATGTCAGTTCTAGTATAATATATCTGTCCAATGAACATCCGTTTATCATCTGCATTTCTTCTTGGTGTAGCAATTTTAATGGCCAGTAGTATATAGCCATTCTGACGAAAGGTGACTCCAAGATGGACTAACTCAGCTGACAAACTCTCAGGGCCCGAAATTACATGGGCCCTGCGAATCAAGGTACGAAGTACTCCTTCACGTTCAGCCGGACGGTGACAAGTGTCAGCCTGCAGATATAACTTAGTGTGAGTAGGCTTCCTATAAACAGTGTGTACCAACGTACCATCCACCTTGCTCCTGATCAACAAGTCCCCATGGTAAAACGAATATTCGGGTGGATTGAATTCAGGTACTCTAAAATATCGTTCAAAATCTCACTGCCATGAGGCCAAACAACAAAAGTATGATCTACATATTATCTGAAACAACACACAGGATTCAAAGTCTCCACCTCCAAGCCATGATCCTCGAAATCTTCCATAAACAAATTGGGAATAATAGGTGACAACGGTCTTTCCATCGCAACTCCATTTGTCTGCTAGTTGTACAGGTCATTGAATAAGTAAGTGGAAGTCAATACACGTCGAAACAGCTTTGTCAATTCTGCACCAAACATAAACTCAATCAACCATAACTGATCACACAGGGGAACGTGAGTGAATAGAAAGACCACATCAAATCTTACTCGAATATCAGGTCATTCAAATGCATTCCCTCTAATCGACGTAAGAGATCCGTCGATATGCTGTACTCACACCGACTTACTATAGGGCTCAGCAGGGTAGCAAGGTGTTTTGCTACACGATATGTCGGTACACCAGTATTGCAATAGGACGACGAGAAATCCTTTTCCTTTTGGACCTTAAGGAGGACATATTCCATAAGAATACGCACACGCCATTAGGAACATTTCCTCAGGAGTCTGCTAGTCTTTGTCTCAACACTTTTTGTGGGCTAAGCACCGATCCTGCGATACGCTGAATGAGACAGTAGACACTGCATATTTCGAACCTAATCCTGTTTGTCCAACGCAGTGGTACATTGCCCTTATCCGCACGTATAATAGCAATATCCGGATCAGTATTAAGTGAACGTAAAGAAGCCGTCTCAGCCAATGTGATATTACTCTTGGATGGACGTGCCCAGTCAATACACGACATGATTCCCTCGAACCCTTCACTGTAACACCAGGAGTTAGTCTAAAAACATTCTGTTCAACATAACTAATAAAATCAGCCTCTGGAAAAAGACTGGAAATCGGTGCAAACTTTAAATCTTTCTCTAGCACAGACAAATCTGCGTCGTCAAAACCTTTCTCCGTGAGATTTGTCATAGAGCGTCGAGAAATAGTACTCGACTCAGAGCCACGGAAACGTTCACACTTCGCCAGATGTTGGGCAGTTATAGAATGAAATTCCCAGCATAGTGCGACCATGAAGCACTGTCCAACCAGTCCCAAGAAAAAGCTGACATTTTTGAAGCCATCATTAAATGAAGCAGAAGCAGTTCCTTGGAAACAAAAGCCAACTGTCGACGTTTGTAATGGATCCTTTCACAAAAAGAATTTATATGCTCTCCCTGAGGTCCACAAGGAGAGGGTTCCTCTTCGTCCGATTGTGAGTAACATCGGTGCTTCGACATATCGTGTAGTATAACACGTTGGTACCCTCTTGAGCCCTATAGTATGTCGGTGTGAGCACCACGTTAAGAAAATGGACGGATTTCTTACGATTAGAGGGAATGCGTTTGAGTGACTCTGATATTCTACACTCCTGGAAATGGAAAAAAGAACACATTGACACCGGTGTGTCAGACCCACCATACTTGCTCCGGACACTGCGAGAGGGCTGTACCAGCAATGATCACACGCACGGCACAGCGGACACACCAGGAACCGCGGTGTTGGCCGTCGAATGGCGCTAGCTGCGCAGCATTTGTGCACCGCCGCCGTCAGTGTCAGCCAGTTTGCCGTGGCATACGGAGCTCCATCGCAGTCTTTAACTCTGGTAGCATGCCGCGACAGCGTGGACGTGAACCGTATGTGCAGTTGACGGACTTTGAGCGAGGGCGTATAGTGGGCATGCGGGAGGCCGGGTGGACGTACCGCCGAATTGCTCAACACGTGGGGCGTGAGGTCTCCACAGTACATCGATGTTGCCGCCAGTGGTCGGCGGAAGGTGCACGTGCCCGTCGACCTGGGACCGGACCGCAGCGACGCACGGATGCACGCCAAGACCGTAGGATCCTACGCAGTGCCGTAGGGGACTGCACCGCCACTTCCCAGCAAATTAGGGACACTGTTGCTCCTGGGGTATCGGCGAGGACCATTCGCAACCGTCTCCATGAAGCTGGGCTACGGTCCCGCACACCGTTAGGCCGTCTTCCGCTCACGCCCCAACATCGTGCAGCCCGCCTCCAGTGGTGTCGCGACAGGCGTGAATGGAGGGACGAATGGAGACGTGTCGTCTTCAGCGATGAGAGTCGCTTCTGCCTTGGTGCCAATGATGGTCGTATGCGTGTTTGGCGCCGTGCAGGTGAGCGCCACAATCAGGACTGCATACGACCGAGGCACACAGGGCCAACACCCGGCATCATGGTGTGGGGAGCGATCTCCTACACTGGCCGTACACCACTGGTGATCGTCAAGGGGACACTGAATAGTGCACGGTACATCCAAACCGTCATCGAACCCATCGTTCTACCATTCCTAGACCGGCAAGGGAACTTGCTGTTCCAACAGGACAATACACGTCCGCATGTATCCCGTGCCACCCAACGTGCTCTAGAAGGTGTAAGTCAACTACCCTGGCCAGCAAGATCTCCGGATCTGTCCCCCATTGAGCATGTTTGGGACTGGATGAAGCGTCGTCTCACGCGGTCTGCACGTCCAGCACGAACGCTGGTCCAACTGAGGCGCCAGGTGGAAATGGCATGGCAAGCCGTTCCACAGGACTACATCCAGCATCTCTACGATCGTCTCCATGGGAGAATAGCAGCCTGCATTGCTGCGAAAGGTGGATATACACTGTACTAGTGCCGACATTGTGCATGCTCTGTTGCCTGTGTCTATGTGCCTGTGGTTCTGTCAGTGTGATCATGTGATGTATCTGACCCCAGGAATGTGTCAATAAAGTTTCCCCTTCCTGGGACAATGAATTCACGGTGTTCTTATTTCAATTTCCAGGAGTGTAGTAAGTTTTTATGTGGTCTCTCACTTCAGTCATGTTCCCCTGTCCGATTCGTTATGGTTGTTTGAGGTTAAGTTTGGTGCTGAATTAACAAACCTATTTTGACATGTGTTGACTTCCTTTTACGTTTTATTCAGTGATCAGTACCATGTCCAGATAGATGGAGTTACGATGGGAAATCCGTAGTCATCTACTACTGTCAGTTTCTTTATGGAAGACTTCGAGGCAGATGCCTTGGAGTCGACGGCTTTGAAATCTGCGTGTGCGTATTTTTTTTTCAGATATGTCGATGATACTTTTGTTGTTTAGCCTCATGGCAGTCAGAATTTGAACCACTTTTTGAAAACTTTAATTCAATCCAGCCGAATATTTGTTTTATGACGGAGATGTGTTGGTCAGGAGGAAGGTGGGTGGTAAGCTGGGACGCACTGTTTATGGGAAGGGGTACTTCGTACCTTGGTTCACAATGCCCGGGTCAATTGGGAGAACCTGAGACATTGTCAACTGAGTTAGCCCATCTCGAAGTTACCTTTCGTCAGAATGGTTACGGTGAAAGACAGATTCGGCGTGCGTTGCGCTATCCACCACCTGTGCGCCGGGTGAGTGATGATAATACCGAGGTGTCACCAAAGTCGGCGATTTTTTTTACCTTACGCAGGTAGCATTTCGAATAGGGTTGGTCTTATTAAGCAAAAATATGATGTGAAAGGTGTTTCTCGACCGACACCTAAGACCAGTATCCTTTTAGCTTCCGTAAAGGATGTTCTTGGTTTACGTCAGGCGGATGTCTACTGTACTCCTTGCAGTTGTGACATATCATATATTTGTCAGAGTTTCAGGACTGTGGAGGATCGATGTACTGAGCTCAAGCGGCACACATGCTTACAACAGCCTAGCAAATCCTCTATTGCAGAATATTGTCTTGGCACCGGTCATCCTATGGAATTTAGGAATACGGAGATTCTACATCTACATCTACATCTATACTCCGCGAGCCACCTTACGGTGTGTGGCGGAGGGTACTTATTGTACCACTATCTGATCCCCCCTTCCCTGTTCCATTCACGAATTGTGCGTGGGAAGAACGACTGCTTGTAAGTCTCCGTATTTGCTCTAATTTCTCGGATCTTTTCGTTGTGATCATTACGCGAGATATATGTGGGCGGTAGTAATATGTTGCCCATCTCTTCCCGGAATGTGCTCTCTCGTAATTTCGATAATAAACCTCTCCGTATTGCGTAACGCCTTTCTTGAAGTGTCCGCCACTGGAGCTTGTTCAGCATCTCCGTAACGCTCTCGCGCTGACTAAATGTCCCCATGACGAATCGCGCTGCTTTTCGCTGGATCATGTCTATCTCTTCTATTAATCCAACCTGGTAAGAGTCCCATACTGATGAGCAATACTCAGGAATCGGACGAACAAGCGTTTTGTAAGCTACTTCTTTCGTCGATGAGTCACATTTTCTTAGAATTCTTCCTATGAATCTCAACCTGGCGCCTGCTTTTCCCACTATTTGTTTTATGTGATCATTCCACTTCAGATCGCTCCGGATAGTAACTCCTAAGTATTTTACGGTCGTTACCGCTTCCAATGATTTACCACCTATGGTATAATCGTACTGGAATGGATTTCTGCCCCTATGTATGCGCATTATATTACATTTATCTACGTTTAGGGAAAGCTGCCAGCTGTCGCACCATGCATTAATCCTCTGCAGGTCTTCCTGGAGTACGTACGAGTCTTCTGATGTTGCTACTTTCTTGTAGACAACCGTGTCATCTGCAAATAGCCTCACGGAGCTACCGATGTTGTCAACTAAGTCATTTATGTATATTGTAAACAATAAAGGTCCTATCACGCTTCCTTGCGGTACTCCCGAAATTACCTCTACATCTGCAGATTTTGAACCGTTAAGAATGACATGTTGTGTTCTTTCTTCTAGGAAATCCTGAATCCAATCACAAACCTGGTCCGATATTCCGTAAGCTCGTATTTTTTTCACTAAACGTAAGTGCGGAACCGTATCAAATGCCTTCCTGAAGTCCAGGAATACGGCATCAATCTGCTCGCCAGTGTCTACGGCACTGTGAATTTCTTGGGCAAATAGGGCGAGCTGAGTTTCACATGATCTCTGTTCGCGGAATCCATGTTGGTTATGATGAAGGAGATTTGTATTATCTAAGAACGTCATAATACGAGAACATAAAACATGTTCCATTATTCTACAACAGATTGACGTAAGCGAAATAGGCCTATAATTATTCGCATCTGATTTATGACCCTTCTTGAAAATGGGAACGACCTGCGCTTTCTTCCAGTCGCTAGGTACTTTACGTTCTTCCAGCGATCTACGATAAATTGCTGATATAAAGGGGGCAAGTTCTTTAGCATAATCACTGTAGAATCTTAAGGGTATCTCGTCTGGTCCGGATGCTTTTCCGCTACTAAGTGATAGCAGTTGTTTTTCAATTCCGATATCGTTTATTTCAATATTTTCCATTTTGGCGTCCGTGCGACGGCTGAAGTCAGGGACCGTGTTACGATTTTCCGCAGTGAAACAGTTTCGGAACACTGAATTCAGTATTTCTGCCTTTCTTCGGTCGTCCTCTGTTTCGGTGCCATCGTGGTCAACGAGTGACTGAATAGGGGATTTAGATCCGCTTACCGATTTTACATATGACCAAAACTTTTTAGGGTCCTTGTTTAGATTGTTTGCCAATGTTTTATGTTCGAATTCGTTGAATGCTTCTCTCATTGCTCTCTTTACGCTCTTTTTCGCTTCGTTCAGCTTTTCCCTATCAGCTATGATTCGACTACTCTTAAACCTATGATGAAGCTTTCTTTGTTTCCGTAGTACCTTTCGTACATGATTGTTATACCACGGTGGATCTTTCCCCTCGCTTTGGACCTTAGTCGGTACGAACTTATCTAAGGCGTACTGGACGATGTTTCTGAATTTTTTCCATTTTTGTTCCACATCCTCTTCCTCAGAAATGAACGTTTGATGGTGGTCACTCAGATATTCTGCGATTTGTGCCCTATCACTCTTGTTAAGCAAATATATTTTCCTTCCATTCTTGGCATTTCTTATTACACTTGTAGTCATTGATGCAACCACTGACTTATGATCACTGATACCCTCTTCTACATTCACGGAGTCGAAAAGTTCCGGTCTATTTGTTGCTATGAGGTCTAAAACGTTAGCTTCACGAGTTGGTTCTCTAACTATCTGCTCGAAGTAATTCTCGGACAAGGCAGTCAGGATAATGTCACAAGAGTCTCTGTCCCTGGCTCCAGTTCTGATTGTGTGATTGTCCCATTCTATACCTGGTAGATTGAAGTCTCCCCCTATTACAATAATATGATCACGAAACTTCTTCACGACGTTCTGCAGGTTCTCTCTGAGGCGCTCAACTACTACGGTTGCTGATGCAGGTGGTCTATAGAAGCATCCGACTATCATATCTGACCCACCTTTGATACTTAGCTTAAGCCAGATTATTTCACATTCGCATTCGCTAATAACTTCACTGGATATTATTGAATTCCTTACTGCTATAAATACTCCTCCACCATTGGCGTTTATCCTATCCTTGCGGTATATATTCCATTCTGTGTCTAGGATTTCGTTACTGTTCACTTCCGGTTTTAACCAACTTTCCGTTCCTAATACTATATGCGCACTATTTCCTTCAATAAGAGATACTAATTCAGGAACCTTGCCCTGGATACTCCTGCAGTTTACCAATATTACGTTAACTTTTCCTGTTTTTGGTCTCTGAGGACGGACGTTCTTTATCAACGATGATAATGTCCTCTCTGGTAAGCCGTCAGGTATTTTATCGTTTCGCCCAAGGGGGGGTCCCTCTAACCTAAAAAACCCCCGTGTGCACGACACACGTACTCTGCTACCCTAGTAGCTGCTTCCGGTGTGTAGTGCACGCCTGACCTGTCTAGGGGGGCCCTACAGTTCTCCACCCAATAACGGAGGTCGATGAATTTGCAACCATTATAGTCGCAGAGTCGTCTGAGCCTCTGGTTTAGACCCTCCACACGGGTCCAAACCAGAGGACCGCGATCGACTCTGGGCACTATGCTGCAGATATTAAGCTCAGCTTGCACTCCGCGTGCGATGCTGGTTGTCTTCACCAAATCAGCCAGCCGCCGGAAGGAACCCAGGATGGCCTCAGAACCCAAGCGGCAGGCGTCATTCGTTCCGACATGTGCTACTATCTGCAGCCGGTCACACCCAGTGCGTTCAATAGCTGCCGGAAGGGCATCCTCCACATTCTGGCATGCACTTCCAGCTACTGGGATAGTGTTATTAAGAAACCTGTTGAAATGATATTAGCAGGTAACATTATAAATACAGATGGTAATTTTTGTTTAAATCTGGCATTGAATCCAGCTTTGTCACGTGTCAAAAAAACCGAGGGTCAGAGTTTATGCTACCTCAGGGGCTGATTATTAATTTCACTGTCGATAACTTCTGACGTCGGTCATCTATGGTTTGCACCAGCGTTTACTTTGTGTGTGTGTGTGTGTGTGTGTGTGTGTGTGTGTGTGTGTGTGTGTTTATCTTTATGGAGTTTCTGTAAAAACCGAGATATTCGATTCGCTGGCACAGTGCTTTCCCACTGCAGCTCTGCCATGAAAATGGCGGGGTATGTTCCTGTCGAAATATCGGTGGCTGTCGACGACGTCACCCGCCAGCATTCCAGAAAATTATTTGAATAGCTTCTGAGAAGTTTTACGTCTCTTTATTCAATAAAAATGCACCCCGCTTCGATCTACTGTGTTGGGAAGTGGAAAGAGAATATATTCTTGAAGGAGCTTAGCATTCCGCCTAGGAATGGTCATCGATTATTCAGTATTCAGGACGATGTCCTGAAGCCAGCCGCCTGCATAACTCAATATCTAGTACGCTGCTGCACATTGCGAAAAGACTGCCCTGCAGATGTACCCTATGGGTCTTACTCGATATCACTAGATTTTCTACGTTGTGTCGTGTTTATAAGATTAACTGATACGACATTTCTTATAATATTTACTTTATTTCATGTATTTATTTTACCTGTTAACATTAAATGCTTCTAAATCACTTTTATATCCATCCAGGCATCCTGACATTTGTTCAAGTTGACTTTAGAATGTATATAGCACATAAGTTAAATACAGGTTGTCCCTAAATTATCTTTACAACTTAATAGTTTAATAACTTTAAAACTACATTTTACGTAGCACTTGAGTTAAATACTTGGTGTCCTTAATTATCTTTATAACTTATGACTTTAATAACTTTAAAACTGTACTAGATATTAACAAATGGTCATAAGATAACTGATAAAGATATCTAAGCTTCCAAGTGGCGCAAGTCTGACGCAAAATAGTTCTTGAAGACCTGATGAAACGCGGACACCACAGAAGGAAGCACAGTGTGTGCCCTGCTTCATGCAGACGACGCCCGATACCCAAATTCAACGAAACTTTCGAACACAGCGTCGAAGGCAACCACAGTCCGACCAACTATTCGGGCTTGGGATACGTCATTTAAGGAAATAGGTAGTGTTCTCCATAAAAAGGGGGCGGGTCGCCCATCTGTTTCGGACGCCAACACGGATAAGCTACGGCGGGCGTTTGCAGGGATCCCAACAAAATCAGTGCGTACGGCGGCCAGAGAGGTGGAAATGAGACGATCAGCAGTGCACAATGCGTTGCATAAGAGGTCACGGCTCTGCATCCCACAAGGTGCAGATGCTTCAGGCATTAAATCTGTAAGTAGGCTGTTTATGTTTTCTTATTGGCAACGTTACGTAGCGCTCTGTACGAAAATCACTGGCTGTGCTGTGTGCAGTCTGTGGCGAGTTTGCATTGTTGTCTGCCATTGTAGTGTTGGGCAGCGGCAGCTGGATGTGAACAGCGCATAGCGTTGCGCAGTTGGAGGTGAGCCGCCAGCAGTGTTGGATGTGGGGAGAGAGATGGCGGAGTTTTGAAATTTGTTATACTGGATATTATGAACTGCTATATATATATTATGACTATTAAGGTAAATACATTGATTGTTCTCTATTAAAATCTTTCATTTGCTAACTATCCCTATCAGTAGTTAGTGACTTCCGTAGTTTGAATCTTTTATTTAGCTGGCAGTAGTGGCGCTCGCTGTATTGCAGTAGTTCGAGTAACGAAGATTTTTGGTGAGGTAAGTGATTTGTGAAAGGTACAGGTTAATGTTATTCAGGGCCATTCCTTTGTAGGGATTTCTGAAAGTCAGATTGCGTTGCGCTAAAAAATATTGTGTGTCAGTTTAAGCACAGTCTTGTATAAATTGTTCATGTTTCAAATCCTACGGACAAAACTCAGCGTGAACAGTTTGCGGTGGGTGTGCTAGGCAAAATTGACGCAAACAATGTCTTTTTGGAAAAGAACAGTGTCTCCGATGATGCAGCGTTTCATGTATCCGGCATAACGTTCGTATATCGGGTTCATTGAAACCTCAAGTTACACTTGAAATGGGAAGAGACCATCACGAGATCAATATTTGATGAGGACTGAAGCACTGTTGCATCACTGGTCCATTCTTTTGCATTGAGATTGCCATGAAAGATGATGTTAAGCTGGAGGTGTTACAAGAGTTAGTTGTGCCACAATTTTAAGACCTTCAAACTGATGTCAACTCCAGCACGATGGGATACCAGCCCACTGGTTCAAATGTCCGCCAATTTCTATATGGAAAGTTTCAGGACAGGTGGATTGGCCGAGATGATTCAATTAGATGGTTGCCACTAATCCCTTGATCTCACACGACTACACTTCTTCCTGTGGGATTTTTTAAAGGATCAGGACTTGAAGCAACGTATTCGCAGTGCATTTGACTTCATTGAATGCTGTGGCAGTATTATTAGTCCTGACGTTTTAGTGAAATTAAGGGTAATGAACCCAAAAGCGCCAGCCTTACGTACAAAAAAGAAAAAGAAAAAAAAACGGACAATCATCGAAGTTTCTGCTACAGTTTTTATGCAGATAATTTGTATTTGAGGAAAAAGTTTCCATTTCAAATGGAAATGAGCTTGTTAGACTACTTAAAAATTAAATTTTCCTGCCCGTTTGTTGTCTGTTACCACTCGAAATTAAAAATATTTATACTAATGTTACGTTGGAAGAGATTATTGTCATCATTGAAGAAAAGCTATTTGGGCATGCTCGTTTGATGGCAGATGGGATTGTGCGACTTATTACCTTATTTAAACTGTGCACGTCACATAATTATTCATTTTTAATAATCAGTTTTACAAATAAAATGGTGGTTGAGCTATGGGAAATTGTTTA
Source organism: Schistocerca cancellata (assembly GCF_023864275.1). NCBI lineage: Eukaryota > Metazoa > Arthropoda > Insecta > Orthoptera > Acrididae > Schistocerca > Schistocerca cancellata. The sequence continues at coordinate 61,074,886 of NC_064626.1, read as the reverse complement.
GGCAGGTGCCTTTCACACATCTTTGTTAATTCTTTGGAACTAAAATACTTCAGGGGAATTCTGCATTACGCGAAAACACACTTTTTCTGTCGGCTGCCTGTCGACTATATCTCTATAGTTTTCAACGGATCCATTACAGACATTCCAAAGTTAACTGTTGAATTAAACAGTTTGCATCCGAAAATGCCTTTGACGCAAGGATCAGGAACGACTTCGCAATTACCTTGCCTGACAATTACAACTTGAGAGCAACATAATCTGCTTTCACATTTTCCAAAAGCCCACAACTAGCGACGCGATCATTCATGTATCGTCATGTCATCTACATCAACAGAACTTTTTCTTCTTTAGCTCTATGATCGACCATCTTTGTGATATTCCCCTCAGTACACTGTATTTAAACAGAGAACTGGAAAATTTAAGGTTTACCGCAACTTCTGATGGACATATTCCAGAGATTGTGAATAATCTGTATAAGAAGGAAACGTCAGAAGCCAATAGCAACTTGACAACAATGATCATGTCCCCATATTGGAAATACGTTAAACTCCCGTTCTTGGGAAAATTTTCACATCAGCTGATTAAATTATTTTAAAATTTTGATGTGCCAATAGCACAGTTATATTCATGATGAACGGCCTCATAAAGAAAGATATGCTACCTCCAGAATCTATAAGCTGGAGTGTAATGTTGACAAAAATTTACATAGGCTAAACTGCAATGGAGTTTAAGACAAAATTCAGTGAATACCTTTTAACCAAAACAGGCCACATACAGGGGCATTCAGCATTTGCTTAGCATATAAAGACAATGGAGCACGAACCACCCTCGCAGGATGATCTCCAGATTTTTCATAATGCCCAAGAAGGCAAGATACTTGACCTTCTGGGAGAACTGGAAATTCTCAAGTTTGCGTATGCGGTTAATGAACAACTGCTTAACGAACAGCTGATAGCAAAAATCAGAACTAATTTGACGCTATGATGTCGCATTTTAAAATATTTACTTAGCCGAGTTTGGCTTTGCTTATTCTACGTTTAAATCGTTTTTTTTCCTGTACATTATTCTAAGTGTTTTTAGATGAAGGAACTTCTATCAGTTTTTATGTTGTAGGTCCCTTTGCTTGTGTTTGTGCATTTAACTGACACTTCCCTTGGGTACGCCCCATTTTTCTAAATGTCGATCATTTTATGGCTGCTTTTGTAGCCTATAGATGTACTTACGTCATATTTTTAATTTTCTAAAATTTTTTACACTTTTGCATTTTACATTTTAAGTACCAAACAGGGCTATCGTTTTAATTAATGATTATGTGATGATATTTGCATATTTTACTGCACTTTTTGCTTTTTGTGGCGTAATTGCCTTCTATCGCACGCTGCTATACTCTCGCCTTTCTGGTACTTCATACAAATTTGTTTCCTTTAAATCTTTTTAATTTTCAATGTATATCGTGTCACACTCATTATTTCTTGATTGTTATTTATCCATAGTGGTTCTGCAGCTAAATTTTGGAATTTTTATTATAAATCTTAGTTATGGTGTGAAAACTGGTTATGAGCGCCATTTGTATGTATTCCCGCTACGTGACCGTATGCGGTGCTCAGTCTTAAGCTCAGCTGTGTAATTACTGAATGCCTTCCACTGTGATAGCTGGTTTTCATTGCACTATGTTTACTGAAGCAGGTTTCCACAGCTGATGTGTTCCTTGATAAGGCTCAATAGTGAGTACGACTTGTGTCTCAAAGGCGCAGCCACTGAGAACTGGATGCCAAAAGCATAATCCAAAAACTTTTATTCCCATTTCTGTGATTACGTTTAGGGACTACAGCATAGTTACTAATGGTATTCAGATGCACTTACTGCAAACTAAACACCATGAAAGTGATATGAATTTTTATCTACGAAACTGATAGGAGCTGAAGAAATGACTTGAAATTTGTTCCTTGGCCGAGACTTAACTCGGGTCTCCTTGCATACTAGGCAGGTATGCTAGGCATTACACCACCGCAGCAGTATTGATATCACCGTCGCATGGACAACCCTACTCAAAGACCCTCCCTAGCACAAACTTCAGTTCACGTCTTCAACTTATTTTCCCCTTCTTGCGACTTAAAATGTCTCAAGGAAAATTTAATTATATCAAATAATTATTTTTGGTTTTTCTGTCTTATGCATACTGAAAACTGCAAAACTGATTTACCAGACACAACTGACATTTTTGGAGGTTCTCCATATGTTCCTTTCCTCGTCGACAACCTATTGATTACTTACCTTATCAGCCCACTTAATTTTCGACATTTTTCTGTAGCACCGCACCTCAAAAGCTTTGATTCTCCTTTATTCCGGTTTCCCCACACCCCATGTCTCACTACCATACAACGCTGTGCTCCAGACGTACAGCTTCAGAAAGTTCTTCTTCAGATTAAGGCCTCTGTTCGATTTTAACAGTCTTCTCTTAGCCAGGAACGCCCTTTCTGCCAGTGATAGATTGCCTTTTATGTTCGCCTTGCTCCCTCCGTCATGTGTTATTTTGCTACCTAGGTAAAAGAATTCCTAAACTTCTTTTGCTTCGTGATCCCCAACTTTAATGTTAAGTTTCTCGTTGTTCTCGTTTCTGCCACTTCCGAGTACTTTCGTCTTTCTTCGATTTACTTTCAGTCAATATTCTGTACCCATTACACTATTAATTACGTCCAACACACCATGTACTTCATCTTCATTATCACCGTGGATAGCAATGTCATCAGCGAATCTTATCGTTGATATCCTATCACCCTGAATTTCAGTCCCACTCTTGAACCTTTCTTTTATGTCTACCATTGCTCTTCCGATGTGTACATTGAACGGTATGGGCGAAAGGCTACATTCTTGCGTTCCACTCGTTGTAATCCGAGCACTACGTTCTTGCTTTTCCAGTCAAATTGTTCCCTACATCTTTCCCCCATGAACCATGGACCTTGCCGTTGGTGGGGAGGCTTGCGTGCCTCAGAGATACAGATCGCCGTACCGTAGGTGCAACCACAATGGAGGGGTATGTGTTGAGAGGCCAGACAAACGTGTGGTTCCTGAAGAGGGGCAGCAGCCTTTTCAGTAGTTGCAGGGGCAACAGTCTGGATGATTGACTAACCTAGCCTTGTAACACTAAGCAAAACGGCCTTGCTGTGCTGGTACTGCGAACGGCTGAAAGCAAGGGGAAACTACAGCCGTAATTTTTCCCGAGGGCATGCAGCTTTACTGTATGGTTAAATTGATGGCGTCCTCTGGGGTAAAATATTCCAGAGGTAAAATAGTTCCCCATTCGGATCTCCGGGCGGGGACTACTCAAGAGGACGTCGTTATCAGGTGAAACAAAACTGACGTTCTACGAATCGGAGAGTGGAATGTCAGAACCCTTAATCGAGCAAGTGGGTTAGAAAATTTAAAAAGGGAAATTGATAGGTTAAAGTTAGATATAGTGGGAATTAGTGAAGTTCGGTGGCAGGAGGAACAACACTTTTAGTCAGGTGAATACAAGGTTATTAATACAAAATAAAATAGAGGTAATGCAGCAGTAGGTAAAATATTGAATAAAAAACTAGGAGTGCGGGTAAGCTACTACACACAGCATAGTGAACGCATTATTGTGGCCAAGATAGACACGAAGCCCACGCCTACTACAGTAGTACAAGTTTATATGCCAACTAGCTTTACAGATGATGAAGAAATTGATGAAATGTATCATGAGATAAAAGAAATTACTCAGGTAGTGAAGGGAGACGAAAATTTAATAGTCATGGGTGACTGGAATTCAAGAGTAGGAAAAGGGAGAGAAAGAAACATAGTAGGTGAATATGGATTGGGGGTAACAATGAAAGAGGAAACCGTCTGGTAGAATTTTGCACAGAGCATAACTTAATGATAGCTAACACATGGTTCAAGAATCATAAAAGAAGGTTGTATACAAGGAAGAATCCTGGAGATACTAGAAGGTATCAGAGGGATTATATAATGGTTAGACAGAGATTTAGGAACCAGGTTTTAAATTGTAAGACATTTCCAGGGGCAGATGTGGACTCTGACCATAACCTATTGGTTATGAACTGTAGATTAAAACTGAAGAAACTGCAAAAAGGTGGGAATTTAAGGAAATGGGACCTGGATAAACTGAAAGAACCAGAGGTTGTACAGAGTTTCAGGGACAGCATAAGGGAACAATTTTCAGGAATGGGGGAAACAAATACAGTAGAAGACGAATGGATAGCTTCGAGGGATGAAGTAGTGAAGGCAGCAGAGGATCAAGTAGGTAAAAAGACGAGGGCTAGTAGAAATCCTTGGGTAACAGAAGAAATATTGAATTGAATTGATGAAAGGAGAAATACAAAAATTCAGTAAATGAAGCAGGCAAAAAGTATTACAAACTTCTCAAAAACGAGATCGACAGGAAGTGCAAAATGGCTAAGCAGGGATGGCTAGAAGACAAATGTAAGGATGTAGAGGCTTATCTCACTAGGGATAAGATAGATACTGCCTACAGGAAAATTAAAGAGAACTTTGGAGAAAAAAGAACCACTTGTATGAATATGAAAACCTCAGATGGAAACCCAGTTATAAGCAAAGAAGGGAAAGCAGAAAGGTGGAAGGAGTATATAGAGGGTCTATACAAGGGCGATGTACTTGAGGACAATATTATGGAAATGGAAGAGGATGTAGATGAAGATGAAATTGAAGATATGATATCGCGTGAACAGTTTGACAGAGCACTGAAAGACCTGAGTCGAAACAAGGCCCCGGGAGTAGACAACATTCCATTAGAACTACTGGCAGCCTTGGGAGAGCCAGTCCTGACAAAACTCTACCATCTGGTGAGCAAGATGTATGAAACAGGCGAAATACCCTCAGACTTCAAGAAGAATATAATAATTCCAATCCCAAAGAAAGCAGGTGTTGACAGATGTGAAAATTAACGAACTATCAGTTTAATAAGTCACAGCTGCAAAATACTAACGCGAATTCTTTACAGGCGAATGGAAAAACTGGTAGACGCCAACCTCGGGAAGATCAGTTTGGATTCCGTAGAAATACTGGAACACGTGAGGCAATACTGACCCTACGACTTATCTTAGAAGAAAGTTTAGGGAAAGGAAAACCTACATTTCTAGCATTTGTAGATTTAGAGAAAGCTTTTGACATTGTTGACTGGAATACTCTCTTTCAAATTCTGAAGGTGGCAGGTGTAAAATACAGGGAGCGAAAGGCTATTTACAATTTGTACAGAAACCAGATGGCAGTTATAAGAGCCGAGGGACATGAAAGCGAAGCAGTGGTTGGGAAGGGAGTGAGACAGCGTTGTAGCCTATCCCCGATATTATTCAATCTGTATATTGAGCAAGCAGTAAAGGAAACAAAAGAAAAATTCAGAGTAATTATTAAAAGCCAGGGAGAAGAAATATAAACTTTGAGGTTTGCCGATGACATTGTAATTTTGTCAGAGACAGCAAAGGAATTGGAAGAGCAGTTAAACGGAATTGACAGTGTCTTGAAAGGAAGATATAAGATGAGCATCAACAAAAGCAAAACGAGGATAATGGATTGAAGTCGAATTAAGTCGGGTGATGCTGAGGGAATCAGATTAGGGAATGAGACACTTAAAGTAGTAAAGGAGTTTTGCTATTTGGGGAGCAAAATAACTGAGGATGGTCGAAGTAGAGAAGATATAAACTGTAGACTGGCAATGGCAAGGAAAGCGTTTTTGAAGAAGAGAAATTTGTTATCATCGAGTATAGATTTAATTGTCAGGAAGTCATTTCTGAAAGTATTTGTATGGAGTTTAGCCATGTATGGAAGTGAAACATGGACGATAAATAGTTTGGACAAGAAGAGAATAGAAGCTTTCGAAATGTGGTGCTACAGAAGAATGCTGAAGATTAGATGGGTAGATCACGTAACTAATGAGGAGGTATTGAATAGAATTAGGGAGAAGAGGAGTTTGTGGCACAACTTGACAAGAAGAAGGGACCGGTTGGTAGGACATGTTCTGAGGCATCAAGGGATCACCAGTTTAGTAATGGAGAGCAGCGTGGAGGGTAAAAATCGTAGAGGGAGACCAAGAGATGAATACAGTAAGCAGATTCAGAAGGATGTAGGTTGCAGTAGGTACTGGGAGATGAAGAAGCTTGCACAGGATAGAGTAGCATGAAGGGCTTCATCAAACCAGTCTCAGGACTGAAGACCACAACAACATCTTTCCCTATATCTTACCCCTATTTTCCTCATAATTTCGAAAATCTTGCAAATTTTTAGATTGTCGAACGCTTTTTCCAAGTGGACAAATCCAGTGAATGTATCTTCATTTTTTCTTCAGTCTTGCATCCATTATTAACCTCAACAGCAGACCTGCCTCCCTGGTGCCTTTACCTTTCCTGAAGCCAAACTGATTATCATCTAACAGATCCTCAATTTTCTTTTGCAACCTTCTATATATTATTCTTCTGAGTAACATGAATGCAAGAGCCATTAAGCTGACTGTGCAATAATTCTCGCACTTGTCGGCCCTTGCTATCTGCGGAATTGTGTAGACGATATTTTCCAGAAAGTCTGGTGGTAAATGGCCAGTCTCATACATTACACACGCCAATGTGCACAGTCGTTATGTTTCCATTTCTCCCAATGATTTTAGGAACTCAGATGGAATGCCATCTATCCATTCCCCCGTATTTCATTTTAAGCCTTTCAAAGCTCTTTCAAATACTGGTTCTAACACTGGATACTCTATCTCTTCCCCGTAGACTTCAGTTTCTTCTTCTTCTACCACGTTATCAGAGGATTATTCCCTATCGTAAAGGCCTTCAACGTTTTCGTTCCAACTATACGCTCTCTCCTCTGTACTTAACAGTGCAATTTCCGTGGCACACTTAAGTTTACCGCCTTTGTTTTTAATTTCACCGAAGGTTGCTTTGACTTTTCTATATGCTGAATGTGTCCTTCCGACGATCATATCTTTTTCAATTTCTTCGCATTTTTCAAGTAGCTTTCGTGCACTTCCTATTCATTTCGTTTCTAAATGACTGGTATTTCTGTATTCCTGAATTTCCCTGAACATTTTTATACTTCCTTCTTTCATCAATCAGCGGAATTAAATCATCTGTTACCCATGATTTCTTTGAAGTTGCCTTCCTTGATCCTACGGTTTTCTCTCCAACTTCTGTGATTGCCTTTCTAGAGATGTCCATTCATTTTCAACTGTACTGCCTACTGAGCTATTCAGTATCGCAGTATCTATAGCCTCGGAAAACTTTTTGATGTCCTTTCTTTTACTACCTTGTACTCCACAGATATGCTTCTGATGACGCAGAATATTATTCGTTTGGTTATACAGGATGCGTCACTAACTGTTGCCACCGAGAATAACTCAGAAAGTATGACAGGACCTGAAAAGTTCGTGGAACAAATGTTGCTTGAGACACAAAGGACCATAATATGACGTTGGCTTTTTGTTGCTAGGTGGGGTCGCGTCAGAGATATGAATGTCAACTTTGTTTTTTTAAATGAGATGCTGTAGTCTGGTACTTATTTTCTGATAGCGGCTATCGAAACGAATCCAGTGCTGTGTAACAGAATGGTCTTTGAAGGTGAACGAAGATCAGAAAGGTGGCATGGACGTCCATTTATACACTCCTGGAAATGGAAAAAAGAACACATTGACACCGGTGTGTCAGACCCACCATACTTGCTCCGGACACTGCGAGAGGGCTGTACAAGCAATGATCACACGCACGGCACAGCGGACACACCAGGAACCGCGGTGTTGGCCGTCGAATGGCGCTAGCTGCGCAGCATTTGTGCACCGCCGCCGTCAGTGTCAGCCAGTTTGCCGTGGCATACGGAGCTCCATCGCAGTCTTTAACACTGGTAGCATGCCGCGACAGCGTGGACGTGAACCGTATGTGCAGTTGACGGACTTTGAGCGAGGGCGTATAGTGGGCATGCGGGAGGCCGGCTGGACGTACCGCCGAATTGCTCAACACGTGGAGCGTGAGGTCTCCACAGTACATCGATGTTGTCGCCAGTGGTCGGCGGAAGGTGCACGTGCCCGTCGACCTGGGACCGGACCGCAGCGACGCATGGATGCACGCCAAGACCGTAGGATCCTACGCAGTGCCGTAGGGGACCGCACCGCCACTTCCCAGCAAATTAGGGACACTGTTGCTCCTGGGGTATCGGCGAGGACCATTCGCAACCGTCTCCATGAAGCTGGGCTACGGTCCCGCACACCGTTAGGCCGTCTTCCGCTCACGCCCCAACATCGTGCAGCCCGCCTCCAGTGGTGTCGCGACAGGCGTGAATGGAGGGACGAATGGAGACGTGTCGTCTTCAGCGATGAGAGTCGCTTCTGCCTTGGTGCCAATGATGGTCGTATGCGTGTTTGGCGCCGTGCAGGTGAGCGCCACAATCAGGACTGCATACGACCGAGGCACACAGGGCCAACACCCGGCATCATGGTGTGGGGAGCGATCTCCTACACTGGCCGTACACCACTGGTGATCGTCGAGGGGACACTGAATAGTGCACGGTACATCCAAACCGTCATCGAACCCATCGTTCTACCATTCCTAGACCGGCAAGGGAACTTGCTGTTCCAACAGGACAATGCACGTCCGCATGTATCCCGTGCCACCCAACGTGCTCTAAAAGGTGTAAGTCAACTACCCTGGCCAGCAAGATCTCCGGATCTGTCCCCCATTGAGCATGTTTGGGACTGGATGAAGCGTCGTCTCACGCGGTCTGCACGTCCAGCACGAACGCTGGTCCAACTGAGGCGCCAGGTGGAAATGGCATGGCAAGCCGTTCCACAGGACTACATCCAGCATCTCTACGATCGTCTCCATGGGAGAATAGCAGCCTGCATTGCTGCGAAAGGTGGATATACACTGTACTAGTGCCGACATTGTGCATGCTCTGTTGCCTGTGTCTATGTGCCTGTGGTTCTGTCAGTGTGATCATGTGATGTATCTGACCCCAGGAATGTGTCAATAAAGTTTCCCCTTCCTGGGACAATGAATTCACGGTGTTCTTATTTCAATTTCCAGGAGTGTAGAAGGTGTTTGAACTGATGACCATTGGTATGAATGCAGTGCTGCAATCTTCTTATCAGGAATTGAGTGGTATTCCCTATCACATCGGCACTTACCGAAGCACATACTCATTCAATTCTCTCTCTCATATCTTCAGGTGTGGTTGGAACGTCTTTATAAACAATGTCTTTTACGAAACCCTACAATAAAAAATCCAGAGGCGTCAAGTCTGGCGAACGAGCCGGCCACAACACATCTCCTCCGCGTCCAATCCAACGATATGGGAATTGTCTCTGCAACTCTTTTCTAGCCATCAGCGAAAAATGTGCCGGACACCCATCGTGTTGATAACACATTCTGTTCCTTGTTCCTAAAGGTATTTCTTCCAATAACAGACCTAATGTTTCTTGCAGGAATGTGGTGTACTTCCTACCATTAAGATTTCCTTCGATGAAATAGAGACCTATAATTCTGTCCTCCAGAATCCCACACCATATATTCACCGACCACGGTTTTCCGTGTGCAGCTTGCCGCAACCAACATGGCTTTTCAGTTGCCCAATAATGCATGTTATGTAAATTAACATTTCCATGGTCCGTGAATGTAGTCTCGTCAGTAAATAAAATCAAATTAATAAAGGTGTCATCCCTCTGAATCTGAAGTTGAGCCCATCGGCAGAATTCAATGCGACGGATACAATCCATGCCAGTTAATTCTTGGTGGAGGCTGATATGGCAAGAATGATATTTATGGCGATACAGAACACGAACAACGCTACTTTGGCTCATGCCAGATTCCCTTGCGATTTGACGCGAGCCAACAGAAGGATCTCGAACCACAGTGGCAAGAGTACCAATTTCTGTTTCCTCGCTAGTAACATTCCTTTGCCGGATATGTTTCCGATGAGTTAAAGATCCAGTTGTTCTCAATTTATCATACACATATTTAAATGTGCGACGAGTAGGGTGAGTATGTTGAGGATATCTTTCAGAGTATAAGTCTCTAGCTCTCACTGAATTTCGTTGGCATTCTCCGTAAATGAGAAGCATATCGACTTGTTCTTCGAAGGAATACATCATTCACATTCGCTTGATTCGACGACACTAGTCTTACAGTTCCTATTAGTGTTGTATTGCGATACCGTCGAATGGTGTTTACATGTCAATGAAACGTTAGATGGATACGCCGTATTCGGCGAATATTTACTATTTGCACGATATACGAGAGAGAATTGTCAGAGCATGTGCTTCGATAAGTGCTGAAGTGATAAGGAATACCACTCAATCCATGATAAGAAGATTGCAGCACTGCATTCATATTATGGTTCTCGTTGTCTCAAGCAACATTATTTTGTCCCATAAACTTTTCAGGTCCTGTCATACTTTCTGAGTTATTCCCGGTGGCAATAGTTAGTGACTCAGCCTGTATAACCAAACGAAAAATATTCTACGTCATCAGAAGCATATCTATGGAGTACAAGGTAGTAAAAGAAAGGGGAAAGAATTATGTCTCGTTATTAGCCATGGCATCACAATTTTTCCCGAGGCTATAGATACTGCGATACTAAACAACTCAGTAGGTAGTACAGCTGAAGATGAATGGACGTCTCCAGAAGGGCAATCACAAAAGTTGGAGAGAAAACCGTAGGACCAAGGAAGGCAACTGCAAAGAAATAATGGGTAACAGATCGACGAAAGAAGTGTAAAAATGTTCAGATAGTTTTGTTAAATGTATTGTGTGAAACAGAATGCAGTAGGCAGAAGTGTTGTAATAACTGAGGAGCGAGAGGGGTATCGATAGTTGTCGGGACGAACAATGAACAGACAGTAGCAGTTGGCGCGAAAGCATGGCGGTATGGAAGCAAATACTGTGTGTAGCAATGGTCTGCGTTTACGCGATATTAATAGCGGACTTTCTTGTGTCAGACCGGTTTGAAATTTGACTTCATGATGGATATTCTAAACGGACGTTGTATTAATGCAAACGCTGTTGGTTTTTGCGGAACGATGCTTGTGGCAGTGACAATGCACTCGTGAACAGACAGTGTTGTCTCCGGCCAGAGTGGCCGAGCGGTTCTAGGCGCTTCAGTCTTGAACCGCGTGACCGCTACGGTCGCAGGTTCGAAGCCTGCCTCGGTCATGGATGTGTGTGATGTCCTTAGCTTAATTAGGTTTAAGTAGTTCTAAGTTCTAGGGGACTGATGACCTCAGAAGTTAAGTCCCATAGTGCTCAGAGCCATTTGAACCATTTTGAACCTAATACGACCTTCAGGTGCTGCATAAGCAGGTAATTTGTTCCGGCCTACGACAAATGGATGCTACGCCAGTTATTACCACCGTCAGCCGAAACAGGATGTAAGGAAAGAGGATATTTTAATGCCAAGGACACGACTGGATGATAGATAAACTCCAGTGGAAGACTCTGCAGGAGAGACGCTCAGTAGCTCGGTACGGGCTTTTGTCAAAGTTTCGAGAACATACCTTCACCGAAGAGTCAAGCAGTATATTGCTCCCTCCTACGTATATCTCGCGAAGAGACCATGAGGATAAAATCAGAGAGATTAGAGCCCACACAGAGGCATACCGACAATCCTTCTTTCCACGAACAATACGAGACTGGAATAGAAGGGAGAACCGATAGAGGTACTGAAGGTACCCTCCGCCACACACCGTCAGGTGGCTTGCGGAGTATGGATGTAGATGTAGATGTAGAACTTATAGGATTCATATCAGCAGCTTCAAACTGCTGCTACCGCCGTTTCCACATCACGCCGACAACGAAGAGATAAGAATCAAAAACATGCCTCTCTTCGAGAAACACAATTGTAATCAATTTAACTGCTTTATGCTTTGTAATAGACTATCAAATCAGGGCCGCACAAACACGGAAAACCGCACACGTGCAAAGCGAGGAGCAGCGAGTGCCTGCACAATGCATCGGCTCAACTCGGCATACTTCGGCTCAACTCGGTTTGCTAGGTGAGGCCGACGCTGTGCGCTGCCGAATGCGCTGCCAGACTGCTTAGTCAACATTGGAATACGTAAGCGCAAGACAATTACCGGAATAATAGAACGATCTGCTCCAAAAAAAGGGAAAATTGCCGAAAGTCAATTTAAACCGGAATGGGAACTCTCCTACTTTTTCGTGCGTTGTGACGATAAAGCCAAATGTCTAATCTGCGGCACACTAATTACGTGTGTCAGAAAATCGTCTATTGAAAGGCACTACAGCAAATTGCATTCAGAAAAGTATAGTGATATAACAGGGGATGCCAGAGAGGAAGAATTACGGAAGTTGCAAACTCTTGCAGAAGAGAATTCTGTATCTACAAACGAGGTTTGTTGCAAGTACTTTAGCATGTACATTTTGGTTGAAGGTCATGCGAAACGAAATAACATTTGTTTGGATTCCCTAGTTTTCGTTTTCTCATAAATTATTTCTAACATATCTTTTTTTCTCTACTTTAGGGTGAAGAAGATGAGGACTCTCAGAGCTAGTTACAAAGTTGCTCTACGTTTAGCAAGAGCTGGGAGGGCATTTATGGACGGGACATTAATAAAAAAAACATTATGTTGGACGTAGTAGAGACAATGAATCCCACATTAGCTCCCGCGTACAGCATAATACCACTTTCCAGAATGACAATACATCGGAGAATCAACGACACTGCTGAGAATTTGCATGAACAACTGGCAGCCAAAATTGAAAACTTCCTAGCGTACTCCATCGCACTTGATGAGTCCACGGATATTAACGACACGGCTCAGTTAGCAGGAATAGGACTCCCTTGGGAAAAGCTGTTTTCCGTAACCACAGACGGGGCACCAGCAATGTGCGGTAAAGCAAAAGGGTTTATTGGCCTACTGCGGAAAAAACTTAACATGCCGAATTTACCTTCCGTTCATTGTTTTGCACACCAAGACGCTCTTTGTGCGAAAGTTATCGGTCTTCAAGATGTGATGAAGGTAGTGGTGCGTTTCGTGAACTACATTCGTTCTCATGGACTCACTCATCGTCAATTCAAAGACTTTTTTATTCCCTTTGAAGAGGAGTATCCAGATATTCCCTACCACGCTGAGGTGCGCTGGCTGAGCAAAGGGAAAGTGATTTCCCGAATTTTTCGACTACGCCACACTGTGGTTCAGTTTTTGGAGAGCAAAGGACGTCCAGAGCCACTTTTTCATGACCCTGAATGGGTAGCTGATTTAGGATTTTTAGCAGACATTATGGCTCTCCTTAATGATGAAGTCTGAAACTCGAAAAAGAAAACAATTTCATCAGCGATATGATCAGCAAAATAAACGCTTTCCAGTATAAACTTTAGCTCCTCAAACACAACCTTCCAGAGAAAAATACGCAACACTTTCCTGAACTAGGTGAGCGAGATATAAATTGTACGTTTATTAAAACAGCCTGATTTTTATAACCGCTCTAATCAAAACGGTACTATGTTTTTGTTTGACAGCATCTGTGCAGGAAGGAGCGCGCTTTGAAAAATACGTCGAGGTGAAAATGCGTTTAACGACCGATTCCAGGTAATGTGCCGGTATATGACATACAGCTAAATAAAGGAGATTGCGTTACATATGCAAGTGTAACATTACATTAAAACCAATAGTACACATTACATGTTTATTAAAGTCTATCGCATTTTAGTACTTCGAAACAACGGCTTACGTTACTTTCATTTATTGACATTGGCTTTGTTATTGTTTCAGAAAATTACCTACCTGCAGCCAATTCTCGATGTTTTTGTGAAACCTTTTTAGATGGATATTGAAAGTGCGCCTTCAGATTTACATTTAGAACTAATTGATTTGCAAAGCGATGTTCACCGAAAGGATGTGTTTTTCAATACAAAAGGTTTGCTCCAATTCTACCAGAATTTGCCGAAGGAAGAATTTCCCAAGTTACACAGAGAAGCAGCGAAGATTATTTCTATGTTTGGTTCCACTTGCGTATGCGAAAGGTTTTTTTTCTGTTTTGTCTTGTACAAAAACCAGATTGCATGCGAGTATTTCTAATTGTAATTTAAAAAAATCTCTCACAGTTGCTGTCAGCCAATCTCTTGTTCCTGATCTTAGTAGCATTATTGCAAATAAAATAAAGAGCACATAGGAAGATACATTTGTGTTGAAACCAAATTTAAAATTGTTACCATCACAGTTATTATATAAATCTCTTTTGTACCGGTACACCAAACTAAGCTCTCCACCTAGAGTACATTAGTATTTGGCAATGACGAAGACAACAGGGTAAAAGCTTTGAAACAGGTCGAGACAGGCGGCGCGAGCGACACAAGCTAAGAAACGGAGAGGCAGCGCTGTTGCGCAAAGCCGAGGAGTGGGGGGTCTGCACCGTCGTCAACATAGCGCAGCCGTCTTCTGCACTCTGCACTGTGCGATGCACCGGTGCATGCATCTTGTGCGGCCCTTTAATGTTTCTCTCCGTAAATAAAAGTAGTTCATTGTAAAAGCTGTTCATCTTCAGTGATTGTTGACCCTACACCTAACAGTAGTTATTGCCATCATTTATTTGTTTTTGCTTTTCAGTGAATTTGTACTAGTCGTTGCATGCATTGTATGTATCTTTTGGAAGGATGTGCTTCGATGTGCATATACAGTAATTTAGACGAACGTGTAAGTTGAGGCATCGGCCAGTGACGTTATTTACACCAACCAATTACAAAGAAGCAGCTTATTTCGCCATTGGTTCAAGTTAGCGTATTGCAGGGAACTCTGAATCTGACAGTTGACAAAGTACGCGATCTTTGTTTACAACCCACTTAACGTCATATTCCCATTCATTCAGGTCTATATGTAAATTTATCTGGGTTTAACTGTTACTGGTAAGCAAAATTACAGTACACTGCGTCATTATTTATCAAATTAGCTTCAGAGTGTTTTACTATTTTCCATTATCAAAGGATTTTTTATCAGTATTTTAACAGGATTCGGAAACTTCTCATATAGAGGTGTGCTTTTGAAGTTTCCGGAAGTTTTCTTCACAACTTCAAGTTGGTCTCTTTAGTTCTTAATACTTCCGTATGACACTTGTTTGTGCACTGAATAATTTTCACTATTACAGCCCAAATACCAGTTGCAGAAAGTAATTCACTGGTTTTTGTTGGTCTCTTGGTCTGGCTATAACAACACCTCCCTCCTTAGGAGGACTACAAAAAGACTGTTAATATAATTTGGGTTCCACTTGGAATTAACAGTGTGATTCGGCCTCACGATAAAGAAATGGTTCCACAGAAAATTCTCAGACAAATATAATTCCCGATAGTATTGTTAAACGTCAGTCTTTTGTGCACTGTCAGTTTGTATCATCACATTTTACGAATTAGATCAAGTATGCCTAGTATTCAGTAGAATATGTAGGACGGCGAGGACCTTTTCTTACTCCATCACAATTCTGTCTAAATAACACTAATAATTACAATGAATTGCCTGAGTGCATTAATTTTTCTTTTATTAGGTGTGCGTGATCTAAAGAAAATGTTTGTTTTCGTCATCCAGTAGGCACTTGGCATTTTTGTGACAGCTTCAGGGAACAAACGACGAACTGTTTCATTGTTATTATTAAAAAATTATCATAAGAATTTTGCTACAGGAATTGTTGCAAATATATCTTGCCAGAAAAATAAAGTCCCGGTTGATGGAAATTGTCTGTAACGTACGGTAACATCATTATTTGTTTACTTCTCTGGTTTTATCAAAATCCATGATTAACCTCAGTTAATTCTGTGCCCCAGACGTATATCCTGAAAATTTTCTTTCTGAAGTTAAGGGCTTTGTTTAGCGGATTTCCCTTTGCAGGAAATGATCTCTTTTACCTGTCTCAGTCTGCTTCCTATGTCCTTGTTCTGCCTGTCAAGCGCCGTTTGGTTTTCAAGCCTGTAGAATTTCTTCGTGTCGTTTGCTATGGGGTCCACAATTTTGATTTTCTGCTGCTTCTCAATACCTTCGCCTTTATTTCGTTTTGTCTCACTATATATTCTGTTGTCAGTAGATGTTTATGACAGTAAAGAGGTCCCGGTAGTTCTTTTTCACTTTTCACAGAGTATGCAGTAGCGACTCGTAACACTGATATCTTTTCGTAACATCTGGCGATGTAATATCTGTATGGAAAATGATCGGCTTATTTGTTATACATTTTTCAGTGACAGTCTATATCTACATCCATACTGTTTGAAACATTCATATTATGGATATGCTACATAAGCGCTGAACGTGCTGCATTTTTTCCATTTCTGTTTGTTATTTTGAGCTCATTGAAATTCATTAGTCTTTGGCGCACAGCCCCGCGCCATTTGTAATTCTTGTGACATACATGCGCTACGCCGATAGCGTTTCAAATAACTAACTATCTAGCTGTTATTATTTGCAGTAATAATCAAACCATATAATAACAATATTATTTTGATTTTTCAGAATTGTAACATGTTTTCCATTGGCGAAAAGATCGAGCATTATTGCGTCTCTATTATTTAATATGTTTTAATTCAAATTGTGCCTGTTTTATTTGATGATGCTGTCCGTGTATTTGGTCAATAATAAAATTCAAACTACTTACGTAACTAAATTTTGTCTACAATAAGGGTCTCAGATAATATAAGCATGCAATATCTATACTACCATGGACATTGGTAAAAAGTCGTTAAGTTGAGGGACAGAAAAATTTACTACGTTCTTTGAAATTGGTTTTCATTTAACAAAGACGAGCGGGTTCATTAATTCAGAAAATATTAGTGAAGGTCTCTCCACTCAATGCAAAATTTTATCTTATTAGTGAAACATATTACAATTCAGCTAAATTGCAAATTAACACCAGAAAGAATAATTTTCATTACCAGTCATTGCAGTAAAGGAGATAAACATATACCAGTAATAAAAGAATGAAGAGGAGACAGTTTACTATCATTCTGAACTTTAATTCCAATTCTGAATCTCATTTTTCTTTCTGTGTTTGCTTCTCCGATATATCGGTCGAAAGAGGAAAAAGTCTTATTTTGCCTTACGCAATTCTTAATTTGAGCATTTCTTTGTTGGTCTTCCACTCATATTTTCTTTTTCTTTTTTGTTCTTGTGCATATTATATTGTATATTATCCTTCTGGCTTCATATCTCCTTCTTTATCAAGATTTCAGACATTTTGTACAACTTTATACGGTCGTCCGCGTTTTCTATGTTGATAAATCAAATTAAAGTGTGGTGACCTTTTTCTTCTCCTTTTTTAAGTCTTGCTTCCATGATAGAGCGTAAAGGTTCTAAATGCCTCTCTGATGACATTAGCTTTCTTGAAATCAAATTCGTCACCACCTAACAGATACACTATTTTCTTTTCTATTATTTTATACACAATTGTTGTTAGCAACACCGATGCATAAGCTGTAAAACAGAAAGAGAAGGACAATGTGTGGTACGTAATAGTCGATTGTTTATCTAATTAACGTATGCAGTGAATGAAGCTACTGTTCGAAACTCTTAAAGGTAATATTCGCTATGATTACACCTTTAATTTTTACACATATTCTTATTTCCCGCAGATTCGTACTATGCCCGGGTTTTCCTATCTGTCTTTTTTTTTATCTTATTTCTTTATTTTTCCTGATGCTAACATTGAAGTTTGGCGTGACGGTACCCCTGTTGTTTTTCGCGTGACAGAGAGGGGTTTAACATCAGTATGGTTCTCCGGACATGAGCCATCGGTCTGCTTCCTGGTTCCTTCCGCTGGCGTTGGCGTCGTTCCAGAGTTCGATTCTGTCCCATGGGGCAGCTGCTAAGTGCACTGGAATTAACGGTTCCTGTCAGACTGTCCATTTCGCGTGCACTCTCATTTCGTCCAGTAACTTCTCTCTCGAACAATTCCATTCTGTTACCAGCATTTATCCTGTCTGTCTACTTGCATTTACGAAAGTCTGCTCAAACAATCGAGACCCACTTTGACAGAATAATCTCCGGAAATTTCATAAAGGAAAAATCATTTTACCGTAGCCTGATTTACGGCCACCACTCGCTATTAACTCCTTCGCTGACTCATGTTAACTCCCTCATTCACTTTCTGGCCAATAATTGCGAAGAATGTAATAACTGTTCGTCAAAAAGATAATGAGTGCAATTGCACTAATCACGTCTATACCCACACTGCAAAAAGGAGAAACGACTTTTTGGAAAGGCGTTCTTGCTAAAGTTTGTATAATACACAACTATAGCTCACAATTTACAACGAAATATGTTACGTTTAATATACAAGACATCCGACATACATAGTGTTTCCAAGATTGTTCTACCAATTAAGCGCAACACGGGAAGTGCTACCACAAAACAAAACTAGTGGTAGACAACAAACTATTCGGATTCCCGACTTAAGACACACATTTTTTGTTCGCAAGGGTAATGAATTTTCCGTTAGTAATCGACTCAGTTACACATGAAAGTGCTGAGTACAGTACTGTTTGGATGGTAAAACTGGAACTGCTCCTCCATCACTTGAAAAGGTACCGTGTGATTCTTACATGCTTATTCTGACTGTTATTCAATGACAGACGTGCTCCTGTCATACTGATCGCTACGTTCCATGCTCAACTTGAATTTAGTCTTATCGAAACGGCCGTTAAATTATCTGATACGGGAGTCTATATAACCCTAATGGAAACTGATACTGAAATTAATGAAGAACGCAACGGATAACGCAAGCCACTAAGGAACACCACATGCAGTAAAGGGAACATATATGTACCTGTTCCTTTTATGCTCTTGACATTAGTCATATCTTCATACAGTCTTTGATTTCTTCATTAAAACAGTAGTTATAATTCGGGTTTATTTACTCTCTCCTCATTAATAAACGGTGGGGGCAGTGACAGTGAAGGAAGACTTCCTTTATAAAACACACATTTATTTTAGAATTAGCAGACGAAAATACATTTACATTTAACTGACAAATGGTTGGACGATTCAAGTCCACAGCATCAGTGGTAAGGAATTCTGTGAAGTTAAATTTTAGCCTGCAGCTGAATGAAGGATACTGTCAGATGAGGTTTAGCAGTGGGCTCTGGTGATTATATCTATCAGCACCACAAGCATGTCATCTCACCAACACTCACATGCGACTGGTGCGGTACTGAGCATACACCCAGAATTAAGTATTATCTTGGGCAAGTTAAGCAAAGTTATCACCTTTGAACACTTGTATGAAACCGACAAGACAAACACGGACTAACTGTTTCGTTGGTTCGTTGGTCACACCTTCCGATAACCCCCCCTCACACACACACACACACACACACAGCGTCAATATAGACATGAATGGAATTAAATTTTCAACTGACGTTCTACCGATTATCTAGCAATACACAACAGTGAGGTACACAACTGATTATTGGATAGCTGGGCGTGTGTGCAATACTACCAACCACGGGCGGGGGGGGGGGGGGGGGGTGTTGAGTGAACGAGAACACACTATTGACGGACACTTATTGTTGAACTTCACTTACAACGGACCACAAATTCAAAAAATTTCCTACACAAAATTGTTATGATCTCAATGAAATTCACTTGAACAAACTTTTATCGTTACAAAACCACGATAAAAGGTAATTTGGACTTAGTTAAGCACATGTGGCTGAACATTTCTTACATAGAAAACACTAAATATTCAGCAAAACCCCCCCACAAAACTGATGTATCCCCGTTCATATTCATGCAACTATACTTGCAACGCAAGTAAAACCACCCGAATGTGTAATTTAGATATTGTTAAGCAACAAAGAGCTCCATTAGTCGCGAGAGCATGTTTCCAAGTCCAACAATAGAAGATATACCTTTCATTTTAGCAAAAGTCAATCGAAATGATACTATTCAAACAACATCAGGAGGTTTTACACATTTTACAATACTTCGCAACCGTGCTGCAAATGTAATTAGAGAGTAAACTGAACGTTCACATTCGCCTGTATAGCCACGATTAAGTTCCCTTTTTATCATTTAACCTACCAAAATACACTCCTGGAAATGGAAAAAAGAATACATTGACACCGGTGTGTCAGACCCACCATACTTGCTCCGGACACTGCGAGAGGGCTGTACAAGCAATGATCACACGCACGGCACAGCGGACACACCAGGAACCGCGGTGTTGGCCGTCGAATGGCGCTAGCTGCGCAGCATTTGTGCACCGCCGCCGTCAGTGTCAGCCAGTTTGCCGTGGCATACGGAGCTCCATCGCAATCTTTAACACTGGTAGCATGCCGCGACAGCGTGGACGTGAACCGTATGTGCAGTTGACGGACTTTGAGCGAGGGCGTATAGTGGGCATGCGGGAGGCCGGGTGGACGTACCGCCGAATTGCTCAACACGTGGGGCGTGAGGTCTCCACAGTACATCGATGTTGTCGCCAGTGGTCGGCGGAAGGTACACGTGCCCGTCGACCTGGGACCGGACCGCAGCGACGCACGGATGCACGCCAAGACCGTAGGATCCTACGCAGTGCCGTAGGGGACCGCACCGCCACTTCCCAGCAAATTAGGGACACTGTTGCTCCTGGGGTATCGGCGAGGACCATTCGCAACCGTCTCCATGAAGCTGGGCTACGGTCCCGCACACCGTTAGGCCGTCTTCCGCTCACGCCCCAACATCGTGCAGCCCGCCTCCAGTGGTGTCGCGACAGGCGTGAATGGAGGGACGAATGGAGACGTGTCGTCTTCAGCGATGAGAGTCGCTTCTGCCTTGGTGCCAATGATGGTCGTATGCGTGTTTGGCGCCGTGCAGGTGAGCGCCACAATCAGGACTGCATACGACCGAGGCACACAGGGCCAACACCCGGCATCATGGTGTGGGGAGCGATCTCCTACACTGGCCGTACACCACTGGTGATCGTCGAGGGGACACTGAATAGTGCACGGTACATCCAAACCGTCATCGAACCCATCGTTCTACCATTCCTAGACCGGCAAGGGAACTTGCTGTTCCAACAGGACAATGCACGTCCGCATGTATCCCGTGCCACCCAACGTGCTCTAGAAGGTGTAAGTCAACTACCCTGGTCAGCAAGATCTCCGGATCTGTCCCCCATTGAGCTTGTTTGGGACTGGATGAAGCGTCGTCTCACGCGCTCTGCACGTCCAGCACGAACGCTGGTCCAACTGAGGCGCCAGGTGGAAATGGCATGGCAAGCCGTTCCACAGGACTACATCCAGCATCTCTACGATCATCTCCATGGGAGAATAGCAGCCTGCATTGCTGCGAAAGGTGGATATACACTGTACTAGTGCCGACATTGTGCATGCTCTGTTGCCTGTGTCTATGTGCCTGTGGTTCTGTCAGTGTGATCATGTGATGTATCTGACCCCAGGAATGTGTCAATAAAGTTTCCCCTTCCTGGGACAATGAATTCGCGGTGTTCTTATTTCAATTTCCAGGAGTGTAGTAACAATTAACACATCTCTCGAAATTTCTCTGACCATGTCAATGCTGGAAGGCATATTATTAGCGTTTTCTGTAACAAATCAGCACATTCCAATACCTTTCTTTTTATCATTATGTGAGAAGCCCTGAAGATCGGTACACACTTTAGAGACAGCCGAACAACTGCATTATGGCAGGATCAGAGGGAGAACGGTTCCTCGTTCAAAATCGTCGGGGTAGGCTCATCATTGGCTGTGACCAACCTGACATCTCTAAACCTGACAACTTCGTTTATCTTTGGAGCTAAACTTCTATTTGCTTAATTATCCCACATAGGTTAAGTTGGAACAACCTCATTACACTCCCACTATCTATGGTTAGTCTTAGGCTTACCTATTTCCACCTCGTTTTCATTCTTATGCAATTAAACACAGAGGAATAGAAATCGAGAGAAGGAAAATGAGTGCGACGTACAAAATAAACATAACACGGTCTTTTTTCTGTTAAAGAGGCGAAGTACGTCAATATAAAGAGAAGGAAATCACTGATATACCATCCAATGACACCAAGTCAGGACTGTGTGAACTTAGAAAATGGAGCAGAACCAATAGTTCCTCTTCACACTGTGATCAACAGATATTACAAGCTTAACGACTACAGACTTCAGTCTCACCTGCTGTGTCAATGGGTGATGCAGCACTATGTTGTCGATCGTCACTTTGCTCTGTTTGTGCTTCACTCAGATGAGTGCAGTCTCACATTAGACACAACGTCCAGTAACGACAACAGCTGCGTGTGGGCCGCTCGGAACGTCCACAATGCACCTGTGAAGAGCCACCCGCACGGATGGACGGTGATCTCATGAGCCATGACAGTAAACGATTTCTTGACAGGTCCATAATTGTTTGGCTAAAATGGCTCTGAGCACTATGGGACTCAACTGCTGAGGTCATTAGTCCCCTAGAACTTAGAACTAGTTAAACCTAACTAACCTAAGGACATCACAAACATCCATGCCCGAGGCAGGATTCGAACCTGCGACCGTAGAGGTCTCGCGGTTCCAGACTGCAGCGCCAGAACCTCGCGGCCACTTCGGCCGGCCCATAATTGTTTCCCCCAAGCTTAAATGGAGCAATGTACGATATTAGAATAGCAAGGAGAAAACGAGGACAGGTAAAAATCGGCTTGCGCATCACATCCGATCAGCATCCTTTCCAAAACAGACATCGAGAGAAGTTGCTGGACCTTGGTAGCCTGCAGCTGTGATATCAATACAGGCTTGCGACATGATATTCGGCAGTTAATAAGTAGTAGAACAGTGGGGTGTTTTATGGCCCAGATAACGACCTTCACTTGTGGTGTCAAGTTACACAACCAGCGTCAGGTTACACACCTGATTTCCTCGGTGGTACTCCACGTCCCCCCTGCCCCCCCCCCCCCCCAACCCACACACCCCTCCCCAAGGGAACGACCAGTAAATGATCAAGGTCAACCTGGGGAGAGCCCACAGACGTTAGGGAATTGTGTGAGCAATACCCAAAGTCGGAATGTAACTCAGTAGTGGTCACATGACATAAAATTGGCGGGAAAACCCTCTCCTCCCCATGGACCAAATACCTGAGGATCAAGCACCTTGTCCTCCCAGTCTTCATCTTTTATAACTGGGACACTTTGGTGTGTGGAGTCCACCCACAAGCTTGGCAGCTGTGTGTACTTGTTATAAAAAATTACATTAAGTCACATCAGTTCAGTTGTAGACTATGGTTATTAATCAATAACAATTTAATATTGCATCATTCGAGGCACCAGCAGAGACCACAGACTCGCAGATATATAAGTATTGTCATTCTTCCACAGTTTAAGCACTTATCCATATTTTCCAAATTTTTTACTAATTTCAGAGTCGAGGGGCATGAAAGGGAAGCAGTGGTTGGGAAGAGAGTGAGACAGGGTTGTAGCCTCTCCGCGATCTTATTCAATGTGTATATTGAGCAAGCAGTAAAGGAAACAACAGAAAAACTCGAAGTAGGAATTAAAATCCATGGAGAAGAAATAAAAACTTTGAGGTTCGCCGATGACATTGTAATTGTCAGACAGCAAAGGACCTGGAGGAGCAGTTGAACGGATTGGACAGTGTCTTGAAAGGAGGATATAAGATTAACATCAACAAAAGCAAAACGAGAATAATAGAATGGAGTCGAATTAAATCGGATGATGCTGCGAGAACTAGATTAGGAAATGAGACGCTTAAAGTAGTAAATGAATTGTGCTATTTGGGGAGCAAAATAACTGATGATGGTCGAAGTAGAGAGGATATGAAATGTAGACGGGCAATGGCAAGGAAAGCATTTCTGAAGAAGATAAATTTGTTAACATCGAGTATAGATTTAAGTGTCAGGAAGTCGTTTCTGAAAGTGAAACGTGGACGATAAATAGTTTAGGCGAAAAGAGAACAGAAGCTTTCGAAATGTGGTGCTACAGAAGAATGCTGAAGATTAGATTGGTAGATCGCACGACTAATGAGGAAGTATTGAATAGAATTGGAGGGATGAGAAATTTGCGGCACAACTTGACTAGAAGAAGGGATCGGTTGGTAGGGCATATTCTGAGGCATCAAGGGATCACCAATTTAGTATTGGAGGTCAGCGTGGAGGGTAAAAATCGTAGAGGGAGACCAAGAGATGCATACACTAAGCAGATTCAGAAGGATGTAGGATGCAGTAGGTACTGGGAGATGAAGAAGCTTGCACAGGATAGAGTAGCATGGAGAGCTGCATCAAACCATTCTCAGGACTGAAGACCACAACAAACAACATGAACTTTCACTCATTTTCGTATTTTAATCAGGTTTTCCACAGCTATAGGTATTTTTCACATTTCTCGTCTTTTATCCGAGTACACAAGACCCGCCACACTGTTCCCGACACTGTGCCGACGTCATGATGCCCTCAGCCAATCACAATGCAGCGTGGTCCTGATTTACATACACGCCTATAAGCCAAAACATTACGACCACCTGCTTATAGCGTGTTGTTCCACTTTTCAAACACAGTACAACAGAGATTCTGCTTGGCATGGATTCTGTAAGTTCTTGACAGAATTTCAGAAATATTTGGCACCAGACGTCTATGCACAGGTCGAGCAATTCCTGCAAATTACACGACGATGATTTATGGGCACACACCTGGCCTCTGGTATTTGTTCCATTGGGTACAGATTAGGCACATTTTCTAGCCAAGACATCAATATGAGATCATTATAATGCCCCCCCCAAATCACTGTAGCACGATACTGAACTTGCGACATGGATAGTTATCCTGCTGGAAGGTTTAATCGCTGTAGGGGGAGACTTCAAGGATAAAGTGGTGCAGGTGGTCGGCAGTAGTGTTCACTTAGTTGACTGCTGTCATGATGGCTTCGATTACCTCCACAGATCCCATGCAAGCCCAACTCAATGTAGCCCACAGCATAACTGTACCCTCACCGGCCTGCGTCTGTGGCTTCGATTACCTCCACAGATCCCATGCAAGCCCAACTCAATGTAGCCCACAGCATAACTGTACCCTCACCGGCCTGCGTCTGTGGCTTCGATTACCTCCACAGATCCCATGCAAGCCCAACTCAATGTAGCCCACAGCATAACTGTACCCTCACCGGCCTGCGTCTGTGGCGTAGTGCATGTTTCGTGGAGCAGTCCCCTGTATGACGGCTTATAAGGACACAAACATCTTCCCGGTGTAACAAGAAATGTGATTCATTCGACAGGCGACATTTTTCTATCAATCCACAGTGAAAACTCGGTGATGTTGTGGCCACTGAAATCGAAACTGACGATGTCGTTGGGTCAACACAGGAATACGTGGGACTCGTGTGATGTGGAGCTCCATGTCCAGCGATGTGTGCCGAAACATGTGTGCCTGCATCACCATTGTACTCTGTCGTCAGAACTGCCACAGGACCGCTGCCTATCCTGGATCACACAATGGGGGACCCTCCTACCCTATGTTTCGTGATGAGACGTGGACATCCAGTATCATACGGCCTACCTGTTATTTCTCCATCCTTCAACTACTTTCGACGGCTGCTCACGACGTTAGTACGACAACAGGCTACCAGTTCCGCCATTTAAGAGATTCTCGTTTCCTGCCACAGCGCCACAACAATGTACCCTTTGCAAAACCGCTTACTTCAGTGGATTTATACAGGGTGTTTCCAAAATGACCGGTATATTTGAAACGGCAATAAAAACTAAACGAGCAGCGATAGAAATACACCGTTTGTTGCAATATGCTTGGGACAACAGTACATTTTCAGGCAGACAAACTTTCGAAATTACAGTAGTTACAATTTTCAACAACAGATGGCGCTGCGGTCTGGGAAACTCTATAGTACGATATTTTCCACATATCCACCATGCGTAGCAATAACATGGCGTAGTCTCTGAATGAAATTACCCGAAACCTTTGACAACGTGTCTGGCGGAATGGCTTCACATGCAGATGAGATGCACTGCTTCAGCTGTTCAATTGTTTCTGGATTCTGGCGGTACACCTGGTCTTTCAAGTGTCCCCACAGAAAGAAGTCACAGGGGTTCATGTCTGGCGAATAGGGAGGCCAATCCACGCCGCCTCCTGTATGTTTCGGATAGCCCAAAGCAATCACACGATCATCGAAATATTCATTCAGGAAATTAAAGACGTCGGCCGTGCGATGTGGCCGGGCACCATCTTGCATAAACCACGAGGTGCTCGCAGTGTCGCCTAAGGCAGTTTGTACCGCCACAAATTCACGAAGAATGTCCAGATAGCGTGATGCAGTAATCGTTTCGGATCTGAAAAATGGGCCAATGATTCCTTTGGAAGAAATGGCGGCCCAGACCAGTACTTTTTGAGGATGCAGGGACGATGGGACTGCAACATGGGGCTTTTCGGTTCCCCATATGCGCCAGTTCTGTTTATTGACGAAGCCGTCCAGGTAAAAATAAGCTTCGCCAGTAAACCAAATGCTGCCCACATGCATATCGCCGTCATCAATCCTGTGCACTATACCGTTAGCGAATGTCTCTCGTGCAGCAATGGTAGCGGCGCTGAGGGGTTGCCGCGTTTGAATTTTGTATGGATAGAGGTGTAAACTCTGGCGCATGAGACGATACGTGGACGTTGGCGTCATTTGGACCGCAGCTGCAACACGGCGAACGGAAACCCGAGGCTGCTGTTGGATCACCTGCTGCACTAGCTGCGCGTTGCCCTCTGTGATTGCCGTACGCGGTCGCCCTACCTTTCCAGCACGTTCATCCGTCACGTTCCCAGTCCGTTGAAATTTTTCAAACAGATCCTTTATTGTATCGCTTTTCGGTCCTTTGGTTACATTAAACCTCCGTTGAAAACTTCGTCTTGTTGCAACACCACTGTGTTCTAGGCGGTGGAATTCCAACACCAGAAAAATCCTCTGTTCTAAGGAATAAACCATGTTGTCTACAGCACACTTGCACGTTGTGAACAGCACACGCTTACAGCAGAAAGACGACGTACAGAATGGCGCACCCACAGACTGCGTTGTCTTCTATATCGTTCACATCACTTGCAGCGCCATCTGTTGTTGAAAATTGTAACTACTGTAATTTCGAAAGTTTGTCCGCCTGAAAATGTACTGTTGTCCCAAGCATATTGCAACAAACGGTGTATTTCTATCGCTGCTCGTTTAGTTTTTATTGCCGTTTCAAATATACTGGTCATTTTTGAAACACCCTGTATTTGCCGCCCATATCTTCGCTATAATGATTGCCCCCTCGTCCTACACCACTTACATTCTTTCCTTACTGTCCACCTCCGTAGCGTAACGGTAGCGTTACCGCTTACCACGCAAGGGGCCCAGGTTCGATTCCCGGCAGGGGACTGGGTGTGGTGTGTCCCACAACATCACTTTCATCATCATTGACTCGCAAGTTGCCGATGTGGCGTCACCTAAAAAGGACTTGCAATACGGCGGCCGAACTGCCCCGCATTGGGCATCCCGGCCAATAATGCCATACGATCATTTCCATTTTTTTCTTTCGTTACTGCGTCACGCGCCCGCAACAACAGCAGGCGGCATTGAACCTCACGGTGGGCTGTGGTCATGATGTTTTGGCTCATCAGTTTAATTGCTAAGCCACGACTCCATTACTAACGTGTTTGTAAAGTCATAATAAATACCACCACACTGTAGATAATCCCCTGCTAAACCATCACTACTTTACTAGAATGTGTGACATCATAGTAGCATTCTGATGTCTCCAGTCAAAGGTACTATGTGTGAGCAGCACAGTGCAACAAAAAATACACACCTTGAGATGGAGCTGCAACCACAGCAGCGAGGAACGTTGTCACCTGCAGGATACCCCACCCCTCCAACTCTGATGTAGCCACAAACACTGCCCCCCGAAACCACCAATGACCGAAGAATTGCATTTGTAAGCCCCTTTTGTAAGCAATAAGCGACGTAGAATTTGGACAAGCATTTAAAAAACGCAGTAAATCTGTGTCTAATATATTTGTTCAGAAATGTATATATGCAAGCGCTGGACTGTCAGTAAAATAGGCTTCTGTGGAAGTGGTTCACGCGAAAATTATTGCCCACATCCATTAATATAACCCGGTAAGTGTCTCAGACTTTTGATCAAACCCCATATTTTATCATAATACACCATGAAAATACTAAAATGCTTTATACGTGATAAAAAAATCATAGATTCGCCAGATATCCGATGTTATTGATTTACAAAACTATGCCAACAATAGCACTGCGTGGTGAAACCATAACACCTCTGGAAAAACTAAGTTTCTGCCAGTCATAGCTGCAAGTGCATAATAAAGCATGTCTCCCAGTCTTGGTTCTCTAGAAAGTACCGAAGTAGATGAAATGATTTCAAACATCCAGCGGAGTAAGTTTGAATTCCACCATTAGATCGGGTAGAAAACACCTGCCAGTATCATTGTTATTGTGTAATTGATTGCCATGTTAAAAGCATACTCACACAGCACACTGTGTTATAAACCGATATAGGTCCTGACTGCCTTTCGTCTTTAATATAGGGTATCGAGGTACTGCATCCTGCCATTTCCGAATAATCCAATAAACTATAGTCTTCCACGACATATACACATCCAGCTGAAAATATAACACTTACATATTCTAATTTTAGTAGTCAATATCAGAAATGATTTCATGATGAACAACATCAAAGCTAGTATTACTTCCGCAGTAGACAAGTTGCAGAACTATCTTAGGGCTGCATATACCAAAACTTTAACAAGTAATGGTCTAAATCTGTTATATGTACGTTGTCCTCTTTACATGTCAGGGTTCAAAAATGGTTGAAATGGCTCTGAGCACTATGGGACTTAACTGCTAAGGTCATCAGTCCCTTAGAACTTAGAACTACTTAAACCTAACTAACCTAAGGACATCACACACATCCAAACCCGAGGCAGGATTCGAACCTGCGACCGCAGCGGTCGCGCGGCTCCAGACTGTAGCGCCTAGAACCGCTCATGTCAGGGGGTTGTAATTTGTTCTATATCTCCGTCAGCACAACAGTCAGACCATCTAAAGATGTATAGGTGTTCTTTGCATTGTTCTCATATTTATGGTCACTAGAATTTTTCATATTCTTAACATTAGCAAAGAAACAAGCTCCCGGAAAATAATGCAAAGATCAACGACCGGGAAAACTGCGTGAAGTTATGCTACTCCATGATAACACCAGCCCGCAAAAATACTATATAGGAGTTGGGTTGGGAAGTCATTCCGCACGATCCTTATTCATTTGATCTTGCGCTCTCTATCGAACAAACTTTAAGGAACTTCTTTTCCGATGAAAATGCGGTCCGAATATAGCTCAATGATTCTTCGCCTCGAAACTACGTGATTTCTGCAGTTGCGGAATCGAAAAGTTTCCCCAGAGTTGATAGACTCTCGTAAATAGTGAAGGAGACTATATTATTGATGGATAAAGTCTCTGTTATGTGTATCTGTTGCATTTGTTTAACTTAGGAAAAACACGACGAACTTACGCACCAATCCAGTATATGTGTCACACAACCGACTTAAAAATGTTATAGTAACGAATTTACACAATTTTGACAACATCGTGATCGACACAATACAAAATCAGAGAGTGTGCACTCACGTCATCAGCGTTCCAGTTACCACAAAAGTGGTGATTACGGGTCTGCAGACCATGGCTGTCGTACGCGAATGTGTGAATGTGAGGAAAGTCGCTTCTTTCGGGCCTTTCCGCCTGCATTCAGGAAATGTTATTCTTCCTTTCTTTTCATCTAATCGGAGTGTCTTTCTCTTTCTGTCTTGCTTTACTGAGGTTCCTTTGGCAGCAGGTACATCACCCTGTCAGTGAGCGTCTCTGTGCTGCTGGAACATCTTCCGCAGCCCATCGTGCCACAAGTTCATCCATTATTCGTTTATCGGATGATTTTACAAGTACACAAACGATCATATACACATCCAGTGACATCCAGTTCACGTGACGTCACGGCCGCCGCTGCCAAAGACACGAAGTAGCACTATGTGGCGGCCGTGACGTCACGGCCGAGTGTCGGCGGGTGGCTGGGGGTCGTTGGCAAGTAATCAGTTGGTGGGAAAGCGGCTAACGTTGAATTGTTTTGCAATGTTAATAAGATGTGAATCGGGTATATAAGGAGTAGCATTGTTTCAGTTGAGTACGTTTCAGTTAGTACCTGATGAACAAGTGCTACTACAGTCATAGGTCTGAACAGTGAAACAGTGCGTAAAATCGTGGCTTTCAAAGAAGAAAGGTATTTATAATATTATTTTAATTAATTTGCGTTAACTCGGAGCGATACAATGAGTTCGTCCGATTCCAATGAGAGTTCTTCCAACAGTGTCTCTTTATTGAGTAACGAATCGTTTCCTCCGAGACACAATATTAATAGTAGTACGATTCGACGCTTAGTTTTTGAAAGTGACAGTGAAGGTGAGAATGAAGAATCACTTATTCGAAGCCAAGAATCTGATGATCGATTTGTCCAATGTTGTGCAGATTGGGCAGCATGTATCGATGAGAAGGTACCTGTGTCAACTAAAGACTTACACTATGGAGGACAGACAATAGTTCTCAAAGGTTTGGGTTGGCCAAGCTGTTTATATGATAACGCAGTAATGAAAGCAGTACCAATCAAACTGCATTTTCCAAATGTGACAACCAGTGTAGAGTACTCAGTGTCACTTGCTGCAGTGCCCTCATATCAGTCTCAAATGTTCGATGCGGGGACTCCTTAACAACGTGTTGTACTTTTTGTACATGCACTCCCCAGTCGGAATCAGCAGATGTCCGGAAACCCCACTTCTTCATGATTGAACCACAACTCCCTTGACTGGTCCTGAAGGGATCCAGCCTCAACCAGATTTGGCGCGGTAGTTGGAACCCTTCAACCTTCTTTGTTGGATGTTGATGAGGTGAGTGTTGCGTCGGTGCTCGTTCCAGCGTTGTAGCCTCTTGGAGGTCACGCTTCAAGAATTGATACTTTCTGACGCGTTATTGGTGTATCCTGTAGGGTATCGTGGAATAGGAAGTTCTTCTGAGAACCGATCTTACTGGGCAAATTTATCTCAGCCACTTTCCTCCTCAGATCTTGTGGCACAATATTAGCTTGGACAGGTTACCACTAAATGGGAGTAGATCTAACAGTACCAGTAATAACTCTCACGGCTCTTTAAGCTACTCATCAATTTTTGATTTGTCAGTACTGTTTTCCCACACTTGAGCTCAGTATTCACACACGAGACTACACAAGAAGGAGCGCGGCAGAGCGGAGACTATTGGTGTTCGCACTACTGCTGCGAAGTAGATTCACTCGTGAGCCAAGTTTCTTACAAGGGAACCTCCCCATCGCACCCCCGTCAGATTTAGTTGTAACTTGGCACAGTGGATAGGCCTTGAAAAACTGAACACAGATCAATCGAGAAAACAGGAAGAAGTTGTGTGGAACTATGAAAAAAATAAGCAAAATATACAAACTGAGTAGTCCATGTGCATCATAAGCAACTTCATGGAGAGCGTAGGATCAGGAGCGCCGTGGTCCCGTGGTTGGCGTGAGCAGCTGCGGAACGAGAGGTCCTAGGTTCAAGTCTTCCCTCGAATGAAAATTTTACTTCTTTTTTTTCGCAAAGTTATGATCTGTCCGTTAGTTCATTGACGTCTCTGTTCACAGTAATAAGTTCAGTGTCTGTGTTTTGCGACCGCACCGCAAAACCGTGCGATTAGTAGACGAAAGGACGTGCCTCTCCAATGGGAACCGATAACATTTGATAGCAAGGTCATAAGTCAACCGATTCCTCCACAGGAAAACACGTCTGATATATTCTATACGACACTGGTGACGGCATGTGCGTCACATAATCATCTGAAAATAAAAAATTAATATTTTCACTCGAGGGAAGATTTGAACCAAGGGCCTTTCGACCTGGAGCTGCTCTCGCTAATCACGGGACCACGGCGCTCGTGAACTGAGAGCATCCTTGATATTGCTTATCTTGCACATGGGCTACTCAGTTTGTATATTTTGCTTATTTTTTTCAGAGTTCCACACAACTTCTTCCTGTTTTCTCGATTGATCTGTGTTCAGTTTTTCAAGGCCTATCCACTGTGCCAACTTATAACTAAATCTGATGGTGGTGCGATGGGGAGGTTCCCTTGTTAGATAACTTGATGCACTGTTGTCTTAATGCCAGTACACAATGTTCCTAGATATATTGGACTGTAGTCAGGCAGTAATTCTTTTCCGTCGAAAGTAGCATGTAGCTTCCTTTGGACTTATTTATTATTTAGATGGAATGGAGTTACCCTAGTTTTATTTGAGTTAGCCTGAAATCTTAATTTATAAAAGTAATCACTCAGTTACGGTAGATCATTCATCAGCAAATTCTGAAAGAGCGTAATATCTTTACTCTGGAAGAGTAATGCTAGGTACTCTGCGTACTGGATTATTATGGAGTTCCTATCTGACATAACATACATAAACATACAAGTTAAACAGAATGGGGACTGTAATTGACCCCTGAGGCAGGCCATTATTTAGAGTTCTCCATGTGCTGACTTGTCCATTCAAGAACAGGCCTACCCCCTTAGGCATATATTAGAAAATGAAATATTGATGTGCATTTTGCGATGAAATACACATATATAGCGAGCTGCAATACTCGTATATTTTTTACCACAGTATGTTTGGGGTTCAAGAGTTCCTTCTCGCACACTACACGTTGATCTTGCAAATGTGCGAAACGCCATACTCAAATGTGGGAGTGCCCCATCTTGCTGAAACATGTAATCTGTGGAATCCATGTTCGGCTGTGGCATCAACCATTGCTAGAACATGTCCAGGAACATTTTGGAAAGCACCCGCTTCACGAACGCTTTTCATACATCGCAGAAATGCACCGTCGATGTAACGTCACTTGTTGCTTCACAGACATTCATACACGAGTCGCCTCTTTCTGCGAGCGCGACACATCTTTGACAAAACAAGGCAGTGCTGCTTTATCTTACCTCAAGGCCAAAGCTTTGACCGTAGCCGACAGTCAAAGCGCTCAGTTTGTTTCAGTTACATCAGCATTTGAAACACAAAGGGACTCACTCCCGCCTCTACTTCCATCGCGACTTTCCCCTTATCCTTGGTCATAGCCAACACGAGTTAGACAGTAGTACACTACTGGCCATTAAAATTGCTACACCAAGAAGTAATGCAGATGGGTATTCATTGGACAAATATATTATACTAGATCTTACATTTGATTACATTTTCACGCAATTTGGGTGCTTAGATCCTGAGAAATCAGTACCCGGAACAACCACCTCTGGCCGTAATAACGGCTTTGATACGCCTGAGCATTGAGTCAGACAGAGCTTGGATGGCGTGTACAGGTACAGCTGCCCGTATAGCATCAACACGATACCACAGTTCATCAAGAGTAGTGACTGGCGTATTGTGACGAGCCAGTTACTCGGCCACCATTGACCAGACGTTTTCAATTGGTGAGAGTTCTGGAGAATGTGCTGGCCAGGGCAGCAGTCGAACATTTTCTGTATCCAGAAAGGCCCGTACACGACCTGCAATATGCGGTCGTGCATTATCCTGCTGAAATTTGGGGTTTCGCAGGGATCGAATGAAGGGTACAGCCACGGGTCATAACACATTTGAAATGTAACGTCCACTGTTCAAAGTGCCGTCAACGCGAACAAGAGGCGACCGAGACGTGTATCCAATGGCACCCAATACCAGAACGCCAGTATGGTGATGACGAATACACGCTTCCAATGTGCGTTCAACGCGATGTCGCCAAATACGGATGCGACCATCATGATGCTGTCATGCTGTAAACCGAACCTGGCTTCATCCGAAAAAAATGACGTTTTGCCACTCGTGCACCCAGGTTCGTCGTTGAGTACACCATCGCAGGCGCTCCTGTCTGTGATGTAGCGTCAAGGGTAATCGCAGGGCCGGCCGCGGTGGTCTAGCGGTTCTGGCGCTGCAGTCCGGAACCGCGGGACTGCTACGGTCGCAGGTTCGAATCCTGCCTCGGGCATGGGTGTGTGTGATGTCCTTAGGTTAGTTAGGTTTAAGTGGTTCTAAGTTCTAGGGGACTTATGACCTAAGATGTTGAGTCCCATGGTGCTCAGAGCCATTTGAACCATTTTTTGGTAATCGCAGCCATGGTCTCGGAGGTGATAGCCCATGCTGCTGCAAACGTCGTCGAACTGTTCGTGTAGATGCGAACGTCCCCATCTGTTGACTCAGTGATCGAGACGTGGCTGGACGATCCGTTACAGCCATGCGGATAAGATGCCTGTCATCTCGACTGCTAGTGATACGAGGCCGTTGGGATCCAGCACGGCGTTCCGTATTACCCTCCTGAACCCACCAATTCCATATTC
Organism: Schistocerca cancellata; assembly: GCF_023864275.1. Classification (NCBI taxonomy): domain Eukaryota; kingdom Metazoa; phylum Arthropoda; class Insecta; order Orthoptera; family Acrididae; genus Schistocerca; species Schistocerca cancellata. Next base: position 61,040,474 of record NC_064626.1, on the reverse strand, counting down.
TGCTAACAGTCATTGGATATCGACCAATGAGAGCAGCAATGTCGCGATACGGTAAACTGCAATCGCGATAGGCTACAATCCGACCTTTATGAAAGTCGGAAACGTGATAGTACACATTTCTCCTCCTTACACGAGGCATCACAACAACGTTTCACCAGGAAATGTCGGTTAACTGCTGTTTGTGTATGAGAAATCGATTGGAAACTTTGCTCATGTCAGCACGTTGTAAGTGTTGCCACAAGCGTCAACCTTGTGTGAATGCTCTGAAAAGCTAATCATTTGCATATCACAGCATCTTCTTCTTATCGGTGAAATTTCGCGTCTGTAGCACGTCATCTTCGTGGTGTAGCAATTTTAATGGCCAGTAGTGTACTTTAGACATTTGCGTTGTGTTCGACACGAACGCAGTGGACCAGCAACCGTCTGTGTAACGGTGAGATAGCAGCAAGCAGCGAACATTTCAGCTTCATACGTACGATTACGATTCACGACAACATTCAGCTTAGGTAAAATCGTGTCTTCTAGTATAGCATTTTAAATTCAGGTTTCACCTGCAGAGTACCGCGTCTTTGTCCGCGTTCTCAGTTCCTTCAAGATACGTGATGGTCAGAATCCTTTTCAGTTTTAAGGATCTGTAATTTCAAGTGACGTATACAAAAAAGTACTCTCATTCGCAACTATGTGTTCAAGTGAACTGTGACAGTATTTCTTTTGTAGCCTTTAAGTATTTAATTCAGAAGGGATGTATGATCACAATCACTATGGCTAAACTGCACATTTAATCTGCTTGTAAATCATATTGAGTTTCTCATACATTTCGACTTCTCAAGTTCATTATCTTTCGGTTCCTTCCTGGATCTATTAATCCCATTGCTCCAAGTTTGGATCTGTAAGGTTGGTTTCATGGGGAAACGTGTTTCTCGTATGTGCTTTACATTTGCTCAGGGGCTACACTGCACTTGCGAATTTTCAACAGTTCAGGTTATGTAACAATGCAGTGCTGCCGCTGAGACGACGTAATGACAATCATCCCATTCTTCACACAAGCTGAATGTGTTCAGGTCGTTAGGCAGTGGAGGTAGCAAACGACAAAATATTTGTCATTACACGAATATGGCCTACGAAGTGCTATTTACTACACAATGAGGCTGTGGAGCAGCTGGTTTGCAATTCATGAACACGTGCAGCATTCGGTAACGCTACTTCCGATTAACTTCCCCTCCGCTCACTGCGCTCTACGTAAGCCAATTGCCATCTCCTGTTACTATTCAAAAGTCAGATCGCGTTATGAGTGGTGGTATACGAGGTGCATTCAAGTTCTAAGGCCTCCGATTTTTTTTCTAATTAACTACTCACCCGAAATCGATGAATCTGGCGTTACTTCTCGACGTAATCGCCCTGCAGACGTACACATTTTTCACAACGCTGACGCCATGATTCCATGGCAACGGCGAAGGCTTCTTTAGGAGTGTGGCCGGCCGCGGTGGTCTAGCGGTTTTGGCGCTGCAGTCCGGAACCGCGGGACTGCTACGGTCGCAGGTTCGAATCCTACCGCGGGCATGGGTGTGTGTGCTGTCCTTAGGTTAGTTAGGTTTAAGTAGTTCTAAGTTCTAGGGGACTTATGACCTAAGATGTTGAGTCCCATAGTGCTCAGAGCCATTTGAACCATTTTTTTAGGAGTCTGTTTTGACCACTGGAAAATCGCTGAGGCAATAGCAGCACGGCTGGTGAATGTGCGGCCACAGAGAGTGTGTTTCATTGTTGGAAAAAGCCAAAAGTCACTAGAAGCCAGGTCAGGTGAGTAGGGAGCATGACGAATCACTTCAAAGTTGGTATCACGAAGAAACTGTTGCGTAACGTTAGCTCGATGTGCGGGTGCGTTGTCTTGGTGAAACAGCACAAACCCGGACGTTTTTGTTGCAGTGCAGGAAGGAATTTGTTCTTCAAAACATTTTCGTAGGATGCACCTGTTACCGTAGTGCCCTTTGGAACGCAATGGGTAAGGATTACGCCCTCGCTGTCCCAGAACATGGACACCATCATTTTTTCAGCACTGGCGGTTACCCGAAATTTTTTTGGTGGCAGTGAATCTGTGTGCTTCCATTGAACTGACTGGCACTTTGTTTCTGGATTGAAAAATGGCATCCAAGTCTCATCCATTGTCACAACCGACGAAAAGAAAGTCCCATTCATACTGTCGTTGCGCGTCAACATTGCTTGGCAACATGCCACACGGGCAGCCATGTGGTCGTCCGCAAGCATTCGTGGCACCCACCTGGATGACACTTTTCGCATTTTCAGGTCGTCATGCAAGATTGTGTGCACAGAACCCACAGAAATGCCAACTCTGGAGGCGATCTGTTCAACAGTCATTCGGCGATCCCCCAAAACAATTCTCTCCACTTTCTCGATCATGTCGTCAGACCGGCTTGTGCGAGGCCGAGGTTGTTTCGGTTTGTTGTCACACGATGTTCTGCCTTCATTAAACTGTCGCACCCACGAACGCACTTTCGACACATCCATAACTCCATCACCACATGTCTCCTTCGACTGTCGATTAATTTCAATTGGTTTCACACCACGCAAATTCAGAAAACGAATGATTGCACGCTGTTCAAGTAAGGAAAACGTCGCCATTTTAAGTATTTAAAACAGTTCTCATTCCCGCCGCTGGCGGTAAGATTCCATCTGCCGTACGGTGTTGCCATCTCTGGGACGTATTGACAATGAACGCGGCCCCATTTTAAAACAATGCGCATGTTTCTATGTCTTTCCAGTCCAGAGAAAAAAAATCGGAGGCCTTAGAACTTGAATGCACCTTGTATTCCAGGACATGAACTGTGTTCATGCTCTTGCTTCGAGGCTCGTGTGCCGTTTCAAAAGGAATGGCAGCTTAACAGTGATTGTTGGAAGATTTAGCTCAAAGAACAACACTGGGGCGTACAAATTTTTATACCGACATCGCACACAAGACGTTAATTGTCGGTGAACCACGCTGGTGCCTAGTTGCACACGAAGGCTTTTCTGTACCTTATATTCGAATGCTGTTCCACTTACCGTTGAGGCTTATGTGGAAATTCGACTCGTCGCTAAAACTGAGACGCGCAGCAAATGCTTCTTCCGCCATGGCTTCCAGCGTCGCCGTGGCATGCCCGGCGATCGAAATTTTCATCTTTCTTTTTCATTCTCTGTAGTTCCTATCGATTTATCGCTACGTATTACATAGTTATAGTCGTTTGTAATCGCTATAGTTATTTTGAATTGCCCTGTATACTCACATTCCATCAAGAGAGAAGAGGATGAGGAACCACAAGTGTTGGCTCGTAGCCCTCCCTTGCATTTCGTGAGATCTGAAGGCGCCTGCGGAACAACTGACTTTGCTCGCTTGCGCTGTTGAGTTCCCGAGTGCTCGGCGAGTATTGCCGGCGCTGCTGGAGAGTGGAGAGGGTCTCTTTCCAGGAAACGACTGGGGCGACGGAGCTCAGGAGGCCGTTCAGAACGAAATTGGACCTCGGTGGCAGCGGCGGCTGTGGAACTGGGCCACGGCGGGATCAAGGTGACGCGACGCTGCCTGCGGAGGGCTCTGCGTCTGGCGGCTCTGCTGACGTCACGGGGGTGGGGGGTGGGAAGATGGCGCTGGGGGGGGAGGGGGAGGGGTAACGCTATTACTGGGAGCACGTGAGCCGCGTGCACATGCCGAGCACGTGGCCATGTCGCTGCGGCTGGAGACAGCAGTCCTCATTACGCTCTGCACCCTGCCACCCGCCGCTCTCCCCCCTCCTCTCCAATTCGCCTAGCCGCCAGCGTTCAGGGGTGGACCACACTTCCTGGGGATTAGTCCGACGAACCTCAGCCTGGCATCCGCATTTCATGCGATTAGTTTTATGCGGTCGTTCCACTTTGAATCGCTCCTTGAGCGTACTCCCACACATTTAACGGGCTCCAGAACGCCCTATAATTGCAATGTTAAAATAACGCTTATAAATTACATCTTTCCTCACAAAGTATTTGAGGTAGGAAGTTGAACTTTTTACAGATTATTTATTGGAATATGGGCTACAACTTAACACAGGGATTTTACAAAATTATAGTTCAGTTATTAAAGATGATTTTTTTTTCAATTGTAATGAAAATTCACAACATTTTTTTGCAATTTTTTATTTATATATTCAAAAATATACAGTTTTTTGGGAAAAAGGCTGTGTTAAATTACGCAGAAGGTACTGTGTAACATTTAATGAAAGTTTGAAACAAATATGTTTGGAAGATCCTTAGAAAACATGTAATTAGTATGAGAAAATAAAAGTTTTGGGAATCGAGCAACAAAGATTGGATTAACTTTTTAGTGCACTCCAGGTCCATAGGATGGATTATCTTCATCCTCTGCAAACTCCTCCTCCAGCTTCCTCTTGTTCCTCCTCCTGTTTACTCTTGCTTGTATTTCTAGACTCTTTACAGCCCTGTCTGCAGCCCGAAGGCGTTCCTTGTCTAAAGCAAGCATCGCTCGTACCATGTTAGAACCTATCTTCATTCCCATATTTCTAAATACCTTGCACCTTACAATGTTGCCATCATTGAAAGTCGCAACAGCAACTTTACTTTTACTCATTATTATACTTCAACAAAACAGAGACTCAAGAAACAGAATTAATTACGAATATTTTCGAGATAACGACAGAGTAAATAAACATGAAACAATCGACAATCACACCAGCGATATATATTGAACCATCAGAGGTTAGCCACAACACATACTTTATCTCACATCACTAAAATGTACCTGATGAACACGGACGTTAATAATAACACCATTTGACAGCAGTTTAACAGCGCCACAGTGGGTCACGCCCATGTAGAACACATTTCAAAAGAAATTTAAAAATAGTTGTAGTCTTCGGAATTGAATAAATTATATATCTATTAAAAGGTAATAGTCTGCATATTCAGAAAACGCAAAAAAGTAAAAATTGAACTTTTCATGGTTTTGAGCCTTTCCGGAGCCCCTTAACGGATGTGGCACCTTCCAGTGATTGTTCCGCAATTGTATAGCCTTACGGAGGCGTATCTTGCCGCCTATTTATGCACTTTGAGGTTCAACTGCTAAACGTTGCACCAACCGTCGATTCTCTGCAGCTCTTCAAGGTCCACCTGCATTTCGCTACCATTTAGTAGTTCCCTGTACACAACTGCATGGTCCGTGCACAGCGTCATGGACCTTCCCACTTTATCCATTATCTCATTTACACATCCAATTACTCCACAAAGTGCTCGTCCAACATAAGTTTATACTGGGTGATCAAAAAGTTAGTATAAATTTGAAAACTGAATAAATCACGGAATAATGTAGACAGAGAGGTACAAATTGACACACATGCTTGGAATGACATGGGGTTTTATTATAACCATAAAGTTCAAAAAATGTCCGACAGATGGCGCTTCATCTGATCAGAATAGCAATAATTAGCATAACAAAGTAAGACAAAGCAAAGATGATGTTCTTTACAGGAAATTCTCAATATGTCCACCATCATTCCTCAACAATAGTTGTAGTCGAGGAATATTGTTATGAACTGCACTGTAAAGCATGTCCGGAGTTATGGTGAGGCATTGGCGTCGGTTGTTGTCTTTCAGCATCCCTAGAGATGTCGGTCGATCACGATACACTTGCGACTTCAGGTAACCCCAAAGCCAATAATCGCACGGACTGAGGTCTGGGGACCTGGGAGGCCAAGCATGACGAAAGTGGCGGCTGAGCACACGATCATCACCAAACGACGCGCGCAAGAGGTCTTTCACGCGTCTAGCAATATGGGGTGTTTCTAATAAAACCCCATGTCATTCCAAACATGTGTGTCAATTTTTACCTCTATATCTACATTATTCCGTGATTTATTAAGTTTTCAAATTTATACTGGCTTTTTGATCACTCAGTATTTAAGGCTGTTTAGATAGTGGAAAATTGCCAGAGTGAAGAACACCAGAAACATGCACTGGTTTTTTAACCAGTTCAAAGGAGAATGCAATAAAGAAACAAATAAAGGGTGTCTGGGAAGTAAGGACGAATTAGAATTTTGCTCCATTTTGCCATATGACAGTTGGCAGCCGTGGATTTTTCATGTTTGTTATCTGCGATCTTTGCATTAGTAGCCTGATAGCTTTTGTGTGGTGAGCGTTGTTGTTTGCTGTTTATTTTACTCATGGAGCATATGATAACCGACCACGGTATCCAAGTGATAGAAACTTATTACAAAATAATGAAAGTCCCACGGCAACCGTTCGTGAATCGCGTGTGACACTCGGATGTAAGTTGCTCCAACCGTATCATGAGCTCGGAAGTTGATCCGGAAGTTTGAGAACACGGGTTGTGTTCCGAATGTTAAGAAAACAAGACGACCGCGTTCTGTACGAACACAAGAAAACATTGCTGTCGCGACCGTAAGCCCCAGAAATTCGGTTCGCCGATGAGCTCAACAATTGAATTTATCACCAAGTTCACTGCATGAAATCCCTTCAAAAGACATGAAAATGTATGTGTACAAGATTCAACGTACACAAAAGTTGAAGCCTGCAGAGCATGGAAAGAGACATCGATTTGCTCGGCTCGTGAAACGGAGATCGAGAACTTCACAAAAAGAATAAGAATAATAACTTCCACCTCACTGGGTAACTTAATAACCAGAACTGCAGAATTTGTGGTAACGTCCTCGTCTTGCAGTTTTTGAACACTGTATTCACTATTACCAGCTGAAGTTTATTGTAGAACTCCCCCCTCATTCCCACCTTTGAGCCTGTTCCCTATCGTAACTCTTTCTTCTGTTATCTCCCTTACTAGATACCTGTTGCATTAGCTCCCATATTTCATATTATGTAACAAGAAGGAACTGTATCGAAAATACGGTATTAACGGTTTAGGCATGGTTGAACTACAGAAAACATGAGCCGTGTATCTCCTTCCTGACTTTAACTGATCGGCTGGCGGATCCCCTCCGTCTAACAGGCGCTGCTCATGTATGGTTATTTACATCTTTGGACGGGTTTAGTGACATCTCTGAACAGTCAAAGGGACTGTGTATGTGATACAATATCCACAGTCAACGTCTATCTTCAGCAACGTCTGATGATTTGTAATCTGCTCTTTCAGCCGCAGACGATAGTGTCGACTATTTGTTCGAAACTGTGCCGACTGGTCTTTTTTTGTTTTATTCATTTTTTTCATGCAGCAAAGTAAGACTCTTTCGTATTTACCACACACCGGATCGCGAGTATGGTAAAACCTCTATAAAAAAAAAACCTCAGTCTCAAGGTGTTCTGCATGCTGATGAGGTGCATGACTGTTGAGGATGAAAATTCACTGACGGGCAGCCTATGGGGGACATGCAGAAAACTGGGATCTGTCTGGGAGGACTTCCTTCTCTAGCTGCTCGTGGGAACACCATTAAACCTAAATCACATCTTTCTACACCCAATGGTTCGGTTTGGCCATTGGACAGTATTAACACCCAGAAGCCTAAGAGGCCTGGTCGGCTGGTTAGCCGATTTGGGGGATGGGACCAAACAGCGAGGTCATCGGTCCCACAGGATGAGGGGAGGATAGGGAAGGAAATCGACTGTGCCCTTTCAAAGGAACCATCCCAGCATCTGCCTAAAGCCTTAGAGGCCTCATGTGACTAGTCCAACCAGGTCATTTCTGATTGTCAACGGCAGTAATCAAAGTAACGGACGCAGCCTATGGTAGATAGGCCTAAAGTTTTTGCTGGCATGAAACGTGTGGACGGTTCTTTTGAAAAGTAGTCGCCATTCTATATCGATGAAACTCTCTAGAGACTTCCAGGGCAACTCAAATCAATCATGAGGCTGTGTAATGGTACTCTCCTGCTGGAGACTATGATGGCTCCCCAAGTATAGAAGCTGTTGAATGTCAAGCTACTTGGATAACATCACATCAACAGTCAGCTGCAGACTGCGTTAAATACAGTAGCATTAAATGAGTTCTAACATGCCGAGACATTATGTATGTTGATACAAAAGAGCTGCAACAGGATTTGGAATGTGCAAGGACGACTGAAATCTACAGCGTTATGAAAAGGGTTGATGATATACTCAGTGATAAAACAAAGCAGTAGGCTTTACCAGAAACATCGACCCTTAGACAATGTGTCTAATAGTGTATTTTAAATACGGCAGTATGTCATCTTAGGCACTGTATAACACGTTCAACACTTGATAATGGCACTTTTAAGCCGAAATCATGATCGTGTAAATGTAACACTGCAAATAAAAAACAGTGTAATGGCGGTACTGACTTTAAAGGATAAAAAAAGGTTGATGGTGAGCTTCAAAAGTTAGCGTCATCTATTCTGACATTCAGTCTGCTAAAGTTGCCTGTGTTATTGTAACAGATTTTCTCCGCCTTAAGGTCAGAACTTACGTCCCAAATCCTCTGCGCTGCTTCAAGTACCAGTGCTTCAGTCACACCTCTATGGTTTGTAACGGTTAGGCTACGTGTCTACGACGTGGTGCTATGGCACACAAAGAAGATTTTCAATTCGGTACACCACCCAGGTGTGTTAATTGCTCCCATACCCATGCGACTTGAAGGAGGAGCCCTCCAGCCTTCCATGACGAAAAGAGGATTCAGGAAATTAGTCAGCCAACATGTCTCATACCCTGATGCAAAGAAATAATTTAAGGCCACTCAACCACCGAGTTTTGTCAAGTATTTGCTCGATGTTGAAGTAGGCCGTGTTAACACTCAGATTATGACAGCTGGGCAACACGCATTTACCTGCAGCCCTAAATGAAGCAGCCAGCCTCCTCCACTGGTCCTATTGTGGAAACATTTAGAGTTGCTGAACATAATTTCAGCTTAGATAGTTAACCCTCATGGAAGACATCAGAACAGATACAGCAGCGTATTTCTGTTACAAAGGCCAAATGACGAAAGCGATATGCTCCGAAGCCATATGGATCTGACGACGGCAATATATCGCTGGTGTGAACGTCGACGTTTGCCTGAGGGATCCGGCGAGTTCCACAAGTGACCCCCACTCGCACTCTCGCCGCCATGGTGGAAAAAGAAGGGGAAAGACACAGGGAAACCTCACAGTTAAAATGGCTTCCATGCTGCAGCGTAACTTCAGTGGTTTCAGGACACATCTGAAGGAACTACGTCTATTAACTCAGGGTAGACACATGTGTTCATTGTGTTCAAGAGACATTTTAAATCGTCTAACGCTAGAGAACTACATGGTTACGTTCTCCACAAAAAGGACGACGCTTCTCTCCTTCACAACCAGTATATTGACAATATATTCACTTTATCTGCCGCCACACGAGGTGTTCAACAAACAGGCTCTCCTTGACCTTACTCAGCTGCCCCACCTGTTCAATCAGCGCGACGATTTTAATGCACATAATGTGCTTTGAGGCTCTGAAACCACCTGCTCAGGGGCATAGTGACTGGGAGCCTTCTCTTGTCCTCATATGCAGGTTTGTTCAACATTGCACGCACTTCAGCCCTGCTCCGGGGTCGTTCATTGCCAGAGATCTCTTGGTACGCTCCCCATTTCTTGCACACAGCGGTCACTGGAAGCAGTTGATGACCTGACATGCACTCAAAAGACCACTTCCCAATATGGATTCACCACAGAGTAGTGCCCAAAAGGCATCCGTCTCAGAGTATGCTTTATAGGGCAGACTGGACGCCTTACAGCCATCTTGCTGTACTTTAACACCATGACATTGTCCAGGAATGGGTGGATCATGTTACTCATATGATTCACCATGCTGCTGATACATCCATTCTGCAGTATTCAGGCCTGCTGAAAAGGCGCATTGTCCCTCAGTGGAGCTGGAGACGCCACATTGCAATCTAGTTCAGGCAAGCAGCTCTTTGTTGGGTCAAGTGCCAGCGAACTGGAGAGAACCTCGCAGCCTTTCGGGTAATGAGGGCGAAATGTCGCAAGACAAGAGAGAGCAAGAAGAGAGTATGACAATAAACTGCTCCACTAAATTACATTTGTGTGGGAGGCCATAAGGAGGATCTTTGGGTAAGGAGGACGTTGCACAGTGGCTGGAAGTCTCCAAACCACTCCATGAGACATTTCTCTGACAATGGCGCCAGTTTCACCACCGTTACCACCACCACACATCTGGTCCCAGTTTTCTGGCTCCACAGAGTGGCTGCTGACACTTAGGTTCCATCACTGATGGAGAATATAACTGCCCCTTTTCCATGTGGTGCTATATTCTGCACTGTCTGCAACTCGTGACACATGCACCTCTCAGGGCGAAGTAAAGAAATCATCATCGCCCTTTGTAATGTCATTTGGGCGTCTGGTTACTCCCCTGACTCGTGGCGAGAGGAATTGTAATCGTCTTTCAAAACCTGGGAAAGACGCCGCATACCCGAATAGTTATTGTAATGTTGCCCTCTCTTGCCTCCTACAAATCTATCTGATGTCAGCAATTTGATCTCTTATCCCTCTTTCTTTACGAAATCCAGCTTGTTATTCTGGTAGCTCTCGGTCTGTACACTGGCGAAATCTATTCCGTCGCATATTTAGCACGACTGCTAGTGCCGAGGTAAAATGATCACATCACACTGACGGCCCGAGGTCCCCACCTGAGCAAGTTCGGCCGCCGAGTTGCAAGTCTTAGCAAAGTCTGGGCAACTTGCATGTCAATGACGATGAAATTATGACGGAGACAACACAACACCCAGTCCCCTAGCGGAGAAAGTTTCTGACCTGGCCGGGAATCAAACCCGGATATGCTGCATAGCAGTCAGATGTATTGACCACTCAGCTACGGAGGCGGACGGAATTCAGGTATGTACCATTCTTTGGTGATTCTAGCAATCTCTAGAAATTCCTTTCTTTGGAATCAGGATGAATACTTAGCTTTTCCAAGCTTTTGGTTATTGCTGGGTTTTCTACATTTAATGATAAACTGAATGAAAACCTTTTACCACTTTTAAAAATTGTTCTAGAATTCCGTCACGTCTACTAGCCTTGTTTTTGCAACAAGGGAACGCTGTATATAGCATTATGTTTTTATTCTCCGTGAAACGAAACAAAGACAATGTACATCTGACAGTCATTACCGAACACTGATTGTACCATGTGGGCCTCTCACTGCAGTTGCATGTGACAATTTATTCATTACAAATGTTCCTCGAGCTTGGACCAAATGGGTGTGAGCTCCCTGAGTTTTTTCCAGTTATTGAGATGAAAATAAGTTTTTACTAAATAGTACAAAAACTGAAGCAGATAGCTTCATGAAAGCATTTACCACGTGTTTTTATGGTGAACTGAACCTATTTCCAAAAGTTGAACTCCCGAACTTGAATATTACGCGCTTTTAAGGTATCGAAAAAAGTGGAATAATTCAAATAGTAAAACAAGTAGCATCATGAAGCTCTCTACAGAATGTTTTATAACCAACTGAAGCTAACTCCAAAAGTGTAACATTCTAAGTTTAATATTACGCGCATTTAATTTTTATAATACACTGAATTTTTCAAGAGACTAATTATAGGATCGTGCTGAGACGCTAAACTCTTGAGAGTGGCTTACTTTCACACCACCTGACCAAATTTTGTAACAATATTTAAACATTTAACTTTACAAAAGATTATTATGTAATATCTCTGAACGCTGTGTTCATGGCATGCATTAGACGCTGTCGTCTTCACCTTGACCGAGCGATGCAGGAAAGTCAGTAACTCGCTCGCCGCACTGGACATACCGATAACTGCTTGCTTCCCCACTCTAGGCTGCCGTTAACACAACACAAACGGCTGCGTTTTGAGCGATGTCGTGACCAGGGAGCATGGACTGCCGACGAACACTGTCGCATCGTGTTCAAGGATTAATCGCGGATCTGCACTATCCTGGATGACGATCGTCGGCGTGTATATACACTCCTGGAAATGGAAAAAAAGAACACATTGACACCGGTGTGTCAGACCCACCATACTTGATCCGGGCACTGCGAGAGGGCTGTACAAGCAATGATCACACGCACGGCACAGCGGACACACCAGGAACCGCGGTGTTGGCCGTCGAATGGCGCTAGCTGCGCAGCATTTGTGCACCGCCGACGTCAGTGTCAGCCAGTTTGCCGTGGCATACGGAGCTCCATCGCAGTCTTTAACACTGGTAGCATGCCGCGACAGCGTGGACGTGAACCGTATGTGCAGTTGACGGACTTTGACCGAGGGCGTATAGTGGGCATGCGGGAGGCCGGGTGGACGTACCACCGAATTGCTCAACACGTGGGGCGTGAGGTCTCCACAGTACATCGATGTTGTCGCCAGTGGTCGGCGGAAGGTGCACGTGCCCGTCGACCTGGGACCGGACCGCAGCGACGCACGGATGCACGCCAAGACCGTAGGATCCTACGCAGTGCCGTAGGGGACCGCACCGCCACTTCCCAGCAAATTAGGGGCACTGTTGCTCCTGGGGTATCGGCGAGGACCATTCGCAACCGTCTCCATGAAGCTGGGCTACGGTCCCGCACACCGTTAGGCCGTCTTCCGCTCACGCCCCAACATCGTGCAGCCCGCCTCCAGTGGTGTCGCGACAGGCGTGAATGGAGGGACGAATGGAGACGTGTCGTCTTCAGCGATGAGAGTCGCTTCTGCCTTGGTGCCAATGATGGTCGTATGCGTGTTTAGCGCCGTGCAGGTGAGCGCCACAATCAGGACTGCATACGACCGAGGCACACAGGGCCAACACCCGGCATCATGGTGTGGGGAGCGATCTCCTACACTGGCCGTACACCACTGGTGATCGGCGAGGGGACACTCAATAGTGCACGGTACATCCAAACCGTCATCGAACCCATCGTTCTACCATTCCTAGACCGGCAAGGGAACTTGCTGTTCCAACAGGACAATGCACGTCCACATGTATCCCGTGCCACCCAACGTGCTCTAGAAGGTGTAAGTCAACTACCCTGGCCAGCAAGATCTCCGGATCTGTCCCCCATTGAGCATGTTTGGGACTGGATGAAGCGTCGTCTCACGCGGTCTGCACGTCCAGCACGAACGCTGGTCCAACTGAGGCGCCAGGTGGAAATGGCATGGCAAGCCGTTCCACAGGACTACATCCAGCACCTCTACGATCGTCTCCATGGGAGAATAGCAGCGTGCATTGCTGCGAAAGGTGGATATACACTGTACTAGTGCCGACATTGTGCATGCTCTGTTGCCTGTGTCTATGTGCCTGTGGTTCTGTCAGTGTGATCATGTGATGTATCTGACCCCAGGAAGGTGTCAATAAAGTTTCGCCTTCCTGTGACAATGAATTCACGGTGTTCTTATTTCAATTTCCAGGAGTGTAGTAACCTCAGGAGAGGTCCGTGGTGTCACCGCCAGACACCACACTTGGTAGGTGGTAGCCATTAAATCGGCCGCGGTCCGGTAGTATACGTCGGACCCGCGTGTCGCCACTATCATTGATTGCAGACCGAGCGCCGCCACACGGCAGGTCTAGAGAGACTTCCTAGCATTCGCCCCAGTTGTTCAACCGACTTTGCTACCGATGGTTCACTGACAAAATACGCTCTCATTTGCCGAGAGGATAGTTAGCATAGCCTTCAGCTACGTCATTTGCTACGACCTAGCAAGGCGCCATTACCAGTAACTATTGATACTGTGAATCATGTAACGTCAAGAGCGACGTTCAACATTAATGGATTAAAGTTAAGTATTCCACCAGCTACGTCCGGTTTTTCTAAATTCTAATTTCCTTGTCCTGTTCCAGACCTGCCTGCGTGAGCTAAAACGTGTGCATTTCAGGTTCCTCTAGTAACACGGTGTTGGCTCTCCTGCCAACCACAACATTGGCGACGAGGCAATACCGCGTTCTTAATTATACTGCCATGTATTACTTGTGTAATGGCTTCGCCACCATCTCCAGATGTACTGTCCGAATTTTATCGCTTACAGAATCAGCAAACGCAGGCATTACTGGATGCCCTTGGACAGCTCTCCCAGGGTCAATGTGCAATGCAAAACGACACGGCAGCCACCGCTCCACCGCTAACGCAGCCACCACACGCAGTTGCACCAACTTTTCGACCTTTTGATGCTGCACTGGAAAGTTGGACGGAGTGGTCACGCCAATTTGGATTCCATCTCGCCACCTACAGAATTCAAGGTAACAAGAGGCAGCCATTTTTGTTGTCTTCGGTCGGTGTACAAACGTACCGTGTGATAGTCAAATTATTTCCCCGACGCGACGTAGCAACTCTGTCCTATGACGAAATTTTGTCTGCATTAGATGCATATTTCAAAGACTCAGTCAATGTAGTTGCCAAACGGTATACCTTCTTTCGTACAAAACGTACAGCATGTCAGACTAATCGGGAGTGGATTGCAACCTTGCAAGGCCTTACTAGGGATTGTGCTTTTGAGTGTCAATGTGAACTCCCTTATTCAGATACTATGGTACACGATGCAATTGCCCAGAACGTTTCTGATGTTCGTATAAGGGAACAGATTTTGAAACTAGTCAGTCCCTCCCTTCAACAAGTGATGGACATATTGGATCGGCAGGACACACTTGACTTTGCTCAGGAATCATTCGAAACTTCGCCAGCCGTGTGTCAGGTTAACCGGCCCGCCGGGCGAGCTGCACGGAACTGTAAACAGCCCTCGCCCCAGCCGCGCCGCTGCCGCCAGGCTCTCAGCCACGTGTACTGTGCTATCAAGCAAATGCAGTGCTCACATCCTGCCCGCGGTGTGCTACTAGACATTTGCGTGAGAGTTGCCCATCACGCCAAGCTATTTGCTTTTACTGTAATAAAAAAGGACATGTTCAAAGTGTTTGCCAGAAAAAGCTCAGATTGGAAACTCAAAATCATTCCAGGCCCTTTGCTTCGCGCCGGAAACAGAATCGAACCAAGGATACATAGGCTAGCGAAACTTTGCCCATGGAAATTCATATAGTTCATTCCACTCCACCCAGTGCCACTCTCTCTAACAGTGACTGCGTTCGTCCCACAAGTAGTGTGCGTCGACATCGCCGGAACTCCCGTCAAGTCGCAAGTGATTGTGTACCAGTGTCAGTTCACGCTGCACAAGACAGTCGCTCTTGTCGTCAGCAGGGCAATAAACTTTTTGTGGACTTGGACATTAACGGCAAAGTGATACCATTCCAGCTCGATACCGGGGCTGCAGTTTCACTGATCAATCAAGACACTTACAAACTGCTGGGCACACCTCCGTTGCGTGCTGCAACTGTTAACTACCTATTCAGGTCAAGAGATCCCTGTGTTAGGACAGTGCAGCCTTCTTGCAACATACAAGGGACAAACAAAACTTGTGTCATTTTACGTCCTTCGTTCTTCTGCAGTGAACTTGTTTGATTTCGATTTATTTCAGTTGTTTAACTTGTCTATAGTAAATCAGGTCCTATCAGTGAACCAGACTGTGCCTTCCGACAGTGTTTCTCGTCTATGTGAAGAATTTGCAGACATTTTTGCACCGGGCCTCAGTTGCGCTAAGAACTATAAAGCACATTTGGAACTGAAAGTAAACGCGCAACCGAAATTTTTCAGAGCGCGCAATGTTCCCCACGCATTGCATGATGAGGTCGCAAAAACATTACACGATTTGGAATCATAAGGTGTAATTGAACGTGTGCAGGCTTCTCTCTGGGCATCACCGTTAGTAATTTTGCCAAAACCTTCCGGAAAATTGAGACTTTGTGTGGACTTCAAGGCAACAGTGAATCCACAACTAGTGACTGCAGCTTTTCCTTTACGTCGCCCGGAAGATCTTTTTGACAAACTGTGCCCGGGTAAATATTTGTCGAAGTTGGACCTAGCAGATGCGTACTTGCAAATACCGGTGGACGAAGAATCCCAGCGCGTTTTGGTGGTTAACACGCATCTTGGTTTGTAGCGATTCAAACGACTGCCATTCGGGTGTGCATCCGCCCCTGCATTGTTTCAGCAATATCTCAAACTGTTTGTGCGTCGGTCCCTACTGCAGCAAACTATCTGGACGATATTTTGATCTCCGGAAAGACGGAAGAAGAACATTTAGCCAATCTCAGAACATTATTTCAGGTCTTGCGACAAAATGGTCTTCGCTTGCGGAAGGACAAATGTGTGTTTTTTGCTCGTGACTTACCCTACCTGGGTCATGTACTCAATGCCCAAGGCATACATCCCAGTCCCGAGCACCTCCGTGCCATACAAGACTTGCCTCCGCCACAGAATTTGAAGCAGCTACAGAGTGTGCTGGGAAAAATTAACTATTATCATCGCTATGTTCCACAGGCTTCTTCCATTTCAGCTCCGCTTCATCGCTTACGCCGTAAACCTTTCCGTTCGTCTGGACGACGGAATGCGAACGAGCCATTCGCCAGTTGGAATCGGCGTTGCTTTCCAATACTTGCCTTATGCCATTCGATCCCCAGAAGCCCCTTTTGTCGATGGTGGATGCATCGGATTTCGGGATCGGTGCTGTGCTTGCGCACAAAGATGGATCGCACGATCGCCCTATTGCCTTTGCGTCCGAATTGCTCTCACCTGTGCAAAGCAATTATTCACAGATCGAGAAAGAAGCATTGGCTCTCGTATTTGGTGTTACAAAGTTTCATGATTTCTTGTATGGTCGTCACTTTACCATCATCACAGACCACAAACCTTTGACATCGCTTTTTCATCTGAACAAGCCTGTACCTCCACGTACAGCGCAGAAATTCATTCACTGGTCTATTTTCCTCTCGCAGTACCGCTACAATATCTTGTATCGGTCCACTGCTAAGCATGTAAACGCCGATGCGTTGTCCCGTTTGCCTGTTGCTGAGGATAGAGCATTCGATTCCTCCGAACTTGCTTACATGTTCATTGATTCGGAAACCGACGACGTGGTCGAATCGTTTCCGATTGATTTTCATCGTGTAGCTACAGCCACAGCTGCTGACCCTGTCCTTGCTACCGTTCTGCGTTTTGTTGCTACGCAATGGCCCTTGTCAAAGTCACGGGTCGGGGACCCGTTAGTTCGCTGATTTTTTGCTCACCAGGAGAGACTTTTTGTACGACGTGGTGTTTAGCTGTTGCGTTCGGATAATGATCAGTCCAGGGTCGTGGTCCCACGTTCGTTACAGTCCTCTGTCTTACAGCTTCTCCACCAAGGACATTGGGGTATAGTGAGAACGAAACAACTTGCTCGTCAGCACTGTACTTGGTTCGGAATCGATGGCGCGATTACGAATATGTGCTCTTCTTGCATGGTGTGTGCCGAACAACAATCTGCACCACCGCGGAAATTCTTTGCATGGCCACAAGCCACTTCCCCTTGGCAACGCTTACACATCGATTTTACAGGTCCATTCTGGAATGCTCGATGGTTGGTTGTGGTAGATTCATTCAGTAATTTTCCTTTTGTTGTCCGCTTGTCTTCCACAACGTCATTTGCCACCATCCAAGTGTTATCTGCTATCTTTTGCATTGAAGGTCTTCCAAAGACTATTGTTTCCGACAATGGCCCACAATTCATGTCCGCAGAATTTCAGTCGTTCTGCAAGGCCAATGGTATTCAACATCTGACGTCCGCGCCGTTTTCGCCACAGTCAAACGGTGCCGCTGAACGATTGGTCAGGACTTTCAAGTCACAGATGTTGAAGTTGAAAGAGTCGCATTCTCGGGAGGACGCGTTATTGCTCTTTTTGTCCTCGTATCGCTCTCAGCCCCGAGATGGTCGCTCGCCGGCTGAGTTGCTCCACGGTCGCCATCATCGAACCTTGATGTCTTTGCTACATCCGCCGCATCAGGTTCCTGTGCAGCGGCAGACACCTGCTTTTGCCCCAGGCGACGTTGTCTACTACCGCCACTATCGAGGTTCACGGCGTTGGCTCGAAGGGCGCATTCTTCGCTGCCTCGGCCGCGCTATGTATCTGGTTTTGGGGGCCTCTGGTGAGGTGCGTCGGCATCTCAATCAGCTGCGCCTCTGTCGTCGCACGGGATCTGTCGCTCCCCGTCTGCTTTCAGCGACGGTGCCGTCCGGTCAGCGCCCTGGTGACCCATCTACTGGCTCGCCTCAGCCCCAGGTGTTACCGACGCTGCCTTCCATTTTGCCCCATGGCGACGCGCCGCCGCCGCCGCCTCTTCTCCCGCCGGCGACGCCCGCAGTGGACGCGTCGCTGCAACCGCCGGGCGCCTCCCTGGGTCACGCGCCGCCGATCGCTTCCCGTGACCAGTTGTCCTCCGATATGGAACTCTTGCCCGCTCCGGACCATATGTCGTCTTCGCCCGTCGGGTGCCCCGGCCCGATGGAGGTCGACCCTTCGGCCCCTCCTGTCTCTCTGCGGGCGCATACACCGCATGTTGGCGTGCACCTTGGAGCAGGTTTTCAGGCGTTTCCTAGCTCCCCGCGGTCCGAATGGCTGGGTGCGGGTGGCACAGCCTCGCCTGTTGCTAGGCTCCCCACCTCGTCGCATACGTCAACATGGGGTCCTCCCCACGGCGGGCGGAAGCCTTATGCCACAACCGTCTGCCGATTTGCGGGGGAGGAATGTGGTATCACCGCCAGACACCACACTTGCTAGGTGGTAGACTTTAAATCGGCCGCGGTCCGTTAGTATACGTCGGACCCGCGTGTCGCCACTATCAGTGATTGCAGACCGAGCGCCGTCACACGGCAGGTCTAGAGAGACTTCCTAGCACTCGCCCCAGTTGTACAACCGACTTTGCTAGCGATGGTTCACTGACAAAACACGCTCTCATTTGCCGAGACGATAATTAGCATAGCCTTCAGCTACGTCATTTGCTACGACCTAGCAAGGCGCCATTACCAGTTACTATTGATACTGTGACTCATGTACAGTCAAGAGCGACGCTCATCATTAATGGATTAAAGTTAAGTATTCCACCAGCTACGTCCGTTTTTCTAAATTCTAATTTCCTTGTCCTGTTCCAGACCTCACGCCAGCCTGCGTGAGCTAAAATGCGTGCCTTTCGGCTTCCTCTAGTAACACGGTGTTTGCTCTCCTGCCAACCACAACAAGGTCCTATTCTTCGAGTGTTTTGGAGAGGCACAATGGTGTTGCTATTGGCGTACAGTGTGGGGAGACATGGGGTATGACTTCAAATCACGGCACAACGCTACGTCACGGACATCCTGTTATCTCTCTTGCGACAGTATCGTGGTGCCATTTTTAAACAGGACACTGTTCGCCCACACATCGCACATGCCTCTATTAATGATGTGCGTGATACTGAGGAACTTGTGTGGGCAGCAAGATCGCACGATCTGTCCGCGAAGAACTGGAGTGAGACCAAGTCAGACATCAACTCCGTTCCAGTACCAGCGTGCAGGACATTAATGACCAGTTTCAACGGTTGCAGGCCAGTTTGCCTCAGGAGATGACACAGAGACTTTATAATACCCTTCCCAACACAATCACTACTTGCATCCAATTGAGATGGGGTGCAATTGGGCTCAATGCTGCCAAGTTCTTTGATAATTTGACTCGATTTTGTAATCTCTGAATTAACATCACATACACTTTCAACCTGTGTAGTTTCATTTCTTTCTCTCCTCCCATTCTTCGTACTTCACTTCCCTTGTCTGGTAGTGTATACTCCTCAGCCAGTTACAACTCTAAGAAGTTCGAGGCGTTATTGTTCTGTGATAGTGATGGAAACCGAAGAAATTAATTAAAATTCGTGAACCCAGGTCTCCTTGCTTAGCAGGCAAGAATGCTAGCCATTTCACCACCACAGCACTATGCCTAACATTGCTGCGCAGACTACCGAAGTTTGTTGCCTTCCTTAACACAAACCTCAGTTCACATCCAACTTACTTTCCCATTCTTAGATCGTCACTATTGCTGAGATTCTCCAGGATTGGAATAGAACCCCAGCATTAGACATAATGGGGAAATCCTGTACCTCAGGTGAAGGTGATCTATAGATCTTATGAAACTTCCTGTTAGATTAAAACTGTGTGCCGGACCGAGACTCGAACTCAGGACCTTTGCCTTTCGCGGGAAAGTGCTCAAGTTGGTAGAGCACTTGCCCTCAAGGCAAAGGTCCCGAGTTCGAGTCTCGGTCTAGCACACAGATTTAATCTGTCAGGAAGTTTCATATCAGCGCACACTCCGCTGCAGAGTGAAAATCTCATTCTAACAACATCCCTTAGGCTGTGGCTAAGCCATGTCTCCGCAATATCCTTTATTTCGGGAGTGCTAATCCTGCAAGGTTTACAGAAGAGCTTCTGTAAAGTTTGGAAGGTAGGAGACGAGGCACTGGCGGAAGTAAAATTGTGAGGACGGGGCGTGAGTCGTGCTTGGGTAGTTCAGTTGGTAGAGCACTTGCACGCGAAAGGCAAAGGTCCCCAGTTCGAGTCTTCCAGGAAGTTTTATATCAGCGCACACTCCGCTGCAGAGTGAAAAATCCCATTCTATAGATCTTATAATTAATATTTTTATGTCTCGAGAAAAAATTAATTATAAGAGCTATACAGGGTGTTACAAAAAGGTACGGCCAAACTTTCAGGAAACATTCCTCACACACAAATAAAGAAAACATCTTATGTGGACATGTGTTCGGAAACGCTTAATTTCCATGTTCGAGCTCATTTTAGTTTCGCTCAATGGAGCACGTCATCATGATTTCATACGGGATACTCTACCTGTGCTGCTAGAACATGTGCCTTTACAAGTACGACACAACATGTAGTTCATGCACGATGGAGCTCCTGCACATTTCAGTCGAAGTGTTCGTACGCTTCTCAACAACAGATACGGTGACCGATGGATTGGTAGAGGCGAACCAATTCCATGGCCTCCACGCTCTCCTGACCTCAACCCTCTTGACTTTCATTTATGGGGGCATTTGAAAGCTCTTGTCTACGCAATCTCGGTACCAAATTTAGAAACTCTTCGTGCTCGTATTGTGGACGGCTGTGATGCAACATGCCATTCTCCAGGGCTGCATCAGCGAGTCAGGGATTCCATGCGACGGAGGGTGGATGCATGTATCATCGCTAACGGAGGACATTTTGAACATTTCCTGTAACACAGTGTTTGAAGTCACGCTGGTACGTTCTGTTGCTGTGTGTTTCCATTCCATGATTAATGTGATTGTGATTTGAAGAGAAGTAATAAAACGAGCTCTAACATGGAAAGTAAGCGTTTCTGGACACATGCCCACATAACATATTTTCTTTCTTTGTGTGTGAGGAATGTAGCGCCTAGAACCGCACGGCCACCCCGGCAGGCGACTGTTAGTTGTAGTGTTGGGGTGGTTTACTGGCTAGCATTCCTGCCTAATAAGTATCGGCTTTGACAGTGGTCGCGTGCGGACATCGTTGCGGTATTTCGTGTTGTGTAGCGTCCATTACCACTGCACCTCATGGCGCACTGTTACCGCCGATACACTTAAAGTAACATTCCAAGTTCCAAGCCGAACATGCACGACCACGTGCTTATGAAATTGAACAATTCATTCGCGAAGAGCTACGTCTAGATCCCCAGGAAGTGATAGGTATTTACTTCTCTATCACTGGTAGTATCGTTTATATCAAGATGACGATGGAGGTTGCATGTGCTGAGGTAGTTCGCCAACACGCACACGGTCTCAAGTTCAAGCATTCTGACGGGCATATTGGAGAGGTAACAGTAGTTCACTCTGGTTTCGGTCTTCGACAATTCGGGTCTTCGAGCTCCCCTTCGTAGTGCCACAAGACGTGGTCGTCGAAGCTTTCCGACCCTACGGCAATGTTGTGGGGCACACTGCAGAAAAATGGCAGACGTTCACGACATATCACCTGTTGAATGGTGTCCGTCAAATCAAAATCGAACTCTCCAAACATGTACCATCCTATCTGCTGAGAGGGGCGTGCGAGCCATTGTTATGTATGGTGGTCAACCGCGGTCGTGTACCGGTTGCGGACAAGAGGGCCATGTTCGGTCAGACTGTCTCCGCCGACGTTTGCTCCAGGTCCCGACCAGCGAAATTGTTCAAATGGCTCTGAGCACTATGGGACTTAACATCTGAGGTCACCAGTCCCCTAGAACTTAGAACTACTTAAACCTAACTAACCTAAGGATATCACATACATCCATGCCCGAGGCAGGATTCGAACCTGCGACCGTAGCCGTCGCACGGTTCCGAACTAAAGCGCCTAGAACCGCATGGCCACCTCGGCCGGCCCGACCAGCGACTCACTTCCCAAAGCGACGGTCACTTCTTTACCAGACAGCTACGCCACAACCGTACGCAGCCCCGATGCGTCACTTCAGAAAGCGCCTGTTCTCCCTCCTACACTCCCCACTGGAAATGACGGTGCTGCCACAGACTCACCGGCACCATCTCCTCCAAAGGCTACGACATCACCAACTTTCCAGAGCTCAATGACCAGCCCGTCCACTGCGATGGACTTCGATCAGAGTGCAGTGCCTACCTCTGCTTTTCTTGAGATGGGCGCGACCTCGGACACTGAACGTCCACATTCTGATACAGAACAGCACCTCCGAAAGCAGCGGTCACCCCGAAAACAGAAGAAGAGAATCATGCGACGACACACCTCTTAATGTGGCATCACAGACAGTGGAGTGGATACAAGACAGTGGTCTACCTTCGAGCGCCCTGCCGACAGTTGTATCCGCTCCTGACGTCCCATCTGAGGAACGATCCCATCCGACAATGATGGATTCCATGGAGTGGGAGTCACCGGATCCCGCTACAGCAGCGTCACCACAACTCGTCCTCGATGAGTGCGACAGCCACTTGCCACCAGTTCCAGTCTCCTGGGTTGATGATGTCGACCATGGAGCAGATCGCGATGGTGGCCCTCCCATCAGGCAGTGCCCTTTGGAGGTGCCTGACGCACCTTCCACCAAGTGACTGCGGCTACAGTGACTGCGTCGGATTTTACACACTGGCTGGACATCTCTGCCAGAACATCTGTGCCAATGGTGGGAGCACGCCCACAACACTACTGCATCGCGACGATGAACCTGGCCACCATTCGGGCTTCCCACAAACTGGCAATGTTCCGAGAGACCATTTATGCTGCTGATGTCGACATTGCCGTCCTCCAAGAAGTGATCGTCGCTGATTTATATGCCCCCACTGGATACATGGCACACATCTCCCATGCTTCTGACAATGGTAGTGGAGTCGCCATCCTCCTCCATTCTGGATTCCCTGCTAAAGATGTAGAGGCATTTCTCTCACGCTGCTCGGCGTCTGCAACCTAAATTTATAAGTGCATTCCGGCTCCAGTTGACGTCGTGACCTACACACCTTCTTTTCTGACGAGGTAACGCTGCTTTTTGAGGGTCCCCTGGATGAGATGGTCCTCGGTGGCGATTTCAACTCCACACAAGGACCTGCGGACCAACTTCCACATCATTTCCCATGTGAAACCCTCTCCGTCATCATCGACAGACTTCACCTTGTTGATTCATGTCACCCATGCAGGTTTCACATACTATATGGTGCATTCATCCAGTCGCCTCGACCCTATATACCTCACACATTCCCTTGCAGCCAACACTCGACATGCTGAAGTATGGCATCTGGCTTTCTCTGACCACGATGCCTACATCTGCCAAGGCCCGTGGAAATTAACGTTTCCCATCTGACTGTCCCTGATTGCCGATGGATAGTTGAGGATGCGTGGGCCCTCTGTCGTCGACGTCGCCCCGCATACACATCCACCTTATCCTGGTGGCTATCCTATGTCAAACCAGTTCTACGCATGGCACTGATGGGATATGGCAAAGACTTCAAAGCTTGGCAAGCGAGCACTGTGGACTTTCATTTGTAAGTAGGCTGTTTAGATTTTTATATGGGTAATGCCACGTAGCGCTCTCTGTATGAAAATCACTGGCTGTGCTGTGTGCAGTATGTGGCTAGTTTGCATTGTTGCCTGCCATTGTTGTCATGAACTGCTATAGCTGGATGTGAACAGCAGATTGCGTTGGGCAGTTGGAGGTGAGCCGCCAGCAGTGGTGGATGTGGGGAGAGAGATGGCGGAGTTTTGATAATCTGTAAGACTGGATGTCAATTATGAATATTAAGGTAAATACAGTGTTTGTTCTCTATTAAAATCTTTCATTTGCTAACTATCCCTATCAGTAGTTAGTGCCTTCAGTAGTTTGAATCTTTTATTTAGCTGGCAGTAGTGGCGCTCACTGTATTGGAGTAGTTCGAGCAACGAAGATTTTTGTGAGGTAAGTGATTTGTGAAAGGTATAGTTTAATGTTTGTCAGGGCCATTCTTTTGCAGGGATTTTTGATAGTCAGATTGCGTTGCGCTAAAATTATTGTGTGCCAGGTTAAGCACAGTCAATATGTATAATTGTTCTAAGGGGACGTTTCATATGTCGACCCTTAGCCTAGGATACCTCACTGGAATCTTCTGATTTTTTTTTTGTAGTTTGTGTATTTAATGTAGCTTTTGTTTATTGCTAGTGCGTAATTGTAGAGAGAATCTCCTGGGTAGTTGCAGTCTTTCATTGTTGCACAGTAAAACAGTTGTGGCATGCATGTAGATTTGCACCAAGTATTTCGCAGCTGCAATTAACTAGATATTATTTTCAGTGCTATGTTAATGTGTTCTCTTATTTTTGCTATTCAAATTGTGCTTTTCTGTGTTATCGTGTGAAATATTTTGAAAATAATGGCGTGTGAAAAACGTAACACTCGACTCCAAAGTAAACTGAGAAATGACAGTGAAGACGAAAGCAGTGTGTTGGCCCCACCATGTAATGAGTTAACTAATATTCAAAGTAGTAATTTGGTAACTGTGCATAGGGAAATGGAGCGGGCGTCAGACAATGGCGTAGGCAGTGAAACAGGTAGTGAACAGGGAAGCATTATCGATCGATCGGTCGGCAACAGCTCGCCTCAGGAATCCGAAATGACAGGACACAATTTTGCAAATACTGTAGATTCAGGTTTTGCGTCCTCACCGTTTTCTCAAATGAGTCAAGACACATTTTCTGCTTGTCAAAATGTGAATGCTGCCGGTGAAAACGCAATGCCAAAAAGCATAGAGAAACAGATTCCAGACACTAATACATTATTATTGCAATTAATGCAACAAATGGCACAAAATCAGAGACAGATGGGACAAAATCTTCAAAAGTTAGACACAATGGAACAAAATCTTCTAAAGTTAGACACAATGGAACAAAATCAGAGACAAACACAGCAAAAGCTTCAAAAGTTAGACACAATGAACAAAAGCTTCAAAAGTTAGACTCAGTGGAACATATGCTTGAACAAACACGTGAAGATTTAACTACTGAGTTACATAAAATAGAATCGAAATGTCAGAAAGTCTGTAATGACGTAAAAACACAAATTTGTGAGCATTTCCAACCTATTTTTTCGCGTCATGAGAATGTATTACAGAATCACGAAGCAGCCATAAAAGAGCTGCAAACCATTGTTCATGAAAATCATGAGACCTTGTGGGCTAAAATTGACTCAGTTGCATCTACCGATTCGGTTACGCAACTGGCAAAAACTCAGGAAAACTTAAAGAACACAGTAGATTCGATCTCAACACAAATGGACACTCTGAAACTTGGTTCAGAAAAACACACTGAGGAAATGTGTTCACTATCGGAGAAAGTAGCCAAACGTTCGGATCAGGTCACTAACTTATCTACAAAGGTAGATGATGATCTGAATGACACAAGACCCGTAGCCTTCACTGACACAGAAGACTATGAACAAATTAGAAAATTCAAACAAAATCAAAATCAAATCAATACACAGTACAAAAGAGAAATCCGGGAAGTACAAGATCAGTTGACACAGGTAATACAAGAATTACATATTTCAGAGGATACTCGCGCTCCAACACGGGAAGAGGAACTTAGAAATACGGAAAAGCCACAAAATAATAGCACAGGGCATTTCGGTAATTATGAAAGAAATTGGCAAGGTACACCGAATTTTGAGATGGAACCACCGAAACGACGTAACAATGACCGATATGTGACTCGCCGACATGATGATTTTGACTATAAGCTGTTCATTACTACACGTAAATTCAAAACATTTAAGAATTCTGCCAACGACATTCATCCACAAGCGTGGCTCCATCAATTCTCTCATTGCTTTCCTCCCAACTGGTCATTGGAGCACAGGTTAGAATTTATGTGTGGCTACTTAGAGAATGAACCAGCTGTAAGAATGCGATCGGTCATTCACGATTGTCACAGTGAAGGAGAATTTTACCACGCCTTCCTCTCAGCATATTGGTCTCAAGCTACACAAGACCGCGTAAAACATAGCATCATGATGATGAAACACTTTGAACAATCTGAATTTTCCAGTCTTGTGAAATATTTTGAAGACATGTTGCACAAGAATCAGTACTTATCAAACCCATACAGCCCCTCAGAACTCATCCGCATTTGCTTAATTAAACTGCCCGAACATTTGAGACATATTATTTTAGCAGGACGTTGCAAAGACGACATTGAAGCTTTTCAGGGACTGTTACAAGAACTGGAAATTGACACAGACAGTCGCGGGATGCGAAAACAGGAAAACAATCACTACAGGTCACATCCGTCACAATTCCGTGACGACAGAAACAATAAATGGCCACGACAAACCTATTCTTACAACGTAAATCGTGACCAAAACAGACATCACCCGTATGATAACCACTGGCGGAGTAATAGTTACAGGGAAAGATCACCTTTCCGCGGTAATGACTATCACAGAGACAATCAGAGAAACAGACAATATGGAAACCAAAACAATTATTATCAAGGGAGACAGAATAACTTCAGACGCAACGGTCCAGCACGCAGTTACGACTCAGGCAGAAATTCTCCACCACGTAACAGACAAGAAAGAAACTATGTAAACTACCGACATGACGACAGACGATATGATCGTAACGACAGACCTGAATTGCATCAGAACTGGCGAGATTTAAACAGAGCAGAGCACTCTCGTCACGATGAATTTGTAGAAGTTAGGTCTCCAAATCCCAATAACGACGCGCGCCAACAAAGAGACAATAGGCGATGACTCACACCACTGGCAGCCACAAGACGTACTTATGAAACTGATGACGCAGCTGCCGTAGCTAGTAATTACGTAAAAATGGAAGACATTAGAGACATCTTACTCCAGGAACACGACGTAAAACATAACAACATTGCATATCCTGTGATCCACATTACTGTAAATGACGTAAAATTTACGGCAGTACTTGACTCTGGCAGTCCCATTTCAGTAATTAGTGAAACAGCTTTTAGCAAATGCAACAAATCGAACGATTGCCCCACACTTCCGTTACGTAAGATTAAATTACAAGGTGCAATCTTTGGAAAAAGCGTAGATGTACGCCAACAAACCAATTTAGAATTCTTTTGCCAAAGCCACAGCTTCTCTATGAACTTTCTTATTGTTCCATTATTGTCGACGGAAATTATACTGGGAGTAGACTTTTTGAATGAATACAAAGCAATCTTAAGCTTTCACGATGCTGAAATAAGTTTAGAGAAAGAAGGTAAGTCAATAGCTTTGAAATTTGAAGACTGGCTCTCAAACCATGATGAGGAAATTAATCGGCTTTACCTTCTGTTAGATAACAGTTCGGAATTTTCTACGGAACTAGACACTAACAATCACTCTGCAAGTACTGACAGGGATGACATCGACGGCATATTTGAAATTAATGAGTTAATTCAGAATAAAATTCAGACAATTGAGAATTGTAATGACACTGATAGGCAGGACCTTTTTGAGATTTTACAAGCACATTCCACAGTTTTTACTCACAAAACAGGAACAATCAAGGGATTTCAATACCAATTTCGTGTTCGTGAGCATCCTAAATTTTGTGTTAGACCATACGTAATTCCGGCGCATTATAGGGACCGTGTTAGAACAGAAATACAATCTATGCTTGACGAGGGCATTATTGAGCCTGCAGTAAGCTCATACAACAATCCGTTGCATGTTGTTGAGAAGAAAAATGGATCGATCAGACTTGTCTTAGATTCGAGACAAATCAATACTATCATTATTCCTGAAACAGATAGGCCGCAGACGATGGAAGAACTTCTTCAAAATTTTAATGGTGTAAAAGTGTTGTCTTCCATTGATCTCAGATCCAGCTTTTATCAGATCGAACTTCATCCAGAATGCAGAAAATACACAGCTTTCCTTTGTTTCGGCGTTTGTTATCAGTTTCGGAAACTTCCTTTTGGTTTGAACATTTCTTCGGCAGCATTCATTCGTGGGTTAAATTCCATATTACCTGAGTTCTTAAAACGTCACATCACCTTATATGTGGACGATATTCTAATAGCAGAAGCTTCATGGGAACAACATAACGGCATCCTCAACAGTTTGTTACGTATTTTTGCAGAATATGGAATTACAGTTAACTTGGAAAAGTCTGAATTCGGTAGGTCAAAGGTGAAGTTTTTGGGACATATTATTTCTTCTGAAGGCATTCAGCCGGATCCTGAAAAGTTAGAAGCAATCAGAGCCATTCCTGTTCCATCCACAAAAAGACAAGTCCGCAGTTTTCTAGGTCTCGTAAATTTTTACCGTCGTTTTCTGAATATGCAAATTCTTGTTACACCAAAACTTTGTTCTCTCACTGGAAAAAATACTATTTGGAACTGGGACGAACAAGCACAGTTGGAATTCAATTCTTTGAAAGAAGCGTTACTTCACGCGCCAATACTAGCTCATCCAGATCTGTCACAAGATTTCTGCCTTAGCACGGATTCTTCTAAAGTCGGTCTTGGTGCCCATTTATTTCAAGAAGACATAGAAAATGACACTACCATTCAGAAAACCATTGCTTTTGCTAGCCGAGTGCTAACAAAATCTGAAAAAAATTATTCCGTTACTGAATTAGAAGCTTTAGCTATCGTTTGGGCATTTAACAAATTCCGTTTCTTTCTTTCTGGTAAGCACGTAAAAGTATACAGTGATCATCGTGCATTACAATTTCTTATGTCTTCAAAATTAAATCATGATAGGTTAAAACGTTGGGCATTGTTTCTGCAAGAATTCCGCTTCACAATAGTCTACATTCCCGGCAAGGAGAACATTGTTGCGGACGCGCTGTCACGCACACCGGCTGGGCTTGAGAAAAGTAACACAGAAGGCAACCTCGAGAAAAATTTCAGTATTCTTTACATTCAGAAAGTCGCCTTTGAAAACTTCATCACCACATCTTTAAAGGACATTGCTCATGAACAAGATAAAGATCCGATTTGGAAAGATATCAAAAGTAAATGGCATGAAAAGACACACACTCAGATTCGGCATTATTACCTGGTTAGAAACAACATACTCTTCAAACGCTGCACTGTTGATGACAAGCTATGGGTACTTTGCATTCCAGACGATTTTGTTAATAAGCTCATTTGGTACATTCATTTCAGCTACGCACATTTTGGCCCACGAAAATGTTATCATATTCTTCGAACGACTTGTTATTTTAACAATATGGAAAAGAGAATTCGAAGAGTCTTGTCTATTTGTAAACTTTGTCAAAAGGCGAAACCATCTACTATCTCACATCGTGCCCCGTTGTTTCCAATCATTCCTTCTAAATTAAAAGAATTTGCTGCTGTTGATCTCTTGGGACCGCTTGTCAGAACATCTAATGGATTTGCATACGTTCTAGTCGCTGTTGAACTTACTTCAAAATTTGTTTCTTTCACTCCGTTACGTAAAGCCACTGGACGGTCTGTATCCAACGCCTTTGTTAAAAATTTCTTACGTGAAGTGGGACACATTAGTAAAGTCATTTCAGATAACGGACCGCAATTCAGATCTGCTGTTTGGTCACGCATGCTTCGGAATCATAAAATCAAACCTGTTTTTATTTCATTGTATTCAACACATTGTAACCCGTCTGAACGGATTATGAAAGAAATCAATAAGCTTTGCAGACTTTATTGTCACAGAAAGCATCAGCATTGGGACAGATATTTACACTTATTTCAAAATGTGCTGAATGAAATGCCTCATGATTCCACTGCTTTACCACCTACTCTTGTACTGAAGAATGTAGAACCTCCGAACAGAATCAGAGAGCTTGTACCTTTCCCGAATACACGTGAACTTCGACACAAAGACATAATTGATTTGGCTCTTAAAAATATAAAATCTGCAGCAGACAAAAGGAGAAAACTACACGGTAAAGCAAATGCAAAGAAATTATATATTGGTCAGAAAGTTCTCATTAAAGCTCATTCATTGTCACATAAGAAGAAACACTTGAGTCACAAATTCTTTCTAGTTTACAATGGACCTTACAGAATCCGACGTATACCACATGATAATTGCGTTGAAGTTGAAACTCTGCGTACTAGGAAGAGTAAAGGTTTACACCACATTTCTCATGTAAAACCATTTATTGACAGATAATCTGCTTTTTAACTTAGTCTTTGCAATTTTCACTTCACACCATTTGTACAATTTGTCACACTGAGAAACTGTTAACATGCAACTATGTTTTAAAGCTAACTAACCATCCAGTCAAGAACATAGGTAACTTAGACAAGTAATTGCGAATGCATTGTTATTGCGAACAGACGACACAGTGTTCTTATTTATACATTCCTCCTTGTTAGTTGCACGATTAGAACATTTACCAGCCCTGCTAATGAAATTTTCATGCAACATTTTGGTTTGCTTGAGAGTGGATTCTGGATTTGAGGTGCTTTCTGTGAAATGCCAGATGACACAGTGGTTAGTTTATGTGACAGCTACACGATTTTATCACGACGCTGCTAATGCGTGACAATTTACAATGTTGCTTTTGCGGTGTATCTGTTTTATATCTGCACAGTTTTTTCTGAATTCTTCTATAAAGTGAGACATGTTTTAGTAGTAACTTTTGTGGTATAGCTACAAGGAGACAGCCTTTTCTGTAGCACAACAATACGTTACAGCACAGTACTTTCTTCATCACGGCAATAATCGTAATAAGTATGATATCTATACGCAAAGCATTTCACTTTGTTTATCATGAGGTAAGTACATTGGCTTCTGCTGAACTTAGCTTTTGGAGGACGATAACTACGACACTTCCCAGAGATTATCTTACAGTAAGACGCATATTTAGCGCTACAGGACACGTACTTGAGTGATTAATTTTGTACTTAAAACATTTATTTTTAGAGATTTTTGAATTACAAAGAAAGTTTTTCGTGATACATTTCATTTCATTGCTGTAAGCTGTAATACCTGAGGATACAATTACAATAAACCTCAGGGGGGTACACGCCTACTTTGTGTACCATGTGTTTGGCAAGCACAAGGAGCCCTAGCTAATATGGTATTTGCTTATACAATTTAACACATCGGTACCATATTTCTCTAACACATAAATTACACAGCTATCTGATCATTTAACTGAGAGAGACAAACTTGTTTATTTCGTCAGTGACAGATGATTACGTGATTACACCGTTGGATAACTTCACACTTAAGAAATTGTATTTTGTCTGTACTTTGTGAACTGTTCATATTTTTTCAGAACCATTGTGATACTATGAGAGCTTTGAATGATGTATTTGGTAAGGGAGCATGATTTTAAAGTACGTTTGAGGCAGATGACACTTTTGACATGAGCAGAGAATTTTGTTAGGTTTTGAAATTATTGGAGGAAGCTACGACGATTTTGACATTTGACTGAGGTGTTATGATGTTATTTTTACGACGACGATGTGTATTATGCTGTTGAGGTATGTTTATGTCAATAAAATTCTTGACCTGTGAAATGTTTTTATATGAGACTGTCACTGTAGCGGAAACTACTGTCGTAAATATTTCCGTAAGAAAGTTAAGTGACCACCTGCACATAATGTGACGTGGGCACCCAGGTGTGTCAGACACCTGGAGAACAAGCCTTTTCAGACGCTCAGGTAGAAAAGAAAGCCATTAGGGTGTGCCAGAGGCACAGGTGGAAGAGAATGACAAAGAGAGGCCTATACAACTGTTAATGACATTCCTTTGTAGAGGGCATCGCTAATGTGACACGCTCGCTACTTGAAAACATATGATTTTTGTAATGCGTTGTGGGCACACAGCTGTGTCAAACACCTGGAGAACAAGCCATTAAGGTGTGCCTTTCACCGCTAATGCGACACCCTCGTTACTTAAAAACATATGATTACTCGCACTTTGTGCTAATTATTGAAATGCTTATGAATTGACAAGAAATATTTTTACATCTGCACACCTGATTATGACAAGAGTCTTTGTACGAGAGTTGAGAGCAATTAACTTATGAATTGAAATGTCACATGACTACTGAATGATATTTTTATGCTTTGCTTTTCGTAGTTGCTTATTTCATTTGATGTCTGGTTTCCAGCTGTGTTGCAGCATTGCTCTTATAAAATGAAATGCATTTGCTAATGTGAACTCTTTCTGTCAACAGATTTATTAATTAATTACTTTATGATCCACATTCTTTAAAAAGGAGCACTTGGAAAGGAAAGAACAATAAGAAGGAACTAGCAACAGTAAAACAAAATTTTTTTTTCAAGTACATGGTAATATTTTTTTTACAATAAGTTGTTATGGTGCACCACTTTAATTACATAGACATTAAGATGACCACTTTAATTACATAGACATTAAGATGTGAATATGCATTTCACTTGTCTGCATTGTTGTTTTTACTGTAATATTTTTTCTGCTTGAGCTATGTCATGTTTAGGTATAAGTTGCTGCTGTTTGCCAGGCATAGTGTTATTGAATTTGACTTTTGCTAATTTATGCTGCTAGCTTTGCCAATTTGCATTTTTTGTCATTTCTGTTTGTGTTGATTTGTTGTGATGCTGCATTGCCTCGTCCCTTGGTATACATATCTGAGCTCAGTAGATTTAAGTTAGCTTAAGAGGGGGTAGACTATATAAGAAACTGACTATGGAGAATAGGTAAAGAATGCATTGCGAAGAGAGATTTGGGCCCCAATGAGTATTGTACAATCAGAAATAATTATTTTGAAAGAAATATGAATAGAATACAGGAACGAGGTATAGGTAGGATTTTCTTGGAAATAAATGATGAGGTAAGCAATGTGTGAACATATAAATACAGAAAGCATGCTTAGATAGAATTTTTTTGGTGGAAGCAAAGGTTGAAATAAGACGAACAATCTATGGAATGAAGGGAGATCTCCAAGCAAAATACTGCAGTAAAACAAACCCTGTCCTTTCCTCTTTGCTGCTTTTTCCCAATATGTAATTGTGTGTTGTCCTTTCCTTTTGTGTTATCCCACTATGTGTTTGTGTACCCTTGTGTATTTGTGTTTTTCCTGTCCTTATGTGTTTAGCTGATGACAGCTATGTTGTAGAATTTTTCTAATACTCTGTTATTTACCTTGTAAAGATGTTTAGACATTATTTATTCTGTTTTAATGCTCATGTGTGAAGTTGACGTTTCAAGAGTGATTCTGATCTTTTATTTTTGTACTCATGTCATCATTCCTGTAACACTGATGTATATGTTTATTTCTATTCTTTTGTAAAGCCCCTATTACTACAAATATTATCTGTATTATTATGTTTTTAATGATGTATTTTGTACCTTTGTAATTGTATTCTTATGTTATAATATTGTGATTGACACCAGTTCATCTAATCAAGTAACTTGGAAGTTCCATTTCACTGCACACATTTCTGTCCATAGTATATGGACAATATGTGAGAAGTAGGGACTGATAGTGTTTGCACGTGTGTTAATAATTCAGCAAGGGACTGGATAACAGCATTGCTCGTTCTAAGGACAATTCCAAAAACTTTGTGAGTGCACAAGTGGTGGTTATGGACTTGCTCTATTATCCGCAAGACTCTTCAATGGTGATTGTGCACCTGCACAGTCGCAACAGATGGCTGCTGGCCATCTCTACAAGGACTACAGTGGGTCTGCATCTTTGATGACCCACCAATACCACACTTTCTACCAGGACTACAGTAGGTCTACTCTGTGATGACCTACCTACCAATCTTCTTCAAAATGTCGAATGACTCTGCTGTGGGTTTGCTCTGTTGTGGCCCATTACCTGTCAGCATGTCAAGAGTCAGCACTATCTTACCGTTGGAAGGACAATACTACTTCTTCAAGACTGCATGGAAATCCACTACTTCCGTGTGCATTGTATTTTACTGCTCAGACTTTGAGCAAACAAAGTGCAGGTTTACTCTTATGATGAATGATCAGGACTGTCTTTATTGACTGTGAAAAAAATTTTTGCTGTTGACCAACATTGTATCAATAAGTGTGTGCATTTGATATCTTTGTTATTGTAATTATGAAAAATTTTTCAAATCTTTATTGGCCACTGCCCAAAAATATTTTGTAAAATTTTTTGTGGGGAGCATGGGGGCTATGTAAGTAGGCTGTTTAGATTTTTATATGGGTAATGCCACGTAGCGCTGTCTGTATGAAAATCACTGGCTGTGCTGTGTGCAGTATGTGGCTAGTTTGCATTGTTGCCTGCCATTGTTGTCATGAACTGCTATAGCTGGATGTGAACAGCAGATTGCGTTGGGCAGTTGGAGGTGAGCCGCCAGCAGTGGTGGATGTGGGGAGAGAGATGGCGGAGTTTTGATAATCTGTAAGACTGGATGTCAATTATGAATATTAAGGTAAATACAGTGTTTGTTCTCTATTAAAATCTTTCATTTGCTAACTATCCCTATCAGTAGTTAGTGCCTTCAGTAGTTTGAATCTTTTATTTAGCTGGCAGTAGTGGCGCTCACTGTATTGGAGTAGTTCGAGCAACGAAGATTTTTGTGAGGTAAGTGATTTGTGAAAGGTATAGTTTAATGTTTGTCAGGGCCATTCTTTTGCAGGGATTTTTGATAGTCAGATTGCGTTGCGCTAAAATTATTGTGTGCCAGGTTAAGCACAGTCAATATGTATAATTGTTCTAAGGGGACGTTTCATACATTGTGCAGCTCTTTGTGACTGCACTTCAATGGCATTCTCTCCCGTCCGTCAGACGATAGTGCATCACGCTAAAGCGCAGATCACTTCACTCATGCGACGATGCTTGGAAGGGACCCTTGTCAGATCCTGCACCCGTGACCGTACTCACGAAACGCCGTCGATGTACTACTACCTTCTCACACAACGCCGATGTCGTCGTCGAGCTCTCATTCACGACCTCACCCATGCGGAAGGATGAAGATATACTATGCAATGCGTCATAGGTCACGCTTTCTATTCTCATTTCCGCTGGCTGTACACTGTCGTCCACATTCCCTGACCTTAACTGAGGAGGTAGCAGCACTGACTGTCAACACCATGCCAGAGGACGTGGCTCAAGAACTTCAGGAACAAGTGACCTTCGACGAAGTCCTAGATGCTGTCAAGCTGGGAGCTGCCAACAAGTCCCCAGGACCTGAGGGCCTCCCCATCGAATTTTACAAGTATTTTAGTTACCTTTTGGTACCTACTAGGACGTTCATCCGTCGTGAACTGATATCACCCACGACGACGATCCCAGCCACTTTCCTTGATGGCGTCATCATCCCGGTCCCTAAGCCACAAGGGCGATCACGGATCTGTGATTACCAGCCCATCACTCCACTCGACAGTGACATGAAAATTTTTACCTATTTGCTGGCCTCACGACTCAAGAAGGCAGCAAGAAACGTCACTTCCCTTGATCAGCTTTCGCTGGGCGGTGACAACAATATCCATACGTCCCTTTGCCGTTACAGGGACATGATCGCGCTCGCGCAGTCGCAACATTTACCTGGCCCGTTAGCATTGTAAGTAGGCTGTTTAGGTTCGTATGTTGGTAACGCCACGTAGCGCTCTATATGAAAACCACTGACTGTGCTGCGTGAAGGCTGTGGTTGGTTTGCATTGTTGGAGTATATGCTAGTGTAGTGTTGGGCAGTTGGCTGTTAACAGCGCGTAGCGTTGCGCAGTTGGAGGAGAGCCGCCAGCAGTTGTGGATGTGGAGAGAGAAATGACGGAGTTTTCAGAGCGAATGATCTGTGTGTCCATCAGAGACAGTAAATTTGTAAGAATGGATGTCATGAACTGATACACATATTATGATTTTTGAACACTATCTTTTATTTAGCTGGCAGTATTGGCGCTCGCTGTATTGCGGTAGTTCGAGTAACGAAGATTTTTGTGAGGTAAGTGATTTGTGAAAGGTATAGGTTAATGTTAGTCAGGGCCATTCTTTTGTAGGGATTATTGAAAGTCAATTTGCGTTGCGCTAAAAATATTGTGTGTCAGTTTAGTGTTGATCAGAATAGGTAAAGAGCGAAATGTCTGAGTAATTTCAGTTCTGCTGAGTTGTTTGAAAATCAAATAATGTAAGAGGTTTGTCACCACAGTAATTCATTAATTTTCCTAAGGGGACGTTTCAACATCGCTTGACTTCAGTCAGGCATTCGACCATGTCGACCATACCTTTCTGAAATCGGTCCTCCAACACATGGGTTTTCTGGCACGTTTAGTAACAGTGGTAATGCGGCTCTTGAGCGAGGCGACTTCAGGAATACTCTGTAATGGTCGCCTCACTGCGCCTCTAGCTACCGATCGCTCTGTCCGACTGGGTTGCCCACTTTCCACGATACTGTATGCTTCGGCATTAGAGCCCCTACTCCAGGGGCTTCGCCAACGACTGGTGGGCATGACATTGGTTGCGCACCGCTTCCGTTGTACAGTGTATGCTGACGATCTAGTCCTATACCTCCGCAATGAAGACGATGTTCGCGCGGCTCTGACTTGGGGGACAACATATGGGGAGGCATCGGGCAGTTCTCTTAACATTTCCAAATCGAAGATTCTGCTCATTGATGATGGCCTACCTGAGAGATATGTCGCTCCTCTAAGTGTGGCCACCAGCGTTCGCTGTTTGGGCACTGATTTTATGAATGACCTCTGTCGTTCAGCAGCAACCAACAGTAGATGTCTCCTCCAAACTATCAGGGCTGGCCTTGTGACCCACCGGCATAGATCCCTCGACACTGTACAGCGAGCACAATACGTGAATGTTTACCATGCCTGACGCATCCCCCATGTGGCACAAGTGTTCCCGGTTCCGATTACCCTCGCGCGTCGTATGTTGATGGCGACGGGATCCTTCGTCTGTACCGGGATGTTATTTAAAGTTCAATATTCCTCCCTTGCCCTCCTGCGGGAGCATCGTGGAGTGGGCTTATTCCACGTGCCAGACAGAGTTACGGCACTTTTCGTTAACTCCCAACTGAAAGTCTGGCGTCGCTGCCCGACAAGCCTGAAAAATGGCTCTGAGCACTGTGAGACATAACTCCTCAGCACTCTCCTAGACTTAGAACTACTTAAACCTAACTAACCTTAGGACATCACACACATCCATGACCGAGGCAGGATTCGAACCTGCGACCGTAGCAGCAGCGCGGTTCCGGACTGAAGCGCCTAGAACCGCTCGGCCACAACGGCCGGCCGACGAGCCTGACCAGACTGCTTTTGCATGAATGCGCGCCAGTCTCCATGTCAGCCGCAGCGATGTTATCACACATTCCACTCACCCTTTTATCACTTTAGGCACTTTTTTCTTGAATTAAGTTACATCTTGTGCACTCCTTACCCCTTCCACATATACTCCAGACAAAGGCTGTACATGACACATTACAAATGTGTCAGAGCCCCAATCCCATCGAACACAAGTTTCCCCAGATCATATGGCGTCGTGTGTGGAAAGCAGTGCATGCTGGTTACCTCGACATCAGCGTTCAGTCCACCTGGTATATCACTGTCAATGGCAATCAGGTCAACCAGTTTCGTTTGCACCGCATCCGCCTCGCTGGGACACGCCTCTGTGTTCACTGTGGTGTGGTGTGGAGGCACACGGACGCTCATCAATTCTCATGTGGTGTCTGGAGGCTCGCGCAGTGTATCTTGGCTTTCCTTACCCGACAGACGCCTGCTGGCGATTTTATTCCCCGGTGTGATTCATTACCCCACAACAAAAACTAAGGCTGTGAATTGGATACGCGGCCATACGGTCCGCTATCTTTTTGGCCCCGATGCGAAATCTGAAATAGGTTATTGGGCATACCTTAACGATCGACACTGTGCACTTGTTCGCAACCCCAGATACAAGCAGTTCTTTTACAATTTTCTACGAAGCGCCTTTCATGACCCGCCTTCCAGCTGGAACGTGCAAGCCATGTGATGTTGACGCTTTTTTTTTCTTTGCTGACATGATGTTCTGAACTCACTACAGACCGAATCTCCATTAAAATTTCGAGAAGACACGTTTGGATGTTCCGCCAATCGGAATGCGCTGGCGACTCCAGAATTCTGGTACATAGACTAAAATAATGAAGAACAATTAATAAATAAAAAGAATACAAAAATAAAATTTAAAAAACACAAATAAAAATAAAAGGAAATAAAAGTATACACTAAAAACGCAAAAAAACAAAGAATGCAATAAAATAAACTAAAAAAACAAAAGCCCGTGCATACCGTACTTTTATTTTCATTGCTGCTCTCTGTATTCTTGCCCCTACTTTCTTCCTTTCCTACACCCTTGTAATGATAGGTTAGTTGTTTCGGGATAGGTGTCGATAGGCGCCAACGCCTGAAGAGGTGAATTTTATTTCTTTTTATTTATTTATTTATTTATTTATTTTTATTAGGTCACAAGTGGCGATGGCAAGTAGAGATTTTCTTTTAGTTTCCCTTTCCTGTACAGGGGCGAGAAAAAAGTGGGCTAGGGGTAAAATAAAAGAAAAAAATAGCGCAACGGCCATGGTAACTAGCTGGGAAGCGGAGAACCCGCGTTCGAATTTCAAGGAGACTGTACGGTTTTCATTTTTCTTTTATATTGTAGTTCTTGTTTTTAAAAATAGGCAAGAAGATCTTGGTTCAAGTCCTGGCTGTGGCAAAGGTTTTAATTCATGTCTTCAGCTTCCATCATTATCGTAGATAAAAACGAGACTCAAATGCCTCGAGGAAAATTTAGTTATAAGATCTGTTATTTTCTAATAATTAAAGTGCTTAACTTAAGCATCAGATAGTACAAAAAAATGGTTCAAATGGCTCTGAGCACTATGGGACTTAACATCTATGGTCATCAGTCCCCTAGAACGTAGAACTACTTAAACCTAACTAACCTAAGGACAGCACACAACACCCAGCCATCACGAGGCAGAGAAAATCCCTGACCCCGCCGGGAATCGAACCCGGGAACCCGGGCGTGGGATGCGAGAACGCTACCGCACGACCACGAGATGCGGGCTCAGATAGTACATATTTGTTCATATGATTGATGGCTTAAATATATTAATCGCAACCATGCCACATTCCGTTTGTTGGTTTGTTTTGTAAATTAAGATTTAGTTTAAGCCACTACATTGCATTTATGTACGTGGCATTATATCTCCGTGTCATCTGCGATTCAGCCTTGTCAACTAGCATTAAAAATACACGTGCTCACTGTTTATGTGAATGTATTTCAGTAAACTTACATTTTGCTGTTTTTATTTTCACATGATTTTGTGTGCATGATTTGAAAATTACAATTTTAACGGTTTCTGTATCTTGTAGTGTGATGCGAAACAATCATAATATAACCCATAACCAGACCTAGTAATAGTAATTAGCTTGTTAGAGAGAATGGAATCGAACTCGTTTCGCCACACTGCGGTATATTAAGCGTTTGACTCTCAAGTGGTGGCAAAGGCTCGAGAAATTTCTGTTTACATCAGTTTTGCGCAACAGAAGCGTGGTACTCTTTCGTCATGCTAACAGCAAACAGCAACAAGGGGAACAGACTGTAATCTGAATTAGAAGGATCAGTTATTAAAATAATTGGTAACCAACAACCAAAAAGTAAAATACCGAAAGTAATAACGTCGAAATACATGTTACGTTCGTATACACTACCCCCACCAATGAGCAAGCTATCATTTTCTTGTGTGAGTGGCATGCCTTTCCCGGATATGAGGTTCGAAGTTATTCCTACGTTCCTCTTCGTGGTGGAATCAGACAAAGGCATATTAGATGAAAGATATTAGCAAAAGCATTTTAAAGCCTGTAGTTTCAATAGAAACTGATCTTCCAGTCAGTACAGAAATCCTTTAAAACCGTAATTATAGCCCCTCACCTTCAGTTTACGAAAAAATAAGAAAATATACTATCGTTACTTCCTATCGCAGTCAGACAGAACGCACTACAACAAGAAAAAGATCCGCAACCTACAGTTTAGGGAAAGGTAGAGAAGGAAATCATGTGAAGTTGTAAGTTATTCCACAGTGTAACAAATCACGAGTTAGCATATTAAAACTTGTGATATGTTAGCGTAATGAAAATATTTTTATATAAAACATTTAAAAAACTGGTGAAATGTTTTGTGAACTGATTTGTCCAACAATAAGAATAAAATAGATTAGACAAATTTTTTAAGCTGCTCATTTGCTATAAGTGATTTAGAGCATCATTCAAAGGCGCATCAAATGTTTCTCCAATCTGCTTTTCCTTACTTTCAGACAAATTATTTCACACAACATATAACTGACTTTTTTCACATTTTTAAATTTTTTTATACTTTGTTCAGAAAGCATCATGTTAATGAACTTCATTTGCGTTTCTAGCGTCTCTTGCTCTCGAATTGTCCTGCTTTTGGTACATGATTCGACGGAAAACATTTTGACAGTTAAATAACACGCCAATGTAACTTTTTATGCGCAAAACACACTGAAGAGCCAAAGAAACTGGTACACCTTGGTATACCTGCCTAATGTCGTGTAGGGCCCCCGCGGGCACGCAGAAGTGCCGCAACACGACGTCGAATGGACTCCCCTAACGTGTGAAGTAGTGCTGGAGGGAACTGACACCATGACTCCTGCAGGACTGTCCATAAATCCGTAAGAGTACGAGGGAGTGGAGAGCTCTTCTGAATAGGACATTGTAAGGCATCCCAAACATGCTCAATAATGTTCATGTGTGAGGAGTTTGGTGGCCAACGGAAGTGTTTAAAGTCAGAAGAGTGTTCCTGGAGCTACTCTGTAGCAATTCTGGACATGTGGGGTGACGCATTGTCGTGCTGGAATTGCCCAAATCCGTCGGAATGCATAATTTAGATGAATTGTTGAAATTGATTCAAATGACTCTACTAAGCACTATGGGACTTAACATCTGAGGTCATCAGTCCGCTAGACTTAGAACTACTTAAACCTAACTAACCTAAGGACATTACACACATCAATGTCCGAGGCAGGATTCGAACCTGCGACCGTAGCAGCAGCGCGGTTCCGGACTGAAGCACCTACAACCGCTCGGTCACAGCGGCCGCTGGAGATGTATGGATAAAGGTGATGAGACAGGATGCTTACTTAGGCTTCACCTGTTAAGAGTCGCATCTAGACGTATCAGGGGTCCCATATCGTTCCAACTGCACAAGCCACACACCATTACAGAGCCTCCACCAGATTGGACAGTCCACTACTGATATGCAGGGTCCATGGATTCATGAGGTTGTCTCCATACCCGCACACGTCCATCCGCTCGATACAACTTGAAACGAGACGAGTCGGTATTGACGGGCCCAGGCGAGGCGTAAAGCCTTGTGTCGTGCAGGCATCAGGAGTACACGAGTGGGCCTACGGCTCTGAAAGCCCATATCGATGATGTTTCGTTGAATGGTTCGCACGCTGACACTTGTTGATGGCCCAGCATTGAAATCGCAGCAATTTGTGCAAAGCTTGCACTTCTGTCACGTTGAACGATTCCCTTCAGTCGTCG
Source organism: Schistocerca cancellata (assembly GCF_023864275.1). Classification (NCBI taxonomy): domain Eukaryota; kingdom Metazoa; phylum Arthropoda; class Insecta; order Orthoptera; family Acrididae; genus Schistocerca; species Schistocerca cancellata. Next base: position 60,998,724 of record NC_064626.1, on the reverse strand, counting down.
TTGGTCCCGTTCTTGCAGGATCTTCTTCCGGCCGCAGAGACGACGGAGGTTTGATGTTTAACCGGATTCCTGATATTGTCGGTACACGCGTGAAATGGTCGTACGGGAAAATCCCCACTTCATCGCTACCTCGGAGATGCTGTGTCCCATCGCTGATGCGCCGACTATAACACCACGTTCAAACTCACTTAAATCTTGAAAACCTGCCATTGTAGCAGCAGTAACAGATCTAACAATTGCGACAAGCACTTGCTGTCTTATGTAGGGGTTGACGACAGCAGCGCCGTGTATTCTGCCTGTGTACATATCTCTGTACTTGAATACGCATGCCCAAAGCAGTTTCTTTGGCGCTTCGGTGTAGCTAGGCCTTGAAGAGATGAACTTTTTAACACTTCATTTACATAGCTAGCAGCAGCTGATCATAATATTTATATTTCCCTCATATGATTAATTAGAGTTTTCTTAATTGCCCTGATTACTTTGAAGTAAATAATTAATTTTTTTCTGGGTAACTGTACCTCACGCTGGTTAATTTGATATGCCATATGTCAATTTCTCACACTTCGATCGGGTATGAAAATTCGGTCAAGGACCCATTGCGTAATTTATAGGCAGTCTCGTTTTCGTTCCGCTCAGATATTTGACCAACAAACGAAAGTGTGCATACGCCTCATACGAGGGCAGTTCAATAAGTAATGCAACACATTTTTTTTCTCGGCCAATTTTGGTTGAAAAAACCGGAAATTTCTTGTGGAATATTTTCAAACATTCCCGCTTCGTCTCGTATAGTTTCATTGACTTCCGACAGGTGCAGCGCTGTACGGAGCTGTTAAAATGGCGTCTGTAACGGATGTGCGTTGCAAACAACGGGCAGTGATCGAGTTTCTTTTGGCGGAAAACCACGGCATCTCAGATATTCATAGGCGCTTGCAGAATGTCTACGGTGATCTGGCAGTGGACAAAAGCACGGTGAGTCGTTGGGCAAAGCGTGTGTCATCATCGCCGCAAGGTCAAGCAAGACTGTCTGATCTCCCGCGTGCGGGCCGGCCGTGCACAGCTGTGACTCCTGCAATGGCGGAGCGTGCGAACACACTCGTTCGAGATGATCGACGGATCACCATCAAACAACTCACTGCTCAACTTGACATCTCTGTTGGTAGTGCTGTCACAATTGTTCACCAGTTGGGATATTCAAAGGTTTGTTCCCGCTGGGTCCCTCGTTGTCTAACCGAACACCATAAAGAGCAAAGGAGAACCATCTGTGCGGAATTGCTTGCTCGTCATGTGGCTGAGGGTGACAATTTCTTGTCAAAGATTGTTACAGGCGATGAAACATGGGTTCATCACTTCGAACCTGAAACAAAACGCCAATCAATGGAGTGGCGCCACACCCACTCTCCTACCAAGAAAAAGTTTAAAGCCATACCCTCAGCCGGTAAAGTCGTGGTTACAGTCTTCTGGGACGCTGAAGGGGTTATTCTGTTCGATGTCCTTCCCCATGGTCAAACGATCAACTCTGAAGTGTATTGTGCTACTCTTCAGAAATTGAAGAAACGACTTCAGCGTGTTCGTAGGCACAAAAATCTGAACGAACTTCTCCTTCTTCATGACAACGCAAGACGTCACACAAGTCTTCGCACCCGAGAGGAGCTCACAAAACTTCAGTGGACTGTTCTTCCTCATGCACCCTACAGCCCCGATCTCGCACCGTCGGATTTCAATATGTTTGGCCCAATGAAGGACGCAATCCGTGGGAGGCACTACGCGGATGATGAAGAAGTTATTGATGCAGCACGACGTTGGCTCCGACATCGACCAGTGGAATGGTACCGTGCAGGCATACAGGCCCTCATTTCAAGGTGGCGTAACGCCGTAGCATTGAATGGAGATTACGTTGAAAAATAGTGTTGTGTAGCTAAAAGATTGGGGAATAACAAGGTGTATTTCAATGCTGAATAAAATTACCCCTGTTTCAGAAAAAAAATGTGTTGCATTACTTATTGAACTGCCCTCGCATGTAAAAATTATATGTGTTACACTTTTGTATTTAACTTGGAAGTAATTACCACAGAAAGATGGGTTTTTTCTAAGCTGCATTGTGAAAATAATTTTAGCCACGAATTAGTGGGTGTGTGACATTATTGCTGTCAAAAAAGAATAAATTTCGATTAAGTGTTCAAGGTTTCCGAACATCGAAAAACTTTCAGGAAAAAAGTGAAAAATTAGAAGCGTCAGCCAAGTCTGTAGCATCTCGACATGAGTATTGAGTCGGATGCTGTCTCAATTAGTAAAAAAAGCGTTTTATATAATAGAAACACACTCTAGAAAAAACAAACTAACATCAATAACTTTACACATCCGATAGGAACATGAGCAGAAATTTTCTGAAACCATATCGAACGTGCTTGAGCTAGAGAACAAACTCTATGCGCCCGGTTCAATTGTCAGTATACAGGGCTTATTGTATCACGTAAATTGCAACCGTTTTTAATTAAAACGGCACTTAAACTCAATAACAAGAACATTCAATTTGCCATTGTTAATTAAACCGATAAAAACCGTTTTATGAACCTGGACGATCAGTAATATAAGGGCTGCTATATGGATGCAATTTTCCGTTGGGCGCACATGTTTGGTGGTATATGACGGCAGTTAGCTGCTTGTCTGACTCAGCGTATAAGCTGCCAGTAAAAGCAGTATTTGAAACTGTGGTTTCCGTTCCATTAATAAAGTTAGTGCTAAAGATATTTCATTGCTGGAATGCTACTTGGGCGAGACTGAAATAGATTCTGCAGTAGCATTTAATTATTGTGAGAAGAACTGCGGACCTTCCCCCCCAAGAATTAACGTTCTGTCCGCCATTGCTGTCATTTTGTTGCGTCCTCTAGCGTAGCGTGGAAGCGCAAGTCCGATAATGATCGTGGCTAGTAATGTATATGTTGATTAACATATGTTCGTATTTACTGGCTAGTTGAAAAAACTAACTGCTGGAATTCCCTCGAGTTGTGTTTGCATACTGTTCTCATATACTGCTAATAAGATTTCACGAAATTAGTACAGCCACAGTGTTAATTAAATTTTGAGGTAGATGTCAAGCTGGTATTTCTAGCAAATTTAAGAGAAAATTACTTGAAATATTACTTTAAATTGTTATATTACAACTGCGACCTCGCTTCCAACAAACTGTGGATAAAAATAAACTGGTCTTCCAAGCACCTGCGTCTTTAGCAGCAGAGAATAAAAACCAAGCGGCCTACCGGGCGAGAAGAAGATCTAAAATGTCTGAAGAGTGAGAGCTGAGTTACTGGCGTTTCGGAAGGAAACGATACACTTTTTCGACAGAACTGATATTTATATACTACATGTATTTGTAGCAGATATTGCGACAAAAGTAAAGTTCCTTACGTGTATTATCTTCGTGAAACGCTAATTAAAAACGATAAGAATGTGCTGCGTTCGCTGTGTTGAGAATTCTTCACGAACGTATGAGACTCCACTTAATTCAAGGACGAGGAGTGATGATCCTCCTCTGTTTCAAAATGATAGTGTGCATTATAAATAGTTTTACTAACTTTGGATGTGGATTCCTCACACAAATACAAAAATAGTCAATGAAAAGCCTTGTCTATGGTGGCAATGAAAATACATCTTACCATGTTCTGATGTCATAAATGCGTAACAAATGCTCTCCACTTGTTTCAGCGGACAGCATACACTGATACCCTGTCGCATTGTTTCAGACGCCCTCGGACGGTGCCGAATGGTTTCCCAGGCATCCATCATACGATGACGAAACGCCTCTGCACTTTTGAGTCGTCGCTCTTCTGACTGGTTCGATACGCTTCACAACGAATTCCTCTCTTGTGGCAACCTCTTTATGTCAGAGTAGCACTTGCACATTACGTCCTAAATTATTCGTTGGATGTACTGCAATATCTGGCTTCACATACAGTTTACACTAGCTACTGCTTCCTCTAATACCATGAAATTACTTCTCGATATCTTAAGACAAGTGCTGTCATCCTTTTCCTCCTTCTTGTCAGTATTTTCCGTATGCAGCGATTCTGCGGAGAATTTCCTCTTTCACTCAAAAGGCCACCAAATTTTCAATGTCCTTCTGTAGCAGCACATCTCTGACGTTTCAGTTCTCTTCTTTTCCGGTTTCTCACAGTCTATTATTCGCTACCGTTCAAAGCTGCGCTTCAAACACACATTACCAGAAATCAGAAATTTCTTGGTCAAATTTAGGTTGATGAATACAAGCAGACACCTTTTGGCTACGAATACTCTTACTATCTTCTCCCGTGCTACTCTGCTTTTTATGTCCTACTTGCATCAACCGTCCCGTGCTATTTTGTTCCAATTTAGTAGAATTCTCTAACTTCGTCCCCAATTTTGGTGTTAAGTTTATTGCTAGTGTCATCTGCCATTTTCTTTTGTTGACCCTCAGTCCATATTCTGTTCTCATTAGACTGTCCACTCCATTCAGTACGCACTACAATTCTTGTTCACTTTCTCTCAGGAGAGCAATGTTATCAGGGAATCTTATCGTTGATGTGCAGTCAGAATAAATTTTAATCCCACTCTTGAAACTTTCTTTTATTTTCGTCATCGCTTTTTCGGTGTGTGTATTGTCCTGCCTTGCACTGTTTTGGATCAGAGCATTTCCTCCTTGGTCATCCATTCGTATTATTCCTTCTTGCTTATTGCACATATTATACACTCCTGGAAATGGAAAAAAGAACACATTGACACAAGTGTGTCAGACCCACCATACTTGCTCCGGACACTGCGAGAGGGCTGTACAAGCAATGATCACACGCACGGCACAGCGGACACACCAGGAACCGCGGTGTTGGCCGTCGAATGGCGCTAGCTGCGCAGCATTTGTGCACCGCCGCCGTCAGTGTCAGCCAGTTTGCCGTGGCATACGGAGCTCCATCGCAGTCTTTAACACTGGTAGCATGCCGCGACAGCGTGGACGTGAACCGTATGTGCAGTTGACGGACTTTGAGCGAGGGCGTATAGTGGGCATGCAGGAGGCCGGGTGGACGTACCGCCGAATTGCTCAACACGTGGGGCGTGAGGTCTCCACAGTACATCGATGTTGTCGCCAGTGGTCGGCGGAAGGTGCACGTGCCCGTCGACCTGGGACCGGACCGCAGCGACGCACGGATGCACGCCAAGACCGTAGGATCCTACGCAGTGCCGTAGGGGACCGCACCGCCACTTCCCAGCAAATTAGGGACACTGTTGCTCCTGGGGTATCGGCGAGGACCAATCGCAACCGTCTCCATGAAGCTGGGCTACGGTCCCGCACACCGTTAGGCCGTCTTCCGCTCACGCCCCAACATCATCCAGCCCGCCTCCAGTGGTGTCGCGACAGGCGTGAATGGAGGGACGAATGGAGACGTTTCGTCTTCAGCGATGAGAGTCGCTTCTGCCTTGGTGCCAATGATGGTCGTATGCGTGTTTGGCGCCGTGCAGGTGAGCGCCACAATCAGGACTGCATACGACCGAGGCACACAGGGCCAACACCCGGCATCATGGTGTGGGGAGCGATCTCCTACACTGGCCGTACACCACTGGTGATCGTCGAGGGGACACTGAATAGTGCACGGTACATCCAAACCGTCATCGAACCCATCGTTCTACCATTCCTAGACCGGCAAGGGAGCTTGCTGTTCCAACAGGACAATGCACGTCCGCATGTATCCCGTGCCACCCAACGTGCTCCAGAAGGTGTAAGTCAACTACCCTGGCCAGCAAGATCTCCGGATCTGTCCCCCATTGAGCATGTTTGGGACTGGATGAAGTGTCGTCTCACGCGGTCTGCACGTCCAGCACGAACGCTGGTCCAACTGAGGCGCCAGGTGGAAATGGCATGGCAAGCCGTTCCACAGGACTACATCCAGCATCTCTACGATCGTCTCCATGGGAGAATAGCAGCCTGCATTGCTGCGAAAGGTGAATATACACTGTACTAGTGCCGACATTGTGCATGCTCTGTTGCCTGTGTCTATGTGCCTGTGGTTCTGTCAGTGTGATCATGTGATGTATCTGACCCCAGGAATGTGTCAATAAAGTTTCCCCTTCCTGGGACATTGAATTCATGGTGTTCTTATTTCAATTTCCAGGAGTGTACATTATACGCCTTTCCCCATAGCTTATTCCCCATTTTGTCATAATTTCGAATATGTTGCATCATTTTACATTGTCGATCGCTTTTTTCCACGTTGATAAATCCAAAGAACGCGTCCTGATTTCCCTTTAGTCCTACTACGATTATCAAGCACGTCAGAACTGTCTCTTTGGTGCGTTCAGTTTCCCCTAAGCAGAACTGTCATCTAACAGATCCTGTATTTTGTTTTTCACTCTTCTCTACATTATTCCTGTCAGCAACGTGAGCTGTTAAACTGACTGTGCGGTAATTCTCGTACCTACCTGTCCTTGCTCTCTTCGATATTGCGCAAATGGTCTTCAGTTTACTGTTTCTGCTCCTCATCCCTCTCATCTGCGCTCATCAGTGGAACTACAATTCTACTCTTAACGGTGATACCCTTACTTTTAATTTCACCAAAAGTTGTTTGCCTTTTCTCTATGCTGAGTCAATCCTTCCAACGACCATTTGTTTTAGATTTTTGGCATTTGTATTCACAAATAAGAATACAAAATGTTACTATCAAGAATTGTAAGTACCATTAACCTGGCGGTAGACGTACGGAAATGTGCAAAGCTCTATCTCTGACAATGTTACAGTTATCTATTTTTTTGTCGGAAGAAACCATGGCAATTTAGTGAAACTTTTTTATCGTTAGCATAAAATCTTATATGTAGCCGTAGAACTTGTATTATGAAAACCTTTATTCCGACATGTCACTATTCAAACATTTTCGGGAACGTTCTACTACCGGACTGTCAGTATCCTTATAAAGAACAAAAATATAAGTTAATTACTCTTCCTATAAATCATGAAACTTCAATTCTTTTGCTTCAGACTGCGATTTTTTTAAAATATCCTCCAACCTCTTCTAACAACCATACTACAAGGATCCTGCACGCAGCAGACAACTTAACTCATGTTGCCGCTGCAACTCAAAGACCTTGTAAAAAATAACTAGACTCACTGATGGCGCTGCAGTCGAGGGATAATTTGAACCTTCGGCTGGACGCCATTATAGTGGTTGTAGTCTGATGTGTTGTGTAGTACTGTTGTTTATGAAGACCCTGATTCAACGTTGTATATTTGTTGGGACGTACATACAGTATTTGTTACTCGTAATTCTACTGTCTGTACGTTCCAATCAAAAGAAGTACAATGTGAAGAGTCGTGCAGCGATTAATTGTACAAATAAATTCGAGAAAGGAACGAATATTACATTTCACAGGTAAGTGAATATTTTAAGTTGTTTTGTATGTCAGTGCACTTGCTTAATAAATGTTTTTGTAACACGGTATTAGCATAATGTCTGTGCATCTATTTGCAGGTTTCCTTTCTCAAAACCACAGCTGTTACAAAAATGGTTACACGCTGTCAGTAGGCAACATTTCCGACCGACAGAAAACCATTTTATATGTTCTGATCATGTTGAAGAAAGTTGGCTGATCGGTTGTTTTCATGGTCTAGGTTAGGTTGAAACTTGATAATTTGGTCGTGAGTTGCCAAAGCACTATGCCATATATAACGCACTTCTCGTCATAAAATCTAAAGAAAGGTAGAGTCAGAAAATATCTATTAATATAGTGGGCAAATCTTCGAGTATTTTGATGCATTTTGCGCACATCTATCGTAAATGAACCACGAAAAATGCTAGGGGTCCAGTACATAACTTTTAGCTACGGCAGCTTCCATGTATTACGTAAGATAAAATCATAAACAGTGACTATTTGCTGTTTGTTCATAAATTAAAAAGTATATTGTAGTAACGTATTTAAATGAGGCATTATGTTTGTGACCTAACTCAAGGGAAGGCATTTTATAACCAAAAGCGATGTATAAACATTCGAACTCCGCGCGTCAGTTTACCACTCTAATGGCCGCCGCCCAGCTATTCAATTTGTCCGCTCTTCACAGTCGACCACTCGTGCGGTTGTGGGGGCCTGCTGCAACTACATATATATATTGTACGCAGGAATGTGTTAAAATAGTGGAAAAGTAATACTACAGTCCACGCAGAGTGCAATGCATGCTCACTAATACTGACGCAACTACTCCTTTGTTTCATTTTTGTAGGAATTAAATTATCAGGAGGGATTTAGTGATATTGCCTTAAGCACTGTAATATATGAAAGTAATCAATAAAAATGTTTAACTTAGTATATTCTGAAAACTAAAGAGTCTCATATTGCCAAACTTTACGCACACTTTCTTTTCGTTAAGCAGTTTGATTATCAAAAACTTTAATTATTCCACAATTTCTATAATCAATAATCATGTATCTCCAAACAACAAAGATATGAATATTAACTTTCAATGTACGCATACTCAGATCTGATAAAATCCCTCCAGTGCACAAGCAAGCAACAACTACGTACAGCAGAAAGGTAAATTATCAAAAGTGCTCGATTAATACCAAGATCTCCTCTGCAGGTGCTAGCACAGCCAGGGCAGGCTGCGACCTCTCCTTACGCGGCTTCTCTCCATGCCATTCTGCGTCTAACTACAACCAACAACTGTTTGCTCGCTGCCACTCACGATAATAACATATCAGACGCAGAGATTGTGTATGCACACAACAGAAGAATCAGTAGCCAACTTCCAAAAAAACAAAAAAAAAAACACGGATGGAAGATGCAGCCTGCAGGTTACGGAACTAGCCCATCCATCCCTTCCAATCTTAGTTAGGACAAATAGGTTGATGAGTCAAAACTTTATGACGACCGCCCAACGCAAGACTGAATGCCGCATGGTGGCCTAGCCGATGCGTAACGCAGCAACAAAACTATAAAGTGCAGCGAAGACGAATGGGGGAATTGTCCTAGCGACTATACGGACCGCAAATGGGGAAATCCACGGACATAAGCGTCTTTGACAAAGGGCACATGATTATGGTCCTGAGCCAGGGAACAAGCATCTCGGAAAAGGTATAACTCGTCGGATGTTCACGTGCTACTATCGTAAACATCTAATGGTTAAAGGACCGTATAACCTGTCGCCAGCCCCGATCGCGTAAGAGGTAAAAAAGCATCGAACTCAGAGATTTTTCTAAAGCCACAGCTACGAGATTGCAGCCAGAACCAGCCATAGAGCTGCGACATCGTTTGCACAAGCATGTCCAAGATGCTGACGTCCCAGAGCCCAGAGACAAACAGGGCTGGTACAGTCAGTTCCACAAGAAATTGCACCTCATAATTTTAAGTGTAACGTCCGCAGCGGCATCTCTGATAGTGGTCTCAGAACTGCAAACAAACCGCTTTTGCACAGTATATAGAGAAACAGTGTGAGAGATGAATGTTTCGACGGTTGCAGTTTAAAATGAGTGCAAAATATCTGAAGCCTCACGAGGCAGTGTTCCTTGTATATCATCCAAAGGAACCAAAGCTTTCATACGGAGCTGCTGGTAAAATTCTTAGAAATTCAAAGACATTAGTTGCGAAATGGTTCAAACGACATTTAGAGGTTGGAAACGTGGATGATTTACCGGAAATAGGGCTAAAGTGCGAAGCTATAATCAGTAACAGTAGCAATTGGATCAGCTATCAGGTAATTGTGCAATTAGTAATAACATGTATTTTCATGTAAACACATATATAATATAGTGTCTTTTATTTCATACAGATAACGGCGTATACTTTCTTGCGGAACTGATTGTACACACAAATGAACGTGCACTGCCTACGTGACTGCAACCATGCCAATCATAAACAGCCATCAAAACAGCCACTGATAACGAGATGGATTATGAGGAACAGTTGTTGTTGTTGTTGTTGTGGTCTTCAGTCCTGAGACTGGTTTGATGCAGCTCTCCATGCTACTCTATCCTGTGCAACCTTCTTCATCTCCCAGTACCTACTGCAACCTACATCTTTCTGAATCTGCTTAGTGTATTCATCTCTTGGTCTCCCCCTACGATTTTTACCCTCCACGCTGCCCTCCAATACTAAATTGGTGAACCCTTGATGCCTCAGAACCGATCCCTTCTTCTGGTCAAGTTTTGCCACAAACTTCTCTTCTCCCCAATCCTATTCAATACTTCCTCATTAGTTATGTGATCTACCCATCTAATCTTCAGCATTCTTCTGTAGCACCACATTTCGAAAGCTTCTATTCTCTTCTTGTCCAAACTATTTACCGTCCATGTTTCACTTCCATACATGGCTACACTCCATACAAATACTTACAGTAATGATTTCCTGACACTTAAATCTATACTCGATGTTAACAAATTTCTCTTCTTCAGAAACGCTTTCTTTGCCATTGCCAGTCTACATTTTATATCCTCTCTACTTCGACCATCGTCAGTTATTTTGCTCCCCAAATAGCAAAACTCCTTTACTACTTTAAGTGTCTCATTTCCTAATCTAATTCCCTCAGCATTACCCGACTTAATTCGACTACATTCCATTATCCTCGTTTTGCTTTTGTTGATGTTCATCTTATATCCTCCCTTCAAGACACTATCCATTCCGTTCAACTGCTCCTGCAAGTCCTTTGCTGTCTCTGACAGAATTACAATGTCATCGGCGAACCTCAACGTTTTTACTTCTTCTCCATGGATTTTAATACCTACTCCGAATTTTTCTTTTGTTTCCTTTACTGCTTGCTCAATATACAGATTCAATAGCATCGGGGAGAGGCTACAACCCTGTCTTACTCCCTTCCCAACCACTGCTTCTCTTTCATGCCCCTCGACTCTTATAACTGCCATCTGGTTTCTATACAAATTGTAAATAGCCTTTCGCTCCCTGTATTTTACCCCTGCCACCTTTAGAATTTGAAAGAGAGTATTCCAGTCAACATTGTCAAAAGCTTTCTCTAAGTTTACAAATACTACGAACGTAGGTTTGCCTTTCCTTAATCTTTCTTCTAAGATAAGTCGTAAGGTCAGTATTGCCTCACGTGTTCCAGTATTTCTACGGAATCCAAACTGATCTTCCCCGAGGTCGGCTTCTACTAGTTTTTCCATTCGTCTGTAAAGAATTCGTGTTAGTATTTTGCAGCTGTGGCTTATTAAAGTGAGCCGACCTATAATGGTGCGAGTTCAGAGTTAGATACAGAAGTAGCTTAGCATTGGAGAGGTACCTGGAGTAGACTTCCATTACCAAGAATACATTGTGGTTTTGCTTTCTATCCGGCTTCCTTGAGATTTACGCCGAGTTTCATACTCTGAAGTACTTTAAGCTTGTAGCCGAGTCGCTACTTTCTCTCGTTGGTTGTCATGACTGACGTAAGACAATCTCTCTTTTTGTAAGGTGTTCTAGAGTGCTTGCTAATATGGTACGGTCGAAGAAAGCGACCTTTGTGAAGAATATCAGTACGGATCCATCCGCAACCCAGGAGAGAACAGGTCTGCAGTAGTACGAAGACGCTACGCCTGTGTCTTCCGTCGCCGGCCTCGGACTTGGAACAGTTATTACACTCAGCATACCGCCACTGCTAACAAGATGGGTTATGAGGAACCGTTAGCCGAAGTATAACGGTGCGAGTTCAGAGTTACATATAGAAGTAGCTTAGCATTGGAGAAGTACCTGGAGTAGACTTCCATTACCAAGAATACATTGTGATTTTGCTTTCTGTCCTGCTTCCTTGAGATTTACGCCGAGTTTCGTACTTTGAAATGATTTAAGATTGTGGTCGAGACGCTACTTTCTTTCGCTGTTTGTGATTACTGACATAAGATAACCTCTCTTTTTGTAAGGTGTCCTAACATCCCCCTCTCCGGACACAACAAACCACGAGTAAACGACAAAGTGTTGGACGCCAACACCTCATCACAAACACGGAGGTCAAGGTCTTACTTGCCCTGTAAACGAGGACAGAAGGTGATCTGTGGCAGATCCGGCGACAGAGTACAGTGCGGAGAAGGGACGCGCGTTGCGGATTACACCGTTCAACGCACGTTGACGAACATGGGACTCCCGCAGCGACATCGCCATTTATGATTGCTGAGGGCACGGGAACATCGAGATCGAACAGTGGACAGATGAGTCCCTTTCGCTGTTAGAGCAGTTCGATGGTCACGTGCGGATGCGCCGCCATCCCAGCGGACGGCTGGTCAAAACATGCATTTCATGACGAACGTAGACCGTTAGAGGCAGTATTATGCTGTTGCTGACATTAACCTCGGTTTCCGTGGGACGTGTGATGGTAAGAGAAGGTATGAAGTCGGCTGGTCAGTGCCTGAACACTACTGTGGACCTCCTACGTCCTTGCACGCTTCATCTCTTTCCCGACGGCTTCCAGCAAGATAACTGTACGTGTCAGAAGACCAAAATTGTGCTACAGTGATTTGAGGCGTACGATTGTGAGCTCACTCTGAAGTCTTGGACACCATATTCGCATGATCTGTGTCCAATGGAACACGTCTGGGACGCTATCGGGCGCCAGTTCCGCGTCTACAAACCATTGGCTGTAATTTAACGGAATTGCGTGACCTATGCGTACACATCAAGTGCCACACACCTCCAGAAAACTACCAAGGACTTGTCGAATCCATGCCACGCACAATCGCTTATGTACTGCATTCGAAAGGTGGACCATCACGGTATTAAACAGCTGGTCCTAATGTTTTGACTCATCAGTATGTCATCCAACGCCTCTAGAACAATGTGATATAAATATACTAGAGCCAATGTGATATGTTCTAGCAAAATTTTATGTTTGATTATCTATGTTTGCTGTTGTCTTTTACTTGTAACGGTGCCAAACGGTAAAGAAGCTTTGAGGTATGTTGGTGCTGCAGTTCGATGTACAGTGATGAGCCAAAACATTATGACCACCTGCTTAATAGCTTGTTTTTTCCGTTTTTGGAACGAAATACGTCAGTGATTCTGCGTATCACGGATCCGACCGTTTGTTGGTAGGTCTGTGGAGGTATGTGGCATTAGATGCGCACGCGTAGGTCATATAATTCGCGTAAATAATTGGGACGCCGATTTGAGTACGCGGCGATGGCACCCGATAGCGACCCATATGGGTTCCGCAGCATTAAGACAAGGCCAATTTGGTCGCCCAGACATCAACGTGATGCTCCTCAAACCACTGTAGCAAAGTTCTGGCTCCAAGACACGGACAATAATACCGCTGAAAGATGACATCGCCGTCGGGGAAGACATGAAGTATGAAGGGATGCAGGTGATTCGCAGCTGTCAGCGGGCCTTCGATTACTACCAAAGGTCCCATGCAAGCGCAGGAGAAAGTCTCCCGTAGCATAATACTGCTCCCAACAGCCTGATTCAGTGAAGCGCTAGGCGCTGCGCGTTTCGAGCCGTCTTTCACCTCGATGAAGGAGTTTTCAGAGACGACCATCGACCTAGCGTAGCAAGAATGTGATTCACTGAAAATTCGACACGTTTTCATTGGTCGACGGTCGAATGCCGATGTCCAGTGGACACTCCAATCGTAACTGAAGATGTCGTTGGCTCAATGAGTGATCACGTAGGTGCGGTCTGCTGCTAGGGATACTAACTACAGCTTCCCAATATATTTATTCGTTAATGAAATTTGTCATTAAAAATATATCACTTTTTCAAACCAACAGCTCAATTCATGGAATCAATACTGGAAATAAGAATAATCTTCACAAGGATTTAAAGTCACTTAGTCTTGTACAAAAAGGTGTGCATTATTCAGGAACACACATTTTCAATAACTTGCTAGCAGCCATAAAAAGCTTAACAACCAATGAAATTCAGTTTAAGAGAAGCCTAAAGGATTTATTGGTGGCCAACTCCTCCTACTCCATTGATGAATTTCTTAGTAAAACCAACTGATTTGTATATAACTACAACATAACTTCTGCACAATTTCAGTGCAGTAATGTGTTCACTGAAAATTTGTGTGTGTGTGTGTGTGTGTGTGTGTGTGTGTGTGTGTAAGTATAATCTAACTTCTGCACCATTTCAGTGCAGTAATGTGTTCATTGTAAATAAGTATTACAGTAGTTGTATTACAAATGGTTCAAATGGCTCTGAGCACTATGGGACTCAACTGCTGAGGTCATTAGTCCCCTAGAACTTAGAACTAGTTAAACCTAACTAACCTAAGGACATCACAAACATCCATGCCCGAGGCAGGATTCGAACCTGCGACCGTAGCGGTCTTGCGGTTCCAGACTGCTGCGCCTTTAACCGCACGGCCACTTCGGCCGGCGGTTGTATTACATGTTTATTACCTTATAAATAAATAAAAAACTTTTTTATTTTAAATTCAGTGCATTAGTATTTGTAAAATGACTCTTAGTATCATTAAAAAATGACGATCATTCCAATTGGGACCTGTGGAATGGTACACTAGCTTATTTGTTTTAGTTATAAATATTTGTCATGTATTGTTGTTTTTCTGACATGTTCCACATCCTGGAGGACCTCCTCACTACGGATCAATTGGAATGAAAGTAAATCTAATCTAATCTAAGCTGAGCAAATTCAACAATGTACGATGAACGGTGTGATCCGAAACACTTGTGCATTCACCAGCATTCTGCTCTTTCGGCTGAAATGCCACAGATCACTATGTACCTTCTTTACAGAGCATACAAGCCTCTGAACCCCTCGTTCTGTGAAGAATCGTGGATGTCCAACCATTTACCGCACAGTGGTAGTTTCACTAACCTTCTACCACTTTCCTTAGGTTCTGACGACAGTAGCGCGTGAACATTCGACTAGCTTCGCCGTTTTCGAGGTACTCGTTCACAGGTTTCGAGTAATAATAATCTGCCCTTTGACAAAATCGCTTATCTCAGCAGATTTCCCCGTTCGCAGCCCATATCCTCACTAGGGTGATCTCCCATCCGTCTCTGCTGCGCGTGCACATTTTTTCACAGCGCGTCACGTGGCGGCAACGCCATCAGACGGCATCCAGCCTCGCGCTGGGGAGTGGTCACAATGTTTTGGGTTATCACTGTAAGTATTTAAATGGTTGTCAGTACGTACTGAACTGCGATGTATCGATTTGGTTCCTAGTTTTATAGCATTTGATAACAGGACAACGTAGTCCCAAAACATACTGTCGTAGTAATTTCACATGTTTGACAACTGGTGTGTAACATTCTCACTACCAGTTCATGAGACAGTTGTACGATGACTTTACAACAGATAATGATAAGGAAAAGCGACCTAATTTAATGAGAAGGTAAATTAGCCATAATACTGAGGTACCATCCTACATTTCTTCTTTATACAGGGTTAGCCAGTGAAACAGGCAGATTGGAGATGGCCTTGACAGCTGGAATGTGAGTGGTGGGGGTAATGGTGGCCAGCTCCGTTCTACCTGCATGATCCACCATTTAGTTGCGATGGATCCCTGGACGGATGAACGTCGCGGCTACGCGGTTAAAGCGTATTATATGATTGGTGAGAGTTTGGTGAAAACTCGACGTGCTTTTCGACGCCATTTCAACATACCACGCAACAGGCCTGTTCCCTCGGATAGTGCAATTCGTTTGGGGATAAACAATCTTGAACAAAATGGATCAACGTCTAAAAAACGAGGTGGGAGTGCAAAAACCGTTCGAACCCCTCAAAACATTGCTGCTGTTCAACAAGCAATGCTCAGAAGTTCACGCCGATCTGCCAAACAATATGCTCTACGTCTTGGAATAAGTAACACTTTGGTGAGAAGATTTCTTCATCAAGATTAACATTTTCACCCATACAAAATACAGATTGTGCAATCTCTCAAACCAAGTGACTGTCAGAAACGATTACAGTTTTGTGAGGAAATAGCCAGAAGACTTGAAGGAAATGACGACCAAGTAAACCACTTGTGGATGAGTGATGAGGCGCATATCCACCTCTCTGGTTTTATTAATAAACAAAACTTCAGATACTGGTCGGACGAAAACCCTGGCGCACTTCATGAAACGCCTCTTCATGTTCAAAAAGTGACGGTTTGGTGCGCAATGTTGGCAAGAGGAATCATGGGCCCATTTTTCTTCGAGGATATCAATGGAAGTGCTGTGACTGTTAACTCTGTACGTTACGTTGCAATGATCCAGAACTTTCTTACGCCAGAACTCGCCCGTTTTCCAGTGAATGAGCACACAATGTTCCAACAAGGTGGGGCAACAAGCCACACTGCAAGAGTTGCGATGAATGCTGTGAATGTTTTGTTTCCAGGGGGCGTCATTTCCCAAAACGGGGATATCCTTTGGCCCCTTCGCTCTCCAGATTTGACAATCTGCGACTTTTTTCTATGGGGTTACTTAAAAACATGAGTTTTTCAGAACGATCCACCCAGAACCATCCCAGCCCTAAAACAACGAATTCGGGGCAAAATTGAAGGAATACCAGTGAAAATGCTGCAAAATATCGTGGGAAACTTCCAGGCCTGGCTGCAGCTGTGTATAGATTCCAATGGATGACATTTGGCAGACGTTATATTCAAAAAATTATTTTTTCACTTATTGTACAGTAAATGGCTACCTTTGTACTTTATATTTATAACCATTAAATTAAAAAAAGAAATTTTCTTAAAGAATTAGTTACTTATTTAAATCTTCCCGTTTCACTAGCTAACCCTGTGTTAAAATATATTTATTTCCATGCTGAAGCATTCCATTTCTACAAAACAGAGCAACAATGAACGCTTTTCCAACTTCTTGTTCCTCCAATTTTCCATTTGGTCTTGAGGATGACGATGTACTAGTATCTATGCACGCACATGGCCCAATACACTAATCACCTAGACGCAGTTGAATGGTCATTATCTACTCCTCTTCTTCTTCACTAGCAGCAACCATGTTACCACTCTTTATATTTAAAACTAGCAATCGGCCCTAGCTTCGCAGGTGAGAAACTAGGTAGCCACAGCCGGACCACTTGTGTGGTGTAGTGGTAATAAATTATGCATAAAAACTTTCCCATTCAGTCAGTCGACCAATTAGTGAAAACTGTATCCAAGTCTGTACAGTAGTTCCTTCACATATAGGTAGGTTGAGGGAATTACAAAGGCTGTCCATAAAGTTATGCACCGCATTTTTTTATTGAACCATTCTCCATTGAACATAATGAGAATTACACACACGAATGAGTGATGCTTTATCTACACACCCTATTTTTCCACGTAATCTCCATCCCATTCTACGGTCTTCCTCCAGTGCGAAAGAAGGGCGTGTATGCCCTGTCGGTACCAATCCTTGTCCTGGTGGCGGAGCCAGCGCTTCACTGTGTGAATCATTTCCTCATAGTCCTCAAAATGTCTTCCACAAATGGCATATTTTAATGGGGATTGACAACATCAGCTCGCTGCAACACGTCAGGTGTGACAGCCGTGGATGTTCTGTAAACCGTGGAGCTCCGCCGAACCGCCTTCTGATGACCTCACCCTCCGTGCCCAGCGACTAATTGTACTTCAGTCGACAGCACCTGTTCCATAGACTTTTCACAAGCGTTTGTGGATAATCCCCACAGCTTTTTCTCTGCAATGAGAAATTCAATGGCGGCAAGTTGCCTGTAACGTACATCACTTACAGACGCCATTTTCAAACTGTCCTGCACCTACACTATCTGTCGGAAGTGACTCGGGAGACTTTAAATAATACATACGTAACGTTTCGCATTCCTAGCATTGTTTTCGGATGAGAAAAAAAAAATGCGGTGCATTACTTTCTGGGCAACCCTCGTATATACTCCCAATGAATTACGTCTACCATATAGCTTCCTTTCAAATACATTGCCCCATTTTATGTTGCCTTTAACCACACCCGCTTCCTGATCTTCCATCCGTCCGCAGGAGTGTCCCAAGGACGACCTGCTACCTTCCATCTGCTCAACAATGCCTTCTTTGCCCTTCAATTAAGCCCCCCAGCTTCCCGATGGTCTCCCACACCATCTCAATAAATTCTCCTTTTGTTGCATCCTACGGTATCTCAAACTCCACGCCGACAAAACCCATTTAATAATTACATCCCTTCTGTCTCCCTGACTTCCAATTCACCTTGAGTAATTGCAAACTAACCTGTAATGACATCGATGAGGAATCCTACTGGTTTCGAGGAAATGTAGGATTCGTGCCATTATGATGTCGTATGTAGAAAACTGCCAAAATCACCAATAAGTGCACAAACAGCAATGTACGTTGATGGAACAATAAGTTGTAATTGCAAAGGAGGCAGGTGACAGGACCGTTCAACCTTGCAAGAAAGAACAGTCAATGGTCGAAATGTCGGGAGGAACTTGCCACATACATCCTTGCGATTAAACAAGCGAAACTATCATCCTGAAAGGTATTTTGTGAGGAACCGGAACGTACAGCTACTTGCTCCAGACTTCACAACTTGGAATCTGCTAGAGAATGTGCTGATTTCAAAAACAAATCTAGTGGGTAGTAGTAAGGTCCAAGTCACCAGGCCTGGGTGGCATCTTTCTTGCTCTAATGCAACAAGCACGAGACAATTCATTTAGACTCCTATGCAGGCTATTTAAGGTTAGCCCAGCTGCAAGAATCGTTCTTAATACTTTGAGGACAGTGAGGGTTGTTTTCATATCTAAGGCCATTCAAGTTATGCTCCTTTGTTTTGAAGACACTAGAAAAACTTATTAATGTACACGTTAGAGAAAGAAGGTGTACTATGTATCTTCCTGGATATCGAGGGGACCTTTAGCAATAGGACCTTAGAACCCATGGTTAGAGCCACAGAAGAACATGACACTGAGGCCGCCATATTTAGGTGGGTTAAGACCATGTTGAGTAGAAGAAAGGTAGAAGCCACCATGTTGAATAAAAGAAAATGGTGGTTAACACCACCAGAGGGCGTCCCAACTACTTTGAAATGTAGTACTGAATGGACGCATTGTAGGGCTAAATACTAGAGTCCAGTTTCAGCAAGGATACACAGATGACTCAGTCACCATAATAGTTGGCAAATTTGGTAGTACTGTTAGGACAATGGCACAATGTGCGTTGAAACAGATGCAAGACTGGTGCAGGGAACAGGATCTGAGGGGCAGCCAAAAGAAAATTATTGAAGTACCATTTACGAGGAAGCATATCCAGCACGTACGGCAATCTTAAGCTTTCCGATTGAATTACACCTATGACTGGTGTAGCGAAGTACGCAGGGGTAACACTGGATGCGGAACTTCCATGGACCCTTCACATAAAGAACACATGTTCCAAGGCAAAAGGTACTCTCTGAGCAGTAGAGGAGCCTGTGGAAGAAACTGTGGTCTGAGCCCCAAGGCTATGCACTGGGTATACGCCATTTTAATAAGACCTTCGATTATTTATGGGGCTACAGTGTACCGGAACAAAGTAGAACAGAATGTGGCTGTTAAGGACCTTGCTAAGGCTCAGAGACTAGACTCGTTAGCCATAACAGGCCGATGTTGTTGGATCCTGCCTAGTTGTCTAAGATGGGGTGTCTAGGAAACCTGCTTTCTCGGATCGCTAGACAACATACAGGCAAATCGTATAAAAGAGTTTTATTCGAAATGAATCAATGACAATACTTAACTTTGACAATAACGCAGAAGTATCGCAAGCAAAGGGCAAATAAGAAATCTCTTCAGTATAAGCAATTCCTAAGTCGCTGGTCTTAAAGTGCCTAATCTTGATTCTTCTGTAGAAGTGGGCCGCGACCAGTCAGCGCGGCACTTATGTCCTCTTCGCAGAGAGGCCGCTGACGTAGCGTTGTCGTCCTGGAAAGGCGTCGGTCAGTGTGCAATTGGCTGACGTCTGCCCAGAGTCCTCTCTGCTCTCTTGTTTCCGTCTGGCGTATCAGCGCTTCACTTTATGCCATGACAGATGTAACACAAATCAACTGCTACTGGATATCCTGACATTACACCCATGGGTTAAAATGGAGGCAGCGATAGGGTCATATAGCTATGAATTGGAAATACGCCGGCTGGTGTGGCCGTGCGGTTCTAGGAGCTTCCGTCAGGAACCGCGTGACCGCTACGGTCGCAGGTTCGAATCCTGCCTCAGGCTTGGATGTGTGTGATGTCCTTAGGTTAGTTAGGTTTAAGTAGTTTTAAGTTCTAGGGGACTGATGACCACAGATGTGAAGTCCCATAGTGCTCAGAGCCATTTGAGACATTTGAATTGGAAATACTGTATAGTGAGACGCCCGCTAAACCCGTTAAGCAGAACAGGTAATTAGGGTTGTGGAAAGGGCCAAATAAGGGTGGGGTCAGTTTCACCTTAAAATTGAAATTTACTGTAATTTAATAGCCGAGCGGTCTCAGGCGCTGCAGTCATGGACTGTGCGGCTGGTCCCGACGGAGGTTCGAGTCCTTCCTCGGGCATGGGTGTGTGTGTTTGTCCTTAGGATAATTTAGGCTAAGTAGTGTGTAAGCTTAGGGACCGATGACATTAGCAGTTAAGTCCCACAAGATTTCTCACACATTTGAACATTTTTTATTTCTTTTTTGTAACTTAATAACACCTTTAAACCGAAATGGCATGTAGCCGAACCTTTAGAATTACACAGAATATACACAGCGAGGCTGAGAGCCCAAAGGCAAGGGTGAACAGGCAAACATAAACAAGATGCAATACAAATGGCTGAGGAACTGCAACAAAATTTTCAAGATTTTAAAATAAATTACCATAACTTTCCAAAGCTAGAAGGCTTTATATATATATATATATATATATATATATATATATATATATATATAAAATAAGGACTTAAGTGCCTGAAGGTCCACAATTGGTTTTCCAAAATTCAAAATACACAAAATCCAGTAAAAGTAAGAATTTTTTAAATCATTGGCTATGATAGATTGTAAACAAACAATTAAATACCGGTGAGCTGGATAATAAAGAAAACGGCATTCAGAAGCCTCCAGGGAGGTCAGTCTGCCCTCGTTCACATAGGTGAGACAGGTGGTGATCCCAACTACACTTGATCCGTCGGAACCCAGCCAGGGGACAGCCATGGACCGACCGACAAAACGACTTGCTTGCCACCGATCGGTACATGAAAACTCAAACACAAAAGTTACGAACGTGATTATCCACAATGAAATATGTATTAAGCTGTCAAAACTACACACCATGTTGGACAGCGACAACAGGTGAGGAAATGACACTCCCTGAAATTACGTTAGTGGCCAAGGCAGGTAACCGGAACACTAACGGTCTGTAGGCAGAAAACTCCGCTAGTGCACTTGAATTGTAGTCAACCAATATACACTCCTGGAAATTGAAATAAGAACACCGTGAATTCATTGTCCCAGGAAGGGGAAACTTTATTGACACATTCCTGGGGTCAGATACATCACATGATCACACTGACAGAACCACAGGCACATAGACACAGGCAACAGAGCATGCACAATGTCGGCACTAGTACAGTGTATATCCACCTTTCGCAGCAATGCAGGCTGCTATTCTCCCATGGAGACGATCGTAGAGATGCTCGATGTAGTCCTGTGGAACGGCTTGCCATGCCATTTCCACCTGGCGCCTCAGTTGGACCAGCGTTCGTGCTGGACGTGCAGACCGCGTGAGACGACGCTTCATCCAGTCCCAAACATGCTCAATCGGGGACAGATCCGGAGATCTTGCTGGCCAGGGTAGTTGACTTACACCTTCTAGAGCACGTTGGGTGGCACGGGATACATGCGGACGTGCATTGTCCTGTTGGAACAGCAAGTTCCCTTGCCGGTCTAGGAATGGTAGAACGATGGGTTCGATGACGGTTTGGATGTACCGTGCACTATTCAGTGTCCCCTCGACGATTACCAGTGGTGTACGGCTAGTGTAGGAGATCGCTCCCCACACCATGATGCCGGGTGTTGGCCCTGTGTGCCTCGGTCGTATGCAGTCCTGATTGTGGCGCTCACCTGCACGGCGCCAAACACGCATACGACCATCACTGGCACCAAGGCAGAAGCGACTCTCATTGCTGAAGACGACACGTCTCCATTCGTCCCTCCATTCACGCCTGTCGCGACACCACTGGAGGTGGGCTGCACGATGTTGGGGCGTGAGCGGAAGACGGCCTAACGGTGTGCGGGATCGTAGCCCAGCTTCATGGAGACGGTTGCGAACGGTCCTCGCCGATACCCCAGGAGCAACAGTGTCCCTAATTTGCTGGGAAGTGGCGGTGCGGTCCCCTACGGCACTGCGTAGGATCCTACGGTCTTGGCGTGCATCGGTGCGTCGCTGCGGTCCGGTCCCAGGTCGACGGGCACGTGCACCTTCCGCCGACCACTGGCGACAACATCGATGTACTGTGGAGACCTCACGCCCCACGTGTTGAGCAATTCGGCGGTACATCCACCCGGCCTCCCGCATGCCCACTATACGCCCTCGCTCAAAGTCCGTCAACTGCACATACGGTTCACGTCCACGCTGTCGCGGCATGCTACCAGTGTTAAAGACTGCGATGGAGCTCCGTATGCCACGGCAAACTGGCTGACACTGACGGCGGCGGTGCACAAATGCTGCGCAGCTAGCGCCATTCGACGGCCAACACCGCGGTTCCTGGTGTGTCCGCTGTGCCGTGCGTGTGATCATTGCTTGTACAGCCCTCTCGCAGTGTCCGGAGCAAGTATGGTGGGTCTGACACACCGGTATCAATGTGTTCTTTTTTCCATTTCCAGGAGTGTAGTTAATTGCATCACATGGTAGCTAAATTTCAGCAATAGAAACACTCAGTGCTACTCACGGGAAAACCTCCCCAACAGCAAACCACCGAAACGAACCATACAACATGAATGGACGTGGCTTGGATAGTTGAAACCACTACTCAACTTTGACGTCCTGGGTCGGTGAACCACGAAGCTTGTAGCGATCGGACAGCTCCTCACACGCTCCGACACTGCGCAGGGACCCGCAGAGGACAAATCGGGGGTTGATGCACACCCACACGGCCGACTCATGAACGATCGGCGAGCCAAAACGCGTCGTCTGGTAGGACGACCGACCGACGATCCAGCAAGACCGGGGTCCTGGTCGGCCGAACCATGTAGACGCAGGCCTCACTGCTGCTCAAACCCGACTGCACGAGTGCCGCATTACAACTCCCAGACTGGCAGGTCCGGACTGCGCTCCAGATGCGTTCCAACTGACTGCCAGACCCGGACTCCCGTCCCGAACTCCCTTACGACAGACAACGACCGGGAAGTTATAGCAGTCGAGCAAAGATACTACGAGAGGGGATATATCGATAAGCGCTGCTAAAGCCACTCGTGGTCAGGCAAAGCAGCAACTCAGTGACAGTAGTAATTTAAATTAACGTAGCGAGGTGGAAGTACGTTAAAAACAGGGTGTAAAATACATGATGGCGGAAACATCAGCCACGCACGGCTCATATACCTTTAGGATATCCTGAGTCCCACACCAATACAGGGAAATAACTTCCAGCTGCTTCAGTAATCATTCAGTGTAACAATTGGCATTAGAGAGCAGTGGAAGAACGAACCAAGGCACCGTGCAGAAGACACAGTCTGGTTTACTGATGGATCGAAAACAGACGGAGGCACTGGGACCGGGGTGTAGGGGTAAAGCTTGATAGGGAAGCTGCTCACAGGAAAAGATCCTGGTCTCTTCATTCATTCAGACAGCCAGGCAGCTCTGAAATCTCTGTCAACCCCTTCAACGAAACTAAAGAGCGTTGCAGGACGCCATGAAGCCTTTGTAAGACTAGCGGAAAGCAACAGGGTGAACCTGCTCTTGGTTTCCTGGTCACTCAGAGATCAGTGCCAATGAGCAAGCTGATAGACTGGCTAGGAAGCGTGTGACAACTCCACCTGCTGGACCTGAACCTTTCGAAGCCATCACTAAGGCGATGGTTTAATCAAAACTACGAAACTGGATCAGAAGGCAGCTGCACAATATTGGACTATGATCCAAAAACAAAAACATTATAAGCTAATGATGCCAAAGCCATGTTTTAAGAGAAGTTCTGTAGCCCTGCTTGAACAGGCGACAGACTAAACTCATGGCAGGACTAATTACAGGTCATGAGAACTTTAAGAAAGACATACATACGATGTGTAAAGGAAAAGGACATATTTGTACGCTGTGTGGTGCGGGTAATGAAAACTCAACACACCTAATCCTCCAATGTAGAGCGCTCGAGATCAAAAGACACAGACTATGCGGATCATCAAGTTTTGAAAAAACGATGTCTAATAAAGAACTAGTAAAGGGCCTCCTTTTACTCGTCAAGGGTGCTGGTTGTCTTTACTGCTATCACAAGGAGCGAAACCGCAGAATAAACACTGTTTTGGTGCGGCCAATACTGGATTAGGATCGCTGTTGTTTTTATCTTACCGGTCAAATCATATCAAATCTGGAGCTTGCATCTACTACTTACCTCACAAAAGGCCCTCAGTATTACAAGATTACTGAAACTACTAACAGGTCGCACATAGGGATTACTTCCTCCCCGTATCCTCCACACCACTCGCGCAGAATAGACGTAGCTGGAGTTAAAAGCCTAACAAGTCATAATTAAAACACACACAAGAACCTGTCGTGCACCAGTTTTGAGACAGATGTGGAAATTTCAATCGCTTGAAAAAATTGCTTCTTATGACGTCATACATGAATAAAAATGCCCGCCAAATTACGCACTTTTTTAATTAATATACTCCACGAAAATGTTATAGGTAGTGACCTAATTAACTTTTCTTCGAGATTGAATTAGTCGATCCTGATGGCATGACGGTATGGAGCGTGTCTGAAAACCGAGAAGTCGCGGGGTCGAATCCCAGCTGAGTGACGCAAATTTTCAAACCGCCTTTAATCTTACCTTTACCTCTCATCTGTGCAAAGAGCCGCTAGAAATGAAACGTGGCTCGCGTTCCACATTAAACTGTAGGGCCACTGCCTCCCTTTCGATGAGCAGGATATATTTGGGACACGCAAGTCGTCGAAGTGGAGTTCAGTCGAAGCTTTTGCACTCCCCCATTGCGACACACGCAATTAGTTAATTATAAGTTGATATTTTCAGAGGTTGAGTATACACTCTAAAATTATTTCAAATTCATGATCATTGACATGCTACGTTTTGATCTACGACAGTAACAAAAATATTTTTGCGTAAAGTTTCCAGTGTTACACAAGAGGTCAAAGTTTAAGAGAGAGAATTGCAATCAGAATGACCAGGAACGTCTTAAAAAGTGTAGAAACAGAAATTTTGGTGGTAGTGATACCATATACACGAAGCCACAGAACAGCAGAGTCGTTCAGAGGAAGCTACAATCAAGGTAAAGCAAATACAGTTTGGTAGGAGAAAGAGCGGGTATCAGCATATGAATGAGTCCGTAGAGAAATTCAAATAAGATATATACACTAAAATATGCACAGGGTGTTCCATTTATCTTGTCCGCCCTAAATAACTGTTTGTTCAGATGCCAATCACAAACTTTGTCAAGCAAATGTTCTTTAGCCGTCAGGGGGACATCAATCAGCATGATTGTCTTCGTCGTAGCTTTGTTTTTTACAAAGATATGAATAGCAGTATGACTTTTTCAATAGCACCCTGTATTTTTTATGCGGTACTTCATATCCTGTCCTAAAGACCTATTCAAAAATGTATCACAGCGTACCATTCACTCAAACACAACGTTATTAATTACGTAACACAATATTGATGTTGACGCTCCCAGCGCTTAGTGCAGGTACTCGGGGTGATGGAACACATCCACGTGCTGACGTTGACAGAGGACAGATGTAAACATAAGTAGAATGCACACCCGTCATTCCGTCAACCATCGTCAGTTGAAGTGTTGTGTGAGTAGAATGTACACCAACGAGGAGAAGGTAGAAATGCTACTCGTCTATGGGGAATGTTAAGTTAGCAGAACAGTAATTGCAATACTGTTTTCTTATGTACGGATACATTTAGTACAGTAGTTTAGTCCTTTTAATACTGTTGTGTAGAGCAGGCATGCATTAAAGGCTGTCCTTCCTACAAACTGCATAGACACGACGTTTCTTTTGTTGTTGTTGTTGATGTTGTTGTTGAAGGTAGGCGAAATGCTACGCAGGCAGCGGAACTGTACAGAGGGCGATATCCTGACAAGAACCCACCTTCCCGACGGATGTTTTCTCGCCTTGCTGCGACGTTTCAGGAAACGGGAAGTTTCAACCTACGATAACGCAATCGTCGTAGCACTCGGACAGACGAAGCTGCCGAAGTTACTGTTCTCGCCTCCGTTGCTATGAATCCACATGTGAACACACGGCAGATTGAACACAAGACTGGCATTCCTAAAACCAGTGTACATCGTATTCTTACACATCACCGGTTACATCCTTACCATGTATATCTGCAACAAAAACTGCATGGGAATGATTTCCAGAATCGAGTACAGTTCTGTCAGTGAGCACAGCAGCAAATCCTCGTCAACCCCCTATTTACCGATGAATGTTCCTTCTCAAGCAAAGGACAGGTAAATATAAGGAACATGCATTATTGGTCCAGCGACAACCCACGATGCCTTTTTTTTATTATTATTGAATCTGTGCTACGGGCAGGACTTGAATCCAGGTCTCTTAGATTACTAGGCTGGAGCGATAGCTATTACACCAGTTTTTTTTAATTGCCGAATAGCAGACGCTCTATCCATCTGAGCCATCTTTTTTTTGTTTTTTAGCCGAAATGTGAAAAAAATGAAAATTGTTAGAGGCGAACACATGACTACAGGTTCAGAATGCACAACAATTACCTCTGTTTTTTTATAAATGTGTATACCACGACATAGACAGAATTTTTAATGAAGTGAAAAAAGAAGTAAAATTGGCACCAGGGAGGTTTTTTTATTTTTATTTTATTTTTTATTTATTTTTTATTAACCAGGCAACCATGAAATGCAATATTTTATCAATCTATCAAGCTGCCGATTCCACTTTTTTTTGACACAGGAAACACACCGAAATATACACTCAAATGGCAGTCTATTCATTCAAAAAACTAAGATATTCTCGTTTTTTCCAAAACACTTATTCAAGGCAATCAATTAAAATAAAACAAAAGAAGTCATTTCGACAAAAACAAAAGGGTGAAATCAGAAAAACGTATAGGAAGGAATGGGGCGTCAATTTTAACGTTCCCACACATTCACTCTTCCACCACTTCTACATCGTGGAACATTTAATCCATAGAAGTGTCCACAAAAAAAAAAAAACAATTAAAATGATAGGGGGGTATGGCAACTCATCCAACGCCTTGGCGGTGGCCATATAGTGGGAAAAGGCACACGGATCACCATCACGTAGTGGACATAACGGCCAACAAGCCACATGACGGTATTGTTCTTCGATCAAGCAAAGAAGGTTGAATCGGGAGCACGAGTATCTCCCCCGAGTTAGCCGCCTCCGACGTCCTGAGGAGAAAAGCCAGTTGTCGGCGAAGCCATCTCCAATGGTCATGACCGCTGGATATCAACGGATGAGATAATCTATCAGTTTCATGGCAACGAGTGCAGCGATCCGTTACACTGAGACCGATACGAAAAAGTCGCACGTTGGTAGGTACAGTATCATGAACAACTTGGTACCACGAAGACGCCACTTCCATCGGGAAAATCTGGAGGCTGACGTTAGACCAAACAATCTTCCAGTTCGTTTCTGGCGACAGGGCTTCCACAGAGGGAGGACTATAAGGAACGGGCCAGCGGCTTAACAGAATTTTTAGGGAGAGATTCGCTTGGGAAAGGATATTTACTCCTAAATAACTGACCTCAAGAAAAAATTCCCTGACGTGCCATAATTTATAACTAATCCTACCAATATCTACTGGAGGTGTTAAACTCGCAGGTCGGATACAGTCATAAGGGCGAGCTGTAAGTGACTGGGGTGCACGTTGACGCTTTAACGCGGCGCGACGGATGAATAAGGCCTTAACCCGAATGTCAGGGAGGCCCAAACCTCCCTGCAAACGGGGCCGCGAGATGACCGCACAACGCACGCGAAATACAGAGTGGCTCCAGATAAACCTGCCAGTTAAACTGTGCAACTTGCGGGACATCATCGCAGGAAGTGGAAAGATTTGTGCAATAAAATAAGCCTTACTTAACACATACGTTTCCATGGCCCAAACCTTAGGAAGAAGTGAGAGGGAGCGACGCTCGTGTTCAATGATTGCTCCCTGAATCTTATCCGTGACAGACTTCCAGTTTATCGTAGCCATCTTTAGCGGACACCTGTCAATTATAAATCCCAACGATCGATATCGGGTGACCTTCGAAGCCCATGGAATTTCAACAGCGCCAAATCCTCGGAAACTCAGTAAACGACATTTCTGGTCATTGACCCGCGCTCCCGTAAGACGACAAAAGACATCCAAAACTTCCTTCAGCAGTGGTAGATCATCATGGATACGGAGAAGAACCATAACGTCATCAGCATATGCACGAACGGTAAACCTTTCTCCCAGCAGCGACCAGCCACTCAAACGAGCAGCTATAGTTCGCAATAATGGTTTCAGAAACAGCACGTAGAGCGACATAGGTAATGGACTCCCTTGAAGGACGCCCTGACACACCGCGATGGGGGAAGTAAGACGGCCATTTACGTCAATGGACGCCCGAATAACAGTGATTAGAGAGCTAAACAGCCGTCGTGCAGCATCGTTAAAACTCACTGGGGCCAGGTGATTTGTGGGAGGGAGAACGAGCCACAATATCAAGTATATCATCGCGATGGAATACAGAGAAAAACTCTTCCAGGAGAGCTGGTGTAACAACACGGTCAAGGAGGGAGGTGAAATCAACAGACGGTGGACCGACTGAATCCACTTCAGCATAAAGCTCGAAATAGTACTGGTAAAGTTCACGCATGATATCAGATTGGGAGGACCACTCACGCCCATCTAGAGAACGAATGGTAGAAAGACACGTTCTTTGAGATCGCTTTTGAAGCCGGAGAAGATGACAGAGAGAGTTCAACCCATCCTGTACGATTGAACGAGGCTGGGAACGCAGTCGGACCCCATCCATTTGCCTCCATTTGAGTTGGACAAGTGTTGCCTTCACACGGTGAACGTCGGCGACCCTCAAGGGGGCATCACGAGCATTATTGTAAAGATCGCGAAGGACTGCTTGATAAAATTCCCTAGTGCGCCTTATTTCAGCCGCCTTTTCAGCGCTAAAATGCTTGAGTGTATTTCGAATCCGGTGTTTAGCAAAGGTAACCCACCATTCGAGAAGTGAGGAATAACGCGTGTGGGACTGGGTTGTCTGCCGCCATGCGTCTGCGATGATGCCTTCCAGAGAGGGGTCCGTGAGATGTAGAGTGTTCAGCTTCCATAAAGGGCGCGAGAGATGGACCCGCTGCGGGACGTGGTTAAAAGTCATTGAAACAGCACAGTGATGAGTGAAACTGGCAGGAATTACATCAATCGACAGAACCTGACTACATATGGGAGCAGATAAATAAAAGCGGTCCAGTCAGCTACTTGAAGTAGCTGTAAAAAACGTAATCCGCACCAATGTAGGATATCTGCAAACCCAAGGAGATGCAAGGACGTCACCATATCATTAAGTTCACGACAAAATGTATAATTGGGGGTCTGATCAACACGGCGTAAAACACAGTTAAAATCGCCCCCTAACGAAACCTTGCGTGGGTTCCGTCAGAGTAAATAAACAACTTCTTCCTTATAGAACCGCGCGCGATCAGACGAACGACCGAATCCAGAGGGAGCGTAAAGAAAAATTAAGGCGAGGTCATAAAAACTACAGCCTATACCGCGACCATCATCTGGCGTTTTGAAGTCCGTCAGCGGGATTAAAAAAAAAATGGTTCAAATGGCTCTGAGCACTATGGGACTTAACAGCTGTGGTCATCAGGCCCCTAGAACTTAGAACTACTTAAACCTAACTAACCTAAGGACATCACACACATCCATGCCCGAGGCAAGATTCGAACCTGCGGCCGTAGCAGTCGCGCGGTTCCGGACTGCGCGCCTAGAACCGCGAGACCACCGCGGCCGGCAGCGGGATTCCATCTCGATAAAGCAAAGCCATACCGGTAGAATTTTCAGGCGCGACATTGAAAAACATCGAATATCCAGGAAGACAAAAGACATCAAATAATACCTCTTGTAAACACACGATATTAGCTTGGGAATCGTAAATAAACTGGCGTTAAGGCTGCAAGCCGTAATTGGGAAGGTATCCTATTGACATTGAGGGTTAGAAACGTATACGCCTGCATCCGTTAACACATGTAAGGTCAATAAAACACGTCCGTCTCTCCCCATCGTCCGGAGGCGGGGAAAAGAAGGTACAATGCTAGTCCTCCCCACCTGACGCCGAGGAATCCTCGCTTTTCTTTTTACGACGCGCCGCGGCACGGGCAGGTTGAAAACGCTGTTTCACACCACTCCGTGAAAATATACACTCTTGATTTGGAGGGGTGGGGGGCACGTCAGGCTCCGATTTGACAGAGGAGCCATCGTCACCGCAGTTATCGGAAATCAGGGAACACAACTCAGAACGACCAACAGCAACATCAAGTACAGAAGTGACAGGTAATTCAGTGCCGGTGTCGGGTGGCATCTCCTGAACATAAGGAGGTGAACCCGTAGAATCCTGTTGCTCGACCGTCTCAGCGTGGAGGAGGGGTGACACTGCACTGGAACATTGGAAAGGCTGGCCAGCAGGCGTCGCCTCTGCGGAAACAACAGAACCCACGGGAACCGTCACGTCGACGGGTGAAGTGGGGGACGCAGATTGAACGCACATTTCAACATCAACAGTAGCAGCTACATCCTCTCTGGTAATACTGGGATCACAATTAACGTCAGTAGACAACCCATTACCGCCAGAAGGTGCGCCCTCTGTAAACGCCGTGTCAGAAGAACGAGACTGGAGTGGGGCGTCCTCGAAATCTGTGCCGTCCTCAGTCCGCCGGCGTTTGACGTGCGCTGCAGGAGCCGTCGTCCCCTTTGGGACGCGCCGGTAAGTGTGGAAATTCGCGAGGAGTAGGGGGTGATGTTGCCCCTACATCGCTTAATGCTGGAGACTGACAGCTGACTGCGAAGTTCCTATGTCTGCTAACGTTAAAGGAAGACGTTTTTGATAAAACGACGTCAGAACAGTAGTAAGGCGCGGGAAGTCAGATCTAAGATGACCGCTTTCGTTAGAGAGAAAACAAATTCCTTCTTGCCCTGTATACGTAACATGGATGCGGTAACCACAAACAGTTAAGTGGGAAGGAATATTCTTTTTAACGCACATGTCCACAGTCCGGATACCATTATAACACTGGAAGTGATGTTGTGCTGACCAGCGCTCCCATCGATTATGCCGTATGATTCCAAACGGAAGCAACGCTGTGTTAAGAAATGAATCGTCCACTTCAGGAGGAAGGCTATAAATTCTAACCGGAGTACACTCGAGTGCCGCATTTTCAAGGAGGACTTGACTAACGGAACTTTCGCGATGTGTAAACAACACTTTAGAACCAACCTGGGAGAGATGTCTTTCTACTTGAACGGGATCATAAAACTTCACAAAGAATCCATACAAATCAGAATCAAAGTAAGCAGTATGTACTTGATCAGGTGTAACACGGATAACATCAGCCAGCCAATCGTGAATTTCTAAAGAGCCAGGTTGAACACGACGCGTACTCTTGTCAAAACTGAAACTGACAATAGCTCGACCAGGAACAGATTTACACTCCTGGAAATTGAAATAAGAACACCGTGAATTCATTGTCCCAGGAAGGGGAAACTTTATTGACACATTCCTGGGGTCAGATACATCACATGATCACACTGACAGAACCACAGGCACATAGACACAGGCAACAGAGCATGCACAATGTCGGCACTAGTACAGTGTATATCCACCTTTCGCAGCAATGCAGGCTGCTATTCTCCCATGGAGACGATCGTAGAGATGCTCGATGTAGTCCTGTGGAACGGCTTGCCATGCCATTTCCACCTGGCGCCTCAGTTGGACCAGCGTTCGTGCTGGACGTGCAGACCGCGTGAGACGACGCTTCATCCAGTCCCAAACATGCTCAATCGGGGACAGATCCGGAGATCTTGCTGGCCAGGGTAGTTGACTTACACCTTCTAGAGCACGTTGGGTGGCACGGGATACATGCGGACGTGCATTGTCCTGTTGGAACAGCAAGTTCCCTTGCCGGTCTAGGAATGGTAGAACGATGGGTTCGATGACGGTTTGGATGTACCGTGCACTATTCAGTGTCCCCTCGACGATCACCAGTGGTGTACGGCCAGTGTAGGAGATCGCTCCCCACACCATGATGCCGCGTGTTGGCCCTGTGTGCCTCGGTCGTATGCAGTCCTGATTGTGACGCTCACCTACACGGCGCCAAACACGCATACGACCATCATTGGCACCAAGGCAGAAGCGACTCTCATCGCTGAAGACGACACGTCTCCATTCGTCCCTCCATTCACGCCTGTCGCGACACCACTGTAGGGGGGCTGCACGACGTTGGGGCGTGAGCGAAAGACGGCCTAACGGTGTGAGGGACCGTAGCCCAGCTTCATGGAGACGGTTGCGAATGGTCCTCGCCGATACCCCAGGAGCAACAGTGTCCCTAATTTGCTGGGAAGTGGCGGTGCGGTCCCCTACGGCACTGCGTAGGATCCTACGGTCTTGGCGTGCATCCGTGCGTCGCTGCGGTCCGGTCCCAGGTCGACGGGCACGTGCACCTTCCGCCGACCACTGGCGACAACATCGATGTACTGTGGAGACCTCACGCCCCACGTGTTGAGCAATTCGGCGGTACATCCGCCCGGCCTCCCGCATGCCCACTATACGCCCTCGCTCAAAGTCCGTCAACTGCACATACGGTTCACGTCCACGCTGTCGCGGCATGCTACCAGTGTTAAAGACTGCGATGGAGCTCCGTATGCCATGGCAAACTGGCTGACACTGACGGCGGCGGTGCACAAATGCTGCGCAGCTAGCGCCATTCGACGGCCAACACCGCGGTTCCTGGTGTGTCCGCTGTGCCGTGCGTGTGATCATTGCTTGTACAGCCCTCTCGCAGTGTCCGGAGCAAGTATGGTGGGTCTGACACACCGGTGTCAATGTGTTCTTTTTTCCATTTCCAGGAGTGTAGAAGACTCGACAGACACCGTGGCGCGGGCAGAAAACACCGTCGCCGAGAGGAAAACGACAACAAACTGCGCTACGCAATACGATGTGACTCCGGCCGATACACAAACAAGTCTGATTAGCTTCGCCACAAGCGGCGCTGCGGCACAGGCGGAAGTTAACGACGACCTGCTCGCTCGACGTGCAAGGCGACACTTGTGCCTCAGGCAGGAGGAACACCAGCGTCAGTGGAGAGCTAACGTTGGCTTGGGATGCTTGGTACTACAATTATTGGCCCTTATTTCATCAATGGTAGTCTAAACGGCACAGCGTACGCCAACTTTCTCAGACGAATTCTTCCTCCTCTTCTGGATGAAGTGCCGCTAAGAACCAGAATGCTTATATGGTATCAACACCATGGATGTCCAGCACAAAACGCCTTGCGTGCACGTCGTGTTCTGAACCGAAGGTATCCTGCCAGATAGATTGGTCGATGAGGAACAGTTACTTGACCTGGTAGGTCTCGTGATTTAAATCCTCTCGACTTTTTTCTTTGGGGATGCATTAAAGACGTTGTCTATCGCGATATTCCAGCAACTCCAGAGGACATGCAGGAACGTATTGTACTTGCTCGTAATTCTCTTCAGCAGTCAATACTAGAAGCAGTAAATAATTCTTTCATTCAACGAATGCACTAGGGTACCGGTGGCCAGGGACACCACTTTGAGCACCTTTGAATGTTCTACTCCTGGGGAATGGTACAGGAGAGTCAAAGTCAATTTTATGTTACGTTTTTACTTGGTTTTTATTTGTTTTGTGACAACTCCAGCAAGTGGACGAGTTTGTGATCCCAAGCTCAAAGTCAGTGTTGTATTACGTAATTAATAACGTTGTGTTTCAGTGAATGGTACACTGTGATACATTTTTGAACAGGTCTTTAGGAGAGGAAAAGAAGTACCGCATAAAAAATACAGGGTGCCATTTAAAAAAGTCATACCGCTGTTCATATCTTACAAGGGAACATCCCCATCGCAACCCCCTCAGATTTAGTTATAAGTTGGCACAGTGGATGGGCCTTGAAAAACTGAACACAGATCGATCGAGAAAACAGGAAGAAGTTGTGTGGAACTATGAAAAAATAAGCAAAATATACAAACTGCGTCGTCCATGCGCAAGATAGGCAATATTAAGGGCAATGTTAGTCGACGAGCTCCGTGGTCCCGTGATTAGTGTGAACAGCTGCGGAACGAGAGGTACTTGGTTCAAACCTACCCTCGGCTGAACATTTTAACTTTTTATTTTCAGTTTATGTGAAAAACTCTTATGTTTTCATCACTTTTTTTGGAGTGATTATTACATCCACAAGAAAACCTAAATCGGGCAAGGTAAAAGAAACTTTTCACCCATTCGCCAAGTGCACTAGTTAGGTGGGTCGACAACATATTCCTGTCATGTGACGCACATGCTGTCACCAGTGTCGTATACAAAATATCAGACGTGTTTTCCTGTGGAGGAATCGGTTGACCTATGACCTTGCGATCAAATGTTTTCGGTTCCCATTGGAGAGGCACGTCCTTTCGTCAACTAATCACACGGTTTTGCAGTGCGGTCGCAAAACACAGACACTAAACTTATTACAGTGAACAGAGACATCAATGAACGAACGGACAGATCATAACTTTGCGAAAATAAAGAAAGCAAAATTTTCAGTGGAGGGCAGATTTGAACCAAGGACCTCTCGTTCCACAGCTGTTCACGCTAACCACGGGACCACGGCGCTCCTCACCTCACATTTCCCTTAATATTGCCTATCTTACGCATGGACGACCCAGTTTGTATATTTTGCTTATTTTTTCATAGTTCCACACAACTTCTTCCTGTTTTCTTGATTGATCTGTGTTCAGTTTTTCAAGGCCTATCCATTGTGCCAACTTATAACTAAATCTGAGGGGGGTGCGATGGGGATGTTCCCTTGTTAGTAAAAAGAAAAGCTACAATGAAGGCATACATGCTGATCGATGCTCCCTGACGGCTTAAGAACATTTGCTTGAAACATTTTGTAATTTGCATCTGGACAAACAGTTATTAAGGGTGGGCAAGATAAATAGCACACCCTATATATACACTGAAGAGCCAAAGAAACTGGCGCACCTGCCTAATATCGCAAATGGCCCCGGTGAACACGCAGAAGTGCCACAACGTGACGTGACATGGACTCGACTAATGTCGGCAGTAGTGCTGGAGGGAACTGACACCAAGATTCCTGGAGGACTATCAGTAAATCATTAAGAGTACGAGGGGCGGAGATCTCTTCTGAACAGCACGTTGCAAGGCATCCCAGATGTGTTCAATAATGTTCATGTCTGGGGAGATTGGTGGCCAGCGGAGCTGTTTAAATTCAGAAGAGTGTCCTGGAGCCACTCTGCAGAAATTCTGGACTGTGGGGTGTCGCATTGTCCTGCTGGAATTGTCCTAGTCCGTCGGAATGCACACTGGATATGAGTGGATGCAGATGATCAAACAGGATGCTTACGTACATGTCACCTGTCAGAGTCGTATCTAGACGTATCAGTGGTCCCATATCAGTCCTACTGCACACACACCACACCATTACAAAGCCTCCACCAACTTGAACACTCCGCTGCTAGCAAGCAGGGTCCATGGATTGATGAGGATGTCTCCATACGCATACAAGTCTTTCCGCTCGATACAATTTGAAACGAGACTCGTCCGACAAGGCAACATGTTTCCGGTCGTCAGCTGTCCAATGTCGGTGTTGATGGGCCCAGGCGAGGCGTAAGGCTTGGTCTCGTGCAGTCATCAAGGGTATACGAGTGGGTCTTCGTCTCCGAAAGCCCATATCGATGATGTTTCGTTGAATGTTTCGCACGCTGACACTTGTTGACGGTCCAGCATTGAAATCTGCAGTAGTTTCAAATGGTTCAAATGGCTCTGGGCACTATGGGACTTAACTTCTAAGGTCACCAGTCCCCTAGAACTTACAACTACTTACACCTAACGAACCTAAGAACAACACACACGTCCATGCCCGAGGCAGGATTCGAACCTGCGACCGTAGCGGTCACGCGGTTCCAGACTGTAGCGCCTAGAACCGCACGGCCACCCCGACCGGCTGCAGTATTTTGCGGAAGGGTTGCATTTCTGTCACTTTGAACGATTCTCTTCAGTCGTTCAGTCGTCATTGGTCCGGTTCTTGTAGGATCTTTCTCCGGCTGCAGCGATGTCAGAGATTTGATGTTTTACCGGATTGCTGATACACTCCTGGAAATGGAAAAAAGAACACATTGACACCGGTGTGTCAGACCCACCATACTTGCTCCGGACACTGCGAGAGGGCTGTACAAGCAATGATCACACGCACGGCACAGCGGACACACCAGGAACCGCGGTGTTGGCCGTCGAATGGCGCTAGCTGCGCAGCATTTGTGCACCGCCGCCGTCAGTGTCAGCCAGTTTTCCGTGGCATACGGAGCTCCATCGCAGTCTTTAACACTGGTAGCATGCCGCGACAGCGTGGACGTGAACCGTATGTGCAGTTGACGGACTTTGAGCGAGGGCGTATAGTGGGCATGCGGGAGGCCGGGTGGACGTACCGCCGAATTGCTCAACACGTGGGGCGTGAGGTCTCCACAGTACATCGATGTTGTCGCCAGTGGTCGGCGGAAGGTGCACGTGCCCGTCGACCTGGGACCGGACCGCAGCGACGCACGGATGCACGCCAAGACCGTAGGATCCTACGCAGTGCCGTAGGGGACCGCACCGCCTCTTCCCAGCAAATTAGGGACACTGTTGCTCCTGGGGTATCGGCGAGGACCATTCGCAACCGTCTCCATGAAGCTGGGCTACGGTCCCGCACACCATTAGGCCGTCTTCCGCTCACGCCCCAACATCGTGCAGCCCGCCTCCAGTGGAGTCGCGACAGGCGTGAATGGAGGGACGAATGGAGACGTGTCGTCTTCAGCGATGAGAGTCGCTTCTGCCTTGGTGCCAATGATGGTCGTATGCGTGTTTGGCGCCGTGCAGGTGAGCGCCACAATCAGGACTGCATACGACCGAGGCACACAGGGCCAACACCCGGCATCATGGTGTGGGGAGCGATCTCCTACACAGGCCGTACACCACTGGTGATCGTCGAGGGGACACTGAATAGTGCACGGTACATCCAAACCGTCATCGAACCCATCGTTCTACCATTCCTAGACCGGCAAGGGAACTTGCTGTTCCAACAGGACAATGCACGTCCGCATGTATCCCGTGCCACCCAACGTGCTCTAGAAGGTGTAAGTCAACTACCCTGGCCAGCAAGATCTCCGGATCTATCCCCCATTGAGCATGTTTGGGACTGGATGAAGCGTCGTCTCACGCGGTCTGCATGTCCAGCACGAACGCTGGTCCAACTGAGGCGCCAGGTGGAAATGGCAGGGCAAGCCGTTCCACAGGACTACATCCAGCATCTCTACGATCGTCTCCATGGGAGAATAGCAGCCTGCATTGCTGCGAAAGGTGGATATACACTGTACTAGTGCCGACATTGTGCATGCTCTGTTGCCTGTGTCTATGTGCCTGTGGTTCTGTCAGTGTGATCATGTGATGTATCTGACCCCAGGAATGTGTCAATAAAGTTTCCCCTTCCTGGGACAATGAATTCACGGTGTTCTTATTTCAATTTCCAGGAGTGTATTTATGGTACACTCGTGATATGGTCCAACGGGAGAATCCCCACTTCATCGCTATGAGCTGTGTCCCATCGCTCGTGCGACGAATATAACTCCACGTTCAGAAAGAAATTCCGCCCGAACAGGCCTCGGAAGGCGCAACGGTAGCGACCGGCCGCCGTGTCATCCTCAGACCACAGGCGTCGCTGTATGCGGATTTGGAGAGCATGTGGTCAGCACACCGCTCTCCCCGCTGTATGTCAGTTTACGAGACTGGAGCCGCTACTTGTCAATCAACTAGCTCCTCAGCTTGCCTCACAAGGGCTGAGTGCACCCCGCTTGCCAGACCGGATGGTCTCCCATCCAAGTGCTAGCGCAGCCCGACAGCGCTTAACTTCTACATCTACATCTACATCTACATTTATACTCCGCAAGCCACCCAACGGTGTGTGGCGGAGGGCACTTTACGTGCCACTGTCATTATCTCCCTTTCCTGTTCCAGCCGCGTATGGTTCGCGGGAAGAACGACTGTCTGAAAGCCTCTGTGCGCGCTCTAATCTCTCTAATTTTACATTCGTGATCTCCTCGGGAGGTATAAGTAGGGGGAAGCAATATATTCGATACCTCATCCAGAAACGCACCCTCTCGAGACCTGGCGAGCAAGCTACACCGCGATGCAGAGCGCCTCTCTTGCAGAGTCTGCCACTTGAGTTTGTTAAACATCTCCGTAACGCTATCACGGTTACCAAATAACCCTGTGACGAAACGCGCCGCTCTCCTTTGGATCTTCTCTATCTCCTCCGTCAACCCGATCTGGTACGGATCCCACACTGATGAGCAATACTCAAGTATAGGTCGAACGAGTGTTTTGTAAGCCACCTCCTTTGTTGATGGACTACATTTTCTAAGGACTCTCCCAATGAATCTCAACCTGGTACCCGCCTTACCAACAATTAATTTTATATGATCATTCCACTTCAAATCGTTCCGCACGCATACTCCCAGATATTTTACAGAAGTGACTGCTACCAGTGTTTGTTCCGCTATCATATAATCATACAATAAAGGATCCTTCTTTCTATGTATTCGCAATACATTACATTTGTCTATGTTAAGGGTCAGTTGCCACTCCCTGCACCAAGTGCCTATCCGCTGCAGATCTTCCTGCATTTCGCTACAATTTTCTAATGCTGCAACTTCTCTGTATACTACAGCATCATCCGCGAAAAGCCGCATGGAACTTCCGACACTATCTACTAGGTCACTTCGGTGATCTGACAGGAACCCGTGTTACCACTGCTGCAAAGGCGTTGGTCAAACTCACTTAAATCTAGATAACCTGCCATTGTAGCGGCAGTAACCGATCTAACGACTACACAGACACTTGTGGTCTTGTATAGGCGTTGCCGACCGCAGCGCCGTATTCTTCCTGTTTACGTATCTCTGTATTTGAATATGCATGCCTATGCCAGTCTCTTTGGCGCTTCAGTGAGTGTGTGTGTTGTGTGTGCGTGTAATCTGCATCTACATGGCTATCCTGCAAATCACAATTTCACACTTAAGTGACTGACAGAGGGTCAATCGAACCACCTTCACAATAATTGTCTGCTGTTCCACTCTCGAAGAGCGCGCGGAAAAAACCAACACCTATTTCTTTCCGTGCGAACTCTGATTTTCCTTATTTTATTACGATTACGAGTATCAAAATATTTTCACATTCTTAATGTTCACAAACGATCGTTGACGTAGACCAGCCATAGTAGCGGCGATGTAAAGCAAGTAAAAAGTTTGCAGCCGATTTTGGTTGTTTCCTGCACATAAGGTTCGACAGAATCATAAAAGAAGAAAAGGCGATTCGTGTCATTCTGCCATCTGGCCAAATTCTTGAGTTCGTCTGCAACACGAGTTCATAACATTCTTCAGCAGTACAGTATGGCTTGAAAGGTGTGAAGAGTTCTGACTGAAACAAGTGAACAGGTGTTTCGGGCGTAACTAAGCGGAGTTTTGAAGACAGAATTGAATTTGTCGCTGTACAAAATAGCAAAAATAAGAAACTAGCCAGGGGTGAGTAGGATTCGCGCATTATGTGTTCCATACGAACTTAATAATGTATATAACAGACAGTTAATACATTCCGGGAATCCAGGAAATTCGGCGATTTTTACCTCTAATCGACGTTGACACTGGGAAGATGTCGGTCTCAGAGATTCCAACACTTTCGAAAATGTTTTAGTTTCAGGTATGAAGTCGGTTATCAGATGACAAAAGAAATATTTTTCTTCGTGTGATATAATTACATATTAACCATTTTATGATTCTCTTCCTTTACTTGAACCGTGAAGCCTTTCTTCTTATAATATTTCATGATTCCTGATCTCGGAAAGTGCCCTGTAGGATTTGATGTGTGAGTTTGCGAGTATCAAAATATGTGACATATATGGCCGTATCTTTTGACTGCACTGACTTAAAAGTTAACGTTTATTAGATCTCCAGGGTATGTGACAAAGATTTCAACTTTATATGTCTAGCCGTTCCTGAGAAAAAGGGGTCGTAACAGAAGTACGGACAGCAGATAGTGTGATAACAAACGAAAAAAGTTATTTTTAGTGTCATGTAATTACAAATGATCATTTTTTTTCTTCACTCGCTTCTTGCTTCTTGCCATATTTCACGATTCTACGTCAAGGGGAAGTACACTATGTATTATGATGAGTGAGTTTAGGGGTATTAAAATGGTAACATAAATGTCCGTATCTTTTGATTCCATTGGCTTATAAACTTCGCATTTTTACATCGCCAAAATACCGTAGATCTAACTATGTGACATAAATTTCAACTTCACACGTCTATGTGTTCCCGAGAAAAAGAGTTTTGAACAGTCGGACGGACGGACAGACAGACAACGAAGTTATCCTATATCGGTTCCGTTTTTAGGTGTTGGGAACGGAATCCTAAAAAGTTAATCCTGTAGTTTTCTTTTTCCCAAAACACTGTCACTGAGAAACAGGGCGCATAGCCGGCCGGTGTGGCCGAGCGGTTCTAGGCGCTTCAGTCTGGAACCGCGCGACCGCTACGGTCGCAACTTCGAATCCTGCCTCGGGCATGGATGTGTATGGTGTCCTTGGGTTAGTTAAGTTTAAGTATTTCTAAGTTCTAGGGGACTGATGACCTCAGATGTTGAGTCCCATAGTGCTCGGAGCCATTTGAACCATTTTGAACCAAACAGTGCGCAGAACAATGTCTTAGCTAAATCTTTGAGATTATAAGGCTGTCTCTCTCTAAGATCAGCATCTAACATCGTTTCATCTTGACAACTTTCCCGAACATAGGTCGAAACGTGTGAACTTAGCCTCTTTCCACATCTCAGCTCTATAGGTGCGATGGTGATTTCCAGATGACGTAGTTTCTAGTGGACTGGAAGGCAACTGGAAACAGCAGAAAACAAAAATCGTAGATGAGTGATTTTAAAGAATGCATTAAGGCTACTGGAAATCATTTTTAGTGGGGTTAAATAAAGCGTGCCGAATTACGTTACATTCCTTTCACCCTTCGCAGCATAACAGTGATTTGAGCGAACTTGTGTCACTATTCCGGGCAGCGTGCGCACGAATATCTCACGGGATCGCTGCACTCGATCCGATTTCCAAACAATGGGATCTGTGGCGCACTTCACACACGTGAAGGATGCTTTGCCGAACCTGAAACTACTTCAAAAGACTGCCCGCTGTGAAGTCTGGCCTCCGACGCACTTTCGCTGTAAGCTATAGCAGCATTATACCCGCAGCGGGGCGTACCCACCAATAAGAGCTACAAACGACTCGCAACACAGCACCTGACCTGCCGCAACGCCTGGTTCCCTTTGCGGCGCGTAGTCTCAGCCGTGAATTGTTTTGTTTAGTAGTCTAAGGCCCCCAAACTCCGGCGCGAATGAAAGCAAACACAACCGAATGCACATGTACAAACGATTCGCCAGTGTTCCCTACCATTCGCTTGTATCTGTGAACAAGCGTGTACAGTAGATGGAGCGCAAGACAACACGAGATACTGAACGTAACCTACGAATGCAGAGGTTTCTTTTCCTTTTTTCTTTTTTTTTTTCGCGCCAGTAACAGACACTAGCTGGAAAATGCTCATGTCGGAGCACAAAACAGGCAAATACGCTCCTCTTTAAAAGACACTGACAGAAGTGGGGAACCAAATGCATCAGAACTCATCAAACTATTTTGGTATGCGAACATATTCGGGCTTTTTTTAAACACAGAACATTCTAAATCCTTTTATCAATCTCTCTTTCTAGTGAAGCCCTCATGCTCGTCTCCCTCCAACTGCTACTATCGATATATGTCTCTCCCCCATTGTCTCATTTTTCTACCATTGGCCCTTCCTCCTACCTGTTTCTCCCACTGATACTGTCTTGTTCCTTCTTCTCGCTCTTTCTTACCACTGTCTCCTTCTCTGCTACTTTCATTGTCTCTCTGTCCCACTTCCATTGTGTTTGTCCCACGCTTTTCCTCTCTCATTGCTACGGCCTCTTTCTTTCTCGTTCACAGTCTGCTGCTGTCTTTCTCTTCAACCACTCTCCACACATGTCCTTGGAGATGGTTTACTCGGGGTTTTGGCCCCTATACTGGGAAACTCAAATACGTTAGCATAGGTGGTGGGAGAAAGTGGGCAACTTTTTTCTTGTTGAAGTTCTGAGGGATTCCAGACGCTTCCCACCCCCTCCCCCCTTCCCCAAAGACTATGTATGGTCTCCACTCTTCCCTCTTTTTCATTTCGACTGTCTGTTCTCTCTTTTACTCCCATTGCTTCTATCTCTATCCGTTTCTCTTTCTTTCTCTTTAGTTCCACTGTCTGTCACTGCCCATCACTATCTCCTCTCTCTTTGGCTCACGCTACAATTGTCTTCGTCCATCTCTATTTCTCTTCCTCTTTTCCTTTCCCACCATCACTGATTCCTTTCTTTCTCTTCCACTGGCACTGTCTCCTCTCTCTTCCACCGTCGCTGTGTATCAACTACTCTGTTCCAGCACAGAAACACTCGAATATGTTTGAAAGCCAAAATATTTTTGTGCTCCAACAGGAGCATTTTCCAGCTAGTTCCCTACTTTTCCCTGAGACAGCATGGTGTGCTGCTTACACAGGATGTTTCAAAAATGACCGGTATATTTGAAACGGCAATAAAAACTAAACGAGCAGCGATAGAAATACACCGTTTGTTGCAATATGCTTGGGACAACAGTACATTTTCAGGCACACAAACTTTCGAAATTACAGTTGTTACAATTTTCAACAACAGATGGCGCTGCGGTCTGGGAAATTCTATAGTACGATATTTTCCACATATCCACCATGCGTAGCAATAATCTGGCGTAGTCTCTGAATGAAATTACCCGAAACCTTTGACAACGTGTCTGGCGGAATGGCTTCACATGCAGATGAGATGTACTGCTTCAGCTGTTCAATTGTTTCTGGATTCTGGCGGTACACCTGGTCTTTCAAGTGTCCCCACAGAAAGAAGTCACAGGGGTTCATGTCTGGCGAATAGGGAGGCCAATCCACGCCGCCTCCTGTATGTTTCGGATAGCCCAAAGCAATCACACGATCATCGAAATATTCATTCAGGAAATTAAAGACGTACCGCCACAAATTCACGAAGAATGTCCAGATAGCGTGATGCAGTAATCGTTTCGGATCTGAAAAATGGGCCAATGATTCCTTTGCAAGAAATGGCGGCCCAGACCAGTACT
Organism: Schistocerca cancellata; assembly: GCF_023864275.1. Taxonomy (NCBI): domain Eukaryota; kingdom Metazoa; phylum Arthropoda; class Insecta; order Orthoptera; family Acrididae; genus Schistocerca; species Schistocerca cancellata. The sequence continues at coordinate 60,955,148 of NC_064626.1, read as the reverse complement.
TTTTGAGGATGCAGGGACGATGGGACTGCAACATGGGGCTTTTCGGTTCCCCATATGCGCCAGTTCTGTTTATTGACGAAGCCGTCCAGGTAAAAATAAGCTTCGTCAGTAAACCAAATGCTGCCCACATGCATATCGCCGTCATCAATCCTGTGCACTATATCGTTAGCGAATGTCTCTCGCGCAGCAATGGTAGCGGTGCTGAGGGGTTGCCGCGTTTGAATTTTGTATGGATAGAGGTGTAAACTCTGGCGCATGAGACGATACGTGGACGTTGGCGTCATTTGGACCGCAGCTGCAACACGGCGAACGGAAACCCGAGGCCGCTGTTGGATCACCTGCTGCACTAGCTGCGCGTTGCCCTCTGTGGTTGCCGTACGCGGTCGCCCTACCTTTCCGGCACATTCATCCGTCACGTTCCCAGTCCGTTGAAATTTTTCAAACAGATCCTTTATTGTATCGCTTTTCGGTCCTTTGGTTACATTAAACCTCCGTTGAAAACTTCGTCTTGTTGCAGCAACACTGTGTTCTAGGCGGTGGAATTCCAACACCAGAAAAATCCTCTGTTCTAAGGAATAAACCATGTTGTCTACAGCACACTTGCACGTTGTGAACAGCACACGCTTACAGCAGAAAGACGACGTACAGAATGGCGCACCCACAGACTGCGTTGTCTTCTGTATCTTTCACATCACTTGCAGCGCCATCTGTTGTTGAAAATTGTAACTACTGTAATTTCGAAAGTTTGTCCGCCTGAAAATGTACTGTTGTCCCAAACATATTGCAACAAACGGTGTATTTCTATCGCTGCTCGTTTAGTTTTTATTGCCGTTTCAAATATACCGGTCATTTTTGAAACACCCTGTATAAGACTCATTATGTACGTCAGTAAAGTTTTGACAGTTTATTTATATACCCTCGACACATTTACATACTTTGACACGTATCAACAACAAATAAGTACGCATAATATAAGGTTAACACAAAATCGTCTCACGTCCAGCGTTAAGTTCACTTCACGCTACTTTACATAACACTGAACAACTGTTTAGGCTATATCTACGCTATATATAACAATCCAATGTTTGATTTGCAAACGCAAAAAATTTCGTAGTAGCAAATAATTTTTTTAAGGTGCTTGGCCCGCCAAGCGGCACCATCGGATAATTTCCCAGTCAAGACAGCCTGTATAAGCGTGAAGTGCCCATTATACAGAGACAGCGCGTCGTAAGGTTTTAATGGTGTAAAAATGGTTACTAAAAACGTATTTTGGTGACCTCTGAGCCTCTACGATGACCCCAGAACCCTTTCCTCGTGTCCACAACGTCAATTAAAACAACATTTGTGCCTGAGACCGGATATTACGTGCATATTTTACTGCATGAGTACTACAACATTGAACCTCTGGACCTTAGTAACGGGCAATGATATCGAAAAAAGTTTCTAAGTTCCCCAGGAACATTATCTTAAGAAAATATGGTAACGTTTCCGATGATCCACCGTGAAAGAAAGTATAGAAATGGCCATCTCCAGTTTTCGCACCCAAAAATCGTGGTTTTCAGGATTTTTTTTTTCAGGAATTGCTCATGGACAAATGATGCTTTTATAGGCTGTTTAAGTCTGACCCTTTACCCAGCCTAATGCTTAGGCTGGAGGAACTGTGTAGTGCTTAAATTTTGATCCTGTGCCATAGAATAGGTGCAGTACGCCCATTCTTCCAATAGGTATACAAATGGTCTCTAGGCCAAGGGGTATCCAAAACACTTAGCTCCTTATCTCTGTGGTCAATAGGATCCGAGACATGACCACCTACAAATAGCATTTTCGCGCGCTGCTTTTTTTTTTTTTTTTTTTTGACATATTGGTACCGCGTCCTATCGTGCACGGACGGATACAGTGTACAAAAGTATATAATTAGAAACAAAATGCAAAAGTTTGGTATTCAGGGAGGATAATTTTGCTTGGCGAGCGCTATATTTTTCACGAAGTGGGAAAGGAAGAATTTATGTGTCTCAATTTTTACGTTAACGTGGAATGCGCGGATGTGGTGCACTTAAAGACTGAATTGCAGCTCCGGCTTTCCATGGTATCAGTTCAAAACTTTTCACGTATGTCAGTTGGTGCATTTCGCTAGCTTACCATTCAACTGAGGAAGAAGTTTCAAAGCATAATACCAATTACAGGCGAACAAAATAATCTGAAAAAAAGTTAGCATTTACAGTCCGGTTACTAGCAACCAGTTTTTACGTTAGTGGTTGTTTCGAATTTCAGTATCTCCTATATGGGGCGGTTAGAAAGGAGTCTGAAAATCGTGTAAGGGTGTTGCAGGGTAGGTTTTCCACAGAAATAATTATTTAGAAAAGAATTCGATACGTTGCACCTTTCCGAGTTAATTAGCATTGAATTTAGCCAATCATGCCGTTTACTGCGCAAATTTAAGCGGCCCACCAGATAGAATTAGTGTCAGTTTTTCCCATAGCATAGACGATAGCACACAAGACTGCTCAGCTTATGGCTCGGGTTCGATCCTTGCTAACGTCCCACGTCCAATTTTTGTATCGCACTCTTGTTTGTTTTTCGGAAACCAAACGATGAACACGTATGGCAACACCGTCTCTGTCGAGATGCTTGAATTTGCACGCGTAACGTCCTGATCGGCTAACTACAGTGCTAATTAACTCGGCAACAAGGCAAAGAATCGATTCTTTTTCGTAAATATTATTTCTCACCACAACCTAGACTGCAACACCCTTACAACCTCTTCTGACTATTTCTGACCACCTTGTATATTAGATGGTACACTACTGACCATTAAAATTGCTACACCACGAAGATGACGTGCTACAGTCGCGCAATTTAACCGACAGGAAGACGATGCTGTGATATGCAAATGATTAGCTTTTCAGAGCATTCACACAAGGTTGGCGCGGGTTTCGACACCTACAACGTGCTGACATGTGGAAAGTTTCCAACCGATTTCTCATACACAAACAGTAGTTGACGGGCGTTGCCTGCTGAAACGATGTTGTGATGCCTCGTGTAAGGAGGAGAAATGCGTAACATCACGTTTCCGACTTTGATAAAGGTCGGATTATAGCCTATCGCGATTGCGGTTAATCGTATCGCGACATTGCTGCTCGCGTTGGTCGAGATCAAATGACTGTTAGCAGAATACTGAATCGGTCGGTTCAGGAAGGTAATACGGAACGCCGTGCTGGATCCCCACGGCCTCGTATCACTAGCAGTCGAGATGACAGGTATCTTATCCGCATGGCTGTAACGGATCGTGCTGCCACGTCTCGATCCCTCAGTCAACAGATGGGGACGTTTGCAAGACAACAACCATCTGCACGAACAGTTCGACGACGTTTGCAGCAGCATGGACTATCAGCTCGGAGACCATGGCTGCGGTTACCCTTGACGCTGCATCACAGACAGGAGCGCCTGCGATGATGTACTCAACGACGAACCTGGGTGCACGAATGACAAAACGTCATTTTTTTCTGCTGAATCCAGGTTCTGTTTGCAGTATCATGATGGTCGCATCCGTGTTTGGCGACATCGCGGTGAACGAACATTGGAAGCGTGTATTCGTCATCGCTATACTGGCGTATCACCCGGCGTGATGGTATGGGGTGCCATTGGTTACACGTCTCGGTCACCTCTTGTTCGCACTGACGGCACTTTGAACAGTGGACGTTACATTTCAGAGGTATTACGACCCGTGGCTCTACCCTTCATTCGATCCCTGCGAAACTCTATATTTCAGCAGGATAATGCACGACGGCATGTTGCAGGTCCTGTATGGGCCTTTCTGGATACAGAAAATGTTAGACTGCTGCCCTGGCCAGCACATTCTCCAGATCTCACACCAATTGAAAATGTCTGGTCAATGGTGGCCGAGCAACTCGCTCGTCACAATACGCCAGTCACTACTCTTGATGAACTGTGGTATCGTGTTGAAGCTGCATGGGCAGTTGTACCTGTACACGCCATCCAAGCTCTGTTTGACTCAATGCCCAGGCGTATCAAGGCCGTTATTAAGGCCAGAGGTGGTTGTTCAGCGTACTGACTTCTCAGGATCTATGCACCCAAACTGCGTGAAAATGTAATCACATGTCAGTTCTAGTATAATATATTTGTCCAATGAGTACCCGTTTATCATGTGCATTTCTTCTTGGTGTAGCAATTTTAATGGCCAGTATTGTATCTAATGCCTCCATTGTTATTTGCGAAGTACTTCAAGGATTTTATCAGCACACATACAAGGAAGATTTATTGACTGGTGAAATTTGAAATATACATACGACCTGTCACACGAGCTACTTGATAAAACCTGCTATACTCTTTGTTAGAGGGCAGATAACGTGATTCGAGGTAAATGATTACTATTTATCGTCAAAATTCACTGTCATAATAGAGATAGACACACGTACGCACACAGATCTCACACTACGCGAAGGAATGGTGCCTGCCGCCGCGAAGGATAGGGAAAACCTCTCCAATTAGGCGGCTGAACCTGCCCGTCGGGATCTCCCAGCCATACATGCCGTACTACTTTACTTTGCTATTAGCCACATAATTACAAGGTACTATTTAACGTCAGCAACGAGAATGTTCAAGTCTTTCGTATATTTTTAATTTTAAACGACATAATAATTACATATTAGCACTTTTTTACTGTCAAGGGAATTTATTGTGCTTTTGCTTTTCGTTGCAGAGTTTGTTCTTATGCAAGCGTTTAAAGAATTTATTGTCTTTGTTACGTCCCAAGTAGGACCTCTGAGTGTTTCTGGAATTTTCTACCCATCACATTTCTGTTCCTCCGGCATTTGTGCTGTGGATCTCTTGGATTTCAGGAGTACATATGGTATCTGTTGTGACTTGGCAAGACAGCCAAGCCACTAGGAGGAGGAAGCCGAAAGGCACGCGTTTAAGCTCACGCAGGCTGGCGTGAGGTCTGGAGCATTTAAGGAAGTTAGACTTTAGCAAAAAAGGTCGTAGCTGTTGGAATACTTAACTTTAATCCATAATTGTTGAACATCGGTCTGACTGTACATGCATCACAAGATAAATAGCAAATGATAATGGCGCCTTGCTAGGTCGTAGCAAATGACGTAGCTGAAGGCTGTGCTAACTATCGTCTCGGCAAATGAGAGCGTAATTTGTCAGTGAACCATCGCTAGCAAAGTCGGCTGTACAACTGGGGCGAGTGCTAGGACGTCTCTCTAGACCTGCCGTGTGGCGGCGCTCGGTCTGCAATCACTGATAGTGGCGACACGCGGGTCCGACGTATACTAACGGACCGCGGCCGATTTAAAGGCTACCACCTAGCAAGTGTGGTGTCTGGCGGTGACACCACAGTATCTGCTTTCCTCTGTCAGCAACGTTACATTCTCTTCGGACAACCTCATCGCACACGTAATTCATATCGACAACAACAACAACAACAGCAGACAAGATAGTAGACTGTGAAGTGAATACGTTGCAAACTTTCTTGATAGTTCGCTAACAGACCGACAGCCGGTGAAATTGGCGCGTATACAAGCGGATATGAATGGGCCCGGACGAAAGCAGTCTGCTCCCGCTCACCTAGCGATTTCAGGAGAGAGAATTGCCATTCGCTGCTATACGTTCGCTTGTCTTCGACGTGGCGTAAAGAGCGCTTAAGACGACAGCTCTGCACTACCAAAGAATTTTAATGCTTCGTAGTAATGGACTAATGAGTCTTTTGATCTGGTCAGTTTCAGTGTTCACGACTTGAAACTATTGATTGCATGCGTTTTAAGCTTAGGTGACGTTTCAATAAAGCCGACATAGAGGAAATAAAAAACGTTGTTGGTTTTTTGGCAGTTACGCTAGGCGCTTGTGAGACGTTAATGCTAATCATTATATGAACAAACTGCACATGAGACAAACATTAATGGTATGAGCATTGAAGAACTGACGATACACTCTGTAAGAAACAAGACATCAAACGTTAATGAACATCCGACTCTGCATTTGGAAAATTCTGTAGATGCTCTTAGGTCAGTATGAAGCTATTCTAAACAAACTAGTTCGCTAAAAGAGCAACAGCCCAGATATGGCAGCAATGCACAGAACACACTGTCGAGTTAACGGTTGAAACAGAAAACTTAACATGTACAAACCAAAGAACTTGATGACCAAAAGCCAGAGATAAGAACTTTTTCAAAAAAAGAAGCATCAAAAACGTCTAGAACAATTTTGGGAATTGTGAAATTTGACATGCGAAATGTCTGAAATTCCATTGCCAAGCGCCCAAGCTGACGTCTTCTCTTTGTCTAATCACTAATTCAGACAAGTTTGTTCTTTCAGTTTGTACAGATTTCAAGCGGACAAGTGTGAACTAGCTCACTAACAGTTCAATTCAACATAATTCAATTTATTACTATGAAATTTAGACCTGTGGCCTGGAAACTCTAAATAGGTCATACACATTCAGTAATCATAATGACATACAATGTTTTGTATTACGTACGTAGTGATGAATCATTTTAACGGCAATCAGTGGTAATATTAGTTAAAAATAAAACAGAATATTTGAAAAATTAGAATGAACTTAGAAAAAATAAAAGGAATTAACTGATGTTCGCAGCGAAAAGCTTCCAGATTGCATTACTAACCACTACCAATGTACCTGCCACAAATTTCATTTCATAGACGAATTCGTGCTTCGGCACTCAAAAACATTTCGAAACTTACGTGTACACCGGCGTCACCGTCGAGGGAATCATTTATGAAACTACAGGGTGGTCCAAAAGTCCATAAACACCCTCATAAAACTCAAGTGGAGTTGCAAACAGCAGAACGAAGTCCCTACACATGAGGAAGGGGAGGGGAAAAGGCTTGTCACCAACATGGCGGCCATCTTGAAAACTGCCATCTTGGATTCAACTCAAAATGTGTAATGGGACAGATAGAGAACTTCACCAGAAAAACGATGACGTTGTAATTTTGAACATAGCTTTATTCTTTCTCGAGTATAGCCAGTTATGTGTGGCAGCCAGAGAGACGCTCAGGACCGTGAGCGTACCGAAAAGGTATCAAATGAAGTTTTGAACGTGCAAAGTGCAAATCTCATGCCTAACATGTTACATGCGTTTAAAAGTTAGGTAATATTTACTTATGCTCATGTTTTATCTTTGCCGGCCGGAGTGGCCGAGCGGTTCTAGGCGCTACAGTCTGGAACCGCGTGACCGCTACGGTCACCTGTTCGAATCCTGCCTCGGGCATGGATGTGTCTGATATCCTTAGGTTAGTTAGGATTAAGTAGTTCTAAGTTCTAGGGGACTGATGACCTCAGACGTTAAGTCCCATAGTGCTCAGAGCCATTTGAACCATTTTTTTTTTTATCGTTGTTTCCTCATTTATAGGATACGAAAATGTCGTTAACACAAGAAGAACGCATCGAAATCATCTTTATGTCAGCAGAACGTAGTACACGGCTCATTGCTGAGGTTTACAACAGTCACCACCCGACGACACAAACCGTTTCTCACAGCGCAATAGTCAAACTTTTGGCAAAATTCCGGGCAACAGGTTCTGTCGCAGAAAAACCGAAAGTTGGAAGACCACAACCCGCAAGCAAGAACGGTTAGTGCGCTGGTATCTTTTAGCAAGAGCCCGCAATGGAGCACTGGCCATTAGTCGCAAGAATGTGAGGTTAACCATACCTCAATTCTGCGATTATTTTCCGATAACTAATTGCACCCATTCAAAATTCAATTGCTCCAACGCCTGAATGAGGATGACTTAGATCGTCAGGTACAATACTCAGAATGGGTGATTCAACAACCGCAGATAAACCCTCATTTTCCATATCAGGTACTGTTCAGTCATGAAGCCAGTTTTTTTATCTGTCGTGAGGTGAGTCACAGATGTCTAAATTGATCGGCTTGCTGAAAGTGATAATATGGTGTAGCGTGTGGCATATCTACATCTACATTTATACTCCGCAAGCCACCCAACGGTGTGTGGCGGAGGGCACTTTACGTGCCACTATCATTACCTCCCTTTCCTGTTCCAGTCGCGTATGGTTCGCGGGAAGAACGACTGTCTGAAAGCCTCCGTGCGCTCTCTAATCTCTCTAATTTTACATTCGTGATCTCCTCGGGAGGCATAAGTAGGGGGAAGCAATATATTCGATACCTCATCCAGAAACGCACCCTCTCGAAACCTGGCGAGCAAGCTACACCGCGATGCAGAGCGCCTCTCTTGCAGAGTCTGCCACTTGAGTTTGTTAAACATCTCCGTAACGCTATCACGGTTAACAAATAACCCTGTGACGAAACGCGCCGCTCTTCTTTGGATCTTCTCTATCTCCTCCGTCAATCCGATCTGGTACGGATCCCACACTAATGCGCAATACTCAAGTATAGGTCGGACGAGTGTTTTGTAAGTCACCTCCTTTGTTGATGGACTACATTTTCTAAGGACTCTCCCAATGAATCTCAACCTGGTACCCGCCTTGCCAACAATTAATTTTATATGATCATTCCACTTCAAATCGTTCCGCACGCATACTCCCAGATATTTTACAGAAGTAACTGCTACCAGTGTTTGTTCTGCTATCATATAATCATACAATAAAGGATCCTTCTTTCTATGTATTCGCAATACATTACATTTGTCTATGTTAAGGGTCAGTTGCCACTCCCTGCACCAAGTGCCTATCCGCTGCAGATCTTCCTGCATTTCGCTACAAGTGGTGGGACCGTTTTTTTTATTGAAGATCCACTAACAGCCAATCGTTATCTGAGGTTGGATGAAGAGGTGTTTCCTTCGCTGTAAGCAGAGGATGGGACATTTCTGGAATTCCTCCAGCATGATGGAGCCGCACCGCATTATGGACGCTGTGTGTGGGCATACCTGGATGTGCAATTTTCCCAAAAGTGGATTAGTTGTATGGGTGCCGTGGAGTGTCCACCACATTCATCAGATTTAATTCCTTTGGACTTTTATCTGTGGGGTCACGTCAGAGCACTGGTTTATCCCAAGAATTTATGCGATCTGGTTCATCTTAACTAGCTCTTTGTTGCATGTGGTCAGATTCAGCCGGATGTGTTGGTCAAAGTTCATCAGGACTGGATTCAGAGGATAGCATTAACACTTCCATATATTGGATAGCATATTGAAACATTCCTGCGACAGTTGGTGTTCCCTTGGGAGTGTCTAACGTCGGCTTAATGCCTTTTCGGTACGTAACACTCACGCTGCCGAGCGTATCTCTACTGCCACACGTAACTGGTTATAACTCGGGAATGAATGAGGCTATATTCGAAACAACAGCGTCATCGTTTTCCTGGTGAAATTCTCTGTCTGTCTGCTATGTCACATGACTAACCTCCCATTAGAAATTTTCGAGTTGAATCCAAGACGGCGGCTTTCAAGATGACCGCCACGTTGGTGACATAGCTGAAGTTTTTTCCCCCTCCCCCTTCCTCAAGCATATGGACTTTGCTTTACTGTTTGCTACTCCGTTTGGATCTTATGAGAGTGTTCCAGACTTTTAGGCCATCTGTTTTTTCAAGAAACGAGTTTCGCAACTCAGTGTCTTCGTGCAAGGTAGGCTTTGGAAATTTGGAAATTTGTGGCAAGGTCTTATGGGACCAAACTGCTGAGGTCATCGGTCCTTGAGCTTACACAGTACTTAATCTAACTTAAACTAACACTAAGGGCAACACACACACTCATGCCCGAGGGAGGACTCGAACCTCCGACGGGGGGAGTAGTGCGAACTGTGACTAAGCGCCTCGGACCGCTCGGCTACCCCGCGTGGCAATACAGGCTTTAATTTGCCTTTCGGCTACTTACGTTTCCTCGGCTATAGCTCAGAAACGTCAATAAGGTACCAGAATGCCTGGCGAGCTGCCGGAAACATGTAGTGGAGCAGCTAGTCGTACTCGCCTCCATAGTCGGGAGAAATCGGCAAACATCGGAAGCCTTCGGTAAGATAGCAAATTTGCTTCAGCACACGATTCTCGACCTATGAGGACCTATACTGCCGTAGCGAAGAAGCAGCAAGAACTCCATTGTCGAGCGTTGTCGAGCTGCGTAGACGGAAGCACAGTGAACCGAGGGGGTTGTTGGCAGATGAAGAACGTTAGCCTAAGAAGTATCATGGAATTTGTTGTACCACCCATCGATAGTTTTGTCTGTTATAGCTCTTGTCTAACACTTGGTACGAAAGCGTCGGCGAACAATCACAACTGACTCACATTTGACCAATTCAAGGACACAAAAAACGCACGAATCGCTCCATTACAAGCCATGATCTGACATGCCTGCTCCTTATTGGTCTGCTCTGAAACTATGCCACAGCGTATATTACAAATCGCAAGTTAGAGAGAGATGCTCTATTGTTCACTGATGTATGTGTCATTTTTCTGTATGTCTTGTAATTTTCAAACAGTCTTCTTCTGAATTCCCTTACGAAGAAGTCTGTAGAAATGTTTCATTTGAATATACAGGGTTATTACGAATGATTGAAGCGATTTCACAGCTCTGCAATAACTTTATTATTTGAGATATTTTCACAATGCTTTGCACACACATACAAAAACTCAAAAAGTTTTTTTAGGCATTCACAAATGTTTGATATGTGCCGCTTTAGTGATTCGGCAGACATCAAGCCGATAATCAAGTTCCTCCCACACTCGGCGCAGCATGTCGCCATCAATGAGTTCGAAAGCATCGTTGATGCGAGCTCGCAGTTCTGGCACGTTTCTTGGTAGAGGAGGTTTAAACACTGAATCTTTCACATAACCCCACAGAAAGAAATCGCGTGCGGTTAAGTCGGGAGAGCGTGGAGGCCATGACATGAATTGCTGATCATGATCTCCACCACGACCGATCCATCGGTTTTCCAATCTCCTGTTTAAGAAATGCCGAACATCATGATGGAAGTGCGGTGGAGCACCATCCTGTTGAAAGATGAAGTCGGCGCTGTCGGTCTCCAGTTCTGGCATGAGCCAATTTTCCGCGGGCTACGCGTGAAACTTGCCCGCACGCGTTCAACCGTTTCTTCGCTCACTGCAGGCCTACCCGTTGATTTCCCCTTACAGAGGCATCCAGAAGCTTTAAACTGCGCATACTATCGCCGAATGGAGTTAGCAGTTGGTGGATCTTTGTTGAACTTCGTCCTGAAGTGTCGTTGCACTGTTATGACTGACTGATGTGAGTGCATTTCAAGCATGACATACGCTTTCTCGGCTCCTGTCGCCATTTTGTCTCACTGCGCTCTCGAGCGCTCTGACGGCAGAAACCTGAAGTGCGGCTTCAGCCGAACAAAACTTTATGAGTTTTTCTACGTATCTGTAGTGTGTCGTGACCATATGTCAATGAATGGAGTTACAGTGAATTTATGAAATCGCTTCAATCATTTGTAATAGCCCTGTATGCCTGATGCTGGGGGACTCTTCAACTCCCACCATCTCGCCTCCTGGAAGGGTTGCCCAACATACCAGAAGGCGATGAAGTCTTCCCGCCCTCCCTTCAAGAACATCATGGCGCAGTTTTCGCTGGAAACACTCCACGATTTGGCATCTGATCACGTCCTAGTGATCCTGCACCTAACTGATGTAAGTCTCTCCACACATGTATCGTATACCTTCGCCATCACAGACTGGGACAAATGCCTTACCAGGAACCTCCACAACACGACCTGTCAAAACCTCGACCTAACAACGTCTGCCACTCTAACTAGCATTGTCGATTATGTAACCATGAAAATCCAGAAGCTCTGCTCCCATTGTACCTGGGGCTGTAACCTACTCGATGATTTCCCTCCTCTGCTGTGTGAACTGAAAATCCGGAAGAACGCAACCACTGGCAGTGGAAACAATTTCCTGAGCAGTGGGACAAGCATTGCATGAGGTATATCCAATGCGGATTCTGCCACTGCCTAGCTGATTGGAAAACTAGTCAAGGGTAGGACGAGATCTCCACCTTTCTCCTCCAACGTAAGTTAGAATGGGTTGTCGTCCAAGCCCTAAGGTGCTCCACAGTGAGGACCAACCATCCCATCTTAGGACAGGTGGTTTAACTTATGATGCCCTCCACATGGTGGAAATTCTGGATAATGCACTTGAAGCCCAGAATCAAGTGCTCTTCCAGGACCTCACGACTTATGAACTCCACGATCATCATGACATTCTGACAGCTGTTGTCACTGTCGGAAACAAACAATCTGTTACTATCAGGCACCTTACGTCCCTGGAAGAAGTCCAATGGATCCTCTGGTAGAAGCATGGACAGTTGGCTCTTGGATTGGATGGCATCTTAAATGAACACCTCTGTCAGCTCCCATGCAAGCCGCTGGTCTTATTCATCAGCATTCTGAACTACTGTCTCACAACTGGCCTTCAGAGACGAAGCCAGTTTCTTTATCAATGGTGGGGTGAAAAAACTGAATCACAAATATTGGCCTATTGTGAGACAGCAGTTCAGAATGCTGGTGAATAATACCAGTGGCTTGTAAGGGGGCCAGCAGAGGTGTTCCTTTAAGATGCTATCCAATCCAGGTGCCGACTTTCCATGCTTCCACCAGAGGACCATTGGACTTTATCCAGGGACATTTGGTGACTGACAGTAAGAGATGGCATGTTTCTGAAAGTGACAACAGCTGTCAGAATATCATGTTTATTTTGCAGTTCATAAGGCGTGAGGTCCTGAAAGAACAGTTGATTCTGGGCTTCATATGCACTGGCCAGAGTTTTCAGCACATGGAGGGCGTCATAAGTTAAGCGATCCACCCTGTGGATGGAATGGTTGGTCTTCGCCAATGGCCAACAGCCCATTCTAACTTACGCTGGAGGAGAAAGGTGGGGATCAGCCCTTCCTTTGTTCTGTTTTCCAATCAGCGAGGCAGTGGCAGAATTTGCATTGGAGATGCCTCATGCAATGTTTGTCTCTTGCAACTGAAAGGAGAAACTTTATAAGATTAAAAAATTTTATTTGATAAAACAAGTATCTCTCTTTTGACTATTCTTCTGTCCCCCACCCCCTCCCCCAACGTGTAAAGTCGCAAGATATTTCATTAACATTCAGTGCTCCTCACCCCATAGTCAACCAAGATACCTAAAGAAGAGCACCAATATGTTCACAGTTTCTTGTAAAAGCAGTACAAACGTAACTTCCTCAGATTTACAAATAAGGTAAAGAAGCACGAATTCTGTTGCTGCTGGACCATGAAGTTGTTTTTGTATGCCAATCCTTAAAACAGGTGGAAATTTAAGTTCAGGAGTACACTATTTGTTAATAAGTGTAATGAATTGCACAATTAATTGAGTGCAGAAATCTCTCAGAACAATGTGTGTTGTTCAACAAATAGTTTCACATTTTCCTGTGTCAGAGAGGGAGACACCACCATTATTAGTATGCCTGCAACAGACCTGGCGTTCGTCGTGCCTAGCTGACGTGACGTCACGAACAATCGCCGAGGCCTTCCTTTGAGTCGGTGTTGGTACTACCCGCTTCATTTTATATTGACGGCTCGGCCTCTCGTGACATCTACTTAGTCAGTTCCGCATTAAGTAGCGTTGTCTGTTTACTTTTGATCGGACAGTGCATATCACACGAAGTACTTCCGTTCCTAATGAACGAAATGAACATGTTTTCTTGTGTCGAGCGTTAAATGTAGCTGGCGCTCCACGCGTCCACACGCGGCCCAGCGAACGTGCAACCGCTCGTGGCTGATAGCGCTGTAGTTGTGCAGTTGTGCGAAAGTCCTACGTGCGTGCGAAGCGTCATTCGATTTGGCCGCTTGGTGGCAGCACGCTCGCCCGGAATCGACGGCGCCGGCCGCCTTGCAAATGTTATTGGGACGCCCATTTGTAACGGCGCAGTAGCTGTCCGCGTGCCGCTGTTTCGTGATGGAGCGCGCCTCACAGCTGACTGTCGCTGGCTGGTGTGTGTGTGTGTGTGTGTGTGTTCACAGTATTGGGGAATGGGGCGAACTGTTTCCACCTCCCTCCTCCGCCTCTCTGCTCATCTGCTGCAGCGGGTGTATATTGGACAGACCCATACCGTTGGGAACCGTATCTCAAACGCATATCGCAAATAACGCAACTGAGTCTGGTCGGCAGTTTTGCGGGCTAAAAAAAAATAAATTCCGCCCCCACTTGGAGCGCGCGCGCGAGCACACACACACACACACACACACACACACACACACACGCACACAAATACAGAGAGGCGCAGCTCGCGCGCCCGACTGGAAGCGTATCGGACACGCCACTAATTTAGAACGGTATGATCTACGACCGCAGCATTTGCACGGATCCGGAAGGAAACTTCTGCGCGCGGTAACCGCTTAATATTTCCGCGGCAACGGTAAAAAAAAAAGTGCAGCATATGCCTCATATCCGGCGAATCGTTATTCGCCCAAACCGTAAAGGCGACGCTGCGAAATGCCTCGCCGGGCACAGTGTTTCGCAGAACGTTGTCCTCCTCCTTCTCTAATTTCCTCACTTCTCTTTGGTCGGCTGCTGCGACTAATAAAGTACGGCAGACCAATATCTACAGCTACACAGGGTGTTCATAAAGACCCGCTATCATTTCAAAATAATCATAACTAGAGAATTGTTGAAGACTGAGATTCGTGTTTTTTTTTGGGGGGGGGGGGGGGGGGGGGAGGGGGGAGGGGCGCACAACTACAGTGGTCATTAGCGCCCAGACTAAGTTATGAATGCACTGCGAGGCACAATGTTAAAACAGTAACTAAAAGGGACAACACTATAAAAGGCACATTAACAGGCAAAGGGATTAAATGAAAACAGCATATTCAAATGTCAGACAAATTTGCCAATTGGATAAAACGAAGAACGCCAGCAGCTGCTCCTGGGTCATCCGCTAAAATGTCATCCAGAGTACATGTCAGGCGAAGATCAATGCGCAGTGTATTAAAATTCGGACAGGACTTTCAAATGTAGCGTACCGTCAGCAGTTGCCCCACATGGGCACAACGGCGCCGGCGCAGCCGTCAGCAGATGGCGATGGCTGAACCGGCAGTGTCCAATCCGTAACCGGGCCAAAACGACCTCCTCCCGCCGAGATGGGCGTGAAGAGGTCGTCCAAGCCGTGGGGAGAGGTTTCAAGACCCGAAGCTTGTTTTCAGCAAGCGTAGACCAATCGGTATGCCACAGCGATACGAGGTGTGGCTAGAAAAAAAACCGGACTAGTACTGGTGAAACAATAAAACGAATGCAATAAGGCTGAAAGTCGCGTGGCCTGTCACGTGACTCTCGCTCCACCTACTGCTCGAGTTTCATCTGCCTCCTGCACATACGCCCGTGGCGTCTGTTTTAAGTAGTTGACGTTTTGTCTGTGCGTCGGAAAATGTTGAGTGTACAGAAAGAACAGCGTGTTAACATCAAATTTTGTTTCAAACTAGGAAACTCTGCAAGTGAAACGTTTGTAATGTTACAACAAGTGTACGGCGATGATTGTTTATCGCGAACACAAGTGTTTGAGTGGTTTTAACGATTTAAAGATGGCCGCGAAGACGCCAGTGATGACACTCGCACTGGCAGACCATTGTCAGCAAAAACTGATGCAAACATTGAAAAAATCGGTAAACTTGTTCGACAAGATCGCCGTTTAACAATCAGAGCAGTGTCTGAGTTAACAGGAGTTGACAAGGAAAGTGTTAGGCAGATTCTTCATGAAAGTTTCAACATGAACAAAGTGTGTTCAAAAATGGTTCCAAAGTGTCTCACAATTGAACAGAAGGAACGCCGAAGAATGATTTGTTCTGACATCCTGGAAAACATTGAAAGTGATCCCACCTTCTTACAAAATGTTATTACTTGCGATGAATCGTGGTTTTTTACTTACGATCCCGAAACTAAACGCCAATCGATCCATTGGAAAACTCCTGGTTCTCCACGACAAAAAAAAAAGCACGAATGTCAAAATCGAAATTCAAGGCAATGATGATTGTTTTTTTTTACATTAAAGGGATTGTGCACATTGATTGGGTACCAGAGGGACAAACAGTGAATCAGCATTACTACATTAGCGTCCTGGCTACCCTACGTGAGCGAGTACAGAGAAAACGGAACGATTTGTGGAGAAAAAAGTCATGGATCCTTCACCAAGACAATGCCCCAGCTCACAGTGAGTTGTCAGTGAAGACGTTTTTGGCAAAACACAACATTCCCATCTTAGATCATCCACCCTACTCACCTGATTTGGCCCCCTGTGACTTTTTTCTTTTCCCTAAAGTCAAGTCAGCTTTGAAAGGAACTAGATTTGAGACTGTTGAAGCAGTAAAAGAAAAAGCGACGGAAGTAATGTATGGACTTACCGAAAATGATCTGCAGCATTGCTATGAACACTGGAAAATTCGTATGGAGCGGTGTAGAGACCGAGGAGGAGAGTACATTGAAGGCGATAACATGAAATTGTAAATAATTGTAAATAAATGTTTTTTCCAGCATCAGTCCGGTTTTTTTCCAGCCGCACCTCGTAAAATGCGCTGACAAATGAACCTGCTAAAATCAGATGAAGGCACACAACAAGAAGCTGTGCGAGGCTGGAGGACCGCAGCCTCGGCCGCGGCACCTGCAGCTTCGTTCCCAGGGATACCGACATGGCCAGGAACCCACATAAAGCTAACCGGAGAACTGTCGTCCGCCAGCTGCTGAAGAGAGCGTTGGATCCGGTGCACGAAAGGGTGAACTGGATACGGATCACTGAGGCTCTGGATGGCGCTCAGGGAATCCGAGCAGATGACATAAGCAGAATGTCGGTGGCGGCGAATGTAAAGAACAGCCTGATAGAGGGCAAATAGCTCAGCTGTGAAGAACGAACAATGGCCATGGAGCCGGTACTTGAAACTGTGTGCCCCGACAATAAAAGAACACTCGACACCGTCATTGGTCTTAGAGTCATCTGTATAAATGAAGGTCGTATTAATGAACTTCGAACGAAGTTCGACAAACCGCGAGCGGCATACCGAAGCTGGGGTAACCTCTTTGGGGAGCGAGCTGAGGTCAAGGCGAACGCGAACCTGAGCCTGGAGCCAAGGTGGCGCTTGGCTCTCGCCCACTCTCAAGGTCGCAGGGAGTGAAAAATCAAGGTGCTGAAGGAGGCGACGAAAGCGAACTCCAGGGGGTAGCAGGGCAGATACATACAACCCGTATTGACGGTCGAGAGAGTCGTCAAAAAAGGAACGATAAGACGGGTGGTCTGGCATTGATAATAGCCGACAGGCAAACCGACACAGCAGTATATCGCGCCGGTAGGTTAGTGGTTTGTTGTAAGCCTTTCAGCAGCTCTCATAGTTATCGCCCCTTTATCCTTTATTGCGGATTTGACTTGTGAGTGCACAAAAGTGGCGACAGACCAGGAGAAGGTACAATGTGTCACCTCGTATGCTGGTCTGTGACAGCGGTAGAAGGGCAACAGCGGCAAAAATAGAGATATTGAACTGGTTCATAAACTTTAAAGAGACAGACAGTGTCAAAGACCTTCCTCGGAGTGTTTTAGGCACGCGCTGACAATAGTGCAAGCTTCATTTCAACGCAGCCGTAAGAAGTCAGTTCGTCGTGTATCATGCGAATTACACGAATATGACCAACTGTCCATAAAGAGACACATAAACGGTTACGCCTTTTTGCTTAAAAAGTGAAATTGGTCAAAGCACTCCAACCAAACGATCATCCTATGCACTATGTGCTAACTGCCAACACTCGAGCGGATTTCTGCAACAGGCCATAACTGTGAGCAACTTCCGCGAATTTTTTTGACGGATCCGGCCTGCCGATCTCAGCCTGCTGTTTTCCACTAACGTGCAGGCTCCATCCGTCGGATCTAGTCTCTCAGTTCTGCCAAGGGGGCGCAAGCCTTTGTGTGTGGCGTAAATCTTGGATTCGTGAAGCCCCCTTCTTGCAGCGGTGTACCGTACGTCTCTAGAAGAGCGTAGCGTTCCAAAGGATTGGAAAAGGGCACACATCATCCCCGTTTTCAAGAAGGGACGTCGAACAGATGTGCAGAACTATAGACCTATATTTCTAACGTTGATCAGTTGTAACACGTATTATGTTCGAGTATAATGACTTTTCTGGAGACTAGAAATCTACTCTGTAGGAATCAGCATGGGTTTCGAAAGAGACGATCGTGTGAAACCCAGCTCGCGCTATTCGTCCACGAGACTCAGAGGGTTCCCAGGTAGATGTCGTGTTTCTTGAGTTCCGCAAGGCATCCGATACAGTTCCCCACAGTCGTTTAATGAACAAAGTAAGAGCATATGGACTACCAGACCAATTGCGTGATTGGATTGAAGAGTTCCTAGATAACAGAACGCGGCATGTCATTCTCAATGGAGAGAAGTCTTCCGAAGTAAGAGTGATTTCAGGTGTGCCGCAGGGGAGTGTCGTAGGACCGTTGCTATTCAAAATATATGTAAATGACCTTGTGGACAACATCAGAAGTTCACTGAGGCTTTTTGTGGATGATGCTGTGGTATATCGAGAGGTTGTAATAATGGAAAATTGTACTGAAATGCAGGAGGATCTGCAACGAATTGACGCATGGTGCAGGGAATGGCAGTTGAATCTCAATGTAGACAAGTGTAACGTGCTGCGAATACATAGAAAGAAAGATCCCTTATCATTTAGCTACAATATAGCAGGTCAGCAACTGGAAGCAGATAATTCCATAAATTATCTGGGAGTTGGCATTAGGAGTGATTTAAAATGGAATGATCATATAAAGTTGATCGTCGGTAAAGCAGATACTAGACTGAGATTCATTGGAAGAATCCTAAGGAAATGCAATCCGAAAACAAAGGAAGTAGGTTACAGTACACTTGTTCACCTACTGCTTGAATACTGCTCAGCAGTGTGGGATCCGTACCAGATAGGGTTGATAGAAGAGATAGAGAAGATCCAACGGAGAGCAGCGCGCTTCGTTACAGGATCATTTAGTAATCGCGAAAGCGTTAGGGAGATGATAGATAAACTCCAGTGGAAGACTCTGCAAGAGAGACGCTCAGTAGCTCGGTACGGGCTTTTGTTGAAGTTTCGAGAACATACCTTCACCGAGGAGTCAAGCAGTATATTGCTCCCTCCTACGTATATCTCGCGACGAGATCATGAGGATAAAATCAGAGAGATTAGAGCCCACACGGAGGCATACCGACAATCTTTCTTTCCACGAACAATACGAGACTGGAATAGAGGGGAGAACCGATAGAGGTACTCAAAGTACCCTCCGCCACACACCGTCAGGTGGCTTGCGGAGTATGGATGTAGATGTAGATGTACATCCGCGGTCCCAGGACTGTGGTTCATGCTCGAAGGGCCAAGGGCCACACACGACACATTTCGGTAGCAGCGATCGCGTATCGGCAAAAGTACACAGTACAATACGACGTTTTTGAGCACGATTTATTGCTGGACTGTTTTTATTTTAAAACATGTTTGCATCGTCGGCAGGAAGTTAGTCTGGACGATATGAAGAAATTTGTGGCAGTCGTCGGTGATCTGTACGTCACATACACATATATTTCTCGGAATACACGTACACAATATACCTCGAAAGAATAATAGCACAAAGTGGGTCAAAAGTGGAATGCCGAAAGGCAACATGCGAGACATACATGTAGATCTGAATCGGAATCGTGGTCTTTCGTCTGACTCGTGGAAAGTACGTTGTGTTAAGAAAATGGTATACTTGATCTTTTTAAAGTACATTAATTACATTAATTCGTAATACCTGTAAAATAATGGATGTAACAATAATGGAAATAGTACAAGGAACGTTTTATAGGCGCTCGCCGTAATGTGGATTTACCCTGTTCCACTTCTTTCTAGAGGCCTGCAATTTTGTCAGCTCTCTCCTGAAATTATTGTAGGTATTTTAAATCCGTCTTTGCAAAATTTTCGTTTTATCGAAATGAATCATCATCAGTGGCTTGTAGTGAGATTTATTTCCAATTTGGCTTGCTTTTTAGATCTAAAAACGATTCATCAAAAAATATGTTGATGTTTACTCGCAGTATTTTACGCCGGAATTTCGCCTACATCAGGAAACGTCGTCTGTTTGCACGTTTGGCACTGTTGTTTTTCGCCTAATCGTAGACTGCTTGCTTTGCAGTTCTGCATGTACATGTACTGATGTGAAACGCGACATGAAAGCAGACGGTGTATTCTGATCTGAACGAAAACTGGACGTAACATGCAGTAAACAAAATCAGCACGTTTTGTAATAAACTTTTTTTTGTTTCTAGAAAGCAAGCCAAACTGTAAATATGTTTCGCTACAGACTACTGATGAAGTTTCATTTCAATAAAACGAAACACATTTAGTGAGGAAAGTACTCATTTTCTTGTAGTTGCAAAGACGGGTTTAGAATACCTTCAACACGTATAAAGCAACTACGTGCATTATGGCCACACAAATGAAGAATTTCTGTTCTGTAAGTTTATTTCAAATTTTGTAGCTTGGATTTTATTCCAGAAATGTTTCAGCCATCTCTTTGTACGTCCTGTTTTTAAGATTCTGGTACATGGAATGTTCATGTGTCAATTTCCAGAAAGAGATTTCGTTGTACATTTGTATAAGTTCTTCGTCAACAATACATTGAGTCAAAATTACTCCAATATCAGTGGAACATAGTACCGCAAAATGACTCAGCGCGTTTTATTTACCACCAGCAGACCGCAGTACGTGGTAAAAGATTGTAAATAGAAGGATACCGACCAATGAAAAACTAGTTGGCATCCACCACATCAGGACAGGCACATGTGACATGTGCAGTGAACGACATACTCTGGAGCACAGGATTCTGTGTCGAACGGACGCAGAAATTTGGAAAACTAATACTGATAATACTCAGGCTGATTAACAGAAGTACACCGAACCAATTCGCAGCAATAACTGCGGCGCCAGATTTTAAACCATTCCCTACTCGCAAGTGATCTGCCTCCACATGGATACTCACCCACACAGCGCACTCCATCTATAACCTCCGACACACTGAGAAATTACAGTTTCTAACTTCTCAATTGGACCAACATAAGAAAACAAAGAGAATATCAAAATATGAAGAAATTTTTACATATTCTTTAACCATTGCGCTTGACACAGCCTTTAAAAACTGTTGTGGTGAATGTCGACAAACTGTTTAATAACAACAACAAACTGACGGGCTGCAATCAACATCAACGCGCAGCAATACAGCGCTTCAAGAATTGGGAATTTACAATGTTGAATTAACTGTGTAAGTTCATACGATAACAATAAAAGTCTTGTTTAGAAATGTGGAGCACACATTGAAATTTTAGAATACACACAAAAAGACCTTGACAGCCGCAAACGTGTTCCAACTAGCCAAGTTCTACTTCTAATAGTTCTCAAATTATGATTTTCTGAAATGATAGCGGAACTTTATGGACACCCTGTAATTGTTTTCCGGAAGGGGTCGTTTGCTGTGTGGTGGAGGGGGAAACATCTATTTTAGTTCATGGTGTTTAGTGCAGATAAAGTGCAGCCAACAATTTATTACATGGGTGCTACATACGATTACTAAAAACGTTGTGTCAGGATACGCAAGGCAAATGTGAGGTGACAACAGATCATAACAACACATCAAGATATCTGTCAACAAATGTACAGGGTGACAATTATTGAGCTATGTAAAGAAAACGTAAATTAGTTATGAACTACGGCGTGCACACTTTATTCAAAATGTAAACGTCACTACACACATTCGGATTTAGGTTATCACATGTTCGATACGCTAGCCATCATTGACGGTGATGGGGCGCAGACGAATAGCGAAATTCTGCATGACCGGAACATCGATGCTGTCGAAAGACCTCCTCAGTGGCTGTTTTCAGCTCAGCAATGGTTTTGGGGTTATTGATGTACACCTTGACTTCAAATGTTCAAATGTGTGTGAAATCTTATGGGACTTAACTGCTAAGGTCATCAGTCCCTAAGATTACACACTAGTTAACCTAAATTATCCTAAGGACAATCACGCACACCCATGCCCGAGGGAGGACTCGAACCTGCGCCGGGACCAGCCGCACAGCCCGTGACTGCAGCGCCTAAGACCGCTCGGCTGATCCCGCGCGGCAGCTTGATTTTAAATATAGCCCCTCAAAAAGGAGTCACATGTGTTCAGACACAGAGGACTCTGGGTACCCCAGAGACAGAATGCGGTCCCCAAAGTGCTCCTCCATGACATCAAACACTCTCCCGCTCCGATGGGGTCGAGCTCCGTCTTGTCGAAATCAGGGTCACTTTGATAATGGGGACGAAATCATCTTCCAAAACCTTCACGTATCGTTCGGTGTTCACCGTGCCGTCAAGGAATACCGCACCGATTATTTTCACGCCAGACAGTCACCCGTTGAGGGTGAACAGACGTCCCGATCGCGAAATGCGGATTCCCAGTCCCGCAAGTATGCCAGTTTTGCTTATTAACGAACCCATCCCAATGAATGTGGGTTTCATGGCGAAACCAAACTATACAGCGCATATTCTGCATCTACATCTACATATATATACTCCGCTACCCACCAAGCGGTGTGTAGCGGAGGGCACAATTCGCGCCAAAGTCATATTCCCCCCCACCCTCCCCCCTCTGTTTTACTCGCGGATCGCACGAGGGAAAAACGACTGTCTGAACGCCTCAGTACCAGCTTTTATTTCCCTTATCTTTGAATGATCGTTATTACGCGATTTGAAAGTTGGTGGTAATAATATATGCTCTACATCCTCGGTGAAAATTGTATTTCGGAATTTAGTGAGCAGCCCATTCTGTTTAGCGCGTCGTCTATCTGTAAGTGTGTCCCACCTCAAATTTTCTATGAGATTTGTAACGCTCTCGCGATAGCTAAATGTACCAGTCACGAATCTTGCCGCTCTTCTTTGGACCTTCTCAATTTCTTGAATCAGACCCATCTGGTAAGGTCCCATACAGACGAAAAATACTCTGAGACTGGACGAACTAACGTATTGTAAGCTATTTCCTTTGTTGAAGGGCTGCATCGCTTTAGGATTCTACCAATAAACCGCAATCTAGAGTTCGCCTTACCCGTTACTTGTGTAATCTGATCATTCCATTTGAGATCATTTCGAATAGTCACACCCAGATACTTGACTGATTTTACCGCTTCCAAAGACCGATCATTTATTTTGTACTCATACATTAATGGGGATTTTCGCCTTGTTATACGCAGTAGGTTATACTTACTAATATTGAGAGGTAACTGCCAGTCATTACACCACGCATTTATTTTCAGCAAATCCTCATTGATTTGTTCACAACTTTCGTGTGACACTACTTTCCTGTAGACTACAGCATAACCGGCAAACAGTCTAAGGCCGCTGTCAATACCATCACCCAGATCGTTTATTTAAATCGTAAAAAGCAGAGGACCTATTACGCTGCCCTGGGGCACACCTGAAGTTACTCTTGTTTCTGTTGAAGTTACCCCGTTCAGGACGACATACTTCTCCCTGTCTGTTAGAAAACTTTCTATCCAACCGCATATGTCACTGGATAGACCGTAAGCGCGCACTTTTTGTAGCAAGCGTCAGTGCAGAACTGAGTCGAACGCCTTTCGAAAGTCGAGAAATATGGCATAAACCTGGGAGCCAGTATCTAGAGCCTGTTGTATATCACGCACAAAGAGGGCCAGCTGTGTCTCGCATGACCGTTGTTTCCTAAAATCGTGCTGGTTTCTGCAGATGAGCTTCTCAGAGTCTAGAAAAGTCATTATGTCTGAATACAAAATATGTTCCATGATTCTACAACAAATCGATGTCAGTGAAATTGGCCGGTAATTATGTGTATCCGATTTTCTACCCTTTTTATAGATTGCTATGACCTGGGACTTCTTCCAGTCCCGAGGAACTTTCCGCCGTTCCAATGATCTCTGATAGATGACGGATAAGAATTGTGCTATATTTGTAGCTTAGTCAACATGAAATCTTACGGGGATACCGTCTGGGCCAGATGCCTTTCTGGCGTCTAAGGATTTTAACTGTTTTACAATCCCAGATACACTGAACACTATGTCAGCCATCCTTTCGTTTGTTCGATAATTGAAAGGGGGAATGGTGATGCAGTCCTCTACCGTAAACGAGTTTTTGAAAGCTAGGTTTAGAATTTCGGCCTTCTGTTTATCATCATTAGTTACATTACCCGTACTGTCAGCAGGAAAAGGTATTGAATTATTTGTAGCGTTCATAGATTTTACGTACGACCAAAATTTTTTGGGGTTATATTTAGAATCTGCAGATAAAATATTGCTTTCAAATTCGTTAAAAGAGTCTCTCATTGTCCTTCTGACAGCGGCTTTCATTCTGCATAATTTCTGTTTGTCAGCAGGGCAGTGACTACGTTTAAAACGACTGTGCAAAATTCTCTGCTTTCTCAGCAACTTCCTAATATGTTTGTTGTACCAAGGTGGATCCTTCCCCCCCCCCTCCCCCCTGTATTTCTGCTAGGCACATACTTCTTTAGCACATGGTGGACAATACCCTGAAATTCCGACCAAAGATGCTCAATATCTTTGTATCTTTGTGTTCCGCGGTGAATGCTTGGAGCGGACTATGAAGGTATTCATTAACGACACTTTTATTAACTTCCACTTACATAGAAGCCACAACGACTTTATTGTCACTAATACCTTCTTCTAGATTAACTTCCTCAAAAATATCAGGTCTGTTTGTCGCCAAGATATGTTGTATGTTGAGAGCGCTCCTAGAATAACTTCACACGAATCTTTGCTTCTGCTCCCTGTGATAAACGTGTGATTTTCCCAGTCAATGGATGATAGATTAAAGTCTCCACCTATAACTAATGGATAATTTGGATATTTACTTCCCATGTACTCAAGACTTTCCCTGAAACGTTCTGCACGTTTGTTGTGGATGCTGTTGGTCTATAAAAACATCCTAATTCCCATCTTGCCCCGCGGTCACCATACTAAAGCAAACCGTTCAGAAGTTACAATTTTATTTCATACAGTTCGATAATTGTCACTGTGTAGTTCTTTCATATTACTAGGGAAAAAGGGTAATGAATAGTACAAGCGCAAAGAAACCTAGCAAGGTGGCGCGGTAGTGGCACATGTGGCGTTTTCAGGAGGCTTCTTGTTCAAAACCCTATATCATCATACAGGTTTAGCTTTTCTGTAATTTCACTAAACCAGTAAAGGTGACAGCCGCGATGATGCGTCTGAGAGACCATGGCTGATTTCAATCCCCTAACCTTCTCCATTCAGAGCTTTCACTTCGTCTCTACTGACCCCGCCGTCGACGGGACGTAAACCTATAATCCTCTTTTGTTTTCATCCCGGAGTTGAAACAGCCACATAATCTCCTGTTTATACGGTGACTTCAATTCGATAAAGACACAGAAATATGCAGTATTATCTGACACATTCCACTGGATTTGTTTCTGGGAACTTTTGTATCCCGCCTGGCAGGCGGCGCGTGGGTTTGCTCCTGTGAACTGCTTTTGCAAAGTAGGCCGAGAGTGCAGGGAAAGATGAAGTACTTCGGTACTGCGTGTAAATCAGGCCCCCACAACCGCACGAGTGGTCGACTGTGAAGAGAGGACAAATTGAATAGCTGGGCGGCGGCCATTAGAGTGGTAAACTGACGCGCCGAGTTCGAATGTTTATACATCGCTTTTGGTTATAAAATGCCTTTCCTTGAGTTAGGTCGCAAACATATTGCCTCATTTAAATACGTTACTACAATATACTTTTTAATTTATGAACAAACAGCAACTAGTCACTGTTTATGAATTTATCTTACGTAATACATGGAAGCTGCCATAGCTAAAAGTTATGTACTGGGCCCCTAGCATTTTTCGTAGTTCATTTACGATAGATGTACGCAAAATGCATCAAAATACTCGAAGATTTGCCCACTATATTAATAGATATTTTCTGACTCTACCTTGCTTTAGATTTTATGACGAGAAGTGCGTTATATATGGCATAGTGCTTTGGCAACTCACGACCAAATTATGAAGTTTCAACCTAACCTAGACCATGAAAACACTACCGATCAGCCAACTTTCTTCAAAATGATCAGAACATATAAAATGGTTTTCTGTCGGTCGGAAATGTTGCCTACTGACAGTGTGTAACCATTTTTGTAACAGCTGTGGTTTTGAGAAAGGAAACCTGCAAATAGATGCACAGACATGATGCTAATACCGTGTTACATAAACATTTATTAAGCAAGCGCACTGACATACAAAACAACTTAAAATATTCACATACCTGTGAAATGTAATATTCGTTCCTTTCTCGAACTTGTACAATTAATCGCTACACAACTCTTCACCATTGTACTTCTTTTGATCGGAATGTACAGACAGTAAAATTACGAGTAACAACTACTGTATGTACGCCCCAACAAATATACAACGTTGAATCAGGGTCTTCATAAACAACAATACTACACAACACATCAGACTACAACCACTATAATGGCGTCCAGCCGAAGGTTCAAATTATCCCGCGACTGCAGCGCCATCAGTGAGTCTAGTTATTTTTTACAAGGTCTTTGGTGTAAATTTAAAGCACGTTTACTAAAGAAAGAATATGAATACGTATACTGTAACTTCATTTTGGCTGAAATGAGCACGTAGGTGTGAAGCTGCACATCAAATGTAACATCGGCTAGAAGTTACAAAGGCAAAATCTGTAGTGGCTCGCCCGCTATGAAATAGAAACAATGTTGCTTGGTCGTCTACTCGGAATCAAATGGGTAGAATCTGGAGCGTCGCTCGTAGAGCTGCACAGCCCCGGCTAGAGGGCGCTGTCGTCGGTGTCGGTGTCGTAGTGCCAACCTAAGAACTTGTACCTACGCCGTGGCATCGTAGCTATCGATACCACAGGAATAAAAACTGAACTCTACGTGGTGATTCAGGTGCCCCCAAACACGGTCGTTTTATGCAACCCGCAAAGTTAATCTGACCTCAATGCGACATGCGAGATTTTCGTATTCTCTACTTCGCTACGCATAAACTACTAGTTCTACAGAGAACAGGACCTTTTTCGTAGAAAATTTAATGTTGTTAAATTTTGAACTTGAATATGTTTCCGCTGAAGACCATGCTTTTCGAATTATCCAAGAAAACCGTACAGAAGTGGCCTTCACATGCACCTTCACTCCCACACTCAACTCCCGCAGGTAAGGACATCTAGAATATTGTTCATGGCACCCTCTCCTATAAGTCTACAAATATTTGCGAGTGCGTGAACTTTTCCCGCATTCATTGACCGCCCTTATCATCACACCCGCTCAGTCGGTCACTTACAAATTGACATTTACCTAAAAATAAAGTAAACAATTGCATCGTTGTATTCGCCAGGTCTTCTCACGACGAAACTACTGTGTTTGTAAGGTTTAAGTTTGGATCGAATTGTCAACGTAATCAGTTTTAGGATAGCGTTTAGAAAAGTCGTATTTCTTACATTACCGAATTTTCATGCAGTGGTATCAAGGAGTGCCACGAACAACACACTAGAAATCCAGGTTAGTGAGGGTTTAGTGTGAGGTCGGAGGTGCATTTCTACGTTTTTTTTTTTTGTTTTTTTTTCAATAACTCGAAAGCAGTGGCCTCCAGCGAAAACTTACCCCAGTACAAAATACGAGTACAATGAGTTGACATAAGTCATGGGACGGTTCCATAATGGTGGGGGATGTGTGTACGTTCAGTGGACTGGGTGCTCTGATCAAACTGAACCGGTCACTGACTAGAAATCGTAATGTTCGACTACTTGCGGACCATTTCCAGCCATTCACGGTTTTCATGTCGATCGCTATGTCACCGGGCCACAGTTGTTCACGAATGGTTTAAAGAACATTCTGAACAATTCGAGCGAATGATTTGGCCACCCACGTCGCCTGACATGAATCCCGTCGAACATTTATGGGAGAATCGAGAAGTCAGTTCGAGTACAAAATCCTGCCCCGGCAACACTTTCAGAATTATGGCCGGCTATAGAGGCACCATGATCCAATATTTTTACAAGGGACTTCCCACGAATGGCTGAGTCCATGCCACGTCGATTTGCTAGACTACGCCGGGAAAACGGAGGACCGATACGAGATTAGGAGGTGTCCCATGACTCTTGTCAGCTCAGTATATAACCACCCGGTATTATGAGAGCCGACAATACTTTTCATGATTCACATATGATGAAGATTTCTTTCGGTACTGGTAGCACGACAAACTGGAGAGGAGACTTTCCACAATCCACCTTACAACCCATGTTTCCTCTAATTCTACGTACATGACCATGTAGCAGCGAGAGTAGTGTTTCCTGGCCGATTGTTCTTTGACTTTTACTCTTAAGGGTATCTGTGATGTACACAGTCTGTCTGGAAACTCGTCTGGATGGAATTTCTTCAGCGTTTTCGTGAGATCCTCTTGCTGGCAAAATAAATTCATGACGAGTGACACAACTCGTCTTCCGCTGGCACTGTTTAGAATGGGTACTATTGAGAGGAATAGTATCGAAGTATCAGCTAGACGACAGTTTCCGACCCGAGCTCCCTGATGGATACTTATGGATCTGTATAATTCTTTCACCATAATTGAAGGGGTCAGTGGAAGGAGACGTCAGCTATCAATTTAGTAACAATTAGTTGATCATGTTGTCTGTTCTACTTTCAAATGCACCACATTCTGATACCAAGTAATACCATTCGTAACGCTAGGAAACACCAACTACTACATAAATTCACTCACTCCATTTGTTTCTTCAGGACGTGGCGATACGCGCCGTTCTCATTATCCGCCTCCAGTTCTTTCTGTGTAACGCAGTTTCCTTCCATCCAGCGACTCCACCAGTCTACACTCTGTCACCTCACCTTACCGCCCACTTATTGGCTGTCCAAGGAGTTCTTGAAATTTCTATCTTCCTGTTACACATCTGACAGACGACTCTCCCTGCATCCACAATGATGACTTCTCCAGTCCATTGAAAACGTCTCGCTTTGACGACTGTACCGGCAGTAAAGGGCATCTCCTGTTTCTCTTCAAATTTACTTTCCTTCTTCGCATTACATTTTTTTTACAGGAAGTCATGCGCAGTAACGTCTGACCTATACGTGTACTTAGAAAACTCCTAGTTCTTTATAAGAGATTGGCTGGAAAAATATTATTTTATACAGTGGAACTAAATGTTTTACGAACTCATAGCGTGTAGGTAATTGGTCTACTGTGTACAGTGATCTAATAGCTTACTACAAAATTTACGTAAATGTTAAAAACTCTATATGTGTATACTTCAAATAATAATAACTCAGATTAACCAGTAGATACACAGATCACAACTCTTTGTTGAGTGCTGTGTATTTGTATCCAAAAGATAAGTCAGTAGGCTCCAGAATACATATCCTCCACTACGAGCTTAGAATCATAATCATTCCATGTAAAGGGAAAAATAAACATTTTTGTAGATCATTTACAGTAGGTGTGAGAGTTCACAAACAAGTGGGTCCAAAGGAATGGCGCGATCAGGAAGAGAGTGGAACGACTCCTAAGAAACGGTCATTTATCATTCACTACGGTTGGGGTCAGTTTCGTTCCCGTGAACAGTCGTTCACAGTTCACTTCGACCGGTCTCGTTCCTGCCTTGGTTTAGTTCAGTTGGTCTCGTCCCTCGGTGTAGTTCTTCTGATCCTCGTTCCTTCCTCGTTCCTGTGCAGGCTGGTTCGGTCTTTTCTGTTTACTCGCTTATCACAAGGCCGGTTGTTGTTCTGTTTCAACGCGCAAAACGAGCAACCATTGATTTTTTCGATTGTAGATTTTTTTAATTTTCATCTGCTTGATTTAACGACTAGTTTGTAATATAACTTTTAATCATCTGTTAAATTGTAGTATAATGAAGTTTATGGAAAACTTGCGATTTTCGGTTTTCTTCCTAAAATAAAACATGTCAAGAGACTCTTATTTTTCAAGTTTGGTTGTTTCTTTGTGCTACCCCATAGTTTGGTTTCTTTGTACAAAAAAAAAAGAACTGCGCCTAATTTCAGCTCAGTAGGAAAAGGGAAGGGCGTCTCTCCATTTGAGAAATAGTAGGATGCCATAAAACCATATTTACTGTTCATCTCACAAGATATTGTTTGGAAGTAGATTTTTAACAAAATACTTTTTCTACTTTCAACTTAATTATTAATATCGAATAGTTGTATTGACTTAAATAATACAACCTATAAAGCCACTATTTACTAAGTGTGTGAGGCAACTACGGTTGCCAATTTTTTACAGAGGAAAAAGGGATCGAGGAGGAAGCCTACAAAATAAACAATTCAAATAGTGTTTTCTACAAAGAAATATATTAAAAATGTGCATACATGTTTTATTTTACATTATTGCTTGAATTTATTTGCAGACTTTGCTTCTTTTTGCAAAGATTCGTTGGATTTTATGCACATAAAGAATTCTCTACAATTAAAATTAAAATTCACTGCTACTTGCAGTTCTGCTTTTATCAGCTCAGTGGTACATTTGTTTTGCACCTCTGTCCATTTATGATTCATTACAGAAAAAATTGTTTCTGCTTCAGCATTTGAACCAGGAATGCTTAATACAAACCCAACTACTTTCGGCAAACTGGGAACCTGAACATTTTTAGCTCTCAAGGTACAAAAACATTAACCCACCTATTGTTTTCATTGCATTTGATAGATACGCTTTGCTTCAAAATATTCTTTACATCACAAAATTCCTGAAACAAACATCATTTATCTACATTGTCTCCATTATTTCTTGAAGATGCTTAAATTTTAGCTCAGAACTTAGACAAAGAGGTATCCAAGATTCAATCGACATTGGCAGTTGACCTTCAAATTTGAAATTCTTCACCAAATATGTTTTCAATGGCACATAAAATTCTATAAGACTATCTTCAATGCGTTTTCTAGTTAAGGAAAACATTAACTTATTTAAAATTTTATGTGTACTATTACCAAAATATCTGTAACTCATACTTTGCTCAATTTTTCTGATCAAAGTCTTGACCGCATTAAATGTTTCCATTATAGTAATATCAGAGGGTTCTGAAAACTTTGAACAATCTAAAACAACTACATCAACATGGGGAAAAAAGTTAAATAAATCTCCAAAGTTAGCTATTTTTCAATGTCGACAGAATCATTTAAATATGTCTTTAGAGCTTTAGAACAATCATCAGAACAATTCAGCTAACTTTTAATGGATTCCCAGTTTGCAATGAGTCTATCAGTTGCTTGTGTTAAAGAAAGCCATCTAGTAGGTACATGTCGGAGAATTTCACTCCATTCTACATCTACAAATCCAAAACAGGATTTTAGAACTTCCCTTTGCTTTGCAGAAATGGAGAAATTGACCATATAATTTTAGGACCAAATTTTCAAGATCAACATCTAGGGTATTTCAGGCATGTTTCATCACATTGTGCAAAATATAATTTGAACAGTTTGCCTTGAATATTTGTTTGTTATCATCATTTAACAGTTTAAAATACTGAATTATGCTTTTCAAAATTAACGATGACATTATCAGCGCACTACAGTTGCGTATATCAAGTTTGTGGGACTCCAACGAACGTCTTAACGAATTACAAATAGACATTGCTCTCTTCTATAAAATCCAGAAGTTTCTTTTTTATTCCAATTTCCGGATAAAATGCCCTGCACCTCAAAACAATCGCATTCATCTTCCTATTTTTATGGTTTCAAGCATCAGTTGCTGTAGAGAAAAATTTACTCGACTTACAGGCATCGTTTAAAATTGTGACAAAATCTGAAACAGTCTTTTGAGCCAAACCTTCTTTCACAATTGCTTCGGCTTTAGTTCGCCCACAAGACATTTTTTTATAACACTAGAATCACTGAATGCCTCCTTCGCGATTTTAACATTGCAGTCCAAGCTGTTAGAACTGAGATTATGTTTCACTGTGTGATACGCGAATGTCAGTTCTGCTGCAAGAGCTCTGTGTGATCCACTTGTGGTATAGCTACCACTAGCAGAAAAGAAGCTGGATATTTTGGAAGACTCCTTTTTTGTATGGCCTAATGATATTAAAGATATTTATTACTACGTTAAATTCATATTTACGTAATTTTAAATTGCGCCAAACAAAGTAATACAATGGTACAACAAAATTTGCTAATAGCTCTCCCAACGAGAGACCAGTTTGTTTATACAGTCACTGCAGAATGTCTGACTTTGTCGGCGGAGCCCGAACAACCGCCACTGCTTGAACCTCTAATCTTTTTTTATTTTACACATTTAATTCCATGCATGAAATTACAACGAAAAAGTAGTAAAAGATAAAATAAAATGTTTATGAATCCTAAAAAGACGTGAAGCTATAAGTTTATGTAAACGCAATCAACAATGTAACACAGAGCTCAGCTTAATTTTTCAAGGAACTCCTCGACAGAATAGAAGGAGTGACCCATGGGGAAGTTCTTCAGTTTAGATATGAAAGCGCATGGATTATAGCTAAGATTTTTGAGGTCTTGTGGAAGCTTACTGAAAATGGATGCAGTGCAATACTGCACGCCTTTTTGTACAAGAGTCAAGGAAGTGCAATCCAAATGCAGGCTGGATTTCTGTCTAGTATTAACTGAGTGAAACTTGCTAATTCTTCGTAATAAGCTGATATTGTAAAGACAGTAAAGAATATATATATACTGAGGGGTCAGTGTCAGAATATCCAGACTAATGAACAGAGGCCGACAAGAGGTTTGCTAACTCACAACACTAACTGCCCGAATCGCAAGTTTCTGAGCCTTTGAGAATGTGAAGAATTACCCCAAAAATGCAAAATTAAAATAAGCAAAGTAGACTCCTTCTCTAGTCGAACTGTTCTAATGGTAAAAATGACAGCATTAAGTCTCTGAAGAATATTCTGAACATGGGCTTTCCATGACAGTTTACTATCTATCTGAATACCTACAAATTTTAAGTGTTCAACCTTATTAATAATATGCCCACTGTGTGCCACTGAAACGCCGACTTTAATTGAATTGTGTGTTGTAAACTGTAAAATCTGAGTCTTACTCTGACTAGTCGTTAGTTTATTTTCTACAAGCCATATGACTTATGACTTGAATAGTAATAGTTGAAACAGTGGCAATGTTGCACAACATCCTTTACTACCAAGCTAGTGTCATCAGCAAACAGAAGTATTTCAGAATCGCCTGTAATATTACAAGGCATATCATTTATATCAATAAGGAACAGGAGTGGCCCCAACACTGATCTCTGGGGACTCCCCATTTACTATATGTCACTCGGACCACACATCATGGCCATTCTCAACACTGTGGAGAACGATCTTTTGCTGTCTGTTCTTAAAGTAAGAGAACCAGTTGTGAGCTACTCCCCGTATTCTATCCTGGTCCAACTTTTGGAGCAATGTTTTATGATCAACACAATCAAACGCCTTAGTTAAATCAAAAAAAGGTGTCAAGCGTCCGAAACGCTTTGTTTAATCCGTCCAGAGAACATCAGAGAGAAAAGAGGATATAGCATTATCAGTAGTTGAACCACTTCTGAAACCAAAATGTACATTTGACTGCAAATTATGTGAAATTACGCGGCCTGTCACTGGCAAAGTGAAGTCCTCAAAGGTGTTCTTTAAGTTTTGGAAACAAATGAAAATCTAAAGGGGCCAAGTCGGGAGTGCATGGAGGATGCTCGATGACAGTGAACCCAAAGTGTCAGATTGTTCCAGTTGTCGTAGCACTTGTGTGTGGTCTGGTGTTACGCTGAAGGAGAGGCCGCTGCATGTGCAGACGAACCCTTCGAATTCGCAACTTGAATACAGCGTGTTATTTCTCACACACCGACATAGTTACGTTACACAACGCCACGTTACACCCTATAATTTGGAGACCTCTAGCGCCAAACGGCTGCGGATATTTAGACATGAAGAATACAGCTGTTGATTGTTAGTAATGTTTGTTTTATTTTAAAAGCTACAAAAGTTTTCACATAAAAAATTCGGAGGCCTTACTTTTCAGCACGCCTCGTAGCAGCATATTGTCATCAACGCAACTTCCCGACAGAGCGGCGATCAGTGCAGTGGTTTAAATTCTTTGGTAAAAACTACACGTGTCGCAGGCCCCCACAACCGCACGACTGGTCGACTGTGAAGAGCGGACAAATTGAATAGCTGGGCGGCGGCCATTAGAGTGGTAAACTGACGCGCGGAGTTCGAATATTTATACATCGCTTTTGGTTATAAAATGCCTTCCCTTGAGTTAGGTCACAAACATAATGCCTCATTTAAATACGTTACTACAATACACTTTTTAATTTATGAACAAACAGCAACTAGTCACTGTTAATGAATGTATCTTACGTACTACATGGAATCTGCCGTAGCTAAAAGTTACGTACTGGACCCCTAGCATTTTTCGTAGTTCATTTACGATAGATGTACGCAAAATGCATCAAAATACTCGATGATTTGCCCACTATATTAATAGATATTTTCTGCTTTAGATTTTATGACGAGAAGTGCGTTATATATGGCATAGTGCTTTGGCAACTCACGACCAAATTATCAAGTTTCAACCTAACCTAGACCATGAAAACACTACAGATCAGCCAACTTTCTTCAAAATGATCAGAACATATAAAATGGTATTCTGTCGGTCGGAAATGTTGCCTCCTGACAGCGTGTAACCATTTTTGTAACAGCTATGGTTTTGAGAAAGGAAACCTGCAAATAGATGCACAGACATTATACTAACACCGTGTTACAAAAACATTTATTAAGCAAGTGCACTGACATACAAAACAACTTAAAATATTCACTTACCTGTTAAATGTAATATTCGTTCCTTTCTCGAATTTATTTGTACAATTAATCGCTGCACGACTCTTCACTATTCTACTTCTTTTGATTGGAACGTACAGACAGTAGAATTACGAGTAACAAATACTGTATGTACGTCCCAACAAATATACAACGTTGAATCAGGGTCTTCATAAACAACAGTACTACACAACACATCAGACTACAACCACTATAATGGCGTCCAGCCGAAGGTTCAAATTATCCCGCGACTGCAGCGCCATCAGTGAGCCTAGTTATTTTTTACAAGGTCTTTGACGTGTCGCGACAATTGTACGCCATATTTCCGCCAAAGATTGTCAGCGATATAACGATCGTAGGCACTTATGGATTCATATTCTACAAGAGTACGTGCGTCACACCAGAAACACAAATTTGTAAGAGGTCATGTGCAAATGATACTTATTGCTGCAAATTATATATCACCGAAATGAATGCAGCATTAAGCAAGACGACCACATTGTCAAGTCTATTGACCACAGTATCGTTTCATCATCAGAGCTGGCAGCGAGACGAATCAACACATTAGTAGTTCGAATTCCAGTGACCCCTACCGATTCAGCACCAAGCCAAGTATATGTGGCGCACTGTACTGAGAATGATGGTACAAACTTCAGTGGCACAAAGACGACAAAGCTCGTAGGGAAAACGTGTAATTTAAGAAATCACGCTGATACAGTCGACTTACTGAGCGTTATCTTTATGAGTGAATACTGGGCGTTATTTTTATGAGTGAAAGCAGAAGTGCCCTTGGCACGGAAACTCCGTAGCAGAGTGTATAATTTGTAGAATTTCGATTTTCGTGTATTAATAAGGCTTCTCCAACACAAATTACTTCAGGCAAGCCGTAATATACAGTCTGATTGGTTTGTAAAACGTAATTTTTCTGAACACAACGCCCGTGTCGATGTTCTCCGTACACATTACACATAAATGCCTTAAACAATTCACGTAGTGCAACCGCAAAAAAGTTCAATCGAACTGACACCCGTGCTTTGGGTGCCACAGATCGGGTCTAGTGAAGCATGGGATACAACCCGTCGGCTTTGACCAATGACGTCAGAATTTGCCACAGATCATTTATTACACAGATGTAACAGCTGACAAGAGTTTTCAGAAACAAAGGAATACGACAAAAAAGATGGTTGAAATATATCAAGGCAAATAGTATTTTCACGTTAAGGATATCGCCTGTTTGTGTCGTATTATTTCTGTGGAAAATGGAGGGGAAAAAATGGATCGAATTACTGGTAGCATAGAATACCTCACGTCAAATATATATGCGTTGTATCTCTAACCTCATTCGAACTGTATTGGTTAACTGCAGTACGGGATACAAGTTTAGCGTAGTACTACGTCGATTTCTTCTTCTTCGTTAGCATTAATATCTTGTTGTTCAGTTGAACTATATAGGTCAGCTGAAGCACGGGATACAAATTTTACATGTGTTGTTCCTTTCGCCTCCGCTAGCACTAATAGTCTGTTCTTACGCAGATAGTAGTACTAGGGGAGAGTGGGGCACTCTGAACCACGGGGCACAATGAATCAGGTTGCATAATTTCAGTATAAGGTGGTAAATTATTTTTCCTCTGTGCATATGTTGTCAGTACTGCTCTATCAATTGCCACTTGTTTTCTGCAGGATCTAGTTCCTGCCATTAATGTTGTACTGGTGATATGTTAGTTTCGCTACAGTGAAGTAATTTTTGGAGACATAGATAGATTGAATTTTGTTCAATCCTTTGTTACCCAATTTTAGAGAAAGTAAGTCATTGTAACAATATAAATACTGTATTTTAATGATATAGATCTTCAAATATTAACAATGGTCATACATAACCTCACATGAGCTTTGTTTGAAATATGTACTGTTGGGGCACATTGAACCAAACTCTCCCGGGGCACAATGAGCCATGGTTCATTGTGCCCCAAGAATCTTTTAATTGTCCAATACAAGCATTCTGTACTTTGTTTCCTTAGCATGGGTAAAACATATGTGTAGGAATTTAAGGCTAATAAATAACAGACGTTCAGCAGTCCTGTTTTGTATTATCAGGTTTGAAGATGGTTCTTTCATACTGCAGGAAGATGGACAGAGGTAAAACTGACCATTACGTTATGCAAGAAGCTGTACTGGATGTTCTTAATAAGGGCATGGCAGTTCACCAAGCAGCTAAATCTCATCTAATACTTACCCAATTAATTACATTAAATGTGGTTCCAGAGAAATATTGACACCAAACTATGACAATTGTAAGGTATTTTCTGTGGAGCAGGAGAAAGAATTACGTAAAGGATGAAGCTTTTCTTCCAGATAGCAACATACTTTATGTGCTCCCATAACCTGCTACTGATGGTGTGACAAAGAGACAAAAATCATATTTCAAATTTGGAATCAGCTTCAAGTCCATTGATGTTCGATAATTCCAAAAAAACTAACATGATTGTGTGCCTACAGATTTAATTATATGATTCACACATGGAATATATGTAAACATTATGTTTAAAGTATATTTACACTTACTTTGTATGCTAAATAGGTTCTTTCAATGAACCTGTTTAAAGTGGTTTATTGTACCCACATGTGGGGCACAATGAACCATTCACCAAATTTTCTACAAAGGCCTGCAGCTAAAAAACAATTAATGACAATGCAATCATATAAGGCCATTTGATACTTGAATGATTAAACTGTAACATCTGTAAATCGCAACTGTGTAATAAAATTATTGGATGAGTAACACGGAGAAATATTTTTTATGGTTCAATGTGCCCCACTCTCCCCTACAGATGGCAGAAGTAGCTACATTCATAATATTTGTATCCCATACTTCCGTTGACCTACAGGGTGTTTCAAAAATGACCGGTATATTTGAAACGGCAATAAAAACTAAACGAGCAGCGATAGAAATACACCGTTTGTTGCAATATGCTTGGGACAACAGTACATTTTCAGGCGGACAAACTTTCGAAATTACAGTAGTT
This sequence comes from Schistocerca cancellata, assembly GCF_023864275.1. Classification (NCBI taxonomy): domain Eukaryota; kingdom Metazoa; phylum Arthropoda; class Insecta; order Orthoptera; family Acrididae; genus Schistocerca; species Schistocerca cancellata. The sequence continues at coordinate 60,917,294 of NC_064626.1, read as the reverse complement.
ACAGTTTTCAACAACAGATGGCGCTGCAAGTGATGTGAAAGATATAGAAGACAACGCAGTCTGTGGGTGCGCCATTCTGTACGTCGTCTTTCTGCTGTAAGCGTGTGCTGTTCACAACGTGCAAGTGTGCTGTAGACAACATGGTTTATTCCTTAGAACAGAAGATTTTTCTGGTGTTGGAATTCCACCGCCTAGAACACAGTGTTGTTGCAACAAGACGAAGTTTTCAACGGAGGTTTAATGTAACCAAAGGACCGAAAAGCGATACAATAAAGGATCTGTTTGAAAAATTTCAACGGACTGGGAACGTGACGGATGAACGTGCTGGAAAGGTAGAGCGACCGCGTACGGCAACCACAGAGGGCAACGCGCAGCTAGTGCAGCAGGTGATCCGACAGCGGCCTCGGGTTTCCGTTCGCCGTGTTGCAGCTGCAGTCCAAATGACGCCAACGTCCATGTATCGTCTCATGCGCCAGAGTTTACACCTCTATCCATACAAAATTCAAACGCGGCAACCCCTCAGCGCCGCTACCATTGCTGCACGAGAGACATTCGCTAACGATATAGTGCACAGGATTGATGACGGCGATATGCATGTGGGCAGCATTTGGTTTACTGACGAAGCTTATTTTTACCTAGACGGCTTCGTCAATAAACAGAACTGGCGCATATGGGGAACCGAAAAGCCCCATGTTGCAGTCCCATCGTCCCTGCATCCTCAAAAAGTACTGGTCTGGGCCGCCATTTCTTCCAAAGGAATCATTGGCCCATTTTTCAGATCCGAAACGATTACTGCATCACGCTATCTGGACATTCTTCGTGAATTTGTGGCGGTACAAACTGCCTTAGACGACACTGCGAACACCTCGTGGTTTATGCAAGATGGTGCCCGGCCACATCGCACGGCCGACGTCTTTAATTTCCTGAATGCATATTTCGATGATCGTGTGATTGCTTTGGGCTATCCGAAACATACAGGAGGCGGCGTGGATTGGCCTCCCTATTCGCCAGACATGAACCCCTGTGACTTCTTTCTGTGGGGACACTTGAAAGACCAGGTGTACCGCCAGAATCCAGAAACAATTGAACAGCTGAAGCAGTACATCTCATCTGCATGTGAAGCCATTCCGCCAGACACGTTGTCAAAGGTTTCGGGTAATTTCATTCAGAGACTACGCCATATTATTGCTACGCATGGTGGATATGTGGAAAATATCGTACTATAGAGTTTCCCAGACCGCAGCGCCATCTGTTGTTGGAAATTGTAACTACTGTAATTTCGAAAGTTTGTCTGCGTGAAAATGTACTGTTGTCCCAAGCATATTGCAACAAACGGTGTATTTCTATCGCTGCTCGTTTAGTTTTTATTGCCGTTTCAAATATACCGGTCATTTTTGAAACACCCTGTATATGTCTGTACACCGCTAACGAAACCGTGGAAATGAACGTACGTTACATTTGCAACCCATACCTCAGTTGAACTACGCGAAGAGGCAATAAGACGACACATATGCAATTTGTATCCCGTACTTCACTATGGAGTACAGTTTTTTTTTCGCCTTCGATGCTAATGGTATCGACTGAAAGTTATAGTTTTGATTACAGCAGTGACAATAGTATCCTTTCTTTAGTTGAGCTATATAGCTATACATAACATTTGTATCCTGCTCCCCAGCTGACATATACATGTAAGTCTCGTCATTGTTACATATGTTATTCTTTTCGAATAGGTAGTGTCAGTGTGAAGGTCAACTGAAGGACGGGTAACAAATTTTAGTTCTGTCGGCCGTTTCGCCTTTAATATTGCTAGTACAGATTCGAAAAAATCTATACTGTTACTAGTGCTGGGAAACGACAGCTCCGAAATTTCTATTATGCACTGGAGTACATGAAAACATAAGTAATGGTGTAATACAACAATGAAATACGTTAAAATAGTCAAATGCAGTCAAAGAAAAAAATGGAAAACTGAACTTACCGCACGGGAAAACAGAACTTAACCACACGGGAACTTCTTAAAAGATCTGAAGCACGCCTAGAAAGACATCAATAAAAATCACATACACACATACAAAACATTACGAAAACACGCACGCACGCACACACACACACACACACACACACACACACACACACAGGCCACGCCTAGAAAGACATCAATAAAAATCACATACACATATACAAAACATTACGAAAACACGCACGCACACACACACACACACACACACACACACACAGGCGGTCTTAGGCGCTGCAGTCATGGACTGTGCGGATGGTCACGGCGGAGGTTCGAGTCCTTCCTCGGGCATGGGTGTGTGTGTTCGTCCTTAGGATAATTTAGGCTAAGTATTGTGTAAGCTTAGGGACTGATGACTTAAGCAGTTGAGTCCCATAAGATTCACACACATTTGAACATTTGAACACACAGGCACACGCACAGACACACACATTCACCCCTCCCTCCCCATCCTAATGTGAAATTAGCTACGGCACATCTGCCCAACACGTTTAACAAAACATGTTTGGGGTATACCACATATCCATGAATATTCGTCTAAGTGACTTTGAAGTGTGGAAATCCGGCGTTTCCCCTTCCCTACAAGGATTTCACAGCTGACCAAGCCCCTGTCGATAATGATCTGAACTCAATATTGTGATCAACTAATCCCTATATGAAGAAAAATCATTTGAAATTACAATGGAACATTCTGCAACGTGACCTTCAGTTAAGCTGACCAAAACTTCCTTCCTTCGATTGGGTGCTACTTTAAACACCACATCGTTACACTCTTGACTTGAAACTACAGCCCCCCAAACCCATAATCCCACCGGAGGTCCCCCCCCCCTGTTGTACTTCCTTTTGCCAAAATACTACTCGTCAGTTTCCACCATAACACGCCCCCCCCCCCCCAAAGGTTCCATATATTTCATATCTCATGTATTCCCCACAAACGTCCCTACAAAAAGAGTACCAATCCACAACTGTACGCTTACTCACACGACATTCATGGACACACAGGCTATCTCAGACACCAACACTACGTGATTTTCATAATGTCTCTCAAGCCGAGCTTAGATTTTTCGAACCACGTCCCTCGTCTAATGGACCGCCACAACCGATCTTTGCTGTAGCGCCATACGTGAGTACGGCGACGAGATACACTTGTGAGGCGCGTATGTTCGCCGCACTCACGACATCGAACATACTGGTCATCGAGACCACACATTTGTAAAAAACAAATCGTGGTCAACATGTCTAGATCCATGGCCTCTCTCAAATTATCCAGGTTCATCGGCACAGATAAGTACATACCCACAAATGAAATTGAGATACTAAAAATTATCCTAAAATAAGAAACTAATAGTCCAAATTACCTCAATATCACTAAGAATAAAAATAAGTACCGAATGAATTGCAAACAACCAATTATTTAAATAATATTTTGAGCAATATGTAGCGATCTCTTTTAAAATCACATTCAATTATTTTAATGTACAATGATAACGCTTATCGGGAACACAGAACTGGTTTATTGTCTACGGCTGAAAGTGAAGACATTTTTATCTATGAGTAATGTGTGACGTGATTGGTCAAAGCCTACGAGTTGTATCCCTTGCTTCACTAGACCCCACAGATCAGTAGAACTCAGATGTTTACTGACGACTTGCTTACCTTTTAACTGCAGTCGTTTCTCCGCGCTCTTCCTTCATTTCACGGCTTTTCTTAAGATTTTGCCGACTGGTGACTGAAGCATTAATGTTGCTCGTCATTCGTCTCGCCTCAGACTGTTGCTAAGCAACGTTGCGGGCAGCTGCAGCGACCACAGTATTGTTAGAACTGCGTCACGTCGCGTGGCTCATTGGCATACGGAAAACAGTCACCGCATAATTGGCAGAACTTTCCAGCGATAATTGCGGGGCGATGGAAAGGAAAAATGGACAGTCAGTAAAATAGTCGCGTCAAGTCAACTACGGCTGTGTTTGAACAATCAAATGCTGTTCTGGAAATCCTTCAGAGGTTACGATACGTGAATCATTTACATCCTTCACTCAGATCAAAGAACAATCTGAAGTAGGACTCGAACATCAGTCAACTGAATCTATAGAACGAAAGTACCTAGAGCTGAACAAACGTTCGGCCCAGGCTATGCCAGACCATCCGTTCTGAGGAGCGTGTACACTTGCATGCAAAAACGAATCAAGTGGAAATTTAAATTTAGTTTTTAATGGCTGGCACTGTAGACGCTAATCAAGAAACAGCTCTAGTGGCGTTTATGCCACGTCATTGCCCATATTTACAATCCTGGAAATTGAAATAAGAACACCGTGAATTCATTGTCCCAGGAAGGGGAAACTTTATTGACACATTCCTGGGGTCAGATACATCACATGATCACACTGACAGAACCACAGGCACATAGACACAGGCAACAGAGCATGCACAATGTCGGCACTAGTACAGTGTATATCCACCTTTCGCAGCAATGCAGGCTGCTATTCTCCCATGGAGACGATCGTAGAGATGCTGGATGTAGTCCTGTGGAACGGCTTGCCATGCCATTTCCACCTGGCGCCTCAGTTGGACCAGCGTTCGTGCTGGACGTGCAGACCGCGTGAGACGACGCTTCATCCAGTCCCAAACATGCTCAATGGGGGACAGATCCGGAGATCTTGCTGGCCAGGGTAGTTGACTTACACCTTCTAGAGCACGTTGGGTGGCACGGGATACATGCGGACGTGCATTGTCCTGTTGGAACAGCAAGTTCCCTTGCCGGTCTAGGAATGGTAGAACGATGGGTTCGATGACGGTTTGGATGTACCGTGCACTATTCAGTGTCCCCTCGACGATCACCAGTGGTGTACGGCCAGTGTAGGAGATCGCTCCCCACACCATGATGCCGGATGTTGGCCCTGTGTGCCTCGGTCGTATGCAGTCCTGATTGTGGCGCTCACCTGCACGGCGCCAAACACGCATACGACCATCATTGGCACCAAGGCAGAAGCGACTCTCATCGCTGAAGACGACACGTCTCCATTCGTCCCTCCATTCACGCCTGTCGCGACACCACTGGAGGCGGGCTGCACGATGTTGGAGCGTGAGCGGAAAACGGCCTATCGGTGTGCGGGACCGTAGCCCAGCTTCATGGAGACGGTTGCGAATGGTCCTCGCCGATACCCCAGGAGCAACAGTGTCCCTAATTTGCTGGGAAGTGGCGGTGCGGTCCCCTACGGCACTGCGTAGGATCCTACGGTCTTGGCGTGCATCCGTGCGTCGCTGCGGTCCGGTCCCAGGTCGACGGGCACGTGCACCTTCCGCCGACCACTGGCGACAACATCGATGTACTGTGGAGACCTCACGCCCCACGTGTTGAGCAATTCGGCGGTACGTCCACCCGGCCTCCCGCATGCCCACTATACGCCCTCGCTCAAAGTCCGTCAACTGCACATACGGTTCACGTCCACGCTGTCGCGGCATGCTACCAGTGTTAAAGACTGCGATGGAGCTCCGTATGCCACGGCAAACTGGCTGACACTGACGGCGGCGGTGCACAAATGCTGCGCAGGTAGCGCCATTCGACGGACAACACCGCGGTTCCTGGTGTGTCCGCTGTGCCGTGCGTGTGATCATTGCTTGTACAGCCCTCTCGCAGTGTCCGGAGCAAGTATGGTGGGTCTGACACTCCGGTGTCAATGTGTTCTTTTTTCCATTTCCAGGAGTGTAGTTTAATTGTGTTGTGCAGTGTACGTACGTAAATGTCACATAGACTTTTTTGTAACCAATAAGAAACCCTAAATTTAATACACATAGATTTGTGAACAACTTCCCGAATCTAATGCTTTTGGTCTGTCTGAAGCAAAAATTACTCATTTAACATTTCTTACGTGTGCTACCCCTTAGTTCTTACTAAAAACTAAACTCCGTCGGAACAGGCTTCGTAAGGCCTAATGGTAACGACAGACCCCCAGCCGATAAGCCTCACTGGATGCGGATATGGAGGGGCACGTAGTCAGCACACTGCTCTCCCGACCGTTGTCTGGTTTCGTGGCCAGTCTCAGTCAAGTAGCTCCTCAGGTGGCCTCACAGGGGCTGAGTGCACCCAGCTTGGCAACAGCGCTCGGGAGACGGGCTGGTCATCCAAGTGCTAAGCCCATCCCGACGGCGCTTCATTTCAGTGATGTGACGGATACCGGTGTTACCGCTGCGTCAAGGCCGTTGGTGTTAGCTCATACTGGTATCGAATTATTACACTTTTTTGTGAAGAATATATTTCTATTGCACAACGAAGATCAATATCTGTACGAAGTGTTTGAGTAGATCAGTGAAAAGCTGAGTAGCCTATATTATATTTCACTGATGGTCGTTGATATATACTCCTGGAAATGGAAAAAAGAACACATTGACACCGGTGTGTCACACCCACCATACTTGCTCCGGACACTGCGAGAGGGCTGTACAAGCAATGATCACACGCACGGCACAGCGGACACACCAGGAACCGCGGTGTTGGCCGTCGAATGGCGCTACCTGCGCAGCATTTGTGCACCGCCGCCGTCAGTGTCAGCCAGTTTGCCGTGGCATACGGAGCTCCATCGCAGTCTTTAACACTGGTAGCATGCCGCGACAGCGTGGACGTGAACCGTACGTGCAGTTGACGGACTTTGAGCGAGGGCGTATAGTGGGCATGCGGGAGGCCGGGTGGACGTACCGCCGAATTGCTCAACACGTGGGGCGTGAGGTCTCCACAGTACATCGATGTTGTCGCCAGTGGTCGGCGGAAGGTGCACGTGCCCGTCGACCTGGGACCGGACCGCAGCGACGCACGGATGCACGCCAAGACCGTAGGATCCTACGCAGTGCCGTAGGGGACCGCACCGCCACTTCCCAGCAAATTAGGGACACTGTTGCTCCTGGGGTATCGGCGAGGACCATTCGCAACCGTCTCCATGAAGCTGGGCTACGGTCCCGCACACCGTTAGGCCGTCTTCCGCTCACGCTCCAACATCGTGCAGCCCGCCTCCAGTGGTGTCGCGACAGGCGTGAATGGAGGGACGAATGGAGACGTGTCGTCTTCAGCGATGAGAGTCGCTTCTGCCTTGGTGCCAATGATGGTCGTATGCGTGTTTGGCGCCGTGCAGGTGAGCGCCACAATCAGGACTGCATACGACCGAGGCACACAGGGCCAACACCCGGCATCATGGTGTGGGGAGCGATCTCCTACACTGGCCGTACACCACTGGTGATCGTCGAGGGGACACTGAATAGTGCACGGTACATCCAAACCGTCATCGAACCCATCGTTCTACCATTCCTAGACCGGCAAGGGAACTTGCTGTTCCAACAGGACAATGCACGTCCGCATGTATCCCGTGCCACCCAACGTGCTCTAGAAGGTGTAAGTCAACTACCCTGGCCAGCAAGATCTCCGGATCTGTCCCCCATTGAGCATGTTTGGGACTGGATGAAGCGTCGTCTCACGCGGTCTGCACGTCCAGCACGAACGCTGGTCCAACTGAGGCGCCAGGTGGAAATGGCATGGCAAGCCGTTCCACAGGACTACATCCAGCATCTCTACGATCGTCTCCATGGGAGAATAGCAGCCTGCATTGCTGCGAAAGGTGGATATACACTGTACTAGTGCCGACATTGTGCATGCTCTGTTGCCTGTGTCTATGTGCCTGTGGTTCTGTCAGTGTGATCATGTGATGTATCTGACCCCAGGAATGTGTCAATAAAGTTTCCCCTTCCTGGGACAATGAATTCACGGTGTTCTTATTTCAATTTCCAGGAGTGTACTTTGCTTAGATGTTTAGAACCGCTACATCAAACCTCATGAAGGGACCTTCAGTTACCAAAGACCAAAAATGCGTGTGAACCTCTCTTTGCGCAATGTAGTACCGCATTTGCATAATTTGTGCGCTTCTGTACTGCACTTTCAGTCACCTTCAACATCTGGTCAAAGTCCTCTAGTTACATTCGAAAAAAAAAAATTCGAATTTTCCACTGTTGCCGGCAAGTATTCCACTAACAACATTAATTGTGATACATATTTATCTACTATTTAGTATTAGGGTTATCCATTGTTGTCGATTCTCAAGTAACAGTACAGCGTAATGAATGGTGCCTTTGTAACCTGGAAGTCGTCTGTTGTAGACACCTTTCACAGTATGTATTAATATGCGTATCGACAGGAACTCCGACGTTACTCAGCAAATCATATTGCTTATCACGGAGATCCAATTTACAAACCCCGAACGGCTTGTGGACAAAAGAGAACACATTCTGCCTTCCTGCCTCCTGTAGATTTGTCTTCTGGTAAAAGAAAGCGACGTTGTTATGCGTTGTGGTGAGATGTTTGCTTACTTGCAGTTCCTTTGCGTAATTATACGTTACGTCGAACATGACACTTATTTGCGCGAGATACTTTGCGATTGCATGTTATGTTGGCAATGCTAGTCCTTTGTTCGAGTTCACATTTTCGTTACAACACATAGGAATCAATATCCTGTTTGTATTTAGTCATTTGGGTCTGCAAGTCTCTTATCTGACTGCTTTTCCACTCAGTGAATAGTATTATAGGCGTCAATATGAATACGGAGTGATTCATGAAGATATAGAAATATTTCAATACGTTATTCTACAAGTAAAACCAAAGAAAAAAGTTCATACAAACATGGCTCCTTAAATGTTTAGTTACAGAGTTACGGCTAATAAAAGTTTTTGCCTGAAATTTAGCAACTTCGCTAATATGAAGCCATCGCAAAACTATACGCGGTTAAAGTAAAGCACGATTTCCATTTATTTTTCTGTTATTGGTCTGGTGAATCTAACAAAACGTGCCCCAGACGTGTATGTGCAGTAGTTTTCTAGAACTTCCAGAGAAGCAAAAGTTATTATACAAGTAAATTTGTTTACTTTGCATTAACAATGTAGAAACGTTTGTCATTGTTGGCAACCGCTGAGATGTTTCAGTCGTTCCCTAACCTTCAAACGAGTTAGTTTTCTGTATTTTTCAGTGAAAGAACATAATAACAACAGTGTATTTAAATGAAACCACATAGTAACTGCTGTTGTTTGTAGATTATTTATGAAATAGGGTGCCTTTCAAATTCACGACTTTGGAATACGCCGATATGGTGTTTATTTATGGCAAATGAGATGGTAATGCTACGGCTGCAGTTAACGAATATCGTGTACGTTATCCAACTCGGAGGATTCCGAATGCACGAACCATTGGCGGAGTATTTCGAATAATACGGGAGACAGGTTATCTACATATCGTTAATAATCAGTACGAGCTCTCGATGCGTGAAGAAGATGATGAGGATATTATGGATGCTGTTCAATGTAGCCCGGGTACCAGTGCAGGCACGACGTATCTCTCAGTTATTAGGCATTTCACAATCTAAGGTACCGGTATGGCGTACACTCAAGTGCAATAATCTGTATCCTTACCGTAAACAAAAAGTGCATCATTTACATCCCTTCGCTTGGAGTTTTGGAACTAGTTACATACTAATCGGCGGTTACACAAATACGTTTTATTTACTGATGAGTCACAGTTAACTTGAGATGGTAAACAATTTACATAACGATCAAGTATGATCTGAAGCAAACCCACATGCAACAGTACAACGCAATTTCCAGCAGCGATTTACCATAAATGTGTGCGTAATTTAATCGACGCACTTTATTGGACCATTCATAGGAAAAAATGCCCCGCGTGCTCGAAGATGTTCCACTTGCTACGCGATTGCAAATATATTTTCTACATGAGAGTGCGCCTCCACAGTTCACCAACGTCGTTACTACACATTTAAATGAATATTTCCCCTAGAAATGGATTTATCGTGGTGCTACACGTCTGTGGCCACCCATATCGCCCGGTTTTACACCAGTGGATTTTTATGTGTGGGGATGGATGAAAAGCATAGTTTATGAAGACAAAGTCAGTAGTGAGTCATTACTTGCTCGCATTATGAATGCAATAGACGAAATTAAGAACAACCTTGTGAAACTGAAACGAGCAACAAAATATGTTCTTACACGTGCAGCTAAATACATTGAACTCGGTGGACACATTTTTGAACATTTATTGTAAATGTATTGTGAAATTGTACGTACACTGAACAACTTCCTTAACACTGAACTTTGTTTTTTCCGGTTTAACATGAATTCACATGTGCTAAGGTATTAATAAAACCAGATTACCCGAGACATTCATACAGTTTCAGTTATAGTTCTTACCATCATTTTCCCAAAATTAAAATCTCTACAACATCTGTTGAAAACTTCGTGCAATTGTCTGGAATTTAAAAAACAAATTGGGCCAAGTAGTTAATAAATTAAATTTTTTACGAAATTATTTGTTTGCTTCTCTGGATGTTCTGGAAAGCTACAGCAGATACACGTCTGGGACATGTTTTATTAGATTCACCAGATCAATAACAACAAAATAAATAGAAAGCGAGTTTACTTTAACCTTATACAGTTTTGCGATGGTTTCATATCAACGCAGTTGCTAAATTTCAGCCAAATCTTTTATTAGCTGGCTACGGTCGCAGGTTCGAATCCTGCCTCGGGCATGGATGTGTGTGATGTCCTTAGGTTAGTTAGGTTTAAGTAGTTCTAAGTTCTAGGGGACTGATGACCACAGCTGTTAAGTCCCATAGTGCTCAGAGCCATTTGAACCATTTTTATTAGCTGTAACTCCGTAACTAAACATTTGCGGAGCTATGTTTATATCAATTTTTTTCATTAGTTTTGCTTGTAGAATAACATATTAAAATATTTACGTATCTTCGTGAATCACCCTGTATAGGGGTATTCTTCGTTTGTTCTGAAAATGTGTGGTCATGTAAGGTCAATCGTCCGTTGATGGGCACTTACATGTAAGACGTGAGATTTCGTATTCATTTTCTACAGAATATTTGCATGTATATAAGTACTCATGTAATTTGAGATTCTTACGAAGTTATTTTTCATCCCCCTGATCTTTATTGAAATTCTCACGCGCATGTATGCACTTGAGAGCTTCATTATCGAACGAACTTCGTTCGGTTTCATTATATTTAAAAACGAGTGAGAATAAATTGTCTTCAATAGCGATGTTCTTGTTTTAAATAAAATTTTCAGTTAGCAAGGTTAGTTCATGTTGCAGTGGGGCTTTAAGAAACATGGCTGCAGCAACGAAGAGTTCCGTGTGTTACTGTCACAAGAGCTCGTTTCAGTTTATTAGTGGTCTTTACCGCGTTAGTTACGGGTGTCTGGATATTTTTTATAAAATAGTGTTTGTGTAATTCTGGTACTGTCACTGCTGGAAGACTGTGTATCAGGAGTGACTCCGCTATAATCAGAGATAGTTTCATTTCTACCTATAATTTCAGAACGTTCACTGTTCGATATTTTTTCGACATTACTTGACACATTATCGACCACTAATCTACACCACACCCATTTGCTTTTTATTTCTCTCTTTTCAAACAAATCCATGACCGGTGGGTGTTCAGTTTCCTTCACTGTAGTTGTGGTATCGTCTCTCTGTGGCATAATATGTTCTTCATCCAACGCAGTAAGGGGTTTGAAGAAGCTAATAGTAACTTGTGCACAAAACAAGAAACAAACAATGGAAAGACAAAACGAAAATGCCGTTCAAGCTAAGTGATGTGTCAAATTTTATTTAAGGGTGAAACACCACATTTTAAACGCTTGGACGGTAGTAGTAACATTGACAGTCAAGAATTGTAACACCATTCAATGAATTTGTCAACGCATTTACTTATTTTTTTTAATTCGATTTATAATTTATTAACTTGCTTCTTTTTTGCGTACAGTTCTTTTTTTCAAATTTCTCCAAGCAATCTACAACCCTTTGCTGAAAGTCCGGGACAGTGGTAATATTTTAAAGAAAGCTACTACGGGGGAAAGGATAAAAAATACTGTCGTCAGTTTTGTCAGAAGCGACACGATCAACTGGTCAAAAATCCCGTTATGCTCTGCGATATTCTTGAGCAACAATAAAAGCAGCTCTTACTACATTTTCAGGAGACCTTGGCAAGACCTGAAGCTGTCCCACTGCTTAATAAGCTGGAACAACTGGAAACTGGGTTTATGACAAGTTTTTGGCAGAAAGATTCTCGGAACTTTGTTTCAAAACTCGTCCAACGTTCTCTAGAGACTGTGACTGTGATAGAACCACACTGCTCGCTGTATTTTTTTCTGGATTCTGTACGACAGACGTATGTTCGTATTTACCATTGTAGTAAGTGCGAACAGACTTGATTACACATATTACGTATTGAGACAAAGATATGTTAAAAAGGCATAACTTTAAGGAGGAATTAAAGTCCTCCATTTTGTTAAAATACGGCATGGAATACAAGTAACTCATCCCAATTTTTTCAGTGATACGAATTCTATGAGAAAACTGACATTGAGAAATTTCCTGAATTTTCATAAACAACTGTCTTTTGTAAAAGCAAATCATCTTTCACAGAACCCAGAAGAGCTGCCGTCCTGGCTGGTGGAAGGAAAACCACTTTCGCTTTTTCATTGTTCTGGTAGTTTTTGAAGAAACATTTTCCACATAAAATTCCTTACCAGTGTGGTAAAAGTCGCATAGGACAAACACTATACACTGCAAAAGAAAACCGCAGAAGTTTTATGCAGTCCAAGAAATCTGCAAGGGCTGAACACTGGATTTCCACGGTCACCCAAGGAGTGCGGGAAACTCAAAGAGACTGGCTACAGCCTCATCTTACTGGGATTCAGCGGTCAAGAAAGCTGTGGTAATACAATTAGCAGGCAACCTGATCGATCACAGAAATTGATTATTTCACATCTGCGCTGTCAGATAAATTATTTTCTGAGTCCTCGCTACCTAATATTCTAACACAAGCCATCCATTTCACTAACCAAACATATAGTTTGTAAGTACTGTGTGTGATTCGGCGCTTGCTGTATCGTTTTCTTTCTTTACTCTCTCGGTTTTTTTTCATAGAAGCAGGACTCATACAGCCGTCATCATACAAATAAATTTTAACGCACTGAAGACCCAAGTACACGTTGGATTTAATAGACTGGACATCATCACAAAAACAAAATTGCAGTACAATCATATTTCACGTTGATCTGCTCTTCCAGCGAAAAGGCATTAAAAACCAACATATTATCAAGTCTTTCAAGTAAAGCAGTGCGGTGATACATGTCGGTAACCAGCAATCGATGGTGACCATATATTGTAGGATGTGGCTCGGAGCGTTGCACCTGTCCATGAAGTCCAATTAAGATGTGACTGACATCCTCTTCTTCGCCGCAGTCGCGCAATGGGGATGCGACCAGATTAGTACGATGTAACAGCCGTTATAGTGTTCGTGAATCTTCCGGTGGATCGATTTTTCTCGTTCCAGAAGTTAGGAATCAGCACTAGGTTCACTTTGGCATTATCTCTGACTTTGTATTTAGAGTTCCCGGCGGGGTCAGGGATTTTCTCTGCCTCGTGATGACTAGGTGTTGCGTGCTGTCCTTAGGTTAGTTAGGTTTAAGTAGTTCTAAGTTCTAGGGGACTGATGACCATAGATGTTAAGTCCCATAGTGCTCAGAGCCATTTTTTATATTTAGAGGTTTCTTGCCAATCTGTGTTCCACTTATCTCTGATTCTTGATTTAGTAACGTTTAAAATATCCGTAGCTGGTAATTCCATCCCTCTTAGAGCGCTGCTTCGGCTAGCTTCTCTGCTGTTTCGTTGCCAGGCACGACACAGTGTGCTTTCACTCAGGGTATGTTAACGTCCTTATTCCTATTTGTGTTCTGTAACATCAAATTCATGATGCCATACGCCGCTGGATGGATGGATGCCGTTGTACATACGTCTTAATAGTTCCAGCGAAAGTATGAAATCGGAAAGGACAACGAACTCAGAACCTTAGCGTTTCTCGATGTACTAAAGACCTGGAAGAATATTGAAAAGCTCGATTATGATAATCGTGAGCTCCCTATGGAGCTTGAATTTCGTTTCATTATGACACCTGCTATCCCAGTAAGAACAAGCACATCCATCTCCATTCTTCAAAGGTTCGGTGTAGACGAATGTTGCGTTGTTATGTTAGGAAAAGTATTCCCTCAAAATACAATTGGTATTTGAATAACCACAGCCAAAGTTCTGCTCAGTATAACTTGTAGTTCCACTAGACTGGTACGACAGCCTGCATCGAATGAGAATAATCGATGTGCAGATGCGCTTCATATTAATAATGGACTAGTACACACGTAGTGTGGCAACAACACCACAAGACAGATTTTTACTGTGCCAATACCCACTGGACTGACTGGAATACTCTCTTTCAAATTCTAAAGGTGGCAGGGGTAAAATACAGGGAGCGAAAGGCTATTTACAATTTGTACAGAAACCAGATGGCAGTTATAAGAGTCGAGGGACATGAAAGGGAAGCAGTGATTGGGAAGGGAGTAAGACAGGGTTGTAGCCTCTCCCCGATGTTATTCAATCTGTATATCGAGCAAGCAGTAAAGGAAACAAAAGAAAAATTCGGAGTAGGTATTAAAATCCATGGAGAAGAAATAAAAACCTTGAGGTTTGCCGATGATATTGTAATTCTGTCAGAGACAGCAAAGGACCTGGAAGTGCAGTTGAACGGAATGGATGGTGTCTTGAAAGGAGGATATAAGATGAACATCAACAAAAGCAAAACGAGGATAATGGAATGTAGTCGAATTAAGTCGGGTGATGCTGAGGGAATTAGATTAGGAAAGGAGACACTTAAAGTAGTAAAGGAGTTTTGCTATTTGGGGAGCAAAATAACTGATGATGGTCGAAGTAGAGAGGATATAAAATGTAGACTGGCAATGGCAAGGAAAGCGTTTCTCAAGAAGAGAAATTTGTTAACATCGAGTATAGATTTAAGTGTCAGGAAGTCATTTCTGAAAGTATTTGTATGGAGTGTAGCCATGTATTGAAGTGAAACATGGACGGTAAATAGTTTGGACAAGAAGAGAATAGAAGCTTTCCAAATGTGGTGCTACAGAAGAATGCTGAAGATTAGATGGGTAGATCACATAACTAATGAGGAAGTATTGAATAGGATTGGGGAGAAGAGCAGTTTGTGGCACAACTTGACCAGAAGAAGGGATCGGTTAGCAGGACATGTTCTGAGGCATCAAGGAATCACCAATTTAGTATTGGAGGGCAGCGTGGAGTGTAAAAATCGTAAGGGGAGACCAAGAGATGAATACACTAAGCAGATTCAGAAGGATCTAGGTTGCAGTAGGTACTGGGAGATGAAGAAGCTTGCACAGGATAGAGTAGCATGGAGAGCTGCATCAAACCAGTCTCAGGACTGAAGACCACAACAACAACAACATACCCATACAAACGAAAACACCCTCTTAACGTACAGATTTCATGTAATAGATGGTCTTGGGCTAGCTGCGACCATATGAGTAAAAATTTCGCACGTACATTTAAGGGATGCTCATTTGCTTGAGTTAGACTAAGGTCATAAAAGTCATGGTACACCGCCTAATATCGTGTCAGACCTCCATTTGCCCAACGTAGCGCAGCAGCTCCATGTGACATGGACTCCACAAGTCGTTGGAAGTCCCCTGCAGAAATATTAAGCCATTCTGCCTCTATAGCCGTCCATAATTGGGAAAATGTTGCTGGTTCAGGATTTTGAGTTCGAACTGACCTCTCTCTTATGTCCCATAATTGTTCAATGGGATTCATGTTGGGTGATCTGGCTGGCCAAACCATTCGCTCGACTCGTCCAGAATGTCCTCCGAAGCAATCGCTACTAGTTTTGGCCCAGTGACATGGCGCACTGCCATTCGTAAAACTTCCATCGTTGTTTGGGAACATGAAGTCCATCAATCGGTGGAAATAGTCTCCACGTAGTTGAACATAACCATTTACAGTCAATGATCGGTTCAGCTGGACCAGAGGACCCAGGCCATTCGTTGCTAACATCATTTACGGAGCCACCACGAGTTTGCACAGTGCGTTGTTGACAGCTTGGACCACGGCTCGTGGGGTCTGGGCCACACTCGAAACCTACCACCAGCTCTTACCAACTGAAATCGGGACTCATGTTACCAGACCACGAGTTCCCAGGCGTCTAGGGTCCAACCGATATGGTCACGAACCCAGGACAGGTGCTGCAGGCGATCTCGTTCTGTTAGTAAAGGCATTCGCGTAGGTCGTCTGCTGCCATAGCCCATTAACGCCAGATTTTACCACTCTGTCCTAACAGATACGTTCGTCGTACGACCGACATTCATTTCTGTGGTTATTTCACGCAGTGTTGCTTGCCTTTTAGAGTTGATACCTCTACGCAAACGATGCTAGCATTCGGTCGTTAAGTGAAGGCCGTCGGCCACTGTTCTGTCAGTGGAGAGAGGTAAAGCCTGAAATTTGGCGTTCTCGGCGCACTTTTGACGCTATGGATCTCGGAATTTTGAATTCCCTATGGACTTCCGAAATGGAATGCCCTTTGCGTCTAGCTCCAACTGCCATTCTGCTTTCCAAGTCTCTTAGTTCTTGTTGTGCGGCCATAACCACGCCGGAAATATTTTCATATGAATTTCCTGAGTACAAATGACAAATCCACCGCCGGCCGCGGTGGTCTAGCGGTTCTGGCGCTGCAGTCCGGAACTGCGGGAATGCTACGGTCGCAGGTTCGAATCCTGCCTCGGGCATGGGTGTGTGTGATGTCCTTAGGTTAGTTAGGTTTAAGTAGTTCTAAGTTCTAGGGGACTTATGACCTTAGATGTTGAGTCCCATAGTGCTCAGAGCCACAAATCCACCAATGCAGTGACCCTTTATTCTCCCATGTACGCGATACTACCGACACCTGTATACGTCCATATCGCTTTTCCATGACTTCTGTTACCTCAGTGTAGAGAGTGCTAGTCGGTGTACACTGCATACCCCCACGCATACACGAAGTGCATTGTACTGACGTCTATCTACACTACTGGCCATTAAAATTACTACACCGAGAAGAAATGCAGATGATAAACGGGTATTCATTGGACAAATGTATTATACTAGAACTGACACGTGATTACATTTTCACGCAATTTGGGTGCATAGATCATGAGAAATCAGTACCCAGAACAACCACCTCTGGGCGTAATAACGACCTTGATACGCCTGGGCATTGAGTCAAACGGAGCTTGGATGGCGTGTGCAGGTACAGCTGCCCATGCAGCTTCAACACGATACCACAGTTCATCAAGAGTAGTGACTGGCGTATTGTGACGAGCCAGTTGATAGGCCACCATTGATTAGACGTTTTCTATTGGTGAGAGATCTGGAGAACGTGCTGGCCAGGGCAGCAGTCGAACAGTTTCTGTATCCAGAAAGGCCCGTACAGGACCTGCAACACGGTGGCGTGCATTATCCTGCTGAAACGTAGGGTTTCGCAGGGATCTAATGATGGGTAGAGCCACGGGTCGTAACACATCTCACATGTAACGTTTACTGTTCAAAGTGCCGTCAATGCGAACAAGAGGTGACCGAGACGTGTAACCAACAACGCCCCATACCATCGCGCCGGGTGATACGCCAGTATGGCGATGACGAATACACGCTTTCAATGTCCGTTCACCGTGATGTCGCCAAACACGGATGCGACCATCATGATGCTGTAAACAAAACCTGGATTCATCCGAAAAAATGACGTTTTGCCATTTGTGCACCCAGGCGCTACTGTCTGTGATGCAGCGTCAAGGGTATCCGCAGCCATGGTCTCCGAGCTGATAGTCCATGCTGCTGCAAACGTAGTCGAACTGTTCGTGCAGATGGTTGTTGTCTTGCAAACGTTCCTATCTCTTGACTCAGGGATCGAGACGTGGCTGCACAATCCGTTACAGCCATGCGGATAAGATGCCTGTCATCTCGACTGCAAGTGAAACGAGGCCATTGGGATCCATCACGGCGTTCCATATTACCCTCCTGAACCCACCGATTCCATATTCTGCTAACAGTCATTGGATCTCAACCAATGCGAGCAACAATGTCGCGATACGATAAACCGCAATCGCGAGAGGCTACAATCCTACCTTTATCAAAGTCGGAAACGTGATGGTACGCATTTTTCCTCCTTACACGAGGCCTCACAACAACGTTTCACCAGGCAACGCCGGTCAACTGCTGTTTGTGTATGAGAAATCGGTTGGAAACTTTCCTCATGTCAGCCTGTTGTAGGTGTCGCCACCGGCGCCAACCTTGTGTGAATGCTCTGAAAAGCTAATCATTTGCATATCACTGCATCTTCTTCCTGTAGGTTAAATTTCGCGTCTGTAGCACGTCATCTTCGTGGTGTCGCAATTTTAATTGCCAGTAGTGTAGTTTTTGAGTATTCCAAACAAAGGGCCATTTTGTGGGGTAAATACTGCTGCATCAAAAATGCAAGCAACAAAATTCAAGCACTCTGCTTTTGTTTCTCCATACTTTGCAAACGTCTGTATCTTTTCCGAAAGCTTAGTAGTGTACTTGTTCATGTCTGCTTTCTGAATGTTCCACTTGTAGACTGTCTGCGTGAGACCAAATATCGTCAGTGTGTGACTTCTGAGAATGGTTTGTAGATGATTAGATCAAAGGGGTTCTGTGACTTCCTTCCATGTGAAGTCTCAGTAATAAACATATACCTAAAGCGCTCAATCGTTGGTTTGGTACAGCTATACTCGTCGGGGAACCGTCGTTTAAAATGTTCTCTTCGTCGTCAATTTCCGCTATCATTTTGCCGACGCTGTAGTATTGGTCTGAGCCCCAAGCAGAGTGATGAGCATTATAATCAAATAATGTTGTCTTTGGGTGCGCTACGAAATCAAGCAACATCTCAGTTGTAGTGTAGTCAAGGTCTCCCTTTGCGATCTGTAAACCGACTTCAGATTTAGTTCATTCTCGTTCGTGTATAACGTAGCTACAGCAGTTTGAAGTGGTGCCTCTTATCTCTTTATAAGGGACCTCTTGAGTGCGAGGTCGCAAGTTCAGTCTTGAGTAAGGCTCCTTTGAAAGTGTTGTATTAACCACTATGACAGGAAAAGTAATAGCTGCTAATGACTCACAGTGTGCCTCAAGAGGGCGACCGAAGATGAGTGTCCTGGAGGTACACAGATCAACCTTCTATGGGATTTATGTATTACACTTCTAGCATTTGTAGACTTAGAGAAAGCTTTTGACAATGTTGACTGGAATACTCTCTTTCAAATTCTAAAGGTGGCACGGGTAAAATACAGGGAGCGAAAGGCTATTTACAATTTGTACAGAAACCAGATGGCAGTTATAAGAGCCGAGGGACATGAAAGGGAAGCAGTGGTTGGGAAGGGAGTAAGACAGGGTTGTAGCCTCTCCCCGATGTTATTCAATCTCTATATTGAGCAAGCAGTAAAGGAAACAAAAGAAAAATTCGGAGAAGGTATTAAAATCCATGGAGAAGAAATAAAAACTTTGAGGTTTGCCGATGACATTGTAATTCTGTCAGAGACAGCAAAGGACTTGGAAGAGCAGTTGAACGGAATGGATGGTGTCTTGAAGGGAGGATATAAGATGAACATCAACAAAATCAAAACGAGGATAATGGAATCTAGTCGAATTAAGTCGGGTGATGATGAGGGAATTAGATTAGGAAATGAGACACTTAAAGTAGTAAAGGAGTTTTGCTATTTGGGGAGCAAAATAACTGATGATGGGCGAAGTAGAGAGGATATAAAATGTAGACTGGCAATGGCAAGGAAAGCGTTTCTCAAGAAGAGAAATTTGTTAACATCGAGTATAGATTTAAGTGTCAGGAAGTCATTTCTGAAAGTATTTGTATGGAGTGTAGCCATGTATGGAAGTGAAACATGGACGATAAATAGTTTGTACAAGAAGAGAATAGAAGCTTTCGAAATGTGGTGCTGCAGAAGAATGCTGAAGATTAGATGGGTAGATCACATAACTAATGAGGAAGTATTGAATAGGATTGGGGAGAAGAGAAGTTTGTGGCACAACTTGACCAGAAGAAGGGATCGGTTGGTAGGACATGTTCTGAGGCATCAAGGGATCACCAATTTAGTATTGGAGGGCAGCGTGGAGGGTAAAAATCGTAGGGGGAGACCAAGAGATGAATACACTAAGCAGATTCAGAAGGATGTAGGTTGCAGTAGGTACTGGGAATGAAGAAGCTTGCACAGGATAGAGTAGCATGGA
Source organism: Schistocerca cancellata (assembly GCF_023864275.1). Taxonomy (NCBI): domain Eukaryota; kingdom Metazoa; phylum Arthropoda; class Insecta; order Orthoptera; family Acrididae; genus Schistocerca; species Schistocerca cancellata. Next base: position 60,897,087 of record NC_064626.1, on the reverse strand, counting down.
GAGCTGCATCAAACCAGTCTCAGGACTGAAAACCACAACAACAACAACAACAACAACTTCACAAAATGGACATCAACATTCGAGAAATATTCAAACAAACCATTGACTTGTACCATGTACACCGAATGAAAGATGGCGCGCCACAGCGATCACGAAGGTTGGCACCATCAAGATCGAAGGCGAACTGCTTGGGAGTTACAAACCGTGCAGGACGTTCAGTTAGGAATCCACTCTTAAAGAATACCTATAAAATCACATTGGTGTAACGGGGCGATGAGAACTGACGGAATTTGATGGCGTGCAACCGAATGCGAAACCTCGGTCGCGGAGCTTATCGTTAACTGGTTATGTTTTAACGCGTAGCTGCAGATAGTGCGACAATATGTTTCATAGATGCTGAAAAAAACAGACGTCCAGAAGCTGAATAAGTCCAGTGGTTCCAGGTGGTACGAAGTGCAATTACACATCCTTTTCAGAAGCTTGCTCTAAAGGAATATGACTTCTGCACGCAGACCAGGAAACAAGCAAAAGCTAATTGTTTTGACCAGCTATCGGGCAAAAGCAGTGCTCATACCATACTTGTAGTTCTCTTACGCCAGTTTTCCCACTCTTGCTTGCTGTGACGTGAATATTCCCTGCCCTTGCAAGATCACGGACATCCCCGGACATCAGAAAGAATCGTACGGGGCAGAGCACCCCCAGCTTCTCGCAGCATAATATTTAAAACTTCCTGACAGATTAAAACTGCATGCCCGACCGATACTCGAACTCGGGACCTTTGCCTTTCGCGGGCAAGCGCTCTACCATCTGAGCTACCGAAGCACGACTCACGCCCGGTCCTCACAGCTTTACTTCTGTCAGTATCTCGTCTCTCGTCTCCTACCTTCATATCAGCGCACACTCCGCTGCAGAGTGAAAATCTCATTCTGGAAACCTCCCCCAGGCTGTGGCTAAGCCATGTCTCCGCAATATCCTTTCTTTCAGGAGTGCTAGTTCTGCAAGTTTCCGCAGGAGAGCTTCTGTAAAGTTTGGAAGGTAGGAGACGAGATACTGGCAGAAGTAAAGCTGTGAGTACCGGGCGTGAGTCGTGCTTCGGTAGCTCAGATGGTAGAGCGCTTGCCCGCGAAAGGCAAAGGTCCCGAGTTCGAGTCTCGGTCGGGCACACAGTTTTAATCTGTCAGGAAGTTTCATATCAGCGCACACTCCGCTGCAGAGTGAAAATCTCATTCTGGATAATATTTAACTTTCTGGCCAATTTACCAGCCGGGTTCACAGTCAGCATAATTGTGTACGAATGCGTTAAGGCATTGATATTAGTTGGTCTTGACAGAACTCTCTCGGTGCCTCTAATTTCCAGGGTCCTTTCATATGCATGTCCTCTTCAAATCCCGATTCGTCAGAGTTGAAAACAGGTTCGTTAACGAACGATGGGATAAGTTTGTTTATCTCATTTACAAATTTTCGGATCGATTCCGCAATTTGATGTGCATCGTCAAGTTGATGCTTTGTTTGAATTTCGTTATATTACGTCTTCCAATTCTGTATCACTGTTTGGAATTATGCCGCCATCCACCGCTTCCCCTGAAATCATTGCAGTCGACTCGTACGTCGCGAATAATTTCATGTGCATAACGCGATAGGTGACTATCATGCACATCTTACAAATTGTGTCGAACTTCCCTGAAACGCGCAAACACCAATTTTTGTAACTAGCGTGCCTTGTCCTCTCTTGAACATCTGTAATTGCTCTCATGCACTACACAGTCATGTTTCTACGGAATTCTTGGAAATCTCTTCATAATTGTTTTTTTACTATGCTTCAGATAATCTTCCATGTACGTAACTATGTTTAATACCCGGTCATTGGACAACGATTGTCCTTCACCAAGTTTTATTGGAGATGGTATTTGTGGCTATCCGTCAGACAAGGATGATGAACTACATGGCTCGACACTTCTTTCCATACCACTTTCACTTGTTAAGCAAGTATCATCGTACTCCTCATGTAGTTCCGGATGCACGCCCCAAAGATGTATGTCCACTCCCGCCCAAACACGATCGAAGAAGAACATTTCTAAATCTTGTTTGATAAAGCTGGAGAATAATGTGAAAACCTCGCTTTGTGACAGAACGCGAAACGTGGATTCAACGAAATACTTTGAACGCGAAAATTTGTTGAGGACAGTGGGTGGTGTAGATAGAAGCTAAAACCATTTCACCCACAGAAAATGAGTTGGTCATTGTTTCATGAGGTTTGAGGGCAGTCATTATTTTTAACTTTTGTGCAAGAGGACAAAAAGTGGTGGGTACAGTGTCTCATTTCCATGAGACTCAAATTAGCCCGTGGGCACCTACTGCTGCATATGGATACCATAAACTCGACGCCCATAGTATGAAGCGTTTCCTATGCTTCCTTCGATGCATAATCAGTCCATTTTTGTTCTGCCAGTATCTCAGAGTCGTTAATTCTTTCCTGCCCGATGGAACTTAAAGAGTCCCTTTCGATATCTAGAGCCATAAAACAGCATGGAGTTAAGCTCATGCACTGGGTATCCTGTCGTGTCGTCGCTGTACCTTTGCTGTAGACGAGGAAAATCTTTAGCTGTGTACACACAAAAACGACAGACAGTCGTAACGCTGTGTTGTTCGTTTGATCACAAGAACTGATCGGCTCAAGTGAAGTAAAACAACACTATATTTTGTAATCTGGTGTATGTACATTTGTTTTAATTCATGTATGTACCAAACTCACAATGCAGTAATCTTATTGTTAGCTGCTTTGGTAAGAAGTAATATTCTCTCTAAATATTAAATCCTTTGGTACAGTTTTTCATAGCTTGGGCAGGAATGGGTGAAAGTTCTGAGTTAGCTTGTCGTGTGAAGTTTGATGCGGTAAGTTAACCGAGAACATTTTATGGAATAATTCTGTTGCGTATGACTTCATAGCCACAGTAGCGTTTGAGATCATTGTGTTTCATGTAACTTTAGTTTTACACCTAAAGGTCTGAACAGCGACACTAGTTCATAGTTGGTATATTCTTCTTGTTTCAAAAACCTAAGCCTTATCTCGGTAGCCACAGCTTTCTATCTTCAGCGGTTCTCTTTATCTCCTTGAATGAAAAACATCCCATCCCATTGATCATGCTTTAAATTAAAAAAAAATAAAGAGGATTTTCTCCTTCGCCTCGTCGTTTCCTTCCCAACGATCTTGCCTTCGAAAATGTTTTGTAGAAGAATATCAAGTCTAATTAACTGTCCATCTAGTTTTGCTTTGTGTCGGTCTATAACTTTGTGTAGTACTTTCTTCCTTCCTGTTTCCTGTGGAACAATCTCATTCGTTTCCCTGTCAGTCCACCAAGTTCTTATAATCCTCCAGAACCACGTTTCCAGGCGAGCTTTCTAGTGCCTTGCTAATGTTCAGGTTTCACATCTGTATGTCAGGGCAATCCACGCAGACGTCTTTACATATCTTTTCTTAGTGTGGAAGTTGATGTGCTTGTTTCGGAAGACACTCTTGAGCAATGTTATTCTTCTCTCGATTTCACTGAGACATATGAGTGTTTTCCTGCTTCCTGCACAATGCTACAAAGATAGTTAAAGTCGGTTATTTCCACGAGTTGCTCATTGCCTATTTTTATGTCAGTCTTACCTCATCCCCTTTCTCGTCTATAACCGCGGCTTTTGTCTTCCTTACACTTATTTTTAGTTTTGTTATCGCTTGATTTAAGACCTCAATCATTTTCTTTCTTTCTTTCTCTTAGTTTGCCATTGATGCATTGCCATCGGTGAATACATACTGAATAAGTAAAGTAATAGAGGGCATCCCTGTCTTACTCCTCTTCCCATTCTTGCCGGCCGCGGTGGTCTTGCGGTTCTAGGCGCTGCAGTCCGGAACCGCGGGACTGCTACGGTCGCAGGTTCGAATCCTGCCTCGGGCATGGATGTGTGTGATGTCCTTAGGTTAGTTAGGTTTAAGTAGTTCTAAGTCCTAGGGGACTGATGACCTAAGATGTTAAGTCCCATAGTGCTCAGAGCCATTTTTGAACCATTCTTGCTTCTTTGTTTGTACCGTTAGTATCTACTGTAGTTCAGTACTTTGACTTGGTATATACTCAAAATTAATCGCCTGTCCTTCCAGTCTAGTTCTAATTAGCGCATTGCTTAAATAACAACTTCCAATCATCCATATCGAATGCTTTTTCTAGGTCGATAAATGATATACGTATTTTTCTGTTTACTTCTGCTTTTCTTTCCAAAATTTGATGTAGTGCCAATATTGATTTTCCTGTTCTAAAGCCAAATTGATCATTGGCTAAGCTCCAATCCGTTTCCTTTTTATTCCTCTCTTTAGCTACTGACAGTACCATTTTTGAAGTTTGTGACACAAGGGATAGAATCATTGGTACCATCAAAAGTAATTAAATTTACACATCTATTGCTTCCTCTGTAGGCTGTAGGACTATTACAGGAGATAATAAGGCGGAGGAACTAGATAACTGACTTCTGGTAATTCTCTGGAGACTATTAGCAGGCACAACAACAAAGAGCACTCGTAATCTTCTGACGAGCTGTCGAATCACAGAACTCGATAGGAAGAAAGTTTCTTTTACTACAGAGTGCTTAAATCATGTTGTTCGGTAATTTATTAAAACAGCTGTCCAAAATATTGTATGCTGATTTTCTTTTTGAGTATCTGATGAGCTTTGATTGTTTCTCTTAGAGACATAAATATATTTTCAACACGATCTTCCTTTACACCACATGTACAGCTATTAACGCTGAACACATCATAATATAGAACAAAACGCACAAAACATTAATTTGAGTTCAGTCTTGAGTCTTTAGAGAAGTGTAGGCCCTTTCTTCCTCCTCCCAAACCTTCATTACTCTCTTGGTTTCTGTCTCAATTTCACGCACTATCCTCTTGATACTCAGCTCTACAAACGCATCAATGGGAAGCTGTTAACAAAACAAAAATATATTAATAACTCGTGAAGAAGGATCAGTAAATAATGTGACATTTACCTGCATGATTTACATACTTTTACTTTTATAAATCTTTAAGAAATATCCATGTGAGGTGTAGTTATCGCGTCTGAAACACAAATGTGTAACTTGTGAAGGAATTATAAAATCCTAGTTACTATTAATTTTACTACTGGATTCACTATTTTCCAAGAATTGGAGCTCAGCCAAATTGCCCTTAATGTTGCACATTCCAAGGCCTATTGTTTCAGGCTATGCATTCAAAACGTTGGGACAATTGTTTTTTTAGTATTGAGCACTTGGTGTTACATGACCAGGTTGAAGCACGTTTCCTGTTCAGCAGAGGTTCTGCACCAGGCGGTCCATGATAAGTAGAAAAGCACATATTTAGCAGTTCGTCTCCTCTCCTTCGTAATAATTTCTACCTGAAATCTGCTCACAGCAGTGGTTCGCAACCTCTCTGCTTGTAAGATCTTTGCCCCCAAACGAGATCAGATATCATCCAATACACGAAAACTTTAGAACATAAATAAACTTAGAAAATACACTGACACTTTTAAAGAGATGAAAACTAAAAAATACTTCTTTAACACATAAACAACTAAACCAGACCTGTTTCTATACATTTCTTTAATAAATCGTTGTTGTTCATATTGCACACTGATGACCTTACAGACAATATTAATAGGAAACCCAGATATTTTGCAGATAGTTCAGTTACTTATAATGAGGTAATGAAGTACTGACTGGATAAAGGTGCAGAAATATTTAATCAGATTTTGATAAAATTTCAAAATCGTTCAAGCTCTGGTATCTTCCTTTAAAAGTGCAGAAATGTCAAATTATGGACTTCATAAAACGAAAACACATCGTAGCTTATGACTACAAAATCAGTGATTCACAGTTATAATCAGTCAACTCACATCAACATCTTCGTGTAACAAAACGTACGGTCTTGAAATGGAATGACCACGTAGTCCCAGTCATAGGATAAACGGGTGCCAGACATTGGTTCATTGGCAGGATACCAGTAAAATGGAGTCAGTGTACAAGAGTGACTGCTTACAAGTCATTTACACATATCATCTTAGAATACTGCTGAGGTGTGTGGGATCTGGACCAAATAGGACTAACTGGGGAGGGCTGCACGAATGGTCACAGATTTGTTTGACCTTCAGCAAAGCGTCAAAAACAATTGAAACATCTAGATTGGGAGATTTCTGAAGACAAGAAAATCATGCCACGGAAGCTTGCTTACAAAATTTCAGGAACCAACAGCGGTATTAAGAGAAGATTTTATAGATCTTCCCCAATATGTATTGCTCCCGCTGGGACCGTCAAGACAAAATCAGACTACAAGAAATGTATTTCGAGTTGCGAGTATGAACAATCCTCGACAGTATATTACAATGGGGACAGAGAAAATTTATTCTGGGCCTGGACTCGAACATGGATTGCCCGCTGTTTTGAGTGGTCGCTTTACCTGCTTCGGCTATCCGTACACGGATCGCGGCCAGGATCAAATTTCCGTACGTCATCGTCCATGCGTCACAACCTGAACTCGTATGTTTTGCATATTCCCGTCCAGGAAAGTCATATTTATCGAGAGTCTATGGCCTGGTACTGGCGAATAATTACGAAATTGCAGTACCTATGTTACTAAGAAGTACGCTGTAATGTTCCTTCGGACATGCGATTTCGTCTTACGGCACTGCGATAATAATGAAATACTACCAACTGACTTTTGTTACCAGTTATGGTTTTGAGTGTACTGCAGCTACGGAGCCCAAGAAGCTGTGCAGTGGCGGAAATGTCACTACCTGTTGATTTCACCTCCTTCTCTGGATAATGGACATAGGACCTAGGCATTTAATAGTCGATTTTCCACAAAAGGAAAATTTTTACTAGTCGAATTTGTAACTGACAACAAGTTATGAGTACTACCACAGAATGGACAGCTATAGAAATAAACAGAAAAGTAAAACTATCTTGGAGTGCTTTCGGTAAACTAAAACTCCAACAGGCTCATCTTGATGAATATGAATCTATGCTGCACTACTGTAGAACCAGTAAGAAAAAAAAATGGCAGTCACCACGTATGCAAAAAGTGAATTCTAAACTCTATGATCTAGCACACAACCTAGAGCTGTTAACGAATGCGGCAGAACGTGAGTTTCCTGGAATGTTTTACAAGAATATTTATCAACAAAGAAATATATTATTGCAGCCAGGCTAGAATTTTGGCACCGAAAATCACACGGTGATACTGGGCTGCCAGCCTACAGTGATAAAGTAAGAATTGGAATTTTAAACGTTCCCTATGGGAAGGACTGCACGGATTCTCTGATGAGATATTATATTGTAGCTTACGCCCGACTCGGAATTGAGGAGTTACTTATTGTGTAAAATGATATCCATATCTGACGGAAGTTACCTGCGAACAACTCAAGTCCACGAAACAACCACACAAGCGGTGACGGATCTCGCTAGCGGCAGAGCCGTTGCCCGGCTGTTATTATTTTAGGAGTACACCAAGTTAGTGCAACAGAATCTTTGCTGTTACAACATATGTAAATGATCTATTGGAAAATGTCAGAAGTTCCATAAGACTGTTTGCAGATAATGTGGTTGTCTATAAGGAGGTAGCAGCGCCAAAAGACAGTAGAGATTTGCAAAAAGACATGCAGTTGATGAATTGTGCAAATACTGGTAGTTAGTTTTTCCTGGACCTAAATAATGTAATATATTGCAAACAAATAGGAGAAGAAATACACTACTGTGCAACTCAATCATTGATGATAAATTACTGAAACAGTGTCTACTGTAAAATATCTAGGAGTAACCATCCGGAACTACCTTAGTCCTTTCATGGATGATGGGATAGGCCACTAAAGCAATCGCAGTTTTGAGCGTTCAGAAGCCTATATCTCATACTTGTCTTGTGCTACCATGTAGCGAGATGCTTCCAGAATTTGAAGAAAAATACTGCGGACCATGAAGAGGATATGAGAGGGCTGTAAGCGATCAAGTAGGGCGGCGTGTGTTTTTAGTGTGTCTGTTTCACGAAAATCAGATCAATACCCCATCTTTTCAGTACCAAAGAATGTCAGAAGTAACTGTGTCCTCTTATACATCATAGACATTCTTTTGAAATGTGAGAACCTCAGTAAGTAAGTCTGACAGATATCCAACAAACATTTAAAAACAAATGAAAAGAATTTCTGAACCACAACTTCTTCCACTCAATTCTTCCACTCAGTAGATGAATTTTTAGAAACGCAGTAGTAACTGTAAAAGAAAAGAAAAAAGTTATATTGTGTAATGTATATTATGTTAAACTGACATGTTCCACATCATTACGAAATGTCGCATTCATGATCTATGGAACTTGGGTGTGATATGTCATGTTTTTAATTGTCAGGAGAATAAACGACTTTTGCTACTGATTTATTACCGTATACTTTTTACCATAATAACGATCCTGATAAAACTGTTCTAACATTAAAAATCTAAGTCAGAAAATACTAGGTCCACATGAAAATATGGATCTCGTTAGCTTCATGACTTTACCGATTTTCAAAATCAGCCAACTTAAAAATTTTTTGGTAATGAAGGCCTATTATTTACCATAAAGAAAGACAGTTTTTGACATTTTATTTTTCAAAGATATGCAAAACAAATATTAGCCACGAAAGGAGTAAGTGGAATGACTACGCAAAACAAACAATAGGAAAAGCAGATGGCAGACTGAGATTCATGGGAAGAATCTTAAGAAAATGTAACTCGTCGTCAAAAGAAGTAGCATACAAAACACATGTTCGACCGATTCTTGAGTACTGTTCATCAGTCTCGGATCCTCACAATGTAGGACACTGAATCGGTTAGTGTTTAGTCGGCGCGAGGTGTTACACAAATGCTCAACAAACTCTTGAAGCAGACGCAATAAGAGAGGTGTTGTTCATCAAGGAGTAGTTTACTACTGAAATTCCGAGAAAATGAATTCTGGGAGGAGACATACAGCATATTACTTCCTCCCCAATGCGTCTGACAAAATGACCACAACGTGAAAATTCGAGAAATTAGCGCTAATACAGAGGTTTATCAACCATCATTCTTCCCACGCACCATTCACGAATGGAACATGGAAAGAGGTGGGGCAGTGATTTAGCGGTACAGAAGAAGTACCCTCCTCCACACACCATCTGGTGGCGTTCAGTGTACCGATGTAGACTTGGACAAAAATGTCATCTTGTCATGGCTCATCACAATTACTACCCATCTTTGGCTTCAGATATATTTTACCAACCCAACGCCTTCAAGACTGGCGTCTATACTTTCATTATTCTATCCACTATCGAGCAACAACATTACACATAAATATGGTCACACTGTCCTGATTCACCATGGGACACGACTCAGACTTCAACCAACATGAAATGTTGTGTTTCCAGCTTGATTCTGACCTGTATTTAGCTGTGTCCAGCTTCAGCATAACATCATGCGATGCCACGGCCGCCGCTCATAAAAATCTGACATTATGCCATCTTGTTCGCTGTGAACAACACAAGTGACTGGATATGATCACATTTCCAGTGGCTCCCCAACCCAATGCTGCAGAAAAATGGGAGTGTATCCGCTTAGATTTTGCTGGCCTAATTTTGGGTTCCACGTAACTGATCAGGAATGATTTGATTCATTTCTCACTTCTCATTGATGTTCTGCATTTTTCAAGTCACCACTACCACTATTACAGTGGCCTTGGAAAAAGTCTTTTGCCCCTGAAGGCACCCTACATTCCTTGGTTTCTGATAACAGGACAGCACTTACAACCTATGACTTCAAACAATTTCACATCCATTATGGAATTCAACACCTTCGCGTCATACCTATTCCCCTGGCTTCTAACAGCTGTGCAGCATGCTTTGTCTGCACCTTTAAACCACACCTCCGCAAGGAAATGATGTCAAATGCTGCATCTAATGGCCTCTGTAGCTATCTGGTAGCATACAGTGCCACCTATGTCGAGGGCTGCAGGCTGCAGCCTTGTCGAACAGTTTTGTGGTCATCCTCAATGCACCCTCTTGCATATGATGCAGCCACCATCAGAGCAGAATTCTCTTCTTTCTGGATTCACACCCCATTGTGGACCCAGCAGTTCAGGCATCACAGAACCTGGATTCACATGATCCTCTCCACCCAGCCATTGGTCTATCTTATACACAGGGTTATTACAAATGATAGAAGCGATTTCACAGCTCTACAATAACTTTATTATTTGAGATATTTTCACAATGCTTTGCACACACATACAAAAACTCAAAAAGTTTTTTTAGGCATTCACAAATGTTCGATATGTGCCCCTTTAGTGATTCGGCAGACATCAAGCCGATAATCAAGTTCCTCCCACACTCGGCGCAGCATGTCCCCATCAATGAGTTCGAAAGCATCGTTGATGTGAGCTCTCAGTTCTGGCACGTTTCTTGGTAGAGGAGGTTTAAACACTGAATCTTTCACATAACCCCACAGAAAGAAATCGCATGGGGTTAAGTCGGGAGAGCGTGGAGGCCATGACATGAATTGCCGATCATGATCTCCACCACGACCGATCCATCGGTTTTCCAATCTCCTGTTTAAGAAATGCCGAACATCATGATGGAAGTGCGGTGGAGCACCATCCTGTTGAAAGATGAAGTCGGCGCTGTCGGTCTCCAGTTGTGGCATGAGCCAATTTTCCAGCATGTCCAGATACACGTGTCCTGTAACGTTTTTTTCGCAGAAGAAAAAGGGGCTGTAAACTTTAAACCATGAGATTGCACAAAACACGTTAACTTTTGGTGAATTTCGAATTTGCTGCACGAATGCGTGAGGATTCTCTACCGCCCACATTCGCACATTGTGTCTGTTCACTTCACCATTAAGAAAAAATGTTGCTTCATCACTGAAAACAAGTTTCGCACTGAACGCATCCTCTTCCATGAGCTGTTACAACCGCGCCGAAATTTCAAAGCGTTTGACTTTGTCATCGGGTGTCAGGGCTTGTAGTAATTGTAAACGGTAAGGCTTCTGCTTTAGCCTTTTCCGTAAGATTTTCCAAACCGTCGGCTGTGGTACGTTTAGCTCCCTGCTTGCTTTATTCGTCGACTTCCGCGGGCTACGCGTGAAACTTCCCCGCACGCGTTCAACCGTTTCTTCGCTCACTGCAGGCCGACCCGTTGATTTCCCCTTACAGAGGCATCCAGAAGCTTTAAACTGCGTATACCATCGCCGAATGGAGTTAGCAGTTGGTGGATCTTTGTTGAACTTCGTCCTGAAGTGTCGTTGCACTGTTATGACTGACTGATGTGAGTGCATTTCAAGCAGGACATATGCTTTCTCGGCTCCTGTCGCCATTTTGTCTCACTGCACTCTCGAGCGCTCTGGTGGCAGAAACCTGAAGTGTGGCGTCAGCCGAACAAAACTTTATGAGTTTTTCTACGTATCTGTAGTGTGTCGTGACCATATGTCAATGAATGGAGCTACAGTGAATTTATGAAATCGCTTCAATCATTTGTAATAGCCCTGTATTGTGTAGCCTGTGCTTGCAGACACCTGTGGCGCTATTGGAACCAACTTCACATCCAGCATCCTGGCCAACAGTTGCCTGTTTATCTGTTACCAACTGGCCCTCTGGTCCTGTACCACTTCGAGCAGCACCCATCAAGCCTCATCCTGCCTCGACCTTTCACATTGATGTCCGTGGACTTTAACTCTCTACCTTCCTTGGTGCAGCTCCCATGCACTATGCACTGCTGTTGTCTCCTCCTTGGTTATCACTGCTTGGGGGAGCAGGTGTAGTGGCACCACCCGGCATTATGATAGAAACAAAGTAGCTGTTACAACACTACTATTGTCTGCTGTGACACTATTACTCAGAAGGCTCTGATCCTCAGGTGTACCCTCAGGAGGGATCACAATAGACTCTGGCATATAACCCTGCCCACACCCAGCCTAAGCCAGTCTGGATGTTAGCACTGAAGTGCACACCCCGAGTGTTATCATACTGACTATGGTGTTATTCAGCTCTACTCTATTTGTAATGGATGGAACTCTGTTACAGCTCAGGCTGGACACAGCTTTGGAATATGGACTTCAGATAATTTGTTTTGTTTGTAGTGACTGTATATTTTCCTTGTTTTGTGTACAAACTGTGTTATTAGCATGGGTAGATCACCTTCTTATGAACGTAATACCTTATCCAAGCAAGAGGGATGTCATTAATGCATCAGTTTTAGTTTGCCAAGAAGAATTTTGTGATCCAAACGATCACAAGCTTTGGGAAGGGCACAATATGTACCAACACCATGCAGTGTATGATGCGACTGTGTGAGGGGTAATGCAACAATTGCATAAATGTCTGAAATCCCTCTTCCATGAGTGATTTTACAACATCCACATACATGTTGTTGTTGTTGTGGTCTTCAGTCCTGAGACTGGTTGGATGCAGCTCTCCATGCTACTCTATCCTGTGCAAGCTTCTTCATCTCCCAGTACCTACTGCAACTTACATCCTTCTGAATCTGCTTAGTGTATTCATCTCTTGGTCTCCCTCTACGATTTTTACCCTCCACGCTAACCTCCAATACTAAATTGGTGATCCCTTGATGCCTCAGAACATGTCCTACCAACCGATCCCTTCTTCTGGTCAAGTTGTGCCACAAACTTCTCTTCTCCCCAACCCTATTCAATACTTCCTCATTAGTTATGTGATCTACCCATCTAATCTTCAGCATTCTTCTGTAGCACCACATTTGGAAAGCTTCTATTCTCTTCTTGTCCAAACTATTTATCGTCCATCCACATACATACATTCATTAAAAACCTTCATTCAGGGATTGTCATGCCACACAAGAGTCAATCCATCTTCACAGTAGTGTGAGGAGCAGTGTTAGCATTGTTCTTGATGGCATTCTCAATCATACAGTTAAGCTTCCACTCCATACTACAACTTGCACCCCGAATTATCATTACATAATCACAACAGCCATTTTTATGACATCATGCTGTAATGTAATGGCCTTGAATCCCATGTTGGACTATGCGTTAAAGAGAGTTTAATGTTTTGTTTAATACACAGTATTGAGCACTGTACTTTCTTATGAGTATGTGGGAATTCCAGGTAAGTAGGTGCCAGGGATCACACTCAAGCAGATTGCAGAATAGGATTGATGGTATTTTATTCATAATATTGCTGAGCATATGCACAGTACATTGACACTACAGACAAGCAAAGCACAGGCTTACTCAACCAGCACTCCAAAGATACAATTTAACTCAAAGAAAATCTCTGACTAATGTAACTGCACACAACAGATCATCACTTGCAAAGTTCTCACTGAACCATCCTTTCCAGAGCAGAGAGTTGGTAGGGAAGGTTGGCGATGGCATTGGAACCTCCCTGCACCTGAGCATGACACGTTGTGCAGTGACATGTTGCAAAACAAAGCACGACCAGACCATTTCTATGATGTCCACTTCTGACCAGTTGCTGACATGGCTTGCTGCATGTGCAGAACAGTGATTGAGCCATTTATCACTGGTAAGAGGGTAGTCTGATGTCCCCCTAAGGAAGGAAGGAAGGAAGGAAGATTGGTTTTAATGTCCTATCGACATCAAGGTTATTAGAGACAGAGCTGAAGCTTGGATTCTATTGAGGATAGGGAAGGTAATCAGGCATGCCCTTCTGAGGGAACCATCCTGACATTTGCCCAGAACAATTTAGGGAAATCATGGAAAATGTAAATCTGGATGGCCAGAGGTAGGTCTGAACCTTCGTCCTCCTGAGTGCGAATCCAGTGTGCTAACCACTGCATCACCTCACTCAGTGGTGTCCCACTAATCCAACAGTTATTGATGGTGGTAGTGGGGGGTCTTAAGTATCTTCTCATAATGGGAGAAGTAGTTGTGGTCAGTATCTTCCTGCCTCAGCAGCTCTGGAACTTCTTCAACCTTCTCTGTTGATGATGACTGATGGAATGTGATGTGGTATCATCTTCCATCTTTTGTAACTATTAGCCAGCTGGTTTTGCATTTTCGATATCATCTACTGACATATCCCACAAGCATTAAGGGGAATTTTAATCTTGGTAAGGAAACCATGGGAGGCTTCCCACATAGCAGGAAAGTATATGAGCCATGCATGCGCTCATATTGATTCTGAACTACTCTGGATTTTGTTTCCTACTGCCAGATTCCCTGATGTCTCATGAGGGAACAGCTTTGCAGCTCTTTTGAAGTTCATCAAATGCACATCTCTCTGCATAGTTTTGTCTTGTTGGCTGATCTCAAATGCTAACTGGAGTGATTTGCCCAATGAGGATGAGGATGAAGAACCGGTCGCCACATTCTAGTTGGCAACAAATTAAGATGAAGAACGTGCAAACTCCATTTGAGGAATCATTGCTTCCCTTTGGCTTTGGGGTTGCATGATTGCATCTGTTAACATTCCCTATTCCCAAGGTCTGGCATCAAGATAAATGGTGAGCACCTAGTCTTGTATGTGATTAAGTGTTGGATGTGATTTGAGAAAATTGCCGTTCTTTTACTGAGATCTTGGCCCTGGAGTTTGTTTTGTGTTCTTGCATACAGCTTTGTGTAGCTTTGTTTTGATTTGTGTTCTTAATGTGGATTGGCATTCCTGATAACTGGAACATGCCTGAGTTGTTCTTAGGACAGGGGTGAAAGGGAGCATATTTTCTCTAGTTCAAGTTCTGTTATTCCTTTATTAGGCAATAAGATTGATTCTTTAAAATGGTATGTGTGTCTTTTATTGAATACCCAGGTGTTCAAACTGTTAACAAAACTTTTGTATTTCCATTTGAATGTTAACTTTAAACTACTCTTGTATGGACTCCTTTAAATGGTAAGTGTGTTTTATTCTGAGTGTTCAGATCCTCAAAAGTTATAAAACACTTTTTCTCCAATTGTCTGTTTACATTAAAGCACTTGTGGCTTGAACAGTCACAGTTTCTCTAGCTTTAAGTTTATTACGTCAAGACTGATGACCCATGTGTAATCTGTAATTTATTTCTGCTATGCAATTTTAAAGTGTCTTTCTTGTGTTTCGGGTGGTTTTAGAAGCTGAGCTGATCGAGCAAGTGTATGGTGCATGGACTGCACTTAAGACAGTTCTTTTATGTTGCCTAATGCATTCAGTTTCAGCTCCCTTTGAAATTTTATTTAAATTGTTTACTTTAATGATCTATTTGTGAAATTGGTATTTTTGATGTTCCTTAATGTTTCTGAGGGCAACGGCCTTGCCGCAGTGGATACACCGGTTCCCGTCAGATCACCGAAGTTAAGCGCTGTCGGGTGTGGATGGCACTTGGATGGGTGACCATCCGGGCCGCCATGTGCTGTTGCCATTTTTCAGGGTGCACTCAGCTTCGTGATGCCAACTGAGGAGCTACTCAACTGAATAGTAGCGGCTCCGGTCAAAGACAACCATCATAACAACCGGGAGTGCGGTGTGCTGACCACACACCCCTCCTATCCGCATCCTCAGCTGAGGATGATACAGCGGTCGGATGTCCCGATGGGCCACTTGTGGCCTGAAGACGGAGTGCTTTTTTAATGTTTCTGAGATTTAAAAATTCTGATCCAACAAAAATTAAAAAGTGGATGTGATAAATATTTAAAGGAAACATTTAACAATGGAAAATCCAGGATGTAAACTAACAATATTACAAAAAGGATAGTTGCTACTCTCCATATAGCTGAGATGCTGAGTCGCAGATAGGCACAACAAAAAGACAATCAAAAAATTAGCTTGTGGTCAACAAGACCATTGTCATAGATAGAACATACTCACACACACTCACATGAATGCAGCTCACATACAGATGGCCACAGTCTCTGCCTGCTGAGGCCACATGGCGAGCAGCTGCACATGGGAGACACAACCGGGTGGTGGGGCTAAGGAGGAGGCTAGGGCAGGGAGGGGGAGGGATAGTAGGGTAGGGGTGGGGGATGGTAAAATGCTGGCTGTGGGAACGTACAGGGATGAGGTGGAGAGAGGGTAGCACAGCTAGGCACAGTCATGAGGTCACATGGATGGCAAGAGAGGGAGGTTTGCGGAAAAGGAGAGAGGTAAAAAGACTGTGGGTGCATTGGTGGTGTAGAGGGCCGTGCAGTACTGGAATGGGAACTTGGAAGGGGCTAGTCGGTAGAGGTAAAGACTAACTAAGGTTGAGGCATGGGGGTTACAGGAACATAGGATAAATTGCAGGGAGAATTCCCACCTGCGCAGTTAAGAAGAGCTGATGTTGGTGGGAACAATCCATATGGCACAGGCTGTGAAGCAGTTACTGAAATAAAAATAAATGTCATGTGACTAGGGCGTCCTGTCGGGTAGACTGTTTGCTGGATGCGAGTCTTTCATTTTAATGCCACTTTTGCGACATGCATGTTGATGGGGATGAAATAGTGATGATTAGGACAACACAACACCCACTCCCTGAGCAGAGAAAATCTCTGACCCAGCTGGGAATTGAACCCGGGCTCTTAGGATTGACTTCTGTCTCGCTGACCACTCAGCCACCAGAAGCGGACATCACTGAAATGAAGAATGTTGTGTTGGGTGGCGGGCCCAGCAATGGGGTAGTACAGCTGTTTCTTGGCCACAGTTTTTTTGTGACCTTTTATGGTGACAGACAGCTTGCTAGTTTCATGTCCACATAGAATGCAGCACAGTGGTTGCAGCTTAGCTTGTGGATCACATGACTGGTTTTGCACGTAGCCTTGCCTTTGATGGGATAGATGATGATTGTGACTGGACTGGAGTAAGTAGTGGTGGGAGAATGTATGGGACAGGTCTTGCATCTAGGTCTATTAATAGGATATGAGGCAGGAAGCAAGGTGTTGTGAGCAGGAGTTGTGTAGGGATGGATGAGGATATAATGTAGGTTTGGTGGGTTGTGGAATACCACTGTGGGAGGGGTGGGAAGGATAGTGGGTGTGAAATTCCTCGTTTCAGAGCACAGTGATTCAGTTGCTCCAGTCCTGGGAGATACTGAGTCATGAGGGGAGTGCTCTTCTATGGCCAGATGGTGGGATTTTTAGAGATGGTGGGTGACTAAAGAGATAAGCATGGGAGATCTGATTTTGAACAAGTTGGGAGGGTAATTACAGTCTGTGAAGACCTAAGACCCTCAGTGTACTTCAAGAGGAACTGCTCACTACTACAGATGCAACAGCCATGGGTGGCTAGGCTGTATGGAAGGGACTTCTTGGTATGAAATGGGTTGCAGTTGTTGAAGTGGAGGTATTGCTGGTGGTTGATAGGTTTGATGTGGACAGAGGTACTGATGTAGGTGGAGGTCAACATGTAGGAAGGTGACTTGTTGGGTTCAGTAGGATTAGGTGAATCAAATGGGGGAGAAACTGTAGAGGTTCTGGAGGAATGTCAATAGGGTGTCCTTACCCTCAGTCCAGATCATGAAGATGTTATCATTGAATCTGAACCAGGTGAGAGGTTTGGAATTGTGAGTATTTATGTAGGATTCCTCAATATGGCCCATGAATAGGTTGGCATAGCATGGTGCTATGCAAGTGCCCATAGCCACACCCCAGATTTGTTTGTAGGTAATGCCTTCAAATGAGAATTAATTATGGGTGAGGATATAGTTGGTCATGGCAATTAGGAAAGAGGTTGTAGGTTTGAAATCCTTGGGGCACTGGGAAAGGTACTGTTCACTAGTTGAAAGGTCGTGGGCATTAGTGATGTTAGTTTAAAGGGAGGTGGATCATGTGGTAAAGGAAGAGGAACTATGGAAAGTCGGTGGAGGAAATGGTTGGTATCTTTTATATAGGAGGGAAAGTACCACCCAGGACTGGAGCAACTGAATCACATTCTCTGCCAGGGTTTTAACTAACTCTTATCGTGCCCTGAAATAAGGAATGTCCTACCCACTATCCTTCCTGTCCCTCCCACAGTGGTATTCCGTCACCCACCGAAGAAACATAATATCTTTATTGGGGACATGTTAAAAATGTGTGCTCCGACTGGGACTTGAACCTGGGATCTCCTGCTTACATGGCAGATGCTCTATCCATCTGAGCCACCGAGAGCACAGAGGATAGGGCACCTACAGGGACAATGAGAAGAGAAAGAAGTACAAATGAAAATCTGTCAGAGAAAGCTGCAGTATACTTTATGAGGGTTTATCCAGTAGCTGATCTTACTGCAGACATGTTCAAATGAAGTGGAGAGTTACAAGGTTAGATTGGAAATAGAAGAAGATGCCTTGGGTGAAGAAGGGTAATAATTAATCATGCAGAATTAATGTTCAAAAGAAAACACGGAAACACTACTACTGACAATAAACTGATCAAAGTGCAGAAATATGAGGTTGGTGATATTGAAGAAACATTTGCACAACTAGTGACAATTTTTTGGGAACTTACATATATGCATGAGTGTGATAGATATGAAATGCTTTTAGCATGTAGGATTTGTGATTTATTTTCAGAAGTAATAATGAAGAGTGAAATCTTACATAAATAATTTTTAAAAAATGCAGTACTCTATTAAGTCTTATATGAAACACACAATGTATTAAGTGACCAGCTGAAAAAAAATGCTCCTATCAGAGCAGAAAAAAGACAGATATGCCCCTCTTTAAAAGATTCTGACAGAAAACTCTGGAACTAGCTGCCTCAGTCCTGACACCAATGATTTTGGGATATAAACATATTTGTGGTCTTTCAACACAAAACATTTTAAATCCTTTTATCCAGTCTTTCTTTGCAGTCAAGCCTGTTTATGCAGTGTCTCCCTCTCACTGCCACTGTCTATATATATCTGTCGCTCACTGTCTCCTTTCCCTGCCACTGGCACTTTCTCTAGCCTGTCTCTCCCACTGTCACAGTCTTCGTCCATTTTTATTGTTCCACCACTTTCACTGTCTCTCTGCCCACAACCATTATCTTTGTCCCATTCCTTTTCTCTTCCAGTGCCAATTTCTCTTTCTTTCTTGCTTACAGTCTGCTGTCTTTCTCTTTTCTCCACACATGCCCTTGGGGATGGTTGCTCAGACTTTTGACCGACAGACTGGAAAACTTAAAGTTGATTGTAGGGGATGGAGGTAAGTGGACAAATATATTTTTGTGTTGAAGTTCAATAGTCTGGGGGCTCCAGAACCCAAAAGCCTATGTGCTGTGGCCTTCTCCACCAGACATCATGGTGCCTAGAGTATCAACAACCAAACTGACAGCCTGCAGCCATGGGTTGCCTGCCTTGCAGGCACACCGAAGCACTACACAACCGACTGGCAATATTGATGAACGGCCACAGCAACAACCACAACAACAACACCACAGCAAAGACACCAATGGCCACCAGGGGCCACTACCGGCCCACATAAACATAAGGAAGAGGTCGCTGCAGATCCCGGAACTATTTTCACATGTCAAACCACGTGATGGAAAATAGTTCCGAGGTACTCATCCGCCGAAGCACTATAAGGCCGGCACTCGGCCACACATCGGCAGTTCATCGACCACCAGCAGACTTGAATAGCTGCTGCCCCAGCAGCCCGGCTTGGATCTTCTCATTGATCTCTGGATTTGTCTTGGTATATTGGAGAAGTCTCCAGTGGAGACTAGTAGGAAATTATTTCAGTTGTTTTCTATCTTATTCTTGTATGTAGTTGTGATTCGAAGATGGATCACTTTTTGTGTTGGTGTTATACTTGGAGAATTTGTTTTGGTTAATTGAATAGTCCAATAAATTGTTTTCGGACTTTGATCATTAGTGTCTTCTGCTTATGCAGACGTATCACTATGTATGCCTCCACTCATTTCTCTTTTTCATTTCTACTGTCTCCCTCTTTTGACTGCCACTGGTACTATCGCCATTCATCTCTCTCGCTCTCTCTTTTTCTGCTGGTATCTCTCACTGACCATTACCATCTCCTCTCTCTTCAGTCCCACTGCTGTTGTCTTCATCCAGCTCTCTCTCTCTCTCTTTCTTTCTTTCTTTCTTTTTTTTTCTTTTTTTTTGCTGCCACTTTCTTTCTCCCACTATCAATGTCTCCTCTCTCTCTCTCTCTCCAGCTGGCACTATCTCCTCTGTCTTACACTGTCACTGTCGCTCTGCTACTCTCTTTCAGCACAAAAAAGCACCAACATATTCGAAAGACAAAATTTTTATTGAGGAAGGTTGAATGAGTGTTGAGGTAACTGGTTCTCTACTTTTCTGTCAGAGTCTTTTAAGGAGAAATATATTCACTTTTTTGTGCTCCAAAAAGAGCATTTTTCATCCCATTAAGCAGAGACAGTGCAAGGATAAAGTCTTATTGGAGAAAAATGGCGGGTAAAAACGTAGTCTCATGATCTCAGAACCCTTGTGATGACTCCAGAACCTTAAAATGTGTTCACTGAATCGTTTAAACCTACATATATGCCCCAGACTACATATTATGTGCAGAAGTACAGTAACTCTAGATCTCAGAAACAGATAATGAGAACAAGAAAAGTTTCAAGGTTAGCAAGACCATCATCATAAGAATATATGGTAGCAATTTTGATGTTATGCCATAAATATAAAGTGTAGACGTAGTCATCCCCACAAAGTCTACTTTTGGGACCCAAAAATCATAATTTTTTAGGTGTATCTAAATATTTTCAAAAATGTGGAAATAATGTTTCTAGGTAAATGTCTAACAACTATCGAGTTAAAACCTGAGTCATTTTCTATGGAGAGTATTTTAGATAATATCAACCCAGGGTGGAAAAATTACTGCAAACCAATTTTTGCAGTTTTCTGCGTAAGTATGGTAACTTCAAACCTCTGGATCTCACTAACAGAAAATCATATTGAAAAAAATTTTAAAATTTTTCCAAGAACATCATCTTAAGAACACATAGTAAAAATATCAGTGATTTACGATGAATTGAATTTATAGAAGCAACCATCCCCACAAGTGGTACATTGTTTTTCAGGGTTTTCTCAGGAGGCACCCATGAAGCCATTTAAGGCCCACCCTAATGTAAAAGAACCAGCCAATTTTCTCAGTTTTTCTGGGTTGAAAGGAGTGAGTAATGTTTAAATTTTGACCCTGTACTACACACACACACATAAAAAAGTTTTGCATCATCTCGGTTTCGAGAGTTCCAGAACCTGCACAAAAAATTTGAATAGAGATCAACATAAACATCATTTCCGCATTTTTTATTGCTCATGAAAACCACACATTGCATGTTGAGCCACCATACAGCGAGACCTTCAGAGGTAGTAGTCCAGATTGCTGTACACACCGGTACCTCTAATACCCAGTAGGACATCCTCTTGCATTGACACATGCCTGTATTCATCATGGCATACTATCCACAAGTGCATCAAGGCACTGGTGGTCGAGATTGTCCCACTCCTTTATGATGATTCAGCGGAAATCCCTCAGAGTGGATGATGAGCCACATCGTACAGAAACAGCCCTTTTCAGTCTATCCCAGGCATGTTCGATAGGGTTGATGTCTGGAGAACATGCTGGCCACTCTAGTCAAGCAATGTTGTTATCCTGAAGGAAGCCACTGAGAATATGTGCATGATGGGGGCATGAATTGTCATCCATTAATACGAATGCTTCACAAATATGCTGCCAATATGGTTGCCCTATCAGTCGGAGGATGGCATTCACATATCGTACAGCCATTACAGCGCCTTCCATAACCACCAGTGGTGTACATCAGCCCCACATAATGCCACCCCAAAACATCAGGGAACCTCCACCTTGCTGCACTCACTGGACAATGTGTCTAAGGCGTTCAGACTGATTGGGTTTTCTCCAAACACATCTCTGACGTTTGTCTGGTTGAAGGAATATGTGACACTCATCGGTGAAGAGAAGGTGATGCCAATCCTGAGCTGTCCATTTGGCATGTTGTTAGGCCCATCTGTACCACACTGCATGGTGTCATGGTTGCAAAGATGGACCTCGCCTTGGACATCAGGAATGAAATTGCGCATCAGGCAGCCTATTGCGCTCAGCTTAAGCCGAAACATGATGTCCTGTGGCTGCATGAAAGGCATTATTCAACATGGTGGCAATGCTGTCAGGGTTCCTCTGAGCCATAATCCATAGGTAGCGATCATCTACTGCAGTAGTAGCCCTTGGGCGGCCTGAGCGAGGCATGTCATTGACAGTTCCTGTCTCTCCGTATCTCCTCAATGTCTGAACAACATCGCTTTTGTTCACTCCGAGACAACTGGACACTTCCCTCATTAAGAGCCCTTCCTGGCACAAAGTAACAATGTGGACACAATTGAACCATGGTATTGACCATCTAGGCATGGTTGAACTACAGACAACACGAGCCGTGTACGTCCTTCCTAGTGGAATGACTGGAACTGATTGGCTGTTGGAACCCCTCCATCCAATAAGCGCTGCTCAAGCATGGGTGTTTATATCTTTGGGCGGGTTTAGTGACATCTCTGAACAGTCCAAGGGACTGTGTCTGTGATACAGCATCCACTGTCAATGGCTATCTTCAGGAGTTTTGGGAACTGGGGTGATGCAAAACTTTTTTTGATGTGTGTAGTATAGCTACAGAAGGCCTGTTCTTCCAATAAGTATACAAAAAATGGCTAGGCCAAAGGCTATCCAAAATGTTTGACCTCTCATCTCCCCTGTAATGAACAGATGAAAATGTAATTCCATTAACTAAGTGCACATCTTAACAAGGGGATGCCTTGTGGCTGACCATTTGAACATTATGTTTTTTACATAGTATTATTGTCTAATATATGTGTATATTTTAAGGTAGTGAGTATATTAATTGTTATAAGTTTCCTTTAATTTACGTCTATGGTCACAAACCTTTTGTTAACAGATTACCGGTTTCGATCTTTAATGACCATCATCAGATCTGTTTCATAAAAACAAAGTCCTAATGCACTGCAGCCATAGTGGCATCGTCAAACGTTAAATGCAGAATCAGAACCAGCACCTGCAGCACCACACTTCCAGTGTGGATGAGTCAACCATCATTGGTGGCTTGTCGCTCATCAAACACTACATTGTTGACAGTAGACATATTGTTGATGCAGTGGCCAAGTGGGTGTGTCATTTGATTTAAAATGATATTGACAACTCAGTTCAGTGCTTAGCAAAAATGTTCTGTGATCGTGCTTGTGAGTTGCTGAACATGTTTCACTGAGGAACTCAGAGGGATTATAACTGCATTTGAAATTGTCTCAACTGAAATGGATATTCATGGAAAATTGTCATGTTAACATCTGTTGTTTGTAATAAGACTGATATTCTCAGGTCAATTATGGTTTCAGTGGAATTACAGGGTGTTTCAAAAAGAATATATGTATTACAAAATATTATTTTGTCCAAACTATCGATCACTGCTCCTTAGCTCGGCTAGTGGAGAAACAAATACGTAGTCTAGTTTATATTATTAGCCGCTAGATGTCAGTTGTCTTCTGTTTTGCTTGGTAACCATCATGTGTTTAAAATGGCTACTTTTCAGCAGAAATCATTTTGTGTTCTCGAGTCTGCAAGTGCAATTCCGTGATTACAGAGCAAAGGTATTTCAGGTTGAGGTACCAAATTGATCCTCCGAATGGGTGGAACATTCATAGATGGTATCAACAGTTTCTAGGTACAGAATGAGTATGTAAAAGAAAGAGTCCTGGCCGCCCTCGTGTCTCTGAAGAAAATTTTGCACGAATTCAAACTGCTTTCCAATGTGGTCCTTCAAAATCAACTCATTGTACCAGTCAGGTGTTACAAATGCCTACAACAACAATTTTGGATGTTTTGCAATGTTGGTTGGTTACGAAGCCGTACAAGTTACAGCTGTTACAAGCTGTGTGTCCTGATGACAAATGCAAACATGTGGCATTTTTTAACAAGATTTTTGATGCTATTGACAATGATAACAATTTTGCACAGTGCATCACGTTCAGTGATGAAGCGACTTTCCATGTTAGTGGTTAGGTAAATAAACACAATGTTCAAATTTGGGGCCAACAGAACCCATATGCAGCCACTAAAAAAATGGCTCTTAGCACTATGGGACTTAACATATGAGGTCATCAGTCCCCTAGACTTAGAACTACTTAAACCTAACTAACCTAAGGACATCACACACATCCATGCCTGAAGCAGGATTCAAACCTGCGACCATAGCAGCAGCGCAGTTCTGCACTGAAGTGCCTAGAACCACTCAGCCACAGTCGCTGGTTAGCCACTGAACATGTATGAGATTCGCCCAAAGTAAATGTGTTTTGTGTGATATCCCAGTCATCTGTTTATAGCTCATTCTTCTTTGATGAAAACAGAATTAACAGTCTGCAGTACCTCCCTATGTTACAAAACTGGTTTTTTCTGAGGCTGCACAAAGACAACTTCATTTTTCAACAAGATGTGGCACCCCCTTACTGGAGTCCCCAAGTGCGTGAATATCTGAATGAAACTCTACTGAACCACTGGATTGATCATCAAGGAGCTGGCAACTTAGCATGTCTCAGCTGGGCTCCACGGTCATTGGATTTGACACCCTCTGACTTCTTCTTGTGGGGTTTCGTTAAAGACAATGTTTGTGTACCACCACTCCCACAGAACCTAGAAGAGTTGAAGAACCAGGTCCATACTGCTGTAACATCAGTGATGAAGGACACGCTTGCCCGAGTATTGGAGGAATTTGAGTATCGATGTGATATTGTTTGTGTCACTGATGGAGGACGTACTGAACATCTGTAATCTGAAATTGAGAGGTTTGTAAATATGTGTGTAAAGTTTAATATTTGTATGTCTTAAAGTTTAATAAACATAAGTGTTCAAAACATGTATATTCTTTTTGATACACCTTGTACTTTATTATACCTCTGCTACCATATCCATATATCTACTGGTCTTAAACTATTTCTTTACACAAAGTTTTTGTTTTACTTCAGTACTTATGCTTACTGTACAAATTTTGCATTTTCACTCACCATCAGTTCCTGCTGATATCTTCTCTATGAGAGTCACCCTATATTCCATAACCAGTTTTGTAGTTGGTTGTACCCCTGAGTGAGCCATGTTGTGCAGTTTGTGGAAAACAGTTTTCTGAAATTTTGCGGGACTACTCAAAGTACACAATTTTGGGAGATATCACACCATAATTGAGTAGCAGTTCCAGAAATCAGTATTCCTGCCATAACTCAAATCCATTAGCAGAATCTTGTAGTAATTCTTTCATTTGTGAATTCTGCTGTTTCACTGCTGCAAGCTCTTCATGATTGGTGTTGACGCTGCATTTGCACATGAGAGGAAATCGACCACAATGCTGTCTGTTCCCTTAAGATGTTGAACATCTGTAGGGAACTAGCTAATAAAATCCATGTGACAGAATCAGCATGGGATACCATCCTTGCTCAAGCTATGGAGGGTGTGCACCTGTGGCTAATTGTCTGTAAAAATTGTGACTGATTTGCCTTCACTGTCTTCTCAGAAATGCTTCACTGCTTTGTAAAGTGCCAACATTTTCTGGCTGTAAGCTGATCACTTGCATTGAAATGCCACAAGCTTTTGAGAAAAAAACCATAGCAGCTGTTGCTGGCCTCTGACCATTTGCAGCAGAACTGCACTTGTAGCAGTTCCACTAGCATCACTGATAAGTGTGCCAAAGACAATGGCTGTACCTAGGTGACAGCTCAGTGTAGACTACCATTTATTTGGTCAAATGCACATTGCACTTGACTCATTCATGACAGTGTTTGTTCACCTTGTGCAGTCTTTCTAGCTGATGTGTCAGTCAGCAGCACTTGAATTTTGGCAGCCTGGTGTATATTGTGAGGGTAGAAATTGATTGCTGCCAATGAAGTGTCGCAATTTGTGAAAATTTCTGGCCCATACATCTGATGGATAAGATCCATGTATTACTGTATGGATTTAATACTCATCAGTGTCACAGAATGAGCTAGAAAGATGAGTTCTTGTTTATGTACTTGACACTTTTCTTCATTCATGATCATCCCATATTGTATGAGGGTGTGAATATAATGGTCGCTTAGAATATACTAAGATGTTAGTAAGAAAATCGAAACTAGACGATATGGAGTACTTTATTTATAAACTGTTGCCAAGTGTGAGTGGCATTTTTTAATCTGAAGGGCACAAAAAGAAACTCATATAGTCCAAATGGTGTAACTATCATACTTTTTTGTACATATTTGGGGTTCTTGGGGATTTGCAAATACACTTTCTGGCATTTCAAGATGCTAAATATGGAGGCATCTGCAAATGCACATGCAAAATCTTGAATATTAAGATATTAGGTGTTGGGTACTGATCTGGTGCTGTACAGGAGTTAAGAGCCTGGTAGTCACCACACAGGAGGTACAAAACATTTTTCTTTGTCACTAAATGTGTGAAGGATGTGCACGGACTGTCTGGAGGGTGTACTATTCCCACTTGTAGTAATTTATTTATAACGGCCTGAGAGGCTCATAACTTGTCCACAGTTAGCCAGTCAGTCTTGTGGAAAACTGGTGGCCCTGATGTGATATTTATCCTGTGAACCATATCACTATTCATATATTTTTCCTATGAACACTGGGAACACTGATATCACTGTGGGTGGTAGTATGTGCTCTGTTATTTACATTTTGTGGTGCTGACCTGCATGATGGAGTAAGATTTCTCATGTGTTACTGGCATACTTTGTTATCATAAACTGTTTTTCTCCTCCTCACATGTCATATTACATGTGCTCCTCTGGTTGTTCACAAATGTCACTCAGTACTGTTACAAGTTCACATGGTGTATGATCCACAGATGAGTTCCTGGGATGAGCTCTTTTATTCTTGAATTTCTCTATTCACACGTTAACCACTTTTAGTTCCATTGTCTTGTAAGACAATTTTGTTTTTAACTGTTGGTTATCCTCATATAACTTTTCTTTTCTTTTGTCTTCATACTTCTTGTTCATAGCTTCTAGAACTGATTTCAGAGGATGATATGCATTCTTCAATTGGTTATTGATCATTGTTTTGGAATTTGAAGATTATCTGTATGGGTGCTTCAAGGGAAAGGGGGGAGCGGTCTACCAATGATGCCCATCACAGATGCTCTGCAGCTCGTGTGTCAAAGTGTGCCATCTGCTAAATCAGGAGAGAGGTGAAACTGTCCTAAAAATTGCACTGCATAAAGGCTCATTTACATCTGCAATCATGAAATTCCAGATGAAAGTTTCATGTACTCTGAGGTACAACTGCAGCATACAGAACCCAGTAAGTTGTACTCGATGGCGAGTGTTCACCAGAGACAAGGGTGTCGTCAGGAGTGCCCCACGGGAGTGCAATAGGACTGCTGTTGTTCTCTATACCCATAAATGACTTGGCGGATGGAGTGGGCAGTGGTCTGCAGTTGTT
Source organism: Schistocerca cancellata (assembly GCF_023864275.1). Lineage (NCBI taxonomy): Eukaryota > Metazoa > Arthropoda > Insecta > Orthoptera > Acrididae > Schistocerca > Schistocerca cancellata. The sequence goes on along the minus strand of NC_064626.1, from coordinate 60,869,699 downwards.
TGCTGATGTTGTGCTCGCCACTGTGGATGAGCGGTTTAGGCACTTCAAGCCCAGAACCACACTGCTGCTACGGTCGCAGGTTCGAATCCTGCCTTAGGCATGGATGTGTGTGATGTCCTTAGGTTAGTTAAGTTTCAGTAGTTCTAAGTCTAGGAGACTGATGAACTCAGATGCCAAGTCCCATAGTGCTTGGAGCCATTTTTTGATGATTTTGTGGTGTACGTTAAGGTGTCAAGGTTGAGTGACTGTAGGAAGATACAAGCTGACTTGGACAAAGTTTCCAGTTTGTGTAATGAATGGCAGCTAGCACTAAATGTGGGAAAATGTAAATTAATGCAGATGAATAGGAAGAACAAACCTGTAATGTTCAGATACAGTGTTACAAGTGTTTAGCTTGACACAGTCAAGTCATTTAAAGATCTGAGCATAACATTGCAAAGTGATATGAGGTGGAACTAGCATGTGAAAACTGTGGTAGGGAAGGCAAATGGTCAACATCAGTTTATTGGGAGGATTTTAGGAAAAAGTGGTTCACCTCTAAAGGAAACCACTATAGGATGCTGGTGCAACCTATGCCTGAGTACTGTTTGAGTGTTTGGGATCAGTACCAGGTTGAATAGAAGGAAGACACTGAACCAGTTCAGAGGAGGACTGCTAGATTTGTTACCGGTAGGTTCGAACAACACATAAGCATTACAGAGATGCTTTGGAAACTCGAATGGGAACCTTGGAGTTAAGGTGGCTTTCCTTTTGGGAAACACTATTAAGAAAATTTAGAGAACCAGTATTTGAAGCTGACTGCCAAACGATGTAGATGGCTGGCATCTGTCATTGCCATTAGTTTTTGGTGTTTACTTGTGATGTCACTGTCTTGTATTTCTGTGAGCATTCAGTGTCCTTTGGCAAACAGCTGCAACAGCAGAGCAATTTGTTTATTTTGCTCCTTCCATAATAGTGTTGTCATGATTGCAGAATTGCAAAAATGCTGCCTGCTACTTATAATTTAGATTCCCATATTCACACAGAATCACCAGTGTCTGAATATGTGGTGGTAATCTAGTTAATGAAAGTGTTCAAACGGTCTTGTCTGGCAAGTTTATTGGGTCTATCAGGTCATGCAAGAGTCTCCAAAACTGTGAAGGTATTCCACTGCCCAATTTTTGTCCATTTATCACTTGCTGCAGCTGCTGATCCAGTGATTGAATTAATTGTTGGTGCAAAGTCACTCTTGCCTTATCAAATTTCTAAATTTGCTGGTGGCAGGTGGTGATTTATGAGAGCAGTTTTAGAAGTTCATGGAATCACCACCAGATATCAGCACTAGCTTGTAGAGGTTCCCATGTAATAATACATCATCCTTTAAGTGTAAACACTTGACCTGTCAGTGCACTGGGTAGAGAGATCTGTGATATGGATGTCTCTCTGTTGTTGTTCCTATGTAGTGATTAGTGAAGTTTGAAAAAATCAAGATTGAAGAAGTGATTAAGTCTGTTGTAAAGAAAGGTATGAAAGCAATGTAAATTCTTGCCACTTTTCAGAACAAAATGGGGAACTTTGTTCCTTTGTATTCAACTGTTGCCAAGTAGATATATGATTTTAAATTTGATCAGGATGGCTTAGATGATGATCCATGTAGTGGTCAGCAAGAAGTGCCACTACTGCAGAAATTGTTGCAAACGTGCATAAGATGTTCATGAAGGATTGCCAACTGAAAATGCAAGAAATTTATAAAGCTCTACAGATGTCATCATCCCATCTGAATAGGCACACAATGTTTTAAGAGTGGAACTGGACATGAGAAAATTATCTGTTATATGTGTGCCACAGCTCTTAACACAGGATCAGAAATCCAAACAATGTTTGATCTGTTTTCAAAGGAACCAAGAAGACTTTTTGCACCAGTTTGTGACCACAGATGGAACTTGGGTCCACTACTATGCCTCAGAGACAAAACAACAATTAACACACTGGAAATGTGTTGATTCATGACTGCTGAAGAAAGCAAGGGAAATATCATTGGCCTGAAAGGCCATGACTTCAGTTTTCTGGGTTTTGAAAAGTATTCTGCTGACAGATTATCTTCCCATTGGTCAAAAATTATGAGAGAATACTATGATAACCTCCTGGACCAACTACAGCAATATATACATGACAAAAGCCCAGGTTTTGTAAGGAAGACAGTCATTTTTCATCAAGACAGTGTGTGCCCATGTGCAAGTGTCATTGCCATGGCATAAATACATGAACTGAGATACAAACTGTTGTCACACCAACCTTATTCACCTCCTTTGGTCCCATAAGACTTCCATCTCTTCCCCAAGATCAATATTTTCTTCTGTGGATGGAGATTATCTTCAAATGAAGAAATGACAGCCAAAGTTGATAGGTATTTTGCAGGCCTGCAGGAGTCTAGGTTTTGAAATGGGATAAAGGCACTGAATGAAGTGCATTAGTGTACAGGGAGACTACAAGGAAAAATAAATAAGTTGCACTGATGTAAGTTCTTTCTTCCACTTTACAAACTTTTCAAACTACCCTTGTACCACACCATTAATAATATAAGCATATTCACTGAAATTTCTGAGTAGTGGAGAAAACTTCAAATCATCCTGCATTTCCACTGGTGCAGATGCACTAATAAAATTATGTCAAGTGATGCTGCACAGGTCTGTATGTCCAGGAAACACAAAAGTAAACACTGACCTGAGGTTGTAGGACAAGATCTGAATAATTTTCTAAGTCAATGAGAGGATCAAACTGTGCCAAACACTTTCAGTGTGAGGGCTGGCCAGAAATTCTGCACATGTGTGGAGATGCTGCACCTGTGAAACTTCCTGGTCACGCTTTGCACACTTAGCAGTTGTGTAAACAGGGAAATGGAACTGCCACTACTCATTTAGTATATGTCTCTAACCACAGATGTCACTGCTTCACTTTAGCCACAATCTGGGATACACTGTACCTGGAGCACTCTCATGCTCTTTTCACAGTGTGTAATGCAACCATGAGAAGGTATCATGTTATTCCATTGCCCTATCAATAAACATCATGGTTCTAAAACAAAACTTTAAGAAATGGTGCATAAATATATTGGACTGGTTGTATGCCCAGATTAGTTACCTATATACGCTTCATGGCAGGAGTATCACACATCTCTCAATAATTAAAGGATAATTTTCAAGCATGTAAGTATATGCTGAACAACTGGTTTAATAACAAATTTTTCAGATGAGAATGTTTGCCTATGTAGCATGGAGGAGGAGGAGGCACAGTTACTAAATAACAATTTTAAATTAGAAAAAAGAAAGAATTCCGAAACATGTTATCACTGATGATGAGAAATGATAAAGTCAATATCAAGCACAAACACACCTCACATTGATAAATGCAAGCATTTGCCAAGATTTTTGTCACTAATGCTAGACTGACACCTTTATTTTTCATTTTAATTGTTGTTGTTGTGGTCTTCAGTCCTGAGACTGGTTTGAAGCAGCTCTCCATGCTACCCTATCCTGTGCGAGCTTCTTCATCTCCCAGTATCCACTGCAACCTACATCCTTCTGAATCTGCTTAGTGTATTCATCTCTTGGTCTCCCTCTATGATTTTTACCCTCCACACTGCCCTCCAATACTAAATTGGTGATCCCTTGATGCCTCAGAACATGTTCTACCAACCGGTCCCTCCTTCTGGTCAAGTTGTGCCACAAACTACTCTTCTCCCCAATCCTATTCAATACTTCCTGTAATCTTCAGCATTCTTCCGTAGCACCACATTTCGAAAGCTTCTATTCTCTGTTGTCCAAACTATTTATCGTTCGTGTTTCACTTCAATACGTGGCTACACTCCATACAAATACTTTCAGAAATGACTTCCTGACACTTAAATCTATACTCGATCTTAACAAATTTCTCTCCTTCAGAAACACTTTCCTTGCCATTGCCAGTCTCCATTTTATATCCTCTCTACTTCGACCATCATCAGTTATTTTGCTCCCCAAATTGCAAAACTCCTTTACAACTTTAAGTGTCTCATTTCCTAATCTAATTCCCTCAGCATCACTCGACATAATTCGACTACATTCCATTATCCTTGTTTTGCTTTTGTTGATGTTCATCTTATATCCTCCTTTCAATACACTATCCATTCCGTTCAACTGCTCTTCCAAGTCCTTTGCTGTCTCTGACAGAATTACGATGTCATCGGTGAACCTCAAAGTTTTTATTTCTTCTCCATGGATTTTAATACCTACTCCGAATTTTTCTTTTGTTTCCTTTACTGCTTGCTCAATATACAGATTGAATAACATTGGGGAGAGACTACAACCCTGTCTCACTCCATTCCCAACCACTGCTTCCTTTTCATGTCCCTCAACTCTTATAACTGCCATCTGGTTTCTGTACAAATTGTAAATAGCCTTTCTCTCCCTGTATTTTACCCCTGCCACCTTCAGAATTTGAAAGAGAGTATTCCAGTCAACATTGTCAAAAGCTTTCTCTAAGTCTACAAATGCTAGAAACATAGGTTTGCCCTTCCCTAATCTAGCTTCTAAGATAAGTCGTAGGGTCAGTATTGCCTCACATGTTCCAACATTTCTACGGAATCCAAACTGATCTTACCCGAGGTCGGCTTCTACTAATTTCTCCATTCGTCTGTAAAGAATTCGTGTTAGTATTTTGCAGCTGTGACTTATTAAGCTGATAGTTCAGTAATTTTCACATCTGTCAACACCTCCTTTCTTTGGGATTGGAATTATTATATTCTTCTTGAAGTCTGAGGGTATTTTGCCTGTTTCATACATCTTGCTCACCAGATGGTAGAGTTTTGTCAGGACTGGCTCTCCCGAGGCTGCCAGTAGTTCTAATGGAATGTTGTCTACTCCAGGGGCCTTGTTTCGACTCAGGTCTTTCAGTGCTCTGTCAAACTCTTCACGCAGTATCGTATCTCCCATTTCATCTTCATCTACATCCTCTTCCATTTCCATAATATTGTCCTCAAGTACACTGCCCCTGTATAGATCCTCTATATACTCCTTCCACCTTTCTGCTTTCCCTTCTTTGCTTAGAACTGGGTTTCCATCTGAGCTCTTGATGTTCATACAAGTGGTTCTGTTATCTCCAAAGGTCTCTTTAATTTTCCTGTAGGCAGTATCTATCTTACCCCACGTGAGCTAAGCCTCTACATCCTTACATTTGTCCTCTAGCCATCCCTGCTTACCCACTTTGCACTTCCTGTCAATCTCATTTCTGAGATGTTTGTATTCCATTTTGCCTGCTTCATTTACTGCATTTTTATATTTTCTCCTTTCATCAATTAAATTCAATATTTCTTCTGTTACCCAAGGATTTCTACTAGCCCTCGTCTTTTTGCCTACTTGATCCTCTGCTGCCTTCACTACTTCAACCCTGAGAGCTACCCATTCTTCTTCTACTGTATTTCTTTCCCCCACTCCTGTCAATTGTTCCCTTATGCTCTCCCTGAAACTCTGTACAAGCTTTGGTTCTTTCAGTTTATCAAGGTCCCATCTCCTTAAATTCCTACCTTTTTGCAGCTTCTTCAGTTTTAATCTACATGTCATAACCAATAGATTGTGGTCAGAGTCCACATCTGCCCCTGGAAAGGTCTTACAATTTAAAACCTGGTTCCTAAATCTCTGTCTTGCCATTATATAATCTATCTGAAACCTGTCAGTATCTCCAGGTTTCTTCCATGTATACAGCCTTCTTTTATGATTCTTGAACCAAGTGTTAGCTATGATTAAGTTGTGCTCTGTGCAAAATTCTTCCAGGTGGCTTCCTCTTTCATTTCTTAGCCCCAATCTATATTCACCTACTACGTTTCCTTCTCTCCCTTTTCCTACTACCGAATTCCAGTCACCCATGACTATTAAATTTTCGTCACCCTTCACTATCTGAATAATTTCTTTTATTTCATCATACATTTCTTCAATTTCTTCGTCATCTGCAGACCTAGTTGGCATATAAACTTGTACTACTGTAGTAGGTGTGGGCTTTGTATCTATCTTGGCCACAATAATGCATTCACTATGCTGTTTGTAGTAGCTTACCTGCATTCCTATTTTCCTATTCATTATTAAACCTACTCCTGCATTACCCCTATTTGATTTTGTGTTTATAACCCTGTAGTCACGTGACCAGAAGTCTTGTTCCTCCTGCCACCTAACTTCACTAATTCCCACTATATCTAACTTTAACCTATCCATTTCCCTTTTTAAATTTTCTAACCTACCTGCCCGATTAAAGGATCTGACATTCCACACTCCGATCCGCAGAACGTCAGTTTTCTTTCTCCTGATAATGACATACTCTTGAGTAGTCCCTGCCCGGAGATCCGGAATATTTTACCCAAGAGGACACCATCATCATTTAATCATACAGTAAAGCTGCATGCCCTCAGGAAAAATTACGGCCGTAGTTTCCCCTTGCTTTCAGCCGTTCGAAGTACCAGCACAGAAGGCCGTTTTGGTTAGTGTTACAAGGCCAGATCAGTCAATCATCCAGACAGTTGCCCTTGCAACTACTGAAAAGGCTGCTGCCCCTCTTCAGGAACCACACGTTTGTCTGGCCTCTCAACAGATAGCCCTCCATTGTGGTTGCACCTACGGTACGGCTATCTTTATTGCTGAGGCACGCAAGTCTCCCCACCAACGGCAAGGTCCATGGTTCATGGGGGGAGATCATTTTAATTATGGAGAAAAATCTTTCACACACATGACTAGATCCAAATATGAACATAATTCTCATAGTTCTGTGATGCATGTGTGAAAATTCTTGCTGTGGAAAGTTTTACTAGAATTCTTTTGTACTGGGTACTGCAAAGAACTGGTGCTTCACCTGTGTACTGCACTGCAGATTGATTAATTCCATCTGTAGATGATTTGGAGCGTCTTCAAATGATGCTGAAAATAGCTGTGCAAAACATAAAATGGTAGGAGACACACTCATAACATCTGCAAATCATGCTCAAAATTCCTCCTTAATTTTTACAATTATTGACATGTATTCTTGATATCAAGCACTTTCGTGGACCAAATTAAGGGTAGGGAAAAGTGCAGTGTTGTGAGACAATAATTGGCTCTTCCAGACAGTAAGCTGCCATTCAAAAGCATTTACTTTTTCTGATATATCAGAAATTAAATTGCTTTCACCTTGCAAAATGACATTCAGGCTGTTCATGTGAGACATAATATCAATGAGAAATGCTAGGTCTGACATGCAGCAAGGATCTATTAATTTGGTTTTCTTTCCCTTCCTATGTAAGAAATGTACATGGCCAATCATAAATCAAAAAATCTTCTCAGCATTTTACCTTGACTGAGCCAGCATACTTCAATATAGTAAGATATGTCACTATATTCCTCTCCTAATTCCTCCAAGAACTGCTGAAACTCACAATGTGTAAGCCCAGGTGTTTTCAGATAGCTTACTTAACTGATTTTGCTCTATGTAGAATGCAGTGAATTCCAGACAATGTCTCTTCCGTACATTCTAGCTTTTTGTGCATCAGTGCTATGAGTCCACTCTGATGGCCTTGCATTGCCAATGCTCCATCTGTGGTCATTGAGATTAACCATTTCCAATCCATACCAACACCATCAATCACTTGCTTGACTGCTTGGGGTAAATCTACATCTGTTGTAGGTCCTTTCAAAGCCACTAAGTCCAAAACATCCTCTGTTACACACAGATCATTATCAGTACCTTGTATGTATATCACCACCTGAGCAGTATCTGTATGATCTGTTGCTTCATCCAATGCAACAGAGAAAGCAACACAGTTACTAGCCTTATTTATTAACTGCCTGTGCACATCATCAGCCATAACATTTCTATGTCATGTCACTGTTTGTTTGTAATGGACAATTTCTTGAAACCTGTGAATGATTATGGGACACAAAAGTTTTGTACCCTTAATGACACAGTGTTTTACAAACTCCTCTCCAGAAAACTGTTTCCTGGATATAATTTTGAAACTTGCTGACAACAGATGTACTGTGATTGTCATTCTGAAAAATTGAAAACAGTACATTGTACAGTAATAAGTAATGAAGAGTTCAAAAGGTATCAACTGTTATGATTTAGATTTCAAACCTGTTGATGTGCCTCATCCATTTTCATAAGCACGCTTAATTTAGCTTGCTGTTCTTCACTGTTCAGGGTACTACACTCATCTTTATGAAATGAGTTGTAGTTTCTTTTGATCATGAACTTGTGCTGGCCACCTATTATTCAGCAGCACAGTAAAAACTGCAAGTTTTCATCTACTGCTGTCAGGAGGAATTGCAGTTCCCAGTTGTGTTTAAATGACTGAGAACACAGATCTCCCGTTCTTTGCTTTTATGCAGTACTCACCATTTCCCAGTATGTGTCACATAAGGCTACAGTTGCCAGAGGGAAGCAAGACTGAGTTGTGCTTTGGTCCTCCTGGTTCCATGTAAGCAAGAAGCAGAACCATCACCACTCATTTGCTATATGTGTCTAGTCACAGATGTTGTCGTTCCGCATTGCCTGCTGGCTGAGATGTGCACAACTGTGCCACACTTCCACACCTTTGCACAATGTGCAGCATTTGGCTGGCCCTGGTCTATGCAAATGTTCCATATTATTGACACTATGAAAATTGTTGCAGTTTGTCATTTACACTTTTCATCACATTCATTGTCTGTGCAGATTTCTTAAAAACACTTGGAGAACCACAATTTAAGTCAGCATGCTGAGAAAATTGTAATAGTATATGTTGCTCCTTGTAACTTGTTATTGTTGCTGCAAAGCACTCCTTTATTTATCTTGAATTTTGTCAAAAAATCTTGGTTTGCTTGTCGCAGACACACTGTGGGAATTCCAGGTGGGTAGAAGTAACGACACATGAGCAGACTGCAGAATAAGATAGAATGTATTTTATGTGTAATATTGCTGAGAACATGCACAGCATATTGACACAATTGAAAAGCAAAGAACAGACTAATGCAAGCAGCACTCCAATCATACAACTTCACTCAAAGAAAATGTCTGACAATGGTAATTGCATACAACAGATTGTCACTTGAAATTGAAGTCCCCACACACACCTATCATGTTTGTGATTCATTATTTAGTGTTGTATGTAAAAATTGTAGATTATGTACCAGTTGATGCTAAAAACACTGTGTCATTAACAAATGTATTATCCTTAATAGTTAGTAACAACATTTTTATAAGTTTATAATTAGCTGAAACAAAATTGTCAAATTTTGAAGAAATATTAATTCCACTTTGAGGCAAAATTATCATTTTGGGAGTTCCAGAATACTGGAATGGATATAACAAGACTGTTTAGTAATGCATAACATAAAGTATAAAGTAACATGCTGAACCAAAAAATGTAATTCTTGTGTGAGAAACATGTGTAAATGTTAGTAACAGAACTACTCCATCTGAACAGCCCTTGTAAGGTCCAACGATACTGAATGACTGGTGTGTCATCCTCTCACCATAGGCATCGCTGTATGTGAATATGGTGTGCAAGTGGTCAACACACTGCTCTCCCAGCTAATTTCAGTTTTTGTAACTGGAGCCACTACTTCTCAATCAAGTAGCTCTTGGCCTCACAAGGGCTGAGTGTACACTGCTTGTCAACAGCAGTTGCAGACATGGACAGTGATCCACTCAAGTTCTAGCCTAGCCTGATAGTGCTTAACTTTGGTGATCTGATGGGAACCAGTGTTTCCACTGTTGCAAGGCCTTTGCTAAAAATTGAAATAATTATGCTGTTTTGTAGAGAGTTAGATTTTTGAACTAACTGTTTACAATTGATATTTTTATGAAATTTTGTTTGAATGCAAATAATTATTTAAGAAAACAAACTGTGTTAAACATTTTCCTCATGACTGGAAAACATACTTTTACACTGAAGTTTTTGTGAGTATGTAATTTTTCATGACATCTTTGCAAACATCTAATAATGAGTTTGGTGTCATGGATTATTACATATCTACATGAAGGCTGGTGCAAAGTCAAGCAGGGCATGTGTTATTGTTGTTGCTCAGATATTTGTTGTATTTCATACTGACTGTAATATCGAATATTGGATTTGAGTTAATCAACTAAATGGGATCAATGATAATGTCAACTAAATTGAATCAATGATAGTGAAAAATTGTGAATTTAGCTGCTGCATCAGGAATGAATGTATTGGAAGAATATAGACAAACATGTCAGGTTATTATTTATGATCAATAAACCCTGGACTAGATTATTTTATGTGGAAGATAAGTATTAATGAATCAAACAATGGAAAATCCAGGCTGGAATGTAACAATATTATAATAAGTATTATAATAAGTATTAATGATATTTTTGCTCTGAAAATATCTGATTAACCGATGGCATCTGGTGATACTTTTGAGTTGATATATCAACAAAATCATCAGCTAAATGGTACTATAATCTTTACTCTGGCAAAAGTAAGATTTTTACGTTGAAATAATCAGATAGATACATTAAAATAAAACACACAAAAACACACACATGCATATGAATCAGTTCTAAAACACAAGTTCCAAATATATGTAGTATAGCCTATTTGTGGCTTTACATTGTATATTATGGTTTTGAGTATTCTATTTAAAAATCACAAAAAGAGATTGTCACACGAAGAATACTTTTAATAACTGTCTTCTAATAAACTTTTGCATGATGGTTTATTTTTAACTCACTGTTCTGTTGCCCATATATCCTTCACCACTCTTAACAACGTTTTCAGCATAGGTTTATAACAACATGACAAGTTGTGATGTAGGCTTGTAATACTATAGTAGCCCTTTTTCTAAATTACCTGGACAGCCTGCCTCTCCATAGATGGAATGATGCAACATAGTAAACAATTATATAAAAGTGATCTGTGACTCTACAACTAATCTCTGTTGAAACAAATGATTCTAGTATCTTTAGAGAGGGATCTTATCTCCCTCACCCTCTTCTGTCTGCGCTCCCAATGTACTTGCATGCTTTTGTTGGAGATGCAGCATTTTAATATACAAATTCTATAACAGTACATCAGTTAAACTCTGAAATGTTCTTATCTAAAGTGTATTATACTCCATCTACTTTGTCCTGACCTGTATTTATCTGTTTCAGCATTAATTTGGGGCAAGACAATGTGGAAGTCTTGATAAGGTGATGCAACTGATTGGTCACCATTGTAGCAGCCTATATGCAATTTTGCATGAACAACCATAGAAATTTTCTTCATTGTCCATTCATGGTTTACAAAATCTGATTGCAATTTGTTGTATGCATTTTTATGCATGCCAGCATTAGTGATTCAAACCTATATCACTGATACATGGTCTGGTATCATCCTATTAATAACTGACATCCAAAACCAGCTTTGTGGATTCTGAACTATGATTTTCATTTCTTTTATTTGCTTTATCAAAATGTCTAATCTTTCGTCATAATGTTGCAGCTCTCATCAGTTCCATTAGTAAACATTTTTAATGATTAACTCTGAACCAGAGCAGAAACATTATAATACACCAATCATGCAGTCAGGATTTTAAGATCCACATCAGTAGTGACGGACCTCCGGCCTTGCATCACATTACAACTGCCATATTTAAACAGTAGACACTGTAACAACAACTTAGTGAAGTACATGTTTAATGTAAATGTAACCTATGAGGTCAATTATGATAGCTCTATGTGGATGGCAATATAAATTTTACTCATTACAATTTCTAAGAGCTCCAACTTTCAGTGTCAATAACAAAATGTATTGTGAATACTCTGTAGTCTTCTCATCTTATGAGAAATATTATATATCATTTTGCCACAATTTGTAATGACATTTAGCAACTCTGTTCTTGTAGAGTATTGCCTATATCACCTACAGATGTGAAGCTGCATCAAAACCAACTGCATCCCTTTATCAGTGGTGGATTACACCCAGCCCTGAATATGATTGTGGTACAATGGAAAAAACAGCAGGCCACATTATTCATGAATGACCAATAAGAAAATTTCAAGGAGACTGATAGGACTTCATTATGGCCTCTCCAAAGTGTACTACATAGTTAAGCTCCCTGGACATAGACCTAGAATGTAATTGTGAAATTAATAAGGTCTGTACATTTTCACTTGCCATGTATACTTGTTTGTTAATATTTTTGTATGTTTTTATACCTTATTTTTCTGTTTACATGCACTATATTTTTCTGTACCATAATTGCTAGTTAAATAAAATAATTGTGAATGTTCAGTTATTCTTACCTGTTTGATTTTCCATGTGCGATCTTTGCACACTGTTGGCATTGTAAACATCAAACCTGGAGGAACATCATAAGAGCCGTCTGAGAACACAGCCATTGACACAGCCTTATCTGGTTCTGTGCCATGCCACAGATCATGTATATGTTTTATAATTGCTGTTGATTGACTGAGGTTAAAACATGCTGGCTTTGAACCTCTTTGTAGGTTTTGTTGTTTCACCATGTGCTGTAAAGTATGCAGAAAACATTGATATAGCAAACGAAACTTTGCTGCAATTAACATGACATGAATAACATGTCACAATGAATATTGCAATGACAATGATACTATGACCTGCAGTGATGTGAAGATGATAAACAAGCTAGCACAGAAGCTACACACTAAGCATGGCTAGGACCTGACAAAAGCAAAAGCTGATTTGATGTTATCCATCAGTCCAAATGAGCTGAAACAAAATGAGACATGTACCACATCACATCACATATAGCTTAAACTAGAATCTATTTCTGCATCAAAAGGACCTGTTTAACAGCAGCACAGCTTAAATATGTTACACTTCATGAAATACAAGCTGGAAATATCATGATGTATCACATTTCTGAATACTTTAATACTATGAATAAGTTACAAGCAATAGATGCCAAGATTGATGGTGATCTTTTGTCAATAAGTTGTTTTGCAGTCTTCCACATGGTTATGGTGGTTTTTAGGACTTCAACTGAGTCTCATGGCAATTGACTAGATGCCATTGTTCTAAAACTAAAATTCTTGGGAGAAAACAATGGAAGCATTCAGACCACAATGAAACTGTGAATGCTACAATGTTTGTTAACTTGAGTGAATGGTTTATGCTATGAATGAGGACGACAAATATGACACAAAAATCAAACCAAAACCAGAAAAAGTGTAGCTCTTGTAATAAAAAGAAAATAAAGAGGATGAGTGGTTTTTCATGAAGAAACAACGAATGAACCATGAACAGTGCCAATAAACACATTCTCCAAACACATTCTCATAAACAACAAAATCACAAGTACATTTTAAGTTTGCAGTCAATGACATTATTCAAGTACAGAATACAGGTGACATCTGCTTCTACCTTCATACACTGCAAACCACTGTGGGGTGCATGGCTGAGGGTACTTCCCACTGCACCAGTTATTATAGCTTCTTCCCACTCCAATCATGAAAAAAATGCAGTAAGAATGATTGTTTAAACACCTCTGTGCATGTAGTTATTAGTCTAATGTTGTCTTCACAATCTCCATGGAACTGATATGTAAGGGGGGAGAAGAGGGAGGAGTAGTATATTCATAAGTTCATCATTTAAAGCTGGGTCTTGAAACTTTGTAGGCAGGTAGTCTTAGTATAGCTTCTGTCTATCTTCAAGTGTCTGCCAATTTAGACTCTTCAGCACATCCATGATGCTCTCCCATTGGTCAAACAAAATTCTCAACAGTTGTGCTGCTCTTCTCTGTGTAAGTTCAATATCCTTTGTTAGTCCTATTTGATGTGGACCCCACAAACTTGAGCAGTATTCTACAATAGGTCACACGATTTTTTTAAGCAACCTCCATTGTATTTTGACTACATTTCTGTAGTGTATTACCAAAGAACCAAAGTCTGCCACTTGCTTTATATAAACTGAGACTATGTAAATGTTCAATTTCATATCCCCCAACTTGCTATACCCAAATATTGGTACAACTTAACTGGTTCTGAATCATTGATACTGTAGTCATAGGATACTACAGTTTTTTGTTTAGTGAAGTGCATAATTTTATGTTTCTGAAAATTCACAGTAATTTGTCAATCTTTGCACCTCATTGAAATCCCAGCAAGATACAACTGAATCCTTTGCAGTTTTTTTCACACAATCCTTCATTTTAGATAACATCACCATCTGTGAAAAATCTGAGGTTACTATTAACATTGTCTCCATGGCCAGTAATACACAACATGCTGCATAAAACACGCTGGCAGTTCCATAATGCTGAAAAATGCTTTGTATGCGGCAGATCTTGGAAGCAACCTGTTTCAATAATTTGTTTTATATCATTCAAAAGCATGTACCAATACAGAAAAATGACTGAAAAATGTAATAGTCTCTGTTTTTTAGACGTTTCCTTCAGAGCCATTTTCACTATTAGGCAAGACTAGGTGGCTGCCTAGGGCAGCAAAATTTTAGGGGCGGAAAATGCCAGAAAAAATTAATTTCAAATCAGTCAATGAAAAAACTGAGAAAATGAGGAGAAAAAATGAAAAAGAAGAAAAATTAAAACACCAAATGTTATCAAATGTATACAGAACAGTTACTTAATAACTCTTTACTTACTCTGATGAAAGTGGATGATGAAAAAGATGAGATTTATTCCTATTTCTAAAAATATTTCAATTAGAACAGAAACAAAATAACAACACAATTATCCAGATGAACTAGTCTGATGCTTTGGCCTGTCTCTGATCAGGATAGTATAATTTCTAAATTCAAGGATAAATTCATACATTCAACAATATAGTTCCACATCATTATTAGTCCATTTTCTTACAATTAAATACGTAACTGATGCCAAATTTGGTGGTGCTGGTATATTCAATTGAAATCTAGTTTAAAATGTTGAGTACATTCTTCTTATTTCAATTATTTTGGAAATTTCAAAAACTGAGGACAAAAAAATGAGAAACTGAAGGCATCTGTTTTCTGTTTTAAAGGAACTGAGTTCAAAGCATGGAAACTGAGGACTGTCCCCAGAAAATGAGGTCATCTGGTCACCTTAGGAGATTTGCATTGTTGTGCCATTGGATACTGATTGCAGGGGGGGGGGGAGGGTTGGGATGGAGGGGGATGAAGGCATATCGTGGAGACTGAGGGTAGTAAAAAACAGGGGGCATCATGTTTCATTTCTCGCCTAAGGTGGCAAAACACCTAGCAACAGCCCTGGTTTTTTTTTACCATGTCTGTATATCTTGGTGAGGCCTCCCATCATGAACTGTTCCACTAGGTGCATGGTCAACTATTCTTTTAAAGTTGAGGCATAGTTCCTGTACATGCTCCAGTGTGAAGATAAATGCTTCAAGTTCCTGTTTGAGATTTGATACTATTGCCTCTTTATCTAGTTTGTTGAATATACAAAGCTTCCTACAATATTTTTAGTTGCCCTTTGTGCCTTGATAACCATTACTGCTGCAATATCATAATGGTCATTCATATTTGTATCAAAGTAGACATCCTCAGATAGATCGGGTCTGTTGGTTGTGGTTTGATCCAACATATTTCCATCATGAGTGGATTTCTGAACTATCTGTTGCAGGGAACTTATGTACTAATTAACTAGGCTTTTTACCAACATTTTTATTGCACCAGGGGAGGGGGTGACTGCTGATGATCACAAAGATCCCATTATTGTTTATGCCTAACCTTGATACTAACTCTTTCCCAGACAGCCTTGTGTGCAGCTATCCTTTTGATATACACTTGAATTTTCCCCAAAAATTTCACCATTATCAACTTTTAGTTTAAAGCAGTTTTCTGAACACAGTATTATGTGAGCTCCAGTGCTTTTTAGGAGCTCTTTAAAGTATGACACTTTATTCAAAATGCTTCAATATCTAACAGCTAGGAGTTTAATATTCTTTCACGTTGGAGGCATTTCTTTGTAACTTACATTAAAACTTCTGACTCTCCTACATTATTGTTATCTAGACTGGTGCAATACACCCTTGCTACAGCAGAAAACTAAATGTAACACAGGCTGTCAGTTATGATACATAGTACAGTAACTGTAACTCACAAATGAAGATTTACTATAAAATACGTTAAGTATAACACTAGTAACTCCTGAAAATTCTCAAAAATATGTTTATTCACACAGATAAACAGACAAATATGGAGTAAACTTTCTTTTTGTTTAACAAAGATATTACTGCTAAAATGTATTAGGCACAAACACTTGTAAACAACTGAAAATGTCAAAGCATGCTGCAGCAAAATGGTTTCAAAGTGGTTTGCTGCATTTTGTTTGAATCAGGACTATCATCATTATTTTTAGCTGAAGTCATCAACATAGTAAACTACATCAAAATCTTTGGTTGGTATGTCTCATCATTGTGCCTTTGGTGACAATATTCTCTTGTTAGAAAAGACTGTGATGAAGAGTATGGGTTTTAGTGTTGTAGGACTGCCGAATCCAATGATGCACACTATACCACATGTAATAAACACTACTTTATTACTTGGAAGCACACATATACAGTTAGATACATTCTTGATCTCTCTCCACGTGTGTAAACTTTCGCGTGCGGACACAGACTGGTGCAAAGAGCTTTGTAAAATGAAGATACTACACGCAACTTGGTCGATAGTCACCACAAGAGGAAATTCAGTTATAATGGACAATAAGGAATATGTGTAGGCTATTCTGACTGCGCCACTTCCGGACAGAAAGTGAGTGTGAGTTCCGCATATCAAGAGATGTGAAGTTCATTCACCATGACAGTTGTGAACACAAGTAGACTTTTGTGGATTTCAATGAATACAACATGGCTCAACATCAGTAAATATGTCTCATACTGAACTCTGTAGAAAGATACTCCTGGGGTCTTCTACACATCTGACAATGAACCCTTCTATGTTCTGTCTACATGTGACAAGTGGCTTAGAAGTATCACAACAGGATGTGGATGCAGTAGACTGAAAATATTGTAATCTGCAGAAGAGGGAGCCAACCAAGATGCACAGATCCATAAACAATGCAAGCCAGTAATCAGTCTATGACAACAATTTGTTTTGTGATCAGGTGCAGAATGAAGAGTGAAGTCACCAAGTAATGACTGCCTTCCTCGCCAAGATCATTTTCTGAAAAGCATTAACATATCTGTGTACATCAATTTCCATGGTTTGGACAACAAAACAGCATGAAAACTAAGAATCTTGAAAAGTGATGATTTCTAAAAAAATTACAAGTTATCACAGAATGCAGCTTTCACAGCTGATATTTACATTATTGCTGATATTTGCTTTATTGATATGTGGCCATGGTGCAAGGCACAATTTTTTTCCTAATATTTTGTCTTCCAAGGCTGAAGACATCATCAGAGACTTTAATGACTCAGGAAACTGTTACAGACATGTAGAGGTGAAAGCAGTTAAAATTCTAGGAATTCATGTAGACTCTAAGTTAACGTGGGAAACACACATCAACCATACCTGCACAAAATTGTCTCAAGTTACATATTTAATGTGGAAACTGAGGAGCCTGGTGACAAAAGAATATTGAAGAGTTATTTATTTTGGACTCTTTCAGTCACATATAGAGTATGGACTGCTGATGTGGGGACACTCTCTTCACATCACTGAAGTTCTAAAAATTCAGAAGAAAGTGATGAGGGCAATGAGCAATTCTGGTAGATCAGAGCACTGCCGGCCTCTGTTAATTCAGCTGAAAATATTAACAGTTCTTAATATTTATATATATGCCTCAGCATTGTATGCAAAAAACAATACAGCAGATTTTGAAATGAGGTAAAACATACACCACCATAATACCAGAGGCAAAACAAAATTAGACATACCACATTATGTGATGTCACTGAATGTATTTATCTTATGTTATGGTGTATGTTATCATCTATGGGCACTATTTGCAATGCTCATTTAGCTTTAAGGTACTATTCAAGGAAAATGTTATATGATATATGTGGTGTCACCACCAGACACCACACTTGCTAGGTGATAGCCTTTAAATTGTCCGCGGTCCGGTAGTATATGTCGGACCTGTGTGTCACCACTATTAGTGATTGCAGACCGAGCGCCGTCACACGGCAGGTCTAGAGAGACTTCCTAGCACTCGCCCCAGTTGTACAACCGGCTTTGTTAGCGATGGTTCACTGCCTACTTACTTTCTCATTTACCGAGACGATAGTTTAGCATAGCCTTCACCTATGTCATTTGCTACGACCTAGCAAGGCACCATTATCAGTTACTATTGATATTGTGAATCATGTACCGTCAAGACCGACGTTCATCATTAATGGATTAAAGTTAAGTATTCCACCAGCTACGTCTGTTTTTCTAAAGTCTAATTTCCTTGTCCTGTTCCAGACCTCACGCCAGCCTTCGTGAGCTAAAACGCGTGCCTTTCAGCCTCCTCTAGTAACATGGTGTTGGCTCTCCTGCCAACCACAACATTGGCGACGAGACAAAATCGCATTCTTATCGATATTGCCCTGATTTACTTGTGTAATGGCTTCACCACAATCTCCAGATGTACTGTCCGCCAAATAAATTTTGTCTGCATTAGATGCATATTTCAAAGAATCAGTCAATGTAGTTGCAAAATGGTATATCTTCTTTCGTACAAAACGTACGTCAGGTCAGACTAATTGGGAGTGGGTTGCAACCTTGCAAGGCCTTACTAGGGATTGTGCTTTTGAGTGTCAATGTGGACTCCCTTATTCAGATACTATGGTACGCGATGCAATTTCACAGAACATTTCTGATGTTCGTATAAGGGAACAGATTTTGAAACTAGCCAATCCCTCCCTTCAACAAGTGATGGACATATTTGATCGGGAGGACACACTTGACTTTGCTCAGGAATCATTTGAAACTTCACCAGCCATGTGACAGGTTAACTGGCCCACCAGGCGAGCTGCATGGAGCAGTAAACAGCCCTTGCACCTGGCGCGCCACTGCCGCCAGGCTCTCAGCCACGTGTGCCATGCCGGCAAGCAAATGCAGTGCTCAAAGCCTGCCCGCGGTGTGCTACTAGACATTCGCGTGAGAATTGCCCATCACGCCAAGCTGTTTGCTTTTATTGTAATAAAAAAGGACATGTTCAGAGTGTTTGCCAGAAAAAGCTCGGATCGGAAGCTCGAAACAATTCCAGGCTCTTTGCTTCACGACGGAATTGGAATCAAACCAAGAATACTCAGGCTCGCAAAACTTCGCCCATGGAAATTCACATAGTTCATTCCACTCCGCCCAGTGCCACTCTCTCTAACAGTGACTGTGTTCATCCCACATACAGTGTGCGTCGACATCGCCGGAACTCCCGTCAAGTCGCAAGTGATTATGTACCAGTGTCAGTTCACGTTGCACGAGACAGTCACTCTTGTTGTCAGCAGGACAATAAGCTTTTTGTGGACTTGGACATTAATGGCAAAGTGATACCATTCCAGCTCAATACCAGGGCTGCAGTTTCACTGATCAATCAAGACACTTACAAACTGCTGGGCACACCTCCGTTGCATGCAGCAAATGTTAAGTTAGCTAGCTATTCAGGTCAAGAGATCCCTGTGTTAGGACAGTGCAGCCTTCTTGCAACATACAAAGGACAAACAAAACTTGTGTCATTTTACGTCCTTCATTCTTCTTCTGCAGTGAACTTGTTTGGTTTCACTTTATTTCAGTTGTTTAACTTGTCTATAGTAAATCAGGTCCTATCAGTGAACCAGACTGTGCCTTCAGAAAGTGTTTCTCGTCTATGTGAAGAATTTGCAGACATTTTTGCACCGGGCCTCGGTTGCACTAAGAACTATAAAGCACATTTGGAACTGAAAGTAAACGCGCAACCGAAATTTTTCAGAGTGCGCAATGTTCCCCACGCATTGCATGATGAGGTTGCAAAAACATTACACGATTTGGAATCACAAGGTGTAATTGAACGTGTGCAGGCTTCTCTCTGGGCATCATCCTTAGTAATTTTGCCAAAACCTTAGGGAAAACTGAGACTTTGTGTGGCCTTCAAGACAACAGTGAATCCACAACTAGTGATTGCAACTTTTCCTTTACCCCACCTGGAAGATCTTTTTGACAAACTGTGCCCAGGCAAATATTTTTCTAAGTTGGACCTCGCAGATGCATACTTGCAAATACCGGTGGATGAGGAATCCCAGTGTGTTTTGGTGGTTAACACGCATCTTGGGTTGTATCAATTCAAACGACTGCCATTTGGGTGTGCATCCGCCCCTGCATTGTTTCAGCAATATCTACAAACTGTTTGTGCGTCGGTCCCTACTGCAGCAAACTATCTGGACGATATTGTGATCTCCGGAAAGACGGAAGAAGAACATTTAGCCAATCTCAGAACATTATTTCAGGTCTTGCAACAAAATGGTCTTTGCTTGCGGAAGGACAAATGTGTGTTTTTCGCTTGTGACTTGCCATACCTGGGATATGTACTCAATGCCCAAGGCATACATACCCGCCCCGAGCACCTCCGTGCCATACAAGACTTGCCTTCGCCGCAGAATTTGAAGCAGCTACAGAGTGTGTTGGGAAAAATCTACTATTATCACCGATATGTTCCACACGCCTCTTCCATTTCAGCGCCGCTTCATCGCTTATGCCGTAAAGGTGTTCCGTTCGTCTGGACGACGAAATGCGAACGCGCCTTTCACCAGTTGAAATCGGTGTTGCTTTCCAATACTTGCTTTATGCCATTCGATCCCCAGAAGCCCCTTTTGTTGATGGTGGATGCATCGGATTTCAGGATCGGTGCTGTGCTTGTGCACAAAGATGGATCGCATGATCGCTCTATTGCCTTTGCGTCCAAATTGCTCTCGCCTGCACAAAGAAATTATTCACAGATCGAGAAAGAAGCATTGGCTCTCGTATTTGGTGTTACAAAGTTTCATGATTTCTTGTATGGTCGTCACTTTACCATCATCACAGACCACAAACCTTTGACATCGCTTTTTCATCTGAACAAGCCTGTACCTCCACGTACAGGGCAGAAATTCATTCGCTGGTCTATTTTCCTCTCGCAGTACCGCGACGATATCTTGTATCGGTCCAGTGCTAAGCATGGACAGATGTTGAAGTTGAAAGAGTCACATTCTCAGGAGGACGCGTTATTGCTCTTTTTGTCCTCGTATCACTCTCAGCCCCGAGATGGTCGCTTGCCGGCTGAGTTGCTCCACGGTCGTCATCATCGAACCTTGATGTCTTTGCTACATCCGCCGCATCAGGTTCCTGTGTAGCGGCAGACACCTGCTTTTGCTCCAGGCGATGTTGTCTACTATCGCCACTATCAAGGTTCACGGCATTGGCTTGAAGGGTACATTCTTTGCTGCATCGGCCGCGCTATGTATCTGGTTTGGGGGCCTCTGGTGAGGTGCGTCGGCATCTCAGTCAGCTGCACCTCTGTCGTTGCACGGGATCTGCTGCTCCCCGTCTGCTTTCAGTGACGGTGCCGTCCGGTCAGTGCCCTGGCGACCCATCTACTGGCTCGCCTCAGCCCCAGGTGTTACCGACACTGTCCTCCTGTCTCTCTATGGTTGCATACACCGCATGTTGGTGTGCACCCTGGAGCAGGTTTTCAGGCGTTTCCTAGCTCCCCGCGGTCCGAATGGCAGGGCGCAGGTGGCACAGCCTCGCCTGTTGTTAGGCTCCCCACCTCATCGCATACGTCAACATGGGGCCCTCCCCACGCCGGGCGGAAGCCTTATACCACAACCGTATGCCAATTTGTGGGAGAGGAATGTGGTGTCACCGCCAGTCACCACACTTGCTAGGTGGTAGCCTTTAAATTGGCCGCGGTCCGGTAGTATACGTCAGACCCGCGTGCCGCCACTATCAGTGATTGCAGACCGAGCGCCGCCACACGGCAGGTCTAGAGAGACTTCCTAGCACTCGCCCCAGTTGTACAGCCAACTTTGTTAGCAATGGTTCACTGCCTACTTACTTTCTCATTTGCCGAGACGATAGTTAGCATAGCCTTCAGCTATGTCATTTGCTACGACCTAGCAAGGCGCCATTATCAGTTACTATTGATATTGTGAATCATGTACTGTCAAGACTGACGTTCATCATTAATGGATTAAAGTTAAGTATTCCACCAGCCACGTCCATTTTTCTAAAGTCTAATTTCCTTGTCCTGTTCCAGACCTCACACCAGCCTGCGTGAGCTAAAACACGTGCCTTTCGGCCTCCACTAGTAACACGGTGTTGGCTATCCTGCCAACCACAATAATATTCATGTAAATTGCCTATTCCACCTCAGGTGCTCAATGGTGAATAAAGAATCTGAATCTGAATGTGAACAAGCTCAGCAAGCTGAATTGTTTACTTGTAGCCATGCCTTGGTCTGTTTGTGACATCATCAGACCAGTAATTAAGAGTGTGGAGGTGCTAATGTACACTATGGAGCTTGTAGTGGGAAAGAATTGGCATTGTTTGTTTTATTTAGCACTAAAGAAGAAATTGAAGAAGGAGCAGAAAAGAAGAAAACCTCATGATGATTTCGATACATGAATGATACTTTCATTAAGTGACTTCATGGAGAAAAAGAACCCTCTGAATTTCTAAATTTTATGAACAATATTAGTTGTAATATGAAGTTCACTGTTGAAAAAAGAGAAAGACTCTCAGGTCTCATTTTTTGATGTACAAGTACAAGAAAACCTGACTGAATATTAGGGCATAAAGCCTACAGAAAAGCTACGCACAAGGACAGATGCCTTCACAGAAATTTCAATCACAATTCTAAGCAGAAAAAGGAGTGATCAAAACTTTGGTGGACCATGCTAAAAGAATGTGTGGACCACAATACTTGTAGGATGAGCATGATTGGTCACTTAAGAATAGCCTTCAGAACAAATGGTTACTCTGAAAAAGAGATATAGGGGACTCCATCCTAAATCTCAAAACATGGTATTGATACAACGTTTAAACCAACAGGAAAGGCACACAAATATCTGAACATTGCAAAGAACCTACACCCGCTGATTGCCACAGCAACAGTGTATGAAATGCCCTTACAGCTAAGTGTACAGAGGAACTACAAAAAGGAGGATTAACACCTGCCTTAAGGAACATTAGAGTAATTGCCACCTGGCCAAGATGGATAAATCAGCTGTAGCACATCATGCACTAGGACCAGTGAACCACCAAATTCATTTGTCTGACACTGAAACTTTAGCAAGATCTAATAATTGCTATTCTAGGAACTACTCTAAGATGCACAAAGTGGCCATAGAAATTCAAAATTGTATAAACAATCTCAGTAGAAGAGAAGAAGGATTGAAATTAGATAAGTTGTGGACATTAGTGCTAAATAAAACAAACAGCATCAACTATTTCCCACTACAAATGCCACAGCATATGTCAGCACAACACCCCAATCTTAAGCAGCAGTCTGATGATGTCATGAACCAAATGTTGTGTGGATACATATAAACAATTCACCTTTTTTGAGTTAGTTTAAGTCTGTAATAGCTTCTTGATCAACAGAGCCTGTTATGAAGTTCAAAACATCGCAAGACGAAACCTTAGGCAGAAAATTATGCCTTGGACCATGGGTGTATGCCCATAAATCAGATATCAGCCATTATAATTTATGTTCAACACAGGATACTTTTCAGTCTCTTGCTAAACAGCTAACCACCTGCAGAGGACATTCCCTCTAAGAAAGGTGCCCATGCACCGACTGACCATACATGCTGCCAATAGCAAATTCCACACAGTAAATAAGTCCACAAGGAGAAGCAGCAAACCACACTAAGCTGCATAAGGTATGGCAGACATGGAATTCACCTTCACTGAACATGAATGGAAATAACTGAAAGAAACAGTGTTTTCCCCATTTTCACACTGGCTTAGCCCAAGTCTGCAGACCTGTATTCACAAACGTAGTGCTATGAGAAATTCTCATAATGCTGAGTATACACCTCAGTTTTATTTGTGTGAATTATGCTGTTGCCAAAGTTGTGAGAATCTGTTGCTACTATCATTCTTAAATGAGTAGTATGACATATGTAATTGTCAAATTCTCAGACATATGCTTTTCAGGTTACAAATTCCTCTGAGCATCAATTTCTTGGAAATTACATTAAAGCAATGAAATAAGTACTGATATTAACAAATTTCTATTGTTCTGTTATGATCTCTTATATATTTTATATATTTTATTGTTATTACTATTCAATCCCTTGGCTTATGTAACATGTTAAAAGTGTGGGTGACATTCAAGTTATATTCAAAAGAAGGAGGTGGAACTTTACTATGATACCACCCCACAACAAAACCTGGATCTGCACTTGCAAGAGGTGAGCATCATATTTCTTGAAGAGATATATACCAGATCAGCAACCAATGCCAAGTGTTAAACCATTGACTGATGGAGAAGGAACTTCAATACATGATGTCAACTTCACATCAAATGCATCAGAGGTTGTAGTGATCAGATTTTTGCCATTTACTAATTATAAAATCTTAATTTTGGGCTTTATTGTGGCATTTACACACTAAATATGGGATTGGGAGCACCAGCCACAAGAATGGAAGTAGATTGTCACAAGTCTTCATTATGACAAACCTCAAAATTAATACTTTACATTCGAGCTTGTTTAATAGTCCAGAACATCAGTAGCTGGACCATCATTGCCATGGCACAAAATGATGTGATTCTAAGTTCTGTGTGAAATTTTATGATGCATAGGTAGTGTGATTTCCTTGAATGCCTCCGTAACAGTTGCTTAAATTCATCAATTGTCTGGTATTGTTGTTTCATGATGTGCTGCTTAATTATTTCCTCCAGAGAACTGGCACATGATGTCAGATCTGGACTCCTCAGAGGCCACTCCATTGGTGCTGGGAGATGCACTGATCCTCTCCCTGTCCAACTGTCAAAGAAACATGAATGACTCTATGAGGTGCCTACTGGACATTGCACCCCAGATCATAACAAGTGGAGGATTTTTCTCTAACTCTTCATAATAATATGGGCTTTTGTTGCTCCAGAAAAAATACTCCTATCCCAACAACATTGATGAAATGCACATTCATCTGAGAAGGAAACTATGCCAAGCTGTGGAAGCCTCACAAACACATTGAGTAATCTTGAGCAAGCTTCATGTCTTTGCGAAATGTCGTTCTCTCTCAACTTGTTTACAAATTTCGGCCTAAAAGATTTTTCATTTGTATCAGCATAGTTGTTTTTGGAATTCCATGTTCAGCAGATGTTTTCCGCAGTGAGTTTATTGAAGATCTAGTCACATGATCTGCCACTGATGCACATGGTTGACCTGTCCACTTTCCATCCAAAATAAATACAGTTCTAAGGAGTTTCTGTTACCATCACAGTATCATTTACTTTGGTGGAAATTCTTTATGGAATCATGCCCCAAAATCTTGTTGCACATCTCTTAAGGTTTTGCTAGTGTGTATACATTCCTGAGCCCATGCACTTGCCAGAACACAGTAGATCCTCATGTCCATCATCTGAAGAGAGAGAAAAGACATATGGAGTATAAATATGAATTATGAGCATAAACAAGTGGGGTGACAGATGTTCAGACCTTACTGCATTTTAAAATTTTTGTTACTGAGAGACAAACTGCAGGCAGACTTTGATGTGGGTGTTGTGAGTTGTAGCACAAGTCATTTATCAGATGATGGTTGGGCTCCTGGCTGCACAGCTAAATATTCACTGTAGCTGGCAGTCAGCATCTCCCAGTGGTTGCATGGGGACAGTGAGTAGTGCGTGTCTTCAGAAACATAGACGGATGTCTAGTGCTAGCAGCAGTTCTGCTCAGAAGCCAAGTCTCATATATGTGGTTGACATTATAACTCCTTCAGCAGATTTGGATGGAACAAAGCAAATCAAGGATATGGTATTTTCCACATCTCATGCCAATGGCCTTGGGAGATGATATATTTTGTAAGCAGCAAGAGAAATAATTCAAGTGACAAAATTACATTATGTCATGATGGCTACATTAGAGAACTCTAAAAATCACACAGAATTATTGAATTTAACCTTAGTAAGGTCTACATGGAAATTGGATGTAAGATGGATTCAATAGCTGTCACTGCAGAAGACCACACTCATTTTCCATTCAGAGAAATTGTTAGAGTTCTGATGTACACTACTGTAGCCACTTGATATGAGATATCTTAAGATCTTATAATGATACCTATATTGTTCACTGGCAAGCTGCAAAGTGAATCCTGAGACATGGCAAGAGAACAGAGGACAAAAAAGTTATCTACATCCAGGATGAGGAGAGACACTCCAGTTTTGCAGTTGCTCCTTTGAGGAAATTTGAAAGTGACAGGGCATCATATAAAAGTTACAATTTCACCTTTTGTGGACCGGCAATCTTATGGTGTTCATCAACAGGTACTGAATGCATGAGCCTCACTGAAGCAGTGAAGCACCTGCCAACATTCAAAGAACTTGAACCATGTACGGCTCGTGTTCATGCCATTTATTGTTTGTAATCTTCTATTATGGTACTGCCACCTCATTTTCTTATTCCATTTACTGGCATCACTAACTTTCTGCCTTACTTGCCCATGAGGGGCAGCAGGAGCAGCGCATATTGACAGTGCACTGTCGTACCATCTCTGGAGCAACGGATAGTATTTCTGGGTCATCGTGTGTCTGGAAGGCAGCTGTAGATGGACCAGGAGTGCAGTCGGGATGCAGCAGCAGTGAAGTTGGGGACAGAGCACCGGTGAGGCGTGGGCAGCCAATGCTCGCCAACCGCTGGCGACACACATGAACAGTCCGACGGAAGGAGATTGGAGCGGGACAACCGTTGTTTGGTTGTTCAGTTGCTCGCCTCATTGGCTGATGTTTATTTGGTCCTTTGACCATTTCTGGGCCTAGGCAGTTGGTTGGTTAGTGCAGAGCAGCGAGGAGGTCCCCATTGTGTGGAGTCTGGCCGGAGCCGCTGGCAGCGTCCACACGCAGTTGGAGTTTTGTGAGGCGCTTCTTCAGAGGGTTACGAAGTTCGTCGCCCACCAATCTTGGACTCTAAAGTTGAGTGCTCACTTAAACCTACTATCAAGCCTCAACTGTTATCACTTCTCTTTGTTTGATCCTGGTTGTTCCTTTCTGCGAGATTCCTGTGAGCAACAACATGTGTGCATTGAAGTCGGCTAGAATTGCAGCCGTTTTCTTGGATGGGGTTTAACTTAATTTAATTCACTCATTCATTAATGTAGTGCAGCACTGGTATCTTCTGCCTTGTGGCCATTAACGTTCCAGTTACCTGCCCTGGGCGTTGACGTAGTTTTTGGTAGTGTATTTTCTTCGTCGTGTTGTTGCTGTCCAGCACGGCGTGTAGTTCGACAGCTGAGGTGTGTTGGTAGTTTTGGGCATTTATTCTGACTTGCCTGGTTTGGGCACCAGTATCCAGAATATTGAGCTATTGATGTCTTGTTGCTGTTTTGCATGTTGGGTGGAGCAGAACTGATTTTGTTGGTTGCTTTGTCAGCTGGCCTTCA
This sequence comes from Schistocerca cancellata, assembly GCF_023864275.1. Classification (NCBI taxonomy): domain Eukaryota; kingdom Metazoa; phylum Arthropoda; class Insecta; order Orthoptera; family Acrididae; genus Schistocerca; species Schistocerca cancellata. Next base: position 60,842,197 of record NC_064626.1, on the reverse strand, counting down.
GTTTGGTTGCCTCCCAATTAAGAGGTTGTTCGTCTGGCTGCCTGTCTCACCTAAACGTGCTTTAGTGTTACTTCCCAGGCTGATAACCTTGGAACCTTCTGAGTGCCATTCCTTGTGTTTCACATAGTGATTTCCTTTTAGTCTTAAGTACTCTGTGTGGCCTTAAGCCGTGTTATAGCTTATTAAAATTGTAAGCTTTTTTCTCGTTAGGCCTTAAGCCATGAAATTATTTTCTCCATGGTGTGTGGCTTTCAGCCGAGTTTTAAACTATTAAAAATCTTGCTCTTGCCATTAAGTCATAACATTGTTATCTTTTGGGGTTGAGGCCTGCAGCCGAGTTTGCTTGAAATGTTTTAAGCTGAGGCCCTCAGCCTTTCCAAATTGAAAGCTCTTCTTCCTAGGCCTTAAGCCATAAAATTGTTTTGACATGGTGTGTGGCTTCAGCCAAGTTTTAATCACTCTTAAATTAAAATTTCAAATTTTTGGTCTTGCCCTTAGGTCATAAGATTGGTATTCTTTAGTATGTGGCCTTAAGCTGAGTTTAATCTCTTTTAAATTAAAATTCAAAATTTTGTCTTGCCCTTAAGTCATAAGATTGTTATTCTTTAGTATGTGGCCTTCAGCCGAGTTTTAATCTTTCTTAGACTAAAAATTTAAAAGCTTGGTCTTGCCCTTAAGTCATAAGATTGTTATTCTTTAGTGTGAGGTCTTCAGCCGAGTTTGCATGAAATGTTTTAAGCTAAGGCCGTCAGCCTCTTAAATTGAAAGCCCTTCTTTCTAGGCTTTAAGCCATTAAATTGTTTCGTTGATATGCAGCCTTCAGCCGGGATTCAGCCTATTTAGAATTAACATTGAAAATCCTTGTTTTGGCCTTAAGCCGCAACACTGTTCTTGCTTAATATGTGGCCTTCAGCCTATTTTTATTGAAGTAAAAAGGATTTTTTTTGAAAGAAGTGAAACTTCCAGAAGAACTCCTGTACCTCAATTCCTTTCTTAGGCCTCGGGCCCTGGATTTTCGTATGTGGCTTTCAGCCAATTTAAATCAAATCAAAGGAGCTCTTTCACTAAAACCTTGAGAGTTTTTAATTCTTGCTTATGTTATTGTGTATTTTAACTAATAAAATTTATATGTTGAGTGTAACTGACGGCAACTTGTTTTGGCCCCTTTCCACAAATATAACCTCACCTGCTCTGTCCTGCTAGTCCAGGCATTTCAGAACTATTAGCACTGAGACAGCTATCAAGCTATCCTTGTTCAGTGGCAATCAGTCTGCTGGAAAGTTAGCATAAAACCCAGTTTTTCACTCAAAGAAAGAACATGTTCACATAAAGTTTCATTTTACACATCAAAGTGGGATATCAGCCAACAAAGAACGTGGTGTAAATGTATCAAAAAAAATTCTTCTCGTATGCAAGCTTGAGAAGTATTGTATGTTGAAGGACATGGTCATTGTGTCTACATTCCTAAAGGTAAGGCTTTGTCCTTCATTTACATCATGTATGGAAAATGTGAAAGGGCACTGTAATATTTTAATTGTTAGTGTCATGGAGTTTCTTTGGTGTTGATATATTATTTTAATAAATGTGTGTGAAAATTAATAAAGTTCTGTTTAAAGTTGGTCACTGTCAATCTGCTACTCTAAGCATGCATGTGGCATTTCTATTGTCTGACCTAATGACAGAAGATAAACACGCCACAATAAGACCACGAGACATATTGCTGACACTCGCCTACTTCGTTAGAGCGGCAAGTCAAATAATCTGATGGTGTGTGTACTGAAAGTCTTACAGTACACACACCACAACAGTATTCCTTTATGAAGAGGGATGAAGCCCACCTGTTTCCTGCAAGATGCAATCAAAGGCTACTGAGTCAAGATTTGGCTCATCTAAATAAGCCAGCTCATTTCAGGAAAGGTAGCTGATATGACAGAGAATGACACACTGTGCTTACAGAAGATACGAGAAAGAAACACAGGCAAGAAGGAATGGTGTAACAATCATTTTGTCTAAGCTGACTATCCCCATCAAGATGAAAGCAGGAAAACAACTTAATAATGAATATCAATACTTGCTTTTAAGAGACAATACCCTTAGCATCTATGTTCTGCTGATTGGTCATGATGAGGTGAAAAGGATGCTGCCTGGAATGCTATGATTCAAGAACTTAATAGCCTTGAGAACGGATGTAGATTTACCCTAAGTGGAGATCTAAATCATTTCCTAGGGGTCACTAGAAAAGGTGTTCAGATGGCTTCATGGTGGATGGGGAGTAAATGAGAGGAACCAATAAGGAAACGGAGTGCCATGCTAAGGTATGCGGTAGTATGTAATGTGCCTTTCTGAGAAGCCAGGCAGACAATTAATTACTTACAGAAGTGGAAGAAAATGTTAGATACATTTGATGATGAGTGGAAGACTACAACTGCAATAAATCAATAACTGTGAGTTTGTAATGGGAGAATATGTAATGACCCAATACAGACTATTAGGAAGGAACTGAGAATACACTTACAGAAAGAAGAAAAAATTAAAGAAAACAGCAACAAAAAGCATGTGCTGGAAACTTGGCCAATCCATGTATCAGCAATGCCTTCAAGGAAAAGGTTATAGGTGAAATACAACAAATACCAGTATTATGGATATGAGAAGGATGGAACATACATGAAGCTCTGATTAAAGAATAGCTCAAGAACTGTTAAGAAATGTTCCATGGGAGGGTGGTCCTGTTAACAAACAAACTTGGAACAGTAAAGTATGAAATGAAATGCAAAGAGATGGTGGGATGAAACTGAAACAGCTTAGTACAAAAAATGCATTTTTATCCCAGAAGATAAAAACAAGCACTATCTGTTACATGTGCCAAAGTAGAGACAAGAGAAGTGGTGCTCAGTTGCAAGACCAAAATCAACAGACATGAGTTCTACAAAGTAGTGCTTGGGTTCAAACCCATAAAGACCAAATGCTCATGAATTAGATGGAGAATTTAATAGTTATGTTTAGAATTCATACTTGCCTGACAATGGGGACAAACAGCTTCACAAGAAAAACTGTGTGCTGATGCAATGGGATCCATTAACACCAAAGTACAAACAGTCCAAAGAAAAATCCAACATGTAATCCAAGTACATAGTGATGTTGTTAACTCTGGGCACATTCTGAACATCTTCATGTAGTGAAATGATTTGTCTAGCTTACAGTGCAGCAGATTTTATGTGCTATTTGAAGCCAAAAGGTTTACCCAACAAAGCCAAGGAGCAGCTAAATGTATGGGACCATATATGGGAGCCTGCATGGGTGTTGACTGAGAGATCAGGGCTTGCTAGATTGGCTGCACTTGGGATGGACCCCAGGCATCATCACTGACTGCAAGGGGTGATGGTATTCAAAGTAATGGGCAGCCAGAGCCAGTTGGTTCACCATCATAAGCAGCTGTGGCCACAACAACAAGACACCACAATGTTCTTAACAGCCACATAAGCCCTCCAGTTGCCTCTTTCTTAGCCATGCACTCTCATTTTGCCTCCTCCTATATGGCAGCATGACTTCTGCCTCTGTTTTCACCCAGTGCCACAACTACAGCCCTCATGAGGTAAGTCAATGGAGCTCAAGCCACATGCCACACTTTGCTATAACCTCCAACCATGTATGCACCCCTCCTTCCTTTCCTAGATAGCCCCTGATGAGAAGGTAAAGTCTTTCGAAGTCTGGTTTTCAGTTCTACTGTTCATAGGCAGCTAGTTGTTGGACATCCCATTTTACTGCTAAGGCAGCACAGCATCTCTGGTTTGTTTGCACTCACAAGGTGAGGCCACGAAGTTTGGAACGTGGATTTACTGTAAACTTCTTACACTCGTAGTACTCCAAGAGGACAACAAAATGTGTAAGCAGTAGCGCGTACTTCTCAAGCGTTACTGAGAAAATCGCAAGATAATTTCGGTCATCAAATATGTATCTGTGCGTGACCATTTTAACCATGAAGCAGCTGCAGCTGAGTGGTGACGGCACAGTAGCTCAGCATGTTCGGTCAGCTCATTAGCTTCCCTTTCTAATAAAAAAACTGAGCAAACAGATGAACGAACAAACTGAACGGGTGTCATTGGACTCTGCCCTGAACAAATTCAGTGAACAATATAGAACAAAATGTATTTATTTATTTTTTTAAATGTGTTTGGCATTCAAGCCACTGGATCTCTGGATCGAGTTCCGTTCGTCAGTTTTTTTTTTATTTTCAATACAGTCGTTTTCTTTACTATTTATATTACAACTGATATAATGGGAAAAATACGTGTAACTTTTATTAAATTTACAATATTATTTGGCAGTCTACTAACTTTTATTATCACAAATAATATAATATTCATAACTATTGACTAGTAAATGACCAAATGCATAAAGTGATACTGAAAATGTATGCTTGTCCGTGTCTTCAAAACTGTTCATATTTAATCAAAAGAGAATGAGAAATTGCTTCTCAGAAGACCCTATTTAAAATACACTCGATACTGCATAACCAATTATCAGAGCCAATTTTTAAGGAAATACTGTGTTACGCATGGTTTTCTTCCAAACTATCGTCTGAAAGAGAGGTTTTTGAAAATGTTAACAAGGCTTGTTTTTCCACATAAAACTTCAAAAGACCTTGCGTATGCGGTGCCATTTAACTTTATGTTTTCCATGTTTTTACGAAAAATACCATCCTGCAACTTGTACTCGTAATGTCGAAAGCGACGATTAATTGTACATCTTTTGAAAGCCTTCTGTGCCAGTCAAAACTTGGAGGTAACAAGCCGTTTCAGGCTCCTTTCAGGTATAAAGGATTTCTCAAATCACAGACAAGCATACATTTTTAGTATGACTTTATGCATTTGGTCGCTTACTAGTCGATAGTTATACATTATTTGTTATAATAAAAATCAGTAGACTGCCAAATAACATTGTAACATTAATAAAATTTCATCTGATTACACATATTTTCCCCATTATATCAATTGTAATATAAATAATAAAGAAAATGACTGTTGAAAATAAAAATAAAAACTGACGAATGGAACTCGATCCAGCGATCTAGCGGCTCGAATGCTAAATACTTATATATATATATATATATATGAAAATGTCTGCTTGTGTCTGTGTATATGCGGATGGATATGTGTGTGTGTGCGAGTGTATACCTGTCCTTTTTTCCCCCTAAGGTAAGTCTTTCCACTCCCGGGATTGGAATGACTCCTTACCCTCTCCCTTAAAACCCAAATCCTTTTGTCTTTCCCTCTCCTTCCCTCTTTCCTGACGAGGCAACCGTTGGTTGCGAAAGCTAGAATTTTGTGTGTATGTTTGTGTTTGTTTGTGTGTCTATCGACCTGCCAGCGCTTTTGTTTCATAAGTCTCATCATCTTTCTTTATATATATATATATATATATATATATATATATATATATATATATATATATATATATATATATATAATAGAGGGAAACATTCCACGTGGGAAAAATATATATATATTTTTTCTATATATATATATATATATATATATATATATATATATATATATATATATTTAAAAAGAAAGATTATGAGACTTACCAAACAAAAGCGCTGGCAGGTCGATAGACACACAAACAAACACAAACATACACACAAAATCTAGCTTTCGCAACCAACGGTTGCCTCGTCAGGAAAGAGGGAAGGAGAAGGAAAGACAAAAGGATATGGGTTTTAAGGGAGAGGGTAAGGAGTCATTCCAATCCCGGGAGCGGAAAGACTTACCTTAGGGGGAAAAAAGGACAGGTATACACTCGCGCACACACACACATATCCATCCATACATACAAGACACAAGCAGACATTTGTAAAGGCAAAGAGTTTGAGCAGAGATGTCAGTCGGGACGGAAGTACAGAGGCAAAGATGATGTTGATAAGACAGGTGAGGTATGAGCGGCGGCAGATTGAAATTAGGAATTAGCGGAGATTGAGGCCTGGCGGATAGCGAGAAGAGAGGATATGCTGAAGGGCAAGTTCCCATCTCCGGAGTTCTGACAGGTTGGTGTTAGTGGGAAGTATCCAGATAACCCGGACGGTGTAACACTGTGCCAAGATGTGCTGGCCGTGCACCAAGGCATGTTTAGCCACAGGGTGATCCTCATTACCAACAAACACTGTCTGCCTGTGTTCGCATGAATGGACACAGGCAGACAGTGTTTGTTGGTAATGAGGATCACCCTGTGGCTAAACATGCCTTGGTGCACGGCCAGCACATCTTGGCACAGTGTTACACCGTCCGGGTTATCTGGATACTTCCCACTAACACCAACCTGTCAGAACTCCGGAGATGGGAACTTGCCCTTCAGCATATCCTCTCTTCTCGCTATCCGCCAGGCCTCAATCTCCGCTAATTCCTAATTTCAATCTGCCGCCGCTCATACCTCACCTGTCTTTCAACATCATCTTTGCCTCTGTACTTCCGTCCCGACTGACATCTCTGCTCAAACTCTTTGCCTTTACAAATGTCTGCTTGTGTCTTGTATGTATGGATGGATATGTGTGTGTGTGCGCGAGTGTATACCTGTCCTTTTTTCCCCCTAAGGTAAGTCTTTCCGCTCCCGGGATTGGAATGACTCCTTACCCTCTCCCTTAAAACCCATATCCTTTTGTCTTTCCTTCTCCTTCCCTCTTTCCTGACGAGGCAACCGTTGGTTGCGAAAGCTAGATTTTGTGTGTATGTTTGTGTTTGTTTGTGTGTCTATCGACCTGCCAGCGCTTTTGTTTGGTAAGTCTCATAATCTTTCTTTTTAAATATATTTTTCCCACGTGGAATGTTTCCCTCTATATATATATATATATATGTAAAAACCAAAACATTTTGTTCTATATTGTTTGTTGAATTTCTTCAGGGCGGACGTTATATGACAACCGTTCAGTTTGTTCGATGATCCGTTCACTCAATTTTTTATTATAAAGGGTAACTAACACTCTGACCGAACATGCTGAGCTACCTTGCCATCACCACTCGGCTGCAGCCGCTTCGTGGTTAAAATGGCCACGCACAGATACATATTTGATGACCAAAATTATCTTGCGATTTTCTCAATAACACTTGAGAAGTATGAGCTACTGCTTACACATTTTGTTGTCCTCTTGGAGTACTACGATTGTACAAAGTTTGCAGTAAATCTGCAGTCAAAACATTGTGGCCTCCCCTTGTCAGCTGAATCTAGCCCTGTATTGCCACAGAGGAGGTGCTTTGGTGGTCCACTCATCATTCCATTTACTTTCAGAATTGGAGGTATTTTCTGACTTTCTGGGTCCTTTAGACATTGGACGATTTCTTGATGTCATTCTTGGATACTATACAAGAGCATTTTGCCTTCTGATATATGGTGGTGGAGTACTGTAGAGTGTAGGTAGCCAGTGGAGGGGAACGAGGAATGTGGCAGAGTGAGACATATTTGTATATCCAAATACTCCAGAGTATTCTATGCCAGAATACTTGATACTCATGTTGTATATTACACTAACTTATTGTGAACACCAACTAACTTTGTTTATATGTGTAACTGAAACTCTACTGACTGCCATTCACTTGAAATGTTATATTTAGATAATTCTATACCACACAGGTAGTGTAATTATGAAATTAATTGATTACAAAAGCAATCTGGTAATTGACATAACACAAGAATCAAGGTGTCACAATTTTGCTCTGTAAAAGTTATTAGTTCTGTTAAAAACATTGAGTATAAGGATACTTAAAATATGATAGCATCTTTCAGTCCAGAGTAATTTTGTAGTAATTTGTATAACAATAAAAAGGCATTGCCAATGAACTTAACTTTATATAACTTTACATGTTTCATCCATATAACAAGCATGATAACCAAATAAAGAAACTGTTTATCACATCCTGCAGTTTAAGTCATGCAGAGCATGTATAAATTCATAAATTTTTGATTGCAGTTTTATGAAAACATGTATTTAACAATACTAAATTATGAATGCACTTGTTAAATTGTTACATAAGCAACATGGCAGAAGCCCCGTTGTCAGTCTTTTTCCAGTTATTTTGGGTCTTGTACTCGTTTTTGCACCAGTTTAATTCATGAATGTACTGGATATGTTGCTGAACATTCACATGACTATTTCATAGGTGGTAGCAGCACACACTGGTTCTTTGTCATGTTAGGATGAAGTCTGATTTTCGAAATTACTGCCCAAGAATAATCAAATCATTTTTTATATTCAAATCATTTGTCAGTATCTCGTCAGTGGCAGTGATGAATTCAGGTTTCATAGTGCATAGCTGTGGGATATGGACTGTTTGGACCTAAAAGTGTAAATTAAGGTTAAGACTACTGTTCCTATTAGAAATGTGTTAAAATATTGGAATACTGTAGCCACTTTTGCCAAGTGGCCATGGAGGAGGAAGGGGTTGAACTCCCTGGGATGAGCACCCGGGTACAGTCATTCTGTGAGCATACAGTGAGAAGCTGGGCTGACGCCCTCGCCACATTCAAGAAGGGACATGATGCAAAAGGGCCCATCTGAAAATGAGAAGCATGCCGACAGCTGATGGACACCTGCAGCCATTAGGACAGAATGCCAAGAATGTATGCACTAAAACATCTGAGTTCTTCTGGTCTTGCAGCAGTCATTTTACCTGCCTTAGAAAACAGGGATGTGCCAACAATTCCAGCAAACCATGGGCACAGGGAGGAGCATGCAAAAATCGTGGGGAATTGGCGCTGGTGTGTGAAAGAAGCCAGCATTCTTAAGAAGATGTTTTCCTTGATGGTGAGGACATTCCTTGTAAATGACGGAAGCCAGCAGATTTTGGGATGGAACCCAAACATGAGTTTGTCCAGGGCTCAGGCAGAGAGAGCAGTTATGAAGAAGTGTTGTGTAGCTGCTCTTCCAACAGCCTCGGAATACAGGAAACGTCTTAAGAATGTGAAATCATGAGAAAGATGCCAATTCATGAGGCACATGCCAGCCCACACCAGATAGAAAATTTCCACCCTGCACAGAGAGGCATGGCAATGAAATGGCAATTTGTCATTGGGCTATATTGACAACACGAAAAGGAATAATGTTTCGAAGAGGAGTTGAGTGGACAGAAGGATGAGAAGTGAAAAGGGGGAGTCATGGAAACACCGCATATGCGAGAGGACATCGGCACTCTTCCACCCATCGCCAACATCTAACTTCTGATGCTGTGATAGCACAGCTTTGGCCATGTAACTGATGACGGGCAGACAACATGGAGATTGTACCTGGGACCTGCTGCAAAGCCGCGATTGCTAATGAGAGCAGCCAACACGTGCAGCACAGCTCTGATGAGATGCACTGTACCGATGCAGCGCCAGCCACTGACAGCAGTATACGACAAATGATAATGAGAATGGTGAGATGATTCGTTCCTTCCTACTTCCCCTTAATAACTGAGTCGTGTCAATTATTCAAATCAGCCCTGAGATTTATAATTTTGTTTTGTTTTGTGTAAACGGCAAGAAAATAAATACAGTTCGTCATGTTTTCAACATATAAGCAATTTTTTTATATTCATACAGGAACCCCTTTGATTTCATTTAATTTCTCGAATTTACTACAGTTTTGGTGCCCAACATGGGGCGACTGGTATCTGATGTCACAAAATAATTTCCCAAGTTTATTACAATACATTTTAAAGGTTTGCACTTCAGCTGTGGATAGAAGTACTCACTTCATTACATCTTGCATGGTTGGCCAACTGTGGCATTACAAGCCATTTTCAAGTGTAATGTACAAAGAAACAGAACAAAGGTACATCAAGTATAGGGTAATTCAAAAAGAACTTTACAACTTCACTTACACACCAGATTTTATTGAGATGACTTAGAAATGTGGTTAAGCTGCATCTTGCAGCAAAATAGTTCAAGCTTCTTTCATTTATTGTTGTTTTAGCAAATTCCATCAGCACAAATGACAGAAACTTGAAAATCAAAATTATAGACTTCATAGGAATATACTGAACAGATGGGGCTTTTGCTGTATGACACAATCACCCAGATTGAAAGTTAAAGGGAAAGTTGACATACGGGATGAAAGTGCAGTATTATGCTACAAGATGACACCTCTACTACTTGCATAATCCTTGTCACTAAATTTTTGTATTGTAAGTAATGTTCTAAAATCCTTTTAGAATCAGACTACAAAAAGTGAGTACATCATGTGCAGGAATGAGAATTGAAACTGGAATCCTTACTGAGTACAGTAATAATCATCTCCAAAGTAATGCCACATTATAGATCACTCTATGTGTTCATTTTCAATGCTGAACACCAATTGCCACTTCTTATGCAGGACACACTTACAGAAACAATGCAGCAATTTGAATCAGTGTGTCCATAGATTGAAAAAATATCAGTGGCATAACACATAATTTGAATCTGTCTGTGCACAGATCAAAAAATGTGTCAGTGACATAACATACTATATGTTAGTATAAGTATATACAGGTGGTCAGAAACAGTCTGAGAACCTGTAATGGTGTTGCAGGGTAGGCTGTGCTGAGAAATTACTGTTACGAAAAAAAATTTGATGTGTTGCACTGTTTCCAAGTTAATTTACATTGAAATCAGTCAAACAGTCCATTGTGTGTCCAAATTCAAACAAGTCATCAGATACAATCAGTGTCAGTTGCTCTCACAGCATTGATGGTGGCACACAAGACTGCTCAGCCATTCACCCATTCACATGGTTTTAGGAAACCAAACAAAGAATGCATTTGGTGACACCGTTTCTGATGAGCCACTTGTATTTGTTCATGCAACAGCCTAATTTGCTAACTTCAGTACTAATTAACTTGGAAACAGCACACTCTATTGGATTTTTTCCTTAACAATTAATTCTTAGCTCAGCCTACCCTGCACAGCTTATCAGACTGTTTCTGACCACCCTGTACATACAGCCCAATATTGTAAAAAACAAGTCCAGAATGAACAGTGTGAGAAAGCATCATTTGTCTGCAGACTGAGGTGAAATTCAGGAAAAGGAGAAAGGAAGTCTTTATTCCATTTTGAATCTAAAATAATTAGAAATATAACTTAGCTAGATGGTGCATCATTAGAAAACTAAACTAGTGACTACTTAAAATACACACACACATGGCTGTGATACCCTACATGAAGAAAAGGATCATATTACAAATGTCTCTAACTTTTCCTGTATACAGACAGTGGTAATCTCCTCTGTAATCAGTTAAGTTACCCTAATGTTTAGTACCAGCTGCTGAGTAGTGTTGATGTGGAGGATATCATTCTGTTCAAGATACTTCATTATAAGATCTTCGAGATGCAACAGATATAAATCTCAAAGTTTCATACTGTAAAAATGTTTATACTATTGATGAAAGTTGATTAAGATCAATTCAGTTTATTGTCATCTGAAACTTTGAGAGCTATACGTCTACTCATAAAAAAACATTTATGGTACACAGTCATTGAACTAACTTGATGGAGGTCCTTTTTCAGCCACACATCATCCGCAACTACTTTGCGTGCTGGCTGCTTTCTTTCTCTCAGTCTGGCCAGTGTTTCAGGCAAAGTCACAGTAGCATGATAGAGGTCAGGCAAGAAGTGCACACCCCATGAGTTACCCCATATGATAGCACCATCCACACATGATGCGTCTAGTCGGAGATGTGCTCCAACCTGTAAAATTAGTTTTGCATGTGTTTATAACATGATGGAATATTCGTCAACTGTCAAAATGAGCAGCATCAGATTTACAACTATAGCATCACACTTAACATAGTGAGTTAAAATAAAGTTGAACTGAATGCATCTATTTAACATGTTGACTGCTGCAAGCAGTCACACACACACATATCCATTTTCATAATGTCTGCTTGTGTCTGTATATGTGTGGATGGATATGTGTGTGTGTGTGTGTGTGTGTGTGCGTGAGTGTATACCTGTCCTTTTTTCCCCCTAAGGTAAGTCTTTCCACTCTCGGGATTGGAATGACTCCTTACCCTCCCCCTTAAAACCCACATCCTTTCATCTTTCCCTCTCCTTCCCTCTTTCCTGATGAAGCAACCATTGGTTGCAAAAGCTTGAATTTTGTGTGTATGTTTGTGTTTGTTTGTGTGTCTATCAACACGCCAATGCTTTCGTTTGGTAAGTTACATCATCTTTGTTCATCAAACAAAAGCGCTGGCAGGTCGATAGACACACAAACATACACACAAAATTCAAGCTTTTGCAACCAACGGTTGCCTCATCAGGAAAGAGGGAAGGAGAGGGAAAGACGAAAGGATTTGGGTTTTAAGGGAGAGGGTAAGGAGTCATTCCAATCCCGGGAGCGGAAAGACTTACCTTAGGGGGAAAAAAGGACAGGTATACACTCGCACACACACACATATCCATCCGCATATACTCAGACACAAGCAGACAAGCAGATATATTTTTCCCATGTGTAATGTTTCCCTCTATTATATATATATATATATATATATACATATACACACACACACACACACACACACACACATATATATATATATATATAGAAGGAAACATTCCACGTACGAAAAATATACCTAAAAACAAAGATGATGTGACTTACCAAATGAAAGTGCTGGCAGGTCGACAGACACACAAATGAACACAAACATACACACAAAATTCAAGCTTTCGCAACAAACGGTTGCTTCATCAGGAAAGAGGGAAGGAGAGGGAAAGACGAAAGGATGTGGGTTTTAAGGGAGAGGGTAAGGAGTCATTCCAACACCCGAGAGCGCAAAGACTTACCTTAGGGGTTCAAAATGGCTCTGAGCACTATGGGACTCAACTGCTGTGGTCATAAGTCCCCTAGAACTTAGAACTACTTAAACCTAACTAACCTAAGGACATCACACACATCCATGCCCGAGGCAGGATTCGAACCTGCGACCGTAGCGGTCGTGCGGTTCCAGACTGTAGCGCCTTAACCGCTCGGCCACTCCGGCCGGCCTTACCTTAGGGGGAAAAAAGGACGGGTATACACTCGCACACACACACATATCCATCCACACATATACAGACACAAGCAGACATATACAGAGGCAAAGAGTTTGGGCAGAGATGTCAGTCGAGGCGGAAGTGCAGAGGCAAAGATGTTGTTGTATGACAGGTGAGGTATGAGTGGCGGCAACTTGAAATTAGCGGAGATTGAGGCCTGGTGGATAACGGGAAGAGAGGATATATTGAAGAGCAAGTTCCCATCTCTGGAGTTCGGATAGGTTGATGTTAGTGGGAAGTATCCAGATAACCCGGACGGTGTAACACTGTTCCAAGATGTGCTGCCCGTGCACCAAGGCATGTTTAGCCACTGGGTGATCCTCATTACCAACAAACACTGTCTGCCTGTGTCCATTCATGCGAATGGACAGTTTGTTGCTTGTCATTCCCACATAGAATACGTCACAGTGTAGGCAGGTCAGTTGGTAAATCACGTGGGTGCTTTCACACGTGGCTCTGCCTTTGATCGTGTACACCTTCCGGGTTACAGGACTGGAGTAGGTGGTGGTGGGAGGGTGCATGGGACAGGTTTTACACCGGGGGCGGTTACAAGGGTAGGAGCCAGAGGGTAGGGAAGGTGGTTTGGGGATTTCATAGGGATGAACTAAGAGGTTACGAAGGTTAGGTGGACGGCGGAAAAACACTCTTGGTGGAGTGGGGAGGATTTCATGAAGGATGGATCTCATTTCAGAGCAGGATTTAAGGAAGTCGTATCCCTGCGGGAGAGCCACATTCAGAGTCTGATCCAGTCCCGGAAAGTATCCTGTCACAAGTGGGGCACTTTTGTGGTTCTTCTGTGGGAGGTTCTGGGTTTGAGAGGATGAGGAAGTGGCTCTGGTTATTTGCTTCTGTACCAGGTCGGGAGGGTAGTTGCGGGATGCGAAAGCTGTTGTCAGGTTGTTGGTGTAATGGTTCAGGGATTCCGGACTGGAGCAGATTTGTTTGCCACGAAGACCTAGGCTGTAGGGAAGGGACCGTTTGATGTGGAATGGGTGGCAGCTGTCATAATGGAGGTACTGTTGCTTGTTGGTGGGTTTGATGTGGACGGACGTGTGAAGCTGACCATTGAACAGATCGAGGTCAACGTCAAGGAGAGTGGCATGGGATTTGGAGTAGGACCAGGTGAATCTGATGGAACCAAAGGAGTTGAGGTTGGAGAGGAAATTCTGGAGTTCTTCTTCACTGTGAGTCCAGATCCTGAAGATGTCATCAATAAATCTGTACCAAACTTTGGGTTGGCAGGCCTGGGTAACCAAGAAGGCTTCCTCTAAGCAGCCCATGAATAGGTTGGCATACCAGGGGGCCATCCTGGTGCCCATGGCTGTTCCCTTTAATTGTTGGTATGTCTGGCCTTCAAAGGTGAAGAAGTTGTGGGTCAGGATGAAGCTGGCTAAGGTAATGAGGAAAAAGGTTTTAGGTAGAGTGGCAGGTGGTCGGCATAAAAGGAAGTGTTCCATCGCAGTGAGGCCCTGGACGTGCGGAATATTTGTGTCAGTCTACACACAGACACAGGCAGACATTTAAAGGCCAATATGTCTGCTTGTGTCTGTATATGTGTGGATGGATATGTGTGTGTGTGTGCGGGTGTATACCTGTCCTTTTTTCGCCCTAAGGTAAGTCTTTCCGCTCCCGGGATTGGAATGACTCCTTACACTCTCCCTTAAAACCCACATACTTTCATCTTTCCGTCTCCTTCCATCTCCTTCCCTCTTTCCTGACGAAGCAACCGTTGGTTTTGAAAGCTTGAATTTTGTGTGTATGTTTGTGTGTCTATCGACCTGGTAGCACTTTTGTTCGGTAAGTCACATCATCTTTGTAGAAAGAAACATTCCACATGGGAAAAATATATTAAAAACAAAGATTCCATGACTTACCAAACAGGAAAGTGCTGGTAGATAGGCACAACAAAAAACACACAAACACACACACAAAATTTCGAGCTTTCGCAACCCTCGGTTGCTTTGTCAGGAAAGAGGGAAGTGCTGGCAGGTCGACAGACACACAAACGAACACAAACATACACACAAAATTCAAGCTTTCACAACAAACTGTTGCCTCATCAGGAAAGAGGGAAGGAGAGGGAAAGACGAAAAGATGTGGGTTTTACGGGAGAGGGTAAGGAGTCATTCCAGTCCCGGGAGCGGAAAGACTTACCTTAGGGGGAAAAAAGGATGGGTATACACTCGCACACACACACATATACAGACACAAGTAGACATATTTAAAGACCTTTAAAATTTAATTGGTCTTTAAAAATTTAATTGGTCTTTAAATATGTCTGCTTGTGTCTGTATATGTGTGGATGGATATGTGTGTGTGTGCAAGTGTATACCCGTCCTTTTTTCCCCCTAAGGTAAGTCTTTCCGCTCCCGGGACTGGAATGACTCCTTACCCTCTCCCATAAAACCCACATCCTTTCGTCTTTCCCTCTCCTTCCCTCTTTCCTGATGAGGCAACAGTTTGTTGTGAAAGCTTGAATTTTGTGTGTATGTTTGTGTTCGTTTGTGTGTCTGTCGACCTGCCAGCACTTTCATTTGGTAAGTGATACAAGGCAAAAATTGGATGTACGTGTTCAAAGCACCAACACAAAGTTATTTCAAAACAGCCTTACCCATCCTAGTATCAAACTATACAATGCCTTACCAGATACCATTAAACACATACAAAAAATTGGTCATTTCAAATCTAAATTGAAGTCGTACTTGGTTGATCACTGGTTTTACACAGTAAATGAATACCTACAAAACTAAATTTTTCTTTGTTAACCTAATGTAGTCTCATTCAGAAGAACATTTGTATTTTATCTCTCTGTATATAGTGTAACAACATTTATTTAAGTATTCATCATTAATTGATATATTAATGTGTGTTATTATGTACAAAGGTATATTATATGTGAAACTGTTAATATTAACATAAAATCCAAATATCTCTTGCATATTGTGCAGCTATAGATGAAAATGGATCAATAAATAAAAATAAAAATTCTAATGGGTACATATCTATCAAGTGCATGGTCAACTGTTCTTTTAAACTTAAGACAGAGTGCCTCTACATGCTCCTGACCTGTGCTCAAAGTTTCAAGTTCCTCATTGAGATATGGCATTACTGATTTTTCTATCTAGTTTACTGAATATATATATATTTCTGCTTGTTTTAGTTGTTCTTTGTTCTTTGGTAATCATTGTTGCCACAATCACGTCGTGCTGACTGATACCATTTTTGAAGTGGACATCCTCAAAGAGGTCAGGTCTATTTGTTGCCATTAAATTTAATATATCTCTGTCATGAATGGTGTTCTGAACAATCTGCTCTACATATCTTTCAGAGAAGCCATTTAGCAGTGGTTCACAATATGCCATTTCACGCACAC
Source organism: Schistocerca cancellata (assembly GCF_023864275.1). NCBI lineage: Eukaryota > Metazoa > Arthropoda > Insecta > Orthoptera > Acrididae > Schistocerca > Schistocerca cancellata. The sequence continues at coordinate 60,825,786 of NC_064626.1, read as the reverse complement.
TGCTAACAGAACTGTAATTTTTCCAGTTGATTGTTGGATGATTAAAGTCTCCATTGATGAATACAGGTTGTTTGGGGACTTAACATACAAGTGAAATGAGGTTTTTCCTAAAGTTTTCAGTTACATCAGGAGGCGAGTCATGGTCAATAGAAGTATCCAATCATCATTCTATGCCCACACCTGATACTGAGTCTTGCCCAATCAGTCTCACATGCTACTTCAATTTCTATGTCAGTGGATTTGAGTTTTTTTTGTCTACTGCAAAAAACACACCACCTCTGTTTCCCATTTTCCTATCCTTTTGATACACACTTAATTTTTTCCCCAAAAACCTCACTGCTATCAATTTCAGCTTTCAACCAGCTTTCTGTACCTAGTATTACGTGAGCTTCACTGCTGATCATGAGTGCTTCAAACTCTGGCACTTTGTTGTGAATGCTTCAGCAGTTAACCATTAGACTTTCAATACTCTCACCCATGCCAGGCATTTCTTTCAGTCTTACACTGACATTTCCATGTTTCCTACAGCTGTCATTATGTGGTTTGGATAGAGCATCACATAATTTAAAAAGGATGCAGTGTGCACCTCACACACACCCAGCTACTGAGGTAGAAGACTCCGATGATGGGTAGTGCACACATGATACATTTAGGGACACCCTACAGTTATCAACCCTATGGCACAAGTCCAGGAAGTCACGGCCTAGCTTGTCACAGAACTGTCCTTCATTTTCCAACCACAGTGCTATTGGATGACTCTTTAATTACCATTTTACCCTCTTTTATGTTATTGTTCATAACTGCTGGAAGATGCCTTCTGTTCTTTCTCAGTATACCACTGAATTTGCCTTCTTTTTCAAAGAGTTGTTTCGTGAGAGGGACAGATGTGTAATAGTTCTCTGTATCAACTGTTCAACCTCTCCAAAATAATTATGCTTAAGTTCCAGCATATGCATCCTGCTAAAGTGTTAGACACAACACCAGTGTGTCCTGAATAAGTGACCATGTGTAGACTATAACCAGCACTACTGTGTTATTTGGAAACCTTAATGCCATATTTAATATGACTTTTACCTGGCATATACTGTGTAGTAACACTGTTCACGTTTACGTAGCACTTCACTTAGCATAGACCGGGACTGAGTCCTAGGCAGGCCTGATGTTGACTGACTGGGCACAGCCCGTGCTGCCTGAGTTGTTGTTGTTGTTACGCCAGCAGAGGCCGCGTCCGAATTCTCGCGTGCACCCTGGTGGACAGGACTCTACTTGCAGCAACTACCGTCTGTGACGCGCCGTGCCGATGTGCGCCTCCCGCAATCTGTCTGGTGGCTACTGCACTCCTCCTCCTTCGAGGGGTGAAGCCACTGTGATCCACTGTGTCAGAAGGTGGGGCGTCGGGCAGGAGCGATGACCTCCACATCCATTGGAAGGCCGGAGTCGAGGGGATCTGCCAACCCTTGAGCCGGAACCTTCGAATATGGCTGGAAGTGACCCACATGAAGAGGCCCCCGTCATCCCACCACCTGAGCCTGGGACAGAACGGGAGACAGGCCGTCGAACTCTGGATCTTGGTCCACCCCGGGAGGGGCAAGACCCAGTGGCGGGGACGATGGGGAAGGGACAACCACAGGTGAACCAGCCTCCTGAGAAACCGGGCCTGCGAGGGGGGCCGGCTCTTGCTGGGGCATCACTAATGAAGGCGACGCCGGTGCTGGAGATACTGGAGGCTGCCAAGGCTGAGATCCATCACAGTGCGGCGGAATCACAGGGGGCAGGGGTGGTAGCGTCCCCTGAGAAAACAACATAGGTGCTGGCAATGGGAAAGCCGGTGTCCGAGAGGTCGGAGGGTGGGTGCCCAAACGTGGACGTAGCTGATTTTGGTGACGACGTACCACCCAGTCCCCCGCCTGCAAGGTATAGAGCCGGCGGCCATTTCGGTGCAGGACCACCGCCGGTATCCACCGTGGATTGCGACCAAACCCACAGGCCCAGACCGACATACCCAGTGGAAAGCCAGGTACTCCATGCTGCGAAGACTGGCGAGGACCAGGCCGGAGGAGGTGCAGCAGAGTCCTAGGTTGGTGCCCATGGAGGAGCTCTGCAGGGCTTCATTCTCCCATTGGTGTGGTCCGGTATGCCGTCAGGAAAAATGTCAATGCTTCCTCCGCAGGAAATTCGTGCACATACTTTTTCATCTGCGTCTTAAATGTGCACACCATGCGCTCGGCTTCCCCATTCGATTGTGTATAGAAGGGGGGAGAGCAAACGCGCCGAATACCGAAGTGCCTACAAAAATCCTGGAAGGTCTGCGAAATAAACTGAGGTCCGTTGTCCGACACCAGGGTGACTGGCAGACCTTCCACAGAAAAGATTTTTGCTAGTGCCTGGATTGCAACTTCTGAAGTGATTGAGGAGCAGCGAACCACATATGGAAATTGGGAATAAGCATCAATGACAATGAGCCAAAAGCCATTGAGAAACGGGCCAGCAAAATCGATGTGAACACGTTCCCATGCCTGGGTTGCCGGCGGCGATGAAGAGAATGCTGCCCTGGGAGATGCCTGTTGGCTCACACACTGGGAACAGGCAGCCACCAAGTGCGCAATTTCTCTGTCAATACCGGGCCAGTACACATGTCTGCGAGCCAAGGTTTTAGTACGGGAAACACCCCAGTGCCCCGCATGTAATAACGTGAGGATCTCCCTTCGTAAACTTGCAGGAACAACCACGCGAGGAGCTGTATCATCGTTAGCCAGAAGGAGAACTCCTTCCAAGACCAAGAGGCAGTCTCTTAGAATAAAATAATTACGAAGAGGGTCCGAAGCCCGGCCTGGAGGGCGAGATGACCACCCCTGCTGAATGAGGCGAACTACTTGCCGGAGAACCAGGTCAGCTGCCGTTTCCCTGGCGACTCGAGAGCTAGTTATCGGGAAGCTATCAACCACTTGGCGGGACGCCACATCCAAATGAAAACACATAATCTCCTCTCGATCGAACGTAGGATCCGGGCCCACTGGAAGACGGGAAAGAGCATTGGCATTGGCATGCTGTCTGGTAGGGCGAAAATGAATGTCATAATGGTACATAGAGAGGAACAAGTCCCAGTGCTGTAGTCTGTGGGCTGCCCTATCCGGAATCTGAAAGGCGGGGCCAAATAATGATATTAACGGCTTGGTCAGTGATTAACTGAAACTTAGTGCCATACAAGAAAGGGTGAAACTTGGTAACAGCATAGACAATGGCCAAAGCCTCTTTTTCCACGTGGGAGTAATGGGTTTGTGTAGGACTAAGAGTTTTAGATGCAAACGCCAGTGGTTGCTGGGAACCGTCTGCGTTACGATGGGCCAGGACCGCCCCCACCCCATACTGCGAAGCATCTGTAGCCAGGACCAACAGCTTATGGGGGTCAAAAGTAGCCAAACAAGGCGCTGACGTGAGGAGGCCCTTCAACGAGTGAACGCTCGCTTGCATGCAGGCGACCAATCAAAAGGAACACCCTTGCGCAGAAGGCAGTACAGGGGGCGGGCTACGGTGGAAGCCCTGGGAATGAACCGGTGGTAATAGGCTATCTTGCCAAAAAAAGGTTGTAACTCTTTCAGTGAAGCGGGCCGAGGAAGGTCAACGATACCTTGGACCAAACTTCCTAGTGGCTGGATGCCTTGCCGAGAGATGGTGTAGCCCACATACTCAATGGACGGTTGGAAGAAGTTTGACTTATGCAGGTTGCAACGCAAGCCCACAGACCTGAATTTGAGAAAGAGGGTGCGAAGGTTGTGCAAGTGTTCCTTCGTGCTGCGGCCTGTGACAATTATGTCATCCAGGTAATTAATACAATGAGGGATTGTCGACGTGATGTGCTCAAGATAACACTGGAATATCGCCGGGGCACTGGATATTCTGAAGGCCAACCGCTGGTATTGGTAAAGGCCAAATGGGATGTTGACGACCACCAGCTATTTGGAGTCCTCATCAAGTGGTATCTGATGATAAGCCTCTGAAAGATCAATTTTCGAAAAATATTGGCCTCCCGCCATGGCAGAGAACAATTCATCAGCACGAGGCAAGGGTAGGTGTCCACCACCAATTGGGAATTAATGGTGGCCTTGAAATCGCTTCCTTACAATAATGAGGGGTGAAGCCCACTCACTAGAAGAAATGGGAAGAATGACCCCTAGGGCTGTCAGCCGGTCTAGCTCTTCCTTTACCTGAGGGCGGAGAGCCAAGGGGATCTGTCTCACGCGTAGAAAACGCGTGCGAGTCGACGCCTTCAACATTAAGTGAGCTTCAAAATCTGAAACATGCCCCAGGCCCTCCTAGAAGATATCTGGAAAGTCTGAGATCAAAGATTCCAATGAGTGATAGGGAACGTCTTCGGAGACCAACTGTATGGTGTCAGCGATAGAAAAACCGAAAGCTTGAAAGGCATCCAGGCCAAAAAGGTTAGCGGAGCTCGTATCACTGACAACAATAAAAGTAATAGGCCAAGTGACTGATTTGTAAGTCATGTTTACCATAACCGCGTACACGCCGGTAAACTGTCGCCAACGTGGCCGATCCAAGGACCTACTTGCAATTGTAACCGGCACGACCAAACCGACACCTCGATAAAGAGTTTGCATGTCGATGCGCCGGGAGCCTGGCCCAATGAAACTTCCTGAATGTCAACGTCCATGTCCTCTGTACCTGCTTCCTTTGATTCTTTTGAGGCTGAGCGGCAAACTTTAGCAATGCGACCTTTTTTATTACATTTGCGACAAACGGCCCAACGCTGGGGGCACTCTGACCAATCGTGATGTATATAGCACAACGCACAGGACGGCAACAGGGGCGGCGGCCGGAATTTGGTTTACGCGCCATGCGGGAGCAGCCGTAACGGCTGGATTGTACCGCTCGCACGTCGTCTGCCCCGGACACAGTGGACGCGGATGCGCCGCCCTGAACTGCCGCGACGTCGCACCACGCTTCCAGCTGTTGACCGGAGGCGTGACAAACATCATACGATTGAGCAATGGACAGGACTTCCTCAAGGGAAGGGTCTTCTAACTGCAGGGCCCATTGCCGGACCTCCCTATCAGGGGCAGAACGAACAATGACGTCGCGTACCATAACGTGAGCATACAACTCTCGCGACTGCTCCATGACAAAATGACACTTGCGTGCAGGGTAGCGACCCATGCCCAGTAAGACTGATGGGGCTGTTTCTTGCATTGATAGAACTCGGCCCTAGCCACCACAACATGCGTGCGGCGGCGATAATATGAAGACAGCAATGAACACAATGCGTCAAAAGACAAGGACGAGGGTTCTAGCAATGGCGCTAGCTGCCGCAAAACGTGATACAGCGAGGGAGATATCCAAGACAAGAAGAGAGCACAACATACCTCCACATCGGCAACATGAAACGCCTGGAAATGCTGCCGGAGGCGATGTTCATACGCGTCCCAATCCTCCGCCGTCTCGTCATACAGGGGCGAGGGAGGAGGGAACGGCACTGGAGCAGACTGCGTGGAGAGCAACTCCAGAAGCACTTGTTTCATGGTGGCCATGAGCTCCGTCTGCTGCTCAACCAAAACCCGCACTAAATCCTCCATGCTGTGGAGAAGCTGCGAAACCGGAACAATGACGCAACACGCGAAAGAACGATCCCATCCTCATCGCCAATTGTGTAGTAACACTGTTTACGTTTACATAGCACTTCACTTAGCATAGACCGGGACTGAGTCCTAGGCAGGCCCGATGTTGACTGACTCGGCACGGCCCGTGCTGCCTGAGTTGTTGTTGTTACGCCGGCAGAGGTCACGTCTGAATTCTCGCGTGCCCTCTGGTGGACGGGACTCTACTTGTGGCAACTACCGTCTGTGACGCGCTGTGCCGATGTGCGCCTCCCGCAATCTGTCTGGTGGCTACTGCATACTGTAAAAACGAAAGTCATCCTCTAAATGGCACCATGGTTTCATCTATTTCAACCCTTCCAACTGTTGTAAATGCTGTACAAAAATTTCTTCAGGATGCACCTAATATTTCCCTGAACTTATCTGCATTATCACCCATACCTGTAAAATGGATGCAATGGAGGAGTTACTGAAAGCAATTTCTGTTCATCACTTGAAGTAAAATGTTTCTGAACAGTGGATGTGTGATTTGATAATCTTCTATTGTTGGATACAGTACTAATCCCATTGCATTTACTGACAAACTCTTGGGATCTATCAACAAAAAACTGAAAGTGATCGGCATATTTTGGGACCTAACAAAAGCATTTGACTGTGTAAATCACCAAATTCTTTTACAAAAAGCTGCACATCTCAGTATAAGTGGTGCAGCAGGGAAATGGCTCGACTCATATCTGTCAAACAGGAAACAAAAAGTTGTAGTAGATAGTCAAAATGGTGTCCCAGTATCTTCAGAATGGGGTACCATCACATGTGGAGTGCCACAGTGCTCAGTTCTGGGCCCCCTACCTTTTATTATATTTATAAATGATCTTCTTCTCTCTATGGAATATTGTAGATTCACCATTTTTGCGGATGACACTACACTACTTATTGATAATTCAGTAGATAAACTTGAGATACGACAAATAAGGTTTTAAATGAAACGGTGAACTGGTTCAACATTAATGGTCTTATTTTAAATTACTGTAAAACAAACTACATTCAGTTCCACAAAACATCCAAAGATGAGGAAATATTTGTAAAGATAGGTGAGCAGACAATAACCAGGGTAGATTCCTCAAATTACCTAGGCTTGAATGTTGATAGCAAACTGAATTGGTCTAACCACATCGTGGATCTGTGCAAAAGACTAAGTTCAGCAACATACGCATTGCGCATTGTTTCTTCTTATAGAAATATGGAAACCATGAAGTCAGTGTATTATGGTTACTTTCATGCAATTATGGCATTTGGAATTATATTTTGGGGAAATCAGCCACTGGCTAAAAATGTACTGTGTGTACAAAAAAGAGCCATAAGGATCATGTGTGAAGTCCATCCTAGAGCCACATGCAGGAATCTTTTTAAGAAGCTTGAAACACTTACATCCACTGCGCAATATATATTCTCGTTGATGTGCTTCATAAGGAAAGAAAAGTCCATCTTTAAGCTGAATAGTGCATATCACAGTCACAATACTAGAGGGAAACATGATATCCACTATGAACAGCCAAATCTAAGTATGGTGCAGAAAGGAGTCCATTTCAGTGGCTGTAAGATTTTTAATGCCCTCCCTTCAAGAATTAAATGTTTGGTAGATGATGATCTCTTGTTTAAAAAAACCTTAAGGCAGTTCCTATTGAAAGGATCATTTTATACATTAGAAGAGTTCCTGAACTACAGTGTTTAACATTTATAGTATTGTAAATTGCAAATGTATGCCCAAATTTGTATTTGCAATACCGAATATTTTTATTGTAAACATATATTTTGCAATATTTATTTCTCTGTAACACTTATTATTCTGTAATCTTTATCTACCTCTAAAATGTATTTTTGTAGTGGGACCTAAGTTACTGTTTACTGTTTTTTGTTTTGTAATCTCTATCTATCTCTAAAATGTATTTTTTTGTAGTGGGACCTAAGTTACTGTTTACTGTTTTTGTTTTGTTTTATGTGTTACCATAAATTCTGGCCAAAAGCTTGTAAAATTGACATGTTCCATATCCTGTGATAGTGTCACAACATGGATCACCAGAACAAGAGATAAATAAATAAATAAACAAAAAATGTGCATAATAATTCCAAAAAAATTATGAATTTCTTCATGATTTGTTTCCTTACAACATTTCATCTGCAATCTTACATTGTTGCCATGTAAAATCTGCGTAGCATGTTATTGGCCTTACTTACAATCAGTTTAACACTTTCTCAACAAAAATACATTGAAAGTGTGCTGTGGTGCCCAAGCATTTCTGTCCATAGGATAAGGGGGATTATACTTATACTTTTTATGGGCTGGAAAATACAATCCCTTTCAAATGAGCACTGCTGACATCAGACCATTCCATAGTGGCTGCAGACTGACTAATATCTGCAACAGCACCACTGAACTTCTCACAGTTTCCATCACTAGTAACAACACAATCATTATCATCATCAGTATGTCATTATGGGTAGTGGACACATATGCATCTTCATCATCAGAATGCACAAATGTTGCAGGATTGTTGACATCAAAATCTGACTCTTCCAGCATCCTCCATACTTCTTTAACAGTGAATCATTTTTCAACTTCTACGATACCATGATGTCCTGTCACTGATTGATGGTATGGGTCCCATTTCAGCTAAAAATATTTATGCTTGGATTATTTGATAAAGCAAATCTTGCTGTTCATAACAAAATATAAATTAACAGTCAACTTTATAACAGATATAGAGTGACATTGCCATTTTGTAATAATTACTAATGGAAGCCCTGTTGTTGATAACACTGTAATAAACAAAGTTACAAACTGCACCAAGATATTGTACCTGATTTTCTTTACACCAGCATCAAAGCAGTCAGGAAATACAAAGTAATGCACACTTTAGGACAATGTCTGAACTGACAGAAACTCATCAACTTAAGATTGTCTTCACAGGCTATGTTGATCCACAGTAAATGTTTCATCAACAAGCAACATGTTTCTGTGTCTGTATTAGAAACTTGCCACTGAATGTTATACCATACTAAACAAAGTAAACTTTGTGGTCCCTGGCAGCCACATGGCATCATGTGTGTGGTTCTATTGTGGCCACCAGTGATCACAGAGCAATCAGCATGTTAACTGATACTGTCATAGCATTTTTCTACCTTATATATAAAATTCTAATCAGTAAGCTGTTTACACATTTGCAGGGAAAGTCTCTCACTATCAGTAGAAATATATTTTAGACATTCACACTAGTTCATTTGACATTATTTTAGTGTTCACTTACTATGGCATTTTCAAATCTATACTGTTTTTTCCTCTTGGTTTTGTAATTGTGCTTAGTGCTTCAGCAAGATAAAGTCTCTAAATGCATTGTTGGTGAGACTGACATAACTATAGGTGGAAGATATCTACAACTACATCTGTACTCTGCAAACCACTGTGAAGCACATGGATGTATAAAGGAGTTACTGTTAATACCCAGTTCTTTGGACTGGTCAAACATGATTCTCTATTAGCAATTTTTCTAAAATTGTCTTAAATGTCTTTCCAACAGAGAAAGGAGAGAGAGAGAAAAGAGAGAGAGAGAGAGAGAGAGAGAGAGAGAGAGAGAGAGAGAGAGAAGAGAGAGCATGCACACACGCTCGCATGTGAAAAAACAGCTAAGAGCAAGTTTGACTCAGTTACACTTACTTTTTCCCACCTCACTTATAGTCAATCTGCACAATCACACTATCTCTTATTCTTTAAGACAGCATAACAATGGTATGATGTACTAAAACTGGCAAATAAAACACAAATAATACGAGGCAAAAGCTAAAACAATTACAAACGGAAATATAATTGGCTGATTGCTTGCAAAAAAACATGGATGAGCCCTCCTAGCACATTAAAAACTTCTAAATAAGACTTTAGGGAACAAGTTGGATGTTTCATAAAACCGTAAGGGTCATACCACATTTGTTTGATTGTACGTTTAAACAGAGGAGAAACGTGTTGGTAAATTAGCTGCTGCGCTCTTGTTTGAATATAAAACTCAATTTACTAAAATGCAGCACATTGTGATCCATATGCACATCAACACACATTGGAGTGTCTTCTTGCTGGAGCAAGAAGCCATACATCATCAGGGGTGCCGACTTATAAAAAATATTGAGGGGGGGGGGGGGGGGGTGCATACTGGGGATCTTACCCTGGAAAATTTTCTAAAATTTAGATACAAAAATAGTGAGTTTTAAGCATTTTAGAGTCATATGATCAACATTACAACCCTGTAAACTGGACTCTCGATAACTCAACACTCTGGAAAACTCTACAAACCTGACACATTTTTTGGCATTAAAAAAAGAAACAAAACATAAACACACATGGTATTTTTTGTAAAAAGCTAATTTAATTTAAAGTAATAATTGTGCTTATAGACTATTACAGAGCAGTGAATACATAGCTCTGAAAAGACTGAAATTATATTTAAATAAATCCTAAACTATCACTAAAAGAATAAAACATAAAATATTGCTGTCACACAGTAATAGCACTTTGATTAATAAGTGAAATAGCTAATTTAAGATTACTCTGAATAAGGCTCAGGGTTCATTAAATAAAAACAATATCTCAAAGTTAATCCTTTAATACAGTTAATAAAGTTAATACAGTATGCCTAATACTTTCAGTCAAAAAGTATGTAAATAACAGGTTTTAATTGGCCCTACACCCTAAAAATATTTAAGTATTTGAAAATAACTAATACAGTTGTTGTTGTTGTGGTCTCCAGTCCTGAGACTGCTTTGATGTAGCTCTCCATGCTACTCTATCCTGTGCAAGCTTCTTCATCTCCCAGTACCTATTGCAACCTACATCCTTCTGAATCTGCTTAGTGTATTCATCTCTTGGCCTCCCTCTATGATTTTTACTCTCCACGCTGCCCTCCAATACTAAATTGGTGATACCTTGATGCCTCAGAACATGTCCTACCAACCAATTCCTTCTTCTAGTCAAGTTGTACCACAAACTTGTCTTCTCCTCAATTCAATTCAATACCTCCTCATTAGTTATGTGATCTACCTATCTAATTTTCAGTATTCTTCTGTAGCACCACATTTCAAAAACTTCTATTCTCTTCTTGTCCAGACTATTTATTATCCACGTTTCACTTCCATACATGGCTACACTCCATACACATACTTTCAGAAATGACTTCCTGACACATAAATCTATACTCGATGTTAACAAATTTCTCTTCTTCAGAAACGCTTTCCTTGCCATTGCCAGTTTACATTTTATATCCTCTCTACTTCAACCATCATCAGTTATTTTGCTCCCCAAAGAGCAAAACTCCTTTACTACTTTAAGTGTCTCATTTCCTAATCTAACTGCCTCAGCATCAGCTGACTTAATTAGACTACATTCCATTATCCTCGTTTTGCTTTTGTTGATGTTCATCTTATATCCTCCTTTCAAGACACTGTCCATTCTGTTCAACTGCTCTTCCAAGTCCTTTTCTGTCTCTGACAGAATTACAATGTCATTGGCCAACCTCAAAGTTTTTATTTCCTCTCTATGGATTTTAATACCTATTCCAAACTTTTCTTTTGTTTCCTTTACTGCTTGCTCAGTATACAGATTTAATAACATCAGGGATAGGCTACAACCCTGTCTCACTCCCTTCCCAACCACTGCTTCCCTCTCATGTCCCTCGACTCTTATAACTGCCATCTGCTTTTTGTACAAATTGTGAATAGTCTTTTGCTCCCTGTACTTTACCCCTGCCACCTTCAGAATTTGAAAGAGAGTATTCCAATCAACATTGTCAAAAGCTTTATCTAAGTCTACAAATGCTAGAAATGTAGGTTTGCCTTTGCTTAATCTATCTTCTGAGATAAGTCGTAGGGTCAATAGTGCCTTATGTGTTCCAATATTTCTGCAGAATCCAAACTGATCTTCCCCGAGGTCACCTTCTGCCAGTTTTTCCATTCGTCTGTAAAGAATTCATCTAAGTATTTTGCAGCCGTGACTTATTAAGCTGATAGTTCGGTAATTTTCACATCTGTCAACACCAGCTTTCTTTGGGATTGGAATTATTATATTCTTCTTGAAGTCTGAGGGTATTTCGCCTGTCTCATAAATCTTGCTCACCAGATGGTAGAGTTTTGTCAGTCCTGGCTCTCCCAAGGCTGTCAGTAGTTCTAATGGAATGTTGTCTACTCCTGGGGCATTGTTTTGACTCAGGTCTTTCAGTTCTCTGTCAAACTCTTCACACAGTATCATATCTTCTATTTCATCTTCATCTACATCCTCTTCCATTTCCATAATATTGTCCTCAAGTACATCGCCCTTGTATAGACCCTCTATATACTCCTTCCACCTTTCTGCTTTCCCTTCTTTGCTTAGAACTGGGTTTCCATCTGAGCTCTTGATATTCATACAAGTGGTTCTCTTTTCTCCAAAGGTCTCTTTAATTTTCCTGTAGGTAGTATCTATCTTACCCCTAGTGAGATAAGCCTCTGCATCCTTACATTTGTCATCTCGCCATCCCTGCTTAGTCATTTTGCATTTCCTGTCGATCTCATTTTTGAGATGCTTGTATTCCTTTTTGCCTACTTCATTGACAGCATTTTTATATTTTCTCCTTTCATCAATTAAATTCAATATTTCTTCTGTTAACCAAGGGTTTCTACTAGCCATCGTCTTTTTACCTATTTGATCCTCTGCTGCCTTCTCTATTTCATCCCTCAAAGCCACCCATTCTTCTTCTACTGTATTTCTTTCCCCCATTCCTGCCAATTGTTCCCTCATGCTCTCCCTGAAACTCTGTACAACCTCTGGTTTAGTCAGTTTATCCAGGTCCCACCTGTTTAAATTCCCACCTTTTTGCAGTTTCTTCAGTTTTAATGTACAGTTCATAACCAATAGTTTGTGGTCAGAGTCCACATCTGCCCCTTGAAATGTCTCACAATTTAAAACCTGGCTCCTAAATCTCTGTCTTACCATTATGTAATCTATCTGATACATTCTAGTATCTCCAGGTTTCTTCCATGTATACAACCTTCTTTCATGATTCTTGAACCACTAATACTGTATTACAGTAATATAGTAATACAGTACTAAACTAGGACTAATATTTCCAAACTGAAATGTATTTAATTCTCTATTTTATAAATATTTTTAAAATTGCTATAAATGCCATTATTAGGGCTAGAGTGACCTTAGAAAAATGTAAATGTTGACCTTCTGACTGGATTACTGAATATGAAGTTATTAATGACTTGTTGGATATCCTATTCATCCAAAACATCTTGGTGGGCATGAAGTACAGCCAAGTTGTTCAATCGCTTCTGTCCCATTGTTGATAGGAGGTACGACTTCAGACATTTAAGGGCACTGAATGACCATTCTGCAGTTGCTGTCATGATTGGAACTACTTGGAGAAGCTTAATGCACTTCATTGCTCCAACTGCTGGCTCTTTCTTAAATCACGCACGTTTTTTAAGACCAGCGTTTTTTTTTAGCAATATCGACTGACAGTTCAAGCGTAAGTGCAGTCTCTCAATGTCTAGGTCATGTTTGAAAACCTCAGTTGATTTTTCCAAATTTCTTTCACCTCTGTTTACTAAAAGTGGGTACTCTTGTTCAACTGCAATGACCTGTGTGAGTCCAGTAGAAGCAAACCGCTCAGTAATGCAAGATTGCACCGTTTCACATACTTCAATGTAAATAGCTTTGTAGTATTCCTTTGGTGTTTTGAAAGTGTTCAGTAAGCTGGCTTCATTGTTTTCATACTTCTTTGGTATACTTCGATTCCGTGGAAGCAAAGGATCATCAACTTGTGAAGTTTTTTCTTTTAAACACAATTCACAAAAGTTTTCAAAACTATCATGCCTTCCATTCAATATACAAATCAAGCCCTCATATATTTTTTACCAGATCAGCAACACTTAGATGAGGACACTGAATTTTTTCATTGACATCCTCTACTGGGTTCATTGCATGGCAATAAAGGTGTAAAAAGAAATAAGTCTTGAATTGCAACATTGACTCAAAGTAGCCTGCATGTTTGTAACCTGCCACTGTTTCGTCCTCTGTAGAATAGGTTTTGAAAAACTCTAGAAGTTCTTCAAAGTTTTTCAATATTCTCAAGATACTAGAAGCTTGCATAGTCCTTGGAGTCAGGCAAAGGGGTCGTAGACCAGCTTGGTTGTTGGCGTTCTCATAGCCTATGCTTCTGAAAAGTTCCATCCTTTTGTTGGATTCCCTTACTGTATTTATTAAGTCCTTCATTAAAGCCATAATAGCCCTCATAGACATAAGATGGCTTAGACTTCCTACAACTGACAAGTCTCAACTGTGAGCAGTGCAGTGCACATAACGTGCTTTTGGTTGTATATCCAAAACTAACTTTACCGCTCCTATTCGAGGCACCATCACAGCACTGTCCTGTTAAGTTATACATTGACAGATCAAGACAAGCAGAAACATCTTTTAAAATATCAAACAGAGTTTGTGATTAAGTGTTGGGGGTCTCGTATAAGCCAATAAAGTCTTCATTGATGATTAAGGAATCGTAGACAGTATGAATACAAAATGACACTTGATCGTGAATCGAAGAATCACTTGTTTCATCAACCATATAGAAACATGTTCAGTCTTCTTAATTGAAGCCAATAACTTTCTCAACACAGACTTTCCTAGTAGATCAATGATCTCATTTTGAATATTGTGGTATGTCCACTTATACCCTGAATGCCCTAACCAACCTTTAAACTCAGGTATGTCATTCTTTCAGAGTTCCAACAACTGAAAAGAATTTGAGTTTACATCTTCTTGCCCTCTAATTGCTAGTCCTTGTCAGCTTAGAAATTGCAAGGTAGTAAAAATTGACTCAAGAGCTATATCGCCTTTCTTCATACCACTATCTAACTGTTCATTCAATTGGGAGGCTACACTTCAGTTAATGATAGAATTTAGTTTCAGAACACCTTCTTTATGCATAAACGTATTTTCATAAAGATGGAATTTTTCCAAAGCCTTTTTCCACTTAGCAAAACACTATTGAAGTAAATGCATCTTCTTTTTTGACGAAAATTGTAATAGAATTTTAGCGTCTGCTTCTTTGCAGGTTTTGCAAAAAACTTTTTCAGTAGATGCTTCATATTCTAGCCATGTATATTTCATCAACCAAGATTTCTGAAATGATCTTCCCTTACTGGATTGTCCAGGTTTTGGCTGTGAATGGTTCTCACCTGAAGACAATGAAGCAATTGATGACACAATAATTGTTGGAGGTTGACTTGCAGTATCATCAACTTCCAAGCGTACCTTTTTGGTAACAAATTTATCCATAGCAAACTTAATTCACAATACACTAAGAGACTAAAGTAAACAAATAAAATATAGTCATATAAAATAGTCCACTAGACACTAAAGTCAAAACACTAAACACGTCTGCAGCATGCACTTGATGAAACTATGCACACTTAATAACTGCAACAGCAGGGTGGGCTTTATATAGCTGCGGCATTGTAATGTCTCGAAGCATGAAGGTGATGCAAGGTGGAGGGTTCCAGGTGCTTCTGCTCCAGTCTTTTTGCTGTCACCATGGCCGCAGTTCTGGCCTGCTGGCACCAGACTTTACCTGGAGGTTCGCACACTGGGACAAATTCTATGTGTTGGGCGCTAATGACCATAGAAGTTTTGCGCCATAAAACCAAAAACAAAAAAACAAAAAAATTCTATGTGTGCCTGCAGCACCGTAACACTATCATGATTCACACCACTCATTTTCAGTTAACCTGCATACTGCTGTAATAATTATTTGTTTTAACCCATTACTGAACATATTTTAAAAGGTAACTATCATCAAACAAGGAAAATAAAAAATTCCAACATAATTTTGTGATTTTACACAGTGTAATATAAGTAATAATTGTCTTAAATTATTGGGGGGGGGGGGGGGGGGGGCTCTGACCCTCAAATGAATTTTTGAGAGGGCTCGGGCCTCCTCAGGCCCCATGGTGTTGGCACCTGTGTGCATCATACAGCTGTGTCCAATGCAAAGACAAGGGAGAAGGACCTCATCACATCTACCTGGCTGGAAGCAGGTACACCTGAGTCAGGATTTTTTTTATTTATTTAGCTGTTGACATTACTACACACATATTACTGACTGTCACTTCTAGAAGCTATCTTTCCCATCTATGCTTGACTCTGTTCCTCAAGAGTGCAGTGGTAACACGTAGGAAGAGGGCACACTGAACTAGCTGCTACATCCATCCTTTCACTTTTCCTAATACCTAAGTGCCCTGGACCCAGCAGAAAGAAACTTCCATCCTCAGCATTTGTAGGTAGAGGAGGGAATCCTGAATATGCTGGACTACAATATCTGTTGGGTACAAGTTTTATATCGAGTTATGAGCACTTACAGAGACAGAATTGATAGAAATTTAGCAGCCACAACACAACTCATGTGCTCAAGTCCACTCAAGACCAAGTACAAAGTGCATCAAAGATAGTGAATTCTTGAGGCAATTGGACCTTGAGGACACAATCGCAGAAGACAACAGAGCTGTCAACAGGATCCTCCTCTTTAGGCCTGTCTGTGAATACAGCTATGCAGATGTGGTGCTCATATAAAATGTCATAAAATTTTGCTTTAAAAACAGTTCAGGACTGGACCCTCTCCTGTGCTGCACTAAATCTAAAATTATTTTGGGCCTTTGTATAAACCAGCGTGGGAGTCAGTTCCAAACCTATATTTAGGTTTGAATCTACCCCACACCGACTGATCCATTAGATGCTTTTCATTCAGATCCAGTATGGCACTGGAAAGGTGATCTGTGAGGAGGAACAACAGTATGGTACACTTGTGAACTGGGAGCAACAAGGAACTTATATGTTTGATGCACCATGAGGATTTGTTGGTGGATGATAAGAGGTGATTTCCCAACCACAGCACAGAGATTGTGTGTGGAGCTGGTCCTGTAAGTATCTGTGGCCAGCCTGATGTCCTCATGGTGGATAGTATCAATTGTCTTCAGGTAAGAAGGTCTCAATGATCTGTACAATGTGGACCCATAGTCTCACAAAAGTCCTTTAACACTGGAGCAGCCATTCACTTTCCATTCCCAAGACCTCTGGATAAGGCACCTCAAGATATTAAGTATTTTGTGAGATATTGCCTATAGATCCTTGAGATGTGAGAACTGTGACAGCATGGAATCAAAAATGAGGCCCAGTCTTTAAAATCTAGAATGATGTCTCTCCTATGCAAGTCAGATAGATTAGACATATGATGAGAATGATTAAAATTAACACACGTCTGCATAATATGTAAAACCTGTCTTTGCAGCTCACTCCTCCAATTCATTACTGCAAGTTTTAACTGAAAAGTCACTGCTGCAGTGTTGGAGGAGGAACAGAAAACCACAAAATCATCCACAAATAAGGAGCATTGCAAAGGACTCCTTATAGTAGACATTACATTTTTAGTGGCTTCAGCACAAAGAGTGACATTTAAAATATTTCCCTGGAAACACCATTCTCCTGTTCAAAACTATCTAATAGCACATCATTAATTGGTACCTAAAAAACCTTTTGATAAGAAGGACTGAATGAGTATGGAGAGGTGGCCAAAAAAGCCCTGCTGGTGGAGCTACCAAGAATATTGTGGCTCCAAGTAGTGTCATAAGCCTTACTGATGCCATATAACATACCCATATGATGCTGCTTAGGTAGGAAAGTCTGCTGGCAGCTAAGAAGCTGCTGGGTCTTTAACATCCAGACCAGAGAATCACCTACACAGCACATTAAGGTGACACTCCACTAAGCCTGGGACACATTCAGTCTTTTCCTGATGTAAGAATAGGTATGAAAATTGCCTCCCCCCATGACTGGGAAATTTTCCTTTATGCCATACAAAATTAAAACATTCTATGAGGATCTCCTTGGTCACTGTTTGCAAGTACTGCAATATTCTGTATTAGATTTGGTTATGATTGAATGCAGTATCATGAGCCTCAGATGGTGCCAAATCCAGCTTCATGCTGAGAAAAAGGCAGTTGGTATGACTTAGAATTGATGGATCTGAATTCCAACACACACCT
Organism: Schistocerca cancellata; assembly: GCF_023864275.1. Classification (NCBI taxonomy): domain Eukaryota; kingdom Metazoa; phylum Arthropoda; class Insecta; order Orthoptera; family Acrididae; genus Schistocerca; species Schistocerca cancellata. The sequence goes on along the minus strand of NC_064626.1, from coordinate 60,808,057 downwards.
CTCCATGATCACACAGTATTGGTGAAACCATGGATCCTGGCTATCAGTGGCAGTGGTCATCACAGAATGCTGTGGTATTGTCTGGGCAATGTCTCCAGTCATTGTTTGGAGACACTTCTGCTTCAGAACTGCTGCTATAGGTAGCCAACTGCTGTACCAGAAGTATTCCTGATGGTTTTCCATACAGTCATAGACAAAGTGAAGTGATTGATAGAGTCCATGAAAACATACCAGGACCTTTTCTTTCTCTCCTTGATTATGTGTTGAGCTTTGCTTTCATTACTTGAAAGCCATGACATTTTCTGCTGTTGGGCATTCAACTGTTGCAGAGCTGCATGCCTAATCCAGATGTCTGAGCAGCATGTATCAATCCACCAAGATACAGGCTGCCTTCTAAGATGACCAGATGACATCAGGATGGATAAATCAGCAGCATGTTGGATCACAAAAAGCCATTTGGCTGAACAGTGTGCAGTTTGTTATGCTGATAATCCATCTCAGTGACTTTCTTTCAAGGACTACTCCATGTGATAGGTGAATCCACAGTGGGAAGTGGTCACTGGAATAAAGGTCATCAATAACTTCCCATTGAGCAGAATTTGGAAGGGCTAGGGAACAGAATGAGAGGTCTATGTCTGAGGATGACCAAGTAGCAGCAACTGAAATGAGAGGGATTTGGATTGTTGAGTGTCCATTGTGAAATGAGATCTAACAATGTGGTGGCCCCACAATTTATTTGTGCAGAGTGTGCAAAAACGCTTTCTATAAAATTAAACTTTCTACTTGTCTGATAACTTTTATTCAAGTTTAATGAGTGTTTTCATCTGAAATAATAGATTAATCCATCCAGATGTCATTCAAGATGGTGGTATGTACAAATTTCAGGTTTATTAGTGGTGGAATATAATAAAAACAGTTAAAAAATGTGTATGGTACATGAAAAAAATTGAAATTTATTGTGATTATCAGTGTATATTGTTTCATATAATTGCCAAAATATTGGAATATGGCTGTGCAAATATTTGTAAAGTGTGCAACAAAATAACATTGTCAGCCTCCACATTCTCTAATCACATCATGGATAAACCAATAATTGGTTGCAAACCAGTGATAATGCAAAAAGTGTAGCATGAAATGCAGGACTGTCTATCACTGTAGATTAGGGTGTCCATTCATCCTGTTTTTCCCAGGACAGTCCTGTTTTTTACCAAAATGTCCCACTGTCCCGAAAGTTTTTTTGGGGCGCTCAAATGTCCCGTTTTTTTATGATTCTGCTTGGCTAGAGTATTTTACACTACTGGTTGTTTGACTTGCTTTTAACTGCACAATTATTTATGCTAGGAATCATGTGATGACTTTCAGCATTCCCCAAATATGTACCGAAATGTCAAAAATTGCAAGTAATTTTAAACACACTATAGGTTATGAATAACAATGAAGATTCTTCTCTTCTAAATCGATCCACTGAATCCGTCATTTTGGTACACAGATACTCTACACCACTGATACTTGCTCTCTGGCTTTCGTCACCATACTGTTAATGTTTTGCACTGTGCAATCACTGTTTCATTATGCCAAAACAAAAGTGTAATTTTAACAGCAATAAAAAAAGCGAGTTTCCTTTTATCACTAGTATTGGAGAAACTGTAGAATGTACATTGTGCAGATCAAAATTTGCTATTGGTCATGGTGGAAGGCCTGACATTGTGAATCACATTAAGACGAAGAAACATCACATGAGTGATCAAACGAAAAGAGCAAATAAATGTGAGTGACTACTATGTAAACTTAAAATCAGTAACAGAAATGGATAGGCAGTTGGCAACACAAGAAGCTATGTTTTCATACCACAGTGCAATGGATAACCATAGCCTTAAGTCAATGGACTGTACTACAGCAGTTGTTAAAAATCTTTTCAATCCTAAATTCACATGTGGACACACAAAATGTAATGCAATCATTTCAAATGTTATTGCACTGTATGCAGCTCAGCAGGTTTTAAATTAACTGAAAAGTGCTTGATTCATTTCTGTAATGATTGATACATCGAATCATCTGGATTTGAAGTTGGTTCCTCTCCTTATCAGGTATTTTCACCCTGAAAATGGCATCATGGTGAAATTGCTCAAATTGGTTAATTTAGCTGGAGAGACTTCAGATTTACTTCAGAATTATGTGCTGGAGGTTTTAAAGAAATATGATCTTGAGGGAAAGGTGATTGCAGTTTCTGCAGACAACACTAACACCAATTTTGGTGGTAAGCAGAGGAAAGGAAAAAACAATTTGTTCTATAAACTGCAACAGAACAGAGTGAATAATATAGTAGGTGTTGTCTGTCCAGCACATGTGGTGCACAATTCCTTACAAATTGTCTCAGATTGCTTACCCATCAACTGCCAATTAATTGTAAACAAAATCTACCAGCATTTCCACATATATACAGTAAGGGTTGAATCTCTGAAGTCATTCTGTAAGTTTACTGAAACTGAATACAAAACTGTACTTGGGCACAGCAAGATGAGGTGGCTATCTCTGCTACCAGCATTGGAAAGAACTGTAGAGATATTTCCTGCTTTGAAATCATATTTCATTTCCCTTGATAAGTGTCCTGTTATCCTAAAACAATTCTTTGATAACCCTGTGTCTATTGTTCTTCTACATTTTCTTGTTAGCCAGCTAAAACCTTTCTCAACAACAATTAAATGTATTGAGAAACAAGAAATCACAATAGTGGAAGTTTATCATGAAATAAACAAATTATTGGGCAAATTAAAATGTAGAAAATCTGAAAGATTTCTCACATCCTTTGTACATGAGACTCTAAGAAAGCCGGAAGAAGAGGGTGAAATTATTGAAGAACAATTTCATATTTATGCTGACATTTTCTATGACTGTTGCATTGAGTATATTAAACAATGGTGTTTACCATTTCTCACACCTTTTAAAGCATTTGACTGGGTTAATACTGAAAAGGAGCAGCTGCAGTGGAAGGATATTCAGGACTGTTGTGTTTTTGTTAAAAGTATTGTATCAAATTTTCCTGTTGATGAAGACAAACTGTCTGATGAATTTTCATGTGCACAGAACTTTGTAAAAAGTGAAGAAGGAGACAAAGAAAGTGTTAGTGCAACATGGTTTAAAATATTTGCTTATTTCAGAAGTAAAAACATTAACATGAAAAACGTGATTCATTTGGTGGAGTTTTGTCTGGCAATTCCTGGGTCAAATGCTGCTGTGGAATGTGTGTTTTCGTTAGTGAACTCTTTGTGGTCAGAAGAAAAAAACAGAATGAAAGTTGAAACAATGAGGGCCTTGCTCATTGTCAAAACACACTTTAATGGTGTATCGTGTACTGACTTTTATGATACAATTTCAAACAAAACTGCACTTCTTGATAAAGTACATACAAATGAAAAGTATGGTGATAGTGTGGCAGAATAATTGTAAAAAGTGATTTGGGATCATCTGAGAGCACATTGTAAAGGTAAACTTGTATGTGTATTAAATTTAGTCAATACAATTTTTTTTTCATTTTCCCAGGTTTTTCTCTAATTTATTTTAAATGTTCCCTTTTTCAATGAAAATGAAATGGACACCCTACTGTATATGTACAAATGTGAATGTAGATAAAAAATAGACTATGTCATAAATACTGTGAAAATGACATCATTATCTCTTTGTTAGTAGATGAGTTACAAGGTTTACAAAGCAAATAAAACACATTGCTGTAGAGAAATGGTCAAAATGCATTTGAAACACAAAACAGGTGTAAATTCTATCATACTTCCAAATAGAGTATAATAAACAGTATTGCACATGATATGAAATTGAGTAGGCCAAACAGTGCACTGATAATACAAGTACATAAGAAGGCTGTCAAGGTGAAAAACATAACTTAAAGCTCCAGCAACAATATCAATAGCTACGGAAGTAAGTAAGATTAACAAGAAAATAGTCATGTTGTCTCACAGCCATGGTTGCAGATATGCATCAGTCTTAAATGAAATTTTATCTGAATAGAAATTATGAGCAAAATGCAAACCAAATGCATGTTCAGAAATGTAGTGAAGGAAGCTTCAGAATTTACTAGTGACTTCTTTCATGATCTAGTTGCAGTTGTTGCAGTGTCAAAAACATTAAACTACTGAGAAGAAATTTTAGAGTTGCTGTGAACAGTCATGAACCTTACAAGTTTTCTGTTACGCACAATCCCACGAACTTCATTTTATATAGCTTCAGTTTCATTTTAATGGCTCAGAGTGGTACAAGTGCCAACATCCATGCAGTAGACATGACCTACTTTCTTCAAAGCCAGGGTCGTACAAGACACTAGCTATATCTCAAAGTAAGAAATAACTGTAAACTGTGCAGAAGTCCTGCCAGTCCTGTTAGACACACATAGAAAAGACCATAAGTAACAGAGGTAGCTTCCTCTTCAGGAAATAAGCACACCATGCACAAAAATCAGTTACTGCAAGGAGACATCATGCTAAAACTGTGTAACATCACCTCAAGGCATGATAATGGCCTCAAATCGGCAAGAAAAAGAGTTCCACAAGTTTCATTAGGTATTCCACAAGTTTCATTAGGTATTTCATATCCAGCTGAAGTAAAACAGTGATGATTAGACTCCACTGCTGTTGTGTTCTTCAGTCTGAAGGCTGGTATGATTCAGCTCTATTGGGATGTACATCCAGTTATACCTACTTATTGTATTCATCCCTTGGTCTTCCACTATTATCCCCCATGCCGCCCCCCCCTCCCTACTACTTCCCAGCATTATCTCACTGACAAGTTTCTGATGCCGCAGAACTGTCATATCAAGTGATACCTTATTTTAGTCAAACTGTGTCATAAATTTCTTATTTTCCCAATTTTATTCAGTAATTCCATATTAGTTACTAGATCTACCCTTTCAAACTTCAGCACTATCATGTAGCATCACATTTTGAAAACTGTAGTAACACGGTTCACGTTTTCTGCGTAGACTGGGGACTGTCTCCTAGGCGTGCCCAATGTGAACTCACTGGGCACGGCCCGTGCTGCCTGAGTTGTTGTTGTTGTTCCGCCAGCAGAGGTTGCGGCCAAATTCTCGTGTGCCCTCTGGTGGACGGGACTCTACTTGCGGCAACTACCGTCCGTGACGCGCCGTGCTGATGTGCGCCTCCCGCGATCTTTCTGGTGGCTACTGCAAAAACCTCTACTCTCTTCTTGACTGAACTGCTTATCATCCACATTTCACATCCACACAAGGCTACTACACTCCAGACAAATACCTTCAGAAAAGATGTCTTAAAACTTAAATTTGTATTAGAAGTTGACAAATTCCTCTTTTTCAGAAACACTTTCTGTGCATAGCCAGTTTCCATTTTATATCCTCTCTTCTGCCTCCACCATTCGTTACTTTCCAGCACAAGTACCAGATTTAATTGACTGATTCTACCAGTTTTTCCATTTTTCTGTAAATAATTTGTGTCAGTATTATGCAATAATGGCTTATTAAACTTTTTTTCTTGAAGTTCAAGGATATTTTGCTTACCTCCTATGTCTTGCATATCATGGAGTACATTCGTCAAGGTTCGCAATAATTCTGAGGATATGTCATCCACTCCAGGGGCTTTGTTTCCGCTTAGGTCTTTTAGTGCTATATTAGATTCTTCTCGTATTTTTGGAAATGTAATATAACTGAATAGATAAAAAAATCTACTCAACAAATGGCAGCAGGAGAACACACATTTAAAGGCACAGAAAAATATAAAATAAAAAGATATAGAAATTTCCAAGCATTTGGAGCCACTAGACCCTTCTTCTGGCATAAGAATTGAAGAAAAGGAAGAGGGATGAAGGAAAAGGACTGGTGAGGTTTGGGAAATGGAGAGAGTTTGGAAAAGTTACCCAGAACCCTTGGTCATGGGAAACTTACTGTACTTCCTTCTCATCTCATCCAGTAAGTCTCCCCTGATCAAGGGTTCTGGCTGACTTTTCAAAACTCTCTCCATTTCCAAAACCTCATCAGTCCTTTCTTTAGCCCCTCATCCTTCCCCTTTAACCCTGTTGCCAGAATCAGGACAGCCTGTCTCCCAAAAGCTTGCAGAATTATATACCTTTATACGTTCTTTGGCTGCTGCTTGGTCAGTAGATTTTTTTATCTATCTAATAACATAATACATTCTTCTCACAGTATCATATCTCACCACTCATCTTCATCTACTTCCTGTTCCCTTGCTATAATACTGTTTTTCACATTTATTTCCATTATATAGGCATTCTATACATTCTCCCCATCTTTCAGCCTTGCCTTTTTTGCTTAGTACTGGCTTGCCACCTGAGTTCTTCATATTCACACAGTTGATTCTCTTTTCAACAAAAGTCTCTTTAATTTCCTTATAGGTGCACCTCCCATTTGCCTAGTTATGCATGCTTCTACATCCTTGCATACCTCATCCATTCATTCCTGTTTTCTTATTTTCCTCTTCATTTCAGTCACATTTTTAGATGCCTGTCATCTCATTTCTGTGCTTCATTTGCTGTATTATTATATTTTCTCATTTCCTTAGAGTCAGTATTCTATGTGTTATCCAAGGATTGCTACTGGGCTTTATCTTTTCCCCATATGATCCTGTGTAACTTCACTATTTCATCTCTCAGGGCTATCCATTCATCTTCTATTGTGTGCCTTACCCCTGTTTCACAGTCATTGTCTAATGTTATTTTTGAAACTCTCAACAACCTCTGATCCTTTCAACTTAACCAGGTACCATCTGCTCAATTTCCTATCTTTATTAAATTTCTTCTGTTTTAATCTGCAGTTCATATACAATAAATTATGGTTCTAGTCCACATCTACCCCTGGAAATTTTTTGCAATTTAAAATCTGGGTTCAGAATATCTGTCTTACCCCTAGGCAAACTAAGAGGATGTGCTGAAAAGTAATGCCTATGAACTTTTTATTCTGTTCTCAATATCAGTTGAGGTATTACATGTAATGCTTATTACTAGGTGATTTTCCTGCTTTGGTAACACACTAGCAACCTGCTACCACTATAGGGCCCCAAATTGTAGCATATAACATGGCAATGTGTAACATAACTACGTCAGTGTATGAGAAACAGGGTCCTGTAACCAAGTTTCTAATCACAGAACAAGTGCCTCCGATTGAAATCAACTGTATCAGCAGCAGTAATGTGTGAAACTGGGTTGTTCACATGAAGGAAACAGTGGTGACCCCAAAAACAAGAGGGCATCAATGGAGTTCTGTCACAAAGGATCATTGACACCAAAAAATTCAACACCAGGCCATCAGCTGGCAGTCATGCAACCAATGTTCTGGAACATTCAAGATGTGGTGCATTAGGAATTCATGCCCAAGGCACCACCATAAACTTTGCAATGTACTGTGACCCCCCCAGAAAACTGAAAACATGGATTTGATGAATTCATCTACAAATGAAGCACCTTCTGCTTCAGCATGACAGTACCAGACCAAACAACAATCTGATGCCTTGGGTTCATTGTTATCGATCATCACCCATACTGTCCCGACTTAACCTCATCTGATTTTCATGTGTTTCTAAAACTTGAAGAATCCCTTCAAGGACTTCACTTTGATAGTCATGAAATGGTGCAAGCAGAGGTGAGGTCGTGGCACTATTAACAAAGTCAAATATTCTACAGTGACTATCAACAAACTGGTCTTTCCTTGGGAGAAATGGGTTTGCCATGAGGGTGACTATGTTAAGAAATACATATGTAGACCTGAAGAATAATGCTTTAGAATGATAACAAAGATTGTTTCATTTAAAATGTTTGAAAAGTTTTCATATAAAATGTTCAGAGACATTACTTTACAGCACACCTTCATATTTGAAACCTTCTTGTCTCCAGGTCCCTTCCATGGATACAGACTTTTTTCATGACTTTTAAACCCTGTATTAGTGATTATTAAATTATGTTCTGTGTAAAATTCTGCCAGAGGGCTTCCTCCTTCCATTCTTTCATCTGTGCCCATGTCTCCTAATTTTTTCTGTCTCTTCCTTTTCATTACTACTGAATTCCAGTCTCTTATCTCAATTAATTTTTCATCTGCATTAACTACGTGAATACATTCTTCTGTTTCATCACACATTATTCAAGTCTCTTCTACATACATGGAGCTAGTTAGTATATACACTTGTATTATTGTGGTGGGTGTAAGCTTTGTGTCTATCATGGCTATGATAATGCATTCACTATGGTGTTCGTAAAAGCTTACCCGCATTCTCATTCTCTTATTTAGTATTAAAACTACTCTTACATTACCTATATTTTATTTTGCACTTGTAACCTACACTTACCTGACCAGAAGTCCTGTTCTTCCTGCCACTGTACTTCACTGATTCCCACAATATGTAACTTCAGGCTATCCATTTCACTTTTTAAATTCTCTACACCACTTGACTGATTAAGCGACCTGACATTTTATACTCCAAACAACAGATTGCCAGTTTTGTTTTCCCTGATGATGACATCTTCCTGAGTAGTCCCCACCAGGAAATCCAAAACAGGGAGTATTTTATCTTTCAAGTATTTTACCCAGGATGATGATATCCCTGAACAATGGAAACTCCACATTGGAATATCAACAACCTAAGGAAAAGATAGACTGCTACTTACTGTAAGGTCTACAGTAAGTTTGAGTGATGATAATACCTACAGTGTATCGAAAAGATAGACTACTGCTTAATGTAAAGATGACATGTTAAGTTGCAGACAGATTCAATTAAAAGACACTTTACACAGTAGCTTTCAGCCACAGCCTTCATAAGAAAAAGAAAAAGAAACACACACATGTATTCACAAAAGCAAGCATATCTCACACACACATGATCACCATCTCTGGCAGCTCAGACCAGGATGCAGCTGTCACAAGGAATGGAACTAGCAAACTGGAGGGGACAGGGAAAGGGAAGGGGAAAAGATGTCAGCATATCGGGGAAGAGAAGAGCAGAGACTAAAGGGACTAGACTGCCAAGAGGCACAGCATTGAGAGGCTGTGGGGCAGTGGGGAGGCAGGAGAGGGAAGGGGGAATGGGGTAAAAATAGGAGAGGAGTAGGGAAGGATGGACTGGTGAGTTGGCAGAGGATGGCACACAAAGAGGATGGGAGACAAGGATAGAGAGGAGATGAAAAGACATAAGGGCAGAAAATTGTTGGGCAGAGGGTGAGTGAACAGTATTTTACCGTACATTGAGGTCAAGATAATTTCAGGAGCAGAGAGTGTGTTGTAAGGATAACTCCCATCTTCACAGTTCAGAAAAGCTGGTAATGGAGGGGAGAATCCAGATGGCTTGGGCAGTGAAGCAGCCATTGAAAACAAGCATGTAATGTTCAGCTGCATGTTGTGTGACAGAGTGATCTACTTTTCTTCTGGCCACAGTTTGGTGGTGGTCATTCATCCTGGTGAACTGCTGACTGGTCATCATACCAATATAAAAAGCTGTGCAAGGTTTACAGCAGAGCTGGTACATGACATGGCTGCTTTCACAGGTGGCCTGGCCTCTGATGGGGTAGGATAAGCTGTGACAGCACTGGAAAAGGATGTGCTGAGTGCAAGGAACTGGGATTGTAAGCTGCATGCAGATAGTCTAAGATGTTGTGTGGGCATTGAACACCACTTTAGGATGGGTGGGATGGATCTTGGGTAGGATGTCCCACATTTAAGGGTATGCTGGTAGGTAATGTAAGCCCTGGCAAAGGATGTGATTCATCTGTTCCAGTATGGTGTGGTACTGGGTGATGAAATGGGCACTTCTTTGTGGCTGGGTCTTGGGGCTGGTGGAAGGATTGGGGGTGTGAAATGGCATGGAAAATCTGTTTGGAGACTAGGCCTGGATGATGGTGCCTGTCTGTCAAGGCATTGGTACACTGTCCCCATGTGGTCAGGATATTTTTGGTGTGGAAGGGATGACGTCTGTCAAAACACAGGTACTGTTGGTGGTTTTAATGTGGACAGAGATGGGGATGGAGCCATCAGAGAGGAGTAGGTCAACATCCAGGAAGGTGGGATGCTGGGTCGAGGAAGACCAGGTGAAGCAGATGGGAGAGAAGGTGTGGAGATTATGAAGGAAAGAAGATATGATATCTTCACCCTGAGTCCACATCATCAAGATATCATTGATGAACACGAACCAGACTAGGAGTTTGGGGTTTTGGGATGCTAGGAAGGTCTCCTCCAGTTGCCCACAAAAAGGTTGGCATAGTAGAGGGCCATGTGGGTGCCCATGGCTGTGCCACAGATTTGTTTGCCTATCTTTCCTTCTAAGGAGAAGCAGTTGTGGGTTAGGATAAATTTGTTAAGGTGTCTGAGGAATGAGTTAGTGGGTTTGGAGTATTAAGGATGATGGGAAAGGTAGTGTGCACTGTGGACTGAGCTGTCGGAGATGGTGGTCATGTATGTGTGAGATGTGCTTGCCTGTGTGAATGAATGGTGTGTATCTTTCTTTTTCTGACAAAGTCTGTGGTTGAAAGCAGATGTGTAGGTGTTTTTAATCATGCCTGTCAGCAACTTAATGTGTCATCTTTATGTAAAGTAGCAGTCTATCTTTTCCATACACAATGGATACTATAATCACTTAAACATAGAGTACAGCTGCATGTCCTTGGGAAAAATAATTGCTGTAGTTTCTCCTTACTTTTAGCTGTCCACAGTACCAGCATAGAAAGGACATTGCTGACTTTGTTCCACTATATTGCTTCTCACATTGGTTGGGAACCAATGATTGTCATATGAATATGGAATCCATGGTTTCAGGAGGGCCATTCTCAGTGAAATGCATGATGCTAGTGTCCCACATGACTAGCACCCTGAGAGGACATACTATCTGCTCAGCTATCATCACATAATGTACCTCGAGGTACGAAATGAGTCTGTTTGCTGTAAGACACTGACAATGTGATGACATCTGGAGCATCACAGGCTGTCAGCACTATGTCGACTGTTGTGGCTTGCCATGAAGCAACAGCAGCAGAGAGATTTGTCAACAGTGATGTGCCTAATGACACAGGAGGGCTACTACTTCATCTTTCCCGACAAGTTTCAATTCTCGGCACAGCTTTATAATGGATGTATCCAGGTATGGAGGCTCTGAGGAAAAACAATGTGTTCAGGTTGTGCTTGGCAACATCATATGGCTCTCAGGAAATAACTGAAAGTATTGGGTGTTATTGGGTACACAACATGATCATCTGTGGTTTTTAAGGATGGCAATTTGGAAAGCATTACATTTCTAATGAGTTATAGCTAGTGACTGTGCCTTCACTTTGAAGTTTCCACAACTTCATTTTGTAACAAAATAATGTAGGACCACATGTTGCTCCCAATGTCCTGACTTACCTCGATACAGAGGCTGTTTGATTTCTGTCCTGACCACCATGTACTTCAGATCTCTCACCCATTGAAAACATCTGCTTGTGGGTTCTTGAGACACCAGAATTCCATCACTCACCAGAAACTAAAATCTAAGACTGGAAATGAGAAATGCTGAAAGTGCCAAAATTTAAAATTTTCCCTGTTTTCCTGTAACCTCTGAATATGCCATTGCTAAAAACTTGAGATAGGTTGGAAGTACCGCTGAAGCCTCCTTGTACTACATGTTACCTTCAGTGGGTTTAGCAGTGTGCAAGTTCCTTTGTTCATGACATGAGGAAAGCTGAACGTGCCAAGTGTGTCTGACTGCAGTGATAAAAATTTTATAAACTGCTTCTCAGATGCTTTCCTACAAGCACCAGTACATTTAACTTACATCAAATTATTTTCAGCATGAATCTTTTGTGTCCATTGTTTCATGATAGAAAGGAAAGGCATACTGGAAATACTAAGCTAAGAACTTAGGAATAACCATATGCAACAAACAAAAGGACTACTGTTGCACACAAAGAACCACCACATGATGTAAGTTGAAATAAGTGACATTTAACTGCATTTCATCTTATGAAACAAATACTGTGTAATTTTGGGGTTCAAATTGCATGATCTTCCCATATATCTAAAAAGTGCTCATCTTCCACTGACCAACAAATTAAATGTTGAGAAAAGGAAGGACCTATTGTTGTTGTTGTTGATGTTGTGGTCTTCAGTCCTGAGACTGGTTTCATGCACTCCATGATATTCTATCCTGTGCAAGCTTCTTCATCTCCCAGTACCTACTGCGGCCCACATCCTTCTGAATCTGGTTAGTGTATTCATCTCTTGGTCACCCTCTACAATTTTTACCCTCCACACTGCCTTCCGATACTGAATTGGTGATACCTTGATGCCTCAGAACATGTCCTACCAACCGATCCCTTCTTCTAGTCAAGTTGTGCCACAAGCTCCTCTTCTCCCCAGTTCTATTCAATACCTCCTCATTAGTTATGTGATCTACCCATCTAATCTTTAGCATTCTTCTGTAGCACCACATTTCAAAAGCTTCTATTCTTTACTTGTCCAAACTATTTATCGTCCATGTTTCACTTCCGTACATGGCTACACTCCATACAAATACTTCCAGAAATGACTTCCTGACATTTAAATCTATACTCGATGTTAACAAATTTCTCTTCTTCAGAAACGCTTTCCTTGCCATTGCCAGTTTACATTTTATATCCTCTCTACTTCAACCATCATCAGTTATTTTGCTCCCCAAAGAGCAAAACTCCTTTACTACTTTAAGTGTCTCATTTCCTACTCTTAATTCCCTCAGCATCACCTGACTTAATTCAACTACATTCCATTATCCTCGTTTTGCTTTTGTTGATGTTCATGTTATACCCTCCTTTCAAGACACTGTCCATTCCGTTCAACTGCTCTTTCAAGTCCTTTGCTGTCTCTGACAACAATTACAATGTCATCGGCGAACCTCAAAGTTTTTATTTCTTCTCCATGGATTTTAATACCTACTCTGAACTATTCTTTTGTTTCCTTTATTGCTTGCTCAATATACAGATTGAATAACATTGGGGATAGGCTACAACCCTGTCTCACTCCCTCCCCAACCACTGCTTCCATTTCATGTCCCTCGACTCTTATAACTGCCATCTGCTTTCTGTACAAATTGTAAATATCCTTTCGCTCCCTGTGTTTTACCCCTACAACCTTCAGAATTTGAAAGAGAGTATTCCAATCAACATTGTCAAAAGCTTTCTCTAAGTCTACAAATGCTAGAAATGTAGGTTTGCCTTTGCTTAATCTACCTTCTAAGATAAGTCGTAGGGTCAGTATTGCCTCACCTGTTCCAACATTTCTACGGAATCCAAACTGATATTCCCAGAGGTCGGCTTCTATCAGTTTTTTCATTCGTCTGTAGAGAATTTGCATCAGTATTTTGTAGCTGTGACTTATTAAACTGATAGTTCGGTAATTTTCACATCTGTCAACACCTGCTTTCTTTGGGATTGGAATTATTATATTCTTCTTGAAGTCTGAGGGTATTTCACCTGTCTCATACATTTTGCTCACCAGATGGTAGAGTTTTGTCAGGACTGGCTCAGTAGTTCTAATGGAATGTTGTCAACTCCCGGGGCCTTGTTTCGACTCAGGTCTTTCAGTGCTCTGTCAAACTCTTTACGCAGTGTCATATCTCCCATTTCACCTTCATCTACATCCTCTTCCATTTCCATAATATTGTCCTCAAGTACATCGCTCTTGTATAGACCCTCTATATACTCCTTCCACCTTTCTGCTTTCCCTTCTTTGCTTAGAACTGGGTTTCCATCAAAGCTCTTGATATTCATGCAAGTGGTTCTCTTTTCTCCGAAGGTCTCTTTAATTTTCCTGTAGGTAGTATCTATCTTACCCCTAGTGAGATAAGCCTCTACATCCTTACATTTGTCCTCTAGCCATCCCTGCTTAGCCATTTTGCACTTCCTGTCGATCTCATTTTTGAGATGCTTGTATTCCTTTTTGCCTACTTCATTGACAGCATTTTCATATTTTCTCCTTTCATCAATTAAATTCAATATTTCTTCTGTTACCCAAAGGTTTCTACTAGCCCTCATCTTTTTACCTATTTGATCCTCTGCTGCCTTCACTATTTCATCCCTCAAAGCTACCCATTCTTCTTCTACTGTATTTCTTTCCCCCATTCCTGTCAATTGTTCCCCTGAAACTCTGTACAACCTCTGGTTTAGTCAGTTTATCCAGGTCCCATCTCCTTAAATTCCCACCCTTTTGCAGTTTCTTCAGTTTTAATCTACAGTTCATAACCAATAGATTGTGGTCAGAGTCCACATCTGCCCCTGGAAATGTCTTACAATTTAAAATCTGGTTCCTAAATCTCTGTTTTGCCATTATATAATCTATCTGATACCTTTTAGTATCTCTAGGATTCTTCCATGTATACAACCTTCTTTCATGATTCTTTAACCAAGTGTTAGCTATGATCAAGTTATGCTCTGCGCAAAATTCTACCAGGCCGCTTTCTCTTTCATTTCTTAGCCCCAATCCATATTCACCTACTATGTTTCCTTCTCTCCCTTTTCCTACTAGCGAATTCCAATCACCCATGACTATTAAATTTTCGTCTCCCTTCACTACCTGAATAATTTCTTTTATCTCATCATATATTTCATCAATTTCTTCATCATCTGCAGAGCTAGTTGGCATAGAAACTTGTACTACTGTAGTAGGCATGGGCTTCATGTCTATCTCGGCCACAATAATGCATTCACTATGCTGTTTGTAGTAGCTCCTATTTTTTTATTCATTATTAAACCCACTCCTGCATTATCCCTATTTGATTTTGTATTTATAACTGTTGTGACAGTGCCACGAGATTTAAAAGTGCCGCTACATCAGTACACAAACACGGCGATAGAGGCGCTCCGCAGCTCGGCTGAGCGCGGGAGCACTACCTGGCTATGAACGGCGCCGGCCGCATGTCACGGCACGGCAGTTGAGTGACAGCTACGGAGTTGGTAGCATGAAACCCACTATTGTTTCTATGTTTGTATATCCACGCAGTTTATTAGTGAATTAAAGCTTATAACACTTTTTGGCGACGAGGTCGGATATTTTTTTTCCAGCGTTGGAGTATTGCGCATTCGTGTCTGGGCAGACATGGAACAGCTTATGCAAGCACTCATTGAACAACAAACACAGCTGGTGGCTGCTATTCAGGCGTTGTCGACGTCGCTTACTCATTGTCTGTCGTCCTCTTCTCCGCCTCCGTTCCCTCCTTACGACGAGGCCGCTGAAGACTGGGAGGATTATGAGAAGCATTTGCGGCAACACTTCTTGGCTTTTGGCGTTGTCGACGCTCCGATGTGTAAGTCATTATTTCTATCTTGGATTTCCCCACGGATCTATCAGCTGCTATCTCAGTTAGCACCTCTGCGGGAACCTGCCTCTCTGTCCTTCCAAGAAATGTGTGATTTATTGTCTAACTATTACCGAAAAAACACCCAGGTCATTGCCGCCCGCGTGGCGTTCTACCGGTGTCGTAAACAGCCCCATCAATCTTACCGGGCTTGGGCGGCGGAACTACACGGTCTGAGTAGGAAATGTCAGTTTGTCACGGACACTCATCTTGAGTCTTATGCTGATTCAATGGTTAGGGATGCTATTCTACGGCTTGCTCCAGATAAAGAAGTTTGGCAACGTGCCCTACAACTGCCAAACCCGTCGTTGTTGGAAGTTCTAAGCATCGCTCAATCCTTTGAAGTGTCTCACGCTGCTGCCGCGCAAATAGACACGTGGTGTGATGTGGGCGCTGTACAGTCAACTTCGACACGGACAATTCTCCTGTTTCCCAGGAGAACGATGATGTGGCGGCGGTTCACTCGCGTAAACAACGTCACGTTGGGCCGCAACGTTCGCAGCGAAAACAGCAACCGCAGAAACAGGTTCGTTCCGCCCTTCCTTCTTGTCCACGTTGTTTCGTACAGCATGACAGGGCCGCGTGTCCAAAACGTTGGGCCACGTGTATTTCATGTAGGAAAAAAGGCCACATTGCTTCTGTGTGTCAGTCCCATCACGTTCCTGTCGACGAGGACGAGGCATCGGACATGGATGTTAACTGTGTGCTTTCTCAAACAAATAAGTTGTTTGTTACTGTTCGTGTTCTGGATAAAGACATTCACATGCAAGTGGACACTGGCTCTGCAGTAACTCTCATTAATTCTCGCACATATTTGGAGTTGGGCTCCCCTCCCTTGTCTCCAGTTACGCGAAATCTGAGAACTTATAATAAACAGAAAATTCCTATCGTTGGCCAGTTTGATGCTTCCACTGCTTACAAGTCTGTTGTTCGGCCCCTCACGTTTTACGTGGTGGATCATGCGGGCACTGAAAATCTGTTTGGTTATGATGCTTTCCAGTTGTTTGGGTTCTCCATTGATGATGATGTGCACCTCATCTCTGAGGATATTCCGTATCAACAGCTGGATGGATTGTGTTCAGAATTTTCGTCCGTGTTCTCTGCTGGTCTGGGTCGTGCCAAGGATTTTGAAGCCCACATTACTCTTAAACCAACAGCTCGCCCTAAGTTTTTCCGGGCACGCCCTATTCCGATGGCGTTGCGGGCACCTGTCAAGGCTGAGATCGACAGGTTAACAGCTTCAGGGATTCTCCTTCCTGTTACCTCCAGCGAATGGGCATCGCCAATCGTGGTTGTTTCTAAACCCAACGGGAGTCTGCGATTGTGTGGTGATTTTAAAGCCACTGTCAATGCTCAGAGTCTCATTGACACTTATCCTCTTCCCCGTCCTGAGGAGTTATTTACCAAGCTCGCTGGGGGCCAGTTCTTTTCCAAACTTGACTTATCGGAGGCGTACCATCAGTTGCCGTTGGATGCGTCTTCCAAGGAATTTCTCGTCATCAACACTCCTTGTGGGTTGTATCAGTACCAGCGGTTACCATTTGGTGTCGCTAGCACGCCGGCCATTTTTCAGCGGTTTTTGGAACAGCTCACGGCTTCCGTTCCTGGCTGCATCAACTACCTGGATGACATTGTCGTCACGGGGGCCTCCACTGAGGAGCACCTTCGCAATTTGCGTTCATTATTTCGGGTTCTGCATTTGGCTGGGTTGAAATGCAATCTGGACAAGCCACAGTTCTTCCAACCCTCCATTGTGTATCTTGGTTTCCACTTGTCCCGTGAAGGTATACGTCCTCTACGTCAGCACGTTGCGGCCATCACCGCTCTCCCCCGGCCGTCTACGGTCAAAGAACTTCAGGCGTTTCTAGGCAAGATTGCTTATTATCACAAATTCATTCCATCCGCGGCGGCGGTGGCTCATCCTCTGCACCAGCTGTTACACAAAAACGTACCTTTCTGTTGGTCCGACGAGTGTGAGCAGGCTTTTGTTCGCCTGAAGGCTCATTTGCAGTCGGCGCCTTGTCTTGCCACCTTCCGTCCGGGTCAGCACTTGGTTCTGGCGACTGATGCGTCACAGTATGGCCTAGGGGCTGTTCTCGTCCATCGGTATGAGGATGGGTCGGAACGACCCATCGCCTATGCTTCAAAGACCCTCAACGATGCCCAACGGCGTTACTCTCAAATCGAAAAGGAGGCGCTCGCTATCATTTATGCTCTAAAAAAGTTCAGCGTTTTTTTGTATGGTTCTAAGTTTCACCTCATCACCGACCACAAGCCGCTGGTCTCTCTGTTCAGCCCTTCGGCATCGCTTCCGGATAAGGCGGCTCACCGCCTGCAACGTTGGGCCTTATACTTGTCTCGTTTTCACTATGAGATTCACTATCGCCCCACGGCCCAGCACGCCAACGCTGATGCGTTGTCACGTTTGCCGATGGGCCCCCGACCCGGTTTTCGATCGAGATGAACTACTCTGTTTCCACATTGATGAGGAAGAACGTCGTGCAGTCGAGGGTTTTCCGCTTACAGGTTCACAGATCGCGTATCCTACTGCGCGGGACCCGGTCCTGCGTCAGGTGATCGGTTTTGTTCAACGGGGTTGGCCGGACAGGACCAAGGGCCGGGCATCGGATCCCCTTCACAACTACCATGCCTTGCGCCTTTGTCTGTCTGTTTGTGAGGGTGTTGTTCTTCTGGCCACGGATGGCGCATCTCCACGGGTCGTGGTGCCAGCTTCTCTTCGCAAAGATGTTCTCGAACTATTGCATGAAGGCCATTGGGGGATTTCTCGGACTAAGTCCCTGGACCGCAGGCATGTTTATTGGCCTGGTATCGATTTGGACATCTCCCACATGGTCGCTGCATGTGGTCAGTGTGCTCAACAACTGGCTGCACCCCGTACAATGCCCTCTCCGTGGCCTGATCCGGCGCAGCCATGGGAACGGGTGCACGCTGACTTTGCCGGCCCCTTCCTCGACACTTATTGGCTACTGTTGATTGACGCCTTCTCGAAGTTTCCGTTTGTGGTTCGATGTCCGTCGCCCACCACTGCGGCAATGATGCTGGCTTTGTCCAAAATTTTTGCGCTAGAAGGTCTTCCCTCCACGATTGTCACGGACAATGGCCCTCAGTTCTCTTCACAGGCCTTCCGTGATTTTTGTACTGGACAAGGGATTCATCATGTTACAGCACCACCCTTCCATCCCCAATCGAATGGGGAGGTCGAGCGCCTTGTCCGCACTTTCAAAAGCCAGATGAAAAAATTCCTTACTGATTTTTCTACCAATGACGCTCTGTTGCAATTTCTGAGTTCTTATCGCTTCATGCCTCTGGGTGATCGCAGCCCTGCTGAACTCTTGCATGGCCACCAACCGCGCACTGTACTGCACCTGCTTCACCCTGTCAGGCCTAGTACTGTGTCCCCTCGTGCAGGAAAATACTCGGTGGGCGCCGACGTGTGGGCACAAGGGTATGGATCTCGCCCTAAATGGATTCCAGGGGTGATCAAGGCTCTTCGCGGCCGCCGGCTTTGTGAAATACGTACGGATGACGGCATGGTTGTTCGTCATTACGACCAGATGCGCCCACGAGTGGTGGCCACGCTGGTGCCACCGCCCCTTCTTTCGTCTCCACCAGCCCGAGAAGCCAATCCTGTCACTGCTGCCGATCTCCCGTGCGTGTCGCTGCAGCCAACGTCGCTGCCGCTTCCGAGTACGCCGGAACCAGCCCCAGTCGCGACGCCGCCTTCTCCGGGACCCATCTCACTGGAGCACACCCCCCAGGTCCACGACACCTATGGATGCTGCTCCGGAGTTTTCACCCATCATCTCGTCCAGGAGGCACGTTCCATGCACAGGGTTCCGTCCTGGACATTTTCGACCATATTCTCGTGTTTCTCCGCGGGATCTTCTCGGGACTCCCAAGAGGCCATGGATGTCTCCGCACTGTCCGTGTCTCCAAGGAAGTGAGTGTTTTTTTTTTCAAGGGGCAGTGCCACGAGATTTAAAAGTGCCGCTACGTCAGTACACAAACACGGCGATAGAGGCGCTCCACAGCTCAGCTGAGCGCGGGAGCGCCACCTGGCTATGAACGGCGCCGGCCGCATGTCACGGCACGGCAGTTTAGTGACAGCTATTGTTTCTACGTTTGTATATCCATGCAGTTTATTAGTGAATTAAAGGTTATAACAATAACCTTGTATTCACCTGACCAAAAGTCTTGTTCCTCCTGCCACCAAACTTCACTAATTCCCACTATATCTAACCTTAATCTATCCATTTCCCTTTTTAAATTTTCTAACCTACCTGCTTGATTAAGGGATCTGACATGCCATGCTCCGATCCGTAGAACACCAGTTTTCTTTCTCCTGATAACTACGTCCTCTTAAGTAGTCCCCGCCTGGAGATCCAAATGGAGGACTATTTTACCTCCGGAATATTTTACCCAAGAGGACGCCATCATCATTTAATCATACGGTAAAGCTGCATGCTCTCGGGAAAAATTACGGCTGTAGTTTTCCCTTGTTTTCAACCATTCGCAGTACCAGAACAGCAAGGCCATTTTGGTTAGTGTTACAAGGACAGATCAGTCAATCATCGAGACTGTTGCCCATGAAACGACTGAAAAGGCTGCTGCACCTCTTCAGGAACCACACATTTGTCTGGCCTCTCAACAGATACCCCTCCGTTGTGGTTACACCTACGATATGGCTATCTGTATCGTTGAGGCACACAAGTCTCCCCACCAATGGCAAGGTCCATGGTTCATGGGGGGAGGACCTATTAGCAATGGTTGATTTTCTTGAAGTTAAGCACAGGGAATTTTATTTGTCCTTGGTCACTTATGTCAATACTATGTTCTTTGTTACTGCTCAGAAATAAGGGAGGTGCTGCTGTGAAGATTCATTGATTTTTTGGAAGTGAGATGTGACACTTACATGTTAACTAAAACTTTCATTTTTATA
This sequence comes from Schistocerca cancellata, assembly GCF_023864275.1. Lineage (NCBI taxonomy): Eukaryota > Metazoa > Arthropoda > Insecta > Orthoptera > Acrididae > Schistocerca > Schistocerca cancellata. The sequence goes on along the minus strand of NC_064626.1, from coordinate 60,787,765 downwards.
AAGACATTTTTAAAAATTCTGCGTATTACACTTTTGCAATACTTTTTCTGCCAAATATTACAAAAGATGTAAAACTATCATAATTTGTATTCCTTTGAGTAAAATGACTTGTAACGTGAATCTGTCACAATTTTTGCATGTTTTCTTGCAAACTGGCATTTCCCTCTTTCAGAATTTACCATTCCCAGTCTAAAATTGATGAAATCTGGTACAGGGATGGAGCAGTATGGAATGACGTACCCACCGTATTTGCTGTACAATATGTGAATGCCATCCTCTGACTGATAGTGCAACCATTTTGGCAGCATATGGGTGAGGTATTCGTCTGCACGGATGATAATTCGCACCTCCATCATGCACATCTTGTGAATTTCTTCCTTCAGGATGGGACAATGTTTGAGTAGAGTGGCCAGCATGTTCTCCAGACATGTACCCTATTGAACATGCCTGGGGTAGATTGAAAAGGGTTGATTATGGACGACGTGACCCACCGACCACTGTGAGGGATCTATGTCAAATCGCAGTTGAGGAGTGGGACAATCTGGACCAACAGTACCTTTATGAACTTGTGGATAGTATGCCATGATGAATACAGGCATGCATCAATGCAAGAGGATGTGCTATTAGAGGTGTTGGTATGTACAGCAATCTGGATCACCATCTCTGAAGGTCTCACTGTATGGTGGTAGAACATGCAATGTGTGGTTTTCATGAGCAATAAAAAGGGCAGAAATGATATTTATGTTGATATCTATTCCAATTTTCTGTACAGGTTCTGGAACTCTTGAAACCGAGGTGATGCAAAACATTTTTTAATGTGTGTACATCTTCATTGGGGGTTGTGTGTTTGAAATTGATGAATGTTTCCACAGTTTGTTCCCTGCTTTCATAATTGCAGCTATTACAAGCTCCATATTGTCACAATACAGTAAATTTGGTAGCTGCCACTTCTACTATTCCAGCTGGCATTTCATAAAGGGTTTATAATCATTTTATGCTGATTCTGTCACTGTTCTGTCTCCGTCTGATGATATTCTATAAGATTTTTACTTTGAGTTCTATGTAATGGATTCTTTCTCTTCTGTTCTGCAAATTAAGATTTTAAAGTACTTCTAAGTATGTAATTTCACCAGACCTTTGTCCAACATTGTTGTTCATTTTTGGCACATTTCTCATTTCCTTTTTTTAACTGGGTTAATTTATAGCTGTGTCAAGGAAACTGGCAGTAAATTACAAGCCAATTTAAGAATAAATTAAAATTTTCAATTATCATATTTGCCTGCACTTAACGTACTAACTTGACTACTTTATGAATAAACGTTTACTAATATCATCTCAGAAGGATCTAAAGTTCTCATTTGACCATTATGATAAAACAGGTTGTCTATTATAGGTTGCGATTCTGCTTTAATCCAGCTTTTAGGGTCAAGGAACATATTTTCAGTTACAGGCTCACTGTGAAAATCTATGTTTGGTAAGAGTATTGCAGCAGAATAAGTAAGTATGAAATACACATCAAGACAAAAGATAAACCATGAAGGAATTATCCACACAGGATGGAAACTAGTAGACATGATGTACATATACAGATGAACAAATTATTGCAACTTCAGAAAAATTGATTTATTTATTCAAGAGAAAGAGCTTCACAAATTGAGCAAGTTAGTAATGTGTTGGTCCACCTCTGGGCTTTATAAAAGCAGATATTTGGATTGAAACTGACTGATAGAGTTGTTGGATCTTCCCCTGAGGGGCATTATGCCAAATTCAGTCCAACTCACATGTTCACATAACACTCCAAATGTTATCAAGTGGGGTGAGATCTGGTGACATTGCTGCTCAAGGTAGGGTTTGGCAAGTATGAACACAAGAAGTAGAAACTCTCACTATGTGTGGGTAAACATTATCTTGCTGAAATGTAAGCCCAGGATAGCTTGCCATGAAGAGCAACAAAATGGGACATAGGCTATTGTCAAAGTATAACCATGCTATAACAGTGTCGTGGATGACAGGCAAAGGAGTTCTGTTATGAAAGGAAATGGCACCCTAGGTCATCACACCTGGTTCTCAGGCCTTCTGGTGGGTGAGAGTCAGATTGGTATCTGACCGATGTCTGGGGCATCTCCAGGCATGTCTTTGCTGGTCATTAGGACTCACTTAAAAGTGGATGTCATCACTGAAGACAATTCTGCTGCAGTAAATAACATTCAAGGCTGAAGACATGTCTGAAGATCTGTCACCTGTCATACTGCCTGACAACAAGAATCATCATGCTGGATGCTGCATCTTTTCATAGCATAATCCCTTTGGTTTGCATCTGCGACATCCTTACAATGCAGCAGTACTTCAGTGATATTCTATGCCCTTCGTGGCAAGTCATCCTGGGCTTACATTTCATCAAGATAATGCTTACTCACACAAGGAGAGAACTTCTACTGTTTGTCTTCGTGCTTGCCAAGTCCTACCTTGGCTAGCAAGGTCACTGAATCTCTCCTTAGTTAAGAACATCTGAAGCATTATGGGCATGACTCTCCTACAAACTTGAGATTTTGATGATGCACCAGTTGGACAGAATTTGACATGATATCCCTCTGGAGGACATCCAACATCTCTTATTAATGCCAAGCCAAACTGTTTGCATAAGAGCCAGAAATGGACCAACACATTTCTGACTCGCTCAACTTATGATGCTCCTTCTCTTGAGTAAGTAATCCAGTTCTTCTGAAATTATAATCATTTGTTTGTATGTACATGTACATCACACCTACTGATTTCCATCTCATTCAGATAATTCATTTGTGGTGTGTCATTATTTTTATCTTAAAGTTTATGTTGCATAACTTATTCACTTGCTACACCTACAAAAACAGGAGTTAAGTACACAGGGTATTAGGAACACTTTCTCAGTTCTAGCAGACCATGTCAGCTGAAGAGTAAGTTCTTTATGCAATACCTCGTAACTACTTTACTTACAGTCTTTGAGGTTCTCAGAGAATCTCTTGAAAGCCACCAGATATAAATAGTGTTACAAAAAGGGAAAAAGCCACTTCTTGAAAGAAAATTCTTGCCTTTTGGTGAGTTGTTGGGCTAAAAAAATCTATGTGGTTGACTGAGATCATATATAGTTAAAAACATAAACAGACTACAACCACTTGAAACATAAAATTATTTATGAATAGTGGTCATAATTTTCCTTCACCAGAGATAAATTTCAATAGACAGTTTAAATACGTGACAAGTGCCATGGTAAACAGGAAGACTACATTGACAAATTTTCCAGTTACTCATTTCCACTATATCTAAAATATGTATTTCTATTAGCTATAGCATATTAAGAATACCTTCCTGGATCAATCTGGATAAAATACAGACGTTCATAAGCACCTAATGCAATGTTCAATGAGATGAATCCTCTTTTTTTACCAAATTTGTACTGACAATGCATTAAAAATACACTCCAGAAAATGTATACATACCAAGACTGACAGCTATCTTTATAGACATTTATGTGTGCCAATAATATGAGCAAAATAAGTTAATTGTGAACTTTTCCTACTTCTAGCACCTCTTCAGGATGATGCTGGATACTTCCTGTAATTTTTCTCCAGAACTACGCTTGTGCTTTGAACAATAATATCTCTACGTATATTAAACCCTGTTGCAATTCATACCAGCCTTTACTGACAGACATTCATCATATTACATGCCCTCAATATAATCAGCACACATCTCAATCACCTTCTAGGCATCCTGTCCAGTGTACATGGGGACCAGAGAGAGCTCAGGATGTTATACTGATCCACCTAACAAACAAGTTCAGTTTGCTGTCTTTTACTGGAACTGAAACTGAACTAGCGGCACTCATTTCACCTATTTTGTTGTCCCATGTCAAGTGGATGAAAATGCGAAAGGGTAGGGCTCTATTAATCATTGGCAGTTCCAAACATATGGTGAATGATGGTACTCCTTAGGGAAATAACAGCAGAGGGACAGGAAAGGACACCAGGTTCACTCCACGTGTATGCCTGGGGGCCTGTTGAAGAGGCTATTCCAGGAACCATTGAGGGAAAAGGGTGAAAGCAATTGCATACTGTGACACATGCTTGAACAAATGATAACTGTCATTTGGGCTCTGGGGTCATGCTTAGATCACTGCAGCGACTGGCAGTGAAGACCAGCCTTGTGCACGGGGTTTCAGTGAGACTCACAATTTGTAGTATTATTTCCAGAACTGACTGTGGCCTCTTGGTTCTGAGTCAAGAGGAAGGTCTGAACCAGGCTTCAAAAGTTCTGTGACAAACTAGGCTGAGATTTCCTGGACTTGCACCATATAGTTGAGAGCTGTAGGGTGTTCCTAAATGGATCAGGTGTGTGCTACATGTCAGAGGCTGCTACCTTGGTAGCTGACTGTGAGTGGCATGCACATAAGAGTGTCTTTTTTTTTTTTTAATTAGTCGACTCTCAATCCATACTTGATAGCTGCAGTAAACACAGAAATGTCAATGTAAGATTGAAAGAAATGCCACCCACAGGTGAGAGTATTAATGTCCTAATGGTTAACCACTGAAGCATTCACAACAAAGTGACACAGTTTGAAGCCATCCTGAAAAGGAGTGAAGTTCACATACTACTAGGTACAGAAACTCGTTGAAACCTGAAACTGACATTAGTGAGATTTTTTGGGAAAAATTTAAGTGTATACCAAACGGATAGGTTAATGGGAAATGGAAATGGTGCATTTGTCACAGTACACAAGAAACTCAACTTCAGTCAGACAGAAATTGAAGCTGCATGTGAGATTGTTTGGGCAAGACTCAGTATCAGGGGGGGCATAAAATGGTAATTGGATCCTTCTACTGACTATAATTCATCTCCTGATGCAACCAAAAACTTTATAAAAACCTCAGTTCATTTGTATGTAAGTCCTCAACCATACTGTAATCGTCAGTGAAGGCTTTAATCATCCAACAATCGATTGGGAAAATTACAGTTTTGTTAGTGTTGGGCATGATATGGCTTACTGTGAAACATTACTAAATGCTTTCTCTAGAAACTACGTAGAACATGTAGGTTGGAACAGCATTGATGATGGAGATATATTGGATCTAATGGCAACAAATTGACCGGACCTCTTTGAGGGCGTCCACATCGAAAATGGTATGGGTTCAAATGGCTCTGAGCACTATGGGACTCAACATCTTAGGTCAGAATTCCCCTAGAACTTAGAACTACTTAAACCTAACTAACCTAAGGACATCACACACACCCATGCCCGAGGCAGGATTCGAACCTGCGACCGTAGTAGTCCCGCGGTTCCGGACTGCAGCGCCAGAACCGCTAGACCACCGTGGCCGGCGAAAAATGGTATCAGTGACCATGACACAGTTGTGGCAACAATGAGTACCAAAGTGCAAAGGGCAACTAAAACAAGCAGAAAGATATAAATGTTCAGTCTCAGGCAACTGATACCACACTCCGCTGATGAGTGTGATTTCAGTTGCCTGAGACTGCAGTTTGTGTGTGTGTATGTGTGTGTGTGTGTGTGTGTGTGTGTTGTTGACAAAGGCCTTAATGGCTGAAAGCTTTAATTGTGAGAGTCTTTTTGTTGTGCCTATCTCCAACTCAGCATCTCCGCTATATGGTGAGTAGCAACTTTCCTTCTCATAATACTGTTACATTCCATCCTTGATTTTCCATTGATTAAATGTTCAGTAAGGTAGATAAAAAATCAGTAATGTCATATCTCAATGAGGAACCTGAAAATTTCAGCACAAGGCAGGAATTTGTAGAGGAACTAGGGCTCAAGTTTGAAAGAATAGTTGACAGTGCACTGGATAGATATATGCCCAGTATAACAGTTCATAATGGGAGAGACCCTGCATGGTATACAGTCACTATAAAGAAATTTCTAAAGAAACAGAGACTTCTGCATATAGGGGTAAAACAGAGCTTAGGACTTGGAATGAAATGAATTTGGCTGTCAAGATGGCAATGTGTGAAGCCTTCAGTGATTGCTGCAGCAGAATATTGTCAAATGATCTTTCACAAAACCCAAAGAAATTTTGGTTGTATGTAATGGCTGTTAGTGGTACCAAAGTTAGTGTCCAGTCCCTACTGAATGAGACAGGCACTGAAATTGAGGGTACCAAAGCAAAAGCTGAAATACTTAACTCTGTTTTCAAATGTTCCTTTACAAAAGAAAATACAGGAGTACTGCCCCAGTTTAAGCCATGTACCATTGAAAAGATGAGTGAAATCAGTATTTGCATCAGTTTTGTTGAAAAATACCTGAAATCATTAAGACTGAACAAAGCTCCAGAACCTGATGGAATTCCTATCAGATTCTATGTTGAATTTGCAGCTTAGCCCCTCTTCTAACTATAATCTATTGTAGATCCTTCAAACAAAAAACTGTGACCAGTAGTTAGAAGAAAGCACAGGTAACACCTGTCTACACACAGTATAGTAGAAAGTTAGCAAAACTACCATCCAATATCTTTAACATCAATTTGTTGTAGAATCTTAGAACATATTCTGAGCTCAAACACAATGAAGTACCTTGAACAGAATGATATCCTCCATGCCAACCAGCACAGATTCCGAAAATATCCATCATGTGAAACCCAACTCGCACTTTTCTCACATGACATACCGACAGCTTTGGGTCAAGGCAGTCAGGTAGATGCAGTATTTCTTGATTTCCAAAAAGCATTTGGCTCAGCACCACACCTACACTTATTGTCAAAAGTTCAATATTATGGGGTATCAAGTGAAATTTGTGACTGGACTGTGGACTTTTTTGATGTCAAATGTAGAAGTAGCTTCGTGTATGCCCCGGGGAAATGAGTTCAGACTGTTGATGTTCATATTGTATATTAATGACCATGTAGACAATATGAATAGTAACCTCAAAATTTTTGCAAATGTTGCAGTTATCTATGATGGAGTACTGTCTGAAAGATGGTGCATAAACATACAATAAGAGCTTGATAAGATTTCAAGCATAGGTTGGCAACTTGCTTCAGTTGTTCAGAAATATAAAATTGTCCACTTCACAAAATGAAAAACATGTAGTATCAAATGGTTCAAATGGCTCTGAGCACTATACGACTTAACTTCTGAGGTCATCAGTCGCCTAGAACTTAGAACTAATTAAACCTAACTAGCCTAAGGACATCACACACATCCATGCCCGAGGCAGGATTCGAACCTGCGACTGTAGGGGTCATGGGGCATGTAGTATCCTGTGGTTAGAATATGAGTGAATCATGCTTGGAATCTGCCAGTTCATATAAGTACCTGGGTGTACAAATGCCTGGGTGTAACACTTTGTAGGCATACAAAACGGAATGATCATATAGGCTCAGTTGTGGGTAAGCTGGGTAGTAGACTTTGGTTTATTGGTAAAGTGGGTGGTACACCTCAATTTATTGTTAAGATACTGGGCACGTGCAATCAGCCTACAAATGAGATTGCTTACAAATCACTCGGGTCACTTATTCTAGAATACTGTTCTAGTCTGTAGTACCCATACCAAATAGGACTAACAGGGGCTATTGAACTTATACAGAGAAGGGTAGCATGATTGGTCACAGATATGTTTGACCCATGGAATAGTGTTACAGTGATGCTGAAGGAATTCAACTGGCTGACTCTTGAAGATAGATATAAATTATCCTGAGTATCCTGAAGAAGTCTACTAACAAAGTTTCAAGAACCGGCTTTAAATGATAACTCCAGGAATTTACCACAACTCCCTATGTATCATTCACATAGGGATCATAAGTACAAGATTACGATCATTACTGCATGCAGGGAGATACTGAAACAATCATTCTTCCCGTGCTTCACATGTGAATGGAACAGGAAGAAACCTTAGTAACTGGTACAATGGGCATACTCTCTGCCATGCATTCGTTGTGGTTTGCAGAGTATGGATGTAGGTGTAGATATCTCCCACCCTGACATTCATAGGAGCTCATGTACTGGGTTCGCTATGAGATATTGTACACTGATATGAAAGATGATAGGATAAAGTGCCACAAGATGCTGTTACTTTCTTCTCAGACTGGGGTGAAGGTGATGTCACAAGAAATAGCAGAGTGGGCTGCAGTGAGCATCTGTCATGGCACCTGAACTGATCTCCTGCTCTTTCAGACAGTAAACACTGACTCACACACGGTCGTCACAGCTCTCTGTGCTATTTCAACTGACATTCCGCTATTAGCTACAGAAAGAGCACATACCATTTGATGCACATCCTTCATGTTATAGTAGTAACCCTAGTATACCCTCACCTATTCAGTCTGTCTGGATATTTTTAGATGTGCTTCCACATTTAAAATAGTAATAATTTTTTTGTCAATTGTGGTTTCTTAGTCTCATAATGTACATAACCTAAATCATTTGATTCAGGTACAGGAGACATGTCAAAATTGTGGTAAAATTTCACCATAAACATATAACAGCTGATGTTAACAAGCAGCATCATCAGAGTAATACAATTTTCTTATACACACATACATTTAAAAATTTAATAATTATTAGCTATTGCTCAAATTATTATTTTATCCTCCTTGAATTCTTCTACTGAATAGTAACATTTCTCCCACAGAATCTGCTATAGCCTTGGTTTTAGGCTCTCTGGCTCCATATTAACACTTTGCCATCTGCAGGTCTTGTACAAATTCATCCGCTTGGCACTGACAGCACTAATTTGGATTACTTGGCTTGTCGCCGGCCATTCTTGTCATTATCAGGAGATTATAAATTGTTAAGTTTTACTAATCTCATCATTAGTTCTCATAAGTTCACAGCCCTGTTCTCCTACTTTCATGAAATTTCTAAGATATACATACGTAAATAAATACAAAATTTGTTTGTTTCATATATTTGTTTATTTGCATTGTCTTTGGTACTTAAATTTCTCTTTCATATGATATGCAGCAAAACAGTCTCCAAGATGTAACCCAACTCCAAAAGACTTGCATATTAAGTTTGTTGTTCTCCTGTTTTTATTTTTAGAACATACATGGCAGTTCCTTCATTTTCATTTATTTGTTTCGGAAATAAGTATTAGTTGGTGTTGCTTTATGTGACCGGAAAGTCTGTCAACTGGATCATGATGATACGTATGCAATGTAGTGGCAACCTCCAGGTTTTCCTCAGAAGCAGGTACATGGTCTTTTATACACAAATCAGTCATTTTCAATGAAAAATCATGAAATCAGAGTCTCTTGTGTTCTCTTGAAATATTGCCATGTACAGAATGCATTAAATAACACACTATTAAAGAGGTAAATGCAAACCTTTTTTGACCATTTTATAGTTTTTCTGTATATAAGGTAATAACTCAAATATTGGTTTGCCCAATCCACTCCTTTCATGTATTTGTTGTAGTCTAATACACTTTCAGGTTTCTGTATTGTGTAATTGGTTTTTCTACATTTCCTTTGAGTGTCAGTCAAAGTGGCATTATGTATTGTAGAGATCATTTGTATCATTTTAGTTTTTAAAGCTCTCCATACCTGTGTGAGTACTTCACCTTTCCGCTGATGCCAAGCCATACCATTCCACAAACTCGAATTTTCTTTTCAAACAACTTCTCTGCAAGTTCCACACTGTTATAATAATTATCCATGTAGCGGTGATGCCACTTTCCATAAAAAGGTGTCAATAGTTCCATGACTATTTTAGCTAAAGGCTGTCCAGCGCCAGAATATATCTTGAATGAGGAAATGTATCCCATACTCGAATCACACAGCATCCAAATGAGTATGCCATATTTTGTAATTTTCAACATACTGTCAACTTTAAAATTTAACTGTCCACACCACAGTATCATTCCTTCATCAACTGACATGTTTTGACTTAGATTAAAAGTTTCTTTAAACCTTTTGGAAAAATAATCAATTATGAATTGCACTTTGAAAAGCTGGTCAAGCATTATCTGCTTTATTGTTGCTGTCAGAAAAATGTAAAAATGATAATATTTCTCTGAATTGGTTGTGGGACATCGTTTTGTGAATTATCGGTGTGTCTATCAACAGATTAGTTGACCAATAATCATTGATTCTTGCTTCTTTTCCAGTTCCCATAAGGATAGCAAGCCCAAATCATTTGTTAAGTTCGGGTCTTTTAATGTCGACAAATCTGGCAATTTATTTTTTTTATCCAGTTTCCTTCTATTGCAATTTTGACTGTAGTACTTGTTGGCTTTGTTGTTAATATATTCAAATATATAATCCCCGGTACATAATTCTATGATATCCTCAATGCTCTGTGTATCTTTGGGAAATATGTTGGACCTGAAGATCCTTCAAATTTATTATTGGTTGTCGGTAAATCAAAGTGTGACCACTGTGTGCTGTCATCTTTGTCCGATTCATCCGAATCAGTTGGCAACCATAGCGTTCGCTGAATTCTTCTTGGATGTATTTCACTATCTTCCAACAATTCTCTTCACTTTCATTTTTTTGACATACAATGTCTTCTTACCAATCAGTCAAGTCGTCCTGAATGTCAGACAAGATACCCGTGCATTCGTCATAAATAATCGTATCGTCTCTTTCGTCTGCCATGATGAAAGGGCACAAGTACTTACAGAAACAAAAAACTTGTTGACATGTGTAACTTATTGTTACCTATACAAAACAGCAACACAATGCAAAAGATACTAACATTTTGTGGCCTCCATTGCACCATAATTGCTCATGACACCACTGTGGTGTCGCCAGCCACTGAGCGATACTATGCACATAAAACCACTGTGGTGTCACTGGCCGTTGACCACTATTTCTCACATGACACCACTGTGGTGTCACTGGCCACTGACCACTATTTTGCGCATGACACCACTGTGGTGTCGCCAGACAGCATAGTGTTAAATATGTTTCTTACCCATTAACTTGTTATATATTATCATCCTCATACGCTGTGCATAGGCTCTACTTCTTGCAGGAATACAAGAAAGTAACAAATATCTCTTAATTATATGAAATTATGAGGCACTACAGTAAAATCAAATAAACAGCAGGATGACAAAGCTTTCAGACAAAGGTATGACCACTTACTATATGTGGCTTGCTCTATTCTGCCCTTGCTTTTACCCATCCCTTTCTCGTCCCTGAGGAAGAAGTTGGTAGTTCTCAAACCTAGATGTGAGCCACTTTTAGTTTTATGTGTGTCTGTCACCAGTACAACACATCTTGTCTCCTGAAAGTAAGTACTGACCAAAAATTTTGTCTCATAATTCATACTTCATTGAGAAGTACAGCTGTGGTCTCGTAAACTGACACTCAGCCGGCAGAGCGGTGAGCTGACCACATGCCCCTCCATAAACACATCCAGTGATGCCTGTGGGCTGAGGATGAAACGGCGGCCAGTCGGTACCATTGGGCCTTTCAAGGCCTGTTCGGACGGAATTATAATTCATTCCTTTTCTCAATTGAATTTTCCTTTGATACAATAAACTATCTGCACTTCATATAGCATTTAGCCCAATAAAGTAAAAACCGAATTCAGCAGCATTAATAGACTACTCTAGCAAACAATCCAAGCTATTTTTGGAATGATATTCAGAGTGATGTTTGGTGTATTTTATTCTGTGTTGGTGTTGTTGTTATTGTTGTGGTCTTCAGTCCAGAGACTGGTTTGATGCAACTCTCCATACTACTCTATCATGTGCAAGCCTCTTCATCTCCAAATAATTAAGGCAACTTACATCATTTTGAATCTGCTTAGTATATTCCTCTCTTGCTCTCCCTCTATGATTTTTACCCTCCATGCTTCCTTCCAGTTTTAAATTGGAGATCCCTTGATGCCTCAGAATGTATCCTACCAACCGATCCCTTCTTCTTGTCAAGTTGTGCCACAAATTCCTCTTCTCCTCAGTTCTATTCAGTACCCATCTAATCATGAGCATTCTTCTGTAGCATCACATTTCAAAAGCTTCTATTCTCTTCTTGTCAAACTATTTGTTGTCCATGTTTCACTTATATACATGGCCAAACTCCATACAAATACTTTCAGAAAATGCTTCCTGACACTTAAATCCATACTCAATGTTAATAAATTTCTCTTCTTCAGAAATGCTTTCCTTACCATAGGCATTCTACATTTTATATCCTCTCTACTCCAACCATCATCAGTTATTTTGCTCCACAAATAACAAAACCCATTTACTACTTTAAGCGTCTCTAATCTAATACCCTCAGCATCAACTGATTTAATTTGACTACATTCCATTATAGTCATTTGGCTTTTGTTGATGTTCATATTATATCTTCCTGTCCAATCCATTCAGCTGCTCTTCCAAGTACTTTGCTGTCTCTGAGATAATTACAATGTCGTCGTCAAATCTCAAAGTTTTCATTTCTCCTCCATGGATTTTAATTCCTACTTCAAATTTTTCTTTTGTTTCCTTTACTGTTTGCTCAATATACAGATTGAATAACATTGGGGATAGGCTATAACCCTGTCTCACTCTGTTCTCAACACTGCTTTCCTTTAATGCCCCTCAATTCTTATGACTGCCATCTGGTTTCTGTACAAATTGTAAACAGCCTTTCGCTCCCTGTGTTTTACCCTTGCAACCTTCAGAATCTGAAAGACAGTATTCCAGTCAACATTGGCAAGAGCTTTCTCTAAGTCTACAAATGCTAGATATGTAGGTTTGCCTTTCCTTAACCTATCTTCTAAGATAAGTCATAGTATGAGTACTGCCTTGCATGTTCCAACATTTCTACAGAATCCAAACTGATCTTCCCCAAGGTCAGCTTCTACCAGTTTTTCCATCTGTAAAGAATTTGTGTTATTTTGCAACCATGACTTATTAAACTGATAGTCCGGTAATTTTCACACCTGTCAACACCTGCTTTTTTTGGGATTGCAATTATTACATTCTTCTCGAAGTCTGAGGATATTTCGCCTGTCTCAAGCATCTTGCTCACCAAATGGAAGAGATGTCATGACTGGCTCTTCTAAGGTTATCAGTAGTGTTAATGGAATGTTGTCTACCCCAGGGGCCTTGTTTCGACTTTTCAGTGCTCTGTCAAATTCTTCACGCAGTATCATATCTCCCATTTCATCTTCATCTATGTCCTCTTCCATTTCCGTAATACTGCCCTCAAGTACACCACCATTGTATAGACCCTCTATATACTCCCTCCATCTTACTGCTTTCCTTAGGACGGGTTTTCCAACTGAGCTCTTGATATTCATACAGGTGGTTCTTGTTTCTACAAAGGTCTCTTTCCTGTAGGCAGTATCTATCTTACCCCTGGTGATACATGATTCTACATCCTTACATTTGTCCTCCAGCCATCCCTTCTTGGCCATTTAGCACTTCCTATCAATTTCATTTTGGAGACGTTTGTATCCCTTTTTGCCTCTTTCATTTACTGCATTTTTATAATTTCTCCTTTCATGAATTAAATTCAATAACTCTTCTGTTACCCAAGGATTTCTACTAGCGCTCTTCTTTTTACCTACCTGATCCTCCGCTGCCTTCACTATTTCATCTCTCAAAGCTACCCATTCTTCTTGCACGGTATTTCTTTCCCCTGTTCTTGTTAGTCATTCCCTAATACTCTCTCCGAAACTCTCTATAACCTCTGGTTCTTTCAGCTTATCCAGGTCCGACCTCCTTAAATTCCTACCTTTTTGCAGTTTCTGTCTAGAGTTCATAACCAACGAATTATGGTCAGAGTCCACAGCTGCCCCTGGAAATATCTTATAGTTTAAAACCTGGTTCCTAAATCTCTTGTCTTACCATTATATAATCTATCTGAAAGCTTCTGGTGTCACCAGGCCTCTTCCACGTATACAACCTTCTTTCATGATTCTTAAACCAGATGTTAGCTATGATTAAGTTATGCTCTGAGCAAAATTCCACCAGGCAGCTTCCCCTTTCATTCATTACCCTCAGTCCATATTCACCTACCACTTTCCCTTCTCTTCCTTTTCCTACAATCGCATTCCAGCCCCCCAGGACTAATAAATTTTTGTCTCCCTTAACTATCTGAATAATTTCTTTTATCGCATCACACATTTCTTCAATCTTTTCATCATCTGCGGAGCTAGTTGGTGTATAAACTTGTACTACTGTGGTAGGCGCGGGCTTTGTATCTACCTTGGCTACAATAATTCATTCAGTATGCTGTTTGTAGTACCTTATCCATGTTCCTTTTTTTTTTTTTTTTTTTTAATTCATTATTAAACCCATTCCTGCACTACTGCTATTTGATTTTGTATTTATAACCCTGTATTCACTTGATTAGAAGTCTTGTTTCTCCTCACTAATTCCAACTATATTTAACTTTAGCCTATCCATTTTCCTTTTTAAATTTTCTAACCTACCTCCCTGCTTAAGGGATCTGACATTCCATGCTACAATCCGCAAAACACTAGTTTTGTTTCTCCTGATGACGACATCCTCCTGAGTAGTTCCCGCCCAGAGATCTGAATGGGGGACTATTTTGTCTCAGGAATATTTTACCCAAGAGGATGCCATCATCGTTTAACCATACAGTAATGCTGCATAACCTCAGGAAAAAGTACAGCTGTAGTTTCCTTTGCTTTCAGCTGTTCGCAGTACCAGCACAGCAAGTCCATTTTGGTTGATGTTATAAGGCCAGATCAGTAAATCATCAAGACTCTTGCCCCTGCAACAACTGAAGAGGCTGCTGCCCCTCTTCAGGAACCACACATCTGTTTGGCCTCTCAACAGATACCCCTCCGTTGTGGTTGCACCTATGGTATGGTTATCTGTATCGCTGAGGCATGTCAGCCTCACCACCAACAGCAAGATCCATGGTTCATGGGAGGGATTTTATTCTGTATACATATCAAGTGAGTACAAATACATCAGAATGTACATCACGAAGCCTTGCATAGCCCTTAATCTCAAAATTTTCAGTTTCATTCTTGAAAGTGGAGCTGATTACATTCCTTTTGTTAACAGTAAAGGACAGTGAGGATGTACAAATAAATGTCAAATAAATATCAAAACTTATGGAAAATGTGTATATAGCAAGAAGTAACACAAACAGTTGTGAGGTAGCTCTTAAGTGGTAGGTGCAAGCCATTTTGATGGTTTGCATGTTCTGCAGCAATGTATCAGTGGTCACACTTACGCTGAGGCAATACTGACCCTATGACTTATCTTAGAAAACAGGTTGAAGAAAGGCCGTATCTACTAGCATTTGTAGACTTAGAGGAGAGCTTTTGACAATTGTGACTTTTCATAATTTTGAATGCAGGGAGGATAAAACACAAGGGACTGAAAGCTTCTACAGCAACCAGGTTGCAGTTATGAGTTGAAGGACATAAAAGGGAAGTAGCAGTTGAGAGGGCAATGATATATGATTGTAGTTTATCCCCAATGTTATCATATATGTACACTGAACAAGCAGTAAATCAAATGAAGAAAAAATTTGGAAAAGCATTAAAATTCAGCAAGAATAAATAAAAATATAAGGTTTGATGATAAGATTGTCATTCCATAAGAGACAGTAAGAGACCTGGAAGAGCAGATAAATGGAATGGACAGTTTATTGAAAAAAGGTTGTATGACAACCATTGACAAAAGTAAAACAAGGGTAATGGAATGTAGTCCAATTGAATCAGACAATAGTGCATGGATTACATTACAAAATGAGACACTAAAAGTAGAATATGAGTTTTGCTATTTGGGCAGCAAAATAACTATTGATAGCCAAAGTAGAGGAGATATAAAATGTAGATTGCTTATAGGAAGGAAAGCATTTCTGAAAAAGAGAAATTTGTTAACATCAAATATATATTAACAGCATTAGGCAGTCTTTTCTGAAGGTATTTGCCTCGACTGCACTGTTGTACAGTACATACAAGAAAATAGAAGTTTTAGAAATGTTGTGCTACAGAAGAATGATGAAGGTTAGATGGGTAGATTGTGTAACTAATGAGGAGGTACCAAACAACTGAGGAGAAAAAATTTATGACTAAAAAAAGGGACCAGTTGATAGAACACATTCTGAGGCAGCAAGGAATTTTCAATATCATATTGGAGAGAAAAGTAGACAGTAAACATTACACAGGGAGATCAAGAGATAAGTACACTAAGCAGGTTCAAAATGATGTAGGCTGCAGTAGTGAAACAGGTATGAAGAGGCTTGCGCAGGTTAGACTAGTGTGGAGTGCTACATCAAACCACACTTCAGACTGAAGATCACAACAACATGTAATTGTACATTGTCAAAGAGGGAGCTCGTCATCGTCATTTCAAGAAAAATTTGCAAAAATTGAAAATGTCCTTGGAAGAAATCTACAATCATCTAATATAAAAGAGATTTCTTTATTACACATCTTGATTGCATTCATTTTTAAAACGACCAGTTTTGTTCAGCATGAACCATCTTCAGATATGATTTGTTGATTGCAACAGTAACCCAGTAACCAAAAAACAGTATCATCAAAATTTGCATGCTGAATCACAGGTAAAAAAGAAAAAAAGTATCTTCTGACTTAGCAATGTAAATTTTGCTGATAGCTGCACAGGTTAGTTTTGTAATTGGGACAATAAGATCTGAGGATGGTTCATGTTGAACCAAAACAGGGTATTTTAAAAAATTAATGCAATCGAAAGAGAGAATAATAGACATATTTTAGGATCTAAAAGTGTACGTATTGTGTATGGATGCAAGAAGAATTGGCTGCTGTCCAGATACATGCAGAAGCTTCAGGCTGCTGTCGTGGGCTATACTGGCATTGGCACAAATGCTGGTGTTGCCTGTGATCCCTGACCTACTTTTGTATTTACACTCCACAAGCCACTTTATGGTATGTAGCAGAGATATTTCTGGTTCTGTTATCATTTCCACCTTCGCTGTTACACTTGCAGATGGTGCGTAGGAAGAATAACTGTCAATAAACCTCCATGTGAGCTCATAACAGTCATTTCACAAAAAGTATGTGGGAGGACATAACATATTGCTGAATCCCCTCATCAGCTAACTTTGAACAGAGGGCAGTAGCAGGTACACAAACCTCTGGCCAAAAGTGAATGACATTACTGACCCTATGGCTGTCCCATTATGCCTCTGCATCAGATATAAGCAGCTGCCCATCCCTGACAGTACTTCTGAGTCAGCGGTGGACACCTTTTCTATTGGGATGAGTTTAGTCTTTTCAAAAAATGCAGGTAATTAAATAGTGTGTTTATCACGGTCATTGTGAACTCCTGTGTTAAGCGGATTACAGAGCCCTTCATAGAACTAGCAGCAGGTCAAGAAAGTAGGACCATGTGAACTCACTATACCAGGCTGGGAGCTAGTCCAAGATTTTTGTGTCCCTGTAGAACACAATGGGTACAGCCAGCTGGAAATAGTGGCTGATGTCAACACGGATGATGCCTGTCACTTAAGTTCAGAGGGCATTCTCAGTTCCTAAACAGTTGAAGATAACTAGTCTCACACATATGGTGGAGGCTCAGATTACAATACAAAGCATATTTCCCAAAATCATTCATGGTCACGTGATTCTGAACCAAGTGAAAGTTTAATCCAGAAGTTCAGACAGTTCAGCAACTATCTCAGATACAACTTTCTTACCCTCTGCTAGAAGGTGGACAAGTGCAAAGTAATGCATTTCTAAATAGGTCAAGTATACATTACACAAAGGAAGCAACTGCTAGGGTGGCACATAATTTGTGGCATGCAGATTTTAAGTAAAGATAACCTGACCATTGACCAAAGAGCACATAATTACTGTATTTAGAAAGGAGAAAATTCAACAACGCAAATGAAAGATGTAAATATTGTATAACATAAAATTCTTGTGGGCTGTAGACTTTGTCATGTTAAGTGACATATCAATGTTCAGCCATTGCTTCAAGTGATCTTCATCAAGGTATAATTTCTGATAAAAAAATGTGAAACACCCAAGAGACATCCGTAACACACCACTGTACCATCAGATTTCCCTCAATCCTACTAGCTGTAACATAAAGTCTTACTTAGTGGCTCCTTACACCATGACACCAGGAGTAATACTAATGTGCCTCTCCAAAACTTCGGAAGAATGGGATCTCTCTCCATGTTGAAATCTTGCACTTTGATTATAGCAATTCAGGCTAGTGCGGAACCATGATTTATCACTAAATACAAAGGGATGCCACATGTGTGGGATGTTAGTTCCCCAGTCCAGCTGCTACTAGCCTCCAACTGATGGTGTGGTATGACACCGAGTGCTGCATGGAGTCCATTAATCTGTTCGGATGGCAGGGACAGACGTGATAGGATTACAATGTCATGATTTTAAACAACATGTTTGGGAGTGTCAGCAATCTCACTTGTGATGATTACGTATGAAGAAAAAGTCATGATCGCAAAGTATCATTTATTTAAAATGACCGGTTTTGGCATATATAGTAGCCATCTTCAGATTGATTGCACCATTTTCTGGAGCTGGCAACATGCTGAGATGCTGCGTATTGTCAAGACAATGTGATTGGTTCTCATACAGCAATCCTCCCTTGTGGTGATTAGATGTGGTCAACCAGAACCTAGATGTTGGGTATGCAAGCCATCACATTCACATGCAGTCCAATAATAGGCTACTGTGGCACCTGAATGCCCCACAAATATGGATACTGTATTGTCAAATGAAGATTCACATTAAGGCTACTTTCTGACGGTGTCAGGTGCTAATAACAGTGTCTCATGTGAGTATGCGACATCTCCGTGCCATATACAGTGATCATTTGACATCTGGCACTGTTCATGCCACTTATATACTGTACTGGGTCTGGTAGCAACACTACACATGAACATCACTAATGCGCTCTGATAGCCATTCTACCGGTCACAGAGAATTGCAGCTCTAATCATATATGTACCTGTCAATAGTGGGTGTGTACAAAGTTACACAGACATCCGGCCTTGTGATCTGGATGCTTCATTTGTTTTTTTATCAGGAAGTATAATTGTTTTACTACACAATTATATGTCTTGTTGTCTACAAGCCAGAAGAAATTTATGGACAAGTGACAGCAGCTGTGAAAGCCTGAGAACTTACAACACAGTACTGGTTAACTGCAAGGGTGTTCAAGGCTGAGTAACAGAACTGCTCTCCATTATTAATAGTAACAATGTTCATATCTTAATATCAACAGAAAGCTGTTTGAAAATTTAAATGATCAACAGTGAAATCTCAAATTCCAATAGGGATATATACCACTAGGATAGGCTGAAGGCTGGTAGTGGTAATGTATTTATAGCCATAAAGAATTTAATTACATACAATAAAATTATTAGGGATTCAGATGTAAATAATATGGGTGGACATAAGGATGAAAGGTAAGTCAAATATGCTAATCAGGTGCCAATATAAACCACCTACTTCACAAAGTGTGGTGACAAAACAACTCACAGAAAATTTGGGGAATATTGTATGTAAATTTACTGATGATATTACAATATCTGGGGGAGATTTTAACTTATCAGCTGTAAATTGGAAAACTCATATGATTCAGGTAGAATATGAAATTTGTGGGGTATTGTATTAAATAATTCATACAAAAACAATTCTGAACAGTGTCAGAAAACTGGCTTTGTTTTCCATGAAACAAACAGACTCAAACTTTCTGATTCAGTTAGCATAGAGCAGTGAATCAGCATTATAGCATCAATGAATATTAATGTCATAAGGAATACTAAGAAAAGTGGCAAAATGTTTCTCCACACTGAGTGCAAAAACGAAACAGGTTACCTGGTAAGTCAACAGTAAATATTCATTTGTAAGCCTGTAAATGTGGAGTATGGATGGATAAAATTCAAGAGTGCCAGTATTGCAAAACAAGCTTTCAGGCCAATTCACCCTGGCCATGTTGTCACGTCAGAACACTCCATAATGCTTTTCAAATGGCGGCATTCATAGTAGCAGTCATGTCACAAAACATCACGGTACCATCAGTTTTTACGACTGTCCATTGCTGATCATGTGACCCCCAAGCCCATTTTCTCCCATCCCCCGCCATCCTCTATACTTTATTTTTTCATGCTTTTTCAGATTGTAGTTTATATCAGTTGTTATTCCATGTCTTTGTTATTTGTAATAGATTGAAAACAATTGAGGACAGCCACAGGAGTTGAGATCACTTGACTTAAGCTTACTTCTTAACATGACATGATGGACAGTGTGAAAACACCTCACGTGACTGTGCTTCGATGGCCAGTGTGAATTGGCCTTTTTACGAAGCTTGGGGAATATTCACTTTTGTCAAACAACTGTGTTAGAAAGCTGTTGCAAGAACAGAGAGCTTTATAACTGATTTAAATTAAGTCAAAGCATTATTTAGAAATAAAAATTAAAATGAGAGCAATATGAGTAATGTGTAGTGAAATCAAAGCTCAAATTATATTCACTGATCCAATGAAAAATGGTAAGATGTTTTGGTCATACTCCTCAGTAGTTTGCACCTGGCAATCCGAGTTCAGAATTATTTTACCTCCAGAATATTTTACCGAAGAGGTTACCATTGTTTGTTAGCCAGACCCATACAGTAGAGCTGCATGTCCTCTGAAAAAATAACGACTGTAGTTTCCCCTTGTTTTCAGCTGTTTGCAGTGCCAACAGGGCCATGTTTCAAAGCCAGGCAACTACTGAAAAGGATGCTTCCTAGAACCATATATTTATCTGGTCAGTCCACAGCCATCCCACCATTGTCATTGTACCTACAGTACAGATATCTGCACCACTGAGGTATGCAAGGCACCCCCCCCTCCCCCCCCCCCTCCTTGGCAAGGTTCAAGTTTTATCAGGAAGGGAGGGGGGTCATTTACATTCATACTCTGTAAATCATCTTATGATGTGTCACAGAAGGTACTTTGTGTACCATTATCATTTATCATCTCTATCATTATTTCAAGTCATAAACACTGCACGGGAGGAATTACTGTTGGTCAGCCTCTGTATGAGCTCCAAGCAATATGTTATTTGAATCTTAATTTACAGTATACAGTCATAATTTTAATAATACATCTCTCCATTATGCATCATGCCTCTCTTGTTGTGCTCACCACTTAAGTTGGATAGGGTATCTCTCTGATACTTTCTTGCTTATTAAACAAAGCAGTGATGAGATGTACTTTTGCACTTCAAATCTTTTCTATCTCTAAATCTGGCCTGATAATTATGAGACATCACTGAGTAGTTTTCAAAGATTCTGTACTCTGTTTTCTTCATGGGTGAGTTACATGTCCTTAAGAATGAGTCAGTGAATTTCAATGCACCAGCAGCTTCTTCAGCAACTAGTTTTATGATGTCATTCCACTTTAAAGAGCTCTGGACTGTTATTCATAAATATTGAACAATAGAGTGACTGTTTCTAGTCATCTGCCACCAATTGCGTACTTACACAGTAACTAATCTTTCTGGTGCTTTATGTGCAACACATTTGCATATTTTATAGATAAACTGCCAGTCCATGCACTGTCAAATTTCTACAGTCTTCTTGTACTTTGCTACAGTTTTCTAGCATTGCGATTTCCCTGCAAAGCTTATCGCCATGGAGAACATGACACAATCTACCAGGTCATTTGTAAATGTGAATTTAATATTTAATTACTGTCCTCAACCTTATCACAAAGCTGGTCTAATTTTCTGTAAGCATGTACCATTTCTCCTGTATCATTGCAATACTTCATCGAACACATTCTGCCTTATTACTGTCTTCTGGATCTTGTGAGTTTCACAGGATAATTTTTTGTGGAACTTAAATCGATTTCCACAGAGAAGAGTTTTGTTCTTGGTAAAGCTTATAAAACGTGTTTCATAATTCTGCAAAAGACTGATGTCCTTGAAATGGGATAATAGCTATGTGTACCTGTCAAATGACCCTCCTGGAAAACAGGACTTTTCTACTCTGTAGAGCAATTTTAGTTTATTTTCTATTTCATGCTCACATACATTAATGTACGTAAATAATCTTCAAGGAGGAATCATTTTCAGAAGAGCGGCTTCAGTATTTTGGCCTTCTCTTTATCATCTTCCATATTGTTGCCAGTGTTGTCACTGAGTGACTGAATACATGTTGTCATCAGGGAAAACAAAATTAACATTTTACAGGTCAGAGTGTGGAATGCTGGATCCCTTAATTAGTTAGGGAGGTCAGAGAGTTTAGAAAAGAAAGTGGATAGATTGAAGTTAGACATAGCAGGAATTAGTGGAGCATGGTGGATGAAAGAATAGGGCTTCTGGTCAGGTCAGCAAATTCATATAACAAAATCAAACAGGGTCATTCAGGTGTGGGGCTAATGATTAATAAGAAATGAGGATTCTGGGTAAGCTACTATGAACAGCATAGTGAACACACACTCATAGCCAAGGGAGACAGGAAGCCAACACTCACCACAGCAGTAGAAGTTTAAATGCCAACTAGCCTCACCAATGATGTAGAGACTGAAAGAATGTAGAATAGATAAAAGAAATTATTTAGGTATGTAAAAGAAAATCACCACCATTCTAGCCACTGTCAGGTCAATCGGGCCCAAACAACTGTCCCGTCATCCTCAGCCAATGGCACCATTGAGATGTGGCATGAAGGTGCATGGCATCAGCACATTGCACTTCCAGCTGTTGACGGCAGACCTGAGTCCACTAGCAGTCGGTCAAGTAGCTCCTCAACTAGCATCATGAGGCAGGCTGAGTGCACTTCATCCCAGTCTTCCCACCAAGGGAAGATCCTTGGCAGCACCGTAAACTGAACCCATGGCTGTCAGCTGTCAGCTGTACAGACTGCTCAGCTACAGAGGCAAACTATTTAGATGCTTAAGGGAGACAGAAATTTAATTGTGATGGGGACTGGAATTTAATACTAGGAAAAGGACCTTGGACTGTAGGAAAGGAATGAATGGGAACTGAAATATTACTGTATCTCATTGCTACCTATCAGAACCCCTCGGAGAGCATTAAAGATAAACACCAGTCCTAATTGTCCAATTGTAAAGTGACCTGTTTCCAAATTACATACAAAAATAACCACTATTTCAGTATTATATAATTCGAAAACAATGCTTTGCTGATTAACATTGTTCTTATGTGAGAAACATAATATAAATGTGAAATTAATACTTTAACTAATCGAAAGAAGTAGAGCACATGGTCAGGATGTACCAGTAAACCTATCATTATAAAATCGCCACAGCAAATTAAATAAAACATATAAATAAAGCACGTTAGTTGAATCTCCGATATATGTTAGCACTAAAATTCAGGAACTAGTTGATTTGTTATAAACAAATTTAGAAATGTAATTGTTACCTGTAACATAATTAGTCAGAAAATGTTATATTAACTCGTAACTAAGTTTAAAATAGGTTCACCTTGTTCAGCACTTAGATTGTAAATTTTTAGCAATGTGTAGCTCATATTCGGTTTAACTTTTAATTGTGATTTTACATAAAATTGTAATTTTCATTGTAGGTAATTGTTAACAAAAGTATAAATAGAGGTCACACAGGTGCCTTGGGACACTCGTTTTTTGGCTAGGGTTGCACCAAATGTATTGTAGGTTCACTCGTTTGTTGATTGTTGTGAGCTCTGGGTCGTTTGATGTCAACTTTGGGTACATGTGATGTAACCGGTACAGTTCACCAGGCTAGGACATCAGAGTCCTGGAAATATATTGGTATTCAAACTGCACTGTACTTTGGAATTTATTTGGGAGTCTTCTGCAATCCTTTTCATAGGCTGCACAGCAATGAGACATGAATCCAGGAATTTTACAAAACCCCGAGAACTAAACAACTCTAAATGTTGGTAGAATTGACGTGAAAACAACAGCGCATTGACTGGGCATTTCACTCAAAACATTTGCAACACGGAGGTGGGAAAATATAAACATCTCAAAATGCAGAGTGGTAGAATTTTGCACAGACATAAAATAATCATAGCTAACAGTTGGTTAAAGAACCATGTAAGAAGGTGTATATATATGAGGGCGGTTTGAAAAGTTCTCGGAATGGAATAGAAAAAAAAGTACTTACATCACTGAAACTTTTTTTTTATTTTTCAGTGTAGTCCCCTTGTACATCACTGCACTTGATCCAGTGATGTTCCTGTGTCTCGATCCTATTTCGAAAATTAATTTCCTCCAGGCCTGAAAAATAGTTGTCAACTCCTGCTATCAATTCTTCGTCTGAAGTGAATCTTCATCACCAAGAAAAATATTCAGTTTTGGGAAGAGATGGAAGTCTGACAGAGCCATATCAGGTGAATAAGGTGGGTGTGGCAACAATTCATACCTCAGTTCATGCTATTTTGTCATGGCAACGGCACACGTGTGCGGGCACACGTCATGAGTGGCAGATAATTTTTTCATTTCTAAGTCTTCAGTTAAAATGCAATATACCCTTTCAGATGACATCTGGTAAGCATGAGCAATTTCATGCACTTTCAATCGGCAATCCTCCATGACCATTTTGTGCACTTTTGCAATGATTTCTGGAGTAGTGACACATCTTGGGTGACCACTGTGTGGATCATCATCTAAGCTAGCCCTACCAAATTTAAAGTCATTTGTCCACTTGGCAACAGTTGAATATGAAGGAGCAGAGTCCCCAATGTGTTCTGGAAATCAGCATGAACATCATTTGCTTTCATACCTTTCTTTACGAAGTATTTAATCACTGCTCAAATCTTGATTTTTTCCATCTTTGCAAATCACTATGCAGGAACAACAACAGAGCCACATCACCACCACAGCTCTCTTCCAAGAGCACTGATGTGGCACATGTTTACAGGCAACAGTGCAATGAATATCGCGCAAACAACTCGTTGTGCTAGTGTTGACCTCTCATGGTGATTCCAAGAACTTTTTAAACCACCTACCTACGTAAGAGATCTAAAGACAATGGAAAGTTACGGACTGATTATATAATGGTAAGACTGAAATTTATAAATCAGATTTTAAACTGCAAGAAATGTTCAGGGGTAGATGTAAATTCTGGCCATAGTTAACTGGTTATGAACAGTTGATGAAAACTTAAGAAATAGCAAAAAGGTAGGATACTAAGGAGATGGAACCTTGATAAACTGAAAGAACATGAGGTTGTTGATAGTTTTTGAGGCAGCATTACACAATGACTAATTGAAGCAGAGAAAGGAATACTTTAGATGATGACTGGATCGTTTTGGAAGATGAATAGTGAAGGCAACAGAGAATCAAATAGGGACAAGATTAAGCCTAATAGAGAACCAGGGATAATACAGAACAATTAACAAACAGAGAAAATATAAATATGCAGGAAATGAAGTAGGTTTTTCTTTTACAAAAAAGGAATGAGGAAGTAGATGAAGATGAGATTGGAAATATGGTATTGCAAGGAGAATTTGACATGGTAATGGAAGACTTAAGTCACAATAAGAGATCCCTGAAGTAGACAACATTCCCTCAAAATTACTGAGATCCTTGGGAGAGCCAGCCAGTGTAAAACAATTCCACTAAGTGTGCAAGATATACTAGACAGGAGAAATATTGTCAGACTTCCAACTCCAAAGAAGGGACATGCTGACAAGTGCAAATATTACTGAATTATCAAGTTAATAAGCCATGAATTATTTTTTACAGAAGCATGGAGAATCTGGTACTAGATGATCTTGGGGACGAGCAGTATGGGTCCTGGAGAAATGCAAGAGGCAATATGGGACCATACAAAT
Source organism: Schistocerca cancellata (assembly GCF_023864275.1). NCBI lineage: Eukaryota > Metazoa > Arthropoda > Insecta > Orthoptera > Acrididae > Schistocerca > Schistocerca cancellata. The sequence goes on along the minus strand of NC_064626.1, from coordinate 60,762,070 downwards.
TATCTCATAAAATATGTTAAAGAAAGGCAAACCTAGGTTGGTTGGTTTGTGGGATTAAAGGGACCAGACTGCTACGATAATCGGTCCCTAAAGGCAAACCTATGTTAATAGTATTTGCATATTTAGAAAAACCTTCTGACAATGTTGACCAGGACACAGACTTTGCAACTGTGTAGGTAGCAAAATGTAGGGAGAAAAAAGTTAATTACAATTTGTATAAAAACCAGACTGCAATCATAAGAGTCGAAGGAAGTGAAAAGGAAGCACTGGTTGAGAAGAGAGTGACAGTAGCCCCATTTCAGGTTTACTAATGTCATTATAACTCCGCCGGATACAGCAAAGGACTTGGAAGAGAAGGTGAATGAAATGAACTGTGTCTTCAAATAGATTACAAGGTGAAAATGAACAAAAGGAAAACAAGGATACTGAAATGCCGTCAATATAAAATGTATGCTGGCTATAGCATGAAAAATATTTCTGAAAAAGCGGAATTTGTTAACATCTAGTATAAATTTAAGTTTTAGGAAGTCTTTTCTGAAGATATTTGTGTGGAATGTAGGCCTGTTGGGTGTGGAACATGGATGGTAACAAGTTCAGATAATAAGAAAACTGAAGATTTTGAAATGTGGTACCACAGAAGGTAACATGGGTAATCAACTAACTAATGTGGAAATACTGAATTGAATTGGGAAGGCAAAACTTGACTAAATGAAAGGATCAGTTGACAGGACAACTTTTTTGGCTCCAGGAACTCATCAGTTTGCCAATGAAAGGTGTGTGTGTGTGTGTAAAAGCTGTAGAAAGGGACCAAGGGATGAATACCATAAGCAGGTTCAAATGAATGTAGATTGCAATAGTTAAACAGAGATGAAGAGACTTTCACAAGATAGAATAGCCTGGTTTGCTGTATCAAACAGCTCTTCAGATTATAACAGCAAGAACTGTATATGCTGTATGAGCACTTTGTATTTGAACACAAAAAGCAGCTTCTGAGACTACAGTGAGAGCACTAGATGTTGTTAATGACCTATTTTTAATGTATTAATCTGTCATGATTGACTCTTCCCTTAAAGAAGAATTTCATTGCTTAATGTTTTCTAGTATGGGACTCATCAAACACAGTTGTTGACATAGAATCATGACAGAACAGAAATATTCTGTGGTTGAGAACCCAGTATACGGGGCACTAAGTTCGGAGGATTCTTACCTGGGGTAACCTACCAAAATTCATATATTATGAGTTTTTACCACAGCTTTAATTATTTTGGGGGACAGTAGATGTCAACTATGTTGTGCAAATTTCTACACAAACACAGTTTGCTCTAAATTAACTATGAAGCTAACAATCATGGAAATGATGCAGGACTAGCACATCTCTGAAAAGGACGTATTGGAAAAATCATTGCCTGGAATTAATGAAGCAACTTAGTCCAGCTAGGTTTGCAGTGCACATGATTACTACTATGGGTGATTTAAAAATTAAGAAATTAGTTAACTCTGTGTATTTTCCTTCACTAATGGGTTACAGAATAATTTTTGAGGGAATCTAAAATTACATAACAGCATTTTCAAAACACGAAAGCATGTTAAAAGAATTATCTCTGGTGTTATTTCTACGTCTTGCAGGGGTACTTTGGCAACTATTTCATATACATGTATTCATGAATGTCCTTTCCCATTATCAACATTCCTCTATTCTTCAAACAAAAAATTTGAACAGCATGAATACAACATTAGGACCAGCACAACATCTATGAAGGCTTTGAGGGGTCAGCATTGGTCCAGAAAGGAATAATATACATGAGTATACACCTACTCAACAATCTGCCAGAGAATGGTAAATGCCACGTATAGATAATGAGGCACAATTTAAGCACCTTTCCTTCTCGTAATATAATTGCCTTGCATCATTGTTACTGAACTTGGTTTACCCTATCATCATGGTATAAAAAATCAAACATTAACCACATGTGACAGCATATCATAACAATATGGCAATCCATGTAATTCCTGCCCCATCCCAACTGCTCAACACCTACAGAACAAAACAAGTATCCTTGGACAAGAGGTGGTGCGTTCAATTTGAAATTACAGTTAATATAAAAATCTCTCAGAATCATTGGGTTCACGGAAATTGCATGTAGTGCTAATATTCGTATTAAACAGTCCTTGATTTTTCAGTATATAGACTGCTCTGTCTACAACTGTATAAATGCTTTATTTGAAACTTTAACTAAGAACAGTGGGTGAGTAATATATGGAGCAGCAGTTTTTTTCTTTTCATACCAGCTGTTTTTCTCCTACCATATACACATAAAACAATCTAAAAGCAGTTCCCATAATCACTGTGAAGAGTTACCACTAATGGTAATTTGTTGATAATATATGTTAGAGCAGCAGACTGTCTATGCCTGTGAATCTATAGCTTGACTTATTCCAGATCCCTAATGAATGAGGAAGTAGGTAGCTTTTAAAAGAAAACACATATTTGCACTAACTGAGAGTCAGATATTCCCTAATGATCTATAGATATGAATATTACATACATACCTATGCTTGGGTGAAGTTCCAGTAATTACAGACGTGGGGTCTTGTAACAAAAGTGAATATACTGCATCTAAGAAAACAAGCCATAATCAAATGTTTGGATTAAAAAAAATTTGGTTTTTGTAAAATAAGAGTAAATTATTACAATCAGAGCCAATTACTCAAAATACAAAGCTCAGGAGATCTTTAAAATGTTGAAGAGAAAGTGTATAATGGAAATGAAAGAAATGGTGATGGATAACGTAGAAAACCCATATTTAACTGAATGCACACTGCACTCACACCATTTTTAAAATAGTAAATTTTTCACTCTCAGTACTTATAACTCACTTTTTGACTCTCATGCTTTTTATAGTTGCCTACAAATGACCAAAATTTTATCAATGTTTGTACTTATTCTGTTGCAATTGCTGAAACATTAGCCTTAGTCTCTCAGGAAAGGAAAAAACATGTACTCTGGAGTTTTTAAAACTCTATCTGCCAATCTTCCTGGGAATGAGAAAGATGGGAAGACAGATTAGGGTTTAATGCTACTTTGACAACAAGGCAGCACAGGGAAGGGGATGGGGTTACGGGTGAGAGAAGTTCAGTAAAAAGAAAGATAATGTTTTTCAGAATATACCTGGCAAAACAATGCACAAATAAATGATGTTCTACTTTTGAGAGAAGTTCAGTAAAAAGAAAGATAATGTTTTTCAGAATATACCTGTCAAAACAATGCACAAATAAATGATGTTCTACTTTTGCTCTTTCACTCCTGACTTGAATTGACTTTAAGATGTCTGCCAACTACATCTCTGTCTATCTGTTTTGCCTAGTTCTTAGCAGAAGCACTGTATTGTAGAATTTTGTAATACTAACATACCACACACTTAGTGCCTATAACATCTTAACCCTTCTAGTAAAACAGAAAACAAAAAAATGTGCAAATACATACCGAACCAATATTTGAAACTGTTCAACTGACTTGTTTTCGATACTATATTTGTAAAGGTTTACCATATGCCTGTTGATCTGTGGATACAGATACAAGCTGTTCCACAAGGTGCCTTCATAATAATAAAAAAAAAACTGTGAATTGCTTGTTAGGATCTTTACAATTTCTACTAAAGGCAAAATTTTACATTTTTTACTGTTGCGCACAAGTAAGGAAAGGAGGAGGGGGAAAAAATAAAATAAAAGGATTTGCAACCAGACATAGAAGTTGGAGATTATCTTTACTAGTCAGTTACACAACCTTGCTGCGTTATACAGCTTCCTTGTGTGTGGTAAGGGCATCCCTCTGCAGGATTATTACATACCACTGTAGAACTACTCTTCCCTTGGAATATTACATTTATTCATCAAGCATAAGGGGCATATCATTTGGACATCCACTGATGGCATATACTGGGAAAAGAGTGGTGTGTGTTCCATGGAGGGACAAAAAGTAACAAATTGAATAACATGAAAAATTTCTTGCAACTGATACTACGTCATCATTTTGTGAAAAAGAATTCTAGTTATATGGAGGCAGGAATTTATCTAATTATCGGAAATATACATACTGCCCACAGGAAAATTAAAGAGGTCTTTGGAGAAAAGATAAGCAGCTGTATGAATATCAGGATCTTAGACAGAAAATCAGTACTGAGCACAGAAGGGAATGTTGTACAGTGTAAGGAGTATATAGAGGGGCTATATAGGGGAAATGACCTTGACGGCAATATTATAGAAAGGGAAGAGGGCACAGATGATGATGCTTTTGGATGTCCATCCTTCTGATTGAAGGGTTGTGGAACTTCAGCAGTTCAATTATGGAATAAAATGAAACATCTGCAGCCATCCAACACATTATTTATTATATAGCAACCAGTTTCGGTGACACTATACATCTTCATCAGCCCTTAAGTGACACTGAGATGTTGTACTCCAATTGTATTGTACTCCAATTGTATACACAATCTCATCAGTGGCCAACATCTATGAACTGGCTTCCACAGACTATTTAACAGTGATGCTGCATCTGCAACCATCAATTACCCACTGTCTGGAGAAACATTAAAAAATAAAGAACGCTATTTTGTTGCAATGTAACATTAAACCATAATCTTCCTTTTTAAATGTTTCTCCAGTCAGTTGGCAGTTGTTGATTGCAGACACAACATCACTATTACAGGGGTCTACGGAAGCCAGTTCACAGATGTTGGCCACTGATGGGATTGCGAGTACAATCGGAGTTGACCCCCCTCAGCATCAGTTAACGCCCAAAGATGGTGTACCGAGTCACTGAAATTGGTTGCTATATAATAAATTACATTGAAAGGACAGCTGCATGTGTTTCATTTTACTACATGGATTATTACATACATTATTATATATTTGAAGATGATACTGCAGGAAGAATCTGACAGAGCACTCAAAGACATACGTTGAAACAAGGCCCTTGGAGCTGAGTACATTCCATCAGAATTACTGATATTCTTTGTAGAGCCAGCCACGATTAAACTACTCCACATGTGATATTCACATACGAACAATGTCAAGAAGGTTAAACAATTAGGGTATTATATCTGCTTAAACAATCTGACTATTTTCAATTTAAGACTTTATTAACAACTCAACATAGCTCAAACACAAGATAAGAGCATATAAATACATTATTGTAATAAACAAACTGCCTTAACTATTATCCACTGAATCCCTCTCAATTACAATGCCGAGTATTAAAAAAATATATGACAATTCGCAAAAATACTTTCCTAAGCATATTCAGATTGTTCCTCTTAATGAATCCCTTCTCTGCTATACACTAATTTTTGACTAGATATAAGTGGTTTGCATATGCACATATGTAACTACACGAAATCACATGCAGTACTGATATAAACATCTCTAAGTGCCTCCTTTAGTTTGCTGTTAACAGTCTGAATGTTGCTACAAATGAGCATATGTAAGTGGCAGCTCTTGTAAAATCAATGACATATCACACAATGTACTGGTACATCATACTTGAACTGATTAACCAACATACAAGGCTTACATAACAAGAATAAGAAAGAACAATACTTCTAACAATTTCAAGAAACAACAAGGGAAACATCATTCAATACAACCACTCAAAACAATGCCAAATGTTATCACCTCCTCTGTTTCTCTGACAAGTGAATACCTCTTTTAGAATATGAACTGATAATCTAATGAGGGACTAGATAATCTAATGAGGGACTAATCTACTTTTAAAACATATAAAACTTTGCTCAAGGCTGGATACAACTGTAATTTTGTAGCATTTCATAGCCTGTGTCGATTTCCATAATATTGTTATGGGTTACAGACCATGCCATGTTGTAAAATTTTGTTGCAGTTTTGCCATTTGCAAAAGCAGTTGAAATGTTGGTACCAGTACCAACATGACACAGAAGAATTTTACGAAAACAGATATGCATTTTCAATGCAAATGTGATTCATCAGGCACTAAAGAGTTCAACATGATACACTGATTTATGATTTAGCATTTCCTATGGCTGGCTAAACTACGATATATCATTGTCTGAGCAAAAAAATTCCATACTTAAAATTCACACTACAGAAAGGACAGAAACATAAATTTACTGAAAGGTGTGAACCAACAAGAAATGTTTGGACCTATTTTGAGATCAGAGAATATACTAGGCTATATTAGTTAATGTAGGATAATTAAATTCTGAAAGTTTCTCGTGAGAAATATGAAAGAAGAAACACAGGAATAAGAATAATCTATCACATAAAGACTGCCATCTATCCAGAGCAATTACATAAATGCTCCAAGAAAATGAGATTTAGGTTCATCGCAGTTGACAAACATCACCTGATATCTGTTATCACCTACACTTTTGAAAACAGTACACATTTGCTCAAATTTTAATGAAACTATTTAGATTATACGAATATCTACATATTTCAATTGTGAAGCAAAATACAGTGTATTCGTAATGCATTAAAGCACTTGATTTCAGCAACACTACTTTTAATTCCATATTGTAGTTTGATACGGTCATATGGTCATATTTTATACAAATGTCACACAATGTCTGCTAGTTACATGTAATATTGGTCGTATGGTCATATTTTATACAAATGTCACACAATGTCTGCTAGTTACATGTAATACTAGTTGTATAGTCATTAGTTTTCATCTCATCAAATCTTACAAAAAATATGTGACCTTTTTAAAGAACATAAATGCTGAAGTTAAATTCAAGAATAATTTAGTTATCTCTGTTTCTCCAGGAAATGTAATGCTCTGTTACCTATATATTATACAGATGATTACTGTGTTATCTTACAATTCATAATTCTGCTTTGTCTGCTTATGCATATACTGGATAAACAGGGCATATCAGTTAAATTTACATCATAACATCACAGATGTTACAGAATACTCTACAGAAAATGTCCAAGTTACATGTGTTTTTTACCATACTGTGCTGACTGATTCAAAAACGTAACTTATAAATATGATTAGTAAGGGTAATGACACTTTCATTTAACTCATACAACATTTAGTAGACACATTTGGCACTGAAATTGCAATACAAATAACGAACTTTGCGTGACCTACCTATTTCATTCCTGAAATGTATGATGCAAAGAGAATCCACACTGCCAAAATATGTATACTGAACATCTACTTCTCTTATTACATCATTACATTTTATTCTAGTCACAGAGACCATTTTTATCTTTTACCAATCTTGCAGATTTCTCATGCCGGACTTCTCACAAAATACAACGTGTGTGCTAACTACAGCTTGCTAAATGAGCAAGATCTGATATGGGTTCTAAAAGTTACAATCAACTCCATTTTATCAGTGCCAAATTTCATACAGAAATTAACTTAGAAATGCATAGTCAATGAATTCTAAATTTATATTTATAACAGTGATACGTACAGAGTATTATTTTAATGGAAGATATCAATATTGGAACGATATGATTTGAAATCTTATTTGTACAAAGTAAATATCACAATTTTTAAGTTACAAACTTTTCCTGGTTAGTGTGTTGTGAAATAGCTTAATAACTGCTGAAATACATAAGTCTGTAACAGTTTATACACGTAGAATTTCTAGACATTTATTGTAGCAAATGGCTATCCAATCAGGCTGTGTTGCACCCCATTGTATCTGATTAATTTCTCCTTCAGCAGCAGTATAGGCAAGAATTGGATCTTCTATTGCCAGGGGCATTTGCTGAATATCCCAGATAAGGGCCTGATGATCATCACCTGCCGTGCATATGTGACAAGACGAGTGTGGTGCCCAGGCTATACCATTAACACATGCTCTATGGTTATTAAGGCGTGCAACAGGTACACATGGGAGCCTCACATCTAGAATTATAACTTCTGTAGCATCCATTGCAACTGTAGCCAAATAGTTGGGATCTTGCTTGTTCCACGCTAAACGAAGAAGTGGTGTATGTCGCGGGTCTTCATATATTATGGTTGAATGCTCCAAATGTCGTAAATCGAACATTCTGACTGAGCCATCAGCACCCACCGAGGCAAACATATCACGACCACCACCAGCACGACTGAAAGTAATATCATAAACTTCTTTGTCATGGGCTATTAATTGTGTTTTTACATGACCTGTCACTGAACTGGTTCGGCCCAATACCTGCCCTGTTTCTAGGCCCCAAATTGTACAAGTAGTATCAATACTAGACGTTCCAATTAGATTCTGATCTACCTCATTCCAGTCAAACGAAGTCAATGGTGCACAAAAGTCCGAATTCTTGTTGTTATTTAGTACACATTCTAGCCTAGTTTCTGGCTCTCCTGCCCGCCACACACGTAAGTAATCACCACTTGTTGCGAGGAGGTCGGGGAACACTCCTTTACTATCTGGTATCCACATTATTTTGGTTGTGGGGTATGGATGATCAAATGTACTTTTAGCAGTGAATTCTGATGATGCATTTTCATCTAAAGACACAATCTGTACCTTATTATTGTATTCCTCCACAAAACTACCCAATGCCAAACGGAAACGTTTGTCTGGTCTTAAAGACCAGTTCACACTATACAGAGGCCACGGTGCGTCGTATTTATATATCTCCTTACGTTTTGGAAAACTCGCCATTGTTGTGTATGACAGAGAGAGAGAGAGAATTTGTTGCTTTTATAACTTTAAAGTACAGATACTATGCTAATTCTAAGTATTCACGTCAAACATAATATACGCAACACAAGGTTCTTTATAAAGTGAAATAACATACTGTACGATAAAATTACAGATTCAAGCTTTTTGATCCAAAATTTAAAAGTGGTTCTGTAACGCGCACGTAATAAATTTCCGAAATACACGTGCAAATCAATACCGGCGTGGCATTACGGACGTTCGAAGATCTCACACATGAAGCATGATTTCCCACGCACAGCATTTATACGGAGACGTCTGTGTCCCGAAGACTGCATGGTACAATTCTTGGGAACGACGCATACAATGATATCTTTAAGTTCAATTCAAATTCGGATGCAAAATTCCCGTTGTTATTCGTAGTGAACACTTCTATTAGATACTGAATGTCTCTTCACATCCAAGCTGAAGTCTTCAATTTTCTTTCTGAAGTCTGTTCTCATACTGCTAACGCACGGTGAACCGTACATACAGTACAAAACGCACGCATTACAAAGGTCAATGACAAACACGCACATACATTACAAACATAAACATCAACTTCGTGTATCAATATCACAGATATTATTCACTTCGAAACAAACCTTCGAAACAAACGTAACATATACACTATGAAATGCACCAACGATAACATTTACGTGTAATGTGTTGCTTTGGTTTAAAAAAAAAATTATTCCTCACCTGCACAAAATTTAGTTATCTCTTAAATGCAAATGTGTCTAAATAGTCGAGTTGCCAAAATAAAATAAAATAAATAAATTGAAAAACTCATGAACACGGGCTCCGGAAAGCCACCTAAAAATTGCTGTTGATAGGTAAATACGTCCATTTTACAACTGGATTGGCAATGAGTTTTGTGCCTGTAACGCATTGATGTAAATACTACCGTTGCACTTCAACAATAAAGACTTCTAAACGGAAATCACATTTCATAACCAAATAGCAGTTTATCTGATATTACTTTCGGAAATTGTTTTGTGGTCCCCAGTCCAAAGAAAAGATCAGTTTTCACTCCTGTAGTCCGCTATGGAAGTCTTTTCATTTCGATAGTAACTTTCTGATTTCCAGCATCCTCTGTATCAACACATTTCAAAACTTTTTGCCCTCCACTAGTTTAAACCGTTCATCATACATGTTTCACTTACGGCTATATACAAGACTACACAAAAAACAAATACCTTCAGAAGTCATAATACAATTCCTAACATTTAAATTTATAGTGGATGTTAAGAAAGTACTCGTTTTCAGAAAAGCTTTCCTCGCTTGTGCCAGTCTGTGGTATGTATAATTCTCTATTTCAGTCATTAGTGATTTTGCTGCCCAAATAAAAAATCTCGTCTACTATTAGTACATTTAGTGCCTTGTTTCCTCATTTAATTTCCTCATCATGACCTGATTCATTTGACTGCTTTCCATTACATTTGTTTAATTTTTGTTGTTGTTGCGCATATTATGGGACATACCTCTTTTAAAGACAACATCCATTCTATTCAGCTTGTTGAAGTTTAGGATACTTTAACTTTATTGCAACATTTAACTGTATGCAAGTCTGTATACTACCATCCTATCAAAAGACAAAGTACAAAATGACGTCCTTGATAGTACAGTTAAGCGTAAACACTTAACGTCTTACACACATTTACACACCGAAGCACAACCTCTGCATTCACTCGGCTCCCCCTCCCCTGTAGTGCTAACGATAGTGGCAATTGAATCTGACTACTGTGTCAAGATTACATACATGTGAGTTATTTACAGTTTCTCATATATATAAGATGAAACAGTATTATTTTGTCCATTCAGTTTTGTCACTACTGAAGAATACCCCAATGGAATGGAATGGGTACTCTTTTAGATCCTGTGCAATTTTCGTTGAGTGGTCCTGGTGGCTGAAATTGCACTTCTCGGGGGAATGAGTTGAACATTTTTAAAGCAACCATTGGAAAACTATCTCATGTTGCAAACAGTCAACAGCTTGGTATATCAATGTTCCTCTTGATGCAGGTGCCATGATTGTGTACGTCTTGCCTCATGCTGAAAACTCTTTAATTTTCTTGTACACAGATGAAGCATTAAAAACGTACTGGTTGAAGATTGTCATTATTCCTAACTGGGTGAACATAAGCTTGCAGTGCTCCACTCTTTTGATTGATGCAGTTATTCTGACTGCTTTCTTTTGTAGCAGTAATACACCCTTGTAATCTGCAGAGTGTCCCTGTAACATTAGATCATAATTTATGTGGCTGTGAAATTGTGCATAATACCCTGTTATAAGACATGTGTCAGTTAATATACGTTTTACTTTCTTCAGAAGGTATGTTACATAGGAGAGCTTGGTGCATATATATATACTTTTTTAGTCTCTTCAGGAGGTATACGGTATTACATTGAAGAGATTGGAGAACACATATACTGTGTGCTCATTCATTGACAATTTGCTGTCAACCATAAATCCCAACTGTTTGGCAGCCTTCATAGGTGATGTGGCAAGTAATTTGCATACATCAGTGGAGGCAATGCTGAAAACAGGTTTCAGATGGCTGATGGAGATTGCTGTTGGTTCAACCTTAAATGGGTTGCCATGTCTGCTGAGTACTGGGTACAGCCCACCACACAGGGGCTGTAAAGGATTTTGGATAGCATCATGTCGAACAAAAACTTGAGTGCACTTAGACAGGCCAGCAAAAATGAAAGGGCAGCGAGTCTCTTGGTCTCTTAATGCAATAGGATGGAGCTGCAGTATGTGTAAGCACAGCTTGCTAACAAAATCGTATGCATCAATGAGAGTGTCTGGCATATTACAAAGGAACTAACTGGGCAGTCTGATTAGTTGTCCATAGACAAGGTCAGCTGCAGTTGCTTTCAGATCATCTTTGATGGGTGTGTTGAGGATAAATAGGATGATTGATAGCATCTGAGTCCAATGTTGAGACTTGCGGTGCCAAAGAGGTACTTTAAGTTGACAATGTAGGCATTCCACCAGACCATTCACTGTAGGTTGATACGCCATTGTCCAGATATACTTCATGCTTAAAAGGGCAGTGAGTGCCTTGCACAGATAGAATTTAAACTACCTGCCCTTGTTGATGGTAACATGCAATGGTAGGAAGAAACAGGTGATCCATCCCTGTAAGAACATAGTTGCAACTGTCTAGGCAGTGATGTCAGACTTGGGAAGACTTCAGGCCAGCGAGTGAACCAGTCAATGGCAGTGAGACAGTAGGTACATCCATCAGTGGAGGAAATTGTTGTACGATATTTACATGGATATGACTGAATCACTGGTTAGGCAGAACAAATGTGCCAAGTGGTATACTAAGATGGCGAGTGATATTATTTCTCTGAATGGCCATGCATTGGTAAATAAACACCTTACAGTTTCTGTTGATGTTAGGCCACAAACATGTTCATTTCACCAAGTGTTTTGAAGTGTGGATTCCAGAACAAGACAGGTCACGTAGATACATAATTGACTCCTGTCGAAAACTATCAGTCAGAAGGGTCTTGACTTTGATGTGGAGGTGTCCCAGCACAACAGCACATTTGTTGGTAGTACCTGGATACGACAGAGCTGCAGATTGGATGGTCATGCCAATAAATCTTGAATCTCATCATCAGATTGTTATGCCAAGGCTAGTGCCTTGTAGTCAACTGCATTTGAAACCACTGCAAGAGAGAGCATCTGCTTGCACATTAAGCTCTCCCCTTACATAGGCAATATGGGTTTTAAACAGTCCTATGAAATCCAAGTGACAAAGTTGGTTTTGCGATGATTTGTCTTGATGCTGACAGAAGGCATATGTCAGCCATTTGTGGTCCCTGGCGAGAGTAAAGTGTCGACCTTCAAGCATGTGTCTGAATTTTCAAAGCATACACCACATGCAGCTTGTGAACATATGTAGACCAGCTCTGTTGTGATGGAGAGAGCTTTTTGCTGTAGAATGTCCACCACTGTAGCTGGGTGGACAGCGTGCCAGCTTGTCATCCCGGGAGGCCTGGGTTCAATTCCCAACCGGGTCAGAGATTTTCTCTGCTCAGGGACTGGGTGTTCGTGTCGTCTTCATCATCATCGTCATCTCATCCTCATAAACGTGCAAGTCGCCAAAGTGACATCACCTCAAAAGAGTTGCACCAGGCGATTGGGTCTACCCGCCGGGAGGCCCTCACCACATGACATTTCATTTTTTTGCTGTAGAATGCCAAAGGTTGCCAGTGTTGACCTATTTGTTGTTGTAGCATCACACCTATTGCTGTCACCAACACATCAACCAGTGAGCTGAGTGGCTGTTACAGGACAGAGTGCACTAACAGAGCGGCCTTAGTGATAGCACATTGTTGACAGCTGTCTTGGCTTTGTTACTACACATCTGTCTATGTCATTATATGCAGCTCACCTGGATCAGGTGAGCTTCATAGAAGGTTATTCAGCAGAGCAGTTAACAATGCATGATTTTGCACGCAATGGCAATGAAAGTTGCTGACTCCTAGAAATAATCGCAATTTGGGAACAATCACATGTTGCAGACAGTTGACTGTGGCATGTACCTTCTCGGTGGTGGCCTAATTCCATGGGCATTGATCGTGTAGCCCAAGAAGCAGACTTACAAAGCTCTGAAGATGCATTTTGAAGGATTAATAAGTAGTCCATGTACCTGAAGTGGTGTAAATATCTGGCACAGATATTGCAGATGTTCAACTTTGGGACTGGGCATGACGAATACATTGTCAGTGCACATATAGCAAAAATCCAGATCTAGCATCACCTCATCCATAAAACATTGAAATATCCTTGTGGCATTGGATAACCTGAATGGCATTTTTTGTAAATTTTGAGAGGCCAAATGGAACTTTGGTGGCAGCTTTAGCTGTCTTCTGGCGCTCCTAATACCTGTCAGTATGCTCGTTCCAAGTCTGAAGTGGAGAAAACGTGCTTGCTGTAGACGTACGTTAAGTCTTCAATATGCAGCACTGGGCAGCGATCAGGGGTTATCCTGGAAATGGGCTATTGGCAGTCATTGCACGGACTCCATCCATTGGTCTTTTTGGGAACAACATGCAGCAGAGAGGCCCAGTTGCTGTTTGATGGGCAGCAGATTCCCTGTGCAAACATGACAAGAAGATTCTTGTTTGGCTACATTCTCTTTCTCTGGTGACAAACAGTGTGGATGAGTGTGGATTGACAGTCCTGATACAGTCAGGATATAATGCACTGACAAACAGCAAACTGGTGCCATACTGGTTCATCATAAGAATAAACCTGATTTAAACTGTACACCATGTATTCTTCCATGTTTTCTTCAATCTCAGTGGATTTCATTTCATGTGGAGTGGAAGCCAAGCTGTGTCCAGTACAGTCATGTACGATCATATGGATACATATTATGCTGTGTTACATGCACATAGACTGAGCAATAATGCGGGACAACAGCCTTACCGGCTCGTTTAACTTGGACAGCTTTGACCAGCCAGCAGTTCCAACTAATCTGCAATGACGTGAGCAGCTGCAGTTCAGCACTACTGCACGCGTCTTGGGTGACCAGACGGAAAGCATAAAATGCTCTCATTCTCACCTAACATAGTATTCTATTTACAAATAAGAGTAATGAAAATTCCTAACTTAAACACAGGGTAATTTTTATGAGCGAGCTATGTGTGACGCAAAAGCATACTGCAGGAATTTCAGTATATTGTTGCATACTGAAACCACTGAAGGTTTAATTAGAAGTCACTCGTCTGGTAATCTCTTAGCTCCCTCCTTATTCGAATCCACATTACATTTCAGTTCTGCTTTTCAGGAATTCAATCACCATCATTACTGAATTCCTACTGCATTTTCCATTTCACATGGATGACTGCATTTCTGTGTTTGAGAACCAAACCAGTTATGGTACCAGCAAAGTTTTGTTGATGAAGTTAATCAGCTGTGTTTCCTCAGTGAGTGGTGTCCTTGAGGTTAGCAGTTGGAATGCTGTGTTTGGAGAGCAGCAACTTGTGCAGTAAGTTCTGCGACCTGTGCCTGTAGTGATGCAATAGCAGAATCTGATTGTGAACCAAAAGATGCTAATGCTGCATATGGGTAACTTCCTGCTATGCAGTCTGCATTTGCGCTAGCATGTCTAGGTCTCTGGCACATAGAGTGAGAATATTTCATGCATTTGGAGGGAGACATGATAATCAGAGGTTTCTTAGGATGTTCTCATTAATGGCATTGCTTGCCAACATATGTATCCAACGTAGCAACTGTGAGCGAGTGCAGTCTCTTAACACCTCTGTTCACAGCAATTTCTCAAGATGCTTTGTGTTGGAATGAGAAAGGTGACTGATCAGAGCACTTTTAAGAATCATGTATCGATCAATGCTCAGTGATAAGGCCAAAATATTTTCCACATTGATAGCTATATCTTCATTTAGTGGAACAACAATGTAGCTATACTTGGTTTCATCAGCTGTGACATTGGCAAGCGTAAATTGACTCTCAAAACATGCAAAACATAGAACAGTGTTCTGTTGCCAGAAAGGTGGTGATTTAACTGTGACTCGATTAATTAAAGTGTTCAGGGGCACATCGACAGATGGTGTAGGGTCACACATTGCTGCCACTCAATATGTGATGGCATGTGGCACAGCTGGCATGGTTGGTTTGCAATTGATTTTCAGAACAGAATCATTATATCAGTTAGCGTCAGTTGTCACCTGAGATTACATCAGGTGGCACCTAAGATTATGTCGTGGTCTCCAAAAATGTTGCAGTTTGGGATAAATTAACTTTATTGCAACTGTGCAGACTACTCTGTATTGGCACCTCTGCAGGGGATTGTGCATGTCTGATGATGCCGTAGGTGGTGGGAAACACTGTGCACAATTTAAAAATATAAGTTTATTATATCTTCAGTTCTACATGAAGCAGGCACACCTCTCCTCATGAGCTCTGGACAGTGCAGCTGATGTCAGCTGCTTGGATGGCATCCGGTGTTGCTGTGTCAAGACTCTGGCCTGGCTGTGAAGGCAAGGCTATGACCAGTTGCCACAGCAGCACTTCCCAGTGGAGTGACATGCCAGGAGGCAGCCCTGCTGCTCTTTGCTCTGTAGTGTGCACTAGTCTCGACCTGTGCTCCTCGGACAGGTGGTGGATGCCAGCTGGCATTATGATGCCTAGTCTCTCCCTGGGCCTCAGCATTGGTGGCAGCAGGCACAGACAGCAGGCCAGTGGGTCTGTGGCACTAAGTCCCGTGAAGGACTACTGCAGTGGCAGATGCAACCTGGTCTCAAACCAGAGGCTGCTGCTGGAGCTGCCCAGTCATCAGGTGGTCCGGCAGTGTAAGATGTTGTGGTGCAGTTACCCAGTGATGACCAAGTCCCCAAATCGAATGACACCCTATCCTCAAATTCAGCCTCATTTATGTTTCAGTACTGGGCATTTGTTTCTCCAAAACTTTGTGTCTAACAAGAGACTCACTCAAGTGTGGTGTCAACGATCCACTTACTACATTGTTCTTTGTGTGTGGGGCAGTTTACCACTATGCTCAGCTATCCTCATTTCGTAACTAACTTGCTCATTTGTTACTGCATCCTACATGCCAACGTAGGTTGCTGATGAACAGCAGTGTTACTGCAATACTCTGCAGTGGCCTCCCTGCTAGTTTCAGTTACTTACACTAAACATTTCACTGCCTTCCTCTATGGAGAAAACCCAGACGCTCAGGTCTTACTCCAACTCATTTCTCTGCTTTGATTACAACTATATTCTTTATCTGTACAGTTACCCCAACTTGTTGATTCTTAACTATGCAGTTTCGATTACTTTGTTCAGTACTGTTGTAAAAACTTCGTCTTTCCATTTGGTGTACGCCACCCATTGGCCATCCCTGTACTGCAGTAATGTCCCCACATGCTTCACTGCCTCTTCCTGTTTCTCTAAAGCCTCCATATTTCCTCTTTGCACCCAGTTCCACACCTTCTTTACTTTTCTTGCAAACTTGCAGACTGCTTCTCCCTTTCTGACACTCTTCTGACCAATCACATTGAAAGGTGATGGCATCTTTTTGCCATACAGTACCTAGATTGGTGATACCCCAAGTGCTGGTATGTACTTTAGAGTTATATACATTTATAACAAAAGTTAGAAATGCATCCCAGTTTGAATAAGTTCAGTTCATGCAGAAACAAGGCATTTTCCAAATTGCTCTATGAACTCTCTCTGTCGTTCCCTTAGCTTGTGGATGTAGTGGGATAGTCCTCAACTTCTTCACTCTCAGCAACCTACACAATTCCTTCGTCAAACTTGACATGAAATTTGTCCCCTGGGCCATTATCATTGTCTGTGGCACTCCAAACTTCAATATCCACCTATTGACATAAGCCTGTGCAACTGTGATTGCCTGATGGTCTAGCATTGTCACCATCATGACGTAATGAGAAAAATGATCCATTGTGGTCACCACAAAATGATTATCCACTGGCATTCAGTTGAATTGTCCTAACACGTCCACCCCAATGAAACTAAAAGGTTCTGTTGCTTCTGGCCAATCTTTGTAATGATACCTTCTTCGAACTCAGATTGCCTTTCTGTGCAGAATCCACACAATTCTTGACATATCAATACACATAATCTTCCTTCCTTTTATGCTGCCCTTCTATTAATTGCCCTGCGTCCACCATGGCCTGACAAAATGTGATCACGCATCTCACATAACGCTTCCAATTTTAACTTGACTGCCACCAGCACTTGTCGTCCTAATTTTGCTTCTCTACACAATAATCCATCATGCATACCAAATTGCTGCTGTTTCTTATACAGCCTACATTCCTCATTGGTGTTCTGTCCTGCTCATTATTATGCAAGATTGTGACTCACTGCTTCCATCACAGCTATCTTACTGCTTAGCCCATTGCATTTCTGTGGCTCCTTCCTGTGTTGTGAACTAATTTGTACTCAAAATCACTGAGTTTCAGTCCCATCTTGTTAACCTACTAGACTGGTCCTTCAAGCCTAGTAGCCACTTTAAAGCTGCATTGTCTGTTATCACCTTAAACCTTCTCCTGTGCAAATAACATTGAAAGTAAATTGTTCCACATACCAGATTTAGCATGCCTCTCTCTCTCTCTTGCTCCCTATTGTACAGTAATTTCCTTCTGCAGTGTTCAATTGTCTTGTTGCAAAGGCAACAGCATGTTCTTGACCATCAACCTACTGGCTCAAAATGCAGCCAAGGGCATAGTTTAATGAATCACATCACAATATAAATTCTTTCTGAAAGTCTGGAAACACCAAAACTGGACTGGATGTCAATGCCATCTTGAACTCGTCAGATGCTCTCTGACATTCCTCTGACCACACAAATAACCCCTTTCTTCAACAATTCCTTAAATGGTCTTGCAGTATCCCCAAATCTCTTCATGTATTTCCTATAATAATTTGTGAAACTAAGGATAGATTCTAACTGCCTAGTAGTTTGTGGTATTGAAAAATCTTGCACTGCTTGCACCAACTTCAGATCAGTCATTACACTATCCTTATTTAGGACATGGCCCAAGTATTTAACTTCCTCCAATGTAAAGTGACATTTTTCAGCACTGAGTGTGAGACATGCTGCTCATAATCTGCTGAATACTTCTTTTAGACTTTGCCTGTGTTCCTGCATATCCCTTGAATGGATGATTGGTATACTAAGCACTACTATAGTTTCAGTCCTATCAAGACTCCACCCAGCAACTGTTGAAATGTTGCTGGTGCATTTTTCAATCCAAAAAGTAGTCTCATATATTCATAGTGTCCTCCATTTGTTGAAGAATGATATCCACTCTTTAAGTCCAATGTCGAGAAATACTTGCTTTTGCCTAGATTATATTTGGCCTTCATGATATTCAGAAAAGGGTCTGCACCTGTTGTAATCTTGCTATCCAGACAGTGACAATCACAACAAAACTGATACCTCTGGGAAATATACATAGACTTCTTAGGTACAATTACAATTTCTGCCCACCATTCACTATTACTCTCTTCTATATTTCTGTCAGCTAATTGTTGATCTATGAATTCCTCTAAAAATAGTTGCAACAACTGTGGTATTCTACATGGTCTTCAGCATACCAGTGCTTCATTTACTTTTGGAATCCTGTGTTGTGTTACTGGCATGCCAGGTGATGACCGTCTCAGAAAAAAAAGCAGATCTTGGATTTCTAGCAACAGATCCTCTAACTGTGCTCTTTCTGCTCCTTTCAAATTTTTCAACTTCTCTTAAAATGCATTCCTAGCACTGTCATGTGTCCCCTTAGAGCTCAGACCTCCTGTGTGACAATCTTCCTGATTCATAATCTCTAGTGTAGCTAATAGTGTTCTCTTCCACAAATTTATATCTTTTGCACCAAAATCATCCACATTGATGGGTACCACTTTTTTCTCAATTCCTTTCCTGTATGTGCACAATACTACATTTCACCAAACAAGTTGTGTCTAATATTTCACTACCCTTCACTGGTTCTGTTACACATATAACACCTGCTGGAACATTTGGATCCACATTCATCCCTAGTGATTTTCTGGTGCCTTTCAACAGACAATCATGTGAATCAAGCCTTAATGCTATTGATCACAGTTTAACTGGACCCTCTTGTGTACTACACACTCATCACAGCAGATTAACATTGACAACAGTTTCCCTTAATTGAAATGTCTTCCCTCTCCTCCTAGTTCCACTATACATTGTTGAAAGTCAATTATGGCATGATGGTGATGCAGAAAATCTAACCCAAGGATCATGCTGTGCCTATCACTTACATGATACACCACCTCTACACACTGCCTAAATTTGATTGCCCCAACTGAAAAATTCATCAATACTGAAACCAATGGTTGTATATCATTATCTCCCACCCCACGTAAATCATATAGTGCAGTGTTCCACTGCCTCCTACCTATTAGTTATCTCGAGGCTATTGACACATATGCTCCTGTGTCCAACAACACTTTATCTCTTATCCATTCACAACACCCATTATGACACATTCTGCCTCTGCATTTGTTCTGATTGAATTTATTCCTGCCAGGAAATCCTGTTGGCAGCCCTGGGGCTCTCTTCTAAATTTAACAGACCCATCCTATTCCCTAGACTACCTCTGTCATTAATACCTAGAAATTGGCGACCCCTGTTACACCAGTTGTGTTGTGCATCCTGTAATTGATAACATTGTCTTTGTACATGTCCGATTCAAGCACAATTAAAACATTTAATATTCAATGTAAATACATGTTTCTGCTCTCTTACCCCCTTTGTTCATATTCCAAAGCCGACCAAACTCCATGAAACTCCTTAGGCACCCACAAAAGCACTCTCCTAGACATTTCTGGTGTCAAACCCCTTAGAAAAACATCAAGTACTCTTTGCTTGGCCTCTTGCAACACCACTTTATTTACCTTCCTGTATAATGATAGCTCATAAATTTTAACATACATTTTCCTAATTCTATCCAAAAAAGACTTCTACTGAACCATTATGTCTCCTGGATACCAGCCTTAAATGTTCACAAAGTAATCATGCACTATTATGCTTCTCGTTTTGTTGTTCAACTGGTCAAAAGCTTCTGCATTTCACAATACTTCTGTGCACCTTATGAATAAATTTGCTTCTCACAACAAACGTAACATCGCTATCTGCAGTAACTGTTTATCTGACCAACCCCCCATGGCAGCTGATGACTTGATACTCTATGAATGCCAGCACATCCTCTGACACTCTACTAGAGAAAGAGGAAACAAGATTCGCCACAGTCAGGTCCACTCCTAGAGCTTGTGTGTGTGTGTGTGTGTGTGTGTGTGTGTGTGTGTGGTTTGGGTACTTATGGGCGCCCAACGGCGAGGTTATCAGCACCCTAACATCGATGAAAACAAACGAATGTGGATAAGAATGAAAACAGTCGTACACGCATGCACATGAAACGACCACATGATGGCTATCACACAGGCACTCTCCCATCCATTAAAACCTATGTGGAGGCAACATAGCTAATCAAGAAATTAAAATAGAGGGAAAACAAAACACAAAAGAGCTAAAAGAACAGCACAGGTAAATGAGACTGGCTGACCACTTATGAAAAAATTTGGGTGAGCCAGCCACCCCCTTGACACATTAAAAATATCTCCCCAAAATCTTGTTAAAATGTGGGACAATTCACAGAACTTTAAAACCCAAACCACATTCGTTTGAGTACTGCATAAAATAGACTGCAGGTCTGCCGGCAAATCCGCCGCAGTCCACTGGTCAGCAAATAAAATGCATTCCAATAAAATGTGGTGCACTGTGATCTGCACACCACAAGCACCACACATCGTAGGGTCCTCTCGTTGGAGTAAAAATCCATGCATCATAGGGCTGTGGCCAATGTGAAGACGAGTAAGTGTGACCTCGTCCCGGAGTTTGTGACTTCAACACTTCTATCTTGTGATTCTTTCCTGCTAGTTCATTAAATGTAACCACATTATCCGCTCTCAACTGAGCCACATGACCCACCAATGACTGCACTGCTTCTTCACTGGTGACACCTCCTGTCTCTGATTTTACCTCTGTATCCATTATCCATGATAAAAATTATACTACAACTAAACAGTAGACAGAGAACAGTTAGTGCCAAAGTGTCCTGCCAAGTTACTTCTTCTCTCTAATCATGAGCCACCTGGACTCTCTACATTGCCTAGCTGTGTGCTCATAATGGTTACAAGTAGAGCAGTTCTGCTACTGATTCATTGCAAGATGCAGAATGCCCGAGTAAATTAAACTGAGTGCAACTTAAAGATACTAATCATTCATTTTTACAATTACTGCTAAATTGTGACAGATCCGCAAGTTCCTCTGGTTTTGTAAATGTAACTATGTAAAATCAAGCCCTATAAAGTTCAACACCATGACTACCACCACACGAGAACAAAATACTCTCACTCACCCCAATGATAATACTGTGGGGTGTGGCTCGAATGACAGTCCATGGGGGTGGCACACCCTCGCTGTTGATTGCTGTGATGTCAGACCTCCTGACACTACTCTGTATGGACCACTTTGTAGCGGCACTTCTGTAGAGAGTGATGCATGTGTGGTGATGTTGTAGGTGATGGAACCAGTGAAGACACTAGACAATTTAACAATATAACTTTATTATGCAGGGTGACAATTACTGAACTATATGAAATAAAATCATCATAATCTGAACAGTTTGCATTAGGATGTGCAAACTGCATGGTTGGCTGTGGGGCATGATGGGAATTAGCATGTGAATATGGTTTGGTTTAGCGACAAAGGCCACTTTCATTTTGATGGGTTCACCAAAAAGCAAAATTGCCACATTTAGGGGACCAAGAATCCACATTTCAAGATCATCATCAAGAAGTCTCTTCTCCCCCAGTGAGTGACTGTGTGGTGTGCAATGTCCAGTCACAATATAACTGGTGTGATATTCCTTGATGGCATGGCAACTGTCAAATAGTATGTGAAGATTTTGGAAGATGATTTCATCCCCATTATCCAAATTGATCCTGGTTTTGACAAGATGTGGTCCACGCAGGATGGATCTTGACCCCATCAAAGCAGGAGAGTGTTTAATGTTCTGGAGCAGCAGTTTGGAGACCACATTCTTGCTCGGTGGTACCCAGAGGCCACTGGCATGGGCCTTGATGTTCTCCAGATCTGAACACATGCGACCCTTTTTGTGGAGTTACATTAAAGGCAAGGTACACAAAAATAACCCCAAACCATTGCTAAACTGAAAACAGCCATTCAGGAGGTCATAAACAGTATTGATGTTCCGAAACTTCAGAGGGTCATGCGGAATTTCACTATTCATCTGCAGGACATCACTACCAATGATGGCAGGCATATCAAACATGTCATAAGCAAAATCCAAATACAAGGGTGGTTTGAAAAGTTGTTGGAATGGAATAGAAAAAAAGTTTTTACATCACTGAAACTCTTTTTATGTTTCAATGTAGTCGCCTTGCGGATTAATGCACTTGATACAATGATGTTCCAGTGCCTTGAACACATCTCGAAAATGAATTTCCTCCAGGCCTGCAAAATAGTTGCAACTCCTGCTATCAATTCTTCATTTGAAGTGAATCTTCATCCACCAAGAAAAAATTTCAGTTCTGGGAAAATTTGAAAGTCTGATGGAGACATATCAGGTGAATTAGGTGGGTGTGGCAACAATTCATACTGAAGTCCATGTAATTTTGCCATGGTGACAGCACATGTCTGCGGCTGCGCATTGTCTTGCCATGGCACGCATCTTCCAGGTAATTTTTTCGTTTCAAATTCTTCAGCTGAAATGTGATACACCCTTTCAGATGACATCTGCAAAATGTGAGCAATTTCATGCACTTTCAATCGGCAGTCCTCCATGACCATTGTGTGCACTGTTGCAATGATTTCTGGAGTAGTGACATATCTTGGCTGACCACTGCACGGATCATCATTTAAGCTCTCCCGAATAAATTTAAATTCATTTGTCCACTTGGCAACAGTTGAATATGAAGGAGCAGAGTCCCCCAGTGTGTTCTGGAAATCAGCATGAATGTCTTTTGCTTCTATACCTTTCTTTATGGAGTACTTAATCACTGCTTGAATCTTGATTTTTTCCATCTTTGCAAATCACTATGCAAGAACAACAACAGATCCATGTCACCGCCACAGCCCTCTTTCAAGAGCACCAACATGGCACGTGTTTACAGGCAACAGACCAATGAATATCACATGAATAACTCATTGCGCTAGTGCTGAGAACTTTTTGAACCACCCCCATATCTGTAGTGATGTTTTCATGTTGTATTAAGTGTGTGCATGACATAGTTTGTAATTAATTTACGTGTTGTTCATATAGTTCAATAATTATCACCATGTGTCTTCAATTCTAAATAAGGCAGGCACATCTCTCTTCATGAGCTCTGGACATGCAGATGGCATTGGTCTCTAGGACAGGTCCTGGCATTGCTGTGTCAGGATTCCAGCCCAGCAGCGAAGGTAAGACCACAGCCAGTTGCGACAGTAGTGCTTTCTAGGGGAGTGACATACCATGAGGTGGCCCTGCTGCTCTTTTCTCCATGGTGGCAGATGAAGTTGTTTGTGGGTCTCGACCCACACCCCTAAGACAGGCAGTGGATGGCGGCTGGCATTGCAACATGGCAGGCCAGTGTGGCTTTGGCACCAAGGCCCACAGAGGACCCAGTGCAGTGGCAGACCTGGTCTCGAACTGGAGGCTGCTGCTGGCACTGCCCAGTCATCTTGCAGTCCAGTGGTGCCCCAGCATAATGGTAGGGCTACTCAGCGGTCGGGCTACTCAGCGATGACCAAGTCCCCAAATCAAATGACATCCTGTCCTCAAATTCAGCCTCATTTATACTCTGTTGCTGCCCATTTGTTTCTCTGAAACCTGATGTCTAGTAACATCACCCCTAGCAAAGAGACTCACTCATGTATGGTGGCAATGACCCACTTACTGCATCATTCTTTGCTGCACAGGGAAGTTTACTGCTGCACTCAGCTATCCTCACTTGTGCATCTGTTATTGTGCCCTACATGCCAATATAGCATGGCTGACAGCGAGCGCTGTTAGTATAATATTCCACAGTGCCCTGCATGCTACTTCCTATTACTTACACTGAAGATTTAATACTTTTACTTAAAATATTGGGTAGTGCCACTACACAACATTTAACTGCATACACACATGTACGCCACAATTTGGGATTTCAGAAAAAGAAAATCAATGCAGAATAACTGTCAGAAGACAAAGAATAAAGCAGTGTCAGCAATGTGACTGCTAGGTGTAAACACTTTATGTCTTGCGCACTTCTATATATTGATGCACAAGCACTAGAAACTGATCTTCCAAGTCCTTTGCTGTCCCTCCAGAAATTACAAGTGTCATTGGCAAATCTCAGTTTTGCTTTCTTCTCTCTGAACTTAAATTACCTCTTCAGATTTCTCCTTGGTTTCTTTTCTGCTTTCTCTAAATCATAATGAGTAATGTCATGGATAGGCCACAATCTTGTCTCATTCCCTTACTAGCTACTGCTTCCCTTTCATGTTCTTCAACTCTATAACTGTAGTCTGGTTTCTGTACAAATTGTAGATAACCCTTTAGTTCCCTGAATTTTATCCCTGCTACCTATTCAAGATTGTGAAGACATTTCTCTAAATATATTAATTCTGTAAACATGGGTTTGCCTTTCTTTTGTCTGACACTTATGATACGATACCTAAGTCATATAGTCAGTATTATAATTCATTCAGAATTTAGCAAGTATAACTTATAAACAGATGGCTTAGCAATATTAACACTTGTCAGTGCCTGCTTTCTTTGGAAATGGAATTATTACATTCTGCTCGAAGTCTGTCCACAATTGAACCCTCTCCAATACCTTGCATACCAATTGGAATAGTTTCATTATTGTACGTCCTTTGATGGACGAAATGTTGTCTACTTTAGGGATTTTGTTTCAACTTAGGTCTTTTAGTGATCTGTCAAATTCTTAAAAGATCATATTTCCCATATTACCTTCATTGACTTCCTCTACCTTTCCTGTAATATGTTCATCAAGTTTGTTACCCCGTCTACAGCTCTTTTCTTGAAATGTCTCTGTAATTCTGATGTTGGCTTGTCTATCTTTCCACTAGTCATGCATGCTTCTACAGTTTCGCATTTCTCCTTTAATATATCCTGTCTTGCCATCTTGCACTTTTGGTTAGCATCATTTTTGTAGATGTCCATATGCCCTTCTGCTTGCTTCATTGTTGATTATCAAGAACAATATACACAAATTTAATTTAGTAGATACTCTCTAGCATTGTAAAAATCCATTTTCACCATATAGTCTTTGGGCTACTTTTGAAAGTTAGTATCATGTATACTATTATGCAGATTTTTAGTAGCTGTAATGAGAAGATCTCCATTTTTTGGCCAAGGAACAGTGTTAATATCCCACTTCTGAAGTGTCATAATAATCATCCTATGGTAAAGTGTCAAGATATTGTGGCTGTCATAATATTTATACTAGAGGTACACCCTCTCCACTTGACTGCAGGCACTCTGTCCAATTGGCAGGTGGAGAAGGGGGGTGAGTTTGCAGTGGTAGGAGTAATGGACACACCAGAGGCTGTGCCTGAATCTCTATCTGGGCATTCCAGATGCATCTTCTGTGATGGACAGTGCTGGGTATGCTCTCGTAACACCTCTGTTTCGTAATTCCATGTCAAATTAAATTTGTACCCTTTGTCCTTACTAACCAGGTTATCAGGAATCCGTATTTCTATGGATTCATTTATAATGCTGCCTTAATAGCCAGTTGCTTGGCACAGCTTGTTCATATTCTAGAAGACGGAAGTGCAGTCTTCCTTTATGCTGTGCTCTGCTATCATTGATTTCTCTGTGTGTATGATGCCAGTCACAGTCATTTTCCTAGGTTGCTGCATCTTTTCTCTTCTGAATACCCTACTACTCTGTGCTTCACTGTGCCCATTTTTGTGAAACAATTCCTTCAGGTGTTGAAGTTCAGCTGGTTGGCTTTCCTTATCACATATGACACGGGCCCTATATACCATGGTGGTTAGCAATGTTTGCTGTTGTGCTGGATGGTGGCAGCTTCTTGGATGCAGGTAGAGGTCTAGATGGGTTTTGTTCCTATATAGTGCATAGCCTAGTGTACTATCTAATGTCTTCTTTATTAGTGTGCCCAAGAAAGGAAGACAACCATTCTCTTCTGTTTCCATAGTGAATGCCAACAATGTAGGAAAAGACAGATTGCTACTTCCTGTAGAGAAGGCTTGTTAAGTTGCAAACAGACACTTATGTAAGTGTCTTTTAATCGTGCCTGTCTGCAACTTAATGTGTCTTCTTTATGTTAAACAATGTTTCCTACATTGTTAATATTCCTGCCTTGAGTTTCTATTGTTCCATAGTGAATGCAATATTTCGATGAATGCTGACAAAGTGGTCCAGAAACTCATCCTATACCTGTCATGCCCACACAGCACAAAAGTATTGTTAACATAGCAGAAGAAGCATTTGGGATTTTGGCAAGTGCTTTCAAGGACCAATGTGTTCCATGAGGAGGTTTTTAGTCCCATCCATATGGTCATAAAATAAGACTCTCTGTTGCACTTGCAGTAGGTACTCATCAGTGCATAATCACAAACCTTAACTACTTCCAGCTCTTTTGACTAAAGAGTGCTAAATAGTCTTGCAGAACCATGTTTTTGAAGATAATGTCAAAGCTCACAAACAGGTTACATATCCTCAAATACTTTTAAGAAATTGGCTGAAATCTTCATGTGGCAATTGCAATGGTTTTAGAAGGGCCACCATTCACACATTCTTAGTAAATTGATACCCGAGTAGTTCGGTCCTTTTTCAGACACTGTCAGTTGATGGTGTATGCTTCATATATTGTACTTCCTCCAAGTTTTGTGGTTGTGTACACTAGCATGAACTACTGTTTCATATATGTACAAAGGTGTCTAAGATGAGCTGCCTTGATTTGTGAAGAAATTTATGCACATTTTAGAATGGCTTCTTCTTAAAATGATCCAGTTTATTTTTTTGTACTGCATACATAATTTTTGTTTCTTGAATGCTTGGGTCTTTTCACACTGTCACACCTTGGCATACTGGGCACAGAAGCTGCTTGTCTGCATACTGCTATGGTTACATCACTATGGATATGATGGACTGAGTTTCTTACAGACAGAATTAATATTCTGTTTCCATTTCAGCTCATTATCCACAGTGATAATTAAGAATCTAGTGGATACTACTTCTTTCACCTTTTTATCATCCGCTTCTAAATCTGCATGCACAGCCTCCACTTTGTTTCTGAACACTGCACAAATAGACCTTTTCAGGTTTATGACCAGTTCGTTTTCCATGAGCCATTCAGCTACTCTTCTCTGATGCTGTTCCACATTTTGCTCATTACTTAGTATTCATTGTGACCAGAATCTGACAAGACTGGGAACTGAGATGTTGCAGCATTCCACCTGTATGGGTGGCAACCCATCTGGCACACCAGCATCATGAATTGCCTACATGCTACACAACTGCTCTGCACCACAAGACAGTTTTGTAGCAATTTCTATAGGCAGCCCTAGCAACACCACCAGGGATTGCAGACCAGGGGGGACCTACTTGCATCTGCGATCCACATGATCTAAAATAGTTCCTGTGATATCCAGCTGTGTGACAGTATTTAGGCCCATACATACCCATGCAGAGGTGGTTCCACACTGAGCCAGAGCTACAGATGGACATCGACTCCACCACAATGCCATTGCCTGCTGCTGACCAGCTGCCTCCTCAACAGACACCACCCCCGGCCTCTGCAGCTCCATAACCAGTCCAATCTCTGTGGTTGGATGTTGTAACCTGGTTCATGAATTTTGATAGATCACTGATAGTATTCTGTTTTTCCAAGAGTCTATATCACTGTGTATGTGCTAAAAGTAAACTCTTGGGAGCTTGGTTTCTATGTGCAGCAGTAGAACTTTGTAAATATTAGTTTATGAAAACCTGACCAAGTACAAGACATGAATATTGAGAAAAGGCCTTCAGCCTGTCAGTCATTTTTGAATGTTAGTTGTGTTTTGGTTCACTGGAGCAGACAAGCATACATTTGTGGAAAATTAGGAAGAACTCAATAACCTGCAGGAACTGGCTGTCTGGCCAAAGGCATCAGCAGTGAGTTAGCAAAAATAAACAGAAAGACAACAACAGAGTAGGACAGGCAGTAATGATGATGACAGTAGAATAACAAGTTCAATGAATAAAACAAGATGAAAGTGCTAAGACACTGTGAATCCAGAAATCAAGGAAATGATAGTTCCTGTGTCCACCTGGAAATGGACATTTTGGTTTGCAATTGTGAGGCTGAGAAATAAGTTAGTAGTAGAAGGTTTGCCATGGAACAACTGGCTGAAGTTCATGCACCATCCCTTGATGCATGTGCTTATTGGGATCTAATCGTCCAGACAGTTTACAACAGACAAACAAAGGAAAATTGTAGGCATTGGCTGCAAGTGGGGATGGATTGACATCAATGGGGAAAATTGAAAATTTGTGCCAGGCTGGGATTTGAATTTGGGCTTGCTGCTTACTAGGCAGATGCTCTGAGCACTGAGCCATCCAGTCAGGGTGGTCATTACAAGTGCATAGACGACCCATATTTTCAACTTATCCACACACTACAAACGGAGTGCCCCTTGCCCATTATCCTCACTTACTTCTAGATTAAGTCCGTGTCGCTAGTTGGTGCCTAAAGTGCTGTTGATAGCTAGCTCTACTGGCAAACATTCAGTGTACATAGATGCAAACCTATGTTAAGCCACTGCTTATAGCTAGCCATGGCTACCCCAAGTTGTCAATAGTGTATCAGTTCTTCAGTGATGAGTTGAGTAAAATATATTGCACTTGTGTCAGCCTGTCCACATTCCTGTAGCAACTCATCCCTCTGGCCAACTTCCACCAGCTTGTCATCAGGAATGGGGAAATAACATTTGGCTTCTTGTTAAACAACAGTTGCTGACTTGCATAAATCAGAAAGTATTGACTATACAAAAGTGAGCAGTAAGAATAATATACATATAGTGTTCACCCATGAATATCACATAGGTACTCTTTGAGAAGGTAGGCATTTTCACTGTGCCATAACAATGCATATATTTACTGATGGAATAAGTCATAAATTATCCATGACAATTTGAGAAGAAAGTAATGTCCATACCTACAACACTAGAGGGGAAAATGGCCTTTATTACCTGTTGTTTAAGCTATCAGTGGCTCAGAAATGAGTTTAATATGTAGCAACAAAAATTTGTGATAATTTTCCCAATAATATAAAATGTCAGACAGAATGTCACTTTTATAAATGAGTTTTAAACGTAACTTACACTCATTTCTCCTGAACAACTCCTCCTATTCCACTGATGAA
Source organism: Schistocerca cancellata (assembly GCF_023864275.1). Classification (NCBI taxonomy): domain Eukaryota; kingdom Metazoa; phylum Arthropoda; class Insecta; order Orthoptera; family Acrididae; genus Schistocerca; species Schistocerca cancellata. The sequence continues at coordinate 60,732,397 of NC_064626.1, read as the reverse complement.
TTTCTGATAAAAATTTTTTTTACATATTGTTGCATGAGTAGAACTAAAATAATACTGTATTCATTCATTTTACATAAAATTGTTCACAGTTATGAATATGGTCAACCATCAGCCATTTAATGGGATGATGGCAATGAAAATCTGAGCCAGACCAGTACATGAACCTGGATCTCCTGATTATCATGAGCAGCTGCCTTGTCATTAGACTATCTGTGGCGTAGAGCACCATAAATATCGATATTTGTTCAGTGCATAATCTTTGAGGAGAGGGCTTTGGGCAGGATGTTGGACGCTAACGGCAGTTAGCCTCCGGACTTGTATCTGTGTAGAAGCTAAGTGTGAATAAATCTGTATCTGAGAGAATTCTAGTTGTTTACCTGCAACTATTCCATATTCCCTCACTGGTGACCCCGTTTTTTGTGTAATATGCGTCCGAGTTACCGCCCGAAGATTATTTACGCGCCTACCGCGTCGTGTTTCTCCACGATCGCGAGGGCCTTTGTTCAGACAATGGCCTTTCAGCACTCACCACCGCCCGGATTTCAGCAACATCTCTCCAGCACTCCTGCCGTCATAGTGGACATGCCGCAAGAATCTTCGGAATCCTTCAGCCAGAACATGGATTGGAATTCATTGAGTGCCGCCAGTTTCTTCCAACCGCCAACGGTCATGGACTCTGGCTTTGTTAGCCTAGACCTTCCCACGTGTTCTCCACAGAGTGTTGGTCGGAACATCCCTACTCCTGTGTCGAACGCACAATTCAATACAGTTTGTGGCGTCGAGCGAGGTTTTGCTACTTTGGAAAATCCAGTGGTAAATTCAAACTCAAATCAGTTCCCCCCACGTGTGTATCCTTCCGCGCCGGCTAGTCAACAGGTGTTCAATGCTCGCCAAACAGCAAATATCACACCAAGTGTGCATCCTAGCGGATGTGTGTGGGATCCTTGTGTTGCTTCTAATCAAGTCAACAATTCTGTGCTGGACAGTATTTACTCCGACATCTACAACCAGCCCCACCACTTACGGTCGAGTGAATACTGTGTGCATAACAGACATTCACCGGCGCACTTAAATACTTGTGGCTTCTCTCCGAGCTACCACGTCAATGAGAATGCACATTTTGACTATGATCCTCACACCGTTCGAGCGTCTGTCACTTCTCAGCCGCCCCCCCCCCCCCCCCCCCTGGCGTCAAGTGAATTTCACGATTCCCGCATTACGGGACGCCAATAATTTGGACTCGCTATCATCTGCATGCTCTACTTCCGTCCGAAGTAACAGGCGCACCTCCGCAGTGACTGCAGTGCCGAATCTGCCGAAACTACCAGACTTCAAACCCGCTCACGCAGAGTTCTGGTTTAACCTGGTTGAGCAAACATTCAATGTCTGTGCTTTGGACAATGACACATGCTTCGCCTGCCTCATGAACCATCTTCACGACCGTGTCAATTTAATTTACGATCTGGTCAAAAGCAGGGAAGTATGCTGTGGCGAAACAGACGATACTGGAGTGCGTCTCTAAAACCAGGAGAGAAAATGTGCGACAGCTCATCTACGAAGAGCGTCTCGGCGACAGGTCTCCGTCCCAGCTGCGGCAGTGCATCCGTCTTCTCGTCGATGAGCAAGTTATGCCTGATAACACGCTCGCAGAAATCTGGACTGAAAAGCTGCCTTTGCCTGTCCAGACTGCAATCTCTGCATATGAAGATAGGGCAGTAAATGAACGTTTATGCACCGCCGACAGAGCATACTCCACCAGGCAACGTGAGCTCCGTGCACTGCATTCTGGACGTGACCGCCCTAAGACACTTTCTGATGCCACACCCTTGTCTGGTGCTGCTAATAACAAGTTCGTTAAACTAGCCGCCCTGCCTGCACCTTCAACTCCCCGCAACAACAGTGCATCGGCTTCTGTGGAAGACTCTGGGGCACATACTCCATCACCTAGCGACTACCCACAGGAGCACAGGCCCGCCCAACCTTACTGTTTCTTCCACACGAGATTTGGGGAGCAAGCTCGCAAATGCCAGTCACCGTGTTCTTACCGAAACTCCAACCATATGTAGGCTACGGTGCCACCTCCTGCGATGTAAACAACGGGCACCATCCCACGTTGCACTCCGTTTCGGACAACAACAGTAAGTGTGGTCGAGTCTATGTTCGCGATTTACGATCAGGTGTATGTTTTCTGGTAGACACTGGCGCAGGCGTGTCTTTGCTGCCGGTTTGCCTAGCAACCAATAAAGTGCAACCACACAAAACAGTACTTCGTGCAGTGAACTTGTCTACCCTACAGTGTTAGAGTTCCACTTTGTATACAGTGAAACTTTCGCCCGAGTGCAAGCTGGAGTGGACGTTTCTAGTGTCAACAATTGAAGAACCTATTCTCGGAATTGATTTCCTCAAGCAGTATCAGTTGTCACTAGATTTTGTGCAAAATACTGTGTTTTACACCCCCCCCCCCTTAACAAACATATTCCTTTTGCTCCACTGAGTGACAGTTCGGCTAACATCAAACATGTGTGCTGTGCTAAGAAGTGTGTAAACCTATCCTTGGAGCTGCAATCTTGGACAAACAAGTGGCTAGTGGAGTGCGCCAAGTCTTCAAAGTTGTGGATGGAACGTACGGAAATGCTGCTGCATCTCCACAACATACACCATGAGTTGGCCTCCACACAGCAATGCCTCGCGACACTACAAGCAGATGACTCGTCGGCTACAGACAAGGTCAGTCCGTGCCAATCTGGTATTCCCGTGCCCATGCACATTAATGACAATGTTGTGAACTTTGTAAACTGTGTAATGATAGTGTATGCCCGAGTGCTCATGATCCTTGCGTTCCGAATGGACAATTAACTTGCCAAGCTCGTGGCAATGAACTACGGCCATCTGCTGTTCGGCCACGCCCACTCGTGCTTACAGCGCTCATAGCAGCACGGCCCGCTACCAAGAGCCAGTGTACCAACCTCGCCCATTTTAACACAAGTGCAGCCTTTACGCAGCCTACGAGCGGTTGGCACACCTGTACTTCCGTGCCCTCAGAGCCACAGCTTTGCCCGTCCGCCACTGCCTGCTCCCCTTCACGGACATCTGACTGTCATGCCGTGCCACGTATTGCAGTGGTCACTAATGGCACAGTTCATCGGTTATGTCTAACCGATGGGCCGCCCATATCACAACGCCCATGCCGCCTCAAGCCGGAGTTTATGAAAATTGCAAAAGAACAATTGGATGATCTATTACAAAAGGGAATAATTGAACCTTCTTCTGGTTGCTGGGCTAGTCCTATCCTGTTTGACCAAAAGGAAGACGGTACTTGGCGTATGGTCGGAGACTATAGGCGTTTAAATGCCCGCACCATCATTAATAAATATCCGGTCCCACACATTGCAGACTTCAATCATGCGCTCGCAGGCGCAAAGCACTTCTCTGTTTTGGACTGTAAGCACGCATTTCATCAGATTCCTATGGCTCCGGAGGATATTGAAAAGACTGCCATAACCACTCCCTTCGGGCTGTTCCAATACAAATTTATGCTGTTTGGGTTGAAAAACGCCCCCCAAACGTGGCAGCATTTCATCAATCAAACTTTATCCCATCTAGACTTTTGTTTTGTATACATGGACGACATATTGGTTTTTGCTTCTACTTTGGAACAGAGTAAGGAGCATGTTCAATTCGTGACAGATATTTTAGCAGCTGCTGGTATTGAACTGAACAATAAAAAGACTCAATTGCACCAGTCATCCGTCACATTCCTAAGTTATGTTGTGTCATCAGATGGTCTGACACCACCGCAGGACAAGATCAAGCCTGTTCTCGAGATGCTACGCCCTCAAACCTATAGGGAATTATGCAGGTTCATCGGAACAGTTAATTATTACCGAAAACATTTGCCAGCCGCTTCTGCGGTGCAGGCTCGTCTCACAGATGCTCTCGCTGGCCCACAAACTTCTGGCACCTGCCAGGTACCATGGACACCAGACATGGACAAGGCATTTAACGAACTCAAACAGCTGTTGGCCTCCGCTGTCACTATTGCTCACCCACATGCGGACACCACAATGTTTACCACTACTGACGCTAGAGACAATGCTATCGGCACAGTACTGAGCTAGACATACAACGATGTTACAACCCCCCTGCAGTTTTTCTCAAAAAAGCTAAACAACGCGCAGAAGAAATACTCAGCATTCGACAGAGAATTACTTGCAGTTTACAAGGCCATAAGACACTTCAGAACTGATGTTGAGGGACGAGATTTCTGTGTGCTCACTGATCACAAGCCGTTGGTTCCTGCCATAAAAAATCCTGTGGCTGATCCGCCCCCACGACGCTTTTGTCACATCGATTACATCTTGCAATTTACAAATGACATTCGCTACATCCGAGGAGCGGACAATGTGGTTGCTGATTTTCTCTCACGTGTTGGTGCTGACACAACCTTAATTGACCTAACGGACCTACCACGGTTGCAATCGGCAGAGCCCGATACCTTGCAGTTAATTTCGGACCACAGCTCCTCTCTCCAACCGGTACGCTCTACTTTCCCTGGCATATCTGACTTAGTGTGGTGTGATGAATCAACTTGTATGTTGCGGCCATTCATTCCTAAGGCCCTTCAATGCCAGGTCTTTGACAAACTACACACATTAGCACACCCCGGTGTCAAAGCTTCCATCCGTCTGGTAGCTGAACGGTTTGGCTGGAGAGACATGCACCGCAACTGTCAGTCTTGGGCAAGGGCATGCATGTTGTGTCAACAGAACAAAGTTTCCAGGCACACTTCCCCACCCCTTGGCTGTTTTGCCCAACCACCAGGCCGGTTTCACCATGTTCATGTTGACCGCGTAGGCCCTTTGCCTCCCTCCGAGGGTTTATGTTACTTGTTTACAGCTATTGACAGGATGACTCGGTGGGTTGAGGCTGTGCCTATTCCGAACATTACCTCTGAGACAGTAAGTCGAGCATTCTTAGATTCATGGATCTCTAGATTTGGCTCACCTGTTTACCTCACCACTGACCAGGGGTGACAGTTCGAGTCTTCAGTTTTCTCTGACCTACGTAAAATGTGTGGTATTGTCAAAATCCATACTTCTGCATACCACCCCCAAAGCAATGGGCTTGTCAAGCGATGGTATCGCACCTTAAAGTCTGCCCTGCGTTGCCATGACTCACTATGGACAGAGGCACTGCCCTTCGTGCTTCTTGGCCTTCGTGCGACTTTCAAGGAAGACCTCATGGGTTCCGTAGCCGAGGTTGTGTATGGCCAACCTCTGGTTTTTCCTGGAGAATTAGTCACTCCCACACAACTTCCACGGCCCTCTGAACTCCCTTCACTTCTCGAGTGGGTGTGCTTGCACTGCAGCAAAATTCAGCCGCCACCTCCGGCTGCTCATACACCTCCGCACATGTACGTACCGCGCACACTAGACTCTTGTGAGTACGTGTTTCTCAGAGATGACTCAGTCAAAGCCCAGCTTCAGTCGCCCTACATAGGTCCTTACAAGGTCGTCAAACGCTCTGAGAATAACATGGATCTCCTCATAAAAGACTCTGTAACCATGGTCTCACTCAACCGAGTGAAACCAGCTTTCATTGAGCCTCAGGTGAACCTCCCTGATTCTGCCCCTATTTCTCCCACTCCTGCTTTGAGCAGCCATCCATCTTCCCATACCATGCATTCGGGTATTGATTCTCCACAGCGTGCTTCTCTGCCGAGCACTGCTCCTTCGCCGCGTTCATCTAATTCGAGTGGCCAATCTTTTCGGGGCTTCACTCCTCACAGCTCTCGCAGTCGAACTGCCAACCACTTGGATTCTACCATTGTGTTACCATCTTCGTGTGACAGCTCTTTGTCATGCCGTTCAATCCACGCTGGCTCCTCGTTGCCTTCGGTCACGCTCCCTCGTCTGTCAGCTGATCGCCCGAGATTGTCTCCTGCGCAGTCCAGTGCACCTGCCACCCCCCTCTTAGCAGATGCTTCCCCCTGCCATGGCTTTCCTACACCTCCCTGCTTCCCTACCATTGCTCGTACAGGTGCCACCCAAGAATTCACAACACGTGTACACCCTGATGACATACACAAATTATCTGTTGTCATAGATGGCGATACGGTGTGTGTGGTACTTGCGTGTGACAATGTTAAGGGAGGAAGTGCAGAATCTCGTGTGGTGCGCCACTTTAAATTGAGCAGAAGTGCTGCGTGTGGCAATTTGTGTGCCTTTGTTAGGCCTTCTGGCAAGGTGATTCTCCGCCTGCCGGCTGACGAAGTGCTACACCTCCAATCCAGGACGGGGCATCGTCTTCAGCCACCGGCGTCGCTTGCTGACTTCGCCGTCGATGTACCGGGTTTCACCCCCCGGTCTCCTACCAGTCAACCGCTTCTGCCTGTCACAGAAGAACTGTACATTACCTTCCTAACTTCTCATGCCCCCCCCCTCCCCCCATTCACAGGGACGTACTCCATACTGTGCGGAGGGTGGTGGGGGGGGGGGGGGGGCTATTTGGCGTAGAGCGCCATAAATATCGATATTTGTTCAGTGCGTAAGTGTGCTATCTTTGAGGAGAGGGCTTTGGGCAGGATGTTGGACGCTAACGGCAGTTAGCATCCGGACTTGTATCTGTGTAGAAGCTAAGTGTGATAAATCTGTATCTGAGAGAATTCTAGTTGTTTACCTACAACTATTCCATATTCTCTCATATCCATGCACAATTCACAGCCAGACCCAAATTTCCATATGTCATCCACCATGTGAGTACAATCTGCACTTGTACATTCATTATGTGGGGAGACATTTTAATTGAAAATTGCTTGTCCAGTGTTGCAGTATTCAAGTGCCTGTGTTGTTCAGAAGTATGAAACTAAGTTCCTTTAGACACGTCATGCAGGACTGACTTGCATGATTAGAATCATACTTCTGAGGAACACAGGCACTGAAGTATAATATTAATTAATTTTAACACTAATCATGTATACATATCCTATATATCAACTCATTCCACACCATTTCAATAAAAGAATCATTTGGATGATCTATGGAACATGTAACTATCTAGCTTTCAGCAATGCCACAGTACCAACATATCAAGACAATGTTGCCTATGTTACAAGGACATATCAGTTAGCTGTCAAGATTGTGGCCCCTGAAAACACTGACAAGGCTCCTGCCCCTCTTCAGGAACCATACAATAGTCTGGCTTATCCACAGATACTCCTCGTATGTGGTTGCTCCTTAGGTACATGCATCTCCATAGTTGAGGTATGCAGCAAGGCCCATTGTCTGGGTGTTTGGGAACTATGAAACTGAAAACCATGACTACTAAGTGAGGATTGTTGCAATGCTGTCAATTTTCAGTATTTTAATGTCTGCCCTAATAAATATAACATACTATAGAATAATGGTCATCTTCACTATACCCTACATATTCATCCTGAGAGAATCAGCAACTGTATTGATATTTAAAACAATTCTCATTTATTATTCAGTCTCAGCTGCACATTCATTAAATACACAACATGTTTTGATTACCCTGGGTCATCATCAGATCTACGTAGTTGCATCAGCAACCTGTCTTTTCCATTCATAACATCACATCAGAACACTCTGTTACAAGGTTTTGAACAGACAAGAGATGTTGCTCACATAACTACTTAGATGTGAAGATCATCCAGAGTGATCAAAACATTTCATGTATTTAAAAAGTACTCAGCTAAGAATAAATGAGAATTATTTTAAATGACAAGATTATTGTAAGAATTCTTCTTCTTATACTTTATAGTTTCAGTCTCATATTCCCACCTTCTCTCTGTACCTCAAATTCAAAATTACTGAAAAGCAAATGATTTTGAACAAGGACAGTAACTAGAACATTTAACTCACATTTTGTGAAATATGAACAGATGAAACAATATATTAACAAATTACTGGATGCATCAACAGTCGATAACCCTTATTAAATATTTCAATGTTAGACGCCTTTGAAATGACGGTTTTAAGAGTCGTGAGGCCCATAATAATAATTAACTTCTTTGGTGGATGTGTTCAATACCTGGTCTTCCTCTGCAGTTTTTAGCCTCTACAGCTCCCTATAGTTCCATAGAAGTTACTCACTGATGTCTTAAAACATATTCTATCATTCTGTCCCTTCTTCTTGTCATTGTTTTCCATATGTTTTCTCTTTGCTGATCCTGTGGGGAAGCTCCTCTTTCCTCAACTCATCAATCCATTTGATTTTTCACATCCTTCTCTAACATCACATCACAAATGCTTTGATTCTCTTCTATTCCTGTTTTCCCATAGTCATTGATTAACCACCATAATATGCTGTACTATGAAAGTACATTCTTAGAATTTTTTCCTAAAAATTAAGGCCTATGTTTGATACTAGCAGACTTCTTTTGGCTAGGTATGGTGTCTTCATCTATACTAGTTTATTTTTATGTCCTCCTTGCTATCTGTCATGTTACTTTGTTTCCAAGGTAGCAGAATTTATTAACTTTGTCCATTTCATGATCACCAATTTTCATGTTAAGTTTCTCACCATTGTCATTTCTTCTTGAAAATATAAGACCACTTTAGCTGTAAATCCTATATTTATAGACACAACCAGTTTTCAGCATTTTAGCTGCATCATCAGGCCAAACTGGCAGACAGATATGAATGTAAAATAACAAGAAAACAAAACTAAAATTTAAAAGTATATATGGGATGAACATACAAAAACATTTTCAAATCCAAAAAAGAGAATGGAAAGACTCAGCATCCATAGTCAGCAAATTGTTGCCAAGTAGTGGACATCAAAAACAAAATAACAGAGAACACTCCTGTAAAATGCAGGAAATTAAACAGAATAAATTCCTAATAAGGGGCTACCAGGTAAGAAAATGAGGTAAACACTAATAAATTCCATTCATCATGAATAACAGTACATGGTAAGCTAACAGAAACCCCAGATGCCAAAATGGTGATCAAAGCACAGACTGCATATGATCATTTATTAAATAATTCAGAAATAGAAAAGTTAACACTCCCCTACTAGCCTAGCATGGATTAAAGAATACATTGGACAAGATCCACTTGTTCAATATGAAATTATAGTTAATCCCCAAAAGTATCCAGCCTAAAACTATCCAAAAGATTAGCGTGCAACCAACATGAAGTATATTATGGGACTGAAGCTCATCTCAAACTTAAACAGCTCAATCAGCAGAAAGCAGTGCACTGTAAGGCCAGATGGCAGGAGACTTAACTTACCAACAGCAACTCTGTATGTGGGATTGGATACTAAACAGAAGGCATGTCAGGATGCAACTGCAGAAATGCCAGGTAGCATCATGAAGAGAATGGTGCCATGTGGATTGCACAAGCACATTTGTGAATAACTAGAGGAGTGAAATGATAGCTGAGCTGATAGGAGCGCTGGGTAAACCCATAAAATGTATTTTTTAAAATGTAAATTTGTACAAACCATTATTAGTAGTTATTGTGGAAAAGGTAGCTCATGGAAGAACTGAGTGTTAGTGGTTACAAATGAACTGAAGAAAGCAACTATTTACAAGTTATAAACTATCACATGTAATGACAATTTATAAAAAAAAAGTAATAAAAGTCAGGATCTTGACTAGTTTGATGTACTGTACAGGAATCAGGCTTGATTTAAATTTCAGTAGAAAGCATCGCTAAGCACACAAAGTATTTAAAAATAACACTTAAGAGAAACCAGGACCAGAGAGGGGGCTGGGTGAAAATGAATATCAAATATTTTGCCCTTAAAGTACTAAACAGCCAGAACAGGGTGATACATGATAATAAAAGCATAATAAAGCAAGAAAAGGCAGGATCAACTCACCATGGCCATAAGCAACCATTAAACACTGATGAAGTTGAAACAAACTAATAAATCTTGATGGCTGAGTTAAACTTGCCCATTGAGAGTATAGTCAGGGAATGAATAATTAATTTGTCAATTCCACACATAAAGGCATCTGAAGAAAGGAGAAAAAAAGTTGATTTGTAAAAATTCTCTACAGGGTCTTGTACAATACAGCACAACACTTACAAATGCAAATCAGGATATGTTTGGCAAGCATGTACATCACAGAATACCTTACCTTGGTGACATTTATGAAGAAATTGCTAGACGATTGTGCTCAAAAGACATTCGACCAGGTTACTTAATTACAAAAGTGTGGGTCAGGTTTATAGGCATAAAGAATGGACTGTCTCTGATAAATTTAAAATTTATGCTTTTAATAGTGTATATCATCCTGTTCTGGCAGTTCGGTACTTTAAGAGCAAAAATTTGTTATTGATTTTCATCAACCCTTCTCCCTCTCCCCTATGGCCTTGACTTGGCCCGCCCAGTTGGCCATGCAGTCTAACACACAGCTTCCCGGGCAGGACGGAGTGCCTGGTCCCCGTCATGAATCCGCCCGGCGGATTTGTGTCGAGGTCCGGTGAACCAGTCAGTCTGTGGATGGTTTTTAGGTGGTTTTCCATCTGCCTCGGCGAATGCGGGCTGGTTCCCCTTATTCTGCTTCAATTACACTATGTCGGCGATTGCTGCCCAAACTAGTTCTCCACGTACGCGTACACCACCATTACTCTACCACGCAAACTAGGGGTTACACTCGTCTGGTGTGAGATGTTCCCTGGGGGTCCACTGGGGGCTGAACCGCACAATAACCCTGGGTTCAGTGTGGGGCGGCGGAGGGGTGAAGTGGACTGCAGTGGACATCATGGGATTGTGGACCACTGCAACTGCAGCGGGAACAGAGCCTCTCCGTCATTTCTAGGTGCCCAGTTAACATACAATACAATACAATACAATGGCCTTGACTTGATCAGTTTGCCCTGGCTTCATTGTATGTTTTGTATACTGCTTGTTACCATTCTTGTCAAACAATAGTATCTCCAGTTTGGAATATCAACGATATTAGGGAAAGGATAGGTTGCTACTTACTATAAAGATGACCTGTTGAATTGCAGATAGGCACAGTGAAAAGACTGTTACACATTATAGCTTCTGACCGAAGCCTTCTTCACCAAAGACAACACACTCACATTCACACAAGCAAACACACCTCACACACACGTGACTGCTATCACTGGCAGCTCCAAATGGAGAGCTGCTGTCATGTAAATAGCAATCTGGAGTGGAGCTGGGAAGGGAAAGGGATAACAGGGTTGGGTTGGGGGGAGAGAAGAGTGCTGTATGGCAGGGGATGTAGGGTCCAGAGACTGCCAGGCATAGTGCCACAAGGTGGGGTGTTGGGGAAAAAATGGAGAGGAGAGGAGCAGAAAAGGAGAGGTAAGGATGAGCAGTTACATTGGCAGAGAGCGGCACACAAATAGGATGAGGGAATGTGAAAAGGGAGGAGGTGATAGGACAAGGAGGGCATAGAGACAGTAGTTTATTGTAGTTTGAGGCCAGGATAATTTTGGGAGTGGAGAATGTTTTTTTTTTTTTTGATAACTCTCATCTGTGCAGTTCGGAAAAGTTGGTGGTGGAAGAGAGGATCTAGATGGTATGGGTTGTGAAGCAGCCATTAAAATCAAGCATGTTACATTCAGCTGCATGCTGTGCCACAGGGTGGTCCACTTTTCTCTTTGCCACAATTTGATGGTGGGCATTCACCCCTGTGGATAGCTTGTTGAAAGTGAAGCCAATATAAGAAGCTGTGCAATGACTGCAGCAGAGCTGGTATATGACATGGCTGCTTTCACAGGTGGCTTGACCTCTGATGGAGTAAAATAAACCTGTGACAGGACCAGGACAAGAAGCACTGCGTGGCTGGATTGGATTGATCTAGCACCTGGATCTTCCAGAATCCAAACCAAGATCCTTCCCACCCCTCCTAAAGAATCTAAACCAAGATCCTTCCCACCCCTCCTAAAGTGGTATTCTATCATCCAACCAAACAATTTCAAACATGTCCCACCATTTTACATTGCAGAATGCTTTATCCAGGTTGACAAAACCTATGTATGTGTCTTGATTATTATTCAGTCTTGTTTCCACAACTGAGTGCAACATAAGGATTGCTCTTCTGGTGCCTATACCCTTCCTAAAACCAAAGTGATCATCTTACAGAGCCTTGATTTTCTATTACATTCTTCTTTGTGTTGCTCTTGTCAGAAACTTGAATGCATGAGGTTTTAAGATTACTGTGTGGCATTTCTCACACTTATCTGATCTTGCTACAATCAGAATTGTGTAAATGATATTTTTCCAAAAGTGTGCTGATATGTTGCCAGTATCATAGCTTCTGCACATCAACTCAAATAGTAATTTGGTTGTGCTTCCCCCCAATTACACTCCTGGAAATTGAAATAAGAACACCGTGAATTCATTGTCCCAGGAAGGGGAAACTTTATTGACACATTCCTGGGGTCAGATACATCACATGATCACACTGACAGAACCACAGGCACATAGACACAGGCAACAGAGCATGCACAATGTCAGCACTAGTACAGTGTATATCCACCTTTCGCAGCAATGCAGGCTGCTATTCTCCCATGGAGACGATCGTAGAGATGCTGGATGTAGTCCTGTGGAACGGCTTGCCATGCCATTTCCATCTGGTGCCTCAGTTGGACCAGCGTTCGTGCTGGACGTGCAGACCGCGTGAGACGACGCTTCATCCAGTCCCAAACATGCTCAATGGGGGACAAATCCGGAGATCTTGCTGGCCAGGGTAGTTGACTTACACCTTCTAGAGCACGTTGGGTGGCACAGGATACATGCGGACGTGCATTGTCCTGTTGGAACAGCAAGTTCCCTTGCCGGTCTAGGAATGGTAGAACGATGGGTTCGATGACGGTTTGGATGTACCGTGCACTATTCAGTGTCCCCTTGACGATCACCAGTGGTGTACGGCCAGTGTAGGAGATCGCTCCCCACACCATGATGCCGGGTGTTGGCCCTGTGTGCCTCGGTCGTATGCAGTCCTGATTGTGGCGCTCACCTGCATGGCGCCAAACACGCATACAACCATCATTGGCACCAAGGCAGAAGCGACTCTCATCGCTGAAGATGACACGTCTCCATTCGTCCCTCCATTCACGCCTGTCGCAACACCACTGGAGGCGGGCTGCACGATGTTGGGGCGTGAGCGGAAGACGGCCTAACGGTGTGCGGGACCGTAGCCCAGCTTCATGGAGACGGTTGCGAATGGTCCTCGCCGATACCCCAGGAGCAACAGTGTCCCTAATTTGCTGGGAAGTGGCGGTGCGGTCCCCTATGGCACTGCGTAGGATCCTACTGTCTTGGCGTGCATCCGTGCGTCGCTGCGGTCCGGTCCCAGGTCGACGGGCACGTGCACCTTCCGCCGACCACTGGTGACAACATCGATGTACTGTGGAGACCTCACGCCCCACGTGTTGAGCAATTCGGCGGTACGTCCACCCGGCCTCCCACATGCCCACTATACGCCCTCACTCAAAGTCCGTCAACTGCACATACGGTTCACGTCCACGCTGTCGCGGCATGCTACCAGTGTTAAAGACTGCGATGGAGCTCCGTATGCCACGGCAAACTGGCTGACACTGACGGCGGCGGTGCACAAATGCTGCGCAGCTAGCGCCATTCGACGGCCAACACCGCGGTTCCTGGTGTGTCCGCTGTGCCGTGCGTGAGATCATTGCTTGTACAGCCCTCTCGCAGTGTCCGGAGCAAGTATGGTGGGTCTGACACACCGGTGTCAATGTGTGCTTTTTTCCATTTCCAGGAGTGTATTTTAGAACTTTTGTTAGAATGTTATCTATCCCTTGTGGTTTATTTGATTTTAAGTTTTCAAATACTCTTTTAAATTCTGACTAATACTGGATCCCCTATCCCTCTGTATCAACTCCAGTTTCTTCTTCTAGCTTGCCCTCACACAATTCCTCCCCTCATAGAGATATTCAATGTACTTTTTCCATCCATCCACTCTCTGCCGAATTCAACATGGGAATTCCCATTGAATTCTTGCCGAAGTTTTTTGATATTTCTGTGTGCTAAATCAATCATTCCAACAACCACCTTTTTTAGACTTTCCTCACATTTTTCAGCTGCCATGTCGTGCCCTATTAACTTCATTGCTACTTGATTTATGTTGCTGTTGCTTTCCACAAACATTTTTGTGCCTCGTTAGTCCTTCAATCAGTTGAAGTATTTGTTCTATTACCCAAGATTTCGTCACAGTTACCTTTCTTCTGTTTACGTTTGTCTGTTCAACATCTGTGACTGCTCTTTTTAAAGATATCTATTCATCATCAAGTGAACTGCCTACTGTGGTATTTCTTATCACAGTATCCACATCTGCAGCATACTTCAAATGTGTCTCACATTCCTCAGTATTTCAGTAATCTACTTCCTTCTGCAATGATTCTTACTGATGGTGCACTTAAACTTGAGTCTATTCTTCATCACTAATAAATTGTTATTTAAGTTTATATCTGCTCCTGGGTACACCTTACAATCCAATATCTGATTTTGGAATCTCTGTCTGACCAATACCTAAACCATCTGGGATCTACCCACATTTGTGGACATTTTCAAGGTATTCCTCTTCTTGTGAACAGAGTATTCATTATTAATGGCTGAAATTTACTGCAGAACTCAATTAGTCTTTCTCCTCTCTCACTCCTAGTACCAAGCCCATATTCTCCCACAACTCTCTCTTCTACTCCTTCCCCTTTCTTTATCTCTTCATCTTCTGCTTGTGACATTGGCCTGTGTACCTGAAGTATTGTTGTTAGTGCTGGTGTGCTATCAAAACTGATGAGAGTGACCCTATTACTGAACTGTTCAGAGTAGCTCACTCTCAACCATGTCTTTCTGTTTATATAAAATCTTACTCCTGTTATATCGTTTTCTGCTGCTGTTGATATTACCCTATGCTCTTCTGACCAGAGATTCAAATCTCAGTCCTATAATCCAGAATCTTTTTGACAATAGAGAGATCATCATGATGTTTTTTTTACAATAACAGCCTACATGTCTACATCTACATCTACATACACTCTTTGCAGGCCACCATGTGGTGCTTGGCAGATGGTGTCATGTACCAGTACTAGTCATTTCTTTTCCTGTTTCACTCACAAACAGAGCAATGGAAAACCCACTGTTTTTAAGCCTCCTTATGACACCTAATTTCTCTTATCTTGTTTTCATGGTCCTTATATGAATTGTACATAGGCAGCAGTAGAATCAATTTGCAGTGAGCGTCAAAACTGGTTCTCTAAAATTCTGCATTAGAGTCTCACAAAAGGAACATCATCTCCCTCCAGCGATTCCAGTTTGAGTTCACAAAGCATTGCGGCAGTACCAGTGCATCGTGGGAGTGGCAAGTGGGTGGGGGTGAGGAGGAGGTAGGGGTGGGGAGGGGGAGGGGGAGGGATAGTGTGGTGGGGGTGGTAGACAGTGAAATGCTGCAGTTTAGACAGAGGGCAGGAGAGAAGGTGGGAGGGGGGGGGGGAGGGGGAGGAAGTAGCGGAAAGGAGAGAAATAAAAACAAATTAAAAGACTAGGTGTGGCAGTGAAATGACAGCTGTGTAGTGCTGGAATGGGAACAGGGATGGGGTTGGATGGATGAGGACAGTGACTAATGAAGATTGAGACCAGGAGGTTACGGGAACGTAGGATGTATTGCAGGGAAAGTTACCACCTGTGCAGTTCAGAAAAGCTGGTGTTGGTGGGAAGGATCTGACTGAACCTACTGGTAACAAATCTAGCAACATGCCTCTGAATTGTTTTGATATCCTCCTTTAATCCAACCTGATACTGATCCCAAACACTTGAGCAGTACTGAAGAATGGGTTACACTAGCTTTCTACATACCATCTCCTTTATAGTTGAATTACACTTTACGAAAATTCCCCCAATGAAACAAAGACGAGTGTTCATCTTGCTCATTATCAACCTGACATGTTCATTCCATTTCAATATCCTTTGCAATGTTATGTCTAGATATTCGAGTGATGTGACTATGTCAAGCGGCACACTATTAATACTGTATTTGAACATTACAGGATTGTTTTGCCTACTCATCCACATTAATAAACTTTTTAGAGCTAGCTATCATTCATCACATCAAGTAGGAATTCTGTATAAGACACCTTGTATCATCCTACAGTCACTCAACAAAGACACCTTCCTGCATACCATAGTGTCATCAGCAAACAGCAGTAAATAGCTGTTCACCCTGTCCATCAGATAATTTATATATATGGAGAATGGGAGGCCAAGGGCACTCATACTTGCTCTCAGGGAAAGGGAAATGTGTTTATTGTAGTCAGGTGTTTTTATTTCAAGGAAATGGTTTGAAAGTTGCTGTTATGCAGGTTTTTTTTTAACACAGTTGTTAATGTTAATGGAATTTTTTATGGCTGCTTATAAGTCACCATTCATCATCTAAAATATTAAAACTGCTCCATACCCCCAGATCTAAGCCCCCTATGCATAAAAACTATCATATGGATGTCCTTGATAAGAGCAGCCTCGCAACACTTTCCTGGGGCACTCCTAATGATACCCTTGTCTCTGATGAACCCTCGCTGAGGGCAACTTACTGGGTTCTATTATTTAAAAAATTTTTGGGCCACTCACATATATGGGAACCTAATCTGTATGCTTGGACCTTTGTCAAATGTCTGCAGGGGTTCACCATGTCAAATTATTTCCAGGTATACATTGTGGGTCTTTAATGCAATGGTATTAATTGGTTTCTACTTCATCATACCATTAATCATTGCTCATTCTTTCACCTTTTAGGGGCAATTTACTGCTCCAAGGGCAAGAGAGTGCCCTGAATCTCTGTCCAGAATGTGGGTGACTATGTTGTAATTCTTTGGCTGCCATTGCTGATTGTTTTTATTCAGAATTTAAGCAATGTCTGGGTGTGAACTCAGGACATTTTGATCACTAGTCAAAGACCTTTACCCTTGACTGTTGGCTCACACTGATTAATCGTGGAAACCTTATTCTTCAATATAGATGTGCTGTTTTTTAAGTGTACTGTTACCTTTCTATATACAAACTAGAGTTACCTACACATGTCCATGTACTTTCAGGCTGACCTCAGGATCTTCTGTAGAGATTTTAATTTGGTTTTGAATAGTAGATACAGTGATTCATGAGGAATATTTCTTTATATAATATGTAAATATTTGTTACAAATTGTCTGATTTATGATGAATGAAAGTTAAAACATTAAAGCAATCCCATTGCCACCTAGCAAACAACAACCATAACTCAAGAGAGCAGCAGCTCTTGAGGGAGGGGAAAGTGTGATAACATTCATATCTGATATGGGTGTTCAGTGGTAAAAAGCCTGGTTATGAACCAGAAGGCTATAGGATCAAATCCTGGTAGTGTCACATTTTTTCACTAATAAACACATGAGCATGATCTTCTGGAATGGGATTCAGAAATTTCCTGGGGATGAATACACTATATTTCCAAATACTTTTACAGGTGGTTGAGGGATGCATTTCAAAATATGATGATAATTTCAAACCGCCAATTTCTGCTTCCCTCACATTAACAATCACAATCTGCAATATTAGAGAAGGAAGGTTGCTACTCACCATATAGTGGAGATGTTGAGTCGCGATAGGCACAACAAAAAGATTCACACAATTATAGCTTTTGGCCATTAAGGCCTTTGTCAGCAATAGACACACATACACACATGCACACACAACACACACACTCATGCAAATGCAACTTACACACATGTCTGCAGTCTCAGATAACTGAAACCACACTGCAAGTGGCAGCAATAGTGCATCATGGGAGTGGCGACTGGGTGGGGGTAAGGAGGAGGTTGGGGTGGGGAGGGGGAGGGATAGTATGGTGGGGATGGCAGACAGTGAAATGCTGCACTTTAGATGGAGGGCAGGAGAGAAGGTGGGAGTGGGGGGGAGGGGGGGAGGAAGTAGTGGAAAGGAGAGAAATAAAAACAAATTAAAAGACTGGGTGTGGCAGTGAAATGACAGCTGTGTAATGCTGGAATGGGAACAGGGATGGGGCTGGATGGATGAGGACGGTGATTAACGAAGATTGAGACCAGGAGTGTTACGGGAATGTAGGATGCATTGCAGAGAAAGTTTCCACCTGCACAATTCAGAAATGTTGGTGGGAAGGATCCATATGGTACAGGCTATGAAGTAGTCACTGAGATGAGGGCTATCATGTTTGGCAGCGTGTTCAGCAACTGGATGGTCCCCACCCTCCAAAACTCACTCTCACCACCACACAGAACCCAGAACATAAACAGACATGCAACACAGTCATGAACCTTTCCTCCAGAAGCCTTAGTCCCACATAAATATCAGTCCTTTCCAAATGCCTCACCTTTTGCCCCACTCCCAAATTCAATCATGCAGGACTTGTTAAAGACCTTCTCTCCTTCTTCCGGTCCCTACAGTGGAAACACTTTTTCACCACCAACCCAACCAGCCAGACTCAACCAAAGACTAATACTGAACCTTGCCTAACTCAGTTCACTCCTCTATCCAACTGTGATCTACCCCCACTGCCTCCAAACCACCCCCTGTTAACTTTCCAGAGTTTCTTAACCTTGAACCTTGCCTCACTATCATTCTCCAAAACCCTCAACATGCAAACTAACCTTACATCCACAGAAAGAACTGCAGTCCACCATCTAAAAACTGATCCCGACCCTATAATCCTACCTGCAGACAAAGGCTCCACCACTGTTGTTTTGAAACACAGGGATTACCTGGCAGAAGGACTGTGTCAGCTGTCAGATACTTCCACCTACAAACCTGGCCATAGAGACGCCATTCCAGTAATCCAGCAGGATCTCCAGTCACTACTCAAATCCTTAGAGCCATCCCAGAACCGCTCCCCAGAGTCCATCTCTCTATTTACCCCTACCACTCCCCACACACCCACCTCCTACATGTTTCCTAAAGTCCATAAACCCAACCACCCAGGGTGACCCATTGTGGCTGGTTATGTGCCCCAACTGAGAGAATCTCTGCTCTCGTAGACCAACATCTTCAACCTATTACCCGGATGTATCCTCCTATATAAAAGATACCAACCATTTCCTCCACCGACTCTCCACAGTTCCAGTCCCTTTACCACACGGTGCCCAGCTTGTCACTGTTAATGCTACCTCCTTGTACACTAACATTCCTAAAGCCCATAGCCTTACTGTTATTGAACACTACCTTTCCAGATGCCCTATGGATTCCAAACCAACAACCTCCTTCCTAGTCTCAATGACCAACTATATCCTCACCCACAATTACTTCTTCTTTGAAGGCATTACCTACAAACAAATCCAGGGTATGGCTATGGGCAATGGGCACCCATATGGCACCATCCTATGCCAACCTATTCATGGGCTGTCTAGAGGAATTCTTCCTAAAAATCCAGAATGCTACACCCCTCACCTGGTTAAGCTTCATTGATGACACCTTTGTTATATGGACTGAATCCACATTCCTCCAGAACCTCAACAAAATCTCCTCCATTTGCTTCACCTGGTCCTACTCAACTCAAGAAGCCTCCTTCATAGATGTTGACCTCCACCTCAGAGATGGCTACATCAGTACCTCCGTCCATATCAAACCTACTAACCACCAGCGATACCTCCACTTCGACAGCTGCCACCCATTCCATACCAAGAAGTCCCTTCCATACAGCCTAGCCAAGCCATCCGTGGCTGTCACATCTGCAGTGATGAGAAGTCCCTCTCAAAATATACCAAAGGTCCCACTGAAGCCTTCACTGGCCGTAATTATCCTACCAACCTTGTACAAAAACAAATCTCCTGTGTCTTATCTTTCCAGTCTCCCACCACCTCCCAAAGTCCCACAGTCCGGCCACAGAGGAGCATTCCCCTCATAATTCAGTACCATCCCAGACTGGAGCAACTGAATTACATTCTATGCCAGGGTTTAAATTACCTCTAGTTGTGCCCTGAAAAAGAAATGTCCTGCCCACTATCCTTCCCATCCTTCCTACAGTGGTATTCCGCCGTCCACTAAACCTTCAAAATATACTCGTCCATCCTTACACAACCCCTGCTCCAAATCCCTTACCTCATGGCTCATATCCCTGCGATAGACCTAGATGCAACACCTGTCCCATACATTCTCCTACCACCACCTACTCCAGTCCGGTCGCTAACATCACCTATCCCATCAAAGGCAGGGCTACCTGTGAAATCAGTCATGTGATTCACAAGCTAAGCTGCAACCAGTGTGCTGAATTCTACGTAGGCATGACAACCAACAAGCAGTCTGTCTGCATGAATGGCCACCAACAAACTTTGGCCAATAAACAATTGGACCACCCTGTTGCTGAACAAGCTGCAAAACATGATATCCTTCATCTCAGTGACTGCTTCACAGCCTGTGCCATATGGATCCTTCCCACCAACACCAGCTTTTCTGAACTGCGCAGGTGGTAGCTTTCCCTGCAATACATGCTACATTCCCGTAACCCTTCTGGTCTCAGTCTTCGTTAGTCACTGTCCTCATCCATCCAGCCCCATCCCTGTTCCCATTCCAGCACTACACAGCTGTCCTTTCACCACCACACCCAGTCTTTTAATTTGTTTTTATTTCTCTCCTTTCTGATACTTCCTCCCCCCCCCCCCTCCCACCTTCTCTCCTGCACTCCGTCTAAGCTGTGGCACTTCACTGTCCACCATCCCAACCATACCATCCCTCCCACTCCCCACCCCAGCCTCCTTCTTGCCACCACACAGTTGCCACTCCCATAATGCACTGGTGCTGCTGCTCACAGTGTCGTTTCAGTTATCTGAGACTGCAGATGTGTGTGCAAGTTGCATTTGAGTGAGTGAGTGTGTGTGTGTGTGTGTGTGTGTGTGTGTGTGTGTGTGTGCGTGCGCGCGTGTGTGTGTATGTGTGTCTGTTGCGGACAAAGGCCTTAATGGCCGGAAGCTATAATTGTGTGAATCTTTTTGTTGTGCATCTCCACTATATGGTGAGTAGCAACTTTCCTTCTCTAATATTGTTATATTATATCCTGGATTTTCCATTGTTCAATCACAATCTGCACTCTTTATTCACTGCAAATTTTTCAAACAAGGGCAGTGAGTTACTCAGCTTTCAAATAGTCGAATAAAAGTGACCAATAATGAAAAGATAACTGCCTAACCACATGATGTGGGACTTACATTTTGAAATAATCAATTATTGTTAACCAATAGCTTCCCTGCAATTCTTTAAGAACAATTACATACGAAAAGCATGTGAATTCATAATATGTGGTGTTTTTTTATGTTTCAAGTAAAGTATTTTCTAAAATAGTACTTCAGCAACTTTGCTTGTTTGCATGCAGTATGTTCTTTTTGCAGCGTAGTATGTAACTTAACTGTCAGCTTTCTGCTCTCCTTGAAACAAACCTATATGTTGACATGATTCTTTACATAGCACGGTGAAACAGTTTGCCATAAAGAGTCCATGACAAAGGAGTGTGGCAATGCAAAGTGCATACTAATCTTCACAAGAGGTGTCCTATAACACAACCTAAACACATACATCACATGTGTTTTTCTTTTTTTCTTTTTTTACTTTATTTGTGCTGCCTCAGCCATTCTCCCATGCTCACTGACCCACACGTACACTCATAATTCCCATGCAGCATTTACATTGATTGTAAACCTATTACTCACATCATAATGTGCTCCCATTATTGCCATGAGATGTCACTTAAGTGCCAATTCTATACAGAACACACAACACTCATGACTCCACATAACTTTCCTGCCATGTACTGCATACATTGTGTAAGTTATATGAAATTGTTGATATTCACTTACTTAATACTGGTTTCTGAATTTTATTTGTGGACTGCAAACAAAATATGCTACACCAGTCAAGTCGTCTGGCCATAAGTGCTCAATGCTTCCTGTGTGAAGCTGGGCCAGGTCGCTGTATTTCATATAATGTGTAAATGTAACATCTAGTAAAATTTTATTTCACTCATTTAAGTATGAAGAGAGTCTGAGCATTCTGATCTTTGAAACCTTATCAGACCAACATAATAAACATTAGTCAAAATACATACTGAAACTACCTGCCATAGTATACTTTTATGAGCTCCTTTCATATAGCAGTGAAAACTAGTATTTAAGCAAATCCATAGTGTTTTGCATTTATTCCCAAGAAGAAAACTGTCAACTTTCTAGGGTGGCTCTGCCACAAATGTAACAAGACTGTGAGATTGTGCCCAAGTTGTTCTTGGTCAATTATGCTGATCAACTGCAATGTGATTTTCAGGCAGTTATCCACACTGGTTTTAGCACTGGTCAACAGGATAAGCGTTGCTGGTTCAGTTATGCTTGAAAGAAACATGATGAATTTCAACAACCATGTATAGATTTAACCATTACTTATCCCCTTTAAATAAAACAGGCCAAATGACATTCATATGCACAAACACAGAGAAAGGAATGTGTAAGATACTGCATCTCTGCAATTTGAGTAATGTCCCTCAACACTTTCATAAAGAATTAGCCCCTGCCCTGTGGAAAACCATATTCAGCCACTACTCGACTAAATCTCAAAATGAAATTAATTTTAAAAACTTAGAACCATATGGGGAAAAAGTGTCTATGCCACACTTGTAATAGTTAATATCAATTGGAAAATTATGGTAATGATTCAGATGACAGACTGTTACCAATTTCTCAGAGAAATAATGCAAACAAAACTCACCTTATCAGCATTTGAAATTAAATCACCTACCATTCAACCAGGTCTCACTTTATTACTCACATTGCAGATCAGTGTTTTGTTTCCAGAAAATACATGTACTGACAGTCATTTTGGTCCATGTCAAACAACCATTTATTCTTTTGTGACATACCCACAGAGAGTGACTACAGGATTCAAAACAATGAAAGTAATCAATTTTTGACAATATAATGTAATCTGGCACATAAAAAATCTACTCTCCAAGCAGTGGCAGGAGAACACACACATAAAAAAAGATTTTAATTATGCAAGCTTTTGGAGCCAGTGGCTCCTTCTCCCAGCAGAAGTGTTGAAGGGGAAGGAAGAGATGAGAAGGAAAATGTCAGGAGATGTTTAGGAAAATGGACAGAGATTGGAAAAGTCACACAGAATCCAGGTTCAGGGAGATTTACCAGATGAGATGAGAAGGAAAGACTGATTGTTGAGGACTGCACCAACTGATTTTTGAAAATGTTAAGGCTTAAGACAGGGTAATATGGAAGACAGAGATTACTGCTAAAACATAATGCATGAGTTAATACAAGCGATAAGCTAAGTGGATTTTATGTAACAGAGGTGGGAAGGAGAATGGCAAAAAATTGACAGGCCTAAAAATGAAAGGTGTAGAAAACGAAAATGGAGTGGGGAAAGGAGTAGTTACTGTGAAGAAATTAACATAAATTAAGACCAGGTGGGTGGTGAGAACCATGGTCATGTTGTAGAACTAGTTCCCACCCACAGAGTTCTGAGGAACAGGTATCTGGGGGAAGATACCAGATGGCGCACATGGTGAAACAGACACAGAGGTCATGATTGTCATGTTGTAGAGCATGCTCTGCAGCAGAATATTGTGGGCTGCCAGTATACACCCTATGCCTATGTCTATGCCCATTCATCCTAATTCACATCTACATCTACATTTATACTCCGCAAGCCACCCAACGGTGTGTGGCGGAGGGCACTTTACGTGCCACTGTCATTACCTACCTTTCCTGTTCCAGTCGCGTATGGTTCTCGGGAAGAACGACTGCCGGAAAGCCTCCGTGCATGCTCGAATCTCTCTCATTTTACATTCGTGATCTCCTTGGGAGGTATAAGTAGGGGGAAGCAATATATTCGATACCTCATCCAGAAACGCACCCTCTCGAAACCTGGACAGCAAGTTACACCATGAAGCAGAGCGCCTCTCTTGCAGAGTCTGCCACTTGAGTTTGCTAAACATCTCCGTAATGCTATACCACTTACGAAATAACCCTGTGATGAAACATGCCGCTCTTCTTTGGATCTTTTCTATCTCCTCTGTCAACCCAACCTGGTGCGGATCCCATACTCATGAGCAATACTCAAGCATAGGTTGAATGAGTGTTTTGTAAGCCACATCCTTTATTGATGGACTACATTTTCTAAGGACTCTCTCAATGAATCTCAACCTGGCACCTGCCTTACCAACAATTAATTTTATATGATCATTCCACTTCAAATTGTTCCATACGCATACTCCCAGATATTTTACAGAAGTAACTGCTACCAGTGTTTGTTCCGCTATCATATAACCATACAATAAAGAATCCTTCTTTCTATGTATTTGCAGTACATTACATTTGTCTATGTTAAGGGTCAGTTGCCACTCCCTGCACCAAGTGCCTATCCGCTGCAGATCTTCCAGCATTTGACTGCAAATTTCTAATGCTGCAACTTCTCTGTATACTACAGCATCATCCGCGAAAAGCCGCATGGAACTTCCGACACTATTTACTAGGTCAATTGATAACTTGGTGGTAATCATGAAGATATAAAAGGCCAAACGGTGTTTACATAACAGCAGGTATATGTGTCATCTCACAGAAGGCTCTCCCTTTGATAGTATATGTTTTGCCAGTTACAGAGCTGTTATAGGTTGTGGTAGGAGGGTGCATAGGCAAGTCTTGCAGTGGAGACAGTCACAGTCGTAGGAGCTATAGGGTAGGTAGATAGGTGCAGAAGGAATATAGGATCTGACAAGAATATTGCAGAGATTGGGAGGACAATGAAAAGCTGTTCTAGGTGTGGTGGGCAAAATGTCAGATAGGGCGTGATTTTTGAAACTCATGGTCTTATCAAAGTAACTGATTAGTACATTTAAGACCAGGATAATACTGAGAAGCAGACTCTGAAGATGCTGTTTTGGAGGGATCAGTGGTACCAGGATTGGATGTGATGGCCCAGGAAATCTGCTTTTGTATTAGACTGGTGAGGTAATTACGTGCAGTGAATTCTAAGGTGAGAATGGTGGTGTGTTGCTGTAAAGAGTCTGCATCCTGATAAATACGTTTGCCTTGAACACCAAGGCTGTATGGAAGGGAATGTTTGACATGTAAAGGATGGCAACTGTCAAAAAATTTAAATACTGTTGTTTGTTAGTAGGGTTAATGTGGACAGAAGTATGTAGCTGACCTTTGGTCAAGGAAAGTGGCATGGGGTTTGAAGTAAAACCATGTGAAATTTAAATGGGAGAAGGAATTTAGAGATTCCAGGAATTGTAACAGGTCAGCCTCACAATATGTCCATAAGGCAAAGATGTCATCCATGTATTTAAACCAAACCAGGGGCTGAAGGCTAATGGATCCCAGGAAAGTGACCCCTGAAAAGGTTGGCATAGGAAGGAGCTGTCCTGATTCCCAGGGCCATACCCCTGATCTGTTTGTATGTATTTGTTTGGATGAAGACTCTTTACAGCGATACACCACCATTCTAAACTCCGACTTCACTGGATGTCTTTATCCCACCAGTCTAGTTCAAAAGCAGATTTCTGTGAGATCCCTCCAAGAAACATCTCTAGTCACTCATTATTATCCTGGTCTAGAATGTGTTAATCAGCTTCTTTGACAAGGTTATGACTTCCTGAAATCATGCCCTGAAATGAGGTCCAATCTGTCTGACACACATAGAACACTTTTTCATCACCCTACCAATCCCTGCAATGACCTTGTCAGACACTGTGCTGCTTCTGCACCCATTTCCCTACACTATGGCTCCTATCCCTGTGACCATTCCCAATACAAGACTTGCCATATGCACCCTCTTACCACCCCCTATACCGGCCTGTAACTGGCAAAACATATGCTATCAAAAGGGAGAGCCATCTGTGAAATGACGCATTGTATACCAAATGTTATGTAGTTATCAGTTAGGATGAATAGGCATAGGTGTAGGCCCAGGGTATATAGTGGCAACACACAATATCCTGTTGCAGGGTGTGCTCTACAAATTGACAGCCATGATCTCTGTGTCTATTTTATTGGACGCGATATCTGGATTCTTCCCCTGACATCAGTTTCTCAGAAATCTGCAGGTTGGAATTAGCTCTACAACATGTCCATGGTTCTCACCAATCACCTGGCCTTAATTTGCATTAATTTTCTACATCTTTCATTTTCTGACCTGTCAGTTTTTTGCCATCCCCTCACACCTTTGTTACATACAATCCACATAGTTTTTCACTCTTATTAACTCATGCATGATGTTTTAGCAGTAATCTCTCTCTTGCATATTACCCTGTCTTTCACCTTTAAGCTCTCAGGTTTTCAAATCTTGTCCGGTGCAGTCCCCAACAATCAGTCTTTGCTTCTCATCCTGTCCAGTAAGCCTCTCCTGACTGGGGGATCTGGGTGACTTTTTTAAACTGTTCCCCTTTTCATAAACCTCTCCAGCTGTCTCTCTTCCCCTTCAACTCTTCTACCAGTAGAAGGAGCCACTGACTCTGAAAGCTTGTAAAAGTTAAACATTTTTGTGTGTGTGTTCCCTGCCACTGCTAGGTGAGTAGACTTTTTTTATTTATCTATTTACAATTACTTTATAAAGGGTTCATCAGTTAAAATACATTATTAGCTTTTAAAATATGTGGAACTTTCTTGAATTTTTTTTAGCTACATAGCATTTGTTTAATCAAGTGTGAGGTATTCATGCAGTGTGGCTGTTCAGGGCTCATGACATATGCTACCTGTGTTATGGGTATAACTGTCTCTACCTTTTCCAAATCCTCATTCCATCTGATGTATCTGGGGGTTATGCTTACAAACCACATAAAATAATGTACACATAACTGAACTGTAAGGATTAGTTTTTATTTCTAATAATGCAACTATACTTTCAAAAACAAACACAGATAACTCGAGACTGAAAGTAACTACAAAGATAAACTTTGTGCTGAAGGTAACACATACGACAGTCTGATATTACAGTGCTTGTGTTGTTCAGAAATATGACGTAATGTTGCTTCAGACATGCATGCTTGTCCAAAGGAATAGCCACTTCAGTGATTACAGCCATTATGAAATACATTAAATGTGTTTACAGTTGCGAATATCAACAACCATTACATAGTGGAACTATGGCAATGAAAATCTGTGCCAGATCAGGACTCAAACCCAGATTTCCCACTTATCATGAGCAGCTCACCTTACCATCAAGCTATCCAAACCCAGCTCACAGCCATACCCAAACTTCCACATGTATTGAATCATGTGTGCATGCATGCAGGTCTGAAAGGACATTGCATCACACTTCTGGACAACACAGGCATGGCAAAATTATATTAATCTGCTGACACTTGCGAGGGACTTTCAATTAAAGTGTTTTCCCTGTATGGGAATACACATAATGAATGTATAAGTGCAGGTTGTAGATGCATGATTGACAACAGATTGAAGTTTAGGTCTGACCATGAGTCACACTCAGATAGCCTAATGATAAGGTGGCAACTCGTGATAAGTGAGAAACTAGGTCCAAGCTCTGGTCCGGCACAGATTTACATTGTCATCATTCCATTATACAGCTAACACTTATCCATATTATCCATATTCTCAGCTGAAAATACATTTAATGCATACTACAGTCAGTTGCTGGATCAACTATTCCCATGCAGAGCCCCACCCCTTACTATAATGCAGTGCATCTGGATTTTAGGTAAATTTAAACTCTATTTGCCAGATGGCTCTCATGCAGCATCAGTGCAGCTGCTGGATGCAGTAACAGTGAGGCTGCCAGCTAATATAGGGGTTGGTAACAGTAGGTGACGTCTGCTCAGGTGTCTCTAGGTATGGCATGGATTGCAGCATCAGTGGGGTGTCATGTAGGGGTAAAAGTGTGGTGTCACTGCCAGACACCACACTTGCTAGGTGATAGCCTTTAAATCGGCCGCAGTCCGTTGGTATACGTTGGACCCGCGTGTCGCTACTATCAGTGATTGCAGACCGAGCACTGCCACATGGCAGGTCTAGTCTAGAGAGACTCCCTAGCACTCACCCCAGTTGTACAGCCGACTTTGCTAGCGGTGGTTCACTGGCTACATAGGCTCTCGTTTGCAGAGATGACAGTTTAACATAGCCTTCAGCTACGTCATTTGCTACGACCTAGCAAGATGCCATATTCTTCAAGAATGTATTCTGAACAGACAATATTGTGAATCATGTACCGTCAAGAGCGATGTTCATCATTAATGAATTAAAGTTAAGCATGAAACTAATTATGTCCACTTTCTGAGTTCTCATTCCTTGTCATGTTCCAGACCTCATATACACTCCTGGAAATGGAAAAAAGAACACATTGACACCGGTGTGTCAGGCCCACCATACTTGCTCCGGACACTGCGAGAGGGCTGTACAAGCAATGATCACACGCACGGCACAGCGGACACACCAGGAACCGCGGTGTTGGCCGTCGAATGGCGCTAGCTGCGCAGCATTTGTGCACTGCCGCCGTCAGTGTCAGCCAGTTTGCCGTGGCATACGGAGCTCCATCGCAGTCTTTAACACTGGTAGCATGCCGCGACAGCTTGGACATGAACCGTATGTGCAGTTGACGGACTTTGAGCGAGGGCGTATAGTGGGCATGCGGGAGGCCGGGTAGACGTACCGCCGAATTGCTCAACACGTGGGGCGTGAGGTCTCCACAGTACATCGATGTTGTCGCCAGTGGTCGGCGGAAGGTGCACGTGCCCGTCGGCCTGGGACCGGACCGCAGCGACGCACGGATGCACGCCAAGACCGTAGGATCCTACGCAGTGCCGTAGGGGACCACACCGCCACTTCCCAGCAAGTTAGGGACACTGTTGCTCCTGGGGTATCGGCGAGGACCATTCGCAACCGTCTCCATGAAGCTGGGCTACGGTCCCGCACACCGTTAGGCCGTCTTCCGCTCACGCCCCAACATCGTGCAGCCCGCCTCCAGTGGTGTCGCGACAGGCGTGAATGGAGGGACGAATGGAGACGTGTCGTCTTCAGCGATGAGAGTCGCTTCTGCCTTGGTGCCAATGATGGTCGTATGCGAGTTTGGCGCCGTGCAGGTGAGCGCCACAATCAGGACTGCATATGATTGAGGCACACAGGGCCAACACCCGGCATTATGGTGTGGGGAGCGATCTCCTACACTGGCCGTACACCACTGGTGATCGTCGAGGGGACACTGAATAGTGCACGGTACATCCAAACCGTCATCGAACCCATCGTTCTACCATTCCTAGACCGGCAAGGGAACTTGCTGTTCCAACAGGACAATGCACGTCCGCATGTATCCCGTGCCACCCAACGTGCTCTAGAAGGTGTAAGTCAACTACCCTGGCCAGCAAGATCTCCGGATCTGTCCCCCATTGAGCATGTTTGGGACTGGATGAAGCATCGTCTCACGCGGTCTGCACGTCCAGCACGAACGCTGGTCCAACTGAGGCGCCAGGTGGAAATGGCATGGCAAGCCGTTCCACAGGACTACATCCAGCATCTCTACGATTGTCTCCATGGGAGAATAGCAGCCTGCATTGCTGCGGAAGGTGGATATACACTGTACTAGTGCCGACATTGTGCATGCTATGTTGCCTGTGTCTATGTGCCTGTGGTTCTGTCAGTGTGATCATGTGATGTATCTGACCCCAGGAATGTGTCAATAAAGTTTCCCCTTCCTGGGACAATGAATTCACGGTCTTCTTATTTCAATTTCCAGGAGTGTAGTTCTTCCCTCTTCACACCAGCCTGCATGAGCTAAACACGTGCATTTTGGCCTCCTCTACTAACACGGTGTTGGCTCTCCTGCCAACACTACAAAAAGTAGGACAAACACTGGCTTTACCCATTTGAGAGCAATCTCCTTTGTGTGGTCTCCTCATCACAACACTGCAAAGGGACCAAATTATGGTAGTTGGAGTAGTGATTTGATGGATTCTGTGTGGAGCATGATCTGAGTGCAGTTATTCAAGGCTTTTTGGGCAAGAACAGGATGTTCACTGCATTGTGAAGCAGGTGGGCAATAAATCATGGCTAAACAGTCTCAGAGCCATTGTATCAGATACAGCAGTCTGAAACATAGCAAGATAAATTACTCCATTGGCTACCATTTTACCCCTTTAAATAACTAATTTTTTCTTGTCTTTCAACTGATACCAATCATACACAGATGTATATATCAAGTGTACAAAGACTGCCAGATTATTATTCATGATTTTACATAATCTTATTATAATTTGCAGTCTGCAAACTGTAATGGTATAATCAGTTTTCCATAAAACATTTTCTTTCAAGGTAAACCGGCAATTGAAATTATTACCAGGTTATGTGATTGTGAAAATGTGGTGAACTGATTACTATTTATTTATAAAAAGATGACATCACTAGAAAATCCTGATTTTGCTCTTTCCAATAGCTGGTTATTTTTCTCTGAAAACTTAGAATTTATTCATAATTAAATTTTGGACACACCCAAAAATACTTTTGTTATTTCAAAATTTAAGCTTGTTTGCTTGTGGTACCCGATATTATACTTTTGTTGCCTTAACTTTTCTGAATGCAACAGTGTTTTTGATTGCCTAAATCAGGCACTAATTAAGAAACTGCACATATTAGAGAAATTACAAACCTGAGGATTTTACATGGAAATGGAATCCATTAAATAGTATATCCCACTTTTATACTTTTATAATCATTTAACAAACAGTTAAATAAGGCTATTTTTGGGCTAAGCAGTTGGAAACACTTGTTACATATGACCATTACATTATTATAATCAAAAATATTATTACTGATTTCACAAAATATCCAAATGTACATCTTTATGTACCCTGGCCAGGCAATGAATCCTCAGTTCATGCTTGGAAACTGTCAAAAGAACATCTACATGTAAAGAGTCCGTAAAGTCAACATCCGTATGTCTGTTGGCTACTGTGTTAATATCTATCTTTGTAAAATTTCTTTGAAGCCATGTCTAGCAACCAGCTAATTGACACATATGGGAATCCTTCCTACTTAATAGAATCTCAAACACCTCACATGGCTCAGACTCACTGATGTCATCTTCAGGATCTTGACTGATGATGAAGAAATCCTGCCTGCCTTCCTCTAGAACATCAACACCTTTTCTCTGATTCACTTCACCTGGCTGGCCCTTCACAGCCCAACAAGCTACCTTTCCTGACATCGAGCTCCACCTCATCGATGGCTCCATCAGTATCTCTGTCCACTGTGAACCTACCAGCCACTAACAATAGCTCCATTTTGACAGTTTCCACCCATTCCACAACATCTGCATACACTTTGTCCAGAAACAGATTTCCTACGCCTTAACTCCCCAGGCACCTACTATTCCTCACATAACCACTGATGGCCACAAAGGGCTGTCCCCTCACAACTGAGTACCACACATGACTAGAGCAAGCTCTCCAATAGAATTTCAACTACCTCCCTTAATACGCTGATATGAGAAATATCCTCTCCAATATCTTCCTCATCCCTTCCACCACACAGCTTGTCCATCCTTATTTCACTCTTGTTTCCAATATCTTGCCCCTTGGTTCATATCCCTGTAAAAGACCTACATGCTAGACCTGTCCCATACATCCACCCGCCACCACCTATTCAAGCCCTGTCACAACCATTTTCTACACCATCCAATGCAGGGACACCTGTGCGAGCAGCGATGTTTTCTCCCAACTTAGGTGCAACCATTTTGTGGCATTCTACACAAGCATGATCACTAACAAACTATCTGTCCATAATAATTGCCATTGTCAAACTGTGGCCAAGACGCAGATAGACCACCCAGTTGCCAAAAATGCCACACAACATGGTGTGGCTGACTCAACGATTGCTCCACAGCCTGTGCCACTTGGAGTCTTACCACAAGCACCAGCTTTTGTGAATTGTGCAGATGAGAACTTTCCATGCAACATATCCTTCATTCCTGTAACTCCCCTGGCCTCAACCTATGCTAATCCCTGTCATCTCCTTCTATGTTCCCACTGCAGCCTCACAAATGCTTTCTGTCCCCCATTTGCAGCTTCAGCTTCATAGTTCTTCCCCTTCTCTGCTTCTCTTCTCTCCTCCCTCCCCCCTTCTCCTCAGCATAGCATCTGAATGCTTCACCTAGCAGCCCATTATCCTGTCCCCACCACACTCCTACACACTCCCACAGCCAGATTACAGCATCTTCCCCCATTCTTGCCATTTCATGCCCCGTGCTTCTTGTGTACACCAACTACCCTCCCCAGCAGAGATTGCTACTCACTTCAGCCAAGCCTCAGTGCCCAGAGACAAATATGTGTATCTACATATACATCTATGCTATTTAAATCAATGCGAGGTGCTTGGCAGAGAGTATATCCCATTGGAACAGTTATTATGGTTTCTGCCAGTTCCATTCATGTATGTAGGGTGGAAAGAATGATTGTTTGAATGCCTCTGAGCATCCTGTAATTATTCTAATCTTATCCTCACAATCCCCATGTGAGTGATTGGTATGAGATTGTAGTATATTCATAGAGTCATCATTTAAAGCTGGTTCTTGAAGCTTTGTTAACAGACTTTCTTGGGATAGTTTACATCCGCCTTCCAGTTCAGTTCCTTTGATATCTCTGAGCAATCCCCAAGGGATCAAACAAAATCTGCGACCATTCATGCTGCCCTTCTTTGTATATGTTCAATATCTGCTGTTAGTCCTATCTGGTACAGATCCATCACACTTGAGCAATATTCTAGGCCCAGTCATACACATGATTTGTAAGCAATCTCCTTTGTAGACTGATTGTAGTTCCCCAGTATTCTGCCAATAAACCAAAGTCTGCTACCTGCTTTACCCATGACTGAGCCGATGTAATTATTCCATTTCATATTCTTACAAAGTGTTACACCCAGATATTTGCATGACTTGGCCGGATCCAACAGTGACTCATTGATATTATAGTCATAGGATACTATGTTTTTTCAATTTGTGAAGTGTACTATTTTGCACTTCTGAACATTTAAAGCAAGTTGCCAATACTGCACCACTTTGAAATCTTATAAAGACCTGTATGGATATTTATGCAGCATCTTTCAGACAGTACTTTATTATAGGTAACAGCATCATCTGTGAAAAGCCTGCTGTTACTGTTAATATTGTCTACAAGGTCACTAATATACAACACGAACAGCAAGTGTCCCAACACACTTCCCTGGGGTACACCTGAAGTTACTCTTACATCTGATGATAACTCTCCATCCAAGATAACATGCTGCATCCTTCCTACCACAAAGGCCTCAGTCTGGTCACAAATTTCACTCTATACCCCATATGATCCTACTTTCGACAATAAGTCAAATGCTTTTTGGAAATCAAGAAATACTGCATCTACCTGACTGCCTTGTACTCTAGCTCAATAAATGATTTGTTCAGAAAGCTAGTGTCTTTTCTCTCCCTTTTTCTTTTGTGTGTGCTTGTTGACAATTCAACATTCATGATATTATTTATGAACACCTTGGAAGTAAGTATTACCAGTTTATTCACAAACACAGTTTATAACAACATGCACACCATGCCAATACACCATCACTATGTTTGTCACCCTACCCCCAAATAATTACTCTTATCGAGACCTCATTGTGAGGTGAGATGTCTGATCTACACCTAGTGCAAGCAGATAGTGAGTCAATTATGGAAACATTCTGTCCTGAGAGAAGAAATAGCAAAGGTGGTTCACGAAGACCACTTTCGCATTATGAATCTGTTGCACCAGTTATGGTATCAGAAGGCACAGTAATGTTTATTTCATTTGCAGATCCAGTAACAGTTGATATTGATGAGTGGGCTTTTAAAAAAGACAACTTGGTACATGACATATGTTGCAGACACAATGCAAATTACTGGAAGTAATAAGAATACATTACTGACAAAAAGTGTTGATTAATGCTATTGGAAAATCTACATCTACATCTACACTGTGCAAACCACCATGAGGTGCATGGCATATCTTATTTACTGCCTGGATGAAATTTAACTCATTGTTAGTAGTTATTAAATGTTTATGGGCATCCTTGGGATAATTAGACAGAGAATCATTTGTGATTAGTATGTGTGATTCCATATAATAAACTGGTACTTCCTTGGTAATGAAAATTTCCAGCTGCAAGAAAAGTAATTGGCAATACAGAAGGCATATCAAACAGATCACATGTTAAATCACAGTGCCTAGAATTTAAAATTAATTAATTTGAGTGTAAAACGTGGTTTAGATGTATCAAATTTTTACATGTAAATGTAACATGAAGGGTTAAACTGAAGAAGTAAGTTATACCTTCAGAACAGTATTTGAGAAAAGATTGTTGAAGGTGCATTAAAATTCTAGGGAGCAATCTCTCAGAGGACTGCTCATAACCAATTCTTTCTCACAGTTATACCTTCTACTGTCTAAGAATACCATAAATTCTGGGCAAATTAACTTATGACTACATTTACACATGTGCAGGTCATGCTCATACAGAGATATGAAATACCTTTGAGCTGTAATGATTAGTAAATAATCTCTTAGTTGATGCGTGATGTGAATGTCGACCTATTACCACATAATGGTGTAAGTATAAAGCTTATGCATTTCAGAATTATGCTTCAAGCTAGGAATAGGTATCAAAATAATAACAGTTGATTTATTTTCAATAATTAGATATTGTGTGGTAATTAACATGTAGTAAGCACATAGATTACATGAGTTAACAGAGTCCAGGTATTTCATCTAACTGACTTTCAAGTAATAGTAAGATCTGCAATAGCTTCCGTGAATGCAAACAGAACAGTGCTTGAACTGCTTTTTAGGACTGTTCTTAAATTAAGAGCATGTATACCAGCATTTGATAGCCTCTAAGTAATTCTTAGCCATAGGGTGTCTAAATCTAAGTGGGCACTCACAGCTTGAGCACCTCAGGGATAGTTGCATTAATTTCGCCTTGAATTGTGTTGAAATGTGTAATGAATTGCTTTACAGTCTATTCAATAAATACTGTTATTAGTAATGGTTCTTTGCATAATGGAATTAATCCATAATATAATTATTTCATTAGAGAGGTTAACTGAATTTGTAACAGACTCTTGTTCAAGAGTTAATATTTTGTTCTTAATGTCCATCAGATCTCAGGTGGTTGAAGTAGCAAAATCAAACCAGTTAAGTTTGCATGTAATCGATGTTTTGTGTGACAACAGGTTTAAGAAGCAATCAATCTTCTGCCCATAACTAGTAAATGTAGACTCTACCTGCATTTTTGTAGGGATCCAGTTGTTATATCAAGATGTTCTTATTTCCAAAACTATATTTGTTTCAGAAAGAACACATACAATTTATGGAACACAGTACTTTGTAGGGCCAACATAGGATACAATCCTGTTTACAGTCACTTAAATAATACTATTTCTTTGGCAGTTCACCACAGCGTGCCAGGGAGCTAACCCAGATGGCCTCTATAAGTGGGTCTGTGAACTGTATGGATGCATGATCTCTGAAATCACACTCATCATGAGTGTAAGTGCATCACTCCTCTCTTCTAAGGGGCGAGAAAACCACATACATATATAAAAACACAAGGCACAGAAAAATACATTGCACAGAAAAAATGCAGGGTTCAGAAAAACTGAAGGGTACAGAAAAATTGCAGGGTACCTAAAGAAAGTACTGGTACCACAAGAAAGCACTTGTACCAAAAATAAGTACTGGTACCAAAAAAGCACTGGTACTAAAAAGAAATCACTGGTACCAAGAAACAGCACTGGCACTGAAAAAAGTAAAGAAAAAAAGCACTGATCTCACAAAGCACTGAGATTATGAGTCGTGGGAAAAACCAATGATGGCACTGAGGCCCATTTCATTGCCTAACAATGGCAGCTGCTGTGGCATGTGATGGGCAGGCACTGCAAGTGATGAGGGGGCGATCTGGCCTGCCATCCCCCTTGTCGTGAGACCAGGTACAGAATCTCCATAGCAACGTCCTTGCTGAGGTCAGTGGTCGGTCCCAGAGGTGTCAGCAGGGATGCTGGAGGCAATGGCTGCTAGGACTCAGCATCGAAGGTGGTGGTGGCTGTGGTGTCAGGCATGGCAGGGGCTGCACTGGCAATGGCAGTCATGCAATGGGGGCAGAGGCAGGGATCCAAGCCAGTGATCCACCAGACAGCGACCCCCAGTGTGGAGTGAACCGTGCCATCTGCGACACAGGGACAGGTCTCGGCGGTGGAGGAGACTGGGGAGATGGTGGGCCCTCAGGAACGGATCGCACTAAGCTTGGCTGCAGCTGGTCAAAGTGATGGGACGTCCACCTGTAAGGAGTGCAGATGATGCACAGGTGCTGGCCCATGACTCTTGATAATGGCAGGATTCCAGTTTGGCTGCAGCCAAAACCAAGACCCCAGAGAAGTACACCCAGCTGTAGCCATCATGGAGCTGGTGATGCCAGCGGAATGACATCAGATTCAGCAGGTGAAGGAGGATCTGTGGTTCCTGTCCATGTAGCAGCTCTGCTGGGCTCTTGTCCCCAACTGGAGTGAACTCAAAAAAGGATTTAAAGCATCTTCATGGCATCTGCAAGGTACATATTTCTGCATCTGAGTTTTAAACATCCAAACTATGTGTTTCGCCTCATCATTAGATTGAGGATGAAATGGGGGAGCCATGAGAAAGTGAACACCACTAACCTGACAAAAAGATGCAAATTCTCAAGAAACAAACTGAGCATCATTTTCAGTAACCAGGGTATGTGGAAGTCACTTAATTGCAAAAATCTTATATGGGGCCAAAACAGTGGCCACTGGATTAGGACGGACAATGTACCACACAGGGAAATTTGGAACAGGCATCCATTACAATGAGCCAATACTGATTTAGAAAGGCCCCAGCAAAATCAACTCGTAGACAGTCCCAGGGGCATCAGCCAGGGAAAAAAGATGCCCGCAGGTCTACCTCTTGCTGAAAACAATGAGTGCAAGTGGCAATAAGCCGCATTAATGTTCCCATCTATGCCTGGCTGATACACATGCTTGTAGACTGACATGAAGAAGGCACAGTATATTACAGCATAAGAAAGAAGGAATCACAACCCGGGAACAGCACCCTCCACAACTGACAAAATTAATCTGTCAAACAAAGACAGGCAATGCTGTATAGAGAAGTAATTAAGCAAGGGATTTGAGACACTGCCCACAGTTTTTCCAGCACCTGTGCTGCACAAAAGAGTGGACCCGACTAAGATCTGTGATGATGGTCGATACTATCGTGGCACAAGTGAAGGGAAAACCATCAGCTGTATTCTGGTTCTCAGTATCTAAATACAAACAAAGCAATTCATGCTGATCAAATGCCAGGTTCAGCCCAATTGGAAGGCGCGATAAGGCATTGGCATTGGCATGTTGTGGCATCAGTAAGGCCGGTATTACACTATCAAATTTCTTTGTCAAAGATTTGATCAAAGATGTGATCAAATATTCAGTCAAATATATTTGACAAAGATCTTTGACATAGCGCTAGAAGGGGTATTACACTGTCATCATATTTTTCGTCAAAGTTCAAGATGACTGACAACAACAACTTATTAACTGCAGCAATTGGATGTACCACAATTGCACTATGTGCACATGTGGAAGAGAAGCAGGGAAAAAAAAAGGAAACACACCTGGGTGAAGCCATGGGTTTTATGACAATATGACAAAAACAGTCAACAAAACTTGTTACATGAGCTTATAGTGGAGGACGTCAAGTCGTACATCAATTACTTAAGAATGGATGAGCAAACATTTCTGTTATGTGCCAAGTGAAGTGTATCCTCATATCACAAAGCACGATATTTACTTAAGAACTGCTACATCTGCAGGAGACAGGCTCACTGTAACACTCTGATTCCTTGCTACAGGAGAGGGTTAGGTTAGGTTAGGTTAGGTTAGGTTAGGTTAGGTCAGGTCAGGTCAGGTCTCCAATCTTCTTAATCTATTTTTGTATTCAGGGTGCCTCACATTGTAAAGTGCCTCATCAGCTTCATACATCTCTATTAATTTTGTAGTTGTTAGCACAGACCAATTGTATTTACCAGCAATGTTTATAAAAACACACAGCCGATAGAACGCTGCAGCGATGCTAGCGCTCCATGTGGTAACATGTCACATTGCAGTGAACAGAAGACAAGCAACTTCTTTGATCAAATCTACAGCGAAGCCTTAGATTTCATCAAATAGTGAATGACATTGGACAAATTTCCCTATTACACCATCAAATATCTTTGACAAAGATTTTTGACAAAGATATTTGACAAAGAAATTTGATAGTGTAATACCGGCCTAAGTAATGGATCTGATGATGACACAGGAGAGGAATGAAGCTCACTGCTGCAAATGATGCACTGTTTTATCTGCCACAGTAGCCAAAGGATTAAAAAGAGCAACCAACAGCTTGTGATCCATGATTAAATGGAACTTAGAACCATACAAGAAGATGTGAAATTTCTTGAGGGTGAATACAACCGCTAAAGCATCATTTTTAGTCTGCAAATACAACTGCTGAGCAGGAGATAAAGTTTTAGAAATGTAAGCAATGGGTTGTGCATAATCAGTGGGTCGTTCAGACCAATCTACATATTTGTGCACCAACATCACACCAAGACCATGGTGAGAGGCATCTGTAGCTAACACAAGATGCTGAGCTAGCTGAAAGTGGCCAACACAGTGCAGATTTAAGATTAGATTTAAGTAAAGTAAATGCACTTCCACAAGATGGGGATCTGTAAAAGGCACATTTTTACACAAAAGCACTTGCAGGGGCTGAGCAACAGAGAATGCATCTGGTAGAAACTTATGGCAGTACAGTTCCTTGAGGGAGGTCAGCTGTGCCAAAGCCACAATTCCGCCAGCATGTTGATGCAACAGGTTGACTCCTGTGTGAGGTATCTCAAAACCTAGGTACTCAACTGATGGCCGAAAAAAATTAGATTTGGCGAGATTGCAGTTGAGATCTGCAGACTGCAAAACAGAAAACAATGATTGGAGATTGCTAAGGTGGTCTTAGTGGAAGAACTCAAAACAATGAAATTGTTGAGGTAATTGATGCAACCAGGCCCAGAGACTGTCAGATGTCCTAAAAATTGCTGAAAATTTGTGGGTGCACTAGTGATGCAAAAGGCACGCATTGAAATTGCATAGCCTGAAAGGTGTATTGACAATGAGAAGGCGCCTAGTGGACTCACATCCAAGGGGAGCTGGAGGTATGCTTTCAACAATATAAATCTTTGAAAAGTGGTGGCCTCTTGATAATTTTATGAGTAACTTGTCAGGGTGGGGCAAAGGATATGTATCTATCATGGACTATGCATGAATTGTGACACTGAAGTTTCCACAGAGGCGAAGCTTACATGTCGGCTTCTTAACTATGACCAGTGGTGTAGCCCATTCACTGGAAGAAATAGGATAAATGACACTGAGTGACATTAAATAGTCTAATAAATTTACCTCATCAACAACAGAGAAACCAAAAAAATTAAATGTAACTAACCTGAACAGGTCTACGGTATGGGAATAGTCCTCAACAAGAAAGGTGTGTGACACAGGAGTGGAGAACTGACCTAGGATTGGAATCTGATGTTTTTTGTAGCTTACCAACTTTTGTTAAGCCTGTGTGAGGGTAGGGGATTTCATGTCCACATATGTTTGTGCATTTGCTAGTCACAGTGGCTCCTGTGTCCAACTGCAGTTTTAGCAGTTCATTAAACACACATAAATCAATAAACAATTTGTTTGGGGATACAGTCATAGAAATACAGTTTATGTCTATCGGTACTACTGTGTACATGATGTTTTAAGAGGATTTGTATACTGATGAAATGTGGCCTTTCTTTTAACAGTTACTGCAAACAGTCCAACCCTTAGGGTATGCAGCGTGCTCATGGTTGACAAAGCAGTATGGGTAAGATGGAAGGGGGTATACAGACACTGTTGTGATGCGCCTTGTTGGTGCTGTGGCCATAACTTACACTGCTCCATGTGATGCTGAATCAAAGGTTTTATTGCTGCAACAGCTTTCCCATCTTCCTAAACACTTTCAGAACAACTTCTGACACCTCCCTCCATGCAGGAATCTGATCTCCTGCAGCTCGTGACATTTCAAAGGGCTATGCTAAACTGAGCCCATCCGTAAGCATCCAATTCTCACACAAAAGTTCTTTTTTGTGGCCTTCCCTATTTGAGGCCATGTGAATAATAATGTCATGCATGTGATCAGCATAATATTCATCATGGGTACTGATGAAAAATTTACAACAGCTCAACCCATGTAATTCTGCAGCCCAGGCTTTGTAAGATTGGTTTTGATTGTTTCTGACAATGGTAAAATTCTGCACATATTACAATGACATGTGTTCTGTCACAGAAACTTGTTGAGATAAACTTGAACATTTCATCAAATCATAAGCCGACTGGTTCTTGCAAAGGTGAAAGTTGGCACAACAATTGATATTTGTGTGGCAAAAGCCAGGAAAGAAACAAAGCCCTACATAGGTTTGCATTGTGCACATAAAAAACTTGGAAATGTTGTCATAACCATGTCTCATAGGAGTCCCAATCTTCAGCTGATTCAGCGTATGCCAGAAAAGGCAATGGTTTCAATGACTGAAGAGTATCCTGCAGTGAACATGCAGATGCCACTTGATTGAGTGAGATGGTGAGAGCCTGGTGTTGTTCCACAAAGGCTTGCTGTTGGGCATTGATACATTGGAGTATTTCTTCCATCAAGATGAAACTTCCTGGCAGATTAAAACTGTGTGCCCGACCGAGACTCAAACTCGGGACCTTTGCCTTTCGTGGGCAAGTGCTCTACCATCTGATCTACCAAAGCATGACTCACGCCCGGTACTCACAGCTTTACTTCTGCCAGTACCTTGTCTCCTACCTTCCAAACTTTACGGAAGCTCTCCTGCGAACCATGCAGAACTAGCACTCCTGAAAGAAAGGATATTGCGGAGACATGGCTTAGCCACAGCCTGGGGGAGGTTTCCAGAATGAGATTTTCACTTTGCAGCGGAGTGTGCGCTGATATGAAACTTCCTGGCAGATTAAAACTGTGTGCCC
This sequence comes from Schistocerca cancellata, assembly GCF_023864275.1. Taxonomy (NCBI): domain Eukaryota; kingdom Metazoa; phylum Arthropoda; class Insecta; order Orthoptera; family Acrididae; genus Schistocerca; species Schistocerca cancellata. Next base: position 60,691,310 of record NC_064626.1, on the reverse strand, counting down.
GACCGAGACTCGAACTCGGGACCTTTGCCTTTCGCGGGCAAGTGCTCTACCATCTGAGCTACCGAAGCACGACTCACGCCCGGTACTCACAGCTTTACTTCTGCCAGTACCTCGTCTCCTACCTTCCAAACTTTACGGAAGCTCTCCTGCGAACCATGCAGAACTAGCACTCCTGAAAGAAAGGATATTGCGGAGACATGGCTTAGCCACAGCCTGGGGGATGTTTCCAGAATGAGATTTTCACTCTGCAGCGGAGTGTGCGCTGATATGAAACTTCCTGGCAGATTAAAACTGTGTGCCCGACCGAGACTTGAAGGTAGGAGACGAGGTACTGGCAGAAGTAAAGCTGTGAGTACCGGGCGTGAGTCGTGCTTCGGTAGCTCAGATGGTAGAGCACTTGCCCGCGAAAGGCAAAGGTCCCGAGTTCGAGTCTCGGTCGGGCACACAGTTTTAATCTGCCAGGAAGTTTCATATCAGCACACACTCCGCTGCAGAGTGAAAATCTCATACTAGTTCCATCAAGATGTTTCTCGAGTGACTCAGCAGTGACACAAAAACGTAATCTTCACTCGTCGCCAAATTTGTTATAGCAAGAACAAACACAATTTATGGAACATAGTACTTTATGGAGCCAATGCCTTTATGTCTGATGATAGCATTTAGACTAGCAAAAGGAAATGTGTTACAGGAGAAGCTAAATAGCTGTAATAACAGCAGTGCACCACAACCCATGGATAAACGCGCAGAAATTACAACACGATTCCAATATGTCTGTAAGGTAGTATTGTCTCAATACTGCATCATCATAAGTATCATGTGAATGAGCACATCAACAAACGCAGATGGCCCATGTTCTTTACTGAGTCTATATTCACAAACGATGGTAGGCTTAACCAGCATAACATGCATTGCTGGAATGTGGACAATACCCACTGATTATGGCAAGCTGACCATCTATGTCATCGGTCAGTTGACATATGCTGTGGCATCATGGAGAACAAACTCATTGGTCCATATCTTATCGGCGGCACGTTGAAAAGACGCAAATATCAAATGTTTTTGGAAGGGGAATACTAGAACTGCTGCAGAATGTTGCACTGGACATTCAACAACATACGTGGTTTCAGCATTACGGTTGCCCAGCACATTACGCAATCGAAGCATGGCAGGTATTAGACCGGTGGATCGGCAGATGTGGCTCCGTCAATTGCTTCACTAGGTCACCCAATTTGACGTCCCTGGATTTCTTTATGTTGGGATATTTGAAAGATAAGATGCACCAGCAAGTGTCAACAGGCTGTGAAAACACAGTTGACCACATCAAAACGCCTGTCCTGACATTCCCGCAGATGTGTTTCTGTCCTGTGGATGGTCATTTGCAAGGTGGATCTCTAAGTGTATTGAAGTTGGTGATGTGTTTGGACACTTACTCTAACTGGAAATGCAGAGTAGCATTCACTTCAAACCATGGCCACAGTGCTGCATCGAGTAGTCCCCTGTTTGATATGTAGGAGGCATACAACGTTGTGAATGGGGTTTCCAATTAGGAGTTATGAAATACTGGCCTGTCCTACCTTCGCAGCATGGAGATTGGGTCCCACATACCATTGGTCATTCAAGGGCAACTGAGTAGCGTGTCGTAAATTACGATTGTGTACCCATTTCTATTCCTCTAAATACAGTGCCATCTGTGATGAAACGAAGAAAATGCTTCAGACAAAAAGTAGAATCGTAATCGTAAATAAAAAATGGGGGTTCCCACTGAAGGTTTCAAAGTCCCCCCCCCCCCCCCAAACCCCCACTGCCACCACCACTGCACGGGGTGGGGTAGGGTGTCAAGCATGGTATCACAGGATGTCACCCTTCGAGACAAAAAAATTGGAATTATAACTTTTTTAATCCAATGTGTAGTTTTCAACATATTTGAATGTGTTCATTTCAAGTAAACACCCTATATAGACAGCTAATAGTGGTCAGTGTAAATTTTCATTATGCTTTGTTTAAAAGATTAGAGAAAGCATCAGCTGAGTGGTATATGAGGAGGACCAGTGGCTGTTTCTGGAGTGGCTGTTTTTCTCCTAACATACATAAAAAAGTAATCTAGAAGTAAGTATTGCAATTATCATTTTGAATAGATCGGTACCAGCCATAATTTGTTGTTGATGTACTTCACAGAAACAGCCGGCAGTGGTTGACTCTGTATGGTAATGTATAACTTGTTTCATGACCCTGAAGGCTTCTCTCCATGATGGGATTTATGGAACATAAACTGTGAATGAATGACTCAACGAACTGAATCATCTCAGCATCCCACTAACCTCTAACTACCCCATAGAAGTTGAAATACAATCACAAACTCAGAAGGTTAATAGATGTTGTTATAGTCTTATGATATACAGTCTTATGATAGGTTTCAAGCCTTCTAGGAATCTGGAACTGCACATACACAAATCGTTATTTAACTGTGTGATGCAGTTATGTGTAACAAAGAGACATTTGTGATGGGTAAAACGAGCAAATAGTGCATGAATGTTGTTCATGTTTAGTGTCGTTACCAGGCCCGGTAGGTTATGTAAGTGGCATGACCAGTATCAGATACTGAGTATTAAAGGACGCGGAGATGCTTCAGATACCTGTGAGATGGCGTTATCAGCACCTCTCAGAGTTTCAGATCAGCCTCATTATGTCTTCCATTTGGCTAGCTGGTCGAACTGCACAGTATCAAGATTTGTGGGCCATTCAGAAATGACAGCGGCCTGTCCAGGAACGTGAGGGCAGGCATGTTCATTATCAAGTTTCCAGCCGACCAGGTGTGATCACTACAAGGGAGAATCATTGTTTGTGCATCAGTCACATTGTATCCTTTCACATTTGTGCCTGATATCTGAGAACAGGTGATGGCCTCCCTGCAAGATTCTGTGTCATCCCACTACGAGATGACAGACTAAGAAATTACCATCCCATGCATAGGCCGCCGTTAACACCACACCACAAATGGCTGGGCTGGAGTGGTGCCATGACTGGGAGAAATGGACTGATGCTGGTGAATGGCATCACACAGTGCTCAGTGATGATTCGTGGTTCTGCACTACCCTGAATGACCATCATAAATAATACGGTGATGGTACGGAAAGAGGTAACATTCTTTCAATGTTTTGGAGAGGCACTGCAGTATTATGCCTGGCATCATGGTTTGGGGAGCCACCAAGTATGACATCAGGCCACAGCTAGTGGTGACTCAGGAAACTTTGACAGCGCAATGGTATGACACGGATGTCCTCCATCATCATATGTTTCCCTCATCCATTATCACGGTGTCATTTTTCGATAGCACAGTGCTCATCCACACATTTCACATGACTCTCAGAATTGTCAGTGTGATGTTGAGGTAGTCCTGCTGTCAGCAAGATCCCGAGATCTGTTCCCAATACCACATTTGTGGGACCAGCTCAGACGTCAACTGCATCTCACTACCAGTATTTGGGAGATCTAGGGCTGCTTACAATAGCTTTGGCTTGGCTTGCCTCATGAGAGAATACAAAGGCTTTATGAAATCCTTCTCAACTCGATCAGTGCATACATCCAGATCAGCGAAAGTGCAACATCATACTTATAAGTGGGCTCATACTGCAAAGTTCTTTGTAAATTTGACAAGATTTTATATTCACTGAAATAACATCACATACCTTCTCAACCCATTTGCTCATCCCCTCTGGGTGCTTCATTTCTTTTGTCAGGCAGTGTATAATTGCGCACAGCTACTATCCTGTGACTACAACATTAATGAGCCACAGTTGGAATCAGTGAACTCATATACGAGTACCTGGATGTAACAGTTTGTGGAGATAGGAAGTGGAATGACTACATAGGCTCAGTCGTAGGTAAGGTAGGTGGTATACTTCGTTTCATTGGCAGGATGCTAGAAAAATGCAAAATGCAAAATACAGAGGCTTGTACATCCTGTCTTTGAATGTTGCTCAAGTGTGTGGGGCCCATAACATATAAGGGATATTGAGTGTAAACAAAAGAATGTGGCATGAATGGTCACAAGTTTGTATGACTTGTAGGAATGTGTCACATAGGTGCTGAAAAACGTAAATTGACCGACACTTGAAAATAGATGCTAATTATTCTATAAAAGGCTGAAACCTGAAAATTACGAAATTCGCTCGTGCTTATAAGATGGCAGCTTCCAAACTGGTCGCCGCGTCGGTAACATAGCCACAAAGTTTCTTCCCTCTATCCAGTCTAATAAGACTTGACTTTACATTTCTGTTTATCCACGTTTCATGAGCTGGTGTTAAGTGAATAACTTAGATATATTATTCAGTACTGACACTGTAGCTTTTTGATGACAACATTAGACAATGTACAGTTCGCACGAAGGCATTTAAGTAGTCACTGATCAGCCAAATTATGTAGTGCCAGGCATCCAGACAGCAGCAGTTCTGTCTGACTGGCGCTACTTACACTCACAACCATAGAGTTGAACAACTGTTGCAGTGTGTAACATCAGATCTGGCAGCAAAGCTTATAGCATTACACGGAGCTCCACGGTCATTGAACCACACTTCTAAAACAAAACAGGTGGATAAACAGAAATGTAAAGTCAAGTCTTATTAGACTGGATAGAGGGAAGAAACTTTGAGGCTATGTTACCGACGCGGCGACCAGTTTGGAAGCTGCCATCTTATAAGCATGAATGAATTTCGTAATTTTCAGGTGGAAAGGATGTCGTGTGGTGTATCAGACAGACCAAGAACTAAGTGATAAAAAGAACCATGTCTTTCATTTGAGCATGGCTTCACCCATTCCTCATGGACTTCAAGCAACACACAGCTCGAGAGCACAAGTATCAATAATCAGCTCCCTGATGTGCTCATGGTTTCTTACCCTCACTGCAGACACAACTGCCTTCACATATGGACACAGACATAAGTCTAATGGACTTAAATCTGGGAAATGTGGTATCCACTCGAACAGATATCTACAGCCTATCTATCCAGGGAAAAACTGGATATCCAGCCATGTCCAGAAAGCTAGCCCAAATTGAGGTGAAGTACCATCGTGCTAAAAGAAAGTTGGAAATATCCCATGACCAGATAGCAGCGGCAGCAGCACATCATTGCCTGACAACTGTAGATAATGCGATGCTTCAGTGCGCTCTGAGTGGTACAGGTCCCAACGGTGTGAAAACCCCATATTACACACAATTTTCAATGCACCAACTTACTTCAGTGGATCCATCCAGTGAAGATTGGCACTTGACCAGTATCTGTGATTCTGTTTATTGATCTAGCACTTGACACAGGAAACACCTTCACCCATAAACAGTACATCATATTGGAAAAGGAATAGTTTTTCCAGCTTGTGTATCATCCATTCTGTAAATTGAAACCGACGAATTGCCTCACCCTCAGTGAGATGTTGCAACATTTGCATTCTGTAATGGTACTGATGTACGGCAACACTGAACGAGTATTACACTGTGGACTCTTGTTGGACAACGACAAAACAGGAGATGATGTTGCTTCATCCGCTGCCGTTATCGGTCATCCAACTTTTTGTTTGCCTGCGACGGAGCGTTTCACGCAATTTCGGGAGAAGTTTCACCATCGAACTGTGGCGAAAATGTAGCCTGCCTCGGGGAATTAGTTAAAATCCTCTGGCATAACAAGGGAGATCCTTCCCCTGGACATCAGGACAATCTCAATGCGTTCAGCTTGTGTTAACGCCATCAGCTTTCAGGTCATATGTAAGAAAGAATGAACCAAGCTATGCTCATATGAAAACACTATTATCTTCCTCGTGCGATTCTCCGTCTATCTCATATGTCACATGACCTCCTTCCTATTTGAAAATTAAGAGACGCATGCAAGATGCCAGGTTCAGAAATGCCTGCAATGTTACAACATAGGCTTATATGTTTTCCTTCTCTCTTACACACATTGCTTGACTCTAAATTTCTGTACATCAACCTGTTTTTCTTTTAAAGGGATGGTTCCACTTCTTCAGTCTGAGTTTTAGACGAAGAAAATGAGAGGCTGAGCTCGGGCGTCACTGTTTCACGAGGTGCTTTGTATCCTATCCTCAGATCTGCTGGTGTATAGACACACTGTTACATACACTAATGGCCATTAAAATTGCTACACCACTGAGATGACGTGCTACAGACGCAAAATTTAACCGACAGGAAGAAGATGATGTGATATGCAAATGATTAGCTTTTCAGAGCATTCACACAAGGTTGGTGCCGGTAGCAACACCTGCAACATGCTGACATGAGGAAAGATTCCAACCGATTTCTCATACACAAACAGCAGCTGACCAGTGTTGCCTGCTGAAACGTTGTTGTGATGCCTCGTGTAAGGAGGAGAAATGCGTACCATCACGTTTCCGATTTTGATAAAGGTCGGATTGTAGCCTATCGTGATTGCAGTTTATCGTATCGCGACATTGCTGCTCGCGTTGGTCAAGATCCAATGACTGTTAGCAGAATATGGAAGCGCTGGGGTCAGAAGGGTAATATGGAACGCCGTGCTGGATCCCAACGGCGTCGTGTCACTAGCAGTCGAGATGACAGGCATCTTATCCGCATGGCTGTAACGGTTCGTGCAGCCACATCTCGATCCCTGAGTCAACAAATGGGGACTTTTACAAGACGACAACCATCTGCACGTACAGTTCGATGACGTTTACAGCAGTATGGACTATCAGCTCAGAGACCATGGCTGCGGTTACCCTTGACGCTGCATCACAGACAGGACCGCATGCGATGGTGTACTCAACAACGAACCTGGGTGCACGAATGGCAAAACGTAATTTTTTCAGATGAATCCAGGTTCTGTTTACAGTATCATGATGGTCGCATCAGTGTTTGGTGACATCGCGGTGAACGCACATTGGAAGCGTGTATTCGCCATTGCCATACTGGCGTATCACCCGGCGTGATGGTATGGGGTGCCATTGGTTACACGTCTCGGTTACCTCTCGTTCTCATTGACGGCACTTTGAACAGTGAACATTACATTTCAGATGTGTTACGACCCGTGTCTCTACCCTTCATTTGACCCCTGCGAAACCCTACATTTCAGCAGGATAATGCACGACCGCATGTTGCAGGTCCTGTACGGGCCCTTCTGGATGCAGACAATGTTTGACTGCTGCCCTATCCAGCAAATTCTCCAGATCTCTCACCAAATGAAAACGTCTGGCCAATGGTGGCCGAGCAACTGGCTCGTCACACTACACCAGTCACTACTCTTGATGAACTGTGGTATCGTGTTGAAGCTGCATGGGCAGCTGTACCTGTACACGCCATCCGAGCTCTGTTTGGCTCAATGACTAGGCGTATGAAGGCCGTTATTATTATCAGAGGTGGTTGTTCTAGGTACTGATTTCTCAGGATCTATGCACCCAAACTGCGTGAAAATGTAATCATTTGTCAGTTCTAATATATTTGTCCAATGAGTACCCGTTTATCATCTGCATTTAATGTTGGTGTAGCAATTTTAATGGCCAGTGTATATTGATGTGTGTGTAATTGTTTACATGCTGTGTGCAAGATGATACACCTGTTTATAATGTGACTGGTCCCCATATAGTTGCATAAAATGACCAACAGTTAAAAATGAATAGTAATAAGTAGAAGGTGTGGGCGCTTCTTTCCTCCCATTTCTCGAGGATTAATTAATAAAGAATTTCATAATCTGGAAATATTAAGTCAACAAAGGAAGTCATTCTTTATGATCGAAACATGGACTGGAATCGAAGTTTGTCAGGATTATCAGTCAACAGCGCTGGTCACAAGGTCATGGTGATCAACAGTACTGAATAATAAAAGAGTACTATACAAACTTGGCGTAATAATACTGCCAGACCACTCAGTGCTGAATAGTTGCAGTGTCTCCCACTGCCAATGGTGACATTTGATTCAGTATCGAGGTCGTGGGGTCAGCCTAATGTTCTCACACCCATTGTCAGCTCCTGGATGTTGGACCCAGTACTTATCAATTAAGTAACTTCTCAGCTTGCAGCACAAGTATGAGCCCACTCCGTTGCAGTCCTTCCACTGAGAAAATCTCTAGCAGTACTGGGAATTGAACATAGATCTACATGCCAGTCAGACACTCTGACCACTTAACTGCAGAGACTTTGGAGTATCATCATAAAATTTTAACAATGAACACAAGTTACAAATGTCCCGTTGCGGCAGAGTCAGAGAAATGTATTTTCTGACAGAAATGCCACTTGGCTCAGAAGGTGCTACGCGCTGCTGACGTGTTCGGTACCTTAGCTTCGGCCCAGTCCTGCAGGAGGCGCGACACGCCACTGAAGTTGGCCTCCGGCAGAGAGGGGGCGCTGCGGGCGCAGACGGCGGCCATGACACCACTGTAGGCGGCCGCGGGACCCGCCCCCGCCACCACCACCAGCGCCGTCTTCCGCGAGAACTCCTCCAGGGCCATGCCCTGAGGCACACGTCGTAACAACTTGTAGCACTTAATTTCCTCGCAACTAACATAGAGAAACTTTGCCGGAAACGTGTATCATACTTTAAAGACAGACTAATTTGAAAACTTATTTTAACAAGGTTGTTGTGAACATTGTTGCTGCATTAAAATTAATGCCGCTGGTCCAGGTCCATCGTCCACTGCAGAGGCTTCTGAGTAATGGACACAATCAATAACAGAAAGAAACCTGCTGGAAAAAAAGACAAAATATATTCAGGTGTTTGCCACCGTTATTGTAAGTGTACCACTGGGTGAGTGTAAAGTCTTTTCCCGGCTACATAAATTTATTGCTACACTACTGGCCATTAAAATTGCTACACCAAGAATAAAGCAGATGATAAATGGGTATTCATTGGACAAATATATTATACTAGAACTGACATGTGATTACATTTTCACGCAATTTGGGTGCATAGATCCTGAGAAATCAGTACCCAGAACAACCACCTCTGGCCGTAATAATGACCTTGATACGCCTGGGCATTGAGTCAAACAGAGCTTGGATGGTGTGTACAGGTACAGCTGTCCATGCAGCTTCAACACGATACCACAGTTCATCAAGAGTAGTGACTGGTGTATTGTGACGAGCCAGATGCTCGGCCACCATTGACCAGACGTTTTCAATTGGTGAGAGATCTGGAGACTGTGCTGGATAGGGCAGCAGTCGAACATGTTCTGTATCCAGAGAGGCCCGTACAGGACCTGCAACATGTGGTCGTGCATTATACCGCTGAAATATAGGGTTTCACAGGGATCGAATGAAGGGTAGAGCCACGGATCGTAACACATCTCAAATGTAACGTCCACTGTTCAAAGTGCCGTCAATGCGAACAAGTGGTGACTGAGACATGTAACCAATGGCACCCCATAAAATCACGCCGGGTGATACGCCAGTTTGGCAATGACGAATATACGCCTCCAATGTGCGTTCACCGCGATGTCGCCAAACACGGATGCGACCATCACGATGCCGTAAGCAGAACCTGGATTCATCCGAAAAAATGACGTTTTGCCATTCGTGCACGCAGGTTCGTCGTCGAGTACACCATCGCAGGCGGTCCTGTCTGTGATGCAGCGTCAAGGGTAACCGCAGCCATGGTCTCTGAGCTGATAGTCCATGCTGCTGCAAACTTCGTCGAACTGTTTGTGCAGATGGTTGTTGTCTTGCAAACGTCCCCATCTGTTGACTCTGGGATCGAGACCTGGCTGTACGATCCGTTACAGCCATGCGGATAAGATGCCTGTCGTCTCGACTGCTAGTGATACGAGGCCGTTGGGATCCAGCATGGCGTTCCGTATTACCCTCCTGAACTCACCGATTCCATATTCTGCTAACAGTCATTGGATCTCGACCAACGCGAGCAGCAATGTCGTGATACGATAAACCGCAATCGTGATAGGCTACAATCCGACATTTATCGAAATCGGAAACGTGATGGTACGCATTTCTCCTCTTCACACGAGGCATCACAACAACGTTTCATCAGGCGACGCCGGTCAACTACTGTTTGTGTGTGAGAAATCCGTTGGAAACTTTTTTCTTGTCAGCACGTTGCAGGTTTCGCCACTGGCGCCAGCCTTGTGTGAATGCTCTGAAAAGCTGATCATTTGCATATCACAGCATCTTCTTCCTGTCGGTTAAATTTCGCATCTGTATCACGTCATCTTTGTGGTGTAGCATTTGTAATGGCCAGTAGTGTATGAAACTATGCTGGATAAAGCAACATAGTTTATTGCAAATGGTAGTTTAACTCATGTAGTTTTTATACATGCACTTCTACATGTGCTCTGAATTCTTTTCTCTATCTCATTTTAAATACAGCGTAATTTAGAAGTGCTGCTGTGGCAATAGTGTCTTTGCAGGAGAAAGAGGAATATATACCGTGGTTTCACTAAAAACAGTCGCCCATTATGGTTCACCGACAGTTCCAAAGTGACTACGGTCGAGATCTCTAAGGTGTGAATAGCATGAAAGGATGCTGTGGAATGTTTATAAAAAGTTGGCAGAGTTGGTGGCAAGGCAAGGTGCAGTACACCATGAGTGGGTGACAACACCGTTGATACCATATGTACTGCATTTCAATGCAATCTGCGCAAAGCGTCACATCGTGTTTCCAGAGAAACACATATACTATATAGCCCTGTCTGAACACTTTTACACAAATGGCTGTTTTTCCATACATGCAAAGTGCAACTCCTGCAAGCGTTGCAGCTAGATGTTACGTTCAGACATGCTGAATTTGCTAGGAACACGCTGGAAAGAATCGATGCAAACAATGGCCAGTTTAATAAAGTTTGTTTTTCTGATGAAGCAAAAAGGCATATTGTCCAGATTTGGGGGTCAGAGAATCCACCTATCGTCGTACAGCAGGTAAGGCACAGCCCAAAAGCGAATGAGCAATGCAGCTTAATCAACAACACACTGACTGCATTGTTTTCTTTCACTCATCCTACCATTAATGTTACAGTTTATCTGGACATGTTGGAACTTAAAGTTGCAACTTAGTTATAGGAATTTCAGTCATGGGTAATGTTTCTAAAAGATGGAGCAACGCAACACAGGGGATTAGATATTCGCCAGTTCTTGGATGAAACCTTTCTGGACAGATAGAGTCCAGATGGTCCATCATCATGGCCACCACGTTCACCGTAGATAACCCCTTTTGACTTTCTTTGTTCGGTTACCTTAAGGATAAACTGTTGAGTTCACCAATTCCTGTTGTACACAATCTTACAGCACGAATATGAGATGAAGTAGAGGGAGCATTGGAAGAGATATTGGGAAAGACATGGGTGAGAAATGAGTGTCGCTTAGGCGTTCTATCGGCAACAAACGGATCACATGTGGAAGTGTATCCACAAAAAAATTTATGAGCTAAGCTACCATCTGCAACCAACTCTGTAGCGATGCGTAGGTAATTCATCAGAAACATTTTTTAATCGGTAAAATAATGTATACTTACTCTAAATTACTTTTCATATGACTAACCAAATTTAATATTGCATAAATATTGTGAAATAATTATGAACTTTGTGCATGTTAAAACTGAAATACACTGTCTGACAGAAACTGTAGAGCTCAAAAGACATAGTTGGTTGTCAATGTGACTTCCTATGGACACACACTACTAGCAGGTATGTAAATGTTTAAGAGTACCTAGAATGACCACTGACGTGCATTAGTGGTGCTCATGTTTGGTATTGTTGCAAGGCCTGGTAGGATATACAAGGGGCGTGAACAGCCTCAGATGTTGAATCATAACTGTGAGGCACACGGATATGCTGCAAACCCGTCTAAGACAGCATTATCAGCACCTGACAAGAGTTTGAAAGGGACATTTTTGTAGGTCACCATTTAGCTGACTGATCGGATCATATAATATCCAGATTTGTAGGGCATTCAGATGTGACAGTGGCCTGATGTTGAACTGCACCTGAATATGAGGGCATTAATGCTCACTGTCAAGATTACGATCAACCTCATCTGACCATTACAAGGGAGGCTGACTGTACACTGCACCAAGCATGTTGTAACCCTTTCTCATCTGCACCTACCATCCAAGAACAAGTGCTGGCGTTTCTGAAACACTCTGGGTCATCCCACACCACTGGTCGGGGACTAAAAGCAGGAAGACTGAGGAATTATCGTCCCTTGAATAGGACACTGTTAACACAACAACAAAAATGCCTGCAATGCACAAACACCAAATTGTAAAAGCACGAGAAGATCTGGTTATCTGACTATGTATAAGTGCAAAACTGCTCTAGTATGGTTGTCATCAATGCATATATAGAGGTGCAAAACTATTGTAGTGTGGTTGCCACCACTACAGGAACAGCTCAATGTTGAGACATTGTACTGCTTTTACACTGTGTTTAGTGAACCCGTGGAGGAGATGCAAGTCGGCTGATTCTTCATCAGTAACCCTTTCTATATTTCTATGTGTCAGTGTTAGCATACTTTGCCAAAAAACAAATCCCGGAAAGGACAGAACGGCATTGAATGCAAGCTTGAGATCCTTTTTTAAATGAAGAGTTGAGCCCCACTACACCTGCACTAGCATGGTGACCGTCACAGTAGTTTTAAGGGCAGAGGGAAAGAAGCACCATGGGAAAAACAGTCAGGGTTAGTAGTTAAACCATTGGCAGTTTGCTTGCTATCTGTGATAGAATATGCAAATGTAGGTTGTATTATCAGCGGCTATCAAAAATGGTTCAAATGGCTCTGAGCACTATGGGACTTAACATCTATGGTCATCAGTCCCCTAGAACTTAGAACTACTTAAACCTAACCAACCTAAGGACAGCACACAACACCCAGCCATCACGAGGCAGAGAAAATCCCTGACCCCGCCGGGAATCGAACCCGGGAACCCGGGCGTGGGAAGCGAGAACGCTACTGCACGACCACGAGATGCGGGCAATCAGCGGCTATCATGCAGCTCAATACCAGTGTCACAGTCATGTGTTCATCATAAACAGGTCAGTCCAAATCGCCCCTGCCGTGGGGAATGCCTGTTCTGTGTTTTGTCACCATTCCGACACTGGGATGACTGGGCACAACAGTTGGTTCCCGTGGCTGCTGTCCCTACCTGGCGTTAGCCCATCAAGCAATTTCATGAGCCGCAACTGTCCTCTCCCTTCCCCTTCACCTTGGTGACCACTGGTGGGGGAGCTCCACTGGCTCAGCATTGGTATCTGTAGAGGCGTTCCAATGTAGCCTTCAGAAAGGCATTGAAGTTTCCCCAGCTGCCAGCTGGCTTCCTCAGCATGTGCCGCGAACTTGGCTTTGTATGTTTCCCTCACTGTCAGTTGTGGTGGCCTCCCTCTCCTTCTGTACGGCACAGCTGAGAGACGTGATTACCATCCCTATGTCTAGTTCCATCGGGTGCGGTTCGCTTTCTACATCTACATCTACATTTATACTCCGCAAGCCACCCAACGGTGTGTGGCGGAGGGCACTTTACGTGCCACTGTCATTACCTCCCTTTCCTGTTCCAGTCGCGTATGGTTCGCGGGAAGAACGACTGTCTGAAAGCCTCTGTGCGCGCTCTAATCTCTCTAATTTTACATTCGTGATCTCCTCGGGAGGTATAAGTAGGGGGAAGCAATATATTCGATACCTCATCCAGAAACGCACCCTCTCGAAACCTGGCGAGCAAGCTACACCGCCTATGGCGCAAGTCGAGGAATCTGCAGCCCACAAGGTCGCAGAACCGTCTCAGCCTCTGATTCAGACCCTCCACTCGGCTCTGTACCAAAGGTCTGCAGTCAGTCCTGTCGACAATGCTGCAGATGGTGAGCTCTGCTTTCATCCCGCTAGCGAGACTGGCAGTCTTCACCAAATGAGATAGCCGCCGGAAGCCAGAGAGGATTTACTCCGATCCATAGCGACACACATCATTGGTGCCGACATGAGCGACCACCTGCAGATGGGTGCACCCTGTACCCTTCATGGCATCCGGAAGGACCCTTTCCACATCTGGAATGACTCCCCCGGTATGCACACGGAGTGCACTTTGGTCTTCTTCCCCTCCCTTGCTGCCATATCCCTAAGGGGCCCCATTACGCGCCTGACGTTGGAGCTCCCAACTACCAGTAAGCCCACCCTCTGCGACCGCCCGGATCTTGCAGACTGAGGGGCAACCTCTGGAACAGGACAGGCAGCCATGTCAGGCCGAAGATCAGTATCAGCCTGAGACAGAGCCTGAAACCGGTTCGTCAGACAAACTGGAGAGGCCTTCCGTTCAGCCCTCCGGAATGTCTTTCGCCCCCTGCCACACCTTGAGACGACCTCCCACTCTACCACAGGTGAGGGATCAGCCTCAATGCGGGCAGTATCCCGGGCAACCACAGTTGTAGCCCGATCGGGGGATGCGTGGGACGAGCTGGCCGTCCCCGACAAACCCCCATCCGGACCCTCACAGTGATGCCCATTGGCAACAGCCTCAAGCTGTGTGACCGAAGCCAACACTGCCTGAAGCTGGGAGCGAAGGGATGCCAACTCAGCCTGCATCCGAACACAGCAGTTGCAGTCCCTATCCATGCTAAAAACTGTTGTGCAAAGAACGTCTGAACTAATCTACAGAGAGCGCAAACAAATCGACACAAAATTTAAACGGTTATTAAAATACGAGATTGCCTAGTAAATGCAGTAATGCTGCCACTTGTGCACTGCTGACACACTGCTCGGCGGCGGAAGGAGACTACGCGAATTTACACTATTGAGGTACTAAAACGCGATGCTACAACTCTCAAATACTATAATATGCCCGAAATTTATGAATTTAACAATGCAAGTAACAAAAACACGCAAAGAAATTAAGAATTAAACTATGTAACAAATGAGTGAGCTAGGAGTATACGACTTGCTGCTGCAGCTGCTTATCCAACGGCGGCAGGGAGCACACTGACTGTGACCAACCGACACTGGCCGTTCAAAACAAAAACAGAAGACAGACGACTACGCGAATTTACACTATTCAGGTACTAAAACGCGATGCTACAACTCTCAAATACTATAATACGCCCGAAATTTATGAATTTAACAATGCAAGTACCAAAAACACGCAAAGAAATTAAGAATTAAACTATGTAACAAATGAGTGAGCTAGGAGTATACGACTTGCTGCTGCAGCTGCTTATCCAACGGCGGCAGGGAGCTTTGCTGTCCTGTTGCATGTTCTCAGGAGCTAACTGCAATGTCTCTTCCGCTTGCAGCCAGTCTCGAACCCTCCCTCCCCTCCTCACCACCACTGGCACAGGTGGAACATTCCAGCCACTCGCGGTCGGCGGAAGCTGCTGTCTTTTGCTACCCCCTGAGTTGCGTTGCCTTGGCTCCAGTCGTCTGTCGCCACCTTCCCTTGGTCACGATCTGCTCGTCCGTTGATCGGCTGTGGCCAGAAAAGACTGGGTAGCCGCACTAGTTGGTGATATGTGACCCACCGCAGCGAGCACATGCCAGAGTATCTTCTTTTCTTCGGTCAGTGGCGCAGCTGTCTTGTCCGCCCGAGCACTTGATGCATCTCAGGGCACTGCCACTGCCACATGGCTCTTATGCTGGCACCTGAAACACTGGGGTTAGGGTCCATACCTGGAGCGAGAGTTTGTGCTTGGATTGGGAAGCCTAGGAGACAAAGGACAAAGTTGTCGCCTGCCGTTTGCACGATGACAACAATTTCCGCTTCTTCTTCTATCTCGTGCTGTACAGCTCGGTTGCCACATCCCCAGATCCCGCACATTAGTATTCCTTCTTTGACTGTTGCCTCGTCGTAGTCCACGGAGGAGTGTCTTCATCATCTTACAGTATCTTCTTCTTATCGGGTGGCCGGCCGATGTGGCCGAGCGGTTCTAGGCGCTACAGTCTGGAACCGCGTGACCGCTCGCAGGTTAGAATCCTGCCTCGGGCATGGATGTGTGTGATGTCCTTAGGCTAGTTAGGTTTAAGTAGTTCTCAGTTCTAGGGGACTGATGACCACAGCAGTTAAGTCCCATAGTGCTCAGAGCCCTTTGAGCCTCTTATCGGGTGCTGCGGCAATTTGGCCAAACACAGGGCCCCTTCCACTAAAGAGATAAAAGTTATGGGACAGAGATATGCTCGCATACAAAAGGTCATAGTATCGCGAAAAAAAGGTTCAAATGGTTCAAATGGCTCTGAGCACTATGGGACTTAACATCTATGGTCATCAGCCCCCTAGAACTTAGAACTACTTAAACCTAACTAACCTAAGGACATCACACAACACCCAGTCATCACGAGGCAGAGAAAATCCCTGACCCCGCCGGGAATCGAACCCGGGAACCCGGGCGTGGTAAGCGAGGAAAAAAAGGTATAAAAGGGCAGTGCTTTGGCAGAGCCGTCATTCGTGCTCAAGTGATTCACATGAAAAGCTTTTCGACGTGATAACGCCCGCATGACCGGAATTAAGACTTTGAACACGGAATCGTAGTGGGAGCTAGACACATGAGACATTCTATTTCAGAAATCATTAGGAAATTCAATATTCCGCGATCCACAGTTTCAAGAGTGTGCCGAAAATACCACATTTCAGGCATCACCTGTCCCTAAGGACAATGCAGTGGCTGACTGCCTTCACTTAACGACCGACAGAAGCGGCGTTTGCGTAGAGTTCTCACTGCCGACAGACGAGCAACACTGTGTGAAACAACAGCAGAGATCAAAGTGGGATGTAGGACGAACGGATCCGTTAGGACCGTGCGCCGAAATTTAGCGTTAATGGGTTATGGAAGCAGATGATCGATGCGAGTAATTTTGCTAACAGCACGATATCGCCTGCAGCGCCTCTCCTGTTCTCGTGTACAACTCGGTTGGACCCTAGATAACTGGAAGCCGGTGGCCTGGACAGCTGAGTCCCGATTTCACTTGGATAGAGCTGAAGGTAAGGATCAAGGGTGGTGCAGTGGTGCAGACACCACCAAGCCACGGGCTCGTGTTTACAAAAAGACACTGTGCAAACTATTGGTGGCTCTATAATGGTGTGGGATGTGTTTACATGGAATGGACTGGCCCTTCTGGATGTTTGGCTGCTTGGAAACCATTTGCAGCCAGTCATGGACGTCCTGTTCCCAAACAACGATGGAATTTTTATGGATCACAATGCGCTATGTCACCGAGTCACAGTTTTTTACGACTGGTTTGAGGAATGTGCGAGAAACTTTGAGCGAGTGGTTTGGCAACCCAGATCTCCCAGAGCGAAACCCATGAAACATTAATAGGACATAATACAGTGGTTAGTTCATGCACAAAGTTCTGCATTGGATTATGCACGGCTTTAGAGGCAGCGTGGCTTTATATTTCTGCAGGGGACTTCCAACTACTTGTTGAGTCCATGTCACGTCGAGCTGCTGCATTACGCTGGGCAAACGGTTTGACACGATGTTAGAAGGTATTACATGATTTTTATCACGTCAGAGTAATGGCATGAATCTCTACCACAGCACCTGTGTCAACAATTCAACACTGATACAGAGCTTCCAGAAGCTTGACGTCTTATTGTACAGCTCAGTTCATTCTATACTTCTGCATCATATAAAATTAATTGTTGGTAAGGCGGGTACCAGGTTGAGAATCATTGGGAGAGTCCTTAGAAAATGTAGTCCATCAACAAAGGAGGTGGCTTACAAAACACTCGTTCGACCTATACTTGAGTATTGCTCATCAGTGTGGGATCCGTACCAGATCGGGTTGACGGAGGAGATAGAGAAGATCCAAAGAAGAGCGGCGCGTTTCGTCACAGGGTTATTTGGTAACCGTGATAGCGTTACGGAGATGTTTAACAAACTCAAGTGGCAGACTCTGCAAGAGAGGCGCTCTGCATCGCGGTGTAGCTTGCTCGCCAGGTTTCGAGAGGGTGCGTTTCTGGATGAGGTATCGAATATATTGCTTCCCCCTACTTATACATCCAGAGCAGATCACGAATGTAAAATTAGAGAGATTAGAGCGCGCACAGAGGCCTTCAGACAGTCGTTCTTCCCGCGAACCATACGCGACTGGAACAGGAAAGGGAGGTAATGACAGTGGCACGTAAAGTGCCCTCCGCCACACACCGTTGGGTGGCTTGCGGGGTATAAATGTAGATGTAGATGTAGATCGGGTGTAGAGAGGAGGGACCAACGAACGATATCGCCTTCTTGGAGTGACGAGCAAGTTCACTCAGCAACATTACTAGTGGCCCCTTGACTGAGTCCACTTTCCATTTGGTTCGCCTCCATTTGTCCATGCCTGGTGTAAAACGACAACAAATTTTGCTCACCTCATATGCTTGAGATCCAGAGTAAAGTAAATACTACTATTGCAAACAGCAGTACTGTGAGCGAATAGAACAAGTTTGTACCCACAGAAGACACACAGTGCACACCGTCGACATTTGCACTGTTGTGGACTATCTTCTGTGCAGTAAGATGCAAAGCTAATGAGGGCAAGATGAGGGCAAGAAACCAAACGAAATGCAATAACTCCATAATAAACTGTGGGACACTTATACCAAAACACTCCACAGGTCTCTGCCAAGAACTTCTTAACGTTTGTCAGCGAACTATGGATACCTCCTGATAGCGTGTCGAGTGTCGAGCTTCCCTTTGTTATCGACTCAACAAGCCATTTGAAGTCTCCTGCAGAAATACTGATCCAAGCTGCCTCTATAGCTGCCCATGGCTGCGAAAGCGTTGCCAGTGCAGGATTTTGTGCGCGAATTGACCACTCGATTATGTTCCACAAATGTTT
This sequence comes from Schistocerca cancellata, assembly GCF_023864275.1. Taxonomy (NCBI): domain Eukaryota; kingdom Metazoa; phylum Arthropoda; class Insecta; order Orthoptera; family Acrididae; genus Schistocerca; species Schistocerca cancellata. Next base: position 60,672,557 of record NC_064626.1, on the reverse strand, counting down.
GATGGGATTCATGTCGATCGCTCGACTGTCCAGGATGTTCTTCACATCAGTCGCCAACAATTGTGACCTGGTGTCATCCATAAAAATTCCATCGTTGTTTGGAACATGATGTCAGTGAATGCCTGCTAATGATTCCCAAGTAGCCGAACATCCAGAGGATCCAGTCCATTGCACGTCCACTCAGCCCACTCCGTTATGGAGCCGCCACCAGCTTGCATAGTGTGTTGTTGATAACTTGGATCCACGTCTTCGTGGAGTCTACGTCACACTCGAAGCCTACCATCAGTTCCTACCACGTGAAATCGGGACTCATCCGATCAGACCATGGATTTCGAGTCGTCTAGGGTCCAACCGACATGGTCACGAGCCCAGGAGAGGCGCTGTAGCAAGGGCACTTGCGTCAGTCGGCTGCTGCCGTAGCCAATTGGCGCCAAATTTCGCCGCTTTGTCCTAAAAGATACGTTCCTTGCACATCTCATATTGCTTTCTGCGGTTATTTTTGTGGTGTCACCGCCAGACACCACACTTGCTAGGTGGTAGCCTTTAAATCGGCCGCGGTCCGTTAGTATACGACGGACCCGCGTGTCGCCACTGTCAGTGATGGCAGACCGAGCGCCGCCACACGGCAGGTCTAGTGAGACGTACTAGCACTCGCCCCAGTTGTACAGCCGACTTAGCCGGAGATGGATCACTGACAACTACGCTCTCATTTGCCGAGACGATAGTTAGCATAGCCTTCAGCTACGTCATTTGCTACGACCTATCAAGGCGCCATAGCATTTGATATTGAGATTATAACATGTACCGTCAAGAGCGATGTACACCAATTGTGGATTAAAGTTAAGTATTATATCAACTACGTACTTTATTTGCTACTATTAATTCCCTTAACTGTTCCAGACCTCACGCCAGTCAGCGTGTAATTAAACGCGTGCATTTCGGCCTCCTCTAGCAACACAGTGTTGGCTCTTCTGCCAACACTTCAAGTTTACGTAGTGTTGCTTGTCTGTTGGCACCGACAACTCTATGCAAACGCCGCTCTCTCGGTCGTTAAGTGAAGGCCGTCCGTGGTGTGAGGTAATGTCTGAAATGTGGTGTACTGAGAATGCACACACTTGGAACTGTGGATCGCAGAATACTAAATCTGCGGACGATTTATGAAATGGAATGTACGTTGCATCTGGCTCCAATTACCATTCTGCATTCACAGTCTGTCAATTCCCGAGGTGTGGCCGGCCATAATCGCTATCCCATGGCTTTTGTCTCCTCTGTGTGTGTACACTGCTTGACATTTTTCTGGACTGTGGTGACTGCACCACCAACAAGGAGCATTCCCCAAATATGGGAACAACCTTCTGAAATCATCTATTCGGTGATGTACGAGTCCGGAATTTTGCCTGACGCTCCACAGCACTAAAAATGTATGTCATACTGACTTGTTGCGTGGTGTAATGGGTAGGGTAAAGCCTTGATGCAGACAAGGTTGTGGACTTAACTCTTGTCAGGTACTACTTTTTTAATTTAAAATTTTTTGTTGAAATTACTTTGATCATTATTTTTATTCAATTAATTGGTGAAAATGTTATTTTTATTTATATTCATATGTCACATCATTTCAATCATCATATAAACTCCTTCATTTTCTCTCACTTATCTTCCTATCAGTCTTTATCCACATGAAATCTTTGTTCATGTCACTTTAATGAATTTTATGTATTAATTTTGATTTAATTTCTTTAATTTTATCATTCTATTTTTTCGTCTATGTGACTGTATTCATTATTTCTATTCCTCATTTTGCTTGAATTTCGTTTTATTATAATCTCTTCTTTTATTTAAATCTTCATCTGCGGTATTTTGTTCATAGTACAACAGGAATTTAGGCTGTGTTTTAAATGTTTGTATGATGATTACCATCCAAAAAATGCACATCTTTTAGCGAAAAATACATTTTTGCCACCAATGTGTAGACCATATAAACCATATAAACGTATTGTTCTGTCTTTTGTTTTTTATCCGGAAGATGGGTATTATGAAATATTTAAAAATTAAAATAGATAGATGCAATCTACATCTACATGGATATTCTACAAATCACATTTAATTGCCTGGCAGAGGATTCATCGAACCATCTTCCAGTCTAGAACCGCGCGACCGCTACGGTCGCAGGTTCGAATCCTACCTCGGGCATGGATGTTTGTGATGTCCTTAGGTTAGTTAGGTTTAAGTAGTTCTAAGTTATAAGGGACTGATGACCTCAGAAGTTAAGTCCCATAGTGCTCAGAGCGATTTGAACCATTTTTTGAACCATCTTCACAATTCTTTATTATTCCAATCCCGTATAGCGCGCGGAAAGAACGAACACCTACATCTTTCCGTACGAGCTCTGATTTCCCTTATTTTATCGTGGTGATCGCTTCTCCCTATGTACGACGGTATCAACAAAATATTTTCGCATTTGAGGAGAAAGATGGTGATTGGAATTTCTTGAGAAGATTGCGTCGCAACGAAAAATGCCTTTCCTTTAATGATGTCCAGCCCAAACCCTGTATCATTTCTGTTACACCCTCTCCCATATTTCGCGATAATACATAAAGCGTGCTGCCCTTCTTTGTAATTTTTCGATGTACTTTGTCAGTCCTATCTGGTAAGGATCCCACACCGCGCAGCAGTATTCTAAAAGTGTGTAAGGTAGTCTCTTTAGTAGATCTGTTACATTTTCTAAGTGTACTGCCAGTAAAACGCAGTCTTTGGTTAGATAACCCCACAACGTTTTCTGTGTGTTCCTTCCAATTTAAGTTGTTCGTAATTGTAATACCTAGGTATTTAGTTGATATCACAGCTTTTAGATTAGACTGATTAATGGTGTAACCGAAGTTTAACGAATTCCTTTTAGCACTCATGTGGATGACCTAACACTTTTCGTTATTTAGGCTCTACTGCCAATTTTCGCACCATTCAGATATCTTTTCTAAATAGTTTTGCAATTTGTTTTGATCTTCTGATGACTTTATTAGTCGATAAACGACAGCGTCATCTACAAACAACCTAAGACGGCTGCTCAGATTGTCTCCCATATCGTTAATATAGATTAGGAACAGCAAAGGGCCTATAACACTACCTTGGGGAACGCCAGAAATCACTTCTGTTTTACTCGACGACTTTCCGTCAATTACAACGAACTGTGACCTCTCTGATAGGAAATCACAAAGCCAGTCACATGACTGAGACGATATTCCATAAGCACGGAATTTCTTTACAAGCCGCTTGTGTGGTACAGTGTCAAAAGCCTTCCGGAAATCCAGAAATACGGAATCGATATATGAAATCCCTTGTCAATTCCACTCAACACTTCATGTGAGTAAAGAGCTAATTGTGTTTCACAGGACGATGTTTACTAGACCCATATTGACTGTGTGTAAATAGACCGTTTTCTTCGAGGTAATTCATAATGTTTGAACACAATTATATGTTCTAAAATCCTGCTGCATATCGACGTTAGCGATATGGGCCTGTAATTTAGTGGATTACTCCTACTACCTTTCTTGAATATTGGTGTGACCTGTGTAACTTTCCAGTCTTTGGGTACGGATCTTTCGTCGAGCAAACGTTTGTATAAGATTGTCAAGTATGGAGCTAATGCATCAGCATACTCTGAAAGGAACCTAACTGGTATACAGTCTGGACCGGAAGACTTGCTTTTATTAAGTTATTTAAGTTGCTTCACTACTCCGAGGATATTTACTTCTACGATACTCATGTTGGCAGCTGTTCTCGATTCGAATTCTGGAATATTTGCTTCGTCTTCTTTTGTGAAGGCATTTCGGAAGGCTGTGTTTAGTAACTCTGCTTTGGCAGCACTGTCTTCGATAGTATCTCCATTGCTATAGCGCAAGGAAGGCATTGATTGTTTTTGCCGCTAACATACTTCACATACGAACAGAATCTCTTTGGATTTTCTGCCAGCTTTGGAGACAAAGTTTTTTTGTGGAATCTGTTATAAGCAATTCGCATTGAAGTCCGCTCTAAATATCGAGCTTCTGTAAAAAGATCGCCAGTCTTGGGGATTTTGCACCTGTTTAAATTTGGCATGTTTGTTTCGTTGTTTCTGCAAGTGTTCTAACTCGTATTGCGTATCAAGGAGGATCAGCTCCGTCCTTTGTTAATTTATTTGGTATAAATCTCTCAATTGCTGCCGATACTATTTCTTTGAATTCAAGCCACATCATGTCTACATTATATTATTAATTTGGAATGAGGCGTCAAGTAAATTTTTATCTGCTTTTTTGAATAGGTATATTTTTCGTTTATTTTTGGAGGGTTTGGGGATTACAATATTCAATCTCGCTACGACAGCCCTGTGTTCACTAATCCCTGTATTGGTTTTGATGCTCGTTATTAACTCAGGATTATTTGTTGCTAAGAGGTCAAGTGTGTTTTCACAACCGTTTACTATTCGCGTGGGTTCATTAACTGCTCGAAATAATTTTCAGAGGATGGGTTTAGCACAATTTCGGATGATATTTTATGCGTACCTCCGGAATGAAACATGTATTTTCGCCAACATATCGAGGGTAAATTAAAGTCACCACCAACTATTATCGTATGAGTCGGGTACGTGTTTGAAAACAAACTCTAGTTTTCTTTGAACCTTTCAGAAACTGTATCATCTGAATTGGGAGATCGGTAAAAGGACCCTATTATTATTTTATTCTGGTTGCCAACAATGACCTCTACCCACACTAACTCACAGAACGTATTTACTTCAATTTCGCGACAAGGTAAACTACTTCTAACAGCAACAAACACACCACCGCCAACCGTGTTTAGCCTAGCCTTTCGGAACACCGTTAGGTTCTTCGCAAAAATTTCGGCTGAGCTTATGTCTGGCTTTAGCCAGCTTTCAGTTCCAATAGCGATTTGAGCATCAGTGCTTTTGTATTAGCGCTTGGAGCTCTGATACTTTCCCAACACAGCTACGACAATTTACAGCTGTTATACCAATGGTTCCTGTATCTACGTTCTCTCAGTGTTCGGCCTGCACCCTTTGTGACTGAAGCCCTTCTTGTGTTTTCCCGAGACCCTCTAACCTAAAAAAACCGCCCGGTCCACGCCACACAGCCCCTGCTACCCGTGTAGCCGCCTCCTGCGTATAGAGGACACCTGACCTATTTAGTGGAACCCGAAACCCAACCACCCTTTGGCGCAAGTCGAGGAATTTGCAGCCTACACGGTCGCAGAACCGTCTGAGCCTCTGATTCAGACCCTCAACTCGTCTCTATACCAGAGGTCCGCAATTGGTCCTGTCGACTATGCTAAATGGTCAGCTCTGCTTTCATCTTGCAAGCAAGACTGGCAGCCTTTACCACTTCCGTTAGCCGCTCGAAACCAGAGAGAATCTCTTCTGATCCAAAGTGACACACATCATTGGTACCTACGTGAGCCACCACCTGCAGTTGGCTGCACCCTGTGCTCTTCACGACCTCCGGGAGGACCCTTTCCACATCTGGAATGACTCCACCTGGTATGCACCGGGAGTGCACATTGGTTTTCTTTCCCTTATTGACAGCCAAGTCACTAAGGGGCCCCATAACGCGCCTAACGTTGGAGCACACAACTACCAATTATCCCATCCTCTGTGATTGCCCGGATCTTGCAGGCTCAATGGTTTCCTCTGAAACAGGACAGGCGACAAGATCTGGCTCAGCGACAGTGTCAGCCATAGACAGCACCTGGAACCTGTTTGTCAGACAAGCCGGGAAGGCCTTACGTGTGGCCGCCTGGGAAGTCTTTCGCCGCCTGCTACGCTCTGGGGCGACCTCCCACTCGACCACAGGTAAGGGGTCAACCTCATTGCAGGCAGTAACTGGGCAGGCCACCGGTGAGGTCCGATAGGACGACTAAAGTGCTGGGCGTCCCCACCGAAGTCATCACAGCCCAAAGCTGAGAGCGAAGTGTTACCAACTCGGCTCGCATCCGCACACGACAATAGCAGTCCCTGTCCATACTAAAGACCGTGGAAAACTAAACTATGCAGATAAATGGACTATTGGCACGTTATGCGCAAGTCTACTGTAGACCCTGACGAAAGCGCAGGAACTGTGTCTAATAATAAGCAGATATTAAAAAACCTTACTACCGAAGCACTCAGGTGAAACTAAAGAATTCGCCCCGATTAGGAACTTGTAATATGTCACAAAATCGGTTCACTTTCCGACGCAAGCGAAAACGCGAAAACTGTGGCTATTAGATATTAAATCTACTCGCAGAAACTCAAGAAACTACACTATTAAAGCACACAGATGATATAATAAAATTCGCTCCTGGTTAGGAACTCGTAATTGTCACAAAAGCGGTTACTTCCCTGTTGCTGCGTCTGTCTCGATCGGCTACTACTGCCTGAAATTCACTTTCACAAAAATTCCGAGTGGAGAAAGAATGATATAAAGAAGATATGAGAGCAAACGAACAAATTTATACTATAACTAAAATGATGTGACAAAGGAATATAAATAAATATTACATTTTAACCAATTAACAGAATAAAAATAATGATCAAAGTCATTTCAATAAAGATTTAAAAACAAAATATTAAAAGCATCTGACAATATTTGAACCCAGTGCGGCGGCTCGGTTCCTTCCGTCCCTTTATGACGAACCTGCACCTACCTGTGAACATTGTGTCAGCAGATCATCAGTAGGAAAGCCGAGTGAAACCTACAGTACCTCGACGTGAACCAGGCTGCAATTAAAGTCACTAATCTACGTTTCGGGAGAAAGTTTTCACACGAAATGAAAGGTTAGAAATTTTGTCCTTAATTAATGTATTCTGAAACTTGGTGAACAAGTATCACTGACAAGCCCGTGCTAGTCTTAACACAGTCACTCACAACCCCTTTCACTCAAGTTAGCAAGTATATGGTCTTGCATTTCCCGAAAACGTATTAGCTACAAAAATACGAATTGTTTTTGATTGACAATGCTCGCCAAATATTAAGTCTGTCGGTACCTAATGCAGTCACTGTTTTTAGCCACCGACCTGCTCAATACGCCACACGGAATTTATGTCTTTTCTCGTCACAAAATACACTTAAAAATAATACACACCCACCGGAATAATTATGCCAACACTTTACAACACTTTTGATGTATGAAACACTGCTAGATCCGGCAATTTATTATTTCCATCGGAACTACTACTATACACGTCCGACCTGTTTCATGGCTAGGCTCCGACTCCTCTCTAGAATACCGTAAGTCTTCTCTACCAGCAGAGAAAGGCGCGCGAAGAATATTGCTTTACCATTGGTCTGTTTACTCAACAGCCAATAGCAAAACAACATTCTTCCGCGTCAGTCCGCGCTTTTCATCAATAACTAATCGCAAAATAGTAAACCTAACGACTGCACTTTTTACCGACGTAATTATCTAATATGCTGAAGTTTTGTTTATGCATAAAGTTATTTACTATTGTTATTTATACCTGAATTAACTTTCCCTTTACCATAAACTTACTTTATAAATCTATTCTACAAAAGTCCCCTTTGTCCACATCCTTACTTCTTCGAAATGTTCCCACGCTAAATACCACTACATAACTCGTTAAACAATTATCTTCATATTAACCTTAAACCACACTCACGAATCCTTCACACTGCTAAAACACATTTATAAGATTTTACATACACAAAAAAGACATAATAACACTTTATGAAAATACTAGAACAGTTTATGAAAAACATTCTATTACTTTAGTGCACTCTGGTGGGCACAATCGAAACTAAATCACAGTCCCCTATCCAATACTGTCCTCTATCGGCTGATACCAGAGTACTGTTTGTATAAAGCGTTTATTTTGCATTTTGTTTACGACCTTCCACTAAGGAAGGGATTCTATTTGTGTTTATCTGCTCTGCATAGTAACTAACAGTTCTTGATAAAACTTTACGTAGTTTTCGTGTTAGATTTCTTAGTGTTTTCTTGATCGTTTAGAACAGAAAGCGCCCTAAAACCGTCTTTTGTTTGTTTCGCGGCCGTTAGCCACTAGTCACTTGAATCAGCAGTTGTCTTGTGACAGCCAGAGCGAGAGCACCAGCAGCAGCGAGTACTGTTTGTATAAAGCGTTTTTGTACTTATTTGCTGCGCTTAGCTTTTAAATAGTTTTTCTGGGAAAACCTAGCGTAGTTTTCGCGTCTCGTATTTCAGTGAGTGTTTCTTGATTATCAGAGTAGCTCATCAGAAGATTATCTTGGGAATTTGTCACCGTATAGGGTAGGGTAAACATAGTCATGTGTAGGGACTGTGGTTGTTGTGAGCGGACGCAAGGAGAATTGGCCACTCTTCGGGGGCAGGTGGAGGCTTTGTCTGTTAGGCTCATCGAGCTCGAGGCGCAGGCGTCGGCTCGTAGTGGCGTTGGGGCAACTGTGGTGAGACCTATGCCTACTTCGGTGGCCTTGGAATCACATGGAACCCCTGATGTCGCTGCGTCTTCCGGCAGTGAGCATCTTACCGGTCATCCATCACTCCAGGGTGAATGGCGGACAGTGGTGGGCTCGCGCGTGCCTGGCCGAAAGGCGAAGGTGGGATCTGGCCGCGTGGCAGCTGCCTTACCCCTTTCCAACAGGTACGGGGTGCTTCCTAGTGGTGATGACATCGTTTCCGAGCCACCACAGGATGCCTCGCCTGTTGGGCCAGTGGCCGATTCTCCGGCAAGGTCCCGACAGTCACAGAGGGCGGGCCTATTAGTTATAGGGAGCTCCAACGTTAGGCGGGTTATGGAGCCCCTCAGGAAAATAGCGGGTAGGTCGGGGAAGAATGCCAGTGTGCACTCGGTGTGCTTGCCGGGGGGTCTCGTCCGTAATGTGGAGGAGGCCCTTCCGGCAGCTATTGACCGCACTGGGTGTGACCGGCTGCAGATAGTAGCACATGTCGGAACGAATGACGCCTGCCGCTTGGGTTCTGAGGCCATCCTTGGTTCCTTCCGGCGGCTGGCTGATTTGGTGAAGACAACCAGCATCGCACGCGGAGTGCAAGCTGAGCTTAATATCTGCAGCATAGTGCCCAGAGTCGATCGCGGTCCTCTGGTTTGGAGCCGTGTGGAGGGTCTAAACCAGAGGCTCAGACGACTCTGCGACTATAATGGTTGCAAATTCATCGACCTCCGTTATTGGGTGGAGAACTGTAGGGCCCCCCTAGACAGGTCAGGCGTGCACTACACACCGGAAGCAGCTACTAGGGTAGCAGAGTACGTGTGGCGTGCACACGGGGGTTTTTTAGGTTAGAGGGACCCCCCCTTGGGCGAAACGATAAAATACCTGACGGCTTACCAGAGAGGACATTATCATCGTTGATAAAGAACGTCCGTCCTCAGAGACCAAAAACAGGAAAAGTTAACGTAATATTGGTAAACTGCAGGAGTATCCAGGGCAAGGTTCCTGAATTAGTATCTCTTATTGAAGGAAATAGTGCGCATATAGTATTAGGAACGGAAAGTTGGTTAAAACCGGAAGTGAACAGTAACGAAATCCTAGACACAGAATGGAATATATACCGCAAGGATAGGATAAACGCCAATGGTGGAGGAGTATTTATAGCAGTAAAGAATTCAATAATATCCAGTGAAGTTATTACCGAATGCGAATGTGAAATAATCTGGGTTAAGCTAAGTATCAAAGGTGGGTCAGATATGATAGTCGGATGCTTCTATAGACCACCTGCATCAGCAACCGTAGTAGTTGAGCGCCTCAGAGAGAACCTGCAGAACGTCGTGAAGAAGTTTCGTGATCATACTATTGTAATAGGGGGAGACTTCAATCTACCAGGTATAGAATGGGATAGTCACACAATCAGAACTGGAGCCAGGGACAGAGACTCTTGTGACATTATCCTGACTGCCTTGTCCGAGAATTACTTCGAGCAGATAGTTAGAGAACCAACTCGTGAAGCTAACGTTTTAGACCTCATAGCAACAAATAGACCGGAACATTTCGACTCCGTGAATGTAGAAGAGGGTATCAGTGATCATAAGTCAGTGGTTGCATCAATGACTACAAGTGTAATAAGAAATGCCAAGAAAGGAAGGAAAATATATTTGCTTAACAAGAGTGATAGGGCACAAATCGCAGAATATCTGAGTGACCACCATCAAACGTTCATTTCTGAGGAAGAGGATGTGGAACAAAAATGGAAAAAATTCAGAAACATCGTCCAGTACGCCTTAGATAAGTTCGTACCGACTAAGGTCCAAAGCGAGGGGAAAGATCCACCGTGGTATAACAATCATGTACGAAAGGTACTACGGAAACAAAGAAAGCTTCATCATAGGTTTAAGAGTAGTCGAATCATAGCTGATAAGGAAAAGCTGAACGAAGCGAAAAAGAGCGTAAAGAGAGCAATGAGAGAAGCATTCAACGAATTCGAACATAAAACATTGGCAAACAATCTAAACAAGAACCCTAAAAAGTTTTGGTCATATGTAAAATCGGTAAGCGGATCTAAATCCCCTATTCAGTCACTCGTTGACCACGATGGCACCGAAACAGAGGACGACCGAAGAAAGGCAGAAATACTGAATTCAGTGTTCCGAAACTGTTTCACTGCGGAAAATCATAACACGGTCCCTGACTTCAGCCGTCGCACGGACGCCAAAATGGAAAATATTGAAATAAACGATATCGGAATTGAAAAACAACTGCTATCACTTAGTAGCGGAAAAGCATCCGGACCAGACGAGATACCCTTAAGATTCTACAGTGATTATGCTAAAGAACTTGCCCCCTTTCTATCAGCAATTTATCGTAGATCGCTGGAAGAACGTAAAGTACCTAGCGACTGGAAGAAAGCGCAGGTCGTTCCCATTTTCAAGAAGGGTCATAAATCAGATGCGAATAATTATAGGCCTATTTCGCTTACGTCAATCTGTTGTAGAATAATGGAACATGTTTTGTGTTCTCGTATTATGACGTTCTTAGATAATACAAATCTCCTTCATCATAACCAACATGGATTCCGCAAACAGAGATCATGTGAAACTCAGCTCGCCCTATTTGCCCAAGAAATTCACAGTGCCGTAGACACTGGCGAGCAGATTGATGCCGTATTCATGGACTTCAGGAAGGCATTTGATACGGTTCCGCACTTACGTTTAGTGAAAAAAATACGAGCTTACGGAATATCGGACCAGGTTTGTGATTGGATTCAGGATTTCCTAGAAGAAAGAACACAACATGTCATTCTTAACGGTTCAAAATCTGCAGATGTAGAGGTAATTTCGGGAGTACCGCAAGGAAGCGTGATAGGACCTTTATTGTTTACAATATACATAAATGACTTAATTGACAACATCGGTAGCTCCGTGAGGCTATTTGCAGATGACACGGTTGTCTACAAGAAAGTAGCAACATCAGAAGACTCGTACGTACTCCAGGAAGACCTGCAGAGGATTAATGCATGGTGCGACAGCTGGCAGCTTTCCCTAAACGTAGATAAATGTAATATAATGCGCATACATAGGGGCAGAAATCCATTCCAGTACGATTATGCCATAGGTGGTAAATCATTGGAAGCGGTAACGACCGTAAAATACTTAGGAGTTACTATCCGGAGCGATCTGAAGTGGAATGATCACATAAAACAAATAGTGGGAAAAGCAGGCGCCAGGTTGAGATTCATAGGAAGAATTCTAAGAAAATGTGACTCATCGACGAAAGAAGTAGCTTACAAAACGCTTGTTCGTCCGATTCTTGAGTATTGCTCATCAGTATGGGACCCTTACCAGGTTGGATTAATAGAAGAGATAGACATGATCCAGCGAAAAGCAGCGCGATTCGTCATGGGGACATTTAGTCAGCGCGAGAGCGTTACGGAGATGCTGAACAAGCTCCAGTGGCGGACACTTCAAGAAAGGCGTTACGCAATACGGAGAGGTTTATTATCGAAATTACGAGAGAGCACATTCCGGGAAGAGATGGGCAACATATTACTACCGCCCACATATATCTCGCGTAATGATCACAACGAAAAGATCCGAGAAATTAGAGCAAATACGGAGACTTACAAGCAGTCGTTCTTCCCACGCACAATTCGTGAATGGAACAGGGAAGGGGGGATCAGATAGTGGTACATTAAGTACCCTCCGCCACACACCGTAAGGTGGCTCGCGGAGTATAGATGTAGATGTAGATACATAAACTACGTGTGCGTCCAATCTCGCGTCACCATCTGTCACTATCCAGCTCTGAGACACATCTCCCACTTAACCGCCTCCAAGGCAGGATCTGTATACGGCGCTACGCCTCACCAGGACGTGAAGAGCATTTCCTATACATTACACCACACAACCAGCCTACTAAATGCTTCTCTGTTAAGGCCATTTAGCGTCATGTAAAATTCTGATTTTTATTTCGTTGGTTACTCGCAAACAATGGCCCGCCAGGGTGAATGATGAGTGTGATACCTGGAATCTTAAGCTGCATCGCCATATACAGGGTGGGGCAAATAAATGTGCGCCAGATAACAGGAGTTCCAAGTTACAAAGAAACACGGGCGTCGGGATGATTGGTAAGACTCTGAAGCATTTTCTGGTGAACTGCAGCCACATTTTATGGTGTGCGGGAACGTTTCAGAAGGTGTTTTTACTTGATCAAAACAGACCCTGTCTGACGACATTTTCGGACTGAGCGTTGCAGGGCGCTCTTTGTTGTCACTCTGACACCATTTAACTTCCCAACAAGGAACTGACCACACCGTTTCCACGACTTTGTTGTCAAGTAACTTCCCACTAGACTTGGCCACTGTTTCTATGTTTCGATACAGTGTATCGATACCTGGAACTGTTTCAGTGTTTCGGAACGGCTATGGTTCACTGTTTCGAAACAGTGGTGTTTCATTCCGCCCTTGTCTCGGATCTCGAGCCAGACACAGAAACTGTATCGTTGTTTCAAAATAAGGCTGTTTCAGTCCACCTGTGCTTGGAACGGACTAATTGTATCGAAACAGTGATGTTTCATTCCACTCTGTGTCGGACGAGATTCGGGCTTGGCACAGATACTGAAACACAACATAACACTTCGTGAAACACTTTCAAGAGTGTCGAAATCTTTTTGACAAGCAATAGCATGAAGCTTAAGATATCCGAAAATAAAGCTTCGTTTCTAGCTGACTGTCCTATTCCGAAATGGCGTAACATCTGCTTTATAAACACTAACCAAACAATAAAACAACGCATACTATTCGCATTCAAAATAATAAATATGTGAAAATCATTCAGTTAAATTACACTTTTTTATAACATACGCTTCTCTTTTCATGTACACTAATCGTATTAAGAAACGCAAGTAAGCCTACGACATTTTAAATAAAAAAAGGCGTAGAGTGACACTTATTAGACATATACATAAATTTGATCTAGGTATAGTTGCAAGCAATCTGTTTGACATATCACTGATAGTGTAATGGTGAACGAGAAGGGCTGGGAAGCATGGTGACTTTATAGTAAAGGTTCGAAACACCTTGAAAGACAAAATTTTTTCTGTTATATTTTGTTATTTATTCGAATTATTTGGCGTTATTTGTGAGTCTATAGTCACTGTGCCTATTATCCACAATGATTCCCTTTATGTGCATGGAAATTAGCAGGATGGGTATATTACCCATACTAACGGAATGTGGGAATCCCAGTAGCATATCTGTTGTTTCTGCAGTTTGCTCCCACCTCCAGTTCCGTTCGTGGTGGTTCTTCTGTCTTCAGCTAAGGCTTTCCTCAGCCAATTGAAAAGTATGAAAGTCATATGACACAGAAGCAGCGCATTTGCTGCAGGAAATACGAAACTGCCAAAACGCCTAAGTGATAGTTTCATACTTTCTGCGACATGATTAGCGCTCTCGCACCTCATTTGTGTTTATATGGACATACTTATACAGTAGACATTCAAGATGATAAAATGTGTAGGTTTATTAGATTACAAAACAAACTGTTTCACTGTTTCGAAACACCGTATCGAAACATTACATTGTACTGTTTCATTTGTTTCGAAACATTTACGTGTTTCAGTTTGCCCATCTCTACTTCCCACAACGAACACCCGCTGCTCCACTGTGAGCGCCATAGCCCCCTTTGCGCTGCTCCGCTCGCAGTGACACAGCCCGCACTACGATCTGAGACGGGGTGGAGCACGTGGCGGTCGTACACGTGGTGTGCGCGTCACAGGATGTGGTTATATGGATACATACACTCGTCCGGCCCACTTTTATTTGCTCCACCCTGTAGATTGTTTCAAAAAGTCGATTCCACTGCTGAGGTCCTCTCCTTGTAAGTGGACTACCCCTGTCAGAAGAGACTAAACATTTTGCATCCAAACATCCACACTCCAACAGCTAACCTGCTACCCAGGGCAAAATAAGCACCAATGATCTGCTAACTCTAAATGTACTTGTAGGCACTATTCAACCTAAAAACATACTTGTAATAGCTATAATTAATAGTCTGCAAATAACGTAACTACTGATCTAATGTTGTTCAGAAGACTGTCCTCAGTCACCAATAGAAAGACCTGTGGTGTCACCGCCAGACACCACACTTGCTAGGTGGCAGCTTTTGAATCGGCCGCGGTCCGCTAGTATACGACAGACCCGCGTGTCGCCACTGTCAGTAATTTCAGACCTCACGCCAGCCTGCGTGAGTTTAAGCGCGTGCCTTTCGGCTTCCTCTCATTGTGTCTAGGCTGTCTTGTCTAGACACAACATATTTGGCGACGAGGATCAAAGAGGATCTTGTTCTTTATACTTGCTTTGCCCTAATTTACTTGTGTCATAACTTCGCCACATTCTCCAGATGTACTGTCCGAATTTTATCGCTTGCAGAATCAGCAGACGCACGCCTTATGTATCTGGTTTTGGGGGTCTCTGGTGAGGTGCGTCGGCATCTCAATCAGCTGCGCCTCTGTCGTCGCACGGGATCTGCCGCTCCCCGTCTGCTTTCAGCGACGGTGCCGTCCGGTCAGCGTCCTGGGGACCCATCTACTTGCTCGCCTCATCCCCAGGTGTTACCGACGATGCCTTCCATTTTGCCCGATGGCGTCGCGCCGCCGCTGCAGCCGCCGCCGGCGCAGCCCGCAGTGGACGCGTCGCTGCAACCGCCGGGCGCCTCCCTGGGTCACGCGCCGCCGATCGCTTCCCGTGACCGGTTGTCCTCCGACGTGGAACTCTTGCCCGCTCGGGACCAGATGTCGTCTTCGCCAGTCGGGTGCTCCGACTCGATGGAGGTCGACCCTTCGGCCCCTCCTGACTATCTACGGACGCATACACCTCATGTTGGCGTGCACCCTGGAGCAGGTTTTCAGGCGTTTCCTAGCTCCCCGCGGTCCGAGTGGCAGGGTGCGGGTGGCACAGCCTCGCCTGTTTTAGGCTCCCCACCTCGTCGCATACGTCAACATGGGGTCCTCCCCATGCCGGGCGGAGGCCTTATACCACAACCGTTCGCCGATTTGCGGGGGAGGAATGTGGTGTCACCGCCAGACACCACACTCGCTAGGTGGTAGCTTTTAAATCGGCCGCGGTCCGCTAGTATACGACGGACCCGCGTGTCGCCACTGTCAGTAATTTCAGACCTCACGCCAGCCTGCGTGAGTTTAAGCGCGTGCCTTTCGGCTTCCTCTCATTGTGTCTAGGCTGTCTTGCCTAGACACAACAAGACCCGTACTCATACCCTTTACACCATGCATATATCGTATCGTTTTACAATCCTTAGTCTTTGTTCAACTTTTTTCAATGGTCCGTAAATGGCAAACACACCCAAAAAAGTTGCATCAATAAACACTGTAAAGAGTTGCGCAAAAAAGAGGTATTATTAACTAAAAATTGTAAGATATTTTTGACGTACCGTATGGAATGCTCCACGCTTGTGAAAATTGTAGTTGTGAAACGTTATGTGTTATCTCGCAGCTCGAGTTGAATAGGGTAACACGATTTGTTTGTCCCTTTTCAGTTAACAGCAGTTCAGGCGCCTCATCTGTAAGAAATCTTTCCAAGCGTCGCAGCCATGCTAGCGTGCGACACATTTGTTCGCTTGCTGCAACTCCTTCGCTGTAATTGCTTCGTAGGTAAGCGAACAGCAGGATGACTCAACATGTTTAACTACTAACTACTTCGCGATTGCACGACCAACGCCACTTCCTCTCGTGGAATTTTCCTCTTCCGAGAAATTTATCCTCCACGAGGACAGCTCTGCAGAGTAACGACAACTCTCAAGAGACCATCTGTTTTTCTTGAACGCGTTCTGTGCTTTTCTCTGGTATGGCGTCGATCGAGTGCTTAAACAAACTTTTGTAACTGAACACATGGTAGGAGTCTGTGACAAGTACAGTCCATGCATCTTCGGAAATCAGTGTTGGCTTTAGGAAATCAAGCCGCTGCTTCTGTTTCTGGCTGCCTCTAAGTTGCCCTTGCGCTGCTGTGTGGGCCTCATTGGGGTCTTATAGCCAACAAATAGTCCATATCCATACTGAAAATCAAACGTGTACTTTATAGGCAAGAGCTAAAAACTCTTACGGGTTAAAAGAAGATCAGAATTCACTACTTTCTACCTACCAGTTAGGTTTCATTTTTATTTAATCATAAAATCTTTCGAAGACGTAAAATAGCCTTGGTGATTGCGGCAGAGGGGGTGGGGGATACTACGTTTCCAGGTGGCGAATCTTTATCCATATTAGCATTGTGGAAAAAGAAACAGTTACCCTGCTTGAATTAAACGAGGTGATTGTGTGCAAGTGTAATTCATTACTTACAAATATGACGGACCTAAATGAATTTCTCTAACATCTCAACTGAGCGGCATGGCGCACTGGTTAGCCCACTGAACTCACATTCGGGAGGGCAACAGATTTTTGGTTTTCCGTGGTTTGCCCAAATTGCATGAGGCAGATGTCCTCCATATTTATTTCCAGATTGTAAGTAATATGCGTGCAAAATTTGAATGAAAACGTTCCACGGATTTAGAATGAGGTTTCCACCCGTGGAAAAATTTGTGTGAAGTTCCTATGGGACCAAAATGCTGAGCTCATCGGCCCCTATGCTTGCACACTACTTGTTCTGACTTAAACTAACCTACGTTAAGGACAACACACACACACACACACACACACACACACACACACACCCATGCCCGAGCTTCCTGCCTCCTGCCCCGTTGTTCGCATCTCTAGTACACGACAAAGGCGTGGCGTTCCGGGTGGGGGGGGGGGGGGAATATGCTACCGTACGCCTTCGCTAGCACACCGGTCGGCACTTCGAAACATTGTATAACAGACGCTGAACTAGGCGCGCCTATGACAAGAGAAGACCAAGACACGCCCACAAGCTACGCGCCGATAATGCCCCTTGGGCGATGTGCATATAGGCCTCTGCCGTCGACCGAGCTATCTCAGTCTCTCAATCTCAGTACCTCAGTACGTCGCATTGCATCTCAATACGTTGCACTGTGCTCTAGTCATCCACAGTGATAGCCCACGCCTCGCACCTTAGGTAGCTATGAGAGAACGTTAGTCATTATACACTCCTGGAAATGGAAAAAAGAACACATTGACACCGGTGTGTCAGACCCACCATACTTGCTCCGGACACTGCGAGAGGGCTGTACAAGCAATGATCACACGCACGGCACAGCGGACACACCAGGAACCGCGGTGTTGGCCGTCGAATGGCGCTAGCTGCGCAGCATTTGTGCACCGCCGCCGTCAGTGTCAGCCAGTTTGCCGTGGCATACGGAGCTCCATTGCAGTCTTTAACACTGGTAGCATGCCGCGACAGCGTGGACGTGAACCGTATGTGCAGTTGACGGACTTTGAGCGAGGGCGTATAGTCGGCATGCGGGAGGCCGGGTGGACGTACCGCCGAATTGCTCAACACGTGGGGCGTGAGGTCTCCACAGTACATCGATGTTGTCGCCAGTGGTCGGCGAAAGGGGCACGTGCCCGTCGACCTGGGACCGGACCGCAGCGACGCACGGATGCACGCCAAGACCGTAGGATCCTACGCAGTGCCGTAGGGGACTGCACCGCCACTTCCCAGCAAATTAGGGACACTGTTGCTCCTGGGGTATTGGCGAGGACCATTCGCAACCGTCTCCATGAAGCTGGGCTACGGTCCCGCACACCGTTAGGCCGTCTTCCGCTCACGCCCCAACATCGTGCAGCCCGCCTCCATTGGTGTCGCGACAGGCGTGAATGGAGGGACGAATGGAGACGTGTCGTCTTCAGCGATGAGAGTCGCTTCTGCCTTGGTGCCAATGATGGTCGTATGCGTGTTTGCGCCGTGCAGGTGAGCGCCACAATCAGGACTGCATACTACCGAGGCACACAGGGCCAACACCCGGCATCATGGTGTGGGGAGCGATCTCCTACACTGGCCGTACACCACTTGTGATCGTCGAGGGGTCACTGAATAGTGCACGGTACATCCAAACCGTCATCGAACCCATCGTTCTACCATTCCTAGACCGGCAAGGGAACTTGCTGTTCCAACAGGACAATGCACGTCCGCATGTATCCCGTGCCACCCAACGTGCTCTAGAAGGTGTAAGTCAACTACCTTGGCCAGCAAGATCTCCGGATCTGTCCCCCATTGAGCATGTTTGGGACTGGATGAAGCGTCGTCTCACGCGGTCTGCACGTCCAGCACGAACGCTGGTCCAACGGAGGCGCCAGGTGGAAATGGCATGGCAAGCCGTTCCACAGGACTACATCCAGCATCTCTACGATCGTCTCCATGGGAGAATAGCAGCCTGCATTGCTGCGAAAGGTGGATATACACTGTACTAGTGCCGACATTGTGCATGCTCTGTTGCCTGTGTCTATGTGCCTGTGGTTCTGTCAGTGTGATCATGTGATGTATCTGACCCCAGGAATGTGTCAAATAAAGTTTCCCCTTCCTGGGACAATGAATTCACGGTGTTCTTATTTCAATTTCCAGGAGTGTATATACACTACTGGCCGTTAAAATTACTACACTAAGAATAAATGCAGATGATAATCGGGTATTCATTGGACAAATATACTATACTAGAACTGACATGTGATTACATTTTCACGCAATTTGGGTGCATAGATCCTGAGAAATCAGTACCCAGAACAACCACCTCTGGCCGTAGTAATGGCCTTGATACGGCTGGGCATTGAGTCAAACAGAGCTTGGATGGTGTGTACAGGTACAGATGTCCATGCAGCTTCAACACGATACCACAGTTCATCAAGAGTATTGACTGGCGTATTGTGGCGAGCCAGCTGCTCGGCCACCATTGACCAGACGTTTTCAATAGGTGAGAGATCTGGAGAATGTGCTGGCCAGGGCAGCAGGTGAACATTTTCTGTATCGAGAAAGGCCCGTACATGACCTGTAACATGCGGTCGTGCATTATCTTACTGAAATGTAGGGTTTCGCAGGGATCGGATGAAGGGTAGAGCCACGGGTCGTAACACATCTGAAATGCAGCGTCCACTGTTCAAAGTGCCGTCAATGCGAACAAGAGGTGTCCGAGACGTGTAACCATGCGGTGTGATATGCCAGTATGGCGATGACGAATACACGCTTCGAATGTGCTTTCACCGCGATGTCGCCAAACACGGATGCGACCATTAGGATGCCGTAAACAGAACGTGGATTCATCCGAAAAGAATGACGTTTTGCCATTCGTGCACTCAGGTTCGTCGTTGAGCACACCATCGTGGGCGCTCCTGTCTGTGATGCAGCGTCAAGGGTAACCGCAGCCATGGTCTTCGAGCTGATAGTCCATGCTGCTGCAAACGTCGTCGAACTCTTCGTGCAGATTGTTGTTATCTTGCAAACGTCACCATCTGTTGACTCAGGGATCGAGACGTGGCTGCACGATTCGTTACAGCCATGCGGATAAGATGCCTGTCACCTTGACTGCTAGTGATACGAGGTCGTTGGGATCCATCACGGCGTTCCGTATTACCCTCCTGAACTCACCGATTCCATATTCTGCTAACAGTCATTGGATCTCGACCAACGCGAGCAGCAATGTCGCGATACGATAAACCGCAATCGCGATAGGCTACAATCCGACCTTTATCAAAGTCGGAAACGTGATGGTACGCATTTCTCCTCCTTACACGAGGCATCGCAACAACGTTTTACCAGGCAACGGCGGTCAACTGCTGTTTGTGTATGAGAAATCGGTTGGAAACTTTCCTCATGTCAGCACGTTGCAGGTGTCGCCACCGGCGCCAGCCTTGTGTGAATGCTCTGAGAAGCTAATCATTTGCATATCACATCATCTCCTTCCTGTCGGTTAAATTTCGCGTCTTTAGCACGTCATCTTCGTGGTGTACCAATTTTAATGGCCAGTAGTGTAGTTGTGATATGGAAGATTCATGAATTAGCACATGATTGCTATTAGCCACAGAACTTGAGATTGGACATCAGTACTCAATTGGTTCCTTTAATGCAGTGTATTTTAACTACGTGTACATTTTGTGTTGTAGTGAGAGAAAACCGGCCACCCACCTATCATACCATCCTCTCCTCATCCAGCCAGGAACCACAAAACATCACAGGAGGGCACATCCACAACATTTACGAAACTTCGCATCCCATCACAGCAATGGATTTGTTGGATTACATTCGTGTCTTCTATTTTTAGTAGTGATTGTCTTAATAAGTTGATTTGGTGAAGTACGTAATAAAAGGTGAAATTTGCATGTTTTTGGGTTGCTTACTTTGAAGTGTAACTCAGGTGTAGTGCACTACGACATGGATGTGGAAAATGTTCCGAAGTAAGCTAAATTTTTCGGCAGAAACGACTCTTAATAGCCTAGGACTGAATCGGAAAGGCCCTCGTCTCCTCGCTTCGAGACGATGTTGTGCAGGTGTGGCTATTACGAGAGCGGATAGCCGCGCACATTGCACGCCGCCTCTGGGATTCTCGCAAGTGCGCCTTCTCCAGACGAAATCCACCCGGCGGGTTTCTCACATCCGACTAGGTAAGTACCAGGCTGGTACCTATACCCCGCCACATTTACACAACTAACAAACATTTTGAAAACGTTCGCACTCTTTGAAATGGGTAAAAGTACATGCAGACAGTTGGGGTACACATATTCCCTCGCAGGTGGCAATCGGTTGGCGACAGGAAGGTCAAACAGTACACTATAGTTACTGTGAAGAGACAAACGGCAGTGAGACATTAGTGGTTTATCTGTTTACCTTTTGGTTACACCACTATTCACAACACGGAATACTCCTTTCTTATACAGAACGAACAAGCTGCATTTGTAGTGCAAGATGACCTGGCTTTAGACGAATTGTAATCCTGGCAGGCGTCACAAAAACATTAGTGCGCCCTCCAAAATAATGAATGAGGAAACGTATGCCTATTACTCGTAAATGAGACGCAAATCACAATTACTTTGATTTATTCCGACAAAAATATTCACAAAACAAATGCTAAACAGCGGCAACATTGATACATTGAGGCCTTGGCATGTCTAACATAGGGGTTGGAGGAAAGATGCTAATAGTGCCGTTAGTTAATTACTAGGGCGGATAAAAAGTAGTGGTATCGCTATTATAATTCATACTGGACTTTATAGACAGACGTTCACCATATTACATGCCTTCATCATAATCGCCCCACGTCTCGATCACATTCCAGCAAAAGCATGGAATGCGTCATACACCATCAGCGTGTTCATCTCTTTTGACTTCTCACAAGCTGACCTACAGCACAGCTTGTATTGTAGCACGTGCCACCAAGAGATTCCTTCAGTTTGGTGAACCGATCGCAATTGAACGAACTCATATCGGGTGAAGCAGTGAATGTGTAATATTTAATTGTAGTTACACTGCTAATTATGTTCCTGGTTGCCGATATTCTTGTGCGTCTTGTATGTATTTGATGGTCTGTAGACAACCTTTGCAGGGTTTAACTGTCAGTGCAGTGTAGCGATCTGTACAAAAGAATTTTGCCGCTGAAAGTCTCGTCTGCAGAAAACAATGGCGGACAGTGCTCCCACACTGGCAAAAGCAGCAGTCTGATGGGTAAATTCAGTGACGAATTGGCTGTCCCATTACCATCTTTAGGAACAATGCACACTGCTACCCTGGGAAGCATTTAAACGTCTAACTCTTCAGGCTTTCCCGGCGATCTAATGACATCTTGGGTTGTCGGGTGTTCTGCCGGATCTCAGCGTCGTACTTGCACGATATTTCGGTCACGTAGCTCGTGGCCTTCATCAGGTGCGACCCGAGACTGCTCCTCGAGTGGAGGGGGAAGGCCATAGGCATAAATACTGGACCAGGTCCACTCGAGGAGCAGTGTCAGGTCGCACCTGATGAAGGCCACGAGCTACGTGACCGAAATATCGTGCAAGTACGACGCTGATATCCGGCAGAACACCCGACAACCCAAGATGTCATTTAAACATCTGTCTTGGCGCTGGACCCGCACTGCAGCTACGCATCACCGCATCGGCAACGGTACCTAGTGACACATATTTCGACAGGAATTTCTCAAGTGTCAAGTATGAAAGAGATGCCGCCACCTCATCCTTGCAGGACCTAAACAGACACCTACGTGTCGCTTGGCAGCTGACGGCCACGTTGTCACTCCATGGGGACCGCCGGCGCATCCCGACTCCTGGGGACGTGTGCGGAGTTGGCGGCGTCAGTGTCGGGCGTTGAGTGGCGGGATGTGTTTTTTATTAGCGATATTTTGTTTAAGCTATGTTCCATCGATTTCACCGACCAGATTAAAAATAAACTACCGTATACACGTGAACAATAGCGATTTAATTAATTTGCATAAATTTTATATATCAACATGGTGTTAGCAGTAGAATAGATACGGGTAGGGTGTGCATGAGTGGATGACATGGAGGTTAAGTGCAGAACAATAGGTTAATTTGCAAAATTTTTATGTAAAATGCAGTACAATGTTTAAGAGGGTGGGTGACAAAGAAGAATGCGCCAGAAATGGCGTTCAAAAGCATGTGAAATTCGAAAAGTGTACCAGAAAATGGTGTGAGGACAATAGGAAGTGGGGTGACATGGAAAACCACTTAACAGAACAAAGGGCTGAACTTTAGGTTAAGACACCCAGAGCACAGTGCCGAATATTGCCCCATGTAATTACTTCCTACAAGACCTACATGTTCCAAACAGCAGAGAATGATGGAGCAAGAGAAATCCACCCCCACAAACTGAAAGTTCTATAAATAAACAATATATCCTTGAATTTCGTTCCTCTCCACCAAAGGGCTACCAATTTCCATATATTCCATACACTGCCTTGAATCTCCTAAATTGTTTAAATATACAATATTCGACACATTGTCCAAATTGTTTAAAAAATATTCCATACACTACAATCAAATTCCCTCCAAATGACCGATCAACTGTCTTTTTCCCGCCATTTCGTCGGAGGGAGGGTGGGAGGGGAGGGGCTTTCCAGAGGGGGAGGTTAATTAATAGATCATTTCGGTTAAGGAGTCAATCAAACTGATAAGTGTGACAGGGGCTATTCCAATAACTCAGACCTGAAAGTGTACCTGTAGCAGCGAGTGAGAGAGGGTGGGTTCGAGGTTTCCTGGCGGGGAGGGGAGTGGGTTCAAAAAAGGTTCAAATGGCTCTGAGCATTATGGGACTCAACATCTTAGGTCATAAGTCCCCTAGAACTTAGAACTACTTAAACCTAACTAACCTAAGGACATCACACACACCCATACCCGAGGCAGGACTCGAACCTGCGACCGTAGCAGTCCCGCGGTTCCGGACTGCAGCGCCAGAACCGCTAGACCACCGCGGCCGGCCGAGGGGAGTGGGAGGGGGTGGGGGAACAATATGGTAATTGCTTGTCAATTAAAAGGAAGGATCGTTTTCGGAGAACAATAGGTTAAGGACTTGTCAATCAAAGGAGAACAATAGGTTAAGTACCTGTCAATCAATGGAGAACAACAGGTTTGCCCCAGAGTGCATACCCGCCACTGATGTAGGCAACCCGTACTAAGAAAATGGACTGCCGCCGCACTTGATCCACTACTCATGAGTACATTCATCGTCAAGCATTTTGTTTTTTTTTTAATTTTACTTTGTGTGATGATTGGTAGGGTATCTATGTGATTTGTGGCATGTGGAGGAACTGTCAGTGGTTGCAGTACTTCTCAAAAGTATTTTATAGAGATAATAAATTCAGTAAAAAAATTATATAGGAGAAAATTTAAACAAAATAAGTTAATTACCAAATCTTTTTAATATGTACTTTATTTTTCTTAGACATATTACACAATTCTAAACTTTGCATCACTACCGAAATCTAAAACACGAAATCAAAGTAGAAGTTCAAGCAGTCGCTGAAAAATGTTCACAATCAAACCAAGAATTACACGTCAAGATTCAAGAAATAACACGAAAACAAGAAGCATTCGCGGTTAGCATACGAGAAACAATGACGGAGAACTTTTCTAAAGAAAACGCTCACATTGATGAACGTTTTAACAATTACACAGAAAACTGTTTGATACGTCACTGCAAACTGGTGCGATAGAAGGATAAATAACGAAAAGAACTATTACAGCGACAGGACGACAAAAAGAAAGCTCATGGAAAAACTTATGTAGAGAATCACATGCACTCGATTTCGGGAGAAATTGAAACGGTTAAGGAGACAAATATTCAAATACAAGAGAGGCTCACGGAAATCCAATCACACACAATTGAGGCGAAAATTTCTATAGACACTGAAATCCAGAATATTAGGGATAAATTAACAGAAGAAGTCCAGACACTAACTGACAAAATAGAACACATAGAAATCAATCAAGACCCAGAAAATTTGAAAGCAGATTTTAAGAAAGTAACCAAAAGTAATCGTAAATTACGAAACGAACTGACAGAAAAGATCGACAAACTCACTACAAGAATCGATCTGTTAGATACTAACAATGACAGTAAATCAGATGACACTACACCAGTCTCAGTTCAACAGATTTCAAATAGAAAACATACGCAAATTACAAATGTGCAACAATCGCAGAACTAGAATCATGTAATAATTTGTTACATCAGAAAATCAATTCTTTACAGCAAGGGATAGCTGACACACAAGAAACAACTGCAAACAATCAATTCCAACAGAACACACACCAATACGACATGTCTCAGATGCACAGTACATATAATGTCGGTAGACTTCAGAAAGAGATCTTAATCAGGCAGAAAGACACATAAATTCATATGCACAACATTACGAAAATAATTACACACAAAGGCATGACGGTTTCGACCACAAGCATTTCCTTTCAGTGAGAAAGTTTAAAACATTTAAAAACGACAGGACGCAAATACATCCGCTGGGCTGGATCCAACAATTCAATGCGGCATTCCCACCGTCATGGCCAGTTCAATCATAAGCTAGAATTTATTATTAGTTTTCTTGAAGGGGAACCAGCGAGAAGAATGCGACCAATTGCTAGACAGTGTGTTTCAGTAGAAGCATTCCAGGAATCATTTCTAGCAGCATATTGCTCAGATATCACACAGCGTAGCATTAAAGATCGGCTAATTAGTTTGCCAAATTTCGAGAATTCTACTTTCCCAACAATCACACAATTTTTCTAGTATATGATTCAACAGAACCAATACCGCAATGAGCCAAACAGTCAATCCGCATTAATACAGCTGTGTATTTCAAAACTTCCCAGAGCATTAAAAGTGTCATTATGTCATTATTAACAGGCCAGCAAAAGGACAGCGTGCATGCATTTACAGACATCCTGCAATTGCTAGAGGTACACCAGGCATATTATGCGTTTCTTAATAAGAACTTTTCACGGCATAACGCAAACCAGACAAACAATGCTAATTTTGAGCAAACACGATTTGGCAATAACAATCGTAATAAACATATTCGCAGCGAAAATGAAAATTTTAATCGAGAATACACATAGGGATTTAATGAACAGCAGTATAATAACAATGTACATTACAATTCAAAACAGAACAAAGCCATCCAAATAACATGACACATACACGACAGGAAATGCCGAACCGGTCAAACTTTCACATGACTCATTGGCCAGGTAATGCGGCAGCTGCAAGCCATTATACAGTTCAGCCGCAAAATACACAAAACGAGCAAAGACAGCCTTTTCAGAGAAACATGCGTGCCTTGCCATATAACCAAAGCTATAACGACAGAAGGGGAGAAAACGAACACCGACCGCAAAGAACATTCCACAATGATAGTTTTATAGAAATTCAAACAGTGCACAACAGCCAAGTTATCGTATGAATGTACCAGAAAAGATTTCATCCGTCACCGCTAATAATCAAAACGGTAGAACAGTACAGCTCATAGAAAACACATAACATTCCCCGACAGAAAATGAAATGTCAAAACATTTATGACTAGAGACAGCCTGTGATGACTCTCTAAATGACGACACTATGGATAAGGACAGAGAAAAGATAACGATAGAGAATGCCATTACGTTGGACGACGTGCGAGACACATTGTTACACAAAAAACCGATCATACAGAAAACTATATGCCACCCAATAATCCAGATAAATTTAAAGTCACAAAATATTTTAGCAATAATTGATTCAGGCTCACCAATGTGCGTAATTAGCAAAGACACATTTAACAGATGCAATAGCAATAATGATTACCCACTATTCCCGTTAAACAAAGCTAAAGTTAAGGGAACATTTCCAGGAAAAAGCATTGAAGTCAAAAGACAGACACAATTAACGTTTGTTTTTGCAGGGCAAACTTTCCACAGCAATTGTTGGATAGTTCCACATTTAACAACTGATATAATATTAGGAATGAATATTCTCGTACAGTACGACACAAAGATTGACTTTAAATCGTCATACCTAACATTACAGAAGGAAGACAATGAAGTGATAGTGAGATTTCAAAACACAGTACCCTCAGAAGTACAAAATATGCACAGGATCGAGATTATTGCAGATTCTAAAGACAACGATTGTTATTTCACATTATACACGATACACATAATGACGACATGGCAGAGGAACAGGTGTATAATGAATTAGAGACAATTACACGCAAGGTTGGAGACAGTATAGCAAAAGACGACACAGAGCGCACAGAATTAGAAAATATTCTTGTGCAACACAAAACAGTTTTTAACAATGTTCCAGGAACGATGGCAGGATTTATGTACGAATTTCAGGTGAAACCACACGAGACTTTCAAAGCAAAACACTATCCAATCCCACATATACATACAGAAGCAGTTAAGAAAGAGTTACGAGCAATGATTGATCAGGGTATCATTGAACTAGCAGCAAACTAATATATGAATCCATTACACATCTTGAAAAGAAGGATGGATCACTCCGTTTAGTTTCAGATTCACGTCAGGCTAATAAAATAATCATTACAGAAACTCACCGACCACAGACGTTAGAAGAGTTACTGCAAAAGTTTCATGGCACCTCTATATATACCACCCTCGATCTCAAATCAGTATTTTGGCAAATCCAGTTGCATCCAAATTGCCGAAAGTATACGGCATTCCTTTGCTTTGGTGAATGTTACCAATTTTGTAAACTTCCGTTTGGACTAACGATTTGGTCTGCAGCCTTTATACGAGGCATGAATACAATTCTCCCACAGGATCTTAAAAACAAAATTATTACATATGCAGATGACATTCTAATCGCAGCAGAAAACTGGAAACAGCACAACCACACTTTTCAACAATTACTGAATACAGTCGAGCAGAGCGGTGTAACTATAAACCTCCGTAAATCTGAATTTGGAAAAGCCTCAATAAAATTTCTAGGTCATATCATTTCACAAACAGATATTGCACCAGACTCCGACAAATTGCAAGCATTGAAAGATATCGATATGCCAACAAATAAGAAGGAACTTCGGAGCTTTTTAGGCCTTATTAATTATTTAAGAAAATTCATTCATTATAAAGCGTAAGACACACTCTTGGTATACCAGCTCACAACTAAAAACACAATTTGGTCATGGAATGAAGACGTTGAAGCTGAATTCGAGAATTTGAAAGAAGCGTTACTAACGGCACCTTTGTTATCACATCCTGACCCAACACAAAACTTTTCCATTGCAACAGATAGTTCAACTACAGCACTAGGAGTACTTATTTTCCAGGAAGTAGAGGAGGAAGGTACGACAATCGTTAAACATCTTTCGTTTGCAAGCAGGATACTTTCTCCAGCAGAGCGCAATTATTCTGAAACAGACTTAGAGACGCTATGCGTAGTATGGGCGTTTAAGAGATTCCGTCATTATCTATACGGGAGACACACCACAGTATATACGGATCACCTAGCAATCTAGTTTTCATTATTAGCAAAACTTACAGATGATAGATTAAGTTATTGGAAATTATATCTACAAGAGTTCGACTTTACTATTGTACACATTCCAGGCACGTAGAATATTGTTGACGACGCAATATCGAGATCTATACACCATAAACGACTAAAGAAAGAAAATACCTTCTCCTGCAACAACCATAGTATTATGTATATCAAACAAGTAGCTTTCTAAAACTTTATATCATCAGCATTACAGGACATAGAGAGAGAACAGCAGAAAGATGAAACACTAAAAGAGATTGTAACGCTTTGGCGAGACAAGAGCAACGCAAAAATCAGACATAATTGCACTATACATCAAAATATTCTGTTTATTTGCTCATGCCCAGACGGCAACAATTGGCTTTTATGCATTCCAGAAGGGATCAGAAACAAATTGATATGGCATACGCACATAAGCTTTGGCGAGACAAGAGCAACGCAAAAATCAGACGTAATTGCACTATAAATCAAAATATTATGTTTATTTGCTCATACCCAGACGTCAACAATCGGCTTTTATGCATTCCAGAAGGGATCAGAAACAAATTGATATGGTATACGCACCTAAGCTATGCACATTATGGAGCTAGGAAATGCTTTCTAATTCTTCGAAAAAATTGCCACTTCAACAGTATGGAAAAACACATTCGCAAAGATATAGCATCCCGTAAGATATGTCAGAAAACTAAATCATCAACAGTATCACATATTCCACCATTGTATCCCATCATACCGGTTAAGTTAAGACACATGGCAGCAGTAGATCTTTCCGGTCAAATCCCCAGAACAAGTAATGGTTATAGTTATATTCTAGTAGCCGTAGAACTGACATCCAAATTTGTAACATTTTCTCCACTAAGGAAAGCAACAGCTAGAACAGTATCAAGAGCATTTGTAAGAGATTTTCTATCAGTAGTAGAACATGTACAGAACGTTATTTCAGATAACGGACCGCAGTTTAGGTCAGACATATGGAAACAAATGTTAGAGAGTAAGAACATAACACCAATATACATATCAAGAGGAGAATGAAGATGTTAGTACATAAGGAAAATAATTTAGTAACTGTTTATTTCGATAACAAGTGACACAGCGCAGCGCAGCACTACGGATGGAGAAACAACGTTAAATTGCTTACTGTATGCACTTTGCTATTCGAAAAAATTTTTCTGCTTTGAACATGATATTTTTAAAATCAGGTACATACATAGGAAAAACAGATCACGCCAAATGTCAGCATACCGATTCGCACTCTGCGTAAAATACAAATGTTTTTTTCTTAAATAATAGTGACGAAGTGTGCTACACAACTCAAACGTAATTTATAGTCGACTGACAATATGACTCGTAACTGACGACCACATTACCGAACAGAACACACAAAAGGAAATTTATCTACTGAAGTCATAGAAACTGACATAGTTTGTCAAAATGTACTCGCATATTTCAAAAACTGTGAAGTTATATAAGAGACTCTTGATGTAATTGTTTATGCTAACACCAAACTATGATTTAGCTAAAGGAAATTTAACTACTAAAGTCACAGCAAGTGACACAGCTTGTCCAAATGTATTTGTATAATTCACAACCTGTGAAGTAATATAACAGTGTCTTTATGTAATTATTTATATGAGCACCAGATTATGATTTATTTAAAGGAAATGTATCTGCTAAAGTCACAGAAAGCGACATAGTTTGTATAATGGTACTTGTCTATTTTAGTTAAAGTGTTGATATCTAAATGAACTACTAAATTCCACTTACAGGAATATTTGTTTATGTTATTGACTCTCACGTAATGTCATATATACTGCAGGCCGAATTCACTACAGATGAAAAATGTGTTTTGTATGTAATTGTTTAAAACTATAAACTTTTTCTAGAGTCACACAAGGTGACATATTTTGTCCTTTTAAACGTAAAATAAGAATACGGAAAAGATAATTTTTATGAGCACAGAGGAAAGAGATGATGTAAAATTTGGAAATAACGGTATCAACCATATCCGTGAACCTTTTGACAAAATTCTTATACCCGTACCTTAATTCCTTTGCATCACCATGGTTATGAAGCGCAAACAAAGTGAATAGTGAACCACGTTACTGCAACCTATGATGTTTTCTATGAGGTGTCGGTATACCAAGATGCACACCACAGTCAATAGGTGCTTGCATTCCAAGATGCACACCATCACTATTAATGGACAATTGGAGTTGGAACTCGTACCTGATGTAGCTGCGGCAACTCAGCCAATTCGACAGTTAGCTTACTGTTTGGTTACACTAAAACTATGGATCAAAGAGACGACGGAATCACATGGCGAAACCTAGTGTTGTGTTACGTGAGGGAAAGAAACGGAGTTTTGAGTGCATTCACAGACAGTTGCCAGTGCTTTGACCATGCTATCCAATTCCTTTTCTTTCCTTCCTTGAATATGGAAATAATAGATGCCAATTTTAACATTGAAACAAATTTATAATGAAACATAAACTATGTTCTAATTTTTTGCCATTCATTACTATTAGAGATACAAATAACTTTTACTACCTGATGTACACTTCCAACTTGCTGACTCATATTATTTATATATTTTGATGTATACTCTTTAGAGAGATACAGAGATTTAGGAACCAGGTTTTAAATTGTAAGACATTTCCAGGGGCAGATGGTTATGACCTGTAGATTAAAACTGAAGAAACTGCAAAAAGGTGGGAACTTAAGGAGATGGGACCTGGATAAACTGAAAGAACCAGAGGTTGTACAGAGTTTCAGGGACAGCATAAGGGAACAATTGACAGGAATGGGGGAAAGAAACACAATAGAAGACGAATGGGTAGCTCTGAGGGATGAAGTAGTGAAGGCAGCAGAGGATCAAGTAGGTAAAAA
The DNA here is from genome assembly GCF_023864275.1 of Schistocerca cancellata. NCBI lineage: Eukaryota > Metazoa > Arthropoda > Insecta > Orthoptera > Acrididae > Schistocerca > Schistocerca cancellata. The sequence goes on along the minus strand of NC_064626.1, from coordinate 60,641,291 downwards.
GACGAGGGATAGTAGAAATCCTTGGGTAACAGAAGAAATATTGAATTTAATTGATGAAAGGAGAAAATATAAAAATGCAGTAAATGAAGCAGGCAAAAAGGAATACAAACGTCTCAAAAATGAGATCGACAGGAAGTGCAAAATGGCTAAGCAGGGATGGCTAGAGGACAAATGTAAGGATGTAGAGGCTTATCTCACTAGGGGTAAGATAGATACGGCCTACAGGAAAATTAGAGAGACCTTTGGAGATAAGAAAACCACTTGTATGAACATCAAGAGCTCAGATGGAAACCCAGTTCTAAGCAAAGAAGGGAAAGCAGAAAGGTGGAAGGAGTATATAGAGGATCTATACAGGGGCGGTGTACTTGAGGACAGAGTTTGACAGAGCACTGAAAGACCTGAGTCGAAACAAGGCCCCCGGAGTAGACAACATTCCATTGGAACTACTGACGGCCTTGGGAGAGCCAGTCCTGACAAAACTCTACCATCTGGTGAGCAAGATGTATGAAACAGGCGAAATACCCTCAGACTTCAAGAAGAATATAATAATTCCAATTCCAAAGAAAGCAGGTGTTGACAGATGTGAAAATTACCGAACAATCAGTTTAATAAGCCACAGCTGCAAAATACTAACACGAATTCTTTACAGACGAATGGAAAAACTAGTAGAAGCTGACCTCGGGGAAGTTCTGTTTGGATTCCGTAGAAATGTTGGAACACGTGAGGCAATACTGACCTTACGACTTACCTTAGAAGAAAGATTAAGTAAAGGCAAACCTACGTTTCTAGCATTTGTAGACTTAGAGAAAGCTTTTCACAATGTTGAGTGGAATACTCTCTTTCAAATTCTAAAGGTGGCAGGGGTAAAATACAGGGAGCGAAAGGCTATTTACAATTTGTACAGAAACCAGATGGCAGTTATAAGAGTCGAGGGGCATGAAAGGGAAGCAGTTGTTGGGAAGGGAGTAAGACAGGGTTGTAGCCTCTCCCCGATGTTATTCAATCTGTATATTGAGCAAGCAGTAAAGGAAACAAAAGAAAAATTCGGAGTAGGTATTAAAATCCATGGAGAAGAAATAAAAACTTTGAGGTTGGCCAATGACATTGTAATTCTGTCAGAGACAGCAAAGGACTTGGAAGAGCAGTTGAACAGAATGGACAGTGTCTTGAAAGGAGGATATAAGATGAACATCACTAAAAGCATAATGAGGATAATGGAATGTAGTCTAATTAAGTCAGGTGATGCTGAGGCAATTAGATTAGGAAATGAGACACTTAAAGTAGTAAAGGAGTTTTGCTATTTGGGGAGCAAAATAAGTGATGATGGTCGAAGTAGAGAGGATATAAAATGTGGACTGGCAATGGCAAGGAAAGTGTTTCTGAAGAAGAGAAATTTGTTAACATCGAGTATAGATTTGAGTGTCAGGAAGTCGTTTCTGAAAGTATTTGTATGGAGTGTAGCCATGTATGGAAGTGAAACATGGACAATAAATAGTTTGGACAAGAAGAGAATGGAAGCTTTCGAAATGTGGTGCTACAGAAGAATGCTGAAGATTAGATGGGTATATCACATAACTAATGAGGAAGTATTGAATAGGATTGGGGAGAAGAGAAGTTTGTGGCACAACTTGACTAGAAGAAGGGATCGGTTGGTAGGACATGTTCTGAGGCATCAAGGGATCACCAATTTAGTATTGGAGGGCAGCGTGGAGGGTAAAAATTGTAGAGGGAGACCAAGAGATGAATACACTAAGCAGATTCAGAAGGATGTAGGTTGCAGTAGGTACTGGGAGATGAAGAAGCTTGCACACGATAGAGTAGCATGGAGAGCTGCATCAAACCAGTCTCAGGACTGAAGACCACTACAACAACAACACTCTTTTCAATATTCTCTTTCTTAGACTTTGGAAAACAAATTCTTATAACAGTATATGCATGTGCTTTGTAGAGAGAAATATTGTTTCATTAACTTACTAATTACTACACATATTTTTATAATCAAATTTTCTCCTTACGTCAAGTCCAGATGACTTAACGACGTAGGAAAATTTTAAGGAAACCCAGTGCAGGGTTATGTAAGACGTGTATATTTCTATTGTCTGTTGTCAAACCACAATTTATGAACGATGTTTATATTTTATTAGTAGGATTAAGTAGGAATAATTAATATTTGTCATTTTGGAAATAATTGTGGTAGCAGGGAATGTCTACACTAAAGTATTTTTTGCGGGAGAGACCGCACATTGATATAATTTTAAAAAGGGTGGGAGAGACCGCGCATTGATACATTTTGTAATGGTAGCAGGGATGTCTGCACCAGAAAGCATTGATGGCGGGAGAGACCGCACTTTAGCGTTCGTAGGAAGTCACTAGTAAGCGAGATGTGATGCGAGTCGGTAGAGTCTGAAGCGAGAAGGTGAGAGGAGCGGTGTGCCTGACAGCCACCATCTATGATTTACAAGAGATTATAAACGGATGTACAGAGACATCAGCTAACTGTTATCATAAGAGGAACTAATATTATTGAATTATGTTTTTTGAGAAACTCAAGACTACTGAAGATATGTTTGCACAATGCTAGTTGTAATATTATTGTGAAAAGTAAGTCCCATTTGAACGTTTGTAAAATCATTTCATTACCAACAGTAAATATTTGAAGAATCGTTTTCAGAATATAATTAATTTTTGCCAGCAATATTGCATTATTGATTATAATCCATCCCAAAAACCATCAACGTAAAACTTTGCAAAATTTTATTGTTGTCAAGAAAAAGTTTAACTATGAATTACGTAACTTCAGTCAAATTAATTAAAGATTAACGTCAGCTTTGCTATTAAATAATAACCTCAGCTTTGGTAACAAATCCAGCCACTTATTATGACAGCCCACCAGCAGCTAATAGAGTATAGTAAAACAGAGTAAGTATATTCATGTCGCAGTTCGATGTAGTAGTCAGATGGCGATCCAGTAACAGTAAAAAAGGTAAGGAACAATTTTGGGTTATTGCAGGTAACGACTGAGGACCACGACGACGATACATTCTATGTTTCGTCGAAATAATCAGCAAATCACTTTTAATAAGCAGCATTTAAATTTTTATGCTGAGATTGCACTTATTATTATCGAGAAAGAGAATTAATTTCAAAGGGAAGATTTCATTTGTTATTATTAAGCAAGAGATAGAAATCCTAAGGGAAGGTTTCATAGGTTATTGTAGAAGGGAAGGTTGCGTAACAAAAGAGATATAGAGGAGATGGGAAGGTTTCAATACACTTTATTTTTCTTAGACATATTATACAATTCTAATCTTTGCATCAATAATAAAACACAAATGAACAAATTACATGGCTTCAAAAGTATTTTATATAAACCAATCAGAAGAAAAACAATAATGAAGTCTTGACACATTATGTTCTTGGATTAATACTTGTATGTATTATTGCAGCACACCTGGATGGCACAGAGTCGACGAGTTTGGCCAATCGCATCTGAGGAATATTCTTCCGCTGCTCATACAATTTTTTGCAAAATGCCTCCTTGCTGGTGCAGTTTTGTTGGCGAACACTTCTGTCCAGTTCGCCCCAAAAATGTTCTGTGGGAATGGCTTGGCCATCCGAATAACTTTGCTCTATGTTGTTCAGAACTGTCTTCACATGAGCAAAAGGTGTTATGGATCGTTGTCTTGCTGGAACTGTCAATTACAAGGCATATTTCTTCTTCCGTGAGGTATCACATGGTCTGCTAATATTTCATGATACTTCAGACTATGCATCCCACGAATTTCGATGAGAGCACCTACACCTGTTTGTGAGAAACAGCTGGTACTTCGTCCTGCACGCTTCACGGTGAGTACTTACTGTATCACGAAATAGATTAAATCTGCTTTCGTCACTCCATAGAATTTTTGACCACCTTCAGTGGCCCATGGCAAGTACTCCTTAGCAAACTATAGTCTCGCCTTCGTATTTTTTACACGTACCTCAGGTTTTCGACAAGGATGCTTGCCATTCAGGTCTATTACTGCTAGGTGACGTTCACTCCGTGTTTTACCCATACATCATCACATATTGCCTGGGATGATTTTTTGCGATAGCCATCGATTACTTTCGAATGATCCTATCTTCTTTTTTGGCAGTTTTTCAGGGCCGTCCATTCCGCCCGTTGTTCTCTATTGGCCTCCGTTTTTCCTGAAGGCGGGCCTGGACATTCACAAGCCATTGCGAAATGCCAAACACGTTCGCAACGCGGAACTGAGTTTGGCCTTTACACTGTGCTGTTAAGATAGCTTGTCTGAAATCTACTGAATATTTTTAGTTTTAGGCATTGATGTAAGTAAATAAAACCATAGAAATAGAATTAGATTTTCTGTGTGTAGTTAGTTTGTTGCAGTCTTCCAATGCCACAAAATACTTAAATACACTTTGAAAACACTGTTTATGGGTAAAGTCCATGCTTACCTGCACTCAGTATTCGAAACACGTAACCAAGGCGAGGTGAAGCTGTCTTCTGTCTGAACAACCGGTTTGTTTTGATTCTGCATATACCATGGTAGACGAACACGCCTATCAACCTACCAGTTCAAATACGAAATACTTTTGACAGATACTGTTTGTAGATTAATGAGATTCAATGTTGGCAGTTGCGTTTTGTTCTATGTATTTTTGGGGACAGATTGTCAGTGTACTTCTTGGAACGCGCTTTTTTCTTAAATTTGAAATGGGCACTTACAACACGGACATATGGTAAGGTGAGAATAAAAGGGTCACAATCTGCTTGCCAAAGATGATCAAGACCGACACAAAGGCTTGTGAGATAGAATTGTTTTTAAGGAAACCAGGTGCAGTAGGATCCAAAGAAATATCACGGTGCTGTAGCCTTACTTCCAGTGGGTTATCACACATTGGATCTATTCCAAATTCCAAGTAAAAGTGGTTAGCGTATCTGTTAAACGGATGATGAGGCTAGAACTACGTGGTAGTGGGTTACTAAGTAATGGTACAATCTGCAGCATAGCAAGAACAGCTTTTTGTCTTCTAGTACTGTCACTGGGACCACTATAGTGAATGTAACACAGCCCTTGTTGTGCAGGCCAGATAAGTTATTGATGGCACTATTAACCCAGAATCTAAACAACACCTTGATCCCTGACTTCCACTTACTTGATGAACTTACATCTACACAAAAAGGATGCAATACTGCTGAGCGGATGTTACAGCATTTACAGCAATACCATGATGAACAACACAGTAAAATCATAACATTGAGTATCTCGGTTTCTGGTAATGTTGTGGTTCAGACTATACTTTGTGTAACCTGTATCTTGCTATGGCGTAAGGTCGAGCGCAGGCACGCCAGTCGGAAACAAGAGAGCAGAGAGGGCTGTGAAGAAAACGTCAGCCAATTCCACACTGACCGACCCCTCTCCAGGACGACAACACAATGGCAGCGCCCTCTATGTGAAGAGGACAATAGAGCCACGCCGACTGGTCGCGGCGCACTTCCACAGCAGCATCATGATTGGACACTTCAAGACCAGCGACTTAGGGATTCTATACAGGGTGTTACAAAAAGGTACGGCCAAACTTTCAGGAAACATTCCTCACACACAAATAAAGAAAAGATGTTATGTGGACATGTGTCCGGAAACGCTTAATTTCCATAATAGAGCTCATTTTAGTTTCGTCAGTATGTACTCCAACGTGATCAAATTGTAAATTTTCACAATCAACATGTGTGGGCTGACGAGAATCAGCACGCAATTGTGCAATCACGTCATCAACACACATTTTCTGTGAACGTTTGGGCAGGCGATGTTGGTGATGTCTTGATTGGGCCCCATGTTCTTCCACCTACGCTCAATGGAGCACATTATCATGATTTCATACGGGATACTCTACCTGTGCTGCTAGAACATGTGCCATTACAAGCACTACACAACATGTGGTTCATGCACGATGGAGCTCCTGCACATTTCAGTCGAAGTGTTCGTACGCTTCTCAACAACAGATTCGGTGACCGATGGATTGGTAGAGGCGGACCAATTCCATGGCCTCCACGCTCTCCTGACCTCAACCCTCTTGACTTTCATTAATGGGGGCATTTGAAAGCTCTTGTCTACGCAACCCCGGTACCAAATGTAGAGACTCTTCGTGCTCGTATTGTGTACGGCTAATGTGGAGGGCTGCATCAGCGCATCAGGGATTCCATGCGACGGAGGGTGGATGCATGTATCCTCGCTAACGGAGGACATTTTGAACATTTCCTGTAACAAAGTGTTTGAAGTCACGCTGGTACGTTCTGTTGCTGTGTGTTTCGATTGCATGATTAATGTGATTTGAAGAGAAGTAATAAAATGAGCTCTAACACGGAAAGTAAGCGTTTCCGGACACATGTGCACATAACATATTTTCTTTCTTTGTGTGTGAGGAATGCTTCGTGAAAGTTTGGCCGTACCTTTTTGTAACACCCTGTATACTGAAGAACACTGTTTATTTGGTCTGTCATCCTTTGCTTGTGACGCATCTTCTTAGCACAAAGTTCAGTGTTGTGATCATTTTCTTTTGCAATAAAAGTCATTAATACGATTTGCTTGAACTGTTGTCTAGAAATCCGAGAAAGCAGGTTTCCTAGACATCGCATATTTGATGAGTAGGCAGGATCCAACATATCTAATTTGGGCAGATAATTGTCTGACTAATCGAGCTCCCAGTGCATCAGTTGCCAGCAAACTGGGTTAATATTAGAAAGTGTACTTAATTTAATGAGCAGACAATGAACAATGTGGTTCATGCAGAAAATATTGTACATTTATGTTAGTTCATGGAAGATGTTGTTCAGATTTTTTTAAAAATGAAGACAGTTTGTCATACGATGAACTAAGTTTTACAAAGGAGACAGGAGTGTTGTGTCATGCTTCCAACTGACGAACAGTATGGCTCCTGTGTCCATTTAATAGTATGACATCATAAGGAGGGTATCGCACCTCTCGCAGGTAAGTAGGTGCTACGGCACAAAAAAAGTATCCACAATTCAAGAAGATGTATTGAGTAAGCTGACATTAGAGAAACTGCCACTCAGTACTTCTGAAAATTAGAGTTGTGACACATTACAGCATCGACAGGGCTTCTGGAGCATCTGACGAGGCAGATAAGTCAGGCCAAATGGTGTCACGATTTCCCAAAGATTATGCCCGGCAGTTCCAGCCTTTTATGACTTAGGCCAGGAGTGCTCCCATTTAATAAACACCAGCAAGTCAGGCTCATATGCATACCACCTAATTTACACTGTGAGTCCTACTTCTGATCAGTGGATTCTGATAAACAATCGATGCCAGCCACTAGTTGTGAGAAGAAGTCCACATCCATTTACAGCCTGAGATGATTGAGAAAGCTGCCAACATCTGCTGCCATTAACTGTAGGCCACTACTGGAACTGAGTCAGAATGCTGTCGAGAGAGCAGGTGTGGCCGAGCGGTTCTAGGCGCTATAGTCTGGAACTGCGCGACCGCTACGGTCGCAGGATCGAATCCTGCCTCGAAATGGATGTGTGTGATGTCCTTATGTTAGTTAGGTTTAAGTAGTTCTAAGTCCTAGGGGACTGATGACCTCAGAAGTTAAGTCCCATAGTGCTCAGAGCCATTTGAGCCCATGCTGTCGAGTTGCCACCTTTGTGAGGTCAGGCCACCTGCTTGGTGGCTACCATCTGCTGACTGCTGCCTTCCTAGCGCCCCTGGGTTCGAGTCTAGGCCATCTAGATGACCAGGTACCACTGTGCATGGGGGAAAACTTGCCTCTGTTCATCGCGTTGGTCCAGTATATGCCGTTGGTGATCACAGTTCAGTGTGAGCATACGCCATCGCCATTAGCCATGCTGGCATGCTGGAGGCTGCAGTTTGATCCCAGCTGTCTGGTGTGTTTCCTGCTGTGCTGCAAAAAGTTAGCAGCCATAGCTGCTTTCTACTGTCCACCACTCTCTACAGCCATCTTGCGTCAGCATCTCTGTTGCTGTGCTGATGGCTTTATCTAGTTGACAGTTGCACTGCCCATGGATGCATGTCACTCCCCATCTTCCTCGGGGCCTGTTTCTGAGGCTGACATGCGTAAACAACTCTGACCACCTATGCCACACAGTTCACTTACTACTCTGGATCCACCATGGTCTTTTTCCAAAGTTCTTTCACAGATGAAGATTGCACTGTAGTTCCTTCTCTAGTTTGTCGCACAGATGACAAAATGGTAGATATCGAAATAGACGACAGAGGGATAGAGAAACAATTAAAATCTCTCAAAAGAGGAAAGGCCTCTGGACCTGATGGGATACCAGTTCAATTTTACACAGAGTACGCGAAGGAACTTGCCCCCCTTCTTGCAGCGGTGTACCGTAGGTCTCTAGAAGAGCGTAGCGTTCCAAAGGATTGGAAAAGGGCGCAGATCATCCCCGTTTTCAAGAAGGGACGTCGAACAGATGTGCAGAACTATAGACCTATATCTCTAACGTCGATCAGTTGTAGTATTTTGGAACAGGTATTGTGTTCGAGTATAATGACTTTTCTGGCGACTAGAAATCTACTCTGTAGGAATCAGCATGGGTTTCGAAAAAGACGGTCATGTGAAACCCAGCTCGCGCTATTCGCCCACGAGACTCAGAGGGCCATAGACACGGGTTCACAGGTAGATGCCGTGTTTCTTGACTTCCGCAAGGCGTTCGATACAGTTCCCCACAGTCGTTTAATGAACAAAGTAAGAGCATATGGACTATCAGACCAATTGTGTGATTAGATTGAGGAGTTCCTAGATAACAGGACGCAGCATGTCATTCTGAATGGAGAGAAGTCTTCCGAAGTAAGAGTGATTTTAGGTGTGCCGCAGGGGAGTGTCATAGGACCGTTGCTATTCACAATATACATAAATGACCTGATGGATGACATCGGAAGTTCACTGAGGCTTTTTGCAGATGATGCTGTGGTGTATCGAGAGGTTGTAACAATGGAAAATTGTAATGAAATGCAGGAGGATCTGCAGCGAATTGACGCATGGTGCAGGGAATGGCAATTGAATCTCAATGTAGACAAGTGTAATGTGCTGCGAATACACAGAAAGATAGATCCTTTATCATTTAGCTACAAAATAGCAGGTCAGCAACTGGAAGCAGTTAATACCATAAATTATCTGGGAGTACGCATTAGGAGTGATTTAAAATGGAATGATCATATAATGTTGATCGTCGGTAAAGCAGATGCCAGACTGAGATTCATTGGAAGAATCCTAAGGAAATGCAATCCGAAAACAAAGGAAGTAGGTTACAGTACGCTTGTTCGCCCACTGCTTGAATACTGCTCAGCAGTGTGGGATCCGTACCAGATAGGGTTGATAGAAGATATAGAGAAGATCCAACGGAGAGCAGCGCGCTTCGTTACAGGATCATTTAGTAATCGCGAAAGCGTTACGGAGATGATAGATAAACTCCAGTGGAAGACTCTGCAGGAGAGACGCTCAGTAGCTCGGTACGGGCTTTTGTCAAAGTTTCGAGAACATACCTTCACCGAAGAGTCAAGCAGTATATTGCTCCCTCCTACGTATATCTCGCAAAGAGACCATGAGGATAAAATCAGAGAGATTAGAGCCCACACAGAGGCATACCGACAATCCTTCTTTCCACGAACAATACGAGACTGGAATAGAAGGGAGAACCGATAGAGGTACTCAAGGTACCCTCCACCACACACCGTCAGGTGGCTTGCGGAGTATGGATGTAGATGTAGATGTAACTGTTTTGGAATAAAAGACCTCCTCAACAAGAAATGTTTCAATGATGAGGTACCATCTGACACCTGCCATCAACACCACAGCAGCCACTCTCTGGGGAGAGGCGGAGGGGGGAGTGAACTGCACTACGTCTTGTCATATAGGCAACCCAACTCATCAGCCACTGTAGAGGTCATGCATTTGGTATCTATAGTAATAACAGAGATCTGTGGTATGAATGAAGACGCTTTTTTAAATGGTTGTCCTGAATCTAGTGCTGTTTTGACTAGTTTACGAGTCAAAACAGCACTACTTTCACGACAACCATTTAAAAAAGCGTCCTCATTCATACCACAAATCTTGTATACTACCGGATATGTAATATTGTAAAGCTACCTGTTACCTGTATCGGAATAGTATGTGTCAGTGCAGTAAGCCAGTAACTAGTCAAGCATTATTACAATTCAAAATTCATGATAAAGAGTGTGAATAAGGCTTTTTAATTTATACTGATCTAAAAACACAATACAAATATTCCTTGAAGTGATCTGCAGAAGAGCTTAGAAATAGTTCGAGTGGAACAAATTAAAGCTTTTCACGCTCATGTAATTGTGCTTCAATATTTTTTCTGCAGTATAAATGCACGTTTATTCTGGGATTTACATCTTTATTATTCATGATATGAATTCCACGATACACATTTATTATAGCTCAAGATAAGAAATATTCACGCATCTTTTAAGTGTATAATACAGATGTATTGTGGAATTAATATTTTTACTCTTTGTAAGATTTTTACTCAGTATGCTAAAGTCAATAACTTTATGAAATTCGTCTACTGGCTAAATTGTGTGAATTATTTCATAGCGCAGTTCTCTAGTTCGCCTGCTGTCTGTTTTTAGTAATGACGGTTATACCTGCACAGAATATGCTCATCAGTGTAACAAATTCTAGGCTGTTACACTGGAAAGCATTTTTATGTTGCTTTCGTACATGTTTAGACAAATACTCACTTTTTTAGACATTCTGTTTCATTTGCACAACATAAAACTAGTGCAGAAACAAAAACAAATAGAATAGAGACACGTGTACCGCGTCGGTAGCAAGAACAGGTGGTCACAAAGTAAAAGTGAGAAATCTATTCGCTCTTTTCAACGACAGGAACTTCTAATAATATTTACATAGAAGAATGTTCAAGGATAAGTGATTTTATGTACACATTGTTTCCGCAGTGATGTCATAAATGTTTAGGGATGATGGAGACACACGAATGTGTCACTGCGATATACAAACTTTGCCTTTAAACGACTAAGACGAAAATTAAAAACGAAGATTTCAAAAATTCAGCCCGTGATAAACGTCTGAGAGCGACTACGAAGACATTTGCGACGAATTCCTTAGACAAAAAGCTCTAACTTGTCCTGTGAAATTTTTGTAAAATTGGGGTATCTTATCCGAATTACATGCGGCAAGTTAACTGGTAACGTTTTTCCCATTACTCTAGTAGACACATTTTTAATAATTTCTTTGTTCTGTACAACTTTTACAAAATACTATACTCATACAAGTTTTCACAGTGCCACTCCCCATCTATTACGTAGGCACAAAGTTCATCTGAACACGTAAAACAAGAGCGGTGTTGTTTGAACAATGCCATAAGCTACAAGAATTCCTGCCAGGAATTCTCTGCATTTTTAACATATTTAACAGTTATTTACATCCCCCTATAAGAGGTGAACAGGATTTGGGCAAACTGCCAGTCCTTGGCCACTGCTTTATAAAATATCTCTAGATTAATATGAATAATTTAAGAAGCAGAAAATGGTTAAGATGTGCACGATACGGGGATAGTGTTATAATATAAATTCTTTGTGGTATGATGAGAATTTAATGGGGAATCAAGGAAGCTGTAGGTACGGATTTGGATGTTGGAAATATTGGAGAGAAACATATACTGGCATGGAAGAGAGTGTGTGGTGTCCAAGTGCGAAGGAAGTGACAGGTGGGAGGCAGGCGCTAGTATTTGAGTGGTATGCGAGTTGGGCAAGGGAGGGTTGATTGAAGACTTGACATAGCTTGCATTCTGTGGGTTGGACACAACGGTGGATATGAGGGAAGAGTTTACTGTTTTGGAGGAGTCGGCGACTCAAACTGCGCTGGGAAAGCACGTGGAGTGCTTGCAGTTGGAGGGGGGGGGGGGGAGGTGGTATGTGTCGACAGCGGCCCGGCAGCTGGTCAGGTTTTTAAGGAATGCGGGCGATTACAAGGTGCGGGGTCAGAATATTGCAGGGGATAGGAGGGCGGAGAATCTCTTCGTTTTAGGTGTGTGTCTTGTACACAAGATCTGACATTGAACCTTACAAGAAAAAATCTAGTGCTGTTACACTTGATGAAAAAAATGACTTTGAACCAAGAGGAGGTTACAGTACGCTTGTTCGTCCACTGCTTGAATACTGCTCAGCAGTGTGGGATCCGTACCAGATAGGGTTGATAGAAGAGATTGAGAAGATCCAACGGAGAGCAGCGCGCTTCGTTACAGGATCATTTAGTAATCGCGAAAGCGTTACGGAGATGATAGATAAACTCCAGTGGAAGACTCTGCAGGAGAGACGCTCAGTAGCTCGGTACGGGCTTTTGTCAAAGTTTCGAGAACATACCTTCACCGAAGAGTCAAGCAGTATATTGCTCCCTCCTACGTATATCTCGCGAAGAGACCATGAGGATAAAATCAGAGAGATTAGAGCCCACACAGAGGCATACCGACAATCCTTCTTTCCACGAACAATACGAGACTGGAATAGAAGGGAGAACCGATAGAGGTACTCAAGGTACCCTCCGCCACACACCGTCAGGTGGCTTGCGGAGTATTAATGTAGATGAAGATGTAGAGTTACTCGTTGGATCTATCTTCCAGGGAATTACCAGCGTAAATGTTCTCGAGAAAGAAATTAAAAGTGATCTGAGTTCCTTCATGCTGGAGCGACATATCACATTTAATCAAAACTGTCCGGACACTCCTATGTAAGGCGCAACTGACCGGTAGATGTCACAAATGGTGGACCCGCCAGTGTAAATGGATGCGATGAGTATCGTGTTGTCAGCAGAGATGCAGTAACAGCAGAATGGGTCGGTCAGGAGAGTTTAATGACCACGAAGGTGCACTGGACATCACCTGAGTAACAAATCCATCAGGGACATTTCAACCCTTGTAAAGCCACCCAGGTCGACTGTTGGTGATGTGAGTGTGAAGTGGAAACGCCAAGGAATAATCAACAGCTAAACCAAGACCAGTCAGACCTCTTGTACTGTTGAACATTATGGAGGGTGGTTTCAAAAAATCGCATGAATAAGTTCTGAGTTCCGAAGTGCCACCAGCAGCCCCGCTAGCATAGGGGCTGTGGATAGGGATTTAGAACCAATGGGATACAGTGGTCAAGCTGCTCCTCATACGGTACAGATTTCTACAGTCAGTGCTGAGCGACGATTGAGGTGGCGTAATGGTCGACGCCACTGGACGCGGATACCTGTAAACGAACGAAATGGACTCATGAATCTCACTATACCCTGTGGCAATCCAGTGCAAGGGTTTAGGTTTGGTGAACGCCTGGAGAACATTCCCTAGCATCACATGATGTGTCAACATCCACTTACGGAGGAGGTGGTGTTCGGAGAAAAAAAAAAAAAAAAACCCGGTTCAAATGGCTCTGAGCACTATGGGACTTAACTTCTGAGGTCATCAGTCCAGTCACCTAGAACTTGGAACTACTTAGACCTAAGGACATCCTACCCACACCCATGCCCAAGGCAGGATTGGAACCTGCGACCGTAGCGGTCGCGCGGTTCCAGACTGTACCGCCTACAACCGCTCGGCCACATAGGTCGGCGGTGGTGTTTGACATGTGGATCTTTATCGTGGTTAGGATGTGGTGCCCTTATCATGCGTAGGAAACACTGAATGCGGAAGGATGGAACGAATTTAACAGCGTTGTGTACTGTGCATAGTAGAGAAACATTTTTGTTACAATGATTGTTTGTATCAACATGAATATGCGCCCTTTCATAAACCAGCACCTGTGAGGCAATGGTTTGTGGGTAATGACGTTACTGAAACTGACTGTCCTGCCCAGAGTCCCGAACTCAGCCCAACGGAAAACCTCAGTGGTGAGCTAGATCGTCGACATCGCTCCAGACCCCAGCGTACAATATCTCCTGCTTCGGCTTCTGAAGACGAAACGGATGCCATTCCTCCACAGACATTCTGACACTTTATTTAGATTTCAATTCGTCATAGAGGTGAAGCGTAAACGCATGTTCACTGATCAGTTACGGTATTTTTTGGTCAGATAGTATACTTGTATGCAGACAAAATGCGACACAGTGCAGTCTGGAGTACAGTAATGGCATTTTGTTTCTCCACCTCTTGTGATGAACATGTATATGACAGCTTAGTGTGCCTACTCTGCAATGTGTGACACAGATTTAATATGAGGCGTAACAGTGCAGAGTGATATGAAATGGAACGAGTACGTTAGGTCGCTTGTAGGGAAGATGAATGATCGAATTCGGCTTATCGGCAGCATTCTAGAAACGTGCAACTCTTGTCTAAAGGAGACCGCATACAAACGCTTGTGGGATCTATTTTTGAGTACTACTCTAGCGTTGGGTTACCTCATCTTTGCTATTTTAAAGGAAGACATCGAAGAAATTCTTAAGTGTGCTACTAGATTTATTACATGTAGTGTCGGTCACCAGGTGAGAGTTACGGAAAGACTCAGTGCACTTAAATGGGAATCTGTGGATAGAAAGAGATGCTCCTTTCGCGAAACACAATTGAGCAAGTTTAGAGAAACAGCATTTGCAAGAGACTACAGAACGATTCTACTTCCACCAACGTACAAACAACGTAACAGCCTTGAAAAGAGGGTAAGAGAAATTAGGGTTTGTACGGTGTCATATACAGTCATGCTCATAAATTAAGAATAATGCTAGTAGATGGTGAAACAACGCTCTGGTTGCAGGCTTAAATCACCTCGGGGTGCCTGCAACTTTTCCTTTTCCCCACACAATGCGTGGGGAACATTGCGCGCTCTGAAAAATTTCGGTTGCGCGTTGACTTTCAGTGCCAAATGTGCTTTATAGTTCTTAGCGCAACTGAGGCCCGGTACAAAAATGTCTGCAAATTCGGCACATAGACGAGAAACACTGGCTGAAGGCACAGTCTGGTTCACTGATAGGACCTGATTTACTATAGACAAGTTAAACAACTGAAATAAATCGAAACCAAACAAGTTCACTGCAGAAGAAGGATGAAGGACGTAAAATGACACAAGTTTTGTTTGTCCCTTGTATTATGCAAGAAGGCTGCACTGTCCTAACACAGGGAGCTCGTGACCTAAATAGGTACTTAACCTAACATTTGCGGCACGCAATGGAGGTGTGTCCAGCAGTTTGTATGTGTCTTGATTGATCAGCGAAACTGCAGCCCCGGTATCGAGGTGGAATGGTGTCGCTTTGCCGTTAATGTCCAAGTCCACAAAAAGTTTATTGTCCTGCTGACGACAAGAGCGACTGTCTCGTGCAACGTGAACTTACACTGGTACAAAGTCACTTGTGACTTGACAGGAGTTCCTGCGATGTCGACGCACTCTATTTGTGGGACGAACACAGTCACTGTTAGAGAGAGTGGCACTGGGCAGAGTGGAATGAACTACATGAATTTCCATGGGCGAAGTGTCACAAGCCTGAGTATCCTTGGTTCGATTCCGATTCCGGCGGGAAGCAAAGGGCCTGGAATGGTTTTGAGCTTCTGATCTGAACTTTTTCTGGCAAACACTTTGAACATGTCCTTTTTTTATTACAGTAAAAGCAAATAGCTTGGCATGACGGGCAATTCTCACGCGAATGTCTAGTAGCACACCGCGGGCGTGATTTTAGCACTGCATTTGCTTTCCGGCATGGTACACGTGGCTTAGATCCCGGCGTCAGCGGCGCGGTCGGGCGCGAGGACTGTTTACTGTACCGTGCAGCTCGCCCGGCGGGCTGGTTAACCTGACACATGGGTGGCAAAGTTTCAAATGATTCCTGAGCAAAGTCAAGTGTGTCCTGCCGATCCAATATGTCCATCACTTGTTGAAGGGGGGGATTGACTAATTTCAAAATCTGTTCCCTTCTACGAACATCAGAAACGTTCTGTGCAATTGCATCACGCACCATAGTATCTGAATAAGAGAGTCCACATTGACACTCAAAAGCACAATCCCTAGTAAGGCCTTGCAAGATTGCAAGCCACTCCCTATAAGTCTGACCTGCCGTACGTTTCGTACGAAAGAAGGTATACTGTTTGGCAACTACATTGACTGATTCTTTGAAATATGCATCTAATGCAGACAAAATTTCGTCGTAGGACAGAGTTGCGACATCACGTCGGGGAAATAATTTGACTATCACACGGTACACACGGTACCTTGAATTCTGTAGGCAGCGAGATGGAATCCAAATTGGCGTGACCACCCCGTTCAGCTTTCCAGTGCAGCATCAAAAGGTCGAAAAGTTGGTTCAACTGCGTGTTGTGGCTGCGTTAGCGGTGGAGCGGCGGCTGCCACATCGTTTTGCATTGCACGTTGACCCTGGACGAGCTGTCCAAGGGCATCCAGTAAGGCCTGCGTCTGCAGGTTCTGTAAGCGATAAAATTCGGACAGTACATCTGGAGATTGTGGCGAAGCCATTACACAAGTAAATCAGGGCAGTATAGTTACGAACGCATATTGGCCTCGTCGCCAAATGTTGTGGATTGGCAAGAGAGCCAACCCGGTATACTAGAGGAAGCCGAAAGGCACACGTTTTAGCTCATGCAGGCTGGCGGAGGTCTGGAACAGGTCAAGGAAATTAGACTTTAGCAAAAAACGTACGTTGCTGCTGGAATACTTAACTTTAATCCATAAATGGTGAACATTGCTCTTGATGGTACATTATTCATAATCTCAATAGTAACTGACAATGGCGCCTTGCTAGGTCGTAGCAAATGATGTAGCTGAAGGCTACGCTAACTATCGTCTCGGCAAATGAGAGCGTATTTTGTCAGTGAACCATCGCTAGCAAAGTCGGTTGTACCACTGCGGCGAGTGCTAGGAAGTCTCTCTAGACCTGCCGTGTGGCGGCGCTCGGTCTGCAATCACTGATAGTGGCGACACGCGGGTCCGACGTATACTACGGACCGCGGCCGATTTAAAGGCTACCACCTAGCAAGTGTAGTGTCTGGCGGTGACACCACAGGATGCGTCAAAGTTAAGTATGCATCTATCCTCGGGGACCACGTCCATCTCTACATGCAGTTTATTTTTCTTCAGCACAATGGCATCTAGTAGCAGGATAATGCAACGTGCCACAAATCTGGTAATGTATGTGCGTGGTTAGAAGAGCGTCAGGATGAGTTAACCATACTCCCCAAGCTACCAAATTCCCGGATTTAAACCCAGTCGAGAATCTAAGGGACCACCTGTATAGGGCTGTTTGAACCGAGACACCTAGCTCGACTGGGGACGCTACTGGAGTCAGTATGGCTTGAAATCCCTGTCGGTTCTTTTCAGAACCTGACTGACTCTCTTTCTGCACTTCTCGCAGCGGTCTGCGCTGCAAAAGGTGATTATTCGTGCTATCGACACGTGGACACATTAATGTGACTGGACAGTCCAGATATAGATGCAGATTTAGATGTTAGGAACTATTCACATATTAAATTAGTTTGATTATACCGTATAATCAACGACACATGTGTTCTCGATTCCGAAGGCAGTTGCCCTCTGTGTTTGTCTTTGTAACTCTCGGCTCAGTTGTTATCTGATCAGGGTTTCTTTTCCCTGACTGATACATTTGTCAACCTGTATCATTCACGACGTTTTGTATTACCACACGAAAATAACCTTTATATCATTGTTATACTCTATACTTGTTAATGCAATCATTCGTCGCATAATTTACCAATCTCGTGAAATTGTTACGACAGTGGATTTCTGTTTGGTGGGAGTCTGATTCCTCCCACGGCATACTTATCCTGATTTAGAATAACGAAGTGACTTCGTCAGACTGTGGCCAATTACTCATTTCTCCCCCGTTTCCGGCTACAGATTAAGCTTAGAGTTCCTTTTCACATATAACTGAAAATTCTGCACCTAGTTTCATTCTGATAGCTCTCAAAATAGTAAATAAACTACTTTGAAATAAAAATACAAGTTGAATTAACTATGTGCTTGCACCGCCTCAGTGGCGGATATCGTTTGAGAACGAGTTTCTTGTTTAAGCAAGCCATTTTTAAACTGTAAGTAGGCTGAAGCTTGCAGCTTGTTGCAAGTGTACTTACGTGGTTTCTAAACACCTTGACATTCCTCTGTAGCTCAAGTTGAGTCATGCCGTGCGTGGAAGCAGCTTCTGCTGTCAGCAAAATGGCCACATCCGCGTCTTGAAAGGCAGTTTCAGGGTCATCGGTTGCCACCAAATCTATGAAAAGGCGTTCTGTTAGTGGCGTAGAAACTGGAAGGACAACTGATATCTACCACAACAACGTGAGTGACGATATTCGTGTTTTTTCCTATTACAGCGTTTCAGCTCCAGCGCCCCATATGGGCGAGGGGCGGGTTTGCAGACATACATACAACCCAATTATCAGTCAAATTGGTTGAAAATATGTAAATAAAATGTAATTAAAAAGTGAAATATTCAGATACGGCTTTAAAATTATTAAATGGAACTTTTTCATCTCTCATATTTCAAAAGGTATGAATGAAATGCTGACTTTTGTGTTTCAAAAATATAAAAAAAAAACCACCGGATGGCGCATCAAGGTGAAAATCTTACAACAATAAGCACAATAAAAGATGAAAGAGCTACTCTTGGAAAGGATGGTTAGGAAATGGAAGATTATACACTCCTGGAAATTGAAATAAGAACACCGTGAATTCATTGTCCCAGGATGGGGAAACTTTATTGACACATTCCTGGGGTCAGATACATCACATGATCACACTGACAGAACCACAGGCACATAGACACAGGCAACAGAGCATGCACAATGTCGGCACTAGTACAGTGTATATCCACCTTTCGCGGCAATGCAGGCTGCTATTCTCCCATGGAGACGATCGTAGAGATGCTGGATGTAGTCCTGTGGAACGGCTTGCCATGCCATTTCCACCTGGCGCCTCAGTTGGACCAGCGTTCGTGCTGGACGTGCAGACCGCGTGAGACGACGCTTCATCCAGTCCCAAACATGCTCAATGGGGGACAGATCCGGAGATCTTGCTGGCCAGGGTAGTTGACTTACACCTTCCAGAGCACGTTGGGTGGCACGGGATACATGCGGACGTGCATTGTCCTGTTGGAACAGCAAGTTCCCTTGCCGGTCTAGGAATGGTAGCAACAGTGTCCCTAATTTGCTGGGAAGTGGCGGTGCGGTCCCCTACGGCACTGCGTAGGATCCTACGGTCTTGGCGTGCATCCGTGCATCGCTGCGGTCCGGTCCCAGGTCGACGGGCACGTGCACCTTCCGCCGACCACTGGCGACAACATCGATGTACTGTGGAGACCTCACGCCTCACGTGTTGAGCAATTCGGCGGTACGTCCACCCGGCCTCCCGCATGCCCACTATACGCCCTCGCTCAAAGTCCGTCAACTGCACATACGGTTCACGTCCACGCTGTCGCGGCATGCTACCAGTGTTAAAGACTGCGATGGAGCTCCGTATGCCACGGCAAACTGGCTGACACTGACGGCGGCGGTGCACAAATGCTGCGCAGCTAGCGCCATTCGACGGCCAACACCGCGGTTCCTGGTGTGTCCGCTGTGCCGTGCATGTGATCATTGCTTGTACAGCCCTCTCGCAGTGTCCGGAGCAAGTATGGTGGGTCTGACACACCGGTGTCAATGTGTTCTTTTTTCCATTTCCAGGAGTGTATATTCTGTAGGATCACAAAAGGGTCCAGTAGATTCTAACTGTGGAGATTGCCCCCTCCTGTGGAAACGCATACAATTCTAAAAATTTTTGAGATAGGTTTCAGAGCAGGAAAACTACAGGTCCTTAAGCCTAATCAATTTATAGGGGACGGTTGTGAAACCCAGTAAATTAAATGAGTAGCTTTTATCGTTATGGAGGCTGCTTAGGACACAGTCAGTCACCTGCACTGTCACAGAAGATCTACGGGATAACGAAAGATTATGGGCTCACCAAACTTATTCAAAGTTTACTCCAAAACAGGAGACTATATGTGCAATTACAGGGTTGGCGTAGTCGATGGAGATGTCAAACAAATGGCTTACAACAAGGAAGTGTTCTTTCACCATTGTTATTCAACATCTATATCAACGATCAACGACTTCCGGGGAACTTTACGCAGTAATGTGGCATTTGTGAGTCAAGGGAAATCGTTTGCAGATGCTGAAAACCCACCACAGACGTAATGAGAGAGTTGATTTTCTATTACTCGGACAATCAACTTCGTCCAAGCCCAACTTCAACCTAATTGTGTTCGTTTCACCTCAAGCACAATCAATCAAGCCACAAACTTAACATCGCATGGTAATGTTAGTAAATACGACCCATCCAAAATATCTGGGAGTCACTGAGGTCCGTACTCTGAAGTACAAGCAGTAATGCGACAATATGAGAAGGCTACCCGAGTACATACGAGGGACGAGCTGGTGTTGCCATCGACATAGATGTCACTTTAGCGAACTGCATAGCAGCAGATAAGATTAATAGTTGCCAAGTGCTTCAGTAGCTAAAATCCAATGACCACGATGAAATTGCCATCGAAGGGGAATGTGGCAAAAGTAGAAGGAGACAAAGAAAGGAAAACATGATTGGCTTAGACATCAGGAAAATGGACTGAGATGACTTAATTGCCTATACTGCAGCTTTTCCAGTCGAATCGCTTTCCGTTCATGTAACCTTTGGTGTGCAGCTACTAACCGAACGCTTGCACAGAACACAGAACTTTTCTAGCCTTCAGAAGAAGGTACATCGTCAGACTAAAATCTCTTGCAACACAAAAGTTTCCAGGCTGAGGCGAAGGATAAGATGAGAAGAACGTAATTTACGGCACTCTGAATACAGGACAGTTAATATGCGCCACAAAACATTGCTTCAGGAATCTAAAGGAACACACTAGGAGAAGTTTCTACGAAGGCAATTGCAACTTGACACATGAGGAAGACCGTATAAGGTTAAGGCACTTACTGTCATGTCCACGATTAGTAAAGAGTATGGTTTAACACCGGCTGGATGGAGCGAGCCAACGGAATATCTGCTATCCACCCTACTTCTCGATGATAACACAAACACAGATACTGAAATGCGGAAATAATATAGAAGTGAGCTAGATAACGAATACGACAATCAGATGCTGGGTGTCCTTTCGTTCAAGAAGAAGTTGCTGTCGGAATTTCCAAGTTCATAAGTGCTGGTCTGAGCGTGGCGGTTCATAAACCCACATACATACTTCTGAAAGGACGACTTCCTCTTGCCCTAAATTTTTCCCTGAGGCTTGACGGAATCCCTATAAAACGCAGCACTGTTTTCAGGTATCTAGATATTTTTCTAGACGAGAAAAGGTACTTATAGAACATGTAAAACCTATTACTCAGAAAGCGGCTAAAATTATGCATCAGATTGCGCGTGCTGGTCCTGCTGACTATAAATAGGATAACAACGTAGAAGGTATTGGCACCCACAACCAATTATACATTGAGCTGTCAAACTACACACCGTGCTGGACAGCCACAACACGATGAGGAAAGTACACTGCCTGAATTTACGTCAACGGCCTGGGCGGGTAACCGGAACGTTAACAGCCACAAGATACAAGATTCCGCTGGTGCACTTCAATTCAAAATAACCAAGTACAGTTAAACTGCACCGGAGGTTGGCTAAAATTTGCCAACTTGAAAACCCATGTTGTTGCTCATGGGAATGTCCCAACAGTCGACAACGAAATTCAAATGACACAATGTGAACAGCCGTGACTTGCTGGTAGATTAAGTCAAAACTCAACTTTCGTGTCCAGTATCGGTGAGCCACGGACCTTGTAGCAATGGGAACAGCAGCACACATTCCGACCGCACATAGACGTCGCCAGCGGCCCCGGTGAAAGTATGCACCGCGGAGATTTCTTCGCTGCTCCACGCCAACCGACCAACTGCTCACACACAGCACAGCCGGAAACTATACGCGCCAGGGCAAAGTTAGTACAAGGTGCGAATATCGATATACACCGCTGCTGCTACTCGCAGAGAGAGAGGATAACAGCATAATCGCGATAACCGCGGGAGACTAAACACAGAATAGCAATCGGGGTTTAATCCAACACATAACATGAGCCAGCCAAAACTCAGCAGTAATGTGGACGAAAACACAGGGTGATAAAACAAAAAAATTAAATCCAAATTAATTCATAAAATTAATTAAAAGCACATGAACAAATGTTTCATCTGGAGAAAGAATGACAGGAAGAAAAATGAGGCAAATGAGGAAGTTGATATTATGATCAAAATTATGTGACAAAGGAATGGATTTAATAAATTATATTTCAATCAGTTAACTTAATAACAATGATTAAATAACAATGATGATAGTTATTCCGATAAAGACTTAAAAATAAAAGAGAAACTTACATCACCTAACGAGATTCGACCTCACAATCTCCTACCTGCGAAGCTGTTATCCTCTTTATTGCATCAGGCAACAAGGCTACATAATATAACTATCTTAACGCTACTGATTGTCACACAAAGTACGGAAGGTTTCTTTCGTCAATTACTCGCGAACAAGGATCCACTAGGGTGAATGGCTGCAGCGTATGAAACCTGCGACTTTATCCTACATCACCGTACAGAAAGTTTCAAAAACCCGATCGCACCGTTGTGAACCTCTCGTTGTAAATAAATGGCTGATGAGGTGCCCTACCTGAACCAACAATGCTATTTTTTGGGTTTGGTGCCTCAATCTGTAAAAATGGAACCCTTATAGCATCGTTTTGTTGTCTGCCTGTCCATATGTCAGTCTGTCTGTCCCACCGCCAAGAACCCTTTTTCTCAGGAACGGTTAGACTATTAAGTTCAGATGTGTGTCATATATCAAGGTTTATGGTCCCTTGGAAGTGTAAAAACTTTAAACTTCTAAGGCACTTCAATCAAGGGTACGGAAATTTATGTCACATATTTTGATACTTGAAAACCCACTCATGAAAATCTGTAACGCGCTTCTCGTTGACCTAGAGTCATAAAATTCGGCCATAAGCATGATCGCAGTAGAAGGGCAGTAAAAAATTTAAAATTTGTTAATCGCATCATCTAAAAAATATTTTTTGCGTTTGAACACTCATTACATTCTTCATCTGTCAAAAGCATAACAGACGAACTTAATTGCATGCGAAAAAAATGTAATCTGTATCCTCGTTTTAGTAAGTAAATAAAAATGTTCTAGTAAATCTTCTTTCTCTATATACATAATCTGAAGTACTCTAGTCGCCTGCTCGCTGCTTTTGTATGTCCGGGCTAGTGTGACGAACTACTGTAGAGGTCGATGAGAGGATACGGAACAAAAAGGACTAATGAACTCTCATCCGGAATTGCATAGTGTCCATGCTAGAGACTATTTATTCAATCATACTTTGTTACAGAGACTGCGGTTTAATACGCGCTGTACCATGCAGCCACATGCCATGTGTTGAAAATTTTTTCCATGTGTCTCAAAGCACGCGTTCACACCGGCTGGGTTGCATCCGAACAGTGTTAAAGGCAGCATGAATACGATGCTCCAGTGTGTCCATATCTGGACTGGGCTCTGCGTACACGATACTTTTGACGTGGTCCCATAACCAGAAATCGCACGCCGAGATCCGGTGAACGAGCAGGCCATGCAACTGGACCCCCTCGTCCGATCCATCCACCAGGGAAGACACGATTGAGATGCGTCCGGACGTTAACGGTAGGGTGGGCTGGAGCACCATCACGTAGCTGCCACATAACCTTTCGAATCATCA
This sequence comes from Schistocerca cancellata, assembly GCF_023864275.1. NCBI lineage: Eukaryota > Metazoa > Arthropoda > Insecta > Orthoptera > Acrididae > Schistocerca > Schistocerca cancellata. Next base: position 60,617,516 of record NC_064626.1, on the reverse strand, counting down.
ATGGCACTTCTTCCATTAGGGGAAGCAAAGCCACCCGCTAGAAACGCCTGTTAGGCGACGTGGAAGGAAGTCGTCCCAAAATACGGTCGCCAGTTATCCGGTCCACACATTCCGGCTGCACCGATGCTGATGATTCGCTGTCACCATACCATGGGAGTTCCTCATGCTATCCCACAGATGATTGTTACGAAAGTTGAAGATACCACTCCGCGTAGAAGTGGCCTCATCTGTGAATAGGCCGGATGACACAAATCCCGGAACCTTGATTGCCTGGTGAAGAAATCAGTGACATAACTGCTCCCGATGTGGAAAGTCTGTCTGTAGTACGCTCTGCACACGCTGCAAGTGATAAGGGTAGTAACAATTGTCATGCAGAATGTTCCACACGGGCCGTGCGGTAGCGTTCTCGCTTCGCACGCCCGGGTTCCCGGGTTCGATTCCCGGCGGGGTCAGGGATTTTCTCTGCCTCGAGATGGCTGGGTGTTGTGTGCTGTTCTTAGGTTAGGTAGGGTTAAGTAGTTCTAAGTTCTAGTGGGCTGATGACCATAGATGTTAAGTCCCATAGTGCTCAGAGCCATTTGAACCATTTTTTTGTTCCACACGGATGTCTGGCCTACCCTGAACTGGCGGACCAACTGCCTGGTACTCACACAGCGGTCGCCTTCCACAGTGTTAATCACATTTTCCTCCAAGTCTGGTGTCCGAACATTTCGGCTACGTCTTTCGTGATTTCATGCTTCCTGACGATACCCTGCCTCAGACAAACGGCGAAACACTGTTGCAAACCTTGAATGCTGTGCTTGTTGTCGGCGGGGATGGGTCTCCTGATGCAACCTAGCTGCCCGCCGCCAGTTGCCATTTACCTTTCTGTAAGTAAACACCATGTTAGCAAGCTTTCGATTCGAATAAGGAACCACTGTGTAGAGCGCTATATCACATCCACTCCGAGGTGACTCAGCAAGAGAAGTAAATCGGACACAACATTACGTATTACTATGGCAGGAGAGGGCACTAGGATATGACGTCTGAAGAACAGCACCGTGCTCTAGGAGGGTACCAAGCATGCTGTAACTGTGGGTGCATGGTACAGTGCTTATTAAACCGCAGTCACTGTAACAAAGTATGATTGAATAAATGGTCTCTAGCATTGAAACAATGCATTTCCGGACATAAATTCACTAGATTTCTTATCGATCAGTCCCTAGGGTTTGTATACGGTGGAATAAATCAACCTGTATGCATAATTAAGGTTTTACGGAACATTCAGTGAACGAGGTCTAATCGCAATTGGACAATTTTTTCCAAAGCTTCGCCACTTGAAGCTCCCATTTCTGTCACTTTCATTTCGGGCCAAGCCTTGCACACACCATAAATCTGGACAAACTCGGTGATGGCAACTAGGCGAGAGTCCCTTTGTCAGCTACAGAGGAGGACGACGACCAGAGTCTAGATAACTTTCATTGACATCCAGCACCTGTTTTTCAGTGGTTCAAATTTTTGTTTCTGTTTCGTATTTTGCATTTTAACTGTCAGCCTAACATTACTGGAATATGAATGTAAGTATCTTTGGTGAATATTTTCTATTTCTTCGTTGGACACGGTGCATTTACTCTTTTGAGGATACCATTTCAAATCTTTAAATAAAAAAAAGTGTCCTGAATAGCTTGAGATACAATAAGATTCGTGTAACTCTTAGCAAGTTTAATTTTTGGGGCACCGCGTGTTTCAAACTAATCGGATCACTTACATCAAAAACGTCAACTGCAGAATCTTCCCCTACTCTTTGATATATTTCTGCGGACGCCCATGGTAGCTGAAATGTGTTGATACAATTACGACAGGATTAGAAATTAGAGGCGAAACTGTAGGACTGGTGCAGATGTTACAAAAACTGCATCAAATGTTTTTTATTTCAGTCTTTGTTCACAACATCAATTCTTTGGACGATGAGCGGTTTCAGTCCGTAATGACCATCCTCAGAGCTAAAATATAAAAATATATACACCTAGTGAGCAGTGTGTCTTTCAACACAATACAGCAATACGTATCACAATATACTATCACACAACCAGAGAAATGTACAGATAAAATACGGTAAAACATACCTTTTCAACACCATGTCCTAAAGTGATAAGGCCATAATGGGATCGTCAAAACATATAAATATAATCAACACAGCATCGTCGCATAGATCTAAAGTAAGGTGTAGAATAGGCCACATCGTCCACACAGTTATTATTGCAACTGGCTACTGAAGTACAGTAGCTATCGGAAATCTGTTTGCCTACATCCTACCTAGATGTCGCTACTGCGGGCTTAGATGTAGTCGTAATCTACGCAAAAACATAATCTGATAAAAACGCATTAGGTAAAATACATGTAGAAGACTTTCAAATTTTGATAACTATCATGGAAACCAATTGTGGTACACTAAAAGACGAATACAGTTACCCATATAACATTATTTAAAGGAAATAAATGAAGAGAATAGGTCTGACCCTTTTTTGGTGAGTTTACGGTTAAAAATTAATATACGTGATACATTGCCTGTAGCAACCTATAAATTACCTATGAAAGATAAAATGTCTATATGACAGCTGAAAAAGACAGATCAATGATCAGCGCCCTCTGCTGAGTCGGCCGCCATGATGTTATTAGGCGCGCACCGATCGTAAGAACTTAACCACTAGAGGGCTTTACATACATCGTGGTATGTGTCCCACAGAAAACGTTTAAACAACATATTAACAGTCAATAAATGAAATTATATAGTCTGGCCATACGTTCATGAATAGGTAGGACATAATCAGTTACAGGATTAGAGCGACTAATGTGTGGAAGCACACATAAATCATCAAGCGCGGCTAGGTATAAATATGCGAGGCATTATTTGGTTGTCGCAGTACGTTATCAAACAAAGCGATGTAGGCGTTGGGCACAAAATCGCTTTGTCCATTGAGTACCCTAGTGGGCTCATGCTATTTGGCTTTGTAAATCTTGAAGTCGAGAGCGCGCCCCTACTCTGCCCTGTGTAGAATACGGGTACAACTGTTAATATTGCCTACAGTGTGGCCGGTTTCTGCGAAATGCAGTTTTGTTATGTGCCTGTAAATGCTCCCTGAATCTTATTTTGAAAGAACAGTCACCTTGACCAATATAAAATTTGTCACAATTACTACAAACGATCTTGTAAACCCCAGAACAGTCAAATGTATCAGAATCTTTACACAGACTATGTTTTACATGGAGTTTCAGAGTGTTGTTAACTTGAAAACCACATCTAACCTTAGATTTACTCAAACACTTTTCTATTTTATTGGGACATTTTTCCGTAAAATTTCGTTGGAATAGTTTTCAGGTTTTCTTTATTCTTTTTTCTAGATGGTTGTGGGTCTGCCTACTATTTACTTTCTGCTTTTTTATCCTATTGTTTGGGGGCATAGTATCATTAGCTGAGAAACCGTTGGCTACAGCAACTTGCCTTAATATACTAAGTTCTTGGCGTATTTCATTGTCGGCCAATGGTAATCTAAAAAGTCGGTGGATCATAGAGGTGAAAAAGGACCTTTTATATCGTGGCGGATGGCATGAACTGGCTCCGATAATAGTATCTGTACATGTAGGCTTTCTGAAAATTGAAAATTTATGTTTGTTATCAACCTTCGTAATGGTAAGTTCTAGATAGTTCATGGAGCCTGCTTCTTCTATTTCTGTAGTAAACGCTATTTTTTGGTGCATGCTGCCTATGGCTTGAGCAAATGCGGTAACCTAATTCGCGTCCCCCTCTAGCAGTAACAACATGTCATCGACATAATGTTTATAATATATAGTCTTGTCTTTCAGTCGTGGAAACATAGCAAAGAACTTACATTCCAAGTCGTTCATGAAAATGTCTGCTAACGTACCAGCCAAACTGTTACCCACCCCAAGACCATCTTTTTGTTGATACATTTCGCCATTGAAGGTAAAATAAGTTATAAGTTAACGCAAATTCTAAAAGTGCTATTAATTCTGTGTATTCTGCAGTACTAATCTTGTTATGAGTTAGCAGATTACGTTTAATGATCTGAATCGTTGACTTTATCGGGATACTACTGTAGAGGTTTTCTGCATCTAGGAAAGCTAGTGTCGCATTATTTGGAATATGCATATCTTTAAACGCATTAGCAAGGTCAGAACTGTTTTCCACCTCAAAATTGGTAGAGAAAGTATACACTGCTTTAAGTTTGTTGTTAAGAAACTTATTTAGTTTACAACATGGCGATAACAAATTGTTAACAATTGGACGGATTGGCTTTCCTTTCTTATGTATGTTAACCTGCCATCTCAGTTGGGGGAGCTTAGGATTCATCATTTTTAGCGATTTCTTTTCGTAATTGTTAAACAGAAATTGGGAGCTGTCTATCTTTTCCGTAGATCTATCTGGAACTTCTGTGTTGGGTGGTTGTGAACTACTATTATCTCATTTTCAGAGAAGAATGGTTCAAATGGCTCTGAGCACTATGGGACTTAACATCTGAGGTCACCAGTCCCCTAGAACTTAGAAATACTTAAACCTAACTAACCTAAGGACATCACACACATCCATGCCCGAGGCAGGATTCGAACCTGTGACCGTAGCGGTCGCGCGGTTCCAGACTGAAGCGCCTAGAACCGCTCGGCCACATCGGCCGGCTTTTCAGAGAAGAATTCCTACGTTTTCTTACTATAGTCCTCTTCATATACAAGGACTGCTGTATTACCCTTGTCTGCGCGAATAACCATTGCCTTCTCTTTTTCTAACTTTGTTTTAAGATTTTGTAAGATACGACTCTCATGATTGACGGCATTAGAAGAGTTACACTGACTGGATAAAGCTGTATTAACATTAGATGTACCGGGTGATCAAAAAGTCAGTATAAATTTGAAAACTTAATAAACCACGGAATAATGTAGATAGAGAGGTAAAAATTGACACACATGCTTGGAATGACATGGGGTTTTATTAGAACAAAAAAAAACGAAGTATTGCTAGACGCGTGAAAGATCTCTTGCGCGCGTCGTTTAGTGATGATCGTGTGCTCAGCCGCCACTTTCGTCATGCTTGGCCTCTCAGGTTCCCAGGTTCCGTGCGATTATTGGCTTTGGGGTTACCTGAAGTCGCAAGTGTATCGTGGTCGACCGACATCTCTAGGGATGCTGAAAGACAACATCCGACGCCAGTGCCTCACCATAACTCCGGACATGCTTTACAGTGCTGTTCACAACATTATTCCTCGACTACAGATATTGTTGAGGAATGATGGTAGAGCCGGCCGCGGTGGTCTAGCGGTTCTGGCGCTGCAGTCCGGAACCGCGGGACTGCTACGGTCGCAGGTTCGAATCCTGCCTGGGGCATGGGTGTGTGTGATGTCCTTAGGTTAGTTAGGTTTAAGTAGTTCTAAGTTCTAGGGGACTTATGACCTAAGATGTTGAGTCCCATAGTGCTCAGAGCCATTTAAAAAAATGATGGTAGACATATTGAGCATTTCCTGTAAAGAGCATCATCATTGCTTTGTCTTACTTTGTTATGCTAATTATTGCTATTCTGAACAGATGAAGTGCCATCTGTCGGACATATTTTGAACGTTTGTATTTTTTTTATTATTCTAATAAAACCCCATGTCATTCCAAGCATGTATGTCAATTTGTACCTCTCTATCAACATTATTCCGTGATTTTTTCAGTTTTCAAATTTATACTGCCTTTTTGATCACCCGGTACATATCTGTACGTATATTGTAGATCTGAGGATGGTCATTACGGACTGAAACCGGTCATCGTCAAAAGAACTGATAATGTGATCAAAGACTGAAATGAAAAACATTTTACAGTATTGGATCACTGTTCGTAAACGTGACTATGTCGCAGCTGGTGAAAATGCATCAATAAAAACACCCATGCAGACAGGCAAAGTTTGTGTAGTTTCAAGTCCTTCGACTGCATATCTCAGGGGAGCTGCACTTCGAAAATTTAAAAAGGATGGTACCTGACATAGAGTGATAACTTTTCCGGCATATGTTCTCGTCCACTTTCGAGTTTCTTTCGCGTTGTATGAAAAAAGATGCTTCACTAGGGAAACATCAAAGTCCAACGCGCTGTGATCTTTCAGTTGTCTTGGGGATGACTTATTTAATGTTGTGCCTCCATCTGGAAAACAACAACTCGGTTGAACACCTACCACAGATCATAGGGCAGCAATCTATGAGGAGAATGGTGTGGAAAGAAATTACACTAAAGAGCCAAAGAAACTGGTACATCTGCCTAATACCGCGCAGGTCCCCCGCGAACACGCAGACGTGCCGCACGACTACGTGGCATGGACTCCATTATTGTCTGAAGTAGTGCTGGAGATAACTGAAACCATGAATCCTGCTGGGCTGTCCATAAATCCGTAAGAGTACGACGGGTGGAGATCTCTTCTGAACAGAACGTTACAAGGCATCCCAGATATGCTCAATAATGTTCATGTCTGGGGAACTGGATGGACAGCGAAAATATTTAAACTCAGTAGAGTATTCCTGGAGCCACTTTGCACCAATTCTGGACGTGTGGAGTATTGCACTGACCTGCTGGAAATGCCAAAGTCCGTCGGAATGCACAATGGACGTGAACGGATGCAGTTGATCAGACAGGATGCTTAGATACGCGTCACTTATCAGAGTCGTTTCTAGATGTATCAGGGGTCCCGTATCACTCCCGCTGCACACGCCGCACACCATTACGATGCCTCCACAAGCTTGAACAGTTCCTGCTGACATGCAGGTAGTCTCCATACCCGTACACGTCCATCCGCTCGATACAATTTCAAAAGAGACTCGTTCTACCACGTAACACGTTTCCAGTCATCAATAGTCCAATGTCGGTGTTGACGGGCCCAGGCGAGGCGCAAAGCTTTGTGTCTTGCAGTCACCAAGGGTACAAGAGTGGGCCTTCGGCTTCGAAAGCCCATATCGATGGTGTTTCGTTGAATGATTCGCACGCTGACACTTGTTGACGGTCCAGCGTTGAAATCTGCAGCAATTTGTGGAAGGGTTGCACTTCTGTCACGTTCAACGATTCTCTTGGGTCGTCGTTGGATCCGTTCCTGCAGCATCTTTTTCCGGCCTCAGCGATGTCGGAGATTTGATGTTTTATTGGATTCCTTATATTCACGGTACGCTCGTGAAATGGTCGTACGGAAAAATCTCCACTTCATTGCTATCCCGGAGATGCTGGGTCCCACGGCTCGTGCGCGGACTCTAACACCACAACACCACGTGCAGACTTACTTCAATCTTGATAACCTGCCGTTGCAGCAGCAGTAACCGATCAAACAACTTCACCAGACACCCGTTGCCTTATTCAGGCGTTGTCGACCGCAGCGCCGTATTCTGCCTGTTTCACATATCTCTGTATTTGAATACGCATGGCTACACCACTTTCTTTGGAGCTTCAGTGTATAACCATACCATGATCTCCTATATACTGCCAACGGAACCGTGTTTCTTATGTTTTTAATTTGTTGTTACTACTGAGACGTATAATCATAAACCGAGCGAAGTGCGAACTGCCCACTTAATCTATATGTCCTCGTACTTTGCAGTAAGTATCAGTTATACATTACATCAGAATACTTAACATTACCATCAATCAGAGGAAAACAGCACTTCTTCAGCTCCGATAACAGAGCACCTAGCTGCTGGAGTTTAGACGCCACTTCGAGAAGGGAGACGCGCAACAGCTGATCAGTTCCGAAAACATCGCCGTCACACATCTTGTACAGCAGATAATGGGCGACTTGGCCAGCAGCTCCCGCCACGACCACGTTGATTGCCGGTAGGAATCCCTATAAAAAGCCAAAATATTGTTTTCTGTACTTTATACATACGCAAATAACAAGACATAAACAACATGGCTTTCATTATTTTATGAACTACGTGTTTCTTTCTGCACACGTGTTTCACATATTCCATTACTATCGCATCAGTTGATGATTTGTCATGTGTTCAAAAGCACAATTAAAAATTGTTACTATTTTCCGTTCTTACGTCTATAAAATAATGAATGTCAGAAATCTGAACTGTTATTGTAATTTTTTGTCTTATTAATTTTAACTGGTTGTAACGTCTGATTAAATAAGAGGTAAAAGTTGAAACACAACTCATTGGTAATTTACCTCACATTTTAGATAGAAATACATAGTATGTCGTTTCTGGTAAATCTTACAGTGTAGGATAATACCTTGTTACAAATACAGCTAGTACTTAAAGGTTTTGAGATGGAGTCGTCCCAAAATATGTTGTTGTTGTGGTCTTGAACCCAGAGATTGGTTTTATGCAGCTCTTCATGCTACTCTATCCTGTGATAGCTTCTTCATCTCCAAGTAGCTACTGCAACCTACAACCTTCTGAATCTGCTTAGTGTATTCATCTCTTGATCTTCCCCTACGATTTTTACCCTCCACGCTGCCCTCAAATACTAAATTCGAGATCCCTTGCCGCCTGAGAGTATGTCCTACCAACCGAACCCTTCTTCTAGTCAAGTTGTGCCACAAACTTCTCTTGTCCCCAATCCTATTCAATACCTCCTCATTAGTTACGTGCTCTATCCAATTAATCATCAGTATTCTTCTGTAGCAACACATTTCGAAAACGTCTACACTCTTCTTGTCTAAACTGTTTATCGTCCATGTTTCACTTCCATACATGGCCACACCCCATACAAATACTTTCAGAAACGACTTCCTGACACTTAAATCTATACTCCATGTTAACAAATTTCTCTTCCTCAGAAACGCTTTCCTTTCCATTGCCAGTCTACATTTTATATCCTCTCTACTTCGACCATCATCAGTTATTTTGCTCACCAAATAGCAAAACTCATCTACTACTTTAATTCCCTCAGCATCACCCGATTTAATTCGACTACATTCCATTATCCTCGTCTTGCTTTTGTTAATGTTCATCTTATATTCTCCTTTTAAGACACTGTCCACTCCGTTCAACTGCTCTTCCAGGTCCTTTTCTGTATGACAGAATTACAATATCTTCGGCAAACCTCAAAGTTTTTATTTCTTCTCCGTGGATTTTAATTCCTACTCGAAATTTTTCGTTTGTTTCCTTTACTGCTTGCTCAATATACAGATTGAATAACATCGGGGATAGGTTACAGCCCTGTCTCACTCCCTTCCCAACCACTGCTTCCCTTCCATGCCCCTCGACTCTTAAAACCGCCATCTGGTTTCTGTACAAATTGTAAATAGCCTTTCGCTCCCTGTATTTTACCCCTGCCACCTTTAGAACTTGAAAGAGAATATTCCAGCCAACATTATCAAAAACTTTCTCCAAGTCTACAAATGCTAGAAACGTAGGATTGCCTTTCCTTAATCTATCTTCTAAAATACGTCGCAGGGTCAGTATTGCCTTGCGTGTTCCTACATTTCCATGGAATCCAAACCGATCTTTCCGAAGGTCGGCTTGTACCAGTTTTTCCATTCGTTTGTAAAGATTTCGTGTTAATATTTTGCAGGCGTGACTTATTAAACTGATATTTCGGTAATTTTCACACCTTGAAACACCAACTTTATTAGGGATTGAAATTATTATATTCTTCTTGAAGTCTGAGGGTGTTTCGCCTGTCTCATACATCTAGCTAACCAGATCAGGGCTGGCTTTCCCAAGACTATCAGTAGTTCTACTGGAATGTTGTCTACTCCCGGGGCATTGTTTCGACTTAGGTGCTCGGTCAGATTCTTCACGCAATATCATATCTCCCATTTCATCTTCATCTACGTCCTCTTACATTTCCGTAATATTGCTCTCAAGCACAGTGCCCTTGTATAGACCCTCTATATACTCCTTCCACCTTTCTGCTTTCCCTTCTTTGCTTAGAACTGGTTTTCCATCTGAGCTCTTGATATTCATACAAGTGGTTCTCTCTTCTCCAAAGGTCCCTTTAATTTTCCTGTAGGCAGTATCTATTTTACTCCTAATGATATGTGCCTCTACATCCTTACAGTTATCTTCTAGCCATCTCTGCTTAGCTATATAACGCTTCCTGGCGATCTCATTTTTGAGACGTTTGTATTCCTTTTTACGTCTTTCATTCACTACATTTTTATATTTTCTCCCTTCATCAATTAAATTCAATATCTCTTGTGTTACCCAAGGATTTCTACTACCCCTCGTCTTTTTACCTGCCTGAACCTCTGTGCTTTCACTATTTCATCTCAGAAAGCTACCCATTCTTCTCCTGCTGCATTTCTTTCCCCCGTTCTTGTCAATCATTCCGTAATTCTCTATCTCAAATTCTCTACAACCTCTGGTTCTTTCAGTTTATCCAGGTTTTATGTCCTCAAATTCCCACCTTTTTGCAGTTTCTTCAGTTTTAATCTACAGTTCATAAACAATCGATTGTGATCAGATTCCACATCTGCCCCTACAAATATTAAACAATTTAAAACCTGGTTCCTGAATCTCCGTCCATTCATTATATAATCTGTCTGAAACCTTCCAGTGTCTCCAGGTCTCTTCCATGTATACAGCCTTCTTTCATCATTCTTAAACCAAGTGTAGCTAGTCTGAAAGCCGCGCCTTGGAACACCGCGCTGCTCTATGCAAGCAAAGGTTTGGGGACATGGCTTTCTCAGAGTGCAGCTCATATGGTGTTCGATAAGTTTTGGTCTTTCAGCCTAAGGGTGCCCCACCAACAGCCACAGAATTTTCACGTTCAACTGCTTACAGGCAATGGGAATCAATCAAGTTCCTGAAACTTTATTATCGAATCCCTGTCTCTGTAAATTTCTTTTATGCTCGGATGCGTCATTAATCGACATTTAGATTTTTTGGTTTTTGTTTTTGTTTCTTCCACTGGCTGTTCTCTACATTGTCAGAGTAAGTTTGCAGATGTCTCACAAGAGTGCACTAGAGTATGGCAACATAAGAATCACCACCTAGTTTCAGGAATGATCAGAGGAAAAAGCGCGCAAAACATGCCCCGTTACTTTAGTTTCCTTGCTTGTTTACTCAGTTTGTGCAGTGTGTTGTGCATGAATGTAATGCATTTTGCTTTCTTGCGAATAACTGCAGCATACTACGAGTTCGAAAACAACAAAATATGAATCAAATATGCAACTTATCTGGTAAAAATTTGGAACTGGCGTTTGGGATGGAAGTGAAGGAACTTGGTGCGCCCAGACTCGATCTGTTTACAGCCCAGTGGCATCATATGGCAGCATCACTTTTAACTGTTCCTGAACTGTTTCTCCAAAGATCATAAACAACAGCGCAGCACTTTCTAATATTATGTGGAGGTAAAAGATGCAAAATAATTTGAAAACTGCTCGAGTAAATTATTGTAGAATGTGTAAATTATCTAGTAAAGGGTTTGAAAATGATGTCAGTTGTGCTAACTTGTTGTTTGAAAGCAACAGATATGTGTGAGTAAATTTGGCGTCGTTGGTAATTTGTTGTGATACCGAATGCAGTACATGCGAAATCGCCAACTAACATTTACCATAGCGTCTAACACTAATAATTTTAAGTTTCTTTTGAGGCTAAGATATACTAAGTGATTCTACTAATATCTTAACATAAAGTATTGATATAATTTATCAGTATTTTCTCTGCTTTAGTAAATATTCCTGGTTTGTTTACGAGATGATTCACATTCATAAATCACTTTCAGAGAAAAAAATATTGAAAAAAATATTATTGCTTCTCGAACGTTATTTATCTGATTTGGATCTCGATACGTCTGATGTGGAGGAAAATATTGAAGCTTTTAACAACAGGACCCTATGACACTCGATATACGGTTTGTTCAAGGACTGGATCTCTATACATTGAAACTGTGGATACGCAAGGCAATGATGAAAATAGTGTTGACGGCCATGTTTCCTTGGCTTCCTACAACCCTGCAGCACATCATTTAGCTTAGAAAAATCAATATAAAACACACTGGGAGCTTCCATGGAGAATGAAGGGCATCAAAGAAGTGGATGCATGATGTAATGCAATTTTTCTGACCCTTCTGAAGATGAAATGACACCTGTGCAGTTTTCAAAGTGTAGTGTTGCGATGATATTATCCACAACCTCATCGATCAATCTAACCTATACTGTACACAAAAAACTGGTGCATCTTTGGATACAAATGTTTGTGAAACAGAGAAGTTACTTGGGATACACATGCTGGCAGGTGTTTTGAAACTACCTAGTTACAGAATGTACTGGGCAGAAGCTACAAGACTTTCTCCAGTAGCAGTGCATGAGAACAGGTTTCATAAGCTAAAATGTTACATGTTAATGATAATACTAACATGAAACAATGATAAGACTCTAGTTACGACAGGCTGTTCAATAGAAGACTATTTGTTGACAAGATCAAACAAAATTTTTCACTTATTGAACCTGAGGAGTATAAATCATTGGACGAATTACTCATTCCTCTCAAAGGTCATTCATCTCTGAAACAATATGAAAAAAACTACACGAACGGCGTATGAAAATTTTTGTGCGCGCTGCTTATGTGGACCTGTGTAAAATTTCTAAACTACTCAAATACAAAACTTTTCAAGTGTTTAATGAACAACTTGTTCACCTCTCACAATCTTATTTCTGCCCTGAAACACCTTGAAATCGGCTGTTGGAACTGTTAGACCTACAAGAATTCAAGAGCGCAATCTAAAAATGGACACTGATGTGACGAAGCTAGGACGAGGACCATACGATTACAGAACAGACAGGACCATCATAGCGTTGCAGTAGTATGATAACAAGTCTGTCGTCCTTGCTTCGTCATACAAAGTAATAAATCCTGTAGAATCTGTGAAATATTGCACACTTGATGAACGAAAATATGTTCATGTTCCAAGGCCAGACATTCTTAGAGAATGTAACTCTTTTACGGGTGGAGTTGACCTGCACGACATTCCGACTGCTAGGTGTAGGAGTACTATTGGGGTCAAAAGGTTTCATCTAAGAATCATATTACATTTCATTGACATGTGCGTTGTGAATGCGTGGCTCCTGTACCGTCGACAATGCAGGCAAAGAGGAATTATCAAACACATGCCTCAGTTGATTTTTCGGTCTGACATCGCTCACGAACTACGAAATCAGGAGGCACATTACTAAGAAGCTGAGAACGTCCATCAGATAACAGTCCATCACAAACAGTTGTAAAGAAACGAGCCCCATTTGTTCCAAGCCTAGTTAATGACGTAAGGCATGACAACACTGTACATGGATCAGAGCATCTGAAAACCAAACATAAATGTAAATCGTGCATTAAAGCATATTCTCGAGCAAAATGCATTAAATGTAATAAAACTTTTTGTTGCACCAACGACAGGAGCTGGTTCTTAGATTTTCTTGTACACTAACAACCACGCTACAAAAAAACTTTGTTAGACTGCTTTCAAATGCAAGATGAATTCTCTTCTATATTATGTTTCCTTCAATAAACCGCATTAACTGTATAATTAAAAATTTTATTCGTGTTCCATCACCAGGCGCTGTGGAATCCCAATCCCCTGAGAGAAAGAAACGAATCCTACCCAACGATGCCATGCGAGGTCATCTCCCGTTTCGCTCCAAAAACTAAAAAAAGATCAAAAATACTTGCAAATATACGTTATTTCAACATCACCTATGGAACTATGTAAAGTTTCTTTTCTTTTCTTCTTCTTCCTTTTTTTTAATTTTGTTTTTTTTTTACAAATTAATAAAATCTGGGCTTGAATGGGCTAAACACCAATCAAGAACAAAAACAATGTAACACCAGGCAGAGGTGTACACTTAATTTTAACAGCGCATTATACAATACAGCTGATTGTTTGTGTGATTGTGAAGTGAAATATGCATTTTTCTGCTTCGCGTATCTTGTGACAAATAGTTATGATAGCGCTTGGGCTGAGAATGGTATCACAACACTTAAAACATTTTCTCGCAAAAGGTGAAAAAAAACACAATTACAGTGAAAAACATTTAAATGGTATCTATTGTATTTTCAATGCTAGGGAAACTGGACATTATTATTGGAACTAGCGCATCGAAATAAGTAATTCTGGAAACGAAAAATGCAGGAATAAGGTAAGCTATATTTTAACAACCACAATTAATCCAACGCATTATAGTACGTCGTTAAGGTAACGGCATAGAGTATAGAAAGCACAGACATAGAGGTCTATTACACTCCACGCAGAACGCTTTGTCGCACTTAAGAAATTTTTGTTCATATGCCCCCAAGCAATTATTTGCCAACTACATAGTGTCTTGCGCCTTAATAGAAATACATATGATGAAAAATAGAAATAACTGGTATATTTATTGACTAAACTGAAAGATTGCATTGAATTTTGCAGCAAATTTCAAGCTTGCCTTGAGGACCCTTAACGAAAAAGAAAATTCCAAGAACCCTGGAATTTTTCGAGGTCTAATTGATCTCACTGGTTCGTCTTGAAGCAGGAAACTGAAAAATAGGAAAACCGAGTTTTCTTAGGCCGGTTCAAAACAATTAAAATGGACTGTTGGAATCAGTTTATGAGGTATGCCTCACTCGCATCAGGAGTGAACTGTTGAAGACAAATTTCTCCGCAGGCGAAGTTGACTAAACAACAGACAGTGTAAATTTGTCGCAACTGATCGTAATTATTCGGTATTGCTACTGGAAAAATAACGAAAGATTTTTTTTTATCTTGTACGATGAAAAAGTCAAACTGCAGACGATGTGGCCGGCCTGGGTAGCCGAGCGGGTCTAGGCGCTACAGTCTGGAACCGCGCGACCGCTACGGTCGCAGGTTCGAATCCTGTCTCGAGCATTGTTGTGTGTGATGTCCTTAGATTAGTTAGGTTTAAGTAGTTCTAAATTCTAGGGGACCTCAGAAGTTAAGTCCCATAGTGGTCAGAGCCATTTGAACCATTCTTTAGACGATGTAACTATAGCTGTTCTCAGCGAGATAGAGAAAATGAACATAAAGCAAACATCTGAAAAATTGATAGCTCAATGTTGCGAAAGTGCTCCTGTTGTGAAAGGTCACAAAAGTGAAGCTCAAATCAGAATTGAAGAGGTGTACGAAAACGCTGACTGCATTCACTGTTATGCACATCAGTTAAATTTAACTGTTGAACGTTAAGTGACCGGTAATAAGCAAGTGCAGATATTCTTCGGCAATTTGGAAGAATTTTCCCCCTTTTTCCCAGTCTCTTAAACACACAGCCGCTCTTGACGAGATAGTAAAGAAACGTATTCCTAACTGTCCTCAGTCCATCAGATGGAATTTTACATCACGGAGCGTAACCACTATACGCAAACAACAAAAGGAAATTGTTCAGTGTATGGAAAAAAATATTGATGATGATACTAATGATTAGAGGAAAATAAACAAGCCTATGGAAGTGTTTCCTGCAAGGCGAAGATTTTCTCTTCTGGTTAAATTTTTTAAGTAGAAGCATGCCTCCTTGTGACGTTCTGTGCAACGAACTACAGCAAAGGAATACTGATGCAGTGAAAGCTATTGCATATGTATCTCACTTTGCAGCTTCTGTCTAGCATATTAGGATCTCATTTCGCTCTGACAATCAATGCGAACAGGAAGAACCATCTGCAAAACGGGGACGTTCGACTTAATCAAGAACTGTGTATGCATGAGAGGTCTGCGACCGCATCGTGATTTAGCGAGTGATCGATTCAGTTTTAATGATCATTTGTCGCCGGCCGGTGTGGCCGTGCGGTTCTAGGCGCTTCAGTCTGGAACCGCGTGACCACTACGGTCGCAGGGTCGAATCCTGCTTCGGGCGTGGATGTGTGTGATGTCCTTAGGTTAGTTAGGTTTAAGTAGTTCTAAGTTCTAGGGGACTGATGGCCACAGATGTTAAGTCCCATAGTGCTCAGAGCCATCTGAACCGTTTTTGACCACTTGTAAACTTTTTGAACTGTCGTCGTTTTTGAAACGTAAAACTGTTTTCCGGGACAAAGAACTGAAAGTAACTGTTAATTTGTTTAAATTACAGCCTTCAGTCTTTTTTCATGAATTGAATGTGTTATATAGCTGAAAGGTAGTAGCTAGTCTAGGTGTCAGGTGCTTTGACCCTGTTGAACTCCCTTTATGAGAACAATCTGGCAAAAGCTTATCCTGAAGGCGTTAAACTTCTGTAGATAATAGTAACCTTTGCAATGACGACTGTAAAAGCAGAACACAGCTTCTGTAGAATAAAGCGAGTGAAACCATTCATGCGTCATACTACGGCTGAGGACAGACTTAGTAAACTTGCGATGTGTCCTTTCGAAAAAGAACTAAAGAATCAGCTAATTTCAATGAGATGGACACAATACCATTTTGCAGCGCACAAGGGGAGACGAGCTGATTCCACCCGTAAACAAATGAATTAAGGCAAGCAAAAGTGCGTTAATAATTGATAAGAAACAACTCCTTTAGCTTACGAAATGAAGTGAATAAAAGGGATAGTGACATGTTTAGCCTCCGATGTCACATTTTAGAAAACACATCATTCTTAGTATGGTTTGTGTTGCTAAAGTGTCACATTTTCTGACATGTCAACGCAAGGAACCATACTAACAACGATACATTTTGGAGAGATATCTTCGTAATACACGAGTGTAAATACGACAAATACGGTGTGAAAATTAACACGGCTGTTGCTCGGGTTGCTCATGTTAACTAATCACAGTACGAGATCCGTGACGCCGTGGAAACATCACTGTTTCGTCCCACGAACTCATAAACGCTGCGGTTTGAGTGCACAAAACATCAAACGTCCGAAGTGTAGAAATGAAAACACCAAAACATGAAGCATGCAGCGAAGCTACTATACACCGCACTAAAGATCTCTCCAAAACACGTCTTTTAGGGCGATTTGTTTTGATAAGCTGTCGGGAAATGTGATGGAGGATAAATAAACTACCTATAGACTGTATATTGGAATCAGCTTTTGATTCTATTTAGTAGTTAATTATGAAACGGAATGAAGATACAGTAGTAAGCATTTGGCTAGAGTATTATTTTTTTTTTTGCCCCTCTCTCTCCTACAATCTTGGTTTTGGTGACAGATTGATCTGTAGCGCAGCCCGAGGTCTAGGTTAGTTCCGACTGATATATGTCGCAGCCTTCCCCAGTATGGAAGACAAAAAGCTGCACCTGAGTTGTTAGTATAGGTTTTCGAAATAGCTGTGCCATAGATAATTTTCTGTTTGTGGAACGTAAGAAAATATATCGAACATTTGTATCCAGTGGAAGTAAAGAAAACAGTTTTGTTTTTGTTATCAAGGTTGATATTCGCCATGAAATTCCACAACGATAGTAGAGGTTTGGAGCTGGAGGGGAACGCCTCCCAGCTGCGACATCTCTTGGTCTTAGTTAAGTTTTTACAGCCCATTCTTGGAACAACTACTTCTAGTATCCGCTGTCCTGCCATTCGTAAACCGCTTGTGCCATACTAGTTATAAAATCTGCAAGTGAGATGTAATAAAGTGAGTTGATCTAGATCAAACGAGCTATTCCTGCAAATTGTGTAGGGCACACGAAATATTATTTTTTAGCACGTACAGTACTAATATTCTGATATGATGAGATTTTTGCAATAACTGAACTTCGATATGTTTACGGTATAGAACCAGCAGTCCGTGATACTAGCCTGAGGACGCTGACTCCCATAAAAGAGCATGAAAAATCAGGCAATGTAAGGATCGTAGTGACATGTAGCCAATGAGTCATAGGGTTCTTGATGAGCAGTAAAGTAACGTACTTACTCTGGGTCATACGTTGAGATTTATGTTGGATCTGAATGTTCGCGTTTCTTCGCACAACTTGACAAATGTGGTGAACAATTAATTATTATCGAATGTTTTCTCAATTTGACAGCAGAAAATGATTGGTATAACAATATATAAAACAGAAAGCGCTAAAATTCTGGCGAGTTATTCTGTCGTCGTGATAAATGTATGCGTCATATAATGAGCCAAAGGATTTGCACCACACAAGACACACAGGGAGCAATAAGGAATAGATGCAAAATATATCACTTTGTGAGGAGTACAATGTAAAGCAGCGGCCAGGTATACTCGGATAGGGGGCAGGCGTTAACGTCGCAGTGTGTAAAGATTCTGTTAGTTCGCCAAGTACACGAATACCAAAAAAATGTTTAAATGTATATCTGACCACTGTTCCGTGGATGCCTGCTTGTAATTCGTTGCGGCCTGCCAGTCAAGTACAGGAGAAGTAATGCATACGCAGGTGTGTGTAGATATTTTTGTTTTCAATGTTAGCATTTATATCATATTCTTGCCAAAAAATTCATGTATAACATGTCATACCGTCGCTCTTGAAACAAATACTTGACTAGCGATCATTAAAGTGTGTAAAACTGTTGACACAACACGCACTCACTGAAACTTGAAAGACGTTTTAGGTAAGGACAAGATGATGAACGTATTACTATAGAAGGAACGTACTTTTATACAGCAACTGCCTGCTGAAATATATAATAATTAAATGTTTCAAAAGAAAACCAAGGATAAGATATTTCCTATCTTTATTCCGATTAAGAGAGCAGAATGCTATCTATATTTTCGTTATAACTCGTTAATTTTATCTTAAAAGTTTTAAAACAGTGGTGAGATATAATCTAATCAGAATATTTCGAAGATGCTTATAACTGAAATGTAGCTACAGCGTTATAACCTTCACAGTGTTAAAATAATTTTATTCGAAGCAAACTTACTTACCATGATTAGAACAGCTCGTTCGGAGAATGTTTCACACGCTGTAAAACAAATGACAAACAGTGAGTGCGGTAAATTACGACAGACCGACTGAAATATAGTTTTTGCTCAAGTCTTTGAAGCTAGAGCTCTCGATAGCCTTATCAAAAACATTTTTTTGTGCAGTGTAATTGATGTGCACGCAGTAGCGCCATAAGCCAGATGAAAAATAATAAAAAATATTAAAGTTATTGCCACAGATTTTACTCACAGAGTATGAATATCTGTGGAGCGACGACAGTATGCTGCAAATGTCGCCAACATCAAACTGAAATAATCACACGCTGTTGGTACGAGGCTGTTGATTATATTTTGCGCCAAGACTGAAATTTTAATATTACACATATCAGCGTTTTGTTTAACTTTCCTTAATAATAATAATAATAATAATAATAATAATAATAGCGCTGAACTGCTTCTGCAAGGGGTGTCACTAAAAATTCTTCAAAGAAAAAAAAACATACTTTGCTTAGCTTAGTGCCACAAAGGTCTAATTACCGTTATCACATTTGTGAGGGGTGCTTTATGTATTTAATAACATCGAGACACAGTATAATGAAGGCATGAAATCTTAGAGAGAATTTATATTACTGTATGGACATATGGTTACGAGACAAGTGCTAGATAAATGCTACAGTGTGCGAGCGTGCTAAGGGTTAACCCGCTGAATGTGTACACATTTAAAGCAATTTTCAGCTGGAGGTAAGATTTACATTCGGCAGTCTGAGCCATTACTTCCGAATTATGCAGATCCTCAAATTACACACATCAAAATAATTTTACATCACCTCAGTTCCGAAACCTGTACAGAAAATTGGAACAGAGAGCAACATAAACATAATTTCCGCTCTTTTCATTTGCTCATACAGGGTGTTTCAAAAATGACCGGTATATTTGAAACGGCAATAAAAACTAAACGAGCAGCGATAGAAATACACCGTTTGTTGCAATATGCTTGGGACAACAGTACATTTTCAGGCTGACAAACTTTCGAAATTACAGTAGTTACAATTTTCAACAACAGATGGCGCTGCGGTCTGGGAAACTCTATAGTACGATATTTTCCACATATCCACCATGCGTAGCAATAATATGGCGTAGTCTCTGAATGAAATTACCCGAAACCTTTGACAACGTGTCTGGCGGAATGGCTTCACATGCAGATGAGATGTACTGCTTCAGCTGTTCAATTGTTTCTGGATTCTGGCGGTACACCTGGTCTTTCAAGTATTCCCACAGAAAGAAGTCACAGGGGTTCATGTCTGGCGAATAGGGAGGCCAATCCACACGCCTCCTGTATGTTTCGGATAGCCCAAAGCAATCACACGATCATCGAAATATTCATTGAGGAAATTAAAGACGTCGGCCGTGCGATGTGGCCGGGCACCATCTTGCATAAACCACGAGGTGTTCGCAGTGTCGTCTAAGGCAGTTTGTACCGCCACAAATTCACGAAGAATGTCCAGATAGCGTGATGCAGTAATCGTTTCGGATCTGAAAAATGGGCCAATGATTCCTTTGGAAGAAATGGCGGCCCAGACCAGATCTTTTTGAGGATGCAGGGACGATGGGACTGCAACATGGGGCTTTTCGGTTCCCCATATGCGCCAGTTCTGTTTATTGACGAAGCCGTCCAGGTAAAAATAAGCTTCGTCAGTAAACCAAATGCTGCCCACATGCATATCGCCGTCATCAATCCTGTGCACTATATCGTTAGCGAATGTCTCTTGTGCAGCAATGGTAGCGGCGCTGAGGGGTTGCCGCGTTTGAATTTTGTATGGATAGAGGTGTGAACTCTGGCACATGAGACGATACGTGGACGTTGGCGTCATTTGGACCGCAGCTGCAACACGGCGAACGGAAACCCGAGGCCGCTGTTGGATCACCTGCTGCACTAGCTGCGCGTTGCCCTCTGTGGTTGCCGTACGCGGTCGCCCTACCTTTCCGGCACGTTCATCCGTCACGTTCCCAGTCCGTTGAAATTTTTCAAACAGATCCTTTATTGTATCGCTTTTCGGTCCTTTGGTTACATTAAACCTCCGTTGAAAACTTCGTCTTGTTGCAACAACACTGTGTTCTAGGCGGTGGAATTCCAACACCAGAAAAATCCTGTGTTCTAAGGAATAAAACATGTTGTCTACAGCACACTTGGACGTTGTGAACAGCACACGCTTACAGCAGAAAGACGACGTACAGAATGGCGAACCCACAGACTGCGTTGTCTTCTATATCGTTCACATCACTTGCAGCGCCATCTGTTGTTGAAAATTGTAACTACTGTAATTTCGAAAGTTTGTCCGCCTGAAAATGTACTGTTGTCCCAAGCATATTGCAACAAACTGTGTATTTCTATCGCTGCTCGTTTAGTTTTTATTGCCGTTTCAAATATACCGGTCATTTTTGAAACACCCTGTAAAAACCACACATTGCATGTTGCAGCACCATACAGCGAGACCTTCAGAGGTAGTGGTCCAGATTACTGTACACACCGCTACCTCTAATACCTAGTAGCACGCCCTCTTACATTGATGCATGCCTGTATTCGTCGTGGCATACTATCCACAAGATCATCAAGGCATTGTTGGTCTAGATTGTTCCACTCCTCAAAGCGATTCTGCGTAG
Organism: Schistocerca cancellata; assembly: GCF_023864275.1. Classification (NCBI taxonomy): domain Eukaryota; kingdom Metazoa; phylum Arthropoda; class Insecta; order Orthoptera; family Acrididae; genus Schistocerca; species Schistocerca cancellata. Next base: position 60,596,115 of record NC_064626.1, on the reverse strand, counting down.
ATCCCTCAGAGTGGTTGGTGGGTCACGTCGTCCATAAACAGCCCTTTTCAATGTATCCCATGCATATTCAATAGGGTTCATGCCTGGAGAGTATGCTGGTCACTCTAGTCGAGCGATGTCGTCATCCTGAAGGAAGTCATTCACAAGATGTGCACGATGGGGGCGCGAAATGTCGTTCATGAAGATGAATGCCTCGCAAATATATTGACGATATGGTTGCACTGTCTGTCGGAGAATGGCATTCAGGTATCGTACAGCCGTTACGGCGCCTTCCATGACCACCAGCGGCGTACGTCGGCCCCACATAATGCCACCAAAAACTGCAGCGAACCTCCACCTTGCTTCACTCGCTGGACAGTGTGTCTAAGGCGTTCAGCCTGATCGGGTTGCATCTAAACACGTCACCGACGGTTGTTTGGTTGAAGGCATATGCGACACTCATCGGTGAAGAGAACGTGATGCCAATCCTAAGCGGTCCATTCGGCATGTTGTTGGGCCCATCTGTACTGCGCTGCATGGTGTCGTGGTTGCAAAGATGGACCTCGCCATGGACGTCGGGAGTGAAGTTGCGCATCATGCAGCCTATTGCGCGCAGTTTGAGTTCTGTGGCTGCACGAAAAGCATTATTCAACATGGTGGAGTTGCTGTCAAGGTTCCTCCGTGCCATAGCCCGTAGGTAGTGCTCATCCACTGCAGTAGTAGCCCTTGGGCGGCCCGAGCGAGGCATGTTATCGACAGTTCCTGTCTCTCTGTATCTCCTCCATATCCGAACCACATCGCTTTGGTTCAGTCCGAGACGCCTGGGCACTTCCCTTGTTGAGAGCCCTTCCCGGCTCAAAGCAACAATGCGGACGCGATCGAACCGCATTATTGACCGTCTAGGCGTTGCTGACCTACAGACAATACGTGCCGTGTACCTTCTTCCGGGTGGAATGACTGGACCTGATGGTTGTCGGACCCCCTCCGTCTAATAGGCGCTGCTCATGCATCGTTGTTTACATCTTTGGCTGGGTTTGGTGACATCTCTGAACAGTCAAAGGGACTGTGTCTGTAATACAATTCCACATTCAAAGTCTATATTCAGGAGTTCTGAGAACCGGGGTTATGCAAAACTTTTTTTGATGTGTATCATGCTTTCAATTGGAAATTTTCGTGCTGGGTCTTGTTATGTAGAGAGTTAGTACGTATGACTCCGATTGAACGTATGGTACAAAAAAGCTAACAAAAATATTGAAAAGCGCAATAAATTGCAAATTTTCTACACCTTATTGGTCCAAATTCGTTTCTTGGTACACCTTCACTTTGGCGCAATACGGAGCCATTTCGCACGAACCGCTTTCTCGCAATAAAGAACGAAACGTGAGTAATTCATAGTCATACAAACAGTGTTTGTCGGTATTTTGCGTGCTATTTTACAGTCCTACACGATCTCTGTTGAATAATGTGCTGCAATAGCGTAATGGTTAAGGTGTTTGGCTGCTAAGTGAAAAGTTCTGAGTTCAAACGTTGTTTGGTGCTTAGTATTTTCTTTATTTGGGCAGCAATCGTTTCCCTAACACGCTGTCGGGATGAAATGACATTATAGAAGCGTCACTGGAGACAAAAGCGTGCATTTGCAGCCGCGTTCGGGGCAAAGGTAGAAGACGGGAACACGAGGGGCACGAGAATGCATGTAAAACTTCCGCTTGCTTCTCAAGCCGTGTTTCTTAGTTTTTTCGGTCAGTTTTTGCACCCAATCTGTGCCTGCGCTTTTGGCAGGTGACATATGTCGCCACACCGTCGCTACTGCCATGCCTTGACGCGTCTGCTCACTAAAGATGACTAAAATTTGGTTTTCAGTAGAAACTGCAATTAATCACTGGGAAGAAAACTATTAAAATTAACTGGAGCAGACGGTCATTGTTGATGACGAAAGCATTTTTGTTAGTGGCAAAACTGACTTCTAGAAAACTGCTGTAAAATTCAGAAAAGATTACATCTTTTGACAGAACAATCAACTTTGCGGGGCCGGTATCCGCTATTTACAGGCGAAATGGAATCATAGCTTGGAGACTGTGGCCCGGTCATTTGAGGTTACATGTTTGAACTGAAATTTGCAAAACGCTTCGTAATGATCGGCGGTTGATATCAGGGACACTGTAGCAAGTTGCAAATGAATAAATCGCAGAATACTAATTGTTTTCGGTCATTGCGTCTCCACCCCACGATCCGTTACGCTTGTATTGATTGTTGGATACATTTCATGTATCTTATACCTATTAGGAGAACTGCTAAAATGAGAACTCATGAGACTTAACTAATTTACATTAATTTAATTGCAAATGGTTCTAAAGTTAATACATGACATTTACATAAGATTTCATCTGCACGAAAGAAAGATTAGTTACTGATGCGCAAGGAACGCAACTATAGTGCAGTATAAAAGCTAATCGACAAGAGACAGAGATCCAAGCAGTAACGCTCTTTAGTTGCTTTCTAAAACAAAAGAACGTATTACAATCGATCACCGTCGCCACAGGCTGACTACCGCTACATCCTTGAAATATTACTTATGAAATAATAAATACATTTCACAAAATTAATTGACATAAGTTGTTTAGATTTGAAGTTATATACACTAAATAAATAGATATGTGCCCATTTTTGTGCTTTCCATGTTTTTTACGTCGTTAAATTTACATAAAATTACGTGGGTAAGTCCATGTAATGCTTCAACGCGCATGAGTTAGTTGACTCATATTCGATAATGATTTAAGCCGTCCGCCCCCGGTAGCTGAGTGGTCTGCTTGACAGAATGTCAATCCTATGGGCCCGGGTTCGATTCCCGGCTGGGTCGGAGATTTTCTCTGCTCAGGGACCGGGTGTTGTGTTGTTCTAATCACCATCATTTCATCCCCATCGACGCGCAAATCGCCGAAGAGGTGTCAAATTGAAAGACTTGCACCTTGCTAACAGTCTACCCGACGGGAGGCCCTAGTCACACGACATTTTCTTTTTATTTTTTTTTATTTAAGCTGTCGGTGTCTACCTCGTAGCACATTCACCGGCATATTCCTATTGGCATCAGGAAACTAATTACGAAATTTGCGAAAACCTGTCGTAGGACAAGTTTGTTATTTAAGACCTATATGATGTACGTACTGAATTCATATTAAATTTTTTTCTGTATTTCTTTGAGTTTTTATTTCGTACTAGTTTGTAAATCGCACAATGAGAGCACAGTTCTGCGCGAGTTTTACGTGTACAACAAACTAAAATGTTGTGGGTATTTTTGTTTAGCATTAATTTTTTGGAAGATAGTCAATGGGCACAAAAAATTGCTGCCTTCCAAAATAGGAAGAGGCATCCTGTATCTGTACTTGGTTCTCACCAAAGGTAAATATTAGAGTGGTCACTAGGATAAATATACGAGCGAATTTCTTCACCGTACTTATCGAACTGTATTATTACTTCTAAGATTTCTAGTTTCCTTCCCTCTACCTCGCATATTTAGCTTACTGATTATTTTTCAGAACTAAATATTTAAAACATAGTTGCTTCGATTAGACAAATAATTAGCTATATCACCACGTGGTATCGGCATGCATGCGACAGCTTGTACTGACTGTATGTTCCAAAATGCCACGTATAAGAAAGGGGTTCGTATCTCGGGTTCTATTGTTGATAGAAAGGTAGGATCAAGTGTTTTGGATAGCTTTTCGGCTAGGGACTATTTGCACACTCAACAGAAGGTTCGTTATACTGTAACTATCCTACAGTAAAGGGCTAGGACTTGAACATTACACATGTCCTCTAAATAGAGAAAATCAGTTGATTCTTTTTTTGCATTAGATGGGGGTCTACGGCGTATCTTAAAATGATTCCATGGAGGCACCATTTATTTCTTGAATGGTTCCTCAGAAAACGCGTTTCTCACCATTTTTCAACGGCAACATCAGATATCTGCATAACTAGGGGTTTTTGCTCAGATTTTAACGGTATATTCCCAAGAAATTTATCTACAAGTGCCATCTTCCCATCTTCAAAAATCTTTATCTGCTATCGAGAATCATTCCAAAAAGATGATTTTTGGGTACTAAATCCGAGTGGCGGATTCCAAGACGACTATACGCAGCAAATGGCTATAATTTTTACGATGTATTCCTAAGTTTTCTATCTCGAATAAACTTGAAAATTTTGATTATATCTTTCTCCGTTTCCGAGACACACAGGTTCAAAGGTACCCTAATTGTACAGGTAAAGTAGGCACGTAAAATCCGGTGTTAGGCGAAAACGTAGTTTATAAAGTAACGTAGCACGGAGAAATATGCTGTAAAGTGTCTCCGTTATCATCCGAAGAGTTCTGGGAACACACCCGTTGTAACACTGAATCACGTACAAATTTTTTTTGCACGTAACAGTTGGTTTGAGGTGTAAAATGAGTTTTGTTTTATTTAAATTTCACATAAGTAAACTACCAAACTTTAAGGACCCATAAATTTCTGTTCATATGAGTGCCATGCCCTGCTATATCAGAGAAAAGAAGGGAACTAGAGGGAAAATGCTCCTATTTGAGCACAAATAAAGCGAATATGGTCCTGTTTAAAATAATTTGACTGGAAAGTGGGCTACCGCACGTCGTCAGGTAGGCAAGCGGAGCTTCACAGTGACGTGCTTAATAATCAGAGCAGCCGCTACCGTTGTTCCATTGTTATTATCGAAGTGAAACTCCGACGAAGAACGAGAAGTTAAGAAAAAAGAAATGGATACAGAGGCGTGCGTATTTAGTTTATCGAGTAACGCTATTGAATGTTTCAAATCGGAGGATTTGGCTCCGACAAAAACTTTATGACAACGTTGTACGCAAATTTAGAACATCTCTTGTCTATAGCACAATTAAATATTCGGAAACAAGATATAAAAACGCAGCAAGCTATATCGTCAATATATCGCCTTTTAATTACTCTTCGATTTTGGCAAACAATATTTATTACAAATTTAATGCATTTATGTTTACGCTAACACCAAAAAACTAAGCCCAAATTGTAAGTCTTCTGTACTGCCATTCCACTTACGCTTCTGGTGAAACCAAGTAGTCTATAAATTCATTTCGCACTTCCTTGGTTGATGGTGGCCAATTTTAAATTTTAACGGATCCCAATGGTACCATTGCTTGGGCCCCATTTATCTTCACGGCATTTTCCTTTTCGACGCTGACATTTTCGTGCCGGTACTGAACCATCGAAACTTCTACAAGTTTCAGAAAAACCTTCGAGCAATTGGCACATTCGGCAAGTACCGTGGGGTTATAATTAAAGTGCATCCACTCACAGAGGTGCAGTGTGGGCCGTAGTTTTCGTATGGCAGCGAAACTTGGTAGATGTTCTAATTCGGCAATGCGGAATCAATTTTCGCTGAAAAAAAAAAAAACTGGTTCACATTTTGGCGACCAGGTGTAAATCTGGCGCTGTGTGTGCAAGAGAGACATATAGAAATTTTTTGATATGGAATTGTATTGAACCAGACGTGGGCAGAAAAGGCAAACAAGTGAGAAAGGCATAATGTTAATTGTATTATTAACCGCCATTTACTCCGTGTTCACTATGAGCATTGGATACCTCGACGAGATGCTGTACAGCGCTAGATGTGCACTTGATGATTAAATAGATATCGCATTAACGGTTTAGCATATCTACCAAGTTTCAATACCATACTTTAATTACAGTCTACACTGGATTTCCATGGGCACCTGCAATATAATTGTAACCTCCCAACACTTTCAGCAGGATGGAAGAAACTGTTTCCACTGACTTGCGGAAGCTACCTCTAGAAGTTGACGAAACTTGGAGAAGCCGACTTCCTTTCCGTGTGAAAGAACTTGCAGAAGAAGTTTCCGCCAGTGACTTGCAGGAGATTACTTGGTAGTGGACACACGCTTTAAGATATATCAGGACTCGCATAGAAATATATAGACACTCACTTGTACTTAGCTCCATTTGCAAGTGGAGCAGCAAAGGGAGTGGTTAGCAGTGGAAGAATGGGCCCTTCGACATGTACGGTCTGGTTACTTGCGGAGTATGTATGCGGGTGTGGATGTAGAAATACCTCTTCACCACTGTATTCATTACCTATTTATCGTTTCTCGGTGCTCTTACATCACACGTGCAGTTGAATGCAATCTTGCTCACTCCGTAGTTACTAAAGTATCTGTGTTAACTCTTAGCCTAAAGTGCTTGTATTTCTGTAATCTATCTATTATACAGAGTGATTTTTATTAACATTTAAAAACTCCCGAAGCGTTGTAGACAACGGTGAGACAAGTAATTTAACAGAAGTCACATGGAGCCGCAATTGTCGGGAAATACCCTCAAAGTGGATGACAAATGCTGAACAAGTGACGTCACCAAAGGACGTACCTCGCCGCACGTCCAGCGTTTGGGCTTGCCGATCCTACCGTCGCCGCTAGGGGACAGAGCTACGTATCGCTCCGCCAGGGTACTCTGTTGTCGTTCAATCATTACCCGATGTGATTGTCGTGGTAGTTGTAATGCAAGACAACGATGAATCGGTTTTCATTTACGAAAACAGGGTAGCTCACAGAGCAAGGTGTAGCACTGCCCCTTACCTGTGACAGCAGGATCGACAAGCCCAATCGGTGCACATGTGGCGAGCTACGTCATCGCGGCCAACGAGATATATACCTTGCACTGAACCTGTGACGCAACACTAGTAGGCTTGTCTGCCACACTTCGTCAACGTTCGGCTCTGTGCAGTGCCCAGGATAACTCAACATGTAACTGAGAAAGCACACAGTAAAGGTCTTAACTGTGTCGTGTGTTATCGAGATCTTGCATGCATTCAAACACGCAGTCAAGGATTATAAAACTCGTCCGAAATAATAATAAATGAAAAGCACCAGTTTGCTTTTGTTCTACAATATTATTTTTATTGCTAACCGGTTTTCGGCTTACAAGGCCATCTTCAGGCATTTACTGAGTATTATCACCAAAGAAGTTAAATGTTAGCAGACAACATTGGAAGAGAAGTAACACATTAGAGTGAAGTAGAAACATACAGTGAGTAACATCTTTGCAATGAAATAGTAAAAACTGAACAGTACATAAATAACAATGGAGTTGACAGGAAAACCTTTAGCACAAAATAAGAATAGCATGCCTACATAACAGTTTCTATTGATAAACAAAACTATTGAAATAAGATAAAATTAGTACTAGGCAAGGCTGCATCAAGAGGTATGAAACATGGAGAGTGATACACAACCAATTAAAAAAGAAGAGACAGTTGTCAATGTAAATACAGAATACACGAGGAACTTAAGCCATATCAATACAATAAACAGAAATTAATAAATGCAGGAAAATTGAGGTGTTTGAGGGAACCTACAGTTTGAGAGTATGGTGGTACTGCATTTTAACATTAACATTATAATCAAAGCAGTGGCTGTATACCAGTTTACATTAAATAAATGAGCAAAGTAAAATATGAACAGTATTTGATGAGACAACTACAAGGGGAGTTAAACATGGACAGTAATACAAGTACAAGTTAAAAGCAAACCCTTAACTATTGAAACTACAGCATATGTGGAATACAAAGACAACTGCAACAAATAAAACAACTTAATGACTACAGGAAAATGGGAATATGTAGGAAGAGAGAGTGTGGGAAGTAATGAACAACAAAGATGATTATATGAAGTTTAGGAGAGGGGAAGTGTTGAGTTGTGCCTGGTCATTTAGGATGAGATCTGGACTGTGAGTAAGATGTTTGTTAATTTCCAGGGCTTCCAGCAGGTTGAGTTTATGGCCTTTGTTTGCTAAGTGAAGTACATGGGACACTGGCTGGTAGTTGTGACCCTCACTCAGTACATGCTCAGCAAATGTAGAGTCTGAATTCTGCAACCTCCAGCTGCGTTCATGTTCAGCCAGCCTAGTTGATATGTCTCTGCCTGACTGACCAATGTAAAATTTGTCACAATCAGAACAGATGATTTTGTATACCCCACTGTTGGCTAATAACTGGATCTTATCTTTGCTATTAAAAACACACTGGGCTGTAGTGTTCCTGACATAGTAGGAAACCCGAAATACACTCCTGGAAATGGAAAAAAGAACACATTGACACCGGTGTGTCAGACCCACCATACTTGCTCCGGACACTGCGAGAGGGCTGTACAAGCAATGATCACACGCACGGCACAGCGGACACACCAGGAACCGCGGTGTTGGCCGTCGAATGGCGCTAGCTGTGCAGCATTTGTGCACCGCCGCCGTCAGTGTCAGCCAGTTTGCCGTGGCATACGGAGCTCCATCGCAGTCTTTAACACTGGTAGCATGCCGCGAGAGAGTGGACGTGAACCGTATGTGCAGTTGACGGACTTTGAGCGAGGGCGTATAGTGGGCATGCGGGAGGCCGGGTGGATGTACCGCCGAATTGCTCAACACGTGGGGCGTGAGGTCTCCACAGTACATCGATGTTGTCGCCAGTGGTCGGCGGAAGGTGCACGTGCCCGTCGACCTGGGACCGGACCGCAGCGACGCACGGATGCACGCCAAGACCGTAGGATCCTACGCAGTGCCGTAGGGGACCGCACCGCCACTTTCCAGCAAATTAGGGACACTGTTGCTCCTGGGGTATCGGCGAGGACCATTCGCAACCGTCTCCATGAAGCTGGGCTACGGTCCCGCACACCGTTAGGCCGTCTTCCGCTCACGCCCCAACATCGTGCAGCCCGCCTCCAGTGGTGTCGCGACAGGCGTGAATGGAGGGACGAATGGAGACGTGTCGTCTTCAGCGATGAGAGTCGCTTCTGCCTTGGTGCCAATGATGGTCGTATGCGTGTTTGGCGCCGTGCAGGTGAGCGCCACAATCAGGACTGCATACGACCGAGGCACACAGGGCCAACACCCGGCATCATGGTGTGGGGAGCGATCTCCTACACTGGCCGTACACCACTGGTGATCGTCGAGGGGACACTGAATAGTGCACGGTACATCCAAACCGTCATCGAACCCATCGTTCTACCATTCCTAGACCGGCAAGGGAACTTGCTGTTCCAACAGGACAATGCACGTCCGCATGTATCCCGTGCCACCCAACGTGCTCTAGAAGGTGTAAGTCAACTACCCTGGCCAGCAAGATCTCCGGATCTGTCCGCCATTGAGCATGTTTGGGACTGGATGAAGCGTCGTCTCACGCGGTCTGCACGTCCAGCGCGAACGCTGGTCCAACTGAGGCGCCAGGTGGAAATGGCATGGCAAGCCGTTCCACAGGACTACATCCAGCATCTCTACGATCGTCTCCATGGGAGAATAGCAGCCTGCATTGCTGCGAAAGGTGGATATACACTGTACTAGTGCCGACATTGTGCATGCTCTGTTGCCTGTATCTATGTGCCTGTGGTTCTGTCAGTGTGATCATGTGATGTATCTGACCCCAGGAATGTGTCAATAAAGTTTCCCCTTCCTGGGACAATGAATTCACGGTGTTCTTATTTCAATTTCCAGGAGTGTAGTTAGAAGCTCCCCGCCGCTGGTACTCGTAAGACCTGGAGTGTCACGTGCTGTGACGTACGCGCCACGGCCTGTCTGCCTCGTGGGCCTTGTGCGTTATGTGGTGACGTCACTTGTTCAGCATTTATCATCCACTTTCGGTGTATTTCCCGACGTTTTCGGCCCCACGTCTCTTATTTTAAATCACTTGTCACAGTGTGATCTAGGTCGTTTCGGCGGTTTTTAAACGTTAATAACAATCGCTCTGTATAATTATATCACTTATAACCAATTAGATTCCTTTCGGAGTAAGCTGATGCATTAGCTACATACTTAACAATAATATACAACAGTTCGCTCGACGAAAGATTCGTACCCAAAGAGTGGAATGTTGCACAGGTCACAGTAACATTCAAGAAAGGTAGTAGGAGTAATCCTCTAAATTACAGGGCCATATCGTTAACGTCGATATGCAGCAGGATTTTAGAACATATATTGTGTTCGAACATTATGAATTACCTCGAAGGAAACGGTCTATTGACACACAGTCAACATGGGTTTAGAAAACATCGTTTCTGTGAAACACAACTACCTCTTTATTCACATGAAGTGCTGAGTGCTATTGACAACGGATTTCAGATCGATTCCGCATTCCTGAATTTCCGTAAGGGTTTTGACACTGTACCACACAAGCGGCTCGTAGTATCATTGCGTGCTTATGGAATATCGTCGCGCGCATCTCGTGGTCGTGCGGTAGCGTTCTCGCTTCCCACGCCCGGGTTCCCGGGTTCTATTCCCGGCGGGGTCGGGGATTTTCTCTGCTTCGTGATGACTGGGTGTTGTGTGATGTCGTTAGGTTCAAGTAGTTCTAAGTTCTAGGGGACTGATGACCTAAGATGTTAAGTCCCATAGTGCTGAGAGCCATTTTTTGGAATATCGTCTGAGTTATGTGACTGGATTTGTGATTTCCTGTCAGAGAGGACACAGTTCGTAGTAATTGATGGAAAGTCATCGAGTAAAACAAGTGATTTCAGGCGTTCCCCAAGGTAGTGTTATAGGCCCTTTGCTGTTCCTTATCTATATAAATGATTTGGGAGACAATCTGAGCAGCCGTCTTCGATTGTTTGCAGATGACGCTGTCGTTTATCGACTAATAAAGTCATCAGAAGATCAAAACAAATTGCAAAACGATTTAGAAAAAAATATCTAAATGGTGCGAAAAGTGGCAGTTGACCGTAAATAATGAAAAGTGTGAGGTCATGCACATGAGTGCTAAAAGGAACTCGTTAAACTTCGGTTACACGATAAATCAGTCAAATCTAAAAGTCGTAAATTCAAGAAAATACCTAGGTATTACAATTACGAACAACCTAAATAGGAAAGAACACACAGAAAATGTTGTGGGGAAGGCTAACCAAAGGCTGCGTTTTATTGGCAGGACACTCAGAAAATGTAACAGACCTACTAAGGAGACTGCCTATACTACGCTTGTCCGTCCTCTTTCAGAATACTGTTGCGCGGTGTGGGGTCCTTACCAGGTAGGACTGACGGAGTACATCGAAAAAGTTCAAAGCAAGGCAGCACGTTTTATGTTATCGCGAAATATGGGAGAGAGTGTCACAGAAGTGATACGGGATTTGTGCTGGAAATCATTAAAAGAAAGGCGTTTTTCGTTAGGACGAAATCTTCTCACGAAATTCCAATCACCAAGTTTCTCCTACGAATGCGAAAAAATTTTGTTGACACCGACCTACATAGGACGGAACGATCACCACGATAAAATAAGAGAAATCAGAGCTCGTACGGATAGATATAGTTCATTCTTTCCACGCGCTATACGAGATTGGAGTAACAGAGAATTGTGAAGGTGGTTCGATGAACCCTGTCCCAGGAACTTGAGTGTGATTTGCAGAGTATCCATGTAGATGTAGATGTAGATGTATTGACATTACCTTGAGGACAAGCTATTACGGTATAATAAAGCAAATACTGAATATGAGTCTAGTAAGCACAGGCGATGGCAATTGCCAGTACTAAACACACAGCGGAACATCGTTTGTGGAAGTAAGTCCAGGTGGGGAGGAGAAGGAAGCCCCGGGGAACAAGACGGCGCCGGGCAGCCGCTGCGGTCGTGAAGTATGCTAGCTCATCACGCCGGCTTGCCGCCTGCGAATTACCCTATCTTTTGTTACGCGCGCGCACAAACCCTCGGGCGGAACATTTTACGCGACGCGACGTGGTAAGTGAAGAAAGAAAATTCGACTAAGATAGCGCTACACGGCAGAGGCGCGCCAGCGGAGCTCTACGACGTGACGGGGGAAAGATTGCGGCTCGTTTCCCGGACACTCCGTTTCGCCGAAATCACAGAGGTACCGGTGCGTCGGTGTTAATCTACTCCATTCGTATCTCCTCCGTCTCGCGAAGAGCCCCGTCACAAGTGCCTGTTCCCATTTTCCCTAACACGCTGTTTTTCCAGGCAGTGACGGAAGCAATAAATAAATTTTCACTGTTTCACTTAGCCCCGTGAAGCGAATTAGTATCGAAATGGGCTGTTTTCTGCAGCAGAACATGAAGCCCGACTGCAAACCGAGAGAAGTATTTCAAATATGCAATATAGGGCAATTTCATTTCTTCTCGTGTGTAACAGAAGACGGCGATAAATATGTGATCAGATGATGCCGGAAATGGTATCAGTGATTATTTCATGCTCCCCTGAAGAATGAAAAAGCCGAATGTTCTGCAGACATTTGTGAGAGATTAAAACTATGTCCGATCGAGACATTGCATGGGGGCTTAATTTAATTTTTATGCAAATATTTTTAATTTTTTAGTAGCTGACAGTCCGGTTACGCAGTCTCATAAACGGTTGGCCCTGACTGGTTTTAGTACGCAATCTGACTGCATAGAATAACAACAAAGAATGAAAGAAAATTTCCGTTAACACAATTAATTAATTAAGTCCCCAGCAACTATAAAACCTACGATACAACAAACACAAGTGTAGCTGTTCTGTGTGTGGAAATGTGACTCAACGTACACATCTGGCACGGTTCTTCTCCAATAAGACAAGAAATTTCAAGTACCATTTATATTGAAGTAATTAAAAAAAATAGAAATACTATAACTGCGGAAGAAAACCAGGGTTACACTCTAATACAAGAACACAAGCCAGATGCTTTGTTGACTGAACCTGTAATGACGCATTATTTAAGACATTGAAATAATAAAAAGAAAAGGGAATATTTTTTTTACCTCATATATATTGACGAAAACCACTCTGATCGTTACAATATCTCCATTCGAACAACATCTGCTGTCTAGCCCATCAGAACTGCATAAAACATGGAACAAGCACTCTCCACCACGACTTCACAACAACAACTGTCCATTATGACCTCTCGACAAGCACTCTCCACCACCGCATCTGAACAACTACTGCCTGTGGAGGCGGCTGAATAATACTCTTTGGCGCAATCTCTGGCGCTGTGGCTCAGTGTAGCCACCTTTCAACATGAAAGCAAATCCCTTCCCATTTGTGGGAAACATTTCCTTTCACATTTGTATTCCGGGTGCTTGTCAACCCTTAAGGGGTCTCTGCTCCAGTACTACGTTTCTTGAAAGAAATTGTAAATAGCAAGAAAATCAAGTCCAAGAAACATGGGACCAGAAACAGCAAGGGGTCAACTGATATCCATTCATGGCAATGTTTATTGTTACGTCCACCGATGGCAATGCACCAATCTGTCCTGCGTTGAAGAACTCACGCACACATTATCTGAAGACAGTAGTTGTTCATCGAACTCCACTTTGACAAGAGGATGACTCATGCCTTCCGCTGCTGTTAACTGAGCACACTTGTAAGTAGGCTGTTTAGGTTCTTATATTGGTAACGCCGCCGCCACATAGCGCTCTCTGTATGAAAATCACTGGCTGTGGGTTTGCTCTGTTGTGGCCCATTACCTGTCTGCATGTCAAGAGTCAGCACTGTCTTTCCGTTGCAAGGACAACACTACTTCTTCAAGACTGCATGGAAATCCACTACTTCTGTGTGCAATTTCTTTTACTAATGAGACTTTGTGAAAAAAACTGTAATTACTATTATGATGAATGATCAAGACTATCTTTATGGACTGTGAGAAAATTTTTGCTTTTGACCAACATTGTATCAATAAGTGTGTGCATTTGATTTCTTTGTTATTGTAATTACGATTATGAAAAATTTTAACAAATATCTATTGCCCAGTGCCCAAAACAATTTGTAAAATTTTTTGTGGGGAGCATGGGGGCTATGTAAGTAGGCTGTTTAGGTTCTTATATTGGTAACGCCGCCGCCACGTAGCGCTCTCTGTATGAAAATCACTGGCTGTGCTGTGTGCAGTCTGTGGCTAGTTTGCATTGTTGTCTGCCATTGTAGTGTTGGGCAGCTGGACGTGAACAGCGCGTAGCGTTGCGCAGTAGGAGATGAGCCGCCAGCAGTGGTGGATGTTGGGAGAGAAGTGGAGGAGATTTGAAATTTGTAAGACTGGATGGCATATATATTATGATTATTAAGGTAAATACATTGTTTGTTCTCTATTAAAATCTTTCATTTGCTAACTATGCCTATGAGTAGTTAGTGCCTTCAGTAGTTTGAATCTTTTATTTAGCTGGCAGTAGTGGCGCTCGCTGTATTGCAGTAGTTCGAGTAACGAAGGTTTTTGGTGAGGTAAGTGATTTGTGAAACGTATAGGTTAATGTTAGTCAGGGCCATTCTTTTGTAGGGATTTTTGAAAGTCAGATTGCGTTGCGCTAAAAATATTGTGTGTCAGTTTAAGCACAGTCTTGTATAATTTTTTCTAAGGGGACGTTTCGCACTGTTCAGGACCTTGGTCGTCTATAGGTAGCTTTCGCCCCTCGACAGCAGCCGGAGGAATGACTGAGGTCTGTTTACGTAATACGCAGGAGGGACGATGGACGCCTGTATCCGTTTACCGTGTTACCACTCCCGGGTCCAGAAGAAGTTGGAAAAAATCGGACAAACGGCTTTGTGGTACTCTGCCCCATGGATATTTTTTAGTGTAGAGGGCGTGACCTAGCAGACTACTCCCATTTGATGAACACCAGATGAAAGTCAGACGCCATATGACTTATTGGCTAAAAACAGTCTTGGATGCAATTTTAGTATTTTTTATTTTTCAGCTATGCGTTTAGCCTTGTTTAGGCGTCTTCAGATTGATCTACATAGAAAACAGAGAACAAATACATCTTAATTTGGTATTTCTTAGAACGATCCTTAGACAGTGTAGCCAAAGGGCATCGTCGAATACATCAGGCCAACGTCGCCTTCGTTAAACTCAGTAAAAACTTTTCTAGAGGGACGCGAGTGACTCCAAGATCTGCATAACGCTTAGCCCGAAAGTAAAATAGGGGAACTTCTAAAATAAATGGCTAGTCAAATCAGTGGAAAATTCGATGTAGAGCTATGGAAAGAGATAGATAACACCGTCACTGAGGTAAATGCTGAACAGGGCACCACAGTGCAATAAATATCCATCGCTATGATGCAGTCAGCTCTCAGGCCTTCTAAAACAACAAAGGTGTGTGTGAACATCATTTCCAGGAACCTGAACTGCATAAAAACATAGATTTTCGCAGGGGTAAATGTGATTCTAACTTCTCCCACAATCTTGGACGTGTACACACTTTTTTTCTCCATGAAATCCTTCAAACATTCCAGTCAGCACAGAATTTGACTGTGCACCTTTGTCTAAAATTATAGGTAACGAATTAAGCATTTTTTGACTGCCTACTTCAGTTAATATTCCTTGTCTTTATTACATTGACTGTGCTCCTGGCAAAATTTGTCTCTCATGTGTACTCCATTGTTGAGGAAATGCAGTGGCAACTGGTTACCATGTGCTAGTGTGCTACACCACACTGAAAACATTACACTAAAATTATGACATTTCGCTATGGATGTAGAGGATGTTTTGTTTGTTTGTTGTGGTCTTCAGTCCTGAGACTGGTTTGATGCAGCTCTCCATGCTACTCTATCCTGTGCAAGCTTCTTCATATCCCAGTACCTACTGCAACCTACATCCTTCTGAATCTGCTTAGTGTATTCATCTCTTGGTCTCCCCCTACGATTTTTACCCTCCACGCTGCCCTCCAATACTAAATTGGTGATGCCTTGATGCCTCAGAACATGTCCTACCAACCGATCCCTTCTTCTGGTCAAGTTGTGCCACAAACTTCTCTTCTCCCCAATCCTATTCAATACTTCCTCATTAGTTATGTGATCTACCCATCTAATCTCCAGCATTCTTCTGTAGCACCACATTTCGAAAGCTTCTATTCTCTTCTTGTCCAAACTATTTACTGTCCATGTTTCACTTCCATACATGGCTACACTCCATAAAAATACTTTCAGAAATGACTTCCTGACACTTAAATCTATACTCAATGTTAACAAATTTCTCTTCTTCAGAAACGCTTTCCTTGCCATTGCCAGTCTACATTTTATATCCTCTCTACTTCGACCATCATCAGTTATTTTGCTCCCCAAATAGCAAAACTCCTTTACTACTTTAAGTGTCTCATTTCCTAATCTAATACCCTCAACATCACCCGACTTAATTCGACTACATTCCATTATCCTCGTTTTGCTTTTGTTGATGTTCATCTTATATCCTCCCTTCAAAACACCATCCATTCTGTTCAACTGCTCTTCCAAGTCCTTTGCTGTCTCTGACAGAATTACAACGTCATCGGCGAACCTCAAAGTTTTTATTTCTTCTCCATGGATTTTAATACCTACTCCGAATTTTTCTTTTGTCTCCTTCACTGCTTGCTCAATATACAGATTGAATAACATCGGGGAGAGGCTACAACCCTGTCTTACTCCCTTCCCAACCACTGCTTCCCTTTCATGTCCCTCGACTCTTATAACTGCCATCTGGTTTCTATACAAATTGTAAATAACCTTTCGCTCCCGGTATTTTACCCCTGCCACCTTTAGAATTTGAAAGAGAGTATTCCAGTCAACATTGTCAAAAGCTTTCTCTAAGTCTACAAATGCTAGAAACGTAGGTTTGCCTTTCCTTAATCTTTCTTCTAAGATATGTCGTAAGGTCAGTATTGCCTCACGTGTTTCAGTATTTCTACGGAATCCAAACTGATCTTCCCCGAGGTCGGCTTCTACTAGTTTTTCCATTCCTCTGTAAAGAATTCGTGTTAGTATTTTGCAGCTGTGGCTTATTAAACTGATTGTTCGGTAATTTTCACATCTGTCCACACCTGCTTTCTTTGGGATTGGAATTATTATATTCTTCTTGAAGTCTGAGGGTATTTCGCCTGTTTCATACATCTTGCTCACCAGATGGTAGAGTTTTGTCAGGACTGGCTCTCCTAAAGCCGCCAGTAGTTCCAATGGAATGTTGTCTACTCCGGGGGCCTTGTTTCGACTCAGGTCTTTCAGTTGTCTGTCAAACTCTTCACGCAGTATCGTATCTCCCATTTCATCTTCATCTACATCCTCTTCCATTTCCATAATATTGTCCTCAAGTGCATGGCCCTTGTATAGACCCTCTATATACTCCTTCCACCTTTCTGCTTTCCCTTCTTTGCTTAGAACTGGGTTTCCATCTGAGCTCTTGATGTTCATACAAGTGGTTCTCTTATCTCCAAAGGTCTCTTTAATTTTCCTGTAGGCAGTATCTATCTTACCCCTAGTGAGATACGCCTCTACATCCTTACATTTGTCCTCTAGCCATGCCTGTTTAGCCATTTTGCATTTCCTGTCAATCTCATTTTTGAGACGTTTTTATTCCTTTTTGCCTGCTTCACTTACTGCATTTTTATATTTTCTCCTTTCATCAATTAAATTCAGTATTTCTTCTGTTACCCAAGGATTTCTACTAGCCCTCTTCTTTTTACCTACTTGATCCTCTGCTGCCTTCACTACTTCATCCCTCAAAGCTACCCATTCTTCTTCTACTGTATTTCTTTCCCCCATTCCTGTCAATTGTTCCCTTATACTCTCCCTGAAACTCTCTACCACCTCTGGTTCTTTCAGTTTATCCAGGTCCCATCTCCTTAAATTCCCACCTTTTTGCAGTTTCTTCAGTTTTAATCTACAGGTCATAACCAATAGATTGTGGTCAGAGTCCACATCTGCCCCTGGAAATGTCTTACAATTTAAAACTTGGTTCCTAAATCTCTGTCTTACAATTATATAATCTATCTGATACCTTTTAGTATCTCCAGGGTTCTTCCATGTATACAACCTTCTATCACGATTCTTAAACAAAGTGTTAGCTATGATTAAGTTGTGCTCTGTGCAAAATTCTACCAGGCGGCTTCCTCTTTCATTTCTTAGCCCCAATCCATATTCACCTACTACGTTTCGTTCTCTCCCTTTTCCTACACTCGAATTCCAGTCACCCATGACTATTAAATTTTCGTCTCCCTTCACTATCTGAATAATTTCTTTTATTTCATCATACATTTCTTCAATTTCTTCATCATCTGCAGAGCTAGTTGGCATATAAACTTGTACTACTGTAGTAGGTGTGGGCTTCGTATCTATCTTGGCCACAATAATGCGTTCACTATGCTGTTTGTAGTAGCTTACCCGCATTCCTATTTTCCTATTCATTATTAAAGCTACTCCTGCATTACCCCTATTTGACTTTGTGTTTATAACCCTGTAGGCACCTGACCAGAAGTCTTGATCCTCCTGCCACCGAACTTCACTAATTCCCACTATATCTAACTTTAACCTATCCATTTCCCTTTCTAAATTTTCTAACCTACCTGCCCGATTAAGGGATCTGACATTCCACGCTCCGATCCGTAGAACGCCAGTTTTCTTTCTCCTGATAATGACATCCTCCCGAGTAGTCCCCGCCCGGAGATCCGAATGGGGGACTATTTTACCTCCGGAATATTTTACCCAAGAGGGCACAATCATCATTTAATCATACAGTAGAGCTGCATGCCCTCGGGAAAAATT
The DNA here is from genome assembly GCF_023864275.1 of Schistocerca cancellata. Lineage (NCBI taxonomy): Eukaryota > Metazoa > Arthropoda > Insecta > Orthoptera > Acrididae > Schistocerca > Schistocerca cancellata. The sequence goes on along the minus strand of NC_064626.1, from coordinate 60,577,632 downwards.
ACGTCCTTAGTTTCCCCTTGCTTTCAGTCGTTCGCAGTACCAGCACAGCAAGGCCGCTTTGGTTATTGTTACAAGGCCAGATCAGTCAATCATCCAGACTGTTGCCCTTGCAACTACTGAAAAGGCTGCTGCCCCTCTTCAGGAACCACACGTTTGTCTGGCCTCTCAACAGATACCCCTCCGTTGTAGTTGTACCTACGGTACGGCTACCTGTATCGCTGAGGTACGCAAGCCTCCCCACCAACGGCAAGGTCCATGGTTCATGGGGGGGATGTAGAGGATATCACGCTACAATCATACCTTTTTTCTTTGAATCCGCGCTGGAAATCACACCAAAATTAAGTCATTTCTCTTTGGATGCATACTGGTACCCAAATAAAATGGACGAAAAGATGTTTTGTAGCGCTTTCTCCGCAATAACTAGAAGCGAGTGTCATGTGCTGAGATATTGGCCAGCCGCATTACGGTCAACACACACCAGGGATGTTTTTGACTGCACATTGTCTAATGTCATTGTCATCCGGTCTGGCATTACGAGTGTTATGGTGCTCACAGCACCAGATCAGTATTCTTGTTTCAAACTGCATGTAGCTTATTGTGCATGCATATAGTAGGAGATATTTAAGAGAAGCATGTGCTATAACGACACCATGGATAGATGGTCAGATGCACGAACTGTTGACTAGTGAATCTCGGTTCAGTTTCTGCTGGTACCAACATTTCTTTCGCATTTATTTTATTCATCACAATGTTAAACTATTGATTATAATATTTAAATATTTTAAACAGTTCAATTTATCTACGTAAAGTTTATACATTCAATGCAGTCATGATTACAACCCTTGCAAGTCAGAAGCCAGAAGCTTGAGGTAAAAAAGTGAGTATAAAGGGAAATTTAGTATGAAAGTGTTTCCATAGCTGATATCTAGATGATCGGCTAAAGAAGCCCTTTCTCAGCAGATGTTTGGAGCAGAAAGTAAGATTTAAAAGTTAGGTAGAATTAATTCGAAGGATGTGGGATGAGGATCACCGATTTGCCTTACGTAACACAGAAAATTACAAAATACTTGCAAAATATTTTAATTAGCTTCTTAACTGTCAATCACGTGACAATCGATTGCCTGCAATCGAGAGAACCAACGATAGCCAGAGATAGCTGCACATCGACGCCACGTGACGTGTGGTGGCGCCCCCTACGATCTCTATATAAGCGGCGGCCCCAGCTCCTAACAGCCAGTCGTCGACTCACCTCGGAAGATGTTCTCCGTAGTTGAGAACGAAACGTCAGGAAGAAGAAGTTCTACAGATCGACCACGGCAACTTAGCCCGGAAGATTTTACTGATAAAGACGCCGGCCGTGAAAGCCTACATGGAATGTCCAGACCCTGTTCATAAGGTCAAATACTCAACACTGACGAAAATCTAGAAAAAGAATTATCTCCAAGTATCAAAGAAATTGAAAAAGTTATTAAAAGGTTGTAATGCTAGCGGAGAAGACTCTATCGCAGCATAACTTTCGAAATGGTCTCTACCAAAAATTAAAAAATGAGCTAAACCTAATGTTTAAGAAAACTTGGAAAACAGAACTCCCGGTAGAGATGAAGATGGGCTTGATTAATCCACTATGTAACAAAGACACTGAACAAGATGTTAACAACTACAGAGGAATTTATTTGCAACCAACTGCACATAACATATTTTCCAAGATTATACCTAACAGAGTAGAAACAACACTGGAGAGTAATTTGAAGAAATATCAAATATTAGGAAGGGCAGATCATGTTCGAGACAAATATTTAATATGAAGTCAATCATTTGCCACAGATTACTGAATTCAAAAGGTGTTTGTTGGTTTCCAAAAGGCTGCGTTGATAAAGACTGCGCTGATAAAATTACAGATAAAATGAAACTATAAGGCACAATCAGGTTGATGCCCCTTTCAAGTTCCTAGCACAATTTGCTTGCATGTGATGTAGGAAAAGGTAAAAGGCTCTCTAAGGTGTGTGTGTGTGTAGACCATAAGAAATTTTTGAGGAAGGATTGTTGTAACAGCATTGTTGTTGAATCGTGTAATGGACAAGTCGGCAATTAGTCAACCTGGGTTCGATTCCCAGTAATAGCAAAAATTTTTTCATTTTATTTGATTTCTCACAGTGAAACATATTTAAACAGTTTAATTTATATAGATAAAATTAAATAAATTCAATTTAGCTACGATGACCAACCTTGTAAGTCAATAAGTTATAGGCCACCACACTGAAGCATATTGAAATAATTTTGCACGAGCCGCCACTGCTTATACGATCAGTTTCCTTTTTCAAATGTCATGATCTGTGCATCGATACATACGTATTCTGACAGATGCTCACTAGCTCTCTGCAGAGACTAAAATGTATTGATGAAAAAGAAACTACCTGTTTCATTAGTGACCCAGATTACATGCTGAATGTGTGCACAATTCATTCAGCTATGGTGGGGCGTGAGTGATTTCAAATTGATAACTTTGTAAGTGTATATTCCATTACAGGAAATTTTGTTGTTTCCAGGTTCTTTTCGTTTCATTCTCATAGTTTCAAATGAAGTTAAGCTACAAGTAAGATTTGCAGTTTCTTAATCTGCGATATTTAGTGGATTATAATTATTTATGACAAGTGCATTGTGGTACGAATTAGAGATATATTAAATGTGTACGTAGAGTCATCATTTAAAGCCACTTCTTTCTCTTTGTTAGCATCTTACAAAAATGACCTGAGACGTACACCACAACAAACGCACATCCGCATGTGACAGCTAACATAGCTATAACAAATGTTGCTATCATACAGTACGCGACATAACGCCAGCTTTGAAGTCTAGCAATCAGAGACAACTAGGAGTAAGTTACTGTTCTACATGAACCTTTCCTGCGTGGAAGTAAAGGCGAATTGACTAAGGACTCTTTCAGCGAATCCTCTGAATACCAAGAGAATGAAAATCCACCGATTATGATGTTTTTGTAGAGTGTATTATTGTTTTCCTTTCACTCACTTCCAGGAAGAACAGTATGATTTAGAAGTATAAGCATGTTTGCACATTAAAGTCTGTTTCATGTATGATGTATTGCTGATCTGATGCCCAGAAGCCTGGCCACAAACCCGCTACCCGCAACTCAGCTCATGGAACTTGATGCTCTCGCTGATGGCTTGATCAATTTTCTCTGTCTATAAGCATAAGCAAGAATAATGAAAACATGCCTACGACCCCCAGCTTGGAGCATTCTGTCCACAGTTTTTACTGGTTTCCTGTGGATCATAGAGATATGTTAGGATGTGAGCCAGCTCATGACGAATACAAATTAGGCAACCAATTCGATGGGCGCAACATGAGAAAATTTCAATTTAACCTCCAAGACCCCTAAGCAAAAATCGAAAAAATATTCCCTTAATGATCTAACATTACCTAAGCAACCATACTGAACAAACTGAATAATATCCTTGCACAAAAGAACTAGATTAGTTAAATTTTAATCTTCTATGTATACCGGAGTTCAAAGCTTAAGGGGAAAGTAACTGTCGCATGATGTTTCACTGAGAAGTAACATAGTTCGATGTAACTTGGAGCATACGAGTATATGGAAAGAACTGCTGTAGTATAGTAGAGAAGATAAATGAAGTACGCTATAAGACGCACAGAAACGACACTTTTATTCAAAGGCAATAACTCTACTGAAGTTAACGTGATACATTTTCTGAAAATTATTTCGAACAGTTAGTTCAAGAGCCCACGCAAATAGTAAACGGTTGTGAAAACACACTTGACCTCTAAGCAACAAAGAATTCTGAGTTAATAACGAGCATCAAAACCGATTCAAGGATTGGTGAACACAGTGTTGTCGTAGCGAGACTGAATATTGTGATCCCCAAATCCTTGAAAAATAAGCGAAAAATATACCTATTCAAAAAAGCAGATAAAAATTCACTTGAAGCATTCCTAAGGGACAATCTGCAACATTCCAAATTAATAATGTAAGTGTAGACCAGATGTGGCTTATATTCAAAGAAATAGTCTCGCAGCAATTGAGAGATTTATACCAAACAAATTAAGAAACGATGGAGCTGATCCTCCTTGGTACACAAAACGGGTTAGAATGCTGTTGCAGAAACAACGAAAAAAACATGCCAAATTTAAACAGACGTAAAATCCCCAAGATTGGCGATCTTTCACAGAAGCTCAAAATTTATCGCTGACTTCTCCACGCGATAGCAGTGGAGATACCAGAGGAGACAGTGCTGCCAAAGCAGAGTTACTGAACACATCCTTCTGAAATGCCTTCACAAAAGAAGACGAAGTAAGTATTCCAGAATTCGAATCGAGAACAGCTGTCAACATGAGTTACGTAGAAGTAAATATCCTCGGAGTAGTGAAGCAACTCAAATCATTTAATAAAAGCAAGTCTTCTAGTCCAGACTGTATACCAATCAGATTCCTTTCGGAGTAGGCTGATGCATTAGCTCCATACTTAACAATCATAAACAACCGCCTGCTCGACGAAAGATCCGTACCCAAAGACTGGAAAGTTGCACAGGTCACACCAATATTCAAGAAAGGTAGTAGAAATAATCCACTAAATTACAGGCCCATATCGCTAACGTCGATATGCAGCAGGATTTTAGAACATATAATTGTGTTCAAACATTATGAATTACCTCGAAGAAAACGGTCTATCTACACACAGTCAATATGGATCTAGAAAACATCGTCCTGTGAAACACTACTAGCTCTTTACTCACATGAAGTGTTGAGTGCTACTGACAAGGGATTTCAGATCGAGTCAGTATTTCTAGATTTCCGGAAGGCTTTCTCGTCTGTGGAAGACAGAGAGGAGAAGACAGTATTAGAATATATTAGTCAGAGGACCGCCTTCTGCCGTCCTAGTCTATGAAAGAGTTTTATTTTGTGGCTGGATTTCTTCCATCGTCGCAGACGTGTACGAGAACCATCACTCCGACGCACCGAATGCAGTACATATGGTGATATTGCTAATTGCTTCGGCTTATTAGGGCTATAAAGCTCAACAGCTGTGTTCACGTTAGTTTATTTCCATTGAGGTTTCACACCACAGTAGATCATCTTTGAAAGTAGTGTCTTCTAGTGTTTGGTACGTAGATGATGTCAGTCATTTCGCGTTATTTATGTTAGATCGCGTGGCCATAAAAAGGGGCAGAGTTGGGCAGTTTATCAGCAATTTTAGATAGTAAATACAGACGTTTGTAATAAAGGGTTGTTTTTTAGTCTACAATAAATGTATAATGAGAAACAATGTTTATCATTTAGTTGTATTAGTTGCCTTCATCATTCACATATGTTTAGGTTGTAATTTATATGTTAAAGAGCATTAAGAGATCCTGAGATCTGCTTCAGGGGGTAGTCAGATACGACCAAATCATCATTTTAGCGTTCATTATTTTCCGTTGCGCACATTCAATTTACACAAGCCTGGAGTAGCATCATGGAAACTATTATATCAAAGAAATTTTTGTTTCGGACAGGTAAAAGCTGCGACTCACACGAGTCATATTGTATCTATAAGGAGTTGAAAACAGACTTTGGGTAGCAATTCTTATTCAGCTTACTACAGAACGAAGCCACCAAAAACTCTTACATCTTTACCATGTGTGAAATAGGACAGTTAATCAATGCAACAATATTAGAAAAAGTGATCATCCGCTTCAGACAAATTCTTCTATAGATCTAAAAAACTGATCAGAATTTTACAGTAAAATTTTCACCAATGACTAGCGCTATATATTATTTGCATACACAAAGGCTCATTGCGCGAAAGGTATGCAGTGGAATTTAATTTCGGCTGATAAAAGCTAATGAGCTTTTTGCTCACGCTTAATGGGCGATGTTGAATGTATGGTTTTTAAATCTTTACTGCTACTGAAATTCGACGAACCTTTGAAAGTATACCCCTAGCAAAATAACATATACAGCCTAGCAGTGTATGTACGAGTACTACGTGTTAGGCCTGGCTTTATTGTCTGTTTTCGTCATTTATAATTGCAGTAGGTCGATGTGTCACTTAGAATCTTACACAGGATGTCCGGGTTAAACATATCTAATAAATAAAAATCAATGTTTGTTTGCTTGTTCGTATTTGATACGCTGCCATACCGCCCATGCGATTGCGATAAAACTTTGCCCACTTGATTGCACTTGCGCGAAGATAATAGGCATAGTGCAATTACAGTAGGTGGAGCTCGTGTCGTTCCGGCGAATGTATTTGAAAGAGCAAATACTCAGATGTGTCAAAAATTGCCGCATCTTGCATGACGTTTCCATTGATTACTTCTTTACAACTAACTCCGTTCGCAACACATTTCGCAGACTTTAGGCGCATATACCACTGCATACACCAGAAAAATTATATCATAGTTCAGCACATAGTTCAGGAGATACGTCATAAACATTGTGTTGCGTGAAAATCAAAGTGCTGGGCAAAATTCACTTGATATATAGGTGAAATATATATGACATATGCATATGCGAGCAAAGTCACGAGTAAAATGCTCATCCTCAACACCTGGAATGATTACACTCAAATTTGGTACACATATTAGTTACAACCCGGAAAGAAATATTGGAGGGGGAAGAACTACCAACCTCATATTGAGGTGAGTGTGGTAACGTGGAGAGAGAAGAGAAGATTAGGAGATGGACAGGCAGAAAGAGAGAAGGTGAAGATAGGCACAGGTAGCAGGAGGGGAAGGAGGAGGAGGAGGAGGAGGAGGAGGAGGAGGAGGAGGAAGAGAAGGACAGAAATAGGAGCATGGGTAATGGACAGAGAGAGGGGACAGGAGATGGACAGAAAAAAGGAGGAGATGGACAGAAGCAGGGGGAGGAACAGATAGACAAGGAGATTTGGAGAGGAGAAGATAAATAAACAAAGAGGGAGGAGGAAATGGACAGAGGAATTGAAGGAGAGGAGATGGACACAAAAAGGAAAGGGGAGCAGACGAACAGTGAGAGGAGGGAGGAGGACATGGACAGGGAGAGGGAGGAGAAGATGGACAGAGAGAGGGGAAGATTGAGAAAGAGATGGGAGGAGGAGATAGAACTGGAGGGGGAAGTATGAGCTGGATAGAGGAGGAGGGGACTGGGTGGACAGAGGGAAGAAGAATAGAAGAAAATGGGCAGAAAGAGGGGCAGGAGTAGATGCACAGAGAGTGGGCGATGGAGGAGGTCGACAGAGAGAAGGGATGGTGCAATGCAGCGGAAGGAGAGGGGCAAGTAGGATGGTTCAAATGGCTCTGAGCACTATGAGACTTAACATCCGATGTCATCAGTCCCCTAGACTTAGAACTACTTAACCCTTACTAACCTAAGGACTTCACACACATCCATGCCCGAGGCAGGATTCTAACTTGAGACCGTAGCAGCAGCGTTTTGCCTAGAACCGCTCGGCCACAAGGGCCGGCGGCAAGTAGGAGATGGACTGATAGCAGATTAGAATAAATACATAACCGGGCAATGCCGGGTTCTCAGCTAGTAACAAAACAAAATGTAATAAGTTGAGAGGTAATTGAGACATTTATTGATGGCATGTTTCTGCAAATATGGTAGCTCAGAATGTTTTTTACGCACCTAGTACACGTTGATATGCGCATCTTCAGTGGCGCAACACATATCTGGTGTGTACTGTACTTCTTTCCAAGTGTTTTGTAGCGTTTCAGGAGGAACACTTGCGATACTGCACGAGTAGATCCGGTAGATCACGGACTGGTGTCTGGTACACTTCAATCTTGCTAAATACCTACAGAAAGAAATCTAGTGACTTAATGTCTGGGCTTCTAGGGGGGCAAGAAATAATGGACTACCTCCCATTCCATCGATCTGGAAACTCATGAACCAAGAAATCCTCACAATGTTCGAAAAATGGCAATGTGCACCATCTTAATGAAAGATCACGTCACGAATAAGCCGTGGCACAGCAAACAGTTACAACATGGCTAAGTACGTTGCTTCATTAACTGTAGGCTCTGAGAAGAAGAATGGGTCTATAACGCTGTCCTTTAACGAGCCACATCAAACATCAACTTTCGGAGAGCCACGTTCGCACCTTATTATTTCATGGGGGGGTTTCAGTTCCCTGTATGAGGTAATCATTCGTGTTTACCCTGCAGCCCCGTTCGAGAAACGGAGGAAATCCAGGAATGCCTCATTGTCACCCATTTTTGCCGTAGGTGTCTCGGCGAATGCCTTCGTCCATGGCCTCCCCTCAGGTTTGATTTTGTGACGAAAGAGTAGCTTTTACGCCAGTAGGCACAACTTTTTAAGGACGACATCGTGTACTGTCGAACGAGGTAACCGTTACTACCTACTTGCTTGTCGGATTCACTTTTTTGTGTTCCGCTGGAAGAACGTACGGCTTAATTCAACGGTAGCCACTGAAACTATTTGCTTGACGCGATGGCCGAACATTGAAAGCAAACTCCCAGTTTCCCGAAGCCACTTGTCCCATTTCTTCACTGTTACGTAAGTGAGACTTCGTCAGTTTGTCGTTGTCCTAACTCACGCTGAAAACGACGAAGGGCCAGTATAACAGACTTCACCTCCGCGAGAGAAGGACACAGAACACATTCTGTTGAGTCCGCATTACCACTGATGTGCGTTTTCGTGAACAAAGCCGTTACGCGCATGCACACGTGGCAACAGCTGCCGCATGCAGGCGTAGAAAACATTTTGAATTACCATACTTATAGAAGCAAACCGCGTACAAATATCTCAATTACGCCTCAACTTATTACATTTTCTATTATTATGTGATTATCCCAGACACCCTTTATTACGTACTTAAATGCTCAATTGTACCTGAAGTTAAGTCGAGCAATTAAAGGTTAGACCAGTACCCCTTTTAACAACGATGCACGTATAAAACAGCATCAGGTGTCTGATTTCTTTATAAACGAATGAATGTGTTGAATATTTGACGTTAAGACTGTAAGAGCTTCGTGGTTGATGACGGAAAACCCTAATTATTTGGATTTATTTGTTTCGGATTGTTAAGCGAGCGACTAATGTGAAAGTCAACACCAAAACATCTGCCTACTCTGGATGAGTATGCTCCGGGTAATTTTTACTCTGTTTTAACATAACCTAGTTTTTCACGTATTTCAATGTTTACAACGCTATGCCTCCTCAACTAAGTGTCGTACAATGACGTAACTTTGCAGACACATTCAGAGGTATATGTGGATACTGTCTGTGAAATGTGTGGAGAATCAAGTTTTTACAGCGAAAATGTAGTGAGCGATAAATTTTTTTCTTTCAATATTTTTTGCGTGTCAGAGTGAAAAAAAATCGAAAAAGCTTTTAAATTGTGTGTAAAGTGTGCCGGATGTCAGAAAGTGCTCTCATTCTCAAATACTTGAAGAGAGTATAGTACTGGTAAACTGCACGACATGAGTTACGCTGTCCTGGATTCATAATCACATTTTCTAAGTTTAATACTTGATTTATAGTGCTGAAGTTTTAACGTAATGAGTTGATGATCAGAGATTTTGATATCTTTAAATTCTGTAAATAATTGTATGAAATATTAAAGACAGTTCTGAAGCCCCGGGAAGCGCGAAGACCGTTTCGAGCCATTTATTTACATATTGTTTTCGTCTTTCTTCGGCTTCCTCTCAGTCCGTATTCTGTACTCTTTCCAACCTGCAATTTTTCTTCATTTTCACAGAGAATACAGAATAACAAAGTCATCAGCTAACCTTATCATTGATATCCTTGTCCCTAATTTTAACCCCACTCTTCAATCTGTCTTTTATTTTCGTCATTGCTTTTACAATTTACGAACAGTAGGTGCGAAAGTTGGATCCCTGTCTTACACCCTTTTTAATACGAGCGCTCCATTCTTGGTCTTCCACTCTTATTGTTCCCTCTTTATCCTTGTGCATATGTACTAGGATTGGAATTTAATTGTGGCAACTATTTATTTACAGCTCGTACAAAACAAGTGATAATGGAATGTAGTCGAATTAAGTCGGGTGATGTTGAGTGTATTAGATTAGGAAATGAGACACTTAAAGTAGTAAAGGAGTTTTGCTATTTGGGGAGCAAAATAACTAATGATGGTCGAAGTAGAAAATGGTTCAAATGGCTCTGAGCACTATGGGACTTAACATCTATGGTCATCAGTCCCCTAGAACTTAGAACTATTTAAACCTAACTAACCTAAGGACAGCACACAACACCCAGCCATCACGAGGCAGAGAAAATCCCTGACCCCGCCGGGAATCGAACCCGGGAACCTGGGCGTGGGAAGCGAGAAAGCTACCGCACGACCACGAGATGCGGGCGGTCGAAGTAGAGAGGATATAAAATATAGACTGGCAATGGCAAGGAAAGCGTTTCTGAAGAAGAGAAATTTGTTAACATCGAGTATAGATTTAAGTGTCAGGAAGTCATTTCTGAAAGTATTTGTATGGAGTGTAGCCATGTATGAAAGTGAAACATGGACGGTAAATAGTTTGGACAAGAAGAGAATAGAAGCTTTCGAAATGTGGTGCTACAGAAGAATGCTGAAGATTATATGGGTAGATCACATAACTAATGAGGAAGTATTGAATAGGATTGGGGAGCAGAGGAGTTTGTGACACAACTTGACTAGAAGAAGGGATCGGTTGATAGGACATGTTCTGAGGCATCAAGGGATCACCAATTTAGTATTGGAGGGCAGCGTGGAGGGTAAAAATCGTAGGGGGAGACCAAGAGATGAATACACTAAGCAGATTCAGCAGGATGTGGGTTGTAGTAAGTGCTGGGAGATGAAGCAGCTTGCACAGGATAGGGTAGCATGGAGAGCTGCATCAAACCAGTCTCAGGACTGAAGACCACAACAAACAACAAAACAGGTACGTGTTTCAAAGTTTTACTGACCTTCAAAGTAGTCACTTGCATTGTGTACAACCCGCTGACAGCGATGTGGAAGTCGTACGATACTCTTATCAGTGCCAGTTGTGTTGACAGTTCGAATGGCGCGGTCTATTGCCCAACGAATTTGAAGCAGTTCTGAAGCGAACGCTGTGAAGTGTTTCCTTCGGTTTAGAAATCGAACTCACGAGGGCTTAAGTCAGGGGAGTGCAGTAGGTGGTATAGCACTTAGCAGCCCCATCACTCAAACAAATCAGTAACAGCTTGCACTATACGTGCTTGAGAATTGTCCTGCAAAATGATGGCCAGGTCCTGCATAAAGTGTCATCACTTCTGTCTCTATGCTGCTGTTCATCTTTGGAACACAACCTACGATCAGCTTTACATTTCTCAAACACGTCATCACGTAAGTCCCTCACCACGCATAGCCTTTCAATCTACTTTTCCAGCCAATCCGTTCTCTCTCCCGTGTTTAACAGTGAAATTCCCACTGCGCTCTCATTGTCGCCGCGTATCTTTTAATTTCACCGAACGTTGTTTTGGCTTTTTTGTATGCTGAGTCAGTCCTGCCGACGACCATTTCTCTTTCAATTTCTTTACACAGAGAACGAAATTGGCGGTGTTCATTTTTACGGAACCGTTCTGGCTGCATCTGCCTCAAGTCGTTTCCGAATGCAACGGAAAATCGAAGTGTGTTTTGTCAGGCGTGGACTGAAGCCGCCTTGTCCTCGAACCAGGGCTCTACTCAACTCGCTACTTTGTTGCAGTTTTCACACAGAAAAAGTAATTCTGTTAGTAATGATATCTCTGAAACTGAAATGTTGTTATGCATTTAAACATTGCTGACATTTCAAACCAGCAGTCCTGAAACAGTTCTGTTAAGCTCCACGCAACTAAAGAAGATAGAAACAAAGACACATGTTTAACGCAGATAAAGAAGCACAATATCTCTACAAAAACTTTAAACGTTTCATTTGAACAAATATTCTCACACAACTGCAACTTTCTGCCCTGAATTTTTATTGATTTAAAAAAAAAATTACTTTCTTATATACGAGTACCTCTGGTTCATGCATTCATTATCTGGATTTTGTAGATATACATCCGTCCGCCTTCGGATGCATACAGTAAATAGAAGAAAAACACTATAGTTAAAAATACATTCGTTGTTTGTAATATCACATCAAACAAACTTAGGTGCGCTCTTGATAGGATTCGAATAGTGTATTCAGTCTGTGTCAGGGAATATAACTAAAAAAAACAGTATAGTGGAACTTTAGAAATGACTGAGATACAGTGGCATCTAGCAGCGGCACGAGGTCCACCCACTCTGGACTGGATGTGACGTGCAGTGCACCCTAGTACCTTGACGTGCACATGTGATTTTTTTCGCAGATGCTGCGTATCTACATGCGCTGCGTGGCAGCCCTTTGAACATGGGGGTGTGCTGCTAGTGCGATTTAGCCTCCTTTTTGCCCTTTCAGTGTTGTGTTGCATATTTTCGATTAAGAGGCTAATTGTAGAAATTTTTTAAGTGAGATAGTGTATCGCTACTTAAAATGCATGTATCATATTGTGGTGTCATGCACGAACTCAGAGAGAGTGACACAGCAGTATAAAAAGGTTGATGAATATGCTGACTTACTTACAGATCTGACTATGCTACTTATTTATACTTATCTCTGGCACATATACACTCCTGGAAATGGAAAAAAGAACACATTGACACCGGTGTGTCAGACCCACCATACTTGCTCCGGACACTGCGAGAGGGCTGTACAAGCAATGATCACACGCACGGCACAGCGGACACACCAGGAACCGCGGTGTTGGCCGTCGAATGGCGCTACCTGCGCAGCATTTGTGCACCGCCGCCGTCAGTGTCAGCCAGTTTGCCGTGGCATACGGAGCTCCATCGCAGTCTTTAACACTGGTAGCATGCCGCGACAGCGTGGACGTGAACCGTATGTGCAGTTGGCGGACTTTGAGCGAGGGCGTATAGTGGGCATGCGGGAGGCCGGGTGGACGTACCGCCGAATTGCTCAACACGTTGGGCGTGAGGTCTCCACAGTACATCGATGTTGTCGCCAGTGGTCGGCGGAAGGTGCACGTGCCCGTCGACCTGGGACCGGACCGCAGCGACGCACGGATGCACGCCAAGACCGTAGGATCCTACGCAGTGCCGTAGGGGACCGCACCGCCACTTCCCAGCAAATTAGGGACACTGTTGCTCCTGGGGTATCGGCGAGGACCATTCGCAACCGTCTCCATGAAGCTGGGCTACGGTCCCGCACACCGTTAGGCCATCTTCCGCTCACGCCCCAACATCGTGCAGCCCGCCTCCAGTGGTGTCGCGACATGCGTGAATGGAGGGACGAATGGAGACGTGTCGTCTTCAGCGATGAGAGTCGCTTCTGCCTTGGTGCCAATGATGGTCGTATGCGTGTTTGGCGCCGTGCAGGTGAGCGCCACAATCAGGACTGCATATGACCGAGGCACACAGGGCCAACACCCGGCATCATGGTGTGGGGAGCGATCTCCTACACTGGCCGTACACCACTGGTGATCGTCGAGGGGACACTGAATAGTGCACGGTACATCCAAACCGTCATCGAACCCATCGTTCTACCATTCCTAGACCGGCAAGGGAACTTGCTGTTCCAACAGGACAATGCACGTCCGCATGTATCCCGTGCCACCCAACGTGCTCTAGAAGGTGTAAGTCAACTACCCTGGCCAGCAAGATCTCCGGATCTGTCCCCCATTGAGCATGTTTGGGACTGGATGAAGCGTCGTCTCACGCGGTCTCCACGTCCAGCACGAACGCTGGTCCAACTGAGGCGCCAGGTGGAAATGGCATGGCAAGCCGTTCCACAGGACTACATCCAGCATCTCTACGATCGTCTCCATGGGAGAATAGCAGCCTGCATTGCTGCGAAAGGTGGATATACACTGTACTAGTGCCGACATTGTGCATGCTCTGTTGCCTGTGTCTATGTGCCTGTGGTTCTGTCAGTGTGATCATGTGATGTATCTGACCCCAGGAATGTGTCAATAAAGTTTCCCCTTCCTGGGACAATGAATTCACGGTGTTCTTATTTCAATTTCCAGGAGTGTATTTTTGCACACATGCTGCGACTAAATGCATGAGAGCAGCACATACCAGCATTCAATTTCATATCATATTCCTTAGCTGCCACAAATCAAAAGAGCTGTGTGGCAGAATCTAGGAAACGTAAAAGGAAAGGTTGGCCTTCTTTGATAGGCGGTCACTAACTATTAAGCAAGGTCCTAACAAACTGAGTGAACGTAGATTCCTTTGTACCGGTGATGGAGATCATACTATGTGTTCTTCCATTGTTTTGTGGGGGTTGAGATATCGGGAAGAAACACACGATCCATGGGTTGAGCACCCTGTGTGGTTTTTCAGGTTGTTTGTATTAATTCTTGCTAAGGGTGAAGGTTTTGTGGGTAATTTTTGTCAGGACAGAGATGCAAAAATCGCTCCAAGGAATGCAGCTAATATTAAATCGTTCTGAAATCAGCACCAGATGGCCATGTGAGTGGTAGAGCCTTCGGAAACAATCACCTGTGTAAAATATTCTTCCATGAAGAAGTGGGAGTGACATTCATTCCATGTAGATGGGTCAAATGGCTCTGAGCTCTATGGGACTTAAAATGTGAGGTTATCAGTCCCCTAGAACGTAGAACTACTTAAACCTAACTAACCTAAGGGCTTCACACACGTCCATGCCCGAGGCAGGATTCGAACTTGCAACCGTAGCGGTCGCGCGGTTCCAGACTGAAGAGCCTAGAACCGCTCGGCCACAACGGCCGGCCATCCCATGTAGACATATAGCTGCTTGTGGTAAATGTGAACCTTCGATTTCCTCGTGTGCTGTGTACTAGAGACTTGTTTCAGCTACAATAAGAGCATTTGTTGTAGCAACTAACATTATTTTATTATAAGTATTGTGAAAAAATGCATCTGTTTCCAGAAAAACAAACCGGCCGCTGTGGCCGAGCGGTTCTAGGTGCTTCAGTCCGGAACCGCGCTGCTGCTACCGTCGCAGGTTCGAATCCTGTCTTGGGCATGAATGTGTGTGATGTCCTTAGGTTAGTTAGGTTTAAATAGTTGTAAGTCTAGGGGACTGATGACCTCAGATGTTAAGTCTCAGAGTGCTTAGAGCCATTTGAACCAGAAAAACATAATAACAAACACAAAGTGTAGAAATTTATTACAGCTTCATCATCCACAGCGCTCATGTTAGCAATACGTTTAGCTCACTCTCTACAAAGTCAGACAATTCATTCCATGTTTATAAACGGCAGCTTAGAAACCATATTCTGTGTATAAAAGGAAATTATACGAGCGCTGTAGCTTTTTTTTTTAAGAAATAATAATTTATAACATTTTTTCATGTATCCAAACTTTTTAATACATGCTCGTTTTTCCTCCAACGAAATCGCCTGCCATATGGCAATATTTACCAACAACTGTTTTTTGTACAGGCTAAATTCAGCGTGTATGTAATCCCACCTGTGGGCTGCTACGAAATCCCCAACTCATACCCAACTCATGTTCTATGTCGCATAATACCTCACACAATGTCATCGAACACTTTCTTCACATTTTCTCTTAATGGATAAGTCTGGTCGCCAGCAAAACGTACTGCATCACATAACACCCAAATGTTTGCAACGCTTTGATGTTTTTGTAATATACTGTAATGGTCACTCGGTCCAGTAGTATAACTACTGTGGCACTGAAAACATTTGCTATTGAGGCACTAAGAAGTTCACCGCTGGTGTTCCTGCTGGAGAAGCCAGTGATGTTGATCGGGTCTTAAATTCGTTGGCTAATTGTCTCTCAATGTCCGAGGGCGTATTGAAAAGTATGATTCCGAACTCCTTATTCTGTTCTCATCGGTTGAGTTTCTACATACTGAGTTGTTGGGGAATCGCTGGCGCCAGTAATTCTCTTATCTACGAGGGCAGTTCAATAAGTAATGCAACACATTTTTTTTCTCGGCCAATTTTGGTTGAAAAAACCGGAAATTTCTTGTGGAATATTTTCAAACATTCCCGCTTCATCTCGTATAGTTTCATTGACTTCCGACAGGTGGCAGCGCTGTACGGAGCTGTTAAAATGGCGTCTGTAACGGATGTGCGTTGCAAACAACGGGCAGTGATCGAGTTTCTTTTGGCGGAAAACCAGGGCATCTCAGATATTCATAGGCGCTTGCAGAATGTCTACGGTGATCTGGCAGTGGACAAAAGCGCGGTGAGTCGTTGGGCAAAGCGTGTGTCATCATCGCCGCAAGGTCAAGCAAGACTGTCTGATCTCCCATGTGCAGGCCGGCCGTGCACAGCTGTGACTCCTGCAATGGCGGAGCGTGCGAACACACTCGTTCGAGATGATCGACGGATCACCATCAAACAACTCAGTGCTCAACTTGACATCTCTGTTGGTAGTGCTGTCACAATTGTTCACCAGTTGGGATATTCAAAGGTTTGTTCCCGCTGGGTCCCTCGTTGTCTAACCGAACACCATAAAGAGCAAAGGAGAACCATCTGTGCGAAATTGCTTGTTCGTCATGTGGCTGAGGGTGACAATTTCTTGTCAAAGATTGTTACAGGCGATGAAACATGGGTTCATCACTTCGAACCTGAAACAAAACGGCAATCAATGGAGTGGCGCCACACCCACTCCCCTACCAAGAAAAAGTTTAAAGCCATACCCTCAGCCGGTAAAGTCATGGTTACAGTCTTCTGGGACGCTGAAGGGGTTATTCTGTTCGATGTCCTTCCCCATGGTCAAACGATCAACTCTGAAGTGTATTGTGCTACTCTTCATAAATTGAAGAAACGACTTCAGCGTGTTCGTAGGCACAAAAATCTGAACCAACTTCTCCTTCTTCATGACAACGCAAGACCTCACACAAGTCTTCGCACCCAAGAGGAGCTCACAAAACTTCAGTGGACTGTTCTTCCTCATGCACCCTACAGCCCCGATCTCGCACCGTCGGATTTCCATATGTTTGGCCCAATGAAGGACGCAATCCGTGGGAGGCACTACACGGATGATGAAGAAGTTATTGATGCTGTACGACGTTGGCTCCGGCATCGACCAGTGGAATGGTACAGTGCAGGCATACAGGCCCTCATTTCAAGGTGGCGTTTAGCCGTAGCATTGAATGGAGATTACGTTGAAAAATAGTGTTGTGTAGCTAAAAGATTGGGGAATAACCTGGTGTATTTCAACGCTGAATAAAACAACCCCTGTTTCAGAAAAAAATGTGTTGCATTACTTATTGAACTGCCCTCGTAGTTAGGGCAATAATCCCGCTCGTTCTGGCATGCGCGTTTTCTCTTTGGTTTTCCTCCTCTGGCCGCTATTTAAGAGCGGCGCTTCCCTCTGTGGCTCTCGCCGACCGGTCGCGTTCGAGATGCCGTGCGAGCAGGATCGTGTCGCTGCAAAGGGTATGGCGAATCGCTGTCCAATGGGGCGCACTCAGGCGACTGAGCTGGCACCGACGGCGGCCCCATCCAGCCCCCCCCCCCCCCCCCCGCCGTCCTTATGACGGATAGGCAGTTGACTCAGTTTCACGCTTCGGACTATCCTCAGGACTTCCGCGAGCTCTCTCCCACGGAACTTTTCCTCATTACTGACAGACTGGCACATACCCATGATTACCCGGGCTGTGCCTGTGATGAAAGGCGCCTCCGCGCTTACAAGACTTACCATTTTCCACGTGAATTTCCTCTGTTGCCGCATGATCTGCCTCACGTGCCTATGCAAGAGACGATTTTTCTGCCGGGCGCAACAACTCAAGATGTTGCTGGTTGCTGTCCCTCCGGAGGCGGCCCCGAAGGGGGTTGCGCCACCGGAACTGGCTAATCAAGAAGCCAGTTCCCCTCTGGTTGCCCCATCAGAGAATCCCAGACAAGAAGCCGCTACCACGCCAGTTTCTGCCACTCAAGGACAGACTGACCAAGACTTCAGTCACTGTACAGGACAGAACTCGGCTCCAGATGCTCTGGATATTCCTGAGGCAAACCTGGAATCACTTCTGTCGGCGGAAACGCCGATGGACGTGCAACAGGCTTCATGGAAACGATCGACCACCACTGACACCGACGAATCGACTGCAACTTCTTTACATGACAGGAGGCAAAACAAGACGAAGGCTGCTGCGTCCGACGCCCCTCTGGCGCCCCAAACTGGAAGCGTACTGTCAAGCCCAAACGGACTGAGCAAGTGCTACCCCTGCCCCTACCTTCATCAAATCGTTTTGTAGAGGCGCCTGAAGAGAGCATGGAAGCAGAATCCGCCGCTCCGACGCGAAAGCCGTCGTGACCCCCGCCGGTAGTCACGAAGTGGACTGAGGACTTCATGAACTTCCGGCAGATGATCGAGGAGATCGTAGACGTGAAGTCTTTCAAAGTTTCCGGTAATGACCTCTAAAAGGTCTTCCCCTTCACCATTGACGAACATGAGAAGCTCATGCACTTCGTCAGGGAACATGGGCTGCATTGCTAGACGCACAATAACGAGTCCATCAAACTCCTGAAGGTGGTCATTCGCCACCTCCCCCTTAGCATGGACCCCCGCCACCTGAAACAAGAGTTCGTGGACCTGGGCTATGCCGCCCGCACCGTCGGGCAGATGACATCCCCCAGGACGCACAAGAAAATGGCGTTGTTCCTCGTTGTCCTGGTTGACAATGAGAACAACCGCAAGATCTTTGAGTTAGAATCAATCGCAGACACTGATGTTTCTGTAGAACCTCTCTGGGCCAAGGACAAGAGGCCGAAGTGCTACTCTTGGCAGAGCCTGGGTCACGTCGCCTACAACTGCACTATGCCTGCACACTGTGTTAAGTGCGCGGGCCAACACCAAAGCAAAGACTGTCTCAAAAATCGTGAGGATCCTCCTCAATGCTGCAACTGTAGCTAGCCACATATGGCCAGCTACAGGGGCTGCAGTGCATTTAAAACTCGCAAACGAGGCAAGGCGGCGCCCCCCGCCCCTTTGGCAGCGGGTGTTGTTGCCGAAGATCTGGAAGTTCTGCTGCAGACATTAAATAGAATTATGGTACAACTTCCACCACTTGTCTCCGCAGTTGCGACGGCCCTGGCTCATAATCACGCTCATGGTTTGACAGTCTGCGTCTTCAACGCAAATAGTCTCGTGCCCCAGCAGGGTGCACTTCGGGAATTTCTTAGCGACGAGGCAGCTGACATCTGCCTCGTCTGCGAAACATTCCTAAAACCAGGTGTCCACGTTAAGGCCGCAAACTACTGCTGTTACCGCATTGAGCGGCTGGCTGCTGGCGGCGGTACGGCGGTTTACGTCAGGTCGTCCTTTGGCACTTCCCTGTGCAATTGCCCCTGCTAGACACCCTTGAGGCTACCGGTGTGATAGTTCACACCACAATCGGCAAGATCACTTTCCTAGCGGCCTACCAGCCCTCGTGGGGTGTACTGCAAGAAGTGTAAATTGGGAGGGGGGGGGGGGAGAGGACTTTTCATTGTAGGGGACTTCAACGCAAAGTCCGCTTGGTGTAACCCTCGCCTCACCAACGTCAGCGGGTGCTGACTAGGACGAGTTGCTCTGCGACAGCTCCATTATCCTCGGGCCCCTTGACCCCACTATTTTCACAGTACATGGACAACCTGACATGCTGTACATCGCCATTTTCAGTGGGTTGATCAATTTACGTCTGCTGGAACAAGGACAAGCTTTGTCATCTGATCATGTACCAGTGATCTTTCACATAGATGTCGTTGGTACGGCAGTAGAGGCTGGCTGTTTCACCTACAGAAGGGTCGATGTCGAGCGCTTTCAGGGCAAGGTATGGACGTACCTTCCTGATGCACCTGATCCCGTGGAGGTGGGGGCTGAAGCAGCCATCGCCTCTCTAAGTCAGGTACTTCTACGTGCTGCAGATGTCGCGACTCCTGAACGTGCCCGCCACCCGCGGGTTAGGCCTCGCCGCCTCCCACAACCAATACTGGAGGCCCTTGTGTCAAAAACCGCCGTTTTCGTGAGTGGCAACTGACGAGGCAGCCAGCGAAGAGGCGTCGCATTAACCGCATGCGACGTGCCATCTCTGCAGTGGTCCAAGCACACCACAGCAAGGATTGGGCAGACCTTGTCGAGTCCCTCCATCGGGATGACGGCAGTACTTGGCGCTTCGTGCGCGGCTTCCTGCGCCGCAGGTAGCGAGTCCCCCCACTGTAGTTCGGTCAAGACTACATCTGTGAGTCTGACGCCAAGGCCAGCACCCTGGCGGATACCTTTGAGACAAATTTAAGGTCTGTCGTCGACGAGCCCCCACACCATGATGCCGGGTGTTGGCCCTGTGTGCCTCGGTCGTATGCAGTCCTGATTGTGGCGCTCACCTGCACGGCGCCAAACACGCATACGACCATCATTGGCACCAAGGCAGAAGCGACTCTCATCGCTGAAGACGACACGTCTCCATTCGTCCCTCCATTCACGCCTGTCGCGACACCGCTGGAGGCGGGCTGAACGATGTTGGGGCGTGAGCGGAAGACGGCCTAACGGTGTGCGGGACCGTAGCCCAACTTCATGGAGACGGTTGCGAATGGTTCTCGCCGATACCCCAGGACCAACAGTGTCCCTAATTTGCTGGGAAGTGGCGGTGCGGTCCCCTACGGCACTGCGTAGGATCCTACGGTCTTGGCGTGCATCCGTGCGTCGCTGCGGTCCGGTCCCAGGTCGACGGGCACGTGCACCTTCCGCCGACCACTGGCGACAACATCGATGTACTGTGGAGACCTCACGCCCCACGTGTTGAGCAATTCGGCGGTACGTCCACCCGGCCTCCCGCATGCCCACTATACGCCCTCGCTCAAAGTCCGTCAACTGCACATACGGTTCACGTCCACGCTGTCGCGGCATGCTACCAGTGTTAAAGACTGCAATGGAGCTCCGTATGCCACGGCAAACTGGCTGACACTGACGGCGGCGGTGCACAAATGCTGCGCAGCTAGCGCCATTCGACGGCCAACACCGCGGTTCCTGGTGTGTCCGCTGTGCCGTGCGTGTGATCATTGCTTGTACAGCCCTCTCGCAGTGTCCGGAGCAAGTATGGTGGGTCTGACACACCGGTGTCAATGTGTTCTTTTTTCCATTTCCAGGAGTGTATGAGGGGCGTCCGATAAGAAATGCGACACTTTTTTTTTCCTTGCCCAGTTTCAGTTGAAAAAAATGCAGAAATGGATGTGAGACATCCTAGAATATTCCCTCTATAGTTCCATGAAGTTCCAATGGGTGGCGGCGCTATACGTAGCTTCGAAATGGCATTTGTGATGGAGGTGCGTTCCAAGCAATTAGCTTTCATTGAGTTTCTTTTGTTGGAAAAGCAGAGCATTACAGATACTCATAGGCGCATACTCTACGAAGACCTGGGAGTGAACAAAAGCACGGTGAGTCGTTGGGGGAGGCGTGTTTCATCGTTGCAACAAGGTCGTGCAAACTTGTCCGATATCCTGCGTACCGGCCGGCTGCATAGCTGTGATTTGGGCAATGTTGGAATGAGCGGACACTCTTATCGACACCGATGGATCACAAACAGACACCTCACTGCTCATCTGGACGTCTCTGTTGATGGTGCTGACACACACGTCCGCCAGTTGAGGTACTCAAAGGTGAGTGACCGCGGGGTTCTTCGCCGCGTTATAGCAGACCGTAAAGAGCAACGAAGGACCATATGTGCAGAATTGCTTCCCCGTTACAGGGCTGATAGTGACATTTCTTGTCGAACACCGTCACAGGCGATGAAAGATGGGCTCATCACTTCGAACTGGAAACAAACGGCAATCCATGGAGTGCTGCCACAGCATCTCTCTTCAGAAGAAAAAGTTCAGAGTCGCACCTTCAGCCGGTAAACTAATGGCGACTGTGTTCTGGGAATCTGAAGGGGTTATTTTGTTTGATGTCTTCCATCATGGTGCAACGACGAATTCTGAGGTATACTCAGGAAATCGAAGAAACGACTTCAGCGTGTTCGTCGCCACAAAAATGCAAACGAACTTCTTCTCCACGACAACCCAAGGTCTCGCAGAAGTCTGCACATTAAGAGGAGCTCACAAAACTTCATTGCACTGTTCTTCCTCATCCATCCTACAGCCTGGGTCTCGCACCATCCGACTTCTACCATGTGGCCCATCGAAGGATGCACTCTGCGGGGAAGCTTGGAAGCATTACGTGGGTGATGGGGAGGTTACTGATGCAGCAAGTTGTTGACTCAGACGTCGACCAGTAGAGTGGTACCATGTGGGCATACAGGCCCTCCCAGCAAGATGTTGTAAGGCCGTCGCAGTTAACGGAGGTTATGTTGAAAAAGAGGGTTTTTTATCCAAAAGAGTGCGGAATAGTATGTGCTGCTGGAATCCTGAATAAAACCAACCTGCTTAAAAAAAACAGTCTTCTTGCGTTGTGGAAGACGTAGACTCGGATCATATTTCCAGCAGATGGAGTTCATTGTCTCGGGAATCCCAGTCAAGTAGTGCGTCTTCATACCTTTCTGCTGCAACGCAGTTCTTTGTTGAACAATATTCCTAATTATACTTCAGTTGACTACTGTGTGATCAGAATAAACTGTCGTACGCTCTCCCATTATTATGGCGCCGGCCGAAGTGGCCGCGCGGTTCTGGCGCTGCAGTCTGGAACCGCGAGACCGCTACGGTCGCAGGTTCGAATCCTGCCTCAGGCATGGATGTGTGTGATGTCCTTAGGTTAGTTAGGTTTAACTAGTTCTAAGTTCTAGGGGACTAATGACCTCAGCAGTTGAGTCCCATAGTGCTCAGAGCCATTTGAACCATTTTTGAACCCATTATTATGTTTTTCCAACCTTTATGTAGATAACTGTGACGTCATAAGCGAGTGACTGCGTGTGAGATCGCTCTCTAAGTTTTTATATACTTTTAGGTTTCAGATACATATTTTAACGGTTTTTGTGATAATATTTACTTTATAAGTGACTTATTTGTGGTTTCTTCATTCACCTCTGCCTTTCTTGTGTTGTGACCTGATATTTGTGAGTGTTTCGTATCGAGCAATTTAACCTCTTACCTGTGTTTACATTCCGCGCTGACCAGTTGCAGCTGTAGTGGCGCATCGAAAGCTAAGTACTAATTAATTGTTTGTGTATAGTGGTTTATTTAGGAACTTTAGTAGTCTTCAACCGGTGTTCTTCGTGTTCTCTGGTCAAATAATTTCAGAAGAACCTTTTGGGAACTGTTTTTAGTTTCGTTACTGAGTCATTAGACGTTTGATTCTCTTTCTGTATTAGTCTTTAGTAATATTCTCATTAATTGTTGATTAATACTGTTAATAATAGTAGTTACTTCCCTGGTAGAGTAAGTTTGTGATTATTGTAGTCAGGTTTTTAACATCTTCATATCGTAGTAGCGGAACTTAGATAAAGTAGTTTTCTTGTTACAATAAGTGTAAAATTTTACCATGAGTCAGAAGTGTGGGCTTTGCCGTAGGTTCGTGAGTAGTGGATTGCGCTGTGAGACTTCTTCGAAGTATTTTCACTGGGGGGAATGCAGTGGGGAGGCCAGTGGGCATTCTGGTGAGATCCTCTCCTGGAACTGCAGGTTATGTAGCAAGAGTAAGCTGATAGAGGAGCAGGAGCGTAAGATCTGCGCCCTTCATGTGCAGTTGAAAAACACACAGGAGGAGCTAGATAGGAAGAGGAGGGAAGCGGGGGTTGGGGAATGGGAGCTGGCTGTTGGCAAGAGATCTGCTAGGAGAAGAAGATTTTCAGATAGTTTTACTATTGGTGTTTGCAATAGATATGGCCAACAGTCAGAGTCTAGTGGAGAGGAATGTCTAGTAGCTGCAGATGTAAGAAGTATGCAGCAGACCTCAGCAGTTACCGTGGCTAGGACAGTTGCAAAGTCGAAGAGGAAGAAGAAGGTTCTGCTGTTAGGTAGTTCTCATGGCAGAGGTGTAGGCCAGCAGTTGCAGGAAATGTTGGGGAGTGAGAACCAGGTCACCAGCATTGTGAAGCCTAATGCAGGATTGGCTCAGGTGACTGTTAACATAGGGGGGTTATGTAGGGATTTTACTAAAGAGGATCAGGTAGTGATTGTGGGTGGGGCTGGTAATAGTATTGATAGGGATGGGGAGTATGACAGATGGTGACCTGGAAAAGATAGCCACTGAGACTGGCAACACGAATGTGCATTTTGTGGAACTGTTTCAGCGTCACGATCGGCCTCATTTTAACAGAGCTGGCAGGCGTAATAACATGAGGCTTGGGGGTGCGCTGATGACAGAAAGCATGGGTCACATTTCAGTGCTGTCGGTGGAGTCTATCAGCAGGACGGGTTTCACTAGACATGGCCTTTGTAAACCTCATCAAGGAACAAGAGTGGTAAGATGTTTATAGCGCTGATACAGTAGACGACAAATACGAGTATAATGCTTTTCTCAAGACTTTTCTCGTGCTCTTTGAAAGTTGCTTTCTGTTAGAACGTTCAAAACAGGGTACTAGCACAACCAGGCAGCCTGGGTGGCTGACTAGAGGGATAAGAATATCTTGTAGAACGAAGTGGCAATTATATCAAAACGTTAGAAACAGTCAAAATCTAAATGCAGCAGCCCATTACAAACAGTATTGTAAGGTGCTTAAAAATGTTACGAGTATTAGGAAGGCAAAAAGTAAGTGGCATGCAGATAGAAAAGGTAAGTCTCAGAATAAAATTAAAACCACATGGTCAGTCGTAAAGGAAATGGCTGGTCTGCAGAGACAGGTCGAGGATATAGAATCAGTGCGTAGTGGGAATGTTCGTGTTACTGATAAGTCGCATATATGTACAGTATTTAATAATCGCTTTCTGAATATAGAAGGTGAACTAAATAGAAACCTAGCCCCAATAGGGAATCATATAGCGCTCTTAGAAAAAAGTGTTCCGAGACTGTTACCTGAAATGCTCCTCCATGATACTGACAAGAGGGAGATTGACTTAATAATTAAATCACTAAAGACCAAGAACCCTCATGGATATGACGGGGTATCTAGCAGAGTACTGAGGTATTGTTCTGTGTATGTTAGCCCAGTACTTAGGCATATCTGTAACTTTTCCTTTAGGACTGGTCGGTTTCTTGACCGATAAAAGTACTCTCTAATGAAGCCACTTTATAAAAAGGGAGACAGGGATAATGTTGACAACTTTAGACCTATTTCCATACCATCGGTGTTTGCTAAAGTTACCGAGAAGGTTGTATATACAACGTTACTGGAGCATTTAAATTCACATAATTTCCTGTCAAATGTACAGTTTGGTTTTAGAAATGGTTTAACAACTGAAAATGCTATATTCTCTTTTCTCTGAGGTTTCAGACGGATTAAATAAAAGGTTGCGAACGCTAGGTGTTTTCTTTGATTATTTTGACCACAAAATATTACTGCAGAAGTTGGACCATTATGGAGTAAGGGGAGTAGCTTAGAATTGGTTCGCCTCTTACTTTAAGAACAGAAAACAGAAGGTAATTCTCCGCAATATTGAGAGTGGTAGTGATGTTCAGTCGCAATGTAGCACTGTTAAGTGTGACGTTCCCCAAGGGTCGGTGCTGGGGCCACTGCTGTTCCTTATTTATATAAATGATATGCCTTCTAGTATTACAGGTGATTCAAAAATATTTCGGTTTGCTGATGACACCAGCTTCGTAGTGAAGGATCTTGTGTGTAATATTGAAACAGTATCAAATAATGTAGTTCATAAAATAAGTTCGTGGCTTGTGGAAAACAATTTGATGCTAAATCACAGTAAGACTATTTTTACAGATTCTAACTCACAATTCAACAAGGACCGATATTTTGATCAGACAGAATGGGCATATTATAAGCGAGACGGAACAGTTCAAGTTACTAGGCGTTCGGATAGATAGTAAGCTGTTGTGGAAAGCCCATGTCCAGGATCTGGTTCAGAAACTAAATGCTGCTTTATTTATCATTTGAACAGTATCTGAAATAAGTGACAGTTCAACACGAAAAATAGTCTACTTCGCATATTTTCATACGCTTATGTCGTATGGTATTATTTTTTGGAGTAATTCTTCTGATTCAAAAAGGGTATTTTTGGATCAAAAACGAACTGTTCGAGCTATATGTGGTGTAAGTTCGAGAACCTCTTGTCGGCCCCTATTCAATAGTCTGGGAATTGTGACATTGCCCTCACAGTATATATTTTCTTTAATGTCGTTTGTTGTTAGCAATATTAGCCTATTCCCAACAGTTAGCAGCTTTCACTCAGTTAATACTAGGCAGAAATCAAATCTGTATGTGGAATGCACTTCCTTGACTCTTGTGCAGAAAGGAGTGCAGTATTCTGCTGCATCCATTTTCAATAAGCTACCACAAGAACTCAAAAATCTTAGCAGTAGCCCAAAATCTTTTAAGTGTAAACTGAAGAGTTTCCTCATGGCTCACTCCTTCTATTCTGTCGAGGAGCTCCTGAAAGAGATAAAACATTAAACAAATTCCAATGTTACATTGTTGATTTTCTTTATTTAAACTTACGACTTGTCGCCTGAATATGTTTTTATATTTCATTTTATCTGCTTCTAGTATCGTGTTATAATTTCATGTATTGACTCGTTCCATGATCAAGGAGATTTCTCCTT
This sequence comes from Schistocerca cancellata, assembly GCF_023864275.1. Lineage (NCBI taxonomy): Eukaryota > Metazoa > Arthropoda > Insecta > Orthoptera > Acrididae > Schistocerca > Schistocerca cancellata. The sequence continues at coordinate 60,551,048 of NC_064626.1, read as the reverse complement.
AATTTGGTCCCACGGAACAATAAATAAATAAATAAATAAATAAATTCCTCCGAGCCGGCCGTTGTGGCCGAGGAGCTTCAGTCCGGAACCGCGTTGCTGCTACGGTCGCAGGTTAAAATCCTGCCTCGGGTGCTGTCCTTAGGTTAGTTAGATTTAAGTAGTTCTAAGTCTAGAGGACTGATGACCTCAGATGTTAAGTCCTACAGTGCTCAGAGCCATTTGAAGCATTCCTCCGATGGATGCTTGCAGGAAATGCACTTGTTAGTCTTCTCTACTCGACAGAAGTGCCTCGTGAATTGAGCACATTAGATTTAGGTGTGCATACGGACAGCGAACGAATAGTGACCCTCACGCAACTGAATTATAAATATTAAGATTGGTCGAAGGGTGGGAGGGTCAGCCTAGACGCCATTGGCTGAGACGTCAATGACTCAGGGCCTCACAGAGATTGGCAGACAGCACGATGACGTCAACATAACATGACTGACCGACCTCAATCTACATCCACGATATCTTCTCATACGTCTACTACTGCATATAAACCTCCTGTAGACTTTTTCATTACCGCAGTTTCTGCTAACGCATTCATATTTTCCATACTTTTTGTCTAACGTCATATGCCCACCTTTCATTAGGTTGCCCCATCACTTTTTTCTTATTTCTTGGAATCGGGCAGAGAATATCCTTGGTCCACCTGGCAACCATTCACATAACTATACGTCCTACCCGCAAGCATTTAATTTTGACAGTCATATTAACGTCTTCCAATCCAGTCGGCCACTTGTTCGATTTCTTCGTTTCTGGTCTCTCCCAATAATTCCCAATATAAATTTTTCCACCACTTGTTGAGCGAGCCTCGGTACATTCTGATTCTTAGTTTGAATGACCACGCTTCAGTAAAAGTTTCAGAACTACTTATGCATACGGACTTCCAATTCACTCACATTACGCTTTGTTTTGATAACTCTCTTTATTTCACCATAATTACTGCGGGTCATTTTACTCTGCTGTTGATTTATTTTTCTGGCCCCCTAGTCGTTGTATGCAAATTCCCTCTTCAATTTCCTTAAAATACGATTGCATTTACTTTTTGATGTGTCGCCTACACATTACTTTATACTTTCATTTTTAAGTTTACTGTGTAAAATTCTTCAGTTGCGTGCTGAAGTTTACCTGCACTAGAGACAAACAGGACAAAATATACTATATCAAGGCCGGCCTATGTGGCCGAGCGGTTCTAGGCGCTTGAGGCCGGAACGGCGCTGCTGCTACGGTCGCAGGTTCGAATCCTGGATGTGTGTGATGGCCTTAGGTTAATTAGGTATAAGTAGTTCTAGGGGACTGATGACCTAACACACACACACACACACACACACACACAATTTTGTCCACTACCAACTTGATTGATCATTGGTGCCATAAGATGTGCCCCATCAACTTTTGCCTTCTCTTAATCACGATATCCCAAAAATCTCTTTTCTCTTTGATTCAGTTTAATACCTCTTCATTAATTAACCGGTCTAACTGTCTCTTCTTCAGTGTTCTTCACTCTTCAGAAGTTTTATATCCTCATCGCGCCTGTGCTGTTTATCGTTCACCTTTTTCTCCCATATAGGGCTACTCTCCAAACAAATATTTTCAGGAAACTCTACCTAACATTTATGTTTGGTTGGTTGTTTGGGGAAGGAGACCAGACTGCGAGGTCATCGGTCTCATCGGATTAGGGAATGACGGGAAAGGAAGTCGGCCGTGCCCTTTGAAAGGAACCATCCCGGCATTTGCCTGGAGAGATTTAGGGAAATCACGGAAAACCTGAATCAGGATGGCCGGTCGCGGGATTGAACCGTCGTCCTCCTGAGTGCGAGTCCAGTGTATAACCACTGCGCCACCTCGCTCGGTTAACATTTAGGATTTTATTGGTTGTTAACATACCTATGTTTTTCAGAAGCAGTTTTCTTGGAACTCCCAGTTTTCATTTTACATCCTCTTTAATTCTGCCATCCTAAGATATTTTACTCTTACGACTGTAGTCTTGTTTCTGTACAAGTGAACATAACTTTCACTCCTGTATTTCATCCGCCATATATTCGGTATTTAGAAGGTACTCCAATCAGTCTTGGCAAAAGCTCTTTGAACTCTACATACGCAATCAATACGCGTCTTTTTCTTCAGTTTATCTTCAAAGATACATTGTAGTGTCAGTACCGCCTCGAATTTTCCTACATTTTTCCGCAACACAAATCGAAATTCCTGATGGTCGATCTCGACCTGTTACTCCATTTTTTTGCAGATAACTTTGCGGCGAAATTTTTTTGGAGGTGGTGGTTCGGTAAGACGTACAGCTGTCAAAACCTGGAGTTGATAACATTGTTCTCGAGTCTGAGATTAATTTTTTTTCTTGTCTCATACATGATGCATATCAAGTGGAACAGTTTTTTCGTGGTTGGCTCTCCCAATGGTAAGAGGAATGTGCTTGTAAAACGATGACGCAAAGCTTAATTGAAAACTTGGCGCCAGCTGAGCCCGAAGCAGAAGTTGTGGTTTGGGATTTGAGCACCTGTCATTGCGGACACTGGCTTCCATACTGTGCGACCTCCACTGAGGTCAAGGGTGCCCACGCCTGGGGGTTAAGGGGGGCGCCCGCCATCTCCCCTCCCCGCCGTCTTCCCGCCCGCTCTCCCCCCCCCCCCCCCACTCCACCACCACCACCCGCCCACCACCAGCCCCTCGCTCCTAGAGAGGGGCAAAAATATATTGTAGTTAGTTGTTTTTCTCTTAAGAAAATAATTTAAAAGTCGGTATTATGTAAGTTTTTAACTGGATCGTGAGTGGAAATTTTTTATGCTTACTTACAGATTTGCCATTCATCTTCCATAATATTAAAAATACTCCATACCTCAAGGTGTAGCCAGCCGCCACCTCTCGTACAAACCATCATATGGGCGCCCTTCATCAAAATTTATTGATTCGGCTGCTTCATCTGACTTGAAACATGTCCATGAATGAAACATTTCCGAGTCACCTGTGATTGTCCTCACACACCTACTTCAAGATGAGTTGTTATACATTCCTGATATTACATGTTTAAGTTTTTAATATAAAATAAAGAAAAATTGTAATATTTTTGTGGTGTCACCGCCAGACACCACACTTGCTAGGTGGTAGCTTTAAATCGGCCGCGGTCCATTAGTACATGTCAGACCCGCGTGTCGCCACTGTCAGTAATTGCAGACCGAGCGCCACCACACGGCAGGTCTAGAGAGACGTACGAGCACTCGCCCCAGTTGTACGACGACTTTGCTAGCGACTACACTGACGAAGTCTTTCTCTCATTTGCCGAGAGATAGTTAGAATAGCCTTCAGCTAAGTCCATGGCTACGACCTAGCAAGGCGCCATTAACCATATCTGAGAGTCTTACTTGTATCATCAAGAATGCTGTATACAAATGATGGATTAAAAGATAAGTATTCCAGCAGCTACGTACTTTTCTTTATAGCTTTCATTACGTATCCTGTTCCAGACCTCACGCCCGTCTGCGTTAGATTATAGCGTGCATTTCGGCCTCCTCTATCTACAAGGTGTTGGCACATTTGCCAACACATCAATTTTATTTTAAATTGTTGACTATCATTTAGGGTTACCTAAATGGTTGCATTGTTCGTTCAACTAGTGTAATGACTACAGTTGCTCATACTCACGTAACATTTATTTTTGTGATGGTTGTAAACTGATAACAGCTTAACACGAAGTTAAAGAGTATAAAATCATTACCCCCTTTTATCGTATAATATTTCTTTCATTTCAAATTGTTACCATCAGTCTAGGCTCACCTAAATGATGCTGTTATGTAATTTAATACATATTCGTCTAATGTAATTTAACTACGTCTAGTGATACTTATGTACATTTGATTTTGTGATCGTTGTGAACTTATTCCTTCACATTTATTACATATATCGTTTTTATGTTTATATTGTACTACAGCAGTCATTGGTTGCTATTGTCTTCTGCTTTGATTGAAAACTACCTCTCTAACGTTATTTACGATGTTCGCTAACGACACACTTTTCATGCAGTTAGTAAGAGTTTCTCTTCCATAAAAGTAGCATAAATGTTTTTTTCAAATTTGTTCACGAGATGCTGATAAGTACTTAATCGCGGTGTACAGAAGTTTCTAAAGTTACTCTTTGACTTGCTTTCCATGGTCAATGCTAGCACCACCTACTTTCCTTCGTTTACCTGTTTGATAGTTCAATAGCTACACTCAGTTTGGCACTGGTTCTGTCCGAATAAACGACGGTACTGTCAAATACGCCTACATGACACGAGATTTGTATTGTACTCAGTCTATGAGCTCACTTTCGTCAGCTTTGTACTAAAGTTTGATTTTTGCATAAGTGCGATACTGTTTGAAATTTCTATGTATTGGAATGCTTAGATGCACGCTTACGTACATTTTCTATCATAATTTCTTGTACACTTCATTCCACAGCTTCAGTCTGACTATGAAATTTTGGAAAGCATAACGCTTAGTAAAGAGGTCAATTTTTTTATACTCTTTAACTTCGTGTTAGACCGTGTAACTGTCCAGCTGTTATCAGTTTACAACCATCACTAAAAGAAATGCTACGTACAGGGTGTTTCAAAAATGACCGGTATATTTGAAAGGGTAATAAAAACTAAACGAGCAGCGATAGAAATACACCGTTTGTTGCAATATGCTTGGGACAACAGTACATTTTCAGGCAGACAAACTTTCGAAATTACAGTAGTTACAATTGTCAACAACAGATGGCGCTGCGGTCTGGGAAACTCTATAGTACGATATTTTCCACATATCCACCACGCGTAGCAATAATATGGCGTAGTCTCTGAATGAAATTACCCGAAACCTTTGACAACGTGTCTGGCGGAATGGCTTCACATGCAGATGAGATGTACTGCTTCAGCTGTTCAATTGTTTCTGGATTCTGGCGGTACACCTGGTCTTTCAAGTGTCCCCACAGAAAGAAGTCACAGGGGTTCATGTCTGGCGAATAGGGAGGCCAATCCACGCCGCCTCCTGTATGTTTCGGATAGCCCAAAGCAATCACACGATCATCGAAATATTCATTCAGGAAATTAAAGACGTCGGCCGTACGATGTGGCCAGGCACCATCTTGTATAAACCACGAGGAGTTCGCTGTGTCGTCTAAGGCAGTTTGTACCGCCACAAATTCACGAAGAATGTCCAGATAGCGTGATGCAGTAATCGTTTCGGATCTGAAAAATGGGCCAATGATTCCTTTGGAAGAAATGGCGGCCCAGACCAGTACTTTTTGAGGATGCAGGGACGATGGGACTGCAACATGGGGCTTTTCGGTTCCCCATATGCGCCAGTTCTGTTTATTGACGAAGCCGTCCAGGTAAAAATAAGCTTCGTCAGTAAACCAAATGCTGCCCACATGCATATCGCCGTCATCAATCCTGTGCACTATATCGTTAGCGAATGTCTCTCGTGCAGGAATGGTAGCGGCGCTGAGGGGTTGCCGTGTTTGAATTTTGTACGGATAGAGGTGTAAACTCTGGCGCATGAGACGATACGTGGACGTTGGCGTCATTTGGACCGCAGCTGCAACACGGCGAACGGAAACCCGAGGCCGCTGTCGGATCACCTGCTGCACTAGCCGCGCATTGCCCTCAGTGGTTGCCGTACGCGGTCGCCCTACCTTTCCAACACGTTCATCCGTCACGTTCCCAGTCCGTTGAAATTTTTCAAACAGATCCTTTATTGTATCGCTTTTCGGTCCTTTGGTTACATTAAACCTCCGTTGAAAACTTCGTCTTGTTGCAACAACACTGTGTTCTAGGCGGTGGAATTCCAACACCAGAAAAATCCTCTGTTCTAAGGAATAAACCATGTTGTCCACAGCACACTTGCACGTTGTGAACAGCACACGCTTACAGCAGAAAGACGACGTACAGAATGGCGCACCCACAGACTGCGTTGTCTTCTATATCTTTCACATCACTTGCAGCGCCATCTGTTGTTGAAAATTGTAACTACTGTAATTTCGAAAGTTTGTCCGCCTGAAAATGTACTGTTGTCCCAAGCATATTGCAACAAACGGTGTATTTCTATCGCTGCTCGTTTAGTTTTTATTGCCGTTTCAAATATACCGGTCATTTTTGAAACACCCTGTATGACCAACTGTAATCATTACACTAATAACGACGTTTCTGTATTTCAAAGTTGTGCCACCTGTATAAATATCGATCTTGATAGTTGTGGACACTTCAAAAAAATATTTATGGGTCGCATATTTTGCCACAATTCGAGAACGCGTGGGTGTATCTGAGCTGTTGCTGTCGTCATTATGTAGTACCCGCATAACAGCTCTCATCGTGGGCCAGACGTGCACATTAGTTCCGGCGTCCCGGAAACGCAGATGTGAGCACGTGCACCACCACCTGTTCCCCGGCGTCGCTACGGTACACACGTGCCGCTCTCTCTGCGGAATTCCCCTGTCGGGTCGGGAATGCCGGTGGCCCGACAGCGCACGGTGGACGTTTGTCACCGAGATTTGTGGCATTCCGCGGCTCCCTCATCCACGGTGGACGCCCGCCAGGTACTCGTAGAAAGACCGCGCAGTCCGCCTGCTGCGGTTGACGGTCTTGGCTAGCTGTGGTGTAGATGCTCGAGAAAGTTACTGGGTAGGCCCATAAAGTTCGCGTCGTTTTGAAAATGACGTGATTCTATTTCTCAGTGTAAAATACACTGCACTACATTACAATACAGCAAGGCAATAACAAGACTGATAGACTACTCAGTGATGCAAGCACCATCCTTGTCAACGACCACCTGCCAACTATTAGGTAGGAGCCCTGTAGCCTTGCTGTTGCGGTTGCGAATTGAAGAAATCTGTTAGCCTGCTGGTAAAAGAAACTTCACCACGAAACACTTGTGAAATGTTATAGTTACGGCCTGTTAATTCAGCGAGGTAGGAAAGCCGAGAAGAGCTGGACCTTTGGGGTTTTTACACACTTCACTCACTGGTAGAACACAAATTATTTTAAACAGTTTCAATCGTGTAGTAGCGAATTCAGCCCTTTTTTAATTAATCAAAAGCACCAGAAATGAGACTTATTTCAAAATGGATGCCAATGTAAATTATTTATAGAAAATTTAAAGTTAACTTTAACCCAAGATGATTTAATATTCTTTAAGGCTAGACACGCCCTATACAAGACACATCGAAATAAGAGTAAAGTCTAAAAACGGACAGATGTAAAACTGAAACTCAGTACTAGAACAGGTTAGAAGGGCCTTAATTATCATATGGTGAAAACAGAACATCGCTTAAACTTGACTGTTAAAAAAATTAAAATCATACTTAAAACAATGGAAAACAATTCAAAACCAACATTTAGGCAAGATAATTTTGAGCCCAGAAAGACCCATCTATTGACGATTTAACACATTTTCCAATAAGACAAGAATAATTAAGCTACAACAGATTAAGGTACATACTTATTTGGATATGGTGTCTGTTCTTTCGGACATACGGATGCACACATATTACTCGAACTCTTACGGGACTTGGTAATGAGTGTGTTGCGTACGGACACTACGAATGTAGTGTGTGGACACATAAGGTGAGAATGTGGGTCTCGCGGGAGGCGTGCAGGGGATAAGTCCCTGCAGTCGCACTATTCTCTGTGCCCCCGGTGGCTCAGATGGATAGAGCGTCTGCTATGTAAGCAGGAGATCCCGCGTTCGAGTCCCGGACGGGGCACGCGTTTTCACCTGTCCTCGTTGATATATATCAACGCCCATCGCAAGTTAAAGGTATTACGAGGGCAGTTCAATAAGTAATGCAACACATTTTTTTCTGAATCAGGGGTTGTTTTATTCAGCATTGAAATACACCAGGTTATTCCCCAATCTTTTAGCTACACAACACTATTTTTCAACGTAATCTCCATTCAATGCTACGGCCTTACGCCACCTTGAAATGAGGGCCTGTATGCCTGCACGGTACCATTCCACTGGTCGATGTCGGAGCCAACGTCGTACTGCATCAATAACTTCTTCATCATCCGCGTAGTGCCTCCCACGGATTGCGTCCTTCATTGGGCCAAACATATGGAAATCCGACGGTGCGAGATCGGGGCTGTAGGGTGCATGAGGAAGAACAGTCCACTGCAGTTTTGTGAGCTCCTCTCGGGTGCGAAGACTTGTGTGAGGTCTTGCGTTGTCATGAAGAAGGAGAAGTTCGTTCAGATTTTTGTGCCTACGAACACGCTGAAGTCGTTTCTTCAATTTCTGAAGAGTAGCACAGTACACTTCAGAGTTGATCGTTTGACCATGGGGAAGGACATCGAACAGAATAACCCCTTCAGCGTCCCAGAAGACTGTAACCATGACTTTAACGGCTGAGGGTATGGCTTTAAACTTTTTCTTGGTAGGGGAGTGGGTGTGGCGCCACTCCATTGATTGCCGTTTTGTTTCAGGTTCGAAGTGATGAACTCATGTTTCATCGCCTGTAACAATCTTTGACAAGAAATTGTCACCCTCAGCCACATGACGAGCAAGCAATTCCGCACAGATGGTTCTCCTTTGCTCTTTATGGTGTTCGGTTAGACAACAAGGGACCCAGCGGGATTTGAATATCCCAACTGGTGAACAATTGTGACAGCGCTACCAACAGAGATGTCAAGTTGAGCACTGACTTGTTTGATGGTGATCCGTCGATCATCTCGAACGAGTGTGTTCGCACGCTCCGCCATTGCAGGAGTTACAGCTGTGCACGGCCGGCCCGCACGCGGGAGATCAGACAGTCTTGCTTGACCTTGCGGCGATGATGACACACGCTTTGCCCAACGACTCACCGTGCTTTTGTCCACTGCCAGATCACCGTAGACATTCTGCAAGCGCCTATGAATATCTGAGATGCCCTGGTTTTCCGCCAAAAGAAACTCGATCACTGCCCGTTGTTTGCAACGCACATCCGTTACAGACGCCATTTTAACAGCTCCGTACAGCGCTGCCACCTGTTGGAAGTCAATGAAACTATACGAAACGAAGCGGGAATGTTTAAAAACATTCCACAAGAAATTTCCGGTTTTTTCAACCAAAATTGGCCGAGAAAAAAATGTGTTGCATTACTTATTGAACTGCCCTCGTAATATATAATTCTAAATTTAGATTAAGGTATATGTTGGGTTCTCAAGGCACAACAAAATTTGCTTAAAGTGAAGGCCAAAAGCTAACGTGTACCAATTTAGATTATTCCAAGTATAAACTTAACTCGAACAGGGACATTAAGTTGTGCGGATACGGTTGGAGGAAACAGCGCGAAAGACAGACAGCGGCGAGAGCTGTCGAGCGTGAGCACTCCAAATGACGTGAACACCTGGCTAAGCAAGCCGGCGGGCCGTGGGTAAGTGGGACCCGGTCCTCGGTAACACGTACCAGCAATCACATACAAAAGATTACTAACGACAGTTGCCTACAGCACAGATAATTTTACTCAGAATTCCAACGCACAGCCGTGCATCAAATAAATACTCTTAGGGTAGAAATAATTAATGTGAGCTCTCACCAGAAGCCAAGACAACCAAAAGATTTAAGTAACAAGCTACAAATATTTTTTTGAAAAATAATTTCAACAATAAAATAGTACGAGGGTCACTCCAAAAGAAATGCACACCATTTTTTAAATCCATCTTTTATTCTACATGTTTGAAAGTTTTACAGTGTGTAGATACATCCTTTAGGAACAATATTTTCATTTTTCCACATAATTTCCATCCCTCTCAACTGCCTTACGCCATCTTGGAACCAGCGCGTGTATACCCGCACGGTAAAATTCTGGACCAACCTGTTGGAGCCACTGAAAATGGTTCAGATGTCTCTGAGCACTATGGGACTTAACTGCTGAGGTCATCAGTCCCCTAGAACTTAGAACGACTTAAATCTAATTAACCTAAGGACATCACACACATTCATGCCCGAGGCAGGATTCGAACCTGCGACCGTAGAGGTCGCGCGCTTCCAGACTGTAGTGCCTAGAACTGCTCGGCCACTCCGGCCGGCGCTGGAGCCAGTGTTTGGCAGCGTGCACAAGGGAGTCATCATCTTCAAAGTTTTTTCCACGAAGAGAGTCTTTCAGATTCCCAAAGAGATGATAGTCACATGCAGCCAGGTCAGGACTATAAGGCGGGTGTTTCAGTGTTGTCCATCCGAGTTTTGTGATCGCTTCCATGGTTTTTTGACTGACATGTGGCCGTGCATTGTCGTGCAACAGCAAAACATCCTGCTTTTGCCGATGTGTTCGAACACAACTCAGTCGAGCTTGAAGTTTCTGCAGTGTCGTCACATATGCATCAGAATTTATGATGGTTCCTCTTGGCACGATGTCCATAAACAAGAGTCCTTCGTAATCGAAAAACACCGTAGCGATAAGTTTTCCAGCAGAAGGTGTGGTTTTGAATTTTTTTTTCTTGGGTGAATTTGCATAATGCCACTCCATTGATTGTCTCTTCGTCTCTGGTGAAAAATGATGGTGCCATGTTTCATCATCCTTCACAGTTCTTCCAAGAAATTCATCCCCACCATTCTTGTACTGCTCCAAACGTTCGGTGCATACCGTTTTTCTTGTTTCTTAGTGAGCCACTGTCAACATCCTGGGAACCCACCTGGCACAAACCTTTTTTAACGCCAACACTTTCAGTATTCTGCAAAAACTACCTTCCCCTATCCCAAGGTAGCGGGACAATTCGTTCACTGTGATTCATCTGTCAGCAGTCTCCAATTCGTTAACTATCTGCACATTATCTGGAGTGTGTGAAGTACGAGGCCTGTCGCTGCGAGGACAATCCTCAATATTGCAGTGCCCACTTTCATCACGTAAACTGCTTACCCACCGACTAACTGTACTGCGATCGACAGCAGCATCTTCATACACCTCTTTCAACCTCTTGTGGATGTTTCCCACTGTCTCGTTTTCACAGCACAGGAATTCTATGACAGCACTTTGCTTCTGACGAACGTAAAGTGTAGCAGCCATCTTGAAGACATGCTGTGACGGCGTCACTCACGGGAACAGGTTGAACTAAGTTCGAAAACAAGTGGGAAGGATGTATCTACATACTGTAAGACTTTCACACATGCAGAATGAAAACTGTATTTTTACAAAAATAGTGTGCATTTCTTTTGGAGTGACCCTCGTAATACCAGATTTTTTTAGCAAACCATTAAAGCAGCCACTCGCATGACATTCAAAGCTCATCCATATGCAGGTTAGTCCATAGCGGTTCGGAGAGAACAAATGCGTCCAGGAACAGACTAAAATTTATCTGAGTCACTTAAATATACCATACACACTGTATAATCTCTTAGACAGCCTAGGTCTTTAGCGTTAGCTTGAAGGATACCACAACAACAAGATTATAAATAGGCTAGTAAACTAGCAAAACCGACACACGTTCTGACATGAATAACAGGCCTTGGAAGGCCCAACGCTGCCGTGTCGTCCCCAGCCCACAGGTGTCACTGGATGCGGATATGGAGGGACATGCAGTCAGCACACCACTCTCCCGGCCGTATGTCAGTTTACGGGACCGGAGCCACTACTTCTCAGTCAAGTGCTCCTCAGTTGCCTCATAAGGGCTGAGTGCACCCCGCTTGCCAACAGAGCTCGGCAGACCGGATGGTCACTCATTCCAGTGCTAGCCCAACCCGACAGCGCTTAACTCCAGTGATGTGACGGGAACCGGTGTTACAACTGCCGCAAGATCGTTGGCAAACATTTCACTGCAGCTCCAATTGAAAAGTACGCGACCAATAATTCACTTTAAAAATCAAATAATTAATGGGAGCCGGTCAAAAACAGGTAACACATATACTAACGCACACAGAAAACCTCCTGTTATAACCAGGAATAACACAATAACCTCTTCAGTCTGGTTTATTAAATAAAAAATCACTTTTTAACAATTATGTTAGCCAAGCGTCTACCCAGGCTCACACTCAGAAGTAATGCAGAATTAAAGTTTGGTTATACCAATGTCTGCATGTGCATGGTGGGGTGCACGTTCCGTAATTATTTCCAAGTCCAGTGAAGTTCAGTCTCACCAAGGGAAGTCGCAAGATTTTCCGCCGAGTAGCCAGGTAACCTTGAGTGGTGCGGCGAGTCATCCACAAGCAGCTGGAACACGGCGTACTGCACTTCCCTATGAGAACTGTCGTTTGCGGCGGCGGCCGGGTTTATATAAGGCTTACTAGTTAATGGAGCCGTCGTCTGGGGTCGCTGTTTTCCAGGGAAAACCAATCGCAATATTTCCTGGCGTAGCCAATCGCTGTGTGCTGACAAACGCGCGCGCGAAGGCGGCCAGCGATGGTAGACGCGAGCCGCCCGGAGAAGTGCGGCCAGTGATGTATTTCTCGGCAACGTAAAAGGTACGTTGTCCAAGACGCGACGCACACTAGCGACTGCGACGGGTCGCTACGTGACGTCAGAAGTTGCTTGCTGGCGCATGCGCAGTTCGAGTTTGGGATGCGACGCGCGACTGTTGCGGCAGCTGCCGCAGCACTGCACCAGTGAGCAGTGTTGCGACGGAAGTCGGACGACACAAAGACGTACGGCTGCCAGAAAGATGTCGAGCCACTCAAGGGAAACTGAAATGAGCCACTCACAGGATGTGATCCTCTGTGAGCTGGTCTCGCAACATCCTTGCCTTTACGATTTGAAGAACCCTAAATATAGAGACACTATGTTCAGAGACAGAATTTGGGAAGAAATTGGTGCACAGTTGAAACTGGCAGGTGAGTGAAATATATAATATTTTCCCATTAATGCAAATTTTTCAGGCCTGTTATGAAACATGCAGATGTAGAATTAGAATGCTGAAAATGAACTTGAAGGTCAATTTTGGCATTACTCTTTTTTGTGACGATAAAAATTGGAAACGGCAAGTACATTATAAAATGAACAATCTAAATTACAACGAGAAAGTTACATTTTACAAAACCTTCACTTTGAAAGTAAACGGTAGATTGGTGTCTTGATGATACCTTCTAGTTGTGAAAAACCATCACCAGATTATTGTACAGCTTTCTGTAATCAATAGATGTTCGTTTTTGAGGAAGGCGTTTCTCAACAGATTGCGCAAACAGTATGCTGCAATAAGTAATTTGTCACATTCACTTCAATTCATTGGTAGAAGATGGTGCTCAAAAAACTTGTGCCAAAAGTGCACTACTGTTTTACAAGGCCCTTCTGGTCTGACACAGTTCACAATTGAAATTCGTCTTTTGTAAATCCTGGAGTCATCTTTTGAGTGCAGCTTGGCAAGATTAAATGTTCATGTCATCCATAACGATGTATGCTGTCAGAATATAAGAATATGGAAGTTCATTTGGATGGGAATAAAGATTCAGTCGGCTATGAAAGTTGCCTTAGCTTGTTCCAAAAGTTTCTGCATGGGAGAAACTGACAAGTATAATTTGGGGAAATTTTGTGAACAAGCACGGACATTATTTCTTCCACATTTCTGCCAGTGTATGTATACTGTAGACGTTCAGAATGAAAATTCTAGAGATGTTTAAGGCGTAACCCTATGTTGTTGTCAAGAACTTGAAACAATGCAATGACACTAGCGTGCGCTTATTGTTAATAAACTTGTCTTTCATTGGAACTTTAGGTGAAATGTGCAAAAACAGATGGAGGAATATTCGGGACTCGTATCAGAGAAATAAGCGAGAAAGAAAGCTTGGAACAGGTTCAGATGCCTCAGCAAAACCAAAAAAATTGGTTCAGCTTGATCACTTGGCTTTAAGAAACCTACATTTCGTGGCATTTTAAATGAAATTGTCAAGAGCATATGGAGAAATATTAGTAACTCATACCGGAGAAATATATGACATAAAATGGTTTCATTAGGTCCAAATGTGTCAGCGAAACAAAAAGCATGCGTGTGAAGACGGCCAGCGATGGAAGCAGCGGGCCATCCAGAGAAGTGCGGCCAGCGATGTATTTGGCGGCCGCGTACTGGAGAGCGCTGTTCGGTGTTTGTTAGATGTGGTGTATACCACACCTCCCAAATAAGTTTTCTTCTGGAACACGGCGCTTTACTAAAGGCTCACAAGCATACGGTTACATAAGTTGACCCAGTAACTATCAACGCCCAGTGAAGCGGACGAACAGCAAGAAACCTATCGAGGTAGGTGAAGTGTTAGATGGACGAGAAGTTGTAACCCGCCCCGCTGCAGTTGGGAACCATTTTTTCACCCTTCATATTCACCAGATTTAGGCCCAACTGATTATCGTGTTCTGCGCTCTCTCTTTCTCAATATCCAAGGACAAGTTGAATCGTGGCGACTTCCTCGCAGTTGCATATTGAAAGTTTCATGTTGAAACTTCTGAACTCATGTTTGCAAATGTCTGGTTGGTATCTGAAAGTTGTATAAAACTTATTTTGATATCGAAACACGTAAATCTCAGTCCAGAGCAACATAACTGAAAGTTTAATTTCGAACGGAGATAGGTGAACCGCATTATACACGGTGCGAAATTCAGACCAGCCAGTGCACCCAACAATTCGCCTACGAGAAAGAAATCCATTTTTAATGAAAGTTACGTATCCTATTTGATTGCAAAACAAATGTTAATCCTTATCTTAGTCTTATAAACAGTGACTTTACCAGAACTGTTAATATAATTACACAGAAAATTAATATAAAATTTTGACGCATCTGACTTTCCGATTAAACTGCTTGAAAATTTACAAGACAGCGCTTTAGGGAGATTTTCTTCTGATGTCAAACCTCTGAAATAAAACGTTATTTTCACAAGTAACACTGTGGCAATCACTGTGCCTTACAATGGACATGAGTTTTGATGACAGTTAAATTTGTTGGTCCACCTGTACGAACGGAACGCTTCTGTATGCCATAACCTGCTGCAATTAAGATAATGATGAAACTGTCAACAATTAAATTTCATTTATCATACTTGCGATATGGAAAGCAAGATGGAATCTTACCACTTTTCATAAAAAATGTTTCTGTGGCACACAACCTGGTATGTGCAACGTGAGTGTACAAAATACGTTCATAAAGGTAAATAATGAAAAATGTGGAAGTAAGGTTAACAATCGATAAATGAGAACAAGACTCCAAGTCTTGCTTGATTAAGGCAGGACAACAATACACATTTCATAAAGTTCTGACAACTAGACAAGTTAGCAAAATATTTCTTAACAATTTTCCTTTGCACAATTATTTTTCTTGATACTTATTTCAATTATAAGACAAAATCATATATTGTATTATAAAATTTTTATACCAAACTTCAATTGCTCACAAAGTTCTAACAAAAAATTTCACAATTACACACATAAAATAACTTGATTACCTTACACGTTAGCTCATATAATTCCTGCATTAATACAGTCCCACTTAACTCAGTATTTTTCATCAAACTATATTATCACAAAATCCTTTCTAAATAATGGTGCTTCCACTTCACGGCAGGCCAGCTTCCATCATTCTCAGAGTAAGTACATATCCAGACTGACTAACACACCCTGCCTGCTACTCTCTGACCAAAATCTGTGGTCTCAAGAACGGACATACAAAATATGTGGTTGTATCGATACTACAAATGTTGAGTACATTCATCATATTCGCAACTTTCTTTACATTTACGTTCCAAACTTCTTGAAAATCGTATTGGTAAATAAGACAGATAAGACAGTCCTTTTTCAATATGAACTGGAAACCATAAAGTGCAAAACGTCAGTCAGTGTGCATCAAATCTGCCACATCAAACCATATATTCAACAAGTAAGTTAAGTGATAACTGTAAAGCAGGTGAAGTTTTGAGAAGTTACTGTGATCTGGAAGCAGATTTTATGGGCAATTCACGCGATGAAAAAAAATTAAAAAAAAACAAAAAACATTAGCCGTCATCATGGAAAAGAATGTCTGGAAGAAACGGTGTATGACAGAAGATGTGGCGACTATATTGTCAATCCGTTTTACTTAAAACGCCATTTAGGCCGAACGTGGTCATTTTATTGCATAACTTCTACTAGATAATCTTAGCCTAATTAAGGGCACTAAGTGCTTTTGCATCAAATCTGCCACATCAAACCATATATTCAATAAGTAAGTTAAGTGATAACTGTAAAGCAGGTGAAGTTTTGAGAAGTTACTGTGATCTGGAAGCAGATTTTATGAGCAATTCACGCGATGCAAAAAAATTAAAAAAAAAAAAACATTAGCAGTCATCATGGAAAAGGATGTCAGGAAGAAACGGTGTATGACAGAAGATGTGGCGATTATATTGTCAATCTGTTTTACTTAAAACGCCATTTAGGCCGAACGTGGTCATTTTATTGCATAACTTCTACTAGATAATCTTAGCCTAATTAAGGGCACTAAGTGCTTTGTCTCTCTGGTAAACTAAAACATTTATATTTTAGGTACATTGATCTAGGTTTCGACACCTACTAGGGGTGTTTTCATCAGAATGAAATTATAATAAGACGTACAATTATACTGACAAACAGCAATGGTCAGAATTTAGAGCAGTTCTGCTCAAGTCAAAAGTGAAATAAAACGTTCTAGTCTTTGTCACGTGTGGCCAGGCGGGAACAGTATCATAATTTCATTCTGATAAAGACAGCCCTAGTAGGTATCGAAATCTAGGTCATTGTACCTACCAGTTATGTGCAACTGGTTGGCTGTGTATACTTATATTAAAACTACTATGTGGTTACTCAGTAAAAGCCATGTTTAAAACTGTAACATTTATATCTCTTCAAATGACTGTAAATTAGTTCGTATTAGGCAATAAGTGCCGGCCGCAGTGGCCGAGCGGTTTTAGGCGCTTTAGACCGGAACCGCGTGACTGCTACAGTCGCAGGTTCGAATCCTGCCTCGGACATAGATGTGTGTGATGTCCTTAGGTTAGTTAGGTTTAAGTAGTTCTAAGTTCTAGGTGACTGATGACCTCAGATGTTAAGTCCCATAGTGCTCAGAGCCATTTGAACCATTTTTAGGAATAAGTGATTACGTGTACTGAGCCTGGTTGGAAAGAACTGTGCAGGGTCACATGACGATGAGGAACGGAGCGCCGGCAACGCGGAGCGTGGTAACAGCCAGACACAACCTGAGGGTGTAGCAGTGGTAGCAGTGGCTGACGGTGACGTCACAGCATGCAACAGGCGAGTGGGGGGAGAGCCGTGACGTCGCACGCCACGGCCCAGGGCGACCTGTCGCAGCGGCCGACCGTCTTGCACGGGTCACTGAGCCGAACGGGTGGCACACAGTGGAGGCGGGGCACAGCAGATGTCCAACGTGGCGCCCACAGTGAACACATGCCTGCCAACTGACGTGCATCGGCGAAAGGATTCCCGAACCTGGGAGACCTGTTCCGACCACTAGCATTTGCGAATGCCTTATGGTCTCTGATGACTGATGTTCCTCATCACATGCCTGCGGTCATGGAATTATCATGCTGCAGAAGAAGATTAGCCCAAACAGTCGAGAATGGAGATGTCGCGGCACCGATGTCACCTCCATCTCGAAATGTCGATCAGTAGAAGGAGGACCACCAGCGCCTTCTGCATTGCCTGCACCTGGGTAGCTCTATGACCATGCACCATGTGGTGGGATGCGGAGAATCTTTGTAGAGGTAGACGTATACATATCGAGACTGTGCTAGAGTGGAACCAGAAAAGGAAACGATATTATGTGCTGAATGTATTTAGTTTTTAGAACATTGAATTTCAGTGTTGTCCCCACATTCATCATGGTTCAAAGAAAAAAACGGAATGTTGAATTTAAGAAAGTGCATTCCTGAGTATGAGCAGTGCTAGTTCAAAGGGAAAAAATAGATCTTTTTACGTTTTCAGATTAATTAACATAGGCATATACTGAGTCATAATAAAAGTATTTCCACAAACATATTCCTTTCTAATTTGTCACTGTCTAAGTTTTTTGTCGTAAATTTCTATTGTTCTTTTGTGTTCCAATATATGTGGTCTTACACTTCGTACTGTTTTTACAGCAAATGCTGTTATCGCGAAAAGAAGGAAATTTGGGTTATTACAGTTGAAGTGAAACACAACAGATGACAGCGTTTTTCCCCCTGGACTGTTGTTAAATGTATTTCTTCACAGTCTCGATTTTGGGGAAAATTATGAAATGACAGCTCACTATTGTAAAGGCCTAGACCACATGCAGTGCCAGCGGCCCCAAACTTCCGCAAGTCTATACCGAGACGCAGACCAACCTCCAAGGTAGCTTCTGTAGTTCGACCCTCTACTACCGGGTGACAGCTATTGAACTGTATGAAACAAAAACGTCGTAACTTCTGAACAGTTTGTGTTAGGACGTTCAAGCTGCACGGTTGGTCGCGAGGCATGATGCGAATTAGTATGAGCATGGGCACGTGCCTAGATGTTGTCGGCCATTTGCACGTGAAAACGTTATGATACAGTGTGCATGAGGGTATAGCACTAGTGAAGGCCTACTACGCGAGTAATAACAGCCCAACTGCGGTTCACAGGAAGTTTGCGACCGATTTCAAGCTGAAGACAAGCGGTCCAAGTGTGCTAACAATCAAGAATCTGATTCGAAAGTTTCGTGATGCCAGTGTTGGCAATGTCAGTCGTCCAAAAAGGATGAAAACGCCTGAAAATATTGAGAAGGCACGCGCTGTATTTCAACCCAGCCTCAGGATATCGACCAGACTAGCTGAATAACAGGTGGGAATCAAGTGAACGACAATGCGACAAGTTTTTGTTGAAGACCTGCATCTCTTCTCATACAGTATCCAAATCCATCATCCATTCAGCCCCAGCGCCATGGAATAGCGGTTGTGTTTCCTCAACACTGCTTCCCACAGAATTGATGAACTGGACTTTGATGTGAACATGGTTTGGTTTAGTCACGAAGCCTGCTTTCAATTGGACGGGTTCCTCAATAAGAAAAATTGACGCATTTGGGAGACTGAGAATCAGCATTTCGCAATCGTGAGGTCTCTTCACCCTCAACTGGTGACTGTTTGGTGTGCCACGGAATAAACGTTGCAATATTCCTTCATGGCACGGTGACTACCGAATGGTACATGAAGAATTTGGAAGACGACTTCATCCACATTAACCAAATCGACTCTGATTTTCACAAGATATGGTTCTTGCATGACGGAGCTCAACCTCTTCGAAGCACGAAAGTGTTTGATGTCCTGGACCGCATTCTGGCTATGGGACACCCAGACGCCACTGGCATGAGCCTCGAATGGTCGCCATATTCTCTGGATCTGAGCTTCGTGTGTAAGCTGCAGGCTCTTCTGATGAGACTACCTCAACTATCAGGCTGTGATGAAATATTACGAGAGAGCTTCAGTCTGCTTCAGAGATGAGGGTGCACCTACGTTATCATTAAAATTAGATGGAGTGATAAAGAAATGTTTTGTTCACACTAAAGTTTCTCTTCAGGCGCCTTCCTATGCCACTACATTCCTGAACCCAGGATCCCCCAGGCTTGAGTCGAACTCATTCTGATGAATGAGAAGGTGGTTCCAAGCATCCGGTATTGGTCACTGCGCTACCCATTCGCTACGCTATGGCAATTATAGTTGCTGACAAAATATCGATAACGCTATATAAATACCTTTTCAAAAGTATCGATATACAGGGTGATTAAAAAAAATACCACAACTTTAAAAATGTGTATTTAATGAAAGAAACATAATATAACCTTCTGTTATACATCATTACAAAGAGTATTTAAAAAGGTTTTTTTTCACTCAAAAACCAGTTCAGAGATGTTCAATATGGCCCCCTCCAGACACTCGAGCAATATCAACCCGATACTCCAACTCGTTCCACACTCTCTGTAGCATATCAGGCGTAACAGTTTGGATAGCTGCTGTTATTTCTCGTTTCAAATCATCAATGGTGGCTGGGAGAGGTGGCCGAAACACCATATCCTTAACATACCCCCATAAGAAAAAATCGCAGGGGGTAAGATCAGGGCTTCTTGGAGGCCAGTGATGAAGTGCTGTGTCACTGGCTGCCTGGCGGCCGATCCATCGCCTCGGGTAGTTGACGTTCAGGTTTCATAACTACCCTTTTTCGTAGGACTCTCCATACAGTTGATTGTGGAATTTGCAGCTCTCTGCTAGCTCTGCGAGTCGATTTTCCTGGGCTGCGAACAAATGCTTGCTGGATGCGTGCTACATTTTCATCACTCGTTCTCGGCCGTTCAGAACTTTTCCCTTAGCACAAACACCCATTCTCTGTAAACTGTTTATACCAACGTTTAATACACCACCTATCAGGAGGTTTAACACCATACTTCGTTCGAAATGCACGCTGAACAACTGTCGTCGATTCCCTTCTGCCGTACTCAATAACACAAAAAGCTTTCTGTTGAGCGGTCGCCATCTTAGCATCAACTGACGCTGACGCCTAGTCAACAGCGCCTCAAGCGAACAAAGGTACAACTAAATGAAACTTTATAGCTCCCTTAATTCGCCGACAGATAGTGCTTAGCTCTGCCTTTTGTCGTTGCAGAGTTTTAAATTCCTAAAGTTGTGGTATTCTTTTTGAATCACCCTGTATATAGGCGACGCGTGTTTCATCGAAATATCGATATGGAAATACTGAAACGGCAATATCGAGTAAATATCTGAAATTGTTCTTTTGAAATCGTAGTAGAACACCGTTTTACTTTCACTGTTGGAAAGAGCCTTACTACGTTTTGAGATTTCACCACGTCCAGTCTTTCTCTTTGACTGTGTGAAGCAAGTATAGATGGCACAAAGAAGTAGCCCAATTACACTGGGGGTGGCGGTGTGGATGAAATAGCGTAACGAGATTTGCGATGTGAAGAAATAGCACAACAGTTGCGTTAAAAACAATTACTTCTTCACTGTTTCACATCAGGGTTCTTCAAAAATAGTTGCTCACAATGAAAAACAAAAATCTAAATGACAAGATTGGTCTTTTCGATGGTCGAAGACGTGTGTAAGGAGATGCTGACGTAATCGGCGCTCATGGATATCAACAGAAACTGCAAAGTTAGATCCGATATGTGACGAAACCGAATGACGGACCCGTCGGACACTTCTTATTGTGTCACTTACATGCAGTCACCATTGTTAGCAAAGTGATAATCGCCAAGCGTGAACATGATTCGTTTTCCTTTCAGTTTTTGCTCTAAGGGGTTAGGCAGGTTGCTATCTTATTCAAAATGGCTCTGAGCACTATGGGACTCAATATCTGAGATCATCAGTTGCCTAGAACTTAGAACTACTTCGACCTAACTAATCTAAAGACATCACACACATCAATGCCCGAGGTAGGATTCAAACCTGCGACCGTAGCAGTCGCGCGGTTCCGGACTGAAGCGCCTAGAACCGCTCGTCCACAACGGCCAGCTGCTAGCTTGTTGATGTACAGAATATCTAGTAATAACTCAGTACTTAAATATACATCTCTGAAACGTGCAGTATATTTACAGTGTGCAGCCGATATCTTTATCGGCCGATACATCGATATTACTTTCGTCGATGTATCGACCCGTCGATACTGTTCAACGACATATAGAGGGCAAATAATATTATATTTTTAAATATTGATATATCGAATTCCCGATATCTTTCTGAAATATCAATAGTACTAGCGGCAATACAGATAAATACAGTTAATCGTGCTCCATGCAGAATATGCGATCGTTTCTAAAACATTTAACCATGCACCTTCTGCTTTTTTTCCAGTAGCACCTACGAACCTTTCTTTACGTTACTGACTAGGACTTGTCTAATTTATTGGTATCCTAGAAAAGAACTTCATTATTGCATCTCTCTCTCGTTCATCTCAGAACGCATTCCTCTCATCCCCATTTAATCTGAACTACAGTCATTGTCTTCCAGTCAAATTTGTTTCCTAGTTTGCTTGTTTTCCCTTCATACTTGCAAAGTATCCCTCCACTACTCCCTAAGTAACCGTCAATTTTTGTATAGTTTTCGACTTTACGTTATATTTCAGAGATACAGCAAGTTTACCTATGAAAACACTACTTACTTTAACAACAAAAGTGCACAACGTTCTGTTCCGTTTCTCTCTTCCCCGGACATCCAGTTGTTTTCAGCTGCCATAGAGACCAAAACTCAGCAATTGCATTGTATTGTTAATTTACACTATTTTCTTACAAATATGTTGGTTTTACATCGTCATAGTAGTTTTACAGTTGGTTGTCAGACATAATTTTAAAAATTTATTTTACCACATTATTCCTTTCTCGCTGACGCTGATCGTCACTCGAGGCAAGCAGTACAACGTGAGAAGAGTTTAATAATATGGAGTCTGACCGCATGTAGTTTCTTTCAATTGTGAATGTTTCATCATTATGATGAAGTCTGAAGGAAGCAGTAACATTAGTCCATATTTTATCCAGTGTAATAACATAGGCTGAATCATTACCTTGTTTCTTAATAGTTGTTAGAACAGATTGGGTTGAAACGGAATCAAAGCATTTGTCAACATCTATGAACTCCAGATAAAGTGGTATTCATACTGACATATTCGTTCTACAGGGTGAGTCACTAACTATTGCCACCAAGAATAACTTTTCAGCTACTACCATACTTTCGGAGTTATTCTAGGTGGCAATAGTTAGTGACTCACTCTGTATAATTAAGTCCACACAAATGCTACACATCAGCTAGGTAAGGCTACATTATGAAGTTGCTGATTTAAATCGAATGTTTAGTGTGTGTGAAATCTCCAAGTTTCATATTTGTTTGTACGAACTTTCCTTTTATGTTGTTGTTGTTGTTGTGGTCTTCAGTCCTGAGACTGGTTTGATGCAGCTCTCCATGCTACTCTATCCTGTGCAAGCTGCTTCATCTCCCAGTACCTACTGCAACCTACATCCTTCTGAATCTGCTTAGTGTATTCATCTCTTGGTCTCCCCCTACGATTTTTACCCTCCACGCTGCCCTCCAAAACTAAATTGGTGATCCCTTGATGCCTCAGAACATGTCCTACCAACCGATCCCTTCTTCTGGTCAAGTTGTGCCACAAACTCCTCTTCTCCCCAATCCTATTCAATACTTCCTCATTAGTTATGTGATCTACCCATCTAATCTTCAGCATTCTTCTGTAGCACCACATTTCGAAAGCTTCTATTCTCTTCTTGTCCAAACTATTTATCGTCCATGTTTCACTTCCATACATGGCTACACTCCATACAAATACTTTCAGAAACGACTTCCTGACACTTAAATCTATACTCGATGTTAACAAATTTCTCTTCTTCAGAAACGCTTTCCTTGCCATTGCCAGTCTACATTTTATATCCTCTCTACTTCGACCATCATCAGTTATTTTGCTCCCAAATAGCAAAACTCCTTTACTACTTTAAGTGTCTCATTACCTAATCTAATTCCCTCAGCATCACCCGACTTAATTCGACTACATTCCATTATCCTCGTTTTGCGTTTGTTGATGTTCATCTTATATCCTTCTTTCAAGACACTGTCCATTCCATTCAACTGCTCTTCCAAGTCCTTTACTGTCTCTGACAGAATGACAATGTCATCGGCGAACCTCAAAGTTTTTACTTCTTCTCCATGGATTTTAATACCTACTCCGAATTTTTCTTTTGTTTCGTTTACTGCTTGCTCAATATACAGATTGAATAACATCGGGGAGAGGCTAAAACCCTGTCTTACTCCCTTCCCAACCACTGCTTCCCTTTCATGTCCCTCGACTCTTATAACTGCCATCTGGTTTCTGTACAAATTGTAAAAAGCCTTTCGCTCCCTGTATTTTACCCCTGCCACCTTCAGAATTTGAAAGAGAGTATTCCAGTCAACATTGTCAAAAGCTTTCTCTAAGTCTACAAATGCTAGAAACGTACATTTGCCTGTCCTTAATCTTTCTTCTAAGGTAAGTCGTAAGGTCAGTATTGCCTCACCTGTTCCAGTATTTCTATCGAATCCAAACTGATCTTCCCCGAGGTCGGCTTCTACTAGTTTTTCAATTCGTCTGTAAAGAATTCGTGTCAGTATTTTGCAGCTGTGGCTTATTAAACCGATTGTTCGGTAATTTTCACATCTGTCAAAACCTGCTTTCTTTGGGATTGGAATTATTATATTCTTCTTGAAGTCTGAGGGTATTTCGCCTGTTTCATACATCTTGCTCACCAGATGGTAGAGTTTAGTCAGGACTGGCTCTCCCAAGGCCGTCAGTAGTTCCAATGGAATGTTGTCTATTCCGGGGGCCTTGTTTCGACTCAGGCCTTTCAGTGTTTCCTTTCATAGAAATCGAAAATTATACTTTAATATCACCTATTTTAGTAAACATCCACTGACAAAAACTTACGCACGTAGAAAGAATGGTCTGGTTTTTATACAGTACTGTACACGTAAATGTATTCATTGGTATGTAACTAATTGGAATTGCAGTAATGTGTGACGTATAAAACGTCTGTTATGTAAGCACGTTATCAGATCTGACAGAGTACGGTACAAACTATGTTTCAAATATGTGTGCTATGTGGTCACAAGAGCAGTTACGGGGTATACCTAAAAAAAAAAAAAAAAAAATACTGTGACAAATGTGTCCGGCAACAACTATTTGCTGAGATCTGGGTCATTTTACTCGCGCAGAGGACGGTCAGTACCCTGTGGTGTAGAATTCTTCCTGTTGCCGCTCTTTGCCCTTTTTTGTGTTCTTTTTGGTTGCATGTATCTCTGCGTTTAACACTTTGACTGTGGTGCTATTGTTAGGTGTAGTACTTACAACTATCTCATACATACGCTATTGTATGTTGATTGTGCTGACAAAAGAACAAAATTAGTGATGCCATGACTTATGAACAAGGTAAACAGCTAACTGAATTTATTTATTCAGCTCAAGAAATGTTACTACGGTTTAGGCAACTGCACTACTGTCATTTACGGTTTCGCGTATGTATGTCCATTTTCAGAAGGACATCTCTGGAAACACTTTGTTGCCAAGTTAGAAATTTTACGCAAGTCTTCATTGTACATTACTCATGGGAAACATTCAGGAAAGGAATGTACCAGCATAAACATGAAATTCATTTTTATATGAAACATGAAGTGAAGAATATGGTCATTTGTGAAACTTTATGGCGAAAGTTTAGACAACCTCGCATTTGCGAAAAAACGGTGAACGCTTCTACAACCTTCAACATCTTGTAGTGGGATCCTAAAGACAAAATAAGAGACGTACGAGGACTGCCTTTAAATTCTTACGATAGCAATGAAAGAAAGCTTTTTTTTGTACTAACCGTTTCATTGGTTCTCAAATTATTTGTCTTCAAAATTTACACTCTTTTGCAAACGTTCGAAGAAGACCAGCAAAAACTTATGCTACTCTTACGTTGGTAAGGGACGGCTGACATAATGCTAGTGCGGGAATAGCGACCATTTGAATTTGTGAGTCCGTACAATGCTGCAGTCGTACGAAAACTTCTCAAAAGTGTAGCTAAAAACCGCCTCAGTGATATGATTTGAGGGAGCCACGCTATAGCGCTGTCTCGCAGTCACGTGTTCTACGGTTTTGAATCGATTGATCTCAGGTAGATCCTCAGTTTACAGATTCACATAACAAGTTAGGATTTTCTAAAGAGTGGTTCGTTAGCAATCCTATGTCGAAGACTTTTTCCTTGGAGGTCATCGCCACAGTACCAGTCAGTGGTCGAGGTACCAGCTCTGACATAAAATTTCTTTCTCCAGTTTGTACTTTTCTTAGTGAACAAAAATAGAATGTAAATATAATACAAGCACTGGATCATAACAAGTAATAAGTATTAACAAGGAATCATAAATATGAGGGTCATTCAATAATTAAAGAGACAAATTAGTCTGGAGTAAAAAAGAGTTTATTTTTACAAAATATTTTTCTACTTTTCAACATAATCCCTTTGAACATTTAATCACTTCTTCCAATGGGCTACAAGCTTTTTTATTCCGGATGCAAAGAACTCTTTATATTGATGTTTGAACCAATTCCCCACAAACTTTTTCACGTCCTCGTTGTCCTGGAACCTCTTCACACGCAATGCCTCCTTCGGTGCACCAAACAAATGGAAATCGCTAGGTGCTAAATCAAGACTGGAAGGGGGATGAGTCAATATTTCCCAGCCCATATTGTCGATGGTTTCACAGGTTAACTGAGCAATATGAGGGCGTGCGCTGTCTTGCTGGAGAGTCACACCTCTCCTCTGGGATCCACGACTCCTCTCTCTCATGTCTGGCTTCACCTTGTTTAAAAGCAAATCCAAGAAGTACTGGCTGTTCATTGTACTCTGCTCTTCGAGATAATCACAAAAACTGGACTTCAGCGTCCCAGAACACCGTCGAATGACTTTTCCTGCTGAATTTGCTCTTGAAAGATGAGTTGGTGTGCTTCCACTCCATGCTTTGTATTTTTGATTCTGGCTCATAATACTGAACCCAAGTTTCATCACAAGTTAAAATTTTGTTGAGGAAGTTCTCACCTTCTCTTTCACAACGTTCCTTTAGCTCTGTTCACACTCTCAATCTTGTTTCCTTTTGTAGCCGCGTCAGCTCCATTGGGTCCCATCTTGCACACGTTTTGCGGTACTTCAGTTTGTTACAGATAATGTTATGAACTGTACCAGTACTAGCTTGAACCTTATCAACTATCGTTTCCACAGTCACACGGCGGTAGGCAGGAATAATGTCATCAATTTGACTTTCAAGCGAGGGAGTTGAAACTGCAACTGGTCGGTCAGAACAGTGTTCCTCAGTCACTGAGTCGCGACCATTTTTGAACTGCTCTACCCACTTGTAACAATTTGCACGATTCATACAATCTTCACCATAAACTTCGGATATTCTGCAGTATATATTCACTGGTTTCTCGCCTTCAGCAAGTAAAAAACGAATAACAGAACGTGGTTCAACTAATGTGGACGTTTCAAGCGGACTCCCATCTTGAAATGTATTTTTAAGGTTATAAAGAAAACAGTGGCAGGAGGAACAAGACTTCTGGTCAGGTGACTACAGGGTTATAAATACAAAATCAAATAGGGGTAATGCAGGAGTAGGTTTAATAATGAATAAAAAAATAGGAGTGCGGGTTAGCTTCTACAAACAGCATAGTGCACGAATTATTGTGGCCAAGATAGACACAAAGCCCATGCCTACTACAGTAGTACAAGTTTATATGCCAACTAGCTCTGCAGATGATGAAGAAATAGATGAAATGTATGACGAGATAAAAGAAATTATTCAGGTAGTGAAGGGAGACGAGAATTTAATAGTCATGGGTGACTGGAATTCGTCAGTAGGAAAAGGGAGAGAAGGAAACATAGTAGGTGAATATGGATTGGGGGGAAGGAATGAAAGAGGAAGCCGCCTTGTAGAATTTTACACAGAGCGTAACTTAATCATAGCTAACACTTGGTTCAAGAACCATGAAAGGAGGCTGTATACATGGAAGAAGCCTGGAGATTCTGACAGGTTTCAGATAGATTATATAATGCTAAGACAGAGATTTAGGAACCAGGTTTTAAATTGTAAGACATTTCCTGGGGCAGATGTAGATTCTGACCACAATCTACTGGTTATGAACTGCAGATTGAAACTGAAGAAACTGCAAAAAGGTGGGAATTTAAGGAGATGGGACCTGGATAAACTGAAAGAACCAGAGGTTGTAGAGAGTTTCAGGGAGAGCATTAGGGAACAATTGACAGGAATGGGGGAAAGAAATACAGTAGAAGAAGAATGGGTAGCTCTGAGAGATGAAGTGGTGAAGGCAGCAGACGATCAAGTAGGTAAAAAGACGCGGGCTAATAGAAATCCTTGGGTAACAGAAGAAATATTGAATTTAATTGATGAAAGGAGAAAATATAAAAATGCAGTAAATGAAGCAGGCAAAAAGGAATACAAACGTCTCAAAAATGAAATCGACAGGAAGTGCAAAATGGCTAAGCAGGGATGGCTAGAGGACAGATGTAAGGATGTAGAGGCTTGTCTCACTAGGGGTAAGATAGATACTGCCTACAGGAAAATTAAAGAGACCTTTGGAGAGAAGAGAACCACTTGTACGAATATCAAGAGCTCAGATGGCAACCCAGTTCTAAGCAAAGAAGGGAAAGCAGAAAGGTGGAAGGAGTATATAGAGGGTTTATACAAGGGCGATGTACTTGAGGACAATATTATGGAAATGGAAGAGGATGTAGATGAAGATGAAATGGGAGATAAGATACTGCGTGAAGAGTTTGACAGAGCACTGAAAGACCTGAGTCAAAACAAGGCCCCGGGGGTAGACAACATTCCATTAGATCTACTGATGGCCTCGGGAGAGCCTGTCATGACAAAACTCTACCATCTGGTGAGCACGATGTATGAGACAGGCGAAATACCCTCAGACTTTAAGAAGAATATAATAATTCCAATCCCAAAGAAAGCAGGTGTTGACAGATGTGAAAGTTACCGAACTATCAGTTTAATAAGTCACAGCTGCAAAATACTAACGCGAATTCTTTACAGACGAATGGAAAAACTGGTAGAAGCCGACCTCGGGGAAGATCAGTTTGGATTCCGTAGAAATGTTGGAACACGTGAGGCAATACTGACCTTACGACTTATCTTGGAAGAAAGATTGAGAAAAGGCAAACCTACGTTTCTAGCATTTGTAGACTTAGAGAAAGCGTTTGACAATGTTGACTGGAATACTCTCTTTCAAATTCTGAAGGTGGCAGGGGTAAAATACAGGGAGCGAAAGGCTATTTACAATTTGTACAGAAACCAGATGGCAGTTATAAGAGTCGAGGGGCATGAAAGGGAAGCAGTGGTTGGGAAAGGAGTGAGACAGGGTTGTAGCCTCTCCCCGATGTTATTCAATCTGTATATTGAGCAAGCAGTAAAGGAAACAAAAGAAAAATTCGGAGTAGGTATTAAAATTCATGGAGAAGAAGTAAAAACTTTGAGGTTCGCCGATGACATTGTAATTCTGTCAGAGACAGCAAAGGACTTGGAAGAGAAGTTGAACGGAATAGAGAGTGTCTTGAAAGGAGGATATAAGATGAACATCAACAAAAGCAAAACGAGGATAATGGAATGTAGTCAAATTAAGTCGGGTGATGCTGAGGGAATTAGATTAGGAAATGAGACACTAAAAGTAGTAAAGGAGTTTTGCTATTTAGGGAGTAAAATAACCGATGATGGTCGAAGTAGAGAGGATATAAAATGTAGACTTGCAATGGCAAGGAAAGCGTTTCTGAAGAAGAGAAATTTGTTAACATCGAATATAGATTTAGGTGTCAGGAAGTCGTTTCTTAAAGTATTTGTATGGAGTGTAGCCATGTATGGAAGTGAGACATGGGCGATAACTAGTTTGGACAAGAAGAGAATAGAAGCTTTTGAAATGTGGTGCTACAGAAGAATGCTGAAGATAAGGTGGGTAGATCACGTAACTAATGAGGAGGTATTGTATAGGATTGGGGAGAAGAGAAGTTTGTGGCACAACTTGAGTAGAAGAAGGGATCGGTTGGTAGGACATGTTCTGAGGCATTGGAGGGCAGCGTGGAGGGTAAAAATCGTAGAGGGAGAGCAAGAGATCAATACACTAAGCAGATTCAGAAGGATGTAGGTTGCAGTAGGTACTGGGAGATGAAGAAGCTTGCACAGGATAGAGTAGCATGGAGAGCTGCATCAAACCAGTCTCAGGACTGAAGACCAGAACAACAACAACAAAGAAAACAATGTTGATAAATCTGCTGATCAGGGCTCATCATAGTGACGCCAACTTATAGCCATAAAAGTACCAAACTTGCCCCCCTAACAGTTTTTTCCCCAGACCAATTTGTCTCTTTAATTATTGAATGACCATCGTACAATAATTACCCAACAACATTAATAATTATTATTATTAAATAATAATGTTTTTTCCCAGTCAGCGTTCATGTACACACATCGGATGATTCAAAAAGAAAAAACAACAGATGTCAGTTGTTTAATACAGGCAAACCCTAAAGGCTAGAAACATGTTGCGCATGTTACTGGATAGAAGAATGTTCGAAGTTTTGACCAAACTGCGCTGTTGTCGTTTGTAGCAACACAGGGGAAATCATTTTGTGTGTTGGAGCTTGCGCGAAGCCAATCCGTTGTTAAAGTGCAACGTGCATTCCGCCGTCGATTCAGCAAGAAGCCGCCTCCGCACAAGCAGACTTATGACGCAATAAAAATTCTTGGAAGTTGATTGCGTATACAAAGGGAAGAGCACTGGTCGACCACGCACGTCTCATGAAAACGTCATGCGTATCCGAGATGCGTTCACAAGGTGTGGCGTGTTGTGAAACGGCGCCTCCGTAAGAAGCCTTCCAAGATGTACTTGGCGTCAGAGCGAACCTAACAGAATTTCTCTGGGATATAGTAGAGGACACTTTTTCGAAATGGTTCAAATGGCTCTGAGCACTATGGGACTCAACTGCTGAGGTCATTAGTCCCCTAGAACTTAGAACTAGTTAAACCTAACTAACCTAAGGACATCACACACATCCATGCCCGAGGCAGGATTCGAACCTGCGACCGTAGCGGTCTCGCGGTTCCAGACTGCAGCGCCAGAACCGCGCGGCCACTTCGGCCGGCTGTTTCGAAATGACTCGTCTTTTCGGCCGAATCGACGTTCCATCTATCGGCAAAGCAAGCAACCATAATGGAAGAATTGGGGGGGGGGGTCACAGAATCTTGGCGTCGTCGTCGCACATGAAAGAGACTCAATGAAACTGAATGTGTTTGTGCCGTTTCTATTCACAAAGTTTACGGACCTTTCTTTTTTGCGGCGGAAACTGTGACAGGAATGTCGTACCTGGACATGCTACAACTTTGGTTGTGTCCCCAACTTCACAAAGATTCCAATGGTTTCACTTTTATGCATGACAGCGCCCCGACTCACTGTCATCTTGAGGTTCGGCATTATCCTAAGAATATCATTCCACAACGTTGGGGTGAAAGAGGTGAACAATAAGATCTTCTTCATTGTTTTTGGCTTCCTAGGACAACAGACGTCGCACCTTACGATTCGTTCCTATGAGGGTACATGAAATACAGAGAGTCGTTGTACCACCTATGGCTGCTATTCTTCTAGAGTTGAGAAATCTAATTGCTGAAGCTGTCGATTCATCAAACAGGGATCAGTTGATTCGTGGGTGGAATGAAATGGACTACTGTTTCTATTTTTCTCCAGCAACGCATGATGCTCATGTTGAGAGTATGGTATAGTGTCTGTGCGAATATAAAACTTCGAAACTTTCTCAATCCAGTGACACGCTCAACATGTTCCAGTCTTTCACAGTTTGTAACAAATAATTAATATCTTTCCTTTCTTTTTGAATGACCCCAGCGATAAGTGCATGGGAGACAGTAAATCATGGGATCAATCCTGACATGGAAAGAGCAATACTGACAGTGACAGAGGGCATGGCATTAAAAACTGCTGCAAATACCTATCGAGCAACAAGAAATACGTTGAAGAGGAGAGTTTGTAAAAAAATAAATCTATGTGCTATTGGCAACAAGAAGGTATTTGGAGGGTTTCGGTGACTTTTACATTAAAATAAGAAAAGGAAATTTAAGGCCCTATCCTACTGATTTTTCGGCATGAAAGTTAAGGATCTGTCGCCTAAGGCATTTGAGCTGTCAAAGAGCACCAAATTTTGGAATAATTTTGACAAGAAAACCAGAATGGCTGAGAAGACGTGGACTGCTGGTTTCCGTAAGAGAACCCCAACGGCGACGGTGAGGGCAAGAGACCTCACGAACACTGTGCCTCTCTCTGTTTGTGGTGACGAAAATGACAACATTTGTGCAAAGACTGGCCTAAAATTGTATCACCCACTTCACTTTCTCTCAGTAGTAGTAATAAACGTTTCTTTGGAATATGGCAACTATATTAGGTAACTGATTTTTTTTACTCTCAACGTGTACTGTACCATAAATACAAACTTCTTACTCTCAGTACTCTTTTTCAAAGATAAAACTACTTTCCTAAATTTATTTAGCCATTTTTAGCTATGTGCCCATTATCTGATAATAAATATATATTCCTGTTCCTTGTATACAATGAGAAAGGCTTGTCCGTTGTCACAACACAAGTACCATAATTCCTGTCAGCAACAACTCCAATTGCAAATGTTCTATAACAGATAAGGTCTCTGTCATAATAAGCCTCCAATCCTGCAAGAGGCTTTTAATTACCCCTTACTACAGCAATAGTCATCCATGAATTCCCTGGTACTACTTCATTTGTAGTACAAGAAAAATTAATCTTACAGCCAACAAACGGGTCCACTTGCACACTGGAATCCATTGGGGTTTCAGAGGCTCATAGGGAAGTACCTGCGTTCTGAATTAACCGAACGTGAGACCTCGTACTTGGATTTTTCGGGAACGCGCATTTTAACAACAGATTACCGCCTTCCGTGACTTCAGTGGCCGAATGCATCGTGGTGTGCCGCCTTGACCAGCAGCACAGTAAAGTATTCGTTGCTGTGACACAGCGCTATAATATATATTTCTCAGCATCCGGTTCTTTCGAACCAAATTTTTCTTTTTTCTGCATGGTAGAATATAAATGCTTGGTGGTGGCGTAGTTTGATGCCATAACCTGGATTCGCGTGTATGAAGTGAGATAGAGCGAGTAATGTTCTGATTAGTGTCGCGTGTCGATCCTCAGCATTTCACTTTGTCCACCATAGATCCCATTTATTCATACTTTTATTAAATAAATATTTTTTTGTATGATGTTTCTTTAATAATTTTGTTGTCTTGTCATGTTTAAGATCAATAAATCGATTTTGAGTTAGACTCCTTCGGGAATCACAGAGTAGCGAGCACGGAGGACATGTACAAGGACTGTGGACAGGTGGCGCTCGATGGGAATGTGGGTCAGCCAGCAGATGTGCCGAGATAGTCCGTGCAGTTGGGATAAATACTGTATCCGGGTAGCACAAGTTCGTTAACGCACTTGCCTAGTAAGCAGAAAATCCCAGGTTCGAATCCCAGACGAGCACACACCTTTCACTATATGCCACACAAAGTGCTAATGCAGCTGACATCAATAATCCCTCCCCTTTCCGTATCTTTCTCCCCCACGCCTCCTCCTTCAATTTAAATCATAATCGTGTTATGATGGATGGTTTCATTTAATCTTGGTGTGCCCCTGTACTTGACTGCTGCTTGCTTTTCGACTCGTACAAATATATCGACGTTGCTTTTCCTGTGCCAAACTGCAGTATGTTCTCGCTATTGGTAAGCACTGTGGACTTATAAGGTTTGTTTAGACTCGACTTTTGCAACATTTGCGTCAATGACGTATATGTTTCACTGTGACATTCTGTTGTGTCGATTGTGTTATTTGTTACACATGTGCATTTTACTGTGCTTTGTAGTTTTGATTCATATGGTTTTTGGCATATCAGCGTACGAATAAGAAAGGTTGGACACTTGGAATTTAGTTACCAACTCTCCCAGATGACGGTCGTACAGTTTGCAGCTGAAATATCGCCAGATATCGTGTAACGGATTCACGTCCGGAAAGTGATGATATATCCTTGCTATTATCTATCGCTGTTCATATTTGTTGCTTAGGTGCACAAGCTTTACATTATCTCATTTACCGAATGCTGCCGAATATTCAGGGAGATACTTACGTTTAAATCAGTCTTCTTCGCAGTTATATTCTGCAAGAGAGCAAACTGTGTATTGTTTCTCGTTTGTGGATACTGACGCATAAATGTGTACATCGTGTTAGTAGTACGTTAAAAAAGTGAAGTATAAGCTTTCTGAGAAGTGGAGAAAAACGGAAGCTGTTGAGGAAAATAACAATGTCAGTCTTTATCAGTACATAATACTGCAGAATGGACTTGAAGAACTGTTAACACAGCGGAATAATTCAGACATAATTGGCGTCTCTATTTATCCTTCGGGAATTTACTGTGTACGTTCAGTACTGCTTTTGGAAGCATATTTTTTACTACACTGCAGAAATACAAAAAACGCAGTGTAATCCGCTTTCAGTACATTCAGAGGCAGCCAGGTGTTGCGAAGGTTACGCAACAGGAGTGGAATTTCTTGTTTCCCCTTTTCTTGATGAAGACCTGCCAGTTGCTATTCTTTTTTTTTTTTTTTTCGTCACGGAATTCAGAAAACAGGTTGCAGTACTTTGGACAGCTGAAAACGAACTCTCACCTCCAAATGAAATGCAGTATTTAAGGGTAGAAAAGAAAGAAAAAACGGTTCACCTCTGTCGCCGACAGGCGCCACTGCAGCTTCCCCGCCTGACGAGTGAAATTATCAGCCCTCCAGTAACTCCCCAACCACCGCTTCATCCTGTCACATTTTTCTCAAGCTGCCATAATTATGACACGATTCTAATTGTTTCGAGCATACAAACTATTTTCCAATAGCCTGGTTTAGCATATATTTCTATTATTTTTTGGACATAATTTGCTAACATGTTTGGTGTCCATATATAGTTTTGAAGTGGCAATATTAGACATAGTTCAGCGGCCCAAAAAGCTTAAGCGTATGTCTCGGAGAACTATCCTCAATGTACTGTGAGTTCCAGTGAAACCTTCTAAACATATATAAGCACTAGCTTAGCTCATGCTGCTTCGCTCATGTAAACTCTATAGTCTGCATAGACATTTTTTGATTTCAGAATGAGAAAGAAAGGATATTGCGGAGACATGGCTTAGCCACAGCCTGGGGGATGTTTCCAGAATGAGATTTTCACTCTGCAGCGGAGTGTGCGCTGATATGAAACTTCCTGGCAGATTAAAACTGTGTGCCCGACCGAGACTCGAACTCGGGACCTTTGCCTTTCGCGGGCAAGTGCTCTACCAACTGAGCTACCGAAGCACGACTCACGCCCGGTACTCACAGCTTTAATTCTGCCAGTACCTCGTCTCCTACCTTCCAAACTTTACAGAAGCTCTCCTGCGAACCTTGCAGAACTAGCACTCCTGAAAGAAAGGATATTGCGGAGACATGGCTTAGCCACAGCCTGGGGGATGTTTCCAGAATGAGAT
The DNA here is from genome assembly GCF_023864275.1 of Schistocerca cancellata. Taxonomy (NCBI): domain Eukaryota; kingdom Metazoa; phylum Arthropoda; class Insecta; order Orthoptera; family Acrididae; genus Schistocerca; species Schistocerca cancellata. The sequence goes on along the minus strand of NC_064626.1, from coordinate 60,515,952 downwards.
TTTCACTCTGCAGCGGAGTGTGCGCTGATATGAAACTTCCTGGCAGATTAAAACTGTGTGCCCGACCGAGACTCGAACTCGGGACCTTTGCCTTTCGCGGGCAAGTGCTCTACCAACTGAGCTACCGAAGCACGACTCACGCCCGGTACTGGCAGAATTAAAGCTGTGAGTACGGGGCGTGAGTCGTGCTTCGGTAGCTCAGTTGGTAGAGCACTTGCCCGCGAAAGGCAAAGGTCCCGAGTTCGAGTCTCGGTCGGGCACACAGTTTTAATCTGCCAGGAAGTTTCATTTTTTGATTTGTTTTTCTGTAATCGAATTTTTATTTTGTTCACAAACTGCAACTCTTAAAGGGTTCACGCTAATTAAAGCCCATAGAAGCATGTCTTTTCCGAATGTAGTTCTGACCAAAAAGCGATTCTTGTAGCTGGAGTCCAAGGTTTTTGTTAATCATTTCTTTTCCTTTTTTGTAGTCATGCCCTATTCCCTATTCCCTTAGGGGGTTGAATTTTCAAGAAAACTCAAAGACTTATTTTTATACTTCCAACCGAGAAGTCAAATACCAATTTCATAGATGTAGCTTTCAAGTGCGTTAATAGTTCTTTAATAATGATTTATTTTCAAAGAAACTTTCAGCCATTATTTCACCCCATTATGGGTGAATTTTCAAAAATGCTGGTACATGTATTTTTTTTTACTTCTGACTGAGAAACCAAGTACTATATCAATTTTCGTAGTTATAGCTTCAAAATTGCCTTTGGAGCGACGTATTTTCAAAGCGCTTTCCCCTAGTCCGTCCTGTAAGGAGTGGAATTTCGAACAATCCCTTCTTAAAAGGTGCCAGCACTATAAGACAGACACCTTCTCCAAATTTCAAGTTTCTTTCCTTACCAGTTTGGACTGGGTGATGTAGTGGGAAGTGAAATTGAAGCGTCCCCCATCCACCAGTGTCAGCCCAGTTTGCAGGTGAATGTAAGTTTAATTTACTGTTTTGTTTATGTATTTTTGTAATATTTGTAATATCTGTGAATTATCTAAAGTTTTGTATTTGTTTTTTATGTTTCATGTACGGAGAGGGCGGCGCAACGAACGGAGACAGCATCTTCGCTGCCGGGACCAGAGAGAAAATTGCTGGCCACTATACGTCGCGGGTCGACAGCCAAAGAGCAACAGAAGATCTAAAACCGAGTTGTTGCGTCGTGCTTCTAAAAATTAAAAAATTGAGAATTTGTAATCTTTGTACAGCAATGACGTCATAGAAAGTTTAATCATGTTGTAAATGTTCAGTTCTGTCTTGTCAAGGCTCAGGTTCACGTCTATATGTAGGATGATAATAAACTAGTGGATGCTACTAAAGTTTAAATACGTGTTCCGAGAATTTATTCATGAAGAAATTATGTTACGTAATTTATTTGACAAGATTATTAATTTTTGACAACGTCCATCGCGAGTTTGAATTTCGAAAGTTTATTCAATGTGGTTCTAATATTTGTTAAATCAGATAACGTGCATTAATGTAATTTCTGAGGAGAAACAAACGACATCTAAATTGAAAAAGTTTGCGCAAACCAATTGGAATGAGTGACGTAATTCTGCGCATACGACTCAAATGATGTTTTACAGTTTCGTTCAAGAACCATTCTGAGACAATTTAAAAAGAGTATAAATAATTTTGAAGTGTGTTGTAACTGACGTAGGTGACGAAGTCTACACATGGTCATATGTCAAAAGAAAATCATTTATAAAAAACTTACGTCGTTACACTACAGTGATTGATGATACGCCGGCCATTGTGGTCGAGCGGTTCTAGACGCTTCAGTCCGGAACCGCGCGACTGCTACGGTCGCAGGTTCGAATCCTGCCTCGGGCATGGATGTGTGTGATGTCCTTAGGTTAGTTAGGTTTAAATAGTTCTAAGTTCTAGGGGACTGATGACCTCAGATATTAAGTCCCATAGTGCTCTAAGCCATTTGAGCCTACTTCACCCCCTTTGGAGTCGAATTTCCAGAAACAATGAAATTCGTGCTTCTTTTTCTTTCTAACAGAGAAGGCAAATACGAATTTTCACAGATTTAGCTTCAAAGAATGCTTGTCTAATGAAATATTTCTAAAAAAAAACTTCCATCATTTATTTCACCCCTATAAAGGTTTAATTTCAAAAAAAAACAGTGAACCACTCTTTTTTTTTAATTTCTGATGGAGAAGTCAAATACAAAGTTTCATAGATTTAGGTTTAGAGAAATGCTTTCATAATGAAATGTTACACGAAAAATTCCATCCTCTAATTCAACCCCTCAGGTGGCGATTTTCCAAAAGCACTGAACATGTGTTTTTTTTTTTAAATTTTTAACCGAGAAGTCAAATACCAGTTTTCATAGATGTAATATTAAAAGTACTTCGGTAGTCCTTTAATAACGACATGCTCAAAAAGAACTGTCACGCAATATCATAGGAGTTAAATTTCAAAAAATTGCTTAAACACATATCTTTTTATTTCTCACCAAGAAACCGAATGCCAGTTCTCAAGGTCTAGCTTCAAAATTGCCTTAACAGCGAAATTTTCAAAAAAAACTTTCGTCCCCTGTTTCACCCCCTTAAAGAGGAATTTTGGAAAATTCCTTCTTCATCGACTCCTGCTGTTATAACATCAACACATTCTCCGAATTTCAGGTTTGTGTCCTTAGGGGTTTGGGCTGAGCAATGCTGAGGCAGTGAGTGAGTCAGTCGTTCGGAACATTGCGTTTTCTATATATATAGATTACACTACAGAATGCCAGATCAATAATGTGTACAGTTACACACTTTTCAGTTTCTCATTGTTTTCGGTAATCAGCATTTTATACTTCGCCGAATGAAACCTAACAGTTGTCGGCGGTAATTGTATAGTGTATAATTTATACTGATTTATAGTTTGTATGCGTTCGCTTCACTGTGACTAGACCCAAATTACTTTTTGTTTACCGTCAGCTTAGTAAAAATGTCCGTGGAGGCCGAAATCTTGGATGTGAAACTAAAGCCCTTTGGGCAAGTTATGCAAGCAGAGGACTCAGCACGAAGCTCGGAGGAACAGCAAGGCAAAGTTGAAGAGAACAACCAAGGTAAAGGTGGACAGCACCAGAATATCACTGAAAATACTGACGAGCAACACAGTGTTAGGGCATATACTGAGTGACATCGTTCATCATAGCAATTGACGACAATCTGATGGACCACAAAAGTCGAAGGAAGCCGTTTTCTTGACAAACAACCTGCTTGTGCCTTGTTGAAAGGCTCAGTCTAGCATTAAACTCTAGCAAGTCGTACAGGAAGTTCGTTTAATGGTGTTTCTAAGGAATTGCCACGAGCACCTCTTATAGAAAAAAAGACAAAAAGCCTCAGAAATGTGCATGTAACTGCTGCAGATTTAAAACTTGGGGAACAATTTCTCTTTAAATTATCTTTCTACCGCAATGTAAGTAAATTAATTTTTCCCATTTGCAAAAGACGTAATGCAGGAAAACGTCAAAATAAAAAATAATTTTATTTGACTACGATGGTATGCAGTTACCTTTTTCTTCCTCTCCTGTTACTTTGTCGTTCGTGAGTACGTAAATAATGAACAACGCAGACCCGACATAATTTCAGAAGAGAAAATTGCACGGTGTGTTTTTCAGCGACCTTCATAAAACGGAAGGACAATTGGAGGCGTCTACGTTAATGAAGTATGTACAAATGCGTTTTAGACAAATTTTCGTTTCGGAAGGCAATATGTTAAGTCTCCTTAGTGGACAGTAACGAAACTCGCAATCTTTGTGTAGATGGCAGCGGTGCTTCTGAAACAGATGGCCAACCGAACAAACTGCATAAACGCAGTGACGCAGATTCTTAGAAATTACAAAGTCATGATTTTCTTGTGTAAAGTTCAGAGTATTACAGAGTCGTTGAAAGTTAGTGGTGCATGTAGAATGCAGTCATATTAACCTTTTACATAGACTGTTCTCATGTGTGGCCTAGCGAAACTGGTTTCATCTGGTTGTAGCGGCGCAGTTAATTTTGCTCGTCCTACAGAAAGTATCCACTCAACCGCCTTCCCTGTTAAAAACGTTCTTCTACTGGAAAAACTATAGTAGGAGCAGTACCATTATAGGAATCCAATGGGCGCAACAAATGTTTCTCAGTATCAGGTTAACTGGACGATTAATTAAAAAGGTAGTTTGTGAGTGAAAACTTCAATATAGTGGCACTTGTTTGGTACAAAAACACTGCTGAACCCATGGAAATGACAAGTTCTAATCCCAATACCCACACGCAATCATAGTCGCTCGTAATTGGCAGCCTATGGTATCGAACCAAACCTAATATCAGAAAGAATTAAAAATGGATCATGTGTGACAGAATGCTCGTTCAAATATTACTCGTTTTTACCACTACGAGTGCTCAGTTTGCAGTCAAGGCTTTTATAAAATGCCACGCGGATTTTGGTTATTCAAATGCCACAGTTACCATATGAAAATCGGAATTTCATCTGTTCACTTTTTTCACACGTTTGCATCCACTTTGTGGCACTCCATGGCCAAGTTTTAATCATTGATCCGCAAAATTGTCACACCTATTCAGAGTTCCTTCTATCCGCAACCGAATATGATGATGGTTGAGATCTGAACTGACCTCTTTGGACTTTTCAAAGCAATTCTTTATCTCACAGAATACACGCAAACCTACTGTGCCCTGACTGGGTGATTTCCGTCATAGCCTATCCGGTATTAGCATTAATCTGTACAATCCCGCATCTCTTACCTTTGAGCAGTCACAACTTAATAGCTTTTATGAACAATTTACTAAGTGAACAAATTTAGAAAACCCACGGTTATAAAAATAGCTCTTTCTTTAAATAGCAGAATTATCGTAAAATGTTTGTTGTTTCCCCAGTCACCTAAACTGGCTAGCTGCACTTTACAACTTCTCCTGACAAGGGAACCTCCCCATCGCACCCCCCTCAGATTTAGTTATAAGTTGGCACAGTGGATAGGCATTGAAAAACTGAACACAGATCAATCGCGAAAACAGGAAGAAGTTGTGTGGAACTATGAAAAAAATGAGCAAAATATACAAACTGGGTAGAGTAGTCCATGTGCAAGACAAGCAACATCAAGGAAAGTAGGAGCTCCGGCGCGACGTGGTCCCGTGGTTAGCGTGAGCAACTGCGTACCGAGAAGTCCTTGGTTCAAGCCTTCCCACAAGTTAAATATTTAATAAACAAAACATATGTTTTAATAGCGCACAGGGAAAATTGTGCGACTGTGAAACTGTTGCATTTATTTGTTGCAGTTTATGTGACAAACTCTTATGTTTTCATCACTTTTTTGGGAGTGATTATCACATCCACAAGAAAACCTAAATCGGGCAAGGTATAAGAATCTTTTTACCCATTCGCCAAATGAACAAGTTAGGTGGGTCGACAAAATATTCCTGTCATGTGACGCACATGCTGTCACCAGTGTCGTATAGAATATATCAGACGTATTTTCCTGTGGAGGAATCGGTTGACCTATGACCTTGCGATCAAATGTTTTCGGTTCCCATTGGAGAGGCGCCTCCTTTCGTCTACTAATCGCACGGTTTTGCTGTGCGGTCGCAAAAAGCAGACACTAAACTTACTACAGTGAACAGAGACGTCAATGAACGAACGGACAGATCATAACTTTGCGAAAATAAAGAAAGGAAATACTTCACTCGAGGGTAGACTTGAACCAAGGACCTCTCATTCCGCAGCTGCTCACACTAACCACGGGACCACGGCGCCTGATGCCCGCATCTCGTGGTCGTGCGGTAGCGTTCTCGCTTCCCACGCCCGGGTTCCCGGGTTCGATTCCCGGCGGGGTCAGGGATTTTCTCTGCCTCGTGATGGCTGGGTGTTGTGTGCTGTCCTTAGGTTAGTTAGGTTTAAGTAGTTCTAAGTTCTAGGGGACTAATGACCGTAGCAGTTAAGTCCCATAGTGCTCAGAGCCACCACGGCGCCCCTGACCTCTCATTATCCTTGATGTTGCTTATCTTGCGCATGGACTACTCAGTTTGTATATTTTTTGCTCATTTTTTTCATAGTTCCACACAACTTCTTCCTGTTTCCTCGATTGATCTGTTTTCAGTTTTTCAAGGCCTATCCACTGTGCCAACGTATAACTAAATCTGAGGTGGGTGCGATGGGGAGGTTCCCTTGTGAGTATGATTCACTCTCTCTCTGTACGCAGTTCTCCACTACCATATTCTCAGTTAATAGACGTAAAAATATTCATTTTTTATCTTACTTTCCATTCACACCGTCATTTACATTAGCAAACAAATTAAATTAACAATAATTAATGAAAATTACAACAGTGTCAATTGGTTAGTTTTGTTCCAAAATATGTTTTAACTGTGTATTATTTCATAGTCCATGAAATGCTTACACCTTTTGGCCACGGTCTTAACTATTTGCAGCTAGCTACTGGATTACAGCACATTTGTCACGCGATAACCATTTGCTAGCTTCCTTCTCTTACATAGGTGCGAATAGTGGTGGCTGTTGTGTAAGAGCACAGGATTACATGAATACCCTAACTTTTGACACCTTGCAGATTTTTTTTTTCATTGAATGCTATTAACCGTGACGTACACACCCATTAACTGAGAAAATGACGAAATCAAATAAGCCTGACCACAAACGAACATTTTACAAAGAGGTGTATATATTAGACGTAAGTTACTGTATGGGTGCTACGTAAGAATGTCTGATTTTCAACCCGGAGGTTAATTCGTTAGTTAATATATGTGTTACACATATTGTATATTTGACCGAAAACATAAAAAAGCACGGAAACACCTATTTACACAGAAATGCGAAACGGAGAGTAGCGAAAGTTTAAACATATATCGTTCATGCCATAAACTCTTCTTAATTATGTTCAAAACAACAAAATTCCACAAAAATAATTCTTTATTTCTGTAAACAAGTTTAGCATGTTATTATTATTATTATTATTATTATTGGCAGTTTCTGTGGTTGCCGCAACCGCTGAAAAGTTTTGAATCATACGGATAAGAACGGGATATGAAACTTCCTGGCAGCTTAAAACTGTGTGCCGGACCGAGACTCGAACTCGGGACCTGTGCCTTTCGCGGGCAAGGGCTCTGCCAACTGTGCTACCCATGCACGACTCACGACCCCTCAGCACCAATTCTGCCAGTACCTCGTCTCCTGCCTTCCAAACTTCATACAAGCTCTTCTGCGAACCTTGCAGAACTAGCACCCCTGGAAGAAAGGATATTTCGGAGACATGGTTTAGCCACAGCCTGAGGAGTGTATCCAGAATGAAATTATCTCTCTGCAGTGTGCACTGAAATGAAAGGGAGTGCTGCAAGGTTGACAGAAGAGCTTCTGTGAAGTTTGTTAGGTAGGAGACAAGGTACTAGCAGAACTGAAGCTGTGATGACGGCTCGTGACTCGTGCAGGGGTAGCTCAGTTGATAGAGCACTTGGCCGCGGAAGACAAAGGTCCCGAGTTAGAGTCTCGGTCAGATTGGTTCAAATGGCTCTGAGCACTATGAGACTCAACATCTTAGGTCATAAGTCCCCTAGAACTTAGAACTACTTAAACCTAACTAACCTAAGGTCATCACACACTCCCATGCCCGAGGCAGGATTCGAACCTGCGACCGTAGCAGTCCCGCGGTTCCGGACTGCAGCGCCAGAACCGCACGGCCACCGCGGCCGGCAGTCTCGGTCAGGCACACACTTTTAATCTGCTAGGAAGTTTAATAACAATCCGCTACAGAGCGAAAATCTCATTCTGGAGAACGAGATGTTCCTTTAGATAATTGTAGCTGTGGACGAGACGTTGCTCTACGGTTTGATGTTGAGACCAAGGTTCAACCTTTAAAAAGGGTCGGGAAATGTTCTCCAAGACCAGAAATAGCTCGTGAAGTCAGGTCAAATATCAAAGACATTTTATTTAACTCTGAAGGATTGGTTCATCACCAATTCGCGCCACAAGGACAAACTGTTAATAGATGGTACTATTGGGACGTGTTGCTACGCCTGCGAGAAGATGTGAGAAGGAAACAGCCTGAAATGTGGCGAGACAAGTCATAGCTCTTGTATCATGATAATGCACCCGCGCATTCATCCCTAACGGTGCGTGACTTTTGGACAAAAAACGAAATATCTTTGTTGTCTCAACCTCCATACTCGTCAGACTTGGCCCCCAGCGGAAATTATTTTATTTCAGAAGTTGAAAACCTCACCGAAAGGACGAAGATTAACAACGATAGGCGACGTTAAGGAAAATTCGCAGACGGCGCTTCGCGCGATCCAGCATGAGGCATACCAAGACTGCTTCCGGAAGTGGACACGGCGTTGGCAGCGGTGTACCAATTGTGGAGGAGAGTATTACGAAGAGGAACATGCACAATAAGGGAAAGGTAAACGTAGAAAAATTTTGTGGACGAATAGACCTCGTATACTCACGAGGCGTCGCTGGGAGCGGTGCAAGGCGCTACGCCTCATGTTCACAACAAGACCTGCGCCCTTGTGGACACGGCTGGTGTTGAAAGTAATTTACACGTGAGCGCTGCGTTTTCGGATAAGCTCGAAGTGAGACAGCCTATCGACAGAGAGCGGGCCTCATATCCGACAGTGAGCTCGCGCGCCTACCATTGGTCAGAATGACAGACGGAGCTGCGGCTGCGGCCACTGGGCCGGTATGACGCTGCTGTACACCGAGGGCCCGCTAATGGCCGACCTAATGACGACAGGCGGTGCCGAGAGACTCCCGTCGAGAGCAAACCGACCGTGTGGTTAGCAAACACGCGCGCCGGCCCTCGAAGAGCGAGGCCGCCATAATGGGAAGTGATTATTCAGTCACCTCGCGATCCCCCGCACCCGATACTCATCAGCTTTGCACAGTGCCACTGTAGTCCGTTTAAAATTACTTGATAGCTGACGTCTGTCACCTGCCGCTACGGTGTTGCCACATCAGCCGATTGCTACCGCTCGGTTCTAGGTATCACGCAGTTCATCGGACAACCTTCGCAATATTCTCTATTATTCCACTTTCGAACAGCGTGCATAAAAAAGCACTCCTCTATCTTTCCTATGATGACGATCGTTTCTGCCCATGGAGGTCGGCGTCAACAAGATATTTTCGCATTCGGAGGAGAAAGTTGGTGATTGAAATTTCGTGAGAAGATTCCCCTACGAGAAACGCCATTGTTTAATGATAATCCTGCATCATGTCCGTGACACTGTTTCCGATATTTCTGGGTACTGCAAAACATTCTGCTCTTGTTTGGACTTCCTCAACATACTCCATTTATCCTATCTGGTGAGGATCCCACACGGCGCAGCAGTACTCCAAAATAGGAGGGACAAGCATAGTGTAGGCAGTCTCTGTAGTAGATCTGTTGCATCTTCTAAGCGTTCTGCCAATAAAACGCAGCCTGTGGTTCGCCTTCCTCCACATTTTCCATGTGTGGTTACGAAAAGGAGCAATTAACTCTTCCCAGCACAAATAATTTTGAAACATCCTGGCATTCTGGGGACAAATAATTTTGTCTCGATCACTAATTATTTCATTCTTTGATTTTCCTTACGATGTGTTCCGATAATCGCTATCATCAGATCTTGACACGAAAGGAACCTTGTAAGGAGCATATCAAAGTCAAACAGCACACATACAAGACTGGTTAAAATTTGTTTTGCACATATTTCAAAAATAAAAATCGAAAGCTTTTCCCGTTATGATCAGTAACGAAAACTTTTTCCGCTATGATCAGTAATAACACGTACCGCACAAAAAAATTTTTGTCGACCGAATCTGAATGGACCTAACTACGTCCACGTTTTCATGTTAATCTACGATCTTCAAATTTAAATTTTTCTTTAGTGAGTGATTCTATCAGTACGGAAAATTTAGAAGAGAGTTTAACAAATCAATACCAAAACGCATCTATTCTTACGACAATGATAAACATGAAAGATTCCACGCAAATTTTCAACATAAAATTTCAAGATGACCATCACTCCAGGCAAATGCCGGGATGGTTCCTCTGAAAGGGCACGGCCGACTTCCTTCCCAATCCTTCCCTAATCCGATGAGACCGATGACCACGCTGTCTGATCTCCTTCCCCAAACCAACCAACCAACCTTCACATATCACATACCTATGTCTTCTTTATTCTATGAAGTTTGTTGGGGTGTATATGTCCCACTAAATCAAATTATGTACAAACCTGGAGAATTACTAAGGAGTGTATTAATGTGTCAAAAGAATGTATGAGATAATACTTCCGATAACCTTGGAATGGAGAAATGGCGATTACATCTAATTTTCGTAAAACAAGCGAAGTGTGCGTGGCCGCAGCATTTTGCTCCGAGTCTGAAAGTTTTTCGCTAGATAGCAGCACTAGGCAGAAAAGGCATATCAACTTCCGGACGCTCAAAAGTTCGTATTATTTTAGTGGGACATAATGTGAAGAAAAACTTAAATGAAACCTAAATACATTGGCTCTCTGTTGTGCAGAATGTAAGAGTTCAAGTGTTGTTATGTGTTGAAATACTATAACGAAACCAAAATATATTTTCACGGAAGAATGCGGAGACTACGTTTACTTCCTCTATGAGCCAAATTTAAAAATATGTTCAACTATGAATTGAAATATAAGAAGTATATGAAGAAAAGTGCCATATAGAGGCAACGGAGTAAACAGGTCAATCATTACATGTTAAAGATGAATAACATGCAGTACCGGATCCGTACGAATTTTGATCATGGACCTCCATAAGATAAGTTAAAAGAATTCGGAATTGGGAAGATAAGAAAATAGCCACGACACAAGTAGGCAGCGTAAGCTCTACGTGCTACGATTTTCTATCCTGTTTGCTAATTGCAGTTACACCAGCAACAGAAACTAATTTCAGGTTTTGTAGGTATAAAGAGATAAATTTCTCTCACTATGCCAACGGTTCTTGCAGACCGAGGAGGCTAGAGAAGTCGAAAGTCGGCGACGGTACTCTGTAAAACGTGGCCCTCGGGCTAACAGATGGAGGAAAGTTCTTGACTTCTGTTAAGAAAATGGCCACCTCCTCCAAGGAAGAAAGAGCGCGTAATTGGATTCTGTGCGCTTCTTTGTTCCACAACTTATAACGAGGCTCTCCGTAAAAAGTCTTTCTGCCTTCCTTGCTACTTTCATCAGGATGGACTCGAACGAGACAAGGTTGCAGTGTGTTGAATCATCTTCTTTTTTTAAACTTAATAACAAACTTCTTAAGCCTAATCGTAGAAGATGATAATATGTAAATAGCTCCGATTAGTTTTCGAAATGAAAATCCAAACGAGTGACTGGTCACATTGAATGAAATATCATCTGGTTTCCTTAAACTACTACAGGTTTAATGCAAGGGGTGTACCTTCTACCTAGATAACAGTACGGACACCAACGAGGGAATAAGGAAGGTCACCCCATGCGCTAGAAATCAGCCAGCTATTGCGAACCTCCTTAAGCGAATATCTCGTCTGATAGTCTCGGAATAGCATACTAGTTTGTTTCTCAGAGGTCTACCTCACAGTTTCGTCTGCGTACTTCATGAATCTCTGAATGATAATGCACTGCATATCCGTTGTGAGTTATGTAGTCTACGGAAGACAGCAAGAACGAAAGAGACCAAGAAATCCTTTGTCTTCTAAACACTCGTATGTCACTCCTCCAAATGTAATTTACCGCTACAAGAGCTGCGTCCCGTCGCTATCGTCTCCAGTGTGTTTTTCACTCTTCGGTCGTGTCGGTAATTAATTTACGATGCTGGGGACAGGGGCTAAAGTTGGGTGGACGTCGGATGCTCTACGTCCGCCCAAAACAATTACCGGGACCGAAGAGAGTGCTTCCGGCAGTCAAGAAACTTTCCAGAACCTCTGACCGTAAGGTAAAACAACCCTGTCAAATAATCAGTGTAACATGCACAGCAGAACCTGAAATAGGCATAAGTTTGTTTCACTGTCCAGATGCTATTTATTTATGGTGTACGTGCGGCTTTAAGTTTGATTGTTGTTACGCGTGATATAACGAATGTGACACATTACTCTCCGGATATAATTAGACACCGAACAAAAATTAAAAAGTGAGATGTGGCTCATCTTCTTCATTGTCCATGGAAGGATCAGCAATTGTTTCATCGCTGAGAGTAACGTGACCACCAATCAACAGTTCATGTGATGAGTTTCGATATACACTGATTCTTTTGCCCAACGCTTCAGATCTACTATTTTGAAATGACCTTTAATTACGCACGGAACTAAGTTAATTGCCGAATTACGAATTTACGAAGAAACAATAATAATTCTAACAATTTTTTTCCAGTTGTAGTTTAACGAACTGATGCTAGAAAGCTGCGTCGGGGCTTTCCTTGATTTAACTCAACTACATGTATGCACAGTACCTACAACTAAAATAGATATCCCAGTAGCATTCTTCTGCGAGAAGAGTGATGAAATCCGGCAATTCCTTGCATGCCTTAAATATTTACGGATAGTTACGGTATGAAATAAGACGAACCCCTATAATGAGTAATAGCCGGCCGCGGTGGTCTAGCGGTTCTAGGCGCTCAGTCCGGAGCCGCGCGACTGCTACGGTCGCAGGTTCGAATCCTGCCTCGGGCATGGATGTGTGTGATGTCCTTAGGTTAGTTAGGTTTAAGTAGTTCTAAGTTCTAGGGGACTGATGACCATAGATGTTCAGTCCCATAGTGCTCAGAGCCATTTGAACCATTTGAATGAGTAATACCATAATTGAACAAAAGATTTAGATTTTTGCAAGGCTCATATTTTTTCTGTAGTTTGTCAAGGTGATGGAAATACTTTGTAAGAGCACACTTCTAATGATACTGATCTACATCGATTATACAACCATCATGTCAACACGCATAGCAGTACTGCATTTTATTAATTTAATAAAAATTATTAGTTAACGTCCATCTGATACATCAGTCTTCGTATAAAAGAAATGTTTTCTAAAACGTATTAACTGCATTGCAGTAATGATCTTTGACATTCAGCTTAGAAAAAGATAACAGAATTAAGAATACAGTGTATGTGTCACAGTGTCGCAGCAGTTCAAGTTGCATGAAGACTACACAATAGGCTAAAAGGCAGAAGACGTATCTAACTATGGCTGCCGTATAGTGTACTGTAATTTTTCTTTCGAAAGTACTCAGTGAGTTGTGCATACAATTAGCAAATCATGTCAGGGGCAATAAAACTATAGCCCACAGCCCATCTCCTGTGTCTACATAATGTCCTATATATAGCACTGTTGTAGTGCGATATGTTCAAGAATCCCACCTTTAGGTTTAGCAGTCTATGATAATGAACGCTTTCCCTGCTGCGGGTGTGTATACACATCCTGCAACGCCATTCCACAGGTGCTGTGTATGTTTATACCAGCGACACTTGGGTTTTCCTACAGTGCTATGGACGTCTGAATGTGTCTGGGCCGCTGACCTCACTGGTGAGGACGAGTTATTTCCATATTTCGGTGCATAAAAAAGTTTCGACTATTTTTCATACAACACATGTACCTCACTTCTTGCTATTATTTGCAAAAAATCCCGTTTTGATATCTTGAATCGTTTGTGAAATATGATGGTTGTTATGACTAAAAGACTCGCGATTGTCAAGGATGTGAAAGGGCGCATCGCACGCGACCGTCCTTCGGATATAAAACCCAACAACTCGAGAGCTAAATGGGATATCATTCTGCTCTCAATTTTAAATAAAATTTCGACATCTTATCTACACTTCATTTACCGCAATCTATGAGCTAAAATCAGGCGTACGCAGTTTACGCAATGCATTTTTAACTCTGCGGACTCTTTAAAATTTCGCACAATATTTTGTTCAATTTGATGCAGCACAGTACGTATGATGGATAAAGAAAGATAATTTAGTTCTTTATCGAGTCAAGTTATCAGATTGTAAGATGTGCAAAATTCAGTTTTCGAAAAATTCGATGATAAATATTTCTTATTGGCCGGAACGCCGTTCTCTCAGCACAAATAACAGCGTTTAGCGAACAGTACAGCTGTAACAAAAGACTTATCAACATGAAATGCGATGAGAGCATCTATAACAGCGAAAGAATTAACAGTGCGAAACTTCCAGCGTTTCTTGCAGAAATTCAGGATAACAAACATCCTTGTTCGTTGAAAGCTTACTAAATACTTCACTGGGTATTTATCAGCAACGTTGTGAATTTAGCCTGTCGCTAAACATCTGTCTGCTATAATATGAACACTCTGAAGACGACCAGTGTACCAGCTGCTTTTTATTTTTTATCTTTTTTTTGGTCAGAAGTCTCCCTACTCCTCGACATCACTCTGTAACAGATCAAGCTTTTTTTATTTGTGCAGAAGGAAAAGCATAAGTTCGGCCTACTTTGTATTGGTACTTTTGAAACCTTGTGCTATGCTTGTATTGGTACATTGGAAACCTTGTGCTATGCTCTCAAACGATTTCATTAAGCACACTGACCAGGAAGAGAACCAAATAACGGTCATCACACAGCCATTTCATAGTGAGTATTAGACGTTTATTTCATGTACGACCCTGTTCTGGGAGGGAGAATCTCAGTTGTTTATCTTAAATAACAGGTATTTGAATCATCCACAATTAAAACAAGTAATACCGATACTCTGTCTGTGTGGAACATGAAGAAGGAAGCTTGAACGGTCTCACACAACGCAGCAGATTTATATCCATGTTAAAGAGTATAGTGTCGATCTTCACCTCAGCAGTTCTACGGTTCAGACAGTCTCAGCTTTCTGGACGTATGTGTGTGTTTTTGCTCTACAATAATAAAATATTTTTGTTACTTCCACGTGCTCCTTTTATATCCAGGTAAATTTATTGTTGCTGTTGTGGTCTTCAGTCCTGAGACTGATTTGATGCAGCTCTCCATGCTACTCTATCCTGTGCAAGCTTCTTCATCTCCCAGTACCTACTACAACCTACATCCTTCTGAATCTGCTTAGTGTATTCATCTCTTGGTCTCCCTCTACGATTTTTACCCTCCACGCTGCCCTCCAATACTAAATTGGTGATCCCTTGATGCCTCAGAACATGTCCTGCCAACCGATCCCTTCTTCTGGTCAAGTTGTGCCACAAACTTCTCTTCTCCACAATCCTATTCAATACTTCCTCATTAGTTATGTGATCTACCCATCTAATCTTCAGCATTCTTCTGTAGCACCACATTTCAAAAGCTTCTATTCTCTTCTTGTCCAAACTATTTACCGTCCATGTTTGAAACACGTATGTAGCATAGCAGCGATGGCGAGGCATTGTAGCATCTGTGACCAGAGAGTATGTGCTTGACCGCGCGAGTGTTGCGAGCGGTTCTCAGTCTGTCGGTCAGTCGTTGCGAGTCTGTAGCTCTGTCTAGTTGAGGGCAGTACTCTGTCAGTAGTCGTTGAGAGCAGTTCTGTAGTAGTCGTCATGCAGAGCGGTCGGTCAGTAGTAGCAGCCCAGTGCGGTTGTGTGATGTAGTCTGTCGGCAACACTGGTCAAGATGCTGAATAAGGTATATTGTTAATTAAGGTAATCATCAGATAATTTAAAGTTTATTTATTGTAATTAATTTCCAACAAGTGCCTATTTATTGTAATTAATTTCCAACAAGTGCCCCAATAATAATTTGATTTCAAGCTAAGCATTTTTTAATAAACAATTCTTTTTTTTAATAACATTTCCGTTGCATTTCCTTAAAAAAAAAATTTCCCTTAAAGTAAAAAAAAAAATATATATAACAATTATATTTGCGATGCATTTCCTCCAAGCTGTGCGTAAGAATAAGAGCAGAAATTTGACTAGCAGTTACAATGAGGTAAGAATTTAATTCTGATTTGCACAGGGCCAAAGACCGATATTTCGGTTTAATTGAATTATCATTATCACTGAAGTTTCATTAGTACTGAATTGTTTTTCATTATTTTGCGGAAGCTTACACAGAGTCAGATTGCGAATTTTGTTTAATGGTCATTGTCATTGAATTTATTTGCTGGGGGATTACGTTAGGTTGTATTCTTGTTAACATTCAAATTATTGTCCGGTCAACATTTTGTGGGAAGGTTTCATTTGGCTCCCATTTCTATATAATATAGTCATTTAAATTTTTGTGGGGAGGTTACACTTGGCGACACCCAGTCCAGGATCGTATTTCGTTGAGAGTCTTTTGAAAAACAGTCAGATATCTGCTCTTATTTGCTTAGATATAATTAGGATTTGGCGCAACGCTTTTATTAACTTGTGACTTTCTTTCTACAGGTCAACGGCAATTCGTTGCTCTGTTGTATTTGTGTGTTGCTTTTGCATTTGTGCTTATTGTTTTGTGAATAGTTGTGACTACTGTAAAAATGCCGCGAAAGACTGTGAATAGTGTATCGCGAGGTATTATGAACGAAATTACCGATTTAAACAACGTGACCGATAGTAATTGTGACAATCCTGCGTTCACTAACAATCAGTGCTTTCGAACCATTGATGATGACTTTTGTCTTAATGATGAACGAACGAACTCGATTGTGTCTTCTGTTGATTTGACGACAATCGATGATGCGGAGCGCCCTATTGTAATGAGCGCTGCCCAGCTTAACACACCCGATTTAGAAAATTCAAGTAACGTACAGACAAATGTGTCGAATGAAAATGGTCAGTGTACTGAAAGTAGGACGGATTTATTTAATTCCGAAATAGTGACTGACAGTGTACGTCCGACTGACAAATCTTTTTGTGAATCTCAAAATAACCAAATGGTTACAGAAAGCGAAACAATTCCAGATCCACCATTAAACAGCAAAGAGAATAGAAATGCTGACTTTGAGTCGAATCCAATTATGGCATTGTTGATACAAATGAGTAAACAACTTAGTGAAAATAGGGAAGATAACAAACAAGATAATGAAAAACTCAAACAACACTTAAATAAAAAATTAGACGACAATTCCAGACAGCTTAGTGAACAAATTAGAGCGGTTGCCGCGCAGTGTCATGACACTAAGGAACAGTTGCGCGTGGAAATTGAGGCTTGTTCACGTAAAAATAGCGAAGAAATTAAGTCTGTTGCGCAAGAATTAAGGGAAATGCAGACTGCTGCAACAGAAACACTCAGAGACGAAATTAGCGGAGTCGCTAAACAATGCTCTGAAAAAGCTACACAATTACGCGACGAGTTTAAAGCAATGACAGCAGAACTTTCGCGCACAATGGATGAAAAGATAGACGCGAAATTCGAACAGCAGAACACTCAGATTAACGAGCGCTTTAATCAGCACATACAGAACAGCGATACGCGTTTCCGGAAATTTATTCAAGATCAAAACAAAGTAAAACGACAAGTCATGGAAACAATCACGGCTCAGAGACAAGAAGACAAACGTAAAATGTTCGCGAAAGCGAAGACATACGTAGACAATAATATTACTACAGTGTCCGACAAAATTAATACCATAGAACAGTTGAACACAGAATTACGTGACGAAATTTCCAATCTTAAATCAAAAACAGATACACACACAGTAGATATTCAAACAGTGACAGACAGATTCGAACAATTAGAACTAACGCAGGATTGCGATGTCATCAAAGCTGATGTTAGAAAACTGAGCGAAACTACGCGTAAGTTGCAGAAACAGATTAATGCGTCCGATTCTAAAACCGATGATCAGGCAAAAATACTGACTGAAAAATATGATGAATTAGCCAGTCGTATTGACGCTATTGAAAGTAGTAATGATAATAAATCAGACGATACTGCACCGATTTCATTTAACCAAACACCTGAATTACAAAATTTGCAGCAGACAATTAATGAGATCGACTCGTCTAACAACACGTTGCGTAGAAAACTGTCGAGTTTACAGCAAGAAGTAACAGAGATTAAAAATATTTCAGTTAATAACACATCACAGCAGGCGCCACTTTTCGAACATTTGCCAGACTCACGCAACGCGTATAATTTGAGTAATCTACAGAGAGTCCGGGACTTAGATTCCGAACAACCACAGTTCAATAGATACTCTTACGATCCTGAACCTGTTGCATCACACAGAGACGATAATTTCGATTACAAACATTTTCTGTCAGTGAGAAAGTTTAAAGTTTTTAAAAACGATAGAACGCAGATTCACCCACTGGACTGGATTCAACAATTTAGCTTTGCTCTTCCACCGACTTGGCCTGTAACGCATAAACTTGAATTTATTTGCAGCTTTTTGGAAGGCGAACCGGCAACTCGTATGAGACCGATCGCGAGACAGTGTTACTCGGTCGAGGAATTTCAGAATGCTTTTCTGTCAGCGTACTGGTCGAAGACGACACAGCGCGGAATTAAAGACCAACTAATTAGTTTGCCAAACTATGAAAACTCAAATTTTCCCAGTGTAACGCAATTTTTTGAGCACATGGTACAACAAAACCAATACCTGAGTGAACCGTACAGTGAATCCGCACTTATACAATTATGCATTTCCAAATTACCACGGTCATTACGAGTGTCACTGCTAACGGGCCAACAAAAAGAAAACATTTCAGCATTCAGGGATCTTTTGCAGCTTTTAGAAGTACAGCAATCTGATTATTCTTTTGTAAACAAAAACTTTTCGTATAATAGCCAAGGTCAACAAACTTACGGTAATTATGATCAGGGACGTAACTTCAATAGGAAAAGTAACAGACGCTTTAGGAACGACAACTACCAGAACTTAAATCATAGACAAAATTCAGATTGTCAATATCGTCAAAATTTTCAGCAACAGGAAGCACATTTTGGTAACAATAGAAGTTTTCCACCGCAACAGCATGAAAGTCAACCGGTTAGCATACGTAACCAACAATGTAATGCACAAGGTCAACCAGGCTTTAATGTTCCGCCGCGAGCACGTATAGTCCCTGATACAACAAATAGTAACACACGACAGCAAGGAAACAACTATGTACAAAGAAGACAGTATTTCAATTCCTATCGCAATACACCGTATAGGAATGACTATCACGACAGACGTAAAAATGATGAACACAATTATCAGCGTACATATAATAACAGTCGGTCATACCAACAACAAAATTATGCACGAGAACCTATTCTCATGAACGAACCCGACAGTAGGTATCATCCAGAGCGTAATACGTCTGGAAGAAGTAATAGAACTGTTCAAATAGTAGAAATGCCACAGAATCCTCCTAATAATAATAACACGTCAGATAGAATCTGACTAGATACTGTTCAGGACGCATCTTCCAATAATACAAGCACTACTTCAGACACGCAAAATGTTGTTCACGAAAATGTAATTACTTTTGACGATATCAGAGACACTCTCTTGCAGGAAAGACCATTTGTTCAGAAAACTATTTCACATCCTGTTATCGAAATTAAAATTGGTTCATCAAAATTCTCAGCAGTAATTGATTCCGGATCACCTATATCAGTAATAAATGAGGAGACTTTTAACGAGTGCAACAAAGAGAATACTTATCCGACATTACCTTTAGGCAAAACAAAAGTGAAAGGAGCTGTATCGAGTAAAGGAGTAGACGTTAAATTGCAGACACATTTATCATTTTGTATTGGAGGTCATACTTTCCACTCTAATTTTTGGATTGTTCCTTTACTGACAACAGACGTAATTTTAGGTAATAATTTTCTGGTACAACACGACGCTATTATTGATTTTCAAAATTCCTTTTTAATGTTAAAGGATGAGGATGCACAATTGGCTTTAGAATTTCAGTACTCACTATCTGCGGAAGAACAAACAATTAATCGCACAGAGGTCATTTCCGTATCACGTGGCATAGACTGTAATCCCACATTGTTCACGGATACGTACGTACACAACGGTAATACTCCAGACGAAGCTGACTACGACGTGATGCAAATGATTTCCGATAAAGTTAGACAAAGCAGTGCAACTACAGACGACGAACGTACGCAATTACACAAAATTCTTTTACAGCAAGCTCCAGTTTTTGACAACATTCCTGGTACTATGTCCGGTTTTATGTATGAATTTCAAGTGAAACAGCACGACACATTTAAAGCAAAGCATTATCCCATTCCATATATTCACAGAGAACAAGTTAAAAAAGAATTGCAGGATATGCTCGACCAAGGAATTATAGAACCAGCAGTTAGTCCGTACATAAACCCGTTGCATATTGTTAAGAAAAAAGATGGCTCACTTCGCCTCGTACTTGATTCGCGTCACATTAATGAAATAATTGTTAATGAAACAGATCGACCACAGACACTAGAGGAACTACTACAGAAATTTCACGGTACTGCAATTTATTCTACATTAGATCTGAAATCGGGATTTTGGCAAATTCAACTTCATCCGAATTGCAGAAAGTATACAGCTTTTCTTTGTTTTGGCGACTGTTATCAACTTTGTAAATTACCATTCGGCTTAACTATTTCTTCTGCGGCTTTTATTCGCGGTTTGAACACAATACTTCCGACAGAACTTAAAGACAGAATTACGACGTACGTAGATGACATTCTTATCGCAGAAGCTAATTGGTCTGAACACAATCTGATTTTAGAACGACTGTTGCAAACTTTTCATGCGCAAGGACTCACAGTTAACCTAAGTAAATCGCACTTTGGCAAAACTTCTATAAAATTTCTTGGACACGTAATTTCAGCAGAAGGCATTGCGCCTGATCCGGAAAAACTTCAAGCTTTACGTGACATTACTGTTCCTACGACGAAGAAACAATTACGCAGCTTTTTGGGCTTAATTAACTTTTTTCGTAAATTTATTCATCACTCCGCTTTAGACACACCCAGGTTATGCCAATTAACAGGTAAAAACAGTATTTGGTCTTGGGATAAGCAAGCACATTCTGAATTTGTGAAACTGAGAGAAGCCTTGTTGAATGCTCCACTTTTATCGCACCCAGATCTTACCAAAAATTTTTCCATTGCCACCGACAGTTCCAACACAGCTTTAGGCGTACATATTTTTCAGGAAATTGAAGAAGATGGTTCTACAGTAATTAAAAACATCGCATTTGCAAGCCGCATTCTGTCACCTGCTGAACGAAATTATTCCGTTACTGAACTTGAAACATTATGTGTTGTTTGGGCTTTTACGAGATTTCGGCACTTTCTTTATGGAAGACACACTACAGTTTACACAGACCACAGAGCGATACAATTTTTACTTTCAGCTAAATTCACTCACGACAGGTTAAGCAGATGGAAACTTTACTTGCAGGAATTTAATTTCACAATTGTTCACATTCCCGGCACACAAAATGTTATAGCAGACGCACTATCCCGTTCTCTTTGCAACAATCAGCAAGACGTAGCAACCAACTTCTGCAAAACAAATTTCAGTGTCATGTACATTCAGCAAGTTGCATTTGAAAATTTTATTTCATCGTCATTACAGGACATAGCACAAGAACAAAATAAAGACAATGTGTGGAAAGAAATTAAACACCTTTGGCAAGATAAGAATAATGTTACGATTAGGAACCATTACACTGTACGCAATGACATTTTGTTTCGCCGCTCTCACCCTGACAGCAACAATTGGTTATTATGCATTCCTGACGAACTGGTTAACAAATTAATCTGGTACACTCATTTAAGTTACGCACATTACGGAGCACGAAAATGTTTTCTTATACTGAGACAGAACTGTTATTTTAACAACATGGAGAAACGTATACGACGAGTTTTAGCGTCATGTAAAATTTGCCAGAAAGCGAAGTCAGACACCACTTCACATATTCCTCCTTTATATCCGATTGTACCTGTTAAATTAAGACACATGGCCGCAGTAGACATTTTTGGTCCGATTCCTAGAACTAATAGAGGTTTTTGCTACATCTTTGTCGCTGTTGAGCTCACTTCAAAATTTGTTACTTTCACTCCGTTACGCAAAGCTACTGCTAAAACTGTTTCAAAAGCATTTGTAAAACATTTTCTATTTCATGTAGGGCATGTGATGAAAGTAATTTCTGACAATGGATCTCAATTTCGTAGTAGCATATGGACACGCATGTTACGAGCCAGAAACATTTCTCCGATCTATATATCCAAGTACCACGCTTCTTCGAACCCCTGTGAACGGTTAATGAAAGAAATTGGCAAGCTGTGCCGAATATACTGCCACAAAAGACATATTGATTGGGATACATACATACTCTCATTCCAAGATGTAATTAATTCCATTCCAAATGAATCCACTATGCTATCTCCGTCTGTTATACTGAAAAATGTTGAACCACCTAACAAGATTAAAGAATTAGTAAATTTTCCGAGACATCGTCGACTAAGACACCACGAAATAATTGACATTGCACTGAACAACATCAAACGTGCCGCAGAGCGCCGGAGAAGACAGCAAAAACAGGTTTGTACACGTCGAGACTTTCACGTTGGACAGAAGATATTAGTACGTACACACCATTTATCCAGCAAATTAAAAGGTAAGTGCAGTAAATTTGAACTTCTATACGCAGGTCCATATCGGATTCGCAGCATCCCTCACCCCAATGTTGTACACGTCGAAACTTTGAGAACCAGAAAATCGAAAGGCAATCACCATATCTCAAACATTAAACCGTTTATTGAATGAAATCACTTTATGATGTAACATGCTATGATGCCATTTACTAATGCAATTATTTCACCTGACTAATTACTGATAATTATCGTATTTTTCTTGGCAAGTGCTCGGCAAGGTAAGGTTAGCAGGTCGCTTTTCTTGTCGTTACACATCAGACCATGCACATTTTCCACTTTTTATGTACGATTGTATTCCAGTTTTGTCTATATGCACTGTGAAATAGTTAAGATATAAAACACACCAGTCGACTTTGACATTTTTTTTTTTTGGGCTTATGACATCTCAACATCGTGACTTTTACATTTTTTTTGCTGCCGCATTGTGATATTCCGTGTACATTTTTTGCCTTTGAACACTGTCTATGCTTTTGACATATTACGTTTTCTGTCACGTTATGCTGTATGCTTGATTCTGTTACCGTTAATCAGTAATTATTTAGTGGGTATATGATTTGAATGCAAGACATTAATCTTTGTTCATCATTTTCAGAAAGAAATAACGTGTATAGGAAATAAATTAAACAGAAATGAGAATTTCAACTACGGAATAGACGAAAGAGGATACAAAAACCTTATGAAGAAGAGTAAATGGATCAGAATTAACAAGCATTAACAAGAATATACAATACACATCGAAGAATAGCAGTCTTAACTAATTTTTTCTTTCAGAATACGAGGCGATTGATGCAGGCTGTCAGACAGAACTACACATCTTAGTTTTAGTGATGAAATATGCTAGAGATAAGGAATAATTGTATAATGAATAATGAAGTGATATTTTTGCAGATGATAATGAATACTGATGAATAATGATGAAGGATATGCTGTTATGAATAATGAAGTTTTTCTTTACAGGTGATGATAATAATGAAGTTATGATAATATGGATAATGAAGTGATTGATAATGAAGTTTTTTTTTTACAGATGAGGATAATGTTGAAGTCATGTATTTATGCTACGTAGTTATTTAAGTATTTGTTGCAGTTTGTTTTGACAGCAGGTGTTATATTGCATAGTAGGATGACGGAAAGTTTTGGAAAGGACAGCTATGGAGCACATTTTATACACATTTCACTACTTGTTAATTCGAAGTTCACTACTTTTCAGCATAGTGTGCGTTTCTTCTTTCAGGTCAATAATCCATTTTGTATTTTTTTTCCAGGAGAAGTTTTTCATGATACATACTAAACCTGTTACTTATTATACCTGTACTAGCACTTACATTTTTTACCCATTTGTGTCTATTATTTATAAATGTGATCACATATACTGCCTTGTTTCATAACCTTGCTACAGCTGACTCATGACGAATGACGTTACTCATTTTTTTTCATTTACAGTAACAACCCAGAACCAATTTTTTTCTTTCTTTTTCTCTTCTTGCTTTCTCTTATAATTACCAAACGCAATGCATTGCTAACAAAAAATGTATTACCAGTCCCAAATAGTGATACCAGTTTGAGAAAGTTCTGAATAATACTGATCAACTCTGAATAGTATGTCACTTCAGTAATGACTTCGTAAAGATACAAAAAAAATATATGTATAAAATAATGCTTTGTAACTGGCTAATAACTGCCACTGTTTATTGTAATGAGACTACTTATAATGTGTATGATTATTAATGCTATGACTGTAATTAGCTGATTTTTAATAATGACTTTGTAATGATCTGAATGTCACTCAATGAATTGTTATTACTTCTTAATGATCTGAATAATACTGAATAAGGAACAATGTTTTGTACTATTCAATATTTGCTGGGCCACTGAGTGCCAATGATGAGTGTAATGTTTTGTACTATTCAGTACTTGCTGGCCACTGAGTGCCAAGAATGAGTGTAATGTTCTGTAATATTCAATACTTGCTGGCCACTGAGTGCCAATGATGAACATTATTCTGTCATACTAAATATGCTTTGTAACCGGCCAAGGACTGCCACTGTTTATTGTAATACGATTACCCATGATGCCAATAATTTAATTTTGTGAACATTTTTCTGTAATACTACATTCATGGTACAGAAATGTTCAACACTGGGCTATGAATGCCCCAAATGAAAACTGTAATTGTCAATATTATGTGACTTAATGTCCTTCACCTCATGAGCTAACTACCCTGAATTACTGCAATGTCCATTTGTCCTGTCTATCCTAGTGATCATGGAGCACTACCTTTGGGTTTGCACTACTTCTACGTTGGTGTGCCTTGTAAAAGCGTGGTGTTGACACGACATGCTGTCCACCACCATGAGCGATGAAGACGTTATTATGGTCCCACTGTTTGGTGTACCTAATGTACTGCCAAAATGAGAACATGAAATATTACTACGAGAGTTCAGTGTCTTGGCTACACTGATGAATTCTGATGGGAAAAGAACTGCAAATTGTGTCACTTGGTGTTGTACTTCTGTGGAAAGATATGGACTTTCAGAACAGCTGTGTGCAATCTAAAGTGCTACAACCATGATGCAATCCTTCCCTTTCCTATCCTAATTCTGTCACATAGTGAAAATCATTTTTTTCCTAACATTATTTATGTTCTTGGGTTATACATTTTTCTTTGATTCGCTGAACTCCAGTGCGAGTACAGTTATGTCACTCGTCGATATGATTTTTGCCATTATGTTTATTTCTTGCAAAAATACCTAAGACATTTTTTCGATTTGTTCTCAAGTACAGTATGTGCACTCTTGTCTTTTATATTGTATATACAATTTTTTAGTATTTTATTTTAATGATATGTTCTGAACTACAGTGCATGTGCACTTATGTTAGGTGTTAATATGTTTTCTACTGAACTTCAGTGCCTGTGCACTTTTCTCATTTTTCAATATGATTTGTACTATTCTGTATATTCAATACTTCAGTGCGTATGCACTTATGTCATTTGTTACTAATTGTATATACATTTCATCATTTACTGATATGTTCTCAACTGCAGTGCATGTGCACTCATGTCACTTGTCAACATAATATTTTTTGCCAGTCTGTTTATTTGTTCTGAATATGCTAAAGAATTTTTCAGTGCCTCTGCACTTTGTTATCTGTCAAATAATTTGTATATACATTTTTCTGATTTGCTACTATGTTTTGTACTCACATTTTGTCTTTGTCTGATATATTTTGTACTTAGTGCATGTGCACAACATTTAATTCATGTACTACATCTAAATATTCTGTAAGTTGTAGAAGTTTGTTAATTAAAGAAAAATTTTGCCGCACTTGGCAAGTCCAAATGACTCACCATCGCTGCCAAATTTTTGCCCCCCCAGTGGAGGGTTATGAAACACGTATGTAGCATAGCAGCGATGGCGAGGCATTGTAGCATCTGTGACCAGAGAGTATGTGCTTGACCGCGCGAGTGTTGCGAGCGGTTCTCAGTCTGTCGGTCAGTCGTTGCGAGTCTGTAGCTCTGTCTAGTTGAGGGCAGTACTCTGTCAGTAGTCGTTGAGAGCAGTTCTGTAGTAGTCGTCATGCAGAGCGGTCGGTCAGTAGTAGCAGGCCAGTGCGGTTGTGTGATGTAGTCTGTCGGCAACACTGGTCAAGATGCTGAATAAGGTATATTGTTAATTAAGGTAATCATCAGATAATTTAAAGTTTATTTATTGTAATTAATTTCCAACAAGTGCCTATTTATTGTAATTAATTTCCAACAAGTGCCCCAATAATAATTTGATTTCAAGCTAAGCATTTTTTAATAAACAATTCTTTTTTTTAATAACATTTCCGTTGCATTTCCTTAAAAAAAATTTCCCTTAAAGTAAAAAAAAAATATATATATATAACAATTATATTTGCGATGCATTTCCTCCAAGCTGTGCGTAAGAATAAGAGCAGAAATTTGACTAGCAGTTACAATGAGGTAAGAATTTAATTCTGATTTGCACAGGGCCAAAGACCGATATTTCGGTTTAATTGAATTATCATTATCACTGAAGTTTCATTAGTACTGAATTGTTTTTCATTATTTTGCGGAAGCTTACACAGAGTCAGATTGCGAATTTTGTTTAATGGTCATTGTCATTGAATTTATTTGCTGGGGGATTACGTTAGGTTGTATTCTTGTTAACATTCAAATTATTGTCCGGTCAACATTTTGTGGGAAGGTTTCATTTGGCTCCCATTTCTATATAATATAGTCATTTAAATTTTTGTGGGGAGGTTACATGTTTCACTTCCATACATGGCTACACTCCACACAAATACTTTCAGAAATGACTTCCTGACACTTAAATCAATACTCGATGTTAACAAATTTCTCTTCTTCAGAAACGCTTTCCTTGCCATTGCCAGTCTACATTTTATATCCTCTCTACTTCGACCATCATCAGTTATTTTGCTCCCCAAATAGCAAAACTCCTTTACTACTTTAAGTGTCTCATCTCCTAATCTAATTCCCTCAGTATCACCCGACTTAATTCGACTACATTCCATTATCCTCGTTTTGCTTTTGTTGATGTTCATCTTATATCCTCCTCTCAAGACACTGTCCATTCCATTCAACTGCTCTTCCAAGTCCTTTGCTGTCTCTGACAGAATTACAATGTCATCGGCGAACCTCAAAGTTTTTATTTCTTCTCCATGGATTTTAATACCTACTCCGAATTTTTCTTTTGTTTCCTTTACTGCTTGCTCAATACACAGATTGAATAACATCGGGGAGAGGCTACAACCCTGTCTGACTCCCTTCCCAACCACTGCTTCCCTTTCATGTCCCTCGACTCTTATAACTGCCATCTGGTTTCTGTACAAATTGCAAATAGCCTTCCGCTCCCTGTATTTTACCCCTGCCACCTTTAGAATTTGAAAGAGAGTATTCCAGTCAACATTGTCAAAAGCTCTCTAAGTCTACAATTGCTAGAAACGTAGGTTTGCGTTTCGTTAATCTTTCTTCTAAGATAAGTCGTAAGGTCAGTATTGCCTCACGTGTCCCAGTATTTCTACGGAATCCAAACTGATCTTCCCCGAGGTCAGCTTCTACTAGTTTTTCCATTCGTCTGTAAAGAATTCGTGTTAGTATTTTGCAGCTGTGGCTTATTAAACTGTTTGTTCGGTAATTTTCACATCTGTCAACACCTGCTTTCTTTTTTATTATTTATTATTTATTATGAAGTCGTAATTCATATATGTTGGCACACAAACAAACAAAAATGTTCTTCTGGTACAATCTCTTACACAGCGGAAACACCTGAGTGTGAACGACTGTTTGTTATGTGGCGCGTTGGATCTGATGATCAAGCTTATTGTTCGGAACTGTATATGCTGGTTAAAGGTCTCACAAGCATAGCAGGCTCAAGCATACGTTTTCATTTGACTTTGTGGTATAGCTTAGTCAACTGAATTACGTGACCTAGTCTGTTAGCATTCATGACTGTAAACGCTCGCTTGTCGTGTCGTATTTGCCTTAATTACATACGTTGAAATTTATTAGTGCCGGCGGGCAATAAATTGGTATATTGTTTTCATTTTTGTCAGATAATGGAGTTTAACCTTGTCAATGCTCATTGGCCAAGCGCCCCTTTACGCAGTATAATTTTCGGTGTGGTCAACTAAATAAACTTAGTCTGTTTTAGTGCACTACTTCTTGGGTCCTGTAATTGGTCGCCTTGCCCTCCACGCTGTTGGAAATCCATTTCAAGTTGTTTATGGTGGTACAAATGGTTTGGGCCCATCAGTTGATGGAGGAAGGAAATGCACAATGCAGTAACCGTATTTATAGTGCTGCGGTGACAAAGGAGAACGAATCGGCGCCTTGACCTTGTATTATTGTGGACTAAGTTATGTACATAACAGTTGTGTTAAAGTTATTATCTTTAAACGTTTTTTAAAGTGTCTAGCTTAATTTGCTTGCCATTTGGTAATTGAACTTGGTTTAAGTGAATACATAGCAGTATTTTATTACATTCTGTGCCAGAGCACGAAATTCATTTAACCACATTTTAATCTCTGTAAATTATTACTAGCCATTTACTGAATGTGGGTTTTACGATCTTAGCCAGTTGTGTGTGTCTTGGGAAATGATTGCTTCTGAAACGAAATGACTAACGGTCTTATTTGTTGGAATTCTTGATGTTATAAATTTAATCAGTCATTTTCTTGACTTCAGTGTTTGTTAGAATCAAGTTTTGACACAAATTCAGGGAGTTGCTAGTAGTTCTAGATGTTGATTGCCTTAATAGTGGCTACATATGTAAAGCAAACTTCTTACTTAAAATATTGTATTCTTGCAGTTTGTTAAAATTATTTATTATAGTGTTTTAAGAAAAGGTTTATCATTTTGTAAGAGATCATTATTTTAAATATATCTGAAATTGTTCGACCTGAGACAAAAAATTACTTAAGATTCCATTACCATAAATATATGCTACATCAGGTTAAGCTTGCCAATTGTTAAATAAATTTTCTGTTCAAGTTTTTTAACTGTGAATGGTGTTGCTGTTGTTACCCTTGGGTTCCCCTTCCACACCACAGCTCTCTTGCTGGAATTTACATTCATGTGGTAAAACCCTATGCACTGAACTTTACATAATTCCTGTCTGTTAACAAAGTATAACATGCAAGAAGATGAAGCCTACCAACTTATTGCCTATAGATATGAAGTCGAAAAACTCTCTGAACATTGTGAGACCGTTCTGGATAATGCGGCGGACTATATTGCTGCTGATCTATTTATCTCATATGTTCATCTGCTGCATCAAGTTAGCATGCACTGTACTACGACAAATGATTAAGTTAGAGAAAAAGATTTTTTTTAAATGAAAAAGACAGTCCCAACTTGTTAGAATTAGCAGGATAACATGCTCTTTCGGTTTCTAAACGGTCTGTGTCAACGTCCACAATAATACTGAAGTAGGGCTACAGGACTACCATGAAAATATGCAAATTTGGCAGTAGGAGCAGATATATAACAAAATCCGGTTAACAAGCATTTCACTGCCAAAATTATGTCAATCAATTGACAGAAACAGAGATTAGAACTGAAAACTAACGTGCTCTTCCGCTTGAGGAATGAACACTTTACTGCTCACATAAGCTAGCGTGCGATTGCTTCAACCAGCGCTCCATTGTTGTCCCAGCGACGGTCAAGACAGAGAACTCGCAATATATATGGCAACATAAGCTGTAATTTCTGTTGGGATAAGCTTCCTGGACTGAAAGCCATAAATTTGCTACCTGTGTGTTATCCCTTACGTGCAATTAATTCGGAATCTTCAGCTTTCTAGCATTGATGAGGCCCATCTTTCGAAATAAGGCGTCACCAACTGCCAATGCATTGACTGAGAGGAGCACTATAGCCAATGAGTTTCATTCGCAATTCTGTAACAATGATGCGGGTCTAAACGATAGTTACCAATAATATCCAGATACACTGAATGAAACTTGATTATCAGCAACGACATAGTTTCAGGAGGAGAGTAAAAAACAGGAGGGAAAATAATTCCGATGATAGTCCTCTTCTGCAGGTGCTGTTTTTCTGCCTTACGCAAACTGCAAAGTAAAAAACCCATTCAGTAGAAGCGATTTGCTTGTTTAGCATCACCAGACGTTTTAAACATTATGGTTAAATAACATTCATTTTAATATCATGCACTTGAAAACAGTTTTCTTAAGAATGCTTGCGTTGGCACTACCTCTAATACATAACAACGTAAATGAGGAGACAACATAGTAATACTTATAGATATTTGCATTTAACACACACACACACAAAAAAATTCGTATGCTGCAAAAAGAAAAAAAAAATCATACTCGTAGTTTCAAATCATAAAAGGAAACCACTGTGCAAATGAATTTTTTGCAATGACTGATAAATAGAAGTCAAAAGCCACAAAGCTAATTAACCAAGTGGATCACTATAGTGTAAGGTTGACTCTAGATTCTGATAAACATGAAAGAAGAAGCAGTTATGATGAGAATGTGGAACAAGGAACAAAAAGTGCGGACTGTAGTATGTCAAATATATCATTCTTAAGCAAAACTATTTCTCATATTATAAAAGCCAAAGTTACGAAAAGTATCGTCTAATCGTAATGAGTATATTAAAACTGCACGTGACGCTTTGTCCGTAACAGTGGAAAGCACCTGATGAATGAGTTTTTCAATTTCCAAACAGCTTAAGACAGAGAGGAACAAAAGAAACAAGAGGAGATTACGTTAGGTGAGTATGGGATGAAATTTATATGCAGTAGCTCGCAGCTGACGCATTTTTCCCGAGGTATATTTTTCCGTGTTTCACTGTATCGACACCTCAAGGTTATCATAACACTCACATGTGAATTATAAAGGTGTAATTGTTAAAACAACTGATATTTTAAATATTACGACACTTGTGGTTAGATCTGACTCAATGGACAACGCTAATTCTATTTTCATTTCATCTTGACTATTGGGAAGGCGTAACAATGCTTTAGAGGTACTCACAGCACACATCAGCTTGTCTCCTGGAACAATTGCTCATCGGCTCTTGCGTAACTAAAATTTTGAGAGTTACACAAATCGGATAACACCGGTAAATCATTTCTTTCACAAGTATTTCCGTTTTGAAATCGTCCCTACACAGCTAACAAGCATCTAATTGAAAATCTCTTCGAGGCATTTTAAACACTTGCTTAATTTGAGGATCACCACTAGACACTGGTGACATCCCAGTCCCGGTACGAAGCAATCCCCAACTATCATCTTGCAGTTTCAGCGAGTAGCTCAGCAACGATATAGTTGCAGGAGGAGAGTAAAAAACAGAGAATAACAGGGAGCCCAAGAATTGCAAGAAATGAAACATGTCAGTTTCCATAGAATCAGTAGTAATCTTGCTAATTACATGATTTTAGTCCTGTGGAATGCAGTGTGTGGTGATTAATTTCGACGGTATATTAGTTTCTCAATACCAGCATTTCTGGCTCATAGGTACTGGCTGGGCTATTGAATAGTCAAAAGAATCAAATATGATCGTTTTACAAAAATCACAACCACTACCGATTTAAAAATATGAAGTCGACATGTGTGAAAAATTATCTCTCAAGGCCGTACACATCTTACACAAAAACTTAAGTAATAACATAAAATGGGGGACTGGTCACCTCAGCAGTTTTGTCCCTTAGGAATTCACACACATTTCTACATTTCAGCAACAGAAAATATTTCCAGTCAGTTGGGGATTACAGGTAATAGATATGCAAAACTTGACGGAAGTAAGCGCAAACACGCTATTTGTTTGGCATAAGAGCAGTAAGCAGTAGAAATAAAAAATTATAAGAGCAATGTTGTGTTATAGTGAGACACACCTAACGGACTCTGCTGTGGTTTAAATATTACGCATTTACCATAAATGTTTCTGATAAGAACTACAGTTACAACATGAGAATGAAATTTAGTATACTATGTGCAAACATCATTGAACTAACGTTATTTGCTATTTTCAAAGATACTTACTCAAACGCCAACAGGATAAAGGTATTATGAGAAAATCAGTTCATTGATTTTAACATTTCAGTATAAAATAAGGTGATAAATGTTCACGAAATCTCCGGCATCACACCTGTTCAAGGAACATCGTTGACAAACAGGAAAACACACTTCATTTGACTATTTCAATTAGTATCAAGAAAGTCTACTTACATACACAGACATATTAACAATAGTAATCAAGACAATAGACAGTTTATAAGTGAGTAACACTGTTGTCTTAACTCAAATAACTTAGTTAAGGGGCTCCGGAACGCCCTATACTTGCAATGTTAAAATAACGCTTATAAATTACATCTTTCCTCACAAAGTATTTGAGGTAGGAAGTTGAACTTTTTACAGATTATTTATTGGAATATGGGCTACAACTTAACACAGGGATTTTACAAAATTTTAGTTCAGTTATTAAAGATGATTTTTTTTCAATTGTAATGAAAATTCACAACATTTTTTTGCAATTTTTTATTTATAGATTCAAAAATATACAGTTTTTTGGAAAAAGGCTGTGTTAAATTATGCAGAAGGTACTGTGTAACATTTACTGAAAGTTTGAAACAAATATGTTTGGAAGATCCTTAGAAAACATGTAATTAGTATGAGAAAATAGAAGTTTTGGGAATCGAGCGACAAAGATTGGATTAACTTTTTAGTGCATTCCAGGTCCATAGGATGGATTATCTTAATCCTCTGCAAACTCCTCCTCCAGCTTCCTCTTGTTCCTCTTCCTGTTTACTCTTGCTTGTATTTCTAGGCTCTTTACAGCCCTGTCTGCAGCCCGAAGGCGTTCCTTGTCTAAAGCAAGCATCGCTCGTACCATGTTAGAACCTATCTTCATTCCCATATTTCTAAATACCTTGCACCTTACAATTTTGCCATCATTGAAAGTCGCAACAGCAACTTTACTTTTACTCATTATTATACTTCAACAAAACAGAGACTCAAGAAACAGAATTAATTACGAATATTTCCGAGATAACGACAGAGTAAATAAACATGAAACAATCGACAATCACACCAGCGATATATATTGAACCATCACAGGTTATCCACAACACATACTTTATCTCACATCACTAAAATGTACCTGGTGAACACGGACGTTAATAATAACACCATTTGACAGCAGTTTAACAGCGCCACAGTGGGTCACGCCCATGTAGAACACATTTCAAAAAAAATTTAAAAATAGTTGCAGTCTTCGGAATTGAATAAATTATATATCTATTAAAAGGTAATAGTCTGCGGATTCAGAAAACGCAAAAAAGTAAAAATTGAACTTTTCATGATTTTGAGCCTTTCCGGAGCCCCTTAAGGCAATAAAGAGTGTTAACTAAACATCCAAAGAACCATACTCATGATAGATACCGAGCGAGGTGGCGCAGTGGTTAGCACACTGGACTCGCATTCAGGAGGACGACGGTTCAATCCCGTGTCCAGCCTGATTTAGGTTTTCCGTGATTTTCCTAAATCGTTTCAGGCAAATGCCGGGATGGTTCCTTTGAATGGGCACGGCCGATTTCCTTCCCAATCCTTCCCTAACCCGAGCTTGCGCTCCGTCTCTAATTACCTCGTTGACGACGGGACGTTAAACACTAACCACCACCACCACCACCACCATGATAGATGGGCATGCAGCCATCATGCAAGCAAATATGCACGTATTCTTTCTTCTTGTAGTGGGAGACTAGCATTGGAGATGATGACACACACCACATACAGTTGTGTGTGCGTACGTTGGGCGTCATGCTGGGTAACATCGTGCAGAGGTCGGTGCACCTTTGAGGTTACTCTCCCCACGAGTCGAGAGTGTTGCGTCAGCCTCCTCCTGCATCACTTGAGTTGATGACTTGATGACTGCACAAGTCGTGTTTTAGGACCAGCCATGTAGCCCAAGGGCTCAGCTGTCACCTTCCTCTGTAGGACGCTCATGGGCTCAGCGAATGAATCCAGAGATCTCAGCAATTTGCAGACCATGGTTGGGGCCTCCTCCTGCATCACTTGAGTTGATGACTGCACAAGTCGTGACTTAGGACCAGCCATGTAGCCCAAGGGCTCAGCTATCACCTTCCTCTGTAGGACGCTCTTGGGTTCAGCGAAATGTGTCCAGAGATCTCAGCAATTTGCAGTACGATGGTTGGGGCTGGTGCGTTTCCGCCAACGCAAGGGCTGGAGTCACTGTTAAGGCGACTACATTCTCGAGCAGCTTTTTCGTCGCCCGAGCGGCGGCGGCAGTAAGACGGTCTTCCGTTATCGCCTCACCGCTAATGCTTGCATCACGGTCCCAGGAAGATGTGGCTGTCTGAACGGCTATACAAAGAATTCATGCAATATTATACGTACCATGAATATATTCTAGATGCAATCATTTTTGCACAAGCCTCCACTGTAGCGTTACATGAGTAGGAACTCACCATATGAATCTTAAGCTATTTCATACATGAATATGACTAATGGAAAAGAAACACCAGTTATTTAAAGCAATGTCTCACGGTATACGGTGTGAAATGGACATGGCTGTAGGACGAAAGAATTATTCAACAAACCCTCCCATTCTCCATCACCACACTCACACAACCGAAATATTAACTAACTTCAGACGCCTATTATTTTACATCATGCTATATACACATCTGAAAATTACATCTCCAAGTGGGAACTACAAAAATTATTAACGTTGTGTAATGTCGTTGCTACCTACATCATTACATTATCATTACTCCAACTCAGGTAAAAATTTCGACGTCTTCAAATCCCTAGAACTCTTTTTAGTGATTATAGTGCTCAGTAGGCTTCAGAGCCTATAAACATCTCACAAAATAAAGCAAAATGAGATCATCTCAGACCTCTTGATATCTTGATCAGAGGCGCAATTCGAAGAACAATACAATTAACAAAGTACATTTTATACAAGCAAGCAATCACTGCACTAGTAGATTTGTTGACTAATGTGGACCAGTCTATATAGGATTCCACATGGTCATCACTCAGCAGCTTCATTCAACACTGGAAAGAGAGGAAATAATCAATTAACGCATTATATGTATATATCTCACAAGGTACCAGGTGCATTTAAACCTCTGACTTTCGAAGTTTTCCTCAAGAGTCGACTCTCAAACATTCTCTTTACGATTGACAACAAATCATGCGCCATACCAAGGATAGTCCAATTTCAGATCTTCCTTTTAATATCTCCATTGACTAAAAGGGTTCTTGTCATAATGTAGTGCACCAGGACACGTTGTCAACCCTTTGCAAATAATCTTTCCATACTCTTGGTCTGGTGGCTTTTCGTTCTGCCAAAACGTTATCGGGGTTTTTCCTGTCTACGAATTTTCAGGTCTCCTTATGCCATTGTTCGCTTCCCAGTTGAAAAAAAAAATACACAAATATTTATTTTCATCATGGCAGCGACAACAGCAACCGTTACGAAATTGTCTCGAACGAAAAACAGCCCACAGTTGCACTAAATTCTGTTTGTTTTAAACCTTGACCATGGTTTCTGCTATAATAATATAGCCTTCTTCAGAAGTCATACACACTAATAAATGAAAACTGTCTTAACCCAGCGGCTGCGTTGATTGACGACCGTGCGCCCAGTATAACAGAGGTAGTGGCGGAGGACATACGTTGCCATTTGGAATTTTACTTATGTTCGAAACAGGTTTATGTCTGTTGAAGTTATTTTATTGGTCTTGACGCAGCCGATGGGCTAAGACAGTTTTCATTTATTAGTGTGTATGACTTCTGATGAAGGCTATATTATTATAGCAGAAACGATGGTAAAGATTTAAAATAAACAGAATTTAGTGACACTGTGGGCTGTTTTTCATTCGAGACAATACACAAATAACACGGCTCAGAACGTTTTAAATTATTGATAAAGCACTTCTTATTGTCGAGTCGACAGTCAGCGTCTCCTTTGGAAGTCTTTGTCTCGATTATTGATTGTTTTGTGGCCTTGTCCTTACTCATGAGGTTTCTTCATTAACAACCCGCTTCAGTAGCGGCAGCAGGGCCACAGAAGTGACGAAAAGGAACTAAAACACACTACGTTGTATAGGTAGTCGTTAGGGACACAGTTTCAGCTTCTACAATATGCATGGCAATGTTAACTGAAAACTATGAAATCACAAGCAGATGGCCGTCTAATGACAGCAGCAGTAACATTAGTCACAAAAATTCACCATTGAAAATAGTACTGAGCTTAACACAACATTCCCCATACAATGCTTAGCTTAATAAAAAATCTAATTAGCCAAAGGTGAGCTCACAATGCCTAGTGCTTCGGACTCAGGGCACACGTGGTGCTAGGTCAAAAATGAACAAAATATTTGCCATCAAATTACCCTCAACGCACGAAATTAAATTTGAAATAGATAGGATTAAGTATTTCTACTAACTGAACTATTACCTTCAAATACCTGGATTCATAACAGAACGCGATAGCCCACGACACCTTGTCTGATCACTTATAATCTGCCGCAAGAGTGACAAACATGGGGCTTCGTAGAAACGTTTCCTCCGGTGGATGGGAGATATTCCGTTACGACCATCCAACCACTCCGCAGTGACGTCCTGACCTAGCGAGTGTTCTTTGTTCCTGTCTACTGCTTTCATTTTCTGCTATACCTCCCCACAAGGTTAAGATAGCAAGGGCTACTCGCTATGTTTGCTAACTCTTGTTGCCCACAGAAACATTTGAAATCCACTTTCACACAAACATATTAACTCATGGTCATCTATAGGACACGTGAGTAATGGAATAGACTTATTTAAGCAACATAAATGAACAGATTGGCGTATTTCTTCTATAGAGGCTGGTTATTAACTTGACAGAGTAATTTGCATCATGAAATCTGCATTACAAGCACGGAAGATACGCCACAAAAGCGAGGATGTACACTCCTGGAAATGGAAAAAAGAACACATTGACACCGGTGTGTCAGACCCACCATACTTGCTCCGGACACTGCGAGAGGGCTGTACAAGCAATGATCACACGCACGGCACAGCGGACACACCAGGAACCGCGGTGTTGGCCGTCGAATGGCGCTAGCTGCGCAGCATTTGTGCACCGCCGCCGTCAGTGTCAGCCAGTTTGCCGTGGCATACGGAGCTCCATCGCAGTCTTTAACACT
The DNA here is from genome assembly GCF_023864275.1 of Schistocerca cancellata. Taxonomy (NCBI): domain Eukaryota; kingdom Metazoa; phylum Arthropoda; class Insecta; order Orthoptera; family Acrididae; genus Schistocerca; species Schistocerca cancellata. Next base: position 60,478,708 of record NC_064626.1, on the reverse strand, counting down.
GGTAGCATGCCGCGACAGCGTGGACGTGAACCGTATGTGCAGTTGACGGACTTTGAGCGAGGGCGTATAGTGGGCATGCGGGAGGCCGGGTGGACGTACCGCCGAATTGCTCAACACGTGGGGCGTGAGGTCTCCACAGTACATCGATGTTGTCGCCAGTGGTCGGCGGAAGGTGCACGTGCCCGTCGACCTGGGACCGGACCGCAGCGACGCACGGATGCACGCCAAGACCGTAGGATCCTACGCAGTGCCGTAGGGGACCGCACCGCCACTTCCCAGCAAATTAGGGACACTGTTGCTCCTGGGGTATCGGCGAGGACCATTCGCAACCGTCTCCATGAAGCTGGGCTACGGTCCCGCACACCGTTAGGCCGTCTTCCGCTCACGCCCCAACATCGTGCAGCCCGCCTCCAGTGGTGTCGCGACAGGCGTGAATGGAGGGACGAATGGAGACGTGTCGTCTTCAGCGATGAGAGTCGCTTCTGCCTTGGTGCCAATGATGGTCGTATGCGTGTTTGGCGCCGTGCAGGTGAGCGCCACAATCAGGACTGCATACGACCGAGGCAACCAGGGCCAACACCCGGCATCATGGTGTGGGGAGCGATCTCCTACACTGGCCGTACACCACTGGTGATCGTCGAGGCGACACTGAATAGTGCACGGTACATCCAAACCGTCATCGAACCCATCGTTCTACCATTCCTAGACCGGCAAGGGAACTTGCTGTTCCAACAGGACAATGCACGTCCGCATGTATCCCGTGCCACCCAACGTGCTCTAGAAGGTGTAAGTCAACTACCCTGGCCAGCAAGATCTCCGGATCTGTCCCCCATTGAGCATGTTTGGGACTGGATGAAGCGTCGTCTCACGCGGTCTGCACGTCCAGCACGAACGCTGGTCCAACTGAGGTGGCAGGTGGAAATGGCATTGCAAGCCGTTCCACAGGACTACATCCAGCATCTCTACGATCGTCTCCATGGGAGAATAGCAGCCTGCATTGCTGCGAAAGGTGTACTAGTGCCGACATTGTGCATGCTCTGTTGCCTGTGTCTATGTGCCTGTGGTTCTGTCAGTGTGATCATGTGATGTATCTGACCCCAGGAATGTGTCAATAAAGTTTCCCCTTCCTGGGACAATGAATTCACGGTGTTCTTATTTCAATTTCCAGGAGTGTATTTTTAGCCCGAAAGCTGCTCAGGGGGACCAGTGGTGAGACACTGGGATAACATTCGGGTGGACGGTGGTTCAAATATCCGTCCAGCCATTCAGATTTAGATCTGCCGTGATTTCCTTATGTACTGTAGTCGAATGCGGTGGTTCATTCAAAAAACAGCCAATTTCCATCCCCAAGCTGAGCTTTTGCTCTAAGGACTAGATAGTCGACAGGAGGTAAAAGTCTATTGATCAATTTAGTCTCAAAGGTGCATGAATCCATTCAATGTAATTCGGTGTCAAAGTAACACTTCTGTCTTGTTAGAAATTTCTCAGCGCATGGAAAACTGCGTGCATGGGACACTGTGCTTAATGATAATGACGTACTCTGTGATAAGTACGAATAAAACAGAGGTACTAACGCGATGAAACTATAGCGAGTTTCTAGCTGTGTACTAACAAGTAAGTAAAATGAATACACGACTAGAAGAACAGTATGGCTTCAGAATGAGCAAACGTTCAAGCGGTGTAACTGGAATGTTACAAATATTTGGGCACAAATATCTAGAAAAAGGGAGACACGTTTGTGCGGTTTTAGTTGACTTGAAAAAGGCCTTCGACAAAGTTCGGTGGACTAAACGTTTAAGTATATTGAAGTATATTGGAGATGACCTGAAAAAAGGAGAGTAATAACGGAACTACACCGAAGAGCCAAAGAAGCTGGTACGCCTGCCTAGTATCGTGTAGGGTCCCCGTGAGCACCCAGATGTGTCGCAACACGACCTGTCATGAGCTCGACTAATGTCTGAAGTACGAGGTGTGGCTAGAAAAAAACCGGACTAGTACTGGTGAAACAATAAAACGAATGCAATAAGGCTGAAAGTCGCGTGGCCTGTCACGTGACTCTCGCTCCGCCTACTGCTCGAGTTTCATCTGCCTCCTGCACTCAGTTTGCCCGTGGCGTCTGTTTTAAGTAGTTGACGTTTTGTCTGTACGTCGGAAAATGTTGAGTGTACAGAAAGAACAGCGTGTTAACATCAAATTTTGGTTCAAACTAGGAAAATCTGGAAGTGAAACGTTTGTAATGTTACAACAGGTGTACGGCGATGATTGTTTATCGCGAACACAAGTGTTTGAGTGGTTTAAACGATTTAAAGATGGCCGCGAAGACACCAGTGATGACACTCGCACTGGCAGACCATTGTCAGCAAAAACTGATGCAAACATTGAAAAAATCGGTAAACTTGTTCGACAAGATCACCGTTTAACAATCAGAGCAGTGTCTGAGTTAACAGGAGTTGACAAGGATCTTGTAGAACAAGTTTACCGATTTTTTCAATGTTTCCATCAGTTTTTGCTGACAATGGTCTGCCAGTGCGAGTGTCATCACTGGTGTCTTCGCGGCCATCTTTAAATCGTTTAAACCACTCAAACACTTGTGTTCGCGATAAACAATCATCGCCTTACACTTGTTGTAACATTACAAACGTTTCATTTCCAGATTTTTCTAGTTTGAAACAAAATTTGATGTTAACACGCTGTTCTTTCTGTACACTCAACATTTTCCGACGCACAGACAAAACGTCAACTACTTAAAACAGACGCCACGGGCAAACTGAGTGCAGGAGGCAGATGAAACTCGAGCAGTAGGCGGAGCGAGAGTCACGTGACAGGCCACGCGACTTTCAGCCTTATTGCATTCGTTTTATTGTTTCACCAGTACTAGTCCGGTTTTTTTCTAGCCACACCTCATAGTGCTGGAGGGAACTGACACCATAAATCCTGCATGGCTATCCATAAATCCATAAGAGTACCAGCCGGTGGAGATCTCTTCTGAATAGCACGTTGCAAGGCTTGATCAATAATGTTCATATCTGGGGACTTTGGTGGCCAGTGGAAGAGTGTTCTTGGAGCCACTCTGTAGCAATTCTGGAAGTGTGGGGTGTCGCATTGGCCAACTGGAATTGCTCAAGTCCGTCGGAATGCACAGTGGACGTGAATGGATTCAGGTGATCAGACAGGACGCTTCCGTATGTGTCACCTGTCAGAGTCATATCTAGACTATCAGGGGTCCAACGTCACTCCAACTACACACGCCCCACACCATTACAGAGACTCCAACAGCTTGGTCCACTGCTGACATGCAGGGTCTATGGATTCATGAGGTTGTCTCAATACCCGTACACGTCCATCCGCTCGATACAATTTGAAACTAGACCCGTCCGACTAGGCGACATATTTACGGTCATCAACAGTCTAATGTCGGTGTAGACGGGCCCTGGAGAGGCTTTGTGTTGTGCAGTCATCAAGGGTACACGAGTGGAACTTCGTCTCTGAAAGCCCAAATTGATGATGTTTTGTTGAATGTTTCGCACGCTGACTCTTGATGATAGCCCAGCATTGAAACCTGCAGCAACCTGCAGAAAGGTTGCACTTCTATCACGTTGAACAATTCTCTACAGTCGTCGTTGATCCCGTTCTTGGAGTATCTTTTTCCGGACGCAGCGATATCGGAGATTTGATATTCAAGGTACACTTGTCAAATAGTCGTACGGGAAATTCCTCATTTCACCATTACCTCGGAAATGCTGTGTCCCACCGCCCGTGCGCCGACTATAAATCACGTTCAAACACAGTTAAATCTTGATAACCTGCCATTGTAGCAGCAGTAACCGATGTAACAACTGCGCCAGACACTTGTTGCCTTATATGGGAGTTGCCGACCGCCAGCGCCGTATTCTACCTGTTTACTTTTCTCGGTATTTGAATGCGCATGCCTATATCAGTTTCCTTGGCGCTTCAGCGTAGATTGCTTATTAGTCTCATATCTTTGGAAATCCGTGTCAAAGTATGTGAACTTTTGTGCACTCAAATATAGTAACTTTCGAATTTTTCATGTACAAAAAGCACTGTCAGGCATAAAACTTACGTTGCACACAGTACAATTATAGTTGAAACTGGATATGCACTGAGGTGCCAAACAAACTGATACAGACATGCGTATTCAAATACAGAGATACGTAAACAGGCAGAGTACGGCGCTGTAGTCGGTAACGCCTGTATAAGACAAGTGTCTGGTGCAGTCTTACATCAGCTAACGCTGCTACAGTGGCAGAGTATCAAAATTTAACTGAGTTTGGAGGTTGTGTCATAGTCGGCGCACAAGCGATGGGACACAGCACCTCCGAGGTAGCGATGAAGTGGACATTTCGAATACGACCATATGACAAGTGTACCGTGAATATCAGGAATCCGGTAAGACATCAAATCTCCGACTCCGCTACAGCCGGAAAAAGATCCTGCAAGAACGGGACCAATGACGACTGAATAGAATCGTTCAACGTGACAGAAGTGCAACCCTACCGCAAAATGCTGCAGATTTCAATGCTGGGCTACCAACAAGTGTCAGCGTGCGAACCATTCTACAGAACATCATTGATATGGACTTTCGAAGACAAAGGTCCACTCGTGTACCCTTGATGACTGCACAACACAAGCCTTATGCATCTCCAGGGCCCGTCAACACCGACATTGGACTGTTGATGACAGGAAATATGTTGCATAGTCGGACGAGTCTCGTTTAAAATTGTATCGAACGGATGGATGTGTACGGGTATTGAGACAACCTCACGAATCCATGGACCCAGAATGTTCAAGCTAGTGGAGTCTGTAATGCTATGGGGTATGTATAGTTGGAGTGATGCGGGACCCCTGGTACGTCTACATATGACTCCGACAGGTGAGACACGGAAGCATCCTGTCTGATCATTAGCATCCAATCATCTACATCTACATCTACATTTATACTCCGCAAGCCACCCAACGGTGTGCGGCGGAGGGCACTTAACGTGCCACTGTCATTACCTCCCTTTCCTTTTCCAGTCGCGTGTGGTTCGCGGGGAGAATGACTGCCGAAAAGCCTCCGTGCGCGCTCGAATCCATCTAATTTTACATTCGTGATCTCCTCGGGAGGTATAAGTAGGGGGAAGCAATATATTCGATACCTCATCCAGAAACGCACCCTCTCGAAACCTGGACAGCCAGCTACACCGCGATTCAGAGCGCCCCTCTTGCAGAGTCTGCCACTTGAGTTTGCTAAACATCTCCGTAACGCTATCACGGTTACCAAATAACCCTGTGACGAAACGCGCCGCTCTTCTTTGGATCTTCTCTATCTCCTCTGTCATCCCGACTTGGCACGAATCCCACACTGATGAGCAATACTCAAGTATAGGTCGAACGAGTGTTTTGTAAGCCACCTCCTTTGTTGATGGACTACATTTTCTAAGGACTCTCACAATGAATCTCAACTTGGCACCCGCCTTACAAACAATTAATTTTATATGGTTATTCCACTTCAAACTGTTCCGCACGCATACTCCCAGATATTTTACAGAAGTAACTGCTACCAGTGTTTGTTCCGATATGATATAATCATACAATAAAGGATAGTCTTTTCTATGTATTCGCAATACATTACATTTGTCTATGTTAAGGGTCAGTTGCCACTCCCTGCACCGAGTGCCTAGCCGCTGCAGATCTTCCTGCGTTTCGCTGCAATTTTCTAATGCTGCAACATCTCTGTATATTACAGCATCATCCGCGAAAAGCCGCATGGAACTTCCGACAATATCTACTAGGTTATTTACTTATATTGTGAAAAGCAATGGTCCCGTAACACTCCCCTATGGCACTCCAGAGGTTACTTTAACGTCTGTAGACGTCCCTCCATTGAGAACAACATGCTGTGTCCTGTTTGCTAAAAACTCTTCAATCCAGCCACACAGCTGGTCTGATATTCCGTAGGCTCTTACTTTGTTTATCAGGCGACAGTGCGGAACTGAATCGAACGCCTTCCGGAAGTCAAGAAAAATGGCATCTACTTGGGAGCCTGTATCTAATATTTTCTGGTTCTCATGAACAAAAAAAAGCGAGTAGGGTCTCTCACGTCCTTTGTGCATTCCGACGGACTTAAGCAATTCCATCAGGACAATGCGACACCCCACACTTCCAGAATTGCTACAGAGTGGCTCCAAGAACACTCTTCAGCGTTTAAATACTTTCACTGGCCACCAAACTCCCCAGACATGAACATTATTGAGCAAGTCTGGCAACGTGCTGTTCAAAAGAGATCACCACCCACTCGTACTCTTATGGATTTATGGACAGCCCTGCAGGTTTCATGGTGTCAGTTCCCTCCAGCACTGCATCAGACATTAGTCGAGTCCATACTACGTCGTGTTGCGGCACTTATGCGTGCTCATGGGGTCCCTACACGATATTGGGCAGGTGTACCAGTTTCTGTGGCTCTTCAGTGTATATTTCAGCGAATGATGGGATGCTTCATTTGAAAAACAGCCGGTTTTCATCCCCAAACCGAGCTTTTGCTCAGTCTCTAATGACTAGATAGTCGACGGGAAGTCAGTCTCTAGACATCCTTAAATTTAGTCTCCAAAATGCATGATTCCATACAACTTTATTCTGCGTCAAAGTAAAGCTTCTGTCCTTTTGCAATTTTTTCAGTGCAGGGAAAGTTGCACTTAATAATAATGATGTACACTGTGGTAAGTACGAGTAATAACAGAGTTTCTAACGTGATGAAACTTTAGCGAGTTTACTAGCTTTGCCGCAAGTAAAATGAATACACGCCTAGAGGAACAGTATGGCTTTAGAATGAGCAAATGTACAAGGGATGTAACTGGAATGTTACTAATATTTGTGCATAAATGCCTGGAAAAAAGAGAGGGAAGTTTGTGCGGTTTTAGTTGACTTGGGAAAGGGCTTTGACAAAGTTCGATTGACTAAATGTTTAGATATACTGAAGCGTACTGGAAATTATCTGGAGAAATGGACAGTAATAAACGATCTATATGCTACCCAGTAAATGAGGATTCGAAATGAGATGACAGAAGAAACTGGAACTGAGACAGAGCGTAGACAAGTCCGTTATCTTTCTCCTGTTTCGTTTAATATCTGTTAAGATAGTTTAATTACATAAAAGAGCGATATGATAATGGGAGGAAGCATTATCGAAAGTATCAGATTTGCTGGTGACCTGGTATTAGTATATCAACATGGAAAGGCAAAGCACAACATGTTAAAACAAATGAACGCCAGTTGTGAGAAATATGGAACGAAGATAAATTTGAGAAAGACAAAGGAAATGGATTTTTTCTAGGAAATAGAGAGAGATAAATGTGAAATTTTGTGATGCAAAAATAGGCAGCCGGTGCAGCTAAAATGGATATTTATTAGTTGATGACCGGCTTCGGGCTATGCCCACTCTCAAACCAACAAATGTCTTTCATTGGTTGGTTTGAGAATGGGCATGGCCCGAAACCGGTCACCGACTAAAAAAACATCCATTTTAGTTGCAATTCTGGCTGTCTCCCTCTGCATCATAATCCAAAACGAGATGATGTCCCACATTACTCAGCACGCTGAAGTTATGCAAGTGAAAATTTATGAGGAGTTAGTGAAACAATTTGATAACTTAAGAAACCTAGGATACAAAATAATCAGTAACAGGAATCGTAATTACGAAATAAAAACAAGGATAGCTATTTTCCGTAAAATACGCGTTTTGCAGAAAGGCGTGTATTTTCCGTAATCATTAAAGTATGAAGTGTTTTGTATGGAACCTTGCCTTGTACGGTGCAGCAAAATGGACTCTGCGACAGAGAAAAGAGAAATATTTAGACAATTCTAAGGTGTGAATTTGGAGAATGAACCGTGTGAAATGCACAAAAAAAGTAATCAATGAGATTGTGTTATACTGGGTGAATAAGGTTCAAAATGGCTCTGAGCATTATGGGACTTAACATCTATAGTCATCAGTCCCCTAGAACTTAGAACTACTTAAACCTAACTAACCTAAGGACATCACACAACACCCAGTCATCACGAGGCAGAGAAAATTCATGACCCCGCCGGGAATCGAACCCGGGAGGTGAATAAGGAAATAGAAGGAAAAACTACATTTAAGAAGAAGAAAATTTGATAGAGTACCGAAAGACAGAAGTCTATATAATAGAAGACTGGTGAGTAGGAAGAGGACCAGAGGAAGAAGATGGTGGCATCTGATTGATGACATCAAGGTAAATAAATGCATGAAGTGCAACTACGGAAAGGATGGTAGAAAAGCGAACTTTTAATGACAAACCATCATCATTGAACATGGAAATAAGCAGCTACTCTATAAATGTGACTGAGAGCACAATGAATTAATTCGCTGTAACATTGGACAAGTGATCAGTTTTTCTCTGATTTCTTTGATGCGTTTAGCAATTGTTTGTTTTTAAACATGACAATATTTTTGTTCGTAAGTAACAAAAAGCGCTTCAACACAATGTATGAAGCATGAGTATACCAATGAAGACGAATAAAGAAGGTAAAATTTAAAACAGAAGCAACGGTTTTGAGGAATTCCATTTTCTTGAATCTTAAATCTTATGAGAGTTATTTGTGTTTGTAGACAATGATAGTCACAAACAGAACGCTATAGAGACAGACACAGACACACACACACACACACACACACACACACACACACACACACAGAGAGAGAGAGAGAGAGAGAGAGAGAGAGCGATCAGTAAGACAGAAACTGAGTTCCGAATATTTAACAACGAATTTTCGGAGCTTTGCTCTGACACGAGTTTATTTTTTAATGGATTTCAAAGAGATTTACGTTATTCAATTAACGGCACTCAGAAAACAATCCTTGCGTGGCTGTTTACGTTAAAACTTTCATTCTTTATCAGCACAAATGGAAATATATGTTGAATTTAGCATTTTTGGCTATATTGAAATATGAAACTGCGTTTCAGGCAATGGACCGACGATGACCATTGTTCCCACTTATAATAAAGTTACGGAAAAAGCATGAAATGACATTTCGTCCACTTCCGTGCAGCTGTAATATAAATTTGATTCTAATCTTCTAAAAATTCAGATGTGTGTTGTTCCGAAGTAGTACGTAAAATAATGGAACATCCAGAGCGACGTCTGCTACCACCAAGCAAACGGACCAGACAGCATACAGTTCATTCGATCGCTGCTCTGTAATGCACGAAGCGGAATTTAACTCTTCTTCCGTTACGTCATATCACTGCGGGAGAAGTAGCAGCTCCCCTTTATTCAGCTGCTTTTGTGTGGGAGTCTTTTTGTACATGTTCATTAACCTGCGTCAAGAAAAAAGCAAAAAATAACTATCATGAATGATACTGCATACCAATGGTGTTGGTATGTCAAACGTACGAAGTGCAACGTTTCCTCTCTAAACAAAGGAAAGGAGTTATGAATGTTCATAGAAAAGTAGATGGTAACTTCCCAAATCTGACAATGAATTCGTTATGTGAAGTGAAGTATTAACTGTGGGAACACAGGAAAAGGAAACAGTCGGAGCGTCTGAGATCTGGTGTTATAGGATGATGATGAAAATTAGATGGACTGACAAAGAGTGAGGAGATTCTCCGCAGTGAAGAAAGGAAAATGTGAAAAAAAACGGACAAGAAGAAGGACAGGATGATAAGACATGTGTTAACACATCAGGGGTTAACATCCGTGGTCCTCTATGGAGCTGTGGAGGATAAAAATTGTAGGGGAAGACAGAGTCTGGATTATATCCAACAAATGATTGTGGACGTAGAGTGCAAGTGCTACTCAGAGAAGAAGAAGTTGTAAGTAGGCTGTTTATGTGTTTGTATGTTGGCAGCGCTACGTAGCGCTCTGCATTAATATCTGTGACAGCGCTGCGCTCTCAGTAAGAGACTCCGCAGTTGGTCGGACAAGCAGTTGGAAGTTAACAGTCAGTGGTCATGGCAGTTGGAGGTAAACAGCCAGCAGTGATGAAAGTTGGGAGTGAGTACTCAGCATTGATGGAGTTTAGAGGTTAACAATTATCAGTGTTGGAGGTTTGCAGTATTAGCGTGAGCGGACGGTCTGAATGTGTATTACGATTTATTACTGATGATTATATAATTTTTGAACTGGTTGTCACATTCTTAAGGTAAATACATTGTTTGCTCTGCAACAAAATCTTTCCTTTGCTAATCACATGCCTGTCAGTAGTTAGAGCCTTCAGTAGTTAGAATCTTTTATTTAGCTGGCAGTATTGGTGCTTGCCGCATTGCTGTAGTTCGTGTAATGAAGATTTTTGTGAGGTAACTGATGAAAGGTGGCTACATTGAGTCACAGCGCCAGAGATTGCGCCAAAGAGTATTATTCAGCCGCCTCCACGGGCAGTTCTTGTCGTGAAGTCGTAGTGGAGAGTTCTTGTCGAGAAGCGGTGGTAGAGAGTGCTTGTGGAGATGTTGCAGTAGCGTGTCGTTGTTGAGAAGTTCCCATGGAAAGTGTTTGTTCAGATGTTGTCATATTGGTTTGATGGGCTAGACACCAGATGTTGTTGGATTAGGGATGCTGTAATGTGCTTTTCGTCAATATATATGAAGGTAAAAAAATCCATTTTTTATTATTTCCATGTCTTAAACAATAATGCCTCTTGGTCACAGGTTCAGTCAACAAAGCATCTGGCTCGTGTTCATGTATTAGCTGTATTTCGGGTTTCTATGTGCAATTATAGTATTTCAGTTTTATTTAATTAATTCAGTCTAAATGGTATCTAAAATATCTTGTCTTATTGAGGAAGTACCGTGCCAGATGTGTACGTTGAATCACACTTCCACACACAGAACAGTTACATTTGTGTTTTGTTGTTTTGTAGGTTTTTTAGTTGCTGGGGACTTAATTAATTAATTGTGTTAACGGAAGTTTTGTTTCATTTCTTGTTGTTATTCTATGCAGTCAGATTGCGGAGTAATACACTCCTGGAAATTGAAATAAGAACACCATGAATTCATTGTCCCAGGAAGGGGAAACTTTACTGACACATTCCTGGGGTCAGATAAATCACATGATCACACTGACAGAACCACAGGCACATAGACACAGGCAACAGAGCATGCACAATGTCGGCACTAGTACAGTGTATATCCACCTTTCGCAGCAATGCAGGCTGCTATTCTCCCATGGAGACGATCGTAGAGATGCTGGATGTAGTCCTGTGGAACGGCTTGCCATGCCATTTCCACCTGGCGCCTCAGTTGGACCAGCGTTCGTGCTGGACGTGCAGACCGCGTGAGACGACGCTTCATCCAGTCCCAAACATGTTCAATGGGGGACAGATCCGGAGATCTTGCTGGCCAGGGTAGTTGACTTACACCTTCTAGAGCACGTTGGGTGGCACGGGATACATGCGGACGTGCATTGTCCTGTTGGAACAGCAAGTTCCCTTGCCGGTCTAGAAATGGTAGAACGATGGGTTCGATGACGGTTTGGATATACTGTGCACTATTCAGTGTCCCCTCGACGATCACCAGTGGTGTACGGCCAGTGTAGGAGATCGCTCCCCACACCATGATGCCGGGTGTTGGCCCTGTGTGCCTCGGTCGTATGCAGTCTGATTGTGGCGCTCACCTGCACGGCGCCAAACACGCATACGACCATCATTGGCACCAAGGCAGAAGCGACTCTCATCGCTGAAGACGATATGTCTCCATTCGTCCCTCCATTCACGCCTGTCGCGACACCACTGGAGGCGGGCTGCACGATGTTGGGGCGTGAGCGGAAGACGGCCTAACGGTGTGCAGGACCGTAGCCCAGCTTCATGGAGACTGTTGCGAATGGTCCTCGCCGATACCCCAGGAGCAACAGTGTGCCTAATTTGCTGGGAAGTGGCGGTGCGGTCCCCTACGGCACTGCGTAGGATCCTACGGTCTTGGCGTGCATCCGAGCGTCGCTGCGGTCCGGTTCCAGGTCGACGGGCACGTGCACCTTCCGCCGACCACTGGCGACAACATCGATGTACTGTGGAGACCTCACGCCCCACGTGTTGAGCAATTCGGCGGTACGTCCACCCGGCCTCCCGCATGCCCACTATACGCCCTCGCTCAAAGTCCGTCAACTGCACATACGGTTCACGTCCATGCTGTCGCGGCATGCTACCAGTGTTAAAGACTGCGATGGAGCTCCGTATGCCACGGCAAACTGGCTGACTCTGACGGCGGCGGTGCACAAATGCTGCGCAGCTAGCGCCATTCGATGGCCAACACCGCGGTTCCTGGTGTGTCCGCTGTGCCGTGCGTGTGATCATTGCTTGTACAGCCCTCTCGCAGTGTCCGGAGCAAGTATGGTGGGTCTGACACACCGGTGTCAATGTGTTCTTTTTTCCATTTCCAGGAGTGTACTAGTCAGGGCCAACCGGTTACGACACTGCGTAACCAGACATACAGTAATAATATTTGCATAATAAAAAAATTTAATTAAGCCCCCGTGCACGTGGCGACCCTGCCAGGATTGTCCCTTGGAAATCTTCTGAGAGTAAAAATAGCAAACAGTAGTATTGTTGAAGTAATTTGTAGTTTAGTAATTGTAGTCTACATTGCATGTGTACATTTGGTAATTGAACGTTTGTAGTTGTCTTGTCTTTCTTCTAATGGTATTTTTGCAGAATTTAATTTTTGATGTCTTGTATACGCGTTTGACAATTTTGTGCAATTATGAAGATTTCAGTTGTTCGTTAGGCGTGTTTGTCGGAAAACATTTCGTGTGAATGGTATTGTTGGAGATAAAGTGTCCTGTAATTTTCGTATAGGGACGAGTTTTATATGTTTTGTAAATGATTACGCGATCGATCAAAAAGGCAAAAATGATGGATAGTGAGAATGACGAAATTGTTAACATGGCGAACTCGCCAACACAGGAGAACAGGATGATGAAAAATGAAGTGGAAAACAATATAATAAGTCGGGAAAATAGTCTGGAAACAGTTCAAAATTTTTCACAATCAAAAAATTTTCAGAATACGAGATTAACGACAGAAGATATGGAGCAGTTGATGAGTGCAATATTAAATTTGGGATCTCGGTTATACTCACAAAAGGAAACAATGGAAACACGGTTAGACTCACTGGGATCACAGTTACGATCTGAATTAAAAACATATAGGGGAACAATGGAAACACGGTTAGACTCACTGGGATCACAGTTGGGATCTGAATTAAAAACAGTGGGATCACAAATAGGAACAATTAAAACAGAGATGGGAATCTTGGTAACACGTTTAGAAACTGATATGGGAACAATGGAAACACGGTTAGATTCGCGAATAGGGACATGTTTCAAAAACATGAAAGATTAATTAAAGAAAGAAAATGAATTAAAGAAAGAAATTAGAGAAGAAGTACAACCGATTTTGAATGCTCACAATAATAGTTTAATTTCAATAGAAATTAGACAAGAGGAACAGGACAGACAACAGGAAGAAAGAGATCGCGTGATAGTACAGAAATTTTCAGAGTTAAATTTACAACGTGCACACGATAAGGAACAAATAGTTGAAAGAATCGAGGAATCCGTACCAGATGACAGAATAAATAACCTAACACAACAGTATGAACAATTAATTACTAAATGTGTCAATACTGAAACCCGAGTCGCGACACTTACGGAAGACGTAAACTTATCGGAAAGAGTTGAGGAGATTTCAGATAAATTGACAAGTCTTAGTTTAAATGGGGACAGAGATTCAGATGATACAGCTCCATTGCCATTTGCAGAAACTGAAGAGTACCAGAACATAAATAAACATGTTGAAAATCAGGGAAAATTTAATGAACGCATTAAAAGGGAATTTGAGGCATTACGAAAGCAAGTCAAACAAATTGAAGGTGAAATCGTAGGAAAAGACAGTAGAAGAAATTTAGAATCACAGATAGCAGACGGGTTTGAAGAAAATAATTTGTTTCATTTACGAGATGCAACAAGAGAGCGCCAGGCTCGCGAACTTGACAATAATCGACATTCGGACTGGGACAGACGCGGTAGGTCTTTGTCGCCACGAGGAGAAAACTTTGACTGTAAACACTTCTTAACTGTTTGGAAATTTAAGATCTTTCACAATTCTGGGAACGGCATGCATTCATGTTCATGGATGGATCGGTTTGTGTGCGCACTTGCGCCAGGTTGGCCACTAAGTCATAAACTGGAATTTATGTGCCGCTATTAATGTCCTCAGGGGATTCGCTACACTAAGTGAATATGTGCCGTAGCGTGCACAGGGCCCCGAGCTGTAGTAGTGCTATTTCTCTTTTAGTTTTCTGCACTGCTGCCTACTCTTTGACTATTCTTTGCATCTATCGAAACAACTCTTCAACTATCAATCTATCTAGAGAGCGTGTAAAGAATAACCGGATATGACTATTTTACCCAAAAGTGATTTCGGAAATTACCGTTTGGACTTACTATATCTTCAGCAGCATTCATTCGTAGTTTAAACGAAATTTTACCTGTTTATCTTCGTGACAATATTACTTCATATGTTGACGATATTCTTATTGCTAAACGTTCTTGGAGTGAGCATAACAAAATTTTGGATTCATTATTGCGTATTTTTGCAAAACGTTGGCATTACAGTGAACTTAAAAAAAATCTGAATTTGGTCATTCTCAGGTGAAATTTCTTGGTCATATTATTTTTACAGAAGGTATTCTTCCTGATCCAGAAAAACTAGACGCTATTCGTAATTATGCTGTCCCTACTACAAAACGTAATGTTCGAAGTTTCCTTGGTGTCTGTAATTTTCTTAGTCGCTTTGTTAGATTGGACGATTTGGCCACACCTCGTTTATGTGAACTATCTGGAAAGAAATCTAACTGGTGTTGGGATGAGGAAGCTCAATCAGAATTTGAAGAACTTCGTGATGCTTTAGTTGTTGCTCCACTTCTTACACATCCGGATTTATCTAAAGATTTTTGTTTGGCGACGGACTCATCATACAAAGGCCTAGGTGGACACTTATTTCAAGAGATAGAAGATAACGGCGTTGTAGTGCAGAAAACTATTGCCAATCTGTTCTTGCCAAATGCAAATTATGTCAAAAGGCTAAGCCGCCAACTATTTCTCACAGAGCACCGTTGTTTCCTATCATTCCAGCGAAATTAAGGGACATGGCTGCAGTCGATTTGTTCGGTCCAGTGGTTCGTTCTACTAATGGATTTGCATACATTTTGGTAGCAGTAGAATTGACATCAAAATATGTGTGTTTTACACCTTTGCGTAAAGCAACAGCTCGTTCAGTATCTAATGCTTTCATCAAACATTTTCTTAAAGAAGTGGGTCATGTTGATAAGGTTATATCAGATAATGGATCACAGTTTCGTTCTAAAATTTGGCTTCGTACTCTACGGCGTCGTAAGATTAAACCAATTTTCATTTCACTCTTTCACCCTCAATATAACGCTTCAGAGAGATGGATGAAGGAAATCAACAAATTGTGTCGACTTTATTGTCATCAGAATCACAGAACATGGGATCAGTATCTTCATATTTTTCAAAACATTCTGAATGAACTCCCTAATGATTCAACTTCTTTACCTCCTATACTGATATTAAAAAATAAATCATCGACAAATCGCATTTCTGAAATCGTTCCTTTTCCGCCTACACGGAAACTGCGGCATTCTGAATTTGTCAACCTGGCTCTACAAAATATTGCATCTGCGGCTGCTAGAAGAGAGAAATCAGCTAAACGTCCTGGAATGAGATTTTCACTCTGCAGCGGAGTGTGCGCTGATATGAAACTTCCTGGCAGATTAAAACTGTGTGCCCGACCGAGACTCGAACTCGGGACCTTTGCCTTTCGCGGGCAAGTGCTCTACCAACTGAGCTACCGAAGCACGACTCACGCCCGGTACTCACAGCTTTACTTCTGCCAGTACCTCGTCTCCTACCTTCCAAACTTTACAGAAGCTCTCCTGCGAACCTTGCAGAACTAGCACTCCTGAAAGAAAGGATATTGCGGAGACATGGCTTAGCCACAGCCTGGGGGATGTTTCCAGAATGAGATTTTCACTCTGCAGCGGAGTGTGCGCTGATATGAAACTTCCTGGCAGATTAGAACTGTGTGCCCGACCGAGACTCGAACTCGGGACCTTTGCCTTTCGCGGGCAAGTGCTCTACCAACTGAGCTACCGAAGCACGACTCACGCCCGGTACTCACAGCTTTACTTCTGGCAGTACCTCGTCTCCTACCTTTCAAACTTTACAGAAGCTCTCCTGCGAACCTTGCAGAACTAGCACTCCTGAAAGAAAGGATATTGCGGAGACATGGCTTAGCCACAGCCTGGGGGATGTTTCCAGAATGAGATTTTCACTCTGCAGCGGAGTGTGCGCTGATATGAAACTTCCTGGCAGATTAAAACTGTGTGCCCGACCGAGACTCGAACTCGGGACCTTTGCCTTTCGCGGGCAAGTGCTCTACCAACTGAGCTACCGAAGCACGACTCACGCTCGGTACTCACAGCTTTACTTCTGCCAGTACCTCGTCTCCTACCTTCCAAACTTTACAGAAGCTCTCCTGGGAACCTTGCAGAACTAGCACTCCTGAAAGAAAGGATATTGCGGAGACATGGCTTAGCCACAGCCTGGGGGATGTTTCCAGAATGAGATTTTCACTCTGCAGCGGAGTGTGCGCTGATATGAAGGTTCGCAGGAGAGCTTCTGTAAAGTTTGGAAGGTAGGAGACGAGGTACTGGCAGAAGTAAAGCTGTGAGTACCGGGCGTGAGTCGTGCTTCGGTAGCTCAGTTGGTAGAGCACTTGCCCGCGAAAGGCAAAGGTCCCGAGTTCGAGTCTCGGTCGGGCACACAGTTTTAATCTGCCAGGAAGTTTCATATCAGCGCACACTCCGCTGCAGAGTGAAAATCTCATTCTGGAAACATCCCCCAGGCTGTGGCTAAGCCATGTCTCCGCAATATCCTTTCTTTCAGGAGTGCTAGTTCTGCAAGGTTCGCAGGAGAGCTTCTGTAAAGTTTGGAAGGTAGGAGACGAGGTACTGGCAGAAGTAAAGCTGTGAGTACCGGGCGTGAGTCGTGCTTCGGTAGCTCAGTTGGTAGAGCACTTGCCCGCGAAAGGCAAAGGTCCCGAGTTCGAGTCTCGGTCGGGCACACAGTTTTAATCTGCCAGAAAGTTTCATATCAGCGCACACTCCGCTGCAGAGTGAAAATCTCATTCTAGAAACATCCCCCAGGCTGTGGCTAAGCCATGTCTCCGCAATATCCTTTCTTTCAGGAGTGCTAGTTCTGCAAGGTTCGCAGGAGAGCTTCTGTAAAGTTTGGAAGGTAGGAGACGAGGTACTGGCAGAAGTAAAGCTGTGAGTACCGGGCGTGAGTCGTGCTTCGGTAGCTCAGTTGGTAGAGCACTTGTCCGCGAAAGGCAAAGGTCCCGAGTTCGAGTCTCGGTCGGGCACACAGTTTTAATCTGCCAGGAAGTTTCATATCAGCGCACACTCCGCTGCAGAGTGAAAATCTCATTCTGGAAACATCCCCAGGCTGTGGCTAAGCCATGTCTCCGCAATATCCTTTCTTTCAGGAGTGCTAGTTCTGCAAGGTTCGCAGGAGAGCTTCTGTAAAGTTTGGAAGGTAGGAGACGAGGTACTGGCAGAAGTAAAGCTGTGAGTACCGGGCGTGAGTCGTGCTTCGGTAGCTCAGTTGGTAGAGCACTTGCCCGCGAAAGGCAAAGGTCCCGAGTTCGAGTCTCGGTCGGGCACACAGTTTTAATCTGCCAGAAAGTTTCATATCAGCGCACACTCCGCTGCAGAGTGAAAATCTCATTCTAGAAACATCCCCCAGGCTGTGGCTAAGCCATGTCTCCGCAATATCCTTTCTTTCAGGAGTGCTAGTTCTGCAAGGTTCGCAGGAGAGCTTCTGTAAAGTTTGGAAGGTAGGAGACGAGGTACTGGCAGAAGTAAAGCTGTGAGTACCGGGCGTGAGTCGTGCTTCGGTAGCTCAGTTGGTAGAGCACTTGTCCGCGAAAGGCAAAGGTCCCGAGTTCGAGTCTCGGTCGGGCACACAGTTTTAATCTGCCAGGAAGTTTCATATCAGCGCACACTCCGCTGCAGAGTGAAAATCTCATTCTGGAAACATCCCCAGGCTGTGGCTAAGCCATGTCTCCGCAATATCCTTTCTTTCAGGAGTGCTAGTTCTGCAAGGTTCGCAGGAGAGCTTCTGTAAAGTTTGGAAGGTAGGAGACGAGGTACTGGCAGAAGTAAAGCTGTGAGTACCGGGCGTGAGTCGTGCTTCGGTAGCTCAGTTGGTAGAGCACTTGCCCGCGAAAGGCAAAGGTCCCGAGTTCGAGTCTCGGTCGGGCACACAGTTTTAATCTGCCAGGAAGTTTCATATCAGCGCACACTCCGCTGCAGAGTGAAAATCTCATTCTGGAAACATCCCCCAGGCTGTGGCTAAGCCATGTCTCCGCAATATCCTTTCTTTCAGGAGTGCTAGTTCTGCAAGGTTCGCAGGAGAGCTTCTGTAAAGTTTGGAAGGTAGGAGACGAGGTACTGGCAGAAGTAAAGCTGTGAGTACCGGGCGTGAGTCGTGCTTCGGTAGCTCAGTTGGTAGAGCACTTGCCCGCGAAAGGCAAAGGTCCCGAGTTCGAGTCTCGGTCGGGCACACAGTTTTAATCTGCCAGGAAGTTTCAGCTAAACGTCCTGATCGTTTAAAAACCTTGTCAGTTGGTCAAAAGGTGTTAATTAAGTCTCATCGTTTGTCTCACAAAGGAAAGGGCTTGTGTCGCAAATTTTTTCTGCTTTATAACGGTCCATATAGGGTTCGCAAAATTATTCATGATAACACTGTCGAAGTAGCAACTCTTAAATCTCGGCGCTCTAAAGAAATACATCATACATCGAACGTTAAAATTTTTGTGAAATGACACTTTTGAGAAACTAACAGGTATACGTAAACACACGGAGAGTACAAGGATACCGCGCTGTGTTTTGGCGGCGGCACACACTCAAAGCAACAGTCAAGTCTGCGCGCCGCACAAGGCAGTCGTTGACCACAAACAATCACTTCCTACGTCATGCGCCTACAGCTGATCGAGCGCTCAGTGCGAATGCACTGACAGCCGTAAACAAATACACAGTGTAATTTCTCCGAATAAATTCAGTATAAAGATATGGTGACTTGATAAATTATGTTATTAACGTTCAGTATTTTTCAGGATACAGTTGTATAAAATATTTAAGAACTCAGGTAAATTCTGTGTGTGTCCGACGTTAAGAGGACGTGCTATCGAGAAATTTTAGGGAAGAAAGTAATTTCGAAGAAGAAACTAATAAACTAAAAAGGTAACTATTAATTGAGTTTATTTTTCAGGTAATATATTTCCCCTTAGGTACGTACTTTAGACGTAATTTGCTGCTCGCGATTACGTGATTTATACTTTGTGTTAACTGATTTTGACAATCATTGATTAATGAACAGGGTTGTTAATTATGTATATTATGCACCGCTTGGCTGCACTGCTTTTTCGCTGATGTCACATTTTTTTAATTATTATGTGCCTGCTGTGCTTATTTATTTAAATTATAATTGTCACCTGATTAATTGTGCTGACTGTGGTTATGTATGTAGGTTACACTTTGTGATTTATCTGCTTGCGCCTTCATGTTTACTTATTAAGATTACATATGAACATTTATTTGCTTACGCTGATACGATGCTAATGACCTGTTTAGTATGTAAGATACATATTTGCTGCATTGCGTATGGATTGCATATTTACACATTTTTGCTTGTTGTCATAACTACTCTTTAATTTGGTACATAGAAATGCTGATATGCTGTGTACGAACATAGAGTGTAGGTCACACTATGGTATTAATTATTGTTCGCTTGGCAGAGCCTCGTTGTAGGGATTGTGCTGCATCCACTTGTTGACATTGTGTTCTCTACTGATATATTTACTCGCTATTGCATGTTTTGCTTACGCTCAGTGCCGTATATTTTAAGATAAGAAAATGAACTACTATAATTCGACGAACGACATTGGTACAAGAAACTTCATAGAAGTCACATGAGCTGGAGGTTTTATGGAAGCTGTATAAATTTATGCTAATAGAAAGGAAGCTAACGACATGAAACACCAACACTAGGTTTAGACCATTGACAGTTATTACACTGCATTCTTCGTGAGCAGTTGAAATAGTAAGTGACACTTGACACAAGGAATACTCCACATGTTTGCTTCTGTTTTGCCATGATTCTTGAAGTGGTGTACACACTGTGAAATATTACGATTTATTCACTCAAAGTGTTATGTAATCTTTCATACTACGTACTCGTACTTACTTACTGAAAGTTATTCGAACTAAAGGCTGTTAGAGGTCATGTATGCATTTCTTTTATTTTATGATGGACAAGGTAACCAAAATGTATTTTATAATTCATAATGAGTAGAAGATTTGGCTCAGGTGGACTACACAGAGGTTGTGTGTGGACATTGTGTCTTCGGATTGTATGGGATGATGAATTGAAATTTGCACTAGAATTTTATCTGTACTTTTTCGAGGAGACTGACTAGAGGAAAGAGTTGTTATGGAAGTGAAATGATATTGGTAATAAGGTTTATATGTATCGACGTATTGAAGAGGTATTATTGAGGTATTGAGATTGTGTGAAATTGTTGATTATTGGAGTTTTGGTGGACAAGAGGTAAGGTAAATGATATTGATGATAAGGTTTATATGTAGAGGTATTATTGAAGTATTAAGATTATGTGATGATGATTATTATTAGAGTTTTGGTGGATAAGAGGTAAAGTAAGTGAGGAGCATTTTTTTGTTTGTTGGTCTATATGGAATGAGGAGGATGAAGATAGCAGACTAGAACACTCAAGTCGAAAGAAGATTGTCTACACACACACTTTGTTAAATCAGTAAGCAGTATATACTTTTCTTTTCGAGAGAGGAAGTATTTGCATATCTTGGCACAATGACAGTTGTTCAGCAACCATACATTTTGATCTGGCTTGGCAAACATTGGTCTTGACATGATGACTATGACATTGACTAACTATTATTGACTGTTATACACTGTTACCACTACTACTTGATACACAAGTTGAACATGAAATTTAGGACACAATTGCATTTACACAGTTAACACTATTCAATTACACAGTAGTACTTAATGTGGATGAAAGATGAGTGAGTGTGTTTTGTGTGTTTTCCTTTCCTAATCCCAAATAATTGGTACCGACCTATTTTCTGAATATTATTTTACTTGTTTGTTGTGGCCTGCACTGACACCCATAAATATTATAGGTTTACTGATATTTGTGTATTTGTAATATTTAATATGACAATTATCTGATATCATTTGTGTGTTTATTATAATTTGTATGTTTAGTGTAAGAGCATTGATAATAATTTTGTAAAAGCAATTGTGTGTGCCTTCAAACTGTTGTTCGTGCTTGCACCTATTTAACATTGGTAGGTGCCACTTGGAAATGTTTAATTTCTGCTGATGAACTCTAATGAACTGTCTAATTAGTGATAGTGAATATTATGGACTGTTACATACACTTGTTCAACATGAAGGGTGCCACTAGGAGATGTTTAATTTGTGCTAATGAACTTTGATGAACTGTCTAATCAGTGATAGTGAATATCATGGACTGTTACACACACTTGTTCAACATGAAGCGTGCCACTAGGAGATGTTTAATTTGTGCTAATGGACTTTGATGAACTGTCTAATTAGTGATAGTGAATATTATGGACTGTTACGTACACTTGTTCAACATGAAGAGTGCCACTAGGAGATGTTTAATTTGTGCTAATGAACTTTGATGAACTGTCTAATTAGTGATAGTGAATATTATGGACTGTTACTTGCACCTGCTCAACATTACTGGGTGCAATGATGGACTGCTTCTACTGAAATGATGTCACTTGTTAGTGTCTGCACCTGTTCAACATTGCTGGATACCACTGATGGACTGCTGCTACTGAAATGATGTTACTTGTTGGTGTCTGCACCTGTTCAACGTTGCTGGGTGCCACTGATGGACTGCATCTATTGAAATAATGTGACTTGTTGGTGTCTGCACCTGTTTAACATTGCTGGGTGCCACTAATGGAACTGTTTCTACTGAAATAATGTCACTTGTTGGTGTCTGCACCTGCTCAACATTACTGGGTGCCACTGATGGAACTGCTTCTACTGAAATGATGTCACTTGTTGGTGTCTGCACCTGTTCAACATTGCTGGGTGCCACTGATGGACTGCTTCTACTGAAATGATGTCACTTGTTGGTGTCTGCACCTGTTCAACATTACTGGGTGCCACTGATGGACTGCTTCTGCTGAAATGATGTCACTTGTTGGTGTCTGCACCTGTTCAACATTGCTGGGTGCCACTGATGGACTACTTCTACTGAAATAATGTCACTTGTTGGTGTCTGCACCTGCTCTACATTGCTGGGTGCCACTGATGGACTGCTTCTACTGAAATGATGTCTCTTGTTGGTGTCTGCACCTGTTCAACATTACTGGGTGCCACTGATGGACTGCTTCTGCTGAAATGATGTCACTTGTTGGTGTCTGCACCTGTTCAACAATACTGGGTGCCACTGATGGACTGCTTCAACTGAAATAATGTCACTTGTAGGTGTCTGCACCTGCTCTACATTGCTGGGTGCCACTGATGGAACTGCTTCTAATGAAATGATGTCACTTGTTGGTGTCTGCATCTGTTCAACATTCCTGGGTGCCACTGTTGAAGCTGTTTAAATACTGTTGATGAAATGTTATGAGACTGCTATTTGCACCTGTTGATCATTGCTGGGTGCTACTGTTGGAACTGTCAACTACTCTGAGGAGTTCTACTTGTTTATTGAACTATTGAAAGGGTTTTATGTGAATATTTGTAAAAAACTGATTTTTTGTGTTTATGAAATGTTATGAGATTCTTACCTGCACCTGTTCGTCATTTCTGGTGCCATTGATTGAATAATACTTATGTAAACTATTATGTAAAATCACATGTATGCAAGCATTTGTATTCCTTACTGTATTTTATATATTAGGTTATTGAAAGGTCAGTGCAAAGACAAAAATTTATTTAGTTATGTGATATTTACTTATTAATATTACTTTTTAATTTTTGTCTGTATTTTTTGGACGAATTTGGTGGTATTTTCACCACCAATGCTGGCAAAAATACCATCAAATTCTAGCCCGTGGAGGAGGGGCATACGAAAGGTGGCTACACTGAGTCACAGCGCCAGAGATTGCACCAAAGAGTGTTATTCAGCCGCCTCCACTGGCAGTTATTTTCGTGAAGTCGTAGTGGAGAGTTCTTGTCGAGAAGCGGTGGTAGAGAGTGCTTGTGGAGATGTTGCAGTAGCGTGTCGTTGTTGAGAAGTTCCCATGGAAAGTGTTTGTTCAGATGTTGTCATATTGTTTTGATGGGCTAGACACCAGATGTTGTTGGATTAGGGATGCTGTAATGTGCTTTTCGTCAATAAAAATTCCTTTTTTTTATTATTTCAATCTCTTAAACAATAATGCCTCTTGGTCACAGGTTCAATCAACAAAGCATCTCGTTCGTGTTCATGTATTAGACTGTATTTCGGGTTTCTATGTGCAATTATAGTATTTCAGTTTTATTTAATTAATTCAGTCTAAATGGTATCTAAAATATCTTGTCTTATTGAGGAAGTACCGTGCCAGATGTGTACGTTGAATCACACTTCCACACACAGAACAGTTACATTTGTGTTTTGTTGTTTTGTAGGTTTTATAGTTGCTGGGGACTTAATTAATTAATTGTGTTAACGGAAGTTTTGTTTCATTTCTTGTTGTTATTCTATGCAGTCAGATTGCGTATTAATACTAGTCAGGACCAACCGGTTACGAGACTGCGTAACCGGACAGACAGTAATAATATTTGCATAATAAAAGAATTTAATTAAGCCCCCATGCACTGACTTATGAAATGTATAGGTTATGTCAGGATTTCTTCTTATTCAAGGCCATTCTTTTGAGTTAATTTGAAAGCAGTCAGATCGCGTTAGCGTTGAATATTTGAGTAATTGATTAATAGGAAAAGTTTGAGTTCTGTTTCTCAGGGCAAATTCCGTAGGTCAGTGGAGAAATGGTAAGATTAAGAAAAGAGAAAGTGGGCTCAGTACGTTCAGTTTCACTCAGCAGCTTAAGAACATTGAGTAAGCATTCAGCAGTCCAAGTAAGTAAAAATTAATAAAGAAGTTACAATGTGTGCACAAGAAAAGAATTCGTGGCGGGCCACATCGAACCATTTCGAAGAAATGTGACTATGAATTCGCTCTTATCAGTAGTAACCACAACTGTCAATAGATGTAGCGTTTTGCCTGAAATTTGAACTGCTCTGTCGGTTAACAATTTCAACGCATGTTTTCCATATTAAATTCTCTGCTTAGGAAATTAATGTTTCACATGGAAATATGGTTATAACTTTCTGACTAGCGTTGTTACAATCTAGTCTTCTTGTTACACGAAGTATTAACGAGACATGGCGTTGTACAAGGTGATGAAGTGAAGACATCTCATGAATGAACCAATACTCAAAAATGTTACGTCATTTCAATGTGACATTGCTAACGGCTTGCTTATAGTTATCCATCGTAGGAGAACGAAAATTTTACGACTAAATATGCCTGAAAAAACTTTATATTTTTCACTTCATCGGATTTACCGCGATTAAATCTCGCGGTTGTAAAAACTGAGAACTGGACTGTATCCAGAGCCTGAAACGTTTTAACAACGATGTTTCTCCGTGGTAGAAATCTGAGAGACTAGTCACAAGGTACAGTCATACATATGAACATATCTGTCGGTTCATTCGTAGCGGTTGTTGTGGGTACAGTGCTGTGGATTAGGTGGTGGAAATCTGTTGGGGCCCTTATGGATACGTACAAATACTATGTGCATTAGGAGGGGTGCATTCGCTAGAAACGTGTGCAGCGTACGTGCTGTTTATTTGTTTACTCTACACGAAGTCTTCTCTTGTATCGAAACAGATAGATTACAGCTCACCTTGTTGACTTACGTGCAGAGTGACAATAATTATTGAACTATATGAAATAAAATCATCATAACTTCTGAGCAGTTCGCGTTAGGACGTTCAAACTGCACGGCTGGCCGCGTGGCATGATGGGAATCAGTATGGTTTGGTGTAGCGACGAAGCCCACTTGCATTTCGATGGGTTCGCCAATATGCAAAATTGGCGCATTTGGGGAACTGAAAATCCGCATTTTGTGATCGAGCAGTCTCGTCACGCTCAACAGATGACTGTGTGGTTTCCAGAGTCAATCGGTGCGATATTCCTTATGGCACGGTGACTATCGAACGACACGTAAAGGTTTTGGAAGATGATTTCATCCTCATTATGCAAAATGACTCTGATTTCGACAAGATGTGGTTAATGCTAGACGGAGCTCGACCTCATCGAAGCAGAAGAGTGTTTAATGTCCTGGAGGAGGTCTTTGGGGGACCGAATTCTGGCTCTGAGGTACTCAGAGGCCACTGGCATGAGCCTCGATTCGCCGCCATATTCTACGGTACACTGACGACTCCTTTTTGTGGGACTATACTAAAGACAGGGTGTATACCAATAACCCCAAAACCATTGCTGGGGTGAAAACAGCCATACAGGAAGTCATCGACAGCATCGATGTTTCGACATTTCAGCTGGTCACACAAAATTTCGCTGTTCGTCTGCGCTCAATCGTCACCAATAATGGCAGGCCTATCGAACATATCATAACTTAAATCCCAATATTTGTAGTGACGTTTACATGTTGAATAAAGTGTGTGCACACCGTAATTTGTTACTAATTTTCGTTTTTTTTCGTATAGTTCAATAACTGTCACCCTGTTAAGATACACTGCGAGGAACGGAACCAGTGTGCTTGTACTTAAAAGAAAACCACACCGATCAATTGGTTTTTACCCCTCGGTTTCTCCTAGGCAACCCCATACGATTTTCTTTCACGCCTACTCTCTGCCTCAACGCACAGCGCCCTAGATAGACAGGGAAGGTTGCCAGACCTGGAACCAGTACGCGCGTCGTGTTACCTGAGAGCTACACGACAATATTTTATTTACCACTACATAGCCAGAGTAATTGTTCAGCGTATAGCAATGCTGCAAATACAGGGACCATCTGTGTACCATGGCGAACATCTTGCAAATATGTTCTGTGTAGGAATCTAACTGTTCAGAAGATAATAAGAACGGCTAAACTAAAAAGTCTCGGCTAGCAGTAAAACTGCGCAACCGAAGTTATTTAATACGATAATCAGCGATTTCACAGTAGCGAGATATTTGGTACCCTATCACATCGTACGCCAGCAAAGAGCTGTTTATACTTGATTTCCCAGATGTGTTCCAGTAATGCTATTGTTAGTCCGCTACAGTGATAAAAGAACAGAGTATAGGTTTCTAATCAGGTCTGGGAAGGTAGTTAGAGGACTACGTTCCTTAAAGGTAAGGATATTTCTTTCATTTTTGCGCTTCAATCGCAACAGATTCTTGAAATTCAAAGTAGTGTAAAACAAACATTCAAAGCTGAAACAAAAACTGCAGTTGGTGTTATCAGAAACAGATGATCATGATCGGTTTGATGCTTTCGAAGGGGACCTTGGTGTGTTGCTGGTTGATGATGATGATGATGATACTGATGGTGCTTCCGTCGGCTGGAGGATGATCATTAGATGACCAACTGTCGGTAAAGCAGTGATAATCGGTGTTTAAACGCAACGAACTGATAATGAATAAGCAACTGAACACAATGAATATTTAAATGCAACGGAATTAATTTCATGTTATCTAAACAAAAATGCAAACGTGGATAACGTTTCATTGCATTATTGACAACCACACCGTCTGCTCGCTAGTTCTGTACCCAACCGAGGCTTAAATATTCTACCATTCCTGAAGAAGCAGCAGACATTGGTACTTACCTGTGATCTTGATCCTAATATGCTTCAACCAAACAAGAACGCTGAATTTAAAGGAATCTATGCTACATCAAAAACGAATACAAACGTCTCAAAAATGAGATCGACAGGAAGTGCAAAATGGCTAAGAAGGGACGGCTAGAGGACAAATGTAAGGATGTAGAGGCGCATATCACTAGGTGTAAGATAGATACTGCCTACAGGAAAATTAAAGAGACCTTTGGAGAAAAGAGAACCACTTGCATGAATATCAAGAGCTCAGATGGAAACTCAGTTCTAAGCAAGAAGGGAAAGCAGAAAGGTGGAAGGAGTATATAGATGGTCTATACAAGGGCGATATTCTTGAGGACAATATTATGGAAATTGAAGAGGATGTAGATGAAGATGAAATAGGAGATATGATACTGCGTGAAGAGTTTGACAGAGCACTGAAAGACCTGAGTCGAAACAAGGCCCCGGGAGTAGACAACATTACATTAGAACTACTGACGGCCTTGGGGGAGCCAGTCCTGACAAAACTCTAACATCTGGTGGGCAAGATGTATGAGACAGGTGAAATACCCTCAGACTTCAAGAAGAATATAATAATTCCAATCTCAAAGGAAGCAGGTGTTGACAGATGTGAAAATTACTGAACTATCAGATTAATAAGCCACGGCTGCAAAATACTAACACGAATTCTTTACAGACGAATGGAAAAACTGGTAGAAGCCGACCTCGGGGAAGATCAGTTTGGATTCCGTGGAAATATTGGAAGACGTGAGGCAATTCTGACCCTACGACTTACCTTAGAAAATAGATTAAGCAAAGGCAAACCAATGTTTCTAGCATTTGTAGACTTACAGAGAAAGCTTTTGACAATATTGACTGGAATACTCTCTTTCAAATTTAAAAGGTGGCAGGGGTAAAATACAGGGAGCGAAAGGCTATTTACAATTTGTACAGAAACCAGATGGCAGCTATAAGAGTCGAGGGGCACGAAAGGGAAGCAGTGGTTGGGAAGGGAGTGAGACAGGGTTGATGTTATTCAATCTGTATATTGAGCAAGCAGTAAAGGAAACAAAAGAAAAATTCGGAGTAGGAATTAAAATCCATGGAGAAGAAATAAAAACTTTGAGGTTCGCCGATGACATTGTAATTCTGTCAGAGACAGCAAAGGACTTGGAAGAGCAGCTGAACGGAATGGACAGTGAGTTGAAAGGAGGATATAAGATGAACATCAACAAAAGGAAAACGAGGATATTGGAATGTAGTCGAATTAAATCGGGTGATGCTGTGGTAATTAGATTAGGAAATGAGACACTTAAAGTAGTAAATGAGTTTTGCTATTTGGGGAGCAAAATAACTGATAATGGTAGAAGTGGAGAGGATATAAAATGTATACTGGCAATGGCAAGGAAAGCGTTTCTGAAGAAGAGGAAGTTGTTAACATCGAGTATAGATTTAAGTATCAGGAAGTCATTTCTGAAAGTATTTGTATGGAGTGTAGCCATGTATGGAAGCGAAACGTGGACGATGAATAGCTTAGACAAGAAGAGAATATAAGCTTTCGAAATGTGGTATTGAATAGAATTGTGGAGAAGAGGAGTTTGTGGCACAACTTGACTAGAAGAAGGGATCGGTTGGTAGGGCATATTCTGAGGCATCAAGGGATCACCAATTTAGTACTGGAGAGCAGCGTGGAGGGTAAAAATCGTAGAGGGAGACCAAGAGATGAATACACTAAACAGATTCAGAAGGATGTAGGTTGCAGTAGGTGCTGGGAGATGAAGAAGGTTGCACAGAATATGGTAGCATGGAGAGCTGTATCAAACCAGTATCTGGACTGAAGACTACAACAACAACATGCTACATCTAGTCACCAGTATTCGTACAACTGACTTAATTGGTCATGACGTCATGGTTACCAAAACTCTCGCATCTTACAGCACAATTCACCTTGTACTAATTCTTAGGACGTAATCCATGTATATTATAAAAATGTATGTATGTATGTATGTGTGTATGTTCCATGTCCCCCCATAAATCACAGGACAGTTTCAACCAAACTGGTTATCATGTCCTTTACTGTCAAACAATAATCTCTGTGGTGGTACGAACCACCTACCTAATATAGTTCAGGAGATATGGCGCCATAAACAATGAAATACATCAAAAATTGGCGCATTACATTTAAATTTATTATTTCTTTGCTAACTCACTGTGTTCGCAACACATTTTGCAGATAGTATGCACGTATGCCGCTGAACGGACCTACGCAAACATATCATTGTACGGCACGTACTTCAAGAGATATAACATTATAAACACTGAGACGCGTGAAAAAAATGCCGCATCATGCATGAATTTTTAATACGTTTATTCGTTATTACTAAGACACTTCTACAGTCGAGTTGTCTTAGGGAATTCCCTGTCAATAGAACTGTGAGGAGGCGTTGCCATAGAGACGTTAACAAACTCGCGTTGTAGACACGCGAAACAGTTGCATCCAGAGTACGGAAAATGTCCGGGATACGGTATTTACACTGTATATTAGTACATAATACATATTTCTTCCATAATTTCAAAGGTATTCCACGAGTGCACAGATATGAAATTTTTTCGATATTTCAACACGAACTAGTTCATTTTTATTTGTTTCCGTTTCCAACAGAGAACTGTCAAAACGACTACCAGGGCAATGCCGGGTTTGTCAGCTGGTAACTTTATACTCAGACAGAATGTCTGGTTTAATAAATAACGAATCGAAGCTACGGACATTGGCAGCACGTGGTGGAGAAGTGTGAATCAAATCTTCAATACAGGCTAATAAAACAAGAGGAATACACGAATGCATCATTCAGATGTGGCAAAATTTGTATCCCAATTACTATAAAATAAAAGCACACGTCATCATCAACATCTCGCACATTGTTCGCCCAGTCAGAAAAGAGAGAACTCTTTAAGCAAAAGCCACTAAGCCAATTTTTCATTTAGACCGTATTTAAAAAATCGAATTTACAGCAGAAATCACGCGATACACAATGGTCAGCTGATACTAAAAACGAACTCTTTGGTTCCTGTCGCATTCTACACACACTTGTCACGAAGGCCTGGTTTCCTCACAATAAAAATAAAAATAAAAACAACTCAAAACTGAATCAAATGATCGACCACTTCCGATACCAAAGCGAGGGAACATTATTATCACCTAAAAGCCACACGGGTGCCGGCGTCGTTAATGTCTACTTGGTCAGTCACGGGTCTTACGGCTCACTAGCCACCATGTGGTACGCAAAATTTCGGATTTACGAGGACTTTCCCCTCCAGGAAGTTACTAGTGCACTACACATATCACTATCACAAATTTCCAAATGGTCACGAAGTATGTGGCTGAGAAGCAACAAGAACAGCATGAGAATTCACAAAAAGAGTAAAAGTAAGAAGCGATAACCAACACGTTGGCACACTAATTTACGAAACATTCCTTAAGCACTGCAAAGCAAGGCATTCGTCAGATATAAGAGGAAAGTAGCATTACAGTTTCCCAGTACTAAGATCCTCATGAGATTGGAAGAAATTTCATTCAAAAGACATTATTTATCACTTCCATGAGTTATTTACAGCCATGGATGCAACTGATATGTGACATTAAATGGCAAAAGTGAATATAAAGCTAAAGCTCGCTCTCTAACGTTACATCGTATCGCTCTAGAGACTTCGACAGTGATCTGTAAAAAGGAGGGTAGCTGCTGAGGTACGGGCTTTGTTAGTCCTACACTGGTGTTCATCCATGACACAAGTGCCTGTAAATTGCTGACGAGAATTCTGAAAATAGCCTTAACCTAGTTACTCGAAATTTGCTGTCCACTCCTCCACATTTCAGCTCGCTGTGGTTGAAAAATAAACGCTTATTCACTACTTCAAGTGACTAAGGAAGTGTCTAAAAAATTAAAAGTCACTGTTTATAATAAATAAATAAATAAATACACACACACACACACACACACGCACACACACACACACACACACACACACACACACACACACACACACAAATCTATATATACACCTATGGATAGGTACTACATATCAGCGGACTCAGTAATCATTACACATCCTGAGAGAAGAGAATGGGGCGCTCCACGGAACTCATGGATTTCGAACGTGGTCACGTGATTGGTTGTCACTTGTGTCACACGTCTGTACACGAGATTTTTCACACCCCTAAACGTTCCTAGGTCCACTGTTTCCGATGTGATAACGAAGTGGTAAAGTGAAGGCACACGTACAGCATAAAATCGTACAGGCAGACCTCGTCTGTTGACTAACAGAGATCGCCGACGGTTGGAGACGGTCGTAATGTGTTATAGGCAGTCATCTGCCCAGACCTTCACACAGGAATTCCAAACCGCATCAGGATCCACTGCAAGTTGGGCGGGAGGTGACAAAAGTTGGATTTCATGGTCGTGCGGATGCTCATAAGGCACACATCACTGCAGTTCATGCCAAACGACTCCTCGCTTGGTGTAAGGAGCGTAAATATTTTACAAAGAAGAAAACAACAACCAGCCACTATTAATACTGCTATTTATTTATATAAATAGCGCCGTTAATTGTACACAGCCATGGTCTCACTATGTCAGTTTTAGACAAAATAGCGCTAAAAATTTTACGATTGAACAGTAGAAAAACCTTGTGTGGAGTAACGAATCACAGTACACAGTGTGTCGGTCGGATGCCAGGGACTGGGTATGGCGAATGCCCGGTAAACGTCATTTGTCAGCGTATGTAGTGCCAACAGTAAAAGTCGGAGGCGGTGATGTTATGGTGTGGTCGTGTTTTTAATGGAGGGGCTTGCAGCCCTTGTTGTTTTGCGTGGCACTATCACAGCACAGGCCTACACTGATGTTTTAAGCACATTCTTGCTTCCCACTTTTCAAGAGCAATTCGGGGATGGCGACTGCATCTTTCAACACGATCGAGCACCTGTTCATAATTCAAGGCCTGTGGCGGAGCGCTTACACGACAGTAACATCCCTGTCATGGACTGGCCTGCACAGATTCCTGACCTGAATCCTATAGAACACCTTTGGGATGTTTTGGAACTCCGACTTCGTCAGTCCTCTCCGAGCGACATCTATATCTCTCCTCAGTGCAGCATTCCGTGAAGAATGGGCTGCCGTTCCTCAAGAAATCTTGCAGCACCTGATTGAACGCTGCACTGAACGCTGAATTCCAGCATTACTGATGGAGGGCGCAATGAACTAGTAAGTCATTTTCAGCCACGTGTCCGGATGCTTTTGACCGCATATATATATATATATATATATATATATATATATATATATATATATATATATATATATATATGTGTGTGTGTGTGTGTGTGTGTGTGTGTGTGTGTGTGTGTGTGTGTCCTCAGCTCTTGGCACAGTTTAGAATCTATATCTCCTCAGCGCTGCATTATTTATAAATTCCTTTTCTGCGGTTGTTTGGATAATTGAAAAGGCAGTTCATTTTACCCGGTTGTGAAAAGTTTTAGTGCTCTGCTCGCCATACGGATTTAGAGTAACGGTGGCGGACAAAGCGAGCGAGGCCGAAATGGATGAGGCAGTTAAATTAGTTGCAGTTCACACTAAAGTTCATTTTTAATCACACATTGAAACAAACACTGAAATAAGTGGCTTGTCTGTGCACTCAAGGCCACTGCTCTTCAAATAACCCCTTTATGAGTCTTGTAAATATCTGGACTGGACAAACATGTCACAGAGTTGGGTGCTACACTGTACAGCTATCAACTCAAGTTGGAGGTAAAAGCGAGCAGGCAAAAGCGAGAACGGTCTGATAAAGAAATCGAAATCAGTCACCAGGGTGCTAAGTCTTGGAATCTCTTTGAGAACTCACGATGAAATGTTTGGATTACTGAAACGTAGTCAGTCACGTCTGGTGCACAAATGACTGCCGTGAGTTACGGGAAGTGTTTCATGTCCTGAACCTGAAAGTGATTTTTCCATAGGACTAATTTCGGTTTCATAACACCAGTTTTGTCCGCCATATCTCTCACCAAACGATTCTCATCTTGCATATACATGATGTTCCCGTAAGAGCGTGCAAAAATTTAATAGGACATACAGAATGCTGCATTGAACGATTTGAGGTAGGGTAGCTGGGGTCGGAGAGGTCAGTTTAAGAAGATACGGAAGTAAATCTGTCTACCGCTTTGTCTAGCATTGCTGTTTTCCAGCTTATTTACAACTAACTTGCGTACAGTATACTGTGTTGTTTATTTACATGTACATTTCTTATTTCCTGCAATGAAACAAGGACGACGAGCCTGGTTAGCAGGAAGTCGTGATGCAAGTTCCGTTTACTTTACTTGTCCATAAGGTGGCACTGTTGTATCGTATTTGAACTGTCCCTTGTCAGAACGTGCTATAAATCAACGACAGACCCACTCATTAATCAGTGCTAATCAGAGACGGAGCAGTAGCGGTACAGTATTTCGCTGGACTGGAAGGGGAGCTCCTATCCCACGGCCTGCGACGTCACCTGACCTGAATCCCCGTCATTATTTCCGATTAGGATATCTAAAGTCACTTGTGTATGAGACTCCTGTGCATACAGAGATGGAATTAGTTCACATAATTGTAGCTATCTGTGCTGTGGTCAATCCAGCATACCAACAACATTTACCTTTCTAACACCTCACATGCTATACTGTGGAAACAGGGTCAAATGGCAGGTCCTCACTTCCTCATCCATGCACCACCACACCTGAAGACACCCCCTAGACCTTGTGGCGAAATGGGGACTTTGGATAAATGCTCTCTCTGCTTATCACAAACTCCTGCAGAGTTGGTAGTAATACGACAGAACCATAGGTAACTTCACAGGACATTACGCTTAGTTGAACCAGCAGGCGAGGACTTCACTTGGCTGAGGACAATATGGAGTGGATCTCAAACGCAAGGAGAACAGAGTGTGCCATGCCAATACATGGACACCCCACGATAACAAGCCAGAGCATGCCCACGATGTCCTGCTGCAGTTGATGCCAACAAGATGGAGGGACAGCAACGTAATACGTGCATATACCAATAGGCCAGCCCATCGACGCCTGCGGCCAACGAGTATCAGAGTACCTTCACCCCATGTACTGAACCACTTGTTTCTCTCCCCAATACTGTGACAGAAATAGCGCATCCCCATTTTGCGTGCGTGTGCCATCCGTGAACAACATGTGAAGCAACCTTAGTTTGGTTACAGTTAGAAAGACTCCTCAAATGATGTACAATATTTATCGTATTTTCAGGAAGACTTTAGTCTTCCACTCTGTTTATTATTCTGTGTGTATTCTCTGATTGTCACTAATTTATTCCTTGACATCACACTTATGACGATCTACAATATTCATCGTATTTTGAGCAAGACATTACACATTCTCTGTGTTTATTATTGTGTGTGTATTCTCTGCTTGTCTCTAATTTAGTCCTAGACATCACACTTATGAACATCATAAAGCAACATGTATAGTCATTCACATTTAAGGAGTACACATTTTCTTTAATTGAGCTGTTGTTCTTTTTATTTTCATACATGTACAGCTGTGCTCAAAAGTATCCGAACGACCTGAATTGAATTTGGCCGGATTCGCATGCAACCCACATAACGCAGCTGTCTAGCAGGCCCTCTAATCCCTCCTTGGTACAGTCGTTTGACTATTGAAAATGGTTCCAACAAGTCACCACTAGAAAACACTGCTCTGTATTGCAATAACTCAAGATGTAAAGTAATACTACGGTACTACATGTGTTTGGAGGAAGCCGAAAGGCACGCGTTTAAGCTCACGCAGGCTGGCGTGAGGTCTGGAACAGGTAAAGTAATTATACTATCAAGAAAAGTACGTAGCTTCGGGAATACTTAACTTTAATCCATAATTGGTGTACATCGGTCTGACTGTACAGGCTTCACAAGATAAATATCAAATGCTATGGCGCCTTGCTAGGTCGTAGCAAATGACGTAGCTGAAGGCTATGCTAACTATCGTCTCGGCAAATGAGAGCGTATTTGTCAGTGTAGCTTCGCTAGCAAAGTCGGCTGTACAACTGGGGCGAGTGTTAGGACGTCTCTCCAGACCTGCCGTGTGGCGGCGCTCGGTCTGCAATCACTGACAATGGCGACACGCGGGTCCGTCGTATACTAGCGAACCGCGGCCGATTTAAAGGCTACCACCTAGCAAGTGTAGTGTCTGGCGGTGAAACCACACTACAAATATCAGGGAACACCTTATCACAGATAAGACTGTCCTTAGAGTATTAACAATACTACACGTATGTATTGTGTGTGTGTGTGTGTGTGTGTGTGTGTGTGTGTGTGTGTGTGTGTGCGCATGTTTGTAGTTTAGTGTAATGTTTTTGTTGTATGATGATGATAGAAAGGAGAGGGTAAAACCCAGAGCTGGCATATAACCTACTCCTTGCAAATAGCACCAAGGAGGCCGCCAAGCTTAATGTCAGATTAATGCCATCACTTCATTAGACACAGTGGAGAGCTTTAGTATTTAAACCAGGACATTGGAACAACGTCTGGTGATCAGGAACGTTACGTCACCACCTCTCGTTCCCTTCCCAGCAAAATACTGGTAGTGAAAAACTTTTCCACTGTCAGGATTCGAAGCAGCTTACCCACAGTAAAGTGCCACTGCACAAACATGCATTTGTGACCTCGTCCACAGAGGCAATGGAACTTCTTATTTATTATACCTAAGGTAATAACCAAAAATAGAATACAGTACAACAAAGTTTGATGCATGGACCATAAGTGCAAGTAGTTTACGTGGGTAATTTGCGTGTAACTGTTTGCACTATACACAGTGTATATTTATCGTATTTTCAGGAAGACATTAGTCTTCCACTCTGTTTATTATTCTGTGTGTATTCTGTGATTGTCACTAATTTATTCCGTGACATCACACTTATGACGATGTACAATATTCATCGTATTTTGAGCAAGACTTTACACATTCTCTGTGTTTATTATTGTGTGTGTATTCTCTGCTTGTCTCTAATTTAATCCTTGACATCACACTTTTGAACAACATAAAGCAACATGTACAGCCATTCACATTTAAGGAGTACACATTTTCTTTAATTGAGCTGTTATTCTTTTCATTTTCATATATGTACAGCTGTGCTCAAAAGTATCCGAACGACCTGAATTGCATTTCGCCGGATTCGCATGCAACCCACATAACGCAGCTGTCTAGCAAGTCCTGTAACAGCTCCTTGGTATAGTCGTTTGACTATTGAAAATGGTTCCAACAAGTCACCACTAGAAAACACTGCTCTGTATTGCAATAACTCAAGATGTAAAGCAAGTTATGTTTGATCATTAATTTTTGTGTAAATGATTTCTTCCTTTTCGTTTTCCTGTAACTATGTTTTATCTCCAGTGCAAACGTCATATTCTGTTATGTAATGGTCATATGCACCCATGTGGTTCTAAATGCACAGACAGTATTTCATGTTCCAACCTCATCTGTCTTTAGCTGATTAGTTCTCATAGTTTCGTTTCTTTCATAAATTGTACTATGATTTATGTTGTATGCATATGTGGACCTTGCAGGAATTTTTATTTCATGCAAAATTATTACTGAGGAAGCCGCCTATGATATATGGGATAAGCGGTTAGCTGACAATAATAAAACATGCACTATTATGTAAGTTAAAATATGAATGTTTCCTTGTTTGCCAAGATGAATGAAATTTCAGTTTTACTGATTTTCACTTTTGATGTTGTTTGCCATTAATTATTAATTCTCTACATTAAATTCTAAATCTATTTAACCATCGTCTGTGGAATAGGCAGCTATAGTATGAACAGGGTGATGGTTCCCACTAGTATGTATGTGTTAAGACTTCATTATTTGTGTTTTTATGTTTTATATGTAGGCAAGATGTACCTTTCCGTCCCATCACTATTTTTCAGCTCGTCATAAGGCGAATGGTCCCGCTAACTGTGGGACTACCGACCAGAAAGAATTTGTTTGTTGAGGACACATTAGATTTCGCGAAGTGTATCATTGCCCAGACAAATTTCTTGAATACAAGCGAGGAGTGACGAACAGCATCAAGACACAAAGACTCACCTCTATTCATTCCAGCTATACGCTATTATGCAATTAGCCCCATTTTTATTTCCAGATCAATTACATTTCCCATTAAATTCAGCCTAAATCTGGGAGAGTGCAGAAACACACGTTTATTTTCAGTTGCAATACGACAACAGTGACTGCGTAGGTGATTCCTTCCTTTTCCTCCATATAGACATTTGTAGACATTCCATTGCATGTACTGGGTATAGACTAACGCGATTTCTGCACGCTGTACTAGCCACAGAGCAGCAGGGCCCGTGCAACGGAAGAACTGTTCCAACCCCCGCCATGGGCTCAAAGCGTCAGTTTCTGACAAAAAAACATTTAGGGAAAAATTTGGACAGTGTTGTTTGCGGTACACTCTTTGAAATTTTGAAGGCACCAGAGATTAAATACAGGGAGCGAAATGTTATTTGCAACTTCTACAGGAAACAGGCAGTAGTTACAAGAATAAAATGAAGTGAAAGGGAAGCAGTGGTTGAGGAGCGAGTGAGACATGGTTGTAGCCTATCCCCGATGTTGTTCAATCTAAACGGAAATTTGGAAATAGAATTATAGTTCAGGAAGAATAAATAAAGACTTGGAGGTGTGCCAATGAAACAGTGAAACAGTGATTCTGTTCGATTCGGCAACGGACTTGAGAAAGTAGATAAACGGAACTGGTAGTGTTGCAAAAGAAGTAGTAAGAGGAATATCAGAAAGATTAAGGTAAGGTTAGTGGAAATTAGTACAGTTAAGTCAGAAGACGCTGAAAGAATTAGATTAGGAAATGAAACACTGAATGCAGTGTATGAGCTTTGATAGTTAGGCAACAAAATAACTGACGATGGTCAAAATAGAAACGATATAAAATGCGTGCTGGAAATAGCAAGAATATCATTTCTGAAAAGGTGACATTTGTTGTCATCTAATATCAATTAAAATGTTAGGTCGGTTTTTCTGAAGAACAGGTTCTTCTGGAGCACGAGTTTGCAAGGAAGCGAAACGTGATAGATAAGCAGTTCACACAAAAAGAGTATAGAAGTTTTGGTATGTGTTTCCACAGTAGAATGCTGAAATTTAGATGGAAAAATCGGATAACGAATGAGGGGGTACTGAATAGATCTGGAGAGAAAAGAGCTTTATGACAGAAACTGACTAAAAAATTCAGGCATCAATTGATGGGATACATCCAGAGTCATCAAGGGAAACGTCGGAGGAGTAAACATTATAGAGGTAGAGCAAAGTTTGACTGCAGTAAGCAGGTTCAAATGAATGTGAACCACGATTGTTATGCAGAGATGAAGAGGTTAGCACAGGGTAGACTAGCTTGACTACCAAAACAGCAACAAAACCGATAAATGAAATGGGCAGCTAACCAATATATTTACTCACCATTTCCCTTTTCATGAGTAGCACTCTTAATAATGTTGCTTTGACTGTTTTTAGCAATCAGTTTGCATACTATGTTTTATTTTTCCTCTGTTCTTTTCCAAACACGAACCAGAAGATACAAAATACGGAATTTGGTTCGGAGGCTTACTTTTTGCAGTATCAAAAGTTTGGGTTGCGGCATAGATATTGACACTAATGCGGAGCCTAAGGACGCAGTGGTAGGTTTACGCGGAAGCGGTGGGTGGGGGTTATAAGGTGTTACACACGTCTAGATGTGTTTCTATTTTTTCAGATTCTGGTAAGAACTATAGGGCTGATATGGAATCACCACATTCCTCCCACGTATAACTTGCTATACTTTCTGCAGAGATGAGTTCACCCGAAAATTTATATATTCTCACTCCTGCATGAGAAATGAATGAGGTCTTACTTCTGCCTTAGTCAGAGCCTCATCTGTTTTCTTGAAATATCTCGTTTTCTTTTGAGTTGCTGCCATTTATTTGAAATTAATACTCTGTTATTCAACAGGGAACATTCACACATCAGTTATGGAGCTTTAATCACTTCACGCCCATTAGCAATCAACATACTCCGTTGGATTTCTGCGCACAATTTCCTATTAATTGCAAATGCAGAGCGCAGTTATGATGGAGTCGATTTTACGTCTCCATCGGTTTCCGTTTTCTGCAGGCCACACACCTTGGTCGCACCCAGAAAACGATTGTTACTGCTACATTACTGACAGCGCTAGGGGCTACAGGGGTGGGAGAGGGGAGGGGGTTACATTTAATTTTTTCACAAGCGATTATTGTTTTCAGAATGAGATTTTCACTCTGCAGCGGAGTGTGCGCTGATATGAAACTTCCTGGCAGATTAAAACTGTGTGCCCGACCGAGACTCGAACTCGGGACCTTTGCCTTTCGTGGACAAGTGCTCTACCATGTGAGCTACCAAAGCGCGACTCACGCCCGGTACTCACAGCTTATTGTTGTCTGAGAGACATAAACCAATAAGAAATGGAAAACTACAAATTTTCCATACGTTACTGTTTTATACAATATCGGTTTTAAACGGTACTCTACATGTATAGGATTCATAAAAAAGAGATAACAGAAATCCAGATTTAGCGTTACGATCTCAACAGATAAACTACCAAAAGTTCTTGCACTA
The DNA here is from genome assembly GCF_023864275.1 of Schistocerca cancellata. Classification (NCBI taxonomy): domain Eukaryota; kingdom Metazoa; phylum Arthropoda; class Insecta; order Orthoptera; family Acrididae; genus Schistocerca; species Schistocerca cancellata. Next base: position 60,439,033 of record NC_064626.1, on the reverse strand, counting down.
TCTAATCAAAATTGACGTCATATTCATTGTAGTGAAAATGGTTATGATGTCCATTTGACAGCTCTTTGGTACAAAATAAACTGTATACTACTTCACAGGCATTTCTATTAAATTACCTTTAGTTTATAACGAAATCCAATAGTTACAATAATTCAGCACCAACATATACATTCGTCTTGTTTGGATTAGCACCGACACAGTATGTGTAGTGGATTGACAAGACAGCCAGTCCACAGTGACGGGTAGCCGAAAGGCACGCGTTTACACATGCCGGCTGGCGTTAGGTCTGAAACAGGATACGTAATGAATGCTATAAAGAAAAGTACGTAGCTGCTGGAATACTTAACTTTAATCCATCATTTGTATACAGCATTCTGGATAATACAAGTGAGACTCTCTCTAGAAATGGTTAATGGCGCCTTGCTAGGTCGTAGCCATGGACTTAGCTGAAGGCTATTCTATCTCTCGGCTAATGAGAGAAAGGCTTCGTCAGTGTAGTCGCTAGCAAAGTCGTCGTACAACTGGGACGAGTGCTAGTAAGTCTCTAGAGAGACTGCCGTGTGGTGGCGCTCGGTCTGCAATTACTGACAGTGGCGACACGCGGGTCCGACATGTACTAATGGACCGCGGCCGATTTAAAGCTACCACCTAGCAAATGTGGTGTCTGGCGGTGACACCACAGTATGTATAAGAACACGGGAGAAAACTGTAGCGAGTCGCAGTCGAGCAGCCGACCCGAGCGGAACGCTGCTCTCTGCACCTGGCGTTGCTGCCCGTCTGATAGCTCCTTGGAGTGGTCACAAATAAGCTGCAACTGGCGTAGCTGCCGGTGACGCTCTACTGAGCGGCACGAACTAGCGCAAGCCGCTTTAAGGCCGGTTCCCACTAGAGCGCGGCAGCGTGGCGTGCGGCAACGGCAGCGGTAAGCGTTTTCCGCGTTGACGCGGCGGCTCGCGGAATTGGCGTTCCCATCTGGAAGCGGCAGACGTTAGCGGTAGTCAATGACGGACAGCCACTGAGGTACGGGGCAGGACCCACTGAAACGCGCGGTGCGTTTGATTAACTGTATCTTACACCTACATGAAGGAAAGACGAAGTTGGGTGAAGACATACCAATTTTTCATTTTCTGTACAATGTACTCTTTTACATATTTCATTATTCATGTTTTCTCATTTCACCATGAACAGATTTCATGACTACCATTCACGATTGTTCACTATCTCCTAACACATTGAAACAATGTACGACAAAAGAAATTATTCAGATAGTTAAGCGAGACAAAAATTTAAAATGTGATCCGGTAGCAGGTACACGAAACAGTAAGAACACAAAGGCTAGGGGGAAGGGATGAAAGTGGAAGCCACCTGATAGAATTTCCCACAGAGTATAATCATCGCCAGCACCTTGCTTAAGAATCACGAAAGAATAATATATATTTCGAACAGTTTTCGAAACCAGATTTTAAATTGTAAGGCATTTCCTGGTGCAGATGCAAATCTGACTGAAGACTCTCAATAGCAAGAAAAGCGTTCTGAAAAAGAAAATTTGTTCACGCCAAATATAAATTCTAATGGTTGGATACTATTTTACAAAGGTATTTGTGTGTAGGTCAGCCTTGTACGTAAGTGAAACGTGGATGATGAACAGTTCTGTCAAAAAGACAATAGGCGCTTTCAAAACGTAGTGATTCATAAGAATGCTGAACATTAGATTCGAGGATCGTGTGACTAAAGAAGAGGTACAGAATTAAATAGAGGAGGAAGAGGAAATTACGGCACAACTTTGACAACAATAGGGGTTAGTTGACAGGACGTATTATGGGGCGTCAAAGAGTGAGGACAAAGGGGTTGGTTGATACTATTCTGATAATAATCATCTGTTGAAATACTATTCTACTATTTTATCTGGTAATGTAAGCAGTGAATTTACTCTTCCATGCACTCCTCCACAAAACATTTAAACCAAAACTGAAATCAGCTGAACACCAAATCTTTCAATCACTGTCTGACAACTACTGGATTCACTTTCAACTTTCTATAACTATCACCGGCTAGCCACACACACGTACAGATATAAGGAGAACGAAAATAAACAAACATTAGTTTTCAGCATATAATTCTGCAGTTTGGCAACATGTACATAAACAAACCAGACAGGAAGGGACATGAGGTGAACACACTGTAGTTACGACGTCAAATCAGAGTTTTCGGTAAAACGTCTACTGCTAGTGACAGAAGAAAAAAGATCAAACATGAAAATGTGCTTATGTTCCATAATCTAAGTTTTAGTTCAACCTCCAGCATGTGACCAGGTGAGGGGAAACGTATATGTCCGCCAAAAACTCGATTCACTGTAAGTAATCAGTCAGTCACGTAAAAAAAGATGTGAACTGTTTTATAATCTGCAAGTAACACATATCAAAACAAAACTGAATCATTCTAGATTCCACCGAAGATGCCTTAAAGTAAAAGGCGAAACGTGTCTTGAATCAGTAAAGTACACTGGATAAAAAAAAAGAAAGGAAATAATCAATAGCTCTGCATATTTAGTAAATTACATCTTATGACATACTAGCAAATTAGTTTCGGTTTAACTTCTCATTCGACATGCTATTAATGCCGTTTAAGAAAATTCATCTATCCCTTCTGAAAAAGTGTAGTTACTTTCATATCTCGGTAGATAAACAGATTTAGGATATTTATCATGCGACGAAATACATGACTTTTCACAAGTTATCGTTTGCAAAAAAACACGTTTCGATTTCTTGAAACGTTTACGAAATTTGCGGTTGATACAACCACATGGTTTACGACGAGCAGGACGAAGTACCGGTCGCGTCGCGAGCGAGCCGCGGTCGGTCACGGCACAGCCCGTCCGCCGACATGTCATTCAATATCTCGAGAACCGTGGTAGCTATCGATCTGCTCTCAGCTTTAAAAACAATTTCGATATGTTGACTAAATTTCATACGCAATAATGTATAACCTAAAATGAACTGTACGCAAAGTCCACGCAATGCGTTTTCACCTCTGCACACTCATTAAAATTTCGTGTAAAGGTTTACGTAAATGCGATACGGCAAGTAACTACGACGAATAACGAAAAGAAATTCGATCCTTTATCGAGAGAAGGTATCAGGCTATAACATGCCCAAGAATCAAATTTTTCTACCGAATAGTTTCCTTGGAATCGGATGATATGTTTTTCATAGCTGCCGCCGCGTCCGCGCCAGCGCTTCGGCGGAAGTTCGTGTGGCCCGGGGTGCCGTACCTGACGTCACGCTCAGCGCGTTCTGTGATTGGCGGCGCGCACCTGGAGCGCGTCACGCGGCAGCGGAAGCGGTTCGACATGGGCAAACGGCGACGCAGAGCCCGCCGCGCCTTGCCGCTGACGCCATGGCAACCACGCCGCTGACGCGCGGTTTTGACGCGCGGCAGCCCTAGTGGGAACCGGCCTTTACGCTTCCGGGCGCCAAGTGGCAAGAGTTTCGGCTCAACTTCCTGCAACCTCGGTTGCAAATCTCCCCAGCGGGACTCTCCCGTTCTTTGGTAGGGTAATCTCAGTGCCAGGGGCCCGTCCACGTCGGATAGCCCCGCGCACTGTAGGCCGCTCTCTTCAACCCGCGCTCTCTTGCGCCGCGCATTGCACTCCGCGCAGATAGGCCGTAGGGAGCCCCCTCTTCTGTAGGGACACGATACACAGCACTTTCGCCGAAAAACCAAATATTGTCTTTTCGTAAAAATTGTCGCACATCCTTCCCTATCCAAATAAAAACTCCCGAAACAGCAAAGATGTCCGATCTTTCCTGTGCTTCCCCACCACTTACCCGCAGAAAAGCTGCAGCCCAAGAGGCGGAAATGCCGGCTACTCCCGCCATCATTTCCGTCCCACTGTCCACCTTCCAAGAGCAGGTTGCCTTGAAGGACAAACAGATTGCGGAACAGCAGGAGCTGATCGCAGAGCTGATGGGCAGTGAACGCACACAGACAGCAACACCCACAACACACACACAAGCGTCTGCTGAAAACACTAAGAGCATGCACTCTCTTTCACCTCTGGCGGCCCAGACACCGACGGAACCGGAGCCAGAGCCGACGGAGGACACAACCAACACCGGAGAAGACGGGCCGTGGCAGCAGGTCGGCCCAAGACGCAGACAGCCGCCAAATACACAAACGAGTGAGCCCACAAACTCACGAGGCAACGGCCGAGTGCTGTTGCCAACTCCAACCACACAGCAAATCAACAACAAAGGCAACACAGGGACCAACATAAAGAACCCTGCGACCGCAGCATCCACAAACATACCAGCAGCTACGCAGAACCCAAACAATACCGTGACTGGATTCCCACCAGTCATCATACACAACTACGGAGACCTCAGTCTCCTAAACAAAAAACACAACCCCACAACATACTACTCTAAGCTCACTGGGGAACACGCCGCACTGTACGTGGCGAACAAGTCAGATTACTCGAATCTACTGTACTTTCTTAAAGAAAGGAAGGTAGGGCACTTCACGTACAGGACAGTCCTTGAAAAGACACAGCAGTACGTGATAAAGGGGATAGACCCAGGAACCCCGACCGACACAGTACACGAAGAACTCTCTGCTCTCGGGTGGGAGTGCGTTCGGGTATACCGAATGTCAGAGGTCGGCACAGCGAGACCGTCTCATAACTACATGGCGGAATTGGCCGACACGGCCAAGTCCCGCGACCTGTTGAAGTTAAAGCTATTTCTTCATATGGACGTCAATGTAGAGATCTACAACACGCCGCGCACCCCCCAACAATGGCATAACTGCCAGCGCTTTGCGCACGTGGGTATCAGATGCGGTCTAGCGCCCCGCTGCCGCATTTGCGCTGGCGGTCACACGACCCAAAGCCGCAAACTCCCCCATACAGCACCTCGCAAGTGCGCCAACTGTGGTGCTGCCCATCCGGCAAACTACAGAGGGTGCATTTCTTACAAAGCAGCTCTGAGGCGGAAAATAGCCAAACACGCTAAACCTACCGCCATCACAGTTCCGAAACCGCCCCCGCGCCCAGTAAGAAGTGGAGTATCCTTCGCTGGAGTGGTCGCTGGCAGCCCCAGCAGCGCGGGACGGTCAGAGGAGCCCCAGAGCTCAGGACACGCTCAACAAACACCCCCAGCAACAGACACACTACAGACAAACACAACACCTGACACCACACTCGCACCGGGCACACCACACGAGACCAGCAACAACAACACCCTACCCCCTGAGATCGCGGACTGCAGCCCATCACAGGCTACAGAAAACGCACCAACAGAGGCACGACCACAGCGCCAGAGGAGGAGAAGGAGAAACAGCCGCAGCACGAGGAACACGACCACACCACAACAAGTACACAGACAACAGGACACCAACACCCACGAACACAACCCGGACACCAACTCAACAACCCACATAACACATCCACTCACCACAGAGAATACACCGGCGCCCACAACTGCCACACGAACAGCCGACACTCAGGCCAGCACTCACCAGACGCCAACACAGGAACAAGCGGCCGCTAACACGACCAATAACTCGCAGGCCGACATGACCAACATTACAACAATAAAATTCCAGAGAATAATGGAAACATTATTCCCCGGACGCACGACCACCGAAATAGTCACGAAGATTATGGGGTGTGTCTCACAACTCTTCATGCAGTTCATGTCGAGCACGATCAACTGGACTAGCTTCCAAGCCGCTATCACACCACTTTTTACACTACTACATGGATAATACACCACACCAGCCCCGAAACGCAGACTTAAACACAAACTCACAGATCCTGTTTTGGAATGCCAACGGGATCGCAAGCAAAAAAGCCGAAATGGCCGCGTTCATGGAGCGAAAGTGTATCCGAATCGCTCTTGTGAACGAAACACTGCTTACGCCTCGCAAACAACTAAACTAAGACTAGAGGCCACGGCCGTCAGGGTCAAGTTCAACGGAGCCAACACCACACTGGTATCGATATACAATCCTCCTAAAAACATAGTAACACGCGATATCAGCACAGTACTCAACATAGCACCGCGGGTAATCGCCGCTGGAGACCTAAACGCAAAACACCCTGATTGGAACTCACGAATACGAACCTCCAACGGCAAGAAACTGTACGAACACGCACTAGGCCGAAACTACATTATACTTGGGTCGGACGTTCCCACGTTCGTGCCTACACAGGCTCGACATAGGCCAGACGTGTTAGACATAGCCCCCATAAAGGGGATCACATGCACGCTCAACCTTACGGCTGAAAACGATCTGGACTCAGACCACATGCCTGTAATACTGCACATGGAAGAGACACTGCAGGACATCGAACCATGCAGGATGCTTAACTACAAGCGCGCGAATTGGACACTGTTCAAGGAAACGCTCGATAGTCGCATTCCTGACACCCACGAAATTAACAACACACAGCAAATCGATGAGGCTGTGGAGGCTCTCACAACTGCCGTCCAAGACGCAATGACTGACGCCATTCCATTTACAACACCAAGACAACACTCTACGGCCCTGCCCCAGGAAATCCTGGGCCTTATCTCAATGAGGAACCGCCTCAGGAGATACTGGCAGCGTAGCAGGCGCCCGTTCTATAAACTGCACGTCAACAGCCTCCAGGGCATAATACGGGATAAAATACAAACATTCAGAAACGAGCAATGGGGACAGATAGTCGCTGGGCTGGATACCACACGTCCTGGCGTGTGGCAGCTGGCCAGACACTTCACCAGGGAGAAACATTACATTCCCACGTTGCAAGGACCAGACGGCCCAGCCTACTCCGCGACGGAGAAGGCAGAGCTTATGGCCACAACACTTGCAGCGTCTTTCATGCCGAATCTGGTTCCTTCAGACCCAGCTTTCACACTTGAAACGGACCAGGAGGTTACACGACTTGTAGCCCAGCCCTCGCGCAACGAAATAAGACGTACTAGCACAAATGAAATCACATGGGCTATCAAGCACACCAACGCTAGAAAAGCCCCTGGGCCTGATGGCATTCAAAACCGTGTCCTCCAGGAGTTCACGGATAAAGCCGTAGAATATCTCACCCTTAACGAATGCCATCCTGACACACCAACACTTCCCTGACTTTTGGAAGGCGGCCAAGGTCCTGATGTTCAGGAAGCCAGGGAAAGACCACTCCCTCCCACAAAATTACCGACCCATCAGTCTGCTGTGTTCGCTCAGCAAGATTGTTGAGAAGGTTATACTAAAACGTATCACTAGGCATTGCATCGCCAACGACACCCTAAGACCGGAGCAATTCGGCTTTAGGAATCACCACTCGACAACACAACAACTCCTCCGCGTAGTCGAACATATAACACACGGTTACAACATGAACAAAGCCACAGGGGCCGTGTTCCTGGACATCGAAAAGGCTTTCGATCGTCTCTGGCACAACAGACTCATACGCAAACCAAGCGAAGCTGGTTTCTCGGACGGACTCGTACGTCTCATACACTCATATCTCACGAACAGATGTTTCAACACTAACGTGCAGGATAAACAATCAACACAACATGGTATCCAAGCTGGAGTATTCCAAGGCAGCATCCTAGGGCCCATCTTGTTTAACCTGTACATTAATGCCTTCCCAGCGACACAAAACACGACGTTAGCCGTCTACGCGGATGACACCGCCATCCTTGCGCAAGATTGGAAACCGTCGAACGTCAATTCACGAATACAGACAGCACTCAGAACAGCTGAGCCTTGGTTGGAGCGATGGCGTATTAAAGTAAACGTCGACAAGTGCGAAGCAGTTCTGTTCACACGCAGACCGAAACTACTGCGCAAACAACAACACTGTAGACCAATAACACTACATACACGCCCGAGAGAAAGTCAGGTACCTTGGTGTCTCGCTGGACCAGAAACTTACATGGGGGGACCACATCGAATACGTTGCCAACCGAGCGCACGCGAAGCTCAAACAGCTCTACCCAATGCTCAACAGGGAAAGCACACTGAATAGGAGGGTGTCGATGTCCATATACATGACACTGATTAGACCTCTGATGACGTACGCAGCTCCCGTCTGGGGATATGCAGCTCCTACACGACTGCGCCGCCTGCAGATCGTACAGAACAAGGTGCTACGAATCATTAGCAACGCTCCACGCTACACACGCACCGTGGATCTTCACCATGAATACCGCCTTGATACCCTCAAGGAAGTAGTCAAAAAACACGCCACACGACTATACAGGAACTCGAGACACTCGAACAATCCTTTCATCCTCACTCTGGGAAACTACGATCACAACCACAGGTGGAAGCACAAGCGGCCAAAGACACTGCTAGCTAGGGCATAGCCACCTATGGTAAACTAACACACGCAAACAGCGACAAACGTCGGTAAGCCCCTGCATATAAGCAACACTGACTGGCAACTACCAGCTGCTATTAGAGCCGACCAACAGGCCACAGCAGGGACACCGACGAGCTCGCCCACAGACGCACAAACTATCTGCCAACATTCCCTCACTCTGTGCCTCCGGTATATGACCTATCTGCCAACATTCCCTCACTCTGTGCCTCCGGTATATGACCTATCGGACACAAGATCGATGACAAACTTAACTGTTGCAGGTTGCTGACGCTGAACGAGGACTCTGTACCAGCACCCAGCGCCAGCCGCCGAGCAGCACAAACGCACAACGTCAAGGTATCGACATGCATGATACCCACTACTAACAAAGCCTATCCTTGCACGACCTATCGCAGGCAGCAAGACAACCCCTACTGCTCTTACCGCCAGACCTAACTTTCGCAGAGGTTTTTTTCCCCTTGGCTCTTGCCTTGGCACTTTTTTTCCTCTGCCCTTCAAACCGCTACCCTTCGTCCGATTTCGACCAATCTATCTCCAGACGAGCGCGTATTAATGGTTAACCCTAACCAGACGTACGCAAACATCGCAGTACCCACATCCTGCGACACCTCACATTAGTGAATACTAACCCTTATGCAGAGATGGCAGTAGACCTTTTGTATTGGCCATCATGCCGGTGTGGGCGTGGCGGGGCTTCACCTCTTATAAAATGTAGCGAGTCCGTGAGTGCTTAAATTCGACGCTATATTTCTACCGAAACTTTTGAGAGTGTCCGTCCATTATATATATTCTTCCTTCTCTTATTAAGCTGCTGTTTTCAATACACACTGTTATTCTACACGCTACATTTACTTAACGAGAACAATATTAAATATTATTGTTTTCATGCCTTGCTCTAGCGTAACATTGACTTTATTCCTTTTCTGTTGAGAACAATTACTTTCACGCTATATCTCTACCGACACTTTTGAGAGTGTCCGCTATTATATGCATTCTTACGTCCATTATTAAAAAGCTATTTTCAGTACACACTGTTATTCTACACACTACATTTACTTAACGAGAAAAAAATGAAATATTATTGTTTGCATGCCTTGTTCTAGCGTAACATTGACTTTATTCCTTACCTGTTGAGAAGAATTACTTTCAGGTTTTATTGCCAAACCACAAAATATGTCTGTGGTGGACACACTTCTTCATAAACATTAGGTAAGTAAAAGGGTGCTTGCATACAGGCGTTCGCAAAAGGGAGCGGTATGGGGCGGGGGGGGGGGGGTAGACCCTTGTACTCCAGAGGCGTAACGTATGCGATACAGGCTTGCCTGCAAAAATAAAAATCTGGGCTCCCTAAAATAAAATTTATTATCTATGCACAACTAACACAACTTTAATTATAGCATGCAGAAGTAGAAAATTAATGCAGTGTCTTGTATAATCCCAATTACAGTATAAACAAAGGGATCATTCGTTCATTATTTCCAAGGTATTAAACAAAATTATTAATGCTGGTGCCGGTCGCGGTGGCCGAGCGACTCTCGGCGCTACAGTCTGGAACTGCGCGACCGCTATGGTCGCAGGTTCGAATCCTGTCTCGGGCATGGATATGTGTGATGGCCTTAGGTTAGTTAGGTTTAAGTAGTTCTAAGTTCTATGAGACTGATGACCCCAGCAGTTAAGTCGCATAGTGCTCAGAGCCATTTGAACCATTAATAATGGTAAATATTATTAAAAATTAAACACATTATAGTGACTCAGTGTTAGTAGGCACAGGCCTCTGTTTCATGTACTTATAAAACCTCAATGCACTCACCTAGCTCCCTGATGAAACTGGACCACATGATTTGAAACACAAATACTGCCCCGAAAACTTTAAAAGAATGCGAAAAGGGATAATCGTATGGAAAACAAAACGTTCTCAGACCATAGACAAAATTTAAAGGGAAATAAAAGCAACGAAATGAAACATGATCACTGGTAAGCTGTATGTATAGCATCGCAGTAAAGAACTGTCAAAATACCTGTCAAGAACGTATTTTTACATTCCGTAAATTACTGTTACCAACAGTCGACAAGAGGAATTTACTATGATCGTCGATTTCAACTGGACGTAAACACCAATGCAAAAAAATTATGAAACGGCCACAATTTACATATAGATAATATTACTAGTGTTATTGTCACAGTTCACTTGATGATGGCAATAAGCAGAAACAGGTCCGTCGTGTAAAACATTAAAAATAGATTACCTTACTGCATATAGTTTTCGAGCTTTCAATTTTACTTTGTAATGTACGTAAATTTTCGGGCACAGGACACGTGAAGAAATTGGTAGTAGGTATAGTAAAATTTCTGAAGTCGCAAGAATTATTCTACTGTCAATTCCAATAGTTTATGATGGAACTGAACGACAGGTATGCAGACTTTAATACAGGGTGTTTCAAAAATGACCGGTATATTTGAAACGGCAATAAAAACTAAACGAGCAGCGATAGAAATACACCGTTTGTTGCAATATGCTTGGGACAACAGTACATTTTCAGGCGGACAAACTTTCGAAATTACAGTAGTTACAATTTTCAACAACAGATGGCGCTGCAAGCGATGTGAAAGATATAGAAGACAACGCAGTCTGTGGGTGCGCCATTCTGTACGTCGTCTTTCTGCTGTAAGCGTGTGCTGTTCACAACGTGCAAGTGTGCTGTAAACAACATGGTTTATTCCTTAGAACAGAGGATTTTTTTCTGGTGTTGGAATTCCACCGCCTAGAACACAGTGTTGTTGCAACAAGACGAAGTTTTCAACGGAGGTTTAATGTAACCAAAGGACCGAAAAGCGATACAATAAAGGATCTGTTTGAAAAATTTCAACGGACTGGGAACGTGACGGATGAACGTGCTGGAAAGGTAGGGCGACCGCGTACGGCAACCACAGAGGGCAACGCGCAGCTAGTGCAGCAGGTGATCCGACAGCGGCCTCGGGTTTCCGTTCGCCGTGTTGCAGCTGTGGTCCAAATGACGCCAACGTCCACGTATCGTCTCATGCCCCAGAGTTTACACCTCTATCCATACAAAATTCAAACGCGGCAACCCCTCAGCGCCGCTACCATTGCTGCACGAGAGACATTCGCTAACGATATAGTGCACAGGATTGAAGACGGCGATATGCATGTGGGCAGCATTTGGTTTACTGACGAAGCTTATTTTTACCTGGACGGCTTCGTCAATAAACAGAACTGGCGCATATGGAGAACCGAAAAGCCCCATGTTGCAGTCCCATCGTCCCTGCAAACTCAAAAAGTACTGGTCTGGGCCGCCATTTCTTCCAAAGGAATCATTGGCCCATTTTTCAGATCCGAAACGATTACTGCATCACGCTATCTGGACATTCTTCGTGAATTTGTGGCGGTACAAACTGCCTTAGACGACACTGCGAACACCTCGTGGTTTATGCAAGATGGTGCCCGGCCACATCGCACGGCCGACGTCTTTAATTTCCTGAATGAATATTTCGATGATCGTGTAATTGCTTTGGGCTATCCGAAACATACAGGAGGCGGCGTGGATTGGCCTCCCTATTCGCCAGACATGAACCCCTGTGACTTCTTTCTGTGGGGACACTTGAAAGACCAGGTGTACCGCCAGAATCCAGAAACAATTGAACAGCTGAAGCAGTACACCTCATCTGCATGTGAAGCCATTCCGCCAGACACGTTGTCAAAGGTTTCGGGTAATTTCATTCAGAGACTACGCCATATTATTGCTACGCATGGTGGATATGTGGAAAATATCGTACTATAGTTTTTCCCAGACCGCAGCGCCATCTGTTGTTGAAAAGTGTAACTACTGTAATTTCGAAAGTTTGTCTGCCTGAAAATGTACTGTTGTCCCAAGCATATTGCAACAAACGGTGTATTTCTATCGCTGCTCGTTTAGTTTTTATTGCCGTTTCAAATATACCGGTCATTTTTGAAACACCCTGTATATTATTGCAAATGATGTTGGTTAAGTCAACGCGGAAGCCTCAAACGATTTTTCGATATAAAACCTGCTATTGTCGAATTTATAAAGGAAAAAGGAGAGCAAGCACGAAAACTAGAACATCTGGAAATGGAAGTGAGCGTACTGCATTGTGGGCCGGGAGCCCCCTCCCCCCCCCCCCCCCTCCTTCGGGGAAGTTCACCCGAATGGCTGCAGACTTTGCACTTTAAGCGGACTTGATTGCACTGTGCCCACACTAAAACATTGCAAGGTGAGAAACAGCTTATTTCTGATTTGATAGGTATACATTTGAAAAGAAGCTCGCATCGCAGAAGGGACAAATTCTGACAAAGACAGTCCCGTTCCCCAAGCTCACTGGCGTTGAAGAAAACACGGGGTTAAAGAATTCATTGGACCTTGAAAGAATTACAAGAATAGTTTTTCTGAAATTTTGAGAACATTTCCAATCTTAGATCTGTTTTAGAGCTGTTTTCAAGACGATTTGCTATTTCAGCTCAAAGGGCCCTGTGCATGTGCAGATGTAACTGATAGATCTGCAATGTTTTAAAGACACATCATTCTACATTAAAGTGTCCAGGACGTTTATATTCTTTTCCTCAGGTAGAGCTTTCACATCTCCATAATGAAGCTGTGAAACTGCTACAGTATTTAAATCAACACATGAGTGTCAAAGTTCCGTCTTAGATTGTGAAAGTAAATGTCACGATTAAGTTGCAACGTGAGTGCTAAAATCTGTGATATTATCTCCATCTGTTCGTATGCTGAAAGTCTGTACCAAATAAAAATTATATTACGTCTTCTGCGGGCCAAAAATAATGTAATAATAGTGAAGTTTTGTTTCGTTTGTGATCTAAGTTGTTGAGAAATATGAAACCAAGTCGTACGTAGTGCGACTGCATTGCTGTCTAAATACGGCGTGTTCGCAGTTTCCCCCTTTCCCGCGTCTCCCACTCACACAGTTATAACCTCCCCACTATATTTGTTTCTATATGAAATATATGAAATTTAGCCCAAATTTACCTCCGACTCTATAAATGTCTACGTATTACCAAAACTATGTCCTTAGGAAGTGTTATCCAACTTAAACTCGTATACTGACCTTTGACCAAACGGAACCTAATTTGAACTGAACTATGACTGACCAGAATGCGAGTTGTCTTTGTATGAAATGCGCAACTGAAGCAAAATACTTATCCGGCCCCAATCAAAATTTCCACTTACCTTGCATCTTGAGATAAGTGTTGCAGATTTCTCGAAAGAACAACAGCAAACAGCAAGAAGGGAGCGGTTAAGCTACATTTCTATTTCTAAATACATATTCAAATTGTTGCGTGTGATAATGCGTAATGGTAAACAGTAGGGTGGGGAGAGTAACTCTTCCTATGAAATAATATCCCAAGGTAACAATTTTAAAGCGACTATGTATTCAAAAGGACAGAGTAAAACTTCGCGTGATATTCACGCATAAAGTAGATCCGAACAGGACTATGCTTCAGAAAATGGACTATGATTTAAAAAGTGTACAGGTTTAAGTGAGAATTTTTATAAAACTCAAACAGCTTAATCAATTAAAACGTTAACGCATGACTCAGGTAAGTGGGGTGGTCTTTCTCTAAGCTCTGAGCAATATAACTAGCTGATAATAATAATTCCTAGCTGCGCAGTGCTGCAGTCTTACCAAAAACGTCTAATTTTTTAAGATTATCGCATTATTCAAAATTTATACTCCTTTCTCCCTTCAATATATACATTATATTCATCCTTGCTGTCCTTTACAATCGATCTTTCTTCATCCAACAGATACAATCACAATTCTACACAGCAATACAAAATACGTGCATTACCTACCACACTTCAACTAAGAATGTGTCAAACTGCGCAGAAGCAAAGACTGTGCCACGACAAGACCAAAAATTGTTTAGCAGTAACGTAACGTAACTTGCTCTCTCTTGAAGTTCACATCGATAACATACAAAAACCAAAATGACATGACCACCTTACACAGTGTGTTGGTAGGGGTAGTTTGCAGCGAAGCTAAGGGCTACGGTAAGTGAGGCAGGCCATAGCTCAGAAGTAGAATTCTTGGCTGCCCCTGCGCTGAACAGTAAATACTCTTTCATCTGAAGTATAGGATGTGAAACCCTCATGCAAGCAGAGAAAGAAGTAAGAATAGTAAATACACTATCATCGGAAACATATCTCCTGCAACTAGACAAAAAAGTGTGAACTGGTTGTGCAGGGAATAAGTGATATTTATTACAGATGAGTGTGGAATAACTTCACAGCCTTTTTGTCCTTCTCCTTGCCCCCCGCCCTACACCTCACCACCCCTCTTTTCTGTGATCGTTCCTTTCTAGACCCGTCCGGACGCATGTTCCTAAATATTTTACGGTTGTTATGAGGGGACTGGGAGTAGCCAGTTAATCATAATGGCATGCCAAGTAATTTTTATTCAGTGCTGCAGTACACTCCTTAGCAACATGGGTACATGATACTACTTTTCAGGAAAATCACCAAGTGTCTGTAGACAACTGTCGGAATGATCTACCAATTATTCAGTTCCTCGACGGTAGAAATCCGCTCCTTGGTCGCAAAGCCATTCGAGAAACTCTGTGTGAATGCCCGCATGGTTGGAAAATCTGTGACTGCTGCGATTCAGTTCTTCGACAGCCTAGACAGTCTCATTTGTGCTCAATGTCGATGGCCTTCCTTCTCGATGAGCATCGCCCTCATATGTGCGGCCTTGGTCAAACTGTTGTCGCCATTTCACTACTGCTGGACGCGATAGTCCATTTGGTCCACATACCGCAAGATTTCAAGGTGAACCTGCGGGCAATCTAGACAATTTGCGCTCAAAAATTATACTTCAACTTGGGAGCACGTTCACGGTTGTGCACCATTTCATCCGCAGACTGTGATGCAGCTGTTATCCTTGCCGCAGCAGAAAGGTCTGCAGGAAACCGAGAACAAGACGCAACACTTGTCGCGGAATCGTCTTACTGTAGCACGACATGTGTAACACTGATTTTGAAGTCCGCTCGTATTACTGTTCCAGAGATTGATCGCCACTTGTGCAATCGAACAATAATGTCTATTTCCATCTGCTCATGCGCAGTTCGCTACATTTAGTTTTGTTGCTAGCGCTTGCACCAAACGTCTTCCCTCTGTAGGTCTTTCTGCGTTTCGTTGCAGTTTTCTGCCGTTGAGGCTTTACTATACACGACGGAATCATTGTCAAGAAGTTTTAATGCTATCCACCAGGTCACCTTATTTATCGTGGACTGTAACATAGCCTTGGGGTAGGAACGTCGGGGTGTGTTCTGTCTGTTAGGAAGAACTGAATCGAATCACTAAACTGATCCCATATTCCGTAAGTTTGTATTTTGTGCTCCAAGAGACAGGGTGGAAATGAATATTATGCTTCCCTAAGATCAAGACACCCGGCATTTATGTGGCCGCCAATGTTTTCCTCTTTCTGGATCTCGTGGACGACCAGAGCAAACTTATTATGCTTATCCATTACGGATATTTTACAACCGTGACTGTATATTGAATGTAAATAAGTTATACAGAACTGCAACTAGTCACTTTTTTGAATAATGATGTTTTATTCCATGAACCGGTTTTCGAACCTTTTCAGGTTCATATTCAGATGGTTCCAGGAAGTTACATCATTACTGGTAGTAGCATAATGCTGGGTACTGGCTGTCGCTGCCCTAGCCACACGGCATTTCCATATCCCGTTGGCTATCGAGGTTGGAACATATTAAATCTGTGATGCCATCGAGCCATTTCATCCACTGACGTCCTCTTCTTCTAATGCCTTCGATCTTCCTGAGCATTAGTGTTTTTTCCAGTGAAACATGTCTTATCATGATATGTCCAGAGTAGGTCAGCTTCTGTTTCACTATCAGATCTTCCAGGGAACCCTCTGGTTTTATTTGCTCTGATAATGACATATTCCTTCTCTTTGCAGTCCATGGGACTCAAAGAAGTTTCCTGCAACACCACAATTCAAAGGAGTCTATTCTTCGCCGTTCCGCCTTTCTAATGGTCCAGGTCTCACATCGATCCATCACAACTGGAGAGACTATAGCCCTTATAATACGGATATTTGTTGCTAAAGCTGTATCCCTACCCCTTAAAACCTTGTCAAGGTTTGACATTGCTCTAGTGGCCAACAATAAATTTCTACTTCAAGAAAATCATGTACGTACGCATAACCGATATGGTCATGGTGCCTTTCCGGTATTGAGCCATATTAGATGATTCTCAATTCCACAATCACTTATCGCAATTCAGAATGAATTTTCACTCTGGAGCGGAGTGTGAGCTTTTTTAGAACTTGGTAAAGGATTAAAACCGTGTATCTGACCGGGACAAAAGCCCTGATGCTTTTTTTCGCGAGCAATGCCCCTAACCGACTGAGATATGCAGGGACGGCGGTCGACCCACCTTCACAGCTTCAGTTCTGCCTGTACCTTGCTATTATGGCATACGTGCGCCGATTGAAAGGAGGAACCACGTTACGACATGGCGCAGAGAAACATTTTGGGAAGGCGAATTTAGAAATTGCGGCCACATCTCTGTATATTTCTCCGTTTAGGTGCCATACGGTCACTGAGTTACGATATAATGCTTTTCATACTTTTAATGACGTACCAGAGAGTAAACCTCCCTAGCATTTTCTGTCAGATCATTCGAGAACATTTTAACTTCATTCTACAGCTCTTGTATTCTTGTCGTTACGTTTCCTTTTAGCTTCATTCATAGGTAGTTGTTAACAACCTCCGATGGAAATCCTGACATTATGGGCAGCCTACTACACTCCAGTGAGAGTAGAGGGTTATTAAAATGTAAAGAGCACGTAACAAAGCGATTCCTGCAGTACAGAAAGGGAGCTGTTCGCTCTGGGTGGCGATCACACAGCGTATGCATCTCCATAATGGGTTAGTTGTGACACCAGACCAACTGAAATGAGGATTAACTCGTGTACGCGGTGCGGGGCTGGTGCGTAGCGTCCAACAAAGGAAGCCACACTCGCTGTTCGCGGGTTAACTAATTGAGAATAATGTTCACAGTTTTGTCACTGCGATGCAGAATGTCGTGCTGCGGGATGGGTGACGCGTCAAATGGGAATCCGCTAATGCAGCGCACTAATTTGCAAAATTCTCTCAGCTTTACGGTTTCAGCGTGTTGCTCATTTCCTCTCCATAAACAAAAATGAAGTGCCGCTCGGCTTTTGACCACAGCAGAACTTCCTTCTACGTCTGGTGCTCGACATAGCGCGATGAAACTTCCGATAATGATTGATATTAAAGTTTGACGTCTGTTTCGCGTCCAAATACATTAAATATGGAGAACTAAACTTGTATTCCGTAAGCGGCACATACAAGCTTTCTAAATATCTCACAAAAACAAAAACTGTTACCATTTCGCCGGCCGTGGTGGCCGTGCGTTTCTAGGCGCTTCAGTCCGGAACAGCGAGACTGCTACGGTCGCAGGTTCGAATCCTGCCTCGGGCATGGATGTGTGTGATGTCCTTAGGTTAGTTAGGTTTAACTACTTCTAAGTTCTAGGGGACTGATGACCTTAGATGTTAAGTCCCATAGTGCTCAGAGCCATTTGAACCATTTGTTAACATTTCAATTGTTCGAGAAATTCCTGAACTGCCAACACCCATAAACAGAACGTAAAACCTACTGTGTAAAGACGAACTACGAAATGATTAATGTTTTGGCTAACGAAAGCACTTGGGTCGGTAGGGAGTGTGGGGATTGTACAAGGACGCGCTTGTATTTAAACTGGTTATACGATAAATAAAATTTATTATACTAAACAATGAAAGAATTATACTTCACTGGGAAAAGGTACAACAATTTTTAATTAATATTGCTGTTACTATCATTCAAGTTTCATCTTAAGGCCACTAAAGTCATTTAGCAAACACAGCAAAAAACTACAATTTACATTTTAAACCTACAAGGAAGCTTCAAGTAATCAAATGGTTGAAATGGCTCTGAGCACTTTGGTACTTAACATCTGAGGTCATCAGTCCCCTAGAACTTACAACTACTTAGACCTAACTAACCTAAGCACATCACACACATCCATGCCCGAGGCAGGATTCGAACCTGCGATCGTAGCAGTCGCGCGGTTTCGGACTGAAGCGCCTAGAACCGCTCGGCCACAGCGGCCGGCTTCAAGTAATCCTCCAAGCATATAAGACACTGCTGTAGAAAAATGCCTTATATATATCTGTACACACACACTCAGTCGCCGTTGTCTAATTTTGGCCCCAAGGCGGCACTAAATATCTTTTATAAGGAAATCATTACAGATGATAAAACCTATACAGGGTGAGTCAATAACTATTGCCACCTAGAATAACTCCAAAAGTAGCTGAAAAGATTGTGGGACAAATATTGCATGGGACAGCGGGGCCATAATATGAGGTTAGTTTTTTGTTGCTAGGTGGGTCGCGTCAGAGACATGAAGATAAACTTTTTTTTTTAAATGGGGTGCTATAGTTTGGTACTTGTTCTCTGATAGCGGCTATCGAGACGAATACAATGATGTGTAACAGTAAGGTCTTCTGAAGATCAACGAAGGTCAAAAAGGTGGCATGGACGTCAATTTACAGAAGGTGTTCGAAGTGATGACCATTGGCATCAATGCAGTCCTGTATCTTATCATGGACTGAGTGGTATTACTAATCACTTCGGCACTTATCGAAGCACATGGTCTGACAATTCTATCGCGTATATCGTGCAAGTACACTCCTGGAAATGGAAAAAAGAACACATTGACACCGGTGTGTCAGACCCACCATACTTGCTCCGGACACTGCGAGAGGGCTGTACAAGCAATGATCACACGCACGGCACAGCGGACACACCAGGAACCGCGGTGTTGGCCGTCGAATGGCGCTAGCTGCGCAGCATTTGTGCACCGCCGCCCTCAGTGTCAGCCAGTTTACCGTGGCATACGGAGCTCCATCGCAGTCTTTAACACTGGTAGCATGCCGCGACAGCGTGGACGTGAACCGTATGTGCAGTTGACGGACTTTGAGCGAGGGCGTATAGTGGGCATGCGGGAGGCCGGGTGGACGTACCGCCGAATTGCTCAACACGTGGGGCGTGAGGTCTCCACAGTACATCGATGTTGTCGCCAGTGGTCGGCGGAAGGTGCACGTGCCCGTCGACCTGGGACCGGACCGCAGCGACGCACGGATGCACGCCAAGACCGTAGGATCCTACGCAGTGCCGTAGGGGACCGCACCGCCACTTCCCAGCAAATTAGGGACACTGTTGCTCCTGGGGTATCGGCGAGGACCATTCGCAACCGTCTCCATGAAGCTGGGCTACGGTCCCGCACACCGTTAGGCCGTCTTCCGCTCACACCCCAACATCGTGCAGCCCGCCTCCAGTGGTGTCGCGACAGGCGTGAATGGAGGGACGAATGGAGACGTGTCGTCTTCAGCGATGAGAGTCGCTTCTGCCTTGATGCCAATGATGGTGGTATGCGTGTTTGGCGCCGTGCAGGTGAGCGCCACAATCAGGACTGCATACGACCGAGGCACACAGGGCCAACACCCGGCATCATGGTGTGGGGAGCGATCTCCTACACTGGCCGTACACCACTGGTGATCGTCGAGGGGACACTGAATAGTGCACGGTACATCCAAACCGTCATCGAACCCATCGCTCTACCATTCCTAGACCGGCAAGGGAACTTGCTGTTCCAACAGGACAATGCACGTCCGCATGTATCCCGTGCCACCCAACGTGCTCTAGAAGGTGTAAGTCAACTACCCTGGCCAGCAAGATCTCCGGATCTGTCCCCCATTGAGCATGTTTGGGACTGGATGAAGCGTCGTCTCACGCGGTCTGCACGTCCAGCACGAACGCTGGTCCAACTGAGGCGCCAGGTGGAAATAGCATGGCAAGCCGTTCCACAGGACTACATCCAGCATCTCTACGATCGTCTCCGTGGGAGAATAGCAGCCTGCGTTGCTGCGAAAGGTGGATATACACTGTACTAGTGCCGACATTGTGCATGCTCTGTTGCCTGTGTGTATGTGCCTGTGGTTCTGTCAGTGTGATCATGTGATGTATCTGACCCCAGGAATGTGTCAATAAAGTTTCCCCTTCCTGGGACAATGAATTCACGGTGTTCTTATTTCAATTTCCAGGAGTGTAGTAAATATTCGCCGAATATGGCGTATCCATCTAACGTGCCTGAAGAATACTCAGTACTGTAGAACACTCAGTATAATGTCGTTTATTGAAACTGAACTACACTTCTCGAACAATCAATATATGCACACAAAAACAAATAACCTATAGACGATCATCCAAAAAGAGCGTCAGTGAAGTCAGTTGGAGCTGGTCCTAGCTCGGCTGTACTGCTGCTGCTGCTGCTGCTGCGCTGGCCTTATAAAGCCGGCGGAGTACTCCAACTTTCCCTTTATCTGTGAGGCGACCTCTGCAGAAAAAGGTTCGCATTAGTCTGTAGCAAGTTCTGTTTGTTTTGAGGAATTGTTTTCCTCTTGATTGCGCCTGCAAGTGCTTGTGTATGTTATATGGTACACAGGGGAGTCTTGAGTGCAGTCTGCCTGGCAGGGGCCGTCTGTGGCAGACGTAACAGTGCCATTTACATGTAAACACCATTTGACGATATCGCAATACAACACTAATAGGAACAGTTAGACTAATATCGTAGAATCAACCGAATGTGAATGACGTATTCCTTCGAAGAACAAGTCGATATGCATATCATTTATGGAGAATGCCAACGAAAGTCAGTGAGAGCTAGGGACCTATACGCTGAAAGATATCCTCAGTGTAGTCACCCTACACGTCGTACATTTATATATCTGTATGATAATCTGAGAAGAACGAGGAAACGGAAATTGGTACTCTTGCCGCTGTGGTTCGAGATCCTTGTGTTAGTTCGCGTCAAATCGCAAGGGAATCTGGCATGAGCCAGAGTAGTGTTGTTCGTGTTCTGCATCGCCATAAATATCATCCTTACCATATCAGACTCCACCAAGAATTAACTGGTACGGATTGTATGCGTCGCATTGAATTCTGCTGATGGGCTCAACTTCAGATTCAGAGTGACGACACATTTACTAATTTGATTTTATTTACTGACAAGGCTACATTCACCAACCAGGGAAATGTTAATTTGCATAACATGCATTATTGGACAACTGAAAATCCATGCAGGTTGCGGAAAGTTGCACACAGGAAGCCGTGTTCAGTGATTTATGGTGGGGGGTTCTGGAGGACGGAACTATAGGCCCCTATTTCATCGAAGGAAATACTAATGGTAGAAAGTACACCACACTAATGCAAGAAACATTAGGTCTTTTATTGGTAGAATTTCATTTAGGAAGAAGGAACAGAATGTAGTATCAACACGATGGGTGTTCAAATGGTTCTGAGCACTAAGGGACTTAACATCTGACGTCATCAGTTCCCTAGACTTAGAACTACTTAAATGTAACTGACCTAAGGACATCATACACATCGATGCCCGAGGCAGGATTAGAATCTGCGACCGTAGTAGCAGCGCGGTTCTGGGCTGAAGCGCCGCGAACCGCTCGGCCACAACGGCCAACTCGATGGGTGTCCTGCATATTTTTCGCTGATGGCTAGAAAAGAGTTGCAGAGACGATTCCCAAATCGTTGGATTGGACACGGAGGAGATGTGTCGTGGTGGGCTCGTTCGCCAGACTTGACTCCTCTGGACATTTTTTTTTTGTTTGGCTTCGTAAAAGACTATTTATAAAAACATCCCAACTGCACCTGAAGATATGCGAGAGAGAACTGTCTTAGTATGTGCTTCGATAAGTGCCGATGTGATAAGGAATAGCACTCAATCCTTGATAAGAAGATTGCAGTACTTCATTGATACCAATAGTCATCACTTCGAAAACCTTCGTTCATGCCACCTTTGTGATCTTCGTTGACCTTCAAAGACATTACTGTTACACATCATTGGATTCGTTTCGATAGCCGCTATAAAAAAAGTTCCAAAATATAGCACCCCATTTAATAGAAACAAAAAGTTGACCTTCATATCTCTTACGCGACCCCACCTAGCAACAAAAAACCAACGTCATATTTTGACCCCTGTTGTGCGATGCAACATTTGTCCCACAAACATTTCACCTTCTATCATACGGCACAAATAGTGAAAATTCGAGATGCCTCGAGCTAGTGATGAATGCTTGCGTTAGATACGTATGCAATATACGGTTGTATGATCATATCAGTCCTTCATACTCCCAGCTAGGTTGGATACGCCCACATAAGGTACGCGATCTCCACACGATGTGCTTACTTCATCGATTTCTTAGCCACTGGTGCCTCCAATACTTATCTTCTCACATTAAACACCTATCATCATTCCACAACCGCAATACGAGATCGGATACGTCTAGCATCTTGGCTGTACCTTTACATAACACAAAATCTTTCTCTGTGTCATTCTCCATCTCAGCCATACGACTATGGAACGCGCTCCCCTGTGATCTGCGTCTTATCCAGAACCACTTAACATTCAAGAGGGAACTCAAGACTTACATATTAGGGACGGTATAGCCACCATTGTCGTGCCCCTCTCATCTTTTTCTTTCTCCTCTCCATCATAGCTTCGAATTTTACCATTCTATTTCTCTTCCTCTAACCTATCTACCTCTTCTATATCTCTTTCACCCCATTCTATCGTCTTATGTCTCTGATTGATGAGAATAACTCACAAGCTGCAAGAATATAACGAGAAAATTCCCAACTAGCAATAGGACTGACATTCATAAAATAAAAAATATGTTTACTTTCCTATACATAGTCATTACTATTATTATTATTCTTGATTATTATAATTATTTTTTGATTGTTATAATTATCATTGTACTACTTTTATAATCTCTAATTTTTTTTCTGTAACATTAATACTGTATAACATGTTATATGTCCTTAATGTTCTGTAGAAACTGAAATTTGTTCAATCTGAGTATGCCTGGTTAGGTGTAAGAGAGGGCCTGAAGGCCCTAATCTTGCCAGGTAAAATAAATGCATAAATAAATAAAAATAAATAAAATAAATACTTTAGGAGTTATTCTTAGTGGCAATAGTTAGTGACTCACCGTGTATAGGGTGATTCAGCTGCCCCTACCGACCCACTTTATGCAATCCCACATCATATAACAAACGTTTGTTGGCCAGTTCGCTCTGTACATGTGAAGCAGACTGTCAAAATGTCGTAGAATAAATGGTAAAGTGCACGAAGACATCTTTCTCTTATTGTACAGATTTTGTCTGTGAAACTACTTCAGCACATTAACGCAGCCAGTCTTTTCATTGGGTTGTATACCAGAAAGCTGTTACTATAACACTTCCCATTTTGATATCTCGTGTTAACTTCGTTGTTTCCAATGGTAAAACACGCTCTATAAGGCAACGTTTCTGATCGTTTACGAAAGATTAAGTACTGTAAACGCAATAAAATTACAGAGATATCCAAAAACTATGTGTATACACCATTAATTACACAAAGAGAGACTGGAGGCAGTTGAATAACCATAGGAGAAGTACACTCCTGGAAATTGAAATAAGAACACCGGGAAACTTTATTGACACATTCCTGGGGTCAGATACATCACATGATCACACTGACAGAACCACAGGCACATAGACACAGGCAACAGAGCATGCACAATGTCGGCACTAGTACAGTGTATATCCACCTTTTGCAGCAATGCAGGCTGCTATTCTCCCATGGAGACGATCGTAGAGATGCTGGATGTAGTCCTGTGGAACGGCTTGCCATGCCATTTCCACCTGGCGCCTCAGTTGGACCAGCGTTCGTGCTGGACGTGCAGACCGCGTGAGACGACGCTTCATCCAGTCCCAAACATGCTCAATGGGGGACAGATCCGGAGATCTTGCTGGCCAGGGTAGTTGACTTACACCTTCTAGAGCACGTTGGGTGGCACGGGATACATGCGGACGTGCATTGTCCTGTTGGAACAGCAAGTTCCCTTGCCGGTCTAGGAATGGTAGAACGATGGGTTCGATGACGGTTTGGATGTACTGTGCATTATTCAGTGTCCCCTCGACGATCACCAGTGGTGTACGGCCAGTGTAGGAGATCGCTCCCCACACCATGATGCCGGGTGTTGGCCCTGTGTGCCTCGGTCGTATGCAGTCCAGATTGTGGCGCTCACCTGCACGGCGCCAAACACGCATACGACCATCATTGGCACCAAGGCAGAAGCGACTCTCATCGCTGAAGACGACACGTCTCCATTCGTCCCTCCATTCACGCCTGTCGCGACACCACTGGAGGCGGGCTGCACGATGTTGGGGCGTGAGCGGAAGACGGCCTAACGGTGTGCGGGACAGTAGCCCAGCTTCATGGAGACGGTTGCGAGTGGTCCTCGCCGATACCCCAGGAGCAACAGTGTCCCTAATTTGCTGGGAAGTGGCGGTGCGGTCCCCTACGGCACTGCGTAGGATCCTACGGTCTTGGCGTGCATCCGTGCGTCGCTGCGGTCCGGTCCCAGGTCGACGGGCACGTGCACCTTCCGCCGACCACTGGCGACAACATCGATGTACTGTGGAGACCTCACGCCCCACGTGTTGAGCAATTCGGCGGTACGTCCACCCGGCCTCCCGCATGCCCACTATACGCCCTCGCTCAAAGTCCGTCAACTGCACATACGGTTCACGTCCACGCTGTCGCGGCATGCTACCAGTGTTAAAGACTGCGATGGAGCTCCGTATGCCACGGCAAACTGGCTGACACTGACGGCGGCGGTGCACAAATGCTGCGCAGCTAGCGCCATTCGACGGTCAACACCGCGGTTCCTGGTGTGTCCGCTGTGCCGTGCGTGTGATCATTGCTTGTACAGCCGTCTCGCAGTGTCCGGAGCAAGTATGGTGGGTCTGACACACCGGTGTCAATGTGTTCTTTTTTCCATTTCCAGGAGTGTATATCTTTGTCCAAAAACACTGTGTATCTCATGGTCAGTCTTCACCTGAACTTTTTACAGTGTGTTTCCGTTTGTTAAAAATCGCCCGAAGCTCTGAGAGGGAACTTATATGTATTATGTGACAGCAGCCTGTCTGGATACCATTCCTGATACAGACATAGAGCGGTTTGCATAAAACGGATCAGATTTCTTCTGAATATTCTTTTTAACAAAGACTCTTTTAATAAAACATGCCTGGGTAGAATAGTACACTCCTGTAGCATTGTCTTGTAGGCGCAAGGTAACAACTCAATTGGCAAGTGTGTAGGATACTAAGTTTAATACTAATTATACAGCAACAAGAACAAGGAATAAACATAGGATCAGCATGATAAGAACATCCCTTACTTATAATACAGAGAAGTTAGTAGCATATACTGGTTGACAACACTGATTCTAGGAGGCAACATGCAGCTGAAAGATCCAACGCGACAGCGACGTAAACCACGGCAGCTGGGAGCCACCGGCTTGTGCATGTATGCGGTGTCTACTGAATGCCTTCTCATGTACCAAGTAGCATACTGCTGCACCCACAGAGTAACCATAAAGCCACATTGAAAGCCTTTGCTGAGCAAAAGCGTACTATTGAGCATCACCAATTAGTAACAAGTTTCACTTCGCTGCTGCTTGGAAGCTAAGACCATTTGAAGACACAAGTAAGAACGATGTAGGTATTTAACCGTAACTTCCCATACAGAGCATCACAAGGAAGCTTGTGCCGCTTGGACCAGCGCAGCGTCTTCCATTTTATGCAATGAGCAAGCGAGAGGCAGAGAGTACGATATTGCACTGCAATTACAACGCAAAGTTCCGTCGGATTAACAGGCAGTGCAATTTCGTATTTATCCGTCGACACTGGGCAAGCTACTTTCCAGCAGAATATGTCTCCTGTATGGGAACATACGAGTACAGGTTGCAGACGCATGGTTGACTACATATGGAAGTTTGGGTCTGGCCGGGAGTCGTGCACGGGTAGCCAGATGGGTCAGCTGCCTTCTGTAATTAAAAAAAAAAAAACTGAGTGAACGGATCAACGATGAACTTGAACAGGTGTCATGGGACGTCCGCCCCGAACAAATGCAACGAACAATAACGAACAAAATGAGATCAGGAAAAAAAGAAAGAAAGAGAAGATGGAAACGCGATAAGCGGGAAATCCGGGCTAGAGTCGTAGTCTGGCACAACTTTTCACTGTCGGTATTCCACTCTACAACTGATGGTTGTCCATGTTTGCAATTGCGAATACATTTAACGTGTCTGCAGCTCGTGGTCGTGCGGTGGCGTTCTCGCTTCCCGCGCCCGTGTTCCCGGGTTCGATTCCCGGCGGGGTCGGGGATTTTCTCTGCCTCGTGATGACTGGGTGTTGTGTGATGTCCTTAGGTTAGTTAGGTATAAGTAGTTCTAAGTTCTAGGGGACTGACGACCATAGATGTTAAGTCCCATAGTGCTCAGAGCCATTTGAACCATTGTTTACATTTAACGTAGGAACAGAGAGGGCTCGCGCTATGAGAGTCATTCACTAACTGAAAACTTCTGTTTTTTCATGGCGCTCCGAAGGTGTAGTGCCTCCCTCGTTGTCCACCGCCTGACTGACTGTCGGTCCACCATAGCAGTCCACATTTTCTCGTTTCCTCCTTCATCAAAGAGCTTTCTCTGCGACGAGAGTCCTTGCAACACGACTTCTTGGGAATCGATAATCCGAGCAACTGCAAGAACGGCTCGCCACTCATGGTACAGGAATTAGTTATTTTGGAATCCTAATATTTCCTACGAGGAGTTACATTCACATATGTACGAGAGAAAGAATCATAGAAGTCTTTGGAAAGTAGGTCAAGATCTTACCCTTCGCTTTGAGGATGTCACTGGTCAGAAATCGCTAACGTTCAAGGCGTTTAGAACCAGCATAGCATAGCGTACCTTGTCACTGCTGCCTCAGGAAACAAATGGACCACAGCTGTGTTACACCATCCCCATTGCATCTACATCCATACTCCTGACGGTGTGTGGCATCTGTTGCAAGGAAGACCACAACCAGGCATTCTTCTGAATAATTACACAGATATCTGCAAAAACTGCACTGTTCCTTACCGATTTCTGTAACCTCATTTTTGTGGGACAAGAGGTACTGCATATACACCGCTTGGCAGAAAAGTGAAGCACTGAAGAGACATTGATATCGACAGTTATGTATATGATCAGAGCTACAATTCTCTGTGGCATGAAGAATGGCCACCAACGTGGATTAGTGTTGTTTCTGTTTAGTATTGCCACCGGGCTTTGTTCGCTAGATAACTGGTGTGAACTGCATCAGATGTTCTGTGTAAACTGTGATGGACACGGAGATGTGAGGCAGCGTTGTCAGCACATGGCAGCGATTGAATGGGGTCTGACTGTGATTCTCTGGCTGGCTGAACGAATAGTGTAATAATCAGATTTGTGGGGCATTAGGATATGATTGTGGCATACTTATCCTGAAGGTTCCAGCCCACCACATCTGTCCACCATAAGCGAGGATCACACAAGCACATCGAAGCCCTTTCACATATGTGTCTGCGACCAAAAACAAGCAATGGATTACTTACAACATCCTGTATAGTCTAACACCATTCATCAGAGATATGATGCAGCTGGACTAAGGCATCATTGCATCACGTGTAGGCTGCCATTAAGATGACGTCACAAATGGCTGTGTCCGGAGTGGTGGAGCGCTAATAAACGATGTCACATCGTGATGGATCGTGGCTTTGCACTACTCTGGATGATCATCATCTGAGGGTATGGCGGTGACATGGAGAGAGGTGCCACTGTACCCATGTTTTGAAGAGGCACAGCGGCGCTACGTCCAGCGTTATGGTGTGGGAAGCCATCGTGTGTAACTTCAGGACACAGTGTTTCTGATGACACAGTGCTATGTCATGAATATCCTGCATCCTCATGCCTTATGTCTCATGCGACAGTGCCTTATCTCTCATGTGACAGTGTCGGGTGGCATTTTACAACAGGAGAGTGCGTGTCTCTGAACTCCCTGTGTGATGTTGAGGTACTCAAATGGCCAACAACAGCCGCACATCTGTCCCCAGTAAAACATATGCGTGATTGTTTCCAACGTCTACTCTGTCTCATTGCGAGTATGGTGGATACCAAGGACCAGTTGCAAAAAAGTGAAGGTCAGCTTGCCTCAGAAGATGATAGGTGATTCAACGGCTTTATGATACCTTTCCAACAGAAACCGAATATCTCTAATGTATTGAGGGCGGGGGGGGGGGGGGGAGAGGGGGGGTGTCAGTGGCGACAAAGTCATACTGGTAAGTGGGCTCATTCTGTGTAGCGCTTCGTAAATTTGAGTCGATATTGTAATCAGTGAAATGACACCACCACTCAAATCGTGAAGTTTCATTTCATTTCCACCTGCCCTTCTTGGTGCTTCGTAGTTTTAATTAGGTAGTCCATTGGGCCTTCATGGTCCGGGAACGAACTCGTTCATTTTGTTTTAACTGTATGTACGAGGTGCATTCAAGTTCTAAGGCCTCCGATATTTTTTCTCCGGACTGGAAAGAGATAGAAACATGCGCATTGTTTTGAAATGAGGCTGCGTTCATTGTCAATACGTCCCAGAGATAGCAGCACTGTATGGCAGATGGAATTTTACCGCCAGCGGCGAGAGTGAGAACTGTTTTAAATACTTAAAATGGCGACGTTTTCCTTACTTGAACAGCGTGCAATCATTCGTTTTCTGAATTTGCGTGGTGTGAAACCAATTGAAATTCATCGACAGTTGAAGGAGACATGTTGTGGTTGAGTTATAGATGTGTCGAAAGTGCGTTCGTGGCTGCGACAGTTTAATGAAGGCAGAACATCGTGTGACAACAAACCGAAACAACCTCGGGCTCGCACAAGCCGGTCTGACGACATGATCGAGGAAGTGGAGAGAATTGTTTTGGGGGATCGCCGAATGACTGTTGAACAGATCGCCTCCAAAGTTGGCATTTCTGTGGGTTCGGTGCACACAATCCTGCATGACGACCTGAAAATGCGAAAAGTGTCATCCAGGTGGGTGCCACGAATGCTGACGGATCACCACACGGCTGCCCGTGTGGCATGTTGCCAAGCAATGTTGACGCACAACGACAGCACGAATGGGTCTTTCTTTTCGTCAGTTGTGACAATGGATGAGACGTGGATGCCATTTTTCAATCCAGAAACAAAGCGCCAGTCAGCTCAATAAAAGCACACAGATTCACCGCCACCAAAAAAATTTCGGGTAACCGCCAGTGCTGAAAAAATGATGGTGTCCATGTTCTGGGACAGCAAGGGCGTAATCCTTACCCATTGCGTTCCAAAGGGCACTACGGTAACAGGTACATCCTACGAAAATGTTTTGAAGAACAAATTCCTTCCTCCACTGCAACAAAAATGTCTGGGAAGGGCTGCGCGTCTGCTGCTGGACCAAGCCAACGCACTCGCACATCGAGCTAACGTTACGCAACAGTTTCTTCGTGATAACAACTTGGAAGTGATTCCTCATGCTCCCTACTCACCTGACCTGGCTCCTAGTGACTTTTGGCTTTTTCTAACAATGAAAGACACTCTCCGTGGCCGCACGTTCACCAGCCGTGCTGCTATTGCCTCAGCGATTTTCCAGTGGTCAAAGCAGACTCCTAAAGAAGCCTTCGCCGCTGCCATGGAATCATGGCGTCAGCGTTGTGAAAAATGTGTACGTCTGCAGGGCGATTACGTCGAGAAGTAACAACAGTTTCATCGATTTCGGGTGAGTAGTTAATCAGAAAAAAAATCGGAGGCCTTAGAACTTGAATGCACCTCGTACTGTAACACTTGTTGTTAAGTTACTTGGATGTCAGTCTTTAATGTAACACGTGACACTTCTCTGGAAATGCACACATTTTTTGTGGGAAAAGGTCGATTTTATTTTGGTTATACAGCTTCCGGAAGGCAAGCGAGGCGTAGTTTCTTAGTCTGGCCTGCAGATATTCTTGGTGAATGGACAGAGCTGCCCCAGAACACACAGCACAGTCACATTGATGCGACCATTGCCTGTGTTCGACTTCAACGAGCAATAACCAGTTACAGACGGTAGCTGGCAGGACTAGCAGTGGGCGGTATATAAAACGTGTCGGGCGTGGTGGGGAGGGGGGTGAGGGGAGTGGGGGAGTCGACGCGGAAAACACTGCAGTCGTTGTAGTAAAGCGGAAACAAAGCCATTTATCTGAAGCCCAAAAGGGCATGATCATTGGCTTTTGGGCCGAGGGTGGAAGCATT
This sequence comes from Schistocerca cancellata, assembly GCF_023864275.1. NCBI lineage: Eukaryota > Metazoa > Arthropoda > Insecta > Orthoptera > Acrididae > Schistocerca > Schistocerca cancellata. The sequence continues at coordinate 60,408,339 of NC_064626.1, read as the reverse complement.
TCCGAAATGGCTAACTGTGTAATCTGTCGCGAGCTGCCGTAGTTAAGGGGCTCCGGAAGACCCTATACTTGCAATGTTAAAATAACGCTTATAAATTACATCTTTCCTCACAAAGTATTTGAGATAGGAAGTTGAACTTTTTACAGATTATTTATTGGAATATGGGCTACAACTTAACACAGGGATTTTACAAAATTTTAGTTCAGTTATTTAAGATGATTTTTTTCAATTGTAATGAAAATTCACAACATTTTTTTGCAATTTTTTATTTATATATTAAAAAATATACAGTTTTTTGGAAAAAGGCTGTGTTAAATTGTGCAGAAGGTACTGTGTAACATTTACTGAAAGTTTGAAACAAATATGTTTGGAAGATCCTTAGAAAACATGTAATTAGTATGAGAAAATAAAAGTTTTGGGAATCGAGCGACAAAGATTGGATTAACTTTTTAGTGCATTCCAGGTCCATAGGATGGATTATCTTCATCCTCTGCAAACTCCTCCTCCAGCTTCCTCTTGTTCCTCCTCCTGTTTACTCTTGCTTGTATTTCTAGACTCTTTACAGCCCTGTCTGCAGCCCGAAGGCGTTCCTTGTCTAAAGCAAGCATCGCTCGTACCATGTTAGAACCTATCTTCATTCCCGTATTTCTAAATACCTTGCACCTTACAATGTTGCCATCATTGAAAGTCGCAACAGCATCATACACACCAAAGTGAAGTGTTTCTATTCCAACAAATACAGTCTTGGGGATTCTCGACCATATAACACTATTTACACTTTCACTGGGGTTTTGAGTTTTTCCGTGAATACACTTTTTCAACAGTTCAGGTGCTGCTAAGTCTCTGAAAATAGGTTAGCCACAACACATACTTTATCTCACATCAATAAAATGTACCTGATGAACACGGACGTTAATAATAACACCATTTGACAGCAGTTTAACAGCGCCACAGTGGGTCACGCCCATGTAGAACACATTTCAAAAAAAATTTAAAAATAGTTGTAGTCTTCGGAATTGAGTAAAATATATATCTATTAAAAGGTTTGCAGATTCAGAAAACGCAAAAAAGTAAAAATTGAACTTTTCATGATTTTCAGCCTTTCCGGAGCCCCTTAAACCCAGTCGAGAGTCTGTGGGACCGTCTCAGTCGGGTTGTTCGCGTCGAGAAACCTGGGGCAACTTGCCAGCGCTGGAGTCGGCATCGCTCCCCATCTCCTTGGGTACCTTCCAGAACCTCATCGACACTCTAAAATTTCACGTCTCGCATGGGTCCGCACTCCAAAAGGTACTTATACAGGCTTTTGTCAGGTGGTCACAGCAATGCGACTGGATACCAAATTAAACAAGCCTTCGTGTTCCAGTGTCAGTGTAACTGTAAATCATTCGTATAGTGAAGACAGTAGTATTCCGTTTCTGCACGAGATCTTGAACGTTGTACTTCCAACAAAGCCGTCCATCAGCCCCGTGTCCTAAGACTTTGAAATGGTCCACCTTACTGTTTGACTGCACAGGTTCAATTATATTTCTCCATTAGAAGAGTTCCGTGTCAGAAACTGTAAGTATTGCACTTGTTACTGTTGTGTGTTAATCTGTTCAAATGGTTCAAATGGCACTGAGCACTATGGGACTTAATTAACATCGGAGGTCAGCAGTCCCCTAGAACTACTTAAACCTAACTAACCTAAGAACATCATAAACATCCATGACCGAGGCAGGATATACGGCCTACGACCTACGACCGCGGTTCCGGACTGAAGTGGCTAGAACCGCTCGGCCACCTCGGCCGGTTGTTAATCTGTTCTCTGAAAGTCACACTGTAACGTAGAGACTTTCCAGAGACGTTTAGAGAACGTGTCACAGTCTCTATAGCTGTCCGATTCAGTCCCTATATAAAGGTAAGGGGTAAAATAAATTGAAAACTGTTGTTCCAACCACACGTTTGGGTTGGTTATACAACTACGAATTTCATAGCAGTAGGCACGGGGCGGCTCACCCCTCTACTAAAAGGATGATAATTTTAATTCGTTTGATCATGCATTAAAAGGAAATTTCTCAAGCCATCTGTAACCAGACAGTTAATTCATAAATTCGTTAAAATGGCGTAGATCTGCAGGAGATCCAGTGGCCATTGGTTTGAAGAATCCACACCGAGGTGACAGTTGCGCTGAGAGACACCGGCGTGACCGACGTCCAGACACCTGGCGCCACCCCAGTAACGCCAACCTGTGCGTGGGCGGGCCGCGCACGTCCTAGGCTGGAAGTCTAAGCCACCGACGGCACTCACGCTCCCGCTCATGTTGGCAGCACCTATTGCTGTCGGAGGAAGCGTACAACGTGCGAGGACCCGAGATCACGAAACTACCGAGAGTCCCCCTATCGCCCTCAGTTCGTGGCAGTTCTTGGCAGGGTGAGTTCGTGGCACTACAGTGTAGGCTTCATTTCTTGATCAGCATTCGTGCGGCGCGATTTTTCGCTGTACGTGTTCATTTACACCGCCATGGAAGCAACTAAGTACAATAATGCTCAGTTTTAATCAAGTCATTTTCGGTACAATGCCTGTAGCAAAGTCGACACTGTTTAATACTTAAATATTCGGTTTGTAGCGCGAGAGACCACTGTTCTGGTTTAATCAATGTCAATTCGGCAGTCTTAATCGTGCTGGCCCTGTCCGTGTTCTCTCAACGTGTTCTCACTCATGGCTCTTTGCTAGGGCTGTTGATACTTTTAAAATATCTGGAATACGGTGTATCGATATTTAAAATGAATATCATTATTGGTTCTCGACCTATTCAGGGAAAGTATCGACATACCGGCGGGAAGTAACGACGTACATGTCTATAAAAATACCTGCTGCACATTGTAAATGTACTGCTGATTTTAGGTCTGTATATTTAAGCGCTGATTTATTATTAGATATTCTGTAAATCAAAAAGGTGGCAGCCTGCCTATCCCCTTAGAGCAAGAATTGAAAGGAAAACGATGCACGCTGAAGCTTGGCGGTAACCACTTTGTTAACAATGGTAACTGCTTGTAAGTGACACAATCAAATATGTCTGGGGGATCTACCGTTCCGTTGTGTCACATATCGGATTTGTCCGGAACACTTGATGTTGACTTCACTGTTTTTCCATTTCTGAAAACGCCAGTGACTTCTCAGCAGTGGTACTGACAAAATTGCGTGGTGAAGCTAAACGTTGTAATTTCTGTTGGTAGCGCAGATTACGTCAGCATTTACACTCTCAAGTCTCCGCCCACAGCAACGACCAATCTTGTCAGTTAGATTTTCCTTCATCATTTTCAGCAACTGTTTTTGAAGAACGTCGATGTGAAGAAACAGAGCACTAGGTACGTTAACAAGTGTTTTTTATTAATGCAACTGGTGTGCTTTTTTCTTTACATCGAAAATCTTGTCATTCCTTTCACACGGCCACTGCCCAGTGCAGTCGGAGATCTTCTTTTGTGCCACATATAACAGGTTCACAGAGCCAAAGTAGTACGAATCCTTCACACCGTGAAAGAAAAATTATGCCCTACTACAATTTCAGAAGAAAAACTTCAAATATTTTCCGAAAATTCTGAAAAATATAATATAAAATAAAAATACAGTTACTGGATATTGCAGTATTGATATTAATGTTTCGATATATCGTGGAAGAAAATCGTCGATACATATTTTTCAGAAAATATCGGTATATCGGTATTTCATCAACGGCACTCCTCTTTACCATAGCTTGTGATTCGAATTCTGGAGTACATCTTTGTTAAAGTGCGTCAGTTCCCTCTAGCGACTAGAATAATTATCTTTATGTCTGATCATATTTTGTGTCCCTCCATGTAATTGTGGTTTGGACCACACCAAGCGTGCGGATCGCCTATGAAGACCGAAATAGCAGACCGGCTAGTTATCATATATTTGTATCGAGACTGCCTCTCATTGCATTGTGTTTACGAGAATATATCTGCTATTCTTCTAGCTGACTCCTGTTCTCTCACTAACAAATTAATTTCAATAAGCAATCGATATCTCGCTGGCCGCGGTGGCCGAGCGGTTCTAGGCACTTCAGTCCGGAACCTCGCGACTGCTACAGTCGCAGGTTCGAATCCTGCCTCGGGCATGGATGTGTGTGATGTCCTTAGGTTAGTTAGGTTTAAGTACAGGTTTATTACAAATGATTGAAGCGATTTCACAGCTCTACAATAACTTTATTATTTGAGATATTTTCAAAATGCTTTGCACACACATACAAAAACTCAAAAAGTTTTTTTAGGCATTCACAAATGTTCGATATGTGCCCCTTTAGTGATTTGGCAGACATCAAGCCGATAATCAAGTTCCTCCCACCCTCGGCGCAGCATGTCCCCATCAATGAGTTCGAAAGCATCGTTGATGCGAGCTCGCAGTTCTGGCACGTTTCTTGGTAGAGGAGGTTTAAACACTGAATCTTTCACATAACCCCACAGAAAGAAATCGCATGGGGTTAAGTCGGGAGAGCGTGGAGGCCATGACATGAATTGCTGATCATGATCTCCACCACGACCGATCCATCGGTTTTCCAATCTCCTGTTTAAGAAATGTCGAACATCATGATGGAAGTGCGGTGGAGCACCATCCTGTTGAAAGATGAAGTCGGCGCTGTCGGTCTCCAGTTGTGGCATGAGCCAATTTTCCGCGGGCTACGCGTGAATCTTGCCCGCACGCGTTCAACCGTTTCTTCGCTCACTGCAGGCCGACCCGTTGATTTCCCCTTACAGAGGCATCCAGAAGCTTTAAACTGCGCATACCATCGCCGAATGGAGTTAGCAGTTGGTGGATCTTTGTTGAACTTCGTCCTGAAGTGTCGTTGCACTGTTATGACTGACTGATGTGAGTGCATTTCAAGCACGACATACGCTTTCTCGGCTCCTGTCGCGATTTTGTCTCACTGCGCTCTCGAGCGCTCTGACGGCAGAAACCTGAAGTGCGGCTTCAGCCGAACAAAACTTTATGAGTTTTTCTACGTATCTGTAGGGTGTCGTGACCATATGTCAATGACTGGAGCTACAGTGAATTTATGAAATCGCTTCAATCATTTGTAATAGCCCTGTAGTTCTACGTTCTAGGGGACTGATGGCCTCAGATGATAAGACCAATAGTGCTCAGAGCCATTTGAACCATTTTTGAATCGATATCTCCGCGGTACGCGAAGAAGAATCCGACGTTATTAAGATCTTCAGAGCAGAAGATAATCAGGTGAGCATGGTTAGAACCCTGGATTTGGGGTTCTTCATGCCTCCAACTGATTCCACCACACGCTCCACACGGATTCCTAACAGCATTGTGATTCATGCATCGTAGCGAAGACAATGACTGGCAGAACCCATTTATTTCTTTAATTTGGATCCCTCCGAAGGCAAAAGAAACGAGCACGCTGCAACACGTTGGTATTACTGATTATCCTATAAGCTGCATAATCTTCTGTTAGTTTCCAGGTCTTTCACAGTAACACTGCAATGCACATGATAAGAGGACGAAACCATAAGTTGAAAACAGCACTCCGTCCGAACAGGCCTCGGAAAGCCCAACGGTACCGACAACCGCCGTGTCTTCCTCCGCCGTGCGCGTCACTTGGTGCACACATGGAGTGACATGTGGTCAGCACACCAGTCTCCCGGCCGTTATCAGTTTTCGCGAGCGGAGCCGCTACTTCTCGATCAAGTAGCTCCTCAATTAGCCTCACGAGGGCTGAGTGCACCCAGCTTGCCAAAAGCGCTCTGCAGACCAGGACGGTCTTCATCGGCCACCGCGGCCGGCCTGTGTATTTACAGTTCAGGACAACCTTTTGCTTCCCATTTTGCAGATATGATGTGAACCACAGTAGAACTTCGTCCCTACTCCATACAGTTCCAGATTGGTGGAAAGTATTGCATAGTTCACACAATCAGTTGCTTTTGTTGAATCATAGAAACTACGTACCGTCCTGAAGCTATAATTTTGCAGTACGAGTGACTACCACACAAAAAATAAATTGAATTTTCTATCGGCATTCCTTTTCCGAGGTCACACTGCGAGTGTAAGGGCAAATTATGTCTACTGGGATGATCAACTATTTTCCTACACATTGCTTTCTTGAAAACGTTTGGAGGCTCTGAGGGCAAAGAAATCCGCTGATAATTGTCTACATTATAAAATGGTTAACACTTTGTAAACTGTTTATTGGAGCGGAATTTTGTTTGTTTCGAAAATAATCCCAAAAGTGAGGTCTGGAAAGCACTGGAGCCTTTGTCAAACTGTTCGTGTGACAGTTGACAGTTGGCCATACTGCTGTGTTCGTTCAATCTGCCCCCCCCCCCTCCCTCCCATTTCTAAATAAGTCATCGCTACAACCGTCTGCCATGATAGAAACTTGTGCTGTAGTTCCCTTTTGTCAATGACACCAGTTGCACAATTCCAGCAGTCTTTCTGTTTTTCATTCTTCACGACGTGGCTTGTGCAAATAGTGATATTCACTACTGGTATTTAGAAGAGTCAGCACTGTGATCTGCCAGTCATTAATCCCAGAATCAAGATTCGCTACTGCAGATACGAGAACATAGAGTAAACACTCAAATAACGCATTTGAACTTTGTTAAAGTATGTGAGAAATACTTCATTAGTTACTATTTTCAATTACAATATCGTGGTATCTACGGTGAATGGTTCACATAGGAAGCATATGTGATACAAGTATAGTACTGAACATTACATTCTAGATAGTGAAAACTTCGTATAAACAATTCGGTCCTGTCTTGCAATTGCTAATTACCACGAACATATGTTTTGCTTCAGTTTGGAAGACATCAGTAAATAGTTAAATATCTACAAATGATAGAATAAACACCAGTCAACCATTGACTACGCCTTTGACTTCAGCTTTCAGCATTTTATTAAATCTTACAGTCTTATATTTCATTTAAAGACGTAATTTGCGAATGATTAAACCACAAATCAGAATGCATGTACTACATATTGCCACAATCTTAGCTTCCACTGGGTAATCCGAATCAAAATTGAACCACATGTCGCTATAAGTCCAGTGTCCGTCTTTCTCGGACGTTTTCTGTTTACCTTGATGGGCTGTTACTGTATGAGGTATTTAAGTTACCAAAATATACTTTTTTCTGCAGTTTTATTGCAATGTGCCGAAATAAAGTCTTAGTTATCTCGTCGAGAGGGTACTGGAACTTCTTGAGAACGACCTGCTTTGCCGTCTTGCGTAGCCATTTCATGCATCCTTCGCCATAAAGGTCGGCTGAACGCAGCACGAGAAACAGCATTTTACATAGTGTGAACAGATGAACGGCCGTTTGAATATTCATGAAGCTGGGTTTGGTGCGCCAGAAGCGAAAATTATTCTTTTTCCCCTGCGGTGTGTTCGGATGAGCAGGCGCCGCGGACCACGACGGATCGTGTAATATTCCGTTTGATCCTACAACCGCGGCTACGGTTGTAGTTTATTGCTCAGCTGCCATTGTGAGAGGTGACTACAAAGCGAGATGAAATGGCGTGCACGGAAAAAGCAGGGCAATTAACGAAATGCCTTCCACATGTTTTGTTTTATGCATTGACAAGGTCTCCTAGCACAGGAAACCACGTCTCTGCAGGACATGATGGTAACAAAAAAGTCGTTGTCAAACATTTATCGTGGGCATCTGACACAATACTGAATGTTTTTTTTTCTTTTTTCTTTTTCAGTATTAGATACATGTTGGAAGACGGGAAGAGTATTAAGAAGCCATATTACGGGGTATTAGATCTTCAGCCGCCTATAGGCATTGAAATAAATCGATTTTGAAGGATGTCACTGAAACTGGTCCATTAACGGCTTTGTTAAACAAAATGATTTTTTTATTTTTTTAAGGAGTCTGCCTGGCGCCCAAAGGGAGGTATGGGGGCAAAGTGAGTATGCCTCGGCCATACAGGCACGCTCCCCATATAACCAAATTCTGAACCTGTCACGCAAAAGTAGCGCCTCCCCAGCCATTAGCGCCACTGATCGTAGCATTCGTCAGGTCTCGCAGCGATTCAGGATATATGGTGAATCTGTACTGAAAGTAGCTAGAGCCGTCCTCGCTCTGTATATGTAGATATGTGGTGTCTGCTCAGTCGGATATGTGCGATGGAACAGACACCATGTACCTATGTATTAAGGAGCTACCTCAGGTGCTTGAAGAGAATGAAAATCTAGGCGGAGGTAGGTACATGATGGGCATTAAAGTATTTGTCCTATTGCGTTAGAACAGTATGTTTGTTATAAACAATAAAATGCGGAGTGTCATCATGATATTTGAAGATGGACTCTTGTTGTCGGGCAGATGTGTAGAATTGTCAGCTGACAGACAAGTATGAACCCTCTGGAAGCTGTTTTGGTCGATTTTCTGTGACGATAATGCTACATTGTTTTGCTTAACAACAAAAAAGTGTTGCGAAAACCAGCTACAAGTCAAATTTGCTGAAACTAAGTTAAAAATGCTACAACACTGAACTATGCATCTATACAAAAAAACTTACGTTGAACCCTATGACATGTTATATACGTGAAGAAGTTTTTGTCAGGATGACACAACACAAGTAACGACGCTTTTCTTCTTCTTCCTGGCTCTGTCCCGTGATCACACAGTTCGCTCTGGTTCATGGGCTGCAAATTTATTTAATTTTTAACTATGCATATGGATAACATTCCTCGCATCACAATGGACGTTTAACTTATTGGAGAAAAATCGTGTGCATCAGCTGTCTGTGAATCGTGTAAACTTTGTTCCACGAATTGTATTTTAAATGATTATGTGTCACGATTACTGAGACTGAGATTAGGGTCCAGCACGGAATTTACGTTAACAAGCGTTGTGAAGACAAGCTGGCCGGTGTACCAGATCAAAGGCCGTCCGTCCGACGTGCGGGTTCGATCGACGTCTCGCTGATTCCCGAGTCTCACAAACTAGCACGCTGCGTTCATTTATTTAATTTTAGTTAGGTTCCCTGAACACTCCTCACAGCCCTTGCTTTCGCTCCCCGTTCCACTGTATTCTTCGCCTGTCTCTCTAATTAATTCTCCTCTCATGTTATATATACAGGGTTATTACAAATGATTGAAGCGATTTCACAGCTCTACAATAACTTTATTATTTGAGATATTTTCACAATGCTTTGCACACACATACAAAAACTCAAAAAGTTTTTTTAGGCATTCACAAATGTTCGATATGTGCCCCTTTAGTGATTCGGCAGACATCAAGCCGATAATCACTCGGCGCAGCATGTCCCCATCAATGAGTTCGAAAGCATCGTTGATGCGAGATCGCAGTTCTGGCACGTTTCTTAGTAGAGGAGGTTTAAACATTGAATCTTTCACATAACCCCACAGAAAGAAATCGCATGGGGTTAACCCGGGAGAGCGTGGAGGCCATGACATGAATTGCTGATCATGATCTCCACCACGACCGATCCATCGGTTTTCCAATCTCCTATTTAAGAAATGCTGAACATCATGATGGAAGCGCGGTGGAGCACCATCCTGTTGACATATGAAGTCGGCGCTGTCGGTTTCCAGTTGTGGCATGAGCCAATTTTCCAGCATGTCCAGATACACGTGCCCTGTAACGTTTTTTTCGCAGAAGAAAAAGGGGCCGTAAACTTTAAACCGTGAGATTGCACAAAACACGTTAACTTTTGGTGAATTGCGAATTTGCTGCACGAATGCGTGAGGATTCTCTACCGCCCAGATTCGCACATTGTGTCTGTTCACTTCACCATTAAGAAAAAATGTTGCTTCATCACTGAAAACAAGTTTCGCACTGAACGCATCCTCTTCCATGAGCTGTTGCAACCGCGCCGAAAATTCAAAGCGTTTGACTTTGTCGTCGGGTGTCAGGGCTTGTAGCAATTGTAAACGGTAAGGCTTCTGCTTTAGCCTTTTCCGTAAGATTTTCCAAACCGTCGGCTGTGGTACGCTTAGCTCCCTGCTTGCTTTATTCGTCGACTTCCGCGGGCTACGCGTGAAACTTGCCCTCACGCGTTCAACCGTTTCTTCGCTCACTGCAGGCCGGCCGACCCGTTGATTTCCCCTTACAGAGGCATCCAGAAGCTTTAAACTGCGCATACCATCGCCGAATGGAGTTAGCAGTTGGTGGATCTTTGTTGAACTTCGTCCTGAAGTGTCGTTGCACTGTTATGACTGACATGTGAGTGCATTTCAAGAACAACATACGCTTTCTCGGCTCCTGTCGCCATTTTGTCTCACTACGCTCTCGAGCGCTCTGGCGGCAGAAACCTGAAGTGCGGCTTCAGCCGAACATAACTTCATGAGTTTTTCTACGTATCTGTAGTGTGTCGTGACCGTATGTCAATGAATGGAGCTACAGTGAATTTATGAAATCGCTTCAATCATTTGTAATAGCCCTGTATACAGGGTGGCGCAGGGAACCGTGAAATTTCGAAATGTCATTTCCATTAATAAATTCATAAAACTAGTAATTTATTAACGAAAATGAATGTATTCAGTATGCCATTATTATGTCTTTACAATCAAAATGTCCAAAAGTGTCTCTTTACTTTTTAAAGATGACATCGGAAAGATGTGCTCCCATTCGGCGTTCACACTCTAACAGCCTGTTATGAAAACTCTGGAATGCGTTGTGTGGTGTCACCGCCAGACACCACACTTGCTAGGTGGTAGCCTTTAAACAGGCCGCGGTCCGCTAGTATACGTCGGACCCGCGTGTCGCCACTATCAGTGATTGCAGACCGAGCGCCGCCACACGGCAGGTCTAGAGAGACACTTCCTAGCACTCGCCCAGTTGTACAGCTGACTTTGCTAGAGATGGTTCACTGACAAATTACGCTCTCATTTGCCGAGACGACAGTTAGCATAGCCTTCAGCTACGTCATTTGCTACGACCTAGCAAGGCGCCATTACCAGTTACTATTGATGCTGTAAAACATGTACCGTCAAGAGCGATGTTCACCAATTATGGATTAAAGTTAAGTATTCCAGAAGCTACGTACTTTTCTGCCTACTATAAACTCCTATAACTGTTCCAGACCTCATGCCAGCCTGAGTGAGCTTAGACGCGTGCCTTTCGGCTACCAATCATAGTGGCTTGGCTGTCTTGCCAAGTCACAACACGCGGTGTAACAGATCTTGGGGAATGGCAGTGATTTCGTTTTCAATGTTCTCCTTCAGTTCATGGATTGTTGCAGGACGTGTACGGTACACCTTGCCTTTAAGATATCCCCACAGGAAGAAGTCGCACACACTAAGATCAGGGGATCTCGCAGGCCATGCAATGTCACCGTTACGTGAAATAATGCGTCTTCCAAACAATTGACGAACTGCTGCCATTGATTGTCGAGCAGTGTGTGACGTGGCTCCGTCCTGCTGAAACCACATGTTTTCGACGTTAAGATTATGCTCGAACAGTCTCGGTGTAAAGAATGTTTGAAGCATTTCAACATATCGAGCGGATGTTACTGTCACTGCACTACCATCCTCACGTTCAAGAAAATAAGGGCCGATAACACCATGACATGATACAGCACACCATATTGTGACCTTGGCGCTATGTAGTGGTCGCTGGTGAAACTTACAAGGATTTTCCTGTGCCCAATAACGAAAATTCTGTTTGTTCACGAATCCGTTCAGGTGGAAATGGGCTTCGTCTGATGTCCATAAGTTACCAAGCAAATTCGCGTCCTCGTTGATTTTAGCTAATATCTGGCTAATAAACTCCATACGTAACGATGGGTCTCTTTCATGTAAGTGTTGCACAATCTGCAGCTTATAGGGATGGAAGTCTAATTCGTGCAGTATTCTTTGTAAGCTTCGTCGCTTAATCCCTAGCGAAGATGCAGGCTGTCGAACGGAGCGATGAGGACTTCTCTCGATTGCAGCTCTAGCAGCTGCAATTTTCTCTGGGGTACGTACCGTTGGAATGCCACCTGGAGGTTTCTTTTTCAAGGCAGATCCTGTTTCTTCAAAATTACGCACCCAAGTTGTAATCGCATGCGCAGATGGGACACGTCCATGACGTACAAGCTGGTAATGCTGTCGAAATGTTCTCTGCGCGGCAGTCGCACTATCACCATTTTTGTAAAACGCTCTCACAGCTACTGCACGTTCCGCACCAGTCCAATTCTCCATGATTACTAAATGACAATGCGCTCACATCAATTATGCAAAGTTTAGAACACCTGCCGGCGCTACAGTGCTGCCAACTGTAACGTTCAAAATTCCCTGTTCCCCTGCGCCACCCCCGCACGCAGTCCTCCGTTCACTTTAGTTAATCATGGATACAACAGACTTCGAAAGGTTTGCCTAAGCAGAACTGTAAAGGGGACTCCACGCCAACAGAGGGGAAACACTGCTAAACGTAGGACCAGAGCTTGATCACGAACACTTTACAGCTATAACTGGTCCTATAGCTCGTCGCTAGAAAACCTACTTGCTGTAGGAGCAGTGCCGGGTTCGATTCCTGGACTCGAGAAAGGTATCTGCGTAGAAGAATGATTGTCCCTGACCAAAACAATACGCACAAGGGCCAAAGCTTATTAATTATCTGTTTCAAGGCATATCAACATATGACTGCTAATTCATGCTTAACAGCTGACAGTATTATGTAAATCTCATCACATGTTTGATTGCAATTAAGAACAATGAATATAATGAATATCATAAAAGATGTTCCTTTAGACCTACGTTATACGTTGACAGAACTTTGTAATTGCATTATTCATAATACAAATGTTCGAACGCATGTCCGCCTTGCTGGATGCATTGATGTAAGCGCTTCTCGTTATTAGCATGGTCATCTCTTAACATTTTGCAGATACTGAAGCATAAGTATGACGTATTGGTTCGTTTAACACATCTGGATTTTCCGGTTCCATTTCGTAAATCTTCGCTTTGATATAACTCCATAACAAACAATCCAAGTGCGTTAAATCTACCGACCTCGCTGGCCATCGAATACAACCACGACGACCTATCCACCGTTTGGGGTACACATTGTCGAGGTATTCCCTAACCCCTCTACAGTAGTGGGGCGGCGCACCATCGAGCTGAAACCAGTGCCTGACAGCTAACTGAAGTGGGATGCCGTCGTGGGTTTAGCTCATCCTGTAGGAACTGCAAATACAGACGAGGAGTTAGTCTGAGAGTCAAATAAATTGGCCCAGAGATGCGGTTTCCTAGAATTCCGCGCAATCCATTAACACCCCAGTGCCCCTGCATGTGATGTGGTCGTAACCAGTGAGGATTTGCAGGAGTCCAGTAATATAGACTGTGTCTACTGGCAGTGGTGTCATTGGCGAATGAATGAACATAGAAATAACGAATACATTTCATAGCCGAAGATGAAATCAGCAGCAAAGATTAAACGATTAATCAACTACACTCCTGGAAATTGAAATAAGAACACCGTGAATTCATTGTCCCAGGAAGGGGAAACTTTAGTGACACATTCCTGGGGTCAGATACATCACATGATCACACTGACAGAACCACAGGCACATAGACACAGGCAACAGAGCATGCACAATGTCGGCACTAGTACAGTGTATATCCACCTTTTGCAGCAATGCAGGCTGCTATTCTCCCATGGAGACGATCGTAGAGATGCTGGATGTAGTCCTGTGGAACGGCTTGCCATGCCATTTCCACCTGGCGCCTCAGTTGGACCAGCGTTCGTGCTGGACGTGCAGACCGCGTGAGACGACGCTTCATCCAGTCACAAACATGCTCAATGGGGGACAGATCCGGAGATCTTGCTGGCCAGGGTAGTTGACTTACACCTTCTAGAGCACGTTGGGTGGCACGGGATACATGCAGACGTGCATTGTCCTGTTGGAACAGCAAGTTCCCTTGCCGGTCTAGGAATGGTAGAACGATGGGTTCGATGACGGTTTGGAGGTACCGTGCACTATTCAGTGTCCCCTCGACGATCACCAGTGGTGTACGGCCAGTGTAGGAGATCGCTCCCCACACCATGATGCCCGGTGTGGGCCCTGTGTGCCTCGGTCGTATGCAGTCCTGATTGTGGCGCTCACCTACACGGCGCCAAACACGCATACGACCATCATTGGCACCAAGGCAGAAGCGACTCTCATCGCTGAAGACGACACGTCTCCATTCGTCCCTCCATTCACGCCTGTCGCGACACCACTGGAGGCGGGCTGCACGATGTTGGGGCGTGAGCGGAAGACGGCCTAACGGTGTGCGGGACCGTAGCCCAGCTTCATGGAGACGGTTGCGAATGGTCCTCGCCGATACCCCAGGAGCAACAGTGTCCCTAATTTGCTGGGAAGTGGCGGCGCGGTCCCCTACGGCACTGCGTAGGATCCTACGGTCTTGGCGTGCATCCGTGCGTCGCTGCGGTCCGGTCCCAGGTCGACGGGCACGTGCACCTTCCGCCGACCACTGGCGACAACATCGATGTACTGTGGAGACCTCACGCCCCACGTGTTGAGCAATTCGGCGGTACGTCCACCCGGCCTCCCGCATGCCCACTATACGCCCTCGCTCAAAGTCCGTCAACTGCACATACGGTTCACGTCCATGCTGTCGCGGCATGCTACCAGTGTTAAAGACTGCGATGGAGCTCCGTATGCCACGGCAAACTGGCTGACACTGACGGCGGCGGTGCACAAATGCTGCGCAGCTAGCGCCATTCGACGGCCAACACCGCGGTTCCTGGTGTGTCCGCTGTGCCGTGCGTGTGATCATTGCTTGTACAGCCATCTCGCAGTGTCCGGAGCAAGTATGGTGGGTCTGACACACTGGTGTCAATGTGTTGTTTTTTCCATTTCCAGGAGTGTAACTTCAAACACTATATAAAGCAGCTCTGTAACCATATAGCATCGTTAGTGAGACTGTCAAATATCCTATGAGAAATTCGTTAACATACGCTGAAGCGCCAAAGAAACTGGTATAGGCATGAGTATTCAAATACAGATATATTTAAACAGGCAGAATACTACACTACGGTCGATAAGGGATATATAAGAGAACAAATGTGGTGACGCAGTTGTTAGATCTGTTTCTGCTGCCACAATGACAGGTTATCAGAATTTAAGTGAGTGTGAACGTGGTGTTATAATCGGCGCACGAGCGATGGGATACAGCATCTCCGAGGTAGCGATGACGTGGAGAAAATACCGCACGACCATTTCACGAGTGTACCCTGCATATCAGGAATCCGATGAAACATCAAATCTCCGACATCGTTGCGGCCGGAAAAAGGACCTGCAAGAACGGGACCAATGACGACTGCAGAGAATCGTTCAACGTCAGAGAAGTGCAATCCTTCCATAGATTGCTGCAGGTTTCAATGCTGGGACATCAACAAGTGTCAGCGTGCGAAACATTCAACGAAACATCATCGATATCGACTTTCGGAGCCGGAGACCCACTCGTGTAACCTTGATGACTGCACAACACAAAGATTTACGTCTCGTCTGGGACCGTCAAC
Organism: Schistocerca cancellata; assembly: GCF_023864275.1. Lineage (NCBI taxonomy): Eukaryota > Metazoa > Arthropoda > Insecta > Orthoptera > Acrididae > Schistocerca > Schistocerca cancellata. The sequence goes on along the minus strand of NC_064626.1, from coordinate 60,392,857 downwards.
ACCGACACTGGACTGTTGATGACTGGAAACATGTCCCCTGGTGAGCGGACGGACGTGTACAAGTATGTAGGCAACCTAATGAATCCATAGACCCTGCATGACAGCAACAGACTGTTCAAGCTGGTGGAGGCTCTGTAACGGTGTAGGACATGTGCAGTTGGAGTGATATGGGATCCCTGATACGTCCTAGGTAAGACTCTGACAGGTGACACGTACGTAAGCATCCTGTCTGATCATCTGCATCTATTCATGTCCATCGTCAATTCCGACGGACTTGGGCAGTTCCAGCAGGGCAATGCGATGCTACACATGTCCAGAATTACTACAGATTGGCTTCAGGCATACTCTTCTGACTTTAAACACTGCCACTGGTCTCCAAACTCTCCAGACATGAACATTATTGAGCATATCCGGGATGCCTTGCAAGGTGCTGTTCAGAAGACATCTCCACCCCCTCGTATTCTTACGGATTTATGGACAGCCCTGCAGGACTCATGGTGTCAAATCCCTCCAGATATTAGCACTACTGCGTGCTCACGAGGGCCCTACACGACATTGCATAGGTGTACCAGTTTCTTTGGTTATTCAGTGTATAAATATAGATTACAATGCCCTGGACAGCATCCACTAATGTGAAAAAGGACCAACAAACTATTACAAATTCGCTAAAATACAAAACATAGGTCACAGAATCATAGACAGCAATTTAATAAGCGACAGTACCGACCAATGTGATACGGAAGTCAAGAATAACTATGCGTAAGTACCTTTCTACACACACACCATATAACATGTAAATACAAAATATTTAGCAAATGAAGATAAAATTGTACTTATTATTTGCAGATAGCTTAACAGTCGCAACTGTAGCCGAAATAGGCCAAGCACCAAAGAACGCCCCCCCCCCCCCACCCTTCCCTAGCTCTCAGGGAAAGAAAAAATTCTGGCAGTTACTTCATCTTTGGCCGAATGAACGTTTCTCTTCTGTGGGAGGTACGGATAAGTAAAGGCTCTTCACCCAAAATTATAAGATCAGTTGCAGAAATAAAGTAAAAAGGGTAGTGAAATAAAATGTTGGAGGATTGGTTGTCATATTTACCTACGGTCCAGTAGTTGAAACTACCTTTCGCGTGGACGGTCCTCTCCCAAGCTGCTGCAGCTGTTCTCCAGTAGCAAATTCCAGACAAAGATTTACAAAAATATGTGAAATCTGATTGTTATGACGACGACGAACGATTCGTCGCCAATGCTAAATAGAAACACATAAATCACTGCAGGTTTGTAAGTAACGTCGATAAGGTGCTGGCTGCATGGTCTGGATCTGCAACTAAAATAATTGGATGTCGTTGGTAAAGTTAATATACATTGTACTTAACTGGTTGTACAGGATTCTTCTTGGCTGCATGCATATAAACAGATAGCTATTGAAGCCTCCCTTTAGGCCACATGTTTCTAAGCGCATTGTTAGAGGTTGCTTCCTATCAGCTGAAGGCTATGCTACTTTAGTACTTGACGTCCCCAGCAAGAGTGGACGAGAGCTAGAAACTTGATACAAGCCGCGGAGCGGCGCTAGCGGCGGTGGTCGCAACTAGCGGGTCCAACGATACTAATATGGACCGCAACCCCTAACAAGTGTGGTGTCGAACGTTGATACCACATTCCTCCCCTGCAAATCTACAAACGGCCGTTGAATATGGCTTCCGACCGCCGGCTGGAGGACCCCATGTTGACGTAGTCCAGGAGGTGGGGAGCTTGACTGCAGGCCCGCCCAACCGCACCCTGGCATTCGGACCGAAGGGAGACAGGAAACGCCTGGAAACCTACTCCAGGATGCACGTCAACATGATGTGTCTGCGCTTCTACAACTATGGGAGGAACCGAAGGGCCGATCTCCATCTGGTAGGGGCACCCGACCAGCAACAAGGACTGGAAACCAGGAAGTGCCGACTGTTCTACGGCGGTGGACGGCGTTGTAACCGGAATTTCACTGTGCCCTATCACAGTTGAAGGCACCTGGTCCATACGGTCATTCTGTCGCCACAGATACGCTGGCACTGCGGGCGACTCCGGCACGAGACATGGCGTCCACGCTGGCGCGTCGTCGCGTGGCAAAGGCGAAGCTACGGCAACGCCACCTAGAGAGAAGGCCCGTGCGCTGAGCAGCTCGCCTGCCAAGAGTGGTCATACAAGTTCCGTCCATCCAAGAGCAGCTTTTACTGGCAGGCACTTCTAGAAACGCTTTTCTCTGGCTACATATTATATTTCTAGTGTCGTATATCGCTATTTCAACAAAATTTCTCTTATATTAATTATTTCACATGCTAATACATTAAAACTTGCCTGTTTTTACACTGCAAATCCAAAACTTCTAACGGGATTGATGGCTTCATTAGGCCTATACACGAGTTTTTAACTACACACAAATTAGCACTTTTAATAATGAAAACATCAGGATCTTTCGATGTGAAATCCATCAATACAAAATATGATTTAACATTGATTATTCGGATTTTCGCATATTTCATTTTATTCTCTCAAAATGATGAAAAATCCAAAATTGAATATTTTTTATGATTTTTATTTTAGAGTTCTTAGCGCTAAAATTCTGCCATTTTTGTCTTACTTTGAAACATTAAAAAGGTCACAATTCCCAAACCATTTGACTTACAGACCTGAAATTTGTACCACTTTATTCAGTTTCTTCTAATGTTTAAAGATGTGTTCTCTAAATCAATAACAAAACAATCTCTTTAAACACATTACGTGGAGAGCGCCGAAGCACATTATGACTCGCTCTTGTTCCATATCAGGCTTCACTTTCATGGAGAGCAAACAACTAAAATCGAATGGGAAATAATAAAAAGTTAGTAAATATTAATGTTACGCTCATAATCCAACAGAAATTGGCGTTTAGTGTCCTGTAACTTCTGTGAATTCAGGGACAATATAGAAAATCAAAATTGCAATGGACACTTTATGAATGGTGTTCAGCTTTAACTTCCCCTTACAGAATTTAAGATATGTTAGTGGCGCCAATAACAATAATAATAATAATAATAATACAAAACCCTCAAAAGATTAACACAGTAAGTGCCAGGAGATGTGTAAATTTAAGGTTATGACTCACATTGTTTACTTTATACTACAGTATAATTGTAAATGAACTTAAATGACTTACCTTTGTTGTTATTTATCTTTGTTGTTTTGCTGATTGTTATATTTTCGCTTGGGATAGCCCGTTTCCGTTTGTCTAATAATTTTCCTTCCTTTGGAAACAAAAAAACTTGCACTTTCGGTCCCGTCGGGTAATTGCCTTTACACCCGATCGCACAACATCTGTACGGCATTTTGTCTGTTACTAACATAAATTCGAACAGTGCATCACATAAATGACTTTACAAACGTTCTAAAACAGTTACGTTGTGCTGCATTCACGTACTCCCATGCTCAGCACAGCGTTATAAGACACTTGCCTCTTCCTTTTGTTATGACTACTCTTGGATACCCCTCATGCTGTACACAGGGAGCACTCTGGCCTTCTCTCCAGGTGGCGTTGGCTACGGGCGCTGCCACCCCGCGGCGAGGAGAGCAAGGAAGCGGTCCCCGCCAGGGCAGCCCCGTCGGCGCCGACACTGGAAACATAGGGCAAGCGGCAGAGACCCTACGACTAGAGAGGCACATCTGATTGTGATGCCTGCGCGCCTCACCAGATGGTCCTGATAAGACAAACACAGCGCGGCCAAGATGGCGAAGAATGCGCCCTTTCAACCATCGGCGATTGCTGCGCAAATGACGAAAATAGACAATATCATCTGGCTAGAATTTGTGGGTCTTCCGTGGCAAAGAAACCCGGTGCGGTGGATGCAAGGAATTCATCAGAGTTCTGTGAGGACGACCATGCAATAATTCAGCCGGCGAAGCTCCGTCGAGTAGCTGCGATCGGTAAGAAGATAAAAACAACAAAAGAGATTCCTCGCGAGAATAACATTGGCTCAATTTAGACATCTGCGACTTAAACGTCCGAACGAATCTTTCAGCGGCTCCGCTCGATTGAGGGGAGAACGGTGCTGAAGTTAAATGCTGAATACCATTAGTTTCACAAAAGGTTTCTAACTCTGCAGCCACAAATTAAGGTCTATCGTCAGTGACAATGACTTGTGGCAGACCTTCGACGCAAAATATTTCTATTTGCGAGTGTAAAAAGGAGGGGAAATGACAATTGGTACAGGGTACTCTTCGGCACGCACGGTACGGTGGCTTGCGGAGTACCTTTGTGGATGTAGATGTTTGGAAGCATCCATCATACAGACCACACATTGCACCAGATGATTTCCGTCTTTTCGACAAGCTGAATGAAAATCTGTGAGGAAAGAGATTTTCCTTAGAGGACGCTCAGACAGCGATACCCGAATAACTCCGTTACCAAGGAGCAGATTTCTGTCGTCGAAGAACTGAACAGTTCGTAGAACGTTCCGACCGTAGTTTACAGAGACTTGGTATGTTGAAAAATAGTGTCACGTACCTGTGTCGCTTTGAAATGTAGTCCAGCGTTCAGTTAATAGGTACTTGGCTTGCCATAATAATGTGTAGCTTACTTTTTGAAGTCCCTTCATATCTAATGACTGCTTTAGGAGACACTTTCAGGTGCTACGTCTGAGCAAAGCATCACTGCAAGAGATCTAAGTACGCAGACAAACAAAAGCAATCAGAAATCATCCAAGACTACTGTGTACTGCCCCTTCGCGACAGAAATAAAGTGAGTAATTTCTCAGTATCTTTTTGTTTCCGGACATATGCTTAAATGAGTCCAATTCGTGGTTCATGGATATCATCGTGATGTGAAAATTACTGTGGAGCGGGTGTGAGACATTAATGAGAAATTACGTTACCATACGACGATTTTAATAACATGATCTTTAAATTTAATCAGGTAAATGTGACTATTTATTGAAGCAAATAAACAAGTTAAATTGTACACTTAAAGTACATTACATTAATTTATATGACAGTGTCTTGATAGAAATACTAAGAACTACCCTTAACATTGTTTTCCTTCTGAAGTAATATACTTGCGAAAATTAATTTTCATTGTGCTGAATTGCAGAGTGATTTTTGAAGCTGTTGTATTTTATTATTGCAAATATTATTGGTGCAACTCCTAGCATCAACCTTTTAGATTTATAATTTTGAGGAGTTTCACAGTGAAGATTCGTTAAATCCCGCAGCAAATAATTAGTTGAGAGTCGATGCTGACTCATGTAAAGTGCACTCATTTTCCAAGTAAACATTGTTAAGTACTTTACTATATTTTTCTCTAAAAGAAGAATTTAATGTTTTTCAAGCTGGTAATATTAAACTCGTTGTTATTGAACTAGTGTGGTGTATTGTCGCTGTTTGTATATCTGTGAAGGAAACTATCCTGATCGGCGTCGACAACTCCCAGAGCATACGTAATTTCGTACACGTAGACAAGCTAATCTCGTGTTGGAGAAGCAGCTGCCGACTCCGGCGGTTGCCTGTAAAATTCTTGAAATGTAAGAGAAACAAAGCTTGTATAGGATATTCTCGAACTGGAACAATGTCATTCGCATTTGGTCATTCGATGATCGTCTGCGGGTGAAATGAGTTCCTTTTAGTAGAGAAAACTTTCTCTATTCTTTCGACCGTGTTATTGAAGCACGTTCTGCAGCAAACATCGACACCAAATGTTCGAAGTCCTATAGAAGCTTGTAGTACATAATAGTTCATCACAGAATCCTTCGATCAAAATTAAATACGCGCAATTACCTTTGAAATGCAACAGACTGTATTACGAACGTTACTAAACTACACATTAACATTAGTTATCGCTTGTCAATCTCAAAACACACAAATTATCCAATATGGCGGCTGACAATGACTGTTTCATTGCACACACTTCCTACACGTCATCTCGTTATCCTCTCTCGTAACAAAGTCCAGTTACATTCCGATTTTCTAACTTTTCTTCGTTCGCCATGGAGCAACACAAGTCAAGGTATAAACTTTTCGGTAGGTGTGTTGTCAGTGTGACATATTTGAAAACAATGATTAAGCACAAAGCGTCCACTTGAAATATCTTATTTAAAGAAAGGTCGTTGAACTGATCACTCTCTTCCGCCAGCAAGTACGGGCCAAGGGATATTATAGTACCGACTGATTGATTTTTAAGAATAATATTTTGGGTAGGTACGTTGTCAGTGTTATATATTTAAAAACAATCATTAATCTTAATAAACAATCACAATACATGCATTTGAAAGATCTTATTTATAAGATTTTGTTGAAACTTTAATGCACCAACTTCTGAAAACAACCGACTTTTTCCTTACCATTGTTTGCAGCTAGGGTAAACACACACAAAATAGGGCATTTGACTGTTACCTGGAAATCACCTTGAATGGTTAATTATGTCGTTTCATGCACACGACATGGTTTTTCCCTCACTAATTTAAATATTAAAAAAACTGAAATTACATTCAAATACTTTGAAAGCCCATTAAAATTGCCCATTTGAGTCATGTGATGCCTGTGACGTCACTGGCAACAACGCTGCCCCTGCTGTCGTAAAGCAAAATGACAGTGGTATCTTGCTTTGAATTTTATGTTTCACGAAGTGGGTTAAAGTTGTGTATAGTACCACAGTGTACGACCGATTCTATAAAACTTCCTGAAAAACTGTTTTTGAGTATTCGAAAGAATGAGTAGATGCGTAAAATGTGGATGCAACTTTCCCACATTGATCGAAATAAGGTAGTGGTCACTACATGTGTTCCTCTCTGTGAGCAACATTTTGATGTAGGTAAACATTCCAAGTAGGAAACTATTTCCTGCCTTATATGACTCTTATTCTGAAGGATCGGAGAAACCATTTAGCAACTTCCGACCACATTATTTGTCCCAAACATGTGGTTCACCATCTACCATCTGGTGAGCAAGATGTATGAGACAGGTGAAATACCCTCAGACTTCAAGAAGAATATAATAATTCCAATCCCAAAGAAAGCAGGTGTTGACAGATGTGAAAATTACCGAACAATCAGTTTAATAAGTCACAGCTGCAAAATACTAACGCGAATTCTTTACAGACGAATGGAAAAACTGGTAGAAGCGGACCTCGGGGAAGATCAGTTTGGATTCCGTAGAAATGTTGGAACACGTGAGGCAATACTAACCTTACAACTTACCTTAGAAGAAAGATTAAGAAAAGGCAAACCTACGTTTCTAGCATTTGTAGACTTAGAGAAAGCTTTTGACAATGTTGACTGGAATACTCTCTTCCACATTCTAAAGGTGGCAAGGGTAAAATACAGGGAGCGAAAGGCTATTTACAATTTGTACAGAAACCAGATGGCAGTTATAAGAGTCGAGGGGCATGAAAGGGAAGCAGTGGTTGGGAAAGGAGTGAGACAGGGTTGTAGCCTATCCCCGATGTTATTCAATCTGTATATTGAGCAAGCAGTAAAGGAAACAAAAGAAAAATTCGGAGTAGGTATTAAAATTCATGGAGAAGAAGTAAAAACTTTGAGGTTCGCCGATAACATTGTAATTCTGTCAGAGACAGCAAAGGACTTGGAAGAACAGTTGAATGGAATGGACAGTGACTTGAAAGGAGGATATAAGATGAACATCAACAAAAGTAAAACAAGGGTAATGGAATGTAGTCGAATTAAGTCGGGTGATGCTGAGGGAATTAGATTAGGAAATGAGACACTTAAAACAGTAAAGGAGTTTTGCTATTTAGGGAGTAAAATAACTGATGATGGTCGATGTAGAGAGGATATAAAATGTAGACTGGCAATGGCAAGGAAAGAGTTTCTGAAAAAGAGAAATTTGTTAACATCGAGTATAGATTTAAGTGTCAGGAAGTCGTTTCTGAAAGTATTTGTATGGAGCGTAGCCATGTATGGAAGTGGAACATGGACGATAACTAGTATGGACAAGAAGAGAATAGAAGCTTTCGAAATGTGGTGCTACAGAAGAATGCTGAAGATAAGGTGGGTAGATCACGTAACTAATGAGGAGGTATTGAATAGGATTGGGGAGAAGAGAAGTTTGTGGCACAACTTGACTAGAAGAAGGGATCGGTTGGTAGGACATGTTTTGAGGCATCAAGGGATCACAAATTTAGCATTGGAGGGCAGCGTGGAGGGTAAAAATCGTAGAGGGAGACCAAGAGATGAATACACTAAGCAGATTCATAAGGATGTAGGTTGCAGTAGGTACTGGGAGATGAAGAAGCTTGCACAGGACAGAGTAGCATGGAGAGCTGCATCAAACCAGTCTCAGGACTGAAGACCACAACAACAACATGTGGTTCAGGACAATAATTTGCCACTTACAGTTGTCTCCACTGAGCCTATTGTAAAGCTGTGTGATTTTGACAAAGAGTAGAATTGGACATTGCTTGGAACTTACAAGGGCACTACGGTAAAATGAATGTAGGTCCTGCTACAGCACTTTCAGCTCACTATGTTTCCGCAGCAGTTAAGTATGCAGTGGAACAACAGATGCTTTAATGTTCTGCTACGTCACTTGCATATTTTATGGATATAAATAGTTGACAAACTCGGCAATTTGCAGATATTCTATTAGAAACGTAAACTAAAAGAAAACTATGTTTTTGGTGTAATATCGAAAAAATTTCATTTCCATGTATTCATGAAACGTCCTTGAAATTATGAAACAGTCGTACATCTATTTTGCACACATTGTGTTTATGCAAACATCCATACAATGATTTTGCAAACATTGCAACGTCTCTTCGTAGCTCTATAGACGGTTATTGTTTTCGCTTACAACCGTTTGCTTTTCGCAGTTGAAAGCTGTCGAAAGCGCTGTCACGCGTCAGGATTTCCGTAAATTGAGTCGAATGTAGAAGCGTGCTGGTAGTAAGAAATAAACGTATTAAAGCTTCATACATGGTGAGGCATTTTTAAACGCATGTTCCTGACGTCATATCTCCTAAACTATGAGTGGAACTATAATAGAATTTTGTAGGTGCATTTAGCAGCATATGTGAATACTGTCTGAAAAATTTATTGCGAATATTATTGGTGGAACAGAAGTAATAAATTTAAACGTCATGAATGCAATCGCAGTGTTTCACGTATCTCATTGTTTATGACGTCATATCACCTGAACTATGATATGTGGTCTCACACCGACAACGACTTTTGCCTAGCAGCAGGGGATATGTGTACCAAGTTTGGCTGAAATCGGTGCAGTGGTTTAGGAGATATGGAAAATACGAGGGTGGTTTGAAAAGTTCTCGGAATCACCACTAGTTGTTCACTTGATATTCATTGGACTGTTGCCTGTAAACACGTGCCACGTCAGAGCTCTTGGAAGAGAGGTACGGCTCTGACGTGGCTCTGTTGATGTTCCCGCGTAGTGATTTGCCAAGTGGGCAAATGAAATGAAATTTGGTCGGGAGATCTTAGATGATGATCCGCGCAGTGATCGGCCAAGATGTGTCACTACTCTAGAAATGATGGCAAAAGTGTACAAAATGGTCATGGAGTATCGCCGACTGAAAGTGCGTGAAATTACTCACGCTTGTCAGATGTCGTCTGAAAGGGTGTATCGCATTTTAACTGAAGAACTAAAAATGAGAAAAATGTCTGCAAGATGGGTGCCGCGACTCTTGATGCGCACCCGCACACATGTGCCGTCAGCCTTGGCAAAATTACACAAACTAAGGTATGAATTGTTGCCACATCCGCCTTATTCACCTGATATGGCTCCGTCAGACTTCCATGTCTTTCCAAAACTGAAAATGTTTCGTGATGGACGAAGATTCACTTCAAACGAAGAACTGATAGCCGGAGTTGACAGCTATTTTTCAGTCCTGGAGGAAACTCATTTTCGAGATGGGATTAAGCCACTGGAACACCATTGGACCAAGCGCATTATTCTCAAGGAGACTAAATTGAGAAATAAAGAAAAGTTTCAGTGATGTAAGTACATTTTCTATTCCGTTCCGAGAACTTTTCAACCACCCTCGTACACACACATATCTATGTACGCTGAGGTGACAAAGTCATGGCATAGCAGTATGCACTAATGCAAATGCCGGTAGTTTCGCGTAGACAAGGTGTGAAAAGGCAATGGTTTGGCGAAGCTGTCATTTGTAGTCTCGTGATGCATGTGAAAAGGTTTCCGACGTGATTTTGATCGGAACACGTGAGTGGTAGTTGGAGCTAGACAAGCGGGACATTCCATGTTGGAAATCGTTCGGAATTCTGTATTCTGAGATCCACAGTGTCAAGAGTTTTCCGGGAATACCAAATTTCAGGCATTACCTTGAAACCTCCCCACAAAATTGTATAAATAATAATATGAGTATGATTCTAATTTTAGTGTAACCTCAGAACAAAAGTGGTTCCCATTTATAACCTCCCTACAGAAATTCATTCACATTTAACCTCCACACAAAATTTGTTTCCCATTTAATGTACCCACAAAATTCTTTTCTCATTTAATGTAAGCTCGAAACAGAAAAATTCCTAAACCTCGTAATAAAAAATAAATTCAGTAACCTGGTAAATTTTGGACGACAGCAGTGCTGCGTCATGGCCCTGTAAGATCATTCTGAATAAAAAAGCAAAAATTCTTACCTCAATAAAGTCGCCAAATATCAGCTCTTACAATAAATTTTTCCGGCACAGCTCTGTGCAATGCTGGCCGATGGATTTGTCATTTATGAAAGGAAGCAACTGATTTTTCTTTTGCAACAATCGGAGTGATCATGGATTGGAGAAATTAGTAAATTCTTTAAATTGAAATGAATGCTTGTAAAAAAATTACTTTATATGACAAAGATTATTATCAGGACATTTTTAAAACATTTGCATGGGAGTTCAGATAACAGTACTAGACATGCGCGAGGCTGCTTTTTACCTTATACAATAATACTCAGGCTCCGGCATCGCTGCACCGCGACCGGCCGAGCCAACACGATACACTATTCCAGACCAGAGCAGACTGCAGACTAGGGCAGACTAGCAACAACTTACTGCTACAGCTACACAGTTCCTACTCAGTCAACACTGCTCTCTAGTCAGCGATTCTCTTATATCTTGCATATCGCAGGCAGCGCATGAGCAATACATCGAAATTACATCTGCTCGGACCTCTTACATAAAATTACATCTGCATTACATCTGCTCGGACCTCTTACATAAAATTACATCTGCTCGGACCTCTTACATAACCCTCAAAAATTTGGCAGCGATGGTGAGTCAATTGGACTTGCCATGAGCAACAAATTTTTCTTAATTAACTAAGTTTACGGTCACAGAGTATATACATATATATATAAGTGCAGAACATAAAATGAAATAGAGTGCACATGCACTGAGCACAGAACATATCAAGAAATTACAAAACGTATACGCAATGAGTACAAAACATATTAACAAATGACATAAAGTGCACACGCACTGTATATATTTTTACCATTTTACAAGAACTAGGATAGGAAAGGGAAGGATTGCATCATGGTTGTAGCATAGTAGGTTGCACGTAGCTGCTCTGAAAGTCCATATCTTTCTACAGAAGCACAACGCCTAGTGAGACAATCTGAAGTTCTCTTCCCTGAAGTATTAATCAGTGTAGCCAAGACACTGAAATGTCGTATTAATATTCAATGTTATCATTTTGGTAGTACATTAAGTACACCAAACAGTGGAACCATAATAACATCTCCATTGTTCAAGGTGGTGGACAGCATGATGTGTCAACACCACACTCCTGCAGAATCCATACTCTTTCACCAACGTAGAATTAGTGCAAAAACCAAGTACAGTGCTCCATGATCATGAGGATGGACAGGACAAACGGATATTGCAGTAATTTCTGGTAATTAGGTCAGAAGCTGAAGGTCATTAAGTCTTATGCTAGTCATCATTGAGAATTACACTAGTCTATCAACCGATTTGAGGAATTGGTGGCACTCATTGCCTAGTTACTAAACATTTCTGTACTATGTATGAAGTATTACAAAATATTATTCATAAGTCATCTGATTAAACTAAATATTGGCACTCATTGGCCAGTTACAAACCATATTTATGCATTGTTCAGAAGTCATCATTCAAAACAAGAGTTAATTAAGGGCATAGCATTAACATAATTCATCTAGTTATAGTAATCATTGGCACTCATTGGCCAGTTACAAACCATCAGAAGTCATCATTCAAAACAGGAGCTTATGAGTGTAGCATCAAGCTACTGGTATTCATATATAATAGCATGTTAGTGACATAAGACAAATTTAAAATATAAGAAACAGTGGCATTCATTGGCCAGTTACAAAGTATTCATGTAGTTTTATAAAACATTATTCAGAATTATTCAAAGGTCATCATTCAAAATGAGAGTTAATTATTGGCATAGCATTTATAGAGTATAACAAAAATATTATTTACAGAAATTATTGGCATAGCATTTATAGAGTATAACAAAAATAATATTTACAGAAATTATTGGCATAGCATTTATACATTGTTACAAAACATCATTCAGTATTACTCAGAACTCATCATTCAAGTGACATAGGACATATTTAAAAATGTAACACACTGTAACTATTACTCAAGGTCTGTGGTTAGAAAACATCATTCAGTATTACTCAGAACTCTCTTAAACTGGTAGTATTATTTGGGACTGGTAATACATTTTTTGTGCTAGCAATGCATTGCGTTGGGATCGATAATTAATTGCTGGGGCATGAAAATATTTGCTTTTGACTTATTGCTGCAAATAAGGATTAGTAATGTCATTCGTCATGAGTCAGCTGTAGCAAGATTATGAAACAAGTAGAGTATATGTGATCACATTCATGAATGACACACACAAATTGGTATAAAAGATGCAAGTACTAGAACAGGTTTAATGACTAACTGCTTATAGCACATTAATTTCATGAATAGCTTCTCCTAAAAAAAAATACAAAATGGATTATTGAGCTGAAAGAAGAAACGCATATTATGCTGAAAAGTAGTGAACCTCGAATTAACAGGTAATGAAACGTGTACTCAATATGTATGTACTCTAGCTGTCCTTTCCAAAACATTCAGTCATTATACCATGTGACATAAGACATACTGTCAAAATGAACTGCAACAGATACTTAAATAACTACATAGCATCTCTTAACTAATAGTAAATATATAAACTTCATTATTCTCATCTGCAAGGAAAAACGTCATTATTAATATTACCATAACTTCATTACTGTCATCACCTGCAAAGAAAAACTTCATTATTCATATTAGCATATTCTTCATATAACTATTCATCACCATTCATTATCATCTGCAAAAATGACACTTCATTATTAATTATTCATATTACCATTTACTTCATACAACTATTCATAGTATGGAGTTTCTTATTTCTAGCATATTTCATCACTAAAACTAAGATGTGTAGTTCTGTCTGACAGCCTGCATCAATCGCCTCTTATTCTGAAAGAAAAATAATTAGTTAAGACTGCTATCATACGATGTGTATAGTATATCCATGTTAATGTTTGTTAATTCTGATCCATTTAGTCTTCATGACGAGGTATTGCATCTTTTTTCGTTCATTCCGAAGGTGAAATTCCCATTTCATAGTAATCCACTGTGGTTTGTTTAATTTATTTCTTTTACACGTTATTGCTTTCTGAAAATGATGAATAAGGATTAATATCTTGCATTTAAATCATATACCCATTAAATAAAAACTGGTTTCTAGTGATATAATTAAGCATACAGCATAGCATGACAGAAAACGTATTATGTCAAAAACATAGACAGTGCTTAAGTGCAAAAAATGTACACACAGTCTCATAATGTAGTAGCAAAAAAAAATGTAAAATAGTCACGATGTTGAGATATCATAAGGCAAAATGTCAAAGTCAACTGGTGTTTGTTATATCTTAAAGATTTCGTAGTGCATACAAACAAAACAGGAAAACAATCATACATACACGAAAAATGGAAAATGTGCACGGTCTGGTGTGTAACAAGTAAAGCGACCTGCTAACCTTACCTTGCCGGGCACTTGCCAAGAAAAAATATAATAATCATCGGTAAGTGTTCATATAAATATCTGCAAATGGCATTACAGTGTGATAAATCATAAAGCATATTCATTTGATAAAGGGTCCAGTACTGGAGACATGGTGATTGCCTTTACTTTTTCTGGTTCTCAGAGTTTCGACGTGTACCACATTGGGGTGAGGAATGTTGCGAATTCGATATGGACCTGCGTATAGAAGCTTAAATTTACTGCATCTATTCCTTCCTGTGTTGGACAAATAGTGCGTACGTACTAATATCTTCTGTCCAATGTGAAAGTCACGGCGTGTATAAATCTGTTTTTGCTGTCTTCTCCGGCGCTCTGCGGCACGTTTGATGTTGTTCAGCGCAATGTCAATTATTTCATGGTGTCGTAGTCGATGAGATGTAGGAAAGGATACTAATTCTTTAATTTTGTTAGGTGGTTCAACATTTTTCAGTGTAACAGTCGGAGATAACATAGTAGATTCATTTGGTATGGAATTAATTTCATACTGGAATGAGAGTATGTGTCTGTCCCAATCAATATGTCTTTTATGGCAGTATATTCTACACAGTTTACCAATTTCTTTCATTAGTCGTTCACAAGGGTTTGAAGAAGCGTGATACCTGGATATATAGATTGGAGAAATGTTTCTTGCTCGTAACATACGTGTCCATATAGCAGATCGAAACTGTGGTCCATTGTCGGAAATTACTTTCAATACATGCCCTACATGAAACAGAAAATGTTTTACAAAATGCATTCGAAACAGATTTAGCAGTCGCTTTGCGTAACGGAGTGAAGGTAACAAATTTTGAAGTGAGTTCAACAGCGACAAAGATGTAGCAAAAACCTCTATTAGATCTGGGAATCGGACCAAAAATGTCTACAGCGGCCATGTGTCTCAATTTAACAGGTACAATGGGATGTAATGGAGGAATATGCGAAGTCGTATCTGACTTAGCTTTCTGGAAGATTTTACATGACGCTAAAACTCGTCGAATACGTTTCTCCATGTTGGCAAAATAACAGTTCTGTCTCAGTATAAGAAAACATTTTCTGGCTACGTAATGTGCGTAACTTAAACGAGTATACCAAATTAATTTGTTAACAAGCTCGTCAGGAATACATAATAACCAATCGTTGCTGTCAGGGTGAGAGCGGCGAAACAGAATATTATTGCGTACAGTGCAATGGTTTCTAATGGTAACATTATTCCTATCTTGCCAAAGGTGTTTAATTTCTTTCCGTACGTTGTCTTACTCTGCTCTTGTGCTATGTCTCGTAATGACGACGAAATGAAATTTTCAAATGCAACTTGTTGAATGTACATGACGCTAAAATTTGCTTGGCAGAAGTTGGTTGCGATGTCTTGCTGATTGTTGCTGAGAGAACGGGATAGTGCGTCTGCTACAATATTTTGTGTACCGGGTATGCGAACAATTGTAAAATTAAATTCCTGTAAATAAAGTTTCCATCTGCTTAATCTGTCGTGTGTAAATTTAGCGGAAAGTTGTATAGCTCTATGATCTGTGTAAACTGTCGTATGTCTTCCATAAAGAAAATGCCGAAATCTCGTAAATGCCCATACAACACATAATGTTTCAAGTTCCGTGACAGAACAATTACGTTCAGCAGGTGACAGACTGCGACTCGCAAAGGCGATGTTTTTAATTACTGTAGTGCCATCTTCTTCAATTTCCTGAAAAATGTGCACGCCTAAACCGGTGTTAGAACTGTCGGTGGCAATGGAAAAATTTCTAGTAAGATCTGGATGTGGTAAAAGAGGTGCATTCAACAAAGCTTGTTTCAGATTGCCAAATTCAGAATGTGCTTCGCTATCCCATGACCAAATAGTGTTTTTACCCGTCAATTGACATAATCTAGGGGTGTCAAAAGCAGAATAATGAATAAATTTACGAAAAAAGTTAATTAAACCCAAAAAGCTGCGTAGTTGTTTCTGCGTCGTAGGAATAGTAATGTCACGTCAAGCTTGACTTTTTCCGGGTCAGGCGCAATGCCTTCTGCTGAAATTACATGTCCAAGAAATTTTATAGAAGTTTTGCCAAAGTGCGATTTACTGAGATTAACTGTGAGTCCTTGTGCACGGAAAGTTCGTAACAGTTGTTCAAGAATCAGATAGTATGCAGACCAGTTAGTTTCTGCAATAAGAATGTCGTCTACATACGTTGTGATTCTGTCTTTTAATTCTGTCGGAAGTATAGTATTCAAACCGCGAATAAATGCTGCTGAAGAAATAGTTAAACCGAACGGTAATTTACGAAATTGATATCAGTTACCGAAACAGGGAAAAGCCGTGTACTTTCCGCAGTCCGGATGGAGTTGAATTTGCCAAAATCCCGATTTCAAATCTAATGTGGAATAAATAGCAGTACCATGAAATTTCTGTAGAAGTTCTTATAGTGTTTGAGGGCGATCTGTTTCGTTAATAATAATGTCATTGATGTGACGCGAATCAAGTACGAGACGAAGTGAACCATCCTTTTTCTTCACAATATGGAGCGGGTTTATGTACGGACTAACTGCCGGTTCAATAATACCTTGGTCAAGCATAGCTTGCAATTCTTTCTTAACTTGTTCTCTGTGAATATACGGAATGGGATAATGTTTGGCTTTAAATATGTCGTGCTGTTTAACTTGAAATTCATACATAAAACCGGACATAGTACCAGGGATGTTGTCAAAAACTGGAGCTTGCTGTAAAAGAATTTTGCGTAGTTGCGTGCGTTCGTTGTCTGTATTTGCACTGCTCTGTTTAACTTTATCAGAAATCATCTCTATAACGTCATAGTCGGCTTCGTCTGGAGTATTATAGTTCTATACGTACGTTTCTGTGAACAGTGTGGAATGACAGTCTATGTTACGTGATGCGGAAATGACCTTTGTACGATTAATTGTTTGTTCTTCTGCAGATAAAGAGTGCTGAAATTCTAATGCCAGTTGTACATTTTCATCCTTTAACATTAAATAGGAATTTTGAAAGTCAATAATTGCGTCGTGATCTACCAGAAAATTCGTACCTAAAATAACGTCTGTTGTCAATAAGGGAACAATCCAAAAATTTGAGTGAAACGTATGACCTGCAATACAAAATGATAAGTGTGTCTGTAATTTTACATCTACTCCTTTACCAGATACTGCACCTTTTACTTTAGTTTTGCCTAATGGTAACGTAGGATAGGTATTCTCTTTGTTACATTCGTTGAAAGTTTCCTCATTTATAATTGACATAGGTGATCCAGAATCGATTACTGCTGAAAATTTGGATGATCCAATCTTTACTTCAATGACAGGGTGGGAAATGGTTTTTTGAATAACTGGTTTTTCCTGCAAAAGAGTATCTCGGATGTCGTCAAAAGTAATAACATTTTCGTGAACAAAATTCTCTGTGTCAAAAGTATTGCTTGCGTTGCAGGAAGATGCAACCTGTACTGTATCTAGTCAAATTCTTTCTGACGTGCTGTTATTTTCGGGATAATGCTGTGGCATTTCAACTATTTGTACTGTTCTGTTATTTCGTCCTGACGCATTAGGTTCGGGATTATACCGACTGTCTGGTTCATTCATGATAATCTGTTGTTGCGCATGATTTTGCTGCTGGTAAGACCGACTGTTATCAAACGTACGCTGAAAATTGTGCTCATTACTTTTACGTCTGTCATGATAGTCATTTCTATACGGTGCATTGCGATATGAGTTGAAATGGTGTGTTTTCCGTACGTACTGATTTCCTTGTTGCTGTGCGTTACTATACGCTACGCTATACGTCCAGGCGGCGTAACATTAAAGCTTGGTTGACCTTGCACATTACATTGTTGGTTAGGTATGCTAACCGGCTGGTTTTGTTGCTGTTGTTGGGTAAAACCTATATTGTTGCCAAAATGCGTTTGCTGATCATTTTGACGATTGCTCAAAATGTTGTACATACTGATGATTACAATTTTGTCTGTTCTTAAAATTACGCCTAATGAAAATTGTCACTTTCGGTAAAATTTGTCATATCGGGTTTTCTTTACACGTTTCTAATCCTAGATAGATCGATAGTTGAAGAGCTGTTTTGATAGATATAAAGGATAGTAAAAGAGAAGGCAGCAGTGCAGAAAACTAAAGATGAAATAGCACTACTACGGCTTGGGGCCCTGTGCACGCTACGGCACATATTCATCAAAGTGTAATGAATCCCCAGAGGTCTATTACGCGCTACAAATAAATTTTTGTTTCTGCGTTACAGGAAATGCCGGTGAAAATTCAAAAACAAATTGTTTTATCCAGTCCAATGCTAGTTTCTGCATTACAGGCCTAGCTGATAAAAATACAAAAGCAAATTGTCGTATCCAGTCCAAAGCGTGAATCTGTGTTCTGTCATTATTAAGATCTTTAAATTTCCTAACAGATAGAAAGTGTTTGTAATAAAAAATATCGTCTCTGTACGTCTGAGCAGGTTCAGGATTCTATGCTAATCTGTTTGTCTGTGACTGTTCGGATTCTAAGTCGCGTGGTCTCTCTAAATTACCTAAGTTACACTGGCTGTGTGAGTGTGACAAATGTTCGGAATGTGGCGTATGCTGTGT
This sequence comes from Schistocerca cancellata, assembly GCF_023864275.1. NCBI lineage: Eukaryota > Metazoa > Arthropoda > Insecta > Orthoptera > Acrididae > Schistocerca > Schistocerca cancellata. The sequence goes on along the minus strand of NC_064626.1, from coordinate 60,374,195 downwards.
CGTGTTAGAGACTGAAACATTTTTTATTTCTGTCACTTGAAAACGTTCGTCTATTTGACTGATCTGTTTTTCAAATTTCTTATGGACTTTCACATCCAGAGTGTGTGGAAGTTCTGCTGTCATTAATTTAAAATCGTCGTGTAACTGTGTTGCGTTTTCAGAACATTGTTGAGTGACTGCACTACTTTCATCTCTAAGTAATTTCGTTGTGGCTACACGTGTACTACTTAATTCTTGTGCAACAGATCTAATTTCTTCACTACTGTTCTTAGCACAAACCTTAATTTCCTCACGTAATTGTTCTTTAGTATCATGACGTTGCACGGTAACGGCTGTAATCTGTTCACAAAGTTGTTTGTTCTGTTCGTTAAGGTTGTCATGTTTTTCATTCGACAGTTTGAAACTTTCATAAAGTTGTTTGCACGATTCAGTAAGTTGTTTGAAATGGTTGTCGAAATTTTCATTACGTTGTTTGACATGGTTGTCTAGTTTTTCATTAAGTTGTTGATTGAGATTTTCATTATTTGCATTAATTTGTAGGAATAATGCCATAACTTGATCCCAGCCAAAATTACCTACTCTATTCTCTGTGCTATTTGATGACGTATCTGTATTTGTCACGTTTTGTGTAACCATTTGGTCATTCTGTAATTCTTGAAAAGGTTTGCCAATTGAATGTGGACTGTTGGTCACTACACCGGGAACAAATAAACTTGACGTGTTTTGTGAATATAGTTCACCTTCGTTAGAAACAATTATCTGTTAACTACGTAAATTTTGCAAATTAGATGTGTCAAACTGGGCAGCATTCATTGCAACGGAACGTGCTGCATCATCATTTGCCGCATTTACTGTGGACATAACTGAATGTGTTTGTTCACCATCTGGAATAAAATCATTACTAGTGATCGGCTCGCACTGGTTATCTGTAATTAGAGGATAATCACCATTACACTGACTGTCGCTAGTATGATCGGTCAAATTGTTCGAGTCGGCTATTTGACTCACTCCACATCGCAATATACTGTTAACAGTTTTTCGTGGCATTTTTCACAAATCAAAATTAAGTACAAAAATGAAACAAAATCAAAGAAAAATGGAACAAATACAATTACAATAAAGAGCAATAAATTGCCGATGATCTGTGAAAGAAAGAATGACAAATTAGTAAATGAGTTGCGCCAGATGCAAACTACATTTAAGTAAATAATAGCAGATAGATGACTACTTCTCAGAAATTCACAAAGGAAATCAGATCCTGGCAGGGTCGCAAAGTGTAACCTCCCCACAAAATTGTATAAATAATAATATGAATATGATTCTAATTTTAGTGTAACCTCAGAACAAAAGTGGTTCCCATTTATAACCTCCCTACAGAAATTCATTCACATTTAACCTCCACACAAAATTTGTTTGCCGTTTAATGTACCCACAAAATTCTTTTCTCATTTAATGTAAGCTCGAAACAGAAAAATTCCTAAACCTCGTAATAAAAAATAAATTCAGTAACCCGGTAAATTTTGGACGACAGCAGTGCTGCGTCATGGCCCTGTAAGATCAATCTGAATAAAATAGCAAAAATTCTTACCTCAATACAGTCGCCAAATATTTGCTCTTACAATAAATTTTTCGGGCACAGCTCTGTGCAATGCTGGCCGATGGATTTGTCATTTATGAAAGGAAGCAACTGATTTTTCTTTTGCAACAATCGGAGTGATCATGGATTGGAGAAATTAGTAAATTCTTTAAATTGAAATGAATGGTTGTAAAAAAAATTACTTTATATGACAAAGATTATTATTAGGACATTTTTAAAACATTTGCATGGGAGTTCAGATAACATTACCAGATATGCGCGGGGCTGCTTTTTACCTTATACAATAATACTCACGCTCCGGCATCGCTGCACCGCGACCGGCCCAGCCAACACGATACACCATTCCAGACGAGAGCAGACTGCAGACTGGGGCAGACTAGCAACAACTTACTGCTACAGCTACACAGTTCTTACTCAGTCAACACTGCTCTCTGGTCAGCGATTCTCTTATACCTTGCATATCGCTGGCAGCTCATGAGCAACACATCGAAATTACATCTGCTCGGACCTCTTACAACCTCTCACCACGGACTACGCATTGGCCGACGGCCTTCACTAAACGACGGACAACAGCAGCGTTTGCTTAGAATTACTAGCGCCACAGACGAGCAACACTGCGTGAAACGACCGCAGAAATCAATGTTGAAGGTACGACGATCGTATGTGTCAGGGCAGTAGGTGACATCTGGTGTTCATAGGCTATGACAGCAGACGAACGACGCGGATGCCTTTGCCTAACAGCACGACATCGCCTGAAACACCTCTCCTAGACACGTGACCAAATTGGTTGGACCCTAGACAACTTGGAAAACCGTGACCCGGTCATATGAGTCCCGATATCATTTGGTAAGAGCTGATGGTAGGGTTCCAGTGTGGCGCAGACCGCACCAAATCGTGGACGTAAGTTATGAACACGGCATTGTGCTACCTAGTGGCGGCTCCACAATGGTGTGGGCTGCGTTTACATGGAATGGACTGGGTTCTCTGGCCCAAATGAAGGATCACTGACTGGAAATCTTTATGTACGTCTGCTTGGAGATCGTTTGCAAACGATTCATTGAGTTTACGTTACCAAACGACGATGTCATGTCACGGAGCCAAAGCTGTTCCCGATTGGTTAGAAGAACATTCTGGACAGCTCCAGCGAATGATTCGGTCACCCATGTCGCCCGACATGAATCCCATCGAGCATTTATGGTACATAAACGAGACTTCAGTCCGTGCATAACGTCCTGCAACACTTTTGCTATTATAATTCAACATTTCTGCAGGGGACTTCCAACGACTGGTCGAGTCCATGCGACGTGGACGTCAGCAGTATGCGGGGAAAAAGGATGTCCTACAGGATATTAGGAGGAATCTCACGACTTTTGTCACGTCAGTACGCATCCATTTTTATAATACGTATGTATGAATTCAGGAATAGTTCAAATTAATGATCTGGAGGAACAAAGAAATGCTATGTGTAAAGCTGTAGAAAGCAAACGCGATGATGCTCTGTAGTTCCCGATGAGTGTCTTTGCGCTGTCAAAAAATCTGAAAATTGAGGAAAGAGATACCCAGAAAACCGTAGTAGTTCTGGTAACTACGGTGGAAATTAACAGTTAGAATTATCTTCTGAAAGAAAAAGTTTCCACTCAGTAGGGATCATACACTCGCAGGCTGTAAACCCCTCCTGTTTTTCCAGGATGACGGCCGAGAGAAATGTATGGTGTCGCTAGGCGCAATTAAAAATTTAAATATTATTTCATTTACTCCTCTGAATACAACTTGTTGCTGTATCATAGGTGGTGGCTAGCTGCTAAGTAAGACGGTGAAGAATCTGCTGAATCCAGAGGAAGGCTCACGCTGCCATAGTTCACTGCATCAATCCCATCCCCACGATGGAGACATCTAGTATGTGAGTTGCCATCCATGGTATGGAAGGCTAGCCCTGTCGGAAACTCTGGGCAGTGATGCTGATGACCACAGCGCGTGTGTCTTGTGTCTCACACGCCGTTGTGGAAGTACTCAATCCCTCCCAGGTGATGTTGGCTGCAATGTCGAAAGCCTTAACATCGTGTTGAATTCTGACCCTGGTCCTGGTTTGGTGAGTCGTCTGACCAAGTGATGCTGGAGTTTAGTGCAGCTTGTGTCCCAGGCAGGAACAATGTTGTAGGCCCCTGGACTACACACCAGTGGCAGCTAGTACTAGAGCCTGGCTTCTATAAGCCGTTACTAGGGACAGATGGTCATCTCTTAAGGCGCAATCTTGGTGACTCACAAACCATGTCCTAACTTTTATGTTTAGTGGCTGGCTCGTGTCAGTACTTCCATGCTTGAGCAACATCATTCTGTTCAGACGTAGAAAATTTCACTCTCCCATTCTCTTATTTTCATGATGGTTAACACTCCACTCCATTTTAATAAAATTCGTCTAGAATTTTAGTCTTTCTTAGTCAGCTTGTGAACAGTCTTATATAATTTTTGCTCTGAAAATTTTTTTTCATTTTTACCACAAAACAATTTATCCTCGTTAAATATAATTTCTCTAGTTTGCTTTTCAAACATTGTGGCTTCTTGAGACCCACAGGAACTTAGTGAACAGCTGCTTCTTTTGCTTGAGTGGTTTTTCCTCTTTGACAAAAAGAAAGTGCACAAATAAATGCTAGTACCCTGATAACAATAGACACTGACACAGTGATCGTAATGATATTTCGTTTCTAGTTCACTTTATATTTCTGTACGCGCTGTAACATGTCATCTACGAAATTTGTCCTTCCTTTGAAATGATTATACACTGCCTGTAGTAAAGTGGAATCCAAGATACTGTTAAGGAAGGTTTGGTTTTGTGTGGATAACACACTTAAAGGATTCTCCAGCAAGCACAACACTGGTTGAGTTCCTGTAATTATCATGCTATCTGTAATTGCAACAGGAAGGTGAAACTGAATTCCAGCTATATCACACTTGGTTCCAGTAATTAATAACTTACTCTGTCTTGATTCTAGTTTTGTCATACCTGTGAATTTTTTATTGGTTTAGTGTTACTGTTTCTACTGAGGACATTGGACAGATCCAATGACTGCCTTCTCACTGAAAGCATGGATGTGTCATTGATACTACCCTTTGCACTTTGGTGTTTCCATACTTCCTAGGAATAACTGACTTTCATTTGTCAGTACATACCACCTGAGCTGGACAAGTGGTGACTAACTTCTTACTGCAGTGCTAACATCACTTGTTGACACAATAACATGTGTTTCCCCTTGCTACAGAACAAGTAACACTTCAAGTTTGAGCCTGAACCCTCTTATGGCTTGTGAAAGGCACATCTGGCTGCCATGAGAATAAGATTCCATTTCCCAATGCTGGATTGTTATTACACCGCTTCACATGCTTGTAAAAACACTATTTCCATGGTAATATATTTTCCCATAATTTTCGACACCACCTAGGAGAAAGGAATTAGGATTAAGCTTTATCCTACAAAAAACTACAGATATTACAGCAAACTAAATAAAATAACATTGACAAAGATCACCCAAAATAACATTAAACAACAGCATACTGTTACTACATCATTTATTCTTAACCTAGGTTCATGTGGTACACTCTGTACTACTTTTGTACTGTGTGCTAACTTCATTTTCTGCAGTAATGGTGACGGTACTTGCAGCAGTGCATCAGTGGTATTGTTAAAGGGTTTTATCCAACTAATGTATACTGTCGATTTTCTCACTGGCAGCTTCAACTTGACATTGATTGGTGAATTCATCTCCACTGCCTCATATGGTCCTTAAAACGTTGACAAGAATTTCTTAGTTTTACTCTGTTCAGTATAAGGATTCGCCAGAAGGTCCCACTGTCCTACTTTTTACTTACGTAACGTACTCATACAATGCACAAAAAGTCTAATTCTTTTGCATTAGCACGTTTTACATGTCACCATATTTTTTTTAAAATGTTTTCACGAATGGCTTTACATGTTCACCCTGCCTTTGGCTTGATCTGTCAAAAGGTGAAGGCATCTTTCGCCCATATGCTACTTCATTTGGCAAAAGACATGTGCCTGTGTGGATTTTGGAGTTGTATGCACTCACCACATAAGTTAAATACCTATGCCACTATAAGTGTTCACATAATGACTTAACGTTTTGAGAATGGTATGGTGCTCTCACATGTATGACTATTTGCTTATAGGTTGAGTGGTCTAGTAAGCAAATTCTCCAGTTCCAATAAGTGACATAACTGCTTCAATGATAAGATATAAATGTAGTTCTTTGATATGTGAGTATAGTTTCTGGTACTCCAAATTTAAGAACCCATTTGTTATCGATGGCTTGGATACAGTGATGGCTTGTTTGATCTGGTATCACCATCATTAATAAGTATCTTGAGTGATGATTTTCATTGGCAGTACATACTTATTCCTGTTAAACTTGTACTGAACAGTCCTAACATGTCAATTCCTACCATCTGAAAAGGTTTTTCTGATTCTACTAACATGTTTTGGGTTGTACCTTTTGCCGATTTAAATCTGTTTTTTGATCATGAGGAATGCCATTTCTAACATTACTCCACATCACGACATTGTGTTCTCCACCAACATCTTGTTGCAATCTGTCTGCCAGCAGTCATTTTTTCCCCTCATGCCATGATAGTTCATGGAAATGTGCTTGTTGCAACACTATGGTGTGGAGTGCTTCCAGAATGATGATGTGTGGTCTGTGCTGTGTTGTTCTACACAGTGAAGCTTTATGGATAAGAAATTGTGGTAGTTTGTTGCATAATTGGCATTCCTTGTCTATTGCTTATGACTTCTTCTGGTCTGTCAAACTTAATCGAGATTCTTGCAACACCACAATCTTCCTACTAAGTTTGTCCGCAGTTGTATGTTTCACACCAGACTGGTGAATTGCTTCATATTGAAACTCACTTAATTTTATGCCCATATTGTTAGTCAACTTGATAGTCTTTTAATCCTAGTAACCACTTCAAGGACGTGTGATCTATAGCTGCTTTAAATTTAGAAGCATGTAAATAACAACATAAATAAGAAATATCGTATATCAAAGTGAGAATCTCTTTTTCTGTTATTCAGATAGTTCCCCTCAGCATTATTTAGCTGAAAGAAGCGGATGTTACTGGATGTTCCTGACCATCTACATTTTGACTTAAAATTGCTCCTAAGGCAGTATTGTTCGCATCACATGGTAGTATGAATCCTTTGGTAAAATTACAAAAAATTAATACAAGATCTAAAGTTAATATCTCTTTTAAATCTTGAAATGCTGTCTGACACTCTGATGAACTATGATATGTAACTCCTAGTCAATAGCTGCGCAATTTCTGCAAATGCTTTGACGAATATTGGATGATAATTTGCTAATCCAAGGAATGAATGTATTTGTTTCAGTGTCAATGATTGTGTAATTTCTGCAAATGCTTTGAAAAATTTTCAGTAATAATCTGCTAAACCAAGGAATGAATGTATTTGTTTTAATGTCAATGGTTGTGCAATTTCTGCAAGCTCTTTGACGAATTTTTGGTAATAATTTGCTAAACCAAGGAATGAGAGTAGCTGGAGGCGCAAAATCACAAACATCTGAAGTGAGATGAGGATCTGTCATCACTCCATCTTGGCAGATAATATGCCCTACGTTATGAATTTGTGAACATGCAAAATGACATTTGTTATGCTCAGCATGAGACGAGCTGTTCTTGATCCATCAAATACCTCATTTCGGCATTTCATGTGTTCATATTGATCTTTAGCAAAAACCATATTGTCATCCAAATAGACCACGCATTTTTTCGGTTTTAAACTTCACAGGACTTATAATGTAACAAGTGATGGACTGTTACAGGAGCATTCTTTAACACAAAAGTAATTTTGTTAAATTCGTAGTGACCAGGTGGTGCTGTACATCATGTCTTAGGCCTGTCACCCAGACATGCTTGAATCTGATGGTAACCACTCCTTAAATCTGTTGTGCAAAGGAATTTATAGGGCTCCACTTACCAGAAGTTTCAGTTGTATTAGGAATTAGACATGAATCAGTTACTATATGTGCAAACAGCATGGGTTTAGGAAAGGAAGGAGCACAATCGACCTGATATTTTCTATCTGTCAACTGATGGAAAAAAGTTGGGAGTATAACAAAAGGGTGATAATGGTTTATATAGACATAGAAAAGGCATATGACTCAGTTGACAGGGAAAGACTCTGGGAAGAACTGAAGAAGATAGATATAGAAGATGGATACATTAATGTTATAAAGACAATGTACAGAGGCCACAATTGTAGAATTAGAACACCATTGGGGAACTCTGAATACTTCGAAATAAGACAAGGACTTAAGCAAGGAAGTATTCTATCTCCTGCGCTTTTTAATGTTGTGATGGAGGGAATGAATATGGCAGTTAAAGATATAGTAAAAGAAAAAGACAAAAAGATGATTTTTGCAGATGATATGGTAATATGGGGTGATAAAGAGGTAGATGTACAGTTACAGCTTGATGTGTGGAAGGAAATAATGAAAAGGTATGGATTAATAATAAATAAAGATAAGAGTGAAGTAATGGTATTTGGAAGAGAGAAAGGAATCAATGGAAATATTATCTTGAATGGAGAACCCCTCAAAGTGGTAGAAAGTTTCACTTATTTAGGGAGTGAAATATCTAGGGATGGAAGAATAACTAACGAAATTAATAGGAGGTTACAGAAGGGAAGCAATTTCTACCAAACAATAAAACATCTGATTTGGAATAATGAAGTTTCAGAAAGAGCAAAACTCCTGATGTATAAGAGTAATTACTTCCCTATTGTCACCTATGGTGGAGAAACATGGACAATGAAAGAAAGGGACTGGAGCAGACTGCAAGCAGGGGAAATGAAATTTCTCAGAGCAGTTAAGGGAAAAACTAGAATGGACAGAGTAAGGAATGTAGAGATTAGAAAGGACCTCAAACAAGAAAGTATGAGAGAAGAAATTGAAAGAAAGAGATTAAGATGGTATGGGCATGTTAAGAGGATGCATGGGCAGAGACTCCCCAAAATTATGGAAGAACTAAAGATGGATGGGAAACGACCTAGAGGGCGCCCAAGAACACGGTGGAAAATGGGAGTGAGAATATCTGTTGAAAGGAGAGGTGTGACCTGGCAGCAAGTGGAGGAAGAAAAGTGGTGGGAGGACCGAGCCAAATGGAGAGGACTCGTCAGCACCCAGACCCGGCAGTAGCTGGAGCGGGATTCGGATATAGATAGACTATATGTGCAGTTAAAAATCTGGATCATAGCTGGATCGATATCCCTTAAATCTGTCAGGTGACTTCTAGTGTAAGATTAATGTACTTGCTGACCAGTGGCTATCGTTGTATTCTGTCATGCCTTCCGCAACTTGCTGATCTATGAACTATTCTATCAATGGCTACAGATGCTTTGGTAACCTGAATCACTTTCATTATACTGGTGTATGATTTGCTGTTGGAATCTGATGCTGCGTGTAGGTATGGCTGGCATTGGACCCTCTGAATAAAATAAATCTTGGTACTGAAAGAACAATTCGTCTGTGACTGACTAATTGTTACCCTCTAAATATCTGACTTTACACAGCCTTGCGGATGTGCTGACAGTTTGCTTGACATTATCCTCTATCATTTACCTGTCGATGTCTTCTTCACCAAGTATTTGTACTGTAGCAATTACCAATCCCTTGAGAAGGCTAACTTCATGAATTCTGAAATTATGCAGCTCTTTGCCACTATAACATGGCCCCTTGTGTCCCTAGAATGTGCCATACTTCTTCATATGAAACGATGCTGTATGTTTAAAATGTCATTTCTGGGCAGTGGCTTTATAAAACATAAAGCTTTCTGTGCTTCATCAAGGTCTACTGAAACCCAAATTAGCTTTCTTGTATTTGCTTGTACCTTGGTAGGTGAGACAACCTTTAATATCATTGTGCATGCTTTGTTGGATACTACCTTAGCAATGGGCATATGTTGTGGCATAGAAACACTTTCAACTGTTGTACCCATCAAAAACGAATTCCTGTTGAGTTCAACTCTTTACCGTTCAAGATTGATTTTAGCATCATGCCTATCCAAAAACTCTCATCCAATTATTGCAGAAAATTCCTGCCCTGCTGTTGGTAACACTTCCATTTTGTCACGAGAACTTGTTTCTACCTTAAATTTGAATTGTGTGTACTGTTATCCCCTATTGCATATAACCTGTATCTCGAAGTTTTCAGTTTCATCTTATCCATGAGTTACAGACTTGCAACTGATACGTGTGCCTCAGTATCTACTATAAATTTGTACTTCTTTTTACTCATCCAGGCTCTCAACCAACAATTCGTCTCTTCATACATTTTTACAGTACTGCAGCTCATTCGGAATGCTTCCCATTATATTTGCCCTGCTTTCAAGATTCACAAGGCTACACCTAATTACCAAAGTGTTGTGAAATTACAGCATTGTTGTTGGCGACATTGTGCCTTCAAATTTCCCTAGCCGTTACAGCAACATTCCTTCCCAGGTGTAAATATCTTTCTTTCACCTCACATTTTTGTGGCACTATCTGTTTCCAATGAAAAGTTCTGCAGTTAAATCCTTAGGGTTTTCCATTCACCCCTGCAGTGAAAAATCTGGGGAAATCCATGACAGGAACACATTTGATTCCTATTGTCTGCTTCTTTGAGTGAGACACTATCCACCTCTAACTTTGTGTCGCCTCGTACATTTGTGCATTTCCCTTGCGTAGACTGTTAGAAAATGATTCAGCTGTTTCGTTTGCTTCCTGTTTTAAGGTATTGAGTTTCTCCTGAAAAGAAGCCTACACTATTTTGTTTTCTGCACCTTTGCCGTAAGCCCTCTGCTAGTTCTCCAAATCTGGACACCTTATTAAGAACATCATGATATGAGATATGTGTCTTCGCCTCACATGTGATACATAACTTGGTCATCCTCGAAGATGTTTCATCAGACTAGGCACTTAACTCAGCTATAACTAACACATCGTTTATAAACAGAGCAATGTCCTCTGACATATCTAGGAGAAGGGGTTATGAGATTCACAACTGAAAAATTAACTGCTGAAAGGGAAACATTCACTACAGTTTTAATTTTATTGAAACCTGATTGTGGTTGCTGGTCTAACAATAAAACTTGTTACTGCTGACTTAGCTGTTCATTAAGTGCTTTCTGTTCTTCACTATCCTCAGACAATTTTGAAACTTGATTCATAAGAGCGGTTATTGTAGTACTGCTACTATAGCCTGCTTCCGCACATAGAGGCAGAGCAATAGGGAGTCGTGGAGGGGATGAGGTTTGCGCACGTGTGGCGGCAGAGAGCGGGCCAATGAAGTCCGTCTTGCCGAAATGTGTTGCTGCGGACAACAATCATGTTCATTTGCGTTCGCTACTCCGTATTATACTTTCAAATCTATGAGGGAATAATACATTTTAAAACCCATATCGATCATCCGTTACATGAGACAAATCTTTCTTTTGAGTTTTGAGGTTGTGTCCACTGTTCCACAGCAATTGTCTGTGCGACGTCGGAAGGCGAGAACAGCTGATACAGCTTTGTGAAGACGTCAAGAGCATTTTTTCTAAAAACGACGGTTGTCTAATGACAAGATCATCTAAAGTAGTTGCAATAATTGCCGTTTATTGCGCTTTGGATTGTGATATAAGTAAAAATGTAATACATAATAAAATAAACTTCAAACTCAGACCGAAATCATTATATTTGTTTGACAACTGCCTCTACTCTATATAATTTTTTAAATGTGTATAATGCACGTATATACGGGTGTCCGTCACTGCTGTCCAGTCTAAACCACTATGCGCAAAAAAAAGAATTACTGGTGGCAATCACTAGACTATCGTAAGAATTGTCAGCATGTCATATTTCTTGGTGTAAACAGGCATTATGACTTTAAACTAACTCGTTCGACACTACAGTGGAAAAACACATTTACGATCCATTAAACAAGCTAACAATTAGCCATCTTCTGTGAATAACTCGGAGGAATGCTGACCGATAACGCCGAAAACCATCGATATCTCCACAAGTAACCCTCCCTTTCGTTTTAAAGCATTTTCCAATTCGTGCCTTGAAAATTACAGGGGTTTACGTGTCGTAATACTGCAGTTTTGGACGAATTTATCCATCCGCATTCTCGCAAGTAATACAAGAGGCTGGGAAAAGCTTAACTTCTCCTTGGGCAATGTGTTGAACTTTATAGTCTGAATACTTCACAGGCCACATATTCCTAACCAATAAAAGGTAGGAAGTTCTCATGTACAGTATATACAATTGATATACTGACAAAAACGTTTTTAAGCCATGCGTCTTTAAAACCAAGAAAGATCATTACATTGTTACAAAGTCTACACCGTAATACCATCTACTATCTGAGTCCATGTCCGAACCATCTGATTGTAAACTCAGGATGATACGTTCAAGGCCTTTATCCATTTTCACCTCCCTGTGAGAGTCTTATTTTTGAAACTTTTCAGCGTGACAAACACAGTGTGCTCACGCTGAAGGGGGATGCTGTCTATTGCTTCAAGCACGAGCCTTCCAGTGTCTGATATGTTGAATTTTTTCCCCCACATAAGTTGTAAATTATGCGCAAATAAATTCTATCGCATTATACTGACAGCAATAACGCAAAACTGTTTGACCACATTCACATGCAAGAAAGTCGAATTTGTACATTCTGTCGTGTGGCTTTAGTATTTTAACGAGCTGCAACAGTTCAGCACGAGTCTGGCTTATATTGTCCAGAATATTTTTATTTTTCAGCCAGAGCACAATATCCCCTTTCCTGGTGCTCGTACTTGGACATTTCTCTGTAACAGCTGAGTGATAACTGGCACGGTAATTACAATGACCGACTCCGAGCTAGGTATGGCAAGAATAGTAAAACTTTGAACGTGACCGTGTCAGAATTATATTAGAACAAATAAGTCCTCGGTCACAAATATTAAGTCAAAATTGACCAGGTTTCGACGCTACTATGCGCGTCCTCTTCAGAATTATACTAACTGTATTAAAACATATTAAGTACATAATACATTAATAAAATTAAAGTTTGTACTGACTGGAAAAAGATGCAGTTTTTGCCTTAGCGGTTCGCCATCTTACAACTATTCATGACGTCGCCTTGCCGGCTTAGATCCTTTTTGATATATGACTTGTAAGTACTGCATCTTTTCCCAGTCAGTGCAAACTTTAATTTTATTAATGTATTATATACTTAATATGTTTTAGAACAATTAGTGTAATTCTGAAGACGACAATCATAGTAGCGTCGAAACATGGTCAATTTTGACTTAATATTTGTGACCGAGGGCTTATTTGTTCTAATATAATGGCAAGAATCGTTCAGTGAATCACTTCTTGAAAGTGACTGTTCATTTTCGAATGGTAGTCACTACTGTTTTTCTTCCATCTAAATACAAATTTACTCTCAGGAACCAAATCAGAGGAAGAGCCAGCATGCAGAATAAGTAATTGAGAACCTTTTCGTAAGGGAACTTTAAAACCGCCACTACCATCACTCATTTTCCAACAGGTATTTATGGAATGATTCTGATTCACCCACGTTTCCTCAAGGTAATAAATTGTAGAACTACCTCCTCCTCTCGTATCGTGCATCTTTATAACAGACGTGCTTCGTGCTACTTCTATGTCTATGTCACAATTAATAACTCTCTCCGTAACATGTTTAAAACCGATGTATTTTAAAATTCTTTACATTGATGAAGTGTTACCTTTGAAACCAATTTGCTAAGGCATAATTGTAACAGGTTTTTGTGATGTTGGTTATTCCCTTCTTATAGACATTTCAAAAACGGAGTGCTTTAAAACATCGTTGTCTAAACCATTTATTTGTGTTACAGCTTTCTTGCGATTCCGATGACTTTCAGGCTACACGACATCAAAATATCCTGAGTTTTCCACAAATCCGACGCTTTTCTTTACTCTTCTCTTTACAGCTCCGACACTATTGTGTACTATTCTCTGTACAGTTTTCTTGCTGACACGTGCTGCTGCAGTTCGTTCTTGAGTCTTGAAAAAGTAAAAAAATAGAAGAAGTATGGGTTTCAGATTCAAGTTTGAAGACGTTATAAGTGCGGGACGTTAACCTCCTACACTGCTTATGAAGCGTCTACATCTACATGATTACTGTGCAATTCACAATTAAGTGCCTGGCAGAGCGCAGGAAACACGAGCGCTTTTGTCTTTCCTAGCGAACTCTATTTTCTCTTATTTTATTACGATGAAAATTCCTCCCTATGTCGGTGGACGCCAACAAAGTATTTTCACATTCTGAGGAGAAAGTTGGCGACTGAAATTTCATGAAAAAATACTGCCACAACGAAAAAAGCCATTGTTTTGATTCCAGAATGAGATTTTCACTCTGCAGCGGAGCGTGCGCTGATATGAAACTTCCTGGCAGATTAAAACTGTGTGCCCGACCGAGACTCGAACTCGGGACCTTTACCTTTCGCGGGCAAGTGATCTACCATCTGAGCTACCGAAGCACGACCCACGCCCGGTCTCACAGCTTTATTTCGGCCAGTATCTCGTCTCCTACCTTCCAAACTTTACAGAAGCTCTCCTACGAACGTTGCAGAACTAGCACTCCTGAAAGAAAGGATACTGCGGAGACATGGCTTAGCCACAGCTCGGGGGATGTTTCCAGAATGAGATTTTCACTCTGCAGCGGAGTGTGCGCTGATATGAAACTTCCTGGCAGATTAAAACTGTGTGCCCGACCGAGACTCGAACTCGGGACCTTTGCCTTTCGCGGACAAGTGCTCTACCATCTGAGCTACTGAAGCACGACTTACGCCCGGTCTTGTCTAAGTAGTTTTTTAATTTTTGTTAATCTCATATGACCTTATAAGACGGTAAATCATAGCACCATCTGCTTACAGTCTAAGTGGGCTGCTCAGATTGTCACCTAAATCTTTTACTCGATGGTTTCCCGTCGATTACCTCTCTGATTGGAAGTCACAAGCCCAGTCGCACAACTAAGACGATACTCCATAGACACACAATTTTATTTAAGTTGCTTGTGAGGAACTTCACGTTTATTGCTGTCTCCTGACATATTCATTTGGAAACCACACTAAAACGATTACATATACACATTCACAACTATACTGCTACATGAAAGTAACATCGACTTCTGAATGAATAATTCGTCGCTGTGTGAACGAAACTGCATTGTAGCAAAATACGGCAAAAGAGCTACACGTGGGAGACAACAGCGTTACACGTGGGAGAGAGATGCTCGCAGTCCAGTTTGTAACTCGCGGCTAGGCGCTCGGAAAGAGAATGAACCTTAATGGCTGCTCGCAGTTAATGGTGGGGGATGCGTAGAACGGCTGAAAACACTGGACAACAATGAAAATGTTTCGGGCTTAAAAATAGTAATTTTACATGTATTTCCATCTGCTGAATTCAAAAATCACCATAAAAATGACAGACTATCTCTTGTTTTGAAGATAAAGTGACATTTTATTTTTTAGAGTGAAGATTTTAAATTTGGGGTCATTTTTTTTTTTGGAGTTGGCACACCTGTCAAATAACAAAACACAAATGCTCTTCTGCTGTTTGTAAGTCATAAACATAGATGTTGCTGCTGTGACTGTGAATTACATGTAGTTTCTACTTAAATTAATGTAAAATTTCTGGTTCGCGAGTGCGATCTTACTGTAATATTTGTAAAAATGCCACGGAAATGTGTAAATAAGGTTATACTTGTGGTGAAATAACATTTTCCTCACAGAAACACAATCTGACGCCTCTTCTTAGCCTGCCTACCGTTATAATTTCGGCATGAAAGTAGGGGACCAGGATAAGTCTTGGGCTCCACGTATATGTTGCAACGCATGCTCAGTTACACTGCGAGAATCACTGAAAAACGATCTATGGCCTTCGCTATGCCTATGATTTAGCGGGAGCCTACAAACCCTAAGGATGACTGCTATTTCTGCCTGACTTCACCTATAAAGGCAGGATTGTCTATGAAGAAAATAAGAGCAGTGCTATTCGACCCATTGCACATTCAGATAGTTTACCAGTTCCTACTCCACCCGAAAATTGTGTGTTTGAAGTAGAAAATGAAGACAGTGTGGAACAAGAAGAACCAAACAAGCCTTCCACATCCCATGACCCTGATTTTCGAGGGAAAAGATGGTAAACCACACAGACTGAGTCAAGAGGAATTCAGTGATCTCATTCGAAACCTTGGCCTGTCAAAGGAGAATGCAGAAATTCTTGGGTCTCGACTACAGCAATGGAATCTTCTCCAAAGTGATGTGAGAATCTCACAGTACAGAAAACGTCACATGGAACTGCTTCCCTTTTTTGAGAAGAAAAATAATCTTGTTGTTTGTTACGACATTAATGGATTGATGAAATCTTTGAATTTGAACCATGATCCAACTGAATGGAGGCTATTCATAGACTCCTCCAAGCTTAGTTTGAAAGCTGTGTTACTTCACAACGGGAACCTTCTTTCATCTATTCCTGTTGGTCATGCTGTTCACATGAAGGAGACATATACAAATATGACAGCTCTCTTGGACTCAAATAAATGTCATGAACACGAATGGAAAATCTGTGGTGATCTAAAAGTCATTGCCATACTCTTAGGAATGCAACTGCGTTACACAAAGAATTGCTGCTTCTTATGTATGTGGGACAGTAGAGATAGGAAACTGCATTATATTAAAGAAGACTGGCCTGCAAGAAATCTTCACCCTAGCGAAAAAAATGTCGTTGCCAAGCCTCTTGTGGACCCAAAAGATGTTCTTCTTCCACCCCTGCATATCAAGCTGGGTTTGATGAAAAACTTTGTCAAAGGTATTAACCGAGAAGGATGGGCCTTTAAGTACATAAGAGAGAAATTTTCGAAATCAAGTGATGCAAAAGTTAAGGAAGGCATTTTTGTCGGACCACAAATAAGAGAACTTGTAAAGGATCCTGCATTTGACCAAGTTTTGGAGGGGAAAGAAAAGGAAGCTTGGGAAGCCTGCAAGGATGTTGTTCATGGATTTTTAGGCAACAAAAGAGATGACAACTACATGCATTTGGTGACAGTGCTCCTGCAATAATACCGCAACCTTGGATGCAGCATGTCCCTTAAGATCCATTTGCTCCACTCCCACCTAGACTTTTTCCCTCCTAGTTGTGGAGCTGTTAGTGATGAACATGGTGAGAGATTCCATCAGGACATTTCTGTCATGGAACAAAGATACTAGGGCCGTTGGAATGAAGTAATGTTTGCGGATTATTGTTGGTCTTTGTGTAGGGATTCTACGGAACTCCATTACAAGAGGCAAGCTAAAAGACGACGAAGTCAATAGGCCACCACATGATTCTCTTCAGACACGACCGTCTGCGAAGTATTTTTCCAGCAATTTAGAACTCTTAGCATGTAATTACCAGTTAAAAAAATCAAATGCACTTTCATTGTTGTTAGCATGTATGTAATTAAAATGTATCCTTTCTCTCAATCCGTTAATATGTAATATTTCCACCTTGTATATATCGTAGAAACTAGAGCTAATAAAAATTTTTAATTATCATATTTGTTTTTCTCAACCCAATATTAGTAGAAATTGCCTCTTGAAGTGCTAGAAACATTCAAAAATTATTTTTTTGTTGCCCAGTGAAATAGGGTCTCCTCTAACATGATGTGAGCTACAGCCGACTGTGTCTGTGACATGTTTATGCATTTCACATTTCCCTTTTCTTTCTTTTTTTTTAGTACACAAACAAACTAGAATCGCTACAGAACACTAGCTCAGTAAATACAGTTATTAATCGTAACAATTACACTAATTCATCGTCCAACAACAATCTGAACAATCAATCTCTTTGTGCCCTTTATCTTCTACATGTAGCACAAAACGCAATAATAAATTCATCATAGAGCGCACTATGACCCGTTAAATTAAAAATTATGCAGTGTGTTGGAGCAATATATTCTTGCCACCTATTACACTAAAATTGAAGTCAGTCAGCCCACTGATTAGGCCAATAGAGAACAACTTTCCAGTCTTCTAGCAACAATTAACAATGTTACTATTTCTGATCCACCCTATGAGACTGTTGTGGAAGTTAGTGTGCCAGACAGGAAGTGATTCCGAAATTATCGTCTTCCAAGTCGCATTGGTCCTGGACTGGAGCTCTTCTGAGATCCGATATCTAGGAGGCGTCCACTCTCGGGTGAAATGACCTATTTTTTCCATGATGAAGGGCGTGAGACCTTTGTGACATCCCTAGGCACAATAAAACACAATTAATTATTATTCCATAGGTGTGATATAATTAAATTTTTCTCGAGACATTTGAGTCTCACCCTTATCTACGATAATGATGGAAGCTGAAGAAATGAATTAAAATTTTTACCATGGCTGGAACCTGGGTCTCTTTAATTACGGCGTAGGTACGTTAGTCATTGCTCCCCCACCGCATTATAGCTAAAACAGCAGCAAAAACTACAATCGTCCAGTGCCCTCCCTAACGCAAACTTCAGTTCACATCTACAGCTTATTTTCCCATTCTTAGCTCATCACCATTGCACAGCCTGTCCCGTATTGGAATAGCGCCAATATCAGCGAGCCGCGGCAGTGGTGATGAGCTAAGAAGAGGAAAATAGGCCGAAGACGTGAACTGAAGTTAGCGTTAGGGAGGGCATTAGAATATTGTAGTTTTTGCAGCTGTTTTAGCTATAACGCTGTGCTGGTATAATGGCTAGCGTACCTGTCTTGTAAGCAAGGAGATCCAGATCTAGGTTCCAGCCCTGGTACAAATTTTAATTCATTTCTTCAGCTTCCAACACTATAATAAATATTACTTCATTTGTTTCTCTGTATACAGTTTACTTCATTTATTTCTCTGTATACAGTTCATCGTAATATCCTCCGTGGTGGCTGGTGACTTAGTAAGCCAGCGAAAAAATCTTGTGAACCCAGTGGCTGGCTCAGACTGCAGTAGTTCACTGCATCAGCGCTGTGTCCAGACCGGTGACTTCTAGTAAACACAGATGGTGGTCGTCATGGCGTGTGCAGTGTGTCTCACATGCCATTCTGGAAGTCCTCTGTCCCTTCCAGGACACTCCCCATGTTGTCCCATCAGATGGACTGTGTATGAGGTCGAGATGTGAACTCGTGCTGTATGTCAATTGTGACTCCTGGTGGTCTGACCCAAGCGATGCTCGACTTTAGTGCGGTTTGTGCACCAGGCAGGAACAGCAGGCCTGTGTACTACCCAATCAGTGGCTGCTGATGCTGGAGGCTAGCTTCTATCATCTGTGGCTACAGATCGGTGGTCATCTCGAAACGTGGCAGGAGTGTGGCTGGTACTGGAACTACCTCATACACAAGATGTTATAATTTAGTAATCAGATAATCAAACGTGAATGACATGCCATCGATCCTATTGACCAACTGACTCTAGGGTGGCAAGGTGGATTATATACAGGAGTGAGGAGAGATTCTGCTTTTGGGCATCATTCATCATGAGCGAATTGGTTCTACTCTTTAGTAGTTGTCAATGGTCTTCCGTTCTGCTACATTTGCTTAGCCAATCGTTCTCGGTGTCTACACTACTTTGTCAATACCCTGATGTGTTTTGTTGCCTCCTCCTTAGTGTTTCTTACGTAATGTTACGAGAGTAAAGGAGGCACCGAGCGAAGTGGCGGAGTGGTCAGCACACTGGACTCGCATTCGGAAGGACGACGGTTCAATCCCGCGTTCAGCCATCCTCCTTTAGGTTTTCCGTGATTTCCCTACATCGCTCTAGGCAAATGCCGGAATGGTTCCTTTGAAAGGGCACGGCCGACTTCCTTCCCCGTCCTTCCCTAATCCGATGAGACCGATGACCTCGCTGTTTGGTCTCTTCCCCCAAACAATCCAACCCCAAGTAAAGGAGTCAGTCTGGTGTTCGCTTTCTCCGATAAGTTCGCTCGCACTTATACAGGGAAGTGTTGATATCACACTCTTGGTGACTGACTAACATTGTCGTAAGTTTACACCCAGCGACGGGCTCGTCTTGATACTTCCGTGTGCTTGCACAGTGCCATTTTGTTCGGGCTTCACTCTTCCATTCCCTTACTTTCTTGATGCTTAACAACTGTGGCTTACTGAGCAGGCTTTCACAAGCGGCGCTGAAAAATCTTTTCGGCATGGTCCGAGAAAAAAAAAATCCGGCTCCACATTCTCTCAGTTTTAAGACAATTCTAGGTGTTATTGCTGTGTCACAATATTTTTGTCCCAGTCATCATGCAATGCAATTTCCACTTTCCTTTTTTCCGGAACATGAAAATCCGGACTATTTTTAACAAAGGAAGGGACCATAAACGCATCCAATTTCGGAGGGTTTCACCATCAGCCTTCACAAAATTCTTTTCCGTTGTTATTTAAAAGTTGTAAATGCGTTTTCCTTCACTAAGGAATTAAATAGTGGCAGGAAAAATGCAATGAAACGCCAGTATCTTTGACTAACACTCCTATGACACACGTATAGCTTCGTCTGACTTCTAGCCTGTAACGCCACCAGACATTCAGCCTAAAACAGAGGGTTTTCGGTCATATGACCAAATCTTGAAATTTAATGATTTTTAAGCTCTAATTACATAAAAATAACAGATGTTTTGTAAGGATAGTGACCGAAAATGCTGCTTGAATGTTACAATCATTCACAGCGACAGCAATCCGAACCACGTTAGTGAAATAGGTAAATAGCCTATTATGAATAATGTGTCAGCCCTCTACAAAGTGTGTTAACTATGGAGATAATAATGTAGAATGCATTTGTGTGCATACTGCTTTTAAAGCTCGAATACGTGCTTATGTAATAGTCAATCACGATAAGGCTTCAGGACCTCAATCAGTTTTTGCCACTTGTCTCCCAGTTTTAAGCAACAGTGTTTACGTGCTCAGTAGACCACAAAAGATAAATGCCTCACTTCTGCTGAACTTCATACCTTACAAGTCCCCGAGCTTAGTGAAATTTATATGAACACAATATTTTTCTATCATTGTTTGATGACATCAATTAGTGGCGTTCAACTAGTATTATAGACCAATTATTAAAGAAGAAATGCAAAAAATAACAGGGAACTTTACAAATTCGTGATTCCAGTTGGGCATTGAAACAAGTTGTGAAACTTTGCATTGATATTAATATAAGTAAAGGGTTTTATGTGGAAATCAAAGAGAATTATTAAAAGTGATTGCAGACAAAAAAGCCGTGCTAGATATTGGACAATAATTATTGTTTCAGATGGTCAATTATAGCTTGTTTGTGCCCCGAAATTCATGATGTGAACTGCATTACACATGCATTACATTTTGTGAGCATTTAATTTCCTAATGAACTGAAGCATGTCGAAATACTTGAGAAAAGCAATGAAAAAGCATCTGTTAATTTGTGCAGCATTCAGTACTCTGAGCATTAATAGGTGGCAATAGGAAGGACAGAGAACACAAAGGAAAAATTGTTTAACGTGGTTGCTCTATACGTCTTGAAACTTCATTATCATGAGAAACATGTAAAACTCTTATTGCTGCCTGTTGAAAACACAGAAATTTACCGTTTCTGTTACGTAAAACACCTTCTGAGGCTAGCACGCAGTAGAAGTACTGCTTATAACATTAAACAGATGTATATTAGCGCTCTTTGTGCTAATTTCATTCTAAAGAGAAGTTGGGTGCACATTTAGTTCACTGTTTGCAATCCAAACAAGTCAGTAGCCTTATAGCCAAAGCAGAGAAACAGTATACAAAATTCCACTTATATAACAAGCAATTAAAGCTACTTCTTGTCATATATGCAAATATCAAATGCTAGCTGCAACCGGGCATTAGTAACAAAATTCACGTGTACAAACCGTATAGTATCAAGTTCTATGTGGATTGTAGTTACAGTAAGGAATATTCTAAGTTTCAGCAGTACCCAGGTGCTTATATTGTGGAATGGTTTAGCAAACAGCTGTTTCTGATGGCTGGGTGCATAAAAGTTATACGTTGCAAAACAAGTACACGA
Organism: Schistocerca cancellata; assembly: GCF_023864275.1. Taxonomy (NCBI): domain Eukaryota; kingdom Metazoa; phylum Arthropoda; class Insecta; order Orthoptera; family Acrididae; genus Schistocerca; species Schistocerca cancellata. The sequence goes on along the minus strand of NC_064626.1, from coordinate 60,352,530 downwards.
TTATTAGTCTTGTATGTTAAGAAGCGTGATGAGTAACAGCAGCCTGCCACATCTGCAAGGAATACTTCAAGGAAACTGATGTGAAACACAGAGATCATAGTCATTTCACAAGCAGGCTGCACATGAAAGCTGTAATTTATATTATATACCTAATTTTGTGGTGTCTGTTGTGGTGCACAATCTTATGAATTATGATACTCATTTTATAGTTGTGAACCTATGCCAACGAGCAGAAGAATGGCGACCATAATAAACCAGCAAAAATAAATCCAGTTCATGTTTCTGTGATTGCGCCAAACATGGAAAAGTATAAAACATTCACTAGATCTATCAAGATGATATATCACTGCTACATAAAATTTCGCTTTATAGATTCTTTCAACTATCTAGCACGCGCTCTAGAAAATGTCTCGTATTTAACACCTGATGAGACGAAAATAATAAGAAAGTATTTCCCCGACCGCGAGAAGCTTAATTTGATCAATAAGAAAGGTGCGTTTCTTTACTAGTTAGTAATTAACTGATGAGCTCTTTCGTGGATAAACAGTTGCCGCTAATTGAAGTGTTTAAAAGCTTCCGACAAGTGAAACAATAATCAAAGAATTGGAACACCAGAGAGCGTGCAAAATGTAGAGTTTATTAGAACGCAAGTCTTTAGCAGATTACTCTGACTTATATCTGAAAACTCATGTCTTGCTTTTTACCAGTGTATGTGGAAACGTCTGCACACTTTGTTTTGTAATATACAAAGTAGATACAGTTAATATGTGACTACACCTAGTTTACCATGAGATGATCTGCTGAAAAATATTGATTTAAAATAGCAACTTATTTTGGATATCTAACAATTACAATTTGTAGATGATTGTATCAGAAGTGTCATTTTTTATTCTTCACATATACATGCAGTTGAAAACAGTAGTTTTCTAATGAAAATAACGATGTGTCTCATATGATATACCTTTGTGTTAACATTAGCTATAACGGGGCCATGATGCAATAACTACCACTCTCCGAGTTTACATGGATGTCTGTGGACAGTTTTGGTGTAATGAGCATACCAGATGATTCAGGCGTAGATTACGTTTTAGAAGTAGATCATTAGTATTCATAAAATATAATGGAGCGTTACTCTGACCTACCATGACGCCAACACAAAAGTAAGTAAGCGTTTCATATTAAATGATAATATGAGCACTGATATAAGTTCGTAGGCTTCCATGGCCAGCATCATTTTAAATAAAATAATTTTGGGTATTAGACCGCGACATTATGAAACACTAAAGCAACTAAACTGTCAATGTTTTGAATGACTTGCTGCTGTCCTCTTCAGAGCAGATAACTGCCCTCAAGAGAATCGCAGCAAGCCGGTCGAAACGTCGGCAATTTAACTGCTTTAGTGTTTTATAACGACGCGGCCTTATAATCAGTTGACTGAGCAACCACCTACTAGTTGTAATTGTAATTGTAATCTATGTTTTGTCGACATAAACAAAAGATGTAATTTGCAAAAGTAAGCCAAAGGTCGTAGATACAGAAAAGCTGTATATTGAGAATGTAGCATAGATGCTGAAGATGTATTACGAAATGAAATGGTAATCATTATATTGCAACTGTATTATAAAACTAAAATTGTAATTTCCGTGTTGTAGATATAGAAAAGATGTAAATTGGTAACATAAACTATACAGTGTGAGTCACTAACTATTGCCGCATAGAATAACTCCGAAAGTATGATGGCAGCTGGAAGGTTTGTGGGATAAATGTTGCATGGGACAATGGGGACCATAATTTGATGTTGGTGTTTTGTTGCTAGGTGGGGTCACGTCAGAGGTATGAAGGTCAAATTTGTTTTATTTTTAAATGGGATGCTATAGTTTGGTACTTATTTTCTGATAGCGGCTATCGAGGCGAATGCAATGATGTATAACAGTAAGGTCTTTGAAGGTCAACGAAGGTCACAAAGATGGTATGAACGTCCATTTACAGAAGGTGTTCAAAGTGATGATCATTGGTACCAATGCATTGCTTCAATTTTCTTATCATGGACTGAATGGTATTTCCTATCACTGCGGCACTCATCGAACCACATGCTCTGACAGTTCTCTCTCGTATATCGTGAAAATAGTAAATATTCGCCGAACACGGCGTATCCATCTAACGAGCCATTGACGTGTAAACACAATTCGACGGTTTCGCAGTACAACACTAATAGGAACGGTAAACTAGTATCGTCGAATCAAGTGAATGTGATTGATGTATTCCTTCAAAGAACAAGTCGATATGCTTCTCATTTACAGAGAGTGCAAACGAAATACAGTCAGAGCTAGAGACTTATATGCTGAAAGATATTCTAGACGTAGTCACTGCACACGTCGTACATTTAAATATGTGTATAATAAATTGAGAACAATTGGATTTTTAACGCATCGGAAACGTATCCGGCAAAGGAAAGTTACTAACGAGGAAACGGAAATTGGTACTCTAGCCACTGTGGTTCGGGATCCTTGCATTAGTTCGCGTCAAATCGCAAGGGAATCTGGCATGAGCCAGAGTAGTGTTGTTCGTGTTCTGCATCGCCATAAATATAATCCTTACCAATCAGTCTCCACCAAGAATTAACTGGTACGGATTGTATGCATCGCATTGAATTCTGCCGATGGGCTCAACTTCAGATTCAGAGAGATGACACATTTATTAATTTGATTTTATTTACTGATGAGGCTACATTCACAAGCCATGGAAATGTCAATTTGAATAACATGCATTATTGGGTGACTGAAAATCCATGTCAGCTGCGGCAAGTTTCACACCAAAAATCGTCAATGTATGGTGTGGGATTCTGGAGGACGGAAGTATAGGCCCCTATTTCATCGGAGGAAATCTCAACGCTAGAAAGTACACCACATTTTTACAAGAAACTTTAGGTCTGTTACTGGAAAAAATACCTTTAGAAACAACGACCAGAACATGATATCAACACGTTAGCTGTCCACCACATTTTTCGCTGATGGCTAGAAGTGAGTTGCAGACAATTCCCAAATTGTTGGATTGGACGCGGAGCAGATGTGTCGTGGTCGGCTCATTCGCCAGACTTGACGCCTCTGGATTTTTTCTGGTGGAGATTCGTAAAAGACATTGTTTATCAAGACGTTCCAACTACACCTGAAGATACGCGTGAGAGAACTGTCAGAGCATGTACTTCGATAAGCGCCGATGTGAAAAGGAATACCACTCAATCCACAATAAGAAGATTGTAGCACTGCGTTGATACCAATGCTCATCACTTCGAACACCTTCTGTAAATGGACATTTATGCCACCTTTGTGACCTTCGTTGACCTTTAAAGACCTTACTGTTATACCTTATTGGATTACATAGTGTAATGAAATGTGTTAATGTTAGTTAATGTGTTAATCGCTAGTAAATAAAATAAATTCTTAAGAATATTCTTTGAACATAAATCACGTTCAGAGGGGAAGGGGGGTGACGTGTTAGCAACATACTCATGTGTATGAGGTCATTGTGTAGGCAACCTGGACGGCCAGTTCAAGGTCATTGATGAGGTAACGTGTTTAAGGTAAATGACCAGATTCAGGGTCAGCTTTGGCTCAGAAACTTCATTGCATTCGTACTTATGACCATTGCTATTTGCTGTATACAGAACCATGTACTTCAGGGTTTTACTGTCGGTGTGGTGTCACCGCCAGACACCACACTTGCTAGGTGGTGGCCTTTAAATCGGCCGCGGTCCGTTAGTATACGTCGGACCCGCGTGTCGCCACTATCAGTGATTGCGAACCGAGCGGCGCCACATGGCAGGTCTAGTCTAGAGAGACTCCCTAGCACTCGGCCAGTTGTACAGCCGACTTTGCTAGCGATGGTTCACTGTCTACATACGTTCTCATTTCCAGATACGACAGTTTAGCATAGCCATCAGCTACGTCATTTGCTACGACCTAGCAAGGCGCCATATTCAGTTACTATAATCTGAACAGATAATATTGTGAATCATATACCGTCAAGAGCGACGTTCATCATTAATGGATTAAAGTTAAGTATCACACTAATTACGTCCGCTTTCTGAATTCTCATTCCTTGTCATGTTCCAGACCTCACGTCAGTATAGTTCTTCCCTCCACACGCCAGCCTGCGTGAGCTAAAACGTGTGCATTTCGGCCTCCTCTAGTAACACGGTGTTGGCTCTTCTGCCAACACAACAGTCGGAATGCAGAATTTTCATTGTATTGTCCAGAAAAAATCTTCTTCAATTAATAAAGCGCCTGCTACACTACTGTCACTTTATGAAAAAGGCCAGGTATATAAATTACGTGTTTGTTCAAGGCCACCCCCACAATACAATGTACACCATATTGCCCAGCATAATCCACGTAGAATTCAACTGCACGCAGTTAACTGTGGTGGCGATTTTCCAGTCGGTAGAAACCATAACGATATTGTTAATGGGAAACTTAGAGAACTAGGAAATGCCTCCTAGTATGTCGATAGGGCCACGATTAAAATATGCATTGATTTCTTGTGTTTTGTCATTCAATGTGTGCCTGCTGCACATAATGAAAATGAGTGATGAGCCGAATTTTAGCACTAAGAACCTATACTTTGAAACAAAAGTTGATGTAAATACTGCAGGGCCCTTTTGAAACTTAATAGGAACACCAAGATGAGATGACAGAAGCTATCAACCTTGATGAACTTGATGTAATCATTTGTGGTGCTCATCCCAATAAACCAGTAAGCATAAGTGGACTACCATATAACTTTATGCACGTTTTTAGATCTCAACTGGAACACAATTACTTGATATAAATGATAATTAATTGCAACCCTCAGCTGCCGACAGGTGTTGTTAGATATACCTCGATGGGAGATGTGCAACGAGGTACTCCACGGAACGAAGTTGCTGTCCTCTATCATGGAAGAATTAATAAATTTCTTCGCAAAAACAGGCGAAAATGAGATAGAAATCTATCGTCATCGTACATTTCTCAACGTAGATTATGAAACTTTAAATGTTTTACGTAACAGCTAATTAAAATATCTCCTGTCCAAAATTATTGGGCCTTACCAGGAATGGACTAATAAGGGGCTCTTTATTAAACGCAACATCAGGATACATAGATATCGTTCTTATAACTTGGATTTGTAAAAGCCTTGGCATCTGGCCTACGCTAATCATCGAGTGAATCACAAATGTTCTGTGGCAACAACGGTGAAAATGCGATTCGATAGGCACCAAATATCATGCGAAGGTTAAATGACGATTGGCTGAATCATCTCTTCCGTAACGAGTAGTTCGTCAGGGTTGTCCCTTGTCCATAACATTGAAAGCGCTTGCAGCAGAAACCTCATTCCGAATGTCCTACGATGCTAACATCAAAATAATTGCGAAGCTTAATTAACAAAGCGGCTCCAGAATGAGATTTTCACTCTGCAGCGGAGTGTGCGCTGATATGTAATTTTCTGGCAGATTTAAACTGTGTGCCGGACCGAGACTGGAACTCGGGACCTTTGCCTTTCGCGGGCAAGTGCTCTACCATCTGAGCTACCGAAGCACGACTCACGCCCCGTCCTCACAGCTGTACTTCTGCCGGTACCTCGTCTCCTTTCTTTCAGGAGTACTGGTTCTGCAAGGTTCCCAGGAGAGCTTCTGTAAAGTTTTGAAGGTAGGAGACGAGGTATTGGCAGAAGTAAAGCTTTGAGAACGGGGCGTGAGTCCTGCTTGGGTAGCTCAATTTGTAGAGCACTTGCCCGCGGTAGGCAAAGGTCCGGCACACTGTTTAAATCTCTGCCAGGAAGTTTCATAACAAACGGCGATTCATGCGTAAGTTCGGTAATCAGCAGCCAGCAGGATCTGAGACTCGCCTAGACATAGTTTACGATTTTACAACTGTCAGCGGCGCAAAGTTTAATGAACTCAGCCGGCCGCTGTGACCGAGCGGTTCTAGGCGCTTCAGTCTGGAACCGAGCTACCGAAACGGTCGCAGGTTGGAATCCTGCCTCGGACATGGATGTGTGTGATGTCCTTAGGTTAGTTAGGTTTAAGTAGTTGCAAGTTCTAGGGGACTGATGACCTCAGCTGTTAAATCCCATAGTGCTCAGAGCCATTTAAACCATTTTGAATGAACTCAGATCGCAAACAGTACCGCTCTGACCTACAAGCAACAACACGCAATTCGACTGGTTCCAAACCACAGGCCTTATTATCACTGCCAGCACAGCTGTGATGGTTAAACTAAACTAGGGCCATTTTGTGTCGTCTCATTGGTATTGTAGGCTTGTACCATGGAAAGCAAGGAGATGATGTACTTTGGTGGCCGGTATCCTCTTTCTATAGCACAACTGCATGCATGTATTAATAGGGTTCTTTATTAACATAAACAGAGAGCTACTTATCTTAAAGGAAGTTGTCGTGGTGTAAGCTCTTTTGTAAAAGTACGCGTTAGCCTCCCTGCTGGTGAAGTACAAGCCCCGCTAAGTAATCTGCTCTGGTCGCAAGGTACTGACTGAGCTAGAGACTGTGACTCTGACTGGGCCTGTAATTGAGGACTCGACTCTGTCTGTAACTGATTAGTTGAAACTGCGACTGACTGTGTCCTCCGGTCTGAGGTGGCGATCTAAATACTGGCGGTCGAGACGGCGTTGGTGGCACGTTTCTTGCGAGTCTCACTTTGGCCTCTCTCCTCATAGGAGTGCTTGCCCTGGCGCCTACTATCGATCTTCTCGCAGCCTCATATCCGATCGGAGTGCTGGTGACAGCTTACACCAGCACAGACCAAATGCTTAAGAAGATTCGTGCCATCCAATACGTGAACAGCTATGCACTTAGTCAGTAATACAACATATTAGCAGTCCTCGCAATCTCGAGAGACATTCATATTAAAGTACTTCTGGGGGCCTGTTGGTTAACATAGAAAGGAAATATATTGAAACATCGTTTGTAAACTGCAACGCTTATTCTCGTGAATGGTAGTTTGGGTGTCAATAACCCGTATAATCAATGTAAGGCGATATTTGTTTGCTGAATTATAAAAGTTTTGGGGAATAGTCAGAACATATTAACAAAAAATAAAATGTCCCCCTTCACATCGAAAGGCATATGTCTACTCGTCCATATCGCAGATACAGTGATAATCTTGAGCAATTAAGAAAGTTTTGTATGGGATTTAGTTATATCCAAGATAATCAGCTGTCTCACAAGACAGCAGATTTTTGGTTTATACGGCTCATAGTGTACCACGAAACCCAAACGACTTGGGGAACAAAATAGAAAGTCCACTCTTTAACACTCAGGTCAGATCCACCTAGTACGACGTAAGTTAAGGACAAGGTTACAAATGGAGACAGGCTCCGTAAGATGCGCTTGCGTTAGGTAGGGTTTTTGATACAATACAAACTTTTTAGTGCATAATACGGTCTAATGACTAGAAGTTGATTTGGGAGTGGACTAAGAGGAACGTGGTTCTCGCCAATAGAACAGTTAATATTTACGTAGCTGCACAGGAGATACTACATTCTCATTTGTACATATTCCAGTTTTCAAATACACTCCTGGAAATTGAAATAAGAACACCGTGAATTCATCGTCCCAGGAAGGGGAAACTTTATTGACACATTCCTGGGGTCAGATACATCACATGATCACACTGACAGAACCACAGGCACATAGACACAGGCAACAGAGCATGCACAATGTCGGCACTAGTACAGTGTATATCCACCTTTCGCAGCAATGCAGGCTGCTATTCTCCCATGGAGACGATCGTAGAGATGCTGGATGTAGTCCTGTGGAACGGCTTGCCATGCCATTTCCACCTGGCGCCTCAGTTGGACCAGCGTTCGTGCTGGACGTGCAGACCGCGTGAGACGACGCTTCATCCAGTCCCAAACATGCTCAATGGGGGACAGATCCGGAGATCTTGCTGGCCAGGGTAGTTGACTTACACCTTCTAGAGCACGTTGGGTGGCACGGGATACATGCGGACGCGCATTGTCCTGTTGGAACAGCAAGTTCCCTTGCTGGTCTAGGAATGGTAGAACGATGGGTTCGATGACGGTTTGGATGTACCGTGCACTATTCAGTGTCCCCTCGACGATCACCAGTGGTGTACGGCCAGCGTAGGAGATCGCTCCCCACACCATGATGCCGGGTGTTGGCCCTGTGTGATTCGGTCGTATGCAGTCCTGATTGTGGCGCTCACCTGCACGGCGCCAAACACGCATACGACCATCATTGGCACCAAGGCAGAAGCGACTCTCATCGCTGAAGACGACATGTCTCCATTCGTCCCTCCATTCACGCCTGTCGCGACACCACTGGAGGCGGGCTGCACGATGTTGGGGCGTGAGCGGAAGACGGCCTAACGGTGTGCGGGACCGTAGCCCAGCTTCATGGAGACGGTTGCGAATGGTCCTCGCCGATACCCCAGGAGCAACAGTGTCCCTAATTTGCTGGGAAGTGGCGGTGCGGTCCCCTACGGCACTGCGTAGGATCCTACGGTCTTGGCGTGCATCCGTGCGTCGCTGCGGTCCGGTCCCAGGTCGACGGGCACGTGCACCTTCCGCCGACCACTGGCGACAACATCGATGTACTGTGGAGACCTCACGCCCCACGTGTTGAGCAATTCGGCGGTACGTCCACCCGGCCTCCCGCATGCCCACTATACGCCCTCGCTCAAAGTCCGTCAACTGCACATACGGTTCACGTCCACGCTGTCGCGGCATGCTACCAGTGTTAAAGACTGCGATGGAGCTCCGTATGCCACGGCAAACTGGCTGACACTGACGGCGGCGGTGCACAAATGCTGCGCAGCTAGCACCATTCGACGGCCAACACCGCGGTTCCTGGTGTGTCCGCTGTGCCGTGCGTGTGATCATTGCTTGTACAGCCCTCTCGCAGTGTCCGGAGCAAGTATGGTGGGTCTGACACACCGGTGTCAATGTGTTCTTTTTTCCATTTCCAGGAGTGTATACTGCTTACCCCTGGCTTAAAGGGTATTATGATAATAATGCACTCAACAACAAGAATTCTGCTCCCCAACGTAGGGAATTCATGGGAGATGGGAAGCACTTTAGCCGCTACGACTTCTGAAGATCCCATCGGTTCTCAAAAGAGATGACAAGTTTATCAAAGGAAGTAATAAACTTTAAAGATCTCACTCTGGAAAATAAAGTTTTAGTTTAATATCGAAATTAAGAAGCAGAATGTTCCTCTCGTGAAGTAGCGAACTTCTTTTTTGTTTTAGTTTATTTATTCTTCAATGACAAATAGGCCTAATTAAGAGAGGACAAAGGCTTAAGCTTTTTATAAAAAAGATAATGGTTAATTCGACTATTTCTACATCTACATACTTACTCCGAAGCGAGAGAAAAAGTTGTGTCTGTATGCCTTCATATAGACTCTAATTTCTCTTATCTTCAGTGTCCTTACGTTGGCGGTAGCAGAATCGTTCTGCAGTCAGCTTAAGATGCCGATTCTCTAAATTCCTCAATTGCGTTCCTTAATAAGACCTCCGCATTCCCTGTAGGGATTCACATTTGAATTCCCGAAACATTACTGTAACGCTTCAGTTTTGTTCGAAGCTACCAGTAACGAATCTAGCAGCTGGACTCTGAACTGATTCGATGTCTTCCTTTAATGCAGCCTGGTGGGGATCATAAACACCCGAGCAGTTCTCAGGAATAGCTCGCACTAGTGCTCCGTACGCAATCTTCTTTACAGCTGCGCTACGCTCTTCTCAAATTCTCCCAATAATCAGAAGTCGACCATTCGCCTTCCCTACTACCGTTCTTACACGCTTATTTCATTTCATATTGCTTTTCAACAGAACACCGAGATATTCAATCGACGTGACTGTGTCAAGCAGCACACTATTAGGCTGTATTCGGACATTATGTGTGTGTTTTTCCCTACAAATCTGCGTTAGCTAACATTTTTCTACATTTACAGCTAGCTGCCATTCATAACACGAACCACAAATTCTGCCAAAGTCATCTTGTAGGGTTACTTAAAATCCGTCTTGATTGCAATTTTTTTAAATTCATATGACCGGTTTCGGTTCATTCAGAACCATCTTCAGATCTGATATTTCAGTTACAGGAGTAACCCGTCCAAATCCAGCAACTTTCACATGCTACGTCATGTGACGTAGCATGTGAAAGTTGCTGGATTTGGACGGGTTACTCCTGTAACTGAAATATCAGATCTGAAGATGGTTCTGAATGAACCGAAACCGGTCATATAAATAAAAAAAAATTGCAATCAAGACGGATTTTAAGTAACTTTATAAAATCACTGATTGCTGTTATCCCATAAGACATTATGTCTGTTTTTGCAAACTCATCTTGTCGGATCCTACAGGCACCCATTTTCGACAACTTCCCGTACATCACAGTGTAATCAGCAAGCACCTTCTCCACCATATCATTTATGTACATAGGGAATAACAGTGGTCCTATCACACTTCAGGGCACTCCTGACGATACCCCTGTCTCTCATGAACACTCTCTGTTGAGGACAATGTACCTGGTTCTGTTACTTAAGAAGTCTTCCGGTCACTTGCATATCTGGGATCCTAATTCGTATAGTTGTACCTTAACTAAAAGTGTGCAGTGAAGCACAGTGTCAAATACTGATAACAGAACTGTAGAAGCGTTGTGTCTGTCTGTTTGAACACGCTAATCTCCAAAAGTACTTGACGAATTTTCATGGGGTTTTCACAGGTAACGCGAGCATAGCTTAGGGAAACATATAGGCTTTATTTTATGAAGATCGAAGAATGGAAGAAAAAGATATGGTAGTGTGAAATGTTATATAAAATTGTCTACTCAGGTTAGTAAGCCGGTCGCTGTCGCCGAGCAGCTCTAGGCGCTTCAGTCCGGAACCGCGCTGCTGCTACGGTCGCAGGTTCGAATCCTGCCACAGGCATGGTTGTGTGTGATGTCCTTAGGTTAGTTAGGTTTAAGTAGTTCTAAGTCTAGGGAACTGATGACCTCAGATGTTAAGTCCCACAGTGCTTAGAGCCATAAGAGCCATTTTTTGAGTTAGTAGTTTGGACGTTTTGGTTCAAATGGCTGTTAGCACTATGGGACTTAACATCTGAGGTCATCAGACCCTAGACTTAGAACTACTTAAACCTAACTAACCTAAGGACATCACACACATCCATGTCCGAGGCAGGATTCGAGCCTGCCACCGTAGCAGCAGCGCCGTTCCGGACTGAAGCGCCTAGAACTGCTCGGCCAGTTTGGTCGTACACCAAAGAACAAACAGGTGGCACTGTTTTTCAACTCAGTTACAGATGTATTTTTGTAAATTTACGCCAGTGACAGAGTTGAGTACAGCATGTAATTTTGCTTATGATTTGGGTGCCTACTCAATACATTTTGATTTCGTTGTATTTGAAATAAAAATGTCTAGAAAACGTTTGAGTCTTTCTGAATACACCAGAATATTTAAACGTCTGAGGACTATGTCGTCTCAAGGACATCAGGATTTAACTCCTTGCTTGGAAACACCTTTCAAAAGCGGTGCGCGATGTAACTCTGATCGAGAGCGTCGAGAATTATCTTGCTCCTCAGATTCCTTCACAGAGGCTTAAAGCTCCTTCTCTCCAGCGTGTCATCATAGAAGTGGAGATTTTGTAGGAAAGTGGCTAGCAAAACGACTTTTTATGCATTGAATCCAGCTTATTCCAAACAGGTTTCCATTTCGTTTTAAACATGTGCAATTCGCAGTGAGCTTATGTTATCCCAGGGGATTAAACAAAGCACAAGGTCAGATGCTGTGTGCTGGAGGTTTGGACCTTAGCGTCAGTTGCTTTTCGCATAGCTAGGTGTATGTGGCTCTCTCCAGTGTTTGTAAAGTGAACAAGTTCTCCGTTCATGTCGGTAATCACACTACTTCAAACATTGTACACAAACAAACTTTATAAGTAAAAAATAAATCCGACGCATTCGAAGCCTCAGGCGCCACTATAAATAAATACCTGGATAACGCTGGGTTCCTCACGTAGTCTGGGAGTATGGAATCTGCCTGTTGCTGTGTAGTATAAATAAATATCTGGTTAACGCTGGGTTCCTCTCCTAGTCTAGGAATATGAAATCTACCTGTTGCTGTTTTGCTTAGAGAAACTTTTCTATCTCAAAGAACTTTGTTATATTCGAACTCGGAATATGTTAAAGAATTCTGCAGCAAGCCGATGTTAAGGATATTGGTCAGTTGTTTTGGGATCCATTATTTTACCCTTCTTACTAGTATATATAGGATTCATATGCGCTCTCTTCCAGTCGCTTGGGACGTTGCTTTCGGCGAGAGATTCGCGATAAATGCAAGCTAAATAAGGCGTCAATCTCTGTACGCAAAAGTCCAGGTTCGATTTCTGGCCTGGCAAAGAGTTTCAATTTCCACTACATATTCAGAGTTTATACAGCAATTTCAAGAATATTCACTTTAGAATAATTTCTGTGTCTGTGTTACTTTTTTACCTTTTATCGCCTCAATAATCCAAAAGAATGTATTCGTGGTCAGTTATCATCGTGTGTTATTGCGACCTGTTAACACTTACTGTCTGTCTTGCACAATTTTCATCATACCTTCAACGCACATAATAACGTGCTAGTTGCACGAAATCCACACTAAACGGAAAAAAAGAATAGTCAATTGAAGAAGTATGTTGCTTGGTACACTACAACAGCAACCATGTGCACAGTTTATCTACATCTACATGGATACTCTACAAATCACATTTAAGTGCCTGGCAAAGGGTTCATCGAACCACCTTCACAACTCTGTAGTATTCCAATCCAATATAGCGCGTGGAAAGAATGAACTATATCATTCCGTACGAGCTCTGATTTCGCTTCTTTAACGCGGTGATCGTTTCTCCCTATGTAGGTCGGTGTCAACAATATGTTTCCGCATTCGGAGGAGAAAATTGGTGATTGGAATTTCGTGAGAAGATTCCGTCGCAACAAAAGACGCCTTTCTTTTAATGATTTCCAGCCCAAATTCTGTATCATTTCTGTGACACTCTCACCCATATTTCGCGATAATACAAAACGTGCTGCCTTTCTTTGAACTTTTTCGATGTACTCCGCCAGTCCTATCTGGTAAGGATCCCACACCGCGCAGCAGTATTCTAAAAGAGGACGGACAAGCGTAGTGTAGGCAGTCTCCTTAGTAGGTCTGTTACATTTTCTATAAATGTAACGCAGTCTTTGGTTAGCATTCCCCACATTTTCTATGTGTTCTTTCCAATTTAAGTTTTTTCGTAATTGTAATACCTAGGTATTTAGTTGAATTTACGGCTTTTAGATTAGACCTATTTATCGTGTAACCGAAGTTTAACGAGTTCCTTTTAGCACTCATGTTTTTCAGTTTGTTTTGATCTTCTGATGACTTTATTAGTCGATAAACGACAACGTCAAATGCAAACAACCGAAGATGGCTGCTCACATTGTCTCTCAAATTGTTTATATACACTCCTGGAAATTGAAATAAGAACACCATGAATTCATTGTCCCAGGAAGGGGAAACTTTATTGACACATTCCTGGGGTCAGATACATCACATGATCACACTGACAGAACCACAGGCACATAGACACAGGCAACAGAGCATGCACAATGTCGGCACTAGTACAGTGTATATCCACCTTTCGCAGCAATGCAGGCTGCTATTCTCCCATGGAGACGATCGTAGAGATGCTGGATGTAGTCCTGTGGAACGGCTTGCCATGCCATTTCCACCTGGCGCCTCAGTTAGACCAGCGTTCGTGCTGGACGTGCAGACCGCGTGAGACGACGCTTCATCCAGTCCCAAACATGCTCAATGGGGGACAGATCCGGAGATCTTGCTGGCCAGGGTAGTTGACTTACACCTTCTAGAGCACGTTGGGTGGCACGGGATACATGCGGACGTGCATTGTCCTGTTGGAACAGCAAGTTCCCTTTCCGGTCTAGGAATGGTAGAACGATGGGTTCGATGACGGTTTGGATGTACCGTGCACTATTCAGTGTCCCCTCGACGATCACCAGTGGTGTACAGCCAGTGTAAGAGATCGCTCCCCACACCATGATGCCGGGTGTTGGCCCTGTGTGCCTCGGTCGTATGCAGTCCTGATTGTGGCGCTCACCAGCACGACGCCAAACACGCATACGACCATCATTGGCACCAAGGCAGAAGTGACTCTCATCGCTGAAGACGACACGTCTCCATTCGTCCCTCCATTCACGCCTGTCGCGACACCACTGGAGGCGGGCTGCACGATGTTGGGGCGTGAGCGGAAGACGCCTAACGGTGTGCGGGACCGTAGCCCAGCTTCATGGAGACGGTTGCGAATGGTCCTCGCCGATACCCCAGGAGCAACAGTGTCCCTAATTTGCTGGGAAGTGGCGGTGCGGCCCCCTACGGCACTGCGTAGGATCCTACGGTCTTGGCGTGCATCCGTGCGTCGCTGCGGTCCGGTCCCAGGTCGACGGGCACGTGCACCTTCCGCCGACCACTGGCGACAACATCGATGTACTGTGGAGACCTCACGCCCCACGTGTTGAGCAATTCGGCGGTACGTCCACCTGGCCTCCCGCATGCCCACTATACGCCCTCGCTCAAAGTCCGTCAACTGCACATACGGTTCACGTCCACGCTGTCGCGGCATGCTACCAGTGTTAAAGACTGCGATGGAGCTCCGTATGCCACGGCAAACTGGCTGACACTGACGGCGGCGGTGCACAAATGCTGCGCAGCTAGCGCCATTCGACGGCCAACACCGCGGTTCCTGGTGTGTCCGCTGTGCCGTGCGTGTGATCATTGCTTGTACAGCCCTCTCGCAGTGTCCGGAGCAAGTATGGTGGGTCTGACACACCGGTGTCAATGTGTTCTTTTTTCCATTTCCAGGAGTGTACATAAGGAACAGCAAAGGGCCTGTAACACTACCTTGGGGAACGCCGGAAATCATAACAGTTTTACTCGATGACTTTCCGTCAGTTACTATGAACTGTGACCTCTCTGACAGGAAATCGCAAATATAGTCACAAGTGAGACGATATTCCATAAGCACGCAATTTTACTACGAACCGCTTGTGTAGTACTGTGTCGAAAGCCTTCCGGAAATTCAGGAATACGGAATCGCTCTGAAATCCGTTGTCAATAGCACTCAGCACTTGATGTGAATATAGAGCTAGTTGTGTTTCACAGGAACGATGTTATCTAAACCCGTATTGACTGTGTGTGAATAGACCGTTTTCGTCGGTGTAATTCATAATGTTCGAACACAATATATTTTCTAAAATCTTGCTGCATGTCGACGTTAACGATATGGACCTGTAATTTAGTGGATTACTCCTACTACCTTTTTTGAATATTGGTGTGACCTGTGCAACTTTCCAGTCTTTGGGTACGGATCTTTCGTCGAGCGAACGGTTGTATATGATTGTTAAGTATGGAGCTAATGCATCAGCATACTCGGAAAGGAACGTAATTGCTATACAGTCTGCACTAGAAGACTTGCTTTTATTAAGTGATTTGAGTTGCTTCACTACTCCGAGGATATTTACTTCTACAGTTGCTTAATACACTCCTGGAAATGGAAAAAAGAACACATTGACACCGGTGTGTCAGACCCACCATACTTGCTCCGGACACTGCGAGAGGGCTGTACAAGCAATGATCACACGCACGGCACAGCGGACACACCAGGAACCGCGGTGTTGGCCGTCGAATGGCGCTAGCTGCGCAGCATTTGTGCACCGCCGCCGTCAGTGTCAGCCAGTTTGCCGTGGCATACGGAGCTCCATCGCAGTCTTTAACACTGGTAGCATGCCGCGACAGCGTGGACGTGAACCGTATGTGCAGTTGACGGACTTTGAGCGAGGGCGTATAGTGGGCATGCGGGAGGCCGGGTGGACGTACCGCCGAATTGCTCAACACGTGGGGCGTGAGGTCTCCACACTACATCGATGTTGTCGCCAGTGGTCGGCGGAAGGTGCACGTGCCCGTCGACCTGGGACCGGGCCGCAGCGACGCACGGATGCACGCCAAGACCGTAGGATCCTACGCAGTGCCGTAGGGGACCGCACCGCCACTTCCCAGCAAATTAGGGACACTGTTGCTCCTGGGGTATCGGCGAGGACCATTCGCAACCGTCTCCATGAAGCTGGGCTACGGTCCTGCACACCGTTAGGCCGTCTTCTGCTCACGCCCCAACATCGTGCAGCCTGCCTCCAGTGGTGTCGCGACAGGCGTCAATGGAGGGACGAATGGAGACGTGTCGTCTTCAGCGATGAGAGTCGCTTCTGCCTTGGTGCCAATGATGGTCGTATGCGTGTTTGGCGCCGTGCAGGTGAGCGCCACAATCAGGACTGCATACGACCGAGGCACACAGGGCCAACATCCGGCATCATGGTGTGGGGAGCGATCTCCTACACTGGCCGTACACCACTGGTGATCGTCGAGGGGACACTGAATAGTGCACGGTACATCCAAACCGTCATCGAACCCATCGTTCTACCATTCCTAGACCGGCAAGGGAACTTGCTGTTCCAACAGGACAATGCACGTCCGCATGTATCCCGTGCCACCCAACGTGCTCTAGAAGGTGTAAGTCAACTACCCTGGCCAGCAAGATCTCCGGATCTGTCCCCCATTGAGCATGTTTGGGACTGGATGAAGCGTCGTCTCACGCGGTCTGCACGTCCAGCACGAACGCTGGTCCAACTGAGGCGCCAGGTGGAAATGGCATGGCAAGCCGTTCCACAGGACTACATCCAGCATCTCTACGATCGTCTCCATGAGAGAATAGCAGCCTGCATTGCTGCGAAAGGTGGATATACACTGTACTAGTGCCGACATTGTGCATGCTCTGTTGCCTGTGCCTATGTGCCTGTGGTTCTGTCAGTGTGATCATGTGATGTATCTGACCCCAGGAATGTGTCAATAAAGTTTCCCCTTCCTGGGACAATGAATTCACGGTGTTCTTATTTCAATTTCTAGGAGTGTATATTCAGACGCTCGGCATTCACAGCTGTCTCGGGCGGTGGTGGAGAGATGCATTCTGCCTGTGCTCCTGGCCGGGCGGAATATCGGCGGCGCCAGCCATGCAGCAATGGGTTTTCCCGACGCTGCCAACGATGGTGGGACCAGTGCCATAGCCGAGGGAAAATGTGTGCGTGGTAGTCCTAGCTGCATTGCCGCATGAATGAAATCCTGCCGGACACGGGTGCTCTCCCGAATATGTCGTACTCCACATTTTTGGCTTCAGTCCCGGATCTGATTATTAGATGTTAGTCATTTACTGGGCCAGGTAAAGTTTCCCTATGTGGCAAGAGTACAATTATTATTCGATGCGGGATTTTACTTGTTAGAATACGTACGTTTTTCTGATTTCAGTTCTGACAGAGCTTTTATATTTGCAATTTGCATGGTCACGTTTATACACTCTTAAGGAAAAAAAAACAAAAAAAAAAGGACGCACCACAAAGGAATTTTCCGAATCGGACACCTATTGGTAGATGTGATTTACATGTACAGACAAACAAATAATTACAATTTCAGAAAAATTTGATTACTTATTCCAGAGGAAGTGCTCCAAAAATTGAGAAAATTAATAACGCGTTGTTCCATCTCTGGCCTCTTACGTAACAGTTACGCCTCGACATTGATTGACAGCGCTGTTGCTCGTCCTCCTGAGAGGTATCGTGTCAAATTCTATCATTCTGGTACGTCTGATCGTCAAAAATCCCGAGGTGGTTGGAGGGTCCTACCCATAATGCTCCAAACGATATGAATTGGTGGGAGATCGGGTGAAGTTGGTAGGGTTTGTCAAGCACGAAGGCATCAGCATACGTATGCTTGGACATTATCTTGCTGAAATGTAAGGCTAGGATGGTTTGCCATGAAGGGCAACAAAGCGAGGTGTAGAATATCGTACCACTGTGCTGAAAGGGTGGATGACAACCAAACGGGTCCTGCTATGAAAAGAAATGGCAGCCCAGAGCGTCACTCCTGGTTGTCGGGAAATGTGGCGGGCGATAGTCAGATTGGTGTCCCGTTGCTGTCAGGGGCGTCTCCAGACACATATTGGGCCTGTAATCTCACTGACTGGAGTAGAGCTGCCTTCAGTGATAAGCCCCCCTTCGAACAGAGCCGTGTCGACCAGCGATGACGGGTCTGGAGACGTCACGGGCACTGGTGGGCTACCAACGTGACTGTCTCCCGCCATACTGCCCGACAGCCAGGAGTGACGGTCTAGACTGCCATTTCCTCACATAGCAGGACCCCTCTGGTTGTCTACATCTACATCCACACTCCGCAAGCCACCTGACGGTGTGGGGCGGAGGGTACCTTCAGTACCTCTATCGGTTCTCCCTTCTATTCCAGTCTCGTATTGTTCGTGGAAAGAAGGATTGTCGGTATGCCTCTGTGTGGGCTCTAATCTCTCTGATTTTATACTCATGGTCTCTTCGCGAGATATACGTAGGAGGGAGCAATATACTGCTTGACTCTTCGGTGAAGGTATGTTCTCGAAACTTTGACAAAAGCCCGTACCGAGCTACTGAGCGTCTCTCCTGCAGAGTCTTCCACTGGAGTTTATCTATCATCTCCGTAACGCTTTCGAGATTACTAAATGATCCCGTAACGAAGCGCGCTGCTCTCCGTTGGATCTTCTCTACGTCTTGTATCAACCCTATCTGGTACGGATCCCACACTGCTGAGCAGTATTCAAGCAGTGGGCGAACAAGCGTACTGTAACCTAATTCCTTTGTTTTCGGATTGCATTTCCTTAGGATTCTTCCAATGAATCTCAGTCTGGCATCTGCTTTACCGACGATCAACATTATATGATCATTCCATTTTAAATCACTCCTAATGCGTACTCCCAGATAATTTATGGTATTAACTGCTTCCAGTTGCTGACCTGCTATTTTGTAGCTAAATGATAAAGGATCTATCTTTCTGTGTATTCGCAGCACATTACACTTGTCTACATTGAGATTCAATTGTCATTCCCTGCACCATGCGTCAATTCGCTGCAGATCCTCCTGCATTTCAGTACAATTTTCCATTGTTACAACCTCTCGATACACCACAGCATCATCTGCAAAAAGCCTCAGTGAACTTCCGATGTCATCCACCAGGTCATTTATGTATATTGTGAATAGCAACGGTCCTATGATACTCCCCTGCGGCACACCTGAAATCACTCTTACTTCGGAAGACATCTCTCCATTGAGAATAACATGCTGCTTCCTGTTATCTAGGAACTCCTCAATCCAATCACACAATTGGTCTGATAGTCCATATGCTCTTACTTTGTTCATTAAACGACTGTGGGGAACTGTATCGAACGCCTTGCGGAAGTCAAGAAACACGGCATCTACCTGTGAACCCGTGTCTATGGCCCTCTGAGTCTCGTGAACGAATAACGCGAGCTGGGTTTCACATGACCGTCTTTTTCGAAACCCATGCTGATTCGTACAGAGTAGATTTCTAGTCTCCAGAAAAGTCATTATACTCGAACACAATACGTGTTCCAAAATTCTACAACTGATCGACGTTAGAGATATAGGTCTATAGTTCTGCACATCTGTTCGACGTCCCTTCTTGAAAACGGGGATGACCTGTGCCCTTTTCCAATCCTTTGGAACGCTACGCTCTTCTAGAGACCTACGGTACACCGCTGCAAGAAGGGGGGCAAGTTCCTTCGCGTACTCTGTGTAAAATTGAGCTGGTATCCCATCAGGTCCAGAGGCCTTTCCTCTTTTGAGCGATTTTAATTGTTTCTCTATCCCTCTGTCGTCTATTTCGATATCTACCATTTTGTCATCTGTGCGACAATCTAGAGAAGGAACTACAGTGCAATCTTCCTCCGTGAAACAACTTTGGAAAAAGACATTTAGTATTTCGGCCTTTAGTCTGTCATCCTCTGTTTCAGTACCATTTTGGTCACAGAGTGTCTGGACATTTCGTTTTGATCCACCTATCGCTTTGACATAACACCAAAATTTCTTAGGATTTTCTGCCAAGTCAGTACATAGAACTTTACTTTCGAATTCATTGAACGCCTCTCGAATAGCCCTCCTCACACTACATTTCGCTTCGCGTAATTTTTGTCTCATCCGAGACAGCACAGCGGTACGTCGGCGATATTCTACATTCAGTTTTGTTGCCCTTTATGGCAAGCCATCCTGGGCTTACATTTCACCAAGATAATGCCCGCCCTACACGGCGAGAGTCTCTACTGTTTGTATTTGTGCATGCCAAACCGTACCTCAAGCCAGAAATGTCGTCGGGTCTCTCCCCAATTGAGAACATTTGGAGCATTACGGCAGGCCCCTCCTGCCAACCTGGGATTTTGACGATCTTCTCCTCCTGTGATCTCTCAAGTACATTTTCCTATTTTCTGAAACTAAATCTGCCCGGTATATCCTTCATATCTACAGATACTTCAAGTTTCTGGGACAAAATTTTTTATAGGAACTGCTCTTCTGTCAGTCTCTTTACAGTGGTCAACGACCCTCAGCGTCGCCTGTTCTTGAGTCGCTGAAAAATTTGATTCCTTGCCACGTGTAGCAGTAGATACTGAGCTATATATTTTGTATAGTTATATACACTACTAGCCATTAAAACTGCTACACCAAGAAGAAATGCAGATGATAAACGGGTATTCGTTGGACAAATACATTATACTAGAACTGCAATTTGATTACATTTTCACGCAATTTGGGTGCATACATCCTGAGAAAACAGTACCCAGAACAATCACCCCTGGCCGTAATAACCGCCTTGATACGCCTGGGAATTGAGTTAAACAGAGCTTGGATGTCGTGTACAGGTACAGCTGCCCATGCAGCTTCAACACGATACCACAGTTCATCAAGAGTAGTGACTGGCGTATTGTGACGAGCCAGTTGCTCGGCCACCATTGACCAGACGTTTTCAGTTGGTGAGAGATCTGGAGACTGTGCTGGGCAGGGCAGCAGTCGAACTTTTTCTGTATCCAGGAAGGCCCGTACATGACCTGCAATAAGCGGTCGTGCTATATCCTGCTGAAATGTAGGGTTAAGCAGGGATCGAATGAAGGGTAGAGCAACGGGTCGTAACACATCTGAAATGTAACGACCATTGTTCAAAGAGCCTTCAGTGGGAACAAGAAGTGACCGAGACGTGTAACCAATGGCACTCCATACCATCACGCCGAGCAATACGCCAGTATGGCGATGACGAATACACGCTTCCAATGTGCGTTCACCGCAATGTCGCCAAACACGGATGCGACCATCATGATGCTGTAAACAGAACCTGGATTCATCCGAAAAAATGACGTTTTGCCATTCGAGCGCCCAGGTTCGTCGTTGAGTACACCATCGTAGGCGCTCCTGTCTGTGATGCAGCGTCAAGGGTAACCGCAGCCATTGTCTCCAAGCTGATAGTCCATGCTACTGCAAACGTCGTCGAACTGTTTGTGCAGATGGTTGTTGTCTTGCAGACGTCCCCATCAGTTGACTCAGGGATAGAGACGTGGCTGCAAGATCCGTTACAGCCATGCGGATAAGATGCCTGTCATCTCCACTGCTAGTGATACGAGGCCGTTGGGATCCATCACGGCGTTCCGTATTACCCTCCTGAACCCACCGATTTCATATTCTGCTAACAGTCATTGGATCTCGACCAAGGCGAGCAGCAGTGTCGCGATACGATAATCCGCAATCGCGATAGGCTACAATCCGACCTTTATCAAAGTCGGAAACGTGATGGTACGCATTTCTTCTCCTTACACGAGGCATCACAACAACGTTACACCAGACAACGCCGGTCAACTGCTGTTTGTGTATGAGAAATCGCTTGGAAACTTTCCTCATGTCAGCACGTTGTAGGTGTCGCCACCGGCGCCAACCTTGTGTGACTCCTCTGAAAAGCTAATCATTTGCATATCACAGCATCTTCTTCATGTCGGTTAAATTTCGCGTCTGTAGCACGTCATCTTCGTGGTGTAGCAATTTTAAAGTCCAGTAGTGTACTTCTGCACTGTTGGTACGCACCACCGCCTTGAACGGCTACTCTCACGTTGATTGAAACGAAACATTGCAATTGACTAATACACTTGTAAGCCAAATCATTATGAGCACCGTCCACAGAAAAGTTAAACTTTGCCTGGTGACGTTGCAGACATTGGACGCACTAAGGAAAGAATGTAAGCGAAACAGACATGAATGGGAAATCACTCCAGAGCTAACATGGGCAAGAAGTGAGGAAGTCCACTGACTTCAGCGACCTTCAGAAAAGCGAGATGGTTATGACCCTACTTCTGTGACCGAGCAACTCCGTTATGGACAAACTATAGTCTGATTAAAATTACTTGGCAGTTGACACTTCATGCGTTGGAGCTGGTTTCCTCCAATCCGAAAGCTGAATGTCATACCGGAACCTTTCGACTTTGCCAAACTGACACAACAACCGGTCATTTCATTCCAATTCTTTGTCCAGTATTTTTCTTGATATTTTCGGGTCCTGAATTATGGGTCAGGCAAATTTGTTTCGTATTTCATCACACACATACACATAAAAAAGTCTTTTTTCACCCCAGTTCCTAGAGCTCCTGAAGATAGACATTGACTGTGGATATTCTGTCACAGACACAGTTCCTTTGACTGTTCAGAAATATCACTAAACCCGCCCAAATATGTAAACAACCTTACATGGGCAACGCCTATCAGACAGAAGGGGTCCGACAGCCGATCAGTTCCAGTCATTCCATCAGGAAGGAGGTACACAGTTCATGTTGCCTGTAGTTCAACAATGCCTATATGGTCAATATCGCGGTTCGATCACGTCCGCATTGTTACATTCTGCCAGGAAGGACTCTCAACAAGGGGAGTGACCAGGCATCTCAGAGTGAACCAAAGCGATGATGTTCGGATATGGAGGAGATACAGAGAGACAGGAACTATCGATGACATGCCTCGATCAGGCCGCCCAACGGCTACTACTGCAGTGGACAACAGCTACTTGCGGATTATGACTCGGAAGAACCATTACAGCAATGCCATAATGCCATAATGGTTTTCGTTCTGCCACAGGGCGTAGTGTTACGACTCAAACTGTGCGCAACAGGCTGCATGACGCGCAACTTCACTCCTGACGTCCATGGCGAGGTCCGTGCAGCGCGGTACAGATGGGCCCAACAACATGCCGAATGGACCGCTCAGGATTGGCATCACGTTCTCTTCACCAATGAGTGCCGCATATGCCTTCAACTAGACAATCGTCGGTGACGTGTTTGGAGGCAACTCGGTCAGGCTGAACGCCTTAGACAAACTGTCCAGCGAGTGTGGCAAGGTGGAGGTCCCTTGCTGTTTTGGGGTGGCATTATGTGGGGCCGACGTAAACCGCTGGTGGTCATGGAAGGTACCGTAACGGCAGAACAATACGTGAATGCCATCCTCCGACCGATACTGCAACCATATCGGCAGCATGTTGACGAGGCATTCGTTTTCATGGACGACAATTCGCGCCCCCATCGTGCACATCTTGTGAATTAATTCAGGCCGGCCGAAGTGGCCGTGCGGTTAAAGGCGCTGCAGTCTGGAACCGCAAGACCGCTACGGTCGCAGGTTCGAATCCTGCCTCGGGCATGGATGTTTGTGATGTCCTTAGGTTAGTTAGGTTTAACTAGTTCTAAGTTCTAGGGGACTAATGACCTCAGCAGTTGAGTCCCATAGTGCTCAGAGCCATTTGAACCATTTGAATTAATTCCTTCGGGATAACGACATCGCCAGAGTGGCCAGGATGTTCTCCAGACATGAATCGTATCGAACATGCCTAGGATAGACTGAAAAGGGCTGTTGATGGACGACGTGATCTACCAACCACTCTGAAGGATCTACGCCGAATCGCCATTGAGGAGTGGAACAATCTGGACCAACAGCGCCTTGATGAACTTGTGGATAGAATGGCACGACGAATGCAGACATGCATCAATGCAAGCGGACGTGCTAATGGGTATTACAGGTACTGGTGTGTACAGCAGTCTGGACCACCACCTCTGAAGGTCTTGCCGTATGGTGGTACAACATGCAATGTGTGGATTTCGTGAGCACTAAAAGGGGTGGATCTCTATTCCAATTTTCTGTATAGGTTTCGGAACTCTCGGAATCGAGGTGATGCAAAACTTTTTTTGATGTGTGTGATAACCAAACACACACACACACACACACACACACGATGCTTATAAAAAACAAACGTTTCATACACAGCACTGACTAAAGACTAATGGATACTTCCGCACTAGACGCGATTAAGTGTCACACAGACAGTAGTTTAGCTTGAAGTCTGTAGTTCGTCATTGCGACAGGGTGACTACAGTGATAAATATAACTACTTAACTCAGTGTTGTAGGGTAGCGCAAGAGATAGTGTAATAATTTACCACGTTGAATGTTGTAGGTTTCTAAATATAATAAAAAGAACTTTGCTGTTTTTATTCAATTAATTATTTTAAATGTAAATTTTTATTTCTAATTCTGCGCCACGTCATTTTCATCACCGTGTTGACTTTATTTGCTCTTATTTTTCTTCCTATCGTTCTTTTTTCGTATGGAATCTGCCCGTGTCGCCCATAATCTGTAATCGAGTGTCAACCAGGACCGCTCATCGGTTGATAACTCGGCAGCTCGTGGAGTTAGTTTGAGGATAGTTATTATATATATATATATATATATATATATATATATATATATATATAATAGTGAGAAATTACAGTTAGCTTATAGCGCTGAAACCGATTGTGTCTGCCTTGAGTTTGCTCGTAGATGTTAGCTTTAATAGCTGTGATCAAAGTGTTCGCGATTTTAATTCCGGCACAGATTGTTGACCGCCATTTTCTTGCATACTCAACACATTAGCTCAGGACATGAGTGTAAATTCAGGGCCATAAAACGCGTCGGCTACAAACGCGTCATCTGCCACACTTCAGTCACTGGTCGCTTAAAATCAGCTGTCGACAGAGCGTCTCGTATTTCTGACATTCCTCGCACGGTAGCCGACAACCGACGTGGCAATACTGTAGTAGCAAGATGTTTGTTAGCACACCGTTCAGTGCACACTGTTGAACATAAGGTCCCGAGGGGACGATCCCTACATGTTTCCGTACTGACATAGCGACATCGTCAGCAACGACGTGAGTGCGCACGGGATCATCGAGACTGGACAATGGATCAAAGGACTGTGTCGGCTGGTCGGATGAATTACGTCGACCAGATCGATACTGATCTGTACCCGATGGACTCACCTGGGACGATATCGGATGTCAGCTCACACCAGCAAACCACCAGCTCGTAATTTACTGGATTACGAGACTTGTGCCTCCGAAAACTTATCAAAGATTTGTCGGATTCATGCCGCGCAGAAATGCTTTTGTACTGGTTTCCAGATGTAGTCGATTACGCTATTAATTAGGTGGACATAGCTTTTGGCTCTACCCCAATGAACCATGGACCTTGCCTTTGGTGGAGAGGCTTGCGTGCCTCAGCGATACAGATGGCCGTACCGTAGGTGCAACCACAACGGAGGGGTATCTGTCGAGAGGCCAGACAAACGTGTGGTTCCTGAAGAGGGGCAGCAGCCTTTTCAGTAGTTGCAGGGGCAACAGTCTGGATGATTGACTGATCTGGCCTTGCAACACTAACCAAAACAGCCTTGCTGTGCTGGTACTGCGAACGGCTGAAAGCAAGGGGAAACTACAGCCGTAATTTTTCCCGAGGGCATGCA
The DNA here is from genome assembly GCF_023864275.1 of Schistocerca cancellata. NCBI lineage: Eukaryota > Metazoa > Arthropoda > Insecta > Orthoptera > Acrididae > Schistocerca > Schistocerca cancellata. The sequence continues at coordinate 60,326,748 of NC_064626.1, read as the reverse complement.
GCTTTACTGTATGGTTAAATGATGATGGCGTTCTCTTGGGTAAAATATTCCGGAGGTAAAATAGTCCCCCATTCGGATCTCTAAGCGGGGACTACTCAGGAAGACGTCATTATCAGGAGTAAGAAAACTGGCGTTCTACGGATCGGAGCGTGGAATGTCAGATCCCTTAATCGGGCAGGTAGATTAGAAAATTTAAAAAGGGAAATGGATAGGTTCAAGTTAGATATAATGGGAATTAGTGAAGTTCGGTGGCAGGAGGAACAAGACTTTTGGTCAAGTGAATACAGGGTTATAAATACAAAATCAAATAGGGGTAATGCAGGAGTAGGTTTAATAATGAATAAAAAATAGGAGTGCGGGTAAGCTACTACAAACGGCATAGTGAACGCATTATTGTGGCCAAGATAGACACAAAGCCCATGCCTACTAAGGTAGTTCAAGTTTATATGCCAACTAGCTCTGCAGATGATGAAGAAATTGATGAAATGTATGATGAGATAAAAGAAACTATTCAGGTAGTGAAGGGAGACGAAAATTTAATAGTCATGGGTGACCGTAATTCGAGAGTAGGAAAAGGGAGAGAAGGAAACATAGAACGTGAATATGGATTGGGGGAGAGAAATGAAAGACGAAACCGTCTGGTATAATTTTGCACAGAGCATAACTTAATCATAGCTAACACTTGGTTCAAGAATCATAAAAGTAGGTTGTATACATGGAAGAGTCCTGGAGATACTAGAAGGTTTCAGATAGATTATATAATGGTAAGACAGAGATTTAGGAACCAAGTTTTAAATTGTAAGACATATCCAGGGGCAGATGTGGACTCTGACCACAATCTATTGGTTATGACCTGTAGATTAAAACTGAAGAAACTGCAAAAAGGTGGAAATTTAAGGAGATGGGACCTGGATAAACTGAAAGAACCAGAGGTTGTACAGAGTTTCAGGGAGAGCATAAGGGAACAATTGACAGGATTGGGGGAAAGAAATACAGTTGAAGAAGAATGGGTAGCTCTGAGGGATGAAGTAGTGAAGGCTGCAGAGGATCAAATAGGTAAAAAGACAAGGGCTAGTAGAAATCCTTGGGTAACAGCAGAAATATTGAATTTAATTGATGAAAGGAGAAAATATAAAAACGCACTAAATGAAGCAGGCAAAAAGGAATACAAACGTCTCAAAAAATGAGATCCATATGAAGTGCAAAATGGCTAAGCAGGGATGCCTAGAGGACAAATGTAGGACGTAGAGGCTTATCTAACTTGGGGTAAGATAGATACTGCCTACAGGAAAATTAAAGAGACCTTTGGAGAAAAGAGAACCACTTGTATGAATATAAAGAGCTCAGATGAAAACCCAGTTCTAAGCAAAGAAGGGAAAGCAGAAAGGTGGAAGGAGTATATAGATGGTCTATACAAGGGTGATGTACTTGAGGACAATATTATGGAAGTGGAAGAGAATGTAGATGAAGATGAAATGGGAGATAGGATACTGCGTGAAGAGTTTGATAGAGCACTGAAAGGCCTGAGTCGAAACAAGGCCCTGGGAGTAGACAACATTACATTAGAACTACTGACGGCCTTGGGAAAGCCAGTCCTGACAAAACTCTACCATCTGGTGAGCAAGATGTATGAGACAGGTGAAATACCCTCAGACTTCAAAAAGAATATAATAATTCCAATCCCAAAGAAAGCAGGTGTTGACAGGTGTGAAAATTACCGAACTATTAGTGTAACAAGTCACAGCTGCAAAATACTAACGCGAATTCTTTACAGACGAATGGCAAAACTGGTAGAAGCCGACCTCGGGGAAGATCAGTTTGGATTCCGCATAAATGTTGGAACACGTGAGGCAATACTGACCCTACGACCTATCTTAGAAAGCAGATTAAGGAAAGGCAAACCTACGTTTCTAGCATTTGTAGACTTAGAGAAAGCTTTTGACAATGTTGACTGGAATACTCTCTTTCAAATTCTGAAGGTGGCAGGGGTAAAATACAGGGAGCGAAAGGCTATTTACAATTTGTACAGAAACCAGATGGCAGTTATAAGAGTCGAGGGGCATGAAAGGGAAGCAGCGGTTGGGAAGGGAGTGAGACAGGGTTGTAGCCTGTCCCCTATGTTATTCAATCTGTATATTGAGCAAGCAGTAAAGGAAACAAAAGAAAATTTCGGAGTAGGTATTAAAATCCATGGAGAAGAAATAAAAACGTTGAGGTTCGCCGATGACATTTTAATTCTGTCAGAGACAGCAAACGACTTGGAAGAGCAGTTTAACGAATGCACAGTGTCTTGAAAGGAGGATATAATATGAACATCAACAAAACAAATACGAGGATAATGGAATGTAGTCGAATTAAGTCGGGTGATGCTGAGGGAATTAGATTAGGAAATGAGACACTTAAAGTAGTAAAGGAGTTTTGCTATTTTGGGAGCAAAATAACTGATGATGGTCGAAGTAGAGAGGATATAAAATGTAGACTGGCAATGGCAAGGAAAGCGTTTCTGAAGAAGAGAAATTTGTTAACACCGAGTATAGATTTAAGTGCCAGGAAGTCGTTTCTGAAAGTATTTGTATGGAGTATAGCCATGTATGGAAGTGAAACATGGACGATAAAGAGTTTGGACAAGAAGAGAATAGAAGCTTTTGACATGTGGTGCTACAGAAGAATGCTGAAGATTAAATGGGTAGATCACATAACTAATAAGGAGGTACTGAACAGAATTGAGGAGAAGAGGAGTTTGTGGCACAACTTTAGAAGAAGAAGGGACCAGTTGGTAGGACATTTTCTGAGGCATAAAGTGATCACAAATTTTGCATTGGAGGACAGCGTGGAAGGTAAAAATCGTAGAGGGAGACCAAGAGATGAATACACTAAGCAGATTCAGAAGGATGTAGGTTGCAGTAAGTACTGGGAGATGAAGAAGCTTGCACAGGATAGAGTAGCATGGAGAGCTGCATCAAACCAGTCTCAGGACTGAAGACAAGAACAACAAACAACAAATTTTGGCTTCATCGGTGCACGGTGCAGTGTTGTTTACAAAAAGGTGTTTCGGCTCAATTACGAATCATTGTCAAGTGTATTTAGTTTCTGTGTCAAGGAGAAGACGATCATTAAACAAAATATATAAGTGGACTACATGCATAGTTGTTAGTCGGAATAAAAAGAAACACAGCATTTTATTATGCAACTGTGCTATACTCCGCACAAACACTTAATACTCTTGAGAATCACTCATGATTGGCGCGAAACCCGTTGTGTAGATAATATTACTACGTGTTTGTCAACTGCGATATATCATTAGAATCAGCGTCGAATTGATAGCGGCGGAAGGACTATGACGCTCTCTGAGCACAACTCGCGTGCAAGGGAATAGTTTGCAATTTCGTGAGGCTCATGCTGGCTAGAAAACCCTGGTCAGACGAGTCACCATTTCAGTTGGTAAGAGCTGACGGTATGGGTCTTGCGTGGCGCAGACCCCATGAAGCCAATCTTAAGTATCCATCATTTCTGGGGATGGATATCTGGCATTCCTTAATGCTGGTATTTAGGATTCTTAGACGAAACAGCAGGGACCAGTTTCAGACGCTATCCTGGATATTTACTTATTCCATGTCGACAATGGCGCAGTGACCTCTGATAATAGCACAAAGTTGTAAAATGCTAAGCCACTGAGAGCAAAATTCGCTTTGTTGGTGCCTCTTCTAACTTGATCCTTCATACCTTCTTCAGCATGTGCTTCTTCCCATTCTTTGATGACTTTTTCGTAGGAAAGAGTTGAAGAGGAATGGAGACAGGATATCCCCTTTGCCTTACGCTCGTTTTGATTTCAGGTTGTTCGTAATCCTGCCCACTAATTTAACGTTTGAGTTTCGGTGTATTAGAACCGCTTTTCTTAACAATAATATCTTACTGGCCGTTCCTATTTATATAATAATGCCATCAAATATGCTCCTGTCGACAGAATCATAAATTTTCATGAAGTCCACCAATACTGCTACCTGTACCTTCTTTTTTGAGTTCTGTCCTTTGTTAGTGTTTTCAGTTTCCTAATTTCTTGCAACAGTTGACAATGTCTTTTGATTCAAAACTTCAACCGAATGCAGTTCTTGTCTGGAGTTCATTCATTGTTGAAATACGTTTTTTTCACTATGTACAACCAAAGTAGTTGGCCTTGTAGTAACACATTGGACTTGTTTTCGAATCCCAGTCGGGTCAGTAAGATTCCAGTTTTGCGTGGTTTCCACTGCATAGCTTCAGACAATCACCGGAAGGGTTCCTTCGCAGAGAACACGACCAGTTTCCTTCCTCAGTCCGACCTTATTCTTGGTCTGAAAGGATCTCTTCGTAGAAGGAACTTTGAACTCAATCTTCGTACATTACGTTGTCAATTCTTTAAATACTGAGACAAGTAAGCCAAATATTGGTACGAAACTTATTTTTCGTTATCAACAGCTATAGCAAGTGAAGACATCTGTTCTTGAATTTCACTTCAGTTATTATGCTGTACTTCAGGAGACATTATTTAGCGACTCTATGATCGTGTGCTGCGTAGAACGTATCACACGGCCCCAGATATCTGGTGATACTACGTTACAAAACTCGCTTATGCGGTTGATTTAGATCACACTAAAAAATAAAGCCCTACTGACAGAAAAAAGGGAAAGACCATGCGAAGTCAAGGAAACGTGAAGTACGATTGGGAAAACAAGAAAATGATAACGACGCCAGTCAAGAATCAGATAAAAGGAACTAATTATTGGCTTAGAAATGGCGAAGAAGAGAGTTAGATGTACAACATGACGGAATTAGTTCTTAAATAATGTCATAGTAAACATTTTTAGTTCGGAAACTTTATTCGTGTAGGAACGCGTTGTCATAATTAGTACTATTCCATTCATAGTTTCACGCTATATTGAACGAAAGATGTTTTATGAAGGTAATGCTGATTTGCTGATGGGACTGTAGATCACGTAATTCTGCCTTCGATAGTAATATTTCTTCCATGTTTCAATAACAGAGTTACTGACATCGTTCCAAGCAATCAGTGGTGATTTTATCTTCACGTTACTTTTTAGCCGTGTATAATTTCTGAAAAGTTCTTTATTTAAATGAGTGTGGCTGTACTTAAATTGCAGAATGACTGAGAAGATGAAACTTCTCCGTTATTTGATTCTGAAACAGCTGAGTAAGACTGAACGTACTGAGCCTACTTTCTCTTTACTTTTTCTTATCATGTCAACATTGACCCACAATATTCTATCGCAACGCAATCGGACTGCTCATAAAAAATTACAACCTGACTTCAAATAATTAATTCAAGAGAACGGCACTGACTAAAAAGAAATCTGAACAATAACCTATACATTTCATTAAGAACTTACCTCACAAAATCTTCATTACGCGAACTACTGCAATACAGCGAGTGTCAGTGCTGCCAGCTAAATAAAGATTCTACCTGCTAAAGCCACTAATTACTAATAGCCATGCGGTTAGCAAAAGAAAGATTTTGTTGCAGACTAAATAACATATTTTTTACCTTAATAACTTGACATCCTGTTCAAACACGAATATAAATCGTCATTGACATCTAGTACAAAGGTATATAATCATGAATAATATTCAATCTACAAGTCGAACATGTACAGATCGTTGGCTTACGCTAACACTTCACACTTCTATCCTCCAACAGTGATAACTTCTCACATCTAACATCCATCACTGCTGGCTGTTGACCTCCAACTGCCCAACACTACTTCCATCACTGTTGGCGACTAACTTCCAACTGCCCAACACTACTGGCGACTAACTTCCAACAACGAGTCCATCACAGCCACAGAGTCTCTTACAAAGAAAGCGCAGTCAGAGATCCAATGCAAAGCGCTACACAGCCCTATCAACACAGAAGATGCCCACTTACATCTCTTATGATAACCTGAGAGAAACTTAACGATTTACGACGAGTGATTACTCTGGTCATTATCAGAGTTTGCTCGCAATGATGCGGCACAGGTTGATGTCATGTGGTAATGACGTTATAATCTTGTGCCACTCAGACTGTAACTCGACAATAATTATCTCAGCGAATACTCAGAACAGGACATAGCTTAGAAATTTTATATGTTCTATGGTAGTGATTATATTCTCGTTGATGTCAAGGGAACCGTACAGAGATTTGTATTAACAATTGTTATTAGGAATTGCCGCATATTCTTACTTGTTGTTTATATATGACCAAATTCGAATAAATATGCTCATCATTAGAGGTATTTTGTGGTCAATAAACTTGGTGTAGCGACAAGATCTATCGTACGAGAAGTATTGGTTCTGCAACGGTTGGTTACTAGATGACGTCTTCGAAACAAACGACGATTCGTTATGCTAATCCTTCTGACCAGTACGGAATATCTCTTAGTATGGCGCAGTTAGAGATTTTCCTTGGGCTCACGGCTACGTCATCTATTCTATCGCAGTCACAGGTAGCATGGACGCTGTACCCTTTGCTGAGGTAAGCTGTCGCACAACTGTTCCAACTGGTTTTTCATATCGTGGATACTGACACTGAGAGGCATTTGACGTCCGGGCTGGTCACACATGTTCTGTCGGGGACAAACCTGGCGTTCTCCCTGGCCACAGAATGCCCGACCATCACGCGGGTGGTTCACAGAGGCATATCATGTGTGGACGAACATTGTTCTGTTGAAAAATGGCACCAGGACGCTGTCGCATGACAGGTAGCATACGAGGACACACGATGTCCTGATCTGTCGTTGTACCGTTAGAGGTCCCTCAGTCACTACTGTTCGTGACCTGAAGTAATACTCGATAGCTCTCTGAGCATCACGCCGCTGGGAGTAACACCGCTGTGCCTCTCCAAAACACTGGAAGGACGTGATTCCCCCAAAGGTCATCACCACCATTTTCGTCGACGAAAGTCATCTGGAGCAGTGCAGAACCGCGATTCATCACCAAATACAATGCAACGCCGTCATTAGCAGCCCATGCTTCCAGGTCACGGGCACCTCTACGAAGTCAGTCCTTTGTGTTGTGTTAATGGCGGGCTGCGGACAGTACGCTAATTCCCTTGTCCAGCAGGTGTTAATCTGCTACCGACCGTGCGAAGTGACAGAGAATGTTGCCTGCAGTCCATTACCTGTCGTTGGACGGCAAGTGCAGATTAGAAGGGGGTGAGATGTCCTTGGGCCAAACAGACAGTCCTTCCTGGATGTGATGAGACGCAGTCGATTGGAATTTTTACGAAGAGTATGTCTGGTTTCACGTTCCAAAAGAGCAGAACATCTGGGCACTGTCACATCTGAACGCTTTAGAAATCGGGATACTGGACGATTGCTTATGTAGAGACCCAAAATGGTGGCCCTTTGAACTCCGTCAGGTGCTGATAACGCTATCTCGCCGAGTACGCCGCATGTCTGTGTCCTTGACACTGGTTAGTCACCATCTGACAGTGTTCATGCCCCTTATATACCTTACCAGGGCTGGTAACATATTTAAACACACTAACACACTTTGGTGGCCGTTTTGCTGGCACATAGAATTCTGTCTCTTACATATCCTCTGATAGCGTGTACTTGCACGATGTTAGCATGACATCCGACCATGTCTTCTGGGTGCTTCACTTATATACGTCTGAGTGCATGTGTGTTTGTTTGGACATCATACTTCTGTAACAAAATAATAGTCAACACTTGCGAGCCTGGATGGCAACCGATAACACCGATAACAAAAATTCTATGTCATGTAAAGTACGATATGTAATGCGAAGATGCTAGTTATGCTGTGCAAACGTAATTAGAAACGGTTGCCGCAATCAGCATGTTAATACTGTAACTGTAGAGGTAAAAGTAAGCAATTTGGTGAGTAGAAATTGCCAGAAATGCATTTTAAAAATTGAGCGCCGCGTCGAGTGCAATGTAAACATTACGTCACTTTAAAAGCAGGATAATAATTCAGCAGCGAAATTTTATTAATTTGACTTTTTACTCCCGTTGCAGTCGCTCAGTCGCTGCCTTTGTGTTTGCTCGACTGAACGCACATTTTATTCTAATGAAGTAATTTGCATGTGAATTCTAATAGTAGGAACTTTCAAAATAATTTAAAACTGAAGCTGACGTCTTTTTCTTCTTGGTGTAGAAATTCTATCCAACGAAAGTTAGTATTCTGCTCCTTCGAGCCGAGTATTGCCTTTGGAAACTACCTAACAAATTAAGTTTTTGATAATATAACTCTGCGAAAGTTACTCTCGCTGTCTACCAATAACTGCCGAGAGTTGAGTACTGTGATCGGAGCGAAATCGTTGGAATTGCAATTAGGCCTATACGTCTGCGCAACATGCGTGCAGCTGCTGACGTATCTCCTAATTACCGAGTATATATTATGAGTATAGATAGTGCATTTAGATGCCTGATCCATCACAACAATCGACAGTACACATTTCTTGTAATCGATTGGACTGGATCTGTATCCTAAATGAAAAAAAGGTGAAAACGCGAACAGAGAAATATGCATATTCAAAGGAATTAAACACTCTACGACGATAAAAAAAAAACAACGCTTCACGAAAGAAAAATTCGAATGGGACGGAATTTGGTAGATGTGATGTACATCTACAGACAGACAAATGATTACAGTTTCAGAAAAACTGGATCATTTATTCAAGAGAAAGAGCTTCACAAGCCGAGAAAATCACTAACGCTTTAGTCCACGACTGGCCATTATGAAAGCAGTTATTCTGCTTGGCATTAGTTGACGGAGCTGTTGCATGTCCTCTGCAGGGATATTGTGCCAAATTCTGTCCAATTGAAGCGCTAGATCCCCGAAATCCCGAGATGGTTGAGGGCCACATAACACTGGCCTCCCAGATCGACCAGCGCCTTGTGTCGAATTGGGACCATCACTGAACTTGGCGCACTATTCAACAATGGTGCTGCCCCTACACATGTTTCATTGTCGGACACATGTCTACCACCGTTTTTCCTTCGGCATCCAAGAAAAGACAGAAAGGGGTCCTGCTTGTATGCATTTGGTAACAATATCGGCATAGTTCATGCTTCTGTATTTACTGCACACTCATCGGAAAGACACGGATGTCACACCAATCCTTTCCATGCTTGTACATGTCTGTACTTGTATGTCCGAATCGGAGTCGTACTACGTTGCATATACGCTGCAGCAACACCTTCAAATGGAAATCTTTTGATCGCTCCTTATACCTAAGATAGTCACACAATTCTCAAAATAATACACTGCCTGACAAAAACAGTGACGAATCCAGAAAACATAGCCATGCAGTGTAACCTCGTACGCTTACACATCATCGGGGGATATGTGAATGATTCGAGTTGCTACTCTCTGTTACAGTTTGGTCGACCACCAGAGTGCATTAATATTGTCCTTGTTTAGAGTTGTTACCAGGAATGATACGAGTATGTAAGGAACATGAACATCGCCACGTGTAGTTTGATCACCGTTAAGGACACGAAGAAGCCACATACTCGTGTGAGACAGAGGTATATGCTCCTGACGATGTTTGTACGGAGTCCCACTGAAGGTCTACATTTGGCCGTCTGGTCGAACCAAGCTATATCCAGTATTGTGGGGCCTTCACATGTGACAGTTGCCTGACGTTGGACTACATGGAACATGAGGGCATACATACTCACCCTCGAGGTTTTGATTCAGCACGTCTGAGCACAGCAAGGCATTATGTCGTATTGTGCATCAAGGACATCTTAACTAACCTCTTCACAACTGCATGCGCCACCTGAAAACAAGTAATACACTCCGTGGAACATTCTGAGTAATTGCTTGCCATTGGTAGCAGCTGAATAAGGAAATTACTAATCCATGCCTAGTCTGCCCTTAAGACCACAAAGGAAACAGCTGAATTTGATGTGGTGCCGCGACTGGGAAGTATAGACTGCTGATAAATGGCGTGGCATTGTGTTCAGTGGTCAATGACAGTTCAACCCTACCAGCGATGACCATCATCGGCGAGTATAGGAACGACTTGGGGACTAGCCACATTCTTCCACTACTTCAGAGAGGCATCAAGTTGAGGGCGGGGGCCATGGACTACGATAACAGGTCACAATTGGTAGATATTGTGGGAACTCCGACTGTACAGTAATAATCATAAACCTCCTGCGTCCACATGTTACTTCTCATACGACAGTACTGTGGTGCCATTTTTCACCAGTTGTTGTTGTTGTTGTTGTTGTGGTCTTCAGTCCTGAGACTGGTTTGATGCAGCTCTCCATGCGAATCTATCCTGTGCAAGCTCCTTCATCTCCCAGTACCTACTGCAACCTACATCCTTCTGAATATGCTTACTGTATTCATCTCTTGGTCTCCCTCTACGATTTTTACCCTCCACGCTGCCCTCCAATACTAAATTGGTGATCCCTTGATGCCACAGAACATGTCCTACCAACCGATCCCTTCTTCTGGTCAAGTTGTGCCACAAACTTCTCTTCTCCCCAATCCTATTCAATACTTCCTCATTAGTTACGTGATCTACCCATCTAATATTCAGCATTCTTCTGTAGCACCACATTTCGAAAGCTTCTATTCTCTTCTTGTCTAAACTATTTATCGTCCATGTTTCACTTCCATACATGGCTACACTCCATACAAATACTTTCAGAAACGACTTCCTGACACTTAAATCTATACTCGATGTTAACAAATTTCTCTTCTTCAGAAACGCTTTCCTTGCCATTGCCAGTCTACATATTATATTCTCTCTACTTCGACCATCATCAGTTATTTTGCTCCCCAAATAGCAAAACTCCTTTACTACTTTAAGTGTCTCATTTCCTAATCTAATTCCCTCAGCATCACCCGACTTAATTCGACTACATTCCATTATCCTCGTTTTGCTTTTGTTGATGTTCATCTTATATCCTGCTTTCAAGACACTGTCCATTCCGTTATACTGCTCTTCCAAGTCCTTTGCTGTCTCTGACAGAATTACAATGTCATCGGCGAACCTCAACGTTTTTATTTCTTCTCCATGGATTTTAATGCCTACTCCGAACTTTTCTTTTGTTTCCTTTACTGCTTGCTCAATATACAGATTGAATAACATCGGGGAAGAGGCTACAGCCCTGTCTCACTCCCTTCCGAACCACTGCTTCCCTTTCATGCCCCTCGACTCTTATAACTGCCATCTGGTTTCTGTACAAATTGTAAATAGCCTTTCGCTCCCTGTATTTTACCCCTGACACTTTAGAATTTGAACAGTCAACATTGTCAAAAGCTTTCTCTAAGTCTACAAATGCTAGAAACGTAGGTTTGCCTTTCCTTAATCTTTGTTCTAAGACAAGTCGTAAGGTCAGTATTTCCTCACTTGTTCCAACATTTCTACGGAATCCAAACTGATCTTCCCCGAGGTCGGCTTCTACCAGTTTTTCCATTCGTCTGTAAATAATTCGCGTTAGTATTTTGCAGCTGTGTCTTATTAATCTGATTGTTCGGTAATTTTCACATCTGTCAACACCCGCTTTCTTTGGGATTGGAATTATTATATTCCTCTTGAAGTCTGATGGTATTTCGCCTGTCTCATACATCTTGCTCACCAGATGGTAGAGTTTTATCAGGACTGGCTCTCCCAAGGCCGTCAGTAGTTCTAATGTAATGTCTACTCCCGGGGCCTTGTTTCGACTCAGGTCTTTCAGTGCTCTATCAAACTCTTCACGCCGTATCCTATCTCCCATTTCATCTTCATCTACTTCCTCTTCCATTTCCATAATATTGTCTTCAAGTACATCGCCCTTGTATAGACCCTCTATATACTCCTTCCACCTTTCTGCTTTCCCCTCTTTGCTTAGAACTGGGTTTCCATCTGAGCTCTTGATATTCATACAAGTGACTCTCTTTTCTCCAAAGGTCTTTTTAATTTTCCTGTAGGCAGTATCTATCTTACCCCTAGTGAGATAAGCCTCTACATCCTTACATTTGTCCTCTAGCCATGCCTGCTTAGCCATTTTGCACTTCTTGTCGATCTCATTTTTGAGATGTTTGTATTCCTTTTTGCCCTCTTCATTTACTGCATTTTTATATTTTCTTCTTTAATCAATTAAATTCAGTATTTCTTCTGTTACCGAAGGATTTCTACTAGCCTTCGTCTTTTTACCGATTTGATCCTCTGCTGCATTCACTACTTCATCCCTCAGAGCTACCCATTCGTCTTCTACTGTATTTCTTGGCCCCATTCCTGTCAATTGTTCCCTTATGCTGTCCCTGAAACTCTATACAACCTCAGGTTTAGTCAGGTTATCCAGGTTCCATCTACTTAAACTCCCACCTTTTTGCAACTTCTTCTGTTTTAATGTATAGTTCATAACCAACAGATTGTGGTCAGAGTCCACATCTGCCCCTGGAAATGTCCTACAATTTAAAACCTGGTTCCTAAATCTCTGTCTTACCATATACAATCTATCTGATACCTTTTAGTATCTCCAGGATTCTTCCATGTATACAACCTTCTTTTATGATTCTTGAACCAAGTGTTAACTATGATTACGTTATGCTGTGCAAAATTCTACTAGACGGTTTCCTCTTTCATTTCTCTCCCCCAATCCACATTCACCAACTATGTTTCCTTCTCTCCCTTTTCCTACTGTCGAATTCCAGTCACCCATGACTATTAAATTTTGGTCTCCCTTCACTACCTGAATAATTTCTTTTAGCTCATCATACATTTCTTCAATTTCTTCGTCATCTGCAGAGCTAGTTGGCATATAAACTTGTACTACTGTAATAAGCATGGGCTTAGTTTCTGTCTTAGCCACTATAATACGTTCACTATGCTGTCTGTAGTAGCTTACCCGCACTCCTATTTTTTTAATCATTATTAAACCTACTCCTGCATTGCCCCTATTTGATTTTGTGTTTATAACCCTGTAGTCACCTGACCAGAAGTCTTGTTCCTCCTGCCACCGAACTTCACTAATTCCCACTATATCTAACTTTAACCTATCCATTTCCCTTTTTAAATTTTCTAACCCACCTGCCCGATTAAGGGATCTGACATTTCACGCTCCGATCCGTAGAATGCCAGTTTTCTTTCTCCTGATAACGACGTCCTCTTGAGTAGTCCCCGCCCGGAGATCCGAATGGGGGACTATTTTACCTCCGGAATATTTTACCCATGAGGACGCCATCATCATTTATTCATACAGTAAAGCTGCATGCCCTCGGGAAAAATTACGGCTGTAGTTTCCCCTTGCTTTCAGCCGTTCGCAGTACCACAACAGCAAGGCCGTTTTGGTTAATGTTACAAGGCAATTCTCATCTACACGTGGCACATATGTCTATTAAGTTTATGCATGATACTGAGCCTTCCGTGTCCAACAAGATTCCCAGATTTGTTCTCTTATAAAACAAGTGTCGGACTAGTTCAGAAGTGAGTTCTATTCCAGTGCCATTAACCACGATGGCAAGGATACATGCAACTATTGTTGGCCACATAGCCTCAAGAGAGGCTACAACAACTTTATGACGCCCTCTCAACCGAGTCAGTGCCTGCTTCCTGGCCAGAACGAGTTTATACATAGGTCCCTTGAAAATAAGTATACGTAAATGAACATTTACTTATCACACTTTGCAAACAATCAAACATTAAACAAAAAGAATTAATCAGTTATCTCTGATGTTCGTTGAATAATACGCTGTGAACTAATTTTCTTTCGGATTGCTTGTTGTCCTCTTATGAAAATCTAATTCTATTATAACAATTCGGAATATGCAAAAATTATGACCCTTCATAACTAAACGGAATCTTTACGTACTTTTTTCCGCTGTCAAACTTTGTTAAGGAAATAAAGCAGCTTTCTCTTTAAACTTATGACGCTAAGGCAACTCTTGGAGCTTGGGCCAGGAACCTAGATTAATAACAGTTCATAAACACACGTAACTTAAACTATATTGATAAAGAAACGCACAATAAATATTGGCTCACGTGATGTACAATACCAAAGACAGCTGCACATTGCCTGAAGGTGTCAATGCGAAGCGTTACGTCGATGTCGTCGAATACTGTGTGGTTTCAGCCTCAGAGTTTATAAGGTGGACACATGGGTCTTCTTCTAATTAACAATCGCCCCGATGCATTATTTAAACATTCCACATCTTTGCTATAGGAGGCAAAATCCATCCGGAACAGTATTTCCATGCATGTATATAGATTTTAGCCTCGTATTCGATCTGATATGTGTCCACTGTGATTGCTCAAAAATGGCTGGTGCTTCGTCCTCAGTTGTTGCGCACCTTCTCCACTCGTGCGTTTTTGCCTTCTTCCTAGAGAGGGACTTCCCTCCAGCTTTTACTGTCTCGTTGTTGCAGTTCTAGAGATCCTATAAATGGACCAGAAACCATCCAGTGTTTACACAGGTCACGTTACAGCAGCCAGAACATTGCGACCACCTACCTTATAGCCGGTATTTCCATGTTTGACACAGATAACAGCGGTGGCGCGTCGTGGCCCTGATAGGTCGCTGGAGGAAGTTGGCACCACATCTGCACACACGTCACCTAATTGCCGTAAACTCCAGGGAGGGGGCGATGAGCTCTGACACAACGTTCAGTCACATCCCAGATGTGTCCCATATGGTTCAAATTTGGTGAGCTGGGGGGCGAGCACATTGTGTTCCTCGAACGACTCCATCACGGTTCTAGCCTTGTGACATGGCGCATTATCTTGCCGAGAAATGCCATAGGCGTCGGGAAACACGATCTTCATGAAGGACTGTAGTGGTCTACAGCCAGTGTAGGATACTCCTTGGCCGCCATGATGCCTTGCACAAACTCTACTGGACACATGGAAGCCCACATGAATAATCCCCAGATTATAATGGAGTCGCTGCCAGCTTGTCCCCATCCCGTAGTAGAGGTGTGAAGGAGCTGTTCTGTTCCCCTGGAAGGCGACGGATTCGCGCCATTCCGTCGGCATGATGAAAAAGGTATTGGGATTCATCAGACCGTGCAACGCTCTGCTACTGCGCCAACGAGCAGCGCCGATGATGACCTGCCCATTTCATTTGTAGTTGCCGATTTCGTGGTGGTAGCTGTTTCACATGCAAGAGTCCCCGGCTGCGGAGGCCTATCGTTAGAAGTGTTACGGACACTGTGTGTCTGACCAGCATTAAAGTCTGATATTAATTCCGCCACAAGTTCGCTGCCTGTACTGTTTAGCCAGTCTGGCAATTCTGCGACGTCCGACATCTGTAATGATGGGTGATCGCCCAACCCTACGACGTCAAGACGTGGCTTCACCTAGGTTTCGGCACGTGTTGAAGACATTAACCACAGCAGTTCTCGAACACCCGACAAGTCGTGCAGTTTATGGAATGCTCGTGCCGAGCCGAGGAGTGACGGCGCGGTCTCGGGCGCCATGTCACGGATTGCGCCGCCTCTCCCGCCGGAGGTTCGAGTCCTCCCTCGGGCATGGGTGTGTGTGTTGTTCTTCGCCTAAGTTAATGTGTGAAATCTTGTGGGACTTAACTGCTGAGGTCATCAGTCCCTAAGCTTACACACTACTTAACCTAAATTATCCTAAGGAGAAACACACACACCCATGCCCGAGGGAGACTCGAACCTCCGCCGGGACCAGCCGCACAGTCCATGACTGCAGCGTCGCCTAAGTTAGTGTAAGTAGTATGTACGTCTAGGGACCGATGACCTCAGCAGTTTGGTCCCTTAGGGATTCACACAAACATTTGAATTTTTTTTTTTTCGTGCCGAGTCTCCGACCCATCACAATATGCCCTCGGTCAAACTCAGGGCGCGCGCGTTTCGCATTCTACACACGTGCGGCATGCTCACATGCATCGTTCGTATATCTGAATGGCAGTCATTCCTCGGCAGATGACGCTGCTATGGCCTGGCCGGATTTATACCGATAGTAGGTCGGTGATCTTAATGTTCTGACTGATCAGTGTATATAAATGATTCTGATTAGTACAAAATCATAAAAAGATAAATACTAACAAATTATACGCAAATCCAGATAAAACATCTGTAAAGAACTGTAAATTTCGAATGGCTTGATGTGTTGGTTACTATGTAACTTACTGAAGTACGTATTGTTGGCAGAGAGAGGTGGCGCAGTGGTTAACATACTGGACTCGCATCCGGGAGGACGACGATCCAAACCCAGGTGCGGCATTCCTGATTTAGGTTTTCTGTGAAGTTGCTTCAGGCATATGGCGGGATGGTTCCTCTGAAAGGGCACTGCCGACTTTCTTTCCCATCCTTTCCTTATCCGATGGAACCGATGACCTCGCTGTTTTGTCCCTGCCCCCAAGAGAATCAACCAACTAACGTGTTGTTGTGTATATAAGTTAATTTGATCCGTGTCCGCAGCTCGTGGTCGTGCGGTAGCGTTCTCGCTTTCCACGCCCGGGTTCCCGGGTTCGATTCCCAGCGGGGTCAGGGATTTTCTCTGCCTCGTGATGACTGGATGTTGTGTGCTGTCCTTAGGTTAGTTAGGTTTAAGTAGTTCTAAGTTCTAGGGGACTGACGACCATAGATGTTAAGTCCCATAGTGCTCAGAGCCAGTTGAACCATTTAATTTGATTCGTAACTTAGTTTCCAAATTTTTCACTATCCCCTCTTCCTGCTTCTTAATCAGGTTACCCGATAATGATAAGCTGGAACCGCCGTTTGTGTGACCGAAAGAACGCTATCGTTGATTGTTTTCCTGTTATTTAACTTCCGCTTCGGATATTCAGTACTTTAAAACTATTACCAAACTGAAACTGCGTGTCCCACAGGAGATCAAGTTTAGATTTTGGTCTTTCGAAAGGACGCTCTGCCAACCAAGCGAACTGAGATTCCGTTTACAGGAGTTGCCCCTTTCGACAGACATCGGAGATCCTGGTGCTTACCTTGCTATAGTGGCACTCCAGGGTACGATACAGAATATGTCTGTTATGCAAAGGAAACATGATGCATGCTGACTACTATAATGAAAAACTACCGGATCAAAACTTTCAAAAGTTTGAGTAGCTGATAATGGATTCATTTTTCCGCCAAACTAATCTCAATGCACACTTCAACAAATTCGTTAGAATCCTGCCTACAAGAGATGATAAATTTTGCGTTTAGTACTGTATAGCTGAGAATTTAAGTTATAGTTTTCTTTCCAAAAAATGAAAACTATTCGTCCTAGTCATTTGATTCCTGTCTCATTCCACAGTTAATTTTCTTGCCCTGAAGTCTTATTTCCATAATTTTTTTCTTTAAACTTTCAGACTTAGTGGCACTAGGCATTTTTCAGATAAGTTCTAAATCCATATCTTCAAAATAGCCACATAACGAATCTCATTACTTTTCTTACATTGTCAAGTCACGCCGGACCGAGTGGCCGTGCGGTTCTAAATGCTACAATCTGGAACCGAGCGACCGCTACGGTCGCAGGTTCGAATCCTGCCTCGGGCATGGATGTGTGTGATGTCCTTAGGGTGGTTAGGTTTAATTAGTTCTAAGTTCTAGGGGACTGATTACCTCAGCAGTTAAGTCCCATAGTGCTCAGAGCCATTTTTGTCCAGTCACATTAAGGTCACTACCCGTCAAAATCCTGAATAACCACTTTTCACACTGCCGTTCGCAGACTGCTAAGAGACGTGCAGGAAGAGAGCCAACGAGGATCTGGAAGGTGCCGACTGGTATGTGGAGCTGTGGAACTTCATTACCGTGGCCTGCTCTTCCAATCACATGCGTACAACTGAGATGTGTGACACGTTGCATGTCCCGATGGTAGATGCCACCGTGTGGTGAACTTAAACAAACTGCATGTAAGGGTGGACATGGTCTTCAAGGATGGAGGACTACTGTCCAGAATGACGAGATCACGCACGAAATGCCACGAAAACAATCCCCAGACCATAACGCTTCCTCCTTCTTTGCTTCCAGACGTTTCAGTCCATTCGCGCCAAGGGCCATGTGTGGGATGGAACATGATTCATCTGAAGGGACCATCTCTCGCCACCCAGTGAGCGTCCAGTTGTGGTACTGGCGTGCAGGTTCCAGCCTTCGTCGCCAATGAGATGCAGTCAGGATGGGGCATGGGCCACGTGTCTGCTGCTGGAGCCCATGCGCGGCAGCATTCGCTGAGCAGTCATTGAAGAGGGGCTGTTGCTAGGAGCTTGGTTCATCTGTGCGGTAGGTCGCTAGGCTATTACGCATCTTTGCGACTGTACAGGTATCTGATGCGTCGTTTGGCCCCATCATGTGTCGGTCTTGGGGCCCCACCGTTGCCTCAGCGCCAGTAGTAGCTAACAATATTCGATTCAGTCTCTAATATCCGAGGCGGTAATTTGGTTCCTTCGTCTACCGACCTTGCTGGCACTAGCAACAGCTTTCATTAACAATATTTGGCTTATATTTAATCCCCCAACAGCTTTCATTAACAATATTTGGCTTATATTTAATCCCACCATTATGTCAATACTTAACCGAGCAAGTAACTTATATGGTTCAAGGACTCAGTACGACTGCGAGAGACAGATTATGTCTGACTCGTTGCATAGAAACTCTGTGGATATATTGTGGAACATTACGTTTACAAGGAATTTATTTACTTCTTGTTGACTATTGCGCAGTGCAGTGGAATTGTAATTTGCAGCAATGTTGTAAGCTGCCATTTGAATGTAATTTAATTAATTACGATAACGTTTCGTCTCATACAAGAATCTGACGTATCCTGAAATGTAGCTATGAAGACCATTTATAGAAAAAGTATGATTTCGTTAATGGAAAAGGTACGGTCAGTTCTTTGGTTATTTTAACTTCTTCCTCGTCCGTGGCTCGGGACAATATTTGGTTTGTCGAAACTCGTAGGGAATTTTGTATCATGGAAAATCAGTAGAGCCTGCACCACGGTCGTTTATGCTCTGTTTCAAGAGATTAAATTCTGAACTTGATAGCAACTGATACATATCTTAGACACTGATTCTCATGCTGTAGAGTGACTGCATCATAGCACCCAAGACGGCATTCCCGCGGCGTACGACTGTGCCTCTGATTTTTTTAAGAATTTTCAGTCGACTGTAGCCTGAATTCTGCAGTCACAGAGATTTTTTACAGACGCTGACTACGACTACGAGGGTCAGTAAGCGTATGATTATGAAGTCTAACTTCTAATCATTTCGTTTTATGGACTTGAGAATTCAAAGTAGTAACGAAATGTACCTGGACGTGTGGGAAATAATTGTTTAAAACTATTGAGGAAGCGACTTCTCTCGGCCAAAAGTTTCCACTCGAGTAACAATATACGAGGGCTATCCACAAAGTACATTACGTTTTGGAATTAAAAATAAATAAAGTATTGGAATTTTTTTAATTATATGCAGATGAAAGCCACACTTAAATACTACTTTTCTACATAGTTGCCACTTAAATTAAGGCACTTATCGTAGCGATGGACGAGCTTGGAAATTCCTTCGTCGTAAAATTCGGCCGCCTGCGCCTCCAACCACGTTGTTAATCAGTAACCCGGTAGAAATACGATTTTTGTGGATTTCCTGGAAAGAGGCACTACAATAAACTCTCAAAGGTATTGCCAAACTCTGCACAACCTCAGAAGAGCAATACAAAACAAGCGCAGGGGAAAGCTGGGCTCAAAGATCTTGCTGATTCACGACAACGCCCGGGCCCACACGGCAAATGCCACTCGTGAAGTTCTCGAATCTTTTAAGTGGGAGTTGTTTCCTCATCCGCCGTACAGTCCCGACCTGGCACCGAGCGACTTCCACTTATTCCCAGCAGTGAAGAAGTGGTTGGCTATGCAGCGTTTTGATGACGACGCACAGCTTCAAGAAGAGGTAACCACGTGGTTGAAGGCGCAGGCGGCCGAATTTTACGACGAAGGAATTTCCAAGCTCGTCCATCGCTACGATAAGTGCCTTAATTTAAATGGCAACTATATAGAAAAATAGTATTGAAGTGTGGCTTTCATCTGTATATAATAAAAAAATTTTCCAATACTTTATTTATTTTTAATTCCAAAACGTAATGTACTTTGTGGATAGCCCTCGTATTATTCAGTCATAATAATTTAACTTCAGCTTCATGGGAAGGGAAGTTAAAATGCATGGTATACTTTACAAACTCTGGCACGCGAACAGTTTACAAACTTACATGTTTCGGAAATGTGTCTACTCTTGGTCCGAAAGCCAATGGTCATGCCCTTTGAAGGTCAGATAAACCACTACACTGCTTGGCATGCCCCCTCCACCCCTCCTCCCCAACATGTTGCTAGTGCTGCCACCTACTGTCTGGAAGCAGCTATTGCACGTTGATGACAACGTAGGTTGTGGTCACATTAGTATGCGTGGACGATGTATGTTTTACCTTTCGTATTGTTTCCTGTAGCAGACGAATTCCTTAAAATTGCCATTTTAATTTGCATCTATACAAGTTTCTAAGGAATGAAATTATTTTCTTGTACTTTTTTCATAAGGTTTAAAGGACAATGGCTCAGCCCTCGACTTTACAGAACTGACTAGCATAAGTTCACAGCAGGACAACGTTTTTTATAGGTTACTTTTTAATGGCGAAGTCTTGTGTAGTTTACTTTACAATTTGTGCCAAGCGAAACTGGAAAACTGAAATGCTAAAAGATTTTCTCTGGAAGACAGCAGGAAAAGAAGTTTCCATACACCCTCATGATCACCCCATTGGTACAGCATCCTTACAAAAGACATACCTGCCTCAGGAAAGAATGTCAGGATTTAATGTCCCACCCACAAAGAAAGCCATTACAGATAACCCCTTTTTTTCTGCGAATAAAGTCGCCTAGATTTCCTAATATAGTTCCATTTATTATGAGATTCTGGCTGTTGCCATTACCAAATAAAAACTTAGAACTCGTACAGCAAAGGCCAGTCCATACGAAACCTTGTTTGAAGAGTTCTAAATTTCAATATCCGAAACGGCGTAATAAAAGAAACTAAATCAAACGATCTTGACAACTTTGTTTACAAAAATTCATAATGACCACAGACTCGTTTAGGGAATTTACTTCCTTGATTAATCTGTCACGGTCTCTGTTATAGATTTTCCTAAGGATCGTAAGTCTAGCCCGGCGGTATTAACTTTCATGGAAGCGACTATTAAGAAAAAAATGTGGATCGGTGAAACGACAGAAGCTTAATTGAGTATTGCTTATGGAAGAAGAAACATTATAATAGTTATTTGTATGAGGGTAAATGAGCCTGGAACTGCTATTCACATGTAAGCATCTTATCACAAAGTGACAAATCACGTATAGTTGCCTATCGTTTAGTTAAAAATATAGTGTAATCCGTTCTGACCAACGGTAAATTCAACATGCGTGTAGCAGATCTCCAGTTACATTAAGTATAAGAGCCATTAACATAGGGAAAGTTATCGAGAATGTCAATGCTGACTTGGGTTCATCAAAACGGTTGCAGAATACAGGATTAAAGCACAGTCAATCGAAAACCCAAGTGATCGTGGTTGCTCACTCTTGATTTACAAATCCGAAATTTCGAGACTCACTAACCAGCTTTAATCCTAAATGCTACAAACATAAATTTCTCTCACTGAGCGCAGAGTCTAGGAATTATAACAGATGCAAACCTAAACAGGGCTGGTCACATAAATACAATTTGTAAGAAGGCATCAGCATCACTCTATGCCCTACAAAGAGCTCTTTCCTTTTAAGCTCTAAAAGAAACTTGTCGAAATGTTTTACTTCCAGTGGTTGTTGGCAGCGATGTTATCTCGGAAGACATTTCTCAGCAAAACTCACGGCTCTTAGAGCTGATGGTGAACACTTGTATGCGATATATCTACGACAATGGGCCTCTTGACCATATTTCATCATTATGTACACAGCTGCTCTGCCTGTGCAGACAAAGGCAGGGTTATCTGTACGTTTTGTCTCTTTTGCAGACTAATGAACGTACACAGTCCGTCATATGTCTCCTCGAAATTAAATGTCTAGTTTGAACGACACAGTACAGTCACTAGTTCCCGTCAGAGCAAAATTATCTCTGACCGTCACTTCAGATTTTTTCTGAAATTAAAAAATTTACTCCAGAAATTAAGATTTATCCAAACTGAAATAGATTCCAAGATATAACAACGTCATGAACCTAGGAACAAACACCCCACTGAAGATGAAAAATATTTGATGAAGAAAATCTTTTCCAAACGATATTTAATCGTCTATTTCTTACATTATTACTCTAATACACACGAATAACAATTAAAAGTGGTGTAAAGGAGAAAATCTTATGAGTACTTTGTTTCATCGTCCATCTCTGACACAATTATTCAGTTGTAAATCAATAATCAGTAAGTGAAACCAAACTAAGCAGAAGTATTATCAGAAACCAGCTACATGTTAAATACATTTTGAAATAGCAGTTACTGGAAACTAACGTAATGCTCTATTTTCAATATAAGTAAAACTGTTAAGTCGTTAAAAAACCTCAGTTCATTTCCAAGTATTACATGTTCGATGATGAAAGATCTTCCTTTGTTTTAAGGTACAAGATGGTGCACAAGTGACAAAGTGTGACTTAACTGTCCACATGTTGTCGAAATAGTTCTAGAAATCTGCAGCATTTTACTCAACATAAAATTCTGTAACTCAAGATTTAACAATATATCCCAAATACCTTTAATACATTGTTAAGCATTTGAATGAATAGAACGCGAAATATTTACAAATACTGCACAAAACCAAACTCGTGTCTAACTATGATAAAAACTGTAGAAAAATACAGAAACTGTTTATGGTGGTCTCTAGCGTTTATTCCTTCCTCTGATTCTAATATCAGTCTCTAGACTAAAGTACCAACCAAAAACCATCATATGTTCCTATGTACATTATCCTCTAGGTACAACACTCTCTTCTGGTGTTATACCAAATGCAATGAGATACGTAAAAAAATTTGTTTCGGATCTGTTTTGCTTGTATTTTAATATTTCATTAGTATTTGTCATTTTAAAATTGTTGTCATTCCTGAAGAAAGTATGATGTAAAAACACTCTATACGTAAAACCATAGTCTGATAAAAGAGAGAGCTAAAATACACTAATCTGATCAGTCTAAATAAATGAACGAAATAAATCGCGACTCATAGGTATCTTCGTCACGATCTTGGCCCTGATCTCTCCCGATTTTGCCGTATCAGCAGGTGAGAGGCAATTAATTGTGCGGCTCTAGTTACAGGGGACATGGAAGACGGAGAGGTGTTCCAGTGATGCATTGCCCGTTATCTGCCTCATGTGGGCCCGTAATGGATCTCTGGTCAACCCGCAGCTGGTTCAGACCTATTCTATGGCTTCAGTTACAGTTCGTGGGTTACCACATTCAGCAGTGAAAACTGCTAACTCGTATCACAATAATGTTCAGTATTCTAATTCAGATTCTGGGTATTTCTTTGCTTATTAGATATAGCAGCTATTGTAAGTACTGGTTTGTTGTGCGTGTGTCGATGTCTCACAGGATCGACATGCAAATTTATGCTTGGCGACCTGTTTGTCGAATATTTCTGTGTTGACCGTTCATGTCTGTTCAAAATTAGCTTACTCATACACAATTAAAATTCCTGTCAGCAAGCTATATGCTGAACTTTCTACGTTTGTGTCGCATGTTGGATTCTTCCCAGCAAGTTAGGAGTGACAGCAAATTAGAACAGAAAGCGGACAGATGAAAAGACTAGACACAGGCTATATTACAAGTATGATCAGGGAGGTACTGTTTTGTGTCCCAAAATCGATATGATATTGTATTTACCAAGCAGAGATCTACTTTCATTTATTTTATGGCATATAATCGATGTAAAGCGACCATGTCTTTGGAAGCCGCCCATTCAACTCACAATTAATTAATAAATAATTGAATTTTTTGTCTTGGAAAATGAATATTTAAGTCCACCCTGAACTCAGCTAACTTTTATTCGGATGCAAGCCGAGTTGGTGACTACTCTCAGCTCCAGGCTATGATGGTTTCGGTTACACAGACTGAACTGCAGTGGTTGGGCATCATTGTTGTGGGCCGGGCAGATCGAATGGACGTCCAACACGTTTGACTCCGCTGACCGGTCTGCACCTGCAGCCAGTCCAGTTACTTCTCGCCGCACTGAGGTTGACCCCTCACCTGTGTTCCAATGGGAGGTCGCTTATGGGCGTGACAGGCTGTGAAAGGCTTCTTTCGGGGGTGGGGGGGGGGCGAATGTAAGGCCTTTATTCTGAAAAACAGGTTCCAGGTGATGTTTGTGGCTGACACTGTCCCTCAGCCAGGTGCAAATATTTGTCCTGTTTCAGAGGAAACTCCTCAACTTGCAAGATCTGGGCAATCACAGAGGGTGGAATAATTGGTGGTTGGGAGCTCTAGAGTTAGGCGTATTATGGGGTCCATTAGGGACATGACTGCCAAACAGGGGAAGGAAGCCAGTGTGCACTCCGTATGTATACTGGGTGGAGTCATTCCAGAAGTTGAAAGGGTACTTCAGGATGCCATGAGGAGCACGGGGTGCAGCCAGCTGCAGGTAGTGGCTGACGTCAGGACCAATGATGTGTGTTACTTTGTGTCAGAAGAGATTCTCGCTGGTTTGGAGCGTCTATCAGAAATGGTAAAGGCCGGCAGTCTTGTTTGCGAGATGAAAGCAGAGCTCACCATTTACAGCATAGTCGACAGAATCGATTGCGACCGTCTGGTACACAGCGGAGTGGAGGGTCTGAATCAGAGGTTCACACGGTTCTGCGACCGTGTAGACTGCAGTTTCCTCGATCTACGCTACAGCGTGGTTGAGTTTCGGGTTCCACTACGTAGGCCACGAGTCCACTATACGCTATACGGGTAGCAGGGGCTGTGTGGCACGGACTGGGTGTTTTTTTAGGCTAGAGGGTCTCGGGAAAACACAAAAAGGGTTTCGGTGACAAAGGGTGCAGGCTGAACGGAGGAAGAACGTAGATACAGGAACCATTAGTATAATAGTTGTAAATTGTCGTAGCTTTGTTGGGAACTACCAGAGCTCCAAGCGCTAATAGAAAGCACTGATGCTCAAATTGTTGTAGTAACTGAAAGTTGGCTAACGGTGGAGATAAGTTCACCCAAAATTTTCGCGAAGGGTCTAATGATGTCCGGAAAGGACAGGCTACAGTCGGCGGTAGCGTGTTTGTTGCTGTTAGAAGTAGTTTACCGTGTAGCGAAATCGAAGTAGATAGTTCATGTGAGTTAGTATGGGTAGAGGTCACTCTTGGCAACTGGAATAAAACAAAAGTTGGATCCTTTTACCGACGTCCCAACTCGGATGTTATAATTGCTGAAAGGTTCAAGGAAAACCTGAGTCTAATTTCAAACACCTACCCGGCTCACACAATTATAATTGATGGTGACTTTAATTTACCCTCGATATGTTGGCAAAAATACATGTTTAAATCCGAAGCTATGCATAAAACATCATCTAAAATTGCGCTTAATTCATTCTCTGAATATTATTTCGAGCAGTTAGTTCAAGAGCCCACTCCAATAGTAAACGGTTGCGATAACACACTTGACCTCTTAGCAACAAATAATCTTAAGCTAATAACGGACATTAAAAGGGATTATTGAACACAGGGTTGTCATAGCAAGACTGAGTATTGTAACTCCATAATCTTCCAAAAATAAACTAAACTTATAGCCATTCGAAAAAGCAGATGAAGTTCACTTGACGCCTTCCTGAGAGACAATCTCCACTACCTCCAAACTAACAATTTAAGTGCAGACCAGATGTGGCTAGAATTCAAAGAAGGAGGATCTACAGCAATTGAGAAATTTACAGCAAATAAATTAACAAACGATGAAGCTGATCCCCCTCGGCACGCAAAACGGGTCAAAACTCTGGTGTAGAAACAACGAAAAAAGCATGCCAAATTTAAACGAAACTAAAATCTCCAAGCCTGGCGATCATTTACATAAGCTCGAAATTTAGAGCCGATTTCAGTGCGAGATGGTTAAAATAGTTTCCACAACGAAACTTTGTCTCGAAACCTGGCAGAAAACCTAAAGGGATTCTGGTCGTACGTAAAACATACTAGCGGCAAGACACAGTCAATGCCTTCTCTGCGTAATAGCAATGGAAATACTATCAATGGCAGTACTGCCAAAGTAGAGTTACTAAACAGAGTCTCCCGAAATTCCTTCAACAAAGAAGACGAGGTAAATATTCCAGAATTCAATTCAAAGGCAGTTTCCAAAAAAAAAAAAAAAAAATGGTTCAAATGGCTCTGAGCACTATGGGACTCAACTTCTGAGGTCATTAGTCCCCTAGAACTTAGAACTAGTTGAACCTAACTAACCTAAGGACATCACACACATCCATGCCCGAGGCTGGATTCGAACCTGCGACCGTAGCGGTCTCGTGGTCCCAGACTGCAGCGCCTAGAACCGCACGGCCACTTCGGCCAGCGCAGCTTCCAACATGAGTAACTTAGAAGTAGACATCCTTAGAATAGTGAAGCAACTTAAATCACTCAATACAAGCAAGTTTTCTTGTCCAGACTTTATACCAACGAGGTTCCTTCCCGAGTATGCTGGTGCAATAGCCCCAAACTTAAGTCATGTACAACCGCTCGCTCGACGAGAGATCCGTACCCAAAGTCTGGAAAGTTTCACACGTCACACCAATATTCAAGAAAGGTAGTAGGAGTAATCCATTAAATTACAGGCCCATATCTTTAACGCCGATATGCAGCAGGTTTTTGGAACGTATTTTATTTTCGGACGTTACTAATTACCTCGAAGAGAACGGTCTATTGATACACAGTCAACACGGATTTAGAAAACATCGATCATGTGAAACACAACTAACTCTTTACTCACACGAAATGTTTAGTGCTATAGATAAGGGATTTCAATTTGATTCCGTATTTCTAGATTTCGAGAAGGATTTCGACATTGTACCTCACAAGTGGCTTGTAGAAACATAGCGTATTTACGGGATATCGTCTCAGTTGTGTGACAGGATTCGTGATTTTCTGTCAAGGAGAGGTCACAGTTTGTCGTAACTGACAGGGAGTCATCGATTAAAACAGAAGTGATTATTGGCGTTCCCAAAGGTAGTGTTATAGGCCCTCTGCTGCTCTTTACCTCTACAAGCGATTTAGGAGACAATCTGAGCAGCTGTATTAGGTTGTTTGCAGATGATGCTGTCATTTATCGAGTAGTTAAGTCATCAGAAGATCAAAACGAATTACAAAATTAGAAAAGATATCTGTATGGCGCGAAAATCGGCAGTTGACCCTAAATAACGAAAAGTGTGAGCTCCTCCTCATAAGTGCTATACGGAATCCGTTAATTCAACAAAATACCTGTTGTTGTTATTATTGTTGTTATGCTCAGTACAGAGATTGGTTTATGCAGCTCTTCATGCTACTCTATCCTGTGCAAGCCTCATCACCTCCGAAAACTACTGCCACCTGAATCTGCTTAGGGTATTAATCTCTTGGTCTCCCCCTACGATTTTTACCCTTCACGCTTTCTTCCAAAGCTAAATTGTAATTCCTTGATGTCTCAGAACGTATCCTACCAACCGATCCCTTCTTCTAGTCAAGCTGTGCCACAAACTGTTCTTCTCCCCAGTTCTGTTCAGTACTTCCACATTAGTTACGCGATCTACCCATCTAATCTTCAGCATTCTTCTGTAGCACCACATTTCGAAAGCTTCTGTTCTCTTCTTGTCTACACTGTTTATCGTCCATGTTTCGGTTCCATATATGGCTACACTCCATACAAATCCTTTCATAAAAGACTTTCTAACACTTAAATCTCTATTCGATGTTAACAAATTTCTATTATTCAGAAACGTTTTCCTTGCCATAGCCAGTCTACATTTTATATCCTCTCTATTTTGACCGTCATCAGTTGTTTTGCTCCCCAAATAGCAAAACTCATTTACTACTTTAAATGTCTCATTTCCTTATCTAATTTCCCCAGCATAACATGATTTAGTTCGAGTACATTCAATTATTCTCGTTTCGCTTTTCCCTCCTATCAGACACTGTCCATTCCGTTCAGCTGCTCTTCTAGGTCCTTTGCAGTCTCTGACAGAATTACAATGTCGTCGGCAAACCTAAAAATTTTTATTTTTCTCCATGGATTTTAATTCCCTCTCCAAATTTTTCTTTTGTTTCCTTTTCTGCTTGCTCAGTATACAGATTGAATAACATCTGAGATAGGCTACAACCCTGTCTCAGTCCCTTCTCAACCACTGCTTCCCTTTCATGCTCCTCGACTCTTGTAACTGCCATCTGGTTTCTATACAAACAGCCCTTCGCTCCCTATGCTTTACACCCGCCACGTTCAGAATTTTAAAGAGAATATTCCAATCAGCATTGTGAAAAGTTTTCTCTATGTCAACAAATGTTAGAAACGTAGGTTTGCTTCTCCTTGGCCTATCTTCAAAGATAAGTCGTAGGGTCAGTATTACCCTGTGTGTTTCAACATTTCCACGGAATCCAAACTGATCTTCCCCGAGATCGGCTTCTACCAGTTTTTCCATTCGTTTGTAATGAATGCGTGTTAGCATTTTGCAATCGTGACTTATTAAACTGATAGTTCGGGAATTTTTACACCTTGTAACACCTGCTTTCTTTGGGATTGGAATTATTATATTTTTCTTTAAGTCTGAAAGTATTTCGCCTGTCTCATACATCTTGCTAATCAGATGGAGGAGTTTTGTAATGGCTGGCTCCCCCAAGGCTATCAGTAGTTCTAATGGAGTGTTGTCTATTCCCGGGGCCTTGTTTCGACTTACGGCCGCGCAGGATAGCCGCGCGGTCTCAGACGGGGTGGCCGCGCGGTCTTAGGCGCCTTGCACAGGTTCGCACGGCTTCCCCTGTCGGAGGTTCGAGTCCTCCCTCGGGCATAGGTGTGTGTGTTGTCCTTAGCGTAAGTTAGTTTAAGTTAGATTAAGTACTGTGTAGTTTGGTCCCACAGAAATTATCACAAATTTCCAAATTTTCGACTTTCAGTCTCTGTCAAATTCTTCATGCAGTGTCATATCTTTTATTTCATCTTCATCTACGTCCTCTTCCATTTCCATTGCCCTCAAGTACATCGACCTTGTATAGACCCTTTACCACCTTTCTGCTTTCCCTTCTTTGCTTAGGACTGTTTTTTCCATCTGAGCTCTTGATATTCATATAAGTGGTTCTCTTTTCTCCGAAGGTCTCTTTAATTTTCCTGTATCTATCTTACCCGTAATGATATATGCTTGTACATCCTTACATCTGTCCTCTAGTAATCCCTGCTTAGCCATTATGCCCTTCCTGTCGACCACATTTTTGAGACGTTTGTATTCCTTTTCGCCTGCTTCGTTTACTGCATTTTTATGTTTTCTCCTTCCACCAATTAAATTCAATTTCTCTTCTGTTACCCAATGACTTCTACTAGTCCTCGTCTTTTCACCTACTTGATCCTCTGCTGTCAGTACTATTTCATCTCTCGAAGCTACCCATTCTTCTTTTACTATATTTGTTTCCCCTGTTCTTGTCAACCGTTCCCTGAAACTCTCTCTGAAACTTTCTACAACCTCTTGCTCTTTCAATTTATCCAGGTCCTATCTCCTTAAATTCCTACCTTTTTTCAGTTTTAAATTACAGTTCATAACCAATAAATTGTGGTCAGAGTCCATATCTGCACTGGAAATGTGTTACAGTTTAAAACCTGGTTCCTAAATCTCTGTGTTACCATTATATAATCTAAAAATACGGCATTTCAGTGTTCTGACCGCTATTTTTTATTTTAAATGACCGGTTTCAGGGTAGCTGCCCATCTTCAGATCATATATTGCAGTTACAGAGTAACTGGGCTCTACAGAACTATCGGTTCTCTGTCATACGACAGTCACTTGTCATATGACAGAGAACCGATAGTTCTGTAGTGACAAGTTACTCTGTAACTGCAATATACGATCGGAGGATGGGCAGCTAGCCTGAAACCGGTCATTGAAAATAAAAAATAGCGATCAGAACACTGAAATGCCACATTTTTATTTAATGAACGATCGCGGAAATCACATTAAGACATACATCTCTAGTTTTGATAAATTGTATAATCTACCTGAAACCTTCCAGTGTCTCCAGGCCTCTTCCACGTATACAGCCTTCATTCATGATTCTTAAAACTCGTGTTAACTATGATTAAGTTAAGCTCTGTGCAAAATTCGACCAGGTGGTTGCCTCTTTCATTCCTTAAACCCCAGTCCATATTCACCTACTACTTTTCCTTCGCTTCCTTTTCTTACTGTTGAATTCCAGTCCCTCAAGACTATTAAATTTTCATCTCGCTTAGCTATCTGAATAATTTCTTTCATTGCATCATCCAGTTCGTCGATATACTCATCATCTGCGGAACTAGTTGCCATATAAACTTATGCTGCTGTGGTAGGCGTAGGCTTCGTGTCTATGTTGGCTACAATAATGCATTCACTATGCTGTTCGTAGTAGCTTATGCACGTTCCTATTTTTTTGTGTTCATTATTAAACCTACTTCTGCATTACCGTTATTTGACTTTGTATTTATAACTCCATATTCACGTGAGCAGAAGTCTTGTTCCTGCTGCCACTGAACTTCAGTAAATCCCACCATATCAAACTTTAACCTATCCATTTCCCTTTTTAAATTTTCTAACATACCTGCCCGATTAAGGGATCTGACAATCGACTCTCCGATCCGTAGGACGTTAGTTTTGTTTCTCCTGATAACGACGTCCTCCTGACTAGTCCCCACCTGGAGATCCGAATGGGGGACTATTTTAGCTCCGGAATATTTTACCCAAGAGGACGCCATCATCATTTAACCATAAAATAAATCTGCATGCCCTGGGGAAAAATTTAAGGCTGTAGTTTCCCCTTGCTTTCAGCCGTTCGCAGTGCCAGCACATCAAGGCCGTTTTGGTTGATGTTACAAGGCTATCAGTCAATCATCAAGACTGTCGCCCCTGCAACTACTGAAAAGGCTGCGGCCCTCTTCAGAAACCACACGTTGTTTGGCCTCACAACAGATACCTCTACGTTTTATTGGCAAAACATTTAGAAGATGCAACTGATCTGCCAAAGAGATTGCCTACATTATTCTTGTCCGTTCTCTTTTGGAGCACTGATGCGGGATGCGTGATTATTACCAGATAGGATTAATGTAGTATATTAATAAAGTTAAAAGAAGTGCAGCACGTTTTGTATTATCAAGAAACATAGGAGAGAGTGTTAGTGACATGATGCAGGATTTGGAGCGGGCATAATTAAAACAAAGGCGATTTTCCTTGCAAGTTCCAATCACCAACTTTCTCCTCCGGAAGTGAAAATATCTTGTTGACGCCGATCTACGAAGGAAGAAACCATCATCGTAATAAAATAAGGGAAATCAGAGCTAGCACGGAAAGATATAAGCGTTTGTTTTCCCTCGCGCTGTTCGAGATTCGAATAATAAAGAAATATTGTGAAGATGGTTCGATAAACCCTCTTCAAGGCACTTAAGTGTGATTTGCAGAGCATCCACGCACATGTGGACATAGAAGTACTTTTTGAAGTACCCTCATACATAAATGACCATATGGATTAAGTCTATTAATTATTTAAGATGCACTAATCTCCACGGAGGTAACATCACTAGAAACTTGTTAACAGATGCAGAGAGATTTGCAAATGATCAGTCTGGTGCAAAGACTGGCTGTTAATACTAGATTACACGGAATATTTCGCTACTGTAGGGGCAAACGAAAGGCGCTAGTAATCTTAATAGAGGTTCGGAAACCATCGATTTCTCAGATAGGACGTGTTATGACTGAACCTATGATCATCTCTTAAGGACCCTTTCATGCTCAGATATTAGAACCGACTTGTCTGAACACAGAGTGTTCACAACGAAAAATCGTTACACGTGGATGGATCGCCGACTGAAAAATTTGGCTGTGTTCCACCTGTGATAAGTCTGGTGATGCTTAAATTGACGAAGTCCAAGACGTACCGGCCCGACAAAGTGCTTTGGGTAGTTCATACGCAACACGACATGTTTCCGGAATTAAGTGACTCGACGATGAAGGTGGTAAAATAGCAGAACATTTCAGACCAGCATAGTTTCTGCCTGGTGCCAAGTACCTAAATCTTACCGCAGTCTTTCATAAGCACTTATCTATTTGCTCATTACAGAGTCCTTTCTACTTGTATACAGTGTAATATAATGCAACATCACAATGAATGTCTCTTTATCCTATGTGGTTAACCAGTATTCCTTTGCCGAATTTAGCTCCTTCAAATCATGAACATGCGGAAGCGTTACACATTTTAGAGACAGTTCTTTTGTTCATGTTATCTGCACTGATCTTTCCTTTTTATAACTTCCGAAATAGTAGCTCTACGTAGAGTAATTATCTTACAAGCAAATTTAATTAATTTAGACTTGGCCATAAAATACTCTGCACTATCTCACTACTTACTCAGGACTATGAGAAAGTCGCGTTGTGGTTGGAAGTTGTGAGTGCGAATTTAGTACTGCAGACAAGATTTGTAGACCAGACCTGAGCGTGTAAAGGGCCCTGTAACACAGTCTCGAGTATCGAAACTGCACATACGTGCTTGAGGGCCAACACGTTGCAGCATGTGATCCACATGGCCCCCGGCATATGGAGGCAGTCTGCTGCACGTCTCCTCAACGATACACTCACACCTTCAGAAATCCCAGGCGTGTTCCGAATGCATTGCAACAATCGAGAATGCGTTCCTGAAGTTCATCGACGATATAAACAGAGCTGGCATACACCAAAGATTTTAGTATTACCCACACAGAAGGAATTCAATGGGTTCAAGTGGGAGATCTAGGAGTCTATGGTCTTTGGTAAACACGATCAATATAACTGTCAAAACGTAGGATCCCAGGATAATGATAAAAGCGAATTACGCCTCCCTTACGATGCTTCGAAATAAAATTACCCTTACTGATTAACAATGTTGTAATATTGTCATGTGGTTCCTACGATGTATCGAGAAATTCGTTGGTTTCAGGAGCAGTATTTACTATGATTATTTGCTTGTTTCATTGTTTTCTACTTGCCCCTCTAGTCTGTACCCTTAATAGTCAAATTCCCTGTATAATGTAATTGTAATATGACGAAAATGACGTTCGATCAGTTGATGGGTGATCAGAAACTGGATTGTCACAAACTTCAAGTATGAGTTTCACTCCTGAGGGACGACAGATAGAACGCCTGTAAATTCTAGCCTTGGAGAAGGCAGATGAGTGATTCTTATATGTTGCAAGAGTCCTAAGAACATTTAATTAAAGCGCGGAAAACGTGGCTTACAGAACATGGAAAAATGCGTGGCGCAGTATTTTCTTGCAATATTTACTTATTACGACCGGGTTCAGTCACCGACCATCTTTCAAGTAAATGCACAACGACGTGGCAAAAAGAAAAAAGTAATATAACATCAAAATAGAATACAAGGCCCTATGGAATTAAACAGTCAATGTCAAATACTTACGAAAGAAATATCATAAAGACCAACGAACACACATGTGCGCAATAACATAGGAACATATTAGCCTAATGCTATGTCGTAAATTACATAAAGGTACAACAACCAAACGCCGTGCTTAACATTGTGGGAAATCACTACGGTTTTTTTCGGTCGCGTCTGATCGTACTGAAATACATGTGTATGGTAGACATATTATTTAGAAATATAGGGTGTTTCAAAATTAATATACGGGTTTTAAGGCTTGGTAGCATTTATTACATTCAACATATAAATAACGCATGAAATGAAAGAGCAACTCAAACAGATTTGCATGTATACCCGTGCGTAAAGAGAAGAGTATGGAACAACCAAGAATATATGAAAAACATCTTGAACGAGCGAGACTCTATCACGAGTAGTCCAAGAACTCAGTTCGTTCTTGTCGTCCGCAGTTGTTACAAACTCTAAAGCACACATACTACGGCTTACGTGAAACTTCGCAAACGAATTTTGCTGCATGAGATGAAGATTTTCTGGATTGTGTCGTCTTCAGTGGTGAATCAACACGTCACCTACATGAAAATGTGAACACACTTAATGTGTGAATTTGGGGGCAAGGAAATCCCCGCGAGATAGTGCAGTTGCGACGAGACTTCGCTCGACTTTTTCGGTGAAGAAACTGTAACTGGTGTTTGTCAGCAGCAAAATGGTGCGCCATCTCACTGGCTTAATTCAACATGCGACCGGTTAAACGACGTTGTACCCGACCGCTGGATTGGCCACAAGGCGCTGGATGACAGAGGTAGTTTTATATGATCTTCATGTTCACACACTATCTGATCCTATGCTATTTTTGCCTTTGTGGGTTCATAAAGGATAATGTGTACATGTCTCCGTTACCAGGTGATCTATCCGACTTCAGAAACTACACTGTTGCAACAATTACTAAAGACGTAGTGATAAAGGTTTTGGAAAAACTCGCCTATCAACTCGATATATGACTATGGTGCTCACATTGATCACTTTTAAGAAAAACAATGATAGTTGTTCTTTCATTTGATGTATTATTTATAATTGTAAGTTAAGTGTAATAAATCCTACAAAGCCTTAAAACCCGTATATTCTTTTTGAAATACCCTGATATGTGACAATAGGCATAATCAAGAAATTTTTTAAAATATAAATGTGTACAAATCCAGCTATAATCATAGAGGATAAGACATATAATAGAAGCAAGTTAGCCAGTACCACCTCATAGTTGAAAAAATATTATTACACAAACGAGTGAGAAGTAAAATACCTGGGTTCAACATTATATGTCATGTAATCAACAAAAATTAAAATAATAATTCATGAATACAAAAAGCTCTAACGAAATTAAATACGTAAGTCCTCATTCGTTCCTGCACTGAAGAAAAAGTTAGAAACCAAGTGGCTCAGAAATGAAAATAAAATTCATATTTCGTGAGGACTCCATTAATTACATCCACTGAAGTCCTATGCAACTGAGTCGTATTAACGAATATAGTGGAACATCCATTGTCCTACATTTCACGAGTACATATTCTTATTAAATTGCAATACTTTAGTCGGTCATTATAAACTCATGTCAAAATAACTAAACATCCAGAGGTATATGCTAACCCACATTGAATTACAAGCCAACAAATCACGGTAAGAGAAGGAGTTTCATAATGTAATCATACATAAGCCAGGTTCATAATTTACTTAACAAATGGAGGCAGGGGGGGGGGGGGTGGCGAGGTTTGTGCAAAGATGGATGGGAGATGTGAAGGGGCAGCAACATAGTTAATACTCGCAGTGAACATGATTACTCCATATCCACAGTGATAAGCTGAAACCAGAAGACTTTGAAAAACCAAACACATTTTGAACACGAAAATAAAGGCAGACCAAAATATACTGTTCAAAGTCCATATGTACTTCAGCTATGTAGAGCATAACCAAAGAAGCACGTTTATGTGGGAGAGAAGCTTAGAGCATCATATTACTACTGTCCAGGAACTGACCCAACGACTATGAAATGTACACTAATGGACAATAAAAAATGAGGACTGAAAAGTACAACAGCACTTATATTATATTTTTATGTACTCATACATAAGATTCAGAATACTAATTCTAATTATTATTAAAAAAACTGCTCAAAATTCCATGTTATGTAGTTAATTAAAACAGTTAACTAATATGAATAGAAGAAAATATAAAGACAATAAAATGCAAGTCATCATTCGTCCATCTGATGAAGTACAAAAAAACATCATAAACCATTTTTCAAGAAAATATGAAAATGAATCTCATAGGTCGTAAGGATATCCATTAATTAATCTTATTATAGTTCAATATGATGGAGCCATATTAAGGGATATAGTAGCAAATCTGATATCCACTTTTTCTTGAGGAGATATCCTTTTTTAAGCAGTTGTAATATATGATTCATAACATACATAGTACAGTAACTCAATCTCCAAGGATATATGCTAAATTGCATAAAATTATAAGCCAACACTTCAAGATAATATACGAAACTTCAAAGTTTAGGCACACATCATTCACATTCCTCATATACATAACAAAATATAGAGGGGGGGGGGGGGGGGTAGGGAGAGAAGAGTGCAAGGGCAAGAGGGGTTGGATGTTCGGCTTACAGAACTGTTCTAACAATTATTTAGTGTTGCTCGTCATTGTGGGATAGTTACCAAGTAGGATTAGGAAAAGATATAGAAAAATTCGAAAGAATGGCTTTACGATTCGTCATGGGTTTGGCTATCGTGCGTGTCACATGAAAGCTCACACAGTATGTTCGACTGGAGCTCCCAAAATTCATGAAGTGACTTCTCAAGACCCCTTCCGGTTAGTCACTTAAATATTCCAATATCATAGTTCGTGAGGACTCCATTAATTGCATCCACTCCCGCAATCGATTTCACTCCCTTGTTAACATACAACTGTTTTTGAAACGAGCGTAGATTTGCAGGTTGATCTCGTTATAAAAAAACTTTCAGCTACTCTAGACGGTGTGATCTTTTGTGTGCTGAGGGACAAATAGTGTTATTAGACTAGGCAAGAAGTTGTCTACCTTTAACATTTCACTGACAAGAAACAGCCACGTATATGCCGAACGGCTAACCCAGTTCAATGGTTCGTAGCGCATAATCCCACTGGCAAGCCTTGAATCTAATGGCTTCGAGGAGCAAACAAATTTGATTTTCAGTATTTCATAGAATTATTTGGAGAATTTTCAAATTTAAAATGCTGTCGTAACTTTCTTTTTGAGAGGTATCATCTTACATTAAAGATATAACACAGTTACGCAAGTATTACAGTTAAAAGCTGTGCATGTATCTTGAGTGAGCGTAACTCACCAGGCTCAAATGTCAAGACTATAATAATCCAGTGTTTGAGTTTGAGAGTGCTTAGTGACTTGCAACAAACTCTACATATAATTTCAAAGCTTTATAAAAAATTTTCCCATTAACAGGACACGCAAAAGGATGAAAGGAAAATAGTTTATAGCTTACAACATTTTCTGCATTCACGCAGTAAAACTAAACTGCCACATCAGAAATGACGTTTTAATTATTACTGCTGTGCTGTGGCAATACGTTTTGCAGGCAGCATCCACTTAGACCACTGAATGTACCCCCAAATTATTCTATGTGGAGATCTGACCTTGTATACACTGAGATGAAAGAAAAAGTAGCTCTCGTTTAAAACAGAGCACAAGTCAATCAAACCGCGCTCATTACGGTGTTTCATAATGAGGCCACTTAGAGATTTCCAACAAACTTTAAACCCAATTTCAAAACTTCTCTAAACTTTTTTTGTTGGTTACAAGCTGAACGTACGATATTTAAAACATTAACTTATCTGTAAAGCAATGAGAAGTTTGAAACCGTTTTATGGAATGAGTTCAAGTCTTCAAATAATCGTGAGTTTACCATTTGTGTCGGCAATCAGAAACCAGAATAGATGATTTCCATACGCCATTTGTGTAAAACAACTGATGATCGGAAAAAAATATTTGTCCTGTCTAACAAAAACGCTTCAGGCCTTAATATTGAACACGGCAGTAGAAAACGGTTTCCGAAATTAGATTTTCATCTTCCGTAAGCTGCATCGCTTGTAAACGTTGTAAGCCAGCGGCAGAGAGACGCACTGCGAACGCCACACGTAGCCCGGCCTGTGTATCTTCTCTTTCCGGTAGTGCTCTTTGTTTGTACTGCCGCACGGCTAGCGCGACTCTGAACATCCGTGGAGCGCGGAAAGACAGTCGTTACGTTTCCATCCAACACCTCTTCCGGAAGACGAAATCCACATTTCGTAAACCGTTTTCCGCTGTCGTGTTTACGTGTTAAGATCTGAAGCGGATTTACAGGCCCAGTTAAATGTGGCGTATGGAAAACAGCTCATTCAGTTTCTGAATCAGTCAACACAATCGTTATTTCTCTTCTCTTAAATATTACACATAAACAGCTTCATGCTCAGTCTAATATTTCTGCTTCTCCATCACAGCACTGTAAGTTCATATTAACCGAATATTCTGAAAGCAAGACATAACTTGACAACCCAAGCACATTACAAACGAGTTATGTTTACATGGGAGCAAAAACCGATTGCGGAATTGGAAAACCGGCAGCTAGAAGCGGATTTCCAGTATCGATTTTGAAGTGTTTACACGACGAGCAAAAGCGGTATTGGGAAATCGGTTTACGAAATCCAATTTTGGGAGCGCCATGCAAACGTCATGGAATGTGCAGCTGACAAGCGAAGCGTGTGGTCTCGTTTGTCGAGAAGACTCTATGAGGTAGATTTGTACAGAACAGACGACATATGCGACACACGTGTAATAAAATCGCGAGTATTCTGTAAAGATCGAATTCCGATGAAGTTTCATATATTCCTGGTAACGCAAACTGTTTTACGGAGTTTGAAGTATCACAAATTAAGGCGGGAGGATATCATTCGTTGGGCGTAATAAAGATTGATCTCTTACAACCATGACCTCAAGTCCATTATAGACAAAAAAGTGATTTCTAGCAGCTTATAACATTTACTACAACATTTTGCGACCACAGATTGTTTATCTATGCTATTGAACTCACACTAATTAATTCGAAGGATCTTATAAACTCATTCCTCTGGCAATGAACTTTTGCTCATAAAAGGCAGAACTGTGACTCTTAAATAGAGGAACAATTAACCGATGTTTTCTAAATAAATTAAATTATTCATAACGGGGGAGTAGTATAATTGGCTCACATTTATATAATGTCCTTTTATAACAAGCTACGAATCCTCACACGAGACTGGGTTATGATATGTGGACTTTTTTGTGAACAGTGCATGATTCGCACTGGTCAAGGAATATGGAAAGAGATCCAATTGAGGCACCTAGTACTGACAAATATGGGGACTTCTAGTGTAAGTTGAGAGGACAGATTGTGATGAGGGACCGAGAAATAACAGCCTGTTAACGTAGTGTAACTCTACGAAATAAATATTGAACTTGATAAGAATCCATGGAGATGGATCAAGGAAACAAGCACTTGATTACCACACACTGCCTTCAGCATAGAGAAGCGCTCATAGCAAAACCACTGGAAAGGATTTGAAATCACTTTTAGACAACACTGGTAAAATGATGAATTAAGTCTCAAGTTAAATATGTGACGAGCTAGGAGCACAAAATTGTAACCTCCTACCCCACACAGAAGTTCGTTAGCCATCCAGAGAGATAATACTTACTCGTGTGTATGAACGCAAGTATGGAATACTGTACTTATTTAAGGAAGAAACCAATACCCAGTTTGTGGATGCATTAAAAGATGAGCTCTCGAGGACAAGGCGAGAATTTATGACTGATTTATTTGAAATACTCAACAAGACAAATACTAGTCTTCACGGTAAGAACGCAAATCTCCTTACCGTCACAGACGAAAATGCAATCTTAAGAAAATAAAATGGAGATACGGTTGAGAAAAGCAAAACACAGCAACTCTTAAATGTTTCCGTAGACATCTAAATGTGCAGTTAGTAACAAAATACAATCACTGATTCGTGACCATTGAATGCAACTGATAGAGAGAAAAAAAAAAGCAGTTTCCTGCAGTCTGGCTTTGGGGGACAAATCAGGGCCGACTAATCGCCGGTCGTTCTCTGCCAGCGGCGTTATTGGTTGTATGGAGAAGCGTGGGGTCTTCAAAATGCTCTATCCGCATTTCCACTTTCCTGACCCTGGAGCCGCTACTTCTCATTCAAGTAGCTCCTTATGACTTAAGTGCACGTTTCACCAGTCTCACAATTGAAAAATCCATAACAGTACCGGGAATCGAACCCGGCTGCTCCACTTGACAGCCGAACTCGCTGACCACTCAGCTAAGGAGATGGACTGATTGAAGGAGAGGTTGGATGGGTAGTTCCTAACACTAGATATAAACCGGTATTACTGGGTGAGAAATCCTTTGGTACTCACCAGTACTTGGGGACCTCAGCTTGTTGAAGTGTAGAAACT
This sequence comes from Schistocerca cancellata, assembly GCF_023864275.1. Lineage (NCBI taxonomy): Eukaryota > Metazoa > Arthropoda > Insecta > Orthoptera > Acrididae > Schistocerca > Schistocerca cancellata. Next base: position 60,286,712 of record NC_064626.1, on the reverse strand, counting down.
GACAGACCTGAAGAACGACTTCACTTTAAAACTTAAGTACCAAGAATCGCACTTGCGCAACTTCACCAAGATTACCCCCACCTAAGAGCGCCTATTGTTTTTCTGTAGTTTCCTACAACATATAAATGTGAAAGTATATTTTTTATTATGCAGAATATAAAACAACTGTGGCTTGTTTGAAAAAGTTGGAAGAGGAAATGTGCGTGGATTCGTCCTGCATCCAAGCTCATATATGCAGCAGTGCTTTTCCGAAACTGGACCTGCACACTGAACCTGCTCTGAAGCCGATCTGTTGTGTGTGACGTTAAGATCGAATATGACTTTAGTTAGCTGTGAAGCAGACAGCAGTGTTCTTGTAAGTACGCTTAATACATGTCACTCATGACCAGGCAATAAAGCAGATAGGGTCGCTGAAAGCGATACATAGGTTATATTACGATATACGGTAGACGTGATTGTTGGATATACTGAGGTTTTGCTAAATTGCCCAAGTTGGAAGAGGCAGAAGTAAGACGCACATTGAGTAATTTGACAACCATCGTATGTCAGGCACCATAGCATCAATAGAGCTTCAGAAACCAGTATGAATACTGTAGATTACGTAGAGAACAGTATATCTCAGAATGTGTTTTCTAGGATACACGTTGTTTAAAATGTTTACCAATTACCGATGAGCGATGACAACGTAATGGAGGGACAGAATACAGCAATTTTTGGCTTTCTTTTCAAACGTGATGCTAACTGCTATATTGGAAACTGAAAAATTGTATAGTTGGAAAGATGTATTGTGATTATGTTTCTAGCTGTATGTGATTTATTGTCCCCTCTTTGTTTTCCTAATTTAATCGGTAACAGTTTTAAACTTACAGTATTATATGCACGGGACGACAGATTAATGCTGCAGGTAAAGAAATATGTTTCTTCGTGAATACTGGCATGATCGTAGTTAACGGAGAAATGTTACAGGGCATCAAGACGACTTTGATATCGCTCTTTTCGGAAACTTTTTAATATTCAGAGAGGTTTCGCCACTGCTATCAAAGAAGCATCCAACTCTGATTTTATCTTTCGAACTGAGCTGAAACAGAAACTTTCTCCATAAAGGAATGTTTCTTTCTCTCTAAAAGGTGTGCAAGTAATTAGAAAATGGAAACAAAACCGGCTGCAAGCTACCCGTCGATGGTGCTTAATTATGTACATCCTTTATGGACTTCATTCAGCTTCATGGCGGTGGCATGGAAGTTTTTTATAAGTGCACATTAGCTGATTATTTTTTGTTATAGAATAAAGGTGTGCATCATTCCCCAGTAAATCGTGGTCATTACCTTCATACAGAATAGACAACACATTATCAGCTTAACTGAGAACACGCTTGAGAGAGTCAGGAAGATCAGGTACAGTAGAGATTATTAAAGGAGCTACTGAAGTTTTACTAAATTGCTGAAGGAGGAGGCAGAAGTAAGAGCCATAGTGAGTATTTAAACAACCTTCGTATGTTGGAAGATAAATCAGAACAATAGAAGCAAATTGGGGATGCTGGTTAAATTAAAAGTGGGATGAGGATGAAGAGTTGAAGAACGAAATTACATTGAACTGGACGAGATCCAAAGGCTAAAACGTCGCACGTGTTCGCGATATTTCATTTCCCGTATGTTAACGAATGATACTGTAATGACTGATACTGTAATGATGTTGTCGGTGTCTGCCGCCGTAGCTGAGTGTTCAGTGTAGGTGGCTGTCATGTGGAGGACCGCTTGTGGCTGGTTGCAGTATTTTCTACAGTGTAATTTACGGATACAGCTGTGGTGTTCTCCAACCAAAATGAATAAAATAATGACTGAATTTCTTAAACGCCCATATTGTGCCCAGAGCCGATTTCCATGATCTCACACTGAAAGGGTTCTACTAGCAAAACTACTTCTGTTAACTTCACTCTTTACGTCCTTTTCAGGTATCTGAAATAGATATGCACCGATTTCCGAAAAGGATGCTTACGTGGCAATGCAAAAATCTAAATTCATGTCAGTCTGAAATAGGATTTCAGGATTTTAGAAAAATATTCTTTATTGCGTCTAAATCTACTTGACAATTTTCTGACCATTTCTATGCGACATTTTGTCTTAGTAGACTCGAAAATGCTGTTAGGTAACTGTCCAATGACAAAATGACAAAAAACGAGGGTGAAGAAAAGCTTTCAACTGCCTGTTTGTGCTTGGAGATGGAAAATTTTTCGCCTTACTTATCTTATCAGGATTAGGTGTTATTCGTGCAGGAGATATGACATGACCCAAAAATTTTAGTTCCTCGTCACTAAATATTTGATTCCAGTCTCTGAAAATTTACATAACGTTCAGTCCAATAATTCAAGGTGTTTTTAAAAAAAATGGTTCAAATGGCTCTGAGCACTATGTGACTTAACTTCGGAGGTCATCAGTCGCCTAGAACTTAGAACTAATTTAACCTAACTAACCTAAGGACATCATACGCATCCATGCCCGAGGCAGGATTCGATCTTGCGACCGTAGCGATCGCTCGGTTCCAGACTGTAGCGCCTACAACCGCACGGCCACTCCAGCCGGCGGTGTTTTTCACATATAACGGCTGCAGATCAAGATTTTATCAACACATAGTGTTGCTTTGTTTGGAAATCTCGTCCAATAACTGTACCTAGCGCCATAGCAACTAGGCGATACGTTAAGTCCAAATAGTAAAACAGAAAACTGTTAGCTTCTGTCCGTATGGAGAAAATCTGTGTATTTCCTAGACTCATTTGACAATAAGACCTACCAATAATAACAATAGTCTAGGTTGGTCAAACAGCGTACTGCAGGAAACTTTTGTAACTGCTGTTCTAGATTTCCTGGCTGCGTCTTGACTGGTCCTTTTATTTTATTAATAGCACGTGCACCCAGAAGGAGACATACTTGGCCATTAGCTTCATTTACTGCTAATAATGGAGTACATTACGGAGAATGTGATGATTCACATACTTTCCACTGAAGCATTCGTCTTATTTCTCGATCAACGGCCTCCCGTTTCGTGCACGGAATGGAGTAATATTTACGACAAAATTCGTTATGTGGTATGACGTCCATATGGTACACATATGTATTTATTACAGCAGGATCTCCTCAATAACACACAAATACTTCAAAAGTACGCTTCTTAAATCTAATTGTTGTTCTGTATCCAAATAAGATTGTATTGCCTTATCATGTATATGTGCTTTGTTATTGTCATTTTCACCACACTGGGTCGAGAATAAATCTTCAGGTACACTCCTTAACTTAAAAAAATTTAACTTCAATTCCCTGATAGTACTCTTATATTCCGCTAGGGCCTGTATTAAATTTGCTTCGATATCGATGACCTCGATGCTAAGTAGCACTTACCCAAAGGAAAGTCTAATGTTGCTTTCTTTCCTTGGAAAAACTCCATACCCAATAAGAATTTTAGAATCACGGACGGGGGTACGATCACACCGTTTCCGACGACAATATTTGCTTGTGTCTGCCATTTAATATGTCGCGACTTAACACTTACGGCTCCAACAACACGACAATTTTGTACTGGGAGGTCAGCATTTTGTCTACCTCTTTAATCGTTTTAAACAACTTTTGCGATGAAACATTAATGGAGGCACCTACGTTTCAAACTATTTTGGTAGGAATTTTTCCTATTGTGGCTTGCATTGAGGCTTGCGCGAAGACCTGGGTATGTTTTGTGTGCAGAGGCTGATCCTCCGTCAAGTCGCCTCTGATATCAATACCGTCATTACACCTTGAAAGATTGACGTGAGTGCCTTGATTCACTCCACCAAGTGATATGGCCGTCGTCGGAAGCTTTAATGAGATTTGAAGTGATTTGTCACACCTTGGTTATGTATGTCCGATTGTGGTGTAAGTAACTAACATCAGAGATATCTGCGGACCGTAATTCTGGCAGCTAGTATTAGGCAAACCATGTGGCGTATGATCGATTTTTAAGTGAGCAACTATTGTTCTCAGACGATTGCGGTTAGCGTCACTCAGGTCCCAGCCACCTTTCTGTTCTTATGTACAGAATAGTCTGACCGTTTCCCTGGTAAGCAAGCTGTACTTCCTTTTACGTTTATGTCTCCGTTGGGCATCATCACGTCGCGTAGTCATTTTGGTACTGGTTATTTTCACCATCACATTATAATATACATTAAAGATATGTTACTAAAAATTTTGAATGACGATGATCTGAAAAAACATCTACTACATAAGAATACTCCAGCCCGGAAAGCTGGTACGACTATGTACTCCAGCACACACCATTTTTGATAAAACATTACGGAAATAGTTAGCCATCTTATGATTTGCATTCACAATGCCACAATTTAACGCAGAAAATATTGCTATTCAATGGAATGGACGAAAATTTCAATACTACACGTTGTACGAAGCATGAGAGGCTAAGATTACACGTTGCACATTGCCCTTACCTCAAATAGTGATGCGGTGACGTTCTCAAAATGTTTCCTAGATTTGATGAATGGAGTTCTCCGATGATTTTCCCTCCTGTTTACTGTTTATCTTTAGTTCCCTTTTTAAATGTAGTCTCCGTTGAGATGTGGTACATGCAACATAGAAAAAGAAAGAACATTAGATGATTATAAGTGATTTCGCAGGTTCACCATTTACAATTTTCACTTTACGTTTAATAACATTTACAATCGATCTTTACGCTTAATAAGCTGTTAATATTTGTTTTGGTGAATATACAAGTCAAAAGAGAGAAAATGCGATTATAATGGTCAAATGAGCGACAAAATTAGTGAAGCCTACGTTTTATGCCTATCTTCAACACAATGCTGCGTGACCGTAGAAAGACGATTAATCTGTTTCGTGCGTCAGAATCCACTTTACAATAAATTTACGCCCATAAAATGGCGTCGGACGTCGTTGTCATGTAATTAAGTAAAGACAGGAACGTTTTTTGGAACGTGCTATGAGCACTTACGGCTGCGACAATGGCGACTGATACATTGAACCATCGTATTAGGACGACCAACTACGAATATTTGTTGAAAAACATTAAAAATTATTAGATGAGGACAAAAGTAGTTAAATAATACAAACGACTAAAGAAAATCCTCATGTTATTGTCATTAAGCTAATCGAAATTTAATTGTAAGACACAACCTTTCACTAAATCCATTTACTAAGACATCAATGAGAGAGCAGACAGGGAGCAAGACACTGCTGAGACAATAGCATTTTTCATAAAACAAATCGTGTCGTAAATAAGTGAGATATGAGTGAACAATGTGGCATTACATTATTTAATAAGTTATTTGTAAAAAAAGTATTGTGTACCAGGAGTAAATCTAATGATTGTCTCTAACTAGAAGTCTGTAAATATATGTGTATACAAATTAGCTTATTTTAAATTGACCTAAATCGGTAAATACTTTGACATGTCCTATATCCTTGTAAAAAGAGATCTACAGATGAATAAAGCTACTACTACTACTACTACTACTTCTACTACTGATGGCCATCAGCCTCAATGCAAGCATGAGATTGGCGAACAAGATTCTCACAAATATAGCTGGTGTTTTTCGAATCACGTCACAGGCAGATACAATTCAGGCAACTAATTTCATCTCCGTATCCACTGCGGGCTCACATACAAGTGACTTCAGATATCTCCATAGTAAATAATTAAGGGGATTAAGGTAGATGACCTTGCAGACCATGGAATAGGACCTCCCATTCCAATCCAGTGACCAGGACATACAGCACTGAGATGACTGCGGACATCCACACTGAAATGAGGCGATGCACCGTCATATCCTCCCACGGACAGCCCAGAGTACGTTCTCCAACAACTGAAGTAGAACCAACTCTTCACACGAACTTCAAGTAAACAGAACCTGCATCATGACTTCATAGTAATGAGGCTCGTTCTCTTTGTTTTCTTGCAGGAAACAAAATGTACAAGTAAATAAACAGCAAAGTACGTGTAAATTTGTACGCTTGTTAGTAGCAAATAAGCTGGAAAACAGTTATGTCAGACAAAGCGCTCGTTTATGAAAACTTGAAAAGACGACTCCTGCACGCACAGCGGTTGGGTACGGGACTGAACCAAACTCTACGCTAGCGCATGCACCACCAAGAGTATGGAAAAGCCCTGTATTACGGAGGTAAGCGGAGGTCACATGCTCGTTCTGTGTCGGATGACGTGCTTCTGCGCGTTGTACTATAATACTGTATAAAACGCATTTGATTGTTTGATCAGCAAGAAATTGTGGAATATCATGCGAATTGAAGGTGAATTGGAAAACAACGAAATGTAGGTTTTCACAGTTGATGTTTGCTTTAGTTGAAACTTCCGGGCTGAGTGGCTGTGGTCGCTGCATAATACTAGCCATTCAAGTTGCCAATTTGCCTCTGCAGATGACGCCCGCGAATCAGGACGAAACATCTGTGAATCGTTTTACAAATGGACAATGCTTCTCAGCTCGCAAGTTTTAACTGAAAAAGATAACTGAAATATTTTGGTAAAATAAACGAAAGCTTCGACAGAAATATATCTGTATAAAAGGTTAGATTAGACAGACTATATCAGCAAGGACAAAGGGCCGAAAATCATGGAGCAAACCACGGATAATCAACGTCAGTACTGAATAGATTCTGTCACACAGGAGTATCAAATAATTCTGACAAACAATTTGATAGGGTTCACTGTGATTTTATACATCTTCGATTTGCAAGTGATTTGGCTATTTTCGTATATCCAGAGGTCGGCTTGCGTTAGTAGGGAATATGATGGAAGCGCGGCCAGCTGCGTATGCTGATGTTGACGTTGGTAATTCTCCTTCCTCTACATTGTTCATTCGACAGAGAATCTCCCATAATTCCGTGTGGACAATGACTCAGAGCATCAGTAAACGCAATGCAGAGTTCCACTTTACCACGACTTCTCAATAACGGATAACGGCAAGCTGGACTTTTTGCTGGCCTGTGACAGATGCTGGTTTAGAACCTCATTCTACTCTCTTCTATATGAATGCGTGGTGTCTGTTCTTTCGGTCAGGTCCGAAAGAATAGACATCACGCGGAATCCGCAGCTGTGATACATTTTATGTAAATTGAAGGACAAGGGGGAGAAAGGAAAGAGAAGGGAGCATTGATATCAGCTGCATCCGGATGTTGTGCAGCATCAGCGGCGACGAGTGAAAATGTGTGCCGGACTGGGATTCGAACCAGCGATCTCCGGCTTACTAGGCAGTTGCCTTTTTCTTCCTTTTTTTTTGGTCGCCTTCCCATTTTTATTGTTATTATTATTATTTCGTTTTTTCCGAGAAAGTGCTCTGCCGATTTTGTTTGTTTTTCATTTTTTTACAGTTATGTCATAGCGAGCGATTGCCTTAACATTTTTTTGCGCTAACGATGATATTTTTTTAAAATGATTCAATATTTATTGAGTGTAACTTCCATTTGACACACACATACAAATTAAAGGAAAGAAAAAAATGTAAAAAAATTGCTGTTAAGATGATTCGAACAAGAGACTCTTTTGTTACCCAACTATGGTGGTATGCATTTGGTGTTTCTGACAGCTTTGCACTATATTAGCGAACAATATAAAACAGATCAGAATCCAACTGAGGCTACCCTTCCAGTATTACAAAAAAAAAAAAAAATGGTTCAAATGGCTCTGAGCACTATGGGGCTTAACTTCTAAGGTCATCAGTCCCCTAGAACTTAGAATTACTTAAACCTAACTAACCTAAGGACATCACACACATCCATGCCCGAGGCAGGATTCGAACCTGCGACCGTAGCGGTCGCGCAGTTCCGGACTGAAGCGCCTAGGACCGCTTGATCACCGCGGCCGGCTCCAGTATTACAACAAAAGAACGACGACCCCTCGGAAACATAAGTAAATTAATGTTTTCTGGTCTCAGCTCTCCACAACGGAGTCTCGGGACTGTCTTCTCGGAATACACTCTTGTTCCATAGTTCATTTCGAGATCCATATCAATGTCCAATAGAATTAACTTCTCTTACTCCGTACTACCCAACTGCTGTGAGAATCCGTGAATACACTGTTTAAGTAATTAGCAAAGGTCAGACGATATCTGGAAATAGTTTGCAATTGATCGTGTCGTTTCTATAAGTCAGTCCAAAAGTCGAGCACACCTTTTATACCGACCATAAAAAGGCAGTACACAGGAAGTCCTCTGACCAATTAATGGCATATGTCTTTCATTGGGGAAAGTAGGTCGTAATCGAGCGAAGGAGCAATCCGGGCTGGATGGTGTGGGACGGCACTCGGAGGTAGAAGCCAAGCATCTTCCGAATTAGAAACCACACATCTGCGAAGGTCCACATTTTATGCGATGTTGATCCGCGTCTATCACACCAACCACATGCACATTGCGGAGCCAGCTAGAGAAATGTTGTCCAGTCTTTGTCTCGTCGGAAACTTGTCGTTGACGACTATATACCAGGTGGTGAAGATCTCGTCGGAAACTTGTCGTTGACGACTATATACCAGGAGGCGCAGATCTCCGTCGTAAAATATCTTTAGCGGATCACTCACCAAACCGCAGGCCACGCCATTACTGGGTGGCGTTTTTCAACCACATTCCGAGGATGATACGTCATCAGCTGATCGTATACATCAATCGCCGTAAGAGCCCTCGTACAATGGAGATTCGTGTGCACATATTTATTATAGAGAAAGAATGTTTTGATGTGGTGTAGCATAGGTGCAACGTGATTGGGTGCAGTAGGGGGCAGGCGGGACGGAGCCTGCAGTTCATCAACGAGGAGACAGGTGAGACTACCTCGACGATGGATCCACATCTTGACCATGGTACTGATGTAAAGAGGCGTTTCACGTATTCGAACACTGGTAAGTCCCAGTCTTCTGTTGCGAGGACGAAGCGTCAGGGCATCGTTTCGAATCTTGAAGAAAAGTCCATTATTAACAAAGTAGCCGAAGGCCGCATGTACTGGCTGTGGCATCACTGCAGTCATTGGTAGGATCTGCGCCAAATGAGGTATCCGGCACCCCATGTGGGTGTTAATGAACGCGATCCTTTGGACCACATCTAAAGCTCGAAGGAGATGGCCTCGGACTCCCGTGCCAGTTTGTAAAAGGCGTTTATAGTTCAGTGCCGTCGTACGGCGGACATATTTCGTAAATACGATGCCCAGACACTTAAGTGTGTCCATCGTCCACAGCGGGGGCCACACTTCCCTCTGAGAATATGCCTTGACCATATTCATGCTGCTCCTTGCCGCATTCACACATAGCTCGATCCATCCTATCGCTATCCGGATTTACTCCTCAGAATGGGTGAAAAAGACTATATTATCCGCTTAAGCACGGCGCTGGAATATACACACACGAAAAAGAGTTTTGCAGCACCTCAGTTCCGAGAGTTCCGGAACCTGTACAGAAAATTGGAGTAGAGATCAACACAAACATCATTTCCGCCCTTTTTATTTCTCATAAGAACCACACATTGCATGTTGTACCACCATACAGCGAGACATGCAGAGGTGGTGGTCCAGATTGCTGTACACACCAGTACTTCTATTACCCAGTAGCACGTCCTCTTGCATTGATGCATGCCTGTATTCGTCGTGGCATACTATCCACAAGTTAATCAAGGCACTATTGGTACAAATTGTCCCATTCCTCAGCCGCGATTCGGTGTGGATCCCTCAGAGTGGCTGGTGGGTCACGTCATTCGATCCGTCCCAGGCATGTTCCGTAGGGTTCATATCTGCAGAACATGCTGGCCATTCTAGTCGAGCGATGTCGTTCTCCTGAAGGAAATTCACAAGATGGAAACCATCGGGGCGCGAATTGTCGTCCATGAAGACCAATGCCTCACCAGTATGCTGTCCATATGGTTGCACTATCGGTTGGAGAATGGCATTCACGTGTTGTACAGCCGTTACGGCACCTTCCATGACCACCAGCGGAGTACGTTGGCCCCACATAATGTCACCGCAAAACACTAGGGAACCTCCACCTTGCTGCAGTCGCTGGACAGTGTGTCTAAGGCGTTCAGTACGACATGGTTGCACCAAACACGTCTCCGATGATTGTCTGGTTGAAACATATTCGACATTCATCTTGATGCCAATCCTGAGTCAATCCTGAGTCAATCCTGAGTCAATCCTGAGCAATCCATTCGGCGTTGCATAGTGTCGTGGTTGCAAAGATGGCCCTCGCCTTGGACGTCGGGAGTGAAGTTGCATCATGTAGCCTGTTGCGCACAGTTTGAGTCGTAACACGACGGCCTGTGGCTGACGAGAAGCATTATTCAACATGGTCGCTTGGTGTCAGGGTTGTTCTGAGCCATCATTTGTAGGCAGTGGTCATCCACTGCAGTAGAAGCCCTTGGGCGGCCTGTGCGAGGCATGTCATCGACAGTTCCTCTCTGTGTATCTCCTCTATGTCCGAACAACATCGCTTTGGTTCATTCCGAGATGCCTGGACACTTCCTTTGTTGAGAGCCTTTTCTGGCACAAAGTAACAATACGGACGCGATCGAACCGCGGTATTGACCGTCTAGGCATAGTTGAACTACATCTACATCTACATCTACATCTACATTTATACTCCGCAAGCCACCCAACGGTGTGTGGCGGAGGGCACTTTACGTGCCACTGTCATTACCTCCCTTTTCTGTTCCAGTCGAGTATGGTTCGCGGGAAGAACGACTGTCTGAAAGCCATCATGCGCGCTCGAATCTCTCTAATTTTACATTCGTGATCTCCTCGGGAGGTATAAGTAGGGGGAAGCAATATATTCGATACCTCACCCAGAAACGCACCCTCTCGAAACCTGGCGAGAAAGCTACACCACGATGCAGAGCGCCTCTCTTGCAGAGTCTGCCACTTGAATTTACTAAACATCTCCGCAACGCTATCACGATTACCAAATAACCCTGTGACGAAACTTTGGATCCTTATCTCCTCCGTCAACCCGATCTGGTGCGGATCCCACACTGGTGATTAATACTCAAGTATAGGTCGAACGAGTGTTTTGTAAGCCACCCCCTTTGTTGATGGACTACATTTTCTAATCACTCTCCCAATGAATCTCAACCTGGTACCCACCTTACCAACAATTAATTTTATATGATCATTCCACTTCAAATCGTTCCGCACGCATACTCCCAGATAACTGCTACCACTGTTTGTTCCGCTATCATATAATCATACAATGTATTCGCAATACATTACATTTGTCTATGTTAAGGGTCAGTTGCCACTCCCTGCACCAAGTGCCTATCCGCTGCAGACAACTCGAACCGTGTACCTCCTTCTTGGTGGAATGCGTGGAACTGATTGGCTGTCGGACCCCCTCCGTCTAATAGGCGCTGCTCATACATGGTTGTTTACATCTTTGTGTGGGTTTAACGACATCTCTGGTTAAAGGGATTGTGTCGGTGATACAATATCCACAGTCAACGTCTGTCTTCAGGAGTTCTGGGAACCAGGGAGATGCAAAACTTTTTGATGTGTGTATGTCGACTCAGTGTTATACCCAAAAGATGTTGTTTCAGCCCACATAGAAGCGGCTCAGTCGCTGTTGCATATGGGATCATTGAGGGAGGACAGCCCTGTTAGATTGACTACAGGATGGAGATATGTCATTCCACCCAAGCGTTAATCATCACCCTCGACAAGGCACCATGATAAGGTGGGCAAAGGCAGCTGGGAAGGCTATCTGATACAAGACAGCCAGGAAAGAATGGCTCATTGTATCAAATGCGTGATCAAAGTCCACATAGATCAGGGCTGGCCGGAGTGGCCGTGCGGTTCTAGGCGCTACAGTCTGGAGCCGAGCGACCACTACGGTCGCAGGTTCGAATCCTGCCTCGGGCATGGATGTGTGTGATGTCCTTAGGTTAGTTAGGTTTAATTAGTTCTAAGTTCTAGGCGACTGATGACCTGAGAATTTAAGTCGCATAGTGCTCAGAGCCATTTGAACCATTTTTAGATCAGGGCAGCAAGCAACCTACAAACTGACGCAAGGGCAACTGCATCTCGACAGTCGTAAGGACTGTCTGGATGTTACTGTTCTACCCAAAGATGTTTGTTCATATGAGATAACTTGGTGCAAAAATATCTTAAGATGGATCTCCAAAATTCTGTAGAAGATCTTGAAATCACAGTTGAGGGTTGGTCACCAGAACAACAAGACCGGCTGGCGGAATGGGGACTGCAGATGACAGCAATTCTTCTTACGTCTCCTTCAACCACACGGCGATCAGATACTTGAAGGTCTGGTAGAATTGTAATGGAAAGTCGTCTGGTCTTGGCGATTTATTAACTGCACCCTTGGCAAGCGTGTCCACAACCTCATCACTCGTTATCTCCTCCAAAAGGGGTACCGATGATGTATTATCAAATGTGCCAGCGAGGGTATGGGGCACAGCGCCGAAGTTACACAATGATGTTGCACCTCTTGATGTCGTCGGCGATCGTGGTCGATGAATGCATAGGTGGTGTCTGGCTAGGTCGTCACCCTGTTACCATCCAAGAGATTCATAGCGTGTACAAATTTCTGACGTCTTTGTCGTCGTTCAGAGATAGTTTGGTGTATGGATGGAGGTTCTCCGCTGATTCTATCCTGCTGTCTCGTTCGAACTACAATATCTTCAAGCGTATGGCGAGTAAGGGTGAGAATCTTTGCTCTGGTGCGATGGATCTCCGACTGGCGATCGGGAGATGGTGGGAGTGCCGTAAGTTCTCGGAGATATGTATAACGAGAGTCTGTCGTTTGTTGGTGCCAGACCGAACTTTCTGTATCGTAACTAATCAGCGCACGTTGTAAAGCTGGTCTGACACGTTCTAGGTACCACTGAATGAGGCCCACGTACACACTATGAGTTGCCTACATTGCTGATCCTGTATGAGAGCCACGTTCAGTTTCCATAGCCCCCAACTTCTCCACATCATCTGGCGGCAGAGGTTGACCATGCAGATGTGCGCACTGTGGTTTGAGAAAGTCTGCTGCTAGAACTGCCATCACAAGGTCAGAGGAGACAGAGGAGACATAGATGCGATCGAGTTTGCTGGCTGAGTGAATGGTCGGGGGAGAACACCATGTAATACCTCCCAAGTTTCAGCAAGAGTAAGTTATTGTACTAAGTGATGCATTTCAGGTCACAGAGCGTAGTTTGATTGTTGATCTATCTGAAACAGTATACTATTAAAGTATGCACCAATAATGATGTGATTATAGAGGCCTAAGAAAAGAGGCGCAAGTTCTTCCGCATAAAACCGTGACCGGTCTCGCCTTTTATCAAATCAAATGGTTCAAATGGCCATGAGCACTATGGGACTTAACATCTGAGGTCATCAATCCCATAAAAATTAGAACTACTTAAACCTAACTAAACTAAGGACATCACACAAACCTATGCCCGAGGCAGGATTCGAACCTGCGACCGTAGCGGTCGCGCGGTTCCAGACTGATGCGCCTAAAACCGCTTGGCCACATGGGCCGGCCGCCTTTTATCTGTAGACATTAATAACTCCCTGCATATCGAACGCCAATCCCCCTGCCGATCGCAAATATATCACGTTGTTTACCTCTAGTCCTTCTCGCCCAAGGGCAGCCGTTCCAGTGCCCCCTATAGCAGCAGGAGTGACGTAAGCAGTAAACCCATAGAAGTCTGGGAAACTCTCCAGTCGAACTTCCTGCAATGGGGCAACAGCCACTTACACCACACTCAGCATTTCGCACAGCAGTTGAAGTTTGATACATATGCCAATCGTATAAGACTGATGGAGGCTATCCTGTAAGCTTGAATCTGGTTTGTAGGCAACAGGATGTTGATAGCAACAGGTGGAGGGGGCATAACCGGAACGCAAATCAGCCATGTCCAGCAGCCCCTTCACCGCACAACACATATTAACGTTTCGGTGCCGCCGAGGCTACAGTTGTCTGTGTGTTTTGTGCAAAAGATTCGGGTACATTATCATCTGGTCAGTGGTACGGTCTTCAGAGTCCTTCCAAAACGGACGTGGTGGCTGCTGGAACACTTCACATGATACAGGGCGTCGTTCGTCGTGCTGGTCGGCAATTGAGCGGCTGCACGTTGAAGAGTGAATCAGCCACCCGCCCGGTGGAAGGACACAAGACAGAAAACGGCGTGGTGGCGTCCATCGAAAGTTTATTGTGGTGGTGACAGATCGCATCGTCTCGTAACTGTGTCATGGACGCACTGGCAGCGGTCATCTCCCATTTCTTATGCCTGTTTGAGGACGGCTGTTTCAAAGAGTGCGTCTCTGTGTCAGATGATGGGATTGAGTCCCAATGTCCAAAGGCGGCTGTGGGCACAACCATCGCGTCAACTTCCAAACAGCCACCCGTCTTCTCTTCTCCTCCTTCTAGAGCTGGTGGGGGCGTGAGGATCGACCGTTTTCCGTATTGACAACGCCGGTTGCGAAAGATCTTGAGGGTGGTGGGGTCCACCATGTATCTGACTGGGATCCGTCCGGATCGCCGCTACATACGTGAGAAGTACAGATGTCGGACTGCTGGAAGATATCAGAATCGTTGTCGGAGCTGGACGGTCCGTCGCTGCAGATATTCTGATCGAATGTGGCCCTCTTTTCTGCAGCCTGAGCAGGTCTTTTTCTTGCCATCGTATATGATGATCGCTTGGGATCCCCCGATGTAGAGGTAGAACAGAATACGCTTACTGAGTTTAATGCATACCTGTCGCACTCCGTTCAGTACAAGTTAGATGTTAAATTGTGCCCACTTCTCTGCGACGTCTCTGTTGATCCACCATGGATAAGCGGCATCAGCTGGTTAAGTAATTGTCACTATCAATGAAATTCTCGAACAGCCATGTAACTAAGATGTTATTTGATTTTATTTTTTCCAATATACCATCTTCAGGCCCCATATGCATGTCTCAAAATAAATTATTATGCCATACAGTGCCATATACCCACGGGTTTTCACAAGTGCTTCATTGAAGACATGGTAGGAACTTGGAATGTTAAAATAAAATAACGTCTTAGTGACATGGCTGTTGGAGAATCTCTTTGGTAATATCAATCTCTGCGATGTGGCTGTGAATAGTTCCATAGGACTTAAGTGCAGCCACCACAGCGTCTGTGGGCACTTCGGACGAGAATTCGAATGGGCGCATCGAGCTGAGTCTGAGACCCGCATGATCCACAGCCACTGGGCCAATGTTGCTATCACAACGCTGGAACTTGAGCACATCTCTCGTCTTCTCTAAATTCGCGTCGCATGCAGCATGAGTCACTAATTTAACGTAAACCACGCTGCTCACAATTGAGAGGTGGATTCCAACAAGGTCGGTCCAAGGAATCTTCAGTTCGTCTCGAAGAAGTCGTTCTATTTCAAGTGCTTTGTGACGTGCATATACATTCGATAAACTGAATTTCACTGTCGATTTCCGATATGAATTGACCACCTGCTTCGATAGACACTCATTCATGCAAAAGCCGCTGTAGAACGTAAACACCTCGATATGGACCACCACAGCGACGATGTAAACACCCCCGTCCGCACTTCTCTGCTGACGAAGGCGGACTTGAACCATTGCGCCACTCTGACACAATGTTTACCGCAAATTCAGCGGACTGTCTCGCCACGCCTCTCGGCCGACTCACATTCCCACGTAGCGCCACCTGTGATCAGTCCCAGCCCCTGCCCTGCTCACTCGCTACTTACAAGGGAACCTCCCCATCGCACCCCCCTCAGATTTAGTTATAAGTTGGCCCAGTGGATAGGCGTTGAAAAACTGAACACAGATCAATCGAGAAAACAGGAAGAAGTTGTGTGGAATTATGAAAAAAATTTGTAAAATATACAAACTGAGTAGTCTATGCGAAGATAGGCAACATCAAGGACACTTGGAGTCAAGGAGTGTCGTGGTTCCTTGGTTAGCGTGAGCAGCTGCGGAATGAGGGGTCCTAGGTTCAAGTCTTCCCTCGAATGAAAAGTATAATTTTCTATTTTCAGTTTATGTGACAAACTCTTATGTTTTCATCACTTTTTTGGAAGTGATTATTACATCCACAACAAAACCTAAATCGGGCAAAGTAGAAGAATCTTTTTACCCATTCGCCAAATGTACAAGTTAGGTGGATAGACAACATATTCCTGTCATGATACGAACATGCCGTCACCAGTGTCGTATAGAATATATCATATGTGTTTTCCTGTGGAGGAATCGGTTGACCTATGACCTTGCGATCAAATGTTTTCGGTTCCCATTGGAGAGGCACGTCCTTTCGTCTACTAATCGCGCGGTTTTGCGGTGCGGTCGCAAAACACAGACACTAAATTTATTACAGTGAACAGAGACCTCAATGAACGAACGGACAGATCATAACTTTGCGAAAATAAAGAAAGTAAAATTTTCAGTCGAGGGAAGACTTGAACGACGGACCTCTCGTTCAGCAGCTACTTTCGCTAACCACGGGACCAATGCGCTCATGAGCTCAGAGTTAACTTGATGTTGCCTATCTTTCGCATGGACTACTCAGTTTGTATATTTTACTAATTTTTTTCATAGTTCCACACAACGTCTTCCTGTTTTCTCGATTTATCTGTGTTCAGTTTATCAAGGCCTATCCACTGTGCCAACTTATAGCTAAATCTGAGAGGGGTGCGATGGGGAGGTTCCCTTGTTAGAGGTTCCTGCAGGGGGTCAGACCATCGTTGTGCATCATTGCTGAACGCGGTGGATTCATTGCCCATTGAGGTGAATCAATTAAAAGAATTTGTGGCGCCTCAATGGGCAATGAATCCACCACATTCATTGCGGATGTCAATTACTCGTACATCGAACCTCCTGTGGGGATTTCTAAGTAGCGAGCGCCCTCACAGGCTCAGCATTCATTTACTGGGTACAGGCTTGCTCTGGTCATGCTTCAGCGACCACCGAGCAGTGTGGAGGTGCAATGTTGTGTGTCGCAGGGAATGTGGATCTTGGCTTGCATGACCGGATCGCGAGTATGGTACAAGCCTCTATAAAAGAAACACTCTCAATCTCAAGGTGTGCTGCATGCTGATACGATGCATGACTGCTGAGGCGGAGCAATTGTTAGCGGGCAAGCTCTGGGGAACCCGCCTTATCTCACTTTACCAGGTTTATGCAGGCAAGCGGAGGTCTGTCTGGTGGACTTTCCTCCCTAGCTGCTGATGTGACCGCTACATCCCAAAGTCCTCTCATCACACTAGGAGGCCCACTGTGCTGGACTGATAAGTGCCGTGCAGTCGTACAAGTCAGGCGTGCAGCTTGCAACAGTTTAAGAGCCTTTCAATCAGCGAGAGCAAAGGCTCGACACATCATCAGTGAGAGTAAGAAAACGTCATGGCTTATGTTCCTGGACTCTGTCAACTGTTCCACCTGTTCACTTGCAGCGTGGGAAGCCATCAGGAGGAGATGGTGATGATGATGTTTGGTTTGTGGGGCGCTCAACTGCGTGGTCATCAGCGCCCGTACAATTATCCAATCTTTGCTCAGTCCAATTTCGCCACTGTCCTGGATGATGATGAAATGATATGATGATGGAATGATGAGGACAACACAAACATCCAGTCATCTCGAGGCAGGTGAAAATCCCTGACCCCGCCGGGAATCGAACCCGGGACCCCGTGCTCGGGAAGCGAGAACGCTACCGCGAGACCACGAGCGGCGGACCCATCAGGAGGAGTTCCAGTAAAGACAGTCGGTTACCTATAGCGGCGTTGTTGACTCAAGGGTGTCTCCAAACAACACCTGGAGACATTGCACAGACAGTGGCAGAGCCTTTTGCGCTGTCATTGCCAGCCAGGATCCATTATTTCATCGTTTCCTTGCCACCATGGAAAGGGAGGAGTTCAGACTCCTACAACTGCCCATTCTCCATGTGGGAGATGGATTCAGCACTGTCTGTGGCTAGTGATACTGCGCCCAGTCATGACCAAACCTGATACAGCATGCTTCGATATTTGTCCACAGCATCAAAGGAAATCCTTCTCGAATATTTCACTCCCATATGGAAGACCTGCAACTTTCCCAACTCCTGGGGAGAGGCAATTCTGATATCTCTCTTCAAACCAGGAATGGTGCTCCCATGTCCCAGTAGTCCCCTTAACAAGCTGTATAGAGAAGACCTTGGAGCAAATGGTTAAACATCACCTGGTGTGGGTATTGGTGACCAGGCAGCTCCTAAGTCGCTCTCAGTGTGGGTTCATGAGATTTCGATCCACTGTCGACAACCTAACCTTACTAGAGACGGCTATTCAGCGGGCTTTTCTATGTAGACAGCACTGTATAAGTGCTACCATTTTTTCGATCTTTATGATAAATTTATTTCCTGAAAACCAGTGTATTAGCTCCAGCAATGATGTGTCTGTATGTTTGAAGATATTTTTGGTATAACCCCATAATCAAAATACTGGTGTTATCAACAAATACAACTTTCTGTTTGGCATGAACAGTTTCATTCAGGTCATGTATATGTAAAAGAGAGAGCATTGGACCTAATATCGACATCTGCGGCACACCATAGTTCACTGAAGCTTTTTCTCATGCGTATGTTGATAATCCTAACATACACTCCTGGAAATGGGAAAAAGAACACATTGACACCGGTGTGTCAGACCCACCATACTTGCTCCGGACACTGCGAGAGGGCTGTACAAGCAATGATCACACGCACGGCACAGCGGACACACCAGGAACCGCGGTGTTGGCCGTCGAATGGCGCTACCTGCGCAGCATTTGTGCACCGCCGCCGTCAGTGTCAGCCAGTTTGCCGTGGCATACGGAGCTCCATCGCAGTCTTGAACACTGGTAGCATGCCGCGACAGCGTGGACTTGAACCGTATGTGCAGTTGACGGACTTTGAGCGAGGGCGTATAGTGGGCATGCGGGAGGCCGGGTGGACGTACCGCCGAATTGCTCAACACGTGGGGCGTGAGGTCTCCACAGTACATCGATGTTGTCGCCAGTGGTCGGCGGAAGGTGCACGTGCCCGTCGACCTGGGACCGGACCGCAGCGACGCACGGATGCACGCCAAGACCGTAGGATCCTACGCAGTGCCGTAGGGGACCGCACCGCACTTCCCAGCAAATTAGGGACACTGTTGCTCCTGGGGTATCGGCGAGGACCATTCGCAACCGTCTCCATGAAGCTGGGCTACGGTCCCGCACACCGTTAGGCCGTCTTCCGCTCACGCCCCAACATCGTGCAGCCCGCCTCTAGTGGTGTCGCGACAGGCGTGAATGGAGGGACGAATGGAGACGTGTCGTCTTCAGCGATGAGAGTCGCTTCTGCCTTGGTGCCAATGATGGTCGTATGCGTGTTTGGCGCCGTGCAGGTGAGCGCCACAATCAGGACTGCATACGACCGAGGCACACAGGGCAAACACCCGGCATCATGGTGTGGGGAGCGATCTCCTACACTGGCCGTACACCACTGGTGATCGTCGAGGGGACACTGAATAGTGCACGGTACATCCAAACCGTCATCGAACCCATCGTTCTACCATTCCTAGACCGGCAAGGGAACTTGCTGTTCCAACAGGACAATGCACGTCCGCATGTATCCCGTGCCACCCAACGTGCTCTAGAAGGTGTAAGTCAACTACCCTGGCCAGCAAGATCTCCGGATCTGTCCCCCATTGAGCATGTTTGGGACTGGATGAAGCGTCGTCTCACGCGGTCTGCACGTCCAGCACGAACGCTGGTCCAACTGAGGCGCCAGGTGGAAATGGCATGGCAAGCCGTTCCACAGGACTACATCCAGCATCTCTACGATCGTCTCCATGGGAGAATAGCAGCCTGCATTGCTGCGAAAGGTGGATATACACTGTACTAGTGCCGACATTGTGCATGCTCTGTTGCCTGTGTCTATGTGCCTGTGGTTCTGTCAGTGTGATCATGTGATGTATCTGACCCCAGGAATGTGTCAATAAAGTTTCCCCTTCCTGGGACAATGAATTCACGGTGTTCTTATTTCAATTTCCAGGAGTGTATTTTCAGTGATTGTATCCTGTTTCAGAACAACTTTTTGTTCTCAGTTAGTAAGATATGATGTCTTTTCGTCTATAACATGTAGGATTGCATGCAGGAATTCATAGACTGCTGTGGTTCTGGGTCTTGATTGCCTGAAACCACGCTCATGATTTCACAGCAAAGGTTATTTTTAATAAACCCTAGCAATCTCTTGTAAAAGAGATCTTTGTGAAGCCACTAAGCTGGGCTACAGGTCTGTAATTGTTAACATTGTCTGTTGCTCCCTTTTTGTGCAAGGGAGTTATCTTTGCAATCTTAAGTAGATTAGGAAATGTACCAGTGGAGAAGGAGTGATTAACAATATGCTTCTACAATATCCAGTTTGGTTTATAACATAGTCTACAATGTCATCAAAACCACATGACAGTTTCTTTAATGATCTGATTCGCAGTATGAGTTCGTTGTGTGTGGTATGTTTGATAAACATAGACCTACTGTGGGATTTGTGGTTTTCAATGTGTTGCATTTAAGAGCTTGGAAGTTACTCTGGACGACATTATTTGCTATTTTGCTAAAGTACTCATTGAAGGTATTAGCTACTGTAGTGGCATCAGATACTTGCCCATTTTCCAGATTTAGGCAAATACTCTTTGCCACTGGTTTGGTGCCTGTTTCAGAATGGATAATGTTCCATGTGGCCCATGTATATTATTTTTTAATTTTAAGATGTATTAATCATTAATCCCCTTTTCGCATATTTAGTAACTTTGTTTTAGGTCCTACTGTACTCTTTAATATAATTTTACATCTCTAATGATACAGTAGCTTTTAGTATTTTTAGTATGAATGCAGAAATCTTAGTTTTGCACTAGAGATGTTTGTACCTGCAGTGACCCAACTTTTGTTTCTAGTAGGTTTTAATTTACGTTGCTTAAGTGGAAAGGCAAGGTCAAAATAATATTGACATGTTCCACAAAAGTTATTAAACATTCTATTTACACCTGTTTCGTTGAACACTTCACCCCATGTTTCCAGGCTTAATAGTGGTAAAATTTTACAATATTACCATCATTGATATCCCATCACTCAATCATTTTGATGGATGATATTTTATCTACACATAACTCCAATGTTAGCAACAGAGCCTCATGATCACTGTAGCCCATATTTACTACCTTATTACTGCATAGAGAGTGGGTTACTAAAATAAAAATTTGGTCTAGTGCTGTTTCACAATGTTTAGAGGTAGGTGTATTTATTGTGGGGATTAAACTGAAACGTTTTGCCATGTTCACTAATTCATCTCTGCAGTTTCAAGGTTTAAAAAAATGAATGTTAAAGTCACCACAAATGATTTTCTTTTTTCTTGGATCTAGACTATTAACATCATTTCAGATTTACCCAGGAAGTCGTCAAAGTCGCCATCAGGTCATCTGTAAACGGTTACAATGGTAACGTGGATGTCTGTAAGTTCAGTAGCTGCCGTTTCAAATACTTTTTCATTAGTCAAATCAGAAAATATTTAGAGTTTTTTGTACCTTAGATTTTGCTTTGCAGAGATAGCTGTCCCACCATGTTTATAAACGGACCTGAAGAATGAATTGCTTAGTAGAAAACCAAGTATATTTACAGTTTCTGTCTACTGTTTTCTTGGCCCATGTTCCGTTATTAAGATAACATAACCTGTTTGGTCAGAGTCTAGTATTATTTCTAGTTCTTGTGATCTGTTGGTTACAGATTGAACATTATGATACATTATATGAAATGGGAGAAAGTTTGTTTTGTTTTGCTTATTACTACTACTTTTAGTTATTTCTGATCAACCACTTACCTCAGATAACATCGTGCCTCTGTTTATCTTCTGTTTTTCCTTGGTGTGCTTTCTACTAAAAAATCATTCAGATGGGAAGGGGGCACTTTTTTCCTCCTGCTCACGTCATTGGACACTGCTGCTGGTGCTCCTTCTTGTGTATTCATTTCCGTATGGAGGTTGGAACTGGTGCAGCTGTCTTAACTTTTCCTGGGACATATTCCTTGAGAGGTATCTGGTGTTTACTCTGCTTGTGTGTTGTCAGTCTGAGATGAATTCTCTGACGATGTTCTTGAGGTAAGGGACACTTCACTGCAGTTAGTACGAACATGAGTAGCATTTTCCAGAACTGCTTAGATTGCCTGAGATAGAGGAATGGCACTCGAACTATGTGTACAATGAGTACTCTTCATAATTTCAACGATTTTTTTACAATTAATAGTTTTTCCCCTCCCATTAAGATGCATACCATGCCTGGTAATGAGTTCACGGTCCATCATACTAGGTGGGATTATTTGTGGCAAGCAGAAAATTTGCACTCCTTCTAGCCTATTAACAAAACCTATTTCTTGTGTGTGACATAATATTTAATACAGTTAACGTAATACCGGTAAAGACAAGAGACAAGCAAGACAGTACACATTTTTTCAATCCTTAGGTCCCAGCATTTTTTCTCTCTAATCTTGCTACACATTTAAACGGTGCGATATCCTTTCTGCAAAAGAATCTATTACCTCATCAAAGTTCATCAAAAGATTTGCTTAGTGAAAAATCAGTACCAAAAAAGCTGTTGATATGAATAATGCCCAAGACAGGTGTGGTTTCTCGATTTGATTGCTTCTGTTTTGTGAGTGTCTGTTAGATAAAACGAAAGAGATCTTTCTAAAATAGCAGCAATTGTTACACACGTCAAACAAGCGAGACAGTTTTGGCACAAATGGTCACTTTTATGTATCTCATTTACATAAATGACACGACAGAATATAATTCACGAGGTATCAATATCAGATGCCTATTAGGCATACTACAAGCAAACAGTTTTATGTTAGGAAATAGTTTCACATTTCATTCATATGCTCTAGTTTCTCAAGCGTGAGATCGAAAAGTAGTGGTAGTAGTAGGAACTTTTTATATAAATTGGGAATCGTCACATTCTTCCATATTATTTGTGTGATGTCCCTGTTTCTTCTCCTTCTTCTCATCACTAATTCTGTAACTATTCCTGCCATTTTCAAAATTTATTATCTGGTTAACTTCACTAACCCTGCCAGAATCTCCGGTTTAGCTGTCCGCGTTTATTCTCCTGTTAAGTGTTATTACGTCTTCGAAAACGTTTTCCGCGCCATTCCAAAATAGCATTAAGGGGCTTCTATCCGGGGACTGTACAACTGGCCCTCAGAAGTGTGGCGTTTTTGCAAAATTTTCTGTTAAAATTCCATTTTCCTGAATACACCGAGAAGACAATATGTAATCTTTCTGTCGTATCGGCCGCCGCACAGCAGCCGTCAACTCGGCGCGGCGTGCTACAACACGCGCGGCACACAGCGAGTACCGCTGGCGCCGCACACGATGTCAACAACTGGCGCCAGTGAACGCGTCGTCGTGGGGTTAGCGGCAGCGTACACACCACTATCGATACGGATTACCCTGGCGGCGCTGCCCTAGCCACCAGACTGAGCAACCGTGTAAGGGCGCCATCTACCAACACTCTGATTGGCCGGACCTGCGGATTTAAGCGACCTCCCTGAGCCCGTTTAACCAGTTCAATCTTCGCCGATGACTGTGTTACTACCCGGCTGCTGGATTCACGACGACCGAACGGTACTGTGGCCTCCCTGGCTGGAAACTTGCGACGCGTCGGTATCGACTGGTTCGCAGTGGTTCGGACTTGTATTTTCTACTAGTGACTCTGATTTCTCCTTGGCGCTACAGCCAGCGAAGTGTTATGTAGTCGAACTTAAGTTTTGTTTTGAGTGACAGAAGGTCAAATAAATTTGGTTATCACGGAATATTTGTTGTGTTATAGTGCGGACATAACACTTTCGTATCTGTTCTTCCTCTTAGTCGCTCATTTCCACTCTGACAGTCTAAATGTACGGATTTCGCTAATAATTATAACAAAGCTTATCATTCGCACACCCAACCAACCACATAAACAAACAGCGATTGCCATTCATCCACTCGGACTTATTCGGCTCAGTTTGTATAGCCCCATCCCCTTTTGCCTGTAGGAAAGATTTTTTTATTTCTAGATGTGACGGGGATTCCTCTGGCAGAGACATCACGTACAGTATGCACGCATTCAAAAATTAGCTTATGATTCATTCAGATATCAACTTAGAATGTGTTCAAATACCAACTGGGATGCGTTTCAAAATCGTGTGAACTATCGTTAGACCAGCGTGCGGTGTATGCTGAGCGCTTTGTCAAACAAGATTTTTTTTTCTTCATGAATATGAATTTGGATACCTCGGTTTGCCCCTCCGCCCCTCCCCCCCCCCCCTCCTGAACCCCGAGCCTGGCCTTACAATAAAGCGGATGTGTACGAAGTTGGGCTAAAATCGGTCCAGTGGCTTAGGAGGAGATGTGAAACATATGAGGGCTGTCAGAAAAGTTCTCGGCCCCGCCCAGAGATCGCAGCACTACTCCTCTGATGCAAGTGTTTTGGACATCCCATGGGCAAGGGACCCTCTGCATACCCAGCAGAAGGATCGCCTTGCTGTAACTACGCTATAGTATAGGGTCAAATTTTGAATATTACACATTTCCTCCAGCTTAGACTAATGGAGCATATCGGTTGGTTCTTTTTGTATTATATGTGGTCTATGGTGGGCCCTAAGGAGCTTATGGATGCACCATATAGTTCATGGACAATTCCTGAGAAAACAATAAAAACGTAGTTTTTGTGTACTAAAATTGAACTGTGGATACGCACAGTAAATGGCTTGAAGACCTGCAAAGACCTTGACAATTTTCTTGATATCTTTGTCCTTTTCCGAAATACAGAGATTCAAATTTATCCTACTTTTACAGGAAAATGCGCACGTATTATCAGGTGTGAGGCAAAACTTAGTTTATAAAGCGATGCAGAACAGAGAAATATGCTGTAAAGCGTCTTCGTTATCATCAGAAGTGTTTCGGGAACCCCAAGTTGCAGTACTGAGGCACATGAAAAATTGTGCAGGTGAACTCCGACCTGAGTCGTAAAATTAATTTTGCGTTATTTCAATTTCACATAAATATTCTATCAAAATTTTGCTGACTCTTGCAAGCTTTTTCATATGAGTGACATGCCCTTCTGTGGCAAAGAAGGGAACCGTCGGTAAAGTGCTCCTATCGAAGCACAAAAAAGGCGAATACGGTCCTGTTAGGAGACTAACTGAACAACGGGATACCAGCTACGTTATTCTACCTTCCTCAGCACCTTTAAAATTTTTCCCAAGATCTTTGCCGTGCAAAGGTATTTGCGAACCAGAATCTATGAAAATGACACCGAGGAGGGGAGAGACAGTACAGTGTGAAGAGAAAGCAGTAGCGGGAATGAATGAATGACGTAGAAGTTTTAAGAGAGAGCACTGGCAGTGAGAGCGGCGGTAGGGTTATGACAGGACTTAGCCGACTGTGGCTGTGAGACAGGACACACTGACAGTTCGAGAAAGACAAAGAGATAAGGACAGTGAGATGGGCTGAGTGAGAAAGTGGAAAGTGGGAGTGGATGGGTATGAGTGAACTATTTGGGTGCGGGCGAGTTCGGTTAGGGCAGCTTGTGGGATTAGCCGAGCGGTCTGTCTCGGTCCGGTACACAGTTAAAAGGCCGGCACGGTGGCTCAGTGTGTTCGGTCAGAGAGCTGGTTGGCCTCTATAATAAAAAAACTGAGTGGAAAGATCAACAAACGAACTTGACAGGAGGTCATGTGACGTCCGCAACGACCACACACAAAAAAAATCAGTCTAAGGCGCTGCAGTCATGGACATTGCGGCTGGTCCCGGCGGAGGTTCGAGTCCTCCCTCGGGCATGGGTGTGTGTATTAGTCCTTAGGATAATTTAGGTTAAGTGGTGTGTGGGATTAGGGACTGATGACCTTAGCAGTTAAGTCCCATAAGATCTCACACACATCTGAATTTTTTTTTTTTTTTTTTTTTTTTTAGGTGCGAGTGCATGTTAAAAAGTACGAGAATATCTTCGCATGCCAGGAGTTTTGGGAAAATGTTTAATGGTTTAAAGGAAAGTATAGTGAGGCACCTGGTACCTCACTTTTCAGGCAGACTCCTTTAAAACAGGAGCTCATTAGTCTATTTTGTGCTCCAATAGGAACATTTTTCCTTTGGTGCCTATACTCCACAAGCCAAGTTACGCTGTTTGGCGGATGATACTTGGTTTACTTTTGCCACTTAACTCCTCCCTCTTTCAGTCGCGAATCGGTCGGTAGATGAACGACTGCTGGTAAGCCTCTGTATGAGCTAGATCACCTATTATTATGGATTTTTTCTATTTCCGCTATCGATCCTATTGGTGCACATCCAAGAGTTACTAGCAATATTCATGTACCAGGTTTTTTTTATGGGGCAGCCGTAAATATACAAGTCCATTTTGAAAAATGAAGAAACCTCAGGACAGTTGCTTAATGCGCAATCTTCTATTGAGTGTACCCAGTAAAATATTGTGGACTGCGGTTTCTTAATTTTTCAAAATAAGCAAGGGTTTTGTTCCTTGGTGGCTGGACTGCATTTCATGACGATTCCTTGCATTCTTCTGACATCTGCCTTATCTGCCATTAATTTTATGTGGTCATTTCACTTTCAATCGCTACGTATGCATGCTCCTAGACATTTTATGGATGTGACAGCTTCCAGTGAATGTTCTGCAACCGTGTAATCATATAGTAATGGGTCTTTCTGCCTTTTATGCGCAATATGTCAAGTTCTACTTGCAACGCGATAAGTCATACAGGCGACACGCAATAAACACGCAGAGTTTCTGATACGTGGTTGGCACCAATTGGTAACGTTTGTAACCTCTTCATTTGTTAGAAGCAGGCCTCTCTCACAAACGGACTGTCGTCATTTTATAGTGGAGATGGTACAAGACTCTGTAGCAAAAACCGCTGCAGCCGTATTTAGTCCTTTATTATTGGATTACTACCGATTTCGTTGCACTAAAAGCCATTTCTTCGGTGAACATCTATATAACAATAAATCCAGAAGGATTATTTTTACGAAACAATAATTTTTAGAATTTTAATGTTCTTCATGTTTATTTAAATTTTAAGGTTTATTCTGTGGACAATGCTGGCAGGTTTATTCCATTGCTGTAATATACGCATATGATGTTCCTCTTTTACGTCATTACATACTGTAGCTTTAGCCTAAATTACGGGCGTTACTAACGAAAAAGAAGTCAAGTGATACTATCATATTGTTATTCTACAACCGTTTTTCAAAAAAGGTGTTGTGGCGTAGCAAGAGCCACGCCACTCGGAGGTAGCCGAAAGGCACGCGATGTAATGCAGACGGGCGTGAAGTCTGAAACAGGATAACTATTGAATGGTAGCAAGAAAAGTACGTAGTTGCTTTATACTTAACTTTTATTCTCTGATGAATACAGCGTTCTTCTTGAGACATTTATACTATAACTCTCAAAGTAGGTAAGGCTAATGGCGCCTTGCTAGGTCGTAGTCATGTGCTTAGCTGAAGGCTATTCTAACTGTCTCTCGGCAAATGAGAGGAAGGCCTCGTACGTCTAGTCGCTAGCAATGTCGTCCGTACAACTGGGGCGAGTGCTAGTCCGTCTTTCTAGACCTGCCATGTGGTGGCGCTAGGTCTGCAAGTACTGATGGCGGCGACACGCGGGTCCGATATGTACTAATGGACCGCGGCCGATTTAAGCTACCACCTAGCAAGTGTGGTGTCTGGCGGTGACACCACAAAAGGTTTTTGTATGTTTTATCCCAATATTCCTTGCTCTCATTCACCATTCGCCTATCCCCAAAAGAACACCAGTCATTCGGTCGAGCCCGCGCATCATCAGCGCATGCGCGAGCCGCCCACAGGCAAGCTACACTACTGGCCATTAAAATTTCTACACCAAGAAGAAATGCAGATGATAAACGGATATTAATTGGAGGAATCTTTTATACTAGAACTGACACTTTCACGCAGTTTGGGTGCATAGATCCTGAGAAATCAGTACCCAGAACAAGCAGCTCTGGCGGTAATAACAGCCTTGATACGCCTGGGTATTGAGTCAAACAGAGCTTGGATGGCGTGTACAGGTACAGCTGCCCATGCAGCTTCAACACTATACCACAGTTCATCAAGAATAGTGACTGGCGTATTGTGACAAGCCAGTTGCTCGTCCACGATTGACCACACGTTTTCAATTGGTGAGAGATCTGGAGAATGTGCTGGCCAGGGCAGCAGTCGAACATTTTCAGTATCCAGAAAGTCCCGTACAGGACCTGTAACATGCGGTCGTGCATTATCCTGCTGAAATATCGGGTTTCGCTGGGATCGAATGAAGGGTAGAGCCACGGGTCGTAACACATCTGAAATGTAACGTCCACTGTTCCAAGTGCCGTCAATGCGAACAAGAGGTGACCGAGACGTGCAACCAATGGCACCCCATACCATCACGCCGGGTGATACGCCAGTATGGCGTTGACGAATACACGCTTCCAATGTGCGTTCACCGCGATGTCACCAAACACGGATGCGACCATCATGATGTTGTAAGCAAAACCTGGATTCATCCGAAAAAATGACGTTTTGCCATTCGAGAACCCAGGTTCGTCGTTGAGTACACCATCGCAGGCGCTCCTGTCTGTGATGCAGCGTCAAGGGTAACCGCAGCCATGGTCTCCGAGCTGATAGTCCATGCTGCTGCAAACGTCGTCGAACTGTTCGTGCAGATGGTTGTTGTCTTGAAAACGTCGCCATCTGTTGACTCAGCGATCGAGACTTGTCTGCACGATCCGTTACAGGCATGTGGATAAGATGCCTGTCATCTCGACTGCTAGTGATACGAGGCCGTTGGGATCCAGCACAGCGTTCCGTATTACCCTCCTGAACCCACCGATTCCTTATTCTGCTAACAGTCATGGATCTCGACCAACGCGAGCAGCAGTGTCGTGATACGATAAACCGCAATCGCGGTAGGCTACAATCCGACCTTTATCAAAGTCGGAAACGTGATGGTACGCATTGCTCCTCCTTACACGAGGCATCACAACAACGTTTCACCAGGCAACGCCGGTCAACTGTTGTCTGTGTATGAGAAATCGGTTGGAAACTTTCCTCATGTCAGCACGTTGTAGGTGTCACCACCGGCGCCAACCTTGTGTGAATGCTCTGAAAAGCTAGTCATTTGCATATCACAGCATCTTCCTTCTGTCGGTTAAATTTCGCGTCTGTAGCACGTCATCTTCGTGGTGTAGCAATTTTAATGGCCAGTAGTTTATTTACTGTCCGGCCGTTAGTAGGAGACAGCACGCGGCCACTTCCCCTGTTCCCGATTCAGTATGGATCGGAGATGCGGTTTTCAGGATCTGCTTTTGTCAATAGCTATTTACTTGACGGATTTGGTCAAGGTAGAACATCCCTCAATTTTGTGGCAACCACGTCTTGGTTTTTCATTCCGACAAAAAATTACGTCTTAATAGTTTTGTATTTATTTTCACCTTACAAATGGATAAATATGGTATTATTTCTTTAGAACCCATCCAATGTATTGGAATTCGGCTATTTTATTCTGTGACATATCGCCGTTTAGCGGTGTTTTGTTACGACGGACAACGAATGTTGGGTGCAAAGTTCCGATCATTTTAGCTCTAATGTTTTGGTTATGTGAGTACTAACATTCTGATATTCTCATATAAAATTCTTTTAGTATTTTAAAATTGCTTTTTTCCTGTTAAAATAATTAGCATATCGTAGTAAATATCAGGGCTGTTATTCCTTTTGGATTTATTGTTATACAGATGTTTACCTCAAGATGTGGCTTTTAGTGCCACGAAACCGGTAGTGATCCAGTAACAAAGGACTCAGTACAGCTGAAGGGGTTTATTAATACCCAAAATGACTACTCATAGCTGTGACTGCCCCAACTACAAGGTTGTCTGTTCTGTAGCATAGTTGGTGATGAGTCTCCACGGCTGAATGGTCGTGGTCGAAGAAACTTTGCGGTTCCTGACGTTTCGCCCAGAGGTGCGCTGGACGTCTTCGGAGATGCCGCTGGCGGCGCTGTCTTGTTGACTGCGTCGAGAAGAGCACATCCGAAGATGTCTGGACGAAATGTCAGGAATTGCAAAGTTTCTTCGACCATGGCCACGCAGGCCGGCAGACTCATCAGCAAACTACGGCCTTCTCTGTAGCAGCCCTATAGACGTATTGGCCAGTGTACGACATATGAAACACCTCTGTGAAGTTTGACTCGAACCTGTCTCGTAACTACTAAATGCCTCTACTTCTTCGTTAAACCACAACTTTCCAATTTATTATGTTAGAGGCCTAATTCCCAGTAAAGTTGGATAAAATCACGCTTCTGCTTCACGGTTCCCGGTCGTGGCACCAAACCAAACGCAGCCGTGTAGTCGTGTTACTGGCAGCTGACGCGTGAGGTAGTAGATTCCTAGTCCTGCTACTAAGTAGCTAATACTGTCAAGGAGGCCGCAGAGAAACACATTCCCAAGAAAAGGAACAGTAAGAAGGCTAGATGGCTATCAGTTGAGGCACTGCAAGTTGCAGAAGAACGAAGGAAAGCAAAAATCAAGGGAAATAGATCAGCTATGTGTGAATTAAATAAAGATTTTCAGAAATTAGCTAGAAGAGATAAAAATATATTCTTTAATGAACAGTGCAAGGGGGTTGAAGATAGTAACGGAATGGGGAAGACAAGAGATCTTTATAAGAAAATTAGAGAAATTAAAGGAAAATTCCAGGCAAAAATTGGAATGATAAAAGATAGAAAAGGGAGAGATCTGAGTGAAGCAGAGGATGTTAAGGAAAGATGGGCAGAATATGTAGAAGACCTATACAAGAAAGATCTGCATCATGACAGGGCTCCTACTGCTGATGTTAATGTTAATTTAGAAGTAGAGCCAGATATTTTGGAGAGCGAAATCCAGTGGACCCTTGAAAATATGGCTGATAACAAAACTAGTGGACATGATGAAATACCAGCAGAATTGTTAAAGTCACTGGAAAGGGTGCAGTGAAAGTGCTGCACTCAATATGTCAAAAAATATGGATCATGCAGCAGTGGCCAGAAGACTGGAAAAGATCAGTATTCATCCCCATTCCAAAGAAGAAAAGTTCTAAAGAATGCTCAGATTACCGAACAATCGCACTTATTTCACATGATAGCAAAGTTATGTTGAAAATCTTACAAAATAGACTTCGCCAATATCTAGATCGAGAGCTACCAGAAGAACAAGCTGGATTTAGGAAAGGAAGAGGAACTAGAGATCAAATTGCTAACATTCTGTGGATTATGGAAAAAGCGAGAGAATTCCAGAAAGATGTGTACCTCTGCTTTATTGACTACGCCAAAGCCTTTGACTGCGTCGATCACAACAAATTATGGAACGTACTGAAAAATATGGGTCTACCAGATCACCTCATTCATCTGATACGGAGTTTATACCTTGACCAAGAAGCCACGGTGAGAACTATGTATGGAACCACGAAATGGATAAAGATTCAGAAAGGGGTCCAGCAAGGCTGCATACTGTCACCGTACTTATTAAATCTGTATGCAGAACATGTTATGAGGAATGCGAGGCTAGATGAAGGAGAAACAGGAATTAAAATAGCTGGAATAAATGTAAACAACCTCAAGTACGCGGATGATACGATCCTGTTGGCAGAAAGTGAAGAAGAATTGAGAACACTCTTACTGAAGGTGAATGACGAAAGTGAAAAGGCCGGTCTTATGCTGAATGTGAAGAAAACGAAAATTATGGCAACTACACCTACCAATTCGTGGGATATAGCAGGAGAAACCATGGAGGTAGTGACCACATTCAGTTATCTCGGTTCCCAGATCTCTGCTGACGGCGACTGCAGCCATGAAATCCGGAGACGCCTGTTGCTCGGTAGACAGGCGATGTCAAACCTTGACAAGGTTATAAGGTCCAGAGATATAACACTAGCAACGAAGATCCGTATTGTGAGGGCTATGGTCTTTCCAGCTGTGATGTATGGATGTGAGACCTGGACCATTAGAAAGGCTGAACGGCGAAGAATTGACTCCTTCGAATTGTGGTGTTGGACGAAACTTCTTAGAGTTCCATGGACTGCAAAGAGAACCAACAGATCAATATTGGAGCAAATTAAACCAGATTTCTCCCTGGAAGGTCTAATGTTAAAACAAAAGCTGACCTAATTTGGACACACAATGCGACGGCATGCCTCACTGGGAAAAACATTAATGCTGGGGAAGATTGAAGGAACTAGAAGATGAGGACGTCAGAGGATGAGATGGATCGATGGCATCACAGAAGCAATGTGTTCCAACCTGGAAGGTCTACGGGAGAAAGTGCAAGACAGGAAAAAGTGGCGTGATATGGTTCATGGGGTCACGAAGAGTCGGAACCGACTAAACGAATAGAGAGAGAGAGAGAGAGAGAGAGAGAGAGAGAGAGAGAGAGAGAGAGTCCTGCTACTGTTGGGCTCCAACCAGTGGTGTGGGATGACACAGAATAGCAGGTATACCGTTACCTGTTCCCTGTTGGCAGGTGCATATAAGAAGGGGTAACGATGTGGTTCGTCCACAACATGGTGGTCCTCCATTGTAGTGATCAGACATGGTCAACTGGAACCTTGACGATGACTGCCCTCACGTTCCCATGCAGTCCAAAATCGGACAGCTGTCACGTCCAAATTCCCCGCAAATCTGGACATTCCACTATTCGACCAGCTGGCCAAATGAAGATGCACAATGAGACCTTTTACAATTCTGTCACCGAGCTAGATGCTGCAGTGGTTAGCACACTGGACTTAGATTTGGGGGCACAATGTTTCAAACCCGTGTCCGGCCATCCTGATACAGGTTTCCTGCGATTCCCTAAACCGCAATGCCAGGATGGTTCCTTTGAAAGGGCACGGCCGACTTCCTTCCCCATTCTGTCCTAATCCCATGGGACCGATGACCTCTCTGATCTCGCTGACCCGAATCAATCAACCAACCAACCCTGTCAGGTACTGAATACGCTGTCTCACACGAGTGATCACTCAGCATCTGATGCTGTTGACGCCCCTTACATACACTACCTGGTCTGGAAACAACACTAAACAGGAATAACACTAATGCATTCTGGTGGTAGCTCTACCCATCGTGTCGGCCGTAGTGACCGCGCGGTTGTGGCGCTGCAGTCTGGAACCGCGAGACCGCTACGGTCGCAGGTTCGAATCCTGCCTCGGGCATAGATGTGTGTGATGTCATTAGGTTAGTTAGGTTTAACTAGTTCTACGTTCTAGGGGACTAATGACCTCAGCAGTTGAGTCCCATAGTGCTCAGAGCCATTTGAACCATTTTTCTACCCATCGTAGAGAATTGCAACTCTTATGATATACATACCGACCGATGTTGTGTACCTATAAAAACTTCCATTGACAAACCGTACCATGTCTTCTGGGTGCTTCACATTTTCACCAGGCAGCGTATTAAAGCCCAGCCTTTGTGAGGCAAACAGAGGAGCTCCTTGACTGAGAAGTAGCTGCTCCAGTCACGTGAACTGACAACGGCCGGGAGAGCGGTATGCTGACACCATGTCCCTTCATATCAGCATCCAGTGACGCCTGTGGCTTGAGGGTGGCACAGCGACCGGTCGGTACTGTTGGGCCTTCATGGCTCGTTCGGGAGGAGTTTTTAGTTTTTTTAATGTATTAAAAGGCTCGCAACTTATCTCAGTAAAGACCAACTTCACTGACGTTCGCACCTGATGGATTTTCTTATGGTCAAATAACTGTAGTGGAAATATTACCACGTTTCGTCGAGCACCGGCCAAATGACCCCAAACTATATTGTTCCCTAACAAGATTCAGAAGGCCATAGACAGCGAAGCTTATACTGATACCTTGTTTCAGTGCTTTCTCGAGTCCGATATAGTTCTGCACCGTTGAATAAAAAACTAAGTAGGTGCATACTGAATATCCACACACGTAAGTGACTAATGACTTCGAAGCAAACGGAACACAGTATACCGCTCTTAATGGAGAGACATAGTCAGAAGCGAAAGGAGATTCTGGCGTATCACAGGGTAGTGTAATTTGGACACTGCAGATTGTCATGTACAGTTAGGTCAAGATAAAATTGGCCCCGAAAATACACTTCTGGAAAAGGAAAAAAGAACACATTGACACCGGTGTGTCAGACCCACCATACTTGCTCCGGACACTGCGAGAGCGCTGTACAAGCAATGATCACACGCACGGCACAGCGGACACACCAGGAACCGCGGTGTTGGCCGTCGAATGGCGCTAGCTGCGCAGCATTTGTGCACCGCCGCCGTCAGTGTCAGCCAGTTTGCCGTGGCATACGGAGCTCCATCGCAGTCTTTAACACTGGTAGCAGGCCGCGACAGCGTGGACGTGCGCCGTATGTGCAGTTGACGGACTTTGAGCGAGGGCGTATAGTGGGCATGCGGGAGGCCGGGTGGACGTACCGCCGAATTGCTCAACACGTGGGGCGTGAGGTCTCCACAGTACATCGATGTTGTCGCCAGTGGTCGGCGGAAGGTGCACGTGCCCGTCGACCTGGGACCGGACCGCAGCGACGCACGGATGCACGCCAAGACCGTAGGATCCTACGCAGTGCCGTAGGGAACCGCACCGCCACTTCCCAGCAAATTAGGGACACTGTTGCTCCTGGGGTATCGGCGAGGACCATTCGCAACCGTCTCCATGAAGCTGGGCTACGGTCCCGCACACCGTTAGGCCGTCTTCCGCTTATGCCCCAACATCGTGCAGCCCGCCTCCAGTGGTGTCGCGACAGGCGTGAATGGAGGGACGAATGGAGACGTGTCGTCTTCAGCGATGAGAGTCGCTTCTGCCTTGGTGCCAATGATGGTCGTATGCGTGTTTGGCGCCGTGCAGGTGAGCGCCACAATCAGGACTGCATACGACCGAGGCACATAGGGCCAACACCCGGCATCATGGTGTGGGGAGCGATCTCCTACACTGGCCGTACACCACTGGTGACCGTCGAGGGGACACTGAATAGTGCACGGTACATCCAAACCGTCATCGAACCCATCGTTCTACCATTCCTAGACCGGCAAGGGAACTTGCTGTTCCAACAGGACAATGCACGTCCGCATGTATCCCGTGCCACCCAACGTGCTCTAGAAGGTGTAAGTCAACTACCCTGGCCAGCAAGATCTCCGGATCTGTCCCCCATTGAGCATGTTTGGGACTGGATGAAGCGTCGTCTCACGCGGTCTGCACGTCCAGCACGAACGCTGGTCCAACTGAGGCGCCAGGTGGAAATGGCATGGCAAGCCGTTCCACAGGACTACATCCAGCATCTCTACGATCGTCTCCATGGGAGAATAGCAGCCTGCATTGCTGCGAAAGGTGGATATACACTGTACTAGTGCCGACATTGTGCATGCTCTGTTGCCTGTGTCTATGTGCCTGTGGTTCTGTCAGTGTGATCATGTGATGTATCTGACCCCAGGAATGTGTCAATAAAGTTTCCCCTTCCTGGGACAATGAATTCACGGTGTTCTTATTTCAATTTCCAGGAGTGTATGTGTTTCACTGGCGCTCAAAGGGCACACTCTAGCTACGATACTTGAAACACGGCGAAACTCACTGTACTTCTGCAATATAATGTACGTGCGACTTCGTAGTATCTGCTCATCTGTTTGGTTAGTAAAACTTACTTACCCATTTCTTAAATAAGTCACAGGCAGGCATTACCTACAAGTTTTATTTCCTTGTTATTCAGAATATTAGTCGACAGCTGACAATAGAATATTGGCTCTAAGCACTATTTGATTTAACATCTGAGGTCATCAGTCCCCTAGACTTAGGACTACGTAAACCTAACTAACCTAAAGACATCACACACATCCACGCCCGAGGCAGGATTCGAACCTGCGACCGTAGCAGCCGCGTGGTTACGGACTGAAGCTCCTAGAACCACTCGGCCACCGCGGCCGGCAACAGAATATTCTCCCCTAGTGCTCTCAAACTCTACATTAGCAGCCACGTTGACGGTAAGCGGAAGACGAGACAGTCTGTGCGCGTAGTGCACAAGGAAGTAATAGTTACAACCAGTTCATTCCAGAAAGCGGTATACTCGTGGAAACCGTACTTTTACAGAATACTAGTTTAAGTACAGCCAGTATAGTCCTTTGCGGAAATCACTATGCCATAGAGGTAGGTAAATAATACGTCTGCCTACTGTTACATTACGTATTTTATAACGTTACAGCTGTAACTGTCCACTATCAATCTTTGTTGGTGCACGAAACTACGTACACCTCTACATAACAAAATAAATTAACAGTACGTTCCCCAGGACTGTCGAGATAGTAGACACGTATACGAAAAAGGCAGAAAGGAAAATTGAGACACAGAATTATCAGTGAAGTGAAAATTTGAAGTGAAAGGATCAAAATTAAGAAAGCATAGTCTGGGGCGTATTTTAGAAAAAGTAGCTTTTCAAACTATTAGTGTGGTGTCTTAAGAGAGGAACAGAAACTTCTCCACTCATCTTCACGATGAATATTATGGTTCAAATTGTTCCACTTCGATATACTATGATATCCCAGTAAATCGTACGCATGTTCTATTCTGACAGGAGTCGCCCTGTGTTCACACTCTTTCCCATGAGTGTAAAAGGATCTGTTGAAAAAAACTATTACCTTACAACAGTCGTAATTTGTATAGTTTGGGGAGCTGCACAGGAATTGCGAGAACGAGGAGGACGCGTAGACGTGTACCCGTGTAAGGCCAAATAAACACCCACTTTGATGTGTGTGACAGGTACCTCATTGTCTGTCGACCCACTACCGGTTCGAGTTCTAGGTCACAGTTGAGATTCACGGAGGCGACACTGTGTCAGACATAACGATTATCCGGAAGCCACGAATCGCGCCTGTACGTACACGACACGCGGGAGCCATTGCGGCTGCCTGCACGTGTATCGCGCCAGCTGCATGGCGGCTGCAATTAAGCTCGTCGGGCCGTTATCGTTGCAATTAAGCAGAGCGCGAATACGGCGCCGTGGAGGCGAAACAGATAGCGCGCGTGCCGGGAAGCGTGTATAGCCGTGGCGACCCCTACTTGGGCTGATTGGGCTTGAATGGTGCATTGCTGTGTTCAGTGCACAAGGTGCGCACTGCGAAGAACAGCTCTGACGTGGCCACGAAACATCGCAGCAAACGTACTCTGATCGTAGGAAGAAACCGATGGTGTCTGATTAAAGCTCATGTCGAACTGCAGCTGAGCGTACCAGGCAAAAATCTTAATATTTTGTTTCATGCTTAATTGCAACATGGCGGGCATCAAGTATCAGTAGAATATAAAAGAAAGCCGGCTGGAGTGGCAGAGCGGTTCTAAGCGCTTCAGTCCGGAACCGCGCGACTGCTACGGTCGCAGGTTCGAATCCTGCCTCGGGCATGGATGTGTGTGATGTCCTTAGGTTAGTTAGGTTTAAGTAGTTCTAAGTTCTAGGGGACTGATGACCTGAGATGTTAAGTCCCATAGTGCTCAGAGCCATTTGAACCATTTTATAAAAGAAAAGTCTGCACCCGAAAGAGCCTACTACATCGTGTGTTTCAGATGGCAGGAGAAGAACCAAAGAAACTGTTTCAAAATTATGAACTGTCGTGTTTCTAACAAAAGGGATGGTCGACCAAATTTCTGAAAGAGGAATTTACTGGTGTATGCAAGTGTTGCCCCAAGCGCGGTTTGTTTCTTGTATTGTTGACAAACTGCGTATTGGCTTCTGTCTCGGGTTCTTCGGCCGACGTTCATCTAATGATTTTTCTGACGTTTCGCCAGCACGAGTGGCTGGCATTGTCAAAGCTTCACCCTCCATTGCCGGTGGTGAACTGGAGGCGAGCTCGCGGCCGCAGGCTGTATGTACCTGGCGCGCCAACGTCCGAGGGCTTCTCCGCGGTCATTTCCGGTGCGTTTCTCCTCTTGCTACCTGCGACGGTCGTTCGCTGCAGTACGGGAAGCCAGGATCCGTTTACCTTAAGGCTTTCCTCTTTCTTGTTCAAACTGTTCGCGTGTTTTTGGATTTCTACAGCTTCTCTGAACAAGCGCGTGTGATAGTGCTTCTCTACAGACAGAACTTCCGTGTCGGCGAATTTTATTACGTGGTCGGTCTCATTCAGTGCGTGCTCTGCCACGGCCGAATTCTCCACCTGCCCCAACCTGCAATGTCGCTTTTGCTCTTGGATCCTGGTGTTAATGGAATATTGCGCAAACACGGCGTAAAGACGATTTTCAAACCGACAAGGAAGATCAAAGAGTGTCTTAGATCGGCGAAGGAGAAAAGAGACCCACTTGCAATGTCGGGAATATACCGTATACCTTGCACATGCGGAAACGTTTATGTCGGAATGACTGGACGATCCATTAATACCAGGATCAAAGAGCATAAGCGACATTGCAGGTTAGGGCAGGTGGAGAAATCGGCCGTGGCAGAGCACGCAGTGAATGAGACCGACCACGTAATAAAATTCGCCGACACGGAAGTTCTGTCTGTAGAGAAGCACTATCACACGCGCTTGTTCAGAGAAGCTGTAGAAATCCAAAAACACGCGAACAGTTTGAACAAGAAAGAGGAAAGCCTTAAGGTAAACGGATCCTGGCTTCCCGTACTGCAGCGAACGACCGTCGCAGGTAGCAAGAGGAGAAACGCACCGGAAATGACCGCGGAGAAGCCCTCGGACGTTGGCGCGCCAGGTACATACAGCCTGCGGCCGCGAGCTCGCCTCCAGTTCACCACCGGCAGTGGAGGGTGAAGCTTTGACAATGCCAGCCACTCGTGCTGGCGAAACGTCAGAAAAATCATTAGATGAACGTCGGCCGAAGAACCCGAGACAGAAGCCAATACGCAGTTTGTCAACAAGTGGCCACGAAAGCCTTAACAATCTTGTATTGTTATTTGAATTTTTCTTCCACAGTTCCATATTGTACATAATGAGAATTACACAGACGAAAGAATGGTGTTTTATTGATATACTTATTTTTCCACGTAATTTATATCCCGTCCAGTGCGAAACAAGGACGTGTATGCGCTGTCGGTACCAATGCTATTCCTGGTGGCGAAGCCAGTGCTTCACTGTGTGACTCACTTCCTCATCATCCTCAAAATGTCTTCCACGAAAGGCATCCTTTAATGACCCAAACAAGTCAAAGTCCGAGGGGTCTAGGTTAGTAGTGTCAGGTGTGAAAGCCATGGATGGTCTCTCAGAGCACTGCAAATCGTGGAGCGCCGCCGAACCGCCTTCTTATGACCTCTGTCTCCTTGCCTAGCGACTAACTGTACTTTGGTCGACAGCAGATGCTCCATAGTCTTTGCTCAAGCGTTTGTGAATATTGCCCGCAGTTCCTTTCACTGCATTGAGAAATTCAATGACGGCACGTTGCTTTTAACGTACATCACTCAAAGACGCCATCTTGAAACTATCCTGCAGCTACGCTATCTGTCGGAAGTGACGGAAACTCGGCGCGCTCATTCAGGAGACTTCAAATAATACATACGTATTGTTTCGCATCCATAGCATTGGTTTCGGCTGAGAAAAAAAATCTGGGAAACTCTCGTAAAATGGCATCAATCTCAGTGAAATATAACAAATAATGTGAAACTAATCTACTGTTCAACTGATATAGTAGCCCTGTATTCTTCTTCAGACTTTGCTAACGATGAAAATATAGAATTCCACATTTGTGAAATCATTATTTAGTGACACTAAATTTGGTTACCCACAGACATTTAGTACCATTACTGGTAGATAAAATTACTTCATGCAAACACCAGTTCATTAGCTCAAGGAATCGGCCTCAAATGTGGCGTGATAATTCATGGCTCTTGCATCACAAAAAGCGAATCTGCAATATTAATCCTTGTCGGTGCGTGACTATTGCACAAGAAAACGAAATCACTGCGCTGCCTCACGTTCTGTACTCTCCTGAAGTGGCCCCTGCGGACGTTTTTTTCATTTCCAAAGTTGAAAACCCGTTGGAAGGACGAAGATTTGCAACGATAGACGAGATGAAAGGAAATTCGCAGACGGCGCTTCGCGCAGGAGGCGTACCAGGATTGCTTCCCTAATTGGAAACGGCGTTGGCAGTGATGTATAAGTTGTGGAGGGGAGTATTTCGAAGGAGACCATGCACAATAAGTAAATGGTAAGTGTAGAAATATTTTGTGCGCAAAGTTCCGGAATTTTTAGAACAGACCTCGTGTTGCGCAGTGTCTCTAGTACGAGGTGCATTCAAGTTCTAAGGCCTCCGATTTTTTTTCTCCGGACTGGAAAGAGATAGAAACATGCAGATTGTTTTAAAACGAGGCCGCGTTCATTGTCAATACGTCCCAGAGATGGCAGAACCGTACGGCGGATGGAATTTTACCGCCAGTGGCGAGAATGAGAACTGTTTTAAATACTTAAAATGGCGACGTTTTCCTTACTTGAACAGCGTGCAATCATTCGTTTTCTGAATTTGCGTGGTGTGAAACCAATTGAAATTCATCGACAGTTGAAGGAGACATGTGGTGATGGAGTTATAGATGTGTCGAAAGTGCGTTCGTGGGTGCGACAGTTTAATGAAGGCAGAACATCGAGTGACAACAAACCGAAACAACCTCGGGCTCGCACAAGCCGATCCGACGACACGATCGAGAAAGTGGGGAGAATTGTTTTGGGGGATCGACGAATGACTGTTGAACAGATCGCCTCCAGAGTTGGCATATCTGTGGGTTCTGTGCACACAATCCTGCATGACGAACTGAAAATGCGAAAAGTGTCATCCAGGTGGGTGCCACGAATGCTGACGGAAGACCACATGGCTGCCCGTGTGGCATGTTGCCAAGCAATGTTGACGCGCGACGACAGCACGAATGGGACATTCTTTTCGTCGGTTGTGACAATGGATGAGACGTGGATGCCATTTTTCAATCCAGAAACAAAGCGCCAGTCAGCTCAATGGAAGCACACAGATTCACTGCCACCAAAAAAATTTCAGGTAACCGCCAGTGCTGAAAAAATGATGGTGTCCATGTTCTGGGACAGCGAGGGCGTCATCCTTACCCATTGCGTTCCAAACGGCACTACGGTAACAGGTGCATCCTACGAAAATGTTTTGAAGAACAAATTCCTTCCTGCACTGCAACAAAAACGTCCGGGAAGGGCTGTGCGTGTGCACATCGAGCTAACGTTACACAACAGTTTCTTCATGATAACAACTTTGAAGTGATTCCTCATGCTCCCTACTCACCTGGCCTGGCTCCTAGTGACTTTTGGCTTTTTCCAACAATGAAAGACACTCTCCGTGGCCGCACATTCACCAGCCGTGCTGCTATTGCCTCAGCCATTTTCCATCGGTCAAAACAGACTCCTAAAGAAGCCTTCGCCGCTGCCATGGAATCATGGCGTCAGCGTTGTGAAAAATGTGTACGTCTGCAGGGCGATTGCTTCGAGAAGTAACGCCAGTTTCATCGATTTCGGGTGAGTAGTTAATTAGAAAAAAAATCGGAGGCCTTAGAACTTGAATGCACCTCGTATGTCCATCGATCGCATCACGTGGCATGTTTCAGTTCAGAGAACACGATGAGCACGTAAAGATACCCAGCACAATAGAGTCTCCAGCCAAGTGAGCAGTGTATACTGCCGTTGTGTATCTTCCCGCTGAAGGATTGCGCCTGATTTCCATGTAGTCCATACAACGGAACTGTCATGCGTGACAGCAAAGCCCTTCTTCGTGAAAATACTCGGCAGCCGCAACAAAGACGGTCTAGCTGCGTCTACGATAGGAGACTGGCCTTGGCCCCCTCTGTTTTTTATCTCTTTGTTCACACGAACTGCTGGCTATGAGGGCAGCATTTTTGCACAGACAACGAGCTGCAGAGCAGCATAGAGAATCTACAGACCGCACTTCTACTGCGAGGGTGTTGGAAGGTTTGTACAACGCTACGAAAGGTGTCTATGTCGGAGCGGCGACTACACAGTGAAACAGCTGGAAAATGTAGCTAAATTTTGCAAACAAAACAGTTTTGATTTTCACTGTGATTTCTATTTCGCTGCCGATCTCACACTGACAAAAAATTTAACCCACTGTCTCGCTGCCGATCTGCCACTGACAAAAAATGTAACCCACAAATCATGCGGCCTAAATTGCCTTCCGCCCGATTTGTCTGCAACCCACACATCATAACTTAATTGCATCTCCGTAATCTTATTTTATTGCAGTCGTCTGAGTACATAAAATGGTAACTACAAGAGAACACCAGTGAAAACTGCTCTGTGTGCTAATCAGTCCAGATGCAAATTAATAAGACAATAATACAAAAATCCGTAAACAAGTAATTAGAGATGACACAGTCATTAATGCTTGTGAACTCAAATTTATTAGAACAAATGGCATTTCAAAAAACCAAATTCAAACTGAAATTACATGACAGTACGATATTTTTGTTGAACCTAGCTCATTTTATTCTAAGAAAATATCTATACAAATAAAAGAATCCCTTGGATTTCCCAAAGTTTCCTGATTTATGTCATTTTCCTATCGCAAAAAATAATCCAGAAGTTACAAAAACATCCTACTTTCTTTCAAAGAATTTACCTTAATTCTAAGACAAATTAATAAGTAAATGTGCCAGGAAATAACCAGTTTTAGGCATTGTATATAGAGGGCGAGTCACCTAACATTACCGCTGGATATATTTCGTAAACCACATCAAATACTGACGAATCGATTCCACAGACCGAACGTGAGGAGAGGGGCTAGTGTAAGTGGTTAATACAAACCATAAAAAAATGCACGGAAGTATGTTTTTAACACAAACCTACGTTTTTTAAATGGAACCCCGTTAGTTTTGTTAGCACATCTGAACATATAAACAAATACGTAATCAGTGCCGTTTGTTGAATTGTAAAATGTTAATTACATCCGGAGATATTGTAACCTAAAGTTGACGCTTGAGTACCTACCACTCCTCCGCTGTTCGATCGTGTGTATCGGAGAGCACCGAATTACGTAGGGATCCATAGTGAACGGTGATGGACCTTAGGTACAGAAGAGACTGGAACAGCACATTACGTCCACATGCTAACACCTTTTTATTGGTGTTTTTCACTGACGCACATGTACATTACCATGACTCGTGAGGTACACGTTCGACGGGCGTTTCATAGGACGTGGAGGACGCATAAATTGGCCAGCCTGTTCTCCTGATCTTACACCTCTGCTCTTCTTTCTATCGGGTACGTTAAAGGAGAATGTGTACCGTGATGTGCCTACAACCGCAGAGGATATGAAACAACGTATTGTGGCAGCCTGCGGCGACATTACACCACATGTACTGCGGCGTGTACGACATTCATTACGCCAGAGATTGCAATTGTGTGCAGCAAACGATGGCCACCACATTCAACATCTAGTGGCCTGACATGTCGGGACACACTCTATTCCACTCCGTAATTGAAAACGGAAACCACGTGTGTACGTGTACCTCACCCCTCATGGTAATGTACATGTGCGTCAGTGAAAAAGACCAATAAAAAGGTGTTAGCATGTGGACGTAATGTGTTGTTCCAGTCTCTTCTGTAGCTAAGGTCCAAAAGCGTTCCCTTTGGATCCCTACGTAATTCGATGCTCTCCGATACACACGATCGAACAGCGGAGGAGTGGTACTCAAGCGTCAACTTTAGGTTACAATATCTCCGGATGTAATTAACATTTTACAATGCAACAAACGGCACTGATTACGTATTTGTTTACATGTTCAGATGTGATAACAAAACTAACGGGGTTCCATTTAAAAAACGTAGGTTTGTGTTAAAAAACATACTTCCGTGCATTTTTTTATGGTTTGTATTAACCAATTACACTAGCCCCTCTCCTCACGTTCGGTCTGTGGAATCGATTCGTCAGTATTTGATGTGGTTTACGAAATATATCCAGGGGTAACGTTAGGTGACTCACGCTGTATATATATATATAATTTTATTATATTTATTTATTATGCTTCTTAATAATTTCAGGAGGGGGATGCTCGCCCATCCTGAAATTTTTCTCTTTAAATAGAATAAGAAAGTAAGGTAAAAAGCTTTAATGGAATTCACAATAAAAATTGCAGATCATTAAATTCATTATCATTATTATTAAATTTCTTTATTCTATTGTATCTCAGTTTAACCTGTCTTCCTTCAAAAACTGAAAATCGCGGTTACTTATTAATTTTAAATATCTGTCTGGTAAAAGAACCTTAAACTCATTATTAGAGCTCCACATAATATTTTTCACCATATCTAGTATCGAAATGCTTGCATCCAGTAATGTTATAGAAAACATTTAGTTCTAGCTCACTAATGTTTTTAAACACATTAGAATTGCTTGCATTATTGCCCATTTTGAGTAGGGTCCCAATTTATATAGCAAACATTTTTATTGACCATTTTGATCAAAACCTTTATGCCTAGAGGGATTTTTAACTCTTCTCTCTTCTCTTTCTCTTCTCCTATTCCTCTGGTTCGAGGTACACGTCCACTGCCACGATGCAACATTTGGATGTTAGGTGCCCTTCTTGCATCTCTCTCCTGTCATTTTTAAATGAGAGGGAGCAGCAGCTTGATCGAGCAATGATGACGATTTGCAACCCAGTTCTTTGGCGTCCCCACTTCTTGGTCTGTGTGTCTTTCTAGGAGCAAATGAAGCCACTTGCAGGTAGCTTATATAGTAACTAAATCAAACATATACCACATTCCAAAATTTTGTACTTACTTCAGTTTATTTTGGGTACAAACACATTATTTTCTTTGCATTAATGAATTTTTAGAAGAGATGAAATGTAAACAACATGTAAGTGTGAATGTGAACACTCAAATTAAGATTAAAAAAGAATATTTTGTATGAAAAACG
This sequence comes from Schistocerca cancellata, assembly GCF_023864275.1. Classification (NCBI taxonomy): domain Eukaryota; kingdom Metazoa; phylum Arthropoda; class Insecta; order Orthoptera; family Acrididae; genus Schistocerca; species Schistocerca cancellata. The sequence goes on along the minus strand of NC_064626.1, from coordinate 60,241,794 downwards.
AAGTATATTTTTTGTACTATTGTGAATGGAGACTACTTCAGCGCCATATGTGAATGAAATCACAATGAGCGTACAGAACAGATATACTGTGCATATGGGACAGAGCAAATAGAAAGTTGTGGCCCTGATATCTACTGGCAGGGCACAGTGCTACAGCAGTCAGCAGTTAAATCTGCTAGGGGTAGGAGTTGCACAACAACCGATGGCTGCCAGCATTCAATGGCAGCTGAAAAGATAGATTTTTGTTTATTTCTCAGGCAAATATAAACTGATTTTAAAAACTCAATACAGCTAGCATAATCTACATGAAGAGGGTTAACCAGAGAAAAGTAATAAATTAAATCGGATATCATCTTCTAATTGGCATACTAAATTTTTAAGTTTTTATTTCCTACATCTTTCTTAACGTGCCATGCACAGGAAATGTAAAAATTCACTAACTTTTCTCAATTTTCGTTCGTTTATATAAACAAAAATTTTCGTTCATATGCTATGCTGTGCATCATAGGTCAACTTTTTCTAGTCATGTACCATGAGGTATCACAGGTGCTCGTTATTGAATGCAATTAATGCGTTGGAGCAGAGCATTAAAGGACAAATGGTCGCAATACAGTGAGAGGTACGATACTAGGGTATGTGCACAGATTTTTAGCATTAAAGGTTGCTGAATGTTTCATGATAATTTTATTTTGGGTGACAACTAAATTCTTTCTACAAGTCATATTTGCGACATAAATTGGATAACTTGTTCTGAAATTATATGGATTTTACAATATCGCCTTTCGATTGTGTCACTCATCTAAAATCTGGGAAAGAAACACAACCCTTCAAATCATTGTCTCGTGGACCTAAATTCCACATTCCTCAGGGAAACGCTTTATTTCTTCAATCTTCAGATAAAGTGTGCATAACTTTATATGCTCAAATAATGATGAATCAATCATCTGTTTATTTTTTCCGTTTGTCTGGAGTGTAACAAATACAAAATAAGATATATCAAAATACTGAGTTACAGAAGCTTGCAATATCTAACTTAAAGTTCTGCTTCCCACTCAATGTATGACGGGCACTGTTTGTAGTTTATAACAAGATATTGGAATTTTAGGATTTCTCAAAATATTTTCTCATTGTTCAAGCTCATAACTAGTTTTGTTAAGTGTAGGTACATGAGTTTCCATAGATTTTAGAATACTTTTTTCTTCATTTGGAAGAGTATCTTTTATTTCAGTTCCAGTATCATTGTAATCACCCTATCTAAGAATGACATCTCCAGCACTTGAAAACCATGTAAAAGTTACAAACTAGGCCTTTGGTTTGAATGCAGTAATAATATTAGTTTCTCAATGAAACTCATCATTATGCTTCCTAAATATTACATCAGACAAATTAAAATTTATATTGATTAACTTGAATGAGATAATTTTTAGAAACATTGCTAGGTATAACCTTTTCATTAGCAATAATAGTTTGGCCACTAGTTCCAAGTACTCTTCTATTACTATCATTTATATCTATATATAATTTAACATCACTTTCAATAACAACTCTATTTAAAATTTAATCTGTCCTAATCGAAATGCTGTGTGGCTAGGGCCTCCCGTCAGGTAGACCATTTGCCTGGCACAAGTCTTTCGAGTTTCCGCCACTTTGCCGACTTGCGTGCCGATGATGATGAAATGATGATGATGACAACACAACACCGATTCCCTTAGTGGAGATAATCTCTGACCCTGCCGAGAATCGAACCCAGGCTATTAGGCTTGACGTTCCATTGTGCTGACTATTCAGGTACCAGAGGCACATGCCTTAATATGAATATTTGGCTGTTTTTCATGAATAATTTTTTCTAAGCCTTTCAAAGTAAACTGACCAGCAGGAATTTCTATTGTCTCTCCATTATATTAAAATTTATTATTTTTCGATGTAATTTTGAGTTAAAAATGTTGTATGAAATCCAACTAGTGCAACATTACCATAGCTGTCTCAAATATGAACAGTCACTCTCTTTTTGAGAGCAGAAGACTTGCCAATCAATTGAAATTTACTACTAATAATATACTGTTAATTAAATTAAAATTAATTGGGAACCAAAAATAAGAATTCCAGATATGATCAAAAAATAAGCATAGTAGGCAATTGTATTTGATGCAGGATAATAGGATCAAGAAACAACATTGGTCATGCACAATTATATTCTAGTACTTCGTGGTTTCATTTGAATGTCATCCGTATGTTTACTCTAAAATTTAGATCAACCAAAATATCAATAGCTTATAATAATGTGTAAAAAAAGTGGAAGAAAAAATGAGAAGATAAGTACTTCTATCGAAAACAATGATGAAATCATACTACTGGATCAATGTCAATATAATTCACTCATACTATTCGATGATTTCACTCTTGGATACCAGAATATGGTTAGAGAATATTTTACTAGAGGCATACACAAAGGAATAAATTGTTATTATTCACCTCAGACACATTCAAAAATACCAAAACAATTAGTAAGAGATAACCTAAATAATTTAAATATTTTCAGACAAGATGATACAAATTTAAATCATATTTACCATGAGTTTGATGGTGGTGATATAAAGTTCGAGCATTTTAAATTATATTGCAGTAGATGCTAGAATGAGGCTCGGTTTAGAATTTTTACGATAGACATCACTAGGTAAACTAATGAAGAAAAGTGCAGATGCCAAGCCAAGGACTTTTTTTGAACATCTAAATTTTAAACATAAAAGATATTTCATTAAAGTTTTCTGTCTTTAGTAGATGTTGGAGAAATATGACTCAGAAGTTCTTAAAAAAGCTAAACAAAGTAGAAAAATATTAGAAGAATTGAAAGAAGGATTCGACCAAGAATAGTATATGAAAAATAAAAAGTAGAAGATCAGCCAGTTACTGGTGTGATAGATCAGGTAAAACAAGGAACTGAAACATAAATGTTTTGAAAGTAATTGAAGAAAACAGAGAAGTAGAAAAACAATTGATTCCCTATGGATGCCATCATAGCACACATCTTTAAGAAGAATTTAGAGGTTTACATCAAATTAAACATTATGGAAGTCCACAATCTGATTACACATTAAATGAATCAGAAATACTTACTGCACTAAATAAATATGAAGAGGAGAAAAAAGTTAAAAAATTTACAGTGTGAAGAGAGTACAGAGTGATGTTAGAAAAATAAATATTAGTGAAATAATGTTAAAGTATATTAAACATAGCAAAAAGAATTAAAACCTGTTGGTACATTAAATTGGTTGGTTCTTATCCAGTTCAGTTCAATGGACATAAACTAACCATAAACATACAGATAGACTGATGAATCTTTTAACAAAAATCTGGGTTGCTCTGAATGATATGGGTACAAAATTTAATAGAGTTGATTTATCAAATTGTGTGGATATATTGTACCATTCAGAAGCATTAAATTCTGGTAGTAATCCAAGTAACATAAAATGAAGCAGAAGCACGAAAAATAAAAGTTTGATGAAAGTAATTGTTCATGTCTCCTTCCTAACTTTAGAGAGCTAGTTGCTTGACCTATTACGACTAGCGAGCTTTTTCTTTGTAAAATTAAAGACCAGGTGTTGCAAGATTTAGATCTTGATGGTATGGCGGAAGTAGGATCGGAACAAGTTTTTCGAAAATTTTGTCATGGAAATAAACAGGAGGTGGTTGTTGCTCCTTAATTAATGTCAAAATTTCGATTTTCCTTGTGCCGAATTATTTTTAATTTTATTGTTCTCCATTTCTATATGATAGCTCGGTATATATAGCGAAAGAGGATTTGTGAACAAGAAACTAAACTATGCTTTTATAACAAAGAAACCTTGACGAGCACTGTTGTTTGACACTACTCATCGCACACAATGACGTTTCAACATTTATCCAGTGTAGTGTGTATGACTTCACGGTTTGTCTGAATAAAGTAGTGGCCGCTTTCATTCTGATCCTTCATTTTTCGTACAAAATTTAATTTTTGCAAGTATGTTCGCTCGTCTGTACAGAATGACTCGCTCATTATTGCACCTTCCAAAATCAAATAGCATATATGAAACCGATTTTTTTCAGAATTTCTCTACTATCCTTGAAATCCACTTATGTGCAACAAAAGCTATTAAGCGTCTGTCGTTTCTTTGTATCGTTCGTAACATTGCAGAAGAAGCTGTCTAATAATACATTTAACGATTTAACCAATGAAATATTTATTGTGTGTATTTTACTTATTGTGCAATAGGACAGACTTTTGAAATCTTCTTCACTCTGCATCGTGTTCCTCGTACCGTAATGCACACACCACTGACTTACTTAACTTGCGTTTCTCAGCACTTACTTGCACATTCCGCAGTTCATTCTGTTGCCACAATTGGACCTTCCTTCTTCTGATTGTCTGTAAATTAATGACGTTAACAGCAAGTTTATCACCTTCGCGAAGAAATTTTCGCGATCACTTTACGCATTCGTACTACGATGTAATAATGGGGCCTGCCTTTAATTGAAAGGTGACTGCACCGCGTCACGCCACCAAGTTAGCTCATGTGACAGCCAGGTAACCACTTCGCATTGCTGAATGTTATTTACTAACAAACATAAACACAGCGCATACAGTGCAGAGAATACAGCGGCCGTGAGCAATTGATGTACATAAAAGGTGCCACAGGTGGTGTATTATTTGATTTAGTTTCTCTCGACAGCTGCGAGCAGCTTTAAATTCGTTTCATTGACGGCAACACGTTACAGATTGTAAGTTCTGCTCGCACCACCGTCAACACAGTGTGGTGTGAATCGAATTCGTTTCTGTTTTTGTTCTCTGATGGGCACTTATTTGATTTCACAGTCAAACTTTAGGTCACCTTACGTTTCCAACTAAGACGCTTCTTTGATATTCAGGGAAGTGCAAGGGCTACATATTTTTACAACGTTTCCTAGGAGGAATGGTCTGTAGTCTGGGATGTGACAGGAAAGATCATTTGAAGTAAAAAAAAAAAATCACTTGTGCAGTAGAAGATAAGTGTTTTACAGTATCGAAGATGAACAAGTGCTCATTGCTCTGAAGGTATGGGCACATGGTTATTGGACACTTTTATTCTTGTTTTGGTCCATACGACCAGCTGCCAAAATATGGAAAACAAACAGATTGCAGGTAAAAGAGATTTATTTCACAGCATCGAAGACGAAGAACTGCTCACAGCCCTTAAAGTATGCACTTAAGAGCCCATGTGTACTACACTATTTTTTGCTTCGAATGATCGTTCCTCTCATAGCCCTGAACACTGACCATTTCTTCTGGGGCACGCTGTATAAGATATTTATTTATTAATTTATTTACGTGGAGCCTGGCCGGCTGTATGTGTTAGGTACGCGATATCATGTCAAGAAACGGAAAAGAAAATCGCTGAACGCCAACAAAGGTATATAGAGAAACAAATTTGGAAATTTGTGGTAAGATCTTATGGGGCCGAACTGCTGAGGTCATCGATCCCTAAGGTTACACTCAGCTTAATCTAACTTACGCTAAGGACAACACACACATCCATGCCCGAGGGAGGTATATTATGTCAGATTTGTTAATATACATTAAGACAAAAAAACGAAGGAATTATCCGAATCTGAAGGAAATGGTAGATGTGATGTACCTCTACAGAAAAATAAATTATTACATTTTCAAAAAACTGGATGGTATATTCAAGAGAACGAGCTTCACAAAATGAGCAAGTAAATAACGCGATAATTCTACCCTGGCCCTCATACAAGGTGTTATTCGCCTTGGCATTCATTGATAGAGTTGTTGAAAGTCCTCCTGGCATATATCGTGCAAAATTCTATCCAACTGGCACTTTAGGTCAGAAAATTCCTGAGCTGGGTGGATGGCTCTGCTCTTAATACTCCAAACGTTTTCACTAGGGCAGAAATCTGGCGACACTGCTAGCAAAGGTAGCGTTTGGCAAACACGAAGACAAACAGTAAGATTGAGAGCCACCCTCATGCTGTGCTCATACTGTGGCGTCAAGCAGTCAGGCCCGCAATATGAGTGGTCTGCCAAGCGAGTGGATTTATTCTTCTTCCTCGAGTAACACCAGTGACTGATTATGAGCTCTAGCACTCACAATTAAGCTGCAAATTATTCTCCTGTTTGAATATTAGGCAATGGAAACGGATAACGCACATCTATTAGTAATTTACACAACTCTGATTGCTCACTACGCACTGGCCATACCACATTTTCTTTCTTACCCTACGGCTTTGATCAACTTGTGGCCATCGCACTGAATATGAATGGCGCACACGTTATAAATTCTGGATATCATGACTACACACTATTCGAAGAACAAGGCCACCAATCTTTTTCTTTTCACTGTCTTTTTTATTCCGATAAATTCTGTTATGATTCAAAGATAACCTAAACACACCATTATATTTTATACAACAATTACACATGATAAACTCCGCCCAGTGGGCATGGCTTTACATTGGTGATTCTCTATCTTATGGTCTCGTAATTATCTAACGCTACAGTGCACTTTCTGGATAGGATGGTGGATCTTTTGCTATATCTCACACTTCCACTCTCACACCCATCATCACGAAAATTTACTCCAGACCGAGCGGTACAAAAAGGAACATGCATAACCCACTGCCTCTGAACCTATCTTGCTACTGTTCCATGCAAACCACACATACTTAAATTACATGAAATACATCACACTGGCAACATACAATACATCACAAAGAATAGCCACAACGTTAGAATCACTTCACTTTCAGCTTTCCCGTTTCAATTAGTATTCATCCCAGTTTCACACGACACTGCCCCACTTCGCAACTTTTCTTTCCTACTACGAACTCTGGAGGACATATGCACGTCTTCCTGTGCAATGCAAACCAAGTGGCGTTGCTGGATAGACGGCTGATTCACCTTGCTTCTCTCTCAGAGTATTAGAGTTTGAATCTAGCGTCACACAGAAACATAACACACAAAGTAATATTAAGATCATATTCGTCACACACGAGAGTCCTCAACTGATACCATGGACAAGTACTTCTCTTTATCCTTTATCTCATACACAGATTGAGACTCACACAGTACTCACCACATGGAAGTACTCGTCTCTAATTTCAAGTCCTGCACACGCCATTTCTTAAATATTTCCAACATATGGTACACACGCCAGTAATTCAGCTTAACTTCGGCACTCGGAAGTATTTCAGTTTAGTACTAGCACTCGCAAGTATTTCAACTCAGTACTTGCACTCGCAAGTATTTCAACTCAGTACTAGCACTCGCAAGTATTTCAACTTATTGCTACACGTGGTTTCATTGTGACCATTGTTCACTTCCGAAGATTACTATGATCCCCTTAATATTGTCTGCCTGTCATTGAATTCTCCCCCCAAAAGTTCCTGAAATAGAGAAATAATTATTCCAAACTATTCTTAAGTATTTCACATGCATACCATTCTCTCCACTCTTTTGTCTTTACGGAGCACACCTAAGACAGCTCTTACCAACACAAGATGCTGTGCCAGAGTGCTGAAACATGGCCGTTCTTCAGGTCATCTCGCACCTCCGCCAAGGTGGGGGAGCACCATGCTACCGTATTGGTCAGCCACATTTCAGGAGCTCAAAGGTCAGGTAAATTTCATCTCTTTGGTTCCAACAAGGTGACCAAAGGACCGTCTCAAAGATGATCATATATTGCACATTCACTATCTGCGGTTAGCGGACGACCATACATTCATTCATTTCACAGATCTCAGCAAATTGGATGTAGGGATTTATTTTATGTGAGTGTCCGGCTTTGGTGTATTAAGTAAAATTGAGTTATTATTACAAAAAATATGTTGTTCTGACAAGAATAACGAAGAATGTTGTACCTATTTTCAATGTCGGGCGGTACTGTACCCTTTCAAGATCTCCTGCATTATCTTGCAGAAATGTAAGCCCAGTATGGTTAGCCATGGAGGGAAACGAAACGGGACGTAGAATATCGTCGACGTACTGATGTGCTGTAAGGGAACCGCGGATGACAACAGAAGGGGTACTGCTGTGAAATAAAAAGTCACCCCAGACCGTCGCTTGTCGTTGTCGGGCCGTTCCTCGGAAGGCTGTCAGTTGGTACGCCGCAGTTCTCTGGGACATCTCCTGCCACGTCTTCGCTGGGCATTGTAGCTCAGTTGGAAGGGCGACTCATCACTGAAGACAACACTACTCCAATCAGTGAAATTCCAGGCCAAGGACGCGTCTGGAGACTCCAATTGGGATACCATCTTGACAATCAGTGCCTAGCTGAATAACTGCTTGCCAGAGGTGGACCAACACGTTACTGACTTGCTCAGATTGTGAAGCTCTTTCTCCTGAACATATCATACAGTTCTTTGAAATAGTAATAATTGGTTTCTCTGTACATGTACATCGCATCTACCGATTCCAAACCATTGGGACAAATTCTTGTTTTCAAGAGAGGGAAAAATTATATTACAGAGAATTTGTGAAAGTTTTTAGATATATAAATTTATGTCGATATGATGCACACACTTGAGTTAATTAACAGCAGCATACGTGTAAGAAGCTAAGTAGTGTCGTCATCCCTGCATTTTCTCCTAGCGGCTATTTTCTCTCAAACTGAAAAAACGAAACTGCAACAAAATGTAAAGAAAAAACATCAATTGAGACGTTGGTGTCGGATAAAGCTGAGAGAACGTGTATATAAATAATAAAATTTTCGGTGAAAATTACCTATGTATTGACGGACGAACTGTCTTACGTTTCTAACCAGGAGCGCACAGTCGACCAGCTATTAAATAAATAAATAAAATGTGAGCCGTTCGTTGCTCGTGTTTCCACCATCATGTATTTTACACCCTGTTATTAACGTACTTCCACCTCACTACGTCAATTTAAATTACTGCTATCACTGGGTTGCTGCTTTGCCTGACCGTGAGCGGCACTAGCAGCGCGTCTCGATGTAGCCCCTCTCGTAGTATGTTTGCTCGACTGCTATTACTTCCGGGTCGTTGTCTGTCGTCAGCCAGTTCGGGTCGCGAGTTCGGGCTGCCAGTCAGTTGGAACGCGTCTGGAGCGCAGTCCGGACCTGCTGGTCGGGGAGTTGCAATACGGCACTAGTGCAGTCGGGTTGGAGCAGCAGTGAGGTCTGCGTCGACGTGTCTCGTTCGACCATTGCCACCATGCATCACTTGAGTCGGGCCACGGTCTTGGTGGATCTTCGGTCGGTCGTCCTACCACGTGCGCACTTAGTTACTGTTGGGTATCGTTCAGGTCTTCGTGCAAGTGTTGTCAGGTTGTGTGTGTAGTTGGCGTTATTTCCTTTGACAAGTTATTTTAAATTTTGTCGGTGTATTGGCTCTGAGAGGTTGGTCGTCTCATCGGGCGACGTGTAACTGGTTCCCCGAGCGCTTCTCGGCCCCTTCAATTGCCATCTTGTGGATCTTGGGTCTGTCATTCATGGAGCAGAGATGTCGTTTAGCAAGTGCGCGTGTTTCCTCTGCAGAGTTGGGTCCGAGCCAGTATTTCCGCCATCGTGTGTCTGGAAGTGAGTGGGAGACGCTCCAGCAGTGCAGTCGCGACGGAGCAGCAGTCGCGGACGGACTAATAGGCAGTCGGTCGGTTGCCGTGGACCAGGAAAGTTATCTCCGCGCAGTGCAGTCGGCTGGGTCCACCGGCGGTCCCTGTGCACTGTCGGAGCGTTGTGGAGTTGTCCGATCGCTACGAGCTTCGTGGATCACCGACACAGGATGTCAAAGTTGAGTAGTGGTTTAAAAAAAAAAAAATAAATAAAACTGGCTCTGAGCACTATGCGACTTTACTTCTGAGGTCATCAGTCGCCTAGAACTTAGAACTAATTAAACCTAACTAACCTAAGGACATCACACACATCAATGCCCGAGGCAAGATTCGAACCTGCGACCGTAGCGGTCGCTCGGTTCCAGACTGCAGCGCCCAGAACCGCTCGGCCACTCTGGCCGGCCAGTGGTTTCAAGTACCCAAGCCACGTCCACTCATGTTGTGTGGTTCGTTTCGGTGGTTCGCTGTTGGGGAGGTTTTCCTGTGAAAAACACTAAGTGTTTGTATTGATGAAATTTAGCCGCCATGCGGTGGAATCAGTTATATTTCTGGACTACAATTCAAGTGTATCAGCACAATTTTCTGTCTTGTGGCCGTTAGTGTTCCAGTTAAATGCCCTGGCCACTAATGTAATTTCAGGCAGTGACCTTTCCTCACCTGTTGTCGCTGTCCAACACGGTGTGTCGGTTTGAGAGCTTAATACATATACATATTTGATTGTGGATAATCACGCCCGTAACGTATGTTTGAATTCTCATGTACCGATTAACGGCAAGCAAGTCGTTTGTCGGTCGCTCCGTGGCTGTCCCTTGGTTGGGTTCTGACGGACCACGTGTAGTTTGGCTCACCACCTGTCTCACCTGAGTGAACGAGGACAGACCGACCCCCTGGAGGTTTCTGAGTGCCGTTGTCTTTACTGTCCTTTTCACTGGTGTTTAATTCTCTGTTTATAATCTATCTTAGCCAATGATTAAAAAAAATTCTTGGTTTTACTGTGTTTTATGTAAGTAAGTTTGAATTCCGGCAAGTGCAATTTTGCAGAAAGGTTATTGCCGTTGTGTTGTCTTTTCCCTTAGTCCAGTTTCAGTTACTTAAAACGTAAGGCTTGTGGTAATTGTTTTTAATTTTGGAAAATTAACTGTGGGCTTTTAGCCTTGTATCATTATTCTTAAAATTGCCTTTCAAGCTTCTGCCTTTGAAATGTTATGGTAATTCATTTTAAAATCTTGAAAATTTTCTTTTAGGCCTTCAGCCGTTTGTATTGCATCTTGTTTGTGTTTGTCTATCCACTTTTGCCGTGAGGCTTTCAGCCTAGCTGTGTTTAATATATATTTTACTTATTTTATTCGCTGTTTTAACTGCATTTTTATCTTGTTGATTCTTAAGATTTCTTGTTTGGAGGCTTTCAGTCGTGAAAGAATTGCATTTTGAAATTCGCAGTTGTAAGAGTTCGGCTATATGCCGCTTTGGTTGAAAATGTGTTATTAAATTACAATAAATTACAATTTTGAGGTGAAACTGACCGCAACCTTACTTGGCCCTTTTCACAACCCTAATCACCTGTTCTGCCCAGCGCGTTTAGCGGCCGTCTCAAAATATAACACTGCAAAACTAATTAATAAAATGAGGTTCGCCATATTAAGTATCAGTGTTCTTATGTTGGAACATTCATTATCCTATTCATTGTAGACAAGTTATTGTTTTGACGCGGTGAAGCAGAGGAAGAAATTCTACAGAGCACGCCGGCCGTCGTAAACTACACTGCTGCCACATATAAGGAGTGAGTGTAAGGGAAACTGAATCTCCTGTCACGTATGTGCTACAAGAATAGGTGAGACAGGCTGCAGTGTACATTGTGTGAATCTGAGAGCTCCTTTATTGGTGAAAATGCTTTCGTTTGACTTCATCCACATCAGTACTGGATACCATTCGAGAATCTGTCCATGATCTGCATTTACATCTGTACTGCAAGTCATTGTCTGGTGCATTTTGTACCTATATAATCGATTTTCTAACCATTTGCAGTCTCGAAGTGAGCGAGGACATACACCTGTACATACTTCACCCTACGCGCCTTAATCTCTGTTGTCGTACTGTCATGGTTGCTACGAGAGAATATGTGAAAGTAGCACTATACTTGTAGCACACTCTTCTACGAATATATATTTCTTGAATTCACCCAACAGAGTTTCTACTACGTTGCATTTCTTCTAAGGATTCCCGTTAAGTTTCCCCGAGCACTTCTGTTGCAATTTCGTGTGGCTTATACCAACCTGTTAATATCCAAGCAGTCAGCCCTTAAAGGGCTCGAAGAGCTGGGATGATTTCTATTACTAGACGGCTAATGTGTCTGCGTGTGGAAGGGGGTGGGCGGAAGGAAGGGAGACGATGTATTTAATTCAGTATAACTCCAAAACGTCGTATGCTTCGTTTTTTGTATTATTCACCACACAATTAATGATTTTTTTTTACTTTCTTAGACGTGTGGAGGACTAAGACTTCCGGCCTAAGAAGTCACCTTCGTTCTACCAACGGCCTTGTCGAAGAGAGCGGAGCATGGGATAGATCAATCTCAAGAGAATGCAGAAGCCAATGGAAGCCAATGACTTAAAGACACATAATGTATATCCAGAGGACATATGGCCTGTAAATTAAAAAAGTGTCATGATAATCTCTCCATTGGCAAAAGGCCCCCAGTCGGATCTTCGGGAAGAGACTACCAAGACGTAGTGGGGGTCGTGAACTGAAATGGAAAAAAAACAAAAATTTCTGGTCGGATAAATATAGGATAATATCGACAACAGCAGAAAATGGTGTAACGTGAACAGGATTTGTCGTGAATGGGAGAATGGCGCAGAGAGTGATCTACTGGGTACAGATCGGTGATAGGATTGTTCTTGTCACATTCGACAGGAAGCCAACGCCGACAACGATATTTCTAGTATACGTGTCAAGACCGCAAGCAATAGATGAAGCGACAGAGAACGTTTATGAGGATACCGAATAGGTAACTCAGGATGTAATGGGAGATGAAAATCTAATAGTCACGGGGGACTGGAGCGCGGATCTTGGGGGGCGAATAGAAGAAATGGTTACGAGAGAATGAGGGCTTGGTTGCAGGAATGAGAGAGGAGAAAGAATGAGTTCTGCAATAATTTTCAGAATGTAATAGCAAATGCTCTGTCCGAGAATCACAACAGGAGGATGTGTACTTGGAAAACACCACCAGACATGAGAAGGTTCCAACTAGATTACATCATGGTCAGACGGAGATTCTAAAATCAGATATTGGACTGTAATGTGTATCCAGGTGCAGACATAGATTCAGTCGCAATTTAGTAATGATGAAGAGTAGATTGACGTTTAAGAGAATCCTGCCAAAGAAACAGTTAGGAAGGACACAGGATACTGAAGTAATGAGGACTAACGAGGCGCGTTTGAAATTCGCTAAAGGTGTGGCTACTGCGATAAGAGACATAGGAGTAGGTAGTTCAGTTGAAGAGGCCTGTACATCTCCAAAAGGGTAATTAAAGATATTGGACACACAAACATACACTCCTGGAAATTGAAATAAGAACACCGTGAATTCATTGTCCCAGGAAGGGGAAACTTTATTGACACATTCCTGGGGTCAGATACATCACATGATCACACTGACAGAACCACAGGCACATAGACACAGGCAACAGAGCATGCACAGTGTCGGCACTAGTACAGTGTATATCCACCTTTCGCAACAATGCAGGCTGCTATTCTCCCATGGAGACGATCGTAGAGATGCTGGATGTAGTCCTGTGGAACGGCTTGCCATGCCATTTCCACCTGGCGCCTCAGTTGGACCAGCGTTCGTGCTGGACGTGCAGACCGCGTGAGACGACGCTTCATCCAGTCCCAAACATGCTCAATGGCGGACAGATCCGGAGATCTTGCTGGCCAGGGTAGTTGACTTACACCTTCTAGAGCACGTTGGGTGGCACGGGATACATGCGGACGTGCATTGTCCTGTTGGAACAGCAAGTTCCCTTGCTGGTCTAGGAATGGTAGAACGATGGGTTCGATGACGGTTTGGATGTACCGTGCACTATTCAGTGTCCCCTCGACGATCACCAGTGGTGTACGGCCAGTGTAGGAGATCGCTCCCCACACCATGATGCCGGGTGTTGGCCCTGTGTGCCTCGGTCGTATGCAGTCCTGATTGTGGCGCTCACCTGCACGGCGCCAAACACGCATACGACCATCATTGGCACCAAGGCAGAAGCGACTCTCATCGCTGAAGGCGACACGTCTCCATTCGTCCCTCCATTCACGCCTGTCGCGACACCACTGGAGGCGGGCTGCACGATGTTGGGGCGTGAGCGGAAGACGGCCTAACGGTGTGCGGGACCGTAGCCCAGCTTCATGGAGGCGGTTGCGAATGGTCCTCGCCGATACCCCAGGAGCAACAGTGTCCCTAATTTGCTGGGAAGTGGCGGTGCGGTCCCCTATGGCACTGCGTAGGATCCTACGGTCTTGGCGTGCATCCGTGCGTCGCTGCGGTCCGGTCCCAGGTCGACGGGCACGTGCACCTTCCGCCGACCACTGGCGACAAAATCGATGTACTGTGGAGACCTCACGCCCCACGTGTTGAGCAATTCGGCGGTACGTCCACCCGGCCTCCCGCATGCCCACTATACGCCCTCGCTCAAAGTCCGTCAACTGCACATACGGTTCACGTCCACGCTGTCGCGGCATGCTACCAGCGTTAAAGACTGCGATGGATCTCCGTATGCCACGGCAAACTGGCTGACACTGACGGCGGCGGTGCACAAATGCTGCGCAGCTAGCGCCATTCGACGGCCAACACCGCGGTTCCTGGTGTGTCCGCTGTGCCGTGCGTGTGATCATTGCTTGTACAGCCCTCTCGCAGTGTCCCGAGCAAGTATGGTGGGTCTGACACACCGGTGTCAATGTGTTCCTTTTTCCATTTCCAGGAGTGTATGTAGAAGGAGGATAGCTACGAAGAAATCTTGGCTAACAAATGAAATACATCAGTTGATCGACGGAAGAAGGATGTACAAAATTGTTCATGGGAAGACAGCAACACATAAAAATGGATCCCTGAGGAATGAAATAAAAAGGAAGTGGAGGAGAATCAAGGTGAAGTGGCTGCTGGAAAGATGTGAAGAAATCGAAAAAGAAACAAACTTAGCACGTAAAAGAGGCAAAACATTATTAGGTGAAATCAAAAGCAAGGATAGTAATATTAAGAGTGTAACGGAATAAAACACAGAAGACAGGGGAAGGAATCTATGAGGAAGACCACTCATCTCATGACGTGATAGAAAAAGAAATTGGATTCGGTATGGATGAGATAGGCGAGAACTAGAATTTAAAACAGCTCTGGAAGGCTTCCGATCCAGAAGGCAAAAGTCATAGATAACGTTCCATTGAAATTTCTAAACTTATTGAGAGAAGTGGCAACCGTACGATTATTCAGGCTGGTGTGCATAATCTGTGAGACTGACGACGTACTATGAGACTTGCGGAATAATATCATACACACCATTTCGAAGAAAGCAAGGACAGGTAGGTGCGAAAACTATCGCACAATCAGCTTAACGGCTCGTGCATCCAGGCTGCTGGCAAGAATAATATTCAGAAGAATGGGAAACAAAATAGAGAATCTCTTAGACGACGATAAGTTAGGCTTTAGAAAAGGTAAAGACACCTGAAAGGCAACATTCCTTACTAGTGTATGCTCTTACAATACAGTTTTCTGTTTCTGTATTAATTTACCTATCAATGGCTATGTAATATGTATTAATAGTGAACCAGTGTATCGTATATATACTACGCACTTATAGGTAAACTAAAACATTACACGTCAGAAGTTTTTGTACCTTTAAGCTGCTGGAGTAGACATATTTCAACTAACAGAACTTAATCACGAAACTTTTTGCCTCAAACATAGCTTCAGTGCAGACGAGGCTAAGATATAGGACATTTGAACAGGATCTCTTTAAACTTCTTTCAGTAGTTCTTTGTGGAATAATCAGCTTAAATTTTTACAGTTACCTAAAGACAAATAACATGTTTCGAATGATATACATTGATAAAAAAAGTCTCTTTTTGAATTGGAGCAAAACGGAATCGACGCGATTTAACGAGTATTTTGATATATTCCATTGCGCCCACGGTATGAAATTGTTTCTTTAAATCCAGAGACACCCACACTTCGTACAAAAACAGCTTGACAATGAGAAACAGGAATCTGTCACGTCAACCTACGGAAGGTTGACGGAAGCTAGCTTGAATGCTACACCATTTAATGAGTCGGAACGGACGCTAGAAGGAACGGAAACGAACAGGAGCGACCCCTCCCCTCCCCCCCCCCCCCCTTACATACGCCACTGGCTTTCACACACACCGTCCACAAAGGCTGTAGCACATCCGTGGACCGCCACAGTCGACTCTCCTACAGTATTCCACTTGTGAACGTACCAGTTTCCCGCAGCCGTTTGTTGGCGACGTAAAATGGTGTGTGATGGACTGAGGTTATCTGCAAAACGCTGACGATACATTGTTGTTTAGCACTGCCATTACATAACATTCCTTGAAGCGGGGGATTTAAGGGGCTCCGGAAAGGCTCAAAATCATGAAAAGTTCAATTTTTACTTTTTTGCGTTTTCTGAATCTGCAGACTATTACCTTTTAATAGATATATAATTTATTCAATTCCGAAGACTACAACTATTTTCAAATTTTTTTTGAAATGTGTTCTACATGGGCGTGACCCACTGTGGCGCTGTTAAACTGCTGTCAAATGGTGTTATTATTAACGTCCGTGTTCATGAGGTACATTTTAGTGATGTGAGATAAAGTATGTGTTGTGGCTAACCTATTTTCAGAGACTTAGCAGCACCTGAACTGTTGAAAAAGTGTATTCACGGAAAAACTCAAAACCCCAATGAAAGTGTAAATAGTGTTATATGGTCGAGAATCCCCAAGACTGTATTTGTTGGAATAGAAACACTTCACTTTGGTGTGTATGATGCTGTTGCGACTTTCAATGATGGCAACATTGTAAGGTGCAAGGTATTTAGAAATATGGGAATGAAGATAGGTTCTAACATGGTACGAGCGATGCTTGCTTTAGACAAGGAACGCCTTCGGGCTGCAGACAGGGCTGTAAAGAGTCTAGAAATACAAGCAAGAGTAAACAGGAGGAGGAACAAGAGGAAGCTGGAGGAGGAGTTTGCAGAGGATGAAGATAATCCATCCTATGGACCTGGAATGCACTAAAAAGTTGATCCAATCTTTGTCGCTCGATTCCCAAAACTTTTATTTTCTCATACTAATTACATGTTTTCTAAGGATCTTCCAAACATATTTGTTTCAAACTTTCAGTAAATGTTACACAATACCTTCTGCATAATTTAACACAGCCTTTTTCCAAAAAACTGTATATTTTTGAATATATAAATAAAAAATTGCAAAAAAATGTTGTGAATTTTCATAACAATTGAAAAAAACCATCTTTAATAACTGAACTAAAATTTTGTAAAATCCCTGTGTTAAGTTGTAGCCCATATCCCAATAAATAATCTGTAAAAAGTTCAACTTCCTACCTCAAATACTTTGTGAGGAAAGATGTAATTTATAAGCGTTATTTTAACATTGCAAGTATAGGGCGTTCCGGCGCCCCTTAAGGGTGTTTCGATCTTCAAACTCAGTTTACATCAAAACTGTACATTTTCGGATAAGAGTTCCTTTGCAAAGCGACAGGCCTTGACGCTGTGGTAACACAGTTTCCCCATAAGATCACCGAAGTTAAGCGCTGTCGGGCTGGGCTGGCACTTGGATGGGTGACCATCCGGTCTGCCGAGTGATGTTGGCAAGCGGGGTGCACTCAACCCTTGTGAGGCAAAATGAGGAGCTACTAGACTGAGAAGTAGCGGCTCCGATCTCGTAAACTGACATACGGCCGGGAGTGCGGTGTGCTGACCACATGCCCCTCCATATCCGCATCCAGTGCGGACTGAGGATGACACGGCGGTCGTTCGTTTCCGTTGGGTCTGTTCGGACGGAGTTAAGTTCAGTTCCTTTACAAAACGTTATCTACCAATATTATCAACTTCTGTAGCCCTTTCGTTCTCAGTTGCGAATGGTGTTACGTTAGGTTGACCTTTTTTTTTATCTTCGGGCTAGTTACAACTGAATGAAAAACAATTCTTGTGTCATACGCGTTTCGTCTTTATTTCTTGCAAGGCGTCATCAGTGGTCTGGAATGTGTATGAATTTTTCTTCATAATATTTAGTTTACATTTAGGACGTTGTTTATATAGGTTATAAACAGTTGTGGCAATTTCTGCTTTTGTATGGTACAGTAATAATTAAAAGTTCTGCTTCAGATTTCGTCGATGTTGATCTACAGGATGTGGTTTTGTTCCTGTGTAATCGCTGTTGTGCTTCTTATTACTACCATTTCAAATTTTGTTTTCAGACTTCACCATAGAAACTGAACACTCGCCTTGATGTTTTGTTTTGACCGGGTTTGCCAGCTGTCGAGTGTTATTGCCCACCATCGAAAGTTACTGTCAACTGTTGAACGTGTTTTTGAGATATCTGCAATATTTTTGTGTGCCCATGTATGCTTGTGTATGTGTGTGTGTGAAATCTATTTGTTTTGGTTTTATTCAGTGAAAGCCTTTTATTTCTTTATTTCCTTAATTGATTTTTTAATTTAACACAGAAAAGCCTCACCAATAATCATACGAAAGCCAACAGTAGTCCACACACACACACACACACACACACACACACACACACACACACACACACACACAGACATGCGCACACAAAGAGATCGCAGATATCACAAAAATATTTCCAGCAGTTGCCAGTAACATTCAATAGTTGGCAGTAACATTCGACATTTCTCAATAACATTCGACAGGTGGCAACCGCAGAAAAAAAAATCAGAACGAGTGATCTGTTCCAAGTGAAGTGTGAAGTCTGAAAACAAAATTTTTAATGGCAGTTATAAGAAACAGAACAGCGCCATCAAATGAACGGCAGCACAACATATAGATCAACATCCACTAAATCTGTGAGAACAAGTTTCAAGTATTACTGCATCACAGAAACGCAAGTAGTGTTAGAACTGTTTATGACCTATATATACAACATCCTAAATGTAAATTAAATAGTATAAACGAAAATATGTGCGTGTTACGGGCCACTGATGGTGCACTGCAAAGAATGAAGGCGAATAATGGCACATAAATTATTTTTCATTTAGCTTTAATTAGACGACTGGAAAATAGAAGTCATCTGCTAAGTGACCTATAAAATCCATAGAAGCCTGTAATAGGACTCGTGAAACAGAATGTAGGTGACCCACTGCGACCTACACACACCCTGGGGTGCCTCCGCGCTCATCAGGGCTGCGACCGCTCTAGCGGTTCTGGCCGTCGGCCAGCGCCGTGTCTCATGGAGTCATGGGGTGGAAGTAGGAGGGTGGGAGGGGGTGGGGGAACGGAACCCGCATCCCGGACCCTAAATCACGCCGCTAGGGTGCTCAGAGCTCTCTGCCAGCTACGCGGAGACCGGCGAACCCGCAGCGCATCGTCACAGCTTTCTGACCTATCCAGTGACAACGCTGAAGTTATCATAGTCTCAGCGGTGTGTGGCCATCTTTCTCGTGACGCGAGTTTGTACAGGGTGGCGCACGAAAATCGGCCCCTTGTACTAGACTTTTCATTTTAGCTAGCCAGTTGTCGTCTACTGTTCCGAAGCTGCTGTGGCTACGTTTTGTGTTGGCAGTACGAAAGCCGTTGAGACTTGGTCAAGACGTGTGAAATAAATATCTCAGCGACATGTAACCTCTGCAAGAAAGAATCGTACTTGTGGAGATGTAGGTGTCATTCAAGGAAACGTAGGACATTTTTTTCAAAGAAGTTTCATCGTCTTTGTGTACCAACGAAGACCAGTATCCAGGATTTCGTGGCAAAATGGCATACTAGAGGGTCAGCTGCAAATGCAAAAGAATCGAACTCCATACGCAAGAGTACAGACATACGCGCGTATACTTGCTGCGATCGCGGATTTTGGAGCACAAATGATCCAGAGCCCATAGAAGTCGACATGTAAATTGTCGCAACAAGTAAATGTTTCGCCTAAATCTTATGAATATGTTTTACACCACTTAAGGACGAAGCCCTACAAATTGACTTGTGTCGAAGATCTGTTGGAAGATGATAAGGGAATTGTTGTACGCTGCTACGTCAAATAATAGAGAGTAGGATGTTGGATACGCTACTGTATTTCGTGAATGGTGAAGCCTGTGTAAGTAGGCTGTTTATGTGTTTGTATGTTGGCAGCGCTACGTAGCGCTCTGCGTTAATAACTCTGACAGCGCTGTGTGCACTCTGTAAGAGACTCTGTGGCTGGTCGGACTAGCGGTTGGAAGTTAACAGTCAGCGGTGATGGCAGTTGGAAGTGAACAGCCAGCGGTGATGGAGGTTAGAGGATTGAAGAGTTAGCGCGAAAGGACGATCTGGACGTGTGTCCTTCATGGAAATGTAATTTTTCGATGATTATACAATTTTTGGAACTGGATGTCATGGACGATTATATAACTATGTCCCAAAGAACAGATTCCAACTTGTGTTTCAAAAATGACCGGTATATTTGAAACGGCAATACAAACTAAACGAGCAGCGATAGAAATTCACCGTTTGTTGCAATATGCTTGGGACAACAGTACATTTTAAGGCAGACAAACTTTCGAAGTTACGTAGTTACAATTTTCAACAACAGATGGCGCTGCGGTCTGGGAAACTCTATAGTACGATATTTTCCACATATCCACCATGCGTAGCAATAATATGGCGTAGTCTCTGAATGAAATTACCCGAAACCTTTGACAACGTGTCTGGCGGAATGGATTCACATGCAGATGAGATGTACTGCTTCAGCTGTTCAGTTGTTTCTGGATTCTGGCGGTACACCTGGTCTTTCAAGTGTCCCCACAGAAAGAAGTCACACGGGTTCATGTCTGGCGAATAGGGAGGCCAATCCACGCCGCCTCCTGTATGTTTCGGATAGCCCAAAGCTATCACACGATCATCGAAATATTCATTCAGAAAATTAAAGACGTCGGCCGTGCTATGTGGCCGGGCACCATCTTGCATAAACCACGAGGTGTTCGCAGTGTCGTCTAAGGCAGTTTGTACCGCCGCAAATTCACGAGGAATGTCCAGATAGCGTGATACAGTAATCGTTTCGGATCTGAAAAATGGGCCAATGATTCCTTTGGAAGAAATGGCGGCCCAGACCAGTACTTTTTGAGGATGCGGGGACGATGGGACTGCAACATGGGGCTTTTCGGTTCCCCATATGCGCCAGTTCTGTTTATTGACGAAGCCGTCCAGGTAAAAATAAGCTTTGTCAGTAAACCAAATGCTGCCCACATGCATATCGCCGTCATCAATCCTGTGCACTATATCGTTAGCGAATGTCTCTCGTGCAGCAATGGTAGCGGCGCTGAGGGGTTGCCGCGTTTGAATTTTGTATGGATAGAGGTGTAAACTCTGGCGCACGAGACGATACGTGGACGTTGGCGTCATTTGGACCGCAGCTGCTACACGGCGAACGGAAACCCGAGGCCGCTGTCGGATCACCTGCTGCACTAGCTGAGCGTTGCCCTCTGTGGTTGCCGTACGCAGTCGCCCTACCTTTCCATCACGTTCATCCGTCACGTTCCCAGTCCGTTGAAATTTTTCAAACAGATCCTTTATTGTATCGCTTTTCGGTCCTTTGGTTACATTAAACCTCCGTTGAAAACTTCGTCTTGTTGCAACAACACTGTGTTCTAGGCGGTGGAATTCCAACACCAGAAAAATCCTCTGTTCTAAGGAATAAACCATGTTGTCTACAGCACACTTGCACGTTGTGAACAGCACACGCTTACAGCAGAAAGACGACGTACAGAATGGCGCAACCACAGACTGCGTTGTCTTCTATATCTTTCACATCACTTGCAGCGCCATCTGTTGTTGAAAATTGTAACTACTGTAATTTCGAAAGTTTGACCGCCTGAAAATGTACTGTTGTCCCAAGCATATTGCAACAAACGGTGTAGTTCTATCGCTGCTCGTTTAGTTTTTATTGCCGTTTCAAATATACCGGTCATTTTTGAAACACCCTGTATATGTATAGTTCAGGCTCACCGGCCATTTGCCCATCTTCTGCTGTGCGGATGCACAAACAGTGCCCGAACTCTTGCGGGAATCGGCGGTAAAGCCGCGAGTCCGATGGGCAGGGGCACTATGAATATAGTTCGGGACAATAAGTTTCGAATGTGGTTGTCACGGGAGGCGTGCCAGAGATAAGTCCCTGCAGTCGCACTATCCTCTGTGTCCTCGGTGGCTCATATGGATAACGGGACGAGTTTCTATTATTCTGTTCATGTAGCCGAAGAGGAAAGGCTTTCCTTTATCCATTTGTATAAAGAAAATATGTATAAAAATAAAAGAAGGAAGAAAAAAAACCTTTCAAAAAGCTTTTTCTTTTTTTTTTTTTTTTCTAGACAAAAAAAGATGGATAGAGCATCTGGCATGTAAGCAGAATATCATGGGTTCGAGTCCCGGTCGGGGCATACATCTTCAACTGTCCCCGCGTTGACTTACATCAAAGCCTGTATGCAGCCAAGGGTATTCATTTCATTGTTATTAGTCTGAGTTCTGTTAGTCAGGGAAAATTCAGTAGGTGTTGAAACGATACAGACAAGCAAAGATACAGTACGTTCAGTTTCACTCAGCAGTTGAAGTAAAAACTATTAAGTTTCAGCTGGTTCCATCTGACTGGTCATCTGAACTCCCAGAACAGCAGATACTGGTCAATAAAGAATCCCCTATACGATTAATGAGGAACCTCTTCACGGCGAAAAAATCGGGCTATGGTGTGCCGTGACAGCAAGTCGTATTGTGGATCCTATATTTTTTGAAAGAACAATAAACTCTACTGTATACAGTCCTATGCTCTCTCCGCAAGAAACGGGAGATGTCCCTGCACGCAACGGATGGACTGTGACGAACTTACAGGGTGACAGTTTTTGAACTA
This sequence comes from Schistocerca cancellata, assembly GCF_023864275.1. Taxonomy (NCBI): domain Eukaryota; kingdom Metazoa; phylum Arthropoda; class Insecta; order Orthoptera; family Acrididae; genus Schistocerca; species Schistocerca cancellata. The sequence continues at coordinate 60,219,095 of NC_064626.1, read as the reverse complement.
CATGAAAGAAAACGTAAATTATTTACAAACTACGGCGTGCACACACTTTATTCAGCATGTAAAAGTCACTACAGATTTAGGTGCCGGCCGTGGTGGCCGAGCGGTTCTAGGCGTTATAGTCTGCATCCGCACGACCGCTACGGTCGCAGGTTCGAATCCTGCCTCAGGCATGGATGTGTGTGATGACCTTAGGTTGGTTAGACTTAAGTAGTTCTAAGTTCTAGGGGACTTATGACCTCAGCAGTTAAGTGGCGTGGTGCTCAGAGCCCCAGAGTGCTCCCCCAGGACATCAAACGCTGTCCTGCTTCGATGGGGTCGAGTTCCAGCTTGCATGAAACACATCTTGTCGATATGAGCGTCACTTTGGATAAAGGGGGTGAAGTCATCTCCCAGGACCTTCACGTACCGTTCGGTAGTCACCATGCCACCAAGGAATATAGCACCGATTATTCCGCGAGTGCACTTTGCACACACACAGTCACCTGTTGAGGGTGAAGAGACTTGTCGTTGGCGAAATGCGGATTCTCAGTGCCCCAAAAGCGCCACTTTTGTTTATTGACGCACCCTTCCAAATTGAAGTGGGCTTCGTATCTGAATCAAACCATGCATTTGCATACTAATTCACGTCATTCCCCTCGGCCAGCCGTGCAGTTTTAACGGCCTATCGCAAGCCGTTCAGAAGTTATGACGATTTTATTTCGTGCTGTTCAATAATTGTCATCCTGTATAACTTTATTACAAGAAGGAAGGATGTGGCATCATGTGAGTGGAGATTACACTGCTTGAAAAAACACTGTAACTTCGTACGCGTACACACCACAAGCGTGTAGCAGAAGTGGAAGAACTAACCACGGTACCGTTCAGGAGACGTAGCTTGGTGCACTGACAGGTCGGAAACAGACGAAGTTGCTGGGACCAGGTTATACGGGGTACAGCCCAGACTTGAGAGAGCACTCTCTCAGGGAAGCTGGCCACGGTATTCAAGGCGGAAATATTTTCTATGAGAGTGTGTGCAAACAAGAGTCTGCTGAGGTGCTACAAGGATCGTGGCATCTACATTAATTCTTTGTCAACGCCTCGCAGAGAGGCTAGGGGAAAGCTACAGGTTAAACCTGCTGTGGGTTCCTGGTCACTCAAATTAGTGGCTATGAACAACCTGATTTGCTAGCCAGGACACGTTCGACGACTCAATTTGTTGGGACGCAACCTGTCCTAACTCTCACTAAGGCACTGGTAAAATCAAAAGTACGCAGCTCGGTCAGGAAACAGCACGCAGAGTATTTGACAAGTATCCAAAACCAAAAATATGACCACATAATGCGGCTACTGGCGAATGTTGGTTCAAATGGTTCAAATGGCTCTGAGCACGATGGACGTAACTTCTGAGGTCATCAGTCACCTTGAAGTTAGAACTACTTAAACCTAAGTAACCTAACGACATCACACACATCCATGCCCGAGGCAGGATTCGAACCTGCGACAGTAGCGGTCGCACGGGCGAATGTTGAAAATTAGGTGGACTAATAAGGTAATGAATGAGAAGAGATTGTGTGCAGAATCGGAGAGGAGAGGAATACGTGGCAAACGCTAACAAGGAGAAGGGACAGGATGATAGGACATATGTTAAGACATCAGGGAATGGCTTCCACGGTACGAGAGGGAGCTGTAGAGGGCAAAAACTGTGCAGGAAGACAAAGACTGGGTTACTCCACCAAATAATAGACATACGTTGCATACGCTACTCTGAGATGAAGAGGTTGGCACAGGAGAGGAATTCGTGGCGGGTCGCATAAAACCAGTAACTGGACCGATAATGCCGAAGACATGTTCCAAGAGAAGTCTTGTAATCCTGAGCCTGAACACGAGATTAAACTCATACGATTATTAGTTATTCTGAATTATGCTGTAAAGCTCCTTCGGCCATGCATGCATCTCTAAAGGAGCCTTGCATCATAATTCAGAATAACATAGGCACTGCAAAATCGTAGTCACCTCCCGACACTGGGCAAGCGACTTTCTAGTAAAATGTCTCAACTGTATGGGAACATATATGTAATGGAGGTACGAGTGCAGCTTGTAGACGATGGTTGTCGACATATCGAATTTTGGATCTGGCCGTGGGTCGTGCACGGATAGCCAAATGGTAAGGCGACCGCTCGCGATCATCGGGAAATCTGGATTCGAGTCCCGGTCCAGCACAAGCTTTCACTGTCGTCATTCCATTCTGCAAATGGTGGTTGGGAATACATTCAATGGTTAAACTTACCGTAGGACTAATGACTGACCCCAAGAACTCCAAGATATACCTACACACGATGGGTGGGCCGGCCGCTGTGGCCGAGCGGCTCTAGGCGCTTCAGTTTGGAACCATGCTGCTGTTCCGGTCGCAGGTTCGAATCCTGCCTGGGGCATGGATGTGTGTGATATCCTTAGGTTAGTTAGGTTTAAGTAGTTCTAAGTCTAGGGGACTGATGACCTCAGATGTTAAGACCCATAGTGCTCAGAGCCTTTGAACCACGATGGGTGTAAAGAAGGATGCCTCTAAGTGGGACTTGTCGCGAGGGGCTTGAAACCGCACTACATTTCTTCTTCCAGTAGGAAGCGCTGAAGGTCAAAAGACCCGTAATTTTCGAGTCTTTAATTGCTGCTCCTGAAGCGTACTGGCTGGCTTTACTACAATCAAACGGAGAGAAATCGCACATTAAACTTAGTTTCGTACGGGCGATAGCAGGTTCAGACCACTGTAGTTTTGTCTTCCTCCGGAAATCAGCCAATCAGTTACTCAGTAGGTACGTAAATGATGACAGTTTTAATTCTCTGTCACAGGTGGAGCGCCCATCAGGGTGCAGGAGCGTGGCTTGTGCTTCGTTTTGTGACTTCGCCTGGTAGGGTATGTAAGGGGCCTGAATAGCGTAATATTTTGTGTGATCACTGTGAAGCGGCGTGATCGAGTGAGAGAAAGAGTTATCAGCACCTAATACAGTTTGAATTGGGCGTCATTGTGCGTCTTCGTTTGGCCAGCTAGCAGAGTCATGCAGTATCCAGGACTGTGGGTCACTCGGATGTAAGAGTGGCAAGACGTTCGATTGCACGGCAGCGTGAGGACTGGCTTAGGTGCCGTCAAGGTCCCTGGCGACCACGCCTGACCACCACAAGGAAGGATAGCCGAGACCATTGCAGGACCTTCACATCTGCACCTGCCATTCGAGAGCAAGTGATGTACTCCTTGCGGCACTCTGCGTCACCTTGCAACATTGGTTAGAGGCTAGCAGCAGCTGGGCTAGAGAATTACCGTTGCACGCGTAGGCTGCAGTTAACACTAAACCACAAATAGCTGTGCCTGCAGTGGCACCGTGGCAACAAAGAATGGACTGGCACTGAATGGTGTTGCACTGTGTTCAGCGATGATTCGTGGTTCTGCCGTACTGTGAATGACCATCGTCGGGAATTTGGTGGGGCGCTGGGCAACTATTCCCAAGGCGTCAAGGTGTGTTGAGCCATCGGGTATAACCTTATACGAGGCCCCTACTTTTTAGTCAAATTACGGCTATGAATGCGAGCTCAACATATCAGTCCCGGCGTTGGAACTTTTTTGGTTCGTGCCGGCCCAGGCCCCCACAACCGCACGAGTGGTCGACTGTGAAGAGCGGACAAATTGAATAGCTGGGCGGTGGCCATTAGAGTGGTAAACTGACGCGCGGAGATCGAATGTTTATACATCGCTTTTGGTTATAAAATGCCTTCCCTTGAGTTGGGTCACAAACATAATGCCTCATTTAAATACGTTACTACAATATACTTTTAAATTTATGAACAAACAGCAAATAGTCACTGTTTATGATTTTATCTTACGTAATACATGGAAGCTGCCGTAGCTAAAAGTTATGTACTGGACCCCTAGCATTTTTCGTAGTTCATTTACGATAGATGTACGCAAAATGCATCAAAATACTCGAAGATTTGCCCACTATATTAATAGATATTTTCTGACTCTACCTTTCTTTAGATTTTATGACGAGAAGTGCGTTATATATGGCATAGTGCTTTGGCAGCTCACGACCAAATTATCAAGTTTCAACCTAACCTAGACCATGAAAACACTACCGATCAGCCAACTTTCTTCAAAATGATCAGAACATATAAAATGGTTTTCTGTCGGTCGGAAATGTTGCCTACTGACAGCGTGTAACCATTTTTGTAACAGCTGTGGTTTTGAGAAAGGAAACCTGCAAATAGATGCACAGACATTATGCTAATACCGTGTTACAAAAACATTTATTAAGCAAGTGCACTGACATACAAAACAACTTAAAATATTCACTTACCTGTGAAATGTAATATTCGTTCCTTTCTCGAATTTATTTGTACAATTAATCGATGCACGACTCTTCACTTTGTACTTCTTTTGATTGGAACGTACAGACAGTAGAGTTACGAGTAACAAATACTGTATGTCATCATCATCATCAGTTATCTGCTATATTAGCAGGTCCTTTGCCTCTTCATTTTCTGCGATCCATTGCTTCCGTCCCAACAAATATACAACGTTGAATCAGGGTCTTCATAAACAACAGTACTATACAACACATCAGACTACAACCACTATAATGGCGTCCAGCCGAAGGTTCAAATTATCCCGCGACTGCAGCGCCATAAGTGAGTCTAGTTCTTTTTTACAAGGTCTTTGTGCCGGCCTTTGCTGCCGGTAAGTCAGTCGCACGGCGCTGCTGTCTGTTGTTAAGCATGGCGTTTGTGCTTCACACGTTCACGGCATTAGAGCAACGAAGTGTGATGCGTTTTCTACGGAGCGAGGGATAACGCCCATCGAGATCTACAGGGAAATGCAGCCCACATATGGGGGAAACTGTCTCGTTTTGAGAACGTAGACGTGGTGCTGTTGTGAGTTCGACAAAGGCCGTGAAGTCTTGCACGACAGCGAGTGGTCGGGGAGGCCGCGTTCGTCGCTGAATGACGGCAACATTTCCAGCGTGAATGCAGTGGTGAAAGCAGATCGGCGTGTACACATCACACCATTTCCCGGGGCTTGCCATATCGCATGGGAGTGCTTACGATTCCATGCGAGACCACATGTGGTAATTAGAACGGCCGGAGAGGTGCGGTCATTTTGTAAGTAGGCTGTTTATGTTTTCTTATTGGCAACGTTACGTAGCGCTCTGTATGAAAATCACTGGCTGTGCTGTGTGCAGTCTGTGGCTAGTTTGCATTGTTGTCTGCCATTGTAGTGTTGGGCAGCGGCAGCTGGATGTGAACAGCGCGTAGCGTTGCGCAGTTGGAGGTGAGCCGCCAGCAATGGTGGATGTGGGGAGAGAGATGGCGGAGTTTTGTAATTTGTCATGAACTGCTATATATATATTATGACTATTAAGGTAAATACATTGTTTGTTCTCTATTAATATCTTTCATTTGCTAACTATCCCTATCAGTAGTTAGTGCCTTCAGTAGTTTGAATCTTTTATTTAGCTGGCAGTAGTGGCGCTCGCTGTATTGCAGTAGTTCGAGTAATGAAGATTTTTGTGAGGTAAGTGATTTCTCAAAGGTATAGTTTAATGTTACTCAGGGCCATTCTTTTGCAGGGATCTTTGATAGTCAGATTGCGTTGCGCTAAAAATATTGTGTGTCACTTTAGTGAATGTTTGAGTACGTTCAGTTATGCTCAGCTGTTTGAAAAGCAAATAGTGTAAGAGGTTTATCAGCACAGTCGTGTATAATTGTTCTAAGGGGACGTTTCATATATTTTTTTTAAATTCTCTCTATAATTACGCGCTAGCAATAAACAAAAGCTACACTAAATAGACAAACTACAAGAAAAAATCAGAAGATTCCAGTGAGATATCCTTGGCTAAGGGTCGACATATGAAACGTCCCCTTAGGAACAATTGTATACGAGACTGTGTTTAAACTGACACGCAATATTTTTAGCGCAACGCAATCTGACTATCAAAGATCCCTGCAAAACAATGGCCCTGAGTAACATTAAACTATACCTTTCAGAAATCACTTACCTCACAAAAATCTTCATTACTCGAACTACTGCAATACAGCGAGCGCCACTGCTGCCAGCTAAATAAAAGATTCAAACTACTGAAGGCACTAACTACTGATAGGGATAGTTAGCAAATGAAAGATATTAATAGAGAACAAACAATGTATTTACCTTAATAGTCATAATATATATATAGCAGTTCATGACAAATTACAAAACTCCGCCATCTCTCTCCCCACATCCACCACTGCTGGCGGCTCACCTCCAACTGCGCAACGCTACGCGCTGTTCACAACCAGCTGCCGCTGCCCAACACTACAATGGCAGACAACAATGCAAACTAGCCACATACTGCACACAGCACAGCCAGTGATTTTCATACAGAGCGATACGTAACGTTGCCAATAAGAAAACATAAACAGCCTACTTACAATTTCACTGGCAGATTGTGGACCGTGCAGCATACAGTCCAGACCTCGCCGCTAGTGATTTACACGTTTTCGCAGCGCTGAAAAAGTCCCTAGCAGGACAGCAATTCATAAGTAACGGTGAAACCAAGACAGCAGTCCGACAGTGACTTCATAGTCAGCCGGACAAATTCCACCGCAGCAAATTTAGCGCTGCGATGGGTCTAATGTGTGAACGGGTGTGGGGACTATGTGGAAAAGTAGTGAAATGTACGTGGAATAGGATGTATACTTCCTACTACCTATATGCAACTTACTTTGTGTAATAAAAAATAGGGGCAGACAGTCTGATTTCTCCTTGTATCACTGCTGCTGGTGATTAAGTGAATCCAGTTGGCACAACGGCACGTCACAGATATCTTGCGTCCCCAGGGGTTACCTCTCATGCGACACCTTATTTTGACAGACAATACACATCGACATATGGCATGTGTGTCAATGAACTGTGTGCCTGGTGCTGAGCTGCTCCTGTGGCCAACAGCATGCCCAATTCTGTCACCGATAGAACAAGCGTGGAACTCTGTACGACTTCCAGTATCCAGCATATCAAGGACCAGTCGGAACAGTTGTGGACCAACTTACTTCAGGAGAGGACATAGTCGCTCTGTGACACCTTTGTCAAGCGAATCAGTTATGAATTCAGAGCACAGAGAGTGCTCAAACTGCCAATATGTTTGTAAATTTGATTCGATTTTGTGATCACTGCAATGTCATCACAAATTCTCTCAACTCGTCAAGTTTCATTACGTTTTCACCACCGCTTCTGAGTGCTTCGCTTCAGCGTGTTACGCCAGAGATATGCCTTGCAGCCTACGGTCTGAAATCGTTATTTTATTGGAAACCACAGATTTCTAAGAAGCTACAAAAATTAATAATAACAAATTCTACGTTGCGTTGCATTACATTATGCATGATCTGTGGATGTCTAGCGAATTCAGCCTCATTTTTAGACTTAATGCAGCATGTCATTTTCAAATCAGAGAAAAGCTCAAAAAATAACACGTTCAATTGAGGAAGGTGGCATATGTGAATTCTGGTGCTTCAAATTACTGTAGTGGACCATGCTCTGGACCATGGTAGACGAAAATTAGCTGTCTACGAATTTCTATTACTGCTTATTCGCGTTTCTATGTCAGCAGGTCGTTACTCCGTTGTATGAGCTGACTTTAAAATCTGGAGTGTGTGTTTCCACTATTCGCTGATTTAGGTGTTCAGAGTACAGTATTCTAAAATTTGTTATGTCTTTCACACGTATGATGAATTTAAGTCTTTGCAGGTTAATTGATATATTCCTATTTTGCTGAATTTGTTGGACGTTGTGAAGAGTGTTGGTTATCTTGCTTTTCAGTGTCACCATGAACGATCTCGAGGATGTAACAGACCATTCCTCTCTTCATGGCATATATTTCAAAAACTCGTCTTATGATTCCAATAACTGAGGGAAGAGTGCGCGGTAGTCGTTACATTCTTTTCGAGACAGAAATAAAGCATCTTCTCGCATTCGACGACGCTTTAATAGCAATGGAGCCGAGTCATTTATCCCGCGGCCAGCCAGTGGAAATGTTCGGGATTCGAGTACCAGTCCTGCACAGAGTTTTAATCTATTATTAAGTTTAGAAAACAGCACACAATACGTTGCTGAGTGAAAGGCACATTCTCAAAACAATCTACTAGGTTCTGGCTATCCCGTTTCTCTACAGAATCCTTTCATTCGGGAGTGCTAGTCCCTTTAAGGTATGCAGGAGAACACCTTTGAACTATGGATGGTAGTAGATGAGGTACTGCCTATAGCAAAGCCGTGAGGACATGTCTTGAGCCATACCTGGGTACCTCAGCCAGTAAGAGAACAGGCTGCCTAAGACAATTTTCCGTGTTCGGCTCCGTGTCCGGCACACAATTTTCTTCACGTTCTCCCTTCATGACTCACGGTCTATATTAAAATAGTTAAGATTGCTTATTGTTTCAGGTAACTCTACTTATATACGTCATAAAAATGACTTAGTCCGTACGACTCAAACGATTCGCTGACATATAAAATCATACGCGCGCTCGAACGACAAACGACACATTGTCAACAATAAAGTGGCCAGTGACTGTTCTATAGGCTACCAAACAACTTACCCGTGTTAATTACGGAATTACTGCAATCTTTGTAACTTTGAATATAGCCCACTTCTGTCGAAAGACTTCCATCCGTTGTTTTATTTACAGCTAAAATATTAACTTCACATCCAAAGCTAGTAAAATGTTCATTTCAAACTGGTACTGAGAGATGGCGAAGAACGATAAGTGGGGAAATTTTTTTAGTAACTCTGGACAAAGTGATCACATCTAAGAACATCCAAGGTGCCAGCCAGCTTCCACCTGCTGGAAATGCAGAACACGGAAGACCCCTGCGCACAGCAGAGATGGGCAACAATGATCCAAAAGATACGAAATCCACAGCCCGCTGTCGCGCAGTAACAGGAAATGTAACACATTGAATTAGTCAGTCACGCCTTTGTATTGGTTGTGGCCTGGCAGATATTTGCGCCAGAACTGTTACTGTTATAACTCATTTCTTTTTAAAGACTGTTATAAAATTAAACACTACAAAGCACAGTGAGTGTAAATCTATTTCAAGAATATATGCACTGACGGAAAAAATATCGCAGCACCAAAAAACAATTAATGTAGAGTAATGAAATTTCAGGAATACCTCTGTCTAGGTAACATAGCTAAATGATTAATATTGCAAGATCACAGGTTAATGTACGCGTGAGATAAGCCATTGCAAATGTGAAATGATGATACTTTAATAACCAGTGCAAAAGGCAGAATGTTTAATGCAAGCCTGCAAAAGTGCTCGCATTGCGTTGTACAGATGCCGGATATGAGTTTGTGGAATGGAGTTCCATGTCTGTTGCACTGTTGGTCAACACATGAACGATTAATGTTGTCTGTGCATGACGCTGGAGCTATCGTCCAGTGATATCCACTACGTGCTTGATTGGAGAAAGATCTGGCGGTTGAGCAGGCCAGGACAACATGTCGATACTCTTCCAAGATGCTAATCCAAGCGGCTGTAAAATGAATCTGCGCAACGGAAAATAATAAACGCTAAAATGAAGATTTATCCCTGTCTGACTACCACCTGAAGCAGATCTTAGGATCTCTTAATTCTATAAATTACAGTCTAAACATAAATGAATAATGAAGGAAACTAATCCTACTAAAAGATAAACGTTGTTCCTGCTTATATATTTATTGTAGATTAAAAAAAATCATTTAGATTACAAAGTTTACATTTCCTAAGTAAAATTGCTAATCAATTGCCCAACTGTGCTCCTTATTATGGCTGCACGGTCTAGTATCAATAACGCGAAATGACTGACATCCTCTACGTACCAAACACTAGAAGACACTAAAAGATGATCTACGGTGGTGTGGAACCTCAGTGAAAATAAACTAACGTGATCACAGCTGTTTAGCTTTAATAGCCCTAATAAGCCGAAGCAATTTGCGATATCACCGTACGTACTACGTCCGGTGCGTCGAAGTGATGGTTCTCGTATTCGTCTGCGACGATGGAAGAATTCCAGCCACAAATAAGCTCTTTCAAACACTAGGACGGCAGAAGGTGGTCCTCTGACTAATGTACTCTAATACTGTCTTCTCCTCTCCACACCACAGACGAGAAACGCGAACTCCCAAACACAAGGACGGAGTTCAGATAACGGAAGTAGAGGCAGAGGAAGTGCTCTCAATTACTGAACGCTGCGTACTCAAAGACGACTTACAACCCGGAGGTGAAGTGGAGAATCGTATAGGTTCGCAACAGTACAGTTCCTAAATGTTCTAACTATAAACTCTCCTGAGACCAAAGACAGCAAGTCCGTCTGTACCAACAAAAGCTGATTCTCGAGCGACTGTCACACACGGGCGCTCACAACGGAAGACCACGTCTCTCCAGCGCTGGCTTCCCAGCAAGGCTCGGCTCCCCACCATCGTAATTCCGAAAACGAATCATACTCCCGAAACCACGGAATATTCTCCCTCTCTACAGATTCTTCCGAACATCGACCAACCATATTTTAGTCTATAGTCATCCAGCGCTTAAAGTTTGCGAAGAAAAACCTATACTCGTACAATGGTACGCTTCTGAGTAAAAACCCTCGGAAATAACCCAGCCTGCGTGGTTTCCGAGGTGCCGCTTCTTCGTCGCTCTCAGTTGCGTCCAAGATTTTCAGCGTTCGGAAGTATTATGCGGTTATCCTTCCGGCCCCTACTACAATAGCAGCCGTCACCATATTGTGCTCCAGAGCTCAGGTTCCACGACGTCCTTCTAGCTGCATCCTGTGTTTAAGCAGGACCAACACCTGTGCGGGCCTTCCACCCAGAGCTTGAGTTCTGCCTGCCGTTTCATCTCCACTGGCGTTCCAACTTCTACTAGTATAGGAAATCATTCATTACGCCATTTTTTATAATAAAGACACAACGTCATCTTTCATGTAATAAGCGTTAACAATTATTTAAAAGACGTACGTGACAATGTCAGTCTCCTTTACAGATTCATATATACGATGTACAGCTTATCACATGAAACCTAATTGTGTCTGTAGATGACGGCAAAGTATGTGGATGAGTTATTGTAAGGAGCGAAATTATAGCCACATTACACCCTATAGAGGCTGTTGGGTTACTACACCAACTATTGCAGGACATACTTGTATTACATTCACAAGGAAGTCCCAGAATGTGTTGAAAATGCTAAGGTGAGGAAAAAGAAAATTAGCATGAGGACGCAGACTTACATTTTGCGACCCTGTATGTTGTGTACGACTTCGTACACAATGGTAAGGAAAGATGGGCTTCAGAGTGGCGCGGCAACTGTCGTTGTAGAAATGCTGGAAAGGTGCGGAAATGATTAGCGAACTAGTTAACACAACAAACAGATGATTTATTTAACTCGTGTTTTTCAGAGCGTACGAGGACTCATTACGAACAACGTAGCAAGAGTCAGGCTCCAGCTATCACAACGCCAACAAGGATGAGACTTTCTGAACTAAGCAGGAACGACTGTGTCGTAGCGAAGATGCTCCAGGTGAGACTGGAGCGTGTGACTCACATTTGTCAAATATATTACTTTACTGTGTCACAAAAACCTTTCGGTTTCCATGCAGACGCTTTCCTTATTAGACTATAAAGTGAAAAATGTTTTCACTTAAAACGCTTATTTCGAATTAAATATATGAATTTTCGCGCCTATTTTGTCATGCTGAAAATTCACTGCGAGGCCACTAGGATGGCTGCTGTCGTTGTCTGCTCCCATTGGCTTTCTACTTATATTTTAGTGCTCTGTAGCGTTCGGAGCGGTGAAACTTTATCAGATGTAATCATATGCGTATTTTGAGGCGCTAGCAATGATTTTTACACTGATACAGTAACTTTCCACGGGATTGTTGTTTTCGGCCCCTCATAGCGGTGGTTGACCCTAATTATTACTGATATTTGGAGCTCACAGTTAAATCCTCAATTTTTTTAGAAGCGATTGGCCAGATATTCAATCGAAATTTTCCCGAGATGCTACTACAGGCACTTTACTTCTCCTTTCCGGAGCGAACGCTGATATAAAAAAGCTTGGAAGAATGACTATGAAGTATGAAATCAGTCGGAAGAATGCTGACGTCAGAAAAGAAGAGAAATCTCTAGAAACACCGAAGATAACCATTTTATGAATCCTTTGGTCTCTGCAGTGAACTAGACAAGGATTCAGACAAATGTATTGTTATTGGAATTGCTGCTGAAAGAATTATTGAGACAGAAAATGTGAAAGACGTTCAAGTGGAGGAATAAGATGCAACAGGGTTCAAATGGTTCAAATGGCTCTGAGCACTATGGGACTCAACATCTTAGGTGATAAGTCCCCTAGAACTTAGAACTACTGAAACCTAACTAACCTAAGGACATCTCACACACCCATGCCCGAGGCAGGATTCGAACCTGCGACCGTAGCAGTCCCGCGGTTCCGGACTGCAGCGCCAGAACCGCTAGACCACCGCGGCCGGCGATGCAACAGGGGTGCAGCTCATATTTAACAGAACGTTATAACTTTACACTGAAAAGATACAGAGAATTTGTGAGGATTATGGATTAATACTCGCAAAAAAAACGTTTGCAACACAAAGCACATTCGCAACACAAAGCAGTTATCCGAATGGGACGGATATCAGTAGGTGTGATGTACACGTAGAGACAAACAAATGATTACAATCTGAAAAAAACTGGATGATTTATTAGAAGAAAGAGCTTCACTTATTGCGTAAGTGAGTAACACATTGACTCACCTGTGGCCTTAATGCAAGCAGTTATTCGGCTTCGCACTGATTGATGAAATGAAATGATTCAATGGCATTGATGGCCGGAAGTCCCCACCTGGGTAAGTTCGGCCGTCGATATGCATGTCCTCTCAGTCTACACCACATTGGGCGACTTGCGTATCGAGGACAAAAAAAAAATGGTTCAAATGGCTCTGAGCACTATGGGACTTACCTTCTGAGGTCATCAGTCCCCTAGAACTTAGAACTACTTAAACCTAACTAACCTAAGGACATCACACACATCCATGCCCGAGGCAGGATTCGAACCTGCGACCGTAGCGGTCGCTCGGTTCCAGACTGTAGCGCCTAGAACCGCTCGGCCACCCCGGCCGGCCGAGGACAACACAAACCCTAGTCTCCGAGCGGAGAAAATTTACTATCCGACCGGTAATCGAACCCGCACCCGCTGCTCGCCACTCAAACACGCTGACGTCTCAGCTAAGGGGGCGGACAGGCATTGATTGACGGAGTTGTTGGATGTCCCCCTGTGGGGCATCCTGGCAAATTCTGTCCAATTGACTAGTTGGATGGTGAACAACCCTAGCTGGTTGGAGGACCATGCCAATAATACTCTAAAACATTCTGTGTTGGGGAGAAATCCGGCGACCTCGCTGGCCAAGAAAGGATTTAGCAAGCAGGAAGATAAGCAGTAGAAACTCTCGCCGTTTGCGGGCGGGCATTGTCTTGCTGAAATGATGTACGAGTAAGCCCAGGATGGCTTACCACGAAGGGCAAAAAACGGGGGGTAGAATATCATCGACATACGGCTGTGCTGTAAGAGTGCCACGGATGGCAACCAGAGAAAGAGATGGCGCCCCAGACCATCACTCCTGGCTGTCGGACCGCATGGCAGGCAGTAATCAGCTTGGTACCCCACCACTGTCAGTGGGCGTCTCCGGGCAAGTCTTCGGCCTGGAACCTCATTGACAAGATTGGAATTGTCTTCAGTGATATATCCCGCCTGGAAATGAGCACAGATGGCCAGCGAAGGCATCGATTAATAGATTGATGGGGGCTGTGGGACTGAACTGCGAAGTCGTGTGTCCCAATAATTCACAGTTCCTTGCGTAAGATACAGGGTCCGCTAAAAGTGGTCGGATCCAGTTAGAGGGGTCACACTATCAGGCGAGCAAGTTAAAACACACACAGTAGAAGCTGTAAAAGGGAGCGAAGACTTGTAAGAAGAAACTCCCTGGACAGCGGTGGAATACCAATCTGAGTGTCGCCTTCCACATGGTACGTCAACCAGGAGCCACTTCTTTTCATAGATAGCAGGAACCCTCCGATCGTCACCCACGGCACCCTTACGGCCTACGATATTCTACACCCCGTATTTTTACCCTTAATGGGCAAGCTATCCTCGGCTTACATTTCATGAACAGAATGCCTGTCCGCATACCGTGAGAGTTTCTGTTGTGTCTACGTTCTTGCCAGACCCCACCTTGGCCACTAAGGTCAACGGATCTCTCCACAATTGAGGACGTTTGGAGCACTATGGCCAGGGACCTCCAACCAGCTCGGGATTTTATCTAGCCAACGTGCCAATTGGACAGAATGTGGAACGATGTCACTCAAGAGAAACTCCAACAACTCCATGAATCAACGCTTGTCTGCCTCCTTAGCTGAGTTGTCAGCGCGTCTGATTGCCAAGTAGATGACCCGGGTTCGATTCGCAGCTGGGTCGAAGACTTCCTCCGCTCGGGGACTAACGGACCAACTGGAGAGAATTTAGTACGATAGCCTGTTATTGACTTGCTCAATTTGTGAACCTCTTTCTCTTGAATGAGTCATCTAATTTTTTTAAAATTGTAATCATCTGTTTGTCTGTACTTGTACATCACATCTACTGATTTCCGTCCCATTCGGATAATTCCTTCGTGGTCATCGTTGTTTTTATCTTAGAGTGTAAAATAATTTTTGACTACCTTTCACAAAACGTATGAGACCTGACATGTTTCTGTATTCACTGAAAGACGTTCCGAAAGGAAGAAGGAACTGAAAGTGTATGGAACCCAACGTTATCCGTCAGGCGGTGGCGGGCTATGCATTATAACACTGTTTTTATGTTTCACACAAAATAAATTGCTCACCAAACTAATTCACAGAAGGAACAAGTTGGAGCTGGTGAGAAATAGTTTTTGTACATGAAGCTGCTTTAGACAATTCGGAGCGGTGCTAGAGGCGGCACACCTACATGGCACGTATAACGAAGCGAATGACTCTGAGAGTAAAAAAACTAAGTTGGGTTATGTGTCTTGGAAAGAGAATATATGATAAACGTATATAAAAAGGGATGTTGACATAGATGCGGAGCCAACGCCCACCACACTGGTACAAGCTTACATGCAAGTGATTCTTCAGATGCTGTAGAGCCATGAAGATTGTATGATGACATAAGGACGATATTCAGATAGCTAAAGGAGACGAGAGTGTAATTGTGATGAATGACGATGCAGTACAATAGGAAATTCATGTAAAAATAGTAAAAGAACATGGACTAGGGAAAATTATGAACGAGGTAGCCGCCTGGTAGAATTTTGCAGAGGGCATAATTTAAGTATCGCAGAAATTTGTTTTAAAACTCGTGAAAGGTTGTAAACGTGGAAGAGACCTTGGGTCACGTGAAGGTGTCGGATGGATTGTATAAGGGTAACAGAGATTTTGGAATGAGATTTTAAACTGTAGTAACACATATACAGGGGCAGATGTGGACTCTGACCGCAATTTATTGGTAATGAACTGTAGATAAAATGAAAAAATTGCAAAAAGATAGGAAATTAAGGCGGTGGGACCTGGAGTATTTGAAAGAACCAGGGATTTTTGAGAGTTTCAGAGAGAGCGTTAGGCAAAAATTGACTAGAGCAGAGAAAAGGAACACAGTAGAAGACCAATGGATAAATGTGAGAGACGAAATAGCGAAGACACTAGAGGATAAAATAGATAAAGAGCAGGGGCTAGTAGAAATCCTTAGATAACACAGGAGATATTGAATTTAACTGTTGAAAGGAAAAATATAAAAATGCAGCAAATGAATCAGGCGGAAGGAATACAAACGTCTAAAAAATAAAACTGAAAGGAAGAGCAAAATGGCGAAGCAGGAAATGCTGGAGGACAAACGTATGGGGTTAGACGCATATATAATTAGGGGAAAGGTAGATGTCGCTTGTGGGAAAATGAAAGAGGCCCTTGGAGAAAAAAGAATTAGCTGCATGACTATCTAGAGATCAGATGGAAAACCAGTCGTATGCAAGGAGGGGGAAGCTTAAATAAGGAAGCAGTATATAGAGGGCGATGAATTTCAAGGTAATATTATAGAAATGGAAGCTGACGTGGATGAAATGATATGGGAAACGTGAAACTGCGAGAAGAATTTGACAGAACACTGGAAACCTAAGTCGAATAAGGCCCTGAAAGTAGACCACCTTCCGTCAGACCTACTGAGCCATCCATGACAAAACTGTTCTACCTCGTAAGCCACATATATGACACGAAATATTCTCAGACTTCAAGAAGGTGATAATGACACGAAATATTCTCAGACTTCAAGAAGGTGATAATAATTCCAAATGCAAAGAAAGCAGTTGCTGACAGGTCTGTAAATTACCGAACTATTAGTTTAATAAATCATGGCTGTAAAAAACCAACTTGAATTCTTTACAGAAGAATCGAAAAACTAGTAGAAGCTACGTCGGGGAAGATAAGTTTGGATTCCAGAGAAAAGAAACGCGCAATACAATACTGACCCTACGACTTGTCTTAGAAAGTAGATTAAGGAGACGGAAAACCTACGTTTACAGCATTTGTAGACTTAGAGATAGCTTTTGACAATGTTGGATGGACTACTCTCTTCGAAATTCTGGAGGTACCAGGAGTAAAATATTGGGAGCGAATGGTTACTTAAAACTTGTACAGAAACAAGACGGCAGCTATAAGGGTCAAGCAGCAAGAAAGGGAGGTAGTGAGACATGTTTGTAGCCTATTCCGATGTTACTCAACGTGTTCATTGAGAAAACAGCACAGCAAACCAAAGAAAAATATGAAGTAGGAATGAAAGTTGAAGGAGATGAAATAAAAACCTTGATGTTGGCCGATGACGTTATAATTCTCTGAGACAGCAAAGGACTCGGAAATGCACTTGAATACAAGATGAACATTAACGAAAGCAAAAGAAGGATAAGGGAATGTAATCGAACTGATTCAGTTGATGCTGAGGGAACTAGATTAGGAAACGAGACTGAAAGTAACAGATAGGTTATGCTATTTGAGCAGCAAAATAACTCATGATGGCCGATGCAGAAAGGACCAATAATGTACACTGTCAATGGCAAGAAAAGCTTTTTTGAAGGAGAGAAGCACATTAATATCGAATATTGATGCAAGTGTTAGGAAGTCTTTTCTAAAAATATTTGTACAGAGTGTAGCCATGTACGGAAACATGGACGATAAACAGTTTAGGCAAGAAAAGAATAGGAGCTTTTGAAAACTGGTGCTACAGAAGAATGCTGAAGATTAGATCACGTAACTAATGGGATACTGAGTAGAACTGGAGAAAATGAAAATTTGTGACACGACCCGACTATAAGAAGAGATAGGTTGACATGACACATTCTGAGACATCAAGGGATCGCCGATTTAGTTTTGGAGGGATGTGCGGGAGGTAAAAATCGTAGAAGGAGACCAAGAAATGAAGCAGATTGCGAACGATGTAAGTTGCAGTAGTTGTTCGGGCATATATAGGCTTGCACAGGATAGAGCAATGTGGAGGCTGCATCAAACCAGTCGGACAGAAGACCACTACAACAACAACATAATGAGATAAAGGAAATTATTCAGTTAATTTAAGGAGATGCAGCTTATCATGAGTGACTGGAATTCAGAAGTGTTGGAAAAATATCGGGATAACGTGGACTTGTGGAAATGGATGAAAGAGGAAGCTGCCTGGTGAAATTTTTCACTGAGCGTAATTTAATCATGGCTAACATTTGGTTTAAAAGTCGTGAAAGGAATTTGAAAAAACCTGGAAGATACCTTGGGACACAGAAAGGTTTCAGATGGATTATATAATAATAAGAGGGAGATTTCGAAACCAGATTTTAAACTGTAAGGCGTTTTCAGGGCAGATATGGAACTCTGACCATAATTTATCGGTTATGAATTATAGAGTAAAACTGAAGAAATTGGAAAAGGTAGAAAATTAAAGAGATGAGACCTGGACAGGCTGAAAGATCTGGAGGTTAAGAGTTTCAAAGGGCTTATTAGGTTACGTTGAACTGAAACAGAGGAAAGGAATACAATAGATAACGAATGGATAACTTTGTGATATGAAATAGAGAAAGCAGCCGAGGATCACGTAGGTAAAAAGACGTGATAAAATAAAAATTTTTGAATGACACAGGAAGCTTTGTATTTAATCGTCGAAAGGCGAGCATATAAAATTGTAGCAAATGAAGTACGCGACAGGGAGTACAAACGCCTAAAAGTGAGATTGACAGAAGGTTTAAAATGACTAAGTTTAAATGCCTAGGGGACAAATGCAGCGATAGGATAAATGTCCCTGTAGGAAAATTAATGTGGCCTTTAGGGAAAGGAGAAGCTACTGTATGCATATCAAGATCTCGAATGAAAAGTCAGTACGAAGCAAAGAGGAGAAAGCTGAAATGTGGAAAGCATATACAGAGGGTTAATAGAAGGAGTAAGACTAAAGGACAGTATTATAGAAAGAAAAGAAGTAAATTAAATGAATGGGAGATATCATACAGCCAGGAGAATTTTACGAAACATGGAAAGTCGTAAGTGGAAACAAGACCTCTGGAGTAGATGATATATCCTTTGAATTATTGAGATCCATGGGAGCGCCAGCCATGCTGAAATTATTCCACCTGGTATGTGAGATATATGGGACAGACAGAATATCTGCAGACTTCAGGAAGAATATAATAATTGGAATTCCAAGAAAGGTAGATACTGACACCTGTGAGTACTACAGAACTATAAGTTTAATAATTTTTGGCTTCAAAATGTTGACACGAACTCTTTACGGAAGGTTACCAAAACTGACTGAGGATGACTGTGGGGAAGATCAGTTTGTGTTCCAGAGAAACGTAGGAAAACGTGACTCTTCGACTTATCATATGACAAACGTTCGAGAAAGACAAATTTCTGTTCGTAGCGTTTGTACATTCAGAGAAAGATTTTGACAATGTGGACTGGGCTACGCTCTTTGAAACTTGGGAACTAGCATGGATGAAATACAATAATAAAAGGGTTATTTCCAACACGTACATAAACAAGACTACAGTTATAAGAGTCGATGGTGAGACCCTAAACTAAACTGATAGTATGTAAATTCTGTTTTAATACATAAGACATGTTTCTAAGAACATCACAATATTGCTGATTGCTTGTTGACTCCATAGATATTGCCGTGATACAATCCTTCTGAAATTGTATTTTAGAATTCATGTAAGAATTCAATATTTCTAATGTTAAAACCAGTTAGTTCATCCTCCTATTCTGCTACCATAAATTAAGGCTCTACAAAACTTAAATTTCATAAGAGGTTTCGTTTGCTACTTACTAATTCAGCCTAATGCAAAATTGCGTCACATGTTAATGAAACACTTTATGATGCAATATTGAGATCCAATTAAATTATTGTTTTCAAAAGTAAGGGTCATTCATCTAATGCTAGAGGGCAAAGGCTCATGTCTTATACATACAACTGAAACTCAAATGTATCAGGCGAATTAATGTTAATAAAATATTAAATTCTCCATAACTTTGGACATATTACAGACTCGCAAATTCTAATACCAGGTTCTGGACCCAGCACAAGTTTCCTTTAAGATGAAGTATTTTACACGTAATTTCAAAGTCATTTTCAATTTCTCAAGAACTATATTTATTTTATTTTGCTTAGCTGGCAGAACTGGTTGTGGGAAGGGGAGCTGACTGACACTTGTATACATTACGATTAATTTAATATTCAAAGGAAAACTCTTCTCAGTTAAAACTAATATAAAGTAGTGCTAGGCTTCATGCAGCGTAGTTCTACTATCCAGTATATATTTATAAATCGGTTTTGTGACTAAAAATGCCTTAAACTAGTACGGAGAGGCATTTTTATATATAGATTTTTATTATATTATTGTTTGAGACTGTGACAACTGTTGGTAGTGATCTGAATTGCTATATTATTCTTAAGAAACGAGGTTCACCAGGATCGTTGTAAACATTTTTAAAATTTTTCTGTTGTCATTTTCAGTAGATCTGTGCTGTCATAATCAGATCTGAAAGTTTAATAAACAAACATTCCGACTGAAGGTGGCGAATACGTATGTGAATCATATAAACACTGTATACATAACTGAAGCATTACAACATACATTCTAACATATTAGCAGAAGTTCATGAACTTCACAAACTTGCAAGCCACATAGTGATGTGTCACTTCACAATACAAATCAGCTAGGAACATCAGCTTTAAACACCACAAATATAAAACAAAAATCATACTGTGCTGATCCTAACCCACTCGTTCACTTAACGCAATGGCAAATGAGCTAGTACTATGTTTTCTGTAAACCACTGTTTACATTTCGGTACTCGACAATCGATATGTACTCGCATAAATGTTAAACTACGTGTACCATAATACAAATGTCTCCTTCACTCCTGTCTTATTAAAATTACTTCTCACAGAATTAAGTAACATTTCAAAAAGTACATTTAATTTACTATAAATTATATTTTGAAAATGTACAGTGGCCTTTTTAAATGTAAATTTACAATAAAAATGTAGTTCCGATTATTTATCCACACTCAGTGTATACGTCGTCATCAGTTGACCAAAATGTATCACGATGGTAACTGTATGCAAAATAATATTGATCAGAGCCACACATCAAGAGTACATCCATAACCAATATTAGTGAAATATATGTACGATATAGCAATAAACACGACACTTCTCACGTAATCATTCTGTGACAAACTGTTAGATATATGCAAAAGTAATCATCCCACCGCACAAAATAAACTAAAAAAAATCGTATACACTAACGATGTGATGATCGACATCTATAAACGAGTATGCCTATTTAAGGAATATTGGTAAGGTCAGAATAATGTGATGCACAAGCTCGCAGGATGACATTGCAACAACCATAGTACATCCGTTTAGAGTACATTCTCCTATTCAATAAAAGAGTAAGAAAATGTAGAGGTCAAAGTTAAAGTGCGACACGATGCTCGAGGTTTACGTTTGTTCTAATATTCGAGGTTTCGTTAGTAACACGGTAACGGAACAAATTTCAATAATTTATCACCAAGCTGTATACCATATGGCGTCTTCTTGCCTGAGGGAGCGCGACCGCTACGGTCGCAGGTTCGAATCCTGCCACGGGCATGGATGTGTGTGATGTCCTTAGGTTAGTTGGGTTTAAGTAGTTCTAAGTTCTAGGGGACTGATGACCACAGCAGTTAAGTCCCATAGTGCTCAGAGCCATTTGAACCATTTTTTTGCCTGAGGGAAGTTTGCTCAAGCATACGCAGTTCCAAGTCTCTATGCGCGAGAAAAATGCGCCACATCGGAGTGTATTTATGCAAGCATTTAAAAGCGTGTTATCACAGTCTTGGAGCGGACAGCAGAAGATCCGTTTCACCATAGGATACATAGGTGGTGATGGACCCAACAGAATTCTGTCAAACTTATAAGCTGTGGAAGAGCATTTTTATCTAAGTTTTGGTCAAGAGGCCATCAAGAAAGGATGAGAAAACGGGCTGACAATCCGGAGCCCTTCCATACTAAACAAGGTAGTCTCCGAAGATATCTTGAGAAACACTTAAACAAAACTCGTTATATGGATGAGCTCATTTCTCACAGAGATGTGCTAATAATTCAGAAGGTGAAGTTACTTTCAGATATTCGTGAGAAACAGGTACATGTACCAAAATAAGATCTTTAACATTTTACGCCCATTCTAAATTCTATAGATATTATTCATGGAGACATGAAGGTCCATAACCACGACAATAACGCCCACAGTAACGCATAATCATAACACTGACCGTATTAAAGGCTACAGCGCTGCTTCAGTTACGTGCTTTCCTTTGACAAACGTCTGAATAGCAGTTTAAACGTTTCTTAAGTAATCAGTAACTTTCTATTAATAAATAGTTATTATGAGCTTGTGTGTATATTAGTCGTTAAGTTTTACTGTGCAAGGACACGGTCATTTAACGATGACTTTAAACGAATTATAGTAAAAATGAGCTTTCGAGATGAATGCTGAAGATAAAGTGTAAAAATTTCTGATGGAATTAATATCTTGGTTGCAGTTGTGCTATGTGTTACTAATTTATATTTATGAGGTTGTAACTAAATATTAAAGGCTTTAATTTACCGAAGTATGCGATACCATCCAAATTCAAACAGTTTAACGAGTATTTATGATTATAGAAAAGTTATTGTGTATGTTAACAATGATTGCATATCATGTCTCCATAAACAGTCAACCCATTAAATAACACTGAATAACTGACCCACACAAAAGTTAATATCACATGATCACTGATACAGCAAATGTCATCATGTAAAAACACTAAGTTCATCTAACGAAAGCTAGGACCCAACTAACGTATTTTGGATCTCCTTAAATAAAAATCACCCAGTGAAACCTACTTGTTCACTAGGACCGGTTTCACTCAGTATTCACGTAAACACTCCTATTTTGAACGAAAACCAATGTAATTCTTAATAATTCATGTTGTTGTTGTTGTGGTCTTCCGTCCTGAGGCTGGTTTGATGCAGCTCTCCATGCTACTCTATCCTGTGCAAGCTTCTTCATCTCCCAGTACCTGCTGCAGCCTACATCCTTCTGAATCTGCTTAGTGTATTCATCTCTTGGTCTCTCTCTATGATTTTTACCCTCCACCCTGCCCTCCAGTACTAAATTGGTGATCCCTTGATACCTCAGACCATGCCCTACCAACCGATCCCTTCTTCTAGTCATGTTGTGCCACAAACTCCTCTTCTCCCCAGTTCTATTCAATACCTCCTCATTAGTTATGTGATCTACCCATCTAATCTTCAGCATTATTTTGTAGCACCACATTTCGAAAGCTTCTATTCTCTTCTTGTCCATGCTATTTATCGTCCACGTTTCACTTCCATACATGGCTACACTCCATACATATACTTTCAGAAACGACTTCCTGACACTTAAATCTATACTCAATGTTAACAAATTCCTCTTCTTCAGAAACGCTTTCCTTGCCATTGCCGGTCTACATTTTATATCCTCTCTACTTCGTCATCATTAGTTATTTTGCTCACCAAATAGCAAAACTCCTTTACTACTTTAAGTGTCTCATTTCCTAATCTAATTCCGTCAGCATCACCAGACATAATTAGCCTACATTCCATTATCCTCGTTTTGCTTTTGTTGATGTTCATCTTATACTCTCCTTTCAAGACAATGTCCATTCCGTTCAGCTGCTCTTCCAAGTCCTGTGCTGTCTGACAGAATTACAATGTCATCGGTGAACCTCAAAGTTTTTATTTCTTCTCCAAGGATTTTAATACCTACTCCGAATTTTTCTTTTGTTTCCTTTACTGCTTGCTCAATATACAGATTGAATAGCATCGGGGAGAGGCTACAACACTGTCTCACTTCCTTCCCAACCACTGCTTCCCTTTCATGTCCCTCGCCTCTTACAACTGCCATCTACTTTATGTACAAATTGTAAATAGCCTTTCGTTCCCTGTATTTTACCCCTGCCACCTTCAGAATTTGAAAAAGAGTATTCCAGTCAACATTGTCAAAAGCTTTCTCTAAGTCTACAAATGCTAGAATCGTAGGTTTGCCTTTCCTTAATCTTCCTTCTAAGATAAGTCGTAGGGTCAGTATTGCTTTACGTGTTCCAACATTTATACGGAATCCAGACTGATCTTACCCGAGTTCAGCTTCTACCATTTTCTCTATTCGTCTGTAAAGAATTCGCGTTAGTATTTTGCAGTCGTGGCTTATTAAACTGATAGTTCGGTAATTTTCATATCTGTCAACACCTGCTTTCTTTGGGATTGGAATTATTATATTCTTCTTGAAGTCTGAGGGAATTTCGCCTGTCTCATACATCTGGCTCACCTGATGGTAGAGTTTTGTTAGGAATGGCTCTCCCAAGGCTATCAGTAGTTCTAATGGAATGTTGTCTACTCCCGGGCCCTTGTTTCGACAGGTCTTTCAGAGTTCTTTCGAACTCTTCACGCAGTATCGTATCTCCCGTTTAATCTTCATCTAAATCCTCTTCCATATCCATAATATTGTCCTCAAGAACATCGCCCCCGTATAGACCCTCTACATACTCCTTCCACCTTTCTACTTTCCCTTCTGTGCTTAGAACTGGGTTTCAATCTCAGCTCTTGATATTCATATAAGTGGTTCTCATTTCTCCAAAGGTCTCTTTAATTTTCCTGTAGGCAGTATCTATCTTACCCCTAGTGAGATAGGCCTCTACATCCTTACATTTGTCCTCTAGGCATCCCTGCTTAGCCATTTTGCACTTCCTGTCGATCTCATTTTTGAAACGTTCGTATTCCTTTTTGCCTGCTTCATTTATTGCATTTCTATATTTTCTCCTTTCATCAATTAAATCCAGTATCTCTTCTGTTACCCATGGATTTCTACTAGCCCGTGTCATTTTACATAAGGCCAGATGAGTCAATCATCCAGAGTGTTGCCCCTGCAACTACTGAAAAGGCTGTTGCCCTCTTCATGAACCACACGTTTGTCTGGCCTCTCAACAGATACCCCTCCGTTGTGGTTGCACCTAAGGTATGGCTATCTGTGTCGCTGAGGTACGCAAGCCTCCCCACCAACGGCTAGGTCCATGGTTCATGGGGGAGGTAATAATTCATGTTATTTACTTATTCATGCAAATTAGAGAAGTCAGTTGACGAACTTCTAACAACGGCCTTTTTGTAACAAAGAATTATTCTGTCAAGTCAACAAATCTGCCTGTCATTTTAATAACCTGTTAAATTATGTCACTCTATATAAATTAATAACTTTTCTGCACAAATTACGATAAGAAATGTACATGTGACTTATGAACTATATCCCCTTTTAGCAGTTCTTTGCAAAGGTTATAAATACAAGCAGCAAGAATGGTCGAGAGCGGAGTGTGAATGTCACTTTGGTCAAGTGTATGTGTGTTATTGTTTGGGGTGCATAAACATTGCAAAGAACATGTAAAAGAAGTGCTACTTTGTGTTGTGTCATTGGCTTTTGGTGGACAGTGGAATTAAGATGGCCGCCAGATTAATAAATAATTGAAGTTTAAATATTTGTTGGTTTCGCTCATTATTTATCATCAAAAGCACATCAGAAACACGGGACCTCATCTTTTTACCCCTAGACAACCAGATTTAGAGCCAGCATTAGCATCGAGACACAGCGGCGATCCAGCAATCAGCAGCGATTACCACAATGCATTTTAATGGCGCCATCCTAACATCAAGTGCTAACAAGCTCCGTAAATGGGAGTAAAATAGTGCGATTATAGCAAGATCTACGACTAGGCGACCATTACAAGGTGAAATTCTTGGTCCTAGACGAGGCACTGTTTCGTTGCCTTTAAGTAAAGAAGTATCTGTAAGTAATGACGTTGGGCGAATATTTCAAGGTAAAGTTGTGCGTATGCTACTATACAATCGTCCTTTGCTTGAGCTGTTCTTCAGTTGTCTGTTTGATTTGCGTGTCTTTGCTCTGCTGTGAGCAGATGGTTCTACTTCCGTGACAGAGGCAATGTCTGTTGTCCAAACGTTAAATGGTCCTGAGCCCGCATAGTAGCAAATGTCGACGCAAAATCGGCTTAACATGACGTAAATATTGGCTCACCTCGAAGAAACAACGTAAATATTGCTGTGAAGTACAAGTAAGAAGTATAGAAATGAAAATAAGCTATGATTTCTTTATGTAAATGCAACGAAAATATATTTAATTTTATGACATAATGAGATTCGTGGCGACGAATCGAGACTTTAACTGTGCAATGTAAATAACAAGGCTCTGAACCAGAAATTCTTAGCTGAATTCGAAATGAAGTTTTTGCGTGTTTAAAGAACCATTAAAGGTATCTAAGCGAGACAATAAGTCTACAAAGTATTTACCGGGTGTGAGAAACATAATATCTGGAGTGCGGTACTGTGTGTAATCGGCACATTTCGCCAACGCAGATACATAAACAGAAGGTGAAAACTTTGCTTACGGAGCCCCTGGATGCCTGCAGTTCAGTGTGTGGAAGAGGGATATCGTTGGAACAGTTTAAATGGTATTTTGTATAGACACGAGCACTCGAACACATTGTCCACATTGCAGTTGCATCGACTGACTGTTTGCTGGGGCCACGGCCACACGCCAGTGATGCCCCCACATTCTCCGTTACGCAATACAGACTTGATTGTCGGGACATACTCTTGCATACACGGCGTTGTTGCAAAATTCAAATGATGTGAACAAAACGAACACCAAAAGATGAACTCAATGTAGACACGATCTACGCCTGATGTAAAGACTCGTGATATATTACATCGTCCAGGCATTGTTGTGTTGTGCACTGACTATTAAACTTGTAAGCTGCGCTTTGCGACGAAATATATAACATATTATAAGAAACGTATGGCCTTTTATGAGATTGAGCGGATCTCTCAGGATATGTGTAAATATGTGTACATATATTTTCATGTTGTTCTAGAATGGAAGTTTTGTAGTTTCGTACTTAAAACTTTTATTTCAACGCAACCATGTTGAATTGTGCAAAAGTAACACTGATTATTCTGTACAATTGTTTCATGATTCCCGCCCTTGTGGAAGACCTGACGACTGCCTGAATATCATCCCAGTTGAAACGTGACATCCAGTGACCGCATGAAGAAGAAATCCGTCTCATGGAGCCTATATTCCTAACTCGAACTCTCCATCAGCTGGTGTCCTTGGACATGTGCTTTACTTTTCAAAGAACAATGATAACAGAGACTACACCAATAGTTCTCATATGTTTCAACAATAAGCTTCTGCGAAAAATGTCAAACGACAGTCTACTTAAAGAAAGAACACATTTTCCTGTGTATACAGCCGTCTTTTAGTTTCGTCAATGAAATAAGTGTATGTGTTAATTCTTCTGTGTGATGTAATGTGATATGCATTATGTGAATTCAAAGTCGAAAGAAGTTAAAGTGGCATTACTTGTGACAGACTATGAATGCGATGGAATGAATGAACATGCGTTAAATAGTGACTTGTTCAATGGCGTCACCAAGTTAGTGGTGAAAAACTGTAGAAACGCCATACACGGGAGCTGTATAATACCGCGTTTTAGTATCATCCCACAGCTTTCCAATCTCAAATACAGCATGTATTTTATCCAGGGTGTTTCAGTAAATGTGTTTCCGGTAGGTCAACTTAAGAAAGGTCACATTTTCTGCGGAGCTATGAACAAAAGTTTATTGTGCTATTTTCGAAAGAGTTGCAGCAAAGAGATACGATTTTTTAAATTGAACGATGGTTGTTTCTACTATGCGCGGGAATAATTGAAATGAGCTCTGTATAAATCAATGTAAATCACACACCTATCGCGTTTAGCTTTGGAGCTACAACCTTTCAAAGTTACATAATACGTGACTGTGTGGTGATTGTTGTTCTGGTGGTGGAATTTTGACTTAAATGCGATGTTCAAATGTACGTGCATGTTCCTGAATACACAACGCAACACGCCTTCTAAAGGATCTGCGGACGAGATATAAAGTCGCTGGCGTCACAGAGACACATTATTCCTCGATGCGCCATTTAGGATTATCTGGGGTTGTGGGCTCAGTAACATAAACACGATTCTTTACATATCCACATAAAAAGACGTCTACTGGTGTTAAATTGGGCAACTGTGCTGGCCATTCACTATGAGCACGGCGCCCCAACCACCTTCCACAGAATCTGTTGTTCTGTTCTTCCACAATAGCATGCGCAGATTGGGCTGTGTGACCATCGTGCTGCATCCATATATTGACTCTGAAGTCTAGACTCACACATGCGAGAGCACCAAAACGTCGATTATAAAAGCCCGATATAACTCACCTGACAGTATACCTGTGAAACAATGTGGACTGATGATGTCATTCCCAAGCATTTCATACCATACCTTAGTGGACCACCGACGTTGATGTTTGACTGGTCACACCCACTGAGGAGTGTCTGCAGCCCAATAGTGTTTGTTATGACTGTTCACTGCACCACAATTTGTGAACGTGGACCCATCAGAGAACATAACACTTTGTAAGGAGTCCCGGGTGAAATTCACAGAAAGTGACTCTCCGACTGAAGTCGTTCTCATGCACCTCTTGGGTCAGTATCAGGTGGTACGGGTGAAACACGTGACCCTGTGCTATATGCCACACACCTGTAAGACTGATACCAGCGATTGCAGCAAAGTCTCGTAAACTGACGTGGAGGTCGCGGTGTATTGGAGCTGAAACAAACACCTTCGTCTCCTCACTTCTTGCAGGTCTTCGTCTATTACTGCTGCGCTGTCCCAAGCTGCCTCATTCCCAAAGTCGTAGCTCAGCACGTATGAATGTGATGGCTGTCGGAACTCTTCTCCTTGGATATCTTACGGCATAGGCCATGGCTGCTTCAGTGGCGTCGTATCGGCATACGCCGAGCGTCAGCAACTTGTCGGCGTACCCGTTGTACGTGTGTGCCATCTTCATCCGACATCACTAACTGCGGCAAACTCAGACCCGTTTGTTTGTGTGGTTCGACCTGTCGTATATACTTGTATAATGATGACCAAACCAGAAGCTGTATTTGAATCTAACGTCGCTTATTCTTTTTAACACATGCTGCCAGTTCCGACACCACATGGTGTCATTTTCAGGACCCGAGCCATCTGGTGTTGAAACTGGTAGCATGTCTTAAAAAGAAGAGTACTGAAAATGCCTTGGAAAAGAAGTTTCTGAATGGAGTTCTTGCTTTACTGCTATAGGGTAACTTTCAGTTTCGTGAGACATGTAGTAATTTATTTCATTATCGTGCGAGTACGAGACTATAAACACTACTATCTATAGGATTGGCTACTGTGTCCTGTGGATGCTATAGGAACGGAGAAGCTAGGAAACAAAGCAGAGTCCAATCTAAAATACGTTCCTTAAAAAAGTAAAAGGAGCTCGTGTGTACCACAACGGAATGCCCTTAATTAACAAACGTTTATAACTTTCCAGGCTTTAGCGTCCGCGTTCGGAAATTGAGAGCGGCCTCCTGCTTTATCGGCTGCAATTATCTGTCAGCAATATACGTGAGTGGAAGGTTTATTAAATCACAGGCCTTGTATCGGATTCCGAATATCGATAAACTTGGTAATTTGAAAACAGCCACGAATACATTCCTCCCGAAGATATTGAAGTGTAAATAGGTAGCTCGGTTGACGAATTTCTTTGTGGAACTCGTGTTCTGCTACTTTCACGATACAACAAATTTCTAGCCAACTGTGTTTAATTACAAACGGCTCCTACCCGTTAGTTTGGGTAAAGTCATCACTTTAAGAGCATATTTGATGCACCCATAGATTCACACAGAATTTATAGATTCTTTAGATTTTCAAGGTTTACGCTAAGGTACGTATGTTCCAGTTTCACAGTCTTACTCTTGGTCTCACCACTGATATTCCTTCGAAACGTTTATAATTCATGGTTTGCTACGGAATCATAGTCTCTCAATATGCAAAATGTTTTCCTCGCACGCTTTTTACTGCTGTGCCAATTTGTCTGTTATAGATCTTACACCAACCATGTTCTTATGTAGCTGTTCCTGATTTTATCTATTCTACTACAAACTGTTACAGGTGTAAAAAAAGCTTACTTTTTTCGATTATTCCAGCTGCAGAAAGTCTTTCTTTCTCGGAGCCGAAGCATTGTCTCTCTGAGATCTTCCTCATAATGCAACAACAGACGTTTAGCGGAAACACGGGAAATCACTTATAGAACTGTGTGAGAAATCTACAATGAATAAAAATCCTGTAGTCATTTTCCAAGGGGGAGGTGTAGTGCCCTTCCTACTCCTCGCCCTTGCGGACGCCTAAGATCTCATTCCTCATCTATCCTTCAATAATTCTCACCCGCAGATTTTATGATACGTGTCTGGTATCCCTATCACCTTCGCAGGTTATGTAGAGACGAGGTTCTGAAAATGAGACATTTGATCTATTTTCGTGAATAGTGACTTAACTGTCAACATGGAGTAAGAGTTTCGCATATTGTAGGCCACCTAGTTTCGTTCCAAAAGAAGGATTGCCTTGCTTTGAGGTCTCTATCAAGTCACCCACGTAAACCTCAAACAGCGTCGAGGACATACGAACATTCCTACCTGCCTCCCTAGTATGTGTCTTACCAGTGACAGCAATTGATCTTCAGTGTCTATGATAATTGTTGTATTATTTTTAGTATAAGAACGCGGATATAATGCCTTGGATAACATTGTTTCCACATTAACACCCACAATTTCCGCCTGTCGCCAACATAAAACCCCTTTTCTAAACCCTAGAATCCTTCTTTCTTCTTAAATCAAAAAATATGCAGAGACTATTGAGCCGTGTGTACTTCCATCTTTCCACGGCTCGTTTCCTGAGCGTCGTGTGGAGCCAATGTTTTTGGTAATCGACAGTGTTTGGGCGCGATCGGGCTCTAGCATCTCGTTGCTGTCTTTTATTTCTTCGCTTCTATTCCGTTTTTCCGCGGTTGTTCTGGGTTGGTCTTTTTATGAAGCTCTTTCGTTTGAACTCCCGCCTGTAGTGTACCCACTATCGATGCGAGTTCTGTCTCTGGTGTACTTAGAAACCGTAGGTTCGTAACATGACCGACTCACGTATTTACTGCAGCAGACTCTTTGGCCTGTACTACACTCCTGGAAATTGAAATAAGAACACCGTGAATTCATTGTCCCAGGAAGGGGAAACTTTATTGACACATTCCTGGGGTCAGATACATCACATGATCACACTGACAGAACCACAGGCACATAGACACAGGCAACAGAGCATGCACAATGTCGGCACTAGTACAGTGTATATCCACCTTTCGCAGCAATGCAGGCTTCTGTTCTCCCATGGAGACGATCGTAGAGATGCTGGATGTAGTCCTGTGGAACGGCTTGCCATGCCATTTCCACCTGGCGCCTCAGTTGGACCAGCGTTCGTGCTGGACGTGCAGACCGCGTGAGACGACGCTTCATCCAGTCCCAAACATGCTCAATGGGGGACAGATCCGGAGATCTTGCTGGCCAGGGTAGTTGACTTACACCTTCTAGAGCACGTTGGGTGGCACGGGATACATGCGGACGTGCATTGTCCTGTTGGAACAGCGAGTTCCCTTGCCGGTCTAGGAATGGTAGAACGATGGGTTCGATGACGGTTTGGATGTACCGTGCACTATTCAGTGTCCCCTCGACGATCACCAGTGGTGTACGGCCAGTGTAGGAGATCGCTCCCCACACCATGATGCCGGGTGTTGGCCCTGTGTGCCTCGGTCGTATGCAGTCCTGATTGTGGCGCTCACCTGCACGGCGCCAAACAGGCATACGACCATCATTGGCACCAAGGCAGAAGCGACTCTCATCGCTGAAGACGACACGTCTCCATTCGTCCCTCCATTCACGCCTGTCGCGACACCACTGGAGGCGGGCTGCACGATGTTGGGGCGTGAGCGGAAGACGGCCTAACGGTGTGCGGGACCGTAGCCCAGCTTCATGGAGACGGTTGCGAATGGTCCTCGCCGATACCCCAGGAGCAACAGTGTCCCTAATTTGCTGGGAAGTGGCGGTGCGGTCCCCTACGGCACTGCGTAGGATCCTACGGTCTTGGCGTGCATCCGTGCGTCGCTGCGGTCCGGTCCCAGGTCGGCGAGCACGTGCACCTTCCGCCGACCACTGGCGACAACATCGATGTACTGTGGAGACCTCACGCCCCACGTGTTGAGCAATTCGGCGGTACGTCCACCCGGCCTCCCGCATGCCCACTATACGCCCTCGCTCAAAGTCCGTCAACTGCACATACGGTTCACGTCCACGCTGTCGCGGCATGCTACCAGTGTTAAAGACTGCGATGGAGCTCCGTATGCCACGGCAAACTGGCTGACACTGACGGCGGCGGTGCACAAATGCTGCGCAGCTAGCGCCATTCGACGGCCAACACCGCGGTTCCTGGTGTGTCCGCTGTGCCGTGCGTGTGATCATTGCTTGTACAGCCCTCTCGCAGTGTCCGGAGCAAGTATGGTGGGTCTGACACACCGGTGTCAACGTGTTCTTTTTTCCATTTCCAGGAGTGTATTTATAGGCGAGCGCGGTCACACTGGAGGAGGTTGTCGCGCAGTGGCCTTCGTGTCTGCTCTGGTGACGTCGACATCCTGCCTTCCGCGTGCGGGTGTTGTTATCGAACCCGCACTTCTATCCGTGGAGGAACGCCGGCCTGGTTGGGCCCCTCTGTCCACTCTTCACTGGTTGTCCGCGGGAGGCGGATGGCAGTCTAATCATCGCCTGCGTCGACGAAGGCAAACAAACAGTAACCATCATGGGGCGGTGGAGCCGCCGTTGGGCGAGGGTTTGAGTCCGGGAGCAGTTCGCCTGGGTCGGTCTCTGTCGGGACGACTGGGGATGGCTCAGAATTGTGCACAGCGGTCCCGGACAAACGAAGTGCGCCGAGGGAAAGGAGAAAAGAAGTTGTGTGAATGTTTCAAGTTGATCGTCCTTTGGGATTGAGTTCATCCAGTCGTCTTTCCCGTCTTGTGGCCGCCGCTGTGGCAATCCTCTGTTCTGTTCACTGGTGCAATTATGACAGTGCAGATTCCTCCACGCATCGTTGATAACCGGGGTAGTGGTGTATTTGGGTAGTTATTTGTGTACGTTTGCACTTCTATGTTTTGGTAGTTCATCCTCCCGCCCTGTGGTTGCAGAATTTCGGGTGGGGAGTTAGTTCCTTGTCTCCCAAGATCTAGTGTTGTATTATTAAGGTTAATTCTAGTTCAGTCTAGTGTTCTGTTAATCCCTGGGTATATGTGTCCGCATTCTATTTGCGCTGTATTTATTCCAAGTGAGTTGAACTGACAGTAGTTGGGGGTTCGAGTCCTGTGACGGAGCTGATAAGGGGTCACATTGGTGTCGGGTTGTCAGTTGGTGGGTGTTGCCTTAGAGGTTTGTTAACATTGGCATGTCAGCGTTGTCTAGCCCTACCGGGACCTAAGGAAGAACATTGTGCTGATTAGGGAATGTTGTTACACGTTCTTGTTTTCATTTCGATACCTGTATTTGTGAAGGCAACCGCATGAAGTAAGATCTGTTCTGAAGCTATGCTGGATCTTGCGCTCTTGGGATTTTTGGTTTTGTTTTGATCCCGACTATTTGGGTGTCAGGAATATGGAACTGTGTTGTTAATGTTTGGCTTGCACAGCGGATACGCGGCTAGTGTAGGGCGTGTGTAGTGGCACGGCGTCCTCGTGAAGGCGTGCCCGCTAGATTGCTATTGCGTCTCCTCAAAGTGTAATTTCCACCTTACTAAAACCCCCTTGTTAAAAGGGAGGAAGGAAAAAAACACTTTAGAAATACCTTCTATTTGCATTAACTATATTACCTGTCGCTTAAATAAATATCTGCTCAGTGATTAAGCTAATGGGAGCACATATCCTAAAAGCAACAAGCGCACTTCTGTTATGGTGGCCCTCGTGCCATTTTGGTCCGAAAGATTGTATAAACAGGCTTACACGCTTCGTATCGAACTTCTGATGTTTTTTGAGTGACTGTGGATTATTAAAATTGATTATAGTGCAAACGTTTGTATTTTACCAACCGTGCTTATAAGTTATTAATGTGATTGGCTGGAATGTAATACGAAAGTTTCAGGACCATAGGTTGTCCAGGTACAAATTTTGAAGCCATGCTGTGTTGTGAATTCATGTACTTATGTTTTATATTACAATGAGAATTTAAATGTGGTAAACCCACGCTTTGTGATTAAATATTAAAGATTTAAGAGTGCATTCACTTAGCGCTTACTTATGTGTTGTGTTGTTATTATTTTTAAAAATTATAATAGGCGTTTTAGTTTCTTAAATTGAAGCCTTTCCAATTCGAAAGTGGTGGCCTTCCCATTTTGGGCAATTGTAAGCGTCGAAGCAAAATTTACGTAGTTGGTGTTATGTATCGTATGTTATGAATAAATTATTTATGTGTTAAATCACGTCTGATATGTCAATTCCTTGGCCTCGTCCACACCTTGGTCGTAGTCTTTTTAATATTAAATGATCAGACCATCGTTCCAACTATAAGGGTCTGTCAGTGTTTTTTCTATACACTTTGCAAAGAGCATTACAACATTTCTGCAATTATTGGATTCCTTTCTTATGAGTAAATATGTTTCTCTGTATCTCAGTATCCACGTATTTTATACGTCCACTGATGTGGAATGAAAATATGTGAGATTCAAAATTTTACTTTACCGTACTTAACTTAGGGACACATGAAGTAAATCTGGAATTATGCCTATCTAATCATTTCTTTTGGCCATGAGGTACCAGAGTCTGTTGTTTCCAAGCCCACTGTTATCCCTAGATATTCTAACCTTCAGTTTGTTAGCACCTTCTTATTATAAAACAGCTGTTCATAGGATCTTCTATTTTACGAGGGTCGTCCACAAAGTACAGGGTTATTACAAATGATTGAAGCGATTTCACAGCTCTACAATAACTTTATTATTTGATATATTTTCACAATGCTTTGCACACACATACAAAAACTCAAAAAGTTTTTTTAGGCATTCACAAATGTTCGATATGTGCCCCTTTAGTGATTCGGCAGACATCAAGCCGATAATCAAGTTCCTCCCACTCTCGGCGCAGCATGTCCCCATCAATGAGTTCGAAAGCATCGTTGATGCGAGCTCGCAGTTCTGGCACGTTTCTTGGTAGAGGAGGTTTAAACACTGAATCTTTCACATAACCCCACAGAAAGAAATCGCATGGGGTTAAGTCGGGAGAGCGTGGAGGCCATGACATGAATTGCTGATCATGATCTCCACCATGAGCGATCCATCGGTTTTCCAATCTCCTGTTTAAGAAATGCCGAACATCATGATGGAAGTGCGGTATAGCACCATCCTGTTGAAAGATGAAGTCGGCGCTGTCGGTCTCCAGTTGTGGCATGAGCCAATTTTCCAGCATGTCCAGATACACGTGTCCTGTAACGTTTTTTTTTTTTTTTTTTTTTTTTTTTGCAGAAGAAAAAGGGGCCGTAAACTTTAACCCGTGAGATTGCACAAAACACGTTAACTTTTGGTGAATTGCGAATTTGCTGCACGAATGCGTGAGGATTCGCACATTGTGTCTGTTCACTTCACCATTAAGAAAAAATGTTGCTTCATCACAGAAAACAAGTTTCGCACTGAACGCATCCTCTTCCATGAGCTGTTGCAACCGCGCCGAAAATTCAAAGCGTTTGACTTTGTCATCGGGTGTCAGGGCTTGTAGCAATTGTAAACGGTAAGGCTTCTGCTTTAGCCTTTTCCGTAAGATTTTCCAAACCGCCGGCTGTGGTACGTTTAGCTCCCTGCTTGCTTTATTCGTCGACTTCCGCGGGCTACGCGTGAAACTTGCCCACACGCGTTCAACCGTTTCTTCGCTCACTGCAGGCCGACCCGTTGATTTCCCCTTACAGAGGCATCCAGAAGCTTTAAACTGCGCATACCATCGCCGAATGGAGTTAGCAGTTGGTGGATCTTTGTTGAACTTCGTCCTGAAGTGTCGTTGCGCTGTTATGACTGACTGATGTGAGTGCATTTCAAGCACGACTCGGCTCCTGTCGCCATTTTGTCTCACTGCGCTCTCGAGCGCTCTGGCGGCAGAAACCTGAAGTGCGACTTCAGCCGAACAAAACTTTATGAGTTTTTCTACGTATCTGTAGTGTGTCGTGACCATATGTAAATGAATGGAGCTACAGTGAATTTATGAAATCGCTCCAATCATTTGTAATAGCCCTGTAAGTTCCGTTTCTACTTCCATCCGCGGCAGCGCTACGATCGCAGTTCCGAGCAACCGCGGCAGTTACTCTGACTCAGATCACTGCTGCCGACGTGTGCTTTCTAGCGCTTCTTTATAATGTCAGCCGTAATTGAAAATGCCGCCACCTGTGAAATCAGATCGGTGATTCGTTTTCTAAATGTAAAGAAAGTTAACCCAAAGGAAATTCGTCGGCAAATCTGCGAGGTTTACGGACAAAATGCCATGAGTGATTCAATGGCTAGAAGATGGGTCAGACTGTTCAATGAAGGACTTGATCAAGTGCACGATGAAGAACGAAGTGGACGCCCCTCTGTGGTTACTGATGAACTGGTTCACATAATTGAAGAGAAGATTAAGCACAACAAGTTTACATTTAGTGCCCTTGGTATGGAAGTTCCGCAAATCTCATGATCACTAATTCATGAAATTTTCACTGATAAACTGGAATTTTTTGTAACTTTGCTCACGTTGGGTGCCAAAAATTCTTACTGAACAACACAAAAAGCAACGGATGGGCAGTGCACTTCAGTTTTTGACTCGCTACAATGAAGAAGGCGGTGGTTTTCTTTCTCGGATAGTCAAGGGGGTCAAACTTGGGTATCGTACCACACCCCTGAAACAAAACGGCAATCAGTGGTATGGAGGCACACTTCATCCCTAACAAAGGTTAAACCTAAACAAATATTCACACCTCAAAAAGTCATGTGCACCGTTTTTTTGGGAAAGAAAAGGCATTTTGCTGATTGATTTCTTACCACGAGGCCAAACAATGAATGCACATGGTTACTGTGAGACCATTAAGAAATTGCGCCGCGCAATACAAAACAAGCGCCGAGGATTGCTGTCAGGTGTCGTTTGTTTTTTTTTCTTCTTTTTTTCACGATAATGGCCGACCTCACACGGCCAATGTGACCAAACACTCTTACGGGAATTACACTGGGACGCGTTTGATCATCCTCCATACAGCCCGGACCTCGCTTCTAGCGACTTTCATTTCTTCTTACACCTAAAATCTATCCTTGGTGGTCAACACTTCAACGATGATGACGAGCTGAAAGAACATGTTACCACATCGTTGAATACACAGGCAGCAACCTTCTATGAAGAACCCATACAAAAACTTGTGCCACGCTGCTATAACAAGTGCTTACAAAATTTTGGAAGGTATGTAGAAAAGTAGTTTAACAGCTGTAGATTTTTGCACAACAAATATTTTTCTGTATCTGTCCACGTTTGTTTTATGTAACCAAACGGAACTTACTTTGTGGACATACCTCGTATTGAGGAATAATGTCTAGTTTGGCAATATCTCTGTTCGTTCCGCTGTTTCATTAATGTATAAGCAGTTTATTATCTTTTCTGTGTTCTTCGGATTACATGTTGATAGTAAATTCAATTGAGAAAAACATCCGACAGATTAATTAAGCGACCAAACAATTTTTTATTTGAAACACGGATGTTGTCGGATTTAGGTGATGTAGAAGTAAAAAAAGTTGCGTAGTTCACTTACTTTCATTATGTAATGTCATACAGGATAATTTTCCTCGGTAAGTCATATAGCCAAGCTGACGTTTCCCCAGTCTGAAAGAGTGTAATACTAATTACCTATAGTGTGAACTAGAGAAGGTCCGCTTCCAGTGCGGTTATTCCTTTATGGAGCTCGTCACAAACAATATATCTCCTTCCCAACTCAACATCTTATATCATGGAATCAATGCTATAAATAAGACTAATCATCCTAATGTTTTGAACTCACTTGCTTCAGTACGGAAATATGTCCATTGTTCAAAAACACACATTTTCAATAACTTGCTGTCAGAAATAAAGATTTTTAACCACTAAAAAAGTTGTGTTGACAGTAACGGATGTATTACTGGCCCAATTCTTTACTACACATTATGAATAATATCAAATAACGTGACTGTTACTTAAAATAGGACTTCTGCACATCTTCGGTGCACTAAACTGATCAATGTATATAAGTGTTGCAAAATAATTTTATCTTTGATAATTCATAGGTACAATAGCCTAAGAGTTGTAATATGCATCTCGGTATACTGTACATTTATAGTTTTAGTGACATTATTGTTGTTACCCCTTAACTGAAATGTTTAATATTTTTTTACTTATTTCATATCCATGCGGACCACTTACGGTGCGATGTGTAAAAGGGAAATCAACATATTTCATTCTTCTGTAAATTGTGTGATGCATTCTTGTTTTATGACGTGTTTTACATTCTCCAGGAACTTCTGACTGTGGGACATACAATCTATATCATGTTGTGTTCTGGCTATAATCACGTTTTATACTGCCTTGTGTGGTTGCCATATTTCAGATTTTGCGTTTTTAATGCTTCGTGGTTTTGGGTCATCCGTACTTAATTCTTTTGTTTTATATTTCTTTCCAAATGCCGCTTTTATCCTGCCATTTTATATTTTTGAATATTTTGCCGTCAACGTGTTGTTTTGTACATAGTGTATTTTTGGTTGACTTTTTTTATCACATCACAGACATTCCCTGAGCTGTCTTGTCGCTGTAGTGTCTTTGCAAGGCGTCTGTATGAGGAGAAGTGACAGTAGATTTTGTAATCTCTGTCACGGGGAGTCTTGTTCCTGAGCCCATGGATGGAGCGGTACCAGAGATAATGTTGCTAAGGCAAATGGCAACAGTTTGTTTGTTTGCTTCTAATCAGACACGCTTTTGGAATTCGGCTTCTAGTGTTGGCTGTGCTGGTGCGGAGACTTAATTTAGTGATACCGTTTCCTGCATTTCGGGGTATGCTGAATGAGGTAACGCATTTTCATTTGCTTCCATTGCAAATATCTTCGTGAATATTCTTCATTTCGTGGCTCATGATGCAGAAATACAATTCAAGACTAACAGAATATTGTTTGGTCAGGTATTTTACGATTACCATAATTGGACTCAGGAATTCAATATATCACCCTTCACCCTTTTTAAGTGTACCTAATAGGAACAGGGGTTCTGTTACAACAATTGAAAGTATTAATATATCTTTCTGTTCCATACTTACGTCCACATGATTGTTACTGACAATGTCTAGAAAAGCCTTGTAGCCTTCATTCAAAACGAAACTGAAATACTTTAACTGAATCTTTTCTGAGCTGCGATAGAACTTTCGATTGGAATAGGATTCGATTCTCTGTACACAGAAATTACACATTTCCGTTTGATGACTGGAGGCTTACTCACTTCAGTCATTCTTACATGCATTGTACAGTCATGTGACTTGAGGCATGCTCATGTGCGTTGCACCTTGCGTGATTTATTCAATAGCAATTGGTTTAAGACCACCTTCAGCAAAAATTCGCACTCGACAGAGGCTAAAACAGGTTGAATAGGGGGGAAAATTTGAGTCGCCGCAAATCTTTGTATAGTGGTAGGAGGAACTGTCGTAAACAAAATTCTAATATAATCCTCACTGGTGGGATGTGAGTGAGGTGGTGGGAGGGCGACTAAATGTGACTTTCTTAAGTTTGTCTTGAGTAATTCGAAATCCGCAGCTTTAGAGAGAAAGGTTCCCACCAGTACGAAAGGAAACTAAATTAAATTTCCTACGAAAAAGACTCATCATTTTTGCTCTGGCTATAATAGTTTCTGCGTTGCTGCGGATAGGAAAATCGCAGATGGTTACAAACAGTGTTTTACTGTTGTGAAATTAATGTTTATTGTCAAACGAAGTGGGTTAAGTACACATAGTAATGTATATACCACACCTATATGCAGTAGAGCCGTCTTAGGTGACAAATTGTCTTTTGGTGGTGTAACAAAATAGAAGGGGGGGGGAGCTAGATGCATAAGGTAGGTTGCCGGATTGTAATCATGCACATAGTTACAATGACCAATACCCTAAATTATTTTATCCAGAACAGGACCATATTCGCACTTTTTTCCCGACAGGAACGTTTTTGTGTTCGTTTCCTTCTTTTCTTTGCTGCAGCAAGGCATGTAACTCATATAAAAAGAAATGCATTCGTCAGAAAAATTTAGGTAGTTCACTTACATTAAACTTAAATAACACAAAACTAACTTTTACCTCAGACTGGATTGTACTTGCAAAATAATTTTTGCTCGTGCTCTAGTACTACAAAATGGGGTTCTGAGACCATAACAGAGACGGTTTATACCATATCTCTCCGCGATACGTCACTTTTAATCTACGTTTCCACCTCACACAGGATTTTACGTTCCTATTTTACGTGTACCAGTAGGGTAATTTTGAACCTCTTTATCTCTGAAACGGAAAGATATACGCGGAAAATATTTAACGTTGTCCGAGATCGGGATCTTGGGAATACATCGTAAAAATTACAGCCAATTTTTATGCATAGAAGCATCGAAGTCTGTGGCTGGATTTTGGTAAAAAATGCCTAGAGAATATACCGCTAAAACCTGAGCTATTTATTATGTAGATTTGGCCTTACACCAAATTTTATATGTAGAAAAAGGGTAACTTTGAACCTGTCTGTCCTGGAAACTGATAGAAATATCAAGGAAATTTTCAAGGCTGTTCGAGTTCGGGGTCTTGGGAATATCGTAAAAATTTCACTCATTTTCTGTGCATAGTTCTCTTAGAAGCCTTGGCGTTGTTTTGGTCCGCTGGTGACGGCGAAAATGTAGTAAAATATCCCGTTTATGGGGTTTTACGAGGAACCGCTCGTGAAGTAATTGTGCCTCCATAAGTTCCATCAAGATCACTGTAGACTACGTCAAAAACAACAACCGCTTTGCTCCATTTCCTTAAGTAGAAGGAAGTGTGTTGTATTCATACTTTGACCCTGTACTGTAGGGTAGTGACACCAAGACGCTCGTTCTGTTGGCTATGTAAATGCATCATAGCCCAAGGTTTATCCAAAACACTTGACCCTACCTTTTTATCACTAGCGGAACCCGATTAATGAGCACCGGAAAATTCTGTTTTTATACGAGGCGTTTTGGAACATTGGATACTCATGCTGTTTCGTGGTTACCGGTGGTAAAGTCAGCGTAAGTTGATCCCTGACAGATGCATTGGGCTTGGAGTAACAGTTTCGCGGGTCTGCCTTAACAAGTAACGTAGCGAGATTTTATAAGGGTCTTTGTGGGAACGGTTCAGTGTTGTCACGGCTCTGTAGATAGCTACTGTTGCCGCGTGCAACCGTTAGCGTTCCGCAGTTCAAAACTGGCAACAGCGCTACGAGCTGTCAGGGATCTTCTTACGCTGTCTCGACTACAGCAGCTGCATTGTTACGTCGAGTTTTCCAGTTTTAAGCTCCCTTCCAGACATATTCGAGTTCATGAAATTTACCTGTCGAACTGGCATAGTGGTTCACATTCGATTATCCTATACTTACTGATCTAAATCATCAGTACGCTTATTAGAGGGAATTAATAAGGGGTGTGAACATCCTTCGCTTTTATGGCAGCTTGAGGACACTCTGAGTGGAGTTTCCGATTTTGGACGAACTACAGTCTACTCTTCTCCAAAGGCCGAAGCCCGAGTATGTACTGATGTTGGATGTTGGGGTCTGGAACAAAGTCGACGTTCTTAGCCGTCCCAGAGATGTTCCATGGGTTCACGTCGGGACTGCGGGCAGGCCAGTCCTCTTCAGGAATGTTAGCTCTCACAAGCCATTGTCTCACAGACGCTGTCTTACAACAGGGTGCATTAGCATGCTGATACAGTCACTGTACCTCTACTGTACACACCACACATTACATCATCCTTACGAATTTAGCTGTTTGTAAAGCGCAAAGAGAATAGCACATTCTAGCCACGAAAACACACACATACCATAAAATCATTTCCTCTATACTGCAGTAGAATGGCTGTAAATGATGGCCGGTAACGTCCTCTAGGCATTCACCAAACCCCAAACCTTCCATAGGATAATCACAATTTATAGCGTTGTTCATCACCCCAAATGACCCGTTGCCAGTCATTCACTGCCCGTTGCCGTTGTTTTTTCATCCATCTGAAGTGTGGCTTAACATTCACTAAAGAAAAGTATGGCTCATGAGACACTTCTCTTCTAGTGCGTCCCATTCCTTGTAACTGGCTATGTACAGGCATTGTGCCACCAGGACCGCTCACAGCACTTTCGAGTTCATTAGTGGTTTCCTCCTGTTCGTCTCATGCGATGTTTTAGAACTACTCTCCACAATGCTCAACGATACCTGTCCATCAGCACACGAGATCTGCCTGATTTTTTTCCATGTGTGGTTGTTCTTTCGTGTTTCCATTTCAGAGTCACACCACTAACGTCCGACTTGAGTACCATTAGAAGATAGAAATGTTGCTGTTGGATGCGCTACTGTGGTGATGTACAGTGACTTGCTCACTATCCCTACACATTCCCTTCTTTTTGCTTCTCTACGGACAACAAAGTTCTCCCCAACTTTTGTTATGCTGGCGGGCTGACTCTCGTGACATCCGGTCTCTTCCGCATAACATACAGCTTTGCGGATTCTTTTAATATGATAGTATGTATGTATTTAATGTTTCCTGCGCCCTAATTATGTTGTCGTTATGGTTTTTGAGTCAGAGGACTGATTAGAACTAGCTCTCCAAGTCATTCTATCCTGTCCGTGCCTCTTCATCTCTGCATAACTATCGTACCCTTCATCCACATGCAATTTACTTCGTCATCGCCTTGAAGACGCTGACCGCCCAGGTGTTTCTTCAAGTGCAGGAACAGACGGTAGTCACTGGGCTCAAGATCGGAGCTGTACGGAAGATGATCTAGAATTTCCCATCGAAAATATGTGATGAGATCTTTGGTCTGATTCGCCACATGCGGACGGGCATTGTCTTGCAGCAAAACGATGCCCTTGCTCAACTTCCATGGATTGTTGATTTGATTACGGTGTGACGTACGCCACCCATGTTTCATCGCCAGTAACAATTTGGCTTAAGAAATCACCACCGTCGTTGTGGTACCGCTCAAGAGAAGTCAATGCACTGTCTAAACGTTTGGTTTTGTGCACATCCGTCAACATTTTCGGTACCCAACGTGCGCACAATTTTCGGTAATTCAAGTGCTCGGTCACAGTGCCATACAAAACACTACGAGAAACATTAGGAAAGTCATCTCGCAAGGAGCGTCTGTTTTCTCTCACCTTATTGTCCACTTCCTGCACCAAACTGTCATTAACGACCAAAGGACGCCCACTCCGTTGTTCATCATGCACATTTGCGCGGCCATGTTTAAATGCTCTCACCCACTTTCTTACCATTTCATCACTCATAATGTTTTCTCCGTAAACTGCACAGATCTCATGATGAATATCGATCACATTTAGGACTTTAGCACTAAGACATCTTGTAACAGCCCGTACTTCACAGTCGGCGGGACTCAAGATTGTCGGAGGCATCTTAAACACTCGGTACACAACGTAAACAAGGAAGACTCAGACTGTAATGGCGTCAGTGCTTAGATTAAGGTACAGGCTTTCATGTAAAAATAAAATTATTGAGATATCTTAGCACGTCTTTTTTTTATTTCAAAACGGTACTTACTTAAAAGACACGCCTCGTATATTCACTATCAATGACAGTCATAATGTCATAACTTCCGTTTCGGCTAACACTTCTGGATCACGCAAATAATTTTATATGCCATGTCAATAGTGATGGCATATGATTTGTTACCTGATGACGGCCCAAAAAGCCGAAACTATCCCTATTGTTATTTTAAGCCAACCATAAGCAAGGGATTTAGTTAATGTCAGATTCTCTTCTCTCGCCGCACAGATGGGAAAATTACTGTGCATTTCACGTTGCTTTCATACCTACTCTGATAATCACTTGTTTCTGTTCTACTTTTTAGCTTTCTTCAGGAAACGCTTTTTAGCATCGGTATGTTTTATTCTATCCCAAGTAGTCTACCGAATTCATTCCACAATTCTTCTAAACCTTCTTTACATGAAGTCAGAAAGGTCATGTCGCCCGCAAAGCTTAGCATTTATATCTGTTACCCTAACCATAATGTACCTCTTATGGAACTTTCTCATTCTACACAGATTTTTCGGCGTACGAGTAAACAATAAAGGCGATAAGGAACTGATGTGTCTTAACTATGCACTTTCGTCAGCACGTCCTTGCAATTGTTACAGATTAGACATCAGGCTACACGTTTTCCTTTTTTCTTCTCAGAATTTCGGCTATCTCACTTTCTGTATTATTTTCGATGCCTTCCTATCGGACACCAGAACCAGCATGTTGTGGCCACTACACAGGGGTTTGAATACATGCAGCAAATAATTGAGGACGTAGGGCGCAAATGCTACTCTGAAATGAAAAACTTTGCGGCGGAGAGGGATTCGTGACGGGCCGCATCAAAGGAGTCAGAAAACTGATGACTCAGAAAAAAAGTATAGATGATACTCCACTCCGTAGTCGCAGATGCTTCTATGTACTACGGTGAGCGCTTGCTGCTAAA
The DNA here is from genome assembly GCF_023864275.1 of Schistocerca cancellata. Taxonomy (NCBI): domain Eukaryota; kingdom Metazoa; phylum Arthropoda; class Insecta; order Orthoptera; family Acrididae; genus Schistocerca; species Schistocerca cancellata. The sequence continues at coordinate 60,174,732 of NC_064626.1, read as the reverse complement.
TTACTTGTTGACTATATTGTATTGATCCCTGATGTTCCTTGCTTTAGAATCGTACGACATTTGGTCTTAATCCTGCTTAGCACAGTTGACTTATTACATCACTTTAATCTTTCGGACTAACAGGTTGTGGTAGATATACACTATGTGATCGAAAGTATCCGGACACCCCCAGAAAGAAACGTTTTTCATATTAGGTGCATTGTGCTGCCACCTACTGCCAGGAACTAGATATCAGCGACCTCAGTAGTCATTAGACGTCGTGAGAGAGCAAAATGAAGCGCTCTGCGGATCTCACAGACTTCGAACGTGGTCAGGTGATTGGGTGTCACTTGTGTCATACGTCTTTACGCAAGATTTCCACACTCCTAAACATCCCTAGGTCCACTGTTTCCGATGTGATAGTGAATTGGGAACGTGAAGGGAGACGTACAACACAGAAGCCTACAGGCCGACCTCGTCTGACAGGGACCGCCGACAGTTGAAGAAGGTCGTAAAATGTAATAGGCAGACATCTATCCAGACCATCACACAGGAATTCCAAACTGCATCAGAATCCACTGCAAGTAGTATGACATTTAGGAGGGAGGAGAGAAAACGTGGATTTCATGGTCGAGCGGCTGCTCATAAGCCACACACATCACGCCGATAAATGCCAAAAGACGCCTCCCTTGGTGTAAGGAGTGTAAACATTGGACGATTGAACAGTGGAAATACGTTGTGTGGAGTGACGAATCACGGTACACAATGTGGCGATCCGATGGCAGGGTGTGGGTATGGCGAATGCAGGGTGAACTACTCTCAGCGTGTGCAGTGCCAACAGTAAAATTCGGAGGCCGTGGTGTTATGGTGTGATCGTGTTTTTCATGGAGGGGGCTTGCACACGTAGTTGTTTTGCGTGGCACTACCACAGCACAGGACTAATTTGTTGTTTTAAGCACCTTCTTGCTTCCCACTATTTAAGAGCAATTCGGGGATGGCGACTGCATCTTTCAACACGATCGAGCACCTGTTCATAATGCACGGCCTCTGGCGGAGTGGGTACACGACAATAACATCCCTGTAGTGGACTGGCCTGCACAAAGTCCTGACCTGAATCCTATAGAACTACTCTGGGCTGTTTTGAAACGCCGAATTCGTGCCAGGCCTCACCGACCGATATCGATACCTCTCCTCAGTGCAGCACTGCTTGAAGAACGGGCTGCCATTCCCCAGGAAACCTTCCACCACCTGATTGAACGTATGCCTGCGAGAGTGGAAGCTTTCATCAAGGCTAACGGTGGGCCAACACCATATTGTATTCCAGCATTACCGATGGAGAGCACTACGAACTTGTAAGTAATTTTCAACAAGGTGTCCGGATACTTTTGATCACATAGTGTATAAATCCTTCTCCTAACGTTTACTCTCCCACTGCGGGATTCATCTTTAGAGGTAAAATGGCGAAATGCAACCAGAACTCGAGAGAGTGCCGAATATATGGGCTATGTAGAACGCACCAAAGTACATCACGTGACGCCGGCTACAAGATTATCTGTGGTAGCGCCAACATTCTCGACTGAAGGTAATCGATCGTCATTCTTGCGCTGCAATGTTAACATCTTTTAAATAAGTAGGCTCACAAATTTTTTGCGCCCTGCCCACCAAGGTTTTAATCACAACTCTTTTTTGTCTGGGATGGTGGTTAGAATTTTTATGCAGGCAGCGGATGGTATGCGTGGCTTTTCTGTATACCCTCTAGCCCAACGTCCCGTCCCCTCACTTGATAAAGGACACGCCCAAGAAATTCAGGTGACCATTATTTTCCGTTTCCATCGTAAGTTGTATTTTTGGGTTGACACTGTTGAGATGTATCATGAAGGCAGCCAGTTACTCTGCACCGGGTATCTACGCTACGTACGTAGCCGTACCACCTGTTTGGTCTTTTTCTGGCAGTCTGCAACGCCCGTTGTTCAATGTTCGTCATAAACAAATTGGGCACAAATGGCTCTGAGCACTATGGGACTCAACTTCTGAGCTCATTAGTCCCCTAGAACTTACAACTACTTAAACCTAACTAACCTAAGGACATCACACACATCCATGCCCGAGGAAGGATTCGAACCTGCGACCGTAGCGGTCGCTCGGTTCCAGACTGCAGCGCCTACAACCGCACGGCCACTACGGCCGGCTCAAATTGGGCACTACCGGACTAAGAGGACTGTCCACAGCCACCCCGTCAATCTGTTCATAAAAATCATTATTATGTTGAAAGTAGGTCGTCGTGAGGTAGTATCTGAGTAACTCAACAAAATCTGCTGGAAAAGTATCCGCTATACATGAGATAACTTCGTTTACTGGCATCATCCTTAACAAGGACACAACATCAAAATTAACAAGGATGTCGCCTTGCCCTCTACACTGTCCATATATTCAGCGTTCCCTCGAGATCCGGTTGGAGCTTGCCATTTTACTTCTGAGGATGCCTCCCGCAGTTGGAGAGCAAACGTTAGGAGTAAGTTTCATACAGGGTGGTCCATTGATCGTGACCGGGGCAAATACACTCCTGGAAATGGAAAAAAGAACACATTGACACCGGTGTGTCAGACCCACCATACTTGCTCCGGACACTGCGAGAGGGCTGTACAAGCAATGATCACACGCACGGCACAGCGGACACACCAGGAACCGCGGTGTCGGCTGTCGAATGGCGCTAGCTGCGCAGCATTTGTGCACCGCCGCCATCAGTGTCAGCCAGTTTGCCGTGGCATACGGAGCTCCATCGCAGTCTTTAACACTGGTAGCATGCCGCGACAGCGTGGACGTGAACCGTATGTGCAGTTGACGGACTTTGAGCGAGGGCGTATAGTGGGCATGCGGGAGGCCGGGTGGACGTACCGCCGAATTGCTCAACACGTGGGGCGTGAGGTCTCCACAGTACATCGATGTTGTCGCCAGTGGTCGGCGGAAGGTGCACGTCCCCGTCGACCTGGGACCGGACCGCAGCGACTCACGGATGCACGTCAAGACCGTAGGATCCTACGCAGTGCCGTAGGGGACCGCACCGCCCCTTCCCAGCAAATTAGGGACACTGTTGCTCCTGGGGTATCGGCGAGGACCATCCGCAACCGTCTCCATGAAGCTGGGCTACGGTCCCGCACACCGTTAGGCCGTCTTCCGCTCACGCCCCAACATCGTGCAGCCCGCCTCCAGTGGTGTCGCGACAGGCGTGAATGGAGGGACGAATGGAGACGTGTCGTCTTCAGCGATGAGAGTCGCTTCTGCCTTGGTGCCAATGATGGTCGTATGCGTGTTTGGCGCCGTGCACGTGAGCGCCACAATCAGGACTGCATACGACCGAGGCACACAGGGCCAACACCCGGCATCATGGTGTGGGGAGCGATCTCCTACACTGGCCGTACACCACTGGTGATCGTCGAGGGGACACTGAATAGTGCACGGTACATCCAAACCGTCATCGAACCCATCGTTCTACCATTCCTAGACCGGCAAGGGAACTTGCTGTTCCAACAGGACAATGCACGTCCGCATGTATCCCGTGCCACCCAACGTGCTCTAGAAGGTGTAAGTCAAGTACCCTGGCCAGCAAGATCTCCGGATCTGTCCCCCATTGAGCATGTTTGGGACTGGATGAAGCGTCGTCTCACGCGGTCTGCACGTCCAGCACGAACGCTGGTCCAACTGAGGCGCCAGGTGGAAATGGCATGGCAAGCCGTTCCACAGGACTACATCCAGCATCTCTACGATCGTCTCCATGGGAGAATAACAGCCTGCATTGCTGCGAAAGGTGGATATACACTGTACTAGTGCCGACATTGTGCATGCTCTGTTGCCTGTGTCTATGTGCCTGTGGTTCTGTCAGTGTGATCATGTGATGTATCTGACCCCAGGAATGTGTCAATAAAGTTTCCCCTTCCTGGGACAATGAATTCACGGTGTTCTTATTTCAATTTCCAGGAGTGTATATCACGAAATAAACGTCAAACGAAAAAACTACAAAGAACGAAACTCGCCTAGCTTGAAGGGGAAAACCAGATGGTGCTATGGTTGGCCCACTAGATGGCGCTGCCATAGGTCAAATGGATATCAACTGCGTTTTTTTAAATAGGATCCCCCATTTTTTATTGCATATTCGTGTAGTAAAGAAATATGAATGTTTTACTTGGACAACTTTTTTCGCCTTGTGATAGATGGCGCTGTAATAGTCACAAACATATGGCTCGCAATTTTATGCGAACAGTTGGTAACATGTAGGTTTCTTTTAAATTAAAATACAGAACGTAGATACGTTTGAACATTTTATTTCGGTTGTTCCAATGTCATATACCTTTGTGAACTTATCATTTCTGAGCACGCATGCTGTTACAGCGTGATACCACATTAATGCAATAAGTGCTCGAAATTATATCCGTCAATCTCAATGCATTAGGCAATACGTGTACCAACATTCCTCTCAACAGCGAGCACTTCGCCTTCCGTAATGTTCGCACATGCATCGACAATGCGCCGACGCATGTGGTCAGGCGTTGTCGTTGGATCACGATAGCAAACATCCTTCAACTTTCCCCACAGAAAGAAATCGGGGACGGCAGATCCGATGAACATGCGGGCCATGGTATAGTGCTTCGACGACCAAACCACCTGTCATGAAATAAGCTATTCAATACCGCTTCAACCGCACGCGAGCTATGTGCCTCAGATACATCACGTTTGAAGTACATCGCCATTCTGTCTGCAGTGAAACATCTTGTAGTAACATCGGTAGAATATTACGTAGGAAATCAGCATACATTGCACCATTTAGATTGCCATCGATAAAATGGGGGCCAATTATCCTTCCTTCCGTAATGCCGCACCATACATTAACCCACCAAGGTCGCTGATGTTCCACTTGTCGCAGCCAACGTGGAATTCCGTTGCCCAATAGTGCATATTGTGCCGGTTTACGTTACCGCTGTTTGTGAATGACGCTTCGTCCCTAAATAGAACGCGTGCACAAAATCTGTCATCGTCCGTAATTTCTCTTGTGCACAGTGGCAGAACTGTACACAACGTTCAATGTCGTCGCCATGCAATTCCTGGTGCATAGAAATATGGTACGGGTGCAATCGATGTTGATGTAGCATTCTCAGCACCGACGTTTTTGAAATACCCTATTCTCGCTCAATTTGTCTGCTATTGATGTGCGGATTAGCCGCGACAGCAGCTAAAACACCTACTTGGGCATCATCATTTGTTGCAGGTGGTGGTTAACGTTTCACATGTGGCTGAACACTTCCTGTTCCCTTAAATAACGTAACTATCCGGCTAACGGTCCGGACACTTGGATGATGTCGTCCAGGATACCGAGCAGCATACATAGCAACGCCCGTTGGTCATTTTGATCACAATAGCCATACATCAACACGATATCGACCTTTACCGCAACCCTAGCGCCATCTGGTTTTCCCCTTCAAGCTAGACGAGTTTCGTTCTTTGTAGTTTTGTCGTTTGATGCTTATTTCGTGAGATATTCGGCCCGATCACTACCAATGGACCATCCTGTATATCGACCACGCCCTGTTAGCCTGAAACTTTTATGTGATGTCAGGACTAGCCGTGAAAGCTTACACTGTATGAGTTGACATAATAGTATTCTTAGTATCGTACCACGTCACAAACAAATGTTTAGCCTATTGTTGCAGTGGCCTCCTTCTGGGTCTACTGGTATGCTTTAGCCCCACAACCGTGGCCAAAATTGTTGATTTGTCCAGGATAGATTTTTTAAAATTATGACGCGGTTTGATACTCAGAAAATTATTATATAGCCTTGCTACGCTGGATTAAGACCGAATTTCGTGCGATTCTAAAGCAGGGAAAATCACGGATAAATTCAGTATAGTCAACAAGTAATTTAGTAGCAAGCACTCTCTGTAGTACATGCAAGCACCTGCAACTCTGGGGTGGGGTATCATCGACACACTTTTTTTCTGAGACATCAGTCTGATTGGTTTGATTTGTCCCGCTACAAGTTTCTCTCCTGCGCTAACCTCTCCATTTCAGGGTAGTACTTGCACCTTACGTCCTCAGTTATTTGCCAGATGTGTTCAAACCTCTGTCTTGCCTCTAGCACCACGGAGGTTAGTGCCTGATGCCGTAACACATTTCCTATAATCCTGTCCGTTCTTCTTGTCACTGTTTTCCGTATGTTCTTTTCTTCGCCGATTCTTCGGAGAGCCTGTTCACTTCTTCTTATCAGTCCACCTGATTTTATACATTATTCTGTAGCACCATATCTCGGACGCTTAAATTCTTCTCTGTTCCAGTTTTCCCACCGTCTATGATTCACTACCATAGAATGTTGCGATCCAAACATACATTCTCAGAAATTTCTTCCTCAAATTAAGACATACAGGTATATTTGACATCACTGAACTTCCTGTGGTCATGAACGTCCTCGTTGGCTGTACAGGTCCTCTTCTTATGTCCTTCCTTCGTTCGTCGTGGGTTATTTAGCAGAATTTCTGAACTTTTTAGTTCGTGACTACCGGTTTCTCGCTTTTCTCATTTCTACTACTTCTTATTACCTTTTGCCTTTTTCCGGTTTACTCTCAGTCCATATTCTGTACTTATTAGACTGTTGGTATCATTCAGCGGGACCTGTAATACTTATTTACTTTCACTGAGGATAGCAACGCCATAAGGAAACCTTAGCATTGATGTCCTGTCAGCCTGAATTTTAATCCCTCTCTTGGACCTTACTTTTTTTCCGTCATCGCTTATTCGATTTATAGACTGAAAGACACCACCCCCGTCTGTCAGTTTTTAATCTGAACACTTTGTTCTTGGTCTTACATCCTTAAAGTTCGCTCTTGTACATATAGAATAGTAGCGAGCCTAGCAATGTTTTGCGATTGTTAAATACACTCCTGGAAATGGAAAAAAGAACACATTGACACCGGTGTGTCAGACCCACCATACTTGCTCCGGACACTGCGAGAGGGCTGTACAAGCAATGATCACACGCACGGCACAGCGGACACACCAGGAACCGCGGTGTTGGCCGTCGAATGGCGCTAGCTGCGCAGCATTTGTGCACCGCCGCCGTCAGTGTCAGCCAGTTTGCCGTGGCATACGGAGCTCCATCGCAGTCTTTAACACTGGTAGCATGCCGCGACAGCGTGGACGTGAACCGTATGTGCAGTTGACGGACTTTGAGCGAGGGCGTATAGTGGACATGCGGGAGGCCGGGTGGACGTACCGCCGAATTGCTCAACACGTGGGGCGTGAGGTCTCCACAGTACATCGATGTTGTCGCTAGTGGTCGGCGGAAGGTGCACGTACCCGTCGACCTGGGACCGGACCGCAGCGACGCACGGATGCACGCCAAGACCGTAGGATCCTACGCAGTGCCGTAGGGGACCGCACCGCCACTTCCCAGCAAATTAGGGACACTGTTGCTCCTGGGGTATCGGCGAGGACCATTCGCAACCGTCTCCATGAAGCTGGGCTACGGTCGCGCACACCGTTAGGCCGTTTTCCGCTCACGCCCCAATATCGTGCAGCCCGCCTCCAGTGGTGTCGCGACAGACGTGAATGGAGGGACGAATGGAGACGTGTCGTCTTCAGCGATGAGAGTCGCTTCTGCCTTGGTGCCAATGATGGTCGTATGCGTGTTTGGCGCCGTGCACGTGAGCGCCACAATCAGGACTGCATACGACCGAGGCACACAGGGCCAACACCCGGCATCATGGTGTGGGGAGCGATCTCCTACACTGGCCGTACACCACTGGTGATCGTCGAGGGGACACTGAATAGTGCACGGTACATCCAAACCGTCATCGAACCCATCTCTCTACCATTCCTAGACCAGCAAGGGAACTTGCTGTTCCAACAGGACAATGCACGTCCGCATGTATCCCGTGCCACCCAACGTGCTCTAGAAGGTGTAAGTCAAGTACCCTGGCCAGCAAGATCTCCGGATCTGTCCCCCATTGAGCATGTTTGGGACTGGATGAAGCGTCGTCTCACGCGGTCTGCACGTCCAGCACGAACGCTGGTCCAACTGAGGCGCCAGGTGGAAATGGCATGGCAAGCCGTTCCACAGGACTACATCCAGCATCTCTACGATCGTCTCCATGGGAGAATAGCAGCCTACATTGCTGCGAAAGGTGGATATACACTGTACTAGTGCCGACATTGTGCATGCTCTGTTGCCTGTGTCTATGTGCCTGTGGTTCTGTCAGTGTGATCATGTGATGTATCTGACCCCACGAATGTGTCAATAAAGTTTCCCTTTCCTGGGACAATGAATTCACGGTGTTCTTATTTCTATTTCCTGGAGTGTATGTATGGACTCGGACATATGTCCTAATATTCTCTTCTCCTCTGTCTTCGTTCACCTCCACCGGTCTTTGCCCATCTTCTCTTCCTCCCCACTCTCAGTCCATCATGTCCTCCGCCCTCCCCCTGTTTGTCCACTCCTACCCCATTCTCTATCCATCTACTTCTGCCCCCTCACTCTGCCCATTGCTCTTCACCAGCTCTTTGTCCATCTTCTCCTCCTCCCCCTCTCTCTATCCATTATTTCCTCGGCCCTCTCTCTCTGTCTACGCACCCCTATCCTGCCTCTCTCCATCCCGTCCTTCCAACTCTCTCTGTCCATCTGCTCCTTCCTGCACTCTACTAATCCCCCACACCATCCACCTCCTCTTTCCTACTGTCTCTGACCGTGAGTCTCTTTCATTGTTATGGGAAATTCATATCCTGTAGCAGTATTCTAATAGCAAGCCAATAAGCCACAACTTATTTGTTTTCTGTGAAAAACAACACAGCCCATTTATGCCTCACAAAACAGTGTTTACACTGTCCCTGTTCTCTGTCTCTCACTTCTTATTGTCCCAGTCACTTATTGTCACAGTTACAGTCACAGCACTACGTTTCTCATTGGTGAAACTTTTCTCCGTATTGTCATCACTTATGCGTGTAATTCCAAACAATTAAAATTTCGCGGTTCTAATAAATTTTATGTTCACTGTCTTATTCACTGTTCTCACGTAGTTTCAGTTCATCTGTGCGACACAAAGCTGTATTTTCACTGTCCCTGACCACTGTTTCTCACTTGTGATCGTCACAGGTACTGTCTACTATTTCACGCCTGGGCGGTAAAATTCTCACTCGAGGCACCAAATTTAACATAACTGTATTTACCTGCGCAGATATGCCATTGGTAGCTGCGCCTCCAGAGACTCTGTTGCAAAATGGGTGTCTAAAGTAGGCTTTTTTAAATGATGAGGCCTACACCAAGTTTGCAGTTCACAAAATTGTGTCCTAAATAACCTACTGTAGTGGCCAGATCAAATCTCATATATAATAATTGTAATTTTCTCTCAGCATTTGTTTCTGTCTGTAATTTAGCCCAGCATTACAGAACCTAATATGAATTGAGCTGTAACTGACCTGAATGCAGCTTGACTTTGAGTTAAATGCGCAAAGGAAGTAAAATGGTTATCTGGCCCTAACTAAAATTTCCACTTACCTAGCGTCTTGACAACATTGTTGCAGAGTTCTGAAAAGCACAACAGCAGACAGCAAGAAGGCAGCGGCTAAACTAGATTTCTGTTTCCAAATACATATTCAAACTATTGCATGCTATAATGAGTAATGATATACAGTGCAGTGGGGAGAGTAAGTATTCCTATGAAATGATATTCCAAGACAACGATTTTAGAATGAAATATGTGTTCAAAACGACTGAGTAATAATTACTGTGATCTTTACGCATATCACTGATCTGAACAACACTAAGCTTAACAAAATGAACAATAATTAAATAAGGGTGTGAAGTTCACAGACAATTTCTATAAAGATCAAAGAGCTTAATTAATTAATATGCAAATCCGTGATTCTGGAGAGTGGAGTGATCTTTCTCTGAGCTCTGAGGAATTTAACTAGCTGACAATGAACATTCCTAGCTGCGCAGTGCAGCAGTCTTATCTCATACCTCTTTTATTAAAAAATAATGATATTATTCAAAATTTATATTTCTTTCATTTTTCAATGTAACCATAATACTCATCCTTGCTGTCCTCTCTCCACTTAACAAATAAAATCAAAAGTCAACACATACCTACTAAATACGTCCAGCAGCTGCCACACTTCAACTAAGAATATATTTGACTGTGCAGAGAAAAAGCTGTGGCACGACAAGACCAAAGATTGTTTAACAGTAACGTAACTTGCTGTCTCTGTGACGTCCACATCGATGACATACAAAAATCAATGTGACATGACCACCTTACATAATTTATGCAGACATAACTCGTTAGCCACGTACTATCTCGGTTGATATCTTATAACATGATTGTCGAGCGCAGTAAAGTAACGTTGAAGTAATTAAACACAATTATCACGCGGAATGTAAATGGTTAACACAGACACTGAATAAAGTTCTCGAAGTACAACGGTCATCTCAATAAGAAAACGAAGTACACAGGAAGTATCATTTGCAAATTACGCAGGTCATAGTCGGAATCTACTGTCACAGTTTGCAAAAAATGGCTCTGAGCACTATGCGACTTAACTTCTGAGGTCATCAGTCGCCTAGAACTTAGAACTAATTAAACCTAACTAACCTAAGGACATCACACACATCCATGCCCGAGGCAGGATTCGAACCTGCGACCGTAGCGGTCAAGCGGTTCCAGACTGAAGCGCCTTTAACCGCACGGCCACACCGGCCGGCCGCAGTTTGCATTTCTTATTACTGAAGTCTAACATATTTCATCAAATTAACTGCAAATGCACAGCATTGATCAAGAAAGCAGTCCCTTAATCATGTAGATAACTCCTGGATGCGTAATTTAGATAAAACTTGCACATTGTACGAGTTGTAATTAGTGCTATCTCGTCTGCGGTACATTACTGGACACAGAGCTTGCTCGTTTCATAATTTTCCTCAAACTAATTAAAATGACTTCCGAAATGTTCTTTTTATAAGTCTGCAATAATTAGAATTATTGTTCTTTGCTGGAGTTCTACAAATTAGAGGCAAAAGTTTACGTTTCTGATTAACTCAGTAGTGAAGGAAGGAGCTTCTGAATGTGAACATTTTGATACAGCAATAATTGCTATTGAATTACGATGTCTGGTTGGCCAAGGTATGGAATTCTACTTCAGTAACAAGTTTTTAGTTTAAAATGCTAATTATTTTGGAATTAAATGAGCGCAAAATTAATGACATATGTTCGTCATTATCTGTAGCGATATATATATATATATATATATATATATATATATATATATATATATATATATATATATATATATATATATATATATATATATATATATTAGACCTTATAGTTTAGTTATTAGGACACAAGCAGCATATGGATCAGAGTACCTAACATTGAATAACAAAGGCGAATTAAGAGAACTGGAAAAAAGAGAGAAAAGTACTAAGAAAAATTCTAGGTCCTGAAAATATGTGAATTAAAAGGAGAAATGAAGATTTATACAAAAGTACAGAAATGATAACAGATACAATGAGGAAGAAACGGCTACAATTTTATGGACATTTAAAAAGAATGGAAGAAACACGGATTACAAAGAAAATTTTTTATTACGTTAGTAAGCTGAAAAAAAAACTGTAGGATGGATAGAAGCAGTAAAGAAAGATGTCAACAAAATAGGTCTTACAGAAGAAATAATACGTGACTGGAATCACTTCAGGCTACTGATAGAAAACGCAAACTATGAAGAAGATGAGCCAAAACCTCGACCAAAAGAGTGTGGACAGATGAGCAGAGACGAGCAGTTGGAGAGAAAATGAAGAAGTACTGGGAAGAAAGTAAGAAAAAGAAACACATTAAGTCTTGAGTTGTATGCGGTCCATAGCTGGCCAAATTCATAAATAAATAAAAAAATATATATTTGATGCGCTTTATGAGGAAGGCGGTAATGGGACAAATGTTTACAGAGAGACAATGAGAACGAAATATGAAATTAATGGTGTCGGTAATTCGCATGATTTGAGGCAAACTAATTAGTTCATCAAATCTTGATAACCGATGGAATGTAATAAATGCTAAACTTAATTAAGAAAAAGCCTGTGTCAATGTTTGAGATTTTTAGATACTGTGCAATTGTCATGTAAATAACACTATTGAAGATATTTGCGAAGGAGAAAAAGGAATAAAAATTGCCGGGGAAAAAATGTAACGGCAGGAAAGAATCCACCTGCTTTTTTACACGCTGTAATTATAGAACATCTGAACTACTAAGCTGAAAAGATTATATTAGATGAAACTTTAAATTATGATTTTTTTTCCTGTTCCCGATCTTAATACAATAAAGCCGGTACGTTGTCCCAAACTGTGCTCAAGTTACTTGTGAAAACAACATGAAAATTCTTGCAGTAGTTTTGGAGATTAGCGTGTTCAGACAGACAGACACGGCCGTTTTACAGTTTTATTATTAATATATAGACTCAGGTGTGTTTGATAATTGTTGATACCTGTTCCATATTTAAGTGGCCTTTGGATTGATATTTCGTAGTACTGACGGGAGCCAGTACCTGGTCAGCTACAGAGGTGGTATCTGGCAGCAAAAGCGGTAAAGTAAACATCCACCGCAACTCCAGAGAGCAGAAAATCATGATCCGAATGTATATGTATCTATCTATACCAGAGGGGCACCCATGGGGGCAGCCATCCCCCCCCCCCCCCACCCCCCTCCCGCTCCCGCCTCCTACTAGCTCTCGGACAAAGGAATTTTTTTTTTCTGAAATCAGGTGTTTTAATTTTAGGAAATCAGGAAATGATTTCAAAGTCGGTAATATATCGGTTTTTAACTGTGTCGTAACTGGAACTTTTCTATGGCTATTTACATGTCGCCATTCATCTTCCTAAATATTAAACATACTCTAAGATGGAAACTTACCACTATAAACTATCAAATCTACATCTACATTTATACTCCGCAAGCCACCCAAAGGTGTGTGGCGGAGGGCACTTTGTGTGCCACTGTCATTACCCCCCTTTCCTGTTCCAGTCGCGTATGGTTCGCGGGAAGACTGACTGTCGGAAAGCCTCCGTGCGCACGCGAATCTCTCTAACTTTACATTAGTGATCTCCTCGGGAGGTATAAGTAGGGGGAAGCAATATATTCGATACCTCATCAAGAAACGCACCCTCTCGAAACCTGGACAGCAAGCTACACCGCGATGCAGAGCGCCTCTCTTGCGAAGTCTGCCACTTGAGTTTGCTAAACATCTCCGTAACGCTATCACTCTTACCAAGTAACCCTGTGACGAAACGCGCCGCTTTTCTTTGGATCTTCTCTATCTCCTCTGTCAACCCGAACTGGTACAGATCCCACACTGATGAGCAATACTCAAGTATAGGTCGAACCAGTGTTTTGTAAGTCACCTCGTTTGTTGCTGGACTACATTTTCTAAGGACTCTCCCAATGAATCTCAACCTGGCACTAGCCTTACCAACAATTAATTTTATATGATCATTCCACTTCAAATCGTTCCTTGTTGGGTCTCACACGATCGCTGTTTCCGGAATACATGTTGATTCTTACAGAGTAGATTCTGGGTTTCCAGAAATCACATGATACACGAGCAAAAAACATGTTCTAAGATTCTACAACAGATCGATGTCAGAGATATGGGCCTATAGTTTTGCGCATGTGCTCGACGACCCTTCTTGAAAACTGGAACTACCTGTGCTCTTTTCCAATCATTTGGAACCTTCCGTTCCTATAGAGACTTGCGGTACACGGCTGTTAGAAGGGTGCTATTTCTTTCGCGTTCTCTGTGTAGAATCGAATTGGTATCCCGTCAGGTCCAGTGGACTTTCGGGTGTTGAGTGATTTCAGTTGCTTTTCTATTCCTTGGACACTTATTCCGATGTTAGCCATTTTTTTCGTTCGTGGGAGGATTTAGAGAAGGAACTACAGTGCGGTCTTCATATGTAAAACAGCTTTGGAAAAAGGTGTTTAGTGTTTCACCTTTACTCGTGTCATCCTCTGTTTCAATGCCATTATCATCCCGGAGTGTCTGGATATTCTGTTTTGATCCACTTAATGAATTAACGTAAGACCAGAACTTCCTAGGATTTTCTGTCAAGTCGGTATCTAGTATTTTACTTTTGAATTCACTGAACGCTTCACGCATAGCCCTCCTTACGCTAACTTTGACATCGTTTAGCTTCTGTTTGTCTGAGAGGTTCTGGCTGCGTTTAAATTTGCAGTGAAGCTCTCTTTGCTTTCGCAGTAGTTTCCTAACTTTGTTGTTGAACCACGGTGGGTTTTTCCCGTCCCTCACAGTTTTACTCGGCATGTACCTGTCTAAAACGCATTTTACGATTGCCTTGAACTTTTTCCATTAACAGCCAACATTGTCAGTGTCGGAACAGAAATTTTCGTTTTGATATGTTAGGTAGTCTGACATCTGCCTCCTGTTATTCCCCTTTTTTATATTCCTATTTACTTCCCTATTCAGGGATGCTGCAACGGCCTTATGATCACTGATTCGCTGTTATCGCTTACAGAGTCCAAACGTTTGTGTCTGTTTGTTATCAGCAGGTCCATGATGTTATCTCCACGAGTCGATTCTCTATGTAATTGCTCGAGTTAATTTTCGGATACTGCACTCAGTATAATGTCACTCTCTGCTCTGTCCCTACCACCCGTCATGAAGGCGACCTTGATCTACAGATACACATATTTTAAATTAAAGTTCCCAATACCGTCAGGAATTACTGTACAGATTTTCATACGGTTTTCAATAATACACAGACTGATTCACGATAAAGTTTTGTGTTTATAATTTATAAATATTCTGTGCAAAGCGGACGAACTGTGCTGAACACAAGTCCTCATCCGGGTTTTTCTGTCCGTATTTGAGGGGGTTAACCTCAGAAACTACTACAGAGATTTTGATACGGTTTTCACTGATAGAGAGACATTCACGGGGAAGATTTGTGTGTATAATTTATCACTGTTACGCAATATAAGTCACTCGGCCTGTGCGAAGCCGGGGCGGGGGTCGCTAATCATACCTAAATTAATCACTGTATCAGCGGTAGGATATGTTGCGCTTGCGCTCACATCTGCCAGATATCTTTGGTAAGCCTCGATTAACCCGCCTGCTCCCAACAGACCCGCCTTTCAGCTGTATGCTGGCTGACAGCTTCGCTGATGGCTCCTGTTGTATCGCTATCAACAACCGCTCACGAGCACGTGCATTGTTAACATGAGAGCACCTGGCGGATAATCTACAGCAATCTCACGCGTCATCGGCAGTCTCCCATTAACAGCAGAACGTAATGCGTCGCCTCCGGACACCCTTCTCTCTGTTTACCCGTACGCTAGCTTTTAGGGTCTGCTTCGTACATGTGCGGTACAGTGTATGTCTGGAACTCTGTTGTATTGTACCATACCTCAGACAAGATGTGAAATTTAACTGAGATATTCAGCCATGCGTCAAGATCTTTAGTCCCGAAACACGTTGGCGAAACCTTGACTCGCTCCAGTGCTTATCCTCGCGATATAGTTGGTATACTGATCGGCACAAATAAGAGGCAAATTTCACTTTACGCTCATAAAGTCTTCCATTCGTAAATCCATAATGGTAGATGTTAGCTGTGGATTCATCAAAATAATCAGGAAAAATTTAGATACCTTCCGTAATCTGTTGTTGTTGTTGTGTTCTTCAGTCCTGAGACTGGTTTGATGCAGCTCTCCATGCTACTCTATCCTGTGCAAGTTTCTTCATCTCCCAGTACTTACTGCAATCTACATCCTTCTGAATCTGATTAGTGTTTTCATCTCTTGGTTTCCCACTACGATTTTTACCCTCCACGCTGCCCTCCGGTACTAAACTGGTGATCCCTTGATGCCTCAGAACATGTCCTACCAACCGGTTCCTTCTTCTTGTCAAGTTGTGCCACAAACTCCTCCCCAATTCTATTCAGTACCTCCTTATTAGTTGTGTGATCTACCCATCTAATCTTCAGCATTCTTCTGTAGCACCGCATTTCAAAAGCTTCTATTTTCTTCTTGTCCAAACTATTTTGTCGTCCATGTTTTACTTCCATACATGGCTACTCTCCATACAAATACTTTCAGAAACAACTCCCTGACAAATCTATACTCGATGTTAACAAATTTCTCTTCTTCAGTAGCGATTTCCTTGCAATTGCGAGTCTACGTTCTATATCCTCTCTACTTCAACCATCATCAGTTATTTTGCTCCCCAAATAGCAAAACTCCTTTACTTCTTTAAGTGTCTCATTTCCTAATCTAATTCCCTCAGAATCACCCGACTTAATTCGACTACATTCCATTATCCTCGTTTTGCTTTTGGTCATCTTATATCCTCCTTTGAAGACACTGTCCATTCTGTTCAGCTGCTCTTCCAAATCCTTTGCTGTCTCTGAGAGAATTACAATGTCATCGGCGAACCTCAAAGTTTTTATTTCTTCTCCATGGATTTTAATACCCACTCCGAATTTTTCTATTGTTTCCTTTACTGCTTGCTCTATATACAGATTGAGTTACATCGTGGAGAGGCTACAACCCCGTCTCAGTCCCTTCCCAACCACTGCTACTTTCCCCCTTTTATTTCGCTGTCTTCTCGACCACCTGCTTCATCACACGCTGTCTCTCTTCCACGTCACACACTCCACCTCTTCCACTGCCATCCCTCGGCCTCTTCCTTTTCCTCCTGCCTACTGCCCTTCTGCAGCTCACCATCCTACCCATTCTCTATTTCAATCTCCTCCTCCCCTTCTTCTTTGCCCATCTCCTCCTCGCCCTCTCTCTGTCTAAATCTACCTACATCTACACGCAAACTCCGAAAGCCACTGTGTTGTGCGTGGCAGGGGTAGCCTATACCACCACTACTCATCTCGTTTTCTGTTGAACTTGCAAACAGGGTGAGGGTAAAATGACTGTGTTTATACCTTCATAATATCCCTAATTTGTCTAATCTTATCTCCATCGTCGTTAAGCCAAATGTACATTGGCGGCAGTACAACTGCTCTGCAGTCAGTTTCAAACGCCAGTTCTCTAAATTTTCTCATTAGGATTCCTATAAAAGAACGTCGCCTTACCTCCGGTGATTCCCAACTGAGTTCCCGAAGCATCTCGGTAATATCTGCGTGTTGTACGAACGTACCGGCAACAAATCTAGCAGCCCGCCTCTGAATTGCTTCGACTTCTTCCTTTAATCCGACCTTATGTGGGCGCATAACTCTAGAGCAATACTCAACAATGGGTCGCACTAGTTTTCTACCTGCGGTCTCTTTTACACATGAACCATACTTTCCTAAAATTCTGCCAATAAACCGCACTCGACCATTCCATCTCCTATTGCTTTATAACATCACACATGGCTATTTAATCTACGAGACTGTGTCAGGCAGCACGCTACAAATGTAGTATGCGAACCTTACGGGTTTGTTTTTCCCGCTCATTTGCATTAACTTGCATTTTTCTGCAGTCAGAGCTAGCTGCCTTTCAACACACCAACTGGAAGTGTAGTGTAAGTTATCTTGTATCTCTCTACAGTCATGCAGCGACCATATCTTCCGATCAGCACACAGCCGCCGACTCCTGCTAAACTTGTTTCCCGATCATTTATGTATACAGAAAATAATGGCGGTCCTATCACACCTATGTCTCTGATGAACACTCTTCTAACTACTCCCATAACCTAAGAACTATTTCGTATGCTTCTCCCTTTGTTAACAGTCGGCAGTCTGGCAGCGTGTCCAATGCTTTACGTGAAACAAGGAATGTGGAGTCCGCCTGTTGCCCTTTACCCATGGTTCGGCAGGATCTGATGTGAGAAAGAGGCAAGCCGAGTTTCGCTTGAGCAATGTTTTCTGGAACCGTGCTGGTTTTTGGACAAAAGTTTTTCCTCTCATGGAAATTTATTATGTTCGAAATGAGAATATATTGAAGTGTCTGATGCAAACCGATGTTAAAGATACTACTCTGTAACTTTGTACGTCGTTTTTTGCGTTTCTTTATGCAGGATTCACCGGCGTTTTTTTTTCAATCGCTTGGGACTTAGGACTGGGCGAGAGATTCACGACAAATTGAAGCTAAGTAAGTGGTCAATGTTGTAAATTACTCTTTGTAAAACCGAATTAGGATTCCATTAGAATGTGGCGGATTATTTGCTTTCAACTCTTTCAGTTGTTTCTATAACCAGCGATGATTATTGCTATTTCCTCCATACGGGAGTCTGTGCGACGGTAAAACAGCTGTATGTTTGTCCGATACTCAAGCGTGACCGATTTCTTAAATCCGAAATTGAAAACTTTAATGTCTTTTACTGCCACATCAGATTCGTCAACGAGTGGCTCAATAAAAGGCTTAGACCTACTTCGCTATTTTACGTAAACGACAATTTTCTCGGCAAAGATCTATTGCTATGGTATGACGGTGGTAGTAGTTGCAAGTTTCACGCATCGATCGTTTTACAGACGCACAAATTTCTATTGACATTTGCGCGTTCTCTTTTGAACCGAGAGTGCAACAGCCTTTGCTTACTCAGCGCTTTTCGATTTTCATTGTTAAGCCTCGGTGCGTTTTTCCATCCTTAATCCACTTACTTGGCAAATAATTTCTCCAGAGTATGATTTACAATCCGCGTAAACTTTGTCCATAATTTCACTACTTCTATCGCGCTGGAAGTAAATGAGTCAATTCATTGCCTAAGTGTGTTTCGAACAACTGTCTATCAGTTCTTTCAAGCAGAAATACTCTGCTACCCTTCCTGTATCTGTACTGACACTGTCGAAAGGCTCAGGCCTGTTTGTAGCTGTAAGGCCTAGAATATTTCCAGTCCCTGTGGGCTGTCGAACTAGCTGCTCAAGACAGTTTTCAGGAAACGTCTTTCAAAGAACTTCGCAAGACTGTCTGTCCCCCTTGCAATGAATCCGTAGACATCGAAGTGTATACTCGGTAAGTTAAAGTCACCTCCAACTCATACTGCAAGATCTGTGTATTTCCACACAAATGACCATAGACTTTCTGTCAATAAATCTACGACCTTGCATCTCATCTTCCTGCTCTCTACGTCCAACTCATCCATCTCTCCCTCTTAATGATTGTCCTTCTCCTCTTCCTGCTCCCTACGTCCATATTCCCGATTCTGGAGCCTCCTCTTTCTGTCCATATCCTCCTTCCCCTCTCTCTGCTCCTCCTTCCCCTCTCTCTATCTCATCTTTTCCCCACTGTCTATCTTCTCTTGCCCCTCTCCCTGTCTATCTACTACTTCATCCTCTTTCTATATACCTCTTCCCCTCTCTCTCTGTCCATCCTTTATCCATTTGACCTCTCTCCTTTCTCAATCGCTCCCGTCTTGTCTGTGTCCACCACATCCATCCCTCCCTCTCTCTGCTCATCTCCACCATCCCCTCTCTTCATCTGCCTCCTCCACCCTTCACTCTCTGCCAATCTCCTCCTGCCCCTTTCCCTATCCACCACCTCCTCCTCCTCCTCCTTCTCTCTATCAATTTGCTCCTCCCCATCTATCCATATCATCATTCCCCCTCTGCTGATCTTCTCTTCCCCTCTCTAATTCCATCTCCTCCTTCCTCTCTCTCTGTCCATCTGCTCCTCGCCATCTCCCTTTTCATCTCCTCCTCTTTCCATCTCCCCACACCCATCTCATTGTTCGTCTCTTCCTCTTTCCTTTCTCTGTCCATTTCATCCTCTCCCTCTCTTCATTTCCTCTCATATGTCTATGCTTTCCTGTTCCTACCTCTGTCTCTGTCCATCTCCTTCTCTTTGCTTTCCCTGTTCATCTCCTCCTCTCATATCTCTGTCTATATCCTCCTCCACTATCTCTATCCAACTCTTCCTCCACCTCTCCATGCCTATCTCCCTCTTACCCCTCGTTGTCCGTCCATCTCCTTTCTTCCCTCTCCTTGTTACCACACGTCCCAATAGGAGTTTAGTGAAGCCTACCCCTAGAGTATTTATTTCCAGATTGTAACTAATATGTATCCCAAATTTGATTGTAATCAATCCAGGGACTAGGACGAGATGTGGAAAAAACATACACACATCAAGAAAAGTCGTCCATCATATCGGTTCCGAGAGTTGCCAACTTGTACAGAAAATTGTGATTGAGATGAGCATAAACATCATTTCCGGCCTTTCTTGTGCGCATGAAAACCACACATTGCATGTTGTACGACCATACAGCGAGACATTCAGAGGTGGTGGTCCAGATTGCTGTACACACCGGTACCTCTAATACCCATTTGCACGTCCTCTTACATTGATGCATGCCTGTATTCGTCGTGGCATACTATCCACAAGTTGATCAAGACATTGTTGGTCCAGATTATCCCACTCCTCAACGGCGATTCTGCGTAGATCATTCAGAGTGGTTGGTGGGTCACGTCGTCCATAAACAGTCCTTTTCCAATCTATCCCAGGCATGTTCGATAGCGTTAATGTCTGGAGAACATACTGGCCACTCTAGTCGAACGCTGTCGTTATCCTGAAGGAAATCATTCACAAAATGTGCACGATGGTGGCGCAAATTGTCGTCCATTAAAACACATGCCTCGTCAAAATGCTGCCGATGTAGTTGCACTATCGGTCGTAGGATGGCATTCACGTGTCGTACAGCCGTTACGGCGCCTTCCATGATCAACAGCGGCGTACGTCGGCCTCACATAATGCCAGCCCAAAACAGCAGGGAACCTCCACGTTGCTGCATTCACTGGACGGGGTTGCCTACAAACTCGTCACCAACGGTTATCCGGTTGAAGCTATATGCGACACTCATCGGTGAAGAGAACGCGATGCCAATTCTGAGCGGTCCATTCGGCATGCTGTTGGGCCCATTTGTACCACGCTGCAGGGTCTCGTCGTTGCAAAGATGGACCTCGCCATGGACGTCGGGAGTGAAGTTGCGCATCATGCAGCCTCCTGCGCACAATTTGAATCGTAACACGACGTCCTGTGGCTGCACGAAAAGCATTATTCAACATGGTGGCGTTGGTGTGAGGGTTCCTCCGAGCCATAAGCAGCCATCCATTGCAGTAGTAGCCCTTGGGCGGCCTGAGTGAGGTATGTCATCGACAGTTCCTGTCTTTCTCTATCTCTTCCATGTTCGAACAACATCGCTTTGGTTCATTCCGAGATTCCTGGACACTCCCCTTGAGAGTTCATCCTGGCACAAAGTAACAATGTGGACGCGATCGAACCGCGGTATTATTGATCGTCTAGGCATGGTTGAACTACAGACAACACAAGCCGTGTACCTCCCTCCTGGTGGAATGACTGGAAGTGCTCGGCTGTCGGATCCCCTCCGTCTAATAGGCGCTGCTCATGCATTGTTGTTGACATCTTTGGGCCGGGTTAGTGACATCTCTGAACAGTCAAAGGGGCCTTGTCTATAGTACAATAACCAAAGTCAACGTCTATCTTCAGTAGTTCTGGAAACCAGGGTGATGCAAAACTTTATTTTGTTGTGTGTACACACTTACATACGTTCATTCATTTTTATAATTCATGCATATATTGTGTGATAGTGTGTATGGGCGAGATGTACAACGCAGCAGTGAAATATTGATGCGTTGTCTACCTTGAATGCTGGGTTGCCAAATTTATCCTATAGAGCTCTGTGCTAACAACAACGCTCTTCTTCCAAATTTTCTGACCTTCTGTAAGAACATTCCAACCTGTTACATTCTGGGCGAAACAGTTATAGTGCAGATTAATGACGCTGACATATAATACATAGACTGAATTTGAAACATATGATAATCAGTAATGCCACAATAGTTTCCCTTAATAGTTACAAACTGAATTTTTCTATAACTAAGATACATGATACAACTGTTGTTGAGTACATTATTTGACTTGCGTGTGTACTAAGACTGGTAGTAATAAATTGCTTTGTGTAACATTAATTGGATTACCCGTCCGTGCTTGGCAGACCATGTCGAGAACACGAGAAATGTGATCACTTCCAAGATACTGTGTACCTGGTTTGCAGAATATCAAGTAAGTATTTCCTGTTTTTATTACCCTGTCTGACTTTTTGGTAATAGGTTTGTCAGTGGGCATGAGACTTTTGACTCCTCCGTTACCTGTGCCTTGTTGTTCATAGGCTAAGGGAAGAGTTGTATAGTTTATTATCAGTTGATAACAACGTTAAAATAAAATAATAGTCCATGTTGTTGTTGTGGTCTTCAGTCCTGAGACTGGTTTGATGCAGCACTCCATGCTATTCTATCCTGTGCAAGTTTCTTCATCTCATAGTACCTACTGCAACCTACATCCTTCTGAATCTGCTTAGTGTATTCATCTGGTGGTCTCCCTCTACAAGTTTTGCCCTTATCACTGCCCATCAATACTAAATTGGTGATCTCTCGATGCCTCAGAACATGTCCTACCAACCGATCCCTTCGTCTAGTCAAGTTGTGCCACAAACTTCTCCCCAATCCTATTCAATACTTCCTCATTAGTTATGTGATCTACCCATCTAATATTCAGCATTCTTCTGTAGCACCACATTTCGAAAGCTTCTATACTCTTTTTGTTCAAACTCTTTATCGTCCATGTTTCACTTCCATACGTGGCTACACTCCATACAAATACTTTCAGAAATGACTTCCTGACACTTAAATCTATACTCGATGTTAACAAATTTCTCTGCTTCAGGAACGCTTTCCGTGCCATTGCCAGTCTACATTTTATATCCTCTCTACTTCGACCATCATCACTTATTTTGCTCCCCAAATAGCAAAACTCCTTTACTACTTTAAGCGTCTCATTTCCTAATCTAATTCCGTCAGCATCACCCGACTTAATTCGACTACATTCCATTATCCTCGTTTTACTTTTGTTGGTGTTCATCTTATATCCCCCTTTCAAGACACTGTCCATTCCGTTCAACTGCTCTTCCAAGTCCTTTGCTGTCTCTGACAGAATTACAATGTCATCGGCGAACCTCAAAATTTTAATTTCTTCTCCATGGATTTTAATACATACTCTGAATTTTTCTTTTGTTTCCTTCACTGCTTGCTCAATATACAGATTGAATAACATCGGGGAAAGGCTACAACCCTGTTTCATTCCCTTACCAACCACCGCTTCCCTTTCATGTCCCTCGACTCTTATAACTGCCATCTGCGCCGGCGGCGGTGGTCTAGAGGTTCTAGGCGCGCAGTCCGGAACTGCGGGACTGCTACGGTCGCAAGTTCGAATCCTGCCTCGGGCATGGATGTGTGTGCTGTCCTTAGGTTAGTTAGGTTTAAGTAGTTCTAAGTTCTAGGGGACTGATGACCTCAGAAGTTAAGTCCCATAGTTCTCAGAGCCATTTGAACCATTTTGAACTGCCATCTGCTTTCTGTACAAATTGTAAATAGCCTTTCGCTCCCTGTATTTTACCCCTGCCACCTTCAGAATTTGAACGTATTCCAGTCAACATTGTCGAAAGCTTTCTCTAAGTCTACAAATGCTAGAAACGTAGGTTTGCCTTTCCTTAATCTATTTTTTAAGATTATTCGTAGGGTCAGTACTGCCTCACATTTTTCAATATTTCTACGGAATCCAAACTGATCTTCCCCGAGGTCGGCTTCTACTAGTATTTCCATTCGTCTGTAAAGAATTAGCGTTAGTATTTTGCAGCTGTGGCTTAAAACTGATTGTTCGGTAATTTTCAAATCTGTCAACACCTGCTTTCTTTGGGATTGGAATTCTTCTTGAAGTCTGTGGGCATTTCGCCTGTCTCATACATCTTGCTCATCAGATGGTAGAGTTTTGTCAGGACTGGCTCTCCCAAGGTCGTCAGTAGTTCTAATGGAATGTTGTCTACTCCCGGGGCCTTGTTTCGACTTAGGTCTTTCAGTGCTATGACAAACTCTTCACGCAGTATCATATATCCCATTTCATCTTCATCTACATCGTCTTCTATTTCCATAATATTGTGCTCAAGTACATCGGCCTTGTGTAGACCCTCTATATACTCTTTCCACCTTTCTGCTTTCCCTTCTTTGCTTAGAACTGGGTTTCCATCTGAGCCCTTGATATTCATACAAGTGGTTCTCTTTTCTAAAAAGGTCTCTTTAATTTTCCTGTAGGCAGTATCTAGCTTACCCCTAGTGAGATAAGCCTCTACATCCTTACATTTGTCCTCTAGCCATCCCTGCTTAGCCATTTTGCACTTCCTGTCGATCTAATTTTTGAGACGTTTCTATTCCTTTTTACCTGCTTCATTTACCGCATTTTTTTATTTTCTCCTTTCATCAATTAAATTCAATATTTCTTGTGTTACCCAAGGATTTCTACTAGCCCTCGTCTTTTTACATACTTGATCCTCTGCTGCCTTCACTACTTCATCCCTCAAAGCTACCCATTCTTCTTGTACTGTATTTCTTTCTCACATTCCTGTCAACTGTTCGCTTATGCTCTCCCTGAAACTCTGTTCAATCTCTGATTTAGTCAGTTTATCCAGATCCCATCGCCTTAAATTCCCACCTTTTTGCAGTTTCTTCAGTTTTAATCTGCAGTTCATAACCAGTAGATTGTGGTCAGAGTCCACATCTGTCCCTGGAAATGTCTTACAATTTAAAACCTGGTTCCTAAATCTCTTTCTCACCATTATATAATCTCTCTTAAACCTGTCAGAATCTCCAGGCTTCTTCCATGTATAGAGCCTTCCTTTATGATTCTTGAACCAAGTGTTAGCTATGACTATGTTGTGCTCTGTGCAACATTCTACCAGGCGGCTTCCGCTTTGGTTTCTTAGCCCCAATCCATATCCACGTTGTACGTTTTCTTCTCTCCCTTTTCCTCCTACCGAATTCCAGTCAACCATGACTATTAAATTTGCGTCTCTCTTCACTATCTGAATAATTTCTTTGATTTCATCATACATTTCTTCAATTTCTGCGTCATCTGCAGAGGTAGTTGGCATATAAACTTGTACTACTGTAGTAGGCGTGGGCTTCGTGTCTACCTTGGCGACAATAATGCGTTCACAATGCTGTTTGTAGTAGCTTACCCGCACTCCTATTTTTTTATTCATTATTAAACCTACTCCTGCATTACCTCTATTTGATTTTGTATTTATAATCCTGTAATCGCCTGACCAAAAGTATTGTTCGTCCTGCTACCGAACGTCACTAATTCCCACTATATCTAACTTTAACCTATCAATTTCCCTTTTTAATTTTCTAACCTACCTGCCCGATTAAGGGATCTGACATTCCACGCTCCGATCCGTAGAACGCCAGTTCTCTTTCTCCTGATAATGACGTCCTCTTGAGTAGTCCCCGCCTGGAGATCCGAATGGGGGACTATTTTACCTCCGGAATATTTTACCCAAGAGGACGCCATTATCATTTAACCATACAGTAAAGCTGCAAGCCGTCGGGAAAAATGACGGCTGTAGTTTCCCCTTGCTTTCAGCCGTTCGCAGTACCAGCACAGCAAGGCAGTTTTGGTTAGTGTTACAAGGCCAGATCAGTCAATCATCCAGACTGTTGCCCCTGCAACTACTGAAAAGGCTGCTGCCCCTCTTCAGGAACCATGCGTTTGTCTGGACTCTCAACAGATACCCCTCCGTTGTGGTTGCACCTAAGGTACGGCTATCTATTTCGCTGAGGCACGCAATCCACGCAAGCACGCAATACTGTATCCTTGTAAGTATTATTCATACCACGTGTCACTACATCAAGAATTTCATGGCGCCAATTTCCGTAACTGTTTAGTGTTTTGTGAATGGGCACATCAACAAATGCAAACCATACCCACGTTATTTGCCGAGATACTATTCTCTGGTGAGTCTACATTCAGAAACCATGGGTAGCGTTAATCGGCATGACACGCATTACTGGAGAGTAGACAATCTCCTCTGGTTACGGAAAGTTGGTTCAAATTGTTCAAATGGCTCTGAGCACTATGGGACTTAACATCTGAGGTCATGAGTCCCCTAGAACTTAGAACTACTTAAACCTAACTAACCTAAGGACATCACACACATCCAGGATTCGAACCTGCGACCGTAGCAGTCGCGCGGTTCCGGACTGAGCGCCTAGAACCGCGAGGCAGGTAGATTCCCACGTGCCACTGGGTATTCAAGGACCACTGAGTAGCATGTCGTAAATTACGACTGTGTACACGTTTCTATTCCTCCGATTCAGCGCCATTTGTGACGAAACGAAGAAAATGCTTCAGACACAGCTTAGATTTTGCCTTGCAATCTTAATCTGCAGTAAAAAAAACGCCCATTGAAGATTTTAATGTTGCCCCCCTCGCCTCCACCGACACTTAGGGTGGGGTGGCGGCTCGAGCATGGTATCACTAGATGACGCTCTACAAGACAAACACACTGGAATTATATAACTTCTTTCGATCCGATGTGTAGTTTCCGGGTTTTTTAAATGTCTTATAGGCCCTGCATGTCATGCGCCGAACGTCGAACTGGTCTGAAGTATGCTACATATACTGTCCAAGCCACATTAGTGTGACCAACTGTCAAAAGCCTGAATAACCACATACTGCAGGAAGAGAGGCAGTGAGGTTCTGTAAGTTACGGACAGGGATGCAGAGCCACGCTGACTCCAGTGACGTGGCCAGCTGCATCAGGTTGCACGATTGAGGATCTATGGCACGAACAGCCTGATCGAAGTGGTCGCACAGTTTCTCGATCGGTTTTAAATCCTGGGAGTTTGGTGGCCACGGGAGTGCGGCAAACGCACCCTGGCGCTTCTCGAACGTTGGACGCCGCCTCCCACTGTTCGTCCAAGTCTCCGCTATGCTCTGCCGACACTTGGGATCCTCGAGGAGTGCTACATTCATCTTTCTTCTTCTTCTTCTTCTGCTTTTACGGCCTCATTGGACCACTTCAGTCAATCATTTCTGGTCCTCTTCTTTGGTATTTTCCCCTTCCGAGTGGCCCAGTATCTCTTCATTCGTTCCGATGCTTTTCGTCGTTCTTCATCTGTAAATACCCTTTTCATTGTATGTCGTTTGTCAATTTTTGGTTTAAATCTTATTTCTGTGTCCCTCAACTTCTTTAAATTTGGCGTTTTGTTCTGCAAATCATCCAGAGTTATTTCCAGTTCTTCCACATCCTCTCTTATTTCCTTAAGCCATCCTCCTTGTTGTTTCAAATTCCAGAGTTTCTCAATAATTTTCCTTGACAATCTGGTTTCTGGTGTCCTCAGAATGTGACCACAAAAAGAGATCCTTTTCTTTCGTATAGTATCGGTGATGGGCTCCAGTTCTCTGTATACCACTTCATTTGGAACTATCCGCCATTGCCCAGCTTTTTGATATTTGTTATTTATGCATGTTCTAGCAATTCTTCTCTCTACTTTTAAAATTTTGTCAATTCTGTTTCTCTGGGTGACTTTAAAAAGAGTTTAACTTCCGTATGTAACCTCTGGTTGAACCACCGTCTTGTAATGTTTTAATTTTGTTTTAATTGATAGACATTTTTTATTGTACGTAGACCAGGTTAGTTTTTGAGCTTTTATCATTTTATTAGTTCTTGCTCGCCATGCAGGTTTCTCGTCCAATTTATGTGTTATAATTTCACCCAGGTATTTAAATTGTTTCACTATTTTAATTTCCCTAATGTTCACTGTGATGTGATCTATTACAAGTGGATCCGTTACCATTATTTCAGTCTTTTCAAATGATATCTGGAGTCCTAATTTTTATGCTATATTTTGTAAGCATGTTATTTGTTTCGTGGCTTCCTAAACATATTCATTTTTAATGTGATGTTGTTCTGCCACGCCGTCTGTTGTGGGTGGAAGATGCCGCAAAGCTAAGATGTTGTGTTGGCAGAAGAGCCAACACCGTGTTACTAGTGGAGGCCGAAATGCACGCGTTTTAGATCACGCAGGCTGGCGTGAGGAGGGAAGAACTATACTGACGTGAGGTCTGGAACATGACAAGGAATTAGAATTCAGAAAGCGGAAGTAATTAGTTTGATACTTAACTTTAATCCATTAATGATGAACGTCGCTCTTGACGGTACATGATTCACAATATTATCTGTTCAGAATACATTCTGGAAGAATATGGCGCTTTGCTAGGTCGTAGCAAATGACGTAGCTGAAGGCTATGCTAAACTGACGTCTCTGCCAAAGAGAGCGTATGTAGACAGTGAACCATCGCTAGCAAAGTCGGCTGTACAACTGGGGCGAGTGCTAGGGAGTCTCTCTAGACTAGACCTGCCGTGTGGCGGCGCTCGGTCTGCAATCACTGATAGTGGCGACACGCGGGTCCGACGTATACTAACGGACCGCGGCCGATTTAAAGGCTACCACCTAGCAAGTGTGGTGTCTGGCGGTGACACCACATAGACATCATGATCTGTAAAGGATGCCAGCCATGTCTAAGCATCAAGCGTCGCTGCTGTAAGTCCCAGCGGCTTGTAGACACGGCCAAAGTGACTCGCAGAATGCCCAGTAACATATTTGTATCCCTATCTATTTCCGAGGATAGTCTACCAGGTGTCGATGAGGCGAAGGTATTGCACTAGGCGTTACAGTTACCTGCATGTGCTTAAGAGTGGTAATTGGTCCTGTTGTGACAGGACACAGTTGATGTCCCCCAGGATGATATGATCATAGCGTCCCTCGAATACAGGCGCGACTTCCTCTGCATGAAATCTCAAATGGTCTCTCCTCTTGTACATCTTGGAGGGGGATACGCATTCACAATGCTGACTCCCCAAGGGTAGACGTATACTTTTGTTGATCCACTGTACCTTGCAGGATGACGACCCGTGTAATGCCATGGAAACATTCTCCAGACCATAACGCATACAGGGTGGTTGCTTTCAGATGTTTCATACCGCACGCACCAGCGACCATTTGTCCAATGGAGCATAAAACATGATTCATATGTAAGGGCCAGGTGTTGCCAATCAGGTATTGGGTACAAATTCCAGTCTTCGTCGCCGATGAACGGAAATCACCGTGAGCGCACGAACCAGGCGCCTGCTGCGGATGCACATCCGCAGAAATGTTCGCAGAACGGTCGTTGACGAGACACTCTTGGTAACCCCTTGGTCCATCTGGGAGGTCAGATGCTCATCAGCTGCACGTCTACTCGCCCGTACACATCTCCGCAGCCGTCATTCACCTCTGTCGTCCATGGCCCATGATCCAATATAGTTGCCTCTGCGCCAGTTTTGGATAGTGTCATGTGCCATGTATGGTATACTTTAAGCATAGCGTAACGCAAACAGTTTGCAACCTTAACCATTTTCGGAAGCTTCGTATCTTGGTTGGAAGAAAATAATCAATGTTTGGACGTCAAACAAATGGTTTCTTTTCTGCATAACGATAACGACTGCACTTTTTTCCGCGTCCCCCTCTCCCAGCACTATCAGCACGCTTTATGTGTCGTCGACTGTTAGTGCTGCCATCTGGTGTCTGTGGGTGGTTATTGCATTAATATGTGACTGGACCCTGACTTAAGGTAAGGAGTGAGGGGAAAAAGGACTTCTTAAATACCATTGTGCAAGCTCTAATTAGATTAATCTTATCTCCGTGAACACTGAGAGATCGATACATAGGGAAGAGTGCAGTATATTCCTTGATTCCTCACTTGATAGTGGTACTTGAAACGATGTAAGTACTCTCTCGATAGTTTGCGTCCAACTTCAGGCATTGTCAGCTCGGGTTTTCCTGCATTTCCGTGCACTCTCTCGTGATCAAACAAACACATGATCTTTGGTGCTGCCCTTCTTTGTATACTCTCCCTGTCTGCTGATAATCTTATTTGGTATGGCTCTCACAGACTGGAGCTGTATTCTTTGATGGATCGTTTGAGTGTTCGCGCACTGGCTGTATTTTACAGTACCCCACCAAAGAAATCACCGTACTCAAGACAGTAATGATGATAGAACTACAAGTGACAATATTAAACAGGCACTTATTTGCAGCAAGACAAGATCAGGGGTAGTTCAAAAATATGGAAATACCACGAGAAGTGTGTGGTGTGCGTACTGTAACATCTTCAGTACACACACCATCAGATTATTTCACTTGTAGCTCTAACGAAGTAGGCGAGTGTCAGCAATATGTGTCGTGGTCTTATTATGGCGTGTTTATCTTCTGCTATTAGGTCAGATGATAGAAATACCACTTGCACGCTTAGAGTAGCAGGTTGACGGTGACAGAACATGATTAATTTTCACACACATTTATTAAAATAATAACAAGCATAAAAATTTCTTAACTTGGATCATGGATGCTATTTACAATTGACAATCTTAAGTTCCTTTGGTATTGGTACGTTAATCTTATTCTCACATACATCTCTGATACTTGACAAAAGTGTCTATACATTTATCTTCATGGCTATGTACAGGAATATGGTAATCTTATTAGGCGCAGACTGAAACTTGACTGTAGACTGGTACAGACAAATGCGGACTGACTAATCGGAGGTCCGTACGCTCGTTATAATACCTCGAGCATTCATGAATCACTGCGCAAGTGTGATCTGTGAGGAGAAAAGGTTCTACGTTAGCAGCAATCTCATGTTAATACGCGGTTTGGCGGAAGCAGAATTTGGTCCGTGTCTATGGCAGCGCCATCTCGTAGTGTGGAGGCGGAAGAGCGCTGCGCCTGCGATGTTGTGCTTAGCGGGGCGCGCTCTACTAGGAAAGTTGTGTACGCGCTGACTACATGGAACTATGTACACAACAAAGTGGATGCTTGAACTTGAATGCAGGTGCTGGCCAAGCCTGCATGTTGTACTGTTGTATTTTACGACGAACGGCACCTGTGCTACGTCCTCAATACGTGATCACTGTAACTGTGAGTGTGTTATGTGTGAGCCAAGTGAATTCGAACATGGTGGTCGTACGGTGAGAGCCGAAGTGCACCTCACCCAAGACCCTGACAGCATACAGGGAAAGCGGAAAACCTTATCCTCTGAGTCTCAACGCCGATGGCAGTGTGTCGAGTGATCGTGACAGACGGCTGTTGAAGAGAATTGTGAAGAAAAACAAGAGGATGACAGCTGCAAAAGTCACTGCAGAACTGAATGTCGCACTCGGGAACCCTATCGGTACCATGAGAACACGAAGTGAGCTTCATAAACAGATAACTGCAACGCGGGCTTGGGTTCCGAAACCACACATTAGTGATGCAAACGCCCGTAAAAAGATTACGTCTTGGCGAACCAATAAATCCTGGACTGTGGAGTTATGGAAGAAAGTTATTTGGTCGGATTAATCTTGCTGTAGACTGTTTCCAAGTTGTGGCCCGGTTTACGTCCCAGGAATGAAACACAGTATGTAACGTCCCCTTAGAACATTTTGTATACAAGACTGTGCTTAAACTGACACACAATATTTTTTAGCGCAACTCAATCTGACTTTCAGAAATCCCTACAAAGGAATGGCCCTAACTAACATTAACCTGTACCTTTCACAAATCACTTACTCACCAAAAATCTTCGTTACTCGAACTACTGCAATACAGCGAGCGCCACTACTGCCAGCTAAATAAAAGATTCAAACTACGGAAGGCACTAACTACTGATAGGGATAGTTAGCAAACGAAAGATTTTAATAGAGAACAAACAATGTATTTACCTTAATATCATCACAAGTCATAATATATGTAATTTCAAAACTCCGCCATCTCTCTCCTCACATCCACCACTGCTGGCGGCTCACCTCTAACTGTGCAACGCTATGCGCTGTTCACATCCAGCTGCCGCTGCCCAACACTACAATGGCAGACAACAATGCAAACTAGCCACAGACTGCACACAGCACAGCCAGTGATTTTCATACAGAGCGCTACGTAACGTTGCCAATAAGAAAACATAAACAGCCTACTTATATAGCCCCCATGCTCCCCACAAAAAATTTTACAAATTGTTTTGGGCAGTGGCCAATAATGATTTGATAAAATTTTTCATAATTACAATAACAAAGATATCAAATTCACACACTTATTGATAAAATGTTGGTCAAAAGCTAAAATTTTTCTCACAGTCCATAAAGACAGTCCAGATTGTTCATAACAGTAAAATTGCAGTGTTTTTCTCAAAGTCTGAGAAGTAAAAGAAAATGCACATGGAAGTAGTGGATTTCCATGCAGTGTCTTGAAGAAGTAGTGTTGTCCTTCCAACAGAAAGACAATGCTGACTCTTGACATGCTGACAGGTAATGGACCACAACAGAGCAAACCCACAGCAGAGTCATTCGACGTTTTGAGGAATATTGGTAGGTAGGTCATCACAGAGCAAACCACTGTAGTCCTGGTAGAGATTACGGTATTGGTGGGCTACCAGAGGTGCAGACCCACTGCAGTCCTTGTAGAAATCGTGGACAGGCCCACTGTAGTCCTGGTAGAGATTGTGGTATGGGTGGGCCACCAGAGGTGCAGACCCACAGTAGTCCTTGTAGAGATGGCCAGCAGCCATCTGTTGTGACTGTGCGGGTGCACAATCACCATTGAAGAGTCTTGCAGTTAATATAACAAGTCCATAAACCACCACTTGTGCATTCACAAAGTTTTTGGAATTGTCCTTAGAACCAGCAATGCTGTTATCCAGTCCCTTGCTGAATTATTAACAAACGTGCAAACACTAACAGTCCCTACTTCTCGCATATTGTCCATATACTATGACCAACAGAAACGTGTGCAGTGAAATGCAACTTACAAGTTAATAATATGATGAACTGGTGTCAATTACAATTTTATAACATAAGAATACAATTACAGAAATACAGAAAACATCATTAAAGAACATAACAATACCGATAACATTTGTAGTACAGGCTTTACAAAAGAATCGGAATAACGTATACATCAGTGTTACAGAAGTTATGACATGAGTACATAAATAAACGATCAGAATAACTTTCGAAACATCAACTTTACACATAAGCATTAAAACAAAACAGAATAAATAATGTCTAAGCATATTTACAAGGTAAATAACATATTATTAATGCCAATTATATTTGAGGATGACAGTATTCCTCATCATAGTGAATGTAGCTTAGTATTAGAAGAAGAAAAAATTCTACGAAACTACACAGAGACAGGAAGAAAACAAATACACAAGGGTACACAAACACATAGTGGGATAACACAAAAGGAAAGGACAGGGTTCGTTTTCAGTGTAACATTTGGTACTGCAGTCCAACCCAAAACTTAATTCCATAGATCGTTCGTCTTATTTCAACCTTTGCTTCCACCAAAAAAATCCTATCCAAGCATGCTTTCTGTATTTATATGTTCACATATTTCTTACCTCATTATTTATTTTCCATTAGCTTACCACATCATTTATTTCCAAGAAAATCCTACCTATACCTGCTTTCTGTACTTTTTTCGTATAACTTCTCAATGCATTTCTCCCAATTCATCGCAACTCATTCTCTTATAGTCTACCCACTCTTAAGCTAACTTAAATCTACTGAGCTCAGATGCTAAACTAAGGGACGAGGCAATGCAGCAGCATAAAACAATTAACACAAACATCAAGGACAAAAATTTTAAATAGGCAAAGCAATTGCAGTACTACAACTAATATAAGGCACTGTGCAGCAAACAAGAAATATAAAACAGTAGTAAAACTAGCTTAGAAGAGTAACACAAAGTCAAATTTAGTAACACTATGCCTGGCAAACAGCAGTAACTTATACCTAAACATGACATAGCTCAAGCAGAAAAAAATATTACAGTAAAAACAACAATGCAGAAAAGGGAAATGTCTATTCACATCTTAATGTCTATGTAATTAAAGTGGTGCACCACAAAAACTAATTCTACAAAAAATTACCAAGTACTTGAAAAGAAAATTATATATGCAGTTATTGTTATCAGTCTCTTCTTATTGTTCTTACCATTCCAAAAGCTCCTTTTTCGAAGAATGTGGATCATAAAATAATTATTTAATAGATCTGTTGACAGAAAGTGTTCACATTAGCAAATGCATCTAAGTATATTTTATAAAACTAATGCTGCAACACAGCTGGAAACCAGATATTAAACAAAATGAGCAATCTATCAACTACAAAAACAATAGATGTAAAATGTTTCTAATCATTTCATCAGGCATTTTAGTAAATATCATAAATTACGAGCTCCACAGTATGCTTTCAACAAGGAAATGTCAATAGCGAGGATAATGGCCTCCCCTTTCTTTTTTTCTACCTGTGCTTCTGACAAGGCACTCACTAATGACTTGTTCTCCCGGCGTCTGACACAGCTGGGTGCCCACGACGCATTACGTGCAGGTGGTCACTTAACTTTCTTACGGAAATATTTACGACAGCAGTTTCCGCTACAGTGTCAGTCTCATATCAAAATATTTCACAGGTCAAGAATTTGCGTTGCAAATGTGTAGAAACAAAATCTTATGAATATAACAGTGTCCAAAAAATTTTTGCCGGCATTGTGATACATTTACGCATTTACACACATTTCATAACTCTTACAAGTACGATTCTTGGTTTCCAACAACCTTTTTCACAAATCAGAGTGCCTAACCACTACTCCTTATTCCTTACCTTGTTACACATATACATATTCGTCGACATTCTTCAATATTTCATCATTATAAATACGTAGCATAATCAAATTCCTCATATAACATCGGCTTATTGATCATAAACATACATCAACAGCATAATACACATCGTCGTCGTAATAATATCATAACATCTCAGTGAATTCACAAAATCGTCGTAGCTTCCTCCAATAATTTCAAACCATAAAAAATATTCTCTGCTCATTTCAATAGCGTCATCTACCTCAAATGTACTTTAAAATCATTCTCCCTTACCAAATACATCATTCAAAGCTCTCATATCATCACAATGGTACCAAAAAAATATGAACAGTTCACAAAGTACAGACAAAATACAATTTCGTAAGTGTGAAGTTATACAACGGTGTAATTACGTAAACATCTGACACTGCCGTAGTAAAAAAGTTTGTCTCTCTCAGTTAAATGATCAGATAGCTGTGTAATTTGTGTGTTAGAGGAATATGGTACCGATGTGTAAAGTTGTGTAAGCAAATACCATATTAGCTAGGGCCCCTTGTGCTTGCCAAACACATGATACACAAAGTAAGCGTGTACCCCCCTGAGGATTAATGTAATTATAACCTCAGGTGTTACAGATTACAAGAATGGAATGAAATGTATTACGAAAAACCTTTGTATCATTGTACTTCAAATATCTTTAAAAATAAATGCCTTAAGTACAAAATTAATCACTCAAATGCGTGTCCTGTAGCGCTAAATGTGCGTCTTGCTGTAAGATAATCGCTGTGGAAGTGTTGTAGTTATTTTCCTCCAAAAGCTAAGTTCTGCAGAAGTCAATGTACTTACCCCATGATAAACAAAAGTGAAATGCATTGCGTATAGATATCTTACTTATTACGCTTATTGCCGTGATGAAGAAAGTACTGTGCTGTAACGTATTGTTGTGCTACGAAAGAGGCTGTCTCATTGTAGCTATACTAAAATAGTTACTACTAAAACATGTTTTACGTTCCAGAATAACACGGAAAAGCTGTGCAGATATAAAACAGATACACCGCAAAAGCAACATTGTAAACTGTCACTCATTAGTAGTGTCGTGATAAAATCGTGTAGCTCTCACATAAACCAACCACTGTGTCATCTGGTATCTCTCAGAAAGTACTTTAGTTCAGAATGTATTTTCAAGTAAACCAAAATGTTGCATTAAAATCTCATTAGCAGTGCTGGTAAATGTTCTAAGTATGTGAGCCTTATAGTCGTTACGTAATCGTGCAACTAACAAGCAAGAATGTACACACACAATAACACTGTGTCGTCTGTTCGCAATAACAATGCATTCGTAATTTCTGTTTAAATAAGTTCTCTTGGTTCTAGAGTGGATATTGAACTTCAAACATTTTTGCATGTTAACAATTTCTAAAGCATACTAGTAACGTGAAGTGAAACGTTTTATGGCAAAGACAAAGTTAAAAAGCAGATTATCTTTCAATAAACGGTTTTACATGTGAAATGTGGTGTAAGCCTTTTGCTCTTCCTAGTACGCAGAGTTTCAACTTTAACGCAATTGTCATGTTGTATACGTCAGTAAGGAATGCTAAAATTTTTCTCAAGGTTAGAGTGTATGCTATTTTTCCCTGAGCCAGCGGGCGCAGATGGCTGCCTGCGGTGCGAGTCATTGTCTGTTTCTTTGTTGGCGCGTGTCGTTACTGGGATTAGGAGACCTAGCTTCTACAAATTCATGTTGTCGAAAGTGCTCTGCTCTATTTGAATCCCGCCAGTTCTGATAAAATTCAGGTCTGTCGTTATGATTATATCGTCTGTCGTCATGTCGGTAGATCCCACAGTTTCTTTCTTGTCGGTCACGTTGTGGAGAATTTCTCCCTGAATCGTAACTGCCCGCTGAACTGTTGCGTCTGAAATTATTCTGTCTCCGCTGATAATAATAGTTCTGTTTGCCAAATTGTCTGTTTCTATGATTATCTCTGTCATATTCATTACTACGGAAATGCGATCTTTCTCTGTAACTATTACTCTGCCAGTGGTTGTCATACGGGTGGTGTCTGTTTTGGTCACGATTTACGTTGTAAGAATAGGCTAGTCGTGGCCATTAATTGTTTCTGTCGTCACGGAATTGTGATGGATGTGATCTGTAGTGATTGTTTTCCTGTTTTCGCATCCCGCGACTGTCTGTGTCAATTTCTAATTCTTGTAAGAGTCCCTGAAAAGCTTCAATGTCGGCTTTGCAACGTCCTGCCAAAATTATATGTCGTAAATGTTCAGGTAATTTGATTAAGCAAATGTATATGAGTTCTGAGGGGCTGTATGGGTTTGACAGGTACTGATTCTTGTGCAACATGTCTTCAAAATATTTCACAAGACTGGAAAATTCAGATTGTTCGAAATGTTTCATCATTATGATGCTATGTTTTACTCGGTCTTGTGTAGCTTGTGACCAATATGCTGAGAGGAAGGCATGATAAAATTCTCCTTCACTGTGACAATCGTGAATGACCGATCGCATTCTTACAGCTGGTTCATTCTCCAAGTAGCCACACATAAATTCTAACCTGTGCTCCAATGACCAGTTGGGAGGAAAACAATGAGAAAATTGATGAAGCCATGCTTGTGGATGAATGTCGTTGCCAGAATTCTTAAATGTTTTGAATTTATGTGTAGTAATGAACAGCTTATAGTCGAAATCATCGTGTCGGCGACTCGCACATCGCTCATTGTTACTTCGTTTCGGCGGTTCCATCTCAAAATCCAATGCGCCTTGCCAATTTCTTTCATAATTTCCGAAGTGTCCAGTGTTATTATTTTGTGGTTGTTCCGTATTTCTATGTCCCTCTTCCCGTACTGGAGCGCGAGTGTCCTCTGAAATATGTAATTCTTGTATTACCCGCGTCAACTGATCTTGTACTTCCCGGATTTCTCTTTTGTACTGTGTATTGATTTGATTTTGATTTTGTTTGAATTTTCTAATTTGTTCATACTCTTCTGTGTCAGTGAAGGCTACAGGTCTTGTGTCATTCAGATCATCATCTACCTTTGTAGATAAGTTAGTGACCTGATCCGAAAGTTCGGCTACTTTCTCCGATAGTGAACACATTTCCTCAGTGTGTTTTTCTGAACCAAGTTTCAGGGTGTCTATTTGTGTTGAAATCGAATCTACTGTGTCCTTTAAGTTTTCCTGAGTTTTTGCAACTTGCGTATCCGAATCGGTAGATGCAACTGAGTCAATTTTAGCTTGCAAGGTCTCATGATTTTCATGAACAATTGTTTGCAGTTCTTTTATGGCTGCTTCGTGATTCTGTAATGCATTTTCATGCCGCGAAAAAATAGGTTGAAAATGCTCACAAATTTGAGTTTTTACGTCATTACAGACTTTTTGACATTTCTATTCAATGTTATGTAACTCAGTAGTTAAATCTTCAAGTGTTTGTTCAAGTGTGATGTGAAGATTTTGTTCCATTGCGTCTAACTGTTGCTGTGTTTGTTTCTGGTGTTGTTCCATTGTGTCTAACTTTTGAAGCCTTTGTCCCATTTGTCTCTGATTTTGTTCCATTTGTTGCATTAATTGCAATAATAATGTATTAGTGTCTGGAATCTGTTTCTCTATGCTTTTTGGCAGTGCATTTTCACCGGCAACATTCACATTTTGACAAGCAGAAAATGTGTCTTGTCTCATTTGAGAAAACGGTGAGGACGCAAAACCTGAATCTACAGTATTTGCAAAATTGTGTCCTATCATTTCGGATTCCTGAGGCGAGCTGTTGCCGAGTGATCGATCGATAATGCTTCCCTGTTCACTAATTGTTTCACTGCCTACGCCATTGTTTGCCGCCCGCACCATTTCCCTATGCACAGTTACCAAATTACTATGTTGAACATTAGTTAATTCATTACATGGTGGCGCTAACACACTACTTTCGTCTTCACTGTCATTTCTCAGTTAACTTTGGAGCCTAGTATTACGTTTATCACACGCCATTATTGTCACAATATTTCACACAACAACACAGAAAAACACAATTTGAAGAGCAAAAATAGGGGAATACATTAACATAGCACTGAAAATAATATCTAGTTAATTGCAAGCTCAGCTGCGAAATACTTGGTGCAAATCTACATGCATGCCACAACTGTTTTACTGTACAACAATGAAAGACTGCAACTACAAAAGAGATTCTCAATACAATTACGCACTAGCAATAAACAAAATCTACACTAATTACACAAACTACAAGAAAAAATCAGAAGATTCCAGTGAGGTATCCTCGGCTAAGGGTCGACATATGTAACGTCCCCTTAGAACAATTTATACATGACTGTGCTTAAACTGACACACAATATTTTTTAACGCAACGCAATCTGACTTTCAGAAATCCCTACAAAGGAATGGCCCTAACTAACATTAACCTGTACCTTTCACAAATCACTTACCTCACCAAAAATCTTCGTTACTCGAACTACTGCAATACAGCGAGCGCCACTACTGCCAGCTAAATAAAAGATTCAAACTACGGAAGGCACTAACTACTGATAGGGATTGTTAGCAAATGAAAGATTTTAATAGAGAACAAACAATGTATTTACCTTAATATTATCACAAGTCATAATATATGTAATTTCAAAACTCCGCCATCTCTCTCCTCACATCCACCACTGCTGGCGGCTCACCTCTAACTGTGCAACGCTACGCGCTGTTCACATCCAGCTGCCGCTGCCCAACACTACAATGGCAGACAACAATGCAAACTAGCCACAGACTGCACACAGCACAGCCAGTGATTTTCATACAGAGCGCTACGTAACGTTGCCAATAAGAAAACATAAACACCCTACTTACAACAGTGTAGGTTCAATGATGATTTGGGCAGTCTTGTTTACAAGAACCACGGACGTAGACGCAACGACGGGTGGAAGAAAACCAGCCGCCCACAGGAGCGAGGGTAAAGAAGTGTAATCAAATAAAATCAAGTGACACTGAGGGAAATAGATTAAGAACTAAGACACTGAAACTTGTAGACTAAATAGTTTTGCTATTTGAACAGTACAATAACTGACAAGGGTCTCAGTAAAGACTGTATAAAATGCAGAACGGTAACAGGAAAATGTGTTTCTCTGAGAAACAGAAATTTATAATTATCGAATATAGATTTTAGTTCAGAGAATTTATTTCCTAAGGTATTTGTCTGGAGTATATTTTTATGAATGTGAAACAGTACAAAAAAAGAAGAAAAGAAGGTTTTTAAATGTGGGTGCTATAGAAGAATAGTAAAGACTAGATGAGCAGATGCAGTAACTAAATAACGCATGTTGTTAAGGAGAAACAGGGCGAACGTGTGGAGAAAGAGCATAACAGCAGAGCTTGACAAAAAGAAACAGAGGCCAACACACAGCCTCTCGATCGCAGTGCATCACCACATGGCGCACTGCAGTTTTTGCGGAATCGAGTCACCATAGGGTCGAGGAAGGAAGCGTCGATGCCGCCTCTCAGTGCTCGTCCAAATCTCCGCTATCATTTGCCGACACTCGGATCCTCGAGGAGTGTTACATTCACATTTAATAGCATCTCTCGAATAAGGGATCGACCTCCTCTGCATGAAATCTCTATTGGTCTGTCTTGATGTTCGAACTGGAGGGGGCATATATATTCACAATCCCGACTCCGTGATGTGTGATATAAGGTAGCTCACACCATTGATCATTATGCCTTCATTCACAAAAAATGGCTGTACCACTGCCATTATCCGTGCATGGCATCTTATAAATATGGTATCCATATATAGACAGGAACTAGTCGAGGCGCATTTCTTGGAGAAGCTGCACCAGCGAGATCTGCCGCCCGCAACAGGTCACGAAACATCTGGTGTTAGGTTGATGGTGCCAATCCGATAGGCCTGCCATGGGGAGGCGGTATTGCTGGCGCATGTTGGGAGAAATGGAAGTGGGAGACCTGAAGAAGGCCCTGCCGTCAACAACAGGTCCCCTCTTACGTCCACTGGCGTTTAACAGTCATGATGTGAAAGAATTGCAACCGTTTTAGCTACTGCATCAGACGTTACGATCTCTAGATCGTCGGCCCACGCCGTCAAACCTGTGTTGCGATCATCCTTCGGAATTAATGGGGCGGCTGAATGTTGCAGTATGTCCATGGTAGCGTCAGATACTGAATTCATCTGCTGTCCACCATCCAGAAGCATGACACTGCTTCGAATGCGTTGCTGATCGAATCCCGTCAGGGGAAGTGACGTTCATGTCTTTCTGCTGGGGATGGTCATCGCTGTCGAGAACTTCATCACCTGTTGACATTGGTATCGAAACAACCGGTCGA
The DNA here is from genome assembly GCF_023864275.1 of Schistocerca cancellata. NCBI lineage: Eukaryota > Metazoa > Arthropoda > Insecta > Orthoptera > Acrididae > Schistocerca > Schistocerca cancellata. Next base: position 60,133,880 of record NC_064626.1, on the reverse strand, counting down.
CCTTTCTCCCGTCGCTTTGGAGCCCATTGTTTTTGGACGTGAGTGTCGGTATCTGACAACGACTGGCGATCGTCACCATAAGGAAAAAAGTCTGTTCTCAGTACCAGATCTGCTGTGGCCTACCTCTACTGCATGGCGGTACCCCCTTCGGACTACAAAACTGATGCTGGAGGTTGCACTGGCAGTTCAGAATCTCCGTCTGTAGTGTCCTGCTGCGGCATCAGAGGTTGCTTAGTGTCGACTGAACTGAATGATCAGATGGAACAGTGTGAAGGGCCCCCACGTATGTCAGTGGGAGCACCATCAGGTCGGCCGACATATTCTCCTCCCCCGCTGGCAGTTGCTTGATGCGACGTTGCGTACAGCTTCAGCTCATATGTCCCTCTTACCCACATCCAGAATGGGTCTTTGGCTGGCCGTTGTAAATTACTATGGCACGGTATCTGACAGGGCATGTTTAGTTATGTCTACGTGGAGATGGTGCACCCCACTCAGAACTGTGTACGTGGTAAAGTGCATATGTATCGCGAAGCAAATAGTTTCCGCACTGGCCGAATGTTACGTGATACCACGTACTTATACGTTTGTGACTATTACAGCGCCATCTATCACAAAGCGAAAAAAGTGGTCCAACTAAAACATTCATATTTCTTTACGTACTGCACGAATATGTAATTAAAATGTGAGTTCCTATTAAAAAAAAAAAAAAAAACGCAGTTGGCAGCGCCATCTAGAGGGCCAACCATAGCTAGACAAGTTTCGTTCTATGTAGTTTTTTCGTTTGACGCTTATTTCGTGAGATATTTGCCTCGGTCACGATCAATGGACTACCCTGTATACATTAATCAGCAGCGGATACAGAGTGTACTCTGAGTAGAATAGACGGGTACAGGGGGAGTAATCGAGGTGAAATATAAAAAATAAAAACGATCAGAAAGCTGATGATCAAACAAATAAGAAAAAAGCGGTAACTCAGAAATTTTCGATCACCTGAGAACCTTTCGTCTGAAAAAATATGGCAAAGTGAAGTAAGAGAGCTTTTGTCCGTGGAACCATACACGCACATTAACCCGGTCCAGGTTGCTTAGATCCCCATTCTCCAAGCGCACTTGGGTAATTCTCAGCAGGCGCGTCCACGTCGGGCTGATGGCAAAGCTCTGCTGGGGACCCAGTATCGCGGGTTATAGTGCGTTACGCATGCCCAGGGTTACGAGTGGAGACCGCATCGGCAAGGAGGGCAAAGAAGAAGGACTTCGGTACGGCGGACTTGGCATAAGTGGCACCTCATTCCCAGAGGAACCCAAGGGACGGATAGACAGAGTCCCAGAGGCCAGGAAGGCAATCGTCTAGTTGAAGGGAACCACGATTAAAAATCACCTGGTCCTCCTAGTTGGGGGTTTAGGCGTTGGACCTGCACTCCATCCTAACAAAAGAAATCACATGCAAAACCTCCCAATTTAGCCTTGGAACGGAAAGGATCAAACTGTAAGTAGGCTGTTTATGTTTTCTCTATGTAAGTAGGCTGTTTATGTTTTCTTTATGTAAGTAGGCTGTTCAGGTTTTTTTTTTATTGGTAACGCCACATAGCGCTCTGTATGAAAATCACTGGCTGTGCTGTGTGCAGTCTGTGGCTAGTTTGCATTGTTGTCTGCCATTGTAGTGTTGGGCAGCGGCAGCTGGATGTGAACAGCGCGTAGCGTTGCGCAGTTGGAGGTGAGCCGCCAGCAGTGGTGGATGTGGGAAATGAAATGGCGGATTTTTGAGTACAGAATGGATATTATGAACTGCTATGTATATTATGCTTTTTCAACACTATTAAGGTAAATACATTGTTTGTTCTCTATTGAAATCTTTCATTTGCTAACTATGCCTATCAGTAGTTAGTGCCTTCCGTAGTTTGAATCTTTTATTTAGCTGGCAGTAGTGGCGCTCGCTGTATTGCAGTAGTTCGAGTAACGGAGATTTTTGGTGAGGTAAGTGATTTGTGAAAGGTATAGATTAATGTTAGTCAGGGCCATTCTTTTGCAGGGATTTTTGAAAGTCAGATTGCGTTGCGCTAAAAATATTGTGTGTCAGTTTAAGCACAGTCGTGTACAATTGTTCTAAAGGGGCGCTTAAGGGGATGTTTCACGACGGGTGGAAGAAAACCAGCCGCCCACAGGAGCGAGGGTAAAGAAGTGTAATCAAATAAAATCAAGTGACACTGAGGGAAATAGATTAAGAACTAAGACACTGAAACTGGTAGACTAACTAGTTTTGCTATTTGAACAGTACAATAACTGACAAGGGTCTCAGTAAAGACTACATAAAATGCAGAACGGTAACAGGAAAATGTGTTTCGCTGAAAAACAGAAATTTATAATTATCGAATATAAATTTTAGTTCAGAGAATTTATTTCCTAAGGTATTTGTCTGGAGTATATTTTTAGGAATGTGAAACAGTACAAAAAAGAATAAAAGAAGGTTTTTAAATGTGGGTGCTATAGAAGAATAGTAAAGACTAGATGAGCAGATGCAGTAACTAATCAACGCATGCTGTTAAGGAGAAACAGGGCGAACGTGTGGGGAAAGGGCACTACAGCACAGCATGACAAAAAGAAACAGAGGCCAACACATAGCCTCTCGATCGCAGTGCATCACCACATGGCGCACTGCAGGTTTTGCGGAATCGAGTCACCATAGGATGGTGGAAGGAAGCGTCGATGCCGCCTCCCACTGCTCGTCCAAATCTCCGCTATCATTTGTCGACACTCGGATCCTCGAGGAGTGTTACATTCATTTTTAATACGCTCATGCTGTGCCACACCCCATGTAGTGGGAGGGAGATGGTGCAAAGCTAGACATCATGATCTGTAAAGGCTGCCAGCCACATCTAAGCATCAAGTATTGCTGCCGTAAGTCCATAGGATGTGTAGATCCGGCCAGGGTGACTTGCAGAATGCGCGGTAACACATCTGTATCCCTGTCTATTTCCGTGGGTAGTCTGCCAGGTATCAATGAGGTGGAGGTACTGCACCAGGCGTTGTAGTTACCTGCATGTGCTTAAGATTTGTAACTGGTCCTATGGTGACAGCACGCAATTGATGTTGTCATGATATGATCATAGCATCTCTCGAATAAGGGATCGACCTCCTCTGCATGAAATCTTTATTGGTCTGTCTTGTTGTTCGAACTGGAGGGGGCATATACACTCCTGGAAATGGAAAAAAGAACACATTGACACCGGTGTGTCAGACCCACCATACTTGCTCCGGACACTGCTAGAGGGCTGTACAAGCAATGATCACACGCACGGCACAGCGGACACACCAGGAACCGCGGTGTTGGCCGTCGAATGGCGCTAGCTGCGCAGCATTTGTGCACCGCCGCCGTCAGTGTCAGCCAGTTTGCCGTGGCATACGGAGCTCCATCGCAGTCTTTAACACTGGTAGCATGCCGCGACAGCGTGGACGTGAACCGTATGTGCAGTTGACGGACTTTGAGCGAGGGCGTATAGTGGACGTACCGCCGAATTGCTCAACACGTGGGGCGTGATGTCTCCACAGTACATCGATGTTGTCGCCAGTGGTCGGCAGAAGGTGCACGTGCCCGTCGACCTGGGACCGGACCGCAGCGACGCACGGATGCACGCCAAGACCGTAGGATCCTACGCAGTGCCGTAGGGGACCGCACCGCCACTTCCCAGCAAATTAGGGACACTGTTGCTCCTGGGGTATCGGCGAGGACCATTCGCAACCGTCTCCATGAAGCTGGGCTACGGTCCCGCACACGGTTAGGCCGTCTTCCGCTCACGCCCCAACATCGTGCAGCCCGCCTCCAGTGGTGTCGCGACAGGCGTGAATGGAGGGACGAATGGAGACGTGTCGTCTTCAGCGATGAGAGTCGCTTCTGCCTTGGTGCCAATGATGGTCGTATGCGTGTTTGGCGCCGTGCAGGTGAGCGCCACAATCAGGACTGCATACGACCGAGGCACACAGGGCCAACACCCGGCATCATGGTGTGGGGAGCGATCTCCTACACTGGCCGTACACCACTGGTGATCGTCGAGGGGACACTGAATAGTGCACGGTACATCCAAACCGTCATCGAACCCATCGTTCTACCATTCCTAGACCGGCAAGGGAACTTGCTGTTCCAACAGGGCAATGCACGTCCGCATGTATCCCGTGCCACCCAACGTGCTCTAGAAGGTGTAAGTCAACTACCCTGGCCAGCAAGATCTCCGGATCTGTCCCCCATTGAGCATGTTTGGGACTGGATGAAGCGTCGTCTCACGCGGTCTGCACGTCCAGCACGAACGCTGGTCCAACTGAGGCGCCAGGTGGAAATGGCATGGCAAGCCGCTCCACAGGACTACATCCAGCATCTCTACGATCGTCTCCATGGGAGAATAGCAGCCTGCATTGCTGCGAAAGGTGGATATACACTGTACTAGTGCCGACATTGTGCATGCTCTGTTGCCTGTGTCTATGTGCCTGTGGTTCTGTCAGTGTGATCATGTGATGTATCTGACCCCAGGAATGTGTCAATAAAGTTTCCCCTTCCTGGGACAATGAATTCATGGTGTTCTTATTTCAATTTCCAGGAGTGTATATTCACAATCCCGACTTCGTGATGTGTGATATAAGGTAGATCACACCATTGATCATAATGCCTTCATTCACAAAAAATGGCTGTACCACTGCCATTATCCGTGCATGGCATCTTATAAATATGGTATCCATATATAGACAGGAACTAGTCGAGGCGCATTTCTTGGAGAAGCTGCACCAGCGAGATCTGCCGCCCGCAACAGGTCACGAAACATCAGATGTTACTTAGGTTGATGGTGCCAATCCGATAGGCCTGCCATGGGGAGGCGGTATTGCTGGCGCATGTTGGGAGTAATGGAAGTGGGACACCTGAAGAAGGCCCTGCCGTCAACAACAGGTCCCCTCCTATGTCCACCGGCATTTAACAGTCATTATGTGAAAGAACTGCAACCGTTTTAGCTACTACATCAGACGTTAGGATCTTTAGATCGTCGACCCACGCCGTCAACCCTGTGTTGCGGTCATCCTTCGGAATTAATGGGGCGGCTGAATGTTGCAGTATGTCCATGGTAGCGTCAGATACTGAATTCATCTGGTGTCCACCATCCAGAAGCATGACACTGCTTCGAATCCGTTGCTGATCGAATCGCGTCAGGGGAAGTGACGCTCATGTCTTTCTGCTGGGGATGGTCGTCGCTGTCGAGACCTTCATCACCTGTTGACATTGGTATCGAAGCAACCAGTCGACCTTTCTCCCGTCGCTTTGGGGCCCATTGTTTTTAGACGTGAGTGTCGGTATCTACAACGACTGGCGATCTTTACCATAAGAGAAAAAAGTCTGTTCTCACTACCAGATCTGCTGTGGCCTACCTCTCCTGCATGGCGGTTCCCCCTTCGGACTACAAAACTGATGCTGGAGGTTGCACTGGCAGTTCAGAATCTCCGTCTGTGGTGTCCTGCTGCGGCATAAGAAGTTGCTTAGTGTCGACTGAACTGAATGATCAGATGGAACAGTGTGAAGGGCCCCCACGTATGTCAGTGGGAGCACCATCAGGTCGGCCGACATATTCTCCTCCCCCGCTGGCAGTTGCTTGATGCGACGTTGCGTACAGCTTCAGCTCATATGTCCCTCTTACCCACATCCAGAATGGGTCTTTGGCTGGCCGTTGTAAATTACTATGGCACGGTATCTGACAGGGCATGTTTAGTTAGGTCTACGTGGAGATGGTGCACCCCGCTCAGAACTGTGTACGTGGTAAAGTGCACATGTATCGCGAAGCAAATAGTTTCCGCAGTGGCCGAATGTTACGTGATACCACGTACTTATACGATTGTGACTATTACAGCGCCATCTATCACAAAGCGAAAAATGTGGTCCAACTAAAACATTCATATTTCTTCACGTACTGCACGAATATGTAATTAAAATGTGGGTTCCTATTTAGAAAAAAAAACGCAGTTGATATCTGTGGCAGCGCCATCTAGAGGGCCAACCATAGCGCTATCTCGTTTCCCCCTTCAAGCTAGACAAATTTCGTTCTATGTAGTTTTTTCGTTTGACGCTTATTTCGTGAGATATTTGCCTCGGGTACGATCAATGGACCACCCTGTATACATTAATCAGCAGCGGATACAGAGTGTACTCTGAGTAGAATAGACGGGTATAGGAGGAGCAATCGAGGTGAAATATAAAAAATAAAAACGATCAGAAAGCTGATGATCAAACAAATAAGAAAAAAGCGGTAACTCAGAAATTTTCGATCACCTGAGAGCCTTTCGCCTGAAAAAATATGGCAAAGTGAAGTAAGAGAGCTTTTGTCCGTGGAACCATGCACGCACATTAACCCGGCCCAGGTTGCTTAGAACCTCATTCTCTAAGCGCACTTGGGTAATTCTCAGCAGGCGCGTCCACGTCGTGCTGGTGGCAAAGCTCTGCTGGGGACCCAGTATCGCGGGTTATGGTGCGAGACCCAGGAAGGCAATCGTCTAGTGGAAGGAAACCACGATTAAAAATCACCTGGTCCTCCTAGTTGGGGGTTTAGGCGTTGGACCTGCACTCCATCCTAGCAAAAGAAATCACATGCAAAACGTCCCAATTTAGCCTTGGAACGGAAAGGATCGAACCGAAGAAGACAACAGGCACGAAAAAAGACAATGAGCATTGCAACATGGAATATCTGCAAAGAAATGTGAAGTCTTTAAAGAAATAAAGCGGCTTGACGTCGACATAGTGGGCATAACAGAAACCAAAGTGAAAGGGCATGGTACAGAAGAGACAGATGATTAAATATACATTTATGGTGGCATAACAAAGGAACAACGAGCCCAAAGTGGAGTTGCCATTGCCATAGAGAAGAACCTCAAGATACACCTAACCAGCTGGGAATGTGTCATTGATAGAGTTCTGCAAGTACAAATCAAAATAAAGGGCCATTCTGTGGTGATTATTGTGGTCTATTCACCAAACGACGACGCTGATGTAGCGAAGAAAGACTTATTCTACATTCAATTGACAAGATCTCTTGAAAATATAGGGAATCGCCAACAAGTCATTTTACTAGGAGACCTAAATGCCAGAACAGTATAGAAAGCTAATGACAACATAGTGGGACAATATGGTGAAGAAACCATAAATCATAATGGTGAAAGATTGATAGAATTCTGCATGCAAAATAACTTAAGAATTCTGAATGGATGGTTCAAGCATAAGGACATCGACAAATACACATGGACGAAACAAAGCGTTAACCTCAAGTCCATTATAGACTGTGTCATAACAAAGCGAACAACAAGGCTAGCAGCGCAAGACGTGAGGGCTATGAGAGCTACAGAGTGCGGATCAGACCATTTTTCGCTAATGTCTAAGATATTATTCAGGTTTATCACAGACATAGAAATTCAAGTGGAAACCGAGCCAGAGAAAGCCAATAAAATTCAATATAATGTACAAAGCTTGACCACAGTTCTACCCGTTTCTTATACCAACAAAGGCTAGCAGGAAAACTTGCTGCCGTTGAAGAGACCTCTGCAGGTAAGATGTATGAGATGGTTAAAGAAGCCATCCATAACGCAACTTATGAAGCACTGGGAAGAAAAGAAATCCAAAATAGAATATGTGAAGAGTGATGGAACCACTCGTTACAAGAGAAGGTTGAAAGCTAATAATAAATGAACTCGCGATTAGAAAATGATTTCCGGGAATACAGAGAGCGGAGAAAAGATGCACAGAAGACAGTAATTAAGTCAAAAAACCGAAGCCTAACAAAAAACCGGTGAAGAGATAGAAAAACGCATGACGAATACACGAGCAAATCAAGTCTGGAAGGTATTAGAAACAACGAGAACACAGAATAAAGATAAGGCAGATATACACCTCATTACCATGCAGGAATGTGTACAACACTACCAAGGAATACTAACTGAGAACAGAGCGGCATTCACTGAGAACCCACCAGACATTGAAATCAGTAATGACAATATACCACCGATAACCAGAAAGGAAGTCGAAAATGCAATTAATGCCATGAAAAACAGAAAGTTACCAGGTCCAGCATTAATTTATGTATAACAGGTTGAAGCAGCATCGGCAAAACTCTGAGACTGTGGCAGTGATTTTGTCATATGCCTTAGAGGTGACGAAGCCCCAAAGGAGTGGAAAATGGCAACAATTACATCAATATTTAAGGACAACAGGAGAAATTGTGCAAACTATCGTGGTATTAGTGCGACGCCATGCATGGAGAGAGTCTATGGTCGTATCCTAAGAAAGAGGATAGGAGAAGAAATAACATCATCTGAAGAACAAAATGGGTTCAGGTCTGGTCGCTCCTGTACTGATGGAGTATTTACCCTCAAAAATCCAGTGGAGAAAAGGACAGCAAGGGGCCTTACGACCCACCTCCAGAAAGCTTGTGACACAGTTCCACAGAACAAGGTGTGGACATGTCTAATTGATAATGGTGCACCACCGTGCAAAGTGAAAGCTGTCAGACTCCTCTACCAAGGTTGTATGGCATTGGTAAAAGTGAAAAATCAACTGTCTCAAGAGTTTGAGTTCACAAAGGGACTACGCCAGGGATGCACACTCGCCCCTACACCCTTTAACATCTACCTAGAGGAGGCACTAAAATCCTGGACAAGGAAGTGCGGAGGAATGGGTATACCCATAGACGATAAGATCTTGATCTCTTTATTTTTTGCTGACGACCAAGGTGTTAGTAGCTGGAGATGAGGAAGATGCAAATTACATGCTCCGGAAATTAAAAGAAGAATATGAAAAATGGGGTCTTGTCATAAACGTATCTAAAACAGAATATGTGGTGTCACCGCCAGACACCACACTTGCTAGGTGGTAGCTTTTAAATCGGCCGCGGTCCGCTAGTATACGACGGACCCGCGTGTCGCCACTGTCAGTGATGGCAGACCAAGCGCCGCCACACGGCAGGTCTAGTGAGACGTACTAGCACTCGCCCCAGCTAGCGATGCTACATTGACAACTACGCTCTCATTTGCCGAGACGATAGTTAGCATAGCCTTCAGCTACGTCATTTGCTACGACCTAGCAAGGCGCCATAGCATTTGATAATTATTATTGTGAAGCCAGTTGTACAGTAACGAGAGATGTTCTACAATTGTGGATTAAAATTAAGTATTCTACCAGTTACTCTTGTTTTGCTAGTCTTATTTCTCTGACCTGTTCCAGACCTCACGCCAGCCTGCGTGAGCTTAATCGCGTGCCTTTCGGCTTCCTCCAAACTCCGTGAATTGGCTCCTGCTAAATCACAACAGAATACCTGAAAATGGGAGAAAATGCTGTTAACGACTCACAACTCTGTGCTGATACTGTTAAAGGGTGTCCTAATTTTAAGTATCTGTGAGCGACACTGTCGTCCAATGGGAGAAGTATGGATGATATAAGAAATAAAACAACTAAATGGTATTCTCTGGAAAAAAAAACATGTCGCGCAGAACAAAACATACCGTATACTACACAAATATTTGAAGTACCACATCATATGGCCGAGCGGTTCTAGGTGGTTCAGTCTGGAACCCCGCGGCCACTACGGTCACAGGTTCGAATCCTGCCTCGGGCATGGATGTATGTGATGTCCTTAGGTTAGTTAGGTTTAAGTAGTTCTAAGTTCTACGGGACTGATGACCTCAGAAGTTGAGTCCCATAGTGCTCAGAGCCATTTGAGCCATCACAACATATGGTGCCTAGTTGTGGGAACTAACTCAGAGGCAGAAAGATCGCTTGCTGGTTGTCGAGGTGGATTTCTGGAGACGGGCTTAATCATATTACAAATGACAGGATCATAGAGATTATGAACGTCGAAAGCACATTCGTAGACTACATAGAAAGGAAGCGCCTACTCTGGTGTGGTCACTTACAGCGTATGGCAGACACAAGATGGCCAAACCGCGTATTGCAATGCGCTCCACATCTAATAAGAAAGCGCGGTAGACCTGCGAGATGCTGGAAAGGCGACATCAATGAAGCAATGACGGCGAAAGGTCTTATTGAAAGAGACTGGAATGACCGTGAATGGAGATTGGGATGCGAGAGGCGGCAACAGCCGTAGAAACCTCGCTTATATATACAGGGTTATTACAAATGATTGAAGCGATTTCACAGCTCTACAATAACTTTATTATTTGAGATATTTTCACAGTGCTTTGCACACACATACAAAAACTCAAAAAGTTTTTTAGGCATTCACAAATGTTCGATATGTGCCCCTTTAGCGATTCGGCAGACATCAAGCCGATAATCAAGTTCTTCCCACACTTGGCGCAGCATGTCCCCATCAATGAGTTCGAAAGCATCGTTGATGCGAGCTCGCAATTCTGGCACGTTTCTTGGTAGAGGAGGTTTAAACACTGAATCTTTCACATAACACCACAGAAAGAAATCGCATGGGGTTAAGTCGGGAGAGCGTGGAGGCCATGACATGAATTGCTGATTATGATCTCCACCACGACCGATACATCGGTTTTCCAATCTCCTGTTTAAGAAATGCCGAACATCATGATGGAAGTGCGGTGGAGCACCATCCTGTTGAAAGATGAAGTCGGCGCTGTCGGTCTCCAGTTGTGGCATGAGCCAATTTTCCAGCATGTCCAGATACACATGTCCTGTAACGTTTTTTTCGCAGAAGAAAAAGGGGCCGTAAACTTTAAACCGTGAGATTGCACAAAACACGTTAACTTTTGGTGAATTGCGAATTTGCTGCACGAATGCGTGAGGATTCTCTACCGCCCAGATTCGCACATTGTGTCTGTTCACTTCACCATTAAGAAAAAATGTTGCTTCATCACTGAAAACAAGTTTCGCACTGAACGCATCCTCTTCCATGAGCTGTTGCAAACGCGCCGAAAATTCGAAGCGTTTGACTTTGTCATCGGGTGTCAGGGCTTGTAGCAATTGTAAACGGTAAGGCTTCTGCTTTAGCCTTTTCCGTAAGATTTTCCAAACCGTCGGCTGTGGTACGTTTAGCTCCCTGCTTGCTTTATTCGTCGACTTCCGCGGGCTACGCGTGAAACTTGCCCGCACGCGTTCAACCGTTTCTTCGCTCACTGCAGGCCGACCCGTTGATTTCTCTTTACAGAGGCATCCAGAAGATTTAAACTGCGCATACCATCGCCGAATGGAGTTAGCAGTTGGTGGATCTGTGTTGAACTTCGTCCTGAAGTGTCGTTGCACTTTTATGACTGACTGATGTGAGTGCATTTCAAGCACGACATACGCTTTCTCGGCTCCTGTCGCCATTGTGTCTCACTGCGCTCTCGAACGCTCTGGCGGCAGAAACCTGAAGTGCGGCTTCAGCCAAACAAAACTTTATGAGTTTTTCTACGTATCTGTAGTGTGTCGTGACCATATGTCAATGAATGGAGCTACAGTGAATTTATGAAATCGCTTCAATCATTTGTAATAGCCCTGTATATAAAGTAAGAGAATGTATTTTATATCAAAAGTTTCCTCCTATTACTTAATGGAATAAAACGTAGGGAAAACTACTGTTTTACTGTTTATATGCATCTGTGACAGGCATTTACAGTTCGGTACTATTTTCACGACAGTGCATAGAATTTACGAATATCGTACTTTTGACGTGAAGACAGTTTTTTGGAACTTTCTATTAGATGCATATCTTCAACTGTTTGATAGTTGAGGTTTTTGAATACTTCTATTATTCTATCCTGATAGACGAACAAGCTTAGGCTCATTTGCACTGCCATCATTGTCTACATACAACGACGCCTTTTCTTGGGACCTGATACGGCTCCATATATTTTAGCAGAATTACAGAGTAACCGTTTCAAGTATCTTTAATAGCTGCGTTTTGCGTTACATTCAAGTGAGACTATGCTCTTGTTTTATTTGGTATCCTCATGTGTTGTTATGCTCTGGTCACTGTATGACTTGACATTCTCTGACTCATCAGAGTTTTATTTGTACATAACTACTGACTCATGCATGAAAAACAGCGTGCTGGTGTACATTTAGGACTATGCATGCCTATTCTTGTAGGATAACCTTCAGAATCTTGCCTGTTAAACAATTCTCACTTCAGGAAAAGCAACTGGTATTACGTCCTTTATCGATTTATTGTTTTTAATACTAGTGAATCCGAAGCTTTTTAAAATATCTGGAAAATTTAGTTCTATTTCTATATTTTTACTATTATCGTAATTCAGGATAACTCAGTACAGTGTGAGAACAGTCCCTCACGTTTCGTTTTTTCTACTCAGTGTTCCTAGCGAAATATTTGAACGAAATATAAAGAAAATTTTACACTGTAATTAACTGTTTTATTGAAATTTCTGCTAATATTCAACATGCACACAGCGTAAACGTATAATTCGTATACTGAAATTAACTTTCTCTTTCAATGAAATTTCTGATAATATCCAACAAACCCAGAGCATAAATATATAATTTGAAGAACAGTTTCAGTTTCACAAACATTCTACCAATTTAGTCATTAACGAAATAATAATTATTAAAGTATTCACATTAGTGGCAATTTTGTAGGGAAATGAGATATTATTCAGCCGAACAAACATATTTAGAGAACAGAAAATTTGTAATTACCACATTACTAGATATTATAGAAGCAATTATCAATAATAAATAGTATCAGGCACGGTTAAGGGCTATAAAAACAGTCATAAATTTCGTCATCTCTGAATAGAGAGAGAATTCAAAATGATCCAATTGATGCCTAGAGACATAATACAGCTAACCTTTCGAAAAATTATCTGCGCCTGACACGTTTTGTAAAATATGGGCTGCAAATTATTCTAGTAGAGGCATGACCGTGAAGTTACGATATTTTTCGAACAACTAGTGTATATCTGTGATACCTATGCAGTTGGCGTGGAGAGAGGTTCGATGTGCAAAATATGAGGTTGGAAAATTTATACGCTGTTCATGTGCACAGGAACTGCTGTGATATTTCATTCCGTCAGCTAATAACATGTCGGTCATACGAAATGTGAATTACAGATTGCTGTCAAAATATGTCCACAGGGTTCTGTGTCACCGTTTCACTACGTCACCGACGAGGTAAAAGAGTTTTCAGTAGTCTATAGCAGAACAATCTCGATACATAAGTTGCTGTCACCTCTTGCAAGGCGCAGTCACATTCTGAGACCCACAGATATCGACAAGTTCGGAACCACTCGAAAGTAGCTCTTGTGAAAGAGATTACGGCACAAAGCATCTGTTTTTCTAAAGTTCTTTCTTCTTTTAGGTCAAAAGTTGCGCAGGATCAGTTTCTGACTTGCTGGAATCGTTGTATGGCTGGAAGAAGAGAAAATTTTATTTCTACATAACTATCAGGTCCCAAACCAAAAGTTTCTGAGAAATCGAAGAATTCGTGATCTCGATTCAGGACACAGGGTACGCTATATCCCCAAGGATACAGACTTTAGAAAAAGATGGATGCTTTTCTGGTGTTCCTACATTTAAATTTTAGTGAAAAGTGAGTCACGTTCAGGCGTATTATTGTAAATTGAACTCCTGTTAAATGACTTGGGACATAATGGCAGTGCTAAAATTCCAACTCAGACGTTGCTCTGTACAGTAAATTGTTGTGGTTAGTTATATCTATTACGTTTAACATGTTCAGCCCCATTCTTGGAACTCACGTCGTTATATGAAGAACAGGATAACTACATGTAGTAACATTCCAGCAATCATCAGTAATAATCTCTAACTGATGTGGGAGACCATGAGTGTAACATCAGTAAAGACTTAACAGAAATTTTATTCAACTCTTTACCATTTAGGTTATTTATTCGATATAGAATTAATATGATACACTTCTGAACTTTGTTCTACGAACAGTGCAGAGCATTAACTTTGTTTTGTTGTGATTATGTGATCAATAACAAGGAATAAATTTGATTTGAGTTCAAATACAAAAAGCGTCTAAACCACTATCCATGATCTATCAAGCCAATATGGCAGTACTCGTATATTCACTATGCGTAACGTAAATGTCAGTTACAGATATAAATAATGAACAAAGGGAAATAAACAACAGCCTCGTCCGTTACTAAATTTTGCCTTAGTCCATTCACCGAGAAAGTATATGCTGAACTATCATACCCTCGAAATTAGTGGAACAGATACTATTATAATAACTGTCACAATCTGTATATTGTCGTTACTGAAAACTTGAACACTGCAGTGGAAGAGACGTTTAGATACACGTTGGTAGTAAACAGTAATACCGCATAAAATTACGTCTCTCTCAGAAGTGAGTCACCTCTCAGAAACTTATTACAAAGCGCTGTTGAATCTGTATCTTTTGTTTCGGTATGCTTCAAAATCATGCATGTGAAAAACTGTATAGCTTCTGTAGCACATATGAGTATTGGAAAAATGGACGTTTCTCGCAAACGCTGTGTTGCCATAAAGAGCATCATGTTTCCTTTTGTCGTATACGTGTTGGAACTACAACCTCATAAATCATGAAACATATGTTGAGAAACGAAACAGGAAAGACTGCCTGAACTCACTTGGTTCAAACCAGCTACTATCAATCTTCACAAAGGAGCAACCGTATAACTAACAACTGATTTTTCATTGATAAATAAGCATGTTCAAGTAGATTTGAAAACCAATTCTCATATAGATAAAGTACTAAATAATTACTGCAAAGAAATAGTATCAATGGACAGTGAAATATATAAACAGAAAATGAAAAAAGCCAAACGAAGCTGGAGTGTTTTCAACAGATTAATTATTTTTATAAAAACTAAGATTATAACGAGCTTGAAACAAAATGTCTATGACTACGTACATCACACGTTTGGATCTACGGTAACTAGACATGAAATTTTAATGCGAAACTGTTTAGAAACCTCTTTTGTTCTACGAGCAACAAAGGGATGCATGTTGAGAATTACTAAGAGACGCAGGAAAAGAAAACCAACTGATCAATGCAGTGGTTGAAATTGAACACGTAACTGTTAAAATATGTCCGTCATTAAAATAAATGGAGGTGGACGGGACATACAGGCAAGTAGATGAATATGGGGTCGACTAAGAAGAAACAGTGATGCGTACCAAACAATAAGAAAGCTAGCTAGGGAACGTGCGAAAATACCTGAGATCAGCAAGACACTTGCGGTTACCTATAATGATTAGAGGGGTCTGGAGGAGGTCGTCATCCAGAAATAGATGTCAAGCGCTGATGATGACAACGACCAACTATAAATTTGAAATGAGTTTGCTGCGTAAGTTATATGTCCATTGGAATGTGTCCAGTGCAGTGTTATTCGTTGCTAATGCTGTACTACTATGTCACATCGTCACAGTAACTGAAATATTTGAATTAAAAGTTGACTGCTGTGAGTCTAAAACCACTTGTTTAGATATTTGACTCCTTTTGACTGGAATACAGGGCTAGAAATAGTCGTAATATAGTTGTTGCCTGTCTTCGACGTTCTCACAATCAACGATAATGTTTATTCTCGCACTCAGCTAAATTCAGGACTAGCTGATTTTAGCGTTGTCATTCAAATATTAAATTACATATTTTCCACCTTAATCTGTTTTATAGCCGTTTCACTTACTTTAAGTAAAGCATTTTTAATTCAGAGTCGGTTAATAGCTCACTCTGTCTTTAAAAGCATCAAATACAGTCAAGGACGTACGTTTAGGACTCAGTTGATTAAATCTGCGTAAAGACAGACATATTTAAGGAAATACGTACTAGACGATAGTTATTTGTCATCTTCACAATACCTTTGAACTGGTATATTGACCACCATAGAATACAATACCATACAAAATATGAGTACATCAGTTGTAGACATTAAAAATACTACTGATAATTACTACACAGACCCTTCTATGCAAGACAATGGAACAAGATCTAGACGGAACTCACACTTACCAAGAAAGAACGAACATAAAACTAAAAAAGAATTTTTTTACCAAGGAATAAAACTGTACAATAAACTGTAAAAAGAGATTAAAGAAATCGCTCAAACAAACTTATCTAAAATAGCAGTTACAAAGTACCTGTTATGCAGCGCACTGCATGTATTGAAGGATTACTTACATAACGCAGTGTAGGAGTTTTGTAAAAAGAAATTAAAACAGATGAATAATGATGACAATTAATGATCTATCATTCTATATAACACTTCCACACTATATTTTTGTCCTTCTTTACAATTTTTTATTTTTAGGAAAAACTTACTCCCACACCTCTGCAGTATATAATACTTACACCTTATCCTCTTTCTGAGCTCAGCATCTCACTATTTATCAGTGTTTCAGACTAACATGTGGGAAGTCAAGGACACAAAATGCTCCTGACGTCAGCTGATGGTGTACGTCGTGTTATGAAACAATGTATGTATGATGTGTACAGTATGCAAAGTGACAGGGAGTTAGAAACGAATGGACAGCGTAGCGTTAGCCTTTCCCATTATTAAGTAACTAATTTGTAAAACAGTATTGCGCACTGGGATAAGCTATATGAGATAACACTGTTTTTTGCAGAGCAGCCTAGTCTTTGGAAGGGTGAAGGATTCAGTTTTCATCCGACCAGTCTCATTTAGGTTTTCCGTGATTTCCGTAAATTACTTCAGGCGAATGGAGAGTTCATTCCTACCTGTCCGATCCTTGACATACTAGACCTGTAAGCGTGTAAATGTCTGTATAAGTGAATTAATTTATTTTGGGAAGACTTAGGAAACAGGTTGGAGACTATGGGTCAAGCTGCTGGAAAACCATGCTGGAGTGTAATTAGCAGTCTTCAAAAGGGAGGTAAGAAGGAAATGACAAGTATTTTGGACAGATCAGGAAAACTGCTGGTGAATCCTGTGGATGCCTTGGGCAGATGGAGGGAATATTTTGAAGAGTTGCTCAATGTAGGTGAAAATGCGATCAGTAATGTTTCAGATTTCGAGGTAGAATGGGATAGGAATGATGATGGAAATAGGATCACATTTGAGGAAGTGGAAAAAATGGTCAATAGATTGCAGTGCAATAAAGCGGCTGGGGTGGATGAAATTAAGTCGGAACTCATCAAATACAGTGGAATGTCAGGTCTTAAATGGCTACACAGGATAAATGAAATGGCCTGGGAGTCGGGACAGGTTCCATCAGACTGGACAAAAGCAGTAATCACACCAATCTTTAAACATGGAAACAGAAAAGATTGTAACAACTACAGAGGTATCTCTTTAATCAGCGTTGTGGGTAAAATCTTCTCAGGTATTGTTGAAAGGAAAGTGCGAGTATTAGTTGAGGACAAACTGGATGAAAATCAGTGTGGGTTTAGGCCTCTTAGAGGTTGTCAGGACCAGATCTTTAGCTTACGGCAAATAATGGAGAAGTTTTATGAGTGGAACAGGGAATTATATCTATGCTTTATAGATCTAGAAAAGGCATATGACCGGGTTCCTAGGAGGAAGTTATTGTCTGTTCTACAAGATTATGGAATACGAGGCAAACTTTTGCAAGCAATTAAAGGTCTTTACATGGATAGTCAGGCAGCAGTTAGAGTTGACGGTAAATTGAGTTCATGGTTCAGAGTAGTTTCAGGGGTAAGACAACCTGTCTCCACTGTTGTACATATTACTTATGGATCATATGTTGAAAACAATAGATTGGCTGGGTGAGATTAAGATATGTGAACACAAAATAAGCAGTCTTGCATATGCGGATGACTTAGTTGTGATGGCAGATTCGATTGAAAGTTTGCAGAGTAATATTTCAGAGCTAGATCAGAAATGTAAGCACTATGATACGAAGATTAGCATCTCCAAAACGAAAGTAATGTCAGTGGGAAAGAAATATAAATGGATTGAGTGCCAAATAGGAGGAACAAAGTTAGAACAGGTGGACGGTTTCAAGTACTTAGGATGCATATTCTCACAGGATGGCAACATAGTGAAAGAACTGGAAGCGAGGTGTAGCAAAGCTAATGCAGTGAGCGCTCAGCTACGATCTACTCTCTTCTGCAAGGAGGAAGTTAGTACCAAGACTAAGTTATCTGTGCACCGTTCAATCTTTCGACCAACTTTGTTGTATGGGAGCGAAAGCTGGGTGGGTTCAGGTTACCTTATCAACAAGGTTGAGGTTACGGATATGAAAGTAGCTAGGATGATTGCAGGTACTAGTAGATGGGAACAATGGCAGGAGGGTGTCCACAATGAGGAAATCAAAGAAAAACTGGGAATGAACTCTATAGATGTAGCAGTCAGGGCGAACAGGCTTAGATGGTGGGGTCGTGTTACACGCATGGGAGAAGCAAGGTTACCCAAGAGACTCATGGATTCAGCAGTAGAGGGTAGGAGGAATCGGGGCAGACCGAGGAGAAGGTACCTGGATTCGGTTAAGAATGATTTTGAAGTAATAGGCTTAACATCAGAAGAGGCACTAATGTTAGCACTGAATAGGGGATCATGGAGGAACTGTATAAGGGGGGCTATGCTCCAGACTGAACGCTGAAAGGCATAATCAGTCTTAAATGATGATGATGATGATGATGGTTATTAAATTGTAGTACCAAGAATGTTCAGTTTCCTTGTAAAAAGGATCTACGTATGAATAAAACTACTGGTTGGAGTACTACACCTACTACAAGCTGTTAAGAAAACTTTAAGTAAAGTTATGACCTCAGTTGATAAGTCCCATAGTGCTCAGAGTCATATATATATGTATATGTATATACATCTTGTAAAATGTATTGAATATCAATGGCGTTTCTAAGTCAACTACTGTGTGACTTAGAAACGCCATTGATATTCAATACATTTTACAAGATATATATACATATACATATATATATATATGACTCTGAGCACTATGGGACTTATCAACTGATGTCATTACTTTACTTAAAGTTTTCTTAACAGCTTGTAGTAGGTGTAGTACTCCAACCAGTAGTTTTATTCATACGTAGATCCTTTTTACAAGGAAACTGAACATTCTTGGTACTACAATTTAATAACCATCATCATCATCATCATCATTTAAGACTGATTATGCCTTTCAGCGTTCAGTATATATATATATATATATATATATATATATATATATATATATATATTACTCAAAATCGCCACAGGAGATGAGTATTTAATCCGACATTCTAATGAAATATGAAATAAAAAGGGCAGACCCAGAGTTTCGAATCCAAAGGATATGAAGTGCTTTCCTCAAATCCTATGACCACTTGTTTCCTTGCTACTGTGAGACACGCCGGTTCTCAACAAGTGTTCGTAGCTCGTAAAGTATAAATTTTAGAGCCATGTTTCCTAGATACTTTCTTGTTTTGGTTAGGCGAAGAAGACGTCCACTGTACGAAGTAACTAAGCCATTTTTTGCTAGTAATTTCTGTCTCAGCAGCTTCAGGTTCAGGGTCCCTTACTTCAGAATGATACATTTATTTACGTTTCTCCATCATCCCTCAATCGCGTATTTTAATTCAGAGAATGTTTCGTGTACTATCACCAAGTTACTAGCTTTATCTACAGGTTGTAGCGAATACTCAACGGTAAATTAATCGCTGCAATGCGGCAAAAGGTAGCAGTACCAGCGCTACCCTTAGGGACTTTACCTACGAAACAAAAACAAAAAAGTGTATATTAGACTGAATAGGAAGCAGTACAGTTGCGAGTATAAAAGTTATAATACTTCTGCTACCTATGTACATATTTAAGACGACTCAAAGAATAGACTCATACTTAATTCATAATGAGAGGTACAAATGACCCAAATAATACATTGACACTCTACTAAAATTAGAATCTTTGAGTAGAAATACTAGACGGAGTTTTAAATCAATAGTAAACATACACAACAAATCTAAGATTTCCCTATTATCTTGAACAAGCTGTAGAGCTAATAGGATTGCATTTAACAATAACTCAAAACCTTTTCTTAATACTGCAATCGACGTCGGATGTAGTGTATTCCACTACGTCAAGTAAAACTCATTGTGTGCCCGGCCTGGAGGGAATATCGCAGATGAGGATTTGAAGAAGTAGAGAGCTCCAGAACTCATTTTTCATCAACGATGTGTGTGCCTGGAAGCAATATCTCACGCCTGATATACGAAGAGTACAGGTGTTCTCTAGGTAGGATGATGGACGTGTTGCTCGCAGCCATGACAGACGCTTAATCACAGTCGTGGTGGGACGTGCATTCCGTTAGACTGTGAGTGCTCGTATGTATCTTTCTTCTCATGGCTAGAGCCACAGAAACTCCTTCATCAGATATCTTTGTGAACAACATGCAGTACCAATGGAGGCGCACGGAGGGTTATGATCACCCTACAGTTTCTCATTCGCGATGAATATTACTTTTATATTATTGTGTTTAATGGTTTTATGAGCGACGTCGATTTAATGGCATGTTACCATTCTTGGGATGTTGTAAAACTGTTAAATATTTGATCATACAATGTACGAGAGCTTTCACGGCCGATATTGTCTTCACTTAAAACTTCCGGGCTGATAGGCCGTGGTCGAAGTATAAAACTCTCTCCTGACGTTTCGTCTCCGACTGCGGGAGACATCCTCGGAGGTAAAGCGGCGAACTGGCCTTAAATATTTGTCACAATTTAGAACATTGTCTTCTTATTAATCTGTAGTTTCAACGTGAGATTCGTATGAAGGTGTCGCCTTCATACAATGATGTTCCTAGCTGTCGGAATTTTAAGATTTTCGACTATTTTTCGTCTAGTCACTCGTCACTTTTCACCATAGACAATGTCACCAAAGTACAAAGTATTCGACAGTTAAGGAATTCAAATAATAAGACAAAAGTTCACTTTATAGCGAACAATTGATTACTGCATACATTATTATTCGTGTTATATCCAAGCTATAACGGCATTTATGGATAAGTCACTTTTCAAGACGCTGTTTAAAACTCTCTCTAACAAATTATGAAACACAGCTCTTTTGACGTACAGGCATTTTTCTGTTAACCATGCGAAAATCTGTTTTATGCCTCATATCATTATTGTGAGTTACATGTTACTGTTTGTGACCTTAGTATCCTATTAGACTAACATAATGGTTTGTAGTATGCACATTGTATAAATTGTGAGAATTTAAACAAACTATCAACAGGTTTTCACAAGATGTGCCCTGTTTCACTTTCAGTTCAATCCTCACAGCTAGCTTATGGATAGTGAAAACTCTTTTCATATAAGTTCGGTAGATCCTGCCCCACACTGCTACTCCATAAGATAATAATAGATTTGCTAATCCGAAACACACAGACTTTATTGTACGTGGTTTGCGGAGTAGTCATGATATTGTTAATACACATATACTCGACATTATTTTTATGCTTCCATGAAACCCACTCATACTTGTATAAATTCGGATATGTTACATCCCCAAAAGATCTTTGACAGAATGGCATTTTTACAGTATTTTGTCTGTTTGGACCACACAGTCAAAAGTGGGTCACATTACATTTTAGAGTGAAGCTGTGAAGACGTGGCGTGAGTCGTACTTGGGCAGCTCAGCTGGTAGAGCACTTGCCCACAAAAGGCAAAGATCCCGAGTTAGAGCCTCGGTCCAGCACACAGTTTAAATCTGCCAGGAAATTTCAAGTGAGATTACTTTTTATTTGTCTCTTTCAAACTGGGATCATAATTTTCAATAAAGTTTTGAATATCTTAAGTAATGCTGAACTGCAGAGCACACACCAGAGGTGTCATCGTCATATATAAAGATATGATGCTCATGCTCTAGAGAACTTGGTAAATTACTAACATAGTATATGAAGAGGATGTTGTTGTTGTGGTCTTCAGTCCTGAGACTGGTTTGATGCAGTGATTGGGGCTGCACACCGGAGCGGACAGGCACTCGGGTGGAAGTTCAAATGGCTCTGAGCACTATGCGACTTAACTTCTGAGGTCATCAGTCGCCTAGAACTTAGAACTACTTAAACCTAACTGACCTAAGGACATCACACACATCCATGCCCGAGGCAGGATTCGATTCTGCGACCGTAGCGGTCGCTCGGCTCCAGACTGTAGTGCCCAGAACCGCACGGCTACTCCGGCCGGCCGGGTGAAAGTCATTCAAAACCGGCGCTAGGCGCCAGGTGCCGCGTATGAACCTAAAAGGGGGCTGTGAAGGAAACCATGACGTATATTTACTATTCCAGGCCGCCTCCTCTCAAGAATTACTCCGTTATGTATATTTTCTGTGCACCGTTTTCTGCCTTTTAAATAGGTTTCTAATAATTGCATCAATTTTTCTTAACAAGATTCCATCATTCACTTCTCTGTCTAAGTCTTCGGAGTGGTCCTAGAATAGGTGTGCGGCTTCGGACTTTTCATTAATTTTTCAAAGACATTATGGGCCATAATGCAGAAACATACCGCTGCTTACGATGTACTCCAATATCTTCTAAAAGCGTGCTTTTTAACATTAGTTTCTAAATCAGTTTGCTGACAAGGGAACCTCCCCATCGCACCCCCCTCAGATTTAGTTATAAGTTGGCACAGTGGATAGGCCTTGAAAAACTGAACACAGATCAATCGAGAAAACAGGAAGAAGTTGTGCGGAACTATGAAAAAAATGAGCAAAATATACAAACTGAGTAGTCTATGTGCAAGTGTATATTTTGCTCATTTTTTTCATAGTTCCACACAAATTCTTCCTGTTTTCTCGACTGATCTGTGTTCAGTTTTTCAAGGCCTATCCACTGTGCCAACTTATAACTAAATCTGAGGGAGGTGCGATGGGGAGGTTCCCTTGTGAGTATTGAGATCGGGGCAACAGTTCTTTCTGAATGTTCCCTGTTTCTATATATCTATTTGACTACAACCTGTATGAACTTGTCAGAGGGTACAACATCTTCAAGAACATAGTTTATTAGATGAACTAACTCTTGTTATTCGTTAGAAATGGAGAAATTTCATGGAATCTTGCAGACTTCTGTCTCTCTGGCTCTCTATAAGCTGCAGAATGTTATCAATGTATACTGCAGGTAGTGTACTGCAGCTCTGATTTAGTCATTAGAAATATTGGTAACTAGAAGAGGTTCAGACATTTCACAATGTTTCACAGCTAATTATATATTATTCATTTTAGTTTCTGTTGCATTCTGCTGATGTTATTTACTATTGACCCGCAAGACTTTGAAACATTAGGTGAAGGCTACAGGGGTGTTAAATTTTTCATCTGTTGTGTTTTAACATTTCACGATATGTGTTTTGATTTTAAAAGTCGATTTATAGGAATATGCACCATTTTTTATGGATGTATTTCATTGACTAGCCCTACGTCGAAGTCATTTAGTAACGGCTGTAGATACTTGCGCTGACAGCATTTCTCAGTTATGTATCATAGCGGTATTTGATTCATGCCACTGTGTTTAATTGTTCTGATTTCAGCATGCTTAAGGCCAGATATTGTGAATAACTAAGGTATGTTGTCCCAATAATTTATGTATCATTCTGTACTTAATTCTCTGTCAAAATTACGTTCCACTGATATATTGTTCTTGATGTTAAGTTAAAAAAGAAGTGTTAATGTCTTACACTGGTACACCCATTTCAACCAAACTATCATTCTTCGAAATTACCAAGGCAATTTCTGCAAGTCGATAGAAACATCAGCTTAGACTTATGACAGTGTGACACAGGCCAGAAGCCACAAGCATTTTCATGTCTTTTTCTTCACCCTCACCAAGTGGATCAGGTAAGAATTTTATCCCACTTTTTAGTCAAATATTTGAGGCGAGCGAAAACAAGACACCTTAGAAATTACATAACGAATTCTTGTCCGAATCTTCAGAGCCAAACCAAGAGTGCAAAATGGAGAAATGGGATATGAATTTGACATGAATGAGATCAAGCTGTGTAAAAAATATTTAAATGCTTGAAACATGGATAATGAAGGAACACGTAATTACTGATTTGAAGGAAAATTTTGTGCGAATTTTCATATCTAAATGAAGAGTAAGGTATGGATAGAAAGAAAATAAAAGAGACCAGCGCGAGGTCTAGTTTTGGAAAAAAGCATTAATTGCTTGACAATAATCAGAGTAATTAAGAAAATTGTGATTAGTGATCAGCAGGAAAATATTACCCGAATTTTTGTGGCCAGTCTAAGCGTGTGAAATGGAAAACGTGGTAGCAAACTGATCAGTGTGATGTACAAAAGAAAAAACCTCATTGCTTGAAACTAATCCTGGTAATTGAGAAGGACTTAACTACTAATTTGCAGCAAAATAACTATTGCGAATTTTCATAGCAAAGCAAAGAGTGGGAAATGGCCATTTGGGGTATCAAAAACCGAATAACATCTGGTCTAGTTTTGCAAAAAAATATCTAATTGCTTCAGATGTGGCCTAATTGGGCAGACTACAAGTCCGTTTCTTTAATATTAAAAAATTGAACAGAAATCAAAGCACAGCATAAAAAGGTAGGCTCTGAGATTATATATATATGCTGCAGGAACGGATTACTGTCAGGAAATGGACGAAGAAACGAACATGTGTCCGGAAACGGACGTTCTTCATGGTACATCAACAAACCGTCCTAGAGCACATTAAAGGGCTCAGTCGCATCCACTCAATCCATGATAAGCAGATTGCAGCAGCACTACATTGATACCAATGGTCATCATTTCGAACATATTCTGTAAATGGACGTTCATGCCACCTTTTTGACCTTCATTGACCTACAGAGACCTTACTGTTACACATCATTGGATTCGTCTCGATAGCCGCTATCAGAAAATAAGTACCTAAGTATAGCTTCCTATTTAAAAAAACAAAGTTGACATTCATATCTCTGAAGCGACCCCACCTAGCAACAAATCACCAACGTCATACACCACTGGCCATTAAAATTGCTACACCACTAATATGATTAGCTTTTCAGAGCATTCACACAAGGTTGGCGCCGGTGGCGACACCTACAATGTGCTGACATGAGGAAAGTTTCCAACCGACTTCTCGTACATAAACAGCAGTTGACCGGCGTTGCCTGGTGAAACGTTGTGATGCCTCGTGTAAGGAGGAGAAATGCGTACCATCAAGTTTCCGACTTTGATAAAGGTCAGATTGTAGCCTATCGCGATTGCGCTTTATCGTATCGCTACATTGCTGCTCACGTTGGTTGAGATCCAATGATTGTTAGCAGAATATGGAATCGGTGGGTTCAGGAGGGCAATACGGAACGCCGTGCTGCATCCCAACGGCCACGTATCAC
Source organism: Schistocerca cancellata (assembly GCF_023864275.1). Lineage (NCBI taxonomy): Eukaryota > Metazoa > Arthropoda > Insecta > Orthoptera > Acrididae > Schistocerca > Schistocerca cancellata. The sequence continues at coordinate 60,108,628 of NC_064626.1, read as the reverse complement.
TAGCAGTCGAGATGACAGGCATCTTATCCGCATGGCTGTAACGGGTCGTGCAGCCACGCCTCGATCCCCGAGTCAACAGACAGGGACGTTTGCAAGACAACAACCATCTGCACGAACAGTTCGACGACGTTTGCAGCAGCATGGACTATCAGCTCGAAGACCATGGCTGCGATTACCCTTGACGCTGCAACACAGACAGGAGCGCCTGCGATGGTGTACTCAACGACGAACCTGGATGCACGAATGGCAAAACGTCATTTTTTGGATGAATCCAGGTTCTGTTTACAGCATCGTGATGGTCGCATCCCTGTTTGGTGACATGGCGGTGAATGCACATTGGAAGCGTCTATTCGGCATTGCCATACTGTCGTATCAAGAGGGCGGAGGAGATTAGTGTTTAACGTCCCGTCGACAACGAGGTCATTAGAGACGGAGCGCAAGCTCGGGTGAGGGAAGGATGGGGAAGGAAATCGGCCGTGCCCTTTCAAAGGAACCATCCCGGCATTTGCCTGAAGCGATTAAGGGAAATCACGGACAACCTAAATCAGGTTGGCCGGAGACGGAATTGAACCGTCGTCCTCCCGAATGCTAGTCCAGTGTGCTAACCACTGCGCCACCTCGCTCGGTCTTACTGTCGTATCACCCGGCGTGATGGTATGGGGTGCCATTGGTTACATGTCTCGGTCACCTCTTGTTCCCATTGAGGGCACTTTGAACCGTAGACGCTACATTTCAATGTGTTACGACCCGTGGCTCTACCCTTCATTCGATCCCTGCGAAACCCTACATTTCAGCAGGATTATGCACGACCGCATGTTGCAGTCCTGTACGGGCCTTTCTGGATACGGAAAATGTTCGACTGCTGCCCTGGCCAGCACATTCTCCAGAACTCTCACGAACTGAAAACGTCTGGTCAATGGTGGCCGAGCAACTGGCTCGTCACAATACGCCAGTCACTTCTCTTGAAGAACTGTGGTATTATGTTGAAGCTACATGGGCAGCTGTACCTGTACACGCCGTCCAATCTCTGTTTGACTTAATGCCCAGCCGTATCAAGGCCGTTATTACGGTCAGAGGTGGTTGTTCTGAATTCTCAGGATCTGTGCACCCAAATTGCGTGAAAATGTAATCACATGTCAATTCTAGTGTAATATATTTTTCCAATGAATACCCGTTTATCATCTGCATTTCTTCTTGGTGTAGCAATTTTTATGCCCAGAAGTGTATTATGGCCTCCGTTGTCCCATGCAACTTCTGTACCACAAACCTTTCAGCTCCTTTTATGCTTTCGGAGCTACTCTTGGTGGCAATAGTTAGTGATTCACACTCCATATATAGGGCGTCTTTCAAATAGCTGTCAGGTGTACTTTTTCTGGTGTTTCAGCAGATTCCCCTAAATTCTTTTTTCCAGTGTCCAGCTGGAGCCAGCCCAAAGAAATAGCACTTCGCATCTTTCAGGAAACGGCCGGTATAGATGGAAAGAGCTGGTTTGTTTTCTGCTGCAAAAAAGAGACTTTTAAATCAGAATTTCTTATGCTCATGGACAGAGAAGTCCCAAACTGTGTGATGTTCGTTTTACCTTTATCTATCTACAGGGACAGTAAAAGACGAAGAATAACCAGTAATCCAGAAGTGACGGCACCTCCCTGGCCTGCGGTGACTGCTAGCATCGTGCAGCAGCGCTGCTCGGTCGCTGCTGGTTATTTTTCGTGTTTTACTGTCCCTGCTGATACATAGCGGTAAAACGAATATCACACTACACTAAGTGCTGTATTGAATGGACACGTAAAACTCCGTTTCAACAATCAGTTTATTTGCAATGGAATCAAACTAACGCTTTCCATCGATGTTGGGCGTCTCTTGAAGGACGTGAGTAGCAATTTTTTTTGGGCTGACTCCAACCACACATTGCGAAATCATAACTGGAAATATCTGCTGAAACACTAGGGAAAAGGCATCCGATGACTCTTGGGAAAGATACCTGGTACATAGCTGGAAAATGAAAACAAACTTGGAAAAACGTACCAGACATATATGTTTTGAAAAATATGTGTCTAGTAGGAAATATAGTTGATTAAACAAGCATTTGGTGTACCTTGAATTCGCGTATAAATTGTACCTCAAAGCTACACAACAGCAGACTGTGCAGTATACATAATCAACCAGACAATTACCCTGTAGTACTGTTTAAAATTCTGAGATGGATTGCTAAATATTGAACTTTAAATTCTCAATCAAGATCCCATTTGCTGTACATGATTCTGTGCATCAAATGTTCCTCTAATCCTTTTTATTTCTTATTTTTAGATAAATCGTTTCAAAAAACATTAAACCACTTTGCTTTTCCAGTACTCCTTCTTGTTCTTCACATAGCGCTTTTTATTTTATCTTTTCATGTTTCTCATAATTTCTTATTTTTCTATGCACTTGTGCCATAATTCCACCTGGCGACATAAACAGTTGCTATAATGATTGAACAATACGACATCACATGTAGGTTATCCCAAGTCAGCTGAGTAACGAGTTAACATGGCACAAGAAGACATATTCAGCATGCAATACCATGTATTCAGTATGCTGACACTGCGGAAGATGCCACCCAGCGCTTCACCTTGTGACAGATTACAGTGCCAGCACAGGGATTCTGAGGTCGCTGACAAGAGAGGAGCGTCTGGAAACATGGTGTCGTGATTGCTAAAGGATTAAGGGGAGTAGCTCTGGCCCGTTATCGGCACGAGTGCTGTCGTTTGAGAAACGCTAGCCATCTTGGCTTGCGTATACAGGGAGTAGTGAAAAACATGGAAACACCAAAAGCACAACACATTAACATGCGTAATACGCTTCAGTTATTTATTTAGCTTATGGCTAGACACACTACATTGGAAACAGCATGAAAGAGAATATACATTGTTAAAATATAGGATACAAAAATAATAAAATAATGTAAATTGGACATTGGCACATAACAATAAATGTAAAACTGTGTTACAAAACAATAAGATTGCATAAAATTAAGATTCCACTTACGTTCAGTAATCACAATTGCACACTTAGATTCTGCAGCCACTCCACAGCTTGTGGTGTTGCCCTCAGGAAGACGTCTTCAGTGGCGGTGAATGCCCTCAGTGGACACTCGCTGAGGATGTGGTGGGTGGTTTGTTCTTTGGCACCACAGTCGCATCCGGGGTCAGGTCTCAAGTTCCATCTGTACATCGGGGATCCGCATCGGCCATGACCTGCCCGTATCCTGTTCAGTGTTACCCAGGTTTTCCTTTGCAGATGGGAGCCTCAAATTAAGAATGCCATCTTGAATTGGCTCTGTTTCTCCAGTCCGTTCGCCAGATTTCAACGCCATTCTGGTTTTGGCTCAGAAGTTGCTGTGAAATCTTCACAGGAGGATTTCTGGATTTGAATCTTCTAAATACAGCAAAGTCCTGGTGGACTGGCAAGGTCGTATTACTGGAGATCTTTTTAAACTGTCTTGTGAGTGTGTTGCACCGTCGTATTTAAGGCGGTTCGATGTTACTGAGAACTCGTAGCCAGTAGAGCTTCAGAACGGATTCTGCATGCTTTTCAAGGCAATGGTATACCATCCTTCATGCAATATAGTGCAGTTTCAGGTAATTATGGCGGAAGTGGATAAGCGACCACCCACCCTTCCCTCCAAAGTTAAGAAGAAGGTTTGAATAAAATTGTGATCTGATGACTGTCGTGGCCAGGGTAGAGCTGACAGTTGACCCTCGTGCTCAAAACACCAGTTCTGCACAATGCGAGCTGCGTCAACAGGGGCCCTGTCGTCCAGGAACACAACATCACCAATGGGGTGGACCTGATCATCCCAATTGGTCACATAATCCTTGGCAGTACTGCAGCCTTTCAAAGCATTTTTTTATTGCTCCATAGTCCAAGTTCTATGACTTACACATCACATTTTTCTGTTACAGAATTTTGGAATGCCAGCTCGCCATGCAATTTACTGATTTTGGTCTCCCTTCACGTTGTTTTGGTGCTGACAGGGTTCACTAGTGGGGCATTCACTTAAGCAGTGACTTTTCAGCTGTCGTCCTCTTATTTTTTGTCACGATCCTGTTCAATAACCATCTGTCAGGAGCACTCAACACACACTTCCGTCCGCGATGTGACTTACTGGATAATGTTTTTCCACTTTTTCTGTATACTCTACAAATCTTTGATGCTTTTCTTCTTGAAAGAACAAAGACTTCAGCTCCATTAGTTATGGAAGAACCCACCATATGAGCACCAACATTTGAATTCACTTAGGTCCAATGGACTGCACTCACAACTACTCAGAATATTGTTCTGACCACGACTGACACTTGCAACATATTGAGGACATTGCAAAAGTGCTATTTATGGTCAGCCACAACAGATTAACAAACAGTTTTGACTAGTTTCTGCATTTATGGTGGAGCATGCTGTTTTCACAGTGTTTACGTTATTTCTCCAACCCTTTGTGTAGCTCCTAATTTATACTCTGAGTTATGGAGTGAATGCCAGCCGCTAGTCATGAGCAGAGTTCTAACCACATCTGTGTTCAGAGATGAATCAGCACACGTTACCGTCTGTCTCTGCCATCAATAGCTGTGGGCCACTTAGAGTGCTGTGGCTGAATGCTTCTTTCTCACCTGCTTAGTGACTGTAGATGGGCGCTTTACTGATGAGCAGTGGGTTCGAGCCTGGACCATACAGCTGCTCACCTGTCACTATCTGAGCATGGTCAACACCGTTTCTGCTCAGCTCCCAGAGTGGGCATAAGCTGTTGCTTCTCACCATCGCCAAGTGTGGGCACATGACACCGACACCATCCTTGCTGGAGGTAGCAGTTTGATCCTGACTCCCCCAATACCTAGTGAGCCGAGCAGTTGGGACAGGGCAGGCCATGTTCTGCCTTCTACCGTGCGCCACCCTGAAGACAGCATCTGTACCGGCAGCCAGCATCACCTGAATGCAGACACCTGGCGCTGACCTTCTGACAGGCTACTGTTGACACCAACACGCTTTGTCATCAGTGGCCACGTATGTCATGACAGCCTTTAGAGCTCCACCTCCGCTGCTGTAATTGTTATGAAGTAAAAGAATTACACAGACACGATCGCTTTCATGAAGGACTCCGTCCAGCACTTGCAGAGAATGATGTAGATGTTATCAGACCATTGTAGCCACGCCCTGGGAGGTAAGATGACCTAGATCCTGAATTATCAATGACTGCTTCTTTCACTGCCACCACAGAGAACGTAAACTCCCTCCCCCCCCCCTCCCTACCACATTTGGTGACATTTGGTGACAGAAGCGGCCGTGACCGCCTCTGTGTCAGCAGCTCCAACTCGCAACGTCAACATGCACAATGGTGAGTGGATTGCTTTTTGTGTTTCCTTTTTACTCAAAATATCATGGTAAGTCAGGGGGGCTTTTGTCAGATGTGTAATTGCGTTTTCATGAGCAATTTGCGGAAACTAAACAGATGGTGTTCTGAGGACTGTAAGAAAAATGTGTATTAGTCTGGAACGAGCTATGTATTTTGTTGTGTGCGCACAGTATGTCTCATTGTTGTTAAATGTATAAAGAAGTAGTCATGAGCAGCCATTCAGGCGGAGCGATTAAGTTACAGTAAAGAAATATAATGCCAGTGTTATATTAACTGTCCTACTCGTGGTTATATGTTTATCTCCTGTGTATATTGTTTATTGAGTAATTGTTAGAGGGTCAGGAACCTTGGGTTCGATAACGCATGGGCTACCATTGAGGAAACATCATGAGTTGCAGGAGCTATAATATCCGAGTTGACAGTAGACAATGGAAACATATCTGAACAAATAAATGCTATCAAACGGAATGTGGCTACGCCATGTTTACTTACTCCAACAGTATGCGCGAGTAGCTTCGCCTATCTTAAACTTTGGATGGAAAAGACTGAACCAGGGGATGGTTAGAAGCATAGAGGAACTTGTTAATCATTTGGAAAACGCCAGGCATATGGAGAGTTTGGAGAGATTATAAATGGCTAGTATTTATGCCGTAGCCAATGCCAGTGATGAGAAGTCAATGATGTGAGGTTAACTGACGTGCAGAGTGATACGTAGTACTTACTGGAATTGAGGAAAACGTGGAACCGAAGACCCGACAATATAACTTTCTTTTCACACAACCTGTTTATTTAACAATATACAATCCTGGAAATTGAAATAAGAACACCGTGAATTCATTGTCCCAGGAAGGGGAAACTTTATTGACACATTCCTGGGGTCAGATACATCACATGATCACACTGACAGAACCACAGGCACATAGACACAGGCAACAGAGCATGCACAATGTCGGCACTAGTACGTTGTATATCCACCTTTTGCAGCAATGCAGGCTGCTATTCTCCCATGGAGACGATCGTAGAGATGCTGGATGTAGTCCTGTGGAACGGCTTGCCATGCCATTTCCACCTGGCGCCTCAGTTGGACCAGCGTTCGTGCTGGACGTGCAGACCGCGTGAGACGACGCTTCATCCAGTCCCAAACATGCTCAATGGGGGACAGATCCGGAGATCTTGCTGGCCAGGGTAGTTGACTTACACCTTCTAGAGCACGTTGGGTGGCACGGGATACATGCGGACGTGCATTGTCCTGTTGGAACAGCAAGTTCCCTTGCCGGTCTAGGAATGGTAGAACGATGGGTTCGATGACGGTTTGGATGTACCGTGCACTATTCAGTGTCCCCTCGACGATCACCAGTGGTGTACGGCCAGTGTAGGAGATCGCTCCCCACACCATGATGCCGGGTGTTGGCCCTGTGTGCCTCGGTCGTATGCAGTCCTGATTGTGGCGCTCACCTGCACGGCGCCAAACACGCATACGACCATCATTGGCACCAAGGCAGAAGCGACTCTCATCGCTGAAGACGACACGTCTCCATTCGTCCCTCCATTCACGCCTGTCGCGACACCACTGGAGGCGGGCTGCACGATGTTGGGGCGTGAGCGGAAGACGGCCTAACGGTGTGCGGGACCGTAGCCCAGCTTCATGGAGACGGTTGCGAATGGTCCTCGCCGATACCCCAGGAGCAACAGTGTCCCTAATTTGCTGCGAAGTGGCGGTGCGGTCCCCTACGGCACTCCGTAGGATCCTACGGTCTTGGCGTGCATCCGTGCGTCGCTGCGGTCCGGTCCCAGGTCGACGGGCACGTGCACCTTCCGCCGACCACTGGAGACAACATCGATGTACTGTGGAGACCTCACGCCCCACGTGTTGAGCAATTCGGCGGTACGTCCACCCGGCCTCCCGCATGCCCACTATACGCCCTCGCTCAAAGTCCGTCAACTGCACATACGGTTCACGTCCACGCTGTCGCGGCATGCTACCAGTGTTAAAGACTGCGATGGAGCTCCGTATGCCACGGCAAACTGGCTGACACTGACGGCGGCGGTGCACAAATGCTGCGCAGCTAGCGCCATTCGACGGCCAACACCGCGGTTCCTGGTGTGTCCGCTGTGCCGTGCGTGTGATCATTGCTTGTACAGCCCTCTCGCAGTGTCCGGAGCAAGTATGGTGGGTCTGACACACCGGTGTCAATGTGTTCTTTTTTCCATTTCCAGGAGTGTATAAAGTGCGTGTTTTACCGATAATAGGAGCATTTAACCATAATATTTTCTTTAACAAAATGAACAAATTTCGAAAATTCTTTTCACCTTAAACCTTAAGTTGAATAAGATTTTAATCTTTGCAAAAGAAATCTGAAGTGCTTTATTGCAAAACAGCAAACAATTTGATGATTACAAGACGGCCGGACCTGCAGCCCGCCCGTTGTCGGGTGAAGCAGCGGTGCTTACTACCGCTCTGGACACAGTCTGCCTAATTAAATACCCTTCTGTAACACGTGGAAACTATATAAGCACCACTGATGACAAGAGTGATACAGTTACTCAAAGAAAATGACTTAACTTTCCATTTGAAAGCTGTGTGTCGAAAGGTTCGGGGTTAAGATGCGTACCTGTGCTTAAAGGTTCAACAGATTAGCAAACAATATGACAATCATAAGGCTTACTTCAAAGAGACCAACCTCTTAATTACAATCGACAAGGTGCGACTGGATACCAACCCGTCCTTCCTGACAATTTAATTTTGGCTAAAGCACCTGGTGACAATTGGCTGTTGGTATTTTCAAAGTTAAACTGATTGTCAGTTGTTAAGACCGTTCTGAGGGAACATCTTAAAACATTACTTGTGAACACTTATTACAAGAGAACTCACTCGGTGGAACCACAAGATCCATCAAAAATACATCAATAATGACCCCGTCTTTCAAACACAGAAATGAATAGCTTAGTACAACAGGTTATTCAGATTACAACTAATGACTGAGAAATGTAATTACAATCAAAGAATTTAACTGGGTAACAGGTAAATGTAACTACAAGGTCCCTCTCGTTTAACGGCAACTTGTGCCTTAGTACAATTGTTCCGGCTGTATTTACGACCAAGAGCTGATTAATTAGAATATAAATGATCGGTTACAAATCAGAAAGGAAAGGCAATATAATAGCGGGACAAACTTTCCAACGACAACTAGTGTCTTTAGTATGATACTAATGCCTATATTTACGACCAAAGAGCCGACCGAGTAAAACCCTGTGGGTCGGGTACAAACCAGGAAATAATAAGAAGGGCAGGTAGACAAAGAAACAAATCACCATGAGGATTACAGAATGTTACTCCCCTTTACCAGAAAGCAGTTTTAATGATCCACGGTGCTTCGCAGCGGTTGCTGAGTGGTGCCGATGAAAGCCAGGTAGAAGAGGGCAGCCAGGACTCGAGCGGTCATCTGACACGAATGTTGCCAACCAACCGACGGGATGTTGGCCTGCTGCTTGTAGTCGACGCTGACCCCGGTGAAGTACTCCGGTATTTTCACTCTGCGCTGGCCTTCCTTGCGCAGCTCGTTGCTTCCGCCTCTCGGACCTCGTGACCACCTCTTGTCGTGCCTCCGTCTCGTGCCAGCGAACCCCGTCTATATATCGGCAAGCAAAGACCTCCTAAGGACACAACCCACAGATACCAACGATTCTCATAGATATAGGCAATGGGGAAGCAATAGCGATAGTCGATACTACACCTGAGCCAGTGACAAGTGTAATGTGCTGCGAATACATAGAAAGATCCCTTATCATTTAGCTACAATATAGCAGGTCAGCAACTGGAAGCAGTTAATTCCATAAATTATCTGGGAGTAGGCATTAGGAGTGATTTAAAATGGAATGATCATATAAAGTTGATCGTCGGTAAAGCAGATGCCAGACTGAGATTCATTGGAAGAATCCTAAGGAAATGCAATCCGAAAACAAAGGAAGTAGGTTACAGTACGCTTGTTCGCCTACTGCTCGAATACTACTCAGCAGTGTGGGATCCGTACCAGATAGGGTTGATAGAAGAGATAGAGAAGATCCAACGGAGAGCAGCGCGCTTCGTTACAGGATCATTTAGTAATCGCGAAAGCGTTACGGAGATGATAGATAAACTCCAGTTGAAGACTCTGCAGGAGAGACGCTCAGTTGCTCGGTACGGGCTTTTGTTGGAGTTTCGAGAACATACGTTCACCGAGGAGTCAAGCAGTATATTGCTCCCTCTTACGTATATCTCGCGAAGAGGCCATGAGGATAAAATCAGAGAGATTAGAGACCACACAGAGGCATACCGACAATCCTTCTTTCCACGAACAATACGAGGCTGGAATAGAAGGGAGAACCGATAGAGGTACTCAAGGTACCCTCCGCCACACACCGTCAGGTGGCTTGTGTAATATCTCTTTATATTCGATGAATTATTCTGATACAATTATATCCTTGAATGACGTTTACTAATTTTCTATCTTCATACTCGCAGAATCCATGCGAAAAGTAGTTCATACAATAGCTATGCCATGAGCGCATAAGTATTCTTTGTAGTACTCTCTCTGGTGGTTGTTAGAAAAAAAAAGGAAGGGAGCTTCCGAGACTGTCTTCGTGCCGATTAGCCTGTGCTTGGTTTGGAAGAACTGTTATCTGATTATTGAGATTTATCACAGAAGATAACTGATACGAACTGTACGATTAAAAGGAAATATATATAGATGGCTCCTTCAAGTAAATGGTGTGTATTTGAAATTTGAGAATTAATGATATTTATCGATATATTGCGTAGTTGTTAATCAGAAGGGACTTCCGAAAGACTGGATACGAACCTGCATTTAATAACCCAAGAGCTCCATTGCTTCTTCGGAAGGTTAAACTTCATGAAAGCCAAATATCCGCTTGATCTGAGGTTTCCCGACTGATTATACAACGCTCCCAAAATTACGAGGCATTTTATTTGTACAGATTAGCAGACTGCCGCAAAGCACGAGCCTGCAGAGAAGAAGAATCATCGCCTGATTTCATTCTAACAAGTAAAATTTCTGAATCATTTTTAGTGACTGAGCTATGACTGTGCTTCCTGTCATGAATGATTGATTACTCGAACGAATTGAGAGCTACAGAATTATATAGAAAGGAAAAGAAAATTACACTTGCGCAGTATGCATGTAGATGTAGATGTACGTATAGACACCAGACAGAACAGACTACTAATTCAATGGAGCCACGGCTCAGAGAGTAGTAAGGATTTCGAAGTTGGCGAGAGTATGTTGGATTATCAGCGCTAATTGCGTCTGAAGCAGCTGTTGCGCCAGACAATGTAGGTGTTTGCTATATTGCAATACACGAGTCTGTGAATAGCAACAACGACGGTCCTGATTCAGGGGCAGTGGTACCTAAGAAATTGGATGTCATATACAGACCATGCAACCTGGGCCACACCTATAGGTACATGTGCCAGTGATCACTGTGTCGAGCAGAGCGTAACTGTAAGGAATGATTTTGTTGTAGATACTGCAAAGGATGCACAGGATGATACCAACTGTGCCGTAAATTCTGTGGCTAATGAAGTGGTACAAACGTATTTGTTTCGGAAGGCCAAAGTTTTGTCACCACCCGTCATGTCCCGCCTTTTCATAAATGTGTGTGTGTGTTTGGTGGGCGGGGGGGGGGGGGGAGGAATAGAAGACACAGGAAACGAGCTTTTAAGATCAATGATCAGGACGACTAAGCTAAATCCTTTCAGGAAGGTATGTCTGAGTATCAGTAGGTTCTTGATGTTGATGATACTTACAATGTAATATATACTGTGGGTAACACATAACGTCGTACGAAAACTGATCTTTCGCGGCGCGCCGTGAAACTCATGGGACCTGCCTGAGGGAGAGATGGCCAATGACGCACTCTTGCAAGGTTCTCATGTTGTGAGTGTAGGATCTTTTAAACTACGTACTAAATCATTAAAACTCAGTTCACGTGATAAAATGCGGAAGGGCACAGGGAGATTGTTTAGGGTGAGCGAAAGTACAGTGGAACATAGCATGAAGGATTCATTGTGTAATTAGCAATGAAGTAAGGGGAATACGTGTAACTACCAGTCAATACATTGTACACTCCTGGAAATTGAAATAAGAACACCGTGAATTCATTGTCCCAGGAAGGGGAAACCTTATTGACACATTCCTGGGGTCAGATACATCACATATCACACTGACAGAACCACAGGCACATAGACACAGGCAACAGAGCATGCACAATGTCGGCACTAGTACAGTGTATATCCACCTTTCGCAGCAATGCAGGCTGCTATTCTCCCATGGAGACGATCGTAGAGATGCTGGATGTAGTCCTGTGGAACGGCTTGCCATGCCATTTCCACCTGGCGCCTCAGTTGGACCAGCGTTCGTGCTGGACGTGCAGACCGCGTGAGACAACGCTTCATCCAGTCCCAAACATGCTCAATGGGGGACAGATCCGGAGATCTTGCTGGCCAGGGTAGTTGACTTACACCTTCTAGAGCACGTTGGGTGGCACGCGATATATGCGGACGTGCATTGTCCTGTTGGAACAGCAAGTTCCCTTGCCGGTCTAGGAATGGTAGAACGATGGGTTCGATGACGGTTTGGATGTACCGTGCACTATTCAGTGTCCCCTCGACGATTACCAGTGGTGTACAGCCAGTGTAGGAGATCGCTCCCCACACCATGATGCCGGGTGTTGGCCCTGTGTGGCTCGGTCGTATGCAGTCCTGATTGTGGCGCTCACCTGCACGGCGCCAAACACGCATACGACCATCATTGGCACCAAGGCAGAAGCGACTCTCATCGCTGAAGACGACACGTCTCCATTCTTCCCTCCATTCACGCCTGTCGCGACACCACTGGAGGCGGGCTGCACGATGTTGGGGCGTGAGCGGAAGACGGCCTAACGGTGTGCGGGACCGTAGCCCAGCTTCATGGAGACGTTTGCGAATGGTCCTCGCCGATACCCCAGGAGCAACAGTGTCCCTAATTTGCTGGGAAGTGGCGGTGCGGTCCCCTACGGCACTGCGTAGGATCCTACGGTCTTGGCGTGCATCCGTGCTTCGCTGCGGTCCGGTCCCACGTCGACGGGCACGTGCACCTTCCGCCGACCACTGGCGACAACATCGATGTACTGTGGAGACCTCACGCCCCACGTGTTGAGCAATTCGGCGGTACGTCCACCCGGCCTCCCGCATGCCCACTATACGCCCTCGCACAAAGTCCGTCAACTGCAAATACGGTTCACGTCCACGCTGTCGCGGCATGCTACCAGTGTTAAAGACTGCGATGGAGCTCCGTATGCCACGGCAAACTGGCTGACACTGACGGCGGCGGTGCACAAATGCTGCGCAGCTAGCGCCATTCGACGGCCAACACCGCGGTTCCTGGTGTGTCCGCTGTGCCGTGCGTGTGATCATTGCTTGTACAGCCCTGTCGCAGTGTCCGGAGCAAGTATGGTGGGTCTGACACACCGGTGTCAATGTGTTCTTTTTTCCATTTCCAGGAGTGTATGTGGCAGTATCTGTAACACTACCGCCACTACTGAATTAGCAATAGATACATAATGTCACTCCTGTGAAAGAATTTATATTGACCGAGTTCATGCGTGTTGGAAGGCAGTCAGACTGTTTCGTTTTCTCGAAAGATTCCTACTGAAAGGAGGCAGCAGCAGAACAAACGTGATTCCAACCGAGAGTCTATTAGTAGCAAGAGAACTGCTATTGCGATAAAAGAGAATGGTCATCATCCTAATAGGACAAAGTTGTACCAAGCTCATAAAAAAAGTTTATTAAGTTCGTAAAGAAAGTTAACTGCTGGTAATGACTTTACTTGATACTGAAATTCTGTTTTGCGAATACGACGGAAGACAGTAGTACACTTCAGCAAGCAATGTAACAGTAGTTTGGCTCGAACAAAACAGCAGGAATATTAATCGTTTTTTCAACAACTGGCTTTCAGCAACGCTTGTTGTCTGTATAGTAAAGCAGCAAAATTACAAGTAAAAGATTTTCTTACGGTGGAGCATTACTAACTTGGACTTGAGGTTCTTTTATCATTTGAAGTTTTAGAAAAAATTGTATTACTTATATTACTTTTACGGATTATTATTTGCATTCTCCAGCAGCATTCACTTCCTTGTACTATTTAGCTCAAATGGAACTTGTGGTACCTGCATCTAGTACAGTTTGAATAAATGTAACCAGTTGCTAATTACAGCACGCAAATGTCAGAGACTGAGAAGTGCACTTCATTAATGCTGTAGTTGTAATACGAAATTTAAATCTGGCTCATCAGTTAGCTTGGGGGTCGAGGAACTAATTTCTCAGGAGGCTCAGATCAAAGCTCAACATTTTAGTCACAACACAGTATAAGAAGCACTATTAAGAATACACATATGAAATCATAAATATTGTTACTTCCACACCTACACAATAATTGATTCTTATGCTGGCCCTTCGTGTCTACTAGCCACTAACTGTTATGAATCATCACAATTTTTGCAGGTGACTGTAATAATGAATTGAGGTTTCAATAAGAAAAATCTATGAGATGAATACTTTAAACACTGTCTTCGTAACTGTACTTTTGGGGAAACTTTAACTTCTCTTGTATGAAAAATACTAGGAGTATTCCCAACATAATAATTATGAAATTTACTGCATCTCAGAATTTATTACATTTTGTTAAGGGGGTAATTACTTTTCCATTCAATAATATCACAGCACGGGGAGTAGGACTGTGTCTAGGTAAACGACTTAGGATAAAATAGGAGAGCTCAAGACAAAGTATAAAGAACACAAACAAATTATTGAGTAAGAAACCGCATTACTGTTCAACCGCATAACTGTTCCATGTATAACTGATTGTTTGAGACGAAGGTGGCTGCAGTCTCTGTCTCTGTCTCCTGTGGTTATTTCAAAAAGGCAGCAAGAATATCCGTGGCTCTGGCTGTGTAATAAGCTCTGAAAATGCTCTTCTTACTGTCGGATTTTCCTAGTACAGAGCTAACCAAGTATGCCATGGATAGTAAGCCAAATTACTTCCGAGGCTACTCATATATTACATAATCTTGCTGTCCGTCTCGCCCCGTTGAGCTCACAAGATGGAAACACTTTGCCTGCTAGCTACTGACTAACTTCGTCACAAAGGAGCGTTACAGTTCAGCCGCAAATTCCACCTTTTTCATTTCTACTTGAATATTTCCATTGCCGAGGAACTTCCCCCGAGGTTTTACATAATTAAAAACCTTCTTTCCCTATGCATGAACCAGTAGTAGAAGTAAAGATTTAACATTTCCATTCCTTTAGACAACATTACCCCTACTGTTACATCTGCAGATTACTTACAATGACATAAATAATGAATAAAATATTTACACAGAAGTTACATCAAAGATTTTGGTGATACGGAAGTCACATTAAAGACACATATTCGAGGAAGATAGATAAGTGTGGGCAATATCGATATTCGTGCTACACATGTACCTGTTTCAGTGACGTCTCCTGCTGCGAATAGATCAGTGGAACATCCATGTCATCTCAAAGAGAGTTAGGCAAAAGAAGAAGAAAAATTGCAAAAACTTGAAAACAGCATATGTTTTCAACAATAGCAATACAAAGAATACAGTTTTGCCTCGTTCACATAAAAACAACATTGGTTACACTATGCAATCACATATATCATGATAGAAAACTACCTGTGTTACACAGAGCATTCGGTAACAACGCGTACACCCACATGAGAATAATACATATATATGCGAGAACACACAATACATAAATACAAGAGCCAAAATACAGTACAAACTTTCACTTGAGTATTACTTGCAATGTGTCCAGTATATACTTTCTTTTAGTAGAATTTTAAACGATTTTTTTTACTCTGCTTTAAAGGAAGTATTTGACTCTCAAGTTTATAATTTTCAACATATTGCTGAAGATTTCACTTTCAATTTACGTATAGGTTAAACAGTTAGGAAAAAGTATTATTTTCCTCAGGTAGATGCTTATAGCTGCGTTAATTTTTATGCAGTTCAGCAAAATAACACGACACTATTTATAGAAAACAAAACTTTTTCACTCCCTCTTCATTATTTCAGGCAGTTCACACTAACACTTTTAATCACAAATCTTGTTTTACCAAGGGTGCACTAGCCTGCCCACTGAAATTTTTTTTTCAGCCCACCTAATCTGAAAAACACTTTTCTGCTCTATTCGTGTAGCAAGAAATAATGCTACCCATCCTACACATTGTCATACATTTTACTAAGCTGCCGTTCATTATGCAGTGCGGCCTTCCAGTGCGTCATTTCGCTTTTTCTGGAATGTCCATTTCATTCTAAGTACAGTTACATCTTCAAGAATCTGAAGCACATAGACTATATTAGCAAAACTGTAACAGAAAGTCTTCACAACAGTATGACATCCGTTACAAAAAACATTTTGTAAAAATAAACATACTATAATGCAGTATATATTATTCATGAGATTTTTTCAAACAGTGCTCCTTTTTATTCTGTTCTGTGTACATCAGGTTTAAATCCAGTATATTATGAACAGCTAATGGCTTTTTTGCTTTTGGGTACGCTAGGTAGTATGCGTTACTGTGAACTATTCTCTGCCCTTCGAACATATTTAAGTTTGGAAATAAACTTGTTAAATTTTGAATTCTGCCGATAAGTGAATTTTAATTGGCTTACTGGTTTTACCAGCAGCCCTTACGACTTCTACGTTCTTTATGGACATCATTAACCTTCGGTTGGTACTGCGGTGTCTCTCCAGATCCCATTTCGTTGTTAAGCAGTCGGAGCGTGTGCTATCCACTTTCATTGGCCACATGGCCTTGAGTACCATTTCCACCAGTTACCAGCCAGCATGCCGCTGATCGGAGTAAGTAAACCTAGTTGTTTCTAAATAATCGGAGACAAGGCCACTGTGGAGTCAGCGCGGACTCCGTAACGCGGGGACAGCAGTGGGAAAAAAGTTCTTTTGTAGGCGGTTAATCTGTTACTGCACGTATGTATTCTCTACTGCTTGATTTTTTGTCTTTCGCAGAATAATGGAGCGCATTTATAAGGATGAAGATAGTCTGAAAGAACTACAAAGGAGGCAACGAGAGATACCGTGTAGTTGTTATGATGATCCTGAGAGTTGTGCAGTGAAGTGAAGAAAATGTCCAAATTCATGATGACGACCAAGACGATCGATTAGATGTCCTCCCTGAGGATGAAACTTAATTCCCAGAACGCCTTCCACCAACTCAGTCTTCATACTCCTCTGACAATGTATGTAGAACTTCCGATTTGGGAAAGACCAAACAACCAAACAATTACTTGGACACATACGACTCTACTGTTCCAAGGGTGAGCCAGAGTACCGGCTAGGAACCTTATTATCCATCTCCCCAACTTCCTAGAGCTGAAGGAGATGCTAAAGTTGCTGTCGGCAGGTGGGCCGCTTTCACTGTATATAACTGACGAAATGGACGAGACTATTAACCTTTAAGTCACGAAGAAATAACCGGCATGAGAGCCATATATGAACCTTGACGGTCGTTCACAGGGCTCCCGAATGTGATTACACTGAAAGCTTCGACTGATCTCTTGTTTTTCTCAAGGGTACTGAAAGATCGAAATCTAAGGCTTGACGATCTGTACAGTCGGAGGATTGTCCCTCCCTCCCCCCTCCTCCCACGCCCCCAATAATTCTGTGAAGTTAGATCTGAAATTGAAATTTTAGTTGCGTGAATTGAGATTTGACTCAAAGTCACTCCCGAAGAAAGAAAGCAAAAGGATGAATTCGCTCCTTTCCAAGAATTGTGTCTCGTCTATTGGGAAAACTACTCACCGTCTGAATATTCCAAAGCTGACGAAACGTTCCTTAGCTTTAAACGACGGTGTGGTTTGAAAATGTATTTGCCAGAAAAACCAGACAAATACGGTATACAATTTATATCTGGTTGTGACGCAAAAAACGTTTCATTCCTACGGCTGGATCCCATACATTGGAGAAGTCACCATAGAACAAAAAAATTGATTTATTAGCGTCAACCAAGTATGTACTGAAGTCAGCGGAAAGTTGAATGGCAGTCATCGCGACATCACCATCGATAACAGGTTCTTCTCATATCAACTGTCAGAACAGCTGCAAAGAAGGATACTGACACTGGTACGAACCCTAAGGAAAAGGAAAAGAGAGATTTCACCTCAACTAAGGTTATACCATGAGCAGTTCGAGGCTCCTGTTTCAGCCCGGGAAGATGATGGTTGCTTTCAATAAAACACCGAAAAAATATGATGTTAATGTCTGCCACGTGAGGTAATTACAAAATCTGCAAATCCATAAGTTGTTGAATTTCAAATCTTATATCGGGTTTTCCCGGAATTTGTTGGATTTTACAACTTGTCAAAATGGCATGTAGACATGTATGAAAAACTTTGCAACAATTACTCAACTATCATAACAAGCAGGCGTAGGCCATGATGTACTTTTATTGTGTCCCTGATACCGCAGGCTTAACCAGCATTGTTTTATTCAAGCTGAAAGGGACAAAATGTACCGGCGCCAACTTCTTGAAATCTCTGATGTATTCACTAGCAGAACCCCAAAAGAAAATTAGAGTGTACACCGCAAACCTATCTACAGTTCTCCGAGCCGATATAAGGAGCATCACTAATCTTGACGAAGAAACCACGGCTCCACTTCCTGATGTGCAGCCGCTACGAAAACAAAGATACCGGTGACTTCTTACCCTCAGTGTGCTCTAGTCAGCACACAAAAATCAACAGTATTTGTCACCTTTGCAAGAAGGCAGTTCGTAAAAGCGATGTGCGTACCGTCCAAACATGTGTTCCATTTTTGCACGCTCTTACGGAAAGACTCTGCTTGTAGGCAATTCTACATGCAGTTTTCTTTTCGTTGTTGTTTAAAAGTGTTTGGTGTTTTGCAGTACACTAGGTTTTTCTGCCACTTTCATCAGAAGACGGCTGAGCAATTGGTCCAGTATACTTTACTGCCCCCCCCCCCCCCCCACCACTTACAAGGGGAAGGCCTCAGACACGGCCAACCGATTCAGCTCAGATTTGGCAGGTCGCTTGTGTACAACCTAAAGCGAAGGACTCCAAGATATTTTGGGTCAACACCCCCGCAACTTTGAGAAAATCACCCCTAAAGGTTATGACGAGCAATCGATTCAAAACTGGAGGGATCGATAGATAATTGTAAATAGAGCATTTTTCATCATCGGGTATGGGGTCCGCAAACGCAAACTTTTCCAGAAATCGAGGTAAGAAACTTTTACAACTGCCGCTTTTGTACCCACATGGTAAACACATTTCGCCGCCATCATCGATAGAACAACGGCCAAGGTAACTGCCTGAGAATCGGAGAACCCGGTTTCGAATCTCGAAAAAACCTAGTTGCTGTTATTCTTTTCGTTTGTATTTTTCCATATCTCAATTGATTGGGATAGGAGGGTTAATAAGGTAAGTAAATCAATGAGGAATGACAATAATAAGGTAGGCAAACTAATTTCCAAAACGCCGTGAGTTACTAAAGTACTAAACTTTTAAGCCTTGTCACATGCCGGCCGGAGTGGCCGTGCGGTTCTAGGCGCTACAGTCTGGAACTGTGTGACCGCTACGGTCGCAGGTTCGAATCCTGCCTCGGGCATGGATGTGAGTGACGTCCTTAGGTTAGTTAGGTTTAAGTAGTTCTAAGTTCTAGGGGACTGATGACCTAAGATGTTAAGTCCCATAGTGCTCAGAGCCATTTGAACCATTTTTTTGAACCTTGTCACATGAAAAACAACTCCGAGTAAGAGTGCTGCGAATTCCTCACGAGGGATCTCGTCTGTTTATCCTGTAGTAAATAGTTATTGTTTGTTGTGTCATTTCTTTCAGGTGCATAATCTGAATAATGGAGGATGTACGCCCTTCGACTAGCGCTGTAATATATAGTTGGGAGCCTGTCACAAACGGTGGCAAGCGCGAAGTTACCGACGCTGTGTTTTGGTTTGTACAAGTGTTGCAAGACAGATGCATTATCAAAGCACTGCCGGAAGCAGGCAGTTCTGTTTCTCGGCGGTCCAGTTTGATAGGAGCGGCAGTTGTAAAACATTCTTACCTCGATTTCTGCAAACGTATGCGTTTTCGGACACCATACCTGATGATGAAAAATGCTCTGTTTACAATTATCTATCGATCCCGCCAATTTTGAGTCGATTGCTCGTCATAACCTTTTGGGGCGATTTTCTCAAAATTGCGGGGGTGTTGACCCAAAATATCTTAGATTCCTTCGTTTTAGGTTGTACACAAGCGACCTGCCAAATTTGAGCCGAATCGGTTGGCCGTGTCTGAGGCCTTCCCCTTGTGAGTGAGACGGTGCGCCGTGGTTCAGGCTAGGGAATCGCATTTTAGAGGTCCACTTCCGGTAACATGTATCCATGTCTTTGTGGTTATCCTAAGATTGATTCAGGAGAATATTAAAACCCTTCCTACCGCAAGACACGGAAGATTTACTTGTCTATCCTTGCCCGATCTATGTTTGTGTTCTGCAATCTCTTAGTCGTTCCTTTTTAGGATCACCAGTCACGAGGACTTTGACGACACAAGTAGGACCCTAAGTGGAATTCATGATGAAAATTCACGTCTTCTGTCAGAATAATTTGAATAAAATAGCAAATAATTTTTGCAAGACCGTGTCGTTCTGTATTCGCAAGACTTCGAGTGTACATTTCATGTAACATTCTCAAATTTCCGCTCATCGTGGAAAATTAGTGGATTACCTTATTTCCATTGTTTGGCACTGAATCTGTAGTGTTTATTCTGTAACGCCAGTTCCGTGTGGGCTTTCTTTCTATGTGGCTTTCGGATCCTTTGATACTTTATCTCAGCCCAGGACTTGCTCCATCGCCGTGGTGAAAAAGCAGCAACTCACCTGCCTGAGGAGATGTTATACGTAAACTACAGGCCATCTTTCATGCTGTCAATGATGTACAAACAAAATTCTCCTCCTCATGCGAAAATCTAAAAGCATACAAAAAAGTTACATCTCATTTGCAAGGGGAGTTAATTCACAGTTACTAATCACACATCAGCTCTCCGTAATAACATCTCGTAACCAATATTACTGTTCGGCTGAAACGTTCATCCGTTCCCAGATGTATGTTATCTGTCTAACGGATTTTGAATATTTCTTGTAACTATTGAGTGGACCTAAAAATTTAAAGAGCTGTCGTAAGCTACTCATTAATCTTCACAACTGTCTCTGTTCATAACAGATTTTGCGCACAATATCTACATATTATGTTACTTTAAAGCTCTAACACAGTAAGTCAGGTATTAGAGTTAGAAATATTAGGCTTAGAAACTGTGTTTATGTATAGGGCCAGCTCAACTCACAGCGCTTAAATTACCCAGACTATATTTGATACGTCCCCTTAGAACAATTTATACAAGACTATGCTTAAACTGACACACAATATTTTTAGCGCAACGCAATCTGACTATCAAAGATCCCTGCAAAAGAATGGCCCTGAGTAACATTAAACTATACCTTTCAGAAATAACTTACCTCACAAAAATCTTCATTACTCGAACTACTGCAATACACCGAGCGCCACTACTGCCAGCTAAATAAAAGATTCAAACTACGAAAGTCAGTAACTACTGATGGGGATAGTTAGCAAATGAAAGATTTTAATAGAGAACAAACACTGTATTTACCTTAATAATCATAATATATATAGCAGTTCAATTTCAAAACTTCCGCCATCTCTCTCCCCACATCCACCACTGCTGGCGGCTCACCTCCAACTGCGCAACGCTACGCGCTGTTCACGTCCAGCTGCCCAACACTACAATGGCAGACAACAATGCAAACTAGCCACAGGCTGCACACAGCGCAGCCAGTGATTTTCATACAGAGCGCTACGTAACGTTGCCAATAATAAAATATAAACAGCCTACTTACATAGCCCCCATGCTCCCCACCAAAAATTTTACAAAATATTTTTGGGCAGTGGCCAATAATGATTTGAAAAAATTTTTCATAATTACAATAACAAAGATATCAAATGCACACACTTATTTATACAATGTTGATCAAAAGCTAAAGTTTTCTCACAGTCCAGAAAGACAGTCCAGATTGTTCATCACAGTAAAATTTCAGTGTTTTTTTTTCAAAGTCTGAGCAGTAAAAGAAAATGCACACGGAAGTAGTGGATTTCCATGGAGTCTTGAAGAAGCAGTGTTGTCCTTCCCACGGAAAGACAGTGTTGACTCTTGACATGCTGACAGGTAATGGGCCACAACAGAGCAAACCCACAGCAGAGTCATTCGAAGTTGATGAATATTGGTAGGTAGGTCATCACAGAGTAGACCCACTGTAGTCCTGGTAGAGATTGTGGTATTGGTGGGCCATCAAAGATGCAGACCCACTGTAGTCCTTGTAGAGATAATGGTATTGGTGAGTCAGGAAAGGTGTAGACCCACTGTAGTCCTTGTAGAGATGGCCAGCAGCCATCTGCTGCGACTGTGCAGGTGCACAATCACCATCGAAGAGTCTTTCAGAGAAGATAGCAAGTCCATAAACCACCACTTGTGCATGCACAAAGTTTTTGGGAATTGTCCTTAGAACCAGCAATGCTGTTATCCAGTCCCTTGCTGAATTATTAACACATGTTCAAACACTAACAGTCCCTACTTCTCACATATTGTCCATATACTATGACCAACAGAAATGTGTGCAGTGAAATGAATGCTTACAAGTTACTTAATTTGATGAACTGCTGTCAATTACAATTTTATAACATACGAATACAATTACAAAGGTACAAAATACATCATTAAAGAACACAACAATACAGATAACATTTGTAGTACAGGCTTTACAAAAGAATAGAAATAACATATACATCAGTGTTACAGGAATCATGACATGAGTACATACATAAAAGATCAGAATAACTTGTGAAACATCAACTTCACACATGAGCATTAAAACAAAACAGAATAAATAATGTCTAAGCATATTTATAAGGTAAATAACATATTATTAATGCCAATTATATTTGAGGATAACAGTATTCCTCATCATAGTAAATGTAGCTTAATATTAAAAGAAGAAAAAATTCTATGAAAGTACACAGAGACAGGAAGAAAACAAATACACAAGGGTACACAAACACATAGTGGGATAACACCAAAAGGAAAGGACAACACACAATTACATATTGGGAAAAAGCAGCAAAGAGGAAAGGACAGGGTTTGTTTTACTGCAGTATTTTGCATGGAGATCTCCCTTCGTTCATCATTATTCACAAAAGTCCTACCTATACCTGCTTTCTGTACTTTTTTCGTATAACTTCTCAATACATTTCTTCCAATTCATTGCAACTCATTCTCTTGTAGGCTACCCCTCTTAAGCTAACTTAAATCTACTGAGCTCAGATACATATACCAAGGGATGAGGCAATGCAGCATCACATAAAACAACTAATATAAACAGCAATGAAAAAAACGCAGATTTGCGAAGCAAGCAGCATTAAGAAATTAGCAAAGCAATTGTAATATTACAACTAATATAAGGCAATGTGCAGCAAACAATAAAAATAAATCATTAGTAAAACTGGCTTAACAGAATAATACAAAGTCAAATTCAATAACACTATGCCTGGCAAACAGCAGTAACTTATAGCTAAACATGACATAGCTCAAGCAGAAAAAATATTACACTAAAGACAACAATGCAGACAAGGGAAATGCATATTCACATCTTAATGTCTATGTAATTAAAGTGGTGCACCACAACTTATTCTACGATAAATATTACCAAGTAGTTGAAAAGAAAATTATTTATGCAGTTATTGTTATCAGTCCCTTCTTATTGTTCTTGCCATTCCAAGAGCTCCTTTTTCGAAGAATGTGGATCATAAAATAATTATTTAATAGATCTGTTGACAGAAAGTGTTCACATTAGCAAATGCATTTAAGTTTATTTTATAAAACCAATGCTGCAACACAGCTGGAAAACAGATATTAAATGAAATAAGCAATTACGCAAACCAAAGCATAAAAATATCATTCAGTAGTCATGTGCCATTTCATAAGTTAGTAGAAATTCTCTCAACTCTCGTAGAAAGACGCTTGTCATAATCAGGTGTGCAGATGTAAGTATCTTTCCAAGTAATGAGGGTGTCGCATTTGCAATATTTTCTCTAAAGGAATGTCAATGGCGAGGATAATGGCCTCCCTTTTTTTTTCTACCTGTGCTTCCAGAAAGGCACACCCTAATGGCTTGTTCTCCAGGTGTCTGACACAGCTGTGTGCTGACGACGCACATGCAGGTGGTCACTTAACTTTCTTACGGAAATATTTATGACAGCAGTTTCCGCTAAAATATAAAAATATAAAAATATTTCACAGGTCAAGAATTATCGTTGAAAATGTGTAGAAACAAAATCTTATGAATATAACAGTGTCCAAAAAATTTCACGCATTTACACACATTTCACAACTCTTAAAGTACAATTCTTGGATTCCAACATCCTTTTTCACAAGTCAAGAGTCCCTACCCACTATTCATTACTCCTTACCTTATTACACATATATGTATTCATCAACATCATCATTATAAATATGTAGCATATAGCCTCAGCCTATTAATCACAAACATACCTCAGCAGCATAATACACATCGTCGTCGTAATAATAACATCATAACACCTCAGTCAAATCTCAAAATCGTCGTAGCTTCCTGCAATAACTTCAAAACCTAAGGAAAATTCTCTGCTCATTTAAGTAGTGTCATCTACCTCAAACGTACTTTAAAAATCGTGATCCCATACCAAATACATCATTCAAAGCTCTCATAGTATCACAATGGTTCTGAAAAAACTATGAACAGTTCACAAAGCACAGACAAAATACAATTTCGTAAGTGTGAAGTTATTCAACGGTGTAATTACGTAAACATGTGTCACTGACGTAGTAAAAAACATGTTTATCTCTCAGTTAAATGATCAGATAGCTGTGTAATTTATGTATTAGAGAAATATGGTACCGATGTGTAAAGTTGTATAAGCAAATACCATATTAGCTAGGGCTCCTTGTGCTTGCCACACACATGGTACACAAAGTAAGCGTGTACCCCCCCCTGAGGATTAATGTAATTATACCCTCAGGTGTTACAGATTACTGCAATGGAATAAAACGTATCACGGAAAACTTTCTTTGTAATTCAAAAACCTTTAAAAATAAATGTTTTAAGTATAAAATTAATCACTCAAATACGTGTCCTGTAGCGCTAAATGTGCGTCTTGCTGTAAGATAATCTCTGTGGAAGTGTCGTAGTTATTGTCCTCCGAAAGCTAAGTTCTGCAGAAGTCCATGTACTTACCTCATGTTAAACAAAAGTGAAATGCTTTGCGTGTAGATAATTTAGTTATTACGCTTATTGTTGTGATGAAGAAAGTACTGTGCTGTAACGTATTGTTGTGCTACGAAAGAGGCTGTCTCATTGTAGCTATACCACAAAAGTTACTGTTAAACATGTTTTACTTTCCAGAAGAATTCAGAAAAACTGTGCAGATATAAAACAGATAAACCGCAAAAGCAACATTGTAAATTGTCACTCATTAGTAACATCGTGATATAATCGTGTAGCTGTCACATAAACTAACCACTGTGTCATCTGGTATCTCTCAGAAAGTACTTTCATTCAGAATGTATTTTCAAGTAAACCAAAATGTTGCATTAAAATCTCATTAGCAGTACCAGTATATGTTCTAAGTATGTGAGCCTTATAGTCGTTACGTAATCGTGCAACTAACAAGCAAGAATGTACACACACAATAACACTGTGTCGTCTGTTCACAATAACAATGCATTCGTAATTTCTGTTTAAATAAGTTCTCTTGGTTCTTGACTGGATATTTAACTTCAAACATTGTTGCATGGTAACAGTTTCTAAGTCTGACAATGCATACTAGAAACGTGAAGTGAAACGTTTTATGGGAAAGACAAAGTTAAAAAGCAGATTATCTGTCAATAAATGGTTTTACATGTGAAATGTGTAAACCTTTACTCTTCCTAGTACGCAGAGTTTCAACTTCAACGCAATTATCATGTGGTATACGTCGGATTCTGTAAGGTCCATTGTAAACTAGAAAGAATTTGTGACTCAAGTGTTTCTTCTTATGTGACAATGAATGACCTTTAATGAGAACTTTCTGACCAATATATAATTTCTTTGCATTTGCTTTACCATGTAGTTTTCTCCTTTTGTCTGCTGCAGATTTTATATTTTTAAGAGCCAAATCAATTATGTCTTTGTGTCGAAGTTTACGTGTATTCGGGAAAGGTACAAGCTCTCTGATTCTGTTCGGTGGTTCTTCATTCTTTAGTACAAGAGTAGGTGGTAGAGCAGTGGAATCATGAGGCATTTCATTCAGCACATTTTGAAATAAGTGTAAATATCTGTCCCAATGCTGATGCTTTCTGTGACAATAAAGTCTGCAAAGCTTATTGATTTCTTTCATAATCCGTTCAGATGGGTTACAATGTGGTGAGTACAATGAAATAAAAACAGGTTTGATTTTATGATTCCGAAGCAGCAGATCTGAATTGCGGTCCGTTATCTGAAATGACTTTAGCAACGTGGCCAACTTCACGTAAGAAATGTTTAACAAAGGCGTTGGATACAGACCGTCCAGTGGCTTTACGTAACGGAGTGAAAGAAACATATTTTGAGGTAAGTTCAACAGCGACTAGAACGTACGAAAATCCATTAGATGTTCTGACAAGCGGTCCCAAGAGATCAACAGCAGCAAATTCTTTTAATTTAGAAGGAATAATGGGAAACAATGGAGCACGATGGGAGATAGTAGATGGTTTCGCCTTTTGACAAAGTTTACAAATAGACAAGACTCTTCGAATTCTCTTTTCCATGTTGTTGAAATAACAAGTCGTCCGAAGAATATGATAACATTTTCGTGGACCAAAATGTGCGTAGCTGAAATGAATGTACCAAATGAGCTTATTAACAAAATTGCCTGGAATGCAAAGTACCCATAGCTTGTCATCAACAGTGCAGCGTTTGAACAGTATGTTGTTTCTTACCAGGTAATAATGCCGAATCTGAGTGTATGTCTTTTCATGCCATTTACTTTTGATGTCTTTCCAAATCGGATCTTTATCTTGTTCATGAGCAATGTCCTTTAAAGATGTGGTGATGAAGTTTTCAAAGGCGACTTTCTGAATGTAAAGAATACTGAAATTTTTCTCGAGGTTGCCTTCTGTGTTACTTTTCTCAAGCCCAGCCGGTGCGCGTGACAGTGCGTCCGCAACAATGTTCTCCTTGCCGGGAATGTAGACTATTGTGAAGCGGAATTCTTGCAGAAACAATGCCTAACGTTTTAACCTGTCATGATTTAATTTTGAAGACATAAGAAATTGTAATGCACGATGATCACTGTATACCTTTACGTGCTTACCAGAAAGAAAGAAACGGAATTTGTTAAATGCCCAAACGATAGCTAAAGCTTCTAATTCAGTAACGGAATAATTTTTTTCAGTTTTTGTTAGCACTCGGCTAGCAAAAGCAATGGTTTTCTGAACAGTAGTGTCATTTTCTATGGCTTCTTGAAATAAGTGGGCACCAAGACCGACTTTAGAAGAATCCGTGCTAAGGCAGAAATCTTGTGACAGATCTGGATGAGCTAGTATTGGCGCGTTAAGTAGCGATTCTTTCAAAGAATTGAATTCCAACTGTGCTTGTTCGTCCCAGTTCCAGATAGTATTTTTTCCAGTGAGAGAACAAAGTTTTGGTGTAACAAGAATTTGCGTATTCAGAAAACGACGGTAAAAATTTACGAGACCTAGAAAACTGCGGACTTGTTTTTTTGTGGATGGAACTGGAATGGCTCTGATTGCTTCTAGCTTTTCAGGATCCGGCTGAATGCCTTCAGGAGATATAATATGTCCCAAAAACTTCACCTTTGTGCTACCGAATTCAGACTTTTCCAAGTTAACTGTAATTCCAGATTCTGCAAAAATACGTAACAAACTGTTGAGGATGCGGTTATGTTGTTCCTATGAAACTTCTGCTATTAGAATATCGTCCACATATAAGGTGATGTGACGTTTTAAGAACTCAGGTAATATGGAATTTAACCTGCGAATGAATGCTGCCGAAGAAATGTTCAAACCAAAAGGAAGTTTCCGAAACTGATAACAAACGCCGAAACAAAGGAAAGCTGTGTATTTTCTACATTCTGGATGAAGTTCGATCTGATAAAAGCTGGATCTGAGATCAATGGAAGACAACACTTTTACACCATTAAAATTTTGAAGAAGTTCTTCCATCGTCTGCGGCCTGTCTGTTTCAGGAATAATGATAGTATTGATTTGTCTCGAATCTAAGAAAAGCCTGATCGATCCATTTTTCTTCTCAACCACATGTAACGGATTGTTGTATGAGCTTACTGCAGGCTCAATAATGCCCTCGTCAAGCATAGATTGTATTTCTGTTCTAACACGGTCCCTATAATGCGCCGGAATTACGTATGGTCTAACACAAAATTTAGTATGCTCACGAACACGAAATTGGTATTGAAATCCCTTGATTGTTCCTGTTTTGTGAGTAAAAACTGTGGAATGTGCTTGTAAAATCTCAAAAAGGTCCTGCCTATCAGTGTCATTACAATTCTCAATTGTTTGAATTTTATTCTGAATTAACTCATTAATTTCAAATATGCCGTCGATGTCACCCCTGTCAGTACTTGCAGAGTGATTGTTAGTGTCTAGTTCCGTAGAAAATTCCGAACTGTTGTCTAACATAAGGTAAAGCCGATTAATTTCCTCGTCATGGTTTGAGAGCCAGTCTTCAAATTTCAAAGCTATTGACTTACCTTCTTTCTCTAAACTTATTTCAGCATCGTGAAAGCTTAAGATTGCTTTGTATTCATTCAAAAAGTCTACTCCCAGTATAATTTCCGTCGACAATAATGGAACAATAAGAAAGTTCATAGAGAAGCTGTGGCTTTGGCAAAAGAATTCTAAATTGGTTTGTTGGCGTACATCTACACTTTTTCCAAAGATTGCACCTTGTAAATTAATCTTATGTAACGGAAGTGTGGGGCAATCGTTCGATTTGTTGCATTTGCTAAAAGCTGTTTCACTAATTACTGAAATGGGACTGCCAGAGTCAAGTACTGCCGTAAATTTTACGTCATTTACAGTAATGTGAATCACAGGATATGCAATGTTGTTATGTTTTACGTCGTGTTCCTGGAGTAAGATGTCCCTAATGTCTTCCATATTTACGTAATTACTAGCTACGGCAGCTGTGCAGTCAGTTTCATAAGTACGTCTTGTGGCTGCCAGCGGTGTGAGTCATTGCCTATTGTCTCTCTGTTGGCGATCGTCGTTATTTGGATTTGGAGACCTAACTTCTACAAATTCACCGTGACGAGAATCCCGCCAGTTCTGATGCAGTTCAGGTCTGTCGTTACGATCATATCGTCTGTCGTCATGTCAGTAGATTCCATAGTTTCTTTCTTGTCGGTCACGTGGTGGAGAATTTCTCCCTGAGTCGTAACTGCGCGCTGGACCGTTGCGTCTAAAGTTATTCTGTCTCCCTTGATAATAATTGTTTTGGTTCCCATATTGTCTGTTTCTCTGATTGTCTCTGTGATAGTCATTACTGCGGAGAGGTGATCTTTCCCTGTAATTATTGCTACTCTGCCAACTGTTGTCATATGGGTGGTGTCTGTTTTGGTCACGATTTGTGTTGTGAGAATAGCTTTGTCGTGTCCAGTTATTATTTCTTTCATCGCGGAATTGCGACGGATGTGACCTGTAGTTGTTGTATTCCTGTTTTCGCGTTATGCCATTGTCAGTGTCAATTTCTAGTTGTTGTAACAGTCCCTGAAAAGCTTCAATGTCGTCTTTACAACGTCCTGCTAAAATAATATGTCTCAAATGTTCAGGCAGTTTGATTAAGCAAATGCGGATGAGTTCTGAGGGGCTGTATGGGTTTGACAGGTACTGATTCTTGTGCAACATGTCTTCAAAACATTTCACAAGACTGGAAAATTCAGATTGTTCGAAATGTTTCATCATTATGATGCTATGTTTTACTCAGTCTTGTGTAGCTTGAGACCAACATGCTGAGAGGAAGGCATGGTAAAATTCTCCTTCACTGTGACAATCGTGAATGACCGATCGCATTCTTACAGCTGGTTCATTCTCCAAGTAGCCACACATAAATTCTAACCTGTGCTCCAGTGACCAGTTGGGAGGAAAACAATGAGAGAATTGATGGAGCCACGCTTGTGGATGAATGTCGTTGGCAGAATTCTTAAACGTTTTGAATTTACGTGTAGTAATGAACAACTTATAGTCAAAATCATCGTGTCGGGGAGTAGCATATCGGTCATTGTTACGTCGTGTCGGCGGTTCCATCTCAAAATTCGGTGCACCTTGCCAATTTCTTTCATAATTTCCGAAATGCCCTGTGTTATTATTTTGTGGCTTTTCCGTATTTCTAAGTTCCTCTTCCCGTGTTGGAGCGCGAGTGTCCTCTGAAATATGAAATTTTTGTATTACTTGTGCCAACTGATGTTGTACTTCCCGCATTTCTCTTTTGTATTGCGTATTAATTTGATTCTGATTTTGTTTGAATTTCTTAATTTGTTCATACTCTTCTGTGTCAGTGATGGCTACAGGTCTTGTGTCATTCAGATCATCATCTACCTTTGCAGATAAGGTAGTGACCTGATCCGAAAGTTCGGCTACTTTCTCCGATAGTGAACACATTTCCTCAGTGTGTTTTTCTGAACCAAGTTTCAGAGTGTCCATTTGTGTTGAAATCGAATCTACAGTGTCCTTTAAGTTTTCCTGAGTTTTTGCAAGTTGCGTAACCGAATCGGTAGATGCAACTGAATCAATTTTAGCCCACAAGGTCTCATGATTTTCATGAACAATGGTTTGCAGTTCTTTTATGGCTGCTTCGTGATTCTGTAATGCATTTTCATGCCGCGAAAAAATAGGTTGAAAATGCTTACAAATTTGTGTTTTTACGTCATTACAGACTTTTTGACATTTCGATTCAATGTTATGTAACTCAGTAGTTAAATCTTCACGTGTTTGTTCAAGTGTGGTATCTAACTTCCGAAGATTTTGTTCCATTGTGTCTAACTTTTGAAGCTTTTGCTGTGTTTGTCTCTGATTTTGTTCCATTGTGTCTAACTTTTTAAGATTTTGTTCCACTGTGTCTAACTTTTTAAGATTTTGTTCCATTGTGTCTAACTTTTGAAGATTTTGTCCCATTTGTCTCTGATTTTGTTCCATTTGTTGCATTAATTGCAATAATAATGTATTAGTGTCTGGAATCTGTTTCTCTATGCTTTTTGGCAGTGCATTTTCACCGGCAACATTCACATTTTGACAAGCAGAAAATGTGTCTTGACTC
The DNA here is from genome assembly GCF_023864275.1 of Schistocerca cancellata. Classification (NCBI taxonomy): domain Eukaryota; kingdom Metazoa; phylum Arthropoda; class Insecta; order Orthoptera; family Acrididae; genus Schistocerca; species Schistocerca cancellata. The sequence goes on along the minus strand of NC_064626.1, from coordinate 60,077,738 downwards.
ATTTGAGAAAACGGTGAGGACCCAAAACCTAAGTCTACAGTATTTGCAGTATTGTGTTCTGTCATTTCGGATTCCTGAGGCGAGCTGTTGCCGACCGATCGATCGATAATGCTTCCCTGTTCACTATCTGTTTCACTGTCTACACCATTATTTGCCGCCCGCTCCATTTCCCTATGCACAATTACCAAATTACTACTTCGAATGTCTGTTAATTCACTACACAGTGGTGCTGATAAGCTATGCTCTTCGTCACTATTATTTATCAGTTTACTTTGGAGCCTAGTGTTACGTTTTTCACACGCCATTATTGTCACAATATTTCACACGATAACACAGAAAAGCACAATTTGAAGTGATTTTCATACAGAGCGCTACGTAACGTTGCCAATAAGAAAATATAAACAGCCTACTTACATATTCATCCAGTATTAGAAAATGAAAGGACTTAGCGACTTCCAACATAGTTCACACATAATTTCATATCTTTTGCAAACGTTTGTCACTGACACAACACACAGACTAATTAAAGGAAATAAATTTGTCGCTTATTACATTTTCGCTATGCATGTACGAAAACTTACACTTCAGAGATGACGTTTTAATTTATAGCGTCTTTACAACAAACTCCATTCATAACAGATTTTGCACGCTATATCCTCGATTACCACTGACCGTATAGTCAAAATTATGTCGTTGTAATAGGCGTTCTATTCTTTACAGAATGATGGGAAAGTGGGAGGGGAAGGTAGGATTTACTCGTATCAACTGGTCAAAATCTTCAACAGGAAGAAATCCAACAGAGGACATTACTGAATGGTAATACGACAAGACGCTACACAATGCCTTGTAATGCGCTGAAGAGGTCTGATCAAGAACTTAAAAGCGAAAGATATATCTTGAGGAAAGTCATAGCTCCAGTCAAAGAAAATAATGAAGTGAGGAGACTGCGCAACAAAGAACTCCACAGACATGTAAAACAGTTAACGAATGCCATTTGTAGCTGGTGGATTGTTTTCTATTGCTAAATTGCTCAGATGAGTCCTTCAAGATAGAGCTATGGGATATTTCGCTACTTTCTCAACAAGAAAACCAAGGCAATTCGCCCCTCTTAAGAAACAGTATCGGACAATGAACTATTATATGGGAATATTTTTTGACAATAATAGGAGCACCGATACATAAAAACGAAGAACCTGCCGCCGTGTCTGCTGCGTCTAGGCGTCAGTACTTCTGAGAAATCTTCACTGTCTGGTTTAATAAATGGCGCCATTTATATACAACTATTTTACAGCTGCAGTATCTCTGCTAAGAACTTTATTCCAGTCGGTATCGGCTCCTATTTCTGTTTAATGTATAGCCCCATTACATGTAAACGTAGTCTGCCATTAAAGGTGTTATAGTGTACATTTTATCTTTACGGCATGTTACATGGGAATGTTCCTATTGCTTCACTTGACGACGAGCAATAAACATAACAACGCGGTGGGGCGAAATAACAGCTCAGTACTTTGTACTCACAGGAAAAAAAACATAGAAGCTATTTGTTTCACAACGCTACTAGAAACGTTGTACAAACAATCATACATAACAGTGTTTTCAGGCAGAACAAACAACTTTTTACACTAGTTTCATCTATCGCTAACAGCAGTGTCTAGTTGTTGGAGAAAACGCGGGTACCACATGCTACACTAGTCGACATTAACGAAGAGATATTTAGAATTTAAGTTTGAAAATACACGAAAAAAAGAATAAAATCGTCTAGTTCGAAGAACCTAACAAGTATGCTACAATCGGAGTCCTTTCGGTGCAGCACTAGTTCGAGGATACGCGGATCAAATGACGCACAGTTGCGATTTTTATTAGACTAGCGACAACGCTGATAAATAATAGAGGTTGCGGTAGCTGCATTACCAGGCGCAGCTGTTGACATTAAGTCGCACGTGAGACTTCTGGGGTTTGGCTGCTCCTCTCGACGATTGAAGCAAGGAGGTACCGGGTGGTTACAATTAATGTGCAGGTACTCGCGGTGGTTTGTAATTATCGTACAACACCAAAGCTTGCAAGATACGCTAGTACGTTAAGGACACTGGGCAAAGTGTGTTCTTATACTGAAGCATACACATCTCCAAAAGTATTTCGAGCAATAAAAATGGAATTTCGCAGTTTAAGTCTCCATAAGAGGCTAATAAAATGTGTATAACAGAATTTTGTTTAAGGTTATAGTTGTTTTGATGTTAATTTTTCAGTTTTGTGTCACCCAGGACTGCTCTACTTCTCTCAAATTTTAAAGGACAACTTTTGTCAGAGGAAAGATAATGGAAAACTGCTGCACAGGATTATTCACTAAATAATTCTTAACATGTATACCAAATTTCAGGATGTTAGCTTTTATATTACCTGTGAAAAGGTACATCATAATTTTAAAAAGCCAGTTTACTGTAGTTAACATATAAAGTTTTTATTTCAATTTTTGACATGATTTCAGCATCTCTAGTGACTAATGCTGTCCATATCTGTAAGCTTAATTCTCTCCCTCGTCTTCCTGGAGTAATCTTTTCCCCTACCTGCTTGTTAAAGCAAACATGGAAAACAGAGCTTCAACTCCAAGATAATTATTCATCCATATAAAGTGATTGTAGTTCTGTGTTTTCCCATGTTCACATTTCTTCAGCAATTCAGAACTGGCTGGGTGCCTGGAAGTTATAACATATAAAACAGCACTTGGCAAACCATGCTTGTGGGTGTGCGGTTTTCAACTGGCTTCTGCCTAAATATATTAGCACTATGATATGTCACAAATGGAATGGTGAGGATTATAGTCTGGTGGAAGTTTTACATATGGAATTCGATATTTGCTTAATTTTTTTGAATAGCCTCCACTGTTACGACCGATTTCGAGCAAAGCAGGCTGATATATAAAAAACTAGAATCTCAGATACGTTTGTAGCACGTACTACTCAAAAAAACCACATTGTAAACAAAGGAACAAGCAAAGATGATCTTTCTCACAGCCTTCGTGACTCATCTAAAGTTCGTTTCGATTGTGTGAACGAAAAATTAACGCCCAAAAAGTTTCTATCGTAGAGAAGGATTGGATCACAGCATAAAAAGAGGGGCTTGGCAGAGGCAGGCACCGAAACAAACGTTTTAAAAATATATTTCTAACCAGAATTCGGTTATGAAACTTTTCGATGTTAGCGACTCAATGTAATAAATTGTGCAATAAAAAAAATGCGAATTTCTTCGCAATTTTGCCATTCATCTTAAGGCGGAACCGATTTACGCTGGAAAAAATTAGTTCCAATTTTGGCTACTAGACGCAAATCTGGCGCTTTGCAACATCTCGTCGACGTCTGCGATGCTCATATTGAACAAACTTTGTATGCGGTGGTTAACAATAAAATCAACAATATACCTTTCACGTGTCACGTCTCCCATTTATGCTCACGTCCCGCTCCTTATGCGTTACCATTTCTGTACATCTTTCTTGCCAGATTTGCACCTGATGGGCAAAATTGAAACTATTTTGTTCCAGCGTACATTGATTCCGCATTAACTCATTAGCATATCTAGAAAAGTTTCGCTGACATACGATGATTACAGATCACATTGGATCTCTGCGAGTACCTCCACTTCCATTGTAACAACCCCGATATGAGTAATGTTGACCAGATACTGTATATCTTGCATGTGTGAGAATAGGAATCCGCCATGGCTAGACCGTCATTTTATTAGACTTTTAAAATTATACTTAGTTTCTGACTCTATCTCTTGTAAATATATTAAAAGGCTCAAACATATTTTGCACCACTTGTTTATCTTAGAAGGTATGTGGGCTTGGCTTCAAGGACGCATGGAATGAGAGAATAAGCCTCATGTAGATAGAAATTTATTTTAATGTGAAATAAGAAAATAGTTACCTGAACGAAGAGAGTCTGCCTGATGGTGTGCTTCATTACGTATCGAAGAAATCGAAACCAACTGATATATAGCATTAAATAACGTCTTGTTAAACCCCGAGCATTACAATTCTGTATTCCATGCGATGGCATCAACAAAGTGGTCGGGACGTTACTGATAGAGGATGTCCCTGCCTAGGATGAGCACCTCTTGAGGTCATCCAGTAGTACTTTTTCCAGCGTCCTACATCAGATTCAAGTCAGCAGAAACCACGCGTGTCTTGGAGGAGAGTTTTGTGTCGTCTCGTTGTCACTGTAGGCTGTTACCGTTGGAAGCAAGGAGAGGATGTTGTTTGGCGGCCAGTATCCTCTTTCTATAACACAACTGGGCGCATGTATTAACAGGGTTCTTTGTTGACCAGAACAAGAAGTTACTTATCTTAAGCTAGTCCATGTGGTACAAGCTCTTCAGTAATAGTCCACGTTAACCTCACTGCTGGTGAAGTACACGACCCGCTACGTACATTGCTCTGGTCACTATGTGCTGCCGAAGACTTAGACTCTGATTGGGCCTGCGACTGCAAGTGACTGGGCTGCGACAGATACATCGGTGACTCACTGGACGACTGGGCCATCCGGCCCACGGCGGCGATGTAAATACTGGCGGTCGAGAGCGCACACACCTTCCGAGTTCCTCCTTGACCTCTCTCCAGATGGCTTCGCTTGCTCCGGCGGCTACTACCAGCCTCCTCGCAATGTAAATACTGGCGGTCGAGAGGGCACACACCTTGCGAGTTCCTCTTTGACCTCTCTCCAGATGGCTTCGCTTGCTCCGGCGGCTACTACCAGCCTCCTCGCAATGTAAATACTGGCGGTCGAGAGGGCACACACCTTGCGAGTTCCTCTTCGACCTCTCTCCAGATGGGTTCGCTTGCTCCGGCGGCTACTACCGGCCTCCTCACAATGTAAATACTGGCGGTCGAGAGGGCACACACCTTGCGAGTTCCTATTCGACCTCTCTCCAGATGGGTTCGCTTGCTCCGGCGGCTACTACTGGCCTGCTTGCAATGTAAATACTGGCGGTCGAGAGGGTACACACCTTGCGAGTTCCTCTTCGACCTCTCTCCAAATGGGTTCGCTTGCTCCGGCGGCCTCTACCGGCCTCCTCGCAACCTCTTTGCCGATCAGGGTTGTGGCAACAGCTTACGCCCGCAGAGAAAGCATTCACGAACTGAGCATAGTGTCTCGTGCATTATCGGCTGGAAATAAGAAGCCAGCACAGAAATATTTATTGTAGATGGACAGTTGGTTGGACAATCCTGCCGCGATGCTGCACAGTCCTAAAAGTTAAACTGGGCGTCGACAAGGGAGGTTAGTCACTCGTTCATTGTGCCACACCAAAACTTTTCTAATCAAGATTCTGCTGAACTTCGTAGCTGACACGTTTACAATTATAAAGTATTATCTGGGAAGCTAACATCGGCCACACAAAGCAAATTACATCTACATCTACATCTACATCTACATATGTACTCCGCTAGCCACCAAGCGGAGGGCACAATTCGCGCCAAAGTCATATTTCCCCCTTCTGTACCACTCGCGGACCGCACGAGGGAAAAACGACTGTCTTAACGCCTCAGTATGAGTTTTAATTTCCCTTATCTTTGAATGGTGACCATTGCGCGATTTGATTTTTTTTTCTTTATTGAATTTCAATTTCCCCCGAAGGGGGCGGGCTGGCAGCAGCTTAGTATGCCGCTCTTCAGCCTACAGATTTTGTGATAAAGATCAAGAGAATAAATAATAAAAAAACAGGCGATAAAATCGGAGACTTAAAGAGTAACATGGCGAAAAGAAATCGTGGAACTTAAAACAAACAACAGAGGGATGATGATGCTAATAAAATACATACGAAGCAGCCAGGGAAAACAATAGACAGACAATTAAAAAACACGGCGACAGTCTGGATTCTGTTCGCAAAAGATATAAAATTCACACCTGGCGACAGCATGGTTTCTGTTCGCAACACGAGAAAGACAAAACACTGAATAGTCACTGGAACACTGCACTAAAAAGTTGGCAAATGTGATATACCACAGTCGAGAGCAGGTGGGGGGGAACTGGACAGAAGATGGGAAAACAAAAAAGGGGGGAAAGGAGAGTAAAAGCGAAGGGGGGAACGGTGAAAGGAGCTGATGGAGGATGAGGACCCATAAGAGGGGTGGGGGGTAGACGCGACAGGGAGTGGGGTAGGCAGAGGAGGGGAATACAAAAGGACTGGGGGGGAGAAGAGAGGTAGGGAGAGGTTTAGTGGGGAGAAAACAGGACGGAAGGGCGGGGGGGGGGGCGATTGCACAGTTGGTGGTAATAATATATGCTCTACATTCTCGGTGCAGATCGGATTTCGGAATTTAGTGAGCAGCCCCTTCCGTTTAAAGCGCCGTCTATCTGCACATGTGTCCCACTTCAAACTTTCTATGAGATTTGTAACGCTCTCGCGACGGCTAAATGTACCAGTCATGAATCTTGCCGCTCTTCTTTGGACCTTCTCAATCTCTTGAATCAGACCCAACTGGTAAGGGTCCCATACGGACGAACAGTACTCTGACGCGGGACGAACTAACGTAAGCTATTTCCTTTGCTGAAGGACTGCATCGTTTCAGGATTCTACCAATAAACCGCAATCTATAGTTCGCCTTACCCGTTACTTGCGTAATCTGATCAAATCCATTTGAAATCATTTCGAATAGTCACACCCAGATACTTAACGGATGTTACCGCTTGGGGCATTTATTTTGTACTCGCACATTAATGGGGATTTTTTGCCTTGTTATACGCAGTAGGTTACACTTACTAATATTGGGAGATAACTGGCAGTCATTACACCACGCATTTATTTTCTGCAAATCTTTATTGATTTGTTCACAACTTTCGTGTGATACTACTTTCCTGTAGACCACAGCATCATCGGCAAACAGTCTAATTCCGCTGTCAGTGCCATTAACCAGATCGTTTATGTTAATCGTAAAAAGCAGCGGACCTATTGCGTTGCCCAGTGGCACAACTGAACTTAAACTTGTTTCTGTTGAAGTCACCCTGTTCAGGACGACATACTGCTTCCTGTCTGTTAGAAAACTTTCTGTCCAACCGCATATCTCATCGGATAGACCGCAAGCGCGCACTTTTTGGAGAAAGAGACAGTGCGGAACTGAGTCGAGCGCCTTTCGAAAGTCTAGAAATGTGGCATTAACCTTGGAGCCCGTATCAAGGGCCTGTTGTGTATCATGCACAAAGAGGTCCAGCTGTGTCTCGCATGATTGCTGTTTCCTGAAACCGTGCTGGTTTCTGCAGGTTAGCTTCTCAGAGTCTAGAAAAGTCATTATGTCTGAACACAAAATATGTACCATGATTCTACAACAAATCGAACTGGCCGGTAATTATGTGCATCCGATTTTCTACCATTTTTATAGATTGCTATGACCTGAGCCTTCTTCCAGTCCCGTCGCACTTTTCGCTGTTCCAATGATCTCTGACAGATGATGGATAACAATGGTGCTATATTTGTAGCAATGTCAACATAAAACCTTAAGTGGATACCGTCTGAGCCGGCCGAAGTGGCCGCGCGATTCTAGGCGCTGCAGTCTGTAGCCGAGAGACCACTACGGTCGCAGGTTCGAATCCTGCCTCGGGAATTGATGTGTGTGATGTCCTTAGGTTAGTTAGCTTTAATTAGTTCTAAGTTCTAGGTGACTGATGACCTCAGAAGTTAAGTGGCGTGGTGCTCAGAGTCATTTGAACCGTTTGATACCGCCTGGGCCAGATGCCTTCCTGGCGTCTAAGGATCTTAACTGTTTTACAATCCCAGATACACTAAACACTATGTCAGCCATTTTTGCGTTTGTTCGATAATTGAAAGGGGACATGGTGCTGCAGTCCTCTACCGTAAACGAGTTTTTGAAAGCTATGTTTAGAATTTCTGCCTTCTGTTTATCATCATCAGTTACGTTACCCGTATTGTCAGCAAGACAAGGTATTTAATTATTTGTAGCGTTTATAGATTTTACGTACGACCAAAATTTTTTGGGGTTATTTTTAGAATCCGCAGATAAAATATTGCTTTCAAATTCGTTAATAGAGTCTCTCATTGTCCTTTTGACAGATGCTTTCATTTCGCGTAATTTCTGTTTGTCAGCGGGGCGGTGACTACGTTTAAGAGGACTGTGCAAGATTTTCTGCTTTCTCAGAAACTTCCTAATATGTTTGTTGTACCAAGGTGGGTCCTTCCCCTCCCCTATATTTATGCTAGGCACATACTTCAGTACCATATAGTGGACAATACCTTTAAATTCCGACCAAAGATGATCAATATTTGTGGATGATAAAAGTGTATGATTGTACTCACAAACATTACGAAAGAAATACTGATACTGCAAAGATACTATAAAAAAACGTGCAAGTACGACTAGGACTCGAGCTGTGAGAATTCCGTACAGACATACTTATGTATACATCGGGTTTTTAACGCTTAATGTTACATACTTTTAGAGGTTGTACAGGGGACTCAGCAGATCAAGTTTTACTTAGGAACCCACGTCTGGAAACGTCATTCAGTCACACTACTGAGTGTCAGAGCTATAGCCGCTGGTGTCTGTAAACGTATGTATATACAGGATGATTACGTGATGTTACAGTTTCAGGGATGATGGAGGAGGTTGAGGTCAGGGTACCTTTACCGGAAACGAACGAGTTGGAAGCTGTAGCGAAAATCTTTCTGATACCTCTGACAGTGGAATACGTGTACCGGTACTGTTGTTGCTTCGGTTGCAGGGTAGGCAACTTTCAAAGGTAGTAGCATGGACCAAAGCAAGGAAAAATGTCTCCTTAAACATGGACTTGGAAACGCATACCTAGGGAGCCATGAGCACTTGCGCTTCTCGGCTAGTGTGAAACAACTCTCCTGTACTGAACAAGAGCTCATGGCTCTTAAGGTATGCATTTCACATGTTTAAGGAGACATTTGTTCTTGTTTTGACCTACGCTACCACCTCTAAAGGTTGTCTACACTACAACCTTAGCAACAGCAGTAGCGGTACACGTATTCCACTGTCAGAGATATCACAACGGTTTCCGCTTACAACTTCCGACTCGTTCGTTTCCGGTAAAGATATCTATACCTGCCGGTCGCATTGGCCGAGTTTTTCTAGTCGCTTCAGTGTGGATCAGCGCGACCGCTATGGTCGCAGGTTCGAATCCTGCCTCGGGAATGGATGTGTGTGATGTCCTTAGGTTAGTTAGGTTTAAGTAGTTCTAAGTTCCAGGGGACTGATGACCTCAGATGTTAAATCCCATAGTGCTCAGAGCCATTTGAACCATATCTTTACGTCAAACTGATACATTTATCCTTTTCCATCAGTCATGAAAGTTTGAAATATCACGGAGTCACCATGCATATACCTACATCTACAGGCGCCAGTGGTTATAGTTCTGACGGTCTGTAGCGTCGCTGAATTACTTTTCCGGATAAGGGTTCGTGCGTAAAACTTTATCTATTACGACGCCTCTACAGCCTCTAGAAGCGTGTAAGACGAACTGTGAAACACCCTGCAGAAAATAACATAATTTAGTGTACGTGAATAGCCTGGTGGAAGTCTTGATATTGGTCGCCACTTCGGTGTCTTGCGTGGGACTAACCTACCTCTCATATCCAACCAAGGAAATGGCGTCTACAATCTTTTGTGGAATCCGAAGCATGTGTAGTTGCTGGCGCCGCCACATATAGTTCAGAGATATAAGGAATGTTGAAATGAGCACTGAAAATTTCGTGGTCCGCCCGACATTGAAGCGCGCGACTTTCGGTTTCCAGACCCAGGCTTTACCAGTGGACCATCACGGCCAACATAAACATACAGCAAAGCGCCAAAGAAACTGGCATAGGCATGGATATTGAAATATAAGAGATATGTAAACAGGTAGAATACGGCGCTGCGGTCGGGAACGACTATATAGGACAAAAAGTGTCTGGTGCAGTTGTTAGATAGGTTACTGCTGCTACAATGGCAGGTTATGAAGTTTTAAGTGACTTTGAAAGTGGTGTTATTGTCGGTCCACGAGGAATGGGACACAACATCTCCGAGGTAGCGATGAAGCGGGGATTATCCCGTACGACCATTTCACGAGTGTACAGTGAATGTCAGGAATCCAATAAAATATTTAATCTCCGACATCGCAGCGGCTGGAAAAAGATCCTGCAAGAACGGGACCAACGACGACTGAACAGAACATCGTCGATATGAGCTTTCGTGTAGCGTTGGTGACTGCACGACACAAAGCTTTACGCCTCGCCTGGGCCCGTCAAGACCGATATTGGACTGTTGATGACTAGAAACATGTATCAAATTGTATCGAGCGGATGGACGTGTACGGGTATGGAGACAACCTCATGAATCCGTGGACCCTGTATATCGGCAGGGGACTGTTCAAGCTGGTGGAGGCTCTGTAATGGTGTGGGGCCTGTGCAGCTGGAGTGATATGGGACCCCTGATACGTCTAGATACGACTCTGACAGGTGATATGTTCATAAGCATTCTGTCTGATCACTTGTAACGGAACTGAAATGGTGGGCTGACAGTAATTTGGAGCCTGCGCGCCGGAAACGGGCGCGCTTGTGTGAGACTGCCAGGGAGTGCACCCTGATGCCATCTACTGGCGAAACTGGGAATTAGCGCTACCTGTCAGACAATGCACTAAGCTCTCGGAGTCAAATGTATTCTTTTTCTTGGTAATTATAAGTTATTACTGTATAATTTAATGTTGTAAAGCGCTAGTAGTAAATCATTATGACTGGTATGAACTCCAGGGTAATAAATATAAATATTCTTAAATGCTAAATGATTTCGGTAAAAAGGTGGTAGGGGAACGCCCCCACTCTTGGTGATACGAGTGTAGCTAGGGGTAGCTGGAGACACAGGGACTGAACAATGGAATGGCCTGGGGAGTGTTGACGTGATCGGACGTGCGTAACTATGCTCACGCAAAAGTGATTGTGCAACAGAGAAGAGGCGAATATCGTCGCCGTTTTTGGAGTGAAACGCGACGAATGGTTGTTGAAGCCGCCTCTATGCCACTGGGGCTGATTGTAAGAGTTCCTGCGCCCAGATTTTATGGCGGACGTGCAGTAGCTTATACGAGTGCTACAGCTCGTAGTTCCAGCCGCCATTAAGGGCATGAGGCGTCAAGAGCTGCGTTAGCCACATGCATCTCACCACCAGCACCGACACGTCTACCCAAGGCAAGACTGCTTGCAATTGTTAAATCGAAGTTTGTATACATGTAAAAGGAGAATACCAGTTTTCTTTTATGCAAGTGCACAGGACAGAATATAGTAATGAGTAAAATGAGGACGCATGTTGTTCATTGTAAAGTGTAGTAACCTCAAACATAGTATAGTGAAATCAGACTGAGGCCACCATCGCCTCTTTCATTTACAATTCTTTTGGTTGTAGAATACTTTAGTGTATAAGGATGTCGAAAAGAGCAATGGTCACACCAGAATGAGTCGCCTATTTATAGTTACTTAAATTTTTCTGAGTAACCTTTCAAGTAAAGTCACTTAACTAATTCTGTATCAATTGTCCAAAGAGTAATATCCAAAATCATTAAATAAGTTGAAGGATATAATTTTGTTAACCCAAGTTGCATAAACTGTCTTGGTAGTAATTACCAAGCCAACTCACAGAAATTGAGAGAGTATTTGCTTTGTAGAATCATCTAGAATGATCAGAAATAGTAATATTCAGAATTAAGTTTAAATTCAACTCAAGCCATTTCACTTTGAAACGAGCCAAAAATTGATTTATTCTTTTGCTCCTTCAGAGCTGGCGACCGTAGTTATAAGTATTTTCAGGAGGATTCGACGGTAAGTCTGCTGCTCTCGTCGTGCTGATAGGATTATCCACTGCTGCTAGCAGTGGTGATTGGATACATAAGCTCACTACCAAATTAAGTGGGTCAGGTAGACAGTGTTACCGTGTGAACTGTAGGGCACTGTAGGCCGTGGATCGAACCCGTTCAATCATCACAGCTCTTAGGGAAATAGTCCGGTTAGGAGTGTACTAATCATTAGGTAAATACTGGCGAGTAACGGTCAAAAATGTATACGCAGTTGAATTTAGCAAGGTCCACGTAGCACCTAGTTAATGTGGTGCAATGGCGAGGGTAGGAGTGGAGTAAAAGTGAGCTGAGCTTGTGGCAGCTGTGCTGTATTCAAATATTAACAACGTGAATTCACTACTACCTCTTACCATTAGGACTGAGCTATTTACAGTTAAAATACGTAGCAGTGAGCGCAAAGGCGTGACAGCTACAAGTCCGTATTGGTTTTATACATACGGAATTAGGAAGCGGGTCATTCCGTCAGTGGAGGGGATAAAAGAACCGAGTCAGTTGAGAACATACCCCATTTACTGATGGAAAGATTCGGCGGTTCGGTTGCACACTGTATAGATTTATGTCCATTGTGCATTCCAGTGCAATACCCCACTCGTCCAGAACTGCTACAGAGTGGCTCCCGGAATACTCTTGTGAGTTTAAACACTTCCGCTGGCCATCAAACTCCCCAGACATGACCGTTATTGAGCATACCTGGAAGGCCTTGCAACATGCTGTTCAGAAGAGATGTCCGCCCCTCGTACTCTTACGGATTTATGGACAGCCCTGCAGGATTCATAGAGTCAATTCTCTCCAGCGCCACTTCAGATATTGGTCGATCCCAGGTCACGTCGTGTTGCGGCACTTCTGCGTCCTCGCGGGGTCCTACACGATATTACGCACGTGTACCAGTGTCTTTGGCATTTCGGTGTAGATAGTTCACGTATAGATTTAGATGAGTGAGTATGCGAGTATCAAAATAAATGGCATATGTGGCCGCATCTTTTGATTGGAGTGGCTTAGAATGGTCCAAATCACAGTGAAGAAAAGGCTATGCGCTTTGTTGAACAGCTTCTCCTTGCCGACGTGTTAGGATGGCCACTTTTCCTTAGCCATAGATTTTTCAACATTTATTTTTCTCCAGAATGAGATTTTCACTCTGCAGCGGAGTGTGCGTTGATATGAAACTTCCTGGCAGATTAAAACTGTTCGGCTTTCGCGTAGAGCACTTGCCCGCGAAAGGCAAAGGTCCCGAGTTCGAGTCTCGGTCGGGCACACAGTTTTAATCTTCCAGGAAGTTTCTTTTTTTTTTTCTACTCAGGTGGTCTGCACCCACCGTTGAAAATCTGTATTCTTTTTGTTTCCAGCGAGATCTCTAAAGCTGGGAGAAGGTTGCGAGATTGAAATATAAGAGAGTGCGTCTCCTGTTCTAGCTTTTGCCTTACGGCCTGGGGTGACGCAATGAAAACATTAGATGCAACCAGGGCATTGGAATAGTTTAGTTCCGTAATAGGGCAGAAATGTCACTGTCGAAATTATTGAAACACCACTAGAAAATGTGATTTAGGATTAAGTTAAGCCTGTAGACAAAAGAGTGATAACACATACGTAGTTTTGTGTGAGTATGTTCTGCTATTTTGGGATTCGCAACTAGACCTGCTGCTCGTCGACAGAAGTAACCTTAACCGGTTACGTCATCCTAGCACACACAATGGACATATCCGCATTTCAGTGTGAACGAACAACCCCATGTATTTCTTCTGGCGACTATTTACCCTTGAGAGCAAGGACACCGGTGTTGACGTGGATGGGAGAATGCAACGTGTTAACAAACACTTTTCCTAGTGGTTGATTTATCTTGGTATACATTGTTACTGCCGCGAAAGTAACAATTGCGTGCTGTACCAACACTGCAGACCGTACTTCCCACTACAGCCACGTATTATCATATGCGTATATTATTTTTCAAGGTAACACGCCTTTTTCTGAACTCTTGCTGATCATACAGGGGTGAACGACGTATCGTTAAATTGGTTTTTTAACCGACTTCTGACACTGCACACCGATTTTCCATTAAACCTTCGTTTTTCCGGAAAATTTTAGCATGAGAGGTAACCGTAACAGTCTTAGGCAAAAGGGCATCAAGTTAACCGAATTTCCCGTCGGTTCTTGGTGGAAAAAGGTTATAATAGGTAAACTAGCGTTTTTCATTTATCAAAAGGACATCATGGCCTATATTTTACGAAGCTAACTTACTAATCACAAACAAGACTCCCTTTCCATATTATCTTATTGCAAGTACCACATTATTTGCCTTTAACGTACTTATTAAGTGAATAATTTGTATACAGCCTTGTCGTACATAATAACCATGACCATTGGGGTAGTCCATTATCGGTCCGTCGTATAAGCTGACTTTTATAAACGAACATACTGTGAAAAACGACAAACATATTTATCATTGCTGCCTTGAGCTGTGATTTAAGTATTTCTACGACGGTCTAACGCGCTTACTGTAACTAAAATGTGTGTCGAATTAAAGGTGTAAGTTATGTTACCCTACTGACAGTCCCTGATCTCTGCCTGTCGTAACAGCCAGGCGAATATTCCGAATGCAAAACACATTTCTCGACACTTGGAAATGTGTATACCAGGATGTATCACAAATTCTGGATTATTATTTCACGACGTTCGGTTCATGTTTAAAGATGTTCTCTCTTCATTCTCACAACTACCCTTATCCCAAGGACTACACTTATTGCCAATACTGTCATTATTTAAAACTGTAAAAGGGCGAAAGTTTCGCACTGGTGCCCTGGTTCGCCTGTAATGTAGCTGGGATGAAGCACAAGAACCGATTGTGGTTCACCAGACGAGTGCCGAAACCAACAGCCTGGAATTACAATAAAACGAAACTACCTGAGCTATGGAACTCAACAGACATACAACTGTCTTCTTCACAGGTCTGACTAATCATTCATTCAAAACCTTTGCTCTCACCGTCAGTTCCTGGCGCTGTGTGAACCGAAGGCAACAACTTTCAGTAACGTAATAACTTACAAACTTTTTCCGACAAACGTAAATTACTATTAAACGTTACAAATTAAATGAAAAATATTACTTTCAGATTATAGGTCAAATATTCTTACAAAGAAGAGAAGAAGAGGTCTGACGAAAACCCTTTAAGTGTTGATTACACAAAAACCGGAGGAGTGCAACTTGGAAAAAAAACACAGCTTAGTCACTGCATTAGCCAATGAGAGTCACAGTTTATAATTCAAAGGGTGGCCAAGTTACGGTGCACTCAGAGAGATTAAAACTGTTTTTTTGCAATGAGGGCAGATCAAAACAGACACGTCGTTTCAGATCGTTCGACTTCTCAAATACTGCCAATGTTTGGTCTGTATTGAAAGGCCTCTACCGTGGTGCACAGACAGAAGAAAAAAAAAAGACCGTCCACCCTCGTGGAAATGATAAAAATTTATCTAAGATTCGTAATTACGCTGAGAAGCGAGACCGGCTTCCCAACTTCTCACATGGATTTTCTTGACGCTTCTTGTAACATGGAACTTCATATCGAAAATTTATATTCCAAACCTTTTACATACTTATTTTAAATGTCCTTATGAAGCTCCTTGCGTGGTTTTACATGGATAGTTTGTTCTACGTATGGATTTCTTGTCCAGTGCGTTCTTTAATTGGTACTACTGTATAAAATAATTTGTAGTAACCAGTTTAACAGCCGTATATTTGAAAACAAATGCGAAAAAAATGTTCTTACCTGCAGATCAGTATACATTACAAATGTTATCTGAGAGAGTGAAAGAACTCTCCGTATATATTTCACTTTCTGGTATTACATTTAGGCGCTGTCTCTATCGAAATAGTCTTGGAGAAACATCAGCTGAGTTTGAAATGAACGCGAAAGTATGGTGACTTGGTTAGTAACGTCTGCACAATCTTCTAACACACTATTTCGATGTATTTTACGATTATTCCTCCTCAGTTTCTAATATGGTGCATAATATTTGCTGACTCAACCGTGTAACTAATGTAAGTAAGACATATTGGTGATAAATTGGGAATGAAGATGATGTTTGCGTGGTGCCGTGAAGCAAGGTATTGAATGGACATTTGTGTGATTAAAGAAGATCCATGTGAGAAATTAGTTGAATTAATAGAAAATGTAAGTGACACAAACGTTTGGTTTCTGAAGAGGGGTACTGGCATTTTCAGTAGTTGCATGCGCAACAGTCTGGATGATTGACTGATCTGCTCTTGTAACATCAACTGAAACAGCTTGCTCTTCTAGTACTGCGAACGGTTGAAAGCAAGGGGAAACTACAGCCATAATTAGCAGCTGTACTGTATGGTTAAATGATGGCATTCTCTCTGGTAAAATATTCCGGAAGTAAAGTAGTCCCCCATTTGGATCGCCGGGTGGGGACTACTCAGTAAAGAAGGGACAGCTGAAAGGTGGAAGGAGTATATAGCTGGTTTATACAAGGGAGATAAACGTAAAGGCAGTGTTACGGAAAGGGAAATGAACGTAGTTGAAGATGAGATGGGAACTTGATACTGCGAGAAGAATTTGACAGAGCTCTGAAAGATCAAAGTCGAAACAACGATCCCGGAAGTAGACGACATTCTGATAGAATAGCTGAGAGCTTTGGAAGAGCCCACCATTACAAATCTCTTCTATCTGGTGAGGAAGATATATGAAACAGGCGGAATACCCTCTGACTTCGAAAAGAATGTTACAATGTCAATTCCAAAGAAAGAAGTTTCTGACAGTTACGATAATTACCGAACCATAAGCTTAGTCAGTAATGGATGTAAAACGCCAACATTAAATCTTTACAGCAGAATGTGAAAGCTGGTAGAAGTCGACCTCGGGGAAGATCAGTTGGGATTCCGGGGAAATGTAGGGACACGCGAGACTGACCATACGACTTATCTTAGAAGATAGGTTAAAGAGAGATAAACCTACGTTTACAGCATTTGTAGACTTGGAGAAAGCATTTGACGATGTTGTCTGAAGTACTCTCTTTGAAATTCTGAAGGTAGCAGGGGTAAAGTACAGGGAGTGAAAGGTTATTTACAACTTAGACAAAAATCAAATAGCACATGTAAGAGTTGAGGGGCATGGAAGGGAAGCAGTGGTTGGGAAGGGGGTGACATAGGGTTGCAGCCTGTCTCCGACGTTATTCAATCTATACATTGAATAAGCAGTAAAAGAAACCAAAGAAAAGTTTGGAGAAAAAGTTCACGAAGAAGAAATAAAAATTTTAAGGTTTGCGAATGACACTGTAATTGTCAGAGACGGCAAAGGACACGCAATAGCAAAATGGTTCAAATGGCTCTGAGCACTATGGGACTCAACATCTTAGGTCATAAGTCCCCTAGAACTTAGAACTACTTAAACCTAACTAACCTAAGGACATCACACACACCCATGCCCGAGGCAGGATTCGAACCTGCGACCGTAGCAGTCCCGCGGTTCCGGACTGCAGCGCCAGAGCCGCTAGACCACCGCGGCCGGCCGCAATAGCAGTTCAAAGGATTGGACAGTATCTTGAAAGATGGATGTAAGATGAACATCAACACACAAAACAAGGGGAATGAAATGCAGTCAAATTAAATCAGGTGTTGATGAGGGAATTTGATTAGGAAAAGTAGAGAGAATGTAAAATGTAGACTGGCAGTGGCAAGAAAAGCGTTTCTGAAGAAGAGAAATATGTTAACATCGAACGTAGACTTTAGTGTTAGCAGTTTGTTTCTTAAGGTATTTCTCTAGAGAGTAGCCATTTATGGAAGTGGAACATGGACGACAACAAGTTTAGACAAGTAGAGAATAGGCGGTTTTGAAATGTGGTGCCACAGAAGAATTCTGAACATTAGATGGGTAAATCATGTAACTAATGACAACGTAGTAAACAGTATTGGGGAGACAAAAAAATTTGGGACACTACTTGACTAAAAGAAGGGATCAGTTGACAGGACACAGTCTGAGGTTTTAAGACATCACCAGTTTGGTGTAGGAGGGAAGTGTATGGGGGTAAAAATCGTAGAGGGAGACCAAGAGATGTATCATCTCTTGTATGCAGATTCAGAAGGATGTAGGTTGCAGTAGTTATTCGGAGATGAAGAAGCTTGCACAGGATAGAGTAGTATGGAGAGCTGCATGAAACCAGTCTTTGGACTGAAGACCACAACTGCAGTAGCAACTGACACTGTACCTTATTAGTGCTCAATGGTTCCGTAAGTCATAAATCTGAACAGAACATAAAATGTATTCCAATTTTCGTAAAATACTGTATTCGTGTGGTCCAAGGCCTTCATCTAGAAGTCCGGCGTCAGTTTAAACAAAAAAAAAGAAGAAATGGTGGTTTGAGAATATCCGTTTTTCTTGTAAAATGTGTGGTAATTCTTCGATAATCAGAAGAATGACCATTTCTGAAACCAAACACAATACTAGATTCAGAAAATAAATATATTTATGCTAGTCTCGGAGCTAAGTAAGACCTCTCTTTCAATCGGAGAATGTTCTCCTAACGCCCACAATCAAAGAAATGATTGAACAGCATTCGGTTTATCACCTTAAACATTTTTCAGAAAAGCAGTAAGTTGTTCTGATTTTTATTTTACTTTATTTATTTTTAATGGCAGAGGTGTTAGCAATTTTACAGCTTCTGAATAATATTTTCATTTTTTGCGATTTGTTTACGAATGTTTTAAGTTAAATGGTCCAATTACACTAAAGGTCCAGGAAAACCACTTCCACAACTCCAAATTTCAAGAACGTATTGCAATGGTCTAGGGGCTGTTTCGATATTTGCGTTATCGGCGATACAGGGATGACCAAAAATGTTTTTACCGTAAGTTAGCAGATTATGTACTGTTATCGATACCTAAAACCAAAGATAAGGTTCTAAAAACTTATGTAATGTAATCAAGGAACTTTATAAAAATTTAGAGACGTCAGAAATCCATGTCGAGCTGCAAGCAAGAACCCACGAAGTTTTCGAATTAAAGTTTCACTTATCCCTTTCACAGTTGCAGAAAAACATTTGTTTTCATATATAGCCATGAATAACTTGTATTACTTCAATGTTCTTGAAATAGTGGATAATTTTTTCCCTACTTTTCATTATTAAATAGTGTCAACAGATGCTATAATGCTGATTCGATGATTTATTACATTAAGGACGAGAAGCATTTCCTGCAAATCACTGTCGAAGCTAAATTGCAATCAGTTGGTTTATTTAACATTAACGCTCGATCTAGAAGGTATAATGCAATTTTATTGGGCTAAGATAACTTCATCTTGATTTAAAGCAGTATGGACATTGTTAACCAGACATTCGATTACAACTGAGTTCCTCTGTGAAAGATATAAGTAGAATGTGACAATTTTTATACAAACCGCATGCTCCAGGATGTGAAGAGTTGTTGTCGTTGTGGTCTTCAGTCCTGAGACTGGTATGATGCAGCTCTCCATGCTATTCTGTCCTGTCCAAGCTTCTTCATCTCCCAGTACCTACGGCAACCTGCATCCTTCTGAATCTGCTTAGTGTAATCATCTCTTGGTCTCCCTCTACGATTTTTACCCTCCACGCTGCCCTCAAATACTAAATTGGTGATCTCTTTATGCCTCAGAACATGTACAGGTCTATAAATAGTGGAGAGAACAATGTCTCGCTCGCAAGCTGTCATTTTGTCATTTCGTCTCAGCTCATCTCGTCTCACGGTGTCTGTATTGCGTTAGATCGTGTGTGCGCCTATAATTGTGTATATATATTAATTTCATAAGAAACTTTCATCTTATCTCAAAGTAATTTTGTCTGTGAAAGGGAAAACTTTTGTTATTCAAAAGAAACGATAGTTGATTGTTAAGTGAATTCAGGGAAGTGAGATAGGGAGTTACAGTAGACAGGAATTAATTCAAACTTGAAACTGCGAGGACTTCAATTATTTTCGATCTTTACATCGCAGCACAGCGCAGCAATCGTCATTTTTTCATCAAATGGAACGAAAGTTAACATAAGCATAGGATGAAACTTCCTGGCAGATTAAAACTATGTGCCGGACCAAGACTCGAACTCGGGACCTTTGCCTTTCGCGGGCAAGTGCTCTACCGAGCATAGGATGTTTGACTGCCAGCATTAATAAACACTGATTTTACAATAACTCGCAAAAATCACTTTTGACGTGAATTTAACTTACTTGCAAGAGTGTAAAATTTATTTGGATAGAACTTGCTTGAAGATTATCGTCTTTATTCATTGATTAATCCATCAAAGTTAAAGAGAGGAAGATACTAAGAAATATTCAGTTCCATTAGGAATCCTGTTTTACGACGAATTTTAAAAATAGTAAATTTTGACGTCTTCTAGCAAAGAAAATTAGCAGTTACCACCCCTTGAGATCAGGAAAAAACCGATATTAACAACGACTAACTGCTACCAAGTAGTTCACAAATATCAAGATTACGAGAGCTCCCACAACACCCGTCATTCCACTGTGTTACACCCCAAGAACACATTTTATTGCTTAATGCGTTCTGTTGTACAGGGTGGTTATAATTAAACTTTCGCTATTTGTAGACGGAAAAACATTTATCATGTGGGAACCCCACTTTGTAGGAACAATGTTCAGACTGTGCGCTGCAGGGTTACTGTTGTAAGTAGCGTTAGTATGGCGATTTGCCGTTAGGTGCCGGTACTGGTGCGGCGACGAGGGGTTGAAACACAAGTGTCAGGGTGCGTTACAGTTGCTGACAGTGAACGTGAATCTGCGCAAGGCTAGCACGGCTTTACTCGTAAAACTTTTTGAGCAAAACAACAGCAATACTGAAACTTCCTGGCAGATTAAAACTGTGTGCCCGACCGAGACTCGAACTCGGGACCTTGGCCTTTCGCAGGCAAGTGCTCTACAATCCGAGCTACCGAAGCACGACTCACGCCCGGTACTCACAGCTTTACTTCTGCCAGTATCTCGTCTCCTACCTTCCAAACTTTACAGAAGCTCTCCTGCGAACCTTGCAGAACTAGCCCTCCTGAAAGAAAGGATATACTGGCAGAAGTAAAGCTGTGAGTACCGGGCGTGAGTCGTACTTTGGTAGCTCGGATGGTAGAGCACTTGCCCGAGAAAGGCAAAGGTCCCGAGTTCGAGTCTCGGTCGGGCACACAGTTTTAATCTGCCAGGAAGTTTCATATCAGCGCACACTCCGGTGCAGAGTGAAAATCTCATTCTACAGCAATACTGCTGCTAATTCTTGCGAGTATCGGCTCATTAAAAGAGTACGAAGAGGTCGTCTTTACGCACCGGGGTTGAAGGGCATGATTCGGGAGTTCGAATTAAATGACTATTTGGGATCGCTCCTGATAGAGGCCGTCGACCAATTGCACCACAAATTGTTGAGGAAGTTACTGCTGCCATGGCTGAGAATGCTGGACGAGTATCTTTAAGCAGCGCACGAGCTATATCACGACAACCGGACATCCATGGCCCACCGTTGTTTCGGACAGCAGTAGAGAAGTCTCTAGATCCGTTACGGGGAAACGCGGATGCAGATAGTCGTCACACTGATCGACGTCGGTAATATTGCATGTAAACATGGTACAGAATTAAGGGACGTTACCCTCCCATGTGGATATTAACACGTGACCTTAGGGAGACTCAACCAGCAAAAGTTTTCTTATGACGACCCTGTTAGGTAGCGTCATTTAATGTTGGTACTTCACCGACACTATTTAAAAATAAACATCAATTTTGTATCATTCAACAATTTTTTTAGTAATTACGATTTTTCCGTCCCCTGCAACGTGCGAACTATTAGTCCTAGAGCAAAAGGGAACAGGATCTTTTTTGTATGAAATTAATTGTAGTTTAAAATTTTACCAGGAAACAGTGTCACTAAATGTCACGGTTTTCGAGATTTTCAATAAAATCCAAAATGTGAAATTTACACCCTCCTCCGCTCCCCCCCCCCCCCCCTTCCCCTTCACAGGCTCACGTTCACAGCGCATGGGCCCGGATTTTTAGTAAGTTGTTCATAACACTTCTCTCTCCGTACAAATATTGCCGACTAACGACTGCATTTTTTCGCTGGATAGGCTATGTAGAACAGGATTGATGGTGTGTGTGTTCGCAGGACGCAATCTTCAGTTTAATGCATTAGCGTAGTGCCCTGTCCCCATCTCTTGTGATAACGCCTACATGTTGATCGTGTTTTCTTGTCCTAAAATATCAGCAATGAAGCATCAACAACCGAATTTCTTACAACGTAAAAGCAAATATTTTTGGTTTTTTTTTATTACACTAGCAGAGGTATCCAACATGATGTCAGGCTGCGTAGCTTTTCGATTCTCTTTCTCTCTGGGATACATAATATTGAATTGATGTGCTTTGCATTCTGCACCACTCCTGGATGTCTGTAATCCCTAGCATGGGAACACCCTGCAAAAGGCTTTAACCAACGTCGCCCTACACGTTTTACCTGTAAACTGAATGGCAACAAGTCAGGAGAAGGGCTGCCCTATTTGGAGACGTGTCGTCTATGATGAACAAGTGTTACTGCTAGATCCGGCGTGAGGTACGAGCGTAAACACTGCAAGTGTGCAATCTGTTACAGACAGTGTGTTAGCGAATATGGCGCATCGTCATGATTTACCGAACTGTGAACGGAGGATGGTAATCAGTGCAAGATACGTGGGTGAGCAGCTTATCGGAATTTACACAAGAATACTGGTGTCTCAAATGAACGGCGCCTACGGTATCTGAAATAGGATGTTTACACGTGCGTAAACCGCCGTACACGTCGACTGTAAGTGTGTGAAGGACGAACGTCACGTCTCCCCCGCAGAACCATAGGGGTCAATGGTGGGTCTCCTCTCTCACACTGCCTCCGGTTAGAACGTGGGACGTCATGAATCTATTTCTACCAGGACTGAACAGAGATAAATGCGGCATATAGTCTTCAACAGGTGTTAATTTAGTGCGTTCCCATGACTACTGCCCGCTCAATGCAATTGCGAATCTTTAATAAGTGTGGGGCCCCGGTCTTACGAGTACGTTTTGCAGGTTGTCTAAATTA
This sequence comes from Schistocerca cancellata, assembly GCF_023864275.1. NCBI lineage: Eukaryota > Metazoa > Arthropoda > Insecta > Orthoptera > Acrididae > Schistocerca > Schistocerca cancellata. Next base: position 60,054,815 of record NC_064626.1, on the reverse strand, counting down.
CACACCACACTGGGAATTAATAAAGCAATTTGAAAGACATCAATCCACATGAAATTTTGTAGAATCTTCCAAAATACGAACAGTTAAATGTTCTCCTAGTTTATCTTTCATATTTGAAGTAATTTTGGTAATACAATAAAGGAAAAAAAAACGCAGCAAAAACAACTAGGGTTACAAGCGCCCATGTCAGAACCGTAGACGATGAAGACAAAAAATTAGTTAAAGACGACAACACGTTAAGCCCAATCGACGGAAGGAAAGACAACTGAAAACAGGGACTTGGAGAAAGGTCCATAAAATACGCCATAGAGAAACGGAGGTCCTGAGCTAAGGATTAAATGTCCTTCTCCATGTTGCTACGACGGATAAAAACCAAAACGCGGTCGACGGCCGGCGCGTCGTTTGCTAAAATGGCCGATAACTCAGACGGCAAAGGTAAACGAGTACATAAGTGGTTATAAAAGGGCACTCCGTCGTGAAAGGGCGAACCGTCAAAGGTTGAGGGCAATGGGCGCAAAGTGGTGGAGGAGCAGCACTTAATAAATTGCGGTGGCTAAAAAGACAGTGCCCAATACGCAACCTAAAATGATCTACACGCGGCGAGAGGGTTCAGAGGAGATGGTACAAGGCACTGGGAGAGGTTTAATTCCCCGGAGGGCTAGTGGTGAAGCCATAGTGACACCACGTGCTGACAGACGGGAACACAGAGATTATCGAAAGGAATGTAAGAACTAGAGGCCTGAGGTACGAGGACTGCAGCTTCAAGCGGCCTCGTTTCCCGTCAGACCGACGAGACCAGGGATCCACATAAACATCACAGTGGCTCCATCGAGAGTGACGAAGTGACAGCTTTCCTGAAGCTGCTGCGCTAAGGGATGGACGATATACAGCACATAGAGGCTCTGAAGAGCGCTCAGAGAGTCGGAGAAGTTGGCACAACTGAAAAGCCTGTGTCGCCAGATGTACTACGCGGCCTGATACACGGTGAAGAATTCCGATGTAAATACCTAGGCAGTGTTCCGGAAGCCGATACCGAGAAACGTCGGTGGCAATGAAGAAAGCACACCAGACACCACGGTTAGTCCGAGAGCCAACAAAGTAGACAAAGGTACTATCGCGAAGTGCCGCGCGAACGTCGAGAAACTTACGGCGGTAGAGCGAGGCTGGAGTGATGTCCTTAGAAAGCGAATGAAGGCTAAGGTGAACAGAGGCCGCCGCACAAAGCCGAGGTGGTGATCAAAGGAATCGTCGAAGAAGAAGGCATAGGATGGGTAACCAGGCACGCCAGAGAAACGGCATGCATATCCTCATTTCGGCGGCTTCTGCATACAGACTCTCAACTGGGCTAGTATAAAAGCCGACAGTGGCCAAACGGGTGCCACGATGGCGAATAGTATCGGGACACCGTAAGAGGGACGGATGTGCAGATGCATAAACGAAACATTCATAGTCTAGGAGACCAGTGTAAACTGGTCCCGATGTAAACTCCACCCCATGTACCGCTGTGGACGCGTAGGACAATGAGGGACCACGTACAGTAGGCGGCCAGGTGAGACACGGTGAACAGATAAAGAAAGTTTCCTACCGTGCAGGAGCCCAGGAATTCAGTAGCTTCAACGAGCGGAGGAGCAACAGGCCCCAAGCTGTAGAGACGGTGGAAGAAACCAAATGCGTCGCCACAAATTCATGAAACGCTTTTGTCAGTGGGAAAGCGAAAGCCATTGTCGATGCTCCGTGAGTAGAGACGATCAAGACAACGCTGGAAACGCCGCTCGAGGAGGCAAGTCCGTGGAGAACTGCTGTAGACGGCAAAATCATCAAGGAAAACGGAGCCAGAGATGCCCGGCGGAAGGCAGGCAGCAATAGGATTAATGGTGATAGCAAAGAGGACGACGTTCAGGATGGAGTACTGAGCCACACTGTTTTCCTGGATAACGTTGTCTGACAAGGCAGAACCCACACCTATCTTGAAAATTCGGTCTTTTAAAAAATCCTGAAGGAAACTGGTCATACATTCACAGAATCCCCATTTGTAGAGAGTAAGGAGGACCCAAGTCCTCCAGCAGATGCCATAGGCTTCCTCCAAATCGAAAAACACGGCCGCAGTCTGGTATTTCCGCAGAAAACCATTCATGACATGAGTTGACAAAGTGACGAGGTGGTCAACTGCAGAACGGCACGCTCGAAATCGACACTGTGCAGTGGTTAGTAAATTGCGACGCTCGAGCCACCATACCACCTGGGCGTCAATCATACTTCCATCACCTTGTAAACACAGCTGGCGAGAGAAATGGAGTGGTAGCTAGAAGGACGGCGTTTGTCCTTACCAGGCTTAGGTATGGTTATGACAGTGGCTTCAGGGCAGCGTCTGGGAAACGTGCCCTCTGCCAAGATGCTGTTGTACGTATGAAGGGAAAAGTGCTTGCCTGCAAGAGAAATGTTCTGCAATATCTGAACGCGAACATCGTCTGGCCCTGGGGCAGAGAAACAGGATGAAGTGAGAGCACGATATAGGTCACTCATAGTAAACACCCTATACCCATTGTAGCACTCACGATTCTGAGAAGGATATGCCTTGTCTTCTCCACTAGTTTTCGATGGATGACGGCAGGGTGATAGGGGGTGGAGCTCGAAATCTCCGGAAAATAGTGGCCCAAGGTGTTGGAGATAGCAATAGGGGCCAATATGACATCATCTGCTATGGTCAGGCCGCAAATTGCGGAATGGACATTTATCCCAGGGAGCCAACAGAGGTTGGCCAACACGGCAGAAGATGAAGTGGAACTGTTGACAGAACTAGTAAATGAAATCAAGCTAGATTTCTGCTATCCCGAAGAACTCGACGACACTGTGTACACAACTGTTTACAGCAGTTTGTCATCGTAGGATGACGGTTAAAAACACGGAGAGCATCTGTGCTCGCGAATTGATTCGTGGCACACCTCAGTCCACTAAGGGACATGGACACGGCACGGTAAAGAGGAAGTCCGATGAATGGAACGTTATGCGGCGCTAAGGACAACGTTTGTAAGATATTCTACCTGGTCATCACAACTGGGGAAAAGTCGTTCGTCGCCAGGAGCGAGGTAGCCAGGGAAGAGTAAAGCCTTAGAAAGCTGCCATCTGGGTTTGCTCATAGTTGGGTAGGAATCAGCAAATGGATAGCACACAGGAAACGGTTGCTCAAGTACGTATCAGAGAGAATGGACCACTCGAGACTAGGTATGCGTAGAGTGGAAAAGTAGCATCGGTGCTCCCGTGTGTAGGCAGATGAGGTTAAGTTGATAAAGAAGGTCAGCCAAGAGGGCACCTCTCTGACAGGCTCTGGCAGAGCCCCAAAGGAGACGGTGCGCAGTAAATCACCGAGCAGCAGAAAGGCCTGAGGGAGTTGCCCAATAAGGTGGAGGAAGTCCACCCCGGTGACACCAAATGACAGAGGGATGTAAACAGTACAAAGGGAGAAGGTGAAGGGAGGAAGGAAAATGCAGATGGGTAGACAGATGTTTTGACTATGAACTTCATGCTGCATGAGAGGATGACTGTCTCATGAGATGGAATTTCATCCTGGGAGGGGGGGGGGGGAGGAGGAAGGTCAAAGCAGACTGGAAAGAAATGCGAGAGCTCGAAGCAGTTATGAGGACGGAATTTAGTTTCCTGCAGGCAGAGAGCAAGTAGACCCTGCTATCCCGAGCAGCCATAATTAGTTTTATTGGATCTAAGATCGCGAACGTTCCATTGGAGGAGATTGATGACAAGGAAAGGGGAGGAGGGAAAAAAATCAAGAGGTTTCACCCCATAGGATGCCGAGAGCCAGTCATCGAAGACTCACTGTTACAGGGCGCAGAGGCTGGAGCCTCCTGCTCCATGAGATGTACAGAGGCGTCAGAATTCTCCCTCTGTCTGTCTGCAGAGTCCAGGGCAGAAAATCAGATGGCAGTGCTCACTATCGACACGGATGTCGGCCAGTTGAGGATCTCTGAGTTTGCGAAGGAGAAGACTGTTTGCCGTTGTTTGATTTCTTGGAGCCTTTCTGGTTGGCAGTGGAAGATACAGATGTTTGTTGGCTAAAAGGATGTAAAATGTCTTTGTGGGAGTATTCCTTCTGTCCTTTCTGGTCTACATGTTATGCAGGAGGTGATTTCGCCCGTGAGGCGATAGTTTGGCCGCTGGTTGTTTAGCTGGAATAGGAGACGGGGATTTACTGGGCGATTTTACAACCGCGGTGCTGAATTAGAGGTCGCATGTCTGCATCGCAATATCCATCGAGGAACGAGAGGTATTAAGAACAATACTGTAAGTAGGATGCAGGGTTTCCAACTAGCCAACAACTTGCAAGTGACGGGAAAATTTCAGGAGGAGGCTACATGGTCGCCACTGCCATTGATACAGTGGGGGAAGTAGGCAGACAGTCGAACTTGTGAGCATCCCTACCACTGGCTACACCTTTGGCTGAGCCGTCGACAGGACATTCGAGTGTGGCTACAACGATGACATTGGTGACAGCGCATCAGGTTCGGAACATACAGACGGACTGTATGAAAAATGAGGAAAAGAGGATACATTCACCTGTTGCATCACCTGATGGGCTGCAATGCCACTCTGATCAGAGAGGTACGTCTGGATTTCTGGCTCGATCAGACCATTCGATCAGTCTACTGTAAACAACACGTCAGGAAAAATTCAGCTTTCGATGGGCCTCAGCACGAACAGGATAGCCGTTGAGGAGCGAAGGTGCAAGCAGATGTTGTGCTTGGGTGTAAAAGTAGTGACCAATAACAAAGTGCCATTGCGTAAACGAGAGCATGATTTGACAGGGCCGGAATTGCATAAACACCTTTCTCAATAATAAACGGATTTATTGTAGCAAAGGACACGCCGGCTTCAGTGTGAGAAACAGCAAGGAACGGTGGTGCATCTACCTACATCTACATGGTTACTCTGCAATTGACACTTAAGTGCCTGGTAGAGGGTTCATCGAACCACTTTCATACTACTTCTCTGCCATTCCACTCTCAAATTGCGCGTGGGAAAAAGGAACACCTAAACCTTTCCGTTCGAGGTCTGTTTTCTCTTATTTTATTATGATGATCATTTCTCCCTCTGTAGGTGTGTTTCAACAAAATATTTTCGCATTTGGAAGAGAAAGTTGGTGACTTAATTTTGTAAATAGGTCTCGCAGCAAAGAAAACTGCCTTAGTTTCAGTGACCTCCACCCCAACTCGCGTACCATAGCAGTGACGCTCTCATCCCTATTGCGCGGTAACACGAAACGAGCTGCCCTTCTTTGCACTTTTTGGATGTCCTCGGTCAATATCACGTGGTAAGGATCCCACACTGCGCAGCAAATTCCAGCAGAGGACGGACAAGTATAATGCAGGGTGTCTCTTTAGTGGGTTTGTCGCATCTTCTAAGTGTTCTGCCAACAAAGCGAAGTCTTTGTTTCGCCTTCCCACAACATTATCTGGGAGGGGGTCTTCGAATAGAGAGCTTCAAACATTTTATGTTTAGTAGACGTTGACAGTGAAGAAGGAGATTGGCTCATTGCGAGAAAATCAAATAAGATTGCCAGCATCTCCAGTGGTGTACTTCTCCAACTATCCTCCCCCCCCCCCCCCCCCCCCAGACGGCGGCGCTACTACCTCAGGTAGCTGCCACCTCTTGAACACCTGATAAATGGACCAATCGGCAATTTGGGAAGGTACCAGGTCAGGCAGTCTCCCCTCCCTGGGCCCAGCCAGAACCAGGGGATACGTGCAAACCCTACCTGTCGACCCGGGGCTGGGAATTATGCATTACCCAGTCTTCTGTTAGGCGTCAGAAGCCGGCCTTCAGCAGCCAACAGGGAGGAAGAAGAAAACGAGGAATCTCAAACGTCGAAGCGGAGGAAGGATTAAGGGGAACGAAGGATAAAAAAAGGACGAAAGGCATTGGAGAAACTGTTCTGATGTCAGTTACTGATAATGTAGAACACCCTCCCAAAATCATTCCTAACGTGTTCCCCAGGGGAAGGGACAAAGAATGACAAGAGGATAGACATGCAGTGCAGAAGAGAAAAGATGCTGCAAAGGTTGTGGCCCTGTGGTGGCCAAGCACTAACCCCTCAATTAGTGGTTCAAAATGGTTCAAATGGCTCTGAGCACTATGGGGCTTAATATCTTACGTCATCAGTCCCCTAGAACTTAGAACTACTTAAACCTAACTAACCTAAGGACATCACACACATCCATGCCCGAGGCAGGATTCGAACCTGCGGCCGTAGCAGTCCCGCGTTTCCAGACTGCAGCGCCTAGAACCGCACGGCCACCGTAGCCGGCTCAATTAGTGGCGAGCCCCCTGGGTGGGGGGGGGGGGGGGAGGGGACGAGGTGAATTGATGTTAGCCTGGTATGCCTTTAAGGCGACAAAGACGCCATTATCAGCACGTCACTGAATTTGAACACGGTCGTGTAACAGGTCTACAAGAAGCAAGATGTACCTTCGGCGCTATTGCAGAAAGAAGAGGCAGGAATGTAGCCACTGTACACGGGTGCTGGCAGCGGTGGTCAGGGGAGTGTACGGTCACAAGAAGGTCGGACTCGGGACGGCCACGTGGCACTACCGAGGGGGAAGACCATCGTATTCGGTATACGGCTCTGGGCAACGTACGTCGTCTGAAGCGTGAATTTGAGCTGCAGCTGGCGTTACAGTGACACTAAGAACTGTTACAAATCGGTTACTTCAAGGACATCTCCATGCCAGACGCTCTGTAACGTACATTCCACTCATCCCAAACCACCGCCGTTTGGAATTTCAATTACACTCCTGGAAATGGAAAAAAGAACACATTCACACCGGTGTGTCAGACCCACCATACTTGCTCCGGACACTGCGAGAGGGCTGTACAAGCAATGATCACACGCACGGCACAACGGACACACCAGGAACCGCGGTGTTGGCCGTCGAATGGCGCTAGCTGCGCAGCATTTGTGCACCGCCGCCGTCAGTGTCAGCCAGTTTGCCGTGGCATACGGAGCTCCATCGCAGTCTTTAACACTGGTAGCATGCCGCGACAGCGTGGACGTGAACCGTATGTGCAGCTGACGGACTTTGAGCGAGGGCGTATAGTGGGCATGCGGGAGGCCGGGTGGACGTACCGCCGAATTGCTCAACACGTGGGGCGTGAGGTCTCCACAGTACATCGATGTTGTCGCCAGTGGTCGGCGGAAGGTGCACGTGCCCGTCGACCTGGGACCGGATCGCAGCGACGCACGAATGCACGCCAAGACCGTAGGATCCTACGCAGTGCCGTAGGGGACCGCACCGCCACTTCCCAGCAAATTAGGGACACTGTTGCTCCTGGGGTATCGGCGAGGACCATTCGCAACCGTCTCCATGAAGCTGGGCTACGGTCCCGCACACCATTAGTCCGTCTTCCGCTCACGCCCCAACATCGTGCAGCCCGCCTCCAGTGGTGTCGCGACAGGCGTGAATGGAGGGACGAATGGAGACGTGTCGTCTTCAGCGATTAGAGTCGCTTCTGCCTTGGTGCCAATGATGGTCGTATGCGTGTTTGGCGCCGTGCAAGTGAGCGCCACAATCAGGACTGCATACGACCGAGGCACACAGGGGAGCGATCTCCTACACTGGCCGTACACCACTGGTGATCGTCGAGGGGACACTGAATAGTGCACGGTACATCCAAACCGTCATCGAACCCATCGTTCTGCCATTCCTAGACCGGCAAGGGAACTTGCTGTTCCAACAGGACAATGCACGTCCGCATGTATCCCGTGCCACCCAACGTGCTCTAGAAGGTGTAAGTCAACTACCCTGGCCAGCAAGATCTCTGGATCTGTCCCCCATTGAGCATGTTTGGGACTGGATGAAGCGTCGTCTCACGCGGTCTGCACGTCCAGCACGAACGCTGGTCCAACTGAGGCGCCAGGTGGAAATGGCATGGCAAGCCGTTCCACAGGACTACATCCAGCATCTCTACGATCGTCTCCATGGGAGAATAGCAGCCTGCATTGCTGCGAAAGGTGGATATACACTGTACTAGTGCCGACATTGTGCATGCTCTGTTGCCTGTGTCTATGTGCCTGTGGTTCTGTCAGTGTGATCATGTGATGTATCTGACCCCAGGAATGTGTCAATAAAGTTTCCCCTTCCTGGGACAATGAATTCACAGTGTTCTTATTTCAATTTCCAGGAGTGTATGTCAAGCGAAACCTCACTAGAGGGCAGGATCGAGTTCTATTGCGTTTTCTGATGAAATGTGGTTGTGTTTTGGTGCCACTGATTGCCGCGTGTTGGTTTCAAGGAGCCCAGTTGAGAGTCCGCAACCAACCTTTCTGCATGCTAGGCAAACTGGACTTACACCTGGTGCTATGGTCTGGCTGCCCCAAACAGCAGGAGCACTCTCGTCATTGTCTCAAGCACCCTCTAACAACCCTACCACAACAAAGGTCAAAAAGTAATTATGATTGTAGTGTTGCTCACGCTGCTGAATATTGCATTTTCGGGCAACAAAAAAGTTATATTACGTGGCAGGTGTCATTAGAGCACAGTTAATATAGTCATTTCTTGAAATAATGGATAAACTAGGCACTTATCTTTTCGTGTTTCCCACGCTGGTCTCGTTGTGAACTCATGGTTCAATCGTCGAAAATCTAGATAGTGATGATTCCAAGCTTGGATGCAAAGAGGCCTAGGTGTTATTCTGCGATATTCAAAAGTTTTATAGATGCGATTCATAAATCATTCTTGAAGATTAAACTTTTGCAAGTTAGGACAATGGTGATGTAAAAAAGTAATCAGCACTCCGAATTTAAGTTACACTTCTTTTTTATTACCTTTGTTGCAATATCACGTAACTCATTCGAAAACATCACTTCACAATATAAAACAGACTTGAAGATATCTTCCTCACTGCTAAAGTTCACATTTCATAAACTGACTACAATTTGCGTCTTTTTAACATGACGACCAAAGCTTGACTCTCTAATAAACGCTTACGCGCCCAAAAATCAGCGTTACAAATACGTCAAAGATCATAGTGACAAAAGAAAGAGTACACACTTCGACCATAGATACTAGTAGACTGGCCTTGCTGTGCAGAAGCTATAGGGCTGGTGTGGCTCCAACATAAACCACGTGACTGTTGGCAAAAAGTGGCGGGATTTCAAACCAGCGGTCTGCCATCCTATGTTTGTATCGTATTTTACCCACATTTCTCAATTGACTGCCAAACGCTTCCAAGAAAAATTGCTTTTTCATTTGCGAAAAATTATGTCAGAACTATATTTGGACCTGGATTTGTTCACAGTACCATTTATAAAATCTAACAAATACATCGAACGCCCCTCTGGTGGGCAGCGGGACGAAATTACTATAAACTATCAATTAAAGTAAAATGTCGTTGAAATTCTTTCAGACAGTAAGAGTGGGATCGTGTCAAAACTTTAAAAATGGGATTCACCGCGTTTTGAGCTCTAGTCACTTATAAAAGAAAACGGAATATGGGAATTATGTCAACTATAGGTGACAAAATTGTCGACTTTAGGAGCAGGACCTTTTAGAGTATCAATTTTAGGTGCACTTCAAAGGTGCAGTTCCTACTATTTTTACAAAAGTTTAAACTATCAGTTTAAAAAAAAAATGATATTTTAGATGAAAGGTGAGAGTTTGATGTTTCAGAAAATAATTTTGGAGCCTACATTTATTTAACAGTATTAGAAGGTAGAAAAAAATTCTCTTCATGTGTCGACTATAGGTGCTCTACCTTATTATAATCTCACTTGTATATACAAAAAGGCGCGTATGTGCAGATGGCTTAAAGTTTTTCCGTTTCAGGGCCTGTATCCAAATGTGCCTTCGGTTTTCATCCTTAGGGAACCTATGAGTAGGAACGAAAAACAGTTATACTTACTTCTGTAGCCGCATTATCACACATACTTTCCAAAATGTAATATGAGTCTGACTTTACAGGCATCACTTTAAACACTTTAATTTACGTCACACTCTATTTCAAGTGTAAAAAACATAAAAGTCACTTCAGCAGATTTCAATAAACGCATCTGTACTATCATAGAAACACTTATACGTGAAATGTAATGCCATTTCCCCCGACAAAACGCTGAGTACAGCCAGAAGTGCAACACGAAACAACCATGTTTTGCCAACAGTCACGTGACTTTAGCCCAGAGATGTTGGAGCCACGAAAATGACGTCAGGGCCAGTCTATTACATTTATGGTCGAAGAGTACACATAAGAATAATATCATTGCAATATATACATATCGATGTATCGAAGTACCGCTACATTAATGAAATCAAATCTGAATGTTGTCACAGAAATATGTTAACTATTTTACAGAAACACAGTAGAATATTGCTGGTATCGAGAGGTTGAGGTGAGGTGCTGTAATGGTTACCATTACAACCCTGACTGAAAATTTGTGCCTGAATCTGGTGATGCAACCTGTCGTGATGCCATTCATGAACAGCGTTCCAGAGGCTGTTTTCCAACAGGTTTACTCTCGCCCACATACCGCTGTTGTATACCAACATGCTTTACAGAGCGTCGACACGCTGCATTGGTTTGCTCGATCAACAGACCTGTCTCCAGTCGATAACATGTGGGACATCATCAGACGGCAACTCCAGCGTCGTCCACAAACAGCATTAACCGTCGCTGTATTGATCGACCAAGTACAACAAGCCTGGAACTCGATTCTATGAACCGATGTCCGTCACTTGCACAGCACAACGCATGAGCGTTTGCATGCTTACATTCAGTACCGGTTAGTAATGACCGGAATTTCACATTTGCGATGCCTTATCTTGCACTTGGATTAACCAGCGTTCTTTCAGTATTAATCATTTACATATGTTACCTAGGCAAATGTATTACCGAAATTTCATTACTGTACAGCTTTGCTTCCGTCATTTTTCCCCAATATTTGAGGCTTTAAGGGGAGCCGGAGATGGTCAAATCCAAAAAATTACGATTTTTTTTTGCTACCGAAAATTAATTGGAACTTTCCTCTTTAATGTAAACTTTGAATTACTGTCCTATTCGCCCTAGAAGTGGAGTTATTACCATTTTCCCCCACGCCTGCAGAGGAAATGGGCGGCCGCTGAATGCATCTAACACCCTCTCGTGACTTCCTGGCGAACTGCTTGGGATTTTCTCGGCCTGTTACGCATACAGCGCCTTATGTTACGCTTTTACAAGGTCTTTGTATTACGCATAAAGCGAGTGTGCAAGGGTTGGCTACGTTGTTTTCTGTGACAAATGAAGCGCTAAGAGCGCGGAACATCTTCTCTTTGACGTTTACCATTTCGAATTAGTTCAGTGTTGCGCGTGTTGTTGGTAATATTATACTTCTCGTGTAAAGCGTTGTTCTGGTTACGATGCCACGTTTTAGTAACTGTGTATATAAGAAGAGGAAGAACGTAGGGAAAAGAAAATTAACACTAATACCAAGTTGCGATACTACAATTACTGAAACAGTGCGTTCTTCTGCTAAGCAACACATGGCCGGCCATATCCGTGTGACATCTTCTAGCAAATACTACCTTGGGGATGGTGACTCCAAAGGTTTCAAGACTACAGAGGAACTGAAACCATATGGAAATGAATTTGTAGTTGAATAGTTGAAAAGTTGGAATGCATTGGGCATGTGCAAAAGCGTATGGGCGCACGGCTTCAAAGGCTCAAACAAACTTTGGGTTCAAGTAAGCTCAGTGATGGAAAGACAATAGGAAGGAGAAGCAGGCTTACTGATGAGGTGATTGAACGTCTACAGAGATACTATGCATATGGTATAAGGCAAAATACTAGTAATGCTAGTGACATGCGAAAAGCAGTGTGGGCATTGTTCCTTCATACTGCCTCTTCCAATGAATACCCTCAACACAGCCTGTGCCCAAAAGATTCCTGGTGCAAATATAATGCAAAAAAGGACTATGATCATAAACATGGTTTGCCAGCAGCTGTGATAAATGCAATAAAACCAATTTTTCATGACTTAGCGCAGCCAGAATTGTTACACAAATGTCTACACGGAAAGACGCAGAATCCTAATGAGAGTGTAAACAATTTGATTTGGAAAGTGATTCCTAAAAGGGTGTTTATAAGCATAAAAATACTGCACTTTGGCATTTATGAAGCAATAGCCACCTACAACCAAGGGAACAGTGTGAAGTGTGAAGTTCTGAAGGCATTAGGATTTACAGCTGGGGTGAACACTGCATGAGCACTAAGAAATATTGACAGAGAAAGGATAAGAGGAGCAGAAAGATGAGAAAGGCATATGAAGTATGATGGAACAAAAGGCCAGAAAAGCAGACAGAAGAGGAAGCTTTTGGAGGATGAAGAAGAAGACGCTGATAATCCATCCTATAGTGCAGGAATGTATTGAGAAACTTTGATAGCCATTTCCCGTAAATTAGAATTTTTCGAATATAAGGAACATTTTCTCAAAATCCACTCAAGCTAGAGAGATGAAATTTTTATACAGCACTCCTAGTGGGCAAACGTGCATTGTAACACAGCCATTTGGCAATATATTCAGTAGTTTCATTTCAGTTTAATTATAAAGCAATTATTTGTAAAAAAATTGGGTCATTAATAAAAAACATAATTGGAAGGAAACTAGAAAAGATACTCCAAAATCCCTCTGTCATAACTGCAATACTAAACCACTCTATATGTAAAAAAAATTAAAATTTTTCTATTTGGTAGTTTATTCATAAATGTTCCTCAAACTTAGTGATTTTAACATGGGCAGCATAGGCACCTCCGGCTCCCCTTAATGAAAGAAATTGGGTACACATTTATCATTCAAAGTATTTTCCATCGCTGGCCACTACTTTCTCCTATCTTTCGGGCAACGTACGAATCCCGCGTCGAAAAAATTGTTCATCTTTTGAAGCGATCCACGAATCGATCCAGTTTGTGACTTCTTCATGGGTTCAGAAGTGTTGGTCAGCCAGGCCATGCGCCATTGATCGAAACACGTGATAGTCAGAGGAAGCAATGTCTGGAGAATACGGCGGGTGGAGTAGGACTTACCACTTTAACGTTTCCATGTACATTTTGACCTCTTTTGGAACGTGGGGTCGAGCGTTGTCATGCTGTAAAATCACTTTATCGTTGCTCTCGCTGTATTGCGGCCGTTTGTATTTTAATGCTCTGCTCAAATGCATTAATTGCGTTCGATAACGAGCATCTACATCTACAGCTACATGATAACTCTGCAATTCACATTAAGTGCTTGGCAGTGGGTCATCGAACCACAATCATACTGAAACGTCCCCTTAGAACATTTATACAAGACTGTGCTTAAACTGACACACAATATTTTTTTAGCGCAACGCAATCTGACTTTCAGAAATCCCTACAAAGGAATGGCCCTGACTAACATTAACCTATACGTTTCACAAATCACTTATCTCACCAAAAATCTTCGTTACTCGAACTACTGCAATACAGCGAGCGCCACTACTGCCAGCTAAATAAAAGATTCAAACTACGGAAGTCACTAACTACTGATAGGGATAGTTAGCAAATGAAAGATTTTAATAGAGAACGAACACTGTATTTACCTTAATAATCATACTATATATAGCAGTTCAATTTCAAAACTCCGCCATCTCTCTCCCCACATCCACCACTGCTGGCGGTTCACCTCCAACTGCGCAACGCTAAGCGCTGTTCACATCCAGCTGCCGCTGCCCAACACTACAATGGCAGACAACAATGCAAACTAGCCACAGACTGCACACAGCACAGCCAGTGATTTTCATATAGAGCGCTACGTAACGTTGCCAATACGAAAACATAAACAGCCTACTTACAATACTATCTCTCTACCATTCCATTCCCGAACAGCCCGCGGGAAAAACGAACACCTAAACCTTTCTGTTCGAGCTCTGATTTCTCTTATTTTATTTTGATGATCATTCCTGCCTATGTAGCTTGCGCTCAACAAAATATTTTCGCATTCGGAAGAGAAAGTTGGTGACTGCAATTTCGTAAATAGGTCTCGCCGCGACGAAAAACGTCTTTTCTTTAATGACTTCCATCCCAACAGGCCTGCCACAATCTGTCCTCTATTACGTGATAACACAAAACGAGCTGCCCTTTCTTGCACCCTTTCGATGTCCTCCGTCTATCCCACCTGGTAAGGATCCCACACCGCGCAGCAGTATTCTAACAGAGGAGGAACGAGTGTAGTGCAAGCTGTCTCTTTAGTGGACTTGTTGCATCTTCCAAGTGTCCTGCCAATGAAACGCAACCTTTGGCTCGCCTTCCCCACAATATTATCTATGTGGTCTTTGCAACTGAAGTTGTTCGTAATTTTTACACCCAGGTACTTAGTTGAGCTGACAGCCTTTAGAATTGTACTATTTATCGAGTAATCGAATTCCAACGGATTGCTTTTGGAACTCATGTGGATCACCTCACACTATTCGTTATTTAGCATCAACTGCCACCTGCCACAGCATACAGCAATTTTCTCTAAATCGCTTTGATACCGATGCTGGTCTTCGGATGACCTTACTAGACGGTAAATTACAGCATCATCTGCGAACAACCTAAGAGAACTGCTCACATTGTCACCCAGGTCATTTATATAGCTCAGGAACAGCAGAGGTCCCAGGACGCTTCACTGGGGAACACCTGATATCACTTCAGTCTTACTCGATGATTTGCCGTCTATTACTACGAACTGCGACCTTCCTGACAGGAAATCACGAATCCAGTACCTGTGATTGTTTCACTTGGTTTTAACACCTCATAGTACACGACGCCGAGATGGTCCCACCAAATACAGCGCATGATCTTGGAGCCATAAATATTTCGTTTAGCCGTCGACATGGAAGCATGGCCGGGATATCACCACGATTTTTTGCATTTAGGGTTATCGTAATGAATCCATTTTTCGTCCCCGGTCAAAATGCAGTGCAGAAATCCCTTCCGCTTTTGCCTCTGAAGCAACTGTTCACGTCGGCCGTGGTGGCCGAGCGGTTCTAGGCGCTACAGTCTGGAACCGCGCGACCGCTCCGGTCGCAGGTTCGAATTCTGCCTCGGGCATGGATGTGTGTGATGTCCTTAGGTTAGTTAGGTTTTATTAGTTCTAAGCTCTAGGGGACTGATGACCTTAGAAGTTAAGTCCCATCGTGCTCAGAGCCATTAGAACTAACGGTTCACAAACACACAACGTCTCTTGGTTTCAGCTAACACGGGACCCAAGTTCCGTCTCTCTGAATCATGCCCATAGCCTTGAGACGTTTTGAAATGGCTTGCTGTGTCACTCCTACTAATCGTGCCAATTCTTCTTGAGTTTGACACGAGTCTTCACTCAGCAATGTCTCAAATTCTGCATCTTCGAAAACATTGTCTCTTTTACCACTATGCTGGTTTACGATGTTAAAACCACCATTCTTGAAGCGTTAGAACCACTCACGATACGTTATTTCACTAATAGCGTCCTTACCATAAGTACTTGAGAGCATTCGATGAGACTCATCGGCTGTTTTCTTCATATTGAAACAAAACAGTATCACCTCCCTCAAATGACGAGAATTATGCTCGTAAACTGATATTTTCAATCAAGAACAACTTTATGACGCAGACAAAAATCGACTAATGTTTGAACGAGGTTATGTTGACCGAGGTTCAAGCCAACTGCCTGACGTCTGCGATCTGTTCCCTCCGACCGCTACTTACCGTTGTTGCCACCTGTCGGCAAACGGCGGAAGCAAAGTTATACACCTTGTATGAATTAGTTTTTGGAGTTGCGATTAATTTCCGTCCGTGTATTTAAAATTATCTCAGAATTAATGTTTATAACTGCCTATTACATTCAACGTTCAGATACTTCAATATGTTTCTGTAAATATAGCAGATGATGACTTAAACTTAACACTTTGTCACCAAAAAGTTAATTAAACAGCATTTTTAGCACTACAAATTAAGAAATAATCTTAGCTTCCAAAACGCAATTATCTTTTCAGTCTGTTGAATATTATGAGCTTTGTCTGTTATCATGAATTAAACTTTCCGGGCTGAATTGCCGTGGTCCATATACAAAACTGCGTCTCCTTCTTGGCGTTTCGTTGCCTACTGCGGGCAACATCTTCTGAGGTGAGTCGGCGACTGGCTGCTAGGCGCCGGAGGTCCCGCTTACATAGAGCGCTTAGATGGCGCCACCACTCATCACATGCTTTCGACTTAAATATGGGACATATGTATATGGACCACGGCAATTCAGCCCGGAAGATTTAATTAATGATGACGCCAGCCGTGAAAGCTTACAAGTTATGATTAGTCTGTTAAGCTGTTTGAGAGAATGAGTGAACGAATGCAGAATGTATGTGAGATAGGAATCATTGAAGATACGAATAACTGTGAGTGGGCTTAGGAATCTAATTGTGCGGCCTTGATACGACCCTCGGGGCAAAATGCTAAATGTAAAGCAGCCTCTTTTTGGTAGTGCAAAAACAGAAGTTGCTTCAATCCTTCACACTGTTAAAGATGGCATTGATTTGTTTTTATTTGCTCTTTGGGAATGTGCCGTTACTTAATTTCATCTAAGCTGATTTTAGAACGAGGATTTGTCCAGAGAGTAAGAGAAAAAAATGGTTCAAATGGCTCTGAGCACTATGGGACTTAACATCTGTGGTCATTAGTCCTCTAGAACTTAGAACTACTTAACCCTAACTAACCTAAGGACATCACACACACCCATGCCCGAGGCAGGATTCGAACCTGCGACCGGAGCGGTCACGCGGTTCCAGACTGAAGCGCCTAGACCGCACGGCCACACCGGCCGACAGAGAGAGAGAATGAGAGAGAGAGACAGAGAGAGAGAGAGAGAGAGCACAGGGTTATGTGACTAGAAATATGAAGTTTATTGCCTATTTTGTTATTCCGCCAGAGGAAAGATCTTTTGGGTGTTTTGGTACTGGAAGACATCTTCGCGGGCGAAGTGGAGGAGTCCGTGGTGAGCCCATATGTCGAGGGGTCACGTCGCTCGGAACTCTTAATCATTTTCCTTAAACTGAGTAAAATTGACTATTGGGAGAATTATCGTTAAAAGTTTATCATCATTCGTGGATGGGACCTACAAATATTTTATACTTTTTAGTCCATAAATTCCGCTTGCGTGCGGTAGTCATAACTGCGAACTTCCCGATTCGAAACGTAGTAATCTGCTCAGCATTTGAGCCAGATTTCTAATGTACTTAACATCGTGAGTCTGAACAAATTGTTTATTAATTGATGAAAATTGCGATTCTTTCAGTATCATATCTTAGTTAAAGTACCAAACTCGCTGTTAGATAGAGGGAGTCTGCTGCAAGTGTGAAAGGACTAATGAAAACCGCGCTTATTTTCGTTCAACAGACATTGCTGAAAATTTCCGTACACAGAAGGACAATATACACTCCTGGAAATGGAAAAAAGAACACATTGACACCGGTGTGTCAGACCCACCATACTTGCTCAGGACACTGCGAGAGGGCTGTACAAGCAATGATCACACGCACGGCACAGCGGACACACCAGGAACCGCGGTGTTGGCCGTCGAATGGCGCTAGCTGCGCAGCATTTGTGCACCGCCGCCGTCAGTGTCAGCCAGTTTGCCGTGGCATACGGAGCTCCATCGCAGTCTTTAACACTGGTAGCATGCCGCGACAGCGTGGACGTGAACCGTATGTGCAGTTGACGGACTTTGAGCGAGGGCGTATAGTGGGCATGCGGGAGGCCGGGTGGACGTACCGCCGAATTGCTCAACACGTGGGGCGTGAGGTCTCCACAGTACGTCGATATTGTCGCCGGTGGTCGGCGGAAGGTGCACGTGCCCGTCGACCTGGGACCGGACCGCAGCGACGCACGGATGCACGCCAAGACCGTAGGATCCTACGCAGTGCCGTAGGGGACCGAACCGCCACTTCCTAGCAAATTAGGCACACTGTTGCTCCTGGGGTATCGGCGAGGACCATTCGCAACCGTCTCCATGAAGCTGGGCTACGGTCCCGCACGCCGTTAGGCCGTCTTCCGCTCACGCCCCAACATCGTGCAGCCCGCCTCCAGTGGTGTCGCGACAGGCGTGAATGGAGGGACGAATGGAGACGTGTCGTCTTCAGCGATGAGAGTCGCTTCTGCCTTGGTGCCAATGATGGTCGTATGCGTGTTTGGCGCCGTGCAGGTGAGCGCCACAATCAGGACTGCATACAACTGAGGCACACAGGGCCAACACCCGGCATCATGGTGTGGGGAGTGATCTCCTGCACTGGCCGTACACCACTGGTGATCGTCGAGGGGACACTGAATAGTGCACGGTACATCCAAACCGACATCGAACCCATCGTTCTACCATTCCTAGACCGGCAAGGGAACTTGCTGTTCCAACAGGACAATGCACGTCCGCATGTATCCCGTGCCACCCAACGTGCTCTAGAAGGTGTAAGTCAACTACCCTGGCCAGCAAAATCTCCGGATCTGTCCCCCATTGAGCATGTTTGGGACTGGATGAAGCGTCGTCTCACGCGGTCTGCACTTCCAGCACGAACGCTGGTCCAACTGAGGCGCCAGGTGGAAATGGCATGGCAAGCTGTTCCACAGGACTACATCCAGCATCTCTACGATCGTCTCCATGGGAGAATAGCAGCCTGCATTGCTGCGAAAGGTGGATATACACTGTACTAGTGCCGCCATTGTGCATGCTATGTTGCCTGTGTCTATGTGCCTGTGGTTCTGTCAGTGTGATCATGTGATGTATCTAACCCCAGGAATGTGTCAATAAAGTTTCCCCTTCCTGGGACAACGAATTCACGGTGTTCTTATTTCAATTTCCAGGAGTGTATAAGAAATAATTTAATGCAAGGACTTTTCTTTATTTAGTAGCTACCTCCAGACGTTCTAAAATTAACTCATTTTCACAGTTTAATACTGTTCCCTTGTTCCCTTCTCCACACAGTTGTCCATATTGTTTCTCATTGCTTGTTTCTTCTAACTTGGAAGCCTACTAAATTTAATATTTCATTCTTAAACAGGTTTCTGTCTGTTATTTCCGATTCTTTGAAGTTGTTTCTTTCTACTTAATTTCTTGTTTCTGTAAACAATGCTACTATCGTTTTCTTTTCCCAGAAATACAGAAATATTTATTTTGTTGACCTGTTCTCATTCATTCTGTATAGATGCCCGAAGGGAAATATTCTTCGCCTTGCCTTTACTACTGGTATTTCCTCCATATTTTCGTCCATCTTCTAGTTACTTCTCTTTTTCCAACCGTAGTTTGCATTGTACCCGTTATTTTCCGATAATCCATCTTTCAAGGGTCTCCATACTCCGAACTGAGTGAGGTGCCGCAGTGGTTAGCACACTGTTCTCGCATTCGGGAGGACGACGGTTCAAACCTGCATTCGCCCATCGGGTATAGGTTTTCCGTGATTTTCATATATCGCTTTAGGGAAATGCCGGTATGGTTTCTATGGAAGGGCCCATCCTTGACACAATCCGAGCTTGTGTTCTGCCTCTAACGACCTCGATTCGACGGGACGTTAAACTCAACCTTCCTTTCTTCTTCCATTCTGTCCAGCTTATAGTTCATCGTTAAGCAACACATGCACATAAACATTCTAGTCTTACCACTGTGGTATAGCATATTAGTTTTATTTTTCTATATATAAATCTCATGTAGACATGTTTTTTTCAAACTGTGTTCTCTTTCCATTGTTTGATTCTTATATATATCGCCAATTTTTCTAGTTCATTTTGCTGTATTGTGTCTCCAAGAAACTTAACTATCTCGCTCTATGTTACTTATTTATGTTTCCATGTATATTAGTGCATTTTTTATATTTGTGACGGATTTTATTTTTCCAGCTGAAATCTGGAGACCAGCTCTGTCCGCTTTTTTTTCAGATATTCAGTTGAGTAACTACTTTTGTTAGATTTTCTGAGAGTATTGCAAAATCATCTGCACAAGTCAGGCAGCTTATTGTAAATCCATTTACATTTTTATTGGTTAGTTGACTTTCAGATTGTTGTAATGTTTTGCTATTGTAATATCAAAGTCAGTTCATGACGGATCTTTCCTAAGCGTAACTGCTGCACATATTCTGCTGTCGGTTGAGACTTCTCCCTAATCTCATCTTCTAACCACCTCTTTAACTATCGATGGATACGGATTATTCAAGTAAAGAAAGAGTTACTGCAAACTAAATACAAGGAAGAAATAGGCAATTAACAAACACTTTAAGAATCGGTCGGGAAAGTATGAACGTTCTTTACAAGTAAAATTACGAAGTTACGAGGAGATATACTATGATAGCGAATAACACTAGGCAAGAGACTGGAGGCATCAACAGAATGGGAAACCTATTCCTGTAGGGAAAAATGTGGGTGTGTATAGATCAGGTTTCATAGATGTTGGACCTAGGGGAAATGAGAAGACCAAAAATATTAGCACAAGACAATAAAAGACGAAAGCAGAATACGATACGAAAGACTAGTAGTTATAGTGAAAGAAGTAGATCCACCGTTTATATGTGGCACGGAGTCTGTCAGACCTCCATAAGGCGTCATTTACCGGAGATGTTTCCAACCGCCTAGTTTATCAAGAGAGGTTTCAATAGCTACTCCTGGCGGTGTTTTATGACGCTACCATTGGACATAAGGGCTCAGTTTTACGATCAGAAACGTAATTATTTTGTCAGCATGAACAACTTCTGATTGTTTTTTCGGCCTGATCTATTTTTGCTGTTAACGAAATGAAAACTGTAGCATAATATTCTCCATGATATGGCGCTTGAGACACTAAGTGCCGATCTTGCTGTCTTCCCTTCTGAACAAGTAGGGGTTTGCAAAAGATTCAGTCACGATCTGTCAATGGGGAAAACACGACAAGAAAAAGTAAAAAAAGAAAGTGAAGTCCAGGTATAACTTGTTCGTGAAATTATCTATGCGAAAAGTAATTCCTGCTGCTGTAGGCGCCATAGGGCGTACTTGCTTTCATTGCTGCATCTGCAAATTCACATTTTACTTACACAGTGTCCTACAAATCTTCCCACTTTCGTTTCGTTTAGGACACCGTCGCTGAATGTTCAAAGTTTCACAGCGGATATTGTATATTTAATTTGTAGCAATGATTAGGTAATCTCTATGCACATAACGTATTATGATGAGCGAAATACACTTGATAAGCACTACACTGTAGTTGAAACACGTGCTTGTATTAACGGTTTATGAGTAGGAACAGTAAAGGGATGCGATAAACCTGTAAATCAATTTGTATCGTCTGTCTCCGTCGGGACTGTTCTCAGCTACTGGAAACTGATGGAGCATACGTCGCCTACGACCAGTTTCTGATGTTTTTTGAGATTTACAATACAATGTTGAACCGAAACATCTGTCCAGTAACTGCAGGTCTGATACCGTAACAATTACGCTGCTTCAGCTGTTACATCATACGTCTTCCGTATACATGTCCAGATCGACATTTTATATTAGGGTCTAAGTCAAATTGCTTATTCTCTAGCTACTTTCAACCTTGCGGCGTATTGTTTCCGTTGACGCCTCTTAGCAAGTAGGTGCAATGGTTAAGATACTGTGCTACTGCACTTCACATTTATATAAATTCTTTATTCCACATTTTACATTAAGCTCAATATAATATTTTTTTTCTTCTTCGTATATTCTATGCTGAGTGCACCGATTTTTTTTTCTTCTTCGTATATTCCATGCTGCGTGCACCGAGTGAAGTAGCACAGTTTCAAGACACTGAATTTATATTCTGGAGGAGCAGGGCCCAAACTATCCTCAGGCCATGTAGAATTTCTGTGGATTCCCTGCAGAGCTTAGCTGAATGGCTAATTACTTTCCCGCACTCACCCTATTCTAGCCTGTTTTCCACTTTAAAATTGTGTCTGTCAGAAACTTCGACACCACGTCAACCTCGCAACTGCCTTAGCCCTTGAGGGTTTGGAAACGTTTGACACCTCAGAGGTGGGGTTTGCCTACCTTCAGGTGCTAGACTAGCCGCAAGGCTGAATTGCTGTAAAAGTATGTGACACGTATATTTTTAACATACGTGCCTGAGCGGCACCGAGGGTGTTTCCTTAGAAGGACTCCTTGCCATTTTAATCACGCACATGTTAATGTGCACACACCCCTCCCCTCCCTCGTGATCCCACCATAGGCACAGGGAGGTACGGAACAGGACGGATAAAAAAAATCCTTTGCTGCTTCGGATCAAGTTCCAATTTCATCTGTAAGTAGGCTGTTTAGGTTCTTATATTGGTAACGCCGCCACCACGTAGCGCTCTCTGTATGAAAATCGCTGGCTGTGCTGTATGCAGTCTGTGGCCAGTTTGCATTGTTGTCAGCCATTGTAGTGTTGGGCAGCTGGATGTTAACAGCACATAGCGTTGCGCAGTTGGAGGTGAGCCGCCAGCAGTGGTGGATATGGCGAGAGAGATGGCGGAGTTTTGATATTTGTAAGACTGGATGTCAATTATGATTATTAAGGTAAATGCATTGTTTGTTCTCTATTAAAATCTTTCATTTGCTAACTATGCCTATCAGTAGTTAGTGCCTTCCGTAGTTTGAATCTTTTATTTAGCTGGCAGTAGTGGCGCTCGCTGTATTGCAGTAGTTCGAGTAACGAAGATTTTTGGTGAGGTAAGTGATTTGTGAAAGGTACAGGTTAATGTTAGTCAGGGCCATTCTTTTGTAGGGATTTTTGAAAGTCAGATTGCGTTGCGCTAAAAATATTGTGTGTCACTTTAAGCACAGTCTTGTATAATTTGTTCTAAGGGGACGTTTCACATCGAATGGTTTTGAATGATCTTTAGTGGTTGCACACTGTACACAGAGCAGAACTTGGGGTCGCAGCACGCTGCAAAGTGGTCAGATCACATTCAGTGGCGTTGCAGACCAATGATGTCCTCAGCGTAGGGCTGAAAGGTCCTGGGGGTGGAAGAAGTGTTGAGCATTGTCAAGGACGCCACCGTGTTGCTCGTCTCACTGCGAGCTACCGCCTTCGGCCGCGACATGTGTGGGAGTAGTGTCCCAAGGGAGGACGTGGTTTACCGAGCGAGGTGGCGCAGTGGCTACCACGCTGAACTTACATTCGGGGGGACGACAGTCCAAACCCGCGTCCTGCCATCCTCAGTCAAGTTTTCCGTGATTTTCCTAAATCGCTTCAGGCAAATGCTGGGATGGTTCCTTTGAAACTGCACGGTCGATTTCCTTCCCCATCCTTTCCTAATCCGATGGGACCGATGACCTCGCCATCCTGCCAGCGAGAGGTGGTTTAACTGATGCACTTTACGCCAGCTGCTGTGTGTTTCTCGTGTCGATCAAGAGCGGCGCTGCGTCTGAAGTGTTTTCCTCGGCCGCCCCTGAGAAACCTGTTTGATTTCAACGCTGGCAGTAGCGGTTCTGACCTCCATCACAGTGGCGTCAAGGGTAGGGGTGAAATATGGAGAAGAGAGGGGAACTGGCGATCTTCCGATCGTGTGACACGTCCACAGTGCTGTCTGTTTTGTTTTGTTTCGCTGTAGGGCGCAAAAAACAACACTGGTCATAGGCGGAGAGTCACAAATATAGAACACGAACGGAGAGAGGAGTTAAACGACTGTACGTCAGTCCCAATTGACAGAATAGAAGAAAGCTGAAAGTAGGCACGTGGAAAAAGGGCTAAAAAAGACAGCATACAGAAACGGAGGTCCAAGATTAAAAATTCAATGGCCTCCACCATATTGCTTCGGCGGATGGAAAAACGCGGTCCACAGCCCGCTCGTCATTCGTTAAAACGGCTGATAAATCAGACGGCAAACCCAAGGTGGAACGTAAGTGTTTAAAATAAGGGCATTCCGTCAGGAAGTGGCGGACAGTTAAAATTTGGGCGCAATGTGTTGAAAGTGGTGGGGTAGCTCCACTTAGGAAATGGCGATGGCTAAAAAGGCAGTGCCCAACACGCAGCCGAGTTAAAATAATCTCCTTCCGGCGGGAGGGCTGAGAGGAGGCTGTCCAAGGCGCTGGGAGAGGCTTAATAAGCCGAAGCTTATTCCCGTGAAGGGAGGACCGTAGGCGATGCCAAAGGGACACCACCTCCTGACAGACGGTCAACCCAGAGATCATCAGAGGGAATTACTGTGTACACCATCTTGACTGAATAACAGTTGGCTGTCATTCAGTCAAGATGATGTACACTGTAATGAAACAAAGCAGTAGGGTCTGCTAGAGATATCGACTCTTAGACAATGTGTCAAATAGTCGATTTTAATACGGCAGTGTGCCATCCCAGGAAATTTATAGCACTTAAAACACTTGATAACGGCACTTTGAAGCCGAAATCATAATTGTGTAAGTGTAACACTGTAAATAAATAGCAGTCTAATGGCGGTACTGGTTCAAATGGCTCTGAGCACTATGGGACTTAACATCTTAGGTCATCAGTCCCCTAGAACTTAGAACTACTTAAACCTAACCAACCTAAGGACTTCACACACATCCATGCCCGAGGCAGGATTCGAACCTGCGACCGTAGCAGTCCCGCGGTTCTGGACTGCAGCGCCTAGAACCGCATTGCCACCGCAGCCGGCAATGGCGGTACTGACTTTAAAGAAATATATTATGACTGTGGCCTCGCATTATGAAAAAATTAATAAATTTCTGAGCTGTGGCCTGTTTTCCTCATTTGTCGACACCTTGCTGTGTGTAACGACGCCGAGTCCGAGGGTTACGTCGCAGCGTGCCACGCTTCTGCATCAATACAGAGAAAGTTTGGAGCCATCATCAAGCCAAGTTTCAAACTTATGTGTCGCAATGGCAAACAATTACGGCGTTTCGAAAAAGTGCACAGTGTATCTGAGATGAACCGCTTAAGGGGCTCCGGAACGCCCTATACTTGCAATGTTAAAATAACGCTTATAAATTACATCTTTCCTCACAAAGTATTTGAGGTAGGAAGTTGAACTTTTTACAGATTATTTATTGGAATATGGGCTACAACTTAACACAGGGGTTTTACAAAATTTTAGTTCAGTTATTAAAGACGATTTTTTTCAATTGTAATGAAAATTCACAACATTTTTTTGCAATTTTTTATTTATATATTAAAAAATATACAGTTTTTTTGGAAAAAGGCTGTGTTAAATTATGCAGAAGGTACTGTGTAACATTTACTGAAAGTCTGAAACAAATATGTTTGGAAGATCCTTAGAAAACATGTAATTAGTATGAGAAAATAAAAGTTTTGGGAATCGAGCGACAAAGATTGGATTAACTTTTTAGTGCATTCCAGGTCCATAGGATGGATTATCTTCATCCTCTGCAAACTCCTCCTCCAGCTTCCTCTTGTTCCTCCTCCTGTTTACTCTTGCTTGTATATCTAGACTCTTTACAGCCCTGTCTGCAGCCCGAAGGCGTTCTTTGTCTAAAGCAAGCATCGCTCGTACCATGTTAGAACCTATCTTCATTCCCATATTTCTAAATACCTTGCACCTTACAATGTTGCTATCATTGAAAGTCGCAACAGCATCATACACACCAAAGTGAAGTGTTTCTATTCCAACAAATACAGTCTTGGGGATTCTCGACCATATAACACTATTTACACTTTCATTGCGGTTTTGAGTTTTTCCGTGAATACACTTTTTCAACAGTTCAGGTGCTGCTAAGTCTCTGAAAATAGGTTACCCACAACACATACTTTATCTCACATCACTAAAATGTACCTGATGAACACGGACGTTAATAATAACAGCATTTGACAGCAGTTTAACAGCGCCACAGTGGGTCACGCCCATGTAGAACACATTTCAAAAAAAAATTTAAAAATAGTTGTAGTCTTCGGAATTGAATAAATTATATATTTATTAAAAGGTAATAGTCTGCAGATTCAGAAAAAGCAAAAAAGTAAAAATTGAACTTTTCATGATTTTGAGCCTTTCTGGAGCCCCTTAACTGAATCAACCTGCATATTCCCGCGAATTCCGGTCGTAATTCTATGTTGCGGAAATATTCTAGTGAATACCACTGCTTAATATTACTCGTAACGCGCGATAAAGTAGACCCAGAGGACGGGTCTGGAACGCGCGCTGGCCGCGCCTATTGCCTCAGTACTCCTGCCGCTCGCCGGCAGCCGTCTATTAGCCAAGCAATCCATTCCCCGCCGTGTAGCTCCGCAGCCGGTATAATCTGGCTGCGCCCTGCAGATAGGCCGGCCGCGACAGCAGCGCCGCCCCACGAGCCGAGGCCGAATTATTGATGCTCGAGGCGGGGCGCGCCGCAGCGGCTAATTTCGCTGCCAGTGGTGCGTCCGGCCAGTGCCTGCCGTGCGGGGTCTGCGCGGCAGTGGACGCAGCGCGGCCGAGCGTCACGTGACCGCAGGCTGCGTGCGCGCGCGGGGGTATATCGCTTTTGCTCCGCCAAGTCCTCCGGTCCCCACCGAGGTCAGGCCACTGTCGTTGACCTGGTGCGTCAGAAGCGCCGCCATTCGTAGCAAAGAAAACGCTTTTGCTGTGTCGAATATCGGTTCATGTCGGCGCACCCAGAGGAACGCATGTGGCGGAACCGTCTGTTCGTAAATGTCCGAATAGTTTACGGTGCACGCGATGTTTCGACACCCTATCATTTTCAAATCACAAATGCAGAGAGAGAATGCTGTGAATACAAACTTAAACTATTCATGGGCTACACCGACGATGATTCATAATACTGAATACGCAGAAAGGCAAAACTAACACACACACACATCGTTAACAACAGATAATGGCATACGAGTATTTTTACAGCTATTGAGATATTACATTGAACAGCCAAAGAAACTGGTACACCTGTCTAATATCGTGCAGGGCCCCCACGAGCACGCATAAGTGCCACAACACGACTTGGCTTGGACTCTAGTAATGTCTGAGGTAGTGCTGGACGGAAATGACACCATGAATCCTGCAGGGCTGTCCATAAGTCCGTATGATTACGAAGGGCTGGAGATCTCTTCTGAATAGCACGTTGCAAGGCACCCCAGATATGCTCAGTAATGTTCATGTCTGGGGAGTTTGGTGGCCAGAGGAAGTGTTTAAATTCAGAAGAGTGTTTCTGGAGCGACTCTATAGCAATTATGGACACGTGGGGTGTCGCATTGTCCTGCTGGAATTGCCATAATCCGTCGGAATGCAAAATAGACATCAATGGTTCAAATGGCTCTAAGCAAAAAAAAAGTGGTTCAAATGGCTCTCAGCACTATGCGACTTAACTTCTGAGGTCATCAGTCGCCTGGAACTTAGAAGTAATTAAACCTAACTAACCTAAGGACATCACACACATCCACGCCCGAGGCGGGATTCGAACCTGCGACCGCAGCAGTTGCGCCGTTCTTGACTGAAGCGCCTAGAACCGCTCGGCCACTGCGGCCGGCGACATCAATGGATGCTGGCGTTCATACAGGATGCTCACGTACGTGTCGCCTATCAGAGTCGTATCTAGATGTATCAGGGGTCCAATATCACTCCAACTGCACACGTCCCACACCTTTACAGAGCCTCCAAGTTGTGTACATAGTTCCGCGTAGTCAGCGCGTACACAACATTCCAACTAGAGCGCGCCCCGCTAAGCACAACAGCGCAGGCGCAGCGCTCGTCCGTGTCCGCACTACGAGATGGCGCTGTAATAGAGACCGACCAAATTCTGCTTCCGCCGATCCGCGTATTAATATGTAACGCAGCCAATGAGATTGCTGATAACGTAGAAGCTTTTCTCCTCGCGGATCACACTCGCGCAGTGATACCTGAACGCTCGAGGTATTATAACGAGTGTACAGACCTCCGATTAGAAACCCACCTTAACCAGTTCACCACTTGGTGTAACCAGTGGTTCCTCCGTCTCAACCCCTCCAAAACCCAGGCAATCATCATAGGCCGCACCACTCGCTCCTTTCGCCTCCATGATTTCTACCTCACCCTGAAATACCTTGGCCTCACCCTTGACCGACACCTCACCTGGACCCCTCATCTCCAGACTGTCCAGCAGAAAGCCCATTCCCGCCTCTGCTTTCTGAAACTCCTGTCTGGCCAGAGATGGGGATTGCATCCTTCTACCATCCTCCACACCTACAAATCCCTCATCCATCCTATCCTCTGTTATGCCAGCGTTGCCTGGATCTCCGCCCCCACCCGCTTTTACAAGGCCCTCCAAATCCTTGAACGCCATGCGCTCCACCTTGCCTTCCGTATCCGCCTTCCTTCCCCCACACGGCTCCTGTATGAACTGATCCCCTTCCCCCACCTCCTCCTGTTCCTCCAACATCTCCGCATCCTTTACACTGTCCGCAGGCTTGATCCCCCCCACCCTCTGGTTTCCTCCTTCCTCTCCACCCCACGCTTGTTGCCACGCCTCTATCGCTGTATCCCTCCCTCTCTCCACCTCCACACCCTCCATCTCCTTCATCAGGGCAATTTCTAACGCCTCCCCCTCCAGGATGACGAACTTCGCAGTGACATCTACCCTTCCTTCCAACTATAACCTGGCCTTGTTCCCGCCCCCCCCCTCCCCAGGGCCCCCTTTTTTCCTCTTCCCTCTTTCTCCCAGAGCGGATTTTCCTCCTCCCCCCCTCCCGTGAGACCCTGCACCCCATACTTGCCTCTTTGCTTCCCACATCCCTCCCTACCTGGCCCTCTTCAGCGCGCCCCCCACTCATCTCCCCCATCTCTTCCCCTCCCTCCCTTCTTCCAGTCTCCCTCCTCTCCTTGCGCCTGGCAGATCCTCTGTCTTGATCATCGTCAGTGTGCCACATCAGTGTTGTGTTTAGTGCTGTTTCTTCTGTGTGTCAAGAGGTGTGATTTTAATTGTGTACTGCCTTGAGGTTCGCCATCAGTGTTTGTTATGTGCTACGCCATCCGTCGATACCTTTTATGCTCCAGTCATACTGTGCCTTGTGTTCTTTTAATTGTCGCAGTGTGTGGCTTTTTGTGTGTGCTACTTTTAACCAGTTTTCACAGTTTTTTATCTCCATTTTACGGTCACCCCGTATTTTTGTCTATTGCCTTCCATGATGTTCCCCCTTTTTTATAACTATGTTCACCATATTCTCTCCTTTGTTATTTTTAAATGTCTTCTATCGTTTGTTCTATGTCTTTCGGCTGAAGAGCAGCGCATATGCTGTTGCCAGCCCGCCCCGATGGGGAATTGAAATACAATAAAGAAAAAAAAAAACTCCGATTAGTCACTCTGCACCAGTCTGTACCAGTCTGCGTTAGTCTGCATCGGTCTGCATTAGTCTGTACCAGTCTATAGTCAAGTTTCAGTCTGCGCCTAATAAGATTATCATATTCCTGTACATAGCCATGAAGATAAATGAATAGACACTTTGTCAAGTATCAGAGATATGTGAGAATAAGATTAACGTACCAAGACCAAAGGAACTTCAGATTTTCAATTATAAACAGCATCCAGAATCAAGTTAAGTAATTTCTATGCTTTTTATTATTTTAATAAATGTGTGTGAAAATTAATGAAGTTCTGTTTAAAGTTGGTCACCGTCAATCTGCTACTCTAAGCGTGCAAGTGGCATTTCTATCGTCTGACCTAACGGCAGAAGATAAACACGCCACGATAAGACCACTAGACATATTGCTGGCACTCGCCTACTTCGTTAGAGCGACAAGTCAAATAACCTGATGGTGTGTGTACCGAAGGTCTTACAGTACGCACACCACACTCCACCCGCTTGGACAGTTCCCTGTTGACAAGCAAGGTCCATGGATTTATGAGCTTGTCCCCATACCCGCGCACATCCATCCGCTCGATACAATCTGAAACGAGACTCATCCGATCAGGCAGCATATTTCCAGTCATCAACAGTCTAAAGTCTTTGCTGACGGGCACAAGCGAGGCTTACAGCTTTCTCTCATACAGTTATCAAGGATGTATGGAAGCTCAGACCAACAATGTTTCGCACGCTGACAGTTGTTGATGACCCAGCATTGAAATTTGCAGCAGCTTGCGGAAAGGTTGCCCTTCTGTCACGTTGAACGATTCTCCTGCAGTATCTTTTCGTGGCAGCAGCGGTGTCGGAGGTTTGATGTTTTCGCTGATGCCTGATATTCACGGTTAACTCATGAAATGCTCGTACGGAAAAATCCCCGCCGCTCGTGCGCCGGCTATAACACCACGCTCGACCGCCCTCAAATCTTGATAATCTGCCATTCTACCAGCAATAACGAATCTAACAACTGCGCCAGACAATTGTTGTCTTATATAGGCGTTGCGGACAGCAGCGCCGTATTCTACCTGTCTACCTGTCTCTGTATTCGAATACGCATGCCTGTACCAGTTTCTTTGGTGCTTAAGTGTATTTGAATGCGTGATGTCTGTTCCCTCGTACATGTCCAAGAAGAACAGACACCACGTATTCATATAACTGATTTGCGTGAGTGGGCAATGAGACCAGCGGCTTCAGTGCGGATGCACAATTACTTTCGGCCTCTTGCCGGGAATATCAAAGCAGCGGGCATGGTGGATATGGACTGGGACTGCGAATAGGTGGCGCTGGATGGGAATGTGTGTCTGCCGACAGGAACACCGAGATAGTCCACACAGCTGCGATAAGCACCGTGTCCTCATGGCGAAGTGGTTGACTTAACAGCCTAATAAGCAGCAGATCACGGGTTCGAATCGGCACACATTTACAATCGCCGCCGCTGATACGGTATAATGTCCTGATGCAGCTCACATCAATAGTTCCATCGCTTTCATTCCCTTTCCCCCACCTCCACCTTCAGTTTACATAATAGCTTCTGAGACTATTGAGAGTACATCTCCGGCGGTAATTCAGTTGAATACCGCCCTTCAATTGTGCTATTCTGGTACCAATCGAAGCGATAGGTGTTGCAGGTTCCAGCCAGCCAGCCAGCCAGCCCGTCGGTCTGCAGCAGTCCAGCCAGCAGCCAGCAGCCAGCAGCCAGCAGCCAGCAGTGGTCCTCGCCAGCAGCGGCGTACGCCAGGAGCCAGCAGCGTCCCCGCCAGCAGCACGCAGCGCTCCTCGCCTGCGCCGGCCCCAGCCAGCAGCCATCAGCGGTCGCAGCCAGCGGCCAGCAGTGGTCCTAGCTGCCCCCTCCATCCGCCAGCAGCAGCAGCAGCAGCAGCAGAGGCGTCCCCACCAGCCAGCCAGCTGGGTCACCCCCCCCCCCCCCCAGCGGCAGCAGAGTGGGGCTTCTCCTTCGTCATTCTCCGTCCCTTTCTCCTCTGTGTCTCTCGTCGCCCTGCCGTCTCTCGTTTGCTCCTTTGTCTAGTACTGTGTTTTTTCCCCCTTATCATAATGTCAACCCCCACCACCTCTTCTACAGCCACCACCACTGCCATTATATACACCTCCCACTCCACTGCTGCCACCACTATAACACGGTGTAGTGCTTCCCTCACCCTCAGTCCATCCCACCACTCCTCACTCTCTCATCTCCCTCCCTATTTGTCGCCCCGTCCCCGGCTCCTCCCTCCCGCGCCTCCTCTGATCCGTTCCCTCCGCTTCCTCCCTCTGCTCCTTCCGTTTTTGCAGCCCCCGCCAGGGTGGTCGCCCAGTGGGCTACGGCCCACGCTCCACTCTCCCCTTCACCTTCATCGTCCTCATCATTGCCTTCACCGTCGCCTTCGCCATCGCCCTCACCATCTCCAGCGCCCACTCCAGCCCTGGGACCTGCCACTCCCCGCCACATTCCAGTTGTTCCCACCCCCACACCTCCTCCGCCGCCGTCAAGCGCCCCAGTGGCACCCCTGCCTCCTCTGCTCCCAAAAAGGCTCCGACTCGTCCCCCTTCCCCCACCCATGATGCCATGGATGTCTCCCCGCCCGTCCCTGCCCTCTCCTCCTCCTTCTCTACCCCCTCCTCCTACCGCTACCTCCTCTCCCGTCCTGATCCCTCCCTCCTTGAAACCCGGTACCTCACCCTCTTCCTTCGCCAGAATTGTCCTGGTGCCCCCATGTCCCTCCTCACTCCTCGCCGTGATTCGGTGCTCATCTCCTCCCCCAGCCCTACCCTCCACACAGACCTCCTTTTCCGCATCCCTGTCACCCGCTTTGGCCCTCATGCCTCCCTCAGCCCTGCTCCTTCCCCACCTCCTTCCCGCCAACCCCAACCCCCACATTCCCCGCCGACCCTCACCGCCGTGATCACTCGGCTCAGTCCGGTGATCACGGAGTAGGAGGTGTTGGCAGAGCTTCAGGCCCATCCCCATCTGGAGGTGCGTGTGGTTCGTCGCATCCACAACGCTGCCAGCCCCACCCACCTTATGAGGGTTTTTTCTGAGCACGCCTCCTCCATCGACCATCTCCTGAAGGAGGGTGCCCTCCTTTTTAACCAACGTTATAAAGTTGACCCCTCCCATTCCCCTGCTAAATCCCTCTGCTGCAAAGGTGCTTGCGGTATAATGCACACCCAACATCTGAGTGCCGCGAGGCCCCCACCTGCCCGCACTGTAGGCAAGCCCACTTTCTACGGCAGTGCCCCAAACTCCAGTCCCCCCACTCCTGTAATACCTGTAACCTCCCTCATCCTACCTACTCCCAGAAGTGTAAGACCCGACCCCCTCTTACCACTCCCGAACTCACCGTTCCCGTCTGCCCTCTGGACGCCCCCACCCCTCCTGGCAACTCCCTTCGCCCACCCCCTACCGCTGAGGACATCATCAGATTCCTCACCATCGTCCTTCAGAATGTTCATCCTTTTCAGCGCCCGCACACCCTCCAATACATCTCCCTCACCGCCCATTCCGTTTTCCAACTCAAAATGTACGCCATCTACTCCAACAACCACGCCCAGTTCATCTTTTCCCGTCTTGACACCCTCGTTTAAATCCCCGTCATGGTGCGACAGCACCGTATCCTTTTCAACAACATCCGCTCCCTTCCCACCAACAAGAACCTCTTCCTGCACACCCTTGCCACCCGCCGCGTGGATGCCTTCCTCCTCAAGGAAACCTTCCTGCAACCCCACCACACCATCCACACTTCGCCCTACCTCCTCCACTGCTCCGATAATCCCCTCCCGATTGCGCGTGGCAGAGTTGCCATTGGGCACCACCACCAGTTCCCCGTTCGGCTCCAACCTCTCCTTCCCAACCCCACCGAACACCTGATCCTTAGTCTCTTCTTCCCCAGCCTTACTGTTACCTGCGCCACCATCTATGTCCGCCCCAACGCCCCTATTCCCTTCGACTTCCTCTCCCACATCGACAGTACCTTCTCCTCC
Source organism: Schistocerca cancellata (assembly GCF_023864275.1). Taxonomy (NCBI): domain Eukaryota; kingdom Metazoa; phylum Arthropoda; class Insecta; order Orthoptera; family Acrididae; genus Schistocerca; species Schistocerca cancellata. The sequence continues at coordinate 60,021,574 of NC_064626.1, read as the reverse complement.
TACGTGATCGCCGCTGACCTCAACATCCATAGTCATTCCGCTGCCCAGTTACAGCGGTGGCATCGGTTCCTCTCCTCTCTTCAACGCGACCTCGTCCCCATCCCCCAGCACACCAGTCCTGAATCCACTCCTGATGTTATCCTCTCCTCCCCCAACCTCCTTGGCCATATAACAATGGATGTCCTGGAGCCTATTGGTAGCGACCATCTCTCTGTCCTCCTCACCGTTTCAGATGGTCGTCGCCCCCGCCCCGACCCTCGTAATGACCCTCCCCCTAAGTATGTCCATGACTATTCCCGTGCCAACTGGAATGCCTACCGGGATACCCTCTCCACCCAGGTCGATAGCCACCCTTTCACCTACTACCACCCCGATGATGTCACCCAAGCCGCCTCCTTTCTCCAGTAGACCTTTTCAGAGGCCATGGAGGCCCAGGTCCCTACTGTCGCCATCCACCCCCATCATCCTACCTTACCCCCACAGGCCGTCCTCCTCCTCCGTGAATCCCGCCGTCTCTACCGTGCCTTCCTCTGCACGCGTGACCCGGACACCCTACGACACCACCGGCAACTCCAACGACACATTCGCGACTAAGAAACGCCGGGACTGAAGACAGACATGCACCCGTTTAAATGCTACCCTACCTATCAACTCATCCAAGTTCTGGTCAGCCTTCTGTCGCCTTACCAGAACTAAACCCTCCCCCTACTATTCTCTTCTCCATGATGATCACCCCTTCCCTGACGCCCTTAGTAAGGCCAATCACTTTGCCTCCTACCTGTCCGATGTGTTTTCCATCCCCGATGATTCCCAGTTCAATTACTCCCTCTTCCCAGATATCTGCGATCGAACTGACACGTCTGTCCCTCCCCTCACTCCTGGTTTCCAGTACTTGGACAACATTGCACACACGGAACTCAATGCCCCTATCACTACACAGGATCTCATTGCTACACTCCGCACAAAACGCAACACCGCTCCTGGTCACGATCGTGTCACCTACCGTCACCTTCGTGAAGCTCCTGTCTCTTTCCTCTCCACCCTGGCCAGGCTCTACAATGTAGTCCTGTCCACCGGTTACTACCCCGACCTGTGGAAAACCTCCCGTATCCTCATGTTCCTTAAACCTGGCAAACCGTCGTCCGCCGTCTCCTCCTACCGTCCCATCAGCCTTTCCTCGGTCTTCAGCAAGGTCCTGGAATCTATCCTCACCCGACGCATCCAGCAGCATATCCGTCAGCACCGCCTCCTTCCCATTACCCAGTGTGGTTTTCGGCCGTCCTTCTATTCCGACGACCTTCTCCTTCACCTCACTCATCTCCTTTCCGACCAGCTTAATTCCCGTCGCTCCACAATCTTCCTCTCCCAGGACCTCGAACGTGCTTATGACCGCGTATGGCATTCCGGTCTCCTCTTCAAGCTCCAAACCTTCCCATTAACTACGTCCATCTGATCGGCTCCTTTCTCTCCCGCCGTCCTTCCTATATCACCCTCCATAACACAGATTCCTACACCTTTTTCCCTCCGCCGGTGTGCCCCAAGGATCCGCCCTCTCCCCCGTTCTGTACCTTTTGTACACGGCGGACATGCCGCCGCCGTCACCCCCGTCCACCTTCTCCAGTTTGCCGATGACACTGCCTTCCTTGTCCTTGCCCCCACCCTGCAGCGCTCCCAATACCTTCTCCAGTCCCATCCTGACTGGTTCACCGCTTGGTGCAACCAGTGGTTGCTCGAGGTCAATCCCTCCAAAACCCAGGCGATCATTGTAGGCAAAACCATCCCTTCCTTCCGCCTCCTTGATTTCTATCTCACCATCTATGGCCGTCCTATCGCCCTCACTCCCACCCTTAAGTACCCTGGGGTCACCCTCGACCGTCACCTCTCCTGGACTCCCCACCTCCGGACAATCCAAGCCAAGGCACGCTCCCGACTCAGTCTCCTCAAGCTCCTCTCCGGCCGTACCTGCGGTCTGGACCCCTCCACCATCCTCCACAACTAAAAATCCCTCATCCGCCCTATCCTTTGTTATGCCCATCCGGCTTGGATCTCCGCCCCCCCTACCTTTTACAAATCCCTCCAAATCCTTGAACGCCATGCTCTCCGCCTCGCCTATCGCATCCGTCTCTCCTCCCCCACGCGGATCCTGTACGATCTCATCTCCTTCCCCCACCTCCTCCTTTTCCTTGAAAGGATACAGATCCTGCACCCCTTCCGTAAACTCGATCCTCCTCACCCGCTAGTCTCCCCGATCCTCTCCCACCCCCGCCCGCTGCTGCGCCTGTATTCCCACGTCCCACCCGGTCTCCATCTCTCCACCCTCCTTACCCTCTCCCAAGGTGGCTTCCGCCAGCTCCCCCTCCTTGATGATGTCCTCCTACCCTCCATCTACCCCTCCTATCAACTTTGATCCCAACCCCCCACTTCCTGTGTCCTTTCCTTTAGGCACCCTCCACCCTCCCTCCCTCCCTTCCTTACCCTTCTCTTTCCTTTTCCCCCCTCCCTCCTCCCCTCTTCCCCTGGGGTTCCCCTCCCCCTTCCTCCCTCCCCCTCTCCTCTCTGCCCATGGCATCTCTGCTCTCCCTCTCCCACTCCCATTCCCCTTCCTCCTCCTCCTCCTCTCTTGGCAGGTCCTCGTACACGTACAGTGACCATTCGCGCGCCGGAGATCGTCGCCGTCAGTGTTTCGTGTGTGTGCCTTCGTTTGTGTGTAGTGTTGTTCGCCGTCACGCCACCACCGTTCACATGCCGTCGCCATCATCCATGTTATGTGCACCGTGTCGCCTAGTGTTAGTGATGTTTCTCGTCCAGCGTGAACGGCTCCATGTTTTTCCGATTTTTTGTGTCTACGTTTTTTGCCCACCGTTTTTACTGTCTTCTCTGTGCCACCTTTCTGTACTACTTGTTGTCAAACTCAAGGCTGAAGAGCGGCGTATTGTGCTGCTGACAGCCCGCCTTTGTATCAGGTGTTTAAAATCACAATAAAGAAAAAAATATATATTGAGAGTAAAACAGCAAATGACCATGGAAACAGATGGAGGGTTTTGCATAAATTTTTCTTATAATCCTGCTTTCTCCCAGATCAAACAACACATGAACGGGATTAATGCTATTCCATCACCCGCTGGTAATTGATTTTTATAATGATAATTTCGGTCGTTGGTAACCTTTGCTTGAACAATAGTTTTGGTTGTTGATAACGTGTGTGTGTCTGTCTGTGTCTGTGTGTTTTGTCTTTTTGGTTCAAATCAAATGGTTCAAATGGCTCTGAGCACTATGGGACTTAACTTCGGTGGTCATTGGTTCCCTAGAACTTAGAACTACTTAAACCTAACTAAGCTAAGGACATCGCACACATCCATGCCCGAGGCAGGATTCAAAACTGCAGACTGTGGCGCCTAGAACCGCTCGGCCACCCCGGCCGGCTTGTCTTCTTCCAAATGCTATATTATGGTTGTTAGTCGGCATAGCCCCGCCTACTGAGAGTTTAAATCTTCGTGTACAGTGACGTCTCATTGAATATCAGCAGCTGTTGAAATATCAGCAGCTGTCGAAGACGTTACCCGACTTCATTGCTCTAACTTGTTTGAAAACTTTATACACAGGGACGTGCATAATTGATTCACAGATTCAGACACTTAAATTTATCGATAATGTTGTGCAGTATGATTTTGGAAGTAAGGGCAGAAATAAAATTTTGTCAGAAGCCAACTGAGACGGCTATAAGTGGGGTGCGTATGCTGGCTACGCAGCGATGTCGTAACATACTGTCAACACGGAAAGCTCGAGGTAAAGACAAGGTGGGAACTCGTTTCGTCAGACTATGCAGGAGGGGAGCCAAGAACAACTGAATCAGGAGTTTGAAGATAGTAAGGAGTAGACCGCTCAAATGTGGACGGCTTTCAAGATGCACACCTCGTAAAAGAAACCCCTAAGACAATGAAGTTAAATACTAGAGCAGCCCAGAGCGCTAACAGGCTCAGTAAATCAGTAAACGAGAGCACATTTATTCACCGTTCCTAGAGGGTAGGGGGAGGGGAGAGGAAATCATATCATTGTTTGCTAAAAAGCCTCCACACTCCTCAAGTTCATACTCAGAGTAAGGTCATTCCAGCTACGTCATGGACACCGATGGAACACCAGCTGTATTAAGTACTAAGATGCTCTTGTGAATTCAACAAGCGCCTACAAGCCGCCGACAAATTGGCACCGCCCCGTTGCTCCACACGCTCACTCGCCGCTGCCCTTCACTCGACTTCCTGTTATCAACACGTCTCCGGCTCTGAGCGAAATAGTAATTCACAAAATATTCAGATTTAATCGTCTACATCTACGTGATTACCCTGCTGTGCACAATAAAGTGCCTGGCAGAAGGTTCAGTGAACCACCTTCATGCTGTCTCTCTACCGTTCCACTCTCGAATGGCACGCGGGAAAAACGAGCACTTAAATTTTTCCGTGCGAGCCCTGATATCTCTTATTTTATCGAGATGATCATTGCTCCCTATGTAGGTGGGTGGCAACAGAACGTTTTCGCAATCGGAGGAGAAAACTTGTGATTTAAATTTCATGAGGCGATCCCGTCGCAACGAAAAACGCCTTTTTTTTTAATGATTCCCACTCCAATTCACGTATCATGTCTGTGGCACTATCTCCCCTATTTCGCGATAATACACAACGAGCTGCCCTTCTTTGTACTTTTTCGATGTGATCCGTCAGTCCCACCTGATGAGGATCCCACACCGCGCAGCAATACTCCAGAATAGGGCGGACAAGCGTAGTGTAAGCAGTCTCTTTAGTAGACCTGTTGCACCTTCTAAGTGTTCTGCTAATGAATCGCAGTCTTTGATTTGCTCTACTCACAATATTATCTATGTGATCGTTCCAATTTAGGTTATTTGTAATTATAATCCCTAAGTATTTACTTGAATTTATAGCCCTCAGATTTGTGTGACTTATCGCGTAATCGAAATTTAGCTGATTTCTTTTAGTACTCATGTGAATAACTTCGCAATTTTTTTTATTCAGGGTCAATTGCCACTTTTGGTACCATACAGATATCTTATCTAAATCATTTTGTAAGTCGTTTTGATGATCTGATGACTATACAAGACGGTAAATGACAGCATCATCTGCAAACAATCAGCCGTCCTTATGTAACGTAAAAATCAAAGTCCAATATTTGTATGTTTACATAACGCATTATAGTTCTTCCTCTGATCTTGACAGAACTAGCTGATGATCTGAATACTCAGTAGGACGGCGGTTCACACCCGCGTCCGGCCATCCTGTTTAGGTTTTCCGTGAGTTTCATAAATCGCTTCACGAAAATGCCCTGCTAGGTCCTTTAAAAAGGGAGCAGGCGATTCTACATCACTTCAACATACATACTCCACAAGCCACATACGATACTTGGCGGAGGGTACCCTGTACCACTACTTCTCATTTCCCCTCCCATTCCACTGGCAAATAGAGCTCTGTATGACCCCTAATTTCACGTATCTTACAGGGTGTTTCAAAAACGACCGGTATATTTGAATCGGCAATAAAAACTAAACGAGCAGCGATAGAAATACACCGTTTGTTGCAATATGCTTGGGACAACAGTACATTTTCAGGCGGACAAACTTTCGAAATTACAGTAGTTACAATTTTCAACAACAGATGGCGCTGCAAGTGATGTGAACGATATAGAAGACAACGCAGTCTGTGGGTGCGCCATTCTGTACGTCGTCTTTCTGCTGTAAGCGTGTGCTGTTCACAACGTGCAAGTGTGCTGTGGACAACATGGTTTATTCCTTAGAACAGAAGATTTTTCTGGTGTTGGAATTCCACCGCCTAGAACACAGTGTTGTTGCAACAAGACGAAGTTTTCAACAGAGGTTTAATGTAACCAAAGGACCGAAAAGCGATACAATAAAGGATCTGTTTGAAAAATTTCAACGGTCTGGGAACGTGACGGATGAACGTGCTGGAAAGGTAGGGCGACCGCATACGGCAACCACAGAGGGCAACGCACAGCTAGTGCAGCAGGTGATCCGACAGCGGCCTCGGGTTTCCGTTCGCCGTGTTGCAGCTGCGGTCCAAATGACGCCAACGTCCACGTATCATCTTGTGCGCCACAGTTTACACCTCTATCCATACAAAATTCAAACGCGGCAACCCCTCAGCGCCGCTACCATTGCTGCACGAGAGACATTCGCTAACGATATAGTGCACAGGATTGATGACGGCGATATGCATGTGGGCAGCATTTGGTTTACTGACGGCTTCGTCAATAAACAAAACTGGCGCATATGGGGAACCGAAAAGACCCATGTTGCAGTCCCATCGTCCCTGCATCCTCAAAAAGTACTGGTCTGGGCCGACATTTCTTCCAAAGGAATCATTGGCCCATTTTTCAGATCCGAAACGATTACTGCATCACGCTATCTGGACATTCTTCGTGAATTTGTGGCGGTACAAACTGCCTTAGACGACACTGCGAACACCTCGTGGTTTATGCAAGATGGTGCCCGGCCACATCGCACGGCCGACGTCTTTAATTTCCTGAATGAATATTTCGATGATCGTGTGATTGCTTTGGGCTATCCGAAACATACAGGAGGCGGCGTGGATTGGCCTCCCTATTCGCCAGACATGAACCCCTGTGACTTCTTTCTGTGGGGACACTTGAAAGACCAGGTGTACCGCCAGAATCCAGAAACAATTGAACAGCTGAAGCAGTACATCTCATCTGCATGTGAAGCCATTCCGCCAGACACGTTGTCAAAGGTTTCGGGTAATTTCATTCAGAGACTACGCCATATTATTGCTACGCATGGTGGATATGTGGAAAATATCGTACTATAGAGTTTCCCAGACCGCAGCGCCATCTGTTGTTGAAAATTGTAACTACTGTAATATCGAAAGTTTGTCTGCCTGAAAATGTACTGTTGTCCCAAGTATATTGCAACAAACGGTGTATTTCTATCGCTGCTCGTTTAGTTTTTATTGCCGTTTCAAATATACCGGTCATTTTTGAAACACCCTGTATTTTCGTGGTCCTTACGCGCGATCTGCGTTGGCTGCAGTAGAATCGTTCGCCAATCAGCACCAAATGCCGATTTTATAAATTTTCTCAATAGTGTTTCTCGAAAAGAACGTCGCCTTCCCTTCAGGGATTCCGATTTTAGTTCCCGAAGGAACTCGGTAACACGTATTGTTCGAACCTACTAGTAACAAATCTGGCAGTCCCAGTCCGCCTCTGAATTCCTTCGATCTATTCCTTCACTTCGATCTGGTACGGATCGCAAACACTCGAGGGGTACTCAAGAGTAGATTGCACCAGCGCCATGAATGCGGTCTCGTTTACAGACGGAGTACTCTTTCCTAAAATTCTCCCAATAAATCGAAGTCGCCCTTTTGCCTTCTCTACCACAGTTTTCACATGCCCGTTGCACCTCATATAGTTTTGCAACGTTACGCCCATTTATTTAAACGACTTGACTGTGTCAAACAGGACACTGGTAATACTGTATCCGAGCATTACAGGTTTGCTGTTGCTACTCATCCGCATTGGCCTACATTTTTCCATATTTAGAGCTAGCTATCATTCATCACACCAACTAGAAATCTCTAAGTTGCTTTGTATCTCCCTACAGTCACTCAATTTCGGCACCTTACCGTACAGCACAGCATCATCAGCAAACAACCGCAGAACGCTGCCAACCGAGTCCTCCAAATCATTTATGTATATAGAGAACAACAGAGGTCCTATCACACTTCCCTGGTGACCCTTACGATACCCTTGTCTCTGATGAACTCTAGCCGTTGAGGACACCATACTGGGTTCTATTATTTAAGAATTCTTCGAGCCTCTCATATATGTGTGAACTTATTCCATATACTCCTACCTTCATTAACAGCCTATCCTTCCGTAAACTGAGATTGTGCTTCGTCTTCAATGACCTCGTTGTCGACGTGACTTTAAACACTAATCTCCTCCACATCATCTGAATATTTAACTGTCTTTGTCCTTCATCTTGTTGAAAAGCTTTGATGATGAAATACACCCTTTCCTCTTCACTAGTTTTTACTAACAGTGTATGAAGGAACTAGCCACAAAAATGAGAAACGTCAATGAAGCGAAGAGAAATGCAAGAAAGACCAAAGTCATGGATTCATAAAACATTAAGAAAATAAAGCGAAATCCATGTAGATAAAATAACACTTGCAAACGTGGAATAGTTGTTGACACCAGGAGCATTTCCTTCCATATAATCGGGTAAAACTGAAAGATCTGTTAATTGTTTGGCTATAGTGTAGTGTCAGGTGACTAACAGAGCATATATCTGCTCCATGAAGTAGAGGAGGAGAAGCAGATGAAGTGAAACATGCGCATCGGAAAAGAAACAGCATAAATCTTTGGACAGTTTTGAAATGCAGTCGTGTAGAGAAACGCTTAAAGATTGCTAGAAGGAAGAGTGAAGCGATACGTCCATGAAAAGGAGAGTAGATAATAGTAACGGTAATGATAAAGAGTGAGGAAAGCGTCTTGGCTCGAACATACGTTGCAAACAAACCGTGTGCAACTAAGATTCAACGAAAGAGAGGCAGAGAAATGTGGTTGGGCTGATGATTGACGTTTAAAATGGAGAAAGTTACCAGCAGACTGAGAAAGAGGCGTAGACAAAAAGAGCGCTTTTCGATATTTGTCGCATCAGAGGTATCAAAGAAGAAAAGAAGAATACCGCATAGTGGAGGGAGAGTTGGAGTAACAACAGATGATTCTTTAACTAAAACACTTTTCAAAATAATCGTTAGTGAATAATACTATAAATACTGAAGTTAGCTATAATCGTTTAGGGGAAAACACTATTTCAACGCTGTTTCTTTTGGTGAGTATTTCACAGCCGCCAATGAGTTGTTCGGTTTAGGAGCCTTTAGAAATTACTTTACACGGAAGATATACTAAGTTTATGGCTTCAGTATTGCTCTCAGACTTCTGTTTGAAAAAGAGCAGGTAATTATTGACAATAAACTTGGTTCTATAATACGTTGTTCGTAGTCCAGCGATAATTGGTGAAAATACGGGTTGCCAACTATTTGTTCAATTTGTAGGTTACTAAATATTACTTGCAAAGTTGATGAAACGACTATTCAACTGGCGTTTGGCATGGGAAAAGTAATTAATCTGTATTTACTTTTCATCACGTGTTACATACAGTTATTAGCGTATTGCGGGAAAAAATTTCATAGAAACCATACAGTGACGGACGCGAATTCTACTCTGTTTAAAAGTTCCGACTAAGACCTGGATCATAAGGCGGTACGAAGGGAAAAGAGAGGTAGTTGAGGTGAAAAATGAGTATGGATGTAAATGGGAATATTTGTGGAGTTCCCACCAAGCAAAATATTAACTGACCTCATTATTGTGAACGATGATTATAGTCTGTGTCCAAATCAACACTCCTTCGCCTACCCTCCTCTGTGTTACGGCGACTAACATGTAAATGTGTCCATTTGTACTGGAAACGCACGATATGCTAGGGCCACGGTCGTGTTCTGCCACTATAAGGTACACACGGATCTTGTTACACTTCAGTAACCTGATATCTTGTTGACATGTCACTGTCCCAGCACGGTTGTAGTGCTCAGGTCGAGGGTCTGTTGCTGCTGAACTAAGACCGAAAATAACTGGCGAGGTCGATTGATTGTACTAAATGTTTTGGATTGGTAAGACAGCCAACCCAATATGAGAGGAAGCCGAAAGGCACGCGTTTTAGCTCACGCAGGCTGGCGTGAGGTCTGGAACAGGTCAAGGAAATTATACTAGCAAAAAACGTACGTAGCTGTGGAATACTTAACTTTAATCCATAATTGGTGAACATCGCTCTTGACGGTACATGTTTTACAGCATCAATAGTAACTGGTAATGGCGCCCTTCTAGGTCGTAGCAAATGAAGTAGCTGAAGGCTATGCTAACTATCGTCTCGGCAAATGAGAGCGTATTTTGTCAGTGAACCATCGCTAGCAAAGTCGGCTGTACAACTGGGGCGAGTGCTAGGAAGTTTCTCTAGACCTGCCGTGTGGCTGCGCTCGGTCTGCCTTCACTGATAGTGGCGACACGCGGGTCCGACGTATACTAACGGACCGCGGCCGATTTAAAGGCTACCACCTAGCAAGTGTGGTGTCTGGCGGTGACACCACACTAAATTATGTAAGTTTGAAATTAGAAATGCCAACAGCTTTCTTACTGACAAAACACGAAAGAGAAAAGCTGTAAGCTGCCAATAAGACTTTTCCACACGTTCGATTACAGAGTCACAGTACTACGATTCGCCGACCGCGGTGGCCGAGCTGTTCTAGGCGCTTCAGTCCAGAACCGCGCGACTGCTACGGCCGCAGGTACGAATGCTGCCTCGGGCATGGATGTGTGTGATGTCCTTAGGTTAGTTAGGTTTAAGTAGTTCTGAGTTCTAGGGGACTGATGACCTTAGATGTTAAGTCCCATAGTGCTTAGAGCTATTTGAACCAGTACTACGGTCCATATAGAAACGACCGCTATTCCTTTTGCATTACATCTTATAGGAAATGATAATCATAAAAATTATGTAGACTGTTACTCTGTTATTCCCTGCTTTATACGCAAGATCGTGTTAGTTGAATACAATATTATACGGCACGTATCGCGAATTTTAATTGTGCTGTCAGGAACGCGAACCACTCCGTTCAACCCGTCGCTTCACACTGACCAGACAGCCCGAATCACTCCAGTTCGTAGCGTACGTCTGGCGGGAGGCGAAAGTGCGCAGTGTGCTTCGTCTGAAAACCGTTATTCATGTTTCACTGAAAATTGTTGTAAAAATCAGATCTGAAACAACTGGAAGAAAGCTTGCCATTGAGAGCACCTTCAGAATGGCCGACAATAAAACATGAATTGAAACATCGTGATATTTGAAAAAAATTCAATTAGACATGGTAATCATGCTTTACGTTGGTGAGCCTCTTTCTCCCTCTCTTTCTCTCTCTCTCTCTCTCTCTCTCTCTCTCTCTCTCTCTCTCTCTCTCTCTCATGGGTGGTGAGGCACACGTGCACACGTGGTTTCCGTTTTCAATTACGGAGTGGAATAGAGTATGTCCCGTCATGTCAGGCCAATAGATGTTCAATGTTGTGGCCATCATTTGCTGCACACAATTGCAATCTCTGGCGCAATGAAAATCGAACACGCCGCAGTACATCTGGTGTAATGTCGCCGCAGGCTGCCACAATACGTTGTTTCATATCCTCTGGGGTTGTAGGCACATCCCGGTACACAATCTCCTTTAACGTACCCCACAGAAAGAAGTCCAGAGGTGTAAGATCAGGAGAACGGTCTGGCCAATTTATGCGTCCTCCACGTCCTATGAAACGCCAGTCGAACGTGTACCTCACCCCTCATGGTAATGTACATGTGCGTCAGTGAAAAAGACCAATAAAAAGGTGTTAGCATGTGGACGTAATGTGCTGTTCCAGTCTCTTCTGTACCTAAGGTCCATCACCGTTCCCTTTGGATCCCTACGTAATTCGGTGCTCTCCGATACACACGATCGAACATCGTCCGCCGCTCGTGGTCTCGCGGTAGCGTTCTCGCTTCCCGAGCACGGGGTCCCGGGTTCGATTCCCGGCGGGGTCAGGGATTTTCACCTGCCTCGAGATGACTGGGTGTTTGTGTTGTCCTCATCATTTCATCATCATCCAGGAAAGTGGCGAAATTGGACTGAGCAAGATTGGATAATTGTACGGGCGCTGATAACCGCGCAGTTGAGCGCCCCACAAACCACACATCATCATCACACGATCGAACAGCGGACGAGTGGTACTCAAGCGTCAACTTTAGGTTACAATATCTCCGGCTGTAATTAACACTATACAATGCAACAAACGGCAATGATTACGTATTTGTTTATATGTTCAGATGTGCTAACAAAACTAACGGGGTTCCATTTAAAAAAACGTAGGTTTGTGTTAAAAAACGTACTTCCGTGCATTTTTTATGGTTTGTATTCACCAATTACTCTAGCCCCTCTCCTCACGTTCGGTCTGTGGAATCGATTCGTCAGTATTTGATGTGGTTTACGAAATATATCCAGCGGTAAGGTTAGGTGACTCACCCTGTATATATATCTACACTCCTGGAAATGGAAAAAAGAACACATTGACACCGGTGTGTCAGACCCACCATACTTGCTCCGGACACTGCGAGAGGGCTGTACAAGCAATGATCACACGCACGGCACAGCGGACACACCAGGAACCGCGGTGTTGGCCGTCGAATGGCGCTAGCTGCGCAGCATTTGTGCACCACCGCCGTCAGTGTCAGCCAGTTTGCCGTGGCATACGGAGCTCCATCGCAGTCTTTAACACTGGTATCATGACGCGACAGCGTGGACGTGAACCGTATGTGCAGTTGACGGACTTTGAGCGAGGGCGTATAGTGGGCATGTGGGAGGCCGGGTGGACGTACCGCCGAATTGCTCAACACGTGGGGCGTGAGGTCTCCACAGTACATCGATGTTGTCGCCAGTGGTCGGCGGAAGGTGCACGTGCCCGTCGACCTGGGACCGGACCGCAGCGACGCACGGATGCACGCCAAGACCGTAGGATCCTACGCAGTGCCGTAGGGGACCGCACCACCACTTCCCAGCAAATTAGGGACACTGTTGCTCCTGGGGTATCGGCGAGGACCATTCGCAACCGTCTCCATGAAGCTGGGCTACGGTCCCGCACACCGTTAGGCCGTCTTCCGCTCACGCCCCAACATCGTGCAGCCCGCCTCCAGTGGTGTCGCGACAGGCGTGAATGGAGGGACGAATGGAGACGTGTCGTCTTCAGCGATGAGAGTCGCTTCTGCCTTGGTGCCAATGATGGTCGTATGCGTGTTTGGCGCCGTGCAGGTGAGCGCCACAATCAGGACTGCATACGACCGAGGCACACAGGGCCAACACCCGGCATCATGGTGTGGGGAGCGATCTCCTACACTGGCCGTACACCACTGGTAATCGTCGAGGGGACACTGAATAGTGCACGGTACATCCAAACCGTCATCGAACCCACCGTTCTACCATTCGTAGACCGGCAAGGGAACTTGCTGTTCCAACAGGACAATGCACGTTCGCATGTATCCCGTGCCACCCAACGTGCTGTAGAAGGTGTAAGTCAACTACCCTGGCCAGCAAGATCTCCGGATCTGTCCCCCATTGAGCATGTTTGGGACTGGATGAAGCGTCGTCTCACGCGGTCTGCACGTCCAGCACGAACGCTGGTCCAACTGAGGCGCCAGGTGGAAATGGCATGGCAAGCCGTTCTACAGGACTACATCCAGCATCTCTAGGGTCGTCTCCATGGGAGAATAGCAGCCTGCATTGCTGCGAAAGGTGGATATACACTGTACTAGTGCCGACATTGTGCATGCTCTGTTGCCTGTGTCTATGTGCCTGTGGTTCTGTCAGTGTGATCATGTGATGTATCTGACCCCAGGAATGTGTCAATAAAGTTTCCCCTTCCTGGGACAATGAATTCACGGTGTTCTTATTTCAATTTCCAGGAGTGTATATAGTTGAGGCAGTGATGAAGTGGGGACTTTCCCATACGACCAACTCACGAGTATACAGTGAATATCAGGAAGCTGGAAAAACATCAAATCTCCGACATCGTTGCGCCCGGAAAATGATCCTGCAGGAACGGCACCCATGACAACTGAAGAGAATCGTTCAACGTGACAGAAGTGCAACCCTTCCCCAGATTTCTGAATATTTTAATGCTGGGTCGTCAACAAGTGACGGCGTGCAAACCGTTCAACGGAACATCATCGACATGGGCCTTCGGAGCCGAAGGTCCACTCATGTAGCCTTGTTGACTACACGACACAAAGCTTTACGCATCGCCTGGGCCCATCAACACCGACAGTGGACAGCTGATGACTGATTATTATGATGTTTGGTTTGTGGGGCGCTCAACTGCGCGATCGTGAGCGCCCATACAAAGTCCCAATTTTTACACAGTCCAATTTTTACGCAATCCAGTATAACAACTGTCACGAATGATGACGATGATGATGATGATGAAATGATGAGGACAACACAAACACCCAGTCTCCGGGCAGAGAAAATCCCAAACCCGGCCGGGAATCGAACCCGAGACCCCTCGACCCAGAGGCAGCAATGCTAGTCGCTAGACCACGAGTTGCGGACTCTGTTTATGAGTGGATACATGCTATGTTGCCTGGTCGGGCGAGTCTCGTTTCAAATTGTATCGAGTGGATGGACGTGTCCAGGTATGGAGACACCGTCACGAATCCGTGGACTGTTCAAGCTGGTCGAGTCTCTGTAATTGTGTGGGGCGAGCGCATCTGGAGTGATATGCGACCCATGATACGTCTAGACAGGACTTTGATAGGTGACACGTACGTAAGCAACCTGTCTGATCACCTGCATCCATTCATGTCAATCGTGCGTTTTGATGGAGTTGGGCAATTCCAGCAGGACACTGCGACACCCCACACGACCACAATTGCTACGGAGTGGCTCTGGGAACGCTCTTCTCAGTTTAAACACTTCCGCTTTCCACCAAACTCCCCAGACATTAACATTATTGAGCATATCTGGGATGCCTAGGAATGTGCTGTTCAGCTGTGATTCACCCCCCTCGTACTCTAACGTATTTATGGACAGCCCCTGCAGTTCATGGTCTCAGTTCCTTCCAGCACTACTTCAGACATTAGTCGAGTCCATGCCACTTCGTGTTGTGGCATTTCTGCGTCCTCCTGGGACACCTGTACAGGCGATATTAGGCAGCTTCACCATTTCCAGTTTCTTTGGCTCTTTATATATAGAGAGGGAGAGAGAGAGGGAGAGAGAGAGAGAGAGCAACGTAAAACATGCATGACTAATTCAGTATTTGTCCCAACATGTAGTTGTTCAAAGGAAATTATCATCAAAATACATACAAGCCAGCAACCAGCTTCCTATACGAAAATACTAAAAATAATTTATGTGAAAGTTGCCAAGTGCCACAGATTATCTCTTGCAACTATGTTCTTTAAAGTAATGTACAGTCTCCAGCTATAGGAGACATATCCCTTTTTGCTTTGTCTTTTGACATTTTGCACTGACAACCTATACACCAAGGTACATAGAAAGTATACAGCAAAATTCACTTTGTTTTTATCCGACAAATAACCTATCCTAGCCAGTAAGTCTTTATTTTATCCTTGTATTATCCTGTTGCACTTTCCGTTATCTCTATGCCTCTGATGTCTTGTCTAATTTTTGTACGTTTCACAATGTTCACTTTTGATCTTGACTAGAGTTCACTGAAGATTATCTTCATACATAAATCTCCGGGGTTTTCAGCTTCTGCCCTTATTGCCATGAGTTTACTGATGACATTGTTCTTCAGCTTTAGCATTTCGTCAGTTGCCTCTGGAACGTTGCAGAAGTTATGGGCTCCCATTCTAAACACTTGGAAAGAGTTGGGAAGTTTTGGAATTGTGATGACTTCACGTTCGTTACCAGGAATGTATGACTTTCTGACTCTCTTGTGCTTCTCTGTTATAGCAAAGTCACATGTAACCTGTACAGCTATATTCTCTCTCATCGTAATGGCACACGCCCCCTTTGAAACTACAAGACCCATGAACTTCGGACGCACGCAATCTATCCATGCTGGTGTGAACTACTTACAAGGCTTATCACATTTGAACCCACTGAAACCGTAATGTGCGTTGGTAATTTGTAGCTGTCTATGTGAAAATATCTGTTTCAACCTTAATGGCACTTTCACCTTTTATACTTCAAGGTTCCAGTTATACTTCACCATATATTAATAAAACAATCTGTGTTGACAGCCAATCAGATCGTCCTCCTATTAAACTATCGCAGTTTCTCACGGAACTGGTACTCACTGTGTCATCTGTTGTCTTCCTCTCACCTCCATCTCATACGTCATGCCTTATCTGCTGTAATCCCAGCCAAACTATGGAGTGAAACTTTCGAAGTATTCTTATGGCTCCAAAACCAGAGATATGAGACATATTCTCCCTTGTCAGACTTTCAAAACTGTATGGTTCTTACAAACAACAGATAATTTCGAAAAAAGGTTATTCTCCTGTAACTGTGAACAAAAATAAAAAAAAAAAAAAAACTGAACAAGGGCCTCTCAATAGCAGCATCATCTCATTAAGATTCTGTTCTATCATTCCCAAACTTAATTTGCACTACTGAATATAGTGAAATTAGGAAACGTTAACGAAGTGCTTTCAGTGAGTAATGCAAGACTTTTTTCATCAGTGTCAGATTTCGGTTGAAGAAAACGTGGAGTTTCATGAAGTTCTAATGGGCTTTATGTAGCCTTGAAAACGGCGTCTTAGGAGGTGCGTTCGAAGCAGAGAGCTCTTTCTGGGTTTCGTAGGGCGTATATATGATCATAGACGCTTGCAGAGTGTCTACAGGGATGGAGCAGTGAACAAAAGCCTTTGGGCGAGGCGTCTGCCTTCAGCTCGATAAGGTCTCGCAAACCTTTCCGATCTCCCTCGTACGTCCCGACCGGCCACACAGCTGTGAGTCTTGCAGTAGGAGCGGTCACTCTCATTCGAGGCGATCAACGGATCACAACCAGATACCTCGGTGCTCAACTGAACGTCTCTGGTGGTAGTGCTGAAACATTCCGCCGTCAGTTGCGGTACTCGAAGTAGTGTGCCCGCTGCGTTACTTGCCGCTTAACAGAAAAGCATTAAAGACAACGAAGGGTCATTTGTAGAGTGAAGGATGCACTCTACTGACGAGGTCATTGGTGCATCAAGACGTTGGCTTCGACTTCGACTAGTAGAGTACTACCATATGGGGCATACGTAGGGCCTCATAGTACGGTGGCGCATGGCTAGCACATTGAACAGAGATGATGTTGCAAAAAAGGGTTTTGTAGCCAAGAAAGATGAGAATAATATAGTGTATTCGAATCCTGTATAAAACAAAGCTGGTTTCAGAAAAAAATGTGTTGCACTACTTATTGAACACCTCCCCTATATTTAGCTGTTTTTAATTAGTTGATAAATTACGAATATGCTGTTCCTCAAGGCAATGTTTCTAATTTTTAACAAAAGTAACTTTGAAGGTTGGAACACTTCATTGACCAGTTCATTTGTTTTGCAAACGATGCTCTCATCTTTTTCTGCTGGAATAGGTCATCAGCAATCCTGTTACTACAGGGTGTTTCAAAAATGACCGGTATATTTGAAACGGCAATAAAAACTAAACGAGCAGCGATAGAAATACACCGTTTGTTGCAATATGCTTCGGACAACAGTACATTTTCAGGCAGAGAAACTTTCGAAATTACAGTAGTTACAATTTTCAACAACAGACGGCGCTGCAAGTGATGTGAAAGATATAGAAGACAACGCAGTCTGTGGGTGCGCCATTCTGTACGTCGTCTTTCTGCTGTAAGCGTGTGCTGTTCACAACGTGCAAGTGTGCTGTAGACAACATGGTTTATTCCTTAGAACAGAGGATTTTTCTGGTGTTGGAATTCCACCGCCTAGAACACAGTGTTGTTGCAACAAGACGAAGTTATCAACGGAGGTTTAATGTCACCAAAGGACCGAAAAGCGACACAATAAAGGATCTGTTTGAAAAATTTCAACGGACTGGGAACGTGACGGATGAACGTGTTGGAAAGGTAGGGCGACCGCGTACGGCAACCACAGAGGGCAACGCGCAGCTAGTGCAGCAGGTGATCCGACAGCGGCCTCGGATTTCCATTCGCCGTGTTGCAGCTGCGGTCCAAATGACGCCAACGTCCACGTATCGTCTCATGCGCCAGAGTTTACTCCTCTATCCATACAAAATTCAAAAGCGGCAACCCCTCAGCGCCGCTACCATTGCTGCACGAGAGACATTCGCTAACGATATAGTGCACAGGATTGATGACGGCGATATGCATGTGGGCAGCATTTGGTTTACTGACGAAGCTTATTTTTACCTGGACGGCTTCGTCAATAAACAGAACCGGCGCATATGGGGAACCGAAAAGCCCCATGTTGCAGTCCCATCGTCCCTGCATCCTCAAAAAGTACTGGTCTGGGCCGCCATTTCTTCCAATGGCCATTTTTCAGACCCGAAACGATTACTGCATCACGCTATCTGGACATTCTTCGTGAATTTGTGGCGGTACAAACTGCCTTAGACAACACTGCGAACACCTCGTGGTTTATGCAAGATGGTGCCCGGCCACATCGCACGGCCGACGTCTTTAATTTCCTGAATGAATATTTCGATGATCGTGCGATTGCTTTGGGCTATCCGAAACATACAGGAGGCGGCGTGGATTGGCCTCCCTATTCGTCAGACATGAACCCCTGTGACTTCTTTCTGTGGGGACACGTGAAAGACCAGGTGTACCGCCAGAATCCAGAAACAATTGAACAGCTGAAGCAGTACATCTCATCTGCATGTGAAGCCATTCCGCCAGACACGTTGTCAAAGGTTTCGGGTAATTTCATTCAGAGACTACCCCATATTATTGCTACGCATGGTGGATATGTGGAAAATATCGTACTATAGAGTTTCCCAGACCGCAGCGCCATCTGTTGTTGAAAATTGTAACTACTATAATTTCGAAAGTTTCTCTGCCTGAAAATGTACTGTTGTCCCAAGCATATTGCAACAAACGGTGTATTTCTATCGCTGCTCGTTTAGTTTTTATTGCCGTTTCAAATATACCGGTCATTTTTGAAACACCCTGTACATTCCACAATGTAACGATAATTCATGTATTTATTATAAACCATTTTTCTATATGCCCGGTGCGGTCCTTTTTCACTATCATTAAATACAGGGTCACAATTATTGAACTATAAAATAAAATTGTGATAACTTCTGAACGGTTTGCGTTTGGACATTCAAACTGCATGCCGGCCGCGGGAAATGATGGAAATTACTATGCGTATGATTAGTTTGGCTTAGCGAGGAAGGCCACTTTCATTTGAATGGATGAGCAAAATAGGCGCATATGGGGGACTGAGAATCCGCATTTCATGATCGAGAAGTCTTTTCACCCTCAAGGGGTGGCTGTGTGGCGTACAGTGTCCACTCACGGAATTATCGGTGCGATATTCCTTGATGGCACGGTGAAACCGAACGGTACGTGAAGGTTTTGGAAGATGATTTCATTTCCACCACCCAAAGTGACCCTGGTTTCGACAAGAAGTGGTTCATGCAAGACGGAGTTCGACCCCATCGAAGCATGTAGAATTTCGCTATTCATCTGTGCCGCATGATCGCAAATGATGGAAGGCATATCTAACATGTCATAACCATAATCCGAATATCTGTAGGGACATTTACATGTTGAATGAAGTGTGTGGACACCGTAGTTTGTAACTAATTTACTTTTTTTTCATATAGTTCAATAACTGTAACCCTGAATCATTACTCTTAAATTGTCAAGTTTTGCTAAAATACGGTACTAAATTTACAAAAATTGTTAAATTATTTCTCTTTAGTACCCCTCGATAGCTGAGTGGTCAGCACTACGGAATGCCGACCAAAGGGGCACGGGTTCGATTCCCGGCTGGGGCGGAGATTTTCTCCGCTCAGGGACAAGGTGTTTGTGTTGTCTTCATCATCATGATGTCATCCAAAGGGGTGGTGACAGGAGGGGCATCTGGCCATCCCTTAAATTAACCATGCCCATAACCATGCCGACTCCGCGAAACCGCTGGACAAAGGCACCAGAAAAAAAGAAGAAGTCAAAATTTCTCATCAGCACAGTGCTGCCCTCTTAGCATGATCAGAATTTTGTTTCATTTTGACGCTTGAATATTATGTCAACCACTACAGTTAAATACATTATTAAAGATTTTGCACACGTTTCCCTCTCCTCCTTTTTGGATGAACTTCTTCACATAATGACTTTTGTGGTTGTGGAGATAAAGGATTTCTGTACTCGCACAGCAACTGGGAACTGGTGTGTACAGACCAGCGACTGCGCCATCTGGACCTGAGCCCGTCATGAGCAACGTGACGTAGCACTGCTTGATGTCCTTTTCTCCCAGGCCGCAGCTAAATTGATCACTCTCACTCCTTCCTTCCGTCTCCAGTCGCAGCATAAAGGACTCGTACGTAGTTGCGTGAAAAACATCAAATAATACCAATTAGTTTCTTAGTTTGCCTAAAAAGTTATAAACCTGAAACAAATTGCGATAAACTCTGTTACTACCTTTGTCCACAAACATCTCCGTGCCCGCATCTCGTTGTCGTGCGGTAGCGTTCTCGCTTCCCACGCCGGGGTTCCCGGGTTCGATTCCCGGCGGGGTCAGGGATTTTCTCTGCCTCGTGATGGCTGGGTGTTGTGTGATGTCCTTAGGTTAGTTAGGTTTAAGTAGTTCTAAGTTCTAGGGGACTGATGACCATAGATGTTAAGTCCCATAGTCCTCAGAGCCATTTGAACCAAACATCTCCGTTATACAGTGATATTAATCAATGTAATGTCTTTCTGTTACTTACTTTAACCTTGCGGGCTAAATTTGCAGTGTAAATGTAAGTCCGTAACTTGGTCTGAGTTGGTGCGTCAGCTGCCAGCTGACACAAGCGGCACTGTCCACTCATAGTCATGCGATTTCACTGTTCTACCTGCACATCGCTTGAACTTTAAATTGCCGAGTTTTATTCTATAACGAATTGTGAAGCTGTGCAAGTGCACTAAAAGACGATGTAATAGTGTTGATTTTCTTAGTTAAAAACAACACGTAATTTGAAATAATACTGCCGGCCGCGGTGGCCGAGCGGTTCCAGGCGCAGTCCGGAACAGGGCTGCTGCTACGGTCGCAGTTTCGAATCCTGCCTCGGGCATGGGTGTGTATGACGTCCTTAGGTTAGTTAGGTTTAAGTAGTTCCAAGTCTACGGGACTGATGTTAAGTCCCATAGTGCTTAGACCCATTTTAACCATTTTTCAAATAATACTGCTCCCAGGAACATTGTTACTTCCTTTCTCAAACCCACTGCGTATGTGTTTAGAGAGCAGTGAAGTGTACTAGAATAAGATTACCTAAATATCCTACCAGTACTGCATTACTTTTCGCCACTTTTAGAATAAAATGAGCCGCTGTGAAACCACGAAACTACCTTTCGTTAACTAGATAATATTTGTTCAGTTACAGTCATATTTTATCCTTGCATCTTATAACAGAAATATGTTCTTCCACCACGTTAATTATCCATTATGTGCTCATAGCCTCATTGGTAGACCTTTAAGCACCGCAGCTGCACATCCTGTCACTGTACCATAATAATACAAACTCTAAACAACACGTTTTGGAGAGATCATTAGTGCAATGTAGCACTGAAACTACATATATTCGTAATACACGAGTATAAATATGAAAAACATCAATTACGACCTGTTAATTTCTAAGGTGCTCTTGTCACGCTAACCGCTGCTGAGAGGAGGAAAGTAGCGTCGCAAAATTGAAGCGTTTTTAACTTTTGAGTCATAGTGTTTCTCCCTTCATTTCATATATTCATAACACTTGTCTGGTAATTCCAGTAACTGGAGAAAAAGCGTACAGTACTCGCCACATAATTTTCCAGACAGACATAGGTCATTTACAAGTATCTTTTAATAGCAAAAACCGCACTGCGATATTCGTCTCCAAGCACAGAGACACCGTGGTATCTATCGCGTCCTTGTACGGTAAAATATGAATTACTTCATGCATAAAATAGATTCTAACCTAATCTAAACTCTTCGTTCCTCCCACAAACTGACAAACGAGATCGGAAGCAAAGTGACTAAGCTGTCGGACGATGTTATCGGAGATCATTTGGCGACGGCATCTGACGACCGTCAATAGGTGCCACTCTGAACGCAGCCTAAGTTCTACACCTGTGTAGCAGTGTCCCAAGCGTACATGTTCGGAACTGCTGACTGGTTCACGTCGCGCAGTTACCCGACGTACGTGGGATATTCCTGGAGTGAATCAACGCATGCGCACTAGATGGCAATGCCGAGCGAACGTCGAAGGGCACTATGATTTTTTGTAAAGTCGTTCATAGAAATTAAATATTTCTGAGAGCTCAGAGTTACTATTCATCAAGTTATTATTATTTATTAAATAATTGTTGTTCACTTATACAACTATCACGAAATTATTTTATTACTGTTTGCAGTTATAGGATGAACTATTCGTAGTATATTGTGACCCTTGGTAGTGCAAGCATATGGTTTTCCGAATTTACGTTTATACTACATTTTGCACATGGAGGAAGCAGTTGCTTTTGGAGCTGTTATTGTCCTGGCAGTGTCTGTGCCCTTAGGATAACGATGACGAAATGCCAGACGATGCTAGGTTTAGCCTTGGCTGGGAAGAAAGGACGACAGCAATGGCATATATTTCCTGCTAATCAAGGAATTGAGGCTCGAAGATCCGCTGTAATTTCCGAACCCCCTCAGAATGGAAACGGCTTATTTCGATAATCTGCTGTCGATAATAAAGGAAGGAATTCAATAAAGTGACGGAGCAATGTATAAGGGAGTTTCTCCAAGTCGGAAGTAAAAATTACACCATTGTTGTGTTCGAACTTTCTCGCCGACTATTGCCAGTTTCTCCTTCCTGCATGCGTAACTAAATCGATAACCACAGTTAAAAAGTTACCTGCATACATAAACCACCTCCGGTGTATCTTATTGCCGGCCGCTGTAGCCGAGCGGTTCTAGGCGCCTCAGTCCGGAACCGTGCGACTGCTACGGTCGCAGGTTCGAATCCTGCCTCGGGCATGGATGTATGTGATGTCCTCAGGTTAGTTAGGTTTAAATAGTTCTAGCTTCTAGGGGACTGATGACCTCAGACGTTAAGTCCCATCGTGCTGAGAGCCATTTGAACCATTTTTGTATCTTATTACAATACAGAGGGTCGTGTGAAAATCATATATGCACTTTTCCTCACTATATGCCTGAATGCTTAATACTTGTTAACTTGTTGCCATTTTAGTATCTAGAATACGAGATAGTCACTGCAAAGAATGCTTTTGTTTAGTTATTGCATTTATGAAAATTTAATCTCTATAAAATTCACAACATCTCCAGTATGAAAACCTGAAGTTAACTGCCGGCAAAGTTGTGAACTACAACAGAACACAATAAACATTAAAAAGCAGAAAGCATACTGAGAACAGTCCGTGATGCACAATCAGGACTTATCGCCGTCTAGTGTGCATGTGCGGATTGCCGTGAATTGAGAACTGCTTTCTATTTTCGATCGCGGACTGTGTGTCTGCCAATTCTTAGTTCTACATCTACATCTACATTTATACTCCGCAAGCCACCCAACGGTGTGTGGCGGAGGGCACTTTACGTGCCACTGTCATTACCTCCCTTTCCTGTTCCAGTCGCGTATGGTTCGCGGGAAGAACGACTGTCTGAAAGCCTCCGTGCGCGCTCTAATCTCTCTAATTTTACATTCGTGATCTCCTCGGGAGGTATAAGTAGGGGGAAGCAATATATTCGATACCTCATCCAGAAACGTACCCTCTCGAAACCTGGCGAGCAAGCTACACCGCGATGCAGAGCGCCTCTCTTGCAGAGTCTGCCACTTGAGTTTGTTAAACATCTCCGTAACGCTATCACGGTTACCATATAACCCTGTGACGAAACGCGCCGCTCTTCTTTGGATCTTCTCTATCTCCTCCGTCAACCCGATCTGGTACGGATCCCACACTGATGAGCAATACTCAAGTATAGGTCGAACGAGTGTTTTGTAAGCCACCTCCTTTGTTGATGGACATTATTTTCTATGGACTCTCCCAATGAATCTCAACCTGGTACCCGCCTTACCAACAATTAATTTTATATGATCATTCCATTTCAAATCGTTCCGCACGCACACTCCCAGATATTTTACAGAAGTAACTGCTACCAGTGTTTTGTTCCGCTATCATATAATCATACAATCATATAATCATACAATCTTCCGCCAGATGGTTGCCACGTGGCGTATCGTCGTCTACGCGTTAACACTCTACTCGGCAGCTGAAGAAAGCGAAATATTCCTGTTGACTGCAGGATCCCAATATAAAGTTAAAATTAGAAAATAAAATGTTGTCTCAAATAAGAGTAACGTCACAGCTTCCACTGTAACAGGCAGTCTTCTTTCCGTGCCAGCCGCGGAGGCCATGCGGTTCTAGGCGCTTCAGTCTGGAACTGCGGGACTGCTACGGTCGCAGGTTCGAATCCTGCCTCGGGCATGGATGTGTATGATGTCCTTAGGTTAGTTAGGTTTAAGTAGTTCTAAGTTCTAGGGGACTGATGACCTACGATGTTAAGTCCCATAGTGCTCAGAGCCCATTTGTCTTCTTTCCGTCAATTTAATTGGTACGTAAACTGGTTTAATAGACGTACACCTACAAGGTGATAATTATTAGGAACACTAACGTTTCAAGTTCTGTTTCACAGTACTACGACGGTCGTAAGGACATTGATGCTAAGAGTAACATATAAACCAAAAAAAATATAGGAGTTTAGGCTTCCGGAGCGGTTGTCAGTTTGAAAACGGAAAATTCCCAGCGTGTGACCGTGCCGTCATGTTGCGATGCATTTCATCTTTTCGACCATTGTAGAAATTTAAAATATTTTACGTTTTCGAGGCAGAATAGCATTTTTATTTTAAATTATCGGGTTAAAGTGTGGCAACACATAGTCCTCCAGTGCACTACAATGACCTGATGATGGACATCACATATGGATGAAACAGGTTAGCTAACAACATAAATGTGAGTGTGTCTGGTCGTCTCTAAGCGTTGAAGACGTCGTATTTCATACAGCTGAAGAAATGGGCTCCTCGTCAGCAGAAATAAAATTTTACTAACACTAGTGAACTCTAGTGAAAGAAGGAATATTACATTTATTGTTCAGTAGGTGACGAATGGAGATGGAGCGCAAACTCGGTTTGAATAATAATGGAGATGGGGCACTGAAGCATTTCGCTAAACGATTTGGAGAAACGACAAAAAGACGCTATTTGGAAACCCATGTAGGGTTTTGTAACCGTGCCTCCGAAATGCGAAATCATTAGCAAGAAGCGGGAACACCAGTTTCATATTTCCCTGCATCGCATGGCAAATCAGCTAGGTTGTTTCGAAGTAACAATGAATGCGGAATTACTAAATGGCATTCATTTATTAAGTAAACGTCTGAAGATAGCCTTGTACTCCGAAAACGGGTTAGCACAATAAAAGTTCTAGTGCGCCGTCTTCATTTACTGAGTAAATGTTGGAAGATGGCCTTGTAAGCCAAAAAACCAGTAAACACAATAAAAGTAATACCGTAGAACAAAAGAAAACTAGTGCATTTCGTTTATTACTGCCGTACTTCTTACATTCTTCCTTTACTACGTTCGCATAGTTGATTTCATCGCTTTTCTTATGTTTCAGTGGACTCCGATGTAGATCCACTGTTAATGAATTAAGAGAAAAGCTTTCGAACGAAATACCTCCGTTAAGCTAGATTTTTTCACTGTCGCTAGTATTTAGATGTAACGTAGGGGTGACTGTTGGACCTTAAGGATAGTGTTTTCTTGTCGGTGTTTCGAACCGATTTTACAGTCACATGTAGCAACGCACTCTAGAGACCGCCATAAGCAGATGCCGGCATTTTCTACTGTTTTTGTTGTTGTGTTACATGAAGATGTGTTTCATGCAGCGTTTATAAATGTTGCCGGTTCTACATATTGAAGTGCTGTGTAAGTTATTACAGGTATTTTGAGGATTTGTTAATTTTCACTTACCTGATTTTATGGTGAGAAAAATTCTGTTAATTTTTAAAACTAGTTACCTAACACGTCGTCGATTGAACCATATATCTTCAGTAGTGCACCGTCTTGTACCCTCGAAACAGGTCTCCTTACAATGGAACACGTGAGATTTCCAAATGAACTGACTTTCCTTACTGTGTTAACAATTTTTCCAGTCTCAAAAATAAAAATTTGTATTCGCTGCCAATAACTTCCGTTTCAAACTGTTTTTAACTTGTAACTGGTTGATGATAATAGTTCTTTTTAATTTGATTTCACTTGCTAATTTTTGATATGTAGTAGAGTAGTAATATAACAGATAGACGATTAAATACAATACGAAAAAATTTTCTCGACTGCAACAATTATAAATTCGATCACAATATGTGTTTCTAGTCATATTACCATATTGTACTTTGGAACAGTTCTTCACATTTGGAAAAATCTTTTTTTCGGAGTAATTTTTGTAAGGCCAGAAAAAACCCTACAGCACACATCAAGTGAGTACTATCACTATAAAATGGAATAAGAAAAGAGATTAAACTCTTATTACACGGCCGGCTAGAGGTCGAAATCTGAAAAGTGTTCCAAAGCAGTCTGGAACACTGTCCACTATTGTCTCCAGCATTAAGTATTCCTACCGTTCTTTAAAGTATCGCAGATAGCCACCTGTCGAAAGAACAAACGCACATTTCTTTGTTTTTTTTTCGGTTTATCTCTACGACTATAGAATGAGAGAATGCTTACAAACGCATTCCAGTAAACGCTAATAAGATCCGCCTTTTAGCGTTTTTGTGTACGTCATCGTGCAGAGCGCTTTGACGTTTATTGATATTTTCACTTCTGTACGTGCACACGTTTGTGCCTGCTGCCAAATAAACAGAATAAAAGCACAAAAGCGAGAAACAAAAGCCCTCCATAGCCGAAATATTGCATCGAAAATACGCTTTGTGTAGTGGTCAATCCATTCATCCAATTTTCCGGTTGTTTTGTAATATTTTATGTTCAAATGTGGAATAAACTCCGAATTGCGCCCACATTTAGAAACATGTGAAAGCCGGTGGAGGTAACCTTTGTTTGTATAATGGATAACGAATGTGACAGTATAACGAATAGATGCGAGTATAGAGCACTGTGACATTTTGAATTAATTGCACGCCGAATCGTGAGAAATTATAACCAGTTTTACTTTACGAGGCAGTAACGTAATACTTTATTTTACGATATTTTGTCTGTTACTATGTTAGACCATTCACTTTCAGTTTTTTTCAATTCGTGATGATGGTGATGATGTTTAGCGCTCGAACTAAATTATGGTGAGACGACTATGGTTGAAATAAATGCCTTAAAGTTAAGGAAAAAACTACATTGAAATAACAATAGAATCATCCTTAAAGTGAATATTTAGATAGTCTCTCCCTCCCTTGTTCCCCTCCACCCCCCTCCCCCTCCCCCTCCTCCCTCTCTCTCTCTCAGCACCCGATGCTTCGCTCGAGTAGACTGTACGATCTGCACAGAATTTTTGTTTCCCTTTAATCGAATTTTATTTTTAAGTTGTTCACAAACTGCAACACATTCGAAGCTTTTCACAGTAATTTAGGCCATATAAGCATGGTCTTTTCCGAATGTACTTTTGACCAAAAAGCTATTCTGATAGCTGGAGTCTGGCGATTTTATTAGTTCTGCCTTTTAAGTTCTTGTGGCGATATTTCCATAAAGACTTTCATCCCTCAACACATGTTTCTATAGAACTAAAGTACCAGATTTCATAAATTTAGTTTTAAATATAACGAAATATCTTCATAAAAAAATTCATCCCCTCTTTCAACCCCTGAGGAGCTGTATTTCCAAAAACAGTGAAACATTTCTTTTGCTTCTAACAGAGAAGCCAAAAACATATTTTTATAGATTTAGTTTTGAAAATTCTTTCGTAATGAATTAATTCATAAAGCTTTTTTCATCGCCTTTTCCACTACCTTAGGCGACTGAATTTTCGAAACCACTGTAACACATTTTTTTTTATTTCTAACGGAAAAGTCAAATGCCAATATTCATAAAAGTACCTTTAAAATTTTTTTAATGGTTGTTTAGTAACGATTTCTTTTCAAAAACCTTTCGTCTCCTATTTCACCCCTTAGGTAGAGATACACTAATTTTTTACATTCCTGACCAAGAAACCAAATATCAATTTTCGTGGATCTATCTTCAGAACCGCCTTAATAGCAAGCTATTTTCACAAAGCCTTTCATCCCTTAGTCACCCACTGAGCGATGTCATATCGAAAAACTTCATCTTAAACGACGCCCACATTGTTAGATTGTTAGATCAACACCCTCTCCAAATTTCAACTTTAAAAATGACCGGTATATTTGAAACGGCAATAAAAACTAAACGAGCAGCGATAGAAATACACTATTTGTTGCAATATGCTTAGGACAACAGTACATTTTCAGGCAGACAAACTTTCGAAATTACAGTAGTTACAATTTTCAACAACAGATGGCGCTGCAAGTGATGTGAAAGATATAGAAGACAACGCAGTCTGTGGGTGCGCCATTCTGTACGTCGTCTTTCTGCTGTAAGCGTGTGCTGTTCACAACGTGCAAGTGTGCTGTAGACAACATGGTTTATTCCTTAGAACAGAGGATTTTTCTGGTGTTGGAATTCCACCGCCTAGAACACAGTGTTGTTGCAAGAAGACGAAGTTTTCAACGGAGGTTTAATGTAACCAAAGGACCGAAAAGCGATACAATAAAGGATCTGTTTGAAAAATTTCAACGGACTGGGAACGTGACGGATGAACGTGCTGGAAAGGTGTATATCGTCAGACGGGGACCCTCATTTGTTTCATCAGGTTTACGTGACATAGCTGTCACGGTGTCTTTCAAGTGCCATGGAAGCCATGCGAACGGCACTCATTGTTCAATATTGCCCCCGCCCCCCACCCCCACCCCCCTCTACCATTCTCGTCCATGTGTGATGCATATTTCGAATAGCTGTTCGCGTCGATGACACACACTGAACACACTGAACACAACCACCAACCTAATGTGACAAGAATCGTCAGTCGTCCAATCAGGCGATGGTCCAATACCGATGACTCCGCACACTGCATCGCAATTTACGATGTCGTTGGCTTCACCTGGTAACACACAACGATGAGCCCTTAGCGCCAGCATTTCACCCGGAACAGTTCCCGCCCATTTACTCACCTCTCTGCAAATCCAAAGCTTAAGCCGCCCCTTACCAGCCACCAGTTCCACCTCATGGTAGTTACGAAAATTGTTAGTGTCGCAGATATGTCAGTCGGAGACAGTGCCTGTAAGGCTACAATGATACACACACACACACACACACACACACACACACACACACACACACACACACACACACAAATTGGTGTTTTGCCCTTAAAGAGCGCAGTTAGACATGGCCAATTCCTGTTGCTGCCTTTCTTGCTGCCCAACTTCCCTCATTCGCTCGCTGTGTTTCTGTTTTAGGTCCTCTGTCCATGCTTCTTGTCGGCTTCGTGTCTTCGGCTTGATCTTGGTTGACTTTTTGGTTGCCCACATTTCTTTCATCTTCCGGCTGTGATCTTGTTTGCGTTCTTCGGTCCATTTTCACCTGTTCGTTTGTCACAGTGTATCTCATGTAGTTTACGTTTCGTAATGATGTTTCTGAATTTTATTCTGTCGTTTATTGTGTCTGGTGTGATGTTTAGTTGGTTCAGGTCGTTTCTTACCTCTGCCACCCATTTGTTGTTTCTGGTGGTTACCGAGTCAAAGATCTGAATTGTAGCATAGTTTTTCTTTCTTCGTTTGAGTCTCTGTCATGTCCGCTCATTTTTAGTGTTACACCGAGGTATTTTAAGCTTGCCGTTTTGTAAATCGTGCCGTACTTTGTGTTCAGAGATGAGAGTTTCTTTGTGCTCATGAACTGTGTCTTTGCGTAAGAGATCTGTAGTCCAGTTTTGGAAGCGATTTCGTGTAGTTTTTCAATAGCTTCTTTTGTTTCGTTTATACCTTTCGTGACAATCGCCAAATCTTCTGCAAAAGCCAGGCATTTGATCTGTAGGTTTCCTAAAGTTATCCCCTGTTGTGATATTTCCCATTCTTTTATTACCTTATCTAAAACAGATAAAACCCTAATTAAATGATGTTTGTTGCTTCAGGGAGTCAGATATCATTATTGCCACACCTTCCAAAAATACTGTGAGACGAGTGTGGTTAATCCAATGAATGGAATATGGAGCATATTCCATTTCTCCTTTCAATGTACAAAAATCGTCTTCACTGGAGAATCCTAGTGCTTCTGATTTCACACATAATTCATGTGCGGACTGGAAAGGATCCATCCAGAACTTTTTAGAATAGGTTTCAAATGTTCAAATGCACACATCGTACGCTTCAACTTTTTCCTTTACACTGCCCGACGAGTTTTTTGCTGTTCGTTACTCGCCGCGTAAATAGCACTGGTGGCTAGACGAACGTTCGTTATTTATAACAGGAGGAATCATTTCGCTCAGCTTCTGTGGGTTCGTTGAGGAAATATACCGCTTCAGAGGCCTGTACTCGTTTCTGAAAACTTCGCAATTGAAAGCAGTGATTTTAAAACACTATTGCAACGTGGAAGTACAAGCGGTAAAACAGTGTTACAACTACGAGGCAAACGCAGTAAAAGTCATAATGGAAATGAGGAAAAACGCAAACACGGCTATAATGTACAATTATAAGCGGTAAAACACTGCTAAAATGTCCAAGGAAATGTGTTAAAAGACACAGTTATGCAAAGACAAATACCGCAAAGCGGTAAAACAGTGTTCAACAACATGCCCTGAGTGCTGGTCTCCGGAACAGTGGCGCCGGCACCAACCAGCATTATACCACAGAATACAGAGTACACAGAACTGAAACTCGGTTGCAGTCCATATATCAAAATTTAGGACGAAAGCGTGAAATCAGCAATAAACAGAGCGGGTAAAAAGGTGTCTGAAGCAAAAAGCGAGCGGATACGTTATCTTTACTTTATTAATTGTGGATTTTAGCTGCTGGGCGTACCTACAACGAAAAAGCTGTCTAATGAACTGTTAGAGTTAGAAATAAGTAGTGAGCTGTACTAAGAGAAAGGACCACACACGAAAGTAACGAGCTGTTCCCACCAAACGGCTTATAACAGGACATCAGAAAAAATGAGCATTCCGATTTTCTTGCCCTAAACAATAAAAACTCACTGAGCTGTAAAGCATACTGGAAGTAAATGAAGCTAAGGTACATCAGCTCTTGGGTTTTTTTTTTTTTGGTAGAGTTTCTTCTTTTTGCAATTTTATCAAGTAAAGATATGGTTGGTGATACCCTTTTTCTTTACAAATTTAAAAAGTCCTGTTTCTAATTGTCGCGTTTTCTTCACTTCTGTATCGATTCTGAGGAAACTAATTGGCGAACAAAACTGGTTTCTTTCGTATCTTAAAGTTTAATATCACAGATCGATGATGCCGTGTCTATTTCTTCGATATTGGGTCGAGGAATTTACCATTGTGCAAGACGCCTTTGGAGTTTTGTTTTACCCATACTTGTTAAAACACTTTTTGTGCTACCTTCAGTGGGTAAAATTCTTACTTACATGTTAACACTTAGAGAAAAAAACTTGGTGTAACCAGGGACTCCTAAGATACGACTCGGAAAACGAATGGTAACGGGATGGGGAGCTATTAATATCAATGGGGGTACTCTGGGAAGAAGGTAGAGCAGGCTGAGGCTGGGGTTGAATGTTTTAGCTGTTAGTGACATCTGGGTAAGGGGTGAGAAAGAAGGGGAAGTGGGAGAATAGAAGATCTACCTGTCTGGAGTCAAAGTAGGAATAGCACAATGGGTGTAGGGCTTTACACCAGGAAAGAAATGGAACCCAGCGTAGTTGCAATAAGGTATGTAAACGAACGACTCATGTGGATAGATCTGACAGTGTCTAGCAAGAAAATTAGGATTGTGTCAGTATATTCACATTGTGAAGGGACAGATCAAGATAAGATGGATAGTTTTTATGAGGCACTCAGTGATGTAGTTGTTAGAGTAAAGGACAAGGACAGTGTTCTGCTCATGGGTGATTTTAATGCCAGGATTAGAAATCGAACAGAAGGGTATGA
The DNA here is from genome assembly GCF_023864275.1 of Schistocerca cancellata. NCBI lineage: Eukaryota > Metazoa > Arthropoda > Insecta > Orthoptera > Acrididae > Schistocerca > Schistocerca cancellata. Next base: position 59,989,633 of record NC_064626.1, on the reverse strand, counting down.
AAAGGTTATGGGTAAATTTGGAGAGGATATGGAGGCCAACAGGAACGGGAAACAACTCTTGGATTTCTGTGCCAGTATGGGCTTAGTAATCACAAACTCCTTTTTTAAACATAAGAACATTCACCGGTATACTTGGGAAGGCGGGGGAACCAGATCTGTCACTGACTATATACACTCCTGGAAATGGAAAAAAAAACACATTGACACCGGTGTGTCAGACCCACCATACTTGCTCCGGACACTGCGAGAGGGCTGTACAAGCAATGATCACACGCACGGCACAGCGGACACACCAGGAACTGCGGTGTTGGCCGTCGAATGGCGCTAGCTGCGCAGCATTTGTGCACCGCCGCCGTCAGTGTCAGCCAGTTTGCCGTGGCATACGGAGCTCCATCGCAGTCTTTAACACTGGTAGCATACCGCGACAGCGTGGACGTGAACCGTATGTGCAGTTGACGGACTTTGAGCGAGGGCGTATAGTGGGCATGCGGGAGGCCGGGTGGACGTACCGCCGAATTGCTCAACACGTGGGGCGTGAGGTCTCCACAGTACATCGATGTTGTCGCCAGTGGTCGGCGGAAGGTGCACGTGCCAGTCGACCTGGGACCGGACCGCAGCGACGCACGGATGCACGCCAAGACCGGAGGATCCTACGCATTGCCGTAGGGAACCGCACCGCCACTTCCCAGCAAATTAGGGACACTGTTGCTCCTGGGGTATCGGCGAGGACCATTCGCAACCGTCTCCATGAAGCTGGGCTACGGTCCCGCACACCGTTAGGCCGTCTTCCGCTCACGCCCCAACATCGTGCAGCCCGCCTCCAGTAGTGTCGCGACAGGCGTGAATGGAGGGACGAATGGAGACGTGTCGTCTTCAGCGATGAGAGTCGCTTCTGCCTTGGTGCCAATGATGGTCGTATGCGTGTTTGGCGCCGTGCAGGTGAGCGCCACAATCAGGACTGCATACGACCGAGGCACACAGGGCCAACACCCGGCATCATGGGGTGGCGAGCGTCCTCCTACACTGGCCGTACACCACTGGTGATCGTCGAGGGGACACTGAATAGTGCACGGTACATCCAAACCGTCATCGAACCCATCGTTCTACCATTCCTAGACCGGCAAAGGAACTTGCTGTTCCAACAGGACAATGCACGTCCGCATGTATCCCGTGCCACCCAACGTGCACAAGAAGGTGTAAGTCAACTACCCTGACCAGCAAGATCTCCGGATCTGTCCCCCATTGAGCATGTTTGGGACTGGATGAAGCGTCGTCTCACGCGGTCTGCACGAACGCTGGTCCAACTGAGGCGCCAGGTGGAAATGGCATGGCAAGCCGTTCCACAGGACTACATCCAGCATCTCTACGATCGTCTCCATGGGAGAATAGCAGCCTGCATTGCTGCGAAAGGTGGATATACACTGTACTAGTGCCGACATTGTGCATGCTCTGTTGCCTGTGTGTATGTGCCTGTGGTTCTGTCAGTGTGATCATGTGATGTATCTGACCCCAGGAATGTGTCAATAAAGTTTCCCCTTCCTGGTAAAATGAATTCACGTTGTTCTTATTTCAATTTCCAGGAGTGTAATAACAGATCAGGAATTCAGGAAGGCTGTGATGGACACACGTGTATTCAGGGGATTCTTTGATGACACTGATCATTATTTAATCTGCAGTGAAATTGGGATTGTGAGGCCGAAAGTGCAGGAGGTCAGGTCCATATGTAGGAGGATAAGAGTGGAGAAACTCCAGGATAAGGAAATCAGGCACAAGTACATAACAGTGATCTCAAAAAGGTACCAGTTAGTTGAATGTAATCAATTACAGGCATTGGAAAAAGAATGGACAAGGTACAGGAACACAGTACTAGAAGTGGCTGAAGAATGTCTTGGAACAGTAGTGTGTAAAGGTAAGATGTAGCAAACAGCTTGGTGGAATGACTCAGTCAAGGCAGCCTGTAAAAGGAAAAGAAGGCGTATCAAAAATGGCTACATACTATAACCCTGGTAGACAGAGAAAGTTATGCTGAAGAAAGAAACAAAGCCAAACAGATAATTGCAGCATCCAAGAAGGACTCTTGGGAAGACTTTGGAAACAGGTTGGAGACTTTGGGTCAAGCTGCTGGAAAACCATTCTAGCGTGTAATTTGCAGTCTTTAAAAGGGAAAAAGGGAGGTAAGAAGGAAATGACAAGTATTTTGGACAGGTCAGGAAAACTGCTGGTAAATCCTGTTGATGCCTTGGGCAGATGGGGGGAATATTTTGAAGAGTTGCTCAATGTAGGTGAAAATACGATCAGTAATGTTTCAGATTTTGATGTACAATGGGATAGGAATGATGATGGAAATAGGATCACATTTGAGGAAGTGGAGAAAATGGTTAATAGACTGCAGTGCAATAAAGCGGCTTGTGTGGATGAAATCAAGTCGGAACTCATCAAATACAGTGGAATGTCTGGCCTTAAATGGTTACAAAGGATAATTGGGAGTCGCTACAGATTCCATCAGCCTGGACGAAAGCAGTAATCACACCAATCTTTAAACAGAAAAGATTGTAACAACTACAGAGGTATCTCTTTAATCAGCATTGTGGGTAAAATCTTCTCAGGTATTGTTGAAAGGAAAGCGCGAGTATTAGTTGAGGACAAATTGGATGAAAATCAGTGTGGGTTTAGGCCTCTTAGAGGTTGTCAGGACCAGATCTTTAGTTTACGGCAAATAATCGAGAAGTGTTACGAGTGGAACAGGGAATTGTATCTATGGTTTATACATCTAGAAAAGGCAAATGAACGGGTTCCTAGGATGAAGTTATTGTCTGTTCTACGAGATTATGGAATAGGAGGCAAACTTTTTCAAGCAATTAAAGGTCTTTACATAGTCAGGCAGCGGTTAGAGTCGACGGTAAATTGAGTTCATGGTTCAGAGTAGTTTCAGGGGTAAGACAAGGCTGCAACCTGTCTCCACTTTTGTTCATATAATTTATGGGTTATACGTTGAAAACAATAGACTGGCTGGGTGAGATTAAGATATGTGTACACAAAATAAGCAGTCTCGCATATGCCGATGACTTATTTGTGATGGCAGATTCGATTGAAAGTTTGCAAAGTAATATTTCAGAGCTAGATCAGAAATGTAAGGACTATGGTATGAAGATTGGCATCTCCGAAACGAAAGTAATGTCAGTGGGAAAGAGATATAAATGGACTGAGTGCCAAATAGGAGGAACAAAGTTAGAACAAGTGGACGGTTTCAAGTTCTTAGGATGCATATTCTCACAGGATGGCAACATAGTGAAAGAACTGGAAGCGAGGTGTAGCAAAGCTAATGCAGTGTGCGCTCAGCTACGATCTACTCTCCTCTGCAAGAAGGAAGTTAGTACTAAGACTAAGTTATCTGTGCACCGTTCAATCTTTTAACCAACTTTGTTGTATGGGAGCGAAAGCTGGGTGGATTCAGGTTACCTTATCAATAAGGTTGAGGTTACGGATATGAAAGTAGCTAGGATGATTGCAGGTACTAGTAGATGCGAAAAATGGCAGGAGGGTGTCCACAATGAGGAAATCAAACAAAAACTGGGAATGAACTCTATAGATGTAGCAGTCAGGGCGAACAGACTTAGATGTTGGGGTCATGTTACATGCATGGGAGAAGCAAGGTTACCCAAGAGACTCATGGGTTCAGCAGTAGAGGGCAGGAGGAGTCGGGGTAAACCAAGGAGAAGGTACCTGGATTCGGTTAAAAAGAATTTTGAAGTAATAGGCCTAACATCAGAAGAGACACCAATGTTAGCACTGAATAGGGGATCAATGAGGAATTTTATAAGGGGGACTACGCTCTAGAGTCTAGAGCTTCCCAACCTGTGGTCCGCGGACCCATTAGGGGTCCGCCAGCTCTTTCTAGGGGGTCCGCGGCCACCTTTCACCAAATAGTGTAAAATAATGAGTAAAATTATTGAAAAAAATGTGAAAATCAAATTCATATTTTTTTTGTGTGTGTGTGAAAAACGTGTACTTTTACTTCAGGTCGTTTCCCCAAGAAGCCTCTGCGGTTCCTAAGTGAGAACGTATACACAGTCTAGTGCCGGAGAATGCGGCTTCTCTGATCGATTGTTTCGCAACAATACGGGGTCGTTTGCGCGTCGGCTCACGGCGCTAGGTGCGCTGAAATGTCTTACGCATGCGCGGCGCGAGCTTTGTCGACCAATCATAGCGCTCGCTGGCACGTATGCAGCCCCAGGCATCATTAAATGTTAAATTTGCTTTGTCAGTGCACTACCTATTTCATAAGTCGATTTTTGACCAGTTTATTACTTCTAACGTGGATCGGTGGCTGAAGTCAGGATCATTGAAAAAGGGTGCAGTTTCTCCATCACCTTCACAACAAGGGAAGTTTCTAGTTGAAATGAATGAGGAGGGAGGACGACCATTGTTTGTTACAGTTCGCAGTTGAGACATGTATGAGTTGGGTGATGCATCGTGTGTTGTTGATTATATATTGTCTAATGTTCTGGTTTTACAGCTAATTTGGGAAAAGGTTGGATATATGGATTAGTTTACATGTAAGCAGACGTATTGTAATAAACAACATACAGAGCATCAGCCCAGTAATACAATAATATCTCAACTGTGAACTGTAAACAATATGTGTAGTATCTGACAACAATCACTACAAAATGGTTCAAATGGCTCTAAGAACTATGGGACATAACAGCTGAGGTCATCAGTTCCCTAGACTTAGAACTACTTAAACCTAACTAACCTAAGTCCATCACACACATCCATGTCCGAGGCAGGATTCGAACCTGCGACCGTAGCAGCCACGTGACTCCGGAATGAAGCGCCTAGAACCGCTCGGCACAATCACTACATTCACAAACGTAAATATTTTGTAGCAAATGTTTTCTCTAAATGTTAACATGTTTATAACAATTTTACAAAAAGGATATAAAGTAACCAACTGAAGATACCGCAAAAAGTGCTGAAGCGTGTCGGGTAAAACAAAATCCAAAGGTGTCTTGCATAAAGTGAAATTTCTCATCCAGTTTTCTTATCAAGCACGGAAATAAGGACTGCAACACCATGAGATAATTCTTCAGTATACTGTGATACTTAATTTCTTAGTACTCTGAATCATAAAATTTGAAAAGGTTGCAGTGAAAAATGTGATAGCTGGCTACATTACGTTTGGTTCTTTATAGGTGATACGTTGGTTTGTGCTAAATGTAGCTAACATACCGAAATTGTTTTTAAAGTTGGAAGCAAAGCAACATTTCACTACATCAAAGAGAAAATAGAATTTGTTTCATTTGAGCGCACTACTTGGCGACGAAACTTGCAAGCAGCCCACAGCTCAAACATGAACAGCTCTGCCAAGTAGACGAACTTTTCTCAAATTAATGACGGCGACTTAATGTTGTACGTACTGCTGGAAGAAAATCATAAAGAAGACCCTCAACACCAACAGTTAAATAATGGAAAATGTTACCATATGTCATATTCAGAACAAAGCTTGACGAAAGAGTTCTTTATGTCACTTATTAATTATCATCTAGTGAACGAATATAATTCATATTACGTAATTTGTTAGAGCGAACTTGCAGGTCTAGGTTCAATTTAAAACATTAGCATAAATTAAATTTTAATGCAGCTTGTTCTCTTCTTTTAAATTAATATCTACATTAACTGGATGTAAATTTGCTGACTGCGAATATTTTGGCGTGCTGTTTTAGGTATAGATATACTACCTATTCGTGACATATGAAAATTTGAGCTCTACCGCTTCAGGAGTTCAGATAAAAAATTACTCGGAGTACCCATCGCCAAGGGGCAACGTTATGCTAATATCACATGGCGATGTGTCCCCAAGGCATCCCCATGAAATTCAAATCACACCAACAGCAACAAAACTTCTGAACACGGACCAAGGTACTGGGTGAAAGCTGTGAAACATAACTGAGTAGGCACATAGCTGGGTTGGGTAGTCTAGCGATCTGATTAGCCAGAGAGCTACCTAAACCTTGAGTTCCAGACGCCTGATCAAAGAACGGATTCGTGGGGTTAGCTGCTGGACTTGCTCCACTTCCTGACTCTCCAAGCTTAACGTCGCTGCTTGGACCTGGAGATCCCTTGCTCGGTCACCCAACTGCCTCTCCCTGGTAGCTTCAGCGTGGCTAAGTTGCAAGCAGGCAATGTTCCTCAAACGATTCCGCAAATGTGCGAGCTGGGACTGAATTCCACCAGTTTGCCTAACAGCAGGTTGCACTTTTTACAAAAAGGACAGGTTCAGCTGCACCTCAATCGCGGAAATATTATGGAGAGAAAGACATACCTCCTCAATGGTGCTCGCCGAAACGCAAAGCAAGGTGCTCAACGCTGCGTGATTCCTGGACGCCAGTTCTGCAACACGAGCCTCCGTGCTAAGTTCCCAAATTCTAATTTAAGACTGCATGTGCTCCGACATTAGGCGCCCGATTCCGGAGTAGGCCCTTGGATCCATAGCAAGCTAGCACTGTGCAGCAACGGAATAAATTAATACAATGCTCGACAGACAGTAAGTGATCGTTATGCACTAAGGAAATGATCACAGGAAGTGACAAATGACCAGTGACCCCTTGTCAATAGAATGCAACCACGCTCGGTGAATGGCAGTTGAAAACTACAGTTATGGATAAAGGTACGTAAGGCAACAGGTTAGGGCCCATGTACCATCACGTGTCATTTCGTTTTACTGTCTTATTGACATGAATACCTCAGAAACAGGTAGGCATTTGCGAAGCAGAAGTTCAGTGAATTACAACACAGACTGAGGAAGATATCAGATCTTACACTAATGGCCATTAAAATTGCTACACCACGAAGATGACGTGCTACAGACGCGAAATTTAATCGACAGAAAGAAGATACTGTGATATGCAAATGATTACCCTTTCAGAGCATTCACACAAGGTTGGCACCGGCAGCGACACCTACAACGTGCTGACATGAGGAAAGTTTCCAACCGATTTCTCATACACAAACAGCAGTTGACCGGCGTTACCTGGTGAAACGTTGTTGTGATGCCTCGTGTAAGGAGGAGAAATGAGTACCATCACGTTTCCTACTTTGATAAAGGTCGGATTGTGGCCCATCGCGATTGCGGTTCATCGTATCGCGACATTGCTGCTCGCGTTGGTCGAGATCCAATGACTGTTAGCAGAATATGGAATCGGTGGGTTCAGGAGCATAATACGGAACGCCGTGCTGGATCCCAACGGCCTCGTATCACTAGCAGTCGAGATGACAGGTATCTTATCCACATGGCTGTAACGATCGTGGAGCCAGGTCTGGATCCCTGAGTCAACTGATGGGGACGTTTGCAAGACAACAACCATCGGCACGAACAGTTCGACGACGTTTGCAGCAGCATGGACTATCAGCTCGGAGACCATGGCTGCGGTTACCCTCGACGCTGCATCACAGACACGAGCGCCGGCGATGGTGTACTCAACGACGAACCTGGGTGCCGGAATGGCAAAACGTCATTATTTCGGATGAATTCATGTTTGTATACAGCATCATGATGGTCGCATTCTTGTTTGGTGACATCTCCGTCAACGCACATTGGAAGCGTGTACTCGTCATCGCCATACTGGCGCATCACCCGGCGTGATGGTATGGGGTGCCATTGGTTACACGTCTCGGTCACCTCTTGTTCGCATTGACGGCACTTTGAAAAGTGGACGTTTCATTTCAGATGTGTTACGACCCGTGGCTTTACCCTTCATTCCATCCCTGCGAAACCCTACATCTCAGCAGGATAATGCACGACCACTTGTTGGAGGTCCTGTACGGACCTTTCTGGATACAGGAAATGTTCGACTGCTGCCCTGCCCAGCACATTCTCCAGATCTCTCACCAATTTAAAACGTCTGGACAATGGTGGCCGAGCAACTGGCTCGTCACAATACGCGAGTCAGTACTCTTGATGAACTGTGATATCGTGTTGAAGCTGCATGGGCAGCTGTACCTGTACATGCCATCCAAGCTCTGTTCGATTCAATGCCCAGGCGTATTAAGGCCGTTAATACGCCCAGAGGTGGTTGTTCTGGGTACTGATTTCTCAGGATCTATGCACCCAAATTGCGTGAATATGTAATCACAGGTCAGTTCTAGTATAATACACTCCTGCAAATTGAAATAAGAACACCGTGAATTCATTGTCCGAGGAAGGGGAAACTTTATTGACACATTCCTGGGGTCAGATACATCACATGATCACACTGACAGAACCACAGGCACATAGACACAGGCAACAGAGCATACACCATGTCGGCACTAGTACAGTGTATATCCACCTTTCGCAGCAATGCAGGCTGCTATTCTCCCATGGAGACGATCGTAGAGATGCTGGATGTAGTCCTGTGGAACGGCTTGCCATGCCATTTCCACCTGGCGCCTCAGTTGGACCAGCGTTCGTGCTGGACGTGCAGACCGCGTGAGACGACGCTTCATCCAGTCCCAAACATGCTCAATGGGGGACAGATCCGGAGATCTTGCTGGCCAGGGTAGTTGACTTACACCTTCTAGAGCACGTTGGGTGGCACGGGATACATGCGGACGTGCATTGTCCTGTTGGAACAGCAAGTTCCCTTGCCGGTCTAGGAATGGTAGAACGATGGGTTCGATGACGGTTTGGATGTACCGTGCACTATTCAGTGTCCCCTCGACGATCACCAGTGGTGTACGGCCAGTGTAGGAGATCGCTCCCCATACCATGATGCCGGGTGTTGGCCCTGTGTGCCTCGGTCGTATGCAGTCCTGATTGTGGCGCTCACCTGCACGGCGCCAAACACGCATACGACCATCAGTGGCACCAAGGCAGAAGCGACTCTCATCGCTGAAGACGACACGTCTCCATTCGTCCCTCCATTCACGCCTGTCGCGACACCACGGGAGGCGGGCTGCACGATGTTGGGGCGTGAGCGGAAGACGGCCTAACGGTGTGCGGGACCGTAGCCCAGCTTCATGGAGACGGTTGCGAATGGTCCTCGCCGATACCCCAGGAGCAACAGTGTCCCTAATTTTCTGGAAAGTGGCGGTGCGGTCCCCTACGGCACTGCGTAGGATCCTACGGTCTTGGCGTGCATCCGTGCGTCGCTGCGGTCCGGTCCCAGGTCGACGGGCACGTGCACCTTCCGCCGACCACTGGCGACAACATCGATGTACTGTGGAGACCTCACGCCCCACGTGTTGAGCAATTCGGCGGTACGTCCACCCGGCCTCCCGCATGCCCACTATACGCCCTCGCTCAAAGTCCGTCAACTGCACATACGGTTCACGTCCACGCTGTCGCGGCATGCTACCAGTGTTAAAGACTGCGATGGAGCTCCGTATGCCACGGCAAACTGTCTGACACTGACGGCGGCGGTGCACAAATGCTGCGCAGCTAGCGCCATTCGACGGCCAACACCGCGGTTCCTGGTGTGTCCGCTGTGCCGTGCGTGTGATCATTGCTTGTACAGCCCTCTCGCAGTGTCCGGAGCAAGTATGGTGGGTCTGACACACTGGTGTCAATGTGTTCCTTTTTCCTTTTCCAGGAGTGTATATTTGTCCAATCAATACTCGTTTATCATCTGCATTTCTTCTTGGTGCAGCAGTTTTAATGGCCAGTAGTGTAATAATAGGCCTTGATTAATAATAGTTTCAGCCAACCAAAATTATGAAATAGTTCTTAAGTTAGTCAAAAGGGAAGAGGCCGGCCTTCAATAACAACAGCTTCAGTTAAGTAAAATTACCAAATATAAAACAGGCAGGCCTTGTGAAAAGGCAGTTCAACTCTTGGTTCCTTATCTGAAGGAGACATTCATAAGAGGTGCACCAGAAAGCTTATACTAAGGAGTGCAAGAGTACGGCAAATAGGAAGGTCAAGAAAGGTTACAACGAGAGGACGAAGCTTCCGATGCCCTTTTCTTTTGGTACAGACCGGCAAAAGAAATATCAATACAGCAAGGCTAGTTACGTGATAGCAACAGAAACTAGCGAAACGGTATACCCGCGTGACTGATAGATGCCTCCTCTACAAGGAATGGAAAAAAGCCCGAAAGGAAACTAGGCCGCCAAATCCAATTACATAGCCCCAGAACTTGCAAATTTTGATACCCAGTCACCTCCCAAGCCACTATAATTAACCGCGCGATGACATTTGTATTGCCCAAAAGTATCTCGAAACCGGCGCCCGGTTGCAGAAAGGTACTTATGTGGTGTTCGAAGACGTTTGGAAGGTAGATCGGCTAAAACCCAAACATCTAGGTACACTGTGACGACGAGGGGTCCGGCCACACTGTAGAAGAAACGTGTAATGGCTCCAGCTCACGGAACACCTTCGTCTCACACCATTTAAAATATCCTGTCAACAAAACAACCAATGCCAGTATCGACTCAGGAAAAGTAAACAACAGCCACAGTTCAAGGAAGCAACCGGTAGTGAAACAGATCAGCTAAGAAATTCCAATGATCGTCACAGACTTATAGGTGCAAATAATAAAGTAACAGTTAAGACCTCAAAATCCAAAACTTAACTGAAGTTGACGAATCGGAGCTGAACTTTGCCTGTTCCAAAGTCGCCCAGCATTCGGCACAGCGAGTCTGGCTTCACTTCCCTTATCGGTGTGTCACGTCCCATAGCTGGCTGGCCAGACTAGGCACGAAGATGGCACTCGAAGTCAGCCACGGATTTAGATCGGCCCATAAATATGACCAGCAACCACTCGCCGCACACCGTGTCCAGGACGCCTGCGCCAGTTCTCGCCTGAGGCGCCGGGCGGACCTCTCACACCGTCCCCCTGGCTCCGTTACCACTCCCCAACTCTCCACGCCACCAAACCACACGCTCCACCCCAGTCAACAACCCTGAGCAATGATATTAGTGGCCTCCTCAAGCCAGGGGGCATCACAAAACAGATCGCGCTAGTAGGGTCAAACATTGGACAGGCGACGCCAGCAACCCCACCACGGCTCAGCCTCTGCAGGAACCGTCGTTAAGACGGACCACTAGCTCGGACTAAGTGAAGGTTGGGGGAGGCATTTGCCTTTAGCCATTTAGTTAAATCACGCTAAACCCAAACCTGGATGGCCAGACGCGGGGCCGGCCGCGGTGGTCGTGCGGTTCTAGGCGCTGCAGTCCGGAACCGCGGGACTGCTACGATCGCAGGTTCGAATCCTGCCTCGGGCATGGATGTGTGTGATATCCTTAGGTTAGTTAGGTTTAAGTAGTTCTAAGTTCTAGGGGACTGATGAACTAAGATGTTAAGTCCCATAGTGCTCAGAGCCATTTTTTGAACCAGACGCGGGTTTGAACAGTCGTTCTCCAGAATGCGAGTCCAGTGTGGTAACCATTGAGACATCTCGCTGGCTTCCCCTAGAATTATTCACATCGATGGGGGAGCCATCCAAGAAAAAAATATCCCACTTGGCAAGCGAGATATATGAGTGAAGGGAAGTACTCTTCGAGTTAAAGAAGATTGTAGCAATACCAGTTACAAAGAGGGGAGGTCCTCAGAGGTGTGAACGCCACCGAATCGTCTGTTTAATAAAAGTAGCTGCAAAGTACAGACACGATGTATTTACAGAAGAATAGAAAACTTAGTAGAAGCCGACCTCGTGTAAGATCACTTTAGGTTCCAGGTAGACAGGATCTATTTGCAAAAGAATTGATACGACAGTAAAAGCTGACTTAGGGAAAAATTGGTTTCGGTTACGGAAGAATGTTGGATCACACGAGGCAGTTTTGACCCTACAACTCTTATTGGGAAATATACTAACGAAATTCAAACCTACGTTATAGCAGTTGTAGATTTGCGGAATCTTTTGGACAAATGTGACCTAAATACACTCTTTGAAATTGTGAAGGTAGCAGGGATAAAATACAGGGAACGAAAGCTTATTTACAAATTGTGCAGAAGGCAGTCTGCTGTTGTAAGTATCAGAGGACGTTGAAAGGAACCAGTGATTGAGAACGGAGTGAAACAGACTACCCCTGATGTTATTCAGTTTGTACGTCGAATAGACGCTATAGGGAACTTAGGGGAAGTTGGGGAAGAAACTTGAGGGGGGAAGAAATTAAAGCTTTTAGATTTGCGGATGATATTGTAATTCAATTAGAGACTGCAAGGAACTTAGAAGAGTAGTTACAAGGAGTGTTTGCAATTTCTAAGAGAATTTAATGAGGCGATCTTACGAAATCAGATTTGGAAGTGACACACTAAAAGTAGTAGATCAGTTTCGCTATTCGGACAGATTGAAGTCAGCTGATAGGAATACCTGCTTAAAGGAAGTCCCTCTAACTAAGGGTTCACCTTCAACGGACGTCATGTTTCCAAGTAGAGAAGGAATTATCATATTTCATCAAAATTTAAGAGGGATTAGAGGTAAAGTTAGCGAACTGCTTATAGATGTTGACTCTGAAATTAGTATACTGGAGCACCACTCAAATAATTTGACAATTCAGAGGATACAGATTAGCTGGCTGTTTTTCAAGGAGTTCCTTGCGTATCACGACACTGCACTGAACGGATATTTGATTGTTATGCAGGACCAGTTGAATTTAGTGAAATTAAACTTGTAATTGTTGTTGTTTATAGGTCCCCTAACTCTGACTTCAGAGCATATCAGCTCAAGCTAGGGAGGGTAGTCGATTCACTTTGTAGGAAGTGCCAGAAATTAGTTATATCTGGTGACTTCAATATAAATTTTGTATATGTTGGTGCAAGGAAAAGGATGTCGGTAGATCTCCTAAATTCATATGATCTGATGCAGACTGTGTTTTGTCCAACTAGTGTCCAGAGGAACAGTAACACAGCCATAGACAATATTTTTATTCATTCTTTATTACTAGAAGGAAGTGTCTGGTCAGCAGCACAAGGTCGACGACATAAAGTCAGTTCATAGTAAAAGTACTTCTGTTCCTGATAAATCAGATATACGTACACTATTTAACAATCATTTTCTGAGCATTGCTGGAAAATTAAATAAAAATTTAGTTTCTACAGGGAATCATATAACTTTCTTGACAAATGCCTTTCCGAGAATGATGTCTGAAATACTCCTCTGTAATACAGACAAGGGGGAGATTGAGTCAATAATTAAATCACTGAAAACTAAGGGCTCTCATGGATATAATGGAGTGCCTAGCAGAATATTAAAGTACTGTGCTGCACGTGTTAGCCCTGTATTTAGCCATAATTGTAATTTTTCGTTTGGCAATGGTCGGTTTCCTGAACGGTTAAAGTACTCAGTAGTAAAGCCGCTTTATAAAAATGGAGGAAGGGATAATATAGACAATTTTAGACCTGTTTATATTCCATCAGTGTTTGCTAAGGTTATTGAAAAAGCTGTATATGTAAGGATAATTCATCATTTTATATCACACTATTTGCTATCAAATGTACAGTTGGGCTTTAGCAGTCAGTTAACAACTGAAAATGCTATTTTATCTTTTCTCTGAGAGGTTCTGGATGGGTTACACAAAAGGTTTCGAACGCTAAGCATATTTGTTCAATTAACTAAGGCGTTTGATTGTGTTGATCACAAAGTATTGCTCCAGAAGTTGGACCATTAAGGATTACAGGGAGTAGCTTACAATTAGTTCACCTCTTACTTTAGTAACTGACAGCAAAAGGTTATTATTCACAATGTTGAGAATGGCTGTGATGTGGGGTCTGAGTGGGGTACTGTCAAGTGGGGGGTGCTCCAGGGATCAGTGTTGGGTCCACTCCTGTTCCTCATTTAGATAAATGATATGCCCTCTAGCGCTACAGGTAACTCTAAAATATTTATGTTTGCTGATGACACTAGCTTGGTACTAAGAGATGTTGTGTACAACTTTGGCTCAGTTTCCAATAGTTCAGTTCATCACCTAAGTTCATGGCTTGTAGAAAGTAAACTAACGCTAAACCACAGTAAGATTCAGTTTTTACAGTTTCTAATTCAACAAAACCTGACGTTTTATTTTCACAGAATTGGCATATGATTAGTGGACAATAGGTGTACAGATGGACAATAAATTGTCGTGGAAAGCCCACGTTCAGGATCTTATTCATAGACTCAGTGCTTCCATTTTTACTATTCGAACGGTATCTGAAGTGAGTGATAGTTGGATACTAAAATTAGTCGACTTTACTTATTTTCATTCGCTTATGTCGTATGGTATTATATTTTGGGATAACTCTTCCCCCGGCACGAAAATTAGTCGACTTTGCTTATTTTTATTCGCTTATGTTGTATGGTGTTATATTTTGGGATAGCTCTTCCCATTCTAAAAGGGTATTTTTGGCTCAGAAACAGGCTGTTCGGGCAATAAATGGTGTAAGTTCACGTGCCTCTTGTCGACCCCTGTTCACTAGAATGGGTATTTTGACATTGGCCTCTCAATATATATATTCCTTACTGTCATTTCTTGTTAACAATATTAGCTTATTCCCAACATTAAGCAGCTTTCACTCGGTTAATACTGGGCAGAAATCAATCTTGCATTTGGATCGGACTTCCTTACCTCTTGTGCAAAAATCTGTGCAATATACTGCTGCATCCATTTTCAATGAGCTGCCACTCGAATTTATTTTTGTCTGTTATTACTTTTATGTTGTAATTTCACGTACTGACACGTTCCATGACCTTGGAGATTTGCTCCTCAATTTGGTCCTACGGAACTTGACGTGTAAATAAAATAAAAATAAAATAACTCATGCCCACCAAAGAAGAGAGAATGTCAATTGCACTCTGGCTCTGAGAAAAAGTATTTTTGAGAAACAGGCATTTGTTAATTTATTATGTAAATCTAAGTGTTTCGAATTATTTTTTGAAGATGGAGCCTTGTGCGGAAGCGAAACGTGGACATAAGCGTTTCATACAAGAAGGGGATAGAAGTTTTTGAAATGTGGCGTTATAGATGAATACTGAAGATGAGAGATATAGATCGTACGGTATCAAAGTGGGAAAAACTTATTTCATGGCACAAGTTCACTAAAAGAAGGGATCGGTTGATACGACACATCTAATGGCATGAATGAATCGACAGTTTGGCCACGTAGGGGAGATTGAGCGGCTAAAATTTAAGAATGAGAAGAAGGTTTAAATACACTTAATAAGTTCAAATTTATGAAGGTTGCGCAGTTATTCTGAGGTTAAGTAGCTGCCACATGGCAGATTAGTGTTCAGAACTGCATCCGACCAGTCTTCGGACTGAAGACCACAAGAACATGAGCGAAGTTTCACCACTACTCTTCATACGATTTTCAATGGAATGAGATTTTCACGGAAATGTTGATGTCTGCTTATTAAATCCTGTTCCTCAAGATAAAACTGCGAGCATTTCGCTGTCGAGAATCACGAACAATCCAGCCTCTCGTAAGTTTCTGTCCAGACTATGAAGCTTAGGCAGTAGCGATACTCTCCTCTGCACATTAATTCGGCTTTGCTGGCATCACAGCATTCAGCTCCGTGCATAAGATGCACGGCTGCCATTTGCTGTAAGGCGTAATGCTCCTTCTTCTGCGACCAGTCAAGAACTGTAAACAGTGCTTGAATCCGCCTGTACTGAGGGCAACACGATAGTTAGCGAGACACGAAGCTGAACCAGTCGCTGATGGAATCAACGCTGGTGCATCAGTCAGCATGAGAATGGGTCTTAGGCGGTTTTCTACGCATGTTGAATCAAATGGTGGGCTGGTCCCCACTTTCCACGTCTGACAATCCACAAGCAAATACACTCCTGGAAATTGAAATAAGAACACCGTGAATTCATTGTCCCAGGAAGGGGAAACTTTATTGACACATTCCTGGGGTCAGATACATCACATGATCACACTGACAGAACCACAGGCACATAGACACAGGCAACAGAGCATGCACAATGTCGGCACTAGTACAGTGTATATCCACCTTTCGCAGCAATGCAGGCTGCTATTCTCCCATGGAGACGATCGTAGAGATGCTGGATGTAGTCCTGTGGAACGGCTTGCCACGCCATTTCCACCTGGCGCCTCAGTTGGACCAGCGTTCGTGCTGGACGTGCAGACCGCGTGAGACGACGCTTCATCCAGTCCCAAACATGCTCAATGGGGGACAGATCCGGAGATCTTGCTGGCCAGGGTAGTTGACTTACACCTTCTAGAGCACGTTGGGTGGCACGGGATACATGCGGACGTGCATTGTCCTGTTGAAACAGCAAGTTCCCTTGCCGGTCTAGGAATGGTAGAACGATGGGTTCGATGACGGTTTGGATGTACCGTGCACTATTCAGTGTCCCCTCGACGATCACCAGTGGTGTACGGCCAGTGTAGGAGATCGCTCCCCACACCATGATGCCGGGTGTTGGCCCTGTGTGCCTCGGTCGTATGCAGTCCTGATTGTGGCGCTCACCTGCACGGCGCCAAACACGCATACGACCATCATTGGCACCAAGGCAGAAGCGACTCTCATCGCTGAAGACGACACGTCTCCATTCGTCCCTCCATTCACGCCTGTCGCGACACCACTGGAGGCGGGCTGCACGATGTTGGGGCGTGAGCGGAAGACGGCCTAACGGTGTGCGGGACCGTAGCCCAGCTTCATGGAGACGGTTGCGGATGGTCCTCGCCGATACCCCAGGAGCAACAGTGTCCCTAATTTGCTGGGAAGTGGCGGTGCGGTCCCCTACGGCACTGCGTAGGATCCTACGGTCTTGGCGTGCATCCGTGCGTCGCTGCGGTCCGGTCCCAGGTCGACGGGCACGTGCACCTTCCGCCGACCACTGGCGACAACATCGATGTACTGTGGAGACCTCACGCCCCACGTGTTGAGCAATTCGGCGGTACGTCCACCCGGCCTCCCGCATGCCCACTATACGCCCTCGCTCAAAGTCCGTCAACTGCACATACGGTTCACGTCCACGCTGTCGCGGCATGCTACCAGTGTTAAAGACTGCGATGGAGCTCCGTATGCCACGGCAAACTGGCTGACACTGACGGCGGCGGTGCACAAATGCTGCGCAGGTAGCGCCATTCGACGGCCAACACCGCGGTTCCTGGTGTGTCCGCTGTGCCGTGCGTGTGATCATTGCTTGTACAGCCCTCTCGCAGTGTCCGGAGCAAGTATGGTGGGTCTGACACACCGGTGTCAATGTGTTCTTTTTTCCATTTCCAGTGTAGCTTTGTTACCTTCATTCATTGTGTTGCGATCTTGCGAAACTACTTCCGTCCGACCATAAATGTTGATTTTTTGACTGCTCAGTGTGGTGGCACATAAACTAGAACGCATGAAATACTGAATTCGGTAACATTCGTAATGTCTCGCCGATGATGTGTTGGTGCCAAATGCAGTCGGTATCACTGCAGACACCTGTGTGTAATGTGTAGCCGTCGGAAGTTTGATTGTTATATGCCCGTTAGTTAGTGTTCACTGCTGTATCGAGTAGAACGTTTTGTGTCACAGTTTGCGAATTTCGAGATGGCAGTTAGAGAATCAACGCGTCTGCGTTAAATTTTGCGTGAACCTCAAGAAGACCTTCACAGACACACACCAAATGATGCAGAAAGCCTACAGTAATGAGTGATTAAGTCGTACCCGGTGTTGCGAATGATTCACACGCTCTAAAAGTGGAAGGATGGAGGTTAATTATGACTCGTTCAGGATGCCCTTCTTTGACCTTGAAGGATTAGTTCAGCATGAATTCGTGCCACAGGGGCAAACTATTAATCGATGGGACGGGACGTGTAGCGGCGCCTGCGAGAAAATGTGAGAAGGAAACGGCCTGAAATGTGGCGAGACAATTCACGGCTCTAGAATCAGATAACGCATCCGCATATTCATACCTGTTGGTTTGTCACTGTTGAACAAAAAACGAAATCACTATGCTGCCTCATCCTCTGTGTTCTCCAGACGTGGCCGCTGTGGACTTTTTTCTTATTTCCAAAATTGAAAACTCCACTGAGAGGAGGAAGATCTGCAACGGCAGACGAGATAAAAGAAAATTCGCAGACGGAGCTTCGCGCGATCAGTCAATTGGCGTACCAGGACTGCTTTCGGAAGCGCAAACGCCGTTGGGAGCAGTGGGTCAATTGTGGAGAAGACCACGCAAGATAAATAAACTCTAAGCGTAGAAAAATTTTGAGGACGAAGATCCGGAATTTTTTAACCAGACCTCGTAAATGAATAAAAGACAAATTTTGTGGGCAATGTTCCGTAATTTTTTAACCAGACCTCGTTAATGAATAAAAGACATCTTTCACACACTCTTTTTGCCACAGACGTACTGGACGATGTACAGCTGTCACGGATTACCAGAGCATCACTTGATGAACTAATTAACAAACTGTTCTCTTGAGGTGCAATGTTCAACAGTAACAGCACTACACGTTTATCTAAAAAATTTACGTCTGTCACTGTCGTACTCACCGATGTTGACTTCTGTAGCTGAGGTCTGAAACTGGGGCAGAGCTGTTGCAAGCTCGACGCTACATTGACCTCAGCGTGAGGGCGCAGATATGCTGAGAGTGGAGGTGTGGTTGCCATCAGCGACCATTACAGGCTTCATCTTCCAACTCATCCTCATTAACTAACATTTTTCCACATTTAGGGCTAGCTGCCACTCATCACACGAACCAGTAATTTTGTCTAAGTCGTCTTGAATCTTCCTACTGTCACTCAACTCCGCCACCTTACCGTACACCACACCATCATCAGCAAACTACCACAGATTGCTGCCCACTGTCCGCCAAATCATTTACGTAGATAGAGAACAACCATGGTCCTATCACACTTCCCTGGGGCACTTGTGACGATAGTCTTGTTGTCTCTGATGAACACTCGCCATCTAGGACAACGTACTGGCTTCTATTATTTACGAGGTCTTCAAGCCACATGCTCGTAGACTCGTTAACACTCTTCAATGCGGGACCGAGTCAAATGCTTTTCGGATATCTAGAAATGTGGAACCTGACCGTTGCCCTTCATCCATAGTTCTCAGTATTTCATGCGAGAAAAAGACAAGCTGAGCTTAGCACGAGCAATGCTTTCTAAAACCATGCCCATTCGTGGGGATAATCTTCTCAGTCTCAAGAAATATTACTGTATTCGAACTGAGAATATATTAAAGGATTCTGCACCAGACAGAAGTTCGGATATTGGTGTGTAATTTTGAGGACTTGCGCTTTTTTCCAGTCGCTTGGGACTTTCCGCTTGGCGAGAGACTCAAGCTAATTTCAAGCTAAGGTATGGGGCTTAAATGGTTCAAACGGCTCTGAGCACTATGGGACTTAACATTGGAGGTCATCAGTCCCCTAGACTTAGAACTACTTCAACTTAATTAACCGAAGGAAATCACACATATCCATGCCCGAGGCCGGATTCTAACCTGCGACCGTAGCGGTCGCGCGGTTCCAGACTGTAGCTCCTAGAACCGCTCGGCCACACCGGCCGGCTAAGGTAAGGTAGGGTAAGGTAAGATATGAGGTCAATGCCGTAGAGTGCTCTTTGTAAAACCAGGCTCGGAAACCGCACGGACCTGGTGATTTATTTTGCTTTCAAATCTTTCAGTTTTCTCTCTACGCCAGGTATGCCTATTACTATGTCGTTCATACGGGAGTATGTCCGATGGTCAAATGACGGTATGTTTGTACGATTCTCCTGCGTGGACTATTTCTTGAACGTGAAATTTATGACTTCATCTACACCAGTGTGCTCAATAAAGGACTGAACGGAAACCTTTGAGCCTCTTTGAGATTTTACACACGACCAGAATTTTCTCGGGGTCTCTGCCAGATCTTTTGCTATGGTGTTGTTGTGTCTAGACAAGACAGCCTAGACACAATGAGAGGAAGCCGAAAGGCACGCGCTCAAACTCACGCAGGCTGGCGTGAGGTCTGAAACAGGATACGTAATGAATGCTATAAAGAAAAGTACGTAGCTTCTGGAATACTTAACTTTAATCCACATTTGTAGAACATCGCTCTGGATGATACATTAATAGAATATCAATATCAATTTAATACGGCGCCTTGCTAGGTCGTAGCAAATGTAGCGGAAGGCTATGCTAACTATCGTCTCGGCAAATGAGAGCCTAGTTGTCAGTGAACCGTTCCTTGCAAAGTCGGTTGCACAACTGGGGCGAGTGTTAGTACGTCTCTCTAGACCTGACGTGTGGCGGCGCTCGGTCTGCAATTACTGACAGTGGCGACACGCGGGTCCGGCGTATATACTAGCGGACCGCGGCCGATTTAAAAGCTACCACCTAGCAAGTGTGGTGTCTGGCGGTGACACCACAGGTGTGACTGTGTATGCTTCGCGCACAGATCTTTTCACAGACGCACGAATCTCTACTAACCTTCGTTTATCGTCGTTTATGCGTTTCCCTATGAAAGTAAAAGAGTACCACGATACTGAGATAGGACACTGATAGTCTCATTGTTTAGCATCCATCACCTAGTATTAGAGCCTCCTAAACAGTGGTAAATTGCACGCTGGAAGCATCATAGACGGCTGTGTATTGTTTTCCAAGGTATTGTCATCTTACATACAACTGAGAGAGTTGTTTATTATGAAAACATGTGCCGTTTAAGAATTATGTCTCATTGGTATTGCTTGCACAAGATCTCATACCGTCGGACATGCTCATCCCCAACAAATTATTGCCGAAACGAAAATACGCAATTTACAAACATTAACTGTAAGTGTAATATTGAGCGTACAGGTCAAGAACAGCCAGTATCCATCTCTCTAGTTTTTGTAAGCGTCAAAAAGTTAGCCCAATATGTTACTGCCGAAACACCGTGTCTGTTTTGTCATACGAAACCTTTTTAAGTTTTATCTGTAAGCTAACATAAAAAATCCATTTGAATTTATTCTGTAAATCCTTTCCGTGTTCAATTTTAAGCGGGAAACTTCACAACTCGTTCCGTACGTGTGATAACAGCGAACGTTTGCTGATCCTAACGAGAAAACTTTTCGGCCCTCACTCAATAATGCATATAACACTCGCCACTGCGAAAAAGCTGTGTCCAACGAAAGCGAGATTACATCTGAAAAATACGGAGCTGGGGTTACGGTCTCTTTTTTCAGCACTAGCGTATTTCTGTCGACAGAGGAGTGTTGAAGAACATTGTGTTCAATTGTTTTACATTTTTAACTTGTGACGACAAACGTTCGCTCTTTACTGTTCCTTTGTCGCAATCTGCAGAGATTATTTCGTGACTGGTTAGATATGGCACGTTGTAAGATGCAGCGGGACGTCGACCGTCACCATATTTAAAATATTTTCTCGGTATTCATCAGGACTGTTAGAAACCCGAGGGATCTTAATGGAACTGTATTTCAACTACGCTGCTCTCGAATATGACATCAGTGCGTGAACCACTGCGTCACATTCACATCAGTCGCCTCTGGAGATCAATATTACCGTAATTTATTATATTTTACTTTGTGAAGTACGAATCATTTTACATCTTTCATTTCAATCATCTGTCACCGCACTGTGTTTTTACCAACTTACTACGAGTTCGCTTAATTCTACGATGAAACTTATTGTTCAGGGTTAATTAACTCTAAACTGTACGTATAAGCTGTGCTCTTCACATTGCGTTCGTACGAGTCTCATTTTTTAAATTTGCTAAATTATAGTCACCGAATCAGCCTTCTCACTCTATCTCTATTTTTCATACGCTTGTGCTGATGTATGGGATGGAGGTAAATTGTTCGAAATCACGTGATAGGTATATCATGTTGTCGCAAAAAGATTTTGTGATCATTTATAGTCTTGCTCCTTTCCCAATAAATGCCGTCTCCAACAACAAACCGAGCTAGATGGCGCAGCGGTTAACACACTGGACTCGCATTCCCGATACAGGTTTTTCGTGATTTCCCGAAGTCACTCATGGCGAATGCAGGGACGGTTCCTTTGAAAGGGCACGGCCGAATTCCTTCCCGTTTCCTAACACAATCTGAGCTTGCGCTCCGTCTCTAATGACCTCGATGTTGACGGGATGTTAAGCCCAATCTTCCTTCCTTCCAACGACGACATCCCATTCATCTTTGTATGTAGGATTAGTAATGATGAGGTAGAAAAGCAGTCTTGTTATCCACGTTCAGAGCACTGTACGAGAATGTCAAAAATATCGTTTACAATCAGTCAACATAAGGATACTTATTCCATAAAATAAAATAAAAAGAATTATATCGAAAGTAACTGAAAATAAAAATAAATTATCTAAAACATACGTTGTCAGATTTCTGGAAATGCAGTTGTGAGTAGTGCAGCACACAAGAGTTTTAATCAAGACCGTAATTAAGCGCTCTTGGTCCTCTGAGAGTAACGTAATGGGTTTACAGTTTGAATACGATTGCTTCTGGGAAGGACGCAGATGAAATCTCTCTCTCTCTCTCTTTCACTAGCTCTCTCTTTCTCTTTCGCTCTCTCTCTCTAGTTCTGTCATTCTGTCTTCCCCTCACTCACTCTTTTTCTCACCTTTCTGTTCCTTATTTTCCGAGCTTCATTTTATAGAAGTATTATTTTGAGCTATTTCAATTGGTAAAAGTGTTGAAAACTCAACTTATTCGAATGAAGACCAGTTTCTGTTTCTACTGATAGAAGGTTTCCGGTCGAGTATCATTACCATGTGGTAGAATTTGTGGCGACATCTGCTGTGTTTTCATGCATAGCCAAAACGCGTCGGACATATCAATAAATTTACGTTTCATTAATTTTCATTGATCGAAGACGTAATTATAACCCTACTACATACACATCAGTAAGTGACGCGCAGCTGAGTTAGAGAGACGATGGGTTGCAGAAAGTAAGCTCCACATTACTGTGACAGGGCACGCAAAGTTTTATTGAATGTTGTAGTACACTTCAAACTGACACACGTGCGTGACACAATTTTTCAGCATATTCGGCCGGTCTGTAACAACTGTCGGAATATTATCCTAATACACTCCTGGAAATGGAAAAAAGAACACATTGACACCGGTGTGTCAGACCCACCATACTTGCTCCGGACACTGCGAGAGGGCTGTACAAGCAATGATCACACGCACGGCACAGCGGACACACCAGGAACCGCGGTGTTGGCCGTCGAATGGCGCTAGCTGCGCAGCATTTGTGCACCGCCGCCGTCAGTGTCAGCCACTTTGCCGTGGCATACGGAGCTCCATCGCAGTCTTTAACACTGGTAGCATGCCGCGACAGCGTGGACGTCAACCGTATGTGCATTTGACGGACTTTGAGCGAGGGCGTATAGTGGGCATGCGGGAGGCCGGGTGGACGTACCGCCAAATTGCTCAACACGTGGGGCGGGAGGTCTCCACAGTACATCGATGTTGTCGCCAGTGGTCGGCTGAAGGTGCACGTGCCCGTCGACCTGGGACCGGACCGCAGCGACGCACGGATGCACGCCAAGACCGTAGGATCCTACGCAGTGCCGTAGGGGACCGCACCGCCACTTCCCAGCAAATTAGGGACACTGTTGCTCCTGGGGTATCGGCGAGGACCATTCGCAACCGTCTCCATGAAGCTGGGCTACGGTCCCGCACACCGTTAGGCCGTCTTCCGCTCACGCCCCAACATCGTGCAGCCCGCCTCCAGTGGTGTCGCGACAGGCGTGAATGGAGGGACGAATGGAGACGTGTCGTCTTCAGCGATGAGAGTCGCTTCTGCCTTGGTGCCAATGATGGTCGTATGCGTGTTTGGCGCCGTGCAGGTGAGCGCCACAATCAGGACTGCATACGACCGAGGCACACAGGGCCAACACCCGGCATCATGGTGTGGGGAGCGATCTCCTACACTTGCCGTACACCACTGGTGATCGTCGAGGGGACACTGAATAGTGCACGGTGCATCCAAACCGTCATCGAACCCATCGTTCTACCATTCCTAGACCGGCAAGGGAACTTGCTGTTCCAACAGGACAATGCACGTCCGCATGTATCCCGTGCCACCCAACGTGCTCTAGAAGGTGTAAGTCAACTACCCTGGCCAGCAAGATCTCCGGATCTGTCCCCCATTGAGCATGTTTGGGACTGGATGAAGCGTCGTCTCACGCGGTCTGCACGTCCAGCACGATCGCTGGTCCAACTGAGGCGCCAGGTGGAAATGGCATGGCAAGCCGTTCCACAGGACTACATCCAGCATCTCTACGATCGTCTCCATGGGAGAATAGCAGCCTGCATTGCTGCGAAAGGTGGATATACACTGTACTAGTGCCGACATTGTGCATGCTCTGTTGCCTGTGTCTATGTGCCTGTGGTTCTGTCAGTGTGATCATGTGATGTATCTGACCCCAGGAATGTGTCAATAAAGTTTCCCCTTCCTGGGACAATGAATTCACGGTGTTCTTATTTCAATTTCCAGGAGTGTAGTTCCGTTCCTCGACGACAGAAATCCGATCCTTGGTCACGGAATCATTCGGGCAGCGCTGTGTGAACGTTCAAATATCTTTTAGTCGAACGTCCGTTCATTAGTCGAAAAGATGGAAATTGCATGGTGCAAGATGTGGAATTACCGCTTAGCATCAGCCACGTCTCTATGGCCTTGCTAAAATTGATGGCACCGGACGCGACGTTGCGTTTGGTCCACATATCGCTGGAATTTCAAAGTGAATCTCTATGTAGCCCAGATGTTTTTTTAAATCAAATGGTTCAAATGGCTCTAAGCACTATGATACTTAAAATCTGTGGTCACCAGTCTCCTAGACTTAGAAATACTTAAACCTAACTAACCTAAGGACATCACACACATCCATGCCCGAGTCAGGATTCGAACCTGCGACCGTAGCACCCGCGTGGTTCCGGACTGAAGCGCCTAGAATCGCTCGACCGCGGCCGGCAGACGTTTTCCCCACAAGAATGTTTCTGTACTACGTACTTCCAGTTCTAAGTTCATTTCCAGTTGTCGCGCCATTTTATTTGCAAACTGTGATGCACCTGTTATCCGCACCAGAGCAGAACTGTGACTGCGCGAGATCCGGACAACGTACTCTCTTCTGACATTGCTCCGCGGTTATTTCACATGGATCTCAGCATGGAAATGCACCAGTAGTTGATTTTCCGAACTCCTTACGTAGCTGACGTGCTGGAGAATAACGCTCTTGCCACCTCAAGAGTATCTAACACGCTGACGTGTCGCGTGACTGGAATACCGTCAGCTCTTCTTCTGGCCTTTGGCGTGACATATGAGCTCACTGGGCAAGACGCCCAGTGTCGGTGCATATGATCGATACTCGATCATGAGCCCTCCACGCCGGCGACGTTCCATCACTGTCACGTGCTACCATGCCACGGGCGTGCCCTGTGTATCTTAGATTCGGGATAATATGCTTCCTCCAGAGTGAGCCTCCTCCACACATATACTCCGCAAGCCAATGTACACTGCACGGCAGAGGGTACGTGGAGACTATTTGTCATGTTCTGTTTTCTATGCGGGGTCTTCGCCGCTTCTATTGCTCATGATGACTGAAAACACCGTCGACAGCTGGTAAACCGTGTTTTTAATTGACCACACTGCCTGTTTCACAGCTTACAGCTTCTTCTTCAGGTGCAACCTACCTTTCTAAGAAATGAAATATAACTGTGTGTGTTGCAAATCTGTGTTGGTATATAAAGTTTATTTCAATCTATATACTCTAAAAAATTATTGCAGAAATTCGTCAGGTATGAATCCAAAAAGCCTTAGTCAAGACACTGTCGATCTGAGAATATTGTGAATATTTACAACAATTATGCGAAAGAAGCATAAATTGAGCAGATAGTCCGTGTTGTATTCTCTGATAATGTTGGCGGCTAGATCGAGCCGATACACTAGCCATTCATTGCATGCGCAAGTACGTATAAGAAATAAGAAACAGTGCTGTTAGCTAAAACAGATTTCAAAGTTATAGCTCATAAGGTTGTTAATGATTAGAAGTAGTTCAAGATTGTGCACTACAAATAATACATAGTATCACAAGTCTGGTTGAAAATCTTGTCAATAGAAAAGAAAAAGGCCAGGTTTTTAATGTATTGGAGGAAATGAAAATATTTAGACGTAAAAAATAGTTCACAGAACACGCTGAATAATCAATTGAATTTAAAACATCATAATATTTTGACAACATTTGATTCATTGTAAGTTTAACTACATCGCAAGAAAGTGTGCTAGCGCTCTTAGTCACGAGCATATTGCGACACAGCTCCATCGTGATGGTTATCATATACCTGGGCAGTCAGTGTTTCCTGATGGCAGCAGAATGGGGGTCCTACTCTGGACTGAGCTGGTAAGAAAGTGGTGTTCCCAGTTTATTCTACTTTGTGCAAAACGGTCTTGCGCTATTTCCACTGTTAACTGCGTTATAATCTATACCTTCTAAATCGGTTTTAGACTTCAGCACTTTTTCATTTTCTTATAGATACTTGTGCATGCATTGAAAAGTCAGTATATCGGTTTAATCAACCCGGACATCATTATTAGAGAGTACTGCATGGAGCACCTTCTCAATTTGTCCTTCGTTCGTCTATATTTTTAAATGCTGCGAATATTCTCTGAATCACAAAAAAATGGTTCAAATGGCTCTGAGCACTATGGGACTCAACATCTTAGGTCATAAGTCCCCTAGAACTTAGAACTACTTAAACCTAACTAACCTAAAGACATCACACATACCCATGCCCGAGGCAGGATTCGAACCAGCGACCTTAGCAGTCCCGCGGTTCCGGACTGCAGCGCCAGAACCGCACGGCCACCGCGGCCGGCTCGGAATCACAATACGTCGACAAAAAGCGATGGGTCCGTCTATGACGAATTAATGTAATACTCTTCAAACGTATAAATTTTCAAATAATATTTACATAATGGCACAAATCTGCAATATAGTTTATAATTATACACTCCTGGAAATTGAAATAAGAACACCGTGAATTCATTGTCCCAGGAAGGGGAAACTTTATTGACACATTCCTGGGGTCAGATACATTACATGATCACACTGACAGAACCACAGGCACATAGACACGGGCAACAGAGCATGCACAATGTCGGCACTAGTACAGTGTATATCCACCTTTCGCAGCAATGCAGGCTGCTATTCTCCCATGGAGACGATCGTAGAGATGCTGGATGTAGTCCTGTGGAACGGCTTGCCATGCCATTTCCACCTGGCGCCTCAGTTGGACCAGCGTTCGTGCTGGACGTGCAGACCGCGTGAGACGACGCTTCATCCAGTCCCAAACATGCTCAATGGGGGACAGATCCGGAGATCTTGCTGGCCAGGGTAGTTGACTTACACCTTCTAGAGCACGTTGGGTGGCACGGGATACATGCGAACGTGCATTGTCCTGTTGAAACAGCAAGTTCCCTTGCCGGTCTAGGAATGGTAGAACGATGGGTTCGATGACGGTTTGGATGTACCGTGCACTATTCAGTGTCCCCTCGACGATCATCAGTGGTGTACGGCCAGTGTAGGAGATCGCTCCCCACACCATGATGCCAGGTGTTGGCCCTGTGTGCCTCGGTCGTATGCAGTCCTGATTGTGGCGCTCACCTGCACGGCGCCAAACACGCATACGACCATCATTGGCACCAAGGCAGAAGCGACTCTCATCGCTGAAGACGACACGTCTCCATTCGTCCCTCCATTCACGCCTGTCGCGACACCACTGGAGGCGGGCTGCACGATGTTGGGGCGTGAGCGGAAGACGGTCTAACGGTGTGCGGGACCGTAGCCCAGCTTCATGGAGACGGTTGCGAATGGTCCTCGCCGATACCCCAGGAGCAACAGTGTCCCTAATTTGCTGGGAAGTGGCGGTGCGGTCCCCTACGGCACTGCGTAGGATCCTACGGTCTTGGCGTGCATCCGTGCGTCGCTGCGGTCCGGTCCCAGGTCGACGGGCACGTGCACCTTCCGCCGACCACTGGCGACAACATCGATGTACTGTGGAGACCTCACGCCCCACGTGTTGAGCAATTCGGCGGTACGTCCACCCGGCCTCCCGCATGCCCACTATACGCCCTCGCTCAAAGTCCGTCAACAGCACATGCGGTTCACGTCCACGCTGTCGCGGCATGCTACCAGTGTTAAAGACTGCGATGGAGCTCCGTATGCCACGGCAAACTGGCTGACACTGACGGCGGCGGTGCACAAATGCTGCGCAGCTAGCGCCATTCGACGGCCAACACCGCGGTTCCTGGTGTGTCCGCTGTGCCGTGCGTGTGATCATTGCTTGTACAGCCCTCTCGCAGTGTCCGGAGCTAGTATGGTGGGTCTGACACACCGGTGTCAATGTGTTCTTTTTTCCATTTCCAGGAGTGTATTTCAATTCTCAAATACGTAAGTTGCACCAGAGGATGCGGCTGTAGGCCGTGAAACCGGTAGTGCGGTCAATTAAAACGCAAGTTTTATCAGCTATCAGAGATGGTTTAATTCATCACGAAGCAACATGTACGAATACTTAATGATGAATAAACGTCTTGGAATGGCATATATTCCAGCCCTCTGGTACGATGGAGAAATTTATTGCGTTGCTTTGTCACCACTGGTGACGACTTTAATAAATGAAAAGTGGGGTATGACTATTGCCTACGACAAACGTAATTAGAATGGAAACATGATAATTGGGTCCTATCGATGATTGTAAGCCTAGCTCCGATTCTGTCAATCCTCTTTGCAATTTTACATACAAATTGTGGCTTATCTGCAGGAACTGCTTTTCTTCTTGACCACTAACCATCAGTGCTCGCAACCGATGGCAGGTGTTTCTATAGTGGCTTGTTCTTACTTGGGGGCAGCTTGATGGTCTGCAGAAGAATGAGAGAGATGCTGCAATTGAACTAAAAATACGTACATTGACTTCAAACACAATGGAAACGATGAGGCAGGTTTTAGAATACGGGGAACGGCATGAACGCACACTTTTGCACTATTATTGCCACAATCAACTGCCCACAGGTAAAAGAAAAAAAATTAAATGAAAAGAAGACAACAATATGAGTTAGTTCCAGCTGTCAGGGACGTTTGCTGGGTATGTCGAGAGAGTGAACTAATCGAGTGGAATCAAATAAGCGGTTACTGAGTCATGAGGCTGGTAGAGACGAGAACGAGGGTGCAGGCGCATGAGCGAGTCACTAATCACAACAACAAGTAGTTGCGCGTAACAGGCTGCTTGCAGGCCCTAATGCGAGTTGTTATTGCGATCGCAGAAATAATGCGTATCTTCTAGACACTCGACTGATCGATGGAGGTGGCGTAACTATCAGCCCGCGGCTAGGTACAGCTTAACAATGGGATTGGGAGCGTTGTCCCTTGGTTTCACTTCCTTCTTGGAGACACTGTTTTAATAGGAGCAGGGAGCTGGGCCCAAATTAATCGCGCGTCGAGCCGGCAGATTAAGTGTACAATACAAGATCGAATTTATTCATCATCAAATTACACAACAATGACATCAGGTGTACCATAAATGGCAATTTAATATAGAAATGACTAACAAGATAAGGTTAGCAAAGTTTGAATTACAACCATGGCCACTCAAGGATCTAAAACAGTTTCCATCCTTTAACTTCCGTAGTACAGTTTCTGATAATCAAAGACGTAACAGAGTATTATTGAGACAAGAATCTCTGAAAACAACAAATGCAAAATCCAAGATCGTTAGCTTTATAAAACTGTAATAAATTCAACTTGGTCTCTCCCCTATAGAGCGAACAATAACCACGGAACTCACTGGCTTTTCGATGCCGGTTATAACCCAGTAGCTGAACATCTGTTACAGCATTATTTATAGAACTACAGAAATACAAAATAAAGCTTCCCTTCTGTTGCAGCACGCCTCAACCGTTGCCACTATCCTGTCCAGCGAATCAACAGCACAGATCGTGTATAAGGCGTGCCTTCCTTTTACAGAAGCTGTGCAGACTTGAGGCATCAACTGCAAACCGACCAGCGCAGCGCCACCAAGCGGCAACAAGAAGACGCTGACCCGGGCGTCATTGGAACGAACGGGCAGCGCCACACCTGTGGGGAGAAGGGGTTTCAATGCTTCCTGTGAACGCTGACTTAACCAGCTGCCCATCGCTGGTCGACACCCAGTCCGGTCGCAGAGTTCGAGAGTATCGGTACAGAGAAATAGGAGATGATACTTCCGGCCGCTGTGGCCGAGCGGTTCTAGGAGCTTCAGTCCGGAACCGCGCTGCTGCTACGGTCGCAGAATCGAATCCTGCCTCGGGCATGGATGTGTGTGATGGCCTTAGGTTAGTTAGGTTTAAGTAGTTCTAAGTCTAGGGAACTGATGACCTCAGATGCTAAGTCCCATAGTGCTTAAGTGCTTAGAGCCATTTGAACTTGGCCTCCATTCTCCGAGTAGTAATAGCATCTAAAAAATAAAACAAAACAAAAAAAACAAAATAGTGTTCAAATGTGTGTGAATTCCTAAGGGACCAAACTGCTGAGGCCATCGGTCCCTAGACTTACAAACTACTTAAACTAACTTATGCTAAGAACAATACACACAGCCATGCCCGAGGGAGGACTCGAAACTCCGACCAATTATCCCGGCTCAAGAGCCACACCTCGCCCGTAACACTAGCCGGCTTGCACTGTTCCTAGCCCACTCCCTGCCGACCACTGCGCGAGAGTACCTCGGGAGCTTCGCAAGAAGAGAAGCCATTGTCCCTCGATGTGACTGCTGAAAATCCGTGACATGGCGCCTCAAACCGCGCGGCCACTCCGCGCGGCATGTAAAGCTAATTGCATGTAGCAGGCACAGGAAGCACATCAAGCCACCTCATAACGAGAAATTAACTCATGTTTCTTTCCTTATTAAAATGTGTTCTGTTAATGCGCAAGTGTTATGTACAGATCATTTTGAATCCCTGCACCAGCCATCGCAACCTCTGACTTTCCTCGTTTGTATCGGTGCTGACTCCCACAGTAGGCGACACAACAGGAGCAGCATTACATGGAGTTCATCAGCACAGACAGTGCCCTCGTATACATGGGACTTAGACAATTGGTTTCATGAAGCCGCAAGACTCATATGTTACACGTTGAAAACATTTCATCAGCTTAACAAATAATATGCAAGTACCCGTAACGAGGTCAGCAACGCCAGGCTGCTACAAAAACTATTAAAGAAACACCAGACCGTTAGTCTGGCACCTTATAAGGATGTCTTCAGTGCCCCTTTTTAAATACATGACCACAAAAAGTACTCGCTATTTCCCAAGGTACAGACCATGACAAACTGTGGTGAAGAGTTGCAGGAGGCTTGCTCGGTCAACTCTCAGTACAGTGCAATCATACTTTAACTCAAACGTAAGCTTCTTACGGTCTTATATCGCCACAAAATGCAGTTATCACGTTTTCCAATCAAGCCTTGATACTTCTGCAATAACACTGGTTGAGTGGGGCATCGAGCACGCCACGTACCTGTTTCCGACCAATTATAACGGCCCAAATGCCACACCTCGCCCGTAACACTTGCCGGCTTGCACTGTTCCTAGTCCACTCCCTGCCAACCACTGCGCGAGAGTACCTCGGGAGCTTCGCAAACCGAAGAGAAGTCATTGCCCCTCGATGTGACTACTTAAAAGTGCGGACGCGGCGCACAACGGTGAACAGTAGTTCCTTGTAGCCGACCTGAGCACCGCTGGCTCTCCTGTGGCGTTACAGGAGGACAGACTTAGGGTGCTCTCTGGCTTTTAAGTTGGTCATCTCTCCTTTGGCAACAGACCAAAGCAACCCTGGAAAGCCACCTTGTGTGGAAGTACGGTGATGTTGTGACTTTAAAAGCAACGGCTCCTGATCTCTTGAATGAAACCGCCATGTTGGAACAATTTCGCTAATTTCTAGAAACCTAAAACTTAATCTCATCCTGTGATCCTTTTTCTTGGGAACACTTACTCTCATCACCCCTGCACGAGACGTACTATAGTGGTGCATTAACAATCACACATTCTGCTTCCGAAACAGTTTCTTTAAATTTACCCAACGGAGCTTCGCGGGCACTACATCGACTTTCTGACAAGGTCTTCCACATGAGTTCTCCATGCACGTCTATTACATTTTCAGGTGGGCTAAACCGTCCTGTTGCGATACTACCACCGCGTCTGTGAATTCTTTCGATGTCTGTTGCGACGACTACTTGATAACGACTACAAACACTGGAAAATTTATCTGAAGTTCGGCGTACTATCTTCTTCCAAGTTATCTTATACACACATGCATCGCAGATTCCCAGAGCCATCCTGACCATTTTAATCTTCCATTTGCCTTCCCTAACCATAACATTGGTTCTTAATATTACCCACAAATACTCAAACGATTAGACAAGAAGTCAGCGTTGACAGGGGGCGCTAAACTCTGCCTTCCTGGAGGTGCTGCGCTGCCCGCTCCTTCCATTGGCACGCGGGTCAGCGCCTTCTTGATACCGACTCGCGGTGATTCGATGGTCGATGTGCAGTCGATTCGGAAGATAGCAGCCGCTGCCAGGTGTGAAAATTAACGAACTATAAGTTTAATAAGTTGTTGTTGTTGTTGTTGTTTTGGTCTTCAGTCCTGAGACTGGTTTGATGCAGCTCTCTATGCTGCTCTATCCTGTGCAAGCTCCTTCATCTCCCAGTACCTACTGCAACCTACATCCTTCTGAACCTGCTTAGTGTATTCATCTCTTGGTCCCCCTCTTCGATTTTTACCCTCCACGCAAGCCCTCCAGTACTAAATTGGCGGTCTCATGATGCCTCAGACATGTCCTACCAACCGATCCCTTCTTCTTGTCAAGATGTGCCACAAAATTCTCTTCCCTCCAGTTTTATTCAATACCTCCTCATTAGTTATGTGATCTACCCATCTAATCTTTAGCATTCTTCTGTAGCACCAGATTTCGAAAGCTTCTATTCTCTTCTTGCCTAAAGTATTTATCGTCCACGCTTCACTTCCATACATGGCTACACTCCATACAAATACTTTCAGAAACGACTTCCTGACAATTAAATCCATAGTCGATGTTGACAAATTTCTCTTCTTCAGAAACGCTTTCCTTGCCATTGCCAGTCTACATTTTATATCCTCTCTACTTCGCCCATCATCAGTTATTTTGCTCCCCAAATAGCAAAACTCCTTTACTACTTTAAGTCTCTCATTTTCTAATCTAATTCACTCAGCATCACCCGACTTAATTCGACTACATTCCATTATCCTCGTTTTGATTTTGTTGATGTTCATCTTATATCCTTCTCTCAAGACACTGTCCATTCCGTTCAACTGCTCTTCCAAGTCCTTTGCTGTCTCTGACAGAACTACAATGTCATCAGCGAACCTGAAAGTTTTTATTTCTTCTCCATGGATTTTAATACCTACTCCGAATTTTTCTTTACTGCTTGGTCAACATACAGATTGAATAACATCTTGCAGATCCTACAACCCTGTCTCACTCCCTTCCCAACCAATGCTTCCCTTTCATGTCCCTCGACTCTTATAACTGCCATCTGGTTTCTGTACAAATTGTAAATAGCCTTTCGCTCCCTGTATTTTACCCCTGCCACCTTTAGAATTTGAAAGAGATTATTCCAGTCAACATTGCCAAAAGCTTTCTCTAAGCCAACAAATGCTATAAAGGTAGGTTTGCCTTTCCTTAATCTTTCTTCTAAAATAAGTCGTAGAGCTACTATTGCCTCACGTGTTCCAATATTTCTACGGAATCCAAACTGATCTCCCCAAAGTCGGCTTCTATCAGTTTTTCCATTCGTCTGTCAAGTCGCCTTAGTATTTTGCAGCTGTGACTTATTAAACTGATAGTTCGGTAATTTTCACATGTCAATACCTGCTTTCTTTGGGATTGGAATGATTATATTCTTCTTGATGTCTTCCTGAAGTCTATCTCATACATCTTGCTCAGCAAATGGTAGAGTTTTGTCAGGACTGGCACTCCCAAGGCTGTCAGTAGTTCTAATGGAATGTTTTCTACTCTCTGGGCCTTGTTTCGACTCTGTCAAACTCTTCACGCAGTATTATATCTCCCATTTCATCTTCATCTACATCCTCTTCCATTTCCATAATACGGTCCTCAAGTACATCGCCCTTCTATAGATCCTCTATGTACTACTTCCACCTTTCTGCTTTCCCTTCTTTGCTTAGAACTGGGTATTCATCTAGGCTCTTGATATTCATACAAGTGGTTCTCTTTTCTCCAAAGGTCTCTTTAATTTTCCTGTAGGCGGTATCTATCTTACCCCTAGTGAGATAAGCATCTACACCCTAACATTTGTCCTCTAGCTATCCCTGCTTAGCCATCTTGCACTTCCTGTCGATCTCATTTTTGAGACGTTTGTGTTCCTTTTTGCCTGTTTCATTTACTGCGTTTTTTTATTTTCTCCTTTCATCAATTAAATTCAATATCTCTTCTGTTACCCAAGGATTTCTACTAGCCCTTGTCTTTTTACCTACTTGATCGTCTGCTGCCTGCTCTACTACATCCCTCAAAGCTACGTTCATCCCACAAAAATTTAATAAGTGACGGTGGCAAAATACTGACACTAATTCCTTACAGACGACTGGGATAACTGGTAGAAGCCGATCTCGGAGAAGATCAGTTTGGAATCCAGAGAGATGTAGGTACACGCGAGGCAATACTGACCATATGACTTATCTTAGAAGATACGTTCAGGGAAGGCAAACCTACGTTTATGGGATTTGTAGACGTAGAGAAAGCTTTTAACAATGTCGATTGGAATACTCTCTTCCAAATTGCAAGTTGGCAGTGGTAAAATACAGGAAATGAAAAGCTATTTACAATGTGACGGCAGTTATAAGAGTTGAGGGGCACTAAAAAGAAGCAGTGGTTGAGAAGGGATTGAGGCAGGGTAGCAGCCTATCCCCAACGTTATTCAATCTGCATATTAAGCAGGCAGTAAAGTAAACAAAAGTAAAATTTGGAGCATGAATTAAAATCCAGGGAGAAGAAATAAAAACATTGAGGTTTGCCGACGACCGCAAACCACTTACAAGGGCCTCTGAACAGAATGGACATCGTGTCTAAAGTAGGATAAAAGATGAAGATCGGTAAAAGCATAGCGAGGATAATGGAATTTAGTCGAATTAGATTAGGAAATGAGACACTTAAGGTAGTAGATGAGTTTGGCTATTTGGGGTGCAAAATAACTGCTGATGGTCGAAGTAGAGACGATATAAAATGTAGAATGTGTATGGCAAGGAAAGTGTTTCTGAAGAAGAGAAACTTGTTAACACCGAATATAGATTTAAGTGTCAGGAAGTTTTCTGAAACTATTTGTATAGAGTGTAGCCATGTATGGAAGCGAAACATGGACGATATATAGTTTAGACAAGAAGAGAATAGAAGCTTTTGAAATGTAGTGGTATATAAGAATACTGAAGATTAGATGTGTACATCACGTAATTAATTAGGAGTTATTGAATAGAATTGTGGAGAAGAGGAATTTGTGGCCGAACTTTACTAGAAGAGGGGATCGTTTGTTACGACACTTTCTAAGGCATAAAGGAATAACCAATTTAGTACTGGAAGGAATCGTAGAGGGTAAAATTCGTAGAGTAAGACAGGGAAATAAATACATTAAGGAGATTCAGAAGGATGTAGGTTGCAGTTGTTACTCGGAGATGAAGTGACTCACACAGCCTAGAGTAGCGTGGAGAGCTGCATCAAACCATTCTTTGGACTGAAGACCACAACAACAACTCTAACGATATGATGTGCACAAGAGTTGCACTACTAACTTATAATCGGATATCATCGGGTTTAGTGTCAGTATGTGCAGTATACGGACAATAGTACAGGTCCACTTACTCTTCCTTGCGGCACACCCGATGTTACGCTAGTTTTCAGTACTTAAGGACGTAAGTAGGTTTCGCATGACGCGTCAGTTCCAACTAAATAGTTGGATGAAAACTGGACCATTGATATAAAGAATGCTGCAGTATAGTACAGAATGAAACTGAAAGGAATACGCAGTGAGATGAACAGAAACCACACGGTAGTTCAAAGACGATAACTATACTGAAGTCGCCGCGTTTTATGATGGTCCCATGGCCATTAGAAAAATGTCAGAACATTGTTCTTAATAACTGGCTACGTGATCACAACTGACGGCGATGTATATTGTGAAATGTGCTCCCGTGCTTGCCAGACGGCTGGTAATGATTTCTCGTGGTACTGCCTTCCATTCGTCTTGCAGTGCGGTTGACAACTGATGGACAGTCAACCGACTATGGACCTTCTGCAGTATGTCTCCACAACGCATCCCACAGGTGTTAGAGAGGACTGAAGTCGGGGGAACGGGCTGGCCAGCCAATTAACCGAACATCCGCAAGTTTGAAGACGCCGTTCGATGCATTCGCACATTCTCATCCATAAAAATGAAGTCAGGGGGAATGAACCCTGAGAAGAGGCATATTGGAAAAGAGTACGGTTCCACGACTGATGAATATAACGTATTTAAAAACTAACATTACGCCCCCCTATACACCACAACACGAGGCCCACCGAAATTATCATATTTGAGAATGTTCATAGGTGGATTACCTACCGACGTATGAGCGTTCGTCCACCAGGCTCTGTTAGGGGACTGATGCATGGCAAATCGTCATCTGGTGTCAAGCTGTGTGGTGGACCCTGACACATGCCGATTGCAAGACAGATGTACAGCCGATAAGTACGGGAAGTGTTCACTCTTCCCATTCGAGCACCGTCGAATAATGTGGTGGTTGAGTTACTGTGTGAGGGATTTGTATGTTCTGTGAGCAAACCACTTTTAACAGTACAGTTTAACCCATGAGGAAAACCAAGAACAGACTGAAACTGAAGCCTCACTGGAAACTGAAATCTCTATATTCAACATCTACAGACTCAGTAAGATAAACCTGGCCCATGAAGTATCTCTTGCATGTCAGGATGGGCAGCCCTGCCTGCACCATCAACAACCGGGACACATAATGGTAGCCGGGCTGGCTATCTTAAAACTACATGTAATGCCTTATGGGCCAACCCATTTTGAAGCACACGAAATGCTTTATGGGCCCAGAGCCTGTACGTTCATATCCTGCGAACAACAATTCAAAATGTTCAGTTGTGTGTGAAATCTTATGGGACTGCTAAGGTCATCAGTCTCTAAGCTTACACACTACTTAACCTAAATTATCCTAAGGACAAACACACACACCCATGCCCGAGGGAGGACTCGAACCTCCTCAGAGATCAGCCGCACAGTCCATGACTGGAGCGCCTTAAACCGCTCGGCTAATCCCGCGCGGCGCGAACAACAGTGGTATGTTTTTTGTAGATGGTACTTTCCAGTGTACTACTTATCAGGATTTGTTCCATTCCATTTGCGTATGAAGCACAGCAAGATTTACAGCTGAAATGACTCTCTGTACTGTTTAGTAATGTAATCAAGTCAGTATCTGTAGGGCAGCAGTACGTCAGAGCCTGCAGCATTGTCCTTGATTCCTACCTTGTTGCTGGTTCTTGGAACTCCCTACTGTTTCAAGGGGTAGTTGGTGTCTATTTTCAACCGACTGTCAAATCAGGCTTTTCAACAATTCTTTTGTGCATCAAACAAATCTCTGACCATTCGTACTGACCCTCTTTACATACGTTAAATATTTCTCCTTAATCCCATTTGACACATGTGCCAAGCAGTTGAGAAAAATCCTGTTATGTGTCGTACGAGTATCTTGTAAGCAGTCTCTTTCTTAAACTCATTGCTGTTTACCAACAGGCTACCAACGCCCTTTTATCTCCGTCTGATCCTATGTGATCAATTAATTTCCCGTCCTCGTGAAATTGCATCGTCAGGTATTACTTGTGCATGAGCTGACTGGTTCCAGTTGTGACTCGTTGGTATTGTAGTCATAGTATACTACAAAAAAAATGGTTCAAATGGCTCTGATCACTATGGGACTTAACATCTATGGTCATCAGTCTCCTAGAACTTAGAACTACTTAAACCTAACTAACCTAAGGACAGCACCCTACACCCAGCCATCACGAGGCAGAGAAAATCCCTGACCCCGCCGGGAATCGAACCCGGGAACCCGGGCGTGGGAAGCGAGAACGCTACCGCACGACCACGAGATGCGGGCATAGTATACTACCGGTGTACATTTCCTGAAATACGCAGTTTTACATTTCTGAACATTTAAATCAAATTGCCAGTCTTTGCATTACTTTCATATTCTATGCACTCCTGACTGCATGTTAATACAAAGTTTTTCAGACAGTGCTTCGTTATATGTAACTGCCTCACCTCCAAAAATGTCTGAGGTTATTTTCAGTATTGTATGGCATGTCGCACTTTAATGGCGTGAAATGCAAGGGTCCCTACACACTTCATCGCGTAATATCTGATGTTACTTCTACATCTGCCGATGACTCTCCATCCAAGATAACGAGTTGCGTCTTCCCTGCCAACGAATTCCCAATCGAGTCGCAAATTTCGTTTCATTCTTAACAATACTGTATTTGCTTCAGTGAGTGTCGCAGTGCTACTGAGTTGAATGCTTTTCGGAAGTCAAGAAATACATGAGGTGACAAAAGTCCTCGGGTACCTCCTAATATCGTGTGTCACCTCCCTTGGCGGTGAGTAGTGCAGCAACTCGGCGTGGCATGGACTCAACAAGTTGTTGGAAGTCTCCTCCAGAATCATTGGATCATGGTGCCTCTACAGCCGTCCATAGCTGCGAAAATGTTGCCGTTGTGGGATTTCGTGCCTCATGTAACATAAATGTCTGATGGAGTTCATGTCGAGCGATCGGGGTGGCCAATTCATTCTCTCGAAGTCGCCAGAATGCTCTTCAAACCAGTCGCAAACACTGTGGCTCCTTGAAAGGGCACATTGTCACCCACCAAAATTACATCGTTGTTTGGGAACATGGTCCTCAAGTAGTTGGACATAACCATTTCCAGTCAATGATGGGTTCGGTTGGACCAGAGGACCCTGTCCAGTCCATGTAAACACAGCTCAACCATTATGAGCCCACCACCAGCTTGCCCAGTGCCTGTTGACAATTTGGGTCCATGGCTTCGTGAGGTCTGCTCCTACTATCAGTTCTTACCAGCTGAAACAGGAACTCATATGACCGGTCCCAGTTTTCCCAGACGTCTAGGGTCCAGACGATATTGCAAAGCGCCCAGCAGAGGCGCTGTAGGCGATATCGTGCGTTAAGCAAAGTCACTCGTCTGCTGACATAGCCCATTAACGCCACTGCTGCCATAACCCATTAACGCCACATTTCGCCGCACTATCGTAACGGATACTGTCGACGTAAATCCCAGATTAATTGCTGCGGTTATTTCACGCAGTGTTGCTTGTCTGTTAGCACTGACATCAATACCCAAATCGGCTGATCTCGGTCGTTAAGTAAAGGCCGACGGCCACTGCGTTGTCCGTGATGAGAGGTATGCCTGAAATGTGGTATTTCAGCACGCTCTTGACACTGCGGATGTCGGAATATTGAATTTCCAACGATTTCCAAAACGGAATGTCCCAAGCGTCTAGATGCAACTACCACTCTGCGTTAAAAGTCTGTTAATTCATGTCGTGCGTCCTTAAACACGTTGGAACCTTATCATATGAATCACTTGAGTAGAAATGACAGCTTTGCGAATGCACTGCCCTCCCATGATTTTTGTCACCTCAGTGTGCTGCATCCAGCACACTGCTTTGACCTATGGCCTTTGACATGTCATAGTACTTGACACTAAGTAGTCGGTGTGCTGCCGTATGGACGCTATTGAAGCGCTTCTGAAGGGACTGATTTTGTCAAAGCCACATTTAAACAATTTTGTCCCACTTGCTATTTTACTTTTCACATTCACAGATTCAAGAGACGTTACCTACTGTCGTCCATGTGTATTTAATGCAGCGCGCAGATTCTAAGGTCATTGACGTAAAGGCGAAATTTTGACCTCTGGAACTGTGTGCCAACTCATGTCTGCCAGTATGAAGACGAAGAAACAGCAAGAGGCAAGCTCGCTGACAATAGAGCAGACGGAAGACAGAAATGCGAGGAGCAAGCGATGGAGTTGCAAGAACGGAAATGCGGGAGACAAAGCGTGAGGAGGAATGGGTGGGATTTCAGATGAGTACAGTGGGTGGTGAGAGGGGGTTGGGGCGGTGGAGGGAGGGAGGTAGGGAGGTGGTGCTCAGCAGGTACAACGGCGCGCCAGCAGCTGTGGCGCCTGCGGGCGACAAGTGCCGGCTAATTGTTTTTCAAATCCCACTTTTCATTTGCAGATGTGCGCTTGTTTCCAGCGCTGGAAGGGTCTTGACTCGTTTATTCACGCCAGGCCAGTGGGACCGGGCGGTGGAGAGTGGGTGGATTGGGGGGTGGGGGTGGGAAGGGGCGGATAAAAGTAGAAAGCGGTTCCGCAACGAGGGAGAGCAAACAGGACGTTCCCACTAATGAAGCATCGTCTGGGGTTTTTCTAGCTTCTAGTGAATATGGAGCGAGTGGTGCTGCTGCATCTATTATACAACAACATTATGGAGGCATTATTCTGCGTCGAATGCTGGTGCTGCACCTTTTCAGCTGTATACCGCCGGAGTGAACAACAGCGATGATTCAGGGGCGTAAAGAGAACCCCAGGTACATAGACATTCACTTCTTCTATTTACTGTTGCTGAACAAAGTAAGCTGAGGGCCTGGCCATAGAGCTACGCAAGTTGTTCCCAAGCCTCAGTTCAGTTATACCTTATTCAGAACTGATATTACCTGGACTAAAAGGAAAGGTGAACAACTAGTATCAGGGAAAATGGCTTACAGTTAGCCATATAATACGTTTTAAACACGAAGGATAATAGCGAAAGCACTGATGTGGGAGGTCACTCAATGTGATAGCCAAATGTTGAGTAGATGGCAGAGACGTCGATGGTGTATACGGAAAATTTTGATGTAGTGTGTAACGTTCTTTTAACGTTCTTTATAAATGTTAATATTCTTTATAAAATTTATGCGTTTATTTGCCAATGATTATGAAATGCGTAATGTTTGTGTTATGCAGATTACTATGTGGTGTGTTGTTGAGCAAATGCTGTGCTTAATCAATTTTACTGTAATCCAAAATTAAACAACTTAATTTGGAAAACCAATATGCAGTGCCCATAATGAAATCAATCCCTCTGAAGTTTAATCCGTCTCGTGAGCACCGAGGTATATGGCCCAGTGCAACAGACAAAATTTCCTGTGCAAATAGACAATGAAATAAAGTTTCCTTAGCTCTAAAGTTGCAACGGATGTAATCTTGGTATTCTATTCTCTCCACAGTAGGTACAGAAAATATTCAATCTTGGTACAGTGAAGCTCAATTCAGCCCATAAAATACCTTCATACAAATAATATTAGTAGATTGGCTGATAAATGAATAACCTTGCACATGTTCGGTGAAAATACTTGATATTGACTCAGCGTTGTGCAATGTTGCCCGCATTGAAACTGTTACAAAAATTAATTTTTCTTATTGTGATGAAAAATGATTTCTTTCAGAAAAATATTAATTGGATTTAAATAAACACGACACAGAAGAGGATATGGTACTGATAAGGACATATAATAAGATCGAATGCTTCAGTCTGAAAATAGTATTCAAAATAATGTTTTCCCTTCGCAGAATATGGTATGAAACATTTTACATTAACTGCAGAGTTAGTGAACTTCTCAACTGTTCAACAATTCTCACTTACTATATCGGAATGTTACATGAGCAAAAGTCTGACATCGTTTGACAAAACAGATTCCAAAATTTAGCTTCTCTGTATCAGGACTCCAAAACACACAGAATATTACAAATTCGATATACCTAATCTACCTATACTTTAAATATCATGGAAAATACTCAGTTCCCACATTCAAGGATCAGTATTATAAAATTCAGCCAAATCCACATACCTTGTGGTTGCCTACTTAAAACTAAATATATAAAATTTCATTACCTTACAAATTTGTTACAGTTGCTTTCCATTTGAGTTCCAATATAAATTCATTATTCTTCTATAATTGCCATGGACAATGGTCAATATCTGGTTATGATCAGTATCACTTAAATTCTTGATAAGCTTATAGCCTCACAAATTAATAATACACGCTTTACACTTTTATAAAAATAGCTATGACCTAATATTGACTGGCTGTGTGTGAGCACAAACAACATCATTCATCAGTTCGTTTTATAAAAACTGTATTATGCTGGTTCCATAGACCAACAATTAAATTCTTACAGCGAGCCACTAGCTTTAATTTTTTTATCTTACCTATAACAGAAGTGACATTTATGGCTGTGGCCCTGGAAGAGTCCGCCAATTGTACTGAACTTGTTTCTGATTGGTCAGCAAATTCGGGTGTTAGGCGCCAAAACGCCTAACTTCTCTTATTAATTATTTATTTACTTTTCATTGTATTTAATCCAGTTTTCAGTATGACAGTCTCCCATGGTTACCCTACGAGTCTACTGTTTTTCTTTCTTAAATTTCACTATTTTTTGAGAAACATAAGAGTGATGATATTACAACCGATGTGCTTTGGACACCTTCGGGCCGCTTTCTCGCGCCTGGGAGACGAAGTACTTTGGCTGCGCTAGTCACTCTGTTTCGGGTATCGTTCAGAGCCGGACATGTAACTCTCTCTCCGACTGACATGTCGTACTCTATATTGGAAGTTATCAGAAAAGTAACCGTACTATTAAGAAAGCTATGTCGAATATTGTAGAAGACAGTGTAAAAAGTGATATTTTAAAATATAAACAAACAAGACACATTAATGAGAGCTGTCACCTACCATCATTGTTAGTACTACACATCTTGCCCTCTGTAGATACAGAGACCAACCTGTACAAGTGGTATCCCATATAAACAAGCACAAACACAGGTTGAAGTCCGAGGTGACGGCATAGCAGCCTCCGCCGAAGAAGATCCTACCACCGATGAGATATCTTCTGCGCTGGGGACACAACTTTAGAAGACAACAGGTTGGTGGAAAGAACAGTTAGAGACTCCTATTCAATCTCTACAGATCTCACCAGCTCCCAGATCTGACTTCGAACACGACAACGTATAGTTTATACAGAATGCAACGGCAACTGCCATTGCGCTCCGCGCGCTCTTTCTTACAATCGATTCTGCCACTCAGGCAACATCTTTGGTTCAGTGGTGTCAAAGATACAAACTCTTCTACATATGACAACCGTTTCAGGTCATTTTTCACGAATTAAATTACAAAAAATGGTTCAAATGGCTCTGAGCACTATGGGACTCAACTGCCGTGGTCATAAGTCCCCTAGAACTTAGAAC
The DNA here is from genome assembly GCF_023864275.1 of Schistocerca cancellata. Lineage (NCBI taxonomy): Eukaryota > Metazoa > Arthropoda > Insecta > Orthoptera > Acrididae > Schistocerca > Schistocerca cancellata. The sequence continues at coordinate 59,946,354 of NC_064626.1, read as the reverse complement.
TACTTAAACCTAACTAACCTAAGGACAGCACACAACACCCAGCCATCACGAAGCAGAGAAAATCCCTGACCCCGCCGGGAATCGAACCCGGTAACCCGGGCGTGGGAAGCGAGAACGCTACAGCACGACCACGAGATGCGGGCAATTAAATTACAAAATCGGTCTCCACGTACAAGTGGACCCTTCACATATGGTATTTGATTATGTTTCTGAAAGATATAAGTTCGTAAACTTGCACTACTAAGTCAGTTTTCACAAAATTCGGATTGCCGACTGTGTCGTGTTGTAAAACCATGTACCTACGTTTTGTAAACTGTTGAATGTCCACTCCAATAGGGTACGGTATGTAGTGTTAGGATTAATGTACTACAGGACGTAAATTTGTTGTGATACTACGAAAAATGGGTAGATCACATAACTAATGAGGAAGTATTGAATAGGATTGGGGAGAAGAGAAGTTTGTGGCACAACTTGAACAGAAGAAGGGATCGGTCCGTAGGACATGTTCTGAGGCATCAAGGGATCACCAATTTAGTATTGGAGGGCAGCGTGGAGGATAAAAATCGTAGGGGGAGACCAAGAGATGAATACACTAAGCAGATTCAGAAGGATGTAGGTTGCAGTAGGTACTGGGAGATGAAGAAGCTTGCACAGGATAGAGTAGCATGGAGAGCTGCATCAAACCAGTCTCAGGACTGAAGACCACAACAACAACAAACTACGAAAAAAAAATTGAAAATAATAGTAAATGCAATAACGTTCAAAAATGGTTCAAAATGGTTCAAATGGCTCTGAGCACTATGGGACTCATATCTTAGGTCATAAGTCCCCTAGAACTTAGAACTACTTAAACGTAACTAACCTAAGGACATCACACACACCCATGCCCGAGGCAGGATTCGAACCTGCGACCGTAGCAGTCCCGCGGTTCCGGACTGAGAGCCTAGAACCGCTGCAATGACTTAACAAATATCGTTATCAAAATAAACTTTCACCTGTACGAAGCAAATATTGTAACAACTGCCTTCGCTTTGCGCGATCTGTTTAACTAAGTGCACGCTGATGTGTATCGATAACAACCGTTTATTTCCGTACATTTGAAAATACTCGATCCCAAAATCTGTGGGATTACTGTTCGTTGACGATACTGGAACGTGTGAGTCACAGTCAATTCTGATCCACTTACAACTGCTAATTTCGTACTTACAAAACTACTGTATTGCTGTCCGTCCCCGGAAGCTGAGTGGTTAGCGCGACAGAATGTCAATCCTAAGGGTCGGACAGCTTACTCAGCCCATCGAGGTCCGAAGAGGAGTGCCGCAGTGGAGCCCTCTCTCCACGCTGTTATTAGTTTTATCGCTCGAGCCACCCTTACGCTCCATTCATGACAAACTTGGAGATCTGTCGATCGCCGGGACGTCCTTCATGCTTCGTGCTTACGCCGACAACGTCGGAGTGTTACTGCGCAACAACGGAGACGTATCAACACTTAAGATCGCAATAGACGGGTACTGTCGTGCTTCCGGTGCTAAAATCAACGCCGATAAATGCACCTTTGTCAACATTCGGGGATAAGACGCAGTTATTGTACCTTGGGCGAAGCGTGTCTAAGCCCACAGCACTCTGGGAATGATTATCGACAAATGCCCGCTAAAAGCGAATGCCAAAAAGCGGGTCACCAATAAAACGCAAGGTGCCATCTATGAAAACAATTGACGGTCCGTTGATATTCTCCGACGCATACGACTCCTCAGCAATTATATATTCGGTAAAGCGTACTATACGGCCGAAATATTTCCAGTCCCCAAAATGCAGGCCAAACACGTGATGAAAATCTCTAATAGATTTATCTGGCAAGGGCATCTGTTCAAAGTGAAATGCACCACGCTGACGTCTTCCAGACAGGCCGGAGGACTCAACATGCCCGACATTAACCGAAAGTGTACGGCGTTATATATTAAACGAATCACCCACTTGTTGGACAAGCAGCCTCTCAGCGTAACCAGTTGGCTCTTCCGAACCTTACAACCCACCGATATGCACCCACCTATTGATGTAAGTAAAATGCATTACAAACTACGACGTGTTAAGCAGTTTTTTCTTGAAGTAAGCTATATAGATGAAAACTATCTCACGCAGGATTTACCGACGACGCACCTGTTATTAAAAAGATGGACATCTCCAATAGTCCAGAATCCTATTGAACTTAAATACCCGAGTGTTCATTGGAAAGCATTTTGGGACAACATAAGTTTAGCCGTCCACACTGCTGAGGTGGCATCCACATGTTATAAAGTGATAAACGATGCTATCCCCACTAATGAAACTTTTGTATGTCCATCCGTTTAGCAGGACGTCTCTGGGATGGCGGCCGTTTACTATCGTGACAAAAAAATAAAACACGTACAGCCGTCCTTATGATTTTATTTTATTTGGTCGCTGCCAGTTTCGACTCTTCGTTTCGTCATCTTCAGGCTGTTTTGATGTGGTACAGGTTGATAAGATCCCCATGCATAACCCATCAGTTGCCAGAATTACTGGATTCGCAGATAATGTGTCAGCACTCCAACCATCAACTCAGTTGTTGGCTGCAGTGCTGACACATTATCTGCCAATCTTGCAATGCTGGCAACTTATGGGTTATGCATGGGGATCGTATCAACCGCATCAAAACAGCCTGAAGATGACGCAATGAAGCGTCGAAACTGGTAGCGACAAATAAAATAAAATCACAAGGACGGCTGTAGGTGTTTTATTTTTAGTCACGACCACTAATGAAAGGTTCCGTAGAATCGGCTTATGTGACAGTGATAAATGCGTCTGCTGTGGTCTGGTCGACATCTTACGCCATCGCTTCACTTATGGCGGTCAACTCATTAACTGTAAATGGGTGCAAGAAAATACCGAACTGCGTGCCCCAGCTCGCAGCTGGTGGCATTCTGAATAGAGTCGCTCATTTCAGCTGGCACTACGACAAGAGAATTCAGCCGACTGAGGTAACTGAGCGTGTGTTCTACAGACAACAAATTGTCCGGGGAAACAGAGCTGCCAACTTTGTCGAAAGGAAGTCTCTTTGCGCGTCAGAGAGTAAGTATTCTTGCTCGAAGGATCATACATCGTATGAATACTCCTAGGCACACTAAACACCATTGTTTCCAAATGTACCACCGAGCCTGTCAATTCCGGACCCCTTGACCGTCAAACATGGTGTGTGTCCTCAATATTTTTCAGCTGCACGTTTCTTGTCTTCTCTCTTACCCAGCAAAAATCCATTCTTCCTCATAAGACGATGCGATTTGTCTGTTACTGTCGCCTCAGACTCAGACAAGGAATGGTGTTGATACTTTATGATGCAGTACACTGGTGTTCACCACGGTGCAGTGCATGGCTGTGACAACGAATCACTCTCCAAAATATAACGTAATAGAGAAGCTTGCCTTTGAAACAGCTCGACTGCCCAAGTAAATATACAGGGCTAATTAACTATGAACGTTACAGTGGCCTCGATACTTAACAAATATCACTTTAAACACAGATATCTGCTTTATTCATTAGAATGCCTAAGTTCATCCCGCAAACCATAGACGAGGGACTTACTGTAAAGGCGCGGACTATTTGTCGGTGAACGAAATCTCTTCCAGTGACGGTGCATTTAGAAGTATCACTGGACAAGAGCAGGTACCTATTCCGTACTTTAGCCTGAGAAATAAGGAGTTAATCGCGACGAAATGCACTGCACTAGACACTACAGGACAGCGAACAAACACTTCTTTCAGCTGCCATCTTTCTGGGTGAGCGGCAGGGATCTATGCGTCCCAGTCAACCGCTTGTCCGTCCACACCTGTCACTCCGAGAATCCGTCTACATCTACATCTACATCTACATGGATACTCTGAAAATCACATTTAAGTGCCTGGCAGAGGGTTCATCGAAACACTTTCACCATTTTCTATTATTCCAACCCCGAATAGCGCGCGGAAAGAACGAACACCTACATCTTTCAGCGCGAGCTCTGTTTTCCCTTTTTCATCATGATGATCGTTTCTGCCTATGTAGGTCGGCGTCAACAAAATATTTTCTCATTCAGAGGAGAAATTTGGTGACTGCAATTTCGTGAGATGATTCCTTCGCATCGAAAAAGCGTTTGTTTTAATGATGTCCATCCCAAATCCTGTATCATTTCACTGACATTCTCTCCCCTATTGCGCGATAATACAAAACGTGCTGCCCTTCTTTGAACTCTTTGGATGTGCTCCGTCAACCGTATATGGTAAGGATCTCACACCGAGCAGCAGTTTTCTAAAAGAGGACGGCAAGCAAAGTGCAGGTAGTCTCTTTGAAGGTCTGTTACATTTTCTAAGTGTCCTGCCAATGAAACATACTCTTTGGTTTACCTTCTCCACAACATTTTATAAGTGTTCCTTGAATTTAAGTTGTTCGTAATTGCAATTCCTAGATATTTAGTTGAATTAACGGCCTTTAGATATGACTGATTTATCGTGTAGCCGAAGTTTAACGGAATCCTTCTAGCCCCACCTGGATGACCTCACACCTTTCGATACTTAGGGTCAATTGCCAATTTTCGCACCATACAAATAACTTTTCTAAATTGCTTTGCAATTTGTTTTGATCTTCTGATGACTTTAATAATTGATAAACGACAGCATCATCTGCAAACAACCTAAAACAGCTGCTTAGATTGTCTCCCAAATCGTTTGTATAAATAAAAGCCAGTCTCTGTCATACAAGCGATTTTTCTCTTCATTAACATATGTTAGGCAGCGTAATAGATATTACTAACATACGTCTGATAGACGTTATATACGATACCTGAGGCAATACTAGCCAACGGATAATGAAAACAAAGATATGACTAAAGCTCAACAAGTAGCCTACAACATATGACTACTGCCTTCAACTGTACGAATGGAATATCACATCCTCTAAAATCCCCTCCTTCGCTAATCACAATGTTAAGAGTAGCGTTTTTTTTCACTTTCCCATGTTTTAATAGCAGCTGTGGGAAACGCTCATGCTCTTAGTAAACATTCATCGCAGGGTGTTGTGTACATAGTTCCGCGTAGTCAGCGCGTACACAATTTTCCCACTAGAGCGCGCCCCACTAAGCACAACAGGACAGGTGCAGCGCTCGTCCGTCTCCGCACTACGAGATGGCGCTGCCATAGAGATGGACCAAACTGTGCTTCCGGCGATCCGCGTATTAATAAGTAACGCAGCCAAAGAGATTGCTGCTAACGTAGAACATTCTCTCCTCATGGATCACACTCGCGCAGTGATACATGAACGTGCGAGGTATTATAACGAGTGTACAGACCTCCGATTAGTCAGTCTGCATTTGTCTGCACCAGTGTGCATTAGTCTGTACCAGTCTGTACGAGTTCTACATTTGTCTGTATCAGTCTATAGTCAAGTTTCAGTCTGCGCCTAATACGATTACCATATTCCTGTACATAGCCATGAAGATACATGGATAGACACTCTTGTGAAGTATCAGAGATATATCTGAGAATAAGATTAACGTACCAATATGAAAGGAACTTCAGATTGTCAATTGTAAATAGCATCCAGAACCAAGTTAAGTAATTTTTATGCTTGTTATTATTTTAATAAATGTGTGTGAAAATTAATCAAGTTCTGTTTAAAGTTGGTCACCGTCAAACTTCTACTCTAAGCGTGCAAGTGGCATTTCCATCGTCTGACCTAACGACAGAAGATAAACACGCCTCGATAAGACCACGAGACATATTGCTGACACTCGCCTACTTCGTTACAGCGACAAGTCAAATAATCTGATGGTGTGTGTACCGAAGGTCTTACAGTACGCACACCACACAGGGTCTTCAGCTTTTAACGAAACTAATAATGGAAGAGAACTGAATATATGTTACAAGTCTTAGACATAAGCATTCTAATAAGTCTACAGTTATAAACTCAGTTCCCTTACTGTTATACATCTATATGCGAAAAATATATTTTCCTTACGCTCAGCTTGAAGGAAAAATTGAGGATGATACAGAGGGGGCGACTAATTCTGTATTCAGGGAACGGCAAAACAAAAATCGCATCGTACCACTGAATTTTTCCGGATGGTAGAACACAGAAAACAAGAAGTTAATTGGAGTATTTTAATTTCATTACCTGATTAGAAAACAGAACTTGTAAGAGCTGACAAGTAAATTTTGAGGACCCTGAAAGGTGTCAGTGAAGACAAAAAGGACGCCAGGGCAGACAGATGAGAAAACTAACGGAAGAGATGATGGGCAAACGTGTTATTTATCACCTGCACGTTTCGGTATAAATGCTAAGGAATTAACACAGTGATCAATAAAATAGGGCAAGAAGCTTAATAATAAAAGAGAAACGATGAAGAAGCATATAGAAGGCTAAGTATGCAGATGATCAAACAGTGTTGGTAGAATCAGAGGAAGAACTACAAATTATGCAGGAGTGGGCTGTAAAGTTGGGAAAGTAATACGAAAAATTTAAGGAACCTCAAAGTTAAAGGACATGTTCATCATATCATGAACCTCGCTTAAAATGTTTTACAGCGAAACCTCTATTGGGTTGTATTACGCAGTGGCATGTGATACAGAAGACGACAAACAATTTTATGTAGATTTATATATACTACTTGACAATTAAATACTCTGAACAATCGTGTAGAACACACCCGAGGCCAAAAACCCAGTCTTACAGGTAAATTCGGAGCCTCTAGTGCTTGACCAACGTAATGGGTGTTCACCATTTGCAGGGCAGCTACCGACTATATGAGCCACTTTCGCGCCAATTCTCACTCGCGCGCCCCACCACCTTTTTCATTCCACCACGAAACGTAGTTCCGCTCTACCTAGAGGGTGTTTCAAAAATGACTGGTATATTTGAAACGGCAATAATAACTAAACGAGCAGCGATAGAAATACACCGTTTGTTGCAATATGCTTGGGACAACAGTACATTTTCAGGCGGACAAACTTTAGAAATTACAGTAGTTACAATTTTCAACAACAGAAGGCGCTGCAAGTGATGCGAAAGATATAGAAGACAACGCAGTCTGTGGGTGCGCCATTCTGTACGTCGTCTTTCTGCTGTAAGCGTGTGCTGTTCACAACGTGCAAGAGTGCTGTAGACAACATGGTTTATTCCTTAGAACAGAGGATTTTTCTGGTGTTGGAATTCCACCGCCTAGAACACAGTGTTGTTGCAACAAGACGAAGTTTTCAACGGAGGTTTAATGTAACCAAAGGACCGAAAAGCGATACAATAAAGGATCTGTTTGAAAAATTTCAATGGACTGGGAACGTGACGGATGAACGTGCTGGAAAGGTAGGGCGACCGCGTACGGCAACCACAGAGGGCAACGCGCAGCTAGTGCAGCAGGTGATCCAACAGCGGCCTCGGGTTTCCGTTCACCGTGTTGCAGCTGCGGTCCAAATGACGCCAACGTCCACGTATCGTCTCATGCGCCAGTGTTTACACCTCTATCCATACAAAATTCAAACGCGGCAACCCCTCAGCGCCGCTACCATTGCTGCACGAGAGACATTCGCTAGCGATATAGTGCACAGGATTGATGACGGCGATATGCATGTGGGCAGCATTTGGTTTACTGACGAAGCTTATTTTTACCTGGACGGCTTCGTCAATAAACAGAACTGGCGCATATGGGGAACCGAAAAGCCCCATGTTGCAGTCCCATCGTCCCTCCATCTTAAAAAGTACTGGTCTGGGCCGCCATTTCTTCCAAAGGAATCATTGGCCCATTTTTCAGATCCGAAACGATTACTGCATCACGCTATCTGGACATTCTTCGTGAATTTGTGGCGGTACAAACTGCCTTAGACGACACTGCGAACACCTCGTGGTTTATGCAAGATGGTGCCCGGCCACATCGCACGGCCGACGCCTTTAATTTCCTGAATGAATATTTCGATGATCGTGTGATTGCTTTGGGCTATCCGAAACATACAGGAGGCGGCGTGGATTGGCCTCCCTATTCGCCAGACATGAACCCCTGTGACTCCTTTCTGTGGGGACACTTGAAAGACCAGGTGTACCGCCAGAATCCAGAAACAATTGAACAGCTGAAGCAGTACATCTCATCTGCATGTGAAGCCATTCCGCCAGACACGTTGTCAAAGGTTTCGGGTAATTTCATTCAGAGACTACGCCATATTATTGCTACGCATGGTGGATATGTGGAAAATATCGTACTATAGAGTTTCCCAGACCGCAGCGCCATCTGTTGTTGAAAATTGTAACTACTGTAATTTCGAAAGTTTGTCTGCCTGAAAATGTACTGTTGTCCCAAGCATATTGCAACAAACGGTGTATTTCTATCGCTGCTCGTTTAGTTTTTATTGCCGTTTCAAATATACCGGTCATTTTTGAAACACCCTGTATGATCCCTATACCACTTCAATTTACACTTCTGCTTACAAAAAACCTAAATATGAACCATCTACAATTGCATGACAACATATACATACAAAACTGACATAATTAATTACACTTGTACTTGAAATATTACATAATTATTTACAAAATATGTTTTAATACATTTATTCCACCTACATCAAAGAGATTATTTTAAACAGATAAACTACACTTAACAAAAGCTTACTCTCGTTATAGTACTTTCTTAATTTTTCAAAATTATAATGGAACAAAGAATTTTAAAATATACAGATTAATGGCAGTATTATACTTACAATAACATTACAGGCTCACTTATACGACAGAGCGCACAAGGATACCAAACGTCAAGAGTGGTAAACCAAACTAATAAGTATGGCCTCGGCAAACGTGTTGTCTGAGATGTTTCACAGTGTCGGTACAGTAAGTGTCGGTACCACAGGCAAGTAAAGTCTGTCTCAGGAAAGGCGCCAAGTACCAACCACACATGCCAGATCTGCGACCAGAAGTGCTTACCAGCTCAAAGTCCTGCACCTGAGTGCCTCCCACCTAGCCAGAAAAAAATCCGTTTACCCGCAAAGTGCATGAACGACACCGCATTCACAGTGTCTTGAGCCAATGACAAGGTTCTAGAAGCGCTAAATCTCCCACACGACGGTACACATTCATGTCGAACCAGGGAAAGAGTTAAGAAACCTGCGTCTCTGACAAAAAGAAACTGCCAATTACTAACTTTTTTAAGTATTCGCAGATGGGAAAAGATGATTTTCTTTGAAGTCATGTCTCTTCCCCTGGCAACAAACAAACAGATAAAATCTCAAAGATCTTTATCTAAATCATCTTTGCCTTGGATCTTCTTAGTCGTAGCTGTTGTTGTTGTTGTGGTCTTACAGTCCTGAGACTAGTTTGATGCAGCTCTCCATGCTACTCTATCCTGTGCAAGCTTCTTCATCTCCCAGTACCTACTGCAAACTACATCTGAATCTGTTTAGTGTATTCATCTCTTGGTCTCCCTCTACGATTTTTACCCTCCACTCTGCCCTTCAGTACTAAATTGGTGATCCATTGATGCCTCAGAAGATGTCCTACCAACCGATACCTTCTTCTAGTCAAGTTGTGCCACAAACTCCTCTTCTCCCCAATTCTATTCAATATCTCCTCATTAGTTATGTGATCTACCCATCTAATCTTCAACATTCTTCTGTACCACCACATTTCGAAAGCTTCTATTCTCTTCTTGTCCAAACTATTTATCGTCCATGTTTCACTTCCATACGTGGCTACACTCCAGACAAATACTTACAGAAACGACATCCTGACAGTTAAATCTATACTTGATGTTGACAAATTTCTCTTCTTCAGAAACGCTTTCCTTGCGATTGCCCGTCTACATTTTATATGCTCTCTACTTCGACCATCATCAGTTATTTTGCTCCCCAAATAGCAAAACTCCTTTACTACTTTAAGTGTCTCATTTCCTAATCCAATTCCCTCAGCATCATCCGACTTAATTCGACTACATTCTATTATCCTCGTTTTGCTTTTGTTGATGTTCATCTTATATCCTCCTTTCAAGACACTGTCCATTCCGTTGAACTGCTCTTTCAAGTCCTTTGCTGTCTCTGACAGAATTACAATGTCATCGGCGAACCTCAAAGTTTTTATTTCTTCTCCATGGATTTCAATACCTACTCCGAATTTTTCTTTTGTTTCCTTTACAGCTTGCTCAATATATAGTCCTAGCTATCAGCTGTAATAAAGATACCATCTCTAAACTGTTCTCAGATGCCGGAGTTTCCTTATACAACAGGGGTGGCCGACGGAACTGGCTCATTGGCCTTCTTGCAATGTCCGTGCAATATTTATTACGCGTGGCTCTGCACACATTGCCCAGTTTACGACTCCACTGTGTAGATGAGTTCCTTTAGACCGTCTCCCCTGCCCCAGGTTTCTGATAGCACCGCGACAGGTGTTGCAGCACTGAGTCCATGCGTCAACATGAGCTCAACGCGTAGACCGCCACCACCATACGAAACACATCCCAAAATCGAGACGCACATGCTCTATGGCACGATTTACCGTCTTGACACCACGAAAAAACGTAAAGTAAAGTACATCTCTCCCTTGGGCAGTGTACAAGAAACTACGGAAAGTAAACACAAACAACTTCACTGGCCATGGTGACACTTGTGAAGGCTCTTCTACGACGATGTAACTACAGTGTACGATGCTGAGTTGCGGTCAAATTACGACAGATCTCCCTGCTCTCCTGGGAGCGGAAATCGGACAACTGTGAAGTCCAAAGAAATAATAGCAACACTCTGTTGTTTGGAGTATTCAGTACTGCAACGTGCTTGGTTTGGCATGCCACAAAAAGTGTCAGTTGTTGATGAGATATAACCTGCAACGGAAATTTAATTCAATCTCCCACCAGCCAGTGAATGTTGGTGTGAAGATGTCAAAAACGCGCAACTCGTTTTACCACGTTCAACAAGGACTCGTGCTGAAAACTAATGGAGATGACAACAAACAAAATAACACCGAAATAGAACAAATGGAAAATTTTGCTAAGCAACACAATATCAACATTAAATTACGTTAAACAGTTCATCCATGGAGCCTATTTACATACCGCACCTCCTCTGATCTATAAATCTACTATGTACACTTATTTTACGAGTGGTTTTACATGACAGCATGGTGGATGCCAAAAGATTTCCTTGATTTCAAGGCCTCTAGCTCCATAGAGTTCAAGCGAGCGATTCTCAGAACATAGACAGGTCCATAGCACACTACTGGCCATTAAAATTGCTACACCACGAAGATGACGTGCTACAGACGCGAAATTTAACCGACAGGAAGAATATGCTGTGATATGCAAATAATTAGCTTTTCAGAGCATTTACACAAGGTTGGCGCTGGTGGCGACACCTACAACGTGCTGACATGAGGAAAGTTTCCAACCAATTTCTCATACACAAACAGCAGTCGACCGGCGTTACCTGATGAAACGTTGTTGTGATGCCTCGTGTACCATCACGTTTCCGACTTTGATAAAGGTCGGATTTTAGCCTATCGCAATTGCGGTTTATCGTATCGCGACATTGCTGCTCGCGTTGGTCGCGATCTAATGACTGTTAGCAGAATATGGAATCGGTGGGTTCAGGAGGAGTCGAGATGACAGGCAACTTATTCGCATGGCTGTAACGGATGGTGCAGCCATGTCTCGATCCCTGATTCAACAGATAGGGACGTTTGCAAGACAACAACCATCTGCACTAACAGTTCGACGACGTTTGCAGCAGCATGGACTATCAGCTCGGAGACCATGGCTGCGGTTACCCTTGACGCTGCATCACAGACAGGAGCGTCTGCGATGGTGTACTCAATAACGAACATGGGTGTACGAATGGCAAAACGTCATTTTTTCGGATGAATCCAGGTTCTGTTTACAGCATCCTGATGGTCGCATACGTGTTTGGCGACATCGCGGTGAACGCATATTGGAAGCGTGTATTCATCATCGGCATACTAGCGTATCACCCGGCGTGATGGCATGGGGTGCCATTGGTTACACGTCTCGGTCACCTGTTGTCGCATTGACGGCACTTTGAACAGTGGACGTTACATTTCAGATGTGTTACGATGCGTGGCTCTACCCTTCATTCGATTCCTGCGAAACACTACACTTCAGTAGGATAATGCACGACCGCATGTTGCAGGTCATGTACGGGCCTTTCTGGATACAGAAAATGTTCGACTGCTCCCCTGGCCAGCACATTCTCCAGATCCAATTGAAAACGTCTGGTCAATGGTGGCCTAGCAACTGGCTCGTCACAATAGGCCAGTCACTACTCTTGATGAACAGTGGTATCGTGTTGAAGCTGCATGGGCAGCTGTACCTTCACACGCCATCCAAGCTCTGTTTGACTCAGTGCCCAGGCGTATCAAGGCCGTTATTACGGCCAGAGGTGGTTGTTCTGGGTACTGATTTCTCAGGATATATGCTCCCAAACTGCGTGAAAATGTAATCACATGTCGGTTCTAGTATAATATATTTGTCCAATGAATACCCGTTTATCATCTGCATTTCTTCTTGGTGTAGCAATTTTAATGGCCAGTAGTGTAGATGGGGTAGAATTTGTGGCACAGCTGTTTCTGTTTGTTAGATAGAAACTTCTAACGAGCACTTTACGGCCAATTCGGAGCTGTCACTCGCGTGCTTTCCTATCCCAACTCTGTTTCAGTTGCTCTCCAGCCTCACGCAACTTCCTGAATGAAAGGTCAACAACTTTTTTGTGTTGTTCTCAAGTCCACGGGGGAAAATTTACAACTTCACGAATGAGATCTGTGGGTTGCCTGTTCCTGAGAACTGTTACTTTTGCTATTTTGGTGACACCGTGTGGCAACTCGTTCATCAAGTCCTGGAAGTCACGTAGGAAAACATCCCAGGTGGCGTGTCGTTTCACGCAGTATATACGAGGCAGAGGTTTCCCAGATTTTTATCACTCTCTATGCTGGCTATGATTGTTGATGTCGTATGGAAGCGAATTTGGGTTTGATTCCGTGTTTCCGCAACATCTCTTTCCACTTCTCTGACCAGAACTGAGGTCCATTGTCGGGGATGATCCTGTCGACATGGCCGACTTGCGTGAGGAAATCCTTGCAGAATGCTCTACATACTGACTGCGCAGTTGCTTTCTTGAGCAGCGTTAAAGTGACATACTTGGATGTCAGCTCTACTACCACAAGGACGTATCAGTAGCGTATATTTGTTCTTACTAGTGTGCCCAATAAATCTGTTTCAACTTTGATACGATTATGAGATAGAGAGTTGCTTACGTTACCACAGTGACGTGCTTTGACTTCTGACACTCTTTGCAGACAGCCAAAACTCTGCGGATTCTTCTGTCCATATTCTTTAAGTGGCGCAGTGTGCGTAATTTTAAGTAACACTTCCTGGGCCCAAAATGTGCGTAACTCAGGTGCGTGTGCTAGATGATCTTGTTCACCAGTTCATCTGGAATGCATACACGCAGGGCGCTCCTTCTCCCTCACAGAATGCCTTTTCGTACCAAGTAAAAGTGCCTCAGTTTTGATTCCCTCTTGTCTTTCACCCTCTGTTTTAGAGGAAATAGACCTGGATCCTTGTCTTGCTGCCGGCCGCGGTGGTCTCGCGGTTCTAGGCGCGCAGTCCGGAACCGCACGACTGCTACGGTCGCAGGTTCGAATCCTGCCTCGGGCATGGATGTGTGTGATGTCCTTAGGTTAGTTAGGTTTAAGTAGTTCTAAGTTCTAGGGGACTGATGACCACAGCTGTTAAGTCCCATAGTGCTCAGAGCCATTTGAACCATTTGAACATTGTCTTGCTCCTTGGTGATGTCCTTGAGGCTCGAGGTTACATAATTCTCAAATGCAAATATCTTAATATAGATCACGCTGTAGTGTTCGTCTTCCAGTGGGTTGGCCTCACTTGTTTCTAGCCACACAGGTGAACGTGACAGCGCATCCTTCCCTGGTACGAGTGTGACAGAAAAATCATACTCCTGGAGCGATAGTGCCCATCTCGATAGAAGTTTGTTTCGCAGTTTCGTTGTGAGCAGAAATTACAAGGCTATGTGATCGGTGTATACTCTTGTTTTCCTCCCATACAATAAAAAACGAAATTCTCGAAGCGGAAGACAACCGCCAAAGCTTCTAACTCAGTCACCGATATAATTTCTTTCACACTTGCCGAGGACTCGGCTTCCAAAAGCAATGGTTTTGTGCTCCATGTTCCCCCCTTCCTGATATCGTTGGAAAATCACTGCAGGAATCCCAGAGTAAGAGCTGTCTGACGTCATGTAAAAGTCCTCCTCCAGGTTGGGGTGCGAAAGAATTGGCCAATTAATCAGCGCGGTTTTGAGGCCTTGGAGTTCATCTACTGCATGTCGTCCCATTCCCACGGTGTCTTTTTTCCTTTGAACTGGCATAGCCGCGGGGTCGCTAATTTCTTCACGTGGACGAATCTTTTATAGAAATTCGCGATGCTAAGGAAGCCACGTAGTTGTTTCCTGATTGTTGGAGCTACAAATTTCGTAATTACCTCTATTTTGTCAGGGATTGGAGTGATTCCTTCCGTGGTAATGATATATATGCGAGGAATTTTACTCTTGAGTTTCCTATGCATGACTTCGTGATGTTGGCGGGTACGCAGCATGCTTTGAAGGTCTGCAGGATTTCTCTGAGGATCGCATTGTGTCCTCTCCACGTCGGTTCCGCTATCAAGAGGTCGTCCACGTAGGTGGTGATCCTTTGCTTAATGGAAACATTTAGGATGTTACCGAGTCCTCTGATGTAGGCAGATGAAGACACGTTTAGTCCGAATGGTAGACGTTTAAATCAATAGCATTTTCCGAATGCAAGGACCGTCGTTTATTTCCTGTAGTCTGGGTGGAGCATAATTTGACACAAACTGGACCGCAAGTCAAGAGACGAAAAAACCGTAACACCATGGAAATTCTGGAGGAGTTCCTCCAGCTTTTCCGGACGATCTGTCTCTGGCTTAATGATTGTATTGATTTGGCGCGAATCCAGCTCCAAACGGATCGAGCCGTTAGCCTTCTCTACCAATGTGAGTGGGTTGTTGTACGTGGAGCTTGTTGGTTAAATGATACCTTCGTCAAACATCCTCTTGATCTCGAGAAAAACCTTTTTTAGTAGGCCTGTGGGATTTGGTAGGGAGGTATCAAGAATTTAGTGTGTTCCCGCATCCGAACCCATACATGAAATTTCGGATTGCTCCGGTTTTCGGTAGAAAGACATCTGCGTTTTCCTTTAATATTCCTTCTAGTTCTTCTTTCTCCGGTGTCTAGATGTTTACTAAATTCCCTAACATGTGGTCAATAGCCTCGCGCACCTATCGTCGAATTTGCTCAACGTCTTGTGTGTTGCGACTACAGTCATGGAGGCATGATTGATTTTTTTCTTCCCCTCTTTTTGCTGCGTAGTTTACATTGAGGCATTCAGCTGGGAATTGCGCATGTATTGCGTGGAAATCTGCATGGCGCCGTCTTTATGTAAAGTCAGCTCGCCCTTCATCCAATACGGCCTTTTGCTGATTTAGGAAATCCGTGCCAAATATAATGTCAATTGCCTAAGATGGGACGACAAGAAAGTTAACTTCTAAGGTGTGCACTTGGCAGCTGAACGTCAACCTGGTTTGTAGCTGCACTTCTGTGTGCTTCCCTCTCAGGGCGCCAGTGATTTTGGTGGTCTTCAGCGTGAGTGCCGGCCAAGAATGATTCGCAGTGCATTTCTTGTGTGCCGGATCAGATATCGCTGTCACTTGGCTTCACGATCCCGGTTGGATTGACCTTGCCGACTGATGTGAATGATAGGGTGTAAATCCGTTTGTGTCATGATCTCCTTCTCTTCTCCTGTCAGTTCTCTTGTATCTTCGTACTCTAACAGGATAATATCTCTCGTTCCGATACTTTCTGCGGCTTTGGTTTGGGCTGAATCCGCAGCGGCTGTATATCAATTCCTGTCTGAATTTTTCCTGCGTAACTCCTGCGGTGGATTAGGTGACCTCAATTCGACATATTCGCTACACTGGTCATTCCACTGGCCTTGACCCTTGTATGTCCTGCTACTGCTGTTGGTCCCTAGAATCCTGTTGGCCCTGGTACGAGTTCTGTTTCTCTCTCCAGTTTCCGTTTCATTGTTATTTTTGTTGTTATGATTATAATTTCCTCGTCCTCTCCTATTTTCCCATGATGGCTGGTTTTTCCCATTGATGTTTCTATTTTGGTTTCGACTCGATCGATGTTTTCCCCATTTCGTCCGTCTTTATTCCTCTCTGGCGAATCTGGCCAGTTACGGTCATTATTTCTACTTCTTTCCCGCGAGTTGTGAATTTCATTCATGTAATCGAGTTCGTACAGCGTCCTCTTGAAAGCTTTGATTGAATCGCTGCATCTACCGACGAGCAGTTGCTTGTAACGTAAAGATAATTTAATGCAGCAGTGCCTTATAAGTTCCGTGGGACTGTATGGTTGATCCAGAATCGGTTCTTCGTGACCAGGAATTCGAAGAATTTGACAGGACAGCGGAATAATGATGGTTCTAAGTCCTTTCCTAACATGATCTCTTGTTTTATTCCCTTCTGTGTGTCTTGCGACCAGTATGTGCTAAGGATTGCATCATTAAATTCTTGGTGGGATCCACAACTCTCCGCAACTTCACGCATATGTTCAGCAATTGACCGTTCTAAGAAACCACAGATAAACTGGAGCTTGTACTTCAGTGGCCAAGATTCCGGTAGCACGTACTGTGCCCTCCAGGTGTGATGCGTTGTTTGCCCCCTTGTAGACTTGAAAATTCTGGATGGTCAATGAAAGTTTGCGGTCGAAAGGTTCGACGTATCCGCCGTACGAATTTTCCCTCTCGTCTGCAGCGCGTGATTCCATGTATCCGTGCCCAAACTATCTTCGTGCACTGTTATGGTATCCCCTCGTGTTGTCAGTTTCACGTAATAACGTTTCTGACCTCCGTAGACGTGTACAATTGTTTTGCGGGTCGGCCTCTGACATGCTGCGTGTTACCGACGGAGCGTGTTCTATTACGCGTTTCGCCGCGACAGGAGCATATTCCTGCTGCATTCGCCCATGTTCAGGGGGTGTGTCCTCATCTAGCGGTTCGGAGAGATGCACAACATTTTCTTCACTTCTGTGACGCTTTCGATGTCGCTCTACCAGACGAGATTGTGACTGCAATTGCACGACCCGCTCATGTGCCTGCCGAACGTCTGTGATCTCATGCATTTAGCGCCCTACCAGGCTCCATCAACGTTTGCTCAGGCCGTTAACTTTCTGGAGTCTCGCTCAAGGTGCGTGAGGTTGTAATCAAATCTTTAATAATTTTCCGTATGCGAAAAATAGGTGAGAGTGTAACTTGTCCTCTCCCAAATGTTTCCATCTAGGTATCACTGAAAGGGAAGCGCTGAAAAAACATGTAACTTTAATTAGCTTCATTGTAGTAGCTGTACGAAGGAGATAAAGAGTAAAATTTCGGCGAGAATAACTGATAATGAGAAGCTGAGAGATTTCTTAGTACGTAAACTACACTGGTGTGTAAAACGTAACGTGTAGCAGGTAAAATGACCGAAATCCATATCCCCTTTACGCTTTGGAATTAAACATACTACAACGTTTAACAATAAATGCAGAAGATGTTTACATGTGGTCATAAATGGTCAGTATTTCTAACGGTGACGTATTTTTCCAGTACAGTAACAGTTTTTAAGCCGAGGAACGGAGGCCTCCTTACCCGGGGCCTGAAAGGGAAAAGATATAGTGCAGTCAGGTATTTTTCTTTCAGAAAATGTTTTAAAGGCCCGTATTGCGCAGGTTTTTAATGGCATCGGAACTGGATCTTTTTATGGCTACTTACAAGTTGTCATTCGTCTTCCAAAATATTAGAAATACTCTATATTCCTAGGTTTAGCCCCTTCTACCCTTCCTCCCCCCCCTTTCGTACAAAGTATCGTATCGGCGCTTTCACCAGGAGAATTGTGGTGTCACCGCCAGACACCACACTTGCTAGGTGGTAGCCTTTAAATCGGCCGCGGTCCGCTAGTATACGTCGGACCCGCGTGTCACTACTGTCAGTGATTGCAGACCGAGCGCCGCCACACGGCAGGTCTAGAGACACTTCCTAGCACTCGCCCCAGTTGTACAGCCGACTTTGCTAGCGATGCTACACTGACAAATACGCTCTCATTTGCCGAGACGATAGTTAGCATAGTCTTCAGCTACGTCATTTGCTACGACCTGGCAAGGCGCCATTACCAGTTAATATTGAGATTGTAAAACCTGTACCGTAAAGAGCAATGTACACCAATTATGGATTAAAGTTAATTATTCCAGAAGCCATGTACTATTTTTGGCTACTATAATTCCTTGCCATTTTCCAGACCTCACGCCAGCCTGCGTGAGCTTTAACGCGTGCATTTCGGCCTCCTCTAGCTATACGGTGTTGGCTCTTCTGCCAACACATCAAGGATAGTGCAAACAGTGTAAACAATTAATTTACGATTTTTCGCCAGCATAAAACTTACAATATGCTCGGAGGTCAAGATCAAGCGTCCAGACGCTTCACAGCTGGCCGAAGCGGAAATGTGACAGCATGCATCGTTGTAAGACGTCTTTACACAAGATTTGTCACCGTAGATCCGTGGCAGGTACGTTAGTTAATATTTGCAAGAGGAAAGTGGGGGAGATTACAAAGCTGTCTTCATAGAAGAACTCGACCGGTTGTCAAACACAATGAAATGAGCTCAAGCTTCCAGAAATTGTACGCCTGGAGCACGACATTTTACGTCACCGAAATGTGGGTCACCGTAAATTGAAAATTAAGGAGACAGATTAAGTACGAAATAAAGAAGTACTAAAAGGAATGAGTCGCGAAATAAATCTATAAAAGAAAGGTGGAAAATGACTATCTATTGAGGTATATGCCGCGGCGTCCAGGAACGGTTAACTTAACCCTATTTGTAATGATGGAGGTGCAAAGCAGTCGGTGGATACTAGAAAATGTAAAACATTTTATAGAGTGTACTGAATATGTAGGCATGAAGACTTCTAGAAGCATTGTGGGGGCAGTGGACAAGCGAAACATGTTTAATGCCAATTAGGTTGGGAGGAAAAGCTTGCCATTTCATGTAATGCGTGTTGTGCTGTTCAAGAAATCTTTCAACTTTAAATTGAACAATAAAATAAAGGCTAAATTTAAAATTATAAACAATTAAAAAAATATTATATATACACGATAGAGATAATCTCAGACTGGCAGAGAGAGCATCCCAGAGTGCCCCAGAGAACTAAAACACCAAGAAGAATCGCTTCTCGGCTTTTGGCAAGATCAATGTGTAATAGTATGTATTAAATAATTATCTAAATTAAATCGTAAACTAAAATACCAGACCATAGGTCTGGTTAACTGTCGTCACCTTGCAGAATATTATCACATTTATTGCACCTTAAGATACGTAGTCCAACTTAATCCTCCGCACTCAGGGAATCCTGTAAGTTAGGTTGGCTCTAGTAAGATAAATGATATATTTTAAGGGTCACTTTTATTTTGCCCATCCTGTACATCACATTAGCAATAGGACTTACATTTCCATTAGGCAATGCATAGACGTTCAAAGCACTTCTGGCAGTAAACTCTTTTCCCCAGAGATTCACCTATCACGCACATCTGATGGACGGTAATGGATTCAAGCTTCTTACTAAAACGATACATGTCCGTTTTCGCTTTTCTAACTACACCTTGATATACAGAGGAAGACAGGTGCTTCTTTGACTTTCAGAGTTCCCTCAGCGTCGAATGACGATAAAAAAAATGGTTCAAATGGCTCTGAGCGCTATGGGACGTAACTTCTGAGGTCATCAGTCCCGTAGAACTTAGAACTACTTAAACCTAACGAACCTAAGGACATCACACACACCCGTGTCCGAGGCAGGATTCGAACCTGCGACCGTAGCGGTTGCGCGAATCCGGACTGTAGCGCCTAGAACCACTCGGCCACAGCGGCCGGCGAATGACCATAGGATAGATGTTGCTCATTAGAGTAATATGCAGGTACAAGTGGCACAGGAGTTCACCTAGCAGAGTTTCAGAGTGAAATCACACTGCTCGTCAGTGTTTTGGAAGCAATACCCGAAGACGTAAGAAGTGTAACTCAAAATACGTTAGTATGCTCTCTAACTCTCTAAATGAATATAGGGTCTCAAATATTTTCGGAATCTTACAGTGGCTCCCTCTCTGCAATCCTGTGCTAGCAAATCTACCATGTTCTTACATACGTATTCTCAGTCAACCGGAGTTTTCGTGCGTGTCCTAACTACATCTACACACGTACTGAGTAGGTCAATGTGTACTATTTTCTTTGCTGTTCTACTCTTAGAGGGAACGACGGCAAAATTATTGACTGGTTTCTACAAACCGAAGCTGCTGCTCAAACAAACAAATTTGTGCGAGCTGGTCCACTGGAAGACTTTAGTAGACTTGCTGATACAAGAGCCAGTGAATGTTTATCATAAGGGTCCAGAAAAGTATGGTAAATATTTCCAGAATGAGATTTTCACTCTGCAGCGGAGTGTGCGCTGATATGAAACTTCCTGGCAGATTAAAACTGTGTGCCCGATCGAGAATCGAACTCGGGAAGGTAGGAGACGAGATACTGGCAGAAGTAAAGCTGTGAGTACCGGGCGTGAGTCGTGCTTCGGTAACTCAGATGGTAGAGCACTTGCCCGCGAAAGGCAAAGGTCCCGATTTCGAGTCTCGGTCGGGCACACAGTTTTAATCTGCCAGGAAGTTTTATGGTAAATATGTTTCGCAGATGTTGATTAAATCACTCATAACTAGTGTATGCTTGCTGGTAAAGGTATGCGGCACAGAAAAGGGCAGCACTGTGAGGTAAAGAGAAAAACAGTGAATACTTGTGTTAGGAAAGTTATCTGCACCGTGAAATTAATCAGAGAACGTATGAGCAACGCAATAGCTCCAAGCAACTGTGACAAACGCAACTGAGTGAATCACATACCTGTAAAACAATGCTAAAAGCTGAGCAGCATTCAGCGGAAAAAAAGGCTTATATCTAAAGTCACAGCGAAGTAGTTATCGGCGCAGGAGGGGTTTGATGCAAAACTGAGAAGTCACGCTGGATGGGGTTTCAGAGTATTCCCACAGTGGCTCTTCATTCAACATATACTGTGCACCGGTGCGCCGTTTTGCATATCAGTGTAAAGCGGTCCATATTATTATTCAGTAGCTATTTAGTGAAACAGCACAGCTGTCATCCTTTGTCCTGCCGAAAGCACTTCCGCACGCGGCCGCTTTTGTACAGACACACACACAAGGACACATTCGTACGCTTAACGCGCACGGAAGTATGCACACGCACAATAAAAACGCAGAACAGGGGCGAGAGCTCGGAGATGGTCTGGTTGGTAGTTTCCGGTTCGTTCGGACTGCAGAACACGTACGTTGGACAAGTAAAACCTTACGTGCCTAACAGTGTGACTATTCACATTGAAATGAGAATTTATGAATTTTTTATCGTCCTGATGAGCGACCAAATGCTACAAACGTGGAGGTACACACGTCGCAGTGCAAGGTTTAGTACCCCCTGAAGAGGATGAGGTTATCAATAGACATTTACTTCATACTGAGGTTAGTGACTGAATCTGACACACAGTACCACTATTGCGATAACCAGAAACATTATTCTTATTACTTCATTGTTTGGAGGCAAAATTGTACACATCTATCCACTACTTCGTTATGAATAGCAAACACAAAGGTATTGATGTGGGTAACATGACTTCGAGACATAAGAACGATCCGAGCAAGCAAGTGATAGCATTTTGAAGTAACACAACAGGAGACCACCTACTGTGATTCCTAACCAAGTGACGTGTAAAGTATCATCTTTCGAAGTTTATACATAACTATATAATGAAATGAACATACATTGTGACAATATTAGTCGTATAAATTGGTGAAGTTCAATAAGCTGGAACGTACCTAAGATGAAATGTAATTAATATGTCACGGTATTCAACCAGAAACTGGAAATACGTAAAAACGATTCAACTCAAATGTCAAAACTTGTACTTACAAAATTCGTACGTTAAAAAGTGAGAGTAATTTTTAATCAGTTAATCATAAAGACTCAAGACTCATGTTAGTATCAAAATGAAACCTGTATTTATAAAGTTTTTAAGGTATATGATTAAAATATTATTGTAAAAATACATTATATATAATTTGGCCATGATAATCGTCAGATGTCGGCATATGAATCATTCTAGAAAGATTACAACAAATTGTAGATCCAAATTCTATAACCTGTTTTGTAAAATCAATTAAATTTTAATTTTGAACTTCAAATATGCGTTTAAACCATTTTATACTCTCACATTTCGATTGTTGCAACATATATAAGGACCAGTAGCACCAGCCGTGAATGGCACAGTATTGTCTGAGATTCGGTAGGGTCGGTGTTACGTCACTTTGTGGTGCGGTAAACAAAGTTTTCAGAAGCATTTAGCAGTTTCGACTACGTCATTTGTACTTGATTAAGTCGACTAGTAGCTCCTGACACATGAAGAACCCAGACTTTCTTACAGGTAGAGATCAATGCAGTGAAGAGATACACACGTCATTCGGGAACATCGAACGTCAACGCTTTAGTGAACAGATTTGTAGCCATATTACCTGGTCACGCTACAATTGGCTTTGAGTAGCTGGGATGAAACAGATTCGTTTTAACTAACACAAGAAACTTATGTCATTGAGTGTGAAAGAAGATGCTTTCGGTGTAGTTTCCAGATTAATCAGTTTGCATAAGTTCGACTAACTGGATGCTGACGTCGGCGGTCTTATTTCCCATGCCTCATGCTCCCAGTGACATCAGTAAACAATATTTCATATTTTATTCCTTGCATGCTAATTTTGCTACTCCCCACCACTACATATTTCAACCAAAGCAAAGTTAATAAATCTAGTGGCTGACTTGGGCGTCTTCGTATCTTCTATCTATTGCATGATAAGCAGTTATATGCTCCTCCCAATGGTTTGAGTGACCAGCGGCTCATATTTCAGTGTTTCTATACTACCCGATCGGCCCCGCTCCCAAATGTACCAGTCAATGTAGAACTAACATATTTTGTGACATCTGACCCTATAATTTTCCCTTCTTCGTCTACAGTTTGTGTTTTTTAATGTAGCTAAAGATCACAATGCTTCACCACACTTTATTTAAGCTTTCTTGAAGAGCCATATTGTATTTAACTTATTAGACAGCAGAAACATTCTATTGGTTCAATTGCTATATTTTCTGTAGTTTTCGTGTCTAGCAGTACCTATTCATTCTTTTACTGTTTTCAACGCTTCCTTCATTGATCTGTTAAGTGTTTCAATTTTTTGGTACGATATCTGTCCACGCAACTTAATAAATGAGCTGACGACTGCCTGTATAAATAACATGTAAAATGTAGACTGACGTCAGGGAAAGCTATCCTGAAGAAAAAACTAAGTTACATGGAATATCAATTTAAGTGTTCAGTAACCTTTTATGGAAGTGCTTGTTTGGAGATCAGCCTGATACGGAAATGAATTACTATTTTAAATAAAACATAGATGATGGGAATGAAAACTTTTGAAGTGTGATGATACAAAAATGTTGAAGATTACATGGGTAGATCGAGTAACTATTTTGAATCGAATTTGGGCGGAGGGAACATTACGGTAAAACATGATAGGGATCGGTTTGTTGGACGTATTTTGAGAGATCAGACTATAGTTGTTTTGATACTGGAGGTAAGTATGTGGTCTCGTAAAGGGCCATCGAGGCTCGGACGCAGTGAACACGTTCGAATGGATGCAGGGTGGAGTAGTGTGCGTTCGACTGCCTGGTTGCCAACGTCACATCCAAAATAATGATCATAGCATCTCGTCAAGAGAGGATTAAGGTTTTGTTTTGGTTTTTCATATGTAACACGTCACAGTTACGATAAAAAAATCTGTATTGTTTACACCGTTAGTAGGCATCTACTATTTATGCATCGAAACCCCACATCGTATTGTATTGGAACAATTACTCTGATATATGATGTAATCAAAACAACGTAAGAAAATCACCGTGTATCATTTATGATGGAGCAGTTTGAATAAGCAGTTTCCTACAGAGCTATGAACTATGAGGCCACTTATCTTCCAAAAAACGTTAATATATTTCGATGTGTGCACAAAACAGAGAACTGCACATGTGTATTAGACTGACCCATAGCTATCCACACAGGTAAATAGATTTATAGTGCCTGGTGTCAACAAATCAGCAAATTGCAAATAGTATTAAGGTGATATCAGAAATATGTAGAATCTGATGAAAATATAAATCAGATGTTACGATAACATACGTTACTACCAACACACATTCCACATTGTAGGAGTGTGACCTTGTACATGCAATCAATCTAATATGATTACATTTCAGCAGATAATTGGAAATATATCACAAAAGTTAGCACTCATTGAGACTGAAAACATGTTGAAGAAATTTTCTAACGGAATAGACACAATTACAAGGTGTATCTACAAAAAAAAAAAAAAAAAAAAATGGGCTGGCGGTCAAGGAAGATACTCAGTTTTTCATAACGAAAAAGAGGATGCCATTCTTGTAATCCCATAGCTAAAACGTCAGCCTGTTGCTTTAGGACATTGAAATTAAGAACAAGAACCTTGATAAGATCCCTTTGAGTAAAAAATCATGGTTCATTTGACTCGTAGTAGGTTTGAAATGTTGGATCAGCGAATGCAAGAGCAATGGTCGGGATATGAACCACAAATCAGCCACCTGATGATGGTGCACAACCCACTGGAAAATGTCATGTTTTTAACTGAAAATGTTTGTGACTTCTTACGTTGCGGTTGTTTACTTATTGTGTTAACACGGAGCCAGGGAACAAGTGTTTAAAAAATTTTTATGCTGTAATAGTAGTGCTAGCCGTGGTGGGAAACTGGTGGACGAGACATTTGTTAGTATCTAACACTAAACTCAAACGCTAACGAACAGCAAAAGTAGGAAACTAACTGTGGCTTTGGCACACACTCAGTTCATGGTTTGGACCTCGAATTCCTGCTTTAGAAGCCTCGTGAGGGCAGTTTTATCAGTGCCGTCTGATACATTGAATGTGTCACTTCCTGTCGATATCATATAACATTGTAGGTTGATAATGTAACTAAATTAGTTAAGAGAAGAGGTGTGATCGTAAATACTTTGCTTTCCTGACTCGAAGGCCAAATAAAGCTATGTATTTTACAGCTTCTGCAGCTGTTATGAAGAATGTTACAACTGAAAAAGTTATATCGTTGCTCGAGTGTGCACTGACATACAGTTTCAATGAATTTACGAAAGGAGGACTCCATTTTTTAGGGGTTGTGCAATTGTGTGACACCCAGACATACGCGGCATTAGGATGTGGCAGTGGCCAAATGCTGGACTGCATAGGAAACTGAGGGCAGGCACACTGCTCGTCAAGGATACAGTCGAACACATCATACCCCTGTGGTATCGATAGCTACGATGCCACTGCTTAGGTTGGCACTACGACAGACACCGACGACAACGCCCTCTAGCCGGCGCTGGAGAGCTACGCGCATCGCTACTGTCTCGACTAGAGATTGGCAAACTGAAACACGTAAATGTTTCGAAACAAATGAAACAGTAGAATGTAATGTTTCGATACGGTGTTTCGAAACAGTGAAACAGTTTGTGTTTTGTAACCTAATAAACCTACACATTTTATCATCTTGAATGTCTACTGTATAAGTATGTCCATATAAACACAAATGAGGTGCGAGAGCGCTAATCATAACGCAGAAAGTATGAAACTATCACTTAGGCGTCTTGGCAGTTTCGTATTTCCTGCAGCAAATGCGCTGCTGTTGTGTCATGTGACTTTCATACTTTTCAATTGGCTGAGGAAAGCCTTAGCTGAAGACAGAAGAACCACCACGAACGGAACTGGAGGTGGGAGCAAACTGCAGAAACAACAGATATGCTACTGGGATTCCCACATTCCATTAGTATGGCTAACATACCCATCCTGCTAATTTCCATGCACACAAAGGTAATCATTGTGGATAATAGACACAGTGACTATAGACTCACAAATAACGCCAAATAATTCGAATAAATAACAAAATATAACAGAAAAAAATTTTGTGTTTCAAGGTGTTTCGAACTGTTACTATAAATTTACGATGCTTCCCGTTCACCGTTACACTATCAGTGATATGTCAAACAGATTGTTTGCAATTATACCTACATCAAATTTATGTACATGTCTAATAACTGTCACTCTACGCCTTTTTTTATTTAAAATGTTGTGGTCTTACTTGCGTTTCTTAATATGATTACTGTACATGAACAGAGAAGCGTATGTTATAAAAAAAAGTGTAATTTAACTGAATGATTTTCACATATTTATTATTTTGAATGCGAATAGTATGCGTTGTTTTATTGTTTGGTTAGTGATTATAAAGCAGATGTTACGCCATTTCGGAATAGGACAGTCAGCTAGAAACGAAGCTTTATTTTCGGATATCTTAAGCTTCATGCTATTGCTTATTAAAAGATTTCGGCACTCTTGAAAGTGTTTCATGAAGTGGTATGTTGTGTTTCAGTACCTGTGCCGAGCCCGAATCTCGTCCAACACATAGCGGAATGAAACATCACTGTTTCGATACAATTAGTCCGTTCCAGACGCAGATGGACTGAAACAGTCTTATTTTGAAACAACGATACAGTTTCTGTGTCTGGCTCGAGATCCGAGACAGGGGCGGAATGAAACACCACTGTTTCGAAACAGTGAACCATAGCCGTTCCGAAGCACTGAAACAGTTCCAGGTATCGATACACTGTATCGAAACATAGAAACAGTGGCCAAGTCTAGTCTCGACACATTTCATCAGGTGCAGCCAGCCAGGACACTTCGCTTCAACGTCACACCACCTTGCAGGTTATGTAATATGTTTGCATATGTTTATCCACTAGTAAATGTGCTTTAACAGTATTGGCAGTACCGAGAGATTAGTACCTTTTCCTGCTCCTCTTCCTTACCCACGCACCGCCTCCCAGGCTGGATGCAAAAACCACAAGGGGAGATCGCCATATTACGCACTAAGTACAGCGTATAACCCGAGCAGGATACGCTGGCCGATGTGCAGTGACCATGTTTCGTCCAAAGCGATAGGCGAGTTCATTCGTTCGTTCGGAAGCAGAGGCCGACAGTGTCTGAAACCCTTCGCCCTGTCGCTCGCAGCTCGTGGTCTCACGATCGCGTTTTCGCTTCTAGACCACGGGGTCCTGGGTTCGATTCCCGACTGGGTCAGGGATTTTTACCTGCCTCGAGATGACAGGGTGTTTGTGTTGTCCACATCATTTCATCATCATTCATGAACGTGGTGAGATTGGACTGAGCAAAGGTTGGGACTTTGTACGGGCGCTGATAATCGCGCAGTTGAGCGCCCCACAAACCAAACATCATCATCATCATCTTTCGCCCTGTCGGCGATGACAGAATCCAGGCGCACACCCTGCAATCCTTCTCAAACGATTTTACAGTGACTATTCGCTAAGAAAAGAATTTTTGCTATACTTACATCCTCATGTGTCGGGTTCATGATGGCGTGCCCATCATTTAGTTAATGGTCATCGTGATATTTACGTGGAAGTCAGACACTGCGCGAAATTCGAAAACGCTTGCAATGAAAGATAGAGGTCACTATCATTTTGCGTTTGGTGCATATTACATAATATATTGCAGCGTATGAAATTTGGCTAACATGCTGAATTTTTCTTTAGAATTGGATAGAGGTTTCTCACTGTCACCAGTCTCGAGAAAATCGATCTGGCATAGCACATTCATTTGCGATCGGGCCGCCCCAGCGGTAAAGACAGAGTGGAAAATACATAACGTTCGTCATATTTTATAATCGGTCTGAGGTATCGAAATGAGATTTTGCCAAATAATGGCACGCAAAGAGGAGAGTACTTTGGGATATGGTTATTACGCAAAACTGATTTATGTGCCGTGTTATTCGACAAACAACAGACTTTTTCGATGAAAGTATGCAATTTTTAAGGGCTGTAGATAGCTAGTTAAACGGGAAACGACATAAGTGAAGACATCACAAATTTATTTTTTACCTCAAATGTGCTTTTTCATAAAAACCTAATTTTTCCTCAGCTTCTCACTTAATAAGTTTAACAGACCGCCTGAAATTCTGTCTGCACAACATTTTCGTGAGGTGAGACTGTGTGAACTCTGCTGTGTTTTGAAAAAGGAAGCAAATTCTAACATGGCAACAATGGAAATATGTAGGTTTTACTCAAAATGATACTTCCCTGAAATTATAAATTAGACAGTGCAGCAATCACTCGTCCTTCTTTACATTTCATTACGCATATCCAAATTTCGTCTAGCGGCTAGCCATTCTCATTGCCCTAAAAAAGGACGACTGATTCCTGCACTCTATAATTTATAAGCCACACAACAGGAGCTGAGTGCACCCACTTTCCTTATGGAAGGTAACCTTACTTTTCTGAAAGTTACAAATAGTTAAGATGTGAGGCGAAAATGAATTGGTGCATGTTTGGTGAAATTATTTTTAGATCTAACCAAAGCAAAGGTGACAGTAGATCTTTTTGAATGGTCACCATGCAAGTGTGGGCGTGGAGTTCCCCCACTTAATGTTTACATAAAATGTGATCGTAGGCTTCAGTTTACAACGGCATTTCTCCTCCAGCGCTCAGCATTTTCCCTACACCGCCTGCCCGTAACCCCTACCACTACCTCACTCCCCCCCTCCCTCCCACGTGCGCCTTGCCATTTGGGCATCTAGCGACCACAGCGTTCTGCGCGAATTACAACCACTTGCGCCTCCTATACGAGAATATTTTGTGCCATCTCGCACTTTTGGTCGGTGTCAAGCAGCAGTGGGACTCGGGAATTACCGTGCCATGCGTAGGCTGCGGTTGACACCACAGTGGAAAAGAGCTGCGTTTGAGGCGGTGCCGTGACTGGGAAGCGTGGGCTGCTGAGGAACGGCGTTGCATTGTGTTTAGCAAAGAACTCAAGTCCTGTGTTAACAGCAGGTGTCCGTCATTAGCATGTATTGTGGCGATCTGGGGAGAGGTCCCATTCTTCCAATGATTTGAGAAGGCTTATCGATGTTATCATAGTCTCATGGAGCGGTTAAGACTTCAAGTCATCACCAGTAGTAACAGTGGGAGTTCTGAAATCTCAGCATTACGTCACGAAAATCCTGCACCCTTACGTGTTGCGTCTTGTGAAACACCATTGTGACGCCATTTTTCAACACTACAATGCTCCTCCTCAGATGGACGTGTCTCTGTGAACCTGCGTGATATTCATGTTTTGGATCTGCAGCTCTTGTCTTTCTGTGCTTGCAGTTACATTATTGGATATACGTTCCGCCTTTTAGGCAAAACTCTGTTTCTTCTTGTTAGCCAACCAAGTTTCAGTACCTCTGTACCATCATCAGAGGGTTTTTTGATTAGAATGTGTAAACAGTGAACATATTTTATGTTGTAACTGATTTAACAAAGTGAGGCCTAAAGGAAGTTTGTGTTCGTTTGGTTTTGCAGGACCATCCTGCACAGATAGCTTGTCGTCTGCAAATCAAACGATGTAAATGTGAATTTCATTTGCGAGTTAACATATGATTTTGCTGTGGCAAAATATTTAGCGTGTATATATTTGTTATTCCTCACGTTTTGTGCCCTCAGAACGCAAAAGAAGGACCAGTCACGACAAAACAGTTTTGAATAACCAAAATCCACTTACGATGGCACAGATGCCGAAACATGTTTGGGTAACAACAAAAAACAGTGTTTTCCATAAAAGGCGGAACCTATATCCAATAAATGTCTGTGCTGAAGTTAAGGTACTCCCTTTGGCTAGCAAGATCCGCGACAGAACGTTGATGGGAACAGGTCGGACGGCAGCTCAGTCCCACAGCTAATATTGTTGATAACAAGGGCCAGTTACAACAGTTGTGGGTCATCTTAGTCTGGAGAGGATACAATGACCTTATAATAATCTCTCCAACCAAATAACAGAGCGGATTCATGCCGCAGGGCGCACAACGTCATACTGATAAGGGGCCGCATACTGCCAACTTGTTTATGAATTTGATTCGATTTTGTTATCACTCAAATAACACCAGATTGCGTGTCAACCAGTGAAGTTTCGTTTTGTTTCCAGGGCTCTCGGGTGTCCAGCCGGATGCGATCGTTGAAGTCCCACGATATTTCGGCGAATAGCCTTTCCGCCATCATCATCTGGTTCTGATGGAATGGTCTGTCTGCTCATTGTCTTATTTATGTCCGTCAGTCGCGTGACTCATAATGAGGAGACAGACCATTCCATCAGAACCAGATGATGATGGCGGAAAGGTTATTCGCCGAAATATCGTGGGACTTCAACGGGCCGGCCGCGGTGGCCATGCGGTTCGGGCGCTGCAGTCCGGAACCGCGAGGCTGCTACGGTCGCAGGTTCGAATCCTGCTTTGGGCATGGGTGTGTGTGATGTCCTTAGGTTAGTTAGGTTTAAGTAGTTCTAAGTTCTAGTGAACTTATGACCTAGGATGTTGAGTCCCATAGTGCTCAAAGCCATTTGAACCATTTTGACTTCAACGGTCGCATCCGGCTGGACTCCCGAGAGCCCTGGAAACAACACATACGCCGGGAGAAGCCTCCGATCGTTTGGTTTACTGCTCCCCTTCTTGGTACATCACTTTTTGTCAGGGAGCGTATACAGCCCTGTATGAAAATCGAACATTACTGAATTCTTCCCGTAAACTTAATTTCACTGAAGTGCGAACTGAGCGAAAACTGTTAGGAGTCGCGAATAACAGGTGTTCCGACGCCAGAGATGCCGTCTTCTTGAGAGAGCACGCAGAAGCGCCGGCAGGTGTTGGCAGGCTCGTAGCAACAGCCGGTGCCTTCCCACCGTGGTGGGCCAGTGGATGGCGCTCTTGATGGTCTTTTGATGTTACCGTACCGGTCCACTCTCCAGAAAAACCGCTGAAGGTATTAATAAAACATGTAATCAAGTTTAGCTCTCCTCGTCCGTTATTTAGTACGGCCCTTAAATTTTCCTCAGTGGCGAAATCTAGTTGGGAGAAAGGCACTTGTACAGTACGAAGCAGAGTGATCCAGCTGCTCCCAGTCTGTAGAACAGCTGGCCGTTAAGGAATTTGCTTTAGAGCGTTCGCGTGCAACCTTACTAAAAATGTGTAACGCCTAGTATCTGAATGAATTTCATTTCAGCAACAGCTATACTTCACGTGGCAAATGATAATTACAATTAAATAAAAGAGGCGTTACGTGCATATCATTGAAACTCGCAGACATTTTCTGTCATTTGGTTTCATAACGACGCTATCTAGATTTAACGTATGCACGGGATTGGCCCCTACAGTTCTGATTTTATAGCACTGTGCGGAGTAATGTCTGAGGTTGCACAAGTGTCCGGAGTTTGACAATTTAATGACTACCGAGTATTTTTTTTTTAAATTTGAGACCTGTATGTTTGTCATTACGTTTTTAAACATTCTCTCATGGCCGGTCTTCTCTCAGCCGTCCTTCTGGAGCAAACACTGACACCAGAGGATCCGTAGCTATCGTTTCCGCCACAACTCTTCACAAAATCATTTAGCAACGCAACAGGGGCATGTGTCTACGTTATGGTCACGCGCATAGTACCTCATCTACATGTTTTTGATCGTTTTACCTATATTTGTTTATTGTCTGATCGTATAGCAATGAGCAAAAGAATGCGTGTGTTTAATGCTAACATGCAACACAACTCTTCACAAAATCATTTAGCAACGCAACAGGGGCAACGTGTCTACGTTATGGTCACGCGCGGAGTAACTAGTCTACATATTTTTGATCGTTGTACCTGTAATCGTTTATTGTCTCATCGTAAAGCAATGAGCAAAGAATGCGTGTGTTTAATGCTAACATGCAACAGAAATAAAATTTTTGGAAATTGTGTAATGACGATGAAAACGGACGTGCTTATCGCACACTGAATATTGGAGAATTTTCTGTTGCACATAAAGGAAACAGTGATATAAAGCCCACGTGAAAACAGGTAGGCATAGGAGTGCTATTAATGTTCTTCTTCACCAATCAGCTGAGACATTTTGGTGACAAAGGAGGGAATAACAGTCATCTGGAGTGTACTGCCAAAGAGGCTACACTTTCATACCACATTTCTAGACACGAACTCAGTTTCAAAACATCAGACCGTAGAACCAAAACCGACGCAGTTATTGTTAACGTTATTTCGTCAGTTATATTTGGTAATGCGTTGCGTTCTCTGAAAAATATTAATTATGCAACAGCAGAGACGGATAGCTCAAGGAGAAGTCAAGTAAATATTTCAGTGTGGAGGAGGATATTCATGTTAAACTTTGAAATTTCGATGTAATGTCAAGTTAACTGCTCAAATTAAAGTCAGTATCTTTTTCAGTGTGAAAAAATACAAACTTAAAGAAAAGCTGCTTTTTTTTTACTGCTAATAACATCAATAGCAATTTTGGTGGCGTGAATAGAAACGGGAAAGGAATATTTTTTCAGAAAAGATCAAAGTGATATAGATAGACGTATTTTAGGAACTGGTTGTGTAGCCTGTATTAGACGCAGTTCAGCACAAACAGTCATGTATAGTAGAAACACAAGTGAACCAATAAAGTTTAATGTTACAGAAGACTGTTAATTTCATACATACACACTGGGTTGGACCCAAAAAGTAAGGTAAAGTGCCGTGGTTCAAATGGTTCAAATGGCTCTAAGCGCTATGGGACTTAACATCTGAGGTCATCAGTCCCCTAGACTTAGAACTACTTAAACCTAACTAACCAAAGGACACCAAACACACCCATGCCCGAGGCAGGATTCGAACGTACGACTGTAGCAGCAGCACGGTTCCGCACTGAAGCGCCCAGAACCGCTCGGCCACAGCGGCCGGCTTAAAGTGCCTTGCATTGGCTTGAAGAAATTATGGTAAACCTAATGTTACCTTATCTAGAAACTAAATTATCCAATAGTTTACTTAGTTTCTTCATGGTCTCTACCTCAAGAACTAATAGAATCAATACAAGATTGGCACGTGAGTATGAACAGCTACTTACGTTACGTCAAGCAGGGTATAGTCACCTGGGCAACGACAGCTTCCTTGCAGTACCTGTGAGGATCACGTGTGTATCCGAAAACAACAGTCTCGGATCTGCAGGGAAAGAGATGTACTATACAGGGTATACCACTAGTTATAACCAAAACTAACACTGGTGAATGGAATCTGTAAGAGAAGAAAAATGTTTCAGTCAATGTGAGTGTGCAAACGAGCCACTTGCGAGGTACCTCTCGCCGCATGTACGTGACGCGATCACGTATTACAAGAGTGTTTCGTGAATGGCACCTAGAGGCTACTCTATTTCGGATATAATCAATGTGACAAATGACGTGGCGAACGGTGTTACCAACCAGTCTGTAAAGGCCATTCTGTGTGTGCCCCTCCCCTTCCCCACCCTATGCAACCTACCTCACAAGACCAGGACTGCTCAGACTTGCACACAGTCGACGCAGCGAGTACATGGAGATCAAGGAGCCGAGGTTGGTCGGCGCGTGGCCCTACAAATACATTTGCCGAATCGTCGGTCACAAAGCTAAACTGACGTACAAACCAACTCCGTCGTGATACAAAGCAGCTGTGGGTCACCATCGCCCCCAAGGATGTTGACGCCACGATTACGATCCTAGGGTCGACGACGGTATTTTGTGGAAAATAGCGAAGAGGATCTTGTAACGGAGACAGAGCATTCCGCTGCCCCACGAGCCAGAATTAACACTGGCAACAGCAACGCTTCCTTCCTAAGATGTCTACATTGGAGATTTTGGAATAACCGTAGCCTCCTTCTCCAGTGTATGGGTGTTCATCCACTTTCGAGTTAGAAATTTCAAGTACGTTGATGGGAATGTTGGGGAATGTGCTGTATCCTTCTTTTAAATTTATCGCTTCTATAGATTGTCTATAAACAACAGATATTGCAAACATAGTTTGCGAAACCTGTTTTAATAAATTTAATAGCAACAGCGGTTCATCTTATCCAACATGGATTATTTTGACAGTGGATTCCCTACATACAAAGTGCTATGTTCAAAGGAGGCTTCCATTGCACGTCAAGGCTAATACAAATGACTTTCACCTGTTAATGAATTTTAGACAATACATAGTTTGTAGGTTTTGTAATTTTATCGCACAGACTACACGGTTATAATCAAGGACACTGATAACTAAATACCAAATAATAAAGTTTAACCTGCAACATCTTCAATAAAACTTCGACGTTCCTGGAAGGTACACATATTTACGTATTTAACAGGCAGCATAAAAGAAGTAAAAAGTTTTATTTTGATCATTGGTTTCCTTCCTGTTTTTAATTACTTGATTTATTTTGAAGTATGTGATGTGAAGACAAATCTTATTACTATAAGCTAAACCAACGTGTTGCACATGACTACATCTCCAAAAAAACGTTCCGCGAAGTTATTTCTCGCACATGATAACATGTATGGAACAATACAAATAAAGTTAGAATCGAGAGCTTCCATAAACACCGACATCGACTACTACAGTAATGGAAATTTATCTACCCAACAGTTGCATTTCACTGCATAATACAGGGTGATTAAAAAAGAATACCACAACTTTAGGAATTTAAAACTCTGCAACGACAAAAGGCAGAGCTAAGCACTATCTGTCGGCGAATTAAGGGAGCTATAAAGTTTCATTTAGTTGTACATTTGTTCGCTTGAGGCGCTGTTGACTAGGCCTCAGCGTCAGTTGATGCTAAGATGGCGACCGCTCAACAGAAAGCTTTTTGTGTTATTGAGTACGGCAGAAGTGAATCGACGACAGCACTGAGAATCCGCGGGAAACAACTCAGTATGAACGTGACTCGCCAAAGGAGAACGTTTTCTGTGCCATTTCAGCCAATAAAGTTTTGGTCCCTTTTTCTTCGAAGGTGCTACTGTAACTGGACTACAGTATCTGGAGATGTTAGAGAATTGGCTGTTCCCTCAGCTCGAACAAGAAGCACAACAATTCATATTTCAGCAGGATGGAGCGCCACCACATTGGCACTTATCTGTCCGTAACTACCTGAATGTCAACTACCCGAGGCGATGGATCGGCCGCCAGGCAGCCCGTGACGGAGCACTTCATCACTGGCCTCCAAGAAGCCCTGATCTAACCCCCTGCGATTTTTTCTTATGGGGGTATGTTAAGGATATGGTGTTTCGGCCACCTCTCCCAGCCACCATTGATGATTTGAAACGAGAAATAACAGCAGCTATCCAATCTGTTACGCCTGATATGCTACAGAGAGTGTGGAACGAGTTGGAGTATCGGGTTGATATTGCTTGAGTGTCTGGAGGGGGCCATATTGAACATCTCTGAACTTGTTTTTGAGAGAAAAAAACCTTTTTAAATAGTCTTTGTAATGATGTATAACAGAAGGTTATATTATGTTTCTTTCATTAAATACACATTTTTAAAGTTGTGGTATTCTTTTTGAATCACCCTGTACATTGCACAACATGGTAAAAAAACAGCTACAAACATAAATTGTTTTCTTTTGTTCACCACATGATAAATGTAGTGTTTTAATTTTCACATACATGACCTGCGTATTGTATTTGCCATAGTTCAAGAATAATACACTGGAGAGCCAAAGAAACTGTTCACCTGATTAATATCGTGTAGGGCCCCTGCGAGCACGCAGAAGTGCCGCAACACGACGTGGCACGGACTCGACTAATGTAGGAAGTGGTGCTGGAGGGAACTGACACCATGAATCCTTCAGGGCTATCCATAAATCCGTAAGAATACAAAGGGGTGGAGAACTTTTCCGAACAGCATGTTGCAAGGCATCCCAGATATGCTCAGTAATCTTCACATGTGAGAAGAGACTTCCTGAAGCCACACTGTAGCAATTCTGGAGGTGTGGGGTGTTGCATTGTCCTGCTGGAATTGACCAAGTCTGCTGGAATGCACAATGGACATGAATGGATGCAGGTGATCAGACACGATACTTATGTACGTGTGTCCTGTCAGAGTCGTATCTAGATGTATCAAGGGTCCCATGTCACGCCACACACCATTACATAGCCTCTACCAGCTTGAACAGTCCCCTGCTGACATGCAGGCTCCATGGATCCATGATGTTGGCTCCATATCCGCTCGATACAATTTGCAACGAGTCTCATCCGACCAGGCAACATGTTTCCAGTCATCAACAGTCTATGGCTGGTGTTGACGGGCCCAGCCGAGGCGTAAGGTTTTCTGTCGTGCAGTCATAAAGGGTACACGTGAGGGCATTCGGCTTCGAAATCCCATATGGATGACGTTTCGTTGAATGGTTCGCACGCTAACACTTGTTGATGGCCCAGCATTGATATCAGCGGCAATCTCCGGAGGGGTTGCACTTCTGTCACGTTGAACGATTCTCCAAAGTCGTTATTGGTCCCGCTCATGCAGGATCTTTTTCCGGCGGCAGCGATGTCGAAGATTTGTTGTTTTACCCGATTCCTGATACGAACACTCATGAAATGGTCGTACGGAAAAATTCCGACTTCATCCCTAGCTCAGAGATGCTGTGTCCCATCGCCCGTGCGCCGAGTATAACGTCACGCTCAAACTCACTTAAATCTTGATAACCTGCCATTGTAGCAGCA
Source organism: Schistocerca cancellata (assembly GCF_023864275.1). NCBI lineage: Eukaryota > Metazoa > Arthropoda > Insecta > Orthoptera > Acrididae > Schistocerca > Schistocerca cancellata. The sequence continues at coordinate 59,909,537 of NC_064626.1, read as the reverse complement.
GCAACCGACATAACAACTGCGTTAGACACTCGTTACCTTATAACGGCGTTGCCGACCGCATGGCCATATTCTGCCTGTTTGCATGTCTCTGTATTTGAATACGCATGCCTATACCAGTTTCTTTGGTGCTTCAATGTATTTCGATTTGTCATTTAATACTTAATAGTGGAAGCTAACTGTTAATACTGTTTTCCCAAATGTGAATGCTCTGAACTGTAATATGACCGATAATATCTGTATGAATGTGTAAGACCAGCAGTAGCAGTCATGTACTGTCGTGTATGTAACGGAACTGAAATGATGGTGGGCTGACAGTAATTTGGAGCCCGCGCGTCGGAAACGGGCGCGCTTGTGTCAGACTGCCAGGGAGTGCACCCTGATGCCATCTATTGGCGAAACTGGGAATTAGCGCTACCTGTCAGACAATGCACTAAGCTCTCGGAGTCAAATGTATACTTTTTCTTGGTAATTATAAGTTATTACTGTATAATTTAATGTTGTAAAGCGCTAGTAGTAAATCATTATGACTGGTATGAACTCCAGGGTAATAAATATAAATATTCTTAAATACTAAATGATTTCAGTGAAAAGGTGGTAGGAGAATGCCCCCACTCTTGGTGATACGAGCGTAGCTAGGGGTAGCTGGAGACACAGGGACTGAACAATGGAATGGCCTGGGGAGTGTTGATGTGATCGGACGTGCGTAACTGTGCTCATGCAAAAGTGATTGTGCAACAGAGAAGAGGCGAATATCGTCGCCGTTTGTGGAGTAAAACGCGACGAATGGTTGTTGAAGCCACCTCGAAGCCACTGGGGCTGACTGTAAGAGTTCCTGCGCCCAGATTTTATGGCGGACTTACAGTAGCTTATACGAGTGCTACAGCTCGTAGTTCCAGCCGCCATTAAGGGCATGAGGCGTGAAGAGCTGCGTTAGCCACATGCATCTCACCACCAGCACCGACACGTCTACCCAAGGCAAGACTGCTTGCAATTGTTAAGTCGAACTTTGTATACATGTAAAAGGAGAATACCAGTTTTCTTTTATGCAAGTGCAGAGGACAGAATATAGTAATAAGTAAAATTACGACACATGTTGTTCATTGTAAAGTGTAGTAACCTCAAACATAGTATAGTGAAATCAGACTGAGGCCACCATCGCCTCTTTTATTTACAATTCTTTTGGTTGTAGAATACTTTAGCGTATAAGAATGTTGAGAAGAGCAATGGTCACACCAGAATGAGTCGCCTATTTATAGTTACTTAAATTTTTCTGAGTAACCTTTCAAGTAAAGTCACTTAACTAATTCTGTATCAATTGTCCAAAGAGTAAGATCCAAAATCATTAAATAAGTTGAAGGATAGAATTTTGTTAACCCAAGTTGCATAAACTGTCTTGGTAGTAATTACCAAGCCAACTCACGGAAATTGAGAGAGTATTTGCTTTGTAGAATCATCTAGAATGATCAGAAATAGTAATATTCAGAATTAAGTTTAAATTCAACTCAAGCCATTTCACTTTGAAACGAGCCAAAAATTGATTTATTCTTTTGCTCCTTCAGAGCTGGCGACCGTAGTTATAAGTATTTTCAGGAGTATTGGACGGTACGTCTGCTGCTCTCGTCGTGCTGATAGGATTATCCACTGCTGCTAGCAGTGGTGATTGGATACATAAGCTCACTACCAAGTTAAGTGGGTCAGGTAGGCAGTGTTACCGTGTGAACTGTAGGGCACTGTAGGCCGTGGATCGAACCCGTTCAATCATCACAGCTCTTAGGGAAATAGTCCGGTTAGGAGTGTACTAATCATTAGGTAAATACTGGCGAGTAACGGTCAAAAATGTATACGCAAGTGAATTTAGCAAGGTCCACGTAGCACCTAGTTAATGTGGTGCAATGGCGAGGGTAGGAGTGGAGTAAAAGTGAGCCGAGCCTGTGGCAGCTGTGCTGGATTCAAATATTAACAACGTGAATTCACTACTGCCTCTTACCATTAGGACTGAGCTATTTACAGTTAAAATACGTAGCAGTAAGCGCAAAGGCGTGACAGCTACAAGTCCGTATTGGTTTTATACATACGGAATTAGGAAGCGGGTCATTCCGTCAGTGGAGGGGGTTAAAACAACCGAGTCAGTTGAGAACATGCCCCATTTACTGATGGAAAGATTCGGCGGTTCGGTCGCATGTAAAAAAGTGCACCATGGATAGGGTCCGTCCAGAGACACAGAACTGTACAGTGGGCTCACGATGGCATAGGCGTCATGGTCGTCCTCGCCGTCAGCCCTCCCGTAACTGGGCGTGGACAGAAGTCTGACTACTCACTGGTCTGACGGTGTAATCCAGCCAGATGGAAACGGAAATGCAATTACGCAGAAATACGCTCACAATCTGTGTGGCTAGCTACGAGGACTTGGGTTACAGTAGCACCGTGTCCGGTAAAGTTTCCGGGACTGTGATGAGACTTTGACGGTAATTTGGCTACTCGTTTCGTTTATGGAGACCAAAGCGTTGCACATGTGTGTGATGTCCTTAGGTTAGTTAGGTTTAAGTATTTCTAAATCTAGGGGACTGATGACCTCAGATGTTAAGTCCCATATAGTTTAGAGCGATGTCAACCATTTTTTTCTGTATTTTAACTGGATATTGCAGGACTAGTTCCTGTTTATTTGAGATGTCCTTTCTTGCATGAAAATTATTCAACACAATTCTCTGTCGTCTACATCAATTACAGATGTTACAAAAGAACCGATGTTATTTAATTATTCATTAAACTTTTACTAAGTATTTCCGTGTATTTTATCAACTCTCAGTTCCAGCCAATTCACAAACCATGTGACTGCAGATTCACAGCTTCGACCCTATGACTACATCGAGCTATTCCTGTCAAACAAATCAGTGCATAGCCCCAGTACGTAAGGTATGAAAAACCGCAGGTAAAGACATACCTGGTTTTCTCGTTTAGGTTGCTGTTTGGAAGAACAACTACACAGCAGAGAAGTGTTAGGTACCGTCGCATGCTTCAACTGAAAAACAAAAAGTGTAACTGAGTGATTAAGAGCTATAGCGGAGAAAACTTTATTATTGAAGATGCATAGTGCTGCAAAGTTGTACATGAATAATATTTTCTGTCGCCTCAGCTACTTCAGACAGCGGTACTGCAAGGGGTTAATCCAGCTCGTCGTTTTCTTTTATAACAAAATTTTCACCGACGGTGGAGCACTATATTGCTGGTACAGTTTCGTGCAGAACAGTCCTGCTCGCCAACACCCACAAAGGCCTTGCCAATCTGGTTTGCATTACCAGCGCAAGCCGAAGAAGCCTTCCGGCTGCCAAAGGCTTCAGTGTGGTAATGGGAACCTTTTTTCTCAACTTGAACCCCCAGTGCTCTTGATCCGTGTAGTTTCCGATCCACTGCTACATCTGACGGAAATATGTCAATGTGTTTTCTAGTGCTGCAGCTTCACTGGAAGATATGGAAGCCGTGACTGATGGTGCTTTGTAGGCTGATGTCACGCACTGCCTATATGTCAGCTTGTTGATTTTGTGCTTGTGTGGTTACCACTATAGAGTCCAATCAAAAATGTCTCTCCACCAGCTGTTATTTCCTACGGATGGGCTGAAGTGTCAATGAATTTAGTAACGTATGTTTCGAGATCCGAAATTCGGGAGAGGATCTAGAGAAATTTTACCTTGCTGCGGTTGAATAACGCAGAGATAGTCTCAACCAACCACTGCGTGAAGAAAGAGAATGCGATTGGCAATACTGTTCCTCACTGCACTTCTCGGATCGTAGTGGAGCTAAGGAGCTGACTTGAGGAAACACACGTTGGGGTGAGTTTAGAGACACGTCATGGTGACTAGAAGGTCGAAAACTACCACGACAATTGCGATATTCTTGTGAACCTAAGCCAGGGATTCTAAGGTTGGAGTGTGGCTCAGACCCCATGAAGCCATGGACCCAAATTTGTCAACAAGGCACTATGCAATCTGGTGGCAACTCCATAATGGCTTGGGCTGTGTTTGCATGGAATGTTGTCTGTATGTCCGGCAACCTGTAGCCATTTATGGACTTCCTCTTCCTAAGTGTTGTTGTTGTGGTCTTCAGTCCTGAGACTGGTTTGATGCAGCTCTCCATGCTACTCTATCCTGTGAATGCTTCTTCATCTCCCAGTACCTACTGCAACCTACATCCTTCTGAATCTGCTTAGTGTATTCATCTCTTGGTCTCCCCCTACGATTTTTACCCTCCACGCTGCCCTCCAATACTAAATTGGTGATCCCTTGATGCCTCAGAACATGTCCTACTAACCGATCCCTTCTTCTGGTCAAGTTGTGCCACAAACTTCTCTTCTCCCCAATCCTATTCAATACTTCCTCATTAGTTATGTGATCTACCCATCTAATCTTCAGCATTCTTCTGTAGCAACACATTTCGAAAGCTTCTATTCTCTTCTTGTCCAAAATATTTACCGTCCATGTTTCACTTCCATACATGGCTACACTCCATACAAATACTTTCAGAAATGACTTCCTGACACTTAAATCTATACTCGATGTTAACAAATTTCTCTTCTTCAGAAACGCTTTCCTTGCCATTGCCAGTCTACATTTTATATCCTCTCTACTTCGACCATCATCAAGTATTTTGCTCCCCAAATAGCAAAACTCCTTTACTACTTTGAGTGTCTCATTTCCTAATCTAATTCCCTCAGCATCACCCGACTTAATTCGACTACATTCGATTATCCTCGTTTTGCTTTTGTTGATGTTCATCTTATATCCTCCTTTCAAGACACTGTCCATTCCGTTCAACTGCACTTCCAGGTCCTTTGCTGTCTCTGACAGAATTACAATGTCATCGGCAAACCTCAAGGTTTTCATTTCTTCTCCATGGATTTTAATACCTACTCCGAATTTTTCTTTTGTTTCCTTTACTGCTTGCTCGATATACAGATTGAATAACATCGGGGAGAGGCTACAACCCTGTCTCACTCCCTTCCGAACCACTGCTTCCCTTTCATGTCCCTCGACTCTTATAACTGCCATCTGGTTTCTGTACAAATTGTAAATAGCCTTTCGCTCCCTGTATTTTACCCCTGCCACCTTTAGAATTTGAAAGAGCGTATTCCAGTCAACATTGTCAAAAGCTTTCTCTAAGTCTACAAATGCTAGAAATGTATGTTTGCCTTTCCTTAATCTTTCTTCTAAGATAAGTCGTAAGGTCAGTATTGCCTCACGTGTTCCAGTATTTCTACGGAATCCAAACTGATCTTCCCTGAGGTCAGCTTCTACTAGCTTTTCCATTCGTCTGTAAAGAATTCGTGTTAGTATTTTGCAGCTGTGACTTATTAAACTGATTGTTCGGTAATTTTCACATCTGTCAACACCTGCTTTCTTTGGGATTGGAATTATTATATTCTTCTTGAAGTCTGAGGGTATTTCACCTGTTTCATACATCTTGCTCACCAGATGGTAGAGTTTTGTCAGGACTGGCTCTCCCAAGGCCGTCAGTAGTTCCAATGGAATGTTGTCTACTCCGGGGGCCTTGTTTCGACTCAGGTCTTTCAGTGCTCTGTAAAAACTCTTCACGCAGTATCGTATCTCCCATTTCATCTTCATCTACATCCTCTTCCATTTCCATAATACTGTCCTCAAGTACATCGCCCTTGTATAGACCCTCTATATACTCCTTCCACCTTTCTGCTTTCCCTTCTTTGCTTAGAACTGGGTTTCCATTTGAGCTCTTGATATACAAGTGGCTCTCTTCTCTCCGAAGGTCTCTTTAATTTTCCTGTAGGCGGTATCTATCTTACCCCTAGTGAGATAAGCCTCTACATCCTTACATTTGTCATGTAGCCATCCCTGCTTAGCCATTTTGCACTTCCTGTCGATCTCATTTTTGAGACGTTTGTATTCCTTTTTGCCTGCTTCATTAACTGCATTTTTATATTTTCTCCTTTCATCAATTAAATTCAATATTTCTTCTTTTACCCAAGGATTTCTAAGAGCCCTGGTCTTTTTACCTACTTGATCCTCTGCTGCCTTCATTACTTCATCCCTCAAAACTACCCATTCTTCTTCTACTGTATTTCTTTCCCCCATTCCTGTCAATTGTTCCCTTATGCTCTCCCTAAAACTCTGTACAACCTCTGGTTCTTTCAGTTTATCCAGGTCCCATCTCCTTAAATTCCCACCTTTTTGAAGTTTCTTTAGTTTTAATCTACAGCTCATAACCAATAGATTGTGGTCAGAGTCCACATCTGCCCCTGGAAATGTCTTACAATTTAAAACAATACCAAGTAACGATGGAATTTTTATGGATGACAATGCCGCATGTCACCAGGTCACAATTTCTCGCCATTTGTTTGTTGCCTGACATGAATCCTGCCGAATGTTTGTGAGACACAATCGAGAGACGAGTTCGTGCACAATGTCCAGCACCGAGAATACTTTCACAATTATGGACGGCTACTGAGCCAGCATTGCCCAGTATTTCTGCAGGGGGCTTATAATGACTTGTTGAGTCCACGCCACGTCCCTATACTGGGCAAAAGTAAGTCCGACACGATATTTGGAAGTGTCTGATGACTTTCGTTACATATATAGGTCTACCTCCCCAAGAGCTCTACGGATTTTGTAGTTTTCTTAGAAGTATCCATCGAAGACAGTTGTCGCACTTTGGCTGTACTTACTTCGTACATAGTGGATATATAAGTGGAAATTTCGTTCGAAGGTGTGGACACTCGATCATACGAATCTGTGCTACAAAATGCCCCTATCAATAACATATGCTGTCACTTACATCAAGACCAGTGGGTTGGAAGTTGGCAAGAAAAGGGTTGATTCCCATTACCACACTGAAAACCTCACCTCCAGAGACGCTTTCTTATTTTACATCTTGCAAATGTAAGACAGATCGCCAAGATCGGTGTGAGTGTAGGCAACAGGACTGTTGCTCATGATACTGTGCCAGCAATTTGATGGGTCGTGCTCCAACATCGACGACAGCTTTTGTTGTGGATTGGCAAGAGAGCCAACCCGGTTTTGAGAGAAAGCCGAAAGGCACGCGTTTTAGCTCACGCAGGCTGGCGTGAGTCTGGAACAGGACAAGGAAATTAGACTAGCAAAAATGGACGTAGCTGCTGGAATATTTAACTTTAATCCATAAATGGTGAACATCGCTCTTGACGGTACACGTTTTACAGCATCAATAGTAACTGGTAGCAAATGACGTACCTGAAGGCTATGCTAACTATCGTCTCGGCAAATGAGAGCGTAAATTGTCAGTGAACCATCGCTAGCAAAGTCGGCTTTACAACTGGGGCGAGTGCTAGGAAGTCTCTCTAGACCTGCCGTGTGGCAATCACTGATAGTGGCGACACGCGGGTCCGACGTATACTAACAGACCGCGGCCGATTTAAAGGCTACCACCTAGCACCTCCCCCCCCCCCCCCCATGAACCATGTACCTTGCCGTTGGTGGGGAGGCTTGCGTGCCTCAGCGATACAGATAGCCGTACCGTAGGTGCAACCACAACGGAGGGGTATCTGTTGAGAGGCCAGACAAACGTGTGGTTTCTGAAGAGGGACAGCAGCCTTTTCAATAGTTGCAGGGGCAACAGTCTGGATGATTGACTGATCTGGCCTTGTAACACTAACCAAAATGGACTTGCTGTTCTGGTACTGCGAACGGCCGAAAGCAAGGGGAAACTACAGACGTAATTTTTCCCGAGGGCATGCAGCTTTACTGTGTGATTAAATGATGATGTCGTCCTCTTGGGTAAAATATTCCGGAGGTAAAATAGTCCCCCATTCGGATCTCTGGGCGGGGACTACTCAAGAGGATGTCGTTATCAGGAGAAAGAAAACTGGCGTTCTACGGATCGGAGCGTGGAATATCAGATCCCTTAATCGGGCAGGTAGGTTAGAAAATTTAAAAAGGGAAATGGATAGGTTAAAGTTAGATATAGTGGGAATTAGTGAAGTTCGGTGGCAGGAGGAACAAGACTTCTGGTCAGGTGACTACAGGGTTATAAACACAAAGTCAAATAGGGGTAATGCAGGAGTAGGTTTAATAATGAATAGGAAAATAGGAACACGGGTAAGCTACTACAAACAGCATAGTGAACGCATTATTGTGGCCAAGATAGATACGAAGCCCACACCTACTAAAGTAGTACAAGTTTATATGCCAACTAGCTCTGCAGATGACGAAGAAATTGAAGAAATGTATGATGAAATAAAAGAAATTATTCAGATAGTGAAGGGATACGAAAATTTAATAGTCAAGGGTGACTGGAATTCGAGTCTAGGAAAAGGGAGAGAAGGAAACGTAGTAGGTGAATATGGATTGGGGCTAAGAAATGAAAGAGGAAGCCACCTGGTAAAATTTTGCAAAGAGCACAACTTAACCATACCAACACTTGGTTTAAGAATCATAAAAGAAGGTTGTATACATGGAAGAACCCTGGAGATACTAAAATGTATCAGAGAGATTATATAATGGTAAGACAGAGATTTAGGAACCAGGTTTCAAATTGTAAGACATTTCCAGGGGCAGATGTGGACTCTGACCACAATCTATTGGTTATGACCTGTAGATTACAACTGAAGAAACTGCATAAAGCCCGCATCTCGTATCGTGCGGTAGTGTTGTCGCTTTCCAATCCCAAAAAAGCAGGCGTTGACAGATGTGAAAATTACCGAACAATCATTTTAATAAGCCACAGCTGCAAAATACTAACACGAATTCTTTACAGACGAATGGAAAAACTAGTAGAAGCCGACCTCGGGGAAGACCAGTTTGGATTCCGTAGAAATACTGGAACACGTGAGGCAATACTGACCTTACGACTTATCATGGAAGAAAGATTAAGGAAAGGCAAACCTACGTTTCTAGCATTTGTAGACTTAGAGAAAGTTTTTGACAATGTTGGCTGGAATACTCTCTTTCAAATTCTAAAAGTGGCAGGGGTAAAATACAGGGAGCGAAAGGCTATTTACAATTTGTACAGAAACCAGATGGCAGTTATAAGAGTCGAGGGACATGAAAGTGAAGCAGTGGTTGGGATGGGAGTAAGACAGTGTTGTAGCCTCTCCCCGACGTTATTCAATCTGTATATTGAGCAAGCAGTAAAGGAAACAAAACAAAAATGCGGATTAGGTATTAAAATCCATGGAGAAGAAATAAAAACTTTGAGGTTCGCCGATGACATTGTAATTCTGTCAGAGACAGCAAAGGACTTGGAAGAGCAGTTGAACGGAATGGATGGTGTCTTGAAGGGAGGATATAAGATGAACATCAACAAAAGCAAAACGAGGATAATGGAATGTAGTCAAATTAAGTCGGGTGATGTTGAGGGTATTAGATTAGGAAATGAGACACTTAAAGTAGTAAAGGAGCTTTGCTATTTGGGGAGCAAAATAACTGATGATGGTCGAAGTAGAGAGGATATAAAATGTAGACTGGCAATGGCAAGGAAAGCGTTTCTGAAGAAGAGAAATTTGTTAACATCGAGTATAGATTTAAGTGTCAGGAAGTCATTTCTGAAAGTATTTGTATGGAGTGTAGCCATGTATGGAAGCGAAACATGGACGGTAAATATTTTGGACAAGAAGAGAATAGAAGCTTTCGAAATGTGTTGCTACAGAAGAATGCTGAAGATTAGATGGGTAGATCACGTAACTAATGAGGAAGTATTGAATAGGATTGGGGAGAAGAGAAGTTTATGGCACAACTTGACCAGAAGAACGGATCGGTTGGTAGGACATGTTCTGAGACATCAAGGGATCACCAATTTAGTATTGGAGGGCAGCGTGGAGGGTAAAAATCGTAGGGGGAGACCAAGAGATGAATACACTAAGCAGATTCAGAAGGATGTAGGTTGCAGTAGGTACTGGGAAATGAAGAAGCTTGCACAGGATAGAGTAGCATGGAGAGCTGCATCAAACCAGTCTCAGGACTGGAGACCACAACAACAACAACCTAGCAAGTGTGGTGTCTGGCGGTGACACAACAGTTTTCAAACAGTAGAAGAAGATGACCTGGACGAGCCCCTTGCAGTCTGAAGTAGCTGAGGCGACAGAAGGTATTAATTCATGTTAAGCATTACGCGTCTTCACTAATAATTTTTTCTCTGTCGTGATTATGAATCGTTCAATTACATTTTTTTTCAGTTGAACAGGAAAAACTCGCTTTTCAGCTTCAAACTTTCACAGCCCCTGACGCTTTGCGTGGAGCTTCTATTGCCCAAGACTTTTAACTGTACATGCTAGTGCCCAGGAAAGAGTGCCTGGGCCACTAACAGGCAAATGGAGACTAGTAAAGAGACTGCGCACGTGACATCGTTACAGGTATTTCTTCATACGTCAAAAGTGTTCAAATGTGTGTGAAATCTTATGGGACTTAACTGCTAAGGTCATCGGTCCCTAAGCTTACACACTACTTAACCTAAATTATGCTAAGGACAAACACACGCCCCCATGCCCGAGGGAGGACTCGAACCTCCGCCGGGACCAGCCGGACAGTCCATGACTGGAGCGCCCTAGACCGCTCGGCGCGGCGAGAACAGGTCATGAGATGGAAGAAAATTCAAGAGCTTTTCTGTGACAAGTGACGGTACGATTATCGTTGACATTTAAATTAAGTGTGTTGCGCCTTCTAGCAGACGAAAGTTTTAATCGTGGTATCCAAGACAATTTGCTATTATTTTCGCGGGGTTTAAACTTACATGTATATTGATTTTTTTACATTTTATTCCATGTAATGTGTTTAATTAATCCCAGTCCTCGATTAGTACGACTGCCTGTTATTAAAAACTGTATACCTTTTAGCGGTAGGACAGACTTAAAGTCTGTTACTGACCTGCTCATCAATTGTAACGGTGACTTCTCAAGGGCCTAGTGCAATACTACTTCGTGTAATATTTCTGCAATTGCTTTTTCTCTTTTTTTTATTCTGTAATTTTTGAACGCGACTTCAAATGGCTCTGAGCACTATGGGACTCAACATCTTAGGTCATAAGTCCCCTAGAACTTAGAACTACTTAAACCTAACTAACCTAAGGACATCACACACACCCATGCCCGAGGCAGGATTCGAACCTGCGACCGTAGCAGTCCCGCGGTTCCGGACTGCAGCGCCAGAACCGCTAGACCACCGCGGCCGGCAAACGCGACTTCAGCTTCAGGGTATCGTGTCTCGCCTTATTTCGCGTTATTTCGTTACACTCAAGTAGTGCTACACGCTCATTAGCTCTGCATAAGTCACTCACGATACTCCAGAAACTAGACTGTGTAGCGGTTGATCTACACTAAAATTTTTAATGAGTTTAGAAACTGTTTTACTGTGATCTGCGACTGAATGGATAATTATTATGACAATAGTGTTGTTCTGCAGCCCCCTCCGAACGCGAGGTCGCTGAAGCCCCCAGATGGGGTTGCACTTGTCCCGGAGGTAAGCCGGTTCGAATCCTGGTGGTGGATGAAGTCTACACTGCCCATATTTGGCCGGTAGAGGAGGCGGCGTAGAGTCTCTTGTCACTTATCCTAGCGTTAATGTCCAGGATTAAACGTCAAACCTTTCAGCAGTGTCTCATGACATGGGGGCTCGTATGTGGTGATATGTCTGTCATACAGGGACGACAAGTTCGGAGGCCGCATTCGCGCTGTTCAAGGGGTCTAGGCTGTGTGCCGTCACCGCGTTTCACCCTCTTCCTTCCCTTTATCCACACCACCTCGCACCCAATATCACACTTACAAACACTCGTCATAATCAGCTACACGACGTAGATGGTCACTTGATACTTCATCCATGGTCGGAAAAAGGCAGCAACAAACCACCTCCACGACGAACTTCCGTTGAACGGCAACGCGAGATTTCAACTTCTATTTCCCGACGCTCATTTCCTGAATATGGGACTAATTTGGTTTCATTATTTCGAAGCATTTAGTTGTAGATGTTAGGTTGAGTAGTTCCGTAAAACACTTTATTTGGTCGCCTTATTTTAGTCCATATTTAAATGACTTCGTAACATCCACTATGTCACCGTATTTGTGTTCACTACTGTCAAAAAAATCAGAACGATCGTACCTTGAGACTTTTACTCCTGAAAAATAGAAGAAGAAAGGCTACCTTCCAGAGACTTAAATCACCAGTTCTGAATAGACCACAACTGAAAATTTTTTCTATCTGCACTCAAAATCATTAACAGAATTTTTCTTGAAATTTTAGTGCTGTAGTGGAACAGGGAACCAAGCTAGCACAATTTTTTTTTCTGTTTTTCCTAGCAACATTACTATCCTTCTTCAAAGAGAAATGTTATTAGTCTTTAATACTGTTGTTTTACGTTAATGTTGCAAGATCGTAATAGTCAGATTAAACATGGACATCCACTAAATAAGTAAAGCATTTAATTATCTTTAAGCTCTGACTTCGTTAGTCACTGTTAAGAACAAAAATAATAGCGATTTGCGCATCAGAAATTAACTAACTGCTTTTTCTTTATTCTGAAGGCCTTCCGTTAAAACTTCTATTAAGTAGCATTAGTGTTACTACACGAAATTTGCACTGATTGTAATTGCTCTTTAGTTATCAATATCATTTTAGAAAATGACATGGGACAAGGGAAATGTAATATTTCAGGTAATACTAACATGCGTTTATTTCACGAGGGAGTGATGGCTAATGAGCGACTGGCTCGACCCCAAGATATTTATGTTCCCATAATTATTTGGTGGCACCTGAAGATGAGGGTTTAACCTTCGAAACCGCTGGTGGAATAAATAAGAAAAATCACTAGCAACATATGGACATATGACACTAGCAGCAACAGTTCTTATTTGTCCTTCAAAATTTTTGCATGTGGCGATCAAATAATTAAGATGACTTATCACTGTACATGCACAAGATCGACGTCTACATCCAACAAAATAAAATTAACTGTTTGTTATGTACACGAGCCACGAACTGCACTGCACTCCTGTGTAGCTTCGGCTGACTGCCAGTCTCTTTACGCGTTGTGCGTCAGGGTAGGAAAAAATGGGACAGACTAAAAAACGTAGAACATTTCCAGCTTTGTGGTTGAAAACTATTCCACAAATTCCTTACATCATACCTTCTGGACGAGATCATTTTTTCAATCATAAACGACGTAAGCAATTTGTTTAATAAAATACCTTAAATAAAATAATTTAGTTCAAATGGTTCAAATGGCTCTGAGCACTATGGGACTTAACTTCGGAGGTCATCAGTCCCCTAGAACTACTTAAACGTAACTAACCTAAGGACATCACACACATCCAAGCCCGAGGCAGGATTGAAACCTGCGACCGTAGCGGTCGCACGGTTCCAGACTGAAGCGCCTAGAACCACTCGGCCACACCGGCCGGCAATAATTTAGTACACACTGTATCGTTAGCAATAGTTAATTAGCGGTTTTACAGTGAAGGTATACAAAATACAGTAGACATGACATTGTGATGGCAAGAAACGCGGGATAATAAGTAAAAAGGGTTTTGTTACGTTACTGTGGACTGCGCGCGTGCTGCAGTTCACAACTGGCGCTTAGTACTGTAAATTTGGTTATATATATTCCACCAGGAATAGTTTCATTACAATATCTCATCTCTACTGCGTGTGTGTGCGTGTGTGTGTGTGTGTGTGTGTGTGTGTGTGGGTGGGTGGGTGTATGTGAGTTGGCTGGGGGCGGCGGTTGCTGTTTTTTCTAATGCGTCGGTTCTGAGTTAAAATTACAGTACCAGATGTCGCTGTTATACGTTTTGTTAATAAACAAGACACTTACTGCTGATTGTTTAATTTACTGCATTCGAATTCTGATCGCTAACCAATGTGGAGGACTATAGTTACCATAGTAACCTTTCAGCGATCTTAAGTTCACATTAAACTATGCAAAATGCATCATGCTTTTCCTTTGCGTTTGAGCACCAGCCAGTGTCAGTGAAAAACATCTGAAAACCATACTCCAGTGTCCAATAACAGCACAAACGTTTGATAGCTTTCGGCAAATGATATTAAAAAAAGCTGCGTGTGGTTTTCAGAATGGTGAATACAGGTTCTTTATGTGATGAAATTCCATTCGGAGTGGAATGAATAGGATTTTCGTAAGGAAATTAGAGATTTGTTGGTTGACAACAGTGCCGCGCGGGATTAGCCAAGCGGTCTGAGGCGTTGCAGTCATGGACAGTGCGATTGGTCCCGGCGGAGGTTCGAGTCCTCCCTCGGGCATTGGTGTGTGTGTGTGTTTGTCCTTAGGATAATTTAGGTTAAGTAGTGTGTAAGTTTAGGGGCTGATGACCTTAGAAGTCAGATCCCATAAGATTTCACACACATTTGAACTTTTTTTTTTGTTGACAACAGTCGAGAGCCGTTGACAGAGGCCATACTGTGGCATCCCACTTGGCAAAATTCGCTGTTGATCTCTTAGGGTGGGAAACTCTTACATGGGAATGGCCTGGGGCGCAAGTTTAATACGGTTTATAAGGCTTTTCCCTGGGAGTGGGGGAGAGACAGCACTGTTTCCATAGATATGAAGTTCGCAATTTGTAACTTCTGTCTCATTTGCTAAATGTCTCACTGCTAACTTTAAGAAAATGTCATACTACTGTTCTGATATTTACTGTCGTCATCACATTATTCCATAACTAAAATGAAAAAAAAATGCTCTTGGCTATCTCAGTATGGAAGAAAGTGTAGTTTCAATTATCATGATCAAAATATTTCTAATTAGTTATTATCTGCGTCTAGAACCGCGGAAAGGTGAAAATGTAAACTGCTTGAAATTAGCTAATTCTTAGTAGTTTCATTGTGCTTGCGAAGGTGAGTCGGAAAGGGAGCGTCCAGTGAATGCTGGGTGTTTCGACGTGATCAATAATTAGAGGCGACAATTTATTCACAACATAAAATTAAAATGTAATTCTGCTCTAGTGAGTATTTGAAAATTAAGAAAAAAGAAACAAAAAATTTTGATAATGTTGAAAAATCTTCACACATTAAATAACTGTGTGGATAGTCCAAAACAGATCATATAATAACGTAATCAATTTCCTTCTCAGCTAAGCTGTTAATCATTTCAGTTAACAATACTTAACTGAGCCAACTAGTGAATTATATTTTGCTCTCACGGAGCTTTTGAACAAGCTTACATTAATCCGGGCATCCAGTTAACCATGCTCACAGCAAAATTTAATTTTACGTAAAGCGATATGAATCTCTTAACCTGCCTCCAGACTATGTAAGAGAATTTCTTATTCAAGGACATCAATATAACATGAATAAACGATAGCAAAATGTTTTAATTAACGACGCGAGCCGTAGTTTCTGACAAATTTTTTTTTGTTATCCTGACCCGACTGTCATGAGACGTGATATTAAAGCATTCGCACAGTAATTATGTGTGTCTAGTTATAAACAACTGTTTTTATCAAATACTCATTATAATTCAGCAATACCTAACATCTCTTATTTTGAGGCTTGGCTTTAAATGTGTCACTCAACAGTCTTATAGGAAATTACTACTTCTAACAGGACGGAGGCTGTTACACGTGGCGGCAACAAATACATACAAATCTCGTAATGTTAATGTGCCACAGAACCGTTTAACAATAATTCACTTCGTCCAACAGGATAGAACCCGTTACACACTGCATGTACGTAAACATCCTTTAACCTTAATGTGCCACAGGATAGGTTCACAGTAGTTATTACACGAGACAGTCAGAACCTGTTATGTATGAAACCAAATGGATCAAATTAAGCTCGACTGGCATCGCTAAAGGGAAAGAATTCAACATGTTAACCTTCAAGAAACAAACTATCTCCACAGGTGTCTGTTAGGATTAAATTCATACTCACAGCAACACCAGACAGAATGGCTTAACCGGAGTGAATAATTCGGTGCAACGCCGCCTAACATGTCTCATAGTCGGTGCATTGCTCCAACAAAACACCCTTCAACACGATGCTTTAGACAGACATAATATTATGTACTACAACTCTCCGAGATATCACTACTCGATGCCTAGCTTCGACTAAGCACCTTTAAAAAAGATGTTGTAGACACGACACTTCCTGGCAGATGAAAACTGTGTGCTGAACTAAGCCTCGAACACGGGACCTTTGTCCTCCACTGGGCTCTGCCGAGTGAGATAACCAAGCAATAACTCACGACCACTTGTAACCTCCCCCTCACTTTTCGACCTTAATGACAGTGAAAAATGAAACCGCGTGTACCTAATGGAAATTTGAGAAAAGCAATCGTCACCGAAATTAATTTGTCGGTAAAGAGGGAGGAAAGGGTTACATCTAAATGAAAGGAAAAATGCTAATGAAACTGGTTGAAATTAATTTTGAAAAGGGGTAAAGTTAATAAAGAAAGTAAATGTGCGGCCGTTACGTTAACAATTAACTAGCGGTAATTAGATATTTGAGATTTGGGGGAAATTACGGTCGCCAGTCCTAAGGACAATTACTATAGTAACTGAAAAAGAAAGGTTATTACACATATAATTAGCACTAGAAGCGTGGCAACTGAAGGTTGACACGTGTAGTGTGAAAACTGAAAGTTTGTCAGAAGTAATAAATTTTGCTACACTCTGACTCAATATAGCAAAAGAATTAATAAAACCGGAAAATCAAAAGTTAATTTAGTGACTGAAGTTAATAGTGAGCTTTCTTTCTGAAGCACATCGAAATTCAGTAAAATACGGTTAGTCTTGGACTACCTCAACAATCATTTCAAAAGCTACTTGAATCTATGCAATTTAGAAATAAGAGATTTAACTTTGAAAGATGAATTAAATGATTCTGAACAATTAACAATAGTAAAATTTAGTACGTACCAAGCTGAGCTGCAGTCACAGGTAAGCTAAAATACGATAACAAAACTCGCACTCTTAATTTGTGCTTGTGTAATCTAAATATTGTAGCCAGCTATTAATGCTTTAACTGAACTTTGAAATTAAAGCAGTAAAATGAATTATATTACTTTAATGCTGGCGTTTGAATTTCAACAACACTCGGGTTCATTTCGGAAAAGGAAGAAGGGACCCTGCTTGGCAATGCAATTGGGACAATGAGCAACAAAGGCTCATGCTAAGTTGCTGTAATTTTGCGAGGCAAATGGAACAATTTTAAAAGCTGAGGTCTGCCATACAGTTCTAAAACTTTACGTGCTTCCAGTCTTCCTTGTTGGTTGATTGAAGGTTTGAAGCCGTCGACCGAGGAGGCCGTCGCTGTTGCAGAAGCTGGATGTTGGCGCGCCTTCTTCTCGACACGGTCACCAGACGAAACGGGCTCTTGATGTGCGCCAGCTAATGCTTCCCGTCCGCGACACTATGTCAGAAACTATCATCGCAAGTCGAACGCAATTACATTCTGCCAAACCCCGAAAGCGCGGCAACTCGCGGGAGCTTCGCACAACACACCTGCTCCACTGCACCACCCCAGCCAGACCACTCTGCTCCGCCCGCGCTCCACGCGGCAGAGTTAACACTACTAAAGATCCTAAACACTTTGGATCTCCACACGACCTATCGATGCATTCGTTCGATAGCATAGTTTTCCCTAGGCCAGACCCTGCGTATAAATACAAATAATATTCACAAAACAAACCAACATAAATGCATAAATATATATATACAAACAGTAAAACAATTACAATATATAAAGACACAGAAATGTCATATCTTCAGGTATCAAAACAAGGAAAAAAAATTATAGTACAATAGATGGAAATAGGAGGATATGCGTTTCCGGCGTTACACACTTCTCATCGCTTTCCTTCCGTCAGTACCTCGAGTCCTATGTTTCAAACTTCGCAGGAGTTCTCATGCAAAACTTGCAAGGCTGTACTCCTAGAAAAAAGGATGTTGTGTAGACATGGCTTAGCCTCAGGCTGGGAGATGTTTCCTGGGTATGCCATGTCTCCACAACATCCTTTCTTCCAGGAGTGCTAGTATCGCGCTTTGAAGGTAGGAGAGTAGGTGCTTACGGAATTAGAACTGTGAGGACAGGTCGTGAATCGTGTTTGGGTAGCTCAGTCTGCCTTCGACGGTGGAGGACTGTTCTGTTCACGGCCTCGCCTCAACGCGCGCTGCCGAGGTGGTTACGTGGTACAGCCGTTCTCGCGCGAGTGAGTGTCCTTCGAAAGAAATGGCCAACTCATATAGCAAATCGCCGCTAAATTTCAGCTTCTCGAATGATTGTGCACGTCTCAATGAGCTGGAAGTAGAACGATTGCTTTGAGACGATGTGAAGATCCCTTGTACCGATCATACTCGAACCCACCTCTCAACTGTGAGCAGCGTGGTTTACGTTAAATTAGTAACTGATGCTGCATGTGACGTGATTTTAGAAAAAAACGAGGGACGGGCTCAAGTTCCGACATTCTGACGGCAACTTTGGTCCAGTGTGTTGTGGCGTTGCAAGACAGCCACGCCACTCGGAAGTAGCCGAAATGCACGCGTTAACTCACGCCGGCTTGCGTGAGGTCTGAAACAGGATACGTTATGAATGCTATAAAGAAAAGTACGTAGCTTCTTTAATACTTAACTTTAATTCATCCTTGTGGTACATCGCTCTTGATAATACAAGTGAGACTCTCAGATATGGTTAATGGCGCCTTGCTAGGTCGTAGCCATGGACTTAGCTGAAGGCTATTCTAACTGTCTCTCGGCAAATGAGAGAAAGGCTTCGTCAGTGTAGTCGCTAGCAAAGTCGTCGTACAACTGGGGCGAGTGCTAGTACGTCTCTCTAGACCTGCCGTGTGGTGGCGCTCGGTCTGCAATTACTGACAGTGGCGACACGCGGGTCCGACATGTACTAATGTACCGCGGCCGATTTAAAGCTACCACCTAGCAAGAGTGGTGTCTGGCGGTGACACCACACAGTGAGTATGGACAATGTGGGTCTCAGACTCAGGACATCCGCATATTCCTTTTCAAATGCCAATGTAGTAGCTGTAGTCAGTATGGAACGATTCACAGCCATGTCGTGGAGAAGCACCTGCCTTATACTGAATGAAGTGTGACAGGTACGTATTGAAGTCAGCATGCATGTTCCGTGCTACCTATACGACCGCGGCTGCAGAGCGATCATTATACACTGAAGAGTCAAACAAACTGGCACACCTGACTAATATCGTGCAGGGCCCCCGCGAGCACGGAGAAGTGCCGCAGCACGAGGTGTCATGGACCCGACTAATGTCTGAAGTAGTGCTGGAGAGAATTGGCACCATGAATCAAGAGCGTCTGTCCATAAATCCGTAAGAGTAGGAGGGCTTGGAGATATCTTTTGATAAGCACATTGCAA
The DNA here is from genome assembly GCF_023864275.1 of Schistocerca cancellata. Taxonomy (NCBI): domain Eukaryota; kingdom Metazoa; phylum Arthropoda; class Insecta; order Orthoptera; family Acrididae; genus Schistocerca; species Schistocerca cancellata. The sequence goes on along the minus strand of NC_064626.1, from coordinate 59,890,215 downwards.
GGCATCACAGATGTACTCAATTATGTTCATGTCTGGGGAGTATGGTTTCCAGCTTAAGTTAAAACTCAAAAGAATGTTCCTGAAGCCACTCTGTAGCAATTCTGGACGTGTGGGGCGTCGAATTGTCTTTCTGGAAATGGCCAAGTCCGTCGGAATGTACAATAGACCTGATTGGATGCAGATGATGACGGGATGCTTACGTACGTGCCACCTGTCAGAGTCGTGTCTAGACGTATCATGGTTCCCATATCACTTCATCTGCAAACACGTTACACCGTTACAGAGCCTCCACAAGCCTACTGACATGCAGGCTCCATGAATGCATGTGGTTGTCTATCCGCTAGATACAATTTCAAACGAAACTCGTCCGATGAGGCAACGGGTTTCCCGTAACCAACAGTCCAATGTCGGTGTCGACAGGCTCAGGCGAGCCGTAAAGCTTTGTGTCGTTCAGTCACCAATAGGACATGAGTGGGCCTTCGGCTCCGAAACCCCTTATCGATGATGTTTCGTTTGTTGCTGGCCCAGCACTGAAATCTGCAGCGATTTGCGGAGGAGTTGCATTTCTGTCACGTTGAGCGATTCTCTACCGTCGTCGTTGGTCCCGTTTTTCCAGGATCTTTTTCCGGCCACAGCTATGTCGGAGATTTGAAGTTTTACTGGATTTCTGTTATTCACGGTAAACTCGTGAAATGGTCGTAGGGGAAAATCCCCACTTCAGCGCTATCTCGGACATGCTGTGTCCCATCGCTCGTGCGCCGACTATAACACCACGTTCAAACTCGCTTAAATCTTGATAACATGCCATTGTAGTTGCAGTAAACGATCTAGCAACTGCGCCAGACACCTGTTGTCTTATACAGAGTGTTAGAAAAAGGTACGGCCAAACTTTCAGGAAACAATTCTCACACACAAAGAAAGAAAATATGTTATGTGGACATGTGTCCGGAAACGCTTACTTTCCATGTTAGAGCTCATTTTATTACTTCTCTTCAAATCACTTTAATCATGGAATGGAAACACATAGCAACAGAACGTACCAGCGTGACTTCAAACACTTTGTTACAGGAAATGTTCAAAATGTCCTCCGTTAGCGAGGATACATGCATCCACCCTCCGTCGCATAGAATCCCTGATGCGCTGATGCAACCCTGAAGAACGGCGTATTGTATCACAGCCGTCCACAATACGAGCACGAAGAGTCTTTACATTTGGTACCGGGGTTGCATAGACAAGAGCTTTCAAATGCCCCCATAAATGAAAGTCAAGAGGGTTGAGGTCAGGAGAGCGTGGAGGCCATGGAATTGGTCCGCCTCTACCAATCCATCGGTCACCGAATCTGTTGTTGAGAAGCGTACGAACACCTCGACTGAAATGTGCAGGAGCTCCATTGTGTCGTACTTGTATAGGCACATGTTCTAGCAGCACAGGTGGAGTATCCCATATGAAATCATGACAACGTGCTCCATTGAGCGTAGGTGGAAGAACATGGGGCCCAATGAAGAGATGCCTTCCCAAACGTTCACAGAAAATCTGTGTTGATGACGTGATTGCACAATTGCGTGCGGATTCTCGTCAGCCCACACATGTTGATTGTGAAAATTTACAATTTGATCACGTTGGATTGAAGCCTAATCCGTAAAGAGAACATTTGCACTAAAATGAGGATTGGCACACTGTTGGACGAACCATTCGCAGAAGTGTACCCGTGGAGGCCAATCAGCTGCTGATAGTGCCTGTACACGCTGTACGGAAACAACTAGTTCTCCCGTAGCACTCTCCATACAGTGACGTGGTCAACGTTACCTTGTACAGCACCAACTTCTCTGACGCTGACATTAGGGTTATCGTCAACTGCACGAAGAATTGCCTCGTCCATTGCAGGTGTCCTCGTCGTTCTAGGTCTTCCCAGTCGCGAGTCGTAGGCTCCCTAAGACGCCGATCAATTGCTTCGAACGTCTTCCTGTCGGGACACATTCGTTCTGGAAATCTGTCTCGATACAAAGGTACCGCGCAACGGCTATTGCCCCGTGCTAATCCGTACATCAAATGGGCATCTGCCAACTCCGCAATTGTAAACATTGCACTGATTGCAAAACCACGTTCGTGATGAACACTAACCTGTTGATGCTACGTACTGATGTGCTTGATGCTAGTACTGTAGAGCAATGAGTCACATGTCAACACAAGCACCGAAGTCAACATTACCTACCTTCACTTGGGCCGACTGGCGGTGAATCGAGGAAGTACAGTACATACTGACGAAACTAAAATGAGCTCTAACATGGAAATTAAGCGTTTACGGACACACGTCCACACCAAATCTTTTCTTTATTTGTGTGTGAGGAATGTTTCCTGAAAGTTTGGCCGTACCTCTTTGTAACACTGTGTATAGGTGTTGTAGACCGCAGCGCCGTATTCTGCCTGTTTACGTATCTCTGTATTTGAATACGCATGCCCCTACCAGTTTCTTTTCCGCTTCAGTGTATTTGGTGGTAAGCCAAAAATCTGCTCGAGCTACAGAAAAGAGGGCCACCTTCTCTCAGAATGTCTGCAGTGATGTCCAGCTCCGGTGTATGGATACGATGCCTTGCACCGCCACAACACGTTTACCTCTCACATATACAGCAGTGCTCCAGAAGCACTCCAGTCAGATACATGAGCTTGAGACCCACTGGAGACAATGTCAAAATGGGAGGAATTGCAGCTGACGCCTAACGCAGTCTCCCCCCCCCCCCCAGCACTCACAATGGCAATGGCTCTAGAAGGAGGTGAAGAGAAGCCCCATGGTGGTATGGAACCTGATGAGATGGATGTGTCCACTGCCGCCTTCTGCCTGGATATCCGACATAGAGCTGCACTCTGGGAAACAGCAGACCCCAAAGAGGCATAAGAAGCGAAAGGTAACCTCAGGCACTGCGCCCACCACACAGCTGCTATCCGATGCGATCTCTCATCTTCCGATGGAGATCTCCTCGCCAGATTCTCGCGCGAGTCACCCCACCGGGCTTTGGTGCTTGGCCATTGTGTTTACAAAGACGTCAGATGCATGACGGCGCTGAACTATAAACGCCTTTCACAAGCTCTCCGCTTTAGATGTCCTAAGTCTCGTTCACATGGCGTCCCGGATACCTCACTTGGTGCAGATCGCGTGAGTGACACATGTGATGGCACAGTGGTAGCACGCAACCTTCGGATACTTAGTTAGTAATGGACTTCTCTTCTAGATCAGACTATCCGACTCTACTGTGACGGTTCTAGAGTCATTCAGAGAAAGTCTATGATCAGTTGTGCGTCAGTACCGGGGTATTCGATACTAGTTGGCCGTGACTTCAACGTACCGTGTTTAAACTGGGACGTGTTTGGATTCATTGCAGGGAGGATACAGGCAGACAGCCTTGTGAAGTACTTTTGAACACATTTCCCGTAAACTGTCTTGGCAACTAGCTCGGCAGCCCACGCGCAATGGAAATACCTTGGACCTTGTAGCTACAAACAGGCCAGACGTTATCGATGACGTCAGTACAGAGATGGGTATTAGTGATCATGATGTCATCGTAGCTACTATGCTTATGAAACTTAATAAATCAGTCAAGAGGGCTAGGAGAGTGTTCCTGCCAGAAAGAGCTGATAAGCAGTTGTCTGCATCTCACTTACACAATGAACTGCAGTCGTTTAGTTCCACAATGATGGACATAGAGGCATCAGGTGCGAAGTTTAAACAGATTGTAAATCGTGCTCTGGACAAGTGTGTGCTTAGTACTTGGATTAACAACGAAAACGTCCACCACGGTTTAATAACAAAATTCGATAAATGCTGAGGAAGCGATGACTGTTGCACTCTCGGTTAAAAAAAGGACGCGCAATTGACGACAGGCAAAGATTAATAGAGATTCGTGCGTCTGTGAAAAGATGTATGCGCGGAGCGTGTGACATTTATCACCGTCATACCTTGGCTGATGATCTGGCGGTGAACCTGAAAAAATTCTGGTCCGATGTAAAATCGCTAAGCGTGTCTAAGGCCTCCAATCAATCACTCGTTTATCAGCCTAGTTTCGCAGTAGAAGATAGAAAAAGGGAGCAAAAGTAAACGTTGACGATTTCTTAAAATCGTTCACGCAGGAGAATCGTTCAAACGTACCGTTGTTTGAGCATCGCACAGAGTCCCTTATGGCTGACACAGTAATACGCATCCCTGGCGTAAAGGAACAACTGAATGAGTTGAAGGTAAATAAGTCGCCAGTTCCGGATGGTATCATAGTACTCTACGTCGTTGGCCCCTTACTTAGTTTGCATTCATCGCGAATCCCTCCATCAGTTCAAAATGCTAAGCGAATGACAAAAACGCCCAGGTGACTCCTGTATATAAGAAGGGTAAAAGAACGAACTCGCAAAGTCGATATCCATAAGATCGGTTAGCTGGAGAATTCGAGAGCATATTCTGAATTCGACTATAATGAAATTTCTAGAGACCGAAGAGCTCATGTCCACGAATCAGCACAGCCTTAGTAAGTATCGCTCGTATGAAATCCAGCTTGCTTTTTCCTCACACAATATACTGCGAACTATGGATGAAGGGATTCAGTCAGATTCCATATTTCTAGATTTTCGAAAATCATTCAACACCGTACCTCACTGCAGAGTGTTAACCAAGGTACGAGCATACGGAATAAGCTTCTGGATATATGACTGGCTCGAAGAGTTCTATAAGTAATAGAAACCGGTATGTTGTACTCGATGGCGACTGTACTCATGTTAGACAGGGGTAACATCAGGAGAGCCCAAACGAAGCGTGATAGGGCCGTTGGTATTTTCTATATAGATAAAGGATCAGGCACACAAGGTGGACAGCCATCTGCAGCTGTTCACTGATGATGATCTGGTGTACAGGAAGGTGTCGAAGATCAGTGACTGTAGCATGATACAGGATCACCAAGAGAGATTTTCTATTTGGTGTGATGAATGGCCTCTGGCTCTAAATGTAGTCAAATTGTAAGTAGGCTGTTTATGTTTTCTTATTGGCAACGTTACGTAGCGCTCTGTACGAAAATCACTGGCTGTGCTGTGTGCAGTCTGTGGCTAGTTTGCATTGTTGTCTGCCATTGTAGTGTTGGGCAGCGGCAGCTGGATGTGAACAGCGCGTAGCGTTGCGCAGTTGGAGGTGAGCCGCCAGCAGTGGTGGATGTGGGGAGAGAGATGGCGGAAGTTTTGAAATTGAACTGCTATATATATTATGATTATTAAGGTAAATACAGTGTTTTTCTCTATTAAAATCTTTCATTTGCTAACTATCCCTATCAGTAGTTAGTGCCTTCAGTAGTTTGAATCTTTTATTTAGCAGGCAGTAGTGGCGCTCGCTGTATTGCAGTAGTTCGAGTAACGAAGATTTTTGTGAGGTAAGTGATTTCTGAAAGGTATAGTTTAATGTTACTCAGGGCCATTCTTTTGCAGGGATTTTTGATAGTCAGATTGCGTTGCGCTAAAATTATTGTGTGTCAGGTTAAGCACAGTCTTGTATAATTTGTTCTAAGGGGACGTTTCATATGGCGACCCTGCCAGGATCTGTTGGGCAGCGGCAGCTGGATGTGAACAGCGCGTAGCGTTGCGCAGTTGGAGGTGAGCCGCCAGCAGTGGTGGATGTGGGGAGAGAGATGGCGGAAGTTTTGAAATTGAACTGCTATATATATTATGATTATTAAGGTAAATACAGTGTTTGTTCTCTATTAAAATCTTTCATTTGCTAACTATCCCTGTCAGTAGTTAGTGCCTTCAGTAGTTTGAATCTTTTATTTAGCTGGCAGTAGTGGCGCTCGCTGTATTGCAGTAGTTCGAGTAACGACGATTTTTGTAAGGTAAGTGATTTCTGAAAGGTATAGTTTAATGTTACTCAGGGCCATTCTTTTGCAGGGATTTTTGATAGTCAGATTGCGTTGCGCTGAAATTATTGTGTGTCAGGTTAAGCACAGTCTTGTATAATTTGTTGTTAGGGGACGTTTCAAAATGTAATTTAATCCGGATGGGCGGGAAAAACAAATCCGTAATGTTCGGATAAGGCATTAGTAATGTCCAGCTTGACGCAGCCACGTCGTTTGAATATCTGGGCGTAACGTTCCGAAGCGTTATGAAATGGGAAGAGCATGTGAGGATTGTCGTAGGGAAGACGAATGGTCGACATTGGTTTGTAATGAGAATTTTAGGAAAGTGTACTTCATCTGTAAACGTCACCGCATATGGGACGCTGGCGCAACTTGTTCTTGAGCAGTGGTGGGATATGTGGGACCCGCACCAGGTCGGATTTAAAGAAGACATCGAGGCAGTTCAGAGGCGAGTTGCTAAATTTGTTACCGGTAGCTTCTATCAACATGCATGTGTTACAGATATGCTTCGGGAACTCAAGTGGGACTCCCTGGAGGGAAGAAGACATTTATTTCGAAGTACACCACTGAGAAAGTTTAGAAAACCGGCATTTGAAGCTGACTCCAGAACGAGCCTACTGCCGCCAACATACACTCCTGGAAATGGAAAAAAGAACACATTGACACCGGTGTGTCAGACCCACCATACTTGCTCCGGACACTGCGAGAGGGCTGTACAAGCAATGATCACACGCACGGCACAGCGGACACACCAGGAACCGCGGTGTTGGCCGTCGAATGGCGCTAGCTGCGCAGCATTTGTGCACAGCCGCCGTCAGTGTCAGCCAGTTTGCTGTGGCATACGGAGCTCCATCGCAGTCTTTAACACTGGTAGCATGCCGCGATAGCGTGGACGTGAACCGTATGTGCAGTTGACGGACTTTGAGCGAGGGCGTATAGTGGGCATGCAGGAGGCCGGGTGGACGTACCGCCGAATTGCTCAACACGTGGGGCGTGAGGTCTCCACAGTACATCGATGTTGTCGCCAGTGGTCGGCGGAAGTTGCACGTGCCCGTCGACCTGGGACCGGACCGCAGCGACGCACGGATGCACTCCAAGACCGTAGGATCCTACGCAGTGCCGTACGGGACCGCACCGCCACTTCCCAGCAAATTAGGGACACTGTTGCTCCTGGGGTATCGGCGAGGACCATTCGCAACCGTCTCCATGAAGCTGGGCTACGGTCCCGCACACCGTTAGGCCGTCTTCCGCTCACGCCCCAACATCGTGCAGCCCGCCTCCAGTGGTGTCGCGACAGTCGTGAATGGAGGGACGTATGGAGACGTGTCGTCTTCAGCGATGAGAGTCGCTTCTGCCTTGGTGCCAATGATGGTCGTATGCGTGTTTGGCGCCGTGCAGGTGAGCGCCACAATCAGGACTGCATACGACCGAGGCACACAGGGCCAACACCCGGCATCATGGTGTGGGGAGCGATCTCGTACACTGGCCGTACACCACTGGTGATCGTCGAGGGGACACTGAATAGTGCACGGTACATCCAAACCGTCATCGAACCCATCGTTCTACCATTCCTAGACCGGCAAGGGAACTTGCTGTTCCACCAGGACAATGCACGTCCGCATATATTCCGTGCCACCCAACGTGCTCTAGAAGGTGTAAGTCAACTACCCTGGCCAGCAAGATCTCCGGATCTGTCCCCCATTGAGCATGTTTGGGACTGGATGAAGCGTCGTCTCACGCGGTCTGCACGTCCAGCACGAACGCTGGTCCAACTGAGGCGCCAGGTGGAAATGGCATGGCAAGCCGTTCCACAGGACTACATCCAGCATCTCTACGATTGTCTCCATGGGAGAATAGCAGCCTGCATTGCTGCGAAAGGTGGATATACACTGTACTAGTGCCGACATTGTGCATGCTCTGTTGCCTGTGTCTATGTGCCTGTGGTTCTGTCAGTGTGATAATGTGATGTATCTGACCCCAGGAATGTGTCAATAAAGTTTCCCCTTCCTGGGACAATGAATTCAATGTGTTCTTATTTGAATTTCCAGGAGTGTACATTTCGCGTAGGGACCACGAAGATACGAGAAATAAGGGCTCATACAGGGATATGCAAATAGTTGTTTTCCCAACGCCTTGTTTTCCAGTGGGACAGGACAGGAAACGACTAGTAGTGGAACAACGCACCCTCCGCCATGCACTGTGGCTTCTGAAGTACGTATGTACGTGTAGATGTAGAAGATGCGATACGATGCCCTCATCCGCCCAGTGGACTGTGAGTGATCAGCGTTTGAGCACGGGCGGCGTCCCATTACGTCAATACCGTACTCAAGACGCGGACTCATCGTCGACACAGCTTCACTGATCACCTCATTGATAAACTGGTGCCTCGATCCTGCCTCCTCCTTTTTGCACCCGTTGACATGTGGCCTCAGCCCTCCCACACAAAAAATTCTTCCTCGCTCATAGCTATGGGCAAGGAATCTCCGCTGTGTACCTGCGGCTCTTTACGTGTCTGGCCAGCTGACAACGAATCACACTCGGAATGTGATTGAAAGATGTCACCCTGGAGTGGCGTTGCTTGCGGTATGGCAAGCGATTTACCAAAAAATATTTTACGAAGGAGATCCGCTCCACCTCGTACCTTGTCTTCAAGGAAAAGTTTTCGACAAGACGCAGACCGCAGAACATTGCTCTAGCTGACTGCCGAATGTGTATGCGGTGTCGTGCGGTAGACATGGATGAACATCGCCTGGTTTGGGGACCTTCCACAGATGTGTGTCTCCTAATTCAGAAGTGCCTTCGAGCCCTGAGTGTTCCTTCGCCCAGTTAAGACCTACTTTCACTAATCAAAGAGACATGCAATGAACCAGACCAAATGACTTTCTGTGCACCATCTTTTTTGGGATGCTCTCAAAGATGTGCTTGACTTTTCGAGTTTCTTATAGAAACGGGATGATCAACTGCAGTAAATATCCACATATCGTCAGACCGTTGCTAGTTACTTAAACAGTGTATTCAAGGATTCAAGGATCCCTTCTCCCCCTCCCCTCCAACCCCCTCTCCGACCCTCCGCAGCTGGTGTACATTAATCTCACTCTCGACAGGGACAGCTGAACAAAACGAGAATTCGAGAAGACGTACTCCAGTCACCGTTGTGGAGAGTTGCGACCAGATAGCGTTTATTTTCTGATGTTTTCTAGTGGTCGTCGTTCTTATATTGTACTATCGGAAGGATATCCTCAGTGTGGTTTATTCTTATAATGGTTACTCATGAAATACAACGCTGTCCCACAGGTTATATGTTCTATTTTTAGGTCCAGTGTGAGTCCACCAACTAAAAAAACAATGAAAAAATAAAAGAAATAAATTAATAAAAAACGATATTAGTACCTCAAGAGGAAAAATTAGTACATTTTCGAATTGGTTCAAATGGCTCTGAGCACTATGGGACTTAACTTGGGAGGTCATCAGTCCCCTAGAACTTAGAGCTACTTAAACCTAACTAAGGACATCACACACATCCATGCCCGAGGCAGGATTCGAACCTGCGATCGTAGCGGTCGCGCGGTTCCAGACTGTAGTGATTAGAACCGCTAGGCCACCCCGGCCGGCAGTACATTTTCCTTCTTCAAATTGTAGAGAACATTCTCCACCATGACATTAATGTAAAAGTTTTGTAATTGTGATGGATAAAAAGAAAAGTCGATAGAGTACTTTCCCACGAAAGGCAGAGGTGCCGAGTTCGAGTTTAGGTCTGGCACTCAGTTCTATTCTGTCAGGAAGTTTCATATCATGCCACACTAAGCTGCAAAGTGAAAATTTCATTCAGGATGTTCTACGTAGTGTCAATACGCACTACAACGCTGTATAGCATGTCCCGTCATTGCTCGGTGGAACAAAACGTCCTTAGCAATTTGAGATTCCAGACAGTTCGTAATATTCACTCCTCCCTTCTGTCCTCATCCGGTAGGGATACAACGGAAGTCAGCACGCGGCAGTCACAGCCACGTGCCCTCCTCGTTCCACAGACGTCAGCGTTGGTAAACTTTTGGACCGCGTGCCGCAAGCCAGGTACACTCGCTGCTACAGTAGTTTGGCTGCTCTCACTAAGGCCGCTGCTTTCTTTCTCCTGACAGACACTTGCATTCTCGCAGTTTCTACCGCTACAGCTACCACTACCTTGCGTCATTTTCCACTGGGTCAGAGAGGCATCTAGTTGCTGCTAACGTTGCGCGGAGAACGCACGGCTCCTGACGAGGAATGTCACAAATAAAATTGAAACACACCTCTGGTTTTGGTTTTAGAAAGGTTTTCATCCATAAATGAAAACAGAAGAAATTTATTGGCAACATACGTATAGTTGTTACGTGCACCAAGGATTAAGCATGTTGTTGTTGTTGTGGTCTTCAGTCCTGAGACTGGTTTGATGCAGCTCCCCATGCTACTCTATCCTGTGCAAGCTTCTTCATCTCCCAGTACCTACTGCAACCTACATCTTTCTGTATCTGCTTAGTGTATTCATTTCTTGGTCTCCCCCTACGATTTTTACCCTCCACGCTGCCCTCCAATACTAAATTGGTGATCCCTTGATGCCTCAGAACATGTCCTACCAACCGATCCCTTCTTCTGGTCAAGTTGTGCCACAAACTTCTCTTCTCCCCAATCCTATTCAATACTTCCTCATTAGTTACGTGATCTACCCATCTAATCTTCAGCATTCTTCTGTAGCACCACATTTCGAAAGCTTCCATTCTCTTCTTGTCCAAACTATTTACCGTCCATGTTTCGCTTCCACACATGGCTACACTCCATACAAATACTTTCATAAATGACTTCCTGACACTTAAATCTATACTCGATGTTAACAAATTTCTCTTCTTCAGAAACGCTTTCCTTGCCATTGCCAGTCTACATTTTATATCCTCTCTACTTCGACCATCATCAGTTATTTTGCTCCCCAAATAGCAAAACTCCTTTACCACTTTAAGTGTCTCATTTCCTAATCTAATACCCTCAACATCACCCGACTTAATTCGACTACATTCCATTATCCTCGTTTTGCTTTTGTTGATGTTCATCTTATATCCTCCCTTCAAGACACCATCCATTCCGTTCAACTGCTCTTCCAAGTCCTTTGCTGTCTCTGACAGAATTACAATGTCATAGGCGAACCTCAACGTTTTTGTTTCTTCTCCATGGATTTTAAAAACCTACTCCGAATTTTTGTTTTGTTTCCTTTACTGCTTGCTCAATATACAGATTGAATAGCATCGGGGAGAGGCTACAACCCCGTCTTACTCCCTTCCCAACCACTGCTTCCCTTTGATGTCCCTCGACTTTTATAACTGCCATCTGGTTTCTATACAAATTGTAAATAGCCTTTCGCTCCCTGTATTTTACCCCTGCCACCTTTAGAATTTGAAAGAGAGTATTCCAGTCAACATTGTCAAAAGCTTTCTCTAAGTCTACAAATGCTAGAAACGTAGGTTTGCCTTTCCTTAATCTTTCTTCTAAGATAAGTCGTAAGGTCAGTATTGCCTCACGTGTTCGAGTATTTCTACGGAATCCAAACTGATATTCCCCGAGGTCGGCTTCTACTAGTTTTTCCATTCGTCTGTAAAGAATTCGTGTTAATATTTTGCAGCTGTGGCTTATTAAACTGATTGTTCGGTAATTTTCACATCTGTCCACACCTGCTTTCTTTGGGATTGGAATTATTATATTCTTCTTGAAGTCTGAGGGTATTTCACCTGTTTCATACATCTTGCTCACCAGATGGTAGAGTTTTGTCAGGACTGGCTCTCCCAAGGCCGTCAGTAGTTCCAATGGAATGTTGTCTACTCCGGGGGCCTTGTTTCGACTCAGGTCTTTCAGTGCTCTGTCAAACTCTTCACGCAGTATCGTATCTCCCATTTCATCTTCATCTACATCCTCTCTCATTTCCATAATATTGTCCTCAAGTGCATCGCCCTTGTATAGACCCACTATATACTCCTTCCACCTTTCTGCTTTCCCTTCTTTGCTTAGAACTGGGTTTCCATCTGAGCTCTTGATGTTCATACAAGTGGTTCTCTTGAGAGGCACCCACATGCCTTGCTCATACTGTGGCATCAAGCAGTCAGGCCTGCAAGATGAGTGGTCTGCCAAGCGAGTGGATTCATTCTTAGTTATCGAGTAATATTAGCTCTAGTACTCTCACTTAAGTTACAAGTTATCCTCCTATATGATTACTACGCAACGGAAACGCATATCTGACTATCAGTGATTTACAGAACTCTGACTGTACACTACGCACTGGCAGTACCACATTTTCTTTTTGTCTTTTATTTGACGGCTTTTATTAACACGTGGCCATCCCACTGAATATGAATGGCGCACACATTATAAATTCGGGACATTATGACAACATACAATTTGAAGGAATAGTCTACCAATCTCTTTCTTTTCACTAACTGATTTATTCTGATAAATTCCCTAACCTAAACACACAAATTCTATAACCTACAACAATAGCATATGAGAAATTCCGCCCAGTGGGCATGGCTTTACATTAGTGAATCTCTATATTATGGTCTCGTAATTTATTTAACGCTACAGTGCACTTTCTGGATAGGATGGTGGATCTTTTATTATACCTCACACTTCGACTCTCACAATCATCATCACGAAACTTTCCTCCAGACCGAGCGGTACAGAAGGAACAAGCATAACCCACTAATCTTTTGAAACTACTTCGCTACACACCCATGGAAACCACACATACCCAAATTACATGACATACACCACACAACAATATGAAATACTACACAGAGAATGGTTACAACATTATCACTTTCAGCTTTCCCACTTCAATTAATATTGATCCCAGTTTCACACGACACTGCCCCACTTTGTAATTCTACTTTCCTACTGTGAACTCTGGAGATAAATGCACGTCTTCCTGTGCAATGCAAGCCACGTGGCGTTGCTGGATAGACGGCCGACTCACCTTGCTTCTCTCCCAGAGTTTGAATATAGCGTCACACGCAAAGTCATATTAATGTATTCATCACACACGCGAGTCCTCAACTGATCCCGTGGACGAGTACTTCTCTTTATCCTTTGTCTCATACACAGATTGAGACTCACACAGTACTCACCACGTGGAAGTACTCGTCTCTAATTTCAAGTCCTGCACACGCCATTTCTTAAATATTTCAACTTATGGTACACACGCTATTTCTTAAATATTTCAACTTATTGTACACACGCTAGTAATTCAACTTAACTTAAGCACACGGAAGTATTTCAACTTATTGCTACACGTGGTTTCTTTGTGACCGTTGGTCACTTCCGAAGATTACTACAATCCCATTAACATTACCTGCCTGACCTTTAATTCTCCCCACAAAAGTTCCTGAAATAGAGAAATTATTATTTCAAACTACTCTTAAATATTCCACATGCATACCATGCCTCCATCTTTCGTCATTACGGAGCACATCTAAAACAGGTGTTAACAGCACAGGATCCAGCGGCAGAGTGCTGAAACATGGCCGTATTCAGGTTCTCTCGCACCTCTGTCGAAGTGGGAGAAGCACCTTGCTACCTTATTGGTCAGCCACATTTCAGGCGCTCAAAGCTCTGGCAAATTTCATGTCTTTGGTCCCACCAAAGGTGGCCAAAGGATCGACTCAAAGATGATCATATATTCACATTCACTATCTGCGGTTAGCAGACGACCATACATTCATTCATTTCAAAAGATCTCACCAAACTGGATGTAGGGATTTATTTTGTGGGAGTGCACATATGATAAATTAAATAAATAAATTGTCATTCATTTCCTACACTGGTATCCGGCTTCGCTGTATCAATTGAAATTGAGTTATTTTACAAAAAAAAGTGTTGTTCTGACAAAAATACTGAAGTATGTTGTACCTATATTCAATGTCGGGCGGTACTGTACCCTTTCACCACCGGCTACCCATGCAGAAAAAAATGGCACGGTACTATCCTTGCAATGCGAGGGTAGTTCCGAACATTTTTTTAAGAAAACTGTGTTAGAACAAACATAGCAAGTCATCAAAGTAACCAGGAGGAGACCTTAGCCCCTGGTGACCTCAAATAGACGACCAAATGTCGTTACTATACCAAACTGTTGACACTGTTGTTGCATTATTGTACTCTCCACAATCCGGAGTAACGTACACATACAAATTTACAACAATCCACATGACAAATAAAACATTACATCATACAAATAAAAAAATAATGGTGAGATAAAAATTTGCTTAGTTTTATGAGTAATCCAAACTTCACTAATTCTATGACAAATAAAAAAAAAATACTAATTGTACTCATGAAATTTTAAATAGCTCACCGTCCAAACACAGAGCAAGTAATCTGACATTCATAAATTGCGGGGTAAAACCCTTTACTCAGCAAAGTCTAAATGCAAAACAAAATCAACAAAAGAAAAAATTTCGTACACTAGTTACATGTAGAATGTCAGGCTCCATACCATTACTCTAAAATATACATCAAACCTACAGAGAAATAAAACTGAGAAGAAAAACAATGAAATATACCGCAAGTTACATACTGGTTACGTAATATAGTCAACCTAAGACATCATGTCATACCTCGTTAACTATCATCACTTAAGCAATTGCCACAACTACTCGACAGTGAGTTTAACCTTATCCTTATCCACCAGTACAAATACCTGCTGCTGAGCCAGTCAGTCCATCAACTTTGATCAATACACGCAATAAATAGTTAGCAATAAGTACTTGAATCCACCAGTAGCTCTCGTATCTTACTCTACTGCTCATTTCTCTGTTGTTACACATTTAGACGACAAGATTTGCATTTCGACTAGCCTTCGTTACACTTTAATGGGAAATATCACCACTGTGATAATGAAAATAAGTGGCTTCAGTCAACACACCAACAAGATCAATACTGTCCACGACATCAAAATGCATCAGTTAATTCCGATGTTTGTTGTGCAATGCAAACTCTTGTCCCCTGTGACAACCTTACTGACCAATGCAACAAGAGCCGCTACGTTAGTATTACGCCACTGGCTAATAATTAAAGCATCATTGTACCAAATATCCTAATAAACATGTTACGTGTACTTGATAACCCAGAACAAACAAACAACAATAAAAACACACTAACTATTCTACACACAAATGTTGATAAAATACAATTACACTTGCTGTCCCTTCAGGAATGAAACATATATAAAAAACATTTACACAATTACAAATACATTATTCCCTATCTTGCGAGTCACACGGAAACATTTCATTCTGTGATTTTCTTGGGGTCAAAAAAGTTGCTGACAGGTTCCCTAGAAACACTGTCTCGGTGTCAAAGCTCTCCCATGGTTACCCAGACGAAAGTCTTTAAGTCACTTAAATCGGCATTTTGAACACGCACTGAACAGTAAACTGTATCTCACATAAACACAAGTGTCATAGTCACACTCAGCGTACCATCCACACGAATCTGGTCGTCCAGAAATGGCCCTACAACTACTATTACCCACGGTTCTGTCCTTTCAGTTCATGGTGTAATTAAAAGTCGTAAGTTCCAACAAACAGCACTTATTCCCGCACCAATTCAAGAAATAACTCCTACTACAGACGCAAATGTCAATGTCCCACTCTAGTTTCTTGCTTTCATACAATAATTAGTCACCAAACGACAACTGTCCTCTTCAAGAATACCAAGCGTCCCACATGCAATTCACAAAGCACATTTAACAAGTCACTGCCAAAAGTTTATGGATCCCACCGTTCAGTGGTCAAGACAAAACAAAACGATCGTCCTGTCTGCTAAAGAGAAAATCTTTTCCACCACTCACAACGTGGAAACACCAGTCCTTCACTTTCCACCTTATGGAGACATACGGGCAGTCATCTTGCTTCACGGCTCCACAGTCCAGTACTAGTTAATAGTTGCTGGTAAAAAATGCCCGCCGGGCTCTGCCGCGCGTCGTCCATTCTGCCGTGGCGCCGCCGCGCGCGCCCCGTTGAGCAGAAGAAACCACCCGCTGTTGCCTCCCCGGGATACTTTCCCTAGTCGAAAGGGTGGCGGAACTTATGAATGGCCAGTGGTACGTGCGTGTCGCCCCAGGCCGTTGACCTGCTGTAGCGGGCGCGTGGAGGGTACCTCGACCAGCAGTGAAGTGGGGAGTGCCGCGGCTCTGTCGCCCGTCGCCTGCTTGGCTTATGTGGTACGGGCGTGTTCTGTGTAGCCTCTCAGCGCTACGACACCCAATCAGTCAGACCCTTCCGTGCATCTCGCAACATTACAGACAAAAGGATATTGTTACATTATTTAAATACTCATTGATTACATGTATGATCTATTAGATACATCGGTAAAAAAAGAATCTTTGTTCTAAAAAACATAAAACTATACACCCTAGTTTTCTACACATACAACATCAACATTTATCTCTTTTCTTTATACAGCCCACACTCGTGCTATTCATTGTAACTGTCGTCCCTCATACAAAACATGAAAGTGTAAAAAAAAAACAAAAAAAAAAAAGGAGTAATAAGCAATCTATACTGCTCATAATTACAATATCAAATAGTAGGCTACTCTAACATCCTATCACAGTGAAAATATTAGAAACTGTTGATCCTAATACTACAATATACAACGCACCTTTGTGCTTGTGACAGGCTGAAATTAATACCCCTTGAAAGTGTTCTAACAAAAAAAATAAGAAATAATCTACACAGCTCATAATTACCTATCACATGTTATTAAGCAGTAAACTACTTTAACATCCTAACACAATAAACATTTTAGAAACTGATGACTCTAAATCTACAGCATACAATGCACCTTTGTGCATGTGACAGACTGAAATTAGTATCTCTTTATATTTTTTACATTTTATTATATATAACAACATTTATAGGACATGTATGAACCATCCACATGATGTCAGATCCTGACCTGCCATCGAGGTTCATCCAAATCAAACAATACACAATAATGTTTTAGTTACAGATCGGTAGCATCCCCTTTACAGGAGTGTGCGCATTGATCACAGTACTCTACGACCCTCACTCACCAGACATCACATTTTCCTTCTCATTCAATCCATTAATACACTAACAGAATAGGTCTAGAAGTCAGCTAACCTTAACACCACCACACTCACGACAACATACCATACCTTTGCTCCCTTGTACTCATAACACCACCACTCTCACGACAACATACCATACCTTCGCTCCCTTATACTCAACCACCTAACACATGAAGCTGTTTCGGAGATAGCTTTCCAGTCTCCAAATTCGTCCTTTCACTCTGGCACCTCTCTCCATCGGCTTACCTCTGCATTCCTCCTGCTAAATATCACTTAGAATTGCGACATTTCATCTAAGAACAAAAAATACACAAATTACTCATCCTGCAAAATAACTGTACACATTTTTTGTACCGTTTTAATTAGTTATACTGGTACCAGGCTTCAACAACAACAAAAAATATTATTTTCACCAAATTGCAAATCTTATGGTAAGAATTAGATCTACACTTATATTACATCTTACGTCAGTATTCCACAACGTTCACCATCTGAATCTCATACTCCCTTCATGTCCCTTCACATTGTGCAGTTGTCCTCATCTCTTCATTCGTATTTCGGCTCTCCGTCCGTCCATTACTCCATCATTTCCTGGTCTTCCTTCGCCATTGGCATCAATCTCTATTGCAGCATACACAGAACCCTCTGTAACATACATCTAAGACATCTCCACATTATTAATTCTACTCACCTTTATTTACCACTGTTTCATCACGTCGAATCTCTTTTTATTAACCACACTGCTTCACGTCGCTTCTTTCCTTAAATATCACCTTTATCCACTACTATTTATCACGTCGCTTCTCTATCTACCATCTTTATCCACTCATTAATCATCACGTCGTTTCTGCATGATCCTTATTCATATGACAAAAAATACGTACATACACCACTCTGTCGACTCCTGTTCATGACTCATTCGACCAGTCTATTCCGTCATACTTCCTGACATCCCGCCTGAAAATTCTTATGTTCGATTTGACCCTGCACAACGTTACACACCACAAATAAATACACTGACTATCTACCATAAATTGCCTACTTTAGATCTATCCTTAACTTTTCCATAATTTGATGTTAGAAATGTGATGAAGCCCACGAGATTGTTTTCCCTTGATCGTCTCAATCAGTACAGCATTTTCATGGACAATCCGCCTCATTCTGAATGGTCCACTATACACAGTAAAGAATTTGCCAGTTAGGAATCTAAGCTTACATGAAAATTAAATGTATGCAGAGAATATACAAGCTGGGAGAAATGGGCAGCCCAAGTGTTAGTAACTTTGGTGCTAGTGGCCTCTTTCACTAACACCAGATTCCGAACAACCATACACAGCACTTCATTATAACTGTCACCACGACAATGACACCAGATGGCATCTAATTTAAAATACTTCGTTCACCTTACTGATATTACCTGCAACAGCAGTATAAACGTACTCTATTCCATACAGATCACAATGTTTACTTTTTTACATTACGTGTTAATTACCTGCCATAGTCAAATCGCACTAATTAAACTGGACTCATTGGCATTATTACATAACATTTTTAGCAACTGGTCTTTGAGGAAACAGTCCTTTTACTTTAGTGTTCCAAATAAAAATTTTCTAATTTTGCTGAGATACCAGCCTAACAGATGCCATTACTGGTGTTTTATTCTCTGATCAGAAGTATGGTATTTGCACTCCTACATATTAGTAGAGTATGTCTGCTACATAGCCAATTTTCAGTGCCAGCTGCATGTGTTTTAATGCAAGATGCTAAGGGCTGATATGTTGGATTAGTTTCTCCTATCCTTCAATCTATTATAACAAGAATGAAATGCCAGGATTCCATGCTCTCCTGTCATTCTCATGGTTTCTGCCGTTCCTATCCCCGACACTGTCTGACCTATGAGTCGTGTCTCCGTTCACAATGTTGCTCTCATTACCCAGTTCCTGTAACAAGTGCTGAGATGACGCAGAATCGTCTACGCCTCTGCCTGCTATCGCTATATCTCTGCGCAATTTCACTGGCAACTTCGTTATACAGATCCTAATGAACTCCACAGTTTCGTATGGCACATCCAAATACCTGTTTCGTCTCAGCATTTCCTGACAGCACGACACTGGATATCTTATACCATCTTCGTTACAATTTGGCATCATCAATATGCTTTGCTTAACCAGGTCCTGCTTACTTTTCGACCAGAATTCATTTAAATAACTACTGCAGTCTTTAATGTCTTCCTGCATTTTCGCTCTAGCCTCGTCCCTCAAATGGTTATACACAAACTTCGTTTTGAGGAGCGGTCCCCACGATGAAGGTAATGAATCTTGAAGTTGAGAAAGCCTTGGACTATACCCAGTTGGGTTTGCTACCTGTTCTTCTGACTCTCTGAATTCGTCTTCCTCTTCCTCCCTATTTTCGCTTTTTGAGTTTATCTCTCTCTCTCTCTGCAATCTACCTGGTGGTGTGTCACCTTCGCTACTGCACACTAATTGCAACTGTGGTAGTTCTTCACTATGTTTCCTACTTATTTCTAATTGTGCCTCTTTAAACTGTAATGGTGATTGTATCTCCTCCTGATCGGCATAAACCTCTCGCTGCGTATTGTCAGAACCTGTCTCGCCTCTTGTACTGATCTTTTCTGCATCTGCACTAATCGTATTCATTCTGACCACTACCTCTTTGATTCGCTCATCCGGCAACACGTCCCTACGTTCAGTAGTATCACTCTCTATTGCAAATACTTGTACCTCCAAATTATTAGTTTTTTCTTTCACGGCGTCACATACTTGCTTCAACGCACCCAGATTCTTCTCCCCCTCATCTAACCGATTATTAACTACAGGCAGACGCTCATCGATAACGGTGTGTAGCTTCCTCATTGCCTCTTTATTTCCCTTATCCATTGCCTCCAATCTTTCCTTATTTGCTTCCAATCTTTCCTTAGTTGCTTCAAATCTTTCTTTATTCTCCCTATCTCTCTCTTTATTATCTCTATCCATCCGCTGTAACAACTGCAGTAGCACACTGTCATTTGCTACTTTCGGTGAGCTCACCTCGTTCGTCTGAGAAACCATAGCTTCGCTAAGGGTAGCTGCACTTTCACTGCATACCTGACCTAGTCCCGGCTCGCCCGCGTCGTCGGGAAAAGCCCCCGATTGTGAACAAAGCCCGCCGCTCAAAGGATCACCTTGCAGCGGTCCACTGAACAATTCAGCCCCTTCTGAGTGTTTGCCGTCCCCGCTCATTAACAGATGGTCAACCGCTACTTCCTGCTGCACTGCTACGTCCACACCAGAATCGCTATTCTCCATGGTGGCTACACTTTTCCACTGCGACCTAGTTACTACGGACATTACGCAAAAAAAAATTATACCACGATCTTCCAGCCTAGGACGATATAGCAATTAATTACATAAAAAATAAAAGATCCTCACCAATCCAGAAAGAAATCGCAAACAGCAAAAAAATTTACTTCTTAGCGCTATCACCATACATTCCATCAAAAAAAAATCTTAACAGCAAACCCTAACAGCAAAATATCCTGGCAAAAAAATATCCTGCAAAAAAAATATCCTGGCAGGGTCGAAATTATGAGAGGCACCCACATGCCTTGCTCATACTGTGGCATCAAGCAGTCAGGCCTGCAAGATGAGTGGTCTGCCAAGCGAGTGGATTCATTCTTAGTTATCGAGTAATATTAGCTCTAGTACTCTCACTTAAGTTACAAGTTATCCTCCTATATGATTACTACGCAACGGAAACGCATATCTGACTATCAGTGATTTACAGAACTCTGACTGTACACTACGCACTGGCAGTACCACATTTTCTTTTTGTCTTTTATTTGACGGCTTTTATTAACACGTGGCCATCCCACTGAATATGAATGGCGCACACATTATAAATTCGGGACATTATGACAACATACAATTTGAAGGAATAGTCTACCAATCTCTTTCTTTTCACTAACTGATTTATTCTGATAAATTCCCTAACCTAAACACACAAATTCTATAACCTACAACAATAGCATATGAGAAATTCCGCCCAGTGGGCATGGCTTTACATTAGTGAATCTCTATATTATGGTCTCGTAATTTATTTAACGCTACAGTGCACTTTCTGGATAGGATGGTGGATCTTTTATTATACCTCACACTTCGACTCTCACAATCATCATCACGAAACTTTCCTCCAGACCGAGCGGTACAGAAGGAACAAGCATAACCCACTAATCTTTTGAAACTACTTCGCTACACACCCATGGAAACCACACATACCCAAATTACATGACATACACCACACAACAATATGAAATACTACACAGAGAATGGTTACAACATTATCACTTTCAGCTTTCCCACTTCAATTAATATTGATCCCAGTTTCACACGACACTGCCCCACTTTGTAATTCTACTTTCCTACTGTGAACTCTGGAGATAAATGCACGTCTTCCTGTGCAATGCAAGCCACGTGGCGTTGCTGGATAGACGGCCGACTCACCTTGCTTCTCTCCCAGAGTTTGAATCTAGCGTCACACGCAAAGTCATATTAATGTATTCATCACACACGCGAGTCCTCAACTGATCCCGTGGACGAGTACTTCTCTTTATCCTTTGTCTCATACACAGATTGAGACTCACACAGTACTCACCACGTGGAAGTACTCGTCTCTAATTTCAAGTCCTGCACACGCCATTTCTTAAATATTTCAACTTATGGTACACACGCTATTTCTTAAATATTTCAACTTATTGTACACACGCTAGTAATTCAACTTAACTTAAGCACACGGAAGTATTTCAACTTATTGCTACACGTGGTTTCTTTGTGACCGTTGGTCACTTCCGAAGATTACTACAATCCCATTAATATTACCTGCCTGACCTTTAATTCTCCCCACAAAAGTTCCTGAAATAGAGAAATTATTATTTCAAACTACTCTTAAATATTCCACATGCATACCATGCCTCCATCTTTCGTCATTACGGAGCACATCTAAAACAGGTGTTAACAGCACAGGATCCAGCGGCAGAGTGCTGAAACATGGCCGTATTCAGGTTCTCTCGCACCTCTGTCGAAGTGGGAGAAGCACCTTGCTACCTTATTGGTCAGCCACATTTCAGGCGCTCAAAGCTCTGGCAAATTTCATGTCTTTGGTCCCACCAAAGGTGGCCAAAGGATCGACTCAAAGATGATCATATATTCACATTCACTATCTGCGGTTAGCAGACGACCATACATTCATTCATTTCAAAAGATCTCACCAAACTGGATGTAGGGATTTATTTTGTGGGAGTGCACATATGATAAATTAAATAAATAAATTGTCATTCATTTCCTACACTGGTATCCGGCTTCGCTGTATCAATTGAAATTGAGTTATTTTACAAAAAAAAGTGTTGTTCTGACAAAAATACTGAAGTATGTTGTACCTATATTCAATGTCGGGCGGTACTGTACCCTTTCACTCTTATCTCCAGAGGTCTCTTTACTTTTCCTGTAGGCAGTATCTGTCTTACCCCTAGTGAGATAAGCCTCCACATCCTAACATTTGTCCGCTAGCCATGCCTGCTTAGCCATTTTGCACTTCCTGTCGATCTCATTTTTGTGACGTTTGTATTCCTTTTTGCCTGCTTCACTTACTGCATTTTTATATTTTCTTC
Source organism: Schistocerca cancellata (assembly GCF_023864275.1). Lineage (NCBI taxonomy): Eukaryota > Metazoa > Arthropoda > Insecta > Orthoptera > Acrididae > Schistocerca > Schistocerca cancellata. The sequence goes on along the minus strand of NC_064626.1, from coordinate 59,867,573 downwards.
TTACATCAATTAAATTCAATATTTCTTCTGTTACCCAAGGATTTCTACTAGCCCTCTTCTTTTTACCTACTTGATCCTCTGCTGCCTTCACTACTTCATCCCTCAAAGCTACCCATTCTACTTCTACTGTATTTCTTTCCCCCATTCCTGTCAATTGTTCCCTTATGCTCTCCCTGAAACTCTCTACAACCTCTGGTTCTTTCAGTTTATCCAGATCCCATCTCCTTAAATTCCCACCTTTTTGCAGTTTCTCCAGTTTTAATCTAGAGGTCATAACCAATAAATTGTGGTCAGAGTCCACATCTGCCCCTGGAAATGTCTTACAATTTAAAACCTGGTTCCTAAATCTCAGTCTTACCATTATATAATCTATCTGATACCTTTTAGTATCTCCAGGGTTCTTCCATGTATACAACCTTCTATCGCGATTCTTAAACCAAGTGTTAGCTATGATTAAGTTGTGCTCTGGGCAAAACTCTACCAGGTGGTTTCCTCTTTCATTTCTTAGCCCCAATCCATATTCACCTACTACGTTTCCTTCTCTCCCTTTTCCTACAGTCGAATTCCAGTCACCCATGACTATTAAATTTTCGTCTCCCTTCACTGTCTGAATAATTTCTTTTATTTCATCATACATTTCTTTAATTTCTTCGTCATCTGCAGAGCTAGTTGGCATATAAACTTGTACTACTGTAGTAGGTGTGGGCTTCGTATCTATCTTGGCCACAATAATGCGTTCACTATGCTGCTTGTAGTAGCTTACCTGCATTCCTATTTTCCTATTCATTATTAAACCTACTCCTGCATTACCCCTATTCGACTTTGTGTTTATAACCCTGTAGTCACCTGACCAAAAGTTTGTTCCTCCTGCCACCAAACTTCACTAATTCCCACTATATCTAACTTTAACCTATCCCTTTCCCTTTTTAAATTTTCTAACCTACCTGCCCGATTAAGGGATCTGACATTCCACGCTCCGATCCGTAGAACGCCAGTTTTCTTTCTCCTGATAACGACATCGCCTTGAGTAGTCCCCACCCGGAGATCCGAATGGGGGACTATTTTACCTCCGGAATATTTTACGCAAGAGGACGCCATCATCATTTAATCATACAGTAAAGCTGCATGCCCTTGGGAAAAATTACGGCCGTCGTTTCCCCTTGCTTTCAGCTGTTCGCAGTACCAGCACAGCAAGGCCGTTTTGGTTATTGTTACAAGGCCAGATCAGTCAATCATCCAGACTGTTGCCCTTGCAACTACTGAAAAGGCTGCTGCCCCTCTTCAGGAACCACACGGTTGTCTGGCCTCTCAACAGATACCCCTCCGTTGTGGTTGTACCTACGGTACGGCTATCTGTATCGCTGAGACACACAAGCCTCCCCACCTTCGGCAAGGTTCATGGTTCATGGGGGGGGGGGAGGGGGAATGAAGCATACAGTACTAATATTATTCCCACGACTGAGTGAATCGAAACTCAAAGAAGCTATATTCGTTGACTCAGAGATTTTTTCGGAGACAAAGAATTTCATGAACTTTTAAATAACCTTCTTCTGGCTGCTAAGCATTGTCTCTTAGCCAACGGAAACACAACCTATTCAGAAAAAATGCTGAACGACGAGAAATTGGCAAGGGCTTAGAGAATATGAAAAATGCTTTCCTTGAAAAACAAAATTCCAAGAACAAACAAAATTCCACAGAAACAGCACAACCAACTGTGAAGGTATACAGATCTTTTGCAAACCTAATCTCCACCAAAATGTGCAGTATCATGTTTTGTGTACCAATAATTGCTATCTGGATCTTTTATCATACTTAATTTGCTGATAGGTTTGTGGACAGGACAGATTTTACACAAGAAAACTCCATGTTATTTTAAATGCAGAGTAATTGTGTTTTGCGTGCACGTGTGACTTAACTCTAATTTGTTCATTGTTCGTCTATATTTGATGTACCTGACATACTTTAAATTTCAGATTTTGTTCCTCGTTGTTTTAATTGAGGTAGTTGAAGATATTACTGCCACGTAAGAAATGTATCTGATATGTCATGCAGATAGATATTTGACATAGAAATGACAAGAGATTAAAAACAAAATTTTTTGAAGTTGAGACAGAAAGATGATGTGAGAAATATTATGCAGTTTAATAAAAATATGATTCACTTAGAAATTAAGCATTAAATAAAGCTTCTGGGAGTGAGAGAGGGGTAAGGGGGGAGAGGTTTATCAAAAGTCCACACAGGTAACAACTTAATAGATATTTGCAGCAGAAGCGCTTTATTGTTCTGTGATAAGGCCTCAGAAAATGGAACTGAAGTGTTGTATTGGACGAGTAGGAGTGTTGAGACAGCTTAATTGTAAAGAGTGTAGACCTGAGTTCAAATCATATTCAGCAACGCCACACAAAGAGGGTAGTGGTTAACGCTCTGGTCCCATACTAGGGAGGAACGGGGCTTTAAATTCTCATCCATCCAGTTTTTCTGTGGTTGCCAAAAAGAACTTTATCTCAATCCCAGGGGGGGGGGGAGTTCTTTTAGCAGTGTCATCTAAAAAACTTAAGTCAATTAATAAAGATGCTCAGAGATAGGAGATTCACTCTTAGTTCTAGTTTCAAAAGTGATTAATTGAGATCACTATGTAACATTGAAGCACAACTTCATTTGTGTGGAAACAATGTTGGAAATTAGAATAATTATGAACCATGGACCTTGCCGTTGGTGGGGTGGCTTGAGTGCCTCAGCGATACAGATGGCCGTACCGTAGGTGCAACCACAACGGAGGGGTATCTGTTGAGAGGCCAGACAAACATGTGGTTCCTGAAGAGGGGCAGCAGCCTTTTCAGTAGTTGCAGGGGCAACAGTCTGGATGATTGACTGATCTGGCCTTGTAACATTAACCAAAACGGCCTTGCTGTGCTGGTACTGCGAACGGCTGAAAGCAAGGGGAAACTACAGCCGTAATTTTTCCCGAGGACGTGCAGCTCTACTGTATGATTAAATGATGATGGCGTCCTCTTGGGTAAAATATTCCGGAGGTAAAATAGTCCCCCATTCGGATCTCCGGGCGGGGACTACTCAAGAGGACGTCGTTATCAGAAGAAAGAAAACTGGCGTTCTACGGATCGGAGCGTGGAATGTCAGATCACTTAATCGGGCAGGTAGGTTAGAAAATTTAAAAAGGGAGATGGATAGGTTAAAGTTAGATATAGTGGGAATTAGTGAAGTTCGGTGGCAGGAGGAACAAAACTTTTGGTCAGGTGATTACAGGGTTATAAATACAAAATCAAATAGGGGTAATGCAGGAGTAGGTTTAATAATGAATAAAAATATAGGAGTGCGGGTTAGCTACTACAAACAGCATAGTGAAGGCATTATAGTGGCCAAGATAGACACAAAGCCCATGCCTACTACAGTAGTACAAGTTTATATGCCAACTAGCTCTGCAGATGATGAAGAAATAGATGAAATGTATGACGAGATAAAAGAAATTATTCAGGTAGTGAAGGGAGACGAAAATTTAATAGTCATGGGTGACTGGAATTCGTCAGTAGGAAAAGGGAGAGAAGGAAACATAGTAGGTGAATATGGATAGGGGGGAAGGAATGAAAGAGGAAGCCGCCTTGTAGAATTTTGCACAGAGCATAACTTAATCATAGGTAACACTTGGTTCAAGAATCATGAAAGGAGGCTGTATACATGGAAGAAGCCTGGAGATACTGACAGGTTTCAGATAGATTATATAATGGTAAGACAGAGATTTAGGAACCAGGTTTTAAATTGTAAGACATTTCCTGGGGCAGATGTAGATTCTGACCACAATCTATTGGTTATGAACTGCAGATTGAAACTGAAGAAACTGCAAAAAGGTGGGAATTTAAGGAGATGGGACCTGGATAAACTGAAAGAACCAGAGGTTGTAGAGAGTTTCAGGGAGAGCATTAAGGAACAATTGACAGGAATGGGGGAAAGAAATACAGTAGAAGAAGAATGGGTAGCTCTGAGGGATGAAGTGGTGAATGCAGCAGACGATCAAGTAGGTAAAAAGACGCGGGCTACTAGAAATCCTTGGGTAACAGAAGAAATATTGAATTTAATTGATGAAAGGAGAAAATATAAAAATGCAGTAAATGAAGCAGGCACAAAGGAATACAAACGTATCAAAAATGACTAGAAATCCTTGGGTAACAGAAGAAATATTGAATTTAATTGATGAACGGAGAAAATATAAAAATGCAATCCTTGGGTAACAGAAGAAATATTGAATTTAATTGATAAAAGGAGAAAATATAAAAATGCAGTAAATGAAGCAGGCACAAAGGAATACAAACGTATCAAAAATGAAATCGACAGGAAGTGCAAAATGCCTAAGCAGGGATGGCTAGAGGACAAATGTAAGGATGTAGAGGCTTGTCTCACTAGGGGTAAGATAGATACTGCCTACAGGAAAAGTAAAGAGACCTTTGGAGAGAAGAGAACCACTTGTATGAATATCAAGAGCTCAGATGGCAACCCAGTTCTAAGCAAAGAAGGTAAAGCAGAAAGCTGGAAGGAGTATATAGTGGGTCTATACAAGGGCGATGTACTTGAGGACAATATTATGGAAATGGAAGAGGATGTAGATGAAGATGAAATGGGAGATAAGATACTGCGTGAAGAGTTTGACAGAGCACTGAAAGACCTGAGTCGAAACAAGGCCCCGGGAGTAGACAACATTCCATTAGAACTACTGATGGCCTCGGGAGAGCCAGTCATGACAAAACTCTACCATCTGGTGAGCACGATGTATGAGACAGGCGAAATACCCTCAGACTTTAAGAAGAATATAATAATTCCAATCCCAAAGAAAGCAGGTGTTGACAGATGTGAAAATTACCGAACTATCAGTTTAATAAGTCACAGCTGCAAAATACTAACGCGAATTCTTTACAGACGAATGGAAAAACTGGTAGAAGCCGACCTCGGGGAAGATCAGTTTGGATTCCGTAGAAATGTTGGAACACGTGAGGCAATACTGACCTTACGACTTATCTTGGAAGAAAGATTAAGAAAAGGCAAACCTACGTTTCTAGCATTTGTAGACTTAGAGAAAGCTTTTGACAATGTTGACTGGAATACTCTCTTTCAAATTCTGAAGGTGGCAGGGGTAAAATACAGGGAGCGAAAGGCTATTTACAATTTGTACAAAAACCAGATGACAGTTATAAGAGTCGAGGGGCATGAAAGGGAAGCAGTGGTTGGGAAAGGTGTGAGACAGGGTTGTAGCCTCTCCCCGATGTTATTCAATCTGTATATTGAGCAAGCAGTATAGGAAACAAAAGAAAAATTCGGAGTAGGTATTAAAATTAATGGAGAAGAAGTAAAAACTTTGAGGTTCGCCGATGACATTGTAATTCTGTCAGAGACAGCAAAGGATTTGGAAGAGCAGTTGAACGGAGTGGACAGTGTCTTGAAAGGAGGATATAAGGTGAACATCAACAAAAGCAAAACGAGGATAATGGAATGTAGTCGAATTAAGTCGGGTGATGCTGAGGGAGTTAGATTAGGAAATGAGACACTTAAAGTAGTAAAGGAGTTTTGCTATTTAGGGAGTAAAATAACCGATGATGGTCGAAGTAGAGAGGATATAAAATGTAGACTGGCAATGGCAAGGAAATCGTTTCTCAAGAAGAGAAATTTGTTAATATCGAATATAGATTTAGGTGTCAAGAAGTCGTTTCTTAAAGTATTTGTATGGAGTGTAGCCATGTATGGAAGTGAGACATGGACGATAACTAGTTTGGACAAGAAGAGAATAGAAGCTTTCGAAATGTGGGGCTACAGAAGAATGTTGAAGATAAGGTGGGTAGATCACGTAACTAATGAGGAGGTGTTGAATAGGATTGGGGAGAAGAGAAGTTTGTGGCACAACGTGACTAGAAGAAGGGATCGGTTGGTAGGACATGTTCTGAAGCATCGAGGGATCACAAATTAGCATTGGAGGGCAGCGTGGAGGGTAAAAATCGTAGAGGGAGACCAAGAGATCAATACACTAAGCAGATTCAGAAGGATGTAGGTTGCAGTAGATACTGGGAGATGAAGAAGCTTGCACAGGATAGAGTAGCATGGAGAGCTGCATCAAACCAGTCTCAGGACTGAAGACCACAACAACAACAACAATTAAATGGTTCTGAGATGCGTGGCTGGCCAATGATTGATTTAATTTCTTAGGAAATAAGAGGGTAATAAATTATAAGGAGGTATTGAATGAACTTTTGTCATGTTATAAAATCTTGGTTGTAACATGCCTCTGAAAATGCACCACCTGCTTGGTCACCTCACTTCATCGGTGAAAATCGCAGAGCAGTTTCTGACGAAGGTGTTAAATCATTTCATCAGGATCATGCAGTCATCGGAAGGGATATAATAATTCCAATCCCAAAGAAAGCAGGTGTTGACAGATGTGAAAACTGCCGAACTACACTCCTGGAAATGGAAACACATTGACACCGGTGTGTCAGACCCACCATACTTGCTCCGGACACTGCGAGAGGGCTGTACAAGCAATGATCACACGCACGGCACAGCGGACACACCAGGAACCGCGGTCTTTAACACTGGTAGCATGCCGCGACAGCGTGGACGTGAACCGTATGTGCAGTTGACGGACTTTGAGCGAGGGCGTATAGTGGGCATGCGGGAGGCCAGGTGGACGTACCGCCGAATTGCTCAACACGTTGGGCGTGAGGTCTCCACAGTACATCGATGTTGTCGCCAGTGGTCCGCGGAAGGTGCACGTGCCCGTCGACCTGGGATCGGACCGCAGCGACGCACGGATGCACGCCAAGACCGTAGGATACTACGCAGTGCCGTAGGGGACCGCACCGCCACTTCCCAGCAAACTAGGGACACTGTTGCTCCTGGGGTATCGGCGAGGACCATTCGCAACCGTCTCCATGAAGCTGGGCTACGGTCCCGCACACCGTTAGGCCGTCTTCCGCTCACGCCCCAACATAGTGCAGCCCGCCTCCAGTGGTGTCGCGACAGGCGTGAATGGAGGGACGAATGGAGACGTGTCGTCTTCAGCGATGAGAGTCGCTTCTGCCTTGGTGCCAATGATGGTCGTATGCGTGTTTGGCGCCGTGCAGGTGAGCGCCACAATCAGGACTGCATACGACCGAGGCACACAGGGCCAACACCCGGCATCATGGTGTGGGGAGCGATCTCGTACACTGGCCGTACACCACTGGTGATCGTCGAGGGGACACTGAATAGTGCACGGTACATCCAAACCGTCATCGAACCCATCGTTCTACCATTCCTAGACCGGCAAGGGAACTTGCTGTTCCAACAGGACAATGCACGTCCGCATGTATTCCGTGCACCCAACGTGCTCTAGAAGGTGTAAGTCAACTACCCTGGCCAGCAAGATCTCCGGATCTGTCCCCCATTGAGCATGTTTGGGACTGGATGAAGCGTCGTCTCACGCGGTCTGCACGTGCAGCACGAACGCTGGTCCAACTGAGGCGCCAGGTGGAAATGGCATGGCAAGCCGTTCCACAGGACTACATCCAGCATCTCTGCGATCGTCTCCATGGGAGAATAGCAGCCTGCATTGCTGCGAAAGGTGGATATACACTGTACTAGTGCCGACATTGTGCATGCTCTGTTGCCTGTGTCTATGTGCCTGTGGTTCTGTCAGTGTGATCATGTGATGTATCTGACCCCAGGAATGTGTCAATAAAGTTTCCCCTTCCTGGGACAATGAATTCACGGTGTTCTTATTTCAATTTCCACGAGTGTATCTGTTAAATAAGCCACGGCTGCAAAATACTAACACGAATTCTTTACAGACGAACGGAAAGACTGGTAGAAGCCGACCTCGGCGAAGATCAGTTTGGATTCCGTAGAAATATTGAAACACGCGAGGCAATACTGACCCTACGACTCAACTTAGAAAATAGGTTAAGGAAAGGCAAACCTACGTTTCTATTGTTTGTAGACTTAGAGAAAGCTTTTGACAATGTTGATTGGAATACTCTCTTTCAAACTCTGAAGGTGGCAGGGGTAAAATACAGGGAGCGGAGGGCTATTTACAATTTGTACACAAACCAGATGGCAGTTATAAGAGTCGACACGGTTGTGGCCTATCCCCGATGTTATTCAATCCGTATATTGAGTAACCAGTAAGATAAACAAAAGAAAAATTCGGAGTAGGAATTAAAATCCATGAAATGAAATAAAAACTTTGAGGTTCGCCGATGACATTGTAATTCTGTCAGAGACAGCAAAAGACCTGGAAGAGCAGCTGAAGGGAATGGAAAGTGTCTTGAAAGGACGATATAACACGAACATCAATAAAAGCAAAACGAGGATAATGGAATGTAGTGTAATTAAATCGGGTGATGATGGTCGAAGTAGAGAGGATATAAAATATAGACTGGGAATGGCAAGGAAAGCGTTTCTGAAGAAGAGAAATTTGTTAACATCGAGTATATATTTAAGTGTCAGGAAGTCGTATCTGAACGTATTTGTATGAAGGCTAGCCATGTATGGAAGTGAAACGTGGGGGATAAACAGTCTAGACAAGAAGAGAGTAGAAGCTTTCGAAACGTGGTGCTACAGAAAAATGCTGAAAATTAGGTGGGTAGATCACATAACTAATGAACAGAATTGGGAGAAGAGAAATTTTTGGCACAGCTTGACTAGAAGAAGGGATCGGTTGGTAGGACATGTTATGAGGCATGAAGGGATCACCAATTTAGTATTGGAGGGCAGAGTGGAGGGTAAAAATCGTAGGGGGAGACCAAGAGATGAATACACTAAGCAGATTCAGAAGGATGTAGGTTGCAGTAGGTAGAGGGATATGAAGAATCTTGCACAGGATAGAGTAGCATGGAGAGCTGCATCGAACCAGTCTCGGGACTGAAGAACACAACAACATCTAGAGACGTAGGCTCCTGATATCTTCGCTTGTTGCTGGTGGACAGGTGCTAGGGATGTTCCAGTTGTAGCTGTAGGTGTTTTCGTGTAGAATTCGTGTAGGTCACATAATAAGTACTCCACAATATTTTAGCAAATAGAATTTTTGTTCTCTTCATCGTTGTTCTTGATGACCGCTACCTGAACAGTGAAACAGTCACCAGGAACCACGTGAACATGGCACCGACTCTGAGTGCCGAAATACCGCGGAGAGTTTACGACGGGGAATTCTGCAAGTCGATATACAGGGTGAGTCACCTAACGTTACCGCTGGATATATTTCGTAAACCACATCAAATACTGACGAATCGATTCCTCAGACCGAACGTGAGGAGAGGGGCTAGTGTAATTCGTTAACACAAACCATTAAAAAATGCACGGAAGTATGTTTTTTAACACAAACCTACGTTTTTTTAAAATGGAACCCCGTTAGTTTTGTTAGCACATGTGAACATATAAACAAATACGTTATCAGTGCCGTTTGTTGCATTGTAAAATGTTAATTACAACTGGAGATATTGTAACCTAAAGTTGACGCTTGAGTACCACTCCTCCGCTGTCCGATCGTGTGTATCGGAGAGCACCGAATTACGTAGGGATCCAAAGGGAACGGTGATGGACCTTAGGTTCAGAAGAGACTGGAACAGCACATTACGTCCACATGCTAACACCTTTTTATTGGTCTTTTTCACTGACGCACATGTACATTACCATGAGGGGTGAGGTACACGTTCGACGGGCATTTCATATGAGGTGGAGGACGCATAAATTGACCAGCCCGTTCTCCTGATCTTACACCTCTGGACTTCTTTCTATGGGGTACGTTAAAGGAGAATGTGTATCGTGGTGTGCCTACAACACCAAAGGATATGAAACAACGTATTGTGGCAGCCTGCGGCGACATTACACCAGATGTACTGCGCCGTGTACGACATTCATTACGCCAGAGATTGCAATTGTGTGCAGCAAATGATGGCCGCCTCATTGAATATCTATTGTACTGACATGTCGGGACACACTCTATTTCACTCCGTAATTGAAAACGGAAACCACGTGTGTACGTGTACCTCACCCCTCATGGTAATGTACATGTGCGTCAATGAAAAAGACCAATAAAAAGGTGTTAGCATGTGGACGTAATTTGCTGTTCCAGTCTCTTCTGTACTTAAGGTCCATCACCGTTCCCTTTGGATCCCTACGTAATTCGGTGCTCTCCGTTACACACGATCGAACAGCGGAGGAGTTGTACTCAAGCGTCAACTTTAGGTTACAATATCTCCAGATGTAGTTAACATTTTACAATGCAACAAACGGCACTGATTACGTATTTGTTTATATGGTCAGATGTGCTAACAAAACTAACGGGGTTCAATTTAAAAAAAAAAACTAGGTTTGTGTTAAAAAACATACTTCCGTGCATTTTTTTATGGTTTGTATTAACCAATTACACTAGCCCCTCTCCTCACGTTCGGTCTGTGGAATCGATTCGTCAGTATTTGATGTGGTTTACGAAATATATCCAGCGGTAACGTTAGGTGACTCACCCTGTAAAGTTTAATCAAAAACTCTTCAGAATGACAGATCAGAACACTTGTGATGGTAAACCCTTTATGGTACTCAACATTATGCACTGTGATAATACCTACAGTTATTGTCTTTATTCATCATTAATTCAAATACTGTGTTTGTTTAATTATGTCTGTAGAAAACGGTAGAAAACACTAAAAATTCTTCAATTTCTTTGGCTTTTATTCCGTAATTTTGTGACTTGATGTTTACTGAATTTTATCGGTGCATGTGATACCATGTTATTTGAATGATTTTCATCCTAATGATTCACGGTCATTAACAAATTTTTTGTACTAAATGTGTCTAGGGCGTGTAGTTAATTGTATAAATACCTTTGCGACAGCATGTACGACTGTTAGGATAACTGGTGCAATATGTTTTTCAAGATTTCTCATGAGTGGAACAGTTGCCGTCGATCATGGACACTGACGGCGTCCCACGAGCTAAATGCGAAGGCCTTGTTCCCGTGCAAAAGTCACCATGAGGGGGACCAATTTGTTTACAAATCAGTGCAGTTGATGTGTGCTTTACGTCACTGGTTTATATGTTATCAGCATCCCTGTTGGAGCAATTTGCTATGGTGCATGAACTTTGCTGGCACAACCAATCAGAATTGACAGGTCTTGCCGCTGCGTTATCAGGTTTGAGCGTGCCATAGGTTGGTAGCTTTCTGTGCGAAAAAAAATTTATGACCCGTTACGGTTGTGAGCGCAGTTTCACAGTTTCAGAATGAAGGATTTGTAGGGATATTGTGACGTCCTGTACAGGTGTGTGGCGAAATCTTGAATCCTCCCATGAGGCAGAATGTACTGCGCGTTACTGAACTCGTTTTGGAAAGATCGAGTAATTAATTGTATATACTAACACGTTTAGTTTAGTATCTTATCGTGTTTCATACCGAAACGCATCGCCAATTTGTGCCGATTTTTTTCAAAACCGCTCAAGCGCGTATCTCGACTCTCCGCTGTTTTCTTCCAATGCGTAATATCTCTGACAAGCTACACTGCCTGACTCGCACTTGTATCATCTCTGAATAGCCGTCAGCAATTCGTAATCTTGTGGTTAGCGCTGCTGATTTTCGATCATGGGGCCCCGAGCTCTATTGCCGGCTGGAACGGGGATTTTCTCCGCTCGGGACTGGTGTGTATGTATTGCCCCTGTCGTCATTGACATACACATCGCCGGCGGCATCAAACAAAAAAGGACGTCCACCAGGCAGCCGAACTCCCGGAAAGTGATTCCTAGCGAGATATGCCCAATGATTTTTTTTTCTCTTTCTGAATTGCCGCACATGGTATATCTCCTAGACTTTTCCTTCTGAGAGCCAATGAGATGCCTTATTTGGGATTTCTATTAGAAACGTGGGCAGCGTGGAAGCCGGACTCGGCCGCTGAATTTTGTTCACTTTGAACCCTGGTCAGCACGCCGTCATACTCTTGTGCACATATTTGGGAGAGATCGCTAGATGCTCATGACTTAAATAGCGCCTTTCACAGGTGTTTCAATTTGTTTCTTGCAGCACGTGTAACTTTCTAATCATGTTTCACGCGGAGTAATTTCTCGCGTCAGGTGTTTATTTATATTGTCATGGAACACAGTAGTCCTTTCTGCTAGGTTCGGAAAGATGAACACACGTGTATAAAAATATCGAGATGTCCTTCTTACATCCGTGACTGCTAATGCAAAGCAGTCTCTATCTGTTAAATATTTGAAGCAGATTACGTTGGTCGCATTATTTCTTTGCTTCTGGAATGAAATTAGATGGTTTTTCTGTAACATTTTACCTGAATTGCAGTCGTTCACTTAGGTGTGCCTTTACAAATGTATCAGCATTCCTGTGTTCATTATGTTAAAATTTTCCCTTCAGTGAGCATGAAACTACGTCGCTTTGCGATTCTACGACCAGTACTGGCTTTCTCATTACCCTTTGTCTCATTATAACGGATCTTTTGCTGTAAGAAGTGTGCTCGCTTTGTACCATTACACACAATATTCTGTCGTTCGTAATACTTTCAGCTCCGCGTTAAGTATTTCTGGTGCAGTTTCCGCTGAATGAAATTCAACCGGCAGCAACGACTTCAGGTGAGTGTCCCACTAAATTTCGCCTCTATTGCTAGAGTCTAAAAATTCATTCTCTTGGATATTTAGATTCCAGCGTACAAATGTAAATACTGTTGTATAGCATGGGTTTCTGTCTACAACACAGGACTCATTGCACGAAGCATTCATTGCAGAGTTCCATGATAGCATTAATTAACCCATATCCTTGTGATACACATACATTTTGTGATCAAAAGTATCCGGACACCTGGCTGAAAATTACTTACAAGTTCGTAGCGCCCTCCATCGGTAATGCTGGAATTCAATATGGTGTTGGCCCTCCCTTAGCCTTCATGACAGCTTCTACTCTCGCAGGCATACGTTCAATCAGGTGCTGGAGGGTTTCTTGGTGAATTGCAGCCTATTCTTCACGGAGTGCTGCGCCGAGGAGAGGTATCGATGTCGGTCGGCGTTCCAAAACATCCCAAAGGTGTTATATAGGATTCAGGTCAGGATTCTGAGCAGAACAGTCCATTACAGGGATGTTATTGTCGTGTAACCACTCCGCCACAGGTCGTGCATTATAAACAGGTGCTCGATCGTGTTAAACAATGCAATCGCCATCCCCGAATTGCTTTTCGAAAGGGGAAGCAAGAAGGTGCTTAAAACATCAGTGTAGGTGTGTGCTGCGATAATGTCACGCAAAACAACAAGGGGTGCAAGCCCCCTCCATGGAAAACACGACCACACCATAACACCACCGCCTCCGAATTTTCCTGTTGGCACTACACACGCTGGCAGATGATGTTCACCAGGCATTCACCATACCCGCACCCTGCCATCGGATCGCCACATTGTGTACCGTGACTCTTCACTCCACACAACGTTTTTCCACTGTTCATTCGTCCAATGTTTACGATCCTTTCACCAAGCGTCGTTCAGCATTTACCGGCTTGATGTGTGGCTTATGAGCAGCCGCTCGACTATGAAACTAAGAAATACAAGTTTTATCTCATTCCACCTGTCATAGTACTTGATGTGGGTCTTGATGCAGTTTGGAAGTCCTGTGTGATAGTCTGCATAGAAATCTGCCTATTACGCATTACGACCCTCTTCAACTGTCGGCGGTTTCTGTCAATCAAGAGACGAGGTAGGCCGTACGCTTTTTTGCTGTACGTATCCCTTTAGCTTTTCACATCACTATAACATCGGAAGCTGTGGACCTAGGGATGCTTAGGAATGTGGAAATATAGCGTACAGACGTATGACACAAATGACACCCAACCACATGACCACGTTCGAAGTACGTGAGTTGAGCGGAGCGCCCCATTCCGCTCTCCTAACAGCAGGTGGCAGCACAATCCGCCTAATATGAAAAACGTATGTTTTTGGGGTGTTCGGATACTTTTGAGCACGTAGTTGATGTGAAACCTACGATCTGGTAGCAAAAGTTCAGTCTGTAGACACTAAAAAATAACTGCGTTTTCACAGGGTTCTCTGTGAAAATAACTCACAATTTCGTTTAAATGTTTCTTAAAAGTTTCTATGGGGCAAATACGTAATTAAAGTTACAAAGGAACGCTTAGTTTTCTGTATTTCATCTTTTAGACAGGAGATGCAGTCCACCAGAAAAGCTTCGGCATTTTCGGGCAGCGGTTCATTCTTGCAGTACTCAGCAGGTATTTACGGGTCGCAGTTCCATCTCGTAGCGCACAGATGCAGAGGCAAGAGCAACTGACAGCAGTAAAACGTGGTGCTTTTCTCTGGCGTGCCTGCTTGCCCCTGTGAGATCTCTACTCTCCAGGTCCTCGCGGACGTTACGGCTTTATGGGGCCGCCAGTCGTAGATTTACATGCAGAAACCCAACTGCGGCGGACTTGCTGAATATTCTCTGACGGACGATCCGCTGGATGCAGTCGTTGAAGCGGCAATCCAGGAGCAGGGGCTGTTCGCGACTGAGGATCGATCTTCAGGTTACTCTCCATGCCCAGTGTCTTCATCAGTACCGGCATCACAAAGGCCAGAAAAAATAATACATCACAGGAAACTCATCAGCCATTTATCTTCTAGTAAAACAAAAGAGCCCACCTAGAGTTAATGGGGCTTTGTGGAGGACAACATGTCGTTCTCAGCACATTACAAGCAGTTGTAGTTTTTTTTTTTTTTTTGGTCATCAGTCTACTGACTGGTTTGATGCGGCCCGCCACGAATTCCTTTCCTGTGCTAACCTCTTCATCTCAGAGTAGCACTTGCAACCTACGTCCTCAATTATTTGCTTGACGTATTCCAATCTCTGCCTTCCTCTACAGTTTTTACCCTCTACAGCTCCCTCTAGTACCCTGGAAGTCATTCCCTCATGTCTTAGCAGATGTCCTATCATCCTGTCCCTTCTCGTTATCAGTGTTTTCCACATATTCCTTTTCTCTCCGATTCTGCGTAGAACCTCCTCATTTCTTACCTTATCAGTCCACCTAATTTTCAACATTCGTCTATAGCACCACATCTCAAATACTTCGATTCTCTTCTGTCCCGGTTTTCCCACAGTCCATGTTTCACTACCATACAATGCTGTACTCCAGACGTACATCCTCAGAAATTTCTTCCTCAAATTAAGGCCGATATTTGATATTAGTAGACTTCTCTTGGCCAGAAATGCCTTCTTTGCCATAGCGAGTCTGCTTTTGATGTCCTCCTTGCTCCGTCCGTCATTGGTTATTTTACTGCCTAGGTAGCAGAATTCCTTAACTTCATTGACTTCGTGACCATCAATCCTGATGTTACGTTTCTCGCTGTTCTCATTTCTACTACTTCTCATTACCTTCGTCTTTCTCCGATGTACTCTCAAACCATACTGTGTACTCATTAGACTGTTCATTCCGTTCAGCGGATCATTTAATTCTTCTTCACTTTCACTCAGGATATCAATGTCATCAGCGAATCGTATCACTGATATCCTTTCACCTTGTATTTTAATTCCACTCCTGAACCTTTCTTTTATTTCCACCATTGCTTCCTCGATGTACAGATTGAAGAGTAGGGGCGAAAGGCTACAGCCTTGTCTTACACCTTTCCTAATACGAGCACTTCGTTCTTGACCGTCCACTATTATTATTCCCTCTTGGTTGTTTTACATATTGTATATGACCCGTCTCTCCCTATAGCTTACCCCTACGTTTCTCAGAATCTCGAACAGCTGGCACCATTTTATATTGTCGAACGCTTTTTCCAGGTCGACAAATCCTATGAAAGTGTCTTGATTTTTCTTTAGCCTTGCTTCCATTACTTGCCGTAACGTCAGAATTGCCTCTTTCCTCCCTTTACTTTTCCTAAAGCCAAACTGATCGTCACCTAGCGCATTCTCAATTTTCTTTTCCATTCTTCTGTATATTATTCTTGTAAGCAGCTTAGATGCATGAGCTGTTAAGCTGATTGTGCGATGATTCTCGCACTTGTCAGCTCTTCCCGTCTTCGGAATTGTGTGGATGATGCTTTTCCGAAAGTCAGATGGTATATCGCCAGACTCATATATTCTACACACCAACGTGAATAGTCGTTTTGTTGCCAGTCCCCCCAATGATTTTAGAAATTCTGATGGAATGTTATCTATCCCTTCTGCCTTATTTGACCCTAAGTCCTCCAAAGCTCTTTTAAATTCCGATTCTAATACTAGATCCCCTATCTCTCCTAAATCGACTCCTGTTTCTTCTTCTATCACATCAGACAAATCTTCACCCTGATAGAGGCTTTCAATGTATTCTTTCCACCTATCTGCTCTCTCCTCTGCATTTAAAAGTGGAATTCCCGTTGCACTCTTAATGTTACCACCGTTGCTTTTAATGTCACCAAAGGTTGTTTTGACTTTCCTGTGTGCTGAGTCTGTCCTTCCGACAATCATATGTTTTTCGATGTCTTCACATTTTTCCTGCAGTCATTTCGCCTTAGCTTCCCTGCACTTTCTGATTATTTCATTCCTCAGCGACTTGTATTTCTGTATTACTGATTTTCCCGGAACATTTCTGTACTTCCTCCTTTCATCAATCAAGTGAAGTATTTCTTCTGTTACCCATAGTTTCTTCGCAGCTACCTTCTTTGTACCTATGTTTTCCTTCCAAACTTCTGTGATGGCCCTTTTTAGAGATGTCCATTCCTCTTCAACTATACTGCCTACTGCGCTATTCCTTATTGCTGTATCTATAGCGTTAGACAACTTCAAACGTATCTCGTCATTCCTTAGTACTTCCGTATCCCACTTCTTTGCCTATTGATTTTTCCTGACCAATGTCTTGAACTTCAGCCTACTCTTCGTCACTACTATATTGTAATCTGAGTCTATATCTGCTCCTGGGTACGCCTTACAATCCAGTATCTGATTTCGGAATCTCTGTCTGACCATGAGGTAATCTAATTGAAATCTTCCCGTATCTCCCGGCCTTTTCCAAGTATACCTCCTCCTCTTGTGATTCTTGAACAGGGTATTCGCTATTACTAGCTGAAACTTGTTACAGAACTCAATTAGTCTTTCTCCTCTTTCATTCCTTGTCCCAAGCCCATATTCTCCAGTAACCTTTTCTTCTACTCCTTCCCGTACAGCTGCATTCCAGTCGCCCATGACTATTAGATTTTCGTCCCCCTTTACATATTGCATTACCCTTTCAATATCCTCATACACTTTCTCAATCTGTTCATCTTCAGCTTGCGACGTCGGCATGTATACCTGAACTATCGTTGTCGGTGTTGGTCTGCTGTCGATTCTGATTAGAACAATGCGGTCACTGAACTGTTCACAGTAACACACCCTCTGCCCTACCTTCCTATTCATAACGAATCCTACACCTGTTACACCATTTTCTGCTGCTGTTGATATTACCCGATACTCATCTGACCAGAAATCCTTGTCTTCCTTCCACTTCACTTCACTGACCCCTACTATATCTAGATTGAGCCTTTGCATTTCCCTTTTCAGATTTTCTAGTTTCCCTACCACGTTCAAGCTTCTGACATTCCACGCCCCGACTCGTAGAACGTTATCCTTTCGTTGATTATTCAATCATTTTCTCATGGTAACCTCCCCCTTGGCAGTCCCCTCACGGAGATCCGAATGGGGGACTATTCCAGAATCCAATGGAGAGATCATCATGACACTTCTTCAATTACAGACCACATGTCCTGTGGATACACGTTTCGAGTCTTTAATGCAGTGGTTTCCATTGCCTTCTGCGTCCTCATGTCGTTTATCATTGCTGATTCTTCCACCTGTAGGGGCAATTTCCCACCCCTAGGACAAGAGAGTGCCCTGAACCTCTATCCGCTCCTCTGCCCTCTTCGACGAGGCCGTTGGCAGATTTCTTATGCCGGAAGTCTTCGGCCGCCAATGCTGATTATTTATCAAAATTTAGGCAGTGGCAGGGATCGAACCCGGGACCAAAAACGTTTTGATTATGTATCAAAGACGCTACCCCTTGACCACGGGTACCCACCAGTTGTAGATAACGATTTAATTAGAATGTGGAGACTGATGATAGATTTGCCGGCCTTAAGTGGTATTTCTTTCAAAACAAATTTTTGTTTTCCGAGGAAGCTCTAACAGCCTGTTCACAGCTTCAACATTTACCAATAACATTATTCACAAGTCCAAGTATCAAAAGTATTTTTTCTTTTTATCCCTGTAATTCTCGTCACCAGTTGGCATTACTTCTCCTTTATGGAGAAGAATGGAAAATTGAAGATATGTTAGATGACGATCAATTTGGTTTCAGGAAAAAGAAAGGCACTTCCGTCACCAGTTGGCATTGCATCTCCTTTATGGAGAAGAAAGGAAAACTGAAGTTGTGTTAGATAACGATCAATTTTGGTTTAGGAAAGGGAAAGGCACTAGAGATGCAACTCTATTTTAGTTTCAATAATTCGTTCTCATGGTAATGATTTTTTAAATTGTTTTGGTTTATCCTTATGTTAAAGTATTTATTTATAACTATTTTTTTGATCCCTCTCTGTTTAGTTAATAATTGTTGATGGTTGGTTCATTCTTTAATATATCTGTCTAGTTTTGTTTTTATAATTTGTGTTTATTCATATGCTGATTTAAATATAATTAGATATTATTTTGGTATTGATTATTTTTCTTTTAGTTTGATTTTGCTAAGTTTTTGGATTTGTTCTTTAATAATTACTGCTAGAGGTTCTGTTTATTTAAGTTCTTATCATTGTAATTTTTTATCTTTATGGTCTTAATTTTGATGATTATGCTTTATTTTTTGTTTGCTAGATTGAGCCTTCTTTCTTTTTATATTGTTTTTGAGGCTAGATTAGTTCCTACTTTGCTTTTGATTTTGGGTTGAGGTTATCAACCTGATCGTTTACAGGCTGGTGTTTATTTAATTTTTTATACTTTGGTTGCTAGATTACCTTTGTTATTAGTTTTATTTAGGGTTTATGATTTTTCTAAAACTTTATATTTTCCTTTATTGGTTGATTTTGGTTCTTATTATTTTATATTTTATGTGTTTATAATTCTTGCTTTTTTAGTTAAGATACCAATATTTTTGGTTCATTTATGGCTTCCTAAGGCTCATGTTGATGCCCCCATTTCAGGTAGAATAATTCTTGCTGGTGTTTTATTAAAGTTAGGTGGTTATGGTGTTTTTCATGTTATGAAGGTTATTTCTTATCTTGGTTTAAAGTTTAATTATTTTTGATTGTTTTTAGTTTTATCTGGCGGGGTTATTGTTAGATTTATTTGTTTTCGTCAGGTAGATTTAAAGTCTTTAATTGCATATTCTTCTGTTGCTCATATAAGAATGGTTATTGGAGGGTTGATAACCATGAATTGGTGAGGTTGTATAGGTTCTCTTTCTTTAATGGTTGGTCATGGTTTATGTTCTTCTGGATTGTTTTGTTTATCTAATATTATTTATGAGCATTTAGGTAGATGAAGATTATTAATTAACAAGGGTATAATTAATTTGATACCAAGAATGGCTTTATGATGATTTCTTTTGAGATCATCTAATATGGCTGCCCCTCCTTCTCTAAATTTGGTAGGTGAACTTAGATTATTAAATAGAATTATGTCTTGATCTTCTTTTAGATTTTTTGCTTTAATTTTTTTGTCTTTCTTTAGAGCTGTTTATACTTTATATATGTATTCTTATTCTCAGCATGGTAATTATTATTCTGGTGTTTATACTTGTTCTCTTGGTTATTTTCGTGAATATCATCTTTTACTTTTACATTGATTGCCTTTAAATATTCTTTGTTTAAAGGGTGAATATTTTTTTGTTTAAGTTGCTTAAGTATTTTAATTAAAATGTTGTTTTGTGGAATCAATGATATGAATCTTTTTCATCTTAAGCGGTGAATTTATTTTCTATTTGTTCTTTGAGTTTTTTCTTTATTTTTTTCTAGAACTATAATTTTTGTTTTGGGTATTTATTATTTAATAATTGATTATAGAGTTTTTGTTGAATGAGAACTTTTTAATTTAAATCGTTCTATGGTTGTTATGACTTTAATTTTTGATTGAATGTCTCTTATTTTCATGTCTTTTGTTATATATATTTCTTCTTTGGTTATTTATTATAGAGAGGATTGTATATCAGGAGAAAAGAATATAAATCGTTTTATTATTATTGTTTTAATATTTATTCTTTCTATAGGGTTTTTAATTATTAGCCCTAATTTGATTAGAATTTTATTAGTATGAGATGGTTTGGGTTTAGTTTCTTATTGTTTAGTTATTTATTATCAAAATGTGAAATCTTATAGTGCAGGTATGCTAACTGCACTCTCTAATCGTATTGGTGATGTTGCTATTTTAATTTCTACTGCTTGAATATTGAATTTTGGTGGTTGAAATTACATTTATTATTATGATTTTATTTCTAATTCTTTTGAAATAAAGCTTATTACTATATTAATTGTTTTAGCAGCAATAACTAAAAGAGCTCCAATTCCCTTTTCTTCTTGACTTCCTGCTGCAATGGCAGCTTCTATTCCTGTTTCTGCTTTAGTTCATTCTTCTACTCCTGTTACTGCTGGGGTTTATTTATTAATTCGTTTCAGACCAATATTGGATACTTATAATTGTGGTTGATTTTTACTTTTAATTGGTTGTATAACTATATTTATGGCTGGGTTGGGGGCTAATTTTGAATTTGATTTGAAGAAGATTATTGCTCTTTCTACTTGGTTTAATAATAAAAATTTTGGCTATAGGTTATCCAAAACTTGCATTTTTTCATTTACTAGCTCATGCTTTATTTAAGGCGTTATTGTTTATATGTGCAGGTTCAATAATTCATAATTTAAAGGATTCTCAGGATATTCATTTTATGGGTTCAATTGTTAATTTTATACCTTTAACTTCAGTTTGTTTTAATGTTTCTAGTTTGTCTTTATGTGGTATACCTTTTTTAGCAGGTTTTTATTCAAAGGATTTAATTCTTGAAATAGTTTAAGATGAATTGATTGTTTAATTTTTTTCTTTATTTCTTTTCTACTGGTTTAACTGCTTCTTATTCTTTTCGTCTTTTCTATTATTCAATATCTGGTGATAATAATTTTTATTCTAGATTTTCTTTTGATGATAGGGGTTATTATATTTCGTTTGGTATAATTGGTTTATTATTTGTTGCTGTTTTTGGTGGTAGCCTTTTGTCTTGATTAATTATTCCTGTTCCTTACGTGATTTCTTTGCCTTATTATTTAAAGTTTTTAACTATTACTGTAGTTGTTTTAGGTGCTTATTTGGGTTATCTTATTTCTAATTTTGATTTTTCTCATAATTTATTTTCTATAAGCATACTTTCTTTTGTCAGATTTGCTGGTTCTATATGGTTTATGTCTTTTCTTTCAACTAAATTTATTAGATATATTCCTTTAAAATTGGGTAATTATTCATCTAAATCATTTGATTATGGTTGAGGTGAATTATTTGGTGGTCAAGGCTTGTATAGATTATTTATTTATTTAATTGGTTTTATACAGGGTTAATATGATTCTAATTTTAAGATTTATCTTTTAACTTTTATTTTTTGAATATTTATTTTGGTGATATTATTTTTCGTTTACTTAAATAGCTTATAATTAGAGCGTGACAGTGAAGTATTTTTACTTTTAGATATTTATAAATATAGATATATTATTTTTATAGTGAAAATGTAATGTTTTATGTAAACTGTATAAATTTTAGAAATGTTAACGGAGTTTAACTGCTAATATAAAAAGTTAGCAGCTTTCATACTGGCTTTACATTTCCTTAATTGGAACTTTATAGTTCAATTATATTATTAACAGTAATACGCCTCTTTTTGGCTTCAATTAATAAGAATAAGGGTATTTTATTTACCAATCTTCCAAGTCGAAACTGACTGCAATATTTCGCTTCTTATTCTATTTAAGGTTGATTGATTATATCAATACTTTTTGAATGCAACCCAAATGTTAAGGTTAACTACAACCCTTTATTCTGCTCATTGTAATGCTCCTTGATTTCATTCATGGTATAATCCACCTAATAATACTAGGCTAAAAAATATTGTTGATACTGTTCAGATTATAATGTCTGAGGTTTTGAAAATGATTACAATTGGAAGGATTAGTGCAATTTCTATGTCGAAAATTAAGAAAATTACTGCGATTAAGAAAAATCGTAGTGAGAATGGTATTCGTGCTGATCTCTTTGGGTCAAATCCACACTCAAGTGGTGATCTTTTTTCTCGGTCATTGATTAATTTTTTTGATAATGTTGTTGCAATGGTTATAACAATTATTGGGATAATAAATCTAATAAAATTTCTTGTAGATAGAATTAGGATTGTTTTTCTTGATTTATATCAAGCTTTTTGATTGGAAGTCAAATGTACTATTTATACTAGAAAAACATTTATCTACCTCATCAGTAAATAGAGATGTATAGGAATAATCATACCACATCTACAAAGTGTCAGTATCATGCTGCTGCTTCAAATCCAAAGTGGTGTCTTGGTGAAAATTGATTTATTGAATGTCGAAGTAGGCATGTTGATAAGAAAATTGTTCCAATAATTACATGTAGACCATGGAATCCTGTTGCAACAAAGAATGTCGACCCATAAACTGCGTCTGCAATGGTGAAAGGTGCTTCTCAATATTCAAATGCTTGAAGTATAGTGAAATATAGTCCTAGTAATACTGTAAAGAATAGTCCTTGTAATGCTTGAGTATGATTAGATTCTATTAAACTATAATGTGTTCATGTTACTGTTACTCCTGATGCCAGAAGAATAGCTGTATTAAGTAATGGAATTTGTATAGGATTAAAAGGTTGAATTCCTATTGGAGGTCATAGTATTCCTAGTTCAATAGTAGGTGCTAGTCTTCTTCTAAAAAATGCTCAGAAAAATGAAACAAAGAATAGTACTTCTGATGCAATAAATAAAATTATTCCTCATCGTAATCCAATTGATACAAATCCCGTATGTAGCCCCTGGTATGTCCCTTCTTGTACTACATCTCGTCATCATTGAATTATGGTTAATAGGGTAATTCTGAATCCGATTATAAATAAGTTAATATTAAATAGGTGGAATCATTTTGTTAATCCTGAAACTCGAACTATTGCTCCAATTGCTCCTGTTAATGGTCAAGGTCTATAATCTACTAAGTGGAATGGGTGATTTGAGTGAGTTGTTAACATAGATTTAGTATACTTCTCTAGAATATAGAGTTCTTACAATTGAGAAAACGTAAGCTTGAATTATTGCTACTGCTGATTCCAGAATTAATAGGAGTATTTGTCCAATAATTAACAGTGAAATTACGTTTATTGCTATGGATGGTCCTGTATTTCCTAGTAATGTTAATAGTGAGTGTCCTGCAATTATATTTGCTGCCAGCCGTACTGCTAGTGTACCTGGTCGAATAACATTTATAATCGTTTCAATTAATACTATAAATGATATTAATGCAGGAGGTGTTCCTTGTGGAATAAGGTGTGTAAATATGTGATTGGTATGATTAATTCATCTAAATAACATGAATCTTAATCATATAGGTAGAGCGATTGCAAATGTTAATGCTAAATGTCTTGTTCTAGTAAAGATGTAAGGGAATAATCCTATAAAATTATTAAATAGTATTATAATAAAAACTGAGATGAAGATAAATGTTGTTCCATTAAATGATTTTGGTCCTAGTAATTTTTTAGATTCATTATGTAAGGTTAAGTTTAGTTTATTTCAAATAATATTAATCCGTGATGGTGTAAGTCAAAACATTGATGGGATTAATAATAGTCCTAAAAATGTTCTAGTTCAATTTAATGATAAATTGAAGATGTTAGTTGATGGGTCAAATGTTGAAAATAAGTTTGTTATCATTTTCAGTTTAAGTTTTTTATCTGAATTGTTCTTTTTTCTGCTCTTTTAATAAGGTTTGGCTTAAATGAGAAAAAGTTTATTTGATTAAATAAAATTAATATAGCCAAAAATATGATAAATAGGGAGAATCATATGAGAGGGGATATTTGAGGGATTTGGATTAAAATTTCCCCATCAGAAGTAGTCGTTAATTTACTATTTTTTGGTTTAAGAGACCATTACTTACTCTCAGTCATCTGATGTATTTCAAGGTGTACTAATTGTTTAGTTATTTTAGATTGACATTCTAATGTTATATATTTTAACTAACTCCTTAGATTATTTTAGATAATCACTTGATAAATAAGTTTACTGAAGTTCTTTCAATTACAATTGGTATGAATCTGTGGTTTGCTCCACAGATTTCTGAGCATTGTCCAAAGAACAGCCCAGGTCGGTTTATTGTAAATATTCCTTGATTTAGTCGACCTGGTGTTGCATCAATTTTAACCCCTAACGCGGGAACTGCTCATGAGGGTAGAACATCTGATGCTCTTGTTAATACTCGTACTTCCGTATTTATTGGTAGGATTGTTCGGTTATCTACATCTAGAGGTCGAAATCCGTCGTTTTCTAAATCTTGTTCTGGTGTTATATAAGTGTCAAATTCACCGTCTATAAAGTCTGAATATTCATATCTTCAGTATCATTGTCGTCCAATGGTTTTGATTGTGATTATTGCATCTACTGAATCATCAAGTAAATATAATAGTCATAATGATGGGAGTGCAATAAAAATTAGTGTAATTGCTGGTAATGCTGTTCAGATTGTTTCAATTAAGTGTCCACGAAGTATATTTCGGTTTGTATAGGCAATAAATAATATATAACTTAGGGCATAACCTACAATTACTGTAATTAATAATAATACAACCATAGTATGATCATGGAAGAATGATAGTTGCTCCATTAATGGTGAAGCTCCATCTTGAAGGGATAAATTTGATCATGTTGCCATTAATGAATATTCTAATAAAACGTCAAACCTTTATTTGTAGAGCTTAAATCTACTGCACTAACCTGCCATATTAGAATCTAGAAATTAATGGTAATTCTGAGTAACTGTGTTCTGCAGGCAGATTGTTTTGTAATCTATCTGTTGATCTTCTTATATTAGCTCTAAATATGATTGCTCGGTTTGTAACCATTCTTTCTCATATGATTACAATGAATATAATGATTCCTACAATAGAAATTGTAGATCCAATTCTTGACACTACATTTCATGATGTGTATGCATCTGGGTAGTCTGAATATCGTCGTGGTATTCCTGCTAATCCTAAGAAGTGTTGAGGGAAGAATGTTAAGTTTACTCCAATAAATATAATTGTAAATTGGATTTTTAATCATGTATTATTTATGGTCAATCCTGTAAATAGTGGGTATCATTGAATAACACTTACTATAATTGCGAATACTGCTCCTATAGATAATACATAATGGAAGTGGGCTACTACATAATATGTATCATGTAATAAAATATCAAGTGATGAATTTGCTAATACTAGTCCTGTTAATCCACCAATCGTGAATAGAAAAATAAATCCTAAAGCTCATAATAGTGGTGGATTGAACTTGAATTGGGTTCCATATAGTGTAGCTAATCATCTAAATACCTTAATTCCTGTAGGTACAGCAATAATTATTGTTGCTGATGTAAAGTATGCTCGTTGTCAACATCCATTCCTACTGTAAATATCTGATGTGCTCATACGATAAATCCTATTAGTCCAATTGATAATATAGCATAAATTATACCTAATGTTCCAAAGGATTCAATTTTTCCTCTTTCTTGACATACAATATGAGAGATAATCCCAAATCCTGGTAGAATTAAAATGTAAACTTCTGGGTGCCCGAAGAATCAAAATAGGTGTTGATATAGAATTGAGTCACCCCCTCCCGCGGGGTCGAAAAATGATGTATTTAAATTTTGGTCTGTTAATAGTATAGTGATAGCTCCTGCTAATACTGGAAGTGAAAGAAGAAGAAGAAGGGCTGTAATAGCTACAGATCATACAAATAAAGGTGTTTGATCTAAAGTTATACTTTCTGATCGTATATTAATTGCTGTTGTAATGAAGTTTACTGCACCAAGAATAGATGATACACCTGCTAAATGAAGTGAGAAGATAGCTAGGTCTACAGATGCACCCCCGTGTGCGATAGCTCCTGCTAGAGGTGGGTAAACTGTTCATCTTGTACCAGCACCGTTATCTACTATGGAAGATGTAAGAAGAAGGGTTAATGAAGGTGGTAATAATCAAAAACTTATATTATTTATTCGTGGGAATGCTATATCTGGTGCACCAATTATTAATGGTACAAGTCAATTACCAAATCCACCAATTATAATAGGTATTACTATAAAGAAAATTATTACAAATGCATGGGCTGTAATAATATTATAAATTTGGTCATCCCCAATTAAAGATCCTGGTTGACCAAGTTCAGCACGAATAAGTATTCTTATTGATGTTCCTACTATTCCTGCTCAGGCTCCAAATAGGAAGTATAATGTACCAATATCCTTATGGTTTGTTGAGAATAATCATTTTTGCGGTAAGATGGCTGAATTTTAGGTGGTAGACTGTAAATCTACTGATGAGATGTTTTCTCTCTTACCATGTTTTAGGTCTTATATTCAATTATGATTCAAGACTGCAATTCTAGAGGTGTAAAATTTTACTAAGGGCTAAAAGATTGTTCTTTTAATTATAACTTTGAAGGTTATTAGTTTAATTAACTTAAGTCCTTAGTATAATGAGATTAAGGTTGATGTTGAGGCTAAACCTATTGTTGAAATTATTACTGTTATAGGAAGAATAATTCTTGATTTTTGAGACTTTATCTTTATAGATCACGAATTTTCTGTGTATGACACAATTAGGGCTGAGAATCTAATACGTATGTAATAGTAAAGTGTAATTGTAGTTAATACAACCATAATGGTTATAATAGTTGTTATGTTGTTTTCTATTAATGATTGTATTACAATTCATTTTGGTAGAAACCCGAGAAATGGTGGTAAACCACCTAGGGATAGGAGGGATAAAAATATTATGAATTTAATTTCAGTTTTTATATTTCTGGCCGAATAAATTTGGTTTATAAAAAATAGGTTTATTTGTTTAAATAATAAAACCATAATTAATCTTAATAGTGAATAAATAAGAAAGTATACTTCTCAGACGTTTTCTCTGACTGTTAGGGATCTAATTATTCACCCTGAGTGTCTAATTGAGGAATATGCTAGAAGTTGGCGTAGAGATGTTTGATTTAAACCACCTATTGCCCCAATAATAATTCATAGAATGATAATTGTTCAAATGAAAGTTCTTAGTTGAATACAATAAGATAATACCATTATTGGGGCAATTTTTTGTCATGTTATTAGTGTCAAACAGTTATTTCATCTTGAAGCTCCTATTACTTCTGGAAATCAGAAATGAAAAGGTGCAGCCCCAATCTTTAATAATAATCTAGATCTGATTATTATTGATGGAATAAATTCTGTTTCTCACCCTATTAGATACTTTATTTGAATCAGCAAAATTGAAAATAATAGTTTTGTCGATACTATTGCTTGGACAACAAAATATTTAATTGATGACTCATTTATTATTATATTTTTATTTCTTGTTAGGAGCAGAATAAATGAAAGTAAGTTCATCTCAAGTCCTATTCAAACTCCGAATCAAGAGTTTGATGAAATGGACAGGATCGTTCCTATCATTAATGTTGATAGGAAGAGAAGTTTTGTAGAGTTGTTGGTCATTAAAAAGGAGAGGATTGATACCTCTATAAATGGGGTATGAACCCATTAGCTTGTTTAGCTTACCTTTTTACATTAAGGTGTATGATGCACATTAGTTTTTCATACTAAAGGAGATTTTCTGTCTTATGTAATTTTTAATGAAGGTAATTTTATTTACTTGATTTACCCTATCAAGGTAACCCTTTAATCAGACACTTCATTTATATTTAATATATAAATTAAAAGTTTTTTTAAAAAACTTGTTTATGTATTATTTTGGTTATTTCTAATTTATCTCGGTTCGGATAATTTGAATATATATATATATATATATATATATATATATATATATAATTTATATAATATATTACATTTAATTAAATTTAAATACCTATAATGTTATTTTATTATTATTAAATGATTATTTTAATACATTTATTTACCTAGGATTATAGCAACTTATGTTTTTAGCTTAAAATAGGTTATTATATTATAAATTATATAATAATATGTAATTTAATATAAAATATTATTTTAATTGGCTATAATAAATATATTTAATTATATTAAATATAAATTATTATAATTATATAAATAATTATATTAATTATATAATTATAAAATTATCTACAATTAGATTATTTAACTAATAGATATTTAAGTTAATTTAATATCAACTTAATTTTATATTAATAACATATTACATTAAGTTACATAATTGTATGAAATAGATTTATTAAATTATTTAATCTTTCTTTATTATTAGTGAAAAGAAAGATTAAATAATGAAGAATATAATACATTTATCTGTATACATGTTCCATCTTAATCTTTATTTATATATAATAGAGAAGTTGTTGTGGTCATTTTTTTTGTGAATGTTTGTGATTTTTTTCTTTAAATATTTGAATCTTTTATTTTTTCTTAATTTTATAAATTTTAAAATAACTTATTTTGTTTCCAAAAGTTTTATTCTTGCTTGTTTATTCACTTTTTCTTTGTATTATATGTAAGTTTCGTTAAACTAAAAGTTCTTTTTGCAGTAATTTGATTTAATTATCAAGTGATTTTGGATTTAGCAATTGATTTAGTATCGGCATAATTCATGCCAGCAGCCGCGGTTATACGATTGATACAAGTGAATATTATTGGTTAAAACAGTTGTTTATATTTTTAGGGTTAAAATATAAACTTGTAAGGTGAAATGTTAAAATTTATTTGTAGCTCTTTTTATGAATCTGTGAAATTTAAATAATAAACTAGGATTAGATACCCTATTATTTTAAATGTTAATTATATTTACCAGGGTACTATTAGATAAGGTCTTTAAACCCAAAGAATTTAGCAGTATCTCATCCCATTCAGAGGAACCTACCCCGTGATTGATAGTACACGATTTATTTTACTTAATTTATTTGTTTGTATATCTCTGTTATCAGAGAATCTTTTTAGAGTTATAATTCTCAAGATTTATAATTATAAAATATTTCTGGTCAAGGTGCAGCTTATAGTTAAGAGGAGGTGGGTTACAATAGATTTTTGTTTATAACGGATTTGATGGTGAAATACTATTAATGAAGGTAGATTTGATAGTAATTTAATTTATTTAATTTAACTGATATTGGCTCTGAGGTGTGTACACATTGTCCGTCGCTCTCATTATTGATTATTCTATTTTATTACTTTAAGTTAGCTTCAATTTAGATGAGATATGTTGTAACATAGTAGATGTACTGGAAAGTGTATCTAGTAAGAGTTTCAGGATATAACTTATTAGTAAAGTGTTTCATTTACAC
Organism: Schistocerca cancellata; assembly: GCF_023864275.1. NCBI lineage: Eukaryota > Metazoa > Arthropoda > Insecta > Orthoptera > Acrididae > Schistocerca > Schistocerca cancellata. The sequence goes on along the minus strand of NC_064626.1, from coordinate 59,838,060 downwards.
TGAAAATTTTTCTGTGCAAATTAGGATGTCTTGATTATTAATTTTATTATAGTTATTTTTTTGTTTATTTAATTATTTAATAAAAATAATTTTGTCGAATATTGTCTTAGTATATTTTGTAGAATTGATTTTTTAGATTATAGTTTATTGGTAATGTAAGTGTTTTATGAAATATTATTTTAAATTTTTAAAAGTAGATTTTATTTATTGTACCTTTTGTATCAGGCTTTATCAAAATTTTGGTATTTACTTTACTGGTCTCGATTTGGGTTGATTTATAAATAATTTATAGTTAATGTATCATAATTATTATTAAATTATTTATAGAAATGAGATGTTAATCGTTTCCCAAGATATCTAGTTATTAAGAAGAAATTTAATTTTTTTAAGTTAATTGTTTTATTTAATTTTTTAATTATTAAATATTAACTTATTTATTCTTTAAGGGATAAGCTTTGAAGTTAATAACCTATAATTTATTTTATGAAATATAATAGTAAGCTTTAAACCAGCTATATTAAACATTACGTTTGATTTTATAAATATTTTAGGTTTTTTATTAAGATTATTAATTTAATTTTAAAATTTTTGTAATAATGATACAATTAGTATATTTATTTGTATAAAATTTTTACCTTGTAAATTTATTATAAGGAATTAGACAAAATTGATTTCTGCCTGTTTATCAAAAACATGTCCTCTTGAAAATACTTTGAGGTCTGGCCTGCTCACTGAGCAGATTTTTAAAGAGCCGTGGTATTTTGACCGTGCAAAGGTAGCATAATCATTAGTCTCTTAATTAGTGGCTGGAATGAATGGCTTGATAAAAAATCAACTGTCTCTTAATAAATTTCTGAATTTAACTTTTGAGTCAAAAGGCTTAGATTCTTCTTTAGGACGAGAAGACCCTATAGAGCTTAACATTTTACTTTTATATAGTTTTTGTTTGTCTTTCTATATTTAATGATGATGTTTTGTTGGGGTGACATGAAGAATAAATAAACTCTTCATTATTATATCATTTATTTATGTTTGTTGTTTTGATCCATAATTTATGATCATAAGATTAAGTTACCTTAGGGATAACAGCGTAATTGTTTTTGAGAGCTCATATCGACAAAGCAGATTGTGACCTCGATGTTGGATTAAGAAAAATTTTGGGTGCAGGAGCCCATTAATTAGGTCTGTTTGACCTTTAAATTCTTACATGATATGAGTTCAGACCGGCGTGAGCCAGGTCGGTTTCTATCCTAAGGTTATAAATTCATATTAGTACGAAAGGACCATATGATTGAAATATTTTCATTATACTGATTAATATTAATTAGATTACTATTTTGACAGATTAATGTGTTGAATTTAGAATTCATTTATGTAGATTTTTTCTACAAATAGTATTGATACTTTATGATTTATTTATGTTTATTTTGAATTTTCTTTTATTAGTTATTTGTGTTTTAATTAGTGTTGCTTTTTTAACTTTATTAGAGCGTAAGTTTTAGGTTATATTCAAATTCGAAAGGGTCCAAATAAAGTAGGATTTGCAGGAATTCCTCAACCTTTTAGTGATGCTATTAAGTTAATTTGTAAGGAGCAGCCAATTCCTATTATATCTAATTATTTACTTTATTATTTTATTCCTGTTTTTAATTTAATAATTTCCTTAGCTGTTTGAGTAATTTTTCCTTATTTAACTTATATATGTTCTTTTTCTTATGGATTTTTGTTTTTTTTTATGTTTTACTAGATTAGGTGTCTATGCTGTTATAATTGCTGGTTGGTCTTCTAATTCAAATTATTCTTTATTAGGTTCTCTTCGGTCTGTTGCTCAAACAATTTCATATGAAGTTAGTTCAGCTTTAATTTTATTATCTTTAATTATTTTAATTGGTAGTTTTAACATGTTTGATTTTATAAATTATCAGCTTTATTGTTGATTTATTATTATTTCTTTTCCTTTAGCTTTAGCTTGTTTTGCTTCTTGTTTAGCTGAAACTAACCAAACCCCTTTTGATTTTGCCGAGGGCGAATCTGAGTTAGTTTCAGGTTTTAATATTGAATCTAGTACGGGAGGTTTTACTTTAATTTTTTTAGCTGATTATACTAGAATTGTTTTTATAAGAAAATTATTAGCTTTAATTTTTTTAGGCAGTGATTTTTATTCTTTTATATTTTTTATTAAACTTGCTGTTATATCTTTTGGTTTTATTTGAGTTCGGGCTACATTGCCACGTTTTCGTTATGATAAGTTAATGTACTTAGCTTGAAAAAGTTTTTACCTTTATCTTTGGATTTTTAAATTTTGTTTGTTGGTTTAAAGATTTTATTTATATCATTTATTTAGTGAAATTTTTTAAGAAAACTTAATAGAACCGTTAAACTTCTAGTTTTATGTTTTCAAAACATATGCTTTTCCTAAGCTAATTAACTTATTATTCCTTAATTAGTTTATCTCATGTGTTTGCAACATGGACATTAATTAAGAAGTATGTGAAGTAAATAATTGTTAAGATTTGTCCTGTTATAATATAAGGTTCTTCAGCAGGTCGTTTACCAATTCATGTTAATAAACATACAACAACTACTATAATTCAAAATAAAATCTGATTAATAGGATAGAATTGAATACCTCGGAATGGTGTTTTGTTATAAAATGGTAAAATTATTAAGATTCTAATTCATAGAAATAATGCAATAACACCTTCTAGCTTATTAGGAATTGATCGAAGAATTGCGTATGCAAATAAGAACTATCATTCTGGTTGAATATGAACGGGGGTTACTAACAGGTTAGCAGGTACAAAATTACCTGGATCTCCTAGGAGGTAAGGATTAATCAAGCATAGTATGATTAATAATGATGTTATTAATACAAATGTAATAGAATCCTTGAAAGTAAAATATGGGTGAAATGGAATTTTTTCGATATTTCCATTTAGTCCTAAAGGGTTATTTGACCCTGTTTGGTGTAGAAAAAATAAATGAATTGCTGCCATTGCAGCAATAATAAATGGTAATACAAAATGAAATGTAAAGAATCGATTTAATGTTGCGTTATCAACAGCAAACCCTCCCCACACTCATTGGGCTATATCTGTTCCTAAATATGGGATTGCTGATAATAAATTAGTAATTACTGTCGCACCTCAAAATGATATTTGACCTCAAGGTAAAACATATCCTATAAATGCAGTTGCTATAACTAAGAATAAAATTACTGTACCAATTATTCAGGTGTGTATGTATATGTGAGATCCATAGTAAATCCCTCGTCCTACTTGTAAATAAATACAAATAAAAAATATAGAAGCTCCATTTGCATGCAGGGTTCGAATAATTCAACCATTATTTACGTCTCGGCAGATGTGAACTACACTACTAAATGCTATTTCAATATTTGATGTATAATGTATAGCTAAAAATGGTCCAGTTACAATTTGAATAACCAAGCATAATCTTAGCAGGTACCCAAAATTTCATCAAAATGAAATATTTGTCGGTGCGGGTAAATCAACTAAAGAGTTATTAGTGATTTTAATTAAAGGATGTCTTAATCGTAAGGGTTTATTCATTAGTAAATTATCTTATTTTACGAATTGGTCCCTGGTAAATATTAGTGATTTTAACAACTGCTAATAGTGCTAAAAATAAATAAATAATTATTATTATTGTAATAATATATGTTGGTCTATTATATAGTTTTTCTAAAGATATTGTTATTTCTTGATAATTGATTGAATTATCAATATTTATGGTTTCAGTATTTTTGAAAAAGTCTATAAATATTGATATATCTAAGATAATTAATGTTGATATAATAAATACCCATATTGTTAATAATTATGGTAATTGATTTAGGTTGAAATATTTCGTTTGATGCAATTCTCGTAATATAAATAAATAGAACTAATATACCACCAAGAAACGTTAAAAATAAAATATATGATAATCAATAACTTTCCATTATTGTTCCTGTTATTAGTCCAACTAGAAAAGTTTGTAGGATAATGAAAAGCATTATTGATATTGGGTGTCTTAATTTAATAAATTTAATATTCATTACGTTTGATAGTGATATAATTATAATTTTAATCATTTCAGGGGTTAGTTTATTTAAAATATTGGTTTTGGGGACCAATGATGGAAGCTTTTTCACCTCTGAAATTTTAAAAGTGGGGGCTGGACTTATTTCCGGTTTACAAGACCGGCGTTTTCTTTAAACTATTAAAACTAATGTTTATATTCTCTGTCTTTACTTCTTTATTGGTTTATTTTGCTGGTGTTTATGTTTTTTCTTCTAAACGTAAGCATTTATTAATGGTTCTTTTGAGATTAGAATATATTGTTCTTTCTTTATTTATTCAACCATTGATGTTTGCAGCAACATGGACTATCAGCTCAGAGACCATGGCTGCGGTTACCGTTGGCACTGCATCACAGACAGGAGCACCTGTGATGGTGTACTCAACTACGAACCTGGGTCCACGAAAGGCAAAACGTCATGTTATCGGATGAATCCAGGTTCTGTTTACAGCATCATGATGGTCACATCCATGTTTGGCGACATCGCGGTGAACGCACATTCGAAGCCTGTATTCGTCATCGCCATACTGGCGTATCACCCGGCGTGATGGTATGGGGTGACATTGGTTACACGTCTCGGTCACCTGTTGTCGCATTGACGGCACTTTGAACATCGGACGTTACATTACGACCCGTGGCTCTACCCTTCATTCGATTCCTGCGAAACCCTACATTTCAGCAGGATAATGCACGACCGCATGTCGCAGGTCTTGATGAACTGTGGTATCGTGTTGAAGCTGCATGGGCAGCTGTACCTGTACACGCCATCCAAGCTCTGTTTGACTCAATGCTCAGGCATATTAATGCCCTTATTTCTCAGGATCTATGTACCCAAATTGTGTGAAACAATAATCACATGTCAGTTCTAGTATATTGTATCTGTCCAATGAATACCCGTTTATAATCTGCATTTGTTCTTGGTGAAGCAATTTTAATGGCCAATAGTGTACAATATGTATAAGAGCCAAGAGTGAATAATAAGAGTGGACACGCAAGAACGAAATCCTTGGATTACAAAGAGTGTAACACATGGTTGTAATCTTTCACCCATGTTGTTCAGCGAGTACATCGAAGAGGCAATGATGGAAATAATAAAATAGTTCAGGAGTGGGATTAAAATTCAAGGTTACAGTATATTAATGATAAGATTTGCTCATGACATTGTTATCCTCAGCGAAAGTGAAGAACAGTTACATGATCTGCTGAATGGAATGCACATTCTAAACAGTACAGAATACGTAGTGAAGGTAGATTAATAAAAGACGAAAGTAATGAGAAATAGCAGAAATGAGAACAGCGAGAAACTTAACATTGGTGTTGATGTCAAGAAATAGATGCAGTTAAGGAATTCTACTACCTAGGCCGCGAAATAAGCAATGACGGATGGACCACCGAGGACATCAAAAGCAGACAAGCACTGGAACAAAGGGCATTTCTGGTGGCCAAGAAAAATTTACTAGTATCAATAGTAGGAGTTAATTTGAGAAAGAACTTTCTGAGAATGTATGTTCGGAGCACAGCACTGTGTAGTGGTGAAACATGGACTGTGGGAAAACTGGAATTGAAGCGAATTGAAGCATTTGAAAAGTAATTGGATTGATAAGGTAGGAGTGTGGAGTTTTTGCGCAGAATCGAAGAGGAAGGGAATATGTGGAAAACACTGAAAAGGAGGAGGGACAGGATGATAGGACGTCTGTTAAGACACGATAGAATGACTTCCATGGTACTAGAGGGAGCTGTAGAGGGCCGAAACTGTGCCAAAAATAATTGAGGGTTTAGGCTGCAAGAGCTACTTTGAGATGAAGAGGTTGGCACATGACAGGAATTCGTGGCGGGCCGCAACAAACCAGTCAGAAGGCTGATGACTAAAAAAAAAAAAAAATAAAAATGAAAATAAATAAATAAATCGATACTCAATTGTGGATGTATTTATTTTATTTTGATTCTGTTTGTAATTGTTGGCTTGTTTCTTGATTTTTTTAAAATTCTATTTTGATATTACTTTTAACACATGGTTTGGCACATGACGGTCACTATGTTTCGTGCGCGGCCGTCTTCTACCAACGCATCATTCCGTATCTCGACTACACTTGTGGCGACCACGCGCCGCACGTTGCAAGTTCTCTTGCGTTGTTTTTTGATGTTCTCTTAATTTTTCCTCCGTTTTTTCTACCTCTGACCGCTCAGTTTTCTTCGTTTATTTTGTTGACTATGGGTGCGACACAAGTCTTTCGTTCTGACTAATCCAACCATATCAACTTCATATTATATTTGGGCAGTGAATCCCCGCTATTGTTATAACAAACAAATGTTCAGTGAAAACAATTTCTTATTAGAATTTCTTCATGTCCCTTCCGCAGTCCTGTATACCTGAAGACGGGGTTTTTAATGGGCAGAAATCCATCGCGATTTTGATCCAATGACACTATTTACAGCAGAAGCGGTAAGTTGTCTGATTCTGTAGCTAAAAAATAGAAAATCTTGGAAAGGTGGCTTGTTAGGTGTGTAACTCGTATTAGCAATTAACCGAATAGATTAGCACATGAACGGAAAAACACTTTAATATATAAAATCAAATAAAAACATAAATAGGTAAAGGCAGTAAACAAGTATATTTCCTTCAGATTTCACTAAAAAGTTGCTCTGAGCACGGCCTAATAATATTCCATTAATTAATGAAACAATTCAGTGGCCTCTTCTCGTGCTTTATAAGGACGGCTAAATCCCAGATTACAATTTTGGAAACTTCCGTTCTCTGACAGGAGATTGAACGCTATGCAATAAATGAAGGTTAATCAAACTGCTTTTATACTGACTGTAAAAGTAGAATTATCCTAGAATTCGGCCAACTGTCCAAGGCGACTAACTTTGTCTAAAACTGACCAGAAAAATGATTCGAACAACAGATCTTGAACAGTGCAGATAATGATAACAAAATAATTCGAACAACAGCTCTAAAAGTGACCAGGAAATGATCGTAGTATACACTCATGTGGAAAACTGAAGGACAAAAGTAACGTTCACAATAAATGACACTGCCAAGCAACACTGTTCGATCAAACATAGACCACCAGTAGAAAGAATTGCTACACTATACTACAGAAGGTAATTGACACAAATATGCAACGAGACGAACAAAAATGACAGTTTTATTCACAGTCAATAATTATACTGAAGTCATCGCGATTCATGATAGTTAGTCCCTTGAACATTACAGAACATAGGATATGGTTCTTAATGTGGTCTATGATCATACGGCACGGACAGCAGTGCATGTTCTGCAATGTGTTCCCATGCTGTCTACGAGGCTGGTACGGAATTCTTGTGGAAGGGCGTTCCATTTCTCCTCCAGGTCAGCTGACAACTTCCGGATGGTTGTAGGTGCATGGAGACGTGCTGCAGTAAATAGCTGACAAAGATGCGCGATGGGATTTGGGTCGAGGGAATTGGTAGTCCATCCCCCCCCCCCCCCCCCGAATTCACTCTCATCCCAAGAGCTGCTCCGTCTGCACTGTTCGATGCTGTCTTGCATTGTCATCCATAAAAATGAGGGCAGGTTCGAATGCATCCCACAACACACGTACATGGGGAAGGAGTACTGTGTCACAAAAGCATTGTCGGATGAGTGTAAAACGTACAAAGGTTTGGAGGGCAGTACGCCCTTGCAACAGTATACCTCCCCGCCCAATACCATCTGGACCACCAAAACGATGTTCGGCGGTGATGGACGTACCCTCAGCAGGTGAGAAGTGCCAACACCTACTGCATCCAGGAAGATTGTCCAACATGTGACCAAAGTGTTTCAACAACGTACAATGACTGGTCAACACTATTGTGACACTGTACTCCTTTCACATGTACGCCTGTCCACGGGCGCATTCGGGTCTGACTTCGTTATTATGGATGATAAGGTATGACTGCATCGAACAGTTCAGATGGCGTAGCTCTCGTAACGAGAAGATATTTGGCGAATGGATTGGCCTGCTCGTACTCCCAAGTTAAAATCCCTCCAAACAGGTGTGGGCTATGCTGCGGAGATGTGCGACGGCGCGTGTATTGAACTTACACACGGCGACTTGGGAGGTGGTGATCCGTCCCCTCCCGCTCATTACCCTTCTTCTTCGTCTAACGCCCCACCCTCCACCCCTCCCCACACAGGTCCTCTCATATGCGACAGAGGCAGAACAGAGGCAAACTGTGGTGTTGATCTTTGCGACTGGTCACTGTGGTGAGGTAACCACCTCTCCCAGTAGCGACTGTTGTCTGTAGCATACAGCAAATCTACGACAGACTTGTGACACACGTCACTTCGCTACAGTCAGGGAATCGAGTGTGAACGTCATGTATGCCACTGATCCGTCTAGCAAGTGCCTTACGAGCTGACCTCCTGAGGTGTTTATGAAGAGAATCAGTGGTTTATTACGAACGTATCAGCGGTTTTCTTTCTACCATGCTTGCTTAAAGCGTTTGTTGTAGCATAGAACTGGTTTGTAGAACCCTTGGTACCGTTTGTTGGTACAGCCTGGAACCCCGCGACCGCTACGGTCACAGGTTAGAATCTTGCCTCGGGCGTGGATGTGTGTGATGTCCTTAGGTTAGTTAGGTTTAACTAGTTCTAGGTTCTAGGGGACTGATGACCTCATCAGTTAAAACACATAGTACTCTGAGCCATTTGAACCATTCGAACCGTTTGTCGCATTCGCCTTAGCCTTTCTTTAGTCACATGACGAACGTGACGTGACCTTGTATGGCAGCTCTGACCCACTACGTTATGCTGAAATCTGCTTCCTGCCTCGCCAGAAATGCCAATACTGTGTTTTGCCCTGACCGAGACTCGATGGCAAATGTTTTTATTACGGTCGCCTCATGTCGACATAGCTGTAATACAGCGGGGTAGCCCAGCTGTGGGATTTTGAAAATTTCACGTTTTATTGCTCTATACAAGGTTGGCATGCAACTTACGCCTCTACTCAAAAAATAATTGGCCCGAATTTTTAGGGAAACAAAAGAAATTGACATTTAATATAATAATCTCAGTCCATTTATCCCAGCCTCCCCCCCCCCCTTAACCGTGGACCTTGCCGTTGGTGGGGAGGCTTGCGTGCCTCAGAAATACAGATAGCCATACCGTAGGTGCAACCACAACGCAGGGGTATCTGTTGAGAGGCCAGACAAACGTGTGGTTCCTGAAGAGGGGCAGCACCCTTTTCAATAGTTGCAGGGGCAACAGTCTGGATGATTGAATGATCTGGCCTTGTAACACTAACCAAAATGGCCTTGCTGTTCTGGTACTGCGAACGGCCGAAAGCAAGGGGAAACTACAGCCGTAATTTTTCCCGAGGGCATGCAGCTTTACTGTATGTTTAAATGACGATGTCGTCCTCTTGGGTAAAATATTGCGGAGGTAAAATAGTCCCCCATTCTGATCTCCGGGCGGGGACTACTCAAGAGGACGTTGTTATGAGGAGAAACAAAACTGATGTTCTACGGATCGGAGCGTGGAATGTCAGATCCCTTAATCGGGCAGGCAGGTTAGAAAATTTAAAAAGGGAAATGGATAGGTAGATATAGTGGGAATTAGTGACGTTCGGTGGCAGGAGGAACAAGACTTTTGGTCAGGCGATTACAGGATTATAAATACAAAATCAAATAGGGATAATGCAGGAGTAGGTTTAATAATGAATAAAATATCACGAGTGCAGGCAAGCTACTACAAACAGCATAGTGAACGCATTGTTGTGGCCAAGATAGACACGAAGCCCACGCATACTACAGTAGTACAAGTTTATATGCCAACTAGCTCTGCAGATGACGAAGAAATTGATGCAATGTATGATGAGGTAAAAGAAATTATTCAGGTAGTGAAGGGAGACAAAAATTTAATAATCATGGGTGATTGGAATTCGGTAGTAGGAAAGGAGAGAGAAGGAAACATAGTAGGTGAATATGGATTGGGGCTAAGAAATGAAAGAGACAGCCGCCTGGTAGAATTTTGTGCAGAGCATAACTTAATCATAGCTAATACTTGGTTTAAGAATCATCAAAGAAGGTTGTGCACATGGAAGAGCCCTGCAGATACTAGAAGGTATCAGATAGATTATATAATGGTAAGACAGAGATTTAGGAACCAGGTTTTAAATTGTAAGACATTACCAGGGGCAGATGTGGACTCTGACCACAATCTATTGGTTATGAACTGTACATTAAAACTGAAGAAACTGCAAGAAGGTGGGAATTTAAGGATATGGGACCTGGATAAACTGAAAGATCCAGAGATTGTACAGGGTTTCAGGGAGAGCATCAGGGAACAATTGACAGGAATGGGAGAGAGAAATACAGTAGAAGAAGAATAGGTAGCTTTGAGGGATGAAATAGTGAAGGCAGCAGAGGATCAAAGAGGTAAAAAAAAGAGGGCTAGTAGAAACCCTTGGGTAACAGAAGAAATATTGAATTTAATTGATGAAAGGAGAAAATATAAAATTGCAGTAAATGAAGCAGGCAAAAAGGAATACAGACGTCTCAAAAATGATATCGACAGGAAGTGCAAAATGGCTAAGCAGGGATGGCTAGAGGACAAATGTAAGGATGTAGAGGCTTATCTCACTAGGGGTAAGATAGATACAGCCTACAGGAAAATTAAAGAGACCTTCGGAGAGAAGAGAGCCACTTGTATATCAAGAGCTCAAATGGAAACCCACTTCTAAGCAAAGAAGTGAAAGCAGAAAGGTGGAAGGAGTATATAGAGGGCCTATACATGGGCGATGTACTTGAGGACAATATTATGGAAATGGAAGAGGATGTAGATGAAGATGAAATGGGAGATATGATATTGCGTGAAGAGTTTGACAGAGCACTGAAAGACCTGAGTCGAAACAAGGCCCCTGCAGTAGATAACATTCCATTAGAACTACTGACAACCTTGGGAGAGCCAGACCTGACAAAACTCTACCATCTGGTGAGCAAGATGTATGAGACAGGCGAAATACCCTCAGACTTCAAGAAGAATATAATAATCCCAATCCCAAAGAAAGCAGGTGTTGACAGATGTGAAAATTACAGAAATAACAGTTTAATAAGTCACAGCTGCAAAATACTAACGCGAATGCTTTACAGACGAATGGAAAAACTGATAGAAGCCGACCTCGGGGAAGATCAGTTTGGATTCCATAGAAATGTTGGAACACGTGAGGCAATACTGACCCTACGACTTATCTTAGAAGAAAGATTAAGGAAAGGCAAACCTACGTTTCTAGCATTTGTAGACTTAGAGAAAGCTTTTGACAATGTTGATTGGAATACTCTCTTTCAAATTCTGAAGGTGGCAGGGATAAAATACAGAGAGCGAAAGGCTATTTACAATTTGTACAGAAAGCAGATGGCAGTTATAAGAGTCGTGGGATATGGAAGGGAAGCAGTGGTTGGGAAGGGAGTGAGACAGGGTTGTAGCCTATCCCTGACGTTATTCAATCTGGATATTGAGCAAGCAATAAAGGAAACAAAAGATATGTTTGCAGTAGGTATTAAAATCTATGGAGAAGAAATAAAAACTTTGAGGTTCGCCGATGACATCGTAATTCTGTCAGAGACAGCAAAGGACTTGGAAGAGCAGTTGAACGGAATGGACAGTGTCTTGAAAGGAGGATATACGATTAACACCAACAAAAGTAAAACGAGGATAATGGAATGTAGTCGAATTAAGTCGGGTGATGCAGCTAGAATTAGATTAGGAAATGACACACTTAAAGTAGTAAAGGAGTTTTGCTATTTGGGGAGCAAAATAAGTGATGATGGTCGAAGTAGAGAGGATATAAAATATAGACTGGGAATGGCAAGGAAAGCGTTTCCAAAGAAGAGAAATTTGTTAACATCGAGTATTGATTTAAGTGGCAGGAAGTCGTTTCTCAAAGTATTTGTATGGAGTGTAGACAAGTATGGAAGTGAAACGTGGACGATAAATAGCTTAGACAAAAAGAGAATAGAAGCTTTCGAAATGTGGTGCTCCAGAAGAATGCTGAAGATTAGATGGGTTGATCACATAACTAATGAGGAGGTATTGAATAGAATTGGGGAGAAAGGAAGTTTGTGGCACGACTTGACTAGAAGAAGGGATCGGTTGGTAGGACATGTTCTGAGACATCGAGGGATCACCAATTTGGTATTGGAGGTCAGCGTGGAGGGTAAAAATCGTTGAGGGAGACCAAGAGATGAATACACTAAACAGATTCAGAAGGATGTAGGTTGCAGTAGGTACTGGGAGATGAAGCTTGCACAGGATAGAGTAGTATGGAGGCCTGCATTAAACCAGTCTCAGGACTGGAGACCATAACAACACCAGTCCATTTATAAAATTATTTATTTACTTAACTCATGTGACAATTTCTCTTCTCCTTTCTGGTACAATCCATTCCAGATGGATCTCGTGTTTGTGATTTATCACTGCTTTCCTTATTTTACTCGTTAGGAATAGATCAACTGCTCAAAAGACTGCTAGTACTGCGTTACTAGTGGTCGCTACACTAAAGTAACTGTATTCTGCTTTCGACCACGTTGATATTCCTGAATACGTCTTAACATTGGATCGACAGCAATCTGCCGCTTTTCTACATCAATCAAAATTTCTATGCTTTATAGTGCTGTAGAATCGAGTATGTACTTTTCAAAGGAAATGTTTTAGGTAGGTAAAATGCTGGGATGGTGCACTGTTGTGTTCAAACCACATCCTTTCGTTGACCACAAGAGGTACAGTCTCCAGGAACTGTGGTAACACTTCTCTCGGGAGCACCAGGTAACGCGCACCATTGGAGCCAGCAGGCGGCATATAATGTTCTATTAGGCGACCTTGGACAGTGTCCGTCTATATGGTAATCGTTGCTGTTGGTCACCGTTGTGGATGGCGTGAGGACTGTCCCACTCCAGACATGGCTGTTGCGACTTCTGAACATACCATCACATCTACATCTATATTTACACTCCGCAAGCCACCCAACGGCGTGTGGCGGAGGGCACTTTACGTGCCCCTGTCATTACCTCCCTTTCCTGTTCCACTCGCGTGTGGTTCGCGGGAAGAACGACTGCCGGAAAGTCTCCGTGCGCGCTCGAATCTCTCTAATTTTACATTCGTGATCCCCTCGGGAGGTATAAGTAGGGGGAAGCAATATTTTCGATACTTCATCCAGAAAAGCACCCTCTCGAAACCTGGACGGCAAGCTACACCGCGATGCAGAGCGCCCCTCTTGCAGAGTCTGCCACTTGAGTTTGCTAATCATCACTGGTGAATGAGCCCTCATCGGTGAACAGTGCAAACTGTACGAAGTTCGGCACAACAATACTGCGGTGGATAATCTTTTGTAAGCCGTCTTCGCCAGGCCTTCTTCGTAAGGCCTCGTCGCTACTGCTGTGGAGGTCGAGTTGCCACTGTTGTTACGGTAGGCCGAGTCTGTGAGTTCGTGGAACGGCTTCTGGTGCAGTACACCGCTAAGACAATTTCTCCCTGCCACTATTGCACAGCTATGCCCCAGGGTCAGGTAACAGGATAAGAGAACATAGGTTCTACAACACTCCAACAAATTAGTAACTGTACAACACTCCAACAAATTAGTAACAAAGTCAAATGGCTCTGAGCACTATGGGACAACTTCTGAGGTCACGAATCCCCTAGAACTTAGAACTACTTAAACCTAACTAACCTAAGGACATGACACACACCCATGCCCGAGGCAGGATTCGAACCTGCGACCGTAGCGGTCTCGCCGTTCCAGACTGTAGCGCCTAGAACCACTCGGTCACCGCGGCCGGGCAGTAACAAAGTCACACAAATGAGTTAAAAGACTTATTTATCTGTGTGACTTGTCGAATAACGAAGGCCGGGTGTTTGTGTTGTCCTCCTCATTTCATCATCATCCAGGAAAGTGGCGAAATTGGACTGAGCAAAAGATTGGGTAATTGTACGTGCGCTGATAACCACGCAGTTGAGCGCCCCACAAACCAAACATCATCATCATCATCACGAAGGCCGGCCGGAGTGGCCGAGCGGTTCTAAGCGCTACAGCCTGGAACCGCGCAACTGCTACCGCCGCAGGTTCGAATCCTGCCTCAGGCATGGATGTGTGTGATGTCCTTAGGTTAGTTAGGTTTAAGTAGTTCTAAGTTCTAGGGGACTGATGACCTCAGAATTTAAGTCCCATAGTGTCAGAGCCATTTGAACCCTTTGAATAACGAAGTCTGTAACACGGTATGTAATATAACACAAAAAAGCTCTCAATGGCTAGGTGCAAATAATCGTAGGTAAACTTCACAGTACATAGCAAACGCAATTTACAACAACTGTCTGTTCACTTCTAAGAGTTCACTGAACGACGTTCCCTGTCTAAGTAAGGCCTGCCGTTTCTAAGTCGGCCCTGGACGATGATCTCTAACCAAGCGGGCCAGAGCTGCTCTTCTCTTTTCCGAGTAGGAGTCTGTCCGTTGTCGTCCCGTCATTGGCGGATTGTATTCACCTAATTAGCCAAGCCGAGGTCGGTATCTTTACCGAGCGAGGTGGCGCAGTGGTTAGCACACTGGACTCGCATTCGGGAGGACGACGGTTCAATCCCGTCTCCAGCCATCCCGATTTAGGTTTTCCGTGATTTCCCTAAATCGTTTCAGGCAAATGCCTGGATGGTTCCTTTGAAAGGGCACGGCCGATATCCTTCCCCATCCTTCCATAACCCGAGCTTGCGCTCCGTCTCTAATGACCTCGTTGTCGACGGGACGTTAAACAACACTAACCTAACCTAACCGATATCTTCATCCTCTGCGCCGCCCGTGGCGATTGGTGGAAGTCACGCAGATGGCGTGTTTTTATGGTGGTGGCACCAGCTCGCATCTTTACTCCTGTGGTGCTTTTTCCCTGGCCATGTCGTGTTCTGTCGACACAGCATAATCCATAGACAGGACTGAATGCAGGGCTCAAAATCCGTTGGCCCTAGTGCAATCGCACATTCTTTATGGCAGGGATGTAGTACCTGGTCCTTCCACTCTGTTCTTGAAGTGTGCATTTCACGGACAAGTTGAAGGCTACTTACCGCTGGGTGGTCGGCCCAATATTCAACACCATTGACTCAAAAGCGAGAGTGTGACAGAACTGCACACGCCGTTGCGATACATGCATTGAGACTGGCGGTCGTCGCTTTAAGGGGCTCCGGAAAGGCTCAAAATCATGAAAAGTTCAATTTTTACTTTTTTGCGTTTTCTGAATCTGCAGACTATTACCTTTTAATAGATATATAATTTATTCAATTCCGAAGACTACAACTATTTTTAAATTTTTGTTGAAATGTGTTCTACATGGGCGTGACCCACTGTGGCGCTGTTGAACTGCTGTCAAATGGAGTTATTATTAACGTCCGTGTTCATCAGGTACATTTTAGTGATCTGAGATAAAGTATGCGTTGTGGCTAACCTGTGATGGTTCAATATATATCGCTGGTGTGATTGTCGATTGTTTCATGTTTATTTACTCTGTCGTTATCTCGAAAATATTCGTAATTATTTATGTTTCTTGAGTCTCTGTTTTGTTGAAGTATAATAATGAGTAAAAGTAAAGTTGCTGTTGCGACTTTCAATGAGGGAAACATTGTAAGGTGCAAGGTATTTAGAAATATGGGAATGAAGATAGGTTCTAACATGGTACGAGCGATACTTGCTTTAGACAAGGAACGCCTTCGGGCTGCAGACAGGGCTGTAAAGAGTCTAGAAATACAAGCAAGAGTAAACAGGAGGAGGAACAAAAGGAACCTGGAGGAGGAAATTGCAGAGGATGAAGATAATCCATCCTATGGACCTGGAATGCACTAAAAAGTTAATCCAATCTTTGTCGCTCGATTCCAGAAACTTTTATTTTCTCATACTAATTACATGTTTTCTAAGGATCTTCCTAACATATTTGTTTCAAACTTTCCGTAAATGTTACACAGTACCTTCTGCATAATTTAACACAGCCTTTTTCCAAAAAACTGTATATTTTTGAATATATAAATAAAAAATTGCAAAAAGATGTTGTGAATTTTCATTACAATTGAAAAAAATCATCTTTAATAACTGAACTAAAATTTTGTAAAATCCCTGTGTTAAGTTGTAGCCCATATTCCAATAAATAATCTGTAAAAAGTTCAACTTCCTACCTCAAATACTTTGTGAGGAAAGATGTAATTTATAAGCTTTATTTTAACATTGCAAGTATAGGGCGTTCCGGAGCCCCTTAAGAATGACTGTGAGCTACGTTGTTGTTATGCAGTGTACGCTGCGTATGTCCACAACACCATAAGTATGTACTTACGTCCAGTTGTTCCCTGTCGGCAGCGCAAAGCCGGCTGAATACAGCAAGTGCAGCTCGCAAATGACGGCACTCCATGTATAGCAAGCCACAACACCACTATACTTATAAGCGGAACACGTCCTTTCCGAACGTTCGGCCCTTCTCCCGTGCATAGAAGTGGTACTAATATTATGAAGCGCAAGTTTTTTCTTCCCTATGACGCGTTTTGAACTGAGGGAACTTTTATACAGCCTTGTTACAAAGCTGGTGTTACTAGTTAGATATCGAATATTTAGATGTAGTTGCGAAAAGGACTTGTAATTTTCGTCGATGATTCACCACATTGAACATCTACTCGTTGTATAATTGTGTTTTCCGCAGTATGAACTTTACCACCCGAAGCTATTGGATACTATCAAATCTTCTTCATTTGCGTGGTTATACTGTGCGCAGTCGCTTCATAATTGGTATGGTATACAATGATGTACCACAATAGGTTCACATACAGAATAGGAATATCTGAAGAAAAGGAGAAACGTGACATAAACAGTGGCCTTAAGACGAATAATTCAATACAGAAACACATCCCAAAACCAAAAACAGACAAAAGTCTGTTATCTGTCAGCTCAGTTTTAGGGAGTGAGACGTGACCTTCATTAAGATGACTGGCAGGACGTTCAATACAAGCTATAAAGAGTACATTAGGGTATAGACCTACAGTAAAATCAACATGTTCAGACCACCTGATTTTTGGATTGCAACAGTGTAAACTTTGAGATTATACTCGCAAAACTAACAAATTAAAATTTTTCTTCATGTGCTGCACAGTGGCTCCACTGATACCTTACATCTCGCAAACAGTGTAAATGTTGGAACAGAAAGGTCGCAATGGAGGGATGTAATGTGATGTGTCCCTCAAGGATCAGTACTGGGTCTAAACTGTTCTCATTATAATTATGAAATGATAATTAAATGAACACCCTAGCTGCAAACAGGCGTTGATGTACTTCATTGAGGAAATATTGAAAATGTGTGCCCCAACCGGGACTCGAACCCGGGATCTCCTGCTTACATGGCAGACACTCTATCCATCTGAGCCACCGCGGGCACAGAGAATACTGCGTCTGCAGGGACTTATCCCTTGCACGCTCCCCGTGAGATCCACATTCCTAACATGTCCACACCACTACATTTGTAGTGCGCCTAATAGATGTTTGCCCATCGTACTCATGTAGTGGTGTGGACATGCTAGGAATGTGGATCTCAAGGGGAGCGTGCAAGGCATAAGTCCCTGCAGACGAACTATCCTCTGTGCCCGCGGTGGCTTAGATGGATAGAGCGTTTGCCATGTAAGCAGGAGATCCCGGGTTCGAGTCCCAGTCGGGGCACACATTTTCAACATGTCCCCAATGAAGTACAACAACGCCTGTTTGCAGCTAGGGTGTCCATTTAATTATCATTTCGTTTCTAGCAAAGCTGCATGGTCATCCACGGTAACTGTTCTTTCGGGAACATATACTACCGTCATATATCATTATAATTATGTTAATGACGTGTCCGCTACTCTCTCCCACTGAAAATATCACCTACAAGAAGACGAAATTGAGTTGTATCTATTCGCCAGTGCAAATGACCTGTGAACAGCCAACCATTGGTCGCAGAGCATAGGTTTGAAACTTAAAGCACCTAAAGCTCTCTTATTCGCTACGACTTACTACCCCCCAGTTCAGAGAATTCCATCCACCATTAATCCTAAATGGCGCAGAATTAACCTATCCCTCTTTTTTAAAGAACTTGGGGATAATTCTGGACCATCACTTGGAATGGACAGAACACACAACAGCGGTCTATAAGAATGTGTCAGCGTCAGTTCGCTCACTACAGAAATGTAAAAAAAAAATAAAAAAAAAGCATTTCCTTCCGAGAATAAAAACAAGTTCGCAAAGTCATTAATACTCCCCATACTTCAATACTGTGATTCCATTCTTCAAGCAGTTTCTTACGAAAGCACACACAGGGTGGAATTAGCCATGAATGCTTGTATACGACACAATGTGACGTAGGCTTTTTTGACCAAATTTCATCAGTCTTCGAACAATTATCACGGCTGCGTGCCGCTAAGTGTAGAGACCATCATACTCTCTGCTTCCACTAACGTCTTCTACTTCACTGCTCTCGTTCTTATTTGCCTTCAACTCTTACTCTGCTATATGAACAGCACAGCAGAAATACTCGTCAACTAAGTGAAAATCCCTTTTTGCCATCATAAAGCACTGCAATGTTTTTTAAGTTATTTTCAGTATCAGAAACCGAAATTTGGAACAATCTTCCTGAAAATATGAATTCTGTTAAAGCAGCTATCTCTCCCACAATCTGCGAAGCTGATACTCGTCTGTCCCTCTCGCCACAACCTTTCCCTACCCATTTTCGTCAAAGTTGTTTCTTTATATTCTGCTCTTTGCTAATGGTAACAGTCACTGCCATTTCCTCTTCTGACAATACGAAACACGGCTTCAGATGCGCTAAGGTAACCTTTAAATGCCTTTTATTATTATTATTTGTGACAGTTTTATTATTATTTTATTATTATTGTTACTGTTACTATCATTATTATTATTAGGAATATTTTGTTATATCTATGGTATGTTTCCGGTTAGTTGCAAGAAAGAACCTTAAGGCCCTAATGTAGTAACGTCAAATAAGCAATAAGTGAATAAATAAAAATTTATTTGAATTGAATGACTTGTCATTGTTTACAGAACCGACAAAAAATTGTCTGTAACATAGAGCGCAATGATACGACAAAACTTAGCTGCAAAACCTGTAGCAAAATGCATGCAGTTTCATTGGTAGACACATCTATCATTGAAACTTCCTGGCAGATTAAAACTGTGTGCCCGAGTTCGAGTCTCGGTCGGGCACACAGTTTTAATCTGCCAGGAAGTTTAATATCAGCGCACACTCTGCTGCAGAGTGAAAATCTCATTCTGGAAACATCTATCATTCCAGGATGAAGTTTCCACCATCAGCGTAAAGTACACTAGTTTTGAATGCATTTTGCCAGGTTGGATAACAATGCCAGATCTTGTTCAGCTTGCAGTTAGAATCTCCCTGCGTGTACTTCCCACTTTCCAACTACAGAAGAGTATTTCGAGCTTAAATTGCTAGATCCATATCATCTCGGAAAATGAAGCAGTGACAGATCACTTAACGGAAGCGTGGATTTATTGCACAATAAAATGTTCATTGCAGAAGTTAGTGTTAAGTTGGTTTTAGGCCAGTAGTTTCCACACTATCGATCATCCAAGAAGCAATGGGAGTTAGAAAATCTTCTTTTGAAGGTGCGAGGGAACTACTTGAGACATTCAGCTTGCAGTTCAGATTGTCATTCGGGCCAGAATAACTTGGACGGCAAAAACAGTGTAAATAAAATTTGGTGATCTGGATCCGAGTCCCAATCTGGCACAAAATTTTATCCTTAAATTCTCTAATTGTCCTCTTTCAACTCCTTAACATGAAGCATGTAAAAAATTACTAGTTATCATGATATGTGACTATGGGTCATACATACCCTCTTGAAGAAATAGTACAGCCATTTCGACTTTGGCGCACTTTGTGTACATTGAACTCTTGTGACGTAAGTGTCGTTGGTGATTGCCAAAAGTATTTGTGTCCTAAATGAAGTGTAGAGATGCTTCGTAGGCAGTAACCCAATACATAGTTTCGTCAGTACAAATTCTACCACATCAACAAAAATTATTCAACTTCAAAAAGTTTCATCTCTTGATACATATGTGCATACACAGTGTCAAAAATACATAAAGCTGTTAACAATATTGTGGTACCATATATGGTGTGTATCTGAAGAGTCTGAGTTGTGTGGTACCAAGCTCAAAAGTATCTGAATTGTGCAAATTGGTGTGATGTTTAAAAGTAGGCAAATGATCTGAAAGAGATAAATTGGTGCCACGTTAAAAATAATCTGAATGATCTGAACTATTTATCAAAAATACGTAAAGATATTGACAATACTGGTATTACAGTATTTTCATATCTGAAACAACTATATTATTTTTCTATAATAAATAAGGTTCATCCGAATTGAGTAAATTGGCACCATGCTCAAAAGTATCCGAACGACCTGAATTCTGTGAAGTAATGCCCTATTCAAAAGTATGTGAATGACCTGTACTGTGTAAATTGATGCCATGTAAAAAAAGTATCTAAAGACTAGAATTGCATAAATTAGTGCCATGTGTAAAAGTATGTGAACGAACAGTATTATTTATCAAAAATGAAGAATCTCGTTACTCTTAATAGTATCCACGGCCAATTTATGGCAATGTTAGCATGATTATATTAATGGGAGTCACCATGTGAGCTAACCTTCGTGACCCCAGTGGTGTGTATGTCTTCTGGGGTGATAGTAGCCATCAAGATCGAAGTAATGGTCGTCACCATCTATTGGTCAGTAAGCTATTTGATCGGAGGTCATTTAGTTTCCACTGTGTGACAGCGTTAAGTTAGTATCATTAGCAGAAGATTAGAGACTTTTTCTTTTACATTTAGATAAAGCTTGCAACCTAGAATGGGAGTGCTGTAATGTTTGGCTAACGCTGAAAAATAGTTGAAAGCATAGTAACCTTACAAAGTTACTGATTTTCTATAATGTTTGGGTGACTAAAAAGTAATTGAGAATGAGTTCGTGAAAGCATAGCAGCCCTTGTTCCTTACCTATATGAATATGTATTAAATTAACATGTGGAAGGTACAATACTCTTAAGTATACTGTTTCATTGAAGTGTCATGTGGTTTGCTCTGTGTGACAGTGTAAGTCAGTCGTCATCAAGTATATCTTAACGTGTAGGTGACAGCACTGTTGCTACGTGGGTCTGTAGTACTATAGAACAGATCTTTTCGTATTTTGATAACTGATGCAAATATTTTTTTTTTATTTCTCTAAAGTATAATACAAAGTCTGAGCTATTCTAAATGACAGCTGCACTTTAACCTGTACGATCAGTAGTATCATGTTGGTTTTGTATGTTACAGAACAAATCTTTATGTATTTTCGTAAATAATGCAGGTGGTGCAAAGATCGAATTTTTGTTTCTGATCAGAGATCTGTATGGGACCTCATCCATAACTGTTACCGACTGTTACAAGACCGATTCTTCCAAAGCCATCCCGTAACTAATATAAAACCAAAAGACAGGCCGTTTGCATCAGAGTTCTTAGTCAACATCTGTGATTAACTACACTCCTGGAAATGGAAAAAAGTACACATTAACACCGGTGTGTCAGACCCACCATACTTGCTCCGGACACTGCGAGAGGGCTGTACAAGCAATGATCACACGCATAGATCATATCTATGTTGCTCGTGGGGTACCCAGCATCCAGTTGTGGCAATCAGAAGGAAAGTTCCGGCATGTGAGTGGCAATGACCCGTGGCCTTCCCAGCGTGCCCTTCTTAGAATTCACCCTTTGGTGGTCCTTGGCTGTGGAGTCTACCTATGTGCCTCAGGGCTGCCGCCTTGTCCCAGTGCACTTCCACATGGCTTCATACTTACATACACCATGCAAATCCAAATAAAAATGAAAGCAGATATACACTCCTGGAAATTGAAATAAGAACACCGTGAATTCATTGTCCCAGGTAGGGGAAACTTTATTGACACATTCCTGGGGTCAGATAATCACATGATCACACTGACAGAACCACAGGCACATAGACACAGGCAACAGAGCATGCACAATGTCGGCACTAGTACAGTGTATATCCACCTTTCGCAGCAATGCAGGCTGCTATTCTCCCATGGAGACGATCGTAGAGATGCTGGATGTAGTCCTGTGGAACGGCTTGCCATGCCATTTCCACCTGGCGCCTCAGTTGGACCAGCGTTCGTGCTGGACGTGCAGACCGCGTGAGACGACGCTTCATCCAGTCCCAAACATGCTCAATGGGGGACAGATCCGGAGATCTTGCTGGCCAGGATAGTTCACTTACACCTTCTAGAGCAAGTTGGGTGGCACGGGATACATGCAGACGTGCATTGTCCTGTTGGAACAGCAAGTTCCCTTGCCGGTCTAGGAATGGTAGAACGATGGGTTCGATGACGGTTTGGATGTACCGTGCACTATTCAGTGTCCCCTCGACGATCACCAGTGGTGTATGGCCAGTGTAGGAGATCGCTCCCCAAACCATGATGCCGGGTGTTGGCCCTGTGTGCCTCGGTCGTATGCAGTCCTGATTGTGGCGCTCACCTGCACGGCGCCAAACACGCATACGACCATCATTGGCACCAAGGCAGAAGCGACTCTCATCGCTGAAGACGACACGTCTCCATTCGTCCCTCCATTCACGCCTGTCGCGACACCACTGGAGGCGGGCTGCACGATGTTGGGGCGTGAGCGGAAGACGGCCTAACGGTGTGCGGGACCGTAGCCCAGCTTCATGGAGACGGTTGCGAATGGTTCTCGCCGATACCCCAGGAGCAACAGTGTCCCTAATTTGCTGGAAAGTGGCGGTGCGGTCCCCTACGGCACTGCGTAGGATCCTACGGCCTTGGCATGCATCCGTGCTCGTTGCGGTCCAGTCCCAGGTCGACGGGCACGTGCACCTTCCGCCGACCACTGGCGACAACATCGATGTACTGTGGAGACCTCACGCCCCACGTGTTGAGCAATTCGGCGGTACGTCCACCCGGCCTCCCGCATGCCCACTATACGCCCTCGCTCAAAGTCCGTCAACTGCACATACGGTTCACGTCCACGCTGTCGCGGCATGCTACCAGTGTTACAGACTGCGATGGAGCTCCGTATGCCACGGCAAACTGGCTGACACTGACGGCGGCGGTGCACAAATGCTGCGCAGCTAGCGCCATTTGACGGCCAACACCGCGGTTCCTGGTGTGTCCGCTGTGCCGTGCGTGTGATCATTGCTTGTACAGCCCTCTCGCAGTGTCCGGAGCAAGTATGGTGGGTCTGACACACCGGTGTCAATGTGTTCTTTTTTCCATTTCCAGGAGTGTAGATAGATTTCATGCTGAGCTGAACTTTGCAATGGCCGCTTCTTCTGTCTCCACCTACATAATGAACTGTTGAGACCGAGCTACGAGAGTGAGATGATCCGTAGGGAGAGTAAAAACGTTTATCTAGAACTGCAGTAACCTCAAGCTTCACTCTGAAGACCAGCTTTCAGATTTTAATGACGAATTTGTTTCCAACTACGGCCGCAGATACTACAGATGACCTTGGCTTGTACTATCTGTCTTTTGCACTAACATGACGACAATCACAGTAAAGCTTCGCGAGCACAAATGATTCATTTTTATAGACAATTATTACAATCTTACTTCAGACCAGTCACTCTGGTGTGCCAAGGTTTTGCTTTATAATTATTATTGCTTGTCAGGTGACTTATAAGTCATTTTAACGTAATTAGCCGAATTAACTATTAATTCTTGTTTTATTTAGTATCATTGAGTTTCTAATTCATGGTTTTGGAGGGTGTCTAACTAATTCTTGTCGAATAAGAAGGCATGTCGGTATTATTTCAGATCATGCAACACGTTACATATTGTATTTGTTGCATTTCGAAGCCGTAATCCGGTACTAAGTAAAATTCAGTTTAAGATACGGGTTTGAGAAACAGTGCATTAAAGAGCAAACCTGACTAAAAAGAAATCCTAACAGTGATGATGATGATGATGATGTCCCATACTCCGAGGAGTGTAGGGGACGGTGCGGGAGACCAGCACCGCCGACTAGGCAAGGTCGTAGCGGAGGTGGTTTGCCATTGCCTTCCTCCCACCGTAATGGGGATGAATGTGGATGATGAAGACAACACAACATCACCCAGTCATCTCGAGGCAGGGAAAATCCCTAACCCCGTCGGGAATCAAACCCGGGACCCCATGCGCAGGAAGCGAGAACGCCACCGCAAGCTGCGGACATCCTAACAATAACCTATACATATCATTAAGCACTTACCTCACAAAAATGTTCATTACACGAAATACTGCAATACAGCGAGCGTCAATACTACCAGCTAAATTAACGATTCTAGCTACTAAATCCACTAACTACTAATAGGAAAGATTTTGTTGCAAACCAAATAATGTATATCTTTTACATTAATAATGTGACATCCAGTTCAGACAAAACTATAAATTGTCACTGACATCTAGTACAAAGGTATATAATCATGAATAATATTCAATCTCCAAGTCGAACATGTACAGATCGTTAGCCTATGCTAACACTTCAGACCTCTATCCTCCATCAATGCTAACGTCTCACATATAACATCCATCACTGCTGGCTGTTCACCTCCAACTGCCCACCAGTACTTCCATCACTACTGGCGATTAACTTCCAACAACGAGTCCAACCAGCCACAGAGTCTCTTACAAAGAAAGCGCAGTCAGAGATCCACTGCAAAGCGCTACACAGCACTGCCAACACAGAAGCAGCCCACTTACAAAGATATAAAAAGGCACAATTCTCATTTCCGTTTGCTGTGCTAAACTATCATAAAAATGACGTCGTTGGATAAACATGCCAGTGGAACGTAACCACAGGTAGATCCAAGATCTAAAGTAATATGAAAAACATATTAGCCAGTGAAATCCGTGAATTTCTTATTCTTGATATATTATCTTCTTACCGCCTAAAGTGGTGGTTGCTCAGGTTCGCTTTTGTACTACCAATAACATAGCCTCATTTAGATCTAATAGGAAGTGTTAATTATCATGTTATTTCAGCCAAAATGTATTGTGGACTGTTATACAACAATAATAGAGGTAGTTTCTGGGTATAGCATTGTAACACTTATTTTGGCAGCCCACAATCATGCTGTCGGCATCAAGTGTTTCTTATCCTGTAAGTTAAATAATAACTCATTCTTCCAAAGTCAATGTATATTTTCTAAATAAGATGTCTTAGCGGTGGATAAATTACACCAGTAGGCATTTTGTCAGTTCAAAAATGGTTCAAATGGCTCTGAGCACTATGGGACTTAACTTCTATGGTCATCAGTCCCCTAGAACTTAGAACTACTTAAACCTAACTAACCTAAGGACATCACACACATCCATACCCGAGGCAGGATTCGAACCTGCGACCGTAGCAGTCCCGCGGTTCCGGACTGCGCGCCATTTTGTCAGTATCTTTGCGTATTTTTGACAGGCGTCACATATGTGGACATAACATTGACATACGCATTGTGAAGCTCTAAACATAACAATAACTTTAAGCCTATAATAGACAAAAGTAATTGATCATTGTTGAAAAGTGAGGGCATGGGTCTGTACAAGCATGGAGAGAACGAAAATGTACTGTCATGATTGGAATATGTTGTCAAGCAAATCGTCAACACTTGTCGACTCTGTCCACCTTGGTGACCGAAATGAATTGGTACAGAAATTAGTTTCCTTGCTATCTTTAAAAGCACATGGAAGGATATCTACCAAAGATAAACTTCGAGAAGCAGCTATTCATACTTGAAATTTATGATTGATGTCGAATATAAAGTGCAGAATGGAAAGCTGCCTACGAGACACTACGTTAGGTGAAAGACAACCACAACAAATAATGCATTAAATTTCGGGCATGCAGCAGCGCATACACACTTCTTCAGCTCATATTTCGGCCGCGTATCGTCGGCCATGCTCAGAGCGAGTGGCAAGACCGACGATGAGGTGTAAATCGCGGCGTTATGTGCTCCACCGCTGCGGTAGTGTGCATGCGGGTCACAGATGCTGGCCGGCGGCAAAGTGGTACACTTGCACACTTACCTGCAGTATCTGATCAAAAGCACTAGGACACCTAATAGTGGATATTAATATGGGAAGAGCCTATCCTTCGCCTTCATGACGGCTTTAATTCTGCTGGGAACACTTTCGATAAGGTGTCCGAACGTCTGTGTACGCCGGACTCTGGAGCTAAATGGACGTTCTAACTCATCTCAAAGGTGTTCCATTGCCTTCAGGTCGGTCCGTTTCAGGAATGTTATTATCCAAAAACGACTGCCTCACATATGATGCTTCATGACAGGGCGCATTTTCATGTTGATATAAAATATCATCCTCTCCTGACTGTGCATCTACAGTAAGCAAAAGGCATTCGTGTAAAATGTGATAATGTCCTTCCGCGTTGAGCATTTTCTTAAGCTCAGTGAGGAGCCACGAAAAATATCTCCATACTGTAGCATTCTCTCCTCCGTACTTCGTCGTTGGAAGGACGCTTGATGGCATGTAAGGGTCTCCAGGCATTCAAAAACCCAAAACCGTCCGATTGCCAAACCGTTTCCAGTCGTCCACCATCCAGTAGCGGAACTCTTTACGCTTCCTCGAGCGCCTCTTTGAACTGAGTACAGAAATTGGTGGTTCATGAGGAGCTGTTCAACCACTGCACCTCTTTCCTTTTAACTCACTACGTACCCTCACTGTAGGGCTTCGGAACTCAGCAATGATTTCTTCAGATGATTTCATGCGATTTTTTGATACCTTCGCTAATGATCGACGATCACTGTACATCAGTACTTTAGGTCTGCGTGGTCTTGGTTTTCCTGTGGTTGTTACGGTACGTTTCCAGTTCACAACCACATCACCGACAGTCGACTTCAGTCTTACAAGTGCTGAAAGGCCCCCGATGTACGCTACTGGCCATTAAAATTGCTACAACACAAAGATGACGTGCTACAGACGCGAAATTTAATCGACAGGAAGAAGATTCTGTGATACGCAAATGATTAGCTTTTCACAGCATTCACACAAGGTTGGCGCCTGTGGCGACACCTACAACGTGCTGACATGAGGAAAGTTTCCAACCGATTTCTCATACACAAACAGCAGTTAACCGGCGTTGCCTGGTGAAACGTTCTTGTGATGCCTCGTGTAAGGAGGAGAAATGCGTGACATCACGTTTCCGTCTTTGACAAAGGTCGGATTGTAGCCTATCGCGATTGCGGTTTATCGTATCGCGACATTGCTGCTCGCGTTGGTCGAGATCCAATGAATGTTAGCAGAATATGGAAGCGGTGGGGTCAGGAGGGTAACATGGAACGCCGTGCTGGATCACAACGGCCTCGTTTCACTAGCAGTCGAGGTGACAGGCATCTTATCCGCATGGCTGTAACGGATCGTGCAGCAACGTCTCCATCCCTGAGTCAACAGATGGGCACGTTTGCAAGACAACAGCCATCTGCACGAACAGTTCGATGACGTTTGCAGCGGCATGGACTCTCAGCTCGGAGAACATAGCTGCGGTTACCCTTGACGCTGCATCACAGACAGGAGCGCCTGCGATGGTGTACTCAACGACGAACCTGGGTGCACGAATGGCAAAAAGTCACTTTCTCGGATGAATCCAAGTTGTGTTTACAGCATCATGACGGTCACATCCGTGTTTGGCGACATTGCGGTGAACGCACATTGGAAGCGTGTATTCGTTATCGCCATACTGGCGTATCACCCGGCGTGATTGTATGGGGTGCCATTGGTTACACGTCTCGGTCACCTCTAGTTCGCACTGACTGCACTTTGAACAGTGGACGTTACATTTCAGATAAGTTACGACCCGTGGCTCTACCCTTCATTCGATCCCTGCGAAACACCACATTTCAGTAGGTTAATGCACGACCGCATGTTGCAGGTCATGTACGGGCCTTTCTGGATACCGAAAATGTTCCACTGCTGCCCTGGCCAGCATATTCTCCTGATCTCTCACGAATTGAAAACGTCTGGTCAATAGTGGTCGAGCAACTGGCTCGTGACAATACGCCAGTGACTACTTTTGATGAACTGTGGTATCTTGTTGAAGCCGCATGGGCAGCTGTACCTGTACACGCCATCCGAGCTCTGTTTGACTCAATACCCAGGCGTATCAAGGCCGTTACTACGGCGAGAGGTGGTTGTTCTGGGTACTGATTTCTCATGATCTATGTACCCAAATTTCGTGAAAATGTAATCACATCTCATTCCTAGTATAATATATTTGTCCAATGAATACCAGTTTATCATCTGCATTTCTTCTTGGTGTAACAATTTTAATGGCCAGTAGTGTATTTCTTACTCAGACAACATCCAATGACCAGTCTATGTCCGAAAGTCACTGAGCTGTCCTGACCAACCCATCCTGCTGCTACTGCATCTCTACTGGCAACATGAGAGACCCCCGCCTCCTTTTATACTTTCTGGACCGCTTCTCGTGACATCTGGTGGTCAGTACCGCATTGAGATGGGGTGTCCGGATACTTTTGATCAGATAATGCACGTGCATTGTCAATGCAGCTAGGTAGATCACGCTGCGTCTCTAGTCGTAAACAGGGCCGGAATAGTTTAGGTTGTCGGCATGGCTCGGAGAGTCATCTGAAGCTGTGACGGCTCACACACTGTCACTATTATGACAACAGAGGTTGTCGGCAGAGGATGTTTCTGTATGCGAGATTTTCGTACACCTCAGCGTCGTCATTCCAACGTGCAGCCTCCAACGTGAGACAGAAAACTTTGGAGATCCACTTTGTATAGTCCGACGAGGTCAGAAACGCCAGGTAATGGTCGCTACCTACATGAGCTAGAAGCTGCCAGCAGAGGACACAGCCATGTCCTGACAGACAAGATATCCTCCAGGTGTCCATTAAAGCGCTCTTCACTCCCAAGTGAACACCATGGAATTTGCAGTGCTGTACAATAATTCTCTATGGTGTAAAATCTAGGAGCTTATGAGTAAACAGCATTCCTCGTTGTATTTGGTTTGAATTCATTTCTTGTGTGCACTCGTGTTCCGCTGATTATCGATCTTGTAGCGAACTTTCAAAGGAATTTCGCCACGTCTTTGCGTAGGCGCTAGAACTACAGGAGACCTTAGTCCACTATTATGTCTACCTTTATTATTGTTTGCATGACTTAACGTGAGCTATCGAGTGGCCCTAAGAAAACGTAACATTGTTGATGGAAGAATATACCAAGCATACGTGCTTCCGGAATCCAAGAGATTCACAGCAGAAATGCAGAAGGAATAGAAATGTGATCAGTAGATAATTGTCGAAGTTCTCAACGGTCATGGGGACGTGACGGTTATGGGATCTATCACATATCGATACCATCCTGCGGGCATCACTATGTTGGTAACAAGCATTCAAAAACTCAAACCCATCTGATTGCCGCACGGTATGGTGTGAATCCCCACGACAAATCGTTTCCAGTCATCCACCGTCCGATTGCCTTTTTACGTCGATATCGGTCACGCAGGATTAGACAGTCCCATTGGTGCACGCCTGGTGAGGCACACCTCCAGTGGCTCCGTGCCACGAGCGCCTTCTTCCGCCGCAATGTAGCCGCTCAGCGCACGAGCTCTTGGAGCTACTTTGCCATGTGACGATACGCAGAGTCTGTCTCGTCACAGTTCCAACAACATTACTCATGCTTCAGGACAAAGAGATTCTTCCTTGTTAATGTTAAGATAGCTGGACTCTAATTCATGCTCCGTTATTTGCAGTGAGTCTTCGTATGTTTGGAAAAATACATGTTAAGCAAATCTTTGCTTACTAATCACTAATCATTTATGCTCCTGTCCAGCTGTCGTGCCATGGCAGTTGCTGCACCACTGTGTTGCTCACCTCTCCTTATCTCCTTATGAAGTCGTACAGGACCAGAGAGACCAGAAATTCATTAGATGCTTGCATAAAATGAAATGTACCAAAGAAGCAGAAACTTTGTAGGTCTTCTCAAAAAAGGAAAAGCCGAATCAACCTCTTTGAAAGTCAAGAAGTGTGAATATACGTCTATTGTGAAGCTTGAAAGAAATAGAAATATGCAGAAGGCCTGATCATTCTCGTTGCTTACATTCACAGTATCTGTAATTTCTTTGCTGACGTGCCACTGTTTCTTTAGATTTTTTCGCTGATGAATATAAATGGTTTAACCTGGACCATGCTATATGCAAGGTGGTCCGTGATCGGGCCAAATATCTCACGAAATAAGCGTCAAACGAAAAAACTACAAAGAACGAAACTCGTCTAGCTTGAAGGGGGAAACCAGATGGTGCTATGGTTGGCCCAATAGATGGTGTTGCCATAGGTCAAGCGGATATCAACTGTGTTTTTTTTTAAATAGGAGCCTCATTTTTATTACATATTCGTGTAGAACGTAAAGAAATATGTATGTTTTAGTTGGACCACTTTTTTCGCTTTGTGACGGATGGCGCTGTAATAGATACATATGGCTCACAATTTTAGACGAACGTATGGTAACAGGTAGGTTTTTTAAATTAAAATACAGAACGTAGGTACGTCGGAACATTTTATTTCGGTTCTTCGAATGTAATACAAGAACTTTTGTGAACATATCATTTCTGAGAACGCATGCTGTTACAGCGTGATTACCTGTAAATACCACTTTAATGCAATAAAGGCTCAAAATGATGTCCGTCAAACTCAGTGCATTTGGGAATACGTGTAACGACATTCCTCTCAACAAAGAATAGTTCGCCTTCCGTAATGTTCGCACATGCATTGACAATGCGCTGACGCATGTTGTCAGGCGTTGTCGGT
Organism: Schistocerca cancellata; assembly: GCF_023864275.1. Classification (NCBI taxonomy): domain Eukaryota; kingdom Metazoa; phylum Arthropoda; class Insecta; order Orthoptera; family Acrididae; genus Schistocerca; species Schistocerca cancellata. The sequence continues at coordinate 59,807,125 of NC_064626.1, read as the reverse complement.
GGATCGCGATAGCAAATATCCTTCAACTTTCCCAGCAGAAACAAATCCGGGGACGTCAGATCCGGTCAACATGCGGGCCATGGTATGGTGCTTCGACGACCAATCTACCTGTCATGACTTATGCTATTCAATACCGCTTCAACCGCACGCGAACTATGTGCCAGACATCCATCATGTTGGAAGTACATCGCCATTCAGTCATGCAGTGAAACATCTTGTAGTAACATCGGTAGAACATTACGTAGGAAATCAGCATACACTGCACCATTTAGATTGCCATCGATAAAATGGGTCCCATTTACCTTCCATCCATAATGGCGCGCCATACATAAACCCGCCAAGGTCGCTGATGTTCAACTTGTCGCAGCCATCGTGGATTTTCCTTTGCCCCATAGTGCATATTACGCCGGTTTACGTTACCGCTGTTGGGGAATGACGCTTCGTCGCTAAATAGAACGCGTTCAAAAAACCTGTCATCGTCCAGTAATTTCTCTTCTGCCCAGTGGCAGAACTGTACACGACGTTCAAAGTCGTCGCCATGCAATTCCTGGTGCAGAGAAACATGGTACGGGTGCAATCGATGTTGATCTTGCATTCTCAACACCAACGTTCTTGAGATACCCGATTCTCGCGCAATTTGTCTGCTACTGATGTGTGGATTAGCCGCGACAGCAGCTATAACACGTACTTGGTCATCATCATTTGTGGCAAGTCGTGGTTGACGATTCACATGTGGCTCAACACCTCCTGTTTCCTTAAATAACTAACTATCTGGCGAACGGTCCTGACACTTGGATGATGTCGTCCAGGATACCGAGCTGCATACATAGCACACGCCCGTTGGGCATTGTGATCACAATAGCCATACATCAAAACGATATCGACCTTTTCCGCAATTGGTAAACGCTCCATTTTATCACGGGTAATGTATCACGAAGGAAATACCGTCCGCACTGGAAGGATGTTACGTGATACCACGTACTTATACATTTGTGAATATCACAGCGTCATCTATCACAAAGCGAAAAAAGTGGTCCATCTAAAACATTCATATTTCTCTACGTACTACACTAATATGTAATAAAAAAAATGAGGGTTCCTATTTAAAAAAACGCAGTTGATAACCGTTTGACCTATGGCAGCGCCATCTAGCAGGCCAACCATATCACCATCTAGTTTCCCGCTTCAAGCTAGACGAGTTTCGTTCATTGTAGTTTTTCCATTTGACGCTTATTTCGTGAGTTGTTTGGCCAGGTCATTATCAATGGACCACCCTGTATACCCGATTTTATCGAGTAGTCTAAGTGACTGCTCGTATGTATATTTCTCATTTCCTTAATCATATTTTATTGATATTAACTTCCTTGTACGTACTTTACTTAAATCGTAGGAGTACTTCACACAAATTCCTGGAGACATCAGAATGTGATATACGTGGTGAACCAGAACTCCGTCGACAAATTTTCAGAGGTTGTTCACGATATTGAGCAATACTTCGCGAATAGTTTGGTATAATGGGTCCCACAGTCTTCCACGGCTCATAGCAGAGTTAGTGCATTTCGTTTATTTCTTGCCCCAGTCAGCTTTGTATCTGTATTGCAGTGATAATAGTAAACAATGCTGGAATTGTTGGTGATATGTGCTGTGAAGCTTGTTCGGAAAGAAACTTGTTCCGTTCACTCACCTAACGTGCTGCTGACAACAATAACGGCCACTTTACTCTTCACCATCAAGTAAGCATTCAGTGCTTCTCGTTCCATCTCGACTTTGTTTCGTCCGAGGGATCTTATATTATTCTGTGTCAAACATGTGGGTGATGTTGTATTACAGGTTTCTTCACTGTTGTGAAGTATTTTCACAGAAACAAGCATGACAGCGGCAACAAAACGACTAAATTGCATTTACCTTATTACTGAGTAATGAGCTATGAGTAAGTTATACCAAAATATTCAGAAGGTATCACTGAACAACCTCTGTAACTCTGTAGGTGGAGTTCTTGTTCAAACTGAATAGCACCCATTGAAACGCAAAACAATAACTAATGTCAGTGGCCCCGGTTGCTTGTAACCAGAGCGTAGTGTCTCTTCAGGTTTTGTCTTTTGTCAGTTATTAGTGTTCTGCTTTTAAATTTCCTCCTCAGTTGTAATGAGAAGTCAACTGAAGGCATGAATGTATACTTGTGCAAATTTCTGGACGAAAGCTAAGAAAAGCTGCAGCTGCAATTCAGTGTGAAGTGCATAAACTCTTTTGCTCTTTATCCTCTTGGGATCGTATCCTGCAGCTTTCCCCGTTTAGCAAAATCACAGTGTATTGTGCAAGCGTAGCATCCTGTTTGAATTAATACCAGAAAATCAGCATACTTTTTGTCTCTCTAACGAGACAGTCCTTACACTCTCACTGTGCTTGATTCCTACCCATGGAAATGGTCGACAATAATGCCAGATACGCTATGGAAGCTGGATTGTGTTTTCGTTGTAATCTCATGTTTCGAAAAGCTGCGGCAGCTAAACTGTGCTTATTACTACGGGTTATCTTGGGATAAAATTAAATACGTTTAATTGAGAACGTACAAGTTGAATGATAGTATTTAGTGGCCCATGTAGAGGCGACGTACTGAAAGAGAACCGTCAGGATTACTCGAAAGTTCTACGTTAAGAGAATTTTTTTTTCTTTCGCATAAAGAAAAGAAATGTAATAAAAATTTTGCTTCAATATTTCCTTGTACGAGGAAGAGATTGCTTAGTTACCCATTTAATAACCGTCATCTCGTATGTACGAATGAGTTGCAGCCGCTGTGAAACTGTCTTGCCCGCCACTGTTTCCTGTTTAATTTGTGAGCCTCGTTTCCCTCGGAAAAATTACCGCTCATTAAGTGGACAGCGAACACACATTAGCTTAGCATATTTTTGTGTGAAAATTCACGGCAAAATTACTCTGATTTATATAACAGTCTCCCCAGTTGGCCTTTATCTCTTGGTCTGAAACGTGTGGAAGCAATTCCGGGTGGCAGGTTACCAAACTCAGGATCGTAACTCTGTTGCTGTGGATTAGACGGAAGTAAACCAATGAAAGAACTTCAGAACATTATAGGTGTCACAGATTAAAAGACGAATTTTCAGAGTTCTGGGCGGACCATTTTAACGTAGATTTTCATCCCGCGTTTATGACATTAAATACTTGTACATGTCGTTGAAACATTATTACGATGCCAGAAAAATTGAAGTTGGATTTGTAAAGTTTTAAAGGAAGATTCTCCACGTACACATCGTGTTGGTATAGTTCGGAGTGTAGTCCCCGTAATTCATGTAGTAACAAGCGTGTTGTGCATCTAAGGGAAGCCATATGACATCCCATTAAAAAGCATTGAAATCTTAACACCGTATACATTAAAAGCCTCGTTCTATACTGGTATTACATTATTTTCAATACTCAAATGCGAATCAAAAACGGTGTGAAAAAGAAACTGAGTGAAAGTGTGATCTGACTGACATATTCTCTCATCGATACTACGGTGTCATCTTAGTATTTTCACAGAGGGAGAGATTTTATGCTGAAAATTTTCCGTTGCGAATATTTAAGTTCCCTACTATACCTTCACCAGATTCTTTGAGAATAAGATTTAAGTACGGGTTTTCGATAATTTGTGATGTAAAATAGACGTCAACTGAAATGTTTCAAGTTTCTCTAAAGTCCCTAATGTGATAGAGATTTTTTTTAATTATATTATTTATGACCAAAAGAGAGACTAAAAATATTTTTTGGGTGTACAACGAACTTCCAAGAAGCACAATCTTATAAGATTGAGATGGCAAATGTAATGTAGCTCAAAGGAAAAGAATCAAGCGAAATGTGTGACTGATGTGTAATACAGTTCAGCCCTTGCGGTAACAACACTTGCGACATTCCCGAAGTGAAATAAATACACAAATAAAATAACATAAGAATAGATAGAATGTAATGGCACCCAGGTTCACCTTGGTGGCCCACTATGCTGCAGTAGGAGCTTGCTACTATAGCCACCAGTACTCTGTTCGGTAGTTCCGTAAGTTTGGTAAACAGACTCAGAAGTTACGTCGCACCACTGACGCACGCTGTCAGAATAGTGGGTCTTAGAAAAAGATGTCCAATAACTCCGTCTATCATGCCATATAAAAAATGGTCCTCCATGATCAACAACTACGTCTACAGTGCCATACAAAATGTGTGCCATATGATCCACTCAGTCTATCGTGCCATATAAATATTTGCCCCTGATGACAACATCGTCCAACATTCCAAACAAAAAAATTGTACCAGGTGACGAACAACTTCGTCTGTCACCTGATATAAACTTGTCTAAGATGAGAAACGCCCCTGCTCTGCACACATTTTAACATACGTAGAGAATTTCGAAGACCGCGTGCGGTGATTTGATTATCGACGAGGTGTAGGACCAGTCGTCGTTCGTCTGACAAAAGAAATCTGTTTTGCGAACACCTTGCTAAACCATGACGTCTTCGTTTCCACTCAGACCTCATCTGCGACCATCGTTTGGTCAGCTTATCAGACGTAAGCGTCTACGGCAAGAGAATAAACTTTCCTCCACTCAGCGATGAACGATGAGTTGTAAAACCATCCATCATATACGTTGTCAGTTACGTCACAGCCTAATAACGCCTTTTTAGACGTCTTGGTGCGACGGAAGAGTGATGGCACATTAGGTCACTCGGTGTACAGAAAGCCCACTCATACAGACCTGTATCTACAAGCTACTAGTTGCCACCATCCAGCACAAACAATGGGCGTTCTCAAAACCTTGGTCCACCGTGCCCATACTATCTCTGACGCCGACAGTCTTCAAGCGGAACTGGAACACCTGCAAAAAGTATTTTTGAAGAATGGCTTTTCACCTAGGCAAGTGAACAGAGTGATGAAGACCTACAAACGACGGAACAAGGAAGAGGAAGAGGCCTTCAGGTCGACTGTTTATCTACCATTTATTGGGAATATTTCTTCACAGATAGACAGAATATTGAGAAAGTATCAAGTGAGAGTCATCTTTCGCCCTCCTTCCAAAATTTCATCACTGGTGGGATCCGTTAAAGACGACCTGGGCCTGCGTAAACCAGGTGTTTACAAAATACCGTGTGAATGCGGCAAATCATATATAGGGCAAACAACACGAACTGTGCAGGAACGCATTGTGGAACACCAACGGCATACTCGCCTTCTCCAACCCACCAAGTCCGCAATCGCCGAACATTGTATTTCCACAGACCATTCCATTAATTACAACGACACAAAAATTTTGGCCCATACATCAAACTTTTGGAGCTCGATTATCAATGAATCTGTGGAAATAAGATTGTCTGACAACGAGACTCTCATCAATCGAGATAGCGGTTATCAGCTGAACTCTGCTTGGAATGCTGTTATAGAGAAACTTCGTAGTCGACGTAGTTATCTGCATAAAGATGGAAATCGACCTGACACCGATACGCCAGGCTTTCGCAGTGGAGGGCGCGAGGCGCAGCGCACGGAGCCGTTATGAACTCGCACACTGAGCAGCGCATGCGCAATGTCACCTCAGAAGGCTTTAAATACCGGAGCTCAGCGCGTACTCGCCAGTACTACTACAGTGGCATTCACCTGAAGATGGCCAGAAGACTCTGCGCCGAAATATCGTGGCAGGAAGTTACTGATATCCGGCAGTTCTCCCGTGTTTTTATGGAACAACGCCTTTCCAGTTTTACTAATAGTCGCTGAAAGAGGGGCATGGCGGGAGGGAGAGAGAAGCTTTCGGCGTCAATGATTTTGAATGCTGCATCACTCTATAACGTATTTATGGTCATTACCAAAGTTATCGTCGATCTTTCACATTTCATTCCGATGACGGCACCGGCACCTGAATCACGCTTTACAGTCTGCGTGCGAGACGTTCCATAGTGGATTGCAAAGAGTCTTTCTATCGGCCAGCGACATAATGCTCGCCACGAGGTAAGAGTACGCAGGGCCGAAGTCTAAGGGGAAACGACACGGCGACGGACGAAAATACTGCTCAAATTCAAGATTTTTTTTCCCAGCACTGGAACGTAGTAGGAAAATGGGGTCTTCTGAAATGAATAAAACGTACATCGAAGTTCTTGGTGGTATTTTCTTTATTGAAACATATTAATGTCTTCAATGTGAGTGGTATAGCTAGGCCGGCATCGCCCCAGTGATGTCATCCAAGATGGCTGCCAAGACGTCTGTCGATGACGCGAGTAGACGTCACGTGACGTCAGTTGATGATGTGATTGACGTCATACAAGATGGCGGCCGTGAACGCAGCTGAAAACGCGAGTACTGTTATCCAACATGGCGGGATTTGGCGGGAAAGCGCCACCCCCCCCCCCCCCAGGCAGGAATTTCGAATTTTGGAAAGAAGATAAATCAATTGGGCTACCTCTAATAACCTAAGAAAATGGCCGGAAAAGAAGAGCACTTAGGCGATCTCCGCTATCCGCTATCTTTTCCTACAAAAAGGTGGGAAAGGGACTCAGCCTGTGCAGAACATATTTTTATTTAAACAGTTAGAGCCAGTACCACCTGTGATTTTACAAAATAAAAGTGACGTTGTTATTCAATGGAAAGTAGGAAATTGAGATTTAGCTTACTGTTTTATCAATCACAATTGGCGTAAGAATCATGGATTGACCATTGTCATAAAATATTGCGTTATGAGATGTGAATAGTTTTTACTTGCAGTTTCGCGTGGCTTGAGGCAGTCACAACTAGCGTGCTATTGATTAAGAAATTGCGTTATCGTCTTTCTAATTACTTCATGATCGTAGATACGATCATACCCGGTTGTGAAGTTATTGTTATGACAAAACAATTTCCTAAGGGACCAGAAAGTTCTTAAGGGCGCAAAAACAACTGTAACATCACACAAAAGGGAAATTCAATATTAAAGCTGATGCAAGAAGACGATAAAACAGTTTTCTTTTTATCAATGTAACACGCACATTGGACTGCTGATCTTGGAGTCTGTAATATTAGCAAAATGCATAATTAAAATGAAAATAATACTGAGGAGATAATAGGAATGAGCACTGCTAAATGATTCAGTATTCCCAGAAAAAATATTTATTATAACTAAAACATATATCGTACCTTAAGCTTAATACTACAATGACGGTAGATTTTTATATCCGTATCATGTCCATTGAGCGCTCTTTTATATAGCCATTGTCTTCTTTGAATTGCTCGTGCGTCGTCACGGTAAGTTATAACAGTTCTTTACACTTCACTCGAACTTAGACATAACACGTTTATATACATTTAGTAAAAATTAGATCAGACTACCAAAAATCTGCGCCCGTCTTACTCGAGAAAAACAGTACAAGTCTTTTTTAGCGCTCAAGGCTTCATTTGTTCTCCAGCGAACAAAATAGTGAAGGATCGCATATCTATCCGTATTTTTTCTGTTTATATTGCCGCCCAAAGACGACGAATTGCATTATTTAGAAAATTCCACCATCGCCATGCGACGCCTCATTATACATTAATCATTATTTATAAACAAGTATTTGCCTTCTGGCTGAAAGTATTAACTACTCGTATTTGCTGTTTTAATGAAGTCAAAAATAGCGAAAATCACACACCATCAAGTGTGTTCGCCATGGGGTCCTTGTAACGTCTCCTGGCAAAACGCATATTATATGTGGTAAAAAAGGAGAAAAGAATAACTGAACTGGATGATGTAATAAAGAGAAAGCATTATGTGTCATGTTTTGTTCTTGTATAGAATTATGTACCGATTTTTTTTAAAGATAATATCTGTGTCGGCGAGTACGGAAACCGCCACAGACGATACTTATTAAATATCAAACAAAGATGAGAATGTATCACAACGAGTATAAATAGTAGTGTCCGAACATTAGTTTCTCTGTCGTCTTCCTGGAGTTACGTGAGTAGGAAGAGCCGGTGACGTTATGTTGGATGCTCGTGTAACATTTTTTTGTCAAGATTGAGAGACGTACGCCATTAGGTACTGATTTGTAAAGGCGTGTAATAATTTAATCTGTCTAAATGTTTAGAATAAAGTTACTTAGTGAAAACTTGCATTATGATTTGTAATAAGCTCGCCTGGTATTTTATCCTATCCTTTTAAGACATTTTCAGCTATTTACATATTATTCGTGGTGCAGAGCTCCGATACGAACGAACGAGCCGCTGCCGCGGCGCATTCAAACTGCATTAAATGAAACCAATCATACCGCAAAGAAGCGGACAGGTAATAGTGAACTAAAATTATTTCTTTCAGCTTTCGAAATTGCTGGGCAGAGCAGCAGATTTTATGAAGTGTTTTACAGGTGGACGCGGGCTGCGGATGATATATTATTAACAGTGAAAAAAGATAATTTACCTTCATAACATAAAAGAAATCTTGCTGTGCATAGTTCTGGTCTGGCAAACATTATAGTACAAACATCTATTTCTCTGATAATAGTCTCATGTTGTCGTGCTAGTCGTGGTACTTATTGGTGTTTTACTGTTAACAAAAATTCACTGTAAAATTTTGATGTTGAGCAAACATTGCTCAACATCAGTATTGATAACGAAATAATTTTCAGTAACCTCAATAACTGTAAAGTAAGGAAGATATGTTGAACTTTATAGCGAGCTACAGTAACGAGACAATGTTCCTTTAACAGAAAGCCAGATCCAGAATAATAAGAACATAATATATGTTGTTTTGTTGAAAATTAATGATCCAAAGAAAGTCACAGCACAGCATCCCTAAACAGTATTTCAGGGTTCTTTTCGTAGCAACATATTTTATCTCATATATTAGCTGTTACGCGAGCAATAACAAAGCAAGCAGAGAGCTAGTGAAATCCTCTTGGAAAATTGGTAGGAGTTTCGAATTTTGGAGGGATATTTTTGAAGTGTTGGCAGAAGAGCCAACACCTTGTAGCTAGAGGAGGCCGAAAAGCACGCGTTTAATTACACGCTGACTGGCGTGAGGTCTGGAACAGGTCAGAGAAATAAGACTAGCAAAACAAGAGTAACTGGTAGAATACTTAACTTTAATCCACAATTGTAGGACATCTCTCGTTACTGTACAACTGACTTCACAATAATAATTATCAAATGCCATGGCGCCTTGCTAGGTCGTAGCAATTGACGTAGCTGAAGGCTATGCTAACGATCGTCTCGGCAAATGAGAGCGTAGTTGTCAGTGATCCATCTCTGGCTAAGTCGGCTGTACAACTGGTGCGAGTGCTAGTACGTCTCTCTAGACCTGCCGTGTGGCGGCGCTCGGTCTGCAATTACTGACAGTGGCAACACGCGGGTCCGTCGTATACTAGCGGACGCGGTCGATTTGAAAGCTACCACCTAGCAAGTGTGGTGTCTGGCGGTGACACCACAATTTTACTCTAAGAGCTTACTCCTTCAGCTGAGAGGATTTAGTACGGCGTCCCCCCACTAGAGGCTGCTCATGATGTCATTCAATTCGAATCTAATTTTATTAAATTTCTTGATATTTCAGAATGAGATTTTCACTCTGCAGCGGAGTGTGCCCCGATATGAAACTTCCTGGCAGATTGAAACTGTGTGCCCGACCGAGACTCGAACTCGGGACCTTTGCCTTTCGCGGGACAGTGCTCTACCATCTGAGCTACCGAAGCACGACTCACCCGCGCTACTCACAGCTTTACTTCTGCCAGTATCTCGTCTCCTACCTTCCAAACTTTACAGAAGCTCTCCTGCGAACATTGCAGAACTAGCACTCCTGAAAGGAAGTAAAGCTGTGAGTACCGGGCGTGAGTCGTGCTTCGGTAGCTCAGATGGTAGAGCACTTGCCCGCGAAAGGCAAAGGTCCCCAGTTCGAGTCTCGGTCGGGCACACAATTTTAATCTGCCAGGAAGTTTCTTGAAATCTATCTAAATTTCAATGAAATTGTTTGAATTTTTTAAAAAATTTTTGAAATTTCTTTAAATTTATTATCTACCTACGCAAGTGGCTGCTTAGTTCGGTGCTTGCTGAGTTGTCGGTGTTCAATTAGCGATATGTTGGTGCCAGACTAGAGGAGTTTTAATAGCTGTATTACATGCAACCATTCAGCCAAGGAGTGCATCCACAGCTCACTGCATGAAGGATGCAAGCGAGCAATAACGCTTGAACATATGAAGAGGAAGAATATGGTCCTGAAAATAAATGCTTTGCTTTAAAGATACATTACACAACACGTGGAAACATCTGTCTCTGCTGGAATTGTCTCTCATTTCTAAAACCGACTTATAAGCTCCCACCACACAAGAGACAACTGCTTCCAATCCACCAGACCAAACAACTGGCCTAGTTCTCGAGTTCACCGCTAGAGGGTGGTGCAGTAGGTCACGTGATCGTGTAGTTCAGTACATAGAAGCACAGCATCATCATCACGTGTTTTTGTCAGCTACGCGTCTGCCCCAACCTCCTCATCCCACAGCGGTCTGGAGGGGAAAACTGGAGGAAAAGGAATCGGCTTGTTCTGGGCTGCTGGAGAGACGAAGGAGTGTACTTTATTTATTTTTGAACGCTTGATTTAGCACAGATTTCGCCTAGTTTATTTATTACGCTGATACAAAAAACACTCCCACTGCCAGCGGTCTGGAGGGGGAAAATTGGTTTGAAAAGGAATCAACATGTTCCGGCTGCCAGGGAGAGGAAGGAGCGTACTTTATCTATTTTTGGAACAAGTTATTTAGGGACTTAGGTTAGTCTAGGTAGCCCAAGTGCCCTTATTTCCCGCCATTTGCTTATGTTATTAGAGGTAGCCCCATTGACCTATCTTCCTTCCAAAATTCGAAATTCCTGCCAGGGGCGCATGGCACTTTCACGGGAAAAGCCTCCACCTTGGATAATAATAATATTCGCGTCATCAGCTGACTTCACGGACACCATCTTGGATGACGTCACTTGGGCGACGCCGGCCTAACCGTACTACTACTGTGAAATTCTGATTTTCCTGAGGCTGCTCTGAAAGGAGGGAGGTTGACGGTTCTGGTTACCTGAAACATGAAATTAAGAATTCACACTGATCCTTACAGATGTAATTTTAGTTTATTGTAGGCATTTGCAAAAAACATTGTTTGGTGAAATTATAGGTATTTGAAGAAAATGGACGTTTCAGGACCCCTATTTTACGCCGAAAAATGTATTAAATATCAACATAAAAAATCGGCTTAGGTTAACTAGAGAGAATTAAATTTCCTTCAAGAGAGACAAAAAATCATTGAAATCGCATGAAAATAACAGCGTGGATGAGGAACACCCTACCGAGAAACCTGGTTTTGAGGTAAACGCATTTGAAGTTTGACAGTTATTTATCATTTAAAAGAAGGGACAAAGCTTGCAACTTACGGGAAACGATCGATGCATGTCCCATAATAGTTATCGCTCCGGCTAGAGGATGGCCTTTTTCTGTTACTATGACCTGATAAACCCTCATTTTCGTCCTCAAAGGCCTTTCCGTCGCTGAGCACACCATCGCTGGCGTCTTTATCCTCACTGAATCGGCGCGTCTCATAGTCGATTTAGATTTGAAGGGCATTTGCCACCCGCATAAATGCAGTATGGCCTACTTTCAATAGAGATTCGACCAAATTTTAAGCAATGTTGACAGTTTCGCCTCGGCTGGATGATAGTTTCGGAGCGTACCTGCAAATGACGCTATTGAATCTTTCGTTCCTTTCAGTAAAACCGCCCTTCCAGCTAATCAGGTTTACTGAAATCAGTATAAATACTGGTGGGGACATAGATAGCTACTTGTGGCAGTAGCGGTTATGACTTTCCAATTCACCTTTTGCCTTAGGTCCAAACAATCACAGAACTATTATTTTTTGGACTTCGCACACAATGTTTTTTGGAATGATTCTTCATTGCATATACATTCGAATTCCGTAGTAAAAAAAGTTTCGAGTTTTTTGGACCGTCGTCCTGTCGTTCCTCTTAAAGGAGAAAAGCGAGGACTAGTGGAGAAAGTTATGGACGGGCAAGAGAACGTGGCGGGTTTATCACCGAGCAGTTTGCAGCGCTTCGTTTACGGCAGGCAGAAGGTGAACTGGAGCCGAAGTGTCCTTCGAAACTTTTAGTGCACAGCAGTGGACGTCGAACAATGTTGCGACGCGTCATCAAGCCGTCGTGTAAGGGCTTAATGGACAGACGGCGCTCGGCGTGAAGGAAGTTACTAGTTGCAGCGGGTCTAGTTGGCCGTCGTAACCGAACTGGGCGGGGCAGTTTGGTGGCTCGCTAAATTGGAATACGATCAGTGCAAAGCGCCATTAGTTGCTGTAACGTTGGGAACGCGCTGATGGAAAGTTATTCCTTTTTGCTGAACGGAATAGAGATGTATTTCACCATAATATGCGTGAGCGTTTGCAAGTCTGTACAAATATGTTCGTGCTTTAACTGTTTAATGTGTTTTGGCCCTGCTTCTAACAGACTTAGCTTTGTTAGTGCTATAAGCAAGAATAACGCAATAAATATATCACGGTTCTACGGTTTGTTGGCATAACATTCATACAAAATTATTCTGTTACCAAGCACCAAGTTGTTATTGTACACTTTATGGAAAATTGTATAAATCGAAGGTGGATATACCAGTATTCAAAACGTTCAAATCTGTGTGAAATCTTAACTGCTAAGGTCATCAGTCCCTAAGGTTACATACTACTTAACCTAAATTATCGTAAGGACAAATACACACACCCACGCCCGAGGGAGGACTCGAAACTCCGCCGGGACCATCCGCACAGTCCATGACTGCAGCGCCCTAGAACGCTCGGCTAATCCCGCGCGGCCATACCAGTATTCAGGAAGTGCTAGTGAAATGCAGGATTCCGGCGGAATCACACGTCTGTTGACATACTAAACCTAGTGAAAGCTGAAGTCCAAGTTCCAGTATGTTTGTTGTTGTGGTCTTCAGTCCTGAGACCGGTTTGATGCAGCTCTCCATGCTACTCTATCCTGTGCAAGCTGCTTCATCTCCCAGTACCTACTGCAACCTACATCCTTCTGAATCTGCTTAGTGAATTCATCTCTTGGTCTCCCCCTACGATTTTTACCCTCCACGCTGCCCTCCAATACTAAATTGGTGATCCCTTGATGCCTCAGAACATGTCCTACCAACCGATCCCTTCTTCTGGTCAAGTTGTGCCACAAACTTCTCTTCTCCCCAATCCTATTCAATACTTCCTCATTAGTTATGTGATCAACCCATCTAATCTTCAGCATTCTTCTGTAGCACCACATTTCGAAAGCTTCTATTCTCTTCTTGTCCAAACTATTTACCGTCCATGTATCGCTTCCATACATGGCTACACTCCATACAAATACTTTCAGAAATGACTTCCCGACACTTAAATCTATACTCGATGTTAACAAATTTCTCTTCTTCAGAAACGCTTTCCTTGCCATTGCCAGTCTACATTTTATATCCTCTCTACTTCGACCATCATCAGTTATTTTGCTCCCCAAATAGCAAAACTCCTTTACTACTTTAAGTGTCTCATTTCCTAATCTAATACCGTCAACATCACCCGACTTAATTCGACTACATTCCATTATCCTCGTTTTACTTTTGTTGATGTTCATCTTATATCCTCCCTTCAAGACACCATCCATTCCATTCAACTGCTCTTCCAAGTCCTTTGCTGTCTCTGACAGAAGTACAATGTCATCGGCGAACCTCAAAGTTTTCATTTCTTCTCCGTGGATTTTAATACCTACTCCGAATTTTTCTTTTGTTTCCTTTACTGCTTGCTCAATATACAGATTGAATAACATCGGGGAGAGGCTAAAACCCTGTCTTACGCCCTTCCCAACCACTGCTTCCCTTTCATGTCCCTCGACTCTTATAACTGCCATCTGGTTTCTGTACAAATTGTAAATAGCCTTTCGCTCCCTGTATTTTACCCCTGCCACCTTTAGAATTTGAAAGAGAGTTCCAGTATAGCAAGTAGAGAGCGCAGCCAAATCAGCACCGAACAGCAGGTCCACCACAGCGTGGCACTCTCGACTTGTAGACTGGAACAGAGCACGAAGAGAACTGGCTTGTAGACGTCAGCAACGGAGTTAAATAAGGCTCCGTAGTTAATGGAGCCGGCGGCTGGGGTCGCTGTATTTTCTGGGCGGGCAGTCGCTGAGTGCTGTCGATGGCCAGTCGCTGGAGTTTGGCACGGGCACACGCGCCCGAAGGCATCCTGCAATGTTGGCGGCGGGCCGCGCACGGGCAAGCGCGACCAACGATGCTAAAAAAATGGTTCCAATGGCTCTGAGCACTATGCGACTCAACTTCCGAGGTCATAAGTCGCCTAGAACTTAGAATTAATTAAACCTAACCAACCTGAGGACATGACACACATCGATGCCCGAGGCAGGATTCGAACCTGCGACCGTAGCGGTCGCTCGATTCCAGACGGTAGCGTCTAGCCCGAACGGCCACTCCGGCCGGCCCAACGATGCTTTTCTCGGCCGCGCGTAAAGCCGTCGGCACACGGACTGTGCTGTTGAACGTTAACGTGGAGCGTGGCAAGTTCAACGTGCTGCTCAGCGCTCACGAACGATGCGACTTGTGCATACGGTGCGTGGGCCCCAACGTGGTATATGCGATCACAACGCACTCCAGCGGCAGTTGAGGGACGCTTCTAGTTTGTAATCACACTGTTTACTCAACGGGAGCGCGTAAAATTCCCACGCTAGTTCTATTAAAGCGCACATTTCCTCCATCGTCCACGAAAAGGAAAATACCATGTCCAATTAATAAGGACACAGGCTTATGGAAGTTCCATTACAAACAGTGCATTACAAATTTGGAATACTTCTCCGCATAAGATTTCATCGTTCCCACATTTTAGTAAAAACCCCAAGGTCAGTCTTACTTGATCACTGTTCCTACGCAGTAGCAGAAACTTTGCAACATGTGAACTACGAGGCGTAAAAGAAAAAGGAACAAAATATCTTCATACAAGTAGCGCAAGCTGTCCTGTAGATTAAGCCAATCCAACAAAGTCACCCCTAAAAAAAAGGTGAACTTATATTTACATAACATCAAATATTATAATATATGCTTATATTAAACTAATAATAAAGTATCAGAACCTAATAAGAGCACGAATGTTAGGAAAAAAATTTCGGGAGAGTCAAGACGCGAACCACGGCCTCGTTATAAAACTCTTCACTGCTCAGTGACTCTACACATTACGATAAACCAAGATCACACCTTCATCGACTAATCAGGTTATCTTACCCGTTGCTAAAATCCTTAATCGTAGATATGTTACTAACTGAAATTTAATTATAACAAATTGTACCAAGAAAAATACGTTTTGGGTCGATCTTCAGTGTGTAGCTGCCTTCAAATAGCCTACTCTCACAATACGCAAGTTACAATAATTCTTTTGCCACGAATATGATGTTTCTCATTATTTTAGTGTAACGAATTACACAGTTAACAACGGGTTTTCCTGTGATTCTCAATTTGCTGGTGCTCAGAAACGGCATATATACATATAGGCTTGAAATGAATGCCAATATGGCGCCTCACAACTCTGTACTGAAGGGAGACGGAGTCTTGTGACGTAGGTGGCGTTGTGTCATCTCATTGGTCAACGCTCAGACGCACGCTCAGAATATCTGACATGCTAGATATTGCTCTGCACGTTCGGAAAGACTACCGAGCGTGCTATCCCACGCTATGACGTCAGAAACTCGGCACGCTCAACGCTCAACGTTCGGATGCACGGTCCGTGTGCCGACGGCTTTAGGAAGCGCGCCGCTGCTCGGTGCGGACATGGAATAGTTGTGGTGTCACCGCCAGACACCACACCTGCTAGGTGGTAGCCTTGAAATCGGCCGCGGTCCGTTAGTATACGTCGGACCCGCGTGTCGCCACTATCAGTGATTGCAGACCGAGCGCCGCCACACGGCAGGTCTGGAGAGACTTCCTAGCACTCGCCCCAGTTGTACAGCCGACTTTGCTAGCGATGGTTCACTGACAAAATACGCTCTCATTTGCCGAGACTATAGTTAGCATAGCCTTCAGCTACGTCATTTGCTACGATCTAGCAAGGCGCCATTACCAGTTACTATTGATGCTGTAAAACATGTACCGTCAAGAGCGATGTTCACCATTTATGGATTAAAGTTAAGTATTCCACAGCTACGTACTTTTTTTGCTAGTCTAATTTCCTTGACCTGTTCCAGACCTCACGCCAGCCTGCGTGAGCTAAAACGCGTGCCTTTCGGCTTCCTCTAGTATACCGGGTTGGCTCTCTTGCCAACCCACAAAAATAGTAATGGATACCACAATTAGCTTATCTGAATCTGGTATGTTAATGTACAAGCTACATTTCAAAACAGAAGAAAAAGGCAAGTGTTTCATTTTCATATGTGATTTAAAGATCCTTTTTAAAGCTTTTATGTGATTTCCATTTTATTGAGTTATCTTAAGCGTGTCGAATTTGTTGAAACGCACTCTTGTTAAATAACCTTAGAATTGCAATCATTGGCCCATTAGCTAATCACAGCAACAGTTCACTAATTATTTGTTATTGGACGGCTTTTGCCAGAGTGTATTGCCTTTTTCAAGTAAAAGTAACTGCTGAGTAATTTTGCGGCACAGTTAACTGAAGCCGTGTATTTTTGATTCAAAGTCGGGTTTTAAAGCTTTCTAAATGATGTAAATATTTTATTAACTCTAGCTATTGACACTTCGTTGTAGGATCCCCAGCCTGGGGCGGCTTATGAGCTTGTGAAACATAATGTTTGTTGTAACATGTGTGACAGTTTGTTATTTTAGACGTTTCCTGTGTCAACCTGTTATCGGAGTGTTCATGATACGGCAGGCGCCCGCCGTCGGCATAATGTGGGGCCTGCTTATGTTGCCCATCTGCAACAGCCTCTGCAATTAACAACGTTTTTTGGTCACAGCTAATAGTCGAATGTAAAATATTGTAATAAACTGTTGTCAATTTTAAATGATTGCCTCTTGGTTATGTTACTATACACTCCCGTGTTTGAACGTAATTTTGTCCTTTCTCTTGTGCTCATGATCTTTTCTGGTACTTAATTAAAACTACAGAAAACGAAATTATACACTCCTGGAAATGGAAAAAAGCACACATTGACACCGGTGTGTCAGACCCACCATACTTGCTCCGGACACTGCGAGAGGGCTGTACAAGCAATGATCACACGCACGGCACAGCGGACACACCAGGAACCGCGGTGTTGGCCGTCGAATGGCGCTAGCTGCGCAGCATTTGTGCACCGCCGCCGTCAGTGTCAGCCAGTTTGCCGTGGCATACGGAGCTCCATCGCAGTCTTTAACACTGGTAGCATGAAGCGACAGCGTGGACGTGAACCGTATGTGCAGTTGACGGACTTTGAGCGAGGGCGTATAGTGGGCAGGCGGGAGGCCGGGTGGACGTACCGCCGAATTGCTCAACACGTGGGGCGTGAGGTCTCCACAGTACATCGATGTTGTCGCCAGTGGTCGGCGGAAGGTGCACGTGCCCGTCGACCTGAGACCGGACCGCAGCGACGCACGGATGCACACCAAGACCGTGGTATCCAACGCAGTGCCGTAGGGGACCGCACCGCCACTTCCCAGCAAATTAGGGACACTGTTGCTCCTGGGGTATCGGCGAGGACCATTCGCAACCGTCTCCATGAAGCTGGGCTATGGTCCCGCACACCGTTAGGCCGTCTTCCGCTCGCGCCCCAACATCGTGCAGCCCGCCTCCAGTGGTGTCGCGACAGGCGTGAATGGAGGGACGAATGGAGACGTGTCGTCTTCAGCGATGAGAGTCGCTTCTGCCTTGGTGCCAATGATGGTCGTATGCGTATTTGGCGCCGTGCAGGTGAGCGCCACAATCAGGACTGCATACGACCGAGGCACACAGGGCCAATACCCGGCATCATGGTGTGGGGAGCGATCTCCTACACTGGCCGTACACCACTGGTGATCGTCGAGGGACACTGAATAGTGCACGGTACATCTAAACCGTCATCGAACCCATCGTTCTACCATTCCTAGACCGGCAAGGGAACTTGCTGTTCCAACAGGACAATGCACGTCCGCATGTATCCCGTGCCACCCAACGTGCTCTAGAAGGTGTAAGTCAACTACCCTGGCCAGCAAGATCTCCGGATCTGTCCCCCATTGAGCATGTTTGGGACTGGATGAAGCGTCGTCTCACGCGGTCTGCACGTCCAGCACGAACGCTGGTCCAACTGAGGCGCCAGGTGGAAATGGCATGGCAAGCCGTTCCACAGGACTACATCCAGCATCTCTACGATCGTCTCCATGGGAGAATAGCAGCCTGCATTGCTGCGAAAGGTGGATATACACTGTACTAGTGCCGACATTGTGCATGCTCTGTTGCCTGTGTCTATGTGCCTGTGGTTCTGTCAGTGAGATCATGTGATGTATCTGACCGCAGGAATGTGTCAATAAAGTTTCCCCTTCCTGGGACAATGAATTCACGGTGTTCTTATGTCAATTTCCAGGAGTGTATTTAAATCGCCTCTTTTATGAAAATGTGTACAGACATCTCACATCTGTACATATATGCTTGTCCTTCAAAATACTTTAAAAATCGACATAATGTTGGGCCTGGCGGTGTGTTGTGCCCCTCTGTAGCAGCCTCTGTAATAAACAATGTTTTTTGTTCATCGCTATTTATTAGACTTAATATATTGTAATAAGGTGTTGTGAATTTTAAATTATTGCCTCCGGGCTATGTTCGTATGCACTCCCGAGTTTGAATGCAATTTTGTCCTTCCTTCTGTGTTCATGATTGTTTTTGGGCTGTATGTAAAACTACAGGAAACGAATTTTACAAGTACATTTCTTTAGTAATATGCTTTCAAAATTTCGGTTTTAAAAATGTTCCTGTTAGGATAATACGGCAGGTATTATTTTTTCGTTCCTTATCCACAGCATTTAATCAAATAACTGGTAGAACCCACGTAAATTAAATTCGGTTTGCTCGTTTAATAAATTTGGCTTTTTTTCTATTCAAGGAAAATTTCTGTTTCCTCTAAAACCTTTGAAATAGGGCATTTATCTGCGGTCTGGATAGTTCGCATATTATCTTGAATCTCATCTAATGTATGTTTAATTGTTCTCAAATTTTCATCCAGTGCTGTAAGATTTGTATTTAAATTGCAGCGTTTCTTACGACGTATTTTAACACTTCCAGTCTGGCGAACTTACGAGCTCCGACAAGCTTGGCAATTCATTTCGAGTACTCCTGAATTACTGTTTTTGTCCTTATGTACATTCTCACTGTGTATTAGTGCTTGTTTAAGGGAGATGCTAGTTCGAAATGCAACTTTACCTTTCTGTCTCATAATACGATTTGTTACAGGACTGTTGTATGACTGTGTAGTTTACATTTAATTTTCCACTTGCCTGCCTCTACGATTGATTTCATCTCGTTTAATATTCTTCTGGAAAGTGCTGTACAGTTTCACTATATCACATTCCTGGTAATCGTTTCTTAATGCTATCTTTTTTCTTTTTGGTTGTCTGTAATTCTGTAGCTCTGTCTTCGTATGTGGGTGGAACATGTAAAATTCTATTTAAAGCTGAATAGAAGTATGTGTTTTTATGATAGATTTGATAACTATATCCGAATACTTAGGTTTCCCGAAAACTTTAAAAGTATGTTTCCCATTCGATCTACTAATTGACAGATCGAAAAAATTGATGCTGCAATCACATTCATATTCAACTGTGAACTTAATTTTATGGTGCATTTGGTTGAGTTTGCCTGTTATCTCGTGTGAATCCTGTTTGGTTCCTTTAAATAGAACTATACCGTCGTTCAAAAACAGGTGAAAATACAATATTTTCTGCTTTATGTAGCGTAATATTCCTAGAAATGTAATTTCCAAGTCACTAAGAAAAAATTTGGACTAGATGCTGAATAAATTACACTGAACAATGAAAGAAACCGGTACACCAGCCTAATATCGTGTAGGGCCCCCACGAGCACGCAGAAGTGCAAGGATTTGACTAAGTCTGAAGTAGTACTGGAGGGACTGACACCATGAATCCTGCAGGACTGGCCATATATCTCTCAGAGTACGGGGGAGTGGAGTTCATTTCTGAACAGCACTTTGCAAGACATCCCAGATATGTTCAACAATTTTCATGTTTGGAGAGTTTGGTGCCCAGTGGAAGTGCTTAAACTCAGCATAGGGTTCTTGGGATGTCGCACCGTCCTGCGAGAATTGTCCAAGTCCGTCGGAATGCACACTGGACATGAATGTATGCAGGTGATCCGACAGGATGCTTAAGTACGTGTCACCTGTCCAAGTCGCATCTAGACATATCAGGGGTCCAATATCACTCCAACTGCATACGTCCCACACCATTACAGAGCTTCCACCACACTGAACAGTCCTTTGCTGGTGTGTAGAGTCTATGGATTCATGATGTTGTTTCCATACCTGTACATGCCCATCCGCTCGATACAAACGGTCCGACCAGGCCACATGTTTTCATTCATCAATAGTCGATTGTCGGTCTTGATGGGCTCAGGCGAGGCGTAAATCTTTGTGGTGTGCAGTCATCAGGAGTTCACGAATGGGCCTTCGGTTCCGAAAGCCCGTTCGATGATATTTCTTTGAATGCTTCGAACGCTGATATTGTTGATGGCCCACCACTGAAATCTGCAGCGATTCGCGGAAGTGTTGCACTTTGTCACGTTGAATGATTCTCTTCAATCGTCGTTGGTCCCGTTCTTGCAGGATCTTTCTCCGGCCACAGCAATGTCGGAGATTTGATGTCGTGAAATGGTCGTACGGGAAAATCCGCATTTCATCGCTGCCTCGGAGATGCTGTGTCCCGT
Source organism: Schistocerca cancellata (assembly GCF_023864275.1). Taxonomy (NCBI): domain Eukaryota; kingdom Metazoa; phylum Arthropoda; class Insecta; order Orthoptera; family Acrididae; genus Schistocerca; species Schistocerca cancellata. The sequence goes on along the minus strand of NC_064626.1, from coordinate 59,786,252 downwards.
CGGCTGTGCGCCGACTATAACACCACTTTCAAACTCACTTGAATCTCGACAACCTGCCAGTGTAGCAGCAGTAACCGATCTAACAACTCCGCCAGATACTTGTCTTATATATGCGTTGCCAACAGCAGTGCCATATTGGCTCTGAGGACTATGGGACTTAACATCTGAGGTCCTCAGTCCCCTAGACTTAGAACTACTTAAACCTAACTAATCTAAGGACATTACACACATCCATGCCCGAGGCAGGATTCGAACCTGCGACCGCAGCACCAGCGCGGTTCCAGACTGAAGCGTCTAGAACCGCTCGGTCACAAAGGCCGGCAGCGCCGTATTCCGCTTGTTTACATACCTCTGTGTTTGGATACGCTTGACTATACCAGTTTCTTTGGTGTATTACCTGTCGCTAAGTGCGGTAAATTCCACTGAAGGTGAAGTACCTGAAGTTAAAGCTAAACAGCAAAAGTCTAACATCATCCACCGCTGCCAAATAAAAATTTGTTGCAGATGATCAACAACTCTGTCTGTCATGTAATATAATTTGTCGCAGATCGACAAATTCCTTGCACTGTACGCCTTTTATGTATGTAGAGAATTTTAAAGGCGGGGAACTGTGACTTGAGTATCGACGCGACGTAAGAGGAGTCTTGCTTCGTCTGACGAGGTTTATTTTACGTAAAGTCGTTGTAAGTTTTCCGTATTATCCAAAAATTTACAGTGTATGTTTTGATGAGTGTTCATTTGAAAAGCGAATCCCGTAAATATAAAATACTAAGGGCGACTAGCGTCTTATTTCAAAATTTTAGTTTTAGTAGTCGCTTCCCTCGCAGGCAATGCCTGCTCTTGCTAATTGTTGTGTTCGGCAAATGTCTCTTAGGCGTTGTGAGTGATAAAATATTCCTTATTCAGTGGATCTGACCGTTAGGCAATTATGCTTTCAACACCCACCCCTGTGCATTATATAGTCCACCTAACGAACGAAAAATTAAGAAAGCTGATTAGTCTAAATATAGTGAAATAATGGATGCAAATATTTTCTTATCTGGCGTGCAGTCCGTGCGAACAAGACAGATCATGTATTAGCTATAGATAAAAGTACAACATGGAATTTTCCATAATGAAACAGACGATCTCGTAGCAAAGAGAAGCATTATAGAAGTGCTCGTAGAATGCCATTTAATTTCTTATCCTTCGTATTGAGTTGAAACCAACGATCAAGAAAGCTTCTAACCACGAGTGGTCCTTGATTGACATGTGTCTCAGTAATATAAGGGCAGACACCTGTAGGCCATAGAACAGAACACTCCAAAAATGGTTCAAATGGCTCTGAGCACTATGGGACTCAACTGCTGTGGTCATAAGTCCCCTAGAACGTAGATCTACTTAAACCTAACTAACCTAAGGACACCACACAACACCCAGCCACCACGAGGCAGAGAGAAAATCCCTGACCCCGCCGGGAATCGAACCCGGGTACCCGGGCGTGGGAAGCGAGAACGCTACCGCACGACCACGAGATGCGGGCACAGAACACTTCTCCTCGAACGTGGTTGAGATATGTGAAACAAAGTAAAATGCATAATTCGTATGAGTCGCGGATGTGGATGCCACCCTGCACATTTACAGCGGTGAAAAATGCTGATTTTGGAAACTGTGAATAGCATCGAATTCATTAGGTTGATGGGAAATGTTGTGGCGTATCAAGACAGCCACGGCACTTGGAAGTAGCCGAAATGCACGCGTTACACACGCCGGCTGGCGTGAGGTCTGAAACAGGATACGTAATGAATGCTATAAAGAAAAGTACGTAGCTTCTGTAATACTTAACTTTAATCCATCATTTGTATACAGCATTCTTGATGATACAAGTGAGACTCTCTCTAGATATGGGTAATGGCGCCTTGCTAGGTCGTAGCCATGGACTTAGCTGAAGGCTATTCTAACTGTCTCTCGGCAAATGAGAGAAAGGCTTCGTCAGTGTAGTCGCTAGCAAAGTCGTCGTACAACTGGGACGAGTGCTCGTACATCTCTCTTGTCGTGGCGCTCGGTCTGCAATTACTGACAGTGGCGACACGCGGGTCCGACGTGTACTAATGGACCGCGGCCGATTTAAAGCTATCACCTAGCAATTGTGGTGTCTGGCGGTGACACCACAGGAAATATAATAATTCTAAACATGTACGAAGTTTAAGGAAGCATGAGACATAGGAGAGAGTGAATAAAATGTTCTCGGATTTCCAACCGCGCCAATTGGTTAAAACTACACGAGCTTTCGGCCAAGCACTCCTTGGCCATTGTCAAGTGGTATGACTGCCAGTGGGCTGTTGGTGCGCCCTTATATACACCAGCTGCCGGCTGTGTCGTCACTGGTGCCCGTGACATTTCCATATGTGGGCATGTTTTGAGTCGGCGTTCGATGTGCCCTCTTCAACGGCGCGATCGCTGGATCCCACGAATCACTGAGCTGCAAGCCACCGTCTCCATTCAGGGTGTCTGCGGTAATTTTTATTTCAATAGCTTCCTTTATTAAACTGTCCCAGAGGCCGTTAGTGCGACTGACGACAGAGGTAACGTCAGATTTTATGTGGTGACCGTTTTCTAACGCATGCTCAGCTAACGCAGGTTTCTCTGCACAGCGTCGGCGATAACACCTCTCATGTTCTTTCCTGCGCTGTTCCACAGTGCGCACTATTTGCCCGATGTAATTCCGGCCACACTCTCAAGGTATTTCGTAGACTCCAGGTGTTCTGAGACCTACTGCGTCTTTAACTTAGTAATTGACGGATTTTCGTTGGAGGCCTCAAGACTGATTTGATCTTGTGTCTTTCCAACAGGCGGCTTATCTTGCCAGACAGCGATCGCGCGGTTGAAGAGGGCACATCGAACGCCGACTCAAAACATGCCCACTAATGGGAATGTCACGTGCACCAGTGACGACACAGCCGGCAGCTGGTGTATATAAGGGCGCACCAACAGCCCACTGGCAGTCATAGCACTTGACAATGGCCAAGGAGTCCTTGACCGAAAGCTCGTGTAGTTTTAAGCAATTGAGGCCGTTGGAAACCAGAGAACATATTATGCAATGTTATCGCCACGAGAGACTGCATTCACACATACGGGAGAGTGTCGTACATCGGAATACTTTTCAGCCAGACCTGTAACAGATGTTCAAGATATTTTCTGAATCCATTTTGAAATTATAGCATCCAATTTATGTGTGCTGCATTCTTTTCCTGAAATTAAAAAGGATTACTCCCGAAAAGTAAGGTTTTTCCAAATGGGAGAAACAGTTCCAAAGTACAAAATGGTCATGTTCCCACGAAGAAATACTTGACTGAAATTTACAGGTATTGCAATCGAGGAAATTTCGTCAATACTGTACTCAGTTGTCTGTAAGGCACTTTTTTAATATAGGACATGCTAAAAATCAGTAAGAGAAATTAAATTAAAAAGAAGTATTAACATAAATCAGTTACAAGCTATAAATATTTTGCAATAGAAGCTATTGGGAACTACGAGGTGCATTCAAGTTCTAAGGCCTCCGATTTTTTTTCGAATTAACTACTCACCCGAAATCGATGAAACTGGCGTTACTTCTCGACGTAATCGCCCTGCAGACGTACACATTTTTCACAACGCTGACGCCATGATTCCATGGCAGCGGCGAAGGCTTCTTTAGGAGTCTGTTTTGACCACTGGAAAATCGCTGAGGCAATAGCAGCACGGCTGGTGAATGTGCGGCCACGGAGAGTGTCTTTCATTGTTGGAAAAAGCCAAAAGTCACTATGAGCCAAGTCAGGTGAGTAGGGAGCATGAGGAATCACTTCAAAGTTGTTATCACGAAGTAACTGTTGTGTTACGTTAGCTCGATGTGCGGGTGCATTGTCTTGGTGAAACAGCACACGCGCAGCCCTACCCGGACGTTTTTGTTGCAGTGCAGGAAGGAATTTGTTTTTCAAAACATTTTCGTAGGATGCACCTGTTACCGTAGTGCCCCTTGGAACGCAATGTGTAAGGATTACACCCTCGCTGTCCCAGAACATGGACACCATCATTTTTTCAGCACTGGCGGTTACCCGAAATTCTTTTGGTGGCGGTGAATCTGTGTGCTTCCATTGAGCTGACTGGCGCTTTGTTTCTGGATTGAAAAATGGCATACACGTCTCATCCATTGTCACAACCGACGAAAAGAAAGTCCTATTCATGCTGTCGTTGCGCGTCAACATTGCTTGGCAACATGCCACACGGGCAGCCGTGTGGTCGTCCGTCAGCATTTGTGGCACCCACCTGGATGACACTTTTCGCATTTTCAGGTCGTCATGCAGGATTGTGTGCACAGAACCCACAGAAATGCCAACTCTGGAGGCGATCTGTTCAACAGTCATTCGGCGTCCCCCAAAACAATTCTCTCCACTTTCTCGATCATGTCGTCAGACCGGCTTGTGCGAGCCCGAGGTTGTTTCAGTTTGTTGTCACACGATGTTCTGCCTTCATTAAACTGTCGCACCCACGAACGCACTTTCGACACATCCATAACTCCATCACCACATGTCTCGTTCAACTGTCGATGAATTTCAATTGGTTTCACACCACGCAAATTCAGAAAACGAATGATTGCACGCTGTTCAAGTAAGGAAAACGTCGCCATTTTAAGTATTTAAAACAGTTCTCATTCTCGCCGCTGGCGGTAAAGTTCCATCTGCCGTACGGTGCTGCCATGTCTGGGACGTATGGACAATGAACGCGGCCTCATTTTAAAACAATGCGCATTTTTCTATCTCTGTCCAGTCCAGAGAAAAAAAAATCGGAGGCCTTAGAACTTAAATGCACCTCGTAATTGTGTCAAAAACGTATTGTTCAGTTCAGTTTGCATATTCTCTATTTGATCAGTTTACGGGAGTCGCCCCTCCCTCTTCCTCACCACCTCTGACGTCATAATAAACGTAAGCACCGAGGAACCGAATGAAATGTGGTGTATAAGCCGCTGTTTTGGGTCGCCACTTGTGTGTCTGTCGACCGGGCGCCACCGGGTACTGGGCAGACTTATGAGCGTGCACATCTCTACCCCGCAGAGGTAGAGCCGTGTGCCGCTGTGCAGATGCCTCAGGATTCTGGACTGAGTGCCGAGCACTGACAGCTCAGAGCAGAAACACCGTTATTGCTCTGCGTTAGGACAACTCGCAATAGACAGCGAATGTACCTCTGCCACACGCTGCCCGTAATTCATACAACAAATATTATACTGAATGCAGCCAACGCATACTACACCACTGACCATTAAAATAGCTACACCACGAATATGACGTGCTACAAACGCGAAATTTAACGAACAGGAAGAAGATGCTGTGATATGCAAATGATTAGCTTCTCAGAGCATTCACACAACGTTGGGGCCGGTGGCGACACCTACAACGTGCTGACATGAGGAAAGTTTCCAACCGATTTCTCATTCACAAGCAGCAGTTTACCGGCATTGCCTGGTGAAACGTTGTTGTGATGCCTCGTGTAAGGAGGAGAAATGCGTACCATCACGTTTCCGACTTTGATAAAGGTCGGATTGTAGCTGCTCGCGTTGGTCGAGATCCTATGACTGTTAGCAGAATATGGAATCGGTGGGTCCAGCAGGGTAATACGGGACGCCGTGCTGGAACCCAAATGGCCTCGTATCACTAGCAGTCGAGATGACAGGATTCTTATCCGCATGGCTGTAACGGATCGTGCAGCCACGTCTCGTTCCCTGAGTCAACAGATGGGGACGTTTGCAAGACAACAACCATCTGCACCAACAGTTTTACGACGTTTGCAGCAGCATGGACTATCAGCTCGGAGACCATGGCTGCGGTTACCCTTGACGCTGCATCACAGACAGGAGCACCTGCGGTGGAGCCGGCCGCGGTGGTCTAGCGGTTCTGGCGCTGCAGTCCGGAACCGCGGGACTGCTACGGTCGCAGGTTCGAATCCTGCTTCGGGCATGGGTGTGTGTGATGTCCTAAGGTTAGTTAGGTTTAGGTAGTTCTAAGTTCTAGGGGACTTATGACCTAAGATGTTGAGTCCCATAGTGCTCAGAGCCATTTGAACCATTTTTGAACCTGCGGTGGTGTACTCAACGACGAACCTGGGAGCACGAATGGAAAAACGTCATTTTTTCGGATGAATCCAGGTTCTGTTTACAGCTTCATGATGGTCACATCCGTGTTTGGCGACATCCCGGTGAACGCACATTGGAAGCGTGTATTCGTCATCGCCATACTGGCGTATCACACGGTGTGATATAATGGGGTGCCATTAGTTACACTAGATTAGCTCTCGTTCGCATTGACGGCAATTTGAACAGTGGAGGTTAGATTTTAGATGTGTAACGACCCGTGGGTCTACCCGTCGTTCGAACCCTGCGAAACCCTACATTTCAGCAGGATACTGCACGACCCCATGTTGTAGGTACTGGACGAGCCTTTCTGGACACAGAAAATGTTAGACCGCTGCCCTGGCCATCACATTCTCCAGATCTCTCTCCAATTGAAAACGTCTGGTTAATGGTGGCCGAGCAACTGGCTCGTGGCAATACGCCAGCCACTACTCTTGATGAACTGTGGTATCGCGTTGAATCTGCATGGGCAGCTGTACCTTTGCACGCCACCCATGCTATGTTTGACTCAATGCCCAGACGTATCAAGACCCTTACTACTGCCAGAGATGGTTGTTCTGGGTACGGATTTCTCAGGATCTATGTACCCACACTGCGTGAAAATGTAATCACATATCAGTTTCAGTATAATATATTTGTCCAATGAATACCCGTTTATCATCTGCATTTGTTCTCGGTGTAGCAATTTTAATGGCAAGTGGTGTATGTACGTATACATATACAGCGTGATACCGTCATAATTTGACGAATTTTTAGAGAACATGGAGAAGGATAAATACATTTATTTGAATAGCGCCGGACTGTGTAGCCGTGCGGTTCTAGGCGCTTCAGTCTGGAACCGCGCGACCGCTACGGTCGCAGGTTCGATTCCTGCCTTGGGCATGGATGTGTGTGGTGTCCTTAGGTTGGTTAGGTTTAAGTAGTTCTAAGTTCTAGGGGACTGATGACCACAGATGTTAAGTCCCATAGTGCTCAGAGCAATTTGAACCATTTAATTAGCTATGAGCACTTGTTCAGCTTCCACACTGTAAAACACATGTTCCGTAACGAACAAGTGCCCATAGCTCTTAAGACATGCATGTCAGAGCCTATGTTTAAGAGATATTTTTATCTTGTTTTGGTCCATACTATCATCTCTCAATATTGCCTATCCTACAGTCTTAGCAACGACAGTACCGCCGCACGTACTCCACTGCCGGAACTATAACAACGCTTTTACTTTATAGCTTTCGACTCCTTGGTTTCTGGAACAGTGTCTCGCACCTCAAACTGATGCATTTATCTTCGTTCATTATCTCTGAACGTCCGCAACGTCATTACCGAATCAACCTATATATATATATATATATATATATATATATATATATATATATATATATATATATATATATATACCTCCTCTGACGTCATAGTAAACGGAAGCACCGAGGAATCGAATGAAATGTGGTATATATATATATATATGCCCCGGCGCCTGTTATTACGACGGTCCGTTGCGGCGTTGGATGTCATAATTCCGTATCCTCATTTTGTTTTTCAAGACACCTTCTAACGCCCCTCGAAGTTTGTCGGTGTAATTGTGAAACAACCAGTGTGTCAGGTGATAGCGCAATAGCTGTCAACTCTTGAGCCTACGACAGGCTACTGCACCGCAAGAACAAAAACAACACGGGTCTAGCAGCATCTCCCACCATGTCGTCTGACCAATCAAGAGACCAATGAAAAGTCACAATTGGAAGGAAAATCGAAAAGCGCTATGTTTCACCCACGTGTCGCTTTACATTTCAATCTACGCTGCACGGCCTTTGTACTCTCGCTTTCTTTTTGCCTGTGTGAAGCGTAGCAGAAAAAAAACAGCTAAACATTTGAGACAACGAAAAGTTTAAACATCATTTAAGCTGTACCGGTACTCTTAGGTTCCTGCCTAATCGCAGCGCATTTGGAAATAAACATCAAATGTCTGTGACAGGCGAAGAATAGAGGAAAGTGTTCTAAACTTCAGTCCCCACCATGAAGCAGCCTCCCTGATATCTTGGTTCGACATACTCGTGGCACGTAGTGAGACCAAGTGCAGATAGAAGTTCTGGCTTCTACCACTTTCGAGCGAGGTACCAAAGTCGCCTGCTGGACTTGTTACATATTAGTTCGCTAGTACACGTTTTGTTTCTATGAAACAGTTTATATTGTCCTCCATTTTTCGCAATTTCACCTAGATGTTAGCTGGTAAACATTTCAACATATACGTACTCTCCAACAGTAAGATTGAAGTTTAATGATTATGACTATAGCGTCTGATTTGGATGTTTGGTTCAAACTTCATTCTGTTATAAAATATAGAATTACTTTTGAATGGATTAATAGTAATTATAAAATATAGGCTTCAGTGACGTAAACTGAGCCCGCTGAAGGTGCTCAAACCGGACACCTTACTTTTTAATGTTTCAAATCACCCTGATTTAGAACCGTACACACTCTAATTCTCTTGGGATACTCTTGATCATAGGGAGGATTGATCAAAGAAAGTTGAGTCTGTCTAAAATGACTAAAGTTACTGATGCTTCAAAACCAGGTAAGTTGCAAGAACGGCAGTAAAAGGTTTAATGTTCCAAGAACTCTAAAAAAGGTGTCCAACATGATGTAAATTAGACCCCAAGAAGCAGTAAAAACAAAAATAGGCAGACCTACAATTTTGTGCTAAGATCTTGAAGAAGAACTGGTTTAGTACTGTTTTGCTATTGACACTTCTTTGCTCATGTATACTCGCAATGACTAGTGAAGAACGGCTGAACAATTGACAGAAGGGAATAACATTGAAAGCCCTTTCAAAGACGAAATTTTGTGGAGAACTCTCGGTTAGTCCTTCTCTTAAACGCCACAAAACCAAACCGCAAGAAAGAAAGTCCGTAGGAATATAATAGGCCTATATCCGTGCTCTTGGGCTCAGCAAATAAAACGCAGGGAAGCTCTGATACCTCCATGAAGAGGTAAAATCGTACCTACGTTGAAACTAGATTACGTTTTCTCTGATTTAATATGTTTTTCTAATCTTGTTTAGTGACACTTCCATTATTTTTACAATGGGTCCAATTTTGGCAGCTATTTTTGAAACTCGCTCAGTGCAAAATTGGTTTTGAAAATTTGCTTTTCATTAATAAATTTCGTTACATTTACTGTTACTAAATGTAAATCGTGCATTAATTTAAAAAGTTAATATCACGCGCTTTTAAAACATATTTTTTCACTGTTTTCTATTTTTTTAAAGACTAAAAAAACCATAATGAGTGTTCGCTTTTAGGCACTTCCCTCTTTGAATGTCACGGTTGCTCGTTCACTCACAGGATCGTGGCTAATCACACCCATGGAGATTGTGACATAGTCGGAAAAACGGTCAAATATTTACGACGAATAAGAATTTCATTGTTGTTCCCAGAATCCGTCACAAACGCGAAGATGGAGAAAAATAATGTTTACACATTACAAGCGGCACCCTGTTACCCCTTGACACGGTAAACCGATACGTCTAAGCAGACGGCCACACTGAACAGTGTACGTTCGTCGTAAAGCTGTTGCCTATGTTAGGATTTGCTGAAGACTTTTAACGTCACTGTGTCACTTACTGATATATAGTTATAAGAAATCCAACGAAGCGTGACTTGTTTTTGATAGTCCTTAAATGAGCCAAAAACAACTTCAGTAAAAAAAAAAAACGAATATAAACCTCCACGCGGGTGAAAGATAGCGCTTTTCGATTGCCCTTGCAGTTCTGACTTTTGATTGGTGGCTTTGTTATAGTTCAGACGTCGTTGTGGTGATACTGCTAGCCCCGAGTTTTTTCCGTTGTTGCTGTGGTCATGTGCCTGGCGCTAGCGATGAATGCATCCAATTGAGATGCATGGCGAGTAGCCTATACCACCTGCGCCTGTCTGCGGCCGAGCGATTGGGAGAGCTGGAGTGACCGCTTCCACAGGAGCAGCATTCAAACAAACTGACTGAGAAAACCGTGTAGAAATTTAGCTTCTGACATAAGATTAGTGTATCTTGACATTTATCCTTCATAAATCTAAAGGAATATTTTTGCTCATCAGTTGCCAATACGTGTTTGTTATGATCGGTTTACACAATTTTTTTTTTTACCACCTAAGTAATAAGTTGCTTCTCGCACTATGTGTACGGCAAACGGCAAGAAACAGATGTGAATAATTTTATTTTACGAACATAGCAGCCTGAATCACGTACTTTCCTTCTTTCATTTTGGCCAACTAGCTATCACATGATACATTTTTATTTATTCTCATTTTCTGCTTTCTTGTCTTCCAACATTTATTTCATCTCATCGCCACGTCTACGTTTCCTTCTTCGGACTACTAAGCACCTGTTATCTTACTGTTTCCGCCTTGAAATCTTTCCAACTTTCATACTTTTATTTTGAAAATGCCTCTTACTGCCCCTTCTTCTGCTTATGGTTATGTGTGTCTATTTTGTGAACTTCTCAGACCCAGCGTGTTCTTAATCATTTTGCTCAGAGATATTTGAAGATCTACTTTGTCAGCCTATTGTCATTAATCTCGTATAAATGTCCTAAGTGCTTCTATATTCAGATACTACCTGAGAAAGGCAATCTTTGCCTGGTCATTATTTCCATTCAACCAGCCAAAGGGCTGTGGTAACCACATGCAACCCTGTATATGGCGTTTACTTCTCTGTAACAGTCAGATGGAAATGTGAGAACAGATTCTCATAACTCAACATGTATTGACTTCCAGATATATTCTTATTCGATATTTTCTTTAAGTGTTGACCATTACTGCCTCCTTCATAGTGGCATGCTTGAATAAAATCTTCTCGGTTTCAAGCCGTGTCATTTCAAATAAAACATTCGAGCTTTCGATAGCTGTCTCCTCCATCATTATCAGGGGTTAAACTCTCTGACTTCCGGGGACGGCAAGGTACCCTACTTATAAAGAAGCAAGGCACCATCGGGAAGCTTCCGGAGTGAGCCAGAGTTGTGCGTGTGGGGGAGGCAAGTTGGGCTGCTCCTAGCGGCTCCTTCCCGCCACGGGGCTGAGTGACGTCACATGGTGTGGGGGGAGGGCGCCGCCACGTGTGAAACTGCCGCTTCTGCGTCCCTATAAGCGATAAGCCTACGTCTTTGTCTTCATTCACTGAGCGAAAGAAAGTCGTAGGCTTGAGGTTTGACACTTGTAGGGATGCAGAAGCGGTAGTTTCAAACGTGGCGCCGGCTCCTCCCACCATGTGGCGTCACTCGGTCCCGTGAGGGGACGGAGCCGTTAGGAGCTGACGAACTTGCCTCCCGTGCATGCGCCACTCTGGCCCTCTCTGGAAGCTGCCGGACCTTCCCCAAGATATTGATAGTATCTGACTCGCAAAGCGTTCTTAAAAACATTCAGTACAGTCGATGGAACAAAACGACCAACTGTTATATCTTAGATGTGATATCTGAATATATTCGCAGCACACGCACGGGCCGGACGATCCATTTGTTGTGGGTACCTTCGCACTCTGGTATCGTCTATAATGATGAAGTCGATGCATTAGCCAAACAAGCGGCAACGTCAGGCACCGTAATGGATCTGCAGCTTCCTTATACAGACTACTTACGTGCAGTCAAGGATCACGCAAGACAACAATGGCAGGAAATGTGGAACGTTTCTCAACAGACAAAAGGCGGTTATTACGCAGTGCTACAACCTCGGATTCCTTCACAGCCGTGGTTCATGAGGACACATCTGGACCGATCCACGATTTCTACCATCATAAGACTCCGCTTCAATCATGCCTCTTTCCCACAGCATCTACATCGGATCAACGTTTACAGTTCACCAGCATGTGAGTGTGATCCTGAGTCGGAAGCTGATGTCAACCACATCTTATTTATGTGCCCCAAATTTGACCGTGAACGGTTGGTCTTTTTGAAGATATTGCTGAGTATGGGCTACCATCTCTCTCAATCAGCCTCCTCTCTTTTGTGTACTAAAGACGTTCGTCTATATAAAGTGATCGTTAACTTCATCAAGAGTACTGGTCACAATCCGTAGGTTTTAATGGTGTACGTCAATTATAAATATGTCTTGCTGATGAAGATATTTCAGAATTGGTGTGAATTGTACGCCAAGACACTTTTAATTATTTTTCAATTCAATTCAATTTTTAAAACATTAAGTACAAAACTATAATAGTTAAGCTTTTTATTCTTGTAAATATGCATTTCTGTATTTGTTTATTCAATTATGTGTACATTGTCATTGTGTTGCCGATGGCTAAATTGAGTACACACTCAAAGGCCAAATAAAAAAAAAAAATAAAAAAAAAAGCTGCCGGACGCTGTCATTGCTTCTGTATAAGCAGATCACCGTGCCAACCCCGGCAGTCAGTGATTTTAAATACTGATGACGATGGATGAGACAGCTGTCAAAAGTTCGACTTTTTGTATTGGAATTGACGCGGGTTTTATTGAATACTACCTCCTGTAGGAATATGTGTCATACATTTTTTAAACACCCTATTTACACGCTTCTGATGTGGAACGAATCCCTATCACAACAGAGTAACTGAACATTCGAGAGCGTTCTCAAACATTTGGAAGCATTTCAGAACATTCTCTCACGTTTTGGATAATTTCGTAAAATTCAGGAACATTCTACATTCTCCAACATTCTCAAACATTCTGGGAGGAATATTCTAGCCAGTCTCAGACACTTCAACAGTAGACTCGCAGCTGCTTCGACGTCCTATAAGCAGTCCATTTCACAATCCCCTCTTTTGACGTCCGTACCTTAGGACCCAGCACCTGTAGCTCCCAACTATGACCTTGCGGAATAGAGGGCAACCATGTCATATAACTTCCATGGGACAGCAGCCTTGGATTGGAGAGTCATAGCGGCATGCATGGACAGACAACACTTATATTTTTATTACATATTCCTTCTTAATCACTAACCCTCTTTGCCTATTTTTGGACTTAACCTTATCCTCATGATTCCCCTCTCTAATGTTTCATGTTTCTAATTCGTGTAACGTATGATAAGGGCTAGACATTCACTTGTGTGGAGGAATTCTTGTTTCACAAGTCTGCTGTAATTTATATTCTTGTACTTCTGGATATATTCTTTTAATTGTGTTGGTCGTTGTTGTTATTCCACATGCCGTTTCAAGTTTGTGTCTCCTTTCATTTATTGCAGGTATTTTAAACTTCTTTTCTTTAATTAAATTTTAGTAGTTACTTCAGCTTTTGAGAGTTCCGTTTCACCGATATCTGTCAATTAAACTTTGGTGCAGTATTTATACTTGAGATGAACTTAGTTTTCATGTACAGAGACTTTAACCTGCACTGTTGACCTCCTGTCCCCTGTGATGGACTTCTATTCTAGGCATGTGTTATATTTTCAGATAAGAGTGTAAAAGCATCTGCAAATGGCAGGCAGTTTGGCTCAATAAACTGTTTCTTTGTTCCCTGTGTTATAGGTGGTCTAAGATATTCTTTTGATACGTCATTCAAAATTCTTACTATTTTCTGTAACACTCATTTGAAGAGGACAGATGAGCCATCACCTTGTCTTATACCTATATTTCTTTACAAGGCCCATGAGCGTTACTTTCTAGGTTGCCGGTTAGTGTTTGACAGACTATATTTACGAATTTAATATTACAGTACTGCTGCTCCCACAAATGTGTATCGTTACTGTGACAGCTTGCATCAGTTGACGCTGCTGGTGGAGCAGCATTTCATTAAGTCTAAAAATGAGCTGGTTGGACCATAACCGGCCACAACAGTTAAACAGAAACACGATCTTCAATATTTTGTCGATAAGAAAGGTAAACAAGTCCACTGACTTTCCTTCCTGTACAGTGGTGGATCTCTATAATTGTGAATATTACGGACAGGTTCACTTGATTTGTCTCCAGTGTCTCGATAAATCTACTGCTGTTTAGAATTTATTTCATCACTCTAAACAGGTCACACCAGCTGTTATGACCTGTCGTCCATTCACGTTTTCTCGTTTCTGGTCTCCGTTGGACGACAAGTGCAAACACGCAGACCGCTGGCGGCGCAGCCAGCAGAATAGCTGAGACTTGCCGGGGGTTAGTAGTGATTCGGCTGTTTGGCGCCCTACCAGCGGTGGGTGTCTCGGGAGCTGAGGCCTGCAGGACAGACCGGAATTTAATCTCGCGGCCAATGCGGAGTGAGGAGCCGGAAGGCGCGGCGCTGCGGTCGGAGACAGCCACATCTGAGACAGGCGCGCGGCCAGACACCCGTCTACCCCCCCCCCCCCCCCCACCCATTGCCCCCCTTCCTTAACCCTGTTGCTGCATTTCTTTTGCCGCAACACTGTGCAGGCGATAGATTCTGCGTCCTCTTTGCTCCTTCCTTGATGTAGTAATTGTTTTTTTTTCTTCTTGGCTCAAATGGTTCAAATGGCTCTGAGCACTATGGGACTTAACATCTGTGGTCATCAGTCCCCTAGAACTTAGAACTAATTAAACCTAACTAACTTAAGGTCATCACACACATCCATGCCCGAGGCAGGATTCGAACCTGCGACCGGAAAACATGGCGGCCAATCGAGGCCCATGTCAGCGGCCTCTGGATACACTAAATCCAGAATTCCGCCCCTCCCCCCTCCTCCGAAGTGCTCCTCCTGCTTCTATGGGGTTGAGCTTTGTCTTGTATGAACCACATCTTGTCGAAATCTGGGTCGTAAAATAACGTATTACATAAAATTTTTAATGTTAGGAAACTTTTAATGTCTAGATCGCCATTTTCATTATACAGTTAAAGTGTAATAGCTAATTTCGGTTGCCGTCCACATCCATCTTCAGGTCTGTAAAGAAGTAGAGGTATACTGGACTAGGAAAATAAATTTTTAATATTAGGAAACTTTTAATGTCTAGATCGCCATTTTCATTATACAGTTAAAGTGTAATACCTAATTTCGGTTGCCTTCCACGTACATCTTCAGATCTGTAAAGAAGTAGAGGGATACTAGACTAGGAAAATGTCGCACAACAAAGTAAGATGTAAAACAATGTATAACGAGAGCCGACCCCAATGCTAAAATGCAACGTTTAACAAATGCACTTGATGGCGCTGCGCAAGAATTACCATGCTGCTTTTAGGATGACCCACCGTTCAAATCGTAAAAACAAGTTGAATATGTATTAAAAACATCAACAATATCTACACTGATGCATGACATGTACTGGTATTATTGGTCAGGAAGACGATGACAGTATGTAGGTAAAAGCTTCGTCAAGAACGAGCCAGGTTTTAAGACTGCTGGAAAAAGCTCCAGACCAAAAATCTCAATCAAGATTGGACCTAAATCCAAGTTTTAAAACTGAAAGAGGACTTTTTAAATGGGTTTTACCTTGTTTTGGTAAAGTATGTTGTCGGATTGTTGACACATAAATATATATGTTAGCGTTAAAAGGACGTCATTCCTACCAATCTTTGACCAAACACCAAGGCATCATGTAGTGTCAGTATGAGTTAAGTACAGAACTAAGTCCTTTTAATTCTGAACTCTGTGTGAACAGAATGAAAGTAATTACACACGGAAACAATACACTAATTTCTGACTATAAAGATAATACAGAAGAAGCTGCAATTGCCTTGTTTTTTATTGTTCGTAGTTATTTGAGAGTTTTGAGATAGCTGCCTTAGGTGAAATTGTTAATAAAACAACTACGAAAAAGATGAAAACAGGAAGGGTATGAGGAATGACAGCTCATTCTTAAGGAACACAATAAAACAAATTCGTGTCAGAGGAGGAAAATACGTAAACAGTCTGAAGAAACTGTGGAAATGATCCAATAATGTGATATACTGAATATTAATATGTTGTGGGCACAGTACTATAAGAAAATAACAATGAAAATGGAAACAATGAAACGTTCTGTGCCCTGATCTAAACAAGTTAAAATTAAGCCTTGTGCCTGTATGGAATTTAAGTTCTCATCACATGTGAAAGGAAGTGTAGTAACTTGAGAATAACACTATCAACAACAAACAATACTATGTTTTGAATATTTTTACAAATGAACCGTTAAATGGACTATAAACACCATGCGCTAGAAACAACTTGAAAATACCTCTTAATTGCTGCCTAAATGAAAAGTATTGTAATAAACATGATCAAAAATAACTGTACCAGCATTTACAGCCGTCTGAATTGAAGTCACAGAACTGAAGAACATGTCAGTCTTTATATTTTCCTCAAGAGTAGAGGCAATGGACTTAAGCCCTTTTACCAAATCATGACGGAATGACAAAAATAACAAAACAATGAAGTTAAAATTACAGAACGTAGAAGCTGGCTTATATGCTTAACCGGCAATATGACATATGTGAAAGATAAATCCTACGTAACTATCAAATGACAAAAAAAAATTTAGTTACAGTTTAGAGCTAAAAATATGAACATGCCATAACCTCGCTAGATGATGGTAATAAAGAAGGAAAATGGCCAGTTGTATTAGTAAATTGCATCAAATGTCCATCATTTGCAGTTGTACAGTAGATTTTGTAGTGACAAAAGTAACAAGAATTGTCAACTGTTCTATAGTTGTGAATATACAAACGACACAGTATATACACTCCTGGAAATTGAAATAAGAACACCGTGAATTCATTGTCCCAGGAAGGGGAAACTTTATTGACTCATTCCTGGGGTCAGATACATCACATGATCACACTGACAGAACCACAGGCACATAGACACAGGCAACAGAGCATGCACAATGTCGGCACTAGTACAGTGTATATCCACCTTTCGCAGCAATGCAGGCTGCTATTCTCCCATGGAGACGATCGTAGAGATGCTGGATGTAGTCCTGTGGAACGGCTTGCCATGCCATTTCCTCCTGGCGCCTCAGTTGGACCAGCGTTCGTGCTGGACGTGCAGACCGCGTGAGACGACGCTTCATCCAGTCCCAAACATGCTCAATGGGGGACAGATCCGGAGATCTTGCTGGCCAGGGTAGTTGACTTACACCTTCTAGAGCACGTTGGGTGGCACGGGATACATGCGGACGTGCATTGTCCTGTTGGAACAGCAAGTTCCCTTGCCGGTCTAGGAATGGTAGAACGACGGGTTCGATGACGGTTTGGATGTACCGTGCACTATTCAGTGTCCCCTCGACGATCACCAGTGGTGTACGGCCAGTGTAGGAGATCGCTCCCCACACCATGATGCCGGGTGTTGGCCCTGTGTGCCTCGGTCGTATGCAGTCCTGATTGTGGCGCTCACCTGCACGGCGCCAAACACGCATACGACCATCATTGGCACCAAGGCAGAAGCGACTCTCATCGCTGAAGACGACACGTCTCCATTCGTCCCTCCATTCACGCCTATCGCGACACCACTGGAGGCGGGCTGCACGATGTTGGGGCGTGAGCGGAAGACGGCCTAACGGTGTGCGGGACCGTAGCCCAGCTTCATGGAGACGGTTGCGAATGGTCCTCGCCGATACCCCAGGAGCAACAGTGTCCCTAATTTGCTGGGAAGTGGCGGTGCGGTCCCCTACGGCACTGCGTAGGATCCTACGGTCTTGGCGTGCATCCGTGCGTCGCTGCGGTCCGGTCCCAGGTCGACGGGCACGTGCACCTTCCGCCGACCACTGGCGACAACATCGATGTACTGTGGAGACCTCAAGCCCCACGTGTTGAGCAATTCGGCGGTACGTCCACCCGGCCTCCCGCATGCCCACTATACGCCCTCGCTCAAAGTCCGTCAACTGCACATACGGTTCACGTCCACGCTGTCGCGGCATGCTACCAGTGTTAAAGACTGCGATGGAGCTCCGTATGCCACGGCAAACTGGCTGACACTGACGGCGGCGGTGCACAAATGCTGCGCAGCTAGCGCCATTCGACGGCCAACACCGCGGTTCCTGGTGTGTCCGCTGTGCCGTGCGTGTGATCATTGCTTGTACAGCCCTCTCGCAGTGTCCGGAGCAAGTATGGTGGGTCTGACACACCGGTGTCAATGTGTTCTTTTTTCAATTTCCAGGAGTGTAGATTGCTCCACTGCTGCCCGAAACATTTCAAGTAGGATGCTCATCTTCAGCCTCCAACGTGTGTTAATGTAGCGTCGATAAATCCTGACCTATAATTAAACCTACTTGCAGAAATCAAGTGCGTACAATAGTAGTAATTTTGGCGGCCATGTTGTTTGGAATGAACGACCAATGCTTCGGTTTTCTCCAAACGTGTTACGGAGTAAGCGAGCGACGTCACGAGCATTGGAAAGTGGAGCTCCATGTGGCATCAAAACTGTTTAGCCCGAAGCACGTGTCTCCCGGAAAGCAGCAATCACTTCTTGGCGAAGCAGATCAGAGTAACGTGTATCTTTCACGCTGCATGTCCACGCTGCGTGTCCTTGGTTGTTGTAGCCCGAGTTCCTCCTACGTCATCGTACCAATACCGGCGCTTAATGGCAGGTCATGATACTAACATTACTTACAAAGAAAATCCTGCAGCACTTAGGCTGCACATCATTCCTGTAAAGTTAAGTACCCATACGGTAAATAGTTTCCCGTCTGCACTGGCTCAACTAGTGAAAGTTTAAATACAGTCAACCTGCATAACGCGTAACAGAATTGCATTCAGTGCAACAAATATTAGCAGTCAATTCTGATCTTATCGTTGCAGATTTTTCAGGCAAGACCAAGTATTTCTCTTACAATACGGTACATTTGTTAAAAGTGCAAAGATTTCGTTAGTTTTCCGAAAAGATAGCTTTTTCAGATGGAATATCTAATGGTGAGTGTACGGGCACTTGTTCCAGGAAGTGGGAGCGCCACTGCACCTGCTCTACGTAAGACTCGGAGTGAAATACACTACTGGCCACTAAAATTGCTACAGCACGAAAATGACGAGCTACAGACGCGAAATTTAACCGACAGGAAGAAGATGCTGTGATATGCAAATGATTAGCTTTTCAGAGCATTCACACAAGGCTGGCGCCGGTGGCGACACCTACAACGTGCTGACATGAGGAAAGTTTCCAACCGATTTCTCATACACAAACAGCAGTTGACCGGCGTTGCCTGGTGAAACGTTGTTGTGATGCCTCGTGTAAGGAGGAGAAATGCGTACCATCCCGTTTCCGACTTTGATAAAGGTCGGATTGTAGCCTATCCCGATTGCGGTTTATCGTATCGCGACACTCCTGCTCGCGAGATCTAGTGACTGTTAGCAGAATATGGAATCGGTGGGTTCAGGAGGGTAATACGGAACGCCGTGCTAGATCCCCACGGCTTCGTAATATTAGCAGTCTAGATGACAGGCATCTTATCGGCATGGCTGTAACGGATTGTGCGGCCACATCTCGATCCCTGAGTCAACACATGGGGACGTTCGCAAGACAACAACTATCTGCACCAACAGTTCGACGACGTTTGCAGCATCATGGTCTATAAGCTCGTAGACCATGGCTGCGGTTACCCTTGACGCTGCATCACAGACAGGAGCGCCTGCGATGGTGTACTCAACGACGAACCTAGGTGCACGAATGGCAAAACATTTTTCGGATGAATCCAGGTTCTGAGTACACCATCATGATGGTCGCATCCGTGTCTGGCCACATCGCGGTGAACGCACATTGGAATCGTGAATTCGTCGTCGCCGTACTGGCGTATCACCCGGCGTGATGGTATGGGGCGCCAGTGGTTACACGTCTCGGTCACCTCTTGTTTGTATTGACGGCACTTTGAATAGGCGACGTTATATTTCAGATGTGCTACGACCCGTGGCTCTACCCTTCATTCGATCCCTGTGAAACCCTACATTTAAGCAGGATAATGCACGACCGCATGTTACAGGTCCTGTACGGGCCTTTTTGGATACAGAAAATGTTCAACTGCTGTCCTGGCCAGCACATTCTCCAGATCTCTCACCAATTGAAAACTTCTGGTCAATGGTGGCCGAGCAATGGCTCGTCACAATACACCAGTCACTACTCTTGATGAACTGTGGTATCGTGTTGAAACTGCCTGGGCGGCTGTACCTGTACACGCCATCCAAGCTCTGTTTGACTCAATGCCCAGGCGTATCAAGGCCGTTATTACTAGCAGAGGTGGTTGTTCTGGGTACTGATTTCCCAGTATTATGCACCCAAATGCGTGAAAATGAAATCACATGTCAGTTCTAGTATAATATATTTGTCCAATGAATACCCGTTTATCATCTGCATTTCTTCTTGGTGTAGCAATTTTAATCGCCAGTAGTGTAGTTTGCAGGTACGAAAGGAAGAGCTTCGATAAACGGCCATGACGTTCAGTGCGTTGGAAGCCTTCGTTGTGTAACAGCCTTTCCATGAGTAATATAGACCGCGATTAGTTCGCACAAAAAATTTCTAATAAACGGCAATTTGCATGTAGTTAATATATTAATGGTTGACTACAAACCAGTTCTTCACTGATCCTTTAATCAACGCACAGAAACTGAGCATCGTGTAAATATTATTTTTAATGGAATGAGGGGTCAAGTACAGTTTTTATACGTCACTTTACAAGTTGCACAGCGTACGTATATATGCACTGTTATCATATTTCTGTAGTAGCCACCAACTGGAACAGTATATGATGCAACTCTCCGTACTAGCGAATGCTGCTATGCAAGCCTCTTCGTCTCCGACTAACTTCTGCAACTTTACTGCATTGTTGCCACAGTCTCCCTTCAATAGTTTTTACCCACCTTCCCCCATTCTTCACTCCATTTCCAAAATGACAGTAACTTAGCTCTCAGGATGTATTCTATCGATCTATCCCCCTTTAAGTCAACTTGTGCCATAAATTTGTTATGCATGAGACAGCATGCTTACCTAATTTGTTCCAAAACGCCGCGCACGAACACGCGATTTTCCGGTGTCAATACCTCGGATTCTACTGGCGATAAAAACGTAGGATCAAGTGTTTTGGATAGCGTTTCCGTTACGGACTTTTTGTATACTCAGCAGAATGATCGTCTTCGTGTCACTAACCTACTGTACAGGGTCAAATTATGCATATTGTACACTTCCTCCTGCTTGGGCAAATAGAGCAAATCGGTTGGTTTCTTTTTGTATTTGATATGGACTACGGTGGGCTTGATGGGACTTACGGAGGCACCATTGACTCATGGGTGGTTCCTCGGAAAACCCAAAAAAGAGGGTTTTTACTATATTTTCGACGTCACCAGCGGATCAAACCCCAGCCAAGGATTCCAAGATGACTATGCACAGAAATTGGCTAAAATTTTGACGATGTATTCCAAAGATCCGTATTTTTAACGATATTGATGGCAAATGAGAGAAAGAGAGGGACACTGTGGCAATGCAACGTTGTTGACCATTAAGGAACAGTGCTAGGATAATAGTGAAGGAGACAGTGTCAGGAGGGGGGAGGGAGGAATAAAGAGAAAGTGGAAGTGAGTGCCAGAGATAACGAGAGACAGAGTATATGACAGTGATAACGAGGAAGAGATAAACAGTGACAGTGGGAAAAGACAGCAGCAGAAGGAAGGGAGGAATGATATATTAACTGCAAGAGAGAGCAAGAGCAAGGCAGTGACACGGAGAGAAGGCCGTAATAATGGAACACAACGAACGGGACTGTGGCTGTGACGCAGGAGACAATGACAGGGAGACACAAAGAGATAATGACAGTGAGTTGGGCTGAATGAGAGTGAGAAATGGCAACTGGGAGTGGATTGATCAGAGCGATTTACGGCGACGGACTAGTTGGTGTGAGTGAGTTACAGTTAGAGGAGCCTGTTTGAGTCTAAGGTGAGTTACATATTAAAAACGCACTAATATATTCACAAGACGAAATTTTTGGGAAAATTTGTAAAGTTACTGAGGAATGTAGAATGAAGCAGCTGGTACCCCACTTGTCGGTCAGAATCTTTTAAATAAACAGCAACATACTCGCATTTTTTGTGCCCCAATAGGCGAATTTTTCCGCTGTTTTCTTTCTTCCCCAAATCGATTCAGAAGCTACTCATTAGTTATTTCACCTCTCTAACTAACTTTCAGTGTTCTTCAGTAGCACCACATTTCAAAATCTTCTGATCTCTTCTTGTCTGAGCTATTTATCGTCCACATTTCATTTCCATACAGACTACGCTCCAGAAAAATACTTTCGGTAAGAAATAAATAAGACTTGAAGTTATATTAGACGTTAAAAAAATTCCTCTTTTTTGTAAATTTTTCTCTTAAAATAGCCAGTCTGCACTTTATATCTTACTGTTTCCAATATCATCACTTGCTGCTCAAATAACAAACTCGACTACTACTTGTTATGTCTGATTTCCTAATCTACTTCTTTCGGCGACTGATTGAACTCAGCTGCATTTCATTACCGTTGTTCCACTATTATTGACGTTCATCTTATGAGTTCTTTTCAAGGCACTGCCCAGCCATTCACTAGAACTGCTCTTCCAAGGCCTTTGTTCTCTCTGACCGAACTGCAATGCCTTCGACAAACCCCTTTTCAAATATCTACTTACTTTAATCTCTTGTTTATCTTGCAGATTGACTAACAATGAGGATATACTACAATCATGTCGCACTCTCTTCTCAAATATTGCTATGCGTTATACCATGGAAAAGTTAACTTTGTTCTACTAACGTAAAAGTAAGGTACTGAAACACATATAGCAGGGTCGTTACTAATGGGTTTTTCTTCAGTGAAACTGAAGAGAATATCGACATTTTGTTACCACAATAAATTTTGTAGCACAGAAAGCTAATAAGTGTAATTATCAAAGATTTTTTCTTAATGTAGTGCATTCATGTTTTCTTTCAATAAGTTCCAGTTTTTATAACGCAAACTTCCGTGAAGTGAGCAGATCGGGATATTTATTAGTCCTCTGAACCATGTTACAAATCTGTTCAGTTACAGATTCATCTCTGCTTAGATGGAAATGTATAACGCAGAGTATGAAAAGGTGTAACTTTTTATTACGTACAGAGTTGGAAACGGCTGGTGCCATATTATAACCACTACGTCATCAAGGATACGTATCGGGAAAAAGTTGTAAGATCTTTTGAGAGTTTTTCAATACACTCAAAATGTATTGTGAAGACAATACGTATGAGTACATGTAATGATTAGCTTTACGGATCAACTATTCAAGCGGTTGAAGGTTGCATGCATGGATCTGTTCTGTCAGGGTCATACTAGTTAGTACACGGCGCGGCTTCCACGGACAGCAATGAAGACACCAGCTAAGAAGAGATTACGCACCAATTCTGTAATATTGATTTCGACTGTCGCACAACACGAAGACAGTTCTTCCAACCCGTGGCTGCCATTGGCAGCAGTCAGTTTCTTCCAGCAAGGGAGCTCTGTTACGTTCCCTGTGGTACGATTCCTCAACTCGAGAACATCGTGAATTTTTTAATATTTCTCTCTACATGATGGAGGCAGAAGAAATGAATTTTTCATGACAGATATTCGCGGCGCTAGTACTCATTCCTCGCAGACACTAAGGTTGCGCGTCACAAATCCCGGCGTATGAGAACACACGAGGGCGGGTAACTGAGGGCGCATCAAATATTGAAGAAGGTCGTCTAGAGGCGTAGAGCCGCTCGGTTACCCCTGGCAGGCTTTGATCTTCGTCTCCACCGACAGCTGCAATCGCTGGCCTGCCTTCGCGCTATTTTGCATTTACGCCGTCTCAGCTGGATGAAATAACTCTACTAATAATCGGGGTCTTTCAAGTGTAACAGTGAATAATTCTGAAATTCAAAGTCGACTTGAAATATTCGGGGAGTTTTCCACTACACAGATGTCCTGTTCCAGCAAGCTTTGTTTACGAACTTGCCTACTGAGTAAATGACAGTCTGATTTTTATTTTTGCGTTTCATTGATGCCTGTTTACTAACAGGATCGTCAAAATTGACGTGCCGAGTTTGGATCCTCAAACTATTTGTCTGTTAGTTGAAACAAGATAGGTTCACTGCGCTTGGAATAATCAGGAGTTAACAACAAACGTAACTTAGATGCTTCATTTCTGTTCATGTCTTCTAACTGTGAAGGTTCGAGATAATTTTGATGGGAGATTATAGTACATAGATTTGCTAGAACATCTAGGACCTGGACGAGTAAATTCTAAGCGTAATGACCCTTTCTACACATCGAGCGAGGTAGCGCAGTGGTTAGACACTGGACTCGCGTTCGGGAGGACGACGGTTCAATCCCGCGTCCGGCCATCCTGATTTAGGTTTTCCGTGATTTCCCTAAATCACTCCAGGCAAATGCCGGGATGGTTCCTCTGAAAGGGCACGGCCGACTTCCTTCCCCATCCTTCCCTAATCCGATGAGACTGATGACCTCGCTGTCTGGTCTCTTTCCCCAAAACAACCCAACCCAACCCTTTCTACACAATGAATGACATGAAATTCATTACAACTAGAAGTTGTCTAAGAACACAGTACCGGTACTAAAACATTTGGAACAAACTGAAAATACACAATTATATCCTACTAATAGAAACAGACCATTAACTCCAATACAACAGCTGCTTTTAACTCTGCGTTTCAATGTTACTGGGACTTTTCATATGTTAAGGGGCTCCGGAAAGGCTCAAAATCATAAAAAGTTCAATTTTTACTTTTTTGCGTTTTCTGAATCTGCAGACTATTACCTTTTAATAGATATATAATTTATTCAATTCCGAAGACTACAACTATTTTTAAATTTTTTTTAAAATGTGTTCTACATTGGCATGACCCACTGTGGCGCTGTTAAACTGCTGTCAAATGGTGTTATTATTAACGTCCGTGTTCATCAGGTACATTTTAGTGATGTGAGATAAAGTATGTGTTGTGGCTAACCTGTGATAGTTCAACATATATCGCTGGTGTGATTGTCGAGTGTTTCATGTTTATTTACTCTGTCGTTATCTCGAAAATATTCGTAATTAATTCTGTTTCTTGAGTCTCTGTTTTGTTGAAGTATAATAATGAGTAAAAGTAAAGTTGCTGTTGCGACTTTCAATTATGGCAACATTGTAAGGTGCAAGGTATTTAGAAATATGGGAATGAAGATAGGTTCTAACATGGTACGAGCGATGCTTGCTTTAGACAAGGAACGCCTTCGTGCTGCAGACAGGGCTGTAAAGAGTCTAGAAATACAAGCAAGAGTAAACAGGAGGAGGAACAAGATGAAGCTGGAGGAGGAGTTTGCAGAGGATGAAGATAATCCATCCTATGGACCTGGAATGTACTAAAAAGTTAATCCAATCTTTGTCGCTCGATTCCCAAAACTTTTATTTTCTCATACTAATTACATGTTTTCTAAGGATCTTCCAAACATATTTGTTTCAAACTTTCAGTAAATGTTACACAGTACCTTCGGCATAATTTAACACAGCCTTTTTCCAAAAAACTGTGTATATTTGAATATATAAATAAAAAATTGCAAAAAAATGTTGTGAATTTTCATTACAATTGAAAAATAATCATCTTTAATAACTGAACTAAAATTTTGTAAAATCCCTGTGTTAAGTTGTAGCCCATATTCCAATAAATAATCTGTAACAAGTTCAACTTCCTACCTCAAATACTTTGTGAGGAAAGATGTAATTTATAAGCGTTATTTTAACATTGCAAGTATAGGGCGTTCCGGAGCCCCTTAATAGCAGTCCTAAATCGTATTTATAAATGAACTGCAGTCACCGCGGAAAAACGGTTTAGGAACGTAGGGGTGGCGGTTATCTCTTGCAAAATTTCAGCGATTCCTCTGCGGCCATTTGGACATCCGCGGCATGACCTGCTGTCCGCATTGTGTCGGCTCGCGATTTGCGTTCCCTCATCCTGTGTAGTAAACACGACAGCCTTCGGCGAACCGTATTGTGTCTGGTGTCACCTTTTACAACCTGCATTTAAGTTAATGGCGCCTTTCGTAACGCTTTCATTTGCTGCCTGTCTGCAAAATTGCCAACCCTGCCACATGTAATTCTCAAGCAATAAAACTACAAATCTACAACCACTGTTTGATAATATTGAATAAAAGTAAAGGAATATGCTATTTTCCAATGAAGTTAATTCGAGCTACATATAAAACTGCGTACATTGCATAACAAATATCGATAACTTGAAACTCGAGAAAACCCTCATTTTCGCCTTCCTTTCACTTTGCCCGTAGCTCGGTTGTCTTCAACTTTTCTTTTTCGTAGTTCATTATTTCGTATCGCCTCACATTCTTAAATTCTTCTTTCTGGTTTTAAGACGTAAATGTAATTCTTGGATACATAGATTTACTCTCGCTCCTGACATTTCCAATTTTTTCTCAAAGGGCTCATGCCGCCTCTTTTTTTTTATTTTTTATTTAAGTACTCAGACATTTCTCTCTTTACTTACTCTGATCAACACTAAACTGACACACAATATTTTTAGAGCAACGCAATCTGACTTTCAATAATCCCTACGAAAGAATGGCCCTGACTAACAATAACCTATACCTTTCATGAGTCGCTCACCTCACAAAAATACTGCCAACTAAATAAAAGATTCTTACTACTGAAGGCACTAAATACTGATAGGCATAGTTAGCAAATGAAAGATTTTGATAGAAACAAACAATGTATTTACCTTAATAATATTCAAAAGTCTTCATATATATATACAGGGTGTCCCAGCTATCTTCTCCACCCAAAATATCCCTGGAACAATAACAGCTATTGGAAAACGACTTTCACCGGTATCAATGTAGGGCTGGGGCCCATGAATGTACATATTTGGAAACATTCTAAAACGAAAGCATATGTGTTTTTTTTAACACAAACTTATGTTTTTTTAAATGGACCTCCTACATTTTTTCTTCAGCAATCCATAGCATGACAAAGCACATACACAATGGCGTTGATTGCATCGCAATATTTCCATTACATCTCGAGATATTGAGACGCGAAGTTGACGCTTGAAACACCCGACATGCGCTGCTAGCGCACGTCCTGAGGCTCAGGCGTGAACCCCATGCTGCCCGTAATCGCGATGTGATTGATATGTGTAATCACACCTCCATACTTATCAAGAGGTCCGAAACGAATAATACGGTCTGCTGCCATCCTGCATTAACATCGTATATTCCAGCAGGTATTTATCCCATAGGCTAGGGGTGATGCGGTCGCGCGGTTCCAGACTGTAGCGCCTAGAACCGCTTGGCCACCCCGGCGGGCCATATTACAAATATCTGGACTCGTTTTCAGGAGGCTGACGGTTCAAGTCCCCATCCAGCCACCCACATTTAGATTTTCTGACACTTCCATGAGTCACTCACTCGAAAGCTGGGCGCTGCCGAATTCTCTACTCTCGTTTCGTAATTCGAGCTTGTGCTACGTCTCTAATAACCTCGCTGTTGATGCTAACTATAATTTTCTTTCCCTGCTTTGCATGTAACGGTCTCATACTGAAAAAATCATGTTGTGACTGTGTGCCCATATGCTTTTACCAGTTGTTCCATTTCGTGTACGAGGAACCTTAGTAGAGGTATTTAATCGATAGCCTCCACCTTTTTAAACTGATCGCCTCTGTCAGCGATTCGGCACCGAAAGCAGTCATTTCCTCCTTTCGCTGTCGACATGGTAGGCGCCTCGTGAGCAACAACAACGACTGGGAGTATTACGAACAGCAACTTTTGTCTATGTAGGTACGGCAAATACAAACCGCTTCTCTCGATTGTCCTCGCACGGCTACCCTCTGGCCAACAGAGCGAAGTGCAGATTTTCCACTGAATGACATGTGATGAGATAGTTTCTGACGTTATTCGGTGTCACCCAACACACAACAAATATTAGCAGTTACCAATAAAATACTAACCCTGCAATTGTAAGAAATGAAAATAAATAAAATCTTTGTGTCCAACGATGTATCTCACAAAACAGAAAGCAGCCTGCAAATCGAAGTGCTTTGGTGATGAATCTAACCAGAGTACTTGCTTCGCAGCTGTCTATCCTAAAGTAATTTTGAACAGACTATAAAGACTGTCTCCTACTGGCATCTGAACTCAGAATCGATAAGTAATGTTGTAACGTGAAGCTTCTTTGTGAACCTATTTGAAATGATAATATTGTTTCTATTCCTACTTTTGCTTTAGGAGATAAATCTTAGCGTTTTGTTTAATTTTGATCTACCATTCAACCAGACTGTGATGCTTCAATAAAATGTAAACAAAAATTAATTACATCCATTGTAAACCCGTGTTAACTTATGTTGGCAACTCATTACATAACAGTCAGTTAAAGACATTGTGCTCCAAAACTGCTAACAGGCAGAACCTTAAGTCTCAATCCACCTACTTTTCATCACACCTGCAAGACCTCCATCTATTCCACCCTTAGGCATGCAAATGTTGTGTGCGCTTCCACTAATCTTAAATGTTATGAATACCAAGAAACTCCATAGCACCATGCACTCTGCTTTGCATTCCGCAACATTCTACACTTCCTCAGCCATTTCCCTTGCCAGTTACCCGAATTTCCAAGCCTCCTCCAACAGAACAACTATATCTCCCCTGCTGCTCCTGTAAGCTAGTTTTCCAACACCTCATGTTCTCCCCTGTCCTTGAGAACCTTTCCCTGCTACCACGGCTCCCTTAATATGTCCTAACGTCCCTCCATCTCCCTACCCTCTACATAAATTCCCGAAAGAGTCTCAGTCACCTTCCGTTCCAGGCCGTGATCCTATCCTCACAATTTACTCCTCCTTCGAATCACAATCCCATCCCAAATGATGACTATAACGCATCCTTTCCTCGTCTGGCTGGCACCACACTCCTATCCAAACACCTCCAGCCCAACTATCAGCTCCATCCCACAAATCCATTAACCTCCTCAACCCAACATCTAGTCCAATACCTCCCGCATCCCAGTCCAAATTATTAGTTACCAGCAACCCCCATCACATGATCCTCAATATGGTGTTGAATGTTTATCAAATCACCACTTTTTCCTAAATACTATTATCTAATTTTGCCTGAAGAGAACGAGTTGAAAATTAGCTGAAACTTTGCAACAATACAACGCCACGGCTATACTGGTAAACCGAGAAGAATTAATCAATGATGTTCACGGAGAAAGCCTGCATTCATTCATAACAAACCTCTAAGCAGGAATATCCAGCACAACTTCAAGATGCTCCAAAACCACTCATCAAGAAGGTGATTCTGCTCAGCAGAGTGTATTTCTTACAGCGGCGTCGGGAAAAGGCAGTGATATGGCAGGTCGCTTGTTTGAGACAACCCATCAACACGGCTAGGAAAGATGTCCTCTGAAGATGAGTACTAGGGTACTCGTTGAAACACTGCGAAAACAAAACGCAACTATTGGACTCGTAATCCAAATAGTTTTCATCAGCGAGACTCGCTGATTATGCCTGCATTTTCATGTAATATTCTACATTTTAATTTCAACAATATTTGCTCTTTAATCTACAATACTGGCCATTAAAACTGCTACACAACGAAGATGACGTGCTACAGACGCGAAATTTAACCGACAGGAAGAAGATGCTGTGATATGCAAATGATTAGCTTTTCAGAGCATTCACATAAGGCAGGAGCCAGTGGCGACACCTACAACGTGCTGACATGAGGAAAGTTTCCGACCGATTTCTCATACACAAGCAGCAGTTGACCGGCGCTGCCTGGTGAAACGTTGTTGTGATGCCTCGTGTAAGGAGAAGAAATGCTTACCATCACGTTTCCGACTTTGATGAAGGTCGGATGGTAGCCTATCGCGATTGTTGTTTATCGTATCGCGACACTGTTCTTCGCGTTGGTCGAGATCCAATGACTGTTAGCAGAATATGGAAACGGTGGGTTCAAGAGGGTAATATGGAACGCCACGCTGGATCCCAACGGCCTCGTATCACTAGCAGTCGAGATGACAAGTATCTTATCCGCATAGCTGTAACGGATCGTGGAGCCACGTCTCGATCCCTGAGTTAACAGAAGGGGATGTTTACAAGACAACAACCATCTGCACGAACAGTTCGACGATGTTTGCAGCAGCATGGACTACCAGCTCGGAGACCATGGCTGCGGTTACCCTTGGCACTGCATCACAGACAGGAGTACCTGCGATGGTGTACTCAACTACGAACCTGGGTGCACGAATGGCAAAACGTCATGTTTTCGGATGAATCTAGGTTCTGCTTACAGCATCATGATGGTCGCACCCGTGTTTGGCGACATCCCGGTGAACGTACATTGGAAGCGTGTATTCGTCATCGCCATACTGGCCTATCACCCGGCGTGATAGTATGGGGTGCAATTGGTTACACGTCTCGGTCACCTCTTGTCCGCATTGACGGCACTTTGAACAGTGGACGCTACATTTCAGATGTGTTACGACCCGTGGCTCTACCGTTCATTCGATCCCTGCGAAACCTTACATTTCAGCAGGATAATGCACGACCGCATGTTGCAGGTCCTGTACGAGCTTTTCTGGATACAGAGAATGTTCGACTGCTGCCCTTTGCCAGCACATTCTCCAGATCTCTCACCAATTGAAAACATCTGGTCAATGGTGGACGAGCAACTGGCTCGTCAGAATACGCCAGTCACTACTCTTGATGAACTGTGGTATCGTGTTGAAGCTGCAGGGGCAGCTGTACCTGTACACGCCATCCAAGCTCTGTTTGACTCAATGCCCAGGCGTATCAAGGCCGTTATTACTACCAGAGGTGGTTGTTCTGGGTACTGATTTCTCAGGATGTATGCACCCAAATTGTGTGAATATGTAATCACATGTCAGTTATAGTATAAAATATTAGTCCAATGAATACCCGTTTATCATCTATATTTCTTCTTGGTGTAGCAATTTTAATGGCCAGCAGTGTATAAAGTTAATGAAAGAAAGTCAATGGTCGTTTCCACTCCAATTCTCCCAATTCTCCACCGCGGCGGGGGAAGTGTAAAAAACTTTTAAATATTTTTTAAAAAAATCAGTGGTCTGCAATTGATGAATATACCGGAGATACGAAGGAGAATCTTGGCGCAGGAGTGCTTTCTTGCTTATTGAAGTTCGGACCACTAAGATGAAAATCCATAACTGGAAGACGGTCATGCGGAAATGGCAGTGAGACAAGCAGTGGTTTGACGAGGTCGTTTTTATAACCGACTGCAGCTCTGTATTGTACATGGTATCGGGCAAAAATGATAAAAAAGAATTATTGTATCGTAGCTCCATCATTTTGACTTAGCTTCAGGCAGGGCATGAGCTGTTATACTAACTACTCCGCAGTACTTGGGGCTGGCTCTCTTGCTATTACGCTGAGTTGGGGACGCCACAACGGTATTGCTGAATGAGGTACGCCAACTTTCCGCCAAAGGCCCGAGGGCGAAATGCCCTTTCCGTACCACGTGCGGTTCACTCCGCAACCACAGCCAGCTTTCATGAATACTGTACCAATTAGTGAGTATTTCTTGGAAATAAAATCCCATTTTCCCCTGAATCCTGGCATTACTCAATTTATGTATCGGACAAATATTCCGGGATGCCCGCCTGGACACCTGACACCAACCTGACATGTACAGTATTTTGAGCCGGTAGTAAGTCAGTTCTGGAAAATCTGTTTAACGTGAAGCAGGAAGAAGATGCTGTAATTAGCTACCTAACAATTCCCAGCTGTAAGACGTATATCATGACGTAAAGTTTGCGTTGCATTGTGATGTAATTTGTAGTGCCACCAATGTACACAAGCAGAATATGAGATAGGTCATGACTGCGTACAAAGCCAGCTGTCTGCAAGTTACATAAGACTTCCTGTTACTAAAACCAGTATGTAATAATCGCCGCCGGCCGAGGTGGCCAAGCGGTTATAGGCACTTCAGTCTGGAACCGCGTGACAGGTACGGTCGCAGGTTCGGATCCTGCCTCGGGTATGGATGTGTGTGATGCCCTTAGGTTTAAGTAGTTCTTAGTTCTAGGGGACTGATGACCTCAGATGTTAACTCCAAATGGTTCAAATGGCTCTGAGCACTATGGGACTCAACTGCTGTGGTCATAAGTCCCCTAGAACTTAGAACTACTTAAACCTAACTAACCTAAGCACAGCACACAACACCCAGCCATCACGAGGCAGAGAAAAATCCCTGACCCCGCCGGGAATCGAACCCGGGAACCCGGGCGTGGGAAGCGAGAACGCTACCGCACGACCACGAGATGCGGGCAGATGTTAACTCCCATAGTGCTCAGAGTCATTTGAACCATTTCAATAGTCGCCTTTCTTACTAGGTCATTAACTTCCAGCATCTATTCCACAGACGTCTAGTGACATATCCGCGAACCCACAGTGGTGACCTACGGACGAACAATTTGCATTATTTAGGCCTACAAAAGTTTCTTCATCACAAAACTGTAACTCCATTATAAGCTTCCAGCGGGTGCGAATTTAAACCGTGAAATCAGTTCCGGGAACTGTTTCTGTTTCAACGGAGGTACAACCGGTCATTTAATTTATTTATATAATTACGAAGCTCATGTATTTCGTTTACATTTTAACACTGACAAACGAAGTATATTGGAGGGAGTCATTATAAAATTTTAGGTGAATAATTAATTGCTAACAGAAAAAAAACAGGAAACCACCACAATCATTATACTGCATTATAGTGAAAGCAAATTGTACTTATATTTAAATGCACTGTTTCGTGTTTAACTTCATATGTATACGCAAACCCGCGGTAAAGGGTAATTATACGTAAATGTGATTTTGAGGCACTGACTCGTTTCCCCACTGCGCCTACTGTGTGTAACTGGCTGAAGAGAATGATGTGCATCTACGTCTACGTCAACACTATAAGACAAATAAAAAAAAAAACTATGCGAGGGGTTGGGGCTAGCAGTGTATTTAACACTAAATTCTTCTAGAATATTCATATGGAAATGATGCTCTAAGCCCCCCCCCCCTCCCTTATATCTAACTCCAACTTTTGCTATTGCGCATGGATCAAGAAGAAACGCGAACTGACTGTAATCAACCCTGCAAGTGGAGTAGAAAAGAGTTTAGCACCTGCAATAGTGTAATTTGATAGAAATTAATTTGATAAAGGAAAGTTTCATTAACGTAGTGAGAAATGAAAGGGTTGCTCTACCTATCTACAGAATGAAAGTTCTGTCCAAAATAAAATTTGATTTATTATGACTAAACTCAAAATAATAAACAAAACACGTGAAACATTTACAATACGTCAAATTGGATACTCAAATAAATGCTGTGAAGGTGAAGTTGTCCATAAACTAGCTTATGACATTTATGACCAAGTGGTATGTGGAGTCAATTCCTTGCAACTCAGATCTTAAGAGAAACACCCAGCCAACCCAACATTAATTGCTGCTACAATAGTGAGAACTCGGACAATGAACACCCAACATAGAACCACGTTAGGAAAGACGGGAAAAGGCGCGTTCTGCTGAGCTCTGATTATCACACAGAAATTTCCCTAATCTGCCGGTGCTGCGGACATACATTACCAAGCTGTCTTCTAACACCATCTGGCATACCGGAGGCGATTGCTGGTTGCTTCGACGTCCCGTCGTGGTGATGATAGTGTCGCGAGTATAGCCCGAAACAAATTATCCTGGTGTGGTTGTTCCAGACTAAGGACTTCCTAGTGACACAAATGCGTCTCTGAGGGAAACGAAGAAGGTTCGAAACATAATCACTGACGATTGATTGATTCTAACAACCGAAGACAGACAGTAAATCCTCTACAGTCAACTTTAGGCAAAACTGCTCAAGATGGACAACATAGGCCGCATGTACGCAGAACGCTCAATTGCCAACTGTAATCGGAAAGTTACATTGAAGTCGAAACTTCAGCAACTTCGTCAAAAAGTTACAATTAAATGAAAGTATATTAGACAGCCAACAGAAGGCAGGCTGTCCAGAGCAGCGAGAGCTCAGTCTTGTAACCTACTCCGACCGAAAGTCGAAAACTGACTCTACCAAGAGCACCCGTACAAGCCAAACACAGAACATTACCGCCCCCACCACAGTGGTCATGGTTAAACGTGCCAATCAGCAACTCGAAAACCGGCAGTAAATTCCTCTCCATTACCGAAGCGCTACTATTACACCAATGGATACACTTGGTGCCAATTTCTGCGCCGATTTTGCTACGTCATGGAGCTATCCCCTGAGCGAGCCAATCACAGTTATGATTTTGCAGAAAACGCGGGAATTTTCCTGCCAAGACTGCCTGGGAACGCAAGTCATTCCCACGCCTCGCTAGTAGCCCATCAGAAAGTGTTTTCACTCTGTTTCTGCGAAGTAACGGAATCTCTAACCCCAGCCACTCGTTCAGGCTCCTGTGGACGTGTCAACCCCGCTCTTATGACAATGTGGGCGTCTGGACAGCATCCACTCGACTCCCTCACGCCTGTCGGCATAACCCTTTCAAGATCAGGAAGACCCGCCTGTCACCGGACCACCCGGGCGACGAAAGACGCTGCGTGGGAAGTCCGCGTGTGAAGGAATAGCAACTTTTCACCGCATGTGATTAGAAAGGAAAATATTCATATCTTCTGAGTACTCAATACTAGCCTTGTAATGACAACACTCAGCTATACTTTCCCAAATCGAATTACTCAGAGTAAGATATATACTGGGTGATCAAAAAGTCAGTATAAATTTGAAAACTTAATAAACCACGGAATAATGTAGATAGAGAGGTAAAAATTGACACAATGCTTGGAATGACATGGGGTTTTATTAGAATAAAAAAAAGGGTTCAAAAATGTCCGACAGATGGCGTAGTTTGGTGATAATCGTGTGCTCAGCCGCCACATACGTCATGGGCCTCCCAGGTCCCCAGACCTCATTCCGTTCGATTATTGGCTTTGGGGTTACCTGAAGTCGCAAGTGTATCGTGATCGACCGACATCTCTAGGGATGCTGAAAGACAACATCCGACGCCATTGCCTCACCATTACTCCAGACATGCTTTACAGTGCTATTCACAACGTTATTCCTCGACTACATGGTGGACATATTGAGCACTTCCTGTAAAGAACATCATTTTTGCTGTGTCTTACTTTATTATGCTAATTATTGCTATTCTGGTCAGATGAAGCGCCATTCTGTCGGACATTTCTTGAACTTTTGTATTTTTTTGTTTCTAATAAAACCCCATGTCATTCCAAGCATGTCTGTCAATTTGTACCTCTATATCTACATTATTCCGTGATTTATACAGTTTTCAAATTTATACTGACTTTTGAGTTGGGTTGGGTTGTTTGGGTAAGGAGACCAGACAGCGAGGTCATCGGTCTCATTGGATTAGGCAAGGAAGGGGAAGGAAGTCGGCTATGCCCTTTGAAAGGAACCATCCCGGCATTTGCTTGGAGTGATTTAGGGAAATCACGGAAAACCTAAATCAGGATGGCCAGACGCGGGATTGAACCGTCGTCCTCCAGAATGTGAGTCCAGTGTATTAACCACTGCGCCACCTCGCTCGGTGCTGACTTTTGATCGCCCGGTATATGAGCGGGGGCAAGTCACTGTGTGCATCGTAAAGGCATGCCACCTCTCAACTACTCTCCACGAAGGAACTATCCGAACAAGACCGAAATCGGCAGTGGTGGTTTGCATGTACAGGCAAAAAAATGATACATATTTCAGAATAACTGAATGCTTTATTCAGTAGTAAGAGCTTTACAAATCGAGCAAGTCAATAATGTGTTTGTCAGGCCCTGGCCCTTATACAAGTAGTTATTCCACTTGGAATTTATTTGTGGAGTTGCTGGATATTCTCTGGAGGAGCATCTGGCAAAATTTTGTCCAACCGTCCCTAGCTGGTTCTCATCTGGGAACAGATCTGGTGACCTTGCTGGCAGGATTTTACAAGCACGAGAACCGTCATTAGAAACTCTTACCTTGTGCGGACGGGCATTATGTTGCTTAAATGGAAGCTGAGGTTGGCTAACCACGAAGGGCAACAACACGCGGCTAGAACATCATCGAGGTAACGCTGTGCTGTACCTGTATCGCGGATAACAACCACAAGTTTCCTGCTATGGAATGACATGGAGTCCAACACTCTCACTCCCCGTTGTCGGACTGTAAGGCAGGTGACGGTCAGGTTGGTATCCCCCTGCTGTTCGGGACGTCTCCACACAAGTTTTCACTCGTCATTGGACCTAAGTTCGCAGTGGGTGCCATCACTGAAGAGTCCAGTGAATGAGATTCAAGGCCGAAGACACGTCTGGAGAGCCCTGGACAGCGGCGGAGTATCAAACTGAATGTCGACAACCAGGAGTGATGGTCTGGGGTGCTGTATATTTCATTTGAGGACCCCTTCCGTTGTCATTCGCGGTATCCTTGCAGCACAGCGATATGTCGACGTTATTCTGCTCCCAGTTTCGTTACTCTTCACAGCAAGCCACCCTGGGCTTACATTTCAGCAAGATAATGTCTGCCCACAAACAGCTAAAATTTCTACTGATTGCCAAACCCTACCTTGGCCAGCTTGGTCACCGAATCTACTGGACAGAATTTACCACCATACCTCCCACGAAGACTTCCTACAGCACTGTCAATCAGTGCCAAGACCAATGTCTGCTTGCTTAATGATCAGAGGTGGACCAGTGCGATTCTGACTTGTTCAGTACGTGGAGCTTTTCCTCTTAAGTAAATCACCCTATTTTTCTGAAATCCTTATCATTTGTTTGTCTGTACAGACACATCTCATCTACCAATTTGCGTCCAGTCTAGATAATTCCTTTGCGTTGCGTCGCTTTTTTCTCTTAGAGTTTATATCTTTACTCCCTCAACCGAAGGGAGGTGCATGGCAGTGGGTTCTTCTCAGTGTACCATTCATTACGGCTTTTTCTCATTCATCCACGCGTGTCTCACGGGAAGAGTAATTGGTTTGTCAGAATCGTGGCTGTTGTTAAATTTTGAGTTCATTTAAGAACGTCTGCAGAAAAGTACTCTGTTTAAATGCCCATTTGTAAATTGTGAATACTGACCCATAGAAGTTTTATTTTAATACTACCTGACATTACATTAGGAACAAGTTAGCACATGGATCACTTACTTCGCGCAAAGGTTAATTTATGAGCTTCAGTAAGTATTTAAATGAATGATAATAGTGGGGTGTCAGTACTGGTAGGTAGGAAACCAGGACACAGGGGCTGATGAAGTAGAAATATTGAGTGCAATAGGGGATACACATTTTAATTTATAATGTATTTCCAAAGGATCACTTTGTTATTTACATAAACAGTGACTGACTAACGTCCAATATGATGAAATTACTGCAGTTAAATCTGCATTAAATAAAGCGGCTAGGCAACAAACCGACAGGAGAGCGCACTCTTAAAAAAATTCTTCACCTTCCTTTGTTTCTTAAAAAGCCCTTAACAGCAGTTAATCAACAGTTTTATTGTTTCTCCCTTTTCTTTGTTCCACTTAACTTTAGATAGATTCAGTTATTGCTGCGTTTTATAAAAAAATTATTTCAGACGACTATTAGCACATTATTATCAGGTAACAGCAACAGAGATGACTACTGAACATTCAATTTAACGTGCCACTCGTTATGAATCAATTGTGCATGACAACTAATAGTAAAGGAAAGTCCTTACACAAATATTACCTTGTCCTGACGTCAATCTCAATACGGTCAAACTGAGAACTAGGGGAAGCGAGCATTTTCCAACTAGGCACAGACATGATTCTAAAAACTTTTCTGGTTGCCATACATTAAACAAACCGTTGTAAAACAAATTACAGCTGAACAGCCAGTCCTAACTACCACCACTCGCTGTTAATTAAGAAGAATAAGCCCCTTTCCCTTTTGCAAATCTTATCTTATGGACAATCTACAATAACTAATGCTTCTAGGAAGTGCAAAAAATGTAAATCATCCAGTAGGCAGTTTACTGTACACCTGTCGACTTTGTGATGTTGGTACATGTCTTTCTCTAACTTGGCATCCCATGTGAACCCTGACATGGTATAACAGAAGCCGGAATACTGCGTGTATATGTCCATACATACACTCCGGCGTTCACCAGAAATATTCACAAGCGTGTGTGTGTGTGTGTCTGTTATTCCATGTACAGTCTTGCATAATACCCTGAGCCACGAATGTTGGACTCCTGACAAACATTCACTGCAAGACGATGCTATGCTCCAGCTTTTGCCTGTAAGTTTACTGGTGAATGGGGCTACGTTGGGCAGCGAGGTTTTTTTGAATCCCTCCATCTAATCGAGGAATTCGTTTTGAAAGACCACTTCTTCATCACAAGCTGAATATTCGCGTCATCAGTTTGTGCACGTCGAGTGATCTGGGTGTCCTTCTGACAGAAGTTTACGAATCGGTTCATGCATAAATCTAATCGCATCTGGGAAGAGTTATTCTTGGTGTGATTCACTTGGAAAAGCTGTATTTTTGGAAATTTCGTGATGGATACTCATCGTTTCTTAAGCCGAAATCACTCAAATGTCAATAATGAAGTAAGCATCAGGCCTGCTGAGACTGTGGAAGAAAACAGATATGCATCATACGAATTGCCATTTCAAGTCGCTACGGTCGCAGATTCGAATCCTGCCTCGGGCGTGGATGTGTGTGATGTCTTTAGATTAGTTAGGCTTAAGTAGTTCTAAGTTCTAGGGGACTGATGACCTCAGAGGTTAAGTCCTATAGTGCTCAGAGCCATTTGAACCATTTTTGATATTTCAAGTTGCAAGCTTTGTGTGCAGCGCCACAGAATTTCGTCGTTAAATGTTGTCATGATGGATACTCCGTTTTTCTATCCAACTGCAGCCCTCAAATATGACTGTCAACTGCCTTCTTGTATAACACATCACTCTAATACGATTTGGTCATGATAATGTTGGTCCTATAAATCGCATCAACATGAATTACAATGTCTTGAAGGTCAGAGAGCAACCAATTGACAGTCTTATCCCCAACGTATGAAATGAAGTGGTTAAGAACAGAGTCATAGGAGCATTCAACTCGATGTTTGGTACATATGATTCTGTGAGGGTACTATTGTTTGCTTGAGTCGACACACACAGTGCGCTACAAAATCTAGGAGGCACTCGAAATCTGCATATACTACAAGGGGGCAACGAATTTGGGAAGGTCCCACTCCAAACTGGATAGACACGCATTTAGGAGAGTGGCAGTGTCTCGAATGCCGACAGTAAAGGTATCCATGTGGGCAAGTGAGATACAGTTTGCAAATGGTCTTGCAACGACAGAATAATCTAAGGCTGGCATGCAAATAACCTGGGCCTCGCTAACACGATGGGGTATGGACGGCGTCTTGGTCCAGGTCATAGCGAATGCATCGCTGATGGGCACAGTTGAGGCGTGCAGGATATTAACGGGTGCTGCAAACACACCACCAACGGATGGTGCTTCAGTTGATTCCAATACTCCTGGACAGGCACGGCTCGTAATTAAAGGCTCTGAGGCGGAGCCGCCCCAAAATATATGTTAAAGTAAATTTCGCAAGAACGTATACATAATTTAAATTATCAGGACGAATTTCGCGTAATTCCCATTCCGATTAAAATAACGACGGTCAACTGTTTTGGAATTGTTTGTATCGACAGATGTTTTCCGAACGGTTAGTAGTGTTTAGGCTGCGCCTTGGAACGACCGTAAGCTGCATGTAGTAGCGGTTTGGGGGCGTGGCTTCTACATAGTACCGCTCTTTATGGGCGACCCGAAGGCTCAGAGCTTGCAGCCTAAGGGTGTCTTACCAACCACCACACGTTTTTCACGTTCCACTATCTATGTAATAAAGGAATGTAGAGTGGCCGAATCTTTGCTATCCAATCTCTGTCTCTGCACATCTCGACTACGCATCGATGCGTCATTAATCGACGTTTAGTATTATTGTTTTGATAATGTTTTACATAGTTGTTTTGTTTCTGCCATTGGCTATTTTATCCACATTTAGAATAAGTTTGCGAATATCCCGCCAGAGTGCACTACACTACAGTAACATAACAGTACTGCCATCTAGCGAGAGTTTCATAAGTGATTAGAGGACAAAGCGCGCGAAATTTGTCTCATTACTTTACTTTCCTTGCTTGCTGATGCAGACTGCTTTTGTTGATATCGTGTGATATTAGCAAGTTTCTTTTTCGGAGTGTATTTTGCAAGATTTTAGTGAGTTTTACTTGCACAAGACCTGTAACGTCACCAAAACATCACAGTATCGTCATGCGAACTCGTAAACTTCGAGCTTTGGAGGTAAACCACAATACACGCCTTAAGTTTAGAACTGAAAACACTTAAAATATTAAGCAGCCGCAAAGTTAACATTCATCGCATTAAAGATCTCTCCGAAACGCGTCTTTTCATATGATTTGCTGCAAAGTGTCAGAAAATGTAATGATGACGTTTAAAAGCACTAACCAAAGATTTTAACTCGAAGTTAGCTTCTAATGATATTTAATACCTGATTATAGAAGATACAGTACGTAAAATTAAGGGTAGAGAGTGATATGCCCACCCCTCCCCCTGAATTCTTAGTTGTTTATGTCAGACTAATCTGTAGCGTAACCTTAGGTCAATGTTGGCTCCGATCGATAAATGCCGCAGCCTTCCCCAGTATAGAAACCACGAGCCACGCCTGCTCCTGGAGTAAACGAAATGATACTGATAAGTATTCTGCATGAAGCAATAATCATCTAGTACTCAGGAAGTAACTTGCTAGCACAAAGACACAAACATAGAGAGGAAAATATATAAATAATCTAAAAAAGAAAGAAAGAAGAAATAAACGCGATACACCTTGAAGGAGTTATACAAATTGGTGACAAACTGATATTAAAAGAGGTACTGAAGTAAAACGCCGAACTATAAACTTTGGTAGCTGATGAATGATTGTGTGACGCTGCAGTGGAATTTCACTTCATAGCTGGCACGGATAACAAACAGGGAACATGACCACGGCAGAACATAAAGTCTTTGCAATTTCACTCTGTGTACTTCGTTCGACAATAACTATGCGTTGGAGACAGCCGCATGAACAATCTACACAGATGTCAGCATTTGAGAGAGGATGTGTAGTTGTGTTCAAAGAAGCTGGTTGTAGTTATCAGTGAATCGCTCGACATTTGAATAGAATTGATGCCACTGTTCGACGACCTTAGCAGGAATGGGTGAACTATAGCTGAACACAGTGTCAAGAAGGAAGCGATCGGTCTAGAGGGATGTCAGAATGTCAGAACTGAACAATTATCAGAGAAGCACTCGGAGCCCCAGATTCATCATTATCATCGGTGCAATGTGAACAGAAGGAACACTAACAATTGTATCACAGAAAGGGGTCAGAGCTCACAGTACCCCTTGTGTTGACTACCATTTACCTCTGTATACCAACAAGTCCATTTGCAATGGAGGCGGGCACATTCAGCCTGGAATCAATTTGACTGGATTAGAATTTTCCTCAGTGGTGAGTCGAGATTCAGACTGAGTCCTGATGGCCAGCGAAGAAAGGTCCAGTGAGGACCCGGGACAGTGGTGGGTACCAATCTAAATGTCGTCTGCCATGCAACATGGCAACGATGAATGACCAGTTGATTTCAGAGCAGGATCCCTTTGGTTGACTTCTTCGGCGCCATTACTGCATACTGGCATGCCGACGATATTCTGTGCTCAATTTTATTGCCGTTCATGCAAGTAATCCTGGGATTACATTTCAGCAAGGTAGTGCCTACCTGCACAAGACAGGAATTTTTATTACTTGTCTTAGAGCTTGCACACTGGCCAGAAACGTCGCCTGGGTATTTCCCAAGTGAGAACATACGGAGAATTACGGGCAGGTGCCTCAGACCAGTTCGGGATTTTGAATGTATAATGCGCTAATCAGACAGAATTTAACATTATATCCCTCAGGAGGACATCCAAAACTCCATCACGTCTGTACAATGCATCTGTCGATTTCCGCATCATTTGTACAATTCACTTGTGGTACATCCCTTTTCACGTGCTACAGTGTATTAAAAATCCTGTAGTTTCGATAGTAAAATTCGCATTTTTTTGTGCAGTCAGCAATAAAACTGACACTGTTCATGCTGTCAGTGTTCAATATAACACTAAAGTGATTTGTGACAGCACTGCATGTTTTTTTATAGCTGGAAAACTGGATGAGTCCAAACCTACATTCTGTTAGGACCAATAGCAAATTCTTTGAATGTTATTTCTTTGGATAGGCAAAGACTGGTCGAATCCTGCTGAAATGTTATCAGTACACAACCACGCCCATCACTGCTGGAGGCAGCATTGGTAAAAAATGACAGGATCTTATTCTGTAATGCATGGGTGCAGTGTAAATTCCTCAATAATAGCAGGTAGGGCGAAGTGAGAATACCTGACTGCACCAGCGAGGGCATGTGTGGGTACTTCGTTGGCCAGTCTTAATCATAGCTGGTATTGTCTCTGATCAGCATGCCTATGGCTAGAGGGCACCAGCCATCTTTGGCATACTATGGAGACACGGTGATACAGTGATACAGAGATACACTGATATGCTGATACAGCTAAAACATGTGCTGATGGAACCAAACAGTTCGATCGCTTACCCCTGCATTACATGTAGGTAGGTGTGTAATCATACGCCATCTTATTTCTCTAATCTATACCAACTGCTCCTAACACATGAGCAGCTGATCTCATCTGCAAGTACCATATAGCGGAGCTGTACCTGCTCCTGGCGTGCAGTTCACTAATAATCACTTTATAATGTTCTTTCAACAACTTAGTGGTAAATGACATCCTCCCCACTCAGTCCTCAATCCATGAACTGCAGAAGCACTTCACATCAGTGTCTGCATAATGTCACCTCTGTTGATGCCTCCCAACAACAACGGTGAAAAACTTCAAATTATTGCCATCTGTTATTGAAAATACTGTTCATTGGTTTAATTCCTATTACCCCCTGTTAGTAATACAGTGAATGGAAACATCCTGTATCCTTATTTGTATGTAGATTTATTCAGTACACTGTGTTTAATGTCATCTGTAAACTTCGATTAAACAATGACAATATTTGATTCTTTTCCGAGAAGCTGTTTTATAGTTTTTCCTTGTAACAATTTTTCCACGTTAATTGCATTTAAAGGCGTTAATTATTTAATTAGGATCGGTTGAAAGTCTGAAACATTGTTTTATTTTTTGTTACGATATCTGAAACAATACTGTTTGTGACAATAATAGCAGTTTATAACATTTTCTCCTCATGACCTGGGGAATAACGGGATGCATACCGAACTGAAGAATGTAAGGGAAGGTAGATTAATATTTTACCAGAGCAATTATCAAATTAGCCTCGCTGCAGTACCTTTAGTTATATATTGATTAGTATAACATCAACAGACTAATTCCACCCTTCATCATTATGCTGGTGCCAGTATTATTCACGTATATGAATTAATTAGTTCGTACTTGTGATATATATATATATATATATAAATCGTGTGTATATGTCCAGCATCTCCCAAACCCATCCATCGGTTTCAGCAAAATATGACACACTTGGCAGCTATCAGCCCTTTGAGAGTTAGAGCTTCCTAGCTTCCCTAGGAGAAGGGATACAGGGAATAAATGATTCTTCAGGTCCTGACATGATGGCGGCCCTGCATGACAGCTGTGTTGTTTGGAGAAAGTATAGACCTGCTTTGCATGTTACCGTACAAGTCAGGGACAGCAAAGGATTTTCAACCCTGCAAGTTGTACCCAGCCTTGAACAATAAGCATATTGTTTTGGAATAGCACCGGCCTGCCTTACCGATCTGATTTACATAGCAACCTACACATTAGGAGAAGAAAATGATTTTCTAGCCCCTGTCATGTATGCTGTCCAAAAAAATGTTCAAATGTGTGTGAAATCTTATAGGACTTAACTACTACGGTCATCAGACCGTAAGATTACACACTACTTAACCTAAATTATCCTAAGGACAATCACACACGCCCATGCCCGAGGGAGGATATGTGCAGTTGCAGTTTACTCATACCACTATTTTCGCATTGTGACAGATGACGCTGTAATCGATAAATATCAAGTGTACCTGTTTTTTTTAATTAAAAACCGACGAATTTGATCCTACATTTCATTTATGATGCAACTGTAAACCTTGTAGATCTACGTTCGAAATTTACTTTCTTGAGGGGAATTTGATTGTACATTACAGTATGGTTAGTCGTTTCAGTGTCTAGTTAGAAACAACGTTTAGTGAGATACAGGACCAATGACGATGTGATACTCGTAGTTTTCTGTTCCCATCGGGATGCTTGAAGCCGGTCGCTGTGGCCGAGCGATTCTAGGCGCTTCAGTCTAGAACCGCGCGACTGCTACGGTCGCAGGTTCGAATCCTGCCTCGGGCACGGATGTGTGTGATGTCCTTAGGTTAGTTAGGTTTAAGTAGTTCTAAGTTCTAGTGGACTGATGACCTCAGATTTTAAGTCCCATAGTGCTCAGAGCCATTTGAACCACTTGATGCTTGAAATTGGTGAGTTACCTTGCCTCTCATCAATGGGGAGCTTCATTTTGGCGAGTTCCTTGCCTCTCACCACTGATGTGCTTGACTGTGATGAGTATCCATGGTAGGTGCGCCCGTCACTATCACTTCATCGACGCTTTATCCTATTTCAGCGTTGTGGTTGGTATTCAACAGGTGGCTCGTAGCATCCAGCACGGGGGTTACGGTGGTTGGATGGAAACAGATACCGAAGTAAATTATCGCACAACGAAGCAATATGTCACTG
This sequence comes from Schistocerca cancellata, assembly GCF_023864275.1. Lineage (NCBI taxonomy): Eukaryota > Metazoa > Arthropoda > Insecta > Orthoptera > Acrididae > Schistocerca > Schistocerca cancellata. Next base: position 59,741,362 of record NC_064626.1, on the reverse strand, counting down.
CATATCATAGGGTGTAGCTGGTACAATCCTTGTAGACAGCGTTTTCATCTTTCCAACAGAAGAAGTCTACAGGCACAAAATTTGGGGAATAGGTGAACGAAGTCACAGGTCCTCCATGTCCAATCCAGCGGCTTGGAAATAATTCGTGAAGACATGGTGCAGTACTTCGTGCCGTATGGGTTGGATAGCCATCATGTTGGTGCCACAGATTTCTCCTAGTCTGCAGAGGAACGTTCTCTAGCATCCATGGAAGATGACCTGTGGGGATGCTGCGCTACTAGTCCACATTCCATTTCTGCCTGTGAAAAACGTGCCTGTGAGCTGATGGTTCACTATCCAACACCACGGGTTTACAGCCATGGACGTCGATGCTCCATGTGACGAAGCCAAAGGGGATCGTCAAAAGAAGAATGGTGCATGTTTCGGCAGTTTACCTGTCCGTGATTGGTAAATTTTGCTTTGTCACCAAACAATACACATGATACATCTGGAGTGTCCTGTCTTAATGCCCACATACAGAAATTAACACGCTTCTCATAATCGTTTCCATGCAGCTCTTGATAGAGAGAGATGTGATAGGGATGGTACCTATGTCGATGAAGAATGCTTAGGACACTTACCTCACTCCTTCCACTTCATCATGCGATTTCGCGGGACCTAACGTCCGGATCTACCACAGCAGCAGCAGCAGCAGCAGCAAGAACATTCATTTCCCCCTCTTTTGTCGGCACTTGTTTCCTGCTGTTACGATGTCTAGATGCTACACTACCCCTTTCGCGTAAGTGATTGAAGAGGCTGATAAATAACTGCCGAGAGGGTTGACGTCTTCTGGGATATGTTGCCGCATATATTGTACAAGAACGGATTGCATTCTTCCTACAACTCTCCACCATGAGCATGTTGCCTTCTTGTGCGTTTGTAAGTCCAATCGTCCACTCACGCCCTACTGATGGACTGTCACACACTAACTGACTAGCGAGTCGCAATACATTCAATGAACCCACAAGTACACTGTGAGCAAACATAGCAACATCATACCTAGTAGCTAGGCAGGCTGAATGGCAACAGACATGTGTCGTCGTGGAAACTTTTCACAGTACGATATCTCGTGAACTATTCGAACTGGAAACCTGCAACAAATACCACTGGCATTCTAATTTAAGCTACGTTCAGTTTGTTAATGCCTACAGTTATTGTTCCACTGAAAAATGTGTTTTAATCTGTTGACTGGCTAACAATACGAATCTCTGATACCAGACCATTTCGTGAAAACCGCATATCAATAGTACTTTCCATATCCACAATATGTATAGATAGCTGTGTGTATGTGTGTGTGTGTGTGTCTGAAAGTACAGACGCTGTTGACAATCCACAGCTTCACGAAATACTTTGAAATTAGTTCATTGATTGTGAACTGCTTGACATCAGGGTATTAAGTATAGATTTGCTACCCGGTGATGACACATTAAAATTTTTGCAGCACCAAGACTCGAATTTTAAGTTCTGCTTATTGCGAGCTGTCACCTTAACTTTTTCGGCTATTCGTACACACTCCCAGAACGTGTCTAAACCTCCACATCTCATACTGTCTAAATCATTACATCGTAATCCATTAGGTGATTAGTGGATCAGGTTATAAAGATGTCGACAGTGTGCCATATGGTGGTTTGTTTCGGTCCGGGGACCGTGCTTGGGTAACTGAAGCCGTTAAGGTGACCACTCGTGATATGCGGATAATCCGAGTTCCGATCCAGCAAAAAGTTTCATTGGGTAACAGATCTATACTTAATACAGCTGTTGTCAAGGAATTCGCCAACAAGGAATTAGTATTGGTACATACTGTCTTTCACAATAATCGTCAGGCGTCTTTTCTCTGGTGTTTCGGCAAGCATTTGGTGTTTATTTCTCTCTTCTCAGAGAGGGGTGAAAGAGGAGATGGACAGAGAGAGGTGAAAGAAGAAGGTGGACGAATAGAAAATTGGAATATAAACATTCTTGGACATTCTCAGGCAACGACAGTGCCTGAACTGTTAATGGAGATAAGTTTTGTAGCATGACTTACAGTAACTGTAAATCATAAACGCCGACTTATTATCAAATAATTTATACACAACACTTACAACGGAAAAATTTAGTTCTCAAAAATGTACGCCTACTCAGGTCGATATTCCCTGAAATATAAAACTCAATAGGGGAGCGACTGTTTTTGAACAATGATATCGTCGGCAAAAGTTTCTAAAAAGCAAAAATTATTTTTACAGTTAACGATAACTTGGATGTTTTTTGAAGTACTCATAAATATTGTAAAACATGGAGTATTGACACAATAAATTAAAAATCATGGTGCAATGACATGAACAGTACAATATTAAAATTTTGAATTTCGAATCATCTTATCTGGCACACATGGTCACACACAAAAGAAAATTCATAAGCGACTTTATACATGTACGTAAACGCGTATAGCATTGATATTTTAATTATCAGAAACTGTGATACCTTGTACACTGGTGTGCCAAAAATACAGCGTCAGTTTATCACAATGAAAATTTCAAAAGTTGTGGAGAACCAACATAACTCGTCTCGCACTTGGGGCTGCTAAGAATATTCTATATAGATCTTCTATCTTTACAATGAGGTGACGAAAGTCATGGGAGAGCAATTTGCATATATACAGATACCGACAGTATCGCGTACGCAAGGCTTAAAAGGGCAGTGTCTTGCCTGGTCTGTCATTTGTACAAAGGAGAGTCACGTGGAAAAGTTTCCGACGTGATTATGAACGCACGACAGGAATTAACAGACTTTTCAAGCGGAATGGTAGTTGGAGCTCGACGCATGTGACGTTCCATTTGGGAACTGTTAGCGAATTGCATATTCCCGGATTCAAAGTGTGAAAAATGTATTGAGAATACCGAACTTTAGGCATTACCTCTTCAATGGACATCGCACTGTCAGTGCTAATTATCAAGCAATACTAAATGAAAAAACGGCAGAAATCAATGTCAGACGTATGACGAGCATATCCGTTAGCAGACCGTGGCGGAATTCAACGTTAATGGACTATGAGAGCATACGGCCGCCGCTAGTGCCTTTGGTAACAGCACGACACCGCCTACAGCGCCTCTCCTCCGTCGGAGGTTCGAGTCCACCCTCGGGCATGGGTGTGTGTGTTGTCCATAGCGTAAGTTAGTTTAAGTTAGATTAAGTAGTGTGTGGGCTTAGGGACCGATGACCTTCACAGTTTGGTCCCATAAGACATTACCACAAATTTCCAAATTTCCGTATTGGTTGGACCCCACACGATTGGAAAACCGTGGCTTGGTCAGATGAGTTCCTGTTTCACGAAGTCGTGGACCCTAATTGTCGCACAAGGCACTGTACAAGCAGATGGTGGCTCCATGGTAACAGATGGTGTTAACTGTGTTTACATGGAATAGACCGGGTCCTCTGGTGGAATTTAACCGATCATTGACTGGAAATGATTATGTTCGGCTACTTTGTGATCATTTGCAGACATTCGTGGACTTCATGTTCCCAAACAACAATGGAATGTTTATGAATGACAATGCGCCATGCCAGAATACTCTGGGCACTTCGAGCGAGTAATTTGGCCATCCATATCACCTGACATGAATCGCATCGAACATTTATGGGACATAATCTGGCGGTCAGTCATGCACAAAACCCATTACTGACAACAGTTTTGCACTTTTGGATGGCTATGGAGCAGAGAACTTCCTGCGACTTGCTCAGTCCATGCCACCTCGAGTTGCTGCACCACTCAGTGGGAAATTGTTGGTTGTTGGTTGTTTGGGGAAGGAGACCAGACAGCGTGGTCATCGGTCTCATCGAATTAGGGAAGGATGGGGAAGGAAGTCGGCCGTGCCCTTTCAGAGGAACCATCCCGGCATTTGCCTGGAGTGATTTAGGGAAATCACGGAAAACCTAAATGAGGATGGCCGGACGCGGGAATGAACCGTCGTCCTCCCGAATGCGAGTCCAGTGTCTAACCACTGCGCCACCTCGCTCGGTCACTCAGTGGAAAAGGAGGTCTGTCACTACATTAGGAGGTGTCCAATGACTTTCGTCGCTTCAGTGTATAGATTGACTTCTGGCTTGGTATTTCAAATGGATAACCATGGTGGTATTTAGTGTGTACTTGTATGGGCGTTTTTGTCGTGTTGCTACTTACTGAATACCACAGCGACATGCGGAATTTTCGGCACCCAAATTAATTTTACAGATTCCTCATTAGGAATATGTGCAAAAATGATGCAATTGAGTCCCGCTTGACACGCGTACCACAAAGACTTTTTTTTTACGAAATTGCAGGTATATTGCTCTGAGTAGTCATTAACGATGATCTACGTACGCGTGTGTGTCGCTTCCATCATTATCATTAACTCTCGATTGACACAGGGAGAATGTAAGTTTCACTAGCTGCGAGAAGAAATATGCCGCTGCGCATGGAGGCTACGACAGTGAATCAAATATGTTCATTTTATGTACCAGTACACTTTGAGATTTAAAGCGCTTGTAAGGTACAGTGATGGGCATACGTCACATGAGAGCATATAAAAACGAAAGACATCGGCTAAGGGCAAGAAAAGACCACACACACACACACACACACACACACACACACACACACACACACACACACACACATTCACTCATAGAACAAAAGGTATGTCCAAAATTTGAGGATTTTCATGAACCGACCAAGCGCAGCTGGAATTCTGGTTCCTGATTCGTCTCAAGCTTCTCGTCGGATGCAGATTACGATTTACAAAGATAAACTCCTTAACTCCTTCTAGACAGTTGCTTCTAAGCTCAGCGGTACCACTGCACTGTTTCACTGGAAAGGAATCATATGATTTGTGGTGTCACCGCCAGACACCACACTTGCTAGGTGGTAGCTTTTAAATCGGCCGCGGTCCGCTAGTATACGACGGACCCGCGTGTCGCCACTGTCAGTAATTGCAGACCGAGCGCCACCACATGGCAGGTCTAGAGAGACGTACTAGCACTCGCCCCAGTTGTACAGCCGACGTTGCTAGCCATGGTTCACTGAGAATTACGCTCTCATTTGCCGAGACGATAGTTAGCATAGCCTTCAGCTGCATTTGCTACGACCTAGCAAGGCGCCATTACCAGTATAGATATTGAGATTCTATTAATGTATCATCCAGAGCGATGTTCTACAAATGTGGATTAAAGTTAAGTATTCCAGAAGCTACGTACTTTTCTTTATAGCATTCATTACGTATCCTGTTTCAGACCTCACGCCAGCCTGCGTGAGTTTGAGCGCGTGTCTTTCGGCTTCCTCTCATTGTGTCTAGGCTGTCTTGTCTAGACACAACATGATTATTTACCGATTTTGGTCAAAACCTGAGAATTTCGTCTGAAATGGACAGAATCTATTAAAAGGCATTTATCTCCTTATCATTGGTCGTGTGGGAGAAGGTATCGTACATGCAAACGGAGATACGATCTCTCTGCAATACCGCAATCGTCGTATCTTGCATCATCAAATTACAGTTACGAAAATTGCACATGCTTTATCGCTGCATGTGGAACTCAGTTTGCCTACTTCTCTCACAAAGTTTTTATGATTGTAAAGTTGAAATTGGCAAGTTAGAACACAGTTCAGCTCTGAACATTTAATTCCGTTTTCCTTTCTAAAAAATGCAAGTGTTAATTTCTCCTAATTTTCGTGAAAGTAATAAGACGATAAGTGCAAGATATTTAGGTTTGTTGGTTTATAATCTGATTATGGGATCCTACGATTGTGAGACAATGTTGTCCTATTTGTCATCGAAACATTGACTTGTGCCGATCATGATCTTTTCTCAATTAATTATTCTCCCCAACACCCATTTCCAGAGAAGAGTTCCATAGTCACGTGCTTTTCTAGTATAAGGGGTGAATCACCTAACACTTGCCAATATTTCGGACATGAAAGGTACTACAGATATTCGGCTTCCACAGGACGGAATTGTAGGTAAGGACACACTATTTGTAGACCATACACAGACGGTGAGACGTTTCTAAAAGTGCAGTTAATTACACCATCTACACTTCTTTGTGTGGGAAATGAATATTGGCAGTAAAATTCTAAGAGAAGCGTAAACGAGAATCTAAGGGCTGTTTGTTGTAGGAAGCTAGTACAAGTGGTCCACAAGTTATCGTATTGTGAACACTGCAAACACCGACAGCTGTTAATTTCATCCTGTTGGTTAAAAGTTAGGCAACGACGCTATATTCATTTACATTGTGTTGTGTACACAATGAGATTGCGCTGCGACGCTCTTGTCATTTATTGTGTGATACTGGATGTAGTAGGACGTTCTTCGGAGATGGTATTTCCCCATGGGGAAAAAGAGGACACGATCATGGCTTACAGTGAATGCAGGAAGTATGCCGTCCTTTCGTATACTGTGTACGCCGAAAGATATCCTATTAGACGTCTAGCTCTTCTAACAATTACTGATGATATGAAATGCTGTATTACCGCAACCTGCACTGTTATTTCCGCTGAAATGCTAGAACGTGTGTAGCAATCTTTGCATAGTCGACTGCAAGCTTTTATAGACGCTAATGATGGTCTTTTTGAGCACAGGCTTTGAGTGGACATTGGTTCTTTACATGTCAGTCCGCATAGAAGTATTACATTCACCTTTGTGTGTTTTTCCTAGGCGACGTCCCCGTCAACAGGACGACACCTCTGGAGACTTATTAACATTTGTGTAAGTCTCCACATGCGTACCCAGTTGAAATTCACATTCTTTTGTGCTACACCATCGAACACATAACTGTCGGCGTTTACAATGTTCAGACTACGGTGTCTGGTAAACTACTTGCACTAGACTCCTGCAACAAACACCATTGACGTCATAATTTAGTCTACTTTCATTACGGTACTGTCAATATGCATTCGTTCAATCAAATATTTGTACCTTTTTTTAAAAATTGATTCACATTTGAAATTCATAACTCTCTGTGTATTTATGGGCTGTATTGGCGGGCCCCTAACTCCAATCTGGGAAATCCGCATATCAATGGTGCCTTCTATTATAGAAATACTTGCGGTACAAGTTTTAGGTGATTCAACCTATATTATAAGGATTAAACTGGATTTTCTTGCGTATATGAACTGCAGCACCTATATTGTTTGCAATGTTAAAATATCTTCAGGAAATCCCACAAATCCACTTCATGACTTCCGTTTAACTGGCGGAAACATTTTACATTTTCCTGTATTTTTACAAAGGGTTGTTGTACATTGTGTACGTGGGTGACCTTTGCTGAACTTCGGTGTTTCGTGTGTGTAAAAACAACTGCGTATTTCTTAAAAGCGACGTAGAAATGACAACCAGAAACACACAACTGCTGGCACATGAAACGAAAACGCTCTTGTAAATATTGAATTAAATATCAGAGTGTTCCTCCAGATAAAAAAGGCCTCCAAATGAGTCGACTGTACACCTGCCATGACAAAAACCGTGAAGACGAAACGCTGCCTGAAAAATCCGAGAGAATATCAATAAGATTCTTCAGGAACTCGATGGTATTCTCAGAACCTGTTTGAAAGGTGGTCAGTTGGGACTGATGATATATCGAAATAACTGAAGGTTAGAAAATTTAATCGAAATTTTTGTCACGACCCTGCACATCTTTGTGGTCCACAGCCACAGACCATTGTTTTATTTCCGGAATGTTTCATTCTTTATTAATGAAGTCAAGCCACTACAGCATGTGTACTTGTGTTGCAGTTCAATGAACATAATGGTACTAATAGTTTCTTAAATGCATTTAAACATTGATTCATTATTTATCTAACATGCCTTGCTGCCTATCAGTCTAGCTGCCCAATCCAGAGATAAAACAGGTTACGCGTTGATGTTGTTTGTAACATCCATTTTCAGTTCCACAAGGAAGTGTACGCCGTTCTCTGTATGAAATAAATGACACTATTATAAATACATATTTACATGAAAATACATGTTATTACTAATTGCAAAATTACCTAATAGTTAATCCAATGTCCGCCATTATCGATTATACCTTGGCATCTTAGGCCTCTCTCCGGTAAATCATCCACATTTAAAAACCTCTAAATATCGTTTCACCCACTTCGCAACGAATGTCTTTGACTTTCAAAGAATTTTAGCAGCAGCTCCATACGGAAGTTTTGGTCCCTTTGGATGATTAACAAGGAACACTGTCTCGTGACGATTCAGATATTTTGCTCACATTTTAAACTGCAACCGACAAAACAAAATATTCAACTCTTACACTGTTTATCTATACACTATGCAAAAGCGCATTGAGTACAGGTTCGAAACCACTGCCAGAGATGTCACTGCGGACGCTACATTTAAAATTATTGGGTACAGTTTCTTGTGGAACTGACTGTATGTTTTCTTTGGCCCTACTATGAAGCTATTGTATGTGCTCTTCGTAACCACTTGTTAGTGGTTATTGACGCGTCATTTCGACGAGATACAATTCTGTTATGGTTAGACTTTCTGAATACTTCGTTCCGTTATCCAAAGGAAGTACATACACACCGCGCAAAAAAGTGTCACTTTTTCGAAAGCCCAAAATTGTCTCCTGCTACGATGCAAAAGTTTGAAATTTCATTGAAAGGTGCCTACACCCTTCCTCCGTAACGGTGCAAAAGCGTGGCGTAATGCGACGTCACCTTGGATGTCGGCGGCGCTTCAGACAGCGAGGTGCCGACAAATGCGAAAATGAGGACACCGCTCGGAAGTTCACATAACGGATAATTTGGGTTAGTGATGTCAGATTGGCACCACATTTCATCACAGTTCTGCCCAACGTCATGTGGACTAGTCACGCAATGGCGAGGTCGTCACATTTAGCCACTTCGTATAGCAGCTCCACTATGGAGGCCATTACCGCGCGACACCCAGCATCGAAATCACATGGAGTCCTTATGAGTGGCTAAAGGAAACGTTTCAGACGCACCGCAGTTCAGAAGCGACACGAAAAGCCCTCAGGAAGTGGCATAAAGGACGTCACTGGAACCATTCCTTTTCTAGGGGCATTCTGGCCCAAGCGTTTCGCGGTTGGAAACAACAGTTCGCAGTAGGATGAGCAAAGGACGACGTTCTTGACAACGTTCCTCATTGTTCATACCCTCCATACGAGTCAACCCTACACTGAACGTGGTGTGACCCCTTTAGAGTATGTTGTGACGGCAATTTTTGGTTCGGTATAAAGGATGGAACAACTAGGGACCCTTAAAACCACTTCACAAAATTTGAACGTGATCCAAAGCAGCAAATGGTACTTTTCTTTTTTTCAGCCAACCTGTTACACTCCCTAATGGTAGAGGAGTGCAACATGGACACTCGCGTGATTAAAACGGCAACGGGCCCCACTGAGACCCACAATTTCGGCAACACCTTCGGTGCCATCCACGCACCTTCGTTGAGCACTTTAAAGAGGTGGAGGTGCATCATGGAGGGATGCAACGCAACTAAGGGTTGCGTTGCAATGGAAGAATATTACTGAATTTCGAAAAACTGATACCTTTTTTGCACACCGTAAAACAAGAGAAGCAATTCGAAATAGAGGTACACATTGTCATCACAGCATTATTACCCTTTCCTAAACACGTGAAGATTTGCATGGTGTATAAAAAGTTGCGATCGAAACAAAACTGTATGTTATCAACTACTCTTTAATTTGTACTACGGTTCCGTAAAGAAGGTGGCGGAATGCTGTAAGGTATTTTACTGACTATTGTGGTATATTTTAAAAGGAAAGATACTGTCCACTCCTGATTCAGAATAAATACATGTAGCAATGATTTCTGGATGTCATTTTGATTCGAGCTCTAGCTAATGTGAATCAGAAGATGCAATAGCCGATACCTTTTGTCTAAAGCACGAATTATACGATCTAAAACTGCCATTAAGCGTTAATTTCATGGCCAGAATATACCACCGTGAAATATAGTATGATGTTTTCTACATAAACAGTTTACTGTTCTAAACAAAACACTAGCAAGTCCATTTGTAGGCCCAGAATGTGTTGCGTTATACCATCAGATATGCAGGTGCGGGTTAGTCTTACATACAGCGTTTACACCAATGGCTGCAGCTTTCCCTACACGACGGAAATTGGCAGCCTGTAATAATTACATTGTTTGCAAACTTAGCAAGTACTGAAGAAGTGTCTCATAACAGCTGGCCTGGGTGGCCGAGCGGTTTTAGGCGCTACAGTCTGGAACCGCGCGACCGATACGGTCGCAGGTTCGAATCCTGTCTCGGGCATGGATGTGTGTGATGTCCTTAGGTTAGTTAGGTTTAACTAGTTCTAAGTTCTAGGGCACTGATGACTTCAGAAGTTAAGTCCCATAGTGCTCAGAGACTTTTCAACCATTTTTTTGTCTCATAACTCCTCATACTGAGTTTTCAAAAGCCAACGCACTCAATCCAACTGTGCCTCATCTGCTTCTTACAATGAAATGAATACTCCTAGCTGCATACAGGCGCAGATATACGTCAACGGTGACAGTTGAAAATGTGTGCCCCGACCTCGACTAGAACCCGGGATCTCCTCCTTATACGGCAGATGCTATACCCTTCCGAGCCACCGAGGACACAGAGGATATTGCGACTGCAGGGACTTATCTCTGGCACGCCTTCCCTGAGATCCACATTCCCAACTTAATGTCCCGCACTATATTCATAGTGCCCCTGCCCATTATACTCATTACTCGCGGCTTTTTGCCGATTCCCGTTCGGGCACTGTGCATCCGCACAGAAGAAGAAGATGGTCAAATGGCCGGTGAGCCTTAACTATATTTATACACGAAAATGATATCTGTTCTTTCGGACATGTCCGAAAGAAAGACTCCATCTTCATATATAAATCATCTGTTTCTTCCCTACTTTTGCATTTTCAGGTCTATGCGGGCAGTGTTCTGATGTTTCATGAACACCTCTCTCTCTTCCCGTGTCATTGTCACCACCACATCACTATTGGTATCATGAGATCTAGATCTCACATTTGTATCATCCATACTAAATCATTCTTTATTAAACATATATTCAATCAACATTCTGCGTCTTTAACAAAGAGATAAACACCGACACAGATGTCGCATACGAATCAGATGCAGATCCAGAAACTTTCACTCACACTCATATGCGAACACGCGCAGGCATTCAAAATTTCGCAAAAAGGCTCATTATAAATGTGATCCCATGGCATTTCAACTCATGCACATTGCAATCAGCATGCAATCGTCTTCAGCGTCCCGTGAACATTGACACTGTTATCTCGATTGCAATCTTCACATCATCACGTCAGTAGGCGAAATGAAACTAAGAATAGCTGCTCCAGCCACACTGATGTAGACAACTGCGTCAGCATCGCAATCTATTCACAAGCAAATACATAACACGTCATCATACTGCCCACAATCGTATACCAAATGTCAGATTACACTACCAAGGTCAGAGTTACAGTGACGATATTTTAGAAGTTTATAAATACGATGTGTATTTGCAGTCATGAGATAAAGTGCTGCTATTACTCCAGAAATGACCGACTGTTATACAAATTCAAGTAATTTGTCGCTTCATAAACCATAGAATTTATAGAGACGAATAGGTATTATCACCTTGCAGGCATACAGTATTGTATACATACGATACTGAATTGTCTGCGTTATTTAGAAGTAGGCACTGTGGCGACTACAGACGTTATGAAATACATTAAACGTATTCGTAGTTGCGAATGCTGACAACCATCACATGTATAATGGAATGAGGGCCATTAAAATTTGTGCCTGACCGGGAATCGAACTCGGATTTCCGTCTTATCGCAGCGGTCCATACCATTAGTCTATCCGATCACGATTCAGACCCACACCAAAACATCATATGTTCTCAACCATGCACCTACAACCTGCCTCGTATGTATATTCCCGTACAAGAGAGAAATTTTAACTGAAAGTCGCTTGCACGCTGTCGGCAGATAAATATGATATTGCAGTTCCTTGTTATTGAGAAATACGATGTAATGTTCCTCTGGACATGCATGCATTAAAAGCAACACAATATCGTCCTAGAAGTTGATGTTTATGGGGAACGAACCCATATGAATGGCACCCCTTTCCCGATTCACTTCGCCAACAAATTACACCTCAAAACACGCGTGTTCTTAGAGTACGTTCATTTTATGTTCACACCATTGCTACATTCTGCAACGCCATTAGTGAAGAAAGAACGTTCCTTTCAATGGCTGTAATGCAAATAATTCTTTCGTTTAGTTGAACTCCACACATAAACCACGAACAAAAATTATTAACTGAGCTGTGTCCGACAAATCAGTGCTTTCCTCCTAAGAATTCGCATATGTTTGGAATGTGACAGTATTACCACAAAAATATTATCGATATCTTCATTAACCAGACAAATTCCGCGAACAACTGTTCCTCTCGATAAAGCTATTTACTTAAAATTATTTTTCTATTGGAACATAGTACCTCTACAATGTCCAAGATACACGCCTTTACGTGTTTACTTTCATCAGAAGGCTTTAACGATACGACAGTTTTCCTACTCACTATCAAAGTAGCTTTAATCTAATTGTTGCCCTGTGCCCTCAGTTTGGCAAACATACCTTGTTGCTTGTCCAAATTGGATTTTAGTATTTTAGTTTTGTCTTTTTGCAGTTGCTTTGTAAGCTGCTGTTGAACAATGTGTTTCGTAGGAAAGTGCCTCCCTCACAACAAATAGTGATTCACTACACAACAGCAAGCAAACAGGGTTGTCTTTTATATGGTAAGAAAAATAATTTCATTTCTCCTGCAATTGGCTGTATTCGGCACTTACTTTCTGTTCTTAATGCCAGATTTTCTGCGAATAAAATCAGTAAAGAGGCACGCAAACACTTGCACGCAAGTAACAAACAACTAGCACAGAATCGCCGACCGCGGTGGTCTAGTGGTTCTAGGCGGGCAGTCCGGAACCGCGGGACTGCTACGGTCGCAGGTTCGAATCCTGCCTAGGGCATGGATGTGTGTGACGTCCTTAGGTTAGTTAGGTTTAACTATTTAAGTAGTTCTAAGTTCTAGGGGACAGATGACCACAGAAGTTAAGTCCCATAGTGCTCAGAGCCATTTGACCCATTTTGAACTAGCACAGAATCTTATTTATTGATTCTTCCGTTATATCTCGGTAGAACAATTTCATTTTCAATGTGGAATAACAAGTACACTGTTTTCTTTCTACTGATTTTTGTTTAGTAGAGATTAGTTTTCGGCTTATCAGGCGATCATCGGAAACAAGTGTCTAGCGTCTAAATGGGACACTAATTCTTATATTATAAACAAAGACAGAATCATTTGCATCACAGCGCGATCACTATGGTCCCAGGTTCGAATCCTGCCTCGGGCATGGATGTTTGTGCTGTCCTTAGGTTAGTTAAGTTTAAATATCTCTAAGTTCTAGGGGACTGATGACCTCAGAAGTTAAGTCCCATAGTGCTCAGAGCCATTTGAACCATTTGTTTGATAATGTTAAGCTGAATAAATAAGTAAACTACACAACAATACAGATTTGGTTATAATGCTAAATTTTGTGAGTTCCTAACATTGGTTGAGACAGTAATGACTGCAACAAACTATACTGTGGTCAGAAAAGCGGAGCCATAACAAGTAGGCAGATTGAACACGAACGCAGCTGGAGGTTACGTAAGTCAGATCCCACCTTTGCCAAACACGTAGTGAAAGAAGGACACACATACGAAGTCTAGACAGAAGTAGGATATACGGCCAACAAAGGAAGCCTCTTAGTAGCACTTGAGGTGAAAAGGCATTTAGCTCAAAGTCCCTAGTTGATTGCAAATGATCAATTATAGCTGATGCAATCAACAAGCCACATACACACTGTCGGGTCGGCTACAGTGGGAGTCACCTCCGGCACAAACAAAGACGATGAGGCACTCGCTGCCGGCTGCGCTCGCTGCAAATCCCAGTAGGATGCGAATCTGGGGACAGGAAATCTGTGGAAGAATGTCGAGATCGATAAGCGCGAATCTGGCTCTGACGCCGGAGATTCGACGCAGCTGGACCTTGAGTGAAATATATGCAAGCGCCCAAATTTCGAGGTTTCGTTCCTCTGTCCCAGCGCCTGATGCGACCGAAGGCTCTGAAAAGAATACAAACATTAGGCGCAAAGCTGGATGATAGGGGAACATTTCAGGTAGATTACATCATGGTCAGACAGAGATTCCAAAATGAGCTACTGGATTGTAAGCCTTACTTACAAGCAGATACAGAGTCAGATCACAATTTAATAGTGATGAAGAGTAGGTTGAAGTTTAAGAGTTTAGTGCAAAGAAGTTAAGAGGAAATGGCAGCGCGAAAAATGTGAAGAAAAATAAACGATTGTCAGAAGGACTGACTCAGCATACAGGAAAGTCAAAATGACATTCAGTGAAATTAAAACCATGAGTGTTAACATTAAGAGTGAAACAGAAAATCCACTGTTAAATTCAGAGGAGAGAGCGGATAGGTGGAAAGAGTACATTGAAGGCCTCTGTGAGGGGGATAGATTTGTCTGATGTGATAGGAGAAGAAACAGGAGTGGATTTAAAAGAGATACTTGATCCAGTATTAGTATCAGAGAGCTTTGGAGTACTTAAGATCAAATAAGGTAGGAGAGATAGGAAACATTCAATCCGTATTTCTAAAATCATGAGCGGAAGTGGCAAAAAATGACTATTCACGTTGGTGTGTAGAATTTATGAGTCTGGCGACATACCATCTGACTTTCTGAAAAATCCCCAGACTCCAAGAGCCGGCAAGTGCGAGAATTATCGCACAATTGGTTTAACAGCTCAAGCATCCAAGTTGATGACAAGAATAGTATACAGAAGAATGGATGTGTTACTTGAGGATCGATTTGGCTTTAGGAAAGGCAATCTTAGGTTCCTGTTGATAATGGAAGCAAGACTAAATAAATATAAAACACGTTACTCGGCTCCGTCGACGCGGAAAGAGCGTTAGACAAAGTAAAATGGTGCAAGATATTCGAAATACTGAGAAAAATAGAGGGAAACTGTATGGAGAGACGTGTAATATACAATATGCACGAGGCCTAAGAGGGAATAATAAGAGTGGACGACTAAGAATGAGGACCCCTGATTAAAAAGTGTTTAAGACCGGGATGTAGTGTTTGGTCGCTGCTGTTCAGTCTGTACATCGAAGAAGCAATGATGTAAGTAAAAGGAAGGTTCAGGAGTGGAATTAAAATTCAAGGTGAAAGAATGTCAATGATAAGATTCGATGATGATATTGCTATCCTGACTGAACGTGAAGAAGAATTACATGATCTGCTGAAGGAAATGAACATCTAATGAGTACAGATTAAGGTTTGAGAGTAAGTAAATCGAAGAAAGATGAAAACAATGAGAAGTAGCAGAAATGAGAACAACGAGAAACTTAACACCAGGATTGATGCTCACGAAGTAGAAGTTAAGTAAGTCTACTCCCAAGGAGCAAAATAACCAATTGTCGATGAAGCAAAGAGGACATCAAAAAGCAGACTAATGCTGACAAAAGGCATTCCTGGCCAAGAGAAGTCTACTAGTATCGAACATAGGCCCTAATTTGAGGAAGAAATTTCTGAGAATGTACGTTTGGAGCACAGCATTGTATGGTAATGAAACATGGACTGTGGGAAAACCAGAAAAGAAGAGAATCGAAGCATTTGAGATGTGGTGTTACAGACGAATGTTGAAAATTAGATGGACTGATAAGGAATGAGGAGATTCTGCGCAGAATCGGAGAGTAAAGGAATATGTGGAAAACACTGACGGAAGGGACAGTATGATAGGACATCTGTTAAGACATAAGGGAAAAGACTTCCATGGTACTAGAGGTAGCTGTCGAGGATAAAAACTGTAGAGGAAGGCAGAGATTGGAATACGTCCAGCAGATAATTAAGTACGTAGATTGCAAGTGCTACTCTGAGATGAAGAGGTTGGTACACGAGGGAATTCGTGGTGGGTGGCATCAAACGCGTCAGAGGACTGATGATTGAAAAAAAAAAAGAAAAAAAGGGGCAAAGTGGTACTTGGTGAGCGTGGGAGACGCCGTGCGGTGAGGTGTGTGCAGGAACTGGTGGCGCCGGCCTTGTAGAATCTCCGCCAGCGGCGAGATGTCGCGGAGCTGGGAGCTGTTGGTTGCTCCAGTGTGTGGGACGTACGTAATTTGTAAATCTGTTGCTTGAATATGCGCACATGTCGTTCAGCTTTTCGGTTCTACTGTGGATGAAACGGAGTACTGGCTAGGTGAGTGATACCATTGGCTGTACGAAACTGTTCAAAGTCCTGAGCCGCAAACTGTTGTCCGTAACCAACATGTCAAGCCAAAACAGTCTAGCAAGAAATAGATGAGAATGCGTGAATGGTACCATGCGATGTAGTCGAGTGCATGGGTTCTGCAAACGGATATTTGATAAAAAGATTCCACAACAATAAGTCAACTAGGGTTCGAAGACTTTGGCCAAGCTGAAGACGTTCGCGGCAGGGCGGATAGAGTTTCAGTACAAGCACGACACTGTGACGTCATCTGTTCAGTGTGGACGTCCTTGCCCGGCCTTGTACAGAGCCGAGGCGCAAACTGGTCAGTGCGTACAATTCCCCAATGTCCTTGATGGAGCAATCACAACACAACTTTCTGGAAAGCTTTAGGAATAAGCACACACGACTGTCCAGAATCATTTTGTAATAAAATCACACCATGCTACGAGGGCAGTTCAATAAGTAATGCAACACATTTTTTTTTCTCAGCCAATTTTGGTTGAAAAAACCGGAAATTTCTTGTGGAATATTTTCAAACATTCCCGCTTCGTCTCGTATAGTTTCCTTGACTTCCGACAGGTGGCAGCGCTGTACGGAGCTGTTAAAGTGGCGTCTGTAACGGATGTGCGTTGCAAACAACGAGCAGTGATCGAGTTTCTTTTGGCGGAAAACCAGGGCATCTCAGATATTCATAGGCGCTTGCAGAATGCCTACGGTGATCTGGCAGTGGACAAAAGCACGGTGAGTCGTTGGGCAAAGCGTGTGTCATCATCGCCGCAAGGTCAAGCAAGACTGTCTGATCTCCCGCGTGCGGGCCGGCCGTGCACAGCTGTGACTCCTGCAATGGCGGAGCGTGCGAACACACTCCTTCGAGATGATCGACGGATCACCATCAAAAACTCAGTGCTCAACTTGACATCTCAGTTGGTAGTGCTGTCACAATTGTTCACCAGTTGGGATATTCAAAGGTTTGTTCCCGCTGGGTCCCTCGTTGTCTAACCGAACACCATACAGAGCAAAGGAGAACCATCTGTGCGGAATTGCTTGCTCGTCACGTGGCTGAGGGTGACAATTTCTTGTCAAAGATTGTTACAGGCGATGAAACATGAGTTCATCACTTCGAACCTGAAACAAAACGGCAATCAATGGAGTGGCGCCACACCCACTCCCCTACCAAGAAAAAGTTTAAAGCCATACCTTCAGCCGGTAAAGTCATGGTTACAGTCTTCTGGGACGCTGAAGGGGTTATTCTGTTCGCTGTCTTTCCCCATGGTCAAACGATTAACTCTGAAGTGTATTGTGCTACTCTTCAGAAATTGAAGAAACGACTTCAGCGTGTTCGTAGGCACAAAAATCAGAACGAACTTCTCCTTCTTCATGACAACGCAAGACCTCACACAAGTCTTCGCACCCAAGAGGAGCTCACAAAACTTCAGTGGACTGTTCTTCCTCATGCACCCTACAGCCCCGATTTCGCACCGTCGGATTTCCATATTTCTGGCCCAATGAAGGACGCAATCCGTGGGAGGCACTACGCGGATGATGAAGTTATTGATGCAGTACGACGTTGGCTCCGACATCGACCAGTGGAATGGTACCGTGGAGGCATACAGGCCCTCATTTCAAGGTGGCGTAAGGCCGTAACATTGAATGGAGATTACGTTGAAAAATAGTGTTGTGTAGCTAAAAGATTGGGGAATAACCTGGTGTATTTAAATGCTGAATAAAACAACCCCTGTTTCAGAAAAAAATGTGTTGCATTACTTATTGAACTGCCCTCGTAGATGAAGAGGCTATCCCAACGAGAAAATATGTTCGCAATAAGGAATTCTGAATATTTTTCACTGAACGAGGCCAAACAGCGCGAATACAGTGCAACAAAAGGTTCAGATCAGGATCTGCTTCTGTAGTCTGCGCAATTTTATTGCAGTGAAGAGGAAAAGTACGTGGAAGTTCAGTGTCCAGTGTATCGATCTGACAAGAAGCGGTAGTAGCATCGAATTCAGAATCAGAACCAACAGGGGGGCGAGAAAGGGCGTCAGCATTTGCATGCTTCGACGTGGGCGGGTACGCTATTCCGCACTGATACTGTGACAATAACAAAGCTCAAGGTTGCAGCTTCTGAGCCGCGCGAGGCGAAACTGGTTTGGACGGATGAAACGAAGACTGATGTATCTTATGGTCCACATGGGAATAGTTACACTGCGTCTTGGTCAATAACTTGGAAGTATAAACAATCGACCTGTCCTGTGAACCAAATCTGTGCGAGAGCACAACTACGATCCCGTAGGAAGTAGCACCCACTGCCAAAACTACAGGATTAGCGAGATCGAAATGAACAAAGCATTGGTCACTCAACAAGACATGTTTAAATTGTGGAATGTATCCTGACGCACTTTGGTCAAACCAAAGGCACATCTTCCCGCGCAAATTATGCAACGGAACCGAGATCTACGCTGCGTTGGTTGTAAACCGGATATAACATGTTGACTTCACGACAACTGACTGCAATTTTGTCGTGTTCAACGGGGCTAGGAGAACCCGGATGGCCAGTATATGTGTGTGGCTATTACGAACGTAGCCTATGTGCGGAATTTCAGTCTGACACATTTGTCCAAGCGACACTTCAAACCTGCAACTGAAAGTACCTGAAAAAAACATACAAAGGTTACTGATACGTTCCTCTGGTGTAATTTGAACAGAGTGGAACTTTTGCAGTAAGCTGCTCTAAGTAGCTATCGGATATGGCAGGCTTGGAAGTGCTACCAAAGAGTAAGCGCAAAAATTCAGACAACCTTAAACGTTGTGGGCCACAAACACTTTCTCAGACTTATCATCTTGCGCAATTTGCAAATATGCGAGTAGTAAATCCATTTTAGAAAAATAGCGGCTTGCACCAAGCCTGTCCATAATTCCTTAGTGCGTAGGACCTGATAATTATCAATTATTGTTTGTAGATTCACAGTGGATTTAAAGTCAACACAAAGACGAAATCTTACAGTAGGCTTCGTTAGAATTGCTAAGGGACAAGCCCATTGACTACCCCGTAATGGAGCATTGTCGTGCTGAAATATCCCCTTACAAAAATATATAAATGACGGTGCTGGAAAACCTCTACGTTATTTGATTTTCAAATAGCTGAGCAAAACTGATCGTACCAAGACATTTTTCTCTTTACTTATTCTGATCAACACTAAACTGACACAGAATATTTTTAGCGCAACGCAATCTGACTTTCAATAATCCCTACAAAAGAATGGCCCTGACTAACAATAACCTACACCTTACATGAATCACTTACCTCACAAAAATCTTCGTTACCCTAACTACTGCAATACAGCGAGCGCCAATACTGCCAGCTAAGTAAAAGACTCTAAATACTGAAGGCACTAACTACTGATAGGCATAGTTAGCAAATGAAAGATTTTGATGGAGAACAAACAGTGCACTTACCTTGATAGTGTTCAAAAGTCATTACAGACTGCACACAGCACAGTCAGTGATTTTCATACAGAGCGCTACGTGGCGTTACCAACATAAAAACCTAACAGTCTACTTACAGTGCCATCCTTTAAATTCACTTGCCACTTTGTCTTGAGATATGGGACGCGCCCGAATAAACTTACGTTGCGCATTGTCCTTCATTGTAGCGTGCGCCAAAAAATTATTTGCTCTGCCAAGTCCTTCAGGAAATCAATCAGCAAACTCCTCAGTCAGACGGGTAACACTGTCTTTTGGGCTAAGAACAGAAACGGGAAATACGTCGTCCTGAATACGAAGACCAAGCACATTAAAAGAATCTGTCGCAAAAATATTTTCACCGTCTTGCGAACGAAAAACTGTAAATGTGACTGTTCTGTTGTGAGACTGGAATGTGGCAGGGAAACTACAGGTACCAAGCACTCAAATGTCTTGACTGTTGCATGCAATAAGTTCGTGCAAGGTTTTGTCAACTGTGGCGAGGCCTACTGTTCATAAGCTGCATGATTAAGAAAGGCAATGGAAGAGCTAGTGTGTAACTGAAGTCGTACACTGTGTCCGGTAATGACTAAGTTCACAAATACTTTGTTTGACTGTCGTTGCACAGCACTCGGGTGGGCTGTAGGCACATCCTGAATTTGGCCATTATTAGCACCGGTTTACTGAGTGAGAAGGTGCTCCATGCTTACGAGAACGAACGTGGGTAGAGTTCTTTTTCGGTTGCAAGCACACAGATTGTATGTGGCCTTTCTTTCCACAAACAAAGCAGGTCGCGTTCTGAGAAGGGGAGATTTGTCTTTCATGTGTGGGAAATCAGTGGGGGCCGGCCGAAGTGGCCGTGCGGTTAAAGGCGCTGCAGTTTGGAACCGCAAGACCGCAACGGTCGCAGGTTCGCATCCTGCCTCGGGCATGGATGTTTGTGATGTCCTTAGGTTAGTTAGGTTTAACTAGTTCTAAGTTCTAGGGGACTAATGACCTCAGCAGTTGAGTCCCATAGTGCTCAGAGCCAAATCAGTGGGGACATGATTTAACAACAGACACACATTGACACTTGTTTACTCTTTCCATGGCGCGCGGTCAGTCGAACGGCCATACCTGTTTGCCACTCTGCATTACACTGCAAATGGGAGTTACGTCGAAGTTTCCCACGACGCTATCACACGTGTCCTGCTGCTTTACAATTTGTAACACTTGTTTCAAAGAAGGATCAGAATGTTTGAGAATTTGTTTACAAACCCTATACTCTGGTACATTGTACGTATTTGCATCACATATCATTGTGTCACTCTAGTACCGTTCACAGCTGCAATGAAAACGACACTATCGTGCCAAACCCTGGAATTCAGTGATTCACTCATGGTATGTCCGTTTTGGCTTTTCCCGCTATAGAGAGAACTTGTAACGAGTTGTAGTAACCTGTACCTCATCCTTGTATTACTTAGCGAGGGCAGAAACAAACTCTTTAAAAACTAGTAACTCTGGCTTACTAGTCGGAAATAACTTCTGAGCGAGGCAGTAAACTCATGTGCTGGTCGTAGACAAGACAGAAGAAAGTTCCACAGGACTTTACACTTGAGTGTAGCACAATGAGAGTCGAAATGAATGAAGTACCCTTTCCATTCCTCTTGTTGTTCATTGAAAGCTTGGAATGGTGGAATGCACAGAGGCAGTCCCGTGTATCAGTACAGTACCGAGCATAATGTTCATTTGCGGAATGTCAATCAAATAACAATCGGCATCGAGAGAGAGGCTCTGTCGTATGGAACTGGTGGTGTATACGCTGAAATTAAATGTAAATAATACCTCTTACCTATATACCTTGTGCCCTAAAGTCCAATCTGTCCGTTTAATAACCAATACATCCAAAAAAATTTAGTTTTCCATTACTCTCTTTTCCCTCTTTGGACAGAAACTGTTTATGTGCACCAAAAAATCACTTAGTTCCTCTTCAGCATGATTCCATATCACAAAGGTGTCATCCACGTATCGACACCATTTCAAAGGGCTTTTTTTGGCCGACTGCAGCACTTGTTGTTCGAAAAATTCCATATATAGATTAGCAATAGCAGGGCTCAGAGGGCTACCTACGGCCACCCCATCAATTTGATCATAACACTCGTTGTTATATTGAAAGTAAGTCGAGGATAGACAATGTAGGAACAAAGCTATTATATCAGTAGGAAACATATCAGCTGTCTAAGAAAGAGCTTCGTCAACAGGGACCATTGTGAACAGGGATACTACATCGAAACTGACAAGGATGTCACCTGGACTAACTGTGAGCTCCCTCAGTTTTTCGATAAAATGCATGGAATTTTTAATATGAGTGTCAGTTTTACTTATATACGTTTGCAACAAAGAAGCCAGCTCCTGAGTAGGAGTCCAAATGGCACTTACTATCGGTCTCAATGGGACATTGGGCTTGTGTATCTTAGGTAACCCATACTGTCTAGGAGGGTAAGCTTCCATTTTCCAAAGGTATTTTTCATCTTCTGTAAGAATGGAAGAGCTTTTTTATTAATCGCTATGTAGCAGTTAACACTTTAGTTGTAGGGTCCTTTTTCAGTTTTTAATCCAAGAGGTCACTGATCTTTCTATGATAATCCTCACCCTTCAGCACGACAGTAGCATTACCCTTATCAGCAGTAAGTACGATAATATTCCTGTCCGCATTAATCTCCCGTAACGCCTTCCTTTCTCCTAGGGATAAATCACTGCTGGGTAGCTGGGCTTTACGTAATATTCTGGCTGTTTCCATTCTGATTTCATCGGCAGAATGCGGTGATAACGTAACATCACGGACCGTATTGGGAAAGTTTTGGGCAAGTTTCCAAGTGGAGACAATCTTTCGACCTACCAAGAAAATTAGTGAAAGATTAAGATCGGTGAAAGACGCACGACCCCCCTTAGGTACCCCAGTTGTGTATAAAATTCCGTGTAGCTGTGGCATGGTTTATATTGGAATAACTAAAAGGAGTGTTAATACCCTCCTAACGGAACACAAAAGGAACTGTAGATTGGGACAAATTGACAAATCAGCTGTAGCGGAACACGTTTTCAAAGACGGTGATCACGAAATAAAATTTAGTGAGACAAACGTGATAGCTAGGACGTCACATTATTATACCCGCATGTATAGAGGTGCTATAGAGCTCTACAAGCTCGAAAATAATTTTAATAGAATAGAAGAAGGATTATAACTAGACATGATATGGCGGTCGACTTTGTGCAAACGAAATGACAATCGATTACCTGTAATTGGGAGCGATGGCACCAGCCAGAGATAGTTTTAAAGTCGAAAGCACGTGACGAGTGGTGGCGCCATCTAAGCGCTCTATATAAGCGGGACTTCCAGTGCCTAGCAGCCAGTCTCCGACTCACCTCAGAAGATGTTGCCCGCAGTAGGCAACGAAACGTCAGGAAGGAGAAGTTTTACATATGGACCACGGCAATTCAGTACGGAAGTTTTAATTAATGAAGACGCTGGTCGTGAAGGCTTACATGTTATGATAATTTGTAATATTTAGTATTGTGTTGTAACCCTTAAATCGCGAGGTGACTTTTCTGTAACGTATAGCACGGGGTGGGGTCTTTGGAACCCCTATGTTTAAACCGAAATTTAAGGAAAAAAATCATTTGATATTTTTAATTTATGCTATACAACCATTATTTTTACAATTATGTAAGTTTTTTTATGTGTTTCCAGTTTATTTTTTTGCACTAAACAAAGCAAGCAGGATTTTACTATTTACCACACAAAAGAAATTAATTTTATGTCGTTCTTTTAAATAGTACACATAAATAGACTGTTAGAGTACTGAATTTTACGTTGTGAAAAGTTATACAGACTCTGTAGCAAATAAATTTCCAAATAAAACAAAATTACAATGTTTAAATTTGCGCATAAAATTCCACCCAATAGATACAAAAAGAAAGTCTGCCAAATTGACATTCGTTGCTGGGAACTACATTTTTATCACCACTCGGAACACATTCGATTTAAACAGACACTTTAACTACTTCATTGAAGAGACAGACAGATCTCCATCACAACTTTCCTGAAGTTCTTCCTCTGAATGTGACTCTGGTTCGATAGCAGAACTGTGAGCCCTGGCTAATGTAAAATCCTTTTTCGTTTATATTTTGATCTATATCACTGACTCCTTCTTCCATAGACGGACTAACAATTTCATCAAACATGACAAAGTTAAAAATGACACATTCGTGCCAACACATATTGAGTTATACTATACCATACTGAAGAAAACAGGTATGCACTTCACGAGGCGCGGTCTAGGAGACTCCAGCACCCATCAATAACAGTAAACACAGAATTCGATAACGCAACCGGCAACGGAACATCGTAGCCTTGGCTATATAAGGAGGGTAGGCGGAGTATAGAAGCATTCCACCACAATTGGCCTTTTAAGAGCGAGCTCAAAAATTTTCGCGTTGTCTGAGAGACCACAGTCGAGAGATAAGTGTTAACAATGTACTGTGTATTTTCCGATTGCGTAAAAATGATATTTATAATGTAAAACATGTTTGCTGCGCAACGTAAGTTACTAGCCGTCAGTTATCTAGTTCTCAGCCAATGTCGTGACTTCACAAACTATGGCATCATAATCGTATAACTTGTTACACTGTAAGAATATGTATTTTAATTATTGTGTACAGTACTGTCCATTGCCTAATGTTTCGCTTAAAATGTTAAAAAACATGTCTGTTCCACAACTTAAATCATATATGCTCAGTTTAACAGTTTCTCAGTCAGTGTCAAGGCCTCACAAAATTTACCAAAGAACTAATGTCCCTTTCAGATGCTAATCAGTTGTTACCTGAAGATGACCTAATGAGCCGAAAACTAGTTTTAAATAAATAAAAATTAGTAGAACAAAAACAGTGTACTTGTCGTTCAACTTTAAGCTAGCACAGAACTTTCCAAGTGAACCAAGAAATCACTTATTCATCGAATTATCACCCCTACTGCCGCTATTTCAAATTGGCACATTTCGAGACTACTCTGTAATTTATGATCAACATCCGTAACACGATCTCTCAGTTTGCGACCTGTGCGTTTAGCGCGGCTGTAAGCAGTGAGCGGTCAATGACATTGCTCTTACGTGCCAGCACTCATTCGGAGGCTAATATGATACTACAGCCCGCAATGACGTGAGTTGTTTCCACGACTCACCGCATACGTATGACCACAGAGTCCACAACTTCCCTCTCAGACTGGAAAGATGTTTGTTTTCGTTCTTCAAATCCAGCGACGTGCGGTATGACATTTCGTGTACGTAGATTAAGCAAAACTTTCAACGGAATGCGTCATGTGCTCGAAACCCGAGGCGAGCCGAGCGACGGCGGAAATATCCGAAAATGCGTCCCTGGCGCAGTGCAATGCGGGCGCCTCGGTCTCTCTCCCACGAATTTCTTCTGCAGAGCCGGATTGAAACAGATCGCGCGCCGCGGGTTGCCCACCCGTGATATAAAGGATGAGATTTTTACTGTGTGCGATTAAAATTCCACATTTCACATCGCACGTACTTTTTCGGGTGGAGAGTCACAGAGAATCAGTTGTGGAACAGGCATCCACTGGCCAAACGGTCTCGGTGTTAACAGTACACATGGATGAACTCTGTGTGTCACTCACACATACAAACAGTGATCAGCGAGTAGAGGTTAACGAGTCCTAGCGCACGTGAAATAATGAGTGATTACGTCGCTCAGCAGTTAAGAACACAGACGCTGAGTGTATAAACTGGAAGAGTAACGAACAGTCTGATAGAACGCAGAATTTTTGGATCCACATCACCGGTAACTCGTCATTTTATGAAAGAAATCAACGTTTGTGGGTCGCTCTTCCACATTTCAAGATCTTTTATCCGAAATAAAACTAAAGACGTGCATTATACTCTTTACACATGTATCTGCGTGTAAATATGTGCGTGCGTGTGTGTGCTACAAGTAAGCTGGTAAGGTAATTTACAGAATCATAACACTGGGCAACAACCAAAAAAACGTCATGGGTTTCTCAGCTGATTTAGACTAATTTTGGTGTTCTGAGTCCGAATAT
Organism: Schistocerca cancellata; assembly: GCF_023864275.1. Taxonomy (NCBI): domain Eukaryota; kingdom Metazoa; phylum Arthropoda; class Insecta; order Orthoptera; family Acrididae; genus Schistocerca; species Schistocerca cancellata. Next base: position 59,715,450 of record NC_064626.1, on the reverse strand, counting down.
CACATTGATTTTGCTCTATCAGGTCAACTTTTTGAGATACAGCCTTAGGCCTACATGACCATTTTTCCCTGAAATGTAAGCCTTTTTATAGGCTTCAATATACTAATATTAGGGGTTTTAAGGGGATTATTCAGGACACATGAAAACAAAAGAAGCCTTTAAGATTGTAACAGTTAATCATTCCAATAGATGCCTTTTTTTCTTACTATAGTATAAAATTTATTCTAATTTTTATTGTCTGACAGTCAACTGCATATTTCTATTACTATTTCAGATTGATATGGCTTCTGCGCGACGTTCATGCATGAATAATCCAGACGTTTTCTGCTACATCTGCAGAGAATACACGCTTTCAGTGGACAGGAAGAACATCACGGGATTTGTGAAGAAGGCCTACCAGGCTTACTTTCAAGTCAAGCTGGGTGACCAAGATAAGCCCTGGGCACCGCACACGGTCTGCAAGAAGTGCGTGGAATACCTCCGGTGGTGGACGAAGGGCACGAAAACTTCACTGAAGTTTGGGATTCCGATGGTTTGGAGGGAGCCCTTGGACCATGCATCGGATTGTTACTTCTGCGCCATCAATACTACTGGCATCAACCGGAAGAATCGGCACAGCCTCCAGTACCCCGACCTTCCATCTGCCCGCCGTCCAGTTGCTCACTGCGAAGAAATTCCTGTACCAGCGTTCACAGAGCTTCCTAACATCGACGACGAGGCCACCACTGCAGACGAGGGAGGATATATAGCAGACGAGGAGTATGAAGCACAAGATGGTCGGCAGCTCTTTTCACAATGTGAGCTTAATGATCTTGTTCGGGATCTCAGCTTGTCGAAGACTTCATCCGAGCTGTTGGCCTCCAGACTCAAAGAGAAAAATCTACTTGGCGAGGACGCGCGTATCACTTTCTTTCGTAGAAGGCATGAGGACTACATGGGCTACTTCTGCCAGGAGGAAGACCTAGTGTACTGCCGAGATGTCGTCGGTCTTCTTGTTAAACTCGGGGCTCCTACATACGATCCGAGAGATTGGCGACTCTTTATTGACAGCTGCAAGCGCTCTTTGAAGTGTGTGCTCCTCCACAACGGGAACGAGTTCGCCTCAATCCCTCTTGCTCACTCCACAACTCTCGTAGAGAAATATGAAGCAGTGAAGTATGTGCTCGACAAAATCCAATATGAGCAGCACCAATGGATCATCTGCGTCGACTTCAAGATGGTGAACTTTCTACTTGGTCAGCAGTCCGGGTTCACGAAATACCCATGCTTTATATGTATGTGGGACAGTCGAGACAGAGCCCAGCACTATGTAAAGAAAGTGTGGCCGCCGCGAGAGCAGTTAGTACCTGGTGCGAGAAACATCATAAACGAACCTCTTGTTGACCGAGAGAAGATATTGATCCCACCGCTACACATGAAGGTTGGGCTAATGAAACAGTTCACGCGTGCTCTGGACAAGGATGGGAGGTGCTTCCACTACCTGTGCCGAGCCTTTCCGCGACTGACCATTGAGAAGCTGAAGGCCGGCATTTTCGATGGGCCACAGATACGGCAGCTCATAAAGGACACAGAAACTCCATGAACACGTTAGAGTGCGCCACGTGGAAATCGTTTGTGCAGGTGGTGAACAACTTCCTGGGGAACACGAAGGCAGCAAACCACGCCAGACTCATCAGCAGCATGATAGAGGCCTTTCAAAAGCTCGGGTGTTTGATGAGTATAAAGATGCACTTCCTGTACTCACACATGGAGAAGTTTCCTGAAAACCTTGGGGCGATGAGCGACGAGCAGGGAGAAAGGTTCCATCAGGACATGCGCCAAATGGAGGATAGGTCATGATGGCGGACTACTGCTGGATGCTGAAGAGAGACAACCCAGCAGCTGCTCACAAACGGGAATCGAAGAAACGCCGATTCATGCCGTGAACTCTGAACTTTTGTGTCACGTAACGCTCATTGTTATACTAATATTATGATAAATATGCTTATTTAATTTGATGGAGTAAATAAAAACTTAATGAATTTGCATACGTTGACTTTTATTTCTTGAGGAAAACGGAAAAAATCTTCCGGGGTTTCTCAGTAGATGATACAAAGAAATTTGTTTTTCTTTACGAAAAATCGATTTTTAAAAATTTCTGTAGCAAAAAATCCTGACCTGATAGAACAAAACCAAGGTCATTTTCGGACTCAGGGCATCAAAATTAGTCTAATTCAGCGGGAAAACCCTAGACTTTTTTAAAAAAATCTTTTTTTGTTGCCCAGTGTAATCATGCAGCAAATGAAGCAGGAGAAACGAACTCATGAGGTCTAAAAAATAAGATTGAGAGGATGTGCAAAATGGCTAAGTAGAAATGGCTAGAGAACAAATGTAATGATTTCGAAATATATTTCACTAGGAGAAAGATAGATACGACCTACAGGAAAATTAAAGAGGCCTTTGGAGAAAAGAAGAGCAGCTGTATGAATACCAATAGCTCACGAGGAGAACATGGCAAGTGGCGTTACGCGTATTTCCCAGAAACTACACTTAATGGAAAAAGGGGTCAAAACAAGCGAACGCGTTCCTCGAATTCTACGTAGGTACTTGATCGTTTCTAAGAAAACTACGGTCTTACTTTTCGAGGTATTTTATGTGCCTTATAACGTGTAAACAGCTAAACCGAAATGGTGGCAAAGTGGCTAGCATCCTAGGTTCATACTTTCGCGCCCCCTTTTGGAAACCCGGCTTATTACTTTTATTTTCGTTTTACGTTTATCTACCCACGCCTGTAGATCACTACTAAACGAATGCTTTCCTTCGTATATTGAAACAACGTTGTCTTCGAAGTGATTCGTTACGCGTGATTTGTCCCGAAATTGCTGCCAACGCCTGGAATCTTCAGCGTTATAACGTTTATTTCCCATGCGAAATTCTTGAGAAGAAATGTGAGTGTGTCAAACATGCCTTCAGGCGACGCTTGTGGTGTTCGGAATTTATATGATTCTCTAAGCGCGTCCGACGTTACCTGAATGGCACCATTCCAGGACGTTTGATTGGAAAAGAGGAGCAGAAGATGAACTTCATCGCTAGTGCCCTCCCAGGTCTCCAGACCTCACACCTTGTGATTTCTGTCAGTGTGGTTACATAAAATACGGCGTTCTTATCTCCCTTATGCCTGACACTCTTGCAAGTCAGCGGCATCGCATTGTTGAAGCTGTGAATTTGATAACGAGAGACCAGCTGCTTCGTGTATGGCAGGAAATGAGGTACCGCTTTGATATTTGTCGTGTAACACATGGTGCTCACATTGAATGTATAAAAATTTGAACTTTTCTCTTTCCAGGAACGTTGGAATTGTCTCTATCTTTTGTAGTTTGGAAGCAAGAAATGTTTGAAACCCGTTCCTTCTTTTTGAACAGGCCGTCAGAGATAGTAAAGGACTATGAAGAGCAGTGTCACGACATAGACAGAATCTTGAAAGGAGGATGTAAAATGTAAATGTCATGTGACTAGGACCTCCAGTCGGGTAGACCGTTCGCCGGGTGTAAGTCTTTCGATTTGATGCCACTTCGGCGACTTGCGCGTCGATGGGGATAAAATGATCATGATTAGGACGACATAACACCGAGTCACTGAGCGGAAAAAATCTCCGACCAAGCCGGGAGGCGAACCCGGGCCCTTAGGACTGATATTCTGTCGAGCTGACCCCTCAGCTACCGGGGGCGGACAAAGGAGGATGTAACACGAACATCAAGGGATTGTGCAATGTACTCGAATTAAATCAGTAGACGCTGAGGGAATTAGATTAGGAAACGAGACACAAGAAGTAGTAGATGAGCTACACTATTTGGGCGGCAAATTAACTGACGGTGGCTAAAGCAGAGAGTATATAAAATGTAGCCTGGGAACGGCCATAAAATCGTTTCTGTAACGTGGAATATATGTTTCTGTAACGTGGAATATATGTTTGAGTGTTAAGCAGACTAATCAGAGCGTATTTGTCCGCAATGTATGGAAGTGAAACATTGTTGATAAACAGAGTAGACAAAAGAGAATAGAAGCTTTTGAAATACAGCGGTACAGAAGAGCACTGAGAAAGACGTGGAAAGATCACGCAGCTAGTGAGGAGGTACTGAATAAAATTGGGGGGAAAAGAAATTCGTGGCACAGCTCGACTAAAAGGGAGGATCTGTTGACAACACACATTCTGGGACATAAAGGGATCTCCAATGTATTATTGGGGTGAAGTGAGTGGGGTAAAAATCGTAGAGGGAGACAAAGAGATAAACACAATAAGCAGATTCAGAAAGAGGTAGGTTACAGTAGTTATAAGGTTAGAGATGAAGAAGCATGCGCAGTATAGAGCAGCTTAGAGAACTGCGTCAAACAATTCTTTGGACTGAAGCTCACGACAACAGACAATACAGTTTTGCCGATCCAGGGGCAACCAATATCCAAATTATAGAAATAAGTATTGGTAAGTGATTACACTCTTCATCAACTATCTGCAAGAGTAAGTAGTAATATGCGCAAGAAACAGTTTTACACTGAATGTTTAACTTGATGAAGCGGGCTATTTACCATGTGTGTTCTATTACCCTACAATGCCTTTCATCCAGACGTCATGGTATCCGCTACGAAGAAACGGAAATAGTCGGGAATGTAGGACGCCAGTTTAGGTTACACGGTACGCTGCAAGACGTGTCTGTAATAATGCGCAGCAGCTTAGACCGTCTCCACTCGTGGAGTGTCAAACGCCAGGGTTAGTTTGTTCGGCGGAGAGCGGTTAGCTAGAGACAAAGCCAACGCGACGTCAGAGAGCGAGTGTCTCATTCAAACAGTCCGCTCGTCACGGTCTCGCCTAGTTCCGCAGCCCAGCTGGAGAAGTCGCGTTTGGCTGGGTGCCCACTCTGCGAGCGGCTATTGAATATTTACAAAGCGACGCGGAAATGCATAACAACGGGCAAGAAAAAGCAAGCATCTGGTATGAATATTTACAATGCACCAATACTTGCTTCGCTCGTTCACGTATTCAGCACTGCGTGTAATTAAGATTCGCTGGAGAAGCTGATCTGTAGCACAAAAACTAGCGCTACCGGATGAAGTAGCAGAAACAGCTATTCTTTCATTTTGAACATGTAAAACAGTTTATACTTACCTCATTTCGTCGGCCACCTGAACTATTTTACCCAAATAACATTTGTAACTCTGATACTAGGTACACGTCTTCCACTAAATATATACCTGTGGTGTCACCGCCAGACACCACACTTCCTAGGTGGTAGCTTTTAAATCGGCCGCGGTCCGCTAGTATACGACGGACCCGTGTGTCGCCACTGTCAGTAATTGCAGACCGAGCGCCACCACACGGCAGGTCTAAAGAGACATACTAGCACTCGCCCCAGTTGTACAGCCGACGTTGCTACCCATGGTTCACTGAGAATTTCGCTCTCATTTGCCGAGACGATAGTAGCATAGCCTTCAGCTACATTTGCTACGCCCTAGCAAGGCGGCATTACCAGTATAGATATTGAGATTCTATTAATGTATCATCAAGAGCGATGTTCTACAAATGTGGATTAAAGTTAAGTATTCCAGAAGCTACGTACTTTTCGTTATAGCATTCATTACGTATCCTGTTTCAGACCTCACGCCAGCCTGCGTGAGTTTAAGCGCGTGCCTTTCGGCTTCTTCATCATTGTGTCTAGGCTGTCTTGTCTAGACACAACAATACCAATGATCGTCCTTACCGTCGGTGTAGTGTGTCGCAGATATTTCTTCTCTTCTCTTTGTTAGTGAAGGTATACTGAAGAGCCAAAGAAACTGGTGCACCGAGAAGTGCAGCAACACGAAGTATCATGGACTCGACAAACGTCTGAAGTAGTGCTGGAGGGAACTGACACCATGAATGAAGCAGGGCTGTCCATAAATCTGTCGGAGTACGAGCGGGTGGAGATCTCTTCCGAACAGCATGTTGCAAGGTATCATGAATATGCTCAATAATGTTCATGTCTGGGGAGTTTGGCGGCCAGCGGAAGAGGTTAAACTCAGAAGAGTGTTCCTGGAGCCACTCTGTAGTGTTTCAGGATGTGTGGAGTGTCACATTGTCCTGCTGGAATCCACAGTGGACATGAATGGATGCAGATGATGAGACAGGATGCTTACATACGTGTCGTCTGCTAGACCCGTAGCTAGACATATCAGGGGTCCAGTATCACTCCAACTGCACACGCCCCACACCATTGCATAGCCTCCACCAGCTTGAATAGTCCCTTGCTGATAAGCATGCATGGATTCATGAGGTTGTTAATGTCCTTCCACTCGACACAATTTGAAACGAGACTCGTCCGACCTGGCAACGTATTTCCAGTCATCAACAGTCCAATGTCGGTACTGACGGGCCCAGGCGAGGCGTAAAGTTTTGTGTCGTGCAGTCATCAAGGACACACGAGTGGGCCTTCTTCTCTGAAAGCCCATATCCATGATGTTTTGTCGATTGGTTCGCACTCTGACACTTGTTGATAGCCCAGCATTTAAATCAGCAGCAATTCGCGCAAGGGTTGAACTTCTGTCACGTTGAACGATTCTCTTAAATTGTCGCTGGTCCCGTTCTTGCAGGATATTTTTCCGGCCACAGTGATGTCGGAGATTTGATGTTTTACTGGATTCCTGATGTGCACGTTGCACTCGTGAGATGCTCGTATGGGAATAATCCCCTCTTCATCGCTTCCTCGGAGATGTTGTGTCCCATCGCTCGTGCGCCGAATATAACACCACGTTCAAACTCACTTAAATATTGATAACGGGCCACTGTAGCAGTGGTAACCAAACTAACGACTGCGCCAGGCACTTGTTGTCTTATTTAGTTGTTGCGGACCGCAGTGCAATATTCTGCCTATTTACATATCCCTGTATTGAATACGCATGCCTATACCAGTCTCTTTGGGGCTTCAGTGTGTATTGTCGTGCAGCATAAAACATAATTTTCTTTTACTTGTTATCATACGAAAATTTTATTAACATTATAGTTGATTACCCGACAATGCCAGTGTATGTATTTATTCAAATCTGCTATTAGCCCATCTACTGCTTCCACTTCTCTTTGTCCATCTCCACCCCCTCCCCTCATTTGCTCCTTCCCCACTTTCCATTTCCGTCACAGACCACATCTACGTCAATCTCCTCCTACTACTCCAACTCTTTCTCAATCCCTTTACCTTCTTCTCCTACTCTTCCTGTCTATCTTCTCCTTTCCATCTAACTGCCTCTCTCATCTTCCCTCGCTTACTGCCCATCTCGTTGTCCCCTCTCTCTGTAATTCTTCTATTCAATTCCACTTTTTATTTGCTCCTCCGCTTCTCCCTGCCCATTTCCACCTCTCAGTCAATCTTCTCCACCCTTTCTCAGTCAATCTCCTCCTCCCCATCTCTCAGTCCAGCTCCTTCTCTTTCCTTCCTATGTCCTTATGCTCATCTCCCCTCCATCCATGTCCTCCTCTCCTATTTCTCTTTCCATTTCCCTCACTCCTCAGTATGTCCATCTCCTCCTTCCTCATGTTTTCTCTCCCCCCTCTCACTCTGCCCATCTCTTCCTTCCTCTTCTGTCTCCACCTTATGGTCCCCAACGCAACAGGGGTTTGTTGGCTTCTAGCCCCACAGTATTTCTTTCCAAAAAGTTGTATGTGCACCACAGTGGGAAGATATGAATCCAGGGGTTGAGGTGGAGCTTTTAGTTTTCCAGAGTATGCACATGTCACTTATTTGTACATGTATTTCAACCGTATATCTGTAGCGAACGTCGTCCTGCAGGCTCGATTACATGTAGCTCAGCTGTATAATGTGAGATCTTCTGAACAATGTGTCATAAAATGATATAATTTTGTAGATACATTTTTGTCCGCAGCTCGTCGTCGTGCGGTAGCGTTCTCGCTTCCCGCGCCCGGGTTCGATTCCCGGTGGGGTCAGGGATTTTCTCTGCCTCGTGATGACTGGGTGTTGTGTGCTGTCCTTAGGTTACTTAGGTTTAAGTAGTTATAAGTTGTAGGGGACTGATGACCATAGATGTTAAGTCCCATAGTGCTCAGAGCCATTTGAACCATTTTTTTGTAGATACATTTCATGGTATATGGGATATTCTATGTGAAACATGTTGTGAATGGAGTAAATAGCAGAGAAGTCATACATTTATATATCGATTTGTTGTCACACGATGTTTTGCTTTCATTAAACTGTCGCACCCACGAACGCACTTTCGACACACCCATAACTCCATCACCACATGTCTCCTTCAACTGTTGATGTTTTTCAATTGGTTTCACACCACGCAAATTCAGAAAACGAATGATTGCACGCTGTTCGAGTAAAGAAAACGTCGCCATTTTAAGTATTTAAAACAGTTCTCATTCTCGCCGCTGGCGGTAAAATTTCATCTGCTGTACGGTGCTGCCATCTCTAGGGCATATTGACAATGAACGCGGCCTCATTTTCAAACAATGCGCATGTTTCTATCTCTTGCCAGTCCGGAGAAAAAAAATCGGAGGCCTTAGAACTTGAATGCTCCTCATATAATGTCTTATTTTAAACATATTGAGCGGTTTTAGCTTTGGATTTAGTGATTGTGTCACTAAAGAATCACCACAGAACGCGTTCTGTTGGGAAGTGAATTCATAATAAACTTTTTTCCTCTGTTAGAAATATGCCTAGGTTAGGTTGTCACTGTGAATGATTACAAAATAAAAACAAAGTTTCTTTCAAAATACCTGTCATTTAATGCAATTAAGAGTTTAAAGATCATTAAAAATCAAGACATTGACTCTGCTTACGTATATTATATAAGTGTTAGCTGAAATTACTTGTCACTTCGCATACTCTTTTCCGCGAATGGTTTACTTATTAACTATCGAAACGGGTTTAAAACTTTTAAGTAACAGTGCAAGGGAATTTTGTGAAGGAAGATGGAGGAAACCATCCAAAATTTCCTGAATTTACGGCTTACGCGCACATAATTCGGCAACGAAGTCAGCCTGTATCTCTCTCGATGGGAATTACATAAAATAAAGCGGCAGTAGTACGCAAGCATAGAAGCGAAGTTTGTAAGGCAACGAACTGCTCTGGCAAAGAACGTAAGTTCGTATACTGCTGGATGGAATAGAATTTTTTTCGTCTTCGGGTTTTCAAAGCATTCTGAGACTTCGTTAATCGCCAATGTTAAGCATTTTTTCTGAAATAATTCCTTGTAATTTACACGTAATAGCGCACTTTCTGAGAAACTAAGTATCTTCGATTTTGTGACTTCCATACGTTCAAGATATGAAAGATGAAATTACTGTGCGTGAAATAACTGACAGTGACATTTATTCTTCTTCTTGTGACAAATAATTCATTTTTTCTTTTTTTTTCTTTTGGAATAGGTAGCGATTTCCGAGAAAGTGGTCAGACAGGAATCTAAGAGCACAACGTAAATTACTGCTGATGAGACTACCAGCAAACGTCTTCATACTTTAGCTTGTCACAAGTATTTATCTGCGATCGAATCGTTAACAACAGTAGACAGAGAAGAAAGGTTCCCGCCACAATTTTTTCAGATTATACCACTATACTTGAAACATTTTGGTTCATCAAATGCATGTGATAAACTGCAACGAACTTCCATAGCTGCACTCGCCACACGCTCTCGAAAAGGCGATTTTTTAAATGTTGTATTTATGAACTAAATTGTTGATAATTCATGCAGGGAAGGAAGGTACGGGTACTTCATCATTTGAATCTCTAGGAGCGAGCTACAGCCACATTCTATGCATCTTTTTATTCTTTGAGACCCTCTTAAACAATTTTTCGGGGTCCTGGAGATGTGTTCCGTCTATGCAAGTAATTGAAGACAGTTTATTCCCATACGCGTTTCGCTTCCTTTATTTGTGAAGCATCATCACGAATAAAGGAAGCGAAACGCTTATGGCAATAAACAAACTGCCTTCACTTAGTTACATAGACGGAACGTACCTCCATGAATTTTAAATCAACTAAGTAACGACTTAAAATTTTAAATCAACTAAGTAACGACCTTCCCCCCTCCCCATGAACCATGGACCTTGCCGTTGGTGGGGAGGCTTGCGTGCCTCAGAGATACAGATAGCCGTACCGTAGGTGCAACCACAACGGAGGGGTATCTGTTGAGAGGCCAGACAAACGTGTGGTTCCTGAAGAAGGGTAGCAGCCTTTTCAGTAGTTGCAGGGGCAACAGTCTGGCCTTGTAACACTAACCAAAACGGCCTTGCTGTGCTGGTACTGCGAACGGCTGAAAGCAAGGGGAAACTACGGCCGTAATTTTTACCGAGGGCATGCAGCTTTACTGTGTGGTTAAATGATGATGGCGTCCTCTTGGGTAAAATATTCCGGAGGTAAAATAGTCCCCCATTCGGATCTCCGGGCGGGGACTACTCAGGAGGACGTCGTTATCAGGAGAAAGAAAAGTGGCGCTCTACTTATCGGAGCGTGGAATGTCAGATACCTTACTCGGGCAGGTAGGTTAGAAAATTTAAAAAGGGAAATGGGTAGGTTAAAGTTAGATATAGTGGGAATTAGTGAAGTTCGGTGGCAGGTGGAACAAGACTTTTGGTCAGGCGAATACAGGGTTATAAATACAAAATCAAAACGGGGGAATGCAGTAGTAGGTTTAATAATGAATAAAAAAATAGGAGTGCGGGTTAGCTACTACAAACAGCATAGTGGACGCATTATTGTGGCCAAGATAGACACAGAGCCCACGACTACCACAGTAGTACAAGTTTATATGCCAACTAGCTCTGCAGATGACGAAGAAATTGATGAAATGTATGATGAAATAAAAGAAATTATTCAGATAGTGAAGGGAGACGAAAATTTAATAGTCATGGGTGACTGGAATTTGGTAGTAGGAAAAGGAAGAGAAGGGAATGTAGTAGGTGAATATGGATTGGGGGGAAGAAATGAAAGAGGAAGCCGTCTGGTAGAATTTTGCACAGAGCACAACTAAATGATAGCTAACACTTGGTTCAAGAATCATAAAAGAAGGTTGTATACATGGAAGAAGCCTGGAGATACTGACAGGTTACAGATAGATTATTTAGTGGTAAGAAAGAGATTTAGGAACCAGGTTTTAAGTTGTAAGACATTTCCAGGGGCAGATATGGACTCTGACCACAATCTATTGGTTATGAACTGTAGATTAAAACTGGAGAAACTGCAAAAAGGTGGAAATTTAAGTAGATTGGACCTGGATAAACTGAAAGAAGCAGAGGTTGTACAGAGATTCAAGGAGAGCATAAGGGAACAATTGACAGGAATGGGGGAAAGAAATACAGTAGAAGAAGAATGGGTAGCTTTGAGGGATGAAGTGGTGAAGGCAGCAGAGGATCAAGTATGTAAAAAGACTAGGGCTAGTAGAAATCGTTGGGTAACAGAAGAAATATTGAACTTAATTGATCAAAGGAGAAAATATAAAAATGCAGTAAATCAAGCAGGCAAAAAGGAATACAAACGTCTCAAAAATGAGTTCGACAGGAAGGGCAAAAGGGCTAAGCAGGGATGGCTAGAGGACAAATGTAAGGATGTAGAGGCTTGTCTCACCAGGGGTAAGATAGATACTGGCTACAGGAAAATTAAAGAGACTTTTGGAGAAAAGAGAACCACTTGTATGAATATCAAGAGCTCAGATGGAAACCCAGTTCTAACGAAAGAAGGGAAAGCAGAAAGGTGGAAGGAGTATATAGAGGGTCTATACAAGGGCGATGTATTTGAGGACAATATTATGGATATGGAAGAGGATGTAGATGAAGATGAATTGGGTGTTATGATACTGCGTGAAGGGTTTGACAGAGCACTGAGAGACCTCAGTCGAAACGAGGCCCCGGGAGTAGACAACATTCCATTAGAACTACTGACAGCCTCGGGAGAGCCAGTCCTGACAAAACTCTACCATCTGGTGAGCAAGATATATGAGACAGGCGAAATATCCTCAGACTTCAAGAAGAATATAATAATACCAATCCCAAAGAAAGCAGGTGTTGACAGATGTGAAAATTACCGAACTATCAGTTTAATAAGTCACGGCAGCAAAATACTAACACGAATTCTTTACAGACGAATGGAAAAGCTAGTAGAAGCCGACCTTATGGAAGATCTGTTTGGATTCCGTAGAAAAATAGGAACACGTGAGGCAATATTATCCCTACGACTTATCTTAGAAGCTAGATTAAGGAAAGGCAAACCTACGTTTGTGGCATTTGTAGACTTAGAAAAAGCCTTGACAATGTTGACTGGAATACTCTCTTTCGAATTCTGAAGGTGGCAGGGGTAAAATAAAGTGAGCGAAAGGCTATTTACAACTTGTACAGAAACCTGATGGCAGTTATAAGAGTCGAGGGACATGAAAGGGAAGTAGTGATTGGGAAGGGAGTGAGATAGGGTTGTAGCCTCTCCGCAATGTTATTCAATCTGTGTATTGAGCAAGCAGTGAAGGAAACAAAAGAAAAATTCGTAGTAGGTATTAAAATCCATGGAAAAGAAATAAAAACTTTGAGGTTTGCCGATGACATTGTAATTCTGTCAGAGACAGCAAAGGACTTGGAAGAGCAGTTGAACGGAGTGGATAATGTCTTGAAAGGAGGATATAAGATGAACATCAATAAAACGAGGATATTGGAATATAGTCGAATTAGGTCGGGTGATGCTGAGGGAATTATATTAGGAAATGAGAAACTTAAAGTAGTAAAGGAGTTTTGCTATTTGGGGAGCAAACTAATTAATGGTGATGGAAGGAGAGAGGATATAAAATGTAGACTGGCAATGGCAAGGAAAGCGTTTCTCAAGAAGAGAAATTTGTTAACATCGAATATAGATTTAGGTGTCAGGAAGTCTTTTCTGAAAGTATTTGTATGGAGTGCAGCCATGTATGGAAGTGAGACATGGACGATAACTAGTTTGCACAAGAAGAGAATAGAAGCTTTCGAAATGAGGTGCTACAGAAGAATGCTGAAGATAAGGTGGGTAGATCACGTAACTAATGAGGAGGTATTGAATAGGATTGGGGAGAAGAGAAATTTGTGGCACAACTTGACTAGTAGAAGGGATCGGATGGTAGGACATGTTCTGAGGCATCAAGGGATCACCAATTTAGTATTGGAGGGCAGCGTGGAGGGTAAAAATCGTAGAGGGAGACCAAGAGATGAATACACTAAGCAGATTCAGAAGGATGTAGGTTGCAGTAAGTACTGTGAGATGAAGAAGCTTGCACAGGATAGGGTAGCATGGAGAGCTGCATCAAACCAGTCTCAGGACTGAAGACCACAACAACAACAACAAGTAACGACAGAAAACAGAAAAAATGGCGAGTTTTTCGGGTGTTTCTATAGATGTATTCTTACAATGTGGTGCTACACTCCATTACTAACTCATATTCCGAAACGTAAAATCAAAAACAAGACGTCGATGTGAATGAGAATAAAATGACATAATGTGACATTTACGACAGTTTTCAGAAGACAATCAATATTTTATCATGCATTCATGGAAACCTGGCGTCAGCAAAAATTGAACAGTATGAAGTACTGTAACCCAGTTTTCGGTACTGTGAAGAATAGCGTGCCTGTGTCGGCTGCTAGTTTCATCGAGTTTGTGTCGCCGTGGCGCTGCAGTGAGCATGCGCGGATCGGAGCAGATTACTTTTCATTGGTTGGTGCGAGGAGAACTGACAACAGCGTTTTGGTTCGCTAGGACCGTTCCGCATCACTTTCGAAATGCGTTGTGAATAACGTTGGGGCTCTGCTTCGAAATCAAGACCGTTCGGAGCCCTCATGTACCGAACCGATCGGCAAAATGGCGGAAAGTTACAGAATAGGGCCCCTGGAATAAGACTCGTCCTCGTGGTGTTGCGGGAACAAGACCGACCGTTTCCCAATCCCGGGAACCATAAGTAGGAAGCCGCGACCGAAGTGAACTACAAAAGACTGTTCCTTAGTATTCGTTCCTCGCTCCTTCCATTCATCTTGGTTCCAGTTCCTTTGAACCCTTTAGTTCGCAAACGACCCATCTCTAATAACGACATAATTTTGCAGGTACATTGAGGACCATATTTGAATACCGTCTACAAATATGAGTACAGTTAACAGTAAATAACAGTAAATAACGAATTAAATTAAGCGTTATGTCTGATGTAGCAGTTTTACTAAACGAGCAGCGACAATGTAGTAAGCGATGGATCTTTTGCCTCTCATCATTTTGTGGGGTTGCCAGCGAAAAAAAGTCATACAGATTTGAAATCATGCATAATGTTTGTTCCAGGTCATGAGTTTCAGTACATTTTGTCCTCTATCCTCGCTCCCCTCCCAGGTAGGTGGTCATTATCCCCAGCGATTCTCTCCAGACAGTAAGTGAAATGTGTACCAAGTTTGGGTGAATTCGGTCAATTTGCTTAGGGGGAATGTACTCGCTGATTACCCAACATTGCCTGGTTATTCATCTATTCCAATCGTCTATTAGTCTATGTATTTCTTCCCCCTCTCTCTGTCCATCTCCTCCTAATCCCTCTGTTTCCTCCTCCTTCCCTCCCTGTCCATTTGTTTCGTCCCCTTCTCTGTTCATCTGCTCCTTCCTTCTCTATCTTCTCACCCCCCTCTATCTCTTCCTCATCTCATCCCATGTTCTCTTCCCCACTCTCTTCGTCCATTTCCTACTTCCCCTCACTCTGTCCAACTCTTCCAACCCATATCTCTCCCTCCTCTCTTCTTCCCTTTCTCTGTCCATTTCTTCCTTCCTATCTCTCTGCCCGTCTCCTCTTCGAACCTCTCTGTCCACCTTTCTCCTTCCTCTGTCTAGTCATCTCCTCTTTCCTTTCTCTGTCCACTTCCTCCTTCCCCCTCTGTACATCTCCTCCTCACCATTTTGTGTTCTTTTCCCCTCACAGTGTCCATCTCCTCTTTCCCCCCTATCTGTGTCCATCCCCTGCTTCCCCTATTTGTCCATTCAACTCCTCCTCCCCTCCCCTTTCTTCTCTCTTTCTCTCTTAATGTTATTATTTCAATCCCAGTAGGAGTATGCAGCTTCCTAACCCCACAGTATTTGTTCTCAGTGAGAAGTATGTGTACCAAGTTTGGTTGAAATCGATCCAGTAGTTTAGGAGGAACCTCCAGCTGTGGCTTTACCCATGTACACATGTCACATATATTTAACATACTTCACACTTACTTGTGCGCATAGTTCACCTATATCTCTAGGGAATTTCGCCCTGCACTTCCGTTTTCAGGCACCTCTGTGTTCATGACGTCATATATTCTGAATTATAAACTCCTTAATAAACTGGTAAAACAGTGAAGTAGCATTTCGGAGAAGTTTGCGATAACGAGCTGCTGACAGGGACCAACGACTCCATATTTATCATCAATAGCCATTAAGAGATTAGGCCAATCAACCTGTTCTGGCCCAGTCTATTTTTACCTCGGTCTGCCTGATGAGTAGGTCTCAATGACATTGCCATTTTCGGAATCCTTGTATTGTACATTATTTGTAAATGATCTTCCCACTTGCTTCTGCGTTCAGTTTACTGTGTGTAGGATATATTTGTAACTGATTCTGTATATCCTGGTTTGTTATTATATGTAGTCATGTGTGTCTCAATAGTGCACCAGGAAATTTCATTTGTTTGGCTTGAACCTATCTTAAAATTCTCTCATCAAAAACAATCTTTGCACTTGCATTTGGTGGCTGCCCAGGAATGCTATGGTTACTGATTTTGAAACATCATATGCTGGCACAGTTAAAGTAGTACTTCCTGTTGTGAATTGGCAGGAGCCAATTCACGGAGTTTGGAGGAAGCCGAAACGCACGCGTTTAAGCTCACGCAGGCTGGCGTGAGGTCTGGAAAATGACAAGGAATTATAGTAGCCAAAAATAGTACATAGCTTCTGGAATACTTAACTTTAATCCATAATTGGAGAACATCGCTCTTGATGATACATAATTACAATCTCAATATAAACTGGTAATGGCGCCTTGCTAGGTCGTAGCAAATGACGTAGCTGAAGGCTATGCTAACTATCGTCTCGGCAAATGAGAGCGTATTTGTCAGTGTAGCTTCGCTAGCTAAGTCGGCTGTACAACTGGGGCGAGTGCTAGGACGTCTCTCTAGACCTGCCGTGTGGCGGCGCTCGGTCTGCAATCACTGACAGTGGCGACACGCGGGTCCGTCGTATACTAGCGGACCGCGGCCGATTTAAAGGCTACCACCTAGCAAATGTGGTGTCCGGCGGTGACACCACACTTCCTAACTTAATTCCAGGTTGTGCCAGATACTTCCATCTGTGTAGGATATCGTTCATATAAAAGTTAATAGGCGCAAGTGGTATTACACACACATGTCTTACTCTTTCGTTAATCACTACATTTCCGCCACTGCAATAAGATACAATCAGTCTGAAGCAGGTATCATTAAAAACTTTTTATACAAATTATTATTTGTTGAGGATAGCCCACTTAGCCATTGTATTCCACAATCCACTCATGACTACCTTAAAGATGATCCTCGCTAGATGTACAAACACCATATAGGACTTCAAACTGCATTCCTTTCTTTCCTCTATTTGCTGTTTCATAGTAGATACCTTGTCAATACAAACCCTTCCTTTTTGAAAACCACCATGCTGTTCTTGCAAGGGTGATTGTATTGCCTTTAATCGGTCATTTAATATACCAGTGTATAGTTTATACATCGCATTTGATATACTTGTAGCTCTGTAGTTTCTTAGTTTATTTCTTTCTCCTTTCTACAGTACTGAAGAAACAGTGTCATAACTCGTGTATTTGGTATCCTCATTGTAAGACGGCAGGTGTTCAGTAGATGAAGAAGGTGGAGTTTGAGCATCAGTCTTTGAATCTTCTTGAATTCTGTATTTATGCCCTTTGGGATAGATTCTCTACTACTGGTGGTTTTACATTATTTGATTTTCTTATTTCTGCCTATAAACCTCCTAATGTTAGTAAGTCAATATTTTTACTATTTATTCAGTCCTATCCTTAGGATGAGTATAAATCTCTCTCTTAGAGTCTAATCATGTACTTTTATAACACTCAGTTCATTCTTGATATCTTATCACATCCATCTATGTGTTGCTTCTTTCCAGTTAGTTTAAGTTCTTTAATAAAGTATTGTCTCCCAGATACATCGTGTTCCACACCACTCACATATTTTTCCCAACTGTCTCTATGTGCTCATGTTACAGAGTTCAGAACGATTCTTGTAGGTATATAATGTAGCATATGTTGCTGTTTTTAACTGTAGTAAGTTTGGTGAGCTATTTCCATATCTGTGAGGGCGTTTTCTATTTTGCCATTCCATATTCTCAAACATTTCTTTCGTTTCACCGTGGTTTGCTGGCCCAATAGTCCATTCGCTAGTGTTTTCATACCCCTGCCATTCTTCATTAGTATCCATAGTTTTTATTTTCTACTAAATATCTGGTAAATCTCCGCTGGTAGGGAACTGCTACCAATTTTTCTTGCAGCTCTACAATTTCCTTCCTTTTATTTTAGAGTACTAATCCGTCTCTTAGTTTTGACATATTCTGGCCACCTGCAGATAGTGGTCGCTGTAAATATTACATTCTCTGTATATTGCTACATCATTGAAGTAGTAGCATAATGTTCATTCTAGGACACTTTTTGTATCAATTTGAGATGCTAATTAATTAAATAGATCAACTAAACAACCTTCCTCCAAGTCCACTTAACATATTCTTATGTTAATTGATTTATAACCCAATGAGGGTTGACTTACGATTGCCAGGCTATAATCCATCGTTCTGGGAAACCCCCCACTCATCCCTCTCTCCCTTCTCCTTCCCCACTGCTGTAGGAAAACTAGTACATCCCTCCCTCACACCTCCCTAGCTCATTTGAGAGCCACTTTTCCTCCTCCTAGGGACCCCTCCGTCCTCCCCTCCCCTTCCCCCCTTGCCCCTTCCAATCCCCGCCCCCCACTTACCCTCCCCATCTCCATCTGTAAATTTTCTGGAAAAAGATTATGTGTATGCTGGAGATGAAGGATCTCACAACACGAAATTCAAATCAATTTTAATAATAATAATATATTGTTCAATTCAGTTTGCATGTTCTTTATTTAATCAATTTGCAGGAGACAGGACTCCCGCACTTGGGTAGAGCCCACATCTACACCCCCCCCCTCCTGCCCCCATACCCCACGACGTAATAACTTTATACAGGGTGTTACAAAAAGGTACGGCCAAACTTTCAGGAAACATTCCTCACACACAAATAAAGAAAAGATGTTATGTGGACATGTGTCTGTAAACTCTTAATTTCCGGGGTATACACACCGACCTGTATTAGTACCTGTTGGGGAATAGAGGGATTTTCATATACATAAGTACCCTCATTCATCCATATTTTTGTCGTATTTAGCTCAGTTTTACGTATTTTCCATCAATTTTTGTAATTTTACCAGGTTTTTCGTAATTTAAATGTATTTACCCAATTATTTGAGTTCAAAACCACAACTCTCTACGACTTGACACGGCAACACAACGCCTCATCGCGTCGATCTCATGATGGTGTCAGTCAATGACATGCCACCTTAATTCTCTATTAATGTGTCGTTGCTAAAGCACCTCATCCATAATTTTGCGAATTGTATATGCATGTGGACACATTGTGAATCCTGTTGCACTGCTGACATCACGTAACACAAATACTTAGTGTCGGAAGTAGCCATCAGCTGATATCATGTGCGAAAACTACGTAGTTTACCCGGATCACTTTATAAATTCGGTAGGATTTTTTTTTGCGATTACCCATGTCTCCCTATCTGGGTGGAAGTCAGAAGGGGTTCTCACATTCATGAATCCTGGGCAATACTCTAGATGGTCTTCTATGGATCTTGCAACTGTTCCTCTGTTTTCAACCAGCCCTCCCTACAACATTGTCTCCGATTTTATTTGGAACTTACTAGGAGTAGGAGGGCACAATAGAAGATGAATTCGACGTTTAGTGAAGGAACGCAACGAGCTGAGTTCCGTGAAATCAATACACTTCGACATTTTGCTTTTGGAAAGATCATAAGACGGGTTCCAAACTGACGCCAGTGATATAGGCCAGTATTCTCGTTCCAGTACTGTAACTGCCGCTCTGCAAAGATTGTTTCATACCAACCTTACTCACGTCACCCATACAAGTACGCGCGATCTCTCTATATGCATGCATGCTGATGAGGTTTGCAGTCCTTACTGGTGTGTACCAGGTGTAGATGTATAAAACAGGAATATCTCTATAGATGGTGCTAGCCGTCAGTGTATGGCCCATGAGACCACGTCTGCAGCGCCATCTGCTTTCTGCAACGGTTGACGACGAATGTCGACACACAGTAACCCAGGTTCCATCCATAGGTATCTGTTTCAAACCGGTAAACAGGTCGAGCTTGTGTCTACCAACGCCAATTTCCCGACAGAATTGATTTTCTGCTATCATTTGAAGAAAACTGGTGCAGAATCGCATCGAATGCTAGTCGAAACATTCGGCGACCATGCTCTTCGGAAAAAACGCAGTGTTTCAAGTGGTTCTAAAAATACAAAGGTGGTGATTCTGACGTGAAAAACGACGAGCTCGGGAAAGCATCGAAAGAGTTTGAAGACAACGAATTGTAGGTTTATTGGATGAAGATTCCGCGGAACAATTGAATGTGATGCAGAAAGCCGTTTGTCTCCGGTTAAAAGCTATAGGAAAGGTGCTGAAAGTGTGGACAATGGGTGGCGCATGAACTGAATGAAAATCAGCAATCAAAGTGAAAGACCACTTGTGAATGCTGCTCGACAGATATAAAAGAAAGTCGTTTCTCCATCGAAGAGTGACAGGTGATGAAAAATGGATTCCAAGCCTCGTAAATTATAGGTGAATCCAGGCAAACCATCCATATCCAATGCAAGACCAAATCGCTTTGAAAAGAAGACAATGCTCTGTGTTTGATGGGATCAGAAGGGTGTCATCTATTATGAGTTGCTAAAACCTGGTGAAACCGTTAACACTGATCACTGCCAACAGCAAATGATCGATTTAAATCGAGCATTACGTGAAAAAGGACCGGACTATGAAAAAAGGCAACACAAATTCATATCGCTCCATGCTAACACCCAATCACACACAGTTAAACGTGTTAGGGAAACCATCGGGACGTTAACCTGTGGAACACTTGGGCATGCAGCTTATTCTTCAGACTTGATTCCGTCAGATTGTCATCTATTTGCATCACTGGGACACGCACTCGCTGAACAACGCTTCAATTTGTATGAAAATGTCGAAAATGGCTCGGTAACTGATTCGTTTTAAAAGAAGACCTGGTTTTTTTGGCGTGGCATTTATAGCCTGCCGGGGAGGTGGGATAAATGTGTAAAAAGTAGTGGAGATTATTTTGAATAAAGTATTGTGTATCAGTTTCAAACAACAGACGTGTCATTATTGCAACCAATTTCATACTTCTACACCTGGTAGTAGATATGAGTCTGATATATTTGAGTATGTTATAGTAATATAACCGATGCTAAGACGAAACGTATGGTTTATGCATGAAGGAGCTCCAGATGGAAAATATTAGAAACATTTTACGTAAATCACTTGTGTTATCCATTCTGGACTATCGTTCTAGTGTTGGGAGTCCATACCAAGGAGGTAATGGAGAGAGAGAATGATCACAGAACATAAATACCCACTTCTAAGGCTACACGGTTCTACACTTAAATATGCTATAATGTTAAAGCAGTAGGTTTCCAATATATTAATCACATGGCATGCATATCTATTAATACTCCAACGCAGTAAATATATTTCCATCACCTGACATAAATTTACCCGGCAAATTTTCAGTCCCATTCACTATGGCGAGAAACTTAAGATGATAGAAATACTACTATTTACACCATAGGAAAGAAAAACTATATTCTTTGTGATACATGCAATATACCGCTTTCCAGAGATGTATGGTACTCACTGTTCACATCCAATTACAGCTCAGAAATTGTGCTGCGCTCGCGTCAGTCATGTAAAATGATCGTCAGCAAAGGAAAAATGGTGAAACAACGACATCTCATGAGGAAATAGACATATGCATAGCAGCTGCGTTTGGCATGTGAAATTACACGCCATGCTGTACTAACTCCGTCAGCAGAACACAATATCTTCCATACACAACGTCTGTCAACAAAATCTATGCAGAGGGATTGCAGCGCCTCACGAACGCCTGTCACTGACTTACAATCACTGCTGTTAAGAAACTAAAGACTCGATTTATGTCCAAAATGTTGCAGGGAAATGGAGAACTTCACATACGTTTCGGTTCGTCTAGAGAAGGGTGCCGAAATAGGTTTTCCATCGGTTTTGTGGACATGATACGCCGTACAAGCGTTATAAGTCCTCTGCTGACTATGGTTTGGAGTGGTTTGCTGCTAACGAGTAAAAGTACTTAAAGATTTAAGTCGCACACAGAATCCGCATTTCTATATGAGTTAAATGCACGTTATACCGCACAGCAGATACAGTCCAAGAGAGAAACCGTAAAAAATGGTTAAATGTGCGATAAAATGATCGACCATATCATCTCCTCCTCTCTCTAGAAAGACGCATTAGTCTACTGTTAAATCCTACCTCATCATAACACCTCTCAACCGATTACTGCATCTTCGTTTTAAGATACTTTAACACAAATCCATGTCAGTACAGCTGCAAATAAGTCACTTTTCTAGGAACGCATCCAAGATAGTAATCAGTTTACATGTATTCTTATTACCTCACTATACATACAGCAGAATGTTGTTAAAAACCATGCAGCAGTTGTTCTGTAAGGTATTTGTTATGTGACTCCAGATGGTTATGAGTGGTAGATGGTACAAAGAGATACTTTGTAAATCTTGTTTATTAGAGTTTACAACACTTAAAAAATCAAACATGCTATCCATTCAATAGTTTTATATTGCAGCCATAAGCTGGTAATACAATGCTCTTTAGCTAAGAGAGTAAAGTTTATCGCAGTCACATGTCCAATTACTTCATTAAAATCTATAAGGTGGTTCCCTATAACTTTGGAGTCACACCTGAGCTTGTGATCTGACATATATAAATTTGTTCTTCTACAACTGGTCGTCATCCGTGTTAATCAATGAATTCCAGCCGCCTTATCGTCATGCTCTAAAAATTACAGTTTCTATGGTTCCCTGTCGTTCCATTCCGAATTTTTCTCATATTCCTCTGCCTTTTACACACTCTGTTTCCATATACAAGGATATTCCCGCATCAAACGGATAAGTACCCCCTATTTCTCCCTCAATTTTCCTACATTTTTCATATTTTTCCTCAATTTATACGTATTATCCGTCAGTTTTCACAATTTTACCGATTTTATGCCATGAGCAGAAGTTGCATATGTTGCTGTTGTTGTGGTCTTCAGTCTTGAGACTGGTTTGATGTAGCTCTCCATGCTACTCTATCCTGTGCAAGCTTTTTCATCTCCCAGTACTTACTGCAACCTACATCCTTCAGAATCTGCTTCGTGTATTCATCTCTTGGTCTCCCTCTACGATTTTTACCCTCCACGCTGCCCTCCAATGCTTAATTTGTGATCCCATGATGTCTCAGAACATGTCCTACCAACCGGTCCCTTCTTCTTGTCAAGTTGTGCCACAAACTCCTCTTCTCCCCAATTCTATTCAGTATCTCCTCATTAGTTACGTGATCTACCCATCTAATCTTCAGCATTCTTCTGTAACACCACATTTCGAAAGATTCTATTCTCTTCTTGTCTGAACTATTTATCCTCCATGTTTCACTTCAAATGGTTCCAATGGTTCAAAGTGTAGCGCCTAGAACCGCTCTGTCACTCTGGCCGGCGTTTCACTTCCATACATGGCTACACTCCATACAAGTACTTTCAGAAACAACTTCCTGACACTTAAATCTATATCAATGTTAACAAATTTCTCATCTCCAGAAACGCTTTCCTTGCCATTGTCAGTCTACATTTTATATCCTCTCTACTTCGATCATCATCAGTTATTTTTCTCCCCAATTAGCAAATCTCCTTTACTACTTTAAGTGTCTCATTTCCTAATCTAATTCCCTCAGCATCATCCGACTTAGTTCGACTACATTCCATTATCCTCGTTTTGCTTTTGTTGATGTTCATCTTATATCCTCCCTGCAAGACACCGTCCATTCCGTTCAACTGCTCTTCCAAGTCCTTTGCTGTCTCTGATAGAATTACAATGTCATCGGCGAACCTCAAAGTTTTTATTTCTTCTCCATGGATTTTAATACCTACTCCCAATATTTCTTTTGTTTCCTTTACTGCTTGTTCAATATACAGATTGAATAACATCGGGGACAGGCTACAACACAGTCTCACTCCCTTCCCAACCACTGCTTTCCTTTCATGTCCCTCGACTCTTACAACTGACATCTGGTTTCTGTACAAATTATAAATAGCCTTTCCCTCCCTGCATTTTACCCCTGCCACCTTCAGAATTTGAGAGTATTCCAGTCAACACTGTCAAACGATATCGCTAAGTCTACAAATGCTAGAAACGTAGGTTTGCCTTTCCTTAATCTATTTTCTAAAATAAGTCGTAGGTTCAGTATTACCACACGTGTTCCAGCATTTCTACGGAATCCTAACTGGTCTTCCCCGAGGTCGGCTTCTACCAGTTTCCCATTCGTCTGTAAAGTCCTCTATCAACACCTGCTTTCTTTGGGATTGGAATTATTATATTCTTCTTGAAGTCCGGGGGTATTTCGTCTATCTCATACATCTTCCTCACCAGATGGTAGAGTTTTGTCGTGGCTGGCTCTCCCAAGGCTGTCAGTAGTTCTAATGGAATGTTGTCTACTCCGGGGGCCTTGTTTCGACTCAGGTCTCTCAGTGCTCTGTCGAACTCTTCATGGAGTATCATATCTCCCATTTCATCCTCATCTACATCCGCTTACATTTGCATAATATCGTCCTCAAGTATATCGCCCTTGTATAGACCCTCTGTATAGTTCTTCCACCTTTCTACTTTCCGTTCTTTGCTGAGAACTGTGTTTCCATCTGAGCTCTTGATATTCATACAAGTGGTTCTCTTTTCTCCAAAGATCTGTTTAATTTTCCTGTAGGGAGTATCTACTCCTAGTGAGATAAGCCTCTACATCCTTACATTTGTCCTCTAGCCTTCCCTGCTTAGCCATTTTGCCCTTCCTGTCGATCTCATTTTTGAGACGTTTTATTCCTTTTTGCGTGCTTCATTTACTACATTTTTATATTTTCTCCTTTATCAATTAAATTCAATATTTTATCTGTTACCCAAGGATTTATACTAGCCCTCGTCTTTTTACCTACTTGATCCACTGCTGCTTTCACTACTTTATCGTTCAAAGCTACCCACTGTTCTTCTAGTGTATTTCTTTCCCCCATTCCTGTCAATTGTTCTCTTATGCTGTCCCTGAAACTCTGTACAACCTGTGCTTCTTTCAGTTTATCCAGGTCCCATCTCCTTAAATTCGCACCTTTTTGCTGTTTCTTCAGTTTTAATCTACTGTTCATAACCCACTGATTGTGGTCAGAGTCCACATCTGCCCCTGGAATGGTCTTATAGTTTAAAACCTAGTTCCTAAGTCTCTGCTTTACCAAATGACATATGAATTTAATTAATTAGTCAATCAATTTGATGTCATCGACGTGCCGCCATGTGGTCGGAATCGAGGGCTAGGGTACTACGGATATGATTCACGTATTGGAGTGGTAATCAGCATTTTTTTTGTGTGGCCTGATGTTTTAACGTAATTTCAATCTCGCACGTCCACAGGCAGAGATGAACATCGTAGTAAAATGAGGTATATTACCGAATGTATATTACCGAATGTATTGAGTGATATATAGTATAAACTTGATATTTACTACTCCTCTGTGCTGGTACATGACTTCGTATGTAATAAAGCATTTGATTACTTTAAGAGAGTTCGAAAATGAGAAGGCATCCTGTGACAGAGGTAGTGCATGCACTTAGCCCTCCAGCATGAGGCAAAAACTAGTTTAATGTTCTAGTCTTGTGATGCAGCCTGTAGCAGATATTAAGCTCATAAAGAACAGACATTCTTTTATCTGATGAGAGAATACTTGGAGGGAATGTACCATATGCTATACTGTTGTACAGGATTTTCACAAGTGATGACAATTTGGCTACGTGAAAATGTGTGTCTGCTTTGATTTCTTCTTTTGTTTAAAATGGAAAGAATCTAGATTTCATGTGAGAAATTCGATGAATGTGGACAAAAATATTCCTGTCTCAGATTGGGTAAAGTGGATTTTTTTAAACTTGGGAGAGTCTGTCAGGGGTGGAAATGGAGTTAGAACTGTATGCCCATTCCTCACCTGTTTTTCTAACAGTGTTTGCAGTCAGCAGCAGACCAGAAGCTGATACTTAGCCTGTGACGACTGGTTGGTTGCAAAGAATGCAGCGACCTGACCTGTCAGCTCTTGCCTGCAGTTGCAGGGACAAGTCAAGGGCGCGGCACTCTCTGGATGGCTGAACTAAGCAATACGCTGTTTGAGAAGTGGAAATGCGTGAGATCATTCTGCATGACGAGTGTTGGGCTGGGCGATTATTCCACCCAAGTAATCTGATCAGTTCCCTGGTTGATGTCACAGCGACAGTCCCTCCAGCCTCTGAGTGGCTGGTATGGTTAGAGATGTGCAAAAAAGTGCCAGCATGACTGACACATGTGCAGGCCTCCCCCTACCGGCGCATGCACGAAGATGTGATGTTCTCATTGGGGTGATTTCTGGCATGCCTGAAATCGACGATAGCTTCGCGGTCGTGAGCGTGTGCCATCAGAAGATTTCTTTCACCAGATACGTTTAGCGTAAGGTGGAAAAGTTATGGTAGTGGAGCGCGCTTGTGTTATCAAATGTTGGTGCGTACAGGGCCTCGGATATATTTAGCCCTACAATCTGTTTGTGACGGAAATTTAATTGCTTTATTTGCAATATGTTTGTGATTCTCAGGTGTTGAAAATATGTTTTTTTATGAAGAATGTTTTGATGAGTGTTTTAAGCGATCTGTTTGGCTCCCTTAAATTGTTAAATAATTAATTTGATAAGGTAGTGCAAATATAGTAGTTTCCAACATTTTTGATACCGCAATTTTGCCAGGTCTCCGTTTCTCCCCAGCATTAGCCAACGGGAACACACTATTCTGAGAGGCAAGGGACATGGTTTAATCTATCAGTTTCATTAATTAGCGTATCAAGTGTCCTGGAACGAACATTATCCTACAACTCATTCTCTATAAATATTCCTTTCCATTAGCTGCCACGTAGCTTACTGTTGACCTAGAATCTCTATAGGTCCTATGAAGTGTATCATACGTTCGCGGAACTATAACTGCATAATTAGAGCATCTTCCCGCCATTATTGTTAATTTTGGCTTCTTTTCTACAATGTCCTTGAATGGATATTCCAAACTTGGGCGTTCCAGCTTCCATAGTGGTATAGAATATTTGTTTTATTAATCTATAAAAATTCTCTTTTAATTTCTCCATCTCTTCTTTTCTGCCATCTTCTAGACTATGAATTCCTACTATCGCTCTATGTCCTCGAGGCATTTCAAAACGAACTGACACAAATGTCTCATTATAAAAGTTGCATTCTGTTATTTTTCCTTTCCATTTGTGGTCAACTATTAGATCAATTCGATATTGAGTGAAAGACGTACTCTTGTTTCACTCTCTTTTCTTTATTTATATCGCTTTAAACTTGCTCTTAATTTGTTACATCTGAAACGTCCCCTTAGAACAAATTATACACGACTGTGCTTAAACTGACACACAATGTTTTTAGCGCAACGCAATCTGACTATCAAAGATCCCTGCAAAAGAATGGCCCTGAGTAACATTAAACTATACCTTTCAGAAATCACTTACCTCACAAAAATCTTCATTACTCGAACTACTGCAATACAGCGAGCGCCACTACAGCCAGCTAAATAAAAGATTCAAACTACTGAAGGCACTAACTACTGATAGGGATAGTTAGCAAATGAAAGATATTAATAGAGAACAAATAATGTATTTACCTTAATAGTCATAATATATATAGCAGTTCATGACAAATTACAAAACTCCGCCATCTCTCTCCCCACATCCACCACTGCTGGCGGCTCACCTCCAACTGTGCAACGCTACGCGCTGTTCACATCCAGCTGCCGCTGCCTAACACTACAATGGCAGACAACAATGCAAACTAGCCACAGACTGCACACAGCACAGCCAGTGATTTTCATACAGAGCGCTACGTAACGTTACCAATAAGAAAATATAAACAGCCTACTTACATATAAATCACACTGATACGTGAGGGAGTATGGGAGAAGAAACTTGATCCATTTTTCCTTAAATTTAGCGGTTTCTCCCTCTCTCCTGTAACTATAACGGTTTCTTCTCTCGCTTTGACTGTTAAGCTTGAAAGCATGGATGAGCGGTCTGAATGTTTTGCAGAGGCCAGGGAAGTCTCTTTACTTATTCTTTCAATCAGTAGTACCTACCTTTAGTATCTCGCTTTTCAAGTATCTTCGGTGCGGCAAAGAGGTCTTCCTGAAACAATTTTAACGTATCACAGGCCATCCCGCTTCATTTGGGTTCTGTGTTGAAATAATAAGCAACTTTTTCGTCTTACCTACTCATTCCCATTGGCTAGTGGAGGCGGCTCCGCCTCCATCTGCTACAAAATTTTGCCTCCTTTCTTGAATAACGATTGACTTTGGTGAATCGTATTCTAGTTTACACACACACACATGCACACACACAGAAACAGACACAAGCAATAAAGTACTTTATATACAGAGTGGGCAAAATAAAAGAGGCCCGTAAAATATTTCATTCACCTTAAGAGAGGCCCACCAACTTGCATCATCTACATGTGGAGGTGATGAATTAAATGTGTTGCCTGTCTTAAGGTCCATGAAATATTTTCCGGGCCACTTTCATTTTTGGAACCTTTATAATCCCAAAATAAGATAGGCCATAAATTTTACGAATTACCATGAAATCCTTGGTTGACTGGTTAAGTGAAATATTTTCTCCAAGGTACGACAAGCGGAAGATCTAATTAAATCAGTAAGAGGATTGCCGCCTGTCAGGTATGGAGTCCCAGACTAGTTCACCTGTATTAAACCTCTCGGACCAGAACAAGAGCCATTAGTTCGAGTTAATGGAATTTCCTTCTTGTGCTCCGGAAATCTCTCTGCGCTGCAGAGATCGAGCAACATTTCAGCAAACTGCGTAACGGCACTCACGGCGGAAATTCGTCCCCATAAATCTCGACACACTGCAGCGAGGCGATGAGCCATCGTCCAGAGTTGGGCAAGAAGATAGAGCGAGTCGGCATCCAACTAGTAGTCTGGCGTGGCGGCACTTGGGCGAGAGTAAATGGGGGGGGGGGGGGAGGAGGAGCGGGAGGGGACGCACTCAAACACTGGGTCCTTATCTGCCCGCCGCCGCCTACTGCGGGATGCTTAATGCCGCGGGCGCGTAAACAACAGAAGCGGGGATGAATGTTCAGCTAGCTGCGCCTCGAACTGACTCCGTCTTGCCTGTTCTACAAGCGACCGCGAACAAAACCACAACGCAGTCGTTCATAGGGACAGTCATACAGTCGCAACGAGCATCGGTTAAGGTCACTCAACGACTGGTATAATTTAATACATTACTGGACATTAAAATTGCTACACCACGAAGATGACGTGCTACAGACGCGAAATTTAACCGACAGGAAGATGATACTGTCATACGCAAATGATCAGCTTTTCAGAGCATTCACGCAAGGTTGGCGCCGGTGGTGACACCTACAACGTGCTGACATGAGGAAAGTTTCCAACCGATTTCTCATACACAAACAGCAGTTGACCGGCGTTGCCTGGTGAAACGCTGTTGTGATGCCTCGCGTAAGGAGGAGAAATGCGTAGCATCACTTTACCGACTTTGATAAGGGTCGGATTGTAGCCTATCGCGATTTCCGGTTCATCGTATCGCGACATTGCTGCTCGCATTGGTCGAGATCCAATGACTGTTAGCAGAACATGGAATCGGTGGGTTCAGGAGGGTAATACGAAACGCCGTGCCGCATCCCAACGGCCTCGTATCACTAGCAGTCGAGATGACAGGCATCTTATCCGCATGGCTGTAACGGATCGTGGAGCCACGCCTCGATCCCTGAGTCAACAGATGGGGACGTTTGATAGACAACAACCATCTGCACGAACAGTTCGACGACGTTTGCAGCAGCATGGACTATCAGCTCGGAGACCATGGCTGTGGTTGCCCTTGACTCTGCATCACAGACAGGAGCGCCTGCGATGGTGTACTCAACGACGAACCTGGGTGCACGAATGGTAAAACGTCATTTATTCGGATGAATCCAGGTCCTGTTTACGGCATCATGATGGTCGCATCCGTGTTTGGCGACGTCGGAAGCGTGCATTCGTCATCGCCATACTGGTGTATCACCCGGTGTGATGGTACGGGGTACCACTGGTTACACATTTCGGTCACCTCTTGTTCGCATTGACGGTACTTTGAACAGTGGACATTACATTTCAGATGTGTTACGATCCGTGGCTCTACCCTTCATTCGATCCCTGCGAAACTCTACGTTTCAGCAAGATATTGCACGACCGCATGTTGCAGGTCCTGTACGGGCCTTTCTGGATACAGAAAATGTTCGACTGCTGCCCTGGCCAGCACATTTTCCAGATCTCTCACCAATTGAAAATGTCTGGTCAATGGTGTCCGAGCAATACGCCAGGCACTACTCTTGATGAACTGTGGTATGGTATTGAAGCTGCATGGGCAGCTGTACCTGTACACGCCATCAAAGCTCAGTTTGACTCAATACCCAGGTGTATCAAGGCCGTTATTACGGCCAGAGGTGGTTGTCCTGGGTACTGATTTCTCAGGATCTATGCACCCAAGTTGCCTGAAAATGTAATCACATCTCAGTCCTAGTGTAACATATTTGTCCAATGAATACCCGTTTATCATCTGCATTTCTTCTTGGTGTAGAAACTTTAATGGTTAGTAGTGCTTTTATTTCATACTGATGATTAATATCCATGAAGGAGTATTAGGAAATAATAGTCAATGAGAAGGACTGGTTTTAAGGCTATAAGGTGCACCGGGCATCGTCTTATTGAACGTTTGTGACTTAGAAAAATTATGAGTGACTGCGCTAGTAAACTCCTGCGTTATTTGATACAAAGACAGCTGAGTGAAACTGAACGTAGTCAGACAGTTCTCTCTTTACTTATTCTGATCATCACTAAACTGACACACAATATTTTTGAGTGAAACGCAATCTCACTTTAAAAAATCCCTTCAGAAGAATGGCC
Organism: Schistocerca cancellata; assembly: GCF_023864275.1. Classification (NCBI taxonomy): domain Eukaryota; kingdom Metazoa; phylum Arthropoda; class Insecta; order Orthoptera; family Acrididae; genus Schistocerca; species Schistocerca cancellata. The sequence continues at coordinate 59,685,029 of NC_064626.1, read as the reverse complement.
CTGACTGACAATAACCTATACCTTTCATGAATCACTTACCTCACGAAAATCTTTGTTACTAGAACTACTGCAATACAGCGAGCGCTAATACTGCCAGCTAAAGAAAAGATTCTAACTACTGAAGGCACTAACTTCTGATAGGCAAAGTTAGCAAATGAAAGATTTTGATAGAGAACAAACAATGTATTTACCTTAATACTGTTCAAAAGTCATCATATATATCTATCAATTTATGATATCCATCTTTACATATTTCCTTTTTCTGGCGGACACACCTCCAGATCGTCCGCTTATAGTAACCTCTCAAAACTCTGGCATCTCTCTTCCCACATCCACCACTACTGGCGGCTCACCTCCAACTGCCAAATGCTACGCGCTGTTCACATCCAACTGCCCAACACTACACAAGCGAATATTCCAACAATGAGTCCAACCAGCCACAGACTGCACACAGCACAGTCAGTGATTTTCATACAGAGCGCTACGTGGCATTACCAACATAAAAGCCTAAACAGCCTACTTACACGTTGAGTGTCATTACCTGAGAGTAAACTATACTGCCAGTTACTGTGGGACCTGCAATTGTTTATTAAGGAAGAAAATGAATTCCCCGAACAAGTCCGCGACGCTTCGGAATATTTAGTGAATACAACCACCTAGATCGTTTTATATACGTCTTTATTTCTTACGCCGTTTCGGCTACTGCAATCATAAAATCTCAGAATAAATACAACCTAAGCCTAATCGGGATATCAACCATCAACTATTTCAAAAATTTTCTCAAAGGTGTAAGTGCTAGCCGAGAGGTGCTACTAGATAGAGGACCTTGCCTCCAATCTCAGTTACCTCCATACTTATAAACTGACAGTATTTAAACTACAACCAATGGAATTCACTTATGATACACGATTTAAATGAACATAGCTGCACATTCATAAAATTAGCTTTTCAGTTAGCGACAATTACTTCATCTGGATTTCACCTCAGTCTCACAAAAAGAAATCACTGAGTCTACCTTAAATAATATCTACACAATACCGCATAATGCAATACACTGTAGTTCGTACGCTGCTATAAATCCAGTTATAGATCTGATAATGGAAGTAACTGGAACAACGTTATAGCTAAAGTCATATATCAAGCGACCCACACGGTGTTTTTAACAAAATCTTTCAGCTGAAAATCACAGCAGGGTACCAGTTGGAAAATGTAACATACGAAAGCCGCTAGAACAGGTCTACTTTATGTAACATTATCAAAAAGAACCTTCGACCCAATAGGGGATCTAAGAGTTTTCAGTGTCGCGCTTGTTTACAAAAGGCACTAAATCCAAGTTGTAAATTGTAAAGGAGCTTTCTAAACATAAATATTGGGAAAGACAGAGTGAAAAATAAGTGACGTAACCAAGAAAGAATAGTATACTGGATAGTGAAAGCGAAGTAGCTATCTACAGGTGACTGGCGCTGGTATAGAAAGTTGCCTTCCATCTGGTAACATACACTGATATGGGAAGTCGTGGGATAGCGTTATACACATAACAAATGATAGTAGTTTCACGTACACAATGTATAAAACGGCCGTTTCTACTCAGGTGACTCATCTGGAATAGTTTCCGTTGTTATAATTAAATGTTTCCCTGAGACGGTTTTAGTCTCTTTTTATTATCTAAGATAATGACTGAAGCAGACGAAATGAATTAAAATTTATGTTGCGGCCAGGACTCGAACCCTGGTCTTCTAGCTTGCTAGTGTAGTGACAAAATGCAAGGAAAAATGAATTGAAGTTTGTATTGGGGAGGACACTCAGCTTAACTTCTACGTGCTTCAGTGCTAAACATCGTACACAGGTGGTGTAATGGTTAGCATTTCTGCCTGACATGCAAGAAGACCAAGGTTCGAGTCGTGGCCGCAGCCCAAATTTTAATTCATTTCGTCTGATTCGATCATTATCGTTGTTTCCGTTGTGATTATGGTCGCACGACGAGAATTAAGAGACTCTGAACGTGGATTGGTAGTTGAAATGGCTTCAAATGGCTCTGAGCACTATGGTACTTAACATCCATGGTCATCAGTCCCCTAGAACTTATAACTACTTAAACCTAACTAACCGAAGGACAGCACACAACACCCAGCCATCACGAGGCAGAGAAAATCCCTGACCCCGCCGGGAATCGAACCCGGGAACCCGGGCGTAGGAAGCGAGAACACTACCGCACGACCACGAGATGCGGGCGATTGGTAGTTGAAGCTACACACATGGGATATTCCATTCCGGAAATCGCTGCGGAATTTAGTATTTTGAGATCCACAGTGGCAAGAGAATAAGACATTTTCGGCATTATCTCTCACAACGGACAACGCAGTGGTCGACTGCCTTCACTTAACGACCGAGAAGAGTGACTTTTGCGTAGAGATGTCAGTACTAACTGATAAGCGACACTGCGTGATATAATGTCATTAGTCAATGTGGCGCGTACGACGAACGTTTCCATTAGGACGTGGATGGAAAATTCACGTTAATGGGCTATGGCAGCAGACGACCGTCGAATCTTTGCCAACACCACTATGTCGCCTGTCATAGGAGGGGCTATTCAGGACGCGAATGAGAACCTTTCAAGTCAGTGTTGAGTAAGGTGAGTGGCCTCAAATCGTGAATCCTCTTGCTGCTTGTTTTTTTTAGGAATGAGTACAATCATTCCCTCAGTATATAGAGGACGGAAAGCCACTCATTCTACGTATCTGTGAGCTCATTCCCTATTACATCCCACACCCGTTCAGAAAATTCGTCCGGAAGTCCATCGGGACCAGCTGACTTGCTCCTCGGGGCGTCGTTAATTACGGTTTTTATTTCATCCTGAGTTATATTTTCGATTAGACTGACATTATCCTCCTAACGTATTCCCTTCTTAACGTTTGCTAAAAGTTCTTCACAATCCCGTCTATCTATTTCCGTTTCAGAGTAAAATTTCTATGATACTGCGCCACATATTGTTTTATGGCGGTCTGAGTAGTGTACTCTCATCCGCCATCGTCCACCAGCGTGGTTATTATTCTCTGTTTACCTCTACGTGTGTCCCTTGTTACAGGGTATAACAACGTACGTTCCTGCATAAGATCGTCCTTGCTTCGGGCTCGCGTACGCACCCCATTCAGACGCTGCCGGGCTAGGGCGGTTATTTTCGAGTTAAAGCGTTTTAGTTTGAGTATATTAGCTGAAAGGCCATCTGGTTGTTGATAAGGGTCTCGGAAACAGGAGAAATAATATTCTGCTGTTTGTTTGCGCCAATATGCTTGGGCTTTTCCATACTGTATGGTGCATTTAAGAAGTACGAGTTTTGTATATTCGGTGCACCAAATGGTCCGCTCCCGATACCTCGTTCGGGAGCGTAAGCATTTGTGACAAGTCTGTGTAATTTGTTGCTTAAGTTCAACATCCTGCAATAGTGAGACGTTAAGTTACCATACCCCACATCCACGAAAGGTTTTTTGTCCGATATACCTGAATGAAATATAGTATGCACAATGATCGGAGAAGTTTATAGGCCATATCTCACAATCATCAATATTGTGCATGAATTCTTTGGTAACATAGATTCTATCTAACCTGCTTGCTGACGTGCTACTGACATAAGTATATCCGGTATGGTGGGGATTCAAGTACATCCAGATGTCTTGCAGTTCTAACTCAGTCACCAATGTTTGTAGCTCTTGACATGTATTAAAATTGGGAGTCTGATCTTCATGGCGCAACACACAATTAAAATCTCTGGAAAGCATGGCAGCAGCTCCAACGTTCTTTAACAGGTCATTGCACTGTAGATCCTTCTCTAGATTGTCGCACAGATGACAAAATGGTAGATATCGAAATAGACGACAGAGGGATAGAGAAACAATTAAAATCGCTCAAAAGAGGAAAGGCCTCTGGACCTGATGGGATACCAGTTCAATTTTACACAGAGTACGCGAAGGAACTTGCCCCCCTTCTTGCAGCGGTGCACCGTAGGTCTCTAGAAGAGCGTAGCGTTCCATAGGATTGGAAAAGGGCACAGGTCATCCCCGTTTTCAAGAAGGGACGTCGAACAGATGTGCAGAACTATAGACCTATATCTCTAACGTGGATCAGTTGTAGAATTTTGGAACACGTATTGCGTTCGAGTATAATGACTTTTCTGGAGACTAGAAATCTACTCTGTAGGAATCAGCATGGGTTTCGAAAAAGACGCTCATGTGAAACCCAGCTCGCGCTATTCGTCCACGAGACTCAGAGGGCCATAGACACGGGTTCACAGGTAGATGCCGTGTTTCTTGACTTCCGCAAGGCGTTCGATACAGTTCCCCACAGTCGTTTAATGAACAAAGTAAGAGCATATGTACTATCAAACCAATTGTGTGATTGGATTGAGGAGTTCCTAGATAACAGGACGCAGCATGTCATTCTCAATGGAGAGAAGTCTTCCGAAGTAAGAGTGATTTCAGGTGTGCCGCAGGGGAGTGTCATAGGACCGTTGCTATTCACAATATACATAAATGACCTGGAGGATGACATCGGAAGTTCACTGAGGCTTTTTGCAGATGATGCTGTGGTGTATCGAGAGGTTGTAACAATGGAAAATTGTACTGAAATGCAGGAGGATCTGCAGCGAATTGACACATGGTGCAGGGAATGGCAATTGAATCTCAATGTAGACAAGTGTAATGTGCTGAGAATACACAGAAAGATAGATCCTTTATCATTTAGCTACAAAATAGCAGGTCAGCAACTGGAAGCAGTTAATACCATAAATTATCTGGGAGTACGCATTAGGAGTGATTTAAAATGGAAAGATCATATAATGTTGATCGTCGGTAAAGCTGATGCCAGACTGAGATTCATTGGAAGAATCCTAAGGAAATGCAATCCGAAAACAAAGGAAGTAGGTTACAGTACGCTTGTTCGCCCACTGCTTGAATACTGCTCAGCAGTGTGGGATCCGTACCAGATTGGGTTGATAGAAGATATAGAGAAGATCCAACGGAGAGCAGCGCGCTTCGTTACAGGATCATTTAGTAATCGCGAAAGCGTTACGGAGATGATAGATAAACTCCAGTGGAAGACTCTGCAGGAGAGACGCTCAGTAGCTCGGTACGGGCTTTTGTCAAAGTTTCGAGAACATACCTTCACCGATGAGTCAAGCAGTATATTGCTCCCTCCTACGTATATCTCGCGAAGAGACCATGAGGATAAAATCAGAGAGATTAGAGCCCACACAGAGGCATACCGACAATCCTTCTTTCCACGAACAATACGAGACTGGAATAGAAGGGAGAACCGATAGAGATACTCAAGGTACCCTCCGCCACACACCGTCAGGTGGCTTGCGGTGTATGGATGTAGATGTAGATGTAGATGTAGATCACATTCCGATGAAAGTTACATCTGTCCTGTCTTTCAATAGTCCCAGATGGTGCATACACGTTGATACCGCGAAGAGGCTCTAAAACAGCTTGAGCTCGACACGCGATACCCTCTTTGAATAAAACCGCTCTTTCTCATTCATTTCAGATGTTGATGATGGCTTCATAACCAGGTACGTCCGCTACTTCAGTTGTGTCAACCTCTTGTAACATGGAAACATCTATCACAGCGTCATAAATATAATCTTTTAAACTTTGTAACCTTACCGCCAGCTTATCCGAGAGACATTAGCTGTAGCCAGCTTGTAAGTCTGCATATAACTTTTTACAGCTGCTCAGTATCTTCCGACCAAAGCGTGCTCGGAACTGGGTGATGCGGGACTGCTACGGTCGCAGGTTCGAATCCTGCCTCGGGCATGGGTGTGTGTGATGTCCTTAGGTTAGTTAGGTTTAAGTAGTTCTAAGTTCTAGGGGACTTATGACCTAAGATGTTGAGTCCCATAGTGCTCAGAGCCATTTTTTGGAACTGGGTGAGACCCGGAAGATGCTAACACGGTTGTATTCAAGTGATTGTCTAATTCCATCTGAATGACCTCACTCCGAATGGGAGCCATTACCCTAATTGCATCAGCCACCGCCATTTCCCTCGTCTGAGATTTCTTAAGGATATCTCTTGTCCGTGTTCTTTTCCTTTCTAATTCCTGTGTCTCTTCCTGACTTTGCATTCTAGGCGTCCGTTTAGTAAGTTTAGACAAAGTTTTTGAATTTTCCTTAAATGATACTGGGTGATGAGATCGGTCGCTGAATGTTGGATTCTTTGGGGTTGTTTCCGCGTCTACTAGCATTCCACTAACTACTAATGACACTGGAAAATCATCGGAAATAACACCTAGTGGTACTTAGTGATCTATAACAGGCATAGTAATTTCTTTTCCAGGTGTCTTGCTACTTTCTAAGGTCTGGGTATTAGTCTCTCCTGCAGAGGCCCGATTCGAACATTTGGCAGGGTAACCGTTGAACTCTGTTCATTTGTCAATACGCTACGTGTAGTTGAATACTGATTTCCTTCATTTTCTCACTGCCGTGATATGTAACGGCCCTGCCCACTCCCAGTTTCCTGTGATGGGGCTGACACAGTCTCTACATATGACGGTTTTTGTTGATGTCGCACATCGCCCGCGGATGTGAGTGCCTGGTTTTCCCTCCGTAAAAATTTGACACGGGGACGGGTTGCCTTAAGATGATCCGTTGATCCGCATACTACGCAGGTCCTTGGTTGGTCATCATAAACAACTAAGGTTTTGAAGCCTTGAACCATAATATACGACGGGATATGCTTATGAAGGTCTTTTCTAACATTTCGCCGTTTGTTGCCCGTCCAGTTCTCACCAGTAACCTGCAAAACCGTTCCATAAGTCGTTATCGCTTGTTTAAGGGGCTCCGGAACGCCCTATACTTGCAATGTTAAAATAACGCTTATAAGTTACATCTTTCCTCACAAAGTATTTGAGGTAGGAAGTTGAACTCTTTACAGATTATTTATTGTAATATGGGCTACAACTTAACACAGGGATTTTACAAAATTTTAGTTCAGTTATTAAAGATGATTTTTTTTCTATTGTAATGAAAATTCACAACATTTTTTTGCAATTTTTTATTTATATATTCAAAAATATACAGTTTTTTGGAAAAAGGCTGTGATAAATTATGCAGAAGGTACTGTGTAACATTTACTGAAAGTTTGAGACAAATATGTTTGGAAGATCCTTAGAAAACATGTAATTAGTATGAGAAAATAAAAGTTTTGGGAATCGAGCGACAAAGATTGGATTAACTTTTTAGTGCATTCCAGGTCCATAGGATGGATTATCTTCATCCTCTGCAAACTCCTCCTCCAGCTTCCTCTTGTTCCTCCTCCTGTTTACTCTTGCTTGTATTTCTAGACTCTTTACAGCCCTGTCTGCAGCCCGAAGGCGTTCCTTGTCTAAAGCAAGCATCGCTCGTACCATGTTAGAACCTATCTTCATTCCCATATTTCTAAATACCTTGCACCTTACAATGTTGCCATCAATGAAAGTCGCAACAGCATCATACAAACCAAAGTGAAGTGTTTCTATTCCAACAAATACAGTCTTGGGGATTCTCGACCATATAACACTATTTACACTTTCATTGGGGTTTTGAGTTTTTCCGTGAATACACGTTTTCAACAGGTCAGGTGCTGCTAAGTCTCTGAAAATAGGTTTAGCCACAACACATATTTTATCTCACATCACTAAAATGTACCTGATGAACACGGACGTTAATAATAACACCATTTGACAGCAGTTTAACAGCGCCACAGTGGGTCACGCCCATTTAGAACACATTTCAAAAAAAAATTTAAAATAGTTGTAGTCTTCGGAATTGAATAAATTATATATCTGTTAAAAGGTAATAGTCTGCAGATTCAGAAAACGCAAAAAAGTAAAAATTGAACTTTTCATGATTTTGAGCCTTTCTGGAGCCCCTTAATGAGATCAAACTTCAGTTCAAATGGGAGGCTGAATATGCGCGCATGACGCAAACCTAAACCAGCGTAACTGATCGTAATTGAACTAGAGTCACCGTTGGAATGAAGGACGTTCGCCACACCGTGTGTTTTTGTCATAATCCGAGAACATGTTTCAATATACACATCATTACCAAGGAAATCATATGCCAAATCGTGAACATCATCTTGTAAACCTATCTTTTCCACAACCAATGTCGATTTCATAAACATTCGGCCTTTCGTTTCCAAAGGGTAACGAAAACATCAGCGTAGACTTCCGAATCTGAGCTTCCATAGCAGGACGGTTATTTTGTACTCACAAGCTGCAGCGAATCCCGGCCGACGACATGCCCCTCACGGCGAGCTCTGCACGCGGCGGCGCGGCGGCCAGGCTTGCACTGGGCCATCGAGGACACAGAGAAGAGTGCGACTGCAGGTGTTGTGGACTGACAAGACAGCCAGTCCACAGTGACGGGTAACCGAAAGGCACGCGTTTACACATGCCGGCTGGCGTTAGGTCTGAAACAGGATACGTAATGAATGCTATAAAGAAAAGTACGTAGCTGCTGGAATACTTTAATCCATCATTTGTATACAGCATTCTGGATGATACAAGTGAGACTCTCTCTAGATATGGTTAATGGCGCCTTGCTAGGTCGTAGCCATGGACTTAGCTGAAGGCTATTCTAACTATCTCTCGGCAAATGAGAGAAAGGCTTCGTCAGTGTAGTCGCTAGCAAAGTCGTCCGTACAACTGGGACGAGTCCCAGTACGTCTCTCTAGACCTGCCGTGTGGTGGCGCTCGGTCTGTAATTACTGACAGTGGCGACACGCGGGTCCGACATGTACTAATGGACCGCGGCCGATTTAAAGCTACCACCTAGCAAGTGTGGTGTCTGGCGGTGACACCACAGCAGGGACTTCACTTACTGTCCACACACGACATTTGCAGTGCCCCCGCCCACTATACTCATTATTATGGCAGTCAATCTACCGATTCCAGTAAGAGTTTGACCAATATGAGTGCATCCGCACTGAAGAAGATCATTGGCCTGTAAGCCTTATCTATATGTCCGAAAGAACAGATACCATTGGTGATCTTGCAGCTCTAGAAGAATGAAATTACAGTGGAATCCAGAGATAAGTCCCTGCAGTCGCACTATACTCTCTCTCCTCGATGGCTCAATGCCGGCACGATAGCTCATCGTGTTCGGTCAGAGGGTTAGCTGCCCTTTGCAATAAAAGAACTGAGTGACGGGAACAACGAGTAACTTAGACGGATTTCATAGTACCTCCACCCCGAATAAATGGAACAAACTATTAAGAACAAAATGAGATCAACAACAAAACAACGTCGTATAGAGCGTCTGCCATGTAAGCAGGAGAGCCTGGGTTCGAGTCCCGCTCAGGGCACACATTATCAGCTGTCCCCGTTGATATTTATCAACGCCTGTAAGCAGCTAATGGTCTGAATGTCATTGTAATTTCATATTTTTTTCTGTTCGACTCCATAACTTAGCGGCCTTCTTTGAACACAGTGCCTTAGTAGGAATCGAATTTTCACGTGGTCTCCCTCACAGTACCAGATGAATGTATGGCATCCACCATATTTTGAAAAATTTTCGGTTTTTCGCTTGGGTCACGTCGTAAGATCTCCATGACGTTTCCGGAATTTTCAGGTGGCTGTAACTTCTCCTCAGTAATAGTGACCTGTTGATGACTTTTGACATAGTGTCTCTCTTGACCAGGATACCTGGAATTGATAAGCAAGGAATTCGAAACAAACCTGACGAGATTCCTCAGGTTTGTGTTCACCTCAACTCACTTATTGTTCGATGGAAATTGTGACAAAGAAAAGGACAGCTTAACTTCGGCGTGTCCTGTGTCTCTGGTTGTAGTGAATATGTTCATGAGCCGGCCACTGTGGCCGAGTGGTTCTAGGCCCTTCAGCCCGGAACCGCGCTGCTACAACGGTCGCAGGTTCGAATCCTGCCTCGGGCATGTATCTGTGTGATGTCCTTATGTTAGTTAGGATTAAGTAGTTCTAATTCTAGTGGTCTGAAGACCTCAGATGTTAAGTCCGACAGAGCTTAGAACCATTTGAACCAATTTGTTCATGGGAGTTTTCGAGAGGGCCCTCGAGTACTTCCAACCAAAACCAGCTGGTTTCTGTCGTTACCTGGACGATATATGGGTTGTTCGGCCACATTGACGTGACAGCTTACGTGAACTTCTCCATCAAAACAACTCGTTCCACGTCATCACACAGTTTACTATGGAGGCGGAACAGGACAACTCCCTCTCGTTTCTTTACGGATACCACATGTCAAGCAGAGACACACTGATTTTTGTCTGCACATTACCACAACTAGCAGTGTGAATACGTTTCACGTACGCTCGTTCACACACCGCGATCGTCCGCAATTCGTGGTCGTGCGGTAGCGTTCTCGCTTCCCACGCCCGGGTTCCCGGGTTCGATTCCGGGCGGGGTCAGGGATTTTCTCTGCCTCGTGATGACTGGGTGTTGTGTGCCGTCCTTAGGTTAGTTAGGTTTAAGTAGTTCTAAGTTCTAGGGGACTGATGACCATAGATGTTAAGTCCCGTAGTGCTCAGAGCCATTTGAACCACACCGCGATCCATTTGCAACGAAGACAGCCTTCCAACTGAGATGAAGCACCAGGAGATAAAACTGCATAGTCTTGGATACAGCAGTAAGCAGGTAAAGTGTGATTTTGGTCACGTTATACCCGGACACCGGCGAGAAGAAAAAAAAACGAGCACAATTCAGAAAAGTCAGTAGAATCTTGGAGCGGAAGAGTGTCGAACTGTGTATTTGGAACACCCCTTAAGACCGCCCTCCCGATTAACCGCGTGAGTTGACGCGACTACTTCAGGGATGGGTACATGCACACGGAGGCCGGAGGATTAACGACAAGGGTTGGTGTTCGTGCCAGCCTGTATGTGGTCTTTAAGCGGTTTCCACATCCCACCCCCAGGTTTCGCCTCAGCCGTAAGTATTTGAAAGTGTACGTAAAATTCCCTCACATCACAATGTAGTTTTCTTTTCCACAGGTCGTAGTCGTAGTGGTGGTGGTGGTGATGAAATGCAGAGGTGTTCTCGCTGCACTGCTGACGAGGAAGCGAATGAAACTACTTTCTGCTGCTGTCATATTCTGGACATTACGATGAGAATATTTTCTGTTGTTATGTACATAAAAAGAGGCTTGGAGCACTTGGAAGTGTGACGCAGGAGCAGAAGACTAAAAAAGCTGCGTGTGAGAGCCTCGCCGTATCTCCGTCTACAGAGTTAGATAACGGTACCTGCTAACGCGATGAGCGACCAGCGATGGCAGGACTACAGTCCCCACTGAAAAAGCGTGTCAGGACTCCTTCCCTGAGTAATGAAAAAAGATAAAACTAATGTCATTAGTTGATTTGACCACTGAATTGTATTTGTAAACGACGTAAGGACCAGGCGAAGACTATTGTGATGGGTGTTTCGCCTGTAACGAGAGTTGGTAGAGGTTAGAAAATATTGTGGCGTTTTACCTGTACTAAAACTGTAAAACCGTCCTCTATTAATTTTTGTCTGTTTGAACGCAGTAATCTACGAAAGTAATATACAAATTTTCGTGCCATTTTCTTTGGTAGCTTGAGCCTAGCTGGGGAAAACGTGGACTATACCAACAAGACTATACCAATAATCCAGAAGAATTTTAAACCGTTTTTCCTAACCTGTCCCTTCATCACGCAAAGTTTCAAAAACGGCGTCCTAATTGTTCGGCTGGGAAATTTAACCCCAACGAAATTCTGTAATGAAACAAGGCTTGAAGGTACTTGTCTCCAACGTAACATCACAGTAAAGGAATTTTTGACGGGAAGTGACGGAAGCGACTCGGTTTTTATACCCCAAATACCGCTTATTCCTAAAAATACGCCATTCCGCTTTAAAGGTGTAAAATTCCCTGCGAGTTTAACTTATACCATGACCATAAAGAACGTACAAGGCCGGACGCTGCCTCCTGGGGTCTTTGACCTTAATGTCAATCGCTTTTCCCACTGCCGGCTCTACATGGCTCACTTCCGTGTTTGTGAGGCAAGCAAAATCTTCTTTCGCGTTCCCAATCATTCTACTACAGAATTGTGTGCAAAGAAGCTTCCAAAGTCAAAAATAAATTCCGCGCGTACAAGATCTCGGGCAGAAGTATAAATACGCTGATAAGCCAAAACGTCACGACCACTGCCCATCGGACGTCACGTGGTAAAAAAAGTACACTCCTGGAAATTGAAATAAGAACACCGTGAATTCATTGTCCCAGGAAGGGGAAACTTTATTGACACATTCCTGGGGTCAGATACATCACATGATCACACTGACAGAACCACAGGCACATAGACACAGGCAACAGAGCATGCACAATGTCGGCACTAGTACAGTGTATATCCACCTTTCGCAGTAATGCAGGCTGCTATTCTCCCATGGAGACGATCGTAGAGATGCTGGATGTAGTCCTGTGGAACGGCTTGCCATGCCATTTCCACCTGGCGCCTCAGTTGGACCAGCGTTCGTGCTGGACGTGCAGACCGCGTGAGACGACGCTTCATCCAGTCCCAAACATGCTGAATGGGGGACAGATCCGGAGATCTTGCTGGCCAGGGTAGTTGACTTACACCTTCTAGAGCACGTTGGATGGCACGGGATACATGCGGACGTGCATTGTCCTGTTGGAACAGCAAGTTCCCTTGCCGGTCTAGGAATGGTAGAACGATGGGTTCGATGACGGTTTGGATGTACCGTGCACTATTCAGTGTCCCCTCGACGATCACCAGTGGTGTACGGCCAGTGTAGGAGATCGCTCCCCACACCATGATGCCGGGTGTTGGCCCTGTGTGCCTCGGTCGTATGCAGTCCTGATTGTGGCGCTCACCTGCACGGCGCCAAACACGCATACGACCATCATTGGCACCAAGGCAGAAGCGACTCTCATCGCTGAAGACGACACGTCTCCATTCGTCCCTCCATTCACGCCTGTCGCGACACCACTGGAGGCGGGCTGCACGATGTTGGGGCGTGAGCGGAAGACGGCCTAACGGTGTGCGGGACCGTAGCCCAGCTTCATGGAGACGGTTGCGAATGGTCCTCGCCGATACCCCAGGAGCAACAGTGTCCCTAATTTGCTGGGAAGTGGCGGTGCGGTCCCCTACGGCACTGCGTAGGATCCTACGGTTTTGGCGTGCATCCGTGCGTCGCTGCGGTCCGGTCCCAGGTTGACGGGCACGTGCACCTTCTGCCGACCACTGGCGACAACATCGATGTACTGTGGAGACCTCACGCCCTACGTGTTGAGCAATTCGGCGGTACGTCCACCCGGCCTCCCGCATGCCCACTATACGCCCTCGCTCAAAGTCCGTCAACTGCACATACGGTTCACGTCCACGCTGTCGCGGCATGCTACCAGTGTTAAAGACTGCGATGGAGCTCCGTATGCCACGGCAAACTGGCTGACACTGACGGCGGCGGTGCACAAATGCTGCGCAGCTAGCGCCATTCGACGGCCAACACCGCGGTTCCTGGTGTGTCGCTGTGCCGTGCGTGTGATCATTGCTTGTACAGCCCTCTCGCAGTGTCCGGAGCAAGTATGGTGGGTCTGACACACCGGTGTCAATGTGTTCTTTTTTCCATTTCCAGGAGTGTATGTAAGCGGAGCAGACGCAGGCGGGGGATGACACTATCGAAGGTATGGGCTGAAAATGAGGAAATACAGTGAGACAAGCGACTTTGACAAATGGCAGATTATTATTACACAGAGTGTGTGAACGATTATGCTGAAAACGGCGAATGTGGTCGAATATTCACGTGCTACCGTCATGAAACTACCACTAGGTGCTAAATGGTAGATGTCCACGACTCTTCACAGAAAGTGGGGTTCGGAGGCTAGTCTGCTCTGTAACGTAGCATAGTTGGTGATCTGTGGCAGCTCTGTCGAAAGAGCACAATGCTGGTGCTCGCACAAATGTTTCGGACACACCGTTGTCGAAGATTGTTGAGGATGACGCTGCTGCGCAGCAGACCATACATACGTGTTGACATATTGACCCAACGACATCGTCAGTTACGATTGCAGTGGGCACGAGACCATCGAGATTCGACCGTCGATCAATGGAAACGTGTCGGCTCTTCGGGTGACTCACATTTTTACTACACTAGCTCTCTGCGTGCGGAACGATTTGAAGTGGAATGATCATATAAAATTAATTGTTGGTAAGGCGGGTACCAGGTTGAGATTCATTGGGAGAGTCCTTAGAAAATGTAGTCCATCAACAAAGGAGGTGGCTTACAAAACACTCGTTCGGCCTATACTTGAGTATTGCTCGTCAGTGTGGGATCCGTACCAGATCGGGTTGACGGAGGAGATAGAGAAGATCCGAAGAAGAGCGGCGCGTTTCGTCACAGGGTTATTTGGTAACCGTGATAACGTTACGGAGATGTTTAACAAACTCAAGTGGCAGACTCTGCAAGAGAGGCGCTCTGCATCGCGGTGTAGCTTGCTGTCCAGGTTTCGAGAGGGTGCGTTTCTGGATGAGGTATCGAGTATATTGCTTCCCCCTACTTATACCTCCCGAGGAGATCACGAATGTAAAATTAGAGAGATTAGAGCGCGCACGGAGGCTTTCAGACAGTCGTTCTTCCCGCGAACCATACGCGACTGGAACAGGAAAGGGAGGTAATGACAGTGGCACGTAAAGTGCCCTCCGCCAGACACCGTTGGGTGGCTTGCGGAGTATAAATGTAGATGTAGATGTAGATGCTCGCGTCCACGAACGCCGTCATTGATGTGAACGGCGGCTCGAAACGCGAAGCGCGCTACTGAGGCATGCCGGTGGGAGCATTATTGTGCTATGGGAGCCATTCTTCTGCGCTTGCATGGGACCTGTGGTAGTAATCGAAGACACGCTGACAGCTGCGAACATCCTGCATCCCTTCATGCTGAATGTCTTCCCCAACGGCGATGTCATCTTTCAGCAGTGTAGTTGTCTGTGTCTTGGAGCCAGAAAAGTGCTACAGTGATTTGAGGAGCATTAAAGTGACACCCCCTTAATGTCTGGGCAACCAAATTCGCCTGATATGAATTCTATGGATCCCATCTGGCACACTATCGAGCGCCATCACCGCGTACTCAAATCAGCGGCAAGATATTACGGGAATTACATGACCTGTGCGTAGACATCTGATGCCACATACCTCCACAAACCTACCAGTAAACTGTCGGATCCTAATACCCAGGATCGGTCACGTACTATGTTATAAAGACGGACCAACAATCTCTGAGCAGTCATACTATTTTGGCTCATCAGTCGAAATATCCGGGCAACGCTAGGTTTCTCAGATAATGTGTAAATAGTATTCTCAGGATATATGAAGATTTCGTGACTGTATTCGTGGTCTTCTGACTTGTAGTCTGCTTTTTAACGAAGTGATTGCTTTTTGTGGTGGTTAATATATGAAGTTTAGCATACAGTAGTTTTAACTAAATCCGTTGGTAAGGTTTTATATTCTTCTGGACACGATGAACAATATAGGTCTTTTAAGGGCATTGTACAAATACAAAGTACACTGCTAAGTTTGATTCCTTTTATTTTACAACGTGCCTATTTCGGCTGAACTGCCATCATCAGGTTATCCGTAAATAAATGGTACATACGTTTTGTACATTGTTCCTAATTTTATAGGTAACTATTAAATGGATCTTATTATTATATATTTTTACATACTTGTGATGGTTTTGGCATCCATATCGTATCTATGGTTTCGTCACGGTCTAGTTGCTTTTTACTTACGTTCCGTTGCTGTTATTGTAATAATAATGGTTGTATGTCAACTTAAGGGATTAATTATGTTATCTAGTTGTCAGACTGTATTGTTGCACCGATTTTTTCGTGACAGCTTGTCTGACAGATAATCAGTGATATTGTGTGCTTACAAGCAGTACCGTTTATCGTTGCTATTGTGTAGTTACTGATCTTTGTATGTCCATATGACATCGCTGGATGTTGTCATTATAATCTGTTTTCGTAGTCGGATTTGGGTATAGGCTGCGTTTAGTTCTATTTATTTCTTTGTATTCAATTATAAATGGAATGTAACATTACTTTCTCGTTATTTACGTGCTACACGTTTTTTTAATTTTCGTACGTGCATCTTCCTATCTGCTTGTTGACATGTTTCCTAACGATGCTGTGTGGTTACAGTACTGTCTGTTCCAATCTACGTCTTGATATGAATGCCATCTCTAGTCGTCTAATATTATTTGTTTTTATGCACATGTCCACTGGCCCAGTGGATAATTTCAGTGAGGTTCTCTCTGAATTGCACGTGTTTCAGGTGTATTTGCTCATTTAGTATCTTTTGCCGGTATTTGTGTGTATGTACATAGATTTATTTACATCTATTTCAAATGTTCACTAGCTATCCTTTCGGTGTTATGTGCAAAATCTTGACTGCTTGCTCTGTATTATCTACTGTATGCCGACCTGTCTTCAGATGGTCGAAAAAAAAAATAATTTTTCTCGCTGTATTTAACGTTTTACGTTATCCAGTAGTGACGTTTCAACCAGTCTGCTCTATGTAGAATTTATCGTTGTCCTTGCACTGAATTTTGTATACTCCTAGGTTCTATAATATTGCTGAGTTCGTTTTACACGATTGAGTTTGTGATCTAAGAACGGGTCTTGTTTTGTATGAGAATCTTACATTTATATAAAATGTAATTTCACCTTACATATGTGATTTGTAGTTTGGGTTAATTATCTTAGATACCTTTCGTAGATATGTAGCTGGTATATATGTAAATTTTGCTTTTGTTGATATTTTCCTTATCAGTGTTATTTTTGTATCTTAAATTGTGGTGGTTTGGTATGTTTATTGTATGATTCAATTACTATTTACAGATTGTAATCATTTTGTTGTGCCCCTTAATGTAGGAGTTTAATCTCTTTTTAGATGGTGTCTTGTTTATTATTCTGTTAGGCATGGAATGAAAGTACAGGTGTTTATGCACTTTTGAGTGACATGAATTTGTCTTAATAATGCTACCTTTGGCAGTGGACTTACGATAACTTTCAAATTTGTTTGTGTTTTTTAGCGTATTTTTTGGTTACGGTGATGAAGTTTATTGCGTCTTGTTTCTTTTTTTTTTGTTCTATTGTAAATTTCATTTTATAGTGCGGTTCATTCAGCGCCCTTGTTGGATGTCTGTATTGCCTCCACCTATTATCGTTAGTGTATCAGCAAAGTGTTTATAATAATACTCAGTTTTTGTAATCACCTTGTTTCTATTACCGAAAAATTTTCCTTCTGACGTATTTGAGACTATATTTGCTATTGTCCCAGCAATGCTGTACACCATGGTTACATCATCTGCTTGTGTATAACTTTTAACATGACTAACAAGCAACAAATGTGACAGAATCTCCGTTATCGTATGGATGTCCAAACCGTCAGACTTATGTGAAAATGTATAGTATTGTATTCCATTTAATAGTAATTTATAGAAATAGAAATATTGTACGAAAATTATGTACGATTTACTTACAGATAACCTGATGTTGTCACTTCAGCCAAAATAGGCCTACTGTAAAATGAAAGTAAACAAAGTTTGCAGCGAATCTGGAACTATAAAGTATAATTATGCAATTGGTAAAGGTTTGAGAAAGCGACAAATCGTTATTCCATGAAAGTGCTAGAACATCCATCAGCATCGAAACGTTTATCAGTTATGAGTAATCACGATTTTTAATTCGAAACCCCATACAGTTATATGAGAATGTTTCTATTACAATAACTACTAATAATTGCGCATTCTCAGGGGATTTGTTTTAGGTGCTTTCAGTTGGCCCTTGCACATGGATCGTCTTTTGGACACGTCGCGCGCCAATGTTCGGGAAGACAGGAAAGTGAACTGAATTACTAGCACCGTCTGTAACATTACCACACTCCGCTCCATATATATATATATATATATATATATATGCACATTTTCAAAATCACTTGTGTGAAGTCAGTGGTTAGCTTTTACTACTTTTTTTGTACAACTACACACACCAGTTGTCTACGACATAGATTTTTCTTTAATTTTGTCAGTGTAACATTTAAACTTAACATTTTACCATGAAAACATCTTTACATAACGCCGTCTATCCCTTAAGCCATGGGCGATACGCAGTATCCTTCAACACCACAGATCTACCCAACTTTTAAGTCCAAATTTTGATGTATGTACTTATAAAACATTTTTGGTTATAAGTATGCTGTGAATTGATAAGAAAACGATTACGTGTTAACAATAGTTTCTTCTTCTTTATACGTCTGCGTTGTAACTTCGTTAGATATTAGTTTACTTATTGATGGATGAAAGCATTAAAACTAACATAATTTTATAATCCACTTGTCTTTAGTCAAAAAACTCAAAAATTCCTAGTGAAATATTAAATCAAAAACAGAAGTAATATTTACAAATGTTGATGTGGTGTTTTACTCTAAAAATCAAAAGTATAATTTTATTTACATATTTGGTGTACTTATTTCTTCAGTACTCGGCGAATTAATTTTAAGAAATTGGATAATATATATATTCGAGAATACTGAATAATGATGCGCATTGATCTTCATGCAACGGTGCGAACAATTTTAAAATGTGGGCTTAGTCATTTGAACAAAAATACAAACAAAACAGGAATGTTTTCACGTATTTAAAAGTGTACCTGATTTGTGCAGGAAGTATCCTTAACGAAAAAATGTGTGTGGCATATGTATCGTATTTTATTGCGCCATGTATCCCGATCTGTAGGGGAGAGATGCCTCACTTTATAAATTCATGACACTGATACCCAAGATGGCCTTGCTAGAATCAAAACACCATTACTAGATCTTACTACCGTTTATAGGCCTTCAATTACTCAAACATTTGGAAATATTTAAGTGTCAAGTATTGACTAAGAACTGAGCGTAACGCTAAAAGGTTCAGAAGGGATATTTAAAGACGTACCTCAGTTATTCCTCCAGAGCTTGTGTGAAACGTGCTCGATTGATACTTAAACACTTTCATTATGGTCTGGCGTCTACCGGGCAACTTGCCGGTGCGTGCATACCCTGTGTTATCCGAAACTACGAAGGGTGCGCAGTCTATACCATGTGGCGCCCTTCCGGAGTTAACATACAAATCAGATTCAGGTAGGGGAAAACAACTGGTGGCTGCACAATACTTTTGGATCGTCTAACACTACAAAATATTAATTTTATACTTTTATGTTCTCAGACGACTGCTTAGCTGCCAGTCCTCAGTTCCTGATCGTGGATTCAAATTTTCGTAACAAGTACGAATATTACGACACACGTTTGGCTCATGGCTCTTGCTAGCCCATTTCGATGAAAAGAAAAGGCATGGAACCAATTCCTGCGCTTATGGCAACAAATTTAACCGATGTAATATGTTTATTTCTTGAAGAACCAGGAATTCTTTTAACAAAAAAACCGCTAGGTAAGGATTGCAGGCATTTGCACATTCTTATCCGAAAGCGACGTATATCTTAAAAGGAATCTTTACCGTCTGTACACTACTTTCATTTATGTGTGATAACTAATTTGTCTTACTTTTAAATTACTGTTAATATGTTATATGTTTGAAGCTTTATATATACGTTCCTCACAAGCGACTTCTAATCAAGGTACGGCCCAATGGGTTATCGTCTCAGTTGTGCGACTGGATTCGTGATTTCCTGTCAGGAAGGTCGCATTTCGTAGTAACAGACGGCAAATCATCGAGTAAAACTGAAGTGATATGAGGTGTTCCCCAGGGAAGTGTCCTGGGACTTCTGCTGTTCCTGATCTATATAAATGACCTGGGTGACAATCTGAGCAGTTCTCTTAGGTGGTTCGCAGATGATGCTGTAATTTACCGTCTAGTAAGGTCATCCGAAGACCAGTATCAGTTGCAAAGCGATTTAGCAAAGATTGCTGTATGGTGTGGCAGGTGGCAGTTGACGCTAAATAACGAAAAGTGTGAGATGATCCACATGAGTTCTAAAAGAAATCCGTTGGAATTCGATTACTCAATGAATAGTACAATTCTCAAGGCTGTCAATTCAACTAAGTACCTGGGTGTTAAAATTACGAACAACTTCAGTTGGAAAGACCACATAGATAATATTGTGGGGAAGGCGAGATAGAGGTTGCGTTTCATTGGCAGGACACTTAGAAGATGGAACAAGTCCACTAAAGAGACAGCTTACACTACACTCGTTCGTCCTCTGTTAGAATATTGCTGCACGGTGTGGGATCCTTACCATGTGGCATTGACGGAGGTATCGAAAGGGTGCAAAAAAGGGCAGCTCGTTTTGTATTATCACGTAATGGAGGAGAGAGTGTGGCAGATATGATACGCGTGTTGGGATGGAAGTCATTAAAGCAAAGACGTTTTTCGTCGCTGCGAGATCTATTTACGATATTTCAGTCACCAACTTTCTCTTCCGAATGCGAAAATATTTTGTTGAGCCCAAGCTACATAGGTAGGAATGATCATCAAAATAAAATAAGAGAAATCAGAGATCGAACAGAAAGGTTTAGGTGTTCGTTTTTCCCACGCGCTGTTCGGGAGTGGGGTGGTAGAGAGATAGTATGATTGTGGTTCGATGAACCCTCTGCCAAGCACTTAAATGTGAATTGCAGAGTAATCATGTAGATGTATACGGCACTACTCGACTCACTGTAGCAGACGTGGTAAATACACAGGAACTTCTACATAGACAGAAACTCATCATACAAAAGATTCCAAGTTTTGTTATTCCTATATTGTTTGAATGAAGATATAATAAAATATATTGTGTAAGGTTTCCAGATTATTTTTGGTATTCAGTGAAGGTGACGAGAGCTGTGGTGTCACCACCAGACACCACACTTGCTAGGTGGTAACCTTTAATTCGGCCGCATTCCGGTAGTATGCTCGATGGTTGGTTGTGGTAGATTCATTCAGTAATTTTTCTTTTGTTGTCCGGATGTCATCGACAACGTCATCTGCCACCATCCTAGCGTTATCTGCTATCTTTTGCATTGAAGGTCTTCCACAGACTATTGTTTCCGACAATGGCCCACAATTGGTCCGCAGAATTTCAGTTATTCTGCAAGGCCAATGGTATTCAAAATCTGACGTCCACGCCGATTTCGCCACAGTCAAACGGTGCCACTGAACGGTTGGTCAGGACTTTCAAGTCACAGATGTTGAAGTTAAAAGAGTCGCATTCTCGGGAGGACGCGTTATTGCTCTTTTTGTGCTCGTATCGCTCTCAGCTCCGAGATGGTCGCTCGCCGGCTGAGTTGCTCCACGGTCGCCCTCATCGCACCTAGATGTCTTTGCTACATCCGCCGCATCAGGTTCCTGTGCAGCGGCAGACATCTGCTTTTGCCCCAGGCGACGTTGTCTACTACCGCCACTACCGAGGTTCACGGCGTTGGCTAGAAGGGCGCATTCTTCGCTGCCTCGGCCGCGCGATGTATCTGGTTTTGGGGGCCTCTGGTGGGGTGCGCCGGCATCTCAACGAGCTGCGCCTCTGTCGTCGCACGGTATTTGCCTCTCGCCGTCTGCTTTCCGCGACGGTGCCGTCCGGTCAGCGCCCTGGGGACCTATCTACTGGCTCGCATCAGCTCCAGGTGTTACCGACGTTGCCTTCCATTTTGCCCCATGCCGACGCGCCGCCGCCACCGCCGCCGCCGCCGCCTGTTCTCCCGCCGGCGACGCCCGCAGTGGACGCGTAGCTGCAACCGCCGGGCGCATCCCTGGGTCACGCGACGCCGATCGCTTCCCGGGACCAGTTGTCCTCCGCCATGGAACTCTTGCCCGCTGCGGATCATGTGTCGTCTTCGCCCGTCGGGTGCCCCGGCCCGATGGAGGTCGACCCTTCGGCCCCTCCAGTCTCTCTACGGGCGCATACACCGCATGCTGGCGTGCACCCTGGAGCATGTTTTCAGGCGTTCCCCAGCTCCCCGCGGTCCGAATGGCAGGGTGCGGGTGGCACAGCCTCGCCTGTTGTTAGGCTCCCCATCTCGTCGCATACGCCAACATGGGGTCCTCCCCACGGCGGGCGGAAGCCATATGCCACAACCGTACGCCGATTTTCGGGGGAGGAATGTGGTGTCACCGCCAGACACCACACTTGCTAGGTGGTAGCCTTTAAATCGGCCGCGGTCCGTTAGTAGACGTCGGACCCGCGTGTCGCCACTGTCAGTGATTGCAGACCGAGCGCCGCCACACGACAGGTCTAGAGAGACTTCCTAGCACTCGCCCCAGTTGTACAACCGACTTTGCTAGCTATGGTTCACTGACAAAATACGCTCTCATTTGCCGAGACGATAGTTTAACTTAGCCTTCAGCTACGTCATTTGCTACGACCTAGCAAGGCGCCATATTCAGTTACTGTTGATATTGTGAATCATGTACCGTCATGAGCGACGTTCATCATTAATTGATTAAAGTTAAGTGTTCCACCAGCTACGTCCGTTTTTCTAAATTCCAATTTCCTTGTCCTGTTCCAGACCTCACGCAAGCCTGCGTGAGCTAAACCGCGTGCATTTCGACCTCCTCTAGTAACACGGTGTTGGCTCTCCTGCCAACCACAACAGCAGCTCTCTTTTTATTCGATGTGCCGTACTTCATAACTGTATACAGAATATTTTTAAAACATGAGTCTTAAATAGTCGATATGTTATGCCACAGAGATTTTGAGTGCAAGCAATCTCATCTTGGTTTGACAGTAGCATTGCCGTTCCCAGTGGAGCAATCAGGGTGAATTAAATGAAATATCGGGTGTTGAGCAGTCTAGAAATAATTAGCAGAACACGGAGATGCAAATGCAGAAGACGTTACTCTTTGAAATTATCGTGTTCTAAAGATTGATTTGAAAACTGAAAGTATTCGGGTAATGTTGTCACAGTGTTGCTTGATCGTGTGTAATTTATCATGAGTTCGAGAAAGGGAAATTTTTTAGCATGATTTCATTTTTTGGTTCCGAATAGTTAGTTTAAAACTCTAGACCTGATTGAACAAAGTTACCTGCTCATATATCTTGGATTCAGAGTTAAAAATTCACCATTCGTTTACCATTTCAGTAACGTATTACATGGCAAAGTAGTAGTTTTAAACAAGAAGTGAATTTGGTGAAGATGGTTGTATTTGTTAAGGAATCAGAGATTAACAATACAGTTTTCTGATTCCTATTCTCTTTTCAATCATACAGTAAGTTTTCTTTCTTCCACTGTCTCCTCTCGAAAGTTTAATTTTGTAATTATGCAATGGCTGTACTGCACTTAGCAGAACGCAGCTGCTGAAAACATTAAGTATGATGTGCATAGCATATCTGCTTTTCCTTGCTTTGCACTTGGCAAGGATTTTCTTCAGCTGGTTTGCTGCTGCATTGCATTTTAATATACACCACATTCAAGCAGTACCGAGTTACCATTTCCACAAGGCAAGTCGTGAAAATTTGTCACCGAACGAGGTGGCGCAGTGGTTAGACACTGGACTCGCATTCGGGAGGACGACGGTTCAATCCCGCGTCCGGCCATCCTGATTTAGGTTTTCCGTCATTTCCCTAAATCACTCGAGGCAAATGCCGGGATGGTTCCTCTGAAAGGGCACGGCCGACATCCTTCCCCATCTTTCCCTAATCCGATGAGGCCGATGACCACGCTGTCTGGTCTCCTTCCCCAACCAACCAAAATTTGTCACAGGCAGTTTAACATTACGGTTAGGTAATGGAGTTAAACGTTGCATTTCAAAATTATTATCAGTTTCTGTTTAGGTAAAGGTCAGTCCAGATTTCATTTCTCTGTTTGACAATCCTTTCCTTACAAAGTAGTGTTACATACGTATATATATATATATATATATATCTGTGTGTGTGTGTGTGTGTGTTTGCGCGCACGCCACTAGTGTTCGAGATTTTAGGAACACTGTGTGCGTACGTAAATTTAGACGGTATTTTTACAGAAGCATTTTGTTCGTTGTATTGTTTCAAGACTCGTTTTGTAATTTTGTTTAGAATTTCTTATTGTGTTAGTTTTATGTGTTGGAACTGACATACGGGAACTGTGACGTCACGGACTGTAGCACTTTAAATGCGCTGCACAATACAAAATTCCACAGCATGGCTCCTCTAGTATATACACTCCTGGAAATTGAAATAAGAACACCGTGAATTCATTGTCCCAGGAAGGGGAAACTTTATTGACACATTCCTGGGGTCAGATACATCACATGATCACACTGACAGAACCACAGGCACATAGACACAGGCAACAGAGCATGCACAATGTCGGCACTAGTACAGTGTATATCCACCTTTCGCAGCAATGCAGGCTGCTATTCTCCCATGGAGACGATCGTAGAGATGCTGGATGTAGTCCTGTGGAACGGCTTGCCATGCCATTTCCACCTGGCGCCTCAGTTGGACCAGCGTTCGTGCTGGACGTGCAGACCGCGTGAGACGACGCTTCATCCAGTCCCAAACATGCTCAATGGGGGACAGATCCGGAGATCTTGCTGGCCAGGGTAGTTGACTTACACCTTCTAGAGCACGTTGGGTGGCACGGGATACATGCGGACGTGCATTGTCCTGTTGGAACAGCAAGTTCCCTTGCCGGTCTAGGAATGGTAGAACGATGGGTTCAATGACGGTTTGGATGTACCGTGCACTATTCAGTGTCCCCTCGACGATCACCAGTGGTGTACGGCCAGTGTAGGAGATCGCTCCCCACACCATGATGCCGGGTGTTGGCCCTGTGTGCCTCGGTCGTATGCAGTCCTGATTGTGGCGCTCACCTGCACGGCGCCAAACACGTATACAACCATCATTGGCACCAAGGCAGAAGCGACTCTCATCGCTGAAGACGTCACGTCTCCATTCGTCCCTCCATTCACGCCTGTCGCGACACCACTGGAGGCGGCTGCACGATGTTGGGGCGTGAGCGGAAGACGGCCTAACGGTGTGCGGGACCGTAGCTCAGCTTCATGGAGACGGTTGCGAATGGTCCTCGCCGATACCCCAGGAGCAACAGTGTCCCTAATTTGCTGGGAAGTGGCGGTGCGGTCCCCTACGGCACTGCGTAGGATCCTACGGTCTTGGCGTGCATCCGTGCGTCGCTGCGGTCCGGTCCCAGGTCGACGGGCACGTGCACCATCCGCCGACCACTGGGGACAACATCGATGTACTGTGGAGACCTCACGCCCCACGTGTTGAGCAATTCGGCGGTACGTCCACCCGGCCTCCCGCATGCCCACTATACGCCCTCGCTCAAAGTCCGTCAACTGCACATACGGTTCACGTCCACGCTGTCGCGGCATGCTACCAGTGTTAAAGACTGCGATGGAGCTCCGTATGCCACGGCAAACTGGCTGACACTGACGGCGGCGGTGCACAAATGCTGCGCAGCTAGCGCCATTCGACGGCCAACACCGCGGTTCCTGGTGTGTCCGCTGTGCCGTGCGTGTGATCATTGCTTGTACAGCCCTCTCGCAGTGTCCGGAGCAAGTATGGTGGGTCTGACACACCGGTGTCAATGTGTTCTTTTTTCAATTTCCAGGAGTGTAGTTTTCCGTTTTCCAATTATTTTTGGTAAAAGGTAATTACAAATATATTTATACAATTTCAGATTCATTTTGCGACTATATTTATCATATAACAATTACTTAAGCACACCATTTGCATTCTTTATGTTAAAAGTACAACTAGGACATGAACGATAGCTTCAGAATAAGAAACCAGTTTACATACAAAAAATGGAAAAGGACAACAATAATAAAACATAACAGTTCGAGTTGTAGTTCTACTGTTGAAAAGTATTCCTAAATATTTTACCTAAGTGCAATGTAAAGACATCCTTATATCGTTCGCTCGCAGGTGAAAATCTTCTCTACTTCCTGGGTTTAGGTATGAGGCTCTCACCCTTTGTTTCCTATTTCTTCCAGGTAATCGCAACATTCAGCTCTCCATTTCTCGCCGAGAAAACCTCAACTCCTGCGTGGCTTTCGCATTAAAAGCCCAAGTCTCAATGCCAAAGGAAAAACTGGAGATACCTTTTTTGATTGCAAACATACATTCACATAGATCGGAAGCTTTGTTCTAAAAATTCTGGCTAGTTTACCAAAAGGTCCCCAGGCCATTTCTACTCCATTGGTGGTTTATTTTTCTGCTCATCTAGTTGATGATTTTAATGGTCTATACCAGAACTCAGCTGTTTTGTTTACCAATTTTTTGATGATACAAGTTTTAGTGTAATTGTATTTGATTTCTGTGCTCAGTTTTAAATTTATTCTGTTACGCTCTTTTATTTGCTATTGATGTCGATCTGCACTAAAAGTAAATAGTAGAGTGGCATTAACATAACGTGGATAGTTTCCATGTATTCCATAACATGTATTCGACCTTTTTTCTCTCACTTTATGAATACGCAAACTTCCACTGTGTCGCTAAGAATAGTGTTGGTCATACGGAATTTCCTTTCCCACTTCTGATCATTTCCGAATTTCTCACTATCTCGATGAAATCCGATAGAAAAAAATTCCAATACAAACTACGGTGTTGACAAAAATCTGTTGTACTCTGATAACACAGATTCTACTCAGTGCGCGGTTTCTCGACAGCTGTTATGGGAGATTCAACGCTTTCTCAGTATCTCTTAATTCCATAAATAATAGCAATTCATCTTCATTGATTTATTCTACGCTTTCATTATCGGCACGAACATAGTCTATTGTTCCCCATCCATTTCTAAAACCTGCTCGTTGCTTTGGGTAATCCAAATGCAGTGTTTCCCTATGAGACTAAATTTTTTGTGGATTTCCTGTAAATTAGAGGTGACAGATGGGTGTTTAACTTTTTATGTCATTTAGTATGTTTGTGTTTGGGTTTGTGTGTATGTGTGTGTGTGTTGTGTGTGTGTGTGTGTGTGTGTGTGTGTGTGTGTGTGTGTGTGTGTGTTTGTGAGTGCGTGTGTATGTAGGTCTTTTCAGTTTCAGTTACTCATGAAAGTAAGTATACATTTTTATATATCTGATGAACGGAAGGAGATGTAGACGGTACAAGTGGCTTAGTTTTTCTAAGGACTGACATCGTAACGTCGCTGAAGGCATAAGGTGCATCTAAAACACTCGAGTTTTGTTTTGCCGCTACATTAACGTAAAAGGCTTTTGCTTTTCTTTTCGCTATTAGTGCACATTCGACGTACTGGTAACTCATAAGTTCTGTGGTATACACTTGACGATGTACGGGACGAATCTATTTTAGACGTTCAACGTAGCCATTTCAACGTAAATACTTTTATTATTATCGAATGGTCATTTTCAGCAATCAACTTATTCTATGTAGAAAAAGATAGTTAATGGACAACGTACTTGTTTGGGATCTTTGAAGGTCTTTAGCAGAACAGAAGCGTAGATATTTAGTGTCGATCCACGTGAACTTTATAGATTAGCATGTACTATACGCGCCGATTGTCCTGTACCATGCATCCGACAAACAAACCTGTGAAACCGACCCCCCATTTTATCCCTGAAGTCTGCTTCATGGAAATGTAACAGGTGGAAATCAAATTTCCTGCTGGAAAATTGGACGGAAAATGTGGAGGTCTCCAAATTCATTCGGGGAAATAACTTCACCATTTGACGTACAGAGGTAAATGATTTCCACCGTCTCATCCTGATACGCGCTAGAAAATTATTCTACTTCCCAAGTTGAGTGTGTGCCTTCCCATATTGCAACAAGTAGGATGAATATAGCCCAGCCGGAATAGACACGAAATATATAAGTTTTATCCTATCAGTTGCTCGCACGAACTAACTTTTACTTCTTTTAGAACATCTGGTTAATAATATCATATTTCCTCCATTATATTAGATTGCTTAAGCAGTAGCGTGATCAATACCGTTATTTTCAGTTTTACTGATTCTAATAAAATATCCATTACTATGCAGATGAGAACAATTGCCATGAATAATTAAGAGATCTAAATTATTACTGAGGCGTCGAGATGCCCCATTTCATTTCTAATTACCTCTTAGTTATGTGAGCATGCAGATGTATTATTGTTTAATATAATAACGTGATAATAATTTTTCCTATTAACAGTTTCATCTTACTGTGCTCAAATAACAACATTTCATTTACAGGAGAATGGAAGGACTGTAAGACGCAGAACAGGGAACAAAGTCAATACTGGTACAAAGATACATTAGAAGGTAGGTATGAAAAGGCAAATCTGACATCTGTAGCTCCAGAAGAAGATTTTGACAGTGATGACTCCTAAACGCTGTTTCAAATTCTGAGGGCAGTAGGTATAATATTCAGAGAGTGGAACGTTATCTAAAACTTGTGCAGACACCAGACTGCAATTATGAGGTCAAAGGACGTACAAGGCTGTCAGTACGTGAGAATGGATTGAATGGAGATTGTCGTCTATCTACACGTTGTGGAAACAGTAAATCAAACGAAGTGGAAGTTAAGAAAAATGAATTAAAAGTTCTTCTGAAAATGTAGAAACGTTAATGTTTGACGATAAGGGTGTATTTTTGTCAGAGAAGGTAAATGTCTTCAGAAATCAATTGAACTCAGTAGATTATGTCTTGAAAAGTGGTCATAATATTAATGGCTAAAAAGTAAAACAAAAATGGTAAAATGAAATAGGACTAATTGAAATGAGAGTAGGGAATTAGATTACGAAATGTGACATCAAAAGTAATCGAGTAGTCTTAGTATTTGGGGAGCAAAGTAACTAACGATTTCAGAAGTGCAGAAGATATAAAATGCAAACCCATTACTGTAACAAGAAGTTTCTGAGAGACAGAGGTATTTTAACATCTAATATAAATGTAACGAAGTCCTTTCAGAAAATATTAATAGCACATGTAGTCTGGCAAAGAAATGAAACGTGGACAATTAAGGGTATATGGCTCTGAGCACTATGGGACTTAACATCTATGGTCATCAGTCCCGTAGAACTTAGAACTACTTAAACCTAACTAACCTAAGGACAGCACACAACACCCAGCCATCACGAGGCAGAGAAAATCCCTGACCCCGCCGGGAATCGAACCCGGGAACCCGGGCGTGGGAAGCGAGAACGCTACCGCACGACCACGAGATGCGGGCTAAGGGTATATGTAAGAAGAGAATAGTTTAAAGCGTGATGCTGCAGAGCGATACTGAAAATCAGATTGGGTCACTAATAAAGAAGTACTGAATAGAATTTGGAAGAAAAAAAAATATATCACACACCCCGTACGTTAACAGAAGGGACGGTATGGGAGGTAATATTCTGTATCACCAAAGAAGAGTCAGTTTGGTAATGGGGGGGGGGGGGCGATTGTCTTTTTCTGGAGTGGGGGAAGGTAAAAGCTGTCGCGGGAGATTAAGGTTTCATTTCAGAAAGAAGGTTGAAATGGATGTAAGTTACAATAGTTATGCAGAGATTAAGAGGTTTGCACAGGATAAACTAGTGTGGAGGGCTACTTCAAACAAGTCGCTGTAATAATTGGAACTAGAAGTGTTTGTACAAGTTCCTTTTTCAGCTGAAGAGGTGTGAGACATTTATATTTTTGTAGGGTATGGAGAGATGCTGATGCCTTCTTGCACATTGCGGTTACGTGCTCAGTCCAGTTTAAATTTTCATCTTTTAGTACTCTTTCACTCTTTGCTGAATGAGAGAAGTTGACATTTTGACCAGTTCTGGGTTAAAAACTAAAGGAATTCCTGATATTTCCAGCTAATGAACCTAGAATGACCAACCTGTACCGCTTGGGTTTCGGATGGATTGAGCTTTAACCCTACGTCTTGCTTCCGTTTTAATAGTGCGCACATATCGGTACTGAGATTGTCGAGTTAGAAGAGTTAGAGGACAAGATTCATATCGAAGCGTGCTCATGTGGGATATTCGTGTCCGCTCAAAAAAATGGTTCAAATGGCTCTGAGCACTATGGGACTTAACATCTATGGTCATCAGTCCCCTAGAACTTAGAACTACTTAAACCTAACTAACCTAAGGACAGCACACAACACCCAGCCATCACGAGGCAGAGAAAATCCCTGACCCCGCCGGGAATCGAACACGGGAACCCGGGCGTGGGAAGCTCGAACGCTACCGCACGACCACGAGATGCGGGCCTGTCCGCTCAATATGCAGTTTCCAAAGAACAACCAAAATGTTAATCTTAATTCAATATGTTATTTTTATGAGATCGTATTTGTCATTTTTTTATATTACGGGGAAAACCGGCCCCCGTGATATGGAGGAACGGGCAGCAAGGTATTTTGTTTTCTCCTTTAGCAGAGAACATGATCCACAGTGGTGTCAAGGAATGGCGTGAGTGGCGTGGCCTTGGGGTAGGGCCGATGCGCAGTGGAAATACGTGACCAGAGTGTGAGATGAGACACCGGCGCCTGTTTCCTACGCAACGGAGGGAGGTCCATATTGCGTAATGAGGGGCATTACAGGAAGTCAAGGGCAATGGTGTTCAATCAAAAAACAGGAGTACTAGTTAAAAGAAAGGGGGGGTCAAGAAAAGTGACCAGTGAGGCGAAAATGACTTAGAGAAACAACTGAAGGATTCTAAAGCAAACAAATCACCAGGTCCGGATTCAATTCCACTTCGATTTTACAAAGAGTACTCTACTGGTACCTACCTTGCATGTACCGTGACTCTCTCGCCCAGCGCAGAGTCCCAGGCATCTGGAGAAAAGCGCACGTGACTCCAGTATATAAGCAAGTTACAAGAACGGACCCGCAGAATTACAGACCAATAAGCCTAACTTCCATTTCCTGCAGAATACTTGAACATATTCTCAATTCGAATATAATAAACTTTCTTGAGACTGAGGAGCTTATGTGCACGATGCAGCATTGTTTCAGAAAGCATCGCTCGTGCGAAACCCAAATTGCCAGAACTATGAATGAAGGGTGACAGGCGGATTCCATATTTCTAGATTTCTGAAAAGCGTTCGCTACCGTGCCCCGTTGCAAGCTGTCAACAAAGATACAGGGTGTTTCAAAAATGACCGGTATATTTGAAACGGTAATAAAAACTAAACGAGGAGCGATAGAAATACACCGTTTGTTGCAATATGCTTGGGACAACAGTACATTTTCAGGCAGACAAACTTTCGAAATTACAGTAGTTACAATTTTCAACAACAGATGGCGCTGCGGTCTGGGAAACTCTATAGTACGATATTTTCCGCACATCCACCATGCGTAGCAATAATATGGC
The DNA here is from genome assembly GCF_023864275.1 of Schistocerca cancellata. Lineage (NCBI taxonomy): Eukaryota > Metazoa > Arthropoda > Insecta > Orthoptera > Acrididae > Schistocerca > Schistocerca cancellata. The sequence continues at coordinate 59,653,797 of NC_064626.1, read as the reverse complement.
GTAGTCTCTGAATGAAATTACCCGAAACCTTTGACAACGTGTCTGGCGGAATGGCTTCACATGCAGATGAGATGTACTGCTTCAGCTGTTCAATTGTTTCTGGATTCTGGCGGTACACCTGGTCTTTCACGTGTCCCCACAGAAAGAAGTCACAGGGGTTCATGTCTGGCGAATAGGGAGGCCAATCCACGCCGCCTCCTGTATGTTTCGGATAGCCCAAAGCAATCACACGATCATCGAAATATTCATTCAGGAAATTAAAGACGTCGGCCGTGCGATGTGGCCGGGCACCATCTTGCATAAACCACGAGGTGTTCGCAGTGTCGTCTAAGGCAGTTTGTACCGCCACAAATTCACGAAGAATGTTCAGATAGCGTGATGCAGTAATCGTTTCGGATCTGAAAAATGGGCCAGTGATTCCTTTGGAAGAAACGGCGGCCCAGACCAGTACTTTTTGAGGATGCAGGGACGATGGGACTGCAACATGGGGCTTTTCGGTTCCCCATATGTGCCAGTTCTGTTTATTGACGGAGCCGTCCAGGTAAAAATAAGCTTCGTCAGTAAACCAAATGCTGCCCACATGCATATCGCCATCATCAATCCTGTGCACTATATCGTTAGCGAATGTATCTCGTGCAGCAATGGTAGTGGCGCTGAGGGGTTGCCGCGTTTGAATTTTGTATGGATAGAGGTGTAAACTCTGGCGCATAAGACGATACGTGGACGTTGGCGTCATTTGGACCGCAGCTGCAACACGGAAAACGGAAACCCGAGGCCGCTGTTGGATCACCTGCTGCACTAGCTGCGCGTTGCCCTCTGTGGTTGCCGTACGCGGTCGCCCTACCTTTCCAGCACGTTCATCCGTCACGTTCCCAGTCCGTTGAAATTTTTCAAACAGATCCTTTATTGTATCGCTTTTCGGTCCTTTGGTTACATTAAACCTCCGTTGAAAACTTTGTCTTGTTGCAACAACACTGTGTTCTAGGCGGTGGAATTCCAACACCAGAAAAATCCTCTGTTCTAAGGAATAAACCATGTTGTCTACAGTACACTTGCACGTTGTGAACAGCACACGCTTACAGCAGAAAGACGACGTACAGAATGGCGCACCCACAGACTGCGTTGTCTTCTATATCTTTCACATCACTTGCAATGCCATCTGTTGTTGAAAATTGTAACTACCGTAATTTCGAAAGTTTGTCCACCTGAAAATGTACTGTTGTCCCAAGCATATTGCAACAAACGGTGTATTTCTATCGCTACTCGTTTAGTTTTTATTGCCGTTTCAAATATACCGGTCATTTTTGAAACACCCTGTACAACACAACTAAGACAAAATTTCCGGTTGGTGTGATGATTGGCAGTTAGCCCTAAACGTGGAAAAATGTAGGTTAATGCGGGTGAGTAGCAAGATCAACACTGGAATGTTCGAATACAGTATTACTAGAATCCTGCTTGACACAGCCAAGTCATTTAAAGACCTGGGCATAGCGTTGCAAATCGATATGATGTGGAACGAACGTGTGAGACCTGTGGTAGGGAAAGCGAATCGTCGACTTCGGTTTATTGGGAGAATTTGGAAAGAGTTGTTCACCTGTAAAGGAGACCGCATGAAGGACGCTGGTACGACCTGTTCTTGAGTACTGATAGATTATTTGGGATCCGTACCAGCTCGGATTGAAGGAAGACATGAAACAGTTCAGAGGTGAGCTGCTAGATTTGTTATCGGTACGTTCGAACAACACATGTTACGGAGATGCTTCGGTAGCTCAAATTTGAATCCCTGGAGGGAGGGGGACGTTCTTTTCGAAAAACACTATTGAGAAAATTTAGAGCACCTGCATTTGCAGCTGTCTGCCGATCGATTCTACTGCCACAAACATACATTGCGCGTAAGGACCACGAGAATAAGATACGAGAAATTAGGACTCATACGGAGGCATACAGACAGTCTTCTTTCCCTCTCTGTACTTGCGAGTGCAACAGGAAAGGAAGTGACAAGTAGCGGTAGAGGGTACCCTCCGCCATGCACCGTACGGTGGCTTGCGGAGTGTCATTATTTTTCATGCAATGTTAACCTCACCGAAACCCCTATAGATTATTGTATCCAATGTTGAAGAACCGTAAAGGCACAAGGAACATAGAGGTAATGGAAAGGTTAGCTGTCTAAAGGGCGAAAGGCGTGAGCAGTTCATTTTCTAGTCACACAGGTAGGCGATTTGTGCGCCCTAGCTATTTGGAGATTTTTTCATTATTTAGGTACACAGTCTTCTACTCTACGTCGTTCTGTTCTTATCCTGTTAGTATTTGGATTGAAATATTGACAAATAGTACATTAATCATAGAACTTCAGCATGAGCAAAGATTAAATTCTGCCATCTGTGTAGATTTTTATGTTGCGGTCCTCACTCTGAAAAATGATTTGACGCACCTCTCCATGCTGATCTACCCTGTGCGAATACAATCGTCCCTTCATGACCTCTACACCTGCTACGTGTAATCGAGCCTTCGTGTACCTCTAAAATTTTACCCCCTTACACTTCCCTCCACCACCGAGCTGACGACTTTTTGATGCCTCAGGATGAGTCCTGGCAATCGATTGCTCTTTCAAAAGAGACTGCGCCTTCTACGTCTACATCCACGTTTATATCTACATCCACACGATTACTCTAAAGCTCATAATTAACTGCCTGCCTGAGTGTTCAATGCACCACTTTCAAGCTACCTAACTGTCGTTCCACTCTGGAACAGTACACGGGAAATACCTTCCCGTGGAAGCTCTGGTTTTTCGTATTTTATTACGATGATCATTTCTCCCTATGTAGGTGGCGTCAACAAAATATTTTCACAATCTGAGGAGAGAGTAGGCGATCGACATTTCATGAGAAGGTCCTCCCGTAACGAAAAACGCCTTTCTTGTAATGGCTGTCACCTCAATTCGTGTATCATATACGTGGCACTCTCTCCTCTCTTCCGAGATGATACAAATCGAGCTGCTCTTCTTTGAACATTCTTCATGTCCTCCGTCAATTCTATTTGATGAGGATCACACACTGCACGGTAGTACTCCAGAAGAGGTCAGACAAGCGTAGAGTAAGCACACCTGTTACATTTTCTAGGTATTCTGACAATAAATCGCAGTCACACAATTGAGACGATACTCCAAAGGCATGCAGTTTGGTTGCAAGCCGCTTGTGAAGAACGGAGAGAAAAGCTTTTTGGAAATTTAAACACATGGAATCAATTTGACTTCCCCTGTCGATGGCACTCTTTACTTTGTGAAAATAGAGCTCGCTGCGTCGCAAGAACGTTATTTTCTGAAACCGTGCTGGCTATTTGTCCATAAATCGTTTTCTTCAAGGTGATTCACAGTGTTCGAGCACAAGATCTTAGCCAGAATTGACATTAGTGGTGTGGATCTGTAGTTCAACGGATTACTCCACTTTCCTTTCTTGGGTATGGGTGTGGCTTGTGCAACTTTCCAATCTTTGGGTATGAATTTTCCTACGAGTAGGTGACTGCATACGATGGCTAAATACTGAGCTATTGTATCGGCATATTATGTGTTGTGGATTGGCAAGACAGCCAACCCACTATGAGGAAGCCGAAAGGCACGCGTTTAAGCTCACGCAGGCTGGCATGAGGTCTGGAACAGGGCACGGAAATGAGACTAGTAAAAAACGTACGTAGCTTCTGGAACACTTAACTTTAATCCATAATTGGTGAACATCGCTCTTGACGGTACATGTTTTACAGCATCAATAGTAACTGGTAATGGCGCCTTGCTAGGTCGCAGCAAATGACGTAGCTGAAGGCTAAGCTAACTATCGTCGCGGCAAATGAGAGCGTAATTTTTCAGTGAACCATCGCTAGCAAAGTCGGCTGTACAACTGGGCGAGTGCTAGGAAGTCTCTCTGGACATGCCGTGTGGCGGCGCTCGGTCTGCAATCACTGACAGTGGCGACACGCGAGTCTGACGTATACTAACGGACCGCGGCCGATTTAAAGGCTAACACCTAGCAAGTGTGGTGTCTGGCGGTGACACCACATTATGAAACGAACCTGACTGGTATACCATCTGCACCGCAGTCTTGCTTGACTTTATTAAGTGTTTCAAATTGATTGACTACACTGACGATATCTACTTCTAAGTTACTCATGTTGGTAGTTGTCCTCGATTAGAATTCTGAAAATTTACTTCCTCTTCTTTTGTGAACGAATGTCGGTTAAACGTGTTTAGCAACTTTGTTTTAGCGGCAATATCATCAATAACATCACCATTGTTATCGCACTGCGACAATTGCGTGATACCGCTGGTATACTTCACATACGGCCAGAATCTCTCTGAGTTGTCTGCCAGACTTCGAGAGAGAATTTGATTTTTCGAGGATATTAAAAACATCTCGCGTTGAACATCGTGCTAAATTTCAAGATCCAGTAAAACATCGCAAATCTTGAGGATTTTACGTTCTTTTAAATTTAGTATGCTTTTCTTGTTGTTTCTGCAAAAGTGTTCTGACCTGTTTCGCGTATAATGGGGGATCTGTACCATCTGATATTAATTTCATTGGTACGTTTCACTCGTTGCCATCGATACTACCTCTCTGAATTTAAACTACATCTGGTCTACGCTTACGTGGTGAGATTGGAAGGAGTGGAGATTGTATCTTAGAAAGGTGTCAAGAAAATATTTATTTTAATGGATATATCTTGCGTTTATTTTTGGTGAGTTCAGTAGCTGTGGTACTCACTGTAGCTATAATAATCTTGTGGTTTCTAATCCGTGTATCTGTCATGATGCTCACTGATTGGTCAAGATAATTTGTTGCTAAGAGGTCACGTTTGAACTTCCTTCTTTCTTCAATTTGGATTAGTACCTCATCACTGAATATTTAATCAGCCCATTTTCTCTTCAGTTTTCTTTTGTAGCACCAAATTTCCAAAGTTTCTGTTTCCTTCTTTCTGAACTCTTCAGCGTTCGTGTTTCACTTCCGTACAAAGCTAGACTCCAGATGAATAGATTCAGAAAAGACTTCTAACATATAAACATGTATTAGTTGTTAACATATTTCACTTCTTCACTAATATTTTCCTTGCTATTACCAGGCTGCGTTATCATTTTCTCTACTTAGGCTCTGAGTTATTATTTAGCTGCTCAAATACCAAAACTCATCCGCTGCTTATAGTGTCTCAGTTCCTAAGCTAATTTCTTCAGCATCACCGCTTTTAACTGGACTACATCAAGTCACCTTCGTTTTACATTTGTTGTTGTTCATATTATAACCTTTTCCGTTCAGAAGCTCTTCCAAAATCCTTTATCTTGTCTGACAGAACTACAGTGTCACTAAGTAAACCTCATAGTCCTTACACATTCAGTCACATTAAATAAAGTTAAAAACTCTCCTTGGTTTCCTTCACTGGTTGCTCAATGTACCGACTGAATAACATCGGGAACAGGCTACAAATCTGTCTCACTCAGTTCTCAGCAACTGCTTCCCTTTCATGTTCTTCGACACTTACAACCATAATCTTGTTTCTGTACACATTTTGAATACTCTTTCGTCCTTGTATTTTACAACAACTACCTTCAGGCTTTCACTGGTTGCTCAATGTACAGACTGAATAACATAGGGAACAGCCTACAAATCTGTCTCACTCCGTTCACAGCAACTGCTTCCCTTTCATGGTCTTCGACAGTTATAACCGCAATGTTGTTTCTGTACACATTTTGAATACTCTTTCGTCCTTGTATTTCATAACAACTACCTTCAGGCTTTCATAGAGTGTGTTCCATTGTCAACAGACCCCCATAAATCTTAAAACTATTAACGTGTAATGTTTTCCTTTGACGAATCCTGCAAAATAAGTTGTAGATGCAGTATTTCTCTGGAACTCAAGATGATCTTCCCCGGGGCCGGCTTCGACCAGTTCTTTCATTCTTCTGTAAGTAATGCGTTTCAGTGTTTTGCAACTACGACATATTAAACTGATAGATCGGTAACATTCATAGATGTCGGGCCTACCTATTTTTGGAATTCGAATCATCACGCTGCTCTGGAACTTTGAAGGTATTGGCCTTTCGTGAGCAGCTTCCCCCCAAGGTGAACGCTTTTATCGTGGTCGGCTGGGGCAAAGTTCGTAGTGAACCTGAGATAATGTCATGTAGTCTTTGAGCCTTGTTTCGACTTAGGTGTGTCGGTGTCCTCTCAAACTCTTCTTGTTCGTCATATCTCTCGCCTGATATTCATTTACATCCATATCCGTTTTCTTCAAGTTTATTTTTCTTTGTAGCCTCCTATGTATTTCAACCTTCTTTCAGTTTTTCCTACTTTGCTTAATACTGGCTAGCTATGTGAGCTCTAATACTCATACAGCTGCTTGCCTTTTCTCAAAACGTAACGGTCATTTTCTATCGGCAGAATATAGCTTTCCCACAACCATTCATGTTCCTTCAAGTTAGGATTTCTCCTATATCCATACTTGCTAGCCAGTTTGCATTTTCTGGCAGTAGCAATATGTATTATCTTTTGCTTGCTTCCCACTGTATTATTAAATTTTCTCGTTTCATCAGTTAAATTCGATATCTCATTAACCAAGGATTTTGTCTCTCTGCCTATGTCATCGTCTGCTCCTTTCACTATTTGATCTCTCAAAATCAGCCATTTTTCATCTTTTTTATTTCTTTGTCCTCGCAAAGTTATTTTGTGTTTAAAATTCAGTTTCTCAATTTCTAATTTAAAACTGTATAAGCAATCTGATCTCTATCAGCGTCTCTTGGTCTCTTTCACGTACGTGCCCTTCCCTCATGACACATAAATCAAATGACTGCAACGGTTCAACTACGCTCCGTGCAAAATTCCTCCAGAGGACAAAATAGTTCAAATGGCTCTGAGCGCTATGGGACTTAACATCTGAGGTCATCAGTCCTCTAGAACTTAAAACTATTTAAACCCAACTAACCTAAGGACATTACACACATCCATGCCCGAGGCAGGATTCGAACCTACGACCGTAGAACCGCTCGGCCGGTTCCAGGCTGAAGCGCCTAGAACCGCTCGGCCACTGCACTCGGCTCCAGAGGACATCCCCTGTCGTACCTATTCCGCACTCTACGAGTATATTCTCTTACCGTTTTCCTTCTCTTCTGTTTGCTACTGTCTGATTCCAGCGCTCAGTCTCAATTAAATTTTCATCTCCATTAATTCTTGGAACAATTCTGAACATCGTTTTGTGTTCCGGAGAAATGTACACACAAGCGAGGCTGTACTGACGATGCGAGGTATCTTAGGACGTAGGTTGAAAAGAAGAAAACCTACGTTTATATAATTCGTTGGTTTAGAGAGGGCTTTTGACAATGTTGGCTCAAAAACAGTTTTATAACTTCTGATTTTAGCAGGGACAAAAGTACAGGAAGAGAAATATTATTTACAGTTTGTTCAGAAGCCAGATGGCAGTTACGAGAGTCGTAGGAAAGGTTGTATGTAAGAAGGGATTGAGACAGATTTTTAGCGTATCCCGCTGTCAGCCAGTCTGTACAATGGACAAACTGTATAGGAAAGCAAAGAAAACTTAGAAAAATAAATTATAGTTCGTGGAGGTGAAATAATAACGTGTCCATTATAATTATCCGGGCTGTTATGCCGTGGTCGGTTGATGAATTCTGTGGTGATTCCCAACGTTTCGTCTCCGACTGCGGGAGACATCTTCAAGCGGGTCCGTAGCTTGATGGAAGGTCCAACACACACACTGGCTCGCTACTGACTGCCTCTAAATTCCGTGTCCGCGCGCCCCCGCGCCGCGGCGTGACGTCACGTGTTTTGAAATAATAACGTTGAGGTTTACCGATGAAACTGTAACTCTGTCAAGAAGGCAAAGGGTTTGGGGGAGCTGTTGAACGGAATGGACAGTGTTTTGGAAGGAGGTGATAAAATGAACATAGAGGAAAACAGTGTTAATGGAATTCAGCGAAAATAATTCAGGCAATGTTGAGAGAATTAAGTTAGGAAATAAGACACTAGATGCAGTATAAAAGTGTTGGTATTTGGGCAGCAAAAGAACTGGGGGTGGCCGAAGTAAAATGCAGACTGGCAACAGCAAGGAACGTTTTTTGAGAAGAGAACTTAGTTTATATAATATAAATTTAAATTAAAAAAAACTTTTACTGCCGAGATCGCAGTTAATACATATCCTGTTTACTAGTTTCAGCAAAGCTATATCTTCAGATCATGGGGATGGCATTATGAGTCTCATATCATATGATCTGGAAATGTCTGTATAACTTTGCCGAAATTAGTAATCAGGAAATGTATAATCGGTGATCTGGGCAATAAAACTTGCCGGCCGGAGTGGCCGAGCGGTTCTAGGCGCTACAGTCTGGAACCGCGTGACCGCTACGGTCGCAGGTTCGAATTCTGCCTCGGGCATGGATGTTTGTGATGTTCTTAGGTTACTTAGCTTTAAGTAGTTCTACGCTCTAGGGGACTCATGACGTCAGAAGTTAAGTCCCATACAGCTCAGAGCCATTTGAACCAATATAACTTCCGTTCTGGGAGTTATTTACTATGATATAGAGGTAGGTCTCCTTGTGACAATGTCAGGTGATTACAATAAATTTAAATGTTTGGATGTCTTCCATGGACGTATTTGTCTGGAGTGCAGCCTTGTACAGAAGTAAACCGTGGGCACTAAACCGTTCATGCAAGAAGAATATAAGTTTAGAAATTGGGTGCTAAAATTGGTGGATAGGTCGAATAAAGACATTCCGAAATGAATTTTGGAATAAAGAAATTTAGTCGAATAGAGACATACCAAAATGAATTGTCGAATATAGAAATTTATATTATAATGTGAGTATAAGAAGGTACTAGTTGATGTGATAAATCCTGACCCATCAAGGTATCGTCAGTTTGGTCGTGAAGCAAAGTGCGTGTGTTTTTGTGTGTATGTGTGTGTGTGTTTGTGTATGTGTGTGTGTTTGTTTGTGTGTGTGTGTGTGTGTGTGTGTGTGTGTGTGTGTGTGTGTGTGTTTGATTGTGTGTGTGTGTGTGTGTGTGTGTGTGTGTGTGTGTGTGTGTGTGTTTGTGTGTGTGTGTGATTGGGATTGGTGTGGTGATGGGACGGGGTGACAGCGGGATGTGGATGGGTTTATAAATGTAGAGCCAAAGGAAAGCTTGAATGCAGATAGCATGTAAGTCAAAGGGATGTCGTAGGTTGCAATAATTATGCAGAGATGAACATACAGTGAGCGAGGTAGCACAGTGGTTAGACCACTGGACTCACATTCGGCAGGACGACGGTTCGAACCAGGGTCCGGCCATCCTGATTTAGGTTTTCCGTGATTTCCCCAAATCGCTTCAGGCAAATGACGGTATGGTTCCTTTGAAAGGGTACTGCCGAATTCCTTCCCCATCCTTTCGTACTCCGATGGGACTCATGGCCTCGCTGTTTGGTCCCCTCCCTCCAAATCAAGCGATACAGAGACTTACACATGAAAGGTTAATTTGGGAAGCTTCCATAAACGAGTCTTCGAACTGAAGACCACACCACCACCACCAACAACAACAACAAATAGCCACGTGTAATGAAGACAGACGTCACAAGAACACCCAGAGGTAACAATTACGGCTGAGAGTCGAACATGTGGGCGAACCTATATGTTGATTTGCTCATTAAAGGCTTCGTATCTGTTAAAACTAAATAACCACCGTGTGTTTTGCTTGCTTCTTTTCTGTTGATCGAGGCGAGTGTTGTAGCGGTGGTTGCAGTATCGTGCGCTTTGTGAAAGTGTATTATTGCCATGCCTTTGTGAGTTTCCTCTTGTCTGGGACACTTTTGTTTAAAGGCCAGCGTGGCAGAAAATGCCTTTGTAATGCTCTGTTTCCGTGAGCCAGTTTTAATGGACGGTGTTAGAAGGTTATATCTCTAATAGGTTCTGTAACGTCGCATAGAACTCCTAGAGAAAGCGTGTTCTAACATTATGTTTATCTACGAAAGGTCTTTGCGTTATAGTACCAAGCACAGATTATGACGAAATTCATGTCAAGCAAGATAGTTACAGGCCATTGCGTCTCCACAGTAAATTATCTTTATGAAATACTTCAGTCTGTACTTGCTTGCAGGCTACGCTTTATCCTTCCCTGGATTGCTTTTATTAAAGTTTCTCGACGTACTATGCAAGGTGAGAAGCAGTGTTGTCTGAGTGCTGCCTTAATCCTGGATTCTGTCACCAGCGGGAGGAATTAGGCGAGCATAATATTATTATAAAGTGGTTCTCGTTCTCGGTATGGCTTGTGATTTCACGAGTTTCGGTATCCGAAATTCCAGAAGTGTTTGAGAATACGTACAGAAGGTATGAGGCTGGTTTTACTGCACAGGGACGTCGTTTTCAGCACCAGCTTTAAACAGCGTCAACCTTGATGTCGGCACACTGAACCTAGGTACATTATCAGCTCAGGAAAGACGCGCCACCCGTCACTAGCACACAACCTGTACGAACTTCGGGCTTGTGCTTACATCGAATATGAATCGCCCTTTGTAGTCCTATTTAAGCATCAAGCATTTTTTTCGTTGCCATCTTTTAGCTGGGTTCCTGGCGAGAGGAACGAACGAAACTCGCGTATTTGAAATATTTCTGTAGAACTATCAGCCGTCATTGGCCAACCACCTTGCCGCAGTGGTAACAGCGGTTCCCGTCAGAACACCGAAATTAAGAGCTGTCGGGATGAGCTACCTCTTGGATGACCATACTGTCTCTCGAACGCTGTTTGCAAGTGGAGTGCATTCGCCTCTAGTGAGGCAAACTGAGAAGCTACTTAGCTGTGAAGTAGCGGCTCGGGTCTCGTAAACTGGCATACGGCTGGGAGAGCGGTGTGCTGACCACATGCCCCTGGATGCAGACCCAGTGACGCCTGTGGGGTGAGGATGACGCGGCGGCCAGTCGGTACCGTTGGGCCTTTTCTGGCCTGTTCGGGCCGGGTTTGGTTTTATCAGCTGTCATTACTAGCAAGAAGTTAAATTTTACGGTTTACACTTCACAGAGTCGGCTACGTAACGGATATACAAACGACTTTCAGCTTTTATGTATTTATTCCAATGCAACTCAGTTCCCTTGAAGCTACACTTATTTATTATATTTTGAAGTTTACCTCACGCATGTACGTCTCTTTTTGAGGTATCCGTCAGGCATGATTCATGAATGGATTGTCGGAAGTACTGCGTCTGTGGTTCTGTAAAGGGAGAGGCCTATAATGCGTCTGCCGTATAGTCTGATAATTCGTGTCAGGCACCCACTATTCCATCCACTGAAACGGAAATAAGAAGAAAAAGGTGCTACAACACATTAGGATTTTTAAGGTTCCTTACCTCAGTCGGTAAAAATGGAATTTACGACAGCAGCTGATAGTGGGCATTAACACAGATTAGTGGTTCCCAACCTATCTTAGACCATACCCCCGAGTGCAGTTTGATATTAGCTGGTACCCCCCCCCCCCCCATGCCATCCGTTACGCACTCCCTCCACTCCCCCGCGTTATTACCAGAACTAGCGCTTTACGAAAATATACCATGAAAAACTTTTCTTGGAACACCTTGTAACACCACAGCTCTTATGCTGTATGGATTTATTTTTTTTTTTTTTTTTTGCTTTATTTAATGTTACATTGTTGATCGTCTGTAAATGTGTTTGAAACGATAACATAAATTTGTGTACTCTTTTCTTTGTCAAACCTTTGATGTCGTGATTTGATTCTATGCAAAGTAGTGTATCTGTAATTTAAATTCTTTGTCCCATTTGGAGGGCACAAAACTTACCGTATATGATTGTAATTTTGTGTGAATAATTTTTTGTAGAAGTGTCAATATGTGAAAATGTTCTGTTTTATTTAATGTATTTGATTGCTGTTATGTAAATTGCTGATCCTCACTTAGGGCTCTTAGTTATTCTGTATGTAAAAGGTGTAGTGGTTCCCCTCGGGAACGGAACTGTGTAGCGCGCGCAAATTGTGGTTGGCTTAGGTGGAAAAGGTGGAACTGATAGTCAGTCGGGGACGAGCTACGAGTCGGGGACGAGCCAGCAGACGGAGACGAGCTACCAGTCGGTGACTGCCAAGTAACCGATGCATATTGTGATGATTCCGAGGGAGGCTTTTTCTGCTACTTTCCAATGCCTCGGATGGGTGGATAAATAGCTGGAACTATTCTGGAATTTGTATTAATAATCGCCACGAAGATATGATAGAGTCCGGCAATTCTACCTGAAATTCCACCTAACAACATGCAGTTGCCACCACATTGCGCAATCATTACATCGGAATACTATAATGATGTACAGTGAAGGATCAGCTTAATGGATGTGCTAATGTGCTGAAATATAAGGTAATTCATATCTGAATTTATGTACCTACCTTGATTTTACTCCTCATCATAACACCTCTCAGGGTCCTCTCCGTTTGAAGTGAAGTGATTACCGAGTGTCCTTACTGAAAGTACATTGAAACCCAGTTTTCTAATTGATGCCCTTTGAACATAGTAAAGAGAAAGTTAAAGTTAATGATGCTTGCTGAAATAATTTTCCTAGTAAAACTGCTTATTAAAGTGTTATTGCCAACTTCAAATTAAAATTTCTCAAGACAGTGGCTTATAGAGTTTTGCTTAGTAAATAATCACACTACTGCCTGTTGTTAATATCAGAAAGTGGGTCAGTATCTTACATTAATGTTAATTTTATGTTTCACGGTAGTAAAAGTAGAAAACTGCATAGCAGGAAATTATATGTTCATGATCACTAAGTGTTTATCTCTCTTGTGTGCATATTAACAGTATAAAGACCACTCAGTTTGTGTAAACCCTGAAAGTGATAGTGATTTTCTGTACGTGTTATAATTTTACAAATAGTTTTTGTCCTGCTCCAGTTGTTAGCTGCAACCTTAAAACATATGTGTGTCGGCGTTCATTGCACTCGCGTGTGGCCAAGTCTAGGTTGTGTTTTGTCCGTTATAGTTACTTATACCTATTTTCTTGAACGAGAATGTTAAACATTCTCTTGCCTAGTTAGGCTGGCGACCGTTTTCTTTATCAATTAAACAGTGCAGATAAACAAAATTTCGTTTGTTACCGTTCAAATATTAACGTAATTCTGACTTTCATTTTCCGATAAGCCACTTCCGTTAGGAACAACACGGTCAACATAACAAAATTCCTCTCAGAGGCTAACACAGATCTGTTGCTTTATACCATAATTATTAATCCAACAAAATAATTCTGTTTTGCAAATTGCCTCCAGTTTTGTGGTTATGGTATAACAGTAGCAGACAGGGAGTGTTATAACTTTGATTTTTATAATGATGAAAAATGATGCTATTTAGTTTGTAAGTGTGTGTGTGTGTGTGTGTGTGTGTGTGTGTGTGTGTGTGTGTGTGTGTGTGTGTATGTGTGTGTATGTGTGTATTTGTTAGCATGAATGACCACGGAATTCGTGGTGCATCGTAAGTTCTTCCCACAACCCCTTCTCAGATGAGAAAGCTACCTATCCACAGTGACGGCAGGCACTTGCTACACGACACACTTCTCCTGCATCAGTTGTTTCCACTGCGGCACTTGCTTGGCCTGCACTCTACAACCTCATTTAAAATCAACCAAGTTAAAATGTGTGCGCTATACGTTCCCAGTCACTTGGTTACGGCACTCCTCCCTTCTGAAATGGCAGAAATTGGAAGACTTCAGGCTGTTAACGCTTTGTATCTTATCACAGCCACTAATAGTAAAGTAATAATAATGATGACGATAGTAATAATAATGCTGTGTACAGCACTATATTAGCCCTCATTTAGTTATTGCTGTGTCGTTCTCTCAATTAATTCATTTATCTGTTTCGAAGCAAGTAATGAAGTAATTTTTGGATTATTGCAGATACTGTCTACAACTTGGTGAAAACATTTTCTTGATATATTTATTATTGGTAAGTACATATTCTCACTTTTATCATCAGCGATGTACGGGACAAAGCACAACATGTGTGTGTGTAGTGGGTGGAATTATGTGAGGAACCGGCAACTTCCGCCGCATTGATGCTGCTGATCCCATGGTACACGAAACGGGTCAGAACACTGTTGATGAAACAAAGAAACAATCACGCCATATTTAAACGAATCCAAAAATCCAAGACTGGCGATCTTTACATAAGCTCGAAATTTAACACGGGCTTTAACGCGAAATGTTTATAACAGTTTCCACAACGAAACTTTGTCTGTAAATCCGCCAGAAAATCCAATGAAATTCTGGTCGTATGTGAAGTACGCTAGTGACAAGACACAATCAATGCCTCCTCTGTAAGACAGCTATGGAAATACCGTCGACGACAGTGCTGCCAAAGCAGAGTTACTAAACACTGCCTTCTGAAATATCTTCACCAACGTAGATGAAGTAAATATTCCTGAATTCCAAAGAAGACGAAGTAAATATTCGAGAATTCGAATCAAGAACAGCTGCCAACATTAGCAATTTAGAACTAGATATCCTCAGAGTAGTGAATCAACTTAAGCACTTAATAAAATCAAGTCTCCCGGTCCAGACTGTTTATCATTTAGGTTCCTTTCAGAGTATGCTGATGCAATATCCCCATATTTAACAATCACATACAACTGCTTGCTCGACGAATGATCCGTACCCAAAGACTACAAACTTGGACAGGTCAGACCAATAATCAAGAAAGGCAGTAGGAGTAATCCACTAAATTACAGGCCAATATTATTAACGTGAATATGCAACAGGATTTTGGAAAATGTGTTGTGTTCGAACCTGATCAATTACCTTGAAGAGGACAATCTATTGCTACACAGTCAACACAGTTCTAGAAAACACCGTTTTTGTTGAACACAACTAGCTCTTTACACACGAAGTGTTGAGTGCCACTGACGATGGATTGAAAATTTATTCCGCATTTAGAGATTTCTAAAAGGCTTTGGCACTGTGCCACACAAGCGACTTGCAGTGAAATTGCGTGCCTATGGATTATTGTCTCCGTTATGAGACTGGATTCGTGATTTCCTCACATAGAGGTCACAGTTCGCAGTAATTGACGAAAAGTCATCGAATAAAATAAATGTAATTTCTGGCTTTCCTCAGGCTAGTGTTATAGGCCCTCTGCTGTTCCTTATCAATATAAATAATTTAGGAAACAATCTAAGCAACCGTCGTAGGTTGCTTGCAGATGATTCTGTCATTTATCGTTTCGTAGAGTCATCAGAAGATCAACACGAATTGCAAAACGTTTTAGAAAAGATACCCGTATGGTGCGAAAATCGGCAATTGACCGTAAGTAATGAAAAGTGCGAGGTCATCCGCATGAGTGTTAAAAGGAATCGATTAAGCTTCGGTTACACGATAAATCAGTCAAGTGTAAAAGATATAAATTGAACTAAATACGTAGGAATTACAACTACCAACAACTTAAATTAGAAAGAATACGTAGAAAATTTTGTAGGGAAGGCGAACCAAAAACCATGTTTTACTGGCAGAACACTTAGAAGACACAACAGATCTGCTAAAGAAATTGCCTACACTACGCTTGTCTGTGCTGTGCTGGAGTACTGCTGCGTGGTGTTGGATCCTTACTAGATAAGATTAACAGAGTACATAGAAAAAGTTAAAAAAGAGCAGCACGTTTTGAATTATTGCGAAGTAGGCGAGAGAGTGTTGCTCACATGATACAGGATCATCGGCGGACATCATTACAATAAAAGCGTTTCTTTGTTGCGGGGGAATCTTGTCACGAAATTTGAATCACCAACTTTCTCCTCCGAATACGGAAATATTTTGTTGACGCCAACCTGCACAGGAAGAAACGATCATCATAATAAAATAAGGGAAATACGAGCTCGCACTGAAAGATATAGGTGTTTGTTTGCTCAACACACTGTTCGAGATTGGAATAATAAAGAAGTATTGTCAAGATATGCGATGAAACCCCTGCCGGGCTGTTAAGTGCAATTTGCAGAGTATCCACGTAGATGTATATGTAGATGAAATATCTACGTACAGAATTCAATTCGTACGGTACGCTCAACAACGTGAGAGCTACTTGTCGCCCGCATCTCGTGGTCGTGCGGTAGCGTTCTCGCTTCCCACGCCCGGGTTCCCGGATTCGATTCCCGGCGGGGTCAGGGGTTTTCTCTGCCTCGTGATGGCTGGGTGTTGTGTGCTGTCCTTAGGTTAGTTAGGTTTAAGTAGTTCTAAGTTCTAGGGGACTTATGACCACAGCAGTTGAGTCCCATAGTGCTCAGAGCCATTTGAACCATTTTTAGCTACTCGTCTTATCTGGTATTTTTTATTTTTACGGACTTTTAGCGACAGAGAGTGTGGTGGGAAGACATTCGATTCACGAAACACGGCTAAGGTTTACGAAGATTAGAAAATGTTGAATGAACATAAAAAAAAGGTTCAAATGGCTCTGAGCACTATGGGACTTAACATCTATGGTCATCAGTCCCCTAGAACGTAGAACTACTTAAACCTAACTAACCTATGGACAGCACACAACACCCAGCCATTACGAGGCAGAGAAAATCCCTGACCCCGCCGGGAATCGAGCCCGGGAACCCGGGCGTGGGAAGCGAGAACGCTACCGCACGACCACGAGATGCGGGCTGAACATAAAAAAAGCTACAGCGATAAGGAAACTGACTATCACTGGAATAAACACTAAGGCTTCACGATTGCTTCCATCGTCGGTCGTATTGGACATCTGCAACGCTTCTCTTTCATCTCGCAGTTCTCACTTCCAGAATATTTCCTATGTTACTTATTCAGTGAGAACATCCGAGCAAAAATTAAGTTCCTCTCATTATTTCAGTTGCTTCTCTCTACGTGTCTACCTGATAAATGCCCACGGAAGCGAAATTAATCTGTCGGCCAGTACAAAGAGTTGGTCCGTACGGAGGATCAGCGCCCAGCTGTTTTCTTCCGTCCCTTTCAACTGGCGGTCTGAACGATGACGTCTGCGGTGTACTTCATACATCCAGGGCATCACAATGGAGACGCGTAAGCTGTGTGCACACGGGAGCGGACAGAATGGCCGCTTGCCGAAAGCGGATTACAGGCAGAGCTAGCCCAGGCATAGAGGGGAACAAAGGGACAGTGCATTGATCACCGTCGGCGAGAACAGGACCACGTCGTGGATGAGAAGAGCGGACAACATTAGGCGACGCCGTCGGCTGGCTGGTACGTAATGCGCCACTGTAACTAATGCGCCACGTGTAGCAAAGTTTCTTTGTCTCGTGCACATTGTCCCAAAAAAAAAAAAAAAACAGTGCTGCCACACAGTACCACATGCTAAGTGTAGATGCAGCTTCCCTCTTGTCACGCAGAACACATCTGCTGGTGGATGAATTGCGAGTGCATGATATATGATGCCTTCCATCTCACGACAGCATTTGGGACGGAAAATAAGAGAGTCGAGCGGTGCCTTGGCTCGAGATCACAATTAAAACCAAAATATCTACTAAATTCTAAGAAACTAGTTCAGCCCAATAGTTATTCCAAAGTCGTGAATTGTAAACATTCATTGTGGTACAAATAAAAACGAACAAGATTTTTGTGCATTAAGTTAGAGAAGCAAGGCACGATTTCTTCTCAGATGGCAATATCTTCATCTCAGAGGACAAAGCCTCCAAATGACTTAGCTATTTGTTGTGTATATTCCTACCTCAGTCTTCGACTTGTATATTGTCCTCTACCATTCTTTCAATCTGTGATTCCAAATATTTCTTCCCCTGACAGTTTATGTGGATCCTTGTCATCTCTTACAGATATATATATAACTTTTTTTTTCCATACTCCGCAAACCACCTGACGGTGTGTGGCGAAGGGTACCTTGAGTATCTCTATCGGTTCTCCCTTCTATTCCAGTCTCGTATTGTTCGTGGAAAGAAGGATTGTCGGTACGCCTCTGTGTGGGCTCTAATCTCTCTGATTTTATCCTCATGGTCTCTTCGCGAGATATACGTAGGAGGGAGCAATATACTGCTTGACTCTTCGGTGAAGGTATGTTCTCGAAACTTTGAAAAAAGCCGGTACCGAGCTACTGAGCGTCTCTCCTGCAGAGTCTTCCACTGGAGTTTATCTATCATCTCCGTAACGCTTTCGCGATTACTAAATGATCCTGTAACGAAGCGTGCTGCTCTCCGTTGGATCTTCTCTATATCTTCTATCAACCCTATCTGGTACGGATCCCACACTGCTGAGCAGTATTCAAGCAGTGGGCGAACAAGCGTACTGTAACCTACTTCCTTTGTTTTCGGATTGCATTTCCTTAGGATTCTTCTAATGAATCTCAGTCTGGGATCTGCTTTACCGACGATCAACGTTATATGATCATTCCATTTTAAATCACTCCTTATGCGTACTCCCAGATAATTTATGGTATTAACTGCTTCCAGTTGCTGACCTGCTATTTTGTAGCTAAATGATAAAGGATCTATCTTTCTGTGTATTCGCAGCACATTACACTTGTCTACATTGAGATTCAATTGCCATTCCCTTCACAATGCGTCAATTCGCTGCAGATCCTCCTGCATTTCAGTACAATTTTCCATTGTTACAACCTCTCGATACACCACTGCATCATCTGCAAAAAGCCTCAGTGAACTTCCGATGTCATCCACCAGGTCATTTCTGTATATTGTGAATAGCAACGGTCCTATGACACTCCCCTGCGGCACACCTGAAATCACTCTTACTTCGGAAGACTTCTCTCCATTGAGAATGACATGCTGCGTCCTGTTATCTAGGAACTCCTCAATCCAATCACACAATTGGTCTGATAGTCCATATGCTCTTACTTTGTTCATTAAACGACTGTGGGGAACTGTATCGAACGCCTTGCGGAAGTCAAGAAACACGGCATCCACCTGTGAACCCGTGTCTATGGCCCTCTGAGTCTCGTGGACGAATAGCGCGAGCTGGGTTTCACATGACCGTCTTTTTCGAAACCCATGCTCCAGAAAAGTCATTATACTCGAACACAATACGTGTTCCAAAATTCTACAACTGATCGACGTTAGAGATATAGGTCTATAGTTCTGCACATCTGTTCGACGTCCCTTCTTGAAAACGGGGATGACCTGTGCCCTTTTCCAATCCTTTGGAACGCTACGCTCTTCTAGAGACCTACGGTACACCACTGCAAGAAGGGGGGCAAGTTCCTTCGCGTATTCTGTGTAAAATTGAACTGGTATCCCATCAGGTCCAGAGGCCTTTCCTCTTTTGAGCGATTTTAATTGTTTCTCTATCCCTCTGTCCTCTATTTCGATATCTACCATTTTGTCATCTGTGCGACAATCTAGAGAAGGAACTACAGTGCAATCTTCCTCTGTCAAACAGCTTTGGAAAAAGACATTTAGTATTTCGGCCAGTCTGTCATCCTCTGTTTCAGTACCATTTTGGTCACAGAGTGTCTGGACATTTTGTTTTGATCCACCTACCGCTTTGACATAAGACCAAAATTTCTTAGGATTTTCTGCCAAGTCAGTACATAGAACTTTACTTTCGAATTCATTGAACGCCTCTCGCATAGCTCTCCTCACACTACATTTCGCTTCGCGTAATTTTTGTTTGTCTGCAAGGCTTTGCCTATGTTTATGTTTGCTGTGAAGTTCCCTTTGCTTCCGCAGCAGTTTTCTAACTCGGTTGTTGTACCACGGTGGGTCTTTTCCATCTCTTACGATCTTGCTTGGCACATACTCATCTAACGCATTATGTCACTTTTTCTAAACAGAAAAATCTTCCTACCCTTTTCAATATTCCTATTTACGGCTGAAATCATCGATGCCGTAACCGCTTTATGATCGCTGATTCCCTGTTCTGCGTTAACTGTTTCAAATAGTTCGGGTCTGTTTGTCACCAGAAGGTCTAATATGTTATCGCCACGAGTCGGTTCTCTGTTTAACTGCTCAAGGTAGTTTTCAGATAAAGCACTTAAAAAAATTTCACTGGATTCTTTGGCCCTGCCACCCGTTATGAACGTTTGAGTCTCCCAGTCTATATCCGGCAAATTAAAATCTCCACCCAGAACTATAACATGGTGGGGAAATCTACTCGAAATATTTTCCAAATTATCCTTCAGGTGCTCAGCCACAACAGCTGCTGAGCCAGGGGGCCTATAGAGACATCCAATTACCATGTCTGAGCCTGCTTTAACCGTGACCTTCACCCAAATCATTTCACATTCCGTATCTCCGTCAATTTCCTTCGATACTATTGCACTTCTTATCGCTATAAACACGCCTCCCCCTTCACTGTCCAGCCTGTCTCTGCGGTATACATTCCAATCTGAGTTTAGGATTTCATTACTGCTTACGTCTGGTTTCAGCCAACTTTCTGTCCCTAGTACTATATGGGCGTTGTGATTGTTTATTAATGAGAGCAGTTCTGGGACCTTTCTATAGTCGCTCCTGCAGTTTACTATTAGCTCATTAATATTGTTATTCCCTGTTGCATTTTGCCTACTCCTACCTTGCCGCGTCTCAGGAGGCGTCTTGTCGGGCCTAGGGAGGGGATTCTTTAACCTAAAAAACCCCCATGTGCACTCCACAGGTACTCCGCTACCCTTGTAGCCGCTTCCGGCGTGTAGTGCACGCCTGACCTATTCAGGGGGACCCTACATTTCTCCACCGGATAGCGGAGGTCGAGAAATTTGCACCCCAGATCTCCGCAGAATCGTCTGAGCCTCTGGTTTAAGCCTTCCACTCGGCTCCAAACCAGAGGACCGCGATCGGTTCTGGGAACGATACTACAAATAGTTAGCTCTGATTCCACCCCGCGAGCGAGGCTTTCCGCCTTCACCAATTCCGCCAACCGCCTGTACGAACTGAGGATGACCTCTGAACCCAGACGGCAGGAGTCATTGGTGCCGACATGAGCAACAGTTTGCAGTCGGGTGCACCCAGTGCTCTCTATCGCCGCCGGTAGGGCCTCCTCCACATCTCGGATGAGACCCCCCGGCAAGCAGACAGAGTGAACACTGGCCTTCTTCCCCGACCTTCCCGCTATTTCCCTAAGGGGCTCCATCACCCACCTAACGTTGGAGCTCCCAATAACTAATAAACCCCTCCCCCCGTGTGCCTGGTCGGACCTTGCTGAAGGAGCAGCCACATGTCCACTCACAGGCAGAGCGGGCGATGCCACACGGCCAGCCTCCACATTGACCCTCCGCCTCGTGCGGCGCGAACGCCGCTGAACCCGCCACTCCCCTTGGGGAGAGGTTGGCCCAACCGCGCCCGGTACCCGCGAAGATGTCTCGACAGCAGGGACAGTGGGTGAAGCATGTAACACCTGGGGTGTACCTTGCGACGCACCAGACTCCCCACTGCCTCTACACTCCGAGGCAGCAGCCTGAAGACGGCTGACCGCGGCCATCAACACGCTCAGCTGTTCGCGAACAGTGGCCAGCTGCTCCTGCGTACGTACACAGCAGTCACACATCCTATCCATCCTAAGGAATCAATTTACTGAACTTTCAGCACCTTTATACAGCACCTCAACTCAAAGCTATGATCACGTCTTTCATTATTATTATTGTCAATAGCACACTGTGCCGTTGAACTCATTTAAAGTTTCCGACCAAATATCGTAAATATTTGATATTTACAGCCGAAAGGGGGCGTATTGTGGCTACAAAAACTAGTACCGCAGATAACTAAAGTTCTTCATTGAGGACAAACTCGTGATGAAACATGTCGACACATCACAGACAAATTTCACCAGAACGTTTTGGGTTCCAAAAAACTTCTTACAATATTTTTGTCTCTTTGCATGACCGAACTGGTCTATCCATGCATGGACGGCGGTCCACCCACCGTCGCAGCCTTCTTCCAGTAGTGCCAGTTCCCAAGGTAGGTTGGGGAGCGTCTGTGAAGCATGTAACGTAGGAACTGAGGTACTGACGGAAGTAAAGCTATGAGGAGGGGTGGTGAATAGTACTTGAAAAGCTGAATGGACTTAATACTTGCCCGCGTAGGGCGAAACTCCCAGGTTCGAGTCTCGGTCTGACAGAGTTTTAATCTACCAAGAATTTCCTAATCGGCACGTACTCCACCGCGGAGTTGATATTTCATTGTAATTCATTGTACTTATCACCGCAGCCACCTTATTTACACTATATACTGATGGAGCACACAAATCTTTTTTGAGTAGACGCTAATTACAAACCTTAGTAGTCAGTATTTGCTACATCTTGTTCATGCGTCAGTTAGGCTTATCTTCTTGGCTGAGGTTGAGAGTCCCTCTCTTCCGTATTGTCGAAAGAGTTACATTCAGTGCTGAAATTAATATTTAGTGGTAATGTGAGTACTGTATGATTTGTGACTCGTCGTTGTCACACGCTACAGAAAAGTACGACACCTCGAGTGTCTGCGTAGAGAGTGAAAGTAATGGTGGTAGTAGATTGTTATTAAGGCAGAGGCCAAGAGAGTTTTTAGGGGCTACAAATTTACAACCCAAGGTGCTATCTAGTCTCGGAGGACTTGGTTCATCGCATACAGATTGTGTATGCCGTTTGTCAATAACCTGTGTTGTTTTTACGGTGGAATCATTATGTTGTTGAATCTTTCACAATAGCACAGCAAAAGACGAAGTCAGATCATCAAAAAATTGTCGTGACAATAGTAGGAAGTTTTGTGACAGCTTATAACTTGGGTACTCAAGAAAAGAAAAAGAATCAGAGTAAAAATAACTGGTTCACAACTCGTTAACACCGAAGAACACAAGTAGCTACATCTGAAACCAAGCGGTAGTGATATACACTCACTGCCTTTATCTCAAGCACTCAGCAGCTTCATTTTGGATGTGAGCCTTTCGACGTTAGACATGACACCCTCGGCATTTCGCGAAGCGACTTTACTGACGCACTTACGTTTCCAAGACGACACTCAGCCACAAACAGCATGGATTCATATGTTGTTGGCAGATTAGTATCACAAGGTCATACACTTTGTAACACAAGTAAGTACACCAGGTACAGAGACAATTATTAAACCATATGAATCGTCAAATTTATGGACGACTTGCGTCAGGACGTTGAAACTGCACTTTGGCCGTTGGGCATGACGGGAATTAGTATGCACATTGTTGTTTGGTTTATCGACGAAGCCCACTTTCGTTTGGATGGGTTCATCAGTAAGCAAAATTGGCGCTTTTGGGTACTGAGAATCCGCATTTCGCGATCGAGAAGTCTCTTCACCCTCAACGAATGACTGTGTCGGGTGCAATGTCCAGTCACGGAATAACCTGTGCTATATGCTTTGATGGTACAGTGACTACCGAACGGTATGTGATGGTTTTGGAAGATTATTTCACCCCATTACTCAAAGTGACCCTGATATCGACAAGATGTACACTCCTGGAAATGGAAAAAAGAACACATTGACACCGGTGTGTCAGACCCACCATACTTGCTCCAGACACTGCGAGAGGGCTGTACAAGCAATGATCACACGCACGGCACAGCGGACACACCAGGAACCGCGGTGTTGGCCGTCGAATGGCGCTAGCTGCGCAGCATTTGTGCACCACCGCCGTCAGTGTCAGCCAGTTTGCCGTGGCATACGGAGCTCCATCGCAGTCTTTAACACTGGCAGCATGCCGCGACAGAGTGGACGTGAACCGTATGTGCAGTTGACGGACTTTGAGCGAGGGCGTATAGTGGGCATGCGGGAGGCCGGGTGGACGTACCGCCGAATTGCTCAACACGTGGGGCGTGAGGTCTCCACAGTACATCGATGTTGTCGCCAGTGGTCGGCGGAAGGTGCACGGGCCCGTAGACCTGGGACCGGACCGCAGCAACGCACGGATGCACGCCAAGACCGTAGGATCCTACGCAGTGCCGTAGGGGACCGCACCGCCACTTCCCAGCAAATTAGGGACACTGTTGCTCCTGGGGTATCGGCGAGGACCATTCGCAACCGTCTCCATGAAGCTGGGCTACGGTCCCGCACACCGTTAGGCCGTCTTCCGCTCACGCCCCAACATAGTGCAGCCCGCCTCCAGTGGTGTCGCGACAGGCGTGAATGGAGGGACGAATGGAGACGTGTCGTCTTCAGCGATGAGAGTCGCTTCTGCCTTGGGGCCAATGATGGTCGTATGCGTGTTTGGCGCCGTGCAGGTGAGCGCCACAATCAGGACTGCATACGACCGAGGCACACAGGGCCAACACCCGGCATCATGGTGTGGGGAGCGATCTCCTACACTGGCCGTACACCACTGGTGATCATCGAGGGGACACTGAATAGTGCACGGTACATCCAAACCGTCATCGAACCCATCGTTCTACCATTCCTAGACCGGCAATGGAACTTGCTGTTCCAACAGGACAATGCACGTCCGCATGCATCCCGTGCCACCCAACGTGCTCTAGAAGGTGTAAGTCAACTACCCTGGCCAGCAAGATCTCCGGATCTGTCCCCAATTGAGCATGTTTGGGACTGGATGAAGCGTCGTCTCACGCGGTCTGCACGTCCAGCACGAACGCTGGTCCAACTGAGGCGCCAGGTGGAAATGGCATGGCAAGCCGTTCCACAGGACTACATCCAGCATCTCTACGATCGTCTCCATGGGAGAATAACAGCCTGCATTGCTGCGAAAGGTGGATATACACTGTACTAGTGCCGACATTGTGCATGCTCTGTTGCCTGTGTCTATGTGCCTGTGGTTCTGTCAGTGTGATCATGTGATGTATCTGACCCCAGGAATGTGTCAATAAAGTTTCCCCTTCCTGGGACAATGAATTCACGGTGTTCTTATTTCAATTTCCAGGAGTGTAGTTCATGCAAGATTGAGCTAGACCCCATCAAAGCAGGAGAGTGTTTGATGTTCCGGAGGAACACTTTGGGGACGGCGTTCTGGTTCTGGGATACCCAGAGGCCACTGACATGGTCCTCGATTGGCCGTCATATTCTCCAAATCTGAACAGATGCGAGTCCTTTTTGTGTGTGTGTGTGTGTGTGAGTGGCAGGGTGGGGGGTGTATATTAAACACAAGGCGCATAGCAATAACCCCAAAACCACTGCTGAGCTGAAGTCAGCCTTTTAAGAGGTCATCGACAGCATCGGTTTTCCGACACTTCAGCGGTTCATGCAGAACATCCCTATTCCTCTGCGCCAGTTAAGATGCGTGGCCATTTCAAATCCCTCTACAAACACTACGTACAAAGTAGAAACGTAAACCTCTTTCTTAAGACCATTACACTTTGTATATTACGATTGCTTTTACATTACTTACAGCTGTGTCAGTGATATGTGTGTCGTAATCGAAATCTATTTAGTGCTACGTGTGAACACACACAAACACGTCGAAAATCTGCATATGTAGTCTTACACAGCAAATACTGCGTGTATGAACATATTTTAGAACACGTCGTATAAATAAATTGCTGTTAACAAGCGGCTTCTGAGTCCATAAAAATTGTATGCAGAAACCGGCAACGTTCAAACAATATGTTTAGGCAGTGTCGCTTTGCAGAGAGACGATTTATACCAGCAAGGGGGCCATTGTATTCCGTGCTTTATGTCCCTGTAATTTACCTTTAATGAAAAAGCATTACCTAGTGGAAGTTAAAATTGCTTACAATAACTTTAATAATATGATTAACGAGATTCATTATCGCAGCATGAAGTACATCGAGGTTTCGTTGCGATTATGCCAGTGGTAGAAACTTTCTCTCACGTTAGTTGATTGCATGACACTAAAATATTTACTGTAATTTCATCCCTGTAATTAACTACTAGGGTTGATATTACATTAAGCAATGTGGTTTAGTGACATTCTCATATTTCATTGTGGTGTGTCTCGTGTGAGGAATTTGACAGCCCATAGCGGGTATTTAAATGGTAGACTCATTCTGAAAATTAATTATCCATAATCAAATTTAGGTTTCATTAGAAATCTCAAAAAACTCATATAGTATTAATTTACTAATTTATTTACATTTTCTCTGGTTTGGTGCGAAAATTGTCAGGTACATGTCTGTGAAGTGGAAGTTCCAAGATTGGACTTAGCGTGAGCTAGTTTCACATGGGAGTCCTTTTGAAAATGTTTCTCTTAGTCTAGTTTGGGACGTGATACTACAAATTGTTCGAACTGAAAATGTGAAATCCGTGATATGAAAGATGTTGTAAGGAAAATGTGATCAATGGAATAAGTGTACAATTCAAACTGAATTTCAACTGTGTTATGAGAATCTTTTAGGTTTCGCTAGCTTCTCTAGTATTCCTTAGGCCAAGAAGAAAAGATTTCAGTTTGACCTACAAAACTGCGACTAAATCAAATAAATATGGTATTTTAAAACAGTTGTACTTGCAAAACTTTTCAATTTAAAGAAGTTAATCCGCAAATACAGAGTTAATTGCCGGCCGAAGTGGCCGTACGGTTAAAGGCGCTGCAGTCTGGAACCGCAAGACCGCTACGGTCGCAGGTTCGAATCCTGCCTCGGGCATGGATGTTTGTGATGTCCTTAGGTTAGTTAGTTTTAACTAGTTCTAAGTTCTAGGGGACTAATGACCTCAGAAGTTGAGTCCCATAGTGCTCAGAGCCATTTGAACCAGAGTTAATTAATATGTGATTACGGGTGGAAAGTAGTGGAAAGCTGGATGACAAATGGCGGTGTTGGCAAGAACCAATCAATCACTGAAAAGATCTAACTAAACATACATACATATTGATGTTTTCCTCTCGTTACTTTATTGGATTTTGATAGGGTGTTTGTTGGAAAACGTAAGATTCAAGGTACTTACAAGGGGATGGTGATAAGTCGTTGGCTTTATAAGGAAAAAAATTGTGTTATGTGTTTGAATAAATTATTTAGCCAACATATTCGCCCTTGAGCGCAATACACTTAAGGCACTTGGTTCTAGCTTCTTTAACTGATCTAAAACACAAAAAAGTCATTTAGACTGTGCTAAAAATCAATCACCTGCAACCTTTCGTGGCTTGCTCGGTGTTCAGAAAACGTCCTCGCTTGAGATGTTTTCTGTGGTTTGAGAATATTTAATAGCCTGAGGGTGCCACGTCACATGAATAAAGTGCTTGTCTGATGATCCGACAGTGGACCTCTACCAAATTTTTCCTGCGTGATGGCCGTCCTATGAGGAGGGCCTTTGTCTTGCAGAACCAAGATTCCTTTCCTCAGCTTTCCTAGACGTATGGAGACCAGTTGTTGCTCCACTTTGTCTAGAAGTTCAACATAGTACTTTGCCGTGATGGTTTCATCATATCCAAAGAAGTCAATGAGTAGGAGTCCATCTCTATCCCAAAAGACGAATGCGACCAAATTGTTTGCCTATCTTTGTCTTCTAAACTTCATTCAGCTTAGAGTTCCACTGTGTCTCCATTCTTAAGACTGTTTCTTGGGCCCTGGGTTATTACTATATACCCACGTTTCATCCATGGTGACGAGATGATCCAAACATACCACAGTATCCCGGCGAAATTGGACCAAAATGGTCTGCGTAGCAACCACTCGGTCACGCTTTTGGTCTGCAGTGAAACATTTGGGAATCCATTTGCCTGAGAGATTCTTCATCTCCTAAATCTCATGAATAATGTAGCCCACATGCTCTCGGAATATGTCCAGGTTTTCTACTGTCTTTTTAGCGGTTATCGACCAGCCATCCAGGATCATGGACTCAACAGCATCCACAGCTTCCGGGACTGTGACTTGAGTTGGGTCTTCCAGGATGCACTTCATTTCCAGTGCTGGAATGCTCTGTTTTAAATGCAGAAACAAAATTCACGATAGTGGAGTAGGAATGGTAGGTACCACCCAATGTACGAGAATATCGTCATAAATTTGACTGTGTTCACTTCAAGTAAATAGGTATCCTTAATCACTGCACAAATCTCTTTCACTCTGAATTCTCTGTTACCTTGCACCATGCTGACATCAAACCTACGGGGGGAAATAAAAATCGATGTTGCCACTACGCAATTACAATTACATGAAGAAGGTTTAATGTAAAAACATCAGAATTAACATACATCAGTTTTAACTAGGAAAAGGCATGGAATTATAAGCACCCCGTCCTATAACTAGGGTGTAGATCGAGCCTTGTTTATAGACAGAAGGAAAAAAGCCAATAATTATGTGATGACATGGGGTAGTCTTGATATGGCCAGAAAAGGAATATTTCTGATAAGAAGGATAAATAATAAATCGTTTCTAGAATCTAGGACTTGTGTTTAAAGAATATGTAGTGCATATCGATGTAGAGTCGGAAAGGTTTGTTACTATAGAGATGCAAGATGGTCATCTGAAGAGCCAGAAATGCATCCATGTGTGAGGGAAGGTGAACACTGTGATAAGCTGAAATGAGAATAACAAAGGCCAACGATGGAAAAACATTTTTGCTGAAAATACCTTATTATTGTGTTTTCAGGGTGGTAAATCCAAATATGATACTTAAAAAAACTATCACCCACCACTTCTTCACATTTTACAGTTAAATTTATTAAATTAAATGACTTTTTAAAGACTTTAACAGCTTTTACATAGTTAAAATAATTGAAAAAGGAGCTATAATGAATGTAGATGACGTTGGTAGCACTGCTGAAAATCATTTGTGTTAACAGATGGTGTTTTGCTTACTGTCAATCAACCTCACTTTCCTGTTTCCTGTACATGTGCTCAGTACAATGTCTAATCGTGGTTGTAAGACCTCTGCTGACAGTTTTTGTTATATTTATGGTGAATTTGTGATTAAAAAACACCAAATAAACATTACAGACTTTGTGAAAAAGGTTTATCTATCACACTTTGGATCTGAACGTGGTGATCAAGATAAATCTTGGGAGCCACATAAGGTATGTTACGTGTGTGTTGAAGATCTGAGAAAATGGTCCAAAAAGAAGAAAAAAGCCTTTATATTTGCTGTTACTATCAACACTGGTGCAGAAAGAACTGGACTGTGAAAGAGTCTTTAAAATCTGGTGAGAAGAACATTCTATGCAAAAACCTTGTGGATCTGAAAAACGTATTCCTAACATCTCTACATATAAATTTAGTCCTAATGAAACAGTTTGTAAAGGCCTTGCTTAAAGATGGACCATGTTTAAAGTATCTCTGCCAAAAGTTTCCGCACTTTTCAGAAGCTAAACAAAAAGAAGACGTCTTTTTAGGACCGAACATTAGAAAATCAATGTTTGATGTTAACTCTGAACCCACAATGATATTAAAACCAAGCAAGTTGTTACAAAGTTCTTAGGACATGAAAAACACCCAGAATATGTTTCTATTGTAGGTACAATGTTCAAGAAGTTAAAAACTTTAGGATGTTGAAAGAACCAGAAAGACTACTTCTTCAACAGTCACCTTGATTGCTTCCCAGACAATATGGGAGATGTTAGTGAGGAGCAAGGAGAGTGTTTTCATCAGGACATTAAAGTGATAGAAAAACGACACCAAGGCCGCTGAAACATCAACATGATGGGGGACTACTGTTGGTCACTTCACCGAGAGATTCAGCAAGCGAATCATAGTAGAAAAAGCTACACAAAAGCTTCAAAGAAAAAAGAGAAATGAAATACAAACCTATTCCAGCTGACATGTGAAACCTCTAGTAACACATATCATTGTTTTAAGTAGCTTACTGTAAATACAAACCATGCTTATGTCGTAACAAAGCGTTTCATTAATTTCCCTGTTTACCGTATAGCATAGGATTTTATACTATATAATAAAAAGCATATTGCTCGAAAACTATGGGTGATAGGTAGATAGTGAGAAACGTGGGTGGTCGTGATCCATACGTTCAGTTCACTGCTTCATGGACTGTAGCTGCGTTTTCGAATTTAATTTGTCATTATGAGATAGACCAAAAAGAATCAGTGAATAGCTTTAACTGGTAGTAAACTGTTACCCATAAGTCATAGGGGTAACACTGTTTGCGTAGAAATTATTGCTTATGTTTTCCAAGCCCTTAACATTAGGAGTCAGGGGTTCTATTGAGAGCTAAATAGGCTAATATTGATTTGGACAGACCAAAGTATTTGCTGAAGGGAAGATCAAAGGTCCTGGGAAACGCTGCCGTCGATGTCCTGTGCTAAGTTGACGAAAGTAGGTACTTTATGCATGTCGACTGTATATGAAAGTCACAAATGGAGAAGGGACTGAGGTTTGAAGCAGGTATGTAATGGGATGATAGATAAGGAACTGTTCATTGTCAACAGTGCTGAAGGAGGTGAAATTTGATAGAAATGAGGCAAAAGGGGCTTTGGTCGTGTACGGCCACAAAACCATAACTGATGTACACTATCACCTATTTCATAGTCATTGGACAGAAGAGAAATAGATTGCTCTTCAAAACTAGTTTCATTTCAGACACTTGCGAGAAACAGTTGTCGAGAATTAATGATACAGGCTGGAGGTTATCTACAGCATGAGCTGTAAATTGTAATCTTCTTTATAAAATTTAACGTTCTTTATAAACTTTGTGCGTTTGTTCGCCAATGAATATGAAATGCGTAATGTTTGTGTTATGCAAATTTACTGTGTGATGTGTTGTTGAGCAAATGGTGTGCTTAACCAGTTAATTGTAATCCAAAAAAAGTAAACAACTTAATCTGGTAAAGCAATACACAATGTCCATAATGAAATCAATCCCTCTGAATCTTACCGAGTCTTGTGAGCACCGAGCTACATGGCCCTGTGCAGTAAACTGACAAAATTCCATGTGAAAATAAACAATGAAATAAATTTTCCTTAGCTGTATTGTCGCAACAGATTTCATCTTGGTATTCCGTTCTCCCCACAGTAGGCATATAAAATATAGGAAGAGCGAAGTGCAATTCGGGCTCTAAAATACCTTCATACAGATAATATCAGATGATTGGCTGATAAATGAATAACCTTGCAAATGTTCAGAGAAGCGCTGTACAGTGCTGCCCATATTGAAACTGTTACAAACGTTGATACTTATCTGATTCTGGCACATTAATTCTGATTGTGATTGAAAAATGGTTTCTCTTAGAAAAAATCATTGGATTTAAAGAAACACGACATTGAACAGGATGGCATACTGCTAAGGAGATATGCTAAGACCGAATTCTTCGGTTTGAAAATTATATTCAAAATAGAGTTTCACCTTCACAACATCTAATACGAAACATTTTACATTAACTTCAAAATCAGTGAACATCTCAAATATTCTACAATTCTCATTTACACGTGGATTGTTATATGTGAAAAAGCCTGACATAGTTTTAGAAAATAGATTCCAAAATTTAACTTCTCTATATCACGATTACACAACACACAAAATATTACAAACTGGATATACCTACTCAACCTACATATTAAATCTGACGAGAAATTCTTGGTTCCTACACTCAACGGTTAGTATTGTAAAATTTAACCAAATCTAGATATCGCGTTGCTGCATACTTAAAAATAAATATACAAAATTTCATTACCTTACAAATTTGTTCCAGCTCCTTTCCCTTTGAGTTACTGTATAAATTCATTACTCTTCTGTAATTGGCATGGACAATGGTCGATATTTGTTAAGGATCAGTATCACTCCAATTCTTGACAATGTTATAGCCTCAGAAATTCATAATATACACTTCAGACTTTTATAGAAAGAGCTACGACCTAACATTTACTGGCTCTGTGTGAGCATAAACAATATCATTCATCACTTCATTTTATAAAAGCTATATTGGGTCAATAGACCAATAACTTAATTCTCACAGTTAGCCACTACCTTTAAGTCCTACATCCTACCTATGACAGAGTGCAACAGCAAATACCACTGCGCACCCGCACTGCTACTTACAATCGATTCTGGCACTCAAGCAACATCTTTGGTTCAGTGGCGTGAAAGATATAATCTCTTCTACATATGACAACGGTTTCAGGTCATTTTTCATTAATTATGTTACAAAATCGGACTCCACGTTCAAGTGGATCTCTCACAATGTGAATACAACCCATGTTTTCAGTTAGCTTGATTTCCCAGTTTTACTAGTATCCCCGTAGATACGTTAATCAGCCCAGTACATACCTATAACGCAACACACTATTAACACTCATGGAAGGTCTGATGTATTGATTTCAAATGGTGTTAATACGAATCCCAAAAGTAATGTGGCATTCCAGATCCATAATTACTGTGGATAAACGTAGACTGGGGTTATTGGTCGTCCAGGGGGTGTGGTTCATATGTTCATTTTACGTTTAAAATGAAAATTGAGACTGGATGTAACGAAAAAAAAATCTGCAGAATGTTTGATTCTTTGGCTTTCATCCATAAATGACAACATAAGTGAGATGCAGTGAGCTACCTCGCGGCACCAGTGCCAGCGCATTCACAACAGGTAGAATACGGAACCGTCATCAGAATGTCAATACAGGGTGTTACAAAAAGGTACGGCCAAACTTTCAGGAAACGTTCCTCACACACAAATAAAGAAAAGATGTGATGTGGACATTTGTCCGGAAAAGCTTAATTTCCATGTTAGAGCTCATTTTAGTTTGTTCTTCCACCTACGCTCGATGGAGCACGTTATCATGATTTCATACGGCTGTGCTGCTAGAACACGTGCCTTTACAAGTACGACACAACATGTGGTTCATTCACGATGGAGCTCCTGCACATTTCAGTCGAAGTGTTCGTACGCTTCTCAACAACATATCCTCCACGCTCTCCTGACCTCAACCCTCTTGACTTTCATTTATGGGGGCATTTGAAAGCTCTTGTCTACGCAACCCCGGTACCAAACGTAGAGACTCTTCGTGCTCGTATTGTGGACGGCTGTGATACAATACGCCATTCTCCAGGGCTGCATCAGCGCATCAGCGATTCCGTGCGACGGAGGGTGGATGCATGTATCCTCGCTAACGGAGGACATTTTGAACGTTTCCTGTAACAAAGTGTTTTAAGTCACGCTGGTACTTTCTCTTTCTGTGTGTTTCCATTCCATGATTAATGTGATTTGAAGAGAAGTAACGGAATGAGCTCTAACATGGGAAGTAAGCGTTTCCGGACGGATGTCCACATAACACATTGTCTTTCTTTGTGTGTGAAGAGAGTGTCCTGAAAGTTTGGCCGTACCTTTTTGTACACCCTGTATATGGTGCTGTCAAAGTGTCCACTTGGTACAACTTCTATATAGTGTCAAGGCTCTGATCACAAGCACCGTCCTTCAGCTGATGCTGCTTCTTTTATTCTGGTCCCTTTTTTTTTTTTTTTTTTGACCATGTCTGACGTGAAAGCGTAAAGTGTAAACGGAGCAATGGTCGTTGTTAGCTGCGCACTGAGTGAAAACTAGTAGTGGAACGGAGAGAGTCCAGAAGCAGTAGCTGCGGAAGTATAACGGCAGGACAGGTACTTCATACAGCTCGGTATGCTAGAAGACTGGTCGGCCAGTGGCGCGGGGAGGCGCAGCATACGTGGTTCGCCGATATCGCCTCCTGAGATCGCAGGTCGCCACTTCAGCCGGATGTGGCCTCTCTTCGTCGCTCTCTAACTGCTGTAAGTGGGGATACTAAAGTTCCCATGACATCAAAGAAGCCATACGTCAGAATAAGACGTGTCCACCGAATTCAGTTAAGTTTCATATAATTTTAAATTGTTGGCCAGTTATAAGCATGGCTTAGAGTAGTACTGTCGATATTTTTAAACGTATCGGGAACCCTATGTAACGATGTTAGAGAGTATCATTGGCGGCCGTCGATTTATCGGACAAAACATTCGATACATTAAAATACCGACGGTAAAAATATCGACGCACTGACCCATAACAATATCGGCTGCATATTGGGAATATACCGCCGGTTTTTGAGCTGTATATTTAAGTATTAAAATTCATAACATGTAAGCTTTCATGGCCGGCATCTTCATTAATTAAAACTTCCGGGCTGAATTGCCGTGGTCCATACATAAAACTTCTTCTCCTACGTGACGTTTCGTTGCCTACTGCGGGCAACATCTTCTTAGGTGAGTCGGCGACTGGCTGCTAGGCCCTGGAGGTCCCGCTTATATAGAGCGCTTAGTTGGCGCCACCACTCATCACGTGCTTTCGACTTTAAAACTATCTCTGGCTAGTGCATCTCTCTCGATTACAGGTAATCGATTGTCACTTCGTTGGTACAAAGTCTACCGCCATATATTGTCTAGTTGTAATCCTTCTTCTTTTTTATTAAAATTATTTTCGTGCTTGTACATCTCTATAGCTTCTCTATACATGCCGGTGTAATAATGTGTGGTCCTAGCTATCACGTTTGTCTCACAAAATATTATTTTGTGATCACCGTCTTAGAAAACGCGTTCCGCTACAGCTGATTTGTCAATTTGTCCGAATCTACAGTTCCTTTTGTGTTCCGTTAGGTGGGTATTAACACTCCTTTTAATAGTTCCAATATAAAACATGCCACAGCTACATGGAATTTTATACACACCTGGGGTAGCTAAGGGGTGTCGTGCGTCTTTCACCGATCTTAATCTTTCACTAATTTTCTTGGTAGGTCGAAAGTTTGTCTCCACTTGGAAACTTGCCCAAAACTTTCCCAATACGGTCCGTAATGTAATGAATAAATGGAAGAAAAACTTTTCCAGCCGACGGTTGTTGTTGTCGTGTATTTTCGGACAATTTTCTTCTAGGGTGGAGTGCTCGATCTGTTTCGTTGTCAGTGTACCCATTTCTCTTGAAAGCCGTTCGCAAATGGCTTAATTCATCTTGCAAATAAATTGGCTCGCAGATGTTATTAGCCCAGTCCACAAGAGTTTTTATGACTCCTCTCTTCTGCCTAGGATTATGATTCGAATCTTTACGTAGGTA
Organism: Schistocerca cancellata; assembly: GCF_023864275.1. Taxonomy (NCBI): domain Eukaryota; kingdom Metazoa; phylum Arthropoda; class Insecta; order Orthoptera; family Acrididae; genus Schistocerca; species Schistocerca cancellata. The sequence continues at coordinate 59,618,979 of NC_064626.1, read as the reverse complement.
ACGATCGGTGTGTGTGTCTTTCATATATACCTTGTGTCCTAAGGTCCCATCTGCCCGTTTAATAAACAATAGATCCAAAAAAATTAGTTGTCCATTACTCTCTTTCTCCGTGGTGAATTGTATCTTTGGATTGAAACTGTTTACGTGCACCAAAAAATCACTCAGTTCCTCTTCTGCATGATTCTATATCACAAAGGTGTCATCCACGTATCGATACCATTTCAAAGGGCTTTTTTTGGCCGACTGCAGCACTTGTTGTTAGAAAAATTCCATAAATAGATTAGCAATAGCTGATATGTTCCCTACTGTTATAATAGTTTTGTTTCGACATTGTCTATCATCGACTTATTTTCAATATATCAACGAGGTATATGAAGAAATTGATGGGTTGGGTTGGGTTGTTTGAGAGAAGAGACCAACCTACGAGGTCATCGGTCTCATCGCATTAGGGAAGGAAGTCGGCCGTGCCCTTTCAAAGGAACCATCCCGGCATTTGCCTGGAGCGATTTAGGGAAATCACGGAAAACCTAAAATCAGGATGGCCGGACGCGGGATTGAACCGTCGTCCTCCCGAATGCGAGTCCAGTGTGCTAACCACTGAAATTGATGGGGTGGCCATGGGTAGCCCTCTGAGCCTTGCTATTGCTATTGCTATTGCTTATCTATTTATGGAGGGATAGCCAGAGATACTTTTAAAGTCGAAAGCACGTGATAAGTGGTGGCGCTATCTAAGCGCTCTATATAAGCGGGACCTCCAGGGCCTAGCAGCCAGTCGCCGACTCACCTAAGAAGATGTTGCCCGCAGTAGGCAACGAAACGTCACGTAGGAGAAGAAGTTTTTATATGAACCACGGCAATTCAGCCCGCAAGTTTTAATTGATATTGATCTATTATTAGCTGTTCTGTACATCAATAAGCTAGAAGCCTGCTCATCTACCTTAGAGGATGAACTGAAAGGAGAGCGATGGGCGTCCACTTTTCGCGGTAACAATTTTGCTAGCAATGGTAACTGCATGTAAATGGCACAATAAAACGTGTCCCCTGGGTCCGTCATTCGGTTTTGTCACATATCGACTTATATGCTTTCTCATTTCCGCAAACGCGAGCGACCTAGGAGGTGTAAGGTCAGAATTCCGTGGTGAAGTTAAATATTGCCGGTTCTGTTGACAGTGCCGAACGCCAATTACGTCAGCGTTTCCCCCCACACACCACCATCTACTGCAAAGACCAATCCCGTCATTTAGATTTTTGATCATCGTTTTCATTTTGAAGATGTGAAGAAATGCCTCTGTAGCTGCGATAAAAATTGGTTTTTTACGCAACTGGTGTGCTACTTTTTCACATCGGAAATCTTATTACTCCATTCACAATGCCAGCCCCCAGCGCAATTGTACTTCTACTTTGTGCCTCATATACTTGCTTCACACAGTCAAAAAGACTGGACGTGATGTACATCCAAAAGTAATAAGGTACGCTCACACAGTGAAAACAAAATCAATTTCAAAAGAACGACTTCTAACTCGTATGTACAGAAAATTGCAAAAAAAAAAATAAATAAATAAATAAATAAAATAAAATAAAATAAAATAAAATAAAATAAAAGATGTAATATAGAATAAAAATCTCGCTGTTCGATATTGATATTTCATTATCTATATATCGAAGTATCGCGAAAGTATGTATCGGTGGATTCCTGGAAGCAATATCGATATTTCAACGACAGCCGTAATTATGTGGATTTTAATGGCATTCGGAGTCCCTCACAAACTGAGGTTTTGTTCACACTCAAATCGTGTTTCAACTGTGCTGAAAGGTGACCGTAATTGCCAAAAAGTACAAAACCCAAAATCAGTAGAGAAATGTCAAATAAAAATCAGGTGTGATCTACATCGAAAAATTCATTTTGATCACAGGATTACGAAACTATAATTTTCTCTATCAAAGTACTGCGGGATTGATAAATATATTATCAAAAATTGAATTAATTAATTTTAATGAAAACTTCATCTTTTAAATAAAACAAGTTTCAAAATAGAGGCGTTTAGAGCTCGTGTTTCTATTCTAGTAGGTCTGCATCTGTTTCAGAAGGGGATTCTAAAAAACAAATGTCGAAATTAAGATAAGCAGTTTTCTCTTATCAAGCTCTTCAGGATCAGTTGACGGAAGCTACACCGTTGTCTACTAAGTTACTCTGAATAAGAGGGGGTCCTGAATTACAAAACATGTTAAAATATTAGAAATTTATGAAAAACCCCTGTTTACTGTAGAATTGTATCACAATCTGTCGGTTATATGTCAGCCTAGCTATAAATGGCTATAATTTCAAGATACTGCTATGCTTCATGACTTGCAGAACCTGTTAACATCCAGTTCTTGTATATAAGCCATCTAGCTAGTGAAAGTGTGAATTGAACATGTTAGAAATGATCTCTAATGTTATCCACTGCTGAGGTTGCTCCCTCAGACTGATAACAAAGACTCTGCACCAAACACAGAAGATGTGCATAGTCAACAGTGGGGAATCATGTGCCTGTTACTCGAGACTGTACACCAGGCCACATGCTCTCTTGTGTACCGGCATCTAGCTAACCGTCTTTTGGATGCCATGCGAACTCCGAAAAGACAGATACTGAGATAAATGGCCACAGAATAAAATCAATTAAGGGGCGAAAGCTGTGGGATTCTACAGATATTATGTGCAAACAACACGCTGTCCTTCTAGCAACAGTTTATAGTAAGATGCAGAGCATACGCGTATGAAAAACTGGTAAGGGTCAAAAGGAGTCAGATGCCCTCTCCTGAAATTTACAGTACATACTCTATACTTATTAGAAACTTTCTCGCACATTTTAACAATGACAGTCTGCGATTCTACTACAACGCAAATTTAGGACTGCCAAATATGATGAGAAACACTGGCGTTTGCTTTACGTTTATCTCTCGATCCTCACTTCGATTCCTGTCTTGAGTGCTTTTGTTGTTATCGAATAAGATTTTTCAAACCTTTCAGTTCTTTTTTTGATATTTCACTTCTTTTTATTTTCCGTAAAACTATAACGTTAGTAGTGTATAAATAGAAAAAGTCTCTCTTACATTTTGTCACAGACCTTGCATTTAATCGTGATAAGGACGTAACTTAAAATCTTGAATGAATGTAGTGTATTGATAGTATGAAAGTTTGCTGCTCCCATATGTTAATGAAATATACTTACCATTTCTGTGTGACGGTAGTCTTTAAAAAAAAATGCTTGGATACACATAAACCGTTTTAGATCCTTCACATTTTGCCTGGATCGCGTAAAATTCTAATTTGGTTGCACTATACGCTCTAAGAGTCATCTTAGAAGCTTTCCTCATCTTACATAAATGTCTGCAGACGCCTATGTATCTTGGGAAACGAAGGTTTCCAAGTGACTGGAAAATTCCCAGACCATTCTATTTGTTGGGCAGATGCACATAGGCTTATATTACTGACGTCAACCAGTTATGGAATTATCGAACCCATTTTGACATTTATTGAGAACAAAAATCTCCTCTAAAAAAATCAACATGAAATCGTCAAACAAAAGTCTTTAGAACCCCTGCCCGGCCTGTTCGTTCATGAGATATAGCGCGTCGCAGACAGAGGTGCGTAGGTTAATGGCGTGGTCCTTGACTGCCAGAAGCCATTCGATACGCTCCCATATTGTCGTTCAGTGGCCGAAATACTGCTTCACCGAATATCGGGCTAGATTTTTAGTGGATTTTAGCAGATAGAACTGAACACTATATTGCTCATGGAACAAAACGGATGTAAATACAATTACAGATGTATCCAAAGGGAACGTAAAAGGGTCGATACTGTATACAATACTTATGTTACTGATCTAATAGATAATTGTGGAGGCTCTGTGATGTTAATTTTCTATTGGCAGTGTGTTATGCCAAAAGGCTGTAGCGAATTGCAGGAAGATATGCAAAGGAGCGAAGAGTGCTTCGGGGAATGGTAGTTGACCATGAAGGTAAACGAATGTACCGTACCACGATAAATATGCGATGAGATAAACTACTGTTCGAATACAGTACTGGCAAAAAATCACTGGAAACACTGATTACCATAAAAATATTTCGGAGTAACCGTCTGTAAAACCCTAAAATGGAATGTCCATACAAAAATTGGGTCAAATGGCTCTAAGCACTATGGGACTTAACATCTGAGGTCATCAGTCCTCTAGACGTAGAGCTACTTAAACCTAACTTACCTAAGGACATCACACACAGCCATGCCTGAGGCAGGATTCGGACCTGCGACTGTAGCAGCAGTGTGGTTCCGGAATCAAGCGCCTTGAAGCGCTCGGCCACAGCGGCCGCCTGGAATGTCCATACGAGTGCGGTGTTGCTGCACCATATATGCAGTGCAGCGCGACTCCGGTGCTGGTATACAAGCACCGGCTCGTAGCCAAGGGAACAGTGTGCCATTCGTGTTTCCCCGACGCGTGTGCTGTAAATACGGGAACTGAAATACTGCAACGTTGTTACTAAGTGCTTGTACTCTTTTCCTGGCTGCCGAAGGACAAACACCAGTACACATTCATTGGTAAATAAAGTATTTGTGTCTATTATTGTATTGTCGTGAAACAGGGAGAGAGTGTCACGGACATGATATTAGGATGGACACCACTAAACCAAGGCATTTTCCGTTGCGCCGGAATCTTCTTACGAAATCACCAACTTTCTCCACCGAATGCGAAAATATATTGTTGACTTCAACCTACATAGGGAGCAACGACCATCATAACAAAGTAAGGGAAATCAGAGCCCGCACGGAAAGATATAGGTGCTCGTTTTCCCTGCGCGCTCTTCCGGAGTGGAATAATAGAGAATTATCGTGAAGCTGGTTCGATGAACCCTCTGCCAGGCACTTAAGTGTGATTTCCAGAATATTCATAGATGTAGATGTAGATACGGCCGCATATCTGTCAAAAACCACCGTTGTGAAATGGTACTCCAAGTTCCATGCTGGTAGCAACTCGACACAATACGCCGGTTCATCTGGGAGACCAGCCTCAACCATAACGGACCAACTCATGTAAGACACACTCGAGCTTCCGCCCTATATTCCTGACCTCTTCTCGTGCGATTATCAAGCTTTGGATGCCTTAAAAAAGCGCTGAAGAGTCAACGATTGCTGTCGATGGTATGATTGTCTCAATGATAACGTTGATTTTCCATGAGTGGCATAGTGATTCTGTACTGCACGGCCTTTTAACTGATTCTTTTTTATCACTCCCTATTCACTGAAGTTCCAAATAAACTGTTACACCTGCCTAATATCGTGTAGTGTCCCCGCAAGAACACATAAATGTCGCTAACGACGTATCATGGACTCGACTAATGTCTGAAGTAGTGCTGGAGGAAACTCATACCATGAAACCTGGAAGGTCGACCATAAATCCGTACGAGGGGCTGGATATCTCTGCTGAACAGAATTATGCTCAATAATGTTCATGCCTGGAGAGTTTGGTGGCCAACGAAAGTGTTCCTTGGAGCCACTCTCTAGCAATTCTCGATGTATGGGGTGTTGCATTATCCTGCTGGAATTTCTCACGTCCGTCGGAATGCACAATGGACATGAATGGATAAAGGTGATCAGACAGGATGCTTACGTACGTACCATCTAAAAAATGGCTCTGAGCACTATGGGACTAAACATCTGTGATCATCAGTCCCCTAGAACTTAGAACTACTTAAACCTAACTAACCTAAGGACATCACACACATCCATGCCCGAGGCAAGATTCGAACCTGCGACCGTAGCAGTCGTGCGGGTCCGGACTGAGCGCCTAGAACTGCTAGACCACCGCGGCCGGCGTACGTACCATCTGTCAGAGTCGTATCTAGCCGTATCAGTGGTTCCATATCACACCAATTGCGCATGCCCCACACCATTACGGTCGTCACCAGCTTGAACAGGCCCCTGCTGACATGCAGACTCCATGGATACTGAGATTGTCTCCATACCCGTACATGTCCATCTGCTCGATACAATTTGAAACGACACTCTTCCGACCAGGTAACATGTTTCCAGTCATCAACAATCCTTTGCCCAGGCGAGGCGTAAAGCTTTATGTCGTACAGTCTTCAAGGGTACACGAGTGGGCCTTCGGTGATGATTCGTTGAATGTTCCACACGCTGACACTTGCTGATGGCCAAGCACTGAAATCTGCAGCAATTTGTGGAAGGATTGCAATTCTGTCACGTTGAACAATTCTCTTCAGTCGTCGATGGTCCCGTTCTTGCAGGATCATCTTCCGGCCGCAGCGATGTGGGAGATTTGATGTTTTACCTGATTCCTGATATTCACCGTACGCTACCTCAGAAATGCTGTGTCCCATCGCTCGAGTGCCGACCATAACACCACGTTCTAATCTTGGTAACCTGCCACTGCAGCAGCAGGAACCGATCTAACAACTGCGCTAGACACTTGTCGTCTTCCACAGGCGTTGCCGACCGCAGCGTCTATTCGGTCTGTTTACATATCTGTGTATTTGAATACGCATGCCTATACCAGTTTCTCTAGAGCTTCAGTGTGTATAGTACTGTTGGAACGCTGGTGTTGTCTGGTGGAGGTACGTGAGGATACGACAGCTTGGAAGGATTTGAATCAATACTTATTTCCCAATGGCTTAAGTATTTATATCATGTCGGGTGGTGGTTTTGAGAAACACTGTCCAAACTGTACGAAGTGCGGATGAGGCGTAACCAGCAATCGCTACTCCTAGCTCAGCTCTACGGCGGTACGACATTGCAAGGCTGGCGCTCGTGGGTGCCCATCGTATGCTGGGTCAGCTGCTAGCGAGGCGACTCTGCCTGGCTACGCTACAGGCAAGGCTAGACGCTACATTGACCTAACATATGGCAGTCACTTGGTGGGCTAGTGGCTCAGATTGCCCCATTTTGATCTTCTCGGTCCATCAGTGCTGCGACTGGATCCGCATGCAGGCAGTTATGCCAAGATCAAGATTAAGTGATTGTGGCCTTAAGGCAGAAATCAAAACCATACGGATACTGAATGGGGAAATAAATACAGTAGAAGAAGAATGGGTAGCTTTGAGGGATGAAGTAGTGAAGGCAGCAGAGGATCATGTAGGTAAAAATACGAGAGCTAGGAGAAATCCTTGGGTGACAGAAGAAATATTGAATTTAATTGATGAAAGGAGAAAATATAAAAATGCAGTAAATGAAGCAGGCAAAAAGGAATACAAACGTCTCAAATATGAGATCGACAGAAAGTGCAAAATGGTTAAGCAGGCATGGCTAGAGGACAAATGTAAGGATGTAGAGTCTTATCTCACTAGGGGTAAGTTGGATACTGCGTACAGGATAATTAAAGAGACCTTTGGAGAAAAGAGAACCACTTACATGAATATCAAGAGCGTTGATGGAAACCCAGTTCTAAGCAAAGAAGGGAAAGCAGAAAGGGTCTATACAAGGGCGAGGTACTTCAGGGCAATATTATGGAAATGGAAGAGGATGTAGATGAAGGCGAAATGGGAGACATGATACTGCGTGAAAAGTTTGACAGAGCACTGAAAGATCTGAGTCGAAACAAGGCCACCGGAGTAGATAACATTCCATTAGAACTACTGACAGCCTTAGGAGAGCCAGTCCTGACAAAATTCTACCATCTGGCGAGCAAAATGTATGAGACAGGTGAAATACGCTCAGACTTCAAGAAGAATATAATAATTTCAATCCCAAAAAAGCAGGTGTTGACATATGTGAAAATTACCGTACTCTCACTTTAATAAGTCACGGCTGCAAAATACTAAAGCGAATTCTTTACAAACGAATGGAAAAACTGTTAGAAGCCGACCTCGGGGAAGATCAGTTTGGATTCTGTAGAAATATCTGAACACGTGAGGCAATACTGACGCTACGACTTATCTTAGAAGCTAGATTAAGGAAAGAGAAACCTACGTTTTTAGCATTTGTAGACTTATAGAAAGCTTTTGACAATATTGCCTGGAAAACTCTCTTACAAATTCTGAAGGTGTCAGGGGGAAAATACAGGGAGCGAAAGGCTATTTACAATTTGTACAGGAACCAGATGGCAGTTGTAAGAGTCGAGGGACATGAAAGGGAAGCAGTGGTGGGAAGGGAGTGAGGCAGGGTTGTAGCCTCTCCGAGATGTTATTCAATCTGTATATTGAGCATTCAATAAAGGAAACAAAAGAAAATTCGGAGTAAGTATTAAAATCCACGGAGAAGAAATAAAAACTTTAAGATTCTCCGTTGAGATTGTAATTTTGTCAGAGACAGCAAAGGACTTGGGAGAACAGTTGAACGGAATGGACAGTGTCTTGCAAGGAGGATAAGAGATGAACATCAACAAAAGCAAAACGAGGATAAGGAATGTAGTCGAGTTAACTCGGGTGATGCCGAGGGAATAAGATTAGGGAATGAGACACTTAAAGTAGTAAAGGAGTTTTGCTATTTGGGGAGCAAAATAACTGATGATGGTCGAAGTACAGAGGATATAAAATGTAGACTGGCAATAGCAAGGAAAGCGTTTCCGAAGAAGAGAAGTTTGTTAACATGGAGAATAGACTTAAGTGTCAGGAATTCGTTACTGAGAGTATTTGTATGGAGTGTATGGAAGTGAAACATGGATGATAAATAGTTCGTTCAAGAAGAGAATAGAAGCTTTCGAAATGTGTTGCTATTGAAAAATGCTGAAGTTTAGATGGGTAGGTCACATAACTAATGAGGAGGTATTGAATAGAATTGGGGAGAAGTGGAGTTTGTGGCACAACTTGACTAGAAGAAGGGATCGGTTGGTTGGTAGGACATGTTCTGAGGCATCAAGGGATCACCAATGTAGTGTTGGAGGGCAATGTGGAGGGTAAAAATCGTAGAGGGAGACCAAGAGATGAATACACTAAGCAGATTCAGAAGGATGTAGGCGGCAGTACGTAGTGGGAGATGAAGCAGGATAGAGTCGCATGGAGAGCTGCTCAGGACTGATGACCACAACAACGGACACTGTCTCGAATACTTGCCAATAACATGCCGCAGCATGGAAATGTTGTCAGTACTTCTATATGTCAGTGTGGGACTGCTACTGAACGGATGCCCCAGGTGTCATATACTCCAGTTCTTGCAAAGCTCCGAAAGCATACAGGGTTGCTGCAATACCACTGATCGTTGGCCAAGCTGTCATGCTGATATACTGAGTGAGGCAGGATGGCGGAGTATTTCACCAGCTGTTTACAGCAAGCAGTGCGTCTATGGGAATCAGCCCTTGCCTTTGTTCATACTGCTATAGTGAGAAAAGAAGATTCCAGCCTGAGATTTAGTTGTAAGTAGGCTGTTTATGTTTTCTTTATGTAAGTAGGCTGTTTATGTTTTCTTATTGGCAACGTTACGTAGCGCTCTGTATGAAAATCACTGGCTGTGCTGTGTGCACTCTGTGGATAGTTTGCATTGTTGTCTGCCATTGTAGTGTTGGGCAGCGGCAGCTGGATGTGAACAGCGCGTAGCGTTGCGCAGTTGGAGGTGAGCCGCCAGCAGTGGTGGATGTGGGGAGAGAGATGGCGGAGTTTTGTAATTTGTCATGAACTGCTATATATATTATGATTATTAAGGTAAATACATTGTTTGTTCTCTATTAATATCTTTCATTTGCTAACTATCCCTATCAGTAGTTAGTGCCTTCCGTAGTTTGAATTTTTTATTTATCTGGCAGTAGTGGCGCTCGCCGTAATGCAGTAGTTCGAGTAACGAAGATTGTTGTGAGGTAAGTGATTTGTGAAAGGTATAGTTTAATGTTTGTCTGGGCCATTCTTTTGTAGGGATTTTTGATAGTCAGATTGCGTTGCGCTAAAATTATTGTGTGTCAGTTTAAGCACAGTCGTGTACAAACTGTTCTAAGGAGACGTTTCATATGTCGACCCTTAGCCAAGGATATCTCACTGGAATCTTCTGATTTTTTCTTGTAGTTTCTGTAATTAGTGTAGATTTTGTTTATTGCTAGCGCGTAATTGTAGAGAGAATCTCCTTTGTAGTTGCAGCCTTTCATTATTGTACAGTAAAACAGTTGTGGCGTGCATGTAGATTTGCTCCAAGTATTTCGCAGCTACGCTTGCAATTAACTAGATATTATTATCAGTGCTATGTTAATGTGTTCTCCTATTTTTGCTCTTCAAATTGTGTTTTTCTGTGTTGTCGTGTGAAATATTGTGACAATAAGGGCGGGTGAAAAACGTAACACTAGGCTCAAAAGTAAACTGAGAAATGACAGTGAAGACGAAAGCAGTGTGTTAACGCCACCATGTAATGAATTAACTAATATTCAAAGTAGTTATTTGGTAATTGTGCATAGGGAAATGGAGCGGGCGTCAAATAATGGTGTAGACGGTGAAACAATTAGTGAACAGGGAAGCATTATCGATCGATCGGTCGGCAACAGCTCGCCTCAGGATTCCGAAATGACAGAACACAATATTGCAAATACTGTAGACTTAGGTTTTGGGTCCTCACCGTTTTCTCAAATAAGTCAAGACACATTTTCTGCTTGTCAAAATGTGAATGTTGCCGGTGATAATGCACTGCCAAAAATCATAGAGAAACAGATTCCAGACACGAATACATTATTATTGCAATTAATGCAAAAAATGGAACAAAATCAGAAACAAACACAGCAACAGTTACACACAATGGAACAAAATCTTCAAAAGTTAGACACAATGGAACAACATCAGAGACAAACACAGCAATAGCTTCAAAAGTTAGACACAATGGAACAAATCAGAGACAAACACAGCAAAAGCTTAAAAAGTTAGACACAATGGAACAATACCAGAGGCAAACACAGCAACAGTTAGACGCAATGGAACAAAATCTTCACACCACACTTGAACAAACACGTGAGGATTTAACTACTGAGTTACATAACATTGAATCGAAATGTCAAAAAGTCTGTAATGACGTAAAAACACAAATTAGTGTGCATTTTCAACCTATTTTTTCGCGGCATGAAAATGCATTACAGAATCACGAAGCAGCCATATAAGAACTGCAAACCATTGTTCATGAAAATCATGAGACCTTGCAAGCTAAAATGGACTCTGTTGCATCTACCGATTCGGTTACGCAACTTACAAAAACTCAGGAAAACTTAAAGGACACAGTAGAAAGACACACTGAGGAAATGTGTTCACCATCGGAGAAAGTAGCCGATCTTTCGGATCAGGTCACTAACTTATCTACAAAGGTAGATGATGATCTGAATGACACAAGACCTGTAGCCATCACTGACACAGAAGAGTGCGAACAAATTAGGAAATTCAAACAAAATCAGAATCAAATTAATACGCAACACCAAAGAGAAATCCGGGAAATACAAGATCAGCTGACACAGGTAATACAAGAATTACGTATTTCAGAGGCCACTCGCGCTCCAATACAGGAAGAGGGACATAGAAATACGGAACAGCCACAAAATAATACCTCAGGGCACTTCGGAAATTATGAAAGAAATTGGTAAGGCGCATTGGATTTTGAGATGGAACCGCCGAAACGAAGTAACAATGAGCGATGTGCTACTCGCTGACACGATGATTTTGACTATAAGCTGTTCATTACTACACGTAAATTCAAAACGTTTAAGAATTCTGCCAACGACATTCATCCACAAGCGTGGCTCCATCAATGCTCTCATTGTTTTCCTCCCAACTGGTCATTGAAGCACAGGTTAGAATTTATGTGTGGCTACTTGGAGAATGAACCAGCTGTAAGAATGCGATCGGTCATTCACGATTGTCACAGTGAAGGAGAATTTTACCATGCGTTCCTCTCAGCATATTGGTCTCAAGCCACACAAGACCGAGTAAAACATCATAATGATGAAACATTTCGAACAATCTGAATTTTCCAGTCTTGTCAAATATTTTGAAGACATGTTGCACAAGAATCAGTACCTGTCAAACCCATACAGCCCCTCAGAACTCATCCGCATTTGCTTAATCAAATTACCTGAACATTTACGGCATATTATTTTGGCAGGACGTTGCAAAGAAGACATTGAAGCTTTTCAGGGACTCTTACAAGAATTAGAAATTGAGACAGACAGTCGCGGGATGCGAAAACGGGAAAACAATCACTACAGGGCACATCTGTCACAATTCCGTGACGACAGAAACAATAACTGGACACGACAAGTCTATTCTTACAACGCAAATCGTGACCAAAACAGACACCACGCATATGACAACCACTGGCAGAGTAATAATAGTTACAGAGAAATATCGCACTTCCATAGTAATGAATATGACAGAGACAATCATAGAAACAGACAATATGGGAACCAAAATAATTATTATCATGGGAGACAGAATAACTACAGACGCAGCGGTCCACCGTGCAGTGATAATTCAGGGAGAAATTCTCCACCACGTGACAGACAAGAAAGAAACTATGTAAACTACCGACAAAACGACAGATCTGAATTCCATCAGAACTGGCGAACTTCAAACAGGGCAGAGCCTTCTCGTCATGGTGAATTTGTGCAAGTTACGTCTCCTAATCCCAATAACGACGCGCGCCAACAAAGAAACAGACAATGACTCGCACCGCAAGCAGCCACTTGCGCCTGCTGGCTCAGGGAAAAATAACATTGACGCTAACCTTGAGCAAAATTCCTGTATTCTTTACGGACGAATACCGCATGATAATTGCATTCAAGTTGAAACTCTGCGTTCTGGGAAGAGTAAAGGTTTACACCACATTTCACATGTAAAACCGTTTATTGAAAAATAATCTGCTTTTTAACTTTGTCTTTGCCATAAAACGTTTCGCTTCACACTTCTAGTATGCATTGTCACACTTAGAAACTGTTATCATGCAACTATGTTTTGAAGTTAACTATCCAGTCTAGAACCTAGGGTACATATTTAGACAGTAATTACCACTGCATTGTGATAGTGAACAGAGGACACAGTGTTACTGTGTGTGTACATTCTTGCTTGTTAGTTGCATGATCGTGTAACGACTATGAGGCTCACATACTTGGAACATATACCGGCACTGCTAATGAGATTTTCATGCAACATTTTGGTTTGCTTGAGAGTGGATTCTGGATTTGAAGTACTTTCTGTGAGATACCAGATGAGACAGTAGTTAGTTTATGTGACAGATACACGATTTTATCACGACACTACTAACGAGTGACAATTTACAAAGTTGCTTTTGCGGTGTATCTGTTTTATATCTGCACAGTTTTTCTGAATTCTTCTGGAAAGTAAAACATGTTTAATAGTAACTTTTGTGGTATATCTACAATGAGACAGCCTTTTCCATAGCACAACAATACGTTACAGCACAGTAATTTCTTTATCACAACAATAAGCGTAATAACTAAGATATCTATACGCAAAGCATTTCACTTTTTTTTATTATGAGGTAAGTACATTGGCTTCTGCAGAACTTAGCTTTCGGAGGACAATAACTACGACACTTCCACAGAGATGATCTTACAGCAAGACGCATATTTAGCGCTACAGGACACATATTTGAGTGATTAGTATTGTACTTAAATCATTTATTTTTTAAGATATTTGAAGTACAATGATACAAAGGTTTTCCGTAATACATTTCATTCCATTCTTGTAATCTGTAACACCTGAGGGTATAATTACAATAATCCTCAGGGGGTACACGCCTGCTTTGTGTACCATGTGTTTGGCAAGCACAAGGAGCCCTAGCTAATATGGTATTTGCTTATACAACTTTACACATCGGTACCATATTTCTCTAACACAAATTACACAGCTATCTGATAATTTAACTGAGAGAGACAAACTTTTTTATTACGTCAGTGACAGATGTTTACGTGATTACACTGCTGGATAACTTCACACTTACGAAATTCTATTTTGTCTGTACTTTGTAAACTGTTCATATTTTTTCGGACCCATTGTGATATTATGAGAGCTTTGAATGATATATTTGGTATGGGATCACGATTTTTAAAGTACGTTTGAGGCAGATGACACTTTTGACATGAGCAGAGATTTTTTTTGGTTTTGAAATTATTGGAGGAAGCTACGACAATTTTGAGAATTGACTGAGATGTTATGATATTTTTACGACGACGATGTGTATTATGCTGTAAGATTTTGCTTCTACACATTTGCAACGCAAATTCTTGACCTGTGAAATATTTTTATATGAGACTGTCACTGTAGCGGAAACTGCTGTCGTAAATATTTCCGTACGAGAGTTGAGTGACCACCTGCATGTAATGCGTTTTGGGCGCCCAGCTGAGAGGTAGTCGTCTGACAAAAGAAAGCCATTAGGTGAAAAAAAAGGGAGGCCATTACCCTCGCCATTGACATTCCTTTAGAGAAAACATTGCAAATGCGACACCCTCATTACTTGGAAAGATACTTACATCTGCACACCTGATTATGACAAGCATCTTTCTACGAGAGTTGAGATAATTTCTACTAACTTATGAAACGTCACATGACTACTGAATGATATTTTTATGTTTTGGTTCACGTAAACGCTTATTTCATTTGATATCTGGTTTCCAGCTGTGTTGCAGCGTTAGTTTTATAAAATAAACTTCGATGCATTTGCTAATGTGAACACTTTCTGTCAACAGATCTATTAAATAATTATTTTATGACCCACATTTTTCGATAAAGGAGCTCTCGGAATGGAAAGAAAAATAAGAAGGGACTAATAACAATAACTGCAAACATAATTTTCTTTTCAACTACTTGGTAATATTTTTCGTAGAATAAGTTGTGGTGCACCACTTTATTTACATAGACATTAAGATGTGAATAGACATTTCCCTTTTCTGCATTGTTGTTTTTACTGTAATATTTTTTCTGCTTGAGCTATGTCATGTTTAGGTATAAGTTACGGCTGTTTGCCAGGTATAGTGTTACTGAATTGGACTTTGTGTTACACTTCTAAGCTAGTTTTACTACTGTTTTATTTTTCTTATTTGCTGCACAGTGCCTTATATTAGTTGTAGTACTGCAATTGCTTTGCCTATTTAAAATTTTTGTCCTTGATGTTTGTGTTAATTGTTTTATGCTGCTGCATTGCCTCGTCCCTTAGTTTAGCATCTGAGCTCAGTAGATTTAAGTTAGCTTAAGAGGGGGTAGCCTATAAGAGAATGAGTTGCGATGAATTTGAAGAAATGCACTGAGAGGCTATACGAGAAAAGTACAGAAACCAGGTATAGATAGGACTTTTGGAAATAATGAAGAACGAA
This sequence comes from Schistocerca cancellata, assembly GCF_023864275.1. Lineage (NCBI taxonomy): Eukaryota > Metazoa > Arthropoda > Insecta > Orthoptera > Acrididae > Schistocerca > Schistocerca cancellata. Next base: position 59,603,707 of record NC_064626.1, on the reverse strand, counting down.
GGGAGATCTCCGAGAAGTAAAGAAAGTTTTGTTTGCACAATACTGCAGTAAAACAAACCCTGTCCTTTCCTTGTATTATTCCGCTATATGTTTGTGTACCCTTGCGTATTTATGTTTTTCCTGTATTTATATGTTTATCTGATAAGATTTATATTGTAGAATTTTTCTGATAATATGTTATTTTCTTTGTAAAGATGTTTAGACATTATGTATTCTGTTCTGTTTTAATGCTCATGTGTGAAGTTGATGTTTCGCAAGTTATTCTGATCTTTTCTTTATGTACTCATGTCATAATTCCTGTAACACTGATGTATATGTTATTTCTATTCTTTTGTAAAGCCTGTATTACTACAAATGTTATCTCTATTGTTATGTTCTTTAATGATGTATTTTGTACCTTTGTAATTGTATTCTATTGCTATAAAATTGTAATTGACACCAGATCATCATATAATTAACTTGTAAGTTCCATTTCACTGCACACGTTTCTGTTGGTCACAGTAATGCACAAAATGTGAGAAGTACGGACTGTTAGTGTTTGCACGTGTGTTAATAATTCAGCAAGGGACTGGATAACAGCATTGCTGGTTCTAAGGACAATTCCACAAACTTTGTGAGTGCACAAGTGGTGGTTTATGGACTTGCTATCTTCTCTGCAAGACTCTTCAATGGTGATTGTGCACCTGCACAGTCACAACAGATGGCTGCTGGCCATTTCTACAAGGACTGCAGTGGGCCTGTCCACAATTTCTACAAGGACTGCAGTGGGTCTGCACCTCTGGTGGCCCACCAATACCACAATCTCTACCAGGACTACAGTGGGTCTACTCTGTGATGACCTACCTACTAATATTCATCAACTTCGACTGACTCTGCTGTGGGTTTGCTCTGTTGTGGCCCATTACCTGTCAGCATGTCAAGAGTCAGCACTGTCATCCCGTTGGAAGGACAACACTACTTCTTCAAGACTGCATGGGAGTCCACTACTTCTGTGTGCAATTTCTTTTACTAATGAGACTTTGTGAAAAACAAAAACTGTAATTACTATTATGATGAATGATCAGGACTATCTTTATGGACTGTGAGAAAATTTTAGCTTTTGACCAACATTGTATTAATAAGTGTGTTCATTTGATATCTTTCTTACTGTAATTATGAAAAATTTTTCAAATCTGTATTGGCCACTGCCCAAAAAATTTGTAAAATTTTTTGTGGGGAGCGTGGGGGCTATGTAAGTAGGCTGTTTATGTTTTCTTTATGTAAGTAGGCTGTTTATGTTTTCTTATTGGCAACGTTACGTAGCGCTCTATATGAAAATCACTGGCTGTGCTGTGTGCAGTCTGTGGCTAGTTTGCATTGTTGTCTGCCATTGTAGTGTTGGGCAGCGGCAGCTGGATGTGAACAGCGCGTAGCGTTGCGCAGTTGGAGGTGAGCCGCCAGCAGTGGTGGATGTGGGGAGAGAGATGGCGGAGTTTTGTAATTTGTCATGAACTGCTATATATATTATGACTATTAAGGTAAATACATTGTTTTTTCTCTATTAATATCTTTCATTTGCTAACTATCCCTATCAGTAGTTAGTGCCTTCCGTAGTTTGAATCTTTTATTTATCTGGCAGTAGTGGCGCTCGCCGTATTGCAGTAGTTCGAGTAACGAAGATTGTTGTGAGGTAAGTGATTTGTGAAAGGTATAGTTTAATGTTTGTCTGGGCCATTCTTTTGTAGGGATTTTTGATAGTCAGATTGCGTTGCACTAAAATTATTGTGTGTCAGTTTAAGCACAGTCGTGTATAAATTGTTCTAAGCGGACGTTTCATAGTGAGATACTGTTATGCAAATGTGTCTGATATACCCAACAAAGAAGTCGCTTACAGAACAGTACTCGTCCAGTTCTGGAATATTTTCATCAGTCTGGGAACTTGATCGATGAGAAAAAGGATATACAACGAACAATGGTGCGTTTTGTCACTGGACTGCTTGATCTGTATGAGATCGTTACAGAATAGCTCATCAAACTCCGGTAACAAACTCTACAAGAGGAAATTGGAACGTGTGCTCTGGAAGAGTTAGAAAATACACAACTTCCTACCACATACTGCTAAATCATCACGACGAAAAAACAATAGAAATTCGAACTCTAGGTGTAACTTCATCTTTCGCACCATCATGAATGGTACGTATCAGGGGAGAGAAGGTAGGGGTATAGAAGTACTGTTTGAGTCATACCGTCGGTTGGTCTTCGGATTATAGATGCAGATGTTTGCTGCCTCACTGACACAAATATCTCGGTGTCGTATTTCAGAGTCAATCCTGTGATACAATTAGCTCGCGCCCCTGCCAAAACTAAAAGAGCGGTCGTAACACATCTGTTGTAATCCATGCAAGTGTAAATAAGTATTTTGAAAAGGAACTTTTGGTCTTGTCCTATGACCTTGCCTAACGAGGTCCACTGCTCAGTCGATACTAACCTGGCACATATTTGATGTCTCCAGATTTGGTAATGGTTAAACTGGTTTTACCGTGAAAGTGAATATGTGCATGACGAAACTGACGTTTTCAGATGGTTTTATGCGCAAAATGCAAACATAAAAGCAATTTATCCGCACTGCTAATAAAGCAGACGTTTTTCTGAAAGATATTTACTTAATTAGGTCACAAAATAAAGACCGTACAATATACACTATCAAAAAGGTATAAGATCACAGATACACTGTCAAGACGAGGTGAACACAAATAATTTATAATAGCGTTTCCTCTTGGAAACACAAAAATGTGCGTATTAGACATTGGAGTGTTCACACATTCTTCTCCTGTTGCGTCCTCTCCTGTGTTGCGCAGGGTCAAGGTTTCTGGCAAATTTCTTACATTTTTCCCTATCCTCCGTGTCGTCCTCCGTTATTTATTTCCCCTGGTCTTCTCGACTGCAGTGCACCCACCTCTTCTTAGGCATGCATCTATTCCTGCAGCGTTTCTTTCACCATCTTCATCACTCTCCTTCCGACATGATTTTGGTCTCTTCTCATGATGTGTCCCACAGCAGTGGAGTCTTATCCGCAGCACTTCATAGGATACTTCAAGAATTTCTACGATTCCTCGGATGTTCGTACTTGGATTGTGGTCCACTCTGATGACTCAACACATTCACCTCGACATCTTTATCCCTGCTGCATCTAGAATGTTGCTCTGGTTCTTAGTTTTTCCCTATGTCTCTATTGCACACGTTACGACTGAATTAAATGACTTACCATATAATTTAACATAGGTATTTTTGTCACAAAGAGTTTCAGACATCTTTCTCCATCTCCAACGATCAACAAAAAAAGTATGTGGATTATTTTGAGCGGGATTCCCATCATTCCTGTGATGTCTGGCAGAATTTAATAGCAGAGATCTTCTGTAATAATGCTGATTATGATTACATATAGAGGGAGCTCTTTATGAAGTGCTAAATACCTGTATATTGGACCTACCACATACGAGGAGCAGATATAAATTCACGCGGTTGTCTGTAACCTATTTCGGAACTTAATTCGGCACTTCGAATATCAGTGAAATAGTAATGTAAATATTTCTGCAATACACAATAAATCTAAACAGCTTCATTATATAACATTATCCAAATTTCGGCCTTCGACTATTTTGTAAAATATATCCAGGGTGAATAAAAGCATAAGTCAGAAACTCTAGGGATTTACTCTGGAGATCAAAAAATTCGTATGAAGATGGGTCAGAAAGTTCTTCGTTCGGCAAGTATGAAACTTTATTAATCAGGGCACAAATAGTACATTTATGAAATAGATTTATATTCACACAAACTGCTGGAAGTGAATCTCCTGCTCCACGCACCCTACGCTCCTTGCTTTGCTGTATGTTGTAGAAAGCTACTGGTGTGCTCCGTGTTATGTCGAATCGATTTTAGATACATCCCCTCAGATCATTGACATTTGAAATGACCTCGAAGAATAAAAATCCAGTGGATGCAAGTCAGGAGATCGGCTAGGACATCCAGTGGATATCCCGTGACCAATTCACCTTTACCAGTACTGCTTGTCGAGATACTGGCGAAATATCCGTGTAACGAAAAGTGAAGCACCGTCATGCATAAGCGACATTCATTGGATGACGTCTAGAAGAACATCGTGTAGGAAGTGAAGTAATTCATAACCGAGAAAATTGTAGATACGTTTGTCCAGTAAGACCTGCAGAAGAAGTACAGGCCCATGAGATGATCAGAAATGATTTCATCTCACACACTAGGGTTCAAAATGGCTCTGAGCACTATGGGGCTTAACATCTGTGGTCATCAGTCCCCTAGAACTTAGAACTACATAAACCTAACTAACCTAAGGACATCACACACATCCATGCCCGAGGCAGGATTCAAACCTGCGACCGTAGCGGTCACGCGGTTCCAGACTGAAGCGCCTAGAACCGCACGACCACACCGGCCGGCCTCACACACTAGGGCAGAACATGTGCTGATATCTACACTCCTGGAAATTAAAATAAGAACACCGTGAATTCATTGTCCCAGGAAGGGGAAACTTTATTGACACATTCCTGGGGTCAGATACATCACATGATCACACTGACAGAACCACAGGCACATAGACACATGCAACAGAGCATGCACAATGTCGGCACTAGTACAGTGTATATCCACCTTTCGCAGCAATGCAGGCTGCAATTCTCCCATGGAGACGATCGTAGAGATGCTGGATGTAGTCCTGTGGAACGGCTTGCCATGCCATTTCCACCTGGCGCCTCAGTTGGACCAGCGTTCGTGCTGGACGTGCAGACTGCGTGAGACGACGCTTCATCCAGTCCCAAACATGCTCAATAGGGGACAGATCCGGAGATCTTGCTGGCCAGGGTAGTTGACTTACACCTTCTAGAGCACGTTGGGTGGCACGGGATACATGCGGACGTGCATTGTCCTGTTGGAATAGCAAGTTCCCTTGCCGGTCTAGGAATGGTAGAACGATGGGTTCGATGACGGTTTGGATGTACCGTGCACTATTCAGTGTCCCCTCGACGATCACCAGTGGTGTACGGCCAGTGTAGGAGATCGCTCCCCACACCATGATGCCGGGTGTTGGCCCTGTGTGCCTCGGTCGTATGCAGTCCTGATTGTGGCGCTCACCTGCACGGTGCCAAACACGCATACGACCATCATTGGCACCAAGGCAGAACCGACTCTCATCGCTGAAGACGACACGTCTCCAATCGTCCCTCCATTCACGCCTGTCGTGACACCACTGGAGTCGGGCTGCACGATGTTGGGGCGTGAGCGGAAGACGGCCTAACGGTGTGTGGGACCGTAGCCCAGCTTCATGGAGACGGTTGCGAATGGTCCTCGCCAATACCCCAGGAGCAACAGTGTCCCTAATTTGCTGGGAAGTGGCGGTGCGGTCCCCTACGGCACTGCGTAGGATCCTACGGTCTTGGCGTGCATCCGTGCGTCGCTGCGGTCCGGTCCCAGGTCGACGGGCACGTGCACCTTCCACCGACCACTGGCGACAACATCGATGTACTGTGGAGACCTCACGCCCCCTGTGTTGAGCAATTCGGCGGTACGTCCACCCGGCTTCCCGCATGCCCACTATACGCCCTCGCTCAAAGTCCGTCAACTGCACATACGGTTCACGTCCACGCTGTCGCGGCATGCTACCAGTATTAAAGACTGCGATGGAGCTCTGTATGCCACGGCAAACTGGCTGACACTGACGGCGGCGGTGCACAAATGCTGCGCAGCTAGCGGCATTCGACGGCCAACACCGCGGTTCCTGGTGTGTCCGCTGTGCCGTGCGTGTGCTCATTGCTTCTACAGCCCTCTCGCAGTGTCCGGAGCAAGTATGGTGGGTCTGACACACCGGTATCGATGTGTTCTTTTTTCCATTTCCAGGAGTGTATATTGACACACTAGACGATGGTTTTCATAAGCTCAGACGTGATTAGAATGAAATTTTCACTCTACAGCGGAGTGTGCGCCGATATGAAACTTCCTGGCAGATTAAAACTGTGTGCCGGATCGAGACTCGAACTCGGGACCTTTGCCTTTCGCGGGCAAGTGCTCTGCCTACTGAGCTACCCGAGCACGACTCACGCCCCGTCCTCACAGCTTTACTTCTGCCAGTACCTCGAGGTAGAGCACTTGCCCGCGAAAGGCAAAGGTACCGAGTTCGAGTCTCGGTCCGGCACACAGTTTTAATCTGCCAGGAAGTTTCATATCAGCGCACACTGCGCTGTAGAGTGAAAATTTCATTCTAGAAATATCTCCCAGACTGTGGCTAAGCCATGTCTCCGCAATCTCCTTTCTTTCAGGAGTGCTAGTTCTGCAACGTTCGCAGGAGAGCTTCTGTAAAGTTTGAAAGGTAGGAGACGAGGTACTGGCAGAAGTAAAGCTGTGAGGGCGGGGCGTGAGTCGTACTTGGGTAGCTCAGTTGGTAGAGCACTTGCCCACGAAAGGCAAAGGTCCCGAGTCTCGGTCCGGCACACAGTGTTTATCTGACATGAAGTTTCAGACACGATTGATATGACAGTGGAAGTTCCGTCACACAAAAGCCTGTGTCATCCGTGTCTAAGGTCCATGCTAAGAACAGCAGAAACGTAAGACACTGCCGTAATATGCTCTGACAGAAACTTATTCTTTATTAAAAATCTGCCTCATTTAATCCTTGCACCCAGTGAATATTATACGAACACAGAATATTTTCATGCAGAACGTTCCAGATCGCCATGTGATCGACACCATCCCTTCTTGCTCCGGAAGATCAAGGGTCTCCCCTGCCCCCCCCCCCCTCCCCACCTCTCCCGGCAGAGCTCACTCACCCAAGTTAGCGACATCACGTACGGCAGCCAACATCGTCGTGTAGCACAGTCACAGTTAGAGTTTCAGATCAACTTGCACTGTTGTTGATGCTGAACATTATACCGCAAGGGAACAGCTTGTTAACCGGTGCATGAAGTGATACTTTGCTAATCCGCCACAGCCGTAAATTATCCAGCACTCCTGCGCCAATGGTCTGCATCAAAGTTAAGTGAACGTTTATTAATTAATGTAATTAAGTGACCTAATATTTCATGTGTTCTAGTATCATGAGGCTTCTCCCAGAGCAATCGAAGAACCCATAGTTATGGCTGGACGAATGTAGTTTCGCATGGTCAAAACAATCTGCAACTCTTTTCTTAAATAAATCTTTCTGTCGCATGCGTTGGTGGATTTATAGAAATGTTCATGTACAAGGCCGATGCGTCGCATGGTAAGGTCTGCAAAACGTTGAGGTGATACCTCTGCATTTCCATCTGCTAGGCTGTACAAGAAGAAACATCTGTAATTTCAGACAGTGAATAGTTCGTTGTGATGTACTGTCTTTGAAGTTAATCTGAAACACAACTAACGACAGTCAGAGAAAACAAATCACATGCCACAACCAATTAAAACAACAAGGTTTGTAAAAATGTAGTAGTCACCACAGGGAATGTCTTTAATGTGTCCCTGACGAGGGATTTTAGGCACATGTTTAAGTGATCTCTTCGTGATATTTTGATGCCGACAATAAATCCCAGAAGTATCTGACACAAATGTTTTTATGACCTACATTTTTCACAACTAAATATATTACGAAAGTAATGAGATAAAATTGAACCGAATTCTGCAAATCTGGAGTGAAACATATCCAACAGTCATCAACTGAACCATCTCCAAAGCTAATTATACTTAATCGGACTAAGTGACGAAGGTAATCTCAATGTAGGACTCTAGAGTTGAAAGCCGAGACGAGTTGCTTACAACAGTGTGAAAAATTTCATGTAATTCTTTCCCGCAACTACGAGGGCAGTTCAGTAAGTAATGCAACACATTTTTTTTCTCGGCCAATTTTGGTTAAAAAAACCGGAAATTTCTTGTGGAATATTTTCAAACATTCCCGCTTCGTCTCGTATAGTTTCATTGACTTCCGACAGGTGGCAGCGCTGCACGGAGCTGTTAAAATGGCGTCTGTAACGGATGTGCGTTGCAAACAACGGGCAGTGATCGAGTTTCTTTTGGCGGAAAACCGGGGCATCTCAGATATTCATAGGCGCTTGCAGAATGTCTACGGTGATCTGGCAGTGGACAAAAGCACGGTGAGTCCTTGGGCAAAGCGAGTGTCATCAGCGCCGACAGGTCAAGCAAGACTGTCTGATCTCCCGCGTGCGGGCCGGCCGTGCACAGCTGTGACTCCTGCAATGGCGGAGCGTGCGAACACACTCGTTCGAGATGATCGACGGATCGCCATCAAACAACTCAGTGCTCAACTTGACATCTCTGTTGGTAGTGCTGTCACAATTGTTCACCAGTTGGGATATTCAAAGGTTTGTTCCCGCTGGGTCCCTCGTTGTCTAACCGAACACCATAAAGAGCTAAGGACAACGATCTGTGCGGAATTGCTTGCTCGTCATGTGGCTGAGGGTGACAATTTCTTGTCAAAGATTGTTACAGGCGATGAAACATGGGTTCATCACTTCGAACCTGAAACAAAACGGCAATCAATGGAGTGGCGCCATACCCACTTCCCTACCGAGAAAAAGTTTAAAGCCATACCCTCAGCCGGTAAAGTCATGGTTACAGTCTTCCGGGACGCTGAAGGGGTTATTCTGTTCGATGTCCTTCCCCATGGTCAAACGATCAACTCTGAAGTGTATTGTGCTACTCTTCAGAAATTGAAGAAACGACTTCAGCGTGTTCGTAGGCACAAAAATCTGAACGAACTTCTCCTTCTTCATGACAACGCAAGACCTCACACAAGTCTTCGCACCCGAGAGGAGCTCACAAAACTTCAGTGGACTGTTCTTCCTCATGCACCCTACAGCTCCGATCTCGCACCGTCGGATTTCCATATGTTTGGCCCAATGAAGGACGCAATCCGTGGGAGGCACTACGCGGATGATGAAGAAGTTATTGATGCAGTACGACGTTGGCTCCGACATCGACCAGTGGAATGGTACCGTGCAGGCATACAGGCTCTCATTTCAAGGTGGCGTTAGGCCGTAGCATTGAATGGAGATTACGTTGAAAAATAGTGTTGTGTAGCTAAAAGATTGGGGAATAACCTGGTGTATTTCAATGCTGAATAAAACAACCCCTGTTTCAGAAAAAAAAATGTGTTGCATTACTTATTGAACTGCCCTCGTACAAGGCAATTTTTAATAGATCAAAAACTCCATGCTCCAAGCTTTAAACTTTTAACTGGTAGAGGATTCTTACCTAATAAGACGAACACGCAGTGGTGTGTTACTGTGCGTGTGTCTGAAGTGAACATTAGAAAATAAAAATAGTAATTTTAATATACACACATCTAAAAGTTTTGAATCCCCCCGGTCCCAGAACTAGTGAAGATAGACATTGACTGAGGATACTGTATCTCATCACAGTCCCTTTGACTGTTCAGGGATGTCACTAAATCCGCGCAAAGATGTAAACTATCACGCTTGAGCAGCGACTATTAGACAGAGGGGGTCCGATAGCCTGTCAGTTCCAGTCATTCCACCTGGAAGGAGGTACACGGCTTGCGTTATCTGTAGTTCAACCCTACCTAGACGGTCAATACCGCGGTTCGATCGCGTCCACATTGTTACTTTGTGCGGGGAAGACCTCTCTACAAGGGAAGTGTCCAGGCGTCCCGGAGTGAACCAAAGCGATCTTGTTCGGCCATGGAGGAGATACAGAGAGACAGGAACTGTCAATGACATGCCTCGCTCAGGCCGCCCAAGGGCTACTACCGCAGTGGATTACCGCTACCTATGGATTATGGTTCGGAGGAAACCTGGGAGCAACGCCACCATGTTGAATAATGCTTTTCGTGCAGCCACAGGACGTTGCGTTACGAGTAAAACTGTGAGCAATACGCTGCATGATGTGCGACTTCACTCGAGACGTTCATGGCGAGGTCCAGCTTTGCAACCACGATACCACGCAGCGCGGTACACATGAGTCCAAGAACATGCCGAATGGACCGCTCAGGATTTGCATCACGTTCTCTTCGCAGACGAGTGTCGCATATGCCTTCAAGCAGACAATTATCGGAGACGTGTTTGGAGGCAACCCGGTCATGCTGAACGCTTTAGACACACTGTCCAGCGAGTGCAACAAGGTGGAGGTTACTTGCTGCTTTGGGGTGGCATTATGTGGGGCTGATGTGCCGCTGGTGGTCATGGAAGGCGCCCTAACGGCTATACGATACGTGAATGCCATCCTCCGTCACATAGTGCAAGCATATCGGCAGCATAGACGACAATTCGCGTCCCCATCGTGCACATCTTGTAAATGACTTACTTCAGGATAACGACATCGCTCGACTAGTGCAGCCAGCATGTTCTCCAGAGATGAAACCTATCGAAAATGTCTGGGATGGATCGAAAAGGGCTGTTTATGGACCACGTAACCCCCCAACCACTCTGAGGGATCTACTCCGAATCGCCACTGAGGAGTGGGACAATCTGGACCAAAAGTGCCTCGATGAACTTGTGGATAGTATGCCACGACGAATGCAGGAATGCATCAATGCAAAAGGACGTGCTACTGGGTGTTAGAGGTACCGGTGTGTACAGAAATCTGGACCATCATATCTGAAGGTCTTGCTGTATGGTGGAACTACACGTCATGAGTGGTTTCTATGAGCAATAGAAACGGCGGAAATGATATGTTCATCTCAATTCCAATTTTGTGTACATTTTCCGGAACTCTCCGAACGGAGGTGAAGGAAAACTTTTTTTGATGTGTGTAGAAATGTGCATTACATTGTTCATAAAAGTGCAGGCACACGATATTTTGAAATTGACGTCACATTCTCGTTTAGGCTCATATTACGTGTATCATTTCGTCCGTAGGAAATGCCTTTAGCGGTTAATTGCGTTTTATGATACGTTCATATTTCAGAATGTGTACGTTAATGTTATCGTAAATATTTTTATGAGTTCTGTTTGTCAGGGGATAAAATGGGCAGACAGACCCATGGAATTTATTTGCACAGTGGCGAGACAGCTCAACGCTGCAGAATTTTGCCAACGCAAAAGGCTTCGAAGCACCCATCAAGGTCACACTCAGCGTTTCGTTTTCTTGCTGCCAAGGGCAGCTGTGACCTCAGTCCACGTAACATGGTGGGGAAATATCTTGGTGTTGAAAAGAAGAGAGAGACGGGCAGTGAAAATCGCTAAGATGAACGCTGGGCTTCTCGAAGGCTTCACCTTGGGAGGCACAACTTAGATATGCAGAAAGCAGAACGAGCCACGTCTACTGAAGACCCCTTTGAGCATCTGACAGGTACTTGGAAGGCATATGACACCGTTGGTTTGTCACCTTACATCTCAACGTGCTAAACCAATAATCAGAATCAGCAAGGTTTACATATTTCTCGAGTGCTTTGCACAGAAGATTTCTGTGATACCGCCTGTCTCGTAAGACGCGCTTTAGAGGGTGATTAAAACACATTGTCACATATCCCTACATCTAAATCTACATGGTTACTCTGCAATTGATACTTAATGGCCTGGCAAAGGGTTCAATGAACAATTTTCATACTACTTCTCTACCATTCCACTCTCGAATGGCGCATGGGAAAAAGGAACACCTAAATCTTTCCGTTCGAGCTCTGATTCTTCTTATTTCATTATGATGATCATTTCTCCCTACGTAGGTGGGTGTCAACAAAATATTTCCGCATACGGAAGATAAAGTTGGTGATTGAAATTTCGTTAATAGATCTCGCCGCAAAGAAACATCCTTTGTTTCAGTGACTGCCACGAAAATCGCGTATCATATCAGTGACATTCTCACCCCTATTGCGAGATAACACGAAACGGGCTGCCCTTCTTTGCGCTTTTTCGATGTCCTCCGTTAATCCTACCAGTTAAGGATCCCACACCGCAGAACAATATTCCAGCAGAGGATGGACAAGTGTAATGTAGGCTGTCTCTTTGGTGGGTTGGTTGCATCTTCTAAGTATTCTGGCAACAAAGCGCAGTCTCTTTTTCGCCTTCCCCACAATATTATATATGTGGCCTTTCCAATTTAAGGTTCTCGTAATTGTAATTCCTAGGTACTTAGTCGAATTGACAGCCCTTAGCTTTGTGCGATTTATCATATACCCAGAATTTATAAGATTTCTTTTAGTATCCATATAGATGACCTCGCACTTTTCTTTGTTTAGTGCCAATTGCCACTTTTCACATCATACAGAAATTCTCTCTAGATCATAGAATTGATCGTCTGATGATTTTACAAGAGGTAATACTGGTGAACACTAAAAGAAAAGATTAATAAAAGATAAAAGACAGTCTTGGTCACACATACAGTTTTATTTTAATGAGCTATCGGTTCCACTGTGTTTTAAATAACCATATTCTGCAGTAAGAGTTAACTTGGAGATCATGAATTATATTCGCAAATTGCGAATAAGGAACCACTATAGCTGTACAACTGACTGGAAACAAATTAAAATTAGTGTCTGAAGCGGATTTTCCGCTTTACGCGAGCGTTCGCCTTAACTGCTTCTGCTGTCTGAACATTCTTTGTGAACACGCCCAGACTTCCATATGTCCCAGTGTCTGCCTGCTATATTTGATAGAGTCTGTCTTCCGACATGCATTCATGTCTGAAGGAACACACCATCGAACTTTACAGATATTGTCAAATACAGACACCACTAATTTAAAGTTAGTGACATAAAGGGATGTCTAAACCTAAACTGTAACTTAAGCCTAAGAGTAGCAATAGTAATTAACTGAAGTTATTAGCAAAGGTGGCAGACTGACACGGTAGGACACAGCAGGAGCCGTATCTGGATGTCTCCTGCTGGTTGCCTCAGTGACAGCCAATGACATACGTTGTACAGTGACCCATTATGTATTGACTGTAGCTGAGTGGTTAGAATACAAAATATTAGTACAAATAGTACAATCAATATATATTATAAAAGTAAGTGCACAATGTGCGTGCCGCTAAAACTTAGAAACGAATCACTGTACGATCGAGGGAGTTATTGCTGCGGTAGCTCTATGTTGTTGTAGTCTTCAGTCCAAAGACTGGTTTGATGCAGCTCTCTATGCTACTCTATCCTGCACAAGCTTCTTCATCTACAAATAACTGCTTCAATCTACATCCGTCTGAATCTCCTTAGTGTTTTCATCTCCTGGTCTTCCTCTACGATTTTTACCTCCACGCTGCCCTCCAATGCTAAGCTGGTGATCCCTTGATGCCACAGAACATGTCCTACAAACCGATCCCTTCATCTAGTCAAGTTATGCCACATATTCCTCTTCTTCCCAATTCTATTCTTTACATCCTCATTAGTTACATAATCTACCCATCTAATCGTCAACATTCTTCTGTAACACCACATATCGAAAGCTTCTGTTCTCTTCTTGTCTAAACTATTTATCGTCCATGTTTCACTTCCATGCATGGCTACACTCCATACAAATACTTTCAGAAAGGTCTTTCTGACACTTAAATCTACGCTCCATGTTAACAAATTTCTCTTCTTCAGAAACACTTACTTTGCCATTGCTAGTCTACATTTTATATCCTCTCAACTCTGACCATTATCAATTATTTTGCTCCCCAAATAGCGAAATATAATCAAATTTCCTCATCATCATCTGATTTAATTCGGCTACATTCCACTATCCTCGTTTTGCTTTTGTTGATGTTCATCTTATATCCTTCTTTCAAGACACAGTCCATTCCGTTCAACTGCTCTTCCATGTCCTTCGCTGTCTCTGACAGAATTACAGTGTCATCGGTGAACCTTAAACTTTTTTATTTCTTCCAAATATTTCTTTTGTTTACTGTACTGGTTCCTGATATACAGATTGAATTTCATCGGAGATAGGCTACAACCCTGTCTCACTCCATTCCCAACCACTGTTTATCATGCCCCGCGATTCTTATAACTACCATCTGGTCATCATCATCATCGTCATCATCATTTAAGACTGATTATGCCTTTCAGCGTTCAGTCTGGAGCATAGCCCCCCTTATACAGTTCCTCCATGATCCCCTATTCAGTGCTAACATTGGTGCCTCTTCTGATGTTAAACCTATTACTTCAAAATCATTCTTAACCGAATCCAGGTACCTTCTCCTCGGTCTGCCCCGACTCCTGCTACCCTCTACTGCTGAATCCATGAGTCTCTTGGGTAGCCTTGCTTCTCCCATGCGTGTAACATGACCCCACCATCTAAGCCTGTTCGCCCTGACTGCTACATCTATAGAGTTCACTCCTAGTTTTTCTTTGATTTCCTCATTGTGGACACCCTCCTGCCATTGTTCCCATATACTAGTACCTGCAATCATCCTAGCTACTTTCATATCCGTAACCTCAACCTTGTTGATAAGGTAACCTGAATCCACCCAGCTTTCGCTCCCATACAACAAAGTTGGTCGAAAGATTGAACGGTGCACAGATAACTTAGTATTGGTACTGACTTCCTTCTTGCAGAAGAGAGTAGATCGTAGCTGAGCGCTCACTGCATTAGCTTTGCTACACCTCACTTCCAGTTCTTTCACTATGTTGCCATCCTGTGAGAGTATGCATCCTAAGTACTTGAAACCGTCCACCTGTTCTAACTTTGTTCCTCCTATTTGGCACTCAATCCGTTTATATTTCTTTCCCACTGACATTACTTTCGTTTTGGAGATACTAATCTTCATACCATAGTCCTTACATTTCTGATCTAGCCCTGAAATATTACTTTGCAAACTTTCAATCGAATCTGCCATCACAACTAAGTCATCCGCATGTGCAAGACTGCTTATTTTGTGTTCACATATCTCAATCTCACCCAGCCAGTCTATTGTTTTCAACATATGATCCATAAATAATATGAACAACAGTGGAGACAGGTTGCACCCTTGTCTTACCCCTGATACTACTTTGAACCATGAACTCAATTTACCGTCAACTCTAACTGCTGCCTGACTATCCATGTAAAGACCTTTAATTTCCTGCAAAAGTTTGCCTCCTATTCCATAATCTTGTAGAACAGACAATAACTTCCTCCTAGGAACCCGGTCATATGCCTTTTCTAGATCTATAAAGCATAGATACAATTCCCTGTTCCACTCATAACACTTCTCCATTATTTGCCGTAAGCTAAAGATCTGGTCCTGACAACCTCTAAGAGGCCTAAACCCACACTGATTTTCAGCCAATTGGTCCTCAACTAATACTTGCACTTTCCTTTCAACAATACCTGAGAAGATTTTACCCACAACGCTGATTAAAGAGATACCTCTGTAGTTGTTACAATCTTTTCTGTTTACATGTTTAAAGATTGGTGTGATTACTGCTTTTGTCCAGTCTGATGGAACCTGTCCCAACTCCCAGGTCATTTCAATTATCCTGTGCAGCCATTTAAGACCTGACATTCCACTGTATTTGATGAGTTCCGACTTAATTTCATCCACTCCAGCCGCTTTATTGCACTGCAATCTATTGACCATTTTTTCCACTTCCTCAAATGTGATCCTATTTCCATCATCATTCCTATCCCATTCTACCTCGAAATCTGATATATTACTGATCGCATTTTCACCTACATTGAGCAACTCTTCAAAATATTCCCTCCATCTGCCCAAGGCACCCACAGGATTCACCAGCAGTATTCCTGACCTGTCCAAAATACTTGTCATTTCCTTCTTACCTCCCTTTCGAAGACTGCTAATTACACTCCAGAATGGTTTTCCAGCAGCTTGACCCATAGTCTCCAACCTGTTTCCAAAGTCTTCCCACGATTTAGTCTTGGATGCTGCAATTATCTGTTTGGCTTTGTTTCTTTCTTCAACATAACTTTCTCTGTCTACCTGGGTTCTGGTATGTAGCCAGTTTTGATATGCCTTCTTTTTACTTTTACAGGCTGCCTTGACTGTATCATTCCACCAAGCAGTTTGCGTCATCCTACTTTTACACACTACTGTTCCAAAACATTCTTTAGCCACTTCTAGTACTGTGTCCCTGTACCTTGTCCATTCCTTTTCCAATGACTGTAATTGACTACATTCAACCAACTGGTACGTTTCTGAGACCGTTGTTATGTACTTGTGCCTGATTTCCTTATCCTGAAGTTTCTCCACTCTTATCCTCCTACATATGGACCTGACCTCCTGCACTTTCGGCCTCACAATCCCAATTTCACTGCAGATTAAATAATGATCAGTGTCATCAAAGAATCCCCTGAATACACGTGTGTCCCTCACAGCCTTCCTGAGTTCCTGATCTGTTATTATATAGTCAATGACAGATCTGGTTCCCCTGCCTTCCCAAGTATACCGGTGAATGTTCTTATGTTTAAAAAAGGAGTTTGTGATTACTAAGCCCATACTGGCACAGAAATCCAAGAGTTGTTTCCCGTTCCTGTTGGCCTCCATATCCTCTCCAAGTTTACCCATAACCTTTTCATACCCTTCTGTTCGATTTCCAATCCTGGCGTTAAAATCACCCATGAGCAGAACACTGTCCTTGTCCCTTACTCTAACAACTACATCACTGAGTGCCTCATAAAAACTATCCATCTTATCTTGATCTGTCCCTTCACAATGCGAATATACTGACACAATCCTAATTTTCTTGCTAGACACTCAAATTTATCCACATCAGTCGTTCGTTTACATACCTTATTGCAACTACGCTGGGTTCCATTTCTTTCCTGATGCGACGCCCTACACCCCATTGTGCTATTCCTGCTTTGACTCCTGACAGGTAGACCTTGTATTCTCCCACTTCCTCTTCTTTCTCACCCCTTACCCGAATGTCACTAACAGCTAAAACGTCCAGCCCCATCTTACTTGCAGCGTCTGCCAGCTCTACCTTCTTCCCAGAGTAGCCCCCATTGATATTAATAGCTCCCAGTCTCATTACCATTTGTTTGCCAAGTTGTACCTTAGGAGTCCCTGGTTTGTCAGTTAGAGGTGGGACTCCGTCACCTCCAAAAGGTCCGAGGCATTTTGCTCTGATTGTTGCCAGCATCATATTTAAAGTACCAGGGAAGCAGGTGGTTTCTGTACAAATTGTAAATAGCTTTTCACTCCCTGTATTTTACCCCTGCTACCTTCAGAATTTGAAAGAGAGTATTCCAGTCGACATTGTCAAAAGCTTTCACTAAGTCTACAAATGCTAAAAACGTAGGTTTGCATTTCTTTAAGCTATCTTCTGAGATAAGTCGTAGGGTCAGTATTGCCTCACGAGTTCCAACATTTCTACGGAATCCGTCGGCTTCTACCAGATTTTCCAATCGTTTGTAAGGAATTCCTGTTAGTATTTTACAGCCATGACTTAAAACTCAGGGGTCGGTAATCATCACACTTGTCAACACCTACTTTCTTTGGGATTGGAATTATTATATTCTTCCTGAAGTCCGAGGGTATTTTGCCTGTCTCATACATCTTGCTTAGTAGATGGTAGAGTTTTGCCAGGGCTGGCTCTCCTAAGGCTATCAGTAGTTGAAAGGGAATGCTGTGTACTCCAGGGGCGTCGTTTCGACTTAGGTCATTCCTT
Source organism: Schistocerca cancellata (assembly GCF_023864275.1). Taxonomy (NCBI): domain Eukaryota; kingdom Metazoa; phylum Arthropoda; class Insecta; order Orthoptera; family Acrididae; genus Schistocerca; species Schistocerca cancellata. The sequence goes on along the minus strand of NC_064626.1, from coordinate 59,586,174 downwards.
GCTCCGTCAAATCATTCACACGGTATCATATCTCCCAATTCATCTTCTACTACAAATTCTTCCATTTCCATAATATTGCCCTCAATTACATCGTCCTTGTATGGAACCTCTATATACTCGTTCCACCTTTCCGCTTTCCCCTCTTCACTTAGCCGGTTCTAGGCGCTTCAGTCCGGAACCGAGCTGCTGCTACGGTCGCACGTTCGAATGCTGCCTCGGGCATGGACGTGTGTGCTGTCCTTAGGTCAGTTAGGTTTTAGTAGTTCTAGGTCTAGGGGACTGATGACCTCAGAAGTCCCATAGTGCTCAGAGCCATTTGAACCCTCTTCGCTTTGAACTCGTTTTCCTTCTGAGCTCATGATATTCATACAAGTTGATCTCTTTTCTCCAAAGGTCTCTTTAATTTTCCTGTAGGCAGTATCTATCTTACACCTAGTGATACATGCCGCTACATCTTTACATTTGTCCTCTAGCCATTCCTGCTTAGCCATTTTGTATTTCCTGTCGATCACATTTTTGGGACGTTTGTGTTCCTTTTTGCCTGCTTACTGCTTTCTTATATTTTCTCGTTTCATCAGTTAAATTCAATATATCTCCTGTTACCCAAGGACTCGTACTAGCCCTCTTCTTTTTATCTACTTGATCCTCTGCTGCTTTCACTATTTCATCTCTCAAAGGTACTCGTTCATCTTCTACTGTATTTCTTTCCCCTGTTATTGACAATCGTTCCCTAACGCTCTCTCTCAAACTCTCTACAGTCTCTGGTTCTTTCACTTTATGCAGGTGCCATCTCCTTAAATTCCCACCTTTTTGTAGTTTCTTCAGTTTTTATCTGGAGTTCATAACCAATAGATTGTGGTCAGAGGACACATCTGCCCCTGGAAATGTCTTACAATTTAAAACTTGGTTACTAAATCTTAGTATTACAATAATATAATCTATCTGAAAGCTTTCACTGTCTCCAGGCCTCTTCCACGTATACAACCATCTTTCATGATTCTTAAACTAGGTGTTAGCTATGATTAAGTTATGCTCTGTGCAAAGATCTACCCCGTGGGTTCCTCTTTCATTCCTTACCCCCATTCCATATTCCCCTACTACTTTTCCTTCAGTTCCTTTTCCTACTATAAAACTCCAGTCCCACATGACTAGTAAATTTTTGTTTCCCTTCACTGTATGAATAATTTCTTTTATATCATCATACATTTCTTCAATGTCTTTGTCATCTACGGAGCTAGTAGGCATATAAACTTGTACTACTGTGGTAGGTGTGGGCTTCGTGTCACTCTTGGCTCCCATTAATAAAGAAGGTTCTCGTTTTTACCTGAAGGATGTACTTTTGTAGATATAAGCGCTGGGAAGTTTCGCCCTCTAGAAATTTGTAGAGGATTCCAGAACATTTGAGAGTATTCGAGAACATTTCATAATGTTCTGGAACGTTCCACAATGATGCGGGACGTTCTGGAATATTCGGGAGTAGTCTGGAATATTCGGGAGGATTTCAGAATGTTCGGGAACATCGCAGAACGTCCCAAATCATAGAGGAACATTCCAGAACACTCTCGAAGTTGTGAAATGTTCTGAAACATTGTGGGCCGTTCGATGCCTTAATTGTTATGTTCTGGAATTTTACATTGATGAGGCTACCCATTGGTAGGGGTATATAGAGCAAGACCCATCGTGGATTCGAACGTCAGTGACAAAGGGAGGAGTAGAGAAAGTCGTGCAGTAAGTGAATCAAAACAAACAGGGAAGTGTGAGTACTAAAAGTGGTACAATATATATAAATCGATAATAAAATGTGGAAAGTGTGTGAAATATACTTAGTAGATTTGTTAGTAAAAAGTTGATTTGAGCTATACTTAGACAATGTCCAAACATAAAATAGGGGATATGTTGCCAGTTCTGAAGCGAAACGGTGAAAACAAAAAGAATAGTGAAGAAATAAAACAGACGAAGAGTGCGAAGCACGTTTAATTCCCAACGAACTAGAATGAGCACCGTGAGAAGCAGAGAAACCGAGGAACAAAGAAACGAACGTATTGCAGAACCAAGAATTGCGACACTATCTTATAATGAAAGACTTCGAAGTTAAGCCAGCCATGAAAATATCACTCCACAAGATCTGCGGGAAAAACACCTGGACTCTGCTGCATGAACGGAAAAATTCGATTACCACCACTGGAAGTGTCTATGCAGGAATTTTTACATTAGATGACCGGGGAAAGGCCAGAATCAAGACACTTTCTTCAAAATATAAAAGCGTACAACATCTGCTTCGAAATGACTTCTTTCGGTGACATTTGTATTCATATCAACATTAGCAATGGTGAAATCTATTATGTTTTTTCCATTCAAGGACAAATGTATCTCATGGGATGATTAGTACCACTACCCAAGGAAGACCATACATTTCTGCAAGTATATTTAATCGGATATCAAGAAACAGAAATTCAAATATCAATGGATTAAGACGAGACCTAGTCCAAGAGGTACAGAGGATCTTACAAAAAATCCAGTCAACTGATTCACATATTCAGAACAACAGTAGACCAAATGATTTTTAATGACTGTAAAGTTATAATTCGAACGGACAAAAGACCGCCTGACGAACACGAACGTCAATACAATGCACCTCAGATACGAAGTCGCCGTCGTAATTGTGGACAATGAAAACACAAGCCATAACATAGTTGTGCAACGAACAAGAGAAAGACTACAACCCATTGCAGAGACACGCCGTTCGAATGATACCCTCCAGTCTCCATTAATGTTTCTTCTCGGACGGATATCATTTTAATGTGAACACATCCAACAATTGGAAAAACAAACAAAAAGGTCACTTCCGAGAAGTTCTATGCTGACCGCTTAATCATCACAGGCAATGGAACATACAGTTACATTCGCAATTCTCGCCTTTTACTCCTAAAATTCCTGGTAAATACATGTGCAAAAATAGAAGCGGAACGGATGTTTTACCTAAGACTGACTCAGAAGAAACTACGCACGGAAGAATACATCCACCTTCGAGACGCAGTCATAAATGACGGAAACATTGATTACACTGGAACAGCGCTAAAATTACCGTCATCACATATAGGAAGTACGAGACACATGAACGAATACACTCAGGATGCCATGACCTACGTGAGAAAATATGGGGGACTTGACCTGTTCATAACGTTCACAAGCAACCTGTTGCGGTGAGAAATCAAAGAACAAATAAGATATGGGCAAGCCCCGATCCATCGACACGACATAATAACCCGAGTTTTATGACAAAAGCAAATGAGATTTGTTGAAGTCGTCACAAAATAACACATATTTGGGAGCGTTAGATGTTAGATACGAATGGCAAAAATGAAGACTGCCTCACTCAAGCAGTCTCATATTGCTACACGACAGAATTCATTCCACGGATATCGACAAAATCATCCAAGCTGGATTTCCTAACGCACAAGAAGATGCGGAACTGTACAGCATAATAGTGAAAAACGCAGACCATGCGGGCCACTAAACCCCAATTCGCCACGAATTCGCGACGAAGTGGAAATAGACTATCGATGGACACACTACTTCCCAAAACGTCCCAAGCACACATCAAAGTACAATAGCACAAATCATTCAAATCCATAATATATGTCTGTAAGTATGTCAACAAAGGCAGTGACGTGGCATTATTTCAAATACCCAAGAAGCGAAGAGCAAAACAGAAACGACGAAATCCTCGTCTAGCAAATGGGAAGTTACATCAACTGTAACGATTCAGCGTGGCGGATTTTCGGTTTTCCCATACAGGAACGCGAAAGAACTGTGAAACATCCAGCAGTACATTTGTAGAATGGACAGAGAGTTTACTTCACGAAAGACACCGCCAGAAAAACTGCAAGCGAAAAACCTGAGAACGCAATATTAACAGCTTTTTACCAGCTGTGCCAAACGGATCTAGTCGCACGTAGAACACAACAAAAAGAATCTTTCGATAAGTTGTTGTTGTTGTGGTCTTCAGTCCTGAGACTGGTTTGATGCAGCCCTCCATGCTACTCTATCCTGTGCAAGCTTCTTCATCTCCCAGTACCTACTGCAACCTACATCCTTCAGAATCTGCTTAGTGTATTCATCTCTTGGTCTCCCCCTACGGTTTTTACCCTCCACGCTGCCCTAGAATACTAAATTGGTGATCCCTTGATGCCTCAGAACATGTCCTACCAACCGATCCCTTCTTCTGGTCAAGTTGTGCCACAAACTTCTCTTCTCCCCAATCCTATTCAATACTTCCTCATTAGTTATGTGATCTACCCATCTAATCTTCAGCATTCTTCTGTAGCACCACATTTCAAAAGCTTCTATTCTCTTCTTGTCCAAACTATTTATCGTCCATGTTTCACTTCCATACATGGCTACACTCCATACAAATACTTTCAGAAATGACTTCCTGACACTTAAATCTATACTCGATGTTAACAAATTTCTCTTCTTCAGAAACGCTTTCCTTGCCATTGCCAGTCTACATTTTATATCCTCTCTACTTCGACCATCATCAGTTATTTTGCTTCCCAAATAGCAAAACTCCTTTACTACTTTAAGTGTCTCGTTTCCTAATCTAATTCCCTCAGAATCACCCGACTTAATTCCACTACATTCCATTATCCTCGTTTTGCTTTTGTTGATGTTCATCTTATAACCTCCCTTCAAGATACCATCCATTCCGTTCAACTGCTCTTCCAAGTCCTTTGCTGTCTCTGACAGAATTACAATGTCATCGGCAAACCTCAAAGTTTTTATTTCTTCTCCATGGATTTTAATACCTACTCCGAAAGTTTCTTTTGTTTCCTTTACTGCTAGCTCAATATACAGATTGAATAACATCGGGGAGAGGCTACAACCCTGTCTTACTCCCTTCCCCACCGCTGCTTCCCTTTCATGTCCCTCAACTCTTATAAGTGCCATCTGGTTTCTGTACAAATTGTAAATAGCCTTTCGCTCCCTGTATTTTACCCCTGCCACCTTTAGAATTTGAAAGAGCTTTCGATAAGAAAACGAGGAATTCAGGTAGGTGATCATTCAGGAATCATGAAAACTGGCACGCTAGGCCTAGTATACACCGTATATCCGAACGACGCCGTATCTTTCTGTCTTCCGATGTTGCTATACAAAATACGGAGACCAATAAGTTTCAAAAAGGTCAAGAATGTTGACGGTTCCCTGTGCCAGACGCACTGAGAAGTATACCAACGCTTAGGACTACTGGAAACCGACCACCGTTGGGAATTAACCATACAAGAAGCCTCACTCACAGCATCTGCTGAACAAATGACAGACTTACTCTCCATAATTCTAATAACGTGTAACCCATCGAATCCTAAACAGCTATTGGACTTCTTCAAAGAGAGTATGAATGTACCAAATCCGGTAAGCTCATCCTGAACTGACGATCGAATTCAACGACGATATCTTCAACGAAACATTCATTCGGCTAGACTATAAATATTTACCAATAAAGAGCCAGACGTTAGTACCGCTAGAGATGCAAGCACCACAAAAAGCTGCTATCAAGATGCCAAACTTCGAAATTACAAAGGAAAAAAACCTACATTTACGAACTATTTCAACGCACTGCTCATAACAAACCACAACTCAATCACAATCAAAATTAGATTTACAGCGTTATCATGGACCGGTTCGACAACAACACTGGCGGAATTATTTATTTTGGTGCACCAGGAGGCACTTGGAAAACGCTTCTAATAGATCTGTTGCTGGCGGAAATACGTGCTAAACAAGACGTCGCGCTTGCACTGGCACAACACGGAACTGCACCCACATTATGGAAGGAGGACGAACTACCATTCCGCTCTACAACTGCAGCCGAATATATCCGAGGAAAAATTGCCGGTATGTAAAATCTCAAGATCATCTGGACGGCGTGAACTTCTAAAGCAAGCTAAAATTATATCCTGGGACGAATTACCACTGCCGCGCGGGATTAGCCGAGCGGTCTCGGGCGCTGTTGTCATGAACTAGCGGCTGATCCCGGCGGAGGTTCGAGTCCTCCCTCGGGCATGGGTGTGTGTGTTTGTCCTTAGGATAATGTAGCTTAAGTAGTGTGTAAGCCTAGGGGCTGATGACCTTAGCAATTAAGTCCCATAAGATTTCACACACATTTTTTTTTAAATTCCCATTGACATATAAAAAAATCACTCGAAGCCATGAACAGAACATTAAAAGACTTGCGAGGAGACTCTGAAGTGATGGGAAGAGCTCCACTCACACTCTCAGGAGACTTTCGACAACCACTTCCAGTTGTCCCCAAGTCAAAAATGGTTCAAATGGCTCTAAGCACTATGGGACTAACATCTGAGGTTATCAGTTCCCTAGACTGAGAACTACTTAAACCTAAGTAACCTAAGGACATCACACGTATCCATGCCTGAGGCAGGATTCGAACCCTCGACCGTAGCAGCAGCGCGGTTGCAGAATGAAGCGCCTAGAACCGCTCGATCAACTCCGGCGGGCCTACTTTTACAAATGGAGGAAGTCACATATCCTACTCGCCAGCCGGAGTGGCCGAGAGGTTCTAGGTGCTTCAGTCTGGAAACGCGCTACCGCTACGGTCGCAGGTTCGAATTCTGCCTCGGGCATGGATGTGTGTGATGTCCGTAGGTTAGTTAAGTTTAAGTAGTTCTAAGTTCTAGGGAACTGATGACCTCAGCTGTTAAGTTCCATAGTGCTCAGAGCCATTTGAACCATTTGAACTATTTAACACAAAATGACATTAAAACCTTAAGTTATTCACGAGCTGCTAGTTGAGAATATTATGAACATTAAATGACACGACGAACCGTCTTGTTCTGCATATGGATTCAAACCCAGCTCATGCAGACTAAGCAAAGATTTCGTGACTGACGGAAACTAACAGTCACCACACAATCGGCCTCATTAAACTCAACAGCGATTTGCGACATAGCCACTGCTGGAAAACGAACTCATCGACCAAATTTATTCAAACGTTGTTCACAACTATACTAGTCTGGACTGGCTACTTGAAAGGGCAGTTTTGTCAACTAAAATTAATGTTGTCACCGATATCAGCTGTAATATTCGAAAGAAAGTTCCGAACTTATGACTGGAAAGTACAAAGGACACACTCTATTTATCTCTACTGAACTGCCATTCCAGATTAAGAGACTGCAATTTCCAATCACATTAGCCTACAGTTTTACAGTTAAAAGGCGCAAGGACGAACCTAAAAATATTGTGACTGCAACGTCAGAGACTCCTGCTTCTGTCACTGTCAGCTATACTTAGCTCGCTCGAGAGTAGGAAATTCGAAAAATATGTACATATGTACCACAGATAACTAAATGAAAAATTTTTTAAACCTGGTAGACAAGGAAGGCGGGATTCGGTTACGATTGTGGACGGGGCCGTAATCAATTACGGTTGATTCCCTTTTGGAATTACACACATTTTTTTAAAACGGTAATTCCAGTCTCAGCAATAAATAAAGATGTCACACGTTATTAACGAAGGAATAAACAACTGTGTAATTGGTTCAAGTGGTTCTGAGCACTATGGCACTTAACAGCTGAGGTCATCACTCCCCTTTAAACTTAGAACTACTTAAAACTAACTAACCAAAGGACATCACACAGACCCATGCCCAAGGCAGGATTCGAAACTGCGACGCAGCGGTCACGCAGTTCCAGACTGAAGCGCCTCGAACCGCTCGGCCTTAACGGCCGGCTAACTGTTTTAATAGATCTTTCAGTGCGTTACAATTTACCAAATGAGCATAACATACAGACACAGCAATTAATGTTTTAAAAACAAGCCATTGTTATCCCAATTAGAATTTTAAGGCAAGTAACCACATTCACGGCTGAAGCCTTTAACGGCAAGAACGGCAATTACAAAAAAAAAAAAAAAAAAAAAAAAAAAAAATTTAACAAACACACTGTAAAACAGCAGTGCAATAGCAAAGGATTTTTAAAAGAGAAGGAACTGATCACAAACAAGTAAGACAAAATGATGGTAACTTGGTAGCGCAATCATTTAAACCTGCTGTAACGCCAAGAATGGAAATCATATAAAAAATTAGAAACATACAATAAAACAGCAAATACAACAATAAAACACAATGGCCAGTCACAGACGGTGCACCAGGAAAACAAACTGAACGCAATAAACAATAATTAGAAGTCCAGGAAAGCTAATCAGATCCGCCTTCCCCAAGCACTCCACTCGCTGCTCTTCGCCTCAGCAACACTACGAGCAGCAACACGAACCCAAGTCACTGAAGAATAGCGAGAACTCACAATGGTGGAGGTTTCTCTTCTTGAATCCAAATGTACTCAACTCAAGGTTTTCAGGATCCGGTTTTCGACGAGGTCTTGCACCCACGTGACCACAGGCCTTCGATCCAGGAGTCCTCGCACGCTGCCAGCCGTCCCGGCGTGTTCCCCCACTGCGCGGACCTGGATCCTCCTACCCAACAGCACACTCACATGACCCGGGAGAGCAACGACGTCGCCCCAAAGGTAGGGTAATGATTACTACATATCGATAACCGCCACAGCTGCCACTAGCGGACAGGCAAAGCTTGCGACACCAAGTGGTGCCAGCCAACACAAGACAAACAACCGCAACCATGTCTACTAAACGATACGGTGTGACCTCCAATAGAGGACTGAAACCTACAACAGCATTAACGTGAGCCACAGCTCGGCTCAATTGTGTTAGTTAACAAGTATTGTAAATAGAATATACACTCCTGGAAATTGAAATAAGAACACCGTGAATTCATTGTCCCAGGAAGGGGAAACTTTATTGACACATTCCTGGGGTCAGATACATCACACGATCACACTGACAGAACCACAGGCACATAGACACAGGCAACAGAGCATGCACAATGTCGGCACTAGTACAGTGTATATCCACCTTTCGCAGCAATGCAGGTTGCTATTCTCCCATGGAGACGATCGTAGAGATGCTGGATGTAGTCCTGTGGAACGGCTTGCCATGCCATTTCCACCTGGCGCCTCAGTTGGACCAGCGTTCGTGCTGGACGTGCAGACCGCGTGAGACGACGCTTCATCCAGTCCCAAACATGCTCAATGGGGGACAGATCCGGAGATCTTGCTGGCCAGGGTAGTTGACTTACACCTTCTAGAGCACGTTGGGTGGCACGGGATGCATGCGGACGTGCATTGTCCTGTTGGAACAGCAAGTTCCCTTGCCGGTCTAGGAATGGTAGAACGATGGGTTCGATGACGGTTGGGATTTACCGTGCACTATTCAGTGTCCTCTCGACGATCACCAGTGGTGTACGGCCAGTGTAGGAGATCGGTCCCCACACCATGATGCCGGGTGTTGGCCCTGTGTGCCTCGGTCGTATGCAGTCCTGATTGTGGCGCTCACCTGCACGGCGCCAAACACGCATACGACCATCATTGGCACCAAGGCAGAAGCGACTCTCATCGCTGAAGACGACACGTCTCCATTCGTCCCTCCATTCACGCCTGTCGCGACACCACTGGAGGCGGGCTGCACGATGTTGGGGCGTGAGCGGAAGACGACCTAACGGTGTGCGGGACCGTAGCCCAGCTTCATGGAGACGGTTGCGAATGGTCCTCGCCGATACCCCAGGAGCAACAGTGTCCCTAATTTGCTGGGAAATGGCGGTGCGGTCCCCTACGGCACTGCGTAGGATCCAACGGTCTTGGCGTGCATCCGTGCGTCGCTGCGGTCCGGTCCCAGGTCGACGGGCACGTGCACCTTCCGCCGACCACTGGCGACGACATCGATGTACTGTGGAGACCTCACGCCCCACGTGTTGAGCAATTCGGCGGTACGTCCACCCGGCCTCCCGCATGCCCACTATACGCCCTCGCTCAAAGTCCGTCAACTGCACATACGGTTCACGTCCACGCTGTCGCGGCATGCTACCAGTGTTAAAGACTGCGATGGAGCTCCGTATGCCACGGCAAACTGGCTGACACTGACGGCGGCGGTGCACAAATGCTGCGCAGCTAGCGCCATTCGACGGCCAACACCGCGGTTCCTGGTGTGTCCGCTGTGCCGTGCGTGTGATCATAGCTTGTACAGCCCTCTCGCAGTGTCCGGAGCAAGTATGGTGGGTCTGACACACCGGTGTCAATGTGTTCTTTTTTCCATTTCCCGCAGTGTAGAATATATTTTCAACATTTTTGTTACCGAGCGAGGTGGCGCAGTGGTTAGCACACTGGACTCGCATTCGGGAGGACGACGGTTCAATCCCGTCTCCAACCATCCTGATTTAGGTTTTCCGTGATTTCCCTAAATCGTTTCAGGCAAATGCCGGGATGGTTCCTTTGAAAAGGGCACGGCCGATTTCCTTCCCAATCCTTCCCTCACCCGAGCTTGGGCTCCGTCTCTAATGACCTCGTTGTCGACGGGACGTTAAACACTAACCACCAACCAACCAACATTTTTGTTTACTTCTTGTTTTTTAAGAAGTGTTGTAAATAGTTGGAAAATGTTTTCAATACATTTACTTGGCCTTTATACCTCAAAGTTTATCCTTTTATTGCAACTACCACACATGTCAGCTCCATGATCATAACATCACAAGACGCAGTTGAACTAGAACGAAATTTCCACGTGCTCATTACATCCGTTATGTCTCCAGGTGGCGTCCATCAGAGGTTGCAGAAAGATCAACATTAACGCTGAGAGATGATCCGTTGTGGCAGTTTGGTCCTTCCCATCGCAGAAGTCGCAGTTTGACCTCTACTCAGGCCGGTGGAATGGCTGCAGAGATATCAGAATGGCGTCCCGTTTCCCAGCCTGGACGTGCGTACAGTGATGTATGTGAGCTGGAGTTGAATGGTGCGAACCATCAGTAAAACATCCCTGGTTAAGACCGTATTTCATGCATAACAGTTACAGAGAGAGAATTATAGCTGGAGAGGAGATCGGTGGCTTTGTGACGTCGTCGGCCACGGTCCCTGGTGTGCGCGAGCATCAGCGATGGGGGAGGCAGTCCTGACTGCTCAGCAGTACCTGTAGCGGCTACGTGCAACACGCCGGATCAGGAGCTGCTAATCTGCGGCTTCCATCTTCGCTGAAGACGATGATGTGCGCCCACTCTATGCACTGGACACCAACAACGTAGGCCAGCTCGGGCCAGTGGGCAGCGACAGAGCAGCTGGAGAGGTAGCTGGTCAAGACTCGAACCCACGGCTCACTTGGAAGTCAGCGGAAGGCAGTCACCCAGCAGGTGACTCGAGGGTACGATGCCGCCGAGCCCCTGCTTGGCAGCTCGTGCAGTGCTCTGCAACCGAAGACAGCGGCTGATTGCTTCATCTTGAACAGCAAGCCGTCTTCGTCTCATACTTGTGGGCTGGTGGGCTGGTGTTATGGCGTCAGCGGGTGCACTTTGTTCACCTGGATACAACTGAACACCGTCTCATAAACAGTGTCTGACTTGGGTGGTGTACAACTGAGTCAGCTGGATAGTGTTTCTTCAACTTAGCATTCCCTCCCCAAAAACCATAGCAGCCGGGCGTTGATGTCGGGCAACAGGGACTTCAGTCCCCAGATTTTCCTGTCCATTCAGCTCCTTCAAAAGCTCTGCCGAAGCTGTAAAACGTCTCTGCGTCCTGAACGATTGTTCTTAAGTTCTGAATACACGTTGTTGCTACGCGGCTCCTGCTCATCAAGCTAACGGGCGCTTCTCCTCCTATGACGCCATTCTGATGATTGACTCAGGTACAGTTAATCACCCCCTGAAAACTCGTGGTGCTACACCATCGTTCGTTATATCCGTCTTGTGTCCACCTGTTCCAAACATGTATCAGAGGCTAGAGCTAAATTGTCCCTTGTCGACGATCCAGAACCAGACCGTGACGCAGAAATCCATGTGTCGTCTAGCTAAGCACTCATGTGACGGTCATGACAGCGTACCCTGCAGCAGACGAAATGGCGTGAAATGGCCAGAGATGACCTACCAAGCTGGTATTGCTCCTTTCTCGGCGAGGAATTGCACTTGGACTGGCTTTTACTTTCTTTAGTTCCAAAAGAAAACAAGCATGATTATGTAATTCATGCCAAACAAAGAGTCATCGTCCAGTGGCACCTCTCTTAAACGTAAAGTAGCTTCTAAATCAGCTGACTGTAACGGAACCTAGTTTCCCTTCATTTACAATTTACATTAGTTTAATCATGTAGAATAACTATAAAACCCTCCGAAATTACAAAGATCCTTTTAAAACGATAAACACCTGATACCCTACTTTCGAAGCTGCAGTAGAATCGTTTGTCTCCGAAATTATGCAAATTAGAAAAAAAAATAAAGTACTTTCAGGATTTACGTAAAACTCACTCCCTTGAGTAGAAACGATAATCTATACTTGCTAAAAAGTTGTACAATTTCACCCATTGATTCGGATACACTGTTAAATGGCAAGTCCAAAATGTAAACAAAAGCTATTGTCGTCAAGGACCCGTCAGATTAAAAATATTCCGTTCTGTCTGGTCGTTTGACAAATAAGAAACACTGCATTGCACTATGATTGACGAGAGGTGTACGAGGTAATGCCGGATGCCAAAATATGGTCGAAGGATTATGACACACCGACACTTTACCCAAACACTTAAACATAGAAAAGGTTCTACAAAAAATTACCAATACAGACAGTTATACCTAAAGGCAACAAACATTGCTACCCGTGTATATAATTCACTGTACATTAGGTGCGGCTTCGCTCTTAACATGGACGTATTGTTACGTCTCAACAGGTCAGGCTGTAATAAAAAAATATCCTATAATCCCTGTTGTTGTCACATAATGTGGGTTTGTCAGTTACTACAACGTATTAAATTGCGTGCTCTGTAAGTTTCTGTATGATGTGATGCTCATATTTACGTCGAATGGAGTCTGTTGTATGTGTGTATTTGCAGATCCCAAATTAAAAAACTTCTGGTTATTCTGTAAACTGTGGAATTAATATGTCTATCCATAGAGCACACTTAATATAGAGGGCCGAAATAGTGACATAGTGAAAGGAGTGATGTGCTACATGTATTTATAATGCCTCTGGTGCATGTATAGGAAGTTTAACGTAGAATGTAACACTTTGTTTTGCAACTCACTTACTATGATGGTTTATTGAAAAGTGAAGGTGGTTATAGAAATAAATTATATTATGTGTTTCCTACAGTAATTTTACAGTATCTGCGTTCCTTATTTTGGGATTAATGTCTGCTTCCTTTCTCAGCGCCACACTACGTAAAGACAGATTATTTCCTACAGCCTACCAATGATATAAGCTTCGTTTTAATTATTTCAAAATATTATTCTAATATTGAAATCTATTGATTTGCGCATAAAAAGTATCTTTCTTGATTTTATGTTCTCCAGTAACAGTCGTAAATGTTTTGCTTTGTTGAGTGTGAATTGTTGCAGTCGAGTACGATTTTACAATTTGAGTACTAGCAGACTGACATAGTATTTAGAGAAAGAGATGGTTTTCCTATTATTGGAGAAAGAATGTGATCAGTAAACGCACATTCATTCTCATCCATTCTAGTCAATTTGTGTATTTTTTATTACAGCTAAGGACTAGAAACACAGAGAAAAAGCTTGACCATCTGCAGTTACTTAATAATGAAAATGTACGGCAGGAAATTGTATCATGTTAAATTCTCGACGCAAGTAAAAATGCGTGAAACGAAATAAACGTAACACTTTTCGGCTTTTAGGGTGTTCATTAAATACGAAGCGAGGGAGAAACACAATTATGCGGAAAAGACTTTACAATTTCTTTCAAAAGAGCCACGCTTGTACCGGAAACTTCCATTACGGTTCGCTCGAGCGGCAAATTAGGCCTCCTAGCTGCTTTACTTGCATGGAATTTCTTCTTCCTCCGTAAACGGAGAAACAAAGACCTGTGACACGAGAGGTTTCATTTATTCAAGCGGAGTGCCGTGGCAACAAACGCAAAAAAGGGGAGTTTACCATTAATGTAGGAATAGAGCCACAACAGCTCTTTCGGGAAATGTTTCAGCACATTTATTCGATAAATAACGGTCGCGTGCAATGACTGTAAACTATGTTACTTTAATTGCCTCTGCCATACTGCTGCAATAGAATTACTTAATTTTCTTTATTTCCGCTCTGTTGAATGAAGTTACAGCTTCAATTTGCTTTCATTTATTTCAGAGAATTGTCTTTACTCTGACACTCCACAGTGGTTGCACTGAAGTCCAGTTTTTGCTTTCTGTTGGCGAAACTATTTTATACGCCATTAACTTACTGACTGCGTTAATAAAAAGCAGCACAAAAATATGTAGAATGAATGTGAAGTAACTCTATGAAAACGCGAAGCAACTTTCTTATTTTTAGGACCAGATTCGAATGGCAGTGATGTATTACAATGGAACCCAACCTCTTTTCGGAACAGTCGTTTGACTACACAAAGACCAGTAGAGCTCACTCCTCTGCATGGCTATTAACGCAGTTGCAAATTAATATCACGACAACGCAAATACCAGCGAACACCATATTTGAGATGGAGCAGTCTTTATTGCGTATAACTGAAATTCGTTACAGTAAATGACATTTCGAAATGCAACTTTCAACTCGAAACGTAATGGCGAAAATTTTTATACTACCCGGAAACCTGGACTCCTACCTAGTCGCCCATGTCACTGTTAATTAACCACAAAATAGCTTAAATGTAGATTCCATCACAAGTATCAAGATGAACGAATGTTTGAACTTGAAATGACGTGACGTAAATTTTTGTTAGAAGGAGATTCGCATCCAGCACTTTATCGGATTGTTAACTGCGCACAATCAAATGTTAAATCTCGAATGTTTTGACAAGAAGTGAGATGACAAAGTGAAGTGACTGTACGAAAAAGTTTTGTCTTACCGGGATTCTAATCTAGCAGCTACAGCCGCAGTTTTCTAGCCGTGAATAGAAGTAAAATCTTGATTTCTGTCAGCAAAACATCATTCATGTCATCGTAGTGGACTACACATGAAGAGACCTTAGCTGTTGAATTATTTTTCATCAGCAGGTAAGCGCGGCATATATGTACTGAAACGATGTGATAAATTGTTCTGCGTCTGACCGGATGTCGAAACCGCCACCAATCTTATTACTGGCAGAGGGTTGCTAAAGCCCATGATTATTTTTCACCTGTATTTGAATGTAGGCAAGGTACAGCTTGAAATAATGGGATGAAAGGTTTCGTGCCAGATATGGATTATAGCAACGACACGCCTGTTACTTTACATGACGACTGGTTCTTTAACAACGTAAGATTTCCAACATAAGAAGGCTTACTGATGACAAAGTTTCAACTTGCTGTGACCTCCTCTTCTGTCATGGGCCAGCCTACATCGCTTCTCCTACAGTATAGGTTGCGAAGGGATACCCTGTAGAATGTCTATTTGGAGCCATGTTGCAAGCCTTCTTCTTTCCGCTGGTATTACTACACATGAAGGTGGGTCTCTCGGTGTTCGTTAAAATTAACGCCTGAAGAGTGAACCAGACCTTAAGCATTTCAAGGCAGAATCATTCCAGCAGACCACCAAACTGCATATTTAGTAGGATCATGATTTTGTCGTAATGATGGATGTGTGTGATGTCCTTAGGTTAGTTAGGTTTAAGTAGTTCTAAGTTCTAGGGGACTGATGACCTCAGTAGTTAAGTCCCATAGTGCTCAGAGCCATTTGAACCATTTTTTTAATGATATAACGGTCATACTGCTCTTTATATAAGTTACATCCCAAAATGAAATTTTCCATAGAACAAGTGCCCTACAAAACAATTAAGTTTATCGTCTTAACTATTAAAAAAACATCAACAACAATCATTATTTCGAAATCTACAGATGGACTGTATTATCAGCGGACACTCATGTCATCCCATTAAGTCCACAGATTCGCATTTTTAACAGATTGATAAATGTACCACTAAGACACAAACAGTTCAGAAGAATGTAAACGTTAGAGTACGTAGCCCAAGAAAACGATTATGACCTCAAAATTATGCCAAACCTATCCTACATTAAAAGACAATCTAAAAGGCTCAATATTTATAAAGAAATAACACACCTAGACTCACAAAACGGAGACGAAGAAAGCGACATACGGAACCACAATTTATCTAGGCAACGTCTCAAACAAAATTAATATATTATTAAAAAACACCAACATCGTCTTCGCATATCAAAACAGACGCAGCCCCAAAAATAAAACCTATAGAGACAATTTGACCATTGACATTCATAACAAACCAGTCATTTATAAAATTTTATGAAACGAATGCCACAAATTCTACATAGAGCAAACCGGCAGAGAGTTCAACATCAGATGTAAAGAGCAGTGGACGTTTTATATACCGGTACAACACTTTCAGGCACTGATGTCTCATGCTAGGTCTGTAACACTGAAACTGCATATTTGCGGATTAAGCAAGTATAAATACGAAATCTACCAAATACGGTACGATAGCTTCGGAAACTGCGAAATCGAGATTGCGCTAACAATAAAACTTTGTTACACATCATGGACACAGGACACATGATCTAGTTAGCCAATCAGTACACAGAATAAGATTAGATTACACTTAATGTAATCAGCCAATCCTATCATCACGTTTTCAATGGGCGAAAACACAAACGAAGGAAAAATTTTAAGAATGAAACACGAATAGTTATACCAATGTAATGTACAAAATGTCCGTTACCAAGCAAAGCGGGGCTATAACATACCAGTAATGCTTAGGATGCATCTGTTTCCCCGAAAGGCACGGAATAGTAGTCGCTGGTCGTGATTGCAACATTTTTCGAAAGAGTTATTGCAGTACAATTCCGCAGGACGGGGCAAGTTTACCTGTTTCAGCAAAAGGGTGACGTAATATTTCTTCCTGGCAACGTGCTCGACGGAATATTACTCAGCTAGGTGACTCGCGAAATGTTTGGTCTTTCTGCCATATGGTGGGCTTTCACCTCTGACGTCCTGCCACATTCTGTCCACGTTGTTTGTGTAAATGGACCCATCTTTCGTATCTACGTTCAAAATATGGTTAACTTTAAGGTGCAGAAAACCGTCACTACCTTGAGTGTTGTATGACCTGAAGCAGTCGCTAGAGATCTACGTCCCAGGAAAAATCTTTTCTTTTATTATTCCTTAGTTCGAAATTCAACATTTTGTACTTGTTGTGTATGTGAAACACCACTGGAAACTTTATCAGTGTAAATAACAAGTGCATGAACAGAAAATTTTGACTTCCTTTGAATAAAATCTGGAGCTCTAAAATTTACGATGGTTCAGTAACAATGTCACCATGTCCTCCCCTTTAATGTTCTAGGGATATCGCGATATGGAAAGGAAGCATTTTTGGATCTTTGTTGGACTGTACTGAACACCCACTTTCCTACGACATCACGGCCTCTATTGTGTTCCACTTCCCAAATTATGCTTCGCCAACTGACACCTAAAGTGTTGAAACTTCCTGGCAGATTAAAACTGTGTGCACCGACCGAGACTCGAACTCGGGACCTTTGCCTTCCGCGGGCAAATGCTCTACCATCTGAGCTACCGAAGCACGACTCACGCCCGGTCCTCACAGCTTTACTTCTGCCAGTATCTCTTCCAAACTTTACAGAAGCTTCTCAGATGGTAGAGCACTTGCCCGCGAAAGGCAAAGGTCCCGAGTTCGAGTCACGGTCGGTGCACACAGTTTTAATCTGCCTGGAAGTTTCATATCAGCGAACACTCCGCTGCAGAGTGAAAATCTCATTCTGGAAACACCTAAAGTGTTGCTTTCCTACCTGACTTAACAGATAAGTCTGTTACCACAACCAGAGTTTTTGATGTCACAGGCGTTAGCGACGCCAACGCTTAACTACATTGTTGCATTCCTACCTAACCTTGACCTCTGGTTACCCTACAGATCAGTCTGTCACTACACTCCTTTACATCGCAACCTATTCGTAGAATAATAGTCAAGTATTTGTAACAAGGAAGAATATAAAAGTCACTATTTCACTCTTAGAAATTTCAACCTAGATCACTAAATCGTCCTAGAATTAACGGTTGCAATTGGTACCGTAACAGTTCGAGATTCCACCTAACATTATGGGCAGTACAGTTGTCAATACAGAGTGCAAATCAGGACATTCTGTACTTTTCGTGTATGTGAAATAACACTGGAAACCGTATAACTGTAATTAACAGGTGCATAAACAGAAAATTTCGATTTCCTTTCAATAAAACATGGGTTTAAAAAAATTGCGGTGGTTTAGTAACAATGTCACTAAGTTCTCCCCTTCAAATTCTGTTATGTCCAGGTCGTATCACATGCTCGGATATCGCGATATGGGACCCACGACATATTCGGAACAAAAGACCCATAAATTTCTCCCAAGCAATATCGCTTCTTCATTCACATCGATTTCACATATCTTACATCTGAGGCTAATCATATCTTTGTCCGAAAAAAGCGTAACCAGAATTACGTATGAAGCTAGCTATAGCTCCACTAATTTCTAGACTGTATTTATTTCAGTTTGTGTGTGCGCGACATTGTCGTTGGCTGAATAGATCACGTCTGCTACGCTCGCTGTAATTGGATTACTTGATCACGTGTTTTGTGCTCAGATTGTGTGAAAAAAGCACACCGTACAGCGCAATCTCGATTTCACAGTTTCCGAAGCTATCTTGCTGTATTTGTGTATTGCGTATTGCAGTGTCAGTGCTTGCAGTGCATTAAAGACCTATGCAAGAGACGCTCTTTTCTTTGCGGTTTCTTATTGATACAGTGTCTGAAAGTGCGATACCGATATATATGAAAATTTTAGCCAAGGAGCACACCAGAAGCAGTGAAAACAACCCATCCTCATTCCTTCAACATCTGCAAGTAGAAAAACACTACGTAAACGGAGCACTGAAATTCCTCCATATTACGCAAAATGGAGCAGTCATGAACATCGTTGACGTGATAGAGATATATTCACATGCGAACTACAACCTTCTAAATTTACTGAATTAACAAATTGATTTCAAGCATAAAAAAAATTGAAAACTTTATTGATATTGTAATGCAGATAAACCAGTGAAATAAACAAACCAGGAATATTAAGTAACACACGTCAACAGTAACGGCATAAACACAGTCTGAGGTACAACAAATAATAACAACACCACGGAAACATCACAAATCATACACCATTACAAAATTATTACGTGAACATAAAAAAAATAGAAATCAAACATAGCGTCAACACAAACCAGGCAAAATTTCAGCTGAAAAACATAATCGGAACCAGGCATAAAAATAATAAAACGATAGCAGAATTTCCACACTACACCTACTTCTAGTGGTAACGTCTAATATCGCTGATCAACTGTCATCCAAGCTATAAAACGAGCAAATAACACGCGAAAACTAATCTACACATGTCAAAAAAAGTTTTCCATCACCATGGTTCCCAGAACTCTTGAAGATAGACGTTGACTGTGGATACTGTATCTCAGACACAGTCCCTCTGACTGTTCAGAGATGTTACTAAACCCTTCTAAAGACGAAACAAACCAAGCACGGGCAGCACCTTTTTGACAGAGGGGGTCCGACAGCCGATCAGTTCCAGTCATTCCACCAGGAAGGAGGTACACGGCTCGTAATGTCTGTAGTTCAACCACACCTAGACGGTCAATACCGCGGTTCGATTGCATCCGAATTGTGCCAAGAAGGGCTCTCAACAAGGCAAGTGTCCAGGCATTTCGGAGTGAACCAAAGCGATGTTGTTCGGACATGGAGGAGATACAGAGAGACAGGAACTGTCGATAACATGCCTCGCTCAGGCCGCCCAAGGGCTACTACTGCAGTGGATACGGATTATGGCTCGGAGGAACCCTGACAGCAACGCCACCATGTTGAATAATGCTTTTCGCGCAACCACAGGACGTCGTGTTACAACTCAAAACTGTGCGCAATAGGCTGCGTGATGCGTAACTTCACTCCCGACGTCCATGGCGAGGTCCATCTTTGCATCCACGACACCATGCAATGCGGAATAGAGGAGCCCAAAAATATGCCGAATGGACAGCTCAGGATTGGCAGCACGTTCTCTTCACCGATGATGGTTGCATATACCTTCAATCAGACAATCGTCGGAGACATGTTTGGAGGCAACCCGGTCAGGCTGAACGCCTTAGACACACTGTTCAGCGAGTGCATCAAGGTGGAGGTACCCTGCTGTTTTGGGGTGGCATTATGTAAGGCCGAAATACGCCGCTGTTGATCATGGAGCACGCCGTCTCGGCTGTACGATACGTGACTGCCATCCTCCGTCCGGTAGTGCAACCGTATCGGCAGCATATTGGCGAGGAATTCGTCTTCATGGGCGACAATTCCCGCCCCCATCGTGCACATCTTGTGTATGGCTTCGCTCAGGATAACGACATCGCTCGACTAGAGTGGCCAGCATGTTTTTCAGACAATGAACCTTATCGAACATGCCTGGGATGGATTTAAAAGGGCTTTTATTGAGCACATAATCCGCCAACCACTCTGAGGCATGTACGCCCAATTGCCGTTGAGGAGTGGGACAATCGGGACCAACAGAGCCTTGATGATCTTGTGGATAGTATGCCACGACGAATACAGGCATGCATCAATACAAGAGCACGTGCTACTAGGTATTAGAGGTACTGGTGTACAACAATGTGGACCACCACTTCTGAAAGTCTCGCTGTACGGAGTTACAACATGCAATGCGTGGTTTTCATGAGCGATAAAAAAGGGCAGAAATGATGTTTACATTATATGTATTCTACTTTTCTGTACAGGTTCCAGAACTCTCGGAACCGAAGTGATGCAAACCTTTTTTTAATGTGTATAACTAAAAATGAGGTACAACAGCACGTATACAGCGAACGTCCAAGCAGCTTCTAAATACAAATTGGAACGGATACAGCATACAGCATCATTGGTATTACTCGTAAGGTAAAAACACCGGCTAATGTATAATACGAGGTTTGTCCAGAAAGGCAGTTCCAATCTGTCGCTAAATAGAAACCACAGCGAAAATCAGAAACTTTCTACTTGCAAGACTAGGCTACACATTCCAGATACTTCTCTATATTGTCGCCGTTACTACTTATACATTTTGCGTAGCGCTACACCAGCTTTCCAATACCCTCTTCATATAAGGCAGCCGCCAGTGCTTTCCGCCAATTCTCTATGCTGGCTTACAGCTCGTTGTCTGTGCCAAAATGTTGTCTTCATAGCCAGCGGTTCATGTGAGCAGAGATGAAACTCAGAGGGAGACACTTACGGGCTGTATTGTGGGTAATCAAATATTTCCAATTGAAGATGTTGCAGGAGCATCTGCATTGCCCCCGCCGCGCGGGATTAGCCGAGCGGTCTTAGGTGCTGCAAGCATTGGACTGCGCGGCTGGTCCCGGCGGAGGTTCGAGTCCTCCCTCGGGCATGGGTGTGTGTGTTTGTCCTTAGGAAAATTTGGCTTAAGTAGTGTGTAAGCTTAGGGACTGATGACCTTAGCAGTTAAGTCCCATAAGATTTCACACACATTTTTTTTTGCATTGCCCTTGCAGAATGCGGCTGAGAATTGTCTTGAAAGGAGGAAACGCACGACAGCTATGTAATTTTGGCTGCATAGCTCAGGCGAAATTTCCCACCATGCCCTCGTACTTGGCGGGAGACACTATTGTTCTAGGTATCTTTATGTGCTCCCTGTGTGCTCAGAACTAAAAAGAACGACGTAACGCGATCGACGGGTGTACTAGAGACACTGCCCAATATACCTGTGCAAAACTGCATCGGATTTCCACTGTGGTTTTCATTTAGCGACCGATCGGAACTTACTTTCTGGATAACTCTCGTAACTTTACGAATATAGTTACAGTTCACAATATTAATATTATCATCTGTTAATGTGTTAACAGCGCACCTGACGACAGCAATATGCCGAAATGAACCCATTGTGATACACAATAAAACTAATTCAAAGAGCAGTATAACTGGTATATCATCATCTTAATATACAGTGAGATCCGTATTTCCGCACGGACATGACAGACGCCGACTTGTGAACGTAAATATCTAGTTACAGGCGACCTATTGAGTGTAAAAAGGTCGAATGATTGCAATAAAACTTTGTCACCTTTGTGTTACGCATTAGGACGATCAATGGTGCCTTAATGCGGTCGTATTGTGAACTGGTTTCCTGGGAAGGTAGACTTCCCACACTGCAGAGGTGCTTAAAGTCGTGGTCGTGGTATCGCATTCAGTAGTAAGGTTGAGGGTGTCAAGTCTCTGTCCGTTGAAATTTCAGACAGTGGCATGCAGTGTGCTTTGGAAAGATTCATAGCCATAAAAATAGTGATCGTGTACTGTGAGTCATGTACGGTGGCAGCATTTGAAATAGTTTAACGTGGGCAGTGTCGTCTGTGCATTAAAAATAAATCTGGGCAACATGTACCATCATTTATTGATGTCCAGGGATTCAACGCGTATATTAGCTACGACTGCCAGCTGAGGACATGCGCGGCGTGCGACTGTTTGCAGACACAATGTCCAAAGTTGTCTACAGAGAAAATGCGACATCGAACGTTACAAGAAATATTTCGCATTCGCCAGACCCTGCATATGCGGAAAGAGCTGCTGGTATACGTTCCGTCTGCTATTTGTCAACACCCATTAGCTTTGCATCGCGACTGGAACAGAATAATGACGCCCATGTACTCATTTTAGATCAACGCAATTTCCCGACAGTTATTACTTCAGACAGGGGTAATGATAGTGCTGCTCAAACCAATTTGGAGCGTTCAGGTGTTGGCGCTGGGGAGGTTGGGGCTCACGAAGGTAACTATGAAACCACCAACCAAGCCCAATACAGATGGACCTGGTAAAGCATCGAACGCAAACCGCAACATGGGAGCCTATGGACGCGGATATAGGCTTGACGAATCTCCGAAAACCACGTCACTGAACAGGCCCAAAAGCATTTTACAGCGACACCAGGACGTACTCGTAAGACAACAGGAAAGAGAGAGAGAGAGCAAAGAGGTCAGAACAAAAAGCCGTCCTCGGCGTAACAGCAAGCCTCAAAAGATTCGGAAATCCAGAACGAATTTTTTTTTCTCCGCAGCGGAGTGTGCAGTGATATCAAAATGCCTGGCAGATTACAACTGTGTGCCGGACCGAGACTCGAACTCGTGGCTTTTGCCTTACGTAGGCATAGTTGTAATGTGGCACAATGTTCCTGTCAGCTAACACTTTGCTCCAGAGCGAAAAATCCATTCTGTAAACATTCTCAGGCTGTGGCTAAGCCGCGTCTCTACAATATCCTTTCTTCCAGGAGAGCTAGTCCTGCAAGTTTCGCGGGAGGACTTCTGTGAAGTTTCGAAGGTAGCACATGGGATACTTGCGGAAGTAGGGTTGAGAGGAGGGGTCGCGAGTTGTACCTGGGTACCTAAGTCGGTGATGGTATTTGCACTCCAGATACAACGCATAATACACAGGACGCAGACAGTGACATTCCACTTTTCAGAGTTTTAATGTGGATAGACACCTTTGATGTTGAAGTGAAACTGTAACTGACATTCACGGTTTCAAAGTTGCTAGAATCTAGGCGAACCGCATGGCTTATGCTTGTAAAATGTTAAAATTTCAACAATATTTGTTGGACGCAGGGAATAATATTGCTCTTATCCAGGAAACTCTAGCACCAACAACTCCCCATACGCCCGGCTTGGACGCAGTCGCAGAAGTTGCATGGAGGCCATTCTTATCAAATAGGTAATAAACTCCACTCCCCCCACCTTCGGCCCAGGCTCTATTACATTAGAGTAAAGGCCCATATGAGGACCCAGGAATACCACCCAGCAACCAAAGTCTGTGTTAAATAACTATGGAAGATTTTAAATATGGTTTCAGTCACAAGAAACAAAACGTACACATGTTTCAACTTGAAATGACGTTTCGTATAGTTTGTATTGGGTGTCGATTCGAACCCAGTACCTAATCGGATTGTTAACTGAGCGCAGTCAAACGTTAGACATACAACTTTTTCAGCAGTAATGAGATGACAAACTGAAATGACGATACAAAAATGTTTTGAGTTACCGGGATTCGAATCCGACAACTACCGCCGTCATTTCCTAGTGACGAATACACCTTAAATATCTGTTTGACGATGGGCACCTCTGACTGGAAACAACATGACGAAAAGTTCTGTCGTGACTGTTGACCAAATCCCACACTTATTATTGTGATGGACTACACACCACGAGACACTGCTATTCAATTGCTTTTCATCAGGAGCTAAGTGTGATATGTTTGAACCCAAAATGACGTGATCAGAAGCTCTATTCTGAGTGGGAGTCGAAACTGGTACCAGTCGTTGTTGTTGGAAAGTTGCAGAAGTTTTTTGTTTTTCACCAATAGCTTGGTGTAAACGAGCTACGGCTTGACGGGATGAAAGGCTTTGTGCCTGACCAGAATTCGAACCCAGGCAAGCATTTCTTTTTTTTTAGAGACCATGAAAACTTTGAAATCTTGTGGTATGGATGAAATGCTGGAACGCTCTGTCATCCCGCAGGCGTCAGTCCCGTGAATGCGTAGATCTGTGCTCGAATCCGAGTGCACCACCAGTATTTTATGTTCAGTGTAACGTAAAATACATCATGTAAGTTCTCTGCGACCATACATGACGATTTCTGGGATACTAAAGCTCCTAAGGGGCGAGTAAGGTAAACATTTGATGGTGAGTGACTGGAAGAATAATTGTGGTAGGGATTGCATTGCAGCCAAGTTCTTGAGTACGTTCTGTCGTGATATTAGAGTAGAGAAGGCGTTCTCGTACAGTAACTAAATATAATTCTGTTTCCTTACTCTCGCTTTTATTTATATTTAATTTTTTTATTTTTTACATAGAGACAAAACTTATCTTAATTGTTGGCAACAGATTCAAACTGCTATGGAAACACCCTTGGTATACAGTCCGTAATGGAAAACACCTTCCTAGAGGCAGCACATGCTTTACGTTATATTTTGTGCAATCACACTGGCCTTTGCTTAATATACTTTCTATATGGATCAACCAGTATCTTACTTTTATGAAGGTGACACATGGTAATTAAAAACCTATTTCTGTCATCCTGATTTAACTTTTCCGTTATTTCCTTAGAATGATTGAGACAGTCGGTTTCCTTCCCCATCCAATCCAATCCTAACTTCTGTTCCGTCTCCAATGACCTATGGTCGACAAAATGTTTAACCCTAGTCATCCTTCCTTTCTTTTCTCCCTAACATCGCCCACCGAATGCAAGTGCCGCGCGAAGTTTAAAACTTTGCAACTCATCACGTTTGCCAATGCCAATAATCGGGTAGACCATAGTGGTAAACTATAAAAGTTTCATTCATCAAAACCTGTTAAGTCTTTTTCAATGTGCCTAACGTGTCTAGCAACTGTTGCGACGAACTTTGAGGCGCTGTAGAGGATGTCTCGAGGGAAAAATCATAGAACAGGAACCGGTGTCCGGAAACTTCATCCAACGATGCCACATAACGTCGAAGTTATAGGCGCAGTCACCTGCCACTAACTAGTCGGCAAACGTAACATTGTATGCTGATGGGCCGTAAGCGGAACGTCTCGCAATGTTGTCTGTTCTTCAGTGTTCGCGCATGGTTGCCATATTCGCCAGTGGAGAAGATGGAGTTAGCCGCTACGTAGACAGACCTTGTCTGCCATCAGTGTGATGCTCTGTTGCCTTGATGGATGATGGTTTAGGACACGGGTTCCCATTTGCAGTTAATTATCCGATGTGTACCGAAAAACATTAGAGATATTAGTGGGTTCCAGGAGAAAAATAAATTGTGGATGGATACCCATGTCCGACAATTATTACGATTACATATGAAATAATAAACATTTAACATATTTTTTGTCTGCATCTTTGCTTCAGTCATTCTTATAATTGTGCTTCCTAGAGAGAATTCATTCACTTCTTTCACTGCTGAGTCCTTCCTCACCTTCGCTTAGTTTGACATTTATATGTATTTAGTACTACTTATCCTGCTTATTTCTTTGAACAGCTCTAAATCTGGATCACATCTATCCAGAAGGATTACGTCATCTACAAATAATAACATTACTTTCCACCTGTCCCCACTCACTTTTTATTGATTTTCCTAAAAATACTCTCAGTTTCATGACTGCTTCTCCGGGGAACAGATTAAAACTGCAGCCCCACTTTACACTAATCCTAACATGAACTTGCCTTCCTTCCCTTCCATTTTTATTACTGCCACTTAAGGTTTGTAGTTTTTGTGTATAATTCGCCTTTCTCTACACTTTAGTTCAGATCCTGTGAGGACTGTGAAATCATTCAATCATCTTAAATTCTCGAAGGCTTTTTCCAATCTTGCTTCCATCTGCCTTTCATTACTTACCGCAATATAAAATTTGATGGTCTGGTACCTTTTTTGTTCGTGACAACAGAGTAATTTTTGTCCAACACGTCATCAGTTTCTCTTTCTGTTCTACTGTATTTTCTTAACAACAGTTCCACAATATTAAATTGCACTCTTGCCACACAAACACAGAGAGAGAAAGCAGCAGTTAAACGTGTAAGCCGAACATTTAGCAACGCGAAACTTAGTTCTCTCTGAAGAGCAGAATATGTCGAATATCACTTCGTATTGAATTTATGACCAGCGGCGAAGAGAATCATCCAGAAGAAGACTTCCATTGCTTAGCGGGAGTTATTAAGCATTGTTCAACGTCCTGAATGCCTATGAGGCACCAGAAGACGCTACTAGACTTTGTGAAGGAGATAGGGCTTCAACATCTCGTGGATAACAAGGTTATTAGAGACGACGCACAAGCGTGGACTGAAAAAGGACCAGAAAGTAAATCGGCCGTGTCAGTTTCACATGAACTATCCCAACATACGTAATGCCTAGACTGGGTGACCGAACAGTGTTGGTGAGCTTAGAAACTGGGTTACAGATTACTGGAGCTTACAACACAAAAAGGCAATTCGAGAAGCTAATGAAAGGGCCTTAAGTCTTGAGAGCGCTCAGGATGCGTAGCAGGTTCTGGTGGACAGCGCTTGAGGATGGTTCAAATGGCTCTGAGCACTATGAGACTCAACTGCTATGGTCATCAGTCCCCTAGAACTTAGAACTAATGAAACCTAACCAACCTAAGGACATCACACACATCCATGCCCGAGGCAGGATTCGAACCTGCGACCGTAGCAGCAGCGCGGCTCCGGACTGGAGCGCCTAGAACCGCACGACCACCGCGGCCGGCGCGCTTGAGGATACTTGGTGCGAAGATGTTGCGTCCCGAATGATGCTCTCAGGACACTGAACACTTCTTGTAGATAAAATTCTTCAGGGTATCAGACCGCATCGTCATAATTTAAAATGCGCCAACGTTTCGGCCAGCGTTGCAGCTAGCCTTCATCAGGGCGTTTAACGTAAGGCCCTGATGAAGGCTAGCTGCAACGCTGGCCGAAACGTTGGCGCATTTTAAATTATGACGATGCGGTCTGATACCCTGAAGAATTTTATTGAAGATGACAGCGGCCGCGGAAGCCTACGCTTACACTTCTTGTAGATTTATTCACGCCTCTTATAAAATGATGACGGTATTCAAGCATTCGCAGAAGACAAGGCCTTTCAGCTGTCTCCAGGTACTCCACTGGCGATCATGTCAATCAGTCGCGATCACTGAATAACAACACTGCAATACGTTCCGACTACGGTCCGTCAGCGTACAAATTCACGTTTGCTGCCGATAGGTTGGTCTATGGCAGGCGCCGGCGCCTGTAAATTACCTGTACCCTGTAGCATCATTGGTTGACGTTTCCGGACACGGGTTCCTATTCTCGATTTATTCCTCGAAACACCCTTAACAACCCCTCGAAGTTTAAAGCAATATTTCTCGAACACCCTGCATTTCTTGAAGACCAGCCTCTTCTTAACTCAGATTGATGAAATGATAATAAAAAAAAATCAATAATTATGAATCCATTCAAAACAACATATTATCTTAGGCAAACAGAGTTTCTTTGTAAGTTATGTACAGTTGCGGGTCCTCATTTAAATACACTGCTGGAAATTGAAATAAGAACACCGTGAATTCATTGTCCCAGGAAGGAGAAACTTTATTGACACATTCCTGGGGTCAGATACATCACATGATCACACTGACAGAACCACAGGCACATAGACACAGGCAACAGAGCATGCACAATGTCGGCACTAGTACAGTGTATATCCACCTTTCGCAGCAATGCAGGCTGCTATTCTCCCATTGAGACGAACGTAGAGATGCTGGATGTAGTCCTGTGGAACGGCTTGCCATGCCATTTCCACCTGGCGCCTCAGTTGGACCAGCGTTCGTGCTGGACGTGCAGACCGCGTGAGACGACGCTTAATCCAGTCCCAAACATGCTCAATGGGGGACAGATCCGGAGATCTTGCTGGCCAGGGTAGTTGACTTACACCTTCTAGAGCACGTTGGGTGGCACGGGATACATGCGGACGTGCATTGTCCTGTTGGAACAGCAAGTTCCCTTGCCGGTCTAGGAATGGTAGAACGATGGGTTCGATGACGGTTTGGATGTACCGTGCACTATTCAGTGTCCCCTCGACGATCACCAGTGGTGTACGGCCAGTGTAGGAGATCGCTCCCCACACCATGATGCCGGGTGTTGGCCCTGTGTGCCTCGGTCGTATGCAGTCCTGATTGTGGCGCTCACCTGCACGGCGCCAAACACGCATACGACCATCATTGTCACCAAGGCAGAAGCGACTCTCATCGCTGAAGACGACACGTCTCCATTCGTCCCTCCATTCACGCCTGTCGCGACACCACTGGAGGCGGGCTGCACGATGTTGGGGCGTGAGCGGAAGACGGCCTAACGGTGTGCGGGACCGTAGCCCAGCTTCATGGAGACGGTTGCGAATGGTCCTCGCCGATACCCCAGGAGCAACAGTGTCCCTAATTTGCTGGGAAGTGGCGGTGCGGTCCCCTACGGCACTGCGTAGGATCCTACGGTCTTGGCGTGCATCCGTGCGTCGCTGCGGTCCGGTCCCAGGTCGACGGGCACGTGCACCTTCCGCCGACCACTGGCGACAACAACGATGTACTGTGGAGACCTCACGCCCCACGTGTTGAGCAATTCGGCGGTACGTCCACCCGGCCTCCCGCATGCCCACTATACGCCCTCGCTCAAAGTCCATCAACTGCACATACGGTTCACGTCCACGCTGTCGCGGCATGCTACCAGTGTTAAAGACTGCGATGGAGCTCCGTATGCCACGGCAAACTGGCTGACACTGACGGCGGCGGTGCACAAATGCTGCGCAGCTAGCGCCATTCGACGGCCAACACCGCGGTTCCTGGTGTGTCCGCTGTGCCGTGCGTGTGATCATTGCTTGTACAGCCCTCTCGCAGTGTCCGGAGCAAGTATGGTGGGTCTGACACACCGGTGTCAATGTGTTCTTTTTTCCATTTCCAGGAGTGTATAATAAAAGAACGAACTTCTTGAGAAAATACTGGACTCGTTTCAGAACAAAATTGTGACTGTACATGTACGACAATAACATTACTTATGAAACAAATGGATTTCTTCTGAGAAGACAATTAGAAACCTCTAGTACAACAGTAAAATACATCAGAATAATGACTGTTATTGACACAATGACGCACTACCACCATTATAACCCCGCCAACACTATCCGAAAAAGGTACTGGAAGTTTGGCTGACATCTGGTGCCGAGTTTGTTTCGTCTGATCCAGTGTCATTAGCGTAGGTACGCTGATCAATCATCTATGATTCTGTACGTAACTTAAATTTGAAGATTAGCCATGAGAAAGGGTTGTTTTTCGATGCCGGATTGAAAGACCAATCCAGACTTACCATACGTTCCACAGTGATGTATTCAGTTGCTGATCTGCTTGTATGTGCCATGTTACTTCGCGACCAAACTTCATAACTGGTTCTAATCTCTGGATGTAAAGATATCTGAGGTCGAGGCAATGAGTCACAATGTTGCTAGATGACCAAGTGTAGCTGGAAAGCCTTTTCTTTTATAGTTATTGAGTCAGTAATTGGGTTGTACCAGTCGCTACTGATATTAGACGAATTTTTATAGTTTTTTGGTGGGGGAGAGCAGCCGTCGTCAGTGATCTATAGATGTCAGCCTTCCCAACATTTAGTGTGTTGAGCCATAAATAGCTCGTCTCGAAAAAATATCCCCACACGTAATAGATCCCTTTTAAGTGCTATGACAGGCCCAAAGATGCCAGTACGCAGTTTGATTACGGCATATCGAATGACTGCCTCGGAAGGGTCGCTGCTTTGTCCTCTCTAAACGCGTTCGCGCGGTGCGGAAATGTGGACTTGCTGTGCCGTCGCGGTTTAGGGAGACTTAAATTTCCATTTGGAAAAGGAGAGGCAGTAGCAATGAAGGTGACCGTAAAAATGTGTCCACTTCAGAAGTGCAAGCACGTGGATGCTGGAATGCTTCTCTTGACAGGTTTCTGTCTAGGGAAGTATCGATGTAACTTCGACCAACCACGCCCGCATCTCGTGGTCGTGCGGTAGCGTTCTCGCTTCCCACGCCCGGGTTCCCGGGTTCGATTCCCGGCGGGGTCAGGGATTTTCTCTGCCTCGTGATGGCTGGGTGTTGTGTGCTGTCCTTAGGTTAGTTAGGTTTAAGTAGTTCTAAGTTCTAGGGGACTGATGACCATAGATGTTAAGTCCCATAGTGCTCAGAGCCATTTTTCGACCAACCACGGCAAGGAATACAAAATGTTGCTTATATAAGGACTCAAAATGTTTCGTTATTGTTGACGGATTTCTGATTGTGATTTCCACAACAACACCATGCGAGTCTGTAATTGTAGGTATGAGCGTGTCCTTAGCTCTTCTGCATTCCTTTATGGTGCACTGAAGGTGAAAATTGGAATACGACTTGCGTTTCCTTTGTACTCGCTGTACTGCGATTCATGCTGATATTTTCGCTTTGTACTGCCTAATCGTTTCGACATTTCGTATCACGTTGTCTGTATTAGCGTAAAGTTGCCTCAAGCCTAGGAAAAGAAAAACTCTATCGTTCCTATTGTACCCAGCTTTTTCACGAGAAAAACTTCTTAATTTGCGAACTATTCTCAGCCTTGCTTTGTCCACCCACCACTCTATTGGGCTTCTCTTTTTATAAATACCTTTGAGTGATCTCGTCCATGAAGTCATCAGGTTAGTTTGCAGCTGTGGTTCTTTTAAAATGGCACAACTCAGACGCCTAATACTTCTCCCACGATATCGCTTTTGTGGGTTTTGTCTCGATGAAGTTTTGTATGCTGTGTCATGGGAAAAAGATGTCAGTCAAAATTCGCTGCGACACACGCACAGGATGTACGGCGATTGCACGGAGATTCTGTCCAAACGGCTCGATGCCTCACCTGATAGCACAAATAAGGTGTTGAGAGTGGAATTAGGTCCAAATGTGTCTTAAGTTCAGCCATCGCGCTAGAATGTTTATTTCTTCACGAAAATGAAAATGTGATCTCTGATCCCGCTGGTCATCAACACAACTTAACTCGCAGTCAAAGATCATTTGTGTGATAAGGCTTGTAAATAGTGACAGTAACTACCCTTTCGCTATAAAATTCGCGACTCGTCGCCCTAGCTGTCGAGCCCGCTGGAGCGTAGACATTTACTACATGAATGTTGTTGAGGCATTTGAAATAAGTCTTTAAAATTACTAAAACAGCTATTGTTATGTCTATTGTAGGAGTAATGAACTTGTGCTTATTTAAACTACAAGGATCTGTGCTAAGAAGAGGCTTGTCTTCAAGAAAAACAGGGTACACAAAGAAACGAATTGTGTGACACTAAAATAAGGCGAGGGAGTGCCAGTAGCATTGCAGAGATGGGAGGAGTTGAAAAATTTTCGAAAAAAACATGTCAAATTAAGAAGTTGGCGCAGGCGCAAAGTAACATATTATCGTGTGTCCTGGTGTAGACAGGATAGAACGTGCTCTTCTGAAAATATTTCCACGAAGACAACTCCGTGAAAATTGTAGCTGTGACTGATTCAAAGATATATGAAAGACGTAAATATTCTTAATAGTCTCAGATCTTCATTGCATTGAAACCACAAGGTGGTAATTAAAGTGCAGATGCTTACAGAGGTCCAGCGTGTGCTTTAAATATATCGTATGGCAGCGAAATTTCGTAGATAGTCAAGTGTGTTAGGTTCAGTTTTGGCCACCAGATGCAAATCTGACGCTGTAAATGAAAGAAAGACGTATAGAAATAGTTGAAGATGTAATGGGCTATGAACAATAGACGGGCAGGAAAGGTCAGACAAGTGGGAACGGCATAATGTTGATGTTATTGTTAATCGACGCTTACACATTTCGTTCAGAAATGAACACTGGACTCGTCGACGAGATGCAATACAGCGGGATTAGAACTTACATTTTTTTCTAGTGTAAATGGGTTCTGCATTAAAGCATTGGCGTTACTAACACATGTCACTGCTATACGATAGTTACAGCCCACGCTAGATCACCGTGAGTAGCTACACTTTAAACAGAACCATTCGGAACTTCTGATATAGTGTGCGTCAAACACTCCATTTGTGTACATTGTTTCAGTAAGTGCTGTATCAACTGTGTATGCAAGTGCTGAAATCGGCTTTTTTCATTACAATACATGCTTCATTTTATTCAATTTAGTCATCGCCAGTAGTGGGATTTTCTCGTCTGTTTCTTGTTTCTAATAGCGATGTAACGTCTGCATTCATTTTTCACCAGAATTTGCGCCTTTGACAATGGAGCTGTAAATAAATAATGAAAGAAACTCTGTGACCACATCAAGCGAACAATGACATAAAAGGCTGACAGTGAAGTTTGTAGGTAAGGCAATACTTTTTAGTCCGCCAATAGCACATATTATAAGTAACAGCTGGGAGTATTGGAGCGGGGAAGGAGTGTTTCCCAGCTCCCCGCCACACCGATCACACTCGTACCTCTCACGTTCCTCTCTACCTGATCAGTCTGTAAAGTCCGCTCTGGCACAGTCCTGGCCATTGTTCTGCGTGAGTGTCTGGATGCGTGGACAGCTCTGTAAAGTACTCCAGGTGCCGATCCGATTTGCCATTTCCTTTTCTTAGTATCAGGTAAATCGAGTGTTTATGGTTCAAAACGTGCCCAAGCAGAATGAGAGCAATATGCGTAACACATTTTATGTTACGTTCCGATGATGATCAAACAAAGAAAATATGCTCCCTGAAATGGATATGTAATGTTGTCTTACTAGAGACACTGCAATTATGAAACTTCCTGGCATATTAAAACTGTGTGCCCGAACGAGACTCGAACTCGGGACCTTTGCCTTTCGGTGGCAAGTGCTCTACCAACTGAGCTACCGAAGCACGACTCACGCCCGGTACTCACAGCTTTACTTATGCCAGTATCTCGTCTCCTACCTTCCAAACTTTACAGAAGCTCTCCTGCGAACCTTGCAGAACTAGCAGTCCTGAAAGAAAGGATATAGCGGAGACATGGCTTAGCCACAGCCTGGGGGATGTTTCCAGAATGAGATTTTCACTCTGCAGCGGAGTGTGCGCTGATATGAAACTTCCTGGCAGATTAAAACTGTGTGCCCGACCGAGACTCGAACCCCGGACCTTTGCCTTTTGCGGGCAAGTACTCTGCCAGTAAGTTTCATATCAGCGCACACTCCGCTGCAGAGTGAAAATCTCATTCTGGAAACATCCCCCAGGCTGTGGCTAAGCCATGTCTTCGCTATATCCTTTCTTTCAGGAGTGCTAGTTCTGCAAGGTTCGCAGGAGAGCTTCTGTAAAGTTTGGAATGTAGGAGACGAGATACTGGCATAAGTAAAGCTGTGAGTACCGCGCGTGAGTCGTGCTTCGGTAGCTCAGTTGGTAGAGCACTTGCCAGCGAAAGGCAAGGTCCCGAGTTCGAGTCTCGGTCGGGCACACAGTTTTAATCTGCCAGGAAGTTTCATATCAGCGCACACTCCGCTGCAGAGTGAAAATCTCATTCTGGACACTGCAATTACTTTCTTGTGTCAAAGCTTGCTTCCACACAAGTACACCTGTTGAAGACCCAAGGCTTCACGTCGACATACCTAAAACGTCACGTTCTTTCATATCTACCGAAATTCTTTCCGTTTACCTGCAAAGTTCAATAACCTCGAAAGTAGCATTAGTTAAATTGTCCGGTGGAGATCTCAAATTATCAGCTATTTTTGTCAATAGGTACTCACCGGAGTTGGGAGTATGGAAGAGAAAGACGATTGAGAGGAATGGGGCTAGAATAAGCCAAAACACGATAAGGACACATGAATCTTAGGGATTAATAACTTTTTATTTTATCACCACGTCCAGCAAATACAGTGCTTTTTGTGACAACTGCTTCTGAGCCAAAAACTCCACCGTCATTTGTATTAACCTGTCACAATTAAACTTAAATGTGAACATCCCATCTCCCTGCATGTTTAATCGTTTGAAGCACACGCAGATGATTTAGTTTTAGGGTTCACGTCCATTTTTAACTAGAGAAATAGGGTTTCCTCTGTTGTATTAGATTTTACCCTGGTCCTACTGCTCTGTTCCCACAATATGGGTTTAAAACGCAATTTTTACATAGTGCATGTGGGCTGTTGTTGCCATCGTGATTTCGTCTGATAGGGAATCTGACAGTACTTCAATAACATCACGCACATTTCTCAGAGCCAAGATAAAGTTTATAGAGTCCAGTAGCGTGTGACGCCCAATATTGCGGTTTGAACTGAAGAACGCCCCACAGAGGCAGGCTCAAAGATGTGGGAATACTAACTGCGGCTTCCCAATATAAGTGTTCAGCAATATCTTTTGTCATATTCAGTATACCTTGTTTCCAACCCAACAGTTCGCAGAATCAGTAGAGTTACCCACATAAAGGATAATA
The DNA here is from genome assembly GCF_023864275.1 of Schistocerca cancellata. Classification (NCBI taxonomy): domain Eukaryota; kingdom Metazoa; phylum Arthropoda; class Insecta; order Orthoptera; family Acrididae; genus Schistocerca; species Schistocerca cancellata. The sequence goes on along the minus strand of NC_064626.1, from coordinate 59,551,146 downwards.
TACTTTTGTAGTCTTGAAATGTGCCCATTATTTGGAAACATGCGTTTTCAAAAACCTGCCAAGAACAAATAGCAAAAAGTTCAGTTTAATAGGAGCCTAATTTATTTAATAGGTAACCTACTCCATTGGCGAAATTTCGTAATGGAATCAACTGATGTATGTACTGGGTGAGCAAAACGTCAGTATAAATTTGAAAACTGAATAAATCATGGAATAATGTAAATAGAGAGGCACAAATTGACACACATGCTTGGAATGACATGGGGTTTTATTAGAAACAAAAAATACAAAATTTCAAAAAATCTCCGACAGATTGCGCTTCATCTGATCAGAATAGCAATAATTAGCATAACAAAGTAAGACAAAGCAAAGATGAGGTTCTTTACAGTAAATGTTCAATATGCCCACCATCATTCCTCAAAAATAGCTGTAGTCGAGGAATAATGTGAACAGCACTGTAAAGCATGTCCGGAGTTATGGTGAGGCATTGGCGTCGGATGTTGTCTTTCAGAATCCCTAGAGATGTCGGTCGATCACGATACACTTGCGACTTCAGGTAACCCGAAAGCCAATAATCGCACGGACTGTGGTCTGTGGACCTGGGAGGCCAAGCATGACGAAAGTGGCGGCTGAGCAAACGATCATCAACAAACGACGCGCGCAAAATATCTTTCACGCGTCTAGCAATATGGGGTGGTTCTGATAAAACTCCACGTCATTCCAAGCATGTGTGTCAATTTTTCCCTCTCTATCCACATTATTCCGTGGTTTATTAAGTTTTCAAATTTATACTGACTTTTTGATCACCCGGTATGATCGGTAGTATCAAACAACATATCAGTTTCGCAAACCCTGAATTTGGCGACTCGTCATGTATTAATGTGACTAATGAAAGTAAGTATTGTAAAATGCTTTCAGTTTCATGATGCTTGGCTACAACAGCGTAGCAGTCATCCATTGCACTTCAGTTTATACACGTTTACAGTACATGTTTGTAAGTTTGGTATTACCTCTTAAATGAAAATCTCATTGTGATTTTTGACGTATTCTACATCCATAAGGACCATTTACAAAGTAACTGAGAAAGTGTGAAACGAACGTTATCATTTATTTTTGTAAATATGTATTGTGTATTGTTGTTTTACGACATGTTCTACATCCTCGAGAATATCTTCTGTATCTACGGCACAAAAAATGTACAGTTTAACCTAATCTAATCTTGACGACCTGCACTATTAAATTTTGTTCCTATGTTTATATGCCGGAAGGTTGACGTTAATCTTTACACAACGGCCTTAAGGAATATTATAGACGGGACTGTAAAGAATAATAGTTACAATTTGTACCTTCATACTTGGAATGTGCGATGTTTGTAGCCACCTAATTACTGGCTATGTTTTGCGTAGTGGTAGGGCTCAACTACCTCTTCCGTTTGTAAGACGGATGTTTTCACTCAGTCGTTATGTGTACACGTCGGTTTTATGGCACTAGTGTATTTCCTGTACGAAAACATTACCGGAATGAATTTCTGGCTTTTTATTTGCGCAGGAAGTATTACAGGGCATTTCACATCTACACCTACATCATATTCGGCAAGCTGCGGTGGGTACTAAGCCCTCCAACCGTGTTCCACTCGCGAATAGCGCGTGGGAAGGCTGATTGTCGGTAGACCTCCGCGATGACTCCTAATCTCGAATTTTCTCAACATGGTCATTACGCGAGACGTACAGGGTGTTTCAGAAATGACCGGTATATTTGAAACGGCAATAAAAACTAAACGAGCAGCGATGGAAATACACTGTTTGTTGCAATATGCTTGGGACAACAGTACATTTTCAGGCAGACAAACTTTCGAAATGACAGTAGTTACAATTTTCAACAACAGATGGCGCTGCGTTCTGGGAAACTCTATAGTACGATATTTTCCACATATCCACCACGCGTAGCAATAATATGGCGTAGTCTCTGAATGAAATTACCCGGAACCTTTGACAGCGTGTCTGGCGGAATGGCTTCACATGCAGATGAGATGTACTGCTTCAGCTGTTCAATTATTTCTGGATTCTGGCGGTACACCTGGTCTTTCAAGTGTCCCCACAGAAAGAAGTCACAGGGGTTCATGTCTGGCGAATAGGGAGGCCAATCCTCCTGTATGTTTCGGATAGCCCAAAGCAACCACACGATCATCGAAATATTCATTCAGCAAATTAAAGACGTCGGCCGTGCGATGTGGCTGGGCACCATCTTGCATAAACCACGAGGTGCTCGCAGTGTCGTCTAAGGCAGTTTGTACCGCCACAAATTCACGAAGAATGTCCAGATAGCGTGATGCAGTAATCGTTTCGGATCTGAAAAATGGGCCAATGATTCCTTTGGAAGAAATGGCGGCCCAGACCAGTACTTTTTGAGGATGCAGGGACGATGGGACTGCAACATGGGGCTTTTCGGTTCCCCATATGCGCCAGTTCTGTTTATTGACGAAGCCGTCCAGGTGAAAATAAGCTTCGTCAGTAAACCAAATGCTGCCCACATGCATATCGCCGTCATCAATCCTGTGCACTATATCGTTAGCGAATGTCTCTCGTGCAGCAATGGTAGCGGCGCTGAGGGGTTGCCGCGTTTGAATTTTATTTGGATAGAGGTGTAAACTCTGGCGCATGAGACGATACGTGGACGTTGGCGTCATTTGGACCGCAGCTGCAACACAGCGAACGGAAACCCGAGGCCGCTGTCGGATCACCTGCTGCACTAGCTGTGCGTTGCCCTCTGTGGTTGCCGTACGCGGTCGCCCTACCTTTCCGGCACGTTCATCCGTCACGTTCCCAGTCCGTTGAAATTTTTCAAACACATCCTTTATTGTATCGCTTTTCGGTCCTTTGGTTACATTAAACCTCCGTTGAAAACTACGTCTTCTTGCAACAACACTGTGTTCTAGGCGGTGGAATTCCAACACCAGAAAAATCCTCTGTTCTAAGGAATAAACCATGTTGTCTACAGCACACTTCCACGTTGTGAACAGCACACGCTTACAGCAGAAAGACGACGTACAGAATGGCGCACCCACAGACTGCGTTGTCTTCTATATCTTTCACATCACTTGCAGCGCCATCTGTTGTTGAAAATTGTAACTACTGTCATTTCGAAAGTTTGTCCGCCTGAAAATGTACTGTTGTACCAAGCATATTGCAACAAACGGTGTATTTCTATCGCTGCTCGTTTAGTTTTTATTGCCGTTTCAAATATACCGGTCATTTTTGAAACACCCTGTATGTGCGGGGAAGTAATATATAGTCCGACTCTTCCCGGAAAGTGGTCTCTCGAAATTGCAGTAGTAAGTCTCTGCTTGATGCACAATGCCTCTCTTGTAACGTCTGCTAATGGAGTTTGTTGAGCATCTCCGCAACGCTCTTCCTTGGATCTTCTCTATCTCTTCTATCAATCTGATAGGGATCCCAGACAGATGAACAATACTCTAGAATGGATAGAACAATCGCCTTATAAGCTACTTCCTTCGTGTATGAGTTACACTTTCTCAAGATTCTTCCTGTGACTCTTGAGTCTGGCATGTGATTTTTCCACTATTTGTTTTGTGTGGTCATTCCACTTAAGGCCTCTCTGGATGGTTACTCCTAGATATTTTACGGCAGATACTGTTTCCAGCGCTTGTTCATCAATAGTGTAGCTATATAATAGAGGATTTCTTTTCTTATGTATGAGCAATATGTTATATTTATTTACGTACCGGGTAAACTGCCAGAGCCTGCACCGTTCGTCATTTCTCTGGGTGTCATTCTGCAAATCATTACTACCTTACGGTGCAGCTACTTTTTTTATAGACAACCGCATCATATGCGAACAGTCTTCAAGAACAGTCTTATATGTATTGCAATCAGTACGGTATTCCGGAAATGACCTTTGCATCTGCCGATTTTGTTCTGCTAAGAGCGATGTGTTGAGTTCTGTCTCCAAGGAAGTCTTGAATCCAGTCGCATATCTGCTCGTATTTTTTTCACTAAACGGCAGTGTGGGACGGTGTGAAATGCCTTCTTGAAGTCAATGCACATGGCATCACCCTGACCGCCATTGGCTATGGCGCTGTGGATCTCATAGAGGAAAAGAGCGAGATGAGCTTCTCAGGATCTCCGTTTGCGGAATCCATGTTGATTTCTACAGAGGAGACATTCCTTCTCCAAAGACATCATAATTCTTGGGCGTAAAACATGTCCCACAATGTACAACAGATTAATGTCAACGATATATGTCTATAATTGTGTGGGTCTGTCCTAAAGCTCTTCTTAAAAACGGGAATGACCTGCGGTTTCTTCCAGCCGCTGGGTGCTCCAGCGATCCATTATAAATTACTGCTAGAATGGGAGCAAGTTTTTTCGCATAATCTTTGTAGAATATTATAGATATCTCATCTGGCCCTGACGCCCTTCCACTGGAAAGCGAGTGTAGTTGTTTTTCTATTGTTGTTGTTGTCGTCTTCAGTCCTGAGACAGGTTTGATGCAGCTCTCCATGCTACTCTATCCTGTGCAAGCTTCTTCATCTCCCAGTACTTACTGCAACCTACATCCTTCTGAATCTGCTTAGTGTATTCATCTCTTGGTCTCCCTCTACGATTTTTACCCTCCACGCAGCCCTCCAACACTAAATTGGTGATCCCTTGATGCCTCAGTACATGTCCTACCAACCGATCCCTTCTTCTGGTCAAGTTGTGCCACAAACTCCTCTTCTCCCCAATTCTATTCAATACCTCCTCATTAGTTATGTGATCTACCCGTCTAATCTTCAGCATTCTTCTGTAGCTCCACATCTCTAAAGCTTCTATTTTCTTCTGGTCTTAACTATTTATCGTCCACGTTTCACTTCCATACATGGCTACACTCCATACAAATACTTCCAGAAACGACTTCCTGACACTTAAATCTATACTCGATGTTAACAAATTACTCTTCTTCAGAAACGCTTTCCTTCCCATTTCCAGTCTACATTTTATATCCTCTTTACTTCGACCATCATCAGTTATTTTGCTCCTCAAATAGCAAAGCTCCTTTAGTACTTTAAGTGTCTCATTTGCTAATCTAATTCCCTCAGTATCACCCGACTTCATCCGACTACTTTCAATTACCCTCGTTTTGCTTTTGTTGATGTTCATCTTATACCCTCCTTTCAAGACACTGTCCCTTCCGTTCAACTGCTCTTCCAAGTCCTTTGCTGTCTCTGACAGAATTACAATGTCATCACCGAACCTTCAAGTTTTTATTTCTTCTACATGGATTTTAATACCGATTCCGAATTTTTCTCTTGTTTCCATTAGTTCTTGCTCAATATACATATTTAATAAGATCGAGGAGAGGCTACAACCCTGTCTCCCTCCCTTCCCAACCGCTGCTAACCTTTCATGCCCCTGGACTCTTATAACTGCCATCTGGTTTCTGTACAAATTGTAAATAGCCTTTCGCTCCCTGTATTTTACCCCTGCCACCTTTGAAAGAGAGCATTCCAGTCAACATTGTCAAAAGCTTTCTCTCAGTCTAGAAATGCTAGAAACATAGGTTTGCCTTTCCTTAATCTAATTTCTAAGATACGTCGGAGGGTCAGTATTGCCTCACGTGTTCCTACATTTCTACGGAATCCAAACTGATCTTCGCCGAGGTCGGCTTCTACCAGGTTTTCCATTCGTCTGTAAAGAATTCGCGTTAGTATTTTTCAGCTGTGACTTATGAAACTGATAGTTCGGTAATTTTCACAAATGTCAACACCTGCTTTCTTTGGGATTGGAATTATTATATTCTTCTAGGAGTCTGAGGGTATTTCGCCTGTATCGTACATCTTGCTCACCTGATGGTAGTGGTTTGTCAGGACTGGCTCTCGCAAGGCCGTCAGTAGTTCCAATGGAATGTAGTCTACTACCAGGGCCTTGTTTCGACTCAAGTCTTTCAGTGCTCTGTCAAACTCTTCACGCAGTATCGTATCTCCCATTTCATCTTCATCTACATCCTCTTCTATTTCCATAATATTGTCCTCGAGTGCATCGACCTTGTACAGACCCTCTGTATACTACTTCCACCTTCCTGCTTTCCCTTCTTACGCAATCTATTACCTCAATTACTCTAATTTCGACGTTCACACGACAATTGGAAGGAAGGACCGTGTTATAGTCTTCCGCGGTGAAACAGTTTCAGAAGACCGGATTGACTATTTCGGCCTGCTCTCTGTTATCTAGCGTTTCGATGTCAGTGTGGGCACTGAGTGAATGAATAGATGATTTTAACTCAATTATTGATTTTACGAGTACATACAATCAACACCTCTTTGGGTTTTTACTCAGATCGGTTGATAAAGTTTTACTTGAAAAGTCATTGAACGTTGCTCTTATTGCTCCCCTTAACACATTTTCGCTTCGTTAAGGTTTACTTTTGTCAGCTAGGTCTGAGATGGAGTTTTGTTTGTTTACGAATCAGTTTTTTAACACATCTATGAAACCATGGTTGCTCTTTCGCATCCCTTAACACTTTACTCTACATGTAGTTGTCTAGGATATATTGCACGATTCCGTTGAATTCTTTCCATTCGTTTTCCACATCTTCGCCCTCATCACCGAATGTTTGTTGCTGACTGCTCAGACACTTTGAAATTTGTATCTTGTCACACTTGCAAGGCAAAAATATCTTCCCACTTTTCTTAACATTCTTTGTCAGACCCGTTGTCGTAGACGCTATCACTGCCGTATGATCACTGATACCTTCCTCTGCGTTAACTGATTCGATAAGCTCAGATCTGTTTGTTGCCGGGATGTCTAGGACGTTACCCTCACGACTTGATTCTCTATCTGGTGAAAGTAATTTTCGGGCAAGACATTCAGAACGTCACGAGAATTCCTGTTTCTGGCACCAGTTTGACAGCATGACACTCCCAATCTATACCAAATAAGTTGAAGTAACCCCCTATTACAACAGAATGATCACGAAAACCATTAACGATCCCCTGCAAGTTGTGCCGCGTTCTATCAATAGAGCTCCTGACCCAGGCGGTCTGTAAAAGCACCCGATTCCCACTTGTGACCGATCTTTGGTACTTAACTTCACCCAGAATAATTCACACTCAGAATCCGTGATAATCTCGCTAGATTTTATCGGGTTTCTTGCTGCAATAAACAGGCTGCCATCATTGGTGATTAACCTATCCTTACGATAAATATTCCAATCTGAACTTAGGATTTCGTTGTCATTAACGTCTGATTTCATCCAAGTTTCTGTTCCTCATAGTATCTGCGCGTTATAACCTTCAGTAAGCGATACTAATTCTGGGACCTATCCTCGGATGGTCCTGCAGTTTACTAAAATCATGTTAACCTTTCCTGTCTCTCAGACGGCATTGTGGCTAATTGACCACGCAAATCGTCTTTGATACCAAGGGAGGGTTTCTCGAGCCTAAAAAACTCCGAGTGCACATAACACATACTCCGCTACCGCATCTTGCGTGTAGTGCACGCCTGACCTAGTAAGGGGAACCCTACAATTCTGTACCGTATTGCGGTCGAGCAATTCGCATCCGATACCATCGCAGCGTCATCTGAGCCTCTGGTTTCGACGTTTCACTCTCGTCCAAGACAGAGGACCCCGATCAACCCTGGGTTGTTGTTATTGTCGTCTTCAGTCCTGAGACTGGTTTGATGCAGCTCTCCATGCTACTCTATCCTGTGCAAGCTTCTTCATCTCCCAGTACCTACTGCAACCTATATCCTTCTGAATCTGCTTAGTGTGTTCATCTCTTGGTCTCCCTCTACGATTTTTAATCTGCACGCTGCCCTCCGATGCTAAATGTCTGATCCTTTTGTTATATTCTAGCCAGTAATGCCAACCGAGCCCGCTGCCAAAAGGTTGGCCGTCCGCATAAGCAGCGCCAGCGATACAGGAAATCGCCGCAAGTCTGCGCGCGCCACCGCTGGCTTCTGGCTTCTTAAGCGCTGGAGTCGCGAGCGCTAGGACAGTTCTGTATTCGCCGCTCAGTTGTATACTCGCCACCGATTTGTGTACTTGCTAGTCAGTTGTGTGTTCATCGCAGCAGAGTTGTTGTTTGTCGTCAACCGACGCTGACCTAGCCGCTCCGACTCGAACTAGACAGATTTCTGTAGACACGGAGTTCACTACTGTGTTTCTGTATCTTAGTTAATAAAGATAAGTACCGACTTTTATTTAATCAGAGTTTTGGGTTTTCATCTTTCTGTTCACTGTTCCAGCGGACCGGTCGGCCCGCTATTAAAAGTGTGGCGGTGATTTCGTAAGCCGTTTCTACAGCGAAGTGTTTGTCGCTACGAACGCCGCCACAAAACCTTTGATGCCTCAGAACATGTCCTACCAACCGGTCCCTTCTTCTTGTCAAGTTGTGCCACAAACTCCTCTTCTCCGCAATTCTATTCAATACCTCCTCATTAGTTATGTGATCTAACCGTCTAATCTTCAGCATTCTTCTGTAGCACCACATTTCGAAAGCTTCTATTCTCTTCTGATCTAAACTATTTATCGTCCACGTTTCACTTCCATACATGGCTACACTCCATACAAATACTTTCAGAAAGGACTTCCTAACACTTAAATCTATACTCGATGTTAACAAATTTCTCTACTTCAGAAACGCTTTCCTTCCCATTGCCAGTCTACATTTTGTATCCTCTTTACTTCGACCATCATCGGTTATTTTACTCCCTAAATAGCAAAACTCCTTTACTACTTTAAGTGTCTCATTTCCTAATGTAATTCTCTCAGCATCACCCGACTGACTACGACTACGTTCCATTATCCTCGTTTTGCTTTTGTTGATGTTCATCTTATATCTTCCTTTCAAGACACTGTCCATTCCGTTAAACTGCTCTTCCAAGTCCTTTGCTGTCTCCGACAGAATTACAATGTCATCGGCGAACCTCAACGTTTTTATTTCTTCTCCATGGACTCTAATACCGACTCCGAATTTCTCTTTTATTTCCTTTACTGCTTGCTCAATATAGAGATTGAACAACAGCGGGGAGAGGCTACAACCCTGTGTCCCTCCCTTCCCAACCGGTGCTTCCCTTTCATGCCCCTCGACTATTATAACTGCCATCTGGTTTCTGTACAAATTGAAAATAGCCTTTCGCTCCTTGTATTTTACCCCTGACCCCTTTAGAATTTGAAAGAGAGTATTCCAGTCAACATTGTCAAAAGCTTTCTCTAAGTCTACAAATGCTAGAAACATAGCTTTGCCTTTCCTTAATCTATTTTCTAAGATAAGTCGGAGGGTCAGTATTGCCTCACGTGTTCCAATATTTCTGCGGAATCCAAACTGATCTTCGCCGAGGTCGGCTTCTACCAGGTTTTCCATTCGCCTGTAAAGAATTCGCGTTAGTATTTTGCAGCTGTGACTTATGAAACTGATAGTTCGGTAATTTTCACATCTGTCAACACCTGCTTTCTTTGGGATTGGAATTATTATATTCTTCTTGAAGTCTGAGGGTATTTCGCCTGTTTCATACATCTTGCCCACCAGATGGTAGAGTTTTGTCAGGACTGGCTCTCCCAAGGTCGTCAGTAGTTCCAATGGAATGTTGTCTACTCCCGGGCCTTGTTTCGACTCAGGTCTTCACTGAAACTGTCAAACTCTTGACGCAGTATCGTATCTCCCATTTCATCTTCATCTACATCCTCTTCTATTTCCATAATATTGCCCTCAAGTACATCGCCCTTGTATAGACCCTCTATAAACTCCTTCCACCTTTCTGCTTTCCCTTCTTTGCTTAGAACTGGTTTTCCATCAACGCTCTTGATATTCATACAAGTGGCTCTCTTTACCCCTTCTGAGATAAGCCTCTACATCCTTACATTTGTCCTCTAGCCACCCCGGTTTAGCCATTTTGCACTTCCTGTCGATCTCATTTTTGAGACGTTTGTATTCCTTTTTGCCTGCTTAATTTACTGCGTTTTTATATTTCCTCCTTTCATCAATTAAATTCAATATTTCTTCTGTTACCCAAGGATTTGTACTAGCCCTCGTCTTTTTACCTATTTGATCCTCTGCTGCCTTCACTACTTCATCCCTCAGAGCTACCCATTCCTCTGCTACTGTATTTCTTTACCCCAATCCTGTCAATTGGATCCTTATGCTTTCCCTGAAACTCTGTACAACCTCTGGTTCTTTCAGTTTATCCAGGTCCCATCCCCTTAAATTCCCACCTTTTTGCAGTTTCTTCAGTTTTAATCTACAGGTCATAACCAATAGATTGTGGTCGGAGTCCACATCTGCCCCTGGAAATGTCTTACAATTTAAAATCTGGTTCCTAAATCTCTGTCTCATCATTATATAATCTATCTGATACCCTCTAGTATCTCCAAGATTCTTCCATGTATACAACTTTCTTTTATGATTCTTGAACAAAGTATTAGCTATGATTAAGTTATGCTGCGTGCAAAATTCTACCATACGAGTTCCTCTTTCATTTGTCTCCCCCAATCCATATACACCCACTATGTTTCCTTCTCTCAATTTTCGTACTATCGATTTCCAGTCACCCATGGCTATTAAATTTTCGTCTCCCTTCACTACCCGAATAATTTCTTTTATCTCATCATATATTTCATCAATTTCTTCATCACCTGCAGAGCTAGTTGGCATATAAACTTGTACTACTGTAGTAGGTATGGGCTTCGTGTATATCTTGGCCACAATAATGCGTTCACTATGCTGTTGGTAGTAGCTTACCCGCACTCCTATTTTTTTTATTCATTATTAAACCTACTCCTACATTACCCCTATTTGATTCTGTATTTATAACCCTGTATTTACCTAGGTACGATGCAACAAATAGAGATCTTAGCCTGCACCCCGCGTACGATGCTAGTTGTCTTCACCAAATCAGCCATCCGCCGAAAGGAGCCGATGATGCCACCAGCATCCAAGCAGCAGGTATCATTCGTGGCTACATGTGCCTCTATATGAAGCCGGTTGCACTCTCTGCTCTCGACAGCCACCGGCACGGCCTTCTCCACATCACAGACGAGATCCCCCGGCAAACATACCGAGTGCACACTGGCATCCTTTCCCGCGTTGCCTGCTATCTCCCTGAGAGGCTACATCGCCCGCCTAACATTGGAGCTCCCAATGACCATCATACGCACCCTTCGCACACGTCCGGACTGGGCACGAAAATCGGCCACTGGCCCAACAGTAGGGGCATCCCTGGCTGGCTCAGAGTAACCATCAACACCGGGTAGCTACTCGTGCCTGTTGTTGAGACGTAGGGAGCCAGCCGCGTGACCTGTTCCCTCCTTCGCCTTTCGCCCAGTGACACCCGAATCCACCACTGTCTGCCACCCACTCTGGAGTGATGACGGACCGGTCAGATGTTCCGTATCAGAAAATGCACTGACAGCTGGGTCCCCAGGGGATTCCAACGGCACCAAAGGCGTCGCAGATGTCGTTCCCAGCGCACCGATGTTGCCACAACTTTAAGCATTAGCCAGGAGCAAGTCGACGGTCTTCTTCGAGCTGTTTACGGAGAGCAGCCAATTTTCCTTGTTTCCGGTCACAACAAGTACAGTCCCTAACCATACCGTAGTGTCTGAAAATAGATACAAGATCTCAAATGACACTGTTGAGTTTGGAATGTACGCAAAATATACCGAGGAGAATGAAGAAACACTAAAAACTGCTCTACAGATTTATCACTATGTCCTGAGACGGCAGACTCTTAAACAGACACAGAATTCTCTACTGAAGTGGACGTATCTTGAATTACCTGTTACTAGAAACTCTGCATACTGCATGAGATAAGTATGTGAACTAGAATGCACTTATATAAACCATATACTGTGTACCAGCACGAGGTTTAAACATAGTGGCGTGACCTGACCATCTGAAATGTCGGGAAATTTCTCTAGGTAGCCACCTTACCCCCCCCCCCCCCCCCCAATGAACCATGGACCTTGCCGTTGGTGGGGAGGTTTGCGTGCCTCAGCGATACAGATAGCCGTACCGTAGGTACAACCACAATGGAGGGGTATCTGTTGAGAGGCCAGACAAACTTGTGGTTCCTGAAGAGGGGCAGCAGCCTTTTCAGTAGTTGCAAGGGCAACAGTCTGGATGACTGACAGATCTGGCCTTGTAACAATAACCAAAACGGCCTTGCTGTGCTGGTACTGCGAACGGCTGAAAGCAAGGGGAAACTACGGCCGTAATTTTTCCCAAGGGCATGCAGCTTTACTGTATGATTAAATGATGATGGCATCCTCTTGGGTAAAATATTCCGGAGGTAAAATAGTCCCCAATTCGGATCTCTGGGCGGGGACTACTCAAGAGGATGTCGTTATCAGGTGAAAGAAAACTGCCGTTCTACGGATCGGAGCGTGGAATGTCAGATCCCTTAATCGGGCAGGTAGGTTAGAAAATTTAAAAAGGGAAATGGATAGGTTAAAGTTAGATATAGTGGAATTAGTGAAGTTCGGTGGCAGGAAGAACAAGACTTCTGCTCAGGTGACTACAGGGTTATAAACACAAAGTCAAATAGGGGTAATGCAGGAGTAGGTTTAATAATGAATAGGAAAATTGGAATGCGGGTAAGCTACTACAAACAGCATAGTGAACGCATTATTGTGGCCAAGATAATAGATACGAAGCCCACACCTACTACAGTAGTACAAGTTTATATGCCAACTAGCTCTGCAGATGACGAAGAAATAGAAGAAATGTATGATGAAATAAAAGAAATTATTCAGATAGTGAAGGGAGACGAAAATTTAATAGTCATGGGTGACGGGAATTCGAGTGTAGGAAAAGGAAGAGAAGGAAACATAGTAGGTGAATATGGATTGGGGCTAAGAAATGAAAGAGGAAGCCGCCTGGTAGAATTTTGCACAGAGCACAGCTTAATCATAGCTAACACTTGGTTTAAGAATCATGATAGAAGGTTGTATACATGGAAGAACCCTGGAGATACTAAAAGGTATCAGATAGATTATATAATGCTAAGACAGAGATTTAGGAACCAGGTTTTAAATTGTAAAACATTTCCAAGGGCAGATGTGAAATCTGACCACAATCTATTGGTTATGACCTGTCGATTAAACCTGAACAAACTGCAAAAAGGGGGGAAGTTAAGGAGATGGGACCTGGATAAACTGAACGAACCAGAGGTTGTACAGAGTTTCAGGGAGAGCATAAGGGAACAATTGACAGGAATGGGGGAAAGAAATACAGTAGAAGAAGAATGGGTAGCTTTGAGGGATGAAGTAGTGAAGGCAGCAGAGGATCAAGTAGGTAAAAAGACGAGGGCTAGTAGAAATCCTTGGGTAACAGAAGAAATATTGAATTTAATTGATGAAAGGAGAAAATATAAAAATGCAGTAAATGAAGCAGGCAAAAAGGAATACAAACGTCTCAAAAATGAGATCGATAGGAAGTGCAAAATGGCTAAGCAGGGATGGCTAGAGGACAAATGTAAGGATGTAAAGGCTTATCTCACTAGGGGTAAGATAGATACTGCCTACAGGAAAATTAAAGAGACCTTTGGAGATAAGAGAACCACTTGTATGAACATCAAGAGCTCAGATGGAAACCCAGTTCTAAGCAAAGAAGGGAAAGCAGAAAGGTGGAAGGAGTTTATAGAGGGTCTATACAAGGGCGATGTACTTGAGGGCAATATTATGGAAATAGAAGAGGATGTAGATGAAGATGAAATGGGAGATACGATACTGCGTCAAGAGTTTGACAGTTTCAGTGAAGACCTGAGTCGAAACAAGGCCCGGGAGTAGACAACATTCCATTGGAACTACTGACGACCTTGGGAGAGCCAGTCCTGACAAAACTCTACCATCTGGTGGGCAAGATGTATGAAACAGGCGAAATACCCTCAGACTTCAAGAAGAATATAATAATTCCAATCCCAAAGAAAGCAGGTGTTGACAGATGTGAAAATTACCGAACTATCAGTTTCATAAGTCACAGCTGCAAAATACTAACGCGAATTCTTTACAGGCGAATGGAAAACCTGGTAGAAGCCGACCTCGGCGAAGATCAGTTTGGATTCCGCAGAAATATTGGAACACGTGAGGCAATACTGACCCTCCGACTTATCTTAGAAAATAGATTAAGGAAAGGCAAACCTATGTTTCTAGCATTTGTAGACTTAGAGAAAGCTTTTGACAATGTTGACTGGAATACTCTCTTTCAAATTCTAAAGGTAGCAGGGGTAAAATACAGGGAGCGAAAGACTATTTACAATCTGTACAGAAACCAGATGGCAGTTATAAGAGTCGAGGGACATGAAAGGGAAGCAGTGGTTGGGAAGGGAGTAAGACAGGGTTGTAGCCTCTCCACGATGTTATTCAATCTGTATATTCAGCAAGCAGTAAAGGAAACAAAAGAAAAATTCGGAGTAGGTATTAAAATCCATGGAGAAGAAATAAAAACGTTGAGGTTCGCCGATGACATTGTAATGCTGTCAGAGACAGCAAAGGACTTGGAAGAGCAGTTGAACGGAATGGATGGTGTCTTGAAGGGAGGATATAAGATGAACATCAACAAAAGCAAAACGAGGATAACGGAATGTAGTCGAATTATGTCGGGTGATGTTGAGGGTATTAGATTACGAAATGAGACACTTAAAGTAGTAAAGGAGTTTTGCTATTTGGGGAGCAAAATAACTGATGATGGTCGAAGTAGAGAGGATATAAAATGTAGACTGGCAATGGCAAGGAAAGCATTTCTGAAGAAGAGAAATTTGTTAGCATCGAGTATAGATTTAAGTATCAGGAAGTCATTTCTGAAAGTATTTGTATGGAGTGTAGCCATGTATGGAAGTGAAACATGGACGATGAATAGTTTGGACAAGAAGAGAATAGAAGCTTTTGAAATATGGTACTACAGAAGAATGCTGAAGATTCGATGGGTAGATCACATAACTAATGAGGAAGTATTGAAAAGGATTGGGGAGAAGAGAAGTTTGTGGCACAACTTGACGAGAAGAAGGGATCGGTTGGTAGGATATGTTCTGAGGCATCAAGGGATCACCAATTTAGTATTGGAGGGCAGCGTGGAGGGTAAAAATCGTAGGGGGAGACCAAGAGATGAATACACTAAGCAGGTTCAGAAGGAAGTAGGTTGCAGTAGGTACTGGGAGATGAAGAAGCTTGCACAGCATGGAGAGCTGCATCAAACCAGTCTCAGGACTGAAGACCACAGCAACAACAACAACAACAGCCACCGTACACAAGGATGTGTACCAAGATTCACGAAAAAATAAAAACTTACACTAATTTCCTAAACACTAGTCTGCACAGTAAAATAAACAGGTATAGTTCAGGCAATTGCTGCTCGGCTATCTCTGCAGATGCGTCTGTTCGTTTCGGCAGCTGTCGGTATTTTCATATGGAATGATCGGTCTAACGAGTATAGAATATTGACTGAAACGGAACAAAAACAAAAAAAATGAGAAGAAGTACAAGTGAGATTAGTAATAAACGCAACACCAAAGTTGGTGATTACGAAGCAGACGAAGTAACAGTATTCTCCTACATTGGTAGCCAAATTACCTATGACGGACAGAGCAAGGCAGACATCAAAAGCAGACTAGCACAGGAGAAGACGACCTGTCCGAAAGTTATCTACTACTATCAAAAACATAGGCCGTACCTTGAGAAATAGATTGATGATATTGTACGAGTACATTAGGAGTGCGCCACTGTGTGGTGGTGTATCACGGACGGTGAAAAAAAGCGGAACAAAAGAGAATCGAAGTTTCTGACATGTGGTGCTACGTATGGACATTGAAAATTAGATGGACGGATAGGGAAAGAGCAGATTCTCTACGAAATCAGCGGAGAAGAAACATACGGAAATCATTGACAAGAAGAAGAGGGAGGACAGTGGCTAGTGCGCTAAAGACATCAGGGAATGACTTCTGTGGTGCTAGAGGGAGTTGTAGAGGACAAGAAGCGCAGGGGAAGATATAGGAAGGAATATATCCAGCAAATAACTGAGGACGTAGGGTGTAAGTGCTGCTACTCGGAGATGAAGAGATTGGCACAAGAGAAGAATTCGCTCCGGCTGCGTCAGTCAAATAAGAAGGCTGCTACCTTAAAAAAAAAGTGGCGTGACCATTGTTTTAAACTTCTTGATTGATGACAAGTATGGCGAGGAACGGAACATGTAATTGGACACTTACTTTTCGAAGGAAATGTTCTTAGGGAACGTGTATTCCAGGTTAGATGCTTCCCCAAAAATTTCCGACATGTCCACCAAAACCAGGTCGAGTGGAGACTTTCAGAATTTTTGTGTCGTCAGCTGGGACGTAATGATATCCGGAAAATCTGCCGACTTTCCATTCGTCCACAACAGTACCATATTCGTGAAGTCATCAATCTTCTTTTTTTTTAATGTGGGAAATAGAATGTTATTCTACAAAGAGTGATAGAACATTAGACATAATTAGTTGTCACTGAGCACCAGTTACAACGATTATTTTAGCCCATAAGCTGTTAACCGAAATTTGTGACTCCACATATTTCGAGCAGCAAGCATTATCCCCGGTTAATAACTGATTAGAAATCAGATTGCTTTAATCGACGTAACTGAATGGCACTGAACACTCAATTTCTCTCATTACTCTACATGTACGACTAAATTGTGCGATTTTATGAAAATGAATTCCACTAGTGACAACAGCTTTGAACTCTTACGGCGTAACAAAAGCGTTAATCTGGTGTAAATGCAGAGAAGTATTCTCTGTCATCTGCGATGGCGCCCATTTGAACGTGCATGCCTCTAAAGCTATGCCAAACTGATATACAGAGTTCTCACTGATTTAATTTCCGATATTAAGCTGTACGGACACACAAGCTCAATCGTTCTCATTTGCATTCAGCCTGTTGTTAAGGGGTATTCGTGGTGCAGTAACTGTTTATGCAGCTGAAGCAAAATGAATAATCAGAACTGCAATAGATTTAGCGGCGACAAAACTGGGGACCACTTCCATATATATGACACTGTGCTGACGTCCGTGTAAAACAATTACGCCTGGGACAAAATCTGTTAGTCTGCTTCCCTCCTGACAAATGTTTCCTTGGGTGACCAACCATAACGTAGGTTTATTTGCATACATGACCCTCCGGTGCAATTCTGCGGACACTGTGGTTCGTTCATGAAAGACGTGCTATGCCCATAAAATGAATGGCACTGTATCATCGCAACGACGAATCAAAAATCGTGAGGAAGTACTTTTAAAAGATTTGATTTGTGTTTAAAGTTTTTGATGTTTAAAAATACATTATTGGAACTGGAAATTTGAGTGGAAATTACAAGGCTGACCCAGAAAGTAAGTGCCATATGGGTACTAAAAATTATTAGCAATTTGTTTTCATTTATATTTTATTGTAGGAAAATGTACACACCTTAAACTGCTTTTTGAAATATTTACCATCTGAAATGAGGTACCTATCATACCTTGCGTTAACTACAATACATTCACTTCACACAAATCGGGCTTCTGTAGCGTGAACATGTTTTGGACGTTTACCTTGACCTTACTGTCACTTGCAAAGAGCTCGTTGGCAAGAAACGTCTTCAAATGAAAAAACAAATAGAAGTTGCATGGAGACAGCTAGGTCCAGAGTGTAAGTTGAGTGGCAGGGCTGTACTTTTCTTTCCCTTTATTGTGAGTTCATGCCTCAGCTGAGGCGGACTGGCAGCGGCCTACATACGTCTGTCTTCGACCGAAAGACACAACATGAATACACAGAAGGCACAGAATACCTGTAAGACATGGTAAACACAAGATGAACAGTTCACAAGAAACCAGAAGTCGTTCGACGAAAGACACTGTAATGAAGGGTGGCAACAGTTGAAAACAGATGAAGACGTCTGGGTGGAGACACGAACATAGCAGAAAACACTGAAGAAGACACGGTACACGAAACGAGAGACACTGACGCAAGGAAAATCTGGCGACGATCATCGGCGAAACACACACACTGACGAAGGGTGGGTGGGGGGCTGCCTCCAGGTCAAAAGGAGAGGTAGGAAGGTGGGAAGGACGGGGGTGGAGCCAGTGGGAGAAAGAAGAGAGAGTGGGGGTGGAGAGAGGGGGGTTTGGAAGCCAAGGGAGACGGGTGGAAAGTAGAGATGGGGGATCCGCTCTTGAACTAATTCATAGAGTTGAATCTTTCAAAGGAGTGAACAATCAGTGATTCAGAAAAAAAGAACGGTAGCTCCAAACGTTTCCCACGGCAGAGAGAGAGAGAGAGAGAGAGAGAGAGAGACGGAGCATATCAGCAGCGGCTCTGCTGGTCAGAGCACAGTGCACACCACACAACACAGCCAGCGCCGGCCTCTGCCCTGCTTCTACCTTGGCTGCCTGCATTGTGCAGTGCCCCATTGGATTTTGTGTTTCACATATGCCGTGCCGTCTCTGTGCATCGTCAGCCGCATGCAGTGTCTGGCGCAGCTTAACTTCACATCGCACTCTGTCGGCGATCGTTTCAGTCGCACGTCCTGCCCTCTAGGCAGATAATGCGAGCAACAGGACAGAGAGCCACCTAGCGGATAACATAGGAACAACTTGCAACAACCTGCTCGCAAGAGAACGGACGATTTGTCTCAGAGCGGGTGAGTTCACCGCTCACCCCACCCTCGGAACTCGCCCGCTCAACGCTCACCCCACCATCTCGACTCTAGCCAGAGCATTGAGCAAAGCGACTCGGGTGTCACTCTGGTCTCTGCGGTCTCAGCTAACGCAGTAGTACAGCTCGCGGCTCAACCTGCTCGACTCAGCACCTCTGCATCGGTGGTCATCCCTACTGGATATTGTTCTTCGTAGTAATACCGCTATGTATATTACATTATTATGTTATGTATACATCAGTTGTTTTTATTTTATTTTTATTTGTTTAAACTGATTAGATTAGGTTCCTGATGACTCCTCTCACTATAGGATTTTTATTATGGACACTCGAATTTACGCTTTAATTACGAGCGAACCGATAAACGTATCGCAAAATGTGATACACCAATATTTTCCTTGTTTTATTCTGCGTAAGGCTATATGCAGCACTTTCGTTTTACAGTCAAATTTTTTTTTTCTTATTCTGGTACGGATTTTGCGATTTTAGGCGTCTTCGGAAGGAAACGTTCAATTTAAAAATATATGGCTTGCGATGTATTAGTATGAGGTTAATGAAATTTTAATACATTATAGCCAAATATATTGTTAATGTAAATCTCAAGTTACAACATTTTCCGATCACCCAAAAAAACCACGATAGTGCAAAATAAATCAATAATCAAAAACTTTGTCATATCGTGGAAATTTCAATAAACAACACAAAATTCTTACTCATTATCTGTGTTACTTCAAAATAGGATCAAATAAGATCAAAATACAGGTATAGTACTGGAATAAACCAAGTTTAAAGGGCAATGTGCCTTCCATTTATTTTCTATTGTAAATGAGTGGTGAGTCATGAAAAAGAGCTAATTCATTTCAGGGAGTGAACAGTTCTGATCCAATCTCTGAAAAGAACAGTTTTGCCCATCTCTAGTGGAAGCGTGGAAGCGGGAAACATGGGAGAGAGAGGAGGGGGGAAAAGGAAGGTGAGGAGGGAGAGAGGGAGCCCTGGGGGAAAAAAGGGGGAATGGGAGGGGAGAGTCAGAGCTGGTAGGTAGGAGGGGTAGATGGATGGGACAAGGACATGGGGTAGGGAGAGTTGGCGGAAGCCACCTTGGGAAAGGGTATGGCGGGTGTGAAGATGGAGAGCAGGTGGGATGGAAGAATACGGGCATTGCAGCAGGCTGGGACGGGCGAGAATGGGAGCGGGTGTGGGGAATCGAGCTTGCAGGAGGTGTAAAGGATCTGTATCCATTCGAGGAAAAGGAGAAGGTGCGGGAAGGGAATCAAGTCATATAGGATCCGCATGGGGCATGGGAGATGGATGTAATAGGTGAGGTGAAGCACATGGCATTCAAGGATTTGGAGGGACTTATAGTAGGTGAGAGGGGCGGAGATTCAGGTGGGATGCGTATAACAGAGTATGGGGTGGATGAGGGATTTATAGGTGTGAAGGATGGTGGAGGGGTCCAGACCCCATGTGCGGCCAGAAAGGAGTTTGAGGAGGCGGAGTCAGGAACGTGCCTTGGCTTGGATCATCTGGAGATGAGGATTCCAGGAAAGGCGAAAGTCAAGAGTGACACCAAGGTACTTGAGGGTTAGGAAGAGGTGAATAGGACAGCCATAGATGGTAACATAAAAATCAAGGTGGCAGAAGGAAGGGGTGGTTTTGCCTACAATGATTGCCTGGGTTTTGGATGATTTGACCTTGAGCAGCCACTGGTTACACCAGTCAAAATGGGATTGGAGAAGGTGCTGGGAGCGTCACAGGGTGGGGGCGAGGGCTTACTGGACAAGCTGCATGGGGGGTGAAGGCGGCGGCATGTCCACCGTATATAGAAGGTAGAGAAGAGGGGAGGACGTAACCCTGGGGCACCAGGACTGTAACCAGTAACACGACTATAACAGCACAGTTGTCACACTTGCGTCATGGGATCGCACGTTCTCGTGCTCAAATGCAATTCTGCTCACAAGTAAACCTACCCAAGGGATACACTTCAGCTTTGATGCTGTTTGCACTCTTAAAGCATCGAATGCACACCGACCGGCGCAGCGCCGCGAAACGGCATCAAGAAGACGCTGACCTGCGAGCCATTGGAAGAAACCGGCAGCGCCACACCTTCAGGAAGACAGAGTACAGCGCCCTCTGTCAACGCTGATTCAGGCAGGCGGTCATCGCTGGGAGCCCAATTCAGTCGCAGACTTCGAGAACATCAGTACTCAGTAACAGGAAACCAGTAGTTAGCCTGCGTCCCGCGAGTAGTAATAGTGTGTAAAAGTAATTGCAAGCAGGAGGCACAACAAGTTAAATAATGGTTATGTTCTTTGTAGAAATAAATTGTTATATTAATCAGCATGTGCCATGAGCAGATCATTTTAGATTCCTGACACCGGCCATCGCTACTTCTCTCATTCTTTGTTTGTGTGAATGTGCCATTTGTTTGGACCCAAAAGTGTCAGGAAACTAAAAATGCCTTGTTGAGTGTCAGGTGCCTTGTTCGTTTCGATCCCGCTTCGCCTGTGGTGTTAGTAGTCGAAGCGTCTTTGTATGATATCGAAGTTGTCCTCTCGCACAGGTTTGGTTCACAGGAGAGGTCGATTGCTTTCGCTCCCAAGTTAATGATCAAGTTATATTAACTATTCCTGTATCGAGAAGGACGCGTTAGCTATTATGTGTGTCGTGACAGAGTTTAACCATTGTCTGTTTGGTGGGAAGTTTTACCTAGTGACGGATCACAAGTCACATCACTCTTTGTTCCACCTGCCCAAACTTGTTCCGTCTTGAAGACGTGAGCCGAAGAAAGACAATAGGCTGTGCATCCAACACTCGGCTTGTTGCCATCACAATCAATGATGCAAAAAAGGTGTTCCACTCACAACACTTGCCCCCCCCCCGCTGCTTATGCATTTGTGTAAGGTTGGTCAGCCGAGGGAAAGACGTGAGAAATCGTTTCTTCCTTCCTGCGTCTGTCATGAAATTGCAATTGTTCATTGTGGTTGTTGCGCAACAATCAAAGTATATTCTCCATTTTTTGGCCCAAACGGTTCTGTAGTTCTCCATAACTCTGTAGATTTATATAATGTTACAAAAATAATGAAAAAAACAATGTCATATTTACCATAGTCAATCAGAAAATGTTTCAACTTGAGAAACAGAGGAAAAAATACTGCAAACTTAAAAGTGAAACTCAAATACAAGATTGATATACTTCGTAAAATTAAAAGAATAAATGCAATACATGTGTGTGTATGTGTGTGTGTGTGTGTGCGTGTGTGTGTGTGTATTTGTACGTGTAAAATACACTTACATTATATTTATCCAAGAAAACATATCAAACAATTCAATATGACAACTAATATTGAAGCGTATAAATATCTGTCATGCGTATAGCGATGTGTCATGCGTTCAGCGATACAGTGATATTTCTAGCTTATTTCTGAAAAAGCATCTTTGGAGTACCGCTTCCATATGTGACTGAATTTGTTAAAAACATCGCTATATTTTCGGTATTACTCAGATGTTGAAATAAAAAACAAAGCATTGGAGACAGGGGATTTAGAAAAATATGACGTTTTCAACAAATCTGTGTGCGACGTTGTAATGTACATTAAAAAACGTAGAACCTTTAGTTCAAGGTTTTTTTTATATATCTGTTATGTTGCAACGGTGTTCATTCAAAAATATTAAACTCAGTTTTTTTGAAAAGGGTTTTTCGTCCCCTTAATGGCCAATTGGGCACATATATAAAAAAAATGTGTCTCCTGTTTAGCTCTACTCTACAACATATTCAGAGCCAATCAAACCGAAGTGCATCCCTTGGCATTCTATGCCTTTTGTTCCGTGTTACAAACCATAATTTCTTCATTGTCTCACACTAAGCTGGAGCGTTGGTTGTTGTGGCTCATTCCATCCAGTCCACCCAACAAAATTCCTGACAATGCCAGAAGACGGCACAAATGATTTCTCATGAGAAAGGAGGAGACTATCCATTCTTGAGTTTCGGAGAATCAGTATGCCACCAGTCATTTCGTTACAGGTGTCTCGCAGCAAATCTACGTCTCATCACCTGTGACAATCCTCTTAAAAAAATTATTTGCTTCTGCTGCATAGCAAAACTCGAAGACTGCTACCATGCGTTTTCAAACGTCACTTAGTTTTCTCTGCAACCATCGCAGACACAATTGTCGTAGCGTAAATATTCAGTCACAATTTCGCGCAGAAAATTAAACTCAGAAAACTTTACTCATCTATTGGAACGAACTTATCCGTCTATGCAGTGCACAGATTCTTCAGTGAACAACAAAGCGCATCAACTCTCTGGTCCTTGTTGTGAACATTTTCCTTCCTTTGCGAAATATCCTAATCCACTTTCGCACCATACGTTCACGCATTGTGGTCTCTCCCCATGTTCCGCTTACCTGACGGTAAATTTCATGAGGTTCAACGTACCTCGCATTCGAAAACTTGATAACGGCTCTAATTTCACAGCTGGCAGGCTGATCGATCGATTTTGTCGTGGTCGCTCTTGTATCACGTATCGATACCACACGACAGGCGTCACAGCAGCGGAATTGCTAATTTCCGTCTGACACCGACTGCAGTCGCGCGGTATCAGGCAGACCTAATGATGCACGCTCGCTGCGCCACGCTTAGTGGCTCAGGACTTTGGACGCCTTCTGCCGCCGCAATATACTTCGGTAACCACTCTGCCTCACTTTCACTTGAAGCGTCATCACAGTGACACCATAGTTCGTGCTTAGTACAGAAAGTCTCATCCTAGTCAGCGCTGTGACAGCTCGACTCTGTTTCTTGCTTCATTATTTGTGTCGAATCTTCGTTCGCGTGTAGAAACAATTAAGTAAATCTTCTGTCTGTTGTATTACCTTGTTCGCTAATCGTTTCTGTTGCTGTCCAGCTTTCCTACGACAACATTTGCCGCATCATTCTGTAGTCCACCAGACTTCCCCGTCGTGTTCGAAGCTGACAAACGATGACTTCAAACGTTAACGTAATGAAACAAAATGGCTAGGCTACTTCGTCCAGGAATTGAAGGATGTAACTGCGCATGCGTGACCTTTCTAAATCAGCTTTTGATGTGCTGAATAGAAATTATTAGGTCAGTGCGTAATAGAAAATTTTTCTTCATTGTCGTCCAGTTATTCGTTCTTGAGACGAGCTTTGGTCTTACGTTGTTGCAGTTTTTATTCAGAAGATTTATTTATTGCAGCTGTGCACAGACGTGTATGGAGTCCAAACCGTTGCATCTCTACAAAACTACTACAACGCACATCCATTTGAACCTGCATATTACATTTTTCTTCTCTCTAAAGTGTTTATACCTAATTTTACCTCTATTACAAAACAGATAGATCCTTGGATGTGTGATTCTTTCGAAACATCACATTTTGCAAGCGTCTTACCCATATTGGTTACTGAGCACGTTTCACTTCCATATATCGTTAAACTCCAGTGAAATATTTTTGCAAAAGACTTCTTAGGAAAACGAAAATAATCGATGTTAATAGAATTTTGTTTCTGTGTTTTGTGTCATTTTTGGTCTTGCTGACGTCAATTATTTGCTGCTTTCGTTCTCTCCTTTCCTACTGCAATTGTGTAACCTTCAGCGACTTAGACTACACTTCATTACAATTGATATTGCCGGCCGGTGTGGCCGGGCGGTTCTAGGCGCTTCAGTCGGGAATCGCGCGACTGCTACGGTCGAAGGTTCGAATCCTGCCTCGGACATGGATGTCTGTGATGTCGTTTGGTTAAGTTAGGTTTAAGTAGTTCTAAGTTTTAGGGGACTGATGACCTCAGATGTTAAGTCCCATAGTGCTCAGAGCCATTTTAACCATTTGAACCTTTTGATATTTTTGTTGATGCTCATCTTTCAGCCCCTTCCTAAGGCACGATCCATTCCGTTCAACTGATCTTAAATTCCCTTAACAATCTCAGCAGAAAAACAATGTCACAAGAAATGCTTTAAGGATCTACTTGTTCTCCCAGAACTTAAATTCTAGTTCCGGGTTTGTACGAGTACGTAGTTCCCGTTATCGCTTGCTCAGTATACAAATTCAATAACATTGAGACAGGTTACTCCACCATATTAATCACTTATCAACAACAGCCTCTCTTCCGTTTCTTCGACTCCTTTAAATATATTCTGGCTTTCGCATAAATTGAAAATAAGCTTTCGTTCCCTGTATTTTGTTGCTTACAGGATTCTTCTTTCATATTTTGAGGCACATCATCGAAATAGCAGAGTTCTCAAAGCTCCAGCATTAGCTCCATGCTTAAAATCGTTAATCGTTTCCTGTCAAAACAGTAAAGGGGCCCTCAAATCCTTATATAACTGCATTAGTCCTGATTGAGCAGCAACGTAAACACTGTATTCATACCGAAAAATGAATGGCGGCTAAGCGTTCATTGTGTCTAGTGATCACTGTCGGTTAATTTTGTGAACTTTACGGAATTACGACTAGGTTTATTTTTTTTGCTGCGGCTCCATTTGACAATAATGCAATTCAGAAAACAATAGTTTCTCAGCGTCTGTTACGTGAGTGAAGCTGAGAATTTTTTAATTTTTAAACTTCAAAGTACAGTCGCAGTCCCCAGTGAAATTCCATGCATCATGTAGAAATTTAAGAATAACATCATGAGATGCCGTAGAACTGTGTCTGCAGTGAAAAAAACTAGAGATGCGATATCTGACGTCGCACAGGATGCATGAATATAGAGTTGTCAAGGGACGGTATACGATTGGGTTTTACTCCCTAATAAGCGTGGTGCACCAACACAGACAAAATTCGCGACATGTAATTCAGAATATTTTTCTGCTCTTACATTTTTCTAATTTATTTTCCTCCATTGTGTCTGTATATTTGATATAACTTACTTTGCTGCAGACATTGAGAGGACAAAGATGGAGAACGACCGCTGACACACTCTGTATGGTCATCAGGCAGAAATATCCCGCCTTAAATCCCGCTAGGGTTTCCTTGCTAGGACTGCGCCACAGGAGGGAGCATCAGAGGCAATTCGTCTTGCAACCTGGAAGAGCTCACTGCCCATAGGCGTCTCACCAAAGAAGAACTAGCTCCTGGTGCACACCTACAATACCCTGTATGGAGGTACCTCAACCGCCTAAGACTGGGCGTCCCCCGATGCAAGACCAACCTGAAGAAATGGGGAATCCTTCCAGCGAGCGCTGACACCTTTTTGCGACTGAAGAAGATCCAAGCCACCTATTTGTATGCCCCTCCTGGACAACCCGTACACAATACCAGATGTTTACGAAGGAAATGCCAAAGCTATCGCAGCTGACCCGACACGGAAATGAATTAATGACATACTTTGGGAAACTTCCTTACTGATAATGCGCTACATGCAGTGTGGCGTTTAGGCCACATTTCTGTTCACGTTTATTACATTTTTGTTGATGTGTCTTAATGTACAGTATAGGAAGATTTTGTGGCTCAAATGGTTCAAATGGCTCTGAGCACTATGGGACTTAACATCTCAGGTCATCAGTCCCCAAGAACTTAGAACTACTAACCTAAGGACATCACACACATCCATGCCCGAGGCAGGATTCGAACCTGCGACCGTATCGGTCGCGCGGTTCCAGACTGAAGCGCCTAGAACCGCTCGGCCACCAGCGGCCGGCTGAAGATTTTGTTATGGGAGGCTAGTGAGTAGGTGGAATCGCAAGGCAAACTCATTGAATGACGAATCAGATGGTCACACAGCGTGAGAACGGCCTGTCGAGCAGAGCCGTATCGTACTGAAACAGAGAGAGAGAGAGAGAGAGGGGGGGGGGAGGTGGGACGGAGAGGGGATTCACCTACAACATTGGACGTCAAGAAGCGAATATTTTAATACATACGTGCATTATTTAACGTGTGCTGATGACGTTATTTGCGCTGAGAACTAGTTAATAATAATTTCGGTATCACTCAATTCATCAGGAAATAATAATTACAAATTTTAGTTGCTGTTATTGATTATTGATGGACAGGATTGACCAGTCACAAGTATGCCAAATTGCTCAAATTGCTACTAGTCTACGATCGGTTTCGGAGGAGGTAATATATGAATCTGTGTGTAAAATTAGATCTCATGCCAAGGCGGAACAGTTTGCTGAAAAATTGCCTCGGATGACGTACTTGTGCGATGTTATGTTAATACAAGGCAAACTGCGATAGGTTTTCGAGGTGTCAACACACGAAGTGGTGTGTGCAGTGCAATCCCGGGTGAAGACGCAATTTATTGTCAAGTGGAATCGGAAAACATATTTGTGCAAGCTCTTGTGGATTCTAAGATCGTATGAAGCATTTTTGTGACTTTTGCGGTCTGCGGGAATTAATGATTAGTGGCCAGGAATATTGTTATGAATATTGACGATAGACTGGCTCTAGGAATCGTTTTACTGATCTTTAGATAGGACGAATAATACAACATTTTACGATTGTCATTATGCTTAGCACTTAAACCTACTACATAATTATGCAGAGTTTATTTCACAAGCGTAAGAGCTCGCGACCGTCGCTAAAGAAACCAAGTGGGACAATGTCTACGAGACGCAGGGAAGTGAGTTGACTACAAATCAGTTACGAGGAATGGGGGACGCAATGGGCTTTTATATGTCAGCCCCTGTAGCATCACTGTGCGTCCCGGTGTACATACTGTGGTAGGCGATATTTTGAACATTCATTCCTCTGTCTCCTGTGATAGTGTTACAGAAGGACAAACATTTATCCATAATTTTCAGCTGTTGCCCTCTGTTTTCTCTGAGGGACCTGTCTATCGGAATTCTGCTGGTCAGTCTACTGCCGGTCTTCCAATATAGCAGATACAACAGTGAAATTAACCGCCAAGTTACAAGATATCTCCAATAGACTTAGTTTGGAAATTTGTGGTAAGGTCTTATGGAACCAAACTGCTGAGGTCATCGGTCGCTAAGCCTACACACTAACTTAAACCAAGTTACGCTAAGGACGAGACACACACCCATGCCAGAGGGAGGACTCGAACGTCCGACGGGGGGGGAAGGGGTGGGGAGCCACGCGAACCGTGACAAGACGCCCCAGACCGCATGGCTACCACGCGCGGCTCAACAGACTTATCTTCTGGCACCATGCTGAAGGGCATGCTAACATATACATCTACATCTACATGACTATTCTTTAATTCACAATTAACTGCACGGCAAACAGTTTATCTAACACATTAACAAGAACGGCATCATAGTTCAACATAATGACGTGGTCACACACTCGGGGGAGTTTTGCGAATCTTGGTTAGTTTTAAATATTATGGACAACAGCGTAAATACTGTATTCTAGTGGCCCGAAATACATCACTCGTCGTTACATTTTTCAAAAATTAAATGATGATGATAAGAAGAAACCGGTTATCAGCATTAATTTTTAGAGATATTCCGAGTTTTGGACAAAAGAATCCTACGGAATGCTTGAACGATAACAAAAATTAAATAATTCTTCTGGTTGATATAAGCATTACATTCGGTTTACGCGTGATGGAGGATCACTGAGCTCATAATTATAGCAAATTCAGTGGATTCTCACCAGGGATTCGCGTAAGGCGTGAACAGCAGTTTAAAAGTTCACACAAGGAAGTGTCAAGTTGAAAGGAAAACGGGAGCACACCCGGGAAAAGGCGGCGCAGCATGGAAAAATGTAAGAAGGTCATTTACTGTCCTTACGTTTTGCTTCGTCACGCCGCTTCTTCCAGATCGGCTTTCTCGCTTCACTGTCAATTGACAGCCCGTGGTGGTTCTCGCCGTTAAGACCTACGATTTTATCCTCTTATTTGTTTTGTATTCATTGACACTCTTAGAATCTTCTGCTCGTCTTATTTTCGTTTTGGGTTCATGTATTTCACCCCACTGTATACGAATTTAGTACTTTTATGGTGCCTTCGATTTCCTGGCATGACACGATAATATGTTTGTTTTCCTCCAGGTGAGCATATTACGAGTGATTTTTACTCGATTTTGTCCAATAGTTGGTCTCTTTGATGTAACTTTATTCTTACTTTTTTGTCCTTTACTTGGTCCAGTTGATATACCTTTATTCTTCTATCTAGAGCTAGAGTCATTCATCTGATATATCTTTAATCTTCCATTTTTATCCGTTGCTTTGTCGCAGTGATATACACTTATTCTTCTATTTAGAACTAGAGGCATTGACCATGGCATTTACCTTCATTCCGCCATTCGTATTTCGACCAGTGACGTCATATTATAGCTCACATTCGCCGACTAGTTTGCCTCGTAAATATACAAATAAGATAAGTCATGAATCTCTGAGCACTCATATTTCTTAATGTAAAAGCATGTCAAATTCTAATTAGAGCTTTAATTATGTTTCTGCAGGTTATTTACACAAGAATAAACTAAATAATTTAGCAGTCATTTGTTTCTCAGTAATACAAACTTACTCCCAAGCACGATACCAGCGTACAGTCTATGTCACTATCATCTTGAAATACATTTCTTTATTTCCGTCTATAATCACTAACTTGTTAGGTCCTTAGATTACCGGTTTCATTCAGCAGTGACCATCTTGAGATTTGCCTCTGAAGAGCGAACTATATTAGTCTCGCTGTCTTTTAAGGACCTAATACGTTTCTGATCATAGAAAGAAATAAAGAACTTTGTTTTACAATTTTTGGATCCCTGTTCTGTTTGCTTATGAAACTAGCATGTTACTTGAGAACCTCACGAATTAGGTAGGAAGCAGACACTGAGGGCCAATCGCCATGTATCTCAGATTTTTTGGTTGCAATTAGAGAACTATTTTTCTCCTCCTTTGTGTCGTGTTGCTGACAATCTCTTAAAAATATCTAAAAGCGCGATTTTTTTCACTCTTTTCCAGTCATTTTAAGTGACGACATTCCTACTCTGAAGTAAGTTCTCGAACTACATTTGTTGAATATTTTCGTGCTATCCTCTTTCTCAGTGGTTTCCGCATAGAGCGCGGAACAGCATTCATATATTCACGCGTACATAACTCAGAAATTGGCAACATTGTCTTTATAACTGAGGCATTTTCGAGAAGAAAGGCTCATAGGCCAAATTGATTATTTGAGAGACATTACATTACATTACATTACGTTTATCGTTATTCATGTATCCCTTGGTGAGGAGTCTCTGGTATGTGGAAAGAGTCAAATGTGATGTGTGTGTGTTTCTTTTTTTTCTAAGCTCAGATTCTTGGATATAGTACAATTCTAATGCAGACAGAGTTATGAGCTTTAACCCTTGTGAAGATATTCATCGATGGAGTAGAAGGAGTTGGCCAACAGGAAGTTCTTTAATTCAGTCCGAAACCGATGTTTATCACTTACACTTACAAGGACGACAAACAGTTTAGACATGAAGAGAATAGAAGCTTATGAAATATGGTGATACAGAAGAATGCTGAAGATCAGATGGGTATATCATGTAACTAACGAAGAGATACTGAACAGAATCGGGGAGATAAGAAGATGTATGGTCAAGCCTGTCTAAAAGAAGGGATCGGTTTGTAGGACACGTTCTGAGGCATCAAGGCATCACCAGTGTAGTACTAGAGGGAACCGTGGGGGTAAAATTCGTACAGAGAGACGAAGAGATGAACAGTTTCTAGTTACTGAAGGACATTCTGTGCCGCTTGCTTCTTATTCCTGTCCTGCATGGACGTCTATTTCCTCAATTACGTCTGATTGCTGGTGACTATCTTCAAGAATATTGCGGAACCATGAACTGCTATCGTCATCCACATAATAAAATTAATCGCTGACACCCTTTTCCTTTTCTGGCTTCACTGGATTGAACACGCTATTGGTAATCTCAGATCTTCCAATACTCCATTACGATATATCTGTATCCAAAGTCTGAATGATGTAAATAAATCATTCTATCTTAGTGAGCCTAGTAATGAACTACCTTCTTTGGATTTCAGAAGAAAAAACTTCTGAATTTTAAACACAGCTGCAGCAACATTTAACGGGATGAGAAGTGCTGTGCGTAGACGCCTCGAGAAGACGCTGCTCTTATCTCCAAAAATGGCTCCAAAGACTATGGGACTTAATATCTGAGGTCATCAGTCCCCAAGACTTAGAACCACTTGAACTTAATTAATCTAAGGACATCACACACATCCATGCCCGAGGTAGGATTCGAACCTGCGACCGGTTGCGGGCTGAAGCGCCTAGAACCGCTCGGCCACAGTGGCCGGCTCTTACCTCCGGTACTGAGACAGTGAAACAAGTCCATGGTGGTATATTCTACATAACACGCTGACTTACTTTAAAGCTTCCTGAAAAAGGACACATAGACCTATGGACCCGTCCTCCTGAAAATTGCTCAACGGTCAATGACATTCTCGTGTCAACAGTGCTTTTGAATTTTCACTAATCGTAACGTAATCGAGCCACTAATTCGCCTTTCACAGAGTGAACCACAACCTCACCACTAAACTTTCAGATGTTGTCCAGCGAAACCGTCTGAGTACTTTGAAATAAAGTGGCCACGTTCTCCAGTGGCTCGTTAAAACGAACTCCGTCCGAAAAGGCCTCGTAAGCCCCAACGGTAGCGACCGGCCGCCGTGTCATCCAAGCCCTGAGGCGTCACCGGGTGCGGATAGGGAGGGGATGGGGTCAGCACTCCGCTCTCCCGGCCGTTGTGAGTTTTTGTGACCGGTGCCTCTAAAATGCGAGTTCTTCTTGTCTGGCGGCTCGTTGGAGAGTAATGATGTACTTACGATTTATTCAGTTAGTTGCTGCAATTACTTTCGTTTCTGTACAGATACCGCGTGCAAATACACTCCTGGAAATTGAAATAAGAACACCGTGAATTCATTGTCCCAGGAAGGGGAAACTTTATTGACACATTCCTGGGGTCAGATACATCACATGATCACACTGACAGAACCACAGGCACATAGACACAGGCAACAGAGCATGCACAATGTCGGCACTAGTACAGTGTATATCCACCTTTCGCAGCAATGCAGGCTGCTATTCTCCCATGGAGACGATCGTAGAGATGCTGCATGTAGTCCTGTGGAACGGCTTGCCATGCCATTTCCACCTGGCGCCTCAGTTGGACCAGCGTTCGTGCTGGACGTGCAGACCGCGTGAGACGACGCTTCATCCAGTCCCAAACATGCTCAATGGGGGACAGATCCGGAGATCTTGCTGGCCAGGGTAGTTGACTTACACCTTCTAGAGCACGTTGGGTGGCACGGGATACATGCGGACGTGCATTGTCCTGTTGGAACAGCAAGTTCCCTTGCCGGTCTAGGAATGGTAGAACGATGGGTTCGATGACGGTTTGGATGTACCGTGCACTAATCAGTGTCCCCTCGACGATCACCAGTGGTGTACGGCCAGTGTAGGAGATCGCTCCCCACACCATGATGCCGGGTGTTGGCCCTGTGTGCCTCGGTCGTATGCAGTCCTGATTGTGGCGCTCACCTGCACGGCGCCAAACACGCATACGACCATCATTGGCACCAAGGCAGAAGCGACTCTCATCGCTGAAGACGACACGTCTCCATTCGTCCCTCCATTCACGCCTGTCGCGACACCACTGGAGGCGGGCTGCACGATGTTGGGGCGTGAGCGGAAGACGGCCTAACGGTGTGCGGGACCGTAGCCCAGCTTCATGGAGACGGTTGCGAATGGTCCTCGCCGATATCCCAGGAGCAACAGTGTCCCTAATTTGCTGGGAAGTGGCGGTGCGGTCCCCTACGGCACTGCGTAGGATCCTACGGTCTTGGCGTGCATCCGTGCGTCGCTGCGGTCCGGTCCCAGGTCGACGGGCACGTGCACCTTCCGCCGACCACTGGCGACAACATCGATGTACTGTGGAGACCTCATGCCCCACGTGTTGAGCAATTCGGCGGTACGTCCACCCGGCCTCCCGCATGCCCACCATACGCCCTCGCTCAAAGTCCGTCAACTGCACATACAGTTCACGTCCACGCTGTCGCGGCATGCTACCAGTGTTAAAGACTGCGATGGAGCTCCGTATGCCATGGCAAACTGGCTGACACTGACGGCGGCGGTGCACAAATGCTGCGCAGCTAGCGCCATTCGACGGCCAACACCGCGGTTCCTGGTGTGTCCGCTGTGCCGTGCGTGTGATCATTGCTTGTACAGCCCTCTCGCAGTGTCCGGAGCAAGTATGGTGGGTCTGACACACCGGTGTCAATGTGTTCTTTTTTCCATTTCCAGGAGTGTATAAGAAACGGTACTGAGCCGTTCACGGCTCGTGTTTATCCAATTTATTGTTTGTCATCTTCATTTACGGTACTATCGCTTCGTTTTCTTATTCCATTTACTGGCGTCACTAACTATCCGGCCTTACCTGCCCGTGAGCGGCAGCAGCTGCACGGGTCGATAAGCGCACTGTCGTACCATCTCTGGAGTGACCCATAGTATTTCCTGGTCGTCGTGTGTCTGGCAGTCAGCTGGGGACGGACCAGCAGTGCAGTCGGCGCGCAGCAACAGGGAAGTCGGGGACGGAGCGCCGGTGAGGCGCCGACAGCAAGAGCTCAGCGACTGCTGGCGACACACATGAAGTGTCCGACGGAGGGAGATGGAAGCGGGACAACCGTTGGTTGGTTGTTCTGTTGGTCATCTCATCAGCCGACGTACACTCCTGGAAATGGAAAAAAGAACACATTGACACCGGTGTGTCAGACCCACCATACTTGCTCCGGAACTGCGAGAGGGCTGTACAAGCAATGATCAAACGCACGGCACAGCGGACACACCAGGAACCGCGGTGTTGGCCGTCGAATGGCGCTAGCTGCGCAGTATTTGTGCACCGCCGCCGTCAGTGTCAGCCAGTTTGCCGTGGCATACGGAGCTCCATCACAGTCTTTAACACTGGTAGCATGCCGCGACAGCGTGGACGTGAACCGTATGTGCAGTTGACGGACTTTGAGCGAGGGCGTATAGTGGGCATGCGGGAGGCCGGGTGGACGTACCGCCGAATTGCTCAACACGTGGGGCGTGAGGTCTCCACAGTACATCGATGTTGTCGCCAGTGGTCGGCGGAAGGTGCACGTGCCCGTCGACCTGGAACCGGACCGCAGCGACGCACGGATGCACGCCAAGACCGTAGGATCCTACGCAGTGCCGTAGGGGACCGCACCGCCACTTCCCAGCAAATTAGGGACACTGTTGCTCCTGGGATATCGGCGATGACCATTCGCAACCGTCTCCATGAAGCTGGGCTACGGTCCCGCACACCGTTAGGCCGTCTTCCGCTCACGCCCCAACATCGTGCAGCCCGCCTCCAGTGGTGTCGCGACAGGCGTGAATGGAGGGACGAATGGAGACGTGTCGTCTTCAGCGATGAGAGTCGCTTCTGCCTTGGTGCCAATGATGGTCGTATGCGTGTTTGGCGCCGTGCAGGTGAGCGCCACAATCAGGACTGCATACGACCGAGGCACACAGGGCCAACACCCGGCATCATGGTGTGGGGAGCGATCTCCTACACTGGCCGTACACCACTGGTGATCGTCGAGGGGACACTGATTAGTGCACGGTACATCCAAACCGTCATCGAACCCATCGTTCTACCATTCCTAGACCGGCAAGGGAACTTGCTGTTCCAACAGGACAATGCACGTCCGCATGTATCCCGTGCCACCCAACGTGCTCTAGAAGGTGTAAGTCAACTACCCTGGCCAGCAAGATCTCCGGATCTGTCCCCCATTGAGCATGTTTGGGACTGGATGAAGCGTCGTCTCACGCGGTCTGCACGTCCAGCACGAACGCTGGTCCAACTGAGGCGCCAGGTGGAAATGGCATGGCAAGCCGTTCCACAGGACTACATGCAGCATCTCTACGATCGTCTCCATGGGAGAATAGCAGCCTGCATTGCTGCGAAAGGTGGATATACACTGTACTAGTGCCGACATTGTGCATGCTCTGTTGCCTGTGTCTATGTGCCTGTGGTTCTGTCAGTGTGATCATGTGATGTATCTGACCCCAGGAATGTGTCAATAAAGTTTCCCCTTCCTGGGCAATGAATTCACGGTGTTCTTATTTCAATTTCCAGGAGTGTATATTTGGTCATTTCACCATTTCTGGGCCCGGGCAATCGGTTGGTTGGTGTGGAACAGCGAGGAATTCTCCGAGGGACGTAGGTTTGGCTGGGGCCGCTGACGCTCTCTACGCGGTGTCGGAGTGTGTGGGGCTCTTCCCATTGCTACGAGGTCAGTGGCTCATCGACCCTGTACACGAAAGTTCAGTTTTGATTTAATCCACCAGCAAGTCAAGACTATTCACATTCTGTAGTCCAGAGTTCGTTGTCGGCTGTTGGGATATTCCCGCGACCAACAACTTGGTTTTCAAGTTGCAAAATTCTATCCGACCTCCGGTGGAGTTTCACAGTATCTGGTTATTTGAATTGAAGTGCACCAGCAGAATCTTCTGCCTTGTGGTCGTTAACGTTCCGGTTACCTGCCCAGGCCGTTGACGTAAATTTCAGGCAGTGTCGTATCCTCATCGTGTTGTTGCTGTCCAGCACAGTGTGTAGTTTGACAGCTCCGTGTATGATTGGTTGTGGGCGCCAATATCTTCTACGTTGTTCCGTTGAACTCCCTGTTGTGCCCTGGTTGGTGAAGTGGAAGTTACGTTGTCGGTGGGTCCGTTGACTGTCGGTCGGTTGGGTTGTCGTCGGATCGTGAATGGAGCGTTAGGGTTTGCATTCCAGGCCGACCCTCCAACATCTGAGCGCCCTCCGGTGTACTGCCTTTTTTTATTTGTTCTTGTTGTTTGTACTTGTATAGCTTCTAGGCGTAAGATTCTTTAGGCCTTCAGCTTAATTTAAAAAACTGTTTCATGTAAGACCTTTGGCATTTTAAAGGTTTTAATGTTGTTGAAATTTAAGTGGTGGGCCTTCAGCTGATTTTGAGTTTGAGAAGTTTTGCTCTTAAGGCCTTCAGCCTAGTCCAAAGGTTTCACGTAAGACCTTTGGTATTTTTTTAAAAAAATAATGTTATCGAGTTTTAAGTGTTAGGCCTTCAGCCGATTTGAGTTTAACTTGTATATTCTTGAGGTGTCTGATTCTTTGGGCAATCAGCCTAACTAAAGAACTGTTTAAAGATAAGGCTTTGCGTTTTAAAAGTCTGTTTTCGTTGAGTTTTGCCTGATTAAGAACTGTTTTACGTAAGGATGTTGTCCTTTTTTTAAAAAATTAATGTTGTTTAGCCTTAAGTGTTGGGCTTTCCAACGATTCTGAATTCAAATTGTTTGCTCTGAAAATCTCAGATTCTTTGGGACTTCAGCCTAAATAAAGAACTGTTTTAAGATAAATTATTGATTATGCTTACGTTTTAAGTTATTGGCCTTCAGCCGTTTTTAAATTAAAGTGACTTTAAGCCGGTAATTAAATCCCAAAGATTAAAACTGTATGTTGTAAAAAAATTTTTGTTGGGCTCTTGTAATGTTTGATCAAATAATAAAGTTGTATGTTCGAGTGTAACTGACAGCCCCCTACTTTGGCCCCTATCCACAGTTTACACTATCTGTACTGTCCTGCAGGTTAGCAGGGCGTTTCAGGTACTACGCACATCCTGTTATTCGTAGAAGACGTTGCACAGATACCGTGAGGCTGTCGTCATTGCGCGAACAGCTCAACTTACGCATACAGCACTGCATTCGGTGAAGCCATAGAGTAAGTGCATATCGTTCAACTCTTCACCAGCTAATCTATCCATATTGCTGTGTACCGCTGTCAACGTACAGCTACACTACCGGAATAACTGACACGAGACAGAAGTAAGCAGTATTCAATGCAAGCTGTCGGGCCAAGAGTAAAATGTCCGTTATTATTGTCAACAGCAAACACGACAGACAGCGCATATCGTCGTCATGTCGACTGTTGTGCACTATTTTCAGTGCAATACTGCGACAAAGCTAACTGTGGCAATAAACGAAACGCAAGACACCTCTGTAAAGAGCCGACAGAAATTGTGGGTCCCTTACACCAAAACGTATGTCGGTGGACTTCTGGTTCATCCTGTGCACGGTAAGAGGCCCCTAAATCTAGAACATAACACCATTATTGTACTTCGTTTCTTCGTGATGCATGCTTCTTTTTGTAGAGATTGACTCACTTTCTTGTTTTTGTTTCGTAGTCTGAGACAACCCTACACGTATTCCTTTTTACCTACTGAAATTACAGAAAACTGTTCTACGCACTAACTCCTCGAAAAAAACCAAAGCAGCCATTAACGGAATTTGCGCCACACAAAAGGAAATTTCCCGATACTTCTACAACACTGCGTTGAGTACTTACGCTTTCACAACTTTGTAGCTAATTCAAAACCACTCTCGATCACTCAAACACATCACATTTCCAACTTAAATTAATTTTAGAGTTTCCAGAACATTCTGAGGATTTCAGTAAAAGTCTGCAACTTTCAACAACATTCATGAAATTCAGCGAACGTGGAAGAAATTCCAGGATCAATCGAAACCACTGAAAGAACTATTACGTTTTTCAAAATATTTCCAATCAAAATAACAACATTTGACTAATTCCTGTTTTTAAAATATGTCACTATAATTAAACCTTGCAGTAGTCATAAGTGGCAGGCGTGACTTCAATTACTTCTCATCCGACAAGTTCCACACTGTCCAAAGCCAGGCCTAGCAAACACACTTTAGCACAACGGAAGTTGCACACGCACACACGCACACACACACATACACACACACACGGACATAGCGACAGATGGTTGATAGTATGCGGTTGTGGAGATAACCCAGTACGTAAGGACTCACCAGTTTGGTTTCTTTTAAAGTAAGCGTTATTCGTTGCGCTGATATATTTGGTGCCAAAAGAAGTCACAATATAAAATCTGTCGACTTGGGTGACCTCTGTCAACATAGTACACAGAAGTGAACGAAACTATGAAGTACCATTTTCAAGTAAGAATATGTAGTCCAGTAGTATTTCTGGAGAGCAGTTTTTTCGCCGACGAAGTGTGGTAGTGCAAGAGAGTTATTTCAGTATCAAAAACGTCGACTTTACTTCTGAGGTAAGTCTTCTTAACAGACATACAAACTCGAGTATAACGTTTCGTGACAGAATTTATATGAAAATTAACTCGGTTCTCACATAGCTAAATGTTTGTGAACGCCGTTTAGATTTGTCATTTTGTCAATGGATGAAAATATCTTCTTTACAGTAATGTGTATTGGATAAGATTAGGTGGCATAATCTAAGTCAAATTAATAGTTTATTATACCGTTTTTCTTCTTTCGCAGTGGTTGGTGCCAAGGAAAGTAGCTGATAAACCATTCTACGGTTTACTTGGATGGCAAAAAAGAAACGTATCTACAGCACAGGCGGTAGCTGTGATGACAGCTTGGTGACGTGAGTTTGAAGATATATAACTCTTCTACGAAAGTTCGTTTTGAGGAAGCAAACGAGAAATTCTGTGATTTATGACTTCCGCCTTCAATAACTTTGGAAGGAGCAGGACCTCAGGAAATCGCGGTCTTCGACAAAATTCCCGTCACGTCAGCCGCCGACCTCAGCCCAAGCCGAACTTGGCCGGCATAAAGATCACGTCCTCAGCAGGGCACTGGCCCCACATTAAGCACCCCTCCCCCATCCACCCCGTTCCCACCCCTCCATCTTACGACTTTTTCCGCGATCTATCAATACGAGGTGTTATTGCATATCGACTGGGGACTAGGTAAAACATAATTGGACTTCTTCTCACGGACTGCTGTTACCACAGAACATACTACAAAGAATTTGGCCTTTTTTACGACTTAAACAAGTTCACGGAGCGAAATTGATGAGTGTTTGTCTTTCAACACTCAATGCATACAACTTCCCAGTTACCTGAGATTAATCGTTAACAGGTCTGATAAGAGATATAAAAGTAACTAGGAAACGTCTTACGTTTATTCCTTTTGTATTTTTTTATATTGGCAGATAAGTTAATGATTTCATTACCAAAATAGTAAACTAAGATTTACGATTAGGAGATTGAGCCTTTGCAGACCGAATATATTGCAATTCGCCTTCGGTTTGGTGAAGAGGTCTGTTGTAGGAAGTCTGTCATTTGCTCACTATTGATAGATACACTCTAAGGTTTATTTCTTTCCCGGAGTGATACGATTCTTTTTGTCGACACCATTTTCTCTCTTGTGCGTAATTCTTCGTCTCAGAACAGCACGTACATCTACTACCATCAGCTATTTGTTGTACATAGTCCAGTTATTCCTTGCTGTCTTAAGGGGAACGACAGGGTGACAGGGTAACGGACGAAAATGTTGCTTAAATTCAGGATTTTTTCTCCCTACGGGAATGCAGTAGACAACCATAGTTTGCTACGAAGCATGTTGCTCAAATTCTGGATTTTTTCCTCCCTACTGGAATGCAGTAGACAACCATAGCTTGCTACAATGAATAAAGCATACTGTTATAACCAGGAATAACACAATAACCTCTTCAGTCTGGTTTATTAAATCACAAATCACTTTTTAACAATTATGTTAGCCAAGCGTCTACCCAAGCTCACACTCAGAAGTAATGCAGAATTAAAGTTTGGTTATACCAGTGTCCGAATGTGCATGGTTGGGTGCACGTTCCGTAATTATTTCCAAGTCCAGTGAAGTTCAGTCTCTCCGAGTGAAGTCGCAAGATTTTCCTCCGAGCAGGTAGATAACTTCGAGTGGTGCGGCGAGTCATCCACAAGCGGCTGGAACACGGCGTACTGCACTTCCCGATGAGAACTGTCGTTTGGGGCGGCGGCCGGGTTTATATAAGGCTTGCTAGTTAATGGAGCCGTCGTATGGAGTCGCTGTTTACCAGGGAAAACCAATCGCAATGTTTCCTGGCGTAGCCAATTGCTGTGTGCTGACAAAAGCATGCGCGCGCGCGCGAAGGCGGCCAGCGATGTATTTCTCGGCCACGTAAGGGAGCGTGCGTGTGAAAACGGCCAGCGATGGAAGCAGCGGGCCTCCCTGAGATTTGCGGCCAGCGATGTACACTCCTGGAAATTGAAATAAGAACACCGTGAATTCATTGTCCCAGGAAGGGGAAACTTTATTGACACATTCATGGCGTCAGATACATCACATGATCACACTGACAGAACCACAGGCACATAGACACAGGCAACAGAGCATGCACAATGTCGGCACTAGTACAGTGTATATCCACCTTTCGCAGCAATGCAGGCTGCTATTCTCCCATGGAGACGATCGTAGAGATGCTGGATGTAGTCCTGTGGAACGGCTTGCCATGCCATTTCCACCTGGCGCCTCAGTTGGACCAGCGTTCGTGCTAGACGTGCTGACTGCGTGAGACGACGCTTCATCCAGTCCCAAACATGCTCAATGGGGGACAGATCCGGAGATCTTGCTGGCCAGGGTAGTTGACTTACACCTTCTAGAGCACGTTGGGTGGCACGGGATACATGCGGACGTGCATTGTCCTGTTGGAACAGCAAGTTCCCTTGCCGGTCTACGAATGGTAGAACGATGGGTTCGATGACGGTTTGGATGTACCGTGCACTATTCAGAGTCCCCTCGACGATCACCAGTGGTGTACGGCCTGTGTAGGAGATCGCTCCCCACACCATGATGCCGGGTGTTGGCCCTGTGTGCTTCGGTCGTATGCAGTCCTGATTGTGGCGCTCACCTGCACGGCGCCAAACACGCATACGACCATCATTGGCACCAAGGCAGAAGCGACTCTCATCGCTGAAGACGACACGTCTCCATTCGTCCCTCCATTCACGCCTGTCGCGACACCACTGGAGGCGGGCTGCACGATGTTGGGGCGTGAGCGGAAGACGGGTTAACGGTGTGCGGGACCGTAGCCCAGCTTCATGGAGACGGTTGCGAATGGTCCTCGCCGATACCCCAGGAGCAACAGCGTCCCTAATTTGCTGGGAAGTGGCGGTGCACTTCCCTACGGCACTGCATAGGATCCTACGGTCTTGGCGTGCATCCGTGCGTCGCTGCGGTCCGGTCCCAGGTCGACGGGCACGTGCACCTTCCGCCGACCACTGGCGACAACATCGATGTACTGTGGAGACCTCACGCCCCACGTGTTGAGCAATTCGGCGGTACGTCCACCCGGCCTCCCGCATGCCCACTATACGCCCTCGCTCAAAGTCCGT
This sequence comes from Schistocerca cancellata, assembly GCF_023864275.1. Classification (NCBI taxonomy): domain Eukaryota; kingdom Metazoa; phylum Arthropoda; class Insecta; order Orthoptera; family Acrididae; genus Schistocerca; species Schistocerca cancellata. The sequence goes on along the minus strand of NC_064626.1, from coordinate 59,510,338 downwards.
CAACTGCACATACGGTCCACGTCCACGCTGTCGCGGCATGCTACCAGTGTTAAAGACTGCGATGGAGCTCCGTATGCCACGGCAAACTGGCTGACACTGACGGCGGCGGTGCACAAATGCTGCGCAGCTAGCGCCATTCGACGGCCAACACCGCGGTTCCTGGTGTGTCCGCTGTGCCGTGCGTGTGATCATTGCTTGTACAGCCCTCTCGCAGTGTCCGGAGCAAGTATGTTGGGTCTGACACACCGGTGTCAATGTGTTCTTTTTTCCATTTCCAGGAGTGTATTTGGCGGCCGCGTACTGGAGCGCGTTCTTCGGTGTTTGTTAGAAGTGGTGTATACCACACCCCTTCCCCCGTGGGGAAGCGTGGAAACATTGGCTGCGAATGAACGCCCCGTTCATGGCGTCTTCCTCCTCCGAAACCTCGGCGTCGGCGGTGAGACTGGGCACAGGGGCATACGGGCGAAACGCCCCGACCGGCGGCGAAGGTTATAGCGTGCGGACCGCGGCAGCAGAGGAGGCAGTGCAGGAGGAACCAGTGGCATGTCTTCATCGGCATCCGGAGTGACCTGGGGATGGCGATGGGGGGAGACCTCGGAGTCCGCAGCTGGCTGTGGCTGGGTCTGGTCCACGTCCGGGGAAAGAAGCTCTGGCTGGGAGGCGTCGTCCGTGAGCCGACCGGGGGCCAACTGCGAGGACCACCCTGGCGTCCTCCTCTGGTTGGCGTGGGGAATCAGGGGAAGCAGGGGACCGGAGGAGAATATGCCGAGGTGGGGGAGGAGAAAAACGATTGGGAAGGTAGGCGAGGGCGAAGCTGATTGGCATGTCGAAGAACCTCCCGGTCGGGAAGTTGAACCCGGAAGACTTTCCTGCCCCTGCCCTGGATGATGGTGGCCGGAATCCAGGCTGGTTGTCGGCTGAAGCCCTTCGCCCAAACCAGAGTACCTGGGCGGAAACGAGAAGCAGACAGCGACGGAGCCAACCGAGGCGTCGGCAGAAGCAGATTCAAGAGGGTCCGGGGCTGCCGTCCCTGAAGAAGTCCCGCCGGGCTTTTATCTCCGATGGGCGTGCACCTGTAACTGCTCAAGAAAAAAGTAAGAGATGCGTCGGGGGAGTGATCCTGGAGGTATTTCGCCATCTGCGTTTTGAAGGTGTGGACCATCCTCTCTGCCTCGCCATTGAGGATGGAAGGGGGGCGTCGGAATGTGGCGAATGCCAGGCCGGGCACAGAAAACCCGAAAATCCTCACTGCGGAACTGCGGACCATTATCCGAGACGAGAACCGCCGGCAGACCTTCAATGGCAAATATTTTTTCTAAGGCTGCAATAGTGGTGGAGGTGGAATCGGAGTTTCAGCGGACAGTATATGGAAACCTGGAATATGCGTCGACGACAATAAAAAACATGGCATTAAACAGCGGCCCAGCAAAATCAACCCGTTCCCAAGGGCGAGCACATGGTGGCCAAGAGGCAAAGGAGTGTCGTGGAGCTGCCTGCTGGCGTTGGCAGGAGGGACACGTCTGCGTGAGGCGCTCAATCTCCTGAGTCACAGCGGGCCAGTATGTGAACCGGCGAGCCAAAAGCTTCGTCCGGGATATCCTCCAATGACCTTGGTGTAACAGGTGCAGAACGTGCCGACGTAAAGACTGCGGAATGACGACCCGTGAATGTCCGTCGTCCGATAGAAGTAGAAGGACCCCGTCAACCAACTGAAGCTGATGGCGGACAGTAAAGAACTGACGAAACGCCGCAGAAGCCGTGGGAGGCGGTCGTTCGGGCCTTCCATTACGCGCGTGACGACGGACTTGTCGGAGCACCTCGTCGTTACTGGTTGCGTTCGCTACCCGAGAGCTGCTAATGGGAAATGCCTCTACTGCGGCCTGTGCTTCTTCGTCTACGTGAAAACACAGATTTTCCTCTTGGTCGAAATCCAAATCCAGTCCCCATGTGTAAGTAGGCTGTTTAGGTTTTTTTATTGGTAACGCCACCTCCGTATGAAAATCACTGGCTGTGCTGTGTGCAGTCTGTGGCTGCTTTGCATTGTTGTAATACTCGCCATTGTAGTGTTAGGCAGCTGGCTGTGAACAGCGCGTAGCGTTGCACAGTTGGAGGTGAGCCGCCAGCAGTGGTGGATGTGGAGAGAGAAATGGCGGAGTTTTGATATTTGTAAGAATGGATGTTATGAACTCATATATATATTATGACTTTTGATGATATTAAGGTAAATACATTGTTTGTTCTCTATTAAAATCTTTCATTTGCTAAGACTATCAGTAGTTAGTGCCTTCCGTAGTTTGAATCTTTTATTTAGCTGGCAGTAGTGGCGCTCGCTGTATTGCAGTAGTTCGAGTAACGAAGATTTTTGTGAGGTAAGTGATTTGTGAAAGGTATAGGTTAATGTTAGTCAGGGCCATTGTTTTGTAGGGATTATTGAAAGTCAGATTGCGTTGCGCTAAAAAAATATTGTCTGTCAGTTTCAGCACAGTCGTGTATAATTGTTGAAAGGGGACGTTTCATATGGCGACCCTGCCAGGATCACATGGAAGGCGGGAGAGGGCATAAGCGTTGGGATGCTCGGTTGTGTTGCGAAAGTGGATTTCATACTGGTGTCGTGCCAAAAGCAAAGCCCATCGCTGAAGACGGTGAGCAGTCCGGTCAGGGATCTTTGCTGCAGGATTGAATAACGATATGAGGGGTTTATGATCCGTAATGAGGTGAAACTTTGTACCATACACAAAAACATGGAACTTCTTTAAGGCGAAGATGATGGCCAGTGCGTCTTTTTCAATTTGGGAATACCGGCGTTGCGTATCGGTTAATGTTTTCGATGCATAGGCCACAGGGTGCTCCGACCCATCTGCCTCCCTGTGAGCCAGGACCGCCCCGATGCCTGTATCCGAGGCATCCGTACCAATGACGATTTGCTTAGTAGGGTCAAAACGTGCGAGGCACGGGGCCTGCAGTAATTGGGATTTCAACTTGTGGAAGGCGCGGTCGCATGCCGGCGTCCACTCGAACGGAACCCCTTTTTTGCATAACTGAGACAAAGGGGCTGTTGCAGTCGTGGGTAAGAATTTTCGGTAGCATGAAATCTTCCCCAGAAAGGAACGAACTTGTGGCAGCGATGTAGGTCGTGGCAGCTTGATGATGGCTTCTATATGTTTCTCTAACGGACGAACACCCGAACAGGAGATGACGTGGCCCAGGTACTCAATTTCAGGTTGGATAAACAACATTTTTCTTTCCTACATTTTTGGCCAGCCTCCCGTAAGACATGGAATAAAGATTGCAGGGTGTGAAGGTGTTCCTCCGTCGTACGACCCGTCACCTCGATGTCGTCCAAATACACTCCTGGAAATGGAAAAAAGAACACATTGACACCGGTGTGTCAGACCCACCATACTTGCTCCGGACACTGCGAGAGGGCTGTACAAGCAATGACCACACGCACGGCACAGCGGACACACCAGGAACCGCGGTGTTGGCCGTCGAATGGCGCTAGCTGCGCAGCATTTGTGCACCGCCGCCGTCAGTGTCAGCCAGTTTGCCGTGGCATACGGAGCTCCATCGCAGTCTTTAACACTGGTAGCATGCCGCGACAGCGTGGACGTGAACCGTATGTGCAGTTGACGGACTTTGAGCGAGGGCGTATAGTGGGCATGCGGGAGGCCGGGTGGACTTACCGCCGAATTGCTCAACACGTGGGGCGTGAGGTCTCCACAGTACATCGATGTTGTCGCCAGTGGTCGGCGGAAGGTGCAGGTGCCCGTCGACCTGGGACCGGATCGCAGCGACGCACGGATGCACGCCAAGACCGTGGTATCCAACGCAGTGGCGTAGGGGACCGCACCGCCACTTCCCAGCAAATTAGGGACACTGTTGCTCCTGGGGTATCGGCGAGGACCATTCGCAACCGTCTCCATGAAGCTGGGCTACGGTCCCGCACACCGTTAGGCCGTCTTCCGCTCACGCCCCAACATCGTGCAGCCCGCCTCCAGTGGTGTCGCGACAGGCGTGAATGGAGGGACGAATGGAGACGTGTCGTCTTCAGCGATGAGAGTCGCTTCTGCCTTGGTGCCAATGATGGTCGTATGCGTGTTTGGCGCCGTGCAGGTGAGCGCCACAATCAGGACTGCATACGACCGAGGCACACAGGGGCAACACCCGCCATCATGGTGTGGGGAGCGATCTCCTACACTGGCCGTACACCACTGGTGATCGTCGAGGGGACACTGAATAGTGCACGGTACATCCAAACCGTCATCGAACCCATCGTTCTACCATTCCTAGACCGGCAAGGGAACTTGCTGTTCCAATAGGACAATGCACGTCCGCATGTATCCCGTGCCACCCAACGTGCTCTAGAAGGTGTAAGTCAACTACCCTGGCCAGCAAGATCTCCGGATCTGTCCCCCATTGAGCATGTTTGGGACTGGATGAAGCGTCGTCTCACGCGGTCTGCACGTCCAGCACGAACGCTGGTCCAACTGAGGCGCCAGGTGGAAATGGCATGGCAAGCCGTTCCACAGGACTACATCCAGCATCTCTACGATCGTCTCCATGGGAGAATAGCAGCCTGCATTGCTGCGAAAGGTGGATATACACTGTACTAGTGCCGACATTGTGCATGCTCTGTTGCCTGTGTCTATGTGCCTGTGGTTCTGTCAGTGTGATCATGTGATGTATCTGACCCCAGGAATGTGTCAATAAAGTTTCCCCTTCCTGGGACAATGAATTCACGGTGTTCTTATTTCAATTTCCAGGAGTGTAGTTAATGCATCCATCCACTCTAAGGACTAATTGTTCCAAAAACCGCTGGAAAATAGCAGGGGCACTGGCTATCCCAAACATAAGACGTGTCAGACGATATAACCCGTGCGGTGTGTTGAGGGTCAAAACTGCTGAGATGCGGCATCGAGTGGGAGTTGTAGGTATGCTTCAGCGAGGTCTATTTTCGAGAAGAATTTTCCACCCTTCAATTTGGACAGCAACTCCTCCGGCTTTGGATATGTCTCGATCTCTGATTGGGCGTTAACTGTTACTTTAAAGTCGCCGCAGAGACGGAGCTGCCCTGACGGCTACCGGACAACGACGAGGGGAGTAGCCCACTGACTAGAAGGAATAGGCTCAAGAACGCCACTTGCCGTGAGGGGGTCCGACTCCTTCTTCACTTGATCTCTGAGGGCTAAAAGAACGGCACGGGCACGAAAATACCGAGGCCGCGCATTCCGTTTCAGTGTGATGTGTGCCTCAAAATTCTTTGCGGAACCGAGGCCGGGGGTGAACAGGTCTGCATAATCCTGGCAAAGCCTGTCCAGATCCGAGTACGGAACCTCGTCCGACACCAAATTCACAGAATCGCCGATGGAAAAACCAAATTTCCGAAATGCGTCCAGCCCAAATAAATTCTCAGAGGAATCCCTGTTAACGACTAAGAAGGTGACCTGGCGGGTGACATTCCGGTATGTCGTCGGCAAGTCGACTTGACCGCGGACTGGAATGGAATGTTTACCATACGCCATGAGGCGCCGCTGCGTGTCGTGCAAGGGAGGAGCGCCAAGTCTAAAATATGTTGCGTAATTTATAATGCTCACGGCTGCGCCAGTGTCGACCCGTAATTGAATCGGTTTTTCCGCAATCAGGACTTCAATAAAAAGCGTATTGGTGGTCTCCTGATGATCAATAGCTGCGATCAGATTAACATCCATCGGAAGATCCGAAGGTTGCGGCGGCCGACGGGACTTTCGACACACAGAAGCTAAATGGCCCTCGGAAGAACATTTGTAGCAAAAGGACCATCGATCAGGACAGTCATCTCGTTGATGGCAAACGTTTTGGCACTCACGACCGGTTTGAGCGGTTGGAGCGAGGTGGCGGACGGATCTGCTGAGTGGACCGGCGGCCTGCCCGCACTATCGCTATTTCGGAATCATCACTCGGGCGGGCCTTAGCCGCCGGCTCTGATGTGTTGACATTGACTGCTGCGATGTCGACCCATGATTCTAGTTTCTTGCCTGCAGCACGGGTCACCTCGAAGCTTTGTGCCAAGTCCAAGACTTTATCCAATGAGGGGTCGACGAGCTGAAGGCCTTCTTGTTGGAACTCCCTGTCTAGCGTACCCCTGATTATCATGTCCCGGATCATTTCTTCGGCGGAGGAGTCCTTATTTTTAGAGGTAACAAAGTGACATCGTCGCCCGAAGCCTTGCAATTCCGCTGCCCGCTCTCCATGCGTCTGATTCGGCTGTTTCTTGCATTGGTAAAAGGCGACTCGAGATGAACTAACATGGGTATGGCGCTGGTAATATTTAGTGAGCAACGAGCAAATCTCGGCAAAAGTTAGCTCCAAAGGTGTTGATAAGGGGGCCAGTTTGCACAAGAGCCGATAAGTCTCAGGTTTAGACCAACACAAAAACAAAGATTTCATGACGCCAACTTCAGTTACCTTGAAAGCATGGAAATGTTCCAGCAATCGGGACTCGTAGGCTTCCCAGTCCTCTAACGTTTCTTCAAAAGACGGAAACGGCGGTACATGCTGCGTGGTCTGCGTCTGCATGAACCCTTGTATAAACGGCTGGAGGGTGATGAGTAGCAGCCTGTGGTTCTCGCCCTGCTGCTGGAGAAGTTTCTTGAGGAGATCTTCCAATGTCTCCTGGTGCGTCCTCGTCGCCATTTTATTGTGTTATAACCAGGAATAACACAATAACCTCTTCAGTCTGGTTTATTAAATCACAAATCACTTTTTAACAACTATGTTAGCCAAGCGTCTACCCAGGCTCACACGCAGAAGTAATGCAGAATTAAAGTTTGGTTATTCCAATGTCCGAATGTGCGTGGTGGGGTGCACGTTCCGTATTTATTTCTAAGTCCAGTGAAGTTCAGTCTCTCCAAGTGAAGTCGCATGATTTTCCGCCGAGCAGGTAGGTAACCTCGAGTGGTGCGGCGAGTCAGCCACAAGCAGCTGGAACACGGCGTACTGCACTTCCCGATGAGGACTGTCGTTTGCGGCGGCGGCCGGGTTTATATAAGGCTTGCTAGTTAATGGAGCCGTCGGCTGGGGTCGCTGTTTTCCAGGGAAAACCAATCGCAATGTTTCCTGGCGTAGCCAATTGCTGTGTGCTGAAAAACGCGCGCGCGCGAAGGCGGCCAGCGATGTATTTCTCGGCCACGTAAGGGAGCGTGCGTGTGAAGACGGCCAGCGATGGAAGCAGCGGGCCGCCCAGAGAAGTGCGGCCAGCGATGTATTTGGCGGCCGCGTACTGGAGCGCGTTGTTCGGTGTTTGTTAGAAGTGGTGTATACCACACATACATTGATGTTTTTATTGATATTTTTGAAGAAAAATATTAATATGTTCACTGCCTAATTGGAATTTTCCTGAGGCAGGTCTCAAAGAAAGTAGATTGACGGTTGTCGCTATAACTTCGGTTGCAGTTATGAGAAACATGAAATTAACATATCACTGTGATCCTTACAGACGTCTTTGTAGTTGATCGTAGTGATTTTCGAAAAATTTTTCGGCGGAATAATAGATATTTGATAAAAGGCCACTTTTTGCTTCCGTATGGTGCAAATGGGTCTGAGCACTATGGGACTTAACATCTATGGTCATCAGTCCCCTAGAACTTAGAACAACTTAAACCTAACTAACCTAAGGACATCACACACATCCATGCCGGAGACAGGATTCGAACCTGCGACCGTAGCAGTCGCGTCCGTATATTTTGGCTGAAAAAAAAACTAAATATTAGCATTAAAAACTCGGCTACGATGAAGTGAAGAGGATTCAGTTTGCTCCATTGGAGACCAGGAGACCAAAAATCGGATGAAAATAGTAGCGTGAGTGACGACCAAGCAGAAAAACACGGTTTTGAGAAAAACGCGTTTAAAGTTCGGCAAGTATTTATCATAGTAAAAAAAGGAAAAAGCTTAGGGGATATCATCGATACCTGGTCCATAATAACTATCGTCCGGGCAAGTGGATGGCCACTTTCTGCTACTTTGATCTTATAAGCCCTTAATTTCACGCATCGCCGCTGGCATTTCTGTCTTCACAGAATCTGACCATTTCATCGCCGATTTTGATTTTAAGAACATTTGCCACCTTCATTAATGCAGAATGGCCTACACTGAACAGAAATACGGCCAAATTCGAAGCAATGTTGACAATTTCGCTTCGACTGAATGTTATATTTGGAGCGTATCTCCAAATGAGACTACTGAACCTTTCATTCACATTTTGAGTAAAGCCACCAAAATAACGCTCCGGCAAATCAGGAAATCGATATAAGTAGGGGTGATGGAATCGACAATGAGTTGTGGCAACCGGTTCTCTAGCGACGAGGCGTGCCGTGCGCGCCCGGCTTCCAACGCTCACAGAATCGTCACATTTTGGAGTACGCACTTAATATTTTGGGGAATAATTCTACAGTGTGTACACATTAGACTTCCGTAATAGAAAAAATCCGAGTTTTCTTGACCGTCACCCAGTCCACCTACGTCATGAAGGTGTTCTGTACGACTCCGAACACAACGGTAAGTAGAGGTGGGCTGCAGAGTCGTGTGGCAACTGTCAGCGTACAAAAGCTGGAGAGGAGCAGAAATAATTAGTTAACAAGTTAACACATTAAAAAGAAGATTTACTTAACGAAGACTCATTACAAATAGTGTAGCAAGAATTAGAGTCCAGCTCATACAACAGTAACTAAGATGAGACTCGCTGTCCTAAGCACAAACCAAGATGTCATAGCGTAGAGGTTCCAGGTACAAGTGGGTGAGCGGAGCGGCCGCCGCCCGCCATCCAATATTGCGGCAGCAGAGGGAGGGAGGTATGGATAACCGGACACGCACCATTGGGTATGCCAGGTTCTATGCAATCACTGTCAGCATCGAGACAGATGCTTGCCATTCCATTACCAACCTTGGTATGCCTTGGGGTGGTATTCATGTGTGATACTACGGGTGTGATGAGATGATGTGGTATGCCATCAGACACTGATCTGACACACGCTTAACACTTTACATGAAATCAGGATAAACTGCCTAACAAAAAAAGTGAAGCTCCTAGAAGACATGGTCGAATGTCAATGTAACTTTGTACATATACACACCACTGATGCGTATCTAAACGATTACAGCTAGAATTCTCTCTGGTAGAACAGCCTCCAGACGGCACTAGTGTTGTTCGTGTTTAATGCCGTTATCAGGCCTGGTAGGGTATAAAAGGGACGTGGACAGTGTCAGAACGACACAGAGATGCCACATACTCGTGGTGGACAGGAGTGTCGGCCCCCAGAGATTCAAACGGACCCCATTGGGGAGACTATTTGGCAGGCTGTTCGAATTGTGCAGTATCTAGGTTTGTGGGGCTTTCAGATGTGACAGCAATCTAATGCGATTCTATGTGGGAACGTGAGGGCAGATATACTCACTGTCAGTATTCTGGTCGAATACCTCTGACCACTACGTCGTAACCCCGCAAAGTGGCTATTGTTTTAGAAATAGAAATTACTGATGCAAGTAGAATCGTAAAGCACGGCTTGTTATAAATAAACTGATGACACAATAGTCAATTTCGTAAAGCTGTCTGACTTCCATAATCGAAAGGAAATTAAATAAATAGCTGACACTTAGCAAAGAATCTGGCAAATAAGGTATGGCAAGCATAGCTTCTACAACTAAACATCAAGAGGTGTGCGATCACTTCCAGGATCCTGCACAGTGATCAACTTATAGTTAATCATTGTGCACTGAGGACGAGACATTTTTCTATAATTGCAACAAATTTCAATAACGAACACGTATTCTGTAACACTTTTCAAGTTAATTTTAGCAATGATATGCTTATGACCTGTAGATTAAAACTGAAGAAACTGCAAAAAGGTGGGAATTTAAGGAGATGGGACCTGGATAAACTGAAAGAACCAGAGGTTGTACAGAGTTTCAGGGAGAGCGTAAGGGAACAATTGACAGGAATGGGGGAAAGAAATACAGTAGAGGAAGAATGGGTAGCTTTGAGGGATGAAGTAGTGAAGGCAGCAGAGGATCAAGTAGGTAAAAAGACGAGGGCTAGTAGAAATCCTTGGGTAACAGAAGAAATATTGAATTTAATTGATGAAAGGAGAAAATATAAAAATGCAGTAAATGAAGCAGGCAAAAAGGAATACAAACGTCTCAAAAATGAGATCGACAGGAAGTGCAAAATGGCTAAGCAGGGATGGCTAGAGGACAAATGTAAGGATGTAAAGGCTTATCTCACTAGGGGTAAGATGGATACTGCCTAAAGGAAAATTATACAGACCTTTGGAGATAAGAGAACCACTTGTATGAACATCAAGAGCTCAGATGGAAACCCAGTTCTAAGCAAAGAAGGGAAAGCAGAAAGGTGGAAGGAGTATATAGAGGGTCTATACAAGGGCGATGTACCTGAGGACAATATTATGGAAATGGAAGAGGATGTAGATGAAGATGAAATGGGAGATACGATACTGCGTGAAGAGTTTGACAGAACACTGAAAGACCTGAGTCGAAACAAGGCCCCCGGAGTAGACACCATTCCACTGGAACTACTGACGGCCTTGGGAGAGCCAGTCCTGTCAAAACTCTACCATCTGGTGAGCAAGATGTATGAAACAGGCGAAATACCCTCAGACTTCAAGAAGAATATAATAATTCCAATCCCAAAGAAAGCAGGTGTTGACAGATGTGAAAATTACCGAACAATCAGTTTAATAAGCCACAGCTGCAAAATACTAACACGAATTCCTTACAGACGAATGGAAAAACTAGTAGAAGCCGACCTCGGGGAAGATCAGTTTGGATTCCGTAGAAATACTGGAACACGTGAGGCAATACTGACCTTACGACTTATCTTAGAAGAAAGATTAAGGAAAGGCAAACCTACGTTTCTAGCATTTGTAGACTTAGAGAAAGCTTTTGACAATGTTAACTGGAATACTCTCTTTCAAATTCTAAAGGTGGCAGGGGTAAAATACAGGGAGCGAAAGGCTATTTACAATTTGTACGGAAACCAGATGGCAGTTATAAGAGTCGAGGGACATGAAAGGGAAGCAGTGGTGGGGAAGGGAGTAAGACAGGGTTGTAGCCTCTCCCCGATGTTATTCAATCTGTATATTGAGCAAGCAGTAAAGGAAACAAAAGAAAAATTCGGTGTAGGTATTAAAATCCATGGAGAAGAAATAAAAACAATGAGGTTCGCCGATGACATTGTAATTCTATCAGAGACAGCAAAGGACTTGGAAGAGCAGTTGAACGGCATGGATAGTGTCTTGAAAGGAGGATGTAAGATGAAAATCAAAAAATGCAAAACGAGGATAATGGAATGTAGTCGAATTTAGTCGGTTGATTTTGAGGGTATTAGATTAGGAAATGAGACACTTAAAGTAGTAAAGGAGTTTTGCTATTTGGGGAGCAAAATAACTGATGATGGTCGAAGTAGAGAGGATATAAAATGTAGACTGGCAATGGCAAGGAAAGCGTTTCTGAAGAAGAGAAGTTTGTTAACATCGAGTACAGATTTAAGTGTCAGGAAGTCATTTCTGAAAGTATTTGTATGGAGTGTAGCCATGTATGGAAGTGAAACATGGACGGTAAATAGTTTGGACAAGAAGAGAATAGAAGCTTTCGAATTGTGGTGCTACAGAAGAATCCTGAAGATTAGATGGGTAGATCACATAACTAATGAGGAAGTATTGAATAGGATTGGGGAGAAGAGAAGTTTGTGGCACAACTTGACGAGAAGAAGGGATCGGTTGGTAGGACATGTTCTGAGGCATCAAGGGATCACCAATTTAGTATTAGAGGGCGGCGTGGAGGGTAAAAATCGTAGGGGGAGACCAAGAGATGAATATACTAAGCAGATTCAGAAGGATGTAGGTTGTAGTAGGTACTGGGAGATGATGAAGCTGGCACAGGATCGAGTAGCATGGAGAGCTGCATCAAACCAGTCTCGGGACTGAAGACCACAACAACAATAACATAGTTCGAAAGAAAATTCATGACATATTTTATAAGACTGGACACATCGATATCGTGTTCTTTAGAAGATGGCTTGGGAAAATTACTGCTGCAGTCAGATCATTTCTTCATTCAGCAACTGACGTTAATAAATAACTGCGCTCCTGAAATCCCCATTCAGAGAACGGGAGTATTTATTATTAAAAATTGGGAGATACTATCTGCGATTTGAATGAATTCGTTACCACAGTGCCACAGCTAGGTAGACAAAAGGACACAGTGTAATGCACAAGACGAAAATGGCCATGGACAAGCTAAACATCAAAATATACGTTAATGTTCACTAAATGACTGGGGAATGCCGAAATGCAAAACGTCAAGTCTAATTATATTTATATAGACCTCAAATCAAAGACAGAACGATCACAAACCACCTGTAATTCAAGATACACGTTCAACAGAAATACAAATTTTTGGCAATGACATATGTTCGTATACCCATGCATGACACTAAGAAAAATATGGCATGAGTCAAATTGATGGGGAGAGTGACTAAGCTGATTGCATAATGCTTCAGACTGAATGACCAGAACACAGTACTGTAACCAGCTTCAGTCCCGATGCTAGCACAAAGACTCCGGACTTTCGCAGTAATACACGTCTCAATATTATCTCACCTTCATTACATCGCGCACCGACAATTCTAAGAGAACCACGGTATAATAAGTCATAAATATCAAGGAACTTCACGACAGTCATAGCATGGCTAAAATTTAAACACTGGAAGTCCAACAAACACTTCTATTGGCTCAACCTAAGCGCAATCCCTCTACGTTTTTGCAGAGAGGAGCAATATGCAAACCATATATTTCTACAATGTCTTCGAAAAATGTATCACATAAACGTCTTTGGAAGAAATTTTCGGACTCTTGCTCATCACTTCCCAAGCAGCCTCCAAATCTTGTTAGCATCCAACAATGTAGCAATTTACAAGCTACTGCACGTGCTCGTCAATAGTGCCAACATCAATATATAGCTCTCTGCGCTGCTAATCAAGTGCTGCTGGTACTTAGCATTCCAGGGGGAGACCAAAAGGCAACTGTCTGACATATCCTGTACTGTTACTCTGCAGAATATGGAACACTCAATCTCTATATGTGGAAGTTACGGTCTTGGACAAATTTTCAATTCTCTATCCACAGCTTTTGAAACAATTCTCACAGGACACACAAAACACATTTTATTAACAATTTAGGTATATGGTCATGCTGACTGAATTTCGAATATCACAAATGTCATTTATAATTTTTTCTTGTTTTAGCAGTAGGATTTCTACTGTATGCTAACACTGTGTATCCTGTGTCCCAGTTTCGTCTTTTTACTCGTTTTTGTAAATCTTGTTTTATGTTTAATCAGTCCTTCGTTAATCCCATATTACATAGTACCTGCCTAAAACTTAAAATAATGTCGCCATGAATTGTCAAAGCCAAGTGTAATATAACATTTCCTGTGTATGGTTGGCTGCGGGGCATGTGCCAAAAGCCATTAGATTTAGAAAAGAAAAGACATACGTTGAACGTTTATCACGCGGAATTAATGAAAAATAAGTGGTTGGATACATAAATCTCACGTATGATTTAAAAGCAAGATTTTCCCTATAGCTGGCCCATGTGGCCGAGCGGTTCTAGGCGCTTTAGTCCGGGACCGCACTGCTGCTAGGGTCACAAGTTCGAATCCTGCCTCGGGCATGGATGTGTTTGATGTCCTTAGGTTTGTTAGGTTCAAGTAGTTCTAAGTCTCTGGTTCTGATGACCTCAAGTGTTAAGTCCCATTGTGTTTAGAGCCATTTGACCCATTTCCCTACCGTCAACCACTTCGTATACAAAAATCCCCCTCACCTACTACCATATCCGACCTGCATGCAACAACAACAAGCCTCCCGCAACGAGTGTCTTTGTACGCGAGATTTTTGTTCTTATTTGGTCTTCTCAGTTGCAATTCGACTTAGCCATCAAGAACGAATGTACAGTCATACTCAGAAGTATACGAACGACCTGAATTGCATTTCTCCTGATTCCCATGCAACCTACATAACGCAGATGTCTAGCAGGTCCTCAATTCGCTCCTTGGTACAGTCGTTTGCCTATTGAAAATGGTTCCAAGTCACCACTTGATAACACTGCTGTGTATCGCAATAACTCAAGATGTAAAGTAATACCACGATACTACAAACCTCAGGGAACACCTCATCACAAATAAGACTGTCCTTAAGGCTTGTAAGCTCACATTTATTGCAATAAATGACATACCTGAAATGTTAACACTCTCATTACCACGTCATTAGGTAATGCACATAGTAAGTTCGTCGTATTCGTGATTTCCTCTTCAAAGTAACATACCATACTTGTTATTTAACACAAAATGTCATTAAAAATTACGTTATCACGAGCAGCTAGTTGAGAATATGTATGAACTTCAAATGACACGACGAACCGCCTCGTCCTGCGTATGGATTCAAACCCAGGTCATGCAGGCTAAGATTTCGTGGCTGACGGAAATTATCAGTCATTCCTGACTAGGCATAAAGAGAGTTATATACCTCATTTTTGGACAGTATCAGTTAGCAAATATCAACTTTAAATTACATAACGTAACATTTTTAGCGGACGCGAATTCCTACCCAGCATCTATTGTCCCTGTTAACGAACTACGAGAGATGTTAAATATTGCTTCTTCACAAGTATCTTACTTGAAATGCAGTGAGGTGAAGCTTTGTGTTGGACAGGGATTCGAACCCAGAACCTAACCGGATTGTTATCGATGCACAACCAACTTTGACATAACGGATTTTCTCGGCAGCAGCTTGATGTATTAACTGAAATGACGAGACGAAACATTAATTTTTCCTTCCCAGGACTCCGACCCGGCACGTATCGCTGTTATATTCTAGAGAAAACTAACGTTAAATATGGGTTTGTTACACCAGCAGCGACATGTGAGCATGTTTGAACTAGAAATAATATGACGAAGAGTTCAGTGCTGACTGAGAATCGAACACCAAACATATCGTTATTGACTACACACAAAGAGACGACAGTTACCGAATTTTTCTTCCCCAGCAGCTCGGAATAACATCCTTGAACATACAGTGATCTCGCAAATAGTTCTGTGTCTCACTGGGAGTAAAAAGCGTCAGATATCGTTAGTATTGACAACGAATGAAAATGCATTAAAAATAAAAATTATTATCCACCAGCAGATAGGCGTTCTCATGCTAGAGGTTGATAATACATAGTGAAATCTTTAGTGCTGGGCCAGGATTCCAACCCATTAATGCCCAATATGTGGAGATGTTGAGCAATCTGCAGTTTTGAACAAACAACTAGTTGTAGTCGAGCTGTATTGTCACGAAGGGATCAAATTCCGCGTTAAGGGCGGTCTGAGTTGCATTCCCAGTTCAGAACTAATTTTATCGACATACAGAAGCTCAAATAAAAGATGGAATAAGTGTCCGGTGACCATACACAGGGTTTGCTCGTCACTAGAAATAAATAATTAGTATAAGAAAGGTTACTGGTGATAGAGTTCCTACATGTCGTCACTTCTTACTTTATTGAGGTTCCACCTAACGTCTACTTGGTAGAGAAGGAATATCATGTTTAATGTGATTTTCAGACCACAATGCCATTATACCTTCTTCACTTGGCGTAGCCAGAAGAGAATAGAATCTGCATCTCCCTATCAAAAAACATCGGCAGAAATTAGAACCCAGACCTTCATCATATGAAACTATCATCAGTCCAACAGACCACCAAACCCTCTTCTCCACGATTCATTTATCAAAACACCGATGCGGCACACAAGATGAGAACTCTGACACACAGGCTCCCTGTAGTGCTTTGCAGAATGTTCAGTACATTCATTTACTTGGTTGACCGAATCGCCATGAACTAGCTGCCTTGGCTACCCAGTGCATACATTCGACTCTATTTGGTAATCACCGAAATAAAATAACGTAACTGCCACCTACACAGAACTGCCAGCAGTGTAGGATGCAGAAATTTAAATAGGAAGCGTTCCTTTCCATTTGAGCTGCTCTATTGCGCTAGCTGTTTGTTGAAACCGTCGTGCAGTGCAAAAAAAATGCTGTAACTTTCTGTCTCTCAGAAGTCTAGATCCGGCCATATGCATTATCTCACAGCACTGTGGAGTGCGGAAATTCTGGAGGAACTGTTGTTCACTTACAGAGCGGCTGTAGCTACGTCACAGCTAGTAGACTAACGGTAAGCGTAGCGCATTGTTGATAAGACGTCGCGTGTTCTATTATATTGGCTGCTACATTTATTGAAAACTCAATTCTGCTGTCTGCTGTAGTTATCAATTTAATGGAACTTTGAACATAATTCTCTTCACTTCTCAACCCAAAATAGCCGCATGTGGAAAAAAGGCTAACTTCTGCGTCATTTTGTTCTTTTCAGGTTTAATAGACGGCAAGGCAGCAGATGCGTCTCGAAGCTTTTGTAATATGTATGGGGACAGCGCGTCGTGCCAAAATAGTCAGAAAAGTATTTTCTACATTAGCTGTCGTCTGGTAGTGGCATTTTATTCTTCTTCAAACCTTGTTTGACAGCTTTAACTGAGAACAAGTTTTCTGCATGCATGTAATCAATAAACTGCATGTGCATTGTCAGACTGTTATAGATAACATCAGAGAATTCGCATATATCGTTGATGATTAAATTCTCTCTCATGTTACTATTGTTTTAACAACACTATAAGAAACCTTACGGAAACTGTGCACTGTATTATAAGAAGCGAAATAAAATTACCCACGATAACCGTACGACGAAAGTCTGTTTTAACAAAACTGAGTATCTGTACACAAGCGTGCCTCTATCTGCACGAATTAGTAAAATACTAATCATTTAGATTTCGATTGGGTCTGTGTTTAAATGGTATGCTGTGTCATACTCAACAGGTATGCAACTGTGGCATTTCATAAATAAAGTTACGTAGTCCTAGATACCCAAAATTTGCTTGTCAGCAGCGGAAAGAGGCGTTATCTGTTGTGCAGCATTGTAAGATTTTCACCATTGCACTATGAGCTGAAAGCATTTTCTTACGATTTGCTTATCGATGTTATATCTGACTGCTTGCAGCTCTTACACATAAGGGATAGAAACGTTACAACAGCGAGTCTGGAACGGTGATCCCTAATAGTCGCTTTTCCACAGGTCAGCAGGTCACACAGAGCTAGCGGATAAATATGGTTTGCGCCTTCCTCTTACGGGGCCAATAGTGGTTAGAACTCGTAAACTGCTATTTACAGGACGAGATTAGTTGCGATTGCCACGTTCAACGACTTTCCTGGGCTGAAAACCGTAAATTTACAATCGTCTGTTACACCCCAAGCGATTACAACTCAGATTATTCAATGGAAATGACAGGAGAGATCAAGTGAACTTCGATGCTTAATTCCGTGCACACCAGGAAGTAACTCCTCGATTACAGAGTTGCCAAACATACCTTCCGTGGTTGCCAAATCGCAGTTACATTACCAGCAGGAAGAAGACGAACCGATGTGATCCTAAGCGGGCTGGGAAGTGACCATAGCTGGCGCCTCAGTGACGCGGCTGCTACGGCCTGGAATACGTAATGCGTCTGATTCGCATTTCTGTAACTAGGTTTACGGACTGGAGCTTAGTCACTAATAATACTCATAACTGACCCTTACCAAGCATCATAAATCAGTAACTCTCAGCCGGCCGGAGTGGCTGAGCGGTTGTAAGAGCTACAGTCTGGAACTGTGCAACCGCTACGGTCGCGGGTTTGAAGCCTGCCTCGAGCATGGCTGTGTGTGATGTCCTTAGGTTAGTTAAGTTTAAGTAGTTCTACGTTGTAGGGGACTGATGACCACAGCAGTTAAGTCCCATAGTGCTCAGAGCCATTTGAACCATTTGAAGTAACTCTCATAGTTGTTTTTATATTTCTTTCGCAACTGTACCCAAAACTAAGAAACTCATTCACGGACGTTTTCGTACCTCGCCGATAGTCGAGCATAGCAAATAAAAATAAAAAAAAAGTGAGAAAGTAAACGACGACAGTTTTTGTAATAAACTGAGACTCCTATCAAGACTAGAGATGGGGGATCCGCTCTTGAACTAATTCATAGAGTTCAATCTTTCAAAGGAGTGAACAATCAGTGATTCAGAAAAAAAGAACGGTAGCTCCAAACGTTTCCCACAGCAGAGAGAGAGAGAGAGAGAGAGAGAGAGAGAGAGAGAGAGAGAGACGGAGCATATCAGCAGCGCCTCTGCTGGTCACAGCACAGTGCACGCCACACAACACAGCCAGCGCCGGCCTCTGCCCTGCTTCTACCTTGGCTGCCTGCATTGTGCAGTGCCCCATTGGATTTTGTGTTTCACATGTGCGTCGTCTGCCGCGCAGTGTCTAGCGCAGCGTAACTTCGCATCGCACTCTGTCGGCGATCGTTTCAGTCGCACGTCCTGCCCTCTGGGCAGTTGATGCGAGCAACAGGACAGAGAGCCACCTAGCGGATAACATAGGAACTACTTGCAAAAACCCGCTCGCGAGGGAACGAAATATTTGTCTCGGAGCGGGTGAGTTCACCGCTACCCCCTCCCTCGGAACTCGCCCGCTCAACGGTCGCCCCACCGTCTCGACTCTAGCCAGAGCGTCGAGCAAAGCGACTCAGGTGTCACTGTGGTCTCTGCGGTCTCAGCTCACGCAGTAATACAGCTCGCGGCTCGACCTGCTCGACTCAGCGCCTCTGCATCGGAGTTCGTCCCCACTGGATATTGTTCTTCGTAGTAATGCCGCTATGTATATTACATTATTATGTTATGTATACATCAATTGTTTTTATTTTATTTTTATTTGTTTAAACTGATTAGATTAGGTTCCAGATGACTCCTCTTACTATAGGATTTTTATTATAGACACTCGAATTTACGCTTTAATTACGAGCGAACCAATAAACGTATCGCAAAATGTGATACACCAATATTTTCCTTGTTTTATTCTGCGTAAGGCTATATGCAGCACTTTCGTTTTACAGTCAAATTTATATTTTTTTTTTCTTATTCTGGTACGGATTTTGCGATTTTAGGCGTCTTCGAAAGGAAACGTTCACTTTAAAAATATATGGCTTGCGATGTATTTGTATGAGGTTAATGAAATTTTAATACGTTATAGCCAAATATATTGTTAATGTAAATCTCAAGTTACAACATTTTCCGATCACCCAAAAAACCACGATAGTGCAAAATAAATCAATAATCAAAAACTTTGTCATATCGTGGAAATTTCAATAAACAATACAAAATTCTTACTCATTATCTGTGTTACTTCAAAATAAGATCAAATAAGATCAAAATACAGGTATAGTACTGGAATAAACCAAGTTTAAAGGGCAATGTGCCTTCCATTTATTTTATATTGTAAATGAGTGGTGAGTCATGAAAAAGAGCTAATTCATTTCAGGGAGTGAACAGTTCTGATCCAATCTCTGAAAAGAACAGTTTTGCCCATCTCTAATCAAGACCCTTTCATCCTTGCTAACTAACCACGAAAGATGTCTGATATACCTCCATTCAGAAGTAACAAAGTGTGTATGCATTTAAACATGAAGCGCATGATGTGAAGTTCTGCGACGGAGATACCAACCCAAGACGTAATCGGATTGTTAACTAAGTAAAATCAAATGTTACGTATCGGTTTTTCTTGCCAGCTGCTAGGTGTTTGAATCTAAAATAAGGACACAAATTTTTGTGCCGGAGCGACAATCGAACAGCACTCCTATCGTTCTTCTTTATTGTCCACGTATATCGCTTAAGTATCAATTGCTTACTCACCAACAGTAAGATGTGTGCGTGTTTGTCCAGAAATTGTTGGCAACATGAACAGGCATTAAAAATGCACATTAATTATCACTAGCAGGCCGGTGTGCACGTGATAGGGCTTGAAATGAAATTATGAATATTTTTGTACTGGATCAGGATTCGGACCTACATATTTACCTTTGGAAGAGACCTAGAGAAGACTGCAGTCTTGGGAAAATGAACGAAATGATTGAACTATACTGTTCCGAGAGATTCATATCCTCGAAAGAGGAGATACGAATTCGAATCACAGTCCAGCACCAAATTTTTCAACGTCTCTAGTTCAATCAAGTACAAGTAAAATAAGAGCCTTGTTCCTTTAGACGGCTATCAGTTCATCAAATAAAATAAAATTTTCTAATGTAAGTAAGTTTACTGGTGACAGTATTTCTGTTTACCCTGACCTCCACCTATGAAATTTTCCAACGTAAACCGGCTCTGCCCAGTTTTGAGTGAAGGATCGTGACGTTTAATGCGGATTCTGGATTATAACAGCTTTCTCTTGAGGTTACCAGAGGTAAAGTAAATCTGTTTGTGCCTCTTAAAAGTAAATGCCTGAACCCACGCATTGCACTTGTGATAGGTCGTTCCACCAGACCATTGTGTCCACATTTCCCAGCCCCAGGAGTGTGCTGTAACGGATGATGTGCTTAGCTTACAAAGCTAGCCACGGTGGAAAAAAACGCGAGTCTATTAAATGGTTAAGTAGAAGCAAGCTTCTGACGTGGAGATTATGCTATTCTCATGTCAGCAGGATGTAAAGACTAGGCGTCATAGCCTCGATTTGAAGACATTTTGAAATTTTCACTAATTCAGGAAATTTTTTAGTTCGAGAAAATCCACTGTGAAGTGTGAAGTTACCGGGTAATTCGATTATCACCGACATTGTTACTATCATTTTCTTCATACTGTTGCTGGAACACATGTGCTTGAAAATCATTTAAGGCCTTTTGGTCATTATAGAAGTAGTTGCCCAAGAACAAGTTCTTTCCCTGTCTACGGAATCCTTTTCATGTTAGTGTCAAACATCAGCAATTACTTGTAGGTCACATTAAAACTAAAGTAATTGATGAAGACGTTACTTGATAAAGAAAACGCGCTGCCTTTCTTCGTTTACTTGAGCCTAGAAATGGCTGTCGAATACTGCCAAACCAAAAGCCAATGGATCTAATTGCCTTCCGATATACGTCGCTGTTGGTTCTTCCATATGATTTGGTCGACGTATCAAGTTGTGTTTTCCTTTGCAATAAACAGAAAGATTTTCATTCTAAGCTATCCAAGTCCAAAATTTTCGCAATATTACTTCAAATTTAATATTCGCTTTCATAATGTAAGGACAGTATTTCACAGTTGCAAAACCCGACTCTTTGACCTTACACTTAGTCGCTGACCATAAATTCTAGCTCAGAGTGACGCCAGTTTAAGTAACCTAATGTAGCGAAGACTGTTTGCCAGTGCTCTTTATCACTGGAAAATATGCCTTTCACTCATTGGGCTCCATAAGTACACTGTAACAGTAATTTCTGTGTGTATGCAATGTGTACGGATTGTGGAATTTAGTGGTGCTCTCTCTTCCACTTCTGCGTACAATTTGCCTGACCTAAACGGGCCCTTTATCATTACAGGCCCGGGGCGGTGCAACATCATATTGACAACAGTAATGTTCTTATACTGACCACCTCATTGTTCGTTTTATTCGATTTTGACATCATTTAAGTAAAAAAACATTACCTTCGAGTGGGAGACATTTCGTCACCCTTTTCCTTCTATGAAATTTGTCAGTAAGCTTTTTGCCTTAGAACCAGCGAAATGCGGCAGAGTACGGCTGCTAAACGATTTACAAACCACGATTTAGTGCCGTTAACACGATTTCTTCAAACATTGGCGTAGCTGAAGGAATTTAGTTTCTTCTTAAATCGTCTTATGCAGCAACGTTCACAGATATCTCAAATAGGAAAAGCTCTTTATCCAGGTACGAAGGATGTAAAACAAACTTCCCACAGTTTGTGTCAGGTTGATCGTTTTCGTCTAATAGCACTGCGTAAGTATTTTGTCTAAGAGGTATTAAAGTAGTGTTCCTGTAGCTGTGGGAATCATTGGTTGAAAACGAGTTTCACACCAGCGGGTACAGTACTGATAAATATTCAAAATTATTATCAACCTAAGTCTGCGTTCATCCACAAACTGAGGCGTATTTGTAATACTGAAGCTGGACTATGTATCCTTGTCTTCCTTGAGTGGGCATTGGAAGGCGTTTAGACACACGTATACGAGGGTAATCCCAAAGGTAAGGTCTCCTAAGGGACACGCAAGTGCCAGCACAGGCACAAACGAGAGATCCTTAATTTTAGTGGCAAGCAGAAACTGCAATGTTGGCTGCATGGTGGCAAGGTGATAAACAGCAAGAGTATGGATACGAAAATCTCAGGTTCGATCCCTCACCAGTCCCACGATTTTTATGTGCCGTTATACACATATTTCCCCTCGGGCAATGTTTGTTGATGTGAAAAATGCCAAGTTGTACTGTGGTCCGAAAGCCACGTAAATCTGTAGGTTCCCCTATTAATTGGCTAGGTAAGTCAACTCATAGATCGGATGAAAGCAACAGCATACCACCTCCAGCAAGACCGTGACTATTAAAGCACTGTGGTGTTCAAACCACTCTTCCGACTGATAACTGGTTTACTTTCTATGGGTTCCAAAACTAATGATCTTCGGGTTATTAACATTTTTGTGTTTTCATGCTGTAGCTTTGATACCAGTAAACGTAAGTAACCGGCCGAGAACTGTCACCTTTCCGGTTGTCAAGGTGGTAGACGACGATGCTGTCGACCCTAGTTACAATTTTGGTCATGGCTATGTTTCAGTCGAATACCTCTATGGGCCTTTCTGCGTATGTCAAGATGTACTTTTATACACTTGGTACGCTTCCAAATTGATATCTGATAGAGCTGTATTTTTCAACATGAATGAGATATGTTTTCAGTGTAACATATATCGGACAAGACGTCAGTGCAGCGAGATTTCGTTTATGTGTTGCGCATGGTGCAAGAAATATTTGTGTTTTGCTTGCTTCTGTGATAGGTTTCACCCCACTGAATGCGAGCAAGCTCACGAATAGACTGTCAATAACTGGAATTACGCAATAACACACTTAAAAGATGTATTTTTGCATTATGTATCCCGATGAAAATAACTGTAAACAGGTTATATGCATGCTTGCTTATTATCGCGCTTCTCGATGCTTTCCTCAAAAAATTAAAATAAAAATAAAGAGAGAGAGACAGACAGAGAGAGAAAAGAGATATGTATTTCAAATATTAGTTCAGTGACGCCATGTTCGTCTCGTGATGTAAAGCAAGGGTAGTTGATAGGTATATCTCGTTGTACTAGCGATATGTATGGCTACGGGGTTCTTTGTTTTCTCTCTGCAAACAACTAGACAGAATTCAGTAACAAAGTGGTAAGAACACCTACTCAGTGCGCCAATTAAACACTCAGCCATTCTTGGTTATTTTGTTAATCGTCTGTAATGCAGTAAACATCCTTGATTATTGATTTGTTATTACTACCATTGTTATTTTTATTCGTCACCGCACAACAGCTTTCCTATGACTCATTGACGCCGATGCACGTAACTAATGGATCAGGATGAATGGAATGTGGGATGTTTCGTCACGGAGAATATACACATTTATGTCGGCGTCTTGTGTCAGGGTAATATGAAAATCTCAATATGAGAAGACGACAACGGGATGCCGGTGACGCAGGCAATAACACCCAACTATTTCTGTCCACTTAACACCATTACGATAGGCAAATTGGTGTCTCACTCTATTTTGATTATAATTCGTTAGCCTATTTGCGACCTCATTTTAATACCTCGTGGGAGCAGGCATAATATTTTGCATTTTGAACACCGAACAATAACACACAAAGGTGTGTTATACATGGAAGGATACAAAGAAAAATTCAGACTCATGGGTGTGGATCCAGTTCATCATAGGAAGACTAAACAAGAGGGAAACATTACGAAACAAATGAATACGCTGGTTAGTATACATTATTTGTGTAGTTCTGAAGATGAAAAAGCGCAGATCTGTACAGTGCCCGCATTTGCACTTTAGTTTCTGTCTTAATGGGCATAATTTTTAGTTTCTTCTCTTCGGAATTATCAAATGAATTGATTATTACGTGGTAAAGAATAATTAGATAACTGTGTTTATTACAGCTTCCATTCGCACCATCATGTTTCTACATTCTCGTGCAATTCATGAAATTCTACTTGTATGATCACAAGACAGCACACTGGTGCAATCGATTTCGAGGTGCAAAGTGTTTGTTATCTTACATTTTGTGACAGGTGGGCAAAGTTGATTTCCAAAGACTTTTTATTGCACTGAAATAATCTTTTGTCACAAAGTAACAAGGTAAGTGTTTTATTCGTATATATTTTGTGGGAAACTGTAATCGTGATGGAAGATTACACACCTGAATGTTTGACACAGCTGGTAGGAGAAACCGCTGCATATTAACCAAACCCCGCGCCTCCTCTCCGTATCCTCCTATGGCACGAGCACAGGATTCTCCTCCTATAACGCTACAGAGCTGTTCCTAGCACAGCTGAGAAAAGGCAACATCGTCGCAAACATTTGGCAACACTGTGACAGTGCAATCACTTCCACGTATGGTACTGAATTGACTGGCTAAATTCACTTGATATTCTCTTTGCATTTGAGTGACTCGAGGTATATATGAAACGTCCCCTTAGAACATTTATACATGACTGTGCTTAAACTGACACACAATACTTTTAGCGCAACGCAATCTGACTTTCAAAAATCCCTACAAAAGAATGGCCCTGACTAACATTAACCGATACCTTTCACAAATCACTTACCTCACCAAAAATCTTCGTTACTCGAACTACTGCAATACAGCGAGCGCCACTACTGCCAGCTAAATAAAAGATTCAAACTACTGAAGGCACTCACTAGTAGTTAGCAAATGAAAGATTTTGATAGAGAACAAACAATGTATTTGCCTCAATAGTGTTTAAAAGTCATAATGTATATAGCAGTTCATGACATCCAGTCTTACAAATTTTAAAACTCCGCCATCTCTCTCCCCTCATCCACCACTGCTGGCGGCTCACCTCCAACAGCGCAACGCTACGCGCTGTTAACATCGAGCTGTCCAACACTACAATGGCAGACAACAATGCAAACTAGCCACAGACTGCACAGAGCACAGCCAGTGATTTTCATACAGAGAGCGCTACGTGGCGGCGGCGTTACCAATATAAGAACCTAAACAGCCTACTTACATATAATCCTCACGTGAACTAAGACACTTAGACAGAAATTAAATTTTATGGCGAAAGAAATGCTATTCTTCACATAAGTGACAACTTTTAATATCTTTCACAATGCGTTATGAGGCTGAACGAACAATACAATAATGAGAGTGGCGTGCTGGCAGCAGTGTGTCCATAGCCCGGTGGTAGAGGGCGTGTCTCGTGTTCCAACGGTTAGGAGAATCGTCAGTTTTAACCGTGGTAGGGGCAGCGCATGCGAGCTTTTTTTGTGTGTTATTTCATGGAGCTGCGAATTCCCAGAAAAAATTCTATAATAAAATCAGAAAAAAACCTTTACACATCAAATCCTCTTGGCAGCACGACGCAGTAAGTTGTGTTAATGGCCGTAGATCTCGGCTTTCTGACTGCCAAGCTGCTACAGAATACAAACGTCTCGGAAGATATTCGAATCGACCGTCAACGATACGAAATTCAATATTGTTCTTCAATTCAGACTCAAATGCCAGGGTGATAAGTATGAAGGAAATAAATTTATTAGCAAATCGCAAGAAAATACTTTCAGCTCAAAGTGCAATGGTGATAAAATTACAATGCTGCACAACAGGTAACGCCTCTTTCCGCTGCTGACAAGCAAATTTAGGGGTTTCTAGGAATACGTAACTTTATTTATGAAATGCTACATTTGCATACCTGTTGAGTATGACACAGCATACCATTTAAACACAGACGCAATCGAAATCTAAATGATTAGTATTTTAATCATTCGTGCAGATAGAGGCACGCTTGTGTACAGATACTCAGTTTTGTTAAAACAGACTTTCGTCGTACGGTTATCGTGGGTAATTTTGTTTGGTTTCTTATAATACAGTGCACAGTTTTCGTAAGGTTTCTTATAGTGTTGTTAAAACAATAGTAACATGAGAGAGAATTTAATCATCAACTATATATGCGAATTCTCTGATGTTATCTATAACAGTCTGACAATGCACATGCACTTTATTGATTACGTGCATGTAGAAAGCTTGTTCTGAGTTAAAGCTGTCAAACAAGGTTTGAAGAAGAATAAAATGCCACTACCAGACGATAGCTAATGTAGAAAATACTTTTCTGACTATTTTGGCACGATGCACTGTCCCCATACATAATACAAAAGCTGCGAGACGCATCTGCTGCCTGGCCGTCCATTAAACCTGTGAAGAACAAAATGAGGCAGAAGTTAACCTTTTTTCCACATGCGACTATTTTGGGTTGAGAATTGAAGAGAATTATGTTCAGAGTTCCATTAAATTGATAACTTTAGCAGACAGCAGAGTTGTGGTTTCAAAAAATGTAGCAGCTAATGTAATAGAACACGCGACGTCTTATCAACATTGCGCGACGCTTACGGTTACGCTACTAGCTGTGACGTAGCTACAGCCGCTCTGTAAGTGAACAACAGTTCCTCCAGAATTTCCGCATTCCACAGTACTGTGAGATAATGCATATGGCCGGATCTAGACTTCTGAGAGACAGACAGTTACAGCATTTCCTTTGCACTGCAAGACGGTCAACAAACAGATAGCGCAATAGAGTAGCTCAAATGGAACGGAACACTTCCTATTTAAATTTCTGCATCCTACACTGCTGGCAGTTCTGTGTAGGTGGCATTTACGTTATTTTATTTCGGTGATTACAAAATAGCGTTGAATGCATGCACTGGGTAGCCAGGGCACCTAGTTCAGGGCGATTCGGTCAACCAAGTAAATGAATGTACTGAACATCATGCAAACCACTACAGGGAGCCTGTGTGTCAGAATTTTCATCTTTTGTGCCGCAACGGTGTTTTGACAGAGAAATAAATCGTGGAGAAGAGGGTTTGGTGGTCTGTTGGACTGATGATAGTGTCATATGATCATGGTCTGGGCTCTAACTTCTGCCGATGTTTTTTGATAGGGAGAGGCAGATTCTATTCTCTTCTGGCTATGCCAAGTGAAGAAGATATAATGGCATTGTTGCCTGAAAATCACATTAAAAATGATATTCCTTCTCTACCAAGTAGAGGTTAGGTGGAACCACAATAAAGTAAGGAGTGGCGACATGTAGAAACTCTGTCACCAGTATCCTTCCTTATACTAGTTATTTGTTTCTAGTGACGAAACAAACCCTGTGTATGGTCACAGGACACACATTCCATCTTTTATTTGAGCTTCTGTATGTCGATAAAATTAGGTCTGAACTGGGAATGCAACTCAGACCGCCCTTAACGCGGAATTTGTATTATCAAGCTCTAGCATGAGAACACCTATCTGTTGGTGGATAATAATTTTCATTTTTAATGCATTTTCATTCGTTGTCAATACTAACGATATCTGACGTTTTTTACTCCCAGTGAGACACAGAACTATTTGCGAGATCACTGTATGTTCAAGGATGTTATTCCGAGCTGCTGGGGA
Organism: Schistocerca cancellata; assembly: GCF_023864275.1. NCBI lineage: Eukaryota > Metazoa > Arthropoda > Insecta > Orthoptera > Acrididae > Schistocerca > Schistocerca cancellata. The sequence continues at coordinate 59,482,715 of NC_064626.1, read as the reverse complement.
AGAAAAATTCGGTAACTGTCGTCTCTTTGTGTGTAGTCAATAACGATATGTTTGGTGTTCGATTCTCAGTCAGCACTGAACTCTTCGTCATATTATTTCTAGTTCAAACATGCTCACATGTCGCTGCTGGTGTAACAAACCCACATTTAACGTTCCTTTTCTCTAGAATACAACAGCGATAAGTGCCGACTCGGAGTCCTGGGAAGGAAAAATTAATGTTTCGTCTCGTCATTTCAGTTAATACATCTAGCTGCTGCCGAGAAAATCCGATATGTCAAAGTTGATTATGCTTCGATAACAATCCGATTAGGTTCTGGGTTCGAATCCCTGTCCAATACAAAGCTTCACCTCACTGCGTTTCAAGTAAGTTACTTGTGAAGAAGCAATATTTAACATCTCTCGTAGTTCGTTAACAGGGACGATAGATGCTGGGTAGGAATTCGCGTCCGTTAAAAATGTTACGTTATGTAATTTAAAGTTGATATTTGCTAACTGATACTGTCAAAAATGAGGTATATAACTCTCTTTATGCCTAGTCAGGAATGACTGTTAATATCCGTCAGCCTGCATGACCTGGGTTTGAATCCATTCGCAGAAGGAGGCGGTTCGTCCAGTCATTTGAAGTTCACGTATATTCTCAACTAGCTGCTCGTGAGTAACGGTAATTTTTAATGACTTTTTGTGTTAAATAACAAGTATGGTATGCTACTTTGAAGAGGATATCATGAATACGACGTGAATTGCCTATCTGACGTAATAATGAGAGGGCTAACATTTCAGGTATGTCATTTATTGCAATAAATGAGAGCTTACAAGCCTTAAGGACAGTCGTATCTGTGATGAGGTGTTCCCTGATGTTTGTAGTGTCGTGGTATTACTTTACATCTTGAGTGATTGCGGTACACAGCAGTGTTTTCTAGTGGTGACTTGTTGGAACCATTTTCAATAGTCAAACGACTGTACCAAGGAGCGATTAGAGGACCTGCTAGACATCTGCGTTATGTAGGTACCATAGGTATCAGGCGAGGTGCAATTCAGGTCGTTCGGATACTTTTGAGCACGACTGTACGTATAATTGAATAAAAGAATGCAGAAATGCGTATTATCGAGCAGAGAAAGCTCAAATCGTATGCCCTATATTTTGCAACAGTTGAATGAAAAGGTAGTTAAAATTTTGTTGAGTGACAGTTCACCCAATTCCTGAAATAGCGTCAGACGCAAGAATGAATAAAGAGAATATATACACCATTAAAACCTACAGATTGTGCCCAATATACTCCATGAACTTAACAATCACTTTAAACTTTCTCCTTGAATGTTTTTGGTAAATAAAAGAGAAGAAGCCGAATGAGAAAGTTGGTATCCTACACTCACGAATTTCTTCATAAATTCCAACAGATCGCAGTCAAATTTGTGACTCATAAACAAGATATGCCTGACGTCAGCTTCTGAGCGAATAAATTATCCGCCACATCTGTGTTCTGCGAATAAATTCCGAAACCACATGCAAGATATAGCGGATAGTTGTTTCGTTCCAACTCCGATGTTGAATTTTTTGAAGAACGCTTTGAGAGTTAGACGCAAATAATGTCTGGGGGAAGGAAGTGGAAGAGAAAAACTTAAGAAATTCCAGAAATGTTAGTGTCTGGACCGTAAATATAGAAGCACTTGGGGGGGCAGTTGGGAGGTTTTCCGTATCTGAAGCTGGCGGCAGTGAAATGCTCATCCAGTTCACTCTTTCTGCGGACTTTTGGATGCATCGGTAAATAAACAGGGAACACCAGGCCAGTGAGCTACGACGAGACGACTGAATCCACTGTCGACATCAGCACTTTCCAAAGAGTTTGTATTAAAATAGTTGAATGGAATATGACAGCTAAGTGTATCAAGATCATAGTCAAAAAGTGGCAAATGCGATGAACTTCACATAGTACTTAAGAGAGATGACAAGGTGTGAAAGCTGGTACAAAAGGCCGGAGCTTTATTCCTTCTGTAGGAGTCAGTCCATTGTCGGTAAATGCAGTCTCTACCTTGGTAGAGACAACTGTCTATAAAGGCCATGCCTTCAATGTGAAATTTATGCAATAATAATTGGCGTCTAGCTTTATTCCTTCTGTAGGAGTCAGTCCATTGTCGGTAAATGCAGTCTCTACCTTGGTAGAGACAACTGTCTATAAAGGCCATGCCTTCAATGTGAAATTTATGCAATAATAATTGGCGTCTGATGCTCAAGGGCGTCTCCCCTGCTTCCAGTACGCCAGAATGCATACTGAACTGCCTGCACGGTCATTGATTGAGTGCGCCCAGAAACGGCCTAAGGTGAACATCTTTCCTCTAGGACATCTCATAAAGACAACTCAGAAAATTTACACTTATATATCGATACCTGTTTCACAGCTTTTTTGTACGCAATCAGCAAAGACAAATTCCCAAGTTACAGAAAGAAGTATCGTTGAAACGTCGAAAGTGTCGTTTAACGTGTAACTTTAAACTGTTCGATATGGGTTCCTCCCTCACTAGTACAAGTAATGAGTTCACGGTAACATTCTGTCTCTTTGTGTAACACTAGCTGCAGCTAGACTGGGAAATTACGATACCATGCATAGGCTTCTGCTAACGTCACAACATTAAAAGCTGCGTTGGAGATGTGTTGTGGCCGGGGAGCATGGGCTGCCGCCGGATGGCGTCGCACTGTGTTCAGCGATGAATGGTGGTTCAGCACCACCTCAGATCATCATCATCATCATCATCATCATCGGTGAGTACGGCGGCGACCTAGGACAGGTTAGCACAGGGAAGGAATTCGTGGCGGGCCGCATCAAACCAGTCAGTAGACTGATGACAAAAAAAAAATGCTTTAGGACCAGCATGGCCAGGGCATTTGTCTGGAAACTGTCGGTCCAAGAATTGACGCACGGGACGACTCAGATGTGGTGTGTCATACAGCAACACTGACAAGGCATTGGCTAGGAAATTGTAGTAATACCTGACATTTAAGGGCCCAATTAAACAGTCTCAAACAATACCTGTCCACACATTCACGTAGAGTCGCACCTTATGAGCGCTAGTAAATGTGGTGTGTGGATTTCCTGATTGGAAACATACGATCTGTGAACCTTGAAGACCCCATTACGCCCGAACGTTGCTTCACCTGTGAACAGTACAGAGGACTGAATTGTAGCCTACGTGCATTTGACACTGTTCCAGGTACAGCTGCGAAGACTGTGCTCCAAGTAGATAACCTCCTGGTTTCATGATGCATACACGCTGTAACTCAACTGGATTGACAACTGCTCGTAAAGGGAATTTCTCACATTCGTGTGAGTGGTCCCCAGGTTAGGCGGAATTGCATGAGTGCTGAGAGTGATTAAGCCTTCTAGTGGACTAAGAAATCCTCACTGGTAATTATGATACTCCAAAAAAAAAAATGTTTGTTTTGGTGTCCAGAGCAACCTGCCCGAGTGTATAGTTTAAATTATTGTCACCCTGTTGAATTGTGTGTATGCTGTGCATCTTTGTTGCTTTGGTATTAGTTATAAACTGTTTTGCATTAAAGTGAAATGCATCCCACCACACAAAGCAAACCGACGGCGATAAGATTGGAGGAATATCTTCACTAGATATCCAGAACAGCCACTTTGCAGTACATCAAAGAATACATTATGATAAGTGGCAAAACGCCCAGTTCGAGTAAATTTATTGTCTTCTGCAAGCTTATTCGTCTGTAACAGCCTCATATAGTCTCCCAAACAGATTTACGTTCTACATTACTTCGTCTGGTTCATTTTCATATTCTTCACTATCATATAAACTTTTACAGGGGTCTAATTTTCCCGTTTTTTCAGTTTTTCCGTTGGAAGTGACTGTCATGGAGAGACTATTGTAGCCTGCGTCGAGCACCATAAAACATTTCAAAACAATGTATTATTCTCATCTCTCTGCAGATTATGATATTCAAGAACTTTCTTTAATATTCTGTTTTATATATGTTCTTCTGCGGTTTAGAAGAATGCTCAAATCTAAAATATTACAGAAAATGATAGAAATAACTTACCAAAATGTTGCTGCACTTAACTGTACGTTTACTAGTGTAGATTACGTTATCATAGAAGAAATTTGCCAAATTTGTCTGAGACTCGAAAACACGTAAATTTGTCGAACAGTTTTCAGAATGACATAGTATGATGCGCATTTATTATGCACAGAGAAGCATTACATTGTTTCAGTTGTGTCAGAAAATGTCTCAGTTGCAATTAAAACGGTAGCGAATAGAGTTCAATGCGCCCCTTTGTTGCGTTCCTACGCAGTTAATGTATTCTCTGGGGTCGTTGTATCATCCTTCTTCATCTGAAACAATAAATTTCATTCTGCTTGTCGACTTTTCCTTTTAGCTTCTCTCCCGCTTCTTGCAGATCAGATAATTTCAAAAGTAATTACATTTTCAGTCTAGTAGGATAATACTCTCTCCGGGAGAAGCGTCGCTAATTAAATTCCTGCTGTGACATTATCGTTCGCCGACTTAACCTGACGGACGATGAATAATTCTCTTTTATTACCGCAAGGGCGTGGGTCGTCCGTCTCCGAGATCCTCCGCTGTTTCTGCCTCTGGCTAGGCCCTTCCTTGTCTCCATGTATCTCCTGTTATATAACTTTTTTACTTAAATCTGGTCGTTTAGATGTAATCACGTATTTCTATTTTTAATACAAATTTTCACTGGGTAGTTTTAATTAAATTTTAGCTACTTGGAAGGGCCCTCACGACAATCGATTTATCGTTAGACAATGAGACTTGGTGGAATTATTTGCATGGACATGCAGATGAGAAATAATGAATAAACCATTGAAAGGAACACATTTTAATTTTCACTTCAGAGGGTAACATGTTAATTCTGCACCATGTTTACGTTTCAGGTTACAAGCTTTGCTCAGTGTGACGACTATTTTCATTCACCCCAGCCTGGAACAGCACTAGCGTTTACTCTACAGTTGCCTGGAACATCGCATTTGGGATGCTGACTACCTGCCTCGGTGTATTGATCGCCAGCCTCCAGCGTGTGGTAGTGTTCCACTGATAAACTCTGTCCTTCAGGGAAGCCCACAGCCAGATATCACCCGGGTTCGATTCAGGTGATCAATTTGGAACGGTCGGCCAGTGATATGGTTTCTCCCGAATGTGTTGCAGAGTAACCGACTGACCTTGCGAGCAATGTGAGTGGGCGCTCCATCAAAGCAGTTGAATCCGAAGCACCTGTCTCCCGTAGAGCAGGGATTACTTGTTGGCGGAGCAGATCATAGTAACGGTGGCATCACGCTGCTTGTCCATGGTCACTGACGTCCAAGTTTCTTCTATGTCTCCACACCAGTACAGCCACCCACAGCAAGTCATGACACTAACATCATCAATAACACAAATCCTTCAGCGCTCAGTTTCAACATCATTCTTGTACAGGGTGTTTCGGAAGCGATGATCAATAATTTTCACATGGGAAGTACAGGCCAAGAATAGCTAAAAAGCTCCAATGAACAAGTGCCTACAAATCAACCGTTATCCAGATACAACACATTTTCTGTTGCGGTTCATCAATGTCTAGGAACACATGGCATCTCGTAACGTTAAAGTAGGTGTTCGAAATGTTGTACATGCGTCTGAATGCAAAATTTAACCCGTGTGTGAAATAAGTTGGGAATCGTCTCTGCCAGTCCTGGGGAATTCTGCAAATGATGGAAGGCTGCTCAAGAGAATTGACCTTGGTAGCGTAGACGAGATTTTTTACATGACCCCACACACAGAATGGCTCTGAGCACTATGGGAATTAACATCTATGGTCATCAGTCCCCTAGAACTTAGAACTACTTAAACCTAACTAACCTAAGGACAGCACACAACACCCAGCCATCACGAGGCAGAGAAAATCCCTGACCCCGCCTGGAATCGAACCCGGGAACCCGAGCGTGGGAAGCAAGAACGCTACCGCACGACCACGAGATGCGGGCCCACACACAGAATTCCATGGGATTTAAATCTCGAGAGACGTTGGGGGTCGTGTCACAGGCCCTTCTTCGCTATCCAATTTTGACCACACGTCCGAGTTAGAAGCCAGCGCACTCGTAAATGGAAACGTGCTGGACACCGTCAAGCATGAACCACATGTTCAGCCGTTGGTTCAGTTGGACATCATCATGTACATCTGGAAGTACTGTCTGCATAAACCGCTCTTACTTCTGTCCATTTAGTCTCTGTGGTAGGAAGTGTGGTCAAGATATGCTGTCTCTGAGCCCTCCTGCCCAGACGTTCAACGTATAACGCTGGTGATGCCCTGATACGTGTCTTACATTAGGCCTGAAACGGCTCAAATGTGACGTTACGGTAGTTACGAATACCATAACGAGTAAGTCCAGCCTCTTCCGTGAACAGAGCAATATTTGCAAACAGGGGATTCAGGGCAGTACGCTGTTGCTGTCATTGGTAGAAATTCTCTCTAGGAGGAAGCCTGTATTGTTGAGGGCTTGCACTCGTTGGAGATAATATGGGAAGAGTACTTGCCGATGTAAAACTCACCACACACTGCTACGACGCTCATGGGTAGCAATCCTCGTTGATGAAGGACTCGGACGTTCGTGTACAACGCGTAACATCATTTCCTCAACATCGGGTGTTATGGATCTGGACTGATCTTCTCGTACATGGTGTGCAAAACTTACGGTTTCTCTAAGGTGCTGATGTAAGCTGCGAAATGTACGCCTGTCGGGCTGCCTGTGAAAATTTCCTTCATACAATCTCGCAATCTCAAGGGCGCTGCCATTCGCTTTGCCGTACTGTTCATGGGGACATCCTCTGTCCATGGTGGCTTCACGCTTGTAACTAAGTGTGAGGCTGGTGCGGCACAATCCACCGATGGGCAAAGGTAAGTAGGAAACCAACAGATAGTCGATCCCAAACCTTGAGATAGAGACGTAAATGCCGAGGTATCTTGGGACATTTACCGTTGGTTCGAAGCTCAAATTAATTCGACACTCTGCCCAGGACTTTCCATGTGTAAATTATTGACCATCTCTTCCGAAACACCAAGTATAGTTGTGTACCAGTATGCTGTAAGTGTTCTGTCTACAATGGTTCAAGCAGCAGATGAACTATACTAAAATGTAGACTTTCACGGCCGGAAATATCATGTCCATTATAACCGACCACGGCATAACAGCCCGGATAATTATAATGGAGATGAACTATAACCATCGGGTATAATAAATTTCGTTATCTGCACCCAGTCAGTTGAACAACGATAATGGAACATTATCAGTCGTAGAGAATAGAGGCCGGTCGGTGTGTCCGAGCGGTTCTAGGCGCTACAGTCTAGAACCGCGTGACGGCTACGGTCGCAGGTTCGAATCCTGCCTCGTGCAGGGATGTGTGTGATGTCTTTAGGTTAGTTAGGTTTAAGTAGTTCTACGTTCTAGGGGACTAATGATCTCAGAAGTTAAGTTTCACAGTGCTCAGAGCTATTTGAACCATTTTAAAGAATAGAGGTGTGCATTTGCAAACGAACGGGTCCAAAACAACGGTTCGCTGAAGTGAACGAAAAACTCTATGACGACTTTTAAGAAACGGTCGTTCACCCGTCATTTAATTCGCTACTGGCCTCGTTGCAGGGAGCGGTCGTTCATAGCAACTGCAGTCGAGGTCAGTCTCGTGCCTGGAAACGGTCGTTCACCGTAAACCTCGACCTGTCTAGTTCCTTCTCCTCCGTTCCCTCCTCTGTCTAGCTGGGCAGTTTCGTTCTTTGTTTGTACATCACTTGTTCCAGTATTTTGTAATCATATAAAATTTAAGTTGTGTATAATACATACGTTGTTTGCAGGTAACAAAGAGAAATCTGCTTATCACTTCGTCGTTTGGGTCAAACGTTGTTTTGTTTGACCATTGCTTTTTTACTCGTACCTTAAGTTTCATCTAACTTTTAATAATTTTTTTTATTGTAGTGTTAGAAAGTTTGCATAAAACTTGCAACATTAAGACATTTTTCCTGAAGGTATTTTCCAAGTGGGGTACTACCTTGTTTGCTTTATTTGCAGAAAAGTAAACTTGTGTATGATTTCGGTTCAGTGGGAAGAATGGAAACTGCGCCTCACCAGTAAAAAAAAGTCTTAGAATGGGATGAAATTGAATATACTTTCCATCTCAAAAAATGTTGTTTAGAAGAATATTTTTGAAAATTTTTTTCAGCTCGATTGCTAAAACCTTATTGCTGCATTATCTTTAATAATTCACCCTGTAAATCTACTGTTTACAAACTTCGTGAGGTAAATATGACGAAAAAAGCTTACTTACTCTACGATGAAGTTTCGTTTTTGTCCTGGAACCTAATGGGAATACTCAGACCCAACCTAAGACATACGTAAATAGCTTCGGTTTCCTGTTTTTTGTAAATCATATAGTACACTGTTCCAAGAGCTTAGCGCCTCTATCACCCGGATAATTTACTACTTCTAGTTTGGTAACTAGGTGTAGAAGATTGATGGCATTCTCGTTTTCATGCCACTGTGAAGAATCAGTCTTAACAACTTGTCACTCAAATCATATCTGTTTGAAGATACTCTTATTTTATTACAAACGAACTGTTTACTAACAGTAGACATAATTTTTGAGATTTGATCGATTTCTACTTAAATCGTTACACATATATTCATATGTTGTTTATGCTTAAGGGTTCAGTGTACTTACTGTTTTCATATTTTACTCAGTGGATTAAGGAGACAGAAGAGGGGACAGGACTCATAAAGGATTTTCAGTTTTTGCAAAGCCACACATGCTGTGTCATTATCGTCGATCTGATATACATATAAAAAGTTTTGGAATATTTCTAAAAGCCAAATACAGTACTCTGGCTTGTGAAGTAACAGAGGACCATGCTATTACTTACATACTGGTAAGGAAAATTAGAATACAACAAAGTAAAGTCTCTTAGAAATGTAGACACGGCGTAGAATGGAGAAGATCAACTGGACTGATAAAGTCAGGAATGAAAAAGTACTGAGGAGAGTTGGAGAAGATCGGAGGAGGCTGCTCATGGTTTTAAAGGCATATTTGCAGGATGGGCGTGGATATATAGCAAAAACGTCGATATACGTTCCGAATATAAATAAAGAATTACATAAGATATTAATAATTATAAGCGGTTATATCGATTGTGGCGTGCAACAGCTGAAACATTAGAATAATTACGCAGTTCAGTTGTCTTGCCGAGAAGACGCCACCTTTTTTTGTTCTGGATCGGACGCATATCAGCCGTCGTTGCAGATAATTATTTGGCACACCGCCATTATTATATATATTAAGACGCAATCTCACTAGGCGTACTCATAGTTACACACAGCAACAGAATTAAAGTAAGTGACTATGTTATTTAATTTAGTGTAATATTTTGTGAATACAGGGATATTATTTAATCTTGTGTTTCAGTTGTGTTGCAAGATATTGTTCCATTTAAACGGCGTCTTGGCAAGGTGGAAGGTTCCATCTTACAAATTATATCAAGAAGGTGTTTTAGCTGCTGTAGCGGCTAATCCGCACATCAGTAGCAGACAAATTACCCGAGAATCGGGAATCTCAAAAACGTCGGTGTTAAGAATGCTACATCAACATCGATTGCACCCGTACCATATTTCTATGCACTTGGAATTGCATGGCGACGACTTTGAACATCGTGCACAGTTCTGGCACTGGGCACAAGAGAAATTACAGGACGATGACAGAGTTTCTGAACGCGTGCTATTTAGCGACGAAGCGTCATTCACCAACAGCGGTAACGTAAACTGGAATAATATGCACTACTGGGCAACGATGGCTGAAACAAGTGGAACATCAGCGACTTTGGCGGGTTAATGTATGGTGCGGCATTATGGGAGGAAGGATAATTGGCCCCCATTTTATCGAAGGCAATCTAAATGGTGCAATGTATGCTGATTTCCTACGTAATGTTCTACCGATGTTACTACAAGATGTTTAACTGCATGACAGAATTGCGATGTACTTGCAATATGATGGATGTCTGACACATAGATCGCGTGCGGTTGAAGCGGTATTGAATAGAATATTTCATGACAGGTGGATTGGCCGTCGAAGCTCCATACCATGGCCCGCACGTTCACCGGATCTGACGTCCCCAGGTTTCTTTCTGTGGGGAAAGTTGAAGGACATTTGCTATCGTGATCCACCGACGACGCCTGACAAAATGCGTCAGCGCACTGTCAATGCATGTGCGAACATTACGGAAGGCGAACTACTCGCTGTTGAGAGGAATGTCTTACACGTATTGCCAAATGCATTGAGGTTGACGGACATCATTTTCAGCATTTATTGCATTAATTTGGTATTTACAGGTAATCACGCTGTAACAGCATGCGTTCTCAGAAGTGATAATATCACAAAGGTACATGTATCACATTAGAACAACGGAAATCAAATGTCCAAACGTACCTACGTTCTGTATTTTAATTTTGAAAACCTACCAGTAACCAACTGTTCGTCTAAAATTGTGAGCCATATGTCTGTCACAAACGAAGAAAGTGGTCCAACTAAAACATTCATATTTGTTTACGTACTACACGAATACGTAATAAAAATGGGGGTTCCTATTTATAGAAACGTAGCTGATATCCGTTTGACCCATGGCAGCGCCATCTACCGCGCCAACCACATCGCCATCTGGTTTCCCCCTTCAAGCTGGACAGGTTTCGTTCTTTGTAGTTTTTTCGTTTGACGCTCATTTCGTGAGATATTTGGCCCGGTCAAGATCAATGGACCACCCTGTATACTTCTAATTTTAATCTCCATTTTAATAACCTGGATGATGCATCTTTCACACTAAAAATCCACGTTAAAGGCTTGTGATCTGTTACTATTTTAAATTCTCGTCCATACACATATGGTCGAAATTGTTTCGTTGTCCATACTAATGCTAAACATTACAGCTCAGTGGCTGAATAATTTATTTCTGCGTTCCAGAATGAGATTATCACTCTGCAGCGGAGTGTGCGCTGATATGAAACATCATGGCAGATTAAAACTGTGTGCCCGACCGAGACTCGAACTCGGGACCTTTGCCTTTCGCGGGCAGATGCTCTACCATCTGAGCTACCGAAGCACGACTCACACCCGGTACTCACAGCTTTACTTTCCCTTTACTCACAGCTTTACCTCGCAGGAGAGCTTCTGTAAACTTTGGAAGGTAGGTGACGAGGTATTGGCAGAAATAAAGCTGTGAGTACCGAGTGTGAGTCGTGCTTCGGTAGCTCAGATGGTAGAGCATTTGCCCGCGAAAGGCAAAAGTCCCGAGTTCGAGTCTCGGTCGGGTACACAGTTTTAATCTGCGAGGAAGTTCTATTTCTGCGTTATTTAATGTTCTGGAGACGTACGCGATTGGTAGGTCGCTTCCAATTTTACCTTGTGACAGTATTGCACTAAGTGCTATTCCACTTGCGTCTGTCGTAATAATAAAGGGTTTCTCGAAATCAGGATACAGCAGAATGGGAAGATTGATTAATGTTTCTTTTAATTCTTCAAATGCTTCTTGCTGTGCCCTTCCCAATTCATACTGTTCATCATCCTTTAACAATTTATGTAAAGGTGCTGAAATTTCTCCAAAATTCTTTAGAAATTTGGGACAGTATCCTACGAGACCTAGTTATTCTTTTAATTCCTTCTTTGTCTTTGGTACTGGGAATATCATGATCTTTTCTACATGCCTCTCGTCTGACTATACTCCTATCTGTACTGTACTACCTTGTACTGTACTATCTTGTCTGGCTGTAACTTCAGCTTGTGTTCCCTTAATCTATGAAAATCTCTCTTAATTTTTCATTATGTTCTTTCAGTGAACTTCCATTGCATTTTACGTCGTCTAAATACATTAAACACTTGGTTCCTTGTAATCCTGATAACACTAAGTTCATTAATGTCTGAAACGTACTAGGCGCTCCTTTTAAACCTATAGGCATCCTCTTATATTCATAATGTTGATAATTAGCGCTAAATTCTGTTTTCTCCATGTCCTTGGGTTCCTTTAATATCTGGTGATATCCGCTGGCTAAATCAAATTTCGAAAAGTACTTTACTTTTCTTAGCTGGTGTAATATTTCTGATGTATTCGGGATTGTGAAGGCTTTCCCTACTGATATCTCGTTTACTTTACGATAATCCGTCACCAATCTATATTTTAAGTTTCCACTGGCATCTGCTTTCTTAGGGATTAAAAGAATCGGCGCATTCAATGGACTTTGGTTCTACAATAATGTCGTCTGCTAACATTTTTTCTACTTGCTCTCGTAATGCTTCTTTCTGGGATTCTGGTATCCTATATGGTCTGACATTGATTGATTTTCCTGCATGCTCTGACCGTATCGGAAGTCTATGTTTCACCGTCTCTGTAAATCATAGTTTATCTATTTTTAAATGGAAAACTTAAATGTACTCACAGCACAGTTTTTTCACTTCATATTTCTCTTCCTTGTTTAAATGATACACTCGTAATGCGTCTCTAACCTACACTGCACGATTCTTGTAATCCACTGCCTGTTCTGGCGTTTCTTTCACCATCCTTACCGTTGCTTCCACGAACAATGGTTCTGTGCTTAAGCATACTAAACTCACATCACATTTTACTTAACTGGTATTTAACATATTAATAATACATTTCCCTTTAATCTTTTTCACTATTGCTTCTGGAATGTACACACACTTAAGTGCTTTTTGTTTCGGTAGTAGTACGTCTCCTCCCTCGGGAATTTTTTTGTGTTCAGCTAATCTAATTATCATAACCCTATTCTCCCTATGTCCGATTATTTCCGTATGTTTGTGTTGTGGGCGCTCCAGCTCTGGTGTCCTTCTGTGCTGTGAGCTTAACGTGCCATACCGTTTACCTCTTATCTGTCCGTCCACAGCTAATGCTCCCATGAAGTTACATAATTCTCTTGCTAGCTCCATATCTTCCTGGTCATGTGCCCGTGGCCCTGCCTGCGATCGCTGTCCTTCTGGTTCTGTTACTAACGGAATGTCATGTCCATTCACTCTGAGTTGTCTCCTGTGGTAATCAATAACAACTCTCTGCCATTTTAAATAATCAGTTCCTAATAGTCTGTCTTGTGGAACATCTGTTCCTTCGCGTAATACATGGAATGTCTGCTTGCCCAACACTTTTCCGTTTAGTCTTAAATTCAATTCCACTATGCCCATTGTGTTCAGTGTACCTTTCGTAACCCGTTTCAATCTTCTTATTTCTCTCTAATTCACAGGTATTTCCGCGGTTATTGCTTCTTCCTCGAGCAGACTTATATGAGCACCTGCGTCGATTAAAAAAAATTAACCTCTTTCTCAATTCTTTGCAGTATATCGTAATTATATCATTTGTCTGTCACGCAGTCTACTACCCTTACTTTGGGAAATTTCAAGGTGGTTACTTGCCACTGATTTGTGTGCCACCTGCCTCGTTTCCCGGCCATTCTCCTGGTTGTCTTCCACGGTTTTTTACACATTTAAACGTTGTATGCCCTATTTATTACTGGGAGTTCGACAATCTTCCGTCCTTCTACATTTTTGACGTATAATTATCTTCTCACATGTTGCATCTGTATGCCCTGGTTTATCCCGGCGATAACAATAATTTTGAAATTTACGAGCTTCTTCCGCTTTGTTGGGTGGTGGTACCCATCTGACGTACCTAGTACTACGACAATGTTTGGATACATGTCCTATTTTTCCACATTAGTAACATTCCGTTAGTCTTAGCGATTTCTTTCTGCTAGCGTGCTAATTCTTTCCTTTCGACGCCTGATTCTTTTCCTTCATTGACATAATAGCACTTTTTTCTTGTTGGTTTATTTCTACTACTTCCCCTAAATTGACATTTTCTCCTCTACTCCGCACAATAGTTTGAATTCTCTCGTTTGCTAACTCTTGCATAAAACATGCACCCCCTGGTGCATATACTAATTCGACAGCCCCTTTTTGCTGTTCCCTATCCATTACCCTAGTTACAGCAACCCTGAAAGATTCTGAAAATTCGTCTATCCAATTACCGCATGAGGCAATTGATTCCCTGCATACTAAGTTGCTTTAAGCATATGACAAGCATAGAAATCAATAGTTATTTTATGTGAATAATTATCTTCTAACACGCTTCTTAATTACGCCCAATTTTTTATGTTTTCCTGTACTATTAACTTTGATCTCACATCACCAGTGACTTTAGATTCACTTCTTCATTACGCCCAATTTTTTATGTTCTCCTGAACTATTAACTTTGATCTCACATCCCCAGTGACTTTAGATTTTACGTATTGAAATAGTAATTTTGCTTCCTCGATTTTAAATACTTCGAAAGCAGCTTTAACTTTTTCTATGAACTCTTGAATTTCTCTCTTATTCCCATCTAAGTTTTCGGAATCAATACTACCGCATCCTTAACACTTATGCCTATGTTATCGCTACTGGAGGACGTCATCGTGTTACAAGTTCAAAGGACCTGATTATAATTCGTCGCGTTGCCTTGCCTGTTTTGTTGGCTGGATCTTCTTGTTCTGCTCTTAATCTGCTGCGTTTGGGAGTATCTGCTCGTGTCGTGCTGGACTCTCTGGAATCTTGGGCTCTGCTGTTCGTAAATGGCTTCTTCTTCTTGAGGTAAAATTCTGGGACACCACTGCAATTGCCTATTTCCTGCTTCTTATGTTCAACTATCCACTTAATTCTTCATTCATCAATTCTTACCCACCAACCAATTAAGCAGCTATAAATTATCTCCCAAACCACCCCGCATATGACACCATATACTTTATCTCGCGTCACAGCACAGTTTTGTAGTGCAATAGGAACGTTGACGACAATCTGAGGGTTGTTGGGGTGTCCACCTTTGTTGTCGGAGATGAGAGGGAGAAAGCTCTCCGAGGTGGAACTGGGTAGTTATTGGTTGCAGTGGGAAGCTTTTAGGATTAATGGCAGGATGGGTATGCTGAAGAGTTCAGTATTTATTTAAGTAATTCATTTGTTATCTCTTTGATAACTTACAAAAGAGGTGCCAGTTCCTAACCCCTTGTTTAATAAATGTCAGACTCAATTTATTCTTATCAACAGGCCACTCGCCTAAGCTTATAAGAGAGAATTACTTTTCCGTTAATTGTTCTTGTTAATTACGAAACTACATATGCTATCTATTCCTTGAGACAAAGACAGATCGTCTACGTTCAAAGCTATTACCCAGAATAGACAGGTATAACTTATCTTGCAGTTGATGTGCGTGTCACCACATCTGATCACGGACTTCTCGCTCAGAATATTGCTGCTGCTGCTGCTGCCTGGCGTAGCTACACGGTGGCTCCTCAAAGCGGCCACTCGCTAGTCGCTCATACTACTGCTCTCTGAATGCTCTCTCAGAATCTCTTGCTTATATACCGTTCTAAGTCGAGGCTAACGTTTTATAATAGCCGTTCCTGGTATCTCCATCAGCTAGCTCCTTCGACACGAAAACACTTTAATGTTCGATTTCTCGTCTAGGTTTCCACTCGATGTTACCACTTACGTATACTGGAAAGTTTCATGTCAGGGCTTTTGCCTCTTGGTGCAGTCTCCTTTCATTTGACCTGACAAGTAATGCTTATTAAAAATTTTTTCTGGGGACTGGACAATAGTTGTTCTGCTCTTGGAAGTAGGTCCAACTTATGTATTAGGCATCTTATTACTATGCCACTGTAAATGAAACTTTAAGACATTCTGATGTATTAACAACCATCAACGGTTTTATTAATCACACTTTAACTACGTAATTCTTATTTCAAAAATGGTGTACAGTCACAGTGTCTGTACACCATTTTTGAAATAAGAATTACGTAGCTCACGGTCTCACTGTTCATAAGTACCGCGAAAATGGATGACACTGCTTCCTGCTTCGTAGTGAAACACGCGCGAGGAACACCGTTAATGGCTAGAAAGAAGTTGTTTCTAATATTTTTCACAACGTTACAGAGAAGAATAAGCTGTGACGTTTGTTGAGAGACATGATGTAATAAATATAAACAATTTATTGTTGGTTGTAGTCTTGGAGTAATCGGTAGCATCGTTGCTTCCTAATACAGCTGGCTGGTGGACGGTGGTTTGAAACCAGTTGTGACCAATAATTTGTTTTTGTTTCGTTTCAATACCTAAATCATTTAAATACAAAGTTTATCAATATGTGGTAATTAATGCATACTTAACCATAATTTTTTCAAGAAAACTGCATGTCTTCTGGTTTCTAATTACGTATCACACGCAGGATTCTGGTTTTCGGGGCAAGTACACGTTTTTAACTATCGATATATTATAAAAGATAGTTACAGATTTTGAAGCTAAGAAAACATTACATAATTAATTTTTTTAGAAGAATTAGAAATCAAATACTCTTTGTTCGAATATGCCAACTGGTTTATAGGACAGATGTGGTCTCACACAAGCCAGAGTGATAAGCGTCGTAGAAACACGGAAAAAAAATTTTCACGGTGTCAGGCACTCTGAGAACAAATGCTCCATTTTTACAGCACGGCATAAAAGAGGAGGAGCAGGAGGAGGAGGAAATGTGGACTTTTTGGTGGCTTGGGCTTCTGTTGTTGATCGCTTCGCTATCAACGTAGCAGTACTGAAATTTACCGCATTCCTCGGAGTCCGATGTGGAAGAAGTTCAGAGATTACCAGACGACTGACTGTAATACCTCCAGTAGCTTCAATATTTAACTTCATGGTGAGATCCCAGTAGTGCACTTTTACGCCGCACGTAGCTCAAGCAGAAAAATTACCCTTGTTAAAGTCACGAATTTTCTTCACTCTTGTTATTATAATTACAATAGTATGTTAGCTAAGATCGAGCGCTTGTTTTCCTTGAGATCACCTGAAAAGCGTATCGCCTGAGTTTTAGCATAAGTTCCTTCTGTTCAAAAATTAAATGCCATTTACGTCTTTACTACAACGGTTCGCACCACAGCAGGTTAGATGGACCAGGTGGCTGGCCAATGCTTTCCAAGTTAAATGCGGGGATAAAGCTCTTGTCCCGTATTATTGCTGAGTGGATGTACGCGTAACGCACAGCATAAAACGTATCCCCATGATCGTACTTGATTGTACTCGAGATAGATTGGGTTCTACTGCACGTGAAACGAAATCCAATGTGGTTCCAGAAAGCGCGGATGATTACATAGTGTAATGTTTACATGAGGTTTATTCTTATGATGAACCGAGTATAGTAGCAGGGTTAAAGAAACGGGTAATGCTAAGGGGGCAAGGTGAGGGAAGGGGAGAACTACTGATTCCAACAAATCAGCGGTTTGTTGGTTTGTACGCCCAGGACAGCAACACAAAACTCATTTTCAAACAGATAGTTTTGAAATACAAGCATACGTCAATTCTTTGTTCCCGTTATATTATGTTCTATCAATATTTTCAATTGCAAAAACGGTAGACGTAGATATCCACGTTAATACATTTTCATAATGTACAAACATAGTGTTAAATGAAGCGAGATCAATATTAAATTGACTTTTAACACGAAGACGAGGCAAAAATTATTCAGGTCATTTCAGATGACCTTCGTATGACAAGCATATCTATGTTTAACGTCACCACCTCTCTTTAAATGAATTGAAGTTACGTAAAATAACTAAGAAATGAAAATATTAACTTTCTGTAAATTCTGACTTTAAATAACTAGCAGTGACTGCAACGTTAAAGAAAACTGAGGTTTCTTTCTGTGAACTACATTTCGTTTCATTCTACTGACAACTTTTTTACGTAATTTGCTGAACAATTTCTGCAGCAACTTTTAAATAGCTACAGCCCACAGTTAGCTTGGAAGGCAGTACTTTTGGTAATCTATAACTTGACCGCCAAATTTAATGTTGTTTCCTTTCAGAAAAGAATATGTAGTTTATAACCTAATGGGTCTGGGAGGTACATTACAGGACAGTTTACTAACGATTCTCTAGTAACGTACGGATATTTGCTGTATAAAGTCGTTTTTCTTTAATAATAAGAAATTGCTGGTAAATATGAGCAGACCCGACCTTCTGCAGACTCTGCCGTATTTATGCCCAACGAAAAAGTGTTTTGTTCGCTACACTTTTAGCCAAATCAGTGAAATTGGAACGCAGGAAAACTATATCGAATTTAAGACCTAAATTATTTAACGTATCAAATAAGCCATCACACCCGTAGCTTCAGGAAAAACTGCATAGACGTGATGGTAAATCGTTAAAGGCAATTAAAATATTCCGAGCACAGAAGAAACCAATTCCACAAATTTACTAAATCTGAGTTACAAACAGCAAAAGTCTGCAAACACATTCCCTTTGGAAGGATAGGTAATTACACTTACAAGAATATTCGTGAACTAGGAAGTCGAGTTAAGGGTAAGAATGAGCGAATCATTAGATACCAAAAAAATTATAAGATAAAAATTGTTTTATTTCACCTTGGCCTGGTGGTACATCAACCTTCTACTGCTACTATTAAAAAAAAAGGTCGTAGGTTGAGGATGTTCTTTATTAACTTAAGAACATCGCGTTTCACCCGGATAGCGCATCAACAGGTTATGTTACAACATCATACAATGTCTTCGCATAGACTATACGTAATTATGTATACTATATACAGTGTGTTTCACTAAATGTGTTTGCCTCTGTATCTTACGAAGTAATAGGCGACGGAAATATTTATGCGGTAGGTCACCATAAGAAACGTTATACTGTCTGCGGAGCTATGGACATAGTTTATTGTTTTGTTATCCAAAGAGTTACAGCAAAAAGATACAATTTTTTAAATGGAACAGTAGTTGTTTCTATCATGCACTGGTATCAGTAACACCAGTTTTGTGGACATCAGTTTCAATTACACTCCTATCACTTTTAGTTTGGGAGCTACAACCCTTCAACATTTCAGGTGCAGATACCACACACACTGCGCATAGAGCAATGCGCCGCGAGAAGATTCCTCGATGCACTGTTAGACTGCCGACTGTCGCCGCACACGTATACCCAACAGTTCGAGCCACACAAACAAACGGGGCTCAATATACCACAGTTACTGATATCGGGTGAAGATGGCATACGCGAACTACGAGTACGTTGACATGTTGCTGATGCTCGGCGAGTGCCGACACGGTGCCACTGAAACAGCCACGGCGTACGCCGTGAGACATCCAAGGCGAAGAGCTCCGGCAGCCGTTACGTTCTTACGTGCCCAACAACGACTTCGGGTAACAGGCAGCTTGGTGATGCGGCACAGTATCAGACGAAGAACTGCAAGAAGTGAGGAGACGGAGGTGTTTATTTTAGTGGCAGTACACCACAATCCTCATGCCAGCTTACGAGCCGTTGCTGCAGTCGCTGGTGTCAGTCTCACATCTGTGTGACGTATAGTACACGGGCACACGTCCCACCCGTACCGCCTGTCACTGACCCAGCAGCTGCATGGGAACGATACCCGTGCGAGAGTTACATTCTGACAATGGTCCATGAATAATTTCTCGCTAGAGTCTTTACAAGGTGTTGTGTTCTCTGATGAGTTCACGTTCGCAAATTATGGTGCAGTGAATCGCCATAACGTGCACTACTGGGCCGCAGACAATCCTTGGTGGGTACGACCTGTCGACCGCCAACGTAGGTGGTCTGTTAATGTATGGTGTGGAATCCTTGGGGATGAAATCATTAGTCCACGCTACTTCCCAGGTACACTGACATCGCAGGTTTATAATCGACAGTTTGGGTGGTCTCCTTGAACATGTGTGTCTACACACGGGAGTCCATATGTGGATGCAGCACGATGGTCACCCTGCCCATTCTGCGTGTGATGTTGTGGAAGAGCTAAACAACAGGTTTGCAGAAAGGTGGCTGGGGCCCCATGCTCCTAATTCAGCGCAAGGTCGCCTGACTTAACACCATTAGATTTCCAGAATGAGATTTTTCACTCTGCAGAGGAGTGTGTGCTCATATGAAACTTCGTGGCAGATTAAAACTGTGTGCAGGACAGAGGTTCGAACTCGGGACCTTTGCCTTCCGCATGCATTAGGTTTCTTTTTGTGGAGATATCTAAAGGATCGTGTTTCTGTCACTGAGCCCACATCCCCAGATATCTAAAACGGCGCATCGAGGACGCACGTTGCTCCGTGACACCGGTGATCTTACACCTCGTCCGCAGGTCCTTTAGAATGCGCATTGCATTGTGCATTCAAGAACATGGACACATATTTGAACATCTCATTTAAATCAACTTCCCACCACCAGAACATCCATCACCCGTCACACAGCCATGTACACTCCTGGAAATTGAAATAAGAACACCGTGAATTCATTGTCCCAGGAAGGGGAAACTTTATTGACACATTCCTGGGGTCAGATACATCACATGATCACACTGACAGAACCACAGGCACATAGACACAGGCAACAGAGCATGCACAATGTCGCCACTAGTACAGTGTATATCCACCTTTCGTAGCAATGCAGGCTGCTATTCTCCCATGGAGACGATCGTAGAGATGCTGGATGTAGTCCTGTGGAACGGCTTGCCATGCCATTTCCACCTGGCGCCTCAGTTGGACCAGCGTTCGTGCTGGACGTGCAGACCGCGTGAGACGACGCTTCATCCAGTCCTAAACATGCTCAATGGGGGACAGATCCGGAGATCTTGCTGGCCAGGGTAGTTGAGCACGTTGGGTGGCACGGGATACATGCGGACGTGCATTGTCCTGTTGGAACAGCAAGTTCCCTTGCCGGTCTAGGAATGGTAGAACGATGGGTTCGATGACGGTTTGGATGTACCGTGCACTATTCAGTGTCCCCTCGACGATCACCAGTGGTGTACGGCCAGTGTAGGAGATCGCTCCCCACACCATGATGCCGGGTGTTGGCCCTGTGTGCCTCGGTCGTATGCAGTCCTGATTGTGGCGCTCAACTGCACGGCGCCAAACACGCAAACGACCATCATTGGCACCAAGGCAGAAGCGACTCTCATCGCTGAAGACGACACGTCTCCATTCGTCCCTCCATTCACGCCTGTCGCGACACCACTGGAGGCGGGCTGCACGATGTTGGGGCGTGAGCGGAAGACGGCCTAACGGTGTGCGGGACCGTAGCCCAGCTTCATGGAGACGGTTGCGAATGGTCCTCGCCGATACCCCAGGAGCAACAGTGTCCCTAATTTGCTGGGATGTGGCGGTGCGGTCTCCTACGGCACTGCGTAGGATCCTACGGTCTTGGCGTGCATCCGTGCGTCGCTGCGGTCCGGTCCCAGGTCGACGGGCACGTGCACCTTCCGCCGACCACTGGCGACAACATCGATGTACTGTGGAGACCTCACGCCCCACGTGTTGAGCAATTCGGCGGTACGTCCACCCGGCCTCCCGCATGCCCACTATACGCCCTCGCTCAAAGTCCGTCAACTGCACATACGGTTCACGTCCACGCTGTCGCGGCATGCTACCAGTGTTAAAGACTGCGATGGAGCTCCGTATGCCACGGCAAACTGGCTGACACTGACGGCGGCGGTGCACAAATGCTGCGCAGCTAGCGCCATTCGACGGCCAACACCGCGGTTCCTGGTGTGTCCGCTGTGCCGTGCGTGTGATCATTGCTTGTACAGCCCTCTCGCAGTGTCCGGAGCAAGTATGATGGGTCTGACACACCGGTGTCAATGTGTTCTTTTTTCCATTTCCAGGAGTGTATTATGTACAACGTGTGGTATTTGCCCCAGAAATTTTGAAGGATTGTAGCTTCCAAACTAAAAGTGATAGGAATATAATTTAAATTGATGTGTACATAGCTGGTGTTACTGATTCCAGTGCATGACAGAAACAACTATAGTTCCATTTTAAAAAATGTATCTTTTTGCAGTAACTCTTTGGATAATAGCACAATAAACTACGTTCATAGCTCCGAAGACAGTGTTTCTTATGATGACCTACCGCAATAAATATTTCCGTCACCTATTACTTCGTAAGTTACAGAGGCAAACACACTTAGTCTAACACCCTGCATAAATGCGGACCGCCCTCTGGGACCGTTGTAGCTTACGCTTTGCGCTCGAGGTCCAGTTCTGCGCTGCTATGCCTGTCGTCGCTTCTATGAGGTTGCCTTTTCGTATGTTTTATGCGGCATTGTGCCTTCTTGACGGATGCTTTATGGCAGACCATTTCTGATCATTTAACATGACCTAATTATGTTTTTTAAATAGTAAATTTTTGACAACGGAAGTGCCTATGATAGTGACAACAGACAAAAAAAAAAAAAAAAAAAAAGATGCCTTGCTTATTCTGATCGCATCCTCTTTAATAAACTAATTAACGTTGCTGACTTTTCAACGAAATTTCATTTACACAAAGCTCATGTTAGGAGTTACTCTCTAATGCTGGTAACATTCGAATGTTTGCTGTAAATAACAACCACAGAACGTTTGTTCGAAACATATAATGTGTGCAAAAGGGGAATAAGTGGATTCGTGAAATACTACCGTTCCAGCACCTGAATATGGCGAAAACCCCTGAGAAAAATGGGACAACAACTGGAATCATAAAAGCAGGAGCGGAAAGTGTTAAAATCAAATCTTGCACAGTTATTCACAGGAAGTTCGTGTTTGATGACAACCCCAGATAACGGGAAATATAGTGTAATAGTTTTAATTCACAAGAAAGGGAGGACAGAAGATGTGAAGAACTGTAGGCTAGTTACTCTTCCGTTAGTGATACACAAAAGTTTCTCAATATATTTTGCTAATCGGAAGAAAAACGAACAAGCGTGCTTTAGAACTTGCTATAATACAACGGAGCTATAAACAATCTATAAACAGTGTGTATTAGTTGCCAGTTTTTGTGTGGTGTATAAAGTGCCAGAAAGCGTTTCACTCTGTCATAGTAACATATATGAGGGCGGCACCTGTGAACCAAACAGTAGAATTGTCTACGTTAGTTTGTCGAAGAATGTATACCAGAAGGCTACAGATTCCACCACAATACAAGCGAGTGAAAAGTTCATATATGAAAAACGAGTTTGGGAATGTGATTGCATTTTACGAAAAATGTTTTTGTAGCCTTCAAGCAAGTCTTCAGATTATTATACTGCGATGAAGAAAAGATGCGCAAAAATGAATCTTTTCTGAACAATACTCATATATAAAAGTAACATTCATTTTAGTGAATGTTGTATGGAACTAATAGAACAAATGTGAGAGTGGCCCTGAATACTAATTAGAGTAAGAGCAAATTTACGTACTACCAGACCGACAGTACTAGATAGCAAATATTAATAAGAAATCTGTGGATACTGTTGGCGAATTGGTATACTTAACACAAATCAAAACGACATTCGGAAATTTATTTAAAATGCAAACAGAAGACTAAAATAGTTTGTATGTACATTTGGGAAATTAAATACTAAATAAGAAGTAAGTTCCCAAAGTGACTTTAAACGGAAAGATCACAAAACAATGCATACTCCCGGTATTACCTTACGGAAGTATACACTCCTGGAAATGGAAAAAAAAAACACATTGACACCGGTGTGTCAGACCCACCATACTTGCTCCGGACACTGCGAGAGGGCTGTACAGGCAATGATCACACGCACGGCACAGCGGACACACCAGGAACCGCGGTGTTGGCCGTCGAATGGCGCCAGCTTCGCAGCATTTGTGCACCGCCGCCGTCAGTGTCAGCCAGTTTGCCGTGGCATACGGAGCTCCATCGCAGTCTTTAACACTGGTAGCATGCCGCAACAGCGTGGACGTGAACCGTATGTGCAGTTGACGGACTTTGAGCGAGGGCGTATAGTGGGCATGCGGGAGGCCGGGTGGACGTACCGCCGAATTGCTCAACACGTGGGGCGTGAGGTCTCCACAGTACATCGATGTTGTCGCCAGTGGTCGGCGGAAGGTGCACGTGCCCGTCGACCTGGGACCGGACCGCAGCGACGCACGGATGCACGCCAAGACCGTAGGATCCTACGCAGTGCCGTAGGGGACCGCACCGCCACTTCGCAGCAAATTAGGGACACTGTTGCTCCTGGGGTATCGGCGAGGACCATTCGCAACCGTCTCCATGAAGCTGGGCTACGGTCCCGCACACCGTTAGGCCGTCTTCCGCTCACGCCCCAACAGCGTGCAGCCCGCCTCCAGTGGTGTCGCGACAGGCGTGAATGGAGGGACGAATGGAGACGTGTCGTCTTCAGCGATGAGAGTCGCTTCTGCCTTGGTGCCAATGATGGTCGTATGCGTGTTTGGCGCCGTGCAGGTGAGCGCCACAATCAGGACTGCATACGACCGAGGCACACAGGGCCGACACCCGGCATCATGGTGTGGGGAGCGATCTCCTACACTGGCCGTACACCACTGGTGATCGTCGAGGGGACACTGAATAGTGCACGGTACATCCAAACCGTCATCGAACCCATCGTTCTACCATTCCTAGACCGGCAAGGGAACTTGCTGTTCCAACAGGACAATGCACGTCCGCATGTATCCCGTGCCACCCAACGTGCTCTAGAAGGTGTAAGTCAACTACCCTGGCCAGCAAGATCTCCGGATCTGTCCCCCATTGAGCATGTTTGGCACTGGATGAAGCGTCGTCTCACGCGGTCTGCACGTCCAGCACGAACGCTGGTCCAACTGAGGCGCCAGGTGGAAATGGCATGGCAAGCCGTTCCACAGGACTACATCCAGCATCTCTACGATCGTCTCCATGGGAGAATAGCAGCCTGCATTGCTGCGAAAGGTGGATATACACTGTACTAGTGCCGACATTGTGCATGCTCTGTTGCCTGTGTCTATGTGCCTGTGGTTCTGTCAGTGTGATCATGTGATGTATCTGACCCCAGGAATGTGTCAATAAAGTTTCCCCTTCCTGGGACAATGAATTCACGGTGTTCTTATTTCAATTTCCAGGAGTGTAGTATGGGCGATAAATAGTCATAGGGTTCTAAAATTGAACGCTGTTCAACAAGTAATGCAAATGTGCAAGCTGGATCAAACAGAAATGGATGGGAAAACGAACAAGTAAACGGCACTGTTGATTTGGCGGTGTGGCTGTGAAATAAAGCAGGCTCCTGTGTGACGTCATCCAGCAACGCCAACAGAGAACAGTATCGCCCTAGCAGTGGCTCATTACACAATCGCCTCTCTCTCTACGATGACTGTGGTTCCGGCGCCTCAGCTAAATGCTGACTTTAGTGTGGTGCATGACTCATGTCCCCTGAGCTGTCTAGCAGGGCGCACGCAGTTGACGTAATGGCAGTGACCCATCGCCCCGCATAGATGGACGGTGAACTGCTTCGCATGGCCCATGCTGACCCGATGATGTGGCAGCAGCTCCAACTGACCTGCTTTTCGGGTCGTCTGCTCTGCCGCTGAGCCAAACTGTGGTCCATTAAGAGCATTACCGAAGGCGCCCTAAGCGTCACAGCCTCAAAGCAGTAGAGGTGCTATATTAACACAAATCTCTATACTATGAAATGAATTGGTATTTATAAGCTCTCCGGTTGTGCTTGGGTTATTTCAATATGACTGTGTACCATAAATAAAGGTACTTGTTAATAAATAAGAAACTATCAGCCTTGATTGCAGTAATGTAACCAACCTTTAACTAGGTTTCAGCCCAAATAATTGAGCCCTCTTTAGAAGATATACCTGAATTTATAATTTTTCTAAGAGGGCATGGTCTACAAGTAAAACTAAAACAACCTGAATAGGAAAAGTCACATTTTAAAAATGCGGTACATAAGTACTATCTCAGCACCAAGGCTTAAGCTCTGGCGTGCGCCTCGTCTGCATGGACGCCGTGCGGTGGGCCTCGGGAGCTCACGTGAAACTAAGTAGGAGCGTATATAACGCGCTGCAAATCAACATGGCGAGGACATTGCGCATGTCTCACTGAGACCATGACTGTCAAAGATAAAGACCAAGGCTGTTATATCTTAAAACTTATAGAAAGGTTGAAAATCTTCAACATAAAGCCTCTGCACCAGGTTATCACTAAAATGTGACAAACAATGCATAGATTTATATAATTTCGAACACACTACCCCGAGTTACACTATTAGAATATATTGGCCCTTTCACAACGAATGCTGCATAACGCACCCATCGTTATTAATGAGAGATAACATAAGACATAAAACAGCGAAACTGTAGTATGTAAACGCCATAATGCAATAATCTCGGTTGACCTGTACACAGGTGGTCGGGTAGGTGTTTTCATCAGTTGATGTAGATATGCTACTTATTGCTGACACGGACTGAATGAAGAATATTGTCAACATCAACAACATCAACATCATCATTTAAGACTGATTATGCCTTTCAGCGTTCAGTCTGGAGCATAGCCCCCCTTATACAGTTCCTCCATGATCCCCTATTCAGTGCTAACATTGGTGCCTCTTCTGATGTTAAACCTATTACTTCAAAATCATTCTTAACCGAATCCAGGTACCTTCTCCTCGGTCTGCCCCGACTCCTCCTACCCTCTACTGCTGAATCCATGAGTCTCTTGGGTAACCTTGCTTCTCCCATGCGTGTAACATGACCCCACCATCTAAGCCTGTTCGCCCTGACTGCTACATCTATAGAGTTCATTCCCAGTTTTTCTTTGATTTCCTCATTGTGGACACCCTCCTGCCATTGTTCCCATCTACTAGTACCTGCAATCATCCTAGCCACTTTCATATCCGTAACCTCAACCTTGTTGATAAGGTAACCTGAATCCACCCAGCTTTCGCTCCCATACAACAAAGTTGGTCGAAAGATTGAACGGTGCACAGATAACTTAGTCTTGGTACTGACTTCCTTCTTGCAGAAGAGAGTAGATCGTAGCTGAGCGCTCACTGCATTAGCTTTGCTACACCTCGCTTCCAGTTCTTTCACTATGTTGCCATCCTGTGAGAATATGCATCCTAAGTACTTGAAACCGTCCACCTGTTCTAACTTTGTTCCTCCTATTTGGCACTCAATCCGTTTATATTTCTTTCCCACTGACATTACTTTCGTTTTGGAGATGCTAATCTTCATACCATAGTCCTTACATTTCAGATCTAGCTCTGAAATATTACTTTGCAAATTTTCAATCGAATCTTCCATCACAACTAAGTCATCCGCATATGCAAGACTGCTTATTTTGTGTTCACATATTTTAATCTCACCCAGCCAGTCTATTGTTTTCAACATATGATCCATAAATAATATGAACAACAGTGGAGACAGGTTGCAGCCTTGTCTTACCCCTGAAACTACTCTGAACCATGAACTCAATTTACCGTCAACTCTAACTGCTGCCTGACTATCCATGTAAAGACCTTTAATTGCTTGCAAAAGTTTGCCTCCTATTCCATAATCTTGTAGAACAGACAATAACTTCCTCCTAGGAACCCGGTCATATGCCTTTTCTAGATCTATAAAGCAAAGATACAATTCCCTGTTCCACTCATAACACTTCTCCATTATTTGCCGTAAGCTAAAGATCTGGTCCTGACAACCTCTAAGAGGCCTAAACCCACACTGATTTTCATCCAATTGGTCCTCAACTAATACTCGCACTTTCCTTTCAACAATACCTGCGAAGATTTTACCCACAACGCTGATTAAAGAGATACCTCTGTAGTTGTTACAATCTTTTCTGTTTCCATGTTTAAAGATTGGTGTGATTACTGCTTTTGTCCAGTCTGATGGAACCTGTCCCGACTCCCAGGCCATTTCAATTATCCTGTGTAGCCATTTAAGACCTGACATTCCACTGTATTTGATGAGTTCCGACTTAATTTCATCCACCCCAGCCGCTTTATTGCACTGCAATCTATTGACCATTTTTTCCACTTCCTCAAATGTGATCCTATTTCCATCATTCCTATCCCATACTACCTCGAAATCTGAAACATTACTGATCGCATTTTCACCTACATTGAGCAACTCTTCAAAATATTCCCTCCATCTGCCCAAGGCATCCACAGGATTCACCAGCAGTTTTCCTGACCTGTCCAAAATACTTGTCATTTCCTTCTTACCTCCCTTTCTAAGACTGCTAATTACACTCCAGAATGGTTTTCCAGCAGCTTGACCCATAGTCTCCAACCTGTTTCCAAAGTATTCCCACGATTTCTTCTTCGATCCTGCAATTATCTGTTTGGCTTTGTTTCTTTCTTCAACATAACTTTCTCTATCTACCTGGGTTCTGGTATGTAGCCATTTTTGATACGCCTTCTTTTTCCTTTTACAGGCTGCCTTGACTGTATCATTCCACCAAGCTGTTTGCTTCATCCTACTTTTACACACTACTGTTCCAAGACATTCCTTAGCCACTTCTAGTACTGTGTCCCTGTACCTTGTCCATTCCTTTTCCAATGACTGTAACTGACTACATTCAACTAACTGGTACCTTTCTGAGATCGCTGTTATGTACTTGTGCCTGATTTCCTTATCCTGAAGTTTCTCCACTCTTATCCTCCTACATATGGACCTGACCTCCTGCACTTTCGGCCTCACAATCCCAATTTCACTGCAGATTAAATAATGATCAGTGTCATCAAAGAATCCCCTGAATACACGTGTGTCCCTCACAGCCTTCCTGAATTCCTGATCTGTTATTATATAGTCAATGACAGTTCTGGTTCCCCTGCCTTCCCAAGTATACCGGTGAATGTTCTTATGTTTAAAAAAGGAGTTTGTGATTACTAAGCCCATACTGGCACAGAAATCCAAGAGTTGTTTCCCGTTCCTGTTGGCCTCCATATCCTCTCCAAATTTACCCATAACCTTTTCATACCCTTCTGTTCGATTTCCAATCCTGGCATTAAAATCACCCATGAGCAGAACACTGTCCTTGTCCTTTACTCTAACAACTACATCACTGAGTGCCTCATAAAAACTATCCATCTTATCTTGATCTGTCCCTTCACAATGCGAATATACTGACACAATCCTAATTTTCTTGCTAGACACTGTCAAATCTATCCACATCAGTCGTTACATACCTTATTGCAACTACGCTGGGTTCCATTTCTTTCCTGATGTAAAGCCCTACACCGCATTGTGCTATTCCTGATTTGACTCCTGACAGGTAGACCTTGTATTCTCCCACTTCCTCTTCTTTCTCACCTCTTACCCGAATGTCACTAACAGCAAAAACGTCCAGCCCCATCTTACTTGCAGCCTCTGCCAGCTCTACCTTCTTCCCAGAGTAGCCCCCATTGATATTAATAGCTCCCCATCTCATTACCATTTATTTGCCAAGTCGTATCTTAGGAGTCCCTGGTTTGTCAGTTAGAGGTGGGACTCCGTCACCTCCAAAGGTCCGAGGCATTTTGCTCTGATTATTGCCAGCATGATATTTAAAGTACCAGGGAAGCAGGTTGCTAGCCTTACTTGCCCCGAGTCCCATTGGGTTTTACCCCTAACGGCTGAGGGACTAACCGGTGGATTTGGTAGTCTTTGCCGTATGAGCACAAAGGTGACCACGACTCAGAATATGTCTGAGATGCCCAGCCTTATTCCAAAGTAACTGGTGTCCCGACTGTCGGGACCACTTACTTGGCCACTCATACGTTGCCCGTGGTTCATGAACTAGGACATGACTACAGGAACCCACACCATGAACCACGAAGAATATTGTCAAGATAAAATTTTTATCTTATTACTAAAAATAACGTGTGAGTGAACGAACAACGCAACTTCATCGCCATGTAATAGCAAATGATCAGACAGGTCAAATTACGTTTCACGTGTAAAAAATGTGGTAATCGCGCGAACGGACCTGCAACGCCCTTTCATCGCCCGACAGAGGTCAATTTCACTACGCGCTACAAAAGAAAGTTATCGCCTCTTATATTAAAGGCTATTGTTAAATAGATATGACATGATAAAAACGTGCGTGACCCGAAAAGACTCACATGAAAATTTTTATGGACACTTGTCATGGGAGAATAGCATGCTCATCACAGGGAAGAATTAAAAAGAAATAAAAGATAGCTACTAATATGCCAATGTGCATGCCATAAATGGACAAGGTTGAAGTCATATCTGGATTGCAACACAAATAAATATAAAGGGAATTAAATCTCAAAAGGTCGAGACGTACCAGCTAAACTTCATCCTCTCACCTGAGGCTCCATTTCACCGCTCGTGTGCTCGTAACCACGCATATGAATATGATTGTCTATGGGACAGAGGTGGGCACCTTAATTATTTAAAAACTATGTGTGTCACATTAAGTAAGCACCGTATGTTGAAAGACCACCTGAGGGGAATCATATACCAAAATGAGACGTGCTCAAATGCACGCATGCTAGCCACTACCTTGTTGTTGTTGTTGTTGTTGTCTTCAGTCCTGAGACTGGTTTGATGCAGCTCTCCATGCTAATCTATCCGGTGCAAGCTTCTTCACCTCCCAGTACCTACTGCAACCTACATCCTTCAGAATCTGCTTAGTGTGTTCATCTCTTGGTCTCCCCCTACGATTTTTACCCTCCACGTTGCCCTCCAATACTAAATTGGTGATCCCTTGATGCCTCAGAACATGTCCTACCAACCGATCCCTTCTTCTGGTCAAGTTGTGCCACAAACTTCTCTTCTCCCCAATCCTGTTCAATACTTCCTCATTAGTTATGTGATCTACCCATCTAATCTTCAACATTCTTCTGTAGCACCACATTTCGAAAGCTTCTATTCTCTTCTTGTCCAAACTATTTACCGTCCATGTTTCACTTCCATACATGGCTACACTCCATACAAATACTTTCAGAAATGACTTCCTGACACTTAAATCTATACTCGATGTTAACAAATTTCTCTTCTTCAGAAACGCTTTCCTTGCCATTGCCAGTCTACATTTTATATCCTCTCTACTTCGACCATCATCAGTTATTTTGCTCCCCAAATAGGAAAACTCCTTTACTACTTTAAGTGTCTCATTTCCTAATCTAATTCCCTCAGCATCACCCGACTTAATTCCACTACATTCCATTATCCTCGTTTTGCTTTTGTTGATGTTCATCTTATATCCTCCCTTCAAGATACCATCCATTCCGTTCAACTGCTCTTCCAAGTCCTTTGCTGTCTCTGACAGAATTACAAAGTCATCGGCAAACCTCAAAGTTTTTATTTCTTCTCCATGGATTTTAATACCTACTCCGAAATTTTCTTTTGTTTACTTTACTGCTTGCTCAATATACAGATTGAATAAGATCGGGGAGAGGCTACAACCCTGTCTTACTCCCTTCCCCACCGCTGCTTCCCTTTCATGTGCCTCGACTCTTATAACTGCCATCTGGTTTCTGTACAAATTGTAAATAGCCTTTCGCTCCCTGTATTTTACCCCTGCCACCTTTAGAATTTGAAAGAGAGTATTCCAGTCAACATTGTCAAAAGCTTTCTCTAAGTCTACAAATGCTAGAAACGTAGGTTTGCCTTTCCTTAATCTTTCTTCTAAGATAAGTCGTAAGGTCAGTATTGCCTCACGTGTTCCAGTATTTCTACGGAATCCAAACTGATATTCCCCGAGGTTGGCTTCTACTAGTTTTTCCATTCGTCTGTAAAGAATTCGTGTTAGTATTTTGCAGCTGTGGCTTATTAAACTGATTGTTCGGTAATTTTCACATCTGTCAAGACCTGCTTTCTTTGGGATTGGATTTATTATATTCTTCTTGAAGTCTGAGGGTATTTCACCTGTCTCATACATTTTGCTCACCAGATGGTAGAGTTTTGTCCGGACTGGCTCTCCCAAGGCCGTCAGTAGTTCCAATGGAATGTTGTCTACTTCGGGGGCCTTGTTTCGACTCAGGTCTTTCAGTGCTCTGTCAAACTCTTCACGCAGTATCGTATCTCCCATTTCATCTTCATCTACATCCTCTTCCATTTCCATAATATTGTCCTCAAGTACATCGCCCTTGTATAGACCCTCTATATACTCCTTCCACCTTTCTGCTTTCCCTTCTTTGCTTAGAACTGGGTTTCCGTCTGAGCTCTTGATGTTCATACAAGTGGTTCTCTTATCTACAAAGGTCTCTTTAATTTTCCTGTAGGCAGTATCTATCTTACCCCTAGTGAGATAAGCCTCTACATCCTTACATTTGTCCTCTAGTCATCCCTGCTTAGCCATTTTGCACTTCCTGTCGATCTCATTATTGAGACGTTTGTATTCCTTTTTGCCTGCTTCATTAACTGCATTTTTATATTTTCTCCTTTCATCAATTAAACTCAATATTTCTTCTGTTACCCAAGGATTTCTATTAGCCCTCGTCTTTTTACCTACTTGATCCTCTGCTGCCTTCACTACTTCATCCCTCAAAGCTACCCATTCCTCTTCTACTGTATTTCTTTCCCCCATTCCTGTCAATTGTTCCCTTATGCTCTCCCTGAAACTCTGTACAACCTCTGGTTCTTTCAGTTTATCCAGGTCCCATCTCCTTAATTTCCCACCTTTTTGCAGTTTCTTCAGATTTAATCTACAGGTCATAACCAATATATTGTGGTCAGAGTCCACATCCGCCCCTGGAAATGTCTTACAATTTAAAACCTGGTTCCTAAATCTCTGTCTTACCATTATATAATCTATCTGATACCTTTTGGTATCTCCAGGGTTCTTCCATGTATACAACCTTCTATCATGATTCTTAAACCAAGTGTTAGCTATGATTAAGTTGTGCTCTGTGCAAAATTCTTCCAGGCGGCTTCCTCTTTCTTTTCTTAGCCCCAATCCATATTCACCTACTACGTTTCCTTCTCTCCCTTTTCCTACACTCGAATTCTAGTCACCCATGACTATTAAATTTTCGTCTCCCTTCACAATCTGAATAATTTCTTTTATTTCATCATACATTTCTTCAATTTCTTCGTCATCTGCAGAGCTAGTTGGCATATAAACTTGTACTACTGTAGTAGGTGTGGGCTTCGTATCTATCGTGGCCACAATAATGCGTTCACTATGCTGTTTGTAGTAGCTTACCCTCATTCCTATTTTCCTATTCATTATTAAACCTACTCCTGCATTACCCCTATTTGACTTGGTGTTTATAACCCTGTAGTCACCTGACCAGAAGTCTTGTTCCTCCTGCCACCGAACTTCACTAATTCCCACTATATCTAACTTTAATCTTTCCTTTTCCCTTTTTAAGTTTTCTAACCTACCTGCCCGATTAAGGGATCTGACATTCCACGGTCCGATCCGTAGAACGCCAGTTTTCTTTCTCCTGATAACGACATCCTCTTGAGTAGTCCCCGCCCGGAGATCCGAATGGGGGACTATTTTACCTCCGGAATATTTTACCCAAGAGGACGCCATCATCATTTAATCATACAGTAAAGCTGCATGCCCTCGGGAAAAATTACGGCCGTAGTTTCCCCTTGCTTTCAGCCGTTCGCAGTACCAGCACAGCAAGGCCGTTTTGGTTATTGTTACAAGGCCAGATCAGTGAATCATCCAGACTGTTGCCCTTGCAACTACTGAAAAGGCTGCTGCCCCTCTTCAGGAACCACACGTTTGTCTGGCCTCTCAACAGATACCTCTCCGTTGTGGTTGTACCTAAGGTACGGCTATCTGTATCTCTTAGGCACGCAAGCCTCCCCACCAACGGCAAGGTCCATGGTTCATGGGGGGGAGTCACTACCTTAAGGGATGTCTAAAGTAAAGTACATCAAACACCGACAATGTGTGTCACACCGCCACCGAAATACTGCTCGGCTCCTGCCAATGAACCATTATCTGGTCATGATATTCTAAAGAATGGCATAAAACATTGAAAAAATTCTTGTTTTTTAACTGAAGATGAGGTTATCCTTATGAAATTGCAGATGTTTAAAAATCTCCATTTCTTCTAGGATGTCTAATCTAGTACCTTTAATCTCCTTGTGAAGTAGCTCCCTGCTAGTTAGGGGATTAGGTAAATGTGCCATTTGGATCAGGTGTTCGGCGAAGAAGGAACCTCGTGTGCCGTCACCACTTTTGTTTGGAATGTGCTCTTCATATTTAGTAGCAAATGGCTCTGCCTGTTTGACCTATATTGTAGTTCGGGCAAACCCCACAGGTGATTTTATAAACCCCAGAGTGAAATAGTTTGTCATGTGATAATTGCAATGTATGGACCAAAGTTTTTTTCAGATTATTTTTGGTTGAAAATGCTACCTTAAACCCATGATTCTTAAGCATTCGGCCTAATCTGCAAGAAACCCTGCCTATGAAGGGAATAGATAAAATGGCAGCAGGTTCACTTTCTTCCCCGTCATCTAATGTGGATTACGTGTTATTTCTTTTATTTGGTTTCTTATTGTACATTTGCCTCACCAAGTCAGCCTTGTAACCATTATTTCTAGCAATTTCCTCAAGCGTTACTAATTCAGATTGTAAAGCATCTGGAGACAGGGGAATTGTCAGGGCACGATGTATACTGGAATGAAAAAAAGCTAACTTATGAGCATGCGGATGGGCGGAATCGGCCTGTTGGATACTATCAGAGTATGTACTTTTATGAAAAATGCTGAGCACAGTGTGACTATCTGCTATAGGGAGGGTAGGATCTAAATAATTTAAAGATCTGTTCGAGGATTCATTTTCAAGTGTAAAATTAATCTTCTCATGGAGCTCGTTCAATGGCGTCGCCTATTATCACGATTGCTGTATGAGCTGCAATGTTCAAAGTACAAAAATGTACCTGTTAATAATCATACATAATTCTTCAACTTCTAAATAATATATTAGAGAAACTTTCATCTACTTAAGAATTTTTATAACTGCAATGTCGCCAAGTATGCACCGTTATCTGTTCAGATAATCAACAATGGCCTTTCAGTCACATCTCAAAACCTACTGACATGTTCTAGAAAATCTCAAATATCTGTAGCCAAACTTTTGGTATATTTGTAAGACAAAATTAAGTGTTATATTCCCAAAAAGCTCACGAAAATAATTTTTGTTACATCATCCTGAGTGAGGACACAGAGAATTGGCTGTGAAAAAGCTGGGTGCGTGGTGTGTGTCGTGACAGCTCACAATCACAATCTACCAAAAGGATATCCGGAACAAGATTTTAAGACTACTTCTTGCGATGTTTAATCTCAATGTGCAATTCCTTTTGCACCGATTTGTGACTGTTGATGAAATCTGGATGCATCACAATACGCCGTAGTCACACCGGCAGTCAAAACAATAGATTAAAGCTGGTGAAGCTGCACTGAAGAAAGCAAAGACAATTTTGTCATATAGCAAGGCGATGGCCACTTTGTTATGGGATTCCCTAGGTATAATCCTCATGGATTACTCGGAAGAAGACAGAAGAATGACTGCACCCTATTACGCTTCATTGTTACATCGTTTGTAACTTGCATCATCTGAAGAAAGACCCCAGCTGACACGCTAAGAAGTGCTCCTTCAGAAAGGTACTGCACCGTCCCACACATCAGCGATAACAATGGCGAAAATGCATGATCTGAGCTGTGAACTGGCTCTTCATCCGTCCTTTTCACCAGACGTAGTCCCAAGTGACTTCTTTCTGTACCCGAACTTGAAACTTTGGCTTGGTGCGAAGAGATTTGCATGAAATGAGGAATTGATAGTTGAAGTCAACTACACTCCTGGAAATGGAAAAAAGAACACATTGACACCGGTGTGTCAGACCCACCATACTTGCTCCGGACACTGCGAGAGGGCTGTACAAGCAATGATCAAACGCACGGCACAGCGGACACACCAGGAACTGCGGTGTTGGCCGTCGAATGGCGCTAGCTGCGCAGCATTTGTGCACCGCCGCCGTCAGTGTCAGCCAGTTTGCCGTGGCATACGGAGCTCCATCGCAGTCTTTAACACTGGTAGCATGCCGCGACAGCGTGGACGTGAACCGTATGTGCAATTGACGGACTTTGAGCGAGGGCGTATAGTGGGCATGCGGGAGGCCGGGTCGACGTACCGCCGAATTGCTCAACACGTGGGGCGTGAGGTCTCCACAGTACATCGATGTTGTCGCCAGTGGTCGGCGGACTACGGTCCCGCACACCGTTAGGCCGTCTTCCGCTCACGCCCCAACATCGTGCAGCCCGCCTCCAGTGGTGTCACGACAGGCGTGAATGGAGGGACGAATGGAGACGTGTCGTCTTCAGCGATGAGAGTCGCTTCTGCCTTGGTGCCAATGATGGTCGTATGCGTGTTTGGCGCCGTGCAGGTGAGCGCCACAATCAGGACTGCATACGACCGAGGCACACAGGGCCAACACCCGGCATCATGGTGTGGGGAGCGATCTCCTACACTGGCCGTACACCACTGGTGATCGTCGAGGGGACACTGAATAGTGCACGGTACATCCAAACCGTCATCGAACCCATCGTTCTACCATTCCTAGACCGGCAAGGGAACTTGCTGTTCCAACAGGACAATGCACGTCCGCATGTATCCCGTGCCACCCAACGTGCTCTAGAAGGTGTAAGTCAACTACCCTGGCCAGCAAGATCTCCGGATCTGTCCCCCATTGAGCATGTTTGGGACTGGATGAAGCGTCGTCTCACGCGGTCTGCACGTCCATCACGAACGCTGGTCCAACTGAGGCGCCAGGTGGAAATGACATGGCAAGCCGTTCCACAGGACTACATCCAGCATCTCTACGATCGTCTCCACGGGAGAATAGCAGCCTGCATTGCTGCGAAAGGTGGATATACACTGTACTAGTGCCGACATTGTGCATGCTCTGTTGCCTGTGTCTATGTGCCTGTGGTTCTGTCAGTGTGATCATGTGATGTATCTGACCCCAGGAATGTGTCAATAAAGTTTCCCCTTCCTGGGACAATGAATTCACGGTGTTCTTATTTCAATTTCCAGGAGTGTAGTATTTTGCAGGGAAACTAACTTCTCAGTGGGATGAATCGTTAGACCAAGTGAATATCCCTCAAAGCAGACCACGTCAAGGAGACAGGCTTGTTGTTTACGAAACAGAAACTTTTCCTTGATTTTCACCAGACTTATCAAACCACCCTTGCAAATTCGAAATCTGATTTAGAGGTAATTATGGTGGAAAAAACCGCGACCAAGAGAAAGAAAAGCTACAGAAATGAACATTTAATTCAATATCTCTAAGGTGAATAATGAGGCATCTAAGAATAGTAAACATCAACAAAAATGCTGGAATACGCTGGAAGGGGTTACACTAGTCAAAGTACATATTAGAAGTACAAATTCGCAAATAATTTCTTCATCGGGTAAAAGTACGCGCAGAGACTGTCCAAGGTCCCTAATTAGAATCTCGCTCCTGCGTGCGGTGTCAATCTGCCAGGGCGCTTCATTTAAGAGCACATTTCGTTGCAGAGTGAGAAGTTCAATCTGCAGCTAATCTTTTCGCA
This sequence comes from Schistocerca cancellata, assembly GCF_023864275.1. NCBI lineage: Eukaryota > Metazoa > Arthropoda > Insecta > Orthoptera > Acrididae > Schistocerca > Schistocerca cancellata. Next base: position 59,445,361 of record NC_064626.1, on the reverse strand, counting down.
TATCTGAGCGATATTTTCGATTCTGTTTTCCCTCTTCAATTAATGTTATTGGCTCCTGCTTTTGTTTTGCTTATATTGTTCTTATTTCTATAAATTTCATAAACTGTTTGAAAATTTTATCCACTTTCCGCGGTTCTGTGTCCCAGCGCATTCAGTTCTGTGTCAGTGTTCCTATCATATAGCGGTTAGTGGATTATTCTGTCTTGTCATGGCGAAACATTATTATTGCCATGTTTTTGATACTGTGTTTTTGGATGTATGTAAGGAACACATGCTGTTAACTAATTTCTGCACGTATTTCTCGTATTTATAACACAACTTTTAAACGTCCCTATCGACTGAAATCTTCGGATATGCATTACGTGTATACAACAGGTGCTAAATGATGATCTCTGACCGAAACAAGTCGCAAAATAAAAAATAAACTGAACAGCAACTTACTCTGTAACTTTGTGCCATTTCCATTGTTTATAAATGCTGTGGAACATTGTGAAGAAAAATATTTTGTTACAGATAAGAGGGAAGACAGGAGCTGCGGAAGATACAGAAACTTAAGTGAATGGGACAGACAACATTATGGAAAATGGTTTGAGCTGATGAGAGAAGACATAGAAGACTACAGAATGGAAGCTGCATTGGCGACTTGACGAAACACGCTGGAGAAACGAGGATCTGAGAAGCTGATGATTGTATTGTATAGAGAAGTTAAGAAAAAACCCTTGTATTTAACAGTGAATGGTACCTGGCTAGTAATGATGACGCTGATGATGATGGATAACATGTAGAAGTTTATGTAAGGAAGGATGAAATATGTTAGGCTTAATTGCCGTAAGTGCATTACATGAGAGCTTGTGGGGGAGTAGAGCAGATCAAGCTACCATACGGAGTACAGAAAGGATAAACACATCAAAAACGTTTTGCATCACCCCAGTTCCCAGAGCTCCTGAAGATAGACGTTGGCTATAGATATTGTATCACAGACAGAGTCCCTTCAACTGTTCAGAGATGTTACCAGACACGCCCAAAGATGTAAACAACCATGCATGAGGAGCCCCTATTAGAAGGGAGGGGTCCGACTGCCGCTCTGTTCCAGTCATTCAGTCATTCCACCAGGAAGGAGGTACACCGATCATGTTGTCTGTAGTTCAACCATGCCTAGAAACCGCGGTTCGTTCGCGTCCGTGTTGTTGCTTTGTGCCAGGAAGGGCTCTCCACAAGGGAAGTGTCCAGGCGTCTCGGAGTGAACCAAAGCGATGCTGTCCGGACATAGAGGAGATACAGAGAGTCAGGAACCGTCGATCACGTGCCTCGCTCAGGCCGCCCACGGGCTGCTACTGGAGTGGATGACCCGACCGCTTCCTACGGATTATGGCTCGGAGGAACCCTGCCAGTAACGCCACCATATGGGGGTACAGCCACAGGACGTTGTGTTACGACTCAAACAGTGCGCAATAGGCTTCATGAGGTACAACTTCACTCCCGACGTCTATGGCGAGGTACATCTTTGCAACCACGACACCATGCAGCGCGGTACAGATGGGCCCAACAGCATACCAAATGGACCGCTCAGGACTGGCATCACGTTCTCTTGACCGTCGAGTGTAGCATATGCCTTCAACCAGACAATCGTCGGAGACGTATTTGGAGGCAACCCAGATAGGCTGAACGCCTTAGATACGCTGTTCAGCAAGTGCAGCAAGGTCGAGGTTTTGTATCCCGCCTGGAAGGTGGCGCGTTGGTCTGCTCCTGTAAAGTGAAGGGTTGGCCGAATGAGGGAAGCGAGTAGGAGCAGGTAAGGTAAAAATCGCTCGGTACCGCCCTTAGAAATGGTTTTACTACATCACAACTATATTAACTTTAATACATAATAACGTGAATACCTAATTTTGCACTGAGACGCACTTAGGTGCGAAGCCGAATGTATCAAAGCTCACAAAAGTTACACAGGGAAAATCTATAGTGGCTCGCCCACTATGAAATAGAAACAATGTTGCTTGGTCGTCTACTCGGAATAAAAATGGGCTGAATCTTGAGCGGCGCTCGTAGAGCTGCACAGCGCCGGCCACAGGGCGCTATCGTCGGTGTCGATGTCGAAGTGCCAATCTAAGAACATTTACCTACGCCGTAGCATTGATATCACAGGAGGTTCCCTGCTGTTTTGGGGTGATATTATGTGGGGCCGACGTACGCCGATGCTGGTCATGGAAGGCGTCGTAACGGCTGTACGATACGTGAATTCCATCCTCCGACCGATAGTGCAACCATATCGGTAGCACACTGGCGAGTCATTCGTCTTCATGGACGACACTTCGCGCCCCCATCATGACCATCTTGTTGAATGACATCCTTCAGGATAACGAAATCGCTCGACTAGATTGGCCAGCATGTTCTCTTGTCATGAACCCTATCGAACATGCCTGGAATAGATTGAAAAAGGCTCTTTATGGGCGACGTGACCCGGCAACCACTCTGAGGCATCTACGCAGAATCGCCGTTGCGGTGTGGGACAATCTGGACCTACAGTGCCTTGATGAACTTGTGGATAGTGTGCCACGCCGAATACAGTCATGCATCAATGAAAGATGTCGTGCTACTTGGTATTAGAGGTAGCAGTGTGTACAGCAGTCTGGATCACCACCTCTGAAGCTCTCGCTGTAAGGTGGTACAACATGCAATGTGTGGTTTTGATAAGGGAAAAAAAGCAGGGGAGTGGTGCGGGAATGATGTTTATATGATGACTATTCCAATTTTCTGTACAGGTTCTGGAATTCTCGGAACCGAGGTGATGCAAGACATTTTTTTTGTTTGTATAAGGCGATTGAGGTATATCCTCGCTCCTAGTAGTAGTATTTTATCTTGATTTAAAAATTTTCTTGTATCCTTGATGTTGGAAAATGTAGCAGTGATGATTTCTCTCTATGTCCGGTACTCCATCGGAGAATGAAAAAGTGTCGAATCCGGTCATAGCTGTTAAATTTTTTCCGAGATTGTGAGTGCAGATAAAATTGTTTTGTCCTCTATGTTACTTCTACGGAGATAACATTACCAAATGTTATGCTGGAAAACCTTGCGACTAGTTCTTGGTGACAGGTTACACGGTCCGGCTAAGACGACACAAAAGGTGTTGTGCGGGCCAGTAATCTTCTTTTTCTTACCGATAATATCGTCTACTACGGGACCCGCTGTATTCAAGATTCTGCAATTTTATTTGACTTTGCAGCCGGGTCCTTTCTTTCGCCACAGCCGTCAGTTCCCTGAGGTAGGGGAGTCCAGTTCACCCGCTGCCTGCGAATTGTGTAAACTTTTTTTCTTTGTACGACCGTATTTCAACCGTTTGTGTATCGTATTTACTGAGGCGGGTATTGTGACCTAGCGCAACATTTGCTTAAAACAGCGTGGGAAACCACTTGAACTTGTTGGGGTTACAGATTATGCCCGTTGATACGATCCGGGTCTGGTTCGGTTTCCAGTCACGTATGGTACCGCGCTCCGTGTTACACTAGCGTGCAGGTACTGTACCCATGAATGATGCCTTACAATATTCTCCTCTGAACTTTATCATTTCTCTCGCGATTAATACCAATCTCCTAAGCCATACATTAAGATTGTCTGAATGATTGTCGGGTATCTAGCAGGATACGATAGTCGAATGCCCACAATGTTTCGGCGAATGACCCTTCCTCCATCATCAGGTGGCGCTTATGCAATCGTCGTCCGTTCTCTGCCGCTAGTATTTAGCCCTCGCGGGTCAAGGTGCGATGCTGTGCCCGGATAAATACTAGCGGCAGAGAGCAGAGGACCATTGCATCAGCACCACCTGATTGTGGCATCACGGCTGTTCGCCGAAATGTCGTGAGCATTCGACGATGGTATGCTGCTGGGCACCCAAGAACCCTTCAAACACCCAACCACACTTCAGACAGTATATACGGAAAGTCTCAGTTCACAAGAAACTCGTTGTGCGGAAGCTTCAGATTGAGATACAATCCACTTTTAGACGCTTTCCTTCCTAACTGACAACGGCCTTGCCGCAGTGGATACACCAGTTCCCGACAGATCACCGACGTTAGGTGCTGTCAGGCGTGGCCGTCACTTGGATGGATGACAATCCGGGCCGCCATGCGCTGTTGCCATTTCTCGGGGTGCACTCAGCCTCGTGATGACAATTGAGGAGCTACTCGACCGAACAGAAGCGGCTCCGGTCAAAGAAAACCATTATAACGACCGGGAGAGGGGTGTGCTGACCACACGCCCCGCCTATCTGCGTCCTCAGCTGAGGATGACACGGCGGTCGGATGGTCCCGCTGGGCCACTTGTAGCCTGAAGACGGAGTGCTTTGTGAATTCTATTCCCTTTTACTCGTCCTCCGTTCCATAAGATACTCTACCATTCTTGTAACAGTTTCAGAGCTTTTGATACAGGTGTCGAGATGTTCAAAACTGCAGTTACGTTTTAGAAAAAGCTGATTATAGTCGTAAAAATGAAGGATTATTTTCGAATCTGTTTACTTATTCAGATCTCTGAATACTAAACGATACATGCTATATCACTGTCAGTTTGGGTTTGTAATTCATATGAAATAAATTAGGAAGTAATCCGGTTCTGTATTATTTACGTACAACAGATGTATCTTGTAAAAAACCTAACCTTCCATTATATCAATCGATACTCGAGAGGCAGTAAAACCGATGTGTAGTAAAAGCATAACGTTGACGAGAGTGCTGGATTTTTTAAGCCGTGGCTGAGAGAAGGCGTGGCGAGGAAATGAGACGGCAATTCCACCAGCAGCATTGTTCCGCTGGGCGAACAGCAGATAATTACGACTCCTTTCTGCGAGAGGAAACCGCGGTCCAACGCACGGACTTGGAAGGGAAGGAAAAGGCTATAGAACGAAAGGTTTCTCGCCGTGAGGAATGTATTCCGGAGGAAGGAGGCGGCAACTGAATTACAGAGGTAGCACTCGTATCTCTCCTTCGTAATTGCTGCTGCATTACCGTCCGTGATTCTATAAATGTGTCCCTCCGAGAGGTGTTTCAGCCACACAGACACACACACGCACACACACACAGGCCAGCGTGCGCCCGCTAAAAGTTTTGTTCCTGTTTTGAAATAAAGTATGATGTTTCCTTGGGATGAGTTTCATAGGAAAAGTGTTATGTTTCCTTTTCAGCCTCCATTGGAGAACTTTCGGCAGTCTACTTGATGACTCTGCTTTGCGTTTGATGTAACTTTCTACCACCTGAATTACAAGACTCATTACAATATCTCTATCCTTCACATTAGAGCCAGTGCTTGGAAACAGTAGCACCTGTGCATTAATTGGCGAAATATTTATTATTGAAAAGAGGTCTGTTAATTGTCTGCTCCTTCAACTCCTTGAAACATTATAGTTTGAACTCATTTCGTCAACTGTATCGAATCCTCCTTTAGTCAAGCTATAGAAGATTGTGATTTCCCTTTATTTATTTATTTTTTTAAATTTTTTTTGGCATCTCCTGTACCTTCATCTGACTTCTTTGTTATGACGCACAGTTGATAATATGAGGACAACTTTACCCTTTTTTGGGACTTAGTAAACTAATGCGGTGTTAGCTTTGAATCTGAATAATGAAGAAGCTACTTATTTCTTCTGTGTTTCAACAAACTCCTCTGGAATTGTCGGTTTGTATTTTCTCAAGGTTGCAACAACTATCAACTTATGTTGCTCTAAAGGATGAGTGGAGAGTAGAAAATTCGAAACCAATGATCCACAGTTATATTTCTTGTTGTACCAGATATTGCAGGAACTGTTCTTTTGCATACATCGCTAGGAGAATTATTCACTTTGAAGGGGCCTACGTGTTTTTTCCCTGCATTTATTTCCAGATTTACTGTTTAAAATGTACCAGAGAAAATATTTTTAATCCATATTTGCTTGGCTTATTAGGCATATGCCGCAAAAATGAACATCGACGACGGAACTTAACGAGTTTTTCATCTAACGCCACTTTTTCCGACAGAGTAATGTGTTTGACATTTAGACACATAATATTCAAAATAGTGCCTTATAGGAGCCGATTTGTTGACGTATTTTCTTTGTGTTCTAGTTTCCTTATTGTCTAAATGAAGACACTGAAGTGAAAGGCGAAAACGAAAGAGGGAGATTGTCATCTCGAAAATTTCTATGCCAGTTCCGTCAGTTGCCCATAGATTTCCAAGGTTCAGCCTTTTTGATTTATAAAAGCCACCTAGATACAGAAAACCGCGCAGAACACATATTTCCTCGTACTCAGTTTTTTTTCACAGCTTACTAGTGAGCTGAATCATATTTCATGACTTCTTACTCAATATTCTTATTTGTGTTTTCAGGTATGCTTTCAAGCACAGGTTGGGTGATAAACAACAATAATTATTCCAAAATTGTTTTCAAGTTTTTTACATTTAGTTTGACTCCAGTCAAATGGGAAATTACGTTATGGGCTCGAATTCTCACAGCCGTATTTGAGGGTTATTTCAACGATTTTCCTAAAACAATTTACAATGACACTCGTTACCGGCATCGTGATCAATTTAATCTTCAGCTTCCTCTTCTGTATCACTGTCATGGCTACTAGTGCTCGGATCAGGTCAGTCATCGGCTTCAAGCTCTTCTTCTAATTCAATTCCTTCTTCCTCCACCTCCTGCAGTAATTTCATGACACCTTCATAGTAGAACCACAGAAAATTAAAAAATATGAATTTGAAAATTAGGTAAAATTTTATATAAGTATTGCTTACATCTGGGAGACTTCCAATAGGCCTGTGTCACAACTTTACCTGGGAACTATTTTACTGGATGACAACAAATGGTTTAACAGCTGAGTAATAAATAATTTTAGACTACATGTAAAAGAATCTATATTAAAAATTCAGCCTACAGTAATTGTGAAACCAAAGAGATCCTATTGCAGTGGTGGGCTTTGAGGACCCCAATGACCAAAAACGCGTCTGTCTTCCACCACAAACGAAGATAAAACGTTGTGAAGTACAGTAATGCCATCTATAGGTTTTAACAGTAATTACATTAGCTGGAGTGTCTAAAACCCCAGCACAGTAATGAAGGATTAACTAAATCATCTAAATAGTTATAAAACAGCGTACGTATGTGAAAGGTAATAACCTCGTATAGCCCCGCTTAGATAATAAATTCCTTCTGGCAACACATCTCGTATTTTTGTTTATACTCTTCGTGACATATAAAATACATGTTAGCCTACTTTCCTTCGATCCTCTTCACAGTGTTTAACGGGTTTAGACTACTGAAATCTGTCGAAGGGTTTTTTTTTTTCAAATCAGCAAAATCTTCAAAAGAGTCCCTGTTTTCTCACAAGTAACTTTCCCCACTTATTCATACAGTCCAATTGCATCTCTTCTAACGCTCCTCCTTCTGAAGCTGAGATATTTTTGTCCAGTTCTCTCCCAACTTTAGACTGCAATCGTCTCTTCAGTATTATAAATCGATATTTCACTATATGATGAAATTATCTTGTTGTCTTATATTCTGTACATTAGGTTTCTTCGTTATTGGCACCGTCACTGTTTTTGCGAAGTCTTTTGACCACTCTACTTTCTGATAAATGATATTACAAACATGTAGTATTTTCACCTTTCCTTGGCAAAAGCCTCTGATAAGTTCAATAAAAATCCTATCTCCACCATCTGCTTTTCCTCATTTCATTTTCGTAACTGCCATCTCAAATTCCTCCGTAATGATTTGTAATCTTATGTCTTCTTCAAGTAATTATGTTTCACAATTGATGAGCAAAGCACCTTGATGACCTCTTGCTTCAGATAGTGGTTCTATCTACGAACAATATAGAGATCAATATTTACAATACATCTACATTAAATGAAAAAAAGACTAAATCCTAGAAAAATAAGTGTGAGCAACGGACACGAAATCATGAGACTGAGGACTGTAGGGAAAACAAAGAAAGGTAACGATATGAATTCACTTGTGTTGTAGTACAGATTGTGAAATGTGGAAATGACCGTGGCCATTGTAACTGAGGTCAGAGTGTCTGTGGCTAGTTGATTACAGCACGTGAAGCCTCAACTTGCATGTCTCTGGTACACACTGCTGATGGTGCTCCTTCCCGTCTACACATAGACACTGGAACAGGCTACTTAACATATATCTTTGAGAATTACGACAAGAACACTGCAATTTAAGAATTCGTATCATTTCGGGCTACTTAATCAGGTTGTAAAAATGGTGGATATGTTCAAAATTTGCATCTCTTATGAAGTTTTAAAAAGCTGTACCCCAATGTTTTATGTGTTGGACACTACCGAAGTTTTTCATATCTGAATTGTTGCACCACAGTCTTCATACGACACATGGATGTGAAGCCACAGTAAACTTCCTGAGAATTTTCTGGTCCACAACGCATACTCGCAGAGTGCGTGCTCCAACAGCGGCTGTCAATTTCAGAGACATTGCCTTCAGAGGCCAATGTTCGGTAGCTGAGGAATGCGTCATGTTTCTGTGGCGAAAGATGTCTGTCAAGGAATACTCGTAAGTGGTTCTCCTTCAAACCCGACCAGCATGTGATCATTATCGCAGGATATGGTCTATATCCTCTGGTGGAGACTCTCTTTGTCGACCATAGGTACCACAATTAAGGAGCACCTGTCTGACAGTGAGACCTGCCGTACATTAATGGCCAGCGATACTTTAGAATCATTTTACACGTAACTAAATTAGTACATAATGTTGAGGTATTTTACAAACATAAGCAGAAAGTGCTGTTGAATTTCACTGATAGTTTCAGGAAATAGTATTTTAATGTTTTATGACTACTCCAGAACAATGTATTCGAATAATCAACAAAGAACTTAAAGTTACGAAGAAAAGTGATATAAGTGATAGGAGGAGACGAGTCGTTGGAACTAGAGAGAGCCGCAGTAGTGATGAGTAGCTCATCTTTCGTTACGTATAGAAAAATTCGATACAGTTCAAGGAAGGGAATAATCTATACACTCCATAAATTCCTGGAGATTACGGACAATATGAAAATTGTAATTTCACATTGAGCATATGTTTCGTAACATAAATGAAATAAGTTTTTCCAATTGATTACAAAATATGAGTTCAGATTATAGAAAAAGTCGATACAGTTCAAGGAAGGGAAAAATATATACACTCCATAAATTCCTGGACATCACGGACAATATGAAAATTGTAATTTCACATTCAGCATATGTTTCGTAACATAAATAATCTATACACTCCATAAATTCCTGGACATTACGGACAATATGAAAATTGTAATTTCACATTGAGCATATCTTTCATAACATAAATGAAAAAGTTTTTCCAATTGATTACAAAATATGAGTTCAGATTACAGAAAAGTCGATACAGTTCAAGGAAAGGAATAATATATATACACTCCATAAATTCCTGGACATCACGGACAATATGAAAATTGTAATTTCACATTCAGCATATGTTTCGTAACATAAATGAAATAGGTTTTTCCAATTGATTACAAAATATGAGTTCAGATTATGGATCTAATAAAAATAATATCAATTTTATTTATTTTTCAGAAAACATATTTAATTTTTTGCATCGGATTTATTTCGAACATTGCATATTCGATTTTTATTTGCATTTGAAGTCATCGACATTAAAATGGTTGATTAAACCTTTTAAAATAACTTCAAACGAAATATGATCGATAAGTTATTGATTTATAATGAAAAAAATTCTTAAATACATGTGTAATCCTTGTTGGCCTTCGTAAGTACTTGGAAGTCGTATATTTGGCAGAGTGTGATGTATTTGTTGGTGAATACTGCCATGTTAAACAGTTTTAATTTCATGATACTGTACTAGGAAATCAATTCCATTGATTCTGTATGATGAAAATTGCGACTATAATGACACACTGTTGTATGTTTTAACTTATGTACAGTTTTTGTCGATAGAAATTAAAATTTTTTATTTGTGGAGCAATTGTGACTCGTTTATATTGAAGACGTTCTAAATCTGAAGAAAATATGATAGCATGAAAACTATTATATGTAAAATGCAGCTAATAAATCAATAGAAGAAAGCATGTTAACCAAACAGTGTTCTTATCTGAAAAATAAAAGTGTCGATCGTACTGTCTGAACGCTATTTACTGTTTCAGACACGAATCAAAAGAATAAAATTTCTACTGTGCTACCTTCTTTCGCAGATATTTTGGCTGCCCTACTCGAACGCTGCGAATGCTACAACAGTGTGCTACACACAAATAAAAATTAAAAACTTTTCTCATGCTTTGGACTATTAACTGTTTTATCCAGTAACATATGGGACAGTTAAATGAAAACCCAACACCCGTCAGAACGGTAACATGGAATGGTTCCATTCCAAAGTAACCATCACAGGCGTTAAGGATAGACAGAGGGCAAAATGCATTCTTGTATTGAAAGCTATATGTCTAGAAAAATATTGCAGCTTAAGCAGATTAACTTGTGACTACTATGTACAACATAATGCTTGATATTCTGTGGAATTTGTTTTGAAAATGTGCGTCGAGTTATATTTTATAATGACTTCAGTTTTTAATTACCATTGTTTTATAATGTACCTTTCTCGTAAACTAATCAAGTAATAAAACTGGAATTTCACTGTTTACATCTGCATACGAGGCTAATAAAACTTGTGGAACAGATTTGTCTTAAAAAGTCATAGTTGTTTTGAAATTAACTTTTCAGTTTTGTGTTACCCAGAACTGCGGCATTTTTCTTTAATTTTAAGGGATAATGTTTTTTAGAGAAAAGATAACCGAAAATTCTTGCACACGATTATTCAGTAAGTATTTCTTTAGAGCTATACCAAATTTCAGGATGTTAGATTTTATAGTTTCTGAGGAAAGGTATATTATAGCTCAAAAAAGTCAGTTTACGGCAATACGCATTTAAAGTTTTAATTTCAATTTTTGACAATATTTGTATACCTCTTGTGACTAATGCTACCCATATCCATAATCCTTATTCTCTTCCTCGTGTTCCTGGAGTAACATCCCATGCCAACTGAGCCTAATAAACTTTTGTAATTCTTCTACCGCCTGAGCTTTGTCTAGTTGGCTGCTTCCGAGTATTTTCAGTGTAAATGCACCTGAATGGAAGCCTAGTCTCTGCAGGCTCTTCATCCTACCAAAATTTCCACTATTGACCACTAGACAGGCATCACAAGCAGCTGTCTTCACGACTGTCGATGACACAAATACTGTTTTCGGACAACGCATCCATTCGAGGTGATTTAAGCTCTCGTTTGTATTCTGTGTTCTCTCAAGTACACATTTTTTCAGCAGTTAATGATTATCTAGGTACCAGAAAATTGGTTTTATAGCAGCCAAAACAGCACGTGGCAAAACATGTTTGTGAGTATATGGCTTGCCACTAGCCTCTACCTGACGATATTTACACAAAGATATGTCACATAGGCAGTGTTGAGGATAATCATACGTGGAAAATTTGCGAAAGAATATTACCCACACGGCTTGCAGCATTGTTTTCACGCTATGTAAGTTACTCCTGACGGCTTTCCCATAATATATTTGTAAAGTGTGATTTTCCTTGTATGTCAATCTGTTGAAACCTACCAGTGGCTTCCCATCTTCTAAAAACCACGTTGTAAACAAAGGGAAGGTAATCTTTGTCACAGCTTTGTAGACTGATCTGCAGCTCATTTCGCTTATGTGAATGATAAATTAACGCACAAAAAATTCCTAGTGTAAAGAAGGCGTGGATCACGGCACAGAAGTAGGGGGCGTGGCAGGCGCAGAAGCCCAAACAAACATTTCTAAAACATGTTTCTAGCCTAAATGCGATTATGAAACTTTGCCATGTTATTCTTAAGAATCAGTGTAATAAATAACGCGATAAAAATATAATTTTTTCCCAATTTTGCCCTATATCTGCCCTCAAGACATTTATCCCTCATGAAGACTAGGCGATCAACTCCTGTTCCGGAGAACAGTCGGCCATTTACGAATCCACAGCAGCATCCATTCTTGCTCTTCGTTCAGATCGTCAGAGATGAAAATCACACGCTGAAAGATCCGGGCTGCACAGAAGATATTGCAGTGGTTCCCAAATAAATCGCTCAAGTGTAACGTTCTACTGATCGGCAGCATCGTGCAACAAGGTCATTCCTTCCGACAGCATTCCTGGGCGATTTGACTACATGTTGCGTCACGGTTTCTGCAAAAACTTCTCCATAGCGTTACGCAAAGACTGTGGTTACACGAGAAAGTCATCGTGACTTTACCGAAACTTGTCTGAACAACTTTCGATTTCTTTAGCGGAGGAGATGTGGGATGCTTCCATTGATGGCTCTGCCGTTTTTCTTCGTATTGTCGGCATGCTGACAGACAGAATCATCCTCCTGAACGACAGTACCAGCCCCAAATTGCCTATCCGTCGAGGGCTACGCTTCATCAGTTGGACTGGGGAATACTGCAAAATTCGTACAGCCCGGATATTTCACCATGTGAATTGCACATCTTTGACATCCTGAAGAAAGAGATGCATGGCCGTCGCTATAAGTTGTGGGTCCATCAGCGGTCGTTCGCGTTCTACGAAACAGAAATTGGTTGTCTCGTAGCAAGTGCGATAACTGTCTCAACGTGTGTAGTGATTACTTTCGAATGGAACCATTCCATGGTCCCGTTGCAGAGGGGGTTCGTTTCTCAGTTGGCTGCCCCTCATACAGGGGAGAGTCATCGTAAGAGGTACTCCTAAGGTTTCAATTATCGTCTCGATGAATGCTGCGACCATGAAGCTTGATAACACAGTCAGTCCGTCTCTACGTACTCACTCTTTAATACCAGCACTTCTCCCGACCATAAATGACTTGATGGAGAACCTGGTTGCTGCAGTGTACATTTCCGATATTTAGGAACGTTCTACCTCGAAATCACTGATTAGTCTCTTCCAGAGGAAAGAGGAAGATGTGACCAGGTGCCATGTGAGCAGAGTACGGGGAGGTGAGGCAAAATTTGGAAGCCAAAACAAGCAGCAATAGAAACTTTCGCCTGTTCAGAATGAGCTGGTACGTTTTCGTGACGCACAAAAATCACTTGTGGACTTTATGCTGAATCTCGTCGGGAGATTTCGGTGATACACTCATATAACGGTTCGTCCATCAGGAGCGTATCCTGCTAGCAGCGTAAAGCGCAACCATAAACTACACTATCATCCTGTCTGGGGTTGGCGACTCGATATGATTCTACCGCCTACTTTATTCCTTTCACTCCTGGTCATAGTGATAGATCAAGCACATTTGGAGGCTAAAGAATTCATCTGGATCGGTTGGACGAAGCTGCATCATTTCCGCTGCTTAAAACTGTAGAGAGCAGTTTTTCACTGGAGATTTAACAGCAATCGATGTAAAACATGAAATGTTAGTGACTCTCTCGATTGCAGCACATGTTTATTATAGTTAGTAAGCAGTTTGGGTGTATAATTTAGACCACCTTCAGACAGGTGGCACTGCCACACAGCACTCGTACATATTCAGAGACATTTATGTGCAGAGAAATGATAACATGACTAAAAACAGCTAGAACAGTAGCTACAATAATGACAAAATAATACGTTAGCAGAATCTTCCTCGGTTCTTGGTAGAACAACATCATAATAAATGAAAAGCACCAGTTCGCTTTTCTTCTACAATAGTACTTTTATTGTGTTAACCGGTTTTTGGCTTACAAGGCCATCTTCAGACATTTACTGAGTATTGTCACCGAAGAAGTTACAATGTTTGCCAACAACATTGGAAGAGAAGTAACAAGTCTAGACTGAAGTAGAAACATACAGTAAGTAACGCCTTTGACAGTGTGGTGGTAATACAAAGAAAAAGTAGAAACTGAACAGCTAATAAATAACAATGGAGTAGACAGAAAACCTTTAACACAATATAGGAACATCATGCCTACATAACAGTTTCTATTAATAAACAAATCTAATAAAATAACAAAAATTAATACTAGGCAAGGCTACATGAGGAGGTATGAAACATGGAGTGTGATACACAAACCAATTAAAAGAAGAGACGATTCTCAATGCATCTACAGAATACAAAAGGAACTTAAGCCATATCAATAAGATAAACAGGAACAAATAAATGCAGGAAAATGGAGGCGTTTGAGGGAACATACATCAAATGCAGTCTTTGAGAGTGTGGTGGTACTGCATTTTAACATTAACTCAATCTGCAAGTGATCGCTTCAGTTATTTCTTCTGACGACTGGAGGCCGAATTGTGGCAGTCAGTTTCTGTGCAACTCTCGTCTTCCAAAGAGCAAACAAGACGATCGACTTCCAAGTCAATGCTTAGCCACCGCCTCCTCGGCGTCCAGTCTCTTACCACGATGTCTCTGGTGCTGGTGGCCCTAATTATAGATACCGGCATGCCACGGCTATTCTAACCAATATCATCACCAATGGTACGAATACTTTGAACCGAGTTCTCACAGATGCAAATAGAGTGGGGTCTACACATAAAACTGTACAAATCGTGTGTTACTGCGTTTCGTTATTTCAAGCAGATTATGATAGGATTTGCGGTGCGCAATTAGAATTAGAATCAAGAATAGCTGCCAACATGAGTAACTTAAAAGATTTCCTCGGAGTAGTGAAGAAACTTAAATCACTAAATAAGGGTAAGTCTTCTGGTAAAGGTTGTATATCATTTACGTTCCTTTTAGAATAAGCTGATGCAATAGCTCCATATTTAACAATCATACACAACCGCTAGCTCGACGTAAGATACGTACCCAGCGACTGTAAAACTGCAGAGATCGCACCAAATATTCGAGAAAAGTAATATTAGTAATTCACTAAATTACAGGTCCATATCATTAACGTCGATATGCAGCAGGATTCAGGAACATGTATTGTCTTCGAACAATATGAATTGTCTCGAAGACAACGGTCTATTGACACACAGTCGACATGAGTTTAGAAAACATCGTTCCTATGAATCACAACTAGCTCTTCACATACACAAAGTGTTGAGTGCTACTGACGAGGGACTTCAGATTGATTCCGTATTTCTAGGTTTCCAAATGGTTCTTAACACTGTACCACATAAGCGGCTTGTAGTGAAATTGCGTCCTTATGGAACATTATCTCAGTTATGTGACTGGATTAGTGATTTCCTGTCAGAGAGGTTACAGTTCGTAATAATTGACGGAAAGTCGTCGCGTAAAACGAAACTGAATTCTGGCCTTCCCTAACGTGGTGTTACAAACCCTCTGCTGTTCCTTATCTATATAAACGATTTAGGAGACAATCTAAGCAACCGTCATTGGTGGTTTGCAGATGATGCGTCATTTATCGTCTCGTAAACTCGTCAGAAGATCAAAACAAATTACAAAACGATTTATAAAATAAATATGAATGATGCATAAGTTGGCACTTGACCTTACTTTTATCATGAAGAGGGTGAGGTCATCCACATGAGTCCTAAAAGGAACGTGATAAAGTTCAGTTACACGATAAATCAGTGCACCTAAAGGTCGTAAATTCGACTGTGTACCTAGGAATTACAATTACGAGCAATTTAAATTGGAAAGAAAACATAGGAAATGTTGTGCGGAAGGCAAACCAAAGAGTGTGTTCTTTGGCAGAACACCTAGGAAACGTATCAGATCTACTAAGGAGACTGCCTAGTCTACACCACGCTTATCCGTCCGTTTTTGGAATACTGCTGCGCTGTCTGGGATCCATACCAGATGGGATTAACGTAGAACATGGAGCAAGTCCAGAGAAGAGCAACACGGTTAGGACTATCCCAAAATAGGGGAGGGAGTTGTCACGGACATGATACAGGATTTGGGGTGGGCAACATTAAAACAAAGGCATTTTTCGTTTCGGCGGAATCTTCTCATGCAATATCATTCACCAAAATGCGAAATAATAATCATAATAATATAAGGGAAATCAGAGCTCCAACGGAAATATTTAGGTGTTCGTTTTCTCCACGCGCTGTGGAGAGGAATTATTGTGAATGTGGTTCGATGAACCCTCTGCCAGGCACTTGAGTGTGATTTGAAGAGTGTAATGTAGATATGTAAGTATTTTTCGTGTGTATCCAGTTTTCTTATAAATTCCAACGATACCGTTTAGTGTAACATACCTCCCGTCATAAGAGCACGATTGGCTGTCAATGATGGAATACTGCACGCGATGGCAGAGCTTGCAGTATATTTTCTCAAGTAATGGTGCCTTATTCAGCTGTTGACCTCCGCGTTCTCATTGATCTTGCACCGTCCACCGCCCCCAGCCGACGTCATGAATATGCCGTCTTATATTGTTATTATTGCAGCTTCTATTCTAGATGTTTCTAGCCATGACACATTTTACACTTGTACATAAACCCTTGGTATATGTATTATTACTGTATGGCAGTGCTTACGGACTGAAGATGATTATATTATAGACTGAAACCGGTTGCTAACTACACTCATGCTCATAAATTATGGATAATGCTGATACATGGTGAAACAACGCTGTGGTGGGTTTAAATCACCTCGGGGTATTACCATGCGGTGCATTTGACCTGCGGTCGTCGCACGGTGGCGCTGGCAGCAGTCCACATACGCAGAGGTGTGTTGGTGCATGTCAGAGTACGGTGCAGCGAGTAAGTGTGCAGACGTTTTCAGACGTGCTAATGGTGACTGTGTGTTGAAAATGGCTCAAAGAACACATATTGATGACTTTATGAGGGGCAGAATACTAGGGCGACTGGAGGCTGGTCAAACACAGCAGGTCGTAGCATGGGCCCTCCGTGTGCCAAAAAATGTGATGGCAAGATTATGGCAACGATTCCAGCAGACAGTAAACGTGTCCAGGCGGTACAGTACGGGACGTCCAAATTGTACAACAACACAAGAAGACCGAAATCTCACCATCAGTGCTCGCAAATGGCCACGGAGTACTGCAGGTAGCCTTGCTCGGGACCTTACCGCAGCCAGTAGAACAGTTGTCTCCAGACGACCAAACAGACATGGTTAATTCGCCTGGACACCTGCAAAGTGCATTCCACTGATCCCCGGTCACAGGAGAGCACGTAAGGCCTGGTGTCAAGAACACAGTACATGGTCATTGGAATAGTGGTCCCAGGTTATGTTCACGGACGAATCCAGATATAATGTGAACAGTGATTCTCGCCGGGGTTTCATCTGGCGTGAAGCAGGAACCAGATACCAACCCCTTAACGTCCTTTAAAGGGACCTGTATGGAGGTCGTGGTTTGATGGTGCGGGGTAGGATTATGATTGGTGTACGTACATCCCTGCATGTCTTTGACAGAGGAACTGTAACAGGTCAGGTGCATCGGGACATCACTTTGCACCAGTAATGTCCCCCTTTTCAGGCATGCAGTGGGTCCCACCTTCCTCCTGATGGATGATAACGCACGACCCCACCGAGCTGCCATCGTGTAGGAGTACCTTGAAAGAGAAGATATCACGCAAATGGAGTCGCTTGCCTGTTCTCCAGACCTAAACCCCAACGAGCACGTCTGGGTTGCTCTCGGTTGACGTATCGCTGCATGTCTGCAGACCCCTACGACAGGCACTGGTGCTAGAATGGGAGGCTCCACCCCAGCAGCTGCTCGACCACCTGATCCAGAGTATGCCAACCCATTGTGCGGCCTGTGTACGTGTGCATGGTGATCATATTCCATATTGATGTAGTCGTATATACGCAGAAAACAGTGGCATTACGTTGCACATGCGTTTCGGGACGCTTTTCGCAACTTATCACCAATAACGTGGACTTGCAGATCTGTGTCGTGTGTGCTCCCTATGTGCCTATGCTATTGGAACCAGTTTTGTGTAGTGCCACGCTGTGTGGCACACCACATTCTGCAATTATAGTTAATTTATGAGCAGGAGTGTATAATAAACGTGTGTTGCGCTGGAGATCGTTTTAAAGAGTCCTAATATTTCCGCTGTTGACTCGATGCGGCTGGTATTTCGACCGGGTGTCATTAGTCACGGAAGACAGTGGGCGTCCACCTTTGTGTTGTTCGCAGTGTCGTTCGAGATGTCGAAACTGAAGCATTTCTTCCACGACTGCCTCGATTCTTATACGATGGTTCTCTTGCAGTTACCGGTTCGTCACAGACAAACGGTTTTCCACTATGTTTTTCATCATTGAGAGTTTTCTGACCACACTGGGAGCGTCTACGCAATATGTGCGTCATATTTCTGTGCATTATTGTGGTACATTTCCACCAAGTGAGCACGGATTTTTGCAGGGTTGTTTTCCTTCGAATAGTTAAAACGAATTACTGCACGTTACTTTATCAGTGCTCTGAGCCACTAGCCTTTGTCTCCTCTAACGGCATGCTGCAGCACTGTGGTGCAGGGAAAATGTTCAAATGTGTGTGAAATCTTATGGGACTTAACTGCTAAGGTCATCAGTCCCTAAGCTTACACGCTACTTAACCTAAATTATCCTAAGTACAAACACGCACATTTATGCACGAGGGAGGACTCGGACCCCCGCAAGGTGCAGGCAGATCCGAAGTGTGGGAAAAGTGTAGTCGTGCACCTGCATACAAACAACAAAATGAATAAAATATAAAAATAAAAATTCCTAATGTAGGCTTTTAGCTCATAATCAAAACCCCTGGACTAGACGACATTCCGTCAGAACTACTGATAGACTTGGGAGAACCAACAATGACAAAACTCTCCCACCTGGTGAGCAGGCTGTGTGAGCCAGACGATATACACTCTGACTTCAAGAAGAATATAATTCCAAATCAAAAGAAAGCAGGTGCTGACAGATGTAAATTTTACTGAACTATCAGTTCAATACATCATGTTTGCAAAATACTAATACGAATTCTTTGCAGAAAGGTGGAAAAACTGGCAGAAGCAGACCTTGGGGTAGATCAGTTTGGAATCCAGAGAGGCAATATTGACTCTACGAATTATCTAAGAATATAGGTTAAGGTAAGACAAACCTACGTTTTGACTATGCTGACTGGAATACTCTCTGCGAAATTTTCAACGTAGCAAGGGTAAAATACAGAGAGCGAAAGGCTACTTACAACTTGTGCAGAAATCAAAAGTCGGGGGGCATGAAAGGGAAGCAGAGGTTGAGAAACAAGTGAGACGGGGTGGTAGTCTTTCCCTAATATTATTCACTCTGTACAGTGATCAAGCAGTAAAGGAAACCAGAGAACAGTTTCAAGAAGGAATTAAAGTTCATGACGAAGAAACAAAAACTTTGAGGTTTGTCGGTGATGTAATACTGTCACAGACATCAAGAGACTTTGAAGAGCAGTTGAACGGAATCAACAGTGTATTGAAAGAAGGAAATAAGATGAGCAGTAATAAAAGCAAGATAAATATGAGAGGATGTAGTCGAATTAAACGAGGGGATGCTGAGGGAATTATATTAAAAACCAGAGAGTTGAAGCAGTAATTCGGTTTTGTTATTTGGGCAATAAAACGACTAATGATGGCCGAAGTAGAGAGATGTAAAATGTGGGCTGTATGGTGTATCAGTGTATGCAATGCTCTAAATTTGGTGCGACGAATTGATATTGTGGTGAAAGGCATATACCGTCTGCGACAATCGGACGTTCCGCGCTACGAACGCATCTCTGTGTCTTCCCGAACCAAAGATTTTGTTTTAGGAACAGGAACTCTTTATGAAGAAACTGCTGAGATCGGACGTGTGAGAGAGAGACAGATATCTTATTGCTGTGTGACGCCTTTACGGTCTATAGTAAATGTTCAAATAGTTTTTTGCTCAAAATAAAATCCAATAACTAACAGCAAGTATTCAAGGTGCGTATATCTCCATATCGAAATTAGTTAATTATCACGGTACAGACATTACGAGACATAGATAGAGGTGATATTAGGAACGAAAGTGCGAACCTGCACTTTCCACAGTCAGAATTCGTCGAGAGATTATGTCCGAATTAATAAACTTTAATTTGCTAAGTTGTTGGACTTATCAGCCAGACTGTCAAATAACATAGCATACAGTTGGCCCGAACGATCTGCGTAGCGAGTAAAGGTTTTAGAGATTTCAGGTGGAGCAGATAACGACGACGAATTTCCGCGAGATCGCTGCTGCGGCATGCAACTCTTGCTCTTCTGTGGTGTTTAGAACGAATTGTTTGTATCGTCCAGGTTTTCAGGAGAGTAAAGATAAAAGGAAATAAGGAACTAAGCTAAACCAACCGAAACAAATAACTAAACCTATAATTAAAATAAATTCACACACAAAAAATACTTATTTATAATAATAAATAAATAAGGAATATTATTAATTAACTAATCAAAAAATAGTTTATTAAAGCTAACAATGGCAAGGAAAGCGTTTCTGAAAAAGAGAAATCTGTTACTATCGAATATTGGTTTAAGTGTTCGAAAGCATTTTTTTCTGAAAGTATTTATGGACGTGAAATATGAACATTGAAGAATTAGAACAAAAAGAGAATACAACCTTTTCATATGTGGTGCTTCAGAAGAATTCTGAAGATTAAATGTAGTCATCACATAACTAATGGGGAGGTACTGAATAGACTTGTGGAGAAAAGAAATTTATGACACAAAATGACTAGAAGAAGGGATCGGTTGATTGGACACATTCTGACAAATCAAGAGATCACCATGAATACTGTAAGCAGATTCAGAAGCATATAACTTGAAGTAGTTATTCGGAGATGAAGTGACTTGCAAACGATAGGGTAGCATGAACAGCTGCATCAAAGCAATCTTTGGACAGCAGACCAGAACAACAATAACAACAACAACAACAATCAAAGCATTATAAACACGCTTCGTAAAGGTGACCAGATTTACCTAGCAGATGGAATATATGAACGAATATCAGAAACAGACGTGTAGTACCCAATCTACACATTTTATTCTGTCAATTTCTTCAGCAAAAAGGACGCTGATAAACGTGCGCTACGTATTTATGCAGATCCGTTTATTCAGCTGCAATATTCAAATAACTCAGAGAAGAGCTCCCACGTTCCCTGAACCTTATGTTTCTTAAGAACATTCGAGTGCCCTGGCGCTTCGCTCGGAGGGCAATATTTTTTTCTACTGGAGGCGAGAAGGAGTTGTGTTCTTGAAGCTCCGGCGTCTGCAGAGCACTTAAAATGCAAACCTGTTTTGTTCCTCGCTGCGCTCGTCATTCCGCAAGCGGGAGACGCCACTTGCTAATTCCCTTCCCTAAATTATTCGTGTTTGTTTGCTCGCAACAGCATGTAGACAGAAAGCCTCACCGGTTTTACATGCATGACTCCTTTATTTCTGACTATCTTCTTTGTTTCTGTTTTGTACTTCTAGGGCACGACGTCATCTGAGCTACGAATTCATGGCGGGTAACTAAGGAAATATTCTCACGACATTTTCCGGAATATTAAGACTCATTGGGCTCGGTACCACTATATTGACGGAATGTCACCCTTCTGTACTTCATTGTGATCAACGCATATTTATTTTATTTAGCATATGGCGCTACACACATGGTTTACATTATGGAATTATATGACAAAATTCACTATGAACTACGTAAGTGAAGGATACATATTCAGATAAAATATAATGCATAAACACAATAAAAAGTAACATCACAGCAGATATTTTTAGTTACACAAGCCTTCACATTCTCACGTCTAAATTGGCGATCCATTCGAGGAAGGGTGGCGTGGCGTTGAAGAAGTCGACCCGACTACCCTGGTAGGCTCTTAATTCACAGTCCTGGGCGATGTGCTGTATTGTTTGATTAGGTGCCCCAAAGTCACAGCTAGGGCTGGGAAGCTTTCCCCACTTGTGTAGATTGTGTGTACATAGTCCATGTCAAGTTCGGATTCTGTTTAGGCTTTTCCATAGCTGTCGTGGAAGTTCAAAGCCCTTAGGTTTCTCTGATGGACAGATAAGTTCACGGTTGTCAGGGGAGAAACTATCACTCCAGCTCTCGTGCCATTTAGTATCCATGCTGAAGTTGGCAGCTGACAGTTGTTGGACCAATCTTTAAGGGGGATTTATGGAGCAGAGTAGTGTTCTATCCGAAGTTGGGACATTTCCATGGATAGGAAGTAGGGGGTTATTCATTATTTTTGTGTATTCCTTCATCAGAGCTTCCTTTCTTCGCAGGGAGGCTGGAGCTATATGACTAAGTGTTGGAAGTCAATATAGTGGGGTAGTCTTTGTGCATCCAGTTATGGTTCTCACAGCAGCGTTGAGCTGGGTGTCCACCTTGTTTACATGCTTGCTGGTTAACCACGCTGGTGCACAGTACTCGGCTGCAGAGTACACTGAGGCGAGTGCAGAGGTTCGTAGTGTGTCTGCTGCTGCTCCCCAGTTAGTGCAGCAGGGCCTCTGAATGAGGTTGTTCTGTGAGCTTATTTTATTGGATACATTTTCTAGGTGTCTTTTGAAGGATCATGCCCTATCTAGAGTGATCCCCAGGTACATTGTATATGGCTGATATCGCGGTTGACTGTTATTCATATGAACCTTCAGCTCATATCCCGCCATTCTGTTGTTCGAACGAAAACAGCTGACTTCAGTCTTGGTGGGATTTGGTATTAGCCTCCATTTGGTGAAATACCCATGCATTTTGTTTAGGTCAGTTGAGAAGGATGTTTTCAGTGTCTTCTAACTGCTTGCTTTGGATAGCTAGGGCCATATCATCAGCATACCTTAACTTCCTTGAAATGGTTTCAGGCAGATCAGAGATGTAAAGATTAAAGATCATTGGTGCTAAAACTTATCCTTGAGGCAGTCCATTGTTCAGTTTCCTCTGTTTGCTTATGTCGTTACCCTGTATCACCTGGAAGTATCTATCTGAAAGCATGTTCTTGATAAGTATCAGTGTCATATGGCAGGGGATTAATTTTATCAGTTTGTGTAGAAGTTCTTCCTTCCATACAGTGTGATAGGCAGCTGTTAGGTCTATGAAAGCAGTCTTTTCTTGTTTTTGAAAACCTGCTTCAGTATATGTCGTTAGACTTAGAACCTGGTCTGTGCAGCTCCGATTGGGTCTGAAACCTGCCTGCTCTGGTGGGATGACTTCTATGATTAGTGGGCCCAGCCTGTTGAGGAGTAGTCGTTCCAGAAGTTTGTAGCAGTAGCTGATAAGAGCGATAAGGCGGTTACTTTCGGCTTTATCTGATGGTTTGTTTTGTTTCAGTAAAGCAATTATTTTAGTGATTTTAAAAGCTTTTGTCAGGCAGCCCATTGTTAGTATGGATGAGCAGAACTTGTTCAGCCATTTATTCGTTTCCTTCCCACATCGAGTTAGGAATTCAGGGTGCATTCCATCATAACTAGGCGCCTTACTGTGAGCAGCTTCTAGTTTTTAATTGTGAAGCTCCGAGAGTACTCAGTTTCTTGAGGTGTTGCTCGCTGTATGTTTGTGTATTCGCTTTCTACTTTTTGTGTGTGATGTTTGTGTCGTGGGGCTCTAGATAGTGATACAATTCGACTTGCTATCTGGTTTGGTAGCACTGTACGAGCTACTATGATTGATGGTTTACTTCCCCCCAACTTCTTTAGCAAGCTCCAAGCTTTTCTGCTTGATTTCTTAAAATCCATTTCAGTAGTTGTCTTACTCCATCTATTTCTTCGAGCCTCACCCATTGTCTGTAGCAGTTCATCGGCTACGTCTGTATCACCATGTTTTACGTATGTTTCAAACCGTTTCTCACAATCTTTGTTCCAGCCGGGAATGTATTCCTTGTGGTACCCTCGTGGGATACACTTTTTTGCTGTTGCGATCACTGCACCTACAAATCTGTTGTAATTTTTAGGTGTTGCTGGGATCCATCTTACGATCGTGTCAGTTTATTGGGAGAACAGTTCCCAGTTTGCCTTTTGGAAATACCATCTAGGTCGTGGTATAGATCGGATCACCAGGATTTGTATGCCTATTTCGTATATGACTGGACGATGTTGACTGCGTGGGAATGATAATTGGTTGGCCACTGTGATTCTGGGTGGAAAAACATAGATCTGGATTTGAGTCTCTGCCAGTTTTATAGTGACAATGTGGATTCCACTGTCAATGCCAGAGTGCAATATTTGGGCATTTTCTATGTTACTGCGGGTATAAGTAGCACAGCCGTGTGACTGATGGTATGTCGCACCTAGTATCTCGTATCCTGGTATTCTGCCTCTTGGCTTAAGATCGGCCACACTAGTTACATGAGTCTCTTGTATAGCAACAACATCAATGTTCCTCTCACTGAGAATTCGAGACAGAGTTTCGCATTTGGATCTGCTTAGTCCTTCAATATTTAGTTGGAAAATTCGGAGGCTAGGTCCGATATTTCTGGTCGTGCAGCTCCTGCAAGAGCCATTATCTGACAGGCTAGCTTCCATGTGCACAAGGCCCGGATATCCTCTAGAGAAGATACGTCTGGCGCCAGCTATCGTTCTAGTTCATTTAGCATTACCCAGCGTGCACGTGTGGACTTCTTCCACGGATGCGAGCAGATTTACACCCCTGATCAACGCATATACAAGGCGATGAATAACAATTATAATAGTGTCATGCACGGAGCTACGTGCGTAACAGTTCATTCTAAATTGCTCCTAAGGTAAAAATGGGCAAGTTACTGACTTTTATTTATTATCACTGGAATCATCGTCAGCAATATCCATTAGCAATATTGGACATTTTGTTCTGTGATTGGAGAAACACTCCTACCTTCCTGGAATTTTGTCGTCTTTAATCTCTCTTTCCTTATGGTCCATATTTTAGATGGCAGACTATTATCTTATGTCCTCAAGACTTGTTGAGGTCATTCAGATTGTTACGCTTCTACGTAATATACCATTTATTCTATTTGATAGCATTTCCTTATGTTTTCAGTTTTCGTTTGATCTCTACATCTTACGTCACTTAGGGAATGTGCACTATCTGATGTGGCTTCGTCACTGTATTCAAGACTAGCTGAGAAACCTGACATTATCTGGGTTTTATTTATTTCAGTCTTCTATTAATCCACCTCCACTCTCTTTGTCCATCTCTGCCACCCCCTCTTTCTGTCCCCCTGCTCCAACCCCAAATCTCTGTCCATCTGTTCCTGCCTCTTTCTACGTCTGTCTCATCCCCACTCCCTCTGTCCATACGCTCCTTCTGCCTCTGTCCATCTGCTCCTCCCCCTCTCCATCTGCACGACTTCCCTTTTCGTGTCAGTCTTCGCCTCTCCTCTCTCCCTGTCCATCTCCTGTTGTTCCCTTTCTCTGACCATTTCGTTCTTGGTCTGTTCATCTCCACCCCTAACTCTCCACCTGCCGGTACCTCCTCCTGTCTCGGTCCATCTACTCCTCTTTCCTTTATCTGTCCATCTCCTTCTCTTCTCCCTTGCCTTCCACCCCTATCTCTCTCCAGGTCCTCCTACTATCTGTCCCTTATATCTTGCTTCATCCTCCCTGTCCTCTTGTTTCTCCACGTCATCACACTCACCCCTGTAGGGGGCTGGAGGTTCTTACTTCTACAGTATTTCTTACAAATGTGATTGAAATCGTTCCAGGGATGTAGGATGAAATTTTTACCCATCGCTTTTCTCGCATACGCACGTGTCAAATACATTTCACGCATATTAGATTTATTTTATGTGTATGTCTACACATATTTCACTCTACAGTTTCATTTTGAGGCAGTTGAATGTTTATGACGTCGTATCACAGGAAATATATGCTGTGCAGTGATATAATTTTGCATGGACATCCGTACATATTTACGTCTACTGTCTGGGAAATGTGTTGTAAACAGAGTTAATCGTAAAGAAGTAATACATCAAAACGTCATGCATGATGCGACACTTCTTACTTGCATCTCAGTATTTGACGTCATAACTACTGAATTATTTGTCGTATATACAGGGGCAAATGTAGACACTGTGTGCGAAAAGCGTTGCGAATAGAGTCAGTAGATACGAAGTAATAAATTTAAACTTCTTGCATGATGCAGTAGTTTTTCACGCATTCTGTGTTTACGACGTCGTGTCTCCTGTACTAAATGTCAGTCAGTGATGTAATTTTTCGGTACATTCGGTGCTATAAGTGAATACTTTCTGCAATATGTCTCACGAATATAATTAGTAGTAAGGAAAGAGAAAGTTAAAACGTCATGTTTCATCTGGTGGTTTTACTGTATGAACAGCGAAAATGTAGTCAGCGATTAATTTTCATCATTTTGTGGCGTTCGTCAGCGGGAAAAGCTCCGGAAAGGTGGAAAATTGTGTGTAAAGTTTGTTGCAGGGCTCTAAGCGCTCTCGTTCTCTATAATACTGGGTAACTGAGGAATTGGTATTCTCACGCCGGGGCCTACACTGCATTTTCACCTCCACCCCTTTGAATGGTGGGTGGT
This sequence comes from Schistocerca cancellata, assembly GCF_023864275.1. Taxonomy (NCBI): domain Eukaryota; kingdom Metazoa; phylum Arthropoda; class Insecta; order Orthoptera; family Acrididae; genus Schistocerca; species Schistocerca cancellata. The sequence goes on along the minus strand of NC_064626.1, from coordinate 59,418,972 downwards.
TCTTATACATGCAGTGGTTCTTTCCAGATTGTGAGTGATACGCGTACCAACTTTGATTGAAATCAGCCCAGTGGTTCAGAAGCAGATGTGGAACATACGAGTACATACACACATCGTACATTCATTTTTACAAATTGTATGGATTCACTCTCTCTTCCCTTGGGCCTGTACGCCGCACTATCAACTGATTCGGCAAGGTTAATTTACGGGGTGGCCGGATGCTCTTCTACATCTACATTTACATCCATACTCCGCAAGCCACCTGACGGTGTGTGGTGGAGGGTACCTTGAGTACCTCTATCGGTTCTCCCCTCTATTCCAGTCTCGTATTGTTCGTGGACTGTGTGAACAGTCGCCACCCCGGTGGGTGAGATGATGATGAAAACAACACAACAGGATGACGAGGACAACACCCAGTCCCTGAGCGGAGAAAAATCCCCGGTCCAGTCGGGAATCGAACCCAGGCCCCTTGGCGCGGCATTCCGTCGCGCTGACCACTCGGCTATCGGGGCGGACTTAGTATGAATTCACTATCATACCGAAAAAACCGAATTACGGTATCACACACTGAAATCTCTTCTTTTCCTTTGCTCACACGTCTGTCGCAGTTTCTTATTTTCTTCTTCAGTTTCCTGGTATTTATCGAGTACATCACTGGGATCTGTATCATTATCGGGATGAAGGAAGCAGAAAGATTAGATTTTAAAGATTCAGCGACATAGAAGTTATCAGAGCTGGAGGACAGGCTCGGATCAGTTCGAGGATGGGGAAAGAAATCAGCTGTGTCCTTTCGAAGGAACCACTGCTGAATTTACTGGAAAATCACAGAAAACCTAAATCTGGACGCCCCGACGCCTAGTTGAAACTTCGCTCCCTTGAGTGCGAGTACGGTGGGCTAACTACCGCACCACATCGATCGATTTCGGCACTGCATTTGGTAATGTTGGTGGTAGAGCGCAGTTGGATGTTCTTCCTCTTTCCATTCCTTTCCCTCCCGGGACGGAATTTTGGTATCACATTTGTGCGCGTCTAGCGTTATCCCATGTGAATGTGCGAATGCAAAATGTTTCCGAATCGTTTAACTGAAGGGCGACATGGGTACCACGGAGGTACTCACCTGGTCCGAGGTGGAAAACCGTTTAAAAACCACATTCATGCTGGCACTCACAAGTGCCCTAGTCGTTATTCGGCGAGACGAATTCGATACGGGCGCGCCTCCCCTAATCCCAGAAGCAGCGTGCTAAAGCGTGCTGCTATCCGGGTGAGTAAAAGTTTCTTTATTATATCCCACTTGGTTTACTGAACTTTGTTAAATTTTAGCTAGGCCTGTTAATCTTAAACTGGAAAATACGGCTACACAAATACATTCTAAGTCAAAAAACACGACGCAACACGAAGAAATTATTCGAATGATACGAAAATCGGAAGATGTGATGCACGTGTAAGGACAAACTAATGATTACAGTTTCAGAAAAATTGAATGATTTATTGAAGAGAAAGAACTTCAGAAATGGAGCAGGTCAATAACGCGTTAGTCCACTTCTACATCTCGCACTAATTGACAGAATTGTTGGATCTCCTCCCGATAGATTTCGTGTCAAACTCTGCCCAACTAGCGCCTTATATCGTCAAACTCATGAACTGGTTAGAGGGACCTGACCGTAATGTCATGGAGAGTACAATGTTTTATGAATTGTATGATTCACGGAAAACATCACAGTGTCGTAAGCTCTTAACTCCAGTGATCGATAAATTCTGCCATAGGATTGAGGCAGGATGGAGTTTCGTACCTATATGCATAATCCAAGTTCAGTTTCATTTAATACCCATTCAGATTACAGCTATCTAACCAGCCAAAGGTAACAGCCATGTATCGTAAATTTCGAAACTTCTGTATCCCCAAATCCCGTACAAATTTAACGATGTTCTTCGAACTATGTTGTCTATCCACAAAAAGTAATATTTCGATATGTACTATCCTTCTGAATGTTGCAATTTTATTGATTAGTTGTTCGCCGGCCGGAGTGGCCGAGCGGTTCTAGGCGCTACAGTCTGGAACCGGACGACCGCTACGTTCGCAGGTTCGAACCCTGCCTCGGGCATGGATGTGTGTGATGTCCTTAGGTTAGTTAGGTTTAAGTTCTAGGAGACTGATGACCTTAGAAGTTAAGTCCCATAGTGCTCCGTGCCATTTGATCAGTTGTTCACTTAAAATTTATCTGATATGCATTAAAGTCTTGTCAAGAAATCTCATAAAAAATCTGTAGGAAGTAAAGCACAGTTAACTAGTGGTAGTGTCCTTTGGATTACCACTTCGCTTCACTACAGCTAATTGTTTGAACATTAATGGGAAACTATGAATTGGGAATAGGTGAGTTTTTGATGTTCTAAGGAGTGGGATGATAATGAAGTTGTTGAACAGTTATGTAGAGGTGTACAGTGTGAAACAGTACATGCTAGAGGAATTGTATTATATGTTACACTGGGATGGAGGTCAGGTTATGTTTACTGAGAACATGAAAACAGAAAACATATAGGATCCATACGGGGGTAGTAACACTGAGGTAAGAAGTGATACGGAGTTGGCTGTATCTGACTAGAAGGGTAAATGACAGGATGGATTTCGTTGTCTGATAGGTGGAGCTGTGGAAGTTGTGTTGAGAGAAGATATGAAGGCTTTAAGAGTCGGTGCGATTTGTTGGTATTGACTCGGAAGCATGCCACGAATCCCCGATATGGAGGAAACGATTTTTCACAGTCGAGTTTGCGTATTGTATAGGATATATGGAGACGTTCATAGTGCATGAGTAGAGATAAGCGAGAGAGGTAGGTGGTCTGTATGGATTTGGTGGGACTTATAGACAAAAGGTGCATCAGAGTTACAGACGGACTGAAGGTCGGATGAACGTCTCGTTTGTGCTGAATTGGTGGAGGAAAGCAATGTCCATGTTCGACTGGTTCATGGTTAACTCTGTTGTAGATATTTGACTGGATGGTTATTAGATATGATTTTCATGTTAATTTAAGGAGGAGGATCTATCTCAGATACATCAGTGTGTTTGTTATAGAACGATTATAAATTAGCAGGTAAAAGTCGTGGGGATGGAAGCAGCGTGTGGCTAACCATAGATTTATTGCCTGAGTTCTCGAAGGTTTTGAAGTTTTATGTGAGGAACCAATGATGTAAACTGGTTAAAATGTGTTGTGATTTTTGGAATGTAAGGTTGAAAGCCAACAAAGAAGTGTTATCGTTGTCCCCTCCCCCCCCCCCCCACAAAATGAGTGGGAAGTCGTTGTTGGGACATCTCGCCTGATTAGATGGTAAGTAGAAAGAGAGGAAGAAGGAGGTATCGGTATTTTTAATACCGATTAGTGAAGGATTCTTTCCCCAGCTCAGCGACTGCCTTATACCAATTAAACAAACAGTGAGATAGATTTGATGCGGTCTTTGTTTAGGAAGAGTCACACAGACTGCGTCCTTTGCGTAATTATGCTCCTTAATTACAAGAATATTGATGCATTGCTTCCCGCAATATTTATCTGGTACAATTGGTGTATTAGTTTAATAAAATTAATATTTATTTCATCTGATAGTGATACAATTATTATTTTAATATTGCTATCTCAGATACTACTACCAAGCTACTTGTTAAATATTTTCAAATTGATTATTTGCTCCTGTTAGCCGCCAATAAGCACTAAAAATTTGGTATAAAAAAACATTTTCCATGCATTTTGATATTATGCCATTTTTGTATTCATGTGTTAATATCGTAACTTATATTCTTAATTGGCATCTCATTTCATCTCAGTAGAACGGAATGAGTATGCTAGAATATCCCATATAATGTTCAAATTAAACAACGCATTTTACTGTGTGCTTTGTGTGATGCTGTATAGCTTGCACCAGCATGCTCGTATAGTGTTCACTGACAGTAGAAAGCCAGACACACGAGTCTGGTCACATTGCCAAATTAGGCAAGATGCGAATGTTTCTTGTCGGTCTATACATCTAACGTAACCATGACGAAACAAGCATTCTTTTCTTTATGATTTTACTATGAGGCATGTTTGATGAGTTTCTCGAGAATTAGGCTCCATTTCCTAGCCAAATTGTCGACGCTATTTCCTCTTGACTCCTACAGCAATGCAGGAGCACTAAATAGCTCACTTCATATTTTTGTATTTAGCTACAAACTCGGACAGATACACATTTCAGCGAACATTATTACTTGCAGATGACCAGAGACTCGTCGTTGAACGCAAAAGTGGCCTGAAAACTAAAACAAAGGAGAAAAAACGGTGTAAAATTTCTGTCAATAAATAAATCATATGAAGTTATGTTAGCGGCTCACACAGTGGCCAGCAATGCACAATCCCTGCAAGTAAACAAACATCACTTTCAAGTTAAGTTTCTTTTTTGTCTCCTTTTCGTTTTTTTCTTTTCAAATGGTACATTTATGTTTTTTCTACCGAAATGAAAACTACAGGGCGGTTGGCGATGGGGGGTTTGATTTCACTTCTCTGAATATTACACCTTCTGGGATGCTCAGACTTTAAATAACGGAAATGGTGTCACATTCTCTGCTGTAACGCCGTAATGCAGCTTGCCTGCACCATCCCGTTATCTGCGCTTTGGACTGCAGCATAAACTCTGGCTCCGTTACCTTCCTTCAAATTTTAAAGCATACGAATTTAAAAACGTATGAGATTTAGAACAGTGGAAACAAGTCCGCCGTCACTAATTACACCTCTAGTTCTTATTTCCAGAGAAAAACATACATGTAGCATTTTAAGAAAATAAAAATAGCACGTTACTTTGTAACTGAAAGACCTAAGTCGAAATAAGGCAGCGGGAGTAGACGACTTTCCGTCATAACTTCAGATAGCCTTGGGTAAGCCAGCCGAGACAAAATGTTTCTACCTAACCTGGACGATCTATCAGACAGGTGAAATACCCTAGAACGTAAAGAAGAATGTAATAATTCCATTTCCAAAGGAACAGTTTCACACGTGTGAATGCAACCGAACTATTAGTTTAATAGGTTTTCGCTGCAAAATAGTAACACGATGTCTTTACGGTCTAGAGGAAAACTGGTAGACTCCGACATCACAGAGGATCAGTTCGGATTCCGGAGAAATGTAGGAACCTCTGAGGCACTACTGACCCTACGAATTATTTTAGACGATAAGTTACGGAAAGGAAATCCTACATTTATAACGTTTATAAGCACAGAGAAAGCTTTTCACATTGTTGGCAGTAATACTTTATTTGAAATACTGAAAGTAGGAGAGGTAAAATACAGGGAGCTAAAGGCTATTTACATCTTGTATAGAAACCAGATAGCAGTGGTTGGGAATGGAGTTAGATAGGATTGTAGCCTATCCCCGATGGTATTCAGTCTGTACACTGAACAAGCAGTAAAGAAAACCAAAGAAAATACTAGAGTAGGAATGTAACTATGAGATTTTGCCGATAACATAGTAATTTGGTCAGAGGAATTGTAAGAGAAGTTGAACGGAGTGGACAGTGTCTCGAAAGGAGGATATAAGATAAACATCAACAAGTGTTAGGAAGTCTTATCTGAAAGTATTAGCATGATATGTAGCCATGAATGGAAGTGAAACATGGAAGATTTAGAGAATAGAACCTCTTTAAATGTGGTGCTAGTGAAGAATGATGAATATTAGTTGGGTATGTGCCACAACTAATGAGGAGTTACTGAAAAAAACTGGAAAGAAAGGAAATATGTGGCTCAACCGTACTGGAGGAGCATCTCAGTTATTCTGAGGGAATGTTGTCTACTCATAGGACCTTACTTCGACTTAGATCTTATGGACCTACAGTTTCAGATAATTAAAATAGTTGACAATATGTATTCCTTACGCCCCTGATGTCTGGGAAAAGTATCTTTTCCGAAGAACATAGTAAACAAAAATAAAGTAAAATCAGTTATGACCGACTCGTTATTCCACGACTACTTCCATGCAATAGCGATCGAAAGACTTTTGTCAAACGATAAAATCTGCAAAGTGAAATCTCACATAATGAAGATAAATATATTTTAGTTTAGACAGTAATGGTTATAGAAAACGGTCGCCAGCTCACAGTGTGCGGGAACAGTATTGTGTACTTGTTAATCAATTCTTAAAAGTATGTACGTAATAATTATTGAAAGACAATCAGGCGGAATAGGGCACAATAACACAGACTCGAGCTTAGTTTCAAAATCACAGCAACATCAAATAAATCAAATCGTGAAATCAGCAAAATTAACGCGCTGATCATGTGCAATTGACTGCCATTGCGCAATAAATAGCTCCACGCAGAATACCGTAAGCTTACTGTTAATATCACTTAAATAAATATTCTCTGTTAAGCAAAGTATGTCTTAGTATCGCGTAACTTCCATTAAATAACTACTGATTAACTTTGGTTTGACACTGTTACACATTTTGCAAATTAGAGCAGAAATAGAGCAGCAATCGCGACATCTGGTGAAACTGTAAGGATCAGCTGTCACCTGCGTACCCGCTCGCAGCAGCCTTGGAGTTTTCTAAAGCCTTTGCCTGGAGCAAATTTCGGAGATAACACATTATCCAGCTGGTAGCCGCTGTCACAGTGGATTTTCCGCGATGCGTATTTCAATGGATTTTCTTTTTTATCACGGCGTTCCAGAAATATGTTGTTGTGGCAAAAATTAATGTTTTGTCATACTACATTGTATGTCCGTTGGAAATACAAAGTTCCGCAATTGCAGTGTTCCTGTGTTGCAAGAGGCGAAAGCAACGTTTATTTCCTGTGTAGCGTTCTTTCATTGTGAGTGTTGTCTGTCCTACGTAGGCCATACCACACTGGCAAGGAATTCGTAAATTCCTTCCTTCCGCAATAACAAATTGTGCTTCAGTGACCCCTGCAGGTCAGAAATCTTAGATGGTGGGCGAAAATCGTCTTCACCTGAAAATTTCTAAGGGTGCTATTTTCAAGGAAATATTTCCAACAAAGGGAAGAGAAGGTACGGACGTCGCTGGTGCGTTCTCCTCTTTATTTATTTTCCGGTTCTTGGTTTTAGCTAAGAATGCCATTTTAATTTGCTGGGTAGCGTATTCATTTCCTGAGAACACTGTGTTTAAATGTGAGAACCCTCTAGGGAAATTGTCTACATCCGACACTATATGGGCTCTGTGTATTTGGGTTTTGGGAACACTCATGGTTTGGGATGGGTGGTGGCCACTTCAAGAGTGTCAAGTACAAATAATTGCGAGTGGGCTTAGAAGAAACAGAATGTCCCAGAGAGCTGTCACTCTTTCGTCTAACCGAAACATCTAGGAATGGGAGACAAACATTAGCATAAAATATTAAACTATTATACGATGTGGGAAGTAAAATTAGTGTTGTTCATACGTACTTACATTACAATATACCTCTTTATCGTACAAGGCGAGGAGCACAAAAGGTAAAGAAATGAAAGGGGTGAAGTACATCGGAACAAAGACTGAGACTGTTTTACAAAGTTAATTTATTTTCTAATCTGGTAAGTGCAGACTCCAAGCATTATGACTGTATATTCCATATAAAAGGGCGTCTTCTTCATCAACAGTAACACACATTACAGTCAGAGTATTACATTTAGCTCTAAAATAGTTTCATTAAAAGAAAGAAAAAAGAGAGAAATACTGATATGTTGTTACGCTGCCCCATTTGATCGAGGCCAGGAAATGATCATATTTACTAAATCGAACTTCAAAGTCTTTTAGTAATTCCAAATGTTTTTTAATGTTTTTCTTTTGTTATCAGACCCGCGTACTGCTCAAATATACATCGATAAGAGTAAATACTGTTCTTAATTATGTTGAATTGTCAGTTGTTTCAATACTATACAAATTTTCAAGAATCACGTCAGTTACACAATTATCACAAGTAAGAGCTGTAAACTATAGTTAGTTCTTTTGATTACTGAACGTGTAACGCCAAAACACAAGTGGCTCGATTACTGTTTTAGTCTTACATTTAAAAAGTTGGAATGAAAACTGATTAGTCATAACATTCAAGTGATTTTCGAATGTGAGCTTCAGCTGGATAGGGCCGGTAACGTGTGCGTTGCATACGACTGAGCAGAAGCATAGGACTGCAGAAGCGATGACGTGTTGTATCAGGAAGCCAGGTCCATACAGAAAATTTTTTCCGGAAGTAATAGCCAGCATACCTCGATGCCGTTGCGGACAGGATTCCAAGAGATTATGACGACATTCACATTGGGTAGATTACAAGAAGAAATAGGAAGACTCCACTGTATTCTTGCATGACTATATCAGTCTTACTTTAGAACAGTTTATTTGCGTAATATTGTGGTTATTTTGATTAGTGCATGTTCACTCCAGGGATAACTAAACATAGAAGTAGCACAAATTGTCTCTGTGGATCGTTTTGTCATTTTGAAACACTACCTATTTGCTCGTTAAACGCTAAGAGTATAGGCGTCTGAATCAAAACGACGACAACAACTGTATCTTGACGTCGCTACACGGGGTCGCGGACTGTTTGAATTGCGCCCTACTGCCACACAGATTGGCGCGTACATACATGACGTTGATTTAGTGAACGTTCACGACGGATGCATAATCAGAAATTCATAATAATGGGTATTATTTACTGGACGAAGTGAAGACTCCGTATGTGACTGCAACTGTCGCCACTCGCGTCCACAACGTCCCAACACTATTATGTGATATGTACTTCGATATTCTGTAGTTTATTCAGAGTGCGACACATTTTCGCCGCACCGCCACCTATCACAGTTTCACTTTATATACATCACAAACAGTCTTAGATTAACATAATACAATTAGTTGCCTACACTGGATCCAACTAATAAATGCTCTCCTTCTCGCCTCACTTACAGAACATTTCATAGCCGTTTAGGCCTTCCTCGCGAGTAGCTGACTGCTGTTTAGCCAAGTGTCCATCTGATGCTTTTACATTACCTTACAAAGTTTTATACATTCATAACTTCCCTTTTCGGTGCCGGGAGGCCATCCCAGTGATCGGAGCATTAATAATTCATGCTCCAATTCTGCTCAGACTGGAACACAGTTCTGTATATATATTGTTCTCCTCAGTCGTACTTAGCAAGACAGTATCACTGGTTTTTTCATTTAAAAGTGAAGGCAATAATTTACCAGTACGTGAGCAAAACCTGTACAAGAACCAATGCGTACAAAAAACCTGTCCCATCAAAGTAGGCATATAATGAAAATTCTAGCCGCAGAGCTTACCAAAAGAAAAAAAAGAAATAAAATCTAGTTATTTTGAGACTAGTACATGGAATTTCGTAGTACCTCTCGTATACTAATTTGTCTATCAAGCTAATCAAGATAAGTACGAAACATTAGTACAAATTAATTTCATCTTGTTATTTTCAGTTAGCACATTTAAAGTCATAACTCTAGTCTTTCATTTACTAACATATTAGGTCTAATAACTGTTTTACTTTGTCATTGTTTACTTACTAACTACAAACAAATATATATGCATGTATTTACATAATTCGCGTAAGTAAGAGTTAATCCAGTTATCAAAACTCTGCATTTACCTTAACATCTCAGTCAGAGACATCTTCCTCGTATACCAAGCACGTATTAAATTTTCTTACTTAATAACACTTATTGAAAAATTCCTTGGTACCTACTCTACATACAGGATTGAGGGTAAGATTACTCAGTCAGCGTATTACTGTTATATCAGCAGACCATCATGTAGGCATAACTTTTCATCCTATGCTATGTTATACTTTAGTTATATTTCGTATGTTGAATAAAAGGCATATGTCACCGCATCACTTAGACATTTAGTTCTCTGAAACTGCCAGTATTTATCTTTTAGGTAACATAGACAGATAAACTAACATGTTCTTACACGAGACAGTATCTGTTTTATTACATACTCATTTCAGAAAATGCTTTCCACACCTGTTCCCGTGTCCATTTGTTACATTGCAGTCCTTATGTAAGGTCGATCCATTAGTCTCTTCCCAGTATTTCATACTCTCGATCAGTCTGCACCTAAATACTTACATTAGGCATGTCTCTTGACTCCGATTCCCTTTTACAATCTTATACTAGAATTTATTTATTTGTTTATTTCTGAGTCATCAGCTTTGTGATTGGTTTGATGCGGCCAGCTACCAATTGCTCTCTGTGCTAGCCTCTTCAACTCAGAGTATCACTGGCAAATCTACGTCATTAATCATTTGCTGGATGCATTCCAGTCTTGTCTACCTCTACAGTTTTTGCCCTCTACAGTTCCCTCTAGTACTACGGACGTTATTCCATGATGTTTTAATAAATGGCCTCTCAGCCTATCCCTTTGTCAGTGTTTTCCATGTATTCCTTTGCTCGGTGATTTTGCAGAGAACTTACTCACTGCATATCTAATCAGTCCACCTAATTTAACTTCCATACAATGCTGTGATCCAAATGTCCTTTCTTAGAAATTTCTTCCTCAAATTCAGAACTATATTTGTTACTAGAAGATTGTATTGGCAAAGAATGCCCCTTTTGCCAGTGATAGTCTTCCTGTTACATCTTCCTTGCTTCTCCCATCATGAGTTATTTTGCTGCCTAGGTAGCAAAACTAAGATTCATTTGCTTCGTAATCACCAACCCTTTTGTTAAGTTTCACGCCGTTCTTATTTGTGCTACTTGTCGTTACTCTTGTCTGGCTTCTATTTCCTGTCAGTTCATATTCTGCTCTTATTGGACTGGTCATTCCATTCAGTAGATCTTGTAATTTTTCCTCAGTTTCACTTAGGATAGTAACGTCGTCAGCTAATGTTATCACTGATATCTTTTCAACTTGTATCTTAATGCCACTCTTGGATCTATCTTTTATTTCCGTCATTGCTTCTTCGATGTATAGACTGAACAATAGGGCGATAGAGTGCATTTTTGTCTTACACCCTTCTTAATCCCAGCATTTCGTTTCAAGTCTTCCACTCTTATTTTTTCTTCTTGTTTCTTGCACACATTGTGTATTACCGGTCCTTCTCTATATCTCACACCTACTTTTCTCAGTATTTCGAACATGTTGCACCATTTGACATTGCCGATCTCCTTTCCCAGGTCGACAAATCCTGTAAAGCCTTTCTGTTTTTCTTTATTCTAGCTTCCACAATCAACCACAGAATTTCCTGTCTGATGCTTTTAACGTTCCTAAAGCCGAATTGATCGTCAATTTTCTTTTTCGTTCTCGTGAGTATTATTCTTGTCAGCAACCTGCATACAGGAGCTGTTAAACTAATTGTGCTACAGCTCTCGCACATGTCGGCTCTTGCAGTCTTCGGAACTGTGTGGATGTTGTGTCCCGAAAGTCAGATGGAATATCTAAAAACTCATATATTCACCACTGTGAATAGTCGTTTTGTTGCCACTTACCCACCGATTTTCGAAATAATGGTGGAATGAATGAAAGAGGAAACGACCTGGAAGAGGTTTCCACTAAGCCATCGCTAGCACTTGGTTTAAGAATCATAAAAGTAGGTTGTATATGTGGAAGAGACCTGGAGATTCCGGAAGGTTTCAGATTTATTATTTAATTGTAAGATAGAGATTCAGGCCCCAGGCTATAAATAGTAAAACATTTCGAAGAGTAGATGTGGACTCTGACCACAATTCATTGTTTATAAACTGTAGATCAAAACTGAATAAATTCGAAAAAGGTTGGAAATTAAGGAGATGGGACCTGTGTAAGTTGAAAGAACCAGAGGTTGTTGAGAGTATGAGAGGGAGCGTTAGAAGACGGTTGACCAGAACTAGGAAAAGACCATAGTAGACGAATAGGTAGCTCTAAGAGATGAAATAGTGAAGGCAGCTGAGGATCAAATACGTAAAAAAACAAGGTAGAGTAGAAATCCTCGGATAAAACAAGAGCTACTGAATTTAATTGATGGAAGGAAAAAATACAACAGCAGGAAATAAAGGAGGAGCAAGAAATACAAATATTTAAAAAATCAGATAGACAGGAAGTGCAAAATGGCTAAGTAGGTAAGGCTAGATGACAAATGTAAGGATTTAGAAGCATACATCATTAGGGGAAAGATAGAAACCACCTACAGCAAAGTTAAAAAGGCCTTCGTAGCAAAGAGAAGCTGTTGGGTGAATACCAAGAGCTCCGATGGAAAAACAAGTCCTCCGCAAAGATGGTAAATCTGAAAGGTGGAAGGAATACATAGTTTACACATGGGAGATAAACTTGACGGCAACATAAGAGAAAGGGAAATTGACATAGGTGAAGATGGGATGGAAGATATGATACTGCGAGAAGAATTTGACATAGCTCTGAAAGATCTAAGTCGAAACAAGGCCCGGGGAGTAGGAGATATTCTGATAGAACCACTGGTAGCCTTGGGAGAACTAGCCATGACAAAACTCTTCCATCTGGCATGCAAGATGATTGAAACAGTGGAAATACCCTCAGACTTAAAGAAGAATGTAATAATTCAAATTCCAAAGAAAGTAGTTGCTGACAGATATGGATAGTCCGCCGCTCGTGGTCTCGCGGTAGCGTTCTCGCTTCCCGAGCACAGGGTCCCGGGTTCGATTCCCGGCGGGGTCAGGGATTTTCACCTGCCTCGAGATGACTGGGTGTTTGTGTTGTCCTCATCATTTCATCATCATCCAGGAAAGTGGCGAAATTGGACTGAGCAAAGATTGGGAAATTGTACGGGCGCTGATAACCACGCAGTTGAGCGCCCCACAAACCAAACATCATCATCATCCTCATCACAGATATGGATATTACCGACCAAACAGTTTAGTTAGTATCAGTTTACTAAGTCATGGTTCCTTAAAGAAGAATGGAGGAACTAGTTGAAGCCGATCTCAGCGAAAATAGGTTTGGGTTACAGAAAAATGTAGGAACACGTGAGGCAATACTGACCCTACGAATTTTCTTACAAGATAGGTTAAGGAAAGGCAAACATAAATTTATAGGATTTGCAGATTTAGAGAGAACCTTTGACTGAGTTGACTGGAGTACCCTCTTTGAAATTCTGGAGGTAGCAGGGATAAAATACAGGGAGCTAAAGGCTATTTATAACTTGTATAAAAAGCAGACAGCAGTAATAACATTCGTGGAGCGCAAAAGAGAATCAGTAGCTAAGAATGGAGTGAGGCAGGTTTGTAATCTATCCCCAACGTTATTCAGTCTATAGAATGAACAAGCAGAAAAGGAAACCGAGGATATTTTGAAGCGCCTCTTCAATCCTTAGTACTTCCGTATTGCACTTCTTTGCGCATTGATTCCTCCTGACTAGTCTCTTCAGCTTATTAAATTGTGATCATCACTACTGAATTGAGATCCGAGTCTGTATATACTCCTGTGTACGCCATACAATCCAGTATTAGATTACGCAATCTCTGCCTGACCATGGTGTAATCTGACAATTTCCCGTGTCTCCCGGTCTTCTCCGAGTCTACTTCCTCTTGTGATTCTTGTACAGAGTATTCCCTATTAACAGCTGAAATTTATTACAGAACTCTGTGTTTGTTCTTCCTTATTCCTCATAGCAAGCCCTTATACTCCCGTAACCCTTTCTTCCACTCTTTCCCTTAGAACAACAATCCAGTCCCCAGTGACTGTTAGATTGTCATCTTCCTTTACTTACTGAACTATTGTATACTTTCTCTGTCTGCCCATTATCTTTTGCTTACGACGTCGGCATGTGTACCTCAACTATTATTGTCCACGTTGGTTTGCTATAGATTCTGATGAAAACAACTCTCTGACTGAACTGTTCACAGTAACTCCCTCTCTGCCCTACTTTCCTCTTCATAACGAATCCTACTTCCGTTATACTGTTCTCTACTGCTATTGATGTTACACTGTCATGTCTAATCAGAAATCCTTGTATTCCTTCCATTTCACTTCACTGAAACCGTTAATGTAGACTGAGCTTCAGCATTTCCCTTTCCACCATTTCTAGCTTCCCTACCCCATCAAAGCATTTGACATCCACTCCCCGACTCATATAACGTCCTTTCGGTGATTATTCAGCCTTTTTCTCATGGTCACCTCCCTTTTGGCAGTAGCCTCCCTCAGATACGAATGGGGGACTCGTCCTGAATCTTTCGCCAATGGAGAGATCACCATGTCACTTGTCACTGTCAATTACAAGCCACAAGCCCTAAGGACACACTTCGCGTGTCTTAAAATGATGCAGTGGTATCCATTGCCTTCTGCATCATAATGCCGTTGATCATTGCTGATTCTTCCGGCTTATCTATTACATATACGTCATAGAGGTCGTATGTCTATCCTTACTGACCATAAGAAGTGTGCATCTACTATATTTTAGTTACTTACAAAATAGCATTGATATTCATTTAACAGAATATAAGTAAAGGATCTCAGGTATGACTTATTACGTTGTTCCCTTCACAGTAGTAGGAGAATAGCTGTTTACTTAGTTCAGCCATAATGTGGAAGCATTCAGGGGTGTTTAAAAACATGTCCTTATATAAGGAACTGTAATTCTGGAGCCTGGCTTTCACGTTCTTCTTCTGTACTTAGCGAAACTATTTCTTAAGGACTCTATGCGAATAAAGCCTTTCAATCTTATTAGCACTAGGATATGCTAACAAGTAACTGATTTTGATTTAAACTGTGGCAACCTTCAGGAGGACAGTAACCTCTTGGGTTTCCGTCAATATCGATTTACGGATACAAGGCGGACAGCGATATGAGTGTCGTGTTTAACGTAGCATCCGCATCATCGCTTGCGTCACAAAAGGGTTGCCTCCATCTTGTGACCTTTTTTTTTTTAATTTGTGGTAAGGTTTTATGGGACCAAACTGCTGAGGTCATCGGTCCCTAAACCTATACACTACTTAATCTAGCTTAAACTAACTTACGCTATGGAAAACACACACACCCACGCCTGAGGGAGGACTCGAACTTCCAACAGGGGAAACCGCACGGACCGTGACAAAGTGTCCTAGACTGCGCGACTCTTGTGACGTAGCACGCCAACAGAACTTTACATGCAACTGTGAGATGTAATTTGCAATGCAAATTTTTGTTGTAGTTTTCGTCATTGTCTTTACTGCTGCTTGTTAGGAAGGTTGCTTTACCTAGCTGGGCCCTCGTTGGGACACACTGAGATGGTGCTGTAGAAATGAATCGAAAACTTTATTTAATACAATTACTTTTCTTTTAGAACACAATTACATGGAATTTGTTGATGCAGAAGTAGTTGGTGCTTCCTATTTTTCGGAAGAATTCACCTTTTTCAGCAAGTCTTTCATCCCTTTTACGTATCTGCCAAATTCCATGAAAGTCAGCCTGCACGTAAACTGACGCTGTAAGACAGCAGTCGATTTCTTTCATCAGTCCACTCGGCTGACATCAGCGAAAATATTCTTTCCAAAACGGCGATGTGTGGGGAATAGAAAACAAATACTCGCACAACTTTAGCAGTTGACATCTGCATTCAGGATCTTCCGTTTCCTTAAGAAATTAATCCAGCTTCCTTTCACGGAATGTTTAGACTTCCATTCTTCCGAGTCACGCTTAATTTCAGAAAAGCTTTTCAGACACGTATGTTCCTGAAAACAATTGTTGCCTGAAATCTTCGCACCATTTTTAGTCAGGTATATGATAATGTTCTCAATTATCACCCTGTCTGGGGTTTCAGATAGTGTTATCCAATCAAATACTGGATATTTATTAAAAAGGATTAGCTCATTTCTCTGCCTAATCAAATGCTATGTTATAGAAAGCCATTGTCTCCTCCCTAGATTCCGAAATCAAATTAATTATGTCTTGGTTAGTGTTCTCATTTCTTAATTTGTTCAAATTCATCTCGGACTGCATGCCAATAGAACTGGCGCTCTTAGTTTCATTCAGACGTCTTTGGTGTTGAATAATTTAGTCCTTATTTCAGTTGTCGAGACTATTCTTCTGCACTGTTTTTATATCTTTTTCAAACTCAGCGAAGTTTGACTACAGAAACATGAAGTAAATTTCACTGATAGGACTACTGAAAAGAACCTGAAGTTATTTTAGGTTCAAATGGCTCTAAGCACTATACGACTTAACATCTGAGGTTATCAGTGCCCTAGACTTAGAACTACTTAAACTTAACTAACCTAAGGACATCACACACAGCCATGCCCAAGGCAGGATTTGAACCTGCGACCGTAGCAGCCGCGTGATTCCGGACTAAAGCGCCTAGAACCGCTCGACCACAGCAGCCGGCCGATAGAAGAGTCTATTGAAATCAACGAAATAACAGAAATGCAGATGTCGTCGAAGTACGTCACCTGATGCTGTCAAAGCTAGATTAGAAATGAGACACTGAAAGTAGCAGGGGAGCATTACCATTTGAACATCAGAACAACTGATTTAGCATCGAGGCTTTTAACTGCAGCCAAGTAACAACAAAATATCGGTTATGGAAAAATGACGCCTTGTTGCGCTAACACATGGCTGTACTTCAGTACTTGTGCTAAGCTACTGACGGTACTTTGGAAAATCGGGACATAATTGGGTCTTGTCGAGTTTTCGGGGCAAGAAAGTCGATGACGGAGACAGTCCCGATATATCGGGACGGATGGGAACCCTACATGAAGGTAAACTTTCGAAGCTGTTTGTGTTTGAGTAGACTTACGTCTGGAAGAATAACAGCAAAATTGGCTATACCCCCATACTCCTACTTGTATGGTTCTGTGGCGACAGATTACTTCAGTGCTTTTCATTAACATATATATTTTCGTAGTGTGCTGTAATATGATAAACATGTCCCAGCTACCTGAGCGGCCTGGGATGAGTCTTCCCTAATCTGTCTCTTACTGTGTCTTTTCATATGTTATCCATCTGATCATCAAAGTGAGTGTGGACATTTTCCTGCCATTTACACAAATCTAGGTAAATGCTTTTAGTATGAGTCCTAAATCAGCCTTAACTGTCTGTGAAAAAGTGCTTTGTGCGGAAATATACTTTGGTGATAATTAGCTACACGGTTCGATATCATTCTCATTCTAACCTTCCTCTAATGTATTGGTACTTTTCCTTAAAAAATTTACATGATTAATGATCGATGATCAATAGAGCAATCCTATTGTTGAATTACCATCTGCAGATGGGTGGATTTCAAAGTCTCTTGGTCTAGTTGCAAAGAATTAAGGTTTTCGGTAAATTTCTATGCTGATTCGTTAATATTTTTCAAGTTATTTTTCAATTCTAAATGTCGTTAGTGAGGCTTTTCATGTTGGCTCCCAAGTCATTGGCCACGTGACTAGCATCCTCGGTTTTTAACTGCTCAACTGAATTAGACCAGTGCATTAATTTGCACCTGAATAGACAAATTATATCCTCTTGTAGCTTCGTACCTCCCAGTCTCTGATTCAGAGCGATCGTATTACTGACCATTGATTTTTTCCTTTTGATTCATAGTGCCAGTTGCTTTTGTAAATTATTGTAACAGTAATATAATATCTGGTAAGGCACTAACAATAGTCTCGTTTACAGCCAGCCATGGAATTTCACTCGTCGCAGCTATAATGTTATTTAGATATTCAAGCCTTTTCAAACACAGGTTTAAAGCTTACAAGCAGAAAAGCACCCTCGAAATATCAAGTTACAATTTAACAAACGTGAATTTTATTCCTAAAAGCTTTTTCAAAACAGATTTAAAATTATAAGCAGAAAAGCACCCTCGAATTATCAAGTTACAATATTATTCAGAGGCAGAATAATTTTTTTTTTTTTTTTTGTTACAGAAGGAGCTTTCGGGCTGAGAAGCTTCCGCTCCCTTTCAACACGGCCGTAGTCACGACCGCTCACAACGACCTCTGAAAAACTACACTGGTGCAAATCTACCACACACCAGATTACTTTACTAAAATTTTTTGAGAGATCACACAAACACATTAACTATGCACCCCATCAGAGGGATGGAAATGGCTCAAACACTCACATTAAGAACTTATTTTCCACCCGAAAGTGCAATTTGTTTTTAAAAGGGCTCTTACGGTGGAAGGGTGGCAACTTTATAAAAATGACTATTTAAATAAAATCCATGAAATTCAGACTTACATAAAGTGTACAACGTGATCTACATTTCACATATAGCGCCTCGCAAGATGTAGGCAGGATGAAAACATGTTTCAGGAATTCGGCCTTTTCCTTAATTCTATAAATCCGTTAACATCGAATCCGACGAACATGACAGAGGCAGCTATTAACGTATGACATACGGACAGACCGACACTAACTGCCTAAGAAATGCGGACGAGAGACAAACGAGCAAGCTGGGGACGAGAGACTGACCAACAACACAAGTAGAATTCAACAAGTAACTGAAACAACATATCACTAATCACTCAGCTTCTAATAACTGCGACTTCTGGCGAAGACATGGCACAGCACTCCCAAAACGCTCTCCCGAACCGTCCGCTGCCAGCCGCTTCAACGGACGCAGGAAGGCGTGCCGATATCCTCTCTCAGGGCGTCGCAGCTCGCACCGGCCAGACCGATGTCGTGGGTTGACTCCTTTTGCTCTCGTGTCGGCCGCATAGCCACTACGTCTCGCTATACGGCGCGGACACTGGACTCACGTGGCGACCTCATATGCGCCGACGCTCCAGGCGGACAAGTCATCTCATGTCCCAGTGCGCGACCGACCAACCGACCAATCCATCCGCCAACGACCGTTGCCCGAGCAACTCGAGCGGACTGGTGGCCCAACGCGCAGACTAAGGTGCAGGAACTCAGCCCCGACCGGGCGACCACTCGCTGAGTTCTCTTACTGGCGGAGTGGAAAGACTCTCATTATCTGGCTTTAAGGTTTGATCCAAACGACAGACATACTAACACCCCGACGACAGACAGACACTAACAGCCGCACAAATGCAAACGAGAGTCAGAGCAGCAACTGGTGATGCGAGACTGACGTAGTCCGACTCCGACTGACCAACCTAGTAAGCTCGCCGAGACTGGCAGGCTGCCCCCTCACGGGGCTCCGGAAACGCTCAAAATCATGAAAAGTTCAATTTTTACTTTTTTGCGTTTTCTGAATCTACAGACTATTACCTTTTAATAGATATATAATTTATCCAATTCCGAAGACTACAACTATTTTTAAATGTTTTTTGAAATGTGTTCTACATGGGCGTGACCCACTGTGGCGCTGTTAAACTGCTGTCAAATGGTGTTATTACTAACGTCCGTGTTCATCAGGTACATTTTAGTGATGTGAGATAAAGTATGTGTTGTGACTAACCTGTGATACTTCAATATATATCGCTGGTGTGATTGACGATTGTTTCATGTTTATTTACTCTGTCGTTATCTCGAAAATATTCGTAATTAATTCTGTTTCTTAAGTCTCTGTTTTGTTGAAGTATAATAATCAGTAAAAGTAAAGTTATTAGAAATCCTCTGAAGGCTTTTAAGAAAAGGAGAAATGTTGGAAAGCCAAAGGTATGTGTTATTACTGTAAATAATAACATTCTAATATGGTACGAGCGATGCTTGCTTTAGACAAGGAACGCCTTCGGGCTGCAGACAGGGCTGTAAAGAGTCTAGAAATACCAGCAAGAGTAAACAGGAGTAGGAACTAGAGGAAGCTGGAGGAGGAGTTTGCAGAGGATGAAGATAATCCATCCTATGGACCTGGAATGCACTAAAAAGTTAATCCAATCTTTGTCGCTCGATTCCCAAAACTTTTATTTTCTCATACTAATTACATGTTTTCTAAGGATCTTCCAAACATATTTGTTTCAAACTTTCAGTAAATGTTACACAGTACCCTCTGCGTAATTTAACACAGCTTTTTTCCAAAAAACTGTATATTTTTGAATATATAAATAAAAAATTGCAAAAAAAATGTTGTGAATTTTCATTACAATTGAAAAAAATCATCTTTAATAACTGAACGAAAATTTTGTAAAATCCCTGTGTTAAGTTGTAGCCCATATTTCAATAAATAATCTGTAAAAAGTTCAACTTCCTACCTCAAATACTTTGTGAGGAAAGATGTAATTTATAAGCGTTATTTTAACATTGCAAGTATAGGGCGTTCCGGAGCCCCTTACGGCAGACCAGCAAACAGACAGACACTGACTGCCCGACACAGAGCCGGCTGACCAACTCACTAGACTCAGACTGACACTCACCGACTGTGGAGCTTATAGCGCCCTTTAAATGCACGTCAACACGCAACTTTTCCCCTTTCCCACCAGAGGGAGACACCAAATCTGCGATAGCCACAGCGGCGCCACCGCCAGAAACTGAAGGCGACTGCCTTACACTACACGCTGCGGCGCGCTCTTCAAATTTTACTGCGGCTCAGTGATGAATTCGTCATCTGGTGCCTGATAACACTAAGTCTCTGGATGTGACGAAGCCATAATATAGAATTGTCTTCTCCTTAGTAACACACTACTGTGCAATACAGCTTGTTGAATCTGTTCCTTATCGTAATGCAGCCTACAGTTTACGAGTGATATTTGCGCGCAGTGCAACACTATGAAATATTTATAGGAAAACATGTGCTAATCGCTACTACAAGCTGTGCTCACTTAATTATGATTATACAACATCTAGCGGCCTTTTCCACAACATGTAGAACGATTACATAATAATTACAAAATTTTCACATTATTAATCTTCCAATCTACAAGTCTCAGTGCTATGAAATCCGGATTACTACGGTTGAATGAGAGATGTATTGCGGCCACTAACAGAGATGTCTTTGCAAAAATTGATGAGTTATAATTTCCCCCTATTTCGTGTCCTTTGCCTTGATTGGTATTAAATGAATTGCTCTCTCTTTATAAGGTTGATTGTTCACCATCTAATAACTGACAGATCAGATTAACATCATGCGTACTTGTCGATGGCATACATGAAAAACAAATATACAATTATGAAACAAAAATGTTTTGAAATAAAATTACATTGAAATGATGATCAGCAGAAAATCTTAAATTTCTACAAAATAACACATGTTTCGGGATATAATTTGCTTGATTTCTTATTTTCGCGACCATGTCAGCTTCGAGTATCTTAAGTGCGCTAATGTTGTTCGCACTAGCAAATGGGACTTCATGGATTAAATAGCAAGATGATCCTCAATAATTACTGCAATCCATAGCGATCTCAGTGAGGCAGGCGTGATCGCGGCTAAGCAGACTTCATCCAAGCCGTTTGTCATCGTTCATGCAGTAAGACTCCGCCAGCATTTCCTTACAAAACCTGTTGGTAACTAGGATATTATTAGCATCAACTGATAAAGTGTTACAATGTTTGAAACAAATTTAGTGTGTATTATTTCATACTTCACCTAATATGATTGTATGTTTGATAGATATGATTTTTTTCCTCGTCACAAATTAGACATTGTACAGTCCTGCTATTAAATTTGCTCTAAAATTAGTTATACTAAAACAAAGGTAAAAGAAAATTACTAATGCCTTGTTTTAATGCCCATATCATATAAATTGTGATATAGAGTGTAATGTATTTTGATGCCTTCGTCTCGGAACGTAATTTTTTTCCCTCTCCATGATATAAGAGAATCTTCACGCATTTTAATGAAATTTCTTACCCGACGATAAACTAAACATGGCGTAGTTGTACTAACGGAGAACATTTGGGGGTAATCACTTTAATACTACGCGATGGCAATCCTTTTTCATCTTGAAATAATCTCGTCGTATGATTGCGGATTTGTTTTCCTGCACTTAGGACTTCATTACATCACTCAGTTGAAACTTAGTAATGCTGACATTTCTACATTTAGCCACATACTGATCCATCGTGTTCCTGAATCCTGTGCCCAAAAGAGCCATTATACTGTTGGCAATAATTTTTCAGAAAGGGTTATACTATATTGTTCTTTGTAAGAGTCGGTTACGTTGTTCTACATCTACATCTACATTTATACTCCGCAAGCCACCCAACGGTGTGTGACGGAGGGCACTTTACGTGCCACTGTCCATTACCTCCCTTTCCTGTTCCAGTCGCGTATGGTTCTCGAGAAGAACGACTGCCGGAAAGCCTCCGTGCGCGCTCGAATCTCTCTAATTTTACATTCGTGATCTCCTCGGGAGGTATAAGTAGGTGGACGCAATATATTCGATACTTCATCCAGAAACGCACTCTCTCGAAACCTGGACAGCCAGCTACACCGCGATGCAGAGCGCCTCTCTTACAGAGTCTGCCACTTGAGTTTGCTAAACACCAGCTTATCCGCTGCACATCTTCCTGTATTTCGCTGCAATTTTCTTATGCTGCAAAACCTCTGTATACTACAGCATCATCCGCGAAAAGCCGCATGGAACTTCCGACACTATCTACCAGGTCATTTATATATATTGTGAAAAGCAATGGTCCCACAACACTCCCCTGTGGCACACCAGAGGTTTCTTTAACGCCTGTAGACGTCTCTCCATTGAGAACAACATGCTGTGTTCTGTTTGCTAAAAGCTCTTTAATCCAGCCGCACAGCTGGTCTGATATTCCGTAGGCTCTTACTTTGTTTATCAGGCGACAGTGCGGAACTGTATCGAACGCCTTCTGGAAGTCAAGGAAAATGGCATCTACCTGGGAGCCTGTATCTAATATTTTCTGGGTCTCATGAACAAATAAAGCGAGTTGGGTCTCACACGATCGCTGTTTCCAGAATCCATGTTGATTCCTACAGAGTAGATTCGGGGTTTCCAGAAACGACATGATACGCGAACAAAAAACATGTTCCAAAATTCTACAACAGATTGACGTCAGAGATATAGGTCTATATCTTTCATCATCTGCTCGACGACCCTTCTTGAAGACTGGGACTACCTGTGCTCTTTTCCAATCATTTGAACCTTTCGTTCCTCTAGAGACTTGTGGTACACGGCTGTTAGAAAAGGGGCAAGTTCTTTCGCGTACTCTGTGCAGAATCGAATTGGTGTCCCGTCAGGTCCAGTGGACTTTCCTCTGTTGAGTGATTTCAGTTGCTGTTCTATTCCTTGGACACTTATTTCGATGTCAGCCATTTTTTCGTTCGTGCGGTGATTTAGAGAAGCAACTGCAATGCGGTCTTCCCCTGTGAAACAGCTTTGGAAAAAGGTGTTTAGTATTTCAGCTTTACGCGTGTCATCCTCTGTTTCAATGCCATCATCATCCCGGAGTGACTTTCGAATTCACTGAACGCTTCACGCATAGCCCATAGCTAACTTCGACATCGTTTAGCATCTGTATGTCTGAGAGGTTTTGGCTGCGTTTAAACTTGCAGTGAAGCTCTCTTTGCTTTCACAGTAGTTTCCTAACTTTGTTGTTGAACCACGGTGGGTTTTTTCCCGTCCCTCACAGTTTTACTCGGCACGTACCTGTGTAAAACGCTTTTTAAGATTGCCTTGAACTTTTTCCATAAACACTCAACATTGTCAGTGTCGGAACTGAAATTTTCGTTTTGATCTGATAGGTAGTCTGAAATCTGCCTTCTATTGCAGATAAACCTTCCTCCTTTCTTTTATATTCCTATTTACTTCCATATTCAGGGATGCTGCAACGGCCTTACGATCACTGATTCCCTGTTCTGCGCTTACAGAGTCGAAACGTTCGGGCTTATTTGTTATCAGTAGGTCCAATATGTTATCTCCACGAGTTGGTTCTCTGTTTAATTGCTCGAGGTAATGTAAAAGGCCCATGCCACGCCCGAGCCTTACCGAAAGTGCTACTTTTTCTGAATGTGGTGTCACGTGCCAGACACCACACTTGCTAGGTGGTAGTTTTAAATCGGCCAAATGCACGCTATAATCTCACGCAGGCTGGCGTGAGGTCTGAAACAGGATACGTAATGAATGCTATAAAGAAAAGTACGTAGCTTCTGGAATACTTAACTTTAATCCACATTTGTAGAACATTGCTCTTGATGATACAGAAGCATTATAGCAATTGAATACGGCGCCTTGCTAGGTCGTAGGAACTGTAGATGAAGGCTATGTTAACTATCGTCTCGGCAAATGAGAGCGTAATTCTCAGTGAACCATGGCTAGCAACGTCGGCTGTACAACTGGGCCAACCTCCGTTGCGTGCCGCAAATGTTAAGTTACATAGTTATTCAGGACAGCTTATCCCTGTGTTAGGACAGTGCAGCCTTTTTGCAACATACAAGGGACAAACAAAACTTGTGTCTTTTTACGTCCTTCGTTCTTCTTCTGCAGTGAACTTGTTTGGTTTAGATTTCAGTTGTTTAACTTGTCTATAGTCACTCAGGTCCTATCAGTGAACCAGACTGTGCCTTCAGCCAGTGTTTCTCGTCTATGTGAAGAATTTGCAGACATTTTTGCACCGGGCCTGGGTTGCGCTAAGAACTATGAAGCACATTTGGAACTGAAAGTCAACGCGCAACCGAATTTTTTCAGAGCGCGCAATGTTCCCCACGCCTTGCGGGATGAGGTCGCAAGAACATTAAACGATTTACAATCTCCAGATGTACTGTCCGAATTTTATCGCTTGCAGAATCAGCAGACGCAGGCGTTATTGGATGCCCTTGGACAGCTCGTCCAGGGTCAACGTGCAATGCAAACCGATGCGGGCGCCGCCGCTTCATCGCTACCGCAGCCACAACACGCAGTTGCACCAACTTTTCGGCCTGGCCGATTTAAAACTACCACCTAGCAAGTGTGGTGTCTGGCGGTGACACCACACTGAACATCTGGCCCTCTGGAGCTCCCTCTTCCGTCTGTTTCATTTCTGGCCGAGCCCAGCATATACCATAAAATTCGCCGAAATCGGTGATGACGGATAGGTGCCCTTAAGACTGTCAGAACCAGTTGGAACGAAACAAGAAGTTCGTGTGTTCGCCTGCTAAGGTGTGTCCGTTTGTTCTGTGAGCCGCAGACTTGTGTGTCTGGCTGACAAATGCGATTCTTCTGCGGCCCACACAGTGCTGCCACTTGGAGAGTTACATTCGGAAAGGGAACTGGCGGCCAGACCCCACCCAGTACTAGAAACTCGCCTGGTTTGTAGTTCAAGTGGTCCATTGACCAATGTTCTCAATGTTTTCTTTGATTATTAGCTATCATTTCTATTTCCTAGGCGATATGTAATTGGCAATGAGTTGCTCTGCGTACAAGATGAACGCCTGGAACTTGTTAGAGACTTCATTACCCTCTTTTTTGCCATTCGACTGGTCAAACGAATAGTGCAACAAGTTGATGACGTCAGGAGACCACACATGCTGAAACTGCACGTCCACAGCCGTCCACAGTGAATGAGCGTGTGGAAGGGACTGACTGATTGACACTGACTAAACTGAGGAAGTAGTTAGGAATCTGTAAGTACACACTAACATCTTTGGAATTAATAATATGTATTTACTACGAGGGGATTAGTCTAGAATAGAATACAGGGTGATTCAAAAAGAATACCACAACTTTAGGAATTTAAAACTCTGCAACGACAAAAGGCAGAGCTAAGCACTATCTGTTGGCGAATTAAGGGAGCTATAAAGTTTCATTTAGTTGTACATTTGTTCGCTTGAGGCTCTGTTGACTAGGCGTCAGCGTCAGTTGATGCTAAGATGGCGACCGCTCAACAGAAAGCTTTTTGTGTTATTGAGTACGGCAGAAGTGAATCTATGACAGTTGTTCAGCGTGCATTTCGAACCAATTATGGTGTTAAACCTCCTGATAGGTGGTGTATTAAACGTTGGTATGAACAGTTTACAGAGAATGGGTGTTTGTGCAAAGGGAAAAGTTCTGGACGGCCGAGAACGAGTGATGAAAATGTAGCACGAATCCAGCAATCATTTGTTCGCAGCCCAGGAAAATCGACTCGCAGAGCTAGCAGAGAGCTGCAAATTCCACAATCAACTGTATGGAGAGTCCTACGAAAAAGGTTAGTTATGAAACCTGAACGTCAACTACCCGAGGCGATGGATCGGCCGCCAGGCAGCCCGTGACAGAGCACTTCATCACTGGCCTCCAAGAAGCCCTAATCTTACCCCCTGCGATTTTTTCTTATGGGGTTATGTTAAGGATATGGTGTTTCGGCCACCTCTCCCAGCCACCATTGATGATTTGAAACGAGAAATAACAGCAGCTATCCAAACTGTTACGCCTGATATGCTACAGAGAGTGTGGAACGAGTTGGAGTATCGGGTTGATATTGCTCGAGTGTCTGGAGGGGGCCATATTGAACATCTCTGAACTTGTTTTTGAGTGAAAAAAAAAACCTTTTTAAATAGTCTTTGTAATGATGTATAACAGAAGGTTATATTATGTTTCTTTCAATAAATACACATTTTTAAAGTTGTGGTATTCTTTTTGAATTACCCCGTATAATACTCGAATTACATCAGCTAGGCGCTTGAAAGATTCCGGAATACGGAGGTGAGAACTAAGGTGTCGTAGAACACTTAACTTGACTCTAGTAGGAACGAAACAGGTAATAACATATGTCTACAGAGGAAGGTTACCGTAAGTAAGATCATTAACAGTTGCTATTTGCGTTAGTATATTACATTTTTAGAGGATTAGTTTACAAAATGTAACTGACAGTTAGGACTGTAGTTGTAACATAAAACTATAACTTTGTTATTAACTTTGAACGACAGAAAACTGAACTGAAATTATTTTGTTTGTCAGAAATTAAATACCGACTTTTTTTCCCTGGTTGTAAGAGATGAGACATAATATTAATTCCTATTTTTGATGGAAGCTGTTGATTATATGGTTTTATGGCTTAGTTAAGTTACAGTCCTATATAACTGAAAAGATATGCGTCTTAAGTCTGAAATAAAATGCATCCATTTATTTGTGTGCAGTACCAGGTAAATTGAGAAAACTTCCGCTCTAAACAAAGACGTCATAGTGCGAACCTAACAATCGTTATGCCATATTTTAATCTCACAAACATCACAAATTCTGGCCTCCCCATTGTTCTGTTTGTCACTTTCGATAGATTTTGCGAGAAATATTAGCAGCCCCCGTGTAGAATACCGTATAATGCCTTTGATATTCATCAACTGCTTTATGTGGAGCACGACATCCATTTACAGTAAAAACTATGTAGCTCTCATATACCAAAATGTTTCCACAATAGGATCAAACAGTTCCAGAAGAACTTACATTTAATGTAAGTACATTGTCTATACATTTAACTCAAGGAAGTAATAGCAGATGTGGTAGTGAATTACGAATAAAAACCAAATACTCTATACATGAGGCACCACAATTGTAGCAAATTACACAGTGAACAAGGTCAAGAGGCGCTAGCACTGTATTTGCTCAGGTCCTTTCATGGTAACTGTGTAGACTAACCGGAATTGTGTTAGGCTGTTCGGCTAGCTGCGATTGTATTGTACTACGAACGTGAAATTTGATTCCATCCTTTGGTCTCGGCATTGGACAATGGAAATAACCGTTACCTGTAAACATGTTGGCTTGTAAGAGGCCGCCAGTAACTGAAGCATGTGAAACAGTTATTTAATGTTAGAGTGTCGCTTTGGTTTTACTGCACTCGACGACTAAACATGTTGCTGAAATATGAATAGCGAATAGACTGAAACATCATCGTCGATGCTGTACTTCCACCAAACCAACAACTAACATTCACTGAAGGATAAACTACTCTTTTGCGATATTTTGTGTGGCTGAAACGAAAAAATATTTAGACAATGTCTGGAATTCTGTTTAGAGTTCGATGCATATAGTGAAAGTGCTCTTATTGTGAAACACTGGATGAGTATATTGTGGGTAATTTGTACTCTGTTTTAAGAACACCTACTTTTTCACAGTGTTTGATACAGTTTTGCAGACAGACATATTGCAATGAAACGACAACTGAGAACGACATGATTCCACAACCACCATACTAGTACATGCTTATTTGTCAACTAGCTTCACATGTGATGAACGGATTGAAAGAATGTATGATGAGATAAAGAGAGTTATTCGAATAGTGAAGGGATATGAAACCTTATTCGTGGTAGGTGACTGGCAGTCTGTGGAAGGAAAAGAAAGGGCAGAAAAAAAATACTAGAAATTGTACTGGGCAAAGGCGTGATAGAGGAAGCCAATATGTGGAATTTTGGACAAAATATAATTTAATCATAACTAACCCTTCTTTTAAGAATAACGGAGCAATAATATATAAATGGAATATATCTGCGGACCAAGGAAGATTTCATGTTGATTACGTAATGGTAAGACAGAGATTTAGAAACCAAATTTTAAATATATATTTGCATGGGCCGATAGGAAGACTACTATAAATTAATGATTATGAACTACACCTTGAAACTCAAAAATAATTGAGAAAAAGTAGGAAATTAAGAAGCTTGAACCTGGGTAAATCGAAGCAACCAGGGATTTTTGAGAGTTTCAGAGGGAACATCGAGCAAAATTGCGTATAAACGTGGGAAAGTTGTGCAAACATTTGGACTGAGAATTCTTGGCCCAAAAATGTGTGAGGTGTCAGGTCAGAGGGGTGTTCTGAACACAATTTCGACACAAAGCAGCTCAATAGGCTGAGGAGTGGAAGGGGTAGGCTAGCAATAGAACAGTGCATCACCATTGACTAGACACTCATTTATTGAACACATAAGTCAGGTATTACCCAAAAGGAACAATCAAAACAAATTACAAATAATATTCTTTTCCTTTAAGTCACTCAAACATTTCAACAGGCAAAAAGCAATCATTGAACTGAAAGCCTTTTAAGAGAGCAAGACTAGAAAATTTGAATGATGAGTTAAAATCATATTTAAATAGGCTCTGACCGAGCACATATTTTAAAACGAAATACTTCCTTTAAGGAACCAGCGATCAAAATTAATTACATAATCCTCAACAACTATATTACATCCAAGACATTTAAGATTAAACAGTAATATATAACATCAGAGAGCTGTAGTCCCAAGTTTTAAGCAGCACGTTTCAGATCGACTGCAATGCAACAGTACAGTACAAGTCCCTCAGAGGATCTCCCCACACAGTAGGTTATTGCCGCAATCGACAAAATATCAACATCATTCCACGTACAGACCTAAAACAAACTAAAAGCTCTCTTAAGTTTGGTACAGTTAATTCCCTTTCAACATAACATACATCACAAATCCAGCCCTAGGACGACACCCCGCAATTTAGCACGCGAAAAACTACAGCGATGCACTCATGACGTATCCTTACAAAATCCAAGAACAGAGAGCCGGCTCCCCAATAGCGGAGCACTTAACCACGCGCAGCGTGTGGTTTTGCGGGATGTTGATCTCGCCCTTAACCTCAACACCAGTTCAAATACTAGTCAGCCTACAATCTTGAACCGCCATACACATTCCTTCAGTTACTGCATAGAAAACCAACGTGATAGGCAAACAGACCAGCATATGATAAAAGCTTAAGCAGTTTCCTTACTAGACAACCCTTATGAATAGTAGCACACTCACAATCAAAAGACAAACAAAGCCAATCATAAGGACAGTAGCACTTAAGCAAGTAGCAATGGTAACTTCTGCTTAGATTGGCTACAAACAGCGCGTGATTTACTACAAATCAGCACGTGTTTTAACACACCAGAGAACACTCTTTACAACATAACCATCAATACAATAGCAAATTACTCACACGTGTACTCCCCCGCGATTTCGATTCGCAAAGCCATAGACAAAACGTGGAAAACGTATCACTTAGACCAACATAATGGTGCTCCCTCAGTTACCCCAAATAACTGACTCCCTCAGTTGCACAGCAAAGAACCACACCTAATGAAAAGACCACAATTTTCACCTCTAAATTGTCACATCAAGTGAGACTCAAAATGTAATTTTACATCACCAGTTCCCGTATAGTCAATACAAGCGCCTGATTTGATAGCGGCAGGCAGCAACATCGTACGGAAAAGAGCGTAGACACAAGCTCTTACCAATTCTCTTCTCCGAAAGAGATTGAAGAGTTTTTAGCAAACAGAACACAGCATGTTGTTATCAACGGAGAGATGTCTACAGACGTTAAAGTAACCTCTGGCGTGCCACAGGCGAGTGTTATGGGACCATTGCTTTTCACAATATATATAAATGACCTAGTAGATAGTGTCGGAAGTTCCATGCGGCTTTTCGCGGATGATGCTGTAGTATGCAGAGAAGTTGCAGCATTAGAAAATTATAGCGAAATGCAGGAAGATCTGCAGCGGATAGGCACTTGGTGCAGGGAGTGGCAACTGACCCTTAACATAGACAAATGTAATGTATTGAGAATACATAGAAAGAAGGATCCTTTATTGTATAATTATATGATAGCGGAACAAACACTGGTAGCAGTTACTTCTGTAAAATATCTGGGAGTATGCGTGCGGAACGATTTGAAGTGGAATGATCATATAAAATTAATTGTTGGTAAGGCGGGTACCAGGTTGAGATTCATTGGGAGAGTCCTTAGAAAATGTAGTCCATCAGCAAAGGAGGTGGCTTACAAAACACTCGTTCGACCTATACTTGAGTATTGCTCATCAGTGTGGGATCCGCACCAGATCGGGTTGACGGAGGAGACAGAGAAGATCCAAAGAAGAGCGGCGCGTGTTTCGTCACAGGTTTATTTGGTAACCGTGATAGCGTTACGGAGATGTTTAACAAACTCAAGTGGCAGACTCTGCAAGAGAGGCGCTCTGCATCGCGGTGTAGCTTGCTCGCCAGGTTTCGAGAGGGTGCGTTTCTGGATGAGGCATCGAATATATTGCTTCCCCCTACTTATACCTCCCGAGGAGATCACGAATGTAAAATTAGAGAGATTAGAGCGCGCACAGAGGCTTTCAGACAGTCGTTCTTCCCGCGAACCATACGCGACTGGAACAGGAAAGGGAAGTAATGACAGTGGCACGTAAAGTGCCCTCCGCCACACACCGTTGGGTGGCTTGCGGAGTATAAATGTAGATGTAGATGTAGAAAGCAGCCACCGCAACTCTCAGGAACCACTGGGACATCCAATGCAAAAATCGTTACTCCTTCACAGAAATAACAGGACGCCCGCTTCCCGCTGCTTGCTACGGCGCCTTCCGTTCAGAGTCAACTTGTATATCCTCATGCGATAGTTTCGGTCCCACACTCGCTGCGTCAACCCGACAACCGTCTTCCACCACGTCCCGGAGCACCCCCCCCCCCCCTCACAGGACCTCGCCTCGTTACTCGTCGAGGGCGCTGCTTACCGCCCTGACCGAGGCAGGAAAGATAAACCACCAGAGTGGCACTATCGATATGAGCCACCACGGCTCAATGTGATTATATTATTTTTGTCCATCGAATATGAAAATATTGAAAGACCGAAGATTATTGTATGGATCATGGCACAATAGATTCTGCTCCGAAGATCTCGACGAAAACTTATTTATGGAACCCGTAAGAACATTACTAAAAATGCTGCCACTAATTTTACGCTGAATAAATGAATGCTCCACTTGAAAAATAGTTCTTAGTAGGAAATAACGGCGCTGAAGGCAAGTGATCACTGTTGAATCACAGCTACTGGATAATTTGTAAGGCAACAGCCGTATGGCTCCTTGGAAAGAACTGTACAGTACATATAAATTCTCATTAACGATTGAAACCTATATGAACAGATACAGAAATATGTTATTTAACTTGGTAATTATCGGAACCCAAAATACAATCAAATGATATGAAAGAACACAATCTGTGTTATAGGAACCATATGGTGGCTATACCACAGTTGTTGTTGTTGTTATGGTCTTCAGTCCTGAGACTGGTTTGATGCAGCTCTCCATGCTACTCTATCCTGTGCAAGCTTCTTCATCTCCCAGTACCTACTGCAACCTACATCCTTCTGAATCTGCTTAGTGTATTCATCTCTTGGTCTCCCCCTACGATTTTTACCCTCCACGCTGCCCTCCAATATTAAATTGGTGATCCCTTGATGCCTCAGAACATGTCCTACCAACCGATCCCTTCTTCTGGTCAAGTTGTGCCACAAACTTCTCTTCTCCCCAATCCTATTCAATACTTCCTCATTAGTTATGTGATCTACCCATCTAATCTTCAGCATTCTTCTGTAGCACCACATTTCGAAAGCTTCTATTCTCTTCTTGTCCAAACTATTTACCGTCCATGTTTCACTTCCATACATGGCTACACTCCATACAAATACTTTCAGAAATGACTTCCTGACACTTCAATCTATACTCGATGTTAACAAATTTCTCTTCTTCAGAAATGCTTTCCTTGCCATTGCCAGTCTACATTTTATATCCTCTCCACTTCGACCATCATCAGTTATTTTGCTCCACAAATAGCAAAACTCCTTTACTACTTTAAGTGTCTCATTTCCTAATCTAATTCCCTCGGCATCACCCGACTTAATTCGACTACATTCCATTATCCTCGTTTTGCTTTTGTTGATGTTCATCTTATATCCTCCTTTCAAGACACTGTCCATTCTGTTCAACTGCTCTTCCAGGTCCTTTGCTGTCTCTGACAGAATTACAATGTCATCGGCAAACCTCAAGGTTTTTATTTCTTCTCCATGGATTTTAATACCTACTCCGAATTTTTCTTTTGTTTCCTTTACTGCTTGCTCAATATACAGATTGAATAACATCGGGGAGAGGCTACAACCCTGTCTTACTCCCTTCCCAACCACTGCTTCCCTTTCATGTCCCTCGACTCTTATAACTGCCGTCTGGTTTCTGTACAAATTGTAAATAGCCTTTCGCTCCCTGTATTTTACCCCTGCCACTTTTAGAATTTGAAAGAGAGTATTCCAGTCAACATTGTCAAAAGCTTTCTCTATGTCTACAAATGCTAGAAACGTAGGTTTGCCTTTCCTTAATCTTTCTTCTAAGATAAGTCGTAAGGTAAGTATTGCCTCACGTGTTCCAGTATTTCTACGGAATCCAAACTGATCTTCCCCGAGGTCGGCTTCTACTAGTTTTTCCATTCTTCTGTAAAGAATTCGTGTTAGTATTTTGCAGCTGTGGCTTATTAAACTGATTGTTCGGTAATTTTCACATCTGTCAACACCTGCTTTCTTTGAGATTGGAATTATTATATTCTTCTTGAAGTCTGAGGGTATTTCGCCTGTTTCATACATCTTGCTCACCAGATGGTAGAGTTTTGTCAGGACTGGCTCTCCCAAGGCCGTCAGTAGTTCCAATGGAATGTTGTCTACTCCGGGGGCCTTGTTTCGACTCAGGTCTTTCAGTGCTCTGTCAAACTCTTCACGCACTATCGTATCTCCCATCTCATCTTCATCTACATCCTCTTCCATTTCCATAATATTGTCCTCAAGTACATCGCCCTTGTATAGACCCTATATATACTCCTTCCACCTTTCTGCTTTCCCTTCTTTGCTTAGAACTGGGTTTCCATCTGAGCTCTTGATGTTCATACAAGTGGTTCTCTTATCTCCAAAGGTCTCTTTAATTATCCTGTTGGCAGTATCTATCTTACCCCTAGTGGGATAAGCCTCTACAACCTTACATTTGTCCTCTAGCCATCCCTGCTTAGCCATTTTGCAATTCCTGTCGATCTCATTTTTGAGACGTTTGTATTCCTTTTTGCCTGCTTCATTAACTGCATTTTTATATTTTCTTCTTTCATCAATTAAATTCAATATTTCTTCTGTTACCCAAGGATTTCGAAGAGCCCTGGTCTTTTTATCTACTTGATCCTCTGCTGCCTTCACTACTTCATCCCTCAAAGCTACCCATTCTTCTTCTACTGTATTTCTTTCCCCCATTCCTGTCAATTGTTCCCTTATGCTCTCCCTAAAACTCTGTACAACCTCTGGTTCTTTCAGTTTATCCAGGTCCCATCTCCTTAAATTCCCACCTTTTTGCAGTTTCTTCAGTTTTAATCTACAGGTCATAACCAATAGATTGTGGTCAGAGTCCACATCTGCCCCTGGAAATGTCTTACAATTTAAAACCTGGTTCCAAAATCTCTGTCTTAGCATTATATAATCTATCTGATACCTTTTAGTATCTCCAGGGTTCTTCCATGTATACAACTTTCTATCATGATTCTTAAACCAAGTGTTAGCTATAATTAAGTTGTGCTCTGTGCAAAATTCTACCAGGCGGCTTCCTCTTTCATTTCTTAGACCCAATCCATATTCACCTACTACGTTTCCTTCTCTCCCTTTTCCTACACTCGAATTCCAGTCACCCATGACTATTAAATTTTCGTCTCTCTTCACTATCTGAATAATTTCTTTTATATCATCATACATTTCTTTAATTTCTTCATAATCTGCAGAGCTAGTTGGCATATAAACTTGTACTACTGTAGTAGGGGTGGGCTTCGTGTCTATCTTGGCCACAATAATGCATTCACTATGCTGTTTGTAGTAGCTTACTAGCATTCCTATTTTCCTATTCATTATTAAACCTACTCCTGAATTACCCCTATTTGACTTTGTGTTTATAACCCTGTAGTCACCTGACCAGAAGTCTTGTTCCTCCTGCCACCGAACTTCACTAATTCCCACTATATCTAACTCTAACCTATCCATTTCCCTTTTTAAATTTTCTAACCTACCTGCCCGATTAAGGGATCTGACATTCCACGCTCCAATCCGTAGGACGCCAGTTTTCTTTCTTCTGATAACGACATCCTCTTGAGTAGTCCCCGCCCGGAGATCCGAATGGGGGACTATTTTACCTCCGGAATATTTTACCCAAGAGGACGCCATCATCATTTAATCATACAGTAAAGCTGCATGCCCTCAGGAAAAATTACGGCCGTAGTTTCCCCTTACTTTCAGCCGTTCGCAGTACCAGCACGGCAATGCCGTTTTTGTTACCACAGTAACGTAATGAATTGTCTCAAAACATTAATGAAACCCACAAACTGTAAGAAATTCTTAGGTGAATGAATAATAGATTTTATATGACTTTAATATAAATCAAATTTACTACAAGTTGGAACTCACTCGTGGCCGACTCTGATTGAAATTGCATATCCTAACATATTACTCACAACTGCTCAGCACACATGAGAACACTTTGCACGGAAATGACACGGCAAGCTACACATTTGCGGCAAATAATATCGTATCTACTGCTGCTAGTGTTCAGAGAAATGCATGTAGCAATTCTCATTATAAGCTACCACTTAGAACCCATGATCGTAATCATCAACCAGTATCGTCTATCTCATAGTACATCATAGCAGCCACACTTCCTCCTTGCAATCACTCCTCGGCACAGACAAGAATGGAATAGGACTTATTAGACACTTTGTACCTTTCTCACAAACACAGGCCATCTCCTCTCACAGGATCCGTTCACTGCTTGCCCCAAAGAGCATCGTTAAGACAAACCACTGCAGGTGACTGGGCGTCGTGTAGCAATGTTTGTCACACTAGACTCACATTCTGGAGGATGACAATCCAAATCCCCCTCCGTCCATCATGATTTGGGTTTTCTGTAAGCACCCTAAGTCGCTCGAGGCAAACGTCAAAATCCTTCCTTAATTCGAGCTCGTACTCGATCTATAAATGACCTTGATGTTGATGGGACGTTAAACACTAACGTTCCTTCCTTCCTTTCACTGTAGTGAAGCAGCAGTGTTTACACCAGTGACGTCGATCAGTGGACACATATTGTCATAGCAAAATCTGCTTGTGAATTCACAAGACACATAAAGGACGAGAAATTCGAAGCTGAAAATTCTGACAGGCAATTTTCAGGTTCATTCAGAACGGTGATTTAAGAAGGGGAAAGTAAGCTGACGACGTAAACTGAAGTTTGTGTTAGGAAGGGCACTACAACAGACTAGTCCATGCACGTATGTTAGCTATACTGCTGACGTGGTGTAATAGCTAGCACGCCTAACTTATTAGAAAGGAAACCTGTGCTCCAGTCTCAATTCTGGTACAAATTTTAATTCATTTCTTCAGCTTCTATCATTATCGTACATTGAAATTTGTTGACGACATTGTTCTCCTGTCAGAGACGGCAAAGAATTTGTGGTAACAGTTGAACAGAATGGATAGTGCCTTGAAAAGAGATTATAAGATGAATATCAACAGAAGTAAAGGAAGGGTAACGGAATCTCATAGAAATAAATCAGATAATGTTGAAATTATTAGGTTGTGAAATGAGAGATAATAGAAGAATTTTGATATGTGGGCAGTAAAGTAACTGACGCTCGCTGAAATAGAAAGGATATAAACTGCAAACTGGCTACAGCACGAAAAACATATATGAAGAAAATGAATTTCTTATCCTTTAATATCCATTTAAATGCAGGAAGTCTTTTCTGAAAGTATTTGTCTGGAGTGTAGCAGGTCAGACACGAAGAAAGGACCAAACTGCTGAGGTCATCGGTCCCTAGGCTTGCGCACTATCTAATCTAACTTAAACTAACTTACGCTAAAGACAACACAGACACCCATGCCCGAGGGAGGACTCTAGCGTCAGACGGGGAGAGCAGCGCGGACCGTGACAAGCCGCCGAAGATGGCACGGAGGCCCCTCGGAGCAAGAAAATAAAAGCTTTCGATATGTGGTGCTGAATAAGGTCGCTTAACACCAGGTGGAGAACAAAGAAATTTATGGCACAACTTAATTAAAAGAAGGTACCTGTTGGTAGGAAACATCCTGAGGCACCAGAGGTCAGTTTGGTAACGGAAGGAGGTGCCTGGGTGAAAACAGAAGAAGGAGACCACTGATTGAATGCAGTATACAGGTGCAAATGGACGATGATTGTGACAGTCATAGAGAGATGAAGATGCTTGCTGGGTACAGAGTATCGCGGAGAGCTGCATCGTACCAGTCTTCACAGTGAAAACTCCATCTACACACAACTTTTCTTCACCGTTTAAGCTTCTGTTTAATAATTACAGTTCATTTAATGACGTAGTTCCTGAAGTTTAAAGCGAAGCGCAATTGTACATAAGGAGATAACATTAAAGATTAATGAGTGCACATTAAAGAATCTTGCGATTTCCTTACGTCTGAAAGCTGATTACTAATGCAACTTTTTCTTGAAAAATTTATAGATAATCAGGCTTCAGGATAGTTCCAGTTCAAATGGAAAACAATACTTCCCGACTTACATTTGTTTTCCCACCATCATTTATCATGTCTCAGAAGATTAGTTTTTTAGTAATCCACACTCCTTATTGGCTTTATAATTAGACAGCAAAACGAGGATAATGGAATGTAGTCGAATTAGGTCGGGTGATGCTGAGGGAATTAGATTAGGAAATGAGACACTGAAAGTAGTAAAGGAGTTTTGCTATTTGGGGAGAAAAATAACTGATGATGGTCGAAGTGGAGAGGCTATAAAATGTAGACTGGCAATGGCAAAGAAAGCGTTTCTGAAGTAGAGAAATTTGTTAACATCGAGTATAGATTTAAGTGTCAGGAAGTCATTTCTGAAAGTATTTGTATGGAGTGTAGCCATGTATGGAAGTGAAACATGGACGGTAAATAGTTTGGACAAAAAGAGAATAGAAGCTTTCGAAATGTGGTGCTACAGAAGAATGCTGAAGATTAGATGGGTAGATCACATAACTAATGGAGAAGTATTGAATAGGATTGGGGAGAAGAGAAGTTTGTTGCACAACTTGACCAGAAGAAGGGATCGGTTGGTAGGACATGTTCTGAGGCATCAAGGGATCACCAATTTAATATTGGAGGGCAGCGTGGAGGGTAAAAAGTCGTAGGGGGAGACCAAGAGATGAGTACACTAAGCAGATTCAGAAGGATGTAGGTTGCATTAGGTACTTGGAGATGAAGAAGCTTGCACAGGATAGAGTTGCATGGAGAGCTGCATCAAACCAGTCTCAGGACTGAAGACCACAACAACAACAACAACAACAATTAGACAGTTAATTCTTCATGATAACTTGTAAGGCTTTTCTTACGGCGCAAATTCAAGCGCCTGCACGCCAGTCGGGAACGACAGGGAAGAGAAGGCAGTGAGAAGAAGTCAGCCAATGGCACACTGGCCGACATCCCTCCCAGGACGGCAACGCGACAGCGGCGGCCTCTAGGTGAAGAGGACATCATCGCCGGGCCACACTGATGGGGCCCACTTGGACAGCAGCGACTACGTTAGGCACTTCGATAGCTGCTGCAACATTAGCCAATTGGATAGCAGTTCGGGAAAGACTGTCAGTTAGAGATCAGCAGTCACTGCAAAGACTGATAATTTTTTACGTCATTCTTTGAATGAGTCACATCTGTGAAAGTTAACTATCTGTGATTGTCTTTTTGTAATAAAACCCATTAATACGAGTTGACTGATTGCTTGACTAGCGAACCGAGTACACAGGATTCCTAGACACAACACCATAGACTACAATGACTCCACTGCTCTCGTTTCTTATAAAAAAAATCAAATGGCTCTAAAAAAAAAAAACCAAATGGCTCTAAGCACTGTGGGACTTTACATCTGAGGTCATCAGTTCCTTAGACTTAGACCTACTTAAACCTAACTAACCTAAGGACATCACACACATCCATGCTCGAGGCAGGATTTGAACCTGCGATAGCAGCAGTAGCGCGGTTACAGACTGAAGCGCCTAGTACCGCTCGCCCACAGCGGACGGCTCTTCGTAAACATTAAAAACCTATAGTGCATATGGTCATCAGAATGTTCTCACGGCACACGAAAATTATTTTTCTGGAAAATCTTCGTCAAATATAATTTATTTAGAAATCTAAAGATTAACGATCAAATTTCAACTACATCAAAAAAAGTTTTGCCTCACCCCAGTTCCCAGAACTGGCTGAGGATACTGTATCACAGACACTGTCCCTTTGACTGTTACCGAGCGAGGTGGCGCAGTGGTTAGCACACTGGACTCGCATTCGGGAGGACGACGGTTCAATCCCGCGTCCTGCCATCCCGATTTAGGTTTTCCGTGATTTCCATAGATCACACCAGGCAAATGCCGGGATGGTTCCTGTGGTGTCACCGCCAGACACCACACTTGCTAGGTGGTAGCTTTAAATCGGCCGCGGTCCATTAGTACATGTCGGACCCGCGTGTCGCCACTGTCAGTAATTGCAGACCGAGCGCCACCACACGGCAGGTCTTGAGAGACTTACTAGCACTCGGCCCCAGTTGTACGACGACTTTGCTAGCGACTACACTGACGATGCCTTTCTCTCATTTGCCGAGAGACAGTTAGAATAGCCTTCAGCTAAGTCCATGGCTACGACCTAGCAAGGCGCCATTAACCATTTCTAGAGAGAGTCTCAATTGTATCATCAAGAATGCTGTATACATATGATGGATTAAAGTTAAGTATTCCAGCAGCTACGTACTTTTCTTTATAGCATTCATTACGTATCCTGTTCCAGACCTCACGCCAGTCTGCGTTAGATTGTAGCGTGCATTTCGGCCTCCTCTAACTATAAGGTGTTGGCACATCTGCCAACACATCAGTTCCTTTGAAAGGGCACGGCAGACTTCCTTTCCCATCCTTCCCTAATCCGAGCTTGTGCTCCGTCTCTAACGACCTCGTTGTCGACGGGACATTGAACACCACTATCCTCCTCCTCCTTTGACTGTTCACAGACGTCAATTAACACGCCCAGAGATGTAAACAAACAAGCATGAGCAGCGCCTACTGGAAGGAAGGGGTCCGACAGCCGATCAGCTCCAGTCATTGCACCAGGAAGGAGGTACACGGCTCGTGTTGTCTGTAGTTCAGCCATGCCTACATGGTCAATACCGCGGTTCGATCGCGTTCGCATGTTACTTTGTGCCAGGAAGGGCTCTCAACAAGGGAAGTGTCCAGGGCTCTGAGCAAGGGAAGTGTCCAGTCGTCTCGGAGTGAACCAAAGCGACGGTGTTTGGACACGGAGGAGATACAGAGAGATAGGAACTGTCGATGACATGCCTCGCTCAGGCCGCGGCAACGGCTACTACTGCAGTGAATGACCGCTACCTATGGATTATGGCTCGGATGAACCCTGACAGCAACATCACCATGTTGAATAATGCTTTCCGTGCAGCCACAGAACGTCGTGTTACAACTCGAACTGTAGGCAATAGGTTGCATGATGCACAACTTCACTCCCGACGTCCAAGGCGTGGTGCGTCTTTGCAACCACGACACCATGCAGCGAGGTATAGATGGCCCCAAAAACATGCCGAATGGACCGCTCAGGATTGGCATCGCGTTCTCTTCACCCACGAGTGTCGCATATGCCCTCAACCAGACAATCGTCGCAGACGTGTTTGGAGGCAACCCGGTCAGGCTGAACGCCTTAGACGCACTGTCCAGCGAGTACAGCAAGGTGGAGGTTTCCTGCTCTTTTGGGGTGGTATTATGTTGGGGCAACGTACGCCACTCGTGGTCATGGAAGGCGTCGTAGCGGCTGCACGATAAGGGAATACCATCCTCCGACCGATAGTGCAACCACATCGGCAGCATATTGGCGAGGCATTCGTCGTCATGGACAACAATTCACGCTCCCATCGTGCACATCTTGTGAATGACTTCCTTCCGGATAACTACATCGCCCAACTAGACTGGCTAGCATGTTCTCCAGACATGAACCCTATCGAACATGACTGAGATAGTTTGAAAAGGGCTGTTCACGGACGCCATGACTCACCAACCACTCTGAGGGATCTACGCCGAATCGCCGTTGAGTGGGACAATGTGGACCACAGTGCCTTGATAAACTTGTGGATAGTATGCCACAACGAATACAGACATGCGTCAATATAAGAGGACGTGCTACTGGGGATTAGATGTACCGGTGTGTACAGCAATCTGGACCAGCAACTTTGAAGGTCTCGCTGTATGGTGGTACAATATGCAGTGTGTGGTTTTCATGAACAATAAAAATGGCGGAAATGATGTTTACGTTGATCTCTATTCCAATTTCCTTTACTGATTCCGGAAGTCTCTGAACCGAGGTGATGCAAATCTTTTTTTGATGTTTGTGTATAGAATCCCCAAAGGTAAATCTGACTAGATCTTTGATATGAAAGAAACCCGTTTTGGAAACAATTGCCAGAAAGTTAAATACGTTTCTTCAAAGTGTGACAATTATGGAAAATGAAGGATATTACTTAGTACGAACGCCAAAAGAAGCGGATTAAACTTGCAAAAATAGGAAAATGTACTATTAGCGGAGGAAGATCCGCATCACTGATAACAAGAGCGGTGAAAGCGAAACGAGAGTGACTTGTGCAAATGTCATATGAGTAGTAATTGATTCTATGAAGATATTTGAAGGTAAACGTATTAATCCCGAATATTTACGGAAAGATACAACGGTCATTCGACTGCCTGGAATGCTTTATTACACGATCCAGATTTCAGCCTTAATCCATTATTAAGAGTTGCAAACGCCGAAAAGCATCTAACTTGTGTGGAACACAAGTCGTCGTTAGAATATTTATCTTCGGCTATATAAACATGATGTTTCGTAAGTAAAAGTGAAGAATTTTAGTCTTTTTATTTACGGAACATCAGGTTTATACAATGATGAGTCAAAGAAACTGGTACATATGCTTAATGTCGTGTAGCGTCACCAGGAGCACGCAGAAAAGCAGCAACACGACGTGGCACGGACTCGACTGATTTCTGAAGTAGTGCTGGAGGGAAGTGATACCATGAATCCTGCAGGGCTGTCCGTAAATAAGTAAGAGTACGACGGGATGG
Source organism: Schistocerca cancellata (assembly GCF_023864275.1). NCBI lineage: Eukaryota > Metazoa > Arthropoda > Insecta > Orthoptera > Acrididae > Schistocerca > Schistocerca cancellata. Next base: position 59,377,333 of record NC_064626.1, on the reverse strand, counting down.
GGACCTCTTCTGAGCAGACCGTTGCAAGGCATCCCAGACTTACATAATAATGTGCACGTTTGGGGAGCTTGGTGGCCAGCGGAAGTGTTTAAACCTGGAAGAGTGTTCCTGGAGCCAACCTGTAGCAATTCTGGATGTGTAGGGTGTTCCATTGTCTTGCTGGAATTGCCCAATGGACGTGAATGGAAGCAGATGATCAGACAGGGTGCTCATGTACGTGTCACCTGTCGGAGTCGTATCTAGACGTATCAGGGATGCTATGTACACTCCTGGAAATGGAAAAAAGAACACATTGACACCGGTGTGTCAGACGCACCATACTTGCTCCGGACACTGCGAGAGGGCTGTACAAGCAATGATCACACGCACGGCACAGCGGACACACCAGGAACCGCGGTGTTGGCCGTCGAATGGCGCTAGCTGCGCAGCATTTGTGCACCGCCGCCGTCAGTGTCAGCCAGTTTGCCGTGGCATACGGAGCTCCATCGCAGTCTTTAACACTGGTAGCATGCCGCGACAGCGTGGACGTGAACCGTATGTGCAGTTGACGGACTTTGAGCGAGGGCGTATAGTGGGCATGCGGGAGGCCGGGTGGACGTACCGCCGAATTGCTCAACACGTGGGGCGTGAGGTCTCCACAGTACATCGATGTTGTCGCCAGTGGTCGGCGGAAGGTGCACGTGCCCGTCGACCTGGGACCGGACCGCAGCGACGCACGGATGCACGCCAAGACCGTAGGATCCTACGCAGTGCCGTAGGGGACCGCACCGCCACTTCCCAGCAAATTAGGGACACTGTTGCTCCTGGGGTATCGGCGAGGACCATTCGCAACCGTCTCCATGAAGCTGCGCTACGGTCCCGCACACCGTTAGGCCGTCTTCCACTCACGCCCCAACATCGTGCAGCCCGCCTCCAGTGGTGTCGCGACAGGCGTGAATGGAGGGACGAATGGAGACGTGTCGTCTTCAGCGATGAGAGTCGCTTCTGCCTTGGTGCCAATGATGGTCGTATGCGTGTTTGGCGCCGTGCAGGTGAGCGCCACAATCGGGACTGCATACGACCGAGGCACACAGGGCCAACACCCGGCATCATGGTGTGGGGAGCGATCTCCTACACTGGCCGTACACCACTGGTGATCGTCGAGGGGACACTGAATAGTGCACGGTACATCCAAACCGTCATCGAACCCATCGTTCTACCATTCCTAGGCCGGCAAGGGAACTTGCTGTTCCAACAGGACAATGCACGTCCGCATGTATCCCGTGCCACCCAACGTGCTCTAGAAGGTGTAAGTCAACTACCCTGGCCAGCAAGATCTCCAGATCTGTCCGCCATTGAGCATGTTTGGGACTGGATGAATCGTCGTCTCACGCGGTCTGCACGTCCAGCACGAACGCTGGTCCAACTGAGGCGCCAGGTGGAAATGGCATGGCAAGCCGTTCCACAGGACTACATCCAGCATTTCTACGATCGTCTCCATGGGAGAATAGCAGCCTGCATTGCTGCGAAAGGTGGATATACACTGTACTAGTGCCGACATTGTGCATGCTCCGTTGCCTGTGTCTATGTGCCTGTGGTTCTGTCAGTGTGATCATGTGATGTATCTGACCCCAGGAATGTGTCAAAAAAATTTCCCCTTCCTAGGACAATGAATTCACGGTGTTCTTATTTCAATTTCCAGGAGTGTAACTCCAACTGCACACGCCCCACGTCATTACAGGGCATCCACCAGCTTAGAACAGTCGCCTGCTGACATTCAGGGTCCATGGATTCATGAGGTTGTCTACATACCCGTACACGCCCATACGCTAGATACAGTTTTGAAACGAGACTCGTCCTATCAGCAACATGTTTCCAATCGTCAACAGTCCAATGTCGATGCTGAGTGGCCCAAGCGAGGAGTAAAGCTTTGAGTCGTGAAGTCATCAAGGATACACGAGTGGGTCTTAGGATCCTAAAGTCCATATCGGATATATTCTGTTTAATGGTTCGCATACTGAGACCTGTCGATAGCCCAGCACTGAAATCTCCAGCAATTAACGCAAGGCTTGCACTTCCGTCGGGCTGAACGATTCTCTTCAGTCGTTCTTGTTCCCGTTCTTGCAGGATCTTTTTCCGGGCTGCAGCGATATCGGAGATATGATGTATTACCGGATTCCTGATATTAACGGTACATTCGTGAAGTGGTCGTACGCAAAAATCCCCACTTCATCGATACCTCGGAGGATTTGCGTCTCAGCGCTCGTGCGCCGACTATAACACCACGTTCAAACTCACTTACATCTTGATAAACTGCCATAAAAAAATACCGTATGCCTAGGGTCTACCGTCGGGTAGACCGCCTGGTGCAAGTCTTTCGAGTTGACGCCACTTCGGCGACCTGCGTGTCGATGGGGATGAAATAATGATGATAAGGACAACACAACACCCAGTCCCTGAGCGGAGAAAATCTCCGACCTAGCCGAGAATCGAACCCGGGCGTTAGGTATGACATTACGTCGCGCTAACCACTCAGCTACCTGGGGCAAACAATCGGCCATTGTAGCAGGAACGATCTGCCATTGTAGCAGCAATAATCGATATAACAACTGCGCCAGACACTTCGTGTCTTATGTAGACGTTGCCGACCGCATTGCCGTATTCTGCGTTTTTACATATCTTTGTATTTGAATACGCACGCCTATACCAGTTTCTTTGGCGCTTCAGTGTAGCACCTAAGAAATGTATTTTAACGATAACTTGTTTTCCACACAGATGATTTTGGTTGACATTCGTTGCGCTTTATAATGGACTAAGGCTGAAATATTGATCGCTAATAAAGCGATAAAATAATACAGACAAATGGCGATTATATTTTCCCGTAAGTTTCTACGACTGTGGCTCTACGTAAGGAAAAAAATCATTAAACCACAGTATGTTGATTGCTTACGAGCATGCTCAGTGTGGTGCAAGACTGCAAGGGAAGCCGGAACTACGGAACTCATTGTTCACTTGTTACCCAGTTTGGACATCACAAACTTGTTCGTCGGTGTGTACTAACCTGTATCGGAGTCAAAAGCGCTTGCATTATGACATTGCGGAGACTGGAGAGAAGTGCGAAGTCTTTGTATACAGCTTACCATCAGACATCATCCATCGGCTGCTGCCGTTGATAACGTGATGTATCCTTCTCTATAATATCAGTGGGATCCAGTGGTAATGACTCCCTTGCACAATCATGATGAAAGAACATCGTCCGAATGTCTGTTTGAAAAATTTTCGCTAGCGTTTAAGAAAAAAATTATGACCATCTCGAACAGCTTTTGTGCGTTTAAGGTGTCAGAGCTGTTTTAGTAGACCGCATTGTAATTCCAGAAATGACATTTCCTCCAAGTGCCGCTCGTGAACAACCATATCCAGAAACTTGAAAACCCCTGAAGGCACCAAACCGTCATGTGAGTCAATCAGTAATCTTACGATGGATGGACCATCAAGAGAGTGAAATATAAATCGAAGAAGATTGCGCATATTGCCATTAAAGGCGGTTGAGTCTGCAGAACAAGCCATAGCTAATTCAGACGGCGATTCAGATGTTGGAGTTATTCATTCGGACATGTTTTCTGAGCTGTTCCCAATTCCAAAGAAGAAAGCCACTATACTGCCAAAGGGAAACGAGTAATGGATAGGAACCGCAGTGTTTCGAAGAAAAAAATTATTTTATAAATAAGATGAAACGATGGTATCCAAAGTATAGTCGGCTCTTTCAAAATCACCTGTGAAAATGGGGAATTTAATGAAGAAAATCTTGTTATTGTTTGCCGAGTCGATAGTAATTAAATTTGTAATTGATTACATTTTTCTCATATTTTTTAAATATTAGGCACAAACTGGTTGCTTACGTAGGGTGTATGGGCTACAATTTATCTGTAATGCGAATGATTTAAGAAATAAGATAATTTCTCTCATATGATCGTTATTTAGTTTGTCTATTGACTACAGGCAGCAGCACATTGCCTATAGTTACTTGCAAAGTACTTCGTGAAAAGGCATAGCACGAGGAGCGGGTAATTACTGTAACACAACATTTAAAATTCTTACAACTGAAGACAGATGTGAAGCTTTCTTGGAAGTAACACATTATTGAACTTCTGCAGGACTGCTTAATATACCATACACAGGCGGTAGCTCAGAAAGCGGAAATGTTTCTACACTGCCGTCTTACATTATTTTCTATAGTTTACCTTGGAATAAATCTGTGCTGTAGCAAATGATATTCTCAGCCCGAAGCATATATTCGATTCAGCTTTCCAATATTACACAAATCACTGTTAATACGTCTTAAGATTTTAACTGTGTGTATGTGACTCCGGTAATAATATCAGTCAAAAACAACTGGTTTCTTCCCTCGGTGAAACTGAAATATTAAAATAATTGACATTCGGATTATTTCTTCCGTAGCTATTTTAGGATTATACTTTACATAAAAGAATCGAATCAAAGTGCCCTCTCCTTGTTGTTGCTTTTCTTATTCTGTAACGGAACTTTTCACAGTAATTAAGAGCATTTTCCTGTATTCCATCAATAATGTATAAGAACTGTCGTAAATCTCTAGTTCCCTGTCTGTTGCTAGATGTATCCACTGAGAGGTCTCGTAACCGAGTTCCTTTGACTCAGGCGTTTCTCGTAGAGAGCGGAAGGGAAAAAAATGATGATGGTGATCTAATTTTCTCTGACAGCACATTTAGTGTATTGTGGATTATAACATCCCACGTCACGTTGAAATTCGGTGCATATGCGAACTAGTATAGAGAAAAACATTCCACTTTTATAAGCAGCCCTTTCTAATAAGAGGAAATCCACAGAGCTTGACTCGGATTGTGCTGAACCATTAACATGTTTCGTGAGCCTTTTACTGCTAAAGGGATTAAAATTCCCGCAGTAAATCAGAACAGCGGCAGCAGTAAATGGAATTACTTTAATGGACGCCATACATTCGTGAAATGCGCTCGCACGCGCATTGTTACATTTGTTGCGGCTAGATCGATAAATTTTTCATCCTATGCCTGAAGCTGAGATACACTTGTTCCACTGTGACGGCGAAACTACCTGGATGTAGGACTCGGGTCTTTGTGTCCCATATAACTTTTACGTGCTTGCAGCTTTCTGCCACCTACGTCCTCCACCAAATTGTAAACAGTTTTCATCGGTATAAACATAATAACGATCATACTCTTGAATGTGTCTTTCAACCTGAGAAACTGGGAATCATTTGCAATACTAGTCCAAAAACGAATTACTCGGCACGTCGTACATGCCTCGTTACTTCTAAAATAGATACACGTGGTACTTGAAAGTGTATATTGTCATTCTTAAAAGTCAACAATCAACGTACTGCTGAGGGAAATATGCTGGCACATTTTTTTAAAAATGTTTCTCTGTGACACTTAATTGCAACATGTTGGTACGACATGCACAGGTTTATATAACAAACATGTATAAACGTATTTCACTTTAGACAGATATACCACAAGCACCCATTTATATCGTACCAGTTTTTAATAAAGCAGTACACACGCTGTTGTTGTCTTTTTTTTTGTTTTTTGTTTGGGACACTGCATTCAACAAATTACATGTGTTTTAAGATTCTGAATCCCTCCTCTTCCACGCCCCCTATGAACCATGCACCGTGCCAAGGTAGGATGGCTTGCAAGGCTTAACGATACAGACAGCCTTAGCGGAGATGCCATCGCAACGGAGGGGTACCCGAGAAGAAGCCGGAAAAATCTATCGTTCCTAGAGATGATTTCCAGAAGTTGGAGGGGCAACAGTCCGGAGAACTGACTGATTCACCGGAAATGGCCAGCTATGATGATACAGAAAACGGCTGAAAACAAGAGGATGCTACAGCCTTTATTTTTTATGAGGGCAAATAGCTTTGCCGTATTACTTAATGTCGATGGTATCCACTTGGGTAAGATATAGGTGGGTAGCATAGCCCCTCGTTCGGGTCTACAGGAATGGTTGATTTAGGAGGATTCGGAATCAAGAGAGCGGCGTTGCGAAATACGGAGCGTGTAATAATAGATCACTTACTCGTGTAGGCAATCTGGAGGATTTAAAAAGGGAAATAAATAGGTTTAAGATAGATATAAAGCCAATTGGTACGCTGGCAGGAGGGATAGGACTTCGGTCAAATGAGCAGATTGCTATAAATAAGAAATTAAAGTAAGCATAATGCGGCAGTATGGCGAATAATGAATGTGAAATTGGAAATGTGGTAAAGCTACTATGAACAATGTATTAAACACGTTATCGTACAAAATGTACACACGAAGCTCAAACAAACCACAACAGATGTAGTTTACATGCCTATTATCTCTGCCGATTATGAATAGATGAAAGTCGTGTATGATTAAAAAAAGGAAATTACACTCCTGGAAATTGAAATAAGAACACCGTGAATTCATTGGCCCAGGAAGGGGAAACTTTATTGACACATTCCTGGGGTCAGATACATCACATGATCACACTGACAGAACCACAGGCACATAGACACAGGCAACAGAGCATGCACAATGTCGGCACTAGTACAGTGTATATCCACCTTTCGCAGCAATGCAGGCTGCTATTCTCCCATGGAGACGATCGTAGAGATGCTGGATGTAGTCCTGTGGAACGGCTTGCCATGCCATTTCCACCTGGCGCCTCAGTTGGACCCGCGTTCGTGCTGGACGTGCAGACCGCGTGAGACGACGATTCATCCAGTCCCAAACATGCTCAATGGCGGACAGATCCGGAGATCTTGCTGGCCAGGGTAGTTGACTTACACCTTCTAGAGCACGTTGGGTGGCAGGGGATACATGCGGACATGCATTGTCCTGTTGGAACAGCAAGTTCCCTTGCCGGTCTAGGAATGGTAGAACGATGGGTTCGATGACGGTTTGGATGTACCGTGCACTATTCAGTGTCCCCTCGACGATCACTAGTGGTGTACGGCCAGTGTAGGAGATCGCTCCCCACACCATGATGCCGGGTGTTGGCCCTGTGTGCCTCGGTCGTATGCAGTCCCGATTGTGGCGCTCACCTGCACGGCGCCAAACACGCATACGACCATCATTGGCACCAAGGCAGAAGCGACTCTCATCGCTGAAGACGACACGTCTCCATTCGTCCCTCCATTCACGCCTGTCGTGACACCACTGGAGGCGGGCTGCACGATGTTGGGGCGTGAGCGGAAGACGGCGTAACGGTGTGCGGGACCGTAGCCCAGCTTCATGGAGACGGTTGCGAATGGTCCTCGCCGATACCCCAGGAGCAACAGTGTCCCTAATTTGCTGGGAAGTGGCGGTGCGGTCCCCTACGGCACTGCGTAGGATCCTACGGTCTTGGCGTGCATCCGTGCGTCGCTGCGGTCCGGTCCCAGGTCGACGGGCACGTGCACCTTCCGCCGACCACTGGCGACAACATCGATGTACTGTGGAGACCTCACGCCCCACGTGTTGAGCAATTCGGCGGTACGTCCACCCGGCCTCCCGCATGCCCACTATACGCCCTCGCTCAAAGTCCGTCAACTGCACATACGGTTCACGTCCACGCTGTCGCGGCATGCTACCAGTGTTAAAGACTGCGATGGAGCTCCGTATGCCACGGCAAACTGGCTGACACTGACGGCGGCGGTGCACAAATGCTGCGCAGCTAGCGCCATTCGACGGCCAACACCGCGGTTCCTGGTGTGTTCGCTCTGCCGTGCGTGTGATCATTGCTTGTACAGCCCTCTCGCAGTGTCCGGAGCAAGTATGGTGGGTCTGACACACCGGTGTCAATGTGTTCTTTTTTCCATTTCCAGGAGTGTATTTAGACAGATAAGAGAGCCGAAAAATTTATTCGAATGAGACACTGGAATTCTGTAGCAGTAAAAGGAATAGAAGGAGAAAATTGACTAGAGGATACCGTTTAGTAGAATTATCCATAGAGCACTTGATTTTAGAGTCATGAAAAAAGCTTACATACATGGAAGAAAGCTTGGGACACAGAAAAGTGTCAACAAGATTATTCACTGGTAACACAGAGGCTTCCGAACCTGACTTTAAATTGCAAAACATATCCAGGGGAATACGTGAACAGTGACCATAATTTATTGGTTATCATCTACCATGTATATTTGAAGAAATAGCGGAAGGGTAAGAAATTGGGGATATGGGACCAGAGGTTCTTGATAGTAGGGGACACTGTTGTACCCAGAGAATTGTGTACCCATGAGTGCATCATGTTTTTTGGTCTCTGCTTCAGTCTAGTGACTGTTTTTAGAATCACGTGAAGGAATGCTTATTAGAGATGACCGCAAATAATTTCCGAAATTTCTACAGTTTTTATTGTTGTTAGACCTGAGGTTGTATTTTGTGCAGCGTCTGTAAGTATTTCGTTTCCTACACATTTAAGTGCTGTATAATATAGGGTGTTAGAAATTCCCGTTAGAAACTTCTGGGACTTGTGGAGAGTAGATAATATTTTGTTTTGGACCCATGTCCGAAAACTTACAGTTTCTGTGCTACAGTCATTTGAAAACATTCTGGTAATGTGACCGCGTTTACAAGTAACTGATCTGACGTGACCCAGTACATCACTTGTTTCACAATTCCATTCATTAATAGCCAGAGAAATTACTCAAGTAGTCGCCCACGGGTTCTGTTCAACGTGATGCAGTACAGATTCTTCCAATATGGGTGGGCGGCGTCTCCTTGTAGCACCACAGTCACGCCTGCTGACGTTGAAGGTACCCTTTCTCGAAATTGTTGCATAATGGTGGCGAAAATCCTATGCGATGCAGTCGGATCTTGGTAAAGGCGACGAGCAGCTCTTTCATTACCGTGGGCTTCGCCATTCAGGAAGATGACGTCGGTGTATTCTGCAAACGTGTAATCAACCTTGTCGCTCTAACCATCACAGAGACGTGAATAAGGCTACAACCAGGTCAGCAAGGTAGGACAGACGTCAAACGACATCAACCGATACGACGTAAGTACCCCCCGCCCCCCTCCCCCATCCCCGCCATAACCACCCTGTAGCATCAATACCTATCAAACACGTTTTCAAACAGCTGTCGCACGGAAACGGTGAGTTTCCGGACGTGGGTTCCTATTCAAAACGTGATGTACTCTGTCCTCTCTAAAGTCCTAGAAGTTTGTAACGGGAATTTCCTAACACTCTGTATGTTGAAGTTTTTGGAGCTAGTTGTTAATTTTAAAGTTACAGAATTTTATGATGAATGAAACGATCAGTATTAATAACAGAACTATTTACGTAACACGTGTGCAGTTATGCCATACCTCGATGCACGCACGCGATCTTGAATCTAAAAACAGAAGAAGGTCTTTCACCATGGAGCCTGTGATACTTGCAAATGAACTGAGTTTCGTTAATTGGTTAACAATTTTACCCGTCTTGAAAACGCAAATTAGTGTGTAGTTTTAGTAGCTTAGGTTGAAAATGTATGTAGCTTGTAACTGTTTTCTGATAATTCTTTTGCTTAGTTTGATTTCACTTACTGATTGTTGGCGTGGAGCAGAGTAACGGTACGACAGTCAGATGGTTAAATGAAATACTGACAGTACTTACTCGATTAGAACGCGTTTAAATTTCAATAGAATACTTGTTGTACCTTGGGACTTGTTTTCCCATTTTGAGAAACCTTAATTTTTTGGAGTAGTTATGTAATTTCAGAAAAAGATTGCGATTGCTATTGTATAAAATTAGAATATGAAGATATATTTAAGTTATGTTGCAGGGCGTGCAAGAAGCGAAAGTCTGAAACGTGAACCGAGGTTAAACACTCTTGGCGTAAAGAAAGTACAATCGAAAACGAATGGGCATATCTCAGATCAATGCAGGGGTGGGAATTTCACAGAGCACTGAAGCACCTAAATTGAAACTTGGATTCTGGTGTATATGACATTCCTTCAAACTTATTGCGATATCTGGGAGAGCCAGCGATGGCAAAATCATTCCGCCTGGTGTGCAAGATATATGAGGCAGGCGAAATAGTCTCAGGCTTCTAGGAGAACGCAATAATTCCATTTCCAAGAAGGATCGTTGCTCACCGGTTCGAATATTACCGTACTATCAGTTTAATAAATCATGGTCGCAAAATACTGACGTGAATTATGTTCAGAACAATGGAATAACTGGTAGAGGGTAACGTAAGGGAAGGCCAGTCTAGTTTTCAGAGAAAAGCAGAAATCATTATTCATTATGTATTTTCGTTTACTGTTTTAAATTGCTGGGCCCAGTGCATAAAACACACAGTAACATTAAATTTTAAACTGAATCTTCCACGCCGTCCGGAGTGGCATTGACAACGTCCGTTTTAAAAATGATAGCAATAAATTGGCGGGAGGTGGCAAGAAAAATCAAGGGAGCTCTGATTGAAAACTGTCAACGTAGCATAGACCAGTTCCAGAGAATACTGTTTATCAACACGTATATTTTGTCCAAGGCCTACTACATAGCACAGGTTCTCCCCATTCCATCAATGGTGGCGAAGACGATCGTGTCCACCTTAGCAAAGTTCTTGTGGAAAGGGGAATTGTTTCGAGTGCCGGTGAAGACAGCAGTTTTGGATCCAAGCAATGGAGGAATGGGTCTAACCGACATCAAGTCTAAAGCGATGGCACTGTATGTCAAACGAACATGGAGCATAATGTGTAATGATCCAGGGTGCATTACAGCAAAACTATACGATATTGTCAGGCCAGAAAGTGTAGAGCCGCCGATAAATATACAAAAAATAAGTTTTAAGCTGAAACACATTAGGGAGTATTATCTTGAACTAAGTTATCTCAGCAAAAAGATTTTAAACTCCAAAAACGTTACAGCAAAGGCGATTTTAGCTGAAAGACTGAAACATGAAAGGAAAAACAATATAGAAACCAAATATGCTAGAATAGCATGGAATGTGGTCTGGAAAAACATCAGTAGTGATGTTCTTTCGTCTGACGTGAGAACAGCGTGGTACAAGATAGTCAATAACACAATCAGCACTAATGAGCGTCTCTTTGCCATCGGTTTAAGTGACACAAACAACTGCAACCTCGTTCATAGTGTGCCTCATCGTTACACTTGTGGAGATCAACTGGAGGTGGACCAGGGAGAAAATAGCTCAAATAACAAGAACTTCAGCAAACAATGTACCGACTAACATTTTCTTCAGACCAGAGGAAAGTTACTACCCTCAGGCAAAAAATAACGCAGTGATTTGGTTAATGGGCAAATATACAAGTTATGTTTTTAACAATATTGGGAGCGATGAACATATTGATTACAAGATGTATATGGAAAATGAATTCGAGAAAATACTCAAATATCAGAATCACAATAAGAAATATGGTAACATGCTCCGAATTGTTTTCAACCGAATGGGTATAGGTTAGGAAGCGGATTTCTAGTAGAGAGGGAATGGATTGGGTCACTTTTCCGACCCTAACCTCACCTGCAAGTCACACATGAAAAATAAATCAGCAGTACAGCAGATACAAGAATATGGCGAGAAACATCTGGTGTCTGATATAAAGGAAGATCTTGAACTCCCAATAGATGCGTTTAGAAGGCTGGAACTGACAAAAATAACAAGGCAGTGAAATATTTTGCGATGTCGCTGCTCCGGACTTCTCTTCTGTTATATCCTAGCCAGTAATGCCAACCGAGCCCGCTGCCAAAAGGTTGGCAGCATCAAAGTCCGGACGCCGTCCGCATAAGCAGCGCCAGGAGAGACAGGAAATCGCCGCAAGTCTGCGCGCGCCACCGCTGGCTTCTGGCTTCTTAAGCGCTGGAGTCGCGAGCGCTAGGACAGTTCTGTATTCGCCGCTCAGTGGTATACTCGCCACCGATTTGTGTACTTGCTAGTCAGTTGTGTGTTCATCGCAGCAGAGTTGTTGTTTGTCGTCAGCCGACGCTGACCTAGCCGCTCCGACTCGAACTAGACAGATTTCTGTAGACACGGAGTTCACTACTGTGTTTCTGTATCTTCGTTAATAAAGATAAGTACCGACTTTTATTTAATCAGAGTGTTTGGGTTTTCATCTTTCTGTTCACTGTTCCAGTGGACCGGTCGGCCCGCTATTAAAAGTGTGGCGGTGACTTCGTAAGCCGTTTCTACAACGAAGTGTTTGTCGCTACGAACGCCGCCACAAAATATTCTGTCCATGTAATTTACCCTGGAAGGAACACACATCAAGGATTTACTGAATGATTAATTTGGGTCTGGGAAATTATGATGAGGAACCGGCTGCAGAAGAAGAAAATGTGCATGCTGAACTGCCACCAGTTGATGCTGACAGTGAAGGTGCAACATTGTGCTACTGCTAAAGACTCATTTTTTGAATGCTGAAATTTATGACTGCAATTATCTGTCACCTTATTTATGTCAATTCATTGTAGCCATTTTTGTTACTGTTTTTGGTGAATAATAATAAAAAAAATTTAAAAAAAGCGGTTCTAGGCACTTCAGTCCGGAACCGCGTGACTACTACGGTCGCAGGTTCAAATCCTGCCTCCGGCATGGATGTGTGTGATGTCCTTAGGATAGTTACGTTTAAATAGTGCTCAGACCCATTTATTTTTTTTAATCTTCCACATTAGCTCGTAACAATTTAATTATCTTTCTTACAGTAGGCCTATTTCGACGGTATTTCCATTGCCATGGACACATTACAGTTTACTTTTGGGATATCGGTATATGCAGTTAGCTGTGTATGTGTACTTACGTTTAGATGGGAGAGCGTACATGCTGCATCAAGCAGCTGTTTTTGTAATGGTAAAATACAGTCACGTAGTAATTTGACTGCTAGTTCATAGTTCTCAATGATCCCATATGTGTAGAAAGTGGTTATAACTAGTCAGCGATATTGTTTCAGTTACAGATAATTTAACTGTTTGCGTAATCTGTGTTTACTTTTTTCCGTTTTGTCATGTTCCAGAACGCAAATAAAATTTTCTAGGCAATATTTGTGTTAGAAGTCTGTGTGTTCCTTTACTATGGCGTACGGATAAATTTTTATGTTTACATTAATTTTCAATTCTTTGAATATTATCATGGGGGGTTCTTTTTGATATTATGTGTAAGGTTTGAAGTGCAGATTCGATTTTGTCGACTTTATGGTTTCGCTTTTTTAAATACTTGAAGAGACTCGGATGATTACTACCACTATCTCTGGTACATACTGTAAATCGATTAAAATTTTGTCCTATTTGTTCAGCGTGAGATTTGTTACAATTGTCACATATAATTTTGTGTATGCTTGGATTAGCGTATCTGATATTCTGGTTCTTTCAAAGATGATTTTCGTGTTAAGGTTGTTTTTACTTCAGAATGATAATTTTATGAATGTTTTTATTTTGTTTGAGAGTTTCCCCATGTAGACCACTGGTAGGTATGTGGATTCTTGTTTGGTCGAGATTTTTCTTTCTAGTCTTATATTATTATGTACTTGTTAGTTTGTGGACTTCGTTTCTCCTTTATATAATTTTTGTATTATGTATGGGTTGAAATTGATATTGTAGGTTGTGTATGGGAGTACAGTTGTTTTATTCTGTGTTGCTGGTGGTTATAGTGGTAGTTTTTCAATCCTATTTATCATACTGGAGTTGAAAGGAGAGCGATGTTGGGTTGCAGCCTGTACTCGGTAACGTGTAATCTGTGTATTGAGCAATCGGTGTAGTTAACCAATAAATTGGAAAGGGGTTTAAAATTGAGGAATAGGATATAAAACATTGGGATTTCCCGATAGTACTGTCATTCTGTCAGAGACAGCAGAGGTCTCGAAAGAGCAGTTGAACGGAATGGATGAAGTTCTTGGAAAGAAGGTACAAGATAAAAGCCACGAAAAGTGAAAAAAGGGGAATGGAATGCAGTCGAAATAAATTAAAAATTATAGAGAGAACTACATTAGGTATGGAGATACAGTAAGTAGACTACGAGTTTTGGTATTTGGGCAGCAAAATATCTGACAATTCCCAAAGTCGGGAGGATTCAAAATACAGACTCGATATACCAAGAAAAATATTTTTGAAGAAGAGAGACCTATAAACAGTTTAAACATGAAGAGAATGGGAGTTTTGGAAATGAGGTGTTGCAGAAAAATCATGAGGATTAGATCGAATAACTGTTGCGGAAATACCGAACCGGATTGTGGAAAGGAAGAGATTTATCATATAAGCTAAATAAAGGAAGCGATTGGTATGATATGACTCATTCTGAGGCATCAAGGAATCGTCGAATAGGTAATGGAGGATAATGTGCGGACAGTAAATATTGCGCAGGGAGACCAAGCCTCGAATGCAGAACGCATACACAGAAGCTGTATTAATTTTATAATCATCTGTCAATGCCCAAATCAATTCCAGTTTTGAAATTATGCGCTAGAAGCCTCATAGTTTTTCAATAGTTTCTTCTTCTTCATAAATCTGGGTTTTTGATGTAACAAGTTAATGTGGGCGCAAAATAGGAAATTACTCTCTTGGTCGTTGTACTTACACTTAGTAGGTATCATATTGTACTTTGGTAAGTCCCGAAGTGCTTCCATTGAAATGAAAACGTTTTTATTTGAAACCGAAAACTACTCATAAATAAATGTATATGTGGTAACAGTTTAAATCCAAAAGGGCGTCATCAGATAATAAACAATTGTCAGAGAAGCCTACATAACATCTCTCCTTCTATGGCGTCAATGCGAAAAGTAAAATTACATAATGCCGTTCTGTGACAGTGTCGTCAGATGTAGAACTGATTAGTCTAATTACTGTCTTAAACCACTCCAGTTGTCGGCAAAAGCATCAGCTATGTACACTGTAGTAAAGTTACTAACTTGCACCTGACAATTACAATTTTGTCATGTGCGCTATGGTTACAGTTTTATTCTGTCTGATGCCATTTTCGATCGAAACGGTTGTAACTAAAGTTGTGCCTGCCAAGCAGTTATTAGCGTTACATAAATATGGATACGAGCTATGTCGCACCACCTACACGTAGTACACAGTCTGTTCAAAAGTATCAATCTAATGCGGCATTGGTCCCTAGCTGTTACGAGAGGCCACCGGTCTAAAAGGCTAAAAGGAATCAGGATCCAGTGGAGA
Source organism: Schistocerca cancellata (assembly GCF_023864275.1). Classification (NCBI taxonomy): domain Eukaryota; kingdom Metazoa; phylum Arthropoda; class Insecta; order Orthoptera; family Acrididae; genus Schistocerca; species Schistocerca cancellata. The sequence goes on along the minus strand of NC_064626.1, from coordinate 59,362,228 downwards.
AAACAGTAGAGAAACGGTAACAGCATAATAGGTCGGTCACGAGAGCTCAGTGACATCTAATGTAGACTAGTCACTGTACGTCACCTGAGTAACCAACCCGTCAGGCACAGTGTCGGCTCATGGGAATACATTCCGGGTGTTCACAAATTTTGGTTGCAATTTCCCCCAGCAATGAGGAATGTTACACCTGTCTTCGGCTTTATTCGATCACCTGTCTTCAAAGCTCCGTTAAACTCTGATACTTCTGGGTCCCCTAGGGCTTCCCCAATCGCTATCTGTCTCGCATCTAACAGTGAAATTCCTTTTAAACTTTCAATTCTGACACCTTTGCTATTATTTTCACCAAATGTTATTTGAAGTTTTCGTTAAGCTCATGTGTTCTTCCAGCTTCTAGACCTCTCCACATTTTTCCACCATCCCTTCAATTCAGCTTCCCTGTCCAACTATTGACTTAATTCGTAAGTCATTTATATAGCTGTCAGCGTTCCTTTTACATGTTTCGCCAATGAAATGAAGTAATGGTTCTTTCTCTCAAAATTTCTTCACAATTACCTTCTTTTTAATTACATTTTTGTGTTTAATTTTTGTGATTGCCCTTTTTTGGCCATTACTTACTTTTCACTTGAAATATCTATAATTGTATTCATTATCCCAGTATCTATAGCTTCAGACAACATCAAAGGAACGTTATCATTCGCTAATTCTTCAGCACTCACCTTCTTTCCGCTTTAGTTTTCTGATAATTCCCTTATATTCGAGCCCATTTTTCATCTTACTATAGTATAATTTTTACTTATATTTGCTCCTAGATACCCCATACCATACAGTACCTGATTTAACAATATCTGCCTCACAGCGACATTCTCCAAGTATACCTGAATTATTGTCAGTTTCACTTGTTTCTTGTCGATTGTGATGACAATAATGCCTTTACAGAATCATTTGCAATAACACAGCCAGTAACCTAGCTTAGTTTGTAACGAATCCTCTTCTCATTGCGTCATTTTCTGCTGCTGCATGTATTACACTGTATTAATCTGTTCAGAAACCATTAACTTCTTTCAAGTTGACTTCACTGATTCGTATTATATATAGATTAAGCTTCTGCATTTCTGAATTCAGATGTTCACACTTCATTTTCCAATCAGTAATTCCGACTCAATCTTTTCCTCAATATTGCCTTCCTTCGTCAGTCCTCTCCAAGAGAAACGAATAGGAAACTAATTCGAATACTTTGACCAGTGGAGCGATCATAAAGACCTCTTTTTGATTACAGGCCTTCATGCTATTAATCATTTTGATTCTTCCGATTTATAGGTACGTTAGCTACTGCAAGGGCAGTAGAGTGCCCTAAACCTCTTTCCGCTTCTCTGCCCTCTTTAGCAACACCCTTTGCAGATCTTGGGTGACAACTTATACCACAAGTTCCTTGAGGAGTACACTCATGAAACAGTTTTAGTAATCACATACAGCCTCTCGTTCGAGGGTTGACCCATTATTGACATGAATATGCTGCAGAATTTTGGAAAATGTACTACGTGGCGGACACTATAAAATACTTCTAAGGAAACGATTTACTGACACATGTCAGGCATGGATTATAAAATATCGTTCGAGTGACACTCAGCCGACTCTTTATAATCGGTGCTGAGGACAGGGGACATCACGCTGTTTCCATACTTTTGAATTACGAGAAAGATTTTGACACTGTTCTTCACAATCGGCCTCCAATAAAATTGCAATCTTAAGGGTACCGTTCGTACCGTTCCAGTTGTGCGACTGGATTTGTGAATTAGCAGAAAGGTCTCAATTCGTAATAATTGACAGAAAGTAATCTAGTGAAACAAGAGAAATTGGGAATTCTTCGGGATACTGTAGTTGATCCTTTACTGTTCATACTCTATAGTACAAACGATTTAGGAGACATTTTGAGTAGCCCGCTTAGACTGGTCGCAGATAATACTGTCATTTGGCACCCAGTGGATCAATAGGAGGTAAAAATGAATTTCAAAATGATTGAGACACGATATATTTGATGTATTTGAAGTGCGAAAAATGTCAGTCGAACCTAAACAAGATAACGTATGAAGTGCTTCACGTTTATGGTAAAAAGCGTTACAATTCCTTTAAACGATCTGTGAAGTTAATTAAAATGTGGTCTATTGACCACAATAACTAGGAATTAAAATCAACATTAACTGAAAGTGGAACCATCACAGAAATTTTTGAGTGGAAGGCGAATCAAAGATAGCGTTATATTGGCAGAGCACTTAGAAGATGCTACAGGTATACTAAAGAGACTGCCTACACCACGCTTGTCGGTCATCCTCTGGAGTACTGCAATGCGGTGTGGAGGCCTCACCAGATAATACAGTCAGAGGACATGGAAAATGTCCAAAGAACGGCAGCTCCTTTTGTATTACCGTGAAATAGAGAAGAAAGTCCCTCGAATATGATTCCCAAGATGGGATGGCAGTCATTAAAACAAAGACAACCTACGCTGCACTGAGGTCTTTTCACGAAATTTTGAACACCAAGTTTCTTCTCAGAAACTGAAAATATTGTAATGATACAGGAGAACTGAGAGCTCCCACGGGCCGATTTAGGTGTTCATTGCTTCCACGTGCTATTCGATAATGAAACAGTTGAAACATTACCTCAAAGTAGTTCTATGGAACCTCTACCAAACATTCATGTGTGAATTAGCAGCTGCCAGTGGTGTTATTTTTTATTCGAACGCTAATTATACTGGGATCGAACACGTGACCCAGGTCCCTTGGATTACTAGCTAACAACGCTAGTCCTAAATACAGGAAACTATCATAAAAATATATTCCACAAGATTTCGAAGACAGCAAAAACAGGTAAATGCGGAAACTATCGTCCAGCCAATTACATGACATACTTCCACGCTGCTGACGAGAATAATATGCAGAGTAGTAGAAACAAACACAGAGAATATGTTAGACGACAGTAAAGTTGGGCTTAGGAAGGATAAAGGCGTATAGTATTGGAAGTAGGACTTCAGAAAAATCAAGACATGTTCTTAGAATCTGTCGACCTAGAATAAGCTTTCGACAATGTAAAATCGCGTTATATATTCCTAATTTTCAGAAAAAGTTCAGTATGTTGTAAGAAAAGACTGGTAATATGCAATATGTAGAAGAAACAGGAGGGCGCACTAAGACTGGTAGACGGAAAATGAAGGGCTCGGCATCAAAAGGGTGTAAAATAAGGATGCAGTCTTTAGCACCTAGTATCCAATCTATACATCGAAGAAACAGAGAGGCCGGCCGGAGTGGCCGTGCGTTTCTAGGCGCTACAGTCTATAGCCGAGCGACCGCTACGGTCGCAGGTTCGAATCCTACCTCGGGCATGGATGTGCGTGATGTCCTTAGGTTAGGTTAGGTTTAATTAGTTCTAAGTTATAGGCGACTGATGACCTCAGAAGTTAAGTCGCATAGTGATCAGAACCATTTGAACCAATTTTGAAGAAACAGAGAGTAAAATGAATGAAGCTTCGATAGGGAGATTAAAGTTTTGGAGAGGAAGAACACTTATGACAAGATTTACTGTGAAATTTCTAGCCACAGTAAAAGTGAAGAAGAATTGCAGGACCTCTTGAGTGGAATGGAGAGTATAATTGCGCTGAACCGCCAATCCTGTCGCAGCAACTCAGCAACGATGTCTGCAGCAGGGGAAAGAAAGGCAATCTGCAAACCAACAGGCTTCACAACAGCCTAACGGCGTACCCAATATCGACGGTCCGCCGCAGATCAAATTATAAGTTCTTTTCCCAGGATACTTGAAAAATCCGCAAAGAAAAACATTAAGCGATAGCAGATTCAACCTAGAAGATAAGGAAAGACGCAGCAAAATTCATCTATCACTGTTGTAGAAACGTTTTATAGTAAAATATTTCTGACAGCTTTTATATGTTCGTTGTGCGGTCTGACACTTCTTGATATCTTTGCCAGAATAAATTGAAATTCTGCTAATTTTTCCTTAAATAATTAATTTATGTCACTAAAGAATCAATCTTGTTCTCATTTAACGAAATATTCCACTTCAAAACCGATCTTCTTGACCACAATCGCCGATTAAGTTTTAAAACAGAATTTTAATACACTTCACAGTATCGATTATTTTCAAAATGTCAATACGTGTCGACTACTCATTAATAAAACTTTAAGCTATTGAAGATCGTCCGCACTCCTGATAAAATTCTGCCAGAATCTCTTCAAGAAGTCTGAATTTTAATAAAATTTGCAAATTTCACACATAAATGATATTTACGATGTATGTCGTAACAACTGAGTCAAGCGACTGTTTTAACTTTCAACTCGAAGTTTATTTAAGAGTTGATAACCAATTGACATCCAATTACAAACTTTATCATTCCACATTCAACAGTGAACTCTTTTTCATTTTATATATAAAAAAAACATATAACACATTTTAATAATGGTCAGCATGATGTTTCAACGGTTCTTCCAGCCGCCGGCCGTCGACCACGATGCAATAGATGTTAGCTCTTGTCATCCGCTGCGTCTGGAGTCCCCACTGGATCATCTTGCTGCCACGCTCGACATGAAAGAAAAGAAACAAAATCTTTTTAAATAACTAGTCTCCACTTAACATACTACAAATAAATAAATATATATATATTAACATTTCTTAGCTGGCGTCACTCAAGCGGTAAAGAAACGCGATGTTTCCTGATTAGACTTTTGAAACACCACATAATGAGTACAGAATATAGACTGAAAGTAAACCGAAGAATGAGTTATGCAATCAGCAGCAACGAGTAGCAATGGCCATCAACAGAAATAAGAATAGTGAGACACGTAGCATTAAAATTGATGACCACGATGCAGAAGAAGACAAGGATTCCTACTGCCTTGGAAGCAAAACATTACATCAGGGACGAAGCAAGGAGGACATAAAAGTTGGATTAGCTCTGACAAAGAGCGAATTTCTGGCCAGCAGAAGTGTACTGGTACCAAACATTGGCCTTAATTTGTGAAAGAAATTTGTAAGTATATACAGTATTGCGTGGTAACGACTGACAATCCGCGGAAATAGCGGGAGAGAGGAGAATATAATTTGAAATGTGGTGATAATGAAGAATATTGACAGTTCCAGGGACAGATAAGATAAGAAAAAAGAGGTTCTTTGGAAAATAGGGCAAGAAACGAACGTGTGGAAGGCACTAACAGTAAGAAAGGACAGGACGATATAAGATGTGTTAAGACATCAGGGAATAACTTCCATTGTTCTGGAGGCAATAATAGGGGGTAAAATCTGTAGAGGATGACAGAGATTGAAATACAGCCAACAACTAATTGACATAGGTTGCGAGTGCTTCTCTGAAATGAATGGGTTGGCACGGGAGAGAAATTAGTGGATGGCCACATCAAATCCGTCAAAGGACTGATAAAAAACGAAAAAGGATCCAGTTTTCCGTTACTGTCCGAATTTTTAACTGTCGAAGATCTGTAAAACAGTTATACATTTGCCCAAAAGTACTGAGTGTGTTCCAAAGAGACTCTAGTAGACGATTCAGAGGCTGGACAAAAATATGGGGATACAAGAAACGCAGCACATTATCTTGCCTAATGTAGGAAAACCCTTGCCATTGAAAACAGTTTCCAGTCGTCTCGGAATGGTTACATACAGGACTGTATAGTTTTCAAGGGAATCTGTATCATTCTTCCTGCAAAGTAGTTTGAAGATCATGTAACGATGGTGGCAGTGAACAGCGGTCACGCATCCTTCTCTCCAAGATTGATCACAAACGCTAAAAAATATTATGATCTGGTGACTGTGGTGGCTACGGGAGATCCAAAAGTTCATCTTTATGCTCCCAAAACCAGTTCCGGACGATCCGAGCTGCATGAACTCGAGCCCTGTCTTCTTGACCCACAGTATCACCATCGAGGTACAAAGGTTGCACCATGAAACATATCGTATCAGTGAAAGTTATCATATAATCCTTGGAAGTATTGTGATCCCACGGAATACCCATGTGGACCATGGAATACCACGATATGGATGCCTAAGTCGTCACCGAGACCCCGTCATGTTTCACTCATGGGACATAAAGTCGACCAGAAGTTGGGAAGAGTGTGAAACAAGACTCACCCAACCAAATGACATGCTTGCATTGCTCCATAGACGTTACGCGTTCGGCTTCACGTTTTCCTGTTACGGGCGTTTCTGTCACTGATGGTTGATTCTGTAATTCCAGCTCGCCCTCCAATTCCAGGATTGTGGAGCTCCCTTCGTGTTGTTTTGGTGCTGAAAGTTTCCCGGGTGCGGCACGAATTATGCAGTGACTTCTGTAGCTGTCGTTCTCTTACTTTGCGTCACAGTTCGGTTCAATGAGCATCCGTCATGGTAACTCAACACACACTTCCGTCCGTGTTGTGACTTGGCGGACGATATTTCTCCGCTTTCCCTTTATGCAGTATATGTCTTCGATATGATGACTCCTGAAACAAGAAACACTTCTGCTTCTTAGGTTACGGAAATACCCATTAAGCGAACACCAATAATCTGCCACGTTCGAATTCATTTGACTCCAACGTAACACACTCTAGAGTACACAGAACACTGTTCAGGCAACGATTGACACATACAACGTAGTGACGACAGTTCGTAGATGCCGTTCGTGGTCATGTACAGCAGCTCAACCTGTAGGCTTGGGTATTACCTGCATTTATGTTCAAGGTCCCATTTCTCACTGTGTATCCATATTATCACGTCAGCAGAGTGATCTTCCTAAATCGGAGGAATATTTTGTAAAAACGCTGAATTCCGTCAGTACGGTGAACATAAAATTAAGGACATCTGGCAGTGATGTATACTGCAGTCACACGTCATTTACGCAAATCTGACATGGGGCTATTAATGAGTCTATTTACAGTCAGACTCACCAGGCATATTTTATCAGATTTTACAATGAAATGGAAAGGTATTAATGGCTGTATCACAGCAATACAATCAGAACAATACGCCTGAAACTGCAGCGGTATGTTCCTGTACATACGAGGACAGTTCAATAAGTAATCCAACACTTTTTTTTTCTGAAACAGGGGTTGTTTTATTCAGCATTGAAATACACCAGGTTATTCCCCAATATTTTAGCTACACAACACTATTTTTCAACGTAATCTCCATTCAATGCTGCGGCCTTACGCCACCTTGAAATGAGGGCCTGTATGCCTGCACGGTACCATTCCACTGGTCGATGTCGGAGCCAACGTCGTACTGCATCAATAACTTCTTCATCATCCGCGTAGTGCCTCCCACGGATTGCGTCCTTCATTGGGCCAAACATACGGAAATCCGACGGTGCGAGTTCGGGGCTGTAGAGTGCATGAGGAAGAACAGTCCACTGAAGTTTTGTGAGCTCCTCTCGGGTGCGAAGACTTGTGTGAGGTCTTGCTTTGTCATGAAGAAGGAGAAGTTCGTTCAGATTTTTGTGCCTACGAACACGCTGAAGTCGTTTCTTCAATTTCTGAAGAGTAGCACAATACACTTCAGAGTTGGTCGTTTGACCATGGGGAAGGACATCGAACAGAATAACCCCTTCAGCGTCCCAGAAGACTGTAACCATGACTTTACCGGCTGAGGGTATGGCTTTAAACTTTTTCTTGGTAGGGGAGTGGGTGTGGCGCCACTCCATTGATTGCCGTTTTGTTTCAGGTTCGAAGTGATGAACCCATGTTTCATCGCCTGTAACAATCTTTGACAAGAAATTGTCACCCTCAGCCACATGACGAGCAAGCAATTCCGCACAGATGGTTCTCCTTTGCTCTTTATGGTGTTCGGTTAGACAACGAGGGACCCAGCGGGAACAAACCTTTGAATATCCCAACTGGCGAACAATTGTGACAGCACTACCAACAGAGATGTCAAGTTGAGCACTGAGTTGTTTGATGGTGATCCGTCGATCATCTCGAACGAGTGTGTTCGCACGCTCCGCCATTGCAGGAGTCACAGCTGTGCACGGCCGGCCCGCACGCGGGAGATCAGACAGTCTTGCTTGACCTTGCGGCGATGATGACACACGCTTTGCCCAACGACTCACCGAGCTTTTGTCCACTGCCAGATCACCGTAGACATTCTGCAAGCGCCTATGAATATCTGAGATGCCCTGGTTTTCCGCCAAAAGAAACTCGATCACTGCCCGTTGTTTGCAACGTACATCCGTTACAGACGCCATTTTAACAGCTCCGTACAGCGCTGCCACCTGTCGGAAGTCAATGAAACTATACGAGACGAAGCGGGAATGTTTGAAAATATTCCTCAAGAAATGTCCGGTTTTTTCAACCAAAATTGGCAGAGAAAAAAATGTGTTGCATAACTTATTGAACTGCCCTCGTAGTAATCTTATCCGTATAATGCCTCACACTGACAAAAAATCTATGCTTAACAGTTGAAGTTATTTTTATCATTCGAGATGGGAAATGGTGTACCTGTGCTTTTCACAATAGTACAGAATTTCTATGATCTGAACAGGAGTGTTGAAGGCAAATATAATGGATAGAATAGCGTAGAAGAAGAGGGTGTCCACTTTTCGGAATATCGATGACTCCACCATGAGACTTCTCGTTTTGAACATTGAATTTGAACAGATGTTTCGAAGCTTCTATCCATTCTTAAGGCGACCATATGATAAAGTTAGAATCTAAAATAGGGTAACATCAGTGGATCGAGGAAGTGTGGTAAGTGGCCTCCGGTCTTGACTACGACGTGAAAAAGGCTCTGCAGCCAAGAAGTGTGCTTCATGTCGTGGCTCGGAGCGGCACCGGCAATTCCTGTCGCTTAATCGCTTTCCGGTTCTTCTCTGTGGAAGCTGTGACTACAGTTGGCTTCTCTCTCCCTGTAAAAATGCAGGTCGCCATTTCTGGCAGTCTAGTATTTAATCGGATGGAACACTGTTAGTTTTGCGAGTACCATCCGTGCTATAGGTTGGAGAACTGTGCACCCCGTCTTTGTGGATCTGCTGTGAACTACATTCTGGGAGCAGCTACTGCTACCAAACACGATAGGTATGGTGTGCACATTAGGGATTTTTGAAATTTGGAAATTTGTGGCAAGGTCTTATGGGACGAAACTACTGAGGTCATCGGTCCTCAAGCCTAAACACTACTTAATCTAACTTAAACTAACTTACGCTATGGACAACAGGGTGGACTCGAACCTCCTCTTAAATAATTACCTTACTTAATACTGCGCGACATAGTTGAGGGATACAAAGATGGACGAGATTTTTTGACAGCAGACGCAGGTATAGCGTGTTGACGTTCTCTCAAAACCTACAACAAACTTGCCATCAGACGACTTTAAATCGTTAGACTTTCTTTATAGTGTTAAAGTAAGTATTGGTAATTAAAACCGTAAGAATGTAAGGATATATATATATATATATATATATATATATATATATATATATATATACACAGGGTGTTTCAAAAATGACCGGTATATTTGAAACGGCAATAAAAACTAAACGATCAGCGATAGAAATACACCGTTTGTTGCACTATGCTTGGGACAACAGTACATTTTCAGGCGGACAAACTTTCGAAATTACAGTAGTTACAATTTTCAACAACAGATGGCGCTGCAATTGATGTGAAAGATATAGAAGACAACGCAGTCTGTGGGTGCGCCATTCTGTACGTCGTCTTTCTGCTGTAAGCGTGTGCTGTTCACAACGTGCAAGTGTGCTGTAGACAGCATGGTTTATTCCTTAGAACAGAGGATTTTTCTGGTGTTGGAATTCCACCGCCTAGAAACAGTGTTGTTCCAACAAGACGATGTTTTCAACGGAGGTTTAATGTAACCAAAGGAACGAAAAGCGATACAATAAAGGATCTGTTTGAAAAATTTCAACGGACTGGGAACGTGACGGATGAACGTGCTGGAAAGGTAGGGCGACCGCGTACGGCAACCACAGAGGGCAACGCGCAGCTAGTGCAGCAGGTGATCCAACAGTGGCCTCGGGTTTCCGTTCGCCGTGTTGCAGCTGCGGTCCAAATGACGCCAACGTCCACGTATCGTCTCATGCGCCAGAGTTTACACCTCTATCCATACAAAATTCAAACGCGGCAACCCCTCAGCGCCGCTACCATTGCTGCACGAGAGACATTCGCTAACGATATAGTGCACAGGATTGATGACGGCGATATGCATGTGGGCAGCATCTGGTTTACTGACGAAGCTTATTTTTACCTGGACGGCTTCGTCAATAAACAGAACTGGCGCATATGGGGAACCGAAAAGCCCCATGTTGCAGTCCCATCGTCCCTGCATCCTCAAAAAGTACAGGTCTGGGCCGTCATTTCTTCCAAAGGAATCATTGGCCCATTTTTCAGATCCGAAACGATTACTGCATCACGCTATCTGGACATTCTTCGTGAATTTGTGGCGGTACAAACTGCCTTAAACGACACTGCGAACACCTCGTGGTTTATGCAAGATGGTGCCCGGCCACATCGCACGGCCGACGTCTTTAATTTTCTGAATGAATATTTCGATGATCGTGTGATTGCTTTGGGCTATCCGAAACATACAGGAGGCGGCGTGGATTGGCCTCCCTATTCGCCAGACATGAACCCCTGTGACTTCTTTCTGTGAGGACACTTGAAAGACCAGGTGTACCGCCAGAATCCAGAAACAATTGAACAGCTGAAGCAGTACATCTCATCTGCATGTGAAGCCATTCCGCCAGACACGTTGTCAAAGGTTTCGGGTAATTTCATTCAGAGACTACGCCATATTATTGCTACGCATGGTGGATATGTGGAAAATATCGTACTATAGACTTTCCCAGACAGCAGCGCCATCTGTTGTTGAAAATTGTAACTACTGTAATGTCGAAAATTTGTCTGCCTGAAAATGTACTGTTGTCCCAAGCATATTGCAACAAACGGTGTATTTCTATCGCTGCTCGTTTAGTTTTTATTGCCGTTTCAAATATACCGGTCATTTTTGAAACACCCTGTATATATATATATATATATATATATATATATATATGTGTGTGTGTGTGTTGGTGGGTAGGTGGGTGGGTGGGTGTGCGGCCTTCTGCTGTTGCTCTGGCTGTTCGGCATTCAGCTGAGAGCTCCACCAACTAAGGTGGCATCTCGCCTTCTTCTGGCAAAAACACGTCCTCCTGCGTCTGTTGCACCACTCTGCTATCAACAAGAAACTGGTTGTTCTACACTCTGCTCTTCGCTTAAATATATTAACTTAGTGTGTGGTTCAGGTTATTACTAAGAATGTGGTTGTTAATTCTTTACAATATATATATATATATATATATATATATATATATATATATATATATATATATATATATATATATATATATCAGCTGATGCCGGTGCACGTAGACACCGTTTTCTCGGCTTGTCTCCTCTGAGGCGTGTGGTCATGAGGATAAAGATGGCTGCCTTTTATTTTACGTTGCGTAGAAGGACTACCACCATGTCGGATAACTTTTCGAGCAATTTCCATTAAGTCTCTGAGGATCGTTCTACAGCACTCAACTAACTACACCGATGTTTCAAGAGATCAGTTTCTGTAATGTCGCATGTTTAACAGATGTATATCATCGATAAAAGCTCATGGTACATATTTTATTTACTAACATAGTCCCCAGTCATTGTTGCTGTTGTGGTCTTCAGTCCAAAGACTGGTTTGATGCAACTCTCCATGCAACTCTCCATGCTACTCAATCCTGTGCAAGCCTCTTCATTTTCGAGTAACTACTGCAATCTACATCCTTCTGAATCTGCTTACTGTATTCAACTCTTGGTCCCCCTCTACGATTATTCCCCTCCATGCTTCCCTCCAGTACTAAATTGGTGATCCCTTGATGCCTCGGAATGTGCTCTACCAAACGATCCCTTCTTCGAGTCAGATTGTACCACAAACTTCTCCTCATTAGCTACGTGATCTATCACACTAATCTTCAGTATTTTCCTGTAGTACCACATTCCAAAAGCTTCTATTCTCTTCTTGTCTAAACTATTTATCGTCCATATTTCACTTCCATACATGGCTTACACTCCATACATATATTTTCCGAAAGGACTTCCCAACACTTAAATCTATACACGATGTTAACGAAGTTCACTTCTTCAGAATCGCTTTTCATGGCATTGTCAGTCTGCATTTAATATCCTCTTATATGCTTCGACCACGATAAGTTATTTTGCTCCCGAAAGAGCAAAACTCATTTACTACTTCAAGTGTTTAACTTCATAATCTCATTCCCTCAGTATCACCTGATGTAATTCCATTACATTCTATTATCGTCGGTTTGCTTTTGTTGATGTTGAACATATATCCTCTTTTCAAGACTCTGTGCTTTCCATTCCACTGATTTTCCAAGTCCTTTGATATCTCTGACAGAATTACAATGTCATCGGCAAATCTCAAAGCTTTTATTTATTCTTACTGGACTGTAAATCCATTTTCGGATTTTTCTTTTCCTTTCTTACCACCTTTCTCAATATACAGATAGAATAACATAGAGGATAGGCTAAAATCCCGTCTCACTTCCTTCTTGACCACTGCTTCCCTTTCGTGCCCCTCGACTCTTATAACTGCCATTTGGTTTCTGTACAAATTTTAAATAGCCTTTCGCTGCCTGTATTTTACTGTCACGTTTAGAATTTGAAAGAGAGTATTCCAGTCAACATTGTCAATAGCTGACTCTACGCCTACAAATGCTATATATGTAGGTTTGATTTTCCTAAACCTGTCTTCTATGAGAAGTAGTAGGGTCAGTATTGCCTCGCGTGTCCCTACATTTCAACGGAATCCAAACTGATCTTTCCCAAGGTCCACTTATACTAGTTTTTCCATTAATCCGTGAACGATCCTTGTTATTATTTTGCAACCATGACTTACTAATATGAGAGTTCGGTCATTTTCACACCTGTCAGCACCTGCTTTCTTCGAAATTGGAATTATTATATTCTTCTTAACGTCTGAGGGTATTTCACGTGTCTCAAGATCTTGCACACCAGATGGAAGCGTTTTGTCGTGGCTGGCTCTCCCAAGGCTATCAGTAGCTCTGACGGAATGTTGTTTACTCCCGTGGTCTTGTTTTGACTTAAACCTTTCGGTGCTCTGTCAAATTATTCACGCAGTATTATATCTCCCTTCTCATCTTCATCTACGTCCTCTTGCATTTCCTTGGTATTTCTCTGAAGAACATCTCCCTTGTATAGACCCCCTAAATACTCCTCCCACCTTTCTGCTTTCTCTTCTTTGCTCTGGACTGCTTTTCCATCTGTGATCTTGGCATTCATACAGGTGGTTCTCTTTTCTCCAAAGGGAGCATCTATCTTACCCCTAGTGATATATGCTTCTACATCCTTACATTTGTCTTCTAGCCATTCCTGCTTAGCCATTTCGCACTACTCGTTGATCTCATTTTTTAGATGTTTCTATTCCCTTTCCCCTGCTTCATTTATAGGATTTTTTTAAATTTTTCATTTCGTCAGTTAAATCCAATACCTCTTGTGTTACCCAAGGGTTCCTACTACCTCTCGTCTAATTACCTACTTGACCCCCTGCTGCTCTCGAATCATACAGCCGTCAAATTAACACCTTTATGAACATTCGTACTGAATACTTACGAGAACACAATTAAAAAGAATGATAGGGAACCTCGAGGAGTCAACCCGATGAACTCGTGGAAACGAGACGTCGAGAAGTGAGTGAATTAAATAGTACTTGAACATAGATGGCTGTTTATGAATTTTTTTGTTTTTGGAGTACATGTCCGTTTAAAAACTTGGTAGACTGTATTTACTAGGTGTTCTTCCGTTTTGCGTTAGTCTCAACTTCACCCACGGAAATGAGTGTCGTAATCCAGTATTGATGAAAGAGTCGCACTCAGTACTGAGGTCAATTGAAGAGATAGTATGCAACATTTTTGCGACGAATCGGGGTAATAAACTACTGGTAGACATAAGGGCTGGAGCGGTCAAGAGAGAGTGAAACTGTTTAAGAACTTCAGGCGGTATCATCTGGCCTGGAGTGCCGATACTTTTAGTTATAATGCACAAATTCATCGTTAATAGCTTTCAGTTTTGACCTCGAAGATGCTGTATTATTAAATCTGTCCCTGTACCATAAGTCTATTCGCCCAAATGTTGTCATAAGCATAGTGAGGACACAGTATCACTTGTTAAAGCCAAATAAATGACAGCTGACTGAGCTGGTAAGGCGATGAAACTGGTCCCTACAACACATTTTAAACGTCGATAAAGATTACAGTTCATGATCCTACCGAGTGTTGCCCATTCTCCACCACAACTTCTTCTAATATTTCATGTTTTCTGGTTGTACACAGTTAATCACGTAACTGCTTGCAGATTCTTCTTATTTGAGGACTAATGTGGTTAGAAACAGAAATTATTGTCTATAGCCTATACTGGAAGCAACTTTAATATAGCTGCTGATTCCCCTCGTGCAGACGACAAATGATCATGTTCAATCTTACTCTCAACCAAAATTTATTAATCGTTGGTTATTGGGATAGCAGTTAAACATGAAATTAAAAGGATTCCATGTTAATACACTTCAGGGTTTCTTCCCGTTAACCGGAATAATTATTTTTCATCTACATACAGGTTATACTTCATGCTCTTCTTTGAAACTCCAAAATGTGTCTTTACAAGTGCATCTTGGCACAGAATTTAAAAATCAAAGATATCGCTTTCCAACTGGCTTTACTTTCAGCAGAGATATACAATATTCTTCCACATACCAAATGATTTAACTCATATAATAAATACAAAATGCTTTAACTCATATAATAAAAATTTAGCACGTCCAGAAAGAAACAGTGTACACTATTAATAACTTTCGTAACATCCCTTATTCATTCAATTATTGCATCATATAATTATAATCGCCAAAGAACAGCCTTTAACGCATCCTAGATCGCACCGGGCGAACATCTGTCAAAAAAAAAAAAAACACAAAAACCCTTCCTAGTTCCCCATCAAGCAAAAACATTATTACAGTAAATAACTAAATTAATTGTCTACTGTAAGATGCATCGTATGGACTGCAGATTCATCGGTGATACTGCGCAATTTCTGTGTCACTGCCCTTGATCGCATTCTCATTGTTCAGTAGTGTCACGACACAAACTGAACTAAGCTGTAGTGCTACAAATTGAATAAACCTCAAATAAGAAGCAAAGAAATATTGAAATCTCAAGGAAATATGTATTTGGATCTTAGTTTGCAAGTTAATGGTGGTGATGTGCTTTTGTTACGGCAAAAATGTTAATGCCTGATGTGTAAAATACAGTCAGATCGCGAGACAAAGTGAGTAACGATAGGCGTCACATATAGGCGTTAAATTGTTATTGGATGTTTTCTTACATTACCATCTATCAATGTGATGAAACATTTCAGAGAAAGTCCGAAAAGTAATGAGTGTAAAACTTTTGCTCGTGCTATAGTGATTCAGGGGTGTTTCAACATGCAATCTATACAATGAGAGACGCAATGATTGGAATGGGTCACAGGATCAAGGACCTGTCACATTTTAGGAAACGTCATTTCAGAAAATTATCTCGTGTAGTTAGTGAAACAACCCGTCAGCTAGGGTAACACTAGCAATGAAAAAGCAGAACGTTTCAATTCATTGCACTAAGACAAAGGAATGGAAGAGCGCAAAGCTATTGCGGCATCCCATAAAGACGTAGGAATTGTTAGGAACGATTCTTCACGACGTTATAAATACAACTTGTTCCAGTTCATACGGCCATTTCCAGGTGTTTGCGTACATCCTCAACAACCAAATCGTAAATACCAAGCATAGTAAGTATAAAATTCACTAACGCTATCTTATGGGAAAGCTAAAAATTTATCTCTGGAGGACCATTGGTAACAGTAACCTGCTTACGCAATCTAATGTCAATATCGGAGTTAACAATGATGAATATGTATTATGAACCAGCGTATAAAATTTTTAGAACCAACCCGACATACTAATCAACATATAAATTAATATGCAGAAGAGATTTCCCTTCCTTAATTTTACCGACAGACTGCCTAGTCTTTCTGCTGTTTGAAACAAAAGTATGAAGGATTATTTATTTCGTGTACAATGTGAGTGAAAACCATTAAACAAGCTTTATTTCATAAAAAGTATTAAATCGTGGTTTACATTTTATTATGTAACTATGAATTCTTTATGAAACAAAAAAGATTTAAATATATCGAAAATTCTCATTTGAAACCTTATTTCTTTAACTGCAATTTTTATTTTTATTTTCTAGTTTTTACTGACGTTCAGCTTGTGGAAGGATGTAGAATGAATCTGGCGGCGCCGTTTACAAAGGAAACGTGTTGGTGTTTGCCAGAAGTCATGTAAATTCTGGCGCTGACGTAGATTTCCTACATGCAAACGTTTACGTATCTCATCATGTGGCGAAGAAATGGAGTCCGGAGTTTAAATGCTCTTTGCGTTCAGTATCAATGAGTCAAGTTTTAAACTGGTTTTCGCACGTGTACCACCAGCGAGTGTTTGCTTATTCTAACGAGAAAACTTTCCGGTCGGAGCCAGAAACATTAATAGCTTTCGCCGCAAGCAGACTGCCCCTCTGAAGAAAGATCGCGCCTTTCCGCTAGCAAAAGCTGTGTAAACGTTTCTGATGGTTGATTCTGTGGGCGTATTTAAGCCGAAGCGCGGATGTCGGATTTCAGGTGTGGGGAACCGTTAGAAATAAGAGCAAACTCTTGTTATTTCTTGCTTAAAATCCGCAATCAAGAGTGCAATCGAAACAAGTAGTTTGGCACTCGTACATTCAAATATACGATATGACGGGTGATCCATTTTTCAAGAGATAATTACAAGGTGGCATTCGTGGTGCGTGAGAAACCGTATTCAGAGGTTACAACTCAATGAAAGAAGTTCCATTTCAACCAACAAACGGTAAGTATACTACTGGCCATTAAAATTGCTACACCACGAAGATGACGTGCTACGGACGCGAAATTTTACTGACAGGAAGAAGATGCTGTGATATGCAAAAGATTAGCTATTAAGAGCATTCACACAAGTTTGGCGCCGGTGGCAACACTTACAACGTGCTGACATGAGGAAAGTTTCCAACCGATTTCTCATACACAAACAGCAGTTGACCGGCGTTGCTTGATGAAACCTTATTGTGATGCCTCGTGTAAGAAGGAGAAATGCGTACCATAACGTTTCCGACTTTGATAAAGGTCGGATTGTAGGCTATCGCGATTACGGTTTATCGTTACGGGACATTGCTGTTCGCGTTGGCCGAGATCCAATGACCGTTAGCAGAATATGGAATCGGTGGGTTCAGGAGGGTAATACGGAACGCCGTGCTGGATCCCAACGGCCTCGTATCACTAGCAGTCGAGATGACAGGCATCTTATCCCCATGGCTGTAACGGATCGTGCTGCCACGTCTCGATCCCTGAGTCAACAGGTGGGGACGTTTGCAAGACAACAACCATCTGCACGAACAGTTCGACGACTTTTGCAGCAGCATTGACTATCAGCTCGGAGACCATAGCTGCGGTTACCCTTGACGCTACGTCACAGACAGGATCGACTGTGATGCTGTACTCAACGACGAACCTGGATGCGCAAATGGCAAAACGTCATTATTTCGGGTGAATCAAGGTTCTGTTTACAGAATCATGATGGTCGCATCCGTGTTTGGCGACATCACGGTGAACGCACATTGGAAGCGTGTATTCGTCGTTGCCATACTGGCGTATCACCTGGCATGACGGTTTGGGGTGTGTAACGGAACTGAAATGATGGTGGGCTCACAGTAATTTGGAGCCCGCGCGTCTGAAACGGGCGCGCTTGTGTGAGACTGCCAGGGAGTGCACCCTGATGCCATCTATTGGCGAAACTGGGAATTAGCGCTGTCAGACAATGCACTAAGCTCTCAGAGTCAAATGTATTCTTTTTCTTGGTAATTATAAGTTATTACTGTATAATTTAATGTTGTAAAGCGCTAGTAGTAAATTATTATGACTGGTATGGACTCCAGGGTAGTAAATATAAATATTCTTAAATACTAAATGATTTCGGTAAAAAGGTGGTAGGGGAACGCCCCCACTCTTGGTGATACGAGCGTAGCTAGGGGTAGCTGGAGACACAGGGACTGAACAATGAAATGGCCTGGGGAGTGTTGACGTGATCGGACGTGCGTAACTGTGCTCACGCAAAAGTGATTGTGCAACAGCGAAGAGGCGAATATCGTCGCCGTTTGTGGAGTAGAACGCGACGAATGGTTGTCGAAGCCGCCTCTATGCCACTGGGGCTGATTGTAAGAGTTCCTGCGCCCAGAATTTATGGCGGACGTGCAGTAGCTTATACGAGTGCTACAGCTCGTAGTTCCAACCGCCATTAAGGGCATGAGGCGTGAAGAGCTGCGTTAGCCACATGCATCTCACCACCAGCACCGACACGTCTACCCAAGGCAAGACTGCTTGCAATTGTTAAGTCGAACTTTGTATACATGTAAAAGGAGAATACCAGTTTTCTTTTATGCAAGTGCAGAGGACAGAATATAGTAATGAGTAAAATTACGACACATGTTGTTCATTGTAAAGTGTAGTAACCTCAAACATAGTATAATGAAATCAGACTGAGGCCACCATCGCCTCTTTCATTTACAATTCTTTTGGTTATAGAATACTTTAGCGTATAAGAATGTTGAAAAGAGCAATGGTCACACCAGAATGAGTCGCCTATTTACAGTTACTTAAATTTTTCTGAGCAACCTTTCAAGTAAAGTCACTTAACTGATTCTGTATCAATGGTCCAAAGAGTAATATCCAAAATCATTAAATAAGTTGAAGGATAGAATTTTGTTAACCGAAGTTGCATAACCTGTCTTGGTAGTAATTACCAAGCCACCTCACAGAAATTGAGAAAGTATTTGCTTTGTAGAATCATCTAGAATGATCAGAAATAGTAATATTCAGAATTAAGTTTAAATTCAACTCAAGCCATTTCACTTTGAAACGAGCCCAAAAATTGATTTATTCTTTTGCTCCTTCAGAGCTGGCGACCGTAGTTATAAGTATTTTCAGGAGGATTCTACGGTAAGTCTGCTGCTCTCGTCGTGCTGATAGGATTATCCACTGCTGCTAGCAGTGGTGATTGGATACATAAGCTCACTACCAAGTTAAGTGGGTCAGGTAGGCAGTGTTACCGTGTGAACTGTAGGGCACTGTAGGCCGTGGATCGAACCCGTTCAATCATCACAGCTCTTAGGGAAATAGTCCGGTTAGGAGTGTACTATTCATTAGGTAAATACTGGCGAGTAACGGTCAAAAATGTATACGCAAGTGAATTTAGCAAGGTCCACGTAGCACCTAGTTAATGTGGTGCAATGGCGAGGGTAGGAGTGGAGTAAAAGTGAGCTGAGCTTGTGGCAGCTGTGCTGGACTCAAATATTAACTACGTGAATTCACTACTGCCTCTTACCATTGGGACTGAGCTATTTACAGTTAAAATACGTAGCAGTAAGCGCAAAGGCGTGACAGCTACAAGTCCGTATTGGTTTTATACATACGGAATTGGGAAGTGGGTCATTCCGTCAGTGGAGGGGGTTAAAACAACCGAGTCAGTGGAGAACATACCGCATTTACTGATGGAAAGATTCAGCGGTTCGGTCGCATGTGGTGACCGTGACAGGACTAACCAAGTTTGTAGAATAATGGCTGCAATAAAAGTGTTTTATATAAACTTGTAGTTTCAAGAAAATTTAAAATTTAAAATTCTGTTGTAGACAAATATACCACAATTGGTAAGTTCAAGACGACAACCTGCAAAGCAGCAAAAGAAAGTCCAATAGTAGGAGTTAAATAAGTAATACTTGGTTTAATAAACATTTCTATTAGGCACGAAATACAGCAGCATAAGATGGAGTCGAATAGTAACAAGCAAGACGAAAACATTACAAGGTCAGACCCAGAATTAGGGACCATAGATACTGTTGTAGGGTTGGAAAATCTTATAGATGAATCCACACCCATAAGACAGGAGGAACGGGAAGTGAAACCAAAGGTAGTGAAAAGTGAACCCAATGTATCTGTGGGTGCAAGTCACAAGGGAGAGGATATGGAATTAACAAGTTTGTTAAATAGGACGATGGCGCAAATTCAAGAAGGGAATGCTAGTTTGAAAGCAGAAATGGCTAGTCATATATCCCAATTGGATGAAACCCTATCTGGTAAAATAAAAGCCAATTTAGATATTTTGAATACGCAAAGCCAACGTATCACAGAGGTAAACAAATCAGTAAATAGGATTAGGGCTGAAATAACAAATGTTCAGAGAAAAGTCACAGAAATAGAGAAAAGATTTGATACCGAAATTCAGAGAATAGAGAAATCAGTGGAACCTTTGGTTAGTGAAAAATTAGAACCGATAATTGAAAGTAAGTTACAGGTGATAGTACCAGTTTTAAAGAATGAGATTGTTAAAGAAACGGCAGCTGATATTGAAACACTGCGCAATACCATGTTGAGTTTTGATGCATGTGTGCAGGAGCAGGTAAATACACTGCGTAATGAGATAAAATTATTAAGACAGCAAGTTCAGAATCAGACGTTTCTTAACTGTAGTGGTATCCCATTGGTAATGCAAAAATCGGAAATACTGAGTAGGGAGGAAAAATACGATCCTCAAAAGAAACAAGGTGGATGGCATCCAATGGATTTTATAAAAAATTGTGAACGTGTCTTACCAACAGACATGTCGGATAAAGAAAAAATTAATTTAGTAATAGACGCTTTAGCAGGTCATGCTAAACGTTGGGGATTGAATTTGGATATCGACAAATTGAAGTTTACAGACTTCAAAGAAAAGTTCCTTGAGGAATTCTGGGGCACACAACAGAGAGATAGGTTGTGGAGAGAATTCGTTGTCGCCAGAATGCCAGAACATGGGCGTGGGCTCATGAAAGAATACTGTGAAGGATGGTTCAAGCGTTTGGAGTATCTTAAAGATCGTAGATCAGAATCGGAGATAGTGTGGGAGTTGTGGAAAAAGCTACCTGACGATTCAAAGCGTTATGTAGGAGGCACTCATCGAACATTCGATGAATTTTTAGAAAAAATCGAGAATGAAGATAGGTGGCGTGAAACTAGAGAGTTTCGAGGTTTCAGAAACCAGAATGGAATAGTAAAAGGTGGTAGGAATGAACCGCAAATTAACATGATGTGAGGAAAAGGTCAAGAAGGTAACTCTCAGCGAGGGAGAGGACACTATCAGGGAAACAGGATGCATTATCAAAATCAGGAAAACTAAATACCGCGCAGGTCAAGGGCCTAACGCGCGCGGAAAGAAAGAAATGGCCCAAATATAGGGAAGATCGGAGTAGGCAGTACTATAGTAGGATAGTGCGTCGTTCGCCTGGAGAGCAGTTACATAAACGAAACTTTGCGAAGTATAATGCAGGGATACAAACAGAGGAGAGAGAGCAGGGAGGAGTTATTAAGGGAAATGAAGTAGGAAAAGAATATCGGTCGGATGTGAAGGCTCACGTGAATGAAATAAGTACAAATCGCGGTCAGAGTGACGAATTGATGAAGGAAGAGTCAGAGAAGGCGTTGTTTGTCGGTAGGGATGGCAACTGTGCAGAGAGGCAGGGGCAAGGGAGGAGTGATGTGACTTATGGTAAAAGGTTCGTACGAATAGTCGACGAATCGCATCGAGAAGTAATTAAAGAGGAAAGGGTGCATAAGAAAAAGGGGCATAGTGCAGAGACGCATGCCGATTCAGAAATTACCTCGTATGCAGAATATATACATCAGCTCAAAAGCCAGCCAGCACAATTAGAAAGATCTTCCACTCAAGTGATTAATTTGGACCCGAATATGACAGTGTTAGAGAGCCATACCGATTATGATGTGTACCTAGTGACAGCAAGAGTACATGACTGTGATGAAGATTCTTTTAAAGAAATTAGAGAAAGTGTATCTGACCAAGAGAAAGAGTGTTGTGATCCCTGTAGTACTGAAGCAAATGAGTTGAGTGAGACTGGAATTCCATTAGTAGGGGAAAATAATGAAAGTAAGAGTGGCGAATGCACTATCCAACAAAGGGAAAGTAGAGAAATGGATTATAATTTGCGAGAATTATTTGAACCCGAAATAGGTCATATTTCTAAGGAGGAGGAATTATCGTCAGAATCATCAGAAAGCATCCAGGGAGAAAAAGAAATAGAGGAAGTATCCGATTCCGCAACCGAGAGTTCAGGCATGACAGATTCGAATGAGAACGCGATGGCATTAAAGAGTCTAGACGAAGGACTATTGGAAAAAGTGGTGAAAGAATTTAGGATGAAAAGGAGAAAGAAATCTCCGGATGGAATGGTCAGTAAAAAAACCGGAAAAATAATATGGCAAGACTTGGCGGTGGAAAAGGATTTATTATGGGAAGATAAAGAAAGTATGAAAGAGGACAATAGGATGCAAACAATCCTACCCATTAATGTATGTGGGTACGATTTATATGTATTGTTGGATACGGGTGCTCAAATAAGTGCTATTTCGCACGCATATTTTGAGATGATCAAAGAGCAACGAGGAGTAGTCATGATGCCAGTAACAGGTGTTAAAGTGATAGGGGCGACAGGGAAATGTAGTAAACCTGTTAAACATCAAGTGATGATGGAATTTAAGATAAAAAACAAGCTATTTTCTAATGCATTTTTAGTAGTTCCAGAGCTCAGTGCCGAGATCATTTTAGGCATTGACTGGTTAATAAAACAAAAAGTAATTATAGATTGTGACAAAGGGATAATAGTTTGTAAAGTTGATAGTGCGGTATTAGAAATACCATTTGAATCATCTAGAGTAATGGAAGAGAACCAGCTGAGATGGGTAGAATTTAGAGATGATCATGATTCAGGAATAGGTCAAAAATTCGATTGGTTTCTGGTGAGGCAGATAGTTGAAGATGGAAATAAGGAGACACTCCTTCGAAATGTAGTGGATAAAACGGAAGGACTATCTGATGCCCAAAGGGAGAATCTATGGCAAATTCTGAAAGAAAATCAGGAGGTATTTTCGGACAAACCGGGACGAGTGATAAATTATGAGTACTGCATGAAGGTAGAGGAGCATGAACCTTTCTTTAAACCACCATATAATGTACCCTTGTCTAAGAAAGAAGCAGTTCAAAAAGAAATAGATAAAATGGTTTCATGTGGGGTCATTGAACGGAGTTCTAGCCCATATAATAACCCATTGGTGATAGTAGGTAAGAAGGATGGAAGTGTACGAATAGTGATAGATGCTCGTACTCTGAATAAAGTAGTGAAGAGGGAGTTGGATCGTCCAGAGAACATAGATAATTTATTGCAGAAGTTTAATGGTGTAAAGTACATGACTAGTTTAGACCTAACGGCAGGATACTGGCAAATCCCATTAAGTGAGGAGTCTAGGAAGTACACGGCATTTTTATTCAATGGCAAATGCTACCATTACACAGTGGTGCCATTTGGCCTAAATACTTCCGTTTCAGTGTTCATTCGGGCTTTAGACAAAATTTTAGGGAGTGAACTTAGTTCGCTAATCACGGTTTATGTAGATGATCTGTTAATTGCTACAAGGACATGGGGAGAGCACGTGGAGTTATGCGACAGGGTGTTCAAAGCTTTAATTAAAGGAGGAATGACCCTGAACCTGAAAAAAATGCGAGTTTGTGAAGAAAGAAATAAAGTTTTTAGGTCACATAGTAACACCAGAGGGAATTGAAAAGGATCCCAACAAAGTCAAAGCAATAAGAAATTGTCCGGCTCCCAGGAATAAAAAACAACTAAAGTCGTTTATAGGACTTTGTTCCTTTTATCGTAAGTATGTGGATGATCAGGTGTTCAATAGCCCACATCTGAACAACCTACTTAAGAAGAACAGTGTGTATATATGGACTGAGGAATGTGAAACAGCATTCAACTGGCTAAAAGACAATTTGGCTAAAAACATAAAGTTATGGCACCCTGACCTGTGTGAACCATTCCACATGGCAACAGATACTTCAGATTATGGATTGGGAGTATCCATATTTCAGGAGGTAATGATAGATGGGGAAAAACTCATAGACAAATAGCATTTGCGAGTAGAACCATGTCTAAGTACGAAAGAAACTATACAGTTTCAGAGAAGGAGGCTTTAGCTATAGTATGGGGTTTTAGGAAATTTCAACTTTTCTTATGGGCACATAAGACTGTGGTCCATACAGACCACAAAGCTTTAATATTTTTGAAGGACTGCAGATTGTTACATAACAGGTTGACCAGATGGGCGCTGTTTTTACAACAATTTGACATAGAGATCAAGTATGTTAAAGGGAAAGAACATGCAGTACCGGATGCTTTGTCAAGATTACCGGAAGGATGTGAGACACTAGAAAGTGTAAAGAATAGGGAAGATGTTTTTGAGGTGAATTACTTCAAAAAAGCGGAAGGAAGAGAAAAAATTAGGGAAATATGTCGGAATATGCGAAGATATCAAAGTGATGATGATGGACTCAAGTCGGTAAAGGTCAAGTTTGACAATCCGGACGCAACTAACATAAGGGCTTCATATAAAATACATAAAGGTATACTGTATCTTCAAAGATTAAATAATCCAGGGAAGTGGAGAGTATGTTGGCCGGAACAACACACTGAAGTGCTGATAGATTATGTTCACTTGGCATATGGCCATTGTGGTGCACGGAAGTGTACCGATAAGTTAGATGAATGCATTACCTTTAACAACATGGCACGAAGGGTAGCACAGAGGATAAGATCTTGTGATCTATGCCAAAAGGCGAAAGTAACAAATGCAACTAATCAAGGGCCCATGCAATCAATAAAACCTGATGAAGTATTAGAGATAGTAGCAGTAGATATCTTTGGACCATTACCGAAAACCATGGGGGGTTTTGTGTACATATTTGTAGCAGTTGAACTTTTCTCAAAGTATATAAAGCTTTATCCCTTGAGAAAAGCTACTGCCAGAGCTGTGTATGATAAAATGGTGTGTGATTGTTTTGTGAAAGTAGGGAAGCCAAAGAGAATACTATCAGATAATGGTGTTCAGTTTTGCTCAAAAATGTGGAAGGATGGGATAACTGAGAAACAGGTAGAAGTGGTACATATCTCAGCTTATCACCCATCAAGCAATCCAGCAGAAAGATATATGCGTGAGATAGGTCGGTTATTTAGGACGTACTGCCATAGTAACCACAAGAAGTGGGGCATGTATGTGAGTGAATTCGAAGAAATCATGAATTCATTAACAAACGAGAGCACTGGATTAACTCCAGAAGAAATCCTGAAAAAGACAAGAAGTAAAAGTCTAGTAGAAGACCTACTAGAATTTCCAAATAGAGTTGAATTAGATTATGATAGTAAAAAGAACTTAGTAAAAGACAAGATGAGAAAACAAGCAGATGCGAGAATTCGTCGTCACGACGAAAAAGTAAGGAATCCCAAATTCAAAATAAGTGATCTCGTTCTTGTAAAAACACATGAAAAGTCAAGTGAAATTAATAACGAGATCAGCAAATTTAAATATATATATAATGGACCATTTAAAATAGTGTCCATACCCAATGTGAATGCTTATTATTTAGAGTACCCATTAACAGGCAAACGCCTGGGAGTAAGAAACATAGTGGATCTCAAAAGGTATGAACCACGAATTCTACCAGATTGAAAATAAATATATAAATAAATATTAAAGTAAACCAATATGTAAATAGTTGTGTTTCTTTTGTTCTATGTGAAAGGTAAATGCTCACTAAAATATATTGCAGTATTCTAATGAAACTTCTAGTTTAAGTAGAGACTAAACAGACTGGAAAAGACTGAGCTTCTAAGAAAGCCTTAATAGATGTGTAAATAAGTGTTGTGGAAGAGGTAGAAAAGTGAGGAGGTAAAGTGAAAAGGACGGGCTACAAAGTAATAGGCGCATAACGTGTGTTTTACTTGCCTGAGATAAAAGAAGTGTATTTAAAACTTAGTAAAAAAAAAAAAGATGTTTAAAGTGTACTGTGTTTAGAAGTAAGAAAATTAGAAAGAATATATGTAAATCATTTATGTAATGTTTAGCAGGAAAGAGAGAAAGAATTGGTGTTTCATTTTAAATATGTAATATAAGTATCGAGGTGTATCAGTAAGAAAGGGAAAACCCTTGGTAAAAAGCTTATCGAACATTTCAGATTCATTATAGGAGAGACTTCTTATTGAATTATCACTGTAAGATACTTCAATAAGAAGTGGGGCATGTGTAACGGAACTGAAATGATGGTGGGCTGACAGTAATTTGGAGCCCGCGCGTCTGAAACGGGCGCGCTTGTGTGAGACTGCCAGGGGGTGCACCCTGATGCCATCTATTGGCGAAACTGGGAATTAGCGCTGTCAGACAATGCACTAAGCTCTCAGAGTCAAATGTATTCTTTTTCTTGGTAATTATAAGTTATTACTGTATAATTTAATGATGTAAAGCGCTAGTAGTAAATTATTATGACTGGTATGGACTCCAGGGTAGTAAATATAAATATTCTCAAATACTAAATGATTTCGGTAAAAAGGTGGTAGGGGAACGCCCCCACTCTTGGTGATACGAGCGTAGCTAGGGGTAGCTGGAGACACAGGGACTGAACAATGAAATGGCCTGGGGAGTGTTGACGTGATCGGACGTGCGTAACTGTGCTCACGCAAAAGTGATTGTGCAACAGCGAAGAGGCGAATATCGTCGCCGTTTGTGGGGTAGAACGCGACGAATGGTTGTCGAAGCCGCCTCTATGCCACTGGGGCTGATTGTAAGAGTTCCTGCGCCCAGAATTTATGGCGGACGTGCAGTAGCTTATACGAGTGCTACAGCTCGTAGTTCCAGCCGCCATTAAGGGCATGAGGTGTGAAGAGCTGCGTTAGCCACATGCATCTCACCACCAGCACCGACACGTCTACCCAAGGCAAGACTGCTTGCAATTGTTAAGTCGAACTTTGTATACATGTAAAAGGAGAATACCAGTTTTCTTTTATGCAAGTGCAGAGGACAGAATATAGTAATGAGTAAAATTACAACGCATGTTGTTCATTGTAAAGTGTAGTAACCTCAAACATAGTATAGTGAAATCAGACTGAGGCCACCATCGCCTCTTTCATTTACAATTCTTTTGGTTGTAGAATACTTTAGCGTATAAGAATGTTGAAAAGAGCAATGGTCACACCAGAATGAGTCGCCTATTTACAGTTACTTAAATTTTTCTGAGCAACCTTTCAAGTAAAGTCACTTAACTGATTCTGTATCAATGGTCCAAAGAGTAATATCCAAAATCATTAAATAAGTTGAAGGATAGAATTTTGTTAACCGAAGTTGCATAACCTGTCTTGGTAGTAATTACCAAGCCACCTCACAGAAATTGAGAGAGTATTTGCTTTGTAGAATCATCTAGAATGATCAGAAATAGTAATATTCAGAATTAAGTTTAAATTCAACTCAAGCCACTTCACTTTGAAACGAGCCCAAAAATTGATTTATTCTTTTGCTCCTTCAGAGCTGGCGACCGTAGTTATAAGTATTTTCAGGAGGATTCGACGGTAAGTCTGCTGCTCTCGTCGTGCTGATAGGATTATCCACTGCTGCTAGCAGTGGTGATTGGATACATAAGCTCACTACCAAGTTAAGTGGGTCAGGTAGGCAGTGTTACCGTGTGAACTGTAGGGCACTGTAGGCCGTGGATCGAACCCGTTCAATCATCACAGCTCTTAGGGAAATAGTCCGGTTAGGAGTGTACTATTCATTAGGTAAATACTGGCGAGTAACGGTCAAAAATGTATACGCAAGTGAATTTAGCAAGGTCCACGTAGCACCTAGTTAATGTGGTGCAATGGCGAGGGTAGGAGTGGAGTAAAAGTGAGCTGAGCTTGTGGCAGCTGTGCTGGATTCAAATATTAACTACGTGAATTCACTACTGCCTCTTACCATTGGGACTGAGCTATTTACAGTTAAAATACGTAGCAGTAAGCGCAAAGGCGTGACAGCTACAAGTCCGTATTGGTTTTATACATACGGAATTGGGAAGTGGGTCATTCCGTCAGTGGAGGGGTTTAAAACAATCGAGTCAGTGGAGAACATACCCCATTTACTGATGGAAAGATTCAGCGGTTCGGTCGCAGGTGCCATTGGTCACACGTCTCCGTCACCTCTTGTTCGCATTGACAGCATTTTGAACATTGGACGTTACACTTCAAATGTGTTACAAGTCTTGGCTCTACACTTGTTTCGATCGCTGCGAAACCCTACATTTCAGCAAGATAATGCTCGACCTCATATTGTAGGTCCTATACGGGCCTCTCTGGATACAGAAAATGTTCGACTGCTGCCCTGGCCAGCACATTCTCGAGATATCTCACCAATTTAAAACGTCTGGTCAATGGTGGCCGAACAACTGGTTAGTCACAATACGCCAATCACTACTCTTGATGAACTGTGGTATCGTGTTGAAGCTGAATGGGCAGCTGTACCTGTACACGCCATCCAAGCTCTGACCTAATGCCCACGCGTATCATGGCCGTTATTACGGCGAGAGGTGGTTGTTCTGGGTACTGATTTCTCAGGAACTATGCACCCAAAATGCGTGAAAATGTAATCACATTTGAGTTCTAGTATAATATATACATCCAATGAATACCCATTTATCATCTGCATTTCTTCTTGGTGTAGCAAATTTAATTGCCAGTAGTGTAATTAAGCACTTTGCATGTATCTTGAGCCGGCCGCGGTGGTCTCGTGGTTCTAGGCGCGCAGTCCGGTACAGCGCGACTGCTACGGTCGCAGGTTCGAATCGTGCCTCAGGCATGGATGTGTGTGATGTCCTTACGTTAGTTAGGTTTAAGTAGTTCTAAGTTGTAGGGGACTGATGACTACAGCTGTTAAGTCCCATAGTGCTCAGAGCCATTTGAACCAACCATGTATCCAGGAACTACTGGTGATAACTTTACTTGGAGTCCTGCTTATTTATTTTACGCTACATTGCCGTTGAAGGTTATTATGAAGGACGTGATTCCATTGTCACCACTCTTGGGTAGAAGAATGCTCGCGCGGTCTAATGTTGCTGGCACGGTAGCTCAGTGTGTTCGGTCAGAAAGTTAGTCGCCTTCTGAAACAAAAAACAGAGTTAATGGATCAACGATGAACTTGTTTGGGTGTCACGGGACGTTCGCCTCGAACAAATGGAACGAACAATAAAGAACAAATCGAGATAAAAAATTTCTACGATTAAGTATTAAAAAAAATAGCTCTTCTCCCCGAGCGGGAAGGCGTGCCGGCCCCCGGCACGAATCCGCCTCGAGGTCCGGTATGCCGGCCTGCCTAAGGATGTTTTCATCTGGCTAGGCCAATGCGGGCTGGTTCCCCTTGCTCCGCCTCAGTTGTACTATGTCGGGGACTGCTGCGCAAAACCTGTCTCCACGTGCGCGTACACCATAATTACGCTACCTCGCAATCATTTGGGGTTACACTCGTCTGGTATGAGACGTGACGTTCCCGGTGAAGGCGGAGGGTGGGTAGGTTGGGGGGGGGGCTACCCACTGGGAGCCGAACCGCAGAATAACCTGGGCTCGGTGTGGGGCGGCGGTGGTGTCGGTGGACCGCTGTGGCCTGTTGTGGGGTCGTGAACCACTGAGGGCTACCACAGGACGAAGCCTCTCTGTCCTTGCCAGGTCCCCGGTTCAATACACAATACACACACACACATCGAAACCCAGGCCAATGTTGCAGAAGCAAAAGACACCACGTTGTTTTGGTAGGGGCTGATGTACCAAGCGTACGAGACACTACAACTGATAATGACTATAATGAATGTAAATGCGAGAGAAGAAATAGGAACTTTATGAGTGGAACAAATTGTAAAATAAAAGTTTTCGCGACTGAGACATCCCCTAAGTAATGGTTCATGTGAAAAATCTAGGTAGCAGTGTATGCAGACCTAAAGCTTCAAATGCACACCGCCGAACGAAATCAAGAAGGCGCTGACCCGCGCGCTAGTGGAAAAAGCGGGCATCACGACACGTCCAGTGAGCCAGAGTTCAGCGCCCTCTGTCAACGCTAATTTAACTAGCCGCCCGTCGCTCGTGGGCCCTAGTTCGGTCGCGACTTCGAGAGCGTCATTACTGAGTAATAGGAAGACGTAACTTAGCAAAGTTTCCGCGAACAGCAATAGAGAATAAAGTACTTGTATGTAAGAGGTACAGGAAGCACAGGTATCAACAGAAGCTAAGTCGATTTATTGTCATTTTAGAAATAAATATATTAATCTCCAAATGCCAGCCGGAGTGGCCGAGCGGTTCTAGGCGCTAATGTGTGGAACCGCGCGACCGCTACGGTTCGAATCCTGCCTCGAGCATGGATGTATGTGATATCCTTAGGCTAGTTAGGTTTAAGTAATTCTAAGTTCTAGGGGACTGATGAGCTCAGATGTTAAGTCCCATGATGCTCCATCGCAACTTCTATCCTTCCTTGTTTGTGTCGGTACTCATTCCCACAGTAGCCGACGCAACACACTGAACAATGTTACACGACGACTAACGGAAATATGAATTTCACAAAAGTTGAGCTTTGTCTGCAGACGACCGATTGCGGGCAATTTGAGGAAACGCAACGTATGCTCTGTGTTACTTTCTCGTGATGATAGATTGCGCTTCGTTGACAAGGAGATCCCAAGTACCATAATTACCAGGACAGTGGCCTTAAATGATAAACAAAAGCAAAGTAAAGGATGTATACAGAGTCATCGAAATAAGGACCGCGGCTTTTGAAAGACTTTTGCTAAATAACTGACAGTATGTACAGTGTACTAATAGATAAGCTAAACGTGTTCGTTAGGCAGGCGTATCAGTGTTACAGGCGTGTAAGCGAAACGAATTAGAGATTTCCATCCAGTGCCATAACCACAAATTACAAATATTAACTGTAAAAAGAGAGCAGGAGAAATGGGGTGTGCGATAAGGTACTATGCAAAGATCACTGGTCCTGCACGAAATTTATACCTCCTGTGTATCAGATCTCCTACAGAAACGTGTAGGCAGAAACAGAAGAAAATAACAATGAAGATGTTCTTTGTGACATGGTAAATGTCGCTTCACTTGACACATTTCCCTTGTGGATTTTTCTCCTTCTTTTCTCTACTACATTCTTGCTGATACGCGGTGAAGCCTTAGTCCTTTATGTCTATCAGCGTCTCTACCTTTTTCGTTCTAATGAGGCTTCAAACCTTCTTGTTACCTTCGAGTTTATCGTAGAAAACACGTAAAAAATATCAAACCGGTACTCAGAGGAACAAATGACCTGCCCCAAGCGACTACTGTTACGAATCAATCTTTCGGCCCACTTTCTTGATGTAATACAGTCTGTTTCTACTGTTCTGGACAATGTAATTATTTGACAGATGCAAATAGTGCCCATCGGCTCTGTAGCTACCTTCCACTGCTGATAGTACAAATTCCCAGGAATGATGAACAAATCTATTAATATGCGATAGATGACCTTCATCCGGAATAACCTGAACCGAAAACTGCAAGATGTGACTTCTGCTTCGCCTTTCAGCATCGAACGATGATAAAAATCGAACTCTTGACCTATTTTATTAACAATTTTTTCGGTCAACAGTACAGTCACTTCGTCCTGCTTAATTAGTTCGCATGTGATTATTATAATAATAATTTTGTAATGTACCAAATCGAAATTATTTTGACTGAAGCGATTTGAATAAAGATGTAACTGTACTGCCTAAGTAAAGACTTAATTAACAGAATGATAATTATAATGCTTAGTTTGGACTGCTCAGCTGGGATTGTGTTAGAATATTATTAGTACTTCACTGAAATAATAATAAAATTATGAAATGATACAGTGGTCAGTCATAAACTGGACAACTCGATTTTAAACTTGTCAATGAGAAGTAGAGTTGCATTCACGCAACAGGTAATAATACTTGCTCGGGTGACAGCAATCGCTACTACGGCGGAAATAAATTTTGCACTGAGTGGATTATAGGATTAAGTTCTGTCAAAATTTGGAGTCATAAAAAGTAGAATTATATAATGCGATGATTAACAGAATGACAAATAAGTGAATAACTGCAGTGCGCAGCACGGCAGTTGTTTAACTGTGTGAACTCACTGTAACTCTTAATACGAGTAATTTAAACAGATAAGTCTTTACAAATACCGAAACATCATTAATAATGTTCCTTCATTTCCTTAATGACACCTTCAAATAAGCAATAAGGCACTGCTGGACCATTGAGTACGACAGCCAAGCCATCCCACAAGCAGTGGCAATGAACATTCAATGTATTTAATATATTTGAATAAAAAAGACGAAATCACTGCATTTGCCAGATTATATTCTAGCAACTAGGTTTTGCAAACATTAATGAAATCTTTGACTGTTGTTGTTATTCGTATTTGGTTTAATGGATTTAATTGTTTAGAATCGATCTGAAATTTCGAACATGGAAAGATTTTTATTTTACTTTCTTGTAACATTACCAAATTGAATTAATTTTCAACGTCTTCAGTTACGGAATGGAGTTCCGAATACAGGGCAATAGGACATGGATCCTGTTCCAGGGAAAATGTTTATCACTATCTAATTATATATTTCATACAAACTTGTAAATTTTTAGTTTTATTTTATTTTAATTTTTTTAACATGGTGTGATTCGTGGCATCAGACGCTTTGTTACATCGGACCAGGGTTTCACATTTGCGGTAACTTTTTAACATCATAGATAGCAAAGAAATAACTACTTTAATATGGCTAATAGTATTAAAATGACTTGATTGTCTATAGTGACAATGTGGGTAAAAAATACAGACCAATTAATCTAATACTGGCACAACTTGTTATACCACTGCTGGTGCTGCTGATATTCCCGATTCGGATGGGTGAGTCATTCACATGGCCTCTTCGTCAACGGAATGTTAGACCATAAATCTTTCTTTCTCATGTTTCACGTGTAACAGAACAAAGGACTACTGAAAACTCTTGTTTCACACAACGTAGCAGTCTGTCTTCCCACTAGCAATTCCTTAAAGTTCGCAGTCCTCATCGGTTATGGTTTTATGGTATCGCCTGCCATATTTTCCTTAAAGGCTAGTGTTTCAAACATCGTCTGCGTTGTCGGATTTTTCATATGTGCGCGCATGACGAAGGACAGTCTGACAGTTACACTACATTTACCATTTCTTTCTATAACCATGTACAGCTACAAATCATAACGCCTGCCCGATATCGGATTGTAAGACAAAGTGCAGTCTTACAGATATTAGCATAACTTTATCGGTGTACACTTAACGTTTTCAGCGATGCGTTACCAGAATACCCTGTTCTAACTCCTCAAGATGTTCGACTAAATGTTGCTGCTGCACATCAAAAACACTGCTGGCCATTAAAATTGCTACACCACGGAGATGACGTGCTACAGACGCGAAATTTAACCGACAGGAATAATATGCTGTGATATGCAAATAATTAGCTTATCAAACCATTCACACAAGGTTGGCGCCGCTGGCAACACCTAAAATGTGCTGACATGAGGAAAGTTTCCAACCGATTTCTCATACATAAACAGCAGTTGACCGGCGTTTTCTGGTGAAACGTTGTTGTGAGGCCTCGTGTAAGGAGGAGAAATGCGTACCATCACATTTCGGGCTTTGTTAAAGGTCGAATTCTAGCCTATCACGATTGAGGTTTAACGCATCGCGACGTTACTGCTCGCGTTGGTCGATACCCGATGACTGTTACCAGAATATGGAATCTGTGGGTTCAGGTCGGTAACACGGAACGCCGTGCTGAATCTCAACGGCCTCGTATCACTAGCAGTCGAGATGACAGGCATCTTATCCGCATGGCTGAAACGGATCACACAGCCACGTCTCGATCCCTGAGTCAACAGTTGGGGACGTTTGCAAGAGAACAACCATCTGCACAAACAGTTCGACAACCTTTGCAGCAGCATGGACTATCAGCTCGGAGACCATAGCTGCGGTTACATTTGACGCTGCATCACAGACAGGAGCACCTGCGATGGTGTACTCAACGACGAACCTGGGCGCACGAATGGCAAAACGTCATATTTTCGGATGAATCCAGGTTCTGTTTACAGCATCATGGTGGTCGCATCCGTGTTTGACGACATCGCGGTGTACGCACATTGGAAGTCGTACTGGCGTATCACACGGCGTGATGGTATGAGGTGCCATTGGTTACATGTCTCGGTCACCTCTTGTTCGCATTGACGACACTCTGAACAGTGTACGTTACATTTCAGATGTGTTACGACCCGTGGCTCTACCCTTCATTCGATCCCTGTGAAACTCTACTTTTCAGCAGGATAATGCACGATCGCGTGTTGCAGGTCCTGTACGGGCCTTTCTGGATAAAGAAAATATTCGAATGCTGCGCTGGCCAGCACATTCTCCAGATCTTTCACCAACTGAAAACGTTTGTTCAATGGTGGCCGACCAGTTGCCTCGTCACAATATGCCAGTCACCACTCTTGATGAACTGTGGTATCGTGTTGAAGCTGCATGGACAGGTTTACGAGTACACGCCATCCAAGCTCTGTTTGACTCAATGCCCAGGCGTATCAAGGCCGTTATTACGGCCATGGTGGTAGTTCTGGGTACTGATTTCTCAATATGTATGCACCCAAATTATGTGAAAGTGTAATCACATGTCAGTTCTAGTATAATGTATGTATGCAATGAATATCCGTTTATCATCTGCAATTCTTCTTGGTGCAGCAATTTTAATGGCCTGTAGTGTAAAACAAACAATAATATTGTACGAACAACGAATCGCAGCTTCTCGTATTATAAGTCCAGGTTTATCTCACACCACGTGAAGTTTTGTAATGTGATGTTAACTCTCCCCTCTCCACCCCCACCGCCATCATTCCACCGCAAGTGCTGGCTGTACCAAGTATCTCGTTATTCCTCAGTACTTCTGCATCCCATTTCTTTGCGTATTTATTCTTCCTGACTAATCTCTTAAAATTTCAGCCTACTCTTCATCACTACCAAATTCTGATCTGAATCTGTGTCTGCTCCTGGGTATGCCTTTCGCTCCAGTATCTGATTTCGGAATCTCTGACCATGATGTAATCTAACTGAAATCTTCCCCTATTACCCGACCTTTTCCAAGTATAACTCCTCCCTCTGTGATTCACGAACAGAGTATTCGCTATTACTAGCTGAAATTAATTACAGAACTCAATTAGTCTCTCTCCTCTATCATCCCTCGTCCCAAGCTTATATTCCCCTGTAACATTTTCTTGCACTCCTTTCCCTGAATCTGCATTCCAGTCCACCAGGAACATTAGATTCTCATCTCCCTTTACGTACTGTATTACACTTTCGATATCCTCATGTACTTTCTCTACCTCTTTGTCTTCAGCTCGCGACGTCGTCATGTTTACCTGAACTACCGTTGTCGGTGTTGGTTTGCTATCGATTCCGATAGGAACAACGCTGTCACTGAACTTTTCACAATAACACACTCTCTGCCCTACCTTCCTATTCATAACGAATCCTACTCCCGTTATACGATTTTCTGCTGCTGTTGATATTGTCCTAAACTCCTCTGACCAAAAATCATGCTATTCTCTCCATTTAACTTCACTGACCCGTACTATACCTGGATTGAGCCTTTGTATTCCCTTCTACAGACTGACTAGCTTCCCTACCACGTGAAAGCCATACATAATGTAAAAATCAATGTATGTGCAGGATGACAGTTATTGTACTATTTGAAATAGAATCGTAATAACTTCTGAACGACTGCCGTTCAAACTGCATTGTTGGCCGTGGGGCATGATTGAAATTAGTATGAGCCTTGTTTTTGTTTGTAGCGAACAGGAAGACAGACATACCCAGACCGAAGACCAAAGTACCCTACGCCACACATCAGTCACAAAATCGAGTTAATATTGCAGTGTCATACAGTTCCTACACCAAGTATCTACTCTCCGCCACAAACCAGAAAAGAAAGCTAGGTAATACCGAGCGATAGGTGAAATCTTTGGAAAATGATTTCGTCCCCAATATTCAAAGTGACCCTGATTTCGACAAGACGTGGTTCAAACATCTCCTTTTCCAACTAACTGCTTAGTACACAGTATCAATAGCAGGAATAAGAACAATATACATAAAGTTTAAAACCACTTACTCTTGCCCAGAAAGGAGTCCAGCATTCAGCAACTCATATTTTCCATAAGCTGCCAGCAACCATTAGGAGTTTAGTTTCAGGCAAGGCACAATTTAAACATAATTTAAAAGAATTTTTGGTGGCCAACTCCTTCTGTTCCATCCATGAGTTTCTCAACAAGTGCAGTAGGCTATTTTAATGAAAATTCATTATACTTTAATTTTTTGACAATAGTTGGTTGTAACAACCAAGTAACTACCTCCTGTGTGAATGATGGATGTATGGAAAGCAGATGTAGGTCTTAAATCTGTAAATAGTGGAAGTTTAAATCTTGTACGTAATCAGGCTGTTCTTGACTGAGGATCACTGAAATGAATAATTTACTTAAATTTTTGACAATACTTGGTTGTAATAGCCAACAAACTAGCAAATGTCTGAGTGATGGATTTAATGAAAGCAGATGTAAGTATTAAACCTGTAAATATTAGAAGATTAAATTTAATTCATGTTTTACTGTTTATTGACTGCGGATCATCAAAATTAATGAAACTCAAGTTTTTCTAATTACATTTTTGTAATGTGTTGATCTGACATGTTCCACACCAGGAGGATTCGCTCTTTGATGGGTCTATGGAGTGAATTGGAGTGAATAATTCATCTAATCTAATCTAAAATGAAACTTCCTGGCAGATTGAAACTGTGTGCCCGACCGAGACTCGAACTCGGGACCTTTGCCTTTCGCGGGCAAGTGCTCTACCATCTGCGCTACCGAAGCACGACTCACGCCCGGTACTCACAGCTTTACTTCTGCCAGTATCTCGTCTCCTACCTTCCAAACTTTACAGAAGCTCTCCTGCGAACCTTGCAGAACTAGCACTCCTGAAAGAAAAGACGAGATACTGGCAGAAGTAAAGCTGTGAGTACCGGGCGTGAGTCGTGCTTCGGTAGCTCAGCTGGTAGAGTACTTGCCCGCGAAAGGCAAAGGTCCCGAGTTCGAGTCTCGGTCGGGCACAAAGTTTTAATCTGTCAGGAAGTTTCATATCAGCGCACACTCCGCTGCAGAGTGAAAATCTCATTCTGGAAACATCCCCCAGGCTGTGGCTAAGCCATGTCTCCGCTGTATCCTTTCTTTCAGGAGTGCTAGTTCTGCAAGGTTCGCAGGAGAGCTTCTGTAAAGTTTGGAAGGTAGGAGACGAGATACTGGCAGAAGTAAAGCTGTGAGTACCGGCCGTGAGTCGTGCTTCGGTAGCTCAGATGGTAGAGCACTTGCCCGCGAAAGGCAAAGGTCCCGAGTTCGAGTCTCGGTCGGGCACACAGTTTCAATCTGCCAGGAAGTTTCATATCAGCGCACACTCCGCTGCAGAATGAAAATCTCATTCTGGAAACATCCCCAGGCTGTGGCTAAGCCATTTCTCCGCTGAATCCTTTCTTTCAGGAGTGCTAGTTCCGCAAGGTTCGCAGGAGAGCTTCTGTAAAGTTTGGAAGGTAGGAGACGAGATACTGGCCGAAGTACAGCTGTGAGTACCGGGCGTGAGTCGTGCTTCGGTAGCTCAGTTGGTAGAGCACTTGCCCGCGAAAGGCAAAGGTCCCGAGTTCGAGTCTCGGTCGGGCACTCAGTTTTAACCTGTCAGGAAGTTTCATATCAGCGCACACTCCGCTGCAGAGTGAAAATCTCATTCTAATCTAATCTAATCTAATGCAAAACGGAACTCGACGTCATCGAAGCAGGAGAGTGTTTGATGTCCTCGACGAGCACTTGGAGGTCTGTATTCTGGCTGTGGAGCACCCAGAGGCCGCTGGCAAAGGCCTCGGTTGGCCGCCATATTCTCTAGATCTGAAAACATGCGAGTCCTTTTTGGGGGGCTATATTAAAGACAAGGTCTACAGCAATAACCCCAAAATAATTTCTGAGGTGAAAACAGCCATTCAGGAGGTCATAGACAGTTGAGCGGATCATGCAGAATTTCGCTATTCGTCTGCTCCCCACCATCATCAATGATAGCAGGCGTACCGAACATGTTCTAACCTAAATCCAAATATCTGTGGTGTCATTTACATGTTGAATGAGGTGAGTGCACGCCGTAATTTGTAATTAATTTACGTATTTTCCCTATAGTTCAATAATTGTCACCCTGCATGTACGTACACTACTGACCATTAAAATTGCTAAACCACGAAGATGACGTGTTACAGACTCGAAAATTAACGGACAGGACGAAGATGCTGTGATATGCAAATGATTAGCTTTTCAGAGCATTCACACAAGGTTGGCGCCGTTGGCGACACCTACAACGTGCTGACATGAGGAAAGTTTCCAACCGATTTCTCATACACAAACAACAGTTGACCGGCTTTGCCTGGCGAAACGTTGTTGTGATGCCTCGTGTAAGGAGGAGAAATGCGTACCTTTACGTTTCCGACTTTGATAAAGGTCGGATTGTAGCCAATCGCAATTCCGGTTTATCGTATCGTGACATTGCTGCTCGCGTTGGTTGAGATCCAATGACTTTTAGCAGAATATGGAATCGGTGTGTTCAGGAGGGTAATACGGAACGCCGTACTGGATCACAACGGCATCGTATCACTAGCTGTCGAGATGACAGGCATCTTATTCGCGTAGCTGTAACGGATCGTGCAGCCACGTCTCGATCGCTGAGTCAACAGTTGGGGACGTTTGCAAGACAACAACCATCGGCACGAACAGTTCGACAAACTTTTGCAGTAGCATGGACTATCAGCTCGGAGACCATGGCTGCGGTTACATTTGAGGCTGCATCACAGACAGGAGCACCTGCGATGGTGTACTCAACGACGAACCTGGGTGCACGAATGGCCAAACGTCATATTTTCGGATGAATTCAGGCTCTGTTTACAGCATCATAATGGTCCCATACGTGTTTCGTGACATCGCGGTGAACGTACATTGGAATCGTGTATTCGTCATCGCCATACTGGTGTATCACCTGGCGCGATGGGTGCCACTGGTTGCACGTCTCGGTCACTTGTTGTTGTTGACGGCACTTTGTACTGTGGAAATTTCAGATGTGTTACGACCCGTGGCTCTAGCCTTCATTCGATCCCCGCGAAACCCTACATTTCAGCAGGATAATGCACGACCGCATGTTGCAGTTCCTGTAGGGTCCTTTATGGATACAGAAAATGTTCTACTGCTGCCCTGGCCAGCACATTCGCCACATCTCTCACCAACTGAAAACGGCTGGCCAGTGGTGGCCGAGAAACTGGTTCGTCACAATACGCCACTCAATTCTCTTGACGAACTGTGGTGTCGTATTGAAGCTGCATGGGCAGGTGCACCTGTACACGCCATCCAAGCTCTGTTTGACTCAATGCCCAGTTGTATCAAGCCGTTATTACGGCCAGAGGTGGTTGTTCTGGGTACTGACTTCTCAGGATCAATGCATCCAAATTGCGTGAAAATGTTATCACATGTAAGTTATAGTACATTTGTCCAATGAATACCCGTTTAACATCTGCATTTCTTCTTGGTGTAGCAATTTCAATGATCATTAGTGTATGTTACACTCTGCCCTTAAAGGACATGACCGGTTTGAATCAAAATTGGTGCATATATATTTCACTCTAATGCAACAGTCGCTGTTAAGGTAAGAGCCGTCTACTTACCATTGAGGGTATGACGTCATAATCAATGATTTGCTAGAAATACTACTGTACCATGTATGACGTTT
Source organism: Schistocerca cancellata (assembly GCF_023864275.1). Classification (NCBI taxonomy): domain Eukaryota; kingdom Metazoa; phylum Arthropoda; class Insecta; order Orthoptera; family Acrididae; genus Schistocerca; species Schistocerca cancellata. Next base: position 59,322,258 of record NC_064626.1, on the reverse strand, counting down.
AAATTCATTACGTCTGTGCTACTAACTCTGTTAGTAATCGCAGGCAATATGTATACATATTTGATTGTTGTTGTTGTGGTCTTCAGTCCTGAGACTGGTTTGATGCAGCTCTCCATGCTACCCTATCCTGTGCAAGCTTCTTCATCTCCCAGTACCTACTCCAGCCTACATCCTTCTGAATCTGCTTAGTGTATTCATCTCTTGGTCTCCCTCTACGATTTTAAGCCTCCACGCCGCCCTCCAACACTAAATTGGTGATCCCTCGATGTCTCCGAACATGTCCTACCAACGATGCCTTCTTTTTGTCAAGTTGTGCCACATACTCGTCTTCTACCCAATTCTATCCAATACTTCATCATTAGTTATGTGATCTACCCATCTAATCTTCAGCATTCTTCTGTAGCACCACGTTTCGAAAGCTTCTGTTCTCTTCTTGTCCAAACTATTTATCCTCCATGTTTCACTTCCATACATGGCTACACTCCATACAAATACTTTCAAAAACGACTTCCTGACACTTAAATCTACACTCGATGTTAACAAATTTCTCTTCTTCAGAAACGCTTTCCTTGCCATTGCCAGTCTACATTTTATATCTTCTCTACTTCGACCATCATCAGTTATTTTGCTCCCCAAATAGTAAAACTCCTTTACTACTATAAGTGCCTCCTTTCGTAATTTAATTCCCTCAGCATCACCTGACTTAATTCGACCACATTCCATTCGCCTCGTTTTGCTTTTGTTGATGTTCATCTTATATACTCCTTTCAAGACACCACCCATTCCGTACAACTACTCTTCCAAGTCCTTTGCTGCCCCATTACAATGTCATCGGCGAACCTCAAAGTTTTTATTTCTTCTCCATGGATTTTAATACCTACTCCAAATTTTTCTTTTGTTTCCTTTACTGCTTGCTCAATATACAGATTGAATAACATCGGGGAGAGTCTACAACCCTGTCTCAGTCTCTTCGCAACCACTGCTTCCCCTTCATGCAACTCGACTCTTATAACTGCCATCTTGTTTCTGTACAAATTGTAAATAGCCTTTCGCTCCCTGTATTTTACCCCTGACACCTTTAGAATTTGAAAGAGAGTATTCCAGTCAACATTGTCAAAAGCTTTCTCTAAGTCTACAAATGCTAGAAACGTAGGTTTGCCTTTCCTTAATCTTTCTTCTAAGATAAGTCGTAAGGTCAGTATTGCCTCACGTGTTCCAACATTTCTACGGAATCCAAACTGATCTTCCCCGAGGTCAGCTTCTACCAGTTTTTCCATTCGTCTGTAAATAATTCGCGTCAGTATTTTCCAGCTGTGACTTATTAAACTGATAGTTCAGTAATTTTCACATCTGTCAACACCTGCTTTCTTTGGGATTGGAATTAGTATTTTCTTCTTGAAGTCTTAGGGTATTTCTCCTGTCTCATACCTCTTGCTCACCAGATGATAGAGTTTTTCAGGACTGGCTTTCCCAAGGCCGTCAGTAGTTCTAATGGAATGTTGTCTACTCCCGGGGCCTTATTTCGACTTAGGTCTTTCAGTGCTTTGTCAAACTCTTCACGCAGTTTTGATACGTATATTCTTTTCTGATAGGAAACTAATAAAGTCGAGTGAAAACATTGAAATCCATGGGAACTGGTAACGCTTTTAAAGGCTTTTTAACTTTGAAATGCTAACGGCTGTAGGCGAAAGTAGTAGACTTCTGAAGGTCTATGAAGAGACGTCGTCGTAGAGACGTTTACAAAATCGCGATGTAGACACGCGAAGCACCTGCGCCCTGAAAGCTTCCTACTTTCAAAGGGTTTTGTCCGGGATACATGAAAATGATTTTTTTTCTACGTTACACTTCAAACAGAGTTCATGTATGCCTTCGTATCTCACAGAAAATTCGCAAAACGAATTCCCTGGTAATGCAGGTTACGTCAGCTAGTTGGCTGGATATTTGTCGTGCCGATTTAAATTGTTCTAACATTAATGATAGTGTTTACTGTTCAGAACGGATAACATAAATTTTAAGTATCGTTTTAATACGAAACTGCGTTCAGATCAACCTGAATTTTTTTATTCTTTTTCCCTGTAATGTGATTTGATTCTGAAGTAAAGAATTATATTTTCATGTATATTTATATTTGTCCCTACTAATGTGTTCCATTGGAAACTATGGGTACTCTGGCTTCATGAAGTATCAACGTTTTGTCTATGGTCTGCATGTCCAACTCTCATTATTTGTGGATAAGTGAGTGTGTTGCAGTTTGGAACACTCTTCAGATTTCTGTCTCTATCCACCACTGTAATGCAAGCTTAATATATTTCCCTATTTCATTTTGGAATTATAGCAATCTTTCTGTGCGTTTTTCAACCTTCTTCCGAAATTACAAAACTTACTCCTGAAAAGTAATGTGAAAAAAAATATTACAATGTATCACTCTTGTTATGGTGGTTTTCAGTCTTAGGACTGGTTTGATGCAGCTCTTCATGATATTCTGTGTAAACCTCTTCATCTCCGATAACTACTTTAATTTACATCATTTTGAATCCACTTACTATATTCAACTCTTGGTCTCCCTGTCCAATTTTTAACACCCACGCTTCCCTCCGGTACTAAATTGGTGATCTCGTGACTTTCTCAGAATGTGTCCTACCAATTGATTCCTTCTTTCTGTCAGGTTGGGCCAAAAATTTCATTTCTCCGCAATTCCGTTCAGTACCTCCTCATCATTTACGTGACCTACCAATCTAACCTTCAACATTCTTTTGTGGCACCGCATTTCGGCAGCTTCTATTCTCTTATTGTCTAAACTGTATATCGTCAATCCTGCACTTCCATACGCCTTTTCACTACATACAAATACTTTCAGAAAAGGCTTCCTAACACTTAAATCTACATCCTATATTAAAAAATTTCCATTCTCCAGAAATGCTTTTCTTGCCTTTGCCTGTCTGCATTTTATATCCTTTCTTCTTCGGTCCAAATAACGAAACCCATCCACTATTCTACGTGTCTCGTTTCCTAATCTAATTACCTCAGCATCAACTGTTCTCTCAAACTGAAAATGGCTGCAGTCGAAAAAATATTGTCAATATCTTTTATATAAGTCTCTGTGATACATTATTACACTACTATATACGAATAATCAGTAAGTAAAATCAGATTAAGAAGATGTGTTATTCAAAACATTTATATTGAAAGCTGTTTGTACCTAATAAAAATTTCCATTTCCAAGACAGGTAAGATTGTTAAAATATTAAAGAAATTCAGTTCATTTGAAAATATCACGCTTTCCTTGGTAAAGAAACCTTTCGTTTCAAGGTACAGTGCTGCGCACGACCGACAAAACGTCCAAAAGTTGTGTAACTAGTTTTAAGAAAATATAACGAATTTTACTGACCATAAAACTCTGAAATATCCTCAAAGAGATTTAATACAGCATACAGCACGCAAATATGTAGAACTCGTACTATTTAGAACCACTACGCATATCACAACCTCATGTCTCACTATAATAAGCAGTAGAAAATGCCCTAAACTTTGTGTGGCGGTCTCTAGTGCACGGTCGTTCATGTGATTCTAAAATCTGTGACTAGATTGAATCACTGACCAGCAAACATCATGTGTTCCTAGGTACACCATCCTCCAAGTACAACACATAGCCCTACATTCATATGCATATCTCTTCTCATCTCTTTTTCTAACACGCTGCTAACTGTTTAAGAAATAAGAATGTGTATGTAGTTTTCTGACTTGGATATGTCCGCTGCAATTTTGGTTGCCACTATTAAGTACTTCACACGTCTATCACTAAGGGTATGTTTAAGGATGTGTTTGCCTCCAGCATTAAGGAATGTTAGTAGGCCGCTAGGCAAAGAAATAGTCATATCTCACGCAGATGTATCTTTGATAAGATGTTTATAGAAATCCTTACATAAGTAATAATTAACATTTCTTTAATGCCTTAAGAATACTCTTCCAGTCTTAATAGTTGTACGTCCCACGACAGAAAAAGGAAGAGATTACTAGTACCTGTACAGGGAATTTACGTATAGTCATCTTCGGAAACGATAAAGCAAGAGATGCAAAAATTACAGCAGTAGAAAACGATTATTTCATGAAAGAGATATTCAGCTAAGTTCTGTGTAACAAGAATGAATAAAAAGTGTAGGGGGAAATTGAATAAGACAATTAAAACATAGAAAATCTGTACTTCAAGGTAGAGTTTTCTCAGCAGAAGTGAATGACATTGTTGAATTTAAGCACCGATCTTCACGTCTGAAAATCTGCAGAGAAAATACCAACAAAACATAACAACTACTGATAAAAACATTGAGGAGAATGACTTATAACTGACTGTATAATGTACCTGAATACAAAAAAAATTCCACTCACCAAGAGGATGAAGGAGAACGGACAGACAAATCAATCTTTCCTTCTCACCCCGTCCGGTGAGTTTCCCCTGACGAGGGGTTCTGGACGACTTCTACTAGCTCTACTGCTTTTCCTATATTTGAACAGTCCTTTTCCTTCACCCCTATTCCCTTCTCTTCAACTCTGCTGAGAGAAGAAGTCAGGGGCCTGCCAACTGCAATACCTTTTGTATGTGAATTCTACCGTCGCTTAGTGAGTAGCTTTCTTATCTATTCAGTTATATTACATTTTCAAAAACTGATTGTTTTCGTTAATAACTGACTGTTATTATACGGACCAAACTTCTGGAGAATATTGAGGAAATAGAAAAGAAATTACGCTACAAGAACCAGCAACGTAAAATAATTTAGTTGTTTGTAACGAGCTGGTTCACTCAAGCTTTGTTGGTGGATAATTTCCGCAAGCTACTAACACGTCAGAAATTTCTAGAATTACGTACCTGTATTCATCTGGCACCGATCATTAATTTAGTTATGTACCATACTTGATACATACAAGTAATGAATTTAACTGAAATTAAATAAATATCACTAGCGAAATAGAAGAATACTCATTTGTATAGCTTGTTAATACAACAAGCTGTTCACTATCCTGGACGTGTGACTGCACGGATAACCACACTGGTAATCGTAAATAAACACATTTATTTCCCCGGAAACTGCTGTTTACCGTATTCGTACAACATGTTATCGGTCGCATATGAAGACCAACTTCATTACGAGTTACTCACTGGAAACTAACAATTTATTTACAGAATTAGATACAAAAAGCTTGCATTTCGCATCACCTGCTTCAAATAACTCTTCGCTAAATAATGGTTCGATTTTTACTGTCTCTGTTTTCCATTCACTTTTTATCCTATCAACGGTTCTCATTTTCCGAAGAGTCAAAACATCGGTAAAACCATAAATACTCTAATATCGCATTTAAGTGTCTTGGTGTGCGTGGTAACGGGTTCCATGTCGTCGCACTTTTCACTGATCGAACATATTTGTTTACTTTACCTGTTACTTGCCCAAATTCCGGTTGATAGGAGTCGCTATTTAATAGTTGCGGATATTTTTGGCATGTACATGTTAGAAACCAGACTAATGTTCTAAATAAAAGTATCACTTCTGTTAACAACAGAATGATTCACACTTTGCAGTGTATACCCTAAGACAAGAAAAACATGCATCACGAATGAATTATCTGAATGGGACGGAAATTGGTAGATGCGATTTACGTATACCGACAAGCACATGATTACAATTTCATAAAATTACATGATTTATTCTAGAGGAAGAATTTCACCAATTAAGCAAGTCAAGAACGCTTTGGTCCACCTCTGGTCCTCGTGTAAGCAGTTATTCCACTTGACATTGATTGTCACAGTCGATAGGTGTCCTCCTCAGGGATGTCGTGCCAAATTCTACCCAACTGTGGTGTTGGATCGCCAAAATTCCGAGCTGGTTGGACGGTCGTGCCCAAATGTTCGAAACTTTCTCAGTTGCGGAGACATCCGACGGCCCTGCTGACCAAGGTAGAGTTTGCCACGCACGACGTCAAGCAGCAGAAACTCCTGCCGTGTACGGTCAGGCTTTATATTGCTGAAATACAAGCGCAGAGTGGCTTGGCATGAAGGGGAAGCAAAACTGGGTGTAGAATATTATCAACGTGCCCCTATACTGTTAGAGTGCCGAGGATGACAACCCAAAGGGTCCTGATGAGAGATAAAATGGCACCTCAGACCATCGCTCCTGCTTCCTGTAGTACCATCTTGTAGTACCAACTTGTCAAATCACTCCTGGCTGTCGGGCAGTATGATGGGTGACAGTGGAATTTCATTGACCGGAGTAGAATTGTCTTCAGTGATAAGCCTCGGTTCGAACTGAGCCACAATAACCAGCGAAGACTTGCCGAGTAGACTGTCGCCCGCCATATGACCACAAAACCAGGAGTGATGGTCTAGGATGTGATTTCATGTCGCAGCATGACATTTCCAGGAGCAGATGTGGACTGTGACCACAATCTGTTGATTATGAACTGTAGATTAAAACTGGAGAAACTGCAAAAACTTCCTGGCAGATTAAAACTGTGTGCCCGACCGAGACTCGAACTCGGGAACTTTGCCTTTCGCGGGCAAGCGCTCTACCATCTGCTTTTTTCTTTTTTTCTTTTTTTCTCTCTCTCCTTTTTTTGTTTTGTTGGACCACTTTTTTCCCTTAAAAGCCCCTTAGGAAAATGGAACTAAAAGAAATAAGTAAATAAAAAAAATAACCTAAGTGCCACCGCCACTTGTCATCCTATAACAAAAAATCTGATCCACTTCAGGCGTTGGCTCCTGAGTAAACCCACCCCAGAGGGCTGCCTATATACCAGGGGAAGTATGGGAAATCAAGGTCAGGGCTATCCGTTGCCACTTTTTTTTATATGATTACATTTAGGGAGCGTGTACAAATGAGAATTCTAGTAACTAAGTGTTAAAAGTAAGTGTTACAACAACAAAGGTGGCATAAAAGAGTAATCAAAAAATAAAAATATAAACCACTGATGTAATTCTAACGAAAAGGTTCTTCGATAATGTAACTGGTTCCACCTGGAGTCTCGCCATCGTTATCTGAAATCTCCAGTAGCGCCTTTGAAGGGCATCTGCAACGGAGGCATTCTGCTTCGCTAGTGCCTCAAGGAAAACAGTATCCGTGCAGCAGCTTGTCTCTTCCTTTGGTCATGGCTGACAAGGCAGAACGTTGAGCCGTTAGCGTGATGCGGCACAGCACATTAACCACAGCCTGGCACTCCCCAGCTGAGTGGGGGGTTAACGAAAACGCTGCGTAAATAATTTGCGAAGAGCGTGCGGTATTTCGGTGTGCGTTCGAGGGCATTGTGAGCATTTTGTAGGAACCACCAGTAATCAAGCTGCTCTTTCTCTCCGTCGCTAAAGAAGTAGGCGACGGCAAGTCCTTTGAACCATGTAAGCGCATGATATTTTGCAGCCGGAAAGTAAGTTTCATCGGGACAGAGTAGGGTCTGCGGGTCAATCATATCAGGTGTGACCCGGAGGTAACAAGCCAATATCTTCTGTGTTAGTCGCCAAACTCCGGACGATGATGCGCAAGTAAAACGATGTTCATCGGTATCCAAAAGGTGACAATCTGGGCAATAAGGGGAGTCTGCCAGTCCAATAGTGTGAAGTCGCTGGCGTGTGGCATATTTTTTGTTGGCGATCTGATACCACTTCGAACGCACCGTGGATGACAGAAAGTGGTGGTGTATCGTTTTCCACACTCTTGGCCAGTGAACCGTAGGGTACTTGTTTTCCACCACGTTATGGTGAACAGCCCGCAGAAGGTTAGTATAAAAATCTTTCGCCTTTGGTGGACGTGTGGCGGAGACGTTCGAGCTGACATAACTGTAATCAAGAATGAAGGTCGACACATGGGAGAGCTGTGGTACGACGTGCGCAACCGACACCGGCGGGACGTTAGACGCTGGCATCAGAACCTGTAGTAAACGACCCGTGAGAGAGGTATATTGACTTTTCCATCGTTTCCTCATGTTGCTCATGTAAAGGGCAGCTGCTCTCGCCCTGACGTTGACCAACCCCAGCCCTCCTTTGTGCACTGGGAGGGTAAGAGTGTCGTAACGTACTTTAAAGATATGACCTGCGGAAACGTAGTAACTGAAGGCCGCCTGAAGCCGGCGACCTATCTGCAGCGGTAGTGGGAGGACCTGTGCCACGTGGTTGAGTTTGGATGCTACGTAGAGGTTCAGGTATTCAACACGTTGTAGCTGATTCAAGTCCCGGAGCAGGTTCTGTCGCACCATTGCGCGTATGATCTGTAATAACCGTCGGTAGTTTGCTGCAGCTGTTTTACGTACATCTTTCTTGAACGTGATTCCCAAATATCGCAGATCGGAAACTGGTGGGTGGGGAGCGAGGGCTTCCGGTCCGAGACCACGCCCAATGTCCAACGCCGCCGACTTGTTGATGTTCAGAAGACTGCCTGCGGCCTGTCCGTATCGCTCAATCCAGGTTAGTACGCTTTGAACTTCGTCATTGGAACGAACCAGCAGTAGCAGGTCGTCAGCGTATGTCTTATAGCGAAAGGTGACGTCCCGCAGCGTGATGCCAGATAGGCGGTGGTTAAGGCCCCCTAGGAGTGGCTCGAGTGCGATTGCATAAAGGTAGGTAGAAAGGGGACAACCCTGTCGTAGAGACCTCTTAATGGGTACTGGTCCGACCGTCCTTCCATTGACCTGGACGTGTGAGTTGGCTGCGGTCCAAAGACGCCGTAGGGTGTCGATGAGGCCCGGGGGGGAATCCCATACAGTCCATCACTCGTAGGAGGAAGTTGTGGTGCACTCTATCAAAGGCGCGGTTGAAATCGACGGAGACGATCGCCGCTCTCAGACGGCACGCAGAAGCGATCGCTATTAAGTCCCTGCAGTCACCGGTGGCCATGTGTATGTTGGCTTCTCCCCCCTGCGACGTCTGTTCTGGAGCGAGGATCATCGGCAAAGTCGTCTTAATACGGCTCGCCATAATCCTGGTGAAAATCTTGTAATCGGCGTTCAGCATTGTAAGCGGCCGATAGTCGTTAATCGATAGCCCTCCACCTGGCTTGTGTACTGGTATGAGGAGACCTTCTACAAACGCTGGCGGCACAACAAAGTCTGGAGACATAAGTTCGCGGAACATTATAACCCAGCGAGGCATCATGATGTCACGGGAAGTCTGGTAGAATTCGATGGGCAATCCATCAGGTCCAGGAGATTTATTGACCGCACCTTTGTCCACGGCGTCTTCGACTTCAAGTGAGATTTCCTCTGTTAGTGCATTCACGGTAGCGTCGTCGATAGTACGTGTTACCTGCTGTAACACTTCAGTAGTGGCCTCGTCATTGACGGTTCTTTCCTTGTAAAGATGACGAAAATGATCCTCCACCGCCTTTACTATGGTTGCTTGGGTCGTACATAAGCGACCGTCGTGTGTCCTGAGTTGCGAGATTAAATGTTGGCGTTGTCGGCGCTTATCCGCCACAACGTGGTGCATAGTGGGTTCCTCTGCAACCGTTCGGCCGTGCCGTCGCGAGCGGAATACTGCACCTTCTAGCGGACGCTTCGTCAATGATAGTATGTGAGCCTTGATTCTGCTTTGGTCATGTTGTCTCTCCGAGGAAGCGGGTAAGGCGTCGAGGTCCCTGAGTGCCGCGTAGTAAAAATCGAGGGTCTGTCGATGCCACGCAGTCACGTCCTTGCCATACCGCATAAGTGTCCTACGGATTGCTGGTTTGGCACAGAGGAGACACCACTCCAGGGTCGAGGTGTATCGTGGGTGGCGGCGTTCACAGTCAGTCCACGTTGCTGCAACTTGCCGACGGCAATCCAGGTCCTGGAGATGAGTTATGTTGAGCTTCCAAAAGCCATTGCTGCGCCAGACTTGTTGGGGGCGTTGGTGCATAGTGCAGATATAGGCACTGTGATCGGAATAGGCTTGAGGCCATAATTCGGCGTCCACCACACCTTGTGTGAGATCTTGTGACACATATATGCGGTCAAGTCGGCTGGCCGAATGACTGGTAAGATGAGTGTGGCCAGAGCGGTTACCGTGGACTTTTTCCCACGTGTCGTACAAGTGAAGTTCTTGGATCATCGCACCCAGTTCCGGACAAGGCATGTAATGTGGGGTTTGGTCCTTGGGGTCAAGTACGCAATTAAAATCGCCGGCGAAGACGCTGTGGTCGTATCGTCCAAGGAAAAGGGGAGCGACATCTGTGGAGTAGAATCTGGCGCGGTCGTGACGTCTTGTGGTACCCGACGGCGCGTAAACATTAATGAATCGGGTGTTGAGTGCCGTAAATGCTATTCCTCGCGCGGAGGGAAGAAACGCGACGTCGGTAACTTCAATACCTTCAATGCCACTCCGGTGTCTGCATGGCTACCGGGCGTCACATGTGTGGTGTAACCGTAAAAGTGCGGGAGTGCAGTCGTTTTCACTTCTTGTAGGAAAGCAAAGTCAACTCCCATGGCTCGTATGGTTTCTTTCAAAAGTTGGATCTTAACAGGAGAACTGATCATGTTGATATTCATTGTCGCCAGGCGGTAAGCCTGGCAACGCGTTGTTTGGGCGAGGTTATCCATGTTGAAGTTGGAGAGAAGCGAACATCGGAAGTGATGTCAACCCCCGCCAAACGCGGTCCTCCTTGTGCTGCTTATGCTGCATGATCCGGCGGCGCCTCAGCTGGCCGCGGGTCGGGATCTTGTGTCTCGACGTCCTCGGCCCACGAAGCGGGCGCGGATGTCTGTTCATGTTCCATAGCCTCGGAATGTTTGGTAGTAAGGGACCGGGGGACTTCGCTGCCTGCACTGGCACCTTCCCGCTGCTCACTGTCTCTGTCAATGGGCTGATGTTCGAAAGCTGCATGTTTTACTGCCTGTTCTGCAAGGTTGGAGTCAGTGGAAACAGCCTCAGCTTCGCGGCTGGCTTCTGGAGTGGTCAGTTGTTCTTCTCTGGCCGAATGCGAACCGCTGTGTTCCGACACGGTCCGACGACGGCGCTTTCGGCGTTTCGGTGATCGCTGATTCCGTACATGGCCTTCATTGTCAGAAGACGGCACTGACTCACGCTCCGCCGGAACAAACGCTTCGGTCGGTACAATAAGGGAATCAATTGCCATCTTGCCGGCGTCAGTGTCTGTCGCGTTCGGTAGCTCCAGAGTCGTAGTACTATTTTCCACCACTGGCCAGGTCGGCGGATAATCCAGGTTTTTGTCCGTGGAAAGTGATTCTTGTACCGCTGAAGCGGTCGGCCGTGTCTGTTGTGTGGAGAACGTCGTGAGCGCCGCCGCGTAAGTCACGGGTAGAATAGTCTTCGCCGCTGGTGGTGCAACGTCCTTCGGTGGGAGTTGTGTGATCCGACGCTGGAGGCACTCGGAACGAAGGTGTCCTTCTTTGCCGCATCCGGAACACGTCTTCGGCTGGCCGTCATAAATAACTATGGCCCGGCATCCTCCTATCTGTAGATAGGATGGCACGTGTCGTTGGAGATCTATGCGCACTTGGCGTACTCCATTGAGTACTGGATATGTCTTAAACTGGGTCCATTTTTCAGCCACGTGTTCGTGTACCGTGCCGTAGGGGCGGAGCGCCGCTACAACTTCTGCCGCCGGGAGTTCAAATGGAAGTTCGAATATGCGTATAGTCCGCAGTCCCATTGCGGCATGGCCGACCTCGACGTTGCCAACATTGCCATCTGCGTGGCAGAAGCGGAGTTCTTGTTTCATCTCGCGAAGCACCTTGTCGCAAGTAGTTTCGTTTATGAGCTTTACATAGACCGTGCTACTGACGATCGAAAAGTGAATGCCGACAATGTCGGTACCATCTGAGCTACCGAAGCACGACTCACGCCCGGTACTCACAGCTTTACTTCTGCCAGTATCTCGGAAACTGCAAAAAGGTGGGAATTTAAGGAGATGAGACCTGGATGAACTTACAGAACCAGACATTGTAGAGAGTTTCGGGGAGAGAATTAGGGAACTATTCTCAGGAATGAGAGAAAGAAATACAGTAGAAGAAGAATGGATAGCTATGAGGGACGAAATAGTGAAGGCAGCAGAAGATCAAGTAAGTAAAAAGACGAGGGCTAGGAGAAATCCTTGGGTAACAAAAGAAATATTGAATTTAATTGACGAAAGGAGAAAATATAAAAAATGCAGTAAATGAAGCAGGCAAGAAGGATACAAACGTCTCAAAAATGAGATCGACAGGACGTGCAAAAAGACTAAGCAGATAGCTAGAGGACAAATGTAAGGATGTAGATGCATATCTCACTAGGGGTAAGATAGATACTGGCTACAGGAAAATTAAAGAGACCTTTGAAGAAAAGAGAAACACTTGTATGAATATCAAGAGCTCAAATGGAAACGCAGTTCTAAGCAAAGAAGGAAAAGCAGGAATGTGGAGGAAGTATGTAGAGGGTCTATACAAGGGCAATGTACTTGAAGGCAATGTTATGGAAATGGAAGAGGATGTAGATGAAGTTGAAATGGGAAATATGATACTGCGTGAAGAGTTTGACAGAGCACTGAAAGGCCTCGGTAGTAGACAACATTCCATTAGAACTACTGATAGCCTTGGGAGAGCCAGCGCTGACGAACTATGCCATCTGGCGAGCAAGATGTATGAGACAGGCGAAATACCTTAAGACTTCAAGAAGAATACAATAATTTCAATCTCAAAGAATTCAGGTGTTGACTTATGTGAAAATTACCGTTCTTTCAGTTTAATAAGTCACGTCTGCAAAACACTAACACGAATTATTTACAGAATGGAATAACTGACAGAAGCAGACGTCGGGGAAGATCAGTTTGGATTACGTAGAAATATTGGAACACGTGAGGCGATACTGACCCTACGACTTATCATAGAAAATAGATTAAAGAAAGACAAACCTACGTTTGTAGCATTTGTAGACTTGGAGAAAGCTTTTGAGAATATTGAGTGAAATACTCTCTTTCAAATTCTAAAGGTGGCATGGGTAAAATACAGGGAGCGAAAGGCTATTTACAATTTGCACAGAAACCAGATGGCAGTTATAAGAGTCGAGGGACATGAAAGGGAAGCAATGGTTGGGAGGCGAGTGTGACAGAGTTGTAGCCTATCCCCGATGTTATTCAATCTCTATGTTGAGCAAGCAAAACAGGAAACAAAAGAAAAAAGCCAAGAAGAAATAAAAACTTTGAGGTTCACCGATGATATTGTAATTCTGTCAGATACAGCAAAGGACTTGAAAGAGCAGTTGAACGTAATGGACAGTGTCTTGATAGGAGGATATAAGATGAACATCAACAACAAAAAAACGAGGATAATTGAATGTAGTTGAATTAAATCGGGTGATGCTGAGGGAATTAGATTAGAAAATGAGACACTTAATGTAGTAAATGAGTTTTGCTATTTGGGAAGCAAAAAACTGATGATGGTCGAAGTAGAGAGGATCTAAAATGTAGACTGTCAATTGCAAGGAAAGCGTTTCTGAGGGAGAGAAATTTGTTAACTTCGAATATAGACTTAAGTGTCAGGAAGTCGTTTCTCAAAGTATTTGTATGGAGTGTAGCCATGTGTGGAAGTGAAGCATGGACGATAAATAGCTTAGACAAGAAGAGACCAGAAGCTTTCTAAGTGTGGTGCTACAGAAGAAAGATGATGATTAGATAGATAGATTACATAACTAATGCGGAGGTATTGAACAGAATTGGGGAGAAGAGAAATTTGTGGCACAACACGACTAGAAGAAGGGATCTGTTCTGAGGCATCAGGGGATCACCAGTTTAGCATTGGAGGGCAGCGTTGAGGGCAAAAGTCGTAGAGGGAGACCAAGAGATGAATACACTAAGCAGATTCTGAAGTATGTAGGTTGCAGTAGGTACTGGGAGATGAAGAATCTTGTACAGGATAGAACAGCATGGAGAGCTGCATCAAACCAGTCTCTGGACTGAAGACCACAACAAAAACAGCAGGATCCCTTTAGTTGTCATCCCCGACACACTTATAGCACAGCGGCACGTCGATGATATTCTGTGCCCATTTCTGTTGCCTTCGTGGCAAGCCACCTGGGCTTACTTTGCAGAGAGAAAAATCCCTTTAGGGCACGTCGAGAATTTTTACTGTTTGTCTGCGTATTGGCCAAACCCTACCTTGGCCAGTAGGATTGCCGAATCTCTCCACAATTGTGGACGTTTGGAACATTATGGGCAGTGCCCTCCAACCATCTTGGGATTTTGACCATGTGACACGCCAATTGGGCAGAATTTGACACGATATCACTGAGACGGACGTCCAGCAACCCTGGATCAATGCTAAGCCGAATAAATACTTGCATGATGGCCAGAGGTGGACCTACGCATCACTGACTTCCTCAGTTTGTGAAGCTCTTCCTCTTGAATAAATGGTCCAATTTTTCTGAAATTACACTCCTGGAAATTGAAATAAGAACACCGTGAATTCATTGTCCGAGGAAGGGGAAACTTTATTGACACATTCCTGGGGTCAGATACATCACATGATCACACTGACAGAACCACAGGCACATAGACACAGGCAACAGAGCATGCACAATGTCGGCACTAGTACAGTGTATATCCACCTTTCGCAGCAATGCAGGCTGCTATTCTCCCATGGAGACGATCGTAGAGATGATGGATGTAGTCCTGTGGAACGGCTTGCCATGCCATTTCCACCTGGCGCCTCTGTTGTACCAGCGTTCGTGCTGGACGTGCAGACCGCGTGAGACGACGCTTCATCCAGTCCCAAACTTGCTCAATGGGGGACAGATCCGAAGACCTTGCTGGCCAGGATAGTTGACTTACACCTTCTAGAGCACGTTGGGTGGCACGGGATACATGCGGACGTGCATTGTCCTGTTGGAACAGCAAGTTCCCTTGTCGGTCTAGGAATGGTAGAACGATGGGTTCGATGACGGTTTGGATGTACCGTGCACTATTCAGTGTCCCCTCGACGATCACCAGTGGTGTACGGCCAGTGTAGGAGATCGCTCCCCACACCGTGATGCCGGGTGTTGGCCCTGTGTGCCTCGGTCGTATGCAGTCCTGATTGTGGCGCTCACCTGCACGGCACCAAACACGCATACGACCATCATTGGCACCAAGGCAGAAGCGACTCTCATCGCTGAAGACGACACGTCTCCATTCGTCCCTCCATTCACGCCTGTCGCGACACCACTGGAGGCGGGCTGCACGATGTTGGGGCGTGAGCGGAAGACGGCCTAACGGTGTGCGGGACCGTAGCCCAGCTTCATGGAGACGGTTTCGAATGGTCCACGCCGATACCACAGGAGCAACAGTGTCCATAATTTGCTGGGAAGTGGCTGTGCGGTCCCCTACGGCACTGCGTAGGATCCTACGGTCTTGGCGTGCATCCGTGCGTCGCTGCGGTCCGGTCCCAGGTCGACGGGCACGTGCACCTTCCGCCGACCACTGGCGACAACATCGATGTACTGTGGAGACCTCACGCCCCACGTGTTGAGCAATTCGGCGGTACGTCCACCCGGCCTCCCGCATGCCCACTATACGCCCTCGCTCAAAGTCCGTCAACTGCACATACGGTTCACGTCCACGCTGTCGCGGCATGCTACCAGTGTTAAAGACTGCGATGGAGCTCCGTATGCCACGGCAAACTGGCCGACACTGACGGCGGCGGTGCACAAATGCTGCGCAGCTAGCGCCATTCGACGGCCAACACCGCGGTTCCTGGTGTGTCCGCTGTGCCGTGCGTGTGATCATTGCTTGTACAGCCCTCTCGCAGTGTCCGGAGCAAGTATGGTGGGTCTGACACACCGGTGTCAATGTGTTCTTTTTTCCATTTCCAGGAGTGTATAATCACTTAATTGTCTGTAGATGTAGGTCATCTCTACCGTCCCATTCGAACAATTCCTTCTTGGTGCGTCATTTTTATTTTTATTTAATTTTTGTTTTTTATTTTATTTTCTTTCATTTTTCATTTTTGCTTGTATTTTCCCAAAAATCGATGTACTATACACGCAAAATACACAAGCGGCATATCCATTAGCTCCCTGTAGTTGCCTAAATTCTCTATGGCTAAGACAATATTTCCTATGTACTTAATCTGTTTGAATAGAAAACTGTATCTCTGAGTGGCTAGTTACAACTCAACATCGTATCCAGATTTACAGTTCAGCAACTTCTGTGGATTAACAACGTCCAAATTATATTTGTGGTCTCATACCGCAGGCACCATATCTTCACCCACGTATTCCGAGTATGTCATCAACGTATATAGAATCTATGATGCCAAAATTTGTTCCTAATTACGTTGACTTCGTCATAATGTACTGATATATATTAACAAAGGAATGCAGACCCCATAGGAAGCAGTCAGATAAAGATGACGTGGGCATGTACTCCCAGAATAAACGCCAGTGAGACATTTTCACAATATTCTTGTACTTCACATTGATTTCACTACTATTCTTCCAGACGACGGAACACATTCTCTGTTGAAGCTTAATTCGATTACCACAATTCCTAGTAAATGCACACAAGCGTACAGATATAGTAGTAGAGAACGAAGTTGTGAAATAGCTGCTATCTACAATGTTGAATCATTCTCTTCCACCTATTATGAAGACTATTTCCAGCTTAATGTGGAAATGAGGTAGAACGCAAACAAGAGAATAGAGTTGTTTACGAAACTCATTGCGTACCTGGCCATCCACCTCATGTTTATCAAAATAAAGGATTCTCCGTCATTTTTCAAAGACAGAATCAATAATGATATCACGGAAGACGTAACAGCAGAGTAAACGGCGGAGACTCCGGCCGTAACTTGTTTTAATAACAAAGAGCATATAGAAACGGAGCAGCAAATCATGATTGGCGTGATCAGCCGCCGAAGTGTGGTCTCAGAATGGACAGCGTGCGTTTGTGTGTGTGTGTGTGTGTGTATGCATATTCCGGCAAGTCTTCAAAGGTCACGCCCCAGTTGCAGAGGTTACCCGTTGGCCAGTTTACCGCTTCACCCTCCATCGTTCAATTGAATTCCGATACAAAGAGCGGAAAAGGGAGGTACATTTCAAGGGCAACTTCCTGCAGAGGAACAGGAAACAATTTCTCTCTTATCGTACTGGTGTTCAGTCACAGGTGTTTGAGGCTACAGAGTTATGGAAAATTTATTTATAAGGCACCAATAAAACGGTGTAGGCAGGGAAGAGATGTTTCTTTGCGCATAATTACATAAATCTTTTCGGCGTGAATTCGTTGTTTCCTCGTGTCTATTTGTAGCCGTCGGATCTTACAAAGTTTTGGTTATTGTTAAAATAAAAGAATTAGATTACAAGTAGGGTAATTCTTTGTTTCACCACTGGTGCAAGTGATGAAGTATTTCAATTTTTATACTGAAATAGATTCATCTTTTTCTGCCTAGGCTACATTAGATAATCCGAAAGCATTTAATTCTACAGATATAATGCTGTGTGGTCATTTGTTGTATGAAAGCATGATGTGTCTCGTATTGTGTGCTCCTGAGATTATATACCACCGCAGCGAGCCACAGTGGAGTTACTGCACGAAATCAGTCAATGGCCAGCTCCAAGAGTTAGTATAATAGTGGAAAAACGAAATGAATGTATATTGAAACTGTAATACTACGCCGGCTGGAGTGGCCGAGCGGTTCTAGGCGATTCAGTCTGGAACCGTGTGACCGCTACGGTCGCAGGTTCGAATCCTGCCTCGGGCATGAATGTATGTGATGTCCTTACGTTAGTAGGTTTAAGTAGTTCTAAGTTCAAGGTGACATTAAAAGCAACGGTGGTAACATTAAGAGTGCAACGGTAATTCCACTGTTAAATGCAGAGGAGAGAGCAGATAGGTGGAAAGAATACATTGAAAGCCTCTATGAGGGTGAAGATTTGTCTGATGTGATAGAAGATGAAACAGGAGTCGATTTAGAAGAGATAGGGGATGCAGTATTAGAATCGGAATTTATAAGAGCTTTGGAGGACTTACGGTCAAATAAGGCAGAAGGTATAGATAACATTCCATCAGAATTTCTAAAATCATTGGGGGAAGTGGCAACAAAACGACTATTCACGTTGGTGCGTAGAATATATGAGTCTGGCGATATACCATCTGACTTTCGGAAAAGCATCATCCACACAATTCCGAAGACGGCAAGAGCTGACAAGTGCGAGAATTATCGCACAATCAGCTTAACAGCTCATGCATCGAAGCTGCTTACAAGAATAATATACAGATGAATGGAAAAGAAAATTGAGAAAGCGGTAGGTAACGATCAGTTTGGCTTTAGGAAAAGTAAAGGGACGAGAGAGGCAATTCTGACGTTACGGCTAATAATGGAAGCAAGGCTAAAGAAAAATCAAGACACTTTCATAGGATTTGTCGACCTGGAAAAAGCATTCGACAATATAAAATGGTGCAAGCTGTTCGAGATTCTGATAAAAATAGGGGTAAGCTATAGGGAGAGACGGGTCATATACAATATGTACAACAACCGAGAGGGAATAATAAGAGTGGACGATCACGAACGAAGTGCTCGTATTAAGAAGGGTGTAAGACAAGGCTGTAGCCTTTCGCCCCTACTCTTCTATCTCTACATCGAGGAAGCAACGATGGAAGTAAAAGAAAGGTTCAGGAGTGGAATTAAAATACAAGGTGAAAGGACATCAATGATACGATTCGCTGATGACATTGCTATTCTGAGTGAAAGTAAAGAAGAATTAAATGATCTGCTGAACGGAATGAACAGTCTAATGAGTACACAGTATGGTTTGAGGGTAAATCGGAGAAAGACGAAGGTAATGAGAAGTAGTAGAAATGAGAACAGCGAGAAACTTAACATCAGGATTGATGGTCACGAAGTCAATGAAGTTAAGGAATTCTGCTACCTAGGCAGTAAAATAACCAATGACGGACGGAGCAAGGAGGACATCAAAAGCAGACTCGCTATGGCAAAAAAGGTATTTCTGGCCAAGAGAAGTCTACTAATACCAAATACCAGCCTTAATTTCAGAAAGAAAGTTCTGAGTATGTACGTCTGGAGTACAGCGAAACAGTGAAACATGGGCTGTGGGAAAACCGGAACAGAAGAGAATCGAAGCATTTGCGATGTGGTGCTATAGACGAATGTTGAAAATTAGGTGGACTGATAAGGTAAGGAATGAGGAGGTTCTACGCAGAATCGGAGAGGAAAGGAATATGTGGAAAACACTGATAAGGAGAAGGGACAGGATGATAGGACATCTGCTAAGACATGAGGGAATGACTTCCATGGTACTAGAGGGAGCTGTAGAGGGCAAAAACTGTAGAGGAATACGTCAAGCAAATAATTGAGGACGTAGGTTGCAAGTGCTTCTCTGAGATGAAGAGGTTAGCACAGGAAAGGAATTCGTGGCGGGCCGCATCAAACCAGTCAGTAGACTGATGACAAAAAAAAAAAAAGTTCAAGGGGATGATCTCAGATGTTAAGTCCCATAGTACTCAGAGCCATATGTACCATTTGTAATACTACGGTATCGGATATCGTAGAGTGAACATTAAACCTATGTGGGCTTACATGACATCGGGAATATTACTTTCTGTAGAGTGATTAATACATTCAAGTAACTATTGCACCGAATGCTAAAAGTTATTTACGAAATATTAGGAATCATATATTGGGCTCTTTTGAATGCAAGATCAATAATAGTGAAGCTGTCTACTCTATTCCGACTGCTGAAAACAAACTGATCAGCCAAAACATTCTGACCTCCGACCTACTATCGGTTGAAACCAGTGTAGGCGATAGCAGTGTCACCTGGCGAGGAATGACTGCTAGTCAGACACGTGCACGGTGCATGCAGTATCGGTGGGCGAGCTGTCCGTGTGTAGAAAGCAAGCGGTCTATATAAATTTGACCAACAGTAGATTTTGACGGCCCGAGGGCTCAGAATGAGCATTTAGAAATTGGACATGTCGAGTGTCCGAGGAGTGCTGTTGTAAATGTCTTCAACAGGTGGCGAAACTCAGGTGAAACCAATGAAAGCCGGTCGGAGTGGCCGAGCGCTTCTAGGCGCTACAGTCTGGAACCCCACGACCCCTACGGTCGCAGGTTCGAATCCTGCCTCGGGCATGGATTTGGGTGAAGTCCTTAGGTTAATTGGGTTTAAGTAGTTCTAAGTTCTAGGGGACTGATGACCTCAGAAGTTAAGACCCATAGTGCTCAGAGCCATTTGAACCAAACCAGTGAACCCACATCCAGACGTCGTGAGGTTGAGCGGCCACCCCTCAATATCGTAAGCCATAGGTTGGGCACACTGGAAAAAGAGGACAGGTGACGAACTGTGGCGGAACTACACTCCTGGAAAAGGAAAAAAGAAGACATTGACACCGGTGTGTCAGACCCACCATACTTGCTCCGGACACTGCGAGAGGGCTGTACAAGCAATGATCACACGCACGGCACAGCGGACACACCAGGAACCGCGGTGTTGGCCGTCGAATGGCGCTAGCTGCGCAGCATTTGTGCACCGCCGCCGTCAGTGTCAGCCAGTTTGCCGTGGCATACGGAGCTCCATCGCAGTCTTTAACACTGGTAGCATGCCGCGACACCGTGGACGTGAACCGTATGTGCAGTTGACGGACTTTGAGCGAGGGCGTATACTGGGCATGCGGGAGGCCGGGTGGACGTACCGCCGAATTGCTCAACACGTGGGGCGTGAGGTCTCCACAGTACATCGATGTTGTCGCCAGTGGTCGGCGGAAGGTGCACGTGCCCGTCGACCTGGGACCGGACCGCAGCGACGCACGGATGCACGCCAAGACCGTAGGATCCTACGCAGTGCCGTAGGGGACCGCACCGCCACTTCCCAGCAAATTAGGGACACTGTTGCTCCTGGGGTATCGGCGAGGACCATTCGCAACCGTCTCCATGAAGCTGGGCTACGGTCCCGCACACCGTTAGGCCGTCTTCCGCTCACGCCCCAACATCGTGCAGCCCGCCTCCAGTGGTGTCGCGACAGGCGTGAATGGAGGGACGAATGGAGACGTGTCGTCTTCAGCGATGAGAGTCGCTTCTGCCTTGGTGCCAATGATGGTCGTATGCGTGTTTGGCGCCGTGCAGGTGAGCGCCACAATCAGGACTGCATACGACCGAGGCACACAGGGCCAACACCCGCCATCATGGTGTGGGGAGCGATCTCTTACACTGGCCGTACACCACTGGTGATCGTCGAGGGGAGACTGAATAGTGCACAGTACATCCAAACCGTCATCGAACCCATCGTTCTACCATTCCTAAACCGGCAAGGGAACTTGCTGTTCCAACAGGACAATGCACGTCCGCATGTATCCCGTGCCACCCAACGTGCTCTAGAAGGTGTAAGTCAACTACCCTGGCCAGCAAGATCTCCGGATCTGTCCCCCATTGAGCATGTTTGGGACTGGATGAAGCGTCGTCTCACGCGGTCTGCACGTCCAGCACGAACGCTGGTCCAACTGAGGCGCCAGGTGGAAATGGCATGGCATGCCGTTCCACAGGACTACATCCAGCATCTCTACGATCGTCTCCATGGGAGAACAGCAGCCTGCATTGCTGCGAAAGGTGGATATACACTGTACTAGTGCCGACATTGTTCATGCTCTGTTGCCTGTGTCTATGTGCCTGTGGTTCTGTCAGTGTGATCATGTGATGTATCTGACCCCAGGAATGTGTCAATAAAGTTCCCCTTCCTGGGACAATGAATTCACGGTGTTCTTATTTCAATTTCCAGGAGTGTACTTATATGGATACGCTGTCTGTTCTTTTGGGCATTTCGGAAAGAACAGACACCGTATCCATATAAGTATATAGTTCTGGCAATATCGGTCATGACCTTCTTCTTCTGTGCGGATGCACACATATTCCCCGAACTCTTACGGGACTTGGTAAGAATGTCTTCCACGAGTGATGAATGTGTTGGGTTGGGACACTACGAATGTAGTGTGTGGACACACAAGGTGAGAATGTGGGTCTCACGGGAGGCGTGAGCGAGATAGTCCGTGTAGTCGCACTATCCTCCGTTGCCTCGGTGACTGAGATGGATAGAGCGTCTGCCATCAGCAGCTGAAGGTATAAATATAATCCTAATGTGTTGTTTAAGGTTGCATGAATCCAAATCCGCTATTACAATTCAGAGACAAGCCAGAACTGAATATCTCATGCGACAACCTCAAAGACAAACTGTTACTGATTGGTACAATCGTTTGACACGCGGGATTAGCCGAGCGGTCTTAGGCGCTGCAGTCATGGACTGTGTGACTGGTCCCGGCAGAGGTCCGAGTCCTCCCTCGGGCATGGGTGTGTGTGTTTGTCTTTAGGATAATTTAGGTTAAGTAGTGTGTAAGCTTAGGGACTGATGACCTTAGCAGTTAAGTCGCATAAGATTTCACACACATTTGAACATGTTTTGGTACAATCGTTTCACTGAATAAGGCTGTGCATCACATAGGACGCCGAATCAAGATCCGCCAGTAATTTCTGACGCCGCAATCCAATAAATTCGGCAGTCTTACAGTCGTAGTCTGGGTGAATCAACGAGATACTGTGTTGAATGGGCCAACACATTACCATACGAATGTGCCGGAGAAGGATTGGACGTAGGGGAACAAAGTCGTGGGCACAGCGATCACCTGAGTTAACCCCAACGGATTTCTGTGTATGGGGTTGCATTAAAGAGAAGTGTTTGTACCTCCGATTCCGGGAGACGTCGACAAACTGCGACAACGTATATTACAAGCAGTTGGCTCTATACGTCAAGAATGGGTTCATAGGACTAGGCAGGAAATTTGTTACAGGTGGTACATTTGTCGTGTTACAAAAGACAGCCTCACTGTACATTTGTAAAACAAACTCGAAGGTTTACTGCATTCAGTGCTGTATCAAACATTTCTGTAAGCTATTTACATTTTTCATAATTAACGGTTACTTTTGTATATCTAATTGTACAGGCACGCGTATTCAAATACAGTAATATGGAAACAAGCCGAATACTACACTGCCGTCGGCAGCACCTACATGGGACAACAAGTGTCTGGCGCAGTTGTTATATCAGTCACTGCTGCTACAATGGCAGGTTATCAAGATTTAAGTGAGTTTTAATGAGGTGTTGTAGTCGGCGCAAGAGTGATGGGACGCAGTATTTCCGAGGTAGCGATGAACTGGCGATTTTCCCGTACGACAATTTCAGGTGTGTACCGTGAATATCAGGAATACCATAATACATCAAATCTCCAACATCGCTGCGGCTGGAAAAAGATCCTGCAACAACGAGGCCAACGACGACAGAAGAAAATCGTTCAACGTGACAGAAGTGCAACCCTTCCGCAAGTTGCTGTAGATTTCAATGCTGGGCCATCAGCAAGTGTGAGAGTGTGAAACATACAACGAAACATCCTCGATATGGGCTTTCAGAGCCGAGGACACACTCGTGTATCCTTGATGACTGCGTGACACAAAGCTTTACGCCTCGCCTGAGCCTATCAACACTGACATTGAACTGTTGATGACTGGAAACATATTGCCTGGTCGGATGAGTCTCGTTTCAAATTGTATCGAGCGTATGGAGAATCCATGGAACGTGCATGGGAGCAGGGGACTGTTCAACCAGGTGGAGGCTCTTTAACGGTGTGAGGCGTGTGCAGTTGGAGTGATATGTGACCCCTGATTGTCTATAAGTGACACGTCTGATCACCTGTATCTGTTCATGTCCATTGTGTAATCCGACAGATGTGGGCAAATCCATCAGGACGTTGCGACACCCCGCCGGCCGCGGTGGTCTAGCGGTTCTGGCGCTGCAGTCCGGAACAGCGGGACTGCTACGGTCGCAGGTTCGAATCCTGCCTCGGGCATGGGTGTGTGTGATGTCCTTAGGTTAGTTAGGTTTAAGTAGTTCTAAGTTCTAGGGGACTTATGACCCAAGATGTTGAGTCCCATAGTGCTCAGAGCCATTTGAACCATTGCGACACACCCACACGCCCAGAATTGCTACATAGTGGCTTCAGGAACACTCTTTTGAGTTTAAATACTTCCGATGGCTACCAAACTCCCCAAACATCAAGATTATTGAGCATATCTGGGATTCCTTGCAACGCGCTGTTCAGAAGAGAACTCCACCTCCTCATGCTCTTACGGGTTACAGAGATATGTGCAGTACCGAATATGTTATGTGAACAGGCCTCCAGCGGAATTAAAATCCCTGAGTATTCAAATCGAAGTTTAAAGATATCCTTGTGGCACACTCCCTCTCTTCCGTACAGAGAGGTTCCTCGCAATAGCTGAGAACTTTGTTTGCGTCATTTATTCGTCTGCTATCTGTTGTTTCGAGTTTTATGAATTCTTTGTTTGCAAATTTTGTAAACAGCGTTCTGTAAATCTATATTCACCAGTTTCGTGACCAAGAAAATATGTAGATGAGAAGAATAAAGATGTACAGTGTTAAAGACGTCTGGTTTATTTAAAAAATTTCAAGAGATTTCATATAAAAAAAATCGTTAGTATTACCTTTCAGTATGCTGTCGTAAATTTGAACTAAGGCCGAGTCACATTTATCGTCAAAATATCTCTGAAAGAGCAACACTGTGCCAACATAGCATTTTTCTTAGCTCTAGGCTGTTTCTACACCGTAACACTAAAATAAAAAAATAAAAAGTCGCGAGCACTTCTCACGGAGCATATTTCTTTGTTTACAAGCAACGGAAAACTGAAGCACGTTATGTGTTGTTCCTGTTCGATTCCGTGCGAAATACACTCCTGGAAATGGAAAAAGAACACATTGACACCGGTGTGTCAGACCCACCATACTTGCTCCGGACACTGCGAGAGGGCTGTACAAGCAATGATCACACGCACGGCACAGCGGACACACCAGGAACCGCGGTGTTGGCCGTCGAATGGCGCTAGCTGCGCAGCATTTGTGCACCGCCGCCGTCAGTGTCAGCCAGTTTGCCGTAGCATACGGAGCTCCATCGCAGTCTTTAACACTGGTAGCATGCCGCGACAGCGTGGACGTGAACCGTATGTGCAGTTGACGGACTTTGAGCGAGGGCGTATAGTGGGCATGCGGGAGGCCGGGTGGACGTACCGCCGAATTCCTCAACACGTGGGGCGTGAGGTCTCCACAGTACATCGATGTTGTCGCCAGTGGTCGTCGGAAGGTGCACGTGCCCGTCGACCTGGGACCGGACCGCAGCGACGCACGGATGCACGCCAAGACCGTAGGATCCTACGCAGTGCCGTAGGGGACCGCACCGCCACTTCCCAGCATATTAGGGACGCTGTTGCTCCTGGGGTATCGGCGAGGACCATTCGCAATCGTCTCCATGAAGCTGGGCTACGGTCCCGCACACCGTTAGGCCGTCTTCCGCTCACGCCCCAACATCGTGCAGCCCGCCTCCAGTGGTGTCGCGACAGGCGTGAATGGAGGGACGAATGGAGACGTGTCGTCTTCAGCGATGAGAGTCGCTTCTGCCTTGGTGCCAATGATGGTCGTATGCATGTTTGGCGCTGTGCAGGTGAGCGCCACAATCAGGACTGCATACGACTGAGGCACACAGGGCCAACCCCCGGCATCATGGTGTGGGGAGCGATCTCCTACACTGGCCGTACACCACTGGTGATCGTCGAGGGGACACTGAATAGTGCACGGTACATCCAAACCGTCATCGAACCCATCGTTCTACCATCCCTAGACCGGCAAGGGAACTTGCTGTTCCAACAGGACAATGCACGTCCGCATGTATCCCGTGCCACCCAACGTGTTCTAGAAGGTGTAAGTCAACTACCCTGGCCAGCAAGATCTCCGGATCTGTCCCCCATTGAGCATGTTTGGGACTGGATGAAGCGTCGTCTCACGCGGTCTGCACGTCCAGCACGAACGCTGGTCCAACTGAGGCGCCAGGTGGAAATGGCATGGCAAGCCGTTCCACAGGACTACATCCAGCATCTCTACGATCGTCTCCATGGGAGAATAGCAGCCTGCATTGCTGCGAAAGGTGGATATACACTGTACTAGTGCCGATATTGTGCATGCTCTGTTGCCTGTGTCTATGTGCCTGTGGTTCTGTCAGTGTGATCATGTGATGTATCTGACCCCAGGAATGTGTCAATAAAGTTTCCCCTTCCTGGGACAATGAATTCACGGTGGTCTTATTTCAATTTCCAGGAGTGTAAATCACAGTTCCCCACCCCCCACCCCCTTCCCTCCTCCCCCCCACTCCACAGTCAGGGGCAGCTTATAACAGAATTAGGTTGAATCGTACATTTATTTACCGTGTTGTCGATATTTGAAATGATTTACTAATGATTCCTTAATGATGATCATGAGGAAGAATATTTATCGCAGCATTTTAAAAGTAAATTGTGGTCGTAACTACACTTTGATTTCAAAGCTACACACTTAAGGATTTAAAACATGTTTGCGAAGTCTGATCTCTTCCTATGGATGTTTATTATACGAAACAAGTTGTACTCTGCCAAATGAGGGAGCCATTAATCCCGATGCCAGTCAAGTTGTTACCTTTGCAGTTTCCGTTTGCTAAACTTCTTTTATGTGGAACGAAATGGATCCCAGACAAACTGAACTGTAAAAGAGAAGTCATCGAGCAGTGTTCGAGTGAGGTCTCGTATTGATGCGATTGTCAAGATGTTACATATTTGGAGCTAACAATGGTACAGTTTAAAGATTGAGGCTATAATTTGCACTTCTGCAATAATATATCGTCTCATGTCAACTGTATGCCTGGGTGCAAGATTATTCCAGGGCGGAATGTGGTGTTGCAAGAATGACACCACATTACTTAAAAAATGCTTATAAAAGCTGGCAGTTTTTGGTCTATCTAAGTCATTATAATAATCTGTGGAAGTAGTTTTGCACCACATGCTCAACTGCGCTGCTTGTACAAAGCAAATTACAAACTTCTCATGTACCATATTTCTTGTTTCGTTGAAAGGATTTAAAATACAAGCAACGGAAGACTGAAGCATTTTACGTGCTGTAGTCTGTGGTTCCTATTTGATTCGGAGTGAAATAAATCACAGCTTGGCCCCTGCTATCAGGGGCAGCTTGTAACGGAACAGGCAAGTTACAAATATCTTGTTGCTTATTCCTGCACAGTAAGTAAGACTTGTGCCAACAAAATCTATTATAAAAAGTGCTTTTGGTTCAATACATTGATAGTTAATTATCGCAAGTTTACCATCTATTTCAAGACCGTAGTAATACTTTGTCAAAACTCTATCATAAAACTACCATTTATTATGGGGTAAATTAACAATACCGAATGCTATAGCTGTATGCGTGTTAAAAGAAGAGAGTAGCCTTTGATGACTGACTTTGTTACAACACTTGTTTAAATTTCTTTTGTTTGAATTCACTTACTAAATGTCTCCAGATTAAGGCAACTTATGTCTAATAACAATTTCTAACTTCATTTTGCACTGGCAAAGTTCGTAAATTAATTTTTCAGTATCTTGTTAGTTTCATTGTGATACCAAAAGCTGTAATTATATTTCTGATACTGCAAATTCATTTTCCATTCTATGCCAAATAAAAGATTTAATATCAAACTTAGTCCATTCCAAACATGATGATCTGTATTAGTCACTAGAATTATACACTACTGGCCATTCAAATTGCTACACCACGATGATGACGTGCTACAGAAGCGAAATTTAATCGAAAGGAAGAAGATGCTGTGA
Organism: Schistocerca cancellata; assembly: GCF_023864275.1. Classification (NCBI taxonomy): domain Eukaryota; kingdom Metazoa; phylum Arthropoda; class Insecta; order Orthoptera; family Acrididae; genus Schistocerca; species Schistocerca cancellata. The sequence continues at coordinate 59,294,592 of NC_064626.1, read as the reverse complement.
TATTCTAATGATCAAATGATTAGTTTTTCAGAGCATTCACACAAGGTTGGCGGCGGTGGCGACACCAACAACGTGCTGACATGAGGAAAGTTTCCAACCGATTTCTCATACACAAACAGCAGTTGACCGGCGTTGCATGGTGAAACGTTGTTGTGTAAGGAGGAGAAATGCGTAAAATCACGTTTCCGACATTGATTCGGATTGTAGCCTATCGCGATTGTGGTTTATCGTATCGTGACATCGCTGCTCGCGTTGGTCGAGATCCAATGACTGTTAGCAGAATATGGAATCGGTGGCTTCAGGAGGGTAATACGGAACGCCGCGCTGGATCCCAACGGCCTCGTATCACTAGCAGTCGAGATGAGAGGCATCTTATCCGCATGGCTGTAGCGGATCGTGCAGCCACGTCTCGATCCCCGCGTCAACAGATGGGGATGTTTACAAGACAACAACCATCTGCACGAACAGTTCGACAACCTCTGCAGCTGCATGGACTATCAGCTCGGAGACCATGCCTGCGGTTACCGCTTACGCTGCATCAGAGACAGGAGCGCCTGCGATGGTGTACTCAACGACGAACCTGGGTGCACGAACGGCAAAACGTCATTTTTTCAGATGAATCCAGGTTCTGTTTACAGCATCATGATGGTCGCATCCGTGTTTGGCGACATCGCGGTGAACGCACATTGGAAGCGTGTATTCGTCATCGCCATACTGCCGTATCGCCCGGAGTGGTGCCATTGGAAATTAGTCTGGGTCACCTCTTGTTCGCATTGACGGCACTTTGAACAGTGGACGTTACATTTCAGATGTGTTACGACCCGTGGCTCTACCCTCCATTCGATCCCTGCGAAGCCCTACATTTCAGCAGGATAATGCACGACCACATGTTGCAGGACCTGTACGGGCTTTTGTGGATATAGGAAATGTTCGACTGCTGCCTTGGTCAGCAAATTCCTTAGATCTCTCGCCAATGGAAAACGTCAGGTCAATGGTGGGTTAGCAACTGGCTCGTCACAATACGCCAATCACTACTGTTAATGAATTGTGGTACCGTGTTGAAGCAGCATGGGCAGTAGTTCCTTAACATGCCATCCGAGTTCTGTTTGACTCAATGCCCAGGCGTATCAAGGCCGTTATTACGGCCAGAGGTGGTTGTTCTGGGTACGGGTTTCTCAGGATCTATGCATCCAAATTGCGTGAAAATGTAATCACATGTCAGTTCTAATATAATATATTTGTCCAATGAATACCCGCTTATCATCTGCATTTCCTCTTGGTGTAGCAATTTTAATGGCCAGCAGTGTAGATTTTCGGGAGGAAAGTTCGCAAAGTGGTTTAGTATTGGTTTCTGACCCACTGGTGAATGCTGCCACACTACGTTGGTGGGGACCTCAATTATCGCAACGATAATTCAGGTAACACCGTAGTAAAGTGTACTGTATATATTATTTGTGGATACAGCAATCCCCTAACTAGTTTGCCCACTAAGCGCTCCGGTAGAACTGCAGTCTAATTAATATTCAGATAGGTACAAAGGCCGCTAATATTAGTAAGAGAGTCCGCTGTAAAATAGTGTTGAAAGTGTTAATATTATTGTTTTTAGTAGCGAACCCGAAGTTACAATTCGCGATAGACAGCCAAGTTTCTATCAAGGTTACACAGCGTAACAGGCGTTACCAGACGCTCGTAATAAAAGATAATAAGAGACCACTATCATTACGAACGCAAAAGAGGGTATTCGGTCGTTATAAGCTCAACTCCAGTGGCATTTTGGAATCCACATGCGGAGTTAATTTCAGGTGTTGCAGGCGTGTGTTGACGCGTCCACCCGGCGCAGTGCATGTCGCCTGCGGTGGCTCTGCGACAAGAAATACAGCCGCACTATTAGTTATGTGTACTGTGTGACGTGCCGACGTAGTGGTGAAATATTGCACGCCCTGTAATCAATCAAATATTTGGCGACTTGCCAAGAGGTCTACGGAACAATGTACGTTCACTGTGATTAGTTTTGGCTTGCTAACTGTCAAGCGTGGACTATACACCACCGCAATGTGCGGCTGAAATGTGTTATCTGCAATTACCTAACCTGTAATTAAAATCATCGAAACATAGGATCATGGCGAAACTGACATTAGGCAAGACACGGCAAATAAATATTCAGGAAGACTGTTCGTTTTAGCAAAAGAAGTTCACATGAAGCTTTCATGTGGCCTTGTTCAATGGGACATTCGTTTTGTCCAGAATATTTTTTACTTTCTAATATCGCGAGTTTATTTTTGCAGTGTTTTGCAGGTTAATTCGATGATCAGCTTTCATTAGTCAAGCCAAGGTTTTTTATATTAACTCTTTATGCCTTCACTGAACAGTGCTTGTATCTTTGGTGAGCTGCGGGAGTTTTCAGCGAAAGGGGAACGTTCACGTCTGTCTAGCAATGAGGAGATGTATTTCTGAAAGGTACTCACCATGATTTTTCTGGATTTTAATCGGATTCCTTGTTGTTGCTATCTTCAGTGTGGGGCAGTTGAACTCCTGCAATGATGAAAACTCTTGACGAGATCTTTACAATTACTTGTCACGGTGACTAATGACTGACGTGTAGATTATTTCAGTTGTGTGATCGAAATATTCGCACAGTGATTTTACAGCCATTACCGTTGCAGTCAATAATAACGTGAAATGGTCTGCTTGCATGTGGTTTTACAAAGGCTCATAAACTGCTTGCCTTTAGGCAAACGGAAGCTGATTTATAGGCTCGAGTAATAACTTTCCAATCTGTTGCCCAACAGACTGAAACCCATCATCATCCCCTGCATTATGTTATTCCTTGATGGAAGATGTATCTTGAAGACATTTTATTTTTTTTTAACTTTTCGTAGAATTTCATTTTCTGTTACACGTACTGGGAGGCTACTTGGTCTTTTCATTCGTCTCAACTGTTTTGAGAACTATATATAAATTATTCGTTACATTTCTATGAATTATTTCGTTCATTCTAATTCATTGATTTATTATAATACGCAGAATAGTTCCATTCTGCGGTGCCGCCACCTTGTCCACATCTGTGACATTACGCTTTGTCATATCAGTGATCAGTATGCTACGGCTGCTTAAATGATGCAATCCTATGCTGCTATTACAAACCATAAAGAATAAATAAATACCCCACTCTTCGCGAGAAGTAAGTAAAAGGCGCTTAATTGTAGCAGACTGCACCCTTTCCTAGAACGCTGACGGTTTTGGAAGGCTATGCATTGTGTTTCTGCTATAATAGTGATATGTGTCACAGAACGTGTGGTGGTGAGGCGCTCCCTGTTTTCAACAGTATATGAGAATTTCGTTCTTAAATTAGGTTAAGGGCTCATTGGTTTAATGATGTGTTTGACTAATTATCCTTTTTGATGCTAAATTCAGTAATCAAAGATACGAAGAAACAGGTTCAAAGCACCGCTTTTGGCCATAAGTTGAAAGCGTTTACATTGTACAGCTTTCGTCAGGTTTTCAGTGAGTGTTTAAATGGTATTTTATGTTAGATTACATAGCTATACACATTCATTGCTGTTGCGCGTATCTTCAGTACGTACATGTGTTCTGTGACTATTTCGTTACTCATTTGTTACCAGATCTCCTTTTTTATTGTATACAGCGGCGTGAACATTCATATAACGCAGCATAGCTTACTTCATTACGGTACGATTAAACTACTCATTGTAGTAGTTCATTCTTATAAGTAGCCATCAGAAATTGCTCGTTCGAAGGCCATAGAATCCAGAATCGGTATGCCAAGTAGGCAACCATACCACCGACGGACCAGGTTGAGGAGACCCGTTAGGGGCTGCGTGAAGAAGTCCATAGGTGCCTGCTGCTCACCCTCATCCGACAGGAATCGTCGGCCCTTTACGGCTTCTTTTAAGGGGCTGAATGCCTGATAATTTCATGGGGAGAGATCAAGTCAATATAGCGGGTATTCGAATGTCCCGCAGTTCAGTCGGCGTCACTTCTGCGTTATGACATTTACTACTTGGGGCGTGTGTTATCGTGAAGCAGTAGCACGGCACCTGGTGCCTCGTTCCACAACAATGGTTTTCGACAGACGTGTTGTCCCATACACATTCTTCAATATCTAACAGCTATCTACTGATGTTTGTCCTTCGGCTGCCAAGAAAAGAATTGCAGTACTGTGGTCCTGTTTGGACGCAATGAAGAATAACTTCGCCCTAGTTCACGCTTACACATTTACCGCAGGGTGGTCGGAAATACACTAATCCCATACTGATTCCTTGTCTACGTGTCGGTGCTCATATACCTGCATCGAAGTCACTCTACGTTGCATTTATGTTCCAACAATGTCCTCAAACGGAAACTACAGGGTTATTACAAATGATTGAAGCGATTTCACAGCTCTACAATAACTTTATTATTTGAGATATTTTCACAATGCTTTGCACACACATACAAAAACTCAAAAAGTTTTTTTAGGCATTCACAAATGTTCGATATGTGCCCCTTTAGTGATTCGGCAGACATCAAGCCGGTAATCAAGTTCCTCCCACACTCGGCGCAGCATGTCCCCATCAATGAGTTCGAAAGCATCGTTGATGTGAGCTCGCAGTTCTGGCACATTTCTTGGCAGAGGAGGTTTAAACACTGAATCTTTCACATAACCCCACGGAAAGAAAATCGCATGGGGTTAAGTCGGGAGAGCGTGGAGGCCATGACATGAATTGCTGATCATGATCTCCACCACGGCCGATCCATCGGTTTTCCAATCTACTGTTTAATAAATGCCGAACACCATGATGGAAGTGCGGTGGAGCACCATCCTGTTGAAAGATGAAGTCGGCGCTGTCGGTCTCCAGTTGTGGCATGAGCCAATTTTCCGCGGGCTACGCGTGAAACTTGCCCGCACGCGTTCAACCGTTTCTTCGCTCACTGCAGGCCGACCCGTAGCCCCTTACAGAGGAATCCAGAAGCTTTAAACTGCGCATACCATCGCCGAATGGAGTTAGCAGTTGGTGGATCTTTGTTGAACTTCGTCCTGAAGTGTCGTTGCACTGTTATGACTGACTGATGTGAGTGCATTTCAAGCACGACATACGCTTTCTCGGCTCCTGTCGCCATTTTGTCACACTGCGCTCTCGAGCGCTCTGACGGCAGAAACCTGAAGTGCGGCTTCAGCCGAACAAAACTTTATGAGTTTTTCTACGTATCTGTAGTGTGTCGTGACCATATGTCAATGAATGGAGCTACAGTGAATTTATGAAATCGCTTCAATCATTTGTAATAGCCCTGTATTGTATCTTCACCAGAATCACAGAGGATAACGCAAGCTATCGATGGGTCAGTTTCAGGCATAAAGACTGAAACGGTACAGTAGTTTCCGCTCCATAAGCAGCAGGTTTCGCTGCTCGCTCGCACCGGGAAATACAAACAGAGGGGGCTCCGCCGCCAATTTTATTACACGACGCGGCCGGCCGCGGCTGCAACGGAACTCATGTCGATGGGTGGAAAGAAATGTGTCAGGCTTCATAATACGTATTTATATGTGTCGTGTATTACGCATTTCTTGTACGTGATTGTGAATCTGCACATGAACTTTCCTAATCCTCCTCACACCTTTCCGTAAAGCGTGGCCAAATGTTTGTTGGGAAGTAGTTCTGTAGTGTAGTAGTGCCAACCCTACTCCTGGGTAGGGGATCAGAGAGACAGCAAAGGCGGGTAAAAGTCAAAGACTTTCCAGTGTCACAAGATCTGTGGTGGAGAGGTTGGTCACGACCAAGTGGTTCGACCACCCCCTCCACCGGGGCCCAGGAAGACCTCGGGTGCCCGCCATATTCTGGGGGTGTTACAGAAGACAGGTAAGTGAGCAGACGTGCCCTCAGTGCGTGTGTCTCAATGTTCAAGCATCGAAGAGAGGTATTTGAATATTTGTACTAATTCTTTTATTTACAGCTTCGGATTGTGTAAGGAAATGAATGTTCTAGCTTAATTTCGGAAATTAGACCCCCTCTGTTAATGTATCTGGTCCCCAGTTTGCCCGTTATCCTCCTCACGTAGTGGATGTCCTGTGTAAAATATTGAGAGACTTTGGTGGTATACATTTGGCCAACGCAATTCCGTCTTGCCCGTAGAAATGTGCGTGCTGATTAGTATATAATAAACTCGAGCTATAAGTTGTAAAATCGTAATGTCTGTAATCTGGAATAATTGCTACAATCGCTGTAAAGTCGAGAGATAATGTTTAAAATAAATAGGTAATCTATCGTCATCAACCTTTAACATATCTTAAAAATAACAAAGAAGTCAAGTTAACGGAATTCATTTCAAATAAAAGATATAGAATGCAGGGACCCACACATCAGCGTGTGAGCCCTCCAGCCCCTTGCCTAGTATCGTACTGAAAGGGCACGCTCTCTAGGTAGCGCTCTCAAGCTTCCCTCCCCAGTTATCCATTGCGCAATTTTCATTCAGGGCTTGACGACATCAACTTTCATCTGGCGTAATCTTTCAAGACCACTAAAAAAGATACAATAGCGTGGAAGCACATCCACGATGTCCACAAACTTATCTTCGAAAATTCCTAGTTAATGTTGAATTCAACCAATTTGTCAACAACGACTGCGCTATTATATCAATAACCGATTTGTAAAAATTCTGAATTAGCTTCTCCAAACGCTAATTTCTTGATGACACCAAAAGTATCTCTCAGTATGGCAGAAAAAGTGTTCACAATAATTCGAAATCTCAACACGTTTACCCAAACTTTGGTATTTCTGTGCAGTCCTGTGACTCCCAGTCGCGAATTTATGAAACACGAAAACTAAAGTTGGCGAAAAATCTTTCAGGTTTCTCAGTTTTCAACCAGTATCTAGGCTAAAACGAAGAGCTTATTTATTGTGGTGCTTAGTCTCAAAATAACTTCATTGGGATATCTTCCATGGAACACTATCTTTCCTTCTGGATCCTTTTTCCTACTGCGACTCAGAAGTTTTGAGATTCCTCCGTAACATTCTAAGAGTCGGAGCGTGGAATTTGAGAAGTCTGAAAGTGGTAGAGCAGCAAGAGAATCTGGAAACGGAAATCCAAAGAATCAGTCTATAAATAGTGGGGTTCAGTGAAATGTAGTGGAAAAACTGTAAGGATGTCAGGTCAGATGAACGAAGGGTAATCCACGTTAGTGGACAATTTTATAAAGGAAATGTTTAGCTGTGGTTCTTCTTTCGCGTTTCGGCTTAACAATCAAATCACCAGCACTTGTCTTGGACAGTTTAGAAGGACTTAAATGTCCCCAATGGATTTGTTACTCACCATGAAAGGTCGCCTGAGGAGGATTGACCTTTATGAAACCATCTATACGGTCATGTAGGTTAAGATCCTTGGTAACACAGGTGGTCCCTCATTTGCTACAAACAGACGGAAAAAGAATTGGAATTTCGCATGATTTTCAAGCGCCTTAAAAATAAATAAACTGAATAATGTTGTGGTGTAGTTATTGAGGTACGTTCGTGATGTAGAGGAGGTTATGGGATCGAATATCGTATGGTATTACAAGACATTTTCTTTCCAAATCTTTTTCGAAATAACTTTGATCATAATTTTTATTCTTTTAATTGGTTTTAACGTAAATTTTGAAATTTATGACCATTTGTCACATCATTTCAGTCATCCTACTAGCTATTTCATTTGCTCTTATTTTGTCTTTCAATCACTCTTGTTTCATCTTTTTGAATTTTGGTGTATGTGATTTTACTTATTTTTATGTATTAGTTGAGATGTAATATCTTCCATTTCATCATTTTAAATTTTCGTCCTTGTAATGTATTCATTATGTCTATTCCTCATGTTGCTTCAATTTTGGTTTATTTATAAGCTCTTCTTTCATTTAAATCTGCATCTGCGTTATTATATCCACAGTGCAACAATAATTAACCGCCACAGCGCGGTTCCAGACTGAATTGCCTAGACCCACTAGGCCACTGCGGCCGGCAGCTTATGAAAAACAATGGGGTTTGCACTGTTGGGATTTATGACTGAAATGAATTCAGGCAATTAACAGAGTTGGAGGTAGTTTCATATTTCTGTAATTTCATACATTTGGATTTGTATTATTGTTAGGATTGCTTGCAATTCAGCGTCATGCTATTGTGTTAATTATTGGGTATTGTTGTCCATGTATAGTAATCAGATTGCATTGGGTATATATATTCTGGGTAATAAATGAATAAAATTCTGTCGGTCAGTGTTAAATAAAAAATAATTAAAGAGATAGTTTCACCTAGAGGGAGCTATTGATGGTAAACACAGTGTTTCTGAGCACAGAAATTGGGATACCTCGCACAAACACAGCGATTAGCCCCAACATGGTGACTACTTGCCTAATAACGTGTTTGCCTAACCTTTAAATCCCATACGAGAACTGTTCTCCTTGGTATCGAATCGACACATCCTTGGTATGTCTTCAGATGTCTGTGATACTAGATGTCTACCCACAACTTAATTTCCCTCGCTTATAAACTGGGGGCCTGTGTGCCCAGAGTTGCCGTCCGATGGCGTCGCAGATGTATTTGATCGGATTCACATCAGATGTCTTCGATGGCTAAGATATCAATATCAGCTCACTGTCATGCTCCTCACGCCACTGTAGCATGATTCTGGCCTTGTGAGAAGAACAGTTATACCGCTGGAAGGTGTCATCACTGTCGTGCAAGACAACAATCTGATCAGCCACTATGTTCACATAGTCCACAGTTATCGTTGTACTTTCGTTTACCGTGACAGGTCGTATACAAGCCATGCGTGAATATCCTACAGAGCATAATACAGCCCTAATTGACCAGACTCCGTAGTGCGGTATATATTTCGAGCAACCGTTCGCCTGGCCACCGACACCTTTCCATTGATATATGGTCCAGTCTCGACGGTTCCGTGTTCACTCCAGTCGTAACTGATGATATCATTGAGGCTCCACGTAGGAGTCGTTTACTGCAGAGCCCCATATTCAGCCTTGTGGTCTACCGTTAGATCTGCCACAGATTAGCATCCATCCTGCATCAACTTCCGAACTTCATGTCTTGTGTTGAGACGTGGTCATCCAACTACTGGTTTCACTGAGCTTCAACCACTTTCTGTACATGATCAAGACAGTTACACACGAAAGGCCCAACTGCCTCGCCATTTCCGAGATACTCCTTGCGAGGCGCCGGGACATAACAATGAAATCTTTCTCATATCAGCGAGTTTCTCTGAAATGATTACCCCACTCATCTCTGCTCTGTTTAAACTGAGGTGTCGAAAGACGTGGGATATCTCCTGATGTCGTATCGGACCTCCATTTTCCCGCTGTACTGCAGCAGCTCGTGACATGGACTTAACAAGGCATTGGAAGTCCTGGCAAAAATATTGGGCCATGCTGCCTGTGTAGCTGTCCTTAAATGCGAAAGCATTGTTGGTGCAGAATTTTATGCACGAACCAACCTCTCAGTTATTTCCGAGATTTATATGAGATTGGAGGCTTTCTCGGCGGATCTCGATGATACAATCTTCTCACGTGGACAGCCGAGTCAATGCTTTGTTCTTTAGTAACGTTCCATCAGCGTTTCTTACTTGCCATCTTCAGGCTAAGTGTCGGGTTCGCGCGCGCTGCTCCTTTTGTGACTTCCTCACCGTGAGGAGGTTCGAGTGGAAGTTTGTGGCCTGTTGGCCTTTACTCCCCTGGGAATCTTGTAGAGTCTTCTGTCTGTACTGTTGGTTGGATCTGTACTGGCAAGGAGTGCCGATGTCCTATTTCTTGAGTTTGTCGATATGACGATTTTTCTTCCTCTTCTTGCTTGTTGCTGAGGGCTCTCCCTCGGTTGGGATACTGGGCAAAGTGTATCTTGCTTTTTCATACTCTCCGTTGACCAGAGCGAAGATGATGTAGCGCATTTGCCACTCTGTGAAGATAGGGAAGGAATTGATCAGATCGTAATCCTCCCTAGAAAGACCAACAAGGCCTTCTGGATACTCAATTGGTTGATGTGGGGGTGGAGGTTTAGAATGGTTAGGTGGAACGAAAGGATATGGGTTGTCGTGGTGGGGGTACGTACCATCGCGAAGCGATGCAGCGATCTTCTGCGTTACAGCGCTTGCGCTGTACATATCTGGAAGTGGGAGGAATGGGACTTCTTCCCACTCTTCTTCTTGCGCTGCTGCTTCGGTGTCCGTCGTGTGCTGTGTCGCCTCCCCTTCGGCAGGCTCGTCTGTCTGCGTGGCCACCGTCGCGAACTCCTTCTCACGTGGAGGAGTCGTCTGGGTGGCGGTGTCCTCTGTTGTGGCGGAGACTTCTTTGGCTGAGCGAAGCTCCTGCGTCAGCACAGCAATCTGACGCCGAGCCTCGCCCAGTTCCGCCAGCATGGCCGCCCTCTCTTCCGCCATGGCGGATTTGAAGGCGGACGTGGCGTCTTGTACGGCGTCGTTAAGGCGCCTGGTGACGACGTCTTCTGTGCAAGTGACCACCTCTTCGTGAGTGGTGATCACTTGCTTCTGCGTCTTCTTCTCCAGTCAGCGCCAACTTCTTCTGTAGGCGCAGGAACGGGCGTTGGCCGCATGTGCGCCACCGCAGTTGGCGCAGGTGCAGGGGGCGTCCTTCTGCTTCTTGCAGTCACGTGTGTCGTGTGCTTGCGCACACTTCAAGCACGCAACTGCTCCGCAGCAGTGCTTGGCGACGTGGCCAAGCTTTTGGCAGCGAAAGCACTGCGCTGCAGTCTTCCTCTTCTTCTTGCCGGAAGTCCCTGCTATCGCGAGCAGCAACTCTGCCAAGGCAGCAGCTTTGCGTCCACTTCCGCGTCCAGGCATCTCCAGTAGCAACAGCGACAATCTGCTATGCGTACCTCACCGCGGCGTGAGCGGGAATGCCGGCGGCGTGAGCGGGAATGTCGGGTTAGGATCTCGTCCGGATCTTTAAAGCCGCTGGACCACGGGCGTCTCTGCATTCTCGGCGCCGGTCGGGCCAATCAGGTGCGAGCGGAATAGGCGCGGCGGCGCGTGGTGGGGGGAAGCCACGGGAGCCTGGTCCTGGCGACTCGTCTCGTCGGTTTATTCCATTCGCTGCCACCGACCTGCCTTCCTTGGTGCGCTCTCGTCTTATTTGTGATAATGTTGTGTTCCACGCTGTGCTGAGTTGGAAGCCACTGTCCCACTGGACCAGGTTATCACTGACCCGTATCACCGCTGCCTCTTTAATGATAGAGTGCCAGAAACCTGTCGCTCAGCACACTCTCTTAGTTTCTTCAAACTGAAACGTGTGTTCTTCACTGAGGCTGTGCTCCGCTATCGCGGATTTTTCTTTTTGTCCGAGTCGAACGCTTCTCACTTGTTCAGAGTTGCGCCGTGTTATGCAACGCTGCGTCTGTCCAATATACAGGGTTATTACAAATGATTGAAGCGATTTCACAGCTCTACAATAACTTCACTATTTGAGATATTTTCACAATGCTTTGCACACACATACAAAAACTCAAAAAGTTTTTTTAGGCATTCACAAATGTTCGATATGTGCCCCTTTAGTGATTCGGCAGACATCAAGCCGATAATCAAGTTCCTCCCACACTCGGCGCAGCATGACCCCATCAATGAGTTCGAAAGCATCGTTGATGCGAAGTCACTGTTCTGGCACGTTTCTTGGTAGAGGAGGTTTAAACACTGAATCTTTCACATAACCCCACAGAAAGAAATCGCATGGGGTTAAGTTGGGAGAGCGTGGAGGCCATGAAATGAATTGCTGATCATGACCTCAACCACGACCGATCCATCGGTTTTCCAATCTCCTGTTTAAGAAATGCCGAACATCATGATGGAAGTGCGGTGGAGCACCATCCTGTTGAAAGATGAAGTTGGCGCTGTCGGTCTCCAGTTGTAGCATGAGCCAATTTTCCAGCATGTCCAGATACACGTGTTCTGTAACGTTTTTTCCGCAGAAGAAAAAGGTGCAGTAAACATTAAACCGTGAGATTGCACAAAACACGTTAATTTTTGGTGAATTGCGAATTTGCTGCACGAATGCGTGAGAATTCTCTACCGCCCACATTCGCACATTGTGTCTGTTCACTTCACCATTAAGAAAAAATGTTGCTTCATCACTGAAAACAAGTTTCGCACTGAACGCATCCTCTTCCATGAGCTGTTGCAACCGCGCGATGACTTTGTCATCGTGTGTTAGGGCTTGTAGCAATTGTAGACGGTAAGGCTTCTGCTTTAGCCTTTTCCGTAAGATTTTCCAAACCGTCGGCTGTGGTACGTTTAGCTCCCTACTTGCTTTATTCGTCGACTTCCGCGGGCTACGCGAGAAACTTGCCCGCACGCGTTCAACCGTTTTTCGCTCACTGCAGGCCGACCCGTTGATTTCCTCTTACAGAGGCATCCAGAAGCTTTAAACTGCGCATCCCATCGCCGAATGGAGTTAGCAGTTGGTGGATCTTTGTTGAACTTCGTCCTGAAGTGTAGTTGCACTGTTATGACTGATATGACTGACTGATGTGAGTGCATTTCAAGCACGACATACGCTTTCTCGGCTCCTGTCGCCATTTTGTCTCACTGCGCCCTCGAGCGCTCTGGCGGCAGAAACCTGAAGTGCGGCTTCAGCCGAACAAAACTTTATGCGCTTTTCCACGTATCTGTAGTGTGTCGTGACCATATGTCAATGAATGGAGCTACAGTGAATTTATGAAATCGCTTCAATCATTTGTAATAGCCCTGTATTGTTTCCCACATTCACAGGAAATGCTATAGACACCCGGTGCTCCTAGACCCAAGTCTCCTTCATTGAGCAAAGCACATTTCTGATTTTTGCTGGAGGATGGAAGATGATATTTATCTTGTTCTTCTCCAGTGTCCTGGAAATCTTGGCCGTGGGCGGCTCTGCGTACAGGCGGAACGCCAGACCTTTGTTGTTCTTCCTGAAGGTCTTCGTTCTTCTTCTTCTTGCTCATCTTGAGAGTGCGTAGAATCTGCATTTCAGTGTATCCATTCTACTGAAAGGTTTTCTTCAGGTGCTGAATTTCAGTAGATAAACTGTCCTTGCCGCCTGTGCCATGAGCTCTGCGGACAAGGGTAGGGAGCACGGATTTCCATTGTGCTGGGTGATGGCAGCATGGCGCATGGCGCATTGTCATCTACGAAAATTCCATCGTTCTTTGAGAACACAAGTCCATAAATGGGTTGAAATGGTCTCCAAGTAACCGAACAGAATCACTTCCAGTCAATGATAGGAGCAGCGAGACCAGACAGTCCAATCCATTTCACGTGAACACAGTCCAGGCCTTTATGGAGTCACTTCCACCTCGCACCGTGGCTTGTTGGCAACTTGGGTCCATTGGTTCGTGGGGTCTGCGCCACACTCGAACCATACCATTAGCTCTTAACAACAGGGAACGGGACTCATCTGACCAGATCACGGTTTTCCAGTCGTCTAGGGTCCAGCTGATACGGTATTAGGAAAACAGCCTTAATCGCGTTTTTTTTTTTTTTTTACTTACTTAGTGCCGAGCGGTTTCAGTCCTTTGCAGGGGCCATCTGCAGGGCGAAGAAAATAATTGTTAAGTTAACAATATACACTCCTGGAAATTGAAATAAGAACACCGTGAATTCATTGTCCCAGGAAGGGGAAACTTTATTGACACATTCCTGGGGTCAGATACATCACATGATCACACTGACAGAACCACAGGCACATAGACACAGGCAACAGAGCATGCACAATGTCGGCACTAGTACAGTGTATATCCACCTTTCGCAGCAATGCAGGCTGCTATTCTCCCATGGAGACGATCGTAGAGATGCTGGATGTAGTCCTGTGGAACGGCTTGCCATGCCATTTCCACCTGGCGGCTCAGTCGGAGCAGCGTTCGTGCTGGACGTGCAGACCGCGTGAAACGACGCTTCATCCAGTCCCAAACATGCTCAATGGGGGACAGATCCGGAGATCTTGCTGGCCTGGGTAGAGCACGTTGAGTGGCACGGATTACATGCGGACGTGCATTGCCCTGTTGGAACAGCAAGTTCCCTTGCCGGTCTAGGAATGGTAGAACGATGGGTTCGATGACGGTTTGGATGTACCGTGCACTATTCAGTGTCCCCTCGACGATCACCAGTGGTGTACGGCCAGTGTAGGAGATCGCTCCCCACACCATGATGCCGGGTGTTGGCCCTGTGTGCCTCGGTCGTATGCAGTCCTGATTGTGGCGCTCACCTGCACGGCGCCAAACACGCATACGACCATCATTGGCACCAAGGCAGAAGCGACTCTAATCGCTGAAGACGACACGTCTCCATTCGTCCCTCCATTCACGCCTGTCGCGACACCACTGGAGGCGGGCTGCACGATGTTGGGGCGTGAGCGGAAGACGGCCTAACGGTGTGCGGGACCGTAGCCCAGCTTCATGGAGACGGTTGCGAATGGTCCTCGCCGATACCCCAGGAGCAACAGTGTCCCTAATTTGCTGGGAAGTGGCGGTGCGGTCCCCTACGGCACTGCGTAGGATCCTACGGTCTTGGCGTGCATCCGTGCGTCGCTGCGGTCCGGTCCCAGGTCGACGGGCACGTGCACCTTCCGCCGACCACTGGCGACAACATCGATGTACTGTGGAGACCTCACGCCCCACGTGTTGAGCAATTCGGCGGTACGTCCACCCGGCCTCCCGCATGCCCACTATACGCCCTCGCTCAAAGTCCGTCAACTGCACATACGGTTCACGTCCACGCTGTCGCGGCATGCTACCAGTGTTAAAGACTGCGATGGAGCTCCGTATGCCACGGCAAACTGGCTGTACTGACGGCGGCGGTGCACAAATGCTGCGCAGCTAGCGCCATTCGACGGCCAACACCGCGGTTCCTGGTGTGTCCGTTGTGCCGTGCGTGTGATCATTGCTTGTACAGCCCTCTCGCAGTGTCCGGAGCAAGTATGGTGGGTCTGACACACCGGTGTCAATGTGTTCTTTTTTCCATTTCCAGGAGTGTATATCTGTTAAAAGAGTGGATTACCTAAGTATAATTTTTTACCCACTGGTCGACCGCTTGTGGCGTGACGTCTATCACTGTGTGGCAGGAGACTGTAAGGAATTTGCCTTATTTCTGGGTTTATATAGCAATCTCTGAGCACGTGAGCGTAAGCAGACCTCCAGCGGTGACCAGTGGTAGACGTCTAGGCATACAAATTGAAGAATAAATACAATTTGTGTTAAAATTACGATGTAAAAAGACCATGTTAATTTTAAAACACATGACAGCAACGTCTGTAGGGCCTGAACTAGGCAACAGATAACATCGTTGCTGAGAGGGCAGCCATGTTGGCCTGCTACCATGGCAACGGCGTCCATTGTACCTGGAATAGAGAGCTCTGTATGTACGATTACAGAAAGGCACACTTAAAATTGTTACGTTATTAAGTAATAGAAATAGGATATAAATAGGCACAAAGGAAATAGAATACAGACAGGAAATTGTTATCCTTCTCCCATAGTATATTACGTATGGAGATAGGTAAATTACCAACATTCTTTTATAAGTTTGCCGCTGAAAAGTTTTTTCTTATACTTTTTATGTTTATTTATACAACAGTGCTTTTTAAAATGAACACGGTCTTTTTACATTGTAATTTTAACACAAATTGTACTGATACTTCAATTTTTATGCTAGACGTGACCGCTGGAGGCACTGCTTACGCTCACGAGCTCAGAGATTGCTATATAAACCCAGACATAAGTTAAATTCCTCACAGTCTCGTGCCACACCTTGATAGACGTCACGCCAGCAGCGGTCGACCAGTGGGTAAAACATATTTACGTAATCCACTCTTTTAAGATACTTATCATTAGTCTTGTCTAAGATATGTATTGTAATTTCACAGCATGTTCGCCCTGAAGATGGCCCCTGCGATGGAATGAAACTGGTCGGCACCAAACAGAGAAAAAAGGCGATTAAGACAAGTTTCTTAATACTAAATCGATTTATATTAAGGGGTTCCGGAACGCCCTATACTTGCAATGTTAGAATAACGCTTATAAATTACATCTTTCCTCACAAAGTATTTGAGGTAGGAAGTTGAACTTTTTACAGATTATTTATTGGAATATGGGCTACAACTTAACACAGGGATTTTACAAAATTTTAGTTCAGTTATTAAAGATGATTTTTTTTCAATTGTAATGAAAATTCACAACATTTTTTGCAATTTTTTATTTATATATTCAAATATATACAGTTTTTTGGAAAAAGACTGTGTTAAATTATGCAGAAGGTACTGTGTAACATTTAGTGAAAGTTTGAAACAAATATGTTTGGAAGATCCTTAGAAAACATGTAATTAGTATGAGAAAATAAAAGTTTTGGGAATCGAGCGACAAAGATTGGATTAACTTTTTAGTGCATTCCACGTCCATAGGATGGATTATCTTCATCCCCTGCAAACTCCTCCTCCAGCTTCCTCTTGTTCCTCCTCCTGTTTACTCTTGCTTGTATTTCTAGACTCTTTACAGCCCTGTCTGCAGCCTCATTATTATACTTCAACAAAACAGAGACTCAAGAAACAGAATTAATTACGAATATTTTAGAGATAACGACAGAGTAAATAAACATGAAACAATCAACAATCACACCAGCGATATATATTGAACCATCACAGGTTAGCCACAACATATACTTTATCTCACATCACTAAAATGTACCTGATGAACACGGACATTATTAATAACACCATTTGACAGCAGTTTAACAGCGCCACAGTGGGTCACGCTCATGTCGAACACACTTCAAAAAAAATTTAAAAATAGTTGTAGTTTTCGGAATTGAATAAATTATATATCTATTAAAAGGTAATAGTCTGCAGATTCAGAAAAAGCAAAAAAGTAAAAATTGAACTTTTCATGATTTTGAGCCTTTCCGGAGCCCCTTAATCGCTGTTAATCCTTACGTATGTTGTCCAAACATCGAACTAATATAATCACGAGCAAAGCATAGTCATGTGCTGCAGGCGACGTCATGCTCTTAGTGAATGCGCTCACGTCGGTAGTCTGTTGCCACAGCCCATTAACGCCAATTTCGTCACACTATCCTAACGGATATGTTTGTTGTACGTCACACATCGTTTCCTACGGCTGTTTCACGCAGTCTTGTTTCTCTGTTAGCACCGACAACTCTACGCAGATGCCACTGTTCTTGGTGCTTGACACTGTGTTTCGGAATACTGAATTTACTAACTATTTCCGAAATAGAAGGTCCCATACGTCCAGCTCCAGCTACCATTCCGCGTTCAAAGTCTGTTGATTACTAACGCTCGACAATAATCACTTCGGAAACCTTTTTTCACGAATCACCTGAGCAGAAATGACAGCTTCACCTATGCACTGCCCTTTTTGAACCTTCTGTACGCGATACTACCGCCGTCTGTATATGTGCGTATTCCTATCCCATGACTTTTGTCACCGTAGCGTATGTACTTTCCTCACCATGTGATTTGCCCACGACGCTACCAGGCAGCATTCAGTGTTGAGCTCGCTGTAGACTTAATGTTTTGCTTCACCACTGAAACTGATGACACCGTGTGTAAATGCTGCCACAGTCTAATGTATGCAGTCACTACATTCCTGCTCACTTTGGTTCGACATCTACATCTACATAGGTACTCTGCAAATCACATTTATGTGCCTGGCAGAGGGTTCATCGAACTATCTTCACAATTCTGTATTATTCCAATCTCGTATAGCGCGCGGAAGTACCGAACACCTATATCTTTCAGTACGACCTCTGATTTCCCTTACTTTACCGTGGTGGTCGTTCCGCCCTGTTGTGTCACCGCCAGACACCACACTTGCTAGGTGGTAGCCTTTAAATCGGCCGCGGTCCGTTAGTATACGTCGGACCCGCGTGTCGCCACTGTCAGTGATTGCAGACCGAGCGCCGCCACACGGCAGGTCTAGAGACACTTCCTAGCACTCGCCCCAGTTGCACAGCCGACTTTGCTAGCGATGGTTCACTGACAAATTACGCTCTCATTTGCCGAGACGATAGTTAGCATAGCCTTCGGCTACGTCATTTGCTACGACCTAGCAAGGCGCCATTATCAGTTACTATTGATGCTATAAAACATGTACCGTCAAGAGCGATGTTCACCAATTATGAATTAAAGTGAAGTATTCCAGTAGTTACGTACGTTCTTTGCTACTATAAATACCTTGTCCGGTTCCAGACCTCACACCAGTCTGCGTGAGCTTAAAGCCTTTCGGCTTCCTCCTAGTGGATTGGCTGTCTTGCCAGTCCACTACACGCCCTATGCAGGTCGGTGTCCACGAAAGATTTTCGCATTCGGAGGAGAAAGTTGGTGATCGGAATTTCGTGAGAAGATTCCGTCGCAACGAAAAACGACTTTCTTTTAATGATTTCCAGCCCAAATCCCGTATCAGTTCTGTGACACTCTCTCCCATATTTCGCGATAATACAAAACGTGCTGCCTTTCTTTGAACTTTTTCGATGTACTCCGTCAGTCTTACCCGGTAAGGATCCCACACCACGCAGGAGTATTCTAAAAGGGGACGGACAAGCGTAGTGTAGGCAGTCTCCTTAGTAGATCTGTTACATTTTCTAAGGGTCCTGCCAATAAAACGCAGCCTTTGGTTAGCCTTCCCCACAACATATTCTATGTGTTCTTTCGAATTTATGTTGTTCGTAATTGTAATACTTAAGTATTTAGTTGAATTTACGGCCTTTAGATTAGACTGATTTAATGTGTAACCGAAGTTTAACGAGTTCCTTTTAGTACTCATGTGGATGACCTCACACTTCTCGTTATTTAGGGTCAACTGCCAATTTTGAACCATTCAGATTCTTTTCTAAATCGGTTTGCAGTTTGTTTTGATCTTCTGATGACTTCATTAGTCGATAAACGACAGCGTCATCTGCAAACAACCAAAGACTGCTGCTCAGATTGCCTTCCCAAATCGTTTATATAGATAAGGAATAGCAAAGGGCCTATATCACTACCTTGGGGAACGCCTGAAATCACTTCTGTTTTGCGCGATGACTTTCCGTCAGTTACTACGAGCTGTGGCCTCTCTGACAGGTAATCGCAAATCCAGTCACATAACTGAGACGATATTCCATAAATATGCAATTTTACTACGAGCCGCTTGTGTGGTACAGTGACAAAAGCCTTCTGGAAATCCGGGAATACGGAATCAATCTGAAGTTCCTTGTCAATAGCACTCAGCACTTCCTGTGAATAAAGAGCTAGTTGTGTTTCACAGGAACGATGTTTTCTAAACACACAGCGCTCGAAGCTGCCAGTGAGATACATTTCTGAATACGATGTCGGATGAGAGTGGATATTATCGTTTATATTGATTTGTAACATACACTGACGGAAAAAGTGCAGAGTAATGGTATTTCTTGAATACATCTACATCTACATCTACATCTACATCTACATCCATTATCCGCAAGCCACCTGACGGTGTGTGACGGAGGGTACCCTGAGTACCTCTATCGGTTCTCCCTTCTATTCCAGTCTCGTATTGTTCGTGGAAAGAAGGATTGTCGGTATGCTTCTGTGTGGGCTCTAATCTCTCTGATTTTATCCTCATGGTCTCTTCGCGAGATATACGTAGGAGGGAGCAATATACTGCTTGACTCTTCGGTGAAGGTATGTTCTCGAAACTTTAACAAAAGCCCCTACCGAGCTACTGAGCGTCTCTCCTGCAGAGTCTTCCACTGGAGTTTATCTATCATCTCCGTAACGCTTTCGCGATTACTAAATGATCCTGTAACGAAGCGCGCTGCTCTCCGTTGGATCTTCTCTATATCTTCTATCAACCCTATGTGGTACGAATCCCACACTGCTGAGCAGTATTCAAGCAGTGGGCGAACAAGCGTACTGTAACCTACTTCCTTTGTTTTCGGATTGCATTTCCTTAGGATTCTTCCAATGAATCTCAGTCTGGCATCTGCTTTACCGACGATCAACTTTATATGATCATTCCATTTTAAATCACTCCTAATGCGTACTCCCAGATAATTTATGGAATTAACTGCTTCCAGTTGCTGACCTGCTATTTTGTAGTTAAATGATAAGGGAACTATCTTTCTATGTATTCGCAGCACATTACACTTGTCTACATGATTCAATAGCCATTCCCTGCACCATGCGTCTATTCGCTGCAGATCCTCTTGCATTTCAGTACAATTTTCCATTGTTAGAAGCTCTCGATACACCACAGCATCATCTACAAAAAGCCTCAGTGAACTTCCGATGTCATCCACAAGGTCATTTATAAATATTGTGAATAGCAACGGTCCTATGACACTCCTCTGCGGCACACCTGAAATCACTCTTACTTCGGAAGACTTCTAGGAAACAAATTTGATTAGCATTGCAAGATCACATGTTAATGCAGACGCGAGATACGCCATTGCAAACGTGAAATGCTAGTACATTCATAACAGGTGTAGCCAAGGGAATATTCAATGCAAGTATGCAGACGTGCATGCATTGTGTTGTACAGCTGTCGGGTATTAGCTTGTGGGATGGAGTCTGATGCCTGTGGCATTTGGTCGGTCAATACAAGGGCAGTTCATGTTCTTTGTGGATGACGCTGGACTTGCCATCTGATTACGTCCCATAAATGCTCGACTGAACACAGATCTGGTGATCGAGCAGCTCAAGGCAACATGTCTACAGTCTATAAAGCGTGTTGGATCACAACAGCGTAGGTGGAATCGCCACACTGAGGAGCAGTCGGGGTGCATGGGATTATTACGAGAGCTCTGCTGGTGTCAAATCAAACTGCAACCCAGACCACAACTCCACATACAGGGTGTTTCAAAGATGAGCGGTATATTTGAAACGGCAATAAAAACTAAACGAGCAGCGATAGAAATACACCGTTTGTTGCAATATGCTTGGGACAACAGTACATTTTCAGGCGGACAAACTTTCGAAATTACAGTAGTTACAATTTTCAACAACAGATGGCACTGCGGTCTGGGAAACACTATAGTACGATATTTTCCACATATCCACCATGCGTAGCAATAATATGGCGTAGTCTCTGAACGAAATTACCCGAAACCTTTGACAACGTGTCTGGCGGAATGGCTTCACATGCAGATGAGATGTACTGCTTCAGCCGTTCAATTGTTTCTGGATTCTGGCGGTACACCTGCTCTTTCACGTGTCCCCACAGAAAGAAGTCACAGGGGTTCATGTCTGGCGAATAGGGAGGCCAATCCACGCCGCCTCCTGTATGTTTCGGATAGCCCAAAGCAATCACACGATCATGGAAATATTCATTCAGGAAATTAAAGACGTCGGCCGTGCGATGTGGCCGGGCACCATCTTGCATAAACCACGAGGTGTTCGCAGTGTCGTCTAAGGCAGTTTGTACCGCCACAAATTCACGAAGAATGTCCAGATATCGTGTTGCAGTAATCATTTCGGATCTTCCTTTGGAAGAAATGGCGGCCAAGACCAGTACTTTTTGAGGATGCAGGGACAATGGGACTGCAACATGGGGCTTTTCGGTTCCCCATATGCGCCAGTTCTGTTTATTGACGAAGCCGTCCAGGTAAAAATAAGCTTCGTCAGTAAACCAAATGCTGCCCACATGCATATCGCCGTCATCAATCCTGTGCACTATATCGTTAGCGAATGTCTCTCGTGCAGCAATGGTAGCGGCGCTGAGGGGTTGCCGCGTTTGAATTTTGTATGGATAGAGGTATAAACTCTGGCGCATGAGACGATACGTGGACGTTGGCGTCATTTGGACCGCAGCTGCAACACGGCGAACGGAGCGCCATCTGTTGTTGAAAATTGTAACTACTGTAATTTCGAAAGTTTGTCCGCCTGAAAATGTACTGTTGTCCCAAGCATATTGCAACAAACGGTGTATTTCTATCGCTGCTCGTTTAGTTTTTATTGCCGTTTCAAATATACCGGTCATTTTTGAAACACCCTGTACCTCTTCCAGCAGTCACGTACAGTAACTACCTGGCTGCCAAGTTTTTCTGCAGTATCGCAGAAGGATCATCCAGCTTCTAGTAGCGCTATGACGCGGACACTTTCATACTCAGTAAAGTGTTGTTTACGGCATGTCAGTGCCTTACAGGTTTTCTTGACTAACATCGACTCACCACATCCAATCCCAAAGATACCTAATGCTGGCCACTTGATAGTTACAGCCAGTGTGTAAGATTTTCGTTCTCGCTGTGGTGTTAGTACCGCTACTCTTATGCGACTGGCGCTAAATTTGAATAATCACGTCTGTCAGATGAAGAAATACGCCTACCGACTTTGATTCATGCTGCAGAACTCCTTCTTGGTGGTATGATACTTTTTTCCTTCAGCGTCTTTTTACAACGGGGAGCATAAGTAATGCCATAATATCGACACTTACTAAAAATGACACTATATTTTTCTTTCTTCTGTTTCCTTATAATCCTAGGAGGTATTGAACGGTACGTTGCAGACCATTTTATTCGCGATTCTCTTCTAACCTACAAGTATTTGTTGAAGAACCTCGTTTTCTTTTAAGAGCAAAGAATAGCTAGTGAACGAGACCACGGCCGCGGTGGTCTAGCGGTTCTGGCGATGCAGTCCGGAACCGCGGGACTGCTATGGTCGCAGGTTCGAATCCTGCCTCGGGCATGGGTGTGTGTGATGTCCTTAGGTTAGTTAGGTTTAAGTAGTTCTAAGTTCTCGGGGACTTATGACCTAAGATGTTGAGTCCCAAATTGCTCAGAGCCATTTGAACGAGACCTGATCTTTTGCAGAAAGGCGTCACATACCTACCTGACAGTATAATGTTTTGTTCACTACACATCCAGTCAAATCTGTGAATGTGGAACGTTGAAAACTTGCACGGAATGCAATACTTGCATTCGTTAAAGTATCAAATAAGCCACCACAACTGTAAGCTGAAGGGAAAACCGCATAAGTGTGGAGTTCCTTTTGCGCTTTTTCTCGACGCAATACAACACTGCACTTTTAAAACACGTTCTACACTCCTGGAAATGGAAAAAAGAACTCATTGACACCGGTGTCTCAGACCCACCATACTTGCTCCGGACACTGCGAGATGGCTGTACAAGCAATGATCACACGCACGGCACAGCGGACACACCAGGAACCGCGGTGTTGGCCGTCGAATGGCGCTAGCTGCGCAGCATTTGTGCACCGCCGCCGTCAGTGTCAGCCAGTTTGCCGTGGCATACGGAGCTCCATCGCAGTCTTTAACACTGGTAGCATGCCGCGACAGCGTGGACGTGAACCGTATGTGCAGTTGACGGACTTTGAGCGAGGGCGTATAGTGGGCATGCGGGAGGCCGGGTGGACGTACCGCCGAATTGCTCAACACGTGGGGCGTGAGGTCTCCACAGTACATCGATGTTGTCGCCAGTGGTCGGCGGAAGGTGCACGTGCCCGTCGACCTGGGACCGGACCGCAGCGACGCACGGATGCACGCCAAGACCGTAGGATCCTACGCAGTGCCGTAGGGGACCGCACCGCCACTTCCCAGCAAATTAGGGACACTGTTGCTCCTGGGGTATCGGCGAGGACCATTCGCAACCGTCTCCATGAAGCTGGGCTACGGTCCCGCACACCGTTAGGCCGTCTTCCGCTCACGCCCCAACATCGTGCAGCCCGCCTCCAGTGGTGTCGCGACAGGCGTGAATGGAGGGACGAATGGAGACGTGTCGTCTTCAGCGATGAGAGTCGCTTCTGCCTTGGTGCCAATGATGGTCGTATGCGTGTTTGGCGCCGTGCAGGTGAGCGCCACAATCAGGACTGCATACGACCGAGGCACACAGGGCCAACACCCGGCATCATGGTGTGGGGAGCGATCTCCTACACTGGCCGTACACCACTGGTGATCGTCGAGGGGACACTGAATAGTGCACGGTACATCCAAACCGTCATCGAACCCATCGTTCTACCATTCCTAGACCGGCAAGGGAACTTGCTGTTCCAACAGGACAATGTACGTCCGCATGTATCCCGTGCCACCCAACGTGCTCTAGAAGGTGTAAGTCAACTACCCTGGCCAGCAAGATCTCCGGATCTGTCCCCCATTGAGCATGTTGACTGGATGAAGCGTCGTCTCACGCGGTCTGCACGTCCAGCACGAACGCTTGTCCAACTGAGGCGCCAGGTGGAAATGGCATGGCAAGCCGTTCCACAGGACTACATCCAGCATCTCTACGATCGTCTCCATGGGAGAATAGCAGCCTGCATTGCTGCGAAAGGTGGATATACACTGTACTAGTGCCGACATTGTGCATGCTCTGTTGCCTGTGTCTATGTGCCTGTGGTTCTGTCAGTGTGATCATGTGATGTATCTGACCCCAGGAATGTGTCAATAAAGTTTCCCCTTCCTGGGACAATGAATTCACGGTGTTCTTATTTCAATTTCCAGGAGTGTATAAGATCAAATGATGGCAACGTAAGACTGTTGAAGTCGTTCATCTTGAAACAATAAAAGTTTATATACTGCGATCGTGGTGAACGAAGTGTGTTCTTCGTACCCAACCACACAGATCGCCTGTCAGGACAATACAAGTAGACTCAATACAGTAGTTTTATGTGTCCAGGAAAGTGTCTATCGTAATAAGGTAGACAACAGCAGAAGTATACGATACTCACGCATGAAATAGCATAGTCTACATTCTATTGATTTCAGCGGTATAAGCTACAATTATACATAAATTAGAAATTATTTCTTCAGGAATAATTTGTAGCTTATGGGAATGAATCAGTGCAACTCGGCTGTTTCAGTATTTATTTTGTGTTCATTCATGTCATTCGATGATGTACAAATGCTTGAAACGCAAAAATAAAATAACTATTTCGTTGATTATGCAGAGAAATAACTAAAAATGAAGGATAATCTTTTGGCCGATTCCTCGCCATTAGAAGTGTTAGTGTCGTTCAACTGTCAGGCGGTAACTACTTTCACGACAGTTAGTGTCGCGACTGTATGTTGAAACACGTATGTGTTCAGTGTATTCAGTACAGCGATGTCGAGGCATGACAGAATCTCTGACCAGAGAGATATTTATCGTTGCTAATCTCTGCTTAACCGCGCGAGTGTGCAGTTCCGAGTTGGACGCAGTTGTGGTATGTAGTGAGTCGCGAGAGCATGTAGTTCAGTTGCGAGTTAGCAGTTCCAGAGCAGTAGTCAGTCAGTACAGTTGTGTGTGAGGAGTCGGCGGGGGCCGACATGGGTCTCTGGTCACGATTCAGGACGAGGTATATTGTTAAATAAGGTAATGAAACAGCATTGCGCTCAGCTAATAATGTATGGTAATTGTAATTAAGTTGTTGAAGAATTGCCCCAATAATAATTTTTTTTATAAAGTAAATCTTCTAAAGAAAGGCAATCATTCCCATTTAAAGAATTTTTCCTATGCATTTCCTCCAAGAATCAGAATTAAATATACGCCAGCATTGCACGGAGCTGTGCCGCAAAACAAGAGGGAGTTTACTGATGTAAGAATTTTGGTTTTTTAGTTCACATTTTATAATCGCACAGGGCCGAGGGACAGCGCAGCTGCCCTTATAAAATTTATCAGGTTCATTTTATAGCGTTAATTTTGTTGGAAGTCAACATTTGGCACACGTTTTTATTAGTATTGTCATTAGAAATTTTCACGGGGAGGTAACACTTGGCTCCATTTATATTTAATAATTGTCATACATTTTTGTGGGGAGGTTACAATGTGTAAAAACTGTGATCCTACTCTGAAATGCGAGCAGAGAGGTTAGCCAGAGAGAAAGTTGTGGAAAACCGCATCATATCTGTCAGAGCACTGAAGAACACCGTCCCCCCCCCCCCCTAATACCATCCCCCCCCACGCACACACACATACACACACACACACCACCCCGAAAGAAAAGAAAAAAACAATAATGGAATTTCGATATTCTGTCGTCAGAAAAAAAAAATATTCATATATGACAATACTTTTAAACGGGCGGGGTAATTCTCTAGACATTTATCGATGATTGTTTCCAATTTTTTAAACAGCCCTTCGGTATCTTTTTCAGTTTTGTGTTCTCGATATAACGACTATCATTATTTTATACGAGTCACGTTTTTACACAAGTTAAAAATGATCATTTCTCTGAAAGAATGCCCTGGAAAAATTGTCTCACGCCAGAATCTGTCTGCGACATGCAAGCAGTGTCACATCAGCTGTCGGTGGGAAATGTCAACCCTCACCGCAATATAAACAGCGACGCAGCGCGCGGGTTCGATGAAATTCGTTTCCGCGTTTTCAGTGTGACACAGAACACGACGTAGCGCGCACTGCGAAGCGCGTTTACGGTTTAATTAAACAACAACGTTGATCCGCGCAATAAACAGGCGACAGACAACAGCACCAATAAAGCCAACTATAGTGCTTATTGGTTAGTTACTCAGCGTATAAACACGTTTTTCTGGCACCGATGAATGTCGGTAGCATACATATTATTCAAAACTTCTCGCTTTTATATAGTGTAGAGTTTCTACTCCGTGTGGTCTCCTCAGGTATCCAGTTTTATTTCATGCGTTATACAGTAAAATAGGGGAGAAATGTTTCGTAATACTGTGCGTCGTTTATAAATCTCATCAGATAAAAAGCCACTAACATACTAGGCAAATATCATTAAGGCGGAAATTAGTGTTCCCAAATTAAACTCTCTGTTTCGTACACACTGACACCTTCACACACAAAATATGGCTCATAATCTTCACTCGGTGACATCATCTCAGGAAGATCTACGAAACCAGTATGTGTTTCAGTTATTGGCGTTATAGTCAATGTCTTGTTTGGTGCTTACGCTCTGTTGCAATGTCCAGTTTGTTGTAACCGCTGCTCCGTTCATCTTAACGAACTACCAAAGTCCACACTTCAGATCCAGTCGCTGCTGCATTACAGCAATTCGTGGATAGCAAATACTAAGTTCCGTTTTTAGAAAGCTAAGACATTACAGATATTACGTAAAAGAAGATGGTAAGCAACTAAAAATTTATTCGCAAGTAATTAATTTGGTTGTTGTTGTTGTGGTCTTCAGTCCTGAGACTGGTTTGATGCAGCTCTCCATGCTACTCTATCCTGTGCAAGCTTCTTCATCTCCCAGTACCTACTGCAACCTACATCCTTGTGAATCTGCTTAGTGTACTCATCTCTTGGTCTCCCTCTACGATTTTTACCCTCCACGCTGCCCTCCAATACTAAATTGGTGATCCCTTGATGCCTCAGAACATGTCCTACCAACCGATCCCTTCTTCTGCTCAAGTTGTGCCACAAACTTCTCTTCCCCCCAATCCTATTCAATACTTCCTCATTAGGTATGTGATCTACCCATCTAATCTTCAGCATTCTTCTGTAGCACCTCATTTCGAATGCTTCTATTCTTGTCCGAACTATTTATCGTCCATGTTTCACTTCCATACATGGCTACACTCCGTACAAATACTTTCAGAAATGACTTCCTGACACTTAAATCTATACTCGATGTTAACAAATTTCTCTTCTTCAGAAACGCATTCCTTGCCATTGCCAGTCTACATTTTATATCCTCTCTACTTCGACCATCATCAGTTATTTTGCTCCCCAAATAGCAAAACTGCTTTACTACTTTAAGTCTCTCATTTCCTAATCTAATTCCCTCAGCATCACCCGACTTAATTCGACTACATTCCATTATCCTCGTTTTGCTTTTGTTGATGTTCATCTTATATCCTCCTTTCAAGATTCTATCCATTCCGTTCAACTGCTCTTCCAAGTTCTTTGCTGTCTCTGACAGAATTACAATGTCATCGGCGAACCTCAAAGTTTTTATTTCTTCTGCATGGATTTAATACCTACTCCGAATTTTTCTTTTGTTTCTGTTACTGCTTGCTCAATATACAGATTGAATAACATCGGGGAGAGTCGACAACCCTGTCTTACTCCCTTCCCCACCATTGCTTCCCTTTCATGACCCTCGACTCTTATAACTGCCATCTGGTTTCTGTACAAATTGTAAACAGACTTTCGCTCCCTGTATTTTACCCCTGATACCTTTAGAATTTGAAGAAGGGTATTCCAGTCAACACTGTCAAAAGCTTTCTCTAAGTCTACTCACGTGTTCCAACATTTCTACGGAATCCAAACTGATCTTCCCCGAGGTCGGCTTCTACTAGTTTTTCCATTCGTCTGTAAAGAATTCGCGTTAGTATTTTGCAGATGTGACTTACTAAACTGGTAGTTCGGTAATTTTCACATCTGTCATCAACTGCTTTCTTTTGGATTGGAATGATTATATTCTTCTTGAAGTCTGAGGGTATTTCGCCTGTTTCATACATCTTGCTCACCAGATGGTAGAGTTTTGTCAGGACTGGCTCTCCCAAGGCCGTCAGTAGTTCTACTGGAATGTTGTCTACTCCGGGGGCTTTGTTTCGACTCAGGTCTTTCAGTGCTCTGTCAAACTCTTCACGCAGTATCGTATCTCCCACTTCTTCTTCATCTACATCGTCTTCCATTTCCATAATATTGTCCTCAAGTACATCGCCCTTGTATAGACCCTCTATATACTCCTTCCACCTTTCGGCTTTCCCTTCTTTGCTTAGACCTGGGTTTCCATCTGAGCTCTTGATGTTCATACAAGTGGTTCTCTTATCTCTAAAGGTCTGTTTAATTATCCTGTAGGCAGTATCCTTCTTACCCCTTGTGAGATAAGCCTCCACATCCTTTCATTCGTCCTCTAGCCATCCTTGCTTAGCCATTTTGCACTTCCTGTTGATCTCATTTTTTAGATGTTTGTATTCCTATTTGCCTGCTTCATTTACTGCATTTTTATATTTTCTCCTTTCATCAATTAAATTCAATATTTCTTCTGTTACCCAAGGATTTATACTATCCCTCGTCTTTTTACCTACTTAATCCTCTGCTGCCTTCACTACTTCATCCCTCAAAGCTACCCATTCTTCTTGTACTGTATTTCTTTCCCCCATTCCCCAGTAATTGGGGAATTAATTTGGTTTTTAATGAATTAAAGAATTAAATAACTTTAAAATTGTTTCTAAAGTGAAAATAGCGGTTACCTGAGAAACAGAGAGATGCCGCAAACAGCGCATTCATTTCACTTATTAATCGCAACACCGTGGTAACTTCAAGTCACTGAGGCACGCAGTCTTCCTGAGTCCTGCTCGGCGCATGCAGATTTGCTTATTTAATTTTCTAAAGATTCATCACTTATGTATTTTGCTTGTTCGCACTCATTTTTGGCTCACCATCCAACACTAGCAGATAGATGGATGAGTAACTTACACTCATGAATGTTCACCACTGGTCTTTAATCAAAGAAAATCATAAAACCACAATTGACACACGGACAGATCCTCAAGAGATCATGTAATCTGGGGAATATACGTTTTAAGTCAATACTAAGTCCTGAAGTAACGTATTGTATCTTTTTACATTTCATCGTGTCTTGCTGAAAATGAATTACCTGTGGGCATTCAAACCTATTTAGGGTGGATTAACCTAAGCTTGCAGTTTATGGTACCTGATTAGACCTCTCAAAATTTACGCTGAGACTCTCAGAAATAATCAGTCACTTCACATTTGAAGCGGGAGATATCACACGTGACTAAAACAATATCAGTCACTAATACGAGTTAGGTTGGAGTTGCAGATATTTAACGCATGAAGAACGATAAGAGCTTTTTGCATTCTGTGTTAGTGACAAGAGTGAGTAACTGTATTTAATAGTTGTACCAAGATTACAATCGTGTGGCCAGAGAGATTATCAGTGAAATAAGTGTTGTTTACAGACAGCAGGTAACTGGAATATAGTGATGACTCTTTATTGACACACTATTAGTGTGCACGTTTTGAATTTCCTTCGAAAAGGTGCATTGATCTATACTGCGCCAAATCGTGATCTGAAAACAATGTCTCACTGAAATGACAGTGGTGCTCTCACGATTCCAAGGCATGTAATAACATATTTGACAAGAACATGAATTTTCTAGTATTACAGATCTCGTCATAGCACTCTCAGACATTCGAAAATGGGCGGAGGCTACGCCAAAATGTGAATCAGAGCATCCTAGAAAATACCTGAAAGTTAAACTGAGAGCAGACCAAAATATTACTGGCAATCGTGTACGACGAACAGGCAATAAATAAAATGATCTGAGTCTTTCGACTTGCTCAACAGCGGGACGAAGTTTCAACTGGGACGTTTAGTGCCATATCGGTAGGCGTTGCTATTCGAGTACGCCATGGCATCCACTGCTTCATTGTAGACTTTTTTGTAAGATAATTAGTTACTTTCTCCAGTTCGCCCTGTACAGTTAAAAAAAGCCTATGCTTGCTTGACAAAAGCAACACAATTCAGCCTGTGTGTTGTTGAACAGTGACAGTTGAATGGCCAGGAACTGCTATCACAATAGAACTGCTGCCGGCGAGTAAATTCTATTGATCGATCGCATGAATAGAGGCTGCGCACAGCTAATCCATCATTTTGAGTTTAATTTGCCCAGCAGGGAAACTGCAAGTGACATCATGAGATTGTTACTTCAAAGCACAAATTTAAAGTTACTTTTCATTGGAGTATGTGTCCATAAAGCACGGTAGTTTTCACGAATATGATATATTGGCCTATTGTTAGCGTTCCATGTAGAAAATATTGTACTATTTTTTTTTTTTAAAAAGAAAAGGCAGTTAAAATGTTCCGTCATATCATCCGGGTTATTCATAGTCTCAGACAGCCGCTGATTTTGGGAATGTTTCTGATGGTTCAAATGGTTCTAAGCACTACGGGATTTAAGAAAATGGTTCATATGACTCTGAGCACTATGGGACTTAACTTATGAGGTCATCAGTCCCCTAGAACTTAGAACTACTTAAACCTAACTACCCTAAGGACATCACAGACATCCAAGCTCGAGGCAGGACTCGAACCTGCGACCGTAGCGGTCGCGCGGTTCCAGACTGTAGCGCCTAGAACCGCTCGGCCACCCCGTCCGGCTGGGACATAACATCTGAGGTCATCAGTCCGCTACACTTACAACTACGTAAACCTAACTAACCTAAGGACATCTCAAACATCCTTGCCCGAGGCAGGATTCGAACCTGCGACTGTAGCAGCAAGGTGGTTCCGGACTGAGGCGCCCAGAACCGCTTGACCGCATCGGCCGGCAGGAATATTTCTGTATACTTTATAAATAGTTGTCGGATGGGGAAGCGCCTCTTCCTATGAACATCTGTTAATGAAGTATCAGTAGACATCATTAATTGATGGTTTGGTTCCCGTGGACTAAAGGCAGTTCTACCTCAGCGGTCGGCCTCACCGTGTTTACTTGTGTGTTCTGCAGGCGGTGTTTACAAGTTACGAACTATTCATGCCGTATCGTGTGGCATCTATTAACATCTATGTTATGCAAAGATGATAGTCTTTACAATTTCCTGCGTAAACGATAACAGGAACCTTCCCTCGGAAGAAAAATGCGAAACTAGAAATCGCCAAGGACAACCAGCGGCTAACATCTCTCGAAATTCAGAAATGGTTGTCTACCTACACGATTAGAGATCAAATAGACAATGTGCTGCTTAACAATAACAAGTGAAATACTATTTCAGTCTTTGTTCTAATTTAGTCAACGAGCAAGTAATCCGTGAGTGTTTTAGAAACTTTGAATTAAAACCAGGAAAAGCTTTAAGTTTGTCGTTGATCAAGCCGAAGACAACTTGTCAAACTTGCGTGTCTTTAACATTCTGTTGGAAGCACCCCAGTGAAGTAATAAAACTTAGACTGCACACTAACGGAGATGTTGGAGCAGGCTTGGGCAGGTTTTTATCCATACCCCGTCCAA
This sequence comes from Schistocerca cancellata, assembly GCF_023864275.1. Classification (NCBI taxonomy): domain Eukaryota; kingdom Metazoa; phylum Arthropoda; class Insecta; order Orthoptera; family Acrididae; genus Schistocerca; species Schistocerca cancellata. Next base: position 59,262,724 of record NC_064626.1, on the reverse strand, counting down.
AATGGAAGAAGATCTGTCAAAACGGAAGTTAAAAAAGCCAATCCCGTTCGTAATGAATGTTGAAGGAGGAAGTGGAACTACTACCAGAAATCGTCATATGTAATGAAACACACCATGTAAAACAGGTCTGTCCCGGACGAAAATCCCGCCTTGAAAGCAACCTAATTAAAGGAAAATCTGTATCGTCTGACCTCGCAGCAAGAGCCACACCAGCTGAAAGTAGTTCACTTACTGTTCATGACACCGAAAGTGTAAACGCGTTTCAAATGATTTACACGAACTTGCTTCTCAGTCTTTGGACGTACGTGAAAAGCGAACGCCTTGAGAGAATGGTGAATACTGGTCCATAAACTAACAGGCGAGCAGTCGAATCGAAGATACAGTACAGCTGACAGAAGAAATGTAGAAACGACGAACGGCAAACAGCCAGACCTTCGAAGAGACCTCGCAATCGTCCTCAGACAGCTTACGTTGTCTGCTCATGTAGTACGACAGTTCTGACCACGTCCTCAACTTACGCCGTAAAATTTAATTTCGTTTTCTCTTCGCCTTCTGGGTCCTTGACTTTGGTTGTCAGGCAGTGTAATGTATTGCTTTTTTACTCTATGATTTTATCTCCAGAAATTCGGCCAAAAAGGAAAGATATTTTATCGTTGTATAGAGTTAAGCAAAGACCCATCCTAATATTTAAAAAGACATATTTTTATAACGTTACTGCTGCAGCAAAATTAAATTGTCACTGAATATCTTCGCTGTACATGTGTCGTTCACGGCCAGATGGCACTCGCGTCGTTGTGTTGGATTGTTAGTCTGTCAACAGCCTAATTTAGCAGTGTGGACAAAAAGAAACAATAATTAACTTTGTCTCAGTTAATTTCTGTGTAGATTATAAGATAAAACTTTTAAACTTAGTCTGTAATTGCTTTTGTTTGCTGACAACATAGCTTCATATCCTACAGAAAGTATGCTACACATACGGCTACATCTACACTCCGCAGGCTACCTTGTCGAGTGTGGCAGAGGGTGCTTTTCATACCATTCTCATTCCCTCCCCCTCGCCTGTTACAGTCGCGAGTAGTACACTGGAAGAACGATCACCAGTAGGTATCCGATGGGCCCGAATCTAATTTTATCTTCTTGGTCTTTTCGTGAGATGTACCTAGGAGGAGGCAACATATTTGTTGACTCTACTGGAGCGTACAGTCTTTGAACTTTAACAACAAGCCACATCGTAATGCAGAACACCTCTCTGGCAGTGTCCGCCACTTGTTTTCGATGAAAATTTCTGTGACGTCTTCGTGACTACTAAATGATCCTGTGACGAAACGTGCCACTCTTCTTTGTGCATTCTTTGTTACCTCAATCAGTCCTTTCTGGTACGAATCCCATACTGACGAGCAATATTCAAGTATTGGTAGAACCAGTGTTTTATAAGCTGTTTCCTTTGATTGTGGACTACATTTCATGAGAATTCTTCCCATGAATTTCAGTCTGCCGCCTGCATGACTAGAGATTAATTTTATACCGTCGTTTCATTTCAGTTCGGTATGTACGCCCACTTCTAGACATTTTATGGAAGCAACAACTTCCAGTGATTGTTCAATTTTTGTAATCATACTGTAGGGTTGTTTCTCGCTATATATTCCTAATACATTACATTTTTTTGTGTTGAGGGTCAGTTGCCACTGCCTGCACCAAGCATCTGTTCTTCGCATGTCTTTCTGCATTTCGTTACAATTTTTCACGGTCGCGACTCCTCTGCATACAACAATATGTCCCGTCAAAAAATCCCACGTAACTCCTGACGTTATCTACTAAGTCATTTAGATATCTTGTTGAAAGTAATGGTCCTATAACATGGCACTGGGGCACATCCAACGCTACTTTCACATCTGAAGACTTCTCTCTGTTCAGAATGAGAAGCCGTGTTCTGTATTCAATAAACAAAAATGTTCAAATGTGTGTGAAATCTTATGGGACTTATCTGCTAAGGTCATCAGCCCCTAAGCTTACACTCTACTTAACCTAAGTTACCCTAAGTACACACACACACCCATGCCCGAGGGAGGACGCGAACCTCCACCAGGACCAGTCACACAGTCCATGACTGCAGCGCCTGAGGCCACTCGGCTAATCCCGCGTGACATTCAATAAACTCCTCAGTGCAATGGCACAGTTAGTCTGATGTTCCAGAAGATCTTATTTTGCTCGTTAGGCGGCAGTGCGGAACTGTGCCTTCCGGTACTCAAATAACTCGGCATCTACCAGGGGGTTCGTATCTACTGCTTTCTGGACCTTGTGGGGTAACACAGTGAAATGGGATTCACAAGATCATCGTTTTCGGAACCCATGATGGGCGCTGCAGTGGAGTTTTTCGGTCTGGGAAATATAATACACGAACATAAAACATGTTCCAAAATTCTGAACCGACCTACGTCTATATTGCGGCCTATAGTTTTGTGGTCATATTCGGCGACCCTTACTGAAAATGGCAATGACCTGTGTGCTCCCTTCCCATTGTCTGGAACGCTTCGCTCCTTCAATGGTGCCGGCCATAGTGCCCGAGCGGTTCTAGGCACTACAATCTGGCACTGTGTGACCGCTACGGTCGCAGGTTCGAATCCTGCCTCGGGCATGGATGTGTGTTGTGTCCTTAGGTTAGTTAGGTTTAAGTAGTTCTAAGTTCTAGGGGACTGATGACCTCAGCAGTTAAGTCCTATAGTGCTCAGAGCCATTTGAACCATTTGAACCTACGGTACACTGCTGTTAAATAAGAGGGAAATTGTTTCTCATGCTCCATGTAGATTCGTATTGGTATCTAAATCTGCATTTTGACGATCATTTTGCATTTGATAATTAAATGCCTGGCAGGGGGTTCTTACAACCACCTTTAAGCAACTTCTCTACCGTTCCACTCTCGAACAGCGAGCGGTAAAAACGGACACTTAGATATTTTCCGTGTGAGCTCTGATTTCTCTTATTTTATTATGATGATCATTTCTCCCTGTGTACATTTGTGCTAACAAAATAATTTCGTACTCTGAACAGACACACAGGATTTGAATATCATGAGGAGGCCCTGTCGCAGCAACAAACGCCTTTGTTTTATTGTCAGCCCACTCCTTGTATCATAGCCGTGGCACTCTCTCTCTTATTTTGCGATACTACAAAACGGGTGTAACACCATAGCTCTAATACTCTACTGATTTATTTTGCCTCTTGTTTTATTTAATGTCTTTTGGAATGTGGGAAGTCTGACCTATGTAATATGTACGATTAATTCGATACTGTAATGAAGTACAATCTCTCTAATGATATGTTTTGCATTTCTTACATAATCTCTTTGGTTACCTTTGAAGATGATTAATTTTGTTTAAATAATTTTGTGTAGAACTACTAATATATGTGTTGTGAATTGGCAGGAGCCAATTCACGGGGTTTGGAGGAAGCCAAAAGGCACGCGTTTATGCTCACGCAGACTGGCGTGAGGTCTGGAACAGGACAATGTAATTAATATAGCCAATAAGGTACGTTGCTGCTGGAATACTTAACTTTAATCCGTAATTGGTGTACATCGCTGTTGACGGTACATTAATAACAATCTCAATATAAACTGGTAATGGCGCCTTGCTAGGTCGTAGCAAATGACGCAGCTGAAGGCTATGCTAACTATCGTCTCGGAAAATGAGAGCGTATTTGTCAGTGTAGCTTCGCTAAGTCGACTGTACAACTGGGCCGAGTGCCAGGAAGTCTCTCTAGACCTGCGGTGTGGCGGCGCTCGGACTGCAATCACTGACAGTGGCGACACGCGGGTCCGTCGTATACTAGCGGACCGCGGCCGATTTAAAGGCTACTACCTAGCAAGTGTGGTGTCTGGCGTTGACACCACATTCCTCCCCCGCAAATCGGCGAACGGTTGTGTTATAAGGCTTCCGCCCGCCGTGGGGAGGACCCCATGTTGACGAATGCGACGAGGTGGGAAGCCTAACAACAGGCACCCTGCCATTCGGTCCGAGGGGAGCTAAGAAACGCCTGAAAACCTAGTCCAGGGTGCACGCCCACATGCGGTGTATGCGCCCGTAGATAGTCAGGAGGGGCCAAAGGGTCGACCTCCATCGAGTCGGAGCACCCGACGGGCGAAGACGACAGATGTTCCGGAGCGGGCAAGAGTTCCATGGCGGAGGACAACTGGTCACGGGAAGCGATCGGCGGCGCCTCACCCAGGGAGGCGCCCGGCGCTTACAGCGATGCGTCCACTGCGGTCGGCGCCGGCGAGAGAACAGGCGGCGGCGGCGGCGGCGGCGGCGGCGGCGCGTCGCCATGGGGCAAAATGGAAGGCACCGTCGGTAACACCTGGGGATGAGGCGAGCCAGTAGATGGGTCCACAGGGCGCTGACCGGACGGCACCGTCGCTGAAAACAGGCGGGGAGCGGCAGAACCCGTGCGACGACAGAGGCGCAGCTGATTGAGATGCCGACGCACCTCACCAGAGGCCCCCAAAACCAGATACATAGCGCGGCCGAGGCAGGAAGAATGCGCCCTGTGAGCCAACGCCGTGAACCTCGATAGTTGCGAAAGTATACAACGTCTCCTGGGGCAAAAGCAGGTGTCTGCCGCTGCACAGGAACCTGATGCGGCGGATGCGGCAAAGACATCAAGGTTCGATGAGGACGACCGTGGAGCAACTCAGCCGGCGAGCGACCATCTCGGGGCTGAGAGCGATACGAAGACAAAAAGAGCAATAACGCGTCCTCCCGAGAATGCGACTCTTTCAACTTCAACATCTGTGACTTGAAAGTCCGGACCAATCGTTAAGCGGCGCCGTTTGACTGAGGCGAAAACGGCGCGGATGTCAGATGTTGAATACCAATGGCCTTGCAGAATGACTGAAATTCTGCTGACATGAATTGTGGGCCATTGTCGGAAACAATAGTCTGTGGAATACCTTCAATGCAGAGAGCAGATAACGCTTGGATGGTGGCAGATGACGTCGTGGAAGACATCCGGACAACAAAAGGAAAATTACTGAATGAATCGACAACAACCAACCATCGAGCATTCCAGAAGGGACCAGCAAAATCGATGTGTAAGCGTTGCCAAGGGGAAGTGGCTTTTGGCCATGCAAAGAATTTCCGTGGTGGCGCGGATTGTTGTTCGGCACACGCCATGCAAGAAGAGCACATAGTCGTAATCGCAGCATCGATTCCGAACCAAGTACAGTGCTGACGAGCAAGTTGTTTCGTTCTCACTATACCCCAATGTCCTTGGTGGAGAAGCCGTAAGACAGAGGACTGTAACGAAAGGGAGACCACGACCCTGGACTGACCATTATCAGAACGCAACAACAAAACACCACGTCGAACAAAAAGTCTCTCCTTGTGAGCAAAAAATCGGCGAACCAACGGATCCTCGATCCGTAACTTTGACAAGGGCCATTGCGTAGTAACAAAACGCAAAACGGGAGCAAGGACAGGGTCAGCAGCTGTGGCTGTAGCTACACGACGAAAATCAATCGGAAACGATTCGACCATGTCATCAGTTTCCGCATCAATGAACATGCAAGCAAGTTCGGAGGAATCGAATGCTCTATCCTCAGCAACAGGCAAACGGGACAACGCATCGGCGTTTCCGTGCTTAGCAGTGGACCGATACAAGATATCGTAGCGGTACTGCGAGAGGAAAATAGACCAGCGAATGAATTTCTGCACTGTACGTGGAGGTACAGGCTTGGTCGGATGAAAAAGCGATATCAAAGGTTTGTGGTCTGTGATGCTGGTAAAGTGACGACCATACAAGAAATCATGAAACTATGTAACACCAAATACGAGAGCCAAAGCTTCTTTCTCGATCGGTGAATAATTTCTTTGCGCAGACGAGAGCAATTTGGACGCAAAGGCAATAGGGCGATCATGCGACCCATCTTTGTGCGCAAGCACAGCACCGATCCCGAAATCCGATGCATCTACCATCAACAAAAGGGGTTTCTGGGGATCGAATGGCGTAAGGCAAGTATTGTAAAGCAACGCCGATTTCAACTGGCGAAAGGCGCGTTCGCATTCCATCGTCCAGACGAACGGAACACCTTTACGGCGTAAGCGATGAAGCGGAGCTGAAATGGAAGAGGCGTGGCGCACACATATGTTATAGTAATTGATTTTTCCCATCACACTCTGTAGCTGCTTCAAATTCTGCGGCGAAGGCATGTCTTGTATGGCATGGAGGTGCTCTGGACTGGGATGTACGCCTTGGGCATTAAGTACATGGCCCAGATAGGGCAAGTCCCGAGCAAGAAACACACATTTGTCCCGCAAGCGAAGACCATTTTGTCGCAAGACCTGAAATAATGTTCTGAGATTGGCGAAATGTTCTTCTTCTGTCTTTCCGGAGATCACAATATCGTCCAGATAGTTTGCTGCAGTAGGGACCGACGCACAAACAGTTTGCAGATATTGCTGAAACAATGCAGGGGCGGATGCACACCCAAATAGCAAGTGTGGTGTCTGGCGTTGACACCACAATATCCAAATGTTTGGATTCATTTCAAATATTAGTTTGCTGTTATGTAAACTGCTGACCTTCACTTACGGTTCTTAGTTATGCTGTATGTAAAACGTGTTGTTGTTCCCCTCGGGAACGGAACTGTGCAGCGCGCTCAAATTGTGGTTGGCCTAGGTAGGAAAGGTGGAACAAGAGTCTGTAACAGTTGTGGTTACTAAATGTGACACTTCTGTCACTCAATGTAACTGGGTTTCCTCTTTTGATGCTGTCAATTGTCAGGATGAGCATTCGAAAGCATTCTGTCAGGGTGAAAATATTAAATAAATTAACTTTTCTTTCTTAACAACATGTGGGCAGGGTGGGTTTCTTCCTTGGCTCGGGAATGAGGTCGAATGAAACACCATTTTTACATAAGATAACTTTTATTGAAGTTTCGTACAATTGTATCTTACTGGGACGTTCTGGTTCGGAGAGCGGCAGCCGTGTCGTTTGCGTAGCCTTCTGCGGCGGCAGCGGCGGCGGCTGCGGCGGCGGCGGCGTCTAATTACGCGTAGCGGTGTGTATCTCTTGTCGCCGTCTCGCCCAGCTGACCGGAGACGCGCAGCGCGAGGTGGCCCGTTTAATTATTGCGAGCGACGTCGTGCATTGGATAGTGATACCTTGGATGTGGCGTCCCAGTGTCTCTCTTCTCTAAGCGGCCGCGTGTGTTGTGCGTCGACCAGCGGAGCGGCGCGGCGGGGGAAGGCCAGTGTCCCGGACTCGAACCACGGACTCCCGCTTGCCAGTCTTCGGCTGTCAGGTCTTCATCCCAGCTCACAGGTGACTGCTGAAGTGAGGCCGCCTCCTTCCCGTCCTCACGAGTCACCCGGGTATGTAAAATCAGACTTCAAAATACCTTTTAACTTCTGTCTTCTGGCGCTGAGGCTGCTGCTTGCTATTCCATTACAGCGGCGGACTCGGTGCGTCTGTGCATGATGTAGTCTCTTCTTGCATGACGGTCTTCAGCACCGAAACTGACTTAAAACAACTGCTACGCTTCTTCTTCGTCTTCTTCGTCGCTCGTCTCCGTCTTCGTCTCCGTCTTCTCCTTCGTCTTCCTCTCGTCTTCATCTGTCGGGCCCACTGCGTCTCGCGTATTTATTCACTTCAGTTTACTGGAGGCGAACGACTTCACGGCCATTGCCTCTTCTGTCACGTTGAAAAGATTATCGAAGATTCTTCTTAACGTCGGTCATTGGCTCTTGGAATGTAGGCGAGGGCCTTTGCTCACATGCGACCACTGAGAAACACGTGAGCCGGTCGGGCGATGCCCTGACGGCTGAATCGACAGCGCCCGCTTATGTGGAACTTGCTGACTTCACGGTCATTGTCTCTGCTGTTCGGCCCGCTGTGTGCCAGTATGTAACTCTCCAAACTAAACCAAGTTTTCCATTTATATTCTAATTTCTAGTTCACTTTGATTTCACTAATTTATTTACTTAAGTACCACTCAACATTCCTCCACCCTTCGGAGAAATTCGCCCTCGAATTTACTACTCAACATTCCTCCACTCATCACACGGAAAAAACACAAGCACTGAAAACTCTCGACTTACACATGCGTCACATTAAGTATGTTGAAAATACTGTATCACTTTATAAAAGCCCTGTGCGCTCATGAATCACATAGTTTACACATAAATGGTTATAATAAGTGTAACAAATCTTGATGAGAATGAATAAACAGAAATAGATTTTTCACTTAGAAAATTACATAGCAACAGCTGTTTAATCTACCCTATACTAATGCAAGAATAACTATTCTACAGTATTGTTTATTTTAACATAAGACTGTTTAGTAAAGAGTGAAGTACAATAAACAAAATTAATACACTAATGCTCAAAAGTAACCATTGAAGTACATCAGTTAAGAGTGTGGTATCCAGTTAACAGGGATTTGATGAAGTGGTATATTATTATTTGGCTTATATTTTCGTCTTAAATAAAAGAGAACTGTACAAAGCAGAAACACCAACACAAAGGTTCCAGATATACCCGTTCCTAGCATTATAATTTTAGTTTTGTGTTCACCTTTTAATTTTAAGACATGTTGCATTATAACATTGGCATCAATTTTGTCTTGCTGTGAGTTTATGAACGTATCTAATGACTTCAGAAGGGAACTGTCAAGGGAGTCATTGAGGTAGGACAGGTTTTGTGTAGGAAATGCTTTGCATGGCGTTTTCTGAAAAAAGCAAACAACATGGTTATGGACCTACGAACCTAGTAAAAACAAAAATAAAGAAAAGAGGAAATATATTGTTAGCTACAAGATCTACATGTTTCTACGTTCAACTTTTTTTTCTTTTTTTTTTTTAAAAATAAACCATTATCATTTATTAATTATTTACATATGTATACTATCCACAGTCTACTGAGATTCCACTAGGACATTCGCACTCTTGGTCGCAGATTGTACTCGTATGGTGCCATGTCTGTATGTTGTGCTGGCGTGGCCACTCTTTTTCCTCTTCGTGAACTTCCTCCACCCTTCGGAAAAGCAGACACTATTGTTGAAGGAATTACATCTGGAGCGCCCTTAAAAGGTTTTAAACGACTGACATGCACAACAGTAGTTCTGGTGGGCAGTTGCAATTTAACGTTGACTGGTGACGTGATCTCAATAATTTGATAAGGACCTCTGTAGTTTGTTACAAATTTCTTTGTTTTTCCTTTCGCAACGTATGGAGTTAAAAGCATAACCCACTGACCGATTTTGTAATTTGGATATTTAGCTTGGGTATTACCTAATCTTTCCTGTCGTTCCAAAGCCTTTGTATTAGAGTTTTGAACCTTTTTCCATACATCCTTCATCATTCGACTGAAATCTCTTACTGTTTCTCCGACTTTTCCGTTTTTCTGCCTGATTACATCAAAAGGGGACGGCATTTTTCTCCCATAAACCACTTCATAAGGTGACATGCCAGTTGCTTCATGCGTTTTGGCGTTGTATACCGACACGATTATTGGTAAATACGTATCCCAATTAGAATGTTGTTCGTTAATATAATAACTAAGCATCTGGCCAATTGTCCTATGAACTCTTTCTGTGCGTCCGTTGCACTGAGGGTGTAACGGAGTTGTGCGTAATTTGCGTATTTTTAGTAAGTGGCATAGCTGTTTCATTAGTTCAGACATAAAATTAGATCCCTGATCTGTGATAATAGCGGTACGCCAAATTTAAGTATCCAATTGTTAACTAGAGTTTGGCCAACTGTATTTGCTTGCTGATCTGGGAGACTCACCATAGCTAGATAGCGTGAAAAGTGATCTATAATTGTAAGAACATACTTATTACCAGCAGGTGTTTTATGAAATGGCCGGTAGAGATCCAGTCCACAGATTTGAAATGGACATGAAGCCTCGGGGAGCCTCTGTAAGGGTATTTTTGAACGAGAATGTTCAGCTCGTTGTGCGCACGCAATGCAATTACGAACGTACTGCGCAACATCCTGCCTTCTGGTTTGCCACCAAAATCGCTCTGCTACACGTCTTCCGGTTGTCCGCTGTCCACCGTGTCCTGCAAGGGTATGATCGTGGGCCTCTGCCATTATTTCTTGTCTAAGGTGTTGGGGAACAACAATTCGCGTTCCAAGTTTTGTTTTACGGCATAATACACCATCTTCAAAGCAAAATTGTTTTTGAGATGCGTATTTTTTGCATTCTGTATCCTCATCTTGTGCCTTTCTCCAGTCCTCAGTATCTCGGCCTGTTGCTTCCAAAAGTGCTATTTTCCGACTTAGACAATCTGCATTCGTGTGTTTTTTGCCTGGTTTATGGATAACTTCGAAATCCATTTCGGAAAGACATAGGGCCCAACGCGTGAGACGACTAGATGGATCCTTTAACCCAAGCAACCATTTTAAAGCTGTGTGGTCTGTAATGACCTTGAATTTCCTACCATACAAGTAGCATTTAAAGTATTTGATACCATAAATAACACTTAACAATTCTTTCTCTGTTGTGGAATAATTTCTTTCTGCTGTTGTTAGTTGTCTCGAAGCGTAGGCTATGGGGTGTTCCGCACCATTACTATTCTGACTCAAAACAACTCCTACTGAATGACCACTTGCGTCACAGGATAAAATAAATTCCTTATTATAATCTGGGTAGGCTAATACTGGACTGTGTGTTAACTTATCTTTAAGGGTTTGAAATGCTGATTCACAATCTTCAGACCAATGAAATTTTGCACCCTTTTTCAATAATTGGGTTAAGGGTCGGGCAATTTCAGCAAAATTTTGAACATATTTTCGGTAATACGATGCGAGACCAATGAAACTTTGTACTTCCTTAACGCGTTGTGGTGTTGGGAAGTCCTTAACTGCCGAAATTAATCGAGGATCTGTTCTAATTCCTTTTTCACTAATGACGTGCCCTAGGTATGTAACCTCTGTCAATGCAAAATTACATTTTTCCATATTTAATGTTAATTTAGCTTTTCTAAGTCTCTGAAAAACATTACGCAGACGCACAGCATGTTCATTAATGTCTTTGGAGAATACAATAATATCGTCTAGATATACACAACATTGCTGAGTTTTTAGTCCTCGCAATACTCCATCGAGTAGTCTTTGAAAAGTTGCTGGTGCATTTTTCAAACCGAAAGGCATTCTTTTAAATTGCCAGTGGCCTCCAGGGGTAGAAAATGCTGTTTTATGCCTATCTTCAGGTGCAACTTCCAATTGATGATATCCGCTACGTAAATCGATTGTTGAAAAGTATTTACTGTTACCCAAACTGTCAATGATATCTGTAATGTTTGGAAGAGGATAAACATCTGAGATAGTTTGTTTGTTAAGGTGTCTGTAGTCACAACAAAATCTATATCGTTTCGTACCGTTGGGAGACTTCTTTGGAATAATTACAATATTTGAATTATAAGGCGAATCAGAATATTCTATGATTCCATCTTTTAGATGCTGTTCTAAAAATTCATCCAGTACTGGCTGTAAGTGATGCGCAACTCCATAAGGCTTTCTATAAACTGGGGGGCTATTTCCTGTTGGGATCCTATCCTGTGTGATATCTGTTGCTGGCAGTGGACCTTCTGCATTAAATAAATCTTGGAACTCAACTAAAACTGCTTCTATCGTGTCTCTATCCTTTCCTTTCAAATGCTCAATCTTCTGGCGCAATGCGGTTTTATAGGCGTCTGGTTTCTGACCATCATTAATATCTGACCAAATGAAATCTTCTTCTCCAAAAGTACTGACTGTAGCTACTAATATTCCCTTATGCAACTCTTTGTCCTCCACTCCGAAATTGTCAATATGTACCGGTACTTTTCTTTCTCCCTCAACGTCTTGAACCCGTACAACACTTCTACGTACAAAACAATGTGATACATCTAATTCCTCATTTTCCTCTAGTGGCTCTATTAGACATATTGTATCTGTAGGTACCTCGGGGTCAACGGTCATCCAGAGAAGTTTTCCTGAGCCAGATGGTATATGATCCCGCGAATCAACCTTCAAGGACGTTGCACGCAGTGTAGTTGATTTCGCCTTCCGGTTGGGGAAATCTTGCGGCAGCGGGCCCTTTGCAGCGGTGTCACCTAGCTGAAACACTATTCCGCTAAGTTCTACAGTTTGCTGTCTGAGGTCGATTTTAGCGTGATGTTTATTCAGGAAATCCAACCCTAGGATCGCGTCGTACCCGTCATTTATCTTTGTTACCACTTCTACATCTTCTCGAAATTGTACACCGTGAATATAGAAAATCAATGATGTACATCCTAATGACTTCACTGTACCTCCTCCTACTCCACTCAATCTATACCTTGGAAGGTCATATTTCTTTTCTCCAATACATTCATTACTCACTATTGATACGTTTGCGCCTGTATCCACCAGTATCCTTGCCTCTTTATCCCGTATGGTAGCAGATAACCAGCACTCCGCCTTCACATTCGCCTTAATGGCATGAAATTTTATTGGGAACGCCTGGCGGCGGTTCCGACATTCCCGTTTGAGTTTAACTGATTTCTATTTCCAAAAACTTTCTTAGACCTGCATTCCTTGAATGTGTGACCTATTCTTTGACAATTAGTGCATTGAGGTTGTCTGCAGTTTTTTGCTATATGGCCCTGTCGATCGCACCTAAAACATCGTACTCCTGCTGAAAATACATTTCGCTTCTCCTTGTATCTGGTGGCAAAGTCAATTTCTTCAAAAGCTGTCGCCACAGATACAGCTTCTGCTAAACTTTTAGGAAACTCTGCCCTGACACGACGGCACGTTTCAGGAGGTAACCCACGTAAAAATGTGTCCAGAGCTCTATTTTCTGCCTCTTGTAAAATAACTCTATTTGCTTCATCACTAGTTGTCAACTGATAGGTGTTAATATTAACTTTTCTAATCCTATCTACAAAGCTTTCTAACGACTCGTTTTGCCTCTGAGTGATAGTGTTTAACTGTTCCCTATAAAATCTACAGCTGTTCTGTTTTTGAAAACGTTTAAGTAATCCTTTCTTCAATTCCTCAAATGTTGGAGCATTCCGTAATTCTTCATGGTATAATACGTGTGCTTTAGCCTCTCCTAGCAATCTTAACTTTGTCATTTGTAAGAGCTGTTCATCTGACCATGATCCTAACTTTGCAGCTGCTACTAAATCATCAAAAAAGGCTGTTATGTCTTCGCCAGGTTTACCTGAAAAAGGAGTTACTAAGGCTGCTGCTGAGGAATCTAGGGTGGGAGGGACTGAACTGGTTTGCCTAACCTCACACAACTGTTTAAATAATGCATTATTATCATTTTTAAGCTGTGCTATTTGATTAACTAAGCTCTGAATAGCTTCCTCAGTAGAAACCGCTTGTGGTGCTGACTCTGACTTTGTACGATTTCGTGTCATCATTTTACAAACTGTTAGTTACACAATCTTACCACACTGAATGAAAAAGAAGTTTAAATATTTTCGACAAACTCTTAAAATTATGAGAGAGAATACACTTCTAAATAAAGAAAATATTACGACTGCTATGCAAACCTCTATCCTTTCACACATTAAACAATACTAACTGTGGGCCGTTAGTGACTGTCATTCACACCTCATATTGAGCCAAGGGTTTTTCTCTGACACCAAATGTAACAGTTCTGTGATTACTAAATGTGACACTTCTGTCACTCAATGTAACTGGGTTTCCTCTTTTGATGCTGTCAATTGTCAGGATGAGCATTCTAAAGCATTCTGTCAGGGTGAAAATATTAAATAAATTAACTTTTCTTTCTTAACAACATGTGGGCAGGGTGGGTTCTTCCTTGGCTCGGGAATGAGGTCGAATGAAACACCATTTTTACATAAGATAACTTTTATTGAAGTTTCGTACAATTGTATCTTACTGGGACGTTCTGGTTCGGAGAGCGGCAGCCGTGTCGTTTGCGTAGCCTTCTGCGGCGGCAGCGGCGGCGGCGGCGGCGGCGTCTGATTACGCGTAGCGGTGTGTATCTCTTGTCGCCGTCTCGCCCAGCTGACCGGAGACGCGCAGCGCGAGGTGGCCCGTTTAATTATTGCGAGCGACGTCGTGCATTGGATGGTGATACCTTGGATGTGGCGTCCCAGTGTCTCTCTTCTCTAAGCGGCCGCGTGTGTTGTGCGTCGACCAGCGGAGCGGCGCGGCGGGGGAAGGCCAGTGTCCCGGACTCGAACCACGGACTCCCGCTTGCCAGTCTTCGGCTGTCAGGTCTTCATCCCAGCTCACAGGTGACTGCTGAAGTGAGGCCGTCTCCTTCCCGTCCTCACGAGTCACCTGGGTATGTAAAATCAGACTTCAAAACACCTTTTAACTTCTGTCTTCTGGCGCTGAGGCTGCTGCTTGCTATTCCATTACAGCGGCGGACTCGGTGCGTCTGTGCATGATGTAGTCTCTTCTTGCATGACGGTCTTCAGCACCGAAACTGACTTAAAACAACTGCTACGCTTCTTCTTCGTCTTCTTCGTCGCTCGTCTCCGTCTTCGTCTCTGTCTTCGCCTTCGTCTTCCTCTCGTCTTCATCTGTCGGGCCCACTGCGTCTCGCGTATTTATTCACTTCAGTTTACTGGAGGTGAACGACTTCACGGCCATTGCCTCTTCTGTCACGTTGAAAAGATTATCGAAGATTCTTCTTAACGTCGGTCATTGGCTCTTGGAATGTAGGCGAGACCTTTGCTCACATGCGACCACTGAGAAACACGTGAGCCGGTCGGGCGATGCCCTGACGGCTGAATCGACAGCGCCCGCTTATGTGGAACTTGCTGACTTCACGGTCATTGTCTCTGCTGTTCGGCCCGCTGTGTGCCAGTATGTAACTCTCCAAACTAAACCAAGTTTTCCATTTGTATTCTAATTTCTAGTTCACTTTGATTTCACTAATTTATTTACTTAAGTACCACTCAACAAGTCATTCGGGGACGAGTTACCAAATTGTGAACTGCCAATGTAAAAGTTGTATATTGTGCTGGTTCCGAGAGGGGCTATTACTGATGTTTTCCAATGCCTGGAACTATTCTGGAATTGGTATCTATCATCGCCACCAAGAAATGACAGAGTCCAGCAGTTCTACCTGCAAATCCAGCTACTAACATGCAATCGCCGGCACATTGCGCAATCACTGTAACGAAACACTATAATAATGTACAGTGAAGGATCAGATTATTGGATGTATTAGTGTGCTCAAATATAAGGTAATTTATAGATGAATTTATGTACCTACCTTGATTTTTTTCCTTATCATAACACCTCTCAGGTTCCTCTCCGTTTGAATTAGTGATTGCCGTGTGTCGTTCCAGAAAGAACATTAAAGCCCAGTGCTTTGCTAATTAATGCGTCTTGAACATAGTAAAAAAAAAGTTAATGTGGCAAGAGACTGAGTTAAAGTAAATGATGCTTGCTGAAAATAATTTTCCTATTAAAACTCCTTATTAATGTGTTGTTGCCAACTTCAAAATTAAAAGTTCTTAAGACTGAGGCTTGTAAGGTCTTGCTTAGTAAATGATCACATTGCTGCTTGTTGTAAGTCGCAAAAGGTGAGTCAGTATCTTACAAATATGTTAATTTTGTGTCTCACTGCAGTAAAAGTGGGTAACTGCAATGGTGGAAAGTTATATACTCATGCTTGCTAAGCACTTGTTCCTTTTGGGTATTGAAAGTTCATATTGACAGTGTAATAGGATCCACAGGTTATCCTCTATGCTCATGATAAATAACAATTAATAGAAATACCACCATTTATGAAAACAATAATTTCTTTATTCAAAAGACAGTGAGAAGTAACCTGTTAGTGAATTCCAATTAACTTTCATTCTAAATAGACTAGTATTTAGTTGAAAGAGACTTAACCTGTGATCAGTTCATAATTTTGTAGTGAATTACATTTACAATTTTATGTCAACAAAGAAAATGTGTGAGAAGTAAAAGTGTGTATTGTTATCTGTTATATTTATGCAAATAGTTTGTTCTGATCTGTCAGCTCCACCCTTAACCTGAACACACTGTATTCAGGTGCCAGTGTTCATTGCACTCTCGTGTGGCAATGTATAGGTTGCGTTTGTCCGTTACAGTTACTCATACCTATTTTCTTAAACAAGAATATTAATCATTCTCTTGCCTAATTAGGCTGGCAATCGTTTTCTTTATTCTTTAAACAGTGTAGCTAGATAGAATATTATTATCGTGGCGCCCTCCATCGGTAATGCTGAAATTCAATATGGCGTTGGCGCACCCTTAGCCTTGATGACAGCTTCCACTCCCGCAGGCATACATTCAGACAGGTGCTGGAAGGTTTTTTGGGGAATGGCAGCCCATTATTCACGGAGTGCTGCACTGAGGAGAGGTATCGATTACTGTCGGACGGCCTTGCACGAAGTTGAAGTTACAAAACATCCCAAAGATATTCTATAGGACTCAGGTCAGATCTCTGTTCGGGCCAGTCCATTACAGGGACATTACTGTCGTGTAACCACTTCGCCACAAGCCTAGCCTTAAGAACAGGTGCTCGATCGTGTTGAAAGATGCAATAGCCATCCCCGAATTGGTATTCGAGGTCTTCGATAGTGAAAAACAAGAAGGTGCTTAAGACGTCAATGTAGGCCTATGCTGTAATAGTGCCACCCAAACCAAAAGGGTGTGCAAGCCCTCTCCATGAAAAACACAACCACCCCATAACACCACCACATCCGAATTTTACTGTTGGCATTACACACGCAAGCAGATGACTTTCACCGGGCATTCGCCATACCCACACTCTGCCATCGGATCACCACATTGTGAACCGTGATTCGTCACTTCACGCAACATCCCCCCCCCCCCCCAATGTGTTTACGCTCCTCACACCAAGCGTGGCATCGTTTGCCATTTACCGGCGTGATGTGTGGCTTATGAGTAGCCGCTCGACCATGAAATCCAATTTTTCTCATCTCCTGCGTAACTGTCATAGTACTTGCAGTGGATCCTGATGCAGTTTGGAATCCCTGTGTGATAGTCTGGATAGATGTCTGCCTATGGCACATTACGACTCTCTTCAACTGTCGGTGGTCTCTGTCAGTCAACAGACAAAGTCGACCCGTACGCTTTTGTGCTGCACCTGTCCCATCACGTTTCCACTTCACTATCATATCGGAAAGAGTGAACCTAGGGATGCTTAGGATTGTGGAAATCTCGCATACAGACGCAAGACACAAAAAACAGCCAATCACCTGACTACGTTCGAAGTCCGTGAGTTCCGCGGAGCGCCCCATTCTGCTCTCTCAAGGCGTCTAATGACTACTGAGGTAGTATGGAGTACATGGCAGTAGGTGGCAGCACAATGCACGTAATACACTCCTGGAAATTGTAATAAGAACACCGTGAATTCATTGTCCTAGGAAGGGGAAACTTTATTGACACATTCCTGGGGTCAGATACATCACATGATCACACTGACAGATCCACAGGCACATAGACACAGGCAACAGAGCATGCACAATGTCGGCACTAGTACAGTGTATATCCACATTTCGCAGCAATGCAGGCTGCTATTCTCCCATGGAGACGATCGTAGCGATGCTGGATGTAGTCCTGTGGAACGGCTTGCCATGCCATTTCCACCTGGCGCCTCAGTTGGACCAGCGCTCGTGCTGGACGTGCAGACGGCGTGAGACGATGCTTCATCCAGTCCCAAACATGCTCAATGGGGGACAGATCCGGAGATCTTGCTGGCCAGGGTAGTTGACTTACACCTTCTAGAGCACGTTGGGTGGCACGGGATACATGCGGACGTGCATTGTCCTGTTGGAACAGCAAGTTCCCTTGCCGGTCTAGGAATGGTAGAACGATGGGTTCGATGACGGTTTGGATGTACCGTGCACTATTCAGTGTCCCCTCGACGATCACCATTGGTTTGCGGCCAGTGTAGGAGATCGCTCCCCACACCATGATGCCGGGTGTTGACCCTGTGTGCCTCGGTCGTATGCAGTCCTGATTGTGGCGCTCACCTGCACGGCGCCAAACACGCATACGACCATCATTGGCACCAAGGCAGAAGCGACTCTCATCGCTGAAGACGACACGTCTCCATTCGTCCCTCCATTCACGCCTGTCGCGACACCACTGGAGGCGGGCTGCACGATGTTGGGGCGTGAGCGGAAGACGGCCTAACGGTGTGCGGGACCGTAGCCCAGCTTCATGGAGACGGTTGCGAATGGTCCTCGCCGATACCCCAGGAGCAACAGTGTCCCTAATTTGCTGGGAAGTGGCGGTGCGGTCCCCTACGGCACTGCGTAGGATCCTACGGTCTTGGCGTGCATCCTTGCGTCGCTGCGGTCCGGTCCCAGGTCGACGGGCACGTGCACCTTCCGCCGACCACTGGCGACAACATCGATGTACTGTGGAGACCTCACGCCCCACGTGTTGAGCAATTCGGCGGTACGTCCACCCGGCCTCCCGCATGCCCACTATACGCCCTCGCTCAAAGTCCGTCAACTGCACATACGGTTCACGTCCACGCTGTCGCGGCATGCTACCAGTGTTAAAGACTGCGATGGAGCTCCGTATGCCACGGCAAACTGGCTGACACTGACGGCGGCGGTGCACAAATGCTGCGCAGCTAGCGCCATTCGACAGCCAACACCGCGGTTCCTGGTGTGTCCGCTGTGCCGTGCGTGTGATCATTGCTTGTACAGCCCTCTCGCAGTGTCCGGAGCAAGTATGGTGGGTCTGACACACCGGTGTCAATGTGTTCTTTTTTCCATTTCCAGGAGTGTATGAAAAAAGTATGTTTTTGCGAGTGTCCTGATACTTTTGATCACGTAGTGTATTTGCAGCCGTATCCGGTGATGCCGTGACCACCTTATGATCACTGATTTCCTGTTCTACGCTAAGATCGTCGTAAGGTTCAGGCCTGTTTGTCACTAGCACGTCTAAGATTTTATCACAGTGAGTGGGTTCCCAGATTAACTGCTAGAGGTTGTTTACTCGCAGGGTATGATTTATCTTTCCTTTCGTTGAGGTTTACTGTGTCTAACCGATGGGCTGCTCTTTCAGGATCTGGCGTATTTTATTTTATTATTTAATTTTGTGTCAGGATGCCCTTATGATGCCAAAGTCGTCAAGGTAACCAAAGATACAGATGTCTTACGCCCCACCTCTCGCTGAATCGTGTATGTGATCTAATTGAACAGTTCACGTGTTGTATTGCCTGCTGCGAAACTGATGGTTCAAAATGGTTCAAATGGCTCTAAGCACTATGGGACTTAACGTCTATGGTCATCAGTCCCCTAGAACTTAGAACTACTTAAACCTAACTAACCTAAGGACAGCACACAACACCCAGCCAGCACGAGGCAGAGAAAATCCCTGACCCCGCCGGGAATCGAACCCGGGATGCGAAACTGATGGCCAGCCCACCAAAACGAGCGTGAGAAACTGCCGAAAACCACGTTCGGAGTGGCATTTGTGCCCTACAGCTCATTGACCTGTTTCGCAATCTAGCGTGGTGTTCGTTACGGTCTACAACCAGGTCACACGCAGAGTACGAAAGAAGTTGCCAAACCTCACTAGAAAATAAAAGTCTGCGTGTGAATTTGCCTGACACACTGTACAGTAAGGCGGAGAAGTGCAAGTAGATGATAGGCCGGCCTGCAGCAAAACTACTGTAAACAGAATATAGTTAACAAATACAATACTGTGCGCCAACAGAATTCACTTGCCACGTTTCAAAATAGACCCAGTATGTTGTAATATAGGTCAGTCTAAATATTCTAAAATTTAAGCTCTTCAAAACGTGAATTATTTGATCCTGTTTTTGTCCAGTACCCACTCCTCTATGACTGTGGCTACCTTAGTAAAGCTGCTGATTAGTATTATTCCTGGCAGCACTAGATCATTGGTTAACGAAGTTAAAAAATGTCCATGTTTGTGCTGTACACCCAGAATGAAATTTATGTTTTTTATAACTGATCGAAGGTGGGCTCCGCTCAGTCAGTGATAACTATTAAGTCAGTAATTCGTGACACACACACAGAAACCGTCGGAGAGGGGCAACAAATATTTGTGAACAAGATAGGCCCTTATCCCACTGTAGCAACACATGATGATTCTCCACAAAGTTTTATTGACAATGTCCACCAACAGCCGATCCGTTGTGGTTCGTAACTGTTCCTTATTCTACATCTACATCAATACTCTTCAAGGCATATTTTGCTGCGTTGTGGACGGTACTTTGTGCACCACTGCCCCTTTCCAGTTCCAGTCGCGAATAGTGCATGGGAAGGGCGATTGGTGGTAAGCCCCCACGTGAGCCCGATTGTCTTTAATCTTGAGTTCCTGGACGTATCGCGAGATACACGCAGAGGGAAGCAATACATCTTCTGCGTTCTGTCTAGACACTGTACAGTAAACGACACACTAATTACTGAAGTTATTTACAGTAGTTATTACCCAGTGGTGCTTCCACCTTGTACTGGGGCGCTATAACTTGCACGACTCCACAAACAATTTGAAAGTTGTCCCAGTTCTCAAGACCCGCTGAAAATGCGCCAAGAGCGAACAATGGCCGAGAGTTCTCTTCCGCACAGAGAGTCCTCTTACAGCTTCCAGAGGCACTAAAGCCGACCTGCATAATGAATGCAAATGAACGAAAATACCAATCATTTCTGCTGAAGTCTCTCTAAACGTAAATTACTTCGATCTCAATTCGAAGTGAAATTAGGGTTTGGACCATACACGTGAGAAGATGACGTAAACTGACTTCTCATAAAACGCGAGTGCACGGACGGTATTCCTACAAACCCTGAAATTAACGACTATGAAAACAAACCTAAAAATACTGTCGCATCCTTGCCGACAAACGGAGTGGAAGTACATTCTTACTGAAAGCTGTTCTTACTATCTTTATATATCTTGAGCTCAGTCCGATAACAAATGTCACTGTAAATCGTCTGCATTAGTTACAATGTCGCTGAGTTTGTATGTTACCAGCTGCTCACATCCCATTTTAGGATTATGTAGTCGTAGTTCATACAGTTTCAGAAGGTCGTAGTATAGGGTCTTGTGTAAGGAAAAAAGTCATCCAGCATGTTGTTTCATAAAGTTTAGCGAGTAGCCGTGTACCGCAAGTCTCTAGAGGAAAGGAAGGTTCCAAATGATTGGAAAAGAGCACAGGTAGTCCCAGTCTTCAAGAAGGGTCGTTGAGCAGATGCGCAAAACTATAGACCTATATCTCTGACGTCGATCTGTTGTAGAATTTTAGAACATGTTTTTTGCTCGAGTATCATGTCGTTTTTGGAAACTCAGAATCTACTATGTCGGAATCAACATGGATTCCGGAAACAGCGATCGTGTGAGACCCAACTCGCTCTATTTGTTCATGAGACCCAGAAAATATTAGATACAGGCTCCCAGGTAGATGCTATTTTTCTTGACTTCCGGAAGGCGTTCGATACAGTTCCGCACTGTCGCCTGATAAACAAAGTAAGAGCCTACGGAATATCAGACCAGCTGTGTGGCTGGATTGAAGAGTTTTTAGCAAACAGAACGCAGCATGTTGTTATCAACGGAGAGACGTCTACAGACGTTAAAGTAACCTCTGGCGTGCCACAGGGGAGTGTTATGGGATCATTGCTTTTCACAATATATATAAATGACCTAGTAGATAGTGTCGGAAGTTCCACGCGGCTTTTCGCGGATGATGCTGTAGTATCCAGAGATGTTGCAGCATTAGAAAATTGTAGCGAAATGCAGGAAGATCTGCAGCGGATAGGCACTTGGTGCAGGGAGTGGCAACTGACCCTTAACATAGACAAATGTAATGTATTGAGAATACATAGAAAGAAGGATCCTTTATTGTATGATTATATGATAGCGGAACAAACACTGGTAGCAGTTACTTCTGTAAAATATCTGGGAGTATGCGTGCGCAACGATTTGAAGTGGAATGATCATATAAAATTAATTGTTGGTAAGGCGGGTACCAGGTTGAAATTCATAAGAAGAGTCCTTAGAAAATGTAGTCCATCAACAAAGGAGGTGGCTTACAAAACACTCGTTCGACCTATACTTGAGTATTGCTCATCAGTGTGGGATCCGCACCAGATCGGGTTGACGGAGGAGATAGAGAAGATCCAAAGAAGAACGGCGCGTTTCGTCACAGGGTTATTTGGTAACCGTGATAGCGTTACGGAGATGTTTAACAAACTCAAGTGGCAGACTCTGCAAGAGAGGCGCTCTGCATCGCGGTGTAGCTTGCTCGCCAGGTTTCGAGAGGGTGCGTTTCTGGATGAGGTATCGAATATATTGCTTCCCCCTACTTATACCTCCCGAGGAGATCACGAATGTAAAATTAGAGAGATTAGAGCGCGCACAGAGGCTTTCAGACAGTCGTTCTTCTCGCGAACCATACGCGACTGGAACAGGAAAGGGAGGTAATGACAGTGGCACGTAAAGTGCCCTCCGCCACACACCGTTGGGTGGCTTGCGGAGTATAAATGTAGATGTAGATGTAGATCATCATCACCCGGTTCACTGACACCATCACTCTGTTTTCACCATTTAACTGTGTAGAATTTCGGAAGATAAAATTTCTACGTTTTGAGAGGAGTCATATACTGCTGCCACCTCGCCATGTTGGGGTAAATAATCCAACAATTGTAAAATGAAAATGTGGCTGCCACAAAGAGTCACGTGTAGCCGCTAACTGACACAAGCTATACTTGCAATTTTCTGTCTCTACACACCGTTTGAAAAGGTCTATGGAGTATAAACAACTTTTTTTTTCTTTTAGCCGTTATATTTAGTAATACATGTCATTATACTGAAAATTTACAAGTAAATATTGCTGAACATAAATTTCTCAATGTATCTTCATCAATCTTTCCTGTATGAGAGCCAGTTGCCACTTTCGAAACTGCACAATAGAGGGTGAATTTGTTGATGAGCCAGCATGGCTGGTGGGTTGGCTTTCTTGTGGTAGCACATGATTACAACATTTAAATTAACGTATGAACCGTATCAACTTTAAGTGCAGAGTAGAGATAGAAAAGGAGGGAGTAAATACGTTGAGGGTTGCATACATTAGACATCAAGGTCTGCACTACATCAGCAGTGCAGTACTGTCTTCTTCCTTCACCGATCGAGGTGGCGCAGTAGTTAGCACACTGGACTCGCATTCGGGAGGACGACGGTTAAAACCCAAGCCCAACTATCCTGATTTAGGGTTTCCGTGATTTCCCTAAATGGCTTCATGGTAATGTCGGGATGGTTCCTTTGAAATGGCACGACCGATTTCCTTCCCTATCCTTCCCTATTCCAAGAGACCGATGATCTCGCTGGTTGGTCCCCTGCCCCAAATCAACCACCATCTTCTTCCACTGTAGTTTCACGAGCAAGACGAGTGTGAGTGCGGTGGCATTCAGGTCAGTTCCGAGTCGTAGACTCGTTCTCGGTTACTGTAGCGAGCAGGGGTATGAGGTTAGTCGTGACTTAGTAGGGAAGTTGAACGCCCGAGCTCGCTATACAAACACAGCACTGACAGGATGATATTACCGACTGTCGGTGATGAAGCCGGCCGCTGCGGCCGAGCGGTTCTAGGCACTTCAGTCCGGAGCCGCGCTGTTGCTAAGGTCGCAGGTTCGAATCCTGCCTCGGGCATGGATGTGTGTGACGTCCTTAGGTTAGTTAGTTTTAAGTAGTTGTAAGTCTAGGGGACTGATGACCTCAGGTGTTAAGTCCCATAGTGCTTAGAGCCATTTGAACCATTTGTCGGTGACGAAGCTGTATTGCGTCAGGCTGTGGAGGGTGCAAGCCGAAAATGAACTGACGCATGTAAAAAATTGCAAAAGAGCTCCATTAAAGGGAGACTGATGTCTGGAAAAAAGTCAATCCTGGAGACTACCCTTTAGACGAAAAAGATACAATGTTAGTCCAATGCAAGCGAAATCGTTGTATTCTTGTTTATTCGACCTCCATAATGAGAAAACTTGTGGCTCCATCAAACAAATACTGGGTACAGAGTAACCTCGCTGTTTTGTTCCTGCGACCGAAAAAGCTCGCTAATTAGGTATTCTTTTAGTCATTGCAGCTTGCGTTTACAGGCCAATAGCGAATCGTGTGAATTATCATTCCTTTCTGTAATAGTTTCGGGGATTGCTGTGAATTTATTTTAATAATTAGTCTCCGTTTAGAATACACGGTTCATCATCGCGACCTGTTTTCGTGCATTGTCGTCACAAATGGCTGACACGCATCTGGTATGCGGGTCTGTGAATGGAAATGGACGAGTTGCAGAGAGAGGGTATCGACAATGTTTTCCCACCCGACGGGTCCCAAAATACCAAATATTCAGATGTCTGACTCGCTTGCTGCCTGAAACAGGCTCTTTCCGTGCAAGTATGCATGGTACATGTCGAAATCCAACAATGCCAGCTCCGGAAAGGCAAGACGAGATTCTGCGACACATGGAAGACACGCTATCTACAAGTAGTCGATATGCTGCACACATCTTTGGCGTCATCTTCATCGCGTGGCAGTGCCAGCAGCTAAAGATCTTACCCAGCGCGTGCAGTTGTCTCAGAACTTCTTACAACAAACACCCCTGCTTCCATTATTTCCGGCAGAAGCTCTGTACACCTACGAGACTTTTTCAGTATTTGCGATTTTCATGTCTGGCCACATGTACTCGACGTCATGCTTATCAACAGCTATTCAGTGTTAGTGTGTGGACCGGGATTCATTGTGATAGGTTAACTGGACCATAAATGCTTCTATTCTGCCTCAAGCGACGAAAATATCGCATCTTCATTGAACATGTGTTGCTAGAACTGCTGGTGGAGGTATCTCCCTGGATGTCTTCCTCTGCGGACATAATCAGGAAACAGGAGAAGATCGCTACTGGTCCGCTGCGGAATTGCCAGAAATCTTCGAACGGTAGCGGCAATCAATGGTCCGACGTATTACTACGTGTACGCAAGCAAACGGTTGCTCATTAAAGCAGTTCCATTGAAAGCCATTGTTGTAATTAGGATGTTAAACTACCATATGTGTAAATCGCCCCTATGTCAAGATGTGCCGTTAGGGGCCGTTTGCACAATAACTTAATATGTCTTGATGTTCCGTACCTCATGTATTAATTTGAACGAATAGTTCTGGAATGCCATGTATAATAATCGTCATGCCCAACGGTTGGTAACTTAGCGGAAATGTCCCGAGTCTCGGTTATGTTCGCGCACTGGTGTACTCGCTCTCGTTTCTACGCTGGTTGAGTCCACTTGTACCCGTCAAGACACAAGCGAAAAGATCACGGCTGTAGCTGCCCATTGTCGAGTCTCCCAGAGTACAGAGGCATCGAGTTCAGAAATGAGGACATCGGACAGGCTGGCGAGATTCAACCGAGTATATGCAGATACACTATTGGAAATTGAAATAAGAACACCGTGAATTCATTGTCCCAGGAAGTGGAAACTTTATTGACACATACCTGGGGTCAGATACGTCACATGATCACACTGACAGAACCACTGGCACATAGACACAGGCAACAGACCATGCACAATGTCGGCACTAGTACAGTGTATATCCACCTTTCGCAGCAATGCAGGCTGCTATTCTCCCATGGAGACGATCGTAGAGATGCTGGATGTAGTGCTGTGGAACGGCTTGCCATGCCATTTCCACCTGGCGCCTCAGTTGGACCAGCGTTCGTGCTGGACGTGCAGACGGCGTGAGACGACGCTTCATCCAGTCCCAAACATGCTCAATGGGGGACAGATCCGGAGATCTTGCTGGCCAGGGTAGTTGACTTACACCTTCTAGAGCACGTTGGGTGGCACGGGGTACATGCGGACGTGCATTGTTCTGTTGGAACAGCAAGTTCCCTTGCCGGTCTAGGAATGGTAGAACGATGGGTTCGATGACGGTTTGGATGTACCGTGCACTATTCAGTGTCCCCTCGACGATCACCAGTGGTGTACGGCCAGTGTAGGAGATCGCTCCCCACACCATGATGTCGGGTGTTGGCCCTGTGTGCCTCGGTCGTATGCAGTCCTGATTGTGGCGCTCACCTGCACGGCGCCAAACACGCATAAGACCATCATTGGCACCAAGGCAGAAGCGACTCTCATCGCTGAAGACGACACGTCTCCATTCGTCCCTCCATTCACGCCTGTCGCGACACCACTGGAGGCGGGCTGCACGATGTTGGGGCGTGAGCGGAAGACGGCCTAACGGTGTGCGGGACCGTAGCCCAGCTTCATGGAGACGGTTGCGAATGGTCCTCGCCGATACCCCAGGAGCAGCAGTGTCCCTAATTTGCTGGGAAGTGGCGGTGCGGTCCCCTACGGCACTGCGTAGGATCCTACGGTCTTGGCGTGCATCCGTGCGTCGCTGCGGTCCGGTCCCAGGTCGACGGGCACGTGCACCTTCCGCCGACCACTGGCGACAACATCGATGTACTGTGGAGACCTCACGCCCCACGTGTTGAGCAATTCGGCGGTACGTCCACCCGGCCTCCCGCATGCCCACTATACGCCCTCGCTCAAAGTCCGTCAACTGCACATACGGTTGACGTCCACGCTGTCGCGGCATGCTACCAGTGTTAAAGACTGCGATGGAGCTCCGTATGCCACGGCAAACTGGCTGACACTGACGGCGGCGGTGCACAAATGCTGCGCAGCTAGCGCCATTCGACGGCCAACACCGCGGTTCCTGGTGTGTCCGCTGTGCCGTGCGTGTGATCATTACTTGTACAGCCCTCTCGCAGTGTCCGGAGCAAGTATGGTGGCTCTGACACACCGGTGTCAATGTGTTCTTTTTTTCCATTTCCAGGAGTGTATTTTCTGATCTCTAATGCAGAAAGACGTGATTACTACTGACGAAACGATAAACAGTCTGGATGGACTAAGACATTTTTCGTGTGTGCAACGGACGCGTTTGTACGATAGCCAATTAGAACATCACATGGACTGTGCTCTGATCTGAATAAACCTTGAATTGTGTGTTGTTTTGCCCACTGTTGTTACACTGTTTCGCGGGTGACACGAAATAGGACATAGTATAAACAAATATACTACGTGAATCCTTCAGTTACAGTGTTTCTAACTGTGCATACTCTAAAAGTAAAATACTACATCCAGTTCCGGACTACAGTCGCGCCACTACGGGAGTGACATTACCTGGAACAAACGTGCAGGGTGACAAAAATTGAACTATATGAAAAAACTTGAATTAGTTACAAAATACGGCGTGCACACACTTTATTCAACACGTAAAATTCACTACAGATATTCTGATTTAAATTATGCGCCTGCCATCATTGGCGATGGTGTGGCGCAGACGAATGGCGAAATTCTGCATGACCCGCTGAAGTGTCGGGACATCGATGATGTCGATGACCTCCTGATTGGCTGTTTTCAGCTCAGCAATGGTTTCGGGGTTATTGCTTTACACCTTGTCTTTAATACGTCCCACAAAAGAAGTCGCATGTGATCAGATCCGGAGAATATGGCGGCCAATGGAGACCAATGCCGGTGGCGTCTGGGTACCGCAGAGCTAGAATGCGGTCCCCCGAATGCTCCTCCAGGACGTCAAACACTCTCCTGCTTCGATGGGGTCGAGATCCGTCTGGCGTGAACCACATCTTGTCGAAATCATGGTAACTTGGGATAATGGGGATGAAATCTGTAGTGGACTGACCCGACAGCCAATCCACTAGGACGGGTAGCCGAAAGGCACGCGTTTAAGCTCACGCAAGCTGGCGTGAGGTCTTGAAAATAACAAGGAATTATAGTAGCCAAAAATAGTACATAGCTTCTGGAATACTTAACTTTAATTCATAATTGGTGAACATCGGTCTGACGGTACAGGCATCCATAAATAAATAGCAAATGTGAATGGCGCCTTGTTGGGTAGTAGCAAATGACGTAGCTGAAGGCTATGCTAACCATCGTCTCGGCAAATGAGAGCGTATTTGTCAGTGTAGCTTCGCTAGCAAAGTCGGCTGTACAACTGGGGCAAGTGCTAGGACGTCTCACTAGACCTGCCGTGTGGCGGCGCTCGGTCTGCAATCACTGACAGTGGCGACACGCGGGTCCGACGTATACTAGCGGACCGCGGCCGATTTAAAGGCTACCACCTAGCAAGTGTGGTGTCTGGCGGTGACACCACAAAATCATCTCCCAAAACCTTCGCGTACCGTTGGGTAGATACCGTGTATCAAAGAATATCACACCGATTACTCCGTGCCTGAACATTACTGACCATATAGTCACCCGTTGTGGGAAAAGAGACTTCTAGATCGTGCTATGCGGATTCGCAGTCCCCCAGATGCGCCAGTGTTGCTTACTGCGGAACTCACCCAAATGAAAGTGGGCTACGTCGCTAAATCAAACCAAGCATGAACATACTAATTTCCATCTTGTCCCGCAGCCAACAGTGCAGTTTGAACGTCCAAAGGCAAACCATTCAGAAGTTATGACAATTTTATGTCACATAGTTCAGTAATTGTCACCCTATATAACGGCTCTGGGAGCTTTACTTTCCACGCAGAATCTTCAAATACCTGCATCGCCCGTCACAGTCGACACACTCTCTCACAACTCTGCAACGATGTGAGGTGCTGCTAAAGCGAAGATCTTTGGAAGAGATTGCTAACTGGTGGCAGTCTGACAAGTGCAATAGTTTTGTACTATGCTTTTACGTTTTAAAACCAAATGTTGTTCCACTTGTAATAATCAAAATCAGCATCTGCCCATATAATATACTGCACGTAAAGTCGAATATTATTATCGTCTCCCTTGTACAAATATTAAGTGACGATGACCCGAAAATCCGCCTGATGTGAAGTTCAATCGTGAAAAGAGAGTAGTTTTGACTGAATACTGTCTAAAAATGATAAAGATTGACAGCTCGGAACAAAAATTTCACTCGCCCAAATCAGAAATAGGCTTCGCAGTTTCCTTAGCCTCTTTGATACCCTAAAGTAATATCCTCGTTACGGAAGGCTGTGTCGCTCTGTGGTAGAATACTCGTGTATCATAGGTTGGTCTGGGTTAGATTCCTAGCCTGGTAATGTTTTAGGGTGAAGTGCATGTTACATGAGCATTTCCATGAAGTTTAAAATACATATCGACGAAGAAAGTTTAATTTCAAATGTTCACATTTTAATTTAAACAATGTTTGTGAAAACAATCATTCATGAAATTCGTTCATTAAGAATTTGTATTTGCAGTGGACTTTTGTGTGCGATATGTAAATATAAATAAGAAGGATTGCATTTGTCGTAGTAATGAGAATTAGAGATGAGTTAATTATCGTACGGTGGATGCGTCCGAAAGAAAACCCCTTTCAATTGGCTGTTGTGACTGCGGGTGCGTATTTTGGCAGTCGATGACAAGCTAGCAGCATTGAAAGAGATTGGAAAATTCAGTTACGATGCAGAAGTGGAGTGTACAAAACCGTGTCCGTGTGGAAGTGCTTTATACCGGAGCGAAGTAAACAGTAGCAACCCATCGATCTTTCTCCAAACTAAACGATCCCCGTCCAGTCACGTGGTATCAGCAGGACGGTGCAACTGGGCACACCGACCGTCTGTCTATGGGCGAACAGGGTGAACGGTTTCCTGGACGTTTCAGCTCCCGATTTGGTGATGTGGCTTGGCCGGTACTTTTATCCTACCTGCCAGCTCCCAGTGTCTTCCTTCGGGGTATCTTAAGTATACAGTCTAGTGTTCCGTCCACTCGTCTAGTATAGCGTGCCTAGGAAGCTGTATTCTCGGATAGCTAAACATCAATTCAAGCAAATCTTATTAATGCAGTTTATTACAGTAAACTGAATTGACAATACTTAATTTTGCCTTTTTACAAAGAGGTGTCGCAAGCAACTGGCGGCATGCAAATAATCAATATCCTTCGATGTATACAATTTCCATACACGCAAATTAATATACACTCCTGGAAATTGAAATAAGAACACCGTGAATTCATCGTCCCAGGAAGGGGAAACTTTATTGACACATTCCTGGGGTCAGATACATCACATGATCACACTGACAGAACCACAGGCACATAGACACAGGCAACAGAGCATGCACAATGTCGGCACTAGTACAGTTTATATCCACCTTTCGCAGCAATGCAGGCTGCTATTCTCCCATGGAGACGATCGTAGAGATGCTGGATGTAGTCCTGTGGAACGGCTTGCCATGCCATTTCCACCTGGCGCCTCAGTTGGACCAGCGTTCGTGCTGGACGTGCAGTCCGCGTGAGACGACGCTTCATCCAGTCCCAAACATGCTCAATGGGGGACAGATCCGGAGATCTTGCTGGCCAGGGTAGTTGACTTACACCTTCTAGAGCACGTTGGGTGGCACGGGATACGTGCGGACGTGCATTGTCCTGTTGGAAGAGCAAGTTCCCTTGCCGGTCTAGGAATGGTAGAACGATGGGTTCGATGACGGTTTGGATGTACCGTGCACTATTCAGTGTCCCCTCGACGATCACCAGTGGTGTACGGCCAGTGTAGGAGATCGCTACCCACACCATGATGCCGGGTGTTGCCCCTGTGTGCCTCGGTCGTATGCAGTCCTGATTGTGGCGCTCACCTGCACGGCGCCAAACACGCATACCATCATTGGCACCAAGGCAGAAGCGACTCTCATCGCTGAAGACGACACGTCTCCATTCGTCCCTCCATTCACGCCTGTCGCGACACCACTGGAGGCGGGCTGCACGATGTTGGGGCGTGAGCGGAAGACGGCCTAACGGTGTGCGGGACCGTAGCCCAGCTTCATGGAGACGGTTGCGAATGGTCCTCGCCGATACCCCAGGAGCAGCAGTGTCCCTAATTTGCTGGGAAGTGGCGGTGCG
The DNA here is from genome assembly GCF_023864275.1 of Schistocerca cancellata. Lineage (NCBI taxonomy): Eukaryota > Metazoa > Arthropoda > Insecta > Orthoptera > Acrididae > Schistocerca > Schistocerca cancellata. The sequence goes on along the minus strand of NC_064626.1, from coordinate 59,231,880 downwards.
GTCCCCTACGGCACTGCGTAGGATCCTACGGTCTTGGCGTGCATCCGTGCGTCGCTGCGGTCCGGTCCCAGGTCGACGGGCACGTGCACCTTCCGCCGACCACTGGCGACAACATCGATGTACTGTGGAGACCTCACGCCCCACGTGTTGAGCAATTCGGCGGTACGTCCACCCGGCCTCCCGCATGCCCACTATACGCCCTCGCTCAAAGTCCGTCAACTGCACATACGGTTCACGTCCACGCTGTCGCGGCATGCTACCAGTGTTAAAGACTGCGATGGAGCTCCGTATGCCACGGCAAACTGGCTGACACTGACGGCGGCGGTGCACAAATGCTGCGCAGCTAGCGCCATTCGACGGCCAACACCGCGGTTCCTGGTGTGTCCGCTGTGCCGTGCGTGTGATCATTACTTGTACAGCCCTCTCGCAGTGTCCGGAGCAAGTATGGTGGCTCTGACACACCGGTGTCAATGTGTTCTTTTTTTCCATTTCCAGGAGTGTATTTTCTGATCTCTAATGCAGAAAGACGTGATTACTACTGACGAAACGATAAACAGTCTGGATGGACTAAGACATTTTTCGTGTGTGCAACGGACGCGTTTGTACGATAGCCAATTAGAACATCACATGGACTGTGCTCTGATCTGAATAAACCTTGAATTGTGTGTTGTTTTGCCCACTGTTGTTACACTGTTTCGCGGGTGACACGAAATAGGACATAGTATAAACAAATATACTACGTGAATCCTTCAGTTACAGTGTTTCTAACTGTGCATACTCTAAAAGTAAAATACTACATCCAGTTCCGGACTACAGTCGCGCCACTACGGGAGTGACATTACCTGGAACAAACGTGCAGGGTGACAAAAATTGAACTATATGAAAAAACTTGAATTAGTTACAAAATACGGCGTGCACACACTTTATTCAACACGTAAAATTCACTACAGATATTCTGATTTAAATTATGCGCCTGCCATCATTGGCGATGGTGTGGCGCAGACGAATGGCGAAATTCTGCATGACCCGCTGAAGTGTCGGGACATCGATGATGTCGATGACCTCCTGATTGGCTGTTTTCAGCTCAGCAATGGTTTCGGGGTTATTGCTTTACACCTTGTCTTTAATACGTCCCACAAAAGAAGTCGCATGTGATCAGATCCGGAGAATATGGCGGCCAATGGAGACCAATGCCGGTGGCGTCTGGGTACCGCAGAGCTAGAATGCGGTCCCCCGAATGCTCCTCCAGGACGTCAAACACTCTCCTGCTTCGATGGGGTCGAGATCCGTCTGGCGTGAACCACATCTTGTCGAAATCATGGTAACTTGGGATAATGGGGATGAAATCTGTAGTGGACTGACCCGACAGCCAATCCACTAGGACGGGTAGCCGAAAGGCACGCGTTTAAGCTCACGCAAGCTGGCGTGAGGTCTTGAAAATAACAAGGAATTATAGTAGCCAAAAATAGTACATAGCTTCTGGAATACTTAACTTTAATTCATAATTGGTGAACATCGGTCTGACGGTACAGGCATCCATAAATAAATAGCAAATGTGAATGGCGCCTTGTTGGGTAGTAGCAAATGACGTAGCTGAAGGCTATGCTAACCATCGTCTCGGCAAATGAGAGCGTATTTGTCAGTGTAGCTTCGCTAGCAAAGTCGGCTGTACAACTGGGGCAAGTGCTAGGACGTCTCACTAGACCTGCCGTGTGGCGGCGCTCGGTCTGCAATCACTGACAGTGGCGACACGCGGGTCCGACGTATACTAGCGGACCGCGGCCGATTTAAAGGCTACCACCTAGCAAGTGTGGTGTCTGGCGGTGACACCACAAAATCATCTCCCAAAACCTTCGCGTACCGTTGGGTAGATACCGTGTATCAAAGAATATCACACCGATTACTCCGTGCCTGAACATTACTGACCATATAGTCACCCGTTGTGGGAAAAGAGACTTCTAGATCGTGCTATGCGGATTCGCAGTCCCCCAGATGCGCCAGTGTTGCTTACTGCGGAACTCACCCAAATGAAAGTGGGCTACGTCGCTAAATCAAACCAAGCATGAACATACTAATTTCCATCTTGTCCCGCAGCCAACAGTGCAGTTTGAACGTCCAAAGGCAAACCATTCAGAAGTTATGACAATTTTATGTCACATAGTTCAGTAATTGTCACCCTATATAACGGCTCTGGGAGCTTTACTTTCCACGCAGAATCTTCAAATACCTGCATCGCCCGTCACAGTCGACACACTCTCTCACAACTCTGCAACGATGTGAGGTGCTGCTAAAGCGAAGATCTTTGGAAGAGATTGCTAACTGGTGGCAGTCTGACAAGTGCAATAGTTTTGTACTATGCTTTTACGTTTTAAAACCAAATGTTGTTCCACTTGTAATAATCAAAATCAGCATCTGCCCATATAATATACTGCACGTAAAGTCGAATATTATTATCGTCTCCCTTGTACAAATATTAAGTGACGATGACCCGAAAATCCGCCTGATGTGAAGTTCAATCGTGAAAAGAGAGTAGTTTTGACTGAATACTGTCTAAAAATGATAAAGATTGACAGCTCGGAACAAAAATTTCACTCGCCCAAATCAGAAATAGGCTTCGCAGTTTCCTTAGCCTCTTTGATACCCTAAAGTAATATCCTCGTTACGGAAGGCTGTGTCGCTCTGTGGTAGAATACTCGTGTATCATAGGTTGGTCTGGGTTAGATTCCTAGCCTGGTAATGTTTTAGGGTGAAGTGCATGTTACATGAGCATTTCCATGAAGTTTAAAATACATATCGACGAAGAAAGTTTAATTTCAAATGTTCACATTTTAATTTAAACAATGTTTGTGAAAACAATCATTCATGAAATTCGTTCATTAAGAATTTGTATTTGCAGTGGACTTTTGTGTGCGATATGTAAATATAAATAAGAAGGATTGCATTTGTCGTAGTAATGAGAATTAGAGATGAGTTAATTATCGTACGGTGGATGCGTCCGAAAGAAAACCCCTTTCAATTGGCTGTTGTGACTGCGGGTGCGTATTTTGGCAGTCGATGACAAGCTAGCAGCATTGAAAGAGATTGGAAAATTCAGTTACGATGCAGAAGTGGAGTGTACAAAACCGTGTCCGTGTGGAAGTGCTTTATACCGGAGCGAAGTAAACAGTAGCAACCCATCGATCTTTCTCCAAACTAAACGATCCCCGTCCAGTCACGTGGTATCAGCAGGACGGTGCAACTGGGCACACCGACCGTCTGTCTATGGGCGAACAGGGTGAACGGTTTCCTGGACGTTTCAGCTCCCGATTTGGTGATGTGGCTTGGCCGGTACTTTTATCCTACCTGCCAGCTCCCAGTGTCTTCATTCGGGGTATCTTAAGTATACAGTCTAGTGTTCCGTCCACTCGTCTAGTATAGCGTGCCTAGGAAGCTGTATTCTCGGATAGCTAAACATCAATTCAAGCAAATCTTATTAATGCAGTTTATTACAGTAAACTGAATTGACAATACCTAATTTTGCCTTTTTACAAAGAGGTGTCGCAAGCAACTGGCGGCATGCAAATAATCAATATCCTTCGATGTATACAATTTCCATACACGCAAATTAATATACACTCCTGGAAATTGAAATAAGAACACCGTGAATTCATCGTCCCAGGAAGGGGAAACTTTATTGACACATTCCTGGGGTCAGATACATCACATGATCACACTGACAGAACCACAGGCACATAGACACAGGCAACAGAGCATGCACAATGTCGGCACTAGTACAGTTTATATCCACCTTTCGCAGCAATGCAGGCTGCTATTCTCCCATGGAGACGATCGTAGAGATGCTGGATGTAGTCCTGTGGAACGGCTTGCCATGCCATTTCCACCTGGCGCCTCAGTTGGACCAGCGTTCGTGCTGGACGTGCAGTCCGCGTGAGACGACGCTTCATCCAGTCCCAAACATGCTCAATGGGGGACAGATCCGGAGATCTTGCTGGCCAGGGTAGTTGACTTACACCTTCTAGAGCACGTTGGGTGGCACGGGATACGTGCGGACGTGCATTGTCCTGTTGGAAGAGCAAGTTCCCTTGCCGGTCTAGGAATGGTAGAACGATGGGTTCGATGACGGTTTGGATGTACCGTGCACTATTCAGTGTCCCCTCGACGATCACCAGTGGTGTACGGCCAGTGTAGGAGATCGCTACCCACACCATGATGCCGGGTGTTGCCCCTGTGTGCCTCGGTCGTATGCAGTCCTGATTGTGGCGCTCACCTGCACGGCGCCAAACACGCATACCATCATTGGCACCAAGGCAGAAGCGACTCTCATCGCTGAAGACGACACGTCTCCATTCGTCCCTCCATTCACGCCTGTCGCGACACCACTGGAGGCGGGCTGCACGATGTTGGGGCGTGAGCGGAAGACGGCCTAACGGTGTGCGGGACCGTAGCCCAGCTTCATGGAGACGGTTGCGAATGGTCCTCGCCGATACCCCAGGAGCAACAGTGTCCCCAATCTGCTGGGAAGTGGCGGTGCGGTCCCCTACGGCACTGCGTAGGATCCTACGGTCTTGGCGTGCATCCGTGCGTCGCTGCGGTCCGGTCCCAGGTCGACGGGCACGTGCACCTTCCGCCGACCACTGGCGACAACATCGATGTACTGTAGAGACCTCACGCCCCACGTGTTGAGCAATTCGGCGGTACGTCCACCCGGCCTCCCGCATGCCCACTATACGCCCTCGCTCAAGGTCCGTCAACTGCACATACGGTTCACGTCCACGCTGTCGCGGCATGCTACCAGTGTTAAAGACTGCGATGGAGCTCCGTATGCCACGGCAAACTGGCTGACACTGACGGCGGCGGTGCACAAATGCTGCGCAGCTAGCGCCATTCGACGGCCAACACCGCGGTTCCTGGTGTGTCCGCTGTGCCGTGCGTGTGATCATTGCTTGTACAGCCCTCTCGCAGTGTCCGGAGCAAGTATGGTGGTTCTGACACACCGGTGTCAATGTGTTCTTTTTTCCATTTCCAGGAGTGTACATCACAAATCGTTTGGAGCACAGCTCGTCTTCTAGTGCGCCTTCTGATGCGGCCGCAGCTACCTGGAGCGGCACTTATGTTCTCTCCGTATAGGGGCCGCTCCTGTCGTGATGTCGGATGTCGTCCTGGCCAGCGTTCCATTGGCTGACGTCGTCTCACAGCCTTTTCTGCTGAAGCGTTTCAGGTCGACCTGTCGGCGCATGATGTTACGCCGGAACACAAAGTGTTCGTAACTCGCCCAGGAAACCTCCAGCCGCTGGAGGCCAACATCGGTGGAGAAGTCGTCGGTATTCCCGTTGTTGTGCTGGAGAACAATTCGCGTAGCAACGTCGTAGCTCGTCAACGTGAGTGCTCCGATAAAGACGGTACTTATCTGAATAGTGTGATCTTGAAGAAGTGAGCGATGTATACCAAAAGAAACTCCAAAGTCTCAGTAACACATTTGTATTTGTACATTGTGAAGACCTGCGTTAAATTTTTTTTTAAACTGTTGAAAAGGGGCGTTCTTTTTGCCCCACCCCGTATTTGATGAGGTTTATAATCATATGAAGTAAGAATTCGAACTGAACGGAGAAAGACGAAAAAAATAATGAGCGAAATGAGGCTAAACTCAGTGATTACAGTCCCGAGGACTATTGATTTCTTTCCATCTTTATGCATTTTACACTTCACGGAAACTCCAGTTGAACATACACTACTTTAGAAGTCTGCATTGGTTTGGAATTGAACAAGAAATACTTTGAAAGCTTATTTTCTGGAAATTTTTCTAGAGTTACATCGAACTGCAACGGAAGATTGATATTTGATTCCTGAACTGCACGTACCGTAAATATAAATAATTAAAAAAAGCCAATCGCTATTGTTAGACCGGCGGTATTGTCAAAAACCGTAACAACAGCACTCTTACTCTCTCTTACTCTAATTCGCAGTGGGTTTTTGGCCTCGTCAGATCAATACACATAAATGAATTGTTTGCTGCGCATCGTATCCTACAATTTTTCTGTTAATCTGTAAAATTAACACACGCTCCCATGCATTCAATGCATTTGCTATGTCCAACAGACTCTAATTTCTCACGTAATAAATAATTTAAATTGCGGTATGGACAGATTTTCAAACTGCCTTTATACGGCAACCGTGTGAACCCATCATAAATATGTTTTGAAATTTTGTAAATACCAAAACAGTCTCTGTTCGCAAATATGTGGTTTATTCTATTGAGTACAGCAAATATTTGCTATCAGAGACCGTGCTGCCATTTAAAGAATAGCATAACAATGGATCGCAGTCTCGTCACTCCACTTCAAAGTGAGCTTAGCTGTGATTGGTCGAGAGCCGCAGCAGGCGCTGCATTCCAGTGTGACGTATGGTGTCCACGTGTTTGGGGCTGGAATGTTTACAGTGTTACGCGTGTTCCATAAAATAGGCGCTCCAGCTATTTGGAGTGACTGAGCTGATATACGGATGTACACATACTTATTATTCAACAAAATCCTTATAGGATCAGTATTTAACGTCAGAGAATGACGTTTATTCTATATAATCTGATTTTGCCTGTTTAGGTAAACGTACAGAGCGAGTAAGTGTCTACTATTTTGTTGATTTTGCATTGCAGATTAAATTTATTTCATTCCATTTACCTCAGAAACCAGCACAGGGAATTTATCACTCTGGATTAACACAATCAGGTCTGCACGTAACGGGACGGTTATTTGCACAGTACAGCAAGGGATTAGATCCTGCGAAACATCTTCGTGTGCAACACTTAGAGACTCTGTGATTTTCGACAGAGCTGCAAAACTGGAAGAAATCACAGAACTGCACTTTCGGCCATCCGATTCTGTTATACATTGTCTAGATAGGATTTAAGATTGTCTCCGTCATTCCTGCCACCAATCTGTTTCTTCGGTGTCCGACTCCACTTCTTGCCTGTAATTCAAAATTATTTTCAGGGGGTGGTCCATTGATAGTGACGGAACCAAATATCTCACGAAATAAGCATCAAACGAAAAAACTACAAAGAACGAAATACATCAAGCTTTAAGGGGGAAAACAGATGCCGCTATGGTTGGTCCGCTAGATGGCGCTGCCATAAGTCAAACGGATATCAACTGCGTTTTTTTAAATAGGAACCTCCAGTTTTATTACATATTCGTGTAGTACGTAAAGAAATATGAATGTTTTAGTTCGACCACTTTTTCGCTTTGCGATAGATGGTACAGTAATAGTCTCAAACGTATAAGTACAAGGTATCACTTAACATTACGCCAGTTCGGACGGTATTTGCTTCGTGATACAATACCCGTGTTAAAATGGACCGTTTACCAATTGCGGAATAGGTCGATATCGTTCTGATGTATGGCTATTGTGATCAAAATGCCCAACGGGCATGTGCTATGTATGCTGCTCGGTCTCCTGGACGACATCATCCACGTATCCGGACCGTTCGCCGGATAGCTACGTTACTTAAGGAAACAGGAAGTGTTCAGCCACATGTGAAACGTCAACCACGACCTGCAACAAATGATGATGCTCAAGTAGGAGTTTTAGCTGCTATCGCGGCTAATCCGCACATCAGTAGCAGACAAATTGCGCGAGAATCGGGAATCTCAAAAACGTCGGTGTTGAGGATGCTACAGCAACATCGATTGCACCCGTACCATGTTACTATGCACCAGGAATTGCATGGCGACGACTTTGAACGTCGTGTACATTTCTACCACTGGGCACAAGAGAAATTACGGGACGATGACAGATTTCTTGCACGCGTTCCATTTAGCCACGAAGCGTCATTCACCAACAGCGGTAACGTAAACCAGCATAATATGCACTATTGGGTAACGGAAAACCCACGATGGCTGCAAAAAATGGAACATCAGTGACCATGGCGGGTTAAAGTATGGTGCGGCTTTATGGGAGGAAGGATAATTAGCTCCCATTTTAACGATGGCAATCTAAATGGTCCAATGTATGCTGATTTCCTGCGTAATATTCTACCGATGTTACTATAAAGTGTTTCACTGCATGACAGAATGGCAATGTATTTCCAACATGATTGATGTCTGGCACATAGCTCGCGTGCGGTTGAAGCGGTATTGAATAGCATATTTCATGACAGGTGGATTGGTCGTCGAAGCATCATACCATGGCTTGCACGTTCACCGGATCTGACGTCCCAGGATTTCTTTCTGTGCGGAAAGATGATGGATATTAGCTATTGTGATGCACCGACAACGCCTGACAACATGCGTCAGCCCATTGTCAATGCAGGTGCGAACATTACGGAAGGCTAACTCCTCGCTGTTGAGAGGAATGTCATTACACTTTTTGCCAAATGCATTGAGGTTGACGGACATCATTTTGAGGATTTATTGCATTACTGTGGTATTTACAGGTAATCACGTTGTAACAGCATGCGTTCTCAGAAATGATAAGTTCACAAAGTTACACGTATCACACTGGCACAATCGAAATAAAATATTGAAACGTATCAACATTCTGTATTTTAAGTTAAAAAATCCACCTGTTACCAACTGTTCGTCTAAAATTGTTAGCTACATGTTTATGACTATTACAGCGCCATCTATCACAAAGCGAAAGAAGTGGCCCAACTGAAACATTAATATTTCTTTACGTACTACACGAATATGTAATAAAAATGGGGGTTCCTATTTTAAAAAAACGCAGTTGATATCCGTTTGACCTATGGCAGCGCCATCTAGCGGTCCAACCCCCTTCAAGCAAGACAAGTTTCGTTCTTTGTAGTTTTTTCGTTTGACGCTTATTTCGTGAGATATTGGCCTCCGTCACAATCAATGGACCACCCTGTATATGTGGTGTTGTTCTGTTGTTACAAATGGTCAGCCATGCGCGTGTTTACCCCACGCTCCAAGGAAATGTCATCACCTCGGCAATAGGGATGTGATATCTAAGCTGCTTTTGACGGAAACTTGCGTCGTCGAGGCATGACATAAAACGTTAGTTCAGTAATCGCTTTCGGAAAAATTAAGTAAAGTGCTGTGAATCACTGTCTACGTATATCAGGTGTGTTAACAGGAATGCTTCAATTCATCCACGGTGTGTCTCTTGTAAAACATCTACGTAGTTGAGCCGATAGCAGTCAACTGACCATTTTCACGAGTAGAATGCCAGTTACTAATAACGAGTTGATAGACATACTGTTATTTTAAGGCGAATGTAACCATAATGCATCAAGGGAAGCTGAACTGTATGCAGAACGTTTTTCCTGGAGAGACGTTGTTAAACACATCCCACGTTCATAAACCAGAAGACTTCACAATGCTGCAGGTCTTACTCCAACGCAACGAGTACGAAGGAAGCATGCTGCCATCGAAGCTATAGACGCCACGGTTCTTTCAACTGCTGTAATGAATTCACATACTAATTCTCGTCAAATGCAGAGGTTGGTATTAGCCAAAGAAGCGTTCTGTGGCTTCTTCATCCACATAAACACCAAGCGTTCTATATTTCTCTAAAGCAAGAAGTATGTACCAGTGAATCTTCAGTATCGGTTTGAAAACTTTCAATGGTTTCTCCAGCAAGGCAATAATTTTGTCCATAGTGTTGTTTACTGCTGAGGCCACATTCACAAATCATGGGAATTTAAATTTCAGAAACATGCACTACTGATCTATGACAAAGTCACATTGACATTATCATGTGCTCAACCAGCGACTGCTCAGCTACAATGTGTGATGTGGCTTAGTCGTACAACACTTGATCGGTACTTGTTTCGTTATGGTACGACGAACAGGGAGAACTACAGACATTTTTTGATAAATATTTTAAACTGCCTAAGAAGTCATTCGTGACTGAGTCCTTGCATAAAAAGTTCTCAGTTTACTTGCCGCGTCAAATTTGGATAAAATCCCGAGCTTGCGATGACTACCTCCGTCATCTTCGTCAGGGGTAAAACTGACTGTCGTGGACCGGTTTTTTCTTCTTTATTGATTTTCTTCTTTATTGATTTCATTTTTAAACACCTTTACAGGAAAGGTAGGCCGGCAGTGGCCCATCTATGCCGCTTTTCGGCCATAGATAGCATATACAGCATAATTAGAGACAAAAAAGAACGTGATGGGCAAAAAACTGTAGTCAGACAAATTAAAATACATGTAGCCATACACACGTGAATTGTCCGAATAAGAAACGTTCGGCACTTGTACACGAACAGCGAACACACACGTGAACAGAGGAGCACAAACGGAGATACACTTAAGCACTAACACGAAGACACACACTAACACTGGCGACGATCTCAGGTGCGTGAAGATTCACTAATCAGACACAAAGCCAGGGACCTGTCAAAAGGAAAAGGTGTGGGTAGGAGGGAGAGGGAGAGTGTGTAGATGCCAGGGGCAGAGGAGAAGGGAAGGGGGGGAAGAAGGTAGGGGGGTAGGGGAAGCCTGGAGGCGACAGTAGGGAGGGAGGGAGGAACAGAGAAGGGGGAGAAGGGAGAGACAGTGACCCGAGGGAAAAACACAGGGGGAGGAAAGGGAGGATGAAAGTTGGTAGGAGGGGTAGATGGAGGGGATGAGGGCATCATCAGGGAGGGGGAGTTGGCGGAAGCCAGCTTGGGCAAGGGTATGGAGTGTGGAGAGGTGGAGAGTGGTTGGGATGTGGGAGTACAGGTGCGTCAGTGGATGGGGGTGGGAAAGGATGGAAGAGACAAGCGGGTGAGGGGGATGAAGTTTGTGGGAGGTGTAGATGATCCGTATCCATTCGAGGAAGAGGAGAAGATGTGGGAACGGAATTACGTCATACAGGATCAACATGAGGGAGGGGAGGCGGATGCGATAGGGGGACGGGCGCGAGGGCTGTTTACCGTTCCGTGCAGCTCGCCTGGCGGGCCAGTTAACGTGACACATGGCTGGCGAAGTTGCAAATGATTCCTGAGCAAAGTCATGTGTGTCCTGCCGATCCAATATGTCCATCACTTGTTGAAGGGAGGGATTGAATAGTTTCAAAATCTGTTCCCTTATACGATTCGACAGGGAGAAGATGTGGGAACGGAATTTTGTCATACAGGATCGACATGAGGGAGGGGAGGCGGATGCGATAGCTGAGATGGTGCGCATGGCATTCCAAGATTTGAAGTGATTTGTAGAAGGTAGGACGAATGGAGATCCAGGCGGGATGGGCATAGCAGAGGATAGGTTGGATGAGGGATTTATAGGTGTGGAGGATGGTGGAGGGGTCCAGACCCCATGTGAGGCCAGAAAGGAGCTTGAGAAGGCGGAGTTGGGAGCGTGCCTTGGCTTGGATTGTCTGGAGATGGGGCGTCCAGGAGAGCCGACGGCCAAGGGTGACGCCAAGGTGCTTGTGGGTGGGGATGAGGTTGATAGGACAGCCATAGATGGTGAGATAGATATCGAGGAGACGGAAGGAAGGGGTGGTTTTGCCTATAATGATCGCCTGCGTCTTTGAAGGATTGACCTTGAGCAACCACAGGTTAATCCAAGTGGTAATCCGGTCAAGATCGGATTGGAGAAGGTCTTGGGAGCGTTGCAGGGTGGGGACAAGGGCAAGGAAGGCGGTGTTACTGGCGTACTGGAGAAGATGGACGGGGGCTGAAGGCGGTGGAATGTCCACCGTATATAGTAGTATGGTAGAGAAAAGGGGTGAGGACGGAACCTTGGGGCACACTGGCGGATGGGTAGAAGGTGTAGGAATCAGTGTTATGGATGGTGACATAGGAAGGGCTTTGGGAAAGAAAGGACCTGATCCGACGGACGTAGTTAATAGGAAGGGCGGAGGTTTGGAGCTTGAAGAGGAGATCGGAATGCCATACACGGTCGCAAGCACGTTCAAGGTCGAGGGAGAGGAAGATGGCGGAGCGACAGTAGCTGAGTTGTTCTGATAGGAGGTGAGTGACGTGGAGGAGAAGATGTGGACCGATGAGGCTTTCGCTTTTATAAGCAGTGGACAGCTTCTCATTGGCTGGATGACGTCACGGTGAAAACAGTGCTTACGGCGCGCTTTATCCAGCGTTGCTTGCAGAGCCATCCATAGCAACAGATGGAGAACTGCGAGGAATGTAAGAAGTCCCCCTCTGCGATCTTTCTTTATCAACTGCGCGCTTCCATGCATTGCTAAGTGCATATCTTGAGTCTCTTTTGAAATTATTTTCACGTAGTCTAATTTCAACTGCTTCCCTGATGACAGAGACCCAATAGTTTGAATCATGAGCAAGTTTTCTTGTTTCATCTATTAAAGCCACCGCTGATTTTTCTAGATGCCTGCATTTCAGGTGACGCTGATGTTCCACGCAGCGATCGGCCACAATTCATATAGACTGGCTCACATAATTTTTGCCACACTCGCAAAGATTGCTGTAAATTCCCGGTACTCTCAGGCCGGGATCATTCTTCACGGGTCGCTATATTTCCTTAATCTTCCTGGGTGGCCGGAAGGCTGGTCTGATTCCCTGTCGGCTCAGGACTCAACCGACCTAGCTGGTCGTTGCACCGCAGAATGGTAGCCGCGCGATCTGTTGGTCCTCTTTATCTGTTCGAACAGCGTCCTTCCTAGGTTTCTTTTCCAGAGTAGATCTGATATCACGATCAGAATATCCGTTTTTTCTGAATACTTTCGTCAGATGGTTAATCTCGAAGCCGAGATGATCCTTGTCCGAAATAGTCCTTGCTCTGTGTACCAAGGTATTCAGCAGAGCTGTCTTCTGAGCTGGGTGGTGAAAACTACTTGCTTTTAGACATAAACCTGTGTGCGTCGGTTTTCTGTACACAGAACGTTCGAGACGTCCATCTGATTTTCCCTCCACTAGCACGTCTAAGAAATGTAACTTACCATCCATCTCCACCTCCGCTGTAAATCCTATGTTCTGATGTATATCATTCAAATGATCAACAAACTGCTGCAGTGCCTCATTGCCATGTGGCCAGACTAAAAATGTATCGTTGACATACCTAAAGATGCAAGATGGACGCAAGGGAGCACTCTTCATCGTTCGTTCTTCGAAATACTCCATGAAGAAGTTAGCTACAGCTGGTAACAGTGGCGAACTCATGGCTGTTGTGTCAGTCATTTCATAATATTTTCCGACATACAAAATATACGTGGTCGTCAAAGTGTGTCGAAATAACTTCAGTATTTCAGGAGAGAAATGAGCAGTCAACAGTTTTTACCTGTGTAAACAAAGAGACCACATCTAGGCTACTCATGATGTCATTCAGGCCGATCCACATCTGCTTTCGGTCGCAGGTTCGAATCCTGCCTCGGGCATGGATGTGTGTGATGTCCTTAGGGTAGTTAGGTTTAAGTAGTTCTAAGTTCTAGGGGACTGATGACCTCAGAAGTTAAGTCCCTTAGTGCTCAGAGCCATTTGAACCATTTGAACCTCATCTGCTTTATGATGTCAACGCACATTTTTGAGTTATTAATATGATGGCTACAGTGGCCGACTATAGGTGCTAATAATTTGGGTAAGTATTTTGCCAACCGATATGTAGGAGATCCAACAGCACTAACAATAGGTCTCAACGGGACCTCATCCTTATGGACCTTGGGTAGACCGTATAACCTGGGTGGCCTTGGTGCTCTTGGTCATAGATTTGACTTGCACTTGAAGGAAACTCTGAGAACATGTTTGCAGGGCTTAAGGCCCTCAATTAACTTTGCCCAGTTGAAAATATAAAATACCTTTAAGCCCCAAAGACCTTTTAAAATAAGTTACAACAACATTAACTCTGCCAAAGAATAAATAAGGGAGCAGCACTCATGAGCCTCCAGGGGATGGGTCTGCCCTCCTCCACTTACGTGAGACAGGCGGTGAGCCCAACTACATTCGATTCGTCCGAACTCAACCAAGGTACAGTCACGGACCGACCGACCAACCGCTTGTTTGCCACGACGGAGTACACGAGAATTCAATGCCCCAAAAAAGTTACAAGTATCACTATCCCAAAACAAACGCGTATGTGAACTGAGCTGCCAGAACTACACACCATGTTGGACAGCAACAACTGGTGAGGAAAAGACACTGCTGCAAAACTACGTTAGCGGCTAGGGCAGGTAACGAGAACACTAACGGCCACAAGGGAAAGAATTCCGCTGGTGCACTTAACTATGGATAAATTAATTTGATCAGTTCCACCTGACGGCGGCTATCTCGAACACTTCACTCGTTGTTGCTCACAGGAAAAACTCCAAAACTGAAGAGGCGGAACCAACAACGTAATGCTCGAAACCACTCAACCTTGACCTCTTGGTTCGGCGAGCGACGATGCTCGTACCGATCGGACAGCTCCAGATAGACTCCGACACTGCGCAGAGACCGCCAGCGGCCCAGTCGACGCCGCCTCCCGGAGGTGTCCTCGGACCAACCGACCGACCGACAATCCACCAAAGGTCAGGCCCGGCTTAAGCGATGCGTGGCGGCAACGGTCGGGCGGGCGATGTCCACTCAGGGCTCACTGCTGCTGTAAGCCGGCGACTGGCTGGCCCGGGCTGCGCTCCAGACGCGTTGCAACTGACTGCCAGGGCCCAACTCACCACCCGACTGCCGCCGTGAACTCTCCGCCTCGCACGTTCCGACTGACTCCACGACAGATGACAACAGGGAAGTAATAGCAGACCAGCAAAGATCCCGTCAGAGGGGATATATCGATACGCGCTCCTAGCGCCGATGACAGTCAGTCAAAACAGAAACCCAGTACAGCCAGTAATTTAAAACAACGTGGTGAGATGGAAGTACGTTAAAACAGGGTGTAACATACCAAATGGTGGGGCGGCGAGCCATGCGCAGCTCACCCCCTGGTACATATGCTGCGTCATTTGTACATTGGTAAAAATTCTACATTAGAGTTATATATGAAATAATCGGAAACAAATGCTGTGAAAAGAAAACAAAGAAGACTTTTGTGTGCCATTGCATTTCTGTTGGTAAATTTCTTAACGAATGTGTTCAGTGTGGAAGCTATATGCACCACGACACTTTCGTACAGAATGCATTGTTGAAGAACTCACTGCTGTCAATATATATCGAGTATTTGAGATAGTCACAGCAATAATTCGCCTTCTAATGCCGCTCACAATCGCTCTTGTAGACCACGTGCTTTACGTGAGGTCGGGGGACGAAGTCTAATGGCGGGAAGTAAAAGGATCGTGCTGGACACCTCTGAATACGGCTCCCTCTTTCTAAACATCACCTTGAGAATGAACCATTTAAAGCATATCTTACTACTGACAAATTATTTGCAGGTCACATCTGGCGACGAGTTCTCAAGTGTACATTCTCTAATAAAAAAATAAAAAGAAAACCCTCATCCAGCAAATGAGAAGCCGTCCACTGCTTATAAAAGCGGAAGCCTCACCGGTCCACGACAGTTTTACCCCTGACGAAGATGACGGAGGTAGCCATAGAAAGATCGGGATTTTATCCAAATTTGACGCGGCAAGGAAACTAAGAATTTTTTATGCAAAGACTCCTTCGCCAAAGACTTTATAATCATATTAATTTCCTCTACGGGGAGGATGTAGCGCGCAGCGTTCGTCGGCTGGAGAAGCTGCGCTTGAAGCAGTCACAGCTGCCGAGTAATCTGGCTTTTTTACAATGTTGCCGTGGCAAGGAGGTTGTACCAAATATCGCAGTTGTCAAACATCACATCCGAACTGCTGCAGTGAATAGAATTTTGCGGAAGACAGGTCATACGATCGTCAGGGAGAGGATACATCATACTAGGTATGAACCGGATGCCAACGCTCGCTCCTTATATAGTTGCCTTCTGTTTTTGTCTGCAGTTTTGTCACCTTGGGACTGGGAATGGGTAGACATGAGCTTTGCTGCACATCAGCGAGCTGCAAAACAGGCTGATAAATTTGTGCGCCTTAACCGTGGAGAAGGAATTTCTGGGCCTAACGACGCACTGTTATCAACTTCTCCGACAAGGAAATTGATGACGCCACCATGTCGGTTCTCAGTAAGGGACTGAACTTTTCTCCCGCTCCACAAAAGCTACTAGTGGCCTAGATTATCAGTGGAGTAGAACCATTATTGCCTTCTGCTCTTGATAAGTTATTGTAATTTCCTCTGAAAGATTTTACAAGTTATTGTGGGCCTTCCGCCCATGGCGTTGCAAAAGGAAATTTGTAAACTTAATGTATTGCTTTACCGATTGTTGAATATATATATATATATATATATATATATATATATATATATATATATATATATATAATTTTCAGAATTTAACTTTGCGGCCTTTGATCATCTTATTGCGTTTGTTTATCTCTTTCTGGGCACCTTGCGGGCCATCAGCCCTTTTAGCATCTTAAGACATTGTGGCCATCTGTCTTCAGTAATCATCATAGTATATTTGGAATCCTGAAGATGTAATTCGGCGGCCTTCAGCCGCTCCGCATGCTGACCTCATGTATGTATACGATTTATCTTATTCGTAAATTTAACTGTGTGTCCATTCTTTTCAAAATTGAACTTCTTGTAAGGCATCCGTTTCGAGGCCTTCAGCCACGAAGCAAATTTAATTCTTTCAAATGTGTATTTGTGAACTAAATGATAATAAATTACAATTGTGAAATGAATCCGACCGCAACTCCCTTGGCTCTTTCCACAACCGTAATTACCTGTTAGCCCTGCGTGATTTAGCGGGCGTTTCAGGGGGTTTTAATTAATAATGCAACACTTTATTTCATAGCCAGTTTTAGTTTAAAAAAAAGGGGAATTTGTTATGAGTATCGTGGAATATTCCAGCTTCAGCCCCTATAGATTGATGAAGTACCCATAGGTGGCGTCTGTCACTGAGGTGCGTTTCAAACAAGTAGTTGTCACTGGATTTCTTTTGGCAGAAAAGCAGAGCATCGCAGATATTCACGGGCGCTTGCAGAATATCTACGGAGATCTGTCAGAGAACAAAAGCACGGCGAGTCGTGCGGCTAGGCAATTGTCATCCTTCCAACAAGTGTGCGCAAACATGTCCGATCTCACGTGCGCCGGACGGCGACACGCTTTTGTGACTCCCGGAATATTGGAATGTGCGGACACCCTCCTTGGAGGTGATCGACGGACCACAGTGAAACACTTCGGTATTCAACGGGACGTCTTTGCTGGTTGCGCTGTCACACTCGTCCGCCAGCTGGGGCACTCAAATGAGATCGTGTGAGCTGGGTTCTTCGCCGCCTGACACAAGACCGTAAAGAACAGCGACAGACTATCTATGCGGAACTGCTTGCACGTTACGAGGCTGACCGTGAAAACCTTTTGTCGAACTTTGTCACAGGTGATGAAACATGGGTTTATTACTTTGAACAGTCCATGGCGCCACGCCACACCACCTCTCCTCCGAAGAATGGAGGATGCAATCGGCAGGAAGTAATAAGCAACTGATGGTGAGATGGTGCTGCAGCGAGAAGTTGGCTCCGACCTCGAGTAGTAGAATGCCACCACGCTGACATACAGTCACTCCCAGGAAGGCGGCGTAAGGGCGTCGCATTGTACGGACTTTACGCTGAAAAACAGGATTTTATGGCCAAAAGAGTGGGGAATAATATAGTGTATTGCAATCCTGGATAAAACCACTTAAAAAATGTTGCATTACTTATTGAATGCCCGTCGTAAATAAAACGGAAGAAGCAGTTTGATTTTCATATGAAGTAATAAATGATATTCTGCAAATTTTCTCACTAAAAACATTCTTTTGCGGGAAATAGAAGTTCACATTAATATCAAACCATATTTTAATATTTTAACATCGTGTGACGTGAAAGAAGTTAATGGTCTCACCTTAATGCCGGCTACGAATATTGTCAGCGGTGTAACATCTACTTTAGTACGAAACACACTTAAATCCTTGTGAGATCTAAAGCAAGAGCATGACATTGCGTGTTAATACGTCGGCGCAAATTTCTTTGGAGAGTAAACATACACCCAGGAGAGGGGACGTTCGACGCCTGTAACAAAATGTACGAGGGGCGTTTGAAAAGTCCGTGCAAAGTCGGAGAGATGGCACCACCGGAGCGTATCGAGGTCATGTTTAGTTAGCGGCATCTTTGGAAAGAAAGTACACCACGTTTCGACCATATTCGTCTATTGCTTTGTGTTTGACATTCGTGTGAATCAAGGAAGACGAGTGATTGTCAAAAAATGGACGAAAAAGAATTTCGTGTCGTTATTAAAAATTACTTTATGACAAGAAAAACGCCTCAGGAGACTAAGGTGAAGCTTGATAAACATTACGGTGACGCTGCACCTTCGAATTTTCAGAGAGGCCATATGGGCACTGTTGTATAGCTAGAGAAGGCCGAAATGCACGCGTTAAAATCAAGCAGGCTGGCGTGAGGTCTGAAACAGGATACGTAATGAATGCTATAAAGAACAGTACGTAGCTTCTGGAATACTTAACTTTAATCCACATTTGTAGAACATTGCTCTTGATGATACAGAAGTATTATAGCAATTGAATACGGCGCCTTGCTAGGTCGTAGCAACTGTAGTTGAAGGCTATGTTAACTATCGTCTCGGCAAATGAGAGCGTAATTCTCAGTGAACCATGGCTAGCAACGTCGGCTGTACAACTGGGGCGAGTGCTAGTACGTATCTCTAGACCTGCCGTGTGGTGGCGCTCGGTCTGCAATTACTGATAGTGGCGACACGCGGATCCGGCGTATACTAGCGGACCGCGGCCGATTTAAAAGCTACCACCTAGCAAGTGTGGTGTCTGGCGGTGACACCACAGGCACAAGTGATGGCGAATGTCTCTGGACGCCCTGTGGAGGCTATGACTTCAGAAATCATTGATAAAATCCATGATATGGTTATGGATGGCAGAAGAGCTAAGATGCGTGAGATTGCTAGTGCTGTGGGCATCTCGAATAAATTGGTACATAATACTTTGCATTGACACTTGGACATGAGAAAGCTGTCGGCGAGATGGGTTACACGATTGGTCATGCTTGAGCAAAAACCGGAATCGTGTAAAGTGTTCCAAGGATTGTTTGCAACTGTTCAGGAAGAATCCGCAGGACTTTAAGCATCGTTTCGTCACTGTAGAAGTAACATGGATACATTACTATACTACTGAGTCCAAGAGAGAATCTGCACCAAAAAGGCGAAGACCATTCCTTTGGACGGAAAGGTTATCACGACTGTCTTTTGGGATTCGCAAGGGATAATCATCGACTATCTGGAAAAGGGTGAAACTATTACGGGTGCATATTAATCATCGTTATTGGACAGTCTGAAAACCTAGCTACAAGAAAAACGCCTACAATTGGACCGCAAAAATGTCCTTTCCCATCACGACAATGCACCAGCACACACCTCGACAGTTGTGGTCGCCAAAATTTTGGAAATAGGATTTCAACTCGTTTCACATCCCTCTTAGTCACCAGACTTGGCTCCCTCGGACTACTATTGTTTCCGCTATCTGAAGAAATAGCTGGCAGGACAAAGATGCGCTGGTGTCGGCTTTCGCGGAGCGAGTGTGTGCCTTCCTGGTGTGCCCACGTCGGGGCTTTTATCAGTTTCCTCGAAATTCCGACATTCTCATCACTGTCACGAATTATAGTGTATCAGATAAACGTCTAATGTAGTGATGCCTAACAGCCAGAGCAAATCGTGTGCCTAATAAGGTCATCCAAAGCTCCTGCGCCTTAAAATATCCACTGAACATTTGCTTCGTCTTCTGTTTAGAGATTCCTTCGGTAGGTGTCAACGTAACTTGATTGCTCGAGTAACAAAATTAACTAAATACACTCCTGGAAATGGAAAAAAGAACACATTGACACCGGTGTGTCAGACCCACCATACTTGCTCCGGACACTGCAAGAGGGCTGTACAAGCAATGATCACACGCACGGCACAGCGGACACACCAGGAACCGCGGTGTTGGCCGTCGAATGGCGCTAGCTGCGCAGCATTTGTGCACCGCCGCCGTCAGTGTCAGCCAGTTTGCCGTGGCATACGGAGCTCCATCGCAGTCTTTAACACTGGTAGCATGCCGCGACAGCGTGGACGTGAACCGTATGTGCAGTTGACGGACTTTGAGCGAGGGCGTATAGTGGGCATGCGGGAGGCCGGGTGGACGTACCGCCGAATTGCTCAACACGTGGGGCGTGAGGTCTCCACAGTACATCGATGTTGTCGCCAGTGGTCGGCGGAAGGTGCACGTGCCCGTCGACCTGGGACCGGACCGCAGCGACGCACGGATGCACGCCAAGACCGTAGGATCCTACGCAGTGCCGTAGGGGACCGCACCGCCACTTCCCAGCAATTAGGTAGACAGAGCAAATCGTGGGCGTAATGGAGTCATCCAAAGCTCATACGCCTTAAAATATCCACTGAACATTTCTTTCGTCTTCTGTTTAGAGATTCCTTCGGTAGGTGTCAACGTAACTTGATTGCTCGAGTAACAAAATTAACTAAATATATTACGGCAATTATTAATGAAAGTCAGGTACAAACACGGGAACAGAATGAAAAAGCTGAGAGGAAATAAGTACTTTAAATTTTGCCAATGACATTGTTATTCTTCTCAAGGATGGTACAGGACTTAGATCAGTTGAACGAATGGAAACCGAAAAGAGGTTATAAGATCGCCATCAACTAAAGAAGAACAAGATATCTCTAAAAGTAACTGAATTAAGTGAGGTGATGGTAAGGTTGATTGGGAAATATGACACTGAAAGCTTTACACGAATTTTGCTGTTTGGGAAGCAAAATGAGGGACGAATTCAGAAGAAGAGACAACATATAATGCTGACTTTCAGAAACTATTTCCAGGAAAGAGAAACAGAAATTTAAGTTGAAACATAATTCGCTGACGGAGAATTCGTTAACATTGTAAGGTGGTTATGTCATTTTGCTTTTTTGTATGTTATCGATGTAAACGTCAGACAGAAAATAACTTACATTACTGTTAAAGAATATTTGGTATTGTCGTGACACAGTCTTTGTCTCTGCGCAGTCTGACACATTCTTAGCTGAAGAGTGGTGGATGATGGACGTATTCAGTAGTGTGGTGTGGCCTCGTGATTGTATCCGTTAGATGAAGAAAAATCTGTTGAAAAGGACAGCAAGGATGAATATGGTGGATACAAATTTTGAATAACGTTATTATTAGTGAAGAGGAGAAGTTTGAGGTAACACTGCCGCACTGAGCAGCTAGGAATGATTATCGTCAGAGCTGAGAGCTGAGACAGAGACCACACCCCTGAGTCATGCTGTAATACATTAACTGATTAAGCTGTTTGATTTCATATAAATTGTCTGTTAACAATGTACCCCCTCTAAATCATTTTTCACTTTGTTAAGCATAGTACTGTACAGACCTATCTTAGGTGTCTATATCCACCGGCCGGGGTGGCCGAGCGGTTGTAGGCGCTTCAGACTGGAACCGAGCGACCGCTACGGTCGCACATTCGACTCCTGCCTCGATCATGGACGTGTGTGATGTACTTAGGCTTAAGTGGTTCTAGGGGACTGATGACCTCAGATGTTAAGTCCCATAGTGCTCAGAGCCATTTTTGTCAATATCGCGAAAAAATTTTACTGTCTTTTTGAATACGTACTTCATTCTAAAATCGTTATCTTGGAATATCAGTTCATAGGAATAGTTACTCTCCCCATCCCAGTGTTCATATTACGCATTACCTATTGCAACAGTTTGAATATGTATTTAGAAGTAGAAACCTAGCTTCGCCGCTGACTGCTTGCAGTTGGCTGTTGTGCTTCCGAGAAATGTGCAGAAATGTTGTGAAGAGGCGAGGTAAGTGGAAATTTTGATTAGGGCCAGATAATTGTTTTATTTCAGTCACGCACTTCATACAGAGACAGGTTCTGTTTGGTCAAAGGTTAGCACACGAGTTTAAGTTGTGTAACACTTTGTGGGGACCTAGTTTTCCTAATACGTAGACTTCCATAGAGTGGGACTAACGCTGGGTAAATTTCAGACAGGTACAAATATAGTTGGGAGGTTACGACATCAGCGGTATTAGGTATAGATTTGCTACTCAGCAGTGACATATGAAAATTTGTGCTGAACAGGGAGTCCAACTCAGATTTACCGTTTATTACATATCGAAGTTTGGGTGAGTCTGCAGAACGTGCACTGATAGGCGAAGTGATTAAGGGGAATGATGTGTTGGTAGAAGAGCCAACACCGTGTTGCTAGAGGAGGCCGAAATGCACGCGTTTAAGCTCACGCAGGCTGGCGTGAGGTCTGGAAGTTATAGGAGTTGAGTCTAGTAAAAAAAGGAGGTAACTGGTAGAATAATTAACTTTAATCCACAATTGGTGAACATCTCTCTTGACTGTACATGCTTCACAAGATAAATATCAAATGCTATGGCGCCTTGCTAGGTCGTAGCAAATGACGTAGCTGAAGGCTATGCTAACTATCGTCTCGGCAAATGAGAGCGTATTTGTCAGTGTAGCATCGCTAGCAAAGTCGTCTGTACAACTGGGGCGAGTGCTAGGAAGTGTCTCTAGTCCTGCCGTGTGGCGGCGCTCGGTCTGCAATCACTGACAGTGGCGACACGCGGGTCCGTCGTATACTAGCGGACCGTGGCCGATTTAAAGGCTACCACCTAGCAAGTGTGGCGTCTGGCGGTGACACCACAGGGAACGCTCGTAACAAGCATGACACCCGGTTTCGAATCCAGGTCCGGCACAAATTTTCAGATGTCGCTAATGGGTAGCAGACCTATACCGAATGCAGATGATGTTAAGGAATTTGCAGTCAGCGTATTAATTTCGAAATATTTCGTGCAGCCATGGATGGTTAACTGTTTCTGTTCTTTCATACATGTTACATGTAAGCATAAATTTCATCGTTGTGTACTATTTTCCGGAAACGTTTGTCTGGCACGTAGCGTCATATCGGAAGCAGAACAACATGGACGATCAACAACACAGTCAAGTACAGAATAAAATTTTGAAATCATGTGGTACAAAAGAAAGGTGAAGTATAAATTGGTATTTTGGCCGAATCGAATCGGAGAGAAAATATACTGACGACACAACATTAGCGAAGTAAGGGATCGATGAACAGGATACATCGTAAGGTTTCAAAGCACAGTTGTTTTGGTAATAGAAGGTACTGGGGGGGGGGGAGGGGGGGACAAACACTCTTGAAAGAGACCAAGGCTTGACTGCCATAAGCGAGTTCAAAGGGATTAGGGTTGCAAATGTCATGTAGAGTTGAAGAGTTGTGGATACCATATTTTATTGCGGAGACTTGCGTAAAATTAGTTTTCCGAATGAAGACCACAACAACAATTAGAGGAACGTGAATCAAATATTCAGTCAGTATTGAAGAAGAAAACCAGGGTTACTTAGTTATAGTTGAAAAACGTTAGCCACTGTCAATACTCGCTTAAAAATCATACCTGGTTTTATTGGGATGATTCATTTATGACAGCGATAAAAACAGTGCCAACCACGACAATGCACCATTTTCCTCAGTAGGTCAATACTTTAAAAAGACCCAGCAGAATCAATGGGTCCCATTTTCGCCAATTTTAAAAGCAGCCAACATGTAAAGTATACGTCACCTAGTCAGTGTCACTACAAAGGACCTCTCTCTGAGCCACATTATTATCTAATGACATGTACTGAGACCTCATCCACTGAAGCAGTACCTTTTGGTATAGATCGTGAAGGTCACCTTTCACGAAGCGTAAGTCACGTCCTTGTTCTGCGTCATCTTACGACGAACCTCTGATCGCAGTCTGAAGCTGCACGTCGATATACGCTACTGCCAATACACTACCTAACACGCATCCATGTTCCACTGTCGTTCTCCTTATTTGCAGACTTCTCTCTCGCTCGTGTAAACCCAATATTTCTTTTCTCTAGTCAGAATTTATTCATTATGCAAAGTTTGATTGTGTCTTTGATAACCTACGAGCCCTGATTACTAGTACGCCCTGTCCCTCTGGTTAGGACGCAAAGTACATGATATCTCGCGAACCATGGATGAAGGGTATCAGACGGATGCCATATTCCTTGACTTCCGGAAAGCGTTTGACTCGGGGCCCCACTGCAGACTCCTAACTAAGGTACGAGCATATGGGATTGGTTCCCAAGTATTTGAGTGGCTCGAAGACTTCTTAAGCAATAGAACCCAGTACGTTGTCCTCGATGGTGAGAGTTCATCGGAGGTGAGGGTATCATCTGGAGTGCCCCAGGGAAGTGTGGTAGGTCCGCTATTGTTTTCTATCTACATAAATGATCTTTTGGATAGGGTGGATGGCAATGTGCGGCTGTTTGCTGATGATGCTGTAGTGTACGGGAAGGTGTCGTCGTTGAGTGACGGAGGAGGATACAAGATGACTTGGACAGGATTTGTGATTTGTGTAAAGAATGGCAGCTACATCTAAATATAGATACGTGTAAATTAATGCAGATGAATAGGAAAAAGAATCCTGTAATGTCTGAATACTCCATTAGTAGTGTAGCGCTTGAAACAGTCACGTCGATTAAATATTTGGGCGTAACATTACAGAGCCATATGAAGTGGAACAAGCATGTAATGGCAGTTGTGGGGAAGGCGGATAGTCGTCTTCGGTGCGTTGGTAGAATTATGGGAAGATGTGGTTCATCTGTAAAGGAGATCGCTTATAAAACACTAATACGACCTATTCTTGAGTACTGCTCGAGCGTTTGGGATCCCTATCAGGTCTGATTTAGGGAGGAGATAGAAGCAATTCAGAGGCGGGCAGCTAGATTTGTTACTGGTAGGTTTGATCATCACGGGAGTGTTACGGAAATGCTTCAGGAACTCGGGTGGGAGTCTCTAGAGAAAAGAAGGCGTTTTTTTCGTGAATCGCCACTGAGCAAATTTAGAGAACCAGTATTTGAGGCTGACTGCAGTACAATTTTACTGCCCCCAACTTGCATTTCGCAGAAAGACCACAAAGGTAACATAAGAGAGATTAGGACTCGTACAGAGGGATATAGGCAGTCATTTTTCCCTCGTTCTGTTTGGGAGTGGAACAGGCAGAGAAAATGCTAGTTGTGATACGAGGTACCCTCCACCACGCACCGTATGGTGGACTGATGTAGATGTAGAAGTATTTGTTTTCTTGAGTACATGTAAATATCTGGTGCTCTGCTATTGTAGAAATAGTTCGGCCCTTCAAACCTACCCACTACCCCGTGGTAAAACTTCGGTATTGAATGTAACTACTGACTGCTTGAGACATGCTTGTAAGTAGCACCAAATAGGACATTTCTGCGACAATATGTAACGGAATACCTACCATTAGTTACAAGAACTGGTGGGCAATAAGTGTTTAAGGCCACATAGGGGCACCGCTGTCTCAAATACAAAATAAGAGTGTTTTAAATTGACTTTCTTAGTGGACTACGGCCAGTAGCAGACCTACACGGGGCTAAGCATAAGTCACAAAAGCATTTCTTCCGTCAGACATGTGACTGATTCGATTTAGTCTGCCCAGAATTCCTCTCTTGTGTTAACCTCTTCATCTCAGAGCATCACTTTCACGCAACGTACTCCTTTGTTTATTGGCTGTCTTCCAATATTTGTCACCCCCTACAGTTTTTACCCTCTATATCTCTCTGTAAAACCATGGACGTTATTCCGTTATGTCTTCAAACCTGTCAAATCATCCTCTCCACTGCTCTTTCCAGAATTTTTCACATGTTGCTTTCTTCATTATTGTGCGGAGAATCTCCTCATTTCTCATCTTATCAGTCCACTTAATCTTCGACGTCCTTTTGTAGCACCGCCCTTCTAAGGGTTAGATTATCTTCATTCCACTTTTCATACAGTCCATGATTCGATATCATACCACGCTGTGATCCAAACGCACATTTTCAGAAACTACTTCCTTAGATTAAGGCCTGTGTTTGATATTACTAGACTCTTTTTGGCCAGGAATTGTGTCTTGTTTGCTTTTTATATACTTCATCCACCATACGCTGTTTTGCTGTGAAGGTAGCAGAAATTCTTAAATTCATCTAATCGATGGTCCACAATTTTTAAGTTATCACTAACATGACTACCGGTAATTCTAATTACTTTTGTATTTCTCCAGTTTACTCTGAATCCGTATTTTGTACTGATTAGACTGTTCATTCCATTCAGCAGCTTCTGTAATTGTTATTTACTATTACTGAGTTTAGCCGCGTCATCAGCGAATCGTATAATTGATATCAGTTCACCCTGAATTTTAGTCACACTTCGTTGTTTAGTGCTTTTATTTTTCATAAACATTGCTTACTTCCTCAATTGCAACGTCAGAAGTGCCTGACTGGTGCGTTTATTTTCCGTCACCTAAAGTGATCGTCTTGTACTAGGGTCACAATTCTCTTTTTCAGTCTTCTTTCACTATTTCTTTCGGTACCTTCTATGCAAGAGTTGTTAAGCCAACTGTGCTTTAGTTCTTTCTTCATCCGCCATTGCGATCTATTGGATTGTGTGGATAACTATTTTCCGAAAAACTCATTGTGTATCTCAAGTCTCATAGATTCTAGACACCAACTTCAGTAGTCATTTGTTTGCCACTTCCGACAATAATTTCAGAAATTCCGAGTGAATATTATTTATTGCCGGCCGCGGTGGTCTAGCGGTTCTGGCGCTGCAGTCCGGAACCGCGGGACTGCTACGGTCGCAGGTTCGAATCCTGCCTCGGGCATGGGTGTGTGTGATGTCTTTAGGTTAGTTAGGTTTAAGTAGTTCTAAGTTCTAGGGGACTTATGACCTAAGATGTTGAGTCCCATAGTGCTCAGAGCCATTTGAGCCATTATTTATTCTTTCTGCCTTTTTGATTTCAAGTTTTCTAATCTCCAGTTTGTCCATTAACTCCGCTAACAATCAGACAGCAGATCTTTGCCGCGAGGACTTCCCTGCTTGTGTCACTCATGCGGAGGGAGCACTTTTCTGTTAATGTACCCCGCACCACTCTGACAGTAGGTCATGTCTGGGCAGTGCCTGGTGTCCCAATGCTCAGATATGACGGACATATCGTGTCAACAGTATTGGGGTAGGTGTCAGCTAGTTTCAGATGAGCAGTTTCGTGATACTGGAAAGCAGTCTCAGGCATCAGTGACTAAGGGAGACATATGGCAATTAGTAGATTAGAAAGGATTGGGAACGACGACGCTCGTTAGGCAGGAAATGGAAATGGGGGACAAGCACCACAGAGCTTCAGAAACCTACTGTGACTGTGCATCTACATCTACGTGGATACTCCGCAAATCACACTGAAGTGCCTGGCAGAGGGTTCTTCACAATAAGTCTCTATCATTCCAATCTGGAAGAGCGTGCGAGGAAAACGAACACCTATATCTTTCAGTGTAAACTCTGGTCTCCCTTATGTTATTGTGATGATCGATTCTCTCCATGCAGATCGGCGTCAACAAAATATTTTCGCATTCGGAGGATGGTAACTGAAATTTCGAGAGGAGATTGCGCCGCAACGATAAACGCCTTTCTTTTAATGATGACCACCCAAAATCCTGTATCACGTGAGTGACACACTCTCCCCTATTTTGCGATGGTACAAAAAGTGCTGCTCTTCTTTGAACTCCGTCAATCGTATCTGATAAGGATCCCACACCGCGCTGCATTTCTCTAAATGATGACGTACAAGCGTGGTGTAGGCAGTCTCTTTAGTAGAGCGGTTGCATCTTCTAAGTGTTCTGCCAATAAAATGCAACTTTTGATTTCCTTTCCCCACAACATTTTCTATGTGTTATTCCCAATTTCAATTGTTCGTAATTGTAATTCCTAGGTATTTAGTTGTATTTACGGTCTTTGGGTTTGACTGAGTTATCGTGTAACCGAAGTTTCACAAATTCTCTTTAGTACTCATGTGAATGACCTAACTCTTTTCCGGATATCACTTCTCCTATACTCAATGACTTTCCATTAGTTACCACTAACTGCGACCTCCCAGACGGGAAATGACGAATCCAATCAGATATTCCGTAAACACAAGCCGCTTGCATGGTACAGTGCCAAAAGCCTTCTGGAAATCTAGAAATACGGAATCAGTTTGAAATCCCTTGTCAATAGCACTCTAAACTTCGTGTGAAAAAAGAGATAGTTGTGTTTCGCAAGAACCATGTTTTCTGAATCCCTGTTGACGGTGTATCAATCGACCGTTCTCTTCGCGGTAGTTTATAATGATGGAACACAATATACAGGGTTATTACAAATGATTGAAGCGATTTCACAGCTCTACAATAACTTTATTATTTGAGATATTTTCAAACTGCTTTGCACACACGTACAAAAACTCAAAAAGTTTTTTAGGCATTCACAAATGTTCGATATGTGCCCCTTTAGTGATTCGGCAGACAGCAAGCCGATAATCAAGTTCCTCCCACACTCGGCGCAGCATGTCCCCATCAATGAGTTCGAAGGCATCGTTGATGCGAGCTCGCAGTTCTGGCACGTTTCTTGGTAGAGTAGGTTTAAACACTGAATCTTTCACATAACTCCACAGAAAGAAATCGCATGGGGTTAAGTCGGGAGAGCGTGGAGGCCATGACATGAATTGCTGATCATGATCTCCACCACGACCGATCCATCGGTGTTCCAATCTCCTGTTTAAGAAATGCCGAACATCATGATGGAAGTGCGGTGAACCACCATCCTGTTGAAAGACGAAGTCGGCGCTGTCGGTCTCCAGTTGTGGCACGAGCCAATTTTCCGCGGGCTACGCGTGAAACTTGCCCGCACGCGTTCAACCGTTTCCTCGCTCACTGCAGGCCCACCCGTTGATTTCCCCTTACAGAGGCATCCAGAAGCTTTAAACTGCGCATACCATCGCCGAATGGAGTTAGCAGTTGGTGGATCTTTGTTGAACTTCGTCCTGAAGTGTCATTGCACTGTTATGACTGACCGATGTGAGTGCATTTCAAGCACGACATACGCTTTCTCGGCTTCTGTCGCCAATTTATTTCACTGCGCTCTCGAGCGCTCTGACGGCAGGAACCCGAAGTGCGGATTCAGCCGAACAAAGCTTTATGAGTTTTTCTACGTATCTGTAGTGTGTCGTGACCATATGTCAATGAATAGAGCTACAGTGAATTAATGAAATCGCTTCAATCATTTGTAATAGCCCTGTATTTTCCAAAATCCTGATGCATATTCGACGTAAATGATATGGGATACACATAGAGCAAAGCCAACAAAATTTAGCGAGGTCAGGTATTACAGCTGGCCGAAGTGGCCGAGTGGTTCTAGGCGCTACAGTGTGGAAACGCGCGACCGCTACGGTCGCAGGTTCGAATCCTGCCCCGGGCATGGATGTGTGTGATGTCCTTAGGTTAGTTAGGTTTAAGTAGTTCTATGTTCTAGGGGACTGATGACCTCCGAAGTTAAGTCCCATGGTGCTCAGAGCCATTTTTTGAACGAAGAAACTAATCGCATGGGGGAAACGATCTCAGCGCGTATGTTAGCAGCCGTAAACTGTCTTCGGCGAAGCGGTTTTACGAGGACGAAGAGAACAGAAGGCACGACTAACCTCGTTCTGTGGTTGATTGTAGATATGGTAGGTCTTTTCGCAAACAGCTAGCACTCATTCTCTTTGTTATTATGTGTAAGCTATAGTAACGTCGGTCGGAAGTTCCTTCAAGATGAAACATCAGAGGGTTAGGATGTGTCGCTATTTATAAGGTAATTTCAATCATAGTTTATATTCATAATTGTACAGTGCTCATATTACATTTGTAAATTAGCAAAATTGAACTATTTTGCGCTCTCGAGGCACATTATGAGCCGGTATCAGATGTATAAGATGCTTTTTAGCTAATAAAAATACATGGCATCCAGAAACCTGAAACTTTTTTTTAAATTTGCACAAAACCATTACAGTCTGGTTTCATTTCAAGAAACACTCCGAGATTCTGTATCCAGCGATTTGTCCATTCAGCGAAAACATGAAATGATGGCATAGTCAGGAGACCTCATTTGGGTTGTTGTTCGTGCAACTGATGTACAGAAGAGTCAAAGATGCCACCTCCACTGACTTGCAAATTTGACTTTCCTACTCATTAATCTCAACTGCGGTGATATACGCTGGTTGTATCTATGATGTGCCCTGTAATGGGACCACTTGTGACTACAAACCATGATGCCTAACGCACAACCGGTTTGTGTTGCCTCTCCGGTATCGGTCTAAGAGTCTATCAAAGAAGACGGCACATGGTTGTCCCTAGTGCTTCTCTACTAGTCTTGAGCATGTGCATTGGACGACATGGCTTGTAGTCACAAGTAGCTCCCATTATACGACACATCATAGATACAACCAGCGTATATCATTGCAGTGGAGGTGAATTGGTAGGAAGGTCACATTTAAAAGTCACTGGAGGTGGTTTCTTTGATGCTTCTGTAGGGCCTTATTTCTATGCAAAATATAATGACTGCTTCTTTCGAGATTTCCTTTCATTATTTTTTCCAGCGTTCTACCCGTCCAATACGGAGTCTGCTTGTTCAGCATATGGCAAACTTTATTTTACTGTTTAGCATTTTGATTTGATGCCTTCCTGATGCCAGTCGTCAAGGTAATCTAAGGCAGGGAAGTCATGTGCCTCTTCTCCCTGTGTGTCGTGAAGCTTTGTTCTGCGTGTTATCGTATTTCAACTGTTCGTGTATCGTATTGTTAGAGGCGGTATTGGGGACGAGCATAGCTTTCGCCTAAACGAGGAATGAGAAAACTACTTTAGAACCACACTAGCCGTAGTACCAAAAGACGGTAGTTGATCCGCCACTCGGATTCAACCTGGGCCTTGGTCAGCCCCCTGTCTCAGAAGCTGCCACACTGTGCATTACGCTATACGAGCAGGTCGTCTCCTTCTTTCTAGATTTTATCATTTTACCTGAAAGTACTTTTATCACGGGAACGCGAATTCAGTAGCGTACAATACGTCACGCGGCAAGTAGCAAGGCAAGGTAGGATTCAGTGGCTTCTAGGCTTTAAAATCATTAGTGACAAAGCGTATGTTCGTGTGGACTCTGAAAGGAAACACCGAGGCGTTGTTCATAAATGATAGAAAATTATGACAAAAATGGAAAATCTATGTAAGGCCCCTTGAATGCGGCTCCAGGGGCTTAACTCCCTGGTTATCTCACCACAGAACACAGTGCACGTCACCCACCTTGTTCCACGTCATGTATGTTCACGCTACTAGCCGAGACTCGTATGTGAAATTTGCCCGTTGTCTTACATGGCCACTTCTGCGATGAGATTAACTGCGTAAGGAATAGTTCATTCGCTTCCTAGTGGGCTTACTGGCATTATTAAAATCTTTACAAATTTTTTGGGTTGCAGTTTTGTTTGTTCTGAAGACAGTCACTCTCCGAAACAAATTTATGTTTGCCATATGAAGCAGACAAATCGGTTTCGTACCTATCATTATTTTACACATTTTTCCGTGATCTCCATAAATCGGCCGATTAAGTATCTCAAGTGTTAGCCATCTTAAGTTGTTTTATTGTCATTATTTTTGGTTGGAGAGATATATCGTTCGGGAAACTGCTCTTTTAGGCGGCGTTCTTACGCTTCCTGCCTTTCATATCTCCATCACCGTGGTTTCACATAGTGACGATAAAAATAATTAATGTTCTCTCCTTAACATATACCTGGAACTGACTATTTTGATTTAGACAGCGTCTAGTAGCACGAACTAGCTGTATTCGCTTAACAATGGCTGTGTCTCCGCCTGTAAAATTCATTCAATAAGAAAATTTCTGTCAGAAGTACAATCAAATCTTAACCAGAGGCAATGAGTTTCTGTGTTCTGAATGTTAACAAAACAATGTAAAGTTTGGAAGGTAGGAGACGAGATGCTGGCAGAAGTAAAGCTGTGAGTACCGGGTGTGAGTCGTGCTTCGGTAGCTCAGATGGTTGCCGGCACGGTAGCTCAGCGTGTTCGGTCAGCGGGTTAGCTGCCCTCTGTAATAAGAAAACTGAGTTAATAGATCAACAACGAACTTAAAAGGGTGTCTTAGGACATCCGCTCCGATCAGATTCAACGAACAAAAACGAACTAAATGAGATTAAAAAAAAAAAAAAAAGATGGTAGAGCACTTGCCCGCGAAAGGCGAAGGTCCCGAGTTCGAGTCTCGGTCGGGCACACAGTTTTAATCTGCCAGGAAGTTTCATATCAGCGCACACTCCGCTGCAGAGTGAAAATCTCATTCTGAAAGCAATTACAGTTGTGATCTTAGGCGTAGGGGTTATTAGCGTGCATAGATGACAATGTACTTAGAAACACACGTATTGTGGCCGGTACTTCAGTATGGTGGTTGATTTAGAATCACGTGAACAAATGCACACTACACTTCTTGTTCTTGTTAGACATAAGGTAGTGTTCTGAGCAGCGTTTGTAAATATTTCTCATTCCACACATGTAAGTGCTGTATAATACTGTATACCCATCAGTCAGAAAATTATGACCACCTACCTAATATCCGGTTTGTCCACTTTTGGCACGTACACTATGTGATCAAAGGTATCCGGACACCTACCTGGAATAGACTTACAAGTTCGTGGCGCCCTCCATTGGTTTTGATGGAATTCAGTATGGTGCTGGCCCACCCTTAGCCTTGATGAGAGCTTCCACTCTCGCAGGCATACGTTCAATCAGGTGCTCGAAAGTTCCTTGGGGAATGGCAGCGCATTCTTCACGGAGTGCTGCACTGAGGAGAGTATCGTTGTGGGTCGGTGAGGCCCAGCACGAAGTCGACGTTCCAAAACATCCCAAAGATGTTCAATAGGATTCAGGTCATAACTCTGTCCAGGCCAGTCCATTAAAGGGCTGTCATTGTCTTGTAACTACTACGACACAGGCCGTGTATTAGGAACAGGTGTTCAATCGTGTTGAAAGATGCAGTCGCCATCCTCGAATTGGTCTTCAACAGTGGGAAGCAAGAAGGTGCTTAAAACATCAATGTAGGCCTGCGCTGTGATAGTGTAACACAAAACTACAAGGGGTGCAGTCCCCCTAGATGAAAAACACGACCATACCATAACACCACCTCCTTTAAATTGTACTGCTGCCACTACACACACTGGCAGATGATGTTCAGCGGGCATTCGCCACATTCACCCTGCCACTGGATCGCCACATTGGGTACCGTCACTCCACTGTTCAATCGTCCGATGTTTACGCTCTTTACACCAAGCGAGACGTCGTTTGGCATTTACTGGCGTGATGTGTGGCCTTTGAGCAGCCGCTCGACCATGAAATCCAAGTTTTCTCACCTTCCGTCTCACTTTCATAGTATTTGCAGTGGATTCCGATGCAATTTCGAATACCTGTGTGATGGTGTGGATAGATGTCTGCCTACTACACATTACAGCCCTCTTTAAGTGTCGGCGTACTCTGTTAGTCAACAGACGAGCTCCGCCTGTAAGCTTTTGTGCTGTACGTGTCCCTTCACGTTTCCAGTTCACTATCACTTCGGAAACAGTGGACCTAGGTATGTTTAGGAGTGTGGAAATCTCGCTTACAGACGTGTGACACATGTGACACTTAACGACCTGACCAAGTTCGAAGTCCGTAAGTAGGGCGGAGCGCCCCGTTCTGCTCTCTCACGATGTCTAATGACTTTTGAGGTCGCGCATATGGAGTACCTGGCAGTAGGTGGCAGCATAATGCACGTAATATGAAAAACGTATGTTTTGGGGGGTGTCCGGATACTTTTGATCACATGCAGTATAACAGCGGCGATGCATCTTGGTACGGAAGCAGTAAGGCGTTGATAGGTTCGGTGGCACCATATATGCACACACAAGGTCTTCTAATTCCCGTAAATTCCGGAGAGGGGACCGATAAGCTCTAAAGCCACGTCCAGTCACATCTCAGGTGTGTGCTATCGGGTTCAGGTCTGCCGAGCTGGAGGTTCAGCAAATCAACTGGTACTCGCCACTCTCTCCCTCGTACCATTTTATTATACACCTGTCCTTGTGACATGACCCGTTATCTTACTGAAAATTACCACTGCTTTTGGGAAACATGATCGTCATGAATGGGTGTACGTGGTCGACGGCGAGTGTAAGATACTCCTTGACCGTCACTAACTAACCTTGCACTAACTCCACTGGACCCATGGATGCCCATCTAAATCTTCCCCTGAGTATAATGGAGACGGCGATAATTTGTCTCCGTCTCGCAATACAAGTGTCAAGGAGCTGTTCCCCTGGAAGTCGAGCGATTCGCGCCCTCCATCGCCATGATGAAGAACGTATCGAAATTCATCAGGCCATGCAACGCTCTGCATCGGCACGTACGTCCAGTGGCGATGGTCACATTCCCATTTCAGTTGTAGTTGGCGATCTCCGGGTGTTAACATTGGCACAAGCATGGGTCCTCAGTAGAGGAGGGCCACCATTAGGAGTGTTAGGTGCACTGTGTGTGTTCAAACACACTTTTACTCCACCCAGCATTAAATCCTGATATTAATCATGTCTCCACTGTTGTTCATATTATTTATGGATCATATGTTGAAAACAATAGACTGGCTGGGTGAGATTAAGACATGTGAACACAAAATAAGCAGTCTTGCATATGCGGATGACTTAGTTGTGATGGCAGATTCGATTGAAAGTTTGCACAGTAATATTTCAGAGCTAGATCAGAAATGTAAGGACTATGGTATGAAGATTAGCATCTCCGAAACGAAAGTAATGTCAGTGGGAAAGAATCGAGAATCTGTTATTATTAAGTATTTGCTAAAAAAATGTGGTCTTTTTGCCACTCAGACATTAGGGGTATAAGGGTCATGAATAATATCTTTTACTAATTTTACAGTTTTACTAAATAAATGAATAAATTTGAGGTGACCAAAGATGTACAATCTTATATCAACTCTACAGACCTTATGCTCAAGTTACAGACAGTGTGCCATAGTCGGCAGTCGTCGACAGGGTGCCTTTCGAACTAGTCATGCGTTGGGCCATGCTCTCTTACCATTAGAGATTAGCTTATAATCAGTGTGAACAAGTTCATTTTACGGTGGTTGTTAAGTAAACGCACCGTAGCTACATCCCGTGTAAAAATTATTAGCACAAAAAGCTTCTTACCGCTTCTTCACGTAAAACATAGACAGCAGTATTGCACTTTCAGAACTCGACGGCGCTGCTGCGGCTCTGCAGTGGGACGTAAAACTAAGAGAGCATCTTCACGAAACAGGCAGGAAGAATTCCTACGCGGCGGCTCACTAAGTCAGTTCAAGGACGGGTGGCAAAGTGTGGCCAGATACAATGTACGCCCCTTATATCACCATCTATGGAATCGCCAGCTAAGCTGAGACATTTCTAGAGGTTTAATACGAGTGGGGGTTTCTTGCAACCTGAAGAGATACCTGATGGCTCCCGACTCCGAAACATCAGGAGTGACAACACTGTTTCTCTCCACAACATTGGATGAACTGGACTTCACTCCAAGTCGCCACCATACTCGCCCACGATGAATATCCGGCACAGTGCAGAACTGCAATTCGTTGCTGGACACAGTGCGACGCCATTCATCAGCAGTGCGTACTTCCTGGTCACAGCACCATTCCAAATGCAGCCGTTTGTATCGTGGTACTAACGGTGGTCTTCACGTGGGATGGTAATTCCCTAGTTCGCCCACTGCTTGTCTCCAGTCATTGGTGTAGGATGACGCGGAATGTTGAGGGAGTTCATTTGTCTTTGTGGGCAGCTTTCGCAGACCTGAGTGGGTCAGGTATACTCGGCACATGGTACGGAGACTCTCCCTTGTGGTGGTCAGACCAGGTCGCCTGGAAATTTGATGACGATTAATACTGCTCTCACACTCCCATGTGATCCAGTATCGGACCATTGTCGCAACCGAATGCCTCACGGACCTAGATATTGCACGATTTGATCACCCCTTCAAAAGGAGACTCACGATAAGGCCCCGTTCAAACTATGTCAGGTGTTTACAACGCTGTGTCACATGAGTATGCAGTATCTCCGTCTTGTTGATAGTCATTACTCAGCATCTGTCGGTGTTCACGCCCCTTATGAATCTTATGAGGCCTAGTAACAACACTACCCATGAACTGCTCTAATGCCCTCTGCTTCCTGTCAAAGAGCTCTAATTCCTTACACGCCATCCCCCTCCCCCTCCAGTGGTGGGTACGTGTACGAAGTTACATTAACGTCAGACCATGTGCTCTGGGTATTTCATGTTTTTGCTTCACGCAGCATGCACCACACCCAGATAAAGATGAAACAAGTTATGGAAGAGGAAAATTACTATGAACAACAGGATTTTTATATTTATGTATATTTGCAGGTGGGGATATTCAGAGACCAAATAACTGTTAAAATTCATGGTGGAACCTTCAAGTGTTATTTATTTTGCGCAATGCGCTACTAGTTACGGTCAGTGACCAGTATCAAGCTTAGCCTGAAACGAATAAATCAAACAATTAGAGACTGCGCAGTTTACAACGAGCTATGAGGTAAAAAAGTATTTCACTTACAGTCATAAACGGCAGGGAAGTAATACCACAATTTAAACAAAAGTAATTTGCTGTTTTAAGCTCACCATAGTATGTAAAAAGTTTTCACAATCATAACTGTGTGCGATAATTCCGTCAAGAAGCAAGTCTGCATCGACAGCCAGGAACACAGTGATCTACCTAATTAGGCGAAACAGTCAAGGATACAGCGAAAGACAATGCCTTGTCAGAGATGAAACTGTAGTATATGCTAGCGACTGCAATATCAGTTTACTAAGAGGTACTTCATAATGTCTGGTTCCAAGTAAACGTTACACATTAGTGAGCTAGAACGTGAAATTACATACATACAAACGTAATACATCAAGAAATGCTACATTTACGATCTTTGTAATCTGAAACAGATCGTAGCTGCCGAAAATAAATCAGCTTAAACCATAGAACGCCATACACAATCATGCGCCTTCTAGCAAATTGATAATGCAATTGCTAGCATGTACTGTAGTCTTATCTCTGCTATCACATTGTCTTTGACTGTATCATTGACTGTTTGGCCTAGTTATATCTGCGATTGTGTTACTAGCTGCCGGCGGAGTGGCTGAGCGGTTCTAGGAGCTTCAGTCTGGAACCGCGCGAGCGATACGGTCGCAGTTTCGAAGCCTGCCTCGGACATGGATGTGTGTGATGTCCTTAGGTTAGTTAGGTTTAAGTAGTTCTAAGTTCTAGGGGACTGATGACCTCAGAAGTTAAGTCCCATAGTGCTCAGATCCATTTTTTGCTAGCTGTCGATGTGGACTTGCTTCTTGACGAAATTTTATTAATGTGAAAAATGTCTTATATACTATAGTGAGCTTTAAAGAGCAAATTGTTTCTGTTTACATTACGGTATAGCTTTCCTGCCGTTTATGCCAGTAAGTGAAATACTATTTAACATCATAGTTCAATGTAGACTGAGTAACCTCTAACGGTTTGATTTATTCATTAAGCTTGATAATGGCCATTGACTGAAATTAGTAGCGAATTGTGCAAAATAAATGACAACTGAAGGCTTAACCACGAAATTTAAAAATATTGGATGTAATTTAGTGGCTATTAGTATTTTCACAGCAGTGTGTTTCAGGTTCCTCTATTCTCCAAATTTTCTCTTTTCCATTTCTCGATATGTAATTTCTGAAAGCAAATTCCTTTCAACATTGACAAAGTACGTGCAACAGCAGTATTCCTGTTTTCTGTAATTTTACAGTCTTCTTTTACAAATTTTACGAATAGTAATATTGTAATTGAAAGCAGATCCCAATCTTACTCAGTTTTTAGATTTTAGCTAAATCCTTCACGTTCTGTCGGACCACGTGAGTTCAAATGGCTCTCAGCACTATGGGACTCAACTTCTGAGGTCATCAGTCCCCTAGAACTTAGACCTACTTAAACCTAACTAACCTAAGGACGTCACACACACCCATGCCCGCGGCAGGATTCGAACCTGCGACCGTAGCAGCAGCGCGGCTCCGGACTGGAGCGCCTAGAACCGCACGGCCACCGCTGCCGGCGGACCACGTGAGTAAAACCTCTTTCATCACTGTACGGGAAACAATGCAATTCGCTGAAACACCAAGAACGACGTCTAAAATTAAAGTAAGAGACTCTTAAATAATTTTAGTATAGTATACTGTAAAAAAAGTAAAACTGTTATCAGCCTGAATATTGATTTGACCAGCATAGTCCTTTACTACACATGATTCTAAGGACGTTACCTTCATCCACGCTTTGAATTGAGTTGCACAAGCCTGTTACACAGCAGGGTTTCCCAAAGTGACAATAAGTGATTCACGAAAAACTATTAATTGCATAGCGTCCTTTTCGACACATAGATGATACTAATTATTTTTTTAAGTTTTATTATGATTTAAAATTGAAATCATAATGGGATAGATCAAGCTTATCTCATATAAAAAAAATGTTATTACCCTCCAAAATAAATATGGTGTTCCACAGAGTACTAGGATTCTCACAGTGTGCTGCCAGAGGAAAAGTTTTAGAAACACTGTTATAGAGGATATACTACTTAACGGGGACTCCGAATTACGGGGCATCCTGGCAACTTCCGAATAACCTATCATTGCTACACGTCAAAGAAACGATGCGTTACATGGATATCATAGGACATACGAGGTTTAGAACTCTAGGACTTTTGGGTCTGTAGTGTGGTTGCCTACCAATGCGTCTCTGAGACACACGTGACAACAATACACACAATAAATAATACGTTCGAGTGCAAAGTGCAAACCACTGAGAGCAATTCCTGTGCAAAAAACCGGAGCACTGCTAAGAACCCATTCAACTTGGACTTGTTAATTTAGGAGCCTTCACACTAATTTCTCAGTTCCCCTTGCAAAAATTATTGAAAATGAAGCCTGCAAAACAGTTCTAAAAAGCCTGTACGATAGTTCAACAAAAGTACTTTAAGTGCAAATAATTTGTAGTGTAGAGTCAGTGACTGAATGTGGCAGGTTTATTTAAATGAGTCCATATTTTTAAACAAAACCTTCGTGTTGAATCGTCAGTTTTATACGACACATCATCTCCCATTATGTGGACGATAACTTAGGGCTTAGGCGACTGGAGATGTGGAAAAACAGTGTCCTAGTAAATTGAAACAAAGCCGTGTATTTTGTTTCCAAAGCACTAACCACCCGTCTTTGCGGTTGCACGACTACTTAAATGAACATACTTCCCATCCCTCTCATTATTAATGGCAAGGTAGCCCATAGATCGAGTTATGTGGGACACATCTCTCACACTGACCAGTGTAAGGGAAACAGAGTTTACTCATCAGTTAAGTCAGAAACGGATTTCTGTTTAAGTGATACAAATGAAGGAATTAACCAAAATTGTTTAATTGTGAAGCAAAGTACTCAAGCAGAGTAACCTTTCGTGATGGCAAACTGTTATTTGTTTTTAACTTCTTACATTTTGCGGTATCTTACAAACACCCGGTGGCAAATGTTACATCCCCACAAATATGTCACACAGTGCAGCATCAATAACGCAAACGTATGCCAGATATCAGGAATTGGTGCCTATGCAAGAATCTGCAAAAGACTCATAATTTACAGCAAATTTCTTGTGTAAAGTGTCGCAGTGTGACTAGTTACGCGAAATTTTCTTGCGGAAGATTTCGTTACATTATGCTACCAGCTCGTTCGTCCTACTTTTTCATTCTACGAGACGCGCAGCTTCAGCATTCTGTAGTAAAGAACCTTAAGAAATTTTAGTTTACGGGGGTAAGTCCTGAAGTCACACGGAAAACTGCTGCGACTATATTTCTTGTGGCAGGTTCCTTGCTGTTCGTATCTCAATAGACAGCTTTATTCCGCCACATAAAACCAGTCTGCAGTTAAGTTGTCAGACGAAATACACGAGAGATCATCCTTACTGGGCAGTCTGGCCGTGTGCCCAATTCACTTCATCAGATGGGGTTTCTCTGCAAATTTTTGTAATTATGGGTGCCACAAAGAGTCAGGACATTAGAAAAGATTGTTTTACTGGTCTGATGGTAGTGCCAGAATGCTTGTACCTGACGTTTTACACTTCTACTCCCGTGGAAACGCTGCCATGTTCTTTCTTCTCGATGAAAGAATTCTAAGCTTCGCTTTTTAAACAGCTCTTCCAAATTTACAATTAACATTGGCTATTCATAAGCTTCTTCTTTATGGATGCCTCCGTGCTGAATCTGCACTTTATCTGATTTATTTTTCGAAAATATCCACCAGCTGATGCTGCACATACGACTTAGTTTTGCTAAAAGAAGCCACGGATGCTTTAGTATACTATCTTAGTCAGTCTAAACTCATATTCTGTATATAATGATGTCCCGACACGTTGCATACTTAAAGAAAATTGAATCGTTTCTATAAGACGTTTAAAATATCCTGCAATCATCTTACTTTCTTAATCATGTTATCTGTCTCTCTAGTCTGCCCTGATAGCTGAGTGGTCAGCGCGGCGGTCTGTCACGCCAAGGGGTCCGGGTTCGAGTCCCGCCTTCAATCCCTCTGACGAGGCTTCCCCCATGACAAGACCTGCCGTAAGGCAGAACACAAAATTTTAAGTGTTTCTCTAGTATTGTACTACTGATTCGGAAGATATTGCTGTTTAGATTTTACAGTTCGTTGTTTGACGTGAGAATTTATTGTACTTTAGTTAACCGTGGCGATCATGTAGGCTTGCCATTGATGTAGTTATCGTTACTTCGACACCTTCCACCCAATTTACGCTTGCTATCTGTATTCTCTTTAAGAGAACTGTGTTGGTCGTGTGGATATGAACTTGTCCTAGTTAGCTACACACTTAAATTTTGAGGCAAGTTTACTCCTGTTTTGTTTATGTGGATCTGAAGGACTTTCATTTCTTCGACGAGATGGGACAGTTTGCTTGTTCGTGTCACTGACGTGTCATCATCAGTCTTGTATCTCTCTATGTCACAGTCTCCGTTTCCCTCATTTAAAAAAAGGGAAAATGGTTCCCAGTATCTCACCGTTATACCTTGTTCGAAATAGAAATTTGAAAATTTGTGGTAAGGTCTTACCGGACGAAACTGCTTGGGCCATCGGTCCCTAAGCTTACGTACTTCTTAATCTAACTTGAGATACCTTACGCTAAGGACAACACACACACTCATGCCCGGGGGAGGACTCGATCCTCCGACAGGGGGAGCCGAGCGCACCGTGACAAAGCGCCCATGACCGCCCGGCTATCCCGCACCTCTTGTTCGAAATATTCACGTTTTCGCTGCCTGTGTGGTCTGCATTCTTCTGCCTGTGTATCTAACTTGCGAACGGCTGTTATCTAATTGACTTTACCTGAGTGCAAAGCTGTTATTACTCCGTTACTAATATCCTGAAAATATTCCCTTCTCGACCGAAATTCTGACACTTGAAAGAACAAAAACGCGATCTGACCGCTGTTGATCAAGTATTATGTTGTAAGCACATTTTTAAAGCTCATCGGATCATTTTTAAACCAATTTGTTGTTACTTTTAGTATTTGAAACTGTGTGTGTGCTAAAATCTCTCTCTAGGAATTTCAAAGTAAGTGCTTTTAAATTCAGATTACGGTGTCTGATCTATTGTCATGCCTGACCTAGTATCACCATCACTACCCAAGTTTCAAACAAGAAAATAATTGCGCAAGTTAGTTTTAATGCGTGTCATATCGATTAATCAGTCACACAGAATGGTTAACAGCTACCTACTCACAACTATGCACCGTTATGAAAACGCATCTGTTGAATTTACATGCAAATTTCTTAATGAAAACGGCTCCTACTGCTCTCATAAGACGTTCGTTTAGGTACTACAATAGATTATTACCGTGCAAGAAATAACAGCTGAAATAAATGACTGAGCGGCATTTTGCCCTTTTAACAAATAAACTTACTGTTTTTTTAATGATAATCACTGTTCACGAAATGGTACAAGGCGTGACAATGCAACTTTTTACCAAACACGTTTTTTCGTTTAAGCAGTGACGAGAACGTTCAGGCAAATCTTTCGCAGGTAGGGAAAAGGCTATTTTGCAATTAAGCTGAAACTTTTTTGTAACACTGAAAATCCTCGAATTAACATGAACTATTACGCAACATTTTGTTTCTCAGCATTGTCATAACCGTACTGAATTCTGTCTGTTAAAACAGACACTTTTAAAAACACTAAAATTTCTTCTGTTTGATTTCTGATTTTGTCTGTGTCATTATTTCCGAACCTGTTTCAAGCATAGTTATAGCTATCACACACGTTGCGTCAGCATGGTCTATTGTACCATAAATGGAGCACTTCTGCAGTTGACAACCCTAATTCGCCATCGGTCTAAGACCGTGTACAGCGATACATTATGTTAGGTGAGCTAAGAAATCGCTTTTAATTTTCAGTATTATATAACCTATTTACGGTTGCTGCTGCAGCCAAGTTTAAAGTTGTGACTGATTTTAATGTTTACGACTTCAGTGTTTTTACTAATTTATTTAGTATTCGCTCGTTTTTCACTTTGTTTTGTAGAATTTTGTGAAGTTATTAATAGTTATACATTTTTTGTAGCGTCTAGAATGAATGCTCACCAAAGTCCTCAGACACAAGTATACATGCCTTACAGTGACATCTATAATTTCAGAAGTTGACTGAATAAATTCAACCGTACTAATTATACTGTTTGTATAATTTTCTCGCACGTTTTAACAGCTTTGAATTTTAAGTACAATCCAAGTGCGACAAAATCGTACTGCGAGCAAAATATGTCTGACTTTTTTCAATTTTATCACAATGTGTAGCCACTTACAAGTTCCGGAGACTTTGGATCTTGTAACACCTCCGGTTTATTTTCGACCCGATCTGATGTGATCGAATAGCAGCCCAATAATTATTATTAATGTGACCGTGTACCTAATGGGGCCTGCAATCGGAATTGACTGCTTCGGAGTTGTTACTTTCCAGTTTGTCCTTCAAAAATGCTGTAATAATGAAATGTCTGATAACAAGAAGAACACCAACACAGTTTCACTAATCAAGAACCTATATTCGTCTCAAAAACACAAAAAGGAGGAGACAGCCACTGCCTTCGTCATACATATCTAATTACGGCTAATCTCAGCACAGGCTTAATCGTTATTCATTATCGTCACACGCTAATCCAACCACTGTAATCCAACACTGCAATCCGACACTGCAATCCAAAATGATGCCGGCGCGGTAGACGCGAAACCAAAATATCGGCACTATAAATATCACTGATCACTCTCGTAGTTATACATCTTCACTTTCCCAGTATTATTCTAGCACAAAGGGGTTAAACCACGGCGATGGCCACTCCCTTTGTCGGCAAAGCCTTGGATTACAGCTACTGGCCTCCACACAGCTCGGCCCGCATCTTGGGACTCACTCAACTCACACTCGCTCTCGCAACACGACGCAATCGATTGTTTGCCCTATCGACCTGTGCCGAGTGCAAACTTATAGTAAGGGCCTACGGACCCCTTACATTCTTTTAAATCCAAATTGGAATGCACAGTTCAATGACGGTAACCTAACCATCCGCCTCAGTCGTACATTAAACAACAAATGTATCCACTAAGTTACTAGTCTAAACAGCATTAGGAGCAGCGCTCCACGTAAGCATTGGCGCTCCAGTCTGCACTCGACATCGGACTGGACGAGATTTCACAGCTGAGCTACCCAGGCATCCTCCTCCTCACAGCTGCAATAGGAAGTGATGTACTGGCAGAATTTCAGAACAACGCCAACTGCCCTGCACAGTCACATCATAGAAAGAACTTTCGTTTTAACCTGTTACTTATTTCGTCATATGTCAAGTGTTATTCGATTGTTACTTTACCAGAAATCAGTCAATTAATTCGTATTTAAATATTTTACATATTTCGGAACGTGTTACGTGTGATTGGGTTCTGACGTTACCAGCAAAACTCCTCACCCTAGATTCAAAAATTTCAGTACCAATTATAAAACCTCTTCATACGTTTGACTGCAAAAGGGTCAGTGTGTTAAATATTTGACGTTAAGCGTGCAAAGTATTTCTAGTTGTAGACGCAAAATCGCAATTGTGTTTGTGTTATTGCTTTCGGATTATTCACCCACAGGCTAATGAAAAATTCAAAATCAAAACTGGTAAGCTAAAAAAGTGTGACCCGTTTAAACACTGCTGAAAAAAAAGCAACATCATCAAAGGGAAGGACATTTTACTGAAAAATGACGTGACAGGTTGCTCATTATTGTAGCAGTACATGATAACAAATTCAGAGCAAAAGAAACACACGTGTCTCAGTAAAAGGTGCCCTAACGGTTGCCCCGCCTGCCGGCAACGCACACGTGTACTTCAGCATTCAATAAATGGTAAAGCTATGAAATGGCATCTCACGACGTATTGTCCGAAGCATCTTGCACCTTTCATTGTAATCTGGCCCTGTTTCTTCAACATGTCCCATACGTGTTCGATAGACGAGAGATCTGGTGATCTTACTGGCCAGGACAGCTGTTGTTGCACACCGCGAGCGGAATTTTGGGTCGCAGCAGCATTATATGAACGTGCATTGTCTTGCTGTAAAAGCACATTGCCTTCCTGTCAAGGAAACTTCTGTACCATCTGGATAACAACATGTACAATGTATCTGGTACTGGTCACTTTACCCTGGAGAGACACCAGATGTGTCCGCGACTTGTAACTAATGGTTCCCACACCAAGGAGCCTGGGTTGGGATTTGCGTGTAGTAGAAGCATGCATTCCGGACTAGGCACTCCCCCAGTACACAT
This sequence comes from Schistocerca cancellata, assembly GCF_023864275.1. NCBI lineage: Eukaryota > Metazoa > Arthropoda > Insecta > Orthoptera > Acrididae > Schistocerca > Schistocerca cancellata. Next base: position 59,187,086 of record NC_064626.1, on the reverse strand, counting down.
GTACGGCCATCACTCGCATACAGACGGAGCGTCATTACATTCAGCAGTCGACTGTTCCAGACACCAGAGTAGCCGTTCTTGGTCGTGTCGTGGTGTGAGTGATATCCCTTGCACGGGCGCACGTGATGATAATACTGCTCCAAGCAGGTTCGCCGGCCACTGTGGCCGAGCGGTTCTAGGTGCTTCAGTCTGGAACCTCGCGACCGCTACGGCATCAGGTTCGAATCCTGCCTCGGACATGGATGTGTGTGATGTCCTTAGGTTAGATTTAAGTAGTTCTAAGTTCTAGGGGACTGATGACCTCAGATGTTAAGTCCCATAGTGCTCAGAGCCCTATGAACCATTTGGTCGGAGCAGAAGGTTTACAATGTTCCTCAGTGACACTAGCAGATGCGACATGTGCCCGTATTTATTCGTTGGACGATGTTCGGTCGGCCACCATTGCTCGCGTAATGTGTCGATCTTGACTTTTGTCTGTACTGCGAGAACGTCCAGGACGCAATCTAGGGGTGTGTGAAAGTAAAACATTAGACATAGCTGCTAAGGTTCGGTGACCGTGTCAGAATTATATTAGAACAAATAAGCCCTCGGTCACAAATATTAAGTCAAAATTGAACAGGTTGCGACGCTACTATGAGCGTCGTCTTCAGAAGTAGACTAACTATTCTAAAACATATGAGATATATAATACATTAATAAAAACTTTAATTTTATTAATGCATCATATATCTAATATGTTTTAGAACACTAAGTCTAATTCTGAAGACGACGCTCATTGTAGCGTCGAAACCTGGCCAATTTTGACTTAATATTTGTGACCGACGGCTTATTTGTTCTAATATAAGTGTGGGGAAGTTCCACAGACCAGCGCTGGAAGTTGCGACTCAGTGTTGATACTTTTTGCCCAACACAAGCAGGAACCAGTCGCTATGTCCATCCAGCGTCTCACACTCTCCCCCGTTCGCTTGGCTGTAGTTCTTCAGCAGGAAGACGTGTATTCATCAATAGTTTATAGTCGTACCCTAAAATGAATGGTTCAAATGGTTCTGAGCACTATGGGACTTAACATCTGTGGTCATCAGTCCCTTAGAACTTAGAACTACTTAAGCCTAACTAACCTAAGGACATCACACACATCCATGCACGAGGCAGGATTCGAACCTGCGACCGTAGCAGTCGCGCGGTTCCGGACTGAGCGCCTGAACCGCTAGACCACCGCGGGCGGCCCTAAAATGAATGTTTCAAACATTGGTCACCTCTAAACTGAGGACAGTTACCAACTGCAGAGAGAAATCAGAGAGAGCCCGAAAAGGCCTCCCGAGCGCCATCTGAGGACAGATGGACATGAAAAATGAATCACTGCCATTACAACCCATCAGTATGCACCTGTCACACACTGGTTTCACTGATCACTGTCCTTCATGGTTCCGCTTTTTATTCTGGCACTGTATAATCATTTAAGACATTCAGCAAATAGTGCACCATTACTTTTAAGTAATTAAAGTGTTACTAATATTTACCATCAAAAACAGTCTTGATCAAAGTTTATTCATTACGGTGACTGGCAGAAGGAGGTCCTTACTCATTGGTCTGAAGATGACTGCAGTAGTGGTTGAAACCGGTCACCGTAATATATAAATTGTGATCAAGACTGATTTTGATAGTAAAAATTTCTTTTAAGCTTTAATATTTTTGCTATGTGCTTATGGTCCCTGTCGAATGACGAATTACATTTATGATTCGCCTTGATAATAGCATTGCAACGGCCTTGCCGCAGTGAACACATCGGTTCCCGTCATATCTCCGAAGTTAAGCACTGTCAGGCGTGGCCGACACTTGGCTGGGTGACCATCCGGGCTGCCATGTGCTGTTGCCATTTTTCGGGGTGCACTCAGCCATGTGATGCTAACTGAGAAGCTGGGCGACCGAATAGTAGCAGCTCCGGTCAAAGAAAACCATCATAACGACCGGGAGAGCGGTGTGCTGACCACAGGCCCCTGTTACCCACATCCTCAGATGAGGATGAGACGGCGGTCGGATGGTGTCGATGGGCCACTTGTGGCCTGAAGACAGAGAGCTTTTTTTTCTAACAGCCCATGTAACTTACATTCTTTCGCTATGTGCTTTATTCCTTTCTTCTGAGCACTTGGTCCCTGATCTTGTAGAGGTCTTTGACTTTACTACCCATCTATTTATCTTCTGACGGTAAAGTTTCCTGTCTATTATGTCCGAAGTTCCTATCTGTGACTTCTTAGATCCATGGAATATTCTTCAGTTTTGCAGTGTATGTCAAAATCTTGTGAGTTAGTCTTGAAGAAGTGAGTATGTGAATGTGTCCATAGAATTTCAGCCTTCGTTTCCTGATATCTTCGACAAGGTTGGACACTTCTTCTGTTGCTTTGCGCGGTACGAGTCTATACCCGTCTTCTGTTTCATCTTGTCCCAGCATTTTCCTCATGATCTTTCTTTCCTCCTCCAAGATGTTCTCCAGATGGCCTTTTCTATTAAGTACCAAAGTACAAGCTTTAATTTTAATTATATAAACATTTATAGTGTGTCTTCAGGGAAAAGTTGTAGCAGGCTCTTGCGGAGTTCTGTGTCGCACCACGTTTCACGGTACTGATCCGAAGTCTGTACAGTAATCACGTCGGAGCTGTGAAGACAAGTGCCGGCACATCTGACTTCTGCAAAGGTGTCAGACAGTGCTGTGTTCTATCCCGCCCATCTGTATAACGTCTGTGCAGAATATGTCATCAGTAATGAAGTTTAAAGCTGGACTAAAGGCACCTCAGTTTGTAGTAGATCTATTAGTATCCTCCAATTTGCTGATGACACAGTCCTTTTATCCAGCAGCGAAGATGAATTTCGTAAGCTATTAACAGAAGTAAAGGATATTTAAAGGACATATATCTATCATATGGACTCAATCTCTATCTCAGCAAGTCCACGTGATAACTGAGTAGTACAGATTCAACTTACAGGTTGATTAAAGGAACTGGAAGACGCGCATTCCATCTATCTTGGGCGACACGGGAAGATGTCAAGATGAGATAGGAAGACGGATCACGCTAGGGCGAGCGAGAGCGAAAGCGAGAAAAAGTTTCGAAAATGTTTGAAATTTTGTATACAGTTTGTTGGAGCTCGTTACGTGGTCTCACTCTCACATACTGGATAGTAATATCTGGGCAATTTTCAGGCCCTGAGCTATCCCTTCTCAGGAGAAATGCACTGTTTCCAACTTTAACACTTGATTTAATGCTCTAACCATTTCACTTAAGAGTATCCCTCTTAATGATATGACAGTTTTTTAATTTTTAAATTCGTTCACTAATTGCACGAGAGACTGAAAATTAATTTATGTTGCCCCTGAAAACCGTTAGATACGCAGGCTGAAACTGGGACAGGCGACTATCTTACCTCTTCAGTACTTAAAAAATACTTTTACAAACTTTGGGGACAAGTTTCTTACACCAAAACAAAAAAATATGTTCGTATAAAAATATGTTCGAAAATTCTTCGTTGGCAAACAAAAGGGTGCCTAGATAAGTATACACAAGATGAATGATTATGATCACCACAAAAACCAATGCAATTCAAGAAAAAACTGACAGAAATTTTTCCTTGAAGAGGGAAAACAGAATATACACGTTCACATCATCTCAAGGCATGGTGACATTCTGTAAATATGGCGTGGATGTGGATTCATGAAGCACCATGCTGTGACCGCTTTCTTAATAGCGTGTTGTTGCACCGATGGAAAGCAGTAGACCAGCGATTCTGCGTGGCAAGGATTCGACATCTCCGTGATATTATTCCTGGGCTACCTGGCTCGAAATGTCTACACACATGTCACGCAGATCCCGGGATGGCGGATTGTGGGCGCACAGCTGACGCCTGATTGTGTCCCAGATGTGTTCTATCAGTTTGATATCGGCAGATTCGGTGGCCAAGAAATGAACGTAAATTCACAGTCACTTACTTCAAAACATGGTAGCACTATTCACGCCCAGTGAGTCAGTTAGATAGTAGTTAGTTAGTTAGTTAGTTGGTTGTGTGTTCCATTGATCAATCGCACGGTATGGTAGCCGTTATGATGTGGAACGTGTCAAGTGCACAAGAAATGCACATATGAAACAAGAATTTATATATATATATATATATATATATATATATATATATATATATATATATATATATTATTAATATTTCTATTACTTACCGCATTTCCTTAAATGGCAAAAAATGCATGTACTATATTTATAGATTTATTTATTCCTATTCAAGAATTCATCTATGGTATAGAAGGAGTTGTCATGGAGATATGATTTCAATTTATTTTTGAAGCTATTATTGCTGTCTGTCAGACAGCTTATTTCATCTGGTAATTTGTCGAAAATTTTTACAGCAGCACATTTTACCCATTTCTGTGCCGAATATAAGTTGAGCAAAGGATAATGTTAGTCTTTCTTCTTTCTGATATTATAATTATGAATGTCACTGTTGTTTTTAAACTGGTCCGTGTTGTTGAGAACAAATTTCATAAGTGAGTTTATGTATTGTTAGGCTGTTGTAAGAATTCCCCATCATTTAAAAGGATGCCTACAAGATGTGCGACTATGAACCCCACACATTATTCTAACCACTTTCTTTTGAGCAGTGAATACTTTTTGTTTAAATGTTGAGTCACCCCAAAATATTATTCCATACGATATCAGAGAGTGAAAGTATGCAAAGTATGTTAGCTCACTAATTTATATATCCTCAAAATTGGCAATTATTCTGATCGCAAAAGTTGCTGAACCTAGTCGCTTTAGGAGATCCAAAATATGAATTTTCCAATTAAGATTGTCATCTATATGTACACGCAAAAACTTAGTATGATCTACCCTGTCTACCGACTTCTGTTGATGTGTTCCATTTATTGAAGGAATTGTACTTTTTGCAGCAGAAAATTGGATGTACTGTGTTTTTTCAAAGTTTAGAGCAAGCCCATTTGCAGAAAACCAATTAATGACTTTTCCAAAGACCTTATTTGTATAATTTTCTATTTGACTTTCTTTTACTGGATTAATAATGATGTTTGTATCATCAGCAAACAGAGTCAGTTCAGCTTCCTGTTTCAGGTAGGAAGGGAGGTCGTTCACATAATCAAGAACAGAAGGGGACTCATGGTTGAACCCTGTGGAACACATAATGTAATTTCACCCCAGTTAGATGAAGTGGCAAACTTTCTTAAATCACTTGACCCATATAAGGAAACATTTAGCTTCTTTTTCTGTAGGTATGATTTAAACCACTCATATGCTATTCCATTTAGACCATAGAATTGTAGTTTCTGTAGCATAACGTCATGGTTCACACAATCAGTTGCTTTGGACAAAATACCTATTGGTGACATTTTACTATTTAAAGACTCTATTATGTGGACAGTGAAACTGTATATTGCTGTCTCAGTGGAACAGCATTTTTAAAATCCGAACTGTGATTTACTAAGCAGCTTTACTGTTGAGACGGCTAACCGATCTTGAGTACATTATTTCTGGAAGATTTTTCAGAATGCTGTAAGCAAGGATACTGGCCGATAATTATAGATATCTGTGGTGTGACGATCAGTTATACTGCTAGAAGATGCCATCGCCATATGGAAAGATATAAGACATGAAGCGACGCAGGTGGTGAGTAATAATATCCAACAAACTACAGCTATCATGTTGCCTAGGATTATTAACCAAGTCCCTATGGACGCCAATGCAAGTGTTCCCCATTGTGTAAAACTGTACCCATCTGTCAGTGTACGTGGTGCAGTGCGCGTTTGGAATTAAGACTCGCGTAAGTGTCACCGTATCTGATCACGACCATCGAGCTGCTGCACCAAGAAACGGATTCACTCGAGCAGGTGACATTTTCCCTTCGATCCACGTCCAGTCTCGATGCTAACGTGCCCATTGTAATAGTAAATGACAGCATCGTTGAGTCAGCGTGGGAATACGTATGACGTCGTCTGCAGTGGATCCCCATGGTCGGCGGTGTGCCCTGAACCGTGTACTCCAAATACCTTGTGGCTGTACCTGCTTCGTTTGATCTGTCATAGGTCGTCGCCTATCGACTATTACAAAGTGGGCAAAGCTTTGACCGTCAGTATCTGTGATAAGGCTTGGCTATTCGCCCACTCGTGGTTTCTCAGAGCTTCAACGAATTTTCATAGATGTTCATAACAGTAGAACATAAACAGGCGATACGTTCCGCTGTTTTCGACATGTTAGTTCTCAAGCACCTAGCCAAAGCAAACTCTCCTTGTTCGAAGTCAGTGGATATCTTCAAATGCTGTCCACATTGTATGATGTCGCCATTCGTCTCCCATCCACATACATGTATTCGCTACTGGGCTATCAATCTCCTAAAAGAAAACAGAGTATTTGGAAAACAAACCTGTAGATAATCTCCCCATTATCACTCAATACGGGAGAGTGGCACAAGTTGCCAACTTCAGATATCTGGGAGAGATAATCCAACCATCAGGACTGAACTCAATAGCCAATAAAGATAGAATCTCCAGATTACAAAAAGCATATACGCCCACTTGGAATCACTATAATAAGAAATCTATTTCTGTCAATGCGAAACTAAGGCATTATGTCCCAGCAGTCCTACCAGAAGTACTTTATGCTGCAGAAACTACAGTGATGCAGGGTCATACTAAGATTAGAGAGATTGAAAAGCAGGAAAGAAAAATGAATTTGGATGAAGAGGCCAACGAGAGAGATTTACGAAGACTTGGAAACAATAACAGACGCCATTAGAAAGAGAATGACGAAATTTTATGGGCATATCAGCAGGACAAATAAAAGCAGGCTCACAAGACAAATCTTTGAGATGTAAACAAGAGGAAAAACAAGACAAAGTGGATCACTGAAGCAAAAGAAGACAGTAAAGAACTGGGGATGAGTCAAGATAACAAAAACAATAGAGAATAGTTTAGAAACATCATACACAAACACACACTTAAAAAAGAACATACGGAGAACAGAACGGGAGAAAGATGGTCGGAAGAACGCAAGAGAGAACACAGTGAACGTATGAAGAGAATTTGGGAAGAGCGAAGAAAGAAGAAGAAATCATGACTACACAAGTTCAATCGCTCTCTCAAAAGGGAATAATCGTAAATAATGATAATAATATTCGTTACTGCGTCGTGTGCTCAAAGCGTTAGCAGATGTCAGTGGCCAGTGGCCATGATGTTTTGCATCATCAGCGTAGATAGACACCGAGCGAACAGAGATCAGTGCTGCTTAATATTAAATGCTTATCACGTTCACACCTACATACTGTAGCGGTTGCTTCTTCAGATGGTGTGAGGTGATGTGATTAATCAAATGTATGATAGTAGTGATTAAATTTCTTGTCATTATACCTTGTTCCCCTAATGAGCTGGCGATATTAAACCTCTTGTTCTGACCGTGGTCAGCTTCAGGTTCCGTCACGTCTACCTGTGATTTCAGTATACAAGTGATAATAAAAGAGACGACAGGGGGAAATCACAGACAAAGGAAAAACTGAGTGGTCTGTTAAAATTTTGCATATATAGTCTCAGAAGAACACATTAAATGAAAAATAGCTTGTTGCAAGTGAATAACGATCACTGCGCAAAAATTAAACTAATAAACTGGGGAGACTTAGTCTTGCTGTAGGTGAAAACACCATAACAGTTAAACAGGAAACCAATTATAGACACTGTGATAAAACGTCTAGCCCCCTTAAGAGAGAATGCGCCGAGAAATATTGGAAATACTAATAGTCATGAGACTTGAGGAGACAGATAAGGACGATTTAGATTGCTATTCCCAAAACATGATAACAATAGTCATACTTACTGTTCAGTGCACACGCTATTGCATCAGTTCCGAATTGAGCACATACTAACTGATTATTGACCATACTGTACCGAGTTGCACGATCAATGGCCGCTACCGATGTAACAAGCATTCACACCCGTCCATGATGGCGGAAACTCGGTCGCTCTGACTCGGAACTGACAGCAACACGGGTGTCATGGCGCCTCTTTTCACTTTTGAGTGCGGATCCCGTAACCAACTTAACAGATGCAGCTCATCCGAATTTGTTCCGGCCCATTAAGGCAATGCCTGTGTGATAAACAACGTGCATGGTGCACGGTGTGCACAGCTATCCCTTTCCACTCAGCTACAAGTTAGAGTATTCAATGAACTGTGGATGAAGCCCGACCAACAGGCGTTACACGCATTGATCTGAAATGATAGTGCATTGACAATGGATAGTTTCTAGCTGAAATCTAGGTCTGCCAATAAATTTCAAAAGGACGACTGATAGCTGCAATCTACACTCCTGGAAATGGAAAAAAGAACACATTGACACCGGTGTGTCAGACCCACCATACTTGCTCCGGACACTGCGAGAGGGCTGTACAAGCAATGATCACACGCACGGCACAGCGGACACACCAGGAACCGCGGTGTTGGCCGTCGAATGGCGCTAGCTGCGCAGCATTTGTGCACCGCCGCCGTCAGTGTCAGCCAGTTTGGCTTGGCATACGGAGCTCCATCGCAGTCTTTAACACTGGTAGCATGCCGCGACAGCATGGACGTGAACCGTATGTGCAGTTGACGGACTTTGAGCGAGGGCGTATAGTGGGCATGCGGGAGGCCGGGTGGACGTACCGCCGAATTGCTCAACACGTGGGGCGTGAGGTCTCCACAGTACATCGATGTTGTCGCCAGTGGTCGGCGGAAGGTGCACGTGCCCGTCGACCTGGGACCGGACCGCAGCGACGCACGGATGCACGCCAAGACCGTAGGATCCTATGCAGTGCCGTAGGGGACCGCACCGCCACTTCCCAGCAAATTAGGGACACTGTTGCTCCTGGGGTATCGGCGAGGACCATTCGCAACCGTCTCCATGAAGCTGGGCTACGGTCCCGCACACCGTTAGGCCGTCTTCCGCTGACGACCCAACATCGTGCAGCCCGCCTCCAGTGGTGTCGCGACAGGCGTGAATGGTGGGACGAATGGAGACGTGTCGTCTTCAGCGATGAGAGTCGCTTCTGCCTTGGTGTCAATGATGGTCGTATGCGTGTTTGGCGCCGTGCAGGTGAGCGTCACAATCAGGACTGCATACGACCGAGGCACACAGGGCCAACACCCGGCATCGTGGTGTGGGGAGCGATCTCCTACACTGGCCGTACACCACTGGTGATCGTCGAGGGGACACTGAATAGTGCACGGTACATCCAAACCGTCATCGAACCCATCGTTCTACCATTCCTAGACCGGCAAGGGAACTTGCTGTTCCAACAGGACAATGCACGTCCGCATATATCCCGTGCTACCCAACGTGCTCTAGAAGGTGTACATCAACTTCCCTGGCCAGCAAGATCTCCGGATCTGTCCCCCATTGAGCATGTTTGGGACTGGATGAAGCGTCGTCTCACGCGGTCTGCACGTCCAGCACGAACGCTGGTCCAACTGAGGCGCCAGGTGGAAATGGCATGGCAAGCCGTTCCACAGGACTACATCCAGCATCTGTACGATCGTCTCCATGGGAGAATAGCAGCCTGCATTGCTGCGAAAGGTGGATATACACTGTACTAGTGCCGACATTGTGCATGCTCTGTTGCCTGTGTCTATGTGCCTGTGGTTCTGTCAGTGTGATCATGTGATGTATCTGACCCCAGGAATGTGTCAATAAAGTTTCCCCTTCGTGGGACAATGAATTCACGGTGTTCTTATTTCAATTTCCAGGAGTGTATTATTTACAAGTTACTATAACAGTCGCCGCGTGCAACAGCCTTCTGAATGGAAGGTAACCTGATTCAATAATCCATTTGAGGCGCTGAAAACCATGAAGTACATCACCATCGGTTGTGAGACTGTAGCATCTCTTCATGCGTCTGATATCTTTTGATCTTATGGTGGGTCAGCTTTATTTGTCCTGTAGGCCCACATTGTATACATGAACAATCACAAAGAAATGTCCCACTGGTTTATTTGAAACTCAGTTAAATGTGGATCGACGACGGCGTGCTTTTGGCCCTTATGGTTCTCAGCGTCTAAATCCTATCCTAGTCAAACGATCATGTTGGTAGACAGTACTGCATGAGTTTAATCGTGTCTACAAACGGCAGTTTGTGTTTGGAGTTTCTTGTTTACTGTGCTGGAAGCTGCTTACATGTGTCGTGTCAACATGAACTCTGTTGAATCGGTGCTAACAGAAAAGAAAATTACCAGGAAACGTTTGCTGCGAAGGAATTTGGGGCCATCCAGACCAGATCCACTGACTCAGAAAGTGACGAAAAGAAATAAACAGTATCTGATCTATAGCCCGCAAGTTAAATCGTTGGCTAATACATGTGTTAGCGATCTTGCAGATTTGTACAAAAAAATAAAAAAGCATGAAAACTCCCACTTACACAAAAACGCGAAACAGAGAATAATGAAAGCTTACATATTATTTAGTTCTTTCCCAAACTGTACTTAATTATGTACAAGAATAACAAAATTACTCAGAACTATTGCTTCTTTTTCCAGAAAAGTTATGTATTGTTTAGTGGTACTTAAGGTAAGTAAATAATTTAGTGAAATCAAAGTGAAGTATAAATTAGAAAATAAATGAAAAACTTGGTTTAGTTTAGAGAGTTACATACTAGCAAACAGCGGGCAGAGCAGAAGAGACAATGACCGTGAAGTCAGCAAGTTCAGGAGAACCCATCGCCCTCCCCATATAAGCGGACGCTGTCGATTCAGCCGTCAGGGCATCGCCCAACCGGCTCACGTGTTTCTCAGTTATCACATGTGAGCAATGGCCCTCGCCTACATTCCAAGAGCCAATGACCGACGTTAAGAAGATTCTTCGAGAAGCTTTTCAACGTGACAGGAGAGACAATGACCGTGAAGTCGTTCACCTCCAACGAACTGAAATGAATAAATACGCGAGACGCAGTGGGCCCGACGTGAAGTGTAGTTTTCAGTTCACTTTCTGTGCAGAAGACCGTCATGCAGGAATAGACTACATCGTACACAGAAGCACCAAGTTCGCCGCTGTAATGGAATAGCAAGCAGCAGCCTCGGCGCCAGAAGAGAGAAGTTAAACAGAATTTGAAGACTGATTTTTACGTACCCGGGTGACTTGTGAGGACGGGAAGGAGACGGCCTCACATCAGCAGTCACCTGTGAGCTGGGATGAAGATCTGACAGCCGAAGACTGGCAAGGGGGAGTCCATTGTTCGAGTTCGGGACACTGGCCTTCCCCCACCGCGCCGCTCCCCTGGCCGACGCACAACACTGACACACGCGGCCGCTTAGAGAAGAGAAACACTGGGACGCCACATCCAAGGTATCACCATCCGATTCATGACTTCGTTCTCAATAATTAAACGGGCCACAGCACGATGTGCGTCTCCAGTCCACTGGGCGAGACGGCGACACGAGATACACACCACCAGGCGTAATCAGACGCGACCGCTGCCGCAGCAGAAGGCTTTGCAAACGACACAGCTGCCGATCTCCGAGCCAGAACACCCAGTAAGGAAACAGTTGTACAAAACTTCCAAAAAAAGATATCTAATGTAAAAATCCTGTTTCATTCTACCTCATACCCGAGCCAAGGGAGAACCCACCCTGCCCACATGTTGTTAAGAGAGAAAAATTAATATATTTATAATTTTCACCCTGACATAATGCTTTAGAACCAAATGCCCTTTGCAGTAATGCTCATCCTGACAACTGACAAGCATCAAAAGAGAAAACCCAGTTACATTTAGTGACAGAAGTGTTACAGTATAATATCACTATTATTATTATTATTTCTTTCCTTTCTCAGACGTTATGTCTGGTTAAAAATGGAAAGTGACGCGGACCTTGATCAAGCGTGACTTCCTTTTAACTGTATGGTACATGTTACATTGCATTTAGGAATTTTCGGGTAATTGAACATGTATCAATAATTACAGATTTCTGTAGTTGTATATAGACATTTGGATGTAACAGTATTGCGTTGATGTATTGGTGGATATTGTGTGGTATGACTCCTGTAGTTGATAGTATAATTGGCATAATGTCAACTTTATCCTGATTCCACATGTCCTTGACTTCCTCAGCCAGTTGGATGCATTTTTCAATTTTTTCTCCTGTTTTCTTCTATATATTTGTTGTATTGGGTATGGATATTTCGATTAGTTGTGTTAATTTCTTCTTTGTATTGGTGAGTATCTTGTCAGGTTTGTTATGTGGTGTTGTTTTATCTGTTATAATGGTTCTGTTCCAGTATAATTTGTATTCATCATTCTCCAGTACATTTTGTGGTGTATACTAGTATGTGGGAACGTGTTGTTTTATTAGTTTATGTTTTATGGCCAGTTGCTGATGTATTATTTTTGCTGCATTGTCATGTCTTCTGGGGTATTCAGTATTTGCTAGTATTGTACATCCGCTTCTGATGTGATCTACTGTATCTATTTGTTGTTTGCAAAGACTACATTTATCTGTTGTGGTATTGGGATCTTTAATAATATGCTTGCTGTAATATCTGGTGTTTATTGTTTGTTCCTGTATTGCAATCATGAATCCTTCCATCTCACTGTATATATTTCCTTTTCTTAGCCATGTGTTGGATGCGTCTTGATCGATGTGTGGCTGTGTTAGATGATACGGGTGCTTGCCATGTAGTGTTTTCTTTTTCCAATTTACTTTCTTCGTATTTGTTGATGTTATGTGATTAAAGCGTTGTAGAAGTGGTTATGAAATTGCAATGGTGTAGCTGATGTATTTATATGAGTGATTGCTTTCTGTATTTTGCTAGTTTCTGCTCGTTCTATAAAGAATTTCCTTAAACTGTCTACCTGGCCATAATGTAGGTTTTTTTTCGATAAATCCCCTTCCTCCTTCCTTTCTGCTTAATGTGAATCTTTCTGTCGCTGAATGTATGTGATTTATTCTACATCTGTGGCATTGTGATCGTGTAAGTGTATTGAGTGCTTCTAGGTCTGTGTTACGCCATTTCACTACTCTAAATGAGTAGGTCAATATTGGTATAGCGTAAGTGTTTATAGCTTTTGTCTTGTTTCTTGCTGTCAATTCTGTTTTCAGTATTTTTGTTAGTCTTTGTCTATTTTTTTCTTTTAGTTATTATTTAATATTTGTATTATCTATTCCTATTTTTTGTCTGTATCCTATATATTTATAGGCATCTGTTTTTTCCATCGCTTCTATGCAGTCGTTGTGGTTATCCAATATGTGATCTTCTTGTTTAGTGTGTTTTCCCTTGACTATGCTATTTTTCTTACATTTGTCTGTTCCAAAAGCCATATTTATATCATTGCTGAATACTTCTGTTATCTTTAGTAATTGCTTGAGTTGTGGATTTGCTGCTGCTAGTAGTTTTAGATCATCCATGTATAGCAAATGTGTGATTTTGTGTTGGTATGTTCCAGTAATTTTGTATCCATAATTTGCATTATTTAGCAGGTTGGATAGTGGGTTCAGAGCAAGGCAGAACCACAAAGGACTTAATGAGTCCCCTTGGTATATTCCAGGCTTAATCTGTATTGGCTGTGATTTGAATTTGTTTGGATATTAAGTTTGGTTTTCCAATTTTTCGTTACTATGTTTAGGAACTGTATCAATTTAGGATCTACTTTGTATATTTCCAATATTTGTAGTAACCATAAGTGGGGTACACTATCAAAAGCTTTTTGGTAATCAATGTATGCATAGTGTAGCGACCTTTGTTTAGTTTTAGCTTGATATGTCACCTCTGCGTCCATTATCAGTTGATATTTGCATCCTCGTGCTCCTTTGCAACAGCCTTTTTGTTCTTCAATTATAATTTTTTTTCTGTGTTTTATGTGTCATTAAATTCTGTGTAATGACTGAAGTTAATATTTTGTATATTCTTGGTAGGCATGTTATGGGGCGATATTTAGCTGGGTTTGCTGTGTCTGCTTGATCTTTAGGTTTCAGATAAGGTATTCTATGTGTAAGTGTATCAGGGAATGTGTATGGGTCTGCAAAGGAACTGTTAAATAATTTAGTTAGATGTAAATGTGTTGAGGTTAACTTCTTTAGCCAGAAATTTGCTATTTAATCTTTTCTGGGGGCTTTCCAATTGTGAGTATAATTAATTGCTTGGGTGTCTTCATGTTGCAAAATTATAACTTCAGGCATTTGTGGTATCATCTTGTATGTGTCTGTATCTGCTTGTATCCACTGTACATGGCTGTTATGTTGTACTGGGTTTGACCATATGTTGCTCCAGAAGTGTTCCATGTCTGTTGTGTTTGGTGGATTGTCTATTTTAATGTGTGTGTTATCTGTTGGCTGGTAAAATTTCTTTTGGTTTGTGTTGAATGTTTGGTTTTGTTTCCTTCTATTTTCACTTTTTTTGTATCTACTGAGTCGTTTGGCCAATGCTTGTAGTTTCTGCTTCTTTTCATCTAATTGCTCTATCTCTTCTTGTTGTGAGATTTTACCTAACCTTTTTCGTTTTTTGTCTGATATTTCATTTCTTATAAATTGTGTTAGCTGTCCAATGTCTTTTCTCAGTTTTTCTATTCTGATCTGTAGCCTGTGTTGCCATGCTGGTTTTGTGGGTTTCTTCTGTGTGTTGGTTGGTTCAGATCTCTGCCTAGTGTGTATATTTAGTGTAGTGAGTGCTCCTATATAAACCAGTAGTTGCAACTCTTCCACAGTTGTATTTTCATTTATTTTGTTGTGTATCATTGTGTTGATAGTTGTGATTGTTGTTTCGACTTGTGGGTTATTTGGTGGTCTATGCAAGAATGGTCTAATGTCTGTATTTGTGTCTTTGTATTCCATATATGTCAGCTGAAATATTTCTTCTACATGTAACATGTGTTTCACTTTGTGTTCAATTTGTGCTTGTTCTGGTGGCTCTATTGAGATTTCGTTTTCCTCTGATTGTTTAATTGATGCATGTTGTTCTTTGTTTGTTTGCTCTGGGATGTTTGAGTCCATTACTGTATTTCCTTCTTAGTCTGAATGCGCATTATTTTGTTCCAGTATTTGTTGTAGTTGTTGAATAATGTTTTCTAATTCTGACTGTGGTATCCTGTTATTTTTTATTATTACATGGATCTGATCAGCTAGTCGTAGTTCTGTTAAAAATTTTAATTCTGGGTGTCTGGTAATAAATGTTGTGCATACTTGTGATCTGTTTCCGGTTGTGTTGGTTCCTAAGTTTGTTGCTTGGTAATAACAGAACATGAGGTGTCGGTTAACTTCATCTGACCATCTCATCCTCTGTCTTTGTTTCCCTTCCAGAGTGGTTGCAGGAAGCATATCCTGCAAAACACCTCTATTTGGATTTAAATCATCATTTTCTGTGTGGCTAGCAGTGTCGTTACCATTGTGGACGGGCATAGGGTTCAAGCGTCGTCCCAGACCATGACAGCGCTTGTCCAAGGCTTCATTAGTTCTGTCATGAACCAACTAATCACACGAAAAGGGGGGGGGTGGGTTAGCCCTATTAGTGGTTTGTTCTTTTCGTCGCCTTTTACTACTGCCAGAACATACCGGGAGACCTATTCCTTTCCTACTATTACTATTATTATTATTGGCAGTGGCTGTAGTTGTATAAATATGTTGATAACTATTAATATTATACAGGAGATGCTATTAGTTTAGTACTCTCTAACTCATCTGAATTTAAAAATTTGGGAACACCCAGAATGTATGCTTATTAGCCGCCACTGTCGGGTAACTTAGTTTGTCAGAGAGATGGACCAGCTGCCATCGGGCATCAACATGTCCTGTGGCTAGGTAGCATAATATATCAGTGCTACGACACCCTCACCAAGGGTACTGAGTAGTAGACAAGGGTCAATAAAGACGTCTTAGCTATCAAGTAACAAGAAAAAAATAGCAGCTGAAATGATAATCATGATCATATTGAGACAAATTCCTGACCCTGGAAACGTTAATGTGAAGAAACAAAACTGCGAGAAAGACCGGGCCCATTTAGGGTTCCGTACAAATTTACTTATGTACCTGTACAGTCCATCTATATTGGAAACAGAGAACCTTAAAGATTTGTACATGTTACCGCTATTAGTACTGGCAAGACATTGGTCCCGAGATTTCCAAGCTAGCGAGGAAATCCAGTTTATGTATGCAGAGAGAGAATAAGACATTTTTTATTTGCGTACTAGATTATTGGTACAACATACATTTTATATTTCTATGCGGTGATATTCGTCTGTCACGCTTTTCATGCATGAAACAAAAGATATTTTTACCTGATGTAATCACTGTTAAGTAAGTTTCATATCTTTTACTTTCCTTCTGCTGTGAAACCTTACTTCTTACCGTATTTTATGATTCTACGTCAATGGGGAGTGCATTTGAGAGTATAAAAATATGGGACATAAATGACTGAATGTTTTGTTTGCACTGACTTGCAAGCATAAATATTTTACGCCGTCAAAGGACTATAGGTTTTAGTATGTGGCATAAATTTGATAGCAATAGCACATTCCTTGATCCATGTCTGGCAGATGTTTTGTTCATGACAAAGGGAAGACAGTGTACCCATGTGCTGGCTGCAAAGCTTAGTAACGCCTCAAACAGAGCACAGTGGTATGTTTTTGTTGTTTTTAGTGAGACTTTTATTCAGTAATAATTCGTGTCCGTTTGTGTAAAATTTTTTTCTGCTACAATATTTATATGCTCGGTAAATCAATATCGTTCATTTAAACGTATACCCCCCCTCCCCACGGTATCGTGAAACTGTTTTCCTTTTGATGTTGTGTCCACATGTTTAATGGAATGGTCCCTCTGCAGATAACTTCTCTTTATAATGTATGTGGTTTTGTTTTTTGCTGTTGTGCTACTGTTGACAATGTACCACTGGCCCTTTGTTCTATGTATCCTTTGTTCTATGTATAATATTCTATCTATTGAGATTGCGACAAGTAAATCATCAGTGTACACTACTGCACCGACAGTGGTATTGTTGGCATCCATTACCTGTATGATTGGCTCAATGCAGATTTCCCAGAAGATGGGGCACATATTCATTCCTGTGGGCATCCCCTGCATATCCTTTCCGTCACTTTATGACTGCCCATTCGCCACTCTACCATTCTGTCCTTACAGTAGCAACTGAAGATGTCTAACTCTCGCAAACATCAAAGGCCACCATAGATTATCGAAGGCGCCTGCGATGTCGATCATTATTGCGACTGCATGTTTACAGATTGTATCTCATATCATTTTAGTGGCTAGATTTATTGCATAATCGATCGATTTTGTTTCTGGAAACCACACTGGTGCTGACACATGCCTCTGACTATTCGATGGGCTTGAAACCAATTCTATCAGTGCTTCTCTTGCGTTTTGGCCAGAGTGTTGATTAGGCAAATTGGCGTATTGGAGTTTCGGTCTGTTGGATCTTTAGAAACGAATATATTTCGGATGGTCATGTTCGCAGTTTTCCAAACTGTGGGTAGCCTCCCTAATCTTAAGCTTTCATTGCTAAGTTCTGTGATGTATGGGACAATCAATCAGTCAGACAATCTCTTTTAATACCTCTCCTGCATCCCATCTGGTCCAGTTGCATTTCTTTTTTAAATTTGTTGTAGTTACAGCAATGTCTACCCGTGTAAAGTGGCAGGTAACAGATTCAGTAACATAAAAAATGTTTCAAATGGCTATGAGCACTATGGGACTCAACTGCTGAGGTCATCAGTCCCCTAGAACTTAGAACTACTTAAACCTAACTAACCCAAGGACATCACAAACATCCATGCCCGAGGCAGGATTCGAATCTGCGACCGTAGCGGTCGCGCGGTTCCAGACTTTAGCGCCTAGAACCTCTCGGCGACTCTGGCCGGCTTCGGGAATACACAGTTCCTAAAGAGGGGGGGGGGGGGAGGTCGCTGTGTGTTGTGTGTTGTTGGGTATCTATACCACTGACATCATCTGGGAGGAGTTTGTTCTACAGGTACTGAGCTGTCAGTCTGCAGTTCTTGGCCATCAGTCCATCTTTCTGTCTTAAGGTTCCTAGCACTAATAATATCTTTACTTTTGTTTGGGTTGCAATGTAGTGTTTCCAGTGCTGTTTTCTTGTCATGTTTAGTGAAGTCTTCTGGACAATAGTCTCACTTACAAGAGCGTCGGCTAGCCAACGATGATGGTTATATCGCACGCCAGAAGAGACGGTCAGATAAATCACTATTGACATTGTCACTTGTTGCTTTCCTTAGGTTAGTTAGGTTTAAGTAGTTCTACGTTCTAGTGGACTGATGACCTCAGATGTTAAGTCCCATAGTGCTCAAAGCCATTTGAACTTGTTACTTTCCTCTACATAAAAATGTCAGAAGACAAACTGTTAGAACTATTTGGAGTTAAAGATAGTACCGGGGGCAGCTACTGATCTCAACAAGTTGTCTCCATGCAGACATTAGTGCTGGAACTGGCAAGTGTGAAGGGAACTTCTGGTGCAGGCCAAGGGAAAAATACTGAGCTATTGCTGTATGCTATACCGTACATGTAATTGATGGAATGACGTCAGAAGAGCCATAAGGCTTTCTGTAATCTCTAGGAAGATCGCAAGCCCAAAAGTCTGTATTGAGACCGTTGTGGGTTGGCAGGAGAGCCAACCCTGTATACTAGAGGAAGCCGAAAGGCACGCGTATTAGCTCACGCAGACTGGCGTGAGGTCTGGAACAGGTCAAGGAAATTAGAGTTTAGCAAAAAACGTACGTTGCTGCTGGAATACTTAACTTTAATCCATAAATGGTGAACATCGCTCTTGATGGTACATTATTCATAATCTCAATAGTAACTGACAATGGCGCCTTGCTAGGTCGTAGCAAATGACGTAGCTGAAGGCTATGCTAACTATCATCTCGGCAAATGAAAGCGCATTTCGTCGGTGAACCACCGCTAGCAAAGTCGGTTGTACCACTGGGGCGAGTGCTAGGAAGTGTCTCTAGACCTGTCGCAAATGAAAGCGCATTTCGTCGCTGAACCACCGCTAGCAAAGTCGGTTGTACAACTGGGGCGAGTGCTAGGAAGTGTCTCTAGACCTGCCGTGTGGCGGCGCTCGGTCTGCAATCACTGATAGTGGCGACACGCGGGTCCGACGTATACCAGCGGACCGCGGCCGATTTAAAGGATACCACCTACCAAGTGTGGTGTCTGACGGTGACACCACACAGACAAAGGAAGACTTGCAGAAGATCGATGACTGAGTCATTGGCTACAGCTGGTAGTGAAAATTGATAGAAGTAACTTTGTGCGTAAGTGGGTGCATAAGCTGGTGTAAATTAAGTGGTAAAAGTTAAACTCAACTCCGTCCCAAACGGCCTCAGAATGCTCAAGGATACCGACTGACCACCGTCCCATCCTCAGCCTAGAGCGTCGCTGGAGGGGCATGTGGTCAGCATACCACTCTTCTAGCCGTTGTCTTCTGCCGTGATCAGAGCCACTACCTCTCAGTCAAATAATTCCTCGGTTGGTCTTAAGGATCCTAGCACTAGTGAGGTTTTGATTTTTTCTGTTAGTGTTTTCTATGGTTCCCCCCGATCTTTACTTTTATTTAGGTAGCAATGTAGTGTTTCCAGTGCCGTTTTCTCGTCATGAGTGCACACCACTTGCCAACAGCGCTAGGCAGACCTGGGTAGTCACCTATCCAAGACCTCGCCACGACCGGAACTTTTGTGATCTGACAGGAACCAGTGCTGTAACAACGGCAACGCCGTTAGTAAATGGTAAAAACAATTACTGTAAAAAAGAAATGCTGTTCATTCATGAAAGTACTTGCTTAAAGAAATACTGATTTTCGACCGATTCTTGGACACTGTTCATGAGTCTGGGACGCCCATAATGTCCAGGGGACACAATAAATTTCGGTGACTTCTGTGTATTTATAGTGTATGAATTTGTCACCTCTGTTCACCTCACTCCGTATTTCTTTCAGTTACCTTCTGCACTATACTGCAGCAGCCCTTCCTATATGTGGTCCAAATTTTATCTAGTTATTTGACTTGCCAGCGACACATCAGGCAAAAGAAATTTTAGTCCTTAAGCTTAGCACACCAGCATATGCAAAGAGTAACAGGTATAAATGCATATATTTTTGTATGTGGTACCTTAATATGTACACACGTTAATGTGTTGGTTGTTTTTTCTCTACATCTAACAAACAGTCTTCCTTCAATCACGTTACTACCTGGTGTTTTCTGCACGGTCATAGCTGCACCACTAAGTGGGTTTCTCCTGCCAGTGTTTACTAACCGTTACACATCCACGTGTCCGCACTTCAACAATTGACCTGCTGCGCAGCGAAAATAAGAAGCTAACGCTTCTTCTTGTACACGCGTACTTATATGTATTAACGAACCTAAAAACATATGAACTTGTTATAGCTATAATTATTAATCTGCAAATGACGTAAATATTAATGTATTATTCTTCATTACACGATGCTCTGTCACCAGTAGCAATACATACGTTTGTACACGCTGCATTCATTATACACACCGTGGCCAGAAACAGGCTAGGAAGATCCCAAGAGTGTTACAGGGTAGATTGGCCTGGGAAACAACGGTTAAGAAAAAAACCGATCCATTACCCATCTTCCGAGTTAATGAGGGCTGGTGTTCGCCAAACAGATCGGTGCATGAGAGAGCTCAAGCAGCCCATCAGATACATTGTCGCCAAATGTGTCCTTCGTTTGGTTTCCTAAAAGCGAACAAGATAGCAGTACAAAAATTGGACATGGGTGGCAATAAGTATGGAACCCAAGCTAAAGGCTGAGCTGTGGGCGCATCATCTACACTGTGAAAACAACTGACGCTAATTGTGTCTGGTGGGACGCTTGAATTTGCACGAGCAACGGCCTGATTGGTTAACTTCTGTCTTATGTAACTTGTAAACTGAGAAGCATATGTAATTTCAACTTAAAACTTATTTCTCAGTGTAACCTACTCTTCACAACGCTTACAAGCTTTTCACATTTTTTCTGACCACCCTGTATATATACACAACTTTTCATTGTCTCCCTACATACGCAAGTATGCAGTACTTATTATTATGTTGGACTAATTATGAAGACCACATCTCAAACAAAGAATCTATGTGCAATTATTAACTGGAATATAACATAAATTCTCCCCTCACACTATAAGTAATAGAAATTTGTCCGCAGAAGTATTTAAAAACAATTATGTTATATAAAACACGAACATAAGATATATGCTTGTATCCTAAGTACTGTACAGACGCATTGTCAATAAAATGGTTAATTTATTGCCAAAGAGAATAATGTGCTGTCTTCTCTAATAGTAAGATGCAACACCTATTGATTTAGAAGGTAGGTATCAATAATTGCGGAGTGACTAAAGTATCAAGTCCCAACAATCGTCATTAACTTGTCGAAAAAGGATGAATAGGCTCGTAAACCCGGTTTCTAAAGTTGTCGGATCACACCACTTCAAAACGTCAGCTGCTGCTCAACTCATACTCGAGACAACATGTTATTAATCCACATCTACATCGACATGGATACTCTGCAAATGACATTTAAGTACCTGGCAGAGGGTTCATCGAACTACCTTCACAATTCTCTATTATTCCAATCTCGTTTAGCGCGCGGAAAGAACGAAGACCTATATCTCTCCGTACGAGCTCTAATTTCCCTTATTTTATTGTGGTGATCGTTTCTCTCTATGTACGTCAGTGTCAACAAAATATTTTCGCATTTGCAGTTGGTGAACAGAATTACGTGAGAAGACTCCGTCGCAACGGAAAACGCCTTTCCTTTAATGATGATGAGCCCAAATCCTGTATCATTTCAGTCACACTCTCTCCCATATATCGTGATGGTATAAAACGTGCTGCCCTTCTTTTAACTTTTTCGATGTACTCTGTCAGTTCTATCCGGCAAGGATCCCACACCGCAGAGCAGTGTTCTAAGAGAGGACAGAGAGGTGGACTGTAGGCAGGTATCCCTAACATACAGGGTGTTTCAAAAATGACCGGTATATTTGAAACGGCAATAAAAACTAAACGAGAAGCGATAGAAATACACCGTTTGTTGCAATATGCTTGGGACAACAGTACATTTTCAGGCGGACAAACTTTCGAAATTACAGTAGTTACAATTTTCAACAACAGATGGCGCTGCAAGTGATGTGAAAGATACAGAAGACAACGTAGTCTGTGGGTGCGCCATTCTGTACGTCGTCTTTCTGCTGTAAGCGTGTGCTGTTCACAACGTGCAAGTGTGCTGTAGACAATATGGTTTATTCCTTTGAACAGAGGATGTTTCTGGTGTTGGAATTCCACCGCCTAGAACACAGTGTTGTTGCAACAAGACGAAGTTTTCAACAGAGGTTTAATGTAACCAAAGGACCGAAAAGCGATACAATAAAGGATCTGTTTGAAAAATTTCAACGGACTGGGAACGTGACGGATGAACGTGCTGGAAAGGTAGGGCGACCGCATACGGCAACCACAGAGGGCAACGCGCAGCTAGTGCAGCAGGTGATCCAACAGCGGCCTTGGGTTTCCGTTCGCCGTGTTGCAGCTGCGGTCCAAATGACGCCAACGTCCACGTATCGTCTCATGCGCCAGAGTTTACACCTCTATCCATACAAAATTCAAATGCGGCAACCACTCAGCGCCACTACCATTGCTGCACGAGAGACATTCGCTAACGATATAGTGCACAGGATTGATGATGGCGATATGCATGTGGGCAGCATTTGGTTTACTGACGAAGCTTATTTTTACCTGGACGGCTTCGTCAATAAACAGAACTGGCGCATATGGGGAACCGAAAAGCCCCATGTTGCAGTCCCATCGTCCCTGCATCCTCAAAAAGTACTGGTCTGGGCCGCCATTTCTTCCAAAGGAATCATTGGCCCATTTTTCAGATCCGAAACGATTACTGCATCACGCTATCTGGACATTCTTCGTGAATTTGTGGCGGTACAAACTGCCTTAGACGACACTGCGAACACCTCGTGGTTTATGCAAGATGGTGCCCGGCCACGTCGCACGGCCGACGTCTTTAATTTCCTGAATGAATATTTCGATGATCGTGTGATTGCTTTGGGCTATCCGAAACATACAGGAGGCGGCGTGGATTGGCCACCCTATTCGCCAGACATGAACCCCTGTGACTTCTTTCTGTGGGGACACTTGAAAGACCAGGTGTACCGCCAGAATCCAGAAACAATTGAACAGCTGAAGAAGTACATCTCATCTGCATGTGAAGCCATTCCGCCAGACACGTTGTCAAAGGTTTCGGGTAATTTCATTCAGAGACTACGCCATATTATTGCTACGCATGGTGGATATGTGGAAAATATCGTACTATAGAGTTTCCCAGACCGCAGCGCCATCTGTTGTTGAAAATTGTAACTACTGTAATTTCGAAAGTTTGTCTGCCTGAAAATGTACTGTTGTCCCAAGCATATTGCAACAAACAGTGTATTTCTATCGCTGCTCGTTTAGTTTTTATTGCCGTTTCAAATATACCAGTCATTTTTGAAACACCCTGTACATTAATGAAAGGGGCCGTAATCAGTGCGAAAGGCGTAAGTAGACACAATTACTCCAGTAGATTTAAAACTAATTCTAACAGCATTTAGAAGCAAGAGAAAATACAACGTAAAGGCAAATGAGAACAGACAGTTTAGGTATGTCACCAATGGAAATGCTACGCCGTTGGGTAAGTCTCAGTTGAGCATAACTACAACTATCATACATTGAATGGAAGCTGAACCATGTGATATTAAATAGGAAAGTGACTTTCTCACTACTTAACGCTAATATAGTTCCTTGTATCCCCGACAAGTGGCTTTCGCTTTATCATGTCTATTTCAGTTCTTTCGTTCATCTGATTCTTGATTTTCGTAATTATAACACTTCATCTTCTCGTAATACTAAAGCAGTTTCCTACAGTGTCACTTTGGTGAAAGTAAGAAGGAAACTGGAACTGAGGATGGACCTACAGTGGAAGAAATGCGTTTGGTAACAAAATAAACCTCCAAGGAATTGTTTATTGTGCTTCGCATGTTTTCAGTGCTGTCTATCCGCATCTACAAGCCACAGACGAAATTGAATTTTAAATGAAAACATCAGGTAGTAAGTTATGTAACGTCGTTTCAGAAAGAATGTGGGTAAGTGAACTGCGATTGTAGGTTAGCTTTATTTATGAGAAAAGTGTAGTCAGTTAAAGGGTCGGAGGTGAAAATTACTGTGGTAAATGTTCTGTAATGTAGCAAGGTGTTTTGTTGTTTACTCAGAGCCCAAATTCTCCTCTATCTCCCATTTGGTTACTGTTTCTTGACCTTCATTGGCAATATAATCCAAGATAAAGTTAAGATTTATTAATTACCGTCATGTATGATTGTTTTGTTTTGGGCGCTAAACACCCATAGGTAAGTAAATATCAGTAAACGGTAACCTGAAAGTTGTTGTTTTTAAATAAAAGTATTTTACTGTGGTGTATAAGAAGTATAGGAATGTTTCTCTCACTTTTCTCTTAATTATATAGTAATTAGGATAATCCATGACGGAAATTTTTTGTAATTCCGTACAAAAAATCTGGTTGTGTGGAACGTTCCTTATGACAAAAATCGCAAATTCTGATTTTGTAGTGCGTTACATTTCGCAGGTCCACGGTGTTGTG
Organism: Schistocerca cancellata; assembly: GCF_023864275.1. Lineage (NCBI taxonomy): Eukaryota > Metazoa > Arthropoda > Insecta > Orthoptera > Acrididae > Schistocerca > Schistocerca cancellata. Next base: position 59,162,396 of record NC_064626.1, on the reverse strand, counting down.
TAGAGAGAAAGTTTCCTATTGTGTGGTGCAGAATTCCAATTACAAAATTTAGGCTGCAGCAAATCTTTTCACGTAAAGTGGAAGTGAATCTTGCGTTATGCGCGGTTCGTGCTTTAATTACCGCTTCGCACTTTAATATTAAATTCTTGCATTGTGGCAAGAGGAATTCTGGCGGCGTAGCCCACATTAAATGTCTGTGCAACCGTATTCTCCCTCTTATGGTTGGGAGTGAAATTAAATGTGGGGAACTTTGTAGTCCCTCGTGCCACCGAAAATACCATTCCCTAGCAGCATGGCTGGAATTGGCTTCTGGAGCAAAGCCCCAATTCATACCAGGTAGAGCCAAAATATTGCTATCTCATTATGACTCAGAATAAATTAATGAGAGTATACTGTTTGATAGTAAGTGATTGTTGGTTCAATACCTTTTTCTCTTTTTTCGGAGGATATTCATGTACGAGGACAGTATGCAATTTCTCGCCCATATGGAGACGTGGCGTGGTTTTGAAAGACGTTTGTGTAGTTATTAAGTTCGCATATCTTGTACAGTGACAATAGGCAAGTGGGCACTGGTTCTTTTGAATCGTATTATACTTGAATGAGATTTTCAGTCTGCAGCGGAGTGTGCGCTGATATGAAACTTCCTGGCAGATTAAAACTGTGTGCCTGACCAAGACTCGCACTCAGGATCTTTGCCTATCGCAGGCAAGTGCTCTACAATCTGAGCTACCCAAGCATGACTCACGCCCCGTCCTCACAACTTTACTTCTACCACTACCTCGTCTCCCACCTTCCAAACATCACAGAAGCTCTCCTGCGAACCTTGCAGAACCAGCATTCATGGAAGAAAGGATTTGCGGAGATATGGCTTAGCCACAACCTGGATGATGTTTTCAGAGGTACTGGGAGAAGTAAGGCTGTGAGGACGGGGTGTGAGTCGTGCTTGGGTATCTCAGATGGTAGAGCACTTGCCTGCGAAAGGCAAAGGTCCAGAGTTAGAGTTCGATCCGGTACACAGTTTTAATTTGCCAGGAATTTTCGGTATCGTACTTGTTCAAGAAATCATTTCGAGTGCGATTCGTTCAAAGGATACCCTGCAGCACCGTGTGGTAGTAAAATTACGAATTTAAAAATTTGCTCCCAACGGAAATTCAATAAAAATTGGTAAAGGTTTATATGTATATAATCGACTATCGCCTACTGTTTGCTGCAGATGGTATGTGTGACGCTACCTACATAGACGTTCCACAGAATCCTGTTAGAGACTCTTTATTAGGAACGTTTCCACCATGCTTTTCAAACAAATTTTCTTAAGTTTGTTTTATAATTAAGGAGTAATGCTAAATATATTTGATTTTTTCTTTTAAATCCTTGGATGCTTCCATAAAAATTTTAAATGGGCTTTTTCCACTTTGTTTTATCCATCAACAGTGAATTTAGTATGCCAGTCTGTAACATTGAAGCAAAGAGCACATTGTGAGCTATGCAAAGGCGTGAATAAATTTGATCTGTGTATTATAAAGCGTGGAGCATAATCTTGTTACATTTCAAATAAATATGCAGTAGATTTGAGCAGACTATCCCAATGCATTTAATATTTCGTTTAAACAACTATTATAACGCAGTTGACGGTCATCAGAAACCGTGCTTTATTCCATGGTAGTAAATATAATGAATCGCGCGGAGTTACATGGCAATAGAAAACGCCAAAAGCAATGAATTTACATAGCTACTTTTGTTATCTATTTACCACCATATCAGTAAATACTGAATTTTATATTTACATTAACAACATAATCTAAAACCATGACGGCAGTAAGAATGTAGAAAGCAAACTGAACTGTAACTAAAACACCTAATAGCAGCATGCAGAGCTGAGCAGCAACTCATGTCATTACCTTTATTTCCTATCCTCCTTCAAAATAATGCCTTATTTGTTACACTGTCAGTATTGTGAAAACTATATTCCTGCAAAACGTTATTTGTAAAGGTAAAGAAAGCACCTGAGTTACGAAAGTTTCATTCACTTTATCCATTTTTCACTCACAGAGACAAGAATGTGAGGAACTCCAGTGATTCATCTGAATAGATAAATGAGTATTCATAATTTCTTTGCAATCTTATGATTAACCTTGCACTTCTCACTGCATAAACAGTATGATTTTCGGTGGAGGCTATGAGCAATCAAGGTTCATGCAGGGTGAGTGAGGAGGAAAGTTACATGCTTTGAGGGGTGATATTGTTATTGATTCTGAACAAAAGACGTCGTATGAACATATGTCTTGTTTGTAACAGTTTCCGAAGAAACTAATGAAAACAGTGGAGAACAGGGGAGAACAGAACAAAATGCAGGTGATAGTAATGAAAAATTATGATCCCATATTTTGTTTAATTGTGTAGATTTCCTCACAAAAGATGTTCAAAAAGATCACCGTCAATTGCTTTGCATTTTGCAGCTAGCTGCTGCATTTGCTGATCTGCGCTTTTTAGTACAGTCGTTTATCTTTGTAAAATACGAGCGAGAAGTTCCACCTTTTGAGGTCCTCATTAAAATGGTCCGTAAGGACAACACTACGTAGTCAAATATTGTTTCTGTTGCATTCGTATGTGAGTAATGGTGAAGAATGACATGCGACTGACACCTGTGATTTTCAAACGATGAATGTCGGATATAACTTTCCTCTTGACCCACCCTGTATTATCCGAATAGTCATGATAAAGTTCTTATATATTCATTCTTTGTCTAGTATTGCGTATTTCCTGGTGAAGTTATGTGGCTTGAAATGATTGTGTTAGATCACATCAGATCACTAACTGAGTTGTTATAACATTCGATGTGTCACATTCATCAAAGCTAAATTTGGGTAATTTTAACGCAGACTTACTTGCGAGAGAAAAACCCCTTACAACTGAAAATAACAGAAGAATGGTTCATCATTTGACACTGAGTCTCAACTGACCGCTCGTCCTGGCACATCCTTGCGGTCTGATTCACTCATAGGATCAGTGCGATTGCAACCTTTGGTGAAGATCAGCGATGTTCAGCCTAGTCAGGCCCCGAAGAAACCACGCACTAACGAATTTATATGCTATCACTCTTGATCGATGAATGATTGCTGAAATAGCGTTTTCTTCTACTAAATACCTGTTCTTTAAAGGATCAGAATATTCCCATGTGCCAGGGTTGGCTTCTTCCACAGAACATGCCTGCAGTTATTACAAATCTATATTAATTCTGAAGTTGTATCAATAAATTTTACTCGAAATAAAATTCAGCTTTTCTTTATGAGCGTTAGGTATTAGTGCTCAACATGTATAGTTAAGGGGAATTGTGAGGCGGTTTGATTTTTTTGTAACTTAGTTCAGCAACGTATACTGATAGGCTTCCACTTAAATATTCTGTTTTTGTATCTGCCTGTTGTTTTACGGAAACAGATGGAGACAGCTTCTGGACCATTTGCCATTCCACCAAAAGTGAAACTGAACTATGCTAAAAAAGCTCTTGATTAAGTAAAATTGTGCATTGTAATTGAATGTTATGTACTTTGTATGAAATATGCATTAGATTACAGTAAGCTCTTTGCAAATATCCTCTAGTCGAACGTAAAAACTATACCGATTTTGTCCATAAAACTAAAATAAAATGGGCAGTGCCTATTTTCATGGAAAGATGACATTTGTTACACTCGCAATTGTGTTTTCTTTTTTTTAAGAGGATGCTCCCTTATAGGAGCTGCGTTGACATTAAATACAATAGTTACAGTGAAATGTTTACACACTCAAAATGGCGGGCACTTGCTGGGGTGGTGTGGGGGACAGTTCAGTGTGTGTGTGTGTGTGTGTGTGTGTGTGTGTGTGTGATCGCCAAATTCAGATATGCTCCTAATAGTGTACAGTGACATTTTAGACGAACAAGGAAATTGTACTCGTCATTTATCTTGCCTTGTTTAGTCTGCATTTCAGCGTTTTGTATTAGTGAAGAGCCGCCACATCGACCACCTAGCTATGTTCCCTGCTAGGGATCCATTCTGCTGAAGACTCTGCGACCAGAATGGCAAGATGCTGTTCTGACTGCAGCTGGCCAAAGACTCTGTTCCCGGATGTAGTAGGGTCTGCGGCCAGAGAGGCTGTGGCACTTATCTGTTTGAAACAGCCAGTATCCCCGCTGTAGGTGGAGGGAGGGAGGTGGGGGGAGGTAAGAGTACCTCTAATTTCGCTAGTTCCTGATCGCACATCGATGAGAACGCACGTTCAACTGGCTTCCCTCTCTCCACTTGCAATCTTTCAGGACGAAGCTTTTCTCTAGTCCTCTGTACATGTGTTGCATTATGACCATTTGTTTGCGAGTGATGATTCATTTCGTGATAATTTCGAAGTACAATTGGAACAGTGAAACCTTTTCCATCAGTTACATTGACCGCAGGATGATTGTCGAGCAATGCAAGGGGAGGTGTCTGTGGCGTACTCTGACGTCAAACGGCGATAGAAGCACCCCTCAGCTGGATGCTTACAGATAATACACTTGTTAATCTTCTCTCTCTCGAACTCCAAGATCTCGCCAGTTGAATATAATTCCTGAAAATGAAATAAAGATAGTAGTTTCCACTGCACTCTTTTTCCTGGCAGCTAGTAGGTGAAGGGTAGAATTTGAGTACATCTGACACTAGTTTTGAGTAGTATTGCGAAAATTTTTCCCAGTAGGTTAAGATCAGCTGCATGTCATCGTCAATTTTTGAGCTGTATTGCAATTTTACGCACTCCTTCCATAGAACTATGCATATAGTTGATAATTGCTACGGTATTAATGATTAATTACGTAATTAGAGCCGATTTTTACTTCAGTTTCCCAACCAAAACAAATGAAGTATACTAACGTAATCTTGCTCTGCTGCATATGGGTAATTTCCATGTGTTGGGAGGGGGTGGGGGGGGTGGGGGGTGGAAGGTGGTGCACTTGAGTTTTCCATCCGGAAGGGCGAGGATTCCAGTCCCAGAACTGGTACCGCAATTTTTAATTTCGCGCCAGTTCCAGGGTGGGGAGTAGGGTGGGACTTTATCTGAGCTCTGGCACAAAGTGGGTAGGTGAGAAAAGGATAGGGGTAGTGGGAGGCGGTGGGGACACAGCTACCGGCTAGAGGAAGCACATGATGTCATCGGGGTCAGTGGTGGGGTTAGGGTTGAACGATGGTGGGTGGGGTGGTGCATGTGGGGGTAATTAATTGATCAATTTAACTAATTTGTATATCACTTTGATATCAAAACTAGGCCCTGAGTCCCAGTACCCAACAACTTGTGTGTGTGTGTGTGTGTGTGTGTGTGTGTGTGTGTTACACATCTTCCGTTAAATTTCCGCACATATTTCAACCAAAGTCAGGCGAAAATCATTGTGGGGGTAAGGAATACCTATCTGTAATCGATCCGCAGATATGACGTCTTAAAATGTGAGGTACGTGAAAAAAGGCCGTGCCATGCTTGAAGTTATAATAGATTTATTCTTTATTGATAAAAAACTCCTACAGTCCAGTCAACTTAAGGAAATCGCAGATACCTGTACCACATTCCGCTGCTTTCATCTGCATAACGTAGGTGGCTGTTGGCGAAAACAGTCACGCCTCTAGAGCTATGGAGAGGTGTCGCCATAGAGCCGTTTACAAAATCGCGTTATAGACACTCTAAGTAACTGTATTACAAACACAGTCCAATTTTTGTTTCCAACAGAAAACTGGCAGAATGATTGCATGGTAAATGCTGGATTTGATAGTTAGTAATAAATGCATTGCAGTGTCAACTTACAGATTTCATGTGATGTTAAACACCACGAACTTTTCTGTATTATCTGCGCTAGTATTACATGAACTGAAATAATGACAGTTTTTTTCACAAGTATCAGGTTGTTAAGGCAACCTTCGCCGATTCCCAGAGACAACGACCATGGAGGAAGCTGTACGCCAAACAGTGAGACCTCGAGACGCAGAAGTTGGACCCACTCTGGAACGATGCAGTGGATAGCTGGGCAGATGCATTCACTTTACTTAATAACCATCACCTCGCGAAGAGCCCGGCCGTGGACCCGTGCAGCCACTGTGACAGAGCGTTGAGAATACACACGCCAAGGCGTTTGAATTCTTCTGGCTGAGTGCAGCGTTTTTATTTGACTTAAAAAGAGAGAACATGTCGAGAATTGAAGCATTCCACAGGTTCCTGGAGAGATGTGCACAGAAAAGGCCAAGAATTCGCACAGGGAGACGAGTGACACTAAAGAACTACACAAGAAGTCAGCCTCATTAAAAACATGTTTTCCGGACAGGAAGGACGTTGCTTATAAATCACGAATGCCAGCTGGTTTTTGGACGAAGCACAAACATGTTTTCCAGGCATCATGCAAGAGAGATTCATTACGAAGAAGTGCTGTGTGGCTGCTTTAACAGCGACTTAGGAATGCAGAATAACATGTAAACAATGTGCGACCAACGCTGGGAACAGCCTTGACAGCGAAATCTTGGGAAAGACGGCAACTCCCATCGTAAACATCAGCCCACGCAAGACAGAGAATTTCCACACTGCACTCGGAGGCACTTGGGCGGTACTGAAAATTTAGTCCGCCAATGGCAGTGTCTAGAGGAGGAAAATTTCGAGGAGTCATTGAATTGAGAGATGGATGGGGAGTCAGGGAGAGTCCGAGTAAGACAGTGCAGAACCAGGAAGACATAGGGGGCTCCTCCATCTGTTGCCAAAAACCGACTGCCGACACAGCGATAATGCTCCTTCGGCTGCGGTAACACGTGGTGACCTGTCAATGCGGAAATCTTTCCCGACCCTCGCTGCACAGCCGCAAGCAACAGAGGGGAGTAGCTGGCTAGGCCACCCCACAGCCCTGCGGCGGCGCGCCATCCCGACCTAGAGCCTGGCTCCGTCGTCATCACATGACAAATGATTGTGAACAGTGGTGAGATGACTCATTCCTACCTTCTTCCCCTTAAGGGGCTCCGGAACGCCCTATACTTGCAATGTTAAAATAACGCTTATAAATTGCATCTTTCCCCCCAAAGTATTTGAGGTAGGAAGTTGAACTTTTTACAGATTATTTATTGGAATATGGGCTACAACTTAACACAGGGATTTTACAAAATTTTTGTTCAGTTATTAAAGATGATTTTTTTTCAATTGTAATAAAAATTCAAAACATTTTTTTGCAATTTTTTATTTATATATTCAAAAATATACAGTTTTTTGGAAAAAGGCTGCGTTAAATTATGCAGAAGGTACTGTGTAACATTTACTGAAAGTTTGAAACAAATATGATTGGAAGATCCTTAGAAAACATGTAATTAGTATGAGAAAATAAAAGTTTTGGGAATCGAGCGACATAGATTGGATTAACTTTTCAGTGCATTCCAGGTCCATAGGATGGATTATCTTCATCCTCTGCACACTCCTCCTCCAGCTTCCTCTTGTTCCTCCTCCTGTTTACTCTTGCTTGTATTTCTAGACTCTTTACAGCCCTGTCTGCAGCCCGAAGGCGTTCCTTGTCTAAAGCAAGCATCGCTCGTACCATGTTAGAACCTATCGTCTTTATTGTTTACAGTAATAAAACATACCTTTGGCTTTCCAACATTTCTCCTTTTCTTAAAAGCCTTCAGATGATTTCTAATAACTTTACTTTTACTCATTATTATACTTCAACAAAACGAGACTCAAGAAACAGAATTAATTACGAATATTTTCGAGCTAATGACAGAGTAAATAAACATGAAACAATCGACAATCACACCAGCGATATATATTGAACCATCACAGGTTAGCCACAACTCATACTTTATCTCACATCACTAAAATGTACCTGATGAACACGGACGTTAATAATAACACCATCTGACAGCAGTTTAACAGCTCCACAGTGGGTCACGCCCATGTAGAACACATTTCAAAAAAAATTTAAAAATAGTTTTAGTCTTTGGAATTGAATAAATTATATATCTATTAAAAGGTAATAGTCTGAAGATTCAGAAAACGCAAAAAACTAAAAATTGAACTTTTCATGATTTTGAGCCTTTCCGGAGCCCCTTAATAACTCAGCCGTGCCCATGCCCATTCGAATTGGCCTTGATCTGTGTGTAACAGGCAATGAAACAAATGCAGTAATTTCGTGTTTTATTTATCAGAACAATCTGTGCCATTCGCATATCAATCCTTCACTGTTATAACCTTTTGATTTCTTATTTCACTTACTTATTCGTATCACTTGATTACTAGCTCTCAACAAAAGGCAATATAATTGCTAATCTGCATGTCATGTTATGCAGGAGATCAGAGATAATTCTCAGTACCTTGCATTTTTGGTGCCCAATGTAGGACAATATAATTAGTAATGTGCATGTCATTTCATGTAAGGGGTCACAGAGAATTCTCATTTCACTGCACATAGTACTGAAGAGTCAAATTAATTCGAGATTAAAAAATCGATACATCGCATTCAAGACAGGGCCGAAGACAAAACCGGGTCGAAAATTCTATGGATTGTGGGAAACAAAATCTTACAATACCACCACAACACCAAAACTTTAAAATTCTTCATTGCTACATTTTGTTACAATCAGATAACGCAAGACTGAAAAGTCTCCAGATGTCATCAGCAAGGGCGGATCTTCCACATCTGCATCTCCATAGATACTCCGAAAGCCACCGTATGGTGTGTCTAGGAGGGTACCCTGTACCATTACTTGTCATTTCCTTTCCTGTTCCACTCGCAAGTAGACGAGAGAGAAACGTCTGTCTGTATGGCTCCGTACGAGCCCTAATTTCTCGTATCTTATCTGCATGGTCCTTACGCGCAATGTACGTTAGTGTAAAACGAATCATTCGGCTGTCTTCTAATGCCGGTTGTTTAAATTTTCTCAATATTTTTTTCTCGAAAAGAACGTCGCCTTCCCTACAGGGATACCCATTTCAGTTCCTGAACGATCTCCATAACACTTATATGTTGTTCGAACCTACCAGTAACAAGTCTTGCAGCCAGTCTCTGAATTGCTTCCTTGTTTTTCTTCAATCCGAGCTCGTATGGATCCCAAACACTAGACCAGTACTCCAGAATAGGTCGCAACAGCGTCCTACTTGCTGTCTCCTTTACATCATGTGCTCGTTCCACCTCTTATCGCTTCGCAACGTTACGACCAGATGTTTAAACAACTTGACTGTGTCAAGAAGGACAACAGTAATACTCCATCCGAAAACTACAGGTTTGATCTTCCTACTCATCCGCATTACCTTACATTTTTCCACATTTAGGGCTAGCCGCCATTCATCACACCAACCGTTAATTTTTATCTAAGTCGTCTTGTATCTTCCTACAGTCACTGAACTTCGACTCCTTACTGTGCACCACGGCATCATCAGAAAAAAACCGCAGATTGCTGCCCACTCTGTCAGCCAAACTACACTCCTGGAAATTGAAATAAGAACACCGTGAATTCATTGTCCCAGGAAGGGGAAACTTTATTGACACATTCCTAGGGTCAGATACATCACATGATCACACTGACAGAACCACAGGCACATAGACACAGGCAACAGAGCATGCACAATGTCGGCACCAGTACAGTGTATATCCACCTTTCGCAGCAATGCAGGCTGCTATTCTCCCATGGAGACGATCGTAGAGATGCTGGATGTAGTCCTGGGGAACGGCTTGCCATGCCATTTCCACCTGGCACCTCAGTTGGACCAGCGTTCGTGCTGGACGTTCAGACCGCGTGAGACGACGCTTCATCCAGTCCCAAACATGCTCAATGGGGGACAGATCCGGAGATCTTGCTGGCCAGGGTAGTTGACTTACACCTTCTAGAGCACGTTGGGTGGCACGGGATACATGCGGACGTGCATTGTCCTGTTGGAACAGCAAGTTCCCTTGCCGGTCTAGGAATGGTAGAACGATGGGTTCGATGACGGTTTGGATGTACCGTGCACTATTCAGTGTCCCCTCGACAAGCACCAGTGGTGTACGGCCAGTGTAGGAGATCGCTCCCCACACCATGATGCCGCGTGTTGGCCCTGTGTGCCTCGGTCGTATGCAGTCCTGATTGTGGCGCTCACCTGCACGGCGCCAAACACGCATACGACCATCATTGGCACCAAGGCAGAAGCGACTCTCATCGCTGAAGACGACACGTCTCCATTCGTCCCTCCATTCACGTCTGTCGCGACACCACTGGAGGCGGGCTGCATGATGTTGGGGCGTGAGCGGAAGACGGCCTAACGGTGTGCGGGACCGTAGCCCAGCTTCATGGAGACGGTTGCGAATGGTCCTCGCCGATACCCCAGGAGCAACAGTGTTCCTAATTTGCTGGGAAGTGGCGGTGCGGTCCCCTACGGCACTGCGTAGGATCCTACGGTCTTGGCGTGCATCCGTGCGTCGCTGCGGTCCGGTCCCAGGTCGACGGGCACGTGCACCTTCCGCCGACCACTGGCGACAACATCGATGTACTGTGGAGACCTCACGCCCCACGTGTTGAGCAATTCGGCGGTACGTCCACCCGGCCTCTCGCATGCCCACTATACGCCCTCGCTCAAAGTCCGTCAACTGCACATACGGTTCACGTCCACGCAGTCGCGGCATGCTACCAGTGTTAAAGACTGCGATGGAGCTCCGTATGCCACGGCAAACTGGCTGACACTGACGGCGGCGGTGCACAAATGCTGCGTAGCTAGCGCCATTCGACGGCCAACACCGCGGTTCCTGGTGTGTCCGCTGTGCCGTGCGTGTGATCATTGCTTGTACAGCCCTCTCGTAGTGTCCGGAGCAAGTATGGTGGGTCTGACACACCGGTGTCAATGTGTTCTTTTCTCCATTTCCAGGAGTGTATTTACGTATATATAAAGAACATCAGCGGTCCTATCACACCACGATCGCCATCATGGACATCCTGTTATTTAAGAAGTCTTGGAGCAACTCACATATCTGTGAACTTACTCCACATGCTGGTACCTTCGTTACAGCCTGCCTTGGGGCACAGTGTGAAATGCTTTCTGGAAATCAATAAGTATGCAATCTACTTGTTGCCCTTAATCCATAGTTCTCAGTATGTCATTTGCAAGAGCAGAAGAGTGAACACCCCAGCTTTTGACACCTTGCGAACTTATTATGTCTTTTTTTTTCTTTTTTTTTAAATGCCGTTACACGTAATGTAACTGCGGTAATCTGAAATAAACGGCACAAAATCTACAGCGCTGTGCTACATTCGTTCTGTAGATTTTGTCAAACTTGCCATCAGGGTCCCGAGCTCACCTTCACATGTACACGTTTTAAGGAGCTTCTGCGCTTGAGCAACTGGCGTGATGTAATTGGCTCATGGACAAATACATACTGACTTCATCAACAATATGCCCGGTTCCCGCATGATCTGCTAGCCCTCACCACTCAGCTACATATTTACATTGCCACCAGGTGGCAGCGCACTGCAGCATATTTTTGTCCACATTCGTTTGGCATAAATCTCTCAAGGCGGTAGCACACTCTGTGCATTTGCCAATTTACTCACTACACAGGGTGAAAAGTATTTAAACCGACAAAACCTGGGAGCCTGTAGGGGACATCAAAACAAATATTTTTCCCTAATGTCAGTTTTTCCTATGAGGAGTATTGAAACCGGTAGAGGAAGATTTCTCTGGAGGCAAATTAATTAAACCAACAAACACTTTTCCATTTTTTTATGACCAAGCGAGAACACTTTAACACAACCCAATTTCAATTACAGTAGATTTTCAAAAATTCCTCCATTGACACGAAAACAAAGGTTACACCGTCGGATCATGCTCTGTCTGACACGGGCAAAAACCCCAGGAGTATGCTGAATTGTTCCTGCTGCTGCTGCTACTATCCGGGCAACCAGATCCTCTTCTAATGCAACAGCAGCTGCGTAAACAAGGTAGCGCATCTCTCTCCCCCACAAGAAAGTCCAGAGGGGACATATCTGGGAATCGAGCAGGCCACGGTACAGGACCACCTCTACCAATCCACGTTTCTGGGAACCGTCAGTGCAGGAATCGACGCACACGACGACTGAAATGTGCCGGCGCCCCGTTATGTTGGAACCACATGCGTTGTCTTGTAGGGAGCGGGACGTCTTCCAGCAATTCTGGCAGCGCTCTGGCGAGAAAATAGTAATAGTGCCTGCCATTTAATGGCCTAGTTAGCAGATACGGCCCAATGAAACAGTCCCCAACAACACCGACCCACAAATTAACAAAGAGCCGCACTTGATGAGCGCTAGTAACTGTGGCATGTGGGTTATCCTCACTCCAAACATGCGAATTGTGCATGTTGAAGACTCCATCACACCCGAACGTTGCTTCATCGGTAAACAACACAGAGGATGGAAATGTAGGAGGCGTTTCACACTGTTTGAGGTACCACTGCGAAAACTGTGCTCTGGGTGGATAATCAACTGCTTCCAGGTTGTGGACACGCTGTAAGTGAAATGGACGTAACAATTGCTCTCGAAGGACTGTTCGTACATTCGTCTCATTCGTCCCTATGTTACGTGCAATTACACGAGTGCTGATTGATTGATCCGCTCCACATGCCACAAGACAGCTTCCTCAAATTGCAGCGTTCTTACCGTGCGACGGCGTCCCTGTCCAGGTAATCTGCTAAATGACCCGGTCTCATGCAGACGTTTGTACACAGCAGCAAAGGTCGTATGATGCGGCATACGGCGATTAGGATATTGTTGTTGATAAACCCGCTGTGCAGCTCGTCCGTTGTGGTGCGCTACGTAGTACGCACCAACCGTATCAGTGTACTTACTCCAGGCGTATCGCTCCATTAGTAAACAGAGACAATGCACTGCTACACTGGTGGACAGCAGTTGCCTACAGCTGAAGAGCCTAATTTGCCCTCTAACAACTGAAGAGCGTAATACGGCCTCCACTGGTTTAAATAATCCTCATAGGAAAAAATGACATTAGGGAAAAATATTTGTTTTGATGTCCCCTACATTCTCCCAGAGTTTGTCGGTTTAAATACTTTTCACCCTGTATAGTAAAATTAGACCGATCATCAGTATATGTTATAGTTATAGTGATAGAAAAAACTGTTATGTGGGATTCTGAATGAGGTATAGTACATCAAGTTTTGGATTTTGTCATACAGTTATCCATTTGAGGCGCTGAGAACCATAAAGTGCATCATCATCGATCGAGACTGTATTCTCTGTTCTGACTGTTGCTGATCTCATGGTGGGTCTTGTTTATCTTACTGTAGGCCCATATTGCACGTGTATATGAACATCACAAAAAGCTGTCTTACTGGTTGCTCTAATATTCATTTTAATGTGAATTTGAAAACAGTGGCCATTATGGCGCTCAGCGGGTCAGTTGTATTTCAGGCAAGTTACCTTGTTGGTAGTTAGTACTACTTGAAACGGCAATACGTATATGGAATTTGTTGTCAACTGTGCTGGAATCGGCTGTCCTTTACGATGTCAAAACAAACTCCGTTGAATATGTTTCAAGTGTTAACAGAAAAGAAAATTACAAGGAAAAGCTAGGTGGAAAGGAAGTAGGGCCTCTCAAATCATATTTGTTGTGTGAGAAAGTAACTAAATTAAATAAGCGTGACTACAAATGAAAGTTTAACAAAGAAGTGTATAAAATCGTAAGTTGTTGTGCGGGCGCCACGTAAGAATGCCTGATTTTCAGCCCAGAAGTTAATTCGTTAAATAACACATGGATCAGGGAACTTGTACATTTTTCCGAAAAAATATCCCACTTACACAAAATTCGAAACAGAGGGTAGCGAAAGCTTAAAATTATTTCGTTCTTGCCATAAACTGTACTTAATTATGAACAAAAAATTCCACAGAAACAACTCTTCCTTTTTTTCAGAAAAGTTATGCATGTTATTAATATTATTATTATTACTGACAGTGGCTGATGATGTATAAATACGTTGATAATTACAGCTGTTACAAAGCAGATGCTGTTAATTACGCACTCTCATATTTATCTGAATTTCGAAATTCCTGACCACCCAGAATGCACACCTCCGAGCCGCCACTGGCCACCAGAGTGGTCCCCAGCCCTTAAACGCTGCACTCTCTGTTGCACAAACTCGTTGACGGCCTTCGGGACCGGTGCGCGTCGGGGCCGGAGTTGGCTGCGACCGCTGCAGCCCGAGGACGCGGCAGTTATAACCAGCAGTTTGCCGGTGGCCCCTCGACGCTGCAGCGGTGTCCTCTCCCTGGGGGCTGTCTGCACGCCGTCTGCAGTCGCCTCGCCCCGCCCCCCGGCCCACGCCGCCCCCCTGCTCTTCTGGGGAGCGGCAGAGGGCGCCCCGTAACCAGGAGGCGAAGTTAGCCGCCTCCCGCAGGGGACGGCGGAGAGAGCGAAGGCGTGCTTCGGCTACAGCCTAACAGCTACTGATGAACAAGCGAGGTATACATAAATCAACCGCTGGACTACATGCAAGAAATTGATTTCAGCTTCACAAAATGTTTATCGCCATCAATTTGGGCGAAAAGTTTGCCTCGTTCAAACACAGTTTCCTTAAAATATCCGCGTAATGCCTTCTGTATGCACCTTTAAAGCACCACGACGTTAACAGGAATTCTCTCTCTGAAATTCTGAAGGTAGCTGGTACACAAAGCGAAACCCTATTTGCAGCTTGTGCCGAAATCAGATAGCAGTTATAACAGTCGAGATGCATGAAAGCGAAGTACAGGGTGATTCAAAAAGAATACCACAATTTTAAAAATGTGTATTTAATGAAAGAAACATAATGTAACCTTCTGTTATACATCATTATAAAGAGTATTTAAAAAGGTTTTTTTTCACTCAAAAACAAGTTCAGAGATGTTCAATATGGCCCCCTCCAGACACTCGAGCAATATCAACCCGATACTCCAACTCGTTCCACACTCTCTGTAGCATATCAGGCGTAACAGTTTGGATAGCTGCTGTTATTTCTCGTTTCAAATCATCAATGGTGGCTGGGAGAGGTGGCCGAAACACCATATCCTTAACATACCCCCATAAGAAAAAATCGCAGGGGGTAAGATCAGGGCTTCTTGGAGGCCAGTGATGAAGTGCTCTGTCACGGGCTGCCTGGCGGCCGATCCATCGCCTCGGGTAGTTGACGTTCAAGTAGTTACGGACAGTTAGTGCGGAAAGTTGCTTCATCACTAAACACAATCTTTGAAACGAAAGATTCATCTGTTTCCATTTGAGCAAGGATAAAATCACAGAAATCGATTCTTTTAATCTTATCAGCTGCAGACAGTGCTTCAACCAATTTCAGACGATAAGGTTTCATAACTAACCTTTTTCGTAGGACTCTCCATACAGTTGATTGTGGAATTTGCAGCTCTCTGCTAGCTCTGCGAGTCGATTTTCCTGGGCCGCGAACAAATGCTTGCTGGATGCGTGCTACATTTTCATCACTCGTTCTCGGCCGTCCAGAACTTTTCCCTTTGCACAAACACCCATTCTCTGTAAACTGTTTATACCAACGTTTAATACACCACCTATCAGGAGGTTAAACATCATACTTCGTTCGAAATGCACGCTGAACAACCGTCGTCGATTCACATCTGCCGTACTCAATAACACAAAAAGCTTTCTGTTGAGTGGTCGCCATCTTAGCATCAACTGACGCTGACGCCTAGTCAACAGCGCCTCAAGGGGACAAATGTGCAACTAAATGAAACTTTATAGCTCCCTTAATTCGCCGACAGATTGTGCTTAGCTCTGCCTTTTGTCGTTGCAGAGTTTTAAATTCCTAAAGTTGTGGTATTCTTTTTGAATCACCCTGTATAGTTGAGAGGGGTGTGCCACAGGCTTGTAGCCTACCGCGGACGTTATTCAGTCTGTTGATGATCTTTTCTTTGTGGCGGACCAGAGTAATACAGAATTTTTTGAAAGAAAATTTCGCCGTTTGAGTGTTACCTGTTCACTTACTTTATCCAATCACGGTTCCGGCTTTAATGAACAATTAACAGTTGTTGTAAAAACCATTCAAAAGCCAAGATCGGACAAAATATTTTTTTATATTCAAGGAAACCAGTTTCAATAGCCTTACCTGTCACCGTCAGATCCTAAACATTATTTTTGTAAAAAGTCATGTTCATTTTACGCTGAACCTCATGATCACGTAACAAGCGTCTGTGAGCTATATGTATATCGACATAACCTTCTGGACAAGGGACTGTGACTTTTTAGATTTTTTAAATGTTTTAGCAATGAAAACCGTTTATAATGCGCTGAGTTTTCCCCTTTTGATATCTTGTACATGAGGTTCAGCCTAAAATTAACATGTTTTACTGTAAAATATGTTTAAGATCTGAAGATAACAGAGTACTGAAACTCGTTGACTTGAATAAAAAAAATATTTTGTGTTATCTTACATTTTGACTGGTTTCTGCAATTAAAAGAGACCGTCCCTCAATCCTCGCGTAATTAGAAAATTCAGCTAACAATCATATGGCCGGAATTTCTCTCTCAAACGAAAAGAAAGTTATTAATTCTGTAAATCGAGAAAGCAGTAAAGGTAACCAAAGAAGAATTTAGAATGGGTTTTAAAGTTCAGGAAGAAGAAATAAAGAACTTTGAGATTTTACAATGACATTCTATTTCTGTTAGAGATAACTTGGAACAGCAGCAGAACTGAAAGGAGGTTATAAGATGAACACCAACCAAAGCAAAATAAGGATAGTGGAATTTAATCGAATTAAATCAGGAGACGCTGAGGGAATTAGTTTAGGGAACGAGGCACATAAAGTAGTAGATCAGTTTTGCTATTTGGGTAGCAAAGCAAATGACGATGTCGAGGTAGAGATCATATGAATTGTAGACTGGCAATGGCAAGAAAAGCGTTTCTGAATAAGAGAAATTTTTTGACATTGAATATAGACCTAAGTATGAGGAAGTCTTTTTCTTAATGCATTTGTGTATAGTGTACGATATATATGGATGTTAAATATGAACAGTAAACAGATTAGACAAGAGGGAAATAGAAGTTTTTGAAATTTGGTGCTACTTAAGAGTGTTGAAGATGAGGTGGTTAGATAAAGTAACTAGTGAGGAAGTACTGATTGTAACTGGGGAGAAATAAAATTTGTTACACCAACTGACTCAAAGAAGGTATAAACAATGTAGTACTGGACGGAAGTGTGGGGTGAAAATTGTAGAGCAAGTCCAAAAGATGAATAAAGTAAGCAGATTCAGAGGGATACAAGTTGCTGTAGTTACTGGGAGATGAAGAGGATTGCACAAGACAGAGAAGCATGGAGAGCTGCATCAACCCAGTCTTTGGATTCAAAACCACAACAACATCACTGTGCAGATATTTCTGTCTTTCAGAATATTTTTGATTTGGTTTACGCTCACCACATATTATAGTACCAAAGAATTGCCATGGCATAAGGAATTAAAATAAAGGTTGGCTTTAATTTGCTTTTCACGAAACTTCGTCCTGTACCAGTAATATTATATAATGTTATTTAAATATTTGGCCCGAAACGGTCTGTTTACTTACACCTGTTGAACAATGGAAGACAACTGAGTTCACGTCATTACAGCAAATAAGCTTCCTGCATCTGTAACCTCTCTCTCCAGTTCCTTCTTGCAAACCCTTTTCTCACTTCTTTTTGAATTTTTCTCCCTTGTTCATTCTAACACACATACACATCTGTAGATAAAATCGCAAAAGCAACAAGAAAACTAGTCATAGATAGGGATAAGGTGGTACAGGATTATGTACTTAAGGTGTAATTAGCAGCGTACCGGTGGGAAGTCCTCAAATTACAAAAGTATTTTATCTAGCTATCCATCCAACCTTTGACTATTGCATGAGAGAGTCCAAAATGGGTACTTAAAACTCATACTGGAATGCGTAACCGGAAAGTAAGTGACACAAATGCGCAGTCTCACTTGGACGTGACGCAAGTGTGCACTTCTGGTAAGGTAAATTTGCCCTGTAAAAACGCACCTCTAATTAAATGGTAATTCTTTATATAAGTTCTACTTTGCATTCGTATAACATACCGTCTTTCCCAGCATGTGATAATCATTGTTAACACTAAACCTTTATTTTAACGAACAGTTTTTAGGATACTGAATGAGATAGTACAAAAATAGAATAGGCTTCGAAAATATTGCAATTACGGGGAATACTGTTTAACATAGAACACGAATGAAGTGTGCAGAACCTTCATGACGTGAATGGTACACTACAAAACGAGCAGTCACGCGAGACTAAGCGAGGTTTGCACATTAGTTAAAGAAATTGACTAGCATTCGGGAGGAAGTGGCTTCAAACTTCCCTCCAGCCATCAAAGTCGTCCCCTATATAATCCAATAACTGCTGATGTGGTTCCCTTGAAAACTGTGTGGCCATGCTAATTTGTGCATGTGCAACACCCTAGCTTGCTCTCAATCACTAATGATTTCTTTATAGAGCTGACAGTAAACCGGCTTTGCTACGTACTTGAGTCTCATAAGAGAGCCAAAATATTTTTGTTGTTATAGAGAATCTTTCTGTGTCAACTATCAACATGTTATACTTCTGGGTACCAGTTAAACTAGGATAATAAGACAGCAAGGTACAGTAGTCGAAACTAGGGGCTTACATGAGCTGGACCTCTGGAGCCAATAATACTTCCGTTAAAATTGACACTTCATCAACCAGAGCAAGATGCACACCGCTGACCACAAAGACAGGACAGTAAATAACGAAATCTGGGTACCATGTGGCCCGTGCCAGCTTTTCTGACTAACACATCTTTGAATTTCCACCCATTTGTTCCTCATAAAAGTGGAAGCCAGACTGGAGATTTTATCCGTTCAGGGACTTGGTGTTGTGTTGTTCTCTTCATCATTTCATCGTCACCGACACACAATCACCTAAGAAGCATGCATCAAATAAAAAGAATTGCAATAGGGGTCAGAACTATCCTAGAAGGGGTCTCCCGGCCAATGGTGTCATATGATCATTTCATTTGACTATATAATAAGAAGAATACATAATTAAATTCGTAGGTGTTTTGGGAGTATTCAATATGCCAAATTTGGAATACAGGACTGAACTCTGTCAGCAACATCTGCTGAACTAAGCTAATCCCGGGTGGCAGAAACCGATAATTCATTCCATACTGCCTCGACTCTATGCTGGACTTTACAATTCATAGTAGTCTTTGAAGCTAAGTTCCTGAGGGATGTGCATGAATTAACAATACATGTGAACGTTCTAGATTTCCCGTGCATCTGTGAACAGGAACTTTCACGTTTAAATAGCTGATGTTCCATGCCCTCAGTAAGCCATGACCTGACCACAAATGTGAGATTCTCAGAACTTGGTGCACAGGATAGCGGTCATACACGATTTTTATCGATACAAATGAGACCGTACGGGTAATGCGAACTGTTGTGTTATTCCGTTGACAGCCACATAGTTCACAAAGAAAAAAAAAAAGGTTCAAATGGCTCTGGGCCCTATGGGACTTAACATCTGAGGTGATAAGTTCCCTAGAACTTAGAACTATTTAAACCTAACTAACCTAAGGACATCACACACATCCATGCCCGAGGCAGGATTCGAACCTGCGACCGTATCGGTCGCGCGGTTCCAGACTGAAGCGCCTAGAACCACTCGGCCACACCGGCCGGCAGTTCATTAAGATAGGGAACAGCAAGTCGCATTAACAAGTTAGAAATAACGATCGTGTAGTGTATGTATTGGCACATCATACCATTCCCTAGATTCTGAGACTCTATGACGATGGTGAAGTCAGTCTGGTAACATTCGTTCCCATCGCTCCCTCCTCATACTTATCAATCCATCGTTATGCTATATGCATGACCGAGGACCCTCTGAAGACTGTTAGTTTCAGAGTTGTTGTCGGGCACAGCACTAAAGACAATTCTACTTCAGTCAACGAGATTCCAGGCCGATTAAGTGTCAGAACACGCCCAGGACAGCGATGGGATGCCAGTTAGACCGTTGGACGCCTTACGACCCGACAAAGAGCGGTGATGGTCTGGGTTGCCATTCCGCGTCACAGCAGGCCCCCGTGGTTGTCATCCACGGCGTCCTTGATGTACGACAGTCCGACGACGATATTCTACGCCCGTTTTGATGCCTTTCGTGACAAGCCATCCTGGGCTTACTATTCAGCAACGTAATGTCCGCCCGCACACAGCGAGGCATTCTACTACTTGTCTTCGTGCATGCCAATCCCTACCTTGGCCAGCAAGTTCGCCATGTCTCTTCCGAATTGAGAATGTTTGGAACTTTATGGAAAGGGATGTCCGACCAGCTC
The DNA here is from genome assembly GCF_023864275.1 of Schistocerca cancellata. Classification (NCBI taxonomy): domain Eukaryota; kingdom Metazoa; phylum Arthropoda; class Insecta; order Orthoptera; family Acrididae; genus Schistocerca; species Schistocerca cancellata. The sequence continues at coordinate 59,142,087 of NC_064626.1, read as the reverse complement.
GGGATTAAGTCACCCTAACGCACCAAATGAGAAAAATTTGACACGTTATCCCTAAGAAGGGCAGCTAAAAACTCTATCAATCAATTCCAAGCGGAATAACGGCTAGCATAAGGACCAGAAGAAGACCAACGCGTCACTGAATTGCTCAATTTGTGAAGGTTTTTCTCTTCACAAAAACATCGAATCTTTCGGAAATTGTAATCATTTTTACACGTACATCACATTTACCGATTTCCGTGCCCTTTCGATAATTTCTTCGTGGTATGTCCATTTTTTTTTTTTTTTTTAGTCTTAGAGTTTACTACCTACAGAAACTAAGGGGACGAGCGACAGCAATGCTCGATGCTTTGGCAAAGTAATAAGTAAGGTATCCTTGTAATAGGTCACTCTCCACAAGGACAACAGCGATACAGTGAAATGAATCAACTGGCAATACAATTGGTCGTAATCGTTTTTAAACGGTCAACTGACAATCTAAGTCGAGACTGAGAATCACAATCAGATTAACAGAAAGAAAATTTCTATTCAGTTAAAGTTAGATTGTAGAATGACGCCAACAGATGGGAGGCAACTAAAGACTACTGAACACTGTAATGAGTTTGTGGTGTCACCGCCAGACACCACACTTGCTAGGTGGTAGCCTTTAAATCGGCCGCGGTCCGCTGGTATACGACGGACCCGCGTGTCGCCACTGTCAGTGATTGCAGACCGAGCGCCGCCACACGGCAGGTCTAGAGACACGTCCTAGCACTCGTCCCAGTTGTACAGCCGACTTTGCTAGAGATGGTTCACTGACAAATTACGCTCTCATTTGCCGAGACGATAGTTAGCATAGCCTTCACCCACGTCATTTGCTACGACCTAGCAAGGCGCCATTATCATTTGCTATTTATCTTGTGATGCATGTACCGTCAGGCCGATGTTCACCAATTATGGATTAAAGTTAAGTATTCCAGCAGCTACGTATTTTTTTTTACACTCAACTCCTTTAACTGTTCCAGACCTCGCGCCAGCCTGCTTGAGCTTAAACGCGTGCCTTTCGGCTACCGGTCATAGTGGCTTGGCTGTCTTGCCAAGTCACAACAGAGTTACTATATAAGATCTGCATAACTGGGCAACTCGCGCAATTCACAACAACATTTCAAAATGAGCCACACATACAGGGTGATTTTTTCCGCCGTATTGATCGATGGGAAGATACGGAACCTGAAAGTCTAATGAACATATGTCCCGAAATGCAAGGTTTCCATGTCAGAGACCATTATTTATGTAATCATACACTGTTAGAGAGACTGCGGGCTAAATCCCATTATACCATGCAGCCACAGTTACAGTACGCATGGTTTCCTCCTAGAGAGTGGTACTGTTCCTCATACGTCATGCGCTAGTGCTGCCTCCTGCCATAGTAATTGGTAATGTTGCTTCTTCTCGCTAACTCACCTTGTAGTGGACGTGATACAGCGTTATAACAGATGAGGCCCTATTTACGCCGAGTGGTATCTTCAACTTTCACAAACGTCTCTGTGGGATAGAACGCAGCACACCCACGGTATGGTGTCAGCGATACATCAGCATCAGTGAAGTCAGAATGTGTGGGTCGGGATAATTGGCGACCGTCTTTTGGGACCAGTCTTGCTTCCACGTCCCCTAACAGGCCGGAACTATCGGCTTTGCTTGCGGGTGGCCTTCCCCCCCGTGCTAGAAGAAGTGCCATTGAGGGTTCGAAGGGGTGTGCGGCTACAACATGATGGTGGTCCAGCCCACTTCGCCGTTAACCTCAGGACACGTGTCAGTCGTGTCTTCCGCGGTCGATGGATCTGAAGAGCGGTTCAGCTGCATAGCCTGCTCGTTCGCCGGAACTCAACCCGTGCGATTTCTGGTTGTGGGGACATCTCCAAAGTATCGTGTACGCTGAGCGCATTCCAGATCTGGAGACACTGGAGCAGCGTATTCATGCTGCCGTTGACACAGTTCGGATGCAGCGCGATGGATGTGAGCGCCTGAGACAGATCATGCTACTGCTCGTACACGTATGCGTTGTGGCACATGGAAACCATTTTCAGCACATACCGTAAGTATGGCTGCATCGTACAGCGCGTATTAGACCGTACTGTCTGTAACAATGTGTGATTCAATGAATGGTGGCCATAATAGAAACCACGCATTTCCGGACATAAGTTCACTAGAAGTTCTTTTGTTCCGCATCAGTCCCTAGAGTTGTACACTGTTGAAGAAATCAACCTGTATAATCAAAATGACCGGCGCAAGCTGTGTGCCGAATTAAGCAAGTTACGAGCTGCGCAGAATATGGAATGCAACAACCACCACTGCACTGCCTACGTCCGCTTGAACAGCCAGGTTGAGCCGAGCAGCTCCGAACAGCGGCCGGAGACAACGGCGTGCCCTCGACGGCTCAGGCTAGAGTGACCAGGGTCCTGGTTCACGGCGTTCAACTCCCTGCTCTCAAAATCTCCTCATGGAAGGGAAGCTGTTGCCCATGAGATGGGCAACAGTTCTTGCTAAATCGATGAGAAAGCAGCTGAAAGCACACGTAACTTGCTTGCTTTCGCATACAAGACACACATTGTTCAACATGAATGTCGCTCACGAACGGAACAGTGTCTTCATGATATGTCAGCTTTACACACCAATAACTCTATCCAGAGTGACAGTATATTGAGTATTGACTGAAAGAAGTTTGTTAGAGCGAACGCAACCAGATTTCCCCACACTGTCGGGATGGGGGCGTGGCGTTTGTCTTTGGGAGCTCCGTAGAAAGGAAGGGACGCCGTTCTCTGTTATTCTCTGGAGTCCGTAGGGCGGCCTTGGCATACATTGTCCAACGGGGTTGCAGGCACCAGCTCAGCTTTCAAGAACCACACGCAAGGTCATTGTACAGGTTCTGCGAACTGCCTAATCTCCCCAAGTGGTTCCCACTCGACATAATAAGGTTCAGCGACGGTCTTTCTGGCAACAGGAGGAGGTATAGGGAAGCATCTGGCAGCGCCGGACCGTTGAGGTCCTACATGGCCTCGTCTATGACCCTTATTAATTCCGTATCAGCGTGGCAGTCGTGGGATAGTGACCGACGCGGGAAACAACGTAGCGGAAAAATAAATTTCTTGTAGCCGGCAGGCCACGATCCTACTGGTGTCGAATTCCGAAATATGGCGGTATACGCCTCTTCGCGCTACACCAGTCATGACAGGCTTCTCTCAATACCGAGCAATATACAGATCTGAATTTTAAATCAGCTTTAAAAATCAGAATCTTGAAGCAGTCTTACGACGACTATGGTGCAGATACCATATCAGTGAAAGAAGATGTCAGATGATTATCTAGTCCCTAAAAATTATGTCAAGTGTTTAAACAAATTTCGACTGCTCTCTGTCTTGTCAGATTTGGGCCCACTGTGCAAAGAACCAGCCACCTGTTCAGTCGGTGAGTTTGTGCGTACTGCCAAGTTTACGCGTCCGATGTGTCACGCATCTAAGTGTAGTGTGTCCTGGTCTGTGGGGAGTACGCAGGGAGCATGACGTCGTTTTTCCTCTTTTTGGCTATCATGGTTGAGATTGGAGGGAACAGAATATTAGGTCAGAACATTAGCCACTTCTTACGAGTGCCATCAAGGGAATAGCCGAACTCAACGTCAAAGTCCAATGTATGCATCACCACCAATATCACCATGCACATTGACCACTCCTTGCGAGTGGCATCAACGGAGCCGACGAACTTACCGACTTAGGCATCACCACGAGCAGCACGGAGTCCCTAGCTTCATGAGACATTGTGGAGACATTAAGCATGATATTATTCCAACTATTCGCTGGTAAGAATGGTATATTCAATGAAATGTGTGGAAGAATGACATGTTACGTAGAATGGAATGAAAAGTCTAATGAGCACTGGATATGGAATAAGAGCAAACCAAAGAATGACGAAAGTGATAAGAAATAGTAGAAATAATATTGGCAGCAAACTGCAACGTCAAAAGTTACGAAATCCCGCGACCTTGGAAGGAAAATCAAACATGGCCGACGAAACAAGGGGGGCATAAAAATCGGACGTTAATTCTCCCTAAAAGAAGCCGCTATTCTCAAACTCAGGCCTTAATTTGAAAAATAAATTTCTGAAAATTGACACCACAGATTTTAGTGGAAGTTAATCATAGACTGGAGAAAATCGGAAGCCTTCGGGATGTGTTCTACACAGCGATGCTGAAAATTAAGACGACTGGTAGGATAAGAAATGAGTAGGTTCTCCACATAATCGATGAGGAGGGGAATTGACGGAAACGAGAGAATGACAGTACATCTGTTAAAACATCAAGAAATAATTTCCACGATACATGAGGAAACCTTGGTGAGCATAAACTGTACAGGAATACAGAGATCGGAATATATTCAACAAGTAATAGTGGACGCTGGGTGTAAGTGCAATTCCGAGATGAAAATATGAACAAATTGTAGGAGGACTTTGTGAACCACATGAAGCTAATCTGATGACTAATGACGCAAAAAAATTCGAAAAAAGAGGAACTGGTGTAAAATCTGGTGATCATGCACAATAAACCATCACATCTCCTCTCCGGATGTGCTAGAAATTGAAGACGACAACTTGTTTCACTAAGCGCTTTCTAACTGGCTACCTCCAAATCGTGCGCCACCGTAGAAATGTCAGTGATGTTGGCTGCATGGAAGGACACGTTTCGTCCTGACAGCTGGTAAAATGTTTACGAGCTTCGATGGGAGCAGCATTTTGCAAATCTACATAAAGTATCTGCAGTTCACAGCTAAATTCCTAGCAGAATGTTCATCGAACCACTTTTATGCTGTTTCCCTGTCGTTCCACTCTCTTAACGCTTTCCGTGAGAGCTCCTACTATAATGATCTTCCTATATACTTGAACACAACAAAATATTTTCGCATTCTAAGGAAAAAGTTTCACGAAAAGCCCTCGCCGCAATGAAGAACGCCTTTGTTTTTTATTGTAACCCCAATTGGTGTATCTTACCCGTGGCACTCTCTCCCCTTCTTAGCGAAAATACAAAACGATCAGCCTTTCTTTAAATTTTTTTGATGTCCTCCGTCAATCCTACCTCGTACGGATCCAACACAATATAGCAGTATTCTAGCAGAGGACGGACAATCGTAGTGTAGGCAGTTCCTTTAGTAGCCTTGTTGCATTTTCTAAGTATTCTGTCAATTAAATGCTGACTTTTGTTCACCTTGCCCCCAACATTATCTATGGGATCGTTCCAGTTTAAGTTATTCATAACTGTAATTCGTAGGTATTAACTTGAAGTGACAGTATTTAGCCCGCATCTCGTGGTCGTGCGGTAGCGTTCTCGCTTCCCACGCCCGGGTTCCCGGGTTCGATTCCCGGCGGAGTCAGGGATTTTCTCTGCCTCGTAATGGCTGGGTGTTGTGTGCTGTCCTTAGGTTAGTTAGGTTTAAGTAGTTCTAAGTTCTAGGGGACTGATGACCATAGATGTTAAGTCCCATAGTGCTCAGAGCCATTCGAACCATTCCAATCGACAGTATTTAGGTAAGGGCGATTTATTGTGTAACCGAAATTTAACGAATTTCATTTAGTACTTACGTGGATGACATCACACTTCTCATTATTTACGCTCATTCGCCACCTTCCGCACCATATAATTTCTCTAAACCTATTGCAAATGGTTTTGATCTACTGACGATTTTACTATGCGGTAAGTGACAGCATCATCTGCAAAGAATCTAAACGGCTGCTCAGGTGTCTTCTAAAACCATTTTCTGTAACTTGGGCTGCACAATGTCTTAGGTTTACAGCGCTTCAATATGGAATCCTTACTCTCACTGAAACTAGCTGGACTGTCCTGCAAAGTGTGTCGAACTGCTCTAGATGCACACAAAAATTCTCAGGCTGGCTACTTTGCAGGATAATTAATATCTGTCATTTGAAGTTTTTGCCTCTGGTCGATTTTCATTACATGCAGCCACAATTTCAGATCGACAGACGAGAAATTTTTTGTCTTGGATCACCAAGTAAGTCACTGTGCGATCTTCAGTAGGATCTCCTAAGGAGTGATTCGCATCTCAACCAACAGTCCAATTTCTGCGTATCTGATATATGCACAGACAATTACAGCTGTTACTCATGTTTCAGTACTGCTATGATACGGATACCGTAAGGTCTCCGAAGGACGTGATGCTCTGCATCACTTTCATTGGTGTAGTGTTTAATATGACCGTACAAAAAGTTTCAAATTCTTCTGGGCAGACTGTAAAGGAAACCTCGCCGGCCGCCACTGGGCAACTACGTGGACAGTTATGCGGATTTACCATAAGCGCGCCCTTCTGGGACGGCTTTGGAAGAATGTGGTTTGGAGCACTGTTCCAATTAGTATTTCACAGGCATGGGATATGGAGCCAGGAGCTAGAGCACATGTCAGTTCTATCACGCCATTGCACTGGCTCCCGGCCGCAGATCTGTCTTAAAATTTCGTCATACACTGGTAAATCTACTACCGCCGGCAAAGCCGAAGGAATTTAAACGGAAGTAAGCGGTGACACACCAATAAAATCTGTCGCTCATTTCTTTGGATGACTCTGATACTGTCATCCAAATTTCTCACTGCGTCTCATCGCAAAAAAAAAAAGAATGGTTCAACTGGCTCTGAGCGCTATGGGACATAACATCTATGGTCATCAGTCCCCTAGAACTTAGAACTACTTAAACCTAACTAACCTAAGGACATCACACAACACCCAGTCATCACGAGGCAGAGAAAATCCCTGACCCCGCCGGGAATCGAACCCGGGAACCCGGGCGTGCGCAGCGAGAACGTTACCACACGACCACGAGCTGCGGACGTCTCATCGCATATGCACGTCTACCTTACCCTGTCTAACTAAATACACACTGCTCTGTAGCATATGCATTAGAATTCTAAACTCAAGTCTTCTCCTGAAAAGCAGTTTTCACCACTTTTTATCTTGGATCACCAAGTAAGTCACTGTGCGATCTTCAGTAGGATCACCTAAGGAGTGATTCGCATGTCAACCAACAGTCCAATTTCTGCGTATCTGATATATGCACAGACAATTACAGCTGTTGCTCATGTTTCAGTAGCCATACATAAGTGCTTGAAGTTACCACCACCATTGGACAGAGAGATTAGCAAATTTCTTTTGGATGATTATGTGATCAGTAAACAGTTGCCACAGAGAGGGACTGTAGCACCATCACAAATAAAGGCAACTGAAGTACGTTAAGAAATAATGATCTGGGGCACAGAATTAACGACGTGAGGCGAAGTATGTACTGTATGAATGCATGGTTTCGCGGCTATATGAATTAATGAAATTTTCTCGGGGTTCCAGCCGCGTCAGGTGGTTAAAATCCCACGAGATTTCGACAGAGTTCTCTCCAGTCATTGTCAAGTGTTAAGAATGACTGCTGTGTCGCCGTGGCCGCGTCGTTATATAGGCGCGATGCTGGCTGTGACGTCACTACTGGTCTCTTCCTCGCCATATGTGGTAACGTTTTCAACCCGCATCCGTCGCGCCCGATTTAACCTCGCGATGACCGGGTCCCAGGCTGTGCTGAGCTGCAAACCGCCGTCATTGTTGATGGTGTTTTCAGAGGTTTTTATTTCAATAGCTTCTTTCATGACGCTATCCCAAAATCCCTTCGTCCTCATAACGACGTCAGACTTTCAGCATCTGAGACGACTTTAGCACGATGGACGAGGGCATTCAAAACGCCATGTTTTTGTGCCGGATGGTGGTGGCTCAGAGCGTGCAGCTACCGATCTGTGCGTGTCGGTTTCCTGTAGGCACTGTGGCTGAGGTGCTGAAGCCGTCTCACAAGGGGGAGGCCTCAGACACGGCCAACCGATTCGGCGGTTGAGGCCCTGGCATCTGAAGCAATGCACCGTCTTGTTTTTGCGGCGCAGTGGTTCAGTGGTCACAGGGACCGCCAGGATCATCTTAATGTCCCTTTTATTTTGTGGGACGTCCGGAAGTGTGACCTGATACAAGGGCCATTTGCTCCCTATGTGTCCCTATGTGTCGGGTTAGGGTGTCGTCCGGATCTTTATAGCCGCTGGACCACGGGCGTCTCTGCACTCTCAGCGCCGGTCGGGCCAATCAGGTGCGAGCGGAATATCGGCGCGGTGGCGCGTGGTGGGGGGAAGCCACGGGAGACGGGTCCTGGGGTCTCGTCTCGTCGGTTTATTCCATTCGCTGCCACCGACCTGCCTTCCTTGGTGCGCTCTCGTCTTATTCCTGATAATGTTGTGTTCCACGCGGTGCTGAGTTGGAAGCCACTGTCCCACTGGACCAGTTTATCACTGACCCGTACCTCCACTGCCTCTTTAATGATAGAGTGCCAGAAACCTGTCGCTCTGCACACTCTCTTGGTTTCTTCAAACTGAAACGTGTGTTCTTCACTGAGGCTGTGCTCCGCTATCGCGGATTTTTCTTTTTGTCCGAGTCGAACGCTTCTCACTTGTTCAGAGTTGCGTCGTGTTATGCAACGCTGCGTCTGTCCAATATACAGGGTTATTACAAATGATTGAAGCGATTTCACAGCTCTACAATAACTTTATTATTTGAGATATTTTCACAATACTTTGCACACACATACAAAAACTCAAAAAGTTTTCTTAGGCATTCACAAATGTTCTATATGTGCCCCTTTAGTGATTCGGCAGACATCAAGCCGATAATCAAGTTCCTCCCACACTCGGCGCAGCATGACCCCATCAATGAGTTCGAAAGCATCGTTGATGCGAGCTCGCAGTTCTGGCACGTTTCTTGTTAGAGGAGGTTTAAACACGGAATCTTTCACATAACCCCACAGAAAGAAATCGCATGGGGTTACGTCGGGAGAGTGTGGAGGCCATGACATGAATTGCTGATCATGATCTCCACCACGACCGATCCATCGGTTTTTCAATTTCCTGTTTAAGAAATGCCAAACATCATTATGGAAGTGCGGTGGAGCACCATCCTGTTGAAAGATGAAGTCGGCGCTGTCGGTCTCCAGTTGTAGCATGAGCCAATTTTCCAGCATGTCCAGATACACGTGCCCTGTAACGTTTTTTCCGCAGAAGAAAAAGGCGCAGTAAACATTAAACCGTGAGATTGCACAAAGCACGTAAACTTTTGGTGAATTGCGAATTTGCTGCACGAATGCGTGAGGATTCTCTACCGCCCAGGTTCGCACATTGTGTCTGTTCACTTCACCATTAAGAAAAAATGTTGCTTCGTCACTGAAAACAAGTTTCGCACTGAACGCATCCTCTTGCATGAGCTGTTGCAACCGCGCGATGATTTTGTCATCGGGTGTCAGGGCTTATAGCAATTGTAAACGGTAAGGCTTCTGCTTTAGCCTTTTCCGTAAGATTTTCCAAACCGTCGGCTGTGGTACGTTTAACTCCCTGCTTGCTTTATTCGTCGACTTCCGCGGGCTACGCGTGAAACTTGCCCGCACGCGTTCAACCGTTTCTTCGCTCACTGCAGGCCGACCCGTTGATTTCCCCTTACAAAGGCATCCAGAAGCATTAAACTGCGCATACCATCGCCGAATGGAGTTAGCAGTTGGTGGATCTTTGTTGAACTTCCTCCTGAAGTGTAGTTGCACTGTTATGACTGACTGATGTGAGTGCATTTCAAGCACGACATACGATTTCTCGGCTCCTGTCGCCATTTTGCCTCACTGCGCTCTCGAGCGCTCTGGCAGCAGAAACCTGAAGTGCGGCTTCAGCCGAACGAAACTTTATGAGTTTTTCTAAGTATCTGTAGTGTGTCGTGACCATATGTCAATGAATGGAGCTACAGTGAATTTATGAAATCGTTTCAATCATTTGTAATAGCCATGTATTGGTTCCCACATTCACAGGAAATGCTATAGACAGCCGGTGCTCCTAGACCCAAGTTGTCCTTCATTGAGCAAAGCATATTTCCGATTTTCGCTGGAGGATGGAAGATGATATTTATCTTGTTCTTCTCCAGTGTCCTGGAAATCTTGGCGGTGGGCGGCTCTGCGTACAGGAGGAACGCCAGACCTTTGTTGTTCATCCTGAAGGTCTTCCTTCTTCTTCTTCTTCTTCTTGCTCATCTTGAGAGGGCGTAGAATCTGCATTTCAGTGTATCCATTCTTCTGAAAGGGTTTCTTCAGGTTCTGAATCTCAGTAGATAAACTGTCCTTGCCACGTATGCCATGAGCTCTGCGGACAAGGGTAGAGAGCACGGATTTCCATTGTGCTGGGTGATGGCAGTATGGCGCATGGCGCATTGTCATCTACGAAAATTCCATCGTTCTTTGAGAACATAAGTCCATGAATGGGTTGAAATGGTCTCCAAGTAACCGAACAGAATCACTTCCAGTCAATGATAGGAGCAGCGAGACCAGAGAATCCAATCCATTTCACGTAAACACAGTCCCCGCCTTTATGGAGTCACTTCCACCTCGCACCGTGCCTTGTTGGCAACTTGGGTCCATTGGTTCGTGGGGTCTGCGCCACACTCTAACCATACCATTAGCTCTTAACAACAGGGAACGGGACTCATCTGACCAGATCACGGTTTTCCAGTCGTCTAGTGTCCAACTAATATGGCATTAGGAAAACAGTCTTAATCGCGTTTTTTTTAATTTATTTAGTGCCGAGGGGTTTCAGTCCTTTGCAGGGGCCATCTGCAGGGTGAAGAAAATAATTGTGAAGTTAGCAATATACACTCCTGGAAATTGAAATAAGAACACCGTGAATTCATTGTCCCAGGAAGGGGAAACTTTATCGACACATTCCTGGGGTCAGATACATCACATGATCACACTGACAGAACCACAGGCACATAGACACAGGCAACAGAGCATGCACAATGTCGGCACTAGTACAGTGTATATCCACCTTTCGCAGCAATGCAGACTGCTATTCTCCCATGGAGACGATCGTAGAGATGCTGGATGTAGTCCTGTGGAACGGCTTGTCATGCCATTTCCACCTGGCGCCTCAGTTGGACCAGCGTTCGTGCTGGACGTGCAGACCGCGTGAGACGACGCTTCATCCAGTCCCAAACATGCTCAATGGGGGACAGATCCGGAGATCTTGCTGGCCAGGGTAGTTGACTTACACCTTCTAGAGCACATTGGGTGGCACGGGATACATGCGGACGTGCATTGTCCTGTTGGAACAGCAAGTTCCCTTGCCGGTCTAGGAATGGTAGAACGATGGGTTCGATGACGGTTTGGATGTACCGTGCACTATTCAGTGTCCCCTCGACGATCACCAGTGGTGTACGGCCAGTGTAGGAGATCGCTCCCCACACCAAGATGCCGGGTGTTGGCCCTGTGTGCCTCGGTCGTATGCAGTCCTGATTGTGGCGCTCACCTGCACGGCGCCAAACACGCATACGACCATCATTGGCACCAAAGCAGAAGCGACTCTCATCGCTGAAGACGACACGTCTCCATTCGTCCCTCCATTCACGCCTGTCGCGACACCACTGGAGGCGGGCTGCACAATGTTGGGGCGTGAGTGGAAGACGGCCTAACGGTGTGCGGGCCCGTAGCCGAGCTTCATGGAGACGGTTGCGAATGGTCCTCGCCGATACCCCAGGAGCAACAGTGTCCCTAATTTGCTGGGAAGTGGCGGTGCGGTCCCCTACCGCACTGCGTAGGATCCTACGGTCTTGGCGTGCATCCGTGCGTCGCTGCGTTCCGGTTCCAGGTCGACGGGCACGTGCACCTTCCGCCGACCACTGGCGATAACATCGATGTACTGTGGAGACCTCACGCCCCACGTGTTGAGCAATTCGGCGGTACGTCCACCCGGCCTCCCGCATGCCCACTATACGCCCTCGCTCAAAGTCCGTGAACTGCACATACGGTTCACGTCCACGCTGTCGCGGCATGCTACCAGTGTTAAAGACTGCGATGGAGCTCCGTATGCCACGGCAAACTGGCTGACACTGACGGCGGCGGTGCACAAATGCTGCGCAGCTAGCGCCATTCGACGGCCAACCCCGCGGTTCCTGGTGTGTCCGCTGTGCCGTGCGTGTGATCATTGCTTGTACAGCCCTCTCGCAGTGTCCGGAGCAAGTATGGTGGGTCTGACACACAGGTGTCAATGTGTTCTTTTTTCCATTTCCAGGAGTGTATATCTTTTAAAAGAGTGGATTACCTAAGTATAATTTTTTACCCACTGGTCGACCACTTTTCGGCGTGACGTTTATCACTGTGTGGCAGGAGACTGTAAGGAATTTGCCTTATGTCTGGGTTTATATAGCAATCTCTGAGCACATGAGCGTAAGCAGCCCTCCAGCGGTGACCAATGGTAGACGTCTAGGCATACAAATTGAAGTATAAATACAATTTGTGTTAAAATTACGATGTAAAAAGACCATGTTAATTTTAAAACACATGACAGCAACGTCTGTAGGGCCTGAACTAGGCAACAGATAACATCGTAGCTGAGAGTGCAGCCATGTTGGGCTGCTACCATGGCAACGGCGTCCGTAGTACCTGGACTAGAGAGCTCTGTATGTACGATTACAGAAAGGCACACTTAAAATTGTTACGTTATAATTAATAGAAATAGGATATAAATAGGCACAAAGTAAATAGAATACATACAGGAAATTGTTATCCTTCTCCCATAGTATATTATGTATGGAGATTTATTTTATAAGTTTTTCTTATACTTTTTTATGTTTATTTATACAACAGTGTTTTTTAAAATCAACACGGGCTTTTTACATTGTAATTTTAACACAAATTGTATTGATACTTCAATTTTTATCCTAGACGTCACCGCTGGAGGCACTGCTTACGCTCACGTGCTCAGAGATTGCTATGTAAACCCAAACATAAGTTAAATTCCTTACAGTCTCGTGCCACACCTTGATAGACGTCACGCCAGCAGCGGTCGACCAGTGGGTAAAACATATTTACGTAATCCACTCTTTTAAGATACTTATCATTAGTCTTGTCTAAGATATATATTTTAATTTCACAGCATGTTCGCCCTGAAGATGGCCCCTGCGATGGAATGAAACCTGTCGGCACCAAATAGAGAAAAAAAACGCGATTAAGGCGAGTTTCTTAATAATAAATCAATTTATATTAATCGCTGTTAATCCTTATATATGTTGTCCAAACATCGAACTGATATAATCACGAGCAAAGCATAGTCATGTGCTGCAGGCTACGTCATGCTCTTAGTGAATGCGCCCACGTCGGTAGTCTGCTGCCACAGCCCATTAACGCCAATTTCGTCACACTATCCTAACGGATATGTTTGTTGTAAGTCACACATCGTTTCCTACGGCTATTTAACGCAGTCTTGTTTCTCTGTTAGCACCGACAACTCTACGCAAATGCCACTGTTCTTGGTGCTTGACGCCGGCCGTGGTGGTCTAGCGGTTCTAGGCGCTCCGTCCGGAACCGCGCGACTGCTACGGTCGCAGGTTCGAATCCTGCTTCGGGCATGGATGTGTGTGATGTCCTTAGGTTAGTTAGGTTTAAGTAGTTCTAAGTTCTAGGGGACTGATGACCACAGATGTTAAGTCCCATAGTGCTCAGAGCCATTTGAGCCATTTGGTGCTTGACACTGTGTTTCGGAATATTGAAATTTCCTAACTATTTCCGAAATAGAAGGTCCTATACGTCTAGCTCCAGCTACCATTCCGCGTTCAAAGTCTGTTAATTACTAACGCTCGACAAAAATCACTTCGGAAACCTTTTTACATGAATCACCTGAGCAGAAATGACAGCTTCACCTATGCACTGCCCTTTTTGAACCTTCTGTACGCGATACTACCGCCGTCTGTATATGTGCATATTCCTATCCCATGACTTTTGTCACCGTAGCGTATGTACTTTCCTCACCATGTGATTTGCCCATGACGCTACCAGGCAGCGTTCAGTCTTGAGCGCGCTGTAGCCTTTATGTTTTGCTTCACCACTGAAACTGATGACACAGTCTAATGTATGCAGTCACTACATTCCTGCTCACTTTGGTTCGACGTCTACATCTACATGGGTACTCTGCAAATCACATTTAAGTGCCTGGCAGAGGGTTCATCGAACTATCTTCACAATTCTCTATTATTCCAATCTCGTATAGCGCGCGGAAGTACCGAACACCTATACCTTTCAGTACGACCTCTGATTTCCCTTACTTTACCGTGGTGGTGTCCGCCCCGGTAGCTGAGTGGTCAGCGTGACAGACTGTCAATCCTAAGGGCCCGGGTTCGATTCCCGGCTGGGTCGGAGATTTTCTCCGCTCAGGGACTGGGTGTTGTGTTGTCCTAATCATCATCATTTCATCCCCATCGACGCGCAGGTCGCCGAAGTGGCGTCAAATCGAAAGACCTGCACCAGGCGAACGGTCTACCCGACGGGAGGCCCTAGCCACACGACATTTCCATTTATACCGTGGTGGTCGTTCCGACCTGTGGTGTCACCGCCAGACAACACACTTGCTAGGTGGTAGCCTTTAAATCGGCCGCGGTCCGTTAGTGTACGTCGGACCCGCGTGTCGCCACTGTCAGTGATTGCAGACCGAGCGCCGCCACACGGCAGGTCTAGAGACACTTCCTAGCACTCGCCCCAGTTGTACAGCCGACTTTGCTAGCGATGGTTCACTGACAAATTACGCTCTCATTTGCCGAGACGATAGTTAGCATAGCCTTCAGCTACGTCATATGCTACGACCTAGCAAGGCGCCATTATCAGTTACTATTGATGCTATAAAACATGTACCGTCAAGAGCGATGTTCACCAATTTTGAATTTAAGTGAAGTATTCCAGTAGTTACGTACGTTCTTTGCTACTATAAATACCTTGTCCGGTTCCAGACCTCACACCAGTCTGCGTGAGCTTAAACGCGTGCCTTTCGGCTTCCTCCAAGTGGATTGGCTGTCTAGCCAGTCCACTATACGCCCTATGCAGGTCGGTGTCAACAAAAGATTTTCGCATTCGGAGGAGAAAGTTGGTGATCGGAATTTCGTGAGAAGATTCCATCGCAACGGAAAACGCCTTTCTTTTAATGATATCAAGCCCAAATCCCGTATCAGTTCTGTGGCACTCTCTCCCATATTTCGCGATAATACAAAACGTGCTGCCTTTCTTTGAACTTTTTCGATGTACTCCGTCAGGATCCCACACCACGCAGCTGTATTCTAAAAGGGGACGGACAAGCGTAGTGCAGGCAGTCTCCTTAGTAGGTCTGTTACATTTTCTAAGGGTCCTGCCAATAAAACGCAGCCTTTGGTTAGCCTTCCGCACAACATATTCTATGTGTTCTTTCCAATTTATGTTGTTCGTAATTGTAATACTTAAGTATTTAGTTGAATTTACGGCCTTTAGATTAGACTGATTTAATGTGTAACCGACGTTTAACGAGTTCCTTTTAGTACTCATGTGGATGACCTCACACTTTTCGTTATTTAGGGTCAACTGCCAGTTTGTGCACCGTTCAGATTCTTTTCTAAATCGGTTTGCAGTTTGTTTTGATCTTCTGATGACTTCATTAGTCGATAAACGACAGCGTCATCTGCAATCAACCAAAGACGGCTGCTCTGATTGTCTCCCAAATCGTTTATATAGATAAGGAATAGCAAAGGGCCTATAACACTACCTTGGAGAACGCCTGAAATCACTTCTGTTTTGCGCGATGACTCTCCGTCAGTTACTACGAACTGTGGCCTCTCTGACAGGTAATCGCAAATCCAGTCACATAACTGAGACGATATTCCATAAATACGGAATTTTACTATGAGCCGCTTGTGTGGTACAGTGACAAAAGCCTTCTGGAAATCCGGGAATACGGAATCAATCTGAAGTTCCTTGCCAATAGCACTCAGCACTTCATGTGAATAAAGAGCTAGTTGTGTTCCACAGGAACGATGTTTCCTAAACCCACAGCGCTCGAAGCTGCCAGTGGGATACATTTCTGAATACGATGCGGATGAGAGTGGATATTATCGTTTATATTGATTTGGAACATACACTGACGGAGAAAGTGCAGAGTAATGGTATTTCTGGAATACATTTGTCTAGGAAACAAATTTGATTAGCATTGCAAGATCACATGTTAATGCAGACGCGAGATACGCCATTGCAAACATGAAATGCTCGTACATTCATAACAGGTGTAGCCAAGGGAATATTCAATGCAAGCATGCAGACGTGCATGCATTGTGTTGTACAGCTGCCGGGTGTTAGCTTGTGGGATGGAGTTTGATGCCTGTAGCATTTGGTCGGTCTATACAAGGACAGTTCATGTTCTTTGTGGATGACGCTGGACTTGCCATCTGATTACGTCCCGTAAATGCTCGACTGAACACAGATCTGGTGATCGAGCAGCTCAAGGCAACATGTCTACAGTCTATAAGGCGTGTTGGATCACAACAGCGATAGGTGGAATCACCACACTGAGGAGCAGTCGGGGTGCATGGGATTATCACGAGAGCTCTGCTGGTGTCAAATCAAATTGCAACCCAGACCATAACTCCACATACAGGGTGTTTCAAAAATGACCGGTATATTTGGAACGGCAATAAAAACTAAACGACCAGCGATAGAAATACACCGTTTGTTGCAATATGCTTGGGACAACAGTACATTTTCAGGCAGACAAACTTTCGAAATTACAGTAGTTACAATTTTCAACAACAGATGGCGCTGCGGTCTGGGAAACTTTATAGTACGATATTTTCCACATATCCACCATGCGTAGCAATAATATGCCGTAGTCTCTGAATGTAATTACCCGAAACCTTTGACAACGTGTCTTGCGGAATGGCTTCACATGCAGGTGAGATGTACTGCTTCAGCTGTTCAATTGTTTCTGGATTCTGGCGGTACACCTGGTCTTTGAAGTGTTCCCACAGAAAGAAGTCACAGGGGTTCATGTCTGGCGAATAGGGAGGCCAATCCACGCCGCCTCCTGTATGTTTCGGATAGCCCAAAGCAATCTCACGATCATCGAAATATTCATTCAGGAAATTAAAGACGTCGGCCGTGCGATGTGGCCGGGCACCATCTTGCATAAACCACGAGGTGTTCGCAGTGTCGTCTAAGGCAGTTTGTACCGCCACAAATTCACGAAGAATGTCCAGATTGCGTGATGCAGTAATCGTTTCGGATCTGAAAAATGGGCCAATGATTCCTTTGGAAGAAATGGCGGCCCATAGCAGTACATTTTGAGGATTCAGGGACGATGGGACTGCAACGTGGGGCTTTTCGGTTCCCCATATGCGCCAGTTCTGTTTATTGACGAAGCCGTCCAGGTAAAAATAAGCTTCGTCAGTAAACCAAATGCTGCCCACATGCACATCGCCGTCATCAATCCTGTGCACTATATCGTTAGCGAATGTCTCTCGTGCAGCAATGGTAGCGGCACTGAGGGGTTGCCGCGTTTGAATTTTGTATGGATAGAGGTGTAGACTCTGGCGCATGAGACGATACGTGGACGTTGGCGTCATTTGGACCGCAGCTGCAACACGGCGAACGGCAACCCGAGGCCGCTGTCGGATCACCTGCTGCACTAGCTGCGCGTTGCCCTCTGTGGTTGCCGTACGCGGTCGCCCTACCTTTCCAGCACGTTCATCCGTCACGTTCTCAGTCCGTTGAAATTTTTCAAACAGATCCTTTATTGTATCGCTTTTCGGTCCTTTGGTTACATTAAACCTCCGTTGAAAACTTGGTCTTGTTGCAACAACACTGTGTTCTAGGCGGTGGAATTCCAACACCAGAAATATCCTCTGTTCTAAGGAATAAACCATGTTGTCCACAGCACACTTGCACGTTGTGAACAGCACACGCTTACAGCAGAAAGACGACGTACAGAATGGCGCACCCACAGACTGCGTTGTCTTCTATATCTTTCACATCACTTGCAGCGCCATCTGTTGTTGAAAATTGTAACTACTGTAATTTCGAAAATTTGTCCTCCTGAAAATGTACTGTTGTCCCAAGCATATTGCAACAAACGGTATATTTCTATCGCTGCTCGTTTAGTTTTTATTGCCGTTTCAAATATACCGGTCATTTTTGAAACACCCTGTATAAAACCAGTGTGTCTAGCACGCAGAAAGGTTGGTTGCAGGCCGTCAACTGGCCTCCTGCTAACCAACACACGGCCATCACTGCCACCAGGCAGAAGTAGCTTTCATCAGAAAGTACACTCCTGGAATTGGAAAAAAGAACACATTGACACCGGTGTGTCAGACCCACCATACTTGCTCCGGACACTGCGAGAGGGCTCTACAAGCAATGATCACACGCACGGCACAGCGGACACACCAGGAACCGTGGTGTTGGCCGTCGAATGGCGCTAGCTGCGCAGCATTTGTGCTCCGCCGCATTCAGTGTCAGCCAGTTTGCCGCGGCATACGGAGCTCCATCGCAGTCTTTAACACTGGTAGCATGCCGCGACAGCGTGGACGTGATCAGTATGTGCAGTTGACGGACTTTGAGCGAGGGCGTATAGTGGGCATGCGGGAGGCCGGGTGGACGTACCGCCGAATTGCTCAACACGTGGGGCGTGAGGTCTCCACAGTACATCGATGTTGTCGCCAGTGGTCGGCGGAAGGTGCACGTGCCCGTCGACCTGGGACCGGACCGCAGCGACGCACGGATGCACGCCAAGACCGTAGGACCTACACAGTGCCGTAGGGGACCGCACCGCCACTTTCCAGCAAATTAGGGACACTGTTGCTCCTGGGGTATCGGCGAGGACCATTCGCAACCGTCTCCATGAAGCTGGGCTACGGTCCCGCACACCGTTAGGCCGTCTTCCGCTCACACCCCAACATCGTGCAGCCCGCCTCCAGTGGTGTCGCGACAGGCGTGAATGGAGGGACGAATGGAGACGTGTCGTCTTCAGCGATGAGAGTCGCTTCTGCCTCGGTGCCAATGATGGTCGTATGCGTGTTTGGCGCCGTGCAGGTGAGCGCCACAATCAGGACTGCATACGACCGAGGCACACAGGGCCAACACCCGGCATCATGGTGTGGGGAGCGATCTCCTACACTGGCCGTACACCACTGGTGATCGTCGAGGGGACACTGAATAGTGCACGGTACAGCCAAACCGTCATCGAACCCATCGTTCTACCATTCCTAGACCGGCAAGGGAACTTGCTGTTCCAACAGGACAATGCACGTCCGCATGTATCCCGTGCCACCCAACGTGCTCTATAAGGTGTAAGTCAACTACCCTGGCCAGCAAGATCTCCGGATCTGTCCCCCATTGAGCATGTTTGGGACTGGATGAAGCGTCGTCTCACGCGGTCTGCACGTCCAGCACGAACGCTGGTCCAACTGAGGCGCCAGGTGGAAATGGCATGGCAAGCCGTTCCACAGGACTACATCCAGCATCTCTACGATCGTCTCCATGGGAGAATAGCAGCCTGCATTGCTGCGAAAGGTGGATGTACACTGCACTAGTGCCGACATTATGCATGCTCTGTTGCCTGTGTCTATGTGCCTGTGGTTCTGTAAGTGTGATCATGTGATGTATCTGACCCCAGGAATGTGTCAAGAAAGTTTCCCCTTCCTGGGACAATGAATTCAGGGTGTTCTTATTTCAATTTCCAGGAGTGTACATCAGACCTCCATCCTGCCCTCCAATGAACCATCGCTTGACGCCAGTGAAGTCACAAATGGTGATAGTTTGTGATCAGTGGAATTCACACTACACGGCGTCTGGCTCGGAGCTGTCCTTGAAGTAAATGAATTGTAACAGTTCCTTGTGTCACTGTGGTAACTACTGCTCAGATTGCTGCTGCACATGCAGTACGATGCGGCAGAACCATACGCCAGACATGATGTTCTTCCCCCTCTGTAGTACCACGTGGCCATACAGAGGCCGGTCATCTTGCAACCGTACATTCTCGTAATTACCTCTTCCAGCAGTCACGTACAGTAACTACCTGCCTGCCAAGTTTTTCTGCAGTATCGCAGAAGGCACATCCAGCTTCTCGTAGCGCTGTGACACGGACACTTTCATACTCGGTAAAGTGTTGTTTACGGCGTGACAGTGCCTTACAGGTGTTCTTGACTAACATCGACTCACCACATCCAATCCCAAAGATACCTAATGCTGGCCACTTGGTCGTTACAGCCTGTGTGTAAGATTTTCGTTCTCGCTGTGGTGTTAGTACCGCTACTCTTACGCGACTGGCGCTAAATTTGAATAATCACGTCTGTCAGATGAAGAAATACGCCTACCGACTTTGATTCATGTTGTAGAACTCCTTCTTGGTGGTTTATATACTTTTCCTTCAGCGTCTTTTTACAACGGGGAGCATAAGTAATGCCATAATATCGACAATTACTAAAAAATGACACTACATTTTTCTCTCTTCTGTTTCCTTATGATACTAGGAGGTATTGAACGGTACTTTGCCGACCATTTTATTCGTGATTCTCTTCTAACCTAGAAGTATTTGTTGAAGAACGTCGTTTTCTTTTAAGAGCAAAGAATAGCTAGTGAACGAGACCTGGTCTTTTGCAGAAAGGCGTCGTATACCTACCTGACAATATAATGTTTTGTTCACTACACTTCCAGTCAAATTAGTGAATGTGGAACGTTGAAAACTTGCACGGAATGCAATACTTGCATTCGTTAAAGTATCAAATAAGCCACCACAACTGTAAGCCGAAGGGAAAACCGCATAAGTGTGGAGTTCCTTTTGCGCTTTTTCTTGACGCAATACAACATTGCAATTTTAAAACACGTTCTATAAGATCAAATGATGCCAACGTAAGACAGTTGAAATCGTTCATATTGAAACAATAAAAGTTTATATACTGCGATCGTGGTGAACGAAGTGTGTTCTTCATTCCCAACCACACAGATCGCCTGTCAGGACAATATAATTAGACTCAATACAGAAGTTTTATGTGTCCAGAAAAGTGTCTATCGTAATAAGGTAGACAACAGCAGAAGTATACGATACTCACGCATGAAATAGCATAGTCTACATTCTATTGATTTTAGCGGTATAAGCTACAATTATACATACATTAGAAATTATTTCTTCAGGAATAAGTTGTAGCTTAAGGGAATGAATCAGTGCACCTCCTCTGTTTCAGTATTTATTTTGTGTTTATTCATGTCATTCGATGATGTACAAATGCTTGAAACGCAAAAATAAAATAACTATTTCGTTGATTATGTAGAAAAATAATTAAAAATGAAGGATAATCTTTCGGCTGATTCCTCGCCATTAGAAGTGTTAGTGTCGTTCAACTGTCAGGCGGTAACTACTTTCACGACAGTTAGTGTCGCGACTGTATGTTGAAACACGTATGTGTTCAGTGTATTCAGTACAGCGATGTCGAGGCATGACAGAATCTCTGACCAGAGAGTTATTTATCGTTGCTAATCTGTGCTTAACCGCGCGAGTGTGCAGTTCCGAGTTGGACGCAGTTGTGGTACGTAGTGAGTCGCGAGAGCATGTAGTTCAGTTGCGAGTTAGCAGTTCGAGAGCAGTAGTCAGTCAGTACAGTTGTGTGTGAGGAGTCGGCGGGGGTCGACATGGGTCTCTGGTCACGATTCAGGACGAGGTATATTGTTAAATAAGGTAATGAAACAGCATTGCGCTCAGCTAATAATGTATGGTAATTGTAATTAAGTTGTTGAAGAATTGCCCCAATAATAATTTTTTTTATAAAGTAAATCTTCTAAAGAAAGGCAATCATTCCCATTTAAAGAATTTTTCCTATGCATTTCCTCCAAGAATCAGAATTAAATATACGCCAGCATTGCACGGAGCTGTGCCGCAAAACAAGAGGGAGTTTACTGTTGTAAGAATTTTGGTTTTTTTGTTCACATTTTATAATCGCACAGGGCCGAGGGACAGCGCAGCCGCCCTTATAAAATTTATCAGGTTCATTTTATAGCGTTAATTTTGTTGGAAGTCAACATTTGGCACACGTTTTTATTAGTATTGTCATTAGAAATTTTCACGGGGAGGTAACACTTGGCTCCATTTATATTTAATAATAGTCATACATTTTTGTGGGGAGGTTACAATGTGTAAAAACTGTGATCCTACTCTGAAATGCGAGCAGAGAGGTTAGCCAGAGAGAAAGTTGTGGAAAACCGCATCATATCTGTCAGACCACGGAAGAACACCGTCCCCCCTAATACCCCCCCCCCCACACACATACACACACACACACCACCCCGAAAGAAAAGAAAAAAACAATAATGGAATTTCGATATTCTGTCATCAGAAAAAAATATTCATATGACAATACTTTTAAACGGGTGGGGTAATTCTCTAGACATTTATCGATGATTGTTTCCAATTTTTTAAACAGCCCTTCGGTATCTTTTTCAGTTTTGTGTTCTCGATATAACGACTATCATTATTTTATACGAGTCACGTTTTTACATAAGTTAAAAATGATCATTTCTCTGAAAGAATCCCCTGGAAAAATTGTCTCACGCCAGAATCAGTCTGCGACATGCAAGCAGTGTCACATCAGCTGTCGGTGGGAAATGTCAACCCTCACCCCAATATAAACAGCGACGCAGCGCGCGGGTACGATGAAATTCGTTTCCGCGTTTTCAGTGTGACACAGAACACGACGTAGCGCGCACTGCGAAGCGCGTTTACGGTTTAATCAAACAACAACGTTGATCCGCGCAATAAACAGGCGACAGACAACAGCACCAATAAAGCCAACTATAGTGCTTATTGGTTAGTTACTCAGCGTATAAACACGTTTTTCTGGCACCGATGAATGTCGGTAGCACACATATTATTCAAAACTTCTCGCTTTTATATAGCGTAGAGTTTCTACTCCGTGTGGTCTCGTCAGGTTTCCAGTTTTATTTCATGCGTTATCGAGTAAACTAGGGGAGAAATGTTTCGTAATACTGTGCGTCGTTTATTAATCTCATCAGATATAAAGCCAGTAACATACTAGGCAAATAGCATTATGGCGGAAATTAGTGTTCCCAAATTAAACTCTCTGTTTCGTACACACTCACACCTTCACACACAAAATATGGCTCATAATCTTCACTCGGTGACATCATCTCAGGAAGATCTACGAAACCAGTATGTGTTGCAGTTATTGGCGTTATAGCCAATGTCTTGTTTGGTGCTTACGCTCTGTTGCAATGTCCAGTTTGTTGTAACCGCTGCTACGTTCATCTTAACGAACTACCAAAGTCCACACTTCAGATCCAGTCGCTGCTGCATTACAGCAATTCGTGGATAGCAAATACTAAGTTCCGTTTTTAGAAAGCTAAGACATTACAGATAATACGTAAAAGAAGATGGTAAGCAACTAAAACTTTATTCGTAAGTAATTAATTTGGTTGTTGTTGTTGTGGTCTTCAGTCCTGAGACTGGTTTGATGCAGCTCTCCATGCTACTCTATCCTGTGCAAGCTTCTTCATCTCCCAGTATCCACTGCAACCTACATCCTTCAGAATCTGCTTAGTGTACTCATCTCTTGGTCTCCCTCTACGATTTTTACCCTCCACGCTGCCCTCCAATACTAAATTGGTGATCCCTTGATGCCTCAGAACATGTCCTACCAACCGATCCCTTCTTCTGCTCAAGTTGTGCCACAAACTTCTCTTCTCCCCAATCCTACTCAATACTTCCTCATTAGGTATGTGATCTACCCATCTAATCTTCAGCATTCTTCTGTAGCACCTCATTTCGAATGCTTCTATTCTTGTCCAAACTATTTATCGTCCATGTTTCACTTCCATACATGGCTACACTCCGTACAAATACTTTCAGAAATGACTTCCTGACACTTAAATCTATACTCGATGTTAACAAATTTCTCTTCTTCAGAAACGCATTCCTTGCCATGGCCAGTCTACATTTTATATCCTCTCTACTTCGACCATCATCAGTTATTTTGCTCCCCAAATAGCAAAACTCCTTTACTACGTTAAGTCTCTCATTTCCTAATCTAATTCCCTCAGCATCACCCGACTTAATTCGACTACATTCCATTATCCTCGTTTTGCTTTTGTTGATGTTCATCTTATATCCTCCTTTCAAGATCCTATCCATTCCGTTCAACTGCTCTTCCAAGTCCTTTGCTGTCTCTGACAGAATTACAATGTCATCGGCGAACCTCAAAGTTTTTATTTCTTCTGCATGGATTTAATACCTACTCCGAATTTTTCTTTTGTTTCTGTTACTGCTTGCTCAATATACAGATTGAATAACATCGGGGAGAGTCGACAACCCTGTCTTACTCCCTTCCCCACCATTGCTTCCCTTTCATGACCCTCGACTCTTATAACTGCCATCTGGTTTCTGTACAAATTGTAAACAGACTTTCGCTCCCTGTATTTTACTCCTGACACCTTTAGAATTTGAAGAAGGGTATTCCAGTCAACACTGTCAAAATCTTTCTCTAAGTCTACTCACGTGTTCCAGCATTTCTACGGTATCCAAACTGATCTTCCCCGAGGTCGGCTTCTACTAGTTTTTCCATTCGTCTGTAAAGAATTCGCGTTAGTATTTTGCAGATGTGACTTACTAAACTGGTAGTTCGGTAATTTTCACATCTGTCATCAACTGCTTTCTTTTGGATTGGAATGATTATATTCTTCTTGAAGTCTGAGGGTATTTCGCCTGTCTCATACATCGTGCTCACCAGATGGTAGAGTTTTGTCATGACTGGCTCTCTTGAGGCCATCAGTAGTTCAAATGGAATGTTGTCTACTCCGGGGGCTTTGTTTCGACTCAGGTCTTTCAGTGCTCTGTCAAACTCTTCACGCAGTATCGTATCTCCCATTTCTTCTTCATCTACATCGTCTTCCATTTCCATAATATTGTCCTCAAGTACATCGCCCTTGTATAGACCCTCTATATACTGCTTCCACCTTTCGGCTTTCCCTTCTTTGCTTAGACCTGGGTTTCCATCTGAGCTCTTGATGTTCATACAAGTGGTTCTCTTATCTCTAAAGGTCTGTTTAATTATCCTGTAGGCAGTATCGATCTTACCCCTTGTGAGATAAGCCTCCACATCCTTTCATTCGTCCTCTAGCCATCCCTGCTTAGCCATTTTGCACTTCCTGTTGATCTCATTTTTGAGATGTTTGTATTCCTTTTTGCCTGCTTCATTTACTGCATTTTTATATTTTCTCCTTTCATCAATTAAATTCAATATTTCTTCTGTTACCCAAGGAATTATACTATCCCTCGTCTTTTTACCTACTTAATCCTCTGCTGCCTTCACTACTTCATCCCTCAAAGCTACCCATTCTTCTTGTACTGTATTTCTTTCCCCCATTCCCCAGTAATTGGGGAATTAATTTGGTATTTAATGAATTAAAGAATTAAATAACTTTAAAATTGTTTCTAAAGTGAAAATAGCGGTTACCTGAGAAACAGAGAGATGCCGTTAACAGCGCATTCATTTCACTTATTAATCTCAACACCGTGGTAACTTCAAGTCACTGAAGCACGCAGTCTTCCTGAGTCCTGCTCGGCGCATGCAGATTTGCTTATTTCATTTTCTTAAGATTCATCACTTATGTATTTTCCTTGTTCGCACTCATTTTTGGCTCACCATCCAACACTAGCAGATAGATGGATGAGTAACTTACACTCATGAATGTTCACCACTGGTCTTTAATCAAAGAAAATCATAAAACCACAACTGACACACGGACAGATCCTCAAGAGATCATGTAATCTAGGAATATACGTTTTAAGTCAATACTAAGTCCTGAAGTAACGTATTGTATCTTTTTACATTTCATCGTGTCTTGCTGAAAATGAATTACCTGTGGGCATTCAAACCTATTTAGGGTGGATTAACCTAAGCTTGCAGTTTATGATACCTGATTAGACCTCTCAAAATTTACGCTGAGACTCTCAGAAATAATCAGTCACTTCACATTTAAAGCGGGAGATATCACACGTGACTAAAACAATATCAGTCACTAACATGAGTTAGGTTGGAGTTGCAGATATTTAACGCATGATGAACGATAAGAGCTTTTTGCTTTCTGTGTTAGTGACAAGAGTGAGTAACTGTGTTTAATAGTTGTACCAAGATTACAATCGAGTGACCAGAGAGGTTATCAGTGAAATAAGTGTTGTTTACAGACAGCAGGTAACTGGAATATAGTGATGACTCTTTATTGACACATTATTAGTGTGCACGTTTTGAATTTCCTTCGAGAAGGTGCATTGATCTATACTGCGCCAAGTCATGATCTGAAAAACAATGTCTCACTGAAATGACAGTGGTGCTCTCACGATTCCAAGGCATGTAATAACATATTTGACAAGAACATGAATTTTCTAGTATTACAGATCTCGTCATAGCACTCTCAGACATTCTAAAATGGGCGGAGGCTACGCCAAAATGTGAATCAGAGCATCCTAGAAAATACCTGGAAGTTAAACTGAGAGCAGACCAAAATATTACTGGCAATCGTGTACGACGAACAGGCAATAAATAAAATGATCTGCGTCTTTCCACTTGCTCAACAGCAGGACGAAGTTTTAACTGCGACGTTTAGTGCCATATCGGTAGGCGTTGCTATTCGAGTGCGCCGTGGCATCCACTGCTTCATTGTAGACACTTTTATAAGATAATTAGTTACTATCTCCAGTTCGCCCTGTACAGTTAAAAAAAGCCTATGCCTGCTTGACAAAAGCAGCACAATTCAGCCTGTGTGTTGTTGAACAGTGACAGTTGAATGGGCAGGAACTGCTATCACAATAGAACTGCTGCCGGCGAGTAATTTCTATTGATCGATCGCATGAATAGAGGCTGCTCACAGCTAATCCATCATTTTGAGTTTAATTTGCCCAGCAGGGAAACTGCAAGTGACATCATGAGATTGTTACTTCAAAGCACAAATTTAAAGTTACTTTTCATTGGAGTATGTGTCCATAAAGCACGGTAGTTTTCACGAATATGATATATTGGCCTATTGTTAGCGTTCCATCTAGAAAATATTGTACTATTTTTTTAAAAGAAAAGGCAGTTAAAATGTTCCGTCATATCATCCGGGTTATTCATAGTCTCAGACAGCCGCTGATTTTGGGAATGTTTCTGATGGTTCAAATGGTTCTAAGCACTACGGGATTTAAGAAAATGGTTCATATGACTCTGAGCACTATGGGACTTAACTTATGAGGTCATCAGTCCCCTAGAACTTAGAACTACTTAAACCTAACTACCCTAAGGACATCACAGACATCCAAGCTCGAGGCAGGACTCGAACCTGCGACCGTAGCGGTCGCGCGGTTCCAGACTGTAGCGCCTAGAACCGCTCGGCCACCCCGTCCGGCTGGGACATAACATCTGAGGTCATCAGTCCGCTACACTTACAACTACGTAAACCTAACTAACCTAAGGACATCTCACACATCCTTGCCCGAGGCAGGATTCGAACCTGCGACTGTAGCAGCAAGGTGGTTCCGGACTGAAGCGCCCAGAACCGCTTGACGGCATCGGCCGGCAGAAATGTTTCTGTATACTTTATAAATAGTTGTCGGATGGGGAAGCGCCTCTTCCTATGAACATCTGTTAATGAAGTATCAGTGGACATCATTAATTGATGGTTTGGTTCCCGTCGACGAAAGGCAGTTCTACCTCAGCGGTCTTCCTCACTGTGTTTACTTGTGTGTTCTGTAGGCGGTGTGTACAAGTTACGAACTATTCATGCCGTCTAGTGTGGCATCTATCAACATTTATGTTATGCAAAGATTATAGTCTTTACAATTTCCTGCGTAAACGATAATAGGAACCTTCCCTCGGAAGAAAACTGCGAAACTAGAAATCGCCAAGGACAACCAGCGGCTAACATCTCTCGAAATTCAGAAATGGTTGTCTACCTACACGAATAGAGATCAAATAGACAATGTGCTGCTTAACAATAACGATTGAAATACTATTTCAGTCTTTGCTGTAATTTAGTCTACGAGCAAGTAATCCGTGAGTGTGTTAGAAACTTTGAATTAAAACCAGGAAAAAGCTTTAAGTTTGTCGTTGATCAAGTCGAAGACAACTTGTCAAATTTGCGTGTCTTTAACATTCTGTTGGAAGCCCCCCAGTAAAGTAATAAAACTTAGACTGCACACTAACGTAGATGTTGGAGCAAGTTTGGGCAAGTTTTTATCCATACCCCGTCCGAAATGGAAGATGATCTGTCAAAACGGAAGTTAAAAAAGTCAATCCCGTTCGTAATGAATGTTGAAGGAGGAAATGGAACTACTACCAGAAATCCTCATATGTAAAGAAACACACCATGTAAAACAGGTCTGTCCCGGACGAAAATTCCGTCTTGAAAGCAACCTAATTAAAGGAGAATCTGTATCGACTGACCTCGCAGCAGGAGCCACACCAGCTGAAAGTAGTTCACTTACTGTTCGTGACACCGAAAGTGTAAACGTGTTTCAAATGATTTACACGAACTTGTTTCTCAGTCTTTGGACGTACGTGAAAAGCGAACGCCTTGAGAATGGTGAATACTGGTCCATAAACTAACAGCCAAGCCTAGGCGAGCAGTCGAATCGAAGATACAATACAGCTGGCAGAAGAAATGTAGAAACGACGAACTGCAAACAGCCAGACCGTCGAAGAGACCTCGCAATCGTCCTCAGACAGCTTACGTTGTCTGCTCATGTAGTACGACAGTTCTGACCACGTCCTCAACTTACGCCGTAAAATTTAATTTCGTTTTCTCTTCGCCTTCTGAGTCCTTGACTTTGGCTGTTAGGCAGTGTAATGTATTGCTTTTTTACTCTATGATTTTATCTCCAGAAATTCGGCCAAAAAGGAAAGATATTTTATCGTTGTATAGAGTTAAGCAAAGACACATCCTAATATAGAAAAAGACATATTTTTATAACGTTACTGCTGCAGCAAAATTAAATTGCCACTGAATTTCTTCGCTGTATATGTGTCGTTCATGGCCAGATGGCACTTGCGTCGTTGTGTTGGATCGTTAGTCTGTCAACAGCCTAATTTAGCAGTGTGGACAAAAAGAAACAATAATTAACTTTGTCTCAGTTGATTCCTGTGTAGATTATAAGATAAAACTTTTAAACTTACTCTGTAATTGCTTTTGTTTGCTGACAACGTAGCTTCATATCCTACAGAAAGTATGCTACACCAACAGCTACATCTACACTCCGCAGGCTACCTTGTCGAGTGTGGCAGAGGGTGCTTTTCATACCATTCTCATTCCCTCCCCCTCTCCTGTTCCAGTCGCGAGTAGTACACGGGAAGAACGACCACCGGTAGGTCTCCGTATGGGCCAGAAGGTTATTTTATCTTCTTGGTCTTTTCGTATATTTGTTGACTCTACTGGAGCGTACAGTCTTTGAACTTTAACAACAAGCCACACCGTAATGCAGAACACCTCTCTGGCAGTGTCCACCACTTGTTTTCGATGAAAATTTCTGTGAAGTCTTCGTGGCTACTAAATGATCCTGTGACGAAACGTGCCACTCTTCTTTGTGCATTCTTTGTTACCTCAATCAGTCTTTCCCATACTGACGAGCAATATTCAAGTATTGGTAGAACCACTGTATTCTAAGCTGTTTCCTTTGATGGTGGACTACATTTCCTGAGAATTCTTCCCATGAATTTCAGTCTGCCGCCTGCATGACTAGCGATTAATTTTATACCGTCGTTTCATTTCAGTTCGGTATGTACGCCCACTTCTAGACATTTTATGGAAGTAATAACTTCCAGTGATTGTTCAATTTTTGTAATCATACTGTAGGGTTGTTTCTCGCTATATATTCCAAATACATTACATTTTTTTTGTGTTGGGGGTCAGTTGCCACTGCCTGCACCAAGCATCAATCTTCGCATGTCTTTCTGCATTTCGTTACAATTTTCCACGGTCGCGACTCCTCTGCATACAACAATATGTCCCGTCAAAAAATCCCACGTAACTCCTGACGTTATCTACTAAGTCATTTAGATATCTTGTTGAAAGTAATGGTCCTATAACATGGCACTCGGGCACACCCAACGCTACTTTCACGTCTCAAGACTTCTCTCCGTTCAGAATGAGAAGCCGTGTTCTGTATTCAATAAACAAAAATGTTCAAATGTGTGTGAAATCTTATGGGACTTATCTGCTAAGGTCATCAGCCCATAAGCTTACACTCTACTTAACCTAAATTACCCTAAGAACATACACACACACACCCATGCCCGAGGGAGGACGCGAACCTCCGCCAGGACCAGTCACACAGTCCATGACTGCAGCGCCTGAGACCGCTCGGCTAATCCCGCGTGACATTCAATAAACTCTTCAGTGCAATGGCACAGTTAGTCTGATGTTCCATAAGATCTTACACTCCTGGAAATGGAAAAAAGAACACATTGACACCGGTGTGTCAGACCCACCATACTTGCTCCGGACACTGCGAGAGGGCTGTACAAGCAATGATCACACGCACGGCACAGCGGACACACCAGGAACCGCGGTGTTGGCCGTCGAATGGCGCTAGCTGCGCAGCATTTGTGCACCGCCGCCGTCAGTGTCAGCCAGTTTGCCGTGGCATACGGAGCTCCATCGCAGTCTTTAACACTGGTAGCATGCCGCGACAGCGTGGACGTGAACCGTATGTGCAGTTGACGGACTTTGAGCGAGGGCGTATAGTGGGCATGCGGGAGGCCAGGTGGATGTACCGCCGAATTGCTCAACACGTGGGGCGTGAGGTCTCCACAGTACATCGATGTTGTCGCCAGTGGTCGGCAGAAGGTGCATGTGCCCGTCGACCTGGGACCGGACCGCAGCGACGCACGGATGCACGCCAAGACCGTAGGATCCTACGCAGTGCCGTAGGGGACCGCACCACCACTTCCCAGCAAAGTAGGGACACTGTTGCTCCTGGGGTATCGGCGAGGACCATTCGCAACCGTCTCCATGAAGCTGGGCTACGGTCCCGCACACCGTTAGGCCGTCTTCCGCTCACGCCCCAACATCGTGCAGCCCGCCTCCAGTAGTGTCGCGACAGGCGTGAATGGAGGGACGAATGGAGACGTGTCGTCTTCAGCGATGAGAGTCGCTTCTGTCTTGGTGCCAATGATGGTCGTATGCGTGTTTGGCACCGTGCAGGTGAGCGCCACAATCAGGACTGCATACGACCGAGGCACACAGGGCCAACACCCGGCATCATGGTGTGGGGAGCGATCTCCTACACTGGCCGTACACCACTGGTGATCGTCGAGGGGACACTGAATAGTGCACGGTACATCCAAACCGTCATCGAACCCATCGTTCTACCATTCCTAGACCGGCAAGGGAACTTGCTGTTCCAACAGGACAATGTACGTCCGCATGTATCCCGTGCCACCCAACGTGCTCTAGAAGGTGTAAGTCAACTACCCTGGCCAGCAAGATCTCCGGATCTGTCCCCCATTGAGCATGTTTGGCACTGGATGAAGCGTCGTCTCACGCGGTCTGCACGTCCAGCACGAACGCTGGTCCAACTGAGGCGCCAGGTGGAAATGGCATGGCAAGCCGTTCCACAGGACTACATCCAGCATCTCTACGATCGTCTCCATGGGAGAATAGCAGCCTGCATTGCTGCGAAAGGTGGAGATACACTGTACTAGTGCCGACATTGAGCATGCTCTGTTGCCTGCGTCTATGTGCCTGTGGTTCTGTCAGTGTGATCATGTTACGTATCTGACCCCAGGAATGTGTCAATAAAGTTTCCCCTTCCTGGGACAATGAATTCACGGTGTTCTTATTTCAATTTCCAGGAGTGTATTTTGTTCGTTAGGCGGCAGCGCGGAACTGTGCCTCCCGGTACTCAAGGAACTCGGCATCTGCCAGGTGGTTCGTATCTACTGCTTTCTGGATCATGTGGGGTAACACAGTGAACTGGGATTCACAAGATCATCGTTTTCGGAACCCATGATGGGCTCTGCAGTGGGGTTTTTCGGTCTGGGAAATATCATAATACACGAACATAAAACATGTTCCAAAATTCTGAACCGACCTACGTCTATATTGGGGCCTATAGTTTTGTGGTCATATTCGGCGACCCTTACTGAAAATGGCAATGACCTGTGTGCTTCCCTCCCATCGTCTGGAACGCTTCGCTCCTTCAATGGTGCCAGCCATAGTGCCCGAGCGGTTCTAGGCACTACAGTCTGGCACCGTGTGACCGCTACGGTCGCAGGTTCGAATCCTGTCTCGGGCATGGATGTGTGTTGTGTCCTTAGGTTAGTTAGGTTTAAGTAGTCCTAAGTTCTAGGGGTCTGATGACCTCAGCAGTTAAGTCCCATAGTGCTCAGAGCCATTTGAACCATTTGAACCTACGGTACACTGCTGTTAAATAAGAGGGAAATTCTTTCTCATGCTCCATGTAGATTCGTATTGGTATCAAAATCTGCATTTTGACGATCATTTTTCATTTGATAATTAAATGCCTGGCAGGGGGTTCTTACAACCACCTTTAAGCAACTTCTCTACCGTTCCACTCTCGAACAGCCCGCGGTAAAAACGAACACTTAGATATTTTCCGTGTGAGCTCTGATTTCTCTTATTTTATTATGATGATCATTTCTCCCTGTGTACATTTGTGCTAACAAAATATTTTCGCACTCTGAGCAGACACACGGGATTTGAATTTCAGGAGGCCCTGTCGCAGCAACAAACGCCTTTGTTTTATTGTCACCCCATTTCTCGTATCATAGCCGTGGCACTCTCTCCCTTATTTTGCGATACTACAAAACGGGTGTAACACCATAGCTCTAATACTCTACTGATTTATAATTGCGTAGGCTTCCGCGGCCAGAGTCAGTCGACATAAAAGTTTTCTGGGTTTGGTACCGCGTCATAATGTAAAAACTACTGGTGCTATAGAAAAGCCAACGTTTCGGCCACGATTGCAGCGGTCTTCTTCTGGGTCTAATGGTGCGTTCTAGCTATGCAGTGTCCTTTATATTTTGTTCTTAGTGTTCACTGCGCATGCCATTACGTCATAATTTTAAAAAGGTAGTTGGTTTATTGGTCACTTAAGGAAGAAGGAGAGAGAACTTTATTTTAATAGGTTATTGCGGTGGAGGGAGAACGTGACCTCTGTTGTCCATTGGCTCTTGTGTTATGTGCCATGACTGGTGGCCACTGTCGAATGAGAAGTTTGCTGTGTGTTTACCAGCTGCTGGACGTCGGCCGCGCGGCGGCAGTTACTCGCCGGTAGTGCTCGTGCCTCGTGTTGACAGTGCGGTCTGTTGGGCTCTGACTGCTGGCAGCCAAGATGGGGCAAGCCTGAGTCCATCCTCCCTGTTCATGTTGTTAGGGTGTTTGAGAATTTCGATGGCCTCTCTGATTTTGCGTTTCGTCTTAGTTGGCTGCTTGGCCAACACAAAGGCTTCGCTGAATTTTATTTCTTTTCCGCAGTCATGGTGATGTTCTGCCACTGCGGATTTATTGTATTGCCCTAGACGAATGTAACGCTCGTGCTCCCGAATGCGCGTTGCTATTGGCCTACCAGTCTCGCCGATGTATGCCTCTCCACATTCGCATTCCACCTTGTAAACACCTGCAGTGTGTAATGCATCCACCTTGTCCTTGGTGGAGCCTAGCACGTCCTGGATCCTACGACCACTGTAGAAGACAGGATGCACTCCAGCACGGCGAAGGTGTTTGCCTATTCGGTCAGTGACGTTTTTCACATACGGTAAGCGTACTGTTGGCTGCAGTTTGTCTATTTCCTGCTTATATTTCTTGCTTGTGTTGGTCGACAAGGCTGTGTTTATCGACTTATGGCTGTAGCCATTGGCTAAAAACGTTGTGCGTAACCTTTTGAGCTCAGGTTTTGAGCATCACTTAGGCGCTGACCACGGGTTGCCAAAGAGCGGATGACAGAGTTCTTCTGCGCTGGGTGGTGGTAGGATTGGGCGTGCAGATACCTGTCAGTATGTGTAGGCTTACGATATACTCTGTGCCCCAGTGTGCCCTCCGTTCTCCTGTACACTTCGACGTCTAGAAACGGGATAGTACCATTCTTTTCTACTTCCAGCGTGAACTGTATCTTCCCGTGCATACTACTCAGATATTCGTGGAACTTGTGTAGCTCCGTTTCACCATGAGACTGTTTATCGTTTCGTCAGTAGTAATCACGTCTTTCTGCATTAGAGATCAGAAAATATCTGCATATACTCGGTTGAAACTCGCCAGCTTGTCCGATGTCCTCATTTCTGAACTCGATGCCTGTGTACTCTGGGAGACTCGACAATGGGCAGCTACAGCCGTGATCTCGTCGCTTGTGTCTTGTCGGGTACAGGTGGACTCAACCAGCGTAGAAACGAGAGCGAGTACACCAGTGCGCGAACATAACCGAGACTCGGGACATTTCCGCTAAGTTTCCAACCGTTGGGCATGACGATTATTATACATGGCATTCCAGAACTATTCGTTCAAATTAATACATGAGGTACGGAACATCAAGACATATTAAGTTATGGTGCATACGGCCCCTAACGGCACTTCTTGACATAGGGGCGATTTACACTGGAGGTAGTTTAACATCCTAATTACAACAATGGCATTCAATGGAACTGCTTTAATGAGCGACCGTTGGCTTGCGTACACGTAGTAATTCGTCGGACCATTGATTGCCGCGACCGTTCGAAGATTTCTGGCATTTCCGCAGCGGACCAGTAGCGATCTTCTTCTGTTTCCTGCTTATGTCCGCAGAGGAAGACATCCAGATGCGTGAGATACCTCCACCAGCAGTTCTAGCAACACATGTTCAATGAAGATGCGATATTTTCGTCGCTTGAGGCAGATTAGAAGCATTTATGGTCCAGTTAACCTATCACAATGAATCCCGGTCCACACACTAACACTGAATAGCTGTTGATAAGCATGACGTCGAGTACATGTGGCCAGACATGCAAATCGCAAATACTGAAAAAGTCTCGTAGGTGTACAGAGCTTCTGCCGGAAATAATGGAAGCAGGGGTGTTTGTTGTAAGAAGTTCTGAGACAACTGCACGCGCTGGGTAAGATCTTTAGCTGCTGGCACTGCCACACGATGAAGATGACGCCAAAGATGTGTGCAGCATATCGACTACTTGTAGATAGCGTGTCTTCCATGTGTCGCAGAATCTCGTCTTGCCTTTCCGGAGCTGGCATTGTTGGATTTCGACATGTACCACGCATACTTGCACGGAAAGAGCCTGTTTCAGGCAGCAAGCGAGTCAGACATCTGAATATTTGGTATTTTGGGACCCGTCAGGTGGGAAAACATTGTCGATACCCTCTCTCTGCAGCTCGTCCATTTCCATTCACAGACCCGCATACCAGATGCGTGTCAGCCATTTGTGACGATAATGCACGAAAACAGGTCGCGATGATGAACCGTGTACTCTAAACGGAGACTAATTATTAAAATAAATTCACAGCAATCCTCGAAACTGTTACAGAAAGGAATGATAATTCACACGATTCGCTATTGGCCTGTAAACGCAAGCTGCAATCACTAAAAGAATACCTAATTAGCGAGCTTTTTCGGTCGCAGGAACATAACAGCGACGTTACTCTGTACCCAGTATTTGTTTGACGGAGCACACAAGTTTTCTCATTATGGAGGTCGAATAAACAAGAATACAACCTTTTCGCTTGCGTTGGACTAACATTGTATCTTTTTCGTCTAAAGGATAGTCTCCAGGATTGAATTTTTTCCAGACATCAGTCTCCCTTTAATGGAGCTCTTTTGCAATTTTGTACATGCGTCAGTTCATTTTCGGCTCACACCCTCCACAGCCTGACGCAATACAGCTTCGTCACCGACATATGGTTCAAATGGCTCTAAGCACTATGGGACTTAACATCTGAGGTCATCAGTCCCCTAGACTTACACAACTACTTAAAGCTTACTAACCTAAGGACGTCACACACATCCATGCCCGAGGCAGGATTCGAACCTGCGACCGTAGCAGCAGCGCGGCTCCGGACTAAAGTGCCTAGAACCGCTCGGCCGCAACGGCCGGCTTCATCACCGACAGTCGGTAATATCATCCTGTCAGTGCTGTGTTTGTATAGCGAGCTCGGGCATTCAACTTCCCTACTAAGTCACGACGAACCTCACACCCCTGCTCGCTACAGTAACCGAGAACGAGTCTACGACTCGGAAGTGACCTGAATGCCACCGCACTCACACTCGTCTTGCTCGTGAAACTACAGTGGAAGAAGATGGTGGTTGATTTGGGGCAGGGGACCAACCAGCGAGATCATCGGTCTCTTGGAATAGGGAAGGATAGGGAAGGAAATCGGTCGTACCCTTTCAAAGGAACCATCCCGACATTAGCATGAAGCCATTTAGGGAAATCACGGAAACCCTAAATCAGGATAGTTGGGCGTGGGTTTTAACCGTCGTTCTCCCGAATGCGAGTCCAGTGTGCTAACTACTGCGCCACCTCGATCGGTGAAGGAAGAAGACAATACTGTACTGATGATGTAGTGTAGACCTTGATGTCTAATGTATGCAACCCTCAACGTATTTGCTCCCTCCTTTTCTATCTCTACTCTGCACTTAAAGTTGATACGGTTCATACGTTAATTTAAATGTTGTAATCATGTGCTACCACATGAAAGCCAACCCACCAGCCATGCTGGCCCAGCTACTAATTCAGCCTCTATTGTGCAGTTTCGAAAGTGGCAACTGGCTCTCATAAAGGAAAGATTGATGAAGATACATTGAGAAATTTATGTTCAGCAATATTTACTTGTATATTTTCAGTATAATGACATGTATTACTAAATATAACGGCTAAAAGAAAAAAAAGTTGTTTATACTTCATAGACCTTTTCAAACGGTGTGTGGAGACAGAAAATTGCAAGTATAGCTTGTGTCAGTTAGCGGCTACACGTGACTCTTTGTGGCAGCCACATTTTCATTTTACAATTGTTGGATTATTTACCCCAACATAGCGAGGTGGCAGCAGTATATGACTCCTCTCGAAACGTAGAATTTTTATCTTCCGAAATTCAACACAGTTAAATGGTGAAAACAGAGTGATGGTGTAAGTGAACCGGGTGATGGTGATCTACTCGCTAAACTTTATGAAACAACATGCTGGATGACTTTTTTCCTTATACAAGACCCTATACTACGACCTTCAGAAACTGTATGAACTACAACTACATAATCCTAAAATGGGATGTGGGCAGCTGGTAACATACAAACTCAGCGACATTGTAACTAATGCAGACGATTTACAGTGACGTTTGTTATCGGACTGAGCTCGAGATATATAAAGATAGTAAGAAGAGCTTTCAGTAAGAATGTACTTCCACTCCGTTTGTCGGCAAGGACAGTATTTTTAGGTTTGTTTTCATAGTCGTTAATTTCAGGGTTTGTAGGAATACCGTCCGTGCACTCGTGTTTTATGAAAAGTCAGTTTACGTCATCTTCTCACGTGTATGGTCCAAACCCTAATTTCACTTCGAATTGAGATCCAAGTAATTTACGTTTAGAGAGACTTCAGCAGAAATGATTGGTATTTTCGTTCATTTGCATTCATTATGCAGGTCGGCTTTAGTGCCCCTGGGAGCTTTAAGAGGACTCTCTGTGCGGAAGAGAAGTCTCGGCCATTGTTCGCTCTTGGCGCATTTTCAGCGGGTCTTGAGAACTGGGACAACTTTCAAATTGTTTGTGGAGTCGTGCAAGTTATAGCGCCCCAGTACAAGGTGGAAGCACCACTGGGTAATAACTACTGTAAATAACTTCAGTAATTAGTGTGTCGTTTACTGTACAGTGTCTAGACAGAACGCAAAAGATGTAGTGCTTCCCTCTGCGTGTATCTCGCGATACGTCCAGGAACTCAAGATTAAAGACAATCGGGCTCACGTGGGGGCTTACCACCAATCGCCCTTCCCATGCACTATTCGCGACTGGAACTGGAAAGGGGCAGTGGTGCACAAAGTACCGTCCACCACGCAGCAAAATATGCCTTGAAGAGTATTGATGTAGATGTAGAATAAGGAACAGTTACGAACCACAACGGATCGACTGTTGGTGGACATTGTCAATAAAACTTTGTGGAGAATCTTCATGTGTTGCTACAGTGGGATAAGGGCCTATCTTGTTCACAAATATTTGTTGCCTCTCTCCGACGGTTTCTGTGTGTGTCACGAATTACTGACTTAATAGTTTTCACTGACTGAGCGGAGCCCACCTTCGATCAGTTATGAAAAACATAAATTTCATTCTGGGTGTACAGCACGAACATGGACATTTTGCCAGGAATAATACTAATCAGCAGCTGTACTTAGGTAACCATAGTCATAGAGGAGTGGGTACTGGACAAAAACAGGATCAAATAATTCACGTTTTGAGGAGCTTAAATTTTAGAATATTTAGACTGACCTATATTACAATATATTGAGTCTATTTTGAAACGTGGCAAGTGAATTCTGTTGGCGCACAGTATTGTATTTGTTAACTATATTCTGTTTACAGTAGTTTTGCTGCAGGCCGGCGTATCATCTAATTGCACTTCTCCACCTTACCGTACAGTGTGTCAGGCAAATTTACACGCAGACTTTTATTTTCTAGTGAGGATTGGCAACTTCTTTCGTACTCTGCGTGTGACCTGGTTGTAGACCGTAACGAACACCACGCTAGCTTGCGAAACAGGTCAATGAGCTGTAGGGCACAAATGCCACTCCGAACGTTGTTTTCAAGCAGTTTCTCACGCTCGTTTTGGTGGGCTGGCCATCAGTTTCGCAGCAGGCAATACAACACGTGAACTGTTGAATTAGATCACATACACGATTCAGCGAGAGGTGGGGCATAAGACATCTGTATCTTTGGTTACCTTGACGACTTTGGCATCATAAGGGCATCCAGACACAAAATTAAATAATAAAATAAAATACGCCAGATCCTGAAAGAGCGGCCCATCGGTTAGACACAGTAAACCTTAGCGAAAGGAAAGATAAATCATAGCCTGCGAGTAAACAACCTCTAGCAGTTAATCTGGGAACCCACTCACTGTGATAAAATCTTAGACGTGCTAGTGACAAACAGGCCTGAACCTTACGACGATCTTAGCGTAGGACAGGAAATCAGTGATCATAAGGTGGTCACGGCGTCACTGGATACGGCTGCAAATACACTACGTGATCAAAAGTATCCGGACACCAGCAAAAACTTACTTTTTTCATATTACGTGCGTTGTGCTGCCACCTACTGCCATGTACTCCATATCAGCTACCTCAGTAGTCATTAGACATCTTGAGAGAGCAGAATGGGGCGCTACGCGGAACTCACGGACTTCGAACGTAGTCAGGTGATTGGCTGTTTTTTGTGTCTTGCGTCTGTATGCGAGATTTCCACAATCCTAAGCATCCCTAGGTTCTCTGTTTCCCATATGATAATGAAGTGGAAACGTGATGGGACAGGTGCAGCACAAAAGCGTACGGGTCGACTTCGTCTGTTGACTGACAGAGACCACCGACAGTTGAAGAGAGTCGTAATGTGCCATAGGCAGACATCTATCCAGACTATCACACAGGGATTCCAAACTGCATCAGGATCCACTGCAAGTACTATGACAGTTAGGCAGGAAATTGGATTTCATGGTAAAGCGGCTACTTATAAGCCACTCATCACGCCGGTAAATGGCAAACGATGCCACGCTTGGTGTGAGGAGCGTAAACACATGACGATTGAACAGAGGGGGGAGGGGGGGGGGGACGTTGCGTGAAGTGACGAATCACGGTTCACAATGTGTTGATCCGATGGCAGAGTGTGGGTATGGCGAATGCCCGGTGAAAGTCATCTGCTTGCGTGTGTAATGCCAACAGTAAAATTCGGATGTGGTGGTGTTATGGGGTGGTCGTGTTTTTCATGGAGAGGGCTTGCACACCCTGTTGGTTTACGTGGCACTATTACAGCATAGGCCTACATTGACGTCTTAAGCACCTTCTTGTTTTTCACTATCGAAGACCTCCAAGACCAATTCGGGGATGGCTATTGCATCTTTCAACACGATCGAGCACCTGTTCTTAAGGCAAGGCTTGTGGCGAAGTGGTTACACGACGGTAATGTCCCTGTA
This sequence comes from Schistocerca cancellata, assembly GCF_023864275.1. Taxonomy (NCBI): domain Eukaryota; kingdom Metazoa; phylum Arthropoda; class Insecta; order Orthoptera; family Acrididae; genus Schistocerca; species Schistocerca cancellata. Next base: position 59,102,032 of record NC_064626.1, on the reverse strand, counting down.
ACGGACTGGCCTGAACAGAGATCTGTCCTGAATCCTATAGAATATCTTTGGGATGTTTTGTAACTTCAACTTCGTGCAAGGCCCTCCAACAGTAACCGATACCTCTCCTCAGTGCAGCACAACGTGAATAATGGGCTGCCATTCCCCAAAAAACCTTCCAGCACCTGTCTGAAGGTATGCCTGCGGGAGTGGAAGCTGTCATCAAGACTAAGGGTGCGCCAACACAATATTGAATTTCAGCATTACCGATGAAGGACGCCACGATAATAATATTCTATCTAGCTACACTGTTTAAAGAATAAAGAAAACGATTGCCAGCCTAATTAGGCAAGAGAATGATTAATATTATTGTTTAAGAAAATAGGTATGAGTAACTTTAACGGACAAACGCAACCTATACATTGCCACACGAGAGTGCAATAAACACTGGCACCTGAATACAGTGTGTTCAGGTTAAGGTTGGAGCTGACAGATCAGAACAAACTATTTGCATAAATATAACAGATAACAATACACACTTTTACTTTTCACACATTTTCCTAGTTGACATAAAATTGTAAATGTAATTCACTACAAAATTATGAACTGATCACAGGTTAAGTCTCTTTCAACTAAATACTATTCTATTTAGAATGAAAGTTAGTTGGAATTCACTAACAGGTTACTTCTCACTGTCTTTTGTATAAAGAAATTATTGTTTCCATAAATAAAATAATGAGCGAAATGAGACTAGATTGTAAGATGGCGGCCACTGAGTGACGCGCGTTTCTTTGGCTCGCGAGTTTTTCCGCTCATTGAAGGTGTTACAGAGAAGTGCGGCAGTCCACAACGTGTGCATCCGACTAAACAAGTGTTACTTGCCGTGGTGTGTTGTTCTCCGTCGATTACCACAAGTGATAAGTGATAAGTGAGTGAAAAATGGGAAGAGCACGAGTAAGCGGCAGCAGGCGAGGCTACAGGGGCGCAGGCAGCGCGGGCGCCCGGTCTCCGGCGGCAGGTGAGGCCTCGCTTCCCCACATCGGGGAGCTCGTCCGGTCCCAGGTGAGCGCGGCGCTGCACAGTAAAGACACACTAGACGTAATCGTGCAGTCCATCACGGACTCTGTGACGGCCGCGGTCATGGACAAACTGCAAGAGTCTGTCGGGCGCAACAGCACCGAAATCCAGTCTCTTAAAAAGTCCCTGGCCGCACAAGAGAAAAAAGCCGCCGACCTAGAAGCTAGACTGTCTGCGGCCACCTATGAAATTGAGCAGTATCAGCGGAGGAACAGCTTGCGCTTGTTCGGGGTAGCTGAAAACGATCGTGAAAACACCGACGACCTGGCCATTAGTCTCGTGCGTGAGAAACTTGGCGTGCAGATCGACGTGGCCGATACATCTACATCTACATCTACATCTACATTTATACTCCGCAAGCCACCCAACGGTGTGTGGCGGAGGGCACTTTACGTGCCACTGTCATTATCTCCCTTTCCTGTTCCAGTCGCGTATGGTTCGCGGGAAGAACGACTGTCTGAAAGCCTCTGTGCGCGCTCTAATCTCTCTAATTTTACATTCGTGATCTCTTCGGGAGGTATAAGTAGGGGGAAGCAATATATTCGATACCTCATCCAGAAACGCACCCTCTCGAAACCTGGCGAGCAAGCTACACCGCGATGCAGAGCGCCTCTCTTGCAGAGTCTGCCACTTGAGTTTGTTAAACATCTCCGTAACGCTATCACGGTTACCAAATAACCCTGTGACGAAACGCGCCGCTCTTCTTTGGATCTTCTCTATCTCCTCCGTCAACCCGACCTGGTACGGATCCCACACTGATGAGCAATACTCAAGTATAGGTCGAACGAGTGTTTTGTAAGCCACCTCCTTTGTTGATGGACTACATTTTCTAAGGACTCTCCCAATGAATCTCAACCTGGTACCCGCCTTACCAACAATTAATTTTATATGATCATTCCACTTCAAATCGTTCCGCACGCATACTCCCAGATATTTTACAGAAGTAACTGCTACCAGTGTTTGTTCCGCTATCATATAATCATACAATAAAGGATCCTTCTTTCTATGTATTCGCAATACATTACATTTGTCTATGTTAAGGGTCAGTTGCCACTCCCTGCACCAAGTGCCTATCCGCTGCAGATCTTCCTGCATTTCGCTACAATTTTCTAATGCTGCAACTTCTCTATATACTACAGCATCATCCGCGAAAAGCCGCATGGAACTTCCGACACTATCTACTAGGTCATTTATATATATTGTGAAAAGCAATGGTCCCATAACACTCCCCTGTGGCACGCCAGAGGTTACTTTAACGTCTGTAGATGTCTCTCCATTGAGAACAACATGCTGTGTTCTGTTTGCTAAAAACTCTTCAATCCAGCCACACAGCTGGTCTGATATTCCGTAGGCTCTTACTTTGTTTATCAGACGACAGTGCGGAACTGTATCGAACGCCTTCCGGAAGTCAAGGAAAATGGCATCTACCTGGGAGCCTGTATCTAATATTTTCTGGGTTTCATGAACAAATAATGCGAGTTGGGTTTCACACGATCGCTGTTTCCGGAATCCATGTTGATTCCTACATAGTAGATTCTGAGTTTCCAAAAACGACATGATACTCGAGCAAAAGACATGTTCTAAAATTCTACAACAGATCGACGTCAGAGAGATAGGTCTATAGTTTTGCGCATCTGCTCGACGACCCTTCTTGAAGACTGGGACTACCTGTGCTCTTTTCCAATCATTTGGAACCTTCTGTTCCTCTAGAGACTTGCGGTACACGGCTGTTAGAAGGGGGGCAAGTTCTTTCGCGTACTCTGTGTAGAATCGAATTGGTATCCCGTCAGGTCCAGTGGACTTTCCTCTGTTGAGTGATTCCAGTTGCTTTTCTATTCCTTGGACACTTATTTCAATGTCAGCCATTTTTTCGTTGGTGCGAGGATTTAGAGAAGGAACTGCAGTGCGGTCTTCCTCTGTGAAACAGCTTTGGAAAAAGGTGTTTAGTATTTCAGCTTTACGCTTGTCATCCTCTGTTTCAATGCCATCATCATCCCAGAGTGTCTGGACATGATGTTTCGAGCCACTTACTGATTTAACGTAAGACCAGAACTTCCTAGGATTTTCTGTCAAGTCGGTACCTAGTATTTTACTTTCGAATTCACTGAACGCTTCACGCATAGCCCTCCTTACGCTAACTTTGACATCGTTTAGCTTCTGTTTGTCTGAGAGGTTTTGGCTGCGTTTAAACTTGGAGTGAAGCTCTCTTTGCTTTCGCAGTAGTTTCCTAACTTTGTTGTTGTACCACGGTGGGTTTTTCCCGTCCCTCACAGTTTTGCTCGGCACGTACCTGTCTAAAACGCATTTAACGATTGCCTTGAACTTTTTCCATAAACACTCAACATTGTCAGTGTCGGAACAGAAATTTTCGTTTTGATCTGTTAGGTAGTCTGAAATCTGCCTTCTATTACTCTTGCTAAACAGATAAACCTTCCTCCCTTTTTTTATATTCCTATTAACTTCCATATTCAGGGATGCTGCAACGGCCTTATGATCACTGATTCCCTGTTCTGCACTTACAGAGTCGAAAAGTTCGGGTCTGTTTGTTATCAGTAGGTCCAAGATGTTATCTCCACGAGTCGGTTCTCTGTTTAATTGCTCGAGGTAATTTTCGGATAGTGCACTCAGTATAATGTCACTCGATGCTCTGTCCCTACCACCCGTCCTAAACATCTGAGTGTCCCAGTCTATATCTGGTAAATTGAAATCTCCACCTAAGACCATAACATGCTGAGAAAATTTATGTGAAATGTATTCCAAATTTTCTCTCAGTTGTTCTGCCACTAATGCTGCTGAGTCGGGGGGTCGGTAAAAGGAGCCAATTATTAACCTTGCTCGGTTGTTGAGTGTAACCTCCACCCATAATAATTCACAGGAACTATCCACTTCTACTTCACTACAGGATAAACTACTACTAACAGCGACGAACACTCCGCCACCGGTTGCATGCAATCTATCCTTTCTAAACACCGTCTGTGCCTTTGTAAAAATTTCGGCAGAATTTATCTCTGGCTTCAGCCAGCTTTCTGTACCTATAACGATTTCAGCTTCGGTGCTTTCTATCAGCGCTTGAAGTTCCGGTACTTTACCAACGCAGCTTCGACAGTTTACAATTACAATACCGATTGCTGCTTGGTCCCCGCATGTCCTGACTTTGCCCCGCACCCGTTGAGGCTGTTGCCCTTTCTGCACTTGCCCGAGGCCATCTAACCTAAAAAACCGCCCAGCCCACGCCACACAACCCCTGCTACCCGTGTAGCCGCTTGTTGCGTGTAGTGGACTCCTGACCTATCCAGCGGAACCCGAAACCCCACCACCCTATGGCGCAAGTCGAGGAATCTGCAGCCCACATGGTCGCAGAACCGTCTCAACCTCTGATTCAGACCCTCCACTCGGCTCTGTACCAAAGGTCCGCAGTCAGTCCTGTCGACGATGCTGCAGATGGTGAGCTCTGCTTTCATCCCGCTAGCGAGACTGGCAGTCTTCACCAAATCAGATAGCCGCCGGAAGCCAGAGAGGATTTCCTCCGATCCATAGCGACACACATCATTGGTGCCGACATGAGCGACCACCTGCAGATGGGTGCACCCTGTACCCTTCATGGCATCCGGAAGGACCCTTTCCACATCTGGAATGACTCCCCCCGGTATGCACACGGAGTGCACATTGGTTTTCTTCCCCTCCCTTGCTGCCATATCCCTAAGGGGCCCCATTACACGCCTGACGTTGGAGCTCCCAACTACCAGTAAGCCCACCCTCTGCGACTGCCCGGATCTTGCAGACTGAGGGGCAACCTCTGGAACAGGACAAGCAGCCATGTCAGGCTGAAGATCAGTATCAGCCTGAGACAGAGCCTGAAACCGGTTCGTCAGACAAACTGGAGAGGCCTTCCGTTCAGCCCTCCGGAATGTCTTTCGCCCCCTGCCACACCTTGAGACGACCTCCCACTCTACCACAGGTGAGGGATCAGCCTCAATGCGGGCAGTATCCCGGGCAACCACAGTCGTAGTCCGATCGGGGGATGCGTGGGACGAGCTGGCCGTCCCCGACAAACCCCCATCCGGACCCCCACAGTGATGCCCATTGGCAACAGCCTCAAGCTGTGTGACCGAAGCCAACACTGCCTGAAGCTGGGAGCGAAGGGATGCCAACTCAGCCTGCATCCGAACACAGCAGTTGCAGTCCCTATCCATGCTAAAAACTGTGCAAAGAACGTCTGAACTAATCTACAGAGAGCGCAAACAAAACGACACAAAATTGAAGCGGTTATTAAAATACAAGATTGCCTAGTAAATGCAGTAATGCTGCCACTTGTGCACTGCTGACACACTGCTCGGCGGCGGAAGGAGACTACGCGATTTAACACTATTCGAGTACTAAAACGTGATGCTACAACTCTCAAATACTATAATACGCCCGAAATTTATGAATTAAACAATGCAAGTACCAAAAACACGCAAAGAAATTAAGAATTAAACTATGTAACAAATGAGTGAGCTAGGAGTATACGACTTGCTGCTGCAGCTGCTTATCCAACGGCGGCAGGGAGCACACTGACTGTGACCAACCGACACTGGCCGTTCAAAACAAAAACAGTTGACAGACGACTACGCGAATTTACACTATTCAGGTACTAAAACGCGATGCTACAACTCTCAAATACTATAATACGCCCGAAATTTATGAATTAAACAATGCAAGTACCAAAAACACGCAAAGAAATTAAGAATTAAACTATGTAACAAATGAGTGAGCTAGGAGTATACGACTTGCTGCTGCAGCTGCTTATCCAACGGCGGCAGGGAGCACACTGACTGTGACCAACCGACACTGGCCGTTCAAAACAAAAACAGTTGACAGACGACTACGCGAATTTACACTATTCAGGTACTAAAACGCGATGCTACAACTCTCAAATACTATAATACGCCCGAAATTTATGAATTAAACAATGCAAGTACCAAAAACACGCAAGGAAATTAAGAATTAAACTATGTAACAAATGAGTGAGCTAGGAGTATACGACTTGCTGCTGCAGCTGCTTATCCAACGGCGGCAGGGAGCACACTGACTGTGACCAACCGACACTGGCCGTTCAAAACAAAAACAGTTGACAGACGACTACGCGAATTTACACTATTCAGGTACTAAAACGCGATGCTACAACTCTCAAGTACTATAATACGCCCGAAATTTATGAATTAAACAATGCAAGTACCAAAAACACGCAAAGAAATTAAGAATTAAACTATGTAACAAATGAGTGAGCTAGGAGTATACGACTTGCTGCTGCAGCTGCTTATCCAACGGCAGCAGGGAGCACAGAAGCCACCGTGTTGGGCGCAGGATACCAGGTGCCATGAAACCCAGGCCCATAATAATTAAATTTGTGTCATACCGGAAAAGAGCTGAAGTGTTTGCCCAGAAAAGAAAACTCGCCAAGAGTGGCGTTACCCTGAGAGAAGATCTGACGCGCGAAAGACTAAAAGTTTTGAACACTGCGATCACACAGTTCGGCCTTCAAAATGTATGGACCCAGGATGGCAGGATCGTAGTCAAGACGGAAGGAGGGAGGAAAACGGTGACGAACATGTCCGAACTGAAAGACTGAGCGAAATCTCGCGAGACACAAAGTCTCATATTGTACTCTGTCTAATATAAGTTAATTTTTATCCTTTCTTTTCATTTTTTTACATAAATATTGCTTCGTTATTTCTATAAGTACCATAAGTACTCTATTTAAAATCAGTCAATTGTTTCACATAAATATTGCTTCTTTATTTGTCTATCATAAGTGTTCATGTATATTCATATTGTCAGTCAAACGGGAATTAATATTCTCCATTAACAGGAATCTCCTTAAAACCGCCTTTCTATATCTGTTATTTTCATCCTCGTCACTACCACTGCTACTACTATTATCTTTTTCGTAACCACTATTGCCACTTCCCATCTTTCTTTTCGCTCCTTTCTCAGATACCTCCAACTTGTCTTTCACCTTTAGCCCACAGACGCTTGAGTCAGTCACGACCTTGGACACACCTGTAAATATGTCTTCCCCCGCGAAATCCAGCTTTTGTCCCTCTACCGGCCAGCAGGTAGACGGAGCGCGCTCGGTCCTACAGGCGGCCACAATGGGATGGACCGGTTCCGGTGGCGGGCTCTTTGTGGCCCACGCGAACGCTCAGTCGCTAACGGCTCACTTCGACGAGTTCTGTGACCTGTTCTGCCAATCGCTGTTCCATATTATCCTCGTCTCTGAAACTTGGTTGAAACCAAACATTTCTTCCGACGCTATCCGAATCACTGGTTACTCTCTCCTAAGGGCAGATCGTGAAACATGACGCAGGGGTGGTGTGGGTGCCTATGTTCGCTCTGATCTGAGACCTACTATACTATGCACATCGGATGCAAAGGGCGAAGGAGAAGCAGAGTTCTTGTTTTTCGAAATAAATACATCAAATCAGAAACTGCTAAGTGGAGTAATCTATAAACCACCAAACGTTGGTGCTATGTCCTCCTTTCAGTCTGCCCTGTCCTCGCTCGTGACACTGTATGAACACATAATCATTATGGGCGACACAAACATCGACTTACAGTTAAAATCTCCCTCTGCAGAAAAACTAAGAAGACTGTTCCACTCCAATGATATGAGTTTAACACCGCTGGACCCAACTCATCCCACGCCACACAGCCATACACTCATAGATATAATAGCAACAAAGCGACCAGATAAAATAATTCGCGCCAATCAGACATCCGCTCCAGGACTCTCTGCTCACGACGTGATATTCTTAAATTACTCAGTGCATACTACCAAAGAAAAATCTCACCTGGTAACCTGCAGAAACCTAAAAAATGTTAACCATGACGCTCTTCAAAAGGATTGCTCAGACACCCCTTGGCATGATGTAAGCAATGAACCGACTTTAGACGGAAAAATTCGGGAATTATGTCGCAAAATTATTGCACTGTATGATAAACATGCTCCTCAACGAACTGTCAAGGTAAAGAGAGCTCCCGCTCTGTGGCTCACCACTGCATTACGCCAGTTAAAGAATAAACGTGATGCTGCACATAGAGCCTTCAAGCGTAACCCAACTCCCGAGGCATACGAAGCTTATAGGAAACTCCAAAATAGAACCAAGCAAAGCGTGAGGAATGTCAAAATCAGACATGCCCGCTCTGTCGTATGCGGTATAACACAACCTGCTGCACTGTGGTAAAAGCTGCGCAGTTTCGGTATAGGGAAGCGAAGATCTGACGCTGTTTATCAAGCGTCTGCAGAAGAATTAAACGATTTCTTCTCAACATCTGTAAACTGCCACGCAGTGACAAATTACCAGCCCCAAGATATCAATCTCTCGAGATACAAGTTTTTCCTAAAACATGTAACTACCGGCACAGTACACAAGGCAATTATGAGAATCTCTTCCGAGGCAGTAGGAAATGATGGAGTGAGCATTGGCATGATTAAGAACGTCGTAGACACTATTACTCCAGTTATCACAGACTTCTTCAACCTGTCTCTTGTCAGTAGTACTTATCCTACTGAGTGGAAGCAAAGTTTAATTCAACCTATACCCAAGACTGACAACCCTAAGTCGCCAGGTGACTACAGGCCGATCTGCATACTACCTGCAATATCTAAAGCCCTAGAATACATCGTCCATGAACAGCTGACGGATTACCTCAAAACTCATAACATCCACAACAAATATCAGTCAGGCTTTCGAAAGCACCATAGTACAGCAACTGCATTAATCAAAGTAACTGATGACATTAAACATGCTATGGACAGACGTGAAGCTACCATCCTAACACTGCTTGACTTTAGCAAGGCTTTTGATACAGTTGACTTTGATATATTACTAATTAAAATGAAACAGCTGAATTTCTCAAACAGCGCAATGCATTGGTTCGACAGTTACCTCAAAAACAGAAGTCAACAAGTCATTTGTGGCTCGGAAAAGTCATCATGGAAAAACGTGCGCTCTGGAGTTCCCCAAGGCTCCGTCCTTGGTCCATTACTCTTCTCACTGTACATTAATGATATTCCTTCAGTGATTCACTCCTGCAACTACCATCTATATGCCGACGACATCCAACTGTACATAAGTGCAAGCCCCAAGAACATTGCTGACGCAGTAGCGAGTATGAACGCAGATCTTTGCTCTGTTTCTCGATGGGCACAGAACCTAGGTCTGAAACTAAACCCCAAGAAATCCCAGGTCATACTTATATCTCATCCAAAGTTAATCAGTCGGTACTTTCGCGAAACAGTCCCTCAAATAGTCCTCAATGGTACCCAACTACCATACCAAAAAACAGTAAAAGACCTTGGAATAATCTTGGATGAACACCTAAACTGGGAAGAACATACAGTCAGATCATGGCGGAAATCGCTCTCCTCCCTACATGCAATTCAAAAATTTAGAAAAATATTTCCAACTCATGTTAAACAAAAATTAGTCCAAAAACTAGTCTTGCCTAATCTTTACTACTGTGATGTAGTTCAACACGGCACAAATAGTGAAAATTCGAGATGCCTCGAGCTAGTGATGAATGCTTGCGTTAGATACGTATGCAATATACGGTTGTATAATCATATCAGTCCTTCATACTCCCAGCTAGGTTGGATACGCCCACATAAGGCACGCGATCTCCATACGATGTGCTTACTTCATCGATTTCTTAGCCACTGGTGCCCCCAATACTTATCTTCTCACATTAAACACCTATCATCATTCCACAACCGCAATACCAGATCGGATACGTCTAGCATCTTGGCTGTACCTTAACAGAACACAATATCTTTCTCCATGTCATCCTCTATCTCAGCCATACGACAATGGAACGCACTCCCCTGTGATCTGCGTCTTATCCAGAACCACTCAACATTCAAGAGGGAACTCAAAACTTACATATTAGGGGCGGTATAGCCACCATTGTTGTGCCCCTCTCATCTCTTTCTTTCTCCTCTCCATCATAGCTTCGAATTTTACCATTCTATTTCTCTTCCTCTAACCTATCTACCTCTTCTATATCTCTTTCACCCCATTCTATCGTCTTATGTCTCTGCTTGATGAGAATAACTCACAAGCTGCAAGAATATAACGAGAAGATTCCCAACTAGCAATAGGACTGACATTCATAAAAGAAAAAAATATGTTTGCTTTCCTATACATAGTCATTACGATTATTATTATTCTTGATTGTTATATTTATTTTTGATTTTTATAATTATCATTGTACTACTTTTATAATCTCTAATTTTTTTCTGTAACATTAATACTGTATAACATGTTATATGTCCTTAATGTTCTGTAGAAACTGAAATTTGTTGAACCTGAATATGCCTGGTTAGGTGTAAGAGAGGGCCTGAAGGCCCTAATCTTGCCAGGTAAAATAAATGGATAAATAAATAAATAAAAATAAACTCAGTGATTACAGTCCCGAGGACTATTGATTTCTTTCCATCTTTATGCATTTTACACTTCACGGAAATTCCAGTTGAACATACACTACTTTAAAAGTCTGCATTGGTTTGGAATTGAGCAAGAAATACTTTGAAAGCTTATTTTCTGGAAATTTTTCTAGAGTTACATCGAACTGCAACGGAAGTTTGATATTTGAGTTCTGAACTGCACGTACCGTAAATATAAATAATTAATAAAAGCCAATCGCTATTGTTAGACCGGCGGTATTGTAAAAAACCGTAACAACAGCACTCTTACTCTCTCTTACTCTAATTCGCAGTGGGTTTTTGGCCTCGTCAGATCAATACACATAAATGAATTGTTTGCTGCGCATCGTATCCTACAATTTTTCTGTTAATCTGTAAAATTAACACACGCTCCCATGCATTCAATGCATTTGCTATGTCCAACAGACTCTAATTTCTCACGTAATAAATAATTTAAATTCCGGTATGGACAGATTTTCGAACTGCCTTTATACGGCGTCCATGTGAACCCATCATAAATATGTTCTGAAATTTTGTAAATACCAAAACAGTTTCTGTTCGCAAATATGTGGTTTATTCTATTGAGTACAGCAAATATTTGCTATCAGAGACCGTTCTGCCATTTAAAGAATAGCATAACAATGGATCGCAGTCTCGTCACTCCTCTTCAAAGTGAGCTTTCCTGTGATTGGTCGAGAGCCGCAGCAGGCGCAGCATTCCAGTATGACGTATGGTGTCCACGTGTTTGGGGCTGGAATGTTTACAGTGTTACGCGTGTTCCATAAAATAGGCGCTCCAGCTATTTGGAGTGACTGAGTTGATATACGGATGTACACATACTTATTATTCAACAAAATCCTTATAGGATCTGTATTTAACGTCAGAGAATGACGTTTATTTAATTCTATATAACCTGATTTTGCCTGTTTAGGTAAACGTACGGGGCGAGTAAGTGTCTACTATTTTGTTGATTTTGCGTTGCAGATTAAATTTAATTCATTCCATTTACCTTAGAAACCAGCACAGGGAATTAATCACTCTTGATTAACACAATCAGGTTTGCACGTAACGGGACGGTTATTAGCACAGTACAGCAAGGGATTAGATCCTGCGAAACATCTTCGTGTGCTACAGTTTGAGAATCTGTGGTTTCCGACAGAGCTGCAAAACTGGAAGAAATCACAGAACTACACTTTCGGCCATCCGATTCTGTTATACATTGTCTAGATAAGATTTAAGATTGTCTCCGTCATTCCTCCCACCAATCTGTTTCTTCGGTGTCCGATTCCACTTTTTGACTGTAATTCAAAATTATTTTCAGGGGTGGTCCATTGATAGTGACGGAACCAAATATCTCACGAAATAAGCATCAAACGAAAAAACTACAAAGAACGAAATACATCAAGCTTTAAGGGGGAAAACAGATGGCGCTATGGTTGGTCCGCTAGATGGCGCTGCCATAGATCAAACGGATATCAACTGCGTTTTTTTAAATAGGAACCTCCAGTTTTATTACATATTCGTGTAGTACGTAAAGAAATATGAATGTTTTAGTTTGACCACTTTTTCGCTTTGCGATAGATGGTACAGTAATAGTCTCAAACGTATAAGTACAAGGTATCACTTAACATTCCGCCAGTTCGGACGGTATTTGCTTCGTGATACAATACCCGTGTTAAAATGGACCGTTTACCAATTGCGGAAAAGGTCGATATCGTGTTGATGTATGGCTATTGTGATCAAAATGCCCAACGGGCGTGTGCTATGTATGCTGCTCGGTCTCCTGGACGACATCATCCACGTATCCGGACCGTTCGCCGGATAGTTACGTTACTTAAGGAAACAGGAAGTGTTCAGCCACATGTGAAACGTCAACCACGACCTGCAACAAATGATGATGCTCAAGTAGGTGTTTTAGCTGCTATCGCGGCTAATCCGCACATCAGTAGCAGACAAATTGCGCGAGAATCGGGAATCTCAAAAACGTCGGTGTTGAGAATGCTACAGCAACATCGATTGCACCCGTACCATGTTACTATGAACCAGGAATTGCATGCCGACGACTTTGAACGTCGTGTACATTTCTACCACTGGGCACAAGAGAAATTACGGGACGATGATAGATTTCTTGCACGCGTTCCATTTAGCCACGAAGCGTCATTCACCAACAGCGGTAACGTAAACCAGCATAATATGCACTATTGGGTAACGGAAAATCCACGATGGCTGCAAAAAATGGAACATCAGCGACCATGACGGGTTAATGTATGTTGCGGCTTTATGGGAGGAAGGATAATTAGTCCCCATTTTAACGATGGCAATCTAAATGGTCCAATGTATGCTGATTTCCTGCGTAATGTTCTACCGATGTTACTATAAGGAGTTTCACTGCATGACAGAATGGCAATGTACTTCCAACGTGATTGATGTCTGGCACATAGCTCGCGTGCGGTTGAAGCGGTATTGAATAGCATATTTCATGACAGGTGGACTGGTCGTCGAAGCATCATACCATGGCCTGCACGTTCACCGGATCTGACGTACCAGGATTTCTTTCTGTGGGGAAAGTTGATGGATATTAGCTATCGTGATGCACCGACAACGCCTGACAACATGCGTCAGCCCATTGTCAATGCAGGTGCGAACATTACGGAAGGCTAACTCCTCGCTGTTGAGAGGAATGTCATTACACGTATTGCCAAATGCATTGAGGTTGACGGACATCATTTTGAGGATTTATTGCATTACTGTGGTATTTACAGGTAATCACGCTGTAACAGCATGCGTTCTCAGAAATGAGAAGTTCACAAAGTTACACGTATCACATTGGCACAATCGAAATAAAATGTTGAAACGTATCAACGTTCTGTATTTTAAGTTAAAAAACCTACCTGTTACCAACTGTTCGTCTAAAATTGTTAGCTACATGTTTGTGACTATTACAGCGCCATCTATCACAAAGCGAAAAAAGTGGCCCAACTAAAACATTAATATTTCTTTACGTACTACACGAATATGTAATAAATAATGGGGGTTCCTATTTTTAAAAAAACGCAGTTGATATCCGTTTGACTTATGGCAGCGCCATCTAGCGGGCCAACCCCCTTCAAGCTATACAAGTTTCGTTCTTTGTAGTTTTTTCGTTTGGCGCTTATTTCGTGAGATATTTGCCCCGGTCACAATCAATGGACCACCCTGTATATGTGGTGTTGTTCTGTTGTTACGAATGGTCAGTCATGCGCGAGTTTACCCCACGCTCCAAGGAAATGTCACCACCTCGGCAATAGGGATGTTGATATCTAAGCTGCTTTTGACGGAAACATGCGTCGTCGAGGCATGACAAAAAACGTTAGTTCAGTAATCGCTTTCGGAAAAATTAAGTAAAGTGCTGTGAATCACTGTCTACGTATATCAGGTGTGTTAACAGGAATGCTTCAATTCATCTACGGTGTGTCTCTTGTAAAACATCTACGTAGTTGAGCCGATAGCAATCAACTGACCATTTACACGAGTAGAATGCCAGTTACTAATAACGAGTTGATAGACGTACTGTTAATTTAAGGCGAATGTCACCATAATGCATCAAGGGAAGCTGAACTGTATGCAGAATGTTTTTCCTGGAGAGACGTTGTTAAACACATCCCACGTTCATAAATCAGAAGACTTCACAATGCTGCAGGTCGTACTCCAACGCAACGAGTACGAAGGAAGCTTGCTGCCATCGAAGCTGCAGACGCCACGGTTCTTTCAACTGCTGTAATGAATTCACATACTAATTCTCGTCAAATGCAGAGGTTGGTATTAGCCAAAGAAGCGTTCTGTGGCTTCTTCATCCACATAAACACCAAGCGTTCTATATTTCTCTAAAGCAAGAAGTACACTCCTGGAAATAAAAAAAGAACACATTGACACCGGTGTGTCAAACCCACCATACTTGCTCCGGACACTGCGAGAGGGCTGTACAACCAATGATCACAGGCATGGCACAGCGGACACACCAGGAACCGCGATGTTGGCCGTCGAATGGCGCTAGCTGCGCAGCATTTGTGCACCGCCGCCGTCAGTGTCAGCCAGTTTGCCGTGGCATACGGAGCTCCATCGCAGTCTTTAACACTGGTAGCATGCCGCGACAGCGTGGACGTGAACCGTATGTGCAGTTGACGGACTTTGAGCGAGGGCGTATAGTGGGCATGCGGGAGGCCGGGTGGACGTACCGCCGAATTGCTCAACACGTGGGGCGTGAGGTCTCCACAGTACACCGATGTTGTCTCCAGTGGTCGGCGGAAGGTGCACGTGCCCGTCGACCTGGGACCGGACCGCAGCGACGCACGGATGCACGCCAAGACCGTAGGATCCTACGCAGTGCCGTAGGGGACCGCACCGCCACATCCCAGCAAATTAGGGACACTGTTGCTCCTGGGGTATCGGCGAGGACCATTCGCAACCGTCTCCATGATGCTGGGCTACGGTCCCGCACACCGTTAGGCCGTCTTCCGCTCACGCC
This sequence comes from Schistocerca cancellata, assembly GCF_023864275.1. Lineage (NCBI taxonomy): Eukaryota > Metazoa > Arthropoda > Insecta > Orthoptera > Acrididae > Schistocerca > Schistocerca cancellata. Next base: position 59,087,006 of record NC_064626.1, on the reverse strand, counting down.
CCAACATCGTGCAGCCCGCCTCCAGTGGTGTCGCGACAGGCGTGAATGGAGGGACGAATGGAGACGTGTCGTCTTCAGCGATGAGAGTCGCTTCTGCCTTGGTGCCAATGATGGTCGTATGCGTGTTTGGCGCCGTGCAGGTGAGCGCCACAATCAGGACTGCATACGACCGAGGCACACAGGGCCAACGCCCGACATCATGGTGTGGGGAGCGATCTCCTACACTGGCCGTACACCACTGGTGATCGTCGAGGGGACACTGAATAGTGCACGGTACATCCAAACCGTCATCGAACCCGTCGTTCTACCATTCCTAGACCGGCAAGGGAAATTGCTGTTCCAACAGGACAATGCACGTCCGCAAGTATCCCGTGCCACCCAACGTGCTCTAGAAGGTGTAAGTCAACTACCCTGGCCAGCAAGATCTCCGGATCTGTCCCCCATTGAGCATGTTTGGGACTGGATGAAGCGTCGTCTCACGCGGTCTGCACGTCCAGCACGAACGCTGGTCCAGCTGAGGCGCCAGGTGGAAATGGCATGGCAAGCTGTTCCACAGGACTACATCCAGCATCTCTACGATCGTCTCCATGGGAGAATAGCAGCCTGCATTGCTGCGAAAGGTGGATATACACTGTACTAGTGCCGACATTGTGCATGCTCTGTTGCCTGTGTCTATGTGCCTGTGGTTCTGTCAGTGTGATCATGTGATGTATCTGACCCCAGGAATGTGTCAATAAAGTTTCCCCTTCCTGGGACAATGAATTCACGGTGTTCTTATTTCAAATTCCAGGAGTGTATATACCAGTGAATCTTCAGTATCGGTTTGAAAACTTTCAACGGTTTCTCCAGCAAGGCAATAATTTTGTCCATATGTGTTGTTTACTGCTGAGGCCACATTCACAAATCATGGGAATTTAAATTTCAGAAACATGCACTACTGATCTATGACAAAGTCTCATTGACGTTATCATGTGCTCAACCAGCGACTGTTCAGCTACAATCTGTGATGTGGCTTAGTCGTACAACACTTGATCGGTACTTATTTCGTTATGGTACGACGAACAGGGAGAACTACAGACATTTTTGATAAATATTTTAAACTGACTAAGAAGTCTTTCGTGACTGAGTCCTTGCATAAAAAGTTCTCGGTTTACTTGCCGCGTCAAATTTGGATAAAATTCCGAGCTTGCGATGACTACCTCCGTCATCTTCGCCAGGGGTAAAACTGACTGTCGTGGACCGGTTTTTTCTTCTTTATTGATTTTCTACTTTATTGATTTTATTTTTAAACACCTTTACAGGAAAGGTAGGCCGGCAGTGGCCCATCTATGCCGCTCTTCGGCCATAGATAGCATATACAGCATAATTAGAGACAAAAAACAACGTGATGGACAAAAAACTGTAGTCAGACATATTAATATACATGTAGCCATACACAGGTGAATTGTCCGAATAAGAAACGTTCGGCACTTGCACACGAACAGTGAAGACACACGTGAACGGTAGAGAACAATCGGAGATACACTTAAGCACTAACACGAAGACACACACTAACACTGGCGACGATCTCAGGTGCGTGAAGATTCACTAATCACACACAAAGCTGGGGACCTGCCAAAAGGAAAAGGTGTGGATAGGAAGGAGAGGGAGAGAGTGTAGATGCCAGGGGCAGACGAGAAGGGAAAGGGGGGAAGAAGGTAGGGGGGTAGGGGAAGCCCGGAGGGGACAGTAGGGAGGGAGGGAGGAACAGAGAAGGGGAGAAGGGAGAGACAGTGACCTGAGGGAAAAACACAGGGGGAGAAAGGGGAGGATGCAAGTTGGTAGGAGGGGTAGATGGAGGGGATGAGGGCATCATCAGGGAGGGGGAGTTGGCGGAAGCCAGCTTGGGCAAGGGTATGGAGTGTGGAGAGTTGGAGAGCGGGTGGGATGTGGGAGTACAGGTGCGGCAGTGGATGGGGGTGGGAAAGGATGGAAGAGACAAGCGGGTGAGGGGGATTAAGTTTGTGGGAGTTGTAGATGATCCGTATCCATTCGTGGAAGAGGAGAAGATGTGGGAACGGAATTACGTCAAACAGGATCGACATGAGGGAGGGGAGGCAGATGCGATAGGTGAGATGGTGTGCTTGGCATTCCAGGATTTGAAGTGATTTGTAGAAGGTAGGAGGAATGGAGATGCAGGCGGGATGGGCATAGCAGAGGATAGGTTGGATGAGGGATTTATATGTGTGGAGGATGGTGGAGGCGTTCAGACCCCATGTGAGGCCAGAAAGGAGCTTGAGGAGGCGGAGTTGGGAGCGTGCCTTGGCTTGGATTGTCTGCAGATGGGGCGTCCAGGAGAGCCGACGGCCAAGGGTGACGTCAAGGTGCTTGTGGGTGGGGATGAGGTTGATAGGACAGCCATAGATGGTGAGATAGATATCGAGGAGACGGAAGGAAGGGGTGGTTTTGCTTACAATGATCGCCTGCGTCTTTGAAGGACTGACCTTGAGCAACCACTGGTTATTCCAAGTGGTAATCCGGTCAAGATCGGATTGGAGAAGGTCTTGGGAGCGCTGCAGGGTGGGGGCAAGGGCAAGGAAGGCGGTGTTATCGGCGTACTAGACAAGATGGACGGGGGCTGAAGGTGGCGGAATGTCCACCATATATAGTATGGTAGAGAAAAGGGGAGAGGACGGAACCTTGGGGCACACTGGCGGAGGGGTAGAAGGTGTAGGAATCTGTGTTATGGATGGTGACATAGGAAGGGCTTTGGGAAAGAAAGGACCTGATCCGACGGACGTAGTTAACAAGAAGGGCGGAGGTTTGGAGCTTGAAGAGGAGATCGGAATGCCATACACGGTCGCAAGCACGTTCAAGGTCGAGGGAGAGGAAGATGGCGGAGCGACAGTAGCTGAGTTGCTCTGATAGGAGGTGAGTGACGTGAAGGAGAAGATGTGGACCGATGAGGCTTTCGCTTTTATAAGCAGTGGACAGCTTCTCATTAGCTGGATGACGTCACGGTGAAAATGGTGCTTACGGCGCGCTTTATCCAGCGCTGCTTGCAGAGCCATCCATAGCAACAGGTGGAGAACTGCGAGAAATGTAAGAAGTCCCCCTCTGCGATCTTTCTTTATCAACTGCGCGCTTCCATGCATTGCTAAGTGCATATCTTGAGTCTCTTTTGAAATTATTTTCACGTAGTCTAATTTCAACTGCTTCCATGATGACAGAGACCCAATAGTTTGAATCATGAGCAAGTTTTCTTGTTTCATCTATTAAAGCCACCGCTGATTTTTCTAGATGCCTGCATTTCAGGTGACGCTGATGTTCCACGCAGCGATCGGCCACAATTCTTATAGACTGGCCCACATACTTTTTGCCACACTCGCAAAGAATGCTGTTAATTCCCGGCACTCTCAGGCCGGGATCATTCTTCGCGGGTCGCTACATTTCCTTAATCTTCCTGGGTGGCCGGAAGACTGGTCTGATTCCCTGTCGGCTCAGGACTCAACCAACCTTGCTGGTCGTTGCACCCCAGAATGGTAGCCGCGCGATCTGTTGGTCCTCTTGATCTGTTCGAACAGCGTCCTTCCTAGGTTTCTTTTCCAGAGTAGATCTGATATCACGATCAGAATATCCGTTTTTTCTGAATACTTTCGTCAGATGGTTAATGTCGAAGCCGAGATGATCATTGTCCGAAATAGTCCTTGCTCTGTGTACCAAGGTATTCAGCAGAGCTGTCTTCTGAGCTGGGTGGTGAAAACTACTTGCTTTTAGATATAAATCTGTGTGCGTCGGTTTTCTGTACACAGAATGGTCGAGCCGTCCATCTGATTTTCCCTCCACCAGCACATCTAAGAAGTGTAACTTACCATCCAACTCCACCTCCGCTGTAAATCCTATGTTCTGATGTATACCATTCAAATGATCAACAAACTGCTGCAGTGCCTCATTGCCATGTGGCCAGACTAAAAATGTATCGTCGACATACCTAAAGAAGCAAGATGGACGCAAGGGAGCACTCTTCATCGTTCGATCTTCGAAATCCTCCATGAAGAAGTTAGCTACAGCTGGTAACAGTGGCGAACTCATGGCTCTTCTGTCAGTCATTTCATAATATTTTCCGCCATACAAAATATAGGTGGTCGTCGAAGTGTGTCGAAATAACTTCATTATTTCAGGAGAGAAATGAGCAGCCAACAGTTTTTACCTGTGTAAACAAAGAGACCACATCTAGGCTATTCATGATGTCATTCAGGCCGATCCTCATCTGCTTTCGGTCGCAGGTTCGAATCCTGCCTCGGGCATGGATGTGTGTGATGTCCTTAGGGTAGTTAGGTTTAAGTAGTTCTAAGTTCTAGGGGACTGATGACCTCAGAAGTTAAGTCCCTTAGTGCTCAGAGCCATTTAAACCATTTGAACCTCATCTGCTTTATGATGTCAACGCACATTTTGGAGTTATTAATATGATGGCTACAGTGGCCGACTATAGGTGCTAAAATTTGGGTAAGTATTTTGCCAACCGATATGTAGGAGATCCAACAGCACTAACAATAGGTCTCAACGGGACCTCATCCTTGTGGACCCTGGGTAGACCGTATAACCTGTGTGGCCTTGGTGCTCTTGGTCATAGATTCTTGACTAGGTCTTCTAGGAGGCTAGGGTTCTTCAGTAACGCCCCTGTAGTCCTGCTAAGTGCTGCTGTGGGTTCCCGTTTAAGAATCCGGTACGTGGAATCTTCCAGTAATAGGGCCACTTTCTTATGATAATCGGTAGCATTGGGGATAACTGTGGCATTGCCTTTGTCGGCTGGTAGCACAACTAACTGTTCATCCTTCTCCAACGATTTCAATGCCAGTTTCTCCACTCTGCTTACATTGGACTTAGGAGGCTTGGCTGTTGCTAAAATCCTACTAGTGGCAAGCCTTACTTCTTTTGCTGTCTCTTCAGGAAGGTGCCGAACCGCTTGTTCTACTCTACTGATAATCTAGGCCACTAGTAGCTTTTGTGGAGCGGGAGAAAAGTTCAGTCCCTTACTGAGAGCCGACATGGTGGCGTCATCAGTTTCCTTGTCGGAGAAGTTGATAACAGTGCGATGTGCGTCGTTGGGCCCAGAAATTCCTCCTCCACGGTTAAGGCGCACAAATTTATCAGCCTGTTTTGCAGCAGCCTTGCTTAAATTAGCTCGCTGATGTGCAGCAAAGGTCATGTCTACCCAATCCCGGTCTCAAGGTGACTAAACTGCAGACAAAAACAGAAGGCAACTATATAAGGAGCGAGCGTTGGCATCCGGTTCATACCTAGTATGATATATCCTCTCCCTGACGATCGTATGACTTGTCTTCCGCAAAATTCTATTCACTGCAGAAGTTCGGATGTGATGTTTGACAACTGCGATATTTGGTACAACCTCCTTGTCACGACAACATTGTAGAAAAGCCAGATTACTCGGCAGCTGTGACTGCTTCAAGCGCAGCTTCTCCAGCCGACGAACGCTGCGCGCTACATCCTCCCCGTAGGGGAAAATAATATGATTATAAAGTCTTTGGCGAAGGAGTCTTTGCTTAAAAAATTCTTAGTTTCCTTGCCGCGTCAAATTTGGATAAAATCCCGATCTTTCTATGGCTACCTCCGTCATCTTCGTCAGGGGTAAAACTGTCGTGGACCGGTGAAGCTTCCGCTTTTATAAGCAGTGGACGGCTTCTCATTGGCTGGATGACGTTACCTTTTTTTTTATTTAGAGAGAGAGAGAATGTACACTTGAGAAATCGTCACCAGATGTGATTCCATGATGGTGGTTGACCTGCAAATAATTTGTCAGTAGTAAGATATCCTTTAAATGGTTCATTCTCAAGGTAATGTTTAGAAAGAGGGAACCGTATTCAGAGGTGTCCAGCACGATCCTTTTACTTCCCGCCACCGAGCGGGGGTGGCGCAGTGGTTAGACACTGGACTCGCATTCGGGAGGACGACGGTTCAATCCCGCGTCCGGCCATCCTGATTTAGGTTTTCCGTGATTTCCCTAAATCACTCCAGGCAAATGCCGGGATGGTTCCTCTGAAAGGGCACGGCCGACTTCCTTCCCAATCCTTCCCTAATTCGTTGAGACCGATGACTACGCTGTCTGGTCTCCTTCCCCAAACCAACCAACCAACCAACCAACCAACCAACTTCCCGCCATTAGACTTCGTCCCCCGACCTCACGTAAAGCACGTGGTCTACAAGAGCGATTGTGAACGGCATTAGAAGGCGAATTATTGCTGTGACTATCTCAAATACTCGATGTATATTGACAGCAGTGAGTTCTTCAACAATGCATTCTGTACGAAAGTGTCGTGGTGCAGATAGCTACCACACTGAACACATTCTTTAAGAAATTTACCAACAGAAATGCAATGGCACACAAAAGTCTTCTTTGTTTCCTTTTCACAGCATTTGTTTCCGATTATTTCATATATACGAGTAACTCTAATGTAGAATTTTTACCAATGTACAAATGACGCAGCGTATGTACCAGGGGGTGAGCCGCGCATGGCTCGCCGCCCCACCATTTGGTATGTTACACCCTGTTTTAACGTATTTCCATCTCACCACGTTGTTTTAAATTGCTGGCGTTACTGGGTTTCTGTTTTGCCTGACCGTCATCGGCGCTAGGAGCGCGTATCGGTATATCCCCTCTGAAAGGATCTTTGCTGGTCTGCTATTACTTCCCTGTTGTCATCTGTCGTGAAGTCAGTTGGAACGTGCGAGGTGGAGAGTTCACGGCGGCAGTTCGGGTCGTGAGTTGGGCGCCGGCAGTCAGTTGCAACGCGTCTCGAGCGCAGCCCGGGCCAGCCAATCACCGGCTTGCAGCAGCAGTGAGCCCCGAGTGGACATCGCCCGCCCGACCGTTGCCGCCACGCATCGCTTAAGCCGGGTCTGACTTTTGTTGGATTGTCGGTCGGTCGGTTGGTCCGAGGACACCTCCGGGAGGCGTCGTCGACTGGGCCGCTGGCGGTCTCTGCGCAGTGTCGGAGTCTGTCTGGAGCCGTCCGATCGGTACGAGCATTGCCTCTCGCCGACCCAGAACGTGAAGGTTGAGTGGTTCCGAGCATTACGTTGTTGGTTCCGCCTTTTCTGTTTTGGAGTTTTTCCTGTGAGCAACAACGAGTGAAGTGTTCGAGATAGCCGCCGTCAGGTGGAACTGATCAAATTAAGGGGCTCCGGAACACCCTATACTTGCAATGTTAAAATAACGCTTATAAATTACATCTTTCCTCACAAAGTATTTGAGGTAGGAAGTTGAAGTTTTTACAGATTATTTATTGGAATATGGGCTACAACTTAACACAGGGATTTTACAAAATTTTAGTTCAGTTATTAAAGATGATTTTTTTTTCAATTGTAATGAAAATTCACAATATTTTTTTGCAATTTTTTATTTATATATTCAAAAATATACAGTTTTTTGGAAAAAGGCTGTGTTAAATTATGCAGAAGGTACTGTGTAACATTTACTGAAAGTTTGAAACAAATACGTTTGGAAGATCCTTAGAAAACATGTAATTAGTATGAGAAAATAAAAGTTTTGGGAATCGAGCGACAGAGATTGGATTAACTTTTTAGTGCATTCCAGGTCCATAGGATGGATTATCTTCATCCTCTGCATACTCCTCCTCCAGCTTCCTCTGGTTCCTCCTCCTGTTTACTCTTGCTTGTATTTCTAGACTCTTTACAGCCCTGTCTGCAGCCCGAAGGCGTTCCTTGTCTAAAGCAAGCATCGCTCGTACCATGTTAGAACCTATCTTCATTCCCATATTTCTAAATACCTTGCACCTTACAATGTTGCCATCATTGAAAGTCGCAACAGCATCATACACACCAAAGTGAAGTGTTTCTATTCACAAAACAGAGACTCAAGAAACAGAATTAATTACGAATATTTTCGAGATAACGACAGAGTAAATAAACATGAAACAATCGACAATCACACCAGCGGTATATATTGAACCATCACAGGTTAGCCACAACACATACTTTATATCATATCACTAAAATGTACCTGATGAACACGGACGTTAATAATACCATTTGACAGCAGTTTAACAGCGCCACAGTGGGTCACGCCCATGTAGAACACATTTCAAAAAAAATTTAAAAATAGTTGTAGTCTTCGGAATTGAATAAATTATATATCTATTAAAAGGTAATAGTCTGCAGATTCAGAAAACGGAAAAAAGTTAAAATTGAACTTCTCATGATTTTGAGCCTTTCCGGAGCCCCTTAAGCCGGGCCTGACTTTTGGTGGATTGTCGGTCGGTCGGTTGGTCCGAGGACACCTCCGGGAGGCGTCGTCGACTCGGCCGCTGGCGGTCTCTGCGCAGTGTCGGAGCCTGTCTGGAGCTGTTCGATCGGTACGAGCATCGTCCCTCGCCGAACCAAGAGGTCAAGGTTGAGTGGTTTCGAGCATTACGTTGTTGGTTCCGCCTTTTCTGTTTTGGAGTTTTTCCTGTGAGCAACGACTGAAGTGTTCGAGATAGCCGCCGTCAGGTGGGACTGATCAAATTAATTTATCCATAGTTAAGTGCACCAGCGGAATTTTTTCCCTTGTGGCCGTTAGTGTTCTCGTTACCTGCCCTAGCCGCTAATGTAGTTTTTAGGCAGTGTCTTTTCCTCACCTGTTGTTGCTGTCCAACATGGTGTTTAGTTCTGGCAGCTCAGTTCACACACGCGTTTGTTTTGGGATAGTGATACTTGTAACTTTTTTGGGGCATTGAATTCTCGTGTACTCCGTCGTGGCAAACAAGCGGTTGGTCGGTCGGTCCGTGACTGTACCTTGGTTGAGTTCTGACGAATCGAATGTAGTTGGGCTCACCGCCTGTCTCGCGTAAGTGGAGGAGGGCAGACCCATCCCCTAGAGGCTTCTGAGTGCTGTTCCCTTAATTATTCTTTGGCAGAGTTAATGTTGTTGTAACTTATTTTAAAAGGTCTTTTGGGGCTTTAAGGTATTGTAAGTAGGCTGTTTATGTTTTTTATTGGCAACGTTACGTAGCGCTCTCTGTATGAAAATCACTGGCTGTGCTGTGTGCAGTATGTGGCTAGTTTGCATTGTTGCCTGCTATTGTTGTCATGAACTGCTATAGCTGGATGTGAACAGCAGATAGCGTTGGGCAGTTGGAGGTGAGCCGCCAGCAGTGGTGGACGTGGGGAGAGAGATGGCGGAGTTTTGATAATCTGTAAGACTGAATGTCAATTATGAATATTAAGGTAAATACATTGTTTGTTCTCTATTAATATCTTTCATTTGCTAACTATCCCTATCAGTAGTTAGTACCTTCAGTGGTTTGAATCTTTTATTTAGCTGGCAGTAGTGGCGCTCGCTGTTTTGCAGTAGCTTGAGTAGCGAAGATTTTTGTGAGGTAAGTGATTTGTAAAAGGTATAGGTTAAAGTTAGTCAGGGCCATTGTTTTGTAGGGGTTATTGAAAGTCAGATTGCGTTGCGCTAAATAATATTGTGTGTCAGGTTAAGCACAGGTTTGTATAATTGTTCTAAGTGGACGTTTCACATGTAAAATTGTTCAAAGGGGACGTTTCATATGTCGACCCTTAGCCTAGGATACCTCACTGGAATCTTCTGATTTTTTTCTTGTAGTTTGTGTATTTAGTGTAGCTTTTGTTTATTGCTAGCGCGTAATTGTAGAGAGAATCTCCTTTGTAGTTGCAGTCTTTCATTGTTGTACAGTAAAACAGTTGTGGCATGCATGTAGCTTTGCGCCAAGTATTTCGCTGCTGCAATTAACTAGATATTATTTTCAGTGCTATGTTAATGTGTTCTCTTGTTTTTGCTATTCAAGTTGTGCTTTTCTGTGTTGTCGTGTGAAATATTGTGACAATAATGGCGTGTGAAAAACGTAACACTAGGCTCCAAACTAAATTGAGAAATAATAGTGACGACGAGCGTAGCTTATCAGCACCACTGGGTAGTGAATTAACTAATATTCAAAGTAGTAATTTGGTAACTGTGCATAGGGAAATGGAGTGGGCGTCAGACAATGGCGTAGGCAGTGAAACAGGTAGTGAACAGGGAAGCATTGTCGATCGATCGGTCGGCAACAGCTCGCCTCAGGAATCCGAAATGATAGGACACAATTTTGCAAATACTGTAGATTCAGGTTTTGCGTCCTCACCGTTTTCTCAAATGAGTCAAGACACATTTTCCGCTTGTCAAAATGTGAATGTTGCCGGTGCAAATTCACTGCCGAAAAGCACTGAGGAACATGTTTCAGACACCAGTGCATTGTTATTACAGTTAATGCAACAAATGGGACAAAGGCTACAAAAGTTAGACACAACGCTTGAACAAAATCAGAAACAAATGGGACAGAATCTTCAAAAGTTAGACACAATGGAACAAAATCAGAGACAAACACAGCAAAAGCTTCAAAAGTTAGACACAATGGAACAAAATCAGAGACAAACACAGCAAAAGCTTCAAAAGTTAGACACAATGGAACAAAAGCTTCAAAAGTTAGACTCAGTGGAACATATGCTTGAACAAACACGTGAAGATTTAACTACTGAGTTACATAAAATAGAATCGAAATGTCAGAAAGTCTGTAATGACGTAAAAACACAAATTTGTGAGCATTTCCAACCTATTTTTTCGCGTCATGAGAATGTATTACAGAATCACGAAGCAGCCATAAAAGAACTGCAAACCATTGTTCATGAAAATCATGAGACCTTGTGGGCTAAAATTGACTCAGTTGCATCTACCGATTCGGTTACGCAACTGGCAAAAACTCAGGAAAACTTAAAGAACACAGTAGATTCGATTTCAACACAAATGGACACTCTGAAACTTGGTTCAGAAAAACACACTGAGGAAATGTGTTCACTATCGGAGAAAGTAGCTGAACTTTCGGATCAGGTCACTAACTTATCTACAAAGGTAGATGATGATCTGAATGACACAAGACCTGTAGCCTTCACTGACACAGAAGACTATGAACAAATAAGAAAATTCAAACAAAATCAAAATCAAATTAATACACAGCATAAAAGAGAAATCCCGGAAGTACAAGATCAGTTGACGCAGGTGATACAAGAATTACGTATTTCAGAGGACACTCGCGCCCCAATACTGGAAGAGGGACATAGAAATACGGAAAAGCCACAATATAATAACACAGAGCATTTCGGTAATTATGAAAGAAATTGGCAAGGTGCACCGAATTTTGAGATGGAACCGCCGACACGACGTAACAATGACCGATATGTGACTCGCCGACATGATGATTTTGACTATAAGCTGTTCATTACTACACGTAAATTCAAAACATTTAAGAATTCTGGCAACGACATTCATCCACAAGCGTGGCTCCATCAATTCTCTCATTGTTTTCCTCCCAACTGGTCATTAGAACACAGATTAGAATTTATGTGTGGCTACTTGGAGAATGAACCAGCTGTAAGAATGCGATCGGTCATTCACGATTGCCACAGTGAAGGAGAATTTTACCATGCCTTCCTCTCAGCATATTGGTCTCAAGCTACACAAGACCGCGTAAAACATAGCATCATGATGATGAAACACTTTGAACAATCTGAATTTTCCAGTCTTGTCAAATATTTTGAAGACATGTTGCACAAGAATCAGTACCTATCAAACCCATACAGCCCCTCAGAACTCATCCGCATTTGCTTAATCAATCTGCCTGAACATTTACGACACATTATTTTGGCAGGACGTTGCAAAGACGACATTGAAGCTTTTCAGGGACTGTTACAAGAACTGGAAATTGACACAGACAGTCGTGGGATGCGAAAACAGGAAATCAATCACTACAGGTCACATCCGTCACAATTCCGTGACGACAGAAATAATAACTGGACACGACAAGTCTATTCTTACAACGCAAATCGTGACCAAAACAGACACCACCCGTATGACAACCGTTGGCAGAGTAGTAATAATTACAGGGAAAGATCACCTCTCCGCAGTAATGACTATCACAGAGACAATCAGAGAAACAGACAATATGGGAACCAAAATAACTATTATCAAGGGAGACAGAATAACTTTAGACGCAACGGTCCAGCGCGTAGTTACGATTCAAGGAGAAATTCTCCACCACGCGACCGACAAGAAAGAAACTATGGAATCTACCGACATGACGACAGACGATATGATCGTAACGACAGACCTGAATTGCATCAGAACTGGCGAGATTTAAACAGAGCAGAGCACTCTCGTCACGATGAATTTGTAGAAGTTAGGTCTCCAAATCCCAATAACGACGCGCGCCAACAAAGAGACAATAGGCGATGACTCACACCAGTGGCAGCCACAAGACGTACTTATGAAACTGACGACGCAGCTGCCGTAGCTAGTAATTACGTAAAAATGGAAGACATTAGGGACATCTTACTCCAGGAACACGACGTAAAACATAACAACAATGCAAACTAGCCACATACTGCACACAGCACAGCCAGTGATTTTCATACAGAGAGCGCTACGTAACGTTGCCAATAAAAAACATAAACAGCCTACTTACAGTATTTTATATTTTCAGCTGGGCAAAGTTAATTGAGGACCTTAAGCCCTGCAAACATGTTCTCAGAGTTTCCTTCAAGTCCAAACATTATTGCCTTCTGCTCTTGATAAGTTATTGTAATTTCCTCTGAAAGATTTTACAAGTTATTGTGGGCCTTCCGCCGATGGCGTTGCAAAAGGAAATTTGTAAACTTAATGTATTTCATTTACCGATTGTTGAATATATATATATATATATATATATATATATATATATATATATATATATAATTTTCAGAATTTAACTTTGCGGCCTTTGGTCATCTTATTGCGTTTGTTTATCTCTTTCTGGGCACCTTGTGGGCCATCAGCCCTTTTAGCATCTTAAGACATTGTGGCCATCTGCCTTCAGTAATCATCATAGTATATTTTGAATCGTGAAGATGTAATTCGGCGGCCTTCAGCCGCTCCGCATGCTGACCTCATGTATGTATACGATTTATCTTATTCGTAAATTTAACTGTGTGTCCATTCTTTTCAAAATAGGACTTCTTGTAAGGCATCCGATTGGAGGCCTTCAGCCGCGAAGCAAATTTAATTCTTTCAAATGTGTATTTGTGAACTAAATGATAATAAATTACAATTATGAAATGAATCCGACCGCAACTCCCTTGGCTCTTTCCACAACCATAATTACCTGTTAGCCCTGCGTGATTTAGCGGGCGTTTCAGGGGTTTTAATTAATAATGCAACACTTCATTTCATAGCCAGTTTTGGTTTTAAAAAAAAAGAGGAATTTGTTATGAGTATCGTGGAATATTCCAGCTTCAGCCCCTATAGATTGATGAAGTGTGTGTGTTTCAAACAAGTAGTTGTCACTGGGTTTCTTTTGGCAGAAAAGCAGAGCATTGCAGATATTCATGGGCGCTTGCAGAATATCTACGGAGATCTGTCAGAGAACAAAAGCACGGCGAGTCGTGCGGCTAGGCAACTGTCATCCTTCCAACAGGAGCGCGCAAACATGTCCGATCTCACGTGTGCCGGACGGCCACACGATTTTGTGACTCCCGGAATGTTGGAATGTGCAGACACCCTCCTTGGAGGTGATCGACGGACCACAGCGAAACACTTCGGTATTCAACGGGACGTCTTTGCTGGTTGCGCTGTCACACTCGTCCGCCAGTTAGGGAACTCAAATGAGATCGTGTGAGCTGGGTTCCTCGCCGCCTAACACAAGACCGTAAAGAACAGCGACGGACTATCTATGCGGAACTGTTTGCACGTTACGAGGCTGACCGTGAAAACTTTTTGTCGAACTTTGTCACAGGTGATGAAACATGGGTTTATTACTTTGAACAGTCCATGGCGCCACGCCACACCACCTCTCCTCCGAAGAATGGAGGATGCAATCGGCAGGAAGTGATAAGCGACTGATGGTGAGATGGTGATGCAGCGGGAAGTTGGCTCCGACCTCGAGTAGTATAATGCCACCAGGCTGACATACAGTCACTCCCAGGAAGGCGGCGTAAGGGCGTCGCATTGTACGGACTTTACGCTGAAAAATACGATTTTATGGCCAAAAGAGTGGGGAATAATATAGTGTATTGCAATCCTGGATAAAACCACTAAAAAATGTTGCATTACTTATTGAATGCCCGTCGTAAATAAAACGGAAGAAGCAGTTTGAGTTTCATATGAAGTAATAAATGATATTCTGCAAATTTTCTCACTAAAAACATTCTTTTGCGGGAAATAGAAGTTCACATTAATATCAAACCATATTTTAATATTTTAACATCGTGTGACGTGAAAGAAGTTAATGGTCTCACCTTAATGCCGGCTACGAATATTGTCAGCGGTGTAACATCTACTTTTGTACGAAACACACTTAAATCCTTGTGAGATCTAAAACAAGAGCATGACATTGCGTGTTAATACGTCGGCGCAAATTTCTTTGGAGAGTAAACATACACCCAGGAGAGGGGACGTTCGACGCCTGTAACAAAATGTACGAGGGGCGTTTGAAAAGTCCGTGCGAAGTCGGAGAGATGGCGCCACCGGCGCGTATCGAGGTCATGTTTAGTGAGCAGCATCTTTGGAAAGAAAGTACACCACGTTTCAACCATATTGGTCTATTGCTTTGTGTTTGACATTCGTGTGAATCAAGGAAGTCGAGTGATTGTCAAAAAATGGACGAAAAAGAATTTCGTGTGGTTATTAAAAATTACTTTACGACAGGAAAAACGCCTCAGGAGACTAAGGTGAAGCTTGATAAACATTACGGTGACGCTGCACCTTCGAATTTTCAGAGAGGCCATATGGGCACAAGTGATGGCGAATGTCTCTGGACGCCCTGTGGAGGCTATGACTTCAGAAATCATTGATAAAATCCATGATATGGTTATGGATGACAGAAGAGCCAAGATGCGTGAGATTGCTAGTGCTGTGGGCATCTCGAATAAAATGGTACATAATATTTTGCATTGACACTTGGACATGGGAAAGGTGTCGGCGAGATGGGTTCCACGATTGGTCACGCTTGAGCAAAAACCGGAATCGTGTGAAGTGTTGCAAGGATTGTTTGCAAGTGTTCAGGAAGAATCCGCAGGACTTTAAGCATCGTTTCGTCACTGTAGAAGAAACATGGATACATTACTATACTACTGAGTCCAAGGGAGAATCTGCACCAAAAAGGCGAAGACCATTCCTTTGGACGGAAAGGTTATCACGACTGTCTTTTGGGATTCGCAAGGGATAATCATCGACTATCTGGAAAAGGGTGAAACTATTACAGGTGCATATTAATCATCGTTATTGGACAGTCTGAAAACCTAGCTGCAAGAAAAACGCCTACAATTGGACCGCAAAAATGTCCTTTCCCATCACGACAATGCACCAGCACACACCTCGACAGTTGTGGTCGCCAAAATATTGGAAATAGGATTCCAACTTGTTTCACGTCCCTCTTAGTCACCAGACTTGGCTCCCTCGGACTACATTGGTTCCGCTATCTGAAAAAATAGCTGGCAGGACAAAGATTTTATTCAAACGAGGAGGTGATTGCAGCAACTAATAGGTATTTTGCAGACTTGGACAATTCCTATTATTTGGAAGGGATCAACAAATTAGAACAGCGTTGGAGAAGTGTGTAAGTCTACAACGAAAACAGCTCGAAAAATAAAAAAGGTTTACCCCAAACACGTAAGTAGTTTTAAGTTTTGTACGGACTTTTCGAACGCCCCTCGTAGTCGCGATTTGTTGTTAGATCTTCAAAAGTGTTTTATCGCTGAATTTGTCTCATTCAGGTACACTATTCCGTCGGCAAAAAACAGCAAGACAGAAGGACAGAGATTGAAGAAGTTGAGAGAAAGCATTGTTATTTCTTTCATTAAGTTGCTGGTCACTGTTTAGGTGAGAGCCAATTAGAAATGATTTCAACGTGTTGAAGTAATATGAGGTGAAAAAGGTAAGCACCTCGGCCTGTATAATCTCTGGCATGGTATTAATGAAGTTCAACCTGCTTTAGCTGTACTGGTGTTAGACGTCAGCTGCATGCGGCAGTAATTTGGCAGTGCCATTAGAGAGGACAGACGGCGGCGGCTAGAGGTTTTAGTAGAAAGTCCTAGCTTTGGTACGGCCGGCCGTCTGTGGCCGCCTGCAGACAGACCGCTATTGTCTCGCGCTGACGGACTTCATCTCTGGCCGCAGCCAGCGGACAATGCGCTGGTGTCGGCTTTCGCGGAGCGAGTGTGTGCCTTCCTGGTGTGCCCACGTCGGGGCTTTTATCAGTTTCCTCGAAATTCCGACATTCTCATCACTGTCACGAATTATAGTGTATCAGATAAACGTCTAATGTGGTGATGCCTAACAGCCAGAGCAAATAGTGTGCCTAATGGAGTCATCCAAAGCTCCTACGCCTTAAAATATCCACTGAACATTTGTTTCGTCTTCTGTTTAGAGATTCCTTCGGTAGGTGTCAACGTAACTTGATTGCTCGAGTAACAAATGGTTCAAATGGCTCTGAGCACTATGGGACTCAACTGCTGTGGTCCTCAGTCCCCTAGAACTTAGAACTACTTAAACCTAACTAACCTAAGGACAT
Source organism: Schistocerca cancellata (assembly GCF_023864275.1). Taxonomy (NCBI): domain Eukaryota; kingdom Metazoa; phylum Arthropoda; class Insecta; order Orthoptera; family Acrididae; genus Schistocerca; species Schistocerca cancellata. The sequence goes on along the minus strand of NC_064626.1, from coordinate 59,070,408 downwards.
CACACACATCCATGCCCGAGGCAGGATTCGAACCTGCGACCGTAGCGGCAGCGCGGTTCCGGGCTGAAGCGCCTATAACCGCTCGGCCACCACGGCCGGCTCGCTCGAGTAACAAAATAAACTAAATATATTACGGCAATTATTAATGAAAGTTAGAATGAAAATGCTGAGAGGAAATAAGTACTTTAAATTTTGCCAATGACATTGTTATTCTTCTCAAGGATGGTACAGAACTTGGAAGATCAGTTGAACGAATGGAAACCGAAAAGAGGTTATACGATCGCCATCAACTAAAGAAGAACAAGATATCTCTAAAAGTAACTGAATTAAGTCAGGTGATGGTAAGGTTGATTGGGAAATATGACACTGAAAGCTATACACGAATTTTGCTGTTTGGGAAGCAAAATAAGGGACGAATTCAGAAGAAGAGACAACATAAAATGCTGACTTTCAGAAACAGAAATTCAAGTTGAAACATAATTCGCTGACGGAGAATTCGTTAACATTGTAAGGTTGTTATGTCATTTTGGTTTTTTGTACGTTATCGACGTAAACGTCAGAGAGAAAATAACTTACATTACTGTTAAAGAATATTTGGTATTGTCGTGACACAGTCCTTGTCTCTGCACAGTCTGATACATTCTTAGCAGAAGAGTGGTGGATGATGGACGTATTCAGTAGTGTGGTGTGGCCTTGTGATTGTATCCGTTAGATGAAGAAAAATCTGTTGAAAAGACAGCGAGGATGAATATGGTGGATACAAATTTTGAATAACGTCATTATTAGTGAAGAGGAGAAGATTGAGGTAATACTGCAGCGCTGAGCAGCTAGGAATGATTATCGTCAGCTAGTTAACTTGCTCAGAGAAGGACCATCCCACTTACCTGAGTCATGCGGTAATACACTCCTGAAAATGGAAAAAAGAACACATTGACACCAGTGTGTCAGACCCACCATACTTGCTCCGGACACTGCGAGAGGGCTGTACAAGCAATGATCACACGCACGGCACAGCGGACACACCAGGAACCGCGGTGTTGGCCGTCGAATGGCGCTAGCTGCGCAGCATTTGTGCACCGCCGCCGTCAGTGTCAGCCAGTTTGCCGTGGCATACGGAGCTCCATCGCAGTCTTTAACACTGGTAGCATGCCACGACAGCGTGGACGTGAACCGTATGTGCAGTTGACGGACTTTGAGCGAGGGCGTATAGTGGGCATGCGGGAGAACGGGTGGACGTACCGCCGAATTGCTCAACACGTGGGGCGTGAGGTCTCCACAGTACATCGATGTTGTCGCCAGTGGTCGGCGGAAGGTGCACGTGCCCGTCGACCTGGGACCGGACCGCAGCGACGCACGGATGCACGCCAAGACGGTAGGATCCTACGCAGTGCCGTAGGGGACCCCATCGCCACTTCCCAGCAAATTAGGGACACTGTTGCTCCTGGGGTATCGGCGAGGACCATTCGCAACAGTCCCCATGAAGCTGGGCTACGGTCCCGCACACCGTTAGGCCGTCTTCCGCTCACGCCCCAACATCGTGCAGCCCGCCTCCAGTGGTCTCGCGACAGGCGTGAATGGAGGGACGAATGGAGACGTGTCGTCTTCAGCGATGAGAGTCGCTTCTGCCTTGGTGCCAATGATGGTCGTATGCGTGTTTGGCGCCGTGCAGGTGAGCGCCACAATCAGGACTGCATACGACCGAGGCACACAGGGCCAACACCCGGCATCATGGTGTGGGGAGCGATCTCCTACACTGGCCGTACACCACTGGTGATCGTCGAGGGGACACTGAATAGTGCACGGTACATCCAAACCGTCATCGAACCCATCGTTCTACCATTCCTAGACCGGCATGGGAACTTGCTGTTCCAACAGGACAATGCACGTCCGCATGTATCCCGTGCCACCCAACGTGCTCTACAAGGTGTAAGTCAACTACCCTGGCCAGCAAGATCTCCGGATCTGTCCCCCATTGAGCATGTTTGGGACTGGATGAAGCGTCGTCTCACGCGGTCTGCACGTCCAGCACGAACGCTGGTCCAACTGAGGCGCCAGGTGGAAATGGCATGGCAAGCCGTTCCACAGAACTACATCCAGCATCTCTACGATCGTCTCCATGGGAGAATAGCAGCCTGCATTGCTGCGAAAGGTGGATATACATTGTAGTAGTGCCGACATTGTGCATGCTCTGTTGCCTGTGTCTATGTGCCTGTGGTTCTGTCAATGTGATCATGTGATGTATCTGACCCCAGGAATGTGTCAATAAAGTTTCCCTTTCCTGGGACAATGAATTCACGGTGTTTTTATTTCAATTTCCAGGAGTGTACATTAACTGATTAAGCTGTTTGATTTCATATAAATTTTCTTTTAACAATGTACCCGCTCTAAATCATTTTTCAGTTTGTTAAGCATAGTACTGTTCAGACCTATCTTAGGTGTCTATATCCACCGGCCGGGGTGGCCGAGCGGTTGTAGGCGCTTCAGACTGGAACCGAGTGACCGCTACGGTCGCACATTCGACTCCTGCCTCGGGTATGGACGTGTGTGATGACCTTAGACTTAAGTGGTTCTAGGGGACTGATGACCTCAGATGTTAAGTCCCACTGTGCTCAGAGCCATTTTTGTCAATATCGCGAAAAAATTTTACTATGTCTTTTTGAATACGTACTTCATTCTAAAATCGTTATCTTGGAATATCATTTCATAGGAATAGTTACTGTCCCCATCCGAGTGTTTACATTACGCATTACCTATTGCAACAGTTTGAATGTGTATTTAGAAGTAGAAACCTAGCTTCGCCGCTGACTGCTTGCAGTTGGCTGTTGTGCTTCCCAGAAATCTGCAGCAATGTTGTGAAGAGGCAAGGTAAGTGGAAATTTTGATTAAAGCCAGATAATTATTTTATTTTAGTCACACACTTCATACACAGACAGGTTCTGTTTGGTCAAAGGTTAGCACACTAGTTTAAGTTGTGTAACACTTTGTGAGGACCTAGTTTCCCTAATACGTAGACTTCCATAGAGTGGGAATAACGCTGGGTAAATTTCAGACAGGTACAAATATAGTTGGGAGGTTATGACATCAGCTGTATTAGGTATAGATTTGCTACTCAGCAGTGACATATGAAAATTTGTGCTGAACAGGGACTCCAACTAAGATTTACCGTTTATTACATATCGAAGTTTGGGTGAGTCTGCAGAACGTTCACTGATAGGCGAAGTGATTAAGGGGAATGATGTGTTGGCAGAAGAGCCAACACCGTGTTGCTAGAGGAGGCCGAAATGCACGCGTTTAAGCTCACGCAGGCTGGCGTGAGGTCTGGAAGTTATAGGAGTTGAGTCTAGTAAAAAAGGAGGTAACTGGTAGAATACTTAACTTTAATCCACAATTGGTGAACATCTCTCTTGACTGTACATGCTTCACAAGATAAATATCAAATGCTATGGCGCCTTGCTAGGTCGTAGGAAACGACGTAGCTGAAGGTTATGCTAACTATCGTCTCGGCAAATGAGAGCGTATTTGTCAGTGTAGCATCGCTAGCAAAGTCCTCTGTACAACTGGGGCGAGTGCTAGGAAGTGTCTCTAGACCTGCCGTGTGGCGGCGCTCGTTCTGCAATCACTGACAGTGGCGACACGCAGGTCCGACGTATACTAACGGACCGCGGCCGATTTAAAGGGTACCACCTAGCAAGTGTGGTGTCTGGCGGTGACACCACAGGGAACGCTCGTAACAAGCATGACACCCGGTTTCGAATCCAGTTCCGGCACAAATTTTCAGATGTCGCTAATGGGTAGCAGACCTATACCGAATGCAGATGATGTTAAGGAATTTGCAGTCAGCGTTTTAATTTCGAAATATTTCGTGCAGCCATGGATAGTCAACTGTTTCTGTTCTTTCATACATGTTACATGTAACCATAAATTTCATCGTTGTGCACTATTTTCCGGAAACGTTTGTCTGGCATGTAGCGTCATATCGGAAGTAGAACAACACGGACGATCAACAACACAGACAAGTACAGAATAAAATTTTGAAATCATGTGGTACAAAAGAAAGGTGAAGTATAAATTGGTATTTTGGCCGAATCGAATCGGAGAGAAAATATACTGACGACACAACATTAGCGAAGTAAGGGATCGATGAACGGGATATATCGTAAGGCTTCAAAGCACAGTTGTTTTGGTAATAGAAGGTACTGGGGGGGGGGGGATAAACACTGTTGAAAGAGACCAAGGCTTGACTGCCATAAGCGAGTTGAAAGGGATTAGGGTTGCAACTGTCATGTAGAGTTGAAGAGTTGTGGATACCATATTTTATTGCGGAGACTTGCGTAAAATTAGTTTTCCGAATGAAGACCACAACAACAATTAGAGGAACGTGAATCAAATATTCAGTCAGTATTGAAGAAGAAAACCAGGGTTATTTAATTATAGTTGAAAAACGTTAGCCACTGTCAATACTCGCTTAAAAATCATTCCTGGTTTTATTGGGATGATTTATTTATGATAGCAATAAAAACAGTGCGAACCACGACAATGCACTATTTTCCTCAGTAGGTCAATACTTTAAAAAGACCCAGCAGAATCAATAGGTCCCATTTTACCCAATTTTAAAGGAAGCCAACATGTGAAGTATACGTCACCTAGTCAGTGTCACTACAAAGGACCTCTCTCTGAGACACATTATTAGCTAATGACATGTACTGAGACCTCATCCACTGAAGCAGTACCTTTTGGTATATATCGTGAAGTTCACCTTTCACGAAGCGTAAGTCACGTCCTTGCTCTGCGTCATCTTACGACGAACCTCTGATCGCAGTCTGAAGCTGCACGTCGATATACGCTACTGCCAATACACTACCTAACACGCAACCATGTTCCGCTGTCGTTCTCCTTATTTGCAGACTTCTCTCTCGCTCGTGTAAACCCAATATTTCTTTTCTTTTGTCAGAATTTATTCATTATGCAAAGTTTGATTGTGTCTTTGATAACCTATGGGCCCTGCTTACTAGTACGCTCTGTCCCTCTGGTTAGGACGCAAAGTACATGATATCTCGTGAACCATGGATGAAGGGTATCAGACGGATGCCACATTCCTTGACTTCCGGAAAGCGTTTGACTCGGGGCCCCACTGCAGACTCCTAACTAAGGTACGAGCATATGGGATTGGTTCCCAAGTATGTGAGTGGCTCGAAGACTTCTAAAGCAATAGAACCCAGTACGTTGTCCTCGATGGTGAGTGTTCATCGGAGGTGAGGGTATCATCTGGAGTGCCCCAGGGAAGTGTGGTAGGTCCGCTACTGTTTTCTATCTACATAAATGATCTTTTGGATAGGGTGGATGGCAATGTGCGGCTGTTTGCTGATGATGCTGTAGTGTACGGGAAGGTGTCGTCGTTGAGTGACGGAGGAGGATACAAGATGACTTGGACAGGATTTGTGATTTGTGTAAAGAATGGCAGCTAAATCTAAATATAGATACATGTAAATTAATGCAGATGAATAGGAAAAATAATCCTGTAATGTCTGAATACTCCATTAGTCGTGTAGCGCTTGAAACAGTCACGTCGATTAAATATTTGGGCGTAACATTGCAGAGCGATATGAGGTGGGACAAGCATGTAATGGCAGTTGTGGGGAAGGCGGATAGTCGTCTTCGGTTCATTAGTAGAATTTTGGGAAGATGTGGTTCATCTGTAAAGGAGACCGCTTATAAAACACTAATACGACCTATTCTTGAGTACTGCTCGAGCGTTTGGGATCCCTATCAGGTCTGATTTAGGGAGGAGATAGAAGCAATTCAGAGGTGGGCAGCTAGATTTGTTACTGGTAGGTTTGATCGTCATGGGAGTGTTACGGAAATGTTTCAAGAACTCGGGTGGGCGTCTCTAGAGGAAAGGAGACGTTCTTTTCGTGAATCGCCACTGAGGATATTTAGAGAACCAGCATTTGAGGCTGACTGCAGTACAATTTTACTGCCCCCAACTTGCATTTCGCGGAAAGACCACAAAGGTAAGATAAGAGAGATTAGGGCCCGTACAGAGGGATATAGGCAGTCATTTTTCCCTCGTTCTGTTTGGGAGTGGAACAGGCAGAGAAAATGCTAGTTGTGATACGAGGTACCCTTCGCCACGCACCGTATGGTGGACTGATGTAGATGTAGAAGTATTTGTTTTATTGAGTACATGTAAATGTCTGGTGCTCTGCTATTGTAGAAATAGTTCGGCCTTTCAAACCTACCCACTACCCCGTGGTAAAACTTCAGTATTGAAAGTAACTACTGACTGCTTGACACATGCTTGTAAGTAGGACCAAATAGGACATTTCTGCGACAATATGTAACGGAATACCTACCATTAGTTACAAGAACTGGTGGGAAATAAGTGTTTAAGGCCACATAGGGGCACCGCTGTCTCAAATACAAAATAAGAGTGGTTTAAATTGACTTTCTTAATGGACTACGGCCAGTAGCAGACCTACACGGGGCTAAGCATAAGTCACAAAAGCATTTCTTCCGTCAGACATGTGACTGATTCGATTTAGTCTGCCCAGAATTCCTCTCTTGTGATAACCTCTTCATCTCAGAGCATCACTTTCACGCAACGTACTCCTTTATTTATTGGCTGTCTTCCAATATTTGTCACCCCCTACAGTTTTTACCCTCTATATCTCTCTGTAAAACCATGGACGTTATTCCGTTATGTCTTCAAACCTGTCAAATCATCCTCTCCACTGCTCTTTCCAGAATTTTTCACATGTTGTTTTCTTCATTATTGTGCGGAGAATCTCCTCATTTCTCATCTTATCAGCCCACTTAATCTTCGAAGACCTTTTGTAGCACCGCCCTTCAAAGGGCTAGATTATCTTCTTTTCCACTTTTCATACAGTCCATGATTCGATATCATACCATGCTGTGATCCATACGCACATTTTCAGAAACTGCTTCCTTAGATTAAGGCCTGTGTTTGATATTACTAAACTCTTTTTGGCCAGGAATGGCGTCTTGTTTGCTTTTTATATACTTCATCCACCATACGCTATTTTGCTGTGAAGGTAGCAGAAATCCTTAAATTCATCTAATTGATGGGTCGCAATTTTTAAGTTATCACTAACTTGACTACCGGTAATTCTAATTACTTTTGTATTTCTCCAGTTTACTCTGAATCCGTATTTTGTACTGATTAGACTGTTCATTCCATTCAGCAGCTTCTGTAATTCTTATTTACTATTACTGAGTTTAGCCACGTCATCAGCGAATCGTATAATTGACATCAGTTCACCCTGAATTTTAGTCACACTTCGTTGTTTAGTGCTTTTTATTTTTCATAAACATTGCTTACTTCCTCAATTGCAACGTCAGAAGTGCCTGACTGGTGTGTTTATTTTCCGTCACCTAAAGTGATCGTCTTGTACTAGGGTCACAATTCTCTTTTTCAGTCTTCTTTCACTATTTCTTTCGGTACCTTCTATGCAAGAGTTGTTAAGCCAACTGTGCGATAGTTCTTTCTTCATCCGCCCTTGCGATCTATTGGATTGTGTGGATAACTATTTTCCGAAAAACTCATTGTGTATCTAAAGTCTCATAGATTCTAGACACCAACTTCAGTAGTCATTTGTTTGCCACTTCCGACAATAATTTCAGAAATTCCGAGTGAATATTATTTATTCTTTCTGCCTTTTTGATTTCAGGATTTCTAATCTCCAGTTGGTCCATTAACTCCGCTAACAATCAGACAGCAGATCTTTGCCGCGAGGAATTCCCTGCTTGTGTCACTCATGCGGAGGGAGCACTTCTCTGTTAATATACCCCGCACCACTCTGACAGTAGGTCATGTCTGGGCAGTGCCTGGTGTCCCAATGCTCAGATATGACGGACATACCGTGTGAACAGTATTGGGGTAGGTGTTAGCTAGTTTCAGATGAGCAGTTTCATGATACTGGAAAGCAGTCTCAGGCATCAGTGACTAAGGGAGACATATGGCAATTAGTAGATTAGAAAGGATTGGGAACGACGACGCTCGTTAGGCAGGAAATGGAAATGGGGGACCACAGAACTTCAGAAACATACTGTGATTGTGCATCTACGAGGGCAGTTCAATAAGTAATGCAACACATTTTTTTTCTCGGCCACTTTTGGTTGAAAAAACCGGAAATTTCTTGTGGAATATTTTCAAACATTCCCGCTTCCTCTCGTATAGTTTCATTGACTTCCGACAGGTGGCAGCGCTGTACGGAGCTGTTAAAATGGCGTCTGTAACGGATGTGCGTTGCAAACAACGGGCAGTGATCGAGTTTCATTTGGCGGAAAACCAGGGCATCTCAGATATTAATAGGCGCTTGCAGAATGTCTACGGTGATCTGGCAGTGGACAAAAGCACGGTGAGTCGTTGGGCAAAGCGTGTGTCATGATCGCCGCAAGGTCAAGCAAGACTGTCTGATCTCCCGCGTGCGGGCCGGCCGTGCACAGCTGTGACTCCTGCAATGGCGGAGCGTGCGAACACACTCGTTCGAGATGATCGACGGATCACCATAAAACAACTCAGTGCTCAACTTCACATCTCTATTGGTAGTTCTGTCACAATTGTTCACCAGTTGGGATATTCAAAGGTTTGTTCCCGCTGGGTCCCTCGTTGTCTAACCGAACACCATAAAGAGCAAAGGAGAACCATCTGTGCGGAATTGCTTGCTCGTCATGTGGCTGAGGGTGACAATTTCTAGTCAAAGATTGTTACAGGCGATGAAACATGGGTGCATCACTTCGAACCTGAAACAAAACGGCAAGCAATGGAGTGGCGCCACACCCACTCTCCTACCAAGAAAAAGTTTAAAGCCATACCCTCAGCCGGTAAAGTCATGGATACAGTCTTCTGGGACGCTGAAGGGGTTATTCTGTTCGATGTCCTTCCCTATGGTCAAACGATCAACTCTGAAGTGTATTGTGCTACTCTTCAGAAATTGAAGAAACGACTTCAGCGTGTTCGTAGGCACAAAAATCTGAACGAACTTCTCCTTCTTCATGACAACGCAAGACCTCACACAAGTCTTCGCACCCGAGAGGAGCTCACAAAACTTCAGTGGACTGTTCTTCCTCATGCACCCTACAGCCCCGATCTCGCACCGTCGGATTTCCATATGTTTGGCCCAATGAAGGACGCAATCCGTGGGAGGCACTACGCGGATGATGAAGAAGTTATTGATGCAGTACGACGTTGGCTCCGACATCGACCAGTGGAATGGTACCGTGCAGGCATACAGGCCCTCATTTCAAGGTGGCGTAAGGCCGTAGCATTGAATGGAGATTACGTTGAAAAATAGTGTTGTGTAGCTAAAAGATTGGGGAATAACCTGGTGTATTTCAATGCTGAATAAAACAACCCCTGTTTCAGAAAAAAATGTGTTGCATTACTTATTGAACTGCCCTCGTACATCTACGTGGACACTCCGCAAATCAAACTGAAGTGTCTGGCAGAGGGTTCTTCACAATAAGTCTCTATTATTCCAATCTGGAAGAGCGTGCGAGGAAAACAAACACCTATATCTTTCCGTGTAAGCTCTGGTTTCCCTTATGTTATTGTGATGATCGATTCTCTCCATGCAGATCGGCGCCAACAAAATATTTTCGCATTCGGAGGATGGTACCTGATATTTCGAGAGGAGATTGCGACGCAACGATAAACGCCTTTCTTTTAATGATGACCACCCAAAATCCTGTATCACGTGAGTGACACACTCTCCCCTATTTTGCGATGGTACAAAAAGTGCTGCTCTTCTTTGAACTCCGTCAATCGTATCTGGTAAGGACCCCACACCGCGCAGCATTTCTCTAAAAGATGACGGACAAGCGTGGTGTAGGCAGTCTCTTTAGTAGAGCGGTTGCATCTTCTAAGTGTTCTACCAATAAAATGCAACTTTTGATTTCCTTTCCCAACAACATTTTCTATGTGTCATTCCCAATTTCAATTGTTCGTAATTGTAATTCCTAGGTATTTAGTTGTATTTACGGCCTTGGGGATTGACTGAGTTATCGTGTAACCGAAGTCTCACGAATTCTCTTTAGTACTCATGTGAATGACCTAACTCTTTTCCGTATATCACTTCTCCTTTACTCAATGAATTTCCATTAGTTACCACTAACTGCGACCTCCCTGACGGGAAATGACGAATCCAATCCAATATTCCGTAAACACAAGCCGCTTGCATGGTACAGTGCCAAAAGCCTTTTAGAAATCTAGAAATACGGAATCAGTTTGATATCCCTTGTCAATAGCACTCTAAACTTCGTGTGAGAAAAGAGATACCTGTGTTTCGCAAGAACCGTGTTTTCTGAATCCCTGTTGACGGTGTATCAATCGACCGTTCCCTTCGCGGTAGTTTATAGTGATGGAACACAATATACACTCCAGGAAATTGAAATAAAAACACCGTGATTCATTGACCCAGGAAGGGGAAACTTTATTGACACATTCCTGGGGTCAGATACATCACATGATCACACTGACAGAACCACAGGCACATAGACACAGGCAACAGAGCATGCACAATGTCGGCACTAGTACAGTGTATATCCACCTTTCGCAGCAATGCAGGCTGCTATTCACCCATGGAGACGATCGTAGAGATGCTGGATGTAGTCGTGTGGAACGGCTTGCCATGCCATTTCCACCTGGCGCCTCAGTTGGACCAGCGTTCGTGCTGGACGTGCAGACCGCGTGAGACGACGCTTCATCCAGTCCCAAACATGCTCAATGGGGGACAGATCCGGAGATCTTGCTGGCCAGGGTAGTTGACTTACACCTTGTAGAGCACGTTGGGTGGCACGGGATACATGCGGACGTGCATTGTCCTGTTGGAACAGCAAGTTCCCTTGCCGGTCTAGGAATGGTAGAACGATGGGTTCGATGACGGTTTGGATGTACCGTGCACTATTCAGTGTCCCCTCGACGATCACCAGTGGTGTACGGCCAGTGTAGGAGATCGCTCCCCACACCATGATGCCGGGTGTTGGACCTGTGTGCCTCGGTCGTATGCAGTCCTGATTGTGGCGCTCACCTGCACGGCGCCAAACACGCATACGACCATCATTGGCACCAAGGCAGAAGCGACTCTCATCGCTGAAGACGACACGTCTCCATTCGTCCCTCCATTCACGCCTGTCGCGACACCACTGGAGGCGGGCTGCACGATGTTGGAGCGTGAGCGGAAGACGGCCTAACGGTGTGCGGGACCGTAGCCCAGCTTCATGGAGACGGTTGCGAATGGTCCTCGCCGATACCCCAGTAGCAACAGTGTCCCTAATTTGCTGGGAAGTGGCGGTGCGGTCCGCTACGGCACTGCGTAGGATCCTACGGTCTTGGCGTGCATCCGTGCGTCGCTGCGGTCCGGTCCCAGGTCGACGGGCACATGCACCTTCCGCCGACCACTGGCGACAACATCGATGTACTGTGGAGAACTCACGCCCCACGTGTTGAGCAATTCGGCGGTACGTCCACCCGGCCTCCCGCATGCCCACTATACGCCCTCGCTCAAAGTCCGTCAACTGCACATACGGTTCACGTCCACGCTGTCGCGGCATGCTACCAGTGTTGAAGACTGCGATGGAGCTCCGTATGCCACGGCAAACTGGCTGACACTGACGGCGGCGGTGCACAAATGCTGCGCAGCTAGCGCCATTCGACGGCCAACACCGCGGTTCCTGGTGTGTCCGCTGTGCCGTGCGTGTGATCATTGCTTGTACAGCCCTCTCGCAGTGTCCGGAGCAAGTATGGTGGGTCTGACACACCGGTGTCAATGTGTTCTTTTTTCCATTTCCAGGAGTGTATTTTCCAAAATCCTGATGCATATTCGACGTTAATGATATGGGACATACATAGAGCAAAGCCAACAAAATTTAGCGAGGTCAGGTATTACAGCCGGCCGAAGTGGCCGAGCGGTTCTAGGCGCTACAGTGTGGAACCGCGCGACAGCTACGGTCGCAGGTTCGAATCCTGCCTCGGGCATGGATGCTTGTGATGTCCTTAGGTTAGTTAGGTTTAAGTAGTTCTAAGTTCTAGGGCACTGATGACCTCAGAATTTAAGTTCCATAGTGCTCAGAGCTATTTGAACCATCAGGTATTACATGTAGGGAAAACAGCAAATGTCAAAATTAAGTTTTTGATGACAGAGAGCGACTTGTGGCTGTCCTGAAAAAACATAGGCCCTGGAAATATTTCGTGCATCTTAAGACAGCCAATGCGACTTGGCTGGCGGACGATGGAAGTTGGGTTGCCTGTCTTAAAATGCACGAAATATTTTACGAGACTGTTTCGTTTTGAGCGCCCTGTACTGATGATTTTATGCGTAGAATACATTGCCACCACTCTGAAGTATCCGTGGAAGAATCCCTTTTCTCAAAGTAGCGGTTTATGTTTTTATGGTTAATTTCCAGGAAACAGAAGAGTAACTTGAGTAACTACGACCAGCTTTAAACAGACACAAGAGAGCACAATCTTACAGTCTGCTGCACAATACAGCACATCTGGGTCAGAGTGACAGAGCGACTGGCAGTTAGTCATGAAGACGGGCGATGTCAGCAGTTCACTGTTACCTGCCACCTCAGTAATAGCTATGGAAAATGATTACTAAACTATTTCGTGTGTTTTCCATTAATCTGCTTTTACTGAGTTCGTCTGCTTGATCATTTTTATTGTCACTTTCGTTATTAGCATTTGTGTACTATAAAACAATCAGCACGAAGAAACTCGCCGGCCGGAGTGGCCGTGCTGTTCTAGGCGCTACAGTCTGGAGCGGAGCGACCGCTACGGTCGCAGGTTCGAATCCTGCCCCGGGCGTGGATGAGTGTGATGTCCTTAGGTTAGTTAGGTTTAAGTAGTTCTAGGGGACTGATGACCTCAGATGTTAAGTCCCATTGTGCTCAGAGCCATTTTTTGAACGAAGAAACTAATCGCATGGGGGAAACGATCTCAGCGTGTATGTTAGCAGCCGTAAACTGTCTCGGCGAAGCGGTTTTTTGAGGACGAAGAGAACAGAAGGCACGACTAACCTCGTTCTGTGGTTGATTATAGATACGGTAGGTCTTTTCGCGAGCAGCTAGCACTCATTCTCTTTGTTATTATGTTTAAGCTATAGTAACGTCGGTCGGAAGTTCCTTCAAGATGAAACATCAGAGGGTTAGGATGTGTCGCTATTTATAAGGTAATTTCAATCATAGTTTATAGTAATAATCGTACAGTGCTCATATTACATTTGTAAATTAGCAAAATTGAACTATTTTGCGTTCTCGAGGCACATTATGAGCCGGTATCAGATGTATAAGATGCTTTTTAGCTAATAAAAATACATGGCATCCAGAAACCTCAAACTTTTTTTAAATTTGCACAAAACCATTACAGTCTGGTTTCATTTCAAGAAACACTCCGAGATTCTGTATCCAGCGATTTGTCCATTCAGCGAAAACATGAAATGATGGCATAGTCAGGTGACCCCATTTGGGTTGTTGTTCGTGCAATTGCTATACAGAAGAGTCAAAGATGCCACCTCCACTGACTTGTAAATTTGACTTTCCTACCCATTAATCTCAACTGCGGTGACATACGCTGGTTGTATCTATGATGTGCCATGTAATGGGACCACTTGTGACTACAAACCATGATGCCTAACGCACAACAGGTTTGTGTTGCCTCTCCGGTATCTGTCTAAGAGTCTTTCAAATAAGACGGCACATGGTTGTCCCTAGTGCTTCTCTACTAGTCTTGAGCATGTGCATTGGACGACATGGCTTGTAGTCACAGGTAGCTCCCATTATACATCATAGATACAACCAGCGTATATCATTGGCTGGCTCTGAGCACTATGGGACTTAACTTCTAAGGTCTTAGAACTACTTAAACCTAACTAACCTAAGGACATCACACACATCCATGCCCGAGGCAGGATTCGAACCTGCGACCGTAGCGGCAGCGCGTTTCCAGACTGTAGCTCCTTTAACCGCTTGGCCACCGCGGCCGGCAGCGTATATCATTGCAGTGGAGGTGAATTGGTAGGAAGGTCAGATTTACAAGTCACTGGAGGTGGTTTCTTTGATGCTTCTGTAGAGCCTTATTTCTGTGCAAAATGTGATGACTGCTTCTTTCGAGATTTCCTTTCATTATTTTTTCCAGCGTTCTACCCGTCCAATACGGAGTCTGCTTGTTCAGCATATGGTTCAAAAAATGGCTCTGAGCACTATGGGACTTAACATCTATGGTCATCAGTCCCCTAGAACTTAGAACTACTTAAACCTAACTAACCTAAGGACATCACACACATCCATGCCCGAGGCAGGATTCGAACCTGCGACCGTAGCAGTCGCGCGGCTCCGGACTGAGCGCCTAGAACAGCTAGACCATCGCGGCCGGCTGTTCAGCATATGGCAAACTTTATTTTACTGTTTAGCCTTTTGATTGGATGCCTTCCTGATGCCAGTCGTCAAGGTAACCTAAGGCAGGGAAGTCATGTGCCTCTTCTCCCTGTGTGTCGTGAAGCTTTGTTCTGCGTGTTATCGTATTTCAACTGTTCGCGTATCGTATTGTTAGAGGCGGTATTGCGGACGAGCATAGCTTTCGCCTAAACGAGGAATGAGAAAACTACTTTAGAACCACACTAGCCGTAGTACCAAAAGACGGTAGTTGATCCGCCACTCGGATAGAACCTGGGCCTTGGTCAGCCCCCTATCTCAAAGCGTATGTTCGTGTGGACTCTGAAAGGAAACACCGAGTCGTTGTTCATAAATGATAGAAAATTATGACAAAAATGAAAAATCTATGTAAGGCCCCTTGAATGCGGCTCCAGGGGCTTAACTCCCTGCTTTTCTCACCACAGAACACAGTGCACGTCCCCCACCTTGTTCCCCATCATGTATGTTCACGCTACTAGCCGTGACTCGTATGTGAAATTTGCCCGTTGTCTTACATGGCCACTTCTGCAATGAGATTAACTGCGTAAGGAATAGTTCATTCGCTTCCTAGTGGGCTTACTGGCATTATTAAAATCTTTACAAATTTTTTGTGTTGCAGTTTTGTCGTTCTGAAGACAGCCACTCTCCGAAACAAATTTATGTTTGCCATATAAAGCAGACAAATCGGTTTCGTACCTATCATTATTTTATAGATTTTTCCGTGATCTCCATAAATCGGCCGATTAAGTATCTCAAGTGTTACCCATCTTAAGTTGTTTTATTGTCATTAGTTTTGGTTGGAGAGATATATCCTTCGGGAAAGCTGCTCTTTTAGGCGGCGTGTGTCCATCGTTCTTACGCTTCCTGCCTTTCATATCTCCATCACCGTGGTTTCACATAGTGATGATAAATATAATTAATGTTCTTTTCTTAACATATACCTGGAACTGACTATTTTGATTTAGACAGCGTCTCAAATGCGCACTAGAGACCGCCAAAAACAATTTCTCCCATGTTCTACACTTCTTGTTGTTGTTGGACATAAGGTACTGTTCTGAGCAGCGTTTGTAAATATTTCTCATTCCACACATGTAAGTGCTGTATAATACTGTATACCCATCAGTCAGAAAATTATGACCACCTACCTAATAGCCGGTTTGTCCACTTTTGGCACGTACACTGTCATCGAAAGTATCCGGACACCTAGCTGGAATAGACTTACACGTTCGTGGCGCCCTCCATTGGTAATGATGGAATTCTGTATGGTGCTGGCCCACCCTTAGCCTTGACGAGAGCTTCCACTCTCGCAGGCATACGTTCAATCAGGTGCTCGAAAGTTCCTTGGGGAATGGCAGCGCATTTTTCACGGAGTGCTGCACTGAGGAGAGTATCGTTGTCGGTCGGTGAGGCACAGCACGAAGTCGGCGTTCCAAAACATCCCAAAGATGTTCTATTAGATTCAGGTTATGACTCTGTCCAGGCCAGTCCATTAAAGGGCTGTCATTGTCTTGTAACTACTCCGACACAGGCCGTGTATTAGGAACAGGTGTTCAATCGTGTTGAAAGATGCAGTCGCCATCCTCGAATTGGTCTTCAACAGTGGGAAGCAAGAAAGTGCTTAAAACATCAATGTAGGCCTGCGCTGTGATAGTGTAACACATAACTACAAGGGGTGCAGGCCCCCTAGATGAAAAACACGACCATACCATAACACCACCTCCTTCAAATTGTACTGCTGCCACTACACACACTGGCAGATGATGTTGAGCGGACATTCGCCACATCCACCCTGCCATTGGATCGCCACATTGGGTACCGTCACTCCACTGTTCAATCGTCCGATGTTTACGCTCTTTACACCAAGCGAGACGTCGTTTGGCATTTACTGGCGTGATGTGTGGCCTTTGAGCAGCCGCTCGACCATGAAATCCAAGTTTTCTCACCTCCCGTCTTACTTTCACAGTATTTGCAGTGGATTCTGATGCAATTTGGAATACCTGTGTGATGGCGTGGATAGATGTCTGCCTACTACACATTACAGCCCTCTTTAACTGTCGGCGGACTCTGTTAGTCAACAGACGAGCTCCGCCTGTAAGCATTTGTGCTGTACGTGTCCCTTCACGTTTCCAGTTCACTATCACTTCGGAAACAGTGGACCTAGGGATGTTTAGCAGTGTGGAAACCTCGCGTACAGACGTGTGACACATGTGACACTTAACGACCTGACCAAGTTCGAAGTCCGTAAGTAGGGCGGAGCGCCCTGTTCTGCTCTCTCACGATGTCTAATGACTTTTGCGGTCGCGCATATGGAGTACCTGGCAGTAGGTGGCAGCATAATGCACGTAATATGAAAAAACATATGTTTTGGGGGGTGTCCGGATACTTTTGATCACATGCAGTATAACAGCGGCGATGCATCTTGGTATGGAAGCAGTAAGGCGTTGATAGGTTCAGTGGCACCATATATGCACACGCAAGGGCCTCTAATTCCCGTAAATTCCGGAGAGGGGACCGATAAGCTCTAAAGCCACGTCCAGTCACATCTCAGATGTGTGCTATCGGGTTCAGGTCTGCCGAGCTGGAGGATCAGCAAATCAGCTGGAACTCGCCACTCTCTTCCTCGTACCATTTTATTATACACCTGTCCTTGTGACATGACCCGTTATCTTACTGAAAATTACCACTGATTTTGGGAAACATGATCGCCATGAATGGGTGTAGGTGGTCGACAGCGAGTGTAAGATACTCCTTGACCGTCATGGTGCCTTGCACTAACTCCACTGGACCCATGGATGCCCATGTAAATCTTCCCCTGAGTATAATGGAGACGCCGATAACTTGTCTCCGTCTCACAATACAAGTGTCAAGGAGCTGTTCCCCTGGAAGTCGAGCGATTCGCCCCCTCCATCGCCATGATGAAGAATGTATCGAAATTCATCAGGCCATGCAACGCTCTGCATCTGCACTAGAGATGGGGGATCCGCTCCTGAACTGATTCATAGAGTTGAATCTTTCAAAGGAGTGAACAATCAGTGATTCAGAAAAAACGAACGGTAGCTCCAAACGTTTCCCACGGCACACACAGAGAGAGAGAGAGAGAGAGAGAGAGAGAGAGAGAGAGAGACAGAGCATATCAGCGGCGCCTCTGCTGGTCAGAGCACAGTGCACGCCACACAACACAGCCCGTGCCGGCCTCTGCCCTGCTTCTACCTTGGCTGCCTGCATTGTGCAGTACCCCATTGGATTTTGTGTTTCACATATGCCTTGCCATCTCTGTGCGTCGTCTGCTGCGTGCAGTGTCTGCGCAGCTTAACTTAGCATCGCACTCTATCGGCGATCGTTTCAGTCGCACGTACTGCCCTCTGGGCAGTTGATGTGGGCAGCAGGACAGAGAGCCTCCTAGCGGAGAACATAAGAACTACTTTCAACAACCCGCTCGCAAGAGAATGGACGATTTGTCTCGGAGCGCGTGACTGGTGGCCGTTCACCACTCCCCCCACCCTCGGAACTCGCCCGCTCAACGCTCACCCCACCGTTCTCGACTCTAGCCAGAGCATTGAGCAAAGCAACTCAGGTGTCACTCTGGTCTCTGCGGTCTTAGCTCACGCAGTAATACAGCTCACGGCTCAACCTACTCGACAGCGCCTCTGCAACGGAGTTCGTCTCGACTGGATATTGTTCTTCGTAGTAATACCGCTATGTATATTACATTATTATGTTATGTATACATCATTTGTTTTTATTTTATTTTTATTTGTTTAAACTGATCAGATTAGGTTCCTGACGACTCCTCTTACTATAGGATTTTTATTGTGGACACTCGAATTTACGCTTTAATTACGAGCGAACCAATAAATGTATCGCAAAATGTGATACACCAATATATTCCTTGTTTTATTCTGCGTAAGGCTATATGCAGCACTTTAGTCTTACAGTCAAATTTATATATTTTTTTTCTTATTCTGGTACGGATTTTGCGATTTTAGGCGTCTTCGAAAGGAAACGTTCACTTTAAAAATATATGGCTTGCGATGTATTTGTACGAGGTTAATGAAATTTTAAAACATTATATCCAAATATATTGTTAATGTAAATCTCAAGTTACAACATTTTCCGATCACCCAAAAAACCACGATAGTGCAAAATAAATCAATAATCAAAAACTTTGTCATATCGTGGAAATTTCAATAAACAATACAAAATTCTTACTCATTATCTGTGTTACTTCAAAATAGGATCAAATAAGATCAAAATACAGGTATAGTACTGGAATAAACCAAGTTTAAAGGGCAATGTGCCTTCTATTTATTTTCTATTGTGAATAAGTGGTGAGTCATGAAAAAGAGCTAGTTCATTTCAGGGGGTGAACAGTTCTGATCCGATCTCTGAAAAGAACAGTTTTGCCCATCTCTAATCTGCACGTGCGTTCAGTGGCGATGGTCACATTCCCATTTCAGTTGTAGTTGGCGATCTCCAGGTGTTAACATTGGCACAAGCATGGGTCGTCAATAGAGGAGGGCCACCGTTAGAACTGTTAGGTGCACTGTGTGTTCAAACACACTTTTACTCCACCCAGCATTAAATCCTGATATTAATCATGTCCTGTTTTAGCAGTGTGCCTGACCTACGACGTCCGACATCAGTAATGAGGCTCGGCCGCCCATGCTCACAACATGTGGACGCCGTTTCACCCTGGTTTCCGTGTTGGAGATACTCACCTCAGCACTCCTCGAACACTCGACAGGACGTGCAGTTTTCGAAGTGTTCGTGCTGAACCTCCGTGCCATGAAAGCCTGCAGTCGGTCGAACTCAGACAGATCGTGCACCTTCCCCATTGTACATAGGGACAGCACGCTCACTGATACTACATGAAGAGTGCGTTTGTCTCACTAGCAGTCATTTCACGCCAGCTGACGCTGCTGTCGTCGGTATGGCTTTATGTCGGTAGCAGGTAGGGGGTCATAATATTCTGGCTGATCGCTGTATTGTTACGTAAAATCCGTCTTGATTGCAAAAAAAAATTTTTTTTATTATTCATATGACCGGTTTCGGTTCATTCAAAACCATCTTCAGATCTCATATTATAGTTACAGGAGTAACCCCTCCAAATCCAGCAACTTTCACATGCTACGTCACATGACGTAGCATGTGAAAGTTGCTGGATTTGGACGGATTACTCCTGTACCTAAAATATCAGATCTGAAGATGGTTTTGAATGAACCGAAACCGGTCATATGAATAATTTTAAAAAAATTTGCAATCAAGACGGATTTTAAGTAACATTATAAAATCACTGATTGCTGTTATCCCATAAGACATTATGTCTGTTTTTGCAAAATGATTGCTGTATATTAAAGCTACTTTTAATTAGTCTGGTATACTATCTTATGGTGAGTAAAATTCTGCATATTTTTATAACTTTCTATATGAGATGTGGACAGCGGAGCCATAGTTCGTAGGTTGTTCATCATCAAACAGAAATAGATCTTTTGTCAAGCAACGTGTTGTACTTTACAAATGCACTAAGGTTCACTACTGTCTTCACAGTTTTAGCTGTCTTGAAGCCAGAAATTTTTAATAGATTTCTATAGCTTCTATCTCAAAATGGGCTACGGCCTTGCTGCAGTGGATACACCGAAGTTAAGTGCTGTCGGGCGTGGCCGACGTTTGGATGGGTGACCATCTGGGCCGCCATGCGCTGTTGCCATTTTTCTGGGTGCACTCAGCCTCGTGATGCTAATTGAGGAGCTACTCGACCTAATAGTAGCGGCTCCGGTCAGAGAAAACTGTCATAACGACCGGGAGAGCGGTGCGCTGACGACACGCCCCTCCTATCTGCATCCTCAACTGAGGATGATACGGCGGTCGGATGGTCCCAATGGGCCACTTGTGGCATCAAGACGGAATGCTTAATCTCAAAATGTATTTGACTTGTACCTTTGATAATACTTCTGCTTAATTTGAATTCACGTGCTGATTATTGGTGTGTAGTAGAATAATAACCTAACAAATCTGCTGTATCCAACTTAAGGCAATCTGGCCTACTACCATTGCAAGTAGTCCTTAATATCGTAGACACTGTGAGTGGGACAGAGTTCAAGTTCGAGATGTTCAATTGGAAACAGATCTGCCATATTGCTGGCCACACGAATCCATCAGTATCATGCGAGCAGGTTTTGTACTTTGGGATCTGCAGTGCGAAATATGTCTTGTATTGTCATGATAACGATAATGCTACACCAGTTACACTGCCCTTTGTATGAGTTTTATTGCGTAAATCACAATGAGCTCATTTCGGCATACTGCTAACGTACACCATTCGACAAAGATATAACACCAAGAACATGTCAGAATTCGTAAACCATATGAAAATTATTACGTAGAAAATAAAAACGATATATGATAATCGCAACACAGACCAGACGAAATTTCAGGCAGAAAACGTAATCAGAACCAACCAACCTATCAAAATAATCGAAACATAACCGAATTTCCACACGTCACCTATTTGTAGCGGTAACCACGCAAAGATGTAATACTACTGATCCACTATCATCCAAGCTCTCAAAAGCGAAAATTAAGCACGAAAACGAACTACTGTATATCTAAAAATCAAATATAACAGAACTATATGAGAAGGAACAGGTGAAGATGCAGGATGTCCGTGACGTATAGTTATGTTGTCAGAGGTCCTTCAACCAGTATCAGAGGTGACCTTGTAAAGTACCAATTATTTGCAGGTAAGAACTCACTTTACTTTATTTCCAGTTTTGCTACTTCACATACGTGAAGTGAATGTATCAGCGCTGCAGTACGT
Source organism: Schistocerca cancellata (assembly GCF_023864275.1). Classification (NCBI taxonomy): domain Eukaryota; kingdom Metazoa; phylum Arthropoda; class Insecta; order Orthoptera; family Acrididae; genus Schistocerca; species Schistocerca cancellata. The sequence continues at coordinate 59,049,161 of NC_064626.1, read as the reverse complement.
ACCGAGTTAGCAGCGAGGGTTAGGTTCCCACACTGGACAGTAGAGGCTGCTGTCCATCTGGCTCTTCCAGAGCCAGTGCGATTACACGCCGATGAAGAAATCGCCCGTGACATCAGCAAAGAGGTATGTGGGGAAAGTACATTTATTCTGACCCGAATCGAGAAACTGTTATTATTAAGTATTTGCTAAAAAAAATGTGGTCTTTTTGCCACTCAGACATTAGGAGTATATGGGTCATGAATAATATCTTTTACTAATTTTACAATTTTAATAAATAAATGAATAAATTTGAGGTAACCAAAGATGTACATCTTATATCAACTCTACAGACCTTATGCTCAAGTTACAGACAGTGCTCCACAGTCGGCAGTCGTCGACAGGGTGCCTTTCGTACTACTCATGCGTTGGGCCATGCTCTCTTACCATTAGAGATTAGCTTATAATCAGTGTGAACAAGTTCATTTTACGGTGGTTGTTAAGTAAACGCACCGTAGCTACATCCCGTGTAAAAATTATTAGCACAAAAAACTTATTACCGCTTCTTCACGTAAAGCATAGACAGCAGTATTGCACTTTCAGAACTCGACGGCGTTGCTGCGGCTCTGCAGTGGGACGTAACACTAAGAGAGCATCTCCACGTATCAGGTAGGAAGAATTCCTACGCGGCGGCTCACTAAGTCAGTTCAAGGACGGATGGCAAAGTGTGGCCAGATACAATGTACGCCCCTTATATCACCATCTATGGAATCGCCAGCTAAGCTGAGACATTTCTAGATTTTTGGTACGAGTGGGGGTTCTTGCAACCTGAAGAGATACCTGATGGCTCCCCACTCCGATACATCAGGAGTGACATCACTGTTTCTCTCCACAACATTGGATGAACTGCACTTCACTCCAAGTCGCCACCATACTCGCCCACGCTGAATATCCGGCACAGTGCTGAACTGCAATTCGTAGCTGGACACAGTGCGACGGCATTCATCAGCAGTGCGTACTTCCTGGTCACAGCACCATTCCAAATGCAGCCGTTTGTATCGTGGTACTAACGGTGGTCTTCACGTGGGATGGTAATTCCCTAGTTCGCCCACCTCTTGTCTCCAGCCACTGGTGTAGGATGACGCGGAATGTTGAGGGAGTTCATTTGTCTTTGTGGGCAGCTTTCGCAGACCTGAGTGGGTCAGGTGTACTCGGCACGTGGTACGGAGACTCTCCCTTGTGGTTGTCAGACGTGGTCGCCTGGAAATTTGACGACGATTAATACTGCTCTCACACTCCCAGGTGATCCAGTATCGGACCATTGTCGCAACCGAATGCCTCACGGACCTAGATATTGCACGATTTGATCACCCCTTCAAAAAGAGACTCACGATAAGGCCCCGTTCAAACTATGTCAGGTGTTTACAACGCTGTGTCACATGAGTATGCAATATCTCCGTCTTGTTGATAGTCATTACTCAGCATCTGTCGGTGTTCACGCCCCTTATGAATCTTACGAGGCCTGGTAACAACACTACCCATGAACTGCTCTAACGCCCTCTGCTGGCCATTCTTCCTGTCAAAGAGCTCTAATTCCTTACACGCCATCCTCCTCCCCCTCCAGTGGTGGGTACGTGTACGAAGTTACATTAACGCCAGACCCTCTGGGTATTTCATGTTTTTGCTTCATGCAGCGTGCACCACACCCAGACCAAGATGAAACAAGTTATGGAAGAGGAAAATAACTATGAACAACAGGATTTTTATATTTATGTATGTTTGCAGGAGGGGATATTCAGAGGCCAAATAAGTGTTAAAATTCATGGTGGAACCTTCAAGTGTTATTTATTTTGCGCAATGCGCTACTAGTTACGGTCAGTGACCAGTATCAAGCTTAGCCTGAAACGAATAAATCAAACAATTAGAGACTGCGCAGTTTACAAGGAGCTATGAGGTAAGAAAGTATTTCACTAACAGTCATAAACGGCAGGGAAGTAATTTAAACAAAAGTAATTTGCTGTTTTAAGCTCACCATAGTATGTAAAAAGTTTTCACAATAATAACTGTGTGCGATAATTCCGTCAAGAAGCAAGTCTGCATCGACAGCCAGTAACACACTGACCTATCAAACTAGGCCAAACAGTCAAGGATACAGCGAAAGACAATGCCTTGTCAGAGATGATACTGTAGTATATGCTAGCGACTGCAATATCAGTTTACTAAGAGGTACTTCATAATGTCTGGTTCCAAGTAAACGTTATACATTAGTGAGCTAGAACGTGAAATTACATACATACAAACGTAATCCATCAAGAAATGCTACATTTACGACCTTTGTAATCTGAAACAGATCGTAGCTGCCGAAAATAAATCAGCTTAAACCATAGAACGCCATACACATTCATGCGCCTTTTAGCAAATTGATAATGCAATTGCTAGCATGTACTGTAGTCCTATCTCTGATATCACATTGTCTTTGACTGTATCATTGACTGTTTGGCCTAGTTATATCTGCGACTGTGTTACTAGCTGCCGGCGGAGTGGCAGAGCGGTTCTAGGCGCTTCAGTCTGGAACCGCGCGACCGCTACGGTCGCAGTTTCGAAGACTGCCTCGGGCATGGATGTGTGTGATGCCCTTAGGTTAGTTAGGTTTAAGTAGTTCTAAGTTCTAGGGGAATGATGACCTCAGAAGTTAAGTCCCATAGCGCTCAGATCCATTTTGTGCTAGCTGTCGATGTGGACTTGCTTCTTGACGAAATTTTATTAATGTGAAAAATGTCTTATATACTATAGTGAGCTTTAAAGAGCAAATTGTTTTTGTTTACATTATGGTATAGCTTTCCTGCCGTGTATGCCAGTAAGTGAAATACTATTTAACATCATAGTTCCATGTAAACTGTGTAACCTCTAACGGTTTGATTTATTCATTATGGCTAAGCTTGATAACGGCCATTGACTGAAATTAGTAGCGAATTGTGCAAAATAAATGACAACTGAAGGCTTAACGACGAAATTTAAAAATATTTGAAGTAATTTAGTGGCTATTAGTATTTTCACAGCAGTGTGTTTCAGGTTCCTCTATTCCCCAAATTTTCTCTTTTCCATTTCTCGATATGTAATTTCTGAAAGCAAATTCCTTTCAACATTGACAAAGTACGTGCAACATGGACACAGCTGTATTCCAGTTTTCTGTAATTTTTCAGTCTTCTTTTACAAATTTTACGAATAGTGATATTGTAATTGAAGGCAGATCCCAATCTTACTCAGTTTTTAGGTTTTAACTAAATCCTTCACGTTCTGTCGGACCACGTGAGTTCAAATGGCTCAAGCACTATGTGACTCAACTGCTGTGGTCATCAGTCCCCTAGAACTTAGAACTACTTAAACTTAACCAACCTAAGGACGTCACACACACCCATGCCCGAGGCAGGATTCGAACCTGCGACCGTAGCAGCAGCGCGGCCGGGGGACCACGTGAGTAAAACCTCTTTCATCACTGTACGGGAAACAATGCAATTCGCTGAAAGCTAATGAGAAAACAGCAACACCAAGAACGACGTCTGAAATTAAACTAAGAGACTCTTAAATAATTTTACTATTGTATGCTGTAAAAAAAGTAAAACTGTTATCAGCCTGAATATTGATTTGACCAGCATAGTCCTTTACTACACATGATCCTAAGAAGGTTACCTTCATCCACGCTTTGAATTGAGTTGCACAAGCCTGTTACACAGCAGGGTTTCCCAAAGTGACAATAAGTGATTCACGAAAAACTATTAATTGCATAACGTTCTTTTCGACACATAGATGATACTAATTATTTTTTTAAGTTTTATTATGATTTAAAATTGAAGTCATAATGGGATAAATCAAGCTTATCTCATATTTTAAAAAAATGCTATTACCCTCCAAAATAAATATGGTTTTCCACAGAGTACTAGGATTCTCACAGTGTGCTGCCAGAGGAAAAGTTTTAGAAACCCTGTTATAGAGGATATAGTACTTAACGAGGACTCCGGATTACGGTGCATCCTGGCAACTTCCGAATAACCTATCATTGCTACACGTCAAAGAAACGATGCGTTACATGGAAATCATAAGACATAGGAGGGTTAGATCTCTAGGACTTTTGGGTCTGTAGTGTGGTTGCCTACCAATGCGTCTCTGAGACACGTGACAACAATACACACAATAAATAATACGTTCGAGTGCAAAGTGCAAACCACTGCCAGGGATTCCTGTGCATAAAACCGGAGCACTGCCAAGAACCCATTCAACTTGGACTTGTTAATTTAGGAGCCTTCACACTAATTTCTCAGTTCAGCTGCAAAAATTATTGAAAATGAAGCCTGCAAAACAGTTCTAAAAAGCCTGTACGATAGTTCAACAAAAGTACTTTAAGTGCAAATAATTTGTAGTGTAGAGTCAGTGACTGAATGTGGCAGGTTTATTTAAATGAGTCCATATTTTTGAACAAAACCTTCGTGTTGAATCGTCAGTTTTATACGACACATCATCTCCCACTATGTGGATGATAACTTAGGGCTTAGGCGACTGGAGATGTGGAAAAACAGTGTCCTAGTAAATTGAAACAAAGCCGTAATATTTTGTTTTCAAAGCACTAACCACCCGTCTTCGCGGTTGCACGACTACTTCAATGAAGATATTTCCCGTCCCTCTCATTATTAATGGCAAGGTAGCCCGTAGATCGAGTTATGTGGGACACATCTCTCACACTGACCAGTGTAAGGGAAACAGAGTTTACTCATCAGTTAAGTCAGAAACGGATTTCTGTTTAAGTGATACAAATAAAGGAATTAAGCAAAATTGTTTAATTGTGAAGCAAAGTACTCAAGCGGAGTAACCTTTCGTGATGGCAAACTGTTATTTGTTTTTAACTTCTTACATTTGGGGTATCTTACAAACACCCGGTGGCAAATGTTACATCCCCACAAATATGTCACACAGTGCAGCATCAATAACGCAAACGTATGCCAGATATTAGGAATTGGTGCCTATGCAAGAATCTGCAAAAGACTCATAATATACAGCAATTTTCTTGAGTAAAGTGTCGCAGTGTGACTAGTTACACGAAATTTTCTTGCGGAAGATTTCTTTACGTTATGCGACCAGCTCGTTCGTCCTACTTTTTGAATCTACGAGACGCGCAGCTTCAGCATCCTGTAGTAAAGAACCTTAAGAAACTTTAGTTTACGGGGGTAAGTCCTGGGGTCACGCGGAAAACTGCTGCGACTATATTTCTTGTGGGAGGTTCCTTGCTGTTCGTATCTCAATAGACAGCTTTTTACCGCCACATAAAACCAGTCCGCAGTTAAGTTGTCAGACGAAATACACGAGAGATCATCCTTACTGAGCAGACTGGCCGCGTGCCCAATTCACTTCATCAGATGGGGTTTCTCTGCAAATTTTTGTAATTATGGGTGCCACAAACAGTCAGGACATTAGAAAAGATTGTTTTACTGGTCTGACGGTAGAGCCAGAATGCTTGTACCTGACGTTTTACACTTCCGCTCCCGTAGAAACGCTACCATGTTCTTTCTTCTCGATGAAAGAATTCTAAGCTTCGCTTTTTAAACAGCTCTTCCAAATTTACAATTAACATTGGCTATTCATAAGCTTCTTCATTATGGATGCTTCCGTGCTGAAGCTGCACTTTATCTGATTTATTTTTCGAAAATATCCACCAGCTGATGCTGCACATACGACTTAGTTTTGCTAAAAGAAGCCACGGATGCTTTAGTATACTATCTTAGTCTGTCTAAACTCATATTCTGTATATAATGATGTCCCGACACGTTGCATACTTAAAGAAAATTGAATCATTTCTATAAGGCATTTAAAATATCCTGCAATCATCTTACTTTCGTAATCATGTTATCTGTTTCTCTAGTCTGCCCTGATAGCCGAGTGGTCAGCGCGGCGGTCTGTCACGCCAAGGGGTCCGGGTTCGAGTCCCGCCTTCAATCTCTCTGACGAGGCTTCCCCCATGACAAGACCTGCCGTAAGGCAGAACAGAAAATTTTAAGTGTTTCTCTAGTATTGTACTACTGATTCGGAAGATCTTGCTGTTTAGATTTTACAGTTCGTTGTTTGACGTGAGAATTTATTGTACTTTAGTTAACTGTGGCGATCATGTAGTCTTGCCATTCATGTAGTTATCGTTACTCCGACACCTTCCGCCCGGGTTCCCGGGTTCGATTCCCGGCGGGGTCAGAGATTTTCTCTGCCTCGTGATGACTGGGTGTTGTGTGCTGTCCTTAGGTTAGTTAGGTTTAAGTAGTTCTAAGTTCTAGGGGACTGATGACCATAGATGTTAAGTCCCATAGTGCTCAGAGCCATTTGAACCGACACCTTCCACCCAATTTACGCTTGCTGTCTGTATTCTCTTTAAGAGAACTGTGTTGGTCGTGTGGATATGAACTTGTCCTACTTAGCTACACACTTAAATTTTGAGGCAAGTTTACTCCTGTTTTGTTTATGTGGATCTGAAGGACTTCCATTTCTTCGACGAGATGGGACAGTTTGCTTGTTCGTGTCACTGACGTGTCGTCATCAGTCTTGTATCTCTCTGTGTCACAGTCTCCGTTTTCCCTATTTTTCTAAAAAAAAAATGGTTCCCAGTATCTCACCGTTATTCCTTGTTCGAATTAGAAATTTGAAAATTTGTGGTAAGGTCTTACGGGACGAAACTGCTTAGGCCATCGGTCCCTAAGCTTACGTACTACTTAATCTAACTTGAGATACCTGACGCTAAGGACAACACACACACTCATGCCCGAGGGAGGACTCGATCCTCCGACAGGGGGAGCCGAGCGCACCGTGACAAAGCGCCCATGACCGCACGGCTATCCCGCACATCTTGTTCGAAATATTCACGTTTTCGCTGCCTGTGTGGTCTGCATTCTTCTTCTTGTGTATCTAACTTGCGAACGGCTGTTATCTAATTGACTTTACCTGAGTGCAAAGCTGTTATACTCCGTTACTAATATCCTGAAAATATTCCCTTCTCGACCGAAATTCTGACACTTGAAAGAACAAAAACGCGATCTGACCGCTGTTTATCAAGTATTATGTTGTAAGCACATTTTTCAAGCTCATCGGATCACTTTTAAACCAATTTGTTGTTATTTTTAGTATTTGAAACTGTGTGTGTGCTAAAATCTCTCTCTAGGAAATTCAAAGTAAGTGTTTTTAAATTCAGATTACGGTGTCTGATCTATTGTCATGCCTGACCTAGTATCACCATCACTAAACTAGTTTCAAAGAAGAAAATAATTGCGCAAGTTAGTTTTAATGCGTGTCATATCGATTAATCAGTCACACAGAATGGTTAACAGCTACTGACAACTATGCACCGTTATAAAAACGCATCTGTTGAATTTACATGCAATTTTCTTAATGAAAACGGGTCGTACTGCTCTCATAAGACGTTCGTTTAGGTACTACAACAGATTATTACCGTGCAACAAATAACAGCTGAAATAAATGACTGAGCGGCATTTTGCCCTTTTAACAAATTAAACTTACTGTTTTTTTTTAATGATAATCACTGTTCACGAAATGGTACAAGGCGTGACAGTGCAACTTTTTACCTAACACGTTTTTTCGTCTAAGCAGTGACGAGGACGTTCAGGCAAATGTTTCGCAGGTAGGTAAAAGGCTATTTTGCAATTAAGCTGAAACTTTTTTATAACACAGAAAATCCTCGAATTAACATGAACTATTACGCAGCATTATATTTCTCAGCATTGTCATAACCGTACTGAATACTGTCTGTTAAAACAGGACTGCTACGGTCGCAGGTTCGAATCCTGCCTCGGGCATGGATGTGTGTGATGTCCTTAGGTTAGTTAGGTTTAAGTAGTTCTAAGTTCTAGGGGACTGATGACCACAGATGTTAAGTCCCATTGTGCTCAGGGCCATTTGAACCATTTTTTTGTTAAAACAGACACTTTTAACAAGACTAAAATTTATTCTGTTTGTTTTCTGATTTTGTCTGTGTCATTATTTCCGAACCTGCTTCAAGCATTGTTATAGCTATCACACACGTTGCCTCTGCATGGTCTATTGCACCACAATTGCAGCATGTCTGCAGTTGCCAACCATAATTCGCCATCAGTCTAAGACCGTGTACAACGATTCATTATGTTAGGTGATCTAAGAAATCGCTTTTAATTTTCAGTAATATATAATCTATTTACGGTTGCTGCTGCAGCCATGTTTAAAGTTATGACTGATTTTAATGTTTACGACTTCAGTGCTTTTATGAATTTATTTAGTATTCGCACGTTTTTCACTTTGTTTTTTAGAATTTTGTGAAGTTATTCATAGCTATACATTTTTTGTAGCGTCCAGAATGAATGCTCACCAAAGTCCTCAGACACAAGTATACATGTCTTATAGTGACATCTATAATTTCAGAAGTTGACTGAATAAATTCAACCGCACTAATCATACTGTTTGTATAATTTTCTCGCACGTTTTGACAGCTTTGAATTTTAAGTACAATCCACGTGCGACAAAATCGTACTGCGAGCAAAATATGTCTGACTTTTTTCAATTTTATCACAATGTGTAGCCACTTACAAGTTCCGGAGACTTTGGTTCTTTTAAATCCAAATTGGAATGCACATTTCAATGAAGGTAACCTAACCATCCGCCTCAGTCGTACATTAAACAACAAATGTATCCACTAAGTTACTAGTCTAAACCGCATTAGGAGCAGCGCTCCGCGTAAGCATTGGCGCTCCAGTCTGCACTCAACATCGGACTGGACGAGATTTCACAGCTGAGCTACCCAGGCATCCTCCTCCTCACAGCTGCAATAGGAAGTGATGTACTGGCAGAATTTCAGAACAACGCCAACTGCCCTGCACAGTCACATCATAGAAAGAACTTTCGTTTTAACCTGTTACTTACTTCGTCATATGTCAAGTGTTATTCGAATGTTACTTTACCAGAAATCAGTCAAATAATTCATATTTAAATATTTTACATATTTCGGTACGTGTTACGTGTGATTGGGTTCTGACGTTACCAGCAAAACTCCTCACCCTAGATTCTAAAATGTAAGTACCAATTATAAAACCTCTTCATATGTTTGACTGCAAAAGCGTCAGTGTGTTAAATATTTGACGTTAAGCGTGCAAAGTATTTCTAGTTGTAGACGCAAAATCGCAATTGTGTTTGTGTTATTGCTTTCGGATTATTCACCCACAGGCTAATGAAAAATTCAAAATCAAAACTGGTAAGCTAAAAAAGTGTGACCCGTTTAAACACTGCTGAAAAAAAAGCAACATCATCAAAGGGAAGCACATTTTACTGAAAAATGACGTGACAGGTTGCTCATTATTGTAGAAGTACATGATAACAAATTCAGAGCAAAAGAAACACACGTGTCTCAGTATAAGGTGCTCTAATGGCTCCCCGTCTGCCGGCAACGCACACGTGTACTTCAGCATTCAATAAATCGTAAAGCTGTGAAATGGCATCTCACGACGTATTGTCCGAAGCATCCTGCACCTTTCATTGTAATCTGGCACTGTTTCTTCAACATGTCGCATACGTGTTCGATAGACGAGAGAACTGGTGATCTTACTGGCCAGGACAGCTGTTGTGGCACACCACGAGCGGAATTTTGGGTCGCAGCAGCATTATATGAACGTGCATTGTCTTGCTGGAAAAGCACATTGCCTTCCTGTCAAGGAAACTACTGTACCATCTGGATAACAACATGTACAATGTATCTGGTACTGGTCACTTTACCCTGGAGAGACACCAGATGTGTCCGCGAATTGTAACTAATGGTTCCCACACCACGGAGCCTGGGTTGGCATTTGCGTGCAGTAGAAGCATGCATTCCGGACTAGGCACTCCGCCAGTACACATGTACGGCCATCACTCGCATACAGACGGAGCGTCATTACATTCAGCAGTCGACTGTTCCAGACACCAGAGTAGCCGTTCTTGGTCGTGTCGTGATGTGAGTGGTATCCCTTGCACGGGCACACGTGATGTTAATACTGCTCAAGAAGGTTTGCCGGCCACTGTGGCCGAGCGGTTCTAGGTGCTTCAGTCTGGAACCTGGCGACCGCTACGGCCGCAGGATCGAATCCTGCCTCGGGCATGGATGTGTGTGATGTCCTTAGGTTAGATTTAAGTAGTTCTATGTTCTAGGGGACTGATGACCTCAGATGTTAAGTCCCATAGTGCTCAGAGCCCTATGAACCATTTGGTCTGAGCAGAAGGTTTACAATGTTCCTCAGTGACACTAGCAGATGCGACATGTGCCCGTATTTATTCGTTGGACGATGTTCGGTCGGCCACCATTGCTCGCGTAATGTGTCGATCTTGACTTTTGTCTGTACTGCGGGAACGTCCAGGACGCAATCTAGGGGTGTGGGAAAGTGAAACACTGAACATGGCTGCTAAGGATCAGTGACCGTGTCAGAATTATATTAGAACAAATAAGCCCTCGGTCACAAATAGTAAGTCAAAATTGAACAGGTTTCGACGCTATTATGAGCGTCGTCTTCAGAAGTAGACTAACTATTCTAAAACATATTAGATATACACTCCTGGAAATTGAAATAAGAACACCGTGAATTCATTGTCCCAGGAAGGGGAGACTTTATTGACACATTCCTGGGGTCAGATACATCACATGATCACACTGACAGAACCACAGACACATAGACACAGGCAACAGAGCATGCACAATGTCGGCACTAGTACAGTGTATATCCACCTTTCGCAGCAATGCAGGCTGCTATTCGCCCATGGAGACGATCGTAGAGATGCCGGATGTAGTCCTGTGGAACGGCTTGCCATGCCATTTCCACCTGGCGCCTCAGTTGGACCAGCGTTCGTGCTGGACGTGCAGACCGCGTGAGACGACGCTTCATCCAGTCCCAAACATGCTCAATGGGGGACAGATCCGGAGATCTTGCTGGTCAGGGTAGTTGACTTACACGTTCTAGAGCATGTTGGGTGGCACGGGATACATGCGGACGTGCATTGTCCTGTTGGAACAGCAAGTTCCCTTGCCGGTCTAGGAATGGTAGAACGATGGGTTCGATGACGGTTTGGATGTACCGTGCACTATTCAGTGTCCCCTCGACGATCACCAGTGGTGTACGGCCAGTGTAGGAGATCGCTCCCCACACCATGATGCCGGGTGTTGGCCCTGTGTGCCTCGGTCGTATGCAGTCCTGATTGTGGCGCTCACCTGCACGGCGCCAAACACGCATACGACCATCATTGGCACCAAGGCAGAAGCGACTCTCATCGCTGAAGACGACACGTCTCCATTCGTCCCTCCATTCACGCCTGTCGCGACACCACTGGAGGCGGGCTGCACGATGTTGGGGCGTGAGCGGAAGACGGCCTAACGGTGTGCGGGACCGTAGCCCAGCTTCATGGAGACGGTTGCGAATGGTCCTCGCCGATACCCTAGGAGCAACAGTGTCCCTAATGTGCTGGGAAGTGGCGGTGCGGTCCCCTACGGCACTGCGTAGGATCCTACGGTCTTGGCGTGCATCCGTGCGTCGCTGCGGTCCGGTCCCAGGTCGACGGGCACGTGCACCTTCCGCCGACCACTGGCGACAACATCGATGTACTGTGGAGACCTCACGCCCCACGTGTTGAGCAATTCGGCGGTACGTCCAGCCGGCCTCCCGCTTGCCCACTATAAGCCCTCGCTCAAAGTCCGTCAACTGCACATACGGTTCACGTCCACGCTGTCGCGGCATCCTACCAGTGTTAAAGACTGCGATGGAGCTCCGTATGCCACGGCAAACTGGCTGACACTGACGGCGGCGGTGCACAAATGCTGCGCAGCTAGCGCCATTCGACGGCCAACACCGCGGTTCCTGGTGTGTCCGCTGTGCCGTGCGTGTGATCATTGCTTGTACAGCCCTCTCGCAGTGTCCGGAGCAAGTATGGTGGGTCTGACACACCGGTGTCAATGTGTTCTTTTTTCCATTTCCAGGAGTGTACATTGATAAAAACTTCAATTTTATTAATGTATCATATATCTAATATGTTTTAGAACACTTTGTCTAATTCTGAAGACGACGCTCATTGTAGCGTCGAAACATGGCCAATTTTGACTTAATATTTGTGACCGAGGGCTTATTTGTTCTAATATAAGTGTGGGAAAGTTCCACAGTCCAGCACTGGAAGTTGCGACTCAGTGTTGATACTTTTTGCCCAACACGAGCAGGAACCAGTCGCTATGTCCATCCAGCGTCTCACACTCTGCCAGTGTGACCCCGTTCGCTTGGCTGTAGTTCTTCAGCAGGAAGACGTGTATTCGTCAGTAGTTTATAGTCGTACCCTAAAATGAATGTTTCAAACATTGGTCACCTCTAAACTGAGGACAGTTACTAACTGCAGAGAGAAATCAGAGAGAGCCCGGAAAGGCCTCGTGAGCGCCATCTGAGGACAGATGGGCATGAAAAATGAATCACTGACATTACAACCCATCAGTATGCACCTGTCACACACTGGTTCCACTGATCACTGTCCTTCATGGTTCCGCTTTTTATTCTGGCACTGTATAATCACTTAAGACATTCAGCAAATAGTGCACCATTTCTTTTAAGTAATCAAAGTGTTACAAATATTTACTATCAAAAACAGTCTCGATCACAGTTGATTCATTACGGTGACCGGCAGAAGGAGGTCCTTACTCATTGGTCTGAAGATGACCACAGTAGTGGTCGAAACCGGTCACCGTAATATACAAATTGTGATCAAGACTGATTTTGATAGTAAAAATTTCTTTTAAGCTTTAATATTTTTACTATGTGCTTATGGTCCCTGTCGAATGACGAATCATATTTATGATTCGCCTTGATAATAGCATTGCAACGTCCTTGCCGCAGTGAACACACCGGTTCCCGTCATATCACCGACGTTAAGCACTGTCAGGCGTGGCTGGCACTTGGATGGGTGACCATCCGGGCCGCCATGTGCTGTTGCCATTTTTCGGGGTGCACTCAGCCTTGTGATGCCAACTGAGAAACTAGGCGACCGAATAGTAGCAGCTCCGGTCAAAGAAAACCATCATAACGACCGGGAGAGCGGTGTGCTGACCACAGGCCCCTGTTACCCACATCCTCAGATGAGGATGAGACGGCGGTCGAATGGTGTCGATGGGCCACTTGTGGCCTGAACACAGAGAGCTTTTTTTTCTAACAGCCCATGTAACTTACATTCTTTCGCTATGTGCTTTATTCCTTTCTTCTGAGCACTTGGTCCCTGATCTTGTAGAGGTCTTTGGCTTTACTACCCATCTATTTATCTTCTGACGGTAAAGTTTCCTGTCTATTATGTCCGAAGTTCCTATCTGTGACTTCTTAGATCCATGGAATATTCTTCAGTTTTGCAGTGTATGTCAAAATCTTGTGAGTTAGTCTCGAAGAAGTGAGTATATGAATGTGTCCGTAGAATTTCAGCCTTCGTTTCCTGATATCTTCGACAAGGTTGGACACTTCTTCTGTTGCTTTGCGCGGTACGAGTCTATACCCGTCTTCTGTTTCATCTGGTCCCAGCATTTTCCTCATGAACTTTCTTTCCTCCTCCAAGATGTTCTCCAGATGGCCTTTTCTATTAAGTACCAAGGTACAAGCTTTAATTTTAATTATATAAGCATTTATAGTGTGTCTTCAGGGAAAAGTTGTGGCAGGCTCCTGCGGAGTTCTGTGTCGCACCACATTTCACGGTACTGAATTGACGCATGGTGCAGGGAATGGCAATTGAATCTCAATGTAGACAAGTGTAATGTGCTGCGAATACACAGAAAGATAGATCCTTTATCATTTAGCTACAAAATAGCAGGTCAGCAACTGGAAGCAGTTAATACCATAAATTATCTGGGAGTACGCATTAGGAGTGATTTAAAATGGAATGATCATATAATGTTGATCGTCGGTAAAGCAAATGCCAGACTGAGATTCATAGGAAGAATCTTAAGGAAATGCAATCCGAAAACAAAGGAAGTAGGTTACAGTACGCTTGTTCGCCCACTGCTTGAATACTGCTCAGCAGTGTGGGATCCGTACCAGATAGGGTTGATAGAAGATATAGAGAAGATCCAACGGAGAGCAGCGCGCTTCGTTACAGGATCATTTAGTAATCGCGAAAGCGTTACGGAGATGACAGATAAACTCCAGTGGAAGACTCTGCAGGAGAGACGCTCAGTAGCTCGGTACGGGCTTTTGTCAAAGTTTCGAGAACATACCTTCACCGAAGAGTCAAGCAGTATATTGGTCCCTCCTACGTATATCTCGCGAAGAGACCATGAGGATAAAATCAGAGAGATTAGAGCCCACACAGAGGCATACCGACAATCCTTCTTTCCACGAACAATACGAGACTGGAATAGAAGGGAGAACCGATAGAGGTACTCAAGGTACCCTCCGCCACACACCGTCAGGTGGCTTGCGGAGTATGGATGTAGATGTAGATGTAGATGTACTGATCCGAAGTCTGTACAATATTCACGCCGGAGCTGTGAAGACAAGTGCCGGCACATCTGACTTCTGCAAAGATGTCAGACAGTGCTGTGTTCTATCCCGCCCATCTGTATAACGTCTGTGCAGAATATGTCATCAGTAATGAAGTTTATAGCTGGACTAAAGGCACCTCAGTTTGTAGTAGGTCTATTAGTATCCTCCAATTTGCTGATGACGCAGTCCTTTTATCCAGCAGCGAAGATGAATTTCGTGAGCTATTAACAAAAGTAAAGAATATTTAAAGGACATATATCTATCATATGGACTGAATCTCTACCTCAGCAAGTCCAAGTGATAACTGAGTAGTACAGATTCAACTTACAGGTTGATTAAAGGAACTGGAAGACGCGCATTCCATCTATCTTGGGTGACACGGGAAGATGTCAAGATGAGATAGGAAGACGGATCACACTAGGGCGAGCGAGAGCGAAGGCGAGAAAAAGTTTCGAAAATGTTTGAAATTTTGTTGGAGCTCGTTACGTGGTCTCACTCTCACATACTGGATAATAATATCTGGGCAATTTTCAGGCCATGAGCTAGTTCTTCTCAGGAGAAATGCACTGTTTCCAACTTTAACACTTGGTTTAATGCACTAACCATTTCACTTAAGAGTATCCCTCTTAATGATATGATAGTTTTTTAATTTTTAAATTCGTTTACTAATTGCATGAGAGACTGAAAATTAATTCACGTTGCCCCTGAAAACCGTTAGATACGCAGGCTGAAACTGGGACAGGCGACTATCTTACCTCTTCAGTATTATACACAGTGCTTAAAAAATACTTTTACAAACTTTGGGGACAAGTTTCTTACACCAAAACAAAAAAAAATGTTCGTATAAAAATACGTTCGAAAATTCTTCGTTGGCAAACAAAAGGGTGCCTAGATAAGAATACACAAGATGAATGATTATGATCACCACAAAAACCAATGCAATTCAAGAAAAAACTGCCAGAAATTTTTCCTTGAAGAGGGAAAACAGAATATACACGTTCACATCATCTCAAGGCATGGTGACATTCTGTAAATATGGCGTGGATGTGGATTCATGAAGCACCATGTTGTGACCGCTATCTTAATAGCGTGTTGGTGCACCGATGGAAAGCAGTAGACCAGCGATTCTGCGTGGCAAGGATTCGACAACTCAGTGATATTTTTCCTGGGCTACCTGGGTCGAAATGTCTACACACATGTCACGCAGATCCCGGGATGGCGGTTTGTGGGCGCACAGCTGACGCCTGTGTCCTAGATGTGTTCTATCAGTTGGATATCGGCAGATTCGGTGGCCAAGAAATGAACGTAAATTCACAGTCACTTACTTCAAAACATGGTAGCACTATTCACGCCCAGTGAGTTAGTTAGTTAGTTAGTTAGTTGGTTGCGTGTTCCATTGATCAATCGCACGGTATGGTAGCCGTTAAGATGTGGAACGTGTCAAGTGCACAAGAAATGCACATATGAAACAAAAATTTATATATATATATATATATATATATATATATATATATATATATATATATATAAATTTTTGTTTCATATGTGCATATATATATATATATATATATATATATATATATAATTAAATTATATATATCATTAATATTTCTATTACTTACCGCATTTCCTTAAATGGCAAAAAATGCATGCACTATATTTATAGATTTATTTATTCCTATTCAAGAATTCATCTATGGTATAGAAGGAGTTGTCATGGAGATATGATTTCAATTTATTTTTGAAGCTATTATTGCTGTCTGTCAGACACCTTATTTCATCTGCTAATTTGTCGAAATTTTTTACAGCAGCGCATTTTACCCATTTCTGTGCCAAATATAAGTTGAGTAAAGGAGAATGTTAGTCTTTCTTCTTTCTGATATTATAATCATGAATGTCACTGTTGTTTTTAAACTGGTCCGTGTTGTTGAGAACAAATTTCATAAGTGAGTAGATGTATTGTGAGGCTGTTGTAAGAATTCCCCATCATTTAAAAGGATGCCTACAAGATGTGCGACTACGAACCCCACACATTATTCTAACCACTTTCTTTTGAGCAGTGAATACTTTTTGTCTAAATGTTGAATCACCCCAAAATATTATTCCATACGATATCAGAGAGTGAAAATATGCAAAGTATGTTAGCTCACTAATTTCTATATCCTCAAAATTGGCAATTATTCTGACCGCAAAAGTTGCTGAACCTAGTCGCTTTAGGAGATCCAAAATATGAATTTTCCAATTAAGATTGTCATCTATATGTACACGCAAAAACTTAGTATGATCTACCCTGTCTACTGACTTCTGTTGATGTGTTCCATTTATTGAAGTAATTGTACTTTTTGCAGCAGAAAATTAGATGTACTGTGTTTTTTCAAAGTTTAGAGCAAGGCCATTTGCAGAAAACCAATTAATGACTCTTCCAAAGACCTTATTTGTATCATTTTCTATTTGACTTTCTTTTACTTGATTAATAATGATGTTTGTATCATCAGCAAACAGTGTCAGTTCAGCTTCCTGTTTTGGGTAGGAAGGGAGGTCGTTCACATATATCAAGAACAGAAGGGGACGCATGATTGAACCCTGTGGAACACATAATGTAATTTCACCCCAGTTAGATGAAGCGGCAAACTTTCTTAAATCACTTGACCCATATAAGGAAACATTTAGCTTCTTGTTCTGTAGGTATGATTTAAACCACTCATATTCTATTCCATTCATACTATAGAATTGTAGTTTCTGTAACATAATGTCATGGTTCACACAATCAGTTGCTTTGGACAAGTCACAGAAGATACCTATTGGTGACATTTCACTATTTAAAGACTCTATTATGTGGACAATGAAACTGTATATTGCTGTCTCAGTGGAACAGCATTTTTAAAATCCGAACTGTGATTTACTAAGCAGCTTTACTGTTGAGACGGCTAACCGATCTTGAGTACATTATTTCTCAAAGATTTTTAAGAACGCTGTAAGCAAGGATACTGGCCGATAATTATAGATATCTGTGGTGTGACGATCAGTTATACTGCTAGAAGATGCCATCGCCATATGGAAAGACATAAGACATGAAGCGACGCAAGTGGTGAGTAATAATGTCCAACAAACTACAGCTATCATGGTGCCTAGGATTATTAACCAAGTCCCTATGGATGCCAATGCAAATGTTCCCCATTGTGTAAAACTGTACCCACCTGTCAGTGAACGTGGTGCAGTGCGCGTTTGGAATTAAGATTCGCGTAAGTGTCACCGTATCTGATCACGACCATCGAGCTACTGCACCAAGAAACGGATTCACTCGAGCAGGTGACATTTTCCCTTCGATCCACGTCCAGTCTCGATGCTAACGTGCCCATTGTAATAGTAAATCACGACGTCGCTAAGTCAGCTTGGGAATACGTATGACGTCGTCTACAGTGGAGCCCCATGGTCGGTGGTGTACCCTGAACCGTGTACTCCAAATACCTTGTGTCTGTACCTGCTTCGTTTGATCTGTCATAGGTCGTCGCCTATCGACTATTACAAAGCGGGCAAAGCTTTGACCGTCAGTATCTGTGATAAGGCTTGGCTATTCGCCTACTCGTGGTTTCTCAGAGCTTCAACGAATTTTCATAGATGTTCATAACAGTAGAACATAAACAGGCGATACGTTACGCTGTTTTCGACGTGTTCGTTCTCAAGCACCTAGCCAAAGCAAACTCTCCTTGTTCGAAGTCAGTGGATACCTTCAAATGCTGTCCACATTGTATGATGTCGCCATTCGTCTCCCATCCATATACATGTATTCGTTACTGGGCTATAAATCTCCTAAAAGAAAACACAGTGTGTGGAAAACAAACCGGTAGATAATCTCCCAATTATTACTCAATACGGGAGAGTGGCACAAGTTGCCAACTTCAGATATCTGGGAGAGATAATCCAACCATCAGGACTGAACTCAATAGCCAATAAAGATAGAATCTTCAGATTACAAAAAGCATATAAGCTCACTTGGAATCACTATAATAAGAAATCTATTTCTGTCAATGTGAAACTAAGGCATTATATCCCAGTAGTCCTACCAGAAGTACTTTATGCTGCAGAAACTACAGTGATGCACGGTCATACTAAGATTAGAGAGACTGAAAAGCAGGAAAGAAAAATTCTGAGGAAAATATATGGACCAGTGTTTCGGGAATGAGTTTTGGATGAAGAGGCCAACCAGAGAGATTTACGAAGACGTAGAAACAATAACAGACGCCAATAGAAAGAGAATGATGAAATTTTATGGGCATATCAGCAGGATGAATAAAAGCAGGCTCACAAGACAAATCTTTGAGATAGTAAACAAGAGGAAAAACAAGACAAAGTGGATCACTGAAGCAAAAGAAGACATTAAAGAACTGGGGATGAGTCAAGATAACATAAACAGTAGAGAATAGTTTAGAAACATCATACAAAAACACATTCTTAAACAAGAACATACGGAGAACAGAACGGGAAAAAGATGGTCGGAAGAACGCAAGAGAGAACACAGTGAACGTTTGAAGAGAATTAGGGAAGAGCGAAGAAAGAAGAAGAAATCATGACTGCACAAGTTCAATCGCTCTCTCAAAAGGGAATAATCGTAAATAATGATAATAATATTCATTACTGCGTCGTGTGGTCAAAGCGTTAGCAGATGTCAGTGGCCAGTGGCCATGATGTTATGGATCATCTGCGTAGATAGACACCGAGCGAACAGAGGTCAGTGCTGCTTAATATTAAATGTTTATCACGTTCACACCTACATACTGTAGCGGTTGCTTCTTCAGATGGTGTGAGGTGATGTGATTAATCAAATGTATGATAGTAGTGATTAAATTTCTTGTCATTTTGCCTTGTTTCCCTAATGAGCTGGCGATATTAAACCTCTTGTCCTGACCGCGGTCAGCTTCAGGTTCCGCCACTCTACCTGTGATTTCAGTATACAACTGATAATAAAAGAGACGACAGGCGGAAATCACAGACAAAGGAAAAACTGAGTGGTCTGTTAAAATTTTGCATATACAGGGTGTTACGAAAGGGTACGGCCAAACTTTCAGGAAACATTCCTCACACACAAAGAAAGAAAATACATTATGTGGACATGTGTCCGGAAACGCTTACTTTCCATGTTAGAGCTCATTTTATTACTTCTCTTCAAATCACATTAACCATGGAATGGAAACACACAACAACAGAACGTACCAGCGTGACTTCAAACACTTTGTTACAGGAAATGTTCAAAATGCCCTCCGTTAGCGAGGATACATGCATCCACTCTCCGTCGCATGGAATCCCTGATGCGCAGATGCGACCCTGGAGAATGGCGTATTGTATCACAGCCGTCCACAATACGAGCACGAAGAGTCTCTACATTTGGTACAGGGGTTGGGTAGACAAGAGCTTTCAAATGCCCCCATAAATGAAAGTCAAGAGGGTTGAGGTCAGGAGAGCGTGGAGGCCATGGAATTGGTCCGCCTCTACCAATCCATCGGTCACCGAATCTGTTGTCGAGAAGCGTACGAATAATTCGTCTGAAATGTGCAGAAGCTCCATCGTGCATGAACCACATGTTGTGTCGTACTTGTATAGGCACATGTTCTAGCAGCACAGGTAAGAGTATCCCGTATGAAATCATGATAACGTGCTCCATTGAGCGTAGGTGGAAGAAAATAAAATGAGCTCTAACATGGAAATTAAGCGTTTCCGGACACATGTCCACATAACAAATTTTCTTCATTTGTGTGTGAGGAATGTTTCCTGAAAGTTTGGCCGTACCTTTTTGTAACACCCTGTATAGTCTCAGAAGAACACATTAAATGAAAAATAGCCTGTTGCAAGTGAATAACGATTACTCCGCCAAAATTAAACTAATAAACTGGGGAGACCTAGTCTTGCTGCAGGTGAAAACACCATAACAGTTAAACGAGAAACCAATTATAGACACTGTGATAAAGCGTCTAGCCCGCCTTAAGAGAGAATGAGCCGAAAGATATTGGAAATACTAATAGTCATATGAGACTTGAGGAGACAGATAAGGACGATTTAGATTGCTATTCCCAAAACATGATAACAATCGTCATACTTACTGTTCGGTGCACACGCTATTGCATCAGTTCGGAATTGAGCACATACTAACTGATTATTGACCATACTGTACCGAGTTGCACGATCAATGGCCGCTATCGATGTAACAAGCATTCACAGCCGTCCATGATGGCGGAAACTCGGTCGCTCTGACTCGTAACTGACTGCAACACGGGTGTCATGGCGCCTCTTTTCACTTTTGAGTGCGGATCCCGTAACCAACTTAACAGATGCACCTCTTCCGAATTTGTTCCGGCCCATTAAGGCAATGCCTGTGTGATAAACAACGTGCGTGGTGCACGGTGTGCACAGATACCCCTTTCCACTCAGCTACAAGTATTCAATGAACTGTGGATGAAGCCCGACCAACAGGCGTTACACGCATTGATCTGAAATGATAGTGCATTGACAATGGATAGTTTCTAGCTGAAATGCTAAAACCTAGATCTGCCAATAAATTTCAAAAGGACGACTGATAGCTGAAATCTATTATTTACAAGTCACTATTACAGTCGCTGCGTGCAACAGCCTTCGGAATGGAAGGTAACCTGATTCAATAATCCATTTGAGGCGCTGAGAACCATGAAGTACATCATCATCGGTTGTGAGACTGTAGCATCTCTTCATGCTTCTGATATCTTTTGATCTTATGGTGGGTCAGGTTTATTTGTCCTGTAGGCCCACATTGTATACATGAACAATCACAAAGAAATGTCTCACTGGTTTATTTGAAACTCTGTTAAATGTGGATCGACGACTGCGTGCTTTTGGCCCTTATGGTTCTCAGCGTCTAATTCCTATGCTAGTCAAACGATCATGTTGGTAGACAATACTGCATGAGTTTAATCGTTTCTACAAACGGCAGTTTGTGTTTGGAGTTGCTTGTTTACTGTGCTGGAAGCTGCTTACATGTGTCGTGTCAACATGAACTCTGTTGAATCGGTGCTAACAGAAAAGAAAATTACCAGGAAACGTTTGCTGCGAAGGAATTTGGGGCCATCCAGACCAGATCCATTGACTCAGAAAGTGACGAAAAGAAATAAACAGTATCTGATCTTCAGCCCGCAAGTTAAATCGTTGGCTAATACATGTGTTAGCGATCTTGCAGATTTGTACAAAAAAATAAAAAAGCATGAAAACTCCCACTTACACAAAAACGCGAAACAGAGAATAATGAAAGCTTACATATTATTTAGTTTTTGCCCAAACTGTACCTAATTATGTACAATAATAACAAAATTACTCAGAACTATTGCTTCTTTTTCCAGAAAAGTTTTGTATTGTTTAGTGGTACTTAAGATAAGTAAATAAATTAGTGAAATCAAAGTGAAGTAGAAATTAGAAAATAACTGAAAAACTTGGTTTAGTTTAGAGAGTTACATACTAGCAAACAGCGGGCAGAGCAGAAGAGACAATGACCGTGAAGTCAGCAAGTTCAGGAGAAGCCATCGCCCTCCCCATATAAGCGGACGCTGTCGATTCAGCCGTCAGGGCATCGCCCAACCGGCTCACGTGTTTCTCAATTGTCACATGTGAGCAAAGGCCCTCGCCTACATTCCAAAAGCCAAAGACCGACGTTAAGAAAATTCTTCGAGAAGCTTTTCAACGTGACAGAAGAGACAATGACCGTGAAGTCGTTCACCTCCAGCGAACTGAAGTGAATAAATACGCGAGACGCAGTGGGCCCGACGAGAAGTGTAGTTGTCAGTTCACTTTCGGTGCAGAAGACCGTCATGCAGGAAGAGACTACATCGTACACAGAAGCGCCAAGTCCGCCGCTGTAATGGAATAGCAAGCAGCAGCTCGGCGCCAGAAGAGAGAAGTTAAACAGTATTTGAAGACTGATTTTTACGTACCCGGGTGACTTGTGAGGACGGGAAGGAGACGGCCTCACATCAGCAGTCACCTGTGAGCTGGGATGAAGATCTGACAGCCGAAGACTGGCAGGCGGGAGTCCGTTGTTCGAGTCCGGGACACTGGCCTTCCCCCGCCGCGCTGCTCTCCTGGCCGACGCACAACACGGACACACGCGGCCGCTTAGAGAAGAGAAACACTGGGACGCCACATCCAAGGTATCACCATCCGATTCACGACTTCGTTCTCAATAATTAAACGGGCCACAGCACGATGCGCGTCTCCAGTCAACTGGGCGAGACGGCGACACGAGATACACACCACCAGGCGTAATCAGACGCCACCGCTGCCGCAGCAGAAGGCTTCGCAAACGACACAGCTGCCGATCTCCGAGCCCGAACATCCAGTAAGGAAGCAGTTGTACAAAACTTCCAAAAAAAGTTATCTAATGTAAAAATGCTGTTTCATTCTACCTCATACCCGAGCCAAGGAAGAACCCACCCTGTCCACATGTTGTTAAGAGAGAAAAATTAATTTATTTATTATTTTCACCCTGACATAATGCTTTAGAATCAAATGCCCTTTGCAGTAATGCTCATCCTGACAATTGACTAGCATTGAAAGAGAAAACCCAGTTACATTTAGTGACAGAAGTGTTACATTATAATATCACTATTATTATTATTATTTCTTTCCTTTCTGAGACGTTATGTCTGGTTAAAAATGGAAAGTGACGCGGACCTTGATCAAGCGTGACTTCCTTTTAACTGTATGGTATATGTTACATTGCATTTAGGAACTGTCGGGTAATTGAACATGTATCGATAATTACAGATTTCTATAGTTGTATATAGACATTTGGATGTAACTGTATTGCGTTGATGTATTGGTGGATATTGTGTATGACTCCTGTAGTTGATAGTATAATTGGTATAATGTCAACTTTATCCTGATTCCACATGTCCCTGACTTCCTCAGCCAGTTGGATGTATTTTTCCACTTTTTCTCCTGTTTTCTTCTATATATTTGTTGTATTGGGTATGGATATTTCGATTAGTTGTGTTAATTTCTTCTTTGTATTGGTGAGAATGTTGTCAGGTTTGTTATGTGGTGTTGTTTTATCTGTTATAATGGTTCTGTTCCAGTATAATTTGTATTCATCATTCTCCAGTACATTTTGTGGTGCATACTTGTATGTGGGAACGTGTTGTTTTATTAGTTTATGTTTTATGGCAAGTTGTTGATGTATTATTTTTGCTGCATTGTCATGTCTTCTGGGGTATTCAGTATTTGCTAGTATTGTACATCCGCTTCTGATGTGAACTACTGTTTCTATTTGTTGTTTGCAAAGTCTAGATTTATCTGTTGTGGTATTGGGATCTTTAATAATATGCTTGCTGTAATATCTGGTGTTTATTGTTTGTTCCTGTATTGCAATCATGAATCCTTCCGTCTCACGGTATATATTTCCTTTTCTTACCCATGTGTTGGATGCGTCTTGATCGATGTGTGGCTGTGTTAGATGATACAGGTGCTTGCCATGTAGTGTTTTCTTTTTCCAATTTACTTTCTTCGTATCTGTTGATGATATGTGATTAAAGCGTTGTAGAAGTGGTTATGAAATTGCAATGGTGTAGCTGATGTATTTATATGAGTGATTGCTTTCTGTAATTTGCTAGTTTCTGCTCGTTCTATAAAGAATTTTCTTAAATTGTCTACCTGGCCATAATGTAGGTTTCTTTTTCGATAAATCCCCTTCCTCCTTCCTTTCTGCTTAATGTGAATCTTTCTGTCGCTGAATGTATGTGATTTATTCTATATTTGTGGCATTGTGATCGTGTAAGTGTATTGAGTGCTTCTAGGTCTGTGTTACGCCATTTCACTACTCCAAATGAGGAGGTCAATATTGGTATAGCATAAGTATTTATAGCTTTTGTCTTGTTTCTTGCTGTCAATTCTGTTTTCAGTATTTTTGTTAGTCTTTGTCTATTTTTTTCTTTTAGTTATTATTTAATATTTGTATTATCTATTCCTATTTTTTGTCTGTATCCTATGTATTTATAGGCATCTGTTTTTTCCATCGCTTCTATGCAGTCGCTGTGGTTATCCAATATGTGACCTTCTTGTTTAGTGTGTTTTCCCTTGACTGTGCTATTTTTCTTACATTTGTCTGTTCCAAAAGCCATATTTATATCATTGCTGAATACTTCTGTTATCTTTAGTAATTGCTTGATTTGCTGCTGCCAGTAGTTTTAGATCATCCATGTATAGCAAATGTGTGATTTTGTCTTGGTATGTTCCAGTAATATTGTATCCATAATTTGTATTATTTAGCAGGTTGGATAGTGTGTTCAGAGCAAGGCAGAACCACAAAGGACTTAATGAGTCCCCTTGGTACATTCCACGCTTCATCTGTATTGGCTGTGATGTGATATTATTTGAATTTGTTTGGATATTAAGTTTGGTTTTCCAATTTTTCGTTACTATGTTTAGGAACTGTATCAATTTAGGATCTACTTTGTATATTTCCAATATTTGTAGTAACCATAAGTGTGGTACACTATCAAAAGCTTTTTGGTAATCAATGTATGCATAGTGTAGCGACATTTGTTTAGTTTTAGCTTGATATGTCACCTCTGCATCCATTATCAGCTGATCTTTGCATCCTCGTGCTCCTTTGCAACAGCCTTTTTGTTCTTCATTTATAATTTTTTTCTGTGTTGTATGTGTCATTAATTTCTGTGTAATGACTGAAGTTAATATTTTGTATATTCTTGGTAGGCATGTTATGGGGCGATATTTAGCTGGGTTTGCTGTGTCTGCTTGATCTTTAGGTTTCAGATAAGTTATTTTATGTGTAAGTGTATCAGGGAATGTGTATGGGTCTGCAAAGTAACTGTTAAATAATTTAGTTAGATGTGAATGTGTTGAGGTGAACTTCTTTAGCCAGAAATTTGCTATTTTATCTTTTCCAGGGGCTTTCCAATTGTGAGTATAATTAATAGCTTGAGTGTCTTCATGTTGCAAAATTATAACTTCAGGCATTTGTGGTATCATCTTATATGTGTCTGTATCTGCTTGTATCCACTGTACATGCCTGTTATGTTGTACTGGGTTTGACCATATGTTGCTCCAGAAGTGTTCCATGTCTGTTATGTTTGGTGGATTGTCTATTTTAATGTGTGTGTTATCTGTTGGCTGGTAAAGTTTCTTTTGGTTTGTGTTGAATGTTTGGTTTTGTTTCCTTTTATTTTCACTTTCTTCGTATCTTCTGAGTCGTTTGGCCAATGCTTGTAGTTTCTGCTTCTTTTCATCTAATTGCTCTATCGCTTCTTGTTGTGAGATTTTACCTAACCTTTTTCGTTTTTTGTCTGATATTTCATTTCTTATAAATTGTGTTAGCCGTCCGATGTCTTTTCTCAGTTTTTCTATGCTGATCTGTAGCCTGTGTTGCCATGCTGGTTTTGTGGGTATCTTCTGTGTGTTGGTTGGTTCTGATCTCTGCCTAGTGTGTATATTTAGTGTAGTGAGTGCTCCTATATAAACCAGTAGTTGCAACTCTTCCATAGTTGTATTTTCATTTATTTTGTTGTGTATGATTGTGTTGATAGTTGTGATTGTTGTTTCGACTTGTTGGTTATTTGGTGGTCTATGGAAAAATGGTCTAATGTCTGTATTTGTGTCTTTGTATTCTATATATGTGAGCTGAAATATTTCTTCTATATCTAACATGTGTTTCATTTTCTGTTGAATTTGTGCTTGTTCTGGTGGCTGTATTGAGATTTCGTTTTCCTCTGATTGTTTAATTGATGCGTGTTGTTCTTTGTTTGTTTGCTCTGGGATGTTTGAGTCCATTACTGTATTTCCTTCTTAGTCTGATTACACATTATTTTGTTCCAGTATTTGTTGTACTTGTTGTTTGATGTTTTCTAATTCTGACTGGGGTATCCTGTTATTTTTTATTATTACACGGATCTGATCAGCTAGTCGTTGTTCTGTTAAAATTTTTAATTCTGCGTATCTGGTAATGAATGTTGTGATCTGTATGCAGTTGTGTTGGTTCCTAAGTTTGTTGCTTGGTAATAACAGAACATGAGGTGTCGGTTAACTTCATCTGACCATCTCATCCTCTGTCTTTGTTTCCTTCCAGAGTGGTTGCAGGAAGCATATCCTGCAAAACACCTCTATTTGGATTTAAATCATCATTTTCTGTGTGGCTAGAAGTGTCGTTACCATTGTGGACGGGCATAGGGTTCAAGGGTCGTCCCAGACCATGACTGCGTTTGTCCGCGGCTTCATTAGTTCTGTTCTGAACCAACTAATCACACGAAAAGGGGGGTTAGCCCTATTAGTGGTTTGTTCTTTTCGTCGCCTTTTAGTACTGGCAGAACATACCGGGTGACCTATTCCTTTCCCGGGCCTACTATTACTATTATTATTATTGGCAGTGGCTGTAGTTGTATAAATATGTTGATAACTATAGATATTATACAGGAGATGATATTAGTTTGGTACTCTTTAACTCATCTGAATTTAAAAATTTGGGAACACCCAGAATGTATGCTCATTAGCCGCCACTGTCGGGTAACTTAGTTTGTCAGAGATATGGACCAGCTGCCATTGGGCATCAACATGTTCTGTGGCTAGGTAGCATAATATATCAGTGCTACAACACCCTCACCGAGGGTACTGAGTAGTAGACAAGGGTCAATAATGACGTCTTACCTATCAAGTAACAAGAAAAAAATAGCAGCTGAAATGATAATCATGATCATATTGAAACAAATTCCTGACCCTAAAAACGTTAATATGAAGAAAGAAAACTGCAAGAAAGACCGGGCCCATTTACGGTTCCGTACAAATTTACTAATGTACCTGTACAGTCCATCTATATTGGAAACAGAGAACCTTAAAGATTTTTAAATGTTATCGATATTAGCACCGGCAAGACATTGGTCCCGAGATTTCCAAGCTAGCGAGGAAATCCAGTTTATGTATGCAGAGAGAGAATAAAACATTTTTTATTTGCAAACTAAATTGTTTGTACAACTTAATTTTATATTTCCATGCGGTGATATTCGTCTGTCACGCTTTTCATGCATGAAACAAAAGATATTTTTACCTGATGTAATCACAGTTAAGTAAGTTTCATATCATTTACTTTCCTTCTGCTGTGAAACCTTACTTCGTACCGTATTTTATGATTCTATGTCAATGGGAAGTACCATATAGGTTTTGATAAGTGCATTTGAGAGTATCAAAATATGGGATATAAATGACTGAATCTTTTGTTTGCACTGACTTGCAAGCATAAATATTTTACGCCGCCAAGGGACTATAGGTTTTAGTATGTGGCATAAATTTTATAGCAATAGCAGATTCCTTGATCCATGTCTGGCAGATGTTTTGTTCATGACAAAGGGAAGACAGTGTTCCCATGTGCTGGCTGTAAAGCTTAGTAGCGCTTCAAACAGAGCACAGTGGTATGTTTTTGTTGTTTTTAGTGAGACACTTATTCAGTAATAATTCGTGTCCGTTTGTGTAAAAATTTTTTCTGCTACAATATTTATATGCTTGGTAAATCAATATCGTTCATCAAAACGTATACCCCCCTTCCCACGGTATCATGAAACTGTTTTCCTTTTGATGTTGTGTCCACATGTTTAATGGAATGGTCCCTCTTCAGATAACTTCTCTTTATAATGTATGTGGTTTTGTTTTTTGCTGTTGTGCTACTGTTGACAATGTACCACTGGCCCTTTGTTCTATGTATCCTTTGTTCTATGTATAATATTATATCTGTTGAGATTGCGACAAGTAAATCATCAGTGTACACTACTGCACCGACAGTGGTATTGTTGGCATCCATTACCTGTATGATTGGCTCAATGCAGATTTCCCAGAAGAATGGGCGACATATTGATTCCTGTGGGCATCCCCTGCACACCCTTTTCGTCACTTTATGACTGCCCATTCTCAACTCTACCATTCTGTCCTTACAGTAGCAACTGAAGATGTCTAACTCTCGCAAACATCAAAGGCCACCATAGATTATCGAAGGCGCCTGCGATGTCGATCATTATTGCGACTGCATGTTTACAGATTGTTTCTCATATAATTTTAGTGGCTTGATTTATTGCATAATCGATCGATTTTGTTTCTGGAAACCACACTGATGCTGACACATGCCTCTGACTATTCGATGGGCTTGAAACCAATTCTATAAGTGCTTCTCTTGCGTTTTGGCCAGAGTGTTGATTAGGCAAATTGGCGTATAGGAGTTTCGGTCTGTTGGATCTTTAGAAACGAATATTTTTCTAATGGTCATGTTCGCAGTTTTCCAAACTGTGGTTAGCCTTCCTAATCTTAAGCCTTCATTGCTAAGTTCTGTGATGTATGGGACAATCAATCAGTGGGGCAATCTATTTTAATACCTCTCCTGCATGCCATCTGGTCCAGTTGCATTTTTTTTAAATTTGCTGTTGTTACAGCAATGTCTACCTGTGTAAAGTGGCAGGTAACAGATTCAGTAACATAAAAAATGTTTCAAATGGCTATGAGCACTATGGGACTTAACTGCTGAGGTCATCAGTCACCTAGAACTTAGAACTACTTAAACCTAACTTACTCAAGGACATCACTAACATCCATGCCCGAGGCAGGATTCGAATTTGCGACCGTAGCGGTCGCGCGGTTCCAGAGTGCAGCGCCTAGAACCGCTCGGCGACTCTGGCCGGCTTCGGGAATACACAGTTCCTAAAGGCTGGGAAGGGGGGGGGGGGAGGTCTCTGTGTGTTGTGTGTTGTTGGGTATCTATACCACTGACATGATCTGGGAGGAGTTTGTTCTACAGGTACTGAGCTGTCAATCTGCAGTTCTTGGCCATCAGTCCATCTTTCTGTCTTAAGGTTCCTAGCACTAATAAGATCTTTACTTTTGTTTGGGTTGCAATGTAGTGTTTCCAGTGCTGTTTTCTTGTCATGTTTAGTGAAGTCTTCTGGACAATAGTCTCACTTGAAAGAGCGTCGACTAGCCTACAATGATGGTCATATCGCACGCCAGAAGAGACGGTCAGATAAATCACTATTGACATTGTCACTTGTTGCTTTCCTTAGGTTAGTTACGTTTAAGTAGTTCTACGTTCTAGTGGACTGATGACCTCAGATATTAAGTCCCATAGTGCTCAAAGCCATTTGAACTTGTTACTTTCCTCTACATAAAAATGTCAGAAGACAAACTGTTAGAACTATTTGAAGTTAAAGATAGTACCGGGGGCAGCTACTGATCTCAACAAGTTGTCTCCATGCAGACATTAGTGCTGGAACTGGCAAGTGTAAAGGGAACTTCTGGTGCAGGCCAAGGGAAAAATACAGAGCCATTGCTGTATGCTATACCGTACATGTAATTGATGGAATGACCTCAGAAGAGCCATAAGGCATTCTGTAATCTCTAGGAAGATCGAAAGCCCAAAAGTCTATATTGAGACTGTTGTGGGTTGGCAGGAGAGCCAACCCGGTATACTAGAGGAAGCCGAAAGGCACGCGTTTTAGCTCACGCAGACTGGCGTGAGGTCTGGAACAGGTCAAGGAAATTAGACTTTAGCAAAAAACGTACGTTGCTGCTGGAATACTTAACTTTAATCCATAAATGGTGAACATCGCTCTTGATGGTACATAATTCATAATCTCAATAGTAACTGGCAATGGCGCCTTGCTAGGTCGCAGCAAATGATGTAGCTGAAGGCTATGCTAACTATCGTCTCGGAAAATGAAAGCGCATTTTGTCGGTGAACCACCGCTAGCAAAGTCGGTTGTACCACTGGGGCGAGTGCTAGGAAGTGTCTCTAGTCCTGCCGCAAATGAAAGCGTATTTTGTCGGTGAACCACCGCTAGCAAAGTTGGTTGTACCACTGGGGCGAGTGCTAGGAAGTGTCTCTAGACCTGCCGTGTGGCGGTGCTCGGTCTGCAATCACTGATAGTGGCGACACGCGGGTCTGACGTATACTAACGGACCGCGGCCGATTTAAAGGCTACCACCTAGCAAGTGTGGTGTCTGTCGGTGACACGCTCAAGGATACCGACCGACCACCGTCCCATCCCAGCCTAGAGCCGTCGCTGGAGGGGCATGTAGTCAGCATACCACTCTTCTAGCCGTTGTCTTCTGCCGTGATCAGAGCCACTACCTCTCAGTCAAATAATTCCTCAATTGGTCTTAAGGATCCTAGCACTAGTGAGGTTTTGATTTTTTCTGTTAGTTTTTTCTATGGTTCCCCCCGATCTTTACTTTTATTTGGGTAGCAATGTAGTGTTTCCAGTGCCGTTTTCTCGTCATGCGTGCACACCACTTGCCAACAGCACTAGGCAGACCTGGGTTGTCACATATCCAAGAGCTCGCCACGACCGGAACTTTTGTGATCTGACAGGAACCAGTGTTGTCACAACGGCAACGCCGTTGGTAAATGGTAAAAACAATTACTGGAAAAAAGAAATGCTGTTCATCCAAGAAAGTACTTGATTTAAAAAATACTGATTTTCGACCGATTCTTGGACGCTGTTCATGAGTCTGGGACGCCCATAATGTCCAGGGGACACAATAAATTGCAGTGACTTCTTTGTATTTATAGTGTATGAATTTGTCACTTCTGTTCACGTCACTCCGTATTTCTTTCAGTTACCTTCTGCACTATACTGCAGCAGCTCTTCCTATATGTGGTCCAAATTTTATCTAGTTATTTGACTTGCCAGCGACACATCAGGCAAAAGAAATTTTCGTCCTTAAGCTTAGCACACCAGCGTATGCAAAGAGTAACAGGTATAAATGCATATATTTTTGTATGTGATACCTTAATATGTACACACGTTAATGTGTTGGTTGTTTTTTCTCTACATCTAACAAACAGTCTTCCTTCAATCACGTTACTACCTGGTGTTTTCTGCACGGTCATAGCTGCACCACTAAGTGGGTTACTCCTGCCAGTGTTTACTAACCGTTACACATCCACGTGTCCACACTTCAACAATTGACCTGCTGCGCAGCGAAAATAAGAAGCTAACGCTTGTTCTTGTACACACGTACTTAGATGTATTAACTAACCCAAAAACATATGACTTGTTATAGCTATAATTATTAATCTGCAAATGACGTAAATACTAATGTATTATTCCTCATTACACCATGCTCTGTCACCAGTAGCAATACATACGTTTGTACACGCTACATTCATTATACACACCGTGGCCAGAAACAGGCTAGGAAGATCCCAAGAGTGTTACAGGGTAGATTGTCCTGGGAAACAACTGTTAAGAAAAAAATCGATACGTTACCCATCTTCCGAGTTAATGAGGACTGGTGTTCGCCAAACAGATCGGTGCATGAGAGAGCTCAAGCAGCCCATCAAATACATTGTCGCCAAATGTGTCCTTCGTTTGGTTTCCTAAAAGCGAACAAGATAGCAGTACAAAAAGTGGACATGGGTGGCAATAAGTATCGAACCCAAGCTAAAGGCTGAGCTGTGGGCGCATCATCTACACTGTGAAAACAACTGACGCTAATTGTGTCTGGTGGGACGCTTGAATTTGCACGAGCAACGGACTGATTGGTTAACTTCTGTCCTATGTAACTTGGAAACTGAGAAGCATATGTAATTTCAACTTAAAACTTATTTCTCAGTGTGACCTACTCTTCACAATGCTTACAAGCTTTTCACATTTTTTCTGACCACCCTGTATATATACACAACTTTTCATTGTCTCCCTGCATACGCAAGAATGCAGTACTTATTGTTATGTTGGACTAATTATGAAGACCACATCTCAAACGAAGATTCTAGGTAACATAAATTATCCCCTCACACTATAAGTAATAGAAATTTGTTCGTAGAAGTATTTAAAAACAATTATGTTATATAAAACACGAACATAAGGTGTATGCTTGTATCCTATGTACTGTACAGACGGAATGCAAATAAAATGGTTAATTTATTGCCAAAGAGAATAATGTGCTGTCTTCTCTAATAGTAAGATGCAACACCTATTGATTTACAAGGCAGGTATCAATAGTTGCGGAGTGACTAAAGTATCAAGTCCTAATTATCGTCATTAACTTGTCGAAAAAGGATGAATAAGCTCGTAAACCCGGTTTCTAAAGTTCTCGAATCACACCACTTCAAAACGTCAGCTGCTGGTCAACTCGTACTCGAGGCAACACGTTATTAATCCACATCTACATCTACATGGATATTCTGCAAATGACATTTAAGTACCTGGCAGAGGGTTCATCGAACTACCTTCACAATTCTCTATTATTCCAATCTCGTTTAATGCGCGGAAAGAACTGAGACCTATATCACTCCGTACGAGCTCTGATTTCCCTTATTTTATCGTGGTGATCGTTTCTCTCTTTGTAGGTCGGTGTCAACAAAATATTTTCGCATTTGGAGTTGGTGAACAGAATTCCGTGAGAAGACTCCGTCGCAACGGAAAACGCCTTTCCTTTAGTGATGATGAGCCCAAATCCTGTATCATTTCAGTCACACTCTCTCCCATATATCGTGATGGTATAAAACGTGCTGCCCTTCTTTTAACTTTTTCGATGTACTCTGTCAGTTCTATCCGGCAAGGATCCCACACCGCAGAGCAGTGTTCTAAGAGAGGACAGAGAGGTGGACTGTAGGCAGGTATCCCTAACATACAGGGTGTTTCAAAAATGACCGGTATATTTGAAACGGCAATAAAAACTAAACGAGAAGCGATAGAAATACACCGTTTGTTGCAATATGCTTGGGACAACAGTACATTTTCAGGCGGACAAACTTTCGAAATTACTGTAGTTACAATTTTCAACAACAGATGGCGCTGCAAGTGATGTGAAAGATATAGAAGACAACGCAGTCTGTGGGTGCGCCATTCTGTACGTCGTCTTTCTGCTGTAAGCGTGTGCTGTTCACAACGTGCAAGTGTGCTGTAGGCAACATGGCGTATTCCTTAAAACAGAGGATTTTTCTGGTGTTGGAATTCCACCGCCTAGAACACAGTGTTGTTGCAACAAGACGAAGTTTTCAACGGAGGTTTAATGTAACCAAAGGACCGAAAAGCGATACAATAAAGGATCTGTTTGAAAAATTTCAACGGACTGGGAACGTGACGGATGAACGTGCTGGAAGGGTAGGGCGACCGCATACGGCAACCACAGAGGGCAACGCGCAGCTAGTGCAGCAGGTGATCCAACAGCGGCCTCGGGTTTCCGTTCGCCGTGTTGCAGCTGCGGTCCAAATGACGCCAACGTCCACGTATCGTCTCAGGCGCCAGAGTTTACACCTCTATCCATACAAAATTCTACCGCGGCAACCCCTCAGCGCCGCTACCATTGCTGCACGAGAGTCATTCGCTAACGATATAGTGCACAGGATTGATGACGGCGATATGCATGTGGGCAGCATTTGGTTTACTGACGAAGCTTATTTTTACCTGGACGGCTTCGTCAATAAACAGAACTGGCGCATATGGGGAACCGAAAAGCCCCATGTTGCAGTCCCAAGTCCCTGTATCCTCAAAAAGTACTGGTCTGGGCCGCCATTTCTTCCAAAGGAATCATTGGCCCATTTTTCAGATCCGAAACGATTACTGCATCACACTATCAGGACATTCTTCGTGAATTTGTGGCGGTACAAACTGCCTTAGACGACACTGCGAACACCTCGTGGTTTATGCAAGATGGTGCCCGGCCACTTCGCACGGCCGACGTCTTTAATTTCCTGAATGAATATTTCGATGATCGTGTGATTGCTTTGGGCTATCCGAAACATACAGGAGGCGGCGTGGATTGGCCTCCCTATTCGCCAGACATGAACCCCTGTGACTTCTTTCTGTGGGGACACTTGAAAGACCAGGTGTACCGCCAGAATCCAGAAACAATTGAACAGCTGAAGCACTACATCTCATCTGCATGTGAAGCCATTCCGCCAGAGACGTTGTCAAAGGTTTCGGGTAATTTCATTCAGAGACTACGCCATATTATTGCTACGCATGGTGGATATGTGGAAAATATCGTACTATAGAGTTTCCCAGACCGCAGCGCCATCTGTTGTTGAAAATTGTAACTACTGTAATTTCGAAAGTTTGTCTGCCTGAAAATGTACTGTTGTCCCAAGCATATTGCAACAAACAGTGTATTTCTATCGCTGCTCGTTTAGTTTTTATTGCCGTTTCAAATATACCAGTCATTTTTGAAACATCCTGTACATTAATGAAAGGGGCCGTAATCAGTGCGAAAGTCGTAAGTAGACACAATTACTCCAGTAGATTTAAAACTAATTCTAACAGCATTTAGAAGCAAGAGAAAATACAACGTAAAGGCAAATGAGAACAGACAGTTTAGGTATGGCACCAATGGAAATGCTACGCCGTTGGGTAAGTCTCAGTTGAGCATAACTACAACTGTCATACATTGAATGGAAGCTGAACCATGTGATATTAAATAGGAAAGTGACTTTCTCACTACTTAACGCTAATATAGTTCCTTGCATCCCCGACAAGTTGCTTTCGCTTTATCATGTCTATTTCAGTTCTTTCGTTCATCTGATTCTTGATTTTCGTAATTATAACACTTCATCTTGTCGTAATAGTAAAGCAGTTTCCTACAGTGTCACTTTGGTGAAAGGAAGAAGGAAACTGCAACTGAGGATGAACCTACAGTGGAAGAAATGCGTTGCGTAACAAAATAAACCTCCAAGGAATTGTTTATTATGCTTCGCATGTTTTCAGTGCTGTCTATCCGCATCTGCAAGCCACAGACGAAATTGAATTTTAAATGAAAACATCGGGTAGTAAGTTATGTAACGTCGTTTCGGAAAGAATGTGGGTAAGTGAATTGCGATTGTAGGTTAGCTTTATTTATGAGAAAAGTGTAGTCAGTTAAATGGTCGGAGGTGAAAATTACTATGGTAAATGTTCTGTAATGTAGCAAGGTTGAAGTTTCGAGAACATACCTTCACCGATGAGTCAAGCAGTATATTGCTCCCTCCTACGTATATCTCGCGAAGAGACCATGAGGATAAAATCAGAGAGATTAGAGCCCACACAGAGGCATACCGACAGTCCTTCTTTCCACGAACAATACGAGACTGGAATAGAAGGGAGAACCGATAGAGGTACTCAAGGTACCCTCCGCCACACACCGTCAGGTGGCTTGCGGAGTATGGATGTAGATGTAGATGTAGATGTAGAAGGTGATTTTACTCAGAGCCCAAATTCGAAAACTACGCTGTTAATTCTCCTCTTTCTCCCCTTTGGTTACTGTTTCTTGACCTTCATTGGCAATATAATCCAAGATAAAGTTAAGATTTGTTAATTACCGTCTTGTATGATTGTTATGTTTGGGCGCTAAACACACATAGGTAAGTAAATATCCGTAAACGGTAACCTGAAAGTTGTTGTTTTTAAATAAAAGTATTTTATTGTGGTGTATAAGAAGTATAGGAATGTTTCTCTCACTTTTCTCTTAGTTATACAGTAATTAGGATAATCCATGACGAACATTTTTTGTAATTTCGTACAAAAAATCTGGTTGTGTGGAACGTTCATTATGACAAATATCGCAAATTCTGATTTTGTAGTGCGTTACATTTCGCAGGTCCACGGTGTTGTGTAGAGAGAAAGTTTCCTATTGTGTGGTGCAGAATTCCAATTACAAAATTTGGGCTGCAGCAAATCTTTTCACGTAAAGTGAAAGTGAATCTTGCGTTATGCGCGGTTCGTGCTTTAATTACCGCTTCGCACTTTAATATTAAATTCTTGCATTGTGGCAAGAGGAATTCTGGCGGCGTAGCCCACATTAAATGTCTGTGCAACCGTATTCTCCCTCTTATGGTTGGGAGTGAAATTAAATGTGGGGAACTTTGTAGTCCCTCGTGGCACCGAAAATACCATTCCCTAGCAGCAAGGCTGGAATTGCAACACATCTTAATTTCTCCTGGAGCAAAGCCCCAATTCATACCTGGTAGAGCCAAAATATTGCTATCTCATTATGACTCAGAATAAATTAATGAGAGTATACTGTTTGATAGTAAGTGATTGTTGGTTCCATACCTTTTTCTCTTTTTTCGGAGGATATTCATGTACGAGGGCAGTATGCAATTTCTCGCCCATATGGAGAGGTGGCGTGGTTTTGAAAGAAGTTTGTGTAGTTGTTAAGTTCGCATATCTTGTACAGTGACAATAGGCAAGTGGCCACTGATTCTTTTGAATCGTATTATACTTGAATGAGATTTTCAGTCTGCAGCGGAGTTAGCGCTGATATGAAACTTCCTGGCAGATTAAAACTGTGTGCCAGACCAAGACACGCACTCAGGATCTTTGCCTTTCGCAGGCAAGTGCTCTACAATCTGAGCTACCCAAGCATGACTCACGCTTAGTTAGAGTTCGGTCCGGCACACAGTTTTAATTTGTCAGGAATTTTAGGTATCGTACTTGTTCAAGAAATCATTTCGAGTGCGATTCGTTCAAAGGATACCCTGCAGCACCGTGTGGTAGTAAAATTACGAATTTAAACATTTGCTCCCAACGGAAATTCAATAAAAATTGGTAAAGGTTTATATCTATATAATCGACTATCGCCTACTGTTTGCTGCAGATGGTATGTGTGACGCTACCCACATAGACATTCCACAGAATCCTGTTAGAGACTCATTATTAGGAACGTTTCCACCATGCTTTTCAAACAAATTTTCTTAAGTTTATTTTATAATTAAGGAGTAATGCTAAATATATTTGATTTTTTCTTTTAAATCCTTGGATGCTTCCATAAAAATTTTAAATGGGCTTTTTCCACTTTGTTTTATCCATCAACAGTGTATTTAGTATGCCAGTCTGTAACATTAAAGCAAAGAGCACATTGTGAGCTATGCAAAGGTGTGAATAAATTTGATCTGTGTATTATAAAACGTGGAGCATAATCTAGTTATATTTCAAATAAATATGCAGTATATTTCAGCAGACTATCCCAATGCATTTAACATTTCATTTCAACAACTATTATAACGCAGTTGAGGGTCATGAGAAACCGTGCTTTATTCCATGGTAGTAAATATAATGAATCGCGCGGAGTTAGATGGCAATAGAAAACGCCAAAAGCAATGAATTTACATAGCTACTTTTGTTATCTATTTACCACCATATCAGTAGATACTGAATTTTGTATTTACATTAACAACATAATCTAAAACCATGACGGCAGTAAGAATGTAGAAAGCAAACTGAACTGTAACTAAAACACCTAATAGCAGCATGCAGAGCTGAGCAGCAACTCATGTCATTACCTTTATATCCAATCCTCCTTCAAATTAATGCCTTATTTGTTACACTGTCAGCATTGTGAAAACTATATTCCTGCAGAACGTTATTTGTAAAGGTAAAGAAAGCACCTGAGTTACGAAAGTTTCATTCACTTTATCCATTTTTCATTCACAGAGACAAGAATGTGAGGAACTCCAGTGATTCATCTGAATAGATACATGAGTATTCATAATTTCTTTGCAATCTTATGATTAACCTTGCACTTCTCACTGCATAAACAGTATGATTTTCGGTGGAGGCTATGAGCAATCAAGGTTCATGCAGGGTGAGTGAGGAGGAAAGTTGCATGCTTTGAGGGGTGATATTGTTATTGATTCTGAACAAAAGACGTCGTATGAACATATGTCTTGTTTGTAACAGTTTCCGAAGAAACTAATGAAAACAGTGGAGAACAGGGGAGAACAGAACAAAATGCAGGTGATAGTAATGAAACATTATGTTCCCATATTTTGTTTAATTGTGTAGATTTCCTCACAAAAGATGTTCAAAAAGATCTCCGTCAATTGCTTTGCATTTTGCAGCTAGCTCCTGCATTTGCTGATCTGCGCTTATTAGTGCAGTCGTTTATCCTTGTAAAATACGAGCGAGAAGTTCCACCTTTTGAGGTCCTCATTAAAATGGTCAGTAAGGACAACACTACGTAGTCTAATATTGCTTCTATTGCATTCGAATGTGAGTAATGGTGAAGAATGACATGCGACTGACGCCTGTGATTTTCAAACGATGAATGTCGGATATAACTTTCCTCTTGACACACCCTGTATTATCCGAATAGTCATGATAAAGTTCTTATATATACACTCCTGGAAACTGAAATAAGAACACCGTGAATTCATTGTCCCAGGAAGGGGAAACTTTATTGACACATTCCTGGGGTCAGATACATCACATGATCACACTGACAGAACCACAGGCACATAGACACAGGCAACAGAGCATGCACAATGTCGGCACTAGTACAGTGTATATCCACCTTTCGCAGCAATGCAGGCTGCTATTCTCCCATGGAGACGATCGTAGAGATGCTGGATGTAGTCCTGTGGAACGGCTTGCCATGCCATTTCCACCTGGCGCCTCAGTTGGACCAGCGTTCGTGCTGGACGTGCAGACCGCGTGAGACGACGCTTCATCCAGTCCCAAACATGCTCAATGGGGGACAGATCCGGAGATCTTGCTGGCCAGGGTAGTTGACTTACACCTTCTAGAGCACGTTGGGTGGCACGGGATACATGCGAACGTGCATTGTCCTGTTGGAACAGCAAGTTCCCTTGCCGGTCTAGGAATGGTAGAACGATGGGTTCGATGACGGTTTGGATGTACCGTGCACTATTCAGTGTCCCCTCGACGATCACCAGTGGTGTACGGCCAGTGTAGGAGATCGCTCCCCACACCAGGATGCCGGGTGTTGGCCCTGTGTGCCTTGGTCGTATGCAGTCCTGATTGTGGCGCTCACCTGCACGGCGACAAACACGCATACGACCAACATTGGCACCAAGGCAGAAGCGACTCTCATCGCTGAAGACGACACGTCTCCATTCGTCCCTCCATTCACGCCTGTCGAGACACCACTAGAGGCGGGCTGCATGATGTTGGGGCGTGAGCGGAAGACGGCCTAACGGTGTGCGGGACCGTAGCCCAGCTTCATGGAGACGGTTGCGAGTGGTCCTCGCCGATACCCCAGGAGCAACAGTGTCCCTAATTTGCTGGGAAGTGGCGGTGCGGTCCCCTACGGCACTGCGTAGGATCCTACGGTCTTGGCGTGCATCCGTGCGTCGCTGCGGTCCGGTCCCAGGTCGACGGGCACGTGCACCTTCCGCCGACCACTGGCGACAACATCGATGTACTGTGGAGACCTCACGCCCCACGTGTTCAGCAATTCGGCGGTACGTCCACCCGGCCTCCCGCATGCCCACTATACGCCCTCGCTCAAAGTCCGTCAACTGCACATACGGTTCACGTCCACGCTGTCGCGGCATGCTACCAGTGTTAAAGACTGCGATGGAGCTCCGTATGCGACGGCAAACTGGCTGACACTGACGGCGGCGGTGCACAAATGCTGCGCAGCTAGCGCCATTCGACGGCCAACACCGCGGTTCCTGGTGTGTCCGCTGTGCCGTGCGTGTGATCATTGCTTGTACAGCCCTCTCGCAGTGTCCGGAGCAAGTATGGTGGGTCTGACACACCGGTGTCAATGTGTTCTTTTTTCCATTTCCAGGAGTGTATTTATTCTTTGTCTAGTATTAAGTGTTTCCAGGTGAAGTTATGTGGAATGAAATGATTGTGTTAGATCACATCAGATCAATAACTGAGTTGTTATAACATTCGGTGTGTCACATTCATCAAAGCTAAATTTGGGTAATTTTAACGCAGATTTACTTGCGAGAGAAAAACCCCTTACAACTGAAAATAACAGAAGAATGGTTCATCATTTGACACTGAGTCTCAACTGACCGCTCGTCCTGGCACATCCTTGCGGTCTGATTCACTCATAGGATCAGTGTGATTGCAACCTTTGGTGAAGATCAGTGATGTTCAGCCTAATCAGGCCCCCAAGAAACCACGCACTAACGAATTTATATGCCAACACTCTTGATCGATGAATGATTGCTGAAATAGCGTTTTCTTCTACTAAATAACTGTTCTTTAAAGGATCAGAATATTCCCATCTGCCAGGGTTGGCTTCTTCCACAGAACATGCCCGCAGTTATTACAAATCTATATTAATTCTGAAGCTGTAGCAATAAATTTTACTCGAAATAAAATTCAGCTTTTCTTTATGAGCGTTAGGTATTAGTGCTCTACATGTATAGTTGAAGGGAATTCTGAGGCGGTTTGATTTTTATCTAACTTAGTTCAGCAACGTATACTGATAGGCTTCCACTTAAATATTCTGTTTTTGTAACTGCCTCTTGTCTTACGGAAACAGATGGAGACAGTTTCAGGACCATTTGCCATTCCACCAAAACTGAAACTGAACTATGCAAAAAAAGCTCTTGATTAAGTAAAATTGCGCATTGTAATTGAATGTTGTGTACTTTGTATGAAATATGCATGAGATTACAGTAAGCTCTTTGCAAATATCCTCTAGTCGAACGTAAAAAGTATACCGATTTTGTCCATAAAACTAAAATAAAATGGGCAGTGCCTATTTTCATAGAAAGATGGAATTTGTTACACTCGCAATTGTGTTTTCTTTTTTTTAAGAGGATGCTCCCTTATAGGAGCTGCGTTGACATTAAATGCAATTGTTACAGTGAAATGTTTTCACTCTCAAAATGGCGGGCACTAGCTGGGGTGGTTTGGGGGTATAATGAATTCTACTGTAATTGATGAAAGTATGTGAATGCAGCTTGCCGCTAACTTTGTGTAATGTTTTGTCTGTACAGAGGTGTATCTGTCGCCTTTATTACCCCTTCACTCTCACACACAAATCGGTACAATACAGTTAGGGCCTCCTGTTTTATCTTGAGGCTGATCCGTGATAAGACAGGCAAACAATTATGCTAATGGAGGATTCTGAGTATTTTCTCGAATTTCATTCGCTCTCTCTCTCTCTGTCTTTTATCTGTGTACAGTTTTAAATATATTATTTCATTTACGTGGAATCAGCCCAATAGAATCTCTGGTGGAGCCCTTCGTCTTAATATTCAGCGGCTGGTTTGCTGGAAAAGATCTTTACATTTGTTATTATTGTTAAGCGCTGCATTCAGTTGGGAAAAATCGATCGTTTGAACAATTCGTTCATTTTTACGACAGATTTAGAATTTCAGATGTGGACGAAGCCTTTTTGGACGATTTTATCAAAACTCGGTGACTGCAGGCTCTCTTCGTCACAGCTGAAACTTCCCCACTAATTACAGGGCCAAGGCAATCATCAATGATTCAGACAGAGAACTCATTCGTCATTCACTCTAGAATAAAAGGGTCACAAACCTTATTTCTGAGGAAAATAGTATATTCAATCCATCTCCATTACATGTTCCGTTTTCTGTTGATTCCAAGTCTTACTTAATTTTCGTTTACCGTTTTTCTCTGTCCACCAATAACCCGCTAGTGGCACAAACTTTAATAGCTCGCTTTAGCGAGAAGAAGAGCAAATATGTCTCTTTTAGCAACCCGACAATCTTCCAACAGATACTTCCGAAGCTGTACTCCTTCGCCCTCTATAATAACCATGGAGAATACATCTATGTATCTCTGTTATTCCAAAGAATAATCTTACTAGAAAAATACCTTGGCGTCGACGAGCTGTCGGCGCATATATTACTAGAAATCCGATCATATACTTTCCAAAAGTGAATAAATGTGGATGATTTGGTTGACCATTATTAATTATTGCGTGGTAGAGGGTAAATTTCCGTGGGGAGATTACAATGCCCCTCGCAGCGAGCGAAGTTTGTGAGCTCAATTTTGATTTACCGAACACACTTCGCGAGCTATCTATTAGTGTGGATAACCCGGAAGTGATGATTGTCAGTCCTCCGACTGAAAAAGAGAATATTATGTTTAAGACAGACGAAGAAAAGAAATGTTGAAAACAGAAAAAATGAAGAAACAGGTACCGCGGCTGTATTGCTTTTATGTGCATCTAGGTGTTATGTTTGCTGTGCACAACCAAGGAAGGTGATCTTTCATGAGACTGTTATCAGGGTCTACCCATTCGGGAACTTTCTTAAGCAGGGAAACCTTGGAAAACCTCTTAAGCCTAGATCCCCAGCCTACGGTACATAGAAGATAGGAAAGCCTATAGAAGAAAAAAAAATTTTGAAATAGATCTCTAAAGAAAAGACAGGGATCAATTTATATCACTATTTTGAGAAGAGTGGTTTGTGCCTCTAGCAAAAAAAAAAAAAAAAACATTTTACAATAAATAACGTGAATTTTCGTTTTACAATCTTGTTCCTAGGACAATATCTTGCGGTGCTAAAACTCCCCCGGGTCTTGCATGTCCCCGACGTCCACATTTGTAGTCGGTCTT
The DNA here is from genome assembly GCF_023864275.1 of Schistocerca cancellata. Classification (NCBI taxonomy): domain Eukaryota; kingdom Metazoa; phylum Arthropoda; class Insecta; order Orthoptera; family Acrididae; genus Schistocerca; species Schistocerca cancellata. Next base: position 59,006,376 of record NC_064626.1, on the reverse strand, counting down.
CTACGCGGCCCCCTTTGTAGTTGGTCTTCTACGCGGCCCACAATGGGAAGAGTAGAAGGGACAGGAATACTCGAATTCACATGCAATATTCATTCCAAAAGAATTAGCAAAGACCAAAGGGAAACTCTTCCTGTAAGAGAACTGGTTAGGTTGCACCGTCCAAGATTCTCCTTTTTGAAAGCAAAATCCTTAGGGCTTCATGCATCCTTTTTGTTACGACATACTTCAAGGAATTTAGCCATTAACTAATGATGTTGCCCAAAAGCATCATCATATTTACTCTCGTTTGAATACTCTTTTTGACTTTGCATCCCCACTTGTGCTTATAAGTCCAAATGTTCTGACATATTTTCTATCACTGATTTGTTCTTCGTAATTTAAAGGATTCATGCAACTTACAATAGATTTTGGATTCAAATCATCGAATAATGGAAAGTGTAGTTCTTTTTATACAAAGACATAATCCATCATTTTCTTGAAAAGTCATATAATTTATCTATACTCAAAAATTTTTTATTCTAAATATATCTATTTCTCCGCTTGATTGCTGTGATGTAAAAGTTATTAGCATTGAGGAATGCGGATTCACTTCTTTCATTTATTCACTGATTCATACGGCATTCATACATGCACATATATGGAAATGGATTTTTCAAACAAAATTCCCAAACGAACACGAACCATTAAATAACTACTAATTCTATGAATATTACTTTCTTTAATCATTCATTAATAAATTAAAAACTCTTAACTTCTAATTATAACATCTTTTCTTTTTAAGTTCAACATGAATCAGTTTACCCTCGCGTTTGGTGCGAGTCTCTTACAAAGCATATCTGTGTCGTCTATATCCATTTTAACTATCGCGCCGACGTCAACTGTTTTGCGCGGGAAATTATCTTTGCGGCGTTAACCGTCACTCATTATTCACTACCTCAACACATCCCTTCACACGTTTACACATCTCAGCGTGCACTTGAGATTATATATGAACATTCACTCGGAATCTCTTTTGATTATTCAGCGTCATTTGCGGGAAACATTTCATTCTTCTTGAAGGTCAGTTAGATCCTTTATAAATCTTGATGACATTAGCAATGCTAAAGCTCCATGTTCACCCCAAACACAGGTGAAGCCTATCTCCACTATCTTCTTTACAACACTTGATAGTAATAGTTAGTCACTATTTCTATAATCTATGTCACTGATTAACTATTTCAATTTAAAGTTTTCTAACACTAAACACACACAGTTTATTGTTATGTTTTTTACGAGCGTTCATCTCTGTCACTCGCAACACCATTCCTCCCTATCTTCTAATCTTCATTAAATTTTTTCAAGTCGTTATGGGAAAATAACCCTTTTATTTTGTTCGATCCCGGGTATGCTAACAGATATGCCCCAGGATTCGGAATTTGTAGGATAATGTATGGGCCAGTATATAGTAACTCCCATTTCTTTATACTTTTCTTTATTAAGGATGATTTGGTATGTCTTTTGACTAGTACCTTCTCTCCGACATGGTATGTCTGTACCCTCTTGATTAATTTGTCATATTGTTGTTTTCTCTGATCAGCTTTTTTCGTCATATTTATGATAGCTTGTCTTATTTTTTCTTCCCAAGGCATCTCAGTTTCCTGAGTTTTGGGCATATGGTCAGTCCAGAAGTTTTCCTCTTTTGCTTTGAACATCAATTCACGAGGTGTATATCCAGTTGAGGAGTGGGGCATGTTATTGTATATCTGCTCAAACTCTTCCACATAATTTGACCACGCAGTCTGCTTATTATGGCAATACGCCCTCATAAATCGATTGAATTCTCTAAAAATCCTCTCAACCAAATTGCCTTGTGGGTGGTAAAATTCCCTTTGCGTCAATTATATGCCCCAGGAACTTGATTCTGTTTAGTGAAAAATGGGATTTCTGTAGGTTAGCAGTTATTCCCATGGTTTTTAACACGTTCAACACCCGACTCAGTAAGGTAATATGCTCCTCCCAAGTCTTCGATGCTATAAGCAAATCATCAACAAACACTGTTATCCTGCTTCTTAGTTCTGGGCCTAGTGCATAATCTAGAGCACTAATGTTGAGTCCGAAAGGAACTACAGTAAATTGGTAACTTCTTCCGGAATAAATGAAAGCCGTATATTTCCTTGATAATTCATCCAGCTCGACTTGCCAATAAGAACTCCGCAAATCAATGCTCGTCAAATATTGGACACCCTGGAACCGTTGTATAAGTTCGTCTATGTTTTCCGGATGTGTTCTCACTGGAATTATGATTTTATTTATTTCTCTGGCGTCGAGTACCAGTCTCACAGTCCCATTTGCTTTTGGCACGACCAACAATGGGGAGCAGTATGGGCTTGTAGAGGGTTCGATCAAACCCCATTTCAACATGCGATCTATTTCCTTTTGAACTAGAGCCTTTAACCTCCAGGGAACAGGATAGAAAGTTCTACAATACGTTTCGTGCGGCTTAACGTAGAGATGGCGTATGTATCCCTTAATAACTCCTGGCCTTTCATCAAACACGTTTTTATACGCTAATAATAATTCTTTGAGCTGCTTCTTCTGATCTTCAATAATGCAGTCGGATTCATTTAACTTCTCATACACTAATTGACCGAAATCTCCTTTGACTTGGAACTCATTATTTACGTGCTGTTTAGAATTTTGTGCCGTCCTGATTACTTGCACACTGATCCCACTATTATATTTTCTGGTAAGGCTTTCTTTTTTCAACAAGTCCAACTCAATTTCTTGTTTATTTACATTTAACCAAATTTTTCCTGTTTTAAAATCTATTCTGCATCCGTATTGACGTAGGCTGTCGACTCCGATAATGCAGTCTACCACCAAATTTTTCACAACAAGGAATGTGCTTAATATTGCTACATTTCCGACTTCTACACTAAGTAGTGACTGCACTTTTACATTAGCCGATCTAGCCCCAACGGTGCCTATTATTCTGCAATTTTGAATTGGAAAAACTGGTACTCGTCTTATATTTCTGATCTTGTTGAATAGAGCCTCCGAAATAACATTTGTGGTTGCAGCTGTGTCTAAAACCGCCACTATAGGTACAGTCTCCAAAATGATTTGCACTTCGGCTACTGCCACCTGTTCCTTATCCTCATCTTGGGGTTCTAAGTCCTCGGTCAATTCATCTGCCAGTAATCGTCCATCATTATACGTTAGCATGGGTACACATATCCTGTTGCCCCTCAACCAATTGTTGACCGCTCCTCCGGGGCACGAGTGGGTCCTTACAAGTTTGTTGGATTTTGATTCGCCTGGTGGTTGACATCTTCCGTCACTTCAGTAATTACCGGTTGATTCGCAGATGTCCGTCCCCACTGATGTTGGTTATTTGAGTTTATTCACCCCGGTTGATTCCACTTTCTATTACTGTTATTGTTCCAGGCTTGAGGTCTGAAATTCCTTTCGTTCCCCCACACGGGATTGTATCTTTTCCCATTCCTGTTGTTCCTTGGATAGCCCCTCGCAAGACTATTGTCGGTATTACTATTGAGATTTTGAGGGGTTTCTCCACTATTTAGCGATCTCTGTGCATTCCCTTGCCTACCATTTGGAGGAGGTTCTATCTCCCTATATTGGAATCTGTTATTACGGGCTTTCTGGTTGTTCTCTTCGATAATATCTATATGGTCTAACGTCGTGAGGAACGACTCCAAGTCTTTATCGTTCCCGTAGATTAATTGATTCCGGATGCTAGTTGGTAGTCTTGCCTTAAGTATGTTTATTATGTCTGGCAAGGGCATAGGTCTGTCCCAGTATCTAGTTTTATTTATATATTTTTCAAAATACTTCCTAAGGCTTCCTTTTGAAAAGGAGAAAGGCTCCGGATTGAGCACCTCCTGCCTTAGGCGTTCCTGTACCCCTTCTGACCAGAACTTTGCTAAAAACGCTTTCTCAAAATCGTCATATGTCGAGCAAACAGAAGTCATGCCCAGATCGCCCCCGAACCTTGTATATATCCTGTCACGAAACTGATCTTCTGCCACTCCGACCAATTTCTGGGTAGCACTCCTCTGAAACTCCGAATAAAAACAATCGGATGGACCCCCCTTTTGACAGTGTTAAAAATCTGGAATTGCCGATGCTTTATCATTTTTTCTTCGGCATGGCAAAGGCTTTCGTAATCTCCCTCAGATAAAACTTCACGCGAACAACTAGCTCGTGGCAATTTAATATTTGAGTTACTTACACAAGTCGGTATCGTGTGCGAATGTGCAGTAACTGGCTCTATAGTCGCTGCCAACTTCTGCTGCTGGCCTGTATTTATTTGTTCTGAGCTTTGTTGTGAAGCGCGCATCGACTCTTCTATCGTTTGTTTCCAATGCTCGAAATCAGCACCTAACTGCTGTCGCACTTCCTCAAGTCCTTTCGCAAACAAATTCTCTTCCTGTTTGCCACATAGACTCTGGAATGCTGCTTTAACATTTTGCTCAACGTTTTCACACATTAGCCTTTTGTTTTCTAATGTGATTTCGGATAATTTACCCGTTGATACATTAATTTGGTGGTCTATAAAATCATGACGCTCTGTCAGATGTTCAACACTTTCCTTTAGGTTAGTCTGCGTACGTGCCAATTCAGGAAGTTGCGCAATTGCACATGACATGGCATCTTGCTTTTGTACTAATTGCGGAACCATTTCCACCTGTTCCCGTACAGTATCTATCTTAATAGCCACATACTCCTTCATTTCCACACGTACGCGGTGAGTAGATTCCTCACATTGAGCTTTCACCAATTCTATTTGTGCAGTTAATTTTCGTTCCGTCTCTTCGGCCCGATCTTTAAGTTCCTTTGTCTTCGTCTCTATCCGCTGCTCTAATTCGGAAAAACTATCTTGTAACTGCTGCTTAATCTCAGCTTTCAAATTTTCCTGCCCTTCCGTAACTGAGGCTAACTTCGTATTGATGTCGATTTTCAAATTTTCCTGCCCTTCAGTAACTGAGGCTAATTTCTTATTCAAATCGTTTTGCCCTTCAGTAACTGAGGCTAATTTCTTATTCAAATCGTTTTGCCCTTCAGTAACTGAGGCTAATTTCGTATTCAAATCATTTTGCCCTTCAGTAACTGAGGCTAATTTCGCGTTAATGTCGATTTTCAAATTATTTATGCTCACGGTTATCATCTGCATCTGTCTCATGATAATTACCAATGGATCTAATCCATGTTGCGTACTTGCTGTTACATCTCCAGCCGTGTCTACCGGGCATTCTATTGCGCTATCTGTAGCGATCGGTTCTACAACACTTCTTACTACATCATTATTATCAGTGCTAACAGCTGAAGGCTGTTGCGTGCTGCTCTGCTCTGCTTGACTCATCTTAAACATTGCCCTAGTTAAAACCATATAAATATTCTACTGTCACTATATAAATATATCTCCCTTCACACAAGAGTACTTCTGTGGCTACTTTCTTACTGTACTTATACAGATAAAGGTAACTGGGGCAGGTCTAACTACATCTATCATGAACACAATTAGTCAACGTTCATATATTCAATAGTACTAAACAGAAAAGCGTATACTTCATCTATTTTAGTAAGCTTCAATAATACAATTATAAATCTGGCCTTTTCACTGCGCTCAGCGTGTTGTTTATGTTCTTATTTGTAGATCCCCTGAATGTGACTGCGAGTATTTCTTATTTCTTTTCCAGCGTCAGTTAAGTTGGCTCGTCGTAGTTCACATGAAACAGAGAACAAAATTATTTTAACAACGTCCAAAAACGTGTCCTGTCACGGATTGGCCATTATAATGAATTCTCCTGTAATTGATGAAAGTATGTGAATGCAGCTTGCCGCTAACTTGGTGTAATGTTTTGTCTGTACAGAGTGTATCTGTCGCCTTTATTACCCCTTCACTCTCACACACAAATCGGTACAATACAGTTAGGGCCTCCTGTTTTATCTTGAGGCTGATCCGTGATAAGACAGGCAAACAATTATGCTAATGGAGGATTCTGAGTATTTTCTCGAATTTCATTCTCTCTCTCTCTCTCTCTCTCTCTCTCTGTCCTTTATCTGTGTACAGTTTTAAATATATTATTTCATTTACGTGGAATCAGCCCAATAGAATCTCTGGTGGAGCCCTTCGTCTTAATATTCAGCGGCTGGTTTGCTGGAAAAGATCTTTACATTTGTTATTATTGTTAAGCGCTGCATTCAGTTGGGAAAAATCGATCGTTTGAACAATTCGTTCATTTTTACGACAGATTTAGAATTTCAGATGTGGACGAAGCCTTTTTGGACGATTTTATCAAAACTCGGTGACTGCAGGCTCTCTTCGTCACAGCTGAAACTTCCCCACTAATTACAGGGCCAAGGCAATCATCAATGATTCAGACAGAGAACTCATTCGTCATTCACTCTAGAATAAAAGGGTCACAAACCTTATTTCTGAGGAAAATAGTATATTCGATCCATCTCCATTACATGTTCCGTTTTCTGTTGATTCCAAGTCTTACTTAATTTTCATTTACCGTTTTTCTCTATCCACGAATAACCCGCTAGTGGCACAAACTTTAATAGCTCGCTTTAGCGAGAAGAAGAGCAAATATGTCTCTTTTAGCAACCCGACAATCTTCCAACAGATACTTCCGAAGCTGTACTCCTTCTCCCTCTATAATAACCATGGAGAATACATCTATGTATCTCTGTTATTCCAAAGAATAATCTTACTAGAAAAATACCTTGGCGTCGACGAGCTGTCGGCGCATATATTACTAGAAATCCGATCATATACTTTCCAAAAGTGAATAAATGTGGATGATTTGGTTGACCATTATTAATTATTGCGTGGTAGAGGGTAAATTTCCGTGGGGAGATTACAGGCGACAGTTCAGAGTGTGTGTGTGTGTGTGTGTGTTCGCCAAATTCTGATATGCTCCTACTAGTGTACAGTGACATTTTAGACGAACAAGGAAGTTGTGTTCGTCATTTATCTTGCCTAGTTTAGTCTGCATTGCAGCTTTTTGTATTAGTGAAGAACCGCCACATCGACCACCTAGCTATGTTCCCTGCTAGGGATGCATTCTGCTGAAGACTCTGCCACCAGAATTGCAAGATGCTGTTCTGACTGCAGCTGGCCAAAGACTCTGTTCCCGGATGCAGTAGGGTCTGCGGCCAGAGAGGCTGTGGCACTTATCTGTTTGAAAGAGCCAGTATCCCCGCTGTAGGCGGAGGGAGGGAGGTGGGGGGAGGTAAGAGTGCCTCTAATTTCGCTAGTTCCTGATCGCACATCGATGAGAACGCACGTTCAACTGGCTTCCCTCTCTCCACTTGCAATCTTTCAGGACGAAGCTTTTCTCTAGTCCTCTGTACATTTGTTGCATTATGACCATTTGTTTGCGATTGCTGATTCATTTCGTGATTATTTCGAAGTACAATTAGAACAGTGAAACACTTTCCATCAGTTACTTTGACCGCAGGATGATTGTCGAGCAATGCAAGGGGAGGTGTCTGTGGCGTACTCTGACGTCAAACGGCGATAGATACACCCCTCAGCTGGATGCTTACAGATAATACACTTGTTAATCTTCTCTCTCTCGAACTCCAAGATCTCGCCAGTTGAATATAATTCCTGAAAATGAAATAAAGATAGTAGTTTCCACTGCACTCTTTTTCCTGGCAGCTAGTAGGTGAAGGGTAGAATTTGAATACATCAGACACTAGTTTTGAGTAGTACTGTGAAAATTTTTCCCAGTAGGTTAAGATCAGCTGCATGTCATCGTCAATTTTTGAGCTGTATCGCAATTTTACGCACTCCTTCCATAGAACTATGCATATAGTTGATAATTGCTACGGTATTAATGATGAATTACGTAATTAGAGCCGATTTTTACTTCAGTTTCCCAACCAAAACAAATGAAGTATACTAACGTAATCTTGCTCTGCTGCATATGGGTAATTTCCATGTGTTGGGAGGGGGTGGGGGGTGGAAGGGGGTGCACTTGAGCTTTCCATCCGGAAGGGCTAGGATTCCAGTCCCAGAACTGGTACCGCAATTTTTAATTTCGCGCCAGTTCCAGGGTGGGGAGTAGGGTGGGACTTTATCTGAGCTCTGGCACAAAGTGGGTAGGTGAGAAAAGGATAGGGGTAGTGGGAGGCGGTGGGGACACAGCTACCGGCTAGAGGAAGCACATGATGTCATCGGGGTCAGTGGTGGGGTTAGGGTTGAACGATGGTGGGTGGGGTGGTGCATGTGGGGATAATTAATTGATCAATTTAACTAATTTGTATATCACTTTGATATCAAAACTAGGCCCTGAGTCCCAGTACCCAACAACTTGTGTGTGTGTGTGTGTGTGTGTGTGTGTGTGTGTGTGTGTGTTACACATCTTCCGTTAAATTTCCGCACATATTTCAACCAAAGTCAGGCGAAAATCATTGTGGGGGTAAGGAATACCTATCTGTAATGGATCCGCAGATATGACGTCTTAAAATGTGAGGTACGTGAAAAAAGGCCGTGTCATGCTTGAAGTTATAATAGATTTATTCTTTACTGTTAAAAAACTCCTACAGTCCAGTCAACTTAAGGAAATCGCAGTTACCTGGACCACATTCCGCTGCTTTCATCTGTAAAACATAGGTGGCTGTTGGCCGAAACAGTCACGCCTCTAGAGCTATGGAGCGGTGTCGCCATAGAGCCGTTTACAAAATCGCGTTATAGACACTCGAAGTAACTGTATTACAAACACAGTCCAATTGTTGTTTCCGTTTCTAACAGAAAACTGGCAGAATGATTGCATGGGAAATGCCGGATTTGATAGTTAGTAATAAATGCATTGCAGTGTCAACTTACAGATTTCGTGTGATGTTAAACAGCACGACCTTTTCTGTGTTACCTGCGCTAGTATTACATGAACTGAAATAATGGCACTTTTTTCTTGCAAGTATCAGGTTGTTAAGGCAACCTTCGCCGATTCACAGAGACAACGACCCTGGAGGAAGCTGTACCCCAAACAGTGAGACCTCGAGACGCAGAAGTTGGACCCACTCTGGAACGATGCAGTGGATAGCCGGGCGGATGCCTTCACTCCACTTAATAACCATCACCTCGCGAAGAGGCCGGCCGACAATGAGAAGCATGCCGAAAACTGATGGACCCGTGCAGCCACTGGGACAGAGCGTTGAGAATACACACGCCAAGGCGTTTGAATTCTTCTGGCTGAGTGCAGCGTTTTTATTTGCCTTAAAAAAGAGAGGACATGTCGAGAATTGAAGCATTCCACAGGTTCCTGGAGAGATGTGCACAGAAAAGGCCAAGAATTCGCACAGGGAGACGAGTGACACTAAAGAACTACACAAGAAGTCAGCCTCACTAAAAACATGTTTTCTGGACAGGAAGGACGTTGCTTATAAATCACGAATGCCAGCTGATTTTTGGACGAAGCACAAACATGTTTTCCAGGCATCGTGCAGGAGAGATTCATTACGAAGAAGTGCTGTGTGGCTGCTTTAACAGCGACTTAGGAATGCAGAATAACAAGTAAACAAAGTGCGACCAACGCTGGGAACAGCCTTGACAGCGAAATCTTGTGAAAGACGGCAACTCCCATCGTAAACATCAGCCCACGCAAGACAGAGAATTTCCACACTGCACTCGGAGGCACTGTAATAAAATGGTGATCGGTCCTTGGGCGGTACTGAAAATTTAGTCCGCCAATGGCAGTGTCTAGAGGAGGAAAATTTCAAGGAGTCATTGAAATGAGAGATGGATGGGGAGTGAGGGAGAGTTTGAGTGAGACAGTGTAGAACCAGGAAGACATAGGGGGCTCCTCCATCTGTTGCCAAAAGCCGACTGCCGACACAGCGATAATGCTACTTCGGCTGCGGTAACACGTGGTGACCTGTCAATGCGGAAATCTTTCCCGACCCTCGCTGCACAGCCAGAGGAGAATAGCTGGCTAGGCCACCCCTCAGCCCTGCGGCGGCGCGCCATCCCGACCTAGAGCCTGGCTCCGTCGTCATGACATGACAAATGACTGTGAACAGTGGTGAGATGACTCATTCCTGCCTTCTTCCCCTTAATAACTCAGCCGTGCCCATGCCGATTCGGCCTTGATCTGTGTGTAACAGGCAATGAAACAAATGCAGTAATTTAGTGTTTTATTTATCAGAACAATCTGTGCCATTCGCATATCAATGCTTCACTGTTATAACCTTTTGATTTCTTACTTCACTTACTTATTCGTATCACTTGATTACTAGCTCTCAACAAAAGGCAATATAATTGCTAATCTGCATGTCATGTTATGCAGGAGATCAGAGATAATCCTCAGTACCCTGCATTTTTGGTGCCCAATGTAGGACAATATAATTAGTAATGTGCATGTCATTTCATGTAAGGGGTCGCAGAGAATTCTCATTTCACTGCACATAGTACTGAAGAGTCAAATTAATTCGAGATTAAAAAATCGATACATCGCATTCAAGACACGGCCGAAGACAAAACCGGGTCGAAAATTCTATGGATTGCGGGAAATAAAATCTTACAATACCACCATAAAACCAAAACTTTAAAATTCTTCATTGCTACATTTTGTTACAATCAGTTAACGCAACACTGAAAAGTCTCCAGATGTCATCAGCAAGGGCGGATGTTCCACATCTGCATCTCCATAGATACTCCGAAAGCCACCGTATGGTGTGTCTAGGAGGGTACCCTGTACCATTACTTGTCATTTCCTTTCCTGTTCCACTCGCAAGTAGACGAGAGAGAAACGTCTGTCTGTATGGCTCCGTACGAGCCCTAATTTCTCGTATCTTATCTGCATGGTCCTTACGCGCAATGTACGTTAGTGTAAAACGAATCATTCGGCTGTCACCTTCTAATGCCGGTTGTTTAAATTTTCTCAACATTTTTTCTCGAAAAGAATGTCGCCTTCCCTACAGGGATACCCATTTCAGTTCCTGAACGGTCTCCATAACACTTATATGTTGTTCGAACCTACCAGTAACAAGTCTAGCAGCCGGTCTCTGAATTGCTTCCTTGTTTTCCTTCAATCCGACCTCGTAAGGATCCCAAACACTAGACCAGTACTCCAGAATAGGTCGCAACAGCGTCCCACATGCGGGCTCCTTTACATCGTGTGCTCGTTCCACCTCTTATAGCTTCGCAACGTTACGCCCAGATACTTAAACAACTTGACTGTGTCGAGAAGGACAACAGTAATACTCCATCCGAAAACTACAGGTTTGATCTTCCTACTCATCTGCATTACCTTACATTTTTCCGCATTAAGGGCTAGCCGCCACTTATCACACCAACCGTTAATTTTTATCTAAGTCGTCTTGTATCATCCTACAGTCACTGAACTTCGACTCCTTCCTGTGCACCACGGCATCATAAGAGAAAAACCGCAGATTGCTGCCCACCCTGTCAGCCAAATTGTTGTTGTTGTTGTTGTGGTCTTCAGTCCTGAGACTGGTTTGATGCAGCTCTCCATGCTACTCTATCCTGTGCAAGCTTCTTCATCTCCCAGTATCTACTGCAACCTACATCCTTCTGAATCTGCTTAGTGTATTCATCTCTTGGTCTCCCCCTACGATTTTTACCCTCCACGCTGCCCTCCAATACTAAATTGGTGATCCCTTGATGCCTCAGAACATGTCCTACCAGCCGATCCCTTCTTCTGCTCAAGTTGTGCCACAAACTTCTCCTCTCCCCAATCCTATTCAATACTTCCTCATTAGTTATGTGATCTACCCATCTAATCTTCAGCATTCTTCTGTAGCACCACATTTCGAAAGCTTCTATTCTCTTCTTGTCCAAACTGTTTACCGTCCATGTTTCACTTCCATACATGGCTACACTCCATACAAATACTTTCAGAAATGGCTTCCTGACACTTAAATCTATACTCGATGTTAACAAATTTCTCTTCTTCAGAAACGCTTTCCTTGCCATTGCCAGTCTACATTTTATATCCTCTCTACTTCGACCATCATCAGTTATTTTGCTCCCCAAATAGCAAAACTCCTTTACTACTTTAAGTGTCTCATTTCCTAATCTAATTCCCTCAGCATCACCCGACTTAATTCGACTACATTCTATTATCCTCGTTTTGCTTTTGTTGATGGTCAGCCAAACTATTTATTTATATGTAGAGAACATCAGCGGTCCTATCACACCTCGATCGCCATCATGGAAATTCTGTTATTTAAGAAGTCTTAGAGCAACTCACATATCTGTGAACTTATTCCACATGCTGGTACCTTCGTTACAGCCTGCCTTGGGGCACAGTGTGGATGCTTTCTGGAAATCAATAAATATGCAATCTACTTGTTGCCCTTAATCCATAGTTCTGAGTATGTCATTTGCAAGAGCATAAGAGCAAGTGAACACCCTAGCTTTTGACACCTTGCGAACTTATTATGTCTTTTTTTTCTTTTTTTTTAAATGCCGTTAAACGTAATGTAACTGCGGTAATCTGAAATAAACGGCACAAAATCTACAGCGCTGTCCTACATTCGCTCTCTAGATTTTGTCAAAGTTGCCATCAGAGTCCCGAGCACACCTTCACTTGCACACGTTTTAAAGAGCTTCTGCCCTTGAGCAACTGACGTGATGTAATTGGCTCATGGTCAAATACATACTGACTTGATCAACAATATGCACGGTTCCCGCATGATCTGCTAGCCCTCACCACTCAGCTACATATTTACGTCATTGCCACCGAGTGGCAGCGCACTGCAGCATATTTTTGTCCACATTCGCTTGGCATAAATCCCTCAAGGCGGTAGCACACTCTGTTCATTTGCCAATTTACTCACTACACAGGGTGAAAAGTATTTAAACCGACAAAACCTGGTAGCTTGTAGGGGACATCAAAACAAATATTTTTCCTTAATGTCAGTTTTTCCTATGAGGAGTATTGAAACCGGTAGAGGAAGATTTCTCTGGCGGCAAATTAATCAAACCAACAAACACTTTTCCATTTTTTATGACCAAGAGAGAACACTTTAACACAACACAATTTCAATTACAATAGATTTTCAAAAATTCCTCCATTGACACGAAAACAAAGGTTACACCGTCGGATCATGCTCTGTCTGACACGGGCAAAAACCCCAGGAGTATGCTGAATTGTTCCTGCTGCTGCTACTATCCGGGCAACCAGATCCTCTTCTAATGCAACAGGAGCTGCGTAAACAAGGTAGCGCATCTCTCTCCCCCACAAAAAAGTCCAGAGGGGACATATCTGGGAATCGAGCAGGCCACGGTACAGGACCACCTCTGCCAATCCACGTTTCTGGGAACCGTCAGTGCAGGAATCGACGCACACGACGTCTGAAATGTGCCGGCGCCCCGTCATGTTGGAACCACATGCGTTGTCTTGTAGGGAGCAGGACGTCTTCCAGCAATTCTGGCAACGCTCTGGCGAGAAAATAGTAATAGTGCCTGCCATTTAATGGCCTAGTTAGCAGATACGGCCCAATTAAACAGTCCCCAACAACACCGACCCACACATTAACAAAGAGCCGCACTTGATGAGCGCTAGTAACTGTGGCGCGTGGATTATCCTCACTCCAAACATGCGAATTGTGCATGTTGAAGACTCCATCACACCCGAACGTTGCTTCATCGGTAAACAACACAGAGGATGGAAATGTAGGAGGCATTTCACACTGTTTGAGGTACCACTGCGAAAACTGTGCTCTGGGTGGATAATCAAGTGCTTCCAGGTAGTGGACACGCTGTAAGTGAAATGGGCGTAACAATTGCTCTCGAAGGACTGTTCGTACATTCGTCTCATTCGTCCCTATGTTACGTGCAATTACACGAGTGCTGATTGATTGATCCGCTCCACATGCCACAAGACAGCTTCCTCAAATTGCAGCGTTCTTACCGTGCGACGGCGTCCCTGTCCAGGTAATCTGCTAAATGACCCGGTCTCACGCAGACGTTTGTACACAGCAGCAAAGGTCGTATGATGCGGCATACGGCGATTAGGATATTGTTGTTGATAAACCCGCTGTGCAGCTCGTCCGTTGTGGTGCGCTACGTAGTACGCACCAACCATATCAGTGTACTCACTCCAGGTGTATCGCTCCATTAGTAAACTGAGACAATGCACTACTACACTGGTGGACAGCAGTTGCCTACAACTGAAGAGCGTAATTTGCTCTCTAACAACTGAGGAGCGTAATACGGCCTCCACAGGTTTAAATAATCCTCATAGGAAAAAATGACATTAGGGAAAAAAAATTGTTTTGATGTCCCCTACAATCTCCAAGAGTTTGTCGGTTTAAATACTTTTCACCCTGTATAGTAAAATTAGACCGATCATCAGTATATGTTATGGTGATAGAAAAAACTGTTATGTGGGATTCTGGATGAGGTATAGTACATCAAGTTTTGGATTTTGTCATACAGTAATCCATTTGAGGCGCTGAGAACCATAAAGTGCATCATCATCGATTGAGACTGTATTCACTCTGAAACGTCCCCTTTGAACAACTTTATACAAGACTGTGCTTAACCTGACACACAATGTTTTTAGCGCAACGCAATCTGACTTTCAATAATCCCTACAAAACAATGGCCATGACTAACTTTAACCTATACCTTTCACAAATCACTTACCTCACAAAAATCTTCGTTACTGGAACTACTGCAATACAGCGAGCGCCACTACTGCCAGCTAAATAAAAGATTCAAACTACGGAAGGCACTAACTACTGATAGGGATAGTTTGCAAATGAAAGATATTAATAGAGAACAAACAATGTATTTACCTTAATATCATCACAAGTCATAATATATGTAATTTCAAAACTCCGCCATCTCTCTCCTCACATCCACGACTGCTGGCGGCTCACCTCTAACTGTGCAACGCTACGCGCTGTTCACATCCAGCTGCCGTTGCCAAACACTACAATGGCAGACAAGAATGCAAACTAGCCACAGGCTGCACACAGCACAGCCAGTGATTTTCATACAGAGCGCTACGTGGCATTACCAATATAAAAATCTAAACAGCCTACTTACATAGCCCCCATGCTCCCCACAAAAAATTTTACAAATTTTTTTGGCCAGTGGCCAATAATGATTTGATAAAATTTTTCATAAATACAATAACAAAGATATCCAATGCACACACTTATTGATACAATGTTGGTCAAAAGCTAAAATTTTCTCACAGTCCATAAAGACAGTCCTGATCATTCATCACAGTAAAACTGCCGTTTCTTTTATCAAAGTCTGAGCAGTAAAAGACAATGCACACAGAAGTAGTGGATGTCCATTAAGTCTTGAAGAAGTAGTGTTGTCCTTCCAACAGAAAGACAGTGATGACTCTTGACATGCTGACAGGTAATGGGCCACAACAGAGCGAACGCACAGCAGAGTCATTCGACGTTTTGAAGAAGATTGGTAGATAGGTCATCACAGAGCAGACCCACTGTAGTCCTGGTAGAGATGGCCAGCAGCCATCTGCTGCGACTGTGCAGGTGCACAATCACCATAGAAGAGTCTTGCAGAGAAGATAGCAAGTCCATAAACCACCACTTGTGCACGCACAAAGTTTTAGGAATTGTTTTTAGAACCAGCAATGCTGTTATCCAGTCCCTTGCTGAATTATTAACACACGTGCAAACACTAACAGTCCCTACTTCTCACAAATTGTCCATATACTATGACCAACAGAAACGAGTGCAGTGAAATGTAAGGTACAAGTTACTTAATTAGATGAACTGGTGTCAATTACAATTTTATAACATAAAAATACAATAACAAAGGTAAAAAATACATCATTAAAGAACATAACAATACAGATAACGTTTGTAGTAATAGGGGCTTTACAAAAGAAAAGAAATAACATATACATCAGTGTTACAGGAATTATGACATGAGTACATACATAAAAGATCAGAATAATTATTGAAACATCAACTTCACACATGAGCAACAAAACAGAATAAATAATGTCTAAGCATATTTACAAGGTAAATAACATGTTATTAATGCCAATTATATTTGAGGAGAACAGTATTCCTCATCATAGTGAATGTAGCTTAATATTAAAAGAAGAAAAAATTCTATGAAACTACACAGAGACAGGAAGAAAACAAATACACAAGGGTACACAAACATGTAGTGGGATAACACACAAGGAAAGGACAGGGTTTGTTTTACTGCAGTATTTTGCATGGAGATCTCCCTTCGTTCATCATTATTCCCAAAAGTCCTATCTAAGCCTGCTTTCTGTATCCTGTTCACATCCACTGTCAAAAATTGTTTTTCTCCACTGTACAGTATCCTTTTTCTTTTTTTTGCCCAAACCATTTTCATATAGCTTCTCAATACATTTCTTCCAAGTCATCATAGTTAGTTTCTTATATAGTCTACCCCTCTTAAGCTAACTTAAATCTACTGAGCTCAGATATATATATCAAGGGACGAGGCAATGCAGCATCACATAACAAATTATCACAAACAGCAATGACAAATTGGCAAAGCTAGCAGCATAAATTAGCAAAGCAAGTGGAATATTACAACTTATATAATGCAATGCGCACAAGCAATAAAAATAAGCTTAGAAGAGTAACACAAAGTCAAATTCAGTAACACTATGCCTGGCAAACAGCAGTAACTTATACCTAAACATGACATAGCTCAAGCAGAAAAAATATTACAGTAAAAACAACAATGCAGAAAAGGAAAATGTATATTCACATCTTAATGTCTATGTAATTAAAGTGGTCATCTTAATGTCTATGTAATTAAAGTGGTGCACCACAACAACTTATTGTAAAAAAAATATTACCATATACTTGAAAAGAGTATTATGTGTCCAGTTACTGTTACTAGTCCCTTCTTATTGTTCTTTCCTTTCCAAATGCTCCTTTTTTTTTAAATAATGTGGATTACAAAATTATTTTTTAATAGATCTGTTGACAGAAAGTGTTCACATTAGCAAATGCATCTATGTTTATAAAAGCAATGCTGCAACACAGCTGGAAACCAGATATCAAATGAAATGAGCAGTTACACAAACCAAAGCATAACAATATCATTCAATAGTCATGTGACATTTCATAAGTTAGTGGAAATTCTCTCAACTCTCGTAGAAAGACGCTTGTCGTAATCACATATGCAGATGTAAAAATATTTCGCGTCATTTCATTAGGCATTGCAGTAAATATCATAAATTACGAGCTCCACAGTATGCTTTCAACAAGGAAATGTCAGTAGCGCTGACAATGGCCTCCCCTTTCTTCTATTTTTTCTACCTGTGCTTCTGACGAGGCACTCACACTAGTGGCTTGTTCTCCAGGTGTCTGACACAGCTGTGTGCCAACGACGCACGTGCAGGTGGTCACTTAACTTTCTTATGGAAATATTTACGACAGCAGTTTCCGCTACAGTGTCCAAAAATTCTTCGCTGGCGTTGTGATACGTTCACGCATTTACACACACATTTCATAACTCTTAAAGTACGATTCTTGGTTTCCAACATCCTTTTTCACAAGTCAAGAATCCCTAACTTCTATTCATTATTCATATACATATAAGCACGTAATCACATTCCTCATATATGGTAGCATCATCTTATTGACATAAACATACCTCAACTGCATAATACACATCGTCGTCAAAAAAATAACATCATAACACCTCAGTCAAATCTCAAAAAAGCCGTAGCTTTCTGCAATAATTTCAAACCATAGAAAATATTCTCTGCTCATTTCAATAGTGTCATCTGCCTCAAACGTACTTTAAAAATCATGATCTCATACCAAATACATCATTCAAAGCTCTCATAGTATCACAATGGTTCCGAAAAAATATGAACAATTGACAAAGTACAGACAAAATACAATTTCATAAGTGTGAAGTTATCCAACGGTGTAATTATGTAAACATGTGTCACTGACCTAGTAAAAACGTTTATCTCTCAGTTAAATGATCAGATAGCTGTGTAATTTATGTGTTAGAGAAATATGGTACCGATGTGTAAAGTTGTGTAAGCAAACACCATATTAGCTAGGGCTCCTTGTGCTTGCCAAACACATGGTACACAAAGTAAGCGTGTACCCCCTATAGTATAATAAAATAATGAAATAGATGATAATAATATGCGTGGCTTCTTAAAATGTATTGAATTAATGAGATTAATTTTTCGGCGTGAATGACAAGCACAATAAGCTGAGCTGTGCCTGGAAATAAGTCCGTATTAGTTCATATTATTTTGCAGGGCGGAGTAGTTTCTTTCTCCGCTGTAGATTTGTGCTTACCATTCTTTATAATACTATGTTTGGTCGCCGCGTTCACCTTTGAAGTCTTGACCGTGTTCCTATTAAGCTTATCGGATCTTCGTAATTTTCCAAAGTACACAGGTGGGCTTCAGTGGTTGTAATTATTGCACTATTTGAAATAACAACTCACACGACCTTTCTGTTAATAAAACAATACTGTATTTTTCTGAACGGTGCACATATAAAATCCACACTCCTCACTTATTCATAGCGACCCCAAAATGGCGGTCTACAATTACTCGCTAAAATATTGACGTGCTTCTCACTCTTTCACTAGCCGAGCGCGAATCCCTCCTTGCTCCTACCGGTACCAGAAAAAATCCTCCGTTTATTAACAACTGAAAGTCAAAAAATACATGGCGGTAGGCATAGGCTCTATGATGGGCTACCGCTTCATCTTGTCTCTTTGCCTTTAAGGAAGACGAAAACATAAAGAAAATGCAAAAGGTTTATCACAAATGCCCCCCTACTGTACACTGTCGGAAATAAGTCTCTTTATTTGGGGAGACAGTATACAGTAGTCTTATTAACCTTGGGGCTCATAGTTCAGTCACTTGGTGCACGTCAATGGAGTTTTAATACCCTTATGTTACTACAAATATATCTAAAAAGCTCATTTTCTTGGCCATTACAAGTTCATACATATAAATACATTCACATATACTTATATCACGTAATTACATTCACATATATTCATATTACCTATCGCACGTCCATGGCGTGCTAACGTCGTAGTCTCTTATTTCTCCTTACATTTATTAAGTAGTATTATCAGGAGGAAAATGTTACATTTCTTACATTGTCCTTCCACCATATTTTAATAATTGTTTTTCTCCTTGGTGTTTGGTTTATTAGCCATTCTGATAAGCTGCCCTTTCGACACACGTTATCTCATTGTCCGCTGCACTTACGGCCAGCAGCAGCTCATTGTTTAACGCGCCCTACTCAGTGACGCAAACGCCACGTGAGCAGCAGCACTGCCCGCGCCCACACTGTAATGTCGCTCCAGGCTCGTGAAGTCGGTGTTGTATTTGCCCTCCAGTCCGGATACTGGATACGACGGATTCAGCTCCAACGCTCAACCGAAGAACACCAATACCTCATCTCGCGCCTGGGCGAGGATTTCGGCCAGTGACATTGAAGGTAAGAGCCGCACTGCAGGATACGGCATTATCTTCCGTCGTGCATTATAGTTAGCGGTTCTCACACCTCAACTCGTGGTCATACTGATTTCCTCTGATATCTCCGTCGCACACGCATCACACTCTCTGTATTCACTTTGCTAGACTGCAGCGTTTACTCATATTACGGCCGAGCCGTTATTTTCAATATTATTACGCCTTAATATTTTTGTATCACTTCACACGTGCGAGTATTTTACTCGTCCGTCGCGTTGCACTTCACATACATACATAAGTTGTTCTTCTTCAAGTATAAAATCTCACATAAAATTGATAATGGTACATACATAGACATAGACATTGACAATAATAGAGTTGACACATAAATTTACAATTCACATCCACATTTCATATACGGACTCCATGACATGCACCCTCTTACACACTAATACGTAAATCAGGAAGTATCTTTCATTTATCCTGAACATTCGCATTTTCTATTCTTGTCTTGCAGGACCGACCTCCTACGCGTTTTTACGTCCACAAATACACATAGAAAAGAAGAAAAGAGTACATACATACATTTTATATGGACATCGACATTAACAATAATATAGTTGGCAAATAAATGTCCAATTCACATTCACATTTCGTATATGGACTCTATGTTAAGCAGCATCTGACACAGCAATAAGTATATTAGAAGGAATCTTGCATTTGTTCTGAATGTTTGCTCTTTCTTGTTATTGTCTTGCAGGACCGACCTCCTGCGCGTTTTTACATCCAATACTACATACATATTTTCAGAGACATAGACATTGACAATAGCAAAGTTGACACATAAATGTACAAGTCACCTTCACATTTCCTATATGGGTTCCATGTTAGGCATCATCCATCTTACACACTAATAAGTAAATTAGAAGGAATCTCTCATTTGTTCTGAATTTTTGTTTTTCTTTTGACTTGCAGGTCCAACCTCCTGCGTCTTTTTAGCATCAAAAATACACATAGAAAATACGTTCCAGCACTACTCACTACATGGAAAACAGGATTTGCTAAGGTCTGCTTCAGAGATCAAGCTACTTCTAGGATTGCTATTTGTAGTGCGTCGTTAGTGTACTTATTCTATCTTTGGCATTTGATAAATCTTCATACTATGTATAATATTTACAAATGCTCGTTTGTGAGCGAGTGTGGTGAATGTTTTATCCCTTGACAAACTGACTTCATCACTGCTTGTTAATCGTCGTAATATTCCACATTCGTAAATATACACTCCTGGAAATTGAAATAAGAACACCGTGAATTCATTGTCCCAGGAAGGGGAAACTTTATTGACACATTCCTGGGGTCAGATACATCACATGATCACACTGACAGAACCACAGGCACACAGACACAGGCAACAGAGCATGCACAATGTCGGCACTAGTACAGTGTATATCCACCTTTCGCAGCAATGCAGGCTGCTATTCTCCCATGGAGACGATCGTAGAGATGCTGGATGTAGTCCTGTGGAACGGCTTGCCATGCCATTTCCACCTGGCGCCTCAGTTGGACCAGCGTTCGTGCTGGACGTGCAGACCGCGTGAGACGACGCTTCATCCAGTCCCAAACATGCTCAATGGGGGACAGATCCGGAGATCTTGCTGGGCAGAGTAGTTGACTTACACCTTCTAGAGCACGTTGGGTGGAACGGGATACATGCGGACGTGCGTTGTCCTGTTGGAACAGCAAGTTCCCTTGTCGGTCTAGGAATCGTAGAACGATGGGTTCGATGACGGTTTGGATGTACCGTGCACTGTTCAGTGTCCCCTCGACGATCACCAGTGGTGTACGGCAGGTGTAGGAGATTGCTCCCCGCACCATGATGTCGGGTGTTGGCCCTGTGTGCCTCGGTCGTATGCAATCCTGATTGTGGCGCTCACCTGCACGGCGCCAAACACGCATACGACCATCATTGGCACCAAGGCAGAAGCGACTCTCATAGCTGAAGACGACACGTCTCCATTCGTCCCTCCATTCACGCCTGTTGCGACACCACTGGAGGCGGGCTGCACGATGTTGGGGCGTGAGCGGAAGACGGCCTAACGGTGTGCGGGACCGTAGCCCAGCTTCATGGAGACGGTTGCGAATGGTCCTCGCCGATACCCCAGGAGCAACAGTGTCCCTAATTTGCTGGGAAGTGGCGGTGCGGTCCCCTACGGCACTGCGTAGGATCCTGCGGTCTTGGCGTGCATCCGTGCGTCGCTGCGGTCCGGTCCCAGGTCGACGGGCACGTGAACCTTCCGCCGACCACTGGCGACAACATCGATGTACTGTGGAGACCTCACGCCCCACGTGTTGAGCAATTCGGCGGTACGTCCACCCGGCCTCCCGCATGCCCACTATACGCCCTCGCTCAAAGTCCGTCAACTGCACATACGGTTCACGTCCACGCTGTCGCGTCATGCTACCAGTGTTAAAGACTGCGATGGAGCTCCGTATGCCACGGCAAACTGGCTGACACTGACGGCGGCGGTGCACAAATGCTGCGCAGCTAGCGCCATTCGACGGCCAACACCGCGGTTCCTGGTGTGTCCGCTGTGCCGTGCGTGTGATCATTGCTTGTACAGCCCTCTCGCAGCGTCCGGAGCAAGTATGGTGGGTCTGACACACCGGTGTCAATGTGTTCTTTTTTCCATTTCCAGGAGTGTATATTTCAAGCCATATTTCTGCCTTATTGATTCGACGACATGTACATGTTTACCTTTGTGACGTGTGACCGATAATTTTACCGTATTTTTTTCATATGTTGCTCCACTAATAATTCATTACCGATAGATAAGAACGCGCAAGTGCTAAAATGATGCTTTCGCTTCTGCGTGCAAGAACTCAGTGTAGAAAATATTGTTTCACTGCATTTTGTGTTCATTCCTCATACGAATCGTGTATCATATTTTCATTTATATTAACCTTATAGTTTCTCGAGCTGTAACAGTTAGTCGCTAAGGAAATATTTTTCATACTGTGTGGTTTTACATTCTGATGTCTGTGTAGCAAATCACTGTGCTGTGGTGTGTTTTAAATGTTTACCATGTACCATTGTTACTATCGACTTCACTGTTTCTCCTATACTACTCACTGCTTCTTCGTGATGTTCGTTTTCATAATTACTTACCGTACATGCATCATCATACTTTGCTTTCCCCACTCATACAACCATTCATTCTAAGACTTAAAACTATATAGTGTATTCTTTCTTACGTCAGCTTCGTGGCCCTTTCCTAGGTACCCTTGTAACATTAATCTTCATATTCGTCGCCGTATACCCATATAATTATTCATTAAAAATATTCCACATAAATCGCCATTTATACTCCTGTACTACCTACCGGGTTCTCACACTAGAACCACCGCACTATTTATTTCTTTCCACAAATATAAATAAACTCGTATTACTCTAATACACTTTCATTCTCTTCCTAGATTCACTCCATGCACGGTAAGTCACCACAAACGTAGATTAACTAATTAATACCTTCAATCGAATCTAATAAAACCTTTCACTCTCTCTACTTCAAAATATTATCCAGCAGTGAAATTTCATTTATTTCTCCATATCGCTTTTATAAACATACAGTACTTCCCTCAGTTCTTTTGTTTTAAGTTCATGCAATTACGTTGTGTGCGTATTGGTTGGTGTTTGTATTTACTTAGCTTATCTCCCGCGTGTTGTTCAATTCATGTTTACAGCTTTATTTTGCTGCTTATACTATAAGCTATCGTGTAATTAATAGCAGCTAACATAGGTGAGCTCTGTAATAACAAATTTGTGGATATGTATTCTCCCTGTACATTAAGCTCACTACTTCTAATGTTGTCTGTAAAGAAGTGTAGTTCTACGATATGTTATTTTATAGTTTATGCCTCAGTCACACGCACGTCTCAGTCACACGCATTTTTCTATGTTTATGTCTCATTCTACCTTCCACATCTTCGCTCGCGTATGTGTTGTATGTAAGTCGCTTAGTTCTTAAGTTATGTGCTAATCGCGTTCTTTCAAGTGTACATGTTGTTACTTCCTTTTTCAACTTGTCTTAGTCCTGTTGTATATAGTCGGATAGGTCATTTACTTCGAATACTTATACTTATTCCTAGCTATGTACATTCAATAGAATAT
This sequence comes from Schistocerca cancellata, assembly GCF_023864275.1. Taxonomy (NCBI): domain Eukaryota; kingdom Metazoa; phylum Arthropoda; class Insecta; order Orthoptera; family Acrididae; genus Schistocerca; species Schistocerca cancellata. Next base: position 58,982,787 of record NC_064626.1, on the reverse strand, counting down.
GTTGAGTTCACAAATTTAGCGTATTCTACTCTCCTTATAGCTTACTTGCGTCCATGTGCTCATTTTCTTAAAGCTGCATATGCTTAAACTAATGATTTACCCTTAACATTAATGCTCTTTACAGTATAGTCACCGACTTAGGATTAAATGTCTCTGCTCGTTTAGTTTGTGTTGCTCATCTACGTCAGAGTAACTAGCTTGTAGGTACTCTATTTCCTATTGCTCCTATTTTGTCCAGCTGGTTAGGCGGTGTGGATGCCGATTCGCTTAAATTCTAGAATGGTTTCCGTCGCGGTGCGCAGTGTGTCTTTGCGCATCGTACAGGGGACACTGAACTCAACCTTGCTTTTTGCCTACTTGGCCCCTACGATCAGCTGTTAAGCCGCTCCGTATATAATTGTTGAAGTACGCTCTGCTTTAAGCGCGGCAGCACGGCTCAGTATACCCCATCGCTCTTGCCTCTCGCTTAAAGCTCGCGCGCTGTGAATTAAATCTTAAGAACGTACAATATCAAAATACAAGAAAAGTTTATTTTCACTAGGCTGAATCTCACTCTCTGCATGTTAGATAGTAAAAGAAGATTGAACATTCCTTATTGATTAAGCAGGATAGTAGAAGAGGGAGAGGGCACCGGAAATATAAATATTGTACCCCCTAGCTGGAGAGGAACCGAGCGCCAGTCGGTTTATTCGTCAAAGAGCGACAAACCTCCTACCATCTTGCGTTTTACTGATGCAACAGATAAGGACAGAATGAGATTTGAATTTTCATTTAATAAATTTCCGCAAATCTTTATGTGGATATATGCCTTTTATTTTACCATTTTTTATATTTCCTATCAAGTAGCACCCCGGATGTGGCTTGTCAACAATGATATACGGACCAACATATAACAGTTGCCATTTTCTATTCAATGCCTTTAATTTCGATGATTTCGGATGCGTTCTTAGTAGTACCTCCTGTCCAATCTGGAATTCTGTTACGTTTTTCAATTTCCTGTCGTAAATTCCTTTCCTTATCTGAGCTTGCTCTTCCAATGTTATTAGCGCTCGCCGTACTTTCTCTTCTAAGATTACGTCTTTGTGCCTTAATTTAGGTATCGGTTTTGCCCATTCATCTAGCTCCATCTTTTCAAACATTAGTTCGGCCGGTGTGTGCCCTGTGGATGTGTGTGGTAAGTGATTTACTATGTGCTGAAACGGACCCAGGTATTCTATCCATTTCCTTTGGTTCTGTGGTATATATGTGCGGATAAACCTATTAAATTCACGGAAGCACCGTTCGACGGGACTTGCTTCCGGGTGGAACTTGGATACTAAAATATGACGTATGTTTTGTGATTTTAAAAATGATTTCCATTGGTCACATGTAAAATTTGAGGCGTTATCAGTTAGGACTGCCTGTGGTTTCCCGATGCGTGGTATGTAGTCTTCCAGAATTCGCCTTATAATTGGCCCTGACCTAACTGTTTTGACTGCGTACAGCTGGAGATACTTACTAAAAACATCATACAGGGCTACGATGTATTTAACTCCGCCGCGGGCTTGGGGATAAGGACCTGCGGCGTCAATAGATACAAGATCTCTTGGTTGCTTTGGTATTATTGGGTTTAGTGCGTTAAGACTGGTCCTATTCTGATGTTTGACCTTTTGACACACCGCACAGCGTCTGATTACTTGCTCTATACGTCGCCTCATATTAGGGAAATAACAATACGTAGAAATTTTGGCGGCACACTTCAGCACTCCATAGTGCCCCCATGTGCGGTGCGTGTGTTGAATTAAGTTTTCCACGTATTCCTGAGGTATGCACACACACCACTTATCCATTCGTCGATCTCTTCTGTGAAAGAGGACGCCATTATGTATAATGTAATACTGCTCTAAACGTTCGTGTGTTCTAGCTTGCAATTTTTTCCTTACCTTGCTCCATCTCGGGTCTTCTTCCTGTAAACGTTGCATGTTTTTGCACATTTTAATATAATATGGTTTAAAAGTTCCATCCTCTATTAAAAGGACCTTGAAGTCTGATGTTTGTTCCTCTAACTCGTGGAAATCGGTAAGACCTTGAGGTAACCGTGATAGTGCATCTGCCAAAACATTCTGTTCCCCTTTTATGTACACTATCTCAAAATCAAACTCTTGGACATACAGGCACCACCTCGCTATTCTCTTATGTAACAACTTGCACGTCAGAAGAAAAGACAAGGCTTGATGATCACAGTAAACTTTGGTATGTTTTCCCCAAAGGTAATATTGAAATTTACGAAACGCCCAAACTACTGCTAATGCTTCTAGCTCAGTTACGGAATAAGATCTTTCACATTCTGTGAGGGTTCTACTGGCAAAACTGATTACATTGACTTCTTCCTTACCATCCTTTGTTATTATTTGAAACAGGCACGCACCGAGCCCCTGATAACTAGCATCGGTGCTTAAACAAAAATCCAATTCCATATTTGGGTGTTTCAGGATAGGCGCGTTAATCAGCGCCTGCTTAATCTGCTGAAAATCATTTTCACATTCTTTAGTCCACAACCAACTGTGGTTTTTACGCAGTAAGTTTAATAGTGAACTACTGTTCAATAATTGTTGTGGCAGGAACTTCCTGAAAAACGAGGCCATACCTAGAAAACCTTTTAATTGTTTCTTAGTATAGGGTGTTGGGAAATTCCGTATCGCATCTAGTTTACTGGGGTCAGGTAGAATTCCTACTGGTGAAATAATGTGCCCTAAGAATTTTACTTTTTCCTTTCCGAATTCAGACTTTTTAAAGTTAACTGTGACATTGTATTCATCAAATTTTTGCAAAATCCTTTCCAAAATACTTACATGTTCATCCCATGTTTGAGTTGCAATTAATAAATCGTCAACGTAGAGTGTAACCTGGCTAAGCAGTTCCGGTCCAAGAACCCTGTCTAATGCTTCAATAAAGACACCAGCGCTCACATTTAATCCGAAAGGCAGCACCCTAAATTGGTAGCTCCTCCCGGCATTTATGAAAGCTGTATACTTTCTACTCTCTTCATGTAATAAAATTTGCCAGTACGAAGCTTTCAAATCAAGGGATGTTAAATACTTAACGCCATGGAACTTTAATAACTGCTCTTCTAGATTCTCTGGCCTTGTTCTTAGAGGAACGATGAATTTGTTTATTTCCCTCGCGTCTAACACCAACCGCACCGTTCCGTCAGTTTTACCAACTGCGAGAATCGGACTGCAGTAAGGTGAGTGCGATGTTTCAATAACCCTCCAACTAATCATGCGCTCTATTTCCTCTCTTACTGCCTCTTTCTTTGCCCAAGGGGTGCCATAAGACGTTCTACAATAAGTTTCATGCGGGTATACTTCCATTTTATATTCATATCCCTTAATAACACTAGGTTGTTTACGAAAAATGTTATGATATTTGAAGAGTAATTTTGTCAGTTCACTTCGCTGTTCATTGTTAAGACAAGTGGATTTATTTATTTTACTGTCTACTATTTGCTCATCGAGGATCTCCCTACCAGAGTCATCAAGTTCCATCTCCTTTACCACTATGGGTTGAGGGTAGACAAATTTAACATTAATGTCGGGTATCGGCCTAACCTGATTTGTCATTGTAGTTCTTATTAAGTCCATAGTCAGCGTGCGCTCCCCTACATGAAACTGGCATTCCCCGCTGCCAATATCTATTTTTATCCCATATCTTCTGAACACCTCCATACCAAGCATACAGTTCACTATAAGTTTGTCTACCAACAAGAAAGTACACTGCAAAATTACGCCACATATGCTAATGGGTATGCTGGCCTGTAATTTTATAACTTTAGATTTACTTCCCGTCGCCGTTACGATCTTACAGTTCTCTACAGGTAGTGTGGGAACATTTACTTCCCTCGCTATCTCTTTGAACAAGCTAGTAGACATCAGGCTTGTCGACGCGCCAGTATCCAAAACAACTAGTACATCTATGTTTCCCACCTTTACCTTTATTATTGCTTGAATAATTTCACTTACCTTGCGTGTTGTTTCTTTCTCTTCGATAAACAAGTCTTCTTTCATTTCTGCGCCCTTATCATACCTTAAAAATAGATTCCGGATATGCTGTATGTGTAGGTTTGTTTCAGTGTCTGCTTCCTCCTTTTCGTTCCTGTTCGCTTTAGTGTTTAAGTCTCTCATATTAGTACTGTGGCACACTGACAGTTCATTACCTTCTTCCTCTAGTCACGCTCGATTATTATTTCCTGGGGCCGGTAAAGGTATTGTTTCATTTTCTGCCGTCACTTCTACTATGTTTACTGTATGTTCGCGTGCTCGCCAGTTCGTGTCCCGGTTGTTTCGATTTGACTGTACGGGCTGCCTGTTATCTCTCGGATCCCTGTGTTGCATATTCCGTTCCTGGTAATTTGCATTTCCTTTTCGCCCATTGTCGAAGTTTTCCCTCGAGTTTCTATTGTCTCTGCCATTACCGTACCTATACGGCTGATATTTAGTTTCGTACGACCCTCGGCCACTCTGTGGCTGGTAGGTAGACCGATTGTACGGATTTCCGTTGTGGCGCGGCGGTACATATGGATGCCATTCATTCATACGCACACGACCGTTATAATTTCCAAAGCCGTTGCCGTTACCGTAGTTCTTCCCGTTTGGGTTGTGCTCATTACCGTTACGATAACTAGGTGTGCCTTGCCCATCCTCATGAATCAGATCTATTGAGTCGAGCACTGAAAGAAAATACTCCAGATCATATTCGGGAACAGTTATTAATTTTTCCCTAACATTTGCAGGTAACTTGTTCTTTAAGATTTTCAGTACATCGACATGAGATATCGGATTATTCCAGTAACGGGTCTTGTTTAGGTATTTTTCAAAATAGCTTCTTAGCCCCCCGAATTTTGAATGATATGGTACTGGGTTAAATACCTCTCGTCTTAACCTCTCCTGGATAGCTGTTGACCAGTATTTATCTAAAAATGCATTCTCAAACTGCTCATATGTCTCGCAAAGTTCTGACATCTCCGTAGCCCACAAAAGGGCATCACCCTCGGTGTGTCCTACTACATATTTAATTTTTTGAGCTTCTGTCCAAGTCCTGGGCAGTACGTTTCTAAAGGCTCGGACAAACACCACTGGGTGCGTTCGCTTTTTCTCATTTGAGAATACGGGAAACTGTCGATGTTTTATTAAGCTCTCATCCATTAACAACGCTGTCCAGCACGGCGGAACAGCATTTCCCTGCGGTGATGGTATATTTGTTTCAGCAAAGTTTTGCCCGCTGCTCGCGTCGCGCGTCGACATGCGGTCGCGCGGCGTGGGTTGGGCATTGTTGTCCGCGCCACTGATTCCTCCCATTGGCGGATGGCTGTTTATCGCTCCGCTTACCGCCCCAGGCGATGATATTACCGTACTTTGTTTGTTAACTATTTCGTCTCTTAACCGTTGTTCTAACTGCCTGATATCATGTTCTACGCGTTTTAAGATTTCTTCTTCCTTGTCCCCCATTACTTCCTTTGCCGCTTCCACATAGGTACGCTGTTCACGTACGCATTTTTCTGCGAACGTTGTATTGTCGTCCTTTGCATTGCTCTTTACCGATTCATAAAGGTGCACAATGTCTGAGTTGATCCTCTTGTTTTCTAACTTGAGTAATCCTACCTCCAATGTGATTTTTTCTACATTTTCTGGCAAGTCGTTACAGAAAGAATGTAGTTTCGCTACTTCTGATTGTACATTGTCTAAGTTGACCTGCGTATTCTTTTGCATTGCCTGTAAATTCTCTTGGGTTTCTCTAATTCCGGATAGCTCCTGTCGATACGTGTGTGTTAGTGTTTCAAATTTTTCGCCCACTATGCCTTTTAATTTCTCACCCATATCGTGAACCGAAATTTGTACTTGTTCATTAATTTTACTATCCACCTCCATGGAGATTTGTGAAATCTGCTGTGTGAACTTCGTGTCCAGACTATTGAGTTCTGTGCGCAAATTTTTTACGTCGTCTGAAATGTGTGTCATGTTTGTATTAACCTTCTCGATCTCGGACTTCACTGTGGTCATGTCTGCTTTCATGTTAGTCATGTCTGCTTGTATCGTTTGTAAACTTGACATTTTAGTCTCTAAGCCCGACATTTTTGAATTTATGTCTGCTTTCATTGCATTCATGCTTGTTTGTATGGATTCTGTTAAGGCTCGAAATAAGGCTTGCATATCTTCCGTATTCACTTCCGGCCTACGCCTGTCAACATCTGCGTCCGTACTACGCGTACTGCTCTCATTTAAAATATTCTCTGGCCTCGAGGTGCCATTAGTTACGTCTACTGTAATTAACGTATTGCTTGTAATTAAATGTTCTGTATTCACGGACGTCGAATGCAACAATGGCATGTCGCGCCCAGCATCCAAATAATCACCGTTAAACAGTTCCAAACCACTCATTGTTGCATTTTGCAAATGAACATCCACTACATTCGCATTATGATTTTCGAATGACATTTCCTTATTGTTTTGACCCTCCATTATAGAAATCCTTATACCACTGCAGTTATCAAAATAAAAATTTTCTTTTTTAAGATTTTACTTCCGCGCTACTTCTCACGCGAAAAAAAAAATGCATATACAGTTGTATGTAATTATAGTCTCAGCTATTCTTTAGTCAATATACTTTCTATACTAATAAAGAAATGTCATTATCTCCACTTGACTACAATAGCGTTAATATCTGAAGCTTTAGGTTCTGGAATTTAGGAAATAGGTGGATGGATTTTCTAATAGGTCTACTGGGAACGCATTCTCTATATGCATTGCGCAGTCCTACCTGATTGTTGTCTTGTAAATCGTACTTCCTCTATTGTGCTTTGTTGTGTGCTCTCGGTACTGTCGCCTTTTTTCCTTCTAATTTATTTATTATTTCCTTTTTATAGCATTTCTTCAGTACCACATCATCGTCTCCGTCACATCATCAGCGTACATGGAACATAAAGAAATCGTTAACATACATGTATATTCATTTTCCTAACAATACTAGTACTCACAGTTTTGCCCACTGCGTATCGTGCCTGTCACCTGTCGCCACTTTATAGTATAATAAAATAATGAAATAGATGATAATAATATGCGTGGCTTCTTAAAATGTATTGAATTAATGAGATTAATTTTTCGGCGTGAATGACAAGCACAATAAGCTGAGCTGTGCCTGGAAATAAGTCCGTATTAGTTCATATTATTTTGCAGGGCGGAGTAGTTTCTTTCTCCGCTGTAGATTTGTGCTTACCATTCTTTATAATACTATGTTTGGTCGCCGCGTTCACCTTTGAAGTCTTGACCGTGTTCCTATTAAGCTTATCGGATCTTCGTAATTTTCCAAAGTACACAGGTGGGCTTCAGTGGTTGTAATTATTGCACTATTTGAAATAACAACTCACACGACCTTTCTGTTAATAAAACAATACTGTATTTTTCTGAACGGTGCACATATAAAATCCACACTCCTCACTTATTCATAGCGACCCCAAAATGGCGGTCTACAATTACTCGCTAAAATATTGACGTGCTTCTCACTCTTTCACTAGCCGAGCGCGAATCCCTCCTTGCTCCTACCGGTACCAGAAAAAATCCTCCGTTTATTAACAACTGAAAGTCAAAAAATACATGGCGGTAGGCATAGGCTCTATGATGGGCTACCGCTTCATCTTGTCTCTTTGCCTTTAAGGAAGACGAAAACATAAAGAAAATGCAAAAGGTTTATCACACCCCCTGAGGATTATTGTAATTATACCCTCAGGTGTTACAGATTACAGCAATGGAATGAAATGTAAACTTTCTTTGTAATTCAAAAATCTTTAAAAATAAATGTTTTAAGTACAAAATTAATCACTCAAATACGTGTCCTGTAGCGCTAAATGTGCGTCTTGCTGTAAGATAATCTCTGTGGAAGTGTCGTAGTTATTGTCGTCCGAAAGCTAAGTTCTGCAGAAGTCAATGTACTTACCTCATGATAAACAAAAGTGAAATGCTTTGCGTATAGATATCTTAGTTATTACGCTTATTGCTGTGATGAAGAAATTACTATGCTGTAACGTATTGTTGTGCTACGGAAAAGGCTGTCTCATTGTAGCTATACCACAAAAGTTACTATTAAACATGTTTTACTTTCCAGAAGAATTCAGAAAAACTGTGCAGATATAAAACAGTTACACCACAAAAGCAACATTGTAAATTGTCACTCATTAGTAACGTCGTGATATAATCGTGTAGCTGTCACATAAACTAACCACTGTGTCATCTGGTATCTCTCAGAAAGTACTTTAATTCAGAATGTATTTTCAAGTACACCAAAATGTTGCATTAAAATCTCATTAGCAGTACTGGTAAATGTTCTAAGTATGTGAGCCTTATAGTCGTTACGTAATTGTGCAACTAACAAGCAAGAATGTACACACACAATAACACTGTGTCGTCTGTTCACAATAGCAATGCATTCGTAATTTCTGTTTAAATAAGTTCTCTCGGTTCTTGACCGGATATTTAACTTCAAACATTGTTGCATGGTAACAGTTTCTAAATCTGACAAAGCATACTAGCAATGTAAAGTGAAAAGTTATGGCGAAGACAAAGTTAAAAAGCAGATTATCTTTCAATAAATGGTTTTACATGTGAAATGTGGTGTAAACCTTTGCTCTTCCTAGTACGCAGAGTTTCAACTTTAATGCAATTAACATGTGGTATAAATCGGTAAAGAATACTAGAATTTCGCTCAAGGTTAGCGTCAATGTTATTTTTCCCTGAGCCAGCGGGCGCAAGTGGCTGCCTGCGGTGTGAGTCATTGTCTGTTTCTTTGTTGGCGCGCGTCGTTACTGGGATTAGAAGGCCTAACTTCTAAAAATTCGCCTTGCCGAGGGGGCCCAGCTCTGTTAGAATCCCGCCAGTTCTGATGATATTTAGGTCTGTCGTTATGATTATATCGTCTGTCGTCATGTCGGTAGATTCCATAGTTTCTTTCTTGTCGGTTAATTGGTGGAGAATTTCTCCCTGAATTATCACTGCACAGTGGACCGTTGTGTCTGAAGTTATTCTGTCTCCTGTGATAATAATAGTTCTGGTGGCCAAATTGTCTGTTTCTATGATTGTCTCTGTCATATTCATTACTACGGAAATGCGATCTTTCTCTGTAACTGTTACTGTGCCAGTGGTTGCCTTACGGGTGGTGTCTGTTTTGGTCACGATTTACGTTGTAAGAATAGGCTTGTGGCCAGTTATCGTTTCTGTCGTTACGGAATTGTGACGGATGTGACCTGTAGTGATTGTTTTCCTGTTTTCGCATCCTGCGACTGTCTGTGTCAATTTGTAATTCTTGTAGGAGTCCCTGAAAAGCTTCAATGTCGTCTTTGCAACGACCTGCCAAAATAATATTTCTTAAATGTTGAGGCAATTTTATTAAGCAAATGCGGATGAGTTCGGAAGGGCTGTATGGGTTTGAAAGATATTGATTCTTATGCAACATGTCTTTAAAATATTTCACAAGACCGGAAAATTCAGATTGTTCGAAATGTTTCATCATTATGATGCTATGTTTTACTCGGTCTTGTGTAGCTTGAGACCAATATGCTGAGAGGAACGCATGGTAAAATTCTCCTTCACTGTGACAATCGTGAATGACCGATCGCATTCTTACAGCTGGTTCATTCTCTAAGTAGCCGCACATAAATTCTAATCTGTGTTCTAATGACCAGTTGGGAGGAAAACAATGAGAGAATTGATGGAGCCACGCTTGTGGATGAATGTCATTGCCAGAATTCTTAAACCTTTTGAATTTATGTGTAGTAATGAACAGCTTATAGTCGAAATCATCGTGTCGGCGAGTAGCATATCAGTCATTGTTACATCGTGTCGGCGGTTCCATCTCAAAATTCGGTGCACCTTGCCAATTTCTTTCATAATTTCCGAAGTGCCCTGTGTTATTATTTTGTGGCTGTTCCGTATTTCTATGTCCCTCTTCCCATATTGGAGCGCGAGTGTCCTCAGAAATACGTAATTCTTGTATTACCTGTGTCAGCTGATCTTGTACTTCCCGGATTTCTCTTTGGTGTTGCGTATTAATTTGATTCTGATTTTGTTTGAATTTCCTAATTTGTTCACACTCTTCTGTGTCAGTGATGGCTACAGGTCTTGTGTCATTCAGATCATCGTCTACCTTTATAAATAAGTTAGTGACCTGATCCGAAAGTTCGGCTACTTTCTCCGATAGTGAACACATTTCCTCAGTGTGTCTTTCTACTGTGTCCTTTAAGTTTTCCTGAGGTTTTGCAAGTTGCGAAACCGAATCGGTAGATGCAACTGAGTCCATTTTAGCTTGCAAGGTCTCATGATTTTCATGAACAATGATTTGCAGTTCTTTTATGGCTGCTTCGTGATTCTGTAATGCATTTTCATACCGCAAAAAAATAGGCTGAAAATGCTCACAAATTTGTGTTTTTACGTCATTACAGACTTTTTGACATTTCGATTCAATGTTATGTAACTCAGTAGTTAAATCTTCACGTGTTTGTTCAAGTGTGGTGTCTAACTTTTGCAGCTTTTGCTGTGTTTGTCTCTGATTTTGTTCCATTGTGTCTAACGTTTGAAGATTCTGTTCCATTGTGTCTAACTTTTGAAGATTTTGTCCCATTGTGTCTAACTGTTGCTGTGTTTGTCTCTGATATTGTTCCATTTGTTGCATTAGTTGTAATAACAATGCATTAGAGTCTGGAATCTGTTCCTCTACTCTTTTAGGCAGTGCATTTGCACCGGCAACATTCACATTTTGACAAGCTGAAAATGTGTCTTGACTTATTTGAGAAAACGGTGAGGACGCAAAACCTGAATCTACAGTATTTGTAAAATTGTGTCCTGTCATTTCGGATTCCTGAGGCGAGCTGTTGCCGACCGATCGATCGATAATGCTTCCCTGTTCACAACCTGTTTCACTGTCTACACCATTATTTGCCGCCCGCTCCATTTCCCTATGCACAATTACCAAATTACTACTTGGAACGTCTGTTAATTCACTACACAGTGGTGCTGATAAGCTACGCTCGTCGTCACTATTATTTCTCAGTTTACTTTGGAGCCTAGTGTTACGTTTTTCACACGCCATTATTGTGACAATATTTCACACGATAACACAGAAAAACACAATTTGAAGAGCAAAAATAAGAGAACACATTAATATAGCACTGAAAATAATATCTAGTTAATTGCAGCTGCGAAATACTTGGTGCAAATCTACATGCATGCCACAACTGTTTTACAGTACAACAATGAAAGACTGCAACTACAAAGGAGATTCTCTCTACAATTACGCGCTAGCAATAAACAAAAGCTACACTAAATACACAAACTACAAGAAAAAAATCAGAAGATTCCAGTGAGGTATCCTACGCTAAGGGTCGACATATGAAACGTCCCCTTTGAACAACTTTATACAAGACTGTGCTTAACCTGACACACAATGTTTTTAGCGCAACGCAATCTGACTTTCAATAATACCTACAAAACAATGGCCATGACTAACTTTAACCTATACCTTTCACAAATCACTTAGCTCACAAAAATCTTCGTTACTGGAACTACTGCAATACAGCGAGCGCCACTACTGCCAGCTAAATAAAAGATTCAAACTACGGAAGGCACCACCTCTAACTGTGCAACGCTACGCGCTGTTCACATCCAGCTGCCGCTGCCTAACACTACAATGGCAGACAACAATGCAAACTAGCCACAGACTGCACACAGCACAGCCAGTGATTTTCATACAGAGCGCTACGTGGCATTACCAATATAAAAATTTAAACAGCCTACTTTCAACTCTTCTGACTGTTGCTGATCTCATGGTGGGTCATGTTTATCGTACTGTAGGCCCTATTCCGCGGGACTGCTACGGTCGCAGGTTCGAATCCTGCCTCGGGCATGGGTGTGTGTGATGTCCTTAGGTTAGTTAGGTTTAAGTAGTTCTAAGTTCTACGGGACTTATGACCTAAGATGTTGAGTCCCATAGCGCTCAGAGCCATTTGAACCATTTGTAGGCCCTATTGAACGTGTATATGAACATTCACAAAAAGCTGTCTTACTGGTTGCTCTAATATTCATTTTAATGTGAATTTGAAAACAGTGGCCATTATGGCACTCAGCGTGTCAGTTGTATTTTAGGCAAGTTACCTTGTTGGTAGTTAGTACTACTTGAAACGGCAATTCGTTTATGGAATTTGTTGTCAACTGTGCTGGAAGCGGCTGTCCTTTACGATGTCAAAACGAACTCCGTTGAATATGTTTCAAGTGTTAACAGAAAAGAAAATTACAAGGAAAAGCTAGGTGGAAAGGAAGTAGGGCCTCTCAAATCATATTTGTTGTGTGAGAAAGTAACTAAATTAAATAAGCGTGACTACAAATGAAAGTTTAACAAAGAAGTGTATAAAATCGTAAGTTGTTGTGCGGGCACCACGTAAGAATGCCTGATTTTCAGCCCAGAAGTTAATTCGTTAAATAACACATGGATCAGGGAACTTGTACATTTGTCCGAAAAAATATCCCACTTACACAAAATTCGAAACAGAGGGTAGCAAAAGCTTAAAATTATTTAGTTCTTGCCATAAACTGTACTTAATTATGAACAAAAACTTCCACAGAAACAACTCTTCCTTTTTTCAGGAAAGTTATGCATGTTATTAATATTATTATTATTACTGACAGTGGCTGATGATGTATAAATACGTTGATAATTACAGCTGTTACAAAGCAGATGCTCTTAATTACGTACTCTCATATTTATCTGAATTTCGAAATTCGTGAACACCCAGAATGCACACCTCCGAGCCGCCACTGGCCACCAGAGTGGTCCCCAGCCCTTAAACGCTGCACTTTCTGTTGCACAAACTCGTTGATTCCCTTCCGGACCGGTGCGCGTCGGGGCCGGAGTTGGCTGCAGCCGCTGCAGCCCGAGGACGCGGCAGTTATAACCAGCAGTTTGCCGGTGGCTCCTCGACGCTGCAGCGGTGTCCCCTCCCTGGGGGCTGTCTGCAGGCCGTCTGCAGTCGCCTCGCCCCGCCCCCCGGCCAACGCCGCCCCCCTGCTCTTCTGGGGAGCGGCAGAGGGCGCCCCGTAACCAGGAGGCGAAGTTAGCCGCCTCCCGCAGGGGACGACTGAGAGAGCGAAGGCGTGCTACGGCTACAGCCTAACTGCTACTGATGAACAACCGAGGTATACATAAATCAACCGCTGGACTACCTGCAGGAAATTGATTTCAGCTTCACAAAATGTTTATCGCCATCAATTCGGGCGAAAAGTTTGCCTCCATCAAACACAGTTTCCTTAAAATATCCGCGTAATGCCTTCTGTATGCACCTTTAAAGCACCACGACGTTAACGGGAATTCTCTCTCTGAAATTCTGAAGGTAGCTGGTACACAAAGCGAAACCCTATTTACAGCTTGTGCCGAAACCATATAGCAGTTATAACAGTCGAGATGCATGAAAACGAAGTGTAGTTGAGAAGGGTGTGCCACAGGCTTGTAGCCTACCGCGGACGTTATTCAGTCTGTTGATGATCTTTTCTTTGTGGCGGACCACAGCAATACAGAATTTTTTGAAAGAAAATTTCGCCATTTGAGTGTTACCTGTTCACTCACTTTATCCAATCACGGTTCCGGCTTTAATGAACAATTAACAGTCGTTGTAAAAACCATTCAAAAGCAAAGATCGGACAAAATATTTTTTTTTTATATTCAAGGAAACCAGTCTCAATAGTCTTACCTGTCACCGTCAGATCCTAAACATTTTTTTTGTAAAAAGTCAAGATGGCGGCCACTGAGTGACGCGCGTTTCTTTGGCTCGCGAGTTTTTCCGCTCATTGAAGGTGTTACAGAGAAGTGCGGCAGTCCACAACCTGTGCATCCGACTAAACAAGTGTTACTTGCCGTGGTGTGTTGTTCTCCGTTGATTACCACAAGTGATAAGTGAGTGAAAAATGGGAAGAGCACGAGTAAGCGGCAGCAGGCGAGGCTACAGGGGCGCAGGCAGCGCGGGCGCCCGGTCTCCGGCGGCAGGTGAGGCCTCGCTTCCCGACATCGGGGAGCTCGTCCGGTCCCAGGTGAGTGCGGCGCTGCACAGTAAAGACACGCTAGGCGTAATCGTGCAGTCCATCACGGACTCTGTGACGGCCGCGGTCATGGAAAAACTGCAAGAGGCTGTCGGGCGCAACAGCACCGAAATCCAGCCTCTTAAAAAGTCGCTGGCCGCACAAGAGAAAAAAGCCGCCGAACTAGAAGCTAAACTGTCTGCGGCCACCGATGAAATTGAGCAGTATCAGCGAAGGAACAGCTTGCGCTTGTTCGGGGTAGCTGAAAACGATCGTGAAAACACCGACGACCTGGCCATTAGCCTCGTGCGTGAGAAACTTGGCGTGCAGATCGGCGTGGCCGATATTGACAGAAGCCAACGGTGTGGGGTCAGGATACCAGGTGCGATGAAACCCAGGCCCATAATAATTAAATTTGTATCATACCGGAAAAGAGCTGAAGTGTTTGCCCAGAAAAGAAAACTCGCCAAGAGTGGGGTTACCCTGATGGAAGAGCTGACGCGCGAAAGACTAAAAGTTTTGAACACTGCGATCACACAGTTCGGCCTTCAAAATGTATGGACCCAGGATGGCAGGATCGTAGTCAAGACGGAAGGAGGGAGGAAAACGGTGACGAACATGTCCGAACTGAAAGACTGAGCGAAATCTCGCGAGACACAAAGTCTCATATTGTACTCTGTCTAATATAAGTTAATTTTTATTCTTTCTTTTCATTTTTTTAAGTAAATATGGCTTCGTTATTTCTATAAGTACCATAAGTACTCTATTTAAAATCAGTCAATTGTTTCACATAAATATTGCTTCTTCATTTGTCTATCATAAGTGCTCATGTGTATTCATATTGTCAGTCAAACGGGAATTAACATTCTCCATTAACAGGAATCTCCTTAAAACCGCCTTTCTATATATGTTATTTTCATCCTCGTCACTACCAATACTACTACTATTATCTTTTTCGTAACCACTACTGCCACTTTCCATCTTTCTTTTCGCTCCCTTCTCCGATACCTCCAACTTGTCTTTCACCTTTAGCCCACAGACGCTTGAGTCAGTCACGACCTTGGACACACCT
Organism: Schistocerca cancellata; assembly: GCF_023864275.1. Taxonomy (NCBI): domain Eukaryota; kingdom Metazoa; phylum Arthropoda; class Insecta; order Orthoptera; family Acrididae; genus Schistocerca; species Schistocerca cancellata. The sequence continues at coordinate 58,967,628 of NC_064626.1, read as the reverse complement.
GTAAATATGTCATCCCCCGCGAAATCCAGCTTTTGTCCCTCTTCCGGCCAGCAGGTAGACGGAGCGCGCTCGGTCCTACAGGCGGCCACAATGGGACGGACCGGTTCCGGCGGCGGGCTCTTTGTGGCCCACGCGAACGCCCAGTCGCTAACGGCTCACTTCGACGAGTTCTGTGACCTGTTCTGCCAATCGCTGTTCCATGTTATCCTCGTCTCTGAAACTTGGTTGAAACCAAACATTTCTTCCGACGCTATCCGAATCACTGGTTACTCTCTCCTAAGGGCAGATCGTGAAACACGACGCGGGGGTGGTGTGGGTGCCTATGTTCGCTCTGATCTGAGACCTACTATACTATGCACATCGGATGCAAAGTGCGAAGGAGAAGCAGAGTTCTTGTTTTTCGAAATAAAAACATCAAATCAGAAACTGCTAATTGGAGTAATCTATAAACCTCCAAATGTCGGTGCTATGTCCTCCTTTCAGTCTGCCCTGTCCTCGCTTGTGACACTGTATGAACACATAATCATTATGGGCGACACAAACATCGACTTACAGTTAAAATCTCCCTCTGCAGAAAAACTAAGGAGACTGTTCCACTCCAATGATATGAGTTTAACACCGCTGGACCCAACTCATCACACGCCACACAGCCATACACTCATAGATATAATAGCAACAAAGCGACCAGATAAAATAATTCGCGCCAATCAGACATCCGCTCCAGGACTCTCTGCTCACGACGTGATATTCTTAAATTACTCAGTACATACTACCAAAGAAAAATCTCACCTGGTAACCTACAGAAACCTAAAAAATGTTAACCATGACGCTCTTCAAAAGGATTGCTCAGACATCCCTTGGCATGATATAAGCAACGAACCGACTTTAGACGGAAAAATTCGGGAATTATGTCGCAAAATTATTGCACTGTATGATAAACATGCTCCTCAACGCACTGTCAAGGTAAAGAGAGCTCCCGCTCCGTGGCTCACCACTGCATTACGCCAGTTAATGAATAAACATGATGCTGCACATAGGGCCTTCAAGCGTAACCCAACTCCCGAGGCGTACGAAGCTTATAGGAAACTCCGAAATAGAACCAAGCAAAGCGTGAGGAATGCCAAAATCAGACATGCCCGCTCTGTCGTATGCGGCATATCAAAACCTGCTGCACTGTGGAAAAAGCTGCGCAGTTTCGGTATAGGGAAGCGAAGATCTGACGCTGTTTATCAAGCGTCTGCAGAAGAATTAAACGATTTCTTCTCAACAGCTGTAAACTGCCACGCAGCGACAAATTACCAGCCCCAAAATATCAATCTCTCGAGAGACAAGTTTTTCCTAAAACATGTCACTACCGGCACAGTACACAAGGCAATTATGAGAATCTCTTCAGAGGCAGTAGGAAATGATGGAGTGAGCATTGGCATGATTAAGAACGTCGTAAACCCTATTACTCCAGTTATCACAGACATCTTCAACCTGTCTCTTGTCAGTAGTACATATCCTACTGAGTGGAAGCAAAGTTTAATTCAACCTATACCCAAGACTGACAACCCTAAGTCGCCAGGTGACTACAGGCCGATCAGCATACTACCTGCAATATCTAAAGCCCTAGAATACATCGTCCATGAACAGCTGACGGATTACCTCAAAACTCATAACATCCACAACAAATATCAGTCAGGCTTTCGAAAGCACCATAGTACAGCAACTGCATTAATCAAAGAAACTGATGACATTAAACATGCTATGGACAGACGTGAAGCTACCATCCTAACACTTCTTGACTTTAGCAAGGATTTTGATACAGTTGACTTTGATATATTACTAATTAAAATGAAGCAGCTGAATTTCTCAAACAGCGCAATACACTGGTTCGACAGCTACCTCAAAAACAGAAGTCAACAAGTCATTTGTGGGTCGGAAAAGTCATCATGGAAAAACGTGCGCTCTGGAGTTCCCCAAGGCTCCGTCCTTGGTCCATTACTCTTCTCACTGTACATTAATGATATTTCTCCAGTGATTCACTCCTGCAACTACCATCTATATGCTGACGACATCCAACTGTACATAAGTGCAAGCCCCAAGAACATTGCTGACGCAGTAGCGAGTATGAACGCAGATCTTTGCTCTGTTTCTCGATGGGCACAGAACCTAGTTCTGAAACTAAACCCCAAGAAATCCCAGGTCTCACTTATGTCTCATCCAAAGTTAATCAGTCGGTACTTTCGCGAAACAGTCCCTCAAATACTCCTCAATGGTACCCAACTACCATACCAAAAAACAGTAAAAGACCTTTGAATAATCTTGGATGAACACCTAAACTGGGAAGAACAAACAGTCACAGCTTGCCGGAAATCGCTCTCCTCCCTACATGCAATTCAAAAATTTAGAAAAATATTTCCAACCCATGTTAAACAAAAATTAGTCCAAACACTAGTCTTGCCTAATCTTTACTACTGTGATGTAGTTCAAACGGCACAAATAGTGAAAATTCGAGATGCCTCGAGCTAGTGATGAATGCTTGCGTTAGATACGTATGCAATATACGGTTGTATGATCATATCAGTCCTTCATACTCCCAGCTAGGTTGGATACGCCCACATAAGGCACGCGATCTCCACGCGATGTGCCTACTTCATCGATTTCTTAGCCACTGGTGCCCCCAATACTTATCTTCTCACATTAAACACCTATCATCATTCCACAACCGCAATACCAGATCGGATACGTCTAGCATCTTGGCTGTACCTTTACATAACACAAAATCTTTCTCCATGTCATTTTCCATCTCAGCCATACGACTATGGAACGCGCTCCCCTGTGATCTGCGTCTTATTCAGAACCACTTAACATTCAAGAGGGAACTCAAGACTTACATATTAGGGAAGGTATAGCCACCATTGTTGTGCCCCTCTCATCTTTTTCTTTCTCCTCTCCATCATAGCTTCGAATTTTACCATTCTATTTCTCTTCCTCTAACCTATCTACCTCTTCTATATCTCTTTCACCCCATTCTATCGTCTTATGTCTCTGCTTGATGAGAATAACTCACAAGCTGCGAGAATATAACGAGAAAATTCCCAACTAGCAATAGGACTGACATTCATAAAAGAAAAATATGTTTACTTTCATATACATAGTCATTATTATTATTATTATTGATTGTTATAATTATTTTTTGATTGTTATAATTATCATTGTACTACTTTTATAATCTCTATTTTTTTCTTTAACATTAATACTGTATAACATGTGATATGCCCTTAATGTTCTGTAGAAACTGAAATTTGTTGAATCTGAGTATGCCTGGTTAGGTGTAAGAGAGGGCCTGAAGGCCCTAATCTTGCCAGGTAAAATAAATGCATAAATAAATAAAAATAAAAATAAATGTTCATTTTACGCTGAACCTCATGATCACGTAACAAGCGTCTGTGAGCTATATGTATATCGACATAAACTTCTGGACAAGGTACTGTGCCTTTTTGGATTTTTTAAATGTTTTAGCAATGAAAACCGTTTATAATGCGCTGAGTTTTCCCCTTTCGATATCTTGTACATGAGGTTCAGCCTAAAATTAACATGTTTTACTGTAAAATATGTTTAAGATCTGAAGATAACAGAGTACTGAAACTCGTTGACTTGAATAAAAAAAAATATTTTGTGTTATCTTACATTTTGACTGGTTTCTGCAATTAAAAGAGACCGCCCCTCAATTCTCTCGTAATTAGAAAATTCAGCTAACAATCATATGGCCGGAATTTCTCTCTCAAAAGAAAAGAAAGTTATTAATTCTGTAAGTCGAGAAAGCAGTAAAGGAAACCAAAGAAGAATTTAGAATGGGTTTTAAAGTTCAGGAAGGAGAAATAAAGAACTTTGAGATTTTACAATGACACTCTATTTCTGTTAGAGATAACAAAGTACTTGGAACAGCAGCAGAACTGAAAGGAGGTTATAAGATGAACACCAACCAAAGGATAGTGGAATGTAATCGAATTAAATCAGGAGACGCTGAGGGAATTAGTTTAGGGAACGAGGCACATAATGTAGTAGATCAGTTTTGCTATTTGGGTAGCAAAGCAATTGACGATGTCGAGGTAGAGATCAAATGAATTGTAGACTGGCAATGGCAAGAAAAGCTTTTCTGAATAAGAGAAATTTTTTAACATTGAATATAGACCTAAGTGTGAGGAAGTCTTTTTCTTAACGCATTTGTGTATAGTGTACGATATATACGTATGGTAAATATGAACAGTAAACAGATTAGACAAGAGGAAAATAGAAGTTTTTGAAATTTGGTGCTACTTCAGAGTGTTGTAGATGAGGTGGTTAGATAAAGTAACTAGTGAGGAGGTACTGAATGTAACAGGGGAGAAATAAAATTTGTTACACCAACTGACTCAAAGAAGGGATAAACAATGTAGTACTGGACGGAAGTGCGGGGTGAAAATTGTAGAGCAAGTCCAAAAGATGAATAAAGTAAGCAGATTCAGAGGGATATAAGTTGCAGTAGTTACTGGGAGATGAAGAGGATTGCACAAGACAGAGAAGCATGGAGAGCAGCATCAACCCAGTCTTTGGATTCAAAACCACAACAACATCACTGTGCAGATATTTCTGTCTTTCAGAATATTTTTTATTTGGTTTACGCTCACCACATATAATAGTACCAAAGAATTGCCATGGCATAAGGAATTAAAATAAAGGTTGGGTTTAATTTGCTTTTCACGAAACTTCGTCCTGTACCAATAATATTATATAATGTTATTTAAATATTTGGCCCGAAACGGTCTGTTTCCTTACACCTGTTAAACAATGGAATACAACTGAGTTCACGTCATTACAGCAAATAAGCTTCCTGCATCTGTAACCTCTCTCTCCAGTTCCTTCTTGCAAACCCTTTTCTCAATTCTTTTTGAATTTTTCTCCCTCGTTCATTCTAACACACAAACACATCTGTATATAAAATCGCAAAAGCAACAAGAAAACAAGTCATAGATAGGGATAAGGTGGAACAGGATTGTGTACTTAAGGTGTAATTAGCAGCGTACCGGTGGGAACTCCTCAAATTACAAAAGTATTTTATCTAGCTATCCATCCAACCTTTGACTACTGCATGAGAGAGTCCAAAATGGGTACTTAAAAGTCATACTGGAATGCGTAACCGGAAAGTAAGTGACACAAATGCGCAGTCTCACTTGGACGTGACGAAAGTGTGCACTTCTGGTAAGGTAAATTTGCCCTGTAAAAACGCACCTCTAATGAAATGGTAATTCTTTATATAAGTTCTACTTTGCATTCGTATAACATACCGTCTTTCTCAGCATGTGATAATAATTGTTAACACTAAACATTTATTTAAACGAACAGTTTCTAGGATACTGAATGAGGTAGTACAAAAATAGAATAGCCTTCGAAAATATTGCAATAACGGGGTGGTGGTGGTGGTGGTGGTTAGTGTTTAACGTCCCGTCGACAACGAGGTCATTAGAGACGGAGCGCAAGCTCGGGTTAGGGAAGGATTGGGAAGGAAATCGGCCGTGCCCTTTCAAAGGAACCATCCCGGCATTTGCCTGAAACGATTTAGGGAAATCACGGAAAACCTAAATGAGGATGGCCGGAGACGGGATTGAACCGTCGTCCTCCCGAATGCGAGTCCAGTGTGCTAACAAGCAATAACGGGGAATACTGTTTAACATAGAACACGAGTGAAGTGTCCAGAACCTTCATGACGTGAATGGGCTGCTGTGCACTACAAAACGAGCAGTCACGCGAGACTAAGCGAGGTTTGCACATTAGATAAAGAAATTGACTAGCATTCGGGAGGAAGAGGCTTCAAACTTCCCTCCAGCCATCAAAGTCGTCCCCTACATAATCCAATAACTGCTGATGTGGTTCCCTTGAAAACTGTGTGGCCATGCTAATTTGTGCATGTGCAACATCCTAGCTTGTACTCAATCACTAATGACTTCTTTATAGAGCTGACAGTAAACCCTAACCGGCTTTGCTGTGTACTTGAGTCTCATAAGAGAGCCAAAATATTTTTGTTGCTATAGAGAATCTTTCTGTGTCAGCTATCAACATGTTATACTTCTGGGTACCAGTTAAACTAGGATAATAAGACAGCAAGGTACAGTAGTCGAAACTAGGGGCTTACATGAGCTGGACCTCTGGAGCCAATAATACTTCCGTTGAAAATGACACTTCATCAACCAGAGCAAGATGCACAACGCTGACCACAAAGACAGGACAGTAAATAACGAAATCTGGGTAGCATGTGGCCCGTGCCAGCTTTTCTGACTAATGGGATAACACATCTTTGAATTTCCACCCATTTGTTCCTGATAAAGGTTGTTGCAAAATATACACTGTTCGATTTACAGCCAGCATGGAGATTTTATCCGTTCAGGGACTTGGTGCTGTGTTGTTCTCTTCATCATTTCATCGTCACCGACACACAATCACCTAAGAGGCATGCATCAAATAAAAAGAATTGCAATAGGGGTCAGAACTATCCTAGAAGGGGTCTCCCGGCCAATCATTTCATTTGACTATATAATAAGAAGAATACATAATTAAATTCGTAGGTGATTTGGGAGTATTCAATATGCCACATTTGGAATACAGGACTGAACTCTGTCAGCAACATCTGCTGAACTAAGCTAATCCCGGGTGGCAGAAACCGATAATTCATAGCATACTGCCTCGACTCTATGCTGGACTTTACGATTCATAGTAGTCTTTGAGGTTAAGTGTCCTGAAGGATGTGCATCAATTAACAATACATGTGAACGTTCTAGATTTCCCGTGCATCTGTGAACAGGAACTTTCACGTTTAAATAGCTGATGTTCCATGCCCTCAGTAAGCCATGACCCGACCACAAATGTGAGATTCTGAAAACTTGGTGCACAGGATAGCGGTCATACACGATTTTTATCGATACAAATGAGACCGTACGGGTAATGCGAACAGTTGTGTTATTCCGTTGACAGCCACATAGTTCACGAAGAAAAAAAAATGGCTCAAATGGCTCTGGGCCCTATGGGACTTAACATCTGAGGTGATAAGTTCCCTAGAACTTAGAACTACTTAAACCTAACTAACCTAAGGACATCACACACATCCATGCCCGAGGCAGGATTCGAACCTGCGACCTTATCGGTCGCGCGGTTCCAGACTGAAGCGCCTAGAACCACTCAGCCACACCGGCCGGCAGTTCATTAAGATAGGGAACTGCAAGTCGCATTAACAAGTTAGAAATAACGATCGTGTAGGGTATGTATTGGCACATAATACCATTCCCTAGATTCTGAGACTCTATGACGATGGTGAAGTCAGTCTGGTAACATTCGTTCCCATCACTCCCTCCTCATACTTATCAATCCATCGTTATGCTTTATGCATGACCGAGGATGCTCTGAAGACTGTTAGTTTCAGAGTTGTTGTCGGGCACAGCACTAAAGACAATTCTACTTCAGTCAACGAGATTCCAGGCCGATTAAGTGTCAGAACACGCCCAGGACAGCGATGGGATGCCAGTCTGACCGTTAGACGCCTTACGACCCGACAAAGAGCGGTGATGGTCTGGGTTGCCATTCCACGTCACAGCAGGCCCCCGTGATGGTCATCCACGGCTTCCTTGATGTACGACAGTTCGACGACGATATTCTACGCCCGTTTTGATGCCTTTCGTGACAAGCCATCCTGGGCTTACTATTCAGCAACGTAATGTCCGCGCGCACACAGCGAGAGATTCTACAGCTTGTCTTCGTGCATGCCAATCCCTACCTTGGCCAGCAAGTTCGCCATGTCTCTTCCCAATTGAGAACGTTTGGAACTTTATGGAAAGGGATGTCCGACCAGCTCGGGATTAAGTCACCCCGACGCACCAAATGAGAAAAATTTGACACGTTATCCATAAGAAGGGTAGCTAACAACTCTATCAATCAATTCCAAGCCGAATAACGGCTAGCATAAGGACCAGAAGAAGACGAATGTGTTACTGAATTGCTCAATTTGTGAAGGTTTTTCTCTTCACAAAAACATCGAATCTTTCGGAAATTGTAATCAATTTTACACGTACATCATATTTACCGATTTCCGTGCCCTTTGGATAATTCCTTCGTGGCATGTCCTTTTTTTTTTTTTTTTTTTTTTTTTAGTTTTAGAGTTTACTACCTACAGAATCTAAGGGGACGAATGACAGAAATGCTCGATGCTTTGGCAAAGTAATAAGTAAGGTATCCTTGTAATAGGTCGGTCTCTACAAGGACAACAGCGATACAGTGAAATGAATCAACTGGCAATACAGTTGGTCGTAATCGTTTTTAAACGGTCAACTGACAACGACAAGCTGTTGGATAATTTGGAGGATCGTGAAATCTAAGTCGAGACTGAGAATCACAATCAGATTAACAGAAAGAAAATTTCTATTCAGTTAAAGTTAGATTGTAGAATGACGCCAACAGATGGGAGGCAACTAAAGACTACTGAAGACTGTAATGAGTTTGTGGTGTCACCGCCAGACACCACACTTGCTAGGTGGTAGCCTTTAAATCGGCCGCGGTCCGCTAGTATACGACGGACCCGCGTGTCGCCACTGTCAGTGACTGCAGACCGAGCGCCGCCACACGGCAGGTCTAGAGACACGTCCTAGCACTCGTCCCAGTAGTACAGCCGACTTTGCTAGAGATGGTTCACTGACAAATTACGCTCTCATTTGCCGAGACGATAGTTAGCATAGCCTTCAGCTACGTCATTTGCTACGACCTAGCAAGGCGCCATTATCATTTGCTATTTATCTTGTGATGCATGTACCGTCAGACCGATGTTCACCAATTATGGATTAAAGTTAAGTATTCCAGCAGCTACGTATTATTTTTACTAGTCTCAACTCCTTTAACTGTTCCAGACCTCACGCCAGCCTGCGTGAGCTTAAACGCGTGCCTTTCGGCTACCGGTCATAGTGGCTTGGCTTTCTCGCCAAGTCACAACAGAGTTACTGTATAAGATCTGCATAACTGGACAACTCGCGCAATTCACAACAACATTTCAAAATGAGCCACACATACAGGGTGATTTTTTCCGCCGTATACGAACCATAGGGATTGATCGATGGGAAGATACGGAACCCGAAAGACTAATGAACATATGTCCCGAAATGCAAGGTTTCCATGTCAGAGACCATTATTTATCTAATCATACACTGTTACAGAGACTGCGGGCTAAATCCCATTATACCATGCAGCCACAGTTACAGTACGCATGGTTTCCTCCTAGAGAGTGGTACTGTTCCTCATACGTCTTGCGCTAGTGCTGCCTCCTGCCATAGTAATTGGTAATGTTGCTTCTTCTCGCTAACTCTCCCTGTAGTGGACGTGATACAGCGTTATAACAGATGAGGCCCTATTTACGCCGAGTGGTATCTTCAACTTTCACAAAAGTCTCTGTGGGATAGTACGCAGAACACCCACGGTATGGTGCCAGCGATTCATCAGCACCAGTGAAGCCTGAATGTGTGGGTCGGGATAATTGGCGACCGTCTTTTGGGACCAGTCCTGCTTCCACGTCCTCTAACAGGCCGGAACTATCGGCTTTGCTTGCGGGTGGCCTTCCCTCCCGTGCTAGAAGAAGTGCCATTGAGGGTTCGAAGGGGTGTGCGGCTACAACATGATGGTGCTCCAGCCCACTTCGCCGTTAACCTCAGGACACGTGTCAATCGTGTCTACCGCGGTCGATGGATCTGAAGAGGGGTTCAGCTGCATAGCCTGCTCGTTCGCCGGAACTCAACCCGTGCGATTTCTGGTTGTGGGGACATCTCCAAAGTATCGTGTACGCAGAGCGCATTGCAGATGTGGAGACACTGGAGCAGCGTTTTCATGCTGCCGTTGACAAAGTTCGGATGCAGCGCGATGGATGTGAGCGCCTGAGACAGAACATGCTACTGCTCGTACACGTATGCGTTGTGGCACATGGAATCCATTTTCAGCACATACCGTAACTATGGCTGCATCGTACAGCGCGTATTAGACCGTACTGTCTGTAACAATGCGTGATTGAATAAATGGTGCCCATAATAGAAACCACGCATTTCCGGACATAAGTTCATTAGAAGTTCTTTTGTTCCGCATCAGTCCCTAGAGTTGTACACTGTTGAAGAAATCAACCTGTATAGTCAAAATGACCGGCGCAAGCTGTGTGGCGAATTAAGCAAGTTACGAGCTGCGCAGAATATGGACTGCAACAACCACCACAGCACTGCCTACGTCCGCTTGAACAGCCAGGTTGAGCCGAGCAGCTCCGAGCAGCGGCCGGAGACAACGGTGTGCCCTCCACGGCTCAGGCTAGAGTGACCAGGGTCCTGGTTCACGGCGTTCGACACCCTGCTCTCAAAATCTCCTCATGGAAGGGAAGCTGTTGCCCATGAGACGGGCAACAGTTGTTGCTAAATCGATGAGAAAGCAGCTGAAAGCACACGTAACTTGCTTGCTTTCGCATACAAGACACACATTGTTCAACATGAATGTCGCTCACGAACGGAACAGTGTCTTCAAGATATGTCAGCTTTACACACCAATAACTCTATCCAGAGTGCCAGTATATTGAGTATTGACTGAAAGAAGTTTGTTAGAGCGAAAGCAACAAGATTTCCCCACACTCTCGGGATGGGGGCGTGGCGTTTGTCTTTGGGAGCTCTGTAGAAAGGAAGGAACGTCGATCTCTGTTATTCTCTGGAGTCCGTAGGGCGGCCTTGGCATACATTGTCCAACGGGGTTGCAGGCACCAGCTCAGCTTTCAAGAACCACACGCCACGTCATTGTACAGGTTCTGCGAACTGCCTAATCTCCCCACGTGGTCCCCACTCGACATAATAAGGTTCAGCGACGGTCTTTCTGGCAACAGGAGGAGGTATAGGGAAGCATCTGGCAGCGCCGGACCGTTGGGGTCCTACTTGGCCTCGTCTATGACCCTTATTAATTTCGTATCAGCGTGGCAGTCGTGGGATAGTGACCGACGCGGGAAACAACGTAGCGGAAAAATAAATTTCTTGTAGCCGATAGGCCACGATCCTACTGGTGTCGAATTCCGAAATATGGCGGTATACGCCTCTTCGCGCTACACCAGTCATGACAGGCTTCTCTCAATACCGAGCAATATTCAGATCTGAATTTTAAGTCAGCTTTAAAAATCAGAATCTTGAAGCAGTCTTACGACGACTATGATGCAGATACCATATCAGTAAAAGAAGATGTCAGATGATTATCTAGTCCCTAAAAATTATGTCAAGTGTTTAAACAAATTTCGACTGCTCTCTGTCTTGTCAGATTTGGGCCCACTGTGCAAAGAACCAGCCACCTGTTCAGTCGGTAAGTTTGCGCGTGCTGCCAAGTTTACGCGTCCGATGTGTCACGCATCTAACTGTAGTGTGTCCTGGTCTGTGGGGAGTACGCTGGGAGCATGACGTCGTTTTTCCTCTTTTTGGCTATCATGGTTGAGATTGGAGGGAACAGAATATGAAGTCAGAACATTAGCCACTTCTTACGAGTGCCATCAAGGGAATAGCCGAACTCAACGTCAAAGTCCAATGTATGCATCACCACCAATATCACCATGCACATTGACCACTCCTTGCGAGTGGCATCAACGGAACCGACGAACTTACCGACTTAGGCATCACCACGAGCAGCACGAAGTCCCTAGCTTCATGAGACATTGTGGAGACATTAAGCATGGTATTATTCCAACTATTCGCTGGTAACAATGGTATATTCAATGAAATGTGTGGAAGAATGACATGATACGTAGAATGGAATGAAAAGTCTAATGAGCACTGGATATGGACTAGGAGCAAACCAAAGAATGACGAAAGTGATAAGAAGTAGTAAAAATAATATTGGCAGCAAACTGCAACGTCAAAAGTTAGGAAATCCCGCGACCTTGGAAGCAAAATCAAACATGGCCGACAAACATGAAACAAGGGGGGCATAAAAATCGGACGTTAATTCTCCCTAAAAGAAGCCGCTATTCTCAAACTCAGGCCTTAATTTGAAAAATAAATTGCTGAAAATTGACAGCACAGATTTTAGTGGAAGTTAATCATAGACTGGAGAAAATCGGAAGTCTTCGGGATGTGTTCTACACAGCGATGCTGAAAATTAAGACGACTGGTAGGATAAGAAATGAGTAGGTTCTCCACAAAATCGATGAGGAGGGGAATTGACGGAAACGACAGAATGACAGTACATCTGTTAAAACATCAGGAAATAATTTCCACGATACATGAGGAAACTTGGTGAGCATAAACTGTACAGGAAGACAGAGATCGGAATATACACTTCTGGAAATGGAAAAAAGAACACATTGACACCGGTGTGTCAGACCCACCATACTTGCTCCGGACACTGCGAGAGGGCTGTACAAGCAATGATCACACGCACAGCACAGCGGACACACCAGGAACCGCGGTGTTGGCCGTCGAATGGCGCTAGCTGCGCAGTATTTGTGCACCGCCGCCGTCAGTGTCAGCCAGTTTGCCGTGGCATACGGAGCTCCATCGCAGTCTTTAACACTGGTAGCATGCCGCGACAGCGTGGACGTGAACCGTATGTGCAGTTGACGGACTTTGAGCGAGGGCGTATAGTGGGCATGCGGGAGGCCGGGTGGACGTACCGCCGAATTGCTCAACACGTGGGGCGTGAGGTCTCCACAGTACATCGATGTTGTCGCCAGTGGTCGGCGGAAGGTGCACGTGCCCGTCGACCTGGGACCGGACCGCAGCGACGCACGGATGCACGCCAAGACCGTAGGATCCTACGCAGTGCCGTAGGGGACCGCACCGCCACTTCCCAGCAAATTAGGGACACTGTTGCTCCTGGGGTATCGGCGAGGACCATTCGCAACCGTCTCCATGAAGCTGGGCTACGGTCCCGCACACCGTTAGGCCGTCTTCCGCTCACACCCCAACATCGTGCAGCCCGCCTCCAGTGGTGTCGAGACAGGCGTGAATGGAGGGACGAATGGAGACGTGTCGTCTTCAGCGATGAGAGTCGCTTCTGCCTTGGTGCCAATGATGGTCGTATGCGTGTTTGGCGCCGTGCAGGTGAGCGCCACAATCAGGACTGCATACGACCGAGGCACACAGGGCCAACACCCGGTATCATGGTGTGGGGAGCGATCTCCTACACTGGCCGTACACCACTGGTGATCGTCGAGGGGACACTGAATAGTGCACGGTACATCCAAACCGTCATCGAACCATCGTTCTACCATTCCTAGACTGGCAAGGGAACTTGCTGTTCCAACAGGACAATGCACGTCCGCATGTATCCCGTGCCACCCAACGTGCTCTAGAAGGTGTAAGTCAACTACCCTGGCCAGCAAGATCTCCGGATCTGTCCCCCATTGAGCATGTTTGGGACTGTATGAAGCGTCGTCTCACGCGGTCTGCACGTCCAGCACGAACGCTGGTCCAACTGAGGCGCCAGGTGGAAATGGCATGGCAAGCCGTTCCACAGGACTACATCCAGCATCTCCACGATCGTCTCCATGGGAGAATAGCAGGCTGCCTTGCTGCGAAAGGTGGATATACACTGTACTAGTGCCGACATTGTGCATGCTCTGTTTCCTGTGTCTATGTGTCTGTGGTTCTGTCAGTGTGATCATGTGATGTATCTGACCCCAGGAATGTGTCAATAAAGTTTCCTCTTCCTGGGACAATGAATTCACGGTGTTCTTATTTCAATTTCCAGGAGTGTATTCAACAAGTAATAGTGGACGCTGGGTGTAAGTGCAATTCCGAGATGAAAATATGAACAAATTGTAGGAGGTCTTTGTGAACCACATGAAGCTAATCTGATGACTAATGACGCAAAAAAATTCGAAAAAAGAGGAACTGGTGTAAAATCTGGTGATCATGCACAATAAATCATCACCTCTCCTCTCCGGAGGCGCTAGAAATTGAAGACGACAACTTGTTTCACTAAGCGCTTTCTAACTCGCTACCTCCAAATCGCGCGCCACCGTAGAAATGTCAGTGATGTTGGCTGCATGGAAGGACACGTTTCGTCCTGACATCTGGTAAAATGTTTACGAGCTGCGATGGGAGCAGCATTTTGCAAATCTACATAAAGTATCTGCAGTTCACAGCGAAATTCCTAGCAGAGTGTTCAACGAACCACTTTTATGCTGTTTCCCTATCGTTCCACTCTCGAACAATTAACGCTTTCCGCGAGAGCTCCGAGTTTTCTTATCCTATTATAATGATCTTCCTATATACTTGAACACAACAAAATATTTTCGCATTCCAAGGAAAAAGTTTCACGAATAGCCCTCGCCGCAATGAAGAACGCCTTTGTTTTTTATTGTCACCCCAATTGGTGTATCTTACCCGTGGCACTCTCTCCCCTTCTTAGCGAAAATACAAAACGACCAGCCTTTCTTTGAGTTTTTTTGATGTCCTCCGTCAATCCTACCTCGTACGAATCCAACACAATATAGCAGTATTCTAGCAGAGGACGGAGAATCGTAGTGTAGGCAGTTTCTTTAGTAGACTTGTTGCATTTTCTAAGTATTCTGTCAATTAAATGCTGACTTTTGTTCACCTTGCCCCCAACATTATCTATGGGATCGTTCCAGTTTAAGTTATTCATAACTGTAATTCGTAGGTATTTACTTGAAGTGACAGTATCTACACTCCTGGAAATGGAAAAAAGAACACATTGACACCGGTGTGTCAGACCCACCATACTTGCTCCGGACACTGCGAGAGGGCTGTACAAGCAATGATCACACGCACGGCACAGCGGACACACCAGGAAACGCGGTGTTGGCCGTCGAATGGCGCTAGCTGCGCAGCATTTGTGCACCGCCGCCGTCAGTGTCAGCCAGTTTGCCGTGGCATACGGAGCTCCATCGCAGTCTTTAACACTGGTAGCATGCCGCGACAGCGTGGACGTGAACCGTATGAGCAGTTGACGGACTTTGAGCGAGGGCGTATAGTGGGCATGCGGGAGGCCGGGTGGACGTACCGCCGAATTGCTCAACACGTGGGGCGTGAGGTCTCCACAGTACATCGATGTTGTCGCCAGTGGTCGGCGGAAGGTGCACGTGCCCGTCGACCTGGGACCGGACCGCAGCGACGCACGGATGCACGCCAAGACCGTAGGATCCTACGCAGTGCCGTAGGGGACCGCACCGCCACTTCCCAGCAAATTAGGGACACTGTTGCTCCTGGGGTATCGGCGAGGACCATTCGCAACCGTCTCCATGAAGCTGGGCTACGGTCCCGCACACCGTTAGGCCGTCTTCCGCTCACGCCCCAACATCGTGCAGCCCGCCTCCAGTGGTGTCGCGACAGGCGTGAATGGAGGGACGAATGGAGACGTGTCGTCTTCAGCGATGAGAGTCGCTTCTGCCTTGGTGCCAATGATGGTCGTATGCGTGTTTGGCGCCGTGCAGGTGAGCGCCACAATCAGGACTGCATACGAACGAGGCACACAGGGCCAACACCCGGCATCATGGTGTGGGGAGCGATCTCCTACACTGGCCGTACACCACTGGTGATCGTCGAGGGGACACTGAATAGTGTCATCCAAACCGTCATCGAACCCATCGTTCTACCATTCCTAGGCCGGCAAGGGAACTTGCTGTTCCAACAGGACAATGCACGTCCGCATGTATCCCGTGCCACCCAACGTGCTCTAGAAGGTGTAAGTCAACTACCCTGGCCAGCAAGATCTCCGGATCTGTCTCCCATTGAGCATGTTTGGGACTGGATGAAGCGTCGTCTCACGCGGTCTGCACGTCCAGCACGAACGCTGCTCCAACTGAGGCGCCAGGTGGAAATGGCATGGCAAGCCGTTCCACAGGACTACATCCAGCATCTCTACGATCGTCTCCATGGGAGAATAGCAGCCTGCATTGCTGCGAAAGGTGGATATACACTGTACTAGTGCCGACATTGTGCATGCTCTGTTGCCTGTGTCTATGTTCCTGTGGTTCTGTCAGTGTGATCATGTGATGTATCTGACCCCAGGAATGTGTCAATAAAGTTTCCCCTTCCTGGGACAATGAATTCACGGTGTTTTTATTTCAATTTCCAGGAGTGTAGATAAGGGCGATTTATTGTCTAACCGAAATTTGACGAATTTCATTTAGTACTTACGTGGATGACATCACACTTCTCATTATTTACGCTCATTCGCCACCTTCCGCAGCATATAATTTCTCTAAACCTATTGCAAATGGTTTTGATCTACTGACGATTTTACTATGCGGTAAGTGACAGCATCATCTGCAAAGAATCTAATCGGCTGCTCAGGTGTCTTCTAAAACCATTTTCTGTAACTTGGGCTGCACAATGTCTTAGGTTTACAGCGCTTCAATATGGAATCCTTACTCTCACTGAAACCAGCTGGACCGCTCGAGAATTGTCCTGCAAATTGAGTCGAACTGCTCTGGATGCACACAAAAATTCTCAGGCTGGCTACTTTGCAGGATAATTAATATCTGTCATTTGAAGTTTTTGCCTCTGGTCGATTTTCATTACCTGCAGCCACAATTTCAGATCGACAGACGAGAAATTTTTTATCATGGATCACCAAGTAAGTCACTGTGCGATCTTCACTAGGATCTCCTAAGGAGTGATCGCATCTCAACCAACAGTCCAATTTCTGCGTATCTGATATGTTGTTGTTGTGGTCTTCAGTCCTGAGACTGGTTTGATGCAGCTCTCCATGCTACTATATCCTGTGCAAGCTTCTTCATCTCCCAGTACCTACTGCAACCTACATCCTTCTGAATCTGCTTAGTGTATTCATCTCTTGGTCTCCCCCTATGATTTTTACCCTCCACGCTGCCCTCCAATATTAAATTGGTGATCCCTTGATGCCTCAGAACATGTCCTACCAACCGATTCTTCTTCTGGTCGAGTTGTGCCACAAACTTCTCTTCTCCCCAATCCTATTCAATACTTCCTCATTAGTTATGTGATCTACCCATCTAATCTTCAGCATTCTTCTGTAGCACCACATTTCGAAAGCTTCTATTCTCTTCTTGTCCAAACTATTTACCGTCCATGTTTCACTTCCATACATGGCTACACTCCATACAAATACTTTCAGAAATGTCTCCCTGACACTTAAATCTATACTTGATGTTAACAAATTTCTCTTCTTTAGAAACTCTTTCCTTGCCATTGCCAGTCTACATTTTATATCCTCTCTACTTCGACCATCATCAGTTATTTTGCTCCCCAAATAGCAAAACTCCTTTACTACTTTAAGTGTCTCATTTCCTAATCTAATTCCCTCAGCATAACCCGACTTGATATCCTCGTTTTGCTTTTGTTGATGTTCATCTTATATCCTCCTTTCAAGACACTGTCCATTCCGTTCAACTGCTCTTCCAGGTCCTTTGCTGTCTCTGACAGAATTACAATGTCATCAGCAAACCTCAAGGTTTTTATTTCTTCTCCATGGATGTTAGTACCTAATCCGAATTTTCCTTTTGTTTCCTTTACTGCTTGCTCAATATACAGATTGAATAACATCGGGGAGAGGTTACAACCCTGTCTCACTCACTTCCGAACCACTACTTCCCTTTCATGTCCCTCGACTCTTATAACTGCCATCTGGTTTCTGTACAAATTGTAAATAGCCTTTCGTTCCCTGTATTTTACATCTGCCACCTTTAGAATTTGAAAGAGAGTATTCCAGTCAACATTGTCAAAAGCTTTCTCTAAGTCTACAAATGCTAGAAACGTAGGTTTGCCTTTCCTTAATCTTTCTTCTAAGCTAAGCCGTAAGGTCAGTATTGCCTCATGTGTTCCAGTATTTCTACGGAATCCAAACTGATCTTCCCCGAGGTCGGCTTCTACTAGTTTTTCCATTCGTCTGTAAAGAATTCGTGTTAGTATTTTGCAGCTGTGGCTTATTAAACTGATTGTTCGGTAATTTTCACATCTGTCAACACCTGCTTTCTTTGGGATTGGAATTATTATATTCTTCTTGAAGTCTGAGGGTATTTCGCCTGTTTCATACATCTTGCTCACCAGATGGTAGAGTTTAGTCAGGACTGGCTCTCCCAAGGCCGTCAGTAGTTCCAATGGAATGTTGTCTACTCCGGGGGCCTTGTTTCGACTCAGGTCTTTCAGTGCTCTGTCAAACTCTTCACGCAGTATCGTATCTCCCATTTCATCTTCATCTACATCCTCTTCCATTTCCATAATATTGTCCTCAAGCACATCGCCCTTGTATAGACCCTCTATATACTCCTTCCACCTTTCTGCTTTCCCTTCTTTGCTTAGAACTGGGTTTCCATCTGAGCTGTTGATGTTCATACAAGTGGTTCTCTTATCTCCAAAGGTCTCTTTAATTTTCCTGTAGGCAGTATCAATCTTACCCCTAGTGAGATAAGCCTCTACATCCTTACATTTGTCCTCTAGCCATCCCTGCCTAGCCATTTTGCACTTCCTGTCGATCTCATTTTTGAGACGTTTGTATTCCTTTTTGCCTGCTTCACTAACTGCATTTATATATTTTCTGCTTTCATCAATTAAATTCAATATTTCTTCTGTTACCCAAGGATTTCTAAGAGCCCTGGTCTTTTAACCTACTTGATCCTCTGCTGCCTTCACTACTTCATCTCTCAAAGCTACCCATTCTTCTTCTACTGTATTTCTTTCCCCCATTCCTGTCAATTGTTCCCTTATGCTCTCCCTAAAACTCTGTACAACCTCTGGTTCTTTCAGTTTATCCAGGTCCCATTTCCTTAAATTCCCACCTTTTTGCAGGTTCTTCTGTTTTAATCTACAGCTCATAACCAATAGATTGTGGTCAGAGTCCACATCTGCCCCTGGAAATGTCTTACAATTTAAAACCTGGTTCCTAAATCTCTGTCTTACCATTATATAATCTATTTGATACCTTTTAGTATCTCGAGGGTTCTTCCATGTATACAACCTTCTATCATGATTCTTAAACCAAGTGTTAGTTATAATTAAGTTGTGCTCTATGAAAAATTCTACCAGGCGGCTTCCTCTTTCATTTCTTAGCCCCAATCCATATTCACCTACTACGTTTCCTTCTCTCCATTTTCCTACACTCGAATTCCAGTCACCCATGACTATTAAATTTTCGTCTCCCTTCACTATCTGAATAATTTCTTTTATATCATCATACATTTCTTCAATTTCTTCGTCATCTGCAGAGCTAGTTGGCATATAAATTTGTACTACTGTAGTAGGCGTGGGCTTCGTGTCTATCTTGGCCACAATAATGCGTTCACTATGCTGTTTGTAGTAGCTTACCAGCATTCCTATTTTCCTATTCATTATTAAACCTACTCATGCATTACCCCTATTTGACTTTGTGTTTATAACCCTGTAGTCACCAGACCAGAAGTCTTGTTTCTCCTGCCACCGAACTTCACTAATTCCCACTATATCTAACTTTAACCTATCCATTTCCCTTTTTAAATTTTCTAACCTATCTGCCCGATTAATGGATCTGACATTCCACGCTCCGATCCGTAGGACGCCAGTTTTCTTTCTTCTGATAACGACATCCTCTTGAGTAGTCCCCGCCCGGAGATCCGAATGGGGGACTATTTTACCTCCGGAATATTTTACCCAAGAGGACGCCATCATCATTTAATCATACAGTAAAGCTGCATGCCCTCGGGAAAAATTACGGCCGTAGTTTCCCCTTGCTTTCAGCCGTTCGCAGTAACAGCACAGCAATGCCGTTTTGGTTCTTGTTACAAGGCCAGATCAGTCAATCATCCAGACTGTTGCCCTTGCAATTACTGAAAGGGCTGCTGCCCCTCTTCAGGAACCACACGTTTGTCTGGCCTCTCAACAGATACCCCTCCGTTGTGGTTGCACCTACGGTACAGCCATCTGTATCGCTGAGGCACGCAAGCCTCCCCACCAACGGCAAGGTCCATGGTTCAGGGGGGGTGGGGGGGATCTGATATATGCACAGACAATTACAGCTGTTACTCATGTTTCAGTACTGCTAAGATACGGACACCGTAAGGTCTCCGAAGGACGTGATGCTCTGCATCACTTTCATTGGTGTAGTGTTTAATATGACCGTACAAAAAGTTTCAAATTCTTCTGGGCATACTGTAAGGGAAACCTCGCCGGCCGCCTCTGGGCAACTACGTGGACTGTTATGCGGATTTACCATAAGCGCGCCCTTCTGGGACGGCTTTGGAAGAATGTGGTTTGGAGCACCGTTCCAATTAGTATTTCACAGGCATGGGATATGGAGCCATGAGCTAGAGCACATGTTAGTTCTTTCACGCCATTGCACTGGCTCCCGGCCGCAGATCTGTCTTAAAATTTCGTCATACACTGGTAAATCTACCACCGCCGGCAAAGCCGAAGGAATTTAAACGGAAGTTATCGGTGACACACCAATAAAATCTGTTGCTCATTTTTTTGGATGACTCTGATACTGTCATCCAAATTTCTCACTGCGTCTCATCGCAAAAAAAAAAAAAAAAAAAAAAAAATGGTTCAACTGGCTCTGTGCACTATGGGACATAACATCTATGGTCATCAGTCCCCTAGAACTTTGAACTACTTAAACCTAACTAACCTAAGGACATCACACAACACCCAGTCATCACGAGGCAGAGAAAATCCCTGACCCCGCCGGGAATCGAACCCGGGAACCCGGGCATGGGCAGCGAGAACGTTACCGCACGATCACGAGCTGCGGACGTCTCATCGCATATGGACGTCAACCTTACCCAGTCTAACTAAATACACACTGCTCTGTAGCATCTGTATTAGAATTCTAAACTCAAGTCTTCTCCTGAAAAGCAGTTTTCACCAGCTGAATGTCGTTGTAGCCATACATAAGTGCTTGAAGTTACCATCACCATTGGACAGAGAGATTAGCAATTTTCTTTTGGATGATGATGTGATCAGTAAACAGTTGCCACAGAGAGGAACTGTAGCAGCATCACAAATAAAGGCAATTAAAGTACGTTAAGAAATAATGATCTGGGGCACAGAATTAACGACGTGAGGCGTAGTATGTACTGTATGAATGCATGGTTTCGCGGCTATATGAATTAATGAAATTTTCTCGGGCTTCCAGCCACGTCAGGTGGTTAAAATCCCACGAGAATTTGACAGAGTTCTCTCCAGTCATTGTCAAGTGTTAAGAATGACTGCTGTGTCGCCGTGGCCGCGTCGTTATATAGGCGCGCTGCTGGTTGTGACGTCACTACTGGTCTCTTCCTCGCCATATGTGGTAATGTTTTCAACCCGCGTCCGTCGCGCCCGATTTAACCTCGCGATGACCGGGTCCCAGGCTGTGCTGAGCTGCAAACCACCGTCATTGTTGATGGTGTTTTCAGAGGATTTTATTTCAATAGCATCTTTCATGACGCTATCCCAAAATCCCTTCGTCCTCATAACGACGTCAGACTTTCAGCATCTGAGACTACTTTAGCACGATGGACGAGGGCAATCAAAACGCCACGTTTTTGTGCCGGATGGTGGTGGCTGACAGCGTGCAGCTACCGATCTGTGCGTGTCGGTTTCCTGTAGACACTGTGCCTGAGGTGCTAAAGTCGGCTCACAAGGGGGAGACCTCACACACGGCCAACCGATTCGGCTCAAATTTGGCAGATCGCTTGTGTACAACCCAAAACGAAAGACTCTAAGATATTTTGGGTCAACACCGCCGCAATTTTGAGAAAATCACCCCTAAAGGTTATGACGATCAATCGACTCAAAATCGACTCAGAAAAGATCTCAACCCCCTCGAACTCTTACGGATTTATGGACAGCCTTACAGGATTCATGGTGTCAATTGCCTCCAGCACCACTTCAGACATCGATCGAGTCCTTGCCACTTCGGTTTGCGGAACTTCTGCGTGCTCGCGGGGGGCCCTACACTATATTACGCAGGTGTATCCGTTTCTTTGACCCTTCTGTGTAACATTAACGATCATGGTTTCTGCTTTCCTTTTAAAATTTTCCCCATGCTTACATATTACGATGGCTATTCTGTACAGAAGTGGATAATAGTTTGTCATGGTAGATAATATTTTGGGTTCAGGAAACTACATTTCTTTCATACTAGTCGGCAAAGGCGTTTCAGTTATTTTAGTCTTGTATTCACGCTTCTCTTGGTATTTCTCTTTGTACTTCCTACAAATACATAGCATCTTATAGGAGTATACCGATATGCAGGCAGAGGAGGAGGGACTTTATGATTTAGAGATTGGAATACTTGGCAAAGTTAGTCCTTCAAGTTTCTCGATTAAACAACGCGAGTCTTTTACAAAAGATTCAGCTTACAAAGGATTCAGTTTTACGAACACATTGGTAGGACCAACAGTCGATCGCACAGAAAAATCAGCTTTATGAACTTTTACTAGGGCACGAAGTCTAGGACACATTGCTTCAGTCTGTAATAACGCTGCTATCAGTTCGCCAAGATATCAAATATCAATATATCTGGCAGCTCATTTACAGCCATACACTGGTAAAACTGAATGTATACAAAAAACTCACGTCATTTTATTGAGAAACTTCAAGCACTACATCTACATCTACACTTATACTCCGCAAGCCACCCAGCGGTGTGCCACTGTCTTACCTCCCTTTTCTGTTCCAGTCGCGTATGGTTCGCGGGAAGAACGACTGCCGGAAAGCCTCCGTGCGCGCTAGATCACTCTAATTTTACATTCGTGATCTCCTCGGGAGGTATAAGTAGGGGGAAGCAATATATTCGATACCTCATCCAGAAACGCAACCTCTCGAAACCTGGCGAGCAAGCCACTCCGCGATGCAGAGCACCTCTTGCAGAATCTGCCACTTGAGTTTGCTAAACATCTCCGACACGCCATCACGGTTACCAAATAACCTTGTGACGAAACGCGCCGCTCTTCTTTGGATGTTCTCTATCTCATCCGTCAGCCCGATCTGGTACGGATCCCACACTGATGGGCAATACTCAAGTATAAGTCGAACGAGTGTTTTGTAAGCCACCTCCTTTGTTGATGGACTACATTTTCTAAGGACTCTCCCAATGAATCTCAACCTGGAACCCGCCTTACCAACAATTAATTTTATATGATCATTCCACTTCAAATCGTTCCTTACGCATACTACCAGATATTTTACAGAAGTAACTGCTGCCAGTGTTTGTTCCGCTATCATATAATCATACAATAAAGGATCCTTCATTCTATGTATTCGCAATACATTACATTTGTCTATGTTAAGGGTCAGTTGCCACTCCCTGCACCAAGTGCCTATCCGCTGCAGATCTTCCTGCATTTCGCTACAATTTTCTAATGCTGCAACTTCTCTGTATAATACAACATCATCCGCGAAAAGCCGCATGGAACTTCCAACACTATCTACTAGGTCATTTATATAAATTGCGAAAAGCAATGGTCCCATAACACTCCCCTGTGGCACGCCAGAGGTTACTTTAACGTCTGTAGACGTCTCTCCATTGAGAACAACATGCTGTGTTCCGTTTCCTAAAAACTTTTCAATCCAGCCACACAGCTGGTCTGACATTCCGTAGGCTCTTACTTTGTTTATCAGGCGACAGTGCGGAACTGTATCGAATGCCTTTCCGGAAGTCAAGGAAAATAGCATATACCTGGGAGCCTGCATCTAATATTTTCTGGGTCTCATGAACAAAGAAAGCGAGTTGGGTCTCACACGATCGCTGTTTCCGGAATCCATGTTGATTCCTACAGAGTAGATTCTGGGTTTCCAGGAACGACATATTACGCGAGCAAAAGACATGTTCTAAAATTCTGCAACAGATCGACGTCAGAGATATAGACCTATATCTCTGACGTCGATCTGTTGCTGCATCTGCTCGACGACCCTTCTTGAAGACTGGGACTACCTGTGCAGTTTTCCAATCATTTGGAACCTTCCGTTCCTCTAGAGACTTGCGGTACACGGCTTTGGCTTCTGAAGATACTCTCATGAGTTTCTATACAGTCTCTATACTCACTACGATTCAAGTAAACCAAGTTATGACTTACGTAACGGATGTTTTCCCAGGGAGTTTGACTCTCCTTTTCAGACACTGCCTTACTTGTAGTCATTTCCAATGGCATGATAATTTTATGAGCAACTTGACGGTGTCGCAATCGACAACCCATTAGTGTATGTGATCGCTAAGTTTCATTTGGAAAAATTTGAAGAGTCTGCTCGGGAAAAAGAAAATAAGGAACCGTGACGATTGTATCAGTTTGTGGATGATGCATTCATGGTTTGGTCAGATGGTAAAAAGTCCTCGAATGATTCTTTTCTTATCTAAAGGATATACTCATAAATCCAAAAATCTAATTTACCATGGAATTGGAAGGTGACAATGCAATACCATCCTTGGATGTTTTCGTTGTGAGACAGACTGATGGAAGGTTGAAACGCAAGGCTTACGGGAAAGTCAAGCATACAGATAGATATCAGGATACCAGCACAAGAACTCCAACCATCACCCACAAGAAAAGACAGGTGCCGTTAAATGTACTGTTGACAAAGCCAAAAGAATTTGTACTTCGAAACATGTGGACTTCCAATTAAAACATTTGAATCTGGTTATCGATAAAACTGGCTGTTGGGCAAATAAGTAAATAGTGTTCTGCAACCAAATAATACTAGGCCAGAGGACAACGATAAAACTCAGTGCTGAGTCTTCCCCTTTATTAAAAAAGTAACTCATCAGGTGGGGTAGGCTTTACAGAAGCGTGACATCAGCACAATTTTCAGACCAGCTACGAAAGTATGTACAACACTTCAGTCTGTGAAGAACAAACGCCTTCCTCTGTCGGCATGTCGGGTATCCGTACTTCTGGAAATTGGAACTACCAGCGTAAGTGTCAATACAAGATCGCAGCATGTAATCACGTCGATAATTTTAGCTCGAAAGAAGAAGTCGTGATACTTGGTTATGTACGAACAGTAGCTCTGAAGAATCGATAGACAGACAAGTCTTTACCCCTTACAAGCGACAACCGATAGTTGTTTTAACTCTGACAAAGGCTATCTATGTTGATGACGTGTAGCCTCGACCACGACAATTTCGCAGTCTGACCACTGACTTGTCAATTGGTAAGACTAATCGTCGCCAGGAGCAAGTCCAACGATGTCTATCGCAGCTCGGGACGAAACGTCAGGGAACGAAAAGTGCATTTGACACCGGTCATACAACTAAATCATCCGATCGTGAAAGCCATTATTATTGCATTATTTATTGTTGTTACTAAATGCTGCTGCTTTCCCACTATCCACTGTGATGTATTATGAATGTAAAAAGGTTTCATTCAGTTTTATGATTAGTGGCGCTCCTCCTGTGACGTGTTTGTTTTACTGATGTTTTCCTCTTGTCAAACTGCCTATTGGCTTCTGTCTCGGGTTCTTCGGCCGACGTTCATCTAATGATTTTTCTGACGTTTCGCCAGCACGAGTGGCTGGCATTGTCAAAGCTTCACCCTCCATTGCCGGTGGTGAACTGGAGGCGAGCTCGCGGCCGCAGGCTATATGTACCTGGCGCGCCAACGTCCGAGGGCTTCTCCGCGGTCATTTCCGGTGCGTTTCTCCTCTTGCTACCTGCGACGGTCGTTCGCTGCAGTACGGGAAGCCAGGACCCGTTTACCTTAAGGCTTTCCTCTTTCTTGTTGAAACTGTTCGCGTGTTTTTGGATTTCTACAGCTTCTCTGAACAGGCGCGTGTGATAGTGCTTCTCTACAGACAGAACTTCCGTGTCGGCGAATTTTATTACGTGGTCGGTCTCATTCAGTGCGTGCTCTGCCACGGCCGATTTCTCCACCTGCCCCAACCTGCAATGTCGCTTATGCTCTTTGATCCTGGTATTAATGGATCGTCCAGTCATTCCGACATAAACTTTTCCGCATGTGCAAGGTATACGGTATATTCCCGACATTGCAAGTGGGTCTCTTTTCTCCTTCGCCGATCTAAGACACTCTTTGATCTTCCTTGTCGGTTTGAAAATCGTCTTTACGCCGTGTTTGCGCAATATACGGCCGATTCTGTCCGTCACTCTGGGAATGTATGGCAGAAAGGCCGTACCCGACATTTCTTTTTCTGGTTCCTTACTTCGCCGAGTGTTTGGCTCTGTTACACTTCTAATGTAATTTTTGGAGTACCCATTGCTCCTCAGAACAGTTTCCAGGTGTTGCATTTCTCGTTTGAGGTGTTGAGGCTCACATATTCGTCCTGCTCTCGTTACGAGCGTACTAATCATGCCTCTTTTCTGGCTCGGGTGGTGGTTTGACAGTTTGTGCAGGTATCGGTCCGTGTGTGTCGGTTTTCGATACACGCTGTGTCCCAGGTTTTCGCCGTCCCTTGTGACCAGCACATCTAGAAATGGCAGTTTCTTGTTCTTTTCTACTTCCATGGTAAATGTTATGTTGGCATGGAGGCTGTTCAAGTGTCTCAGGAATTCACCGAGCTGTTCTTCACCATGGCTCCACACCACGAAAGTATCATCGACGTACCTGTACCACACCTTAGGTTT
This sequence comes from Schistocerca cancellata, assembly GCF_023864275.1. NCBI lineage: Eukaryota > Metazoa > Arthropoda > Insecta > Orthoptera > Acrididae > Schistocerca > Schistocerca cancellata. Next base: position 58,941,093 of record NC_064626.1, on the reverse strand, counting down.
GCAAGTCGCCAAGTCCAGTGCCTGTGCTTCGAATTGTTCCATGAAGAAGTTGGCCACCACTGGACTGAGAGGACTACCCATGGCGACGCCTTCCAGCTGTTCATAGAAATCGCCATTCCACGTGAAATAGCTCGTGGTGAGACATGCATGGAAGAGCTTTTTGATGTCTTGCGGGAACATGGAACCGATGTACTCCAGAGCGTCGCTGAGTGGCACTTTCGTAAATAACGAAACAACATCAAAACTGACCAGGATGTCGTTTGGCGCAAGTTTCAGTTTCTTCAGCTTCTCAATGAAATGTCCTGAGTCCTTAATGTATGTGTCGGTCTTTCCCACGTGTGGCTGGAGCAGAGAGGCCAAGTGTTTCGCCAGTTTATACGTTGGTGAGCCAGGAGCGCTAACGATCGGTCTCAGTGGAACGTTGTTCTTATGGATCTTGGGTAATCCATACAGCCGAGGTGGTAGGGCTTCTGTGTTGCGCAGGTTTCTCTGTATGTCCGCCGGCAGAGAAGATTCCTTGATTAATCGATTCGTATTCCGAGTGATACGCTGCGTCGGATCTGCGCTTAGTTTTCGGTACGTCGTCGGATCTAATAGGTCCAGTGGTGGCCAACTTCTTCATGGAACAATTCGAAGCACAGGCACTGGACTTGGCGACTTGCAAACCTAAGGTGTGGTACAGGTACGTCGATGATACTTTCGTGGTGTGGAGCCATGGTGAAGAACAGCTCGGTGAATTCCTGAGACACTTGAACAGCCTCCATGCCAACATAACATTTACCATGGAAGTAGAAAAGAACAAGAAACTGCCATTTCTAGATGTGCTGGTCACAAGGGACGGCGAAAACCTGGGACACAGCGTGTATCGAAAACCGACACACACGGACCGATACCTGCACAAACTGTCAAACCACCACCCGAGCCAGAAAAGAGGCATGATTAGTACGCTCGTAACGAGAGCAGGACGAATATGTGAGCCTCAACACCTCAAACGAGAAATGCAACACCTGGAAACTGTTCTGAGGAGCAATGGGTACTCCAAAAATTACATTAGAAGTGTAACAGAGCCAAACACTCGGCGAAGTAAGGAACCAGAAAAAGAAATGTCGGGTACGGCCTTTCTGCCATACATTCCCAGAGTGACGGACAGAATCGGCCGTATATTGCGCAAACACGGCGTAAAGACGATTTTCAAACCGACAAGGAAGATCAAAGAGTGTCTTAGATCGGCGAAGGAGAAAAGAGACCCACTTGCAATGTCGGGAATATACCGTATACCTTGCACATGCGGAAAAGTTTATGTCGGAATGACTGGACGATCCATTAATACCAGGATCAAAGAGCATAAGCGACATTGCAGGTTGGGGCAGGTGGAGAAATCGGCCGTGGCAGAGCACGCACTGAATGAGACCGACCACGTAATAAAATTCGCCGACACGGAAGTTCTGTCTGTAGAGAAGCACTATCACACGCGCCTGTTCAGAGAAGCTGTAGAAATCCAAAAACACGCGAACAGTTTCAACAAGAAAGAGGAAAGCCTTAAGGTAAACGGGTCCTGGCTTCCCGTACTGCAGCGAACGACCGTCGCAGGTAGCAAGAGGAGAAACGCACCGGAAATGACCGCGGAGAAGCCCTCGGACGTTGGCGCGCCAGGTACATATAGCCTGCGGCCGCGAGCTCGCCTCCAGTTCACCACCGGCAATGGAGGGTGAAGCTTTGACAATGCCAGCCACTCGTGCTGGCGAAACGTCAGAAAAATCATTAGATGAACGTCGGCCGAAGAACCCGAGACAGAAGCCAATAGGCAGTTTGTCAACAAGTGGCCACGAAAGCCTTAACAATTTTGTTTTCCTCTTGTGTTTGTGTGAATAAGGTCCCTCACCTAGTTTGTAAGTAGGCTGTTTATGTTCAGTACCAAACGTTACACTGAAAGCAAACCCTGTCCTTTCCTTTTGTGTTATCCCACTATGTGTTTGTGTACCCTTGTGTATTTGTTTTCTTCCTGTCTCTGCGTAGTTTCATAGATATTTTCTTCTTCTAATACTAAGCTACATTCACTATGATGAGGAATACTGTTATCCTAAAATATAATTGGCATTAATAATATGTTATTTACCTTGTAAATATGCTTAGACATTATTTATCTGTTCTGTTTTGTTGCTCATGTGTGAAGTTGATGTTTCAAAAGTTATTCTGATCTTTTATGTATGTACTTATGTCATAATTCCTGTAACACTGATGTATCTGTTTATTTCTATTCTTTTGTAAAGCCTGTACTACTACAGAGTTATCTGTATTGTTATGTTCTTTAATGATGTATTTTGTACCTTTGTAATTGTATTCTCATGTTATAAAATTTTAATTGTCAACAGTTCATCATATTATTAACTTGCAAGTTACATTTCACTACATACATTTCTGTTGGTCATAGTATATGGACAATATGTGAGAAGTAGGGACTGTTAGTGTTTTCACGTGTGTTAATAATTCAGCAAGGGACTGGATAACAGCATTGCTGGTTCTAAGGACAATTCCAAAAACTTTGTGAGTGCACAAGTGGTGGTTATGGACTTGCTATATTATCTGCAAGACTCTTCAATGGTGATGCACCTCTGGTGGCCCACAAATACCGTAATCTCTACCAGGACTACAGTGGGTCTGCTCTGTGAAGACCTACCTACCAATCTGCTTCAAAACATCGAATTACTCTGCTGTGGGTTTGCTCTGTTGTGGCCCATTACCTGTCAGCATGTCAAGAGTCAGCACTGACTTTCCGTTGGAAGGACAAAATGGTTCAAATGGCTCTGATCACTATGGGTCTCAACTGCTGTGGTCATCAGTCCCCTAGAACTTAGAACTACTTAAACCTAACTAACCTATGGACATCACACACACCCATGCCCGAGGCAGGATTCGAACCTGCGACCGTAGCAGTTGCGCGTTTCCGGACTGCGCGCCTAGAACCGCGAGACCACCGCGGCCGGCCGTTGGAAGGACAACACTACTCCTTCAAGACTGCATGGAAATCCACAACTTCCGTGTGCATTGTCTTTTACTACTCACACTTTGAGAAAAGAAACGGCAGTTTTACTGTGATGAATGATCAGGACTGTGTTTATGGGCTGTGAGAAAATTTTAGCTTTTGACCAACATTGTATTAATAAGTGTGTGCATTTGATTTCTTTGTTATTGTAATTGTGAAAAATTTTTAACAAATATGTATTGGCCAGTGCCCAAAACAATTTGTAAAATTTTTTGTGGGGATCATGGGGGCTATGTAAGTAGGCTGTTTATGTTTTCTTATTGGCAACGTTACGTAGCGCTCTGTATGAAAATCACTGGCTGTGCTGTGTGCAGTCTGTGGCTAGTTTGCATTGTTGTCTGCCATTGTAGTGTTGGGCAGCTGGATGTGAACAGCGCGTAGCGTTACGCAGTTGGATGTGAGCCGCCAGCAGTGGTGGATGTGGGGAGAGAGATGGCGGAGTTTGGAAATTTGTAATACTGGATATTGTGAACTGCTATGTATATTATGATTTTTCAACACTATTAAGGTAAATACATTGTTTTTTCGCTATCAAAATCTTTCATTTGCTAACTATGCCTATCAGTAGTTAGTGCCTTCAGTAGTTTGAATCTTTTATTTAGCTGGCAGTAGTGGCGCTCGCTGTATTGCAGTAGTTCAAGTAACCAAGATTTTTGTGAGGTAAGCGATTTGTGAAACGCATAGGTTAATGTTAGTCAGGGCCATTCTTTTGTAGGGATTTCTGAAAGTCAGATTGCGTTGCGCTAAAAATATTGTGTGTCAGTTTAAGCACAGTCATGTACAATTTTTCATAAGGGGACGTTTCAAGTTATCCAAAACTAACATAATATTAACATCTGGCAGTGGCTATCAGTGGACAATAAGTCTGTAACGAAAATATTTTCAGTAAACGGATAATAAACGTATGAATAATACGGCTGTGGCGAAATTTTTTGCGGTCAGGGCTGCGCCAGGCAGCATACAACGTTTAATGAGAGCGCTTCGTTTCCGTGTTTGGGATGCGTTCTTTAATTGTTTAACATTTAGGTCTTATTACGTCCTTCTGGTCAGCGGGGTTACTGCTGCTAAGGGACACTGAATCCTACGAAATACGGCCGGCATTAGCAGCCAAATACCGTCGGGCAGTGCGCGGGATGCGCTACAGTTAGCGTTCATGGCGGTGCTGTGCGTCCGGGGTCAGAGGACTTGGGGACTCACCCCGGGCGCACACTAGACCAGCAGACACCAGCAGGCCGGCCGGCCGGACTGTTACTGCGCGGTCTGCCATTAATTAAGACAGTGGCGTAAATCCACGGAGGAGAGGCCCTTTGTCGGCGTGACCCCGCCCAATCTCAGGGCTGACCGAGGCACCTCGTAGAAAGCACTGCCCACTGGCTGCCGCCGTGGTATTGCCCGGGACTGCTGCGTAACGCTGCGTGGGGATGCTGCTGACTTGGTTCTGCAATAAAACTGACTGTTCCTCCGTCCACGGTAATTCCAACGTCTAGGACAATCCTAGGGGTGGCAGGGAGTCATCATATCGCGTACTGGGTAAGAGAAGGAATAAAGGGAAATACTTGAAAAATTATCGACGATGTCGAAAACCCATGTTGGAGGGAAAAGATGTTTTTAAAGATGTTTTAAAGATGTTTTTAAAGAAAGCATACTTACAAAATCGATATGGACAGGATTAAACAAATACACACACATAATGAAACAGAGGGAGATGAGAGACATAACATCATCACAGAGAAAATAGAAAGAGAAGATCTGCACACGTTTGATGTAGAGAAAGCTGTATCAGAAATCAATAGTGGCAAAGCTCCAGGAGTAGATGACATCACAGTGGAAATGGCAGAAGCTGCAAGACCTATCGGATTTCAGTGGCTGTACAGAATAATGAAGATAGTAAGGATACACGGGAAAGTTCTTGATAGTTGGACGAAGGCAGTTCTTGTATGTAATTTTCAGAAGGGTAATAATGCACTCTCTGAGAACCACTGTGTCACTGCATGAAGATTTACCAGCATGAAAAAATAATTTTAAGGAAAATCAGCACCATAATGAAGAGCAGAAGATATGCCAAATTTACGATTAGACAAGTACTAGTTAAGAAATGAGAATTCGGGAGTGGTATCGTAGCCGCAGTTATAGATACGAAAAAAGTCTTGTCACGCTGACGGAAGGGAATAGGTGGGACAAGTTGTGAATGGATTGGAATTGTCAGAAGGAACGCAAATTAGAATCAGAAACATGCGTAACGAATGCCTGAATTGTACTACAGACAAAGTGGCAAGAAATCAGAATGGTTTAAAACAGGCCGAGTTGTTGGACAAGGAAGTGTCCCCTCTGCAGTGCTCTGTAATATACTCATGGACAGCATCATAAGGAAACTCTTCAGGCTTTCGTGGCTGTTGTCACTGAAGTTAAACTCATCTGGGGTACTAGGTCGCGTCATGTTTAAGGGAAGTCCGCCGAGGGTCAACAGCAGATCATATGAAAATGATGGCATATGCGAATGATGTGATGATCTGGGAGAAAATGAGTAGATATTGGAAGATCAACTAAATACCTGGCAGAGAGTTGCTGAAGAAGCTTATCACGAGGCTAGGTAATGAAAATAAGCAGGAAAAATGGGAAAAGTGAAGGATGTAAATTGTAGTGGAAAAATTATGAAAGAAGAAGATGCTTTCAAATATGTAGTAAGTAAGTCAACGAAGAAAGGAATCATCAGGAACCAATTTCGGAGAGGGTAAAAAATTCTCCAAAATTTTGTTATTGTACATCACATATAGTCAGAAATTGGAAAATACGAGTACCTGCCAAAGCAAAGATCATGACATTTTAGTCATATTATCTGCCACCTTAGACCAATGAAACATAATATTGGACTTACCAAAGAAAGATTCGGAGAAACACAAAAAGCAGAGATGTGCTTTCTATGGGTGATCCTTGGAAAGGCGAGAATGGACAGGATGACGTACGAAACAATACGAGATACCCATCATGTCAGTCACCTACACGGATCTGCGGAGAAAAACAGGCTTAAATTATTTTGTCATTTTAAAAGAATTGGACTGGAAAGACTTCGTAAAAGAGCTCTGGAATGCACACAATCTGGAAGGAGATCAATTGGAAGACAGCAGTGCGACAGCTGAAGGATAATGTGAACCGAGGAGGATTATATGAGAGGCAATGCTAGGCGACAGTCTGTGGGAGAAAACAGAAGCGTGGCAGAGACTCTTCGAGTGACCTGCGTAAGAACAAACGTTTCAGGAGGGAAAATAAGAGGGTTATTAATGCAAGGTGAGGACTGATGCGTTAGTCGATATGAACACATTGAAGTGCTACTTATGCATGTCTTTGACCCTCAAATGTGCCACCGGCCGTGCCACATTGGTAACGCCGATTCCCAAAGATCACCTAAGTTAGTCACTGTCAGGCGCGGGTAATCGTCCAGATCAGTTGAGCGCTGTTGGCGAGCTGGGAGCACTCAGTGTTTGTTTAATGGACGGGGGGGGGGGGGGGGGGGGCTATTTGTTAGAGAAGTCATACGCTTATATCGTTATATCGCATGGTATTAATTTTTTGGGGTAATTATTCTGATTCCATAAGGGTATTTTTGGCTCAAAAACGGGCTGTTCGAGCTATATGTGGTGTAAGTTTGAGAACCTCTTGTCGACCCCTATTCAATAATCTGGGAATTCTGACATTGCCCTCGCAGTATATATTTTCTTTAATGTCGTTTGTTGTTAGCAATATTAGCTTATTCCCAAGACTTAGCAGCCTTCAGTCTGTTAATACTGGGCAGAAACCAAATCTGCATGTGGAATGCACTTCTTTGACTTTTGTGCAGAAAGGAGTGCAGTATTCTGCTGCATCCATTTTCAATAAGCTACCACAAGAACTCAAAAATCTTAGCAGTAGCCCAAACGCTTTTAAGTCTAAACTGAAGAGTTTCCTCATGGCTCAATCTTTCTATTCTGTCGAGGAGCTCCTGGAAGAGCTGAAAAATTAAGCAAATTCCAGTGTTACATTGTTGATTTTCTTTATTTAAACTTACGACTTATTGCCTGAATATCTTCCTTATATTTCATTTTATCTGTTTCTGCTATCGTGTTATAATTTCACGTATTGACTCGTTCCATGACCATGGAGACTTCTCTTTAATTTGGTCCCACGGAATAATAAATAAATAAATAAATAAGTAGCGGCTCCGGCCACGGAAACCGAGAACGGCCAGGAAAGAGGCATTATGGTCACATGGCCCTCCATATTCGCATCCAGTGGCACCAGTCGGCTGAGAAGGACAAGGCGGTCGGACGGTATCGTTGGCTTATCGGAAGCTTGTTTGTACGGAGTTTAGATTTACAATCTATAAATTTGAGTTGTTAAATAATTCAGACTACCAGATTTTACTTTTACTGTCACCTAGTAAACGAATAGTGTCACAACTGAGACGTATCTGACTTCTTCTGAAAAGCATTAAGGCCCACTCACGGTTGAAAAACTATGCTAAATCTTAGACTACAAATTTGAAACAAGTATTAGCCTGATGTTCAAACAATTTTGGGGCATTATTCCCTGATAACGAAATCTGACTTGCAAATTTTAATGACAACAGTGGTGCTTTCGCAAGCACAACGGGAAATTCACTGAAAAGTAAAGGACTTAACAAGTGTAAACAGGAATACTGTTGCATTAATGACTAGAAGTGTAATGAGCGGCATCTTACGTACGAAAGACATGAAATGAAATGTATTTGCCATCTGAACGATCTGAAACCATGTACCCAGAACAAGAACTGTCCAATCCTAACAAACAGTGACGAAATATTTGTTGAAGAGATTTACCTGTCGATACCGTTTCTCCAAACTGTATATGTCAGCAAACTGTATCGTGTCGACCTACCTGATAACTGTAAACGCTACTGAAGACAATGGGAGGCTACATGGCGAAGTAAAGCAAGTGCATTCCTCACTGAAACAAAACGGTTAAAACGGACCTGGCGCCATGGGCAAACCCAGTACAGGCCAAAGCGTATAGAGCGACATGGTTGCAAGTTCATAAAAAGGCAACCAGTTAATACAAGGAAAAGATGAACACAAATTGTCGTGGAAAGATATTATAATGTTCTAGTAGATTATTTACAGGATGGGTAATCCTAGTTGGGCGATTGCCGTCCGCATCAAATAATGCACAATTACCATCACTGATTTAGGTTATTTAACAAGGCCAAAATGTAATAGAGTGACTGCATTCCTCCTAGTTTCAGCCCAGAGAGGGAAAGAGTTTGAATGCTACCGGTGTTCAAAACTGGACGTCATTTAATTGCCCAAAGATTCCGAACTGATCACAGAGAAATGCAGTTTTCCACTAAGCCTTAACCAATACGGGATGCAAGAACGTGCTCTGTATAGGCCCGACTCAATGGCTGTACGATGTGCATGAAATGAAAGTAATATACGTGGAATGCACAGATTAAGCCAACAGCATGAAGCGATCTCACCCAAAAATCTGAAATAGCAGGTTCAATCTGTAAGTCTCCCTCCAACTGGCTCAGGGAATGTAAGTAACTGACTCCAAGAGACATCCCATGCATGGATGTTGTTGTTGTGGTCTTCAGTCCTGAGACTTGTTTGTAGCAGCTCTCCATGCTACTCTATCCTGTGCCAGCCTCTTCATCTCCCAGTACCTACCGCAACCTACATCCTTCTGAATCTGCTTAGTGTATTCATCTCTTGGTCTCCCTCTACGATTTTTACCCTCCACGCTGCCCTCCAGTACTAAATTGGTGATCCCTTGATGCCTCAGAACATGTCCTACCAACCGATCCCTTCTTCTAGCCAAGTTGTGCCACAAACTTCTCTTCTCCCCAAACCTATTCAATACTTCCTCATTAGTTATGTGATCTACCCATAAAATCTTCAGCATTCTTCTGTAGCACCACATTTCGAAAGCTTCTATTCTCTTCTTGTCTAAACTATTTATCGTCCATGTTTCACTTCGATACATGCTACACTCCATACAAATACTTTCAGAAATGACTTCCTGACACTTAAATCTATACTCGATGTTAACAAAATTCTCTTCTTGAGAAGCGCTTTCCTTGCCATTGCCAGTCTACATTTTATATCCTCTCTACTTCGACCATCATCAGCTATTTTGCTCCCCAAATAGCAAAACTCCTTTACTACTTTAAGTGTCTCATTTCCTAATCTAATACCCTCAACATCACCCGACGTAATTCGACTACATTCGATTATCCTTGTTTTGCTTTTGTTGATGTTCATCTTATATCCTCCTTTCAAGACACTGTCCATTCCGTTCAACTGCTCTTTCAAGTCCTTTGCCGTCTCTGACAGAATTACAATGTCATCGGCGAACCTCCAAGTTTTTATTTCTTCTCCATGGATTTTAATACCTACTCCGAATTTTTCTTTTGTTTCCTTCACTGCTTGTTCAATATACAGATTGAATAACATCAGGGATAGGTTGCAGCCCTTTCTCACTCCCTTCCCAACCACTGCTTCCCCTTTCATGCCCCTCGATTCTGTATGTAATGGGCATCTCAAAACATAACCATCTTTTAGAGATTCACCTGTCATTTGCTGCTGCTACATAACGGTAAGACGCTTGCAGTGTCATCTATTGATAAAATTTTCGTGAATTACTTTTGGTTTATTTTTCCCCTGCGCCAATAATATGACGTTCACATCTGTCTTCACTCTGAGCAGTGGTTCTGTTTCTGCAGCGTTTTGGATTTGGAACTTTCATTATACAGGGTGTTTCAAAAATGACCGGTATATTTGAAACGGCAATAAAAACTATACGAGCAGCGATAGAAATACACCGTTTGTTGCAATATGCTTGGGACAACAGTACATTTTCAGGCAGACAAACTTTCGAAATTACAGTAGTTGCAATTTTCAACAACAGATGGCGCTGCGGTCTGGGAAACTCTATAGTACGATATTTTCCACATATCCACCATGCGTAGCAATAATATGGCGTAGTCTCTGAATGAAATTACCCGAAACCTTTGACAACGTGTCTGGCGGAATGGCTTCACATGCAGATGAGATGTACTGCTGCAGCTGTTCAATTGTTTCTGGATTCTGGCGGTACACCTGGTCTTTCAAGTGTCCCCACAGAAAGAAGTCACAGGGGTTCATGTATGGCGAATAGGGAGGCCAATCCACGCCGCCTCCTGTATGTTTCGGATAGCCCAAAGCAATCACACGATGATCGAAATATTCATTCAGGAAATTAAAGACGTCGGCCGTGCGATGTGGCCGGGCACCATCTAGCATAAACCACGAGGTGTTGGCAGTGTCGTCTAAGGCAGTTTGTACCGCCACAAATTCACGAAGAATGTCCAGATAGCGTGAGGCAGTAATCGTTTCGGTTCTGAAAAATGGGCCAATGATTCCTTTGGAAGAAATGGCGGCCCAGACCAGTACTTTTTGAGGATGCAGGGACGATGGGACTGCAACATGGGGCTTTTCGGTTCCCCATATGCGCCAGTTCTGTTTATTGACGAAGCCGTCCAGGTAAAAATAAGCTTCATCAGTAAACCAAATGCTGCCCACATGCATATCGCCGTCATCAATCCTGTGCACTATATCGTTAGCGAATGTCTCCCGTGCAGCAGTGGTAGCGGCGCTGAGGGGTTGCCGCGTTTGAATTTTGTATGGATAGAGGTGTAAACTCTGGCGCATGAGACGATACGTGGACGTTGGCGTCATTTGGACCGCAGCTGCAACACGGCGAACGGAAACCCGAGGCCGCTGTCGTATCACCTGCTGCACTAGCTGCGCGTTGCCCTCTGTGGTTGCCGTACGCTGTCGCCCTACCTTTCCAGCACGTTCATCTGTCACGTTCCCAGTCCGTTGAAATTTTTCAAACAGATCCTTTATTGTATCGCTTTTCAGTCCTTTGGTTACATTAAACCTCCGTTGAAAACTTCGTCTTGTTGCAAAAACACTGTGTTCTAGGCGGTGGAATTCCAACACCAGAAAAATCATCTGTTCTAAGGAATAAACCATGTTGTCTACAGCACACTTGCACGTTGTGAACAGCACACGCTTACAGCAGAAAGACGACGTACAGAATGGCGCACCCACAGACTGCATTGTCTTCTATCTCTTTCACATCACTTGCAGCGCCATCTGTTGTTGAAAATTGTAACTAAATTTCAAAAGTTTGTCCGCCAGAAAATGTACTGTTGTCTCAAGCATATTGCAACTAACGGTGTATTTCTAACACTGCTCGTTTAGTTTTTATTGCCGTTTCAAATATACCGGTCATTTTTGAAACACCCCGTATACACCCTGTATTATTATAGTCCAGAGAGGAACTAATTATTTGAACATAAAACGTCATTGTGTGGCAGCCACACTGAGATGCTTTCTGAAAGCCGATGAGAGTTTCCTGTGAGCAAACTAACTGGAATTAGAACAACAGTGTTACTGAACCAAAGACGTCCCACAAACGTCGGTTGTCGCGACTACGGCTGTCGCTCAGTGAGATGGGATCGGTGGAGTTTCTCTGTTAGCTGTATCGAATTCCTCCGCAGGGAAGCTGCGTGTCTTCCGCGGGGCAGCCGGCTATGGTTATCCGGTTAGTCAGAAGGCCGGTCTGCGGACAACCGTGTCTCCGCGAGGCGGTCTGAGGGGGGACTGGGGAGGGAGTGACGTAGGTGGAACAGGATGCGGAAGCGCTCGCAGGGACGGCAACCGGGGAAGCGGTCCATCGGCTGTGGAAACTCACGTCTGCGCTTGATTTCGCCAAACTCGATTTACTCGCTCCTATCATTCTCGATACCAGGCGGAAAATTCAGTTTCAGTCGTTCTGATGCGTCGTTCTTCTGTAGGACGTTATACCTTCGCTGAGTCCAAGGAGTAAGAGCGGATTTGAAGTTTACACCGTTACGTCATGTTTACAGTGAAAATGTGATATACCACTTAGTAACCAGGCTACCACGTTCCATTCCAGAGCCTACCTCAGTTTAAGAGTATATCTACATTTGTATACATGTCTATTCACATTTTTATCAGGGTGATAGTGTTCAGTCTAACTGTTTACCTCTACCCGTAGTCCTTATATTTATAAACTCATGTAAAATAGCTCTGACTTAAATATTGTCTACTACTCATTCTTCTCTTTAAATCTTCATTTGCTCTACTTACAGTCAACACATTTGATTAGATCAGTGGTCGTTAAGGGGAGATTGCAAAAGAAAATTCGATTTTTTATTCCGTAAGTTGTTAGATTTATTCTTTAAGTATAATATCGCAACAGTTCATAATGAACTTCCGGCTAGAAACATGTTTTAAAAGAGTTTGTTTGGGCGCCTGCGCCTGCCACGCCCTCTCGTTCTATGCTGTCAGCTTCACCTTGTCTATACTATAAATTTTTTCTGCGTTAATTTTTCGTTCACACTATCGAAACGAATTGCAGATGAGTCTAGAAGGCTCTGAGGAAGATTATTTTTAATTGTTCATTTCCTTAAAACGTACGTTTTCTTTAACAGTCCGTGCTACAAACTTATTTCAGTTTTTAATTTTGCATATATCATAGCAGTGGACGCATATACAAGTTGAATTTCTCGTGTAAAAGGCACAGAAAACTTAATTAAAAATGTTACTGATGCTGCTCCTGCCCGCATCTCGTGGTCGTGCGGTAGCGTTCTCGCTTCCCACGCCCGGGTTCCTGGGTTCGATTCCAGGTGGGGTCAGGGATTTTCTCTGCCTCGTGATGGCTGGGTGTTGTGTGATGTCCTTAGGTTAGTTAGGTTTAAGTAGTTCTAAGTTCTAGGGGACTGATGACCATAGATGTTAAGTCCCATAGTGCTCAGAGCCATTTCAACCATTTTTTGATGCTGCTACTAAGTGTGAAGAACAATTTTTCTCAAAGTCGCTGAGTTCATTACATTAAATTAATGAAGGACTTAATGATGCTGTGTACAGTGCCGAAGACGAGGTTTCTAGTGGATTTAGATTAGTTGGCTTAGAAATACTTGGCCATATGATTAATGTTACATGAGCTTGTGGTAACTGCGGTTCAAAGAACCTTAGGCTGTATGGTGGCAGTGTCTTCAATGGTTGTGAAGATAGCTGCATTTGATGCCTGCCTCGTGGGTAGGATTAAGTGCCTGCAGAGGGTATTGTTCCATCCAGGTGCATTCGCATTGAGGATGTACAGAAAGCATCGATGAAGCGCTACTGGACAAGGCAGGAGAAGAAAAAATGGAAAAGTTCCCTAGCCAAAGGACGCAGGGGAAAACAGTACTCGAGAAAGACGTGGAAGACAATAAAGATTGTGGATTTGGGCAGCATTAGTCACTAGAGGTATAGCAGTACTAGCAGAAACTGAAATAAAAACTTTAAATGCGAATGAGCACAAACTAACGTTTTTGAGCTATAATTTACCTATTCGCAGGTACTATAAAAACTAACGTTCTGAATTTTGGCATAGTTGCTAAGAATTACTTATTCAGTAACCCTACGCAGCACTTCTTTGTTATCTTTTCTCGGTGAGAAGTCCTCTTTTAAAAATTGAGAAAAATAGAGCAGTCATGGGTAACTCAAAATTAACAAATTAATTTCAAAGCAACTATAACATTAGACAAAAAGCTGTCCCACATGATTTATGATCTTATGCAGATGTAAACTGAGACATTCCAGTCCTATTGCTTTATTAGTTTACGAGAGAAAGTAATTATAGAAGCAATAGTAATTAAAAATTCCAATCCTTATAATATTTGTCGTATGTCAGTGCTTACTTTCAAACAAAAATTGAACAGAATATCATGCATTATGTTGTACTTAATAGTCTCAAGTTTTCCTGTATTAGCTTTAATATGTTTTGGTGATACACTATGGAATCAAAAGTATCCAGACAGCCTCAGAAACATACATTTTTCATATTAGCTGCAGTGCGCTGCCACCACTTCCAGGAACTCCATATCAGCGACCTCAGTAGTGATTAGACATCGTGAGAGGGCAGAATGAGGCGTTCCGCGGAACTCACGGACTTCGAGCGTGGTCAGGTGATTAGGTGTCACATGTGTCATCCGTCTGTATGCGAGATTTCCACACTCCGAAATATCCCTAGGTCCACTGTTTCAGATGTGACAGTGAAGTGGAAGTGAGAAGGGACACGTATAGCACAAAAGGGCACGTGCCGACCAGACCTGTTGACTGACAGAGTTCGCTGATAGTTGAAGAGGGTCGTAATGAGTGAGTCAGACCATTACACAAGGATTTAAAACTGCATCAGGATCCACTGCAAGCACTTTGGTAGTTATTCGGGAGGTTAGAAAATTTGGATTTCTTGGTCGAGTGGCTGCTCATAAGCCATCATAACGTCGGTAAATGCCATACGACGTGTGGTGTCACCGCCAGACACCACACTTGCTAGGTGGTAGCCTTTAAATCGGCCGCGGTCCGCTAGTATACGTCGGACCCGCGTGTCGCCACTATCAGTGATTGCAGACCGAGCGCCGCCACACAGCAGGTCTAGAGAGACGTCCTAGCACTCGCCCCAGTTGTACAGCCGACTTTGCTAGCGATGGTTCACTGACAAATTACGCTCTCATTTGCCGAGACGATAGTTAGCATAGCCTTCAGCTACGTCATTTGCTACGACCTAGCAAGGCGCCATTATCATTTGCTATTTATCTTCTGATGCATGTACCGTCTGACCGATGTTCACCAATTATGGATTAAAGTTAAGTATTCCAACAACTAAGACCTTTTTTTGCTAAAGTCTAACTTCCTTAAATGTTCCAGACCTCACGCCAGCCTGCGTGGGCTTAAACGCGTGCCTTTCGGCTTCCTCAGAGTGGCTTGGTTGTCTTGCCAAGTCACAACACGATGCCCCGCTTGTTGTAAGGTGCGTAAACATTGGACTATTGAACAGTGGAAAAGCGTTGTGTGGGGTGATGAATCACGGTACACAATGTGACGATCAGATGGCAGGGTGGGGGTATGGCGAATGCCCAGTGAACGTCATCTGCCAGCTTGTGTGGTTACACGACAATAACTTCAGTATAATGGACTGGCCTGCACAGAGTCATGACCTGAATCCTTTTGAACACCTTTGGGATGCTTTGGAACGCCTAGTTCGTGCGAGGCCTCAGCGACCGACATCGATACCTCTCCTCAGTGCATCACTCCGTGAAGAACGGGCTGCCATTCCCCAAGAAACCTTCCAGAACCTGATTGGACGTATGCCTGTGAGAGTGGAATGTGTCATCAAGGTCTAGGGTTGACCAACGCCATATTGAATTCCAGCATTACCGATGGAGGGCACCACGAACTTGTAAGTCATATTCAGCCAGGTGTCCGGATACTTTAGCTCACATAGTGTATATATTTTTAAGTACAAGAATGGATTTTGCCCTATGTCTCTCCTTATTTTGTTCAAGAGCGAATACTGACACTGTAGGGTTGCTCCTCTGGCGTCTGACGGACCGATCGTGAATTAGTATGCTGTGAGTCTCCAATACTCTAGATATACCGGTATGTCTCTATGCAGCCTCTTTGCTTTTCATGTTTTCAGAAGTGTTAGTACGCACCAAAAGAAGAAAAAAGGTGCCCAGTAAAAATGTGCTCTAAAATGGACACCCTTAAAGCTATGTGGACATGATCTTCTCCGCTACTGTGGAATACATCTGTTCTATTGAACAAGTGACCTAGACTTCAGTTATGGATTTTAGAGCCGTTCATGCTTTGGTCCATACTGCTACCTCTCAAAATAACGTAAAATATGTGTCACATGTGTCATACGTCTGTATGCGAGATTTCCACACTCCGAAATATCCCTAGGTCCACTGTTTCAGATGCGACAGTGAAGTGGAAGTGAGAAGGGACACGTATAGCACAAAAGATTCTGGAAGGTTTCTTGGGGAATGGCAGCCCGTTCTTCACGGAGTGATGCACTGAGGAGAGGTATCGATGTCTCTATGCAGCCTCTTTGCTCTCCATGTTTTCAGAAGTGTTAGTATGCACCAAAAGAAGAAAAAAGGTGCCCAGTAAAAATGTGCTCTAAAATGGACACCCTTAAAGCTATGTGGACATGATCTTCTCCGCTACTGTGGAATACATCTCTTCTATTGAACAAGTGACCTAGACTTGAGTTATGGATTTTAGAGCCGTTCATGCTTTGGTCCATACTGCTACCTCTCAAAATAACGGAAAACAGAGAGCCTGCAGAAGAAAAGATTTGTTTCACAGTATTGAAAGTGATGAAGTGCTCATAGACCTTATAGTATGCATTTTAGAGCCCATATTTAACAGAGTCTTCTGCTTCTACAATCGTGTTCTTTCAACTGGATGCGTTTTCGGCATTAGTGATAATACACCCAGTATACTTCCTCCAGCACGCTTTTGATTTGACAAATGAGTCGCTTATAGGCAAAACTTATTCTTTCCCTGTTTCGTATATACACAAGTAATCCTTCTGCAAAGCTATTAAATGTTAACATCTATTACAAATGGAAACGTGTATTTGAAACTAGTAGTGGTTAAATACTTACCATTTACATCTGTTGGCTATAGTTGACTCCTTCATAGAAAAAGTCATTGAGCAGTTGCTGACAAATTTCAGCCATGTTTATGATATTACTATCCTCCTGTACGGGGAACAGGAATTTTAAATGGCAGTATTTCGGTTAGACATAAGCTAAGAGCTTTGTGATGCATTCACGCATCTCGAATGTTAGCGCTGAGTGGCATAATCGTTATGGCATGGGTCACTCACGGGAACCAACCAATGACAGAATCACACAGAATGACTGCCATGATGTTTGCCATAGTAGAAAATAATATAAAGTACTGCTGACTCATTTTCAATAAACTAACAGTAAGAACATAGTGAGCCTGTCTAACTGAGTCCAGTTCACCCTATTCCTATGAAAATGAAGTTTACCTGTCGTAGGTAGTTTTATAACGTTGATATCCCTTGACAGGTGCATGTGAAGGGATCTTATTAATAATCAGACCATTATGACTCACTATAAAGAAACATTCGAGATAAGCTTCTTTTGTTCCTGATGTAAGCGGCCACATTTACTTGGCCCATGGCCGAATTCATGAATCTCAATTAATTTTAAGCACATTCAAAAATATTACTTTCGGGTTGAGTATGCTTACCTCATACTGAGCAGGGAAACTGCACTTGTAGAAGCACTTAACGTGAGTTGACTATTTGGATTTGCTGGATGCATATTATTATAAAATACGACTGAGAACCGCGCGCCAGATGATAGCTTTACTAGAGCCGCGTGTGGACCGGGGACCGCAGTTTGTCGACCATTGGTCAACATCATTAAATGGCTAAAATTGTCAGCCAGCTCCAACAGTCTTATCTCATAACTTCTAGACGCCACAAAAATTTGTTTTCAGTATTTCACATAATTACTAACCGAATTTAAAAATTTAATGTTACCATAGTATACTCATTCATACAATAAGTCGAGTATTAAAGCGAGAAACTGTACAAGTATGCGTCTTGAGGCAGCCCAACACACGATGCCCCAATTCCACAGACTGTACTCATCCAGTACTAGACAATGAAAGCATTTAGCAGTTTTTCACACATAACTTCACATCTCTGTGACACGATCCCCTTGATATCAACTACAAACAAATCTGTGGAAATTTAAATTTATTGCTTATTACATTATCGCTGTTCACTGTTCATCCAGTAAACCTTCAGAACCAGAAATGACGTTTTAATTTATTATTTCTTTATTATTAAGTCACCTCGCTACTCATTTTGCAAGTATCCTCAATAACCATTCTATGTTTGGCAAAATTATATTGTTATGTATCACATAGTGTAGGAGATGCGTAGAAAAGAATGCATATTCAAACAAATTTCGGGCTTACAGCCGTATCAGTCATATAATTAAAGTTTGTTGGAGGTCACCAAGTTCTGTCACTATGAAACATGCGATAAATATAGTCCAGATAATTTGCACTCTATTTTAAGGGGAATACCACCAAAGTTGTATACTTTTGTTTAAAAAATCTTTACAGCTACAGTTAGGGAGGTGAAGATCAGAAGTTCTGCATGTGAAAAGCGAAAGAGCTGTACTTAAACGCAAAATTATAGTGAAAGATGCTGTATTATTATATGGAATACATATTAATTTTTAAATGTTTTTCATTGCCTTTTCATAAAGAGCCATAGCTGAATTCCTAATCATGCTATGAATTTGAAAATTTTATTGTGGCATCCTAAGAGGGTCTTACGATCACTGGAATAAAAGCATAATCTTTTGTTTAAATTTTTTTATTTACAAAGTTTTTAATTTATCACACTCAAAATTAGGTAGTTTTTGCTACCATGCAAGCCTATAAATGGGAATTTAATAAAACATATTATATTCTTTATTTCCTTTGAGAGATGGAGACTTTTTGAATATTTTTCGAAAGTTTCATATTCCTAGCACATGTAGTTTTGGAGAAAAGGCTTCTAATAATACAAAAAAAATGAAAAACTGAATAAACAACGTTTGCAAGATCTGGTTCGTATATATCACACGTAACAGGCTCATACATATTTTCGAATCCTTCATACTGATAATCCTGTCACTCAGGATACTCCTCTCTTCCTTTCTAATCTATCTGGCTTGTCTCTATAGATAAGACACTTCTCTGTCAACTTTGTGCAAAATGCTTTCCAGATAATCATATTTGAGTTTACACAACCTTATTCAGCATCTAAAATATACCATTATTTACCTGTCTGAAATGTAGTACTGAATTGTAGACACCTATATTTAGTACATTAAGTACATATAATGATCTCTTTTGAGCATCTAATCGAAATTAAATTACTTAGGCTTTCTTTTGCATTCTGTGGTTTCCCATGAAGATACATTCTCAGTAAATCAGCATATTCAGGTAGCCTAAAATTTGGCTTAGTTTAATTTGTAACAGGCCCTGGTAGTGAATGCTTATTTGAACGCGTTTCATGTCTTATATTGTACATACGCCAATTGTATTTTGGCCACGGATTAGGCATTGCCATTTGGTCCGGAGTGGTTCCGGAATTTTTACCATATATGCTACTAAAATGCTCTTGAGTTCGGAAGTTAAGTTAAAGAAACTACAATATGTTGAACTGCACATCAGTGCAGCGTGTGTAAATTAAATAACGATGAATCAGAACATCACAAATCGCATTTTCGTGCAGCAATCTCAAATAATATAGAAGGGTTATGAACACCAGCCACAAGAATCTAAGGACATTACTCACAAATATTTTAAGCAAAATTACCTTTGGATCATGGTTATTCACACTGTTGTTGTTGCAGTCTACAGTCCAGCGACTGGTTCGATGCAGCTTGTAAGGTGTCATACAAATAACACACCTTACATTGAATTCCAGAGACAATTCTGGTTACTCGATGTGTCACACAACATAGTTATGTGAAAATGTACGAATTTTATTGAAAGACAAAGTGAAGCGTGTAAACACACCGACATTTCGTGAATATAAACCACTAACACTCACACTTGTAATTGCATGCAAGTAATTTTTCCCACCTGAACTATGAGATGCAGTTCTGAGGGAAAGGAGAATGTTATGACGGTATGCCGCTCCATGTGGCTGGAACACTCGCCACGGGATACCTAGCAGGTACAACGAGACGCCGCAGCGACTGCCATTGCGTAGGACACCGACAAAAGCAGCCCTTAACCCTGCTTTTAACGACGAACCTTCGAAAAGGCTTTCTACGTTAACATGGCTAGAGATCGTAGATAAACGTCTGGAGAAACCCATCTCAAAACATTGGTGACTCACTGTAGCCACCTGTGTTAAATATCGCATAAAAGAAAAAGCTATTTGTCTCAGTATTATGTAGCAGAAGATAAACTCTGCCCTACGAAAGGATCGAGGCTTGTGATAAGCTACAGAAACTCTAGTGGGTGGAGTTATAACAAGTACAAACATCCTGACTGGCCAGAAAGAAAACGCATGGCCACCAACTTTGATATAGACAAAATGCTGACATAGTAACTGGTTTCTTCTCTTGCAGAGGAATGATGAGTGTTTGAGCAACGCGACTCACGCTGCACTGAGATGATTGCGAGAGTCATTACATGAACATTTTTTCACAGGCTCATCTTAACTCATAAAGAGTTATAATTCAAAGTCTCATAGTATGGAGAATAGCACCGAGAACTTACAGTTACTGCTTGCGAGCGATTTGAAGGCAACGACGTACGCTCTATTCCAGCCAAATAGCGTGTAACGTGCCAGTTGACTTAGCTAGGGGATAAATAGAAGTCTCAGCTGCAGGAAAGCCATAGGAAATGTATCAGGCTGGTGTTTAACAGTTTAGAGAGATTTAGAATAGATTCTCAGATTCACAGCTCATTCCAACAGCCACCACAGCCGCCGCTGACGCAAGATAATCAAACATGGTCACACTATACAAGCGAGCAATATTCAACTGACATTCAGAACTGTGGTCGTCTCCATCGCTTCTAATTTTCGTACATTCAACCATGACATGTACTTAAAAAATCCAAATATTCAGTCTTAGTTGAAGCAGAAGCACGGTATGTCCAATCTAACAAAAAGGATTGATCAGCCTCAGTAGATTGTTTTATACTATGGATTGATGAATTATTTTAATTGTGTACTTCTTTTTGATTGCTCTTTACTGACCCCCATTCAATTTTGGGTGTTTTCATTCTTCGTTTTAGAGTAATCGATATCATTGGGCCCAGTTGTATTTATTTTGTTTGTAATTTAATCAACCCCCAGACATGGTCATCAACCGTCTTACCATAAAAGAACCATATAATTGTTAGGAATTTCGCTTCACAGTTGTGAACAGCCAGTATCTATATTTTAACATCTTGTACGTAATTGTGTTAACATGGCTATGTCATGAAGTCATAGTTAGAGTAAGAATAAGCCTTAATAACGAAAATCTAAAATTTTCGCTTTTCTGCTAACATATAGTTACAGCTGAACCCGCACAATGATTTCCGTTAGCAGTAACGTTTCCTTTACAGGGAGTGTAGTGGAACTGACATTGAGATCATTGTCTGATTACATAACTGTCTGCACTGATGCACTTTTCTGACTTCTGCATGCTTGAGATGGTATCTTCCTACCTTGCAGACCGTAGGTTCAACGCCCATTCCTAAAACACTCACAGAGCGTCCTTGCGCAGTTGTGGTAGGACGATAGATCAGAACCAGTCACATATGTGTTACAAGCTCTCCATGCAACTACTTCCTGACCAAGGTTCTTTGTCTTTGAGTAACTACTGAAACCTACAGCCTTCTGAATCTGCTCAGTGTATTCAACTCTTGGCCTCCCTCTACGATTTTTACCCTCTATGCTTCCCTATAACAATAAACTGATGATCCGTTGATGCCTCAGAGTGTGTACTACCAACAAATCTCTTCTTCTAGTCACGTTGTGCCACAAATTCCTCTTCTCCCAAATTCTGTTCAATACCTCCCCATTAGTTGCGTGAGCTACCTATCTAAGCTTAAACATGTTTCTTCTGGTACCATGCACCATGGAATTTGAATCCGCGCCAGACGTCATGGACGTCGAAGACCAATAGAGGTCTCAGCACCATCGCGCCGTAAGCTGTGGCGGCGCGCGCCTTCTGGCCCGCCTTTATTGTGAGGGCGCCACAGCGGAACACGTGGTTCCAGCGGCCAATAGCGGCGCCCCGATAGCGTACTTAAGCGCCTGCCTCTCGCTCAGCCACATCTCCAGCGGTACTCCGCAAGGATACTGCCCTTCGATTGTGCCTTTCCAGCACTAATCGAAGTGCTAGGTTTTTCAGGAGCCAGCCAGCCAGCCAGCCAGCCAGCCATCCGAGCAGCAGCGGTCCAGCCGAGCAGCAGTGGTCCAGCCGAGCAGCAGTAGCAGCAGCAGCAGCAGCAGCAGCAGCGGTCCCGGCCAGCAGCAGCAACAGCGGTCCTGGTCAGCAGCAACGGTCCAGCCGGCAGCAGCCAGCCAGCCCTCCAGCACCAGCGGTCCAGCCAGCCATCCCTCCAGCAGCAGCAGCAGCAGCAGCAGCGGCCCCGGCCCCGGCCCCGTCCGCGGCAGCAGCAGCAGCAGGTGCGGCATTCCTGCCACCCGTCGTCGCCGTCAGCGCCAGCGCCAGCAGCGTGGGACTCTGCTCTTCGTCCGTCTTCGTCTTCATCCGTCTTCGTCTTCATCCGTCTTCGTCTACGTCCGTTTTCGTCTTCGTCTGTCCCCAGTTTTTGTCCCTTCTTTTTCGTCCTGTGCGTTTTGTCTATCCCTGTCGTCATGTCAGCCCCCACCACCACTACCACCACAGCCATAGTTTATACTTCCCCCTCCGCCAACACGACCACCACCATTACATGATGTTCCCAGTCACACCCCCATCTTTCCATCCGTCCTCTTCTCACTCTCCCTTCGCCCTCGCTCTTTCTCGCCCCCTCTCCAGCTTCTTCCTCCCGCTCCTCTCCCTCTGATCCGTTCCTCCCACTCCCCCAGCCTGTCACTGCAGCTCCAGCTAGGGTGGTAGCCCGTTGGGTCACTGCCCATGCCCAACTCTCCCCATCGCCTTCGCCATCACCGCCACCACCGTCACCATCTCCGGCGCCGACAGCCGCATCCACGCTGGGACCTGTCCCTTCCCGCCACCTCCCTGTAGCTCCCGTCCCTCATGTCACCACCCACCCTTCTGCCGCCGTTAAACGCCCTAGTGGCACCACCATCTCCTCCGCTCCCAAAAAGGCCCCGCCCCATCCTCCTTCCCCCCCTCAGGATTCCATGGATGTCTCCCTGCCTGGCCCTGCTACCTCCGCTCCCCCCCCTCTTTATGCAAATACCTCCTCACCCATCCCGATCCTTCCCTTGTCAAGTCCCGGAATCTCTCCCTCCTCCTCTGCCAACACTTCCCTGGTGCCCCCATCTCTCTCCTCACTCCCAGACGGGATTCCGTTCTCATATCCTCCCCCAGCCCCACCCTCCTCTGACATCCTCTCCTGCCTCCCCATCACCCGTTTTGGCCCCAACGTCTCCCTACCCCTGCTCCTTCTCCACCTCCTATCCACCAACCCCAACCCCACGTCGCCCGCCGACGCTCACCTCCGTGATCAATCGGCTCAGTCCGTCGTTCACGAAGGAGGAGGTGTTGGCGGAGCTCAAGGCGCATCCCACGCTGGAGGTGCAGGCGGTCCGCTGCATTTTCAACTCGGCCGGCCCCACCCGCCTTATGCGGGTTTTCTCCGATGACCCCCCTCCATTGACCGTCTCCTGAAGGAGGGTGCCGTCCTCTTCAACCAGCGCTATAAGGTCGACCCCTCCCGTTCCCCTCCTCAATCCCTGCGCTGCCAGAGGTGTCTGTGCTATAACGCACACCCAACAGCCGAGTGCCGTGAGGCCCCCACCTGCCCGCATTCTAGGCAAGCGCACTTCCTCCAGTAGTGCCCTAACCTTCAATCCCCTCCCTCCTGCAATACCTGCAATCTCCCCCATCCCACCTACTCCCAAAAGTGTAAAGCCTGACCCCCACCAACCACTCCTGAACTCACCGTCCCTGTCTGTCCTCTGGACGCCCCCACCCATCCTGGCAATTCCCTTCGTCCCCCTCCCCCCCCCCCACCGCTGAGGACATCATCAGGTTCATCACCATTGTCCTACAAAAAGTCCACCCTTTCCAGCGCCCTCATACCCTCCAACAGGTCTCCCTCGCCGCCCGTTCCATTTACCACTTAAAAATGTATGCCACCTACTCCAACAACCAGGCCCATTTCACCCTCTCCCATCTTGACACCCTTGTCTAATTCCCTGTCATGGCGCGACAGCACCATATCTTTTTCATCAACATCCGCTCCCTTCCCACCAATAAGAACCTCTTCCTGCACACCCTAGCCACCCACCGCGTGGATGCCTTCCTCCTCAATGAAACTTTCCTCCAGAGTGAAAATCTCATTCTGGAATCAGACTGTGATTCGTTTCCGAAACACTGTAGCTGAGTATAGTCAACAGTAAACAGATGGGTCAGTAACAGACGTCCTCCCAGCACAAAAGCAAGTTGTAACCTTACGTATTAATATCGGTCGCCAGCCTATTTAGGATTTTGGTGACAAGCAATATAATAAGGAAGAAAGCAGTGCTAAGGCTAACCTAACGTTCCTTGACACTCACACTAAACTCTTTCTTTAAATCTGTTCACAGTATAACACAGTAACCAAAGCTTACAGATAAATATGAAGATGGTATCTGTTCTATCGAACATGTCCGAAAAGTCATATATCATAGTCATATAGATAAGGCTTACCGGCCAATGATCTTCTTCATTGAGGATGCACTCACATTGCCCAAACTCTTACGGGATTCGGTAGATTGACTGCCGTGAGTAATGAGTATAATGGGCAGGGGCACTACAATTGTAATGTGTGGACATTAAGTTGGAAGTATGGGTATCATGGGGAGCGTACCAGAAATAAGTCCCTGCATCTCACTATCTTCTGTGTCCTCGGTGGCTCAGTCGGATAGTGCGCTGCAATGTACGCAGTATATTCCGCATTCGAGTCCCCTGTTGATATTTGCCAACGCCTGTAAGTAGCTAATGGTCTGGATTTCATTGTAATTTCATTGCAGATAAATGTACTACTAACTTGGAAGTCAGACAAACAAATGCCAATGTGATAGCAAACAGTAAGATGTGCCTCTCAACAACATGTATCTTAAATGAACTAGATGCAGCAGTTTATACAATCAGTCACCAACAAACATGAAACTAATAGCAATACTAAACAGGGAAGAGCATGAAATGATTCTGACTTAAATCAGGGGGTCTATTAATGATCCTACTCTATAACATCATTGCTTAGTACAGGGCCTCTATGCATGTGCATTAACCAACCAGCAGTAGAATTGATAACACAGTAAATATTTCTTTCTTAAGCTCAGTTTGAAGCAATTAAACAGAATGCAAATCTAACTATATTGGCTCTGAAGGAGCCTTTACTTTGTTTCACTAACTAACTACCCTAGCACATGAGGACACTTAAACTTTAATGGTTTGAAGAACCATGCTCATTAACAAATCTACCCAAGTATGTATGAAAAATGGTAAGTATTCTCATCAAAAATTATTATTTGAGTAAAGCAAAACAAATTATGACTCTCTGAGTAACTAATGTGCTGTGATAAGCAGTCTTTTAATCTACTCAATATAGAGTTGGCTGTGCAAATGCCAACAGAACATTAAATTCAAGTTCACTCTCTCATCAAATGAACAGTGATAAAACTTTGTCATTCTGATCTAAGTGCATAAATGCAACAATTAATAATCTTTCTGACTTCAAATCAGTTTTGAACTAACAGCTTTACTATCTGCATGCAGTTTCTCAAGTAAGGCAAATTATTTAAGGAGATGACTGCAGATTGATTTAAAAATGCAGTGGAAGTGGAGTATTTTTCAAACTATAAAACTGAACTTTAAACGCTATAACTCCACACATTATAAAGCAATCACAACTATCTTTAAAAGTGACGAATAAGTCCTTTCATAATAAATTAGGACAGTGGAAATTAAATTTACTAGGATAGGATTCCTGTCCAGGTTTGTGGGATAATGACAGGTGTAAGATACAGTTATTAGCAACACCACGCTTGTCAAAATCAACCAAATTTCACAAATACCTGGTCCATTTACAGAGTGCCAAATGTAAACAATTCAGTGGAAGGCTGGTGGCGTAATTTGCAGTAGCTGTTAACATGGCGGCGATGCAGTCATTGCATTACTGTTGGCCTCGCCCTGTTACAGATCTTCTTGGTATCGGAATTATATTTTTACAGGGGAGAAAATCATGCCATGATAGTAGTATCACGAAATGCAGCATCCGTGGCCCATATATTCTGCTGTTAAGCTTCTCTGGCCTCAAACATCCAAGGATATGAGCCACAATCAGTTACAGCTAGCGAGATGTTATCCACAGCACTGCTCAGCCCAGACTCCTTACCTGTCACAAAGGACGAGTTGCCACTTGCACGACAGCCACACATTTTCCATTCTGCCAGGCAACTTCCTTAGCTGCGGTGCTTCCCCAGATCTTTTACACTCAACCTATGTTCCCTAACTATGGACCAAACCATTTAGAATACACTACATAACAATCACTGCAGTAGTTATGTAAATCGACAAGCGCGGTTTAAACAAAATCGTTCAAAAAGTTCACAAAACTGAAATATGTACACATACTCAAAGAATTTCCATGACAGATACAACACTCTACATAAGCAGCACTACAAATTGACATAGAAATGTCGATACAGATACAAAATACGTCGGAAATAGGTATTACATTGTCTGCTACTGACACGTGACTGCTTGAGCAGGAAAAATGTAGTAAGCGATGAACTTTTTTCCTTTTATACTTTATGGGAAGTGTCAGCGAGAAAAGTTTCTTAAAGATTTGAAACAATGCGTAATGTCTGCTGCAAGACGCTAAGAGTACTCCTTCTCAATGGTTGAATATAGCCCGTGTGTTTGCATACTGTCAGTTACGCTGCCTGAAGACAAACTTTTCTAACTGTAATTGTTGCCTTATTGTGTTAAGCTTATAACATAAGATTATACCACTTAACGGAAGGATTACGACAACATTTTAAATTTATGTATTCCATCAGAAATTACAAGACATATGGGAAATCAAATTATTGTTGCCTTAAGAAGCCGTTAGTTAGGCAACCTCTAACTGATATATGGTAAGGGATAGCAGTTCAGAGATAAAGATAATGTACACTAGCGTAATATTTTATAAGATGTTACTCATTTTTGATATATGAGGTCTGATGTCATTTCGATCAGAATTTGAGTGCCATTTACTATATAAATTATTTTGTTGTGCAGTTCATTCAGATTTATTAAAATGTATAAAGACAGATTAGGATGGTATGGGAGAGACGATGGAAGCAGTCAGTGGGAAACAGACTGCAAAAAATTATGTGTACAAGACATTGTACGCTGAATTTCTGGTGAAGGAGGAGAGGACATCGTTGTCTGAGTCAGAAGATGGAGCACTCGACAGTAACGTCGACGAGGAAGGAGTTTTGTCTTCTGAAAGCGATTTTGTAACGTTTTGTGGGCCTATATTTTGGAGTGCAAATGGACTTTACTAATTTTGTAATATCTTCGCCACTTATGGGCTTTTGTTTTAGACTCTAATGGATGAGGAAGTCTGTTCCCAAGACGAGCGTTTTAATGTTTCTGTATTTGATTTCTGGGCAGCAAGTGGACACGAAGTGCAACTACTGGAACTCTGAATTTTGCGCAAGTCCATCGCGACTAGGAGCTTTCCCATGTATGTGAATGTAGGGCCACTACAAATTTTCATAGCGAAGTGTGTCAATACACATAAACAGTCTGATCAATTAGTGGGGCATTGCGGGAGTAACTGTGAGTCTGCATTCTGAATTTAGCTGCCTAGTGGCTTTGACTGAAAAAAACGATTGCCAGTACTGCAGTTGTCTTTCAATGAATAAGCAATTGAATCTCAATACTATTCGATGTCGCCTAGATAAATTTACTGTATAAACTCCAGCTTAATTTTTTTCATTATATTGTAGTTAACAGTTCTGAAAGTAACTTGTTTGTGAGTCATCAGTCTTCTCCATGTTTTGAAACGGCCCGCCGGGAAGTCCTTTCCTGTGTCAATATCTCCATTTCGGAGTCGCACTCGTACATTACTTCCTGAATTATTTCTTTTATGTATTCCAGTCTCTGTCTTCTGCTAAAGATTTTACCCTCCACAGCTCTGTCTGGCAAGATAGAAATAATTCACTCATGTGTTAACGCATGTCCTATCATCCTGTCCATTGTTCTTGACAGTATTTTCCGTATGTCCCTGTGTCCGCCGATTCTACAGTCAATAGTAGATTTCATCCGGTCAGGAATGCTCCCTTTATCTCTGATAGTCTGCTTTCTATGTTCGTCCTTGCTGAGTCCGCCCTGTGTTATCTTGCTTCCAATGAGACAGAATTCCTTAACTTCGTCTGATTCACTAGCTTCAATTTTGATATTAAGCTTCCCGCCATTCTCATTTCTGCTACTTCTTATGAAAACGGCATTTGTTCAACTAATTCTCAGTCCACGTGTTGTACCCAGTAGGCTGCTCATTCTGTTCAACGAATCCTGGAATTCTTCTACAACTTCATTGAGGATAGCAATCTCATCAGTGGATCTTATCGTTGATATCCTTTCACACTGAAGTCCAGTCCCACTTTTGAACACTTCTCTAAGTTTCGTCTTCGCTTCTGGTATGTATACATTGAACAGTACTGGTTAAAGACTTCATCCCTGTCTTACGCCCGTCTTAATCGTAGCGCTTCATTCTTGGTCGTCCAGTAACAGTATTCCCTCTTCGTTCTTGTACGTTTTATACACTCCTGGAAATTGAAATAAGAACACCGTGAATTCATTGTCCCAGGAAGGGGAAACTTTATTGACACATTCCTGGGGTCAGATACATCACATGATCAAACTGGCAGAACCACAGGCACATAGACACAGGCAACACAGCATGCACAGTGTCGGCACTAGTACAGTGTATATCCACCTTTCGCAGCAATGCAGGCTGCTATTCTCCCATGGAGACGATCGTAGAGATGCTGGATGTAGTCCTGTGGAACGGCTTGCCATGCCATTTTAAACCTGGCGCCTCAGTTGGACCAGCGTTCGTGCTGGACGTGCAGACCGCGTGAGACGACGCTTCATCCAGTCCCAAACATGCTCAATGGGGGACAGATCCGGAGATCTTGCTGGCCAGGGTAGTTGACTTACACCTTCTAGAGCACGTTGGGTGGCACGGGATACATGCGGACGTGCATTGTCCTGTTGGAACAGCAAGTTCCCTTGCCGGTCTAGGAATGGTAGAACTATGGGTTCGATGACGGTTTGGATGTACCGTGCACTATTCAGTGTTCCCTCGACGATCACCAGTGGTGTACGGCCAGTGTAGGAGATCGCTCCCCACACCATGATGCCGGGTGTTGGCCCTGTGTGCCTCGGTCGTATGCAGTCCTGATTGTGGCGCTCACCTGCACGGCGCCAAACACGCATACGACCATCATTGGCACCATGGCAGAAGCGACTCTCATTGCTGAAGACGACACGTCTCCATTCGTCCCTCCATTCACGCCTGTCGCGACATCACTGGAGGCGGGCTGCACGATGTTGGGGCGTGAGCGGAAGACGGCCTAACGGTGTGCGGGACCGTAGCCCAGCTTCATGGAGACGGTTGCGATTGGTCCTCGCCGATACCCCAGGAGCAACAGTGTCCCTAATTTGCTGGGAAGTGGCGGTGCGGTCCCCTACGGCACTGCGTAGGATCCTACGGTCTTGGCGTGCATCCGTGCGTCGCTGCAGTCCGGTCCCAGGTCGACGGGCACGTGCACCTTCCGCCGACCACTGGCGACAACATCGATGTACTGTGGAGACCTCACGCCCCACGTGTTGAGCAATTCGGCGGTACGTCCACCCGGCCTCCCGCATGCCCACTATACGCCCTCGCTCAAAGTCCGTCAACTGCACATACGGTTCACGTCCACGCTGTCGCGGCATGCTACCAAAGACTGCGATGGAGCTCCGCATGCCACGGCAAACTGTCTGACACTGACGGCGGCGGTGCACAAATGCTGCGCAGATAGCGCCATTCGACGGCCAACACCGCGGTTCCTGGTGTGTCCGCTGTGCCGTGCGTGTGATCATTGCTTGTACAGCCCTCTCGCAGTGTCCGGAGCAAGTATGGTGGGTCTGACACACCGGTGTCAATGTGTTCTTTTTTCCATTTCCAGGAGTGTATATTACCCGTCTTTCTCTGTAGCTTACTCCTATTTTCCTTAAAATGTAGAGCATCATGCACCATTTCACATTGTCGAATGAATTTTCCAGGTCATAGATCTTTTGAACAAGTCTTGATTTCTCTTCAGTTACGTTTCATTATAAAGTGCAAAGTTCCAACTGGCTCTCTAGCGTACTTTCTTCTCGTAAAGACAAATTAATCGTCATCCAACAGATTCTCATCTTCCTTTTCCATTCTGTACTATATTATTTATCTCAGCTAATTTCCTGCGTGAACTCTTACGTTCATTGTGCAATAGAACTCGCACTTTTCCACTCTTGCTATCTCCCGAATAGTGTGAATTGCAGAGAACGAACCTTGGAGAAATTAAAAAAAGTGTGGCAGATGGCTTATACACGGATTGTGATCGGAATCGAGACTACATCTGATGCACCGAATTCAGGTGTATCTGATCTTGCACGTTCCCGTCAAAACAAACACTGGCTTCAAAAGAGACCTGTAGCTGGCAGCCTTCAACATCGCTTGAATATATAGCATTTGGGAATCCCATACTTGAATTACGCTCACGTTTATAGAAGCCATATCATGTCAGACTATCAGGGAACACCTCTCGAATACAAAACACTCGCAGTCCTGTTTGACTGCCGAGAGCAGGGGCTACAAGAATTCGGGTGGCAAGCCGTGCCGTAGCATGGATTTGCTTCACACTTCCCCCACCACCACGGCAGGGTGACTGAGTGTGAGGAGGGGGAAAGTACAAACCACCGCTTTGTAATGGCAGTGCAGTTACACTGCACATGACTTAGTGTTGTGTTTCACGTTTCTCAAGAACACACACAAAAAAAGGAAGAATTATGTCCCTCTGAAGATATAATACAATCTTTTACGGTTGCAAACTGACGCCATAAGGACAATTGCTGACAATTTCATAAACTGCTCTCAGGTTGCCACGGAATTGTCACTTACTTAATTTCAGAATCGCATAAGAAAGCTTTCACACTCATAGGTTGATCGAAATTTTACCACTTTTGTAATCATACTGTGGAGAAGTGCGTACTATATAAGGAAAACAATGAAGACTTTCTGCACAGTTTTGTCGTAAAACTATTTCTCTTTAAGAAGGGAATTGCATTACAGATCAATCAGTTACATCTGTACTAGCACAGGGGCGCTCTCATCTGAATTGGAAACGGCCTCGAGAACAATTAGAAACAAAAAATAAGACTGGCAGTGTGCTAATGCTGTTTGCAGAACTAGAGTTGTAATTTTTTCAAGGCCACAATGAATTCTTCAAACGTTGCGCTCTCCTAAACAACAGTGAGCTTAATAAAATGAAAGATTTTCTTTTGGTCAGAATTTAACCCGTCCACAATGTGATTTCCTCTTTCAGTACATCCGCGTCAAATAAGTTGCTAGTTATTTCTCACTGCAAACAAAATGGGTTACACTGAAACGTGTCTGCTGTATTGTGAACGTTTTTCATCAGAATATTCGTGTGCGCTGTGCCAGTCACTTGTCACACTGAAAGATCTGCAGTCATTTAGCTGTTTCGTAGTGCGATATACCTGTGGGAAGTAACGAGCTTTTCCAGGCTTTGCCCAAACGGAATGCTGGGTTGCATGTTTCCTTTGGATGCCTCGTGGGCACAGCACAACGACACTCTTTTTCCTCCTGCTGTGACAACAGGATGTGCCGATTTGATTCCTAGTACAGACGCTCCGACTTCTGTTAGCGAGATGGGCACACTGCACACACACTGCTAAGGATTATGGTGAGGTTGTTGCTGGCCTTGCATATTGGCGCTGCATTTACTTGATTGTAAATTACGTAACGCTTAGGTCATGGAGAATTAGTTTCTTTCGACGATACAACCTGTGCTCGTATATGGAGTGGGGAATGTTAGGTGTTTGTTGGCGAGCTCAAGTTCTTTAGGACAAGTCGGAGCAATAGCCAGCCCTAACATAATTATCCACAGGTTCAGGAGACTTATTTTGAGGCTTTTTTCCAGTCATAAAATTTTCCAGCGACTAATAATAACAATACTTTTAATTTACTTTGCCTGAAGTAACTGGAGGGGACGTAAAACTAAAATAGTCGGTTGAAATGTATTTGCCGAGGAAGCATACTACGCTGTGTATGAGCTATGATCATTATATGGCATTTGAGTATAGCTGACTTTTTACGAATTGATTATCCTGCCCCAGGTGATTGTTTAATAAATCTTTCCACAAATTCCAAAGCTCCAAATGTACTGAATCAACAATAGCGTTTCCGAAACGTAGTCCACTTCGTTTTTAAATTGTATACAAAGGTCCGGTGAAACAATCAGAATTAAGCACACACACGTGTGTGAAATCTTATGGGACTTAACTGCTAAGGTAATCAGTCCCTAAACTTACACTCTACTTAACCTAACTTATCCTAAGGACAAACACACACGCCCATGCCCGAGGGAGGACTCGAACCTTCACCGGGATCAGCCGCAGAATTAAGCAATTCTCACGATTTTGCAGTATAAGAATGTTCAGTTTTGTAGGTAAAGTATATGTCGCTGTGAACTTTCGAGACAAGTGCAAGTGTGTACGGGATCGAAATAATTTCTGCCAGCACAAGAGCTCAGGGGTTCTCAGATTTTTAGGCAGCATAGGCCAGAGATAACAAAAACTTTTGCATTGAGCACAGTTTGTCAACGACTCAGTCAGTAGATATTTAAGGCCTGCAGTTTGCCTTCTAATATACGTTTTGTCTTAGGTAACTATGATTAACGACCCTTACGTCCATTGCGGTTTACGGAAATTCTTGCCACACCGGAACTTCAGTCGTCAACGTCCGATTGCCTATACTATGTGCGGGTCAGATTTGATATGAATGGCTAACATTTCAGGGCGCGAAAGCAGAGACATAATCTCATATGAACTCTCAGGATGAAGTTAATTAAACAGGGGCAGGCTGCTTCAGTGCTGCACAGTGTTCATCGAAAATACTAACTGGCTACCATACAGTATGTCTGTTCTAGAGAAAGACTCAGAGAAGAATGGAGACTTCAAGTTCCCTCTTGTCTCTTTGAAATCGATAAACATCTGTTGCTATTTTTCATATTATTTACACACTGTTGGTACAGGGAGAGATTTAGCTACTGGACCTTGACCTCGGGGAAGATCAGTTTGGATTCCGTAGAAATGTTGGAACACGTGAGGCAATACTGACCTTACGACTTATCTTAGAAGAAAGATTAAGAAAAGGCAAACCTACGTTTCTAGCATTTGTAGACTTAGAGAAAGCTTTTGACAATGTTAACTGGAATACTCTCTTTCAAATTCTGAAGGTGGCAGGGGTAAAATACAGGGAGCGAAAGGCGATTTACAGTTTGTACAGAAACCAGATGGCAGTTATAAGAGTCGAGGGGCATGAAAGGGAAGCAGTGGTTGGGAAAGGAGTAAGACAGGGTTGTAGCCTCTCCCAGATGTTATTCAATCTGTATATTGAGCAAGCAGTAAAGGAAACAAAAGAAATACTCGGAGTAGGTATTAAAATTCATGGAGAAGAAGTAAAAACTTTGAGGTTTGCCGATGACATTGTAATTCTGTCAGAGACAGCAAAGGACCTGGAAGAGCAGTTGAACGGAATGGACAGTGTCTTGAAAGGAGGATATAAGATCAACATCAACAAAAGCAAAACGAGGATAATGGAATGTAGTCAAATTAAGTCGGGTGATGCTGAGGGAATTAGATTAGGAAATGAGACACTTAAAGTAGTAAAGGAGTTTTGCTATTTAGGGAGTAAAATAACCGATGATGGTCGAGGTAGAGAGGATATAAAATGTAGACTGGCAATGACAAGGAAAGCGTTTCTCAAGAAGAGGAATTTGTTAACATCGAGTATAGATTTAGGTGTCAGGAAGTCGTTTCTGAAAGTATTTGTATGGAGTGTAGCCATGTATGGAAGTGAACTAGTTTGGACAAGAAGAGAATAGAAGCTTTCGAAATGTGGTGCTACAGAAGAATGCTGAAGATAAGGTGGGTAGATCACGTAACTAATGAGGAGGTATTGAATAGGATTGGGGAGAAGAGAAGTTTGTGGCACAACTTGACTAGAAGAAGGGATCGGTTGGTAGGATATGTTATGAGGCATCAAGGGATCACAAATTTAGCATTGGAGGGCAGTGAGGAGGGTAAAAATCGTAGAGGGAGACCAAGAGATGAATACACTAAGCAGATTCAGAAGGATGTAGGTTGCAGTAGATACTGGGAGATGAAGAAGCTTGCACAGGATAGAGTAGCATGGAGACCTGCATCAAACCAGTCTCAGGACTGAAGACCACAACAACAACAACAACCTTGACCGACTCTCTACGCTTTTGCCCGTGAAGAATTGTTTTGGTAAGTGGACCCAGTTTCGCTTTGATAAGTGAGACAACTTTTATAAGATGCTATGCCACTAATGCCGGCCGGTGTGGGCGAGCGGTTCTAGGCGCTTCAGTCTGGAACAGCGGACCGCTACGGTCGCAGGTTCGAATCTTGCCTCGGGCATGGATGTGTGTTATGTCCTTAGGTTAGTTAGGTTTAAGTAGTTCTAAGTTCTAGGGGCTGATGACCTCAGATGTTAACTCCCATAGCGCTCAGAGCCATTTGAACCCTTTTTTATGCCACTAATTTGAGGATAATCGGTCGTGACATTTGACAGGAGCTAGCCTGGTATTCGTTTATGTAACGGAAAACCTAATTCTCGACACGCACACAGGGAATTCAGATGTCGTTCCCCTAAGTACGAGCCCGTTGTCTGAACCACTGCACTGCTTCTCTCGGTGTGCCACCGACTAGACTGCAATTCTTGTATTATTGCACACAAAAATTCACCGGATCGGAAAGTTAAACACTTTTAAGATTTAGGTTTCTTACCTTGACTGAACCTGTCTCCAGGTAACTGCAGCATTAAAGATAAATCTGTGCTGCTGCAAAAAAGTAAAATCAGTCACAAATCCGAAAATCTCAACCACCTTCCGAGCGAAACTTGCCCACTTCCGTACATGAAAAGGTTCATTGCACTGATTAAAATCTCAAGCACTGAGAATTCCAGAAATTTGTTTCGTTATAAATTCGGTAAAATACAAATTGCCCATAGCCGACTTAAAATCGGTTAACAACAAACGTAAATAGATCAGTCCCGTGCGGTTTTACATGTAAGGCTTGTGCTTACTTAAGACACTGGTGTCAAACAATGAACATCTATGTGTTATAATTGGCATACGTTCATGTTGCTGTCCCATAATTCAGAAGATTCACTTATTTGCTTCGCCTCTTGCCGGCAAACTTTGAAGGCATATAGAAACAGTTGCAGCAAATCAAGAAGAAAATGCAGTATTTGTGAACAATTAATTTACGTTCGTTTCTTTTCTTAAATTGCACGTTCTCTTAAAGTAAAAGAAAAACGTGCTTATACTAATTATACTTCCTTTCCATATAGGCAATAATTACATTATTTCGAGGCATGAAAATGGAAGAGACTAAGGAAGTCGGCCGTGACGTGTGCCATACAGGACAGACTTATTTTCGGTGACCAACGAGAACCTTATGCTCATTTTTTTAGCTAACCGGGTTGAAGCATGACGTTTGTAGATATAAACAGACCTAAGGAAATTGTTTGGAACTCTTTTTGATTCTGGACTTCATTCATTCAAATAGCGGAACTGTAGCCGAGCTGAGGGAGCAAGACACATTTATTTTGATAAGTAAAATGGACAATTTAGATGTGGATATGTTTATTTTTAGTGTCCATTGTGCCTCACAAAGTGTGGTATAATAATAAAACTTTAGTATCACCAATGCACTTTAACATGTAAGTTATATCAGTGCTGCCAATAAGCAGGCAAAGTAGCTTTTTATAATCTCATGAACCACTGAGTTACGACAGATGTGCCACAAGAGCTTGACACTCAGAATTGTCACATATCTTGATAAATAATAGAGACATTTTTATTTCATATCGAAGCACGAATACCTTTTTTCAGAGAGCTGTTGTTATTCCTGTGTATGGCGATAAGCAACCTGTGTCTGTATTGTATTCGAAATCTTCATGTATATGATAAATAACTACATTCTGATGCGAAGATTGTATTTTCAAGCCATCGAGCTTTCTTCTGTGCGTGTGGAACCTTAGTCCATCATTGTCTTTGGCCATGTTGTACGTTTGTATTTCGTGCATTATGAAGGTCTCCATGCTTATTACGAAAATACGTAATTTAAGTGATATAACAAGTTAAAGATCTCCTCAAAACGCCTTCTTCCCACCTAAAGTGGTGCTTCGTAAGATCATTTGTCTTCGTCCATGTTACATGTTGACATCTCCTACCTGGTTCTTCACGGTCAGGTCTTGGTATTATGTAGTAACTGGTTATAGAAAGGAAAGGAATACTCTCTGCAAACATTTTAGTCTACACTTGCGCTACAGTTCTGATCAGTAAATGTCGCAGGCTTCCTCGAAAATTCATTTTTGTAGACTAATGGAACATAACCTCAATTAGGCAGAGATCAAATGTAATGAAAAGGAATATTAGATACTGAATACGACTAATTTCGTTTTTATGGTACAGAAAATATTGTGTTACTTTATTCGTCCTTAAAAAAGTGCGAGGTGAGATAAAGTGTTATTGAGAATCTTATTCAGACGTCAGGTACTCGTAGTTCGATGTTTGTACAATGTGTAACAGTCTCATGTACGCCTAGTATAGAAATACCAGTGTCATTCCCATATTCTGACACGTATTTGAAACGTGCAGATGCCACTGTTATACTTCATATAATCATCACATGTGTAGCTTTTGTATTTTGGGACATATATTTCAGTTATGGAAAAACATGTTACACCCTTCATGTACTTTAATGGACATTTTGAACTGGAAAACAACATTGTGACACTTGACATAAACATTGTGTGCTGTTATCTTCTTTCTTCCTAATTTGGTGTTTGTCACCTTTTTTCTTGCGCGCAATCTCATTTAGGCACAGGATGGAATATCAGCTGCCTGGTTAGCACGGTATTTTAACAGAGAACATGTCATTTGTACATTTATAGGAAACTTTAAACGTGAGACAATCATAAACTGAAGCCTTTACGTATTTTAGATACGAAAGTAACATTGTAACAGTTGTAAAAAACAGCGTATTGCTCAGACATAAAAACAACACTGACATAACCACTATATGTTAGAGATTATATATATCTGATAAATAATGTGTTGTTATAGTACAACCAGTAATGCACACCACTTTCGGCCCTTGAGTAACTCTCAGATATTATTGTTTAGACGGGGAAATAACAATTATATAACCATTGTGTGTGCTCACACATTTTTGACAAATAATACAGACATTTTAGAAATGCAAATATTTCATTTCAGTGTTCCATTATGCTTTGCACCTAGTGCTGTACATAAATCGAACAGTGGTCATTGACAAGGCCAGTTAACCTGAAATTTATGGAATCATACGGGTCTTTTAGCACAGACATATTCTAAGTCATCACTTTTGCGTATTTTTTATAGATAATCGTATACTATCGAACATGCGAGGGATGATATCTGCATTCTGATTGGATGTTCCGTTTTAATGGCTGGTAAAATACTGGACTATACTTGCAAATTCTAAATGTGTGTACGTATGTATGCGTGGGAGAGAGAGAGTGAGAGAGAGAGGGAGAGAGAGAGAGACGTATTTTTCTGTCGACGCAAAGTATTTGTTGATTAGGCAGAATTTTCACTGATGAAGCAGAATTGTTTTGCTGTCGTAACTGTGTATGAGTTTTCTGCTGATGCACCATCTTACCATCATCTTACTTCTGCATACAGGTAACACGCATTGTGACGTCATGTGTTCAAGTTCAGTGAGTGCCCAGGATGTTGACCGAGTTCACAATCAATCAAAGTGTACCAAAGTCATCATAGTATTCCTACTAGCATACCAAAGACGTAAGCAGATCTGGTTAATATGCGGAGAAGTTGGGATCACTTCCAAGTACTGCCTGTTTTTTTGTTTTGTTGTTATTAGTAATGGAGTTGTGTGCACTTAGTCATATAAACTGTGGAGCTACTTGAGTCCACGATCATTGTGTATTCGAGAATGACCAGATTTTTTGGAGCTTCAGGAAAATGTTTTTAATATTTCTGCGAATTTTTTCGAGGATCGATAGAGAATTCAGTAAATTTAACATTTTGCAGCTGATAATTCTCATTCGCAACACATGGAATAAAAGAGGGTGCAGTCAATAATCAGATGACGATATAATTAATGTTTCAATATTTTTGTATATTATAAATATAACACAATCATTTCTTGGCTATATGCATTGACGTGAGACAGGTTTTGCATGAAAATTCATCGTTTGGTAACTAATTACTGCGTTTCCTGTTGGTATTGCGTTTCACCAAAACGTGAGAGATCTGTCTCTGATGTTGGAAATGTAGTAACGGAGTAGCGGCCGAGTGTTTTGGCCAGTTGATGGCCAATTACTCTGAGTGTCCCCTGCAACACTCGGCCGCAAAACGACCCATGTTAATCGAAAGAGCAGCGCTCATTAAGAGTGCGGCGCTTATCGCTGCCGCGTTAATTAGATGTGTGCTCTAACTGAAAAACAATTAGCTGTGTGAAGTGAATCGCATCCTGCGTACCACTTTTTTGTAATCGCCCGAGAGCTCGCTTTCATGGAGTTGCCATTTATCCTATAAAGCCGACTTCTGCAGTGGGCATACATGCGGGCTTCGATAGCTGTTTCCCAAAATGTTACGGCATTTTAGGCCCTACTGTTTGCAGATACATTTTATACAGCGCACAAATTACACTGGATTTGGGGGGGGGGGGCACTGAAAACAAGCAAGATATGCAATATTGTAAAACCACACGCCACAATGTCATTTGTTGCATTCAAATCAGTAACAGAACTTCGTGTTGCGTATTTTATGGTAGGAAACGGACCTCAAACAATAACAGTTTAGTAGTGTCGTAATCAAACGGCAGGTACCTTCATTAAAGGCACATCGGAATCTGACTTCAAACAGAATCGTGTACGACAGTACTCTTAACTAACATAGCTGTGTTTTACGGGATCGGGTTTGCTTGTACCATGAACTTATTAGAACCCCCGATTACTCTATACTTCTCTTGTAATGATGTTGGTATAGTGGCATTGTCTCTTTCCAATCAATGAAATGAGAGATACGTTGGCGAAATAGTCAGTTCCTGATTGGACTACCGTCCATGTAGGCATCTGGACTACTGGTTACCTCGAAAAAATGGTTCCAAAGCTACAAGGACGTCCAGACACGATGGCGACCAGCATATATATGCTGCGACATTACTGTGACAAGAAGCTCACGACTGTTTTGGGCAGTAAACTGACAGTCTGTACTGTGCAAAGTTGCACGTCAAACTGTCCCGTATCACATTAGCTATTAGCAACGTGTGAGACGTTCAATCATTTGTTAGAACAAGGCCTTATTGCGCCAGCTCTGTGCTGCAAAACTAAACTAAACTCCTCCCGAACAGGCCATGAAGGCCCAACGGTACCGACTGGCCGCCGTGCCACCCTCAGCCCACCGGCGTCACTGGATGTGAGTATGGAGGTGCAAGTGGTCAGCACACCGCTCTTCCGTCCGTATGTCTGTTTAGGAGGCCGGAACCGCTACTTCTCTGCCAAGCAGCTGCTCAGTTTGCCTCACAAGGTCTGAGTGCACCCCGCTTGCCAACAGCACTCGGCAGGCCGAGTGGTCACCCATCCAAGTGCTAGCCCAGCCCGACAGCGCTTACCTTCGGTGACCTGATGGGAACCGGTGTTACCATTGCGGCAAGGCATTGGAAGTTCCGCGTCGATTTCATGTGAGCACCATGGATTATTCTCTGGTGAAAATATCTGGAACAGATTCCAGCAGAAGAACTACCTACTTTTACAAGAAACACGCTGTGTTGCCAACTATGTAGAAAGAAAAATCCCTAACGACCTAGTTTTCCTGCATTTAGGGGTACGACTGCGGCCGCGGGATGGCGTCATCAATGGTTGTGGGGGATTCTTACCACCGTCACATGGCAGAGGGTGTTCCTGTCACATCGTTTTCTGCTAACTTTGTAGAAAATAATCCCCTAATGAACTTTCACTTTTGGGTTGCCCACATGTACAGGGTAGGGCCACGACGCCGCAATCTGAGATTACGAAACCTAATATAGCGGTCGTGATAAACACAATCATCGAATATTGCCCAACAAATCCGTCTGTGCCAGTGGAAAATTTAAAAATCCATGATGGCGCGGCTAACCCAGTTATGCTTTGGAACCTCTCTGGCGTCACAAATCGTGTTCGTTACATGTTCAGAAATTTCCGATCGACCAAAATTCGTAAATCGGTGCCATTTCAAAAACATCCAAATGACCTGTTGCTACGGTCATAGGTTCGAATCCTGCCTTGGGCATGGATTTGTGTGATGTCCTTAGCTTAGTTAGGTTTAAGTAGTTCTAAGTCTAGGGGACTGCTGACCTCAGATGTTAAGTCCCATAGTGCTTAGAGCCATTTTTGTACCTGATAATAGCCGAAAACCGGATTATGGAATAATTAATATCGTAGAATTTTACGTCAGTGGTGTGTGTGTTTTGATTCATAATGCGTAAAAGTGGTATTCCCCCAAGAGTGAGTGATGCTATGAGTAATATTTGCGGTGTGAGGTGTTGACTGCCGCTTAATTATGAGGCCTGCGGCAAATTGTTTCACTGCCCGGCGCAGACGCTGCATTAACTGGTCTGGCACTCTCGACAGTGGAAGTAAATAATATATGACCGAAACGGATCAGTAACAGTTTTAATTTTGTAGCAGCAGCGAAATTGTCTCATTAACGTGATAACTGCCTCACTAATCTCTCATGGTTACCTGGCTTCAACAGGAACATCATCTGTTAATTATGACTGACATCATGGTACAAACGGAGAAGTTACTTTCGTGTTCTGCAAGCAATATGCCTTTTGGAGACTGGGTGGTTCGTACCACACTTACCTTCCGTCTATATACCACAGTAGAGACAGCTCTGCGAAATGGACTGGATTCAAATTGATGCAGTAATTTTGATATTCGGGTGTGTTGTATGTATTATCCCTGTCGTGAACAATACAAGTTTGAGACCTTCTCCCCTTTGTGCGATGCGTCATCTTGAAATAACCGCTAAAAATGTCACTTTTACAGTTTTTTTTTTTTTCAATAACTCGCTTCCGGTGCCTTTTAGGCAAAATTGTGACATTATAAATTCTGAAGACCGTTAAATTTCCTGCATGCTTCAAACATAGCGTGTTGTTGGAAAATTCGGAACAGCTACTGAAATAACTACTGAAATACGCAGCTGAGAAAAACCTTCAAAAAATGTCAAGGAATCGCAAAAAGATAGATATGTCAGGGGTTTCGCCTTAGTACCTTTTTTTTTAGTGGAGTTTCGTGCACAAGCCCAATAACCAGTGTTGTAGAGGAGTCAATTTCCTCCCAGATTTATACAAAATATATGTAATTACTGCCTATATAAGCCGAGAAATTTGCATTAACAATGTGAGTGAAAGTGGCTTTAAAAATGAAAATGCCATCCTCAGTCAAAAGTAGTATTCCTGAATGTAGTATCAATTTTAAGCCATTAACTGTGCAATATGTACATCTAGCTCATGAGATTCATGTAATATCTAGGTAACGAATTCACAAACGGATGAAGTCCACATTTGATTCTGCCTATTCGTCCTTACCAAGTGACTTTGAAACGAGGAGGAGCAAAACTGATAAAGTAAATAGTGGTTACCTCCTACAGAGAGTTCAGTAGAACCGAAATAAAAGGGCTTATGCTATACTTAAAAGATCTATGACCTACGTACAGTGACATCATGGTCAAAATACTGTGGTAGACTTCAATAGGTACCCACAGAAGAAAGTAAAAGGAGCACAAAAAGCACCAAAAGAGGTCTTAGCTCTAGGCTACAATCTTGTGCATAATTTCTCTTTGATGGTAACATGTTTCCGCAGATGGCAAAGAATGATTTGTTGTTGAATTAAAAAAAAACACCCACCTCGATTCACCTCATTGCATCAAGTAATTTCAGCAAGCACAAATAGCCACCGAACAGGAAACAAAAGATAAAGATGTGTTAATTGTGAAAACTGTTATTTCGTTGTCTTTTCAACACGATTTTGTTGTTGTCTGCAGACAAGAGATTGATCTTATTGTTTTGACAATGGCTTTAACGCCACATAATGTAGTTTTTTGCTGCAAATATGGAAAGGATAAAATAGGGGATGCTCTGTATTCCAAAACGTCACTCAGGTATAAGATATAGTGGAATACACTCTATTTCTCCATGTGACAAGTGGTAGCAGTATCGTCTCCGCTCTGTTTACACAGCGAAAAACTAAATTTTGCCCCAAGCTTAAGAGTGATGCTTCCTACCACTACAAAGTTTCAATTTTCAAAGATCCACCTGCATAAAAATAGATACTGGAATCAACTGAAAATATCTTTGTTGTACGTTCTGGAGTTGTCTGGAGCATT
This sequence comes from Schistocerca cancellata, assembly GCF_023864275.1. Lineage (NCBI taxonomy): Eukaryota > Metazoa > Arthropoda > Insecta > Orthoptera > Acrididae > Schistocerca > Schistocerca cancellata. The sequence continues at coordinate 58,898,678 of NC_064626.1, read as the reverse complement.
TTTGCGGATGAGCTGTGATGTGTTCGCCTTTATGAAGCGCAAAAAAATTACCTAATTAGATCTGGCTCGCCTTCTCCAACAAGGGATGTAGTTCAGTATCATGATATTGAACTTATAAGGAAATTCAAAATTGGATGGGGGTATCTAAAAGACAGCCACAAGTGGGGCTGGAAGAAGCATGTTGGTGGTCTAATGCCAGTGCCAATGAATAAAGAACTAGCTTCACACCCTTTACTGAACATGATTTCAGGCCAACACAAAAAGATCTGTGGCAACAAATGCAGCTGCAAACAAGCACTCTCCATTGTACGCGTTCATTGTGCATCTCAATCATGCAGTAATGCACTGGAGATTGAATTACGCATGGAAGAAGAGGGGTTAGATGAGATGAAATGCACAATGAACGCATACAATGGAGCATCGAAGTCCTACTTATATGCAGTTGCATTTGTTGCCACAAATCATTTAAATAAAATTTAAGGTCTACTTATAAACTTTATTTTGATGCAAAATATGTATATTTAAGAGTACTGAGAAATGGTCTTTTTCTTTTCCAGAAATACTTGTTCCCCTGAAATTACACGAATCTTACGAACTACATGTATATATATCGTACACATAATAGCTTAAAGACGATATTACATTATCTTTGACTGAGGATGGTATTTTCAGTATCGCGTCCATTTTCACTAAAACTGTTATGCAACATTTCTGAGCGTGTATAGGGAGTAATTACAAATATTTTGTATTAAACTTGAAGGAAGTTGAATCCTTTAGAACACTACTCATTATGAATTGTGCACAAACTGCACTAAAAAGGTGTTACCAATGCGAAACTACTGACGTATCTTACTTTTTGAGGTTTGTTGACAGTGCTGCGTATTTTCGCAGCCTTGTATCTCAGTAGCTGTTCCTAATTTTCCAACAAGTTATGCATGTAACTTGCAGGAAATTTAACATTCTTTAAAATTGATAATGGGTTATTTCTGTCTAATATTCACTGCAAGAGTATTAATGAGGAAAATATGAAGAAAAAGTGTGTTTTATTCGTCGTTCTTTGAAGATGGCGGATAACGCACAAGGGGGAAGTGGTCTAAATCTTGACTCTTCACTGCTATTCCTGATGTCAGTTGTTCATGTGACCATGGCCAGGTGTGTTACTGTATACAATGCATGACACGTAGTCAAAGATGGATCGTTATTCATCACTAGAGTTGTCAGACATGCATTCAACGTACAGCGTGGTGGGATGTAGTGCCCATAAAGCAGAACGAATGTACAGGGGACGCTGTCCCAACAGGCGTCATCCTAACTAGAAGAAATTTATCTCTGTGAATACTAACGTAAGATATACGAGATCGTTCAAACAACAAAGAGTCCGCCAGGGTTCACACCAGGAACATGTCCGAACACCAGGCTTTGAGGACCTGGTTCAGAATCGTGTGAACGACCACCCAGCAATACGCCCCCATCAACTTGCTCGTGAAACGCGCACAGCTAAGGATGCAGTGGGGAGAGTTCTAGTGGCACAGGTATTACACGCCTATCACGAAGAACTTGCGGAAGCACTAGGATCAACAGATTATGAGCCCCGTATTCACTTCTGTCAATAGATTATCCACTGCGCAGCCATAGTGCTCAACTTCGTACAGTCTACATTGCCCACGGATGAGGCCTCATTCACCAGTGGTGGTGTTTTCAACAGCCGTAACAGTCGTGTCTGGAGTAAAGACACACATCATTGGGCACAAGCAACAATTTTCTGTCAAGGTATGGGCGAGTATTGTCCAAGATCACGTAAATGCACCCTACTTGCCACCTCCTCGTTTGACTTGTCCACGATACCTGGTGCTTGGGTGAGATGTGCTGCCACAATTCTTGGAGACTGTACCCCTTGTTGTCTGCGAAAGGACGTGGTTTCAAAACGATGGTCCACCATCTAGGTTAAAAACCACGAGCACCTGAACAACACGTACCCTCATCCATGGATTGGGAGGGAGAATTTGCACCATGATCAGCGCGATCGCCGAATCTCACACCTGTGGACTTTTTCCTCTGGGGCGACGTCAAGACGTTGGCGTATGAAACCACCCAAGAAACGGATGAAGACCTACTTGGTAGGACCCACGCTGAATATGCCCTGGTACAACAGACACGAGAGATCTCTGAGAGAGTGCGGCAGACCTTGAGATTGACGGTCATCACTCGCCCATAACAAATTAAATACCTATTTCCGAACATTGGTTCCTTATATCAATATAATCGTATGTGGATCCCCTACCATCTGTTTCGTTTGACACAAAAGGCTTGAGACACTCTGAATGTCGGAAACACGGTCTACATCAATGGAGTTAAGTGAACAGGAAGCAGATTCGAGTGTATTATGGCATAAAGAAATTAGCCCGTTCAAATGTTTACTGCGTTTTTGTGTTGACGACTCTCCACAACTCCAAATCAGGGACTGTCAACAGTCCAATCATGACCATGGCAGCCTTTGAGCATTTCTTTCCGGTAAATCAAACTTCGTTACAGAGAAAAAATTCACAGCAAACTCAGGATCTACCATACAGAGCTGCACCATTCATCTGTTGAACATGTAGGTTGGCTATAAGCAAGGGTTGATTATCGAAATTTCTGTCATTGGTAAGGATGTTGCTGCTTCAACGCCGTACTGTGTATGAATCCCTTCTCTCACCCAACTTGTCGAATGCTGATTGTAAGGCTCTTCAATCATGCGACCAAACACTCTTTCGCTTCAAGTTGGTTGCCCGTACAGTTCATTGTCATATCTCGATTTTTGGAATTGCAGTACCACTCCTTGTGTTTCCATTAAACGTTGAAACAAGCTTGAAAACACCCAACAACGTACCCTACTCTGGTAAACGACACCTTTCACCCCCCTATTGCTCCAATTTGCTGTATATACACCATAGTCGTCTTAACAAAAATCCGTATCTCGGTACTGCGCAGTTTCACGAGAGGCGATGCACTGTGCACCCAAACGTGTGAAACTAGGCTGCGCTCTTGCAGATAAAAGAAGTGCTCAGGTCATCACGCCATCTGCAGTACATTAGTGAAGTTTTTTGTTGCCGTTACTCGTTATGAAGACCAACATGTTGGGATGGTTTGGCTACCTTATGTTTATCAAACCAGGTGCAAAAAAAATAAATAAATTAATTAATTAATAAAATTGTTGTGCAGCAAAAGCAATGATTTGTAGAGCTGTCACACAAAACCTCTGCTGTGAATAACTCCAAATCATACATTTGCCTGTCACCAACAACTCCGTATGCTTCTATCACCATCGTGACAACAACCCGCATAACAGCCACTGAACTGTAAGATTTCTTTTATCAACTGCTCTACGACTCGCCCCATATATACAAGTGTCATGTATGGTTGTGCTAATGGGAATTCATAAAATTCCGCCCTCGTAGTGTAGCGGTAGCGTTTTCGCTTCCCACGCAGGGGGCCCGGGTTCGATTCCCGGCAGAGGACAGGGTGTTGTGTGTCCATCATCATTGACCGGAAAGTCGCCGAAGTGGCGACAGCTAATAAGGACTTGTAATACGGCGGCTGAACTCTCCCGCATAGGGCCTCCCGGCCAACAATGCCACACGATCATTTCAATTCATAGTTCATAAAAATCATATATTGCTTAGAGTAAAAGTGAGAGGAAACTCAGTCACTACAGTAAATTAAGAACCATACAAATAAAATTATTTCAGACGGCATTTATTCTCGTCCACCCACATGAATCTAATTTTTGGAAAGCACTACCATCGTTCATTGGAGATCATTAGCGAATCCGGTTGACCGAAGGTGTAAGTAGGCTGTTTATGTTTTCTTATTGGCAACGTTACGTAGCGCTCTGTATGAAAATTACTGGCTGTGCTGTGTGCAGTCTGTGGCTAGTTTGCATTGTTGTGTGCCATTGTAGTGTTGGGCAGCTGGATGTGAACAGCGCGTAGCGTTGAGCAGTTGGAGGTGAGCCGCCAGCAGTGGTGGATGTGGGGAGAGAAATGGCGGAGTTTTGATATTTGTAAGAATGGATGTTATGAACTGCTATATATATTATGACTATTAAGGTAAATACAATGTTTGTTCTCTATTAAAATCTTTCATTTGCTAACTATGCCTATCAGTAGTTTGTGCCTTCCGTAGTTTGAATCTTTTACTTAGCTGGCAGTAGTGGCGCTCGCTGTATTGCTGTAGTTCGTGTAACGAAGATTTTTGGTGAGGTAAGTGATTTGTGAAAGGTATAGGTTAATGTTAGTCAGGGCCATTCCTTTGTAGGGATTTCAGAAAGTCAGATTGCGTTGCGCTAAAAAAATATTGTGTGTCAGTTTAAACATAGTCATGTATAATTTTTCAAAGGGGACGTTTCAAAAGGTAGACCGGAGCTCCTGACTGGTGCGCCACCATAGAAGTTCTACTGTTGAAGCAAGAGGCGATGGGGAAACGGGTGCGGCTGTCTTCCGCGAGTGACAGTGGGCTACGTTCTTACATTTATTTTGTTTGCCATACAACAGACAAGTGTACATTGAAGACTCAGAAATTCTCCTTGCAAAAGTACTTTGTTTGGGAGTATTGTTACAGTCGAGACTTCTTTTCTGAAAGCAGGATGGTTTCATTCAGGATCTCAGTACACCATTTTATTCCCCACACTTTCGGTCACAAAAATCTACCTTCGGGCATAATCTCCGTTCAGAGCGACGGTCTCACGCCGTGTTACTGGGGAGGGCATGTATGCCCGCAGGGTACCGGTCGACGTGGGAGCCAACGCTTTGCTGCATCATCGTCAATTACCTCCCAATCATCCGCCTACTGCTTCCTGCGGATTCCGTCCTTCATTGGGCCAAACAGATGGGAGCCGGAACGTTCGGGATCCGGACTGTGCGAGGGAGAACAGTCGAATGAAGTTTTGTGAGCTTCTCTCGGGTGCGCAGACTTGTGCGACGCCTGGCGTTGTCATTGTGAATGAGATTTCGTCTGCATTTTTGTGCCTGAAGTCGTTCCGCCACTGAAGGAATCACAACTGTGTGCGGCTGCCCGGCACGCTGAAGATCGGACAGGTTTGCGTGATCTTGTTGCGGGGAGACGCCTCGACCAACGACTCACCCTGCTTTTGTACACTGCCGTGTGTCCGTAGGCATTCTGTTAGTGCCTATTAACATCTGCGATGCTCTGGTTTTACACCAAAAGAAACACAATGACAGCTCTCTACTTGGTATGGATCTCCGCTGCAGACGCCATTTTGAAGGCTAGGAATAGTGTCACCTCCTATCGGACGTTATGAAATTATAGGGTTGAAGCAGGAATATTCCACAATGTGCCACGACAAATTCCACATCTTTCAGCCGAAACTGGCTGAGGAGAAAAAAATGTCACATTACTTGAGGGACTCCGGAACGCCCTATAGTTGTAATGTTAAAATAACGCTTATAAATTACATCTTTCCTCACAAAGTATTTGAGGTAGGAAGTTGAACCTTTTACAGATTATTTATTGGAATATGGGCTACAACTTAACACAGTGATTTTACAAAATTTTAGTTCAGTTATTAAAGATGATTTTTTTCAATTGTAATAAAAATTCACAACATTTTTTTGCAATTTTTTATTTATATATTCAAAAATATACAGTTTTTTGGAAAAAGGCTGTGTTAAATTATTCAGAAGGTACTGTGTAACATTTACTGAAAGTTTGAAACAAATATGTTTGGAAGATCCTTTAAAGTTTTGGGAATCGATCGACAAAGATTGGATTAACTTTTTAGTGCATTCCAGGTCCATAGGATGAATTATCTTCATCCTCTGCAAACTCCTCCTCCAGCTTCCTCTTGTTCCTCCTCCTGTTTACTTTTGCTTGTATTCTAGACTCTTTACAGCCCTGTCTGCAGCCCGAAGGCGTTCCTTGTCTAAAGCAAGCATCGCTCGTACCATGTTAGAAACTATCTCCATTCCCATATTTCTAAATACCTTGCAACTTACAATGTTGCCATCATTGAAAGTCGCAACAGCAACTTTACTTTTACTCATTATTATACTTCAACAAAACAGAGACTGAAGAAACAGAATTAATTACGAATAATTTCGAGATAACGACAGAGTAAATAAACATGAAACAATCGACAATCACACCAGCGATATATATTGAACCATCACAGGTTAGCCACAACACATACTTTATCTCACATCACTAAAATGTACCTGATGAAAACGGACGTTAATAATAACACCATTTGACAGCAGTTTAACAGCGCCACAGTGGGTCACGCCCATGTAGAACACATTTCAAAAAAAATTTAAAAATAGTTGTAGTCTTCGGAATTGAATAAATTATATATCTATTAAAGGGTAATAGTCTGCAGATTCAGAAAACGCAAAAAAGTAAAAATTGAACTTTTCATGATTTTGAGCCTTTCCGGAGCCCCTTAATCGCCGTCCTTCATATTTGTAATACTAAAATAAATGTTTTTTAAATATGTCGAAACACAGTTAACATGCTGTAGTTGTTTTGAAAGAGGAATAAACAAAAGTAAGCTGTGTGCATCCTGTGTGGGCGGTTCCGTGCCATAAACGGAGGAAGTCTTTTTTTTTTTTTTTTTTTTTTTTGACTGGCTTCATGCGGCCCTCCACGAATTCCTCTTTGTGCCAAACTCTTCATCTCAGAGTAGCGCTTGCAACCTACGTCTTTAATTATTTGCTGGATGTATTATAGTCTCTTTCTTCCTCTAGTACCATGGAAGTCACCTCCTGATGTCTTAAGAGTTGTCCTATCGTCCTGCCCCTTCTCGTTGTCAGTGTTTTCCGTATATTCCTTTCCTCTCCGATTGTGCCCAGAGCGTCCTCATTGCTTTACCTTACCAGTCCACTTAATTTCCAACATTCGCTTGTAGCACCACGTTTCAAATCCTTCGACTCTCTTCTGTTCCCGTTTCCCCACGGTCCATGTTTCACTACCGTACAATGCTGTGATCCAGACGTACATACTCAAGAAATTTCTGCCTCAAATTAAGGCCTACGTTTGAATCCAGTAGAGTTGTCTTGGCCAGAAATGCATTTTCGTCAGGGCTGGTCTTCTTTTGATGTCCTCCTTGCTCCATCCGTCATTGGTTATTTTGCTGCCCAGGCAGCAGAATTCTGTAGCTTCATCTGTTTCACGACCATCAATCCTGACGCAACGTTTCTCGCTGTTTCCATTTTGCTACTTCTCATTACTTTCGGCTGTCTTCGATTTACTCTCAATCCATATCCTGTACTGATTATATGGTTCATTCTATTCAACATATGATGTAATTCTTCTTCATTTTCACTCACGATAGGAATGTCGTCAGCGAAACATATCATTGACATCCTTTCACCTTGTATTTTAATTCTAGTACTGAACTTTCTCTATATTTCAATCACTGCTTCTTCGATGTACAGATTGAACAGTGGGGGTGAACACTACATCCCTGTCCTACAGCCATTTCAATCCGTTCACTTCGTTCTTCATCGCCCACTCTTATTATTCCTTCTTGGCCCTTGTACATATCATGTATTAGCCGTCTCTTCCTATAGATTACCCCTATTTCTCTCAGAATTTCAAACATCTTGCACCATTTTAGATTGTCCAAAGTTTTTTCCAGGTCTGCAAGACCTATCAACGTGCCTTGATTTTTCTTTAGTCTTGTTTCCATTATCAACCGCAGCCTCACACTTGCCTCCCTGGCGCTTTGTACTTCCTACTTTCTCGATCAACTGAAGTATTTCTTCTTTTGCCTATGGTTTCTTCGTAGTTAACTTCTTTGTATCTTTCGTTTCCAACATCTGTGATTGCCCTTTTTAGAGATGTCGATTCCTCTTCAACTGTACTGTCCATTGAGCTTTTCGTTATTCCCGTATCTATATCTTTAGAGAAGTTCAAGGGTGTCTCGTCGTCCCTTAGTACTTCTGTATTCCACCGCTTTGCGCATTGAATCTTCTTGAGTAATCTCTTGAATTTCAGCCTACTCAGTGTTACATTGTGATCTGAGTCTATATCTGCTCCTGGGTACGCCTTGCAGTCCAGTATCTGATTTCGAAATCTCTGTCTTACCATGATGAAATCTAACTGAAATCTTCTCGTATCAACCGGTATTTTCCAAGTATACCTCCTCCTCTTGTGATTCTTGAACAGAGTATTCGCTATTACTAACTGAAATTTATTACAGAACTCAATTAGACTTTCTCTTCTCTAATTCCTTGTCCCAAGCCCATACTCTCCTGTAACCTTTTCTTCTACTTCTGCCCCTACAGCTGCATCTCAGCACCCCATGACTGTTAGATTTTTATCTCCCTTTATGTACTGCATAATCCTTTCAGTATTCTCATACACTTTCTCTATCTCTTCATCTTCAGCTTGCGACCTTGCCACGTATACCTGAACTATCATTGACGGCGTTGGTTTGCTGTCGATTCTGACAAGAACAATCCTATCACTGAACTACATCTACATCTACATCCATACTCCGCAAGCCATCTGACGGTGTGTGGCGGAGGACACATTACGTGCCACTGTCATTACCTCCCTTTCCTGTTCCAGTCGCGTATGATTCGCGGGGAGAACGACTGCCGAAAAGCCTCAGTGCGCGCTCGAATCTCTCTAATTTCACTGAAACACCCTCTCTGTCCTACCTTCCTATTTACATCGAATCCTACACCCGTTATACCATTTTCTGCTACTGCTGATGTTACTCTATACTCCGTTGTCCATAAATCCTTGTTTTATTTACATTTAACTTCACTGACTCCTACTATACCTACATTGAGCCTTTGCATTTTCCTTTTCAGAATATCTAACTTCCCTACTACATTCAAGCTTCTGACATTCCACGCCTCGACTCACAGAACGTTATCCTTGCACTAATTATTCAATCTTTTACTCGTGGTCGCCCCCCCCCCTCCCCTTGGCAGTCCCTCCCGGATATTCGAATGAGGGACAATTCCGGAATCTTTCACCGATGGAGAGATCATCATGAGACCTTTCAATTACAGGCCACTTCTCCTGTCGATGCACGTTATGTATCTTTAATGCAGTAGTTATCATTGCTTCCGCATTCTCATGCAGTTGATCACTGTTGTTTCTTCCAGATTTAGGGGCAGTTTTCCACCACATGGACAAGAGAACGCTCTGGAACTCTTTGCACTCCCCCGCACTCTTTGGCAAGCCCGTTGCCGGAAGTCTTCAGCGGCCAAATGCTGATTATTAATCAAAATTCAGGCGGTGGCGGATTTCGAACGCTTGATTACTATTCAAAGACGCTGCCCCTAGAAGTCAAAAGATGATTTCCAGCCTTACAGAACACTGTGGCAAAGTAACGACGAGAGTTGAAAGTTTTTGCCGGAACGGGACCCGTACTCGAGTGCTGCGCTGCTGTAGAACGGTTGCGACAACCGTTCTTTGCTAGTGTAATAGGTTGAGCTCAGAGTGGGCAAGGGTCGTTCTTAGAGACCTGGGCACTTTGTCCCCGTCTCGTGACAGGATAAGGGAGAGGCAGCGGGAACAACACATTTTACTTTTATTTATTGTTTTTATTTAACTTATATATCCCAGGAAAGAACTCACATCTGAAAAAAAATCAAAGAAATGAAGGATCGAAGTGCATCCTCATTACTTGACTGGGAGAAACTGTCCAAACACGGGACTCCCCACCGCTCCGGGCCATCCTGCCCAGAGAGTTCGCAAACTACATTTTATGTTGAACGTGACGTCGGAAGAGCTCATGTTGTTCCAGTAGAGGTCACGGTGAGCGAGAGCGCTTAGTGCGATGTGTGTCCTACAATCCAGCGGTTTGCCGACGTTTTCTGTGAAAGGAAAGAGACCGCGTACGGGAAGTGTTGTGGCGTAGCAAGACAGCCACGCCACTCGGAAGTAGCCGAAATGCACGCGTTACACACGCCGGCTGGCGTGAGGTCTGAAACAGGATACTTAATGAATGCTATAAGGAAAAGTACGTAGCTTCGGTTATACTTAACTTTAATCCATCATTTGTATACAGCATTCTTGATGATACAAGTGAGACTCTCTCCAGAAATGGTTAATGGCGCCTTGCTAGGTCGTAGCCATGGACTTAGCTGAAGGCTATTCTAACTATCTCTCGGCACATGAGAGAAAGGCTTCGTCAGTGTAGTCGCTAGCAACGTCGTCGTACAACTGGGGTGAGTGCTAGTACGTCTCTCTAGGCCTGCCATGTGGTGGCGCTTGGTCTGCAATTACTGACAGTGGCGACACGCGGGTCCGACATGTACTAATGGACCGCGGCCGATTTAAAGCTACCACCTAGCAAGTGTGGTGTCTGGCGGTGACACCACAGGAAGAATAAAGCGTCCGTCGTAATGGCCGAGTCGTTGGTGCGTTGGAGGAGTGCGACGATGCTTTGCGTCAGTCGCCAAACATTCTTCGCCTCACCGCACTGCAGACCATGTTCTTCGGTGTCCTGCATGACAAACAGAAAGCAGAGTGGGGAATCGACCATGCAAATGTCGCACAGCGGTCGGCGTGTGTCTGTCTTGCGGCTGATAAACGTATCCCCCGGGTGGAAATCGATCTTGCCTCCGTAGTGAAGGGAGGCGCACGGACAACTTGCCAGATGTGTCGCCAGTTCCCCGTCTGGTATGTAAGTTGGACAACATTGCTGCCATGCCGACGCCTCAAGTATCGATATATCCCTGGGGTGGCGGGCATCCTCTTGGAACGTATTTGTAACTGAACATAACTGAAACCAGCAAAACATCACGCGACATTCGGCAAAAGGAAGACGGTATTGTGCCCAGCGCCCCTGGCGGTTCAAAGGACGGGAGATGAAGAACGCCCAGGATCACCGGCGTGACGGCGTGCTGACGTCGGTTCCAGGTCCGTACCGCCCACCTGCAGGTACAGAGTGACAGCTTTGTTACGCTCATTCGTGAGATTAATTCCTCCAGAATAGTGTGGGAGGGTCAGAGTCCCATATTCCAACTTCCCTTGCTTGACATAGTATTCAAAGGCCGTCATTAACATGTCACCAGTACCGTGTGGCACTGACAATACCTGTGCCAGGTGTGGTTGTCGTGAGGCAAGATGGTCATTAGTGTATTCCACCCTTTGGAGCAGGTCGTGTGTTCAGAGCGAATTGTTGCGTATGTGCAGTCTGGCCCGGAAGTTCTGGAGCAGTCGCCGGTAGTTCGACGCCACTGATTGTTGTAGCGATTAGGGGGAAAAACCCTTAAGTGTCGCGTGATATCCACCGTCGTAAACGGAGAGAGCACGGCGTCTATCCACCGTTCGATGTGCATAATCTTGGTTTCATTCACTCTGACCCCACTACCCGCCGCCTCGCAGTATGCAGTAAGAAAGGCAACCATGTGACGTACTTCGTTCTCCGATCGGACGACTATCAGCAAGTCATGGACAGATGAGAGGCACACGAAGGAATTCGCACGGAGGACAGCTGCAAGAATCTGTCGAAGTGTCTCTTGGCCATACGGGGAATATCTGTCCGAACGACATTCGCAAATTCCCGCTCGCCGCACCGCAACTATTCCCGCAAGGTCGCAGAAAGTCGTCAGGTACGACACAGTAACTTAGTTGTAGAAACGATTGGTATTGTAGTTGTAAATTGTCGTAGCTGTGTTGGGAAAGAACCAGAGCTCCAAACCCCAATAGAAAGCACTGAAGCTCAAATAGTTGTAGGTACAGAGAGCTGGCTGAAGCCGGAAATAAGTTCAGCCAAAATTTTTTCAAACGATCTAACAGTGTTCATAAAGGATAGATTAAATATAGTTGGTGGTGGGGTATTTATTGCTGTCAGAGGTAGTTTGCTTTGTAGCGAAATTGAAGTAGATAGTTCATGTGAAATAGTACGGGTAGAGGTTACACCTGACAATCGGCGTAAAGTAATCGTTTTACCGACCCCCCGACTTAGATGACGTAGTTGCTGAACAGTTCAAAGAAAACTTGAGTCTCATTTCAAATAAGTACCCCGCTCATACAATTATAGTCGGTGGTGGCTTCAATCTATCGTCGATATGTTGGAAAAATTATACGTTTAAAGCTAGCGGCAGGCATAAAACATCATCCGAATTTGTACTGAATGCTTTCTCAGAAAATTATTTTGAACAATTAGTTCATGAGCCCACTCGAAGCGTAAATGGTTTCGAAAGCATACTTGACCTTTTAGCAACAAATAATCCTGGACAAATAGTGAGTGTTGTGACGAATACAGGGATTAGCGACCACAAGGCAGTTGATGCTAGGCTGAAACCGTAACACCTACAACCACAAAAAAGAAACACAGACTATATCTATTTTAAAAAAGGTTGATAAAAATGCTATTAATTCCTTTTTAAGACACAGTCTTCACTCCTTCCGATATGATCATGTAAGTATAGAAAAGTTGTGGAATGTTTTGAACGAGATAGTATCAACAGCAGTTGAGAGATATATACCACATAAATTAAAAAGTGATGGTACTTATCCCCCATGCTACACAAGGCGGGCCAGACCGCTGTTGCAGAAGCAACGAAAAAGGCATGTCAAATTTAAAAGAACGCAAAATCCCCAAGATTAGCAAAGTTTTAGAGAAGTTCGAAATATGGCGCGTACTTCAATGCGAGATGCTCTTAATAATTTCCGCAACGAAATTCTGTCTCGAAATCTGGCAGAAAGCCCAAAGAGATTCTGATCATACGTAAAACACACCAGTGGCTAGACACAATCAATACCATGACTGCGCGATAATAACGGTGAAGTCACTGATGACAGTTCCACTAAAGCAGAGTTATTAAACACGGTTTTCCGAAACTGCTTCACCAAAGAAGACGAAGTAAATATTCCTGAATTATAATCAAGAACAACTGCCAAGATGAGAAACATAGAAGTAGACATCCTTGGTGTAACAAAGCAGCTTAATTCACTTAATAAAGGCAAGGTCTCCGGTCCAGATTGTATACCAGTCAAGTTCCTCTCAGAGTATGCCGATAAAATAGCTGCATATTTAGCAGTTATATACAACCACTCGCTCACAGAAAGATACGAACATGTTGTTGTTGTTGTCTTCAGTCCTGAGAGTGGTTCGATGCAGCTCTCCATGCTACTCTATCCTGTGCAAGCTTCTTCATCTCCCAGTACCTACTGCAACCTACATCCTTCTGAATCTGCTTAGTGTATTCATCTCTTGGCCTCCCCCTACGATTTTTACCCTCCACACTGCCTTCCAATACGAAATTGGTGATCCCTTGATGCCTCAGAACATGTCCTACCAACCGATCCCTTCTTCTGGTCAAGTTGTGCCACAAACTTCTCTTCTCCCCAATCCTATTCAATACTTCCTCATTAGTTATGTGATCTACCCATCCTCTCTTCAGCATTCTTCTGTAGCACCACATTTCAAAAGCTTCTATTCTCTTCTTGTCCAAACTATTTACCGTCCATGTTTCACTTCCATACATGGCTACACTCCATACAAATACTTTCTGAAATGACTTCCTGACACTTAAATCTACACTCGATGTTAACAAATTTCTCTTCTTCAGAAACGCTTTCCTTGCCATTGCCAGTCTACATTTTATGTCCTCTCTACTTCGACCATCATCAGTTATTTTGCTCCCCAAATAGCAAAACTCCTTTACTACTTTAAGTGTCTCATTTCCTAATCTAATACCCTCAGCATCACCCGACTTAATTCGACTACATTCCATTATCCTCGTTTTGCTTTTGTTGATGTTCATCTTATATCCTCCTTTCAAGACACCATCCATTCCGTTCAACTGCTCTTCCAAGTCCTTCGCTGTCTCTGACAGAATTACAATGTCATCGGCGAACCTCAAAGTTTTTATTTCTTCTCCATGGATTTTAATACCTACTCCAAATTTTTCTTTTGTTTCCTTTACTGCTTGCTCAATATACAGATTGAATAACATTGGGGAGAGGTTGCAACCCTGTCTCACTCCCTTCCCAACCGCTGCTTCCCTCTCATGCCCCTCGACTCTTATAACTGCCATCTGGTTTCTGTACAAATTGTAAATAGCCTTTCGCTCCCTGTATTTTACCCCTGCCACCTTTGGAATTTGAAAGAGATACGAACATAAAGCCTGGAAAATTGCTCAAGTCACACCAATACCCAAAAAGGCAAATAGGGGTAATCCGCTGAATTACGCACCTATATCAATAACGTCGATTTGCATTAGGGTTTTAGAACATATACTGTATTCTAACATTATGAAGTACCTTGAAGAAAACGATTTATTGACATGTAGTAGCACGGATTCAGAAAATATCGTTCTTGTGAAACACAACTAGCTCTTTATAGTCATGAAGTAATAAGTGCTATCGACAGGGGACGTCAGGTTGATTCCATGTTTTTAGATTTCCAGAGGGTTTTCGACACTGTTCCTCACAAGCGTCTTCTAATCAAACTGCGTGCCTACGGAGTATCGCCTCAGTTGTGTGACTGGATTCGTGATTTCCTGTCAGAAAGGACACAGTTCGTAGTAATAGACGGAAGGTTATGGAGTAAAACAGAAGTAATATCCGGCGTTCTCCAAGGAAGTGTTATAGGCCCTCTATTGTTCCTTACCTATATTAACGACGTAGGAGACAATCTGAGTAGCCGTCTTAGATTGTTTGCAAATGATGCTGTCATTTACCGCCTTGTAAAGTCATCAGATGATCAAAACGACTTGCAAAATTATTTAGGTAAGATATCTGTATGGAGCGAAAAGAGGCAATTGACCCTGAATCAAGAAAAGTGCGAAGTTATTCAAATGAGTACTAAAAGAAATCAGCTAAACTACGATTACGCGACAAGTCACACAAATCTGAGGACTGTAAATTCAACTAAATACTTAATGATTATAATTACAAATAACCACAATTGTAACGATCACATAGATTATATTGTGGGTACAGCAAACCAAAGACTGCGATTCATTGGCAGAACACTTAGAAGGTGCAACAGGTATACCAAGGAGACTGCTTACACTACGCTTGTCCGCCCTGTTCTGGAGTACTGCTGTGTGGTGTGGGACCCGCATCAGGTGGGACTGACGGATGACATCGAAAAAGTACGAAGAAGGGCAGCTCGTTTTGTATTATCGCGAAATAGGGGAGATAGTGTCACAGATATGATAGGTGAACTGTAGTGGCAATCATTAAAACAAAGGCGTTTTTCGTTGCGGCGGGATCTTCTCATGAATTTTCAATCACTGAATTTCTCCACCGATTGCGTAAACATTCTGTAGGCACCCACCTATAAAGGGAGAAATGATCATCACGATAAAATAAGAGAAATCAGGGCTCGCACGGAAAAATTTAAGTGCTCGTTTTTCCCTCGTATCGTTCGAGTGTGGAAGGGTAGAGAGACAGCATGAATGTGGTTTATTGAACCCTCTGCCAGGCACTTTATTGTGAATAGCAGAGTAATCACGTAGATGTAGATGTAGATGTGTGGCTGGAAGACATTATTTCATCCCTATCTCATTCTCATCCCCTTTCCTTTCCATTCCTTTCGCCCCAGTTATTCTTGTACAAATCACTAATGTATATTTTCAGCTGTGTGGCAAGTCACGTGCTGAAATGTGGGCAACTGGACGCCAAACAGTCTATACCGATATACTTTGTCCACAGTGCAGTTAATACCGAGAAAAACTGATTACTCTAACTGAAAGTTTACATATTTTGTTCCTTTTGTAACTATGTTTAACTAGCAAGTGCTTGAGTTGTAGGAGTTGTAAGAATGACTAAACGTGAGTAACGAATATTATCGTAGTAAGTGATTTGTGATGGGAATCGTATTTAACATCAGTGATGGAAGTATCATACAAATAACGTAATGGAAGACGTTCACCTGGTAAAGTTGTCTTTCGCGTGCTCTCGTCATTAACACTAGTTCACTAACACCACTGTAACTATCAGTCCATTGCTATTACAGCTACTGTTTATTACAGGACAAAGCGCCTCTCAATCTCCGTAGATAAGCTGACCGCCTCGTTCATTAGCTGGTTAACTCAAATGTTTGCGCTTCCTTGGTTTTTCATTACAGAACAGAAGAACATAAAGAGGAACGAAGGACCATCTGAGGGGAACTGATTTCGAGTTACAAGGCAGATAGAAAGAATTCTTTGTCCAACATTGTCACGGGCAATGAAACATTGCAGCACTTAGATCCGGAGAAGAGACGACAATCCATGGAGTAGCACCACACCGTCTCTCCTTCGAAGAAAAAGTTCAAAGCCACACTAGCAGCCGGTAAAGTCATGGTAACAGTCCCTCACGTTCCAACGATCAGCTCTGAAGTGCACTGTGCTACCCACAGCAACCTGAAGAAACGACTTCAGCATGTTCGACAAAAATGGAAACGAACTTCTCCTTCTCCATAACAACGCAAGTACTCACGCAACTCCGTGAACTAGAGAGGACCTCACAGAATTTCACTGGACTGTTCTGCCTTACCCATTTTACAGCCTTCATCTCGCACCTTCCGACTTCCATGTGATTGTCCCGAAGAAGGATGACTGGGGAATTATTGATGCACCAAGAATTTCGCCTCGACGTTGACCAGTGGACTGGTACCATGTGAGCATATAAGTACTCAAAGTAAGGTGACATATGGCCATCACACTGAACCGAGGTTGTGTTTAAAAAATCCTTCTGTAGCCAAAAATGTGGCGAATTATATGGTGTATTGTAATTCTGAATAAAACCAATCTGCTTTCCGAAAAAAAAAGATGTGTTGCGTTACATACTGAACTCCCATCGTATTATGGTACCAATGACCACAGTGTCTCTACCTAGATACCTAACACCCATTATACACTCCTGGAAATTGAAATACGAACACCGTGAATTCATTGTCCCAGGAAGGGGAAACTTTATTGACACATTCCTGGGGTCAGATACATCACATGATCACACTGATAGAACCACAGGCACATAGACACAGGCAACAGAGCATGCACAATGTCGGCACTAGTACAGTGTATATCCACCTTTCGCAGCAATGCAGGCTGCTATTCTCCCATGGAGACGATCGTAGAGATGCTGGATGTAGTCCTGTGGAACGGCTTGCCATGCCATTTCCACCTGGCGCCTCAGTTATCCCAGCGTTCGTGCTGGACGTGCAGACCGCGTGAGACGACGCTTCATCCAGTCCCAGACATGCTCAATGGGGGACAGATCCGGAGATCTTGCTGGCCAGGGTAGTTGACTTACACCTTCTAGAGCACGTTGGGTGGCACGGGATACATGCGGACGTGCATTGTCCTGATGGAACAGCAAGTTCCCTTGCCGGTCTAGGAATGGTAGAACGATGGGTTCGATGACGGTTTGGATGTACCGTGCACTATTCAGTGTCCCCTCGACGATCACCAGTGGTGTACGGCCAGTGTAGGAGATCGCTCCCCACACCATGATGCCGGGTGTTGGCCCTGTGTGCCTCGGTCGTATGCAGTCCTGATTGTGGCGCTCACCTGCACGGCGCCAAACACGCATACGACCATCATTGGCACCAAGGCAGAAGCGACTCTCATCGCTGAAGACGACACGTCTCCATTCGTCCCTCCATTCACGCCTGTCGCGACACCACTGGAGGCGGGCTGCACGATGTTGGGGCGTGAGTGGAAGACGGCCTAACGGTGTGCGGGACCGTAGCCCAGCTTCATGGAGACGGTTGCGAATGGTCCTCGCCGATACCCCAGGAGCAACAGTGTCCCTAATTTGCTGGGAAGTGGCGGTGCGGTCCCCTACGGCACTGCGTAGGATCCTACGGTGTTGGCGTGCATTCGTGCGTCGCTGTGGTCCGGTCCCAGGTCGACGGGCACGTGCACCTTCCGCCGACCACTGGCGACAACATCGATGTACTGTGGAGACCTCACGCCCCACGTGTTGAGCAATTCGGCGGTACGTCCACCCGGCCTCCCGCATGCCCACTATACGCCCTCGCTCAAAGTCCGTCAACTGCACATACGGTTCACGTCCACGCTGTGGCGGCATGCTACCAGTGTTAAAGACTGCGATGGAGCTCCGTATGACACGGCGAACTGGCTGACACTGACGGCGGCGGTGCACAAATGCTGCGCAGCTAGCGCCATTCGACGGCCAACACCGCGGTTCCTGGTGTGTCCACTGTCCCGTGCGTGTGATCATTGCTTGTACAGCCCTCTCGCAGTGTCCGGAGCAAGTATGGTGGGTCTGAGACACCGGTGTCAATGTGTTCTTTTTTCCATTTCCAGGAGTGTATACAGAATGAACCAAAATTCGATCAAACGGACGCCACAGAATGATTCCTTGCATCCTAAGAGCACAAAAATGTCCATTGCAAAAATATCGGCCTGTGCATGTTGTCGGTAGAAAATAAACATCCAACGGAAATTTGTCAAAACTGTAATCCCATATCTGACAGATATTTGCACTGAATACCAAGTAACTGTGTTGGCTGTTTAGCAGAGAGGATACACATTTGCATTAGAATATACGAGTACATGAGTGCGATCCCAGTTCCAGGAGCAAATTTTTGAGGTTACTGATTTCAGACTGCGTGGTATAGTAAATGGTTTCTTCAACATTATACAGCAACTAAGGCAGGCTCGAACTTAGCTGGTTCAATACTGTATTGTAAAAGGTATTAATGAGCCCCAACCGACTATCTCGGAAACTGGTAGAATGCTAATTTTAATTTCAAAGCACTCCACCTTCAGGCCAAAAGTGGCGCATCGGGACCATCCGACCGCCGTGTCATCCTCAGATGAGGATGCGGATAGGAGGGGCGTGTGGTCAGCACACCGCTCTCCCAGTCGTTATGATGGTTTTCTTTAACCGGATCCGCTATTATTTGGTCGAACAGCTCCTCAATTGGCGTCACGAGGCTGAGTGCACCCCGAATTAATTTCAAAACTAAAACGTAAATATATTTGAATCGTTTCGGTTGGATGTCAGTGAACAGTTACTTGAGTGAAAACTGTCACTCTCTTTATTTACCAGGACGGGCCAGCATGGCAATGACCATCTCACATTTGTGAAATGCCGTGAGTGCCACTAACCCCTGTATTTCAGCGTCTCGTTGAGAAAGGCACTCAAGAAGAGACCTGAATATCCGCTCTCCTGTAATTATCGAAATCATAATCGTATTGAGGTGGCTGTTTGGAAATTTGATGTGAGGAGTTCTTATGGGAGGTGAGGTCATCTGTCCCTAAGCTTATCCACTACTTAATCTAATTTAAAGTAACTTACGCTAAGGACAACACACACACACCCATATCCGAGGGAGGACTCGAACCTCTGACGGGGGGAGCCGCCCGGATCTTGACAAGGCGCCCCAGACCACTCGGGTACCCCGCACGGCGTAGCACTGCCTAGCCACGAATAAATGTAACAGAACCTTCAGTTGTAATTGGGAGACGTTTTTCCCTCTAATAAACAGCATTTACAATAGCAATGGATTGACAGTTATAATGGAGTCGGGCAGCTGATGTTCAAGATGAGAGCACACGAAATGCAGCGGTACGAGGAGAAGTTGTTCCCTTTCGTGCCTTGTGAGATACTTCCATCAGTCTCGTTGAACATGATTCCCCCCAAAAATCACTTACTCACCGCTTGGTAGTTTAACATAGTTACAGACCCGAAAGAAGATGAAACTTTCATTTGTACTAATCAATTTTGCGCTGCCGCACGTAACCAGCCGGTCATCTGAGTAATTAAACCTTGAAGACACAACCGTCAGAAATGTATCAAGCCCCAAGCCAAGCGCCGAAATCTGTTACCCATCATGTTGAGACAGTATAATGACTTGAGTGCACGGTCTTACAGTCGTTCTAACAATGGTTAAAGTTGTAAATGATACTTGTACATACATTCAATGTCACATCGTACTCGTAACGTTACTAGGTGTAATAATTGCGGAATAACCTGTCGCCACTCAGATGCTGTTTCGGACACTTTCAGCAGTATCCGTAAATCGATACTACTCTGATAGTATTATATTACATAAGAACTGTTATGCTTCTCTCAGCAAATGAGATATTTCCTTGAGATAGGAAAGACTTGATGTTTTTCATGTAGTCCTTCCGACGATGTGAACAAATGCAATGGCATCAGAGCCTGGATACATGGGGAGCAATGAACCCATTGGCGAACGTTATTTAATTTAACCTTTTCGTACAATATCTGGAGTCGTATCTTTCTTAAATTAAACTTGTTTTTTTTTTTTTTAGTGTCAACAACGACATTTAATAATGGTGAACTGGCTGTCAAATTGCTGACTTATGATGGAGCTTCAAACAGAAGCGACACTGATCTACAAAAGTTATGATAGAAGTAAAATACCGTATTATTTTATTTGAAAAATAAAAAAAATTAAAGCTATTTTCTTACCTGCACCCAGGTAGTTAGTAAGCTTTTGATAATACGATGTTTGCTACTTTATGATCGATATTCGTGAAAGTGTAAAGAGATTCTACATCCACATCTACATCTACATCTACATTGATACTCTGCAAATGACACTTAAGTGCCTGGCAGGGGGTTCATTGAACCACCTTCACAATTCTCTGTTGTTCCAATCTCGTATAGCGCGCGGAAAGAACGAACGCTTATCTTTCTCTACGAGTTCTGACTTCCCTTATTTTATCCTGGTGATCGGTTCTCCCTATTTATGTCGGTGTCAACAGAGTATTTTCACATTCGTAGGAGAAAGTTCGTGATTGTAATTTCGTGAGAAGATTCCGTCGCAACGAAAAACGCGTTTCTTTTAATGATGTCCAGCCCAAATCCTGTAGCATTTTTGTGACACTCTCTCCCATATTTCGCGATAATACAAAACGTACTGCTCTTCTTTGAACTTTTTCGATGTACTCCATCAGCCCTATCTGGGAAGGATCCCACATCGTGCAACAGTACTCTAAAAGAGTACGGACATTTTCCATGTGTCCCGCCAATAAAACGCAGTGTTTGGTTATTCTTCCCCACAACATTTTCTATGTATTCCTTCCAATGTAACTTATTAGTAATTGTAATTCCTAGGTATTTAATTGAACTTACGGCCTTTAGACTTGACTGATTTACTGTGTAACCCAAGTTTAATGGATTCTTTTTAGCAATGATGTGCATGATCTCACACTTTTCGTTATTTATTGTGAACTCCCAATTTTTTCACTGTTGAGGTAGCTCTTCTAAATCGTTTCACAATTTGTTTTGATCTTCTAATGACTTTAGAGGTCGATAAACGACAGTGTCACTTGCAAACAACCTTAGACGTCTGCTCATATCGTCTCCCAAATCGTTTATATACACACATCAAAAAAAGTTTTACATCATCTCGGTTCCGATAGTTCCGGAACCGGTACAGAAAATTGGAATAGAAATCAACATAAATAACATTTCCAGCCTTTCTATTTCTCATGAAAAGCACACATAGCATGTTGTGCCACCATACAGACCTTTAGTGGTCCACATTGGTGTACACACCGGTACCTCTAATATCCAGTAGCACGTCCTGTTGCAGTGATGCATGACTGTATTCCTCGTGGCATAGTGTTCAAAAGTTCATCAAGGTCCAGATTGTCCTGCTCTTCAACGGGCATTCGGCGTAGATCCCTGAGAGTCGTTGGTGGGTCGCGTCGTCCATAAACAGCCCTTTTCCGTTAATCCCAGGCATGTTCGATAGGGTTCATTTCTGCAGAACATGCTGGCCACTCTAGTCGAGTGATGTCGATATCCTGAAGGAAGTTATTGACAAGATGTGCACGTTGGGGGCGTGAATTTTGTTCCACGAAGACGAATGCCTCGCCAGTATGCTGCCGATATGGTTACACTATGGGTCGGAGGATGGCATTCACGTATCGTACAGCCGTTATGGAATCTTCCATGACCACCAGCAGCGTATGTCTGCCCCACATAATGCAGCCCCTAAACGTCAGGAAACCTCCACCTTCCTGCTTTCACTGGATTGTGTGTCTAAGGCGTTCAGCCTGACCGGGTTGCCTCCAAACACAAGGATTGTCTGAAGGCATCGGCGACACTCATCATCGAAGAGAATCTAATGCCAATCCTAAGCTGTCTATTCGGCATGTTGTTGGGCCCATCTGTAGCGCGCTACATGGTGTCGTGGTTACAAAGATGGACCTCGCCATGGACGTCGGGAGTGAAGTTGCGCATCATGCAGCCTATTGTGCACAGTTTGAGTCGTAACACGACGTCCTGTGGCTGCACGAAAAGCATTATTGAACATGATGGCGTTCCTGTCAGGGTTCCTAATCCGTAGGCAGTAGTCTTCTTCTGCAGTAGTAGCCGTTGGGCATCCTGAGCGAGGCATGTCATCGACAGTTCCTGTCTCTCTGTAACTCCTGCATATCGGAACAACATCGCTATGGCTCACTCCGAGACGCCTGGAAACCTCCCTTGTTGAGAGCCCTTCCTGCACAATGTAACAGTGCGGAGGCGATCGAACCGCGGTATTGACCGTCTGGGCATCATTGGACTGCAGACAACACGAGCCGTGTACCTCCTTCCTGATCGAATGATTGGAACTGATCGGCTGTGGGACCGCCTCCGTCTAATAGGTGCAGCTCATGCATGGTTGTTTAAATCTTTGGGTGGGTTTAGTGACAGTCATAACTGAGTCGAAATTCCGTAAGAGTGCAATTTCACTCCATGTCGCTTGTGTGGTACAGTGTGAAAAGCCTTCCTGAAATCCAGTCATCCGAAATAAATCTGAAATCCCTTGTCAGTAGCGCTCAACTCTTAATACGAATAAAGAACTAGTTGTGTTTCAGAACAACGATGTTTTATAAATCCATGTTGATTGTGTGTCAATAGACCTTTTTATTCGATGTAACTTTCGAACAGAATAAATGTTCCAAACTCCTGCTGCATCTCGACGTTAATAATATTGGCCTGTTATTTAGTGGATTATTCCTACTACCTTTCTCGAATATTGGTGTGACCTGTGCAACTTTCCAGGATTCGGGTATGGATCTTTCGTCGATGGAGCTGATTAATCAGCATACTCTGAAAGGAACTGAATTGGTATGCATTCTGGACCCGAAGACTTGCTTTTATTAAGTGAATTAAGTTGTTTCACCACTCCGAGGATATTTACTTCTACGTTACTAATGTTGGCAGCTGTTCTCGATTCGAATCCTGGAATATTTACTTCGTCTTCTTTTGTGAAGGCGTTTCGGAATGCTGTACCTCTGCTTTGGCAGCACTGTCTTTGATAGTATCTCTATTGCTATCGCCTAGAGAAGGCATTGATTGTTTCTACCCGCTAACATACTTCACATACGACCAGAATATCTTTGGATTTTCTGCCAGGTTTCGAGACAAAGTTTCGTTATGGAAACTATTATAAGTTTCACCCACTAAAGTCAGCTCTAAATTTCGAGCTTCAGTAAAAGATCGCCAATCCTGGGGATTTTGCGTCTGTTTAAATTTGCCTTGTTTCTTTCGTTGTTCCTGCAACAGTCTTCTGCCTCGTTTCGTGTACCAAGGGGGATCAGCTACGTCGTTTGTTTCTTTATTTGGTATAAATCTTTCAATTGCTGCCGGTACTATTTCTTTGAACTCAAGCCACATTTGGTCTATATTTATATTATTAATTATAAAGGGGTGGAGATTGTCTCTTAGGAAGGCGTCAAGAGAATTTTTATCTGTTTCTTTGAGTAGGTATACTTTTCGTTTCTGTTTGGTGGATTTGGGGGTTACAATATTCAATCTCGCTGCGACAACAAGGTGTGAACTAATCCCCTTATGCATTTTGATGCGTCTCTTCCGCGTATGTAAAAGGATCTAACCAGAAAAGTAAACATCACACTGTATCTGGAATCCAACGAAGCGACGCAGTTACGGTTCCTCAGCTGCCCGCTGTTTGAACTTTCGTCCTCTGTCTCCCTCTTCGACTGGAGCAAGCTGGAGGCACTGACTGAAATGGGGCGTAAGCTCTGTCTCCTAAATCACCGGTCCGTGCCCATCACGTCAGTACCCACTAGAGAAGCAAGTTTACCTTCTCGCATCTAATACCATCTTTCGCTCTGATTATGTTTGTTCTGCCTCTCGGCAGGTAATCCTGGAGATATGTAAACAGTGGGGAACCATTTTGATTCCTGACCGGTTGTTCGTCGCACCCAGCTCAAGCGGATTTGTAGGAACTTCGTTCTGGACTTACACGTCTCATTCGAGGTCGTCCCACGTGCGCTCAGTACAAGTGCCGTCATGTTACCTAGAGAGCCTACTTACCATCAAAACAGTTAACAATACTCGTAACAGTTCCCTGACTGCTGCCTCACAGCTGTCTTATAGTCTGACTTCGGCTGCTACCGACG
Source organism: Schistocerca cancellata (assembly GCF_023864275.1). Lineage (NCBI taxonomy): Eukaryota > Metazoa > Arthropoda > Insecta > Orthoptera > Acrididae > Schistocerca > Schistocerca cancellata. The sequence goes on along the minus strand of NC_064626.1, from coordinate 58,874,361 downwards.
TACTAGCATACCATGGTTCATGAGTACGGGAGAATTAATTCAATGCTTCGGGTGCCCGGTAGCAGTTCATATAGCCTGTATTGACAAACTTCTTGCGATGTGCCGTTTGTTAAGTAGAGGTTCACACGTGGGGCAGAAAGCTGGAAGGAGTACATAGAGGGTCTATACAAGGGCGATGTACTTGAGGACAATATTATGGAACTGGAAGAGAATTTAGATGAATATGAATTGGGAGATATGATAACGCGTGAAGTGTTTGACAGAGCATTGAGAGAAGTAAGTCGAAACAAGGCCCCGGGAGTAGACAACATTCCATTAGATCTACTGACAGTCTTGGGAGAGCTAGTCCTGACAAAACTCTACCATCTGGTGAGCAAGATGTATGAGACAGGCGAAATAACCTCAGACTTCAAGAAGAATATAATAATTCCAATCCCGAAGAAAGATAATGTTGACAGATGTGAAAATTACCGAACTGTCAGTTTAATAAGTCACGGCTGAAAAATACTAACGCAAATTCTTTACAGACGAATGGAAAAACTGGTAGAAGCCGACCTCAGGGAAGATCAGTTTGGATTCAGTGGAAATCTTGTAACACGTGAGGCAACACTGACCCTACGACTTATCTTAGAAGATAGATAAGGAAAGGAAGGAAAACCTACGTTTCTAGCGTTTGTAGTCTTAGAGAAAGCTTTTGACAATGTTGACTGGAATACTCTCTTTTAAATTCTGAAGGTGGCAAGGGTAAAATACAGGGAGCGAAAGGCTATTTACAATTCGTACAGAAACCAGATGACAGTTAAAAGAGTAGGGGGACTTGAAAGGGAAGCAGTGGTTGGGAAGGGAGTGAGACATGTTTGTAGCCTTTCCCCGATGTTATTCAATCTGTACATTGAGCAAGCAGGAAAGGAAACAAAAGAAAAATTCGGAGTAGGTATTAAAATCCATGGAGAAGAAATAAAAGCTTTCAGGTTCGCTGATGACATTGTAATTCTGTCAGAGACATCAAAGGACTTGGAAGAGCAGTTGAACGGAATGAACAGTGTCTTGAAAGGAGGATATAAGATGAACATCAACAAAGGCAAAGGGAGGATAATGAAATGTAGTCGAATCAAGTCGGGTGACGCTGAGAAAATTAGAGTAGGAAATGAGACACTTAAAGTGGTAAAGTAATTTTGCTATTTGGGGAGGAAAATAACTGATGATGGTCGAAGTAGGGAGGATATAAAGTGTAGACTGGCAACGGCAAGGAATGCCTTTCTGAAGAAGAGGAATTTGTTAACATCGAGTACAGATTTATGTGTCAGGAAGTCATTTCTGAAAGTATTTGTATGATGTGTAGCCATGTATGGAAGTGAAACATGGTCGATAAATAGTTTGGACAAGAAGAGAATAGAAGATTTCGAAATGTGATGCTACAGAAGCATACTGAAAATTTGATGGGTAGATTACATAACTAATGTGGAGGTATTGAATAGAATTTTGGAGAAGAGGAGTTTGTGGCACAACTTGACAAAAAGAAGGGACCGGTTAGTAGGACATGTTCTGAGGCATCAAGGGATCACAAATTTAGCATTGGAAGGCAGAGTGGAGGGTAAAAATCGTAGAGGGAGACCAAGAGATGAATACACTAAGCAGATTCAGAAGGATGTAGGTTGCAGTAGGTACTGGGAGATGAAGAAGCTTGCGCAGGATAGAGTAGCATGGAGAGCTGCATCAGACCAGTCTCTGTACTGAAGACCACAACAACAACAACAACAACAACAACAACTAGCTGAATAGCACTCCATCTCCACCTACACCTATACTCTGCAAGCCACCTTACGGTACGTGACAGCAGGAACAGAACGACTGGTGGTAAGCCTCCCTGTCAGCTCATATACCTCTTTTTTTAAGGCCATAGCCTTTTGTCGAAGTACAGGTAGCAGCAAGCAATATAGTGGTTGACTCTTCTAGGAAAGTACACTCTCATAATTTTGGAGTAAGCCGCACCATGATGCAAAACATCACGTCTTTCATGTGGCCCCTCCTCAAGCCTCATCCCTTTTTCCTATGACATCATTTGATAGGAGGCTACCCAGTTGTATATATATTGCCACTATTTGTGTCCCAATGCCATTTGCCATCCACCACGTGACACGCTGCGTGAGCCCTATCACGATATGGAGAACTCCGATGTGTTCTGGCATTTTCTGTTGTGTTGCAGTCACGTAAACGAAAGAGAAAAACCATGTGTACAAAACATATAGGATTTCTGAAACATTTTAAGGCGCCAGCACTGTTGCACATCAATTTTATTCGAAAATTTTCCGTGGATATTGTAATGTAAAATTTTGACGACCACAAGTCTACATGTGCTGCACTAGTGACAAGCTCTGAGTAAAAATCAAAAATCTATCTCCCAACGACGCTGCTAGAAGTGCAGGAAGAACTGAAATATTGTGTACAAGAGTCGCTGTTCAGGAAATTGCATGTAGATGCAGAGAAAACTGAAACACATATATCACTGCAGGCGTCTCGTTTAACTTCATTCATAACCCGCACAAGACATGACCTTTGTCATTAACAGAGCAGCAATGGAAAGCCATGATTGTTCACGTCTATTTGATTATATAAGTGAAAACGTTAGATAACGCTTTAAATACCTTCACTTCGTCTCCGATTATTGTGAAGTCGAGAATAAAATCCATGTTATGTTTAGGTGTTGTTTAATGCTTGTGACACACGGAAGAGTTCAGTTCATCACACATTACTTTCGAACAAGATGCCACTTTACCTTCTGTGTGATAGAGATTTCCGCATGGTAAAAAGAAAAATTAGAAAGGTAGATAGGATACACGTACTGAAAAAATATGCATAATTAATAACAGAGCAAAAATACGAATCTTGGAGAGTAAATACAAAAAAAAAAAAAAAACACAAGACGTACTAAATATGAAGGAATGGTGGCCAAATTTCTGCCAAAAGAATGCCATTTCTATCTAAACTCAAGGAAGCGCTACACAACGAAAGAACGAACGGTATTTTCATGTAACACAATTCACGCAGTATTGCTGTTCACATGAACTTCTTGGTGTTCCTAAAAGTTAGGCCATTTCTTGAGCAGAAAAGCGCATATTCTGACCGTCTGATACATCTGTAAGTAAGTCTCGCCAAGAGCATGTTCCTATAAATTAGAAGAAAATGCATGCCCAAATGTGTTTCAACCATTCCTACCAAAACAAAAAACCGTCCAGAACGTCTACTCTGACGTACACAGTTGGTGAACATGTGTGAAAGAACTAACTATGTGTGGAGTATAATACCAAAGAGAATGGTAAATAGGCATAATTTGTTTGATTTTTGTCTGTATTAGCAATGAAGTATTGGTTAATTAATGATGATGCTTATTTAGTACAAAATATTAAGAAGCCCACGTGTTTACTACACAAATTCAAGAAAATGTGTCAATATCGTCTACAGTGCATTGGGGTTCTTGCCACGATATTAAATTTAGCAAAAAATTAAAAGTAGAACGGAATTCCAGGATAACTTTAAGTCCTGGAATGATTTTTGTGCCTCCTGAAAACTTTAGTTTCTGGCACGTGTGAGCTTTCTCAACATTCCCAGTCATATTTTCTTATTCCGTTTGTAAAAGACGTCAGACGTTTCTTATGCGATGCAGTCTTTATATGAAATCGCTAAAATTACCCTGGAAAATCTCTTTGAGGTATCGAAGGCAAACGTTTCGGGGATCAACTCTGCCTGGTGATTACAAGAACCCACAGATCTTTATTTTGCAAGAGTTAGAAACTGCGAATTAGTCGTCGATTAACCACTTTCCTCAGCAGCTCTACTGCAAAAGACTGCCAATAACGTTTTTGACCCACCTTTGAGGTTTTTCACACTGCGTCTTTGGTCGTAGTAATTTATAATAGCGTGACTAAACAGTGGCTATTTGTTTGCGACAAAGAAAGTGCGTAGTCACATTCCTCTACTGGAGCAGTTTCCTGATGGACTTGAGTATTTGCTTGAAACACAAAAAAATTCACTCACGTGTGTCCTTAGCAATGTCAATATCTTGTTAACGGCAAAGAAACTTAAGAAAATCGTAAGAACAAAGTCTGCCACATTACTTCACTCTAACAGCTATTCAAGCATTAATAAAAGACGTTTAATTAAAACCGGAAAAACTCCTAACAGCCAAGATCGCTAGTAAATTACTTATCTAGATCAACGGTCTCAGTAAGACTATGTTACCATTTTCGAATCTGCTAGAACAGAACCAGATTGACAGGGTAATAATTTTACAAAAGGTGTAATGAAATACGTTTGGCATGTCCATAAATGTGTATAAGTTACGTACCTTCAGCCTTACAATTAATACAGTCTCCGCCATGTGCGCTTTATATCGTGTCATATCACAATTTTTGTGAAAGGGTCATAATGAAAACAACTCATAAATAAGACAACTGTACATACAAGACACAATATTAATGCGCCGACAGCCAATTGTGTGTACCACAGATAAATACAGACCTACGACGTCAAGTTAACACAACTCTAAATCGTAAGCTCAACAAATGGCGATGCAGTAGTACAATTTACACGCTGATTTTACGTAAGGCAGGACATAGCTATACAATACTAAGAACTGTTTTAGAATTAATCAAAGAAGCAGCACAGTAACAAGAATTCGGTAAAATAATATTTAAAAATTCTTTAAACATAGTCGTCATCATTTTTCGGGGCCGACCCCAATCAGGGACTTCAGTGGTACTGACGTTACAATTTTATAAACTACTCGTATTAGTATGCAAAAGGATACTCTTAAAACTGTATTAATGACAATTAACTGGTGTACAACAGTTCTGTAACGCAATATAGTAATCATTCAATCTAATATTGTTCTCGTACGGTGTAGCGTACATCGAAATACACTTATTATCTTCAAGGTTTTAGGCGCAACTGAATAATTAGAGGTAACTCTTTTAACTACTCAAACTGCATTCATGATGGCATTATGTACTTAAGTATTTTGCTACATTGATATCCAAGTACCGTTTACCGTGTTACTCGTTGTCTAGGGCGTTGGGCGAGACACCAATGAGAGCGTTAACTACATATATTAACATCATGGAGACAGTGAAGATTATAATAGGTTGATAAGATCATTCCAGTAAAATAATCTTTGGAATGTACATTAATTTCGCTTCATATAACATTTGTTATCCAAGTTTAGGTATATCACGATGTGTCGTTCGATGTCCAGGTTACTTACGTTTGTCTATAGCTAAACACCGAGTGGATTTTGATTAAAAAATGTATTTTCTGATACCAAAGGTACGAGATATGAATGAACGTCATTATGTTACCAAATTAGTAGGTCATACTATGCACGGTAGTTTTACTACCAGGCTTAAATTGTCACCTTCCATATAGTTATAACATGTGAAAACAACTATATTGTCTGTGCAAGCAGTGGCGAATAATGCTCCAGATCCGTAAGTGATCTAAGTAGTTTTATGGTTTTAGACAACGCACATTTCTTGGAGGAAATGTATCTTTTTATCACATAATAATGATTATGATGTTGTTAAGCCTGTTGTAAGAGTTCTCTTTAATTTAGGAATAATTCGTAAAATTGTCTCGTCAATACCACTGAAGTCCCTGGTCGGACTCGGCATCGGAAAAGAATGACGACTATGTTGAAAGCCTTTTTAATTATTATTTTAACAAATTCTTATTATTGTACTCCCTTTTTAATTAATATGCTAACAGTTCTTAGTACAGTTTAAATGCTCCTTACCTGACGTAAAACAGAACTGTAAATTGTGCTACTGCAGTGCCATTTGGAGAGTGTACGATGTAGTATTTAGTTGACATCATAGCCTATATGTGGCACCGGCAATTCACGCATTAATCTTATATTTTGCAAATACTTTTATTTGAATAATAACATGAAGACATTCAGTGTGTTTCACGATCCTTATACATTTGTGATATGTTGCGATATAAAGCGGGGATGGCGGACATTGTATGAATTGTAAAGCTGAAGGTATATATACGTATGGACATGCTAGCTTTATTTCATTAAACCTTTTGTAAAATTCTTACCTTGTGAATCTGGTTCTGTCCTTGAAGATTTGAAGATGGTAGCGTAATCTTCCGGAATTAAGTATACTACAGATCGCCTCCATTTTGGAGGTGTCAGGAATATGAAGGAGGTGTATTTCATTTCCACACAGAAGCTGATGTGATAATCCGAGGCCTGTAAAAATTCTACAATCAGTATTCCCATCGAATAGATTATGACCTAGCAGGTATCATAGGTGAAGAATTGCCTTCTGCCTAAGCGTGGGTAGGAGACCAAAATAATTACTGACCGAAAATACAGCCATCATTGTAGCTTATACATCTCAGACTTGGTTCTGTAACGACCTCAAACGGCGCAACTTTACAAGTATGCGGCGATACTAAGCAGGATCAGCCTTCCGCTGCAATATTAGTGATTTTAAACACTTTTAAATAATTTCGCTTCGTATTTTTATTATTTATTTATTTATTTCTTTATACTCTCTTTCAAATTCTAAAGGTGGCAGGGGTAAAATACAGGGAGCGAAGGGCTATTTACAATTTGTACAGAAACCAGATGGCAGTTACAAGAGTCGAGGGACATGAAAGGGAAGCAGTGGTTGGGAAGGGAGTAAGACAGGGTTGTAGCCTCTCCCCGATGTTATTCAATCTGTATATTGAGCAAGCAGTAAAGGAAACAAAAGAAAAATTCGGTGTAGGTATTAAAATCCATGGAGAAGAAATAAAAACTTTGATGTTCGCCGATGACATTGTAATTCTGTCAGAGACAGCTAAGGACTTGGTAGAGCAGTTGAACGGAATGGATGGTGACTTGAAGGGAGGATATAAGATGAACATCAACAAAAGCAAAACGAGGATAATGGAATGTAGTCGAATTAAGTCGGGTGATGTTGAGGGTATTAGATTAGGAAATGAGACACTTAAAGTAGTAAAGGAGTTTTGCTATTTGGGGAGCAAAATAACTGATGATGGTCGAAGTATAGAGGATATAAAATGTAGACTGGCAATGGCAAGGAAAGCGTTTCGGAAGAAGAGAAATTTGTTAACATCGAGTATAGATTTAAGTGTCAGGAAGTCATTTCTGAAAGTATTTGTAGGGAGTGTAGCCATGTATGGAAGTGAAACATGGACGGTAAATAGTTTGGACAAGAAGAGAATAGAAGCTTTCGAAATATGGTGCTACAGAAGAATGCTGAAGAGTAGATGGGTAGATTACATAAGTAATGAGGAAGTATTGAATAGGATTGGGGAGAAGAGAATTTTGCGGCACAACTTGACCAGAAGAAGGGATCAGTTGGTAGGACATGTTCTGAGGCATCAAGGGATCACCAAGTTAGTATTGGAGGGCAGCGTGGAGGGTAAAAATCGTAGGGGGAGACCAAGAGATGAATATACTAAGCAGATTCAGAAGGATGTAGGTTGCAGTAGGTTCTGGGAGATGAAGAAGCTTGCACAGGATAGAGTAGCGTGGAGAGCTGCATCAAACCAGTCTCGGGACTGAAGACCACAACAACAACAACAACAACAACATTTATGTTTTATCTGAAGACTCTTGCAAACAAATATATCACTCTCTGACAATCTGATTGTAGCATTAGACGAAGGCATCTGTGTGTTCCATTGCTAAGCTATACATTGTTACTGAGAAGACGCACTTATCGTCCTTCAAATGCACAAGTTGACTGTTGAAAAGTTTTATTAATTTCTTACAAATACGATGGATACGACCTAAATGGAATTCTGTAATTCTAAAGTTTTAACACCGTTTAAGGGCAGAGGCTGACTCGATCTTCACACCAAGAAGGAAACGACGACGAGGAGACAATGGATAGAACTGTAATTAGTTTCTATCATAGACCGACTGGCCTTATACAGAATAGGACACCAGAGCTGCCAGCAACGAGGAGCTAGGGAGGCTCTTTGATCTAAATGGTTATGTCTGCGTAATCTCTTACTCCAGCTAAATGCTTTGCTATGTACTCGCTTCAGCGAAATTACAGAGACGTGTCACAGGCAGTGTCTAACCCAAAGCTACTCTTGTTTGACACACTTTGATCTTTGCTAGTGGCAGTACTGTAATATTCTACTCACAATCTGTGTCCGCTCTCTCCAGCTGCTGTGTTGATGTGTACAAGCCAACGAGAAGCCGTACTGTGAACTTCCTAGTTACCGTAGAAACGACATCAGAAAAGACAACAGAGAAAACAAAAGCAATAGCCAACGAGTCAGCAACAGCTTCGTCTCGCCATCTCTGATAATCACATCGCGCTGACTGTCAGTAGTTGCTTAAGAGAATTACAGTATCACACCACAGATTTTTCGGAAAAGTAGTAAGCACTAACAACATGCTTTTGTTAGTAGTCTGATATTGTGCAAAAAGAACCCTTATTTATTGAAATAATCTTACCGTCCACCGGTCTCTAATAGATATTTACGGGAAAGACATCAAATGCAGTATTTGTCATTTTCTAACTTTCATACAACTGTTTACGTAAAGATAGCAATTATTTTAAAATATGCCGCGTGTCAAACCTCCGCTTTACGGAAAATTTGCTCAGAATACGGAAATAATATTATAGTTACGGCTTTAAGACCAATATTATGTAGATCGTATTTTTATTTTTATTTAGCCGTCTTGGCGGTATTATTCGCAGTAGTTCAAAATTATAGCAGCCACATTTCGTAAATTTTACCCCCCAAGAGACGAATAATTCAAGGCGGTGATAAGGCAGCCTTCTTCGTCCAGAAACCATACAGGTGTCAATACAAACTGGCAAGTAGCTGTCTACATTTTTTTGTTTTTTCTATAATGCTGCACCTGCATGTGGAAACATGTATATTTGTCCATATAGAGAAGCGCCTCTACCCCTTAATATTTACTTTATGCAATGAAACTTTTGTGTTGCGTATAATGTGTATACTTTGCCAATAGGGGAAAGCTCGTGTCAGAGTACAAAGAACATCAATACACTCCTCTTCAAAAGACTGGCAGAAACGTGGGGATCCAACTGAGTCTATTCTCGTTCCGCCTTCCTCAACAGAAGTTATCGCATGCGAAAATATTTGCGCTCTTTCATCACACGACATTCTAAATCCATACATGCTGTCTCTCTTTGTAGTTAAGGCTTCATACTCAGCACCTACGTTTCACTACCAATATCTACATACGTGTTTCTCCTGTTGTCTCTTTTTCTCCCATTAATTTACAGTATATCCCACTGCCACCGTCCCCTCTCTTATTTACACTTCTTCCTTCTGTCTTTCTTCGTACTGCCAGTCTCTACCGTACCTCGGTACCTCAAATATTCTGGAAGGGGGAGGGGGGGCATCTTACTTTTTCTTATGTTTTCCTCTACACCAAAATGTTTAAAATTTCAGTCCAAAGTTCGGATCCCCTCCATCCCCCTCCAATCCCCATCCTTGTACCTAATTGTTAAAGTTTGTTGGCCTGGGTGGTTCCAGACCCTCCAAACCTATGATGGTCTTCATTCATCTGTATTTTTAATTTTTTTTCATTTGCAATCTCTCCTCTCTCTTTTGCTCCCACTGCTTCTGTCTCTGTCCACCTCTCTTTCTCTTTTACTGCCGCTTTATCTCAATGGCCATCAATATCCCGTCTCTATTTGGCTCCCTCTGCTATTATCTTCAGCCATTTGTCTTACTCTTTCCCTGTTACTTTCTCTGTCTCTCACACCATCACTGTTTCCTCTCTCTTTCTCTCCCGTTGCACTGTATCCTCTGTCTTCTACCGTCACTGTCTCTCTGTTAGTCTCTTTCAGTACAAAAAAGGGAATATGTTCGCATGCCAAAAGTTTTGGTGGAGGGGGAATGAGTTTAGAGGCAGGTGATTCCAAACTTCTCTATCAGAGTGTTCAAATGGTTCAAATGGCTCTGAGCACTATGGGACTTAACATCTGAGGTCAGCAGTCCCCTAGAACTTAGAACTACTTAAACCTAACTAACCTAAGGACATCACACACATCCATGCCCGAGGCAGGATTCGAACCTGCGACCGTAGCGGTCGCGCGGTTCCTGACTGAAGCGCCTAGAACCGCTCGGCCACTCCGGCCGGCGTCAGAGTGTTTCAGAAAGGAACATATTCACCTTTCTTGTGCTCTGACATGACCATTTTCCCGTTATTTCCCTTCTTATCCTGCTACAGCAGAGTATGCTCCTTATTTAAAACGAATTGTGTAAGTTAATCAAATTTTGACGATATATCCACATACTATGAGTTCCATAATAAAGTGTACAGGGTCATCTGTATGAAATAAAAGACTCTATTATAAATATGTTTTTACATAAAAATACATGTTAGTACTAACTGGACAATTATCTAATATTTATTCGCCACCATTATCGATTATAGCTTGGCACCTGTTTGGCAAGCTTTTCATGAGATTTTCTGCATATTCTCTTGGTAATGGTCTTCATATCGTCCTGATTTCATATGACAGCTGCTTCGAAGTATACATTGGCTTTCCTTCAACCTTTATCTTAATATATGACCAAATATCTGGGATCTGATTTGCATCCTGAGACACTGCAAGCCGATCCATTGTTTTGTTGAAACTCTGTACAGAGACTGCTGCGATGTCTCGGATCATTATCTTCACGAAGCACCCAGTTTGCCTCGTTCGAACCAAACAGCATTTTAACGGACCTCAGAAGGCATTTCTGATAAATATTGCACATTTTTTCAGCGTTTAAATATTTTACACTCATTTTAAAGCGCAGTCGACCAGACAAAGCGTTTTTCTCTCACACTCTTTATCTATCTACTGTGCAAAAACACATTGATTACGGATTCGAGATCAATACCAGAGATATCGCAGTGGATGTTACATTTAAAATTATGGCGTACACTTTCTTGTGAAACTGCATGTACTTAGACACTTTATTATACTTTGACAGATATAAACAACAAATAAGTACACATAACATATCGTGAACACAACATCGTTTGCTTTACATTTTTCTTAGTACTTCCCTCATCGATCGCTCTTAATCTAAAACGCCCCGTTATGATTCGCATCGTAAAAGAGTAAAAATCTTATTAAAAGCAGTTTGCTAAATTTGCACCCTTTAAAGTTTTTTACACTTTTAGAAGTTACAAAAAATGGTTCAAATTGCTCTAACCACTATGGGACTTAACATCTGAGGTCATCAGTCCCGTAGACTTAGAACTACTTAAACCTAACTAACCTAAGGCCATCACACACATTCATGCCCGAGGCAGGATTCTAACCTGCGACCGTAGCAGCAGCGTGGTTCCGTACGAAATTTTAGAAGTTATTATAAGTTCATTTCACCCATGTTAGGACCTTTTTAGCCCATTTTTCTCACCGCACTGCCACTATGGACATACCTGTAAAGATGTTAGTTGCACATTATACAGAGGCAGCGCTTCATAATATTTTAGTGGTGAAAAATACCAAGTAAAATATAATTACGCTATCTCAGAATCCTTGTGATTACCGTAGAAGCACTACCACTACCACGTATTGAGTACGACAGTTAAAACGACATTTATGCTTTCGACCGCATATTACTCACATACTTTACGTCCATAAGTGCAGTACATTTGAAACTCTGTGTCTCAGCAACGGATAACGATATCGAAAAAAGTTTCGAAGTTCCCCGGAAATATCATCTTAAGAACATATGGTAAAAGTTTCGACGATTGGTACTTCCAGTATCCAAAACTCATCGTTTTTCGGTTTTTTGTTTCAGAAACCACCAAAGGATCAAATGATGCTTTTACGAGTCGCATAAGTTGTAGCCTACAGCACACCTAATGCAAATAACTCACCGCTTTGCTCAATTTGCCTGGTCTGGATGAAGTGTCTGATGTTTAAATCTCGACTTTGTAATGTTGGATAGCTACAGCACGCCTATTCTTCTGATAGCCATGCAAATAGTTTCTAGGCCTAGTGCTACGCAAAACACTTCACATATAATCCATGTAATCAATAGACTCCGAGATGCGACATCTTGAAGAACTGTAATCTCGCAAGCGCCTTTTGGAACGTATTGATACCGTGCACTGTCTTGAAGTGTCCCATGATGCCTAGTACATATTCGTGCTATATTCAAGCACAATTCTTGTCATACGGTGATGGGCGTTTTTTCCATACTACTTTGGTAGCATTATGATAACCGCCGTGGTTGCTAGGGCTTCCCTTGATAAACAATGGCAACCGTCGTCCGACGCATGATAACCTGAAGATGCTTTACCTTCGTCCTCGGCCTCGATACGTTTGCAGATTCAGGTAATGTCTCAGGACTTATTACTGCAGTATTGGTAGCAATATAAGCATTGGCAGAAGAACGCTGCATTATTCATTATTATTCCTTGACTGCAGTCGCGTTAGAGAAGGCTGGCAGGCGTCATGTAGTGTTTTCCTCTCTCCTCCGATCTTCTAACCAAGCTGTTAACGTCCGAGATGTCGATTCACTGTCCGTAATACTGTGCCACGAAACTCTTTTATGTCGACGCCGACGTTTCAATTCTATTTTCCTTCAATGACAAGCTGCACTTTTCACTTAAATAACTGCCCATAATATACGGCTTTTACGCTTTTGATGGTAGATACGAATTTACAAGCATGATAATTCCAATCCCAAATAAAGCAGGTGTTGACAGATGTGAAAATTACCGAACTATCAGTTTAATAAGTCACGGCTGCAAAATACTAACACGAATTCTTTACACACGAATGGAAAAACTGGTAGAAGCCGACCTCGGGGAGGATCAGTCTGGATTCCGTAGAAGTATCGGAACACGTGAGGCAATACTGACCCTACGACTTATCTTAGAAGCCAGATTAAGGAAAGGCAAACCTACGTTCCTAGCATTTGTAGACTTAGAGAAAGCTTTTGAAAATGTTGACTGGAATGCTCTCTTTCAAATTCTGAAAGTGGCAGGGGTAAAATACAGGGGCGAAAGGCTATTTACAATTTGTACAGAAACCAGATGGTAGTTACAAGAGTCGAGGGACGTGAAAGGGAAGCACTGGTTGGGAAGGGAGTGAGACAGGGTTGTAGCCTCTCCCCGATGTTATTTAATCTTTATATTGAGCAAGCAGTGAAGGAAACAAAAGAAAAATTCGGCGAAGGTATTAAAATCCATGGAGAAGAAATAAAAACTTTGAGGTTTGCCGATGACATTGTAATTCTGTCAGAGACAGCAAAGGACTTGGCAGAGCAGTTTAACGGAATGGATAGTGTTTGGAAAGAAGGATGTAAGATGAACATCAACAAAAACAAAACTAGGATAATGGAATGTAGTCGAATTAAGTCGGGTGATGCTGAGGGAATTATATTAGGAAACGAGACACTTAAAGTAGTAAAGGAGTTTTGCTATTTGGGGAGCAAAATAACTGATGATGGTCGAAGTAGAGAGGATATAAAATGTAGACTGGCAATGGCAAGGAAAGCATTTCCGAAGATGAGAAGTTTGTTAACATCGAGTATAGGTTTAAGTGTCAGGAAGTCGTTTCTAAAAGTATTTGTATGGAGAGTAGCCATGTATGCAAGTGAAACATGGACGATAAATAGTTTGGACAAGAAGAGAATAGAAGCTTTCGAAATGTGGTGCTACAGAAGAATGCTGAAGATTAGATGGGGAAGTATTGAATAGGATTGGGGAGAAGAGAAGTTTGTGGCACAACTTGACTAGATGAAGGGATCGGTTGGTAGGACATGTTCTGAGGCATCAAGGGATCACCAATTTAGTATTGGAGGGGAGCGTGGAGGGTAGAAATCGTAGAGGGAGACCAAGAGATGAATACACTAAGCAGATTGAGAAGGATGTAGGTTGCAGCAGGTACTGGGGGATGAAGAAGCTTGCACAGGATAGAGTAGCATGGAGAGCTGCATCAAACCAGTCTCAGGACTGAAGACCAGAATAACACAACAATAGAAAACTTAGAGAAACGGCATTTGACTGACTGCCGATCGATTTTACTACCGCCAACATACATTGCACGTAAGGACCACGAAGATAACATTCAAGAAATTGGTGCTTATACGGAGGGCTATAGATAGTCGTTTACCCTTCACTCTATTTACGAGCGGAACAGGGAAAGAAATGACTAGTAGTGGTAAAGGGTGCCCTCTGCCACGCACCGTACGGTGGATTCATGGGTATCTGTGTAGAGGTCGATATAGATTAGGCAGGACGTCGTAATGTTCTTACTGGTCAGTGTAGATTATGTATAAAACCCATGTGGCGCTGCATTGGCTCGAGAGTATCAGAGACACAGATATATGAACAACAAACCACTCACACTGTACAACCTGATCCGTTGTAGTGTCTTCATGAAGTGCCAAAAATTTCACTTCTTCTCCGTGTGACTGTACATTGAGGTGACAAATCATGTCATAGCGATATGCTCAAATACAGACGGCGTCAATATCACATACCCAAGGTATAAAAGGGCACCGCACTGGCGAAACTATGATTTGTACTCAGGTAAACCATGTGAAAAGGTTTGCGAAGTGATTATGGCTGCCCGACTGGAATTAACAAACCTTGAACGTGGAACGGTAGATGGAGTGAGACGGATGGGGCATTTAATTTTCTTGGGGAATTCAACATTCAGAGACCCGCAGCGTCAAGAGCCTGCATAGTAAATGAAATTTCAATTATTACCTTTCACCACGGACACCGTAGAGGCCGATGGGTTTCTCTTAGCGAGCGAGAGAAGCGGTGTTTGCTTTTAGTTGTCATTTCTAACATACAACCAACACTGCGTAAAATAACGGCAGAAATAAATGTGGAACTTACGATGAACGTATCAGCTGGGACAGTGCGGTGATATTTGGCTATTTTAATTGATGACGTACGCGAGTGCCTTTGCTAACAGCACGACATCGCCCTCAGCGCCTCTCCTGGGCTGGTAACCATATCGGTTGAACCCTAGACGACTGGAAAACCGTGGCCTGTGCAGAGGAGTTCCCATTTCAGTTGGTAAGAGAGGATGGTAGGCTTCGAGTGTGGCACTGACCCCCCGAAGTCATGGACTCTGTGCAAGTTGGTTGAGGCTTCATAACGGTGTGTGCGGTGTTTACATGGAATGAAGAGGATCCTCTGATCCAACTGAACATATCATTGAATGGAAATGGTTACGTTCTGCTACTTGGAGACCATTTGCAGCCATTCGTGGACTTCATGGTTTCAGACAATCACGTTATGTCATCAGACCACAATTGTTCGCGACTTTGTTCAAAAATGGTTCAAATGGCTCTGAGGACTATGGGACTCAACGTCTATGGTCATAAGTCCCCTGGAACTTAGAACTACTTAAACCTAACTAACCTAAGGACATCACACAACACCCAGTCATCACGAGGCAGAAAAAAATCCCTGACCCCCCCGGGAATCGAACCCGGGAACCCGTGCGCGGGAAGCGAGAACGCTACCGCACGACCACGAGCTGCTGACGCGCGACTTTCTTTGAAGAACATTATGTACAATTCGAGCGCATCATTTGGCCACCCAGATTGCCAGACATGAATCTCAGCCCACCAAACACTTATAGGATACAATCGAGAGGTCCGTTCGTGCACAAAATCCAGCACCGGCAACATTTTCTGGGTTATGGACGGCTATAGAGGCAGCATGGCTCAATACTTCTGCAAAATTCCTTTCTCTTTGTGAGCTCGCCGTGCGGTTAAAGGCGCTGCAGTCTGGAACCGCAAGACCGCTACGGTCGCAGTTTCGAATCCTGCCTCGGGCATGGATGTTTGTGATGTCCTTAGGTTAGTTAGGTTTAACTAGTTCTAAGTTCTATGGGACTAATGACCTCAGAGGTTGAGTCTCATAGTGCTCAGAGCCATTTGAACCATTTTTTTGTGAGCTCATGTGAAATGCTTTGTCGACGAAAAGCGTGTCGAGGCTGCAGAAAATCTTTTATTGGAGTTTATCGCCCCGCCTGCTACAGTGTAGAAACATCGTCGGAGATACGATTTCCTCGCTGAAAAGAAGCTGCGGGTGCCACTTGGAATATGTTTTGAGAATGAAGTGCCTTTTACAACTTGCGCTTAAAAATAAAACCATCTTTAAATAGTGTGTTCCCTTTTGCTCATCTGTCTCCGGACGAGGGTTTCCTGTCTGAAATTAATGCTTTGGCTTTTCTCCATCTTCCCAGTAGCTTGCGTGATGATCATGGATATAGCATACAGCTGCATGTTAATCACGTGACAGTTTCCTCTAAGTCAAATACCTGACGAATTTTCTTTACTTGTACACATAGCAGTCTAACACCAAAACCTCATGGAGCTTGATGCTTCAGCAAATGTTCCATGTATCACTCACTTGTCTAGGTAACAATACGACCTTTATCTCTCCGGTTGTAATAGCGAGCGTTGGTTCCGAAAGATGCCCCAGACACGAAACTGTCTTCAGATCGCCGACCGCTGTGGCCGAGCGGTTCTAGGCGCTTCCGTCCGGAACCGCGCGACTGCTACGGTCGCTGGTTCGATTCCTGCCTCGGCCATGGATGTGTGTGATGTCCTTAGGTTAGTTAGGTTTAAGTAGTTCTACGTTCTCGGGGACTGATGACCTCAGATGTTGAGTCCCATAGTGCTCAGAGCCATTTGAATCATTTTGTCTTCAGATCACTCCCTCATTGCGGTTTGCTGCCTGTGTAACGAAATGTTGTCACTGAAAATATTTCAACTGGTGCGTTCTACCGTCCGTCTACCTTCCTGCCCCCTTGGTGTTAATTACTTCATACGTACTGCAACAGCTCTTCGCTATGTCTCGTTCTTCTGAAGGTTATCATAGTCTTCTCTTGGATATTGGTCTCTCGACTGTATAAGTGACTTGGCAAGTAAATCGTCAGAAAACCAGTCCGCAGCTCGTGGTCTAGTGTCTAGCGATGCTACCTCTGTGGTGTTTATGTTGTCCTCATCATTTCAGTACCATCATTCTTGACAGTGGCTGGATTGAACTGTGTAAAAATTGGGACTTTGTACGGGCGCTGTTGAGCATCCCACAAACCAAACATCATCATCATCGTCAGACAGCCAGTTGTTTTTAGAACCACGTTTTCTACCATGTAGCGTAATGCACCATTCGGCAAATGGTCGTTTGATGATTCAAATGGTTCAAATGGCTCTGAGCACTATGCAACTTAACTTCTGAGGTCATCAGTCGCCTAGAACTTAGAACTAGTTAAACCTAACTAACCTAAGGACATCACACACATCCATGCCCGAGGCAGGATTCGAACCAGCTACAGTAGCGGTCGCTCGGTTCCAGACTGTAGCGCCTAGAACCGCACGACCACTCCGCCCGGCTCGTTTGATGGGATATTGTTTTATGGGTGATAGAAAACGCAGATTTCAACTTTTGTACTGAAGGTTTTATTCTTATTCTGTTTGTTGAGAAACTCCACAACTGTTTCCGAAGTGCTGCCTGTGGCGGCTCAAATCTGTGTTTTAATTTCATACTGTGTTGTTCTGACGAATACGTTCAGTAACTTAATAGACAATTTCTCAGAGGTTATTCCGAGACACTGCTGGTTCAATACGGACTTAATATGTGACTTCCTTTGTCTGATAGAAATGTGTAGAAGTCCTGGAAAACTTAGCGTTCCTATGTTATGCTTGTACTCGTAGAGCAACATCACAAAATTTGGAAGAAACTAGCAATTTGTATTTTGTTATAAGTTGTTATAAGGTCTCACTCGAAAGAGTAATGTATTCGTTATTATACTGTCCTGTAATAGTCGTATTTACTGTCATGACCAGACAAAACTACATTCGTCCGATCATAACTGTGGATTCCTTGACTGCTCCGGGAGAAGGCTCATCAAACTAGAAGACATGAAATGTTAGTTCACTCTATTATATAAATGAATAAAAGATTTACTTAACTTCTACACATTTCTTTGCCACAGGTTCACAGTACAATTTACACGTTTCATTGACAAGCAAAGCCTCACATTATACTCTTATTATATATATGAAGATAGTAGCATTGATGATCGTGCAGCTTCTCTAGAATAGTTGCCCGAACTCTTACGTGAATCTTCACCTTAGTGTGGGCGAGTAATGAGTGGATGGGCAAATATATATGAGGTACATTACGTATGTAGATTGTGAACGGATGGAAATGTGGGTCTCACGGGAAGCGTGCAAGGGATAAGTCCCTGCTGTCGCGCTGTTCATCTATGTCCTCGGTGGCTCAGATGGGTAGAGCGTCTGCAATGTAAGCAGAAGATCCCGAGTTCGAGTGCTGGTAGGGGCAGACATTTTTAGCTGGCCACATCGAGGTATATTAACAACAGCAGTCGGCAGCTAAGGGTTTCAATTAATTATCATTTATACTCTTATTAACAAGGTGTTCAATTGAGATATAGTGCTCAACATTTTCTAAGGTACAAGTTCATCAGAAACATTAACAGCTCGTTGGTCCTACACTATGATGTTGACAGCTGTAGCTGAGCAGACGAAGCGATGTGAGCTCTTGTATGCTCTATGTTATATGGATCTCAGAGGGAGTTCGCTGCTGTACATAGAGGCAGGGCGTGTGCCAAGTCGCCACGATCATCCATACATATCGTAAAATATATGAATATGTGAGAGTGTGTACATGTGTACGTTCCACATCTCTTCCTAAACCACTGGACAGGTTGCAACTGTACTTGGTATACTGTGTGGCAACAATCTGTGTGGCGTTAACAACCACCTACCTATCGTAGTTCAGGAGATATGAAGTCACCTACAGTGATAAGTGTGAAAAATGCTGCATCATGTATGACATTAAAATTTATTACGTCTGTGCTACTAACTCTATTTGCAATAAATTTCGCAGACATTATCCACATATGCCACTAAATACACCAATAAAATTATGAACTGATGAGCCAAAGAAACTGGTACACCTGCCTAATATAGTGTAGGGACCCGCGAGCACGTGGATCTACTAATGTCTGAAAAAATGCTGGGGGGGGGGGGAACTGACACCATGAATCTACAGGGTTGTCGATAAACCCATAAGAGTACGAGGAGGTGGAGTTCTTTTCTGAACAGCACGTTGGAAGTCATTCCAGTTATGCTCAATAACGTTCGTGTCACGGGACTTTGGTGGCCAGCGGAAGTGTTTAATCTCAGAAGAATGTTCCTGGAGCCACTCTGTAGCAGTTCTGGGCGTGTGGAGGGTCGCATTGTCCTGCTGGAATTGCCCAAGTTAGTCGGAATGCGCAATTTATATGAATGGATACAGGTGATCAGACACGATACTTACGTACGCATATCACGCCAACTGCACACGCCCCACACCATTACAGAACCTCCACCAGATTGAACATTCCCCTGCTGACATGTAGGATCCATAGATTTATGAGGTCGTCTCCATACCCGTACACGTCCATCCGCTCGATACAATTTGAAACGAGTCTCGTCTGACCAGGCAACATGTTTCCAGTTATCATCATTCCAATGTCGGTGTTGACTGGCGCAGGCGCATGCGTAAAGCTTTGTATCATGCAGTTATCAACGGTACACGAGTGGGCCTTCGGCTTCGAGAGCCCATATCGATGATTTTTGGTTGAATGGTTCGCACGCTGACACTTGTTGATGGCCCAACATTGAAATCTGCAGCAATTTGCGGAAGGGTTGCACTTCCGTCACGTTGAACGATTCTCTTCAGTCGTCGTTGGTCCCGGTTTTGCAGGGTATTTTTTCGGGAGCAGCAATGTTGGAGATTTTATGCTTTACCAAATTTCTGATATTCGCGATACACTCGTGAAACGAGTGCATTTGTTGAGTAACAAGAAGTCGACTCGGTCATCTGAGAACAATCCTGAAAACGCAAGAAAAAACTTATCAGTTGTTCTCGAAATAAGCTGAGAAACGTATTTCTCTCGTGCATTTTTTTAAGTGGTGCTACGTAGCAATTCAAGTAATGTTATAAAACGCGTTTTGCAGTTTGAATTAGTATCACCGAAGAATGTTAGAAACTGGTTATTCAGTCACCTGTCGGAGGACCTATTCTGCTGCTGATTATTTGCTATTACAAGGGCTTGAAGGGCACCATTTGCCAAATTTTTCGTTGCAAATATTACCTCGCTTGCACTCGGTTAACTGTTTCTGCAAAACTGCATGTAATACATGAAACATTGACAAACCTTTCATTATTTCCAGGTCTCAAGTAAGTGCCTCCATTGTACGTACCTTGTAAAATAGATGTGGACTTTATGCATGCGAGCAGACACAAGAGCACGAGATCAAGTCATTTTGATTCGCGAAGCAAATGAGCTCCCTAATCAATCTATAACATTTTAAAGCTTCATTGTTTAAAATTTTATAGGCTGCCAATATGAAGAGTTGTCATGTAGCTACAGGCAAAGGTACGTTACCACTTAACCAAAACTAGTCACAATAACAAGTAAGGATATTATGACGACTTCTGTGGAGTGACAGAAACCTGATCTTGAAAGAAAGACGAATGTTGAAATAAGTGTCGATATTACGCCAACTTCAAATGAAGTGACATCAGAACCACAAATGGGCTTATTTAAATAAATCATGAGTTCGAATGACATAAATGAGCTAAAGTTCATGGCTAAAGTTCATGGCTGTGTATTCCGTCTTTGTAACTAAATGGAAGACGGCTTTCTTTCTTTAGGCGTTTCGCTTCTTTTACTGGTGCAGCAGCTTCCGGAGCCTGTAATAGATGTTTGTTGTATGTATATAATGAATGTGTTGTAAGTAGTTGCAAATACGTTACAGTGCTACGTTTTCTGTCTTTAACCTCTTCTTTTTTGGGTTATAAAGACCTTTTACAGCACAAGTTTCGTGAGGTTAAACCATAATTTCGTGTTGCTTGTGAATTCTAATGTTTTTAACCCTTGTGTGTTGTCCTGGAGACGTATTTAGTCGGACTGCATATTACAGAGGGCCGATTTTCAGGAATTTTCCGCCCACATTTATTGAAACACTTTACTTCCGCGTTTCACTGAGTGTTAAATGTGTATGTTTGTAGTGTGTAGTGTTGGAGACTGTCGTTTTTCTCGCCTTGTGTTGGTGTTGTATTATGCGTGTAGTTTGATGTTAGTTCATTTGTTATGTGTGTGCGTGTGTTGTTATTTGTGTGTGTTATTCTTTGCGTGAGCAGACTATATTTGTATGTGTGTGTTTTGTGTGTGTGTGTGTGTGTGTGTGTGAGAGAGAGAGAGAAAGAGAGAGAGAGAGCGAGAGAGAGAGAGAGAGAGAGAGGGAGACTAGATTATTATTTAGTCAGGTTATGTTTTGCATCTCCGTTTGCTTTTATACTAGTGGATAACATGATCAATGAGTTAATCCTTCTATTGTCTTCGTCATTATTTACTTTGTTGTTCATTGCAAGGGCTTTTTGTATGTTAAAGGCTCCTGTAGTGTCAGGTTTTTATTGTAATTGTTCACTCTAGTAACTCTGATTTCCTGTTCCACGTTAGATGGTTCACTTCCATGTTTTATAAGGTGTATACTATGGCTGTTTTCATACTTCCGTCTTTCATATCTTAACTAGTTTTGGAATTGCTGCCTTTCATTTCCACATGCACTGATCTGCATTCTTGACACTGTAACTGGTGTTTACCAGCTCCTTGGTATTTATCTGGTTTGTCTACAGCTGCTTGTGAATGTGACTAAAGAGTGTTTCTCGTTCTATAAACAATGTTCAGGCCTCGTTTCTTTAGTGTATATGCTGTACTGTTTGTTGATCTGTGTTTGTATGTTAAAGTGCACCATTTCTTCGTGTTATTCACGCCATCAGTGTTATTGTTAAGTATTTTTGACAATTCATTAATAACTCAGTGTCTGTCATATCAGTCGATACCTTCTTTTAGTCAGGTACGTGACAAAATTCTTTTCCCTCCAATTGGATTCAGCATCTTTTTCTTCTGCTGAATCTTGTTTCCAATGCTTCAGTTCTTTTCTGAACTGCTTATCGTCTGCTGTTTGGTACTTTGTACTTATTATATTTGACCGGCACTGTGATCGGGAATTTTATCTTATATTACTTCGTATTCAGATTACTAAACTGATCGTTGTACATTCCGTTTCACATACATATATATTTAAATACTGTGAGTTGATGTTCCATTAAGGATGTTAACGCTATAATCACTAAGAGTCTTACTTATTCTCTTGAGTTAGACGCCGTATGTTAGTATCTTGATCTGCTAATGTCCGTTTAAGCGGCTGAAACTGGTAATCACTGTTTTCTAAACTGTAATCTCGGTCAGATAATGGTTTTAATAAAATCTACGACGTTCACATGTTGCTGTGTTATTGGTGTCCAGGTGAAAGTTTTTACTAGAAATAACAGTCATTCAATATATTGCGTTTCTAAATCCTGTGACTAGAGCATTTGTATTCTTATGTCCGTCCGTGTTAATCTTATAATGTAACTCTTTGTATGTAATTCCTAAAATAGCTTTCGCTGTAACGTAACATACTGTTGAAGTTACGGAATGTCTATGATAGAAAACAAAAGGAAAATATATCGGATTGAAAGTGAACATCCAAAGAACTGCTGTAATATTTTGATATTAACCAAACCTCACTGTATATTATTCAGCAGGCAACAGATCACACCAACATATTAAAACTAACTTAATTTGACTGTGTCACCATATAGGTGTCCTGTGGTATTAGAATCGTACAGAAACGTATTTGTATGATCCGCTAGTTATTCTTGAAGTCTCTCTCTCTACTTAATAATGCGTTGTAAAGAGACTCACAGTTGAATGTTGTTTAATATACGGGTCGCTTCAGATACTCACCGTCTTTGCAGACCGATTTCGGGAGAGGAACTGCTATTTTTCACAGTTTCACAGTTAATCGGTGCGAATTTATTCCTCTCTAGAATTGGCTCTCAAAGACAAATGGTTGTCGATAAGCGCCCTTAAAGCCGAAATGTTTTAAAGCTGCGCCGCCCTTAAAAAGGAGGGCAGAAATTCTGAACGTTTGCCATCGGTAATTACGTTTCCATACCTCCTCAAACGTGTGCGAAATATGATATTAAAATCTTCGAAAGGAGCGAAATGTTTCACATTACTATGATTAAAAAGTAAGATATGGTTGTGACCGACCTGAAACTACTAAACTATCTCCCCTTTGAAACAGCAGTCGTAATAGGTGCACAACTTAATAATGAAATTCTTCACTGGTGTGCCCACATTGTAATTGGTCTACAGTTCCTGAGGGTATTTTCGGTCTGTCGTTACAACTATTAGAAAATGAGTGGTTTTTTTTCTGTTCTCACCAGACGCGTTTCGCTTTATTCAGGTGAAGCTTTATCTCACTAAATCGAAACAGGTCTGGTGAAAAAAAAAAAGCACGCGTTTTCTTGTAGCTGTAACGATGGAACGCAAATGCCCTCAGGTACTTAATAATTGCTCAATGTACAGCTTAAAATTTCGAAAACTGACGTACTTTAATGGGCATCTCATTTACAAGTTAAAGAAACACGTTAACGCCAAGAATTCTTAATTATGTCACATTGGCGTGGCAGCGGCAGCAACGAATACTGTTTGAATATAGCCTTCAATTGTCACTTGCGTCTATGAAGAAATAAACAACATCTGAGTGTTTATCTGGGTTTACAAGTATTAAAAAGCCTTTCGTGGTTGATGGGACACTTACGTCGCACTAAATTAGGATACGTTTTAGAGCACTGGATCCTGTACGTCCCATATGTGATTAGTGACACCATCTAGCGAGACGCTTTTGTAACCTGGAAGAAAAAAATCGTGGACCGTGATGTGGATATATGGAAGGCTGTGAGCTATTTGATGCTGCACAGAATGCTTATAGATAACACAATGTGTGTGTTTCAGGAGTATCAGATCAAATAGCATCTTTTACGTTCCAAGAATTTCAGTGTTGCCTCTTTGCGTTTTCTTATTCATCATTTGTATAGGTTAACAGAATCTTTCGTCAGTTCTTGGTAGAACAACATTACAATAAATGAAAAGCAAATGTTTGCTTTTCTTCTGCAATATTACTGTTATTGTTTAGCGGTTTTCGGCTTACAAGGCCATCTTCAGGCATTTACTGATATGTCTGAAGATGGCCCTGTAAGCCGAAAACCGGTTAACAATAAAAGTAATATTGTAGAACAAAAGCAAACTGGTGCTTTTCATTTATCATTTGTATTGTCTTGAAACAGTACTACACTTGTCAACTTCAAGTAATGTAGAAAACATTACTATGTGATATGTCACAGCTGTCTTGAAATTTTATGTTTAAAATTTTTGTGCAAATGTTGCATGTATTTCATTGTCACTGGAACAAATGAATGTGTTTTGGGACTGATTTGTTTTACACTTTTCCATCTTTGCTATTCTGATAAAATGATTATACAACGAAAATTTGATTTTGAAAAATCTAGGTTCGGGGTAAACATGGAACTAGTTGGATCCGTCATACACACGTTTCCGTTCTCGAAGATTTTCAAAATCGGCTACTTTTCCCATAGTGAAAGTATATCAATCATCGTAACGGAAGATAGTTTTTGAGCTATCATTTTGCAGATATAGGTAGCATCAATTTAACGACGTAAGTTTTAATTACATTTTATAAATTCTTGTGTAATTTTTCCCTCATCCATAGCGTGTGTATAACCCACCATTCTCAGCATCACAATCTGTATACCTGTCTGTCTTGATATTTGTTATTTACTTTGTTGTGAGAGCTTCGTGCGTTTTGCGAGTTTTGCTGTAGAATGAGAACGAGATAGTGATAATTTTATTGTTTATAGTTTTCATTTCGAGTGCATCTCAACTTTAGTAGGCCACAGTAGGGTAATTTTACCTCAGCTTCTTCCGTCTGTCTGTACTGTTCTCTATCGTTACTACTTTATTCGTGATTTTATACAGTTTCTGAAAAGTACGAAAGTATGAGAGCCTGTGCTTAGTGTTGTGGACTGGCAAGACAGCCAATCCACTATGAAGGAAGCCGAAAGGCACGCGTTTAAGCTCACGCAGGCTGGCGTGAGGTCTGGAACAGGACAGGAAATGAGACTAGCAAAAATAATACGTAGCTGCTGGAATACTTAACTTTAATCCATAATTGGTGAACATCGCTCTTGACGGTACCTTTTTTACAGCATCAATAGTAACTGGTAATGGCGCCTTGCTATGGTCGTAGCAAACGACGTAGCTGAAGGCTATGTTAACTACCGTCTCGGCAAATGAGAGCGTAATTTGTCAGTGAACCATCGCTAGCAAAGTCGGCTCTACAACTGGGGGGAGTGCTAGGAAGTGTCTCTAGACCTGCCGTGTGGCGGCGCTCGGTCTGCAATCACTGACAGTGGTGACACGCGGGTCCGACGTATACTAACGGACCGCGGCCGATTTAAAGGCTATCACCTAGCAAGTGTGGTGTCTGGCGGTGACACCACACTTAGTATGTGACGAGTTCATAATATCTGCTGTTAGCTGTTGTTTTTAGCTTTGCTCTTCCATTATTTCTCAGATAGTCTGTCTGTCTACATTGCGATATGCTTTTCTGTCGTCTGTGAATGAAATACAAGAATATAACTTGAACTCCAGTCTCTTCTGGGTCGACTGTTTTAACGCGAATACACAGTCGTTGTAAATACGTCCTTTTCTGATACCATGCTATTCCTCTAAAATAAACTTGTTAACAGAGTTTAGGCACCTTGTAATAATTTTTAATCAACCTTATCTTGTGTTGTTAACGATCCTCATGCACCTTACAATTGCCGCCATTCGTTTGGGATCTTCTTCGTACACCAACATATAAAAGGTTTATTTAAATATCTGGTTTATACTGAGCCGGAGACAGATTTAAGGAACTCTGTATTAATAATGTCGCATGCAGGGGATTTCTTATTGTTTACTGTTTAATGTTGACATCAGTTCCAGCGACGTCAGCAGGTCTATGCATTTGAACATACTGCCTGTGACGTCATTATTATTGTTGTTACAGAAAATTCTTGGCGAATGCTCTACCGACTGAGCTGTACAAGCACGATTCACGACCATTCCTCACAACCTTACTGTTGACAGTTCATCATCTCCAACCTTCCAAATTTCACAGAAGTTCTCCAGCATCCCTTGTACTCCAGGAAGAGAGGAAACTGTGGACAAATAACCTAGTGCAGACTAGTTTTCACGCTGCAGTGAGGTTCTCTCTGATTCTATACTTCCTCGCAGAATAAAACTTTCAGCCGGTCCTGGGGCTTTCGATTACGCTAGCAAATGCCCTATTCACTCAACTATCCAGGCAGACTCATAACCTGCCCTCATAATCTCCAGGTTCGGCAAGAAATTAAAACTTTTCAGGAAGTTTTAAATGAGCGAACACTCTGCTGTAGAGTGAAAATTCATTCGGAAAATATTATTTGTTAATGTGGAAGCAATACCAAACGCCATAAAACTAGATTAATATAAACGACTTTTTATTTTTCCAACAGTCGGACACGTTTGAAGCGTCAGGAGAGTTTTAGCAGAGTAGACTTATTTAGTTGGAAGATCCGTACCTCATCTATTACAACTGATTTCATTTGCACTCTAAGATCTGTCGATAACCCACCCAGTGTGTCAAGTAGCACCGGAAACAATTTTATTGGTTAGTGGCACAAATGCTGAAGTGGAAGAGTTACTTGTTTGCTCCCATTTCGCTGTCGCTTGAAATATCAATGTTGACGACCAACAATTTCTTTTTCCATACAGTTGTGATCGAATACTCGATGTTTTATTGCAGCTTTCCCATGGTAGCTGGGCTTGTTAATTTGACAACTCTCTACTCGTTTATGGACCTACTAGATCTTTGCAACTGACAGATGAAATTTCTGGTGTAAGTTCCAATGAGCGAGTTGCACCAAAACTTTATGTAGTTCTCTTTAATACGACAGTGTGATTACTTCACCGTGGCTCAGTATATGGCCGATTCGTTCATCAGCCCCTCTGCAATGTCTGCAGTTCGGATCTCTTACTGGATCTCTTACTTTGATAACACTCCTTACGACTGTGTGTTCTTGTGCTACCACACACAGTCCTGTTTCTTTTATCAGAGTTCCATTCGATAGGCACAAACAGATCTCTACCTTGTCTACTTTGTTTCTCGTCCACTCCACGAACAGTTTGTGCAGTGATTTACTAGCCACACTGTTCATTCGAGTTTGCACAACTCTTTGCTGGCAGTGATTACTCGGTTGTTGTACGTCTGGCAGTTTCCCGGACTGATCGTCTCAGAGCAATTTATTCACTGTTTCTCATAAAATTTCCTATGGATGATCTTTTTCCAATGTTCGCCTAATCGTCAAATGTTCTGTCCCACACGATTCCCTGAACAGGTATAACCTGCTCACATCACCTCAGAGGGGCAATGCTTGATGCATGGCCATGAGCCCTTTTTTTCTTATCCTACTTGATCCGCTCCGCTTGTGCGAAGTTTACACAATCAGCTGTGTCCTCTTGACTACAGGTATACCAAAGTACTCATTGACTTGCTTTGGTCAACCTTTTAAAAAGTATCTGACTTTCTGGAAGTATTCTTTGCCGACTACTTTCTTTACACACCCATGTTTTCATGCGTTTAGTTGCGAAATGACGAAGTATTCACGGGTCACAGTCTGATGACAAATCACGACTTTTGATTTGACGTTGTATCCCTTCTCTTGCTGGGCCTTCCTCCCCTTTAATGCCATGGTCGCACATTTGGCCAGCATAAAGTATGCTGGTGTCACTGATGGAGTTTCGGATTGAGCTGATGAGTGAATGAATTTCGTGCCCTGAATTCCCTTTCATATTCAGGTTATCCATGTCTAGTAGTACGTATTGTTATACCATTGTCTTTATTTAACTGTGATACGAAATGTTTTACCATTATAAAAATCCAGGTGTGATCTAAGAAAACGCGCGAATGTTCTAATCTGATCAGGTCAAATAAACAAACAAATAATTACATGTGTTCAACACTCCGCTGAATAAAGGAGAAAAATGTTTCAATATGTGTTGTACATTTTTGTGGAACTATGTTACCACCAGTTACAAAATCCAGAATTACAACTTACAGGATGAAACATGTAGCAATGGATGGAAAGTTAAGAACTAATTTATTGACGGATATAGTTACCGTAAAGTAACAACTTCCTTTCACATAGATTAACTGGATAACGCATGTTAAATAAATTAAAAAGATTTTAACATTTCTGAACCCAGGTTCCACGTGTGGGTGTAAGTGACTGTTATCTCAGATGATTCTGGTAACACGAAAGATTAAAATTAATTTCCACGCCGTTGCGCACGCTTTTATGAAACAGTTGCAGAGATATTTCGGCGGCTGTTGGGCAGTTAGACTGAGAGCTGCCTGTAACGTTTAATGAAAAGCGAGCGTTTTAACCGAAAATGCTACACTCAGCTAAAGTCGGGTACTTTACCATTTCGTGTTAATTAGGACTGTGTTTTAATTGAAAATAATTCATGCTGTGGAAAGTCGATTGGAATACTATTACTTCCCAGTTACAGAAAATGTAATAACACAGTTTCTATACTAGCCCATTCAGTGTTTACTTGCTTTATCGTGCAGAACAATCTTAATTTCAAATCTTCATTACTTTTAGCGTTTGTCTGCATTTTACTGTTGATCACAAACTTCTAATATCATCGATCAACGACGTACGAGGGTAACTCAAGGAGTAATACAACTTTTTTTCTGAAAGCAGGTTGATTTTATTCAAGATTCTAATACACCATATTATTCCCCTCTCCTTTGACTACAAAATCCTGTTTTTCAGCATAATCTCCGTTCAATGGGAAGACCTTACGCCACCTTACTGTGAGGGCCTCTACTGGTCGATGTCGGGGCCGACATCTTGCTGCATCAACTACCTCCCCATCATCCACTTACTCCTTCCCGGGGAGTGCATCCTTGATTGAGCCAAACGAGTGGAAGTCGTTTCAGTCTGCATATACACCTATTCAGATGAATGCGTGGTGTCTGTTTTTTCGGACATGTCCGAAAGAACAGACACAACGCATTCATGTAATTGATTGCCTATATGGGCAATGGATCTACCTTCCTCAGTGCAGAAGCACGTCCTATTTCCTGTGGGAATCTCAGAGTAGCTAGCATGGGGGAAATGGGCAGAGGGTGAGGATACGTGGCGCTGCGTGGGAGTGTGGGTCGGAAGGTGAAACTTCATGAGATAGTCGGCGCAGCTGCGATAACACTGTGTCCCGGCTGGCGCTGTCGTCACCGCACATGCCTAGTAAGCAAGAAATTCTACCTTTCTGCCTTTCGATTCTACCCTACCTGTACTGCATATATACCTCAATATAGATACGTTGCTGAGGACCGTCAGGTCGGGTTCAGTTGAATAATTTTTATCGGGGCGCTGTCTGGTCATCCGTGCATGTTCGCCATCAGTTCGTTATATCTTCTACTTGTTCATCCAGCCCGACCCATGGACAATGATGCTGCTGTTGCTGCTTAATTCTAACGATTTCCCTACGTCTCTTATGTAATAGATGCAAAACACGTTGCTGCAAAGATGTAGGAATCAGCATTCGCACTTGTTCATTGGGAGAACGCAATAAAATTACATCATTTTGAAGCGTAAGTCTGTTGTGTTATGCATGATATTTGTCAACTTCTGCATCTGTCATTGATTTCGGGTTAGCAAGTCAACCACTCCGTATTGCGTACATGAGAAAGAGTAGTGATTGATCGTGTTCATTAGGCTGTGCTATCCATCGAGAATCAACGAGAAAAAATTGCAATGCTTGCGAATCAGAATGGTCAATTTGAAGACAAGAAATTTCTGAGGCGTCGAAATACAGATTTTCCATAGGTAAGCGAGACAGGAATTCTGCGTTTGTATACTATGCCGTAAGACGATCAAGAATTTTATACTGTTAGCTGGAAAGGAGTTGCAGTTTCTGTGCTGTACAATCCGGTAAATCAGACCCAAGAACTTTTTTCAACCGTTAATTATGTTTAAAGCTACTTTTTCCAGCTGATTATACTTTACTTGGGACTTCTTCGACATCTGAGACGCGATAGCTACAGGGTGTTGAGTGTTGGCAAGTTAGAACTGCCCGTATTCCAAGTCTTGACACTTCAACTACGACTGGTTTGTTGGATCGAAATATGTAAAACATGGGCGACTACGCAATGCATGTCTCAATTTCTAATAAGATTATTCGCATTCTCCATACCATTTAAAAGGAGCGTATTTAACCCAGAAGGGATGCAAAGCTGTTTTCGCTGCGCTCGGAATGACTTTGATGTAGTATGTCAGTTTGTCATGATCACTTGGGATTCCTCGTACAATCGTACGATAACGTAATCTCCATATGGCCTCTAAATGCTTTGTCCAAGGACAAGAGACATGGCCTTTAATGAAATGTCCCAAATATTCGATTTCTGTATTGTAAAATGAAAATTTATGTAATTTAAACTTGTGTCCTATATCAGGCAAAACATCAATAGGAGACTTCAAATTTTTGAGATGCTGTTCAGGTGTTCGTCTTGAAACATTGATGTGAAAAGTCGACTTGTGTGTTGAGTATCACAAAAGTACCGTATATTTGTATCACCCAGGGGGAGTTGAAGATGAACAACGGCTAAGTCAAGTTTTGGAAAGAGTCAACCACATACTCGATGATCTATAACCTCATCAGTTTGTTTAAACTGGAAGGGATCAGTCACTGTTTGAGTCTTAAGTGCAGCTTTAAATTCGGAACGAAGCCTGATCTTCCCACTCTATTTTCTTGTAATAACAAGAGAAGACGCCTCCTGACTTGCAAAAACGGGTTTCCAAACTCCTACTTGTTCCATCTGAGAGATTCAGAAGCAACTTCATCGCGAATAGCAAGGGGTACTGGATGAGTGCGGTGTTGTTGTTGTTGTGGTCTTCAGTCCTGAGACGGGTTTGATGCAGCTCTCCATGCTACTCTATCCTGTGCAAGCTTCTTCATCTCCCAGGACCTATTGCAACCTACATCCATCTGAATCTCCTTGGTGTTTTCATCGCTTGGTCTCCCTCTACGATTTTTACCCTCCACGCTGCCCTCCAATACTAAATTGGTGATCCCTTGATGCCTCAGAACATGTTCTACCAACCGATCCCTTCTTCTAGTCAAGTTGTGCCACAAACTTCTCTTCCCCCCAATCCTGACAACGCCTCCTCATTAGTTATGTGATGTACCCATCTAATCTTCAGCATTCTTCTGTAGCACCACATTTCGAAAACTTCTATTATTTTTCTGTCCAAACTATATATCGTCCATATTTCACTTCCATACATGGCTACACTCCACACAAATACTTTCAGAAACGACTTCCTGACACCTAAATCTATACTCGAAGTTAACAAATTTCTCTTCTTTAGAAATGCTTTCCTTGCCATTGCCAGTGTACATTTTATATCCTCTCTACTTCGACCATCATCAGTTGTTTTGCCCCCGAAATAGCAAAACACCTTTACTGCTTTAAGTGTCTCATTTTCTAATCTAATTTCCTCAGCATCACCCGACCTAATTCGACTACATACCATTATCATCGTTATGCTTTTCTTGATGTCCATCTTATATCCTCCTTTCAAGACACTATCCATTCCGTTCAAATGCTCTTCCAAATCCTTTGCTGTCTCTGACAGAATGGCAATGTCATCGGCGAACCACAAAGTTTTTATTTCATCTCCTTGGAATGTAATACCTGCTCCGAATTTTTCTTTTGTTTCCTTCACTGCTTGCTCAATATAGAGATTGAATAACATCGGGGAGAGGCTACAACCCTGCCTCACTCCCTTCCCAAGCACTGCTTTCCTTTCATGTCCCTCGACTCTTATAACTACCATCTGGTATCTCTAAAAATTGTTAATAGCTTTTCGCTCCCTGTGTTTTACCCCTGCCACCTTCAGAATTTGAAAGAGAGTATTCCAGTCAACATTGTCAAAAGCTTTCTCTAAGTCTACAAATGCTAGAAACGTAGGTTTGCCATTCCTTAATCTAGCTTCTAAGATAAGACGTAGGGTCAGTATTGCCTCACGTGTTCCGATATTTCTACGGAATCCAAACTGATCTTCCCCGAGGTTGGCTTCAACTAATTTTTCCATTCGTCTCTAAAGAATTCCCGTTAGTATTTTGCAGCTGTGACTTATTAAACTGATAGTTCGATAATTTTCACATCTGTCAACACCTGCTTTCTTTGGGATTGGAATTATTATATTCTTCTTGAAGTCAGAGGGTATTTCGCCTGTCTCATACATCTTGCTCACCAGATGGTAGAGTTTTGTCAGGACTGGCTCTCCCAAGGCCGTCAGTAGTTCAAATGGAATGTTGTCTACTCCGGGGGCCTTGTCTCGAGTCAGGTCTTTCAGTGCTCTGTCAAACTTTTCACGCAGTATCGGATCTTCCATTTCATCTTCATCTACATCCTCTTCCATTTCCATAATATTGTCCTCAAGTACATCGCCCTTGTATAGACCCTCTATATACTCCTTCCACCTTTCTGCTTTCCCTTCTTTGCTTAGAACTGGGTTGCCATCTGAGCTCTTGATATTCATACAAGTGGCTCTCTTTTCTCCAAAGGTTTCTTTAATTTTCCTGTAGGCAGTATCTATCTTACCCCCAGTGAGACAAACCTCTAAATCCTTACAGTTGTCCTCTAGCCATGCCTGCTTAGCCGTTTTGCACTTCCTGTCGATCTCATTTTTGAGACGTTTGTATTCCTTTTTGCCTGCTTCATTCACTGCATTTTTATATTTTCTCCTTTCATCTATTAATTTCAGTATCTCATTTGTTACCCAAGGATTTCTACTAGCCCTCGTCTTTATAACCACATGATCCTCTGCTGCCTTCACTACTTCACCCCTCAAAGCTACCCATTCTTCTTCTTCTGTATATTTTTCCCCCATTCATGTCAATTGTTGCCTTATGCTCTCCCTGAAACTCTGTACAACCCTTGGTTTAGTCGGTTTATCCAGGTCCCATCTCCTTAAATTACCAACTTTTCTGTAGTTTCTTCAGTTTTAATCTACAGTTCATAACCAATGGATTGTGGTCAGAGTCCACATCTGCCCCTGGAAATGTCTTACAATTTAAAACCTGGTTCCTAAATCTCTGTCTTACCATTATATAATCTATCTGAAACCTTTCAGTATATCCAGGCTTCTTCCACGTATACAACCTTCTTTTATGATTCTTGAACCAAGTGTTAGCAATGATTAAGTTGTGCTCTGTGCAAAATTCTACCAGGCGGCTTCCTCTTTCATTTCTTAGCCCCAATCCATATCACCTACTACGTTTCCTTCTCTCCCTTTTCCTACTGACGAATTCCAGTCACCCATGACTATTAAATTTTCGTATCCCTTCACCATACATTTCTTCAATTTCTTCGTCATCTGCTGAGCTAGTTGGCATATAAACTTGTGCTACTGTGGTAGGGGTGGGCTTCGTATCTGTCTTGGCGACAATAATGCGATCACTATGCTGTTTGTAGTAACTTACCCGCATTCCTATTTTCCTATTCATTATTAAACCTACTCCTGCATTACCCCTATTTGATTTTGTATTTATAATCCGTCACCTGACCAGAAGTCTTGTTCCTCCTGCCACCGAACTTCACTAATTCCCACTATATCTAACTTTAACCTATCCATTTCCCTTTTTTAATTATGTAACCTACCTGCCCGATTAAGGGATCTGACATTCCACGCTCCGATCCGTAGAACGCCAGTTTTCTTTCTTTTGATAACGACATCCTCTTGATTAGTCCCCATACGGAGATCCGAATGGGGAACTATTTTACCCCCGGAATATTTTACCCAAGAGGATGCCACCATCTTTTAACCATACAGGAAAGCTACATGCCCTCGGGCAAAATTACGGCTGTAGTTTCCCCTTGGTTTCAGCCGTTCATAGTACCAGCACAGCAAGGCCGTTTTGCTTAGTGTAACATGGCCAGATCAGTCAATCATCCAGACTGTTGCCCCTGAAACTACTGAAAAGGCTGCTGCCTTTCTTCAGGAACCACTCGTTTGTCTGGCCTCTCAACAGATACGCCTCCGTTGTGGTCGCACCTACGGTGCGTCAATCTGTATCGCTGAGTGCGGTAACACTTAGTTATGAAACGTTAGCGTAATACGGGCGTGAAACTTCTTCGCATGTCCAAATGTGCTGTCGAGTGAATGTACAACGTTTTCACACAGTTGATCAATGTTTGCAACGTAAAGTTGCTTGTCAGTAGCATGCACACTCACCTAAATATCTAAACAAAATAAATCGAAAGGATCCATGCCAAAAATTTGGGACTAGCACGTGACTGAGTTACTGTGAATGACACTGATGTAGTCGTATTTCTGTATTTTGCTTTCAATGTGCACTTTAAAAGAACAGAAGTCAGTGTAGCTTACCTCCACGATTAATGTGTAGATTGCCAGGAGCAGTAGGTATAGATTCAAAGTGAGAGGTCCTATTTACTTCCTTGTTCTAAAGGCTAGATTCCTGTGGAACAGTTTTCACTCTGATGCTTCTGCACGGACGCTTGCTGTGTGTGCCCTGAATTCTGGCACTGTCAGTTTCCACGTGGTCGAGTAAGAAGTTTTCGTGGTCAAGAGTTTACGCAAGACTTCGGAAGGTGTGAATGAGTCAAGGCAGCGGCTGAGTACGCCGTGCTGCATTTGCTGTGTTGCGTGTGTCGTCGGTGGGCGTGTGCCTGCGAAACTGGAGCTGATTCGAACTATTTGAACTATCCGCGGACAGCGCTGCATCAATAGGCACCGTAAAGTCACGTTTAGTGAAGTCTTGAACTTCCTGAGATTCAGTTACTGTTAGCACATCATTCAGATCATTGTGCCTATGCTGTACAATCTCAGCCTGTACGAGGTGCGTCCAAGTTCTAAGGCCTCCGATTTTTTTTCTCCGGACTGGAAAGAGATAGAAACATGCGCATTGTTTTAAAATGAGGCCGCGTTCATTTTCAATACGTCCCAGAGATGGCAGCACCGTACGGCAGATGGAATTTTACGGCCAGCAGCGAGAATGGTAACTGTTTTAAATACTTATTTGAACAGCGAGCAATCATTCGTTTTCTGAATTTGCATGGTGTGAAACCAATTGAAGTTAATCGACAGTTGAAGGAGAAATGTGGTGATGGAGTTATGGATGTGTCGAAAGTGCGTTCGTGGGTGCGACAGTTTAATGAAGGCAGAACATCGTGTGACAACAAACCGAAACAACCTCGGGCTCGCACAAGACGGTCTGACGACATGATCGAGAAAGTGGAGAGAATTGTTTTGGGGGATCGCCGAATGACTGTTGAACAGATCGCCTCCAGAGTTGGCATTTCTGTGGGTTATGTGCACACAATCCTTCATGACGACCTGAAAATGTGAAAAGTGTCATCCAGGTGGGTGCCACGAATGCTGACGGACATGGCTGCCCGTGTGGCACGTTGCCAAGCAATGTTGACGCGCAATGACAGCATGAATGGGACTTTCTTTTCGTCGGTTGTGACAATGGATGAAACGCGGATGCCATTTTTCAGTCCAGAAACAAAGCGCCAGTCAGCTCAATGGAAGCACACAGATTCACCGCCACCAAAAAAATTTCGTGTAACCGCCAGTGCTGAAAAAATGATGGTGTCCATGTTCTGGGACAGTGAGGGCGTAATCCTTACCCATTGCGTTCCAAAGGGCACTACGGTAACAGGTGCATCCTACGAAAATGTTTTGAAGAACAAATTCCTTCCTGCACTGCAACAAAAACGTCCGGGAAGGGCTGCGCGTGTGCTGTTTCACCACGACAACGCACCCGCACATCGAGAGTTTCTTCGTGATAACAACTTCGAAGTGATTCCTCATGCTCCCTACTCACCTGACCTGGATCCTAGTGACTTTTGGCTTTTTCCAACAATGAAAGACACTCTCCGTGGTCGCACATTCACCAGCCGTGCTGCTATTGCCTCAGCGATTTTCCAGTGGTCAAAACAGACTCCTAAAGAAGCCTTTGCCGCTGCCGTGTAATCATGGCGTCAGCGTTGTGAAAAACGTGTACGTCTGCAGGGCGATTACGTCGAGAGGTAACGCCAGTTTCATCGATTTCGGGTGAGTAGTTAATTAGAAAAAAAATCGGAGGCCTTAGAACTTGAATGCACCTCGTATTCTGTTATCAGCAAAGTATAGAACAATGATATCATGATGCATTTGGTCTTGAAATGAGGCTCCTTCCGAGCTCTTAAATTTATAGTTCCTGGCCCTCAACTGGTGTCGCGAATGTTTTATAAAATAAATTGTTTCGTGGTGTATTTACATACCCCTGACTCTTACTGTATTTGCTAGAAAATCATTTGAACAGGTCGACAGCAGTGACATTTCCGAAAAATTGACAACGATAATAGACTAGAAACATTGCGTGACATAACAGCAGAAATCAACCTGACACCTACGACGAACGTCTCCGTTAGAACAATGCGGCCGAATTTGGCGGAAATGGGCTATGGCAAAGACGACCGACGCGAGTGCCTTTGCTAACAGCACCACATCGTCTGCAGCGCCTCTACTGCGTTTGGGAACATATCGGACGGACCCTAGACGCCTGGGAAACAGTGGCGTGGTCACTTGAGTCCCGATTCCAGTTGGTACGATCTGATGGGAGATTTCGAGTGTGGCGCAGACCCTACGAAGGCATGGACCCTAGTTATCAAGAAGACACTGTGCAAGCTGGTATTTGGTTCTATAAAGGTATGGCCTGTGTCTACATGGAATGGACTGGTTCCTATGGCCAAACTGAACCTATTACTGTCTGGAAATGGTTATGGTAGGCTACTTAAAGAACATTTTCAGTGATTAATGGACTTCATGTTCCCAAACAACGATGGAAAGTTTATGGGCGACTACGCCCCAATTCACCGTGACAGACATGTTAGCGATTGGTTTGAGGAACTGTCTGGAAGATTCGAGCGAATGATGGGACCACCAAAATCGTCCGACATGATTCCCATTGAACATTTATGGGACGTAGTGGAGAGGTCACTTTGTGTGCATAATCGTGCACCGGGAACACTTTCGCAAATAAGGACGGCTGTAGAGGCAGCATGAGTCATTACTTCTACAGGGGGCTTCCAAGGAGTTGGTGCACTAAGCAGGAAAAAATGAGGCCCGACATTATATTAGGTGGTAACCTGTGATTAATCCGTATTTTGGTTATCTTAGTGTAAAGTAACGCATACAGGTTATTCCCAATGTTATTTAGTATTTACTGACATCAAAGCAGTTGTACAAAATCAGAACATAACAACAGCCTTTTTAAAATTCAGTATCTTATTAGCACGGCAACTTAAAACTGCAATGTATTTGTTAGTTACTAAAAAACTTTACCCCATATGTTTGTTAAATAAGAGCATTGCACATGTGTGTTAATGTCTAAAATGCAAAACAAAATATATATAAATCAGGTAAGCTTGAGATGTTGCACACCACTGTCTCACCTTAACAATATTATCAATCAAATTAACATTCATATTTTAGGTCGTAATCTCAGTGTTTACCAGAAGTAAATTTGGTTGTGTGGTTTAGATGCTTTTACGTGGGAAATTCATTGTAGATTGTACTTATAACTGCATATGTAACCTGTACAGAATTAGTACCCGGGGGGGGGGGGGGGGGCACAGTGGAGGCGACAGAGAACAGGGAAGGAGACGAGATGGGGGTCATAAATGCTGACTGCAGCATGTGAGAGATTCTGGGAAGCAGCACTCTGTGGATCGTACGCGCACAAAGACTTCTGGCCCATGCCCTCTCCTCCTTCCGCTTAGGTTTGGACAGAGCGGTGCTGGTTTGCAAAACATTTTCCTTGGACCAGGTTGAAGTCCATTGTGAAGGTGGCCATATGGCGGAAAGTGGGTGGAGGAAGCCATTTAAGAGAGATTACTGTAAACTGATCTTCTGTACAAATGGTGGGAAGGTCATAAAAATCTATGTATGCTCGTGTTAGAAGCTGGGATGATACGGGCAGAGCAGCTGGTGTACGTGTTTAGTGGAGGTAAGACTGTAATACCCCTGACGCCAGGAAGTCGCTATGTTCTTACAGCTAGTGTCAAAAACATGAATTTCACGAGCACGACTGTCTGGGAAGCTTAACTGCCTTCTTTAGAATTTGGAATTGGTCAGCCCAGAAAGATTTCATGTCTCAATCAGTAAGGTACTGTTGTCTTGTCCAAGTAGATGTTTTTTGCCACCCTGATAACGACGTCTCCCTAGTCTAAAATCTTGTTTTTTCAGACAAGAAAGATTTGAAGTCGCTGATTGACTCCTCTCAGGAAACGCAAAGTGGAGGCTTGTTCTCCCAACGTGGGAACACCGGTACTGTGTCTGGGTAGGCTACATGGCCAACAGAACAGTCAAGAAGGGAGATTCAATGAGTAGAGGATAGTTTCATAGGTTTTTGCAGTTTGGGGGCAATTTAGTTTTTGTTTATTCGGCTTTTATACCGAGGCTTGGCGGAAAGTGGTTGTGATCCTTTGCCTTCTTCGTATTATGGTCCTCCCCTGGAGGAGAACTTCAGGTCTTTCTCCAGTGGGTGAGACTTATGGTCTCTACCTTGTCGTGGACTAAGAGCCAGTGACACTTTCCAACTGCACCGGCAGTGGAACTGCATATCATCTCAGACATATCGTGTGTCACGAGGGTGAACTTCTTCGTCCTAATTCGGCCATCTGACGTTTGACAATTCCAGCGTGCACCGTCACACCTGTGAGTCAAAGTGGTTTGGCCGGACCAGCGAACAGGTGCACCTCACACTGCAGCCCGCCGTTTTCTGCTGCTGCCTGAATCCCGAGGAAAGCCTAGATTATTGCTACACCGGCGTAGGATTGTTCAAGGATATTCGCAGCTCCCTGTTTTCTGGTGAACCATAGTTTGTGGTATGCTTCGTCGTAGTCGATTTCATTTGAACTGAGTTGGGCCTCGCAATGGATTCATATCAACAAAGTCAGATTGCGTTGTAAAAGGTATTAATTCAGGGGAGAATTTGTACAGCATCCACCCGAACACATGCTTTCCCAACCAAACACAATTTCTTTTCTAATTTGTGTTTGTCATTTTTATGTGAGATTTATCAGCTACTGTAGTTACAAAAGGATTAATAAAACTTGTCATTTTTGTAAACTTAATACGCCGTTTATCTCATTCATACTCCCTCTATTATTCGCTGTGTAAGTAGGCTGTTTATGTTTTCTTTATGTAAGTAGGCTGTTTATGTTTTCTTATTGGCAACGTTACGTAGCACTCTGTATGAAACTCTGGCTGTGCTGTGTGCAGTCTGTGGCTAGTTTGCATTGTTGTCTGCCATTGTAGTGTTGGGCAGCGGCAGCTGGATGTGAACAGCGCGTAGCGTTGCGCAGTTGGAGGTGAGCCGCCAGCAGTGGTGGATGGGGGGAAAGAGATGGCGGAGTTTTGTAATTTGTCATGAACTGCTATATATATTATGACTATTAAGGTAAATACATTGTTTGTTCTCTATTAATATCTTTCATTTGCTAACTATCCCTATCAGTAGTTAGTGCCTTCCGTAGTTTGAATCTTTTATTTATCTGGCAGTAGTGGTGCTCGCTGTATTGCAGTAGTTCGAGTGATGAAGATTGTTGTGAGGTAAGTGATTTCTGAAAGGTATAGTTTAATGTTACTCAGGGCCATTCTTTTGGAGGGATCTTTGATAGTCAGATTGCGTTGCGCTAAAAATATTGTGTGTCAGTTTAAGCACAGTCATATACAATTGTTCTAAGGGGACGTTTCATATGTTGACCCTTAGCCTAGGACACCTCACTGGAATCTTCTGATTTTTTCTTGTAGTTTGTGTATTTAGTGTAGCTTTTGTTTATTGCTAGCGCGTAATTATAGAGAGAATTTCCTTGGTAGTTGTGATTTTTCATTGCTGCACAGTAAAACAGTGGTGGCATGCATGTAGATTTGCACAAAGTATTTCGCAGCTGCAATTAACTAGATATTATTTTCAGTGCTATGTTAATGTGTTCCCCTATTTTTGCTCTTCAAATTGTGTTCTTCTGTGTTGTCGGGTGAAATATTGTGACAATAAGGGCGTGTGAAAAACGTAACACTAGGCTCCAAAGTAAACTGAGAAATGACAGTGAAGACGAAAGCAGTGTGTTAGCGCCACCGAGTAATGAATTAACTAATGTTCAAAGTAGTAATTTGGTAATTGTACATAGGGAAATGGAGCGGGCTGCAAACAATGGCGTAGGCAGTGAAACAATTAGTGAACAGGGAAGCATTATCGATCGACCGGTCGGCAACAGCTTGCCTCAGGAATCCGAAATGACAGGACACAATCTTGCAAATACTGTAGATTCAGTTTTTGCGTCCTCACCGTTTTCTCAAATAAGTCAAGACACATTTTCTGCTATTCAAACTGCGAATATTGCCGGTTCAAATGGACTTCCTAATAGCACTGAGGAACATGTTTCAGATACCAGTGCACTGTTGTTACAGTTAATGCAACAAATGGGACAAAGGCTACAAAAGTTAGACACAACGCTTGAACAAAATCAGGAACATACACAGCAAAAGCTTCAAAAGTTAGACACAATGGAACAACACCAGAGAAAAACTTAGCAACAGTTACACACAATGGAACAAAATCAGAGACAAACACAGCAAAAGCTTCAAAAGTTAGGCTCATTGGAACAAACTCTCGAACAAACACGTGAAGATTTAACTACTGAGTTACATAACATTGAATCGAAATGTCAAAAAGTCTGTAATGACGTAAAAACACAAATTTGTGAGCATTTCCAACCTATTTTTTCGCGTCATGAAAATGCATTACAGAATCACGAAGCAGCCATAAAAGAACTGCAAACTACTGTTCATGAAAATCATGAGACCTTGCAAGCTAAAATGGACTCAGTTGCATCTACCGATTCGGTTACGCAACTTGCAAAAACTCAGGAAAACTTAAAGGACACAGTAGATACTCTGAAAATTGGTTCTGAAAGACACATGGAGGAAATTAGTTCATTATCAGAGAAAGTAGCCGAACTTTCGGATAAGGTCACTAACTTATCTACGAAGGTAGATGATAATCTGAATGACACAAAACCGGTAGTCTTTAATGACACAGAAGAGTGCGAACAAATTAGGAAACTGAAACAAAATCTGAATCAAATTAATACGCAACACCAAAGAGAAATCCGGGAAGTACAAGATCAGCTGACACAGGTAATACAAGAATTACGTATTTCAGAGGACACTCGCGCTCCAATACGGGAAGAGGGACATAGAAATACGGAACAGCCACAAAATAATAACACAGGGCATTTCGGAAGTTATGAAAGAAATTGGCAATGTGCACCGAATTTTGAGATGGAACCGCCAACACGATGTAACAATGACCGACATGCTACTCGCCGACACGATGATTTTGACTATAAGCTGTTCATTACTACACGTAAATTCAAAATGTTTAAAAATTCTGCCAACGACATTCATCCACAACTGTGGCTCCATCAATTCTCTCAATGTTTTCCTCCCAACTGGTCATTGGAACACAGGTTAGAATTTATGTGTGGCTACTTGGAGAATGAACCAGCTGTAAGAATGCGATCGGTCATTCACGATTGTCACAGTGAAGGAGAATTTTACCATGCGTTCCTCTCAGCATATTGGTCACAAGCTACACAAGACCGAGTAAAACATAGCATCATGATGATGAAACACTTTGAACAATCTGAATTTTCCAGTCTTGTCAAATATTTTGAAGACATGTTGCACAAGAATCAGTACCTGTCAAACCCATACAGCCCCTCAGAACTCATCCTCATTTGCTTAATCAAATTACCTGAACATTTACGCCATATTATTTTGGCAGGACGTTGCAAAGACGACATTGAAGCTTTTCAGGGACTCTTACAAGAATTAGAAATTGACACAGACAGTCACGGGATGCGAAAACAGGAGAACAATCACTACAGGGCACATCCGTCACAATTCCGCGATGACAGAAATAATAACTGGACGTGACAAGGCTATTTTTACAAAGTAAATCGTGACCAAAAGAGACACCACCCGTATGGCAAACACTGGCAGAGTAATAGTTACAGAGAGAGATCGCATTTCCGTACTAATGCATATGACAGAGACACTCATAGAAACAGACAATTTGGCAACCAGAACAATTATTATCACGGGAGACAGAATAACTTCAGACGCAACGGTCCACTGGGCAGTGGTAATTCAGGGAGAAATTCTCCACCACATGACCGATAAACAAGAAACTATGTAAACTACCGACAAAACGACAGACGTGAGTTTCATCAGAACTGGCGGGATTTAAACAGAGCAGCGCACTCTCGTCACGGTGAATTTGTAGAAGCTAGGTCTCCTAATCCCAGTAACGATGCGTGCCAACAAAGAAACAGACAATAACTCGCACCGCAGGCAGCCACCTGCGCCCGCTGGCTCAGGGAAAAATAACATAAACGCTAACCTTGAGAAAAATTTTAGCACTCCTCACCAACGTATACCACATGATAATTGCGTTGAAGTTGAAACTCTGCGTACTAGGAAGAGTAAAGGTTTACACTACATTTCACATGTAAAGACGTTTATTGAAAGATAATCTGCTTTTTAACTTTGTCTTTGCTATAAAATTTTTCACTTCACATTTCTAGTATGCATTGTCAGACTAGGAATCTGTTAACATGCAACAATGTTTGAAGTTAAATATCCAGTCAAGAACCAAGGGAACTTATTTAAACAGAAATTACGATTGCATTATTATTGCTAACAGACGGCACAGTGTTATTGCGTGTGTACATTCTTGCTTGTTAGTTGCACGATTTCGTAACGACTATAAGGCTCACA
The DNA here is from genome assembly GCF_023864275.1 of Schistocerca cancellata. Taxonomy (NCBI): domain Eukaryota; kingdom Metazoa; phylum Arthropoda; class Insecta; order Orthoptera; family Acrididae; genus Schistocerca; species Schistocerca cancellata. The sequence continues at coordinate 58,831,433 of NC_064626.1, read as the reverse complement.
TACTTAGAACATATACTGGTACTGCTAATGAGATTCTAATGCAACATTTTGGTTTACTTGAAGAAACATTCTGGATTTAAAGTACTTTCTGTGAGATACCAGATGAGACAGTGGTTAGTTTATGTGACAGTTACACGATTTTATCACGACACTACTAATGAGTGACAATTTACAATGTTGCTTTTGCGGTGTTTCTGTGTCATATCTGCACGGTTTTTCTGAATTCTTCTGGAAAGTAAAACATGTTTTAGTAGTAACTTTTGTGGTACAGCTACAATGAGAAAGCCTTTTACGTAGCACAACAATACGTTACAGCACTGTACCTTCTTCATCACGGCAATAAGCGTAATAAGTAAGATATCTACACGCAAAACATTTCACTTTTGTTTATCATGAGGTCAGTACATTGACTTCTGCAGAACTTAGCTTTTGGAGGACGATAACTACGACACTTCCACAGAGATTATGTTACAGCAAGACGCACAATTAGCGCTACAGGACACGTATTTGAGTGATTAATTTTGTACTTAAGTCATTTATTTTTAAAGATATTTGAATTACAAAGAAAGTTTTCCGTGATTCATTTCATTCCATTGCTGTAATCTGTAGCACCTGAGGGTATAATTACAATAATCCTCAGGGGGGTACACGCCTACGTTGTGTATCATGTGTTTGGTAAGCACAAGGAGCCCTAGCTAATATGGTATTTGCTTATACAACTTTACACATCGGTACCATATTCCTCTAACACATAAATTACACAGCTATCTGATCATTTAACAGAGAAACAAACTTTTTTTTACTACATCAGTGACATGTTTACGCAGTTAAATAGTTGGATAACTTCACACTTATGAAATTGTACTTTGCCTGTACTTTGTGAACAGTTCATATTTTTTTAGAACCATTGTGATACTATGAGGGCTTTGAATGATGTATTTGGTATGAGATCATGATTTTTAAAGTACATTTGAGGTAGATGACACTACTGAAATGAGCAGAGAATCTTTTTTAGGTTTTGAAATTATTGGAGTCAGCTACGACGATTTTGAAAGTTGACTGAGGTGTTATGATGTTATTACTACGATGACTATGTGTATTATGCTGTTGCAGTAAGTTTATGATCCATAAGCTGATGCTATTTGAGTTATTTGATTATGCTATGTATCTGTTATGATGAAATATTGAAGGAGTGTCGATGAATAAGGTAAGGAATAATGAGTAGTGTTTCGGGACTCTGATTTATGAAAAGAATGTTGGAAACCAAGAAACGTTCTTTAAGAGTTATGACATGTGTGTATATGCATAAATGCATCACAATGCGGACGAAAACGTTTTGAACACTGTTATATTCATATGATTTTGCTTCTACACATTTGCAACGCAAATTCTTGACCTGTGAAATATTTTTATATGAGACTGTCACTGTAGCAGAAATTGCTGTCGTAAATATTTCAGTAAGAAAGGTAAGTGACCAACTGCACGTAATGCGTTTTGGGCGCCCAGCTGAGAGGTAGTCGTCTGACAAAAGAAAGCCATTAGTGTGTGCGCCTATTCCTTTGTAGAAAGCATCGCAAATATTACACGTTCATTACTTGAAAACATATGATTACTCGTACTTTGTGCTAATTACTGAAATGCTTATGAATTGATGGGAAATATTCGTACATTTGCACACCTGATTATGACAAGTATCTTTCTATGAGAGTTGAGAGCTACTGACTTACGAAATGCCACATAGCTATTGAATGATGTTTTTATGCTTTGGTTTGCGTAATTGCTTATTTCATTTGATACCTGTTTTCCAGCTGTGTTGCAGCATTGGTTTTATAAAATAAACTTAAATGCACCTGCTAATGTGAACACTTTCTGTCAACTGATTGATTAAATAATTATTTTCTGATCCATATTCTTCGAAAAAGGAGCTCTTGGAATGGAGAGAACAATAAGAAGGGACCAATAACAGTAACTGCATCTATAATATTCTTTTCAAGTACATGTTGATATTTTTTTTACAATAAGTTGTTGTGGTGCACCACTTTAATTACATAGACATTAAGATGTGAATATACATTTCCCTTATCTGCATTGTTGTTTTTACTGTAATATTTTTTCTGCTTGAGCTATGTCATGTTTAGGTATAAGTTGCTGCTGTTTGCCAGGCATAGTGTTACTGAATTTGACTTTGTATTATTCTGTTAAGCCAGTTTTACTAATGATTTACTTTTATTGTTTGCTGCACATTGCCTTATATTAGTTGTAATAATGCAATTGCTTTGCTAATTTCTTAATGCTGCTTGCTTCGCAAATCTGCATTTTTTTCATTGCTGTTTATATTAATTGTTTTATGTGATGCTGCATTGCCTCGTCCCTTGGTATATATATCTGAGCTCAGTAGATTTAAGTTAGCTTAAGAAGGGGTAGACTATATAAGAAACTAACTATGATGAATTGGAAGAAATGCATTAAGAAGCTATAAGAAAATAGTTTGGCCAAAAAAGTAGTGCACAGTGGAGAAAAACTATTTTTGAAAGAGGATGTGACAGAATACAGAAAGCAGGCTTAGATAGTACTTTTGGGAATAATGATGAACAAAGGGAGATCTCCATGCAAAATACTGCAGTAAAACAAACCTGTCCTTTCCTTTTGTGTCATCCCACTATATGTCTGTGTACCCTTGTGTATTTGTGCTTTTTCCTGTCTTTGTGTGTTTAGCTGATGAGAGCTATGTTGTAGAATTTTTCTAATACTATGTTATTTACTTTGTAAAGATGTTTAGACTTATTTATTCTGTTTTGTTGCTCACACGTGAAGGTGATGTTTTAAAAGTTCTTCTGATCTTTAAGTATGTACTCATGTCATAATTCCTGTAACACTGATGTATATGTTATTTCGATTTTTTTGTAAAGCCTGTACTACAAATGTTATCTGTATTGTTATGTTCTTTAATGATGTATTTTGTACCTTTGTAATTGTATTCTCATGTTATAATATTGTAATTGATACCAGTTCATCAATTTAAGTAACTTGTAAGTTCCATTTCACTGCACACGTTTCTGTTGGTCATAGTATATGGACAATATGTGAGAAGTTGGGACTGTTAGTGTTTGCACATGTGATAATAATTCAGCAAGGGACTGGATAACAGCATTGCTGGTTCTAAGGACAATTCCAAAAACTTTGTGCGTGCACAAGTGGTGGTTTATGGACTTGCTATATTCTCCGCAAGACTCTTCGATGGTGAATGTGCACCTGCACAGTCGCAACAGATGGTTGATGGCCGTCTCTACAAGGACTACGGTGGGTCTACACCTTTGCTGACTCACCAGTAACTTTATTTCTACAAGGACTGCAGTGGGTCTGCACCTCTGGTGGCCCACCAATACCATACTCTCTACCAGGACTACAGTGGGTCTGCTCTGTGATGACCTACCTACCAATCCTCTTCAAAACGTCGAATGACTCTGCTGTGGGTTTGCTCTGTTGTGGCCCATTACCTGTCAGCATTTCAAGTGTCAGCACTGTCTTTCCGTTGGAAGGACACCATTACTTCTTCAAGACTGCATGGAAATCCACTACTTCCGTGTGCATTCTCTTATACTGCTCAGACTTTGAAAAAAAAAAAACACTGATATTTTACTGTGATGAACAATCTGGACTTTCTTTATGGACTGTGAGAAAATTTCAGCTTTTGACCAACATTGTATAAATAAGTGTGTGCATTTGATATCTTTGTTATTGTAATTATGAAAAATTTTATCAAATCATTATTGGCCACTGCCCAAAAATATTTTGTAAAATTTTTTGTGGGGAGCATGGGGGCTATGTAAGTAGGCTGAATATGTTTACTTATTGGCAACGTTACGTAGCACTCTGTATGAAACTCTGGCTGTGCTGTGTGCAGTCTGTGGCTAGTTTGCATTGTTGTCTGCCATTGTAGTGTTGGGCAGCGGCAGCTGGATGTGAACAGCGCGTAGCGTTGCGCGGTTGGAGGTGAGCCGCCAGCAGTGGTGGATGTGGGGAGAGAGATGGCAGAGTTTTGTAATTTGTCATGAACTGCTATATATATTATGACTATTAAGGTAAATACATTGTTTGTTCTCTATTAATATCTTTCATTTGCTAACTATCCCTATCAGTAGTTAGTGCCTTCCGTAGTTTGAATCTTTTATTTAGCTGGCAGTTGTGGTGCTCGCTGTATTGCAGTAGTTCGAGTAATGAAGATTGTTGTGAGGTAAGTGATTTCTGAAAGGTATAGTTTAATGTTACTCAGGGCCATTCTTTAGCAGGGATCTTTGATAGTCAGATTGCGTTGTGCTAAAAATATTGTGTGTCACTTTAGTGAATGTTTGAGTACGTTCAGTTTTGCTCAGCTGTTTGAAAAGCAAATAGTGTAAGAGGTTTATCAGCACAGTCGTGTATAATTGTTCTAAGGGGACGTTTCAGCTGTTTTTCTTTGATTTTGGTGGCCCATGGGTACACTAGCAATTTAAGGTTCAATCTTATTAAATTGGTCAATTTAATTATTAATTTGCGTTCTGAAAGTGACCACAAACCTGGGCAACAAAAATACCGCGAATAAACTCACTAATTCATTTATAAAAATTAAGGGTGTAGCTCATGACACGATTTGAAGGATACTGAGAAGATAATACTATTCGTTATGTAAAGATAAATAACTTTCACTATCACTCAGACATACATTTACGACTACAGAAAGCGAGGCTTGCAAGCTTTAGTGTAATGTATTTTCACAAACCCTGAATTTGACCCAATTTTCGTTTATCCACGCACTAGACGAGAACGTGTATCAGTTGTGGTCGTAGAAAGTGGCGTGTTTTGTTCGTTCAAACTCAACACTATCTGATATATCCAGTAAAGGTTCAGCATCGTGTTCATTGTTGCGTTCAGGATAATTTTTCGTTGACGGTTTCGGTATCACTGTCTTCAATATCTTCCACCTCATGCAACAGCTGTGTAACGAAACCCTCAATAACTGGATCTCACACATTCGATCTCCCCTTGTTAGCCATGCCCAGTGACATTTCTGTAAGTAATGCAAACTACGAAGTGTTTAAAGTTACTGACTTCGACACGTAAACTGTGTGCAGGGGTCGCGTGATACTCCCGCCAATTTAATCTACTTACCAAGTCAAATTAACAGCAGACCACAACAATAATTATTCACTAAAAACGCTCATAACGAACTGAACGAAAGCTACTGAGAAGCGGAAGTGCACAGTTTGGAAAATTGTTGTGTTTTGTGCGCTGGAACGTTGGAGGATATCTTCGTTGAGTTCAGCGGTCTACTCCTTCACGATGCGTATGGCAAATTTTTGAAGCGAGCAGCTGTAACCTGAATCTGCGCTTTGAAGTGGTCTTAGAACTTGCTAACAACGTTTTCATAAGACAGGATTTGTCTCTGAATGAGGGAACTGTTTCCTAGGGAAAAGAAAAAGCAATGCACCCCTACCAACGAGAAAAAGGAAGGGTGCCGTGAATCACCTGATATGCTGTATGAAGCAGAGTGCTTCTCTAGCTGCAGGCGGTACTCTGCCCATTCCTATCTTTCAGCATCAACAGAGGAGAAGGGTGGAGAAAGCAGCACCTGGCCGCTGGTACTCTGTACTTCAGTCGGTGGTGTCTGCTGAGATGGTTAGTCTGAAACTGAAAAGGTGCAGTGAGAGATTACTCTCCGTAAGGGTACAGCAAGGTGGTAAGTTTTCACAAGCCGCACATATTTTATACAGCGTAACAGTAATTAAAGTTCCAGATTCAAAACGCTGTAGAAGGACAAACACTGCTCAGAACGACGTCAAATTTGAGCGGCATATTATTGATAGAGGGAGAAAGTCAGGGAATAAATAAAAAAAATGAGGAACAGATGGCACTGTAACAGTCAGAACATGCACTCCAGTACTTCGAACAGAAGTGGAATGTGGCAGGAGTAGGAAAGCAGTTGATCGGACTCCGAGAGGTGGTGTGGAAAACATGCTGTACAAGGAAATTGCCCTAACATTGGACATGCCTGCGAGCACGGTGCATAAGATCCTATGTAACATCCTTCATTCCTATCCATGTTCAGGAGTTACTTCCTGCTGATCTGACAGTAGAACAACTGTTGGCTCTGGAAAATCTTGCTCGCAAGGAAGTGAAGAATGAATGGGCATGAAACACACTGTGCGCAAACGAAGCCCATTTCCATATCCAAGAACATGTCAATATGCAGAACTACCAGTGTGCGATTTGCAGGGGAGGATGGGGGGATTTCCTCCCCTCTGCATCAGACCATCCCCTCCTCTGAATTTAGTTTATGCATCCGAACCTGGGATGTATATATCCCACGCACTGGAGTAAAATTTTACATATAATTTAAATTTGTGAAGCCGAACACTGCAAGTTTTTAATACAATCTTACTATTAATACTATTAATATGTTTGCTTATTAATTTTGAAAAACTGTTATGTAGTAGTTAAGCATTTCAAAACATTTAGAACTAAATCATCATTCTCATGTTGTCATTGTTGCTTTTGTCTAAGGTGTGTCATCCGTTTACTTGCAATCTTGCGAGGGAAGTAGTGTGGCAGTCATACCACAGCAGTCGTACCTCAGAGTTGGGTGAGCTGGGGGCTGAAAGTCCCACCCCGGGCCCTGACACAGGGTGGTGACCGGCCCGGTGCCTGTGCGAACATTTTCCGCTAGGCCACCTTTTGGCAATGGTATGGTGCGGACTAACGCGCCTGGGACGAAAGCACAAATTACTAAATAACGCAACATATTCTGCTTCTAGTTCCTAGGATACTATTTCGTGGACCTTCTTCAAATAATCTTCCACCATCGTTTTCTCTTCCTTGGGTTTTCATTTCCGTTGTTAGCTGCATGTGCAAGTACCAAGTAGGCCGCCGCTGCGATACTTTTATCATCCTTTATACTGCAAAACTGACACACGTGTGGCACAAATTCTGTTGCTTTGGCGTAAATTAACCCTAGCATTACCAACGTATTTTTAGTTACATGTAATACCAACGGGGGGGCCTCAAAGGCCCATAAAGAATACCACAATTTATTTTATCATAAATCAAGTTTATTTACTTCTGATACCTCTAATAACAATTCAAAATACTTAGACACTGTTTTTGTATACTGGATAATAAAAGATGTTATTATAATAGGAATAAAATGAACAAATCACGAGATTCAGTTTATATATTTTTTGGAATAATGTTTCAAAATAGTGTTTTGTTATAAAAACGACTTTTTTAATTCGATACACTACATGAAGCAAACAAAATTTACTGTCTCATTCTGCAACGCATTTTTCACACAACACTGTCTTCCTGCAGTGTTTCCCACAGACGTGTTTGTGGCACAGAGAGCAGGTAACAGTTGACTTTCCCAGCTTGTTGTACTTGATCTTTTTAGATGCAGCTTCTTGGCAGCATAGGTGGCACCGTCCACGTGTTCCTGGTTCTGCTGTTGAGGATGATGGTTCTACAGAGCAGCTGAGCTTCCGTTGTGTGATGCTTTCCATTGCCATTATTACTGGCTTCTGAAGTCCATACAAATATTGTGCCCGTTTATCTACTTGAGATCTTATTAGTTCGAGACCTAAGTTAGTGATAAAAACTCTTCTGCGGTTTAGCAAATTCTTTTTCCAATTCGGAAAGTTGAGGAGGAAGAGTGAATATGCTTTTATTGCTGCTATGTCAATGAGTGTGTACAGGAGGGACAAAGGCCATCTTCTTGTTCCTCTCTTTGTGCTGTAGTGTCTTGCCATCTGGTCTATGGTGTCCACGCCTCTCTTTGTAGAATTATAAAAAAGATTTATGTTAGCCTTTTTTGAGTCTTCATTCAACACCCCTTCTGAGTGATATGTTGAAAGCATCAACAGCAGTCGTTTTGGCTTCTCGCGGACTAGCGTTGATGCAAGAGTAACTGGTGGTCTCTGTGTCTGAGGGTCAGTATAAGCAAAGATGGAAGAGTGTAAACTGCGGCCAGTTGTAGTCTTCAGCTCTTCAGGTATGTGTCGTCTGTTAGACTGTAGGGTGCCAACAAGTGTGTGGTGAAAATCATTCCATAGAGTCTCAGCAAGCTCCACTGAAGTATAGTACCGATCTGTGGTAACATTACGGCCTGATTTTTCAATAGGTTTTATTAGTCTCTTTACAATTTCCATCGGTCCATTTGAATGCTGTGTATTTCCTGACTTGCCTGTATAGATGTCCATGCTGATCACATATCTAGTCTCAGAATCAGACAGCATTCGAATTAGAATGCCGTATTTTCCAGGTTTTTCTTTTAGAAACACCTTGAATGGACAGCGACCACGGAACAAAGACAACATCTCATCCACTGTTGTATGTAGACCAGGAATGAAATACAATGGAAGTGAAGAACTGAAGCTTTCAAAAATTTCCCTCATTGGAGCAAACTTGTCAGTCTGGCGACGAATTTATCTTGTGTTCTTATCATCAAACCTCAATATTTTAGTCAATTCGAAAAATCGGGTCCGACTCATTGATCCATAGTACACTTGTCGGCCCTGAAGCAAAGACCATAAATCTTGGACAGGTATCTTATTGTCATGATTTGAACCCATGATTAGCAAGAGTCCTATATAACAAAACAACTCATCTTCATCTGTGTGCTGAATACCTAGTCGAGAAGCCTCTTCATTTGAGTGTAGTTTTATTAGATTCATAATTTGAGGTGTAAAAAAGAGCTCTATAGCCTCTTTCGGAGACGCAATTCTTCCTTGTTGTCCTAGCCCCATTCTTTCTCGCACTATATTTTGTACAGAACGCCGATATTGTCGAGATGGCTTCGTAATATACTCTCGTCCACTTTTTGCAATGCATTTATCACATTCCGTATCATTATCATCTGGTGGATTGGCTTCAACCTCATCTTCATTCTCAGACGATGAATCAGTTCTAATTTCTTCCACATCATCATCCACTTCACTTTCCTCTAAATCTGATTCGTTCAAAACTTCTTCTAGCACTCTTTCAATGGAACTATCACGTAAACGATGTCTACTCATGTTGCTGGTTCAACAGCAGCAGAAACACTGAAAATAACAATGGTCCGCTTCATAATAATATGTCTGAAGGCAACAATGCCAAAATTCGTTTCATGGTAAGAATTTGAAACGAGAGACTCAACCTCGTAAATCTTTCCTTGCTATTACCAACGGGTGGGCTTCTAAGGCCCACAGAGAATTAAATCAAATAAATGAATTTTAATTACATTTTTATTCCGAAATTCTGTAATGACTCAATAGAACATTCAATAACGAACAATTACCTTTGCTTTCAAGTTCATATATCAAAGGGTGTGGATACAACATAGAAAAACTGAGTCAGTGGGCCTACGAGGCCCCCCCCCCCCCCCCCCCCCCCGTTGGTAATGCTAGGGTTAACCTGCCGCATGCAACGTACGCCACATTTCCGTAGCATGCCACAATGTTGCAAGACATCGCCCCTGCATAAACGAGGCTTGAGAGCCAGGTCTGTATTGTATGCTGGCTGTGATGTGTTGCGTAGAAACTAAAACCTGCAATCAGATCCAAACGTCGTGGAAGACTGTGAAGAGGTGTCATCCTGCAGCAAGATAACGCTCGCCCACATTCTGCCAAAAGGACAGCCCACGCAATAAAGGAGTTGAGATTCGAGGTGCTGGAACATCCACCATACAGTACAGACCTGGCTCCAAGTGATTTTCACGTGTTTGGACCCTTAACGGAAGCACTACAGGGAAGAAGATTTGAAAGTGATGAAGATGTCATTGCTGCAGTGCAAAATTGGTTACAGATGCAACTGAAAAACGTATTTTCTGATGAAATTAAAAAAAAAAAACTCGAAAAACGTCGTGAAAACCGCATTGAAGTCCAGGGAGGTTACGTAGAAAAATAACGCATGTTTCAGTTTTCTGTCATCAGAATAAGTACAGCTTTTCAAAAATGTGCCTTTAATTTTTGAATTCCTGTCGTATACCTGTATGTAGATGATTTTGTAAATAAGCTTTACCTACAATGTACTTTTAAAGATATAACAAAGGATGGCTTCTCTGATAGTGCATACGAGTGAATAGTGAGCTTCGGCAATAATATCTATTTGTAAGTAAATGTTTAACCTTGGGTAACGCCACGGTCCAAGCTAGTAACATATGTAGTTATACTAACCCCCTGAGACATCCCCCCACTGGTAAAAGCACATATCGCACACTGAGAATTACAGAATATGGGCAAAGGAAAATCTGCACGCACATGAACCAGACTACTTCATTCTACATCGGCGAATGTCTGTGTGCTTCTGGTTGGTGGCATCATTTATCGCAGCGTCGTAATTATTCGAGGAGATGAGTGCTGTGGGTCCAGGTACCAGTACCGTCATTGGGAAACGCTGTGAGGGTCTTTTGCGCCCCAACGTCATTCCAATCCTTCAAAAGCGTGTATGTGCGAGTACGCACATTACAACAGCCAGAGAGGTGGCTGATGCAGAGGCAATTCAGAAATGACAGAATCATCAGCCATTACTTCCCAACAACCTGTCCGTCCAGATCTCCTGATGTTAATCCGCGTCAGTTCTGGCTGTGGGGTTATCTGAAAGATGTTCTTTTCCGTGCTCCAGCTACGAATGTGGTTGAATTTAAGATACACATTGCAACACGCATTCTTAACGTCACCTCCTAGGCACTCCGATTTGTTGTAGAACATGGGGTTTCTCGGTTTCAACGTATAGTAGAAAACAGTGGACGCCATACTAAACATGAACTGCGCCGACAGCCGGAAGTAGATGTCATTTTTCTCTTTATCCTGTTTCTGGCCCCAAGACAGTTACAAACCAATATCGTTTTGCTTTTTATGCCGTTTTTGGCTCCAGGAATTTTAAAAACCGATGTTATTTGGCTTTTTATGTGACTTTTGCCTCTGGACAAACAAAACAATATTTCTTCCCTCCGATGTGGCTCCACTGGAGGATGCGATTGCCTGACTAACAGTACCACAACTGTTGACTGCCGACCTCGTACAGTAATGCACATTGAACAATAGATACTGATGGAGTAACCTACAACTCAAACGATAGCCGTAGTACTGCGATCCATCTGTCACATGTAGCCGATCCCATTTTAGTTATGGGCAGTTTCATCTCAAATCATACAGGACGTGCTAATTTTTCATAATGAATTTCTCTGGAAAAATATTGTTAGACTTGTACATAATACGTGTAAAGAAATAAAATATTTTCGCTTTATATTGGCCTTTGTAAATGTTACATTCATTTGAAAAATGTATGTTTTATAAATAACTCTGTAAACAGTAGAGAACTAAAATAAATCTAACTAATAAAGCTAAAATACTGAATAGACGGGAGGCGTTCTGCTTTAAAGCTCCCTCTTCATACATTCAAATTTAGTTTATATATACATACCTGAGGGCTTTCTTTTAACTTAGAAGATTAAGAAGAAACCACAGATGTTAATTTTTTGTCATTACAAACAATATCTTCTCTGCTCCAGTAATCTGTAGTATGTAAATATTTATTACTCCCCCCACGACAAAACTTCCGAAAACTGCACGAAGTATTATTTGGTTAATGTGTTAGTGGTTACTGAACTCAATGTGGGTAAATAATTTAGAAATATTTCAACATTCTGCATATTTCACATCATTGAATTTCTAGTGTAAAATGTACTTGTTGGCAACACTGTTTCCAGCGCTCTCCTGTTTATAGCAAACGCTGAAATGTCCCCTTAGAACAATTTTAGAATTACTGTGCTGATAAACCTCTTACATTATTTGCTTTTCAAACAGCTGAGCAAAACTGAACGTACTCAAACATTCACTAAACTGACACACAATATTTTTAGCGCAACGCAATCTGACTTTCAATAGTCCCTACAAAAGAATGGCCCTGACTAACATTAACCTATACCTTTCACAAATCACTTACCTCACGAAAATCTTCATTACTCGAACTACTGCAATACAGCGAGCGCCACTACTGCCAGCTAAATAAAAGATTCAAACTACAGAAGGCACTAACTACTGATAGGCATAGTTAGCAAATGAAAGATTCTGATAGAGAACAAACACTGTATTTACCTCAATAGTCATAAAATATATAGCAGTTCATGATATCCAGTACTACAAATTTCAAAACTCTGCCATCTCTCTCCCCACATCCACCACTGCTGGCGGCTCACTCCAACTGCGCAACGCTACGCGCTGTTAACATCCAGCTGCCCAACACTACAATGGCAGACAACAATGCTAACTAGCCACAGACTGCACACAGCACAGCCAGTGATTTTCATACAGAGCGCTACGTAATGTTGCCAATAAGAAAATATAAACAGCCTACTTACAACGCGGAGAACCTGCACATGAATCATTCTATGTAAAGTTTTGTGTTTGCTTTTAACATTTTGTTAGAGACAATGTCAGTGAGGAAATATAGAAGTATGTGATCTGAGGCTTTCCCAGCGAATGTGTTGTGTCCAAGGTTCTCGCCCGTCCAGCAGGATCCGATCTTCGAAGTTCCACGATGTTGTTGTTGTTGTTGTGGTCTTCAGTCCTGAGACTGGTTTGTTGCAGCTCTCCATGCTACTTTATCATGTGCAAGCTTCTTCATCTCCCAGTACCTACTGCAACCTACATCCTTCTGAATCTGCTTAGTGTATTCATCTCTTGGTCTCCCCCTACGATTTTTACCCTCCACGCTGCCCTCCAATACTAAATTGGTGATCCCTTGATGCCTCAGAACATGTCCTACCAAACGATCCCTTCTTCTGGTCAAGTTGTGCCACAAACTCCTCTTCTCCCCAATCCTATTCAGTACCTCCTCATTAGTTATGTGATCTACCCATCTAATCTTCAGCATTCTTCTGTAGCACCACATTTCGAAAGCTTCTATTCTCTTCTTGTCCAAACTATTAATCGTCCATGTTTCACTTCCATACATGGCTACACTCCATGCAAATACTTTCAGAAATGACTTCCTAACACTTAAAACTATACTCGATGTTAACAAATTTCTCTTCTTCAGAAACGCTTTCCTTGCCATTGCCAGTCTACATTTTATACCCTCTCTACTTCGACCATCATCAGTTAGTTTGCTCCCCAAATAGCAAAAATCCTTCACTACATTAAGTGTCTCATTTCCTAATCTAATACCCTCAACATCACCCGACTTAATTCGACTACATTCCATTATCTTCGTTTTGCTTTTGTTGATGTTCATCTTATATCGTCCCTTCAAGACACCATCCATTCCGTTCAACTGCTCTTCCAAGTCCTTTGCTGTCTCTGACAGAATTACAATGTCATCGGCGAACCTCAAAGTTTTTATTTCTTCTCCATGGATTTTAATACCTACTCGGAATTTTTCTTTTGTTTCCTTTACTGCTTGCTCAATATACAGATTGAACAACATCGGGGAGAGGCTACAACCCTGTCTTACTCCGTTCCCAACCACTGCTTCCCTTTCATGTCCCTCGACTCTTATAACTGCCATCTGGTTTCTGTACAAATTGTAAGTAGCCTTTCGCTCCCTGTATTTTACCCCTGCCACCTTTAGAATTTGAAAGAGAGTATTCCAGTCAACATTGTCAAAAGCTTTCTCTAAGTCTACAAATGCTAGAAACGTAGGTTTGCCTTTCCTTAATCTTTCTCCTAAGATAAGTCGTAAGGTCAGTATTGCCTCACGTGTTCCAGTATTTTTACGGAATCGAGACTGATCTTCCCCGAGGTCGGCTTCTACTAGTTTTTCCATTCGTCTGTAAAGAATTCGTGTTAGTATTTTGCAGCTGTGGCTTATTAAACTGATTGTTCGGTAATTCTCACATCTGTCAACACCTGCCTTCTTTGGGATTGGAATTATTATATTCTTCTTGAAGTCTGAGGGTATTTCGCCTGTCTCATACATCTTGCTCACCAGATGGTAGAGTTTTGTCAGGACTGGCTCTCCCAAGGCCGTCGGTAGTTCCAATGGAATGTTGTCTACTCCGGGGGCCTTGTTTCGACTCAGGTCTTTCAGTGCTCTGTCAAACTCTTCATGCAGTATCGTATCTCCCATTTCATTTTCATCTACATCTTCTTCGATTTCCATAATATTGTCCTCAAGTACATCGCCCTTGTATAGACCCTCTATATACTCCTTCCACCTTTCTGCTTTCCCTTCTTTGCTTAGAAATGGGTTTCCATCTGAGCTCTTCATCTTCATACAAGTCGTTCTCTGATCTCCAAAGGTCTCTTTAATTTTCCTGCAGGCAGTATCTATCTTACCCCTAGTGAGATAAGCCTCTACATCCTTACATTTGTCCTCTAGCCATCCCTGTTTAGCCATTTTGCACTTCCTGTCTATCTCATTTTTGAGACGTTTGTATTCCTTTTTGCCTGCTTCATTTACTGCATTTTTATATTTTCTCCTTTCATCAATTAAATTCAGTATTTCTTCTGTTACCCAAGGATTTCTACTAGCCCTCGTCTTTTTACCTACTTGATCCTCTGCTGCCTTCACTACTTCATCCCTCAAAGCTACCCATTCATCTTCTACTGTATTTCTTTCCCCCATTCCTGTCAATTGTTCCCTTATGCTCTCCCTGAAACTCTGTATAACCTCTGGTTCTTTCAGTTTATCCAGGTCCCATCTCCTTAAATTCCCACCTTTTTGCAGTTTCTTCAGTTTTAATCTAAAGGTCATAACCAATAGATTGTGGTCAGAGTCCACATCTTCCCCTGGAAATGTCTTACAATTTAAAACCTGGTTCCTAAATCTCTGTCTTACCATTATATAATCTATCTGATACCTTTAAGTATCTCCAGGGTTCTTCCATGTATACAACGTTCTATCATGATTCTTAAACCAACTGTTAGCTATGATTAAGTTGTGCTCTGTGCAAAATTCTACCAGGCGGCTTCCTCTTTCATTTCTTAGCTCCAATCCATATTCACCTACTACGTTTCCTTCTCTCCCTTTTCCTACACTCGAATTCCAATCACCCATGACTATCAAATTTTCGTCTCCCTTCACTATCTGAACAATTTCTTTTATTTCATCATACATTTCTTCAATTTCTTCGTCATCTGCAGAGCTAGTTGGCATATAAACTTGTACTACTGTAGTAGGTGTGGGCTTCGTAGTTCCACGATATTTCGGCGAATAACCGTTCCGCCATCATCAGTTGGTGCTGATGGAATGATCTGTCTGCACTGTGTCCGTGGTATTTATTTCCGCGGGGTCCCGAGTCGTACCCCGGCGCGGACGCCCGGCGGGGCGCCGTGTGGTGGGAGGGGTGGGGGTAGCTGCAGCCACGCCAGGTGGTGGGCGCAGTTCATCTCCGTCCGCCGTGGCGGAAGGATCTCGCGTCCGCTCAAGCCGTTGCTCTTTGATGGTGTTTAATAATGGTTTCCAAGCCTTGCTAAGTTGAAACCCGGTGTCCCTGTTGATGAGGTTATCTGTTAGGCGAATTTCTATGGCCTCCTTGTAGAGACTGTCCCAGTAGGCACTTCTGTCCGTCAGGATTTTTGTCTCTTCGAAATTCGCTTTGTGTCCGGTTTCAATGCAGTGTTCTGTTAGGGCCGAAGCGGGTGTGACGTTCGTGTTGCTTGCATCGGTCCTCGACTGTGCGAACTGTTTGGCCGATGTAGGATTTGCCACAGCCGCACGGGATTTTGTATACTTCCGCCTTCTTAAGGCGTACGTCATGTTTTGACGTTCCTAGTAGGTCACGAAACTTTGCTGGTGGCCGGAAGACTGTGTCAATCTTATGTCGCCGTAACACTCTCCATATTTTTGATGACACGTTGCCAGCAAACGGCAGAAACCCAGAGCTTGGTTCTCTTCTTCGGGTTGTTCTTCATCTTGGTTCTTGCTGCACTTATGTTGTCGGAAGGCCCTTTGGATATGGCGGTTGCCATACGCTTTCTTGCGGAACACGGTCCCCACGTGTTTGAGTTCCGGTGGCAAGTTCTGTTCATCAGAGATCGAGTGTGCTCTCTGTACCAAGGTGTTGAGCATTCCATTAAGCTGTGCCGGATGGTCGCAGCTGGAGGCATGTAGGTACAGGTCAGTGTGTGTTGGCTTGCGGTTCACACTGTGACCCAGTGAGCCATCGGACCTACGTTCCAGTAGGACATCAAGAAAGGGTACTTTTCCATCTTTCTCAGTCTCCTAGGTGAACCGAATGTTACTGTGGACCGAATTTAAATGTTGTAGAAAAATCTGTAGCTGTTCCTGTTGAAACGTCCCCTTAAAACAATTATACACGACTGTGCTTAAACTGACACAATATTTTTAGCGCAACGCAATCTGACTTTCAAAAATCCCTACAAAAGAATGGCCCTGACTAACATTAACCTGTACCTTTCACAAATCACTTACCTCACCAAAATATTCATTACTCAAACTACTTCAATACAGCGAGCGCCACTACTGCCAGCTAAATAAAAGATTCAAACTACGGAAGTCACTAACTATGACCCACCAATACCATTATTTCTACTAGGACTACAGTGGGTCTACACCTTTGATGACCCACCAATACCATTATTTCTACAAGGACTGCAGTGGATCTGCACCTCTGGTGGCCCACCAATACCATACTCCCTACCAGGACTACAGTGGGTCTACTCTGTGATGACCTACCTATCAATATTCTTCAAAACGTCGAATGACTCTGCTGTGGGTTTGCTCTGTTGTGGCCCATTACCTGTCTGCATGTCAAGAGTCAGCACTGACTTTCCGTTGGAAGGACAACACTACTTCTTCAAAACTGCATGGAAATCCACTACTTCTGTGTGCAATTTCTTTTACTAATGAGACTTTGTGAAAGAAAACTGTAATTACTATTATGATGAATGACCAGGACTGTCTTTATGGACTGTGAGACAATTTTAGCTTTTGACCAACATTGTATCAATATGTGTGTGCATTTGATTTCTTTGTTATTCTAATTACGATTATGAAAAATTTTAACAAATATGTATTGGCCACTGCCCAAAACAATTTGTAAAATTTTTTGTGGGGAGCATGGGGGCTATGTAAGTAGGCTGTTTAGATTTTTATATTGGTAATGCCGCCGCCACTTAGTGCTCTCTGTATGAAAATCACTGGCTGTGCTGTGTGCAGTCTGTGGCTAGTTTGCATTGTTGTCTGCCATTGTAGTGTTGGGCAGCTGGACGTGAACAGCGCGTAGCGTTGCGCAGTTGGAGGTGAGCCGCCAGCAGTGGTGGATGTGGGGAGAGAGATGGCGGAGTTTTGTAATTTGTTATACTGGATATTATGAACTGCTATATATATTATGACTATTAAGGTAAATACATTGTTTGTTCTCTATTAAAATCTTTCATTTGCTAACTATCCCTATCAGTAGTTAGTGACAACCGTAGTTTGAATCTTTTATTTAGCTGGCAGTAGTGGCGCTCGCTGTATTGCAGTAGTTCGAGTAATGAATATTTTGGTGATATAAGTGATTTGTGAAAGGTACAGGTTAATGTTAGTCAGGGCCATTCTTTTGTAGGGATTTTTTAAAAGTCAGATTGCGTTGCGCTAAAAATATTGTGTCAGTTTAAGCACAGTCGTGTATTATTGTTATAAGGGGACGTTTCACTGTCCTTGTGACCAGATGGCGAACGTATTGTCCACATAGCGAATGAAGCACACAGGTTTCAGTTCGGCGGCTTCCAATGCTTCCTCTTCGAAACTCTCCACGAACAGGTTGGCAGCCACTGGGGAGAGCGGGCTCCCCATAGCTACTCCGTCGGTCTGCTCGTGGTATTGACCATTGAAGACAAAGTACGTAGATGTTAACACGTGCCTGAACACTTGTGTCAGATCGGGCCCGAAGTTCTCACTGTTTAAGTGGAGAGAATCTACGAGCGGTACACGTGTAAATAATGAGACGATATCGAAGCTGACTATGATGTCGGATTCTTGTACTGTCATCTCCGTCAGGCGGCCAATCAAGTCCGTCAAAGTTCCGGATATGGTGCGCACATTTCCCCACATAAGGTCTTAGCACGCCCGCTAAGTGCTGCGCCAAAATACGTCGGTGCCCCTATGTTGCTGACTACGGGTCGCGCCTACCACCGGCCGTGGCTGCAGCTACCCCCACCCCTCTCACCAAGCGGCGCCCCGCCGGCCGTCCGCGCAGGGGTACGACTCGGGACCGCGCGAACATACAGGGTGTTTCAAAAATGACCGGTATATTTGAAACGGCAATAAAAACTAAACGAGCAGCGATAGAAATACACCGTTTGTTGCAATATGCTTGGGACAACAGTACATTTTCAGGCGGACAAACTTTCGAAATTACAGTAGTTACTATTTTCAACAACAGATGGCGCTGCAAGTGATGTGAAAGTTATAGAAGACAACGCAGTCTGTGGGTGCGCCATTCTGTACGTCGTCTTTCTGCTGTAAGCGTGTGCTGTTCACAACATTCAAGTGTGCTGTAGACAACATAGTTTATTCCTTAGAACAGAGGATTTTTCTGGTGTTGGAATTCCACCGCCTAGAACACAGTGTTCTTGCAACAAGACAAAGTTTTCAACGGAGGTTTAATGTAACCAAAGGACCGAAAAGCGATACAATAAAGGATCTGTTTGAAAAATTTCAACGGACTGGGAACGTGACGGATGAACGTGCTGGAAAGGTAGGGCGACCGCGTACGGCAACCACAGAGGGCAACGTGCAGCTAGTGCAGCAGGTGATCCGACAGCGGCCTCGGGTTTCCGTTCGCCGTGTTGCAGCTGCGGTCCAAATGACGCCAACGTCCACGTATCGTCTCGTGCGCCAGAGTTTACACCTCTATCCGTACAAAATTCAAACGCGGCAACCCCTCAGCGCCGCTACCATTGCTGCACGAGAGACATTCGCTAACGATATAGTGCACAGGATTGATGACGGCGATATGCATGTGGGCAGCATTTGGTTTACTGACGAAGCTTATTTTTACCTGGACGGCTTCGTCAATAAACAGAACTGGCGCATATGGGGAACCGAAAAGCCCCATGTTGCAGTCCCATCGTCCCTGCATCCTCAAAAAGTACTGGTCTGGGCCGCCATTTCTTCCAAAGGAATCATTGGCCCATTTTTCAGATCCGAAACGATTACTGCATCACGCTATCTGGACATTCTTCGTGAATTTGTGGCGGTACTAACTGCCTTAGACGACACTGCGAACACCTCGTGGTTTATGCAAGATGGTGTCCGGCCACATCGCACGGCCGACGTCTTTAATTTCCTGAATGAATATTTCGATGATCGTGTGATTGCTTTGGGCTATCCGAAACATACAGGAGGCGGCGTGGATTGGCCTCCCTATTCGCCAGACATGAACCCCTGTGACTTCTTTCTGTGGGGACACTTGAAAGACCAGGTGTACCGCCAGAATCCAGAAACAATTGAACAGCTGAAGCAGTACATCTCATCTGCATGTGAAGCCATTCCGCCAGACACGTTGTCAAAGGTTTCGGGTAATTTCATTCAGAGACTACGCCATATTATTGCTACGCATGGTGGATTTGTGGAAAATATCGTACTATAGAGTTTCCCAGACCGCAGCGCCATCTGTTGTTGAAAATTGTAACTACTGTAATTTCGAAAGTTTGTCTGCCTGAAAATGTACTGTTGTCCCAAGCATATTGCAACAAACGGTGTATTTCTATCGCTGCTCGTTTAGTTTTTATTGCCGTTTCAAATATACCGGTCATTTTTGAAACACCCTGTAAATACCACGGACACAGGACAGACAGATCATTCCAATGCACCACCTGATGATGGCGGAACGGTTATTCGCCGAAATATCGTGGAACTTCGAAGATTGGATCCGGCTGGACACCCGAGGACCTTGGACACAAATATAGAAGTGTGTGTAGGGTATTGAAAAAGACACAAGAAGAGGGTGTTCAAGAAAAGTGGTGAAAGGGTCCTATAGTCTATTATCATTTTATTTGCTTTCCAGTGCACTTTGTGTCCTACATAACACTTCAAGTATTTTCGTTGCTAAACTTCGTGCCAGAAAAGACTAAGCTATGATTCGATCTAGCCGTAGCCTCTCCCTTTCTATGATTTGCAAGCATCATATAGTTGTTATGTTGGTTCTTTTCAAACTTGCAAATACGTCTAAAACGCTATTTTAAGTCTTCCATATTTTTACATGTTACCAACTCAAGACTATGTTTCCATAAAAATTTTATCCCTTGTTCTTGTATTCCAAAACTCTCTGACATGCGTGAGTGAATGAATGTGGATGTCTTTCATTTTGCTATTCAGTGGTTTAGTGTGGTGCAGGGAGTCAGCGGCCAACCCTTGTAGTATTCAGATAGGCAAAGAGGTTTGTTCCCCTTGTGTGAAAGTTAGCGGTGTTAGGTTGGTGGCGGAAGCCTCATCTCTGGGTTTTCCTGGACACGGGGTTGTGTGGGAGAAGTTTTAGTGTTAGATGGGCAGACTGTTTCCAGCTCTCCAAGTGTCTGTGGCCGAGGTCTCTTCGAAGAAATATGAGTTGATTTAACCACGTGGCGCGTTGTCTCATAGCGAGAGGGGAGCTTTTAGTTTTTGCTGGGTCGCAGCAAGGAATGTAAGGTTTTGCAAACTTCCAGTTTGATTCCTAATGCAGACTTTGGTCCGTAAGAAGAACGTAGCACAAAGGTGTTGCATATGTTGAAGCGATCTCACGTGGGAAGTGCGCCCTCGGTTCAGTGTGAATGTTTGTGTGCCTGCGACTGCGTGTGTACACATTCTAATCTTTTCCGAAGCTTGATAACGCTCGCCTCTTTGTGAATAATCTTTGTTTCATTACTATATGTCCGTTGGAAACCATCCACGTGGGTTAATATTAGAGTATGTTGGCCCTCTGCCTTTACCTTTTGTCTGTTCAGATGTGTCCTCCGTAAAATGTTAATTGTTTGCGGCTACGTGGTTTAATGTTGCTAAAATTTGGCTGGGATACATAGCAATTGTGTCTCCGTCGCCACGTGGCCACACGAGTTAACTGTGCGCCTAACTTCCCGCGAGCCCCCTGCCTCTGTTCTAGAGTTTATTTATTGCTCTGATTTTGGAATATTAAATATATCCTGTCCGGATTATTCAATTATGTTTGTAGTTTGTGATTCATGTTAAGCACTTAAGCGTGTATGTGTGGCCCTCGTTGAGGCTGTTTCTCCAAACCGAAGTTAAACTTTAAATGCAACCCTAATATTCGGATCACTCTTTTATTTAATTATTTCTCAACACAGCGGAACAAACCTCTTAGTTTCGTTACATGTTAGTGTTGGGGCCGTCCTTGCTGTTCTTTGATTGAATGTGGGTCTGAATGCGAGAATTAAACCTTTCCCGTCCCACTGTAATTACGACTGCGATTCTAAATTAAGAGATTCTGTTGTGAATTGTACGTAGTTACCAGCCAACAGCAGTTATATACTGTAGATGTCTTATATCAAAGACTTTAAAAATAAATAATTTTGTTTCAATTCTTATCCAGTGTACCGATGTTACGTCTCCTTTACCTATGCCAGTCACCTTGTAATTTCCTTTTTAGCCCATCCATAGCGTTTCCATGTGCACAGGTCCAATAATTACTGTTACCTTTTTATTTAAAACAAAATTCTTTACACCATATCTTGTTTTATGGAATGTAGCTGCTAGCTGCTCTTATTCACAGTGTTCACACACTTTTACTTTCTTTTTATATTTGATTCATGTGAACGATCCCTGGGTCATATTAATATTTGCAACCCATTTTTTATGAGTGACCTTACAATGAATGTTCTTTTATGAGTTTTTTCTGATGACTAAATTAATTAATCTTCGAACTCAGTCGAACCTCTTACTTATCGTATGGTTAGGGGTGGTGGTGATCCAGTCTTTTACTTTGATTTTAATGTCAGGTAGCATTTCCATTTGCGAGTGGCTCTTTCAGCCATCAGGATATAGCTCAGGGCTCCACTCATTTCATAAACAACACTTAAGTGCACGTCATTTAGGGTGGAAAACACTTCACAATTGTTGGTGGAACATGTGCCAGAAGTATATCAGAAATATCTTGGTCATCAAGTAGCTGTGTTACCATGACATACACTATGCAGGAATTGCTATACTAGCTACAAGAAGAAATTTAGTGATAACCCATTTGAATGGTAACAGTCACCAGAATGTGAAACTGAAGAAGACACTGCAGATGTTCATATTCCTGGGCGTGAAGTTGTTGATGCGTTGCACGTTAGCATTTCTGTTGTAGCCCTAATATATCCCTCCTTAAATGTGCAAGCTATAAAAAGAGCACAAGAAGAAAGGAGTATCTACAAAGAAAAGTGAAAGAACATGAGATACGTTTTAAACATGCAACAACTTCAAAACGTTATGAAGTGCATGCAGAACCTAAAGATAGCGACATGTGCACCCAACGTCATGTGTGGTTTCAAAACCTAAACACTGCTATCTCGACAGCCAGCTATCCTGAGAAGGTACAATTACTGACACTGACAGCAGGTAAATACTCGAAGTAGCAGATATAGAAGTACATATCCACTTCGTCACATTATTTAATTTAAAAAGTTCGTAAGATAAAGAATGAAAAAGGTATTTGGACGCCTCCAGTTTCCTACTGTGGGTATTCAATGCAAGATGATACAAATAATGTTGCTCTGCAGTATTACCTAAGTGATTACAATGGTTGCAGGAGGCAAAGTGCTAATCAGGCTGATGTTATGCCTGTTACTGAATATGATGAAAAAGCCAAAAGATATTAAGATACATCTCAAGATCAGTAAGAGGAGCATAACTCCTAATGAAAAAAAAATAATTCAAATTTAAAAACTCATCTCATATAATTCTTCCCCTCATGAGCAAAATGGGCAAAATACCAGCCAGTGGAAGAAGTATGCGGATACTTTTACTGCACAATTTGAAACTTACTTGTTTCACCACAAGTAGTGTCTTGGGAAAGAAGTACACAAAGATAGACGTGAGGCTTTTGTGTATACGTCAAGAGCCGCAAAATGAATGTTGGCTGCAGAACTATCCAGTGTGTCCCAGTGACGAAGGTCTGACTGTTGAAGCATACACCTTCAGAAAACTGACAATGAAGTGACCTATGCATTGTGGGAGGAAGGAGAGTTGGTGAAAAAGACAGTGGAGCTAGGGATGTTTGTTATGGAGGTTAGGCATTCGCTCATGAAAGGAATAGCTCACCATCATATCCCTAGGATTCAGAGACAGGCCATAGTGGAAGTAAAATCTGCCACATCCCAGAATACTGATACATTAAATCTTCATTTCGAAGTTGCTGAGAAGTGTTCTATTACTTCGCAGCTCTGGCACACGTCACAAGTATCAATATCCACGTGTGTTACTCACTTCCTTGAAACATCGCATTGTTTTGCTATTGTCAGTGATGATCTCATTCACGCTTTGCTGTCAGCATGATAATTGACGACATAGCATATAGAGGCGATATATTTCTTAAATATGTGTATGCGACTGATGATGCAGCATCTCATTTTAAAAAGTGCCATCAGCTTTATGAGCTTGGAAAACATTGTACAAGACTAAAAATTGATATTTTCAGCTTCCGGTCATGAAAAAGTGGATGTGATGGGGTAGGAGCTCTCAGTAAATATCTTGCAACAAGACTTATTCTTCGCCACAAAGCTGTTGATACTATTAGAAATTATACTACATTTATACAGACCATATAAAAATTACTACGAAACACAAAATTCTTACTTCTAAGTGAAAGTACATAGGGTAATTCCGTTTAAATAAGAGACAAGAGTGGTCTACTATGAAGCCAGTGTCAGGAATTGTCATGAGAATGCTTGGTAGCATCCCAGAGTAGCATATACGTCACAAGAACAGTTCTCCACGAAATGCAGCCTTTACTGTGTGTCAAATGTAGAGACGTCAGTATACTTCAGAAGACTTTGTTGTGAGCAATTTCATTTTTTGTACGTATGAAAAATCAGTCCTGGATTGGACAGATATAAGTGTCTCTCATCAGCAGGAAATTCCGGCCATCATCAATAGGTCAGGTTCAGTGACGAGCAGACGAAGAAACAAATGAATTCTTTTCAACAGTGCAATGTTGATTGTTGTAGTATAGGCAATTTCAGTTCATCAAATACCATAAAAAAGTAAAAGCATGACAGAAACCAATAAATATTTGTAGATAATATCAGTAAAAGGAAAACCTATTTTCTATGTGAATTTTTTTTTTTTTTTTGTAAAATGTTTGAAAAACTGAACAGTTGTTTTCCTACGGACTTATAAGATTGCAAAATAATTATTTTGAATAAATTATCCCGCTTTACCAGTACATTTACTCAACAGCGATCAGTTTGAAGTCTTAAGTGTCCAGAATTTTTTGACGTGGGGAGTAACTAGGTCTAACATAAAAATTTATCGAAATTTTCGTCACAAAATATTTTCCATTCTGATTGTACCATCCACAAGTACAATAACCAACTAATATACAATATAATTTTTACAATATTCAGGCTGGGGGATCTGGAGAAAACAAAAATAAAAATTGAAGAAATTTAAGATTCTCTCATCTTTATATAGAAATATTTTGACAGTTTTATAATTTCAGGCATTAATGTAACAGGTGACACTGAGCAGTCTGTATACTTTATCGTTTCTGAAGACAGTTAACCTCCTGTGACTGTTCACATCTTCAAAACATAATTTGGAAGTTTGCTGAAAGTTACAATTATTCGTAGTTTATTTTTCCAATTTAAAGATGAAAAAGAACTCGGGAGTGTGTATGTGTGCATCATGTCTGTAGTATTGTGAACAATGTTTTGCTAAAAGTAAATCCACATCTCTTTCGCTTGTAGCTTTTTATTACAATTATTTTTAAATTTTGTCATTTGTTACAATATGTTGACAAATACTCTTATTTAGAGAGATCTGCAATGTCTTAACAAATCAACAGTAAACCAAAATATGTTTGTTTCCGAGTGGTATGACGTGAAACTTCAACATATATGCTTTTTCAGGAAACTTAGAAATGGTGATGTCACACATTCACTCTTGGCCTGTATAATTTGAGATGAAATCGCCATGAAGACGCTTACAGCGCCATCTATAGGTAAGGAATTCGTTAAAAGGTCTTTTGTTCCAAGACGTTTTCCACTTCATCAATAATATTTTGTTCAAACCTGGTGTCATTCTGAGCCGTGGTTCCATTTTTACGGGATTTCGAAACGACAGCTTTAATTATGGAGCCCCTGTGTATGTACACTGTGCGAGCCCATAAAAATATAACAGTTTATTACTTTTATTTATCTGACACTGGTACGATTTGATGTTGCGTTCCCAGGTCCAAACCTCATTCTGCACTCAAAATGCTTTTTATAAGACTTGCTACGTAACAAAGCCATATCTACGCCATGGTTCAAGGGACGTATCTAAATTGTATCAATGGAGGAGAAGGATTCTATACTGCCAATCGCTGCACCAAGTGTAGATTCTTTGCACTAGTTCCTGCATTTTGTTAAAATTTTAAAGCCTTGGGGCTTCCCTAGTACAACAACACCGTCCGCAAAGAGCTTCATGGAGGTCAGTCTTTGTTCAGTAGCTCATTTAAATGCACTCTAAGATAAAAAAAGATGCACCACGAAGGAGAAACAAATGATTACAATTTCAGAAAAATTGTATGATTTATTCAATGAGCTCCACACATTGAGACAGTCAGTGACGCCTTGGTCACCCTGTTGTCAATATGAAAGCAGTTACGTGTATTGACAATTATTGATAGAAGCGTTGGATATCCTCGTGAAGGATATCGTGCCACATTGTGCCTAGTTGATGCTTTATACCGTCAAAATCGCTAAATGGTTGGAAGGCCCTGCCCATAATGCTATAAACATTATCAACTGGCGAGAGATCTTGATATTTTGCTGGCCAAGGTAAGATTTGGCGTGCACGAAGACAAGCGGTATAAACTTCTGCCAAGTGTTGGTAGGCATCACCTTGCTCAAATGTGACCAAAGGATGACTTGCCATGATGGGCAACAAAACAGGGCACAGAATATCATCGATGTAACACTGTGCTGTATAAGAGTGCCACGTATGGCAAACAGAGCGGTGCTGATATGAATGACAATGGCACTCCAGTCCAACACTCCTGGTTGTTGACGGTGTGGTGGGGCCAGAGGTGGACCAATCCGTTATTGGCTTGCTCTGTTTTTGAAGCTGTTTATCTTGAATAAATGATACCATTTTTCTGAAAATGTTATCTTTTGCTTCTGCATGTACATCCCATCTACCGAATTTCGTCCCATTCGGATAATTCCTTCGCTGTATGTCGTTTTTCCGTCTTAAGTGTACATATTAGTCTGGCCTACCGACGGGTGTGCCTGAGCCATCGATAAGGCTATGTGTTCCGTTCAGGCACGGAAGACACCTCCTTGTGGCAAGGTCCATGGAAAGCGACCCTCCCGCCATAAAAGTTGGTCTTGTAGGAATAAACGAGTACGTTTTTGTAGGGATTGTGGCTGTAGATAACGTTTCATGAACTGTGTAATGTCGGAAAAAACTCCTATACTCTTCCGTATGAACAACCTATGATTAAGAGCTAGCAATCTGGTGTTCCGTACATTTTAATGTTTCTTTTTCATAAGCTCTGATCATAAAATATCTACGTTCACTTTTTCTTCCGTTACGGCCTCCTACGGGGCACATTACAGTTTCAATTCGTAATCGCTTGTTGTTCATTCCTTTCCTTCCAGTATTCTTTCACTGTTCCACTACGTTCCTTTTTCCTGTCTTGAGATCACATTTTGCAAGCTCTATTCCCTATCCAGTTTTAATAATTTTCGTTAAATTCTGTCTTTCCAATACTCCTTTTTCTCTTAAGTACTTCCTCTGAAGGATGTCGTAACCTTAGGAATACGCGTGGTTGTAAATTTAATTTCCCTAAAATATCCGAAAATCAGCCGAGTGACTATATTGTCATGTGTTTTGTAGATATGTCAAACAAATAATAATCTACTTCTCAAAGTTCTCTCTTCTCATAAATTCATCGTTTAATCTTAATTTCAGCTTTTTATCTGGACGTAATAATTTCTGGATAATTGTTTTTAATTTTCCTAATTTATAAAGTTTTTAATTTCATTTTTGAAATTTGGTAGCATATAGGCATCTGATTTTACTAATTTGTTGTAGTAATTTGTTACACGTTTTCTAGATGAGCACATTTCGCTGCAGGTATTCTTAGTTGCATAATAAAATTTAGCAATCTCTAATGTCCTTACCTATATACCAGATTCTCATAATCCTTTCTCCTGAATAGTCCCCACAAATGTTTCATTTTTTATACCCTATCTATTACCTCAGTATTTGTTAGTAGCCATTGTTTTGGAGAATTTCTTATATTTTCCATAAATTTTATTACCTCTGCAGAGATAAGCAACTCGGCTATCTGTTCTTGACGATTGACTCACACGCGTGCTTGCAGAACAGATGTCAAAATCGACCGAAATAGTTTTGGTTTCGTTAAAGTCTTATTCATTTCGTACAGAAGCTACTTGAGGTTTCCCGAAGCTTTATTTTTACAAAATTCAAGTTAAGGAGGTAATCACACTAAATTAATGTTATGTATAAAAACAATATACACTCCTGGAAATGGAAAAAAGAACACATTGACACCGGTGTGTCAGACCCTCCATACTTGCTCCGGACACTGCGAGAGGGCTGTACAAGCAATGATCACACGCACGGCACAGCGGACACACCAGGAACCGCGGTGTGGGCCGTCGAATGGCGCTAGCTGCGCAGCATTTGTGCACCGCCGCCGTCAGTGTCAGCCAGTTTGCCGTGGCATACGGAGCTCCATCGCAGTCTTTAACACTGGTAGCATGCCGCGACAGCGTGGACGTGAACCGTATGTGCAGTTGACGGACTTTGAGCGAGGGCGTATAGTGGGCATGCGGGAGGCCGGGTGGACGTAGCGCCGAATTGCTCAACACGTGGGGCGTGAGGTCTCCACAGTACATCGATGTTGTCGCCAGTGGTCGGCGGAAGGTGCACGTGCCCGTCGACCTGGGACCGGACCGCAGCGACGCACGGATGCACGCCAAGACCGTAGGATCCTACGCAGTGCCGTAGGGGACCGCAGCAAATTAGGGACACTGTTGCTCCTGGGGTATCGGCGAGGACCATTCGCAACCGTCTCCATGAAGCTGGGCTACGGTCCCGCACACCGTTAGGCCGTCTTCCGCTCACGCCCCAACATCGTGCAGCCCGCCTCCAGTGGTGTCGCGACAGGCGTGAATGGATGGACGAATGGAGGCGTGTCGTCTTCAGCGATGAGAGTCGCTTCTGCCTTGGTGCCAATGATGGTCGTATGCGTGTTTGGCGCCGTGCAGGTGAGCGCCACAATCAGGACTGCATACGACCGAGGCACACAGGGCCAACACCCGGCATCATGGTGTGGGGAGCGATCTCCTACACTGGCCGTACACCACTGGTGATCGTCGAGGGGACACTGAATAGTGCACGGTACATCCAAACCGTCATCGAACCCATCGTTCTACCATTCCTAGACCGGCAAGGGAACTTGCTGTTCCAACAGGACAATGCACGTCCGCATGTATCCCGTGCCACCCAACGTGCTCTAGAAGGTGTAAGTCAACTACCCTGGCCAGCAAGATCTCCGGATCTGTCCCCCATTGAGCATGTTTGGGACTGGATGAAGCGTCGTCTCACGCGGTCTGCACGTCCAGCACGAACGCTGGTCCAACTGAGGCGCCAGGTGGAAATGGCATGGCAAGCCGTTCCACAGGACTACATCCAGCATCTCTACGATCGTCTCCATGGGAGAATAGCAGCCTGCATTGCTGCGAAAGGTGTATATACACTGTACTAGTGCCGACATTGTGCATGCTCTATTGCCTGTGTCTATGTGCCTGTGGTTCTGTCAGTGTGATCATGTGATGTATCTGATCCCAGGAATGTGTCAATAAAGTTTCCCCTTCCTGGGACAATGAATTCACGGTGTTCTTATTTCAATTTCCAGGAGTGTAGAAAGAAATGAAAAACGAGTTTTTTCTCATCTGGAAACACATCATATTTTCTTCACTCTTGTGTGAAATTAATATATTGAGATAAAACGGGCTCATGTAATTCTGCAAGCACCAGTTCTGATGCTTATCCATCAAGGTTTGCGTTAACGGAAGATACGCCTCGGAAGAATGAAACTGGAACGACATTTCCGTAAGACGACGGTTATATTGAAATACAAGAGGCCAAACACGGAGGAGGCTGAATGTAAATACGCCTTCCGCTGAAGACGAGGAGTGGGTGTAGTTTAGATGTGAGGGGAAATACAGTGTGTCCTTTACTTTCCTCGGTGCTGCTCTGCGATAGCGAGCGAGGACTGTACGGTGATTAAATTCCTACTGTCCGCCTTTGTGTGCGTGCGTGTGTGTGTGTGTGTGTGTGTGTGTGTGTGTGTGTGTGAGTGTGTAGGCGTCGCCCCACTCTGAGCGCGGCACCTAACGCGCCTGGTGTAAGACACACACCGCCCTGCCACTTGCGTTCCCTGTCTACTCGAAGAGGAGCTCCCGATGCACCGTCTCGGAACAATAAGACCCCCTCTGAAATGGTGGTTCGGAAATCTGGATGCAGTGAGTAGTTTGCAGAAACCGGTCCTCAGCGTACAGAAAACTCATCCCATTCTTTATAGGTTAGCTGTGGCGTGGTAGCCAGTTGTTTGAACACGGAATCAGTTACAAAAAGTTTCCCATTGAGATAATAGTGAAGACTGCAGTCAGTCTTGCCGTTATGAGCAAACGAGTTAAACGGAAAACAGAGTTGGTACCATCCACTAATTGCACTACCGTTAACGTAACGAAATTTAACTTATTGCGGAGGAATAGTATACTATGTACGACAATAGTGAAATTTTAGGTGGTTTGGGAGTGTACAGTGTGTGAAATACCTTTTCTCAGAGCAGCCACCTCTGGTGTCAACAATGGCTCTTACCTGGCTGGGTATCAAAGCGAACTGAGCTGGGATGAGAGATTCGGATACATCACTTCCACACTGGCAAAACTCTACAGTTCTTCACCTCAAGACCTGATGTTTTAACGAGAAAACCTGTGGGCTAGGACAACAGTCGGACACGTCCACTATTGATTTAGATCGGGCAACATGTGGTCCTGCGTTATTTTGTTGAAAGGTAACATCGCAGAAAGGTTGATTATTGCGCAGAGCCACTGGACTTAACAGCTCTGTATTCAGATAGATCAGGATTTTATAGACAACGAGCGGTCTTGCGTTATTTTGTTGAAAGGAAACGTCAGGGAGAGCTTGATAATAGGGCACAGCAATGGGCGTTAACCCCGCAATGCATTGTGTAGATCTGGTATGGGCAGTCTTTTGTGATCCGCCTGCCTGATTCAAATTAAGTAAGTAAGCTAGGCGCGCCGCCATGTGGCGCGCGTCAAGTCTGTGACGTAAATCTTTATGGGATAAGGTGCCGATGTGAGTGGCATTCCTTTTTCCACACATCATGCCAACAAATTATGCCTCAAAATACGCGTTTTTGAGGGTAGATTTATTTTTGTCCACCTCATCATGAGAAACTTAAACTTGTTTACGTGTGATGAACATTGTTTTTTTACTCATGGTATTTTTCAACAGCTAATTAGAAACTTCTGCCAACGCCTTTAGTAAATGTTCAGAACATAAATGAACGTAAACATCTGAATGTGATAGCAGATTTCTTGAAATGTCACCATGGAAAAATAAACAACTATAAAAACAACTGGTTGCAGTTAATTCATTATAAAATACCTTCAATTTCAACAGTTGCGGCGCTCTATTACACACAGCAGACAATTATTATTTTTTAATCTCAATACGAGAAGGAGCAGGATAACAAAATACAGCACTGAGATAAGCAGCTGCAGTGAACAAGCAGTTAGGATTAAGAATGAGATTTTCACTCTGCAGTGGAGTGTGCGCTGATATGAAACTTCCTGGCAGATTAAAACTGTGTGCCGGAAGTTTCATATCAGCGCACACTCCGCTGCAGAGTGAAAATCTCATTCTGGAAACATTCCCCATGCTGTGGCTAAGCCATGTCTCCGTAATATCCTTTCTTTCAGGAGTGCTAGTTCTGCAAGTTTCGCAGAAGAGCTTCTGTTAAGTTTGGGAGGTAGGAGACGAGGTACTGGCAGAATTAAAGGTGTGAGGACGGGGAGTGAGTCGTGCTTGGGTAGCTCAGTTGGTAGAGCACTTGCTCGCGAAAGACAAATTTCCCGAGTTCAAGTCTCGGTCCGGCACACAGTTAGGATTAACTTTTTAAGTTTTGGCCACGTGCAGGTCGTTCAAGTGTTTGAAATTTCGTGTGTTGAGTTTCACAAACGCTATTAGGAATCAATTTTCAAATATTTGTCCGAAAACACTTTTGTTGACTCATCACGTAGGCATGGATTGTTTCGGTTACACCATATAAATTAAGCCTTCATTTTCAAAATGTTTAAAAGTCTGATCGCTTGATCTTAGCACTATGGGCATTATTATACAAAATCCATACACAAAAATGCCAACTTTCAGCGGTCTGCGTCACGATCCCCAAAACCGTGGCGAAGCGAGCGTTATGTGAAAATGCGTCCCCGACTGACTACCATGCGTGTGCCTCTCTGTCTGTCTTTCTATCTATCTCTCTCTCTCTCTGTCTGTCTGTCTCTCTCTCTCTCTCTCTCTCTCTCTCTCTCTCTCTACCACGAACTTCTTACGCGGGTCGGATTGGAACCACTCGCGAGACGGATCCGGACTGCGAGTTGCCCGTTGTCGACCTGGAGGACAGACGATCACCTACATACGACATCTCCTCGACGTATATCACGCAGGTCAACGTTTACCCACAAATTCATTTTGTGGGTAATACTGTCCACCGTGCTGCATCTGCTAGTAGTGATGCAAAGTGGTAGTGTTTAGCTGGCGCAATATCTTGCATTGCACATGGTAAGATTATTTAAATTATACGAAGCCGCACTATGTATTTCAAATAGGCGACCTGCCACAGAACTGAAATGATGTATGTCACACTACTTGCAGCTTACGATCTACGTTTAGCATTTACTGTTTTCCAGGTCCTAACCCAAAAATGACGCAGAAGAAGCAAGGAGAGCAGGTTATGAAGCGGTCAGTGATTGCACTGGAAATGAGTACCATCATGAGTGTTTCTCTGGTGACTACATGCAGTCTGAGACATACACTGCTGGAGAATCTGATGATGATACCTACGATAACGATGATGAAGTCGGTGTAGGTAGGATTAAAGGGGATGATGTGGACCGTCTTCAATAGGACTATCAAAACAGTTTAGGAACAAGGCCATCTGCCATTTTAATGAAGTAATCAATACTGCTGTTGGCTGATACCGATCTCAATCTCCCATGGAAAACAGGACTGTGGTTTGGAAAGATAAACAGTTAGTTATTCCCGAATTCCATTCAAAAGTTCGTGGGAATATGTCATTGTCAGAAGAAATAATAAACACAGAAACTTAATATCAATTCTTTGAACAAATATCTCGATCTAAAATTTTGAAATAATTATCGCAGAGTCTCACATATACGATTTTTATAGGTGAAAACATCAATGATAGGCTTTTTAAGATTAGATCCATTATGGAACTCATGAGATATCAATTTGAAACCAACCCAGCTGTGGCTCGTGTTTTTATCGATGAACAGATATATTGAAAGGCTAGATGATTTCTGAAACAATATATGCTAAATAATCATCATGAAAATGGGTATAAGTTATTGTTTCTTATCAGTGGTACATAAGGGTTACGCGTATGATTTTGAGATTTTATCTGAAGATGGAAACTCACACGAACAAAAATGTATTTTGAGAGGAAACTTAGAAACCAGTTCAGATGTTTTTGCTCGGCTCAGTTGGTTACTACCAAGATATACTAACAACAGATTATACTGTGACAGTTATTATACATCTCTGCCACTATTTGTTTGGTTACCTAAACAAGGAATTCAGCCACTCTTGACAGTGGGAAGAAACAGTATCAAACTGGAAGCTCCCTACCGCGGTCGATGTGAGGAGACTAGCTTGAGTTACAGAGTAGTTGTAATTGAACTTCCGCTGCTTGAGAGGGTCCCAAGACAAACGAGAGGTTGCTGGCCAGTGAAACTTGTGGAAACACTTGTAAGGCTATGCGGAAGAGAAATAATAAATAAACGATTGGAAGAAACACATATTAATTTACAAAGGAGAGGGTAACATCTGTGAATTCATACCATGTTTACGTTTCGGGTTACAGACGTCGCTCATTGTGATGAACATCTGCACCCACTACATCCCGGAACCGCAACAGAGGTTGCCCTAGTGCTGCCAGAAACACTACAGGCGGAATGGATCGTAGAATACTGAGGTGTTGTGACACAGCTCGTGCAACTCTTGAAGATTGAATGTTGCGTCTACATCTACAGCTACATCTACATCCATACTCCGCTAGCCACCTGGCGGTGTGTGGCGTAGGGTACCTTGAGTACCTCTATCGGTTCTCCCTTCTATTCCAGTCTCGTATTGTTCGTGGAAAGAAGGATTGTCGGTATGCCTCTGTGTGGGCTCTAATCTCTCTTATTTTATCCTCATGGTCTCTTCGCGAGATATACGTAGGAGGGAGCAATATACTGCTGGACGCTTCGGTGAAGGTATATTCTCGAAACTTTGACAAAGTCGCGTACCGAGCTACTGAGCGTCTCTCCTGCAGAGTCTTCCACTGGAGCTTATCTATCATGTCCGTAACGCTTTCGCGATTACTAAATGATCCTGTAACGAAGCGTGCTACTCTCCGTTGGATCTTCTCTATATCTTCTATCAACCCTATCTGGCACGGATCCCACACTGCTGAGCAGTATTCAAGCAGTGGGCGAACAAGCGTACTGTAACCTACTTCCTTTGTTTTCGGATTGCATTTCCTTAGGATTCTTCCAATGAATCTCAGTCTGGCATCTGCTTTACCGGCGATCAACATTATATGATCATTCCATTTTAAATCACTCCTAATGCGTACTTCCAGATGATTTATGGTATTAATTGCTTCCAGTTGCTGACCTGCTATTTTGTAGCTAAATGATAAAGGATCTATCTTTCTGTGTATTCGCAGCACATTACACTTGTCTACATTGAGATTCAATTGCCATTCCCTGCACCATGCGTCAATTCGCTGCAGATACTCCTGCATTTCAGTACAATTTTCCATTGTTACAACCTCTCGATACACCACAGCATCATCTGCAGAAAGCCTCAGTGAACTTCCGATGTCATCCACCAGGTCATTTATGTATATTGTGAATAGCAACGGTCCTATGACACTCCCCTGCGCCACACCTGAAATCACTCTTACTTCGGAAGACTTCTCTCCATTGAGAATGACATGCTGCGTCCTGTTGTCTAGGAACTCCTCAATCCAATCACACAATTGGTCTGAGAGACCATATGCTCTTACTTTGTTCATTAAACGACTGTGGGGATCTGTATCGAACGCCTTGCGGAAGTCAAGAAACACGGCATCTACCTGTGAACCCGTGTCTATGGCCCTCTGAGTCTCGTGGACGAATAGGGCGAGCTGGGTTTCACACGATCGTCTTTTTCGAAACCCATGCTGATTCCTACAGAGTAGATTTCTAGTCTCCAGAAAAGTCATTATACTCGAACACAATACGTGTAACTTTCTTAACAATTTGTTACGGAATTGGCCATCGGTCTCTCCCTGGTGCAACCGCAAAACTGCCAGTTAATTCTAACTTCTGTGTGACGTCCTTTAACCCCGCTGCAAGAAGAGACTCTCTCAGTCTTCCTTTAGCGCACTCGGGAGGTGCAGAAGCTTTAATGCTGCTGTTTTGTAAAAACAACCTTTCAAGTAAGGTCGACTTCTGCAACTGGGACGCACTGGTGAGGCTTGTATTACAACACCTCGTTGCCGAACCACTACCCGAGCCTAAAGGCAAGTCATGGCATTAACACTAGTAATGATGCAAATCCCGCAGGGCAGAGTCCGAAGTCCGTTGCTATAAAGTGGCTCGAGTAGCGAAAGTTTAATTGTAATCAACCTGCACTTCAGACTAGATTCTGAGATTTTCTCTGAGGATATGAACGCACCTGAAAAAAAAAAAGGTAGAATCCAGTTCAGGTGTTTTTGCTCGGCTCAGCTGGTTACAACCAAGAAATATAGACCACAAATTGTACTGCAACAGTAATTATACATAAATAAGGTGTCGGCCTGTCAACGATCACAGGACGTTGTGGTCGAGCGGTTCTAGGCGCTTCAGTCCGGAACCCCGCTGCAGCTACGGTCGCAGGTTCGAATCCTGTGTCAGGCACGGATGTGTGTGATGTCCTTGGGTTGGTTAGGTTTAAGTACTTCTAAGTCTAGGAGACTGATGACCTCAGATGTTAAGTCCAACAGGGCTTAGCACCATTTGATTTTTTTTTTTTTTTTGTCAGCGATGGTATGGAAGGACAACATGAGTGAGTTCCTACTTTCTACTCTAACTGGACAGCAACCTAAGCCTCGAGCCAGAACGTATGAGACGAAAAAACAGTCAAGGTTAACAGTACCCTGCCGACAAACAATAAAGTTACACAATAAAAATGCCGGAGGTGCTGGTCTTCTGGACAGAATCAGAAGTAGACATAAATTTCTCACGAAAAGTTAAAAATGTTACATTAGATTGTTTTATCATCTGCTGGACATGGGAGTAAAGAAAGCCTGACTATTTTCCAGAACAGTAGCAAAGATCAAGGGAGTCAAAAAAACTCTGAAGCTTTCAGAATCTCGCATGGAGATTGCTCTGTCGCTGTTGTCACACTCCAACAAAATGTGGAAGGCCTGTTAAAGAACCGGAAGATCAGACACAACGCAGTAAGTTGAGGGACATAGCACACGTATACCTTCACAAGATTGAAAACAGTATCAGGTACATCATCTGCCATCTTACAAGGAAGTGAGGCAAAGCTGCAAAACGACAGGATGTAAACGATTTTCCTGGGTGCAGTGCAATAAAAGTGCAGTAGCGTTATGCTTACACAAACGCAACAACTGCTTCCAAGCATTTCATGTAAGGTAACTGGTAATCGTCTGGGTAAGTACCTATTTGAACAGAATATCCTATTATGCCAAAGGATATAGAGCCGAGTTTCTCTAGATCTCTGCGTAATTCGCGTTGATTTTGACAGAGGAGGTTTTCATTCTCCAAGTCGTCAAACGGCGTGACCAAAAAACAAGTTTCACGGTTCTATAACTGATGTCAGCACCATAGATGTGGCTTGCAGACAACTCGATGGACGATTCTTGAGTATTTCTCATCAGTCTTGGATTCTTACTAATTATGATTAATAGAACTGCTAGACTGTTTGACAAGATCCAGCGATGAGCCGTGCGTTTTGTCACGTGATCGTTTACTCGGCGTGAATGCGTCACGGACGTGCTCAACAAACTTCAATAGTACACCCTACAAGACAAGCGTTGTGCATCACGGAAAAGTTTATTTTGAAATTTAGAGAGTGTACATTTCAGAAAGCGTCGAGCAAAATATTATTTCCGTACGTACACGTCTAATCAAATGAGGAGAAAATCGGAGAAATTTGTTGTCATTATCATAAAGAATGTTTAGAATATCTTCAACGTAATTATCAGCTATTATTTCACGACAGATTTGTTTCGTCTTCCAGTATTTCAATTCAGTTTTCTGCGTGAAATTTGCGTTCAAAATCTACATGTTCGTTTAATATTTCTTGTGGATAGTTTCTCGTGTGTATATTTGTAATTCTTCAAGCATGTTCATAGTTAGAACTTTGATATTGAACTATGTGCAATGCAATTTTTCTTTGTGATGCTGATTTATCAGATGGATAAAACAACTCGATTGGTTCTTGTCGCTATTTGTAACGGGCTCTTTGAAACTAACATTAAAATTTCTTCCTGTTCGGCTGGTGCAGAAGTTACTGTTGTTGTTACTCGTAACGTTGTATATATGGGTTAGCAGTTTCTGAGGACTTAATACTGGCGAGCAAATAGATTTTAAACACACATGCTACCTAGAACATTTATTGAAATATTTGAACACGAAAAGGGATAAAACTAAAAACAAATGACACGCAACAACCAAGTATAATCTACGTCGAAATCCAATAAATGGGAAATAACATTATCGCTGTCAGTTTACATATACCACGTAACATCATAGTAAGATAACTGTCAAATTAGTGTCAGAACATATTCAACGTATAAAAAATAATACAATTACGTAACTTTACCAGAAACTGAAGACTGACAGTTATGTGACCGTTTACTATCGTCATAACATGGACGTTACGTTCACCTAGACGTGAGTATCAATATGCAATTATTCAAATATGCAAGGCGTGTTACGTGTGTAAATGATCTCAACAACATTGTAGTCGCAGGTTACTTGAAAATGGCAGTCTTCAGTTCTGTCGTGAAATAAAGACTGGTAATTACATTGCAGCTATTAGGAACATTGTTTGTAATAATGCCATTATCTGACGTATATTATGCTGCAGGCCCAAATGAACAAAAAATTTGATGCAGTACAGAGCTTCCAAGTCACTATTCTCATGAACCATTCGTGAATGGAACGGATAACGGGGATGCAGGAGGGATGCAGGGGACATCGACCATCGCGAGGAGCCATACTGAGGAACGATAAACCGCATATTCGATATGCCACAACCCTTTGTCGATTTGCAATAGGTGCTAGTAGACTCCCCATTTTCCCACGAGGTATGTCTCCTCACAACAAGCAACATTCTAATGTGATTTCCGAATGAGAATGTGATTTCCTTCAGTCTAGAATGTAGATGGCACTACTACCAAACACTTAGCACAGTTCAAGAGAAATGCTAATACACTCACGGTAAAACATCAAAAAGCAGTTGTGCGAGACAAACCACGGTAGGTAGGCGTATTTCTACATATGAAACGTGACGTGTTTTCATACTTCGCGGAAGTCGCGTAATAGTGGTTCCAATAGCGCTACCACGAGGATGCAAATCAGGTTTGCTTTAAAACACGCTGTAATGGTCGTGAGGGTTAGGTAGCTTCGCAAGTGGATGCGGTGATGTGATGTTTGTGAAGAATGCGTTTAGGACGACGAATACGCCATTATCGGCAGCTCACTACGGGTGAACGTGGTCATGCAATACGGCTACGAGAATCTGGATGTTGCTTCTAAGATATCCTAGAAATGCTTCGCAGAAATGTAGCCACTGTAGATGATTGCTGGCAGCGGTGGTCGCGGGAATGTGCAGTCTCAAGGAGACCTGGCTCCGAACGGCCACGTGGCACAACCGAGAAAGAATACCGTCCTGTTCGGTGTATGGCTGTTGCGCATGGCACTGCATTAGCTGCGGCAGTCTGAGCAGCGGTAACAGAACGAGCTGTTACAAATCGGTTACTTCAAGGAAAGCTGCGAGCCAGACTTCCCGTAGCTTGCATATTACTGATCCCAAAACACCGCTATTTGAGACTTCAGTGGTGTCAAGCGAGATCACATTCGGAGGCTAGGGTGGACGTCTGTTGTGTTTTCTGATGAAACCTGCATGTACCTCGGTGGCTGTAGTGACAGTGGGTTGATTAGGAGGAGACCAACGAAGGCCATGCAGACAACCGGTCTTCACCTGAACTTATGGTCTGGTGTGCGATTTCGTATGATTGTAGGAGCACTCTCGTAGGTACCTCATGCAATTGTACGCCAGTCTGTTGATCCGTCCTGTTGTGCTGTCATTCATGAATAGGATTGCCGAAGGTGTTATCCAACAGGATAACGCTCGCCCACATACCGCTTTTCTAACCCATCATGCTCTACAGAGCGTCGACATGTTGCGTTAACCTGCTTGCTCACCCGATCTACCTTCAAACCAGCACGTATGGAACATCATCGGGCAACAAATGGTTCAAATGGCTCTGAGCACTATGCGACTTAACTTCTGAGGTCATCAGTAGCCTACAACTTAGAACTAATTACACCTAACTAACCTAAGGACATCACACACATCCATGTCCGAGGCAGGATTCGAACCTGCGACCGTAGCGGTCGCTCGGCTCCAGACTGTAGCGCCTAGAACCGCACGGCCACTCTGGCCGGCCCATCGGACAACACATCCAGCATCAACCACAACCAGCATTACCCATTCCTGTACTGAATTACCAAGTATAACAGGCGTGGGAGTCCATTCCAGTCTTTAACACGACGTGCGGACGTGCGGACGAGTCCCGCGCGCGCTCCTGCCGTAATAGCTTTCGAACTGGTTTTTTTTTTTTCTCGCGGAAAATCGGGTCAACGAGTGTATCAGAACAGTGACAAACTTCAATTACGTGTGTTGTGATACAGTGATGTGAAATATCCACAAGCTTAAGTGGAAAAATTGTGCATTAACGTGACATCGTATCTGCACTGAGCTGGACTCGCGTTGGACCTCACCAAAGGTATCTCACCTGCAACTAACACGCATGGAACATTACTAACACTCATAGGAACAATTGACGGTACTAACAATACTAATAACAGGCTGTGAAGTGCAATTATGAAATCGAAAGTAAGAGATCCTGCGTGTGACGAGTCAAGACCGTAACATATGGTAGGCCGTTTTTCATTCTGGAACGACCACAATTCCACCAAAACTGTACGTAAACAATAGAACAGTGAAGGAAAGCTTCTGCAAAAATTAGGGCTCGTTAACTTTAACTTAAACGGAATTAAACGGAATAATTACAAACAGCCATGTCAAACACGGTGACAGAACGCAAGTCCCTCAAGTAGGTTGCTAGGCGCTGGTCGGAGTGCGTGTTAAGTGTCGTAAGTAGGCCGGAGTGCGTTAACCGACACCCAACGGTGTTGCTAAGCGCGACACGTGATTCCGCGCTCCGCCACCAGAGGCAGCAGTGCCATCTGTGCGTGAGCGAACTGCGTACTAAGCGCGACACGCTTACTTACACGCGCGAGACTACTTGGCCGACCTTCCAGCGAAACCGTGCCGCGCCGTGCAGTACCGACCGGCACTCGCCGGCGTTCACACGCGAGCTGTGTACTGCAGCGTGTCGCCTCCTGTGCGCCGCGCTGGCGTTTCGCTTCGAACGCATTTCTATCCCTGCCGGCTACGTGATGGCGCATCGCCCCTACGATAACTGAGCAACTCTCACTAAAACTTAACAACCCTGGATCGTGTGCGGCAACTTGGTGGTGCGTGCACCACACCAACGTCAACCAGAGGCCCTTCTGGAAGAGGCAATACTTGCAGTAAAGCGTCGACGGTTGGCATGGCGTCGGGTGTTCACGAGTACGTGGTAATGTCCCCAAGCCAAAAAATCGCCGCCATCGACGATATACTAAACGAAATTGGAGCTGAACTCAAAGCCAAACACGTGTCGTCAAGTGTCCTACAGACAGTCAGAAACAAGATATTCCCCCTTGCATTCCAGTTAACATCCGCGGAAGCAAAGGTAGATCTCTTAAAAGAGCAAAATAAAGACCTTCTACGTGAACTACAATACTCGGCAGACCCAGTCAAGGAGCTCCGTATTGAGACACTTAACGAGCAGGTCAATAAACTCGAGGAGGAAAACTCCAGGCTCACAGAGATTAATCATGAACTTAGAGGGCAGGTCAGGGAGCTAACAGAAAAAGTCACGGATCAGGCTCAACAGCAGGCCAAAACTTTAACGTACGCCCCCAAAAGAACATAAACGAATTGAGGCGGCCAAGGCGAAACAGGCAACCACCCTCTTCATCAAGTCAACATCCAACCAAGACTCCAAAGCGGTGAGACAAACACTGACCCAACACATTAATCCAAGGCAGGACAATTTACACATCAAGTCGATAAGAAATACAAAAACAGCGGTCATAGTCGAGGCAGCCACACAGGAAGATTGCCGAAAAATAATCGAAAAAGCAAAGGACATCGACAACATTACCTGTGAAGGGCCCAGAAAGAGAAAACCCCTAGTCGCGATCTATCGGGTGTCCGACACAATTACTGACAAAGACTTCTTAGAGTGCCTCTATGACCAAAACCTAAGTGACGACTTCTCGAAAGACGACTTTGACAGCGAGGTCAAAATAAGATTTCGAACAGGACCAAAGGGCAGGGGTTACAACCATCAGGTCCTTGAAGTCCCACCGAAATTATACTGGTACCTAACAAAAAAGGGCAAAGTGTACATTGATTATCAATCACTAACTGTCAGGGATTTCACAGCTGTTAGCCAGTGTTACAACTGCTGTGACATTGGGCACACAACGAAAGGGTGCACCGAACAAGCCGCTATCTGCTCAAGGTGCGGTAAGAAGGGCCATAAACGCGCCGAGTGCCGAGCCAAGGAGGCCATCGACTGCATCCCTTGTCACAACAGGAATCGAAGGTGCAACAAAAGCAAGGGAGGTGCTTGTCAAACGTACAAACAACTCCTAGACCGCCTAATTGACAGCACAGACTATGGAAACTAGCAATCCCTCAAGACCAACCGGTGGGAAACATAAACCTACCCAAGCACAGACGCACCCATACAAAGCACCCTCGACAATAAATCGCAATCATCAGCGTGCCATAACCTGGCGTAAGAGGCAGAAATTTCTCCCTGACGACTACCCAAATGACGGTTACATCCCAGGACTGTCACACAACACGAACTTGGAAGACAGCCACTATGCAACCATCGAATTCATAGACGACCTCACGTTAACTGGACAGATACCATCAGACGCAGCCAAACTAATCAAGAGACAAATCCTGCATTGGATAACTTTCCACACGACGCTAATGAACAGAATTGACGAACTAGAAGACGAATTAATAGTAACAAGCACTACATCCTCACACAACCAAGACAACCATGACACATATGACCAACCACAGCAACAACACAAAAGCATGACGCCGAAGAACCAAGACTACACTTCTATTCCAGTGCGCCCCCGTACCTACGACACCAAAAAATGCGAGGGGCGCATAAAGCCTGTCAGATTTGTACAAGGTGAGACCCTAAACCCCAAAGAAACAGACGTACTAGACATCCAAATCAACAAGACTGGCATACTGACGAAAGACCAACACACTGACAATACCACTCATCATCTGCAAAACAAACGAAAGATATGGCACACTGACATACCCACAGAAGACGACGATGACATATACTGCTGCCCTTACGCCAATGAGTGCAGCGTACACAATCATCAAAGCAACAAGACCACCCCTGGGCAACCTGAAGCGACACCCGAAAGAGCCAACAGCACACGTGTGACAGAAACATCCAAGGAGTCTAAACAACCGAAACGCGAGGGGAAAGTAGTTGCGTGTGACGATCATTTCCGACAACCGCGGGCGCCTCCACCCAGTGCCACAAAAGTTCCTTCTACAGGCGACCCCGGCCCCCTCTCACCACCCAAGTCCGTGTCTGCGAGAGGAACACCAGCACCACCAGCTGCTCCTCCTGCGCACACCAACAGCAGCATCAACAAAGCACCCATCGCAGAGGGGCAGCGTGTAGCTGCCACTCAGCCACGACACCCCAAGACGGCGCAGACGCCGACACCCGCTGCCACCACCAGCGATTTTAATTATAACAACATAGATTTAAACTTAAAATTAAGTAGATTAGAAAAAAGGGAGCTCTTCGAAACAGCGCAAAGAATGATCATTAGGCTATACCACCCCCATGGCAACTCAGTCTGCTTTCGTACAACGGAGCAG
The DNA here is from genome assembly GCF_023864275.1 of Schistocerca cancellata. Taxonomy (NCBI): domain Eukaryota; kingdom Metazoa; phylum Arthropoda; class Insecta; order Orthoptera; family Acrididae; genus Schistocerca; species Schistocerca cancellata. Next base: position 58,788,671 of record NC_064626.1, on the reverse strand, counting down.
ACGGACAGAATAATCCTGAAAACAGAGAACATCCCCACGGACTCAGATAGTCTGCTAGACCTACTCCTGCAGGTTTGCGCTCGCAGAGAAGAAAAATTTGATCTCGAAAAATTATACGAAGATCACGTTAGGGCCTATGGAAGGACCTACTTTGATTTCAGTCAAACAGGAAGTAAATGCTACGTTCACGTGAAGCATCCGATCTGAGGGTTGCTCAACTGAACGCCATGAGAAGCACACACGTCAGTCTGGAACTTCCACAGGTCCTGAATGAGCTAAACTGCGATATCCTGTGCATACAGGAGCCATATACGAAACAAGGCCATATCACCAACATCCCCACCCACGCGATATCAATATCGGGTAAGGCAGACTGCAAGGCGTCAGTCATAATCCTCAACACAGACATTCACCCAGTTAAAATAACGGAATTATGCACAGAACACGTTGCTACAGTGGAGATTACGTACAGGGGCGATACATGGGTCGTTGCATCGATTTATGCTCAATACAGCCATTGCATTAATCCCTATGCAAATGCTATCAGAAAAATTGCACAATACGCCGGCAATAAAAAATTATTAATCTGTGCAGATATTAATGCAAAATCCACTCTATGGCACTCCAACAGAACAGATGACAGAGGACGAATAATCAATGACGTAATACACGAAAATGGACTGAACGTCATCAACGCGGAAGGACACCATCCTACATTCACAGGGCATGACGGCTCCTCATCCAACATAGACATCACCCTTGCAAATAACGCCGCGACTACCTACATACTAGACTGGACGGTACACGACCACATTACCACGAGTGACCATAATGTCATCACGCTAACTCTACAGAAGACAGCAAACAACAACACTGCAACACAACCCAGAAGACTGCTCTTTCATAGGACAGACTGGGACACAGTAAGACACAAGATACAGGAACAATCACTGCAGAACATCAGAGGCAGTGTTGACTACAGAGCACACAAGTTAACAGAAATCATTACACACATACAAAACACCTGTATCCCCACATCACGCAAAACAAAACAGCAGACCAGCCCTTGGACAGCACACCTAACACAACTCAAGCAGGACACCAGACGTAGACGCAGACTCTACCAAAGGGCAATCTCAGACAGAGAAAGACAAGTAAGACTACATGAATACCGGCTTGCCAAGGACAGATACAAACAAGAACTAAATAAGACTAGAAAAGACCAATGGAATGACTACGTAGCAAGACAAACACAACTTAACATATGGGGGGAACCTTACAAGATCGTGACCGAAAAAATCAAGAGCCCACTGGTTCTGGGAACGCTACGACAGGATGACGGGGTGATGACTAAAGGATGGAGAGGCACAGCGGAGTACCTGCTAGGCAAACTCCTTCCTGACGACATCGCCACCACAGACACACCTGAACAAGCAGCATTGAGACGAGAACTCACCACAGCCTACACCACACCAACCGTCACCTGTCCGTTTGCGCAGGAAGAGGTGGCGATAGCGATCTCAGAACTTAAAAATAAGAAAGCGCCTGGACCAGATGGTATCCACTCTGAGGTACTAAAACAGATAGCACCGCAGATCACCCCATACCTCACAACTCTGCTGAACGACGCATTAAGGCTAGGCCGTGTGCCTGCAGTGTGGAAAGCCTCTAGGGCGGTCATCATCAAAAAAGCACCAGACAAAGACCCCTCAGAACCCAAATCATACAGACCCATATGCCTCATCAATACACTTGCTAAAACACAAGAAAAACTCCTTTGCAAAAGACTACAAACACATCGCACACTTCGGGGACTGACACCACACCAATATGGCTTTCGGGAAGGAAAGTCTATTGACGATGCAATCAACAAAGCACTTCAAATTGTACACAACACACCTACAAAGTACACACTAGCCATTATGATTGACATCTCGGGTGCATTTGATAATCTATGGTGGCCGGCCCTCTTCAAGAGGCTCAGACACCTGCAGGTACCGGAATCCCTGTACAACAGTCTTGTAGACTACTGCAGGGACAGAACAGTCGCTTGGCACATGGACGACAAGAAAGTAATCAAACGCATTACCAAAGGTTGTCCACAAGGATCGATCTGCGGCCCCATCTTCTGGGACATAATGTTAGAACCGCTCCTAGAATTACTTGAGGAGCACAATGCGACAGATGGAGTTGTCGCTTACGCTGACGACCTGCTTGTGGTAGTGTCAGCAAACAACCGTGCCCAGCTAGAAGACAGAGCCAATGATACACTCACAACAATTACACAATGGTGCACAGACAACAAGCTCAAGGTAGCAGAAAATAAAACAACTTACACACTACTAAAGGGCATCCTGCATAGGAACCCAGCAGTCAAAATCGGGGACACAAACATTAAAAGATCAAAAGTAACACGCTACCTTGGAGTCTACATAGACGAACGGTTGAACTTCCACGAACACATACGAATATCCACGGACAAAGCAGAAAAAATACTGCACAAACTGGCAAGGCTAAACTCGAAACAATACAGACTACCACTGTCAGTCATACGAACATATCATTGCGCTCTCTTCGAGTCGGTACTATGTTTTGCTGCCAGCACGTGGGCCCATAGACTCAGCCTATCCACTAACAGAACCGCCGTACGGCGGGGGCAAAGAAGCATTCTGCTTCGACTAACAGGGGCCTTCAACACAACCTCAGTCGACGCACTTTGCGTCGTGATGGGAATCTTCCCAATAGACGTAACCATAAGATACCGTGCGGCAAAGTACTGGCTAAAGATGGGGAAACTAGACCAGGTTCGGCAGATCACTGGTGAACCATATGCTACATCACGTCAACTCAAAGCATGGCGAGTGGATACCTGGCAGAGCGAGTGGGCTAACAGCGATAAGGGCCGACGAGTCTATAGCTTTTTCCCTGACATCAAAGAACGATTAAGACTGAAGCATATCGATCCTAGCCGCGGTATGGTACATTTTCTGACAGGCCACGGCCCTTATCCCACGCACCTGAGCCGCATGAGTCTGCAGCAGACTACCAGATGCACATGTGGGGAAGAAGGCTCCCCAGAACACACTGTCCTATTCTGCGGGCAACGCACAAACATTAGACACACACTACACATTACCCGGCAGAATACCCAAGATGAAATATACACCATTCTACGAGACCCAGACCTATGTGACAAACTTAATACACTAACTGACGAAATATCCAGGTCCCTGTATACCGAATATCTAAACAATAGACCATTCAGAAGGCAAGGCCGGGGACGCAGACCACAGAGTGCCCATGAGATGGATAGCAGTACAAACACCTCGGGCGAAGACACAGATGTTGAGATAAGCCATGTCGACGACCCATTGTGGCAACCTGCGTATGAGTAGTCTAGGTACCTGAACAACATCCAACACTAAAGAACACACACATGCACACAAAATCACAAATGAGTAATAGTCAAAATCCAGGCACTTACCACAGGGACCTACGCATCCTGGCGAGAAGCAACACCCAGCCTGGATGGAAGGATCTTAATTGTGGTTCCCCTTAGCTGGGCCCAACCCGACGGATACTTAACGTAGATCGGGGAAAACCACCGTCCAGGCTGAGTTGCCGCGTAACCAGGAGGCGGGAACTGGTCTTACATGCATATGTACACACATACACACACACGCACATAGCACATACATACAAGAACACACACAAGAGGATATGCAGTCAAAAGGTGACATGACACCTGTAAACAAGGGTTAACTCCAAGATAGGCACCTACCATATGAACCTACGCCTCCCGACGAGAGACAACACTGGGCCTGGATGGAAGGATCTTAATTGTGGTTCCCCTTTGCTGGGCCCAACCCGACGGATACACAATGTAGATCGGGGAAAACCACCGTCCAGGCTGAGTTGCCATATAGCCGGGAGGTGCCAATCATTCATCAAGCGAGAACTTGTCTGACAAGCACACATACACACCCACAACCACACATAATGACACACACACAGACCTAAACAAATTCAATAAAATCACTCCATCACATCTAGACTAGTTAATATTTAATTTTGCACTATGTAATAGTAAAAAGCTAACTAAGTTTACAAGTACATATGTGAACTGTGAGTGGCGGCCAGCGTCTTGAAGGTCATTCCAAGACCCTGACCGCAACCCACACATAGGTGGTGGTAATTTCTCTATCCTTTTCTTTCCTATCTTTCTGTTTACTCCTTCTTAAATTCAAAATGAAATTGTTTTCCATTTCCGTATTATTTATATTATTTGTAACGTATCTAAAAGCTGCACAACGAACAAGTAACGTAAAAGCCCGCCTCCACGTGGCAAGACTTGGGCAACAGTGTGAGTGGGATCGGGAACAGGGGAGGTAACTCACATAACCACTCCTGGGCCCGAGCCCAGTCACAGTGGCTAAGAGGCTTAATACGACCCACCATAAGCAATTAGAAGGTGGGTCAATAAATAAAGAGCAGCAAAAAAAAAAAAAAAAAAAAAAAAAAAAAAAAAAAAAAAAAAAAAAAAAAAGGCCATTCCATAAGCTGACACCCGGTACGACACGATGTATGTACGTTTGCATGCTTGCAATCAACACTCCGGTATCTGCACAGGTTATTAATGTACCAGCATTTCTCATTTGCAATGGATTTTCTCTGACTTATGATAACACTTTGGCGTCCTCACGTCTCGTACAAACTGATTCGCTTGGCGCCGGCAGCGCTAATTGGGATTACGTGGCTTGTCGCCGGCCACTTGTCACCTTTCCGTTGATGACAAGCTTCAAACACGTTGACTTTTGCGCGCTCTAATCCGGAAATCCTCAATTTTTCCGTATCGTTCCACAAACTAGAATTTTCTTTTCAAGTAACTTCTCTGCAAGTTATACACTGTTATAACAAATATCCATGGAGAGGTGATGCCACTGTCCATCATAAGGTGTCAATAGTTCCATCACTGTTTTTGCTAAAGGCTGTCCAGCGCCGGAATATATCCTGAATCAGCAAATGTATCCCGTACTTTAATCATACAGCATCCCAATTAGTATTCCGTAATTCGTAATTTTCGACGGACTGTAAACTTTAAAATTTAACCATCCACGTCACGGTATCATTGCTTCATGAACTGAGATGTTTTGACTTAGATTAAACGTTTCTTTAAACTTTTTTGAAAAATAATCGATCACGAATTGCACTTTGACAAGCCGGTCGGTATTATCCGGTTTATTGTTGCTGTCGCAGAAATGTGAAAATGATAATATTTGTTTGAATCGGTTGCGGGACATCGTTTTGCGAAATATCGGTGTGTCTATGAGCGGATTCGTTGATCAATAATCATCGATCCTTGCTTTTTTACAGTTCCCATAAGGATAGCAAGCCCAAACCATTTTCTAAGTTCGGGTCCCGTAACGTCGACAAATGTGGCATATTTTAAATCCAGTTTCCTTCTTTTTCAATTTTGGCTGTAATACTTGTTGGCTTCATTGCTAATATATTTAAATAGATCGTTCCCAATATATAATTCTACGATATCCTCGACGCTCTGTGTATCTTTGGGTAATATGTTTGGACCCGGGGATCCTTCAAATTTATTATTGGTCCTCAGTAAATCAAAGTCTGACCACTGTGCACTGTCTTTTTCGTCAGATTCAGGCGAATCAGTTGGCAACCGCAGCGTTCTCCTAGCTCTTCTTCAACGTATTGCACTATCTTCCTAGGATTCGGCTTCACTTTAATTTTTTTGATATCCAATGTCTTCTTCCCAATCGGCCAAGTCGTCCGGAACGTCAGACAAGACGTCCGCGTATTCGTCGTAAGTAATCCTATTGTCTCTTTCGTTCGCCATGATGAAAGGGTACAAGTGTTATAAAAACAAAAAAACTTGTGGACGTGTGTAACTTATTGTTACCTAAACACAACACCAACTGGTTGCAAAAGATACTGAAGTGCTGTCTCTGGCCACTGAGTGACACATGCACACGACACTACTGTGGTGTCGCCGGACGGCATAGTGTTAACCTGTAACCTGCAACATTTATCACTTCAATATGTTACCTAGGCACACACACACACTCCCTAAATTTCACTACTCGGCATTCATTGTTTGTTGATGCTGCTTTTTCCGCCAGTGTAATCTGCATATCCATACTACACTTCATGCGGATTTGACGAGTATTGCATGCTGTCTCCATCATGTTGATATTTTAATTATCACTCGTTTATATCTTGATTATGTTTACGAGCTCTCCAGGGCTTTCGCTGCAAATTTTGAACAGATCGAAAGAAAATGCACACGTCAAGAAAGACAATTTCTCGTTTAGTTTTTGTCACTTACGACGGAAAGAACTGCACCAGGATTTATCACTTATTAACAGTAGGCGAGAGGCAGGCAAAGTGGCTATTGAGATAATGGCGGCTATAAGGTGCTGCCACTACGCGATAAATGCCTTAACGTATTCTCAGTGAAGAGCCCAGTTACCAATTGACGTCTAACCTCTTTGTTGTGCTGCTCCTCCGAGTTATAATAATTTTTGTGTTGATTTTACTTATCCTGATGTGAGGTACGTAGTCATTTCATACATATATAGTGGAGAGCGAAAGTGACTTTTATGCTTTTAAAAAATTGTATTGAACGTGGCATTTCTGGCTTAAATTGTCCCTGCTTCAGTTACTGAAATTTTGGTCATGTTTTTAGAGACTGTACAGTTTTTTGTGTAACGGCGTCAGTGCGGACGATGTGGTTTCCTCGGAGGCGGCTTTGTTTGAGTGCAAATGTAATGGCATCGGCCGAAAGAAGGGCGATTTTTACAGCACGCCTTCATAAGAGTGACCGAGAGACAGCAAATAAAGAAAGAGGAGAAAAAGAATGTGGAAAGGACAAATAGAAATCAGCAGAAAGGAAGAAAGGCACTAAGAAGAAGAGTGCGAAGAACAGAAAACACATCCATAGAAGAGTTATTTTTGAGGACAACGGTGATAACACAGATTACATGTAGTGAGAACAAAAATGTTCAAAATCAAGGCTAAACGTTCGGTCGATTAGGGACCAATTGTGCTCCTTCTGGGGTCATAAACTCTATACAGGAGTAAAACAACACAGTTTCACTTTTATTTGTGACAAGTGCAATTCGAATGATGTTTCACAATAAAATACAAGTATATTTATTTCTTTGTTATGACCTTCTTTATCCTGTAGTTTAGAGCTTAAATCTTAGTGGTCACTTTGACCGCTCATGTCGGGAAAAGAAACCATTTGGCACTGTGAAAATTGAATTGTTTAAGGAACTTCAATTAATCCAAAGATGGTTAAACTATTCGATACATTACTTCAATAGTTTTACATTATAATCACTCATTTCTATGCATTCCCGTCTACTGCTGCTTAGCATAAAAATAGAAATACCTTTGCCTGGCACTTCGGCTGCATCTCCCGTGCATTTACACAGTAAAACTCCATGATTAATATATTTTTTTGCGAATACTTACTTATCTTTTTCTTCCCATGTGATGATAATGAGTCAATATCCCTCTTACAAAAGCATGGTCCGAAGTCAGGCGAACATATGATACGTTTGAAGACGTGTCAAGTATCAACCCTTGAATGTTGCTACCACAAGCTGCCTATAGCGTTTGTAAACTCGATATTTCAGCGTTCGGAAATTGAAATAAAATATAGGTTCATTTTGCGAGGAGTATATTTTATTCTTTATAGGGTGAGCAATGTTACATAATCCCTGGTGTTCAAGAAGATCAAGAACACAAGGACAAGGAATACGTATTTTTATAATGACGTAAGATCGGACAGGACATCTATGGGAAAGGTAATTAGTTGTGTCCGTTCCAAAGTTAACATCCCGATATTAGTCTTAAGTGATTGAGGAAACAGACAAGAGTGTTAATTTGCTTGGTCGAGGAGGCATTTCAATCCTCCTCCCCCAGCATCCTGAACAGTGTTGTAATCATTTCTCTACCTTAATACAAATACATAATGTCAACACTTAATTAGCAGCAAAATAAAACTTTGAAGCTCAATAAACACGTAAACATTTGTGCACATTAGGCCTGGTGATCGCCAAGCGCAAGCATTTACAGATATGTCATAATTAAATTGTTGCAAACGTGTAAATTACAGCAAACTACTGATCTGTTACGACTAAATAGATGAAACATGAAAAATGTCAGCAATTAAAAATCAGTAATAAAGGCACTTGTTTTTTTTTTGATACAAGTACGTTGAATAGAAGAGATGAAGAGAAATCGTTTTTCCGACTGGTGCAAAATCAATCTGAGAGGGATCAAATTCCGCGCGGGATTAGCCGAGCGGTCTAGGGTGCTGTAGTTATGCACTGCGCGGCTGGTCCGGGCGGAGGTTCGCGTTCTCCCTCGGGCATCGGTGTGTGTGTTTGTCCTTAGGATAATTTAGGTTAAGTAGTGTGTAAGCTTAGCGACTGATGACCTTAGCAGTTAAGTCCCATAAGATTTCACACACATTTGAACATGTTGAAGGTCCGCAGCTCGTGGTCGTGCGGTAGCGTTCTCGCTTCCCGCGCCCGGGTTTTCCGGGTTCGATTCCCGGCGGGGTCATGGATTTTCTCTGCCTCGTGATGACTGGGTGTTGTGTGCTGTCCTTAGATTAGTTAGGTTTAAGTATTTCTATGTTCTAGGGGACCGATAACCATAGATGTTAAGTCCCATAGTGCTCAGAGCTACTTTTTTAAACAAGTTGAAGGAAACAAATTTGTTGATGACGTGTCACATTTAGTATACGCTTAACAAGAATATTAGCAGGCAGCTTCAAACAAGCAGACAGATTACCGTCTATATCCGATGCCTGTTTCCGAATCAGGAATTACAGGAATTAAGACAAACATGGATGGTACTAACGTTAACTAAAAGAAAGACTTGAATGAATCAAATATGTGTTCCAGTTTTAACTGCCCACAAATTGAGGAGCAGACGTCAGCATAGATAACGGAAGTCAATTTTAGTACAAATCATCAAAAAAGGATCTACAGATTATTACTCGTGCCCATAGGGATGGGTTCTCAAGGGAATAATTGTGTGGTACGGATTTTAGTCCAGGCATAACGTTACGCGCTCTGGTAACCAAAAATCTGACTGTCTTAGTAATGACGACGGCTGGAGGCTTCAGTTAGATACATGGCAGCCTCAAAAAGAAAAAAAAAATAATTAGCAATGGAGGCCGAAGGTTTCCAGCTTAGGAGGTCACACTCATTCAACCAACGGCATTGTCAAAGAGGGCGTCGCAGTGGAGAGAGGTTCGGCGCACTCTCTAGCCCTTGGGGTGGCAAACTGCCCCTAAGGAAGGAAGCATCAGCAACGATCAATGGCATGAGGATGCAGAAGGCAATGTAAGCCACGGCATTAAAGAAACATAACATGTTTCCACGGGACATGTGGCCTGTATTTTAAAAACAGTCTTGATGATATCTCCGTTGGCAAGAAATTCCAGGCTAGTCCCACATTCGGATCTCCGGGAGGGGACTGCCAAGGCGGAGGTGACCATGAGAGAAGGACTGAATAACCAATGAGAAGATACCATTCTACGAGTCGGGGCATAGAATATCAGAAGTTTGAACGTGGTATTGAAGCTAGAAAATTAGGAAAGGGAAATGCTACGTTTCCGACTAGATACTGTCAGGGTCACCGAAGCAAAGTGGAAATAAAACAAAGATTTCTCATTAGATGGGTATAGGGTATTATCAACAGACGCAGATAATAGTATAATGGCTGTAGGAATCGTTATAAATAGCAAGGTTGGGTAGAGAGGGGGTTAATGAGCGAGGAATTCTGAGATATGACTGTTCTTATCAGAAACGACTGCAAACTAACACCGAAAACCACACTTAAGATATATATGCAGACGTCGTAGGCTAAAGAGACAGAATATATGAGGATATTGAATAGGTAATACAGTGCGTAAGGAGTGATGAAAATACAACAGTCATGAGGGACTGGAATGCAGTTGTAGGGGAAGCAGTCGAAGAGAGAGTTACAGGTGTAAATTTCAGCTAGTATTAGTGAATACACTGTTCAAGAATCACAAGAGGGCGAGGTATAATTGGAAAATTGGGGAGATATGGAATGATTTCATTTGGAGTACATAACAATCAAGCAGAGATTCCGAAATCAGATATTGGATTATGAGGCATACCCTGGAGCACATATAGACTCAGATCGTAATTTAGTTGTGATGAAGTGCGTAGTGAAGTGTAAGAGACCAATGAAGAAGGATCAATGCGCAAAGAAGTGGGATACTGAAGTACTAAGGAATGAAGAGGTACGCTTGAAGTTCTCTAAGCGTATAGATAGTGCAGTAAACAATATCTCGGAGGCTGCAGGTAACATCACAGGTACAAAGAAGAAATCATGAATAACAACAAAATACTTCAGCTGATCGATGAAAGAAGGAAGTACAAAATGTTCCGGGAAATTCGGGAATGCAGACATCAATGTCACTTACGAATCAAACTAACCGGAAGTGCAGGGAAGATAAGGTGAAATGGCTGCATGAAGAAGATAATAAATTGAAAAACAAATGATTGTCGGAAGGACTGACACAGCATATTGAAAAGTTGTCATCACGTTCGAGGAAATTAATATCAAGGGTGGTAACATTAAGAGTGCAATGGGAATTCCACTGTGAAATGCGGAGGGGAGAGTACATTGAAGGCCTCTGCGAGGGAGACGACTTGTCTCATGACGTGACAGAAGAAGAAACATGAGTCGATGTAGAAGATATAGGGAATACAGTATTAGAATAAGGATTTATAAGACCCTTGAAAGACTTGAGATCGAATTAGGCAGAGGGGATCCATAACGTTATACCAGAATTTATAAAAGCATTGAATCTGGCGATGTACCATCTAACTTTCGTAGAAACATCATCCAGACATTTCCGAAGATTGGAAGAGCTGACAAGTGCGAGAACTACCGCACAGTCAGCTTAGCAGCCCGTGCATCCAAGTTACTGACAAGAATAGTGTACTGAAGAATGGAAAAGAGAACTGAGGATGTGTTGAATGACGATCAGTTTGACTTTAGGAAAGGCACCAGGCGACATTTCTGACATTGTGGTTGATAATGGAAGCAAGACTAAAGAAAAATTATGGCACGTTCATTGGAGTGCCGGCCGAAGTGGCCGTGCGGTTAAAGGCTCTGCAGTCTGGAACCGCAAGACCGCTACGGTCGCAGGTTCGAATCCTGCCTCGGGCATGGATGTTTGTGATGTCCTTAGGTTAGTTAGGTTTAACTAGTTCTAAGTTCTAGGGGATTAATGACCTCAGCAGTTGAGTCCCATAGTGCTCAGAGCCATTTAAAAACGTTCATTGGATTTCTCGACCTGGAAGAGTTCGATAACGTCATATGGTGCAAGATATCGGGAACTCTGAGAAAATCGGGCGTAAACTACAGGGAAGGACGGGCACTGTAGAGAGTACCCACGAGCCAAGAGGGAACAGTACGAGTGAAGAGTGGGAGACCCAGAACTAAGTGCTCAGATTAAAAAGGGTATAATATAGGGAGCAGTGTCTCGCACCTGTTGTTCAAACCATACATCGGAGAATGACGGAAATAGAAGTTCAAGAGTGGAATTAAAACTCAAGATAAACGGATATCTACGAGGGCAGTTCAATAAGTAATGCAACACATTTTTTTTCTCGGCCAATTTTGGTTGAAAAAACCGGAAATTTCTTGTGGAATATTTTCAAACATTCCCGCTTCGTCTCGTATAGTTTCATTGACTTCCGACAGGTGGCAGCGCTGTACGGAGCTGTTAAAATGGCGTCTGTAACGAATGAGCGTTGCAAACAACGGGCAGTGATCGAGTTTCTTTTGGCGGAAAGCCAGGGCATCTCAGATATTCATAGGCGCTTGCAGAATGTCTACGGTGATCTGGCAGTGGACAAAAGCACGGTGAGTCGTTGGGCAAAGCGTGTGTCATCATCGCCGCAAGGTCAAGCAAGACTGTCTGATCTCCCCTGTGTGGGCCGGCCGAGCACAGCTGTCACTCCTGCAATGGCGGAGCGTGCGAACACACTCTTTCGAGATGATCGACGGATCACCATCAAACAACTCAGTGCTCGACTTGACATCTCTGTTGGTAGTGCTGTCACAATTGTTCACCAGTTGGGATATTCAAAGGTTTGTTCCCGCTGGGTCCCTCGTTGTCTAACCGAACACCATAAAGAGCAAAGGAGAACCATGTGTGCGGAATTGCTTGCTCGTCATGTGGCTGAGGGTGACAATTTCTTGTCAAAGATTGTTACAGGCGATGACACATGGGTTCATCACTTCGGACCTGAAACAAAACGGCAATCAATGGAGTGGCGCCACATCCACTCCCCTACCGAGAAAAAGTTTAAAGCCATACCCTCAGCCGGTAAAGTCATGGTTACAGTCTTCTGGGACGCTGAAGGGGTTATTCTGTGCGATGTCCTTCCCCATGTTCCAACGATCAACTCTGAAGTGTATTGTGCTACTCTTCAGAAATTGAAGAAACGACTTCAGCGTGTTCGTAGGCACAAAAATCTGAGCGAACTTCTTCATGACAACGCAAGACCTCACACAAGTCTTCGCACCCAAGAGGAGCTCACAAAACTTCAGTGGACTGTTCTTCCTCATGCACCCTACAGCCCCGATCTCGCACCGTCGGATTTCCACATGTTGGGCCCAATGAAGAACGGAATCCGTGGGAGGTACTACGCGGATGATAAAGAAGTTATTGATGCAGTACGACGTTGGCTCCGACATCGACCAGTGGAATGGTACCGTGCAGGCATACAGGCCCTCATTTCAAGGTGGCGTAAGGCCGTAGCATTGAATGGAGATTACGTTGAAAAATAGTATTGTTTAGTTAAAAGATTGGGGAATAACCAGGTGTATTTCAATGCTGAATAAAACAACCCCTGTTTCTGAAAAAAAAATGTGTTGCATTACTTATTGAACTGCCCTCGTATGATAAGATACGCTAACGACATTGCTATCCTCAATGAAAGTAAAGAAAAGTTACAGGATCTTCTGAATGGAATGAACAGTCTAATGAGCACCGAATATAGACAGAGTAAATTACATAAGGACGAAAGCAATGACAAGTGATAGAAATGAGAACAGCTGGTACGTTGTGTCAGGATTGGTGATCACAAAGTAGAAGAAATTGAGGAAGTCTGCTACCTAGACAGCACAGCAAAAGCAACCAAGACGGTCGGAGCAAGGAGGACATAAAGCAGAGACTGGCACTGGCAAAAAGGGCACTCATGGCCAAGAGTAGTCTTCTGATATCGAACATAGGCCTTAATTCGAGAAAGAACTTTCTACCGAATGTACGTTTGGAGCACAGCACTGTATGGCTGTGAAACATGGACTGTGGAGACACTGAAACAGAGGAGATTCGAAGTACTTGAGATATGGTACTACAGAAGAATGTTGAAAGTTACGTGGACTGATAAGGCACGTTATGAGGAGGTTCTCCGGACAATCGACTAGGAATCGAATGTATGGAAACATTGACAAGAAAAAGGACAGGATGGTAAGACATCCGTTAAGACATTACAGAACAACTTTCATGGTACTAGAGGGAGCTTTAGATGGTAAAAACCGTAGAGGAAAACAGATATTGGAATACGTGTAGCAACTAACTGAAGACTTGGGTTGGAAGTGTTACTCTGAGATGGACAGGCTGGTACAGGAGAGGAATTTGTGGCGAGTCGTATCAAACCAGCCAGAATAGTGATGACTCAAAAAAAAGTCAGTCTTTTTCTTCTTACTGGACTTATTACCACTTTTACCCTATGGATTTCCCTATTTGACTCACAGGGGCACAAGTCTGAACGGCTAAATATACTCTTGAAGAGAGAATATTAAATGGAAACATTAAACTGTTAGTAAGCGTAATTGATAGATACTGCCTGACAAAAATAGTGAGGCTCCCAGAAGACGAATAAGAAAAGTGGAAGTGGAAATTCACAAATTCAGAACGTATCTGATGGAATTTCAGTGAATACAATATCGAGGCAACTTAAAAAAAAAACAGCTTGGCGAGTATGAGACCACTTATCAATATGACGTTGCACTCACACTCTCGTCTGGTTACATCCACTGGTTCACATCTGAAGGGTTTCGTAAGGCCGTTTTCTTATCTCCTGAGGCTACCTGGTCCACAGCTGTAGTAACTGGCCCTTCATGTCCTGAATACTGGCATTGGGAATGAATTAACGTGCGTTATTTCAGAAAGATCTGGGCCATAGGAGTACCTCAACATCACACAGGCATTCAATACTGACACATGTCACGCCTGATGAAAAATGGCACCGCAGTACTGGCGAATGAGAGAAGACGCATGAGGACGCAGGGTGTGTTGTCTGAGTTCCCTTAATCACTACAAGCCGTGATCTGAATTCACAGTGGATGGCTCCACACACCATGACTCTAGGAGTAATACCTTTGTGCCTTTCGTAACTACTGAAAGAATTGAGTCCCCCCCCCCCCACCCCCACCCACCAGGTCGCCAACATAATCGCCAACTATGGTCATCCAGGGTAATATACAGGGAATAGTGCTATGCCATTCATCAGCTGTCCATGGCTGACCGACCACGGCAGCGCTCCAAGTGCAGATGTCTCAGTTGTGGTGTTAACGACAGCCTACACATCGGACGATAATTGCACAGTCTGACTGCTGCTACTCTCTGCCAGTGGCTCACATTGAATCCCGAAGTTGCAGAGAGTACATTACTTGTTTTCGTATGGCAGGCTGAGGTGCGAAAGGATTATGATGTGCTTGATGAACTGTACAGCTATCTTCCATTGTGGTGGTGAAGAATGGTGAACTGGAACTTCGACGAGTCTTCCTGCCTTAATGTATCCGTACACTCCAACATTGGGCCAGTATCACATCTGAACGGCTCAAAAATTTGGATATTGCACGATTCTAGCAGCTGGCCAAATGGAGATCCACAATGAGGCCCATTCAAACTCTCTCACGTTCTGATAACGCTAACTCACACGACTAGGTCGCATCTCCGTGTCCATCCCAGTGATCACTCGACATCTGATACTGCTCACTCCCTTTACATACTTTATTAGGCCTGATAACGGCGCTAAACGTGATGCACATTAATGACTTCTGGTGGCCTCGCAACTCTAATTATTTACGTACTTGCTGATGGCGTGTATGAACGAGTATACGAAGAGGCATTGACACCCGACCATGTCTTTGGGGTTGTTCAGATTTTTGTTTGGCAGTCTCAATGAAATGTTAGAAGAACTACAGTACAACTGGGATGAGCACTTCTCTGGAATGGGAATGAAAAAAGAAACCTGCGAAAGAACCCACACTTCCAGAGGTCGGTGATACGAGGCGTGTTTTTTAAGTAAGTACCATTTTGAAATTAATAAAAGACGTCCGAAGATATTTCAATATTTACTTTTACATAAAAAACTGCACCTAAATCTATGCAGTGACGCCATTACAGTCTGATTCTTCCTTGTTTACGTCGTGTACTGACTGTTTAAGATGCCTACGATAATTGAGTCACATCGACTGTGAAGTACGGGCTGTTATAAGATTTCTTAGTGCTACAGGCCTAAAAGCGATCTACAGGGTGTTACAAAAAGGTACGGCCAAACTTTCAGGAAACATTCCTCACACACATAGAAAGAAAATATGTTATGACATGTGTCCGGAAACGCTTACTTTCCATGTTAGAGCTCATTTTATTACTTCTCTTCAAATCACATTAATCATGGAATGGAAACACACAGCAACAGAACGTAAAAGCGTGACTTCAAACACTTTGGTACAGGAAATGTTCAAAATGTCTTCCGTTAGCGAGGATACATGCATCCACCCTCCGTCGCATGGAATCCCTGATGCGCTGATGCACCCCTGGAGAATGGCGTATTGTATCACAGCCGTCCACAATACGAGCACGAAGAGTCTCTACATTTGGTACCAGGATGGCGTAGACAATAGCTTTCAAATGCCCCCATAAATGAAAGTCAAGAGGGTTGAGGTCAGGAGAGCGTGGGGGCCATGGAATTGGTCCGCCTCTACCAATCCATCGGTCACCGAATTTGTTGTTGAGAAGCGTACGAACACTTCAACTGAAATGTGCAGGAGCTCCATGGTGCATGAACTACGTGTTGTGTCGTACTTGTAAAGGCACATGTTCTAGCAGCACAGGTAGAGTATCCCGTATGAAATCATGGCGGTGAATTGAGGAAGTACAGTACACACTGACGAAACTAAAACGAGCTCTAACATGGAAATTGAGCGTTTCCGGACACATGTCCACATAACATCTTTTCTTTATTCGTGTGTGAGGAATGTTTCCTGAAAGTTTGGCCGCACCTTTTTGTAACACCCTGTATATTCATCGTGAGATGTGTGGAGTTTACGGAGAAAACATTATGAGTGATGGAATGCTAAGAAAGTGGATGAGAGCATTTAAAGAAGGCCGCACAAATGTGCATGATGAACAACGGAATGGGCATCCTTCGGACGTTAATGAGAGTTTGGTGCAGGAAGTGCACAATAAGGTGAGAGAAAACAGACACCTTTCGATTTCCTCCCTGCGGGATTACTTTCCTAATGTTTCTCGTAGTGTTTTGTACGGCATTGTGATCGGGCACTTGAATTACTGAAAATTGTGCGCACGTTGGGTACCGAAAATGTTGACCGATGTGCACAAAACCAAACGCTTAGACAGTGCATTCACTTTCCTTGAGTGGTACCAGAACGACGATGATGATTTCTTAAGCCAAATTGTTACGGGCGATGAAACATGGGTGGCCTACGTCACACCAGAATCAAAGCAACTGTCCATGGAAGTTGAGCAAGGGTATCGTTTTGCTGCAAGACAATGCCCGTCCGCATGGTGCGAATCAGACCAAAGATCTCATCACATCTTTTCGATGGGAAACTCTAGATCATCCTCCGTACAGCCCAGGTCTGGCGCCCAGTGACTACCATCTGTTCCTGCACTTGAAGAAACACCTGGGCGGCCAGCGTCTTCAAGACGATGACAAGTCAAAACAGTGGTGATGCAGTGGTTAACAAGTCAGGCGGCAGACCTCTATGAGAAGGGTATTCAAAAACTGGTACAACGTTAAGACAAATGCCTCAATGGTGACGGAAATTATGTAGAAAAGTAGATTAAGGTACAGACTTTCATGTAAAAATAAAACTATTGAGATATCTTTGCACGCCTTTTTTAATTTCAAAACGGTACTTACTTAAATAACACGCCTCGTATGTAGGATGCCCAGGGAAGAGATGAGAAGGTGTTCCTGATTTTATGTTTAAATGGAACACACTACATGAAGACTACTTTTGAGGTCTTGTTGGAGATGGGATGCTGGGGACTGGTTGCAGAGAAGGGGAGGGGAGCTGACTGCCTGCGGGCGAGAAACATAGAGGGTATTTTGCAGCACTCATTGTCTAAGATGACTAAGCGGTGTTATGATACGAGATCAGCAGTTGTGAAATTCAGAATCGAGTGGAAGATGTCATTATTCGACCTTGTAATCAGCAGGAGAGAGTTATGGATGAACGCCTGAACTTGGAGATGTTTATTAGTGACACAGTGATCTGATTTGTCCTCGTAGAATGCAAGTGTATAGCGTCTGAGCTACATATCACTGAACTCTCGTCTCACCCTGGGGAAGGAGGCCGTAAGTACCCTTTTGTCCAGACATTCACGTTAAGCTATATAAGGAAATCATGGAGAACCTAAATTTAGACGTCAAGACGGAGAATTCAACTGCTTTGCTCCAGAATACAAACTCAGTGCGTTGATGAGCCTCTTGGTACTTGTGTCAGAGTGGGTACTGTTTATCCTTATCCCCTGAGTTAAAGCAACCTCTTTTACTAATTTAGCAATACAAATAGTTCTTGTAAATCTACAGATAATCAGTTCTTTTGACAACTTCAGTGCAGTGACCAAAGAAAAATAGAATGGAAGTCTTTGAGACATGGTGCGATTAAACAGTGTTGAAAATCACGTGGAATGTTAACATAAGAAGTGAAATGGTTGTCCGCATAATCAGCGACGAGAGAAACATTCAGAAAACACGGAGAAGAAGAAGAGACAGGATGATAGGAGATGTGTTAAGAGGGCATGGAATAAATTACATGGTACATCAGGGAGCTGTAGGGAGTAAAAACTATGAGTGTAGATTGAATTTGGAAGAAATTGCAGTAGGTAAATAAGAATGTTGGGTCCAAGTGCAACGCTAAAGTGAAGTTGTTGGCGCAGGAGGGGAATTCATGGTGGGTCACATCAAACCAGACAGAAGAGTGATGAACCTCTAAAAGAAGTTAAGAAATAGGCTGGGACATGGATGGACTTATGTGAAATCGAGCTAAGAATAAGAGAACTAGTGGACAGTGACGTGGCGATGAGAACCAGCTCGACAGGAAGTAGGCTAGGCCACCATCACACCCAAAACGTACACTATTCTCACCATATATTGTTGGGTATCCAAAACATTTCACCAGAAGCGACATGGACGAAGTTATATAACATCACGCTGTTAGGAAGGAAAACGTGAATGGTTCGCATGCGGCCAAAACTGCCTGGACGGAGACTAAGGTATGGAGACACCACGGCCAAAATTTCCGATCCCATTTCGATGGATATCAAGAAATAAACGCCAAATTGCTCCATGGACGGATTTATGTGACACAGTGTTGTTAACGAGAGAAAAGACGGATACGTACATGGCGACGAGAATCAGTTGGCCAAGGAGTAAGATACGAGGGCAGTTCAATAAGTAATGCAACACATTTCTTTCTCGGTCAATTTTGGTTGAAAAAACCGGAAATTTCTTGTGGAATATTTTCAAACATTCCCGCTTCGTCTCTTATAATTTCATTGACTTCCGACAGTGGCAGCGCTGTACGGAGCTGTTAAACTGGCGTCTATAACGGATGTGCGTTGCAAACAACGGGCAGTGATCGAGTTTCTTTTGGCGGAAAACCAGGGCATCTCAGATATTCATAGGCGCTTGCAGAATGTCTACGGTGATCTGGCAGTGGACAAAAGCACGGTGAGTCGTTGGGCAAAGCGTGTGTCATCATCGCCGCAAGGTCAAGCAAGACTGTCTGATCTCCCGCGTGCGGGCCGGCCGTGCACAGCTGTGACTCCTGCAATGGCGGTGCGTGCGCACACACTCGTTCGAGATGATCGACGGATCACCATCAAACAACTCAGTGCTCAACTTGGCATCTCTGTTGGTAGTGCTGTCACAATTGTTCACCAATTGGGATATTCAAAGGTTTGTTCCCGCTGGCTCCCTCGTTGTCCAACCGAACACCATAAAGACCAAAGGAGAACCATCTGTGCGGAATTGCTTGCTCGTCATGTGGCTGAGGGTGACAATTTCTTGTCAAAGATTGTTACAGGCGATGAAATATGGGTTCATCACTTCGAACCTGAAACAAAACGGCAATCAATGGAGTGGCGCCACACCCACTCCCCTACCGAGAAAAAATTTAAAGCCATACCCTCAGCCAGTAAAGTCATGGTTACAGTCTTCTGGGACGCTGAAGGGGTTATTCTGTTCGATGTCCTTCCCCATGGTCAAACGATCAACTCTGAAGTGTATTGTGCTACTCTTCAGAAACTGAAGAAACGACTTCAGCGTGTTCGTAGGCACAAAAATCTGAACGAACTTCTCCTTCTTCATGACAACGCAAGACCTCACACAAGTCTTCGCACCCGAGAGGAGCTCACAAAACTTCAGTGGACTGTTCTTCCTCATGCACCCTACAGCCCCGATCTCGCACCGTCGGATTTCCATATGTTTGGCCCAATGAAGGACGCAATCCGTGGGAGGCACTACGCGGATGGTGAAGAAGTTATTGATACAGTACGACGTTGGCTCCGACATCGACCAGTGGAATGGTACCGTGCAGGCATACAGGCCCTCATTTCAAGGTGGCGTAAGGCCGTAGCATTGAATGGAGTTTACGTTGAAAAATAGTGTTGTGTAGCTAAAAGATTGGGGAATAACCTGGTGTATTTCAATGCTGAATAAAACAACCCCTGTTTCAGAAAAAAAATGTGTTGCATTACTTATTGATCTGCCCTCGTAGATGGCCGTCTCAGTCAAAATGCACACTGCTCCCCATAATGTTTCTATGGGTGGCCACAAATATGGACATTGTTCAGTGGGATTCATCAACACTGCGAAATGCGAGTTGCGCCTACTTACCTACTTTGGAGGCGAATTACGCCATTGTGTATTCTTACAGGTGTCCGCTACAGTAATATTAGCAGCAGCGAGGAGCGACGAGTCTTCTGCAAAAGTTTCCCAGTCGTAGGCGCTGTAGCGCTGGGGACCATAAAGCCCGCAGGGATGCTGGCGGCGCGGCCGCTGCTTAATTAACGAGCAGCCAGCAAAGTGTTTCACTGCCAGGCGCCGCGCTTCCATTAGCACACCGACACCCTTCCCGCCGACCGCCCCCACCCATCCATCTCCTCCCCACAGCCGTGAGCATGAATAAAAAATGACCGACAGGGATTATTAACCATTTTAATCTTGGACCTGGAATGAAACTGCCCCATTAATGAGTCTGTCGTTCCGCTATTTCCTCCACGTGACCTGGCATCACGAGGAAGTGGAATTTTGGAATTTAATATTTACGTAGTGAAAAACACACCAAACAACTAAAATGATTTTAAAAATTTGCTTCCCCCCTCGATATTCTCGTACAGTGTATTTTGGCACATCATAAAAATGTTCAAATGTGTGTGAAATCTCTCGGCACTTAACTGCTAAGGTCATCAGTCCCTAAGCGTACACACTAATTAACCTAAATTATCCTAAGAACAAACACACACCCCCATGCCCGAGGGAGGACTCGAACCTCCGCCGGGACCGGCCGCACAGTCCATGACTGCAGCGCCTGAGACCGCTCGGCTAATCCCGCGCGGCTTTGACACATTACACAGTTCCATGCATTAACTCAAGTTTTGAACCTCTCCAAGTATGTAATATACGGCATGAATATTACGTTTGCGAAATGTCCACAGTGTCGATGAAACGTTCTTACAGTAATCACCATTTCTGCGTTGTTTTTTCCTTTTGTCACCTTTTTTTTTGTAAAACAATTTTTTCTGCTCACTGCTCTTCACATTGACACAATGTAGAATTTTCCGAGTAAGACATAAATCATAGGTGGTCTATTAACCCCAGCAGGCTAATATAGAAGATTTACTAGGTGAGTAATGATTTTGGATTTTCAAAGCTTGTATGTTGCGTACTACGGAATAGACGCTTCTACGTTTGCCATACAGTGAAAAAATAGTAATTGGAGGAACCTAAAACTGCTTTCGCTCAGGACACTGTATTAGCTCCCCTCCAGTTCAGTATACCCGGTGATTTTTTCCACTATATACAAACTCTAGGAATTGATTGGTGAGAGGGTATGGAACAAAAGAGTCTAACGAACTTATGTCCAAAAACGTATGGTATCAGTGCTGAAGACCATTTGTTCAATCATACAGAGACTGCGATCTAATACGAACTGTCCCATGTAACCACAGTTACTGTGTGTGCTGAAAATGATTCCCATGTGCCTCAACGGACGCGTGTGTGCACCATAGCATGTAGCGTCTGACACGTTCACATTGGTCAGGCTGCATCCGAACTGTGTCAATGGCAGCATGAATATGCCGCTGCAGTGTCTCCACATCTAGAATGGGCTCTGCATGTACAGTACTTTTGTGATGGCCCTATAACCAGAAATCGCATGGGGTTAAGATCTGGTGAATGAGCGGTCCATGCAACTGGACCCCCTCGTCCGATTCCTCGACCAGGGAAGACACGATTGAGATGCGTCGGTACGCTTTTCGGCGAAGTGGGTTGGAGGACCATCACGTAGCAGCCACATAACTGTTCCAATCATCAATGGCACTTCCTCCAGCAGGGGTCGCAATGTCACCCACAAGAAACGCCTCTAGTTTCGACCTGTTCGGCGACGTGGAAGGCAGACTGGCCCCAAATTATGGTCGCTAATTATCCCGGCCCACATATCCCAGCTGCACCAATGCTGATGATTCGCTGTCACAACAACATACTATCCCACAGATGACTGTTATGAAAGTTGAAGATACCACTTCGCATAAAGATGGCCTCATCTGTGAATAGGATGGATGAAACAAATCCCGGAACAGTGGTTGCCTGGTGAAGAGGTTGTAACGCCGGAAATGCATATCCTCCTATTTCCATCTATTGTACTATTTTTTTCCTTGCTTTGTTACCTCAAGATATGACATTTCTGTCTCTTTGTATATTGTAATTGTTTTACTATTTGTATATTTATGCATTTATGTCGATGTATAATTGGTTTGTTTCGTAAATATTATTTGTATTTTTACGCTGGGTCTTGCCTAGGGAAAACTGCTATCGAACGATTACGTCGATAGGTCGTGTGAAGCATCAAAGTGTGTAGGATCTTTGGTAGTGTTAACTCTGCCGCCTGGAGCGCGGGCTGAGAGAAGGAGTCTGGCGGGAGTAGCGAGTGGAGCAGGTGTGTTGTGTGACGCTCCCGCGAGTTGCCGCGCTTTCGGGGTTTGGCAGCATGTAATTGCGCTCGACTTGCGATGATAGTTTCTGACATGGTGTCGCGGACGGGAAGCATTAGCTGGCGCACATCAGGAGCCCGTTTCGCCTGGTGACCGTGTCGAGAAGAAGGCGCGCCAACATCCAGCTTCTGCAACAGCGACGGCCGACAATGAGTGACTGTCGCCACCTCCTCGATCGACGGCTTCAAACCTTCAATCAACCATCAAGGAAGACTGGAAGCAAGTAAAGTTTTAGAACTGTATGGCAGACCTCAGCTTTTCAAACTGTACCATTTTCGTAACTATAATAACAGCAACTTAGCATGAACCTTTGTTGCTCATTGTCCCAATTGCATTACCAAGCAGGGTCCCTTCCTTTTCCGAAATGAACCCGAGTGTCGTTGAAATTTAAACGCCAGCATTAAAATTATACCATTCGATTTCACTGCTTTAATTTCAAAGTATTCATAGCTGGCTACAATATTCAGATTACATAAGCACAAATTAAGAGTGCGAGTTTTGTTAGCATATTTTAGCGTACCTGTGACTGCAGCTCAGCTTGGTACGTACTAAATTTTACTATTGCTAATTGTTCAGAATCATTTAATTCAAGTTCAAAGTTAAATCTCTTATTTCTAAATTGCGTAGATTCAAGTAGCTTTAGAAATGATTGTTGAGGTAGTCCAAGACTAACCGTATTTTACTGAATTTCGATGTGCTTCAGAAAGAAAGCTCACTATTAACTTCAGTCACTAAATTAACTTTCGATTTTTCGGTTTTATTAATTCTTTTGCTAAATTAAGTCAGGGTGTAGCGAAATTTATTACTTCTGACAAACTTTCAGTTTTCACACTACACGTGTCAACCTTCAGTTGCCACGCTTCTAGTGCTAATTATATGTGTAATAACCTTTCTTTTTCAGTTACTATAGTAATTGTCCTTAGGACTGGCGACCGTGATTTCCCCCAAATCTCAAATACCTAATTACCGCTAGTTAATTGTTAACGTAATGGCTGCACATTTACTTTCTTTATTAACTTTACCCCTTTTCAAAATTAATTTCCACCAGTTTCATTAGCACATTTCCGTTCATCTAGATGTAACCCTTTCCTCCCTCTTTACCGACAGGTTAACTTCGGTGACGATTGCTTTTCCAAAACTCCCATTAGGTACACGCGGTTTCATTTTTCACTGTCATTAAGGTCGGAAAGTGAGGGGGAGGTTACAAGGTCAGTGAGAAAACTGCTCTCGATGTGGAAAGTCTGTCTCTAGTAAGCCTTGCAAACCGTGTATGTGATAAAGGTAGTACCAATTGTCATTGAAAATGCTCCACACTGTCGTCTTGCTTACCCTGTACTGGCTGGCCAACTGCCTATTACTGACATAGCGGTCACCTTCCACAGTATTAATCATGTTTCCATCCAAGTCTGGTTTCAGAAAATTTCGTGTACGTCCTTCACGATTTGTTGCTTCCTGAAACGACCCTGTCTCAGACAAGCGGCGAAACACTGCTGCAGACATGGTATACTGTGGTTGTTGTCGACGGGAATACGTCTCCTGATGCAACCTTGCTGCCTGCCTCCCATTTCCCTTTCCATAAGTGAACACCATGTAGGCAAGCTCTCGATTCGAATACGGAACCTCATGGAGAACGTTGTATCACATCCAGTAAAAGATGAGTCAGCAAGAGAAGTGAATTACTAATTACTATGGCAGGAGAGGGCGCTTGAGAATGACGTATGAGGAACGGTGCCACCCTCTAAGGAGGAAACCGTGCATGGTACACTGCGTATTGGACTGCAGTCTCTGTGCCGGCCGGTGTGGCCGTGAGGTTAAAGGCGCTTCAGTCTGGAACCGCGTGACCGCTACGGTCGCAGGTTCGAATCCTGCCTCGGGCATGGATGTGTGTGATGTCCTTAGGTTAGTTCGGTTTAATTAGTTCTAAGTTCTAGGCGACTGATGACCTCAGAAGTTGAGTCGCACAGTGCTCGGAGCCATTTTTGCAGTCTCTGTGACAAATTATTATTGAATAAATGGCCTGTATCATGTAAACCACACATTTCCGGACATAAGTTCATTAGACATTTTTTGTTCCGTATTATCTCGTCGATGATACAGTTTGTACACGGTGGAAAAAATCACCCTGTATACACCAACGACCAGCCAACACATCCCGATGGCATGCAGTTTATACAGTATATGCTAATGACACGGTCATGGCTGCGAAGGGAACACCCTCGAAGAAGTGGAGGGGAAATTAATTTGCAGCCTTGGAATACTGGAGGATTGCTATCACCATAATCACATGAAACCAAACGGATCAAAGACTCAAATTTACAGTCTCCACCTGACGGGTAATGAAGTCAAACGGAAAGTCCGAGTGAGTTGGAAAGGGCAAGAGCTAGAGCACGGCTGCATTCCCAGATACTTAGGTGGACAGCTGGACCGAAATCTCTCATTTACACAGCACTTTTAGGACTCCAAGCAAAAGATCAGTGCTAGAAATCTGGGATACTGACCCACAAGTGCATCGAACAGTGGACATTTCACTTGTTTGTCGGCAGCTGAATCTGCCGCGCCTGTGAGAACAAAATTCGTTCCAAGTTAAACACATCTATCTGGTCGTAACGAGCGGTCTCGTGTCATATCAGAATGTCTGAGGCCCATACCGACAGAGAATATCCACCTTCTCATAGGGATAGCTCCACCCCTCCTCCAGTAGAGGGCCGCAAGCATCTGTCGAGGTGGAGAGGAAGAAACAGGTGACAGACAGTCGTCTACAAGCAGCAACAACAGCCAACGTGGCCCTCCTCAACAAAGAGCTCAACAAAGAGCCAACCAGCGTAACCGTAGAAGAGAGGAGACGTCAGCTACGGAAGGAGACGACACCAGATCCTATCCTGGAGCTGAGGGAACAACTGGCGGCTGGTTATAACAAACCCTTCTCAACCAGGAAGCTGTAAACAGGCTGATGACTAGGGTCTTAAATTGCAAGTATAGCCTTGCCTGATGGGGCTACTTTAATGTGGAACGCCTATGTGACTGTGGGAATATCCAAATATACGAACACCCACTGAGATGCCAAAACCTCAGTAGAAGCTGCATCCTTGTGGACTTACAGATAGCTGATGATAAGGCCATCTATCGGGCAAAGCATATTTAGGCTTTAAATTTTATGACAGTTGACTTATGCTCCTCCCCCCATGAACCATGGAACTTGCCATTGGTGGAGAGGCTTGCGTGCCTCAGCGGTACAGATAGCCGTACGTAGGTGCAACCACAACGAATGGGTATCTGTCGAGAGGCCAGACAAACGCGTGGTTCATGAAGAGGGGCATCAGCTTTTTCAGTAGTTCAAAGGCAACAGTCTGGATGATTGACAGATCTGGCCTTGTAACATAACCAAAACGGCCTTGCTGTGCTGGTACTGCGAACGGCTGAAAGCAAGGGGAAACTACGGCCGTAATTTTTCCCGAGGGCATGCAGTTTTACTGTATGGTTAAATGATGATGGCGTCCTCTTGGGTAAAATATTCCGGAGGTAAAATAGTCCCCCATTCGGATCTCCGGGCGGGGACTACTCAAGAGGACGTCGTTATCAGGAGGAAGAAAACTGGCGTTCTACGGATCGGAGCGTGGAATGTCAGATCCCTTAATCGGGCGGTAGGTTAGAAAATTTAAAAAGGGAAATTGATAGGTTAAACTTAGATATAGTGGGAATTATTGAAGTTCGGTGGCATGAGGAACAAGACTTTTGGTCAGGCGAATACAGGGTTATAAATAGAAAATCAAATAGGGGTAATGCAGGAGTAAGTTTAATAATGAATAAAAAAATAGGAGTGCGGGTAAGCTACTACAAACAGCATAGTGAACGCATTATTGTGGACAAGATAGACACGAAGACCACGTCTACCACAGTAGGACAAGTTTATATGCCATCTAGCTCGGCAGATGACGAAGAAATTGAAGAAATGTGGAGAGGAGGAAACGTAGTAGATGAATATGGATTGGGGGGAAGAAATGAAAGAGGAAGCCGCCTGATAGAATTTTGCACAGAGCACAACTTAATCATAGCTAACACTTGGTTCAAGAATCATAAATGAAGGTTGTATACATGGAAGAAGCCTGGAGATACTGACAGGTTTCAGATAGTTTATATAAAGGTAAGACAGAGATTTAGGAACCAGGTTTTAAATTGTAAGACATTTCCAGGGGCAGATGTGGACTCTGACCACAATCTATCGGTTATGAACTGTAGATTAAAACCGAAGAAACTACAAAAAGGTGGGAATTTAAGGAGATGGGACCTGGATAAACTGAAAGAACCATAGATTGTACAGAGTTTCAAGGAGAGCATAAGGGAACAATTGACAGGAATGGGAGAAAGAAATGCGGTAGAAGAAGAATGGGTAGCTTTGCGGGATGAAGTAGTGAAGGCAGCAGAGGATAAAGTAGGTAAAAAGACGAGGGCTGCTAGAAATCCTTGGGTAACAGAAGAAATATTGAACTTAATTGATAAAAGGAGAAATTATAAAAATGCAGTAAATGAAGCAGGCAAAAAGGAATACAAACGTCACAAAAATGAGATCGACAGGAAGTGCAAAATGGCTAAGCTGGGTTGGCTAGAGGACAAATGTAAGGATGTAGAGGCTTGTCTCACCAGGGGTAAGTTAGATACTGGCTACAGGAAAATTGAAGAGACCTTTGGAGAAAAGAGAACCACTTGTATGAATATCAACAGCTCAGATAGAAACCCAGTTCTAAGCAAAAAATGGAAAACATAAAGGTGGAAGGAGTATATAGAGGGTCTATACAAGGGCGATGTACTTGAGGACAATATTATGGGAATGGAAGAGGATGTAGATGAAGATGAAATTGTAGATATGATACTGCGTGAAGAGTTTGACAGAGCACTGAAAGACCTGAGTCGTAACAAGGTCCCGGGAGTAGACAACATTCCGTTAGAACTACTAACAGCCTGGGGAGAGCCAGTCCTGACAAAACTCTACCATCTGGTGAGCAAGATATAGGAGACAGGCGAAATACCCTCAGACTTCAAGAAGAATATAATAATTCCAATCCCAAAGAAAGCAGGTGATGACAGATGTGAAAATTAGCGAACTGTCAGTTTAATAAGTCAGGGCTGCAAAATACTAACGCGAATTCTTTACAGACGAATGGAAAAACTAGTAGAAGCCGACCTCGGGGAAAATCAGTTTGGATTCCGTAGAAATATTGGAACACGTGAGGCAATACTGACCCTAAGGCTTAATTTAGAAGCTGGATTAAAAAAAGACAAACCTACGTTTCTAGCATTTGTAGACTTAGAGAAAGCATTTGACAATGTTGACTGGACTACTGTCTTTCAAATTCTGAAGGTGGCAGGGGTAAAACACAGGGAGCGAAAGGCTATCTACAATTTGTACAGAAACCAGATGGCAGTTATAAGAGTCGAGGGACACGAAAAGGAAGCAGTGTTTGGGAATGGAGTGAGACAGGGTTGTAGCCTCTCGCCTATGTTATTCGATCTGTATATTGAGCAAGCAGTGAAGGAAACAAAAGAAAAATTCGGAGTAGGTATTAAAATCCATGGAGAAGAAATAAAAAGTTTTAGGTTTGCCGATGACGTCGTAATTCTGTCAGAGACAACAAAGGACTTGGAAGAGCAGTTGAACGGAATGGATAGTGTCTTGAAAGGAGGGTATAGGATGAACATCAACAAAAGCAAAACGAAGATAATGGAATGTAGTCGAATTAAGTCGGGTGATGCTGACGGAGTTAGATTAGGAAATGAGACACTTAAAGTAGTAAAGGAGTTTTGCTATTTGGGGAGCAAAATAACTGATGATGGTCGAAGTAGAGAGGGTATAAAATGTAGACTGGCAATGGCAACGAAAGCGTTTCTGAAGAAGAGAAATTTGTTAACATCGAGTATAGATTTAAGTGTCAGGAAGTCGTTTCTGATGGCATGTGTATGGAGTGTAGCCATGTATGGAAGTGAAACATGGACGATAAATAGTTTGGACAAGAGGAGAATAGAAGCTTTCGAAATGTGGTGCTACCGAAGAATGCCGTAGATTAGATGGGTAGATCACATAACTAATGAGGAGGTATTGAATAGGAATGGGTAGAAGAGGAGTTTGTGACACAAATTCACTAAAAGAAGGGATCGGTTTGTAGGACATTTTCTGAGGCATCAAGGGATCACCAATTTAGTATTGGAGGGCAGCGTGGAGGGTAAAAATCATTGAGGGAGACCAAGAGATGAATACACTAAGCACATTCAGAAGGATGTAGGTTGCAGTAGTTACTGGGAGATGAAGAAGCTTGCACAGGATAGAGTAGCATGGAGAGATGCATCAAACCAGTCTCAGGACTGAAGACCACAACAACAACAGATTTTAATATTTGGTGTTCTCGACACGGACAGTAAAATAAATCGTAGATAATGTAGGAAACTGCTTTAAAGTTTTCGTGGATGACGCATCTGTCTGCAGTAAGGCTGCATCAGATGGTAGCGAAATGCAGGTAGACGTGTAGAGGATCGACCGTTGGGAATGGCAGTTAAGCCTAAAAATGAATAAATATAATGCACTATCTACAAACAATAGAAGAGGCTCATTACAATTCAATTACGCTTTCTGTGGTGAAGCACATCTCGTGAAATGGTCAGGATGGAAAGTAAGAGAAGTCAAGAGAAAATACCTAGGCGCACTGACAGTTTTTCTCCCCTTCCAACGTTCGTGAAATGAACAGGAAAGGGCACTAGAAGGACTCACTGGCAGAAACAGTAAGCTGGCCTGCGGAGTAAAGCTGTAGATGTCAATTTCAGACATGGTTTATTGGAAAGTATAACTAAATGTTAACTTTTGTGTGTACACGGACAGCTCATTTACTGTTTGGACATTCAAGCCACATAAGGGAACGAAAGTCAGTAGGTTGTGATCTTGCATTATTGTTACCAATGGTGATGGTAACCACGTTTCACCATGTGAAGCGATTCGTTTACAATGGGTAAACCATCTCAGGACAAAATCATACGATGGAAAAAGATGAGAGGACAATTTGGGTGATGTATGTTGTGGAAGGAAGGGGGCCTGGAAATGAATGTTATGTTGAGTAAATGTTATGTGTACATCGCAGTACAAGGAGAAGTCATGTGTATGGCCAGGATTTTAATAATCAACAAGAAAAGTAAACATCCAAGCGTTTCTAATGTGTAAGGCTTATGCAAATATCAACTAAAAAATAATATATAACTTGATATAAATTTATTTAAAAGTATTTTTGTCGATTTTTGTGTTATGTCATTTACTACTACATGCCATTCTGGACAAATTGTGAGAACAGTCTATTCCTTTTGGAGTGTCTGAAGCTAAGTATCAGTTATTTTTGACATCTCTGCATGTGACTGAAAAAACATGGAGTACAGTGAAAACAGTAACTAGCTATCCAGACAAAACATGTTGGACTTAGAACTACTTAAACCTAACTAACCTAAGGATATCACACACATCCATGACCGAGGCAGGATTCGAACCTGCGACCATAGGAGTAGCGCGGTTACGGACTAAAGCGCCTAGAACCGCTCGGTCACAGTGGCCGGCTTTTACTACTACACGCCACTTGTTTAAAGCATTTCAAATCAGTAAATACGTCCTATCAATCTTCAGTTTCTGCAGAGTTGCACTGGAGGTGTGTTTTCAGGTTTTCCATTTTCAAAGACCTACAGTTGTCAATGAGAATAATTTTATACCTAGAAAAGCTATTTTCGCATCAGAGAAAAGTCACAGGACGTATAAGATGGCAGTAAGGTCACGACACTCCAGCCTTTGCTCATTGTCTTCAAATGTTGTGGCATTCCTAGAAAGACAGTCACTAATTTTCCACATTGTAGAATACTGAAAAATTTTCTAGCTCTGTACAGCACGACCAATTAATACCAGTTGATATAAAAGAGTAACAATGAAACAGATTCCTTATAAGAAAAGAGGCAGTAATAATAAAGCATGGGATCTGCCTATTAGAGTGATGAGGAAGGACTGATATCTGCAGAGGGTTACTGAATTTGGTAGTAAAGAGCTACATGCTAATGCAAAAATTGAAAAAAGGGAAAGAAGGCACTACACGAAAGCTTTTCCTACTAATTAGCTTTAATAAGCTAGTAGTAGTAAAGACTAACGAAAGATCTAAAACCAAGATGTTTAATCAAGGGCATAAGCTACCAGTCAGGAAGATAGAAAAGAGACTAAAAAATAGCTGTAACTAGTTACTGTAGGGAGACTGCCACTCCCTGATGGATACACAGTTTGGCATACCATGCAGTCTCAGTTGGGTGAAACTTTATTTCTGTTTGAAGTTTCATTCCCTTGTTCTGTTCGATTGTGGTAAGTAAGAATCACACACGTCTTCATGTTGTATATATTATATTAGGTTATAAAGTCTTCCTGGTAAGTATTCTTCCTAGTGAATAGTCTTCCTAGTGAAGAATTGATTCTCGGACATGACTGTAACCAAATGATGACCTAGTAATGAATGTGACAAGTAAATTGCGAAAGAAAATTTTGAGTACCAATAAGAGATAAACATGGATAAAAATAAATAGATAAAAGTAAGATCCATAAAAACGGTTAGTAACTACAATAACAGAGAGACACTTTACATTATGAGAATTTATTAAAGCTAGGAATGCTTAAATCTAATTCATTAGAATCTGCATAAAGTAATAGTTTTAGTGGAAGTAAAGTTGTCTGAAGAGAAGAAAGGGTAGAGCCCCTAGAGGCAAGCAGTAGCGTTTTAAGATTAATTAAAGGGAGATGTGTGGAATTGGTGTGAGGCTTGCACCAAATGTTTAGAGAAATAATGAGGTCAGTATCCTGACAAAGGCAAAAATGGAGAAAGAAGTGGCAAAATAGATGTATATATATATATAAACGATGGAGAATTAATGAATAATTTCCCTAACATCTCAATAAAATGGTGGGAAACGTTTAATCTTGCTTAAGGGAGATGCTAAGGTTAGTTGGTAAAAATAGACAATAGAATCCTACAAAAATTATGGGAAATGCAGATCATAAAATACTAATAGGCTGAAAATGAAAATCGTTTTTCATAATGTGTACAACAAAGCAAAGTAAGTGATGTTAAGCAAATGACTTCCTTGGTATACTAATTCTTGGGAACACTGAGCCAAACAAAAGTAAAACCTGCAAAGGTTACTCAACTTCTAACTTAAAGCAACATCTCAAATAATACAATAAATTGCAAATTAGCCAAAAGGTCAGTATTTAAGCACATAAAGGTCATAACTTCAATACGAAAAAGCTGTGATTTATGAAAAAAGAAATGCGTGAATGCAAAGTTTGTGATTCAGGCTAAATTATGAAGTTTCCTCGGAGGTGACTTGTTGCCAATTTTCTTACTGACAACATCTGAGTTATTAGAACTATTTCCAGGAAATAAATTATAAAATATACTTTGTCCTCCATTAGGTGTAAGTTGAGAAATGAAGTTTAGGCTATGTTATCTGTTTCTAAGGGACTTGGAGGCGGCGTGAAAGACTAACTACAAGCTGTAGTGGAAATGGACGCAGGGATGACCCGATCTGCAGTGAATCATACCTCTTCCTTTTTATAACAAAATAGAACGAAAAAGTAAATTCTCCTGCCACATTTATAACCATTATGTGAAAAGTGTCGCAAGGACACCCAACTTAGTGCCTACGAATGTGGTGAAAAATGTGAGTATTTTAAAGTGAAATACGTGTGTTTCTTTCAGGTAAAGACAGAAAAATTTACAAATAAAAACAGCAATATAATAATTGTGTAATTATTGAAAAATTTATGTAATGTTACTGGTGTAAATTTTGTAAATGATTTTTTGAAAGCCTTTGACCTCATATATTCAGCAAGATTAGTTTGTATGTGTAGTAATAAGGAATTTTCTAAAAATAATTCCTATTTTTACCAGAGGTTAGCTAAATGATTACATCCGTTGTTTCTAGGTACTTAATTTTATTTAAAAATAGATCTTTACACAAAAATAAATAGAGGTCGATGAAGGAAAACAAGTGCTGCATCGTGTGTGAGATACAGAGGAGAGCAAATGTGCCTGAACTTACCCCAGTTCACTGGTAGTAGCGCCACGTCACTTTGACTCATCTGCC
Organism: Schistocerca cancellata; assembly: GCF_023864275.1. Lineage (NCBI taxonomy): Eukaryota > Metazoa > Arthropoda > Insecta > Orthoptera > Acrididae > Schistocerca > Schistocerca cancellata. The sequence continues at coordinate 58,755,904 of NC_064626.1, read as the reverse complement.
CTAGAGCACAAGGATTGCACGATAATTAAGTATAAGTCAAAATTTTCGTTTAAAACTTTGTCAAGATAAACTGTATTATAACAACGATATAAATATTAAGTCTTAATGTAATTAAACCAATGGCTTCCATAAAAATGCAGTTTTAAGAGAAAAAAATTTGTTTTATCCTTCGGTTCACCCTAAAAATAATAACTAAGAGATCACGTTAAGTGACCTCTTATAGTGTTTGATTAATTTAATGAAAACCAAATTTGTAACTAAAATAAACCTATTTGTATTACATTAAGTACCTGTAATTTTAATGGTAGACGATGTTGGTGGCAGCACATGAAAAAACCTACTAAATAATATAGTTATAGCAAATTTTAGTACCGTAATATAATAACATCCAATACGTGTTCTAGTAAAGATATAGTTCAGAGGTGTATCGTTAGTTCCACTATAAAAATTTTATAGGCAAAGTTTCTATTCAAGCGAGCTGAAACTTTTTCTGTGCTTTCAAACAACTTACCTCAATACATGTAAAAACTAAGAATATTATGAAATCTCCTTTTTAACCTTCTTTACTTTATTTTTTATTCTCTTTCTTTACACTAACAGTTAATGTCACCTCTTGTACTCATCTGTCTAAGTAGGAGGTATCAAACAAAATGGCTTTTGGAAAAAAGGAATGCTTTTTCTTTTCCCACAAATTATCGCTTTCTGAATTTCTGAGAATTGTTGAACTGAAACTGAAAACCCTTGCCATTCTCTTAAGCTGTGAGTATTTCTATCTTTTTAATTACTACTGTTTACCTTATTTCTTCTTCCGAATCTGGTCAGGTTGTGCAAATTAATACTTCGATCTTTCGTTATTCTGTAAGCCTCGAACTTAACTCCATCATAATCTGAATCTTCTACCTGTTTAAGAGAACTTATTATGTTTGGAGAAACTGTATTGTGAGTGTCTGTGAGTATTGATTCCATTGGAACGCATATTATAGTTACGTACTAATCGCCTCCATGTATGATGAAATATGTATGTATGAGAGAGGCTGTACTTCAGATTAATGTTGTTCCAAACTTACTTTTGAGTAATTTGCATTCTTTGAATACCTTGGATAAAAGAGTCAATGCACGAAAAAGTATTAAAATGAATAATTAATGTTTTGGTAGTAAAAAAATGTGTCATTATTTTTTAGGGCAGCTGATGGGAGCATTTTTCACTGCAGTCCAAGATTTCTTGTGAAAGCTCGCACTTTTATAGTCATTTCACAAATTAAGTTTCACGTTGCAAGCTAGTGTTCAGAATATTCATATGAATATCTCTTAAAAATGATAGGTCGACAATGTGCTCTGTTTCTTCTAATTTGTTGTCATGGCTTTCTTTGCACTTTACAAACTGATTTATATGCAGTCTAAAATGAAAACTCTTTTCAGTCCGTTACCACAGCTAACCCAGCTGTGCTATATATGTCTCCGCATTCTAATCCAATTTCAACTAAAAATCTGTAGAGCTGCCCATGTGTCAAACCGTAGGACATCCAAGAACTGACAGTCTTGATAACTACTTGCAAGGCATTCCCTAATTTTGCTGCTTTTCCAGTTAGCCGCTTGATTCTTAATGATTTAACTTAACCAAACAGCACAATGTAAACAAATATTGCGAAGAAATTTAATACTAAACACGGTATCTGTATTCTGAAAAACTATAATACTAATAGGACGAAACTATTTGTTCATAATAGTGACTTATTTTGTTAAAAATAAAATCAACATTCAATGTTAGAAACAATAAAGGAGTAACTATTTTTCAATTAAATATATTTTCCAGTTATTTAAATTATTTGGAACATTTATAGAAGTGAAAAAATATGGTAATAGTTCAGTTTCTTTTACGAAAATCACTTCTAGTAAAATTTTTAAACTATGGAAACTTAGCGCGACGCGCGCAGATTGGCCGTGAGATTTCCCTGTTGCCGTTCGTTGGTTAATGGGCAGCACTATGTTTGTCGGTTTACGTATAGAAACTTCCCTCGCCCTGTCACTGCCCCAACGTGATATGTACGCCTGTCGAATATGTGTTGCTGTTTGTCTCCACCAATCCCACGGCCAATCGGAGCGCGTGGCGCCAAGTTTCCGCAGTTTAAAAATTGTGCGATGTCGACCTACACAATATTAGTAATTTTGGTTCCTACTGTCATCAGCTATCCAGGTTTTAAATTCACGACACATTTTATCTCCACCCCTATATACGAGGGTATTTCGGAAAGTAATGATACACCGTACGCCAGAGGAACAGAAGAGCTTTGGCGAGTAGGTTGGCTATACTGGTGTGCTATGCTGAAGCAGGTGATGAGTCCCTTGATCACATTGTGACAGGTGAAGAGACGTGGGTTTATCACCATACACATGAATCCAAGCAACAATCAATGCAATGGCGCCATTCGAATTCACCAAAAGCCAAGAAATGCAAAACGTCGATTTCAGCGAAAAAAATCATGGCTTCTGTGTTTTGGGACGGACAAGGCATTCTTCTGTTGGAATTTATGCTTCCTCGAACGACAATTAATGCTGCTGCATATTGCCAGACTTTGAAACGTCTTCGAAGGCAATTCAAAACAGGCGCAGGAGAATGCTGACAAGTTGGGTCCGCTTACATCATGAGAATGCTCGGCCTCAGACAGCGCTCGTAACCAAAGCACTACTCAAACAATTCAAATGGTACGTATTGGACCATCTGCCATACAGCCCAGAGCTTGCGCCCACCGACTTCCATGTCTTCCATTACCTGAAGTCACATCTTGGGGGAAAATCATTCCACGACGATGAAGAGATCAAAAATGAAGTTGAAATGTGGTTCCGCCAACAGGCGGCAACCTTCCATGACTGTGGGATACAAAAGCTTGTGCACCGACTTAACAAATGTTTGGATAACGGGGGTAATTATGTCGAAAAATAATAAATAATCCAGTGAATAAAATGTAATTGATGTTTTCTAAATAAATGTTCTATTTAAGGACTGCGAGTCATTGTATCTTTACTTTTCGAAATGCCCTCGTATTTGGAAGGTATGCTTGTTATTGTGAATAGAAAGTCATTTCAAGGAAATGGGTTCCTTCTATTGTCTAATGTTCAGATGGGTATCTGATCTTTTGATGGATTTTATTCATTTTATATGCCAAGTTATTTAGTTCTCTCTTAGGGCCGTAACAACTGGGTGCTTATTATATCCACATAAATCACCAAGGAACGCGGTATAGTTTAGTTGGAATATTTGCCACGACAACCCCTCGTGCAACATGATTAAATCATTAACTGAATGTTGAGCAAAAAAAAATTTTTCAGCAACGTTTGAAACATTTTGACAGGAATTCTGATAAGCAAACTAGTTTCTTCTGGTTGATTAAATCTCAAAGGTGAAACAATAACTCGTCATCCAGAATATATGACCGATAAAATACAGGAGAAAGGACTGGATTGCTAAGGAAACAGGACGTATTTCACAATAAAAATGCTTCTGTACACAACAGAGCTTTGTCAATGGTAAAAATGGCAACAAGCAGAGGTTGCTGGCACATATCAACTAGCATTTGTTCTTCATCGGTAAAAATTTTTGAATATAAAACCATTTCAGTCAAATGATCAGCTTATGTTAACAGCAGCAATATATTTTACAGATTTTCTGCAGTCAATAAAAGTTGCTTACTAGTGAAAAGATGGGCATATAGTTCTTACCTATACAGGTAATATGCCGAAAATTAATTCATTTCTGTGTAAAACCAACGCACAAGTGCGAGCAGAACAAGGGCTCTGAGGTTTCCGTACAAGTTAATTACGTGCATACACTGATGAGCCGACTTTGGAAGGAAATAATCACTGATTATTGGTGTCAGGGATTCGACAGTTTGCTGTTAGGTTTGTGGCACTACACAGGTCATGTAATTCGAGTAAATGATGGGCCGCTGATTTGCGAACGCAGTGATGTAGTCCGTCATTTACCCAGATGGGTACCATAACATTTATATCAGACGAATTAGGTCCCAGAGACATCACAGTGATTCCACTATAATGCTCCTCAAACCACTGTAGCACGTTTCTGGCTCTAAGACACGGACAATTATACTGTTGACAGATGACATCGCCATCGGGGAAGACACTAAGGATGAAGCGATGCATGTGGTTCGCATTACTACCACAGGTCCCATACAAGCGCAGTAAAATGTCTCCCGTAGCATAACACTGCTCCAGCTAGCCTGCATCCGTGCAAGCTGCGGCTTCCGAGCCGACGCTAGCCTCGACGACGGTGTTTGTAGAGACGACCAGCGATCTACTGTAGCAAAAACGTGATTCACCCGAAAAGGCGACAAGTTTCCGTTGATCGACGGTCGAATCCCGGTGATCCCGTGCCCGCTGCACTCGTAATTGACGATGTCGTTGGGTTAACATGTGAACACGTAGGGGTGAGCAAATGCGGGGCTCCATGTTCGACAACGTATGATGAAGAGTGTTGCCCGAAACACTTAGCATGTACCAGCATTGTGCTCTCTCTCGGCAGAGATGCCACACATCACTACCTATCCAACTTACGGAGTACACAAGCCTCAGAACCCCACATTCAGTGAAGAGTCGTGGACGTCCAGCCACTAAGCGCCAAGTGGCAATTTCACCTCTTTCCGTAGATGCTCACAACAGTAGCACGTGAACAATCGACCAACTTCGCCGTTTCCTACATACTTGGTCATTGGCTGTACTTAATAATAACCTGCCCATTATCAAAGTCGCTTTTCTCAATGTATTTCCCCATTTACAGACCATATCTTTTCCAAGGTTATCCCCAGTCCGTGTCTGCTCCGGTTACATACTTTTGCTACCACGTCACGTTCTCGCAGCGTCACCAGGCGGCATCAAACGTCGTGGTGGGCTGTGGTCATAATGCTTTGACTTAATAATGTAGATAATAATAATAATTTGTGTGTTTGAATGACCTGGTGCAAATCTCTATATTCGACACCACTTCGACAAGTCGCATGGCCCTAGCCTGTCCCAGTTAATCCAACCGAGGAAATGTTATCTGCAGTTTAACGTGGAATCCGAACCAAGTGCTGTTTCTCGCTACTCTCGCGTCGTTAAGAAGCGAAACTAGATCAAAATGAAGACTGAAATATCCGTGGTTCGATCGAAATCCTCTTCTCTATCACGCAGCCGTTATTACCGCTATACCACTAGACCTGACATGTATGTATTTCATTCATGTATAGGGTCTCATGAGTCAGTTTGCTGGTATCAAAACTGTGACATACATTTGTGCTTATCTTTCGATTCATTGTCTTAAAAATTTAAATTATTTACTCCACCAAGGGAGCACAGATTTTACTCATTGACATAAATTCGTGATAAATACATCCGTTCCTTAGAAAAAACGACAGTAGACATATTACAAACGGCAACAAAAATTTTTTATGAAATACACTACTGGCCATTAAAATTGCTACACCACGAAGATGACGTCTTACAGTCGCGAAATTCAACCGATAGGATGAAGATAGTGTGATATGCAAATGATTAGCATTTCAGACCATTCACACAAGGTTGGAGCCGTTGCCGACACCTACAACGTGCTGACATCAGGAAAGTTTCCAACCGATTTCTCATACACAAACAGCGGTTGACCGGCGTTGCCTGGTGAAACGTTGTTGTGATGCCATGTGTAAGGAGGAGAAATGCGTACCATCACGTTTCCGACTTTGATAAAGGTCGGATTGTAGCCTATCGCGATTGTGGTTTACCGTATCGCGACATTGCTGCTCGCGTTGGTCGAGATCCAATGATTGTTAGCAGCATATGGAATCGGTGAGTTCAGGAGGGTAATACGGAATGCCGTACTGGATCCCAGTGGCCTCGTATCACTAGTAGTCGAGATGACAGGCATCTTATCCGCATGGCTGTAACGGATGGTGCAGCCACGTCTTGATCTCTGAGTCAAGAGATGGGGACGTTTGCAAGACAACAACCATCTCCACGAATAGTTCGACGACGTTTGCAGCAGCATGGCCTATCAACTCGGAGACCATGGCAGCGGTTACACTTGACGCTGCATCACAGACAGGATCGCCTGCGATTTTCGGATGAATCCAGGTTCTGTTTACAGCATCATGATGGTCGCATCTGTGTTTGGCGACATAGCGGTGAACGCACATTGGGAGCGTGTATTCGTCATCGCCATGCTGGCGTATCACTCGGCGTGATGGTATTGGGGTGCCATTGGTTACACGTCTATGTCACATCTTGTTCGCATTGACGGCAGTTTGAACAGTGGACGTTACCTTTCAGATGTGTTACGACCAGTGGCTCTATCCTTCATTCGATCCCTGCGAAGCCCTACATATGCCGGCCGCGGTGGTCTAGCGGTTCTGGCGCTGCAGTCCGGAACCGCGGGACTGCTACGGTCGCAGGTTCGAATCCTGCCTCGGGCATGGGTGTGTGTGATGCCATTAGGTTAGTTAGGTTTAAGTAGTTCTAAGTTCTAGGGGACTTATGACCTAAGATGTTGAGTCCCATAGTGCTCAGAGCCATTTGAACCAACCCTACATATCAGGAGCATAATGCACGACCGCATGTTGCAGATCCTGTACGGGCCTTTCTGGATACAGAAAATGTTCAACTGCTGCTCTGGCCAGCACATTCTGCAGATCTCTCACCAATTGAAAACGGCTGGCCAATGGTGGCCGAGCAACTGGCTCGTCACAATACGCCAGTCACTACTCTTGATGAACTGTGGTATTGTGTTGAAGCTGCATGGGCAGCTGAACGTGTACACGCCATCCAAGAGCCGGCCGCGGTGGTCTAGCGGTTCTGGCGCTGCAGTCCGGAACCGCGGGACTGCTACGGTCGCAGGTTCGAATCCTGCCTCGGGCATGGGTGTGTGTGATGTCCTTAGGTTAGTTAGGTTTAAGTAGTTCTAAGTTCTAGGGGACTTATGACCTAAGATGTTGAGTCCCATAGTGCTCAGAGACATTTGAACGCCATCCAAGCTGTTATTGAGTCAATGCCCAGGCGTATCAAGGCCGCTGTTACGGCCAGAGGTGGTTGTTCTGGGTACTGATATCTCAGGATCTATGCCTCCAAATTGCGTGAAAATGTACAAACATGTCAGTTCTAGTATAATATATTTGTCCAATGAATACCCGTTTATCATCTGCATTTATTGTTGGTGTAGCAATTTTAATGGCTAGTAGTGTAGTTGTAAATTAACTCTTTTGGGATATTTTCTTTACTTTTAGTGTGAAACCTAGTGTTCTGCCAAACTTTATGGTTCTAGGTCCACGGGAATTACCCTGTAAATATAGGTGTGTGTGCTTGCGAGTGTCAAAGTACGTGACGTAAATTGCCATATTTTTTGATTTCATTGACTTAAGGACTTAAATTTCTTGCACTGCCAAGGCACAGTATGCCTTGGTACCTGACACAAAATTCAACTATACACCTGTACTCCTTCCTGAGGGCCAGGGGTTATAACAGACGGACCAGTTGACAAACGGACAACAAACGTCAATGAAACATATCTTCTTGCCAAATTTTATTATTCTAGTTCAACGGAAATTACTCTACAGAAATTTAATGAGGTAGTTTTCGTGTATCGAAATATGTGTTATTAATTTCCCTATCTTTAGATTAGCTTAAATTTTTCTGGCCATCAAGGGATCATTCACCTTAGTATCTAGCGTAAAATTGAACTTGATGCCTCTACCCATTTATGAGAAAAAAGGGATGTTAACGTTCGGACAGACAGATAGCCAGACGGAAAACAAAGTGACCTTACAAAGGTTTCGTTTTTATCAGCTTAGTTATGGGACACAAAAAAACGGCGACACAGTCACAAACCACCAATAAGTCCTCTACTTTCCCATGTAACTGGAAAATGAAAACATATAGTTTTGAGTGTGACTTTCGAATTTATGTACTTTAATGGTATTTTCAACTGAAGTAACCTTAGAGTACAGTAAAAATTGTGAAACATCATTAGAGTTGAAATAATTATCGCCATCTTCACAGTGCACGCCGCCTTACCTTTAGAATTAAATCTCAGTACTGGTGCTTATAGTAAAATCTAATGACGGGCGCTTCTCTCTTTCATATACAGATTCTGAGATCTTCTCAGAAAGATACAAACCACATGCAGAGAGAGAGACAGCACAAACACACACACACTCACACACACACACACACACACACACACACACACACACACACACACGTGCGTGCAGTAATGAATCCATTAGCAAGCAGACATACCACCCTGGTTTCCTGTAAGCGCATTACAGCCTTCCTGGGCTCCTGGGCTGCTGCTTCCAGAACACATACTTCACAATGGTAACAGGGTGGGCACAGAATTCCGACGGTCTCATCTCATCTCTCTTTCTCTCTCTGTCTCTCTCTCTCTCTCTGTCTGGCTCTGTGACTCTATGTCTGCTTCCAGTTTCATTAATGTCTCTTTCTGTACCTTAGTTCCTATAGTATCTCGTAGATTGCACTGCCGTAATTACACGGTGTTCATCTAACTGAACTGCAGGCAGGCGAAAAACCTTTCATCTCATTTCCGAACCCCTCCATTTAGTGCATAAAAGACAGGAAAATAACTTTTACCGTGTTAGAAAGCTGTTATCTGGAAGAGTGTGTCAACGAACAGCTGGGGAACTGTTTTAAAAGGCATTCTCAATCTCTTTGACTATAAAATTAATTATTCATAAAATCCACTATCGTAGTTATAGCTTTGTGGTCATTATGTAACGGAGAACAGCAAAAATTATACATTACAGTACCTCAAAAGCCATAAAGAGTATTTGGCCCGAACATATCGCAGGTTGATGCAAAGAATAAATCTCCGAAAAAGTTCGTCCAACTTAAACAAGAGTGAGACTAGGTAAATAATAAAAGAGGATTAAAATATACATTCTGTATATGTTTTCGGCATCATTTGTCTCGTTTGGTGTCTTTTCGACGCTGATTTATCCCTCTCACTGAAAAACATATCACAGTAGATTTAGTACCTGCCTGCCGGGGTGGCCGAGCGGTTCTAGGCACTTCAGTCTAGAACCGCAAGACCGCTACGGTCGCAGGTTCGAATCCTGCTTCGGGCATGGATGTTTGTGATGTTCTTAGGTTAGTTAGGTTTAACTAGTTCTAAGTTCTAGGGGACTAATGACCTCAGCAGTTGAGTCCCATAGTGCTCAGAGCCATTTTAACCATTTGAACTCTTATAACTGTTTACACGCACAAGCGTGTGACTACTCTTCCCATCTCCGATATTTTAGAATTGGATAGAACAACTGATTGTAGCTGACATGTCAAAGTTTAATCGGTACTGGGGTGCTGGTGTTCATTCGTACTTATCTCCATACTGCATTCTTCCAGCTGTTGTGGTGGTTCGAAAAGAATGGTTGATTTATCGGTTTTCGTACGAAGGCACTGGCTTTCCTCTATCACTGAGAACCCTGTGCTAGGCCTTCGTCGCCCTGACTTCTGTGCGTCGCTTCCATTATCTATATTAGACTGCTGTTGCCAACAGTGTTACTGAAACGCAGACAGCTTCTTCTTCTGCTGCTGCTACTGTTGTTGTTGTTGTTGTTGTGGCTCCCGCTCAGGCTGCATGGGCTGAAGACGTTTTCCACGTTGGTACGACCGCTGCTGCAGAGGTGTCGGCCGTTGGCAAAGTTGTTGTTGCCACTGCTAAACTTTGCAAAGCTTCTGTTGCCGTACCTGACCGAGTTGCTGCAGCTGCTGTGGTTGGGTGTGTTTCAGGTGACGTAGAAGTTCACGTTGGGCCGCTTTATGCGGTACATGCCTGTTGATCTGTAAGTTATAGGCAGCCTGACTAATAGTTTTGATTACAGAGATATTATTTCCGTGTGCACGAATGGGGTCAGCATAAAACGCCAGGATTTCGGCTTCTGTTATTTGACCAGCATCCATCTTCTTTTTGATTACGTCTCTACTGAGGTTGTTGGTATGAATACTATTAATACATATGTATACGTTGAAGCGCTTTAATGGAGACATCGGACAGAAGTACAAATGGAGCAATCGATTGATTTCAGTGACATATGTCAAAATCAGTTTCACTACACAAGTAAGCTACCATGTGCACAAGTCTCGAAGTACAACATATAGCTCTTCTCATGTATTGAATCATGAGGAGGCATTCCCTTGATGATCTTAGTAACATTTACTTCAGGTTCCACAAAATACTGATTGGAGCTCTATCGGTCGTTTTATCAATACTTACCCCCAAAAACACACAAAGTAAGAACATCAGACCAGAAGCCTTAGAACAAACGCAACGTATCAAAAGAATTATTAAGCATTAAGTTTCGTCCTGTGCAGTACAGGGATTTATCATAAGAGACGAAACATGATGTCTGGAAGCCTTATTTTGACCTTCAAGTGAACCAACACTGTACATAAAGGACTAATACCTTCCAGGCACAGTAAAATAACATACACCAAAGAATCAGGAACAGGATTACACAGAGAGGGAAGAACCCATACCTCAGTGTATGCTAGAATATGAAAAAAATAATCGGATCAGCCTGTTCGCTAGAATAAATAAATAAATAAATAAAATACAGGTCGCTCTCGCAACAGGGCAATATTGACACCAACGATGCACAATGCATAAACACAGGCACTTCTATAAACAGTGACAGAGCACGAAGTTAGTTTGTCATTACTAAAGCATAGATACTTTTACTCTTGTGCGTTAATAAGCAGCCTCAAAACTAGTCTGCCGTGGGGTACAAAAATCAAGTCCGACAAGAAACAAATCAGTGATCCATAAGCGGCGCGTTTGCAGAAGAATAAACGAAACCCACACCACGTGGTAACGTCGGGCGAACACAGTACCTCAGTAACACTGCAACGTCCAGAGACTATTTTCACGTCCAGTCGACGGCTTACACTCACGTCCAACACTCCTGTGCGCCAGGTACGCCACCTACTCGCCCACAACACGACTCCGGCTCTCGCTGCGTCGTCCAGTCACCCGCCCCCCTCCCCACACCCCCCCCCCCCCCTCGCGACACTGCCTGGCCTGTTTCCCCCGCTGAGTCTCGCTACCCCAAGAGAGGTCTCCTCACTGCCGAGGGGAACGGTGACCTACCTAGGCGGCTAGTGCCAATCTAAACCCGCAGTGCCGTACACGACACGACGTAATACAGTCTGAACTGCGTGAGTCTGGGCGTTTACACTTACCATCACTGAGCATGTAACACGGGCGACTCTGTCGTACTTGTGATCCGAGTGCTTGGGAAACACTGACTGATCGTACCCGATACCCGAGTTACATGGTGCATAAGACTGTTGGGAATAGTTTCTTGAGGAGACTTGAGTGAGTACAATAAAATAAAAATTGTCAATTGTATGCTAGTGAGGGAGGAGAGTTCAAGACGTTGTAATCATCTGCTGAACTTCGTTCTTATCCATTATTTCAGAGATACCACTGGGCAGGGTAAGCATTGACAACTCCGTGGGATCAATGTTGTGGTCATAATGTGGACTGGGAATTACACCTGCATCGTAATTTGGAAAACGAAAATCCAATAAAATCGAGAAAGAGGACGAAAAGCAGTACAGATAACGGCTTGGCGTTGACGGAATCTGGCACTCATTTGGAAAATAAGGGTTGAATTGGCATTGAACTTGAGGACAGGAAGGCACATACGGTATAGTGTATAACGGATGTGAAGCGCTTCACATGACGTATGCGACGCAGCTCAAAGGTTAGAATAAAAAAAAAAGTTTTGAATTGCCAATAATATTAACTAAAAGACAGCTAAGTGTAGTAGATGTAAACAATTTTTGTTTAAATCCAAGTATAGACACGTGGACACGTAATTTTTACTTGTTGCGTAGATACATAACTTTAATGTGTAGTCATGCTAGCTATAGAATTTTGTTTATCACACTTGTGCTCAAATGGCTCCAAGCACTATGGGACTTAACACCTGAGGTCATCAGTCCCCTAGAACTTAGAACTACTTAAACCTACCTAACCTAAGGACATCACACACATCCATGCCTGAGGCAGGATTCGAACCTGCGACCGTAGCAGCCGCGCGGCTTCGGACTGAAGCGTCTAGAACCGGTCGACCACAGCGGCCGGCACACAAGGGTGTTTGCACGTAAATCTCGTAATGACCCGATGTTCTCCACAAACTCTTACCTAACTTTTGGCCATAAAACTAGAAGTTAATACACAAGGTTGTAGTGCGTCGGAAGTGGTTCTACTTGTCATTGCGTTCAAGAGGTAACTCAGTACTCTGAGCGGGAATGTTTGACGTGACGGTCAGAGGAGGCAGCGTGACCACTGTACCTGACAGTGGCCGGCTCAGAATATTACTTGCCGGCCGCTGTGGCCGAGCGGTTCTATGCTCTTCAGTCAGGAACCGCGTGACTGCTACGATCGCAGGTTTGAATCCTGCCTCGGGCATGGATGTGTGTGATGTCCTTAGGTTAGTTAGGTTTAAGTAGTTCTAAGTTCTAAGGGACTCACGACTTCAGGTGTTAAGTCCCATAGTTCTCAGAGCCATTTGAACCATCTGAATACCTCTTGTCAGGAGATGGGGCAACGTCAGTGCGCAGTACAATACAGACAAAGGTAGGAGCAGTACACCGGCCCGCGGCAGTGACCTGAGTCGCGGTTTTAACAGTTCCGTGAAAGTGTGAATCTTTCTGGGACTAGGAAGGGAAGCTGGGAATGCAAGCCTTTTGGAAAACTTCTGGTAATTACGACCGCTGAGCCTGTGGCTCATAAAACGATTGGTTGTCCGATACATCGACCAACAAGTTTGTATGGGCAATAACTGCTGTGAACAGTCCAAGCACACACTTTTAATTCTATCGATAATTTGAGCTGTATGACGAAAACTGGCGACGGTCCGCCATATACACTAAATACATCGTTACAACAATTAACAAATTTTTAATAACAGTTATATTCACATACCTATAGAGACACAGACAGTGCTGTACACGACACAAAATCAGTAAAAAACTATTACCGTGATTCACTAAACAGTTCAGGCGCTGCAACACGAATTGCGAGGGCTTCCTGAATAGTAATACCTACGAATTTTTTGTTCTGTTCCAAATATGGTTTGAGATATTACATGCCACGCATATTACTCAGTCGACTTCGCTTCGCTGATGCAAGTTACAATCCTCTGCCTCTAAATGGCTCCAAACTATACCTTGTAGCATGACGGTATGTAACACAACTATGTCGTTGTGTGTGAAATGGCGTGCTGTAATCCAGATAAAAGCATGGATCTGAAGGCTACGTCCACACATGGGGTGTGTGCAGTTGGAGCGTTATGGGACCCCTGATACGTCTAGATACGACTCTGGTAGGTGACACGTACGTTAGCATCCTGTCTCATCGTCTGCATCCATATATGTCCATCGTGCATTCCGACGGACTTTGACAGTTCCAGCAGAAAAATTTGACGCCCCACACGTCCAGAATTGCTACTGATTGGGTCCAGAAACACTCTTGTGAGTTTAAACACTTCCACTGGCCGCCACACTATCCAGACGTGAACTTTATTGAGCATATCTGGGATGCCTTGCAAACGTGCTGTTCAGAAGAGATCTCCCACCCCTCGTACTCTTACGGATTATGGGTAGACCTGCAGGATTCATGGTGTCAGTTCCCTTCAGCCCTACTTCTGACATTAGCCGAATTCATGCCACATCGTGCTCTGTCACGTATGCGTGCTCACGGGGGACATACACGATATTAGACGGATGTAGCAGTTGCTTTGGCGCTTCAGTGTATCTCTGTCTTTGATTACGTGTGCCTAGACCAGTATCTTTGTCACGTAGGTATGCGAGTGGTTTGCCATTCGTGTCTTTCCAACGCGCGTGCGGGGAATGCAGATTTCGAACTATGGCGACGTAATTACTACATGCCTCGGAACTGGACCAACGTGGCATTATTCTCTTCTTGTCTGCCGAAGGACCAACAAGAGTAGACTTCAATCGGAGAAAGAAGAATGTTAATGGTGTGGCACGTTTGTCGAAGACCAACGTTGTGGAATTTTGCGTCAAGGGGTGCCGCTGCTTCATGATAACCCACGTCCCCGTATCGCAAATTTCGTAACGCAAAAGTAACACCAACTCCAATGGGAGACACTGAAGCACCCACCCCATAGTTCTGATCCATCTCGCGTGCAAGTATCACGCGCTCGCTTGGACTTGAAAGGTCGACGATTCCTCTCGGATAAGGAAATGCAGCAACCAGTTACGGACTTCTGCACGCAGCATTACGCGGTGTTTAGCGAGCGGGTATCTCCAGCCTGGGGCGTCGGTGTCATGATTGCCTCAGCGCTCCGGAGATTTTGATCGATTGGCATACCGATTATTGACTGTACGGCCTTCGAACGAAAACATTTTGATCACACTTATATTACATCCGACTCATGCCGTCAAGTCGTAGTTTCGTAATTCTAAGTAAACTTCCCATTACGAAAAATGATTCTAAATTACTTATCGACCATGGTTTTGGTAACAATGTATAAACTCTGTCAGTAGGTCAAAATACACTACTCCTACACGTAAAATCTTTTGTGGGCCGAACTCTAACTAGTAAGTTACCACAGCAAATTGCTCAAATTTAACAGTATAGTCTCCAGGAATTTGTCTAGAAGAGTCTTCTCATCGTTCTGAGAAATATTTATCCGATATCGAAAACATCCCAAAAGCTTGTTTTTGGAGTACCATATTCCCGAGGATTCTAAGACGTCTGTTCACGGCAAGTGGCTGTAATTTTTACGATGTATTGCTAAGACACCGATGTCGAACAACCTTAAGTTTATCTACATATGTGTCTCCATTTCCGATGTACAGAGGTTCAATGTTACCCTACTTGGACAAGTGAAATACGCACATAAAATCCGGTGTGATGCGAAAACGTTGTTTATAAAGTGACGTAGCGCGGTGAAATTTGCTGTAAAGTATCTCCCTTATCACTTAGGAACCCAGTGTAGAGGTACTGAAGCACATGCGAAATTCTTTTGCACATAAATTCCGATCTGTGGTGAAAATAAGTTTTTAGTTAATTCAATTTCGCGTAAGTAAGTATCTAACTTTTATTGAACAATACATTATTTCCATTCGAGTTACATGCCGTGATGCAGCAGAGAAAATAAGGGACCAACAGGAAAATAATCCAATAGGAACACAAAAAATGCGAGTATGTTCCTGTTTATTTAAAATGATATGCCTAAAATGTGGGGTACCAGCTGTCTCCTTCTACCTACCTCAGTACCTGTAAAAATTGTCACGAAAATTTTGTGGTGCAATCATTTTCGCGTTTTCTTACGCCGAGAGAGAAGAAGGCAATGGAAGCAGCAAAGAGACGGAAATGTAGTAAATTGTGGAAGATAGTAGACAGCGGTTATGTTACAGAAAAAGCGAAGGAGACAATGGGAGCGTGAGAGAAAGAGAGGGAGACAATGACTGTGGAACGTAGTTGACAGTGACAGAACCGTGCTTGGGATAGAGGGAGGGAGACAGTGCAAGTTATAGCGGAGGGGTGGGGGGGGAGGAATAAAGAGAAAGTGGAACTGAGTGAGAGCCAGTGATAAAGAGATAGACAGGGATAGTGACAGTGACAAGAGACAACAGCAGTAGGAAAGAGTGAATGAGGTATTAACAGTAAGAGAGAGAGGGAGCAAGATTGAAACAGTGACAGTGAGGCGAGACGGTAGCAGTAGGACAGAACGAAGTGGACTGTGGGTGTGATACAAGAGGCGACGGGAGAGAGATACAAAGAGATAATGTCAGTGAGTCAGTGAGTTGTGCCGAATGAGTGAGCGAGTGAGAAAGGGCAGCTAGGAGTGGACAGGTATGAGCGACTTACAGCGATGGAGTTAGTTACACTTAGATGAGCTTGTGGGAGTTTCAGGTGAGTTGGATGTTGAAAGCAAGTGCGAATATGTTCGGATGCCTAAATTTTAGAGAAGATTTTAATGGTGCTAAGAAAGGTAAAATGAGGCAGCTAGTATCCCACTTTTCAGTCATAGTCTTTTATGTAAACAGGAAAATATGGGGATTTCTAGTGCTCTCATAGGAGCATTTTCCCGCTGCTAACAATTTGCCATAGTAATCAATCTTTATCTACTATCTTCCTACACCAGTACTCCGGTAACTGCGATTTTTTAAAGAATCTACCTTAGAGAAGTATAAAACAACTTCAATTGCCTGGTTACAAATGAGTTAATGTGCTATACATTTGAAAACATGTATGCATCAAATTCAGAGTTAAAAAAGCGATACCTTAATTGTGTTGGTTTATTAGTTTCTGTCTATGCACCCATAGACTAATGAATAACTCTATAAAACATTTTAAATTATTTGTAAGCTATGTTAGAAGTGGATAAACGTTCTCCTTTCAAATACGGAACGAATACAGTATGCGTAATTTGTACTCAGTGAGTTACTTTGCGTCAAGAAATACATACAACAAAAAACATTTTGCATCGCCTCGGGTCCGAGAGTTCCGGAACATGTACAGAAAATTGGAATAGATATCAACATAAACATCATTTCCGCCTTTTTATTGCTCATGAAAACCGCACATTGCATGTTGTACCACCATACAACGAGACCTTCAGAGTTGGTGGTCCAGATTGCTGCACACAATTCTTGCATTGATGCATGCCTGTATTCGTCGTAGCATACTATCCAAGATCATCAAGTCACTATTGGACCAGATTGTCCCACTCCTCATCGGCGATTCGGCGTAACCTCAGAGTGGTTGGTGGTTCACGTCGTCCATAAACAGCCCTTTTCAATCTGTGTCAGGCATGTGCAATATGTTTCATGTCTGGAGAACACGATGGCCACTCTAGTCGAGCGATTTCGTTATCTTGAAGGAAGTAATTCACAAGATATGCTCGATGGGGGCGCGAGTTTTCGTCCATGAAGACGAATGCCTCGCCAATATGCCGCCGATATGGCAGCACTTTTGGTCGGAGGATGGCATTCACGTATCGTACAGCCGTTACGGCGTCTTCGTGGCCACCAACGGCGTACGTCGGCCCCACATAATGCCACCCTAAAACAACAGGTAACCCCCACCTTGCTGACATTATCTGGACAGTGTGTCTAAGGCGTTTAGCCTGACTGGGTTGCCTCCAAGCACGTCTCTGACGATTCTCTGGTTGAAGGCATATGCGACATTCAAAAATGGTTCAAATGGCTCTGAGCACTATGCGACTTAACTTCTTAGGTCATCAGTCGCCTAGAACTTAGAACTAATTAAACGTAACTAACCTAAGGACATCACATACATCCATGCCCGAGGCAGGATTCGAACCTGCGACCGTAGCGGTCGCTCGGCTCCAGACTGTAATGCCTAGACCCGCACGGCCACTCTGGCCGGCTATGCGACATTCATCGCTAAAGACAACGTGATGACAATCCTGAGCGGTCGATTCGGCATGTTGCTGAGCCCATCTGTACTGCGCTACATGGTGTCGTGGTTCCAAAGATTGGACGTCGGAAGTGAAGATGCGCATCATGCAGCCTACTGCGTACAGTTTGAGCCGTAACACGACGTCCTGTGGCTGCACGAAAAGCATTATTACATGGTGGCGTTGCTGTCAGAGTTCCTCCGAGCCATAATCCGTAGGTGGCGGTCATCCACTGCAGTAGTAGCTCTTCGGAGGCCTGACCGAGGCATGTCATCGACAGTTGCTATCTCTCCGTATCTCCTCCATGTCAGAACAACATCTCTATTGTTCACTCAGAGACGCCTGGACGCTTCCATTGCAGAGAGCCCTTAGTGGCACAGAGTAACCATGCGGACGCGATCGAACAGCGTTATTGACAGTCTGGGTATGGTTGAACTACAGACAACACGAACCGTGTACTTCCTTCCTGTTGGAATGACTGGAAATGAATGGATTCTGACCCCCTCCGTCTAATAGGCGCTGCTCATGCATATTTGTTTACAACTTTGGGCGTGTTTAGTGACATCTCTGATCAATCAAAGGGACTGTATCGGTGATACAATATCCACAGTCAATGTCTATTTTCAGGAGATCTGAGAACCGGGGTGAAGCAAAACTTTTTTTGATGTGTTTATATTGGTGTGGTTCTAATATTAATACTTTGTTTGTTGTGTTACACCAGTAAAGAAAGATGTTCTGTTTAATAAGTGGATTATAACAGCATCGTACATTTGTAAATTCCGTCTGTAATTATGCGAAATAATGAAATTAATAACCTTGTTGATCTGGAAGCCATTAGAAAGACAGGTTCCAAGGGGAAAAAGCGACCATTCTAACCATTACTAATACTGGTAAGACGACAGGTAATCTGTAACAATTCGAATTGTCGTCACAGTATGAGTAGATTTATGAATTACTGCGCTCTGGCTCATTCCCATGCTGTTTACATGTACGAGGGTCTGCTGAAACCGCGGTGGTCTAGCGGTTCTGGCGCTGCAGTCCGGAACCGCGGGACTGCTACGGTCGCAGGTTCGAATCCTGCCTCGGGCATGGGTGTGTGTGACGTCCTTAGGTTAGTTAGGTTTAAGTAGTTCTAAGTTCTAGGGGACTTATGACCTAAGATGTTGAGTCCCATAGTGCTCAGAGCCATTTGAACCATTTGAATCTGCTGAAAAGTATTGCCTCCGAATTTTTTATGTGAAAACTTTTGAAGATTTTTAAGTAAAACAAACTCTATTAACATTCTGTATCTATAATATTCATTTCTACACATTTGTTTCTCAACATGGTCACCGTGGCGAGGAACTCATTTCTTCCAGCGAGAGACCAGTTAGTTGATACCGTCTCTGTAGTATTTCTGGATGGAGCCACAACCTGAACTTTCCTTACACCGCTTCATCACTACCAAAGCTGAAGAGTTCCCTGCTGTCATCCATGGTCCATGGATTCATGAGGTTGTATCCATACCCATACACGTCCATTCGCTAGACAGAATTTGAAACGAGACTCGTCTGACCAGGCAACATGTTTTCAGTCATCAACAATCTAATGTCGGTGTCGACGAGCTCAGGCGAGGCGTAAATCACTGTGTCGTGCACTCATCATCAAGGGTACACGAGTGGACTTTTGACTCCGAAAGCCCATATCGATGATGTCTTCTTGAATGGTTCGCACTGTCCGACCGTGGCTCACCTCCTTCCGACAATGACGCGCTGAGGAAGTAGCCCTTATGCGGCTTAGAATAGGGCACTGTCCTTTGACACATGGTTTTCTGTTACGTCGTGAGGAGCCACCAACATGTCAGACATGTGGGACACAGCTGTCGATACGACATATTATAACTGAGTGTGTTTTATATGCGGGTTTGAGGGAAGATTTCAGTTTCCCACCAGACCTACCCTCTCTTTTAACTAATAATGAGGCGAGTGTCACTAGAGTTTTACGTTGTTGTGTGATGTCTGGCCTTCTTCCCAAAATATTGGGATTGAAGTCTTAATGTGCTGTCCAGTGGTTTGGTCACCAATTATTTGTAAGTGGTCACTCAGCCACCGTTAATTAATTTTACCTGTTTGTACTGCTATTTTATTTTTGGTTTTATCTCCCTGTTTTGCTGTGCTGTGTCCAATCTTGCAATTTAAACAATACCAATTCTCTCACAATTCGGCTCTGAATTGAACTTTTGGGAACGGGCGCTGATAACCTCGCTGTTGTGCGCCCTAAAACACTAATCATCATCATCATCATCATCACTCTGGCACTTGTTGATGGCCCAGCATCGAATCTCAGCAATTTGCGGAAGGATTGCACTTCTATCACATTGAACGATTCTCTTCATTCGCCGTTGGTCCCGGTCTTGCGAGATCTTTTTCCGGCCGCAGTGATGTCGGAGATTTGATGTTATACCAGACTCCTGATATTGAACGAACAGTCGTGAAATTGTCGTGTGGGAAAATCCCTACTTCATCACTACCTCGGAGATGCTGCGACCCATCGCTCGTACGCCGACAGTGACGGAACATTGAAACTCACTTAAATCTTGATAACATGACATTTTCGCAACAGTAACCGATCTAACAACTACGCCACGTACTTGTTGTCTTATATAGGCGTTGTCGACCGCAGCGCCGTATTCTGCTTGTTTACATATTTTTGTATTTTAATATGCGTACCTATACCAGTCTATACCAATTTCTTTGGCGCTTCAGTGTATATCCGCATTGGGGTCGTGCTACGTTGCATACACGCTGCAGCATAGCACTCAAACGGACACTTTCTGATTGCCTCATATATCTGTGGTCAGTTTTCTTCCAAAGTATCGCATTGCCTTCACGCCGCATCCGTAGCTACAGAGCACGCTTTATAATACAGGGTGATTCAAAAAGAATACCACAACTTTAGGAATTTAAAACTCTGCAACGACAAAAGGCAGAGCTAAGCACTATCTGTCGGCGAATTAAGGGAGCTATAAAGTTTCATTTAGTTGTACATTTGTTCGCTTGAGGCGCTGTTGACTAGGCGTCAGCGTCAGTTGATGCTAAGATGGCGACCGCTCAACAAAAAGATTTTTGTGTTATTGAGTACGGCAGAAGGTAATCGACGACAGTTGTTAAGCGTGCATTTCGAACGAAGTATGGTGTTAAACCTCCTGTTAGGTGGTGTATTAAACGTTGGTATAAACAGTTTACAGAGAATGGGTGTTTGTGCAAAGGGAAAAGTTCTGGATGGGCGAGAACGAGTGATGAAAATGTAGCACGCATCCAGCAAGCATTTGTTCGCAGCCCAGGAAAATCGACTCGCAGAGCTAGCAGAGAGCTGCAAATTCCACAATCAACTGTATGGAGAGTCCTACGAAAAAGGTTAGTTATGAAACCTGAACGTCAACTACCCGAGGCGATGGATCGGCCGCCAGGCAGCCCGTGCCAGAGCACTTCATCACTGGCCTCCAAGAAGCCCTGATCTTACCCCCTGCGATTTTTTCTTATGGGGGTATGTTAAGGATATGGTGTTTCCGCCACCTCTCCCAGCCACCATTGATGATTAGAAACGAGAAATAACAGCAGCTATCCAAACTGTTACGCCTGATATGCTACAGAGAGTGTGGAACGAGTTGGAGTATCGGGTTGATATTGCTCGAGTGTCTGGAGGGGGCCATACTGAACATCTCTGAACTTGTTTTTGAGTGAAAAAAAACTTTTTAAATACTCTTTGTAATGATGTATAACAGAAGGTTATATTATGTTTCTTCCATTAAATACACATATTTAAAGTTGTGGTATTCTTTTTGAATCACCCTGTATAATGTCCTTAACAGAATATGCTTTAAATTGTAGCCTCTAAAAATAAATAAATGAACATTACGTATGTACAGTTCCGCACAATGATAAACGAAACGTCACCACTACTCCAAACCATAAGAGTGAATGCCACGTGTCACCCGGTGGCGTTGCAGACACCTGAATCGGTAAGGAAAGTATACAAGGGTGCCGTAGCGTTCTCGCTTTCCGAGCACGGGGTCCCGGGTTCGATTCCCGGCGGGGTCAGGGATTTTCACCTGCCTCGAGATGACTGGGTGTTTGTGTTGTCCTCATCATTTCATCATCATCCAGGAAAGTGGCGAAATTGGACTGAGCAAAGATTGGGTAATTGTACGGGCGCTGATAACCACGCAGTTGAGCGCCCCACAAACCAAACATCATCATCATCATCATCTAGAAGGGTGCCAGCGAGGAATGATGAATCATTCCAGCGGCGGTACATGCCACAAATGGGGAAGTCTACTGACGTTATCAACTTTGAAAAGGAGAAGATTGGTACGGGTTGACGTTTGAGACCATGCATCTTATAAACGGCGAAGCTGGTCGTGAGTCCGTGTGCTGCTGTTGTGCGCATCTGTGGACAATAGTTGAAGAATGATGAAACCATAAGTAGGCAACAAGGTTCAAATGAATTAAAATGGCTCTGAGCACTATGGGACTCAACTTCTGAGGTCATCAGTCGCCTAGAACGTAGAACTAATTAAACCTAACTAACCTAAGGACATCACATACATCCATGCCCGAGGCAGGATTCAAACCTGCGACCGTAGCGGTCGCGCGGTTCCAGACTGTAGCGCCTAGAACCGCTCGGCCACTCCGGCCGGCCAAAGATTTCATTTTTGTACTGAACGTTGTATTCTTTTTCTGTTTCTTGCGAAACTCCACAGCTGTTTCCAAACTGCTGCCTGTGGCGGCTGAAATCTGTGTTTTAATATCATCACACAACGCAGCAGTCGAACACTTTCTCGGTCTGCAAAGAAAAATAGGCGGCGATATTCGGTAAATTTGACCACAAAGTAGGATGGCGGTGCTGGAACAAGTGATTCGGAGCTCTCCGTGCAGCACGCGTGGCTGAAAATGGGGCTTCACTGCAGATGTACCCAACGTGTTTCCATGTTGACCTTACAAAATCGCCAATTAGTATCGCAGGGGGCGTCAGATCACCGAGATTGGACCATAAATCAAATGTGTTCTGATCGGATGAATCACATATCCTGTTACACCAGTTCAATGATGATGTACATATACGCCGCTCGAAACGCACACTGCATTACAGATGCAGCCCGATGTAAGCTATATTACGTTATATGGCATACACCGGCGCTTCCATTGGTGTTATGATAGTAATCACAGGCCATATGACAGCTGTGAACTACGTCAACGTTACAGGGGACCAATTACATACCTTCAAATTGAAAAATCCCCTCGCGGTACCAAGCCTCCATTCAAGTTTCTCAGTTCAGCCGTGACTCCGAATGATGTGTTATAGGTGGCATACAGTTTTCTGGTCAAGCCTTCCCATCCGAGACTGCCCTGGTTCAGACAGCACTTTGATTATCTTACTGTATCGGCGTGTAGTATTTCTTCCTACCTATTCTGTGAGAAGCTCTCCTAGATATTGTTCCTCGAGGCAGCACTTGCAGTGCGCCGGAATTTTCGGAAGATGCAAGCAGGTGAGCAGTGATTTTAAACTGATCACACGCCTAGCCGATTTATATGAAATAAATTCCGGAATGCCATTATGATGCGTTTACCTGCACACAGCGTGAAATACTCTGACTGAAAAAAATCGCAACGCCAAAAATTAGTTAATGTAGAGTAATGATGTTCCGTGGATAGTTTTCTCTAAGTAACACGTTTAAGTAGAATGAAAGTTTCACTCTACAGCGAGGTGTGCGCTGATATGAAAGTTCCTGGCAGATTAAATCTGTATGCCGGACCGAGACTCGAACTCGGGATCTTTCCCTTTCGGTGGCAAGTGCTCTACCAACTGAGCTACCCGAGCACGACTCACGACCCGTCCTCACGGCTTTAATTCCGCCAGTACCTCGTCTCGTACCTTCCAAACTTCACAGAAGCTCTCCTGACAACATATTTAAGTGATTAACACTGCAAGATCACAGCTAAATGTAAGCACGAGATAACCCATTGGAAATGTGAAATGAAGGTAGACTAAAAACGGGTGTAACCGCCAGGATGTTGAATGTAAGTACGCAGACGTTCGTGCATTGTGTTGTACAGGGCCCGGAGGTCAATTTGTGGAATGGAATTCCATGGCTGTTGCACTTGAACGGTGAATACAACAACGGTTAATGCTGGTTGTACCGAGCGGGGTGGCGCAGTGGTTAGACACTGGACTCGCATTCGGGAGGACGACGGTTCAATCCCGCGTCCGGCCATCCTGATTTAGGTTTTCCGTGATTTCCCTAAATCACCCCAGGCAAATGCCGGGATGGTTCCTCTGAAAGGGCACGGCCGACTTCCTTCTCAATCCTTCCCTAATCCGATGAGACCGATGACCACGCTGTCTGGTCTCCTACCCCAAACCAACCAACCAACCAACCAATGCTGGTTGTGGATGGAACTGAAGTTGTCGTCAGATGACGTCACATGTATGCTTGACTGGAGAAAGATTTTGGTGATCTAGCAGGCCAAGGCAACACGTCGACACTCTGTAGAGCATGTTGGCTTCCTACTGCGTTATCGTTTTCTAAAACATCCTATTCATTAATGGCAACACAACAGGTCGAATCAGCATACTGACGTACGAATCTGCAGTCAGGATGCGTGCGATAACCAGGAGAGAGCTCCTGCTGTCATACGAAATTGCACCCTGGACCATAACTCCAAGTGTAGGGCCAGTGTTTCCGGAACGTACACAGGTTGGTTCCACGCCCTCAACTGGCTCCCTTCTATCCATCACTGCCACCGAGGCAGAATCAGCTTTCATCAGGAAACACAACAAACCTCTACCCGGCTCTCGAATGGGCTCACGCTTGACACCACTTAAGTCGCAGACGGTGATGGTTTGGGGTTAGTGGCATCTGACTCCGAACTGTCCTTGAAGCAACCAATTTTTAACAGTTCGTTGTGTCACTGTGGTACCAAGTGCTGTTCAAATTGCTGCTGCAGATGTAATACAGTGTGTTTCAAAAATGACCGGTATATTTGAAACGGCAATAAAAACTAAACTAGCAGCGATAGAAATACACCGTTTGTTGCAATATGCTTGGGACAACAGTACATTTTCAGGCAGACAAACTTTCGAAATTACAGTAGTTACAATTTTCAACAACAGATGGCGCTGCGGTCTGGGAAACTCTATAGTACGATATTTTCCACATATCCACCATGCGTAGCAATAATATGGCGTAGTCTCTGAATGAAATTACCCGAAACCCTTGACAACGTGTCTGGCGGAATGGCTTCACATGCAGATGAGATGTACTGCTTCAGCTGTTCAATTGTTTCTGGATTCTGGCGGTACACCTGGTCTTTCAAGTGTCCCCACAGAAAGAAGTCACAGGGGTTCATGTCTGGCGAATAGGGAGGCCAATCCACGCCGCCTCCTGTATGTTTCGGATAGCCCAAAGCAATCACACGATCATCGAAATATTCATTCAGGAAATTAAGGACGTCGGCCGTGCGATGTGGCCGGGCACCATCTTGCATAAACCACGAGGTGTTCGCAGTGTCGTCTAAGGCAGTTTGTACCGCCACAAATTCACGAAGAATGTTCAGATAGCGTGATGCAGTAATCGTTTCGGATCTGAAAAATGGGCCAATGATTCCTTTGGAAGAAATGGTGGCCCAGACCAGTACTTCTAGAGGATGCAGGGACGATGGGACTGCAACATGGGGCTTTTCGGTTCCCCATATGCGCCAGTTCTGTTTATTGACGAAGCCGTCCAGGTAAAAATAAGCTTCGTCAGTAAACCAAATGCTGCCCACATGCATATCGCCGTCATCAATCCTGTGCACTATATCGTTAGCGAATGTCTCTCGTGCAGCAATGGTAGCAGCGCTGAGGGGTTGCCGCGTTTGAATTTTGTACGGATAGAGGTGTAAACTCTGGCGCATGAGACGATACGTGGACGTTGGCGTCATTTGGACCGCAGCTACAACACGGCGAACGGAAACCCGAGGCCGCTGTTGGATCACCTGCTGCACTAGCTGCGCGTTGCCCTCTGTGGTTGCCGTACGCGGTCGCCCTACCTTTCCAGCACGTTCATCCGTCACGTTCCCAGTCCGTTGAAATTTTTCAAACAGATCCTTTATTGTATCGATTTTCGATCCTTTGGTTACATTAAACCTCCATTGAAAACTTCGCCTTGTTGCAACAACACTGTGTTCTAGGCGGTGGAATTCCAAAACCAGAAAAATCCTCTGTTCTAAGGAATAAACCATGTTGTCTACAGCACACTTGCACGTTGTGAACAGCACACGCTTACAGCAGAAAGACGACATACAGAATGGCGCACCCACAGACTACGTTGTCTTCTATATCTTTCACATCACTTGCAGCGCCATCTGTTGTTGAAAATTGTAACTAGTGTAATTTCGAAAGTTTTTCCGCCTGAAAATGTACTGTTGTCCCAAGCATAATGCAACATACGGTGTATTTCTATCGCTGCTCGTTTAGTTTTTATTGCCGTTTCAAATATACCGGTCATTTTTGAAACACCCTGTACGATGCACCAGAACCATACGCCGATGGTCCTCCCTCTCGGTAGTGGAAAGTGGCCATCTGGACCCCACTCTCCTGGAGACTGTACGTTCCCGTAACCACTGCTTCCATCAGTCATGTACAGTGACTACACTCCTGACAATTCTTTATGCAATATCGCAGAAGTGACATAGAACTTCTCTTAGCCTTATTTCACGGCCTCGTTCAAACTCAGCGAGGTGTTGATAATAAAATTTTTGTCATCTTAGAGACATCAAAAGCTCTCGTCCAATCTCAAAGGTAACTAATGCTCACGAACGTCAAAGCGTGTATTAAAAACAAATGTCATATCTATCCTCGACTGACGCCAAATTTTGAAAGACAGCAACTTTCAGTTCTAGAAACGCACCTACGCATTTTCGTTTATGTCGCACTACTCCTTGGTGTTGCGATTTCTTTTTTTCTTTTTTGCCGTCAGTGTAGTTAGAGTTCAGTATCTTGAAACTATTACTCTCAAAAAATTTATCTAATCAGAAAGTATGGTAAAGCTATCACATAAGAACAAATTACGACATCGTCCCACTGCAGACAGGCGAGATTGGTGTACAGCTGAAGTCTCTCTTGCTTACATCGTTGGACTTCGTAGCACCTCTTACATCTTCGGAAAGTTAACAATATTCATTTGTTTACTGAATTTATTAGTTTACTGCAGAGCTTTATTACTGTAGTGAAGTATTGATGTCCGATATTCTCCCACTTCTATCAATTATGCCAAAAGTAGAATTTAATCTTGAAAAGACGCTTTGCCGGCCTGAGTGGCCGAGCGGTTCTAGGCACTACAGTCTGGAACCACGCGACCGCTGCTGTCGCAGGTTCAAATACTGCCTCGGGCATGGATGTGTGTGATGTCCTTAGGTTAGTTAGGTTTAAGTATTTCTATGTTCTAAGGGACTGATGACCTCTGAAGTTAAGTCCAATAGTGCTCAGAGCCAAAGATGCTTCCATGCTCAAACATTATGTGTATGTGTTACATTGAAAAGTCCAAAAGAATTGTGCACCATCTCTTCATGATTTATACTAAGTGACCGATAGAGGAATCTTGTTCCCTCGTTCCTGGGCCTTTGACAACTTGAGAGACTATCGAACGCCTTGACTTAGCGAAAAACAGTGTTTACTGGATGTAAAACTTTCCAGTATTAGGAAACGCAAATAAATTCTAAGTTAGGAAGAGACATCGGTATACAACGAGCCAAAGCTCTTCATTATCCGGAAAAAGTTACATTAAGAGGACGACGCGAGCATTTACGATACAACCTGGCACAACTAAAGTCACTCGTTAGTCAGTCAGAGGATGGAGACAAGTGTTTTTAGCGAAAATTTTGATCGGTCGGCACCTGGAAGATCAGGAGCCGAGCCAATCAAAATTCACTGACAGGCGGAAAACGCGGCAATGCTAGGTTTCCTACTAACTAACATTCGATCGGAGACTGAGATCAAAATCCGCAGCCTCCGCTTCCAGACTTCGTCACCGAGTGTCACAGCAGTGTCGCCTAAGCTGATACACTGTTGACGTAGAATCATTTCGGGCCAATTTGGACTTAGTCAGTGGCAGGGGTACTGCTTACACCAGTGATTGAGTCAGCAGTTACCTCAGCCACCGCCGCCGTCGTCGTCGTCGTGTGAGTAGGGCCTCCCGTCGGGTAGACAGTTCGCCGGGTGCAAGTCTGTCGATTTTTCCACACTTCGGCGACTTGCTCGTAGATCAGGGTGAAATTATGATGATTAGGACAACACAACACCAGGTCCCTGAGCGGAGAAAATCTCCGACACAGCCGGGAATCGAACCCGGGCCCTTAGGATTGACATTGTGTCGCGCTGACCACTCAGCTACAGTGGGCGGACACTTCAGCCACGACCTACTATATTATTGTGAGATCATGCCGCAACCGTGAGACAAGGTGTGGAAAAATTAGAGTCACGTTTCGTAATTTCATTGTTTCTAGCCTCACCCTGAAGACCGGCATTTGTAGAGTATTTAGGGTTTCCCAAAAGGGTGACCCCCCCATGAACCATGGACCTTGTCGTTGGTGGGGAGGCTTGCGTGCCTCAGCGATACAGATAGCCGTACCGTAGGTAAAACCACAACGGAGGGGTATCTGTTGAAAGGCCAGACAAACGTGTGGTTCCTGAAGAGGGGCAGCAGCCTTTTCAGTAGTTGCAAGGGCAACAGTCTGGATGATTGACTGATCTGTCCTTGTAACAATAACCAAAACGGCCTTGCTGTGCTGGTACTGCGAACGGCTGAAAGCAAGGGGAAACTACGGCCGTAATTTTTCCCGAGGGCATGCAGCTTTACTGTATGATTAAATGATGATGGCGTCCTCTTGGGTAAAATATTCCGGAGGTAAAATAGTCCCCCATTCGGATCTCCGGGCGGGGACTACTCAGGAGGACGTCGTTATCAGGAGAAGGAATACTGGCGTTCTACGGATCGGAGCGTGGAATGTCAGATCACTTAATCGGGCAGGTAGGTTAGAAAATTTAAAAAGTGAAATGGATCAGTTAAAGTTAGATATAGTGAGAATTAGTGAAGTTCGGTGGCAGGAGGAACAAGACTTTCGGTCAGGTGAATACAGGGTTATAAATACAAAATCAAATAGGGGTAATGCAGGAGTAGGTTTAATAATGAATAGGAAAATAGGAATGCGGGTAAGCTACTACAAACAGCATAGTGAACGCATTATTGAGGCCAAGATAGATACGAAGCCCACACCTACTACAGTAGTACAAGTTTATATGCCAACTAGCTCTGCAGATGACGAAGAAATTGAAGAAATGTATGATGAAATAAAATAAATTATTCAGATAGTGAAGGGAGACGAAAATTTAATAGTCATGGGCGACTGGAATTCGAGTGTAGGAAAAGGGAGAGAAGGAAACGTAGTAGGTGAATATGGATAGGGGCTAAGAAATGAAAGAGGAAGCCGCCTGGTAGAATTTTGCACAGAGCACAACTTAATCATAGCTAACACTTGGTTTAAGAATCACGATAGAAGGTTGTATACATGGAAGAACCCTGGAGATACTAAAAGGTATCAGATAGATTATATAATGGTAAGACAGAGATTTAGGAACCAGGTTTTAAATTGTAAGACATTTCCAGGGGCAGATGTGGACTCTGACCACAATCTATTGGTTATGACCTGTAGATTAAAACTGAAGAAACTGCAAAAAGGTGGGAATTTAAGGAGATGGGACCTGGATAAACTGAAAGAACCAGAGGTTCTACAGAGTTTCAGGGAAAGCATAAGGGAACAATTGACAGGAATGGGGGAAAGAAATACAGTAGAAGAAGAATGGGTAGCTTTGAGGGATGAAGTAGTGAAGGCAGCAGAGGATCAAGTAGGTAAAAAGACGAGGGCTAGTAGAAATCCTTGGGTAACAGAAGAAATATTGAATTTAATTGATGAAAGGAGAAAATATAAAAATGCAATAAATGAAGCAGGCAAAAAGGAATACAAACGTCTCAAAAATGAGATCGACAGGAAGTGCAAAATGGCTAAGCAGGGATGGCTAGAGGACAAATGTAAGGATGTAGAGGCTTATCTCACTAGAGGTAAGATAGATACTGCCTGCAGGAAAATTAAAGAGACCTTTGGAGATAAGAGAACCACTTGCATGAACATCAAGAGCTCAGATGGAAACCCAGTTCTAAGCAAAGAAGGGAAAGCAGAAAGTTGGAAGGACTATATAGAGGGTCTATACAAGGGTGATGTACTTGAGGACAATATTATGGAAATGGAAGAGGATGTAGATGAAGATGAAATGGGAGATACGATACTGCGTGATGAGTTTGACAGAGCACTGAAAGACCTGAGTCGAAACAAGGCCCCGGAGTAGACAACATTCCATTGGAACTACTGACGGCCTTGGGAGAGCCAGTCCTGACAAAACTCTACCATCTGGTGAGCAAGATGTATGAAACAGGCGAGGTACCTTCAGACTTCAGGAAGAATATAATAATTCCAATCCCAAAGAAAGCGGGTGTTGACAGATGTGAAAATTACCGAACAATCAGTTTAATAAGTCACAGCTGCAAAATACTAACACGAATTCTTTACAGACGAATGGAAAACCTAGTAGAAGCCGACCTCGGGGAAGATCAGTTTGGATTCCGTAGAAAAATGGGAACACGTGAGGCAATACTGACCTTACGACTTATCTTAGAAGAAAGATTAAGGGAAGGCAAACCTACGTTTCTAGCATTTGTAGACTTGGAGAAGGCTTTTGACAATGTAGACTGGAATACTCTCTTTCAAATTCTAAAGGTGGCAGGGGTAAAATACAGGGAGCGAAAGGCTATTTACAATTTGTACAGAAACCAGATGGCAGTTATAAGAGTCGAGGGACATGAAAGCGAAGCGGTGGTTGGGAAGGGAGTAAGACAGGGTTGTAGCCTCTCCCCGATGTTATTCAATCTGTATATTGAGCAAGCAGTAAAGGAAACAAAAGAAAAATTCGGAGTAGGTATTAAAATCCATGGAGAAGAAATAAAAACTTTGAGGTTCGCCGATGACATTGTAATTCTGTCAGAGACAGCAAAGGACTTGGAAGAGCAGTTGAACGGAATGGATGGTGTCTTGAAAGGAGGATATAAGATGAACATCAACAAAAGCAAAACGAGGATAATGGAATGTAGTCGAATTAAGTCGGGTAATGTTGAGGGTATTAGATTAGGAAATGAGACACTTAAAGTAGTAAAGGAGTTTTGCTATTTGGGGAGCAAAATAACTGATGATGGTCGAAGTAGAGAGGATATAAAATGTAGACTGGCAATGGCAAGGAAAGCGTTTCTGAAGAAGAGAAATTTGTTAACATCGAGTATAGATTTAAGTGTCAGGAAGTCATTTTTGAAAGTATTTGTATGTATGGTAGCCATGTATGGAAGTGAAACATGGACGGTAAATAGTTTGGACAAGAAGAGAATAGAAGCTTTCGAAATGTGGTGCTACAGAAGAATGCTGAAGATTAGATGGGTAGATCACATAACTAATGAGTAAGTATTGAATAGGATTGGGGAGAAGAGAAGTTTGTGGCACAACTTGACCAGAAGAAGAGATCGGTTGGTAGGAAATGTTCTGAGGCATCAAGGGATCACCAATTTAGTATTGGAGGGCAGCGTGGAGGGTAAAAATCGTTGGGGGAGACCAAGAGATGAATACACTAAGCAGATTCAGAAGGATGTAGGTTGCAGTAGGTACTGGGAGAAGAAGAAACTTGCACAGGATAGAGTAGCATGGAGAGCTGCATCAAACCAGTCTCAGGACTGAAGACCACAACAACAACAACAAAAGGGTGACGTATTGACACCTGTAGTAGTATCTCCTTCCATTAACCTTACGACAATGACTAGGCAATTCGCAATTATAAATAATTTTCTTGTGAGATTATCAGCTTCTCTCTGCCTGGCTCCCTAGTCATACATGTCAAATATTTAATGTGCCACTGACTTTCATTAATTTGTTTATGATTACATTATGTTAAAGTTGCCATTGGTTTCCACTTGTTTATTAATCGTTTTTGCTGCAATTCACCGAAGTCATTATGACCCTTGTTTCGTTTAGTAGTCATAGCACTCCCGAGCCACAGTATTGGAGGCCACATTTGCATTCGTTTAATGATGCTTTGCAATACTCATCTGTACTTGCAACCCTGGAATCCTACACCATTTCATAGCTTTTGTAAGCCTTTCCCTGATAGAAGTTAAGTGAACATCTCAGTCGGAAGTGAGTACTTGTAACCAAAACGTTGTGCAAATGTGTTAATATAACCTTGTATTTCTTCGGTAGTAACAAAAGTAGATCATTACCTGCTGACTATCCCAAGGTCTTTCTACTATTAGAGAGAAAAAAGGGAAATGTTATGTAGGGCAAGTAATAATCAGAATAGGAGAGTAGTTCCAATATCACGACCAGAGAATGCCAATACTTAACTTGAGGAATGATTAAATTACTTCGTTTGCAAACAGTAATTTTTTTAAGGGGAGCCGGAGGTGCCTATGCTGCCCATGTTAAAATCACTAAGTTTGAGGAACATTTATGAATAAACTACCAAATAGAAAAATTTGAATCTTTTTACATATAGAGTGGTTTAGAACTGCAGTTATGACAGAGGGATTTTGGAGTATCTTTTCTAGTTTCCTTCCAATTATCTTTTTTATTAATGACCCAAATTTTTTTACAAATAATTGCTTTATAATTAAACTGAAACGAAACTACTGAACATATTGCCAAATGGCTGTGTTAAAATGTACGTTTGACCACTAGGAGTGCTGTATAAAAATTTCATCTCTCTAGCTTGAGTGGATTTTGAGAAAATGTTCCTTATATTCGAAAAACTCTAATTTAAGGGAAATGGCTCCCAGAGTTTCTCAATACATTCCTGCACTATAGGATGGATTATCAGCGTCTTCTTCTTCATCCTCCAAAAGCTTCCTCTTCTGTCTTGATTTCTGGCCTGTTGTTCCATCACACTTCATATGCCTTTCTCTTCTTTCTGCTCCTCTTATCCTTTCTCTGTCAATATTTATTAGTGCTCATACAGTGTTCACCCCAGCTGTAAATCCTAATGCCTTCAGAACTTCACACTTCACACTATTCCCTTGGTTGTAGGTTGCTATTGCATCATAAATGTCAAAGTGCAGTGTTTTTATGCTTACAAACACCCTTTTAGGAACCACTTTCCAAATAAAATTGTTTACGCTCTCATTAGGATTCTTTGTCTTTCCGTGTAGACATTTGTGTAACAATTCTGGCTGTGCTAAGTCATGAAAAATTGGTTTTATTGCATTTATCACAGCTGCTGGCAAACCATATTTGTGATCATAGTTCGTTTTTGCATTATATTTGCACCAGGAATCTTTTGGGCACAGGCTGTGTTGAGGGTATTCATTGGAAGAGGCAGTATGAAGGAACAATGCCCACACTGCTTTTCGCATGTCACTAACATTACTAGTACTTTGCCTTATAGCATACCCATAGTATCTCTGTAGACGTTCAATCACCTCATCAGTAAGCCTGCCTCTTCCTCCTATTGTCTTTCCATCACTGAACTTACTTGAACCCAAAGTTTGTTTGAGCCTTCCAAGCCGTGCACCCATACGCTTTTCCACATGCCCAATGCATTCCAACTTTTCAACTACAAATTCATTTCCATATGGTTTCAGTTCCTCTATAGTCTTGAAACCTTTGGAGTCACCATCCCCAAGGTAGTATTTGTACCTAACGTTGTATCTGGGAACTGAATGTTCAAAAATTTGTTTCACTCCATCCACTTCCATTGCTCCCCTTGATCCATTAAAATTTGCCTCACAGGTTCCAATGTGCTCTCCTTTGATTTTATTTTTGCACCTAAAATGTTTTGATAATATTGTAACATCTATCACTTTTGCACTATCACCACAAGTAGCAGTTACAACCCCATTCAGGGATTTCTGACCCCTCTTTTGCCAGGAACCATCTAATGACACTACCAAATCCTTAGAACCACCGTTCATTTCTACAGATTCCTGCACTGCTTCCTTCATGGTTTTCAAAGCCACATCTTCAACAGAGGATCCTACCAGTTCACAGTAATAGCCAAATTTGCTTGGAGGCGATGGCAAGTTCATAATACCACAAAACAGTTTACCAGCAGCAGACCCTTTTCCAATGGATCGAAGACCATACACAAGTCGAACATTCACATCAAATACTCTAGATCGTCCATTTTCACCAAAGAGACTGGCATGTGAATTATAGAAAGTCACTTGATACTTGCAACATGCACAGATTATCTTCATCTAGTCCCACTCCTACACTTGAACACATTTTGCACAGAACACTTTCTTTCAGCACAGAAGATAATAATCCAATATTCAGTACTTAGTTAATATCATCACTGTCACTAACACATTCACGAAATCTGTCACTTCCACCAGTCAGCTTCTTGCTAGAAGATGTCGCAGGGCTATGGCTGGCCATGTGTTGCTTAGCAGAAGAACGCACTGTTTCAGTTATTGTAGTATCGCAACTTGGTATTAGTGTAAATTTTCTTTTCCCTACATTCTTCCTCTTCTTATATACACGGTTACTAAAACGTGGCATCGTAACCAGAACAACGCTTTACACAAGAAGTATAATACTACCAACAACAGGCGCAACACCGAACTAATTCGAAACAGTAAACAGCAAAGAGACGATGTTCCGCGCTCTTAGCGCTTCATTTGTCACAGAAAACAAGGTAGCCAGCCCTTGCACACCCGCTGTATGCGTAACATAAGGCGCTGTATGCGTAACAGGCCGAGAAAATCCCAAGCAGTTCGCCAGGAAGTCACGAGAGGGTGTTAGATGCATTCAGCGGCCGCCCATTTCCTCTGCAGGCGTGGGGGAAAATGGTAATAACTCCACTTCTAGAGCGAGGAGAACAATAGTTCAAAGTTTACATTAAAGAGGAATGTTCCAATTAATTTTCAGTAGCAAAAAAAAAAAAATCTTAATTTTTTTGATTTGACCACCTCCGGCTCCCCTTAAATTTCTATACTGGCATATTCTGTAGGGCAGTTTTGTAATGGGTTTAAATTCTGTTATTGGCCTGTATATACACAATCTGATCAAAAGTATCCGGACACCAGGCTGAAAATGACTTACAAGTTAGTGGTGCACTCTATCGCTAATCCTGGAATTCAGTACAGTGTTTGCGCACCCTTAGCCTTGATGACAGCTTCCACTCTCGCAGGCGTACTTCAGTCAGTTGCTGGAAGATTTCTTGGGGAACGGCAGCCCATTCTTCACGGGGTAGAGCACTGAGGAGAGGTATAGATTTCGGTCGGTGAGGCTTGCCACGAAGTCGGCGTTCCAAAACATCCCAAAGGTGTCTGAAGGATGAAGGTCAGGACTCTGTGCAAGCCAGTCCATTACAGCGATGTTATTGTGTGACCACACCGCCACAGGCCATGAATTATGAACAGATGCTCGGTCGTGTTGAAAGATGCAATCACCGTCCCCGAATTGCTCTTCAACAGTGCGAAGCAACAAGGTGCCTAAAACATCAATGTAGGCCTGTGCTGTGATAGTGCCACCGATAACAACAAGTGGTGCAAGCCCCCTCCATGACCACACCACAACACCAGATCTCCGAATTTTATTGTCGGCACTACATTCGCTGGCAGATGACGTTCACCGGGCATTCCCCATACCGACACCCTACCATCGGAGCGCCACTTATTGTACGGTCATTCGTCACTCCACACAACGTTCTTCCACTGTTCAATCGTCCAGTGTTTACACTCCTTACACCAAGCGAGGCGTGATAAATACCTTATGAGCAGCCTCTACGCAATGAAATCCAAGTTTTCTCAACTTCCGCCGAACTGTCATAGTACTTGCAGTGGGTCCTGATGCAGTTTACAATTCCATTTTGATGGTGTGGATAGATGTTTGCCTATTATAAATTACGACCCGCTTCAACTGTCGGCGGTCTCTGTCAGTCAACAGACGAGCTCAGCCTGTGTACTTTTGTGTGGTACGTGTCTCTTCACGTTTCCACTTCACTATCACATAAGAAACAGGGGACATAGGGATGTTTAGCTCTGTGTAAATCTCGCGTACAGACGTATCACACAAGTGACACCCAATCACCTGACCACGTTCGAAGTCCGTGAGTTCCGCGGAGTGCCCCATTTTGCTCTCTCACGATTTCTAATGACTACTGAGGTTGCTTATATGGAGTACCGGGCAGTAGGCGGCAGCACAAAGCACCTAACATGAAAAACGTGTTTTTGAGGGTGTCCGGATACTTTTAATGATATAGTGTAGGTTCAACATTAAGTTTCATTCTAATATGGTTATTGTGGTGTCACCGCCAGTCACCACACTTGCTAGGTGGTAGCCTTTAAATCGGCCGCGGTCCGTTAGAATACGTCGGACACGCGTGTCGCCACTATCAGTGATTGCAGACCGAGCGCCGCCACACGGCAGGTCTAGAGAGACTTCCTAGCACTCGCCCCAGTTGTACGAGTACAGCCGACTTTGCTAGCGATGGTTCGCTGCTTACTTACGTTCTCATTTGCCAAGATGATAGTTTAGCATAGCCTTCAGCTATGTCATTTGCTAGGACCTAGCAAGGCGCCATTATCAGTTACTATTGATATTGTGAATCATGTACTGTCAAGACTGACGTTCATCATTAATGGATTAAAGTGAAGTATTCCACCAGCTACGTCCATTTTTCTAAATTCTAATTTCCTTGTCCTGTTCCAGACCTCACACCAGCCTGCATGAGCTAAAACATGTGCCTTTCGGCCTCCTCTAGTAACACGGTGTTGGCTCTCCTGCCAACCACAACATTGGCGACGAGGCAGAACCACGTTCTTCTGCAAACTGCCCAGATTTACTTGTGTAATGGCTTCGCCACAATCTCCAGATGTACTGTCCGAATTTTATCGCTTACAGAATCAGCAAACGCAGGCATTACTGGATGCCCTTGGACAGCTCGTCCAGGTTCAACGTGCAATGCAAAACAATGCGGCAGCCGCCGATCCACCGCTAACGCAGGCACAACACGCTGTTGCACCAACTTTTCGACCTTTTGATGCTGCACTGGAAAGCTGGACTGAGTGGTCATGCCAATTTGGATTCCATCTCGCCGCCTATAGAATTCGAGGTAACGAGCGGCAACCTTATCTCTTATCATCGGTCAGCGTACAATCGTACCGTGTGATAGTCAAATTATTTCCCCGACGCGACTTAGTAACTCTATTCTACGAAGAAATTTTGTCTGCATTACATGCATATTTCAAAGAATCAGTCAATGTAGTTGCGAAACGGTATACCTTCTTTCGTACAAAAGGTACGGCAGGTCAGACTAATCGGGAGAGGGTTGCAACCTTGCAAGGCCTTACTAGGGATTGTGCTTTTCAGTGTGAATGTGGACTCCCTTATTCAGATACTATGGTACATGATGCAATTGCACAGAACATTTCTGATGTTCGTATAAGGGAACAGGTTTTGAAACTAGTCAATCCCTCCCTTCAACAAGTGGTCGACATATTGGATCGGCAGGACACACTTTATTTTGCTCAGGAATCTTCTGAAACTTCGCCAGCAGTGTGTCAGGTTAACCGGCCCGCTGGGCGAGCTGCACGGAGCAGTAAACAGCCCTCGTGCCAGGCCGTGTCACTGCCGCCAGGCTCTCAGCCACGTGTGCCACGCCGGCAAGCAAATGCAGTGCTCGAATCATGCCCGCGATGCGCTACTATACATTCGCGTGAGAATTGACTGTCACGCCAAGCTATGTTCTTTTATCGTAATAAAAAAGGACATGTTCAGAGTGTTTGCAATAACAAGATCGGATCGGAAGCTCAAAACAATTCCAGGCCCTTTGCCTCGTGCCGGAATCGGAATCGAACCTAGGATACTCAGGCTCGCGAAACTTCGCCCATGGAAATTCATATAGTTCATTCCACTCCGCTCAGTGCCACTCTCTCTAACAGTGACTGGGTTCGTCCCACAAATAGTGTGCGTCGACATCGCAGGAACTCCCGTCAAGTCGCAAGTGATTTTGTACCAGAGTCAGTTCACATTGCACGAGACAGTCGCTCTTGTCGTCAGCAGGACAATAAACTTTTTGTGTACTTGGACATCAACGGCAAAGTGATACCATTCCAGCTCGATACTGGGGCTGCAGTTTCACTGATCCATCAAGACGCTTACAAACTGCTGGGTTCACCTCCGTTGCGTGCCGCAAATGTTAAGTTAACTAGCTATTAAGGTCAAGAGATCCCTGTGTTAGGACAGTGCAGCCTTCTTGCAACATACAAAGGACAAACAAAACTTGTGTCATTTTACGTTCTTCGTTCATCTTATGCAGTGAAATTGTTTCGTTTCGATTTATTTCAGTTGTTTAACTTGTCTATAGTAAATCAGGTCCTATGAGTGAACCAGACTGTGCCTTCAGACAGTGTTTCTCGTCTATGTGAAGGATTTGCAGACATTTTTGCACTGGGCCACGGTTGCGCTAAGAACTATAAAGCATATTTGGAACTGAAAGTAAATGCACAACCGAAATTTTTCAGAGGGCGCAATGTTGCCCACGCATTGCGTGATAAGGTCGCAAAAACATTACACGATTTGGAATCACAAGGTGTAATTGAACCTGTGCAGGCTTCTCTCTGGGCATCACCCTTAGTAATTTTGCCAAAACCTTCCGGAAAATTGAGACTTTGTGTGGACTTCAAGGCAATAGTGATTGCAACTTTTTCTTTACCCCACCCGGAAGATCTTTTTGACAAACTGTGCCCGGGTAAATATTTTTCGAAGTTGGACCTAGCAGATGCGTACTTGCAAATACCAGTGGACGAAGAATTCCAGAGCGGTTTGGTGGTTAACACGCATCTTAGGTTGTATCGATTCAAACGACTGCCATTCGGGCGTGCATCCGCCCCTGCATTGTTTCAGCAATATTACAAACTGTTTGTGTGTCGGTCCCTATTGCAGCAAACTATCTGGACGAAATTGTGATCTCCTGAAAGATGGAAGAAGAACATTTGGCCAATCTCCGAACATTATTTCAGGTCTTGCTACGAAATGGTCTTCGCTTGCGGAAGGACAAATGTGTGTTTTTTGCTCGTGTCTTGCCATACCTGGGACATGTACTCAATGCCCAAGGCATACATCCCAGTACCGAGCACCTCCGTGCCATACAAGACTTGCCTTCGCCGCAGAATTTGAAGCAGCTACAGAGTGTGCTGGGAAAAATCTACTATTATCACCGATATGTTCCACACGCCTCTTCCATTTCAGCTCCGCTTCATCGCTTACGCCGTAAAGGTGTTCCGTTCGTCTGAACGACGGAATGCGAACGCGCCTTTCGCCAGTTGAAATCGGCGTTGCTTTCCAGCACTTGCCTTACGCCATTCGATCCCCAGAAGCCCCTTTTGTTGATGGTGGGTGCATCGGATTTCGGGATCGGTACTGTGCTTGCGCACAAAGACGGATCGCACGATCGTCCTATTGCCTTTGCGTCCAAATTGCTTTCGTCTGCGAAAAAGAAATTATTCACAGATAGGGAAAGAAGCATTGGCTCTCATATTTGGTGTTACAAAGTTTCATGATTTCTTCTATGGTCGTCACTTTACCATAATCATAGACCACAAACCTTTGACATCGCTTTTTCATCCGACCAAGCCTGTACCTCCACGTACAGCGTAGAAATTCATTCACTGGTCTATTTTCCTCTCACAGTACCGCTACGACATCTTGTATCAGTCCACTGCTAAGTACGGAAATGCCGATGCGTTGTCCCGTTTGCCTGTTGCTGAGGATAGAGCATTCGATTCCTCCGAACTTGCTTGCATGTTCATTTATGCGGAATATGATGACGTGATCGAATCGTTTCCGATTGATTTTCGTTGTGTAACTACAGCCACAGCTGGCGACCCTATCGTTGCTATCGTTCTGAGTTTTGTTGCTACGCAATGGCCCTTGTCAAAGTCACGGATCGGGGACCCGTTGCTTCGCCGATTTTTTGCTCAGACTTTTTGTTCGACGTGGTGTTTTTCTGTTGCGTTCTGATAATGATCAGTCCATGGTCGTGGTCCCACGTTCGTTACAGTCCTCTGTCTTTCAGCTTCTCCACCAAGGACATTGGGGTATAGTGAGAACGAAACAACTTGCTCGTTAGCATTGTACTTGGTTCGGAATCGATGCCGCGATTACGAAAATGTGCTCTTCTTGCATGGTGTGTGCCGAACAACAATCAGCACCACCGCGGAAAATCTCTGCATGGCCAAAAGCCACTTTCCCTTGGCAACACTTACACATCGATTTTGCTGGTCCATTCTGGAATGCTCGATGGTTGGTTGTAGTAGATCCATTCAGTAATTTTCCTTTTGTTGTCCGGAAATGTTCCACGACGTCATCTGCCACCATCTTAGCGGTATCTGCTATCTTTTGCATTGAAGGTCTTCCACAGACTATTGTTCCCGACCATGGCCCACAATTCATGTCCGCAGAATTTCATTCATTCTGCAAGGCCAATGGTATTCAACATCTGACATCCGCGCCGTTTTCGCCACAGTCAAACGGTGCCACTGAACGGTTGGTCAGGACTTTCAAGTCACAGGTGTGGAAGTTGAAAGCGTTGCATTCTCGGGAGGACGCGTTATTGCTCTTTTTGTCCTCATATCGATCTCAGCCCCGAGGTGGTCGCTCGCCGTCTGAGTTGCTCCACGGTCTCCCTCATCGAACCTTGATGTCTTTGCTACATCCGCCGCATTAGGTTCCTGTGCAGCGGCAGACACCTGCTTTTGCCCCAGGCGATGTTGTCTACTACCGCCACTACCGAGGTTCACGGCGTTGGCTCGAAGGGCGCATTCTTCGCTGCCTTGGACACGCTAAGTATCTGGCTTTGGGGGCCTCTGGTGAGGTGCGCTGCCATCTGAACCAGCTACACCTCTGCCGTCGCACGGGATCTGCCGCTCGCCGTCTGCTTCCAGCGACGGTGCCGTCCGGTCAGTACCCTGGAGTCCCATCTACTGGGTCGCCTCAGCCCCAGGTTTTACCGACGCTGCCTTCCATTTTGCCCCATGGCGACGCGCCGCCGCCACTACCTGTTCTCCCGCCGGCGACGCCCGTGGTGAACGCTTCGCTGCAGCCGCCGGGCGCCTCCCTGGGTCACGCGCCGCCGATCGCTTCCCGTGACCAGCTGTCCTCCGACATGGAACTCTTGCCCGGTCCGGACCATGTGTCGTCTTCGTCCGACGGGTGCTCTGGATTGATGGAGGTCGACCCTTCGGCCCCTCCTCTCTCTCTACGGGCGCATACACCGCATGTAGGCGTGCACCCTGGAGCTGGTTTTCTGGCGTTTCCTAGCTCCACGCGGTCCGAATGGCAGGGTGCGGGTGGCACAGCCTCACCTGTTGTTAGGCACTCCACCTCGTTGCATGCGTCAACATGGGGTCCTCCCCACAGCGGGCGGAAGCCTTATGCCACAACCGTACGCTGATTTGCGGGGGAGGAATGTGGT
Organism: Schistocerca cancellata; assembly: GCF_023864275.1. NCBI lineage: Eukaryota > Metazoa > Arthropoda > Insecta > Orthoptera > Acrididae > Schistocerca > Schistocerca cancellata. Next base: position 58,714,868 of record NC_064626.1, on the reverse strand, counting down.
GTCACCGCCAGACACGACACTTGCTAGGTGGTAGCCTTTAAATCGGCCGCGGTCCGCTAGTATACGTCGGACCCGCGTGTCGCCACTGTCAGTGGTTGCAGACCTAGCGCCGCCACACGGCAGGTCTAGAGAGACTTCCGAGCACTCGCCCCAGTTGTACAAACGACTTCGCTAGCGATGGTTCACTGACAAAATACGCTCTCATTTGCCGAGACGATAGTTTAGCATAGCCTTCAGCTACGTCATTTGCTACGACCTAGCAAGGCGCCATATTCAGTTACTATTGATATTGTGAATCATGTACCGTCAACACCGACGTTCAACATTAATAGATTAAAGTTAAGTATTCTACCAACTACGTCCGTTTTTCTAAATTCTAATTTTCTTGTCATGTTCCAGACCACACGCCAGCCTACGTGAGCTAAAACGCGTGCCTATCGGCCTCCTCTAGTAACTAGGTGTTGGCTCTCCTGCCAACCACAACACTTATGGGTATTGACAAGTTTTAAAGATCTTACGACAACCTAAATGGACGGTGAGGTGTACCAACTTGTTAAAAAAACGGTTGTTAACATGCTCCAGTACTCTTGTGTCGGTAGGGAAAGTGTGTGCTAACATTGTATCTATAGATACGGTCTGTTTCTCTGGAGTCTGTCCTTGACAGAACGTCAGTATTTGATTAGGTGAAGAAGTATATGTAGCTGCTCGAAAAAGACAGATTCCTGTAGAATATAGAACGTATTATACTTCGGTATTTAATCCTCGGAACAGCCAAAGTGCTGTTTCCCGAAACAACAAGACGTGGTCGCTCCCAAATTACTGACAGGACATACAGTGTATTTTCCAAAATAATCAACACAAACAGTACCCAAAGCAGAGAGCATTAGGTCTTCCCTCTACTTTTCCAGCCGGGATGTATAAACTTTCTGCTAGCATTACGATGAAGCGCAACGAACTTTATATTATTGAAAAATGGATGGAAGCTATACTTCTTTCGTACGAAATGGTCAGTAACATAACATTCTAATGGAGATATATTACATTTCTTAGCCCACTGTGTACACTGTGGATGCATCCTATCCAGTCCTAAGATTATTAAATTGATGGGACAATGTTCATCTTGTTTAGGATAATGTACAGTGCAGAGTGTATTGGGTTACAACAACGGTATGTGCGCGAGCCTTATCCTGTTGGAAAACAACGCCTGGAACGCTGTTTCTGAATGGCGGCGCAACAGGTCGAATCAGCAGATTCACGTATAAATTTGCAGACAGTGTGCATGAGATAACAACCTGCTGTCATAAGATGTCGTACCCCAGACCATATCTGCGGTGGTTTTAGGTCAGTGAACTTTACATTGCATTTGACTCGTAGCTGTCCCTGAAGTAATCAATAGCAGGGTGTTTCACGAATTGCGTGAGCGTGGTAATTGTTGTCTCTGAACGTCCCGTACAACAAACTCTTAATAAAGTTGAGAACATTCTTCAAGTAGTGGAACGCAACCCTACTAGTAGCTCTAGAAGAATTGCTGCCCCAATTGGTATTCCACAAAACGAGCGATACGCACATTATACGAGCACGGCCTGTATGCCTTTCTTTGACAGAGTGTACAACATCTGCATGAAGGAGATGCTGCCGCCTGGCAAGAATTCTGTCAGTGGATCATTGCCAATGATCGATTCACTCCATGTATTCTGTTCACTGATGAGTCAACATTTATACGCGACAACACGCGCAACTCTCATGTATGGGCGAATGAAAATGTGGGCGCTACTGTGGAAACGATTTTCAATGACGTTTCTCAGTCAACGTGTGTTGCGGTGTTATTGATGACCGGTCCAGTTGTTTGAGATAAGCGTCTTACTGGGACACGTTATCCTGAGTTTCTTCAAAATGTGTTACGAGAATACGTGGAGAATATCCCTTGGGAAACACGATCTCGTATGTACTTTCAACATGACGGAGCTCGTGCACGTTCCGTACGGCCAGTGACACAGTATCCTGGCCGTTGAATCAGTCATTGCTTGGCCACCGAGGTCGCCCAATCTTACCCCACTGAGTTGCTGCTTGTGGGGGTGGCCGAAGAGCGACATCTACAAGCGACGAACTTCTCGCTCTTATTTTACATGCTTGTCCTCAGGTAAAGGAGTGCAAAACTGAGTTCCGATCGGCGACACGATACCTGTCTACAACAACAGCAACTTGCACCGAAGATGACGGTGGACTGTTTGAACATCTCCTGTGAGGAAACGTACACAATTAAACAACCAATAGCCTAACAATATCTTAATTTACCGTCGGATGCACCTTTCCCATTCGTAGCTATTTTCATTGGTTTACCTGGAGCAGTTAAAAAAAGGGCATATGTTTATTAGAGGTTTTTTGTTCTGAATCACCAATGGTATCACCCGTCAATGCATGTACCTTTCCTTCTGTATACGTATCTAACTAATCAAATTTTTTTGCAAACAAGAAATTGAAGTTGTGAACAGTTAGCTTTTTGAGACGTATAGTGACAAAAGCAAAATAAAAAAAAAGATAGACAATTTCTGTACGGCATCATAATCTTCTTCTATTCTTCTATTCTTATACTGGCTGCAGAACTCGAATAGTTATTCACAATGTTGCTTATGAACAACCAGAATCATAAAATATGACCTTAACTCCTGATGTTTGCGAGAGCAAATGCTTAACTATAGGAATCCGAATTTACTTTTCATGCGTATAGCGATGAATACTAACCAATCATATTGTAATTTGTGAAATGAAGGAAAGGAGAAGGGAAATCTCCATAGCTAGGTTTTCAGTTATAATTTTAATAGCTGTTGATATGCCAGATGAGACTGTTAAGTGCTCTTTATTTCTGTGCCGAACGCAACTGGATTAATACGTTGTCAGAGTGAAGAAAAGTATAAGCCGACTTCCTTACCTGCGACTGTGCAGCTAGATATGGGGGCATGTAAAGACACAAGACTGTTGACATTTGCATTCCGTACCGTTGTTTGAGGAGCAGTGACGGTAATGCCTAATTTCACTGCGCTTTTAGTGGACTATTATTTAGTACATATAATCTTCTTTCAAAAGAATTTGATTCCTTCTTTTACTCCCGTGTGATGAGACTGGGATTCATCAGCTGAGTAGTAGGGACCGGCCATTGACAGTGACCAAAGATAGTGGGATGACGCGCTCCATAAAGCCTCATTGTTTTAACAACACATTGTTATTAATTTTTTCGTGCCTAATTGAAAAACTTATTAGAAGAGTCTTCTATAAAAGCCCCGTTGATACAATTGAAATATTAATGAAAAAGTTTTCCATGTTAACTGCCATGCCTGTAGCTGAGCTTGCAATTGAAAGGAACCTCAAGGAAGAACAACATTATACGGATCTCTACAGATTCCTTGAAACTGCAATCACAGTATTTGTTGGCCTGCTTCAACAGTTACATACTGTCATAAATTATGCTATGTCGAACTGAGGTGCATCATTATGCAGCAAATTTGTTGGTTGTTTGTTAGCAGTACCACGCTCATTCTCCGTGTATCTCTCTTATGCCTTCCGAAACAACGTCTAACCTCCGCGCCTTATCCCGAACTGGTACATGGTGTGGGGGACTTCCGGTTTTCGGAGTCCTAGTGTGTTGGCGTAAGCTGCCTCCAGCACTCCGATCAGTGAAGAAGCCTCGAGAGGATCGGTAGTAGGCACTGGAGAAAACAAGCCTATCACGAGGGAGGCCAAAGACACACTGGCAAGGAACGCGCTGCAATAGCCCTCTCAACCGCCAGTATTTAGATCGCCGCCGCGGACCAGTCAGTAAGTCAGTCAGTCATCCAGTGAGTCAACGAGTGAGCCACAGACAGTCATCCAGCCCAGCAGTGACGCTGAGGTGGACTGTTACACAAGAGCTTGTACCAAACACCTGGACTATCTTACGTTGAGTAGCTTCTTGTTTAAGTTAATAAAGAACCCTGCAGTTTGTGTTATCCTCTCCTTGCTTTCGATGCTACAAGCCTACAGTGACAACAAGACGACACAAAACGTTGATCACCCTTATCGCAACTTGACGAGGGTATCGTGCTTTTCGTTAGGTCTCGGGGTATTCCACAAATATTCACTGTTGCGATACAGATGTGAGGGATGAATGTCGCAAAAACTTTATCTTCGTCTTCAGCAAGCTGTGGCCTGGGCTCCTTCAGTTTTATGGCACCCTTGATCCTGAAGTAGTAGTGATTCCGCTCCCAGAAAGCTTTCTCTGAGTGTTGCTACTCCACTGCTAAATTCTCATGACTGGAGATATCGCAAGCCTTGTGCACTGGTACTTGTACGGTTTTTCTTTGTGAGGCGCAGTGATGGGTAAGTAGTGACATCCTTCGTAAATCGCTCACGTTCCGTGAGTGCAATATCTGATACTTGACCAGACACTTCTGTTCATTCTTAGCGTCCACGGTGAACAGCGTACTCTCCCTGTGTACATATTCGCCCAATGAAGTCTACCGTACAGTGTCGAACGTCATTTATATCGTACCTGTACTGTACTCGACTTCCATAGATGCAAACATTTATACATCTTAGAAATTCAAGTCCTGCTACGTTGTGTATTTAGTTTAATATATACAGCAAAGGCCATTGTGTAATACATGCATTGTTATCTGTTCAGCTGACGTTTGGAGTGACATCTCGTGGCAGTGGTGGCAGTTATCAGCTTGTCAGTAACAAAGGAAGCGGTATCCGGCGGGAAAAGCAGTAAACAACGGTTACAACTTCAGTGAGCAGCGAAGCTTGATCAAAATCTGTACATATTATACATTAAAGTTCCGTGCTGTATTTTACTTTTTGTGTGTGGAGGCTAATTTCCGAAACCTCTGTAGGGATTTTCATATAGTTTTCATTAATGCACAGACTCATTCATGAGGGAGCTTTGTTTATATCAGTACATATTATAAAGAAGTCATCCAGCAAGGTAAATACGGATCCTGTATGTCTCCCACAAACTGGATTTCCCCCATCATTTGGTTTCTCCCATCCTCTCCTGCCCTAGCCCAGTGCCAGACCTATACCACAGAGTCCCACCTGGTCTTCATCTCCACACAGTCCATACCCTCACCCAAGGTGGCTTCCACCAACTCCCCCTCTCAGATGATGTCATCGTGCCTTCCACTACCCCTCCTACCAGATGTAATTTCTCCTTCTTCCCCCTCCCACTCCTCAGGGCTCCCTCACTACCTCCCTCCCCCCTTCCCTTCTTCCTCCTTTTCACCTACTGCACACCATCTCTGTACTTTTCAACCCCCCCCCCTGGGCTTCCAGCTCCTTTCCCTTCTCCCCTCCACTGTCCCCCCTACTATCCCATCCTGGTTTCCCCCTCCTTCCTTCACCTGGTGGTAGGTCCCCTCCAGTGGAGCGATTTTTAACGGTTCCGTTGTGGTGTCAGTGTTACTCCAGTGCCGTGTGCAGTGCTACATTTCACTAGCACCAGCAGTGTCCTACTGTGGTGTTGCTTTGTTTTCGTGCTGACTCACAGTGTTCATTCTCCACGTGTGTGTGTGGCTATCATCTATGTTGTTTTTAAATCGACTGTCTCCACTCATATGTTTTTGTTCTTGTCAATTCATCACTTTATACCATTCTGTGTTATGTGTTATTTCCTCATTTGCCTATGTTTTCTCTGTAACTCTCTTGGCTGAAGAGTGGCGTATAGTGCCACTGCCAGCCCACCCCTTTTTGGGGAGTGAAATAACAATAAAGAAAAAAAAAATCCACCCAAGGCAGTGCTACTTGTGTGGCCATGCGAAATTGGAGCAGGTCACTAGTCTTTGTAAGTATAAATCTGTGTGCATTGTTTTATGGTGCTTGGTACATTCTAGATTGGACATCGCTTGACGTCCAGGACAGAAACTGATTGTGCTCTCTTGAGATGCTGCAGAGAGTTTTGTAGCTGTTGTCTTCTGCATGGTCACATTATCCATTTGTGATCTACGGAGCAGAAGAATACATTAGGGTTTATGGGCCACTGAGTCAATGGTAAACTGCTACAGTATAACTCGATATCAACAGCCATATTCTGCAAAGAACTGAGAAGTGCATGGCAGGGGGTATATTCCACCTCACCATTTCTTAGGGTTTCTTCCCATTCGATTCGCTTATGAAGAGTGCAGAGAACCACATCAAAAATTTCGCTTTCCCTCTGCACGCTGTACTGAAACTATCAGGGGGCTATAGAAAATTTCTAGATCCTACATGAAATACTGTTGGAGCTATACTTTCACTGTGATTGGACACAAAAGGTTGTTCAGCATTTCTGTGACATTGTTTATAGTCATACAATCGTGTGTCCTTTTTAGTATATGTTTAATATTCCCAGTTATTACCATCTGGTATGATTTCCAATTTCAGCAAATATCCTTTGAAAGGCCACACAAGACCTTTCGAATACCTCATATTTTATTCTTGATTAATTTTGCCAATGTCGTACCAACGAACTGAACTGAGCCAACTGCTTTACCTACCCCCGGCTCTATGCCATAATTCCGTTTCAAAATCTCACTAACTGTCCAGCGATATCAAAGCCCATCACTACGATGGTCCTATCTGTAATATCATCAGACTCAGACCACAATAGGAAACAACACCACTAAGCTTCTGTGTAATAACTGCTGTCACCTTATTTCGCTTTATCCTTTCTCAACGTGGAGCAGTTGGAAAGTGCCTAGCAGATTAGAACCAAAAACCAAATCGGTACCCTGCCCTAGTTTGGAGGTGCTGTTACCAGCACCAGGCATCCAGGCCCAACCAACGACCCACTCTCAGAATTTCTGTTCTGATAAAACTTCTATGTGTCCTACGTTCTAAGCAGCGGAGGTAGGGCATTATCTACGATTGGATAGTTCAGTCGGTGAGTGAGCCTGGTTCAAATGGCTCTGAGCACTATGGGACTTAAGTTCTGAGATAAACAGTCCCCTAGAACTTAGAACTACTTAAACCTAACTAACCTAAGGACATCTCACACATCCATGCCCGAGGCAGGATTCGAACCGGCGACCGTAGCGGTCGCGCGGTTCCAGACTGTAGTGCCTAGAACCGCTCGGCCACTTCGGCCGGGAGTGAGCCTGTCTGAATCTAAGTTGTGAGGGAGTTTTTAAATAGCGGGAGTTTGCAGAAAATTCCTAGTATGACTTTTATTTCCACAGCTTTCCACTTGTTGCTCCTCTGCTTGCTTCAGTACTACTCACTGCCCAACAGATTTTCAATTTTTTAGCCAATCCTCTGAGCCCTCTGATTTACCTTGAACTTTTACGATCTCTTTCCCTGAGTGCAACATCCTTTATGTCAAGCTGAAATATGAAAAGCCAGTTTCTTCTTTTTAAAAGAAAACATTGCTCTATTTAAAAAAATTTAAGAACCTTCAACATCCCAGTACATCGCCATTCTGTCATGCAGTGAAACATCTTGTAGTAACGGTGGAAGAACATTACGTAGGAAATCAGCATACATTGCACTATTTAGATTGCCATGGATAAAATGGGGCCAATTATCTTTCCTCCCATAATGACGCACCATACATTAACCAGCCAAGGTCGCTGATGTTCCACTTGTAGCAGCCATCGTGGATTTTCCGTTGACCAATAGTGCACATTATGCCGGTTTACGTTACCGCTGTTGGTGAATGACGCTTCGTTGCTAAATAGAACGCGTGCAAAAAATCTGTCATCGTCCCGTAATTTCTCTTGTACCCAGTGGTAGAGCTGTACACGATGTTCAAAGTCGTCGCTATGCAATTCCTGGTGCATAGAAATATGGTACGTGTGCAATCGATGTTGATGTAGCATTCTCAACCGCGACGTTTTTGAGATTCCCGATTGTCGAACAATTTGTCTGCTACTGATGTGCGGATTAATCGCGACAGCAGCTAAAACACCTACTTGGGCATCATCATTTGTTACAGGTCGTGGTTGAAGTTTCACATGTAGCTGAACACTTCCTGTTTCCTTAAATAACGTAACTATCCGGCGAACGGTCGGGACACTTGGGTGATGTCGTCAAGGAAACCGAGCATCATACATAACACACGCCCGTTGGGCATTTTGATCACAATAGCCATACATCAACACGATATCGACCTTTTCCACAATTGGTAAACCGTCCATTTTAACACGGTAGTGTATCACGAAGCAAATACCGTCCGCACTGGCGGAATGTTACGTGATACCACGTAGTTATACGTTTGTGGCTATTACAGCGTCATCTATCACAAAGCGAAAAAAGTGGTCCAACTACAACATTCATGTTTCTTTACCAACTAAACGAATATGTAATATGTAATAATAAAAAAAACGGAGTTGATATCCGTTTGACCTATGGCAGCGCCATCTAGCGGGTCAACCATAGCGACATCTGGTTTTCCCCTTCAAGCTGAACGAGTTTCGTTCTTTGTAGTTTTTTCGTTTGATGCTTATTTCGTGAGATATTTGGCCCGGTCATTATGAATGGAGCACCCTGTACACATGGGCGCAGCATAGTGCCAAACAGGACATCTGGTTTCAAGAGCACAGGTAGCAGTAACTAACTGGCTCCTTTCTGAGACATGTTAACTAATATTCCTATCATTTAACAATTCATAATCTTCTTAATTCTTATGTAAATAGACCTACATTTCCTGTAGTTACTGAAAATATTTCAGCCTGACAGTATTTAAACTTTTTTCGGCTTGTATTTTTAGAATGAAACCGACAGTACAACATGGTCTCTAAACTGTCTTTATAAGGTTCCCGGTAATTGGTATTTACGAAAAAGTCTTGAAATTTGTTTCAGCTGTATTATTTAATAAATGTGATCTAGTGCTGTAATTAGAAATTTCTATTAGAAATACAAATGGTACTTTAACTACCTTGAATGAGAACGTTTTCGTTCCAAATGGTGTTTTTAGTAAATAACTTGAAAGCTAATAGAAGTAGCTTATTGCTGTCACAGATGCAGAGTTTTTAGATAAACATGAGGCTATATACAACTTTTCATCTTTCTGAGTTCAATATTTAGCGCCTTCAAATTTTCGAAAAGACGCCGATTTTGACTAAAATACTGCTCTGATCAAGTTGATATTTTGTGTTTTGATTGTGACATACATTTGCACTTTCTGAATAATTTTTAATTTCCTAACTTCATACTTTACTGCCAATTTTTTCTTATAATGATATCTTTTAGCGAAACATGTTCATATGATCATTCTGAGACTTCAGAATGTCAACAATAATATACCAAAGTACACACTGAAAAAGTTTGGAGAAGTCATTTTAACTTTTAATTTCGCTCTTAGATTATGATGATGCATTCCTTTGTATGTGAAGCACAGGCGTGTTATGATGACGTGGCGCTGGTAACAGTGAGTTGCGGTAAGTCCTACCACACTCTTCTCTGTACCTCTTACACTGACGCAGCACTTGTTTCGCCTCAGGTTGGATACTAACATGTAATTTGAGATGACTGTAGATTGGAAATTTTAGTGTTGTACACATACGCAAAGTTTGTAAGTAGTATTCCTGCGGGGGCGGTTTTAATATGTCAGGAATTTTCTCAACACGGCGTACAAAAGAAATTTTACTGTGGAAAATGTAAGTCGTTCCATGAGAACTACCGTCAGTGATATGTCATCTCATTGTTTCATTAATTTGGTTGTATGTTTACATCAGGATTGCTTTCAAACATATCTTGTATTGTGCGTGTGTTATTTTTACACTGAATCTATATGTGCATAATGACCATTGACACTTTCACAGAGAAAAAATGCCTATAATTATACGCACGGGAAGTGGAGTTCTATCTTACAATTTCAAAAATATGGAAGTTTCACTTTTACACACATCTTTTTACAACTGCAATTTACGATATAAACTTCTTAAAGTAACAAACAAAAACAAGAATAAGCACGAGTGATTTAGAAGAACACAATAAAAAGAACTGAATTATTAAAATCGATAACAACGCAGTGACTGGCGACGCTGGTAACCACGAATATTGTTAGCAGACTCACGCAAATCCTCTTCTGTAAAGGCTAAGAGAGACAGGTCTGCGTTTATAAAAGGTATTGTCACGGCTATACAAATACATACACCATTGCAGCTCAAAACTGTACCACAATGGATTGCAGTTACATGCTCTTTCGTCGCTGTTACCAAGAGTCCGCTGTAGGTTTGATGCTAATGAATGGAACAAAAGGTGGTACCACTTGCAAAAGGCAGGCAAAGAGGAAGAAAAAGTCAGCGGAGACTGCACTTTGAACTTCCTGCGGTAATAAAGGAGAATTAGCCCTCGCTTGGCAGGTTAAGTCGAACATCGATAATGTTACAGCAGGAATTTAATTAGTGAAGGTCCTCCCTGTGGAAGTATTATCTTACAAGACAGAAAACGTAATTACTTTTGAAATTATCTGATGTGTAAAGCTCCAGAGAGGAACGGGAAGGAAAATTGTCAGAGGGCACGAAATTTGCTTTGTCACCGGAAAAAAGAACGCTGTGGTAGCAAAGTGGATATTCGTCAAATAAGGAAAAAAGTATTGCACAATGACAAATTTGGCTTGGCTCGACATTGGTTTGATTATAGTTCAATAAATCCTCTAATTTAGCATTTTGCGGAAACGAATTAATTTTTGTGCTCGTTTGAAACACGTTTACTAGAACATAACGCGTATCGGCGAGCGAGTATCAGCGGTGGTTAAGACACTGGACTCTAATTACTTCTATTTGCTCACAGTGATGGAAATGAATATCGAACAGAAGCACCTACACAAAGCTAACAACAAATATTGAGAAATCAATACGCCTTATCACAGAAAGGCAGTAATTAGCCAATAGAAGCTCTTAGTGGATTTTTATCTCGCTCCAGAACTATGGCTGAAATCAGGAGGAAAGTAGTTCCACTGTTGCTTCTACAGTCTATTGTATTGATGGATGTACGTACGTAGCTCCACGTTCTATCCCTTAGCAATGTTCGAAACATTATTACTGATGACTGTTTCTCCAAAATGCCCGTTAACTAGGTTTTCGTTGGAGCCAACAAAGCTACGTAAAACATGAACATGGGAGCGAGTAGGTCATTTAATTATCTTCTATAATTTAATTAAAATTTACCGAACGTCGCTTGATATTCGATGATAATTGTACACTCCTGGAAATTGAAATAAGAACACCGTGAATTCATTGTCCCAGGAAGGGGAAACTTTATTGACACATTCCTGGGGTCAGATACATCACATGGTCACACTGACAGAACCACAGGCACATAGACACAGGCAACAGAGCATGCACAATGTCGGCACTAGTACAGTGTATATCCACCTTTCGCAGCAATGCAGCCTGCTATTCTCCCATGGAGACGATCGTAGAGATGCTGGATGTAGTCCTGTGGAACGGCTTGCCATGCCATTTCCACCTGGCGCCTCAGTTGCACCAGCGTTCGTGCTGGACGTGCAGACCGCGTGAGACGACGCTTCATCCAGTCCCAAACATGCTCAATGGGGGACCGATGCGGAGATCTTGCTGGCCAGGGTAGTTGACTTACACCTTCTAGAGCACGTTGGGTGGCACGGGATACATGCGGACGTGCATTGTCCTGTTGGAACAGCAAGTTCCCTTGCCGGTCTAGGAATGGTAGAACGATGGGTTCGATGACGGTTTGGATGTACCGTGCACTATTCAGTGTCCCCTCGACGATCACCAGTGGTGTACGGCCAGTGTAGGAGATCGCCCCCACACCATGATGCCGGGTGTTGGCCCTGTGTGCCTCGGTCGTATGCAGTCCTGATTGTGGCGCTCACCTGCACGGCGCCAAACACGCATACGACCATCATTGGCACCAAGGCAGAAGCGACTCTCATCGCTGAAGACGACACGTCTCCATTCGTCCCTCCATTCACGCCTGTCGCGACACCACTGGAGGCGGGCTGCACGATGTTGGGGCGTGAGCGGAAGACGGCCTAACGGTGTGCGGGACCGTAGCCCAGCTTCATGGAGACGGTTGCGAATGGTCCTCGCCGATACCCCAGGAGCAACAGAGTCCCTAATTTGCTGGGAAGTGGCGGTGCGGTCCCCTACGGCACTGCGTAGGATCCTACGGTCTTGGCGTGCATCCGTGCGTCGCTGCGGTCCGGTCCCAGGTCGACGGGCACGTGCACCTTCCGCCGACCACTGGCGACAACATCAATGTACTGTGGAGACCTCACGCCCCACGTGTTGAGCAATTCGGCGGTACGGCCACCCGGCCTCCCGCATGCCCACTATACGCCCTCGCTCAAAGTCCGTCAACTGCACATACGGTTCACGTCCACGCTGTCGCGGCATGCTACCAGTGTTAAAGACTGCGATGGAGCTCCGTATGCCACGGCAAACTGGCTGACACTGACGGCGGCGGTGCACAAATGCTGCGCAGCTAGCGCCATTCGACGGCCAACACCGCGGTTCCTGGTGTGTCCGCTGTGCCGTGCGTGTGATCATTGCTTGTACAGCCCTCTCGCAGTGTCCGGAGCAAGTATGGTGGGTCTGACACACCGGTGTCAATGTGTTCTTTTTTCCATTTCCAGGAGTGTAGATTGTTTTCATCCTTCTTTGTAGCACAGTAGTTTTAACGCATGATTCTCTTGCGCAAGAGTTAGGAAGAGGTCTCGTTGTGTTTTACTTGCAAACGATTTTGAATAAGACGTTGCAGGTTTGCACATCGTTTTCTAAACAGTTTCATAACCTTAATACAGTTTCGATGTAAGACAGTCCTTCCAACTCGCTGCTACAACAGTTGATTTACAAACCACAAGCCCATCTCCATCATAAATAATTTACAACTGCTTTTGTCCGCCAGCGTCGACTCCGGCGACCTCCGGGTCAACGATGCCATACGCTCATTCATTCATACAATTGCGTTACGACTGACTTGCGCCATTATGTAACATACACCCCAAACGGACGAGAACAAAAATATCAAAATCAAACTCGCAAAACAGGGAAATTGCAAACGTAATCTACATTTCATTCAGGGAGTCTAAATCTGCTACGAAAATTTGTTCGAGAAGTAACTTCCGACGGGATGTGAAGTGGAAACCACAGTGAAAATCCGGAGAAGCTTAGCACTGATGTGTTGCACATTGTCTGTAGTATGCCTGTCGGTCGTATCACCTTGCTCTTTTCTGTTCTCAGCACACAGTGAACACTTAAAGGTGTCTAGAACAATGGTGTCTTCCGGCAGATATGGGTGACCGCTGCGAGGTTTCCTTGATTTCATGCAACGCCACATAACACACATGTCATGTATTTCCTTCCTCGCGACAATTTTCAGTTGCATACTGCAGGATCAGTGAGAAAGCCCTTGCAGCGTTTGCGGTAGGATGTGTATGATCACCCACCACACAACCCGGACTTGTCTCCTTCCGATTATCATCTCTGCTCAAATGAATAATAATGAACCGATGCTTATGATGACAACATTTTGGCACAGACGACGAACTGCAGTGGAGCGTAGCTTAGTGGTAGAAAGCCCAGGCGTCTTTCTTCTCTGACAAAGGTATCGGAAAAAATGTCTAAGGCGGAGCGGCGACTACGAGAAGAAGTAACCGGAAGTTGTAGCGGACTGTTGCAAATAAAACGCTTTTGACTTTCACTATGGTTTCCATTTCGCGACAGATCGTTTGTTACTTTCCGAGCCGACCGCGGTGGTGTCGCGGTTCTAGGCGCGCAGTCCGGAACCGCGCGACTGCTACGGTCGCAGGTTCGAATCCTGCCTCGGGCATGGATGTGTTTCATGTCCTTAGGTTAGTTGGGTTTAAGTTGTTCTAAGTTCTAGGGGACTGATGACCACAGCTGTTAAGTCCCATAGTGCTCAGAGCCATTTGAACCATTTTTACTTTCCGAATAGTCCTCATATTTCTAATTTCTTTTTACATTTGTTGAGACCATTAATTACAAATACAGAAATAACACCTCTTTCTAATGTCAAATTGAACTGAACATGAAAAATAATTATGTTTTCTGATAATCAAATCCCATGGCAGTATCGCGTTTCATTTCTATTTTCAAAAATTTAAAACTGAGTTAACAGGTTTACAACACGGTCTTACGATTTTGCCTCCATTGAATAGCGTTTTGCGCGAATTTTCTATCGGATTATCCAATAAATAATGGAACTTAGAAGTGCGCTGTCCAGTTCCAATACAATGTTAAACACCGAGTGTTTATTTCTAAGTTGTTGACAAAGTTTGATATGTGCATGACAAGTAACTATTTGGCGGTAAATCACTGTAAACAGTAACAAATTTGAATTGCCTAGGAGCAGACGCCCACTGTGACTTCAACTGTAATGACTACATGAAACTAAAATTAATGTAAATGTAGTGTGACTAGGGCCTCCCGTCGGGTAGACCGTTCACCGGATGCTAGCCTTTCGATCTGACGCCACTTCGGCGGGATGAAATGATGATGATTAGGACAACACAACACGTAGTCCCAGAGCGGAGAAAATCTCCGACCCAGCCGGGAATCGAACCCGGGCCCTTAAGATTGACATTGTGTGCAGCTGACCACTAATCTACCGGGGGCGGACAGATGAAACTAATTGCAGAAGAAGCAGACGCCAGTTCGTTGGTAGAATATCAAGAAAATGCAGTGCACTCACGAAAGAAGCAACTTACACTTGTTCGGTAAATTCTTGAGTGTTGCTCGTCAATTCGTGGCCCTCACGATATCGGATTAGTAGATGACACAGAAAAGATAGTCTGAATAGCGGCGCCTTTGATCACTGATCGTTTCGTAGAAGCGAGAGAGCAACGGAAATGCTCAGAAAACTCAAATGGCAGACGCTGCAAGAAGGTTGTTGTGTATGAGTGGGAGGTTTACTGTTGAAATTCGGAGAGCATATGTTCCAAGTGCAGTCGAGCAACCACGACGAGAAAACAAAGAAATTAGCTTTAATACGAAGGTTTACCGGCAGTCATTTATCTCTCTCACCATTCGCGATTAGAACCGCGAGGGTTGAAACTGATAATTGTCTCAGAAGAACTATTTCCCAACACTGCAAAGGTAGTTGATAAAGTATACGTGCAGATGTATTGCCTGCTCCTGAAATTACGGATGTCATAAAATTTGCCTACTTCATTTATTTTTTTGTTTGCAGGAACATCACTTTGCAGCAAATTCTCTGGAGCAAAAGGTCCATAGGGAATATCCTGTAGTGTGGTATAGCAAGAAATTATTATGATAATTATGGTATAACCAGGACAGGCTTGGCGCTTCATGGCCGAACACATCATTTAAATATCGAGGCGGAGGTCTTGTCCGAAGACACAAGGAGAGCGCACTTCTGGAGGCATCTGGAATTGTAGTCTGTCACTTGTAGCGTCTTAGGCTGTGTAAGATCGGCCGTGAGATCCATATACGAAGAATTGGACTGTAAATAGTGGTTAGGGATAGTAGATGAGAAACAGGACTATTGGATGGAAAATACTGTTCTTAATGTGCTTTATTCATGTTAGTTGATAGTTCCCCGATAAATCGAGAAATAGCCGCTTAGTCTGTAATTTCAGATTGTCACTAATGTCAGCATTGTCAGGATTTGTGTATGTAAATTCGGTAAGTGCCATAACCATGTCTTGTAGTACAAGTAATGTGGGCAGCGTTCGTGGCGCGAACATGCTATTCAGGAACGATATGCACAAACGGAGGATGATGTGGAAAATTATGACTCAGATGAAGATCCTGAACATGCTCCTGGACGCAAAAGTTCTTCAAAATTGATGCTAATCAAGTAAATGTGAATAATTCTTTAAGCAAGTATACAGTTTACGTGAAGTTGTCTGACAGTGTGATGGCAGAAATGTTAACAGACACCCTTAGTATTTCAGATTACTTTTGGAGGTTGTTATATTCCATTATTTCTTAATTTGGTAATGCAAATCTTACTATTAGGAATGGATACAGTTCTGAGCTGTTAAATAAGTATTTATGAAGGTTCTACAGTAATGTTTCGTTAACTCGGCCGTCAAAGTAAACAGTGGTAAGTCAATGCCAAACATCTTAAGACTATTCAGTTAACAAGTAAGCAACGACAAGTGCCCATTAACATATATTTGAGAATATAGTTTTGATTAGAACTTGCTACATTAAATGTATGATGCTACTGTGGAAAAATTTGGAAACAATTACTTATCCGAGTAGAAAGTCACAACGAATCCACTTGAAATATCTTCTTTATGAGATTTTATTGAAACGGTGCTGTGCGCTTTCTCCAAACAACCACCTTGTTCCTTATCACTGTTTCAACAGCTCATGTCATCGTACGATGTCATCACGATTCGTACGATTCATCCACCCATTATTCAGCCTTTAACAATGGAAACATACAGTTTTATTAAATTAAAATGCTCTTTCAACATGTTTCAGATACTCCCATCATCGGATTCAGCGTGAGTGGCGTACATGTGAGCCTGTCTTCGAAATTCCAAGATATGGCGGGGTATCAGTTGAGAAAAACAACTTCTTAATGTTTTTCCCAAAAGGTGGGGGATGCGAGAACAGCTGCGCGTCACAGTGGAGAACTGACTGGCCCGTTGACTGTGGACAAGAATCTCGTGAAAGCGTAGCCTTTCGTTGCCGTCTGTAACACCTTCTTCGTCTGTGACTACTGACTCAATCCATACGAAGTGGTCAAAGAACAAAATAATTGGTTGGTTGGCCATCTCAGAAAAAATTTATATTTGCTGGGTGAATTTCCCAATGTTTAGTAATCACAAAAATATGTTTAAAAATATATATTGAAATGGCGGCCATATATGATCCAGGCCGCATGCGTTTTTTACGTATTTGCAAGCATCTACTTTTTTTACAATTATTCAGTAGTGGATTGTCCTAAGCCTTTCAGATAAAAAATATTTAGTTCAATACACTTTGGGCTACAAATTAACATCATTATCACATAGCTGAATGTATTTTTAATAGTTCAAAGTTATCAGCCACAAATTTAAAAAAATCTCAGTTTTTAAACAATAGTTTTCCAAAGGTAGATTAATTTCTCATCTTTAATATTTTTTCTGCTAATAGACTGTATAGTATAGTTACCTTTTATAGAGTACCAATGGCGAGCAGCTTTCACTTAAAAATGGATTTTTTTAATTTCTCCATTTTGAGGCATGCAATATCTTTGTTGGGGGACCAGACAAAAATCTGAAAATCTCACAGTTAATAGACCTTTATGTTATCAAACTTCAGAATACATTCTAACTATGAGCTTCAACTGGAAGTTATGGAAAAATATTACAAACACGAGTCAAAAATATGTTTCTTAACATCTGTGATATCTAGGCTTATGGAATAAAATATATCAGTTAAAGTATATAATTTAATCACATATATAATTACTTAATCTTTTGTATTGAAAATAAGCCTACTAATTACATTATATTGTTCTCTTATTACTTGTTTTTAGTTCAACGCTCATTGAACATTTGAGAGATTTGTTCACTCAGTTTGGGTGTTAGATTATAAGTTCGCCCAATCACAGTTGTAAATTCCATGGGAGACAGCTTGCTCAGTACATTTTTAAGTGGCATCCAACATTGGTACTTCTCAATTTTTTAAAAGGTACCCTAGGTCGTGGAGGGTGATAAAATACAACATGTACATCTTGGTTTTGACAGTCAATGTTATCAACATCACCAATCCACCATAGTTCATCGTAAACACAAGCCACTATGTCTTAACAACTTCGCCAATCCACCACTGTTCATAGTAAACACAAGCCACTATGTTTTTATTTTGAAGAACCAGTTCTACAAGTTTTCCACACTGATGAAGTTCAGTATCAGGCGAAGTTGATGTAATCTTATGCTTCACTAATTTGTGTAAATGGGGTACAAAACAATGAAAAGATCGAGTGCCTTTAATCTTCTGACAAGTGTTGTACGTTTCCTTCAGGACACTGTCATAGTCTTCTTGTATTTCCTCCCATCGTACAATAGCATAGGTAATTCCTTTGATATGTTTTTTACAGAATTCAAATATTTCTTGAGGTGTTATGATATGATTGTCATCGGTCCGCTGCAGAATTGGTTTTGAGCCAGCTCTCTTTGTTGTACCCCCAACACCATCACAAGCATTTTTCACATGGCATGAAGCGAAAAAGTGCATTCTACATCAAACCAAAAACCTTCTTTATGAAAGGAGATGTTAATAATTTTTTTGGTTTTTATATTGCATTGCTGCCCCATCCGAGAAGTAAATCAGTGTTTTTACGGAACGAATGTGCTGTTTAATGTAGTTTGTTAATTTTAGTTGAAAAATGTGCACTGCTGCAGTCTTGTGTTCAAGGTAGTCACTTATGACACAAAATCTGTGGCTCATTAATTTATCTTCATCTTTATACTGGAATACAAATGGATGAATTGTGGCCTGTTTGTTTACCCAGTGGTGCCATTGTTCTTCATCTTGAACAACAAAGGAATAATTTTCTGAAAAGTCAGCAAGAACTAAGCATTCATCAGCTGCCAAAGTTTGATTTTTGTCTTTCAAAAATTTACTTTGAGCTTCTGCTATAAAATCATACATTTTCAGATTTTCAAGGTTAGCCACCAACACTTGAAGAGACACTTTTCGTGATTTTATGACTATCGCCTTTTCAGTTCAGTCTTGTGTCACCCACTGTTTGTATTTTATATTGTCAGGCATCGTATTGTCTTCTTCCAATTCTTCAAACATGTCAAGTAAGGCTTGTTTGCCTGGACAATCTTCACATTTTCCCTTGATCATACAATTAGAACTGTCAATATTGCATACCATAACTTCCACAGGGTCTTTGTACTGAACTTTAAGATTGGCCCCATCTACCATCAACTTGAGATACTGATGATACAAACAAACACAAACATTATGAGTGCCAGATGCCCCTGCAACAACACACCATCTTGGTCTCAACTCGCAAAACTTTGATCTTCCAATTTTAAGGTCAGGATTTTCTTTTTTAAATACGGTGAATAGTTCATTTAAATTACACAATATTATCCTTTTTTGTCTTTGAATCTTAGAGGCATTTTCTTTCACGGAAAAACAGTCTTTTTTGCCAGTCATCCAATGTCTGTTGTTGTCATCGTTATAATACCTAATTACTTTATTGACTGTTTTTTCATCTTCCAAATTAGATGTACTTTTCTTTTATAATGCTGGTAAAATACCCTGTTCTTTTACTAATTGCAATGTTAACTTAACAAGACGTTCTGACACATTAAATTCATCACTATTTTTTGCCTGACTCCAAGAATTCGGCAGTAAACTGATAATCGTAATTTTATCCCCTTTGTTTGAAGTACTGAATTTAGTTTTTAGTTTTTCTATCAAATCATCATATTTGGTTGGTGACGTTTTAGAACTTCCATCTGTATTAGTACGAATTGTATTTTTAAAGGCAACTTCCAAACCCTTTTTTACTGTAGCTGTCACTTTCCCAATTTTTGTTTTAAGGCACTTAGTCTCTTATCTTGACTTAGTTCTCTAATTTTACTATCTGGCGATATACCCAGGATTTCACAAGCTGTATCTACTTTTTTAATGGTTGCTGATAAGTCACAATATTCTGTATCTGAGGTTTCACTATCCTTTCTCATGTGAATTACAAATATCTTGGAATAACATGTTGGACACAATAATTTCCCTCGTATGAGATTGACAAACCGGCTTTTATTTTTAGAATAATGATAAAATATTATTTCTCACAGACCTTTTGTTATAGGTATCATATGTTTCTCAAAAGGGTCCATGCAAGACTGACCATGGTACTTGCATGTTGATTTGACCTCTGGGCCAACCTCTAAGTAAAACAACACTTTTTCTTCTTCACTGTAATCTGCAGTTAAAATCTTTAGGATACACTCCATACACATTTTTATGACATGCTTCATTAATAATAACACCAACAGAGCACTGAGACACCAGTTTTCAACGGCACACTTCAAGAACTTCTGGTGTGAACTTGTAAGTGTGAGTAGTCAATTGTTGGTGTGAGGGAGAAGACAACAATCAGACTTGTATAGGCTTGCAGATGGAATTGTTGGCTTGCTTAAACAATTACCACAGCATTGTTTCGACAAATAATCATTAGCTAGTGTAATGTGGTGTGTTACATTATGCAATTTGTATACTTTATTTGATTAGCCTACCACATATTGCACATGTTGAAAAATGTATTTTTGACTCGTGTTTGTATTCTTTTTTCCATGAATTCCAATTGAATCTCAAAGTTGATATTTATACTGATATTATAAAGGTATATTAGCTGTGAAATTTTCAGATTTCTATCTGGTCCCCCAACACAGATATTGCAGGCCACAAAACGGAAAAATTAAAAAAAAATTCATTTTTTACAGTAGTGTATTTTTTTAAGCGTAAGCTGCTCACCATTGATACTCTATAAAATGTAATTATACTATACAGTGTAATAGCATAAAAAATATCAAAGCTGAGAAATTTATCTTCCTTTGGAAAACTTGTGTTCGAACATTGAGTTTTTTTTTTAAATTTGTGCTGATAACTTTGAACAATTAATAAGGTATTAAAGAATACATTAAGGTAAGTGATAATGATGTTAATTTGTAACGCAGGCTGTGTTGAACTATATGCATCTTTTCTGAAAGACTTAAGACTATGGACTACTGAATACTTGTAAAAAATGTAGATGCTTGCAAATACGAATAAGACGCATTGCAGCCTGGAACAAATATGGCCAGCATTTCAAAATAACAAACAATAAATTTTTTTAGAAAAAATTGTGACTAGTAAACATTGGGGAATTCACCCTGCAAATATAAAATTTTTCTGAGATGGTCAAGCAACCAGTGCTAGACCACTTGGTATGGATTGACCCTACTACTAAAATTAATTCTAAGAGGCGCCTAAAGTATTTATTGTTGGCACACTTCTACTACATTAACAACACTTGCAATTGATGTGCGTATTACAAATAATAACAAATGACGATCTGATTTCTGCATCTGCAGAAATATGACCAGAGTAATTACTGTTGTAATCAGATCTCTACTTTTATGGTGCATTTAATGTATGTACACTTAATATGTTTGTGAGAAATTTAGATGTAACGTCTTAAATAAAAGTAAGTTTCAATTCTTTTTTAACCTATTCCATACCCATGAGAATCATATCACTTACGATCTGTGGAAGGACATTAGAAAATCTCTGATTCTTTTTCTTTAGAAAAAGTATGTACATGATGTATTCTTTATTATGACATGATCTGCATCCTTTAATATCTATCTACTAAAGATCCAAGGAACGAAAGTATAACTAGTGAAATGTCCTCTCGAAACGCTCAGCATATTGGGTGAAATGGTGTTGTCACGAGTTTTTCAATTCCCTTCCTGTGACAGAAATGAACTAACTGAACTGATGCAAATTGTGGACCACTAACTGAAACGAAGCTATTAATGGCTGTCAGATAGGTTCTATGATTGTTGTGGCTGTAGTGGATGCCGTACTGGCATCATATACACTGCTGTGAAAAACTTAAAGACGAAAGTAACATTGGGATGCTATGTCACTGACGAGTGACATATCTCGATGAAGTTTGGGCTATACATAGAAAGAACTGCCACAATATAGTAGAGACGGTAAATGTTATTTGTCGTATTTTACAGCTTCAGGGTTCTGGTAAGATCCGCTACGTAAAATATATGTTTATTGATTCCCTACCTTCCGACAATGACTCGTCAAGTCATCTGATGATTTAATTAAACACGTCATTTGATGACTTAATTAAACACCAATCCAATAATCCTGATGAAATTTATTGAAACATTGCTAAGAGGAGGTGTAAACCGACTAATTTTAAGGGTCCTGACTAGGGAGTGAAATGGCGCTGTGAGATGTAATAGCAAAGAATTTAACCAAAATTCACGTTTATTTTTTCATCAACGCTAACAAAAACACACACAGAAGTTAAAATACAGTTACTTGGGATGCTAGCGCATGCATCGAGACATGGCACGTTGTACAGTGCACCATCTGGACCGACACATGTGCGGCAAGACTGATAAATTACTGGATACGATTTATCAAGATCACACACACCACCTTCACACTGATCACTCACACAACGAAAGACAGAATTTAGAAAAAAGCTTCCTGAACCCACACGTAAGCTCACTGGGTCATGGCGCGACTGCCTTTAACGGTCAATTTTAGAGAACAGAGCCACATGTAAAATACCGTACTACTCCGTAATTTTGTAAATAAATTTACCAAACCAGTAGAAACCTACTCCTTCATTAAACTGAGGCTTCAATTCGAACACGAGAGGTGTTTACGTCGAACTGGAGTCTCATGGTGTACAAATAAACACACGTGATGCACCAGGGTACGGGCTACTAAGTCCGTGGAAATGAAATACAAATTGGACGGTAAATTAAATAAAATTTTGCACAAGCATTCCACAAAGCACACAACACATTCATACATAATACGCTAAACTAACTATCACGTGGTGGCACCACTACTCCGCGCCAAGTTACAGTTGCAAAAAACATCACCGAATAAACGGAATATTACTGAAATTAACACCGTTCCCTGACTGAATTAGTTGGTGCGGCATGATTATGAATGCCACGCACCTGAGTCACTACCGGGAAATCAAACAAAGCTCTCGCACATTTAAACTCAGCAGACAGAGATGCAACTCAGAGCATCCATACTCAGCGCGTCCTACGGAAGAGAAACCCTATTGTCTCTCCCGTCCAGGGTGCACACACGGTGACCACAAGAGCCCTGAGAGCGTAAGCAGTTTCTGCCCATACCAACCTCACAATGGGTGCTGACCAGTGGCCAGTAATGCCAACGTAGTAGTATTCGAAACTCTACACAATGGATGACTACACTGATCTCAACATTCATAGAACCATGTAGCGGTTCACATAAAGCCGTTACAAAGGTGACTGAAGGAAATACGGAGAGAGACGGGCAGAAGTAACATTTTTATTCAAAGGCAGTAATCACTCTGACGTCACCGATATTTACGGTGGTCTCCTATACATTACAACAGGTTGGACATAGTCCTTAATAGTGTACGTGATCATCACGGTTGGTAGCTCAGGCTCTAGAATGGGCTCCCATGGTGCCCGCTATGATCGTGAGGAGTTGCTGTGGTATGGCGTACCATTCCCCCAGCAGCGTGGTTCACAACTGCTGAATGATCACTGGAGCGTGTCGAAGTGCTGGAATACGCCTCCCCAACGCATCCCATACTTTAACAACAGAAACTGTCATGTTCGACAATGCTTCACTTATCCTCATATGACGACAGATAGAAACGCGTAATGCACCCTGGAGATATTGTCGAACGCAGTGTTATTGGTGGTCAGGGTCCTACGGTGTGGGGAGATATAACGCTGCATGGGGTCACAGTACAGTCGCCGGTCAGCGTAACTGTCACACCGTGTTTCTTCGCCACGTACATCTTTTCGGGCTGTTAGTCCGGCCCTGACTTAATTTTTATGTATGACAATACACGACTACATCGAACTTCGCACAGGAAGGAAGTCTTGGAACGTGGGAATATTTGGTGAATGTGCTGACCTGTACGTCCACTCGACTTAAATCCCATCGAGCGTGTATGGAGTGAGTTGGACAGAGACATGGCAGCGCGTCCACAAGGACCAACACCCGTCTAGCAGTTATCAGCCGAACTGGTGCAGCAACGCATCGCCCCATCACAAGAACTCCTTACTGAACCATGTGGCCTGCATGGGAGCACGTTGCAGAGGTATGCTGCCGTCCGTGGTCGCCACACACATTATCTAGTACCACGTACCTGTTTTTGTAACGTGCAAGGGAGCATCAGATATCTACAGTTCTCTTCGTCTCACAGCATTTTTCTTTCACTCGCCTTCTGTAATATGCAACAGCAGTTCTTTTTATGTATGGTCCAAGCTTCATCGAGCTATGTTATTTGTCAGTGAGACATCTTGAGGAAGTTAATTTTACAGGATACGAATACTTACAGTGTAATATTCGCGGAGTCGAAGAAACGGCATTTACACGTCAGTTTTTCAAATTACAAAAACAATTAATAATGTAATTTACTAACAATACGACGTAATAAACTGACTGAACAGCTAACATACTGTGAGTTGGTTTTGATGAATCAAAAACCTCTATATAATGATAAATCTATATAGCTGCATGTTGAGCACACTTCTCCAAAACTACTACCCGAATTTTCATGGGGTTTTTGCTGGTAATTTGAGTATAGTGTGAGGCATTGTACACGCGTTATTTCATCAAAACCAAATAACAGGAAAAAGATACAGCGATTTAAAATTTTATCTAAAGCCGTCCTATCTGTCTGTTTCTCTGTTTCAACACAGTACTCGCCAAAATTAACAAACGATTATTCACTGGGATTTTCACAGGTATCTTGAGGATATCTTATGGCACCGCATAGGCATCATACTATCAATATTGGGTAACGAAAAAAGACATTGTCATTTAAAGGTTTAAATAAAACGGACGTAGCTGCTTGCTGAAACACGCTAATCTCTTTCATGCTGCTTTGAAATATAACTTCAGAGTAGCTTTGGATACTGTATAGGCTTCATTTCGTCAACACCACAGCCATACTAATACACACATCAAAAAAAGGTTAGGATCACCTCGGTTCCCAGAACTCCTAAATATAGACAAAGACACAGTCCCTTTGACTGTTCAGAGATCTCACTAAACCCGCCCAAAGATGTAAACAACCATGCATGAGCAGCGCCTGTTAGACGGAGGGGGACCGCCAGCCGATCAGTTTTCGTGATTCGACAAGGAAGGAGGTGCACGGTTCGTGTTGTCTGTATTTCAACCATGCCTAGACAGTCAATAGACGGTTCGATCCCGTCCGCATTGTTAATTTATGCCAGGAAGGGCTCGCAACAAGGGAAGCACCCAGGCATCTCAGAGTGAACCAAAGCTTTGTTGTTCGGACATGGAGGAGATACAAAGAGACAGGAACTATGACATGCCTCGTTGAGGCCGCCCAAGGGCTACTACTGCAGTGGATGACCGCTACCTACGGACTACGGCTTGGAGGAACCCTGACAGCAACGCCACCGTGTTGAATAATGCTTTTAGTGCAGCCACAGGAGGTCGCGTTTCGACTCAAACTGTGCGCAGTAGGCTGCATAATGCGCAACTTCACTCCCAACGTCCAATCTTTGCAACCACGACACCATGTAGCGCAGTATAGATGGGCTCAACAACATGCCGAATGGGCCGCTCAGGATTGACATCATATTCTCTTCAGCGATAAGTGTCGCATTTGCCTTCAACAAGAGAATCGTCGGAGACGTGTTTGGAGGCAACCCGGTCAGGCTGAACGTCTTAGACACACTGTCCAGCGAGTGCAGCAAGGTGGAGGTTGCCTGATGTTTTGGGGTGAAAATATGTGAGGCCGACGTACGCCTCTGGTGGCCATGGAAGGCCCGTAACGGCTGTACGATACGTGAATGCCACCCTCCGACCGATAGTGCAACCATATCCGCATCATATTGGCAAGACATTCGTCTTCAAGTAGGATAATTCGCGCCTCCATCGTGGACTTCTTGTGAATGACTTCCTTCAGGATCACGACATGGCTCGACTAGAGTGGCCAGCATGTTCTCCAGACATGAACTCTATCGAAGATGCTTGGAATAGATTGAAAAGGGCTGTTTATGGACGACGTGATCCACCAACCACTCTGAGGGATCTACGCCGAATCGCCGTTGTGGAGTGGGACAATCTGGACCAACAGTGCCTTGATGAACTTGTGGATAGTATGCCACGATGAAAACAGGCATGCATCAAAGCAAGAGGACGTGCTACTGGATATTAGAGGTACTAGTGTGTACAGAAATCTGGAACACCAGCCATGAAGGCCTCGCTGTATGGTTGTACAACATTCAATATGTGGTTTTCATGAGCAAGGGTGAAAATGATGTTTATGTTGATCTCTATTCCAGTTTTCTGCACAGGTTCCGGAACTCTCGGAACCGAGATGATGCAAAACTTTTTTCAATGTGTGTATTACAAATGAGAAAGGAACTCTTTCTGTTACGTTTTTATACTGAACATATTTCGAAGAAATTTGATATGGAAGTAGCTTGAACGCTAAGGAAGATCATAGGCTGCTTCAGAAGCTGTGAAGTACGAGATTCTTATTGATTTGAAGAATATGACGTGGGTCAGTGAAAATTAATTACTCTTTGGAAAATCTATTTATTCTCTGAATTTGGTTCATATTTGTGGAAATGCTTTTACATGTGCTACGTGATACGGATCAAAGTAATTAAGACAATGTTCATACAACTTTGAGTGCGCTTAATCCATACTTTTACATTATTTGTTGTGTAATGTACACGTTGTATACTTTAGAGCTACTTCAGTAGCACGCTGCGTAGATGTGCACTGCTGCCAATGCCCCTCTGTAAGCACCGCTCTACAGAGACGCTGCGGATGCCGACGCATCGTGCAGCTTGGGAGGTGGGAGAGTGGGGCGTACGTCAGGAGCTGTGCTTACCCGAATACGCACAACGTTCGTCAGCTGATGTCATTGCACGAAAATTATCTTACTTACTCATCATAACTCATCATAACAAAACAAACGATACCTAACTGACCCACAAGTAGCATCTACTCGTAGCTACACTCATGCTCAGGAAAAGCAGGGCACCTTGAATGACTAGAGACAGAATATTCATGTTCGCAAGAAGTCTGCATACTTATGTTCTGTAAAAACGATCAGCATTCGAACTATGTCACCCCTGAAGTAAGACCTCGTGAGTTCAACTCTATTTCTAAACTGAAGGAAGCATTCGCATCAGAACTGCTACAAATTCTTTGGGCAGTAGACATCGCCCCTTTAACTGTCAACACAACTGGCACTGCTAAGAGTATCCTACGACTTCTACATCGCTGGGAACGGGTTATACACAATGCTGGTGACTATTTTGAAAGTCAGTAAGACTTTAAAACACGTATCTATTTTGTACGATCTGTAAATAAATTGTTGCCACTAGTAAAGTTCGAGCTCTCATACATAGCCAGACTGTCCAACACGCTCTGCTGCTCTTTTCAAACGAAGTAATCTCTCTGATGAACACTTCTCGTCTCAGACCCAGTCTTACAAAGAATATATCGATATTATAGAAACTGAGTACATGTATGAAATTTGCAACTTCATTCACATTTATAGTCGCCCCCTTTCTTGCGCCCTTTGACTCCTTCAAGTTGAGTCCGGTTTCTGTGAAATATGAAAAAAAACCTTTCTCCGCCTCTATTTTAGCTCTGCTGCAGGAACACTTCTGAGTTCAAACAATTCCGCTGCCCACCAAACTCCCCAGTTACGAACATTATTAAGCATATCTGGAATGTCTTGCAACGTACTGTTGAGAAAAGCTCTCCATCCCATCGTAATCTTGCCAAATTATGGACAATCCTGCAGGACTCATGGTATCAGTTCCCTCCAGCACTACTTCAGACATTATCCGAGTCCTTGCCACGTCGTGTTTCGGCACTTCTACGTCCTCGTGGGGGCCTTACACGCTATTAGGCTGGTGTACCAGTTTCTTTCACTCTTCAGTGTGTAACACAACCTCTGTCTTCTGTGTCCCAGAATTTATTACTTTTCTTTGTCTCTGCATAAAATAGTGCGATTCTGTTCGAATGACAAAATTTTTGGGAAAATTTTTAAATGCACTGAGGAAGGTAGAATGAAGCAGCTGGTAGCCCACTTTTAAGTCACAGTCTTTAAATAAACAGAAATATACACTAACTAAAAAAAGAATTACAACACCAAAAAAAAAAAAAAATGTAATCAAATTTCGGGAATCGATTTGTCTAGGCAATATATTTAAGTGACTAACATTGCAAGGTCACAATTCAGTGTAATTGAGGCATAAGTCATTGCAGATGTGAAATGCCGGTACATTAATAACAGATGTAAACGTCAGAATGTTAAATGCAAGCATGCAAACGTCCATTCCTTATGTTGAACATGTTCCTGATGTCAATTTGTTGGATGGAAACCTACCCCGTTGCACTTGGTCGGCCAATACAGAGACGGTTAATGCAGGTTGTGGATGACGCTGGAGTTTTCGTCCGATGATGTCCCATATGTGCTCGATTGAGACAGGTCTGATGATCGAGCAAGCCAAGGTAACATGGCGACACTCTATAGACCACGTTGGGTTGCAACAGCTATATTCTGGCGAGAGTTATCGCGTTGGGATGAATCCCCTTTAATGCTGTTTATGAATATCAGGAGAACAGTTAGAATCACCAGACTGATGTACAAATCTCTATTCAAGGAGTGTGGGATAACCATTGGAGTGCTCCTGCTGTCGTACGAAATTGCACTCACGACCACAATTCCAGGTGTAGCCCAGTGTGTCTAGCACGGAAACAGGTTGGTGGCAGCCCATCAACTGGCCTCCTAACCAACGGATTGCCATCACTGGCATCGAGGGAGAACCAGCTCTCATCAGAAAACGCAACAGGCCTCCATCCCGACCTCCAATCAGCTATCAATTGTCACCCCTGAAGTCGAAAATGGCTATAGTTTGGGGTCAATGGAATGCATGCTGCATTGCGTCTCCCTCGGAGTTCTTCTTGACGTAACTCGTTTGTCACAGTTGGTAGTGTCACTGTGGTGTCAATTACAGCTTAAATTACTGCTAAAGATGCAATACGTTGCGCCAGAGCCATACACCAGACAGAATAGTCTTCCCCTTCGGTACTGCCACCTGGCCATCTGGAGCCTGGACTTCTTGCTACTGTACAGTCTCGTGACCACAGCTGCCAGCAGTCACGTGCAGTGGCTACATTCCTACCAAGACTTTCTATAGTCTCGCAGGAGGAACATCCAGCTTCTTGTAGCCCTATAACATGACCTCATTCGTTCAAACTCAGTGAGGTGTTGATAATGGTGTCTTTGTTGTCTTAAAGGCACTCTTGGCTAACATCAATCTCAAAGGCAAATAGCGCTCATGGCTGCTAAAGCGTGTTTCTAAAGCAAACCTGATGTGTATTCTCTTGGTGACACTGGCTTTTCCAACATTGAATTCGTAATTTGTATACTTCGATAGCAGCGCTTTTCCGCTAGTTCCCGTCTTTTCTCACCTACAGCAATTCATTTAAATCATACGACAAGAAATTTATTTTTCAGTAATATTTAAATAGTTTATATATTTGCAATTGAAATAATGCCAATATAATTTGAAATTCCAAAAATTTGCCTTTGCTTTAGTACTACAACGTGGAGTTCCCAGATGATACTTTATTCTATAAACTACTTCTGTGTCTCACAAAAGATGTTACGTGCGTGTGTTACATGTGTAACTTCAAATCACTTCCAGTTCATAGATGTCTCAGTTCCTGGCTGGGTTTTGGTACTCCAAAAAATAGGTTTTCGATGTGGTTTTTGATAACAGATAAAGATTTTTGAAAACTGGGGGATGACTCTTCTAAACAATAGCATAGAGAATATATCTATAAAATACGAGCAATTAGCTGCGGTCACTTATTATTTTATTATCTTGAAAACAGATAAGGATATTAAGAAAATTGTTAGGGTTGTTCGAGATCAAAATCCTGAAATTCATCATAATAATTTGCTGTGCTCAGTCGTCTTGGAATCCTCGACTGGGATTCCGTCCGCTGGTGATGGCAAAAATGTTTCAAAAATACCTTCTTTTGTTCGGTTTTACGAGGAGCCGCACATGAACTTATTTGGCCTCTGTAAATCCTATGAAGCCCACCGGAGACGACATGAAAAGCAAAAAGAAAAAAATTTATTTGATTCAGTTGCCTAAGCAAGAGGAAGTGTTAAACACTCATTCCTGGTTCAAATGGCTCTGAGCACTATGGGACTTAACATCTATGGTCATCAGTCCCCTAGAACTTAGAACAACTAAAACCTAATTAACCTAAGGACATCACACAACACCCAGTCATCACGAGGCAGAGAAAATCCCTGACCCGTCCGAGAATCGAACCCGGGAACCCGGGCGCGGGAAGCGAGAACGCTAACGCACGACCACGAGCTGCGGACAGGACTCATTCCTCTCACTCTGTACTGTAGGATAGTTACACTATGACGATAAATGTGCTGGGTAATTCTAAATGGTCCCTCACCCGACGGCTGTCCAGAATACCTGAGCCTACCTATACTCCTGGAAATTGAAATAAGAACACCGTGAATTCATTGTCCCAGGAAGGGGAAACTTTATTGCTACATTCCGGGGGTCAGATACATCACATGATCACACTGACAGAACCACAGGCACACAGACACAGGCAACAGAGCATTCACAACGTCGGCACTAGTACAGTGTATATCCACCTTTCACAGCAATGCAGGCTGCTATTCTCCCATGGAGACGATCGTAGAGATGCTGGATGTAGTCCTGTGGAACGGCTTGCCATGCCATTTCCACCTGGCGCCTCAGTTGGACCAGCGCTCGTGCTGGACGTGCAGACCGCGTGAGGTAGTTGACTTACACCTTCTAGAGCACGTTGGGTGGCACGGGATACATGCGGACGTGCATTGTCCTGTTGGAACAGCAAGTTCCCTTGCCGGTCTAGGAATGGTAGAACGATGGGTTCGATGACGGTTTGGATGTACCGTGCACTATTCAGTGTCCCCTCGACGATCACCAGTGGTGTACGGCCAGTGTAGGAGATCGCTCCCCACACCATGATGCCAGGTGTTGGCCCTGTGTGCCTCGGTCGTATGCAGTCCTGATTGTGGCGCTCACCTGCACGGCGCCAAACACGCATACGACCATCATTGGCACCAAGGCAGAAGCGACTCTCATCGCTGAAGACGACACGTCTCCATTCGTCCCTCCATTCACGCCTGTCGCGACACCACTGGAGGCGGGCTGCACGATGTTGGGGCGTGAGCGGAAGACGGCCTAACGGTGTGCGGGACCGTAGCCCAGCTTCATGGAGACGGTTGCGAATGGTCCTCGCCGATACCCCAGGAGCAACAGTGTCCCTAATTTGCTGGGAAGTGGCGGTGCGGTCCCCTACGGCACTGCGTAGGATCCTACGGTCTTGGCGTGCATCCGTGCATCGCTGCGGTCCGGTCCCAGGTCGACGGGCACGTGCACCTTCCGCTGACCACTGGCGACAACATAGATGTACTGTGGAGACCTCACGCCCCACGTGTTGAGCAATTCGGCGGTACGTCCACCCGGCCTCCCGCATGCCCACTATACGGCCTCGCTCAAAGTCCGTCAACTGCACATACGGTTCACGTCCACGCTGTCGCGGCATGCTCCCAGTGTTAAAGACTGCGATGGAGCTCCGTATGCCACGGCAAACTGGCTGACACTGACGGCGGCGGTGCACAAATGCTGCGCAGCTAGCGCCATTCGACGGCCAACACCGCGGTTCCTGGTGTGTCCGCTGTGCCGTGCGTGTGATCATTGCTTGTACAGCCCTCTCGCAGTGTCCGGAGCAAGTATGGTGGGTCTGACACACCGGTGTCAATGTGTTCTTTTTTCCATTTCCAGGAGTGTATTTTATCACTAATAGAACCCGGGGTATGAGCACCGGAAAATCCAGTTTATATGGGCGGCGTTTTGAACCATATCAAGTAGGCGTGGTATCGGGTGCATACCGATTACCGACACGCCGGACAAGGATTCCTGTCCTAGATGCAACAGAAATTCAAAATTTATTTTGGAAGACCAAGTAACTTGACGGTTTTCTTCATCACAGTCATCAGTTCCACGTAAACGACGGCTTGAGTGTTCTAGCTGTAGTTCTTTTCATTGACGATAACAATCCGGTACTCCTTCGTGAAGCCATTCGAGAACTGCTGTATGAGCGTCTTCTTAGTTATAAAATCTGTTTCCGTCGAGCTGTTGTTTCAGAGTAACAGCATAGTGCCAAATCCGGGCTTAGCGCTCGAATTGGTGGCAGTATTACACTGCAAAACACAAGAGGCAAACGAGACTAGAATACGCCCACCAGATCATGGAAGATAAGTACTGTACAACCTATACCGCTCTCGGGAGGGATGCCGATGACATAAATACATGGAAAACTACTGCTAACAAACCTGACGGTTGAAGACCGTAGAAGGAGGAAGATTGTTGTGGACCTATTATCCGTGATGCAGGTGCGGTGTGTCTGCGTGGAACCCGGTACATTCTCCTGACAATGCACTACAAAAAAAAAAAAGTCTCTGATCACTATGGGACTTAACATCTATGGTCATCAGTCCTCTAGAACTTATAACTACTTAAACCTAAGTAACCTAAGGACAGCACAAAACAACCAGTAATCACGAGGCAGAGAATATCCCTGGCCCCGCCGGGAATCGAACCCGGGAACCCGGGCGTGGGAAGCGAGAACGCTACCGCACGACCACGAGCTGTGGACACAATGCATTATTCTTGCAAAATGGTCTTAGGGTGTAACGGCATAAGGAATATGTAACTTTATTATCGAGTGCTACATATAAGAAGCAGGGGTGGGACGTCACTTTTGCTACTTGCATCATAAAATGAAAATTAAACACTTATGCACTGAAGAGCCAAAGAAACCGGTACAGCTACCTAATAACGTGTAGGGCCGAGCAGAAGTGCCACAACACGACGTGGCCTGAACTGGACTGAAGTCTGTAGTAGTGCTGGAGTGAATTGACGCCATGAATCCGGCAGGGCTGTCCATAAATCTGTAAGAGGGGTAGGAGACCTCTTCTGAATAGCACGTTGTAAGACATCCCATGTATGCTCAATAATATTCATTTCTGGGGCCAGCGGAAGTGTTTAAACCCATAAGAGAGTTCCTGGAGTCACTCTGTAGCAATTGTGGACGTGTGGGGTGTCGCACTGTCCTGCTGGAATTGGCCTAGTCTGTCGGAATGCGCAAAGGACATGAATGGATGCAGATGACGAGACAGGATGCTTACGTACGTGTCACCTGTCAGAGTCGTGTCTAGACGTATCAAGGGGTCCCATGCCACTCCACCTGTACACGCCCCACACCATTACAGAGTCCCCTGCTGACATTCACGGTCCATGAATTCATAAGTTTGTCTCCATACTCGTACATGTCAATGGGTTCGATACAATTTGAAGCGAGAATCGTCCGACCAGGCAACATGTTTCCAGTCATCAACAGTCTAATGTCGGTGTTGACGGGCCCAGGCGGTAAAGCTTTGTGTCGTGCAGTGATCAAGGGTACACGAGAGGGCCTCCGGCTCCGAAAGCCCATATCGATGATGTTTCGCTAAATAAGTCGCACGCTATCACTTGCTGATGGCCCATCATTGAAATCTGCAGTAATTTGCGGAAGGATTGCACTGCTGCAATGTTGAACGATTTTCTTCAGTTGTCGCTAGTCCCTTTCTTGCAGGATCTTTTTCCGACCGCAGCGATGTCGGTGATTTGATGTTTTACCGACTTCCTGATATTCACGGTGCACTCGTGAATTGGTCGTACGGGAAAATTACTTCATCGCTACCTAGGAGAAGCTGTGTCCCTGCTTCATCCCTACCTAGGAGAAGCTGTGTCCCATCGCTCATGCAGAGACTATAACACCACGTCCATACTCACTTAAATCTTGACAATCTGAGCTGTGGCAGCTGTAACCGATCTAACAACAGTGCCAGACATTCTTTGCCGACCACTGTGCCGTATTCTGCCTATTCACATATCTCTGTATTTGAATACGCAAGCTTATACCAGTTTCCTTGGCCCTTCAGTGTACAATAATGTGAAGTGTCAGCACCAATAACTCTTGGACGTAAGAGGGGCGACGGTTCTGCTTAATGAATGAAATAAATTTCTGGAATCACTCTGCAGTCAAGTAGACCTGCTCGATTAGGGTAATACGCAGAACGCTAGCTCACAAGAAATGGAGAGAAACTGGACCTATATCTACATCTACATTTATACTCCGCAAGCCACCCAACGGTGTGCACGCAGTGGACTGAAGACGGGGGGATTGTACGCCAACTAGTCTGACTGTGGTTTTTGCTGTCTTTCGACGTTCTTTTGCCAAATAATGAGCTGGTCCCCAAATCTCACCTCAGAGAATTCTCTCCATAAACAATTAAAGTTGTTGAACCCACGGAACAAGCGGTGACAGACGGATGGTGCACACGACGTTCGTCTGTTTGGTTACCTTGGCATTACAGCGTCAGGAACGACATTTAGCCCCAAAAGTAGATAATAAAAAGTAAAAACTGCCACATGCGATGAAAAGCGGAAAATGTACTAGATGCGGCAAACGCTAGGAACAGAAAAGTCTGCAATCATTTTAGATACTGT
The DNA here is from genome assembly GCF_023864275.1 of Schistocerca cancellata. Taxonomy (NCBI): domain Eukaryota; kingdom Metazoa; phylum Arthropoda; class Insecta; order Orthoptera; family Acrididae; genus Schistocerca; species Schistocerca cancellata. The sequence continues at coordinate 58,680,538 of NC_064626.1, read as the reverse complement.
CTAGTTCGCTTGGACATGGTGTAATTGACACACACACTGAAAGTTCTTTTACAAGTTCTGCTTTTTCATCTGATGAATCCGGCAGCCAAAACAACGTAAAAAATAAATGTACTGGGTGAAATCTAATCCATTAAATAAATGTTGCCCCTTTCGTCCACTGTTCATGCTCTGAAACAAGGATGCACTATATTGTTCACACACGTCCGGAATTGCGGTTACATGTGAGAAAACGATCCGATAACTCTTGTTGCACTAACTGCACACCACACTGTTGTTACAGAGCTAGCAGAGTTTCCCGCTCAATCTGATGGCGAACCTCATGACTCTAATTTGAATTTTCCTACAGTTCAAGGTATAAATCATAACTACGAGGGCAGTTCAATAAGTTATGCAACACTTTTTTTCTGAAACAGGGGTTGTTTTATTCAGCATTGAAATACACCAGGTTATTCCCCAATCTTTCAGCTACACAACATTATTTTTCAACGTAATCTCCATTCAATGCTACGGCTTTACGCCACCTTGAAATGAGGGCCTGTATGCCTGCACAGTACCATTCCACTGGTCGATGTCGGAGCCAACGTCCTACTGCATCAATAACTTCTTCATCATCCGCGTAGTGCCTCCCACGGATTGCGTCCTTCATTGGGCCAAACATATGGAAATCCGACGGTGCGAGATCGGGGCTGTAGGGTGCATGAAGAAGAACAGTCCACTGAAGTTTTGTGAGCTCCTCTAGGCTGCGAAGACTTGTGTGAGGTCTTGCGTTGTCATGAAGAAGGAGAAGTTCGTTCAGATTTTTGTGCCTACGAACACGCTGAAGTCGTTTTTTCAATTTCTGAAGAGTAGCACAATACACTTCAGAGTTCATCGTTTGACCATGGGGAAGGACATCGAACAGAATAACCCCTTCAGCGTCCCAGAAGACTGTAACCATGACTTTACCGGCTGAGGGTATGGCTTTAAACTTTTTCTTGGTAGGTGAGTGGGTGTGGCGCCACTCCATTGATTGCCGTTTTGTTTCAGGTTCGAAGTGATGAACCCATGTTTCATCACCTGTAACAATCTCTGACAAGAAATTGTCACCCTCAGCCACATGACGAGCAAGCAATTCCGCACAGATGGTTCTCCTTTGCTCTTTATGGTGTTCGGTTAGACAACGAGGGACCCAGCGGGAACAAACCTTTGAATACCCCAACTGGTGAACAATTGTGACAGCACTACCAACAGAGATGTCAAGTTGAGCACTGAGTTGTTTGATCGTGATCCGTCGATCATCTCGAACGAATGTGTTCGCACGCTCCGCCATTGCAGGAGTCACAGCTGTGCACGGCCACCCCGCACGCGGGAGATCAGACAGTCTTGCTTGACCTTGCGGCGATGATGACACACGCTTTGCCCAACGACTCACAGCGCTTTTTTCCACTGCCAGATCACCGTAGACATTCTGAAAGCGCCTATGAATATCTGAGATGCCCTGGTTTTCCGCCAAAAGAAACTCGATCACTGCCCGTTGTTTGCATCGCACATCCGTTGCAGACCCCATTTTAACAGCTCCGTACAGCGCTGCCACCTGTCGGAAGTCAATGAATCTATACGAGACGAAGCGGGAATGTTTGAAAATATTCCACAAGAAATTTCCGGTTTTTTCAACCAAAATTGGCCGAGAAAAAAAATGTGTTGCATTACTTATTGAACTGCCCTCGTAAAAAGAATTGGCGATCAGTTCACACAATTTTAAGCAGACCGCAATAACAAAATTCTGTACTGACTTCTAGCAACAGTACACTCAGGTGACGAAAGTCATAGGGCACCTCCTAATATCGTGTCGGACACCACCTTTTTCACGGCTTGCACGGCGTAGTGCAGCATCTCGACGTGGTGTGGACTTAAAGAAGTCGTTGGGACCCTCCTGCAGAAATGTTGAGCCATGCCGCGTCTATAGCCGTCCATAGCTGCGTCAGTGTTGCCGGTGAAGGATTTTGCGTACGAACTGATATCTCGATTATCTCCCGTAAATGTTCGATGGGCTTCGTATCAGCCGCTCGCTGTGGCCGAGTGGTTCTAGGCGCTTCAGTCCGGAACTGCGCTGCTGCGGTCGCAGGTTCGAATCCTGCCTCGGGCATGGATGTGTGTGATGTCCTTAGGTTAGATAGCTTTAGGTAGTTCTAAGTCTAGGGGACTGATGACCTCAGATGTTAAGTCCCGTAATGCTTAGACCCATTTCAACCATTTGAGCCTCATGTCAGGCGATCTGGGCCACCAGATCATTCGCACGAACTGTCCAGAATGTTATTAGCACCAGTCGTGAATAATTCTGGCACGATGACTTGTCGCAGTGTCAACCACAAAAATTCCATCGTCTTTTGGGAACATGAGGTCAATGAATTTCGCAAATGGTCTCCAAGTAGCCGAACATAACAATTTGCCGCCAATGATCCATTCAGTTGGAGAGGAGGATCCAGTCCATTCCATGTCCACACATTTATGGAGCCATCACCAGCTTGCACAGAGCCTTGTTCACAACTTGGATCCATGGTTTCGTTGGGTCTGAGCGACACTCCAACTCCACCATCAGCTCTCACCAATTGAAATCGGGACTCATCTGACCAGGTCACGGTTGTCAAGCCGTCTAGGGCCCAGACGATAGGGTCACTAGCCCAGGAGAGGCGCTACAGCCGATGTCGTGCTCTTAGCAAATGCACTCCTGTCCGTCGTCTGCTGCCATAGCCTGTTAACGCTAAATTTCGCTGCACTGTCCTATCGAATGTGATGTGAAAATAATTCCAATCCCAAAGAAAGCAGGTGTTGATAGATGTGAAAATTATCGAACTATCAGTTTAATAAGTTACAGCTGCAAATTACAAACACGAATTCTTTACAGACGAATGGAAAAACTAGTAGAAGCCGACCTCGGGGAAGATCAGTTTGGATTCCGTAGAAACACTGGAACACGTGAGGCAATACTGACCTTACGACTTATCTTAGAAGAAAGATTAAGGAAAGGCAAACCTACGTTTCTAGCATTTGTACACTTAGAGAAAGCTTTTGACAATGTTGACTGGAATACTCTCTTTCAAATTCTAATGGTGGCAGAGGTAAAATACAGGGAGCGAAAGGCTATTTACAATTTGTACAGAAACCAGATGGCAGTTATACGAGTCGAGGGACATGAAAGGGAAGCAGTGGTTGGGAAGGGAGTAAGAAGGGTTTTAGCCTCTCCCCGATGTTATTCAATCTGTATATTGAGCAAGCAGTAAAGGAAACAAAGGAAAAATTGGGAGTAGGTATTAAAATCCATGGAGAAGAAATAAAAACTTTGAGGTTCGCCGATGACATTGTAATTCTGTCAGAGACAGCAAAGGACTTGGAAGAGCAGTTGAATGGAATGGACAGTGTCTTGAAAGGAGGATATAAGATGAACTTCAACAAAATCAGAAAGAGGATAATGGAATGCAATCGAATTAAGTCGGGTGATGCTGAGGGAATTACATTAGGTAATGAGACACTTAAAGTAGTAAAGGAGGTTTGCTATTTGGGGAGCAAAATAACTGATGATGATCGAAGTAGAGAGGATATAAAATGTAGACTGGCAATCGCAAGGAAAGCGTTTCTGAAGAAGAGAAATTTGTTAACATCGAGTATAGATTTAAGTGTCAGGAAGTCATTTCTGAAAGTATTTGTATGGAAGTGAAACATGGACGATAAATAGTTCGGACAAGAAGAGAATAGAAGCTTTCGAAATTTGGTGCTACAGAAGAATGCTGAAGATTAGATGGGTAGATCACATAACAAGTTTGTGACACAACTTGACCAGAAGAAGGGATCGGTTGGTAGGACATGTTCTGAGGCATCAAGAGATCTCCAATTTAGTGTTGGAGGGCAGCGTGGAGGGAGACCAAGAGATGAATACACTAAGCAGATTCTGAAGGATGTGGGTTGCAGTAGGTACTGCGAGGTGAAGAAGCTTGCACTGGGTAGAGTAGCATGGAGAGGTGCATCAAACCAGTTTCAGGACTGAAGACCACAACAACAACAACAAAATCCTATCGAGTACGTTCGTCGTACATCCCACATTGATTTCAGCTGTTATTTCACGCAGAATCGCTTGTCTGTTGGCCATGAAAACTCTACACAAACGCCGCTGCTCTCGGTCGTTAAGTGAACGCCGTAGGACGCAGCTTTATCGATGGCGAGAGATAACGTCTGCAGTCATGTATTCTATGTTTATTGTTGCCACTGTGTATTTCGGAATATTGAATTCCCTAACGATTTCCGAAATGGAGTGTTCCATGAGTCCAACTCCAGTTCAACGTCTGTTAACTCCACTGGTGCGGCTATAGTGACGTCGGAAACCTTTTAACATGAATCACCTATGTACAAATGACAAATTGGCCACTGAACTGCCTTTTATACCTTGCGTACGCGATACTATCGCCGTCTGTACATTTGCCAACCCCCTAACCCATGCTTTTGTCACCTCAGTGTATCTGAACTGATTATTCCTTAAACTAACCTTGAGTTTAAAGATTTGAGTTTGAGTGTGTGTACAGTTCAGTATTGTGATGCTATTGAAACTCTATCAGCCGGCCGCTGTGCCCGAGCGTTTCTAGGCGCTTCAGTTTGGAACCGCGCCGCCGCTATGTTCGCAGGTTCGAATCCCACCTCGGGCATGGATGTGAGTGATGTCCTTAGGTTAGTTAGGTTTAAATAGTTCTAAGTTCTAGGGGACTGATGACCTCAGATGTTAAGCCCAATAGTGCTCAGAGCCATTTGAACCATTTGAAACACTAGTGCGAGTTCCTAAACGAAGGTACGGTGTTGTCGGACTTGTTTCCAAAACCCACGTAGCTTGTCTAGTCGTGCTAAGGCCAACAGGCCGCGGAACGCACCAGAACGCCTCCTGAAACACTGTAGACAGCGCATGCGCTGTACATCTGACACTTTCTATCTACCTAGATACTGATCCCGCAGTGGGACATGTGTCGCATATTCTGCGGGTGCTTCGGTTGCGTCAGAGCCCAACATTTGCGATGTAGGTTCCCATCAACGATTCCACGGATCGTTTTATTATTTCCTGTTTACAATCCCTTAGTAACTCTCGAAGACACCATCATATTCCGTATTTTCCATTGCATCTGCAAGTAAATCCCGTTTGTATGGTATGAGAGCTGGTTAAGAACCCACATACTGATACTTTTCAATATTAAGTAATTACAGGGGATTGACAACAATATGGAAGTGACACAAGCACAACACGTTACTTCTCTTAATACAATGTAGGAAAACCGTTGGCCTTCGAACAGCTTCAAGTCGTCTATGATTGGGTAAATACAGGTCCTGTATGGTTGTCAAGCTACTCGCATACTACTCCTTAAAGCAAAGTAGTGGCAAGGCCAGGTAACGATGATGCAGGTAAAGCGATTACACATACTTTTCGGCAAAGTATACCGCAAAAACTAATTAATATGTAGATCTGGTAATCTGGTCAGGATGGATGCGACATTTAACCCTCGTACTCACTAAACCAGTCCTGGACGCTGCGAGCTTTATGAAAGTGACACTGTCGTCCTGAAACAGAGCCTCAGCACCGGCGAACTAAAACTGTATAATGGGATGGATCTGATCACCAGAAATGGTCACATAGTCCTTGGCAGTAGCGCGATACTGCAGCGTAACTTTGGCGCCCGCCGAGTACCACAATATGGCTGCCCAGACCATGAACGAATCGCCACCACGTGTAACATTGGGACGTAAACTCAGCCAGAAGTTGGGAAAAATGTTAATCAATGCCCATCTGGCCAAATGACTCTTTTTATTGCCTCGCAGACCAGGTTTTACGATTTCAACAACACGCTGTTCTTTCTACGGGCATTTCCATCAATGATGAGCGCTTTTGGAATTCCAGCTCGGGCGCGATTCCCTCCTTGTGGAGGACTTGGTGCTGACAGGGTTCGCGAGTGCGAAGTTTAATTCCAAAGTGTCTTTTGCAGCTGCTGTCCTCTTATTTTCCGTTACAGTTCTCTTCAATCGCCGTCTGTCACGATCACTCAACACACAACTTCTTCCCCGTTGTGACTTAGTGGTTGATGATTTTCTGCTTTCCCTGTATTCGATATAAATCTTCCATACGATGCGTCTTGAAACATCAAACACTTGGGCTACCTTTATAACGGAATCTCTCACCGTACGATCACCGACCATTTGCAACGTCCGACATGACAGTCTCACAACACAGAATGCTGTTCCCACCAAGACTGACAGCTGCAACATAGTGAGATGTCGCACAGGCGCCTTTCTTGGTCAACAGCGCCTCCTGAACGCTTGGCTAGCATCTGCATTTGTATTCAAGCATGCATTTCTCGCAGTGTTTCAATATTTTTTTGCAGCCCCTGAATCAGTTTACAAATTCATGGTTTCAAAATATCGACGCCAATCATTTACAGAAGAACGCAAGAGCTGTTGGGGTTCGATCTCGGGGAGACCAATTTGGATTCCGGAAAATGTAGGAATACACAAGGCAATACTAACCTCAAGAAATATGTTCAAGACAGGGAAAGAAACGTCTGCAGTGTCTGTAGACACAGATAAAGCTTCTAACACTGTTCAACTCCTGAAGGTGGCAGGGTCAAAATAGACAGAAGGAAAGGCTTTTCACAACACGAACAGAAATCTGACTGCAGTAATAACGGTCGAAGGTCGTTAAAGGGAACCTGTCGCTGACAACGATGTGAGAGAGAGTTATTCACTCTGTGCATCGCCAGGGCAGTACAGCAAGGTAAGGAGGAAATCTGGAAAGGAATTAATGGTCACTCAGAAGAAATAAAAGGTTTGAGGTAGCCTGATGTGATAGTAATTGTCAGAATGACTGAAGAGATTTGGAAGACTAGTTGAGCGGAACGGACAGTGTCTTGAAATGCAGTTAAGAGATGAGCATTAACAAACATAAAGCAAGGGTAATGGAATACAGAAGAAGTAAATCAACTGGTACTGACAACATTGTATTAAGAATGAGATATGAGAAGTAGAAGATGAATTTTGCTACTAGGGCAGTAACAGTGCTGCGTTTGGCCAAAGTAGACGGGATTTAGAATGGAGTCTGAGTATGGCAACAGAAAAACACTTCAGCAAAAAGCGAAATTTTTTTACTAAGATAAATTTAATTCTTGAAATGTCTTTTCGAAAAATATTTTTTGGCGTGTAATATTGTAACAGAAGGTTATGTAATATACCGCTATAGCACAATCCTGAATACTGGATGGGTAATTAATGAGGACGTACAAAATCGAACGGGGTAGGAAAGAAATTTATGGCACAGTTGCTTGATAGGGCATAAACTGGGGAATCAAGGAATAATGTATGTGGTAATGGAAGGATGTTTGCGAATCAAAAACAGTAGAGGGAGGCCGAGGCATAAATGCAGCAACCAGTCTCGAATGGATGTAAGCTATTGTAATTATGCACCAGAGAGACTAAAGTGTAGCTCTGTGTCATGCTGTGGTTCGGTATGCACACCAAAACCAAAAATTTGTACGTGATGTGATCATCAAATATTCGTAAATTAGTCTACATCTGACAGGGTTTGGAACAAGAATCAAGAACAAATGGCTCTGAGCACTATGGGACTTAACTTCTGAGGTCATCAGTCCCCTAGAACTTAGAACTACTTAAACCTAACTAGCCTAAGGACATCACACACATCCATGCACGAGGCAGGATCCGAACCTGCGATCGTAGCGGTCGCGTGGTTCCAGACTGTAGCTCCGAGAACCGCTCGGCCACCCCGGCCGGCAATCAAGAACAATTTTTCGTTATATTTAATTGGGCTGTGTTGTCATATCCCACTATAACTATCCACGTGACTGAAAGCGACTATCTACAATGAAATGTTTGTGAGCGTAAATCTCGGAAAGTAGGGTGCTACACGTCGTCCGACATTTGGAGGTGCTGAAAGCTGAGAGTTCTCACGCAGGCGACGGTAAGGATGTCGGACCTCTTTCCGCGGTTGTGCCGCTGAGCGACGCTCCGTGCTGTTAAGGATCTCGTTAGACGAAACTCCCAACTACTGCCAGGCCTCACGCAAGCTCGCTGGTTCCACGAACGTTTTCGGGAATGCTAGACGCACATGACTTCTTCACCGTAGCAGGCTGAAGGCATGTAGTCCTCGAGCTTTTTTCATTGCCTTTGGTAAGTGAGAATGTAATGACGTTCGCGGCAGTTTCTGGAACACTGATGCATTTTAAGAGATCCATTTGGATATAATTTTCTGTCAGCAACTTGCAGACTGATTTCTTTCTATCCCATGATCAAAGTAGGTAAAAAATTGTGTACCTGTTTACATATTTATGTAGTCTGTAGACACAAACAATTCAAAATTAAAATATCTACCCTTACACGAAACTGTCAGCCACATTTTTACCTACACAAAAGAACAGGTCATTTTAACGTAAACGGCACAAAGAAAATCTGTATTCGTGTCAAAGAGAATGGACACCATTTTTACCAATCGTAGCATCCGCTGTCGATGTGGAGAAGGGTAATTTAAGTGTAGCAGTCAATAGTTTTTAACATCTGTAACAACTCTTAACAAGTAATTGGCGTTTCAGTGCTTGAAGTTCTGTATGTGAGTAAGGAAGTTACAGAAATTTAAATATTAATATCGAGAAAAGAATTACGAACTAAACTCTTTGCGATATATATCCTTGTACGCCTTTTCGTATGCTTTCACATAGCACATGTGCTTCGTTTTCACTATTTGTGACATATTCAAATAAGCTGAGTGAGGTGTCTTTAGCAGTGGTCAAATCGTATCAAATACAATAATTCACTCTGGGAGGGAATCATCCACTATATTGTATCTGACAACATATGCATGTTGCAATGCAGTACGTGTTTATGTGAACCGCATGCCCTCGTCCTACAAGCAGACATGCGGTCCACTTGGAAAGGGAAGTTTCTTCTTATGCTTATAGCGAAGTCGGTATCTACACCGCTTCAATTACCATGCCTGTGACATTTGTAAATTAACAATTCATTTAGTTTAACTTCATCTCCGGTTTTTACACAGGTACATTCGTAAATCTGGTGCTGACTGAAGGTGTTCTCCCGGATGAGCTACATAGAGACATTTAATTTACAACTTTTTCAAAAAGGAGTTCATTGTTTATGCTGTCTTCAGTCCAGAGACTTGTTTGATGAAGCTCTCCATTCTATTCTACCCTGTGCAAACCTCCTCATCTCCAGAAAACTACTGGAACCCCCATCCTTCTGAATCTGCTTAGTGTATTCTTCTCTTCGTCTCCCTCTACGATTTTTACCCTCCACACTAACCTCCATTACTAAATTGGTGATGCTTTGATCGCTCAGAGCGTATCCTACCAACCAATACCTTCTTCTAGTCAAGTGGTGCCACAAATTCCTCTTCTCCCTAGTCCTACTCAGTACATTCTCATTAGTTACACGATCTACCCATCTAATCTTCAGGATCCTACTTTAGCACCACATTTCGAAATATTCTACTCTGTTTTTCTCTAAACTATTTATCGTCCACATTTCACATCCATACATGGCTGCACTCTATACCAATACTTTCAGACAAGACTTCCTGACATTTAAATCTATGCTCGATATTAACAAATTTCTCTCCTTCAGGAACGCTTTCCTTCCCATTGCCACTCTAAAATTTATATCCGCTCTTCTTCGACCATTGTTAGCTATTTGGCTGCCTACATAACAAAATTCATCTACCACATTAGGTGTCTCGCTCCCTGTTCTAATTCCCTCAACATCGCTTGATTTAATTCAGCTACATTCCGTTATCGTCGTATAGCTTTTTGTTGATGTTCATCTTATATCCTCCTTTCAAGACACTGTCCATTCCGTTCAACTGCACTTCAGGGTCCTTTGCTGTCTCTGAAAGAATTAAAATTCCATCAGCAAACTTCAAAGTTTTTATTTCTTCTCCATGTATTTTAATTCCTACTCAAAATTATTCTTTTGTTTCCCTTACTGCTTGCTCAAAATACACACTGAATAACATCGGGTTTAGGCTACAACACTGTCTCACTCCCTTCCCAACCGCTGCTACACTTTCGTTCCCCTCAACTCTTATAACTGCTATCTGGTTTATCTACAAATTGTAAATTGTTTTTCATTTTCTGTATTTGACACTACCACCTTCAATCCTAAGACAGGTCTTAGGGTCAGTATCGCCTCACGTGTTCCAGCACATCTACGGAATCCAAACTGATCTTCCCCAAGGTCGGCTTCTACCAGTTTTTCCATTCGTTTGTAAATAATTCATGTTAGTATTTTGCAGCTGTGACTTATTATGATAATAGCTCGCTAATTTTCACACCTGCAACACCTTCTTGCTTTTGGATTGGAAATATTATATTCTTCTTGAAGTCTGAGAGTATTTCGCCTGTCTTATACATCTTGCTCAGTATATTGCAGATTTTGTCAGGGTTGGCACTCCCAAGGCTAAGGGTATTTTTAATGCAATGTTATCTACTTCCAGGGCCTCTTTTTGACTTAGGTCTTTCAGTGCTCTGTCAGATTCTTCACGCAGTATCATATCTCCCACTTCATCATCATCTAGTTCCTCTTACACTTTCATAATATCGTCCTCAAGTGCATCGCCCTTGTAAATACCCTCTATATATTCCTTTCACCTTTCTGGTATTCCTTCTTTGCTTAGAATTGGTTTTTCCGTCTGAGTTCTTGATATTCATACAAGCAGCTTCCCTTCCACCAAAGGTCCCTTTAATTTTCCGGTAGGCAGTATCTATCTTACCCCTAGAGGTATATGCTTCTACAGCCTAACATTTGCCCACTAGCCATCCATGCTTATCCATATGGCATTTCCTGTCGATCACATTTTTGAGACGTTGGTATTCTTTTTAGTCTGCTTCATTTACTGCTTTTTTATATTTTCTCCTGTTATCAACTGAATTCAACATTTCTTCTGTTTCCCAAGGATTTCTACTGCCCTCATCTTATTAACTACTTCATCTCCTGCTGCCTTCACTATTTCATCTCTCAAAGATACCCATTCTTCTGCTACTGTATTTCTTTCTCCCGTTCTTTTCAATCATTTCCTACTGCTGTCTCTAAAAACTCTATACAACATCTGGTTCTTTCAGTTTATCTGGGCCCCATCCACTTAAATTCCCAGCTTTTTGCATTTTCTTCAGTTTTAATCCCACAGTCCATTACCTATAGATTGTGGCCAGAGTCCACAACTGCCCTGGAAATGTCTTACGATTTAAAATCTCTTTCCTTAATATCTGTCTTACCATTACATAATCTATCTGAAAGCTTCCAAAGTCTCCAGGTCTCTTCCACGTATACAACCTTCTTTCATGATTCTTAAATCAAGTGGTAGCTATGACTAAGTTATGCTCTGTGCACAATTCTACCAAGCAGCTTCCTCTTTTAATCCTTACCCCCATTCCATATTCATCTATAACTTTTCCTTCTCTTCTTTTTCCTACTATCGAATTCCAGTCCTCAATGGCTACTAAATTGTCATCTCCCATGACCATCTGGATAATTTGTTTTACCTCATCACACATTTCTTCGATATCTTCATCATTTGCTGATCTATGTGGCGTATAAACTTGTACTACTGTGGTGAGTGAGGGCTTCATGTCTACCTTGGCTACAATAATGGTTTCACGGTGCTGTTTATTGTAGCTTATTCGCGTATCTATTTTTTTATTCGTTACTAAATCTACTCCTGCGTTACACCCATTTGATTTTGTATTTATAGCTCTGTATTCGGCTGACCAGAAGTCTTGTTCGTCCTGCCACCGAACTTTACTAATTACCAATACATCTGAGTTTAACATATCTATTCCCTTTTTAAATTTTTGTAACCAACCTACCCGTTTAAGGGATCTGACATTCTACGCTCCCATCCATAGAATGCCATTTTTGTTTCTTCTGATAACAACGTCCTCCTGAGTAGTCCCGCCTGGAGATCCGAATGCTGGACTATTTTACCCCCGGAATATTTTTCCCAAGAGGACGCCATCATCATTTAACCATTCAGTAAAGCTGCATGCCCTCGGGAAAAATTACTCCTATAGTTTCCCCTTGCTTTCAGCCGTTCCCAGTACACGCAAGCCTCCCCACCAACGGCAAGGGCCACGGTTAATGGGGAAGGGGGGAGGGGGGACTTTAAAACTTCGAAAATTCATATAAATTAATTCATAGTACATAGAGGTCATTGTAGTTTCAATTTGTAGGGAAATACATCAAGTTTTGACTCGCGCAGTTCGTTAGTGCCGAATGGCACCGTAACGAGCGTTAGCGGCAATTGTGTTAAAGATGGCTGCCTTCACTCGACCCGAACATGCTATCTGTTTTGGTTTGAAGAATCGAAGTCGGTGACAGCAGTTCAGCGTCATTTTCGAACAAAGTACGCTAAAGATCCTCCTAGTAGAGCTACAGTTTATGAGTGGCATACATATTTTGTAGACACTGGATATTTGGTACTTTCTCTGTGAGAGTACTATTAAAGGGATGGTGCAACTGGTTATGTTTCAACAATTTTTCACATCGCAGATCGGTGTGGATGACAAAGAACTAAATGTTTACTTCATGCAAGATGGTGCACACCTCCAGTACCTGGCTGACGTCCCGGATTTTCTCACTGAGCGCTTTCCAGATCAATGGATTGGCGGTATTGCGCCAGTTGCATGGCTCACACGTTCATCAGATGTGGCACCTCTCGATTCCTTCTATGGGGATTCATCAAGGATAACTTGTTTGTACTTCTTGTGCCGGCTTCTCTATGTGCACTTACAGCAATAATTTACGACGCCACTGAGAAAGTTACAACTAAGTGCTACAGAGAGTTTGGGAAGAAATTGTCTTCCATGGGATGTATGCAGGATAACCAACGGAAGCCACATACAACATCTTTAGTTTAAGGTAATAAAACTTAATGTTTTTCCCTACGAAATAATACTAAACCCAGATTTATATCTTCTTTCAATATATTGATATGAATTTTTAAAGTTCTAAAGTCCTTTCTGAAACACTCTGTAGAATTTCACACACAAGGACTCTTATCGCATTGTTTCAGTTGAGGATTTATGGATGTGTTTCCTCTGGAATACTAGCAGATGCTGCTAATTATTGTTATTTTTACTAAAATTTACACTGTGTATACCGTCGGTCTATACCGTTACTGCCAAGAGGGCTATCTGGCTGGTTCGATACTCAGTCCAAAACTGGTATACATGGTGTTACATGTTAGGAATGTTGATGTGTATAAAACTATGGGAATCTGATACATCGACATTTAAAAAAATAGCTGTATCGACCCTCGATATATCAAAAAAGCTGATCATATATTGAAATATCGACGGAAAAATTGCCGACGTACAAGACTATAAAAATATTGGCTGCACATTGTAAATATACTGTCAGTTTTAAAGTTATATATTTACGTGTTGATTTATTATTAGATATTCAGTACATCAACAAGCTAGGAGTCCGCTCACCTCCCCTTAGAGCAACAACTGAGAGCAAAGCGATGCACTTTGAGGCTTTAGGACGACCACTTTGCTAACAATGCTAACTACATGTAATGCCAAATGAGAGGTGTCCCATGGGTCCGTCGTTTGATGTCGTCACGTATCGGATTTCTCCGCGACACTTCCCTGTTGTTTCATTTGTGCCAACGCCAGCGGTGTAGTAGCTGTAGTGTCAAAATAGGGTGGTGACGCTAATCGTTTCGCCGGTCGATGTGGCCGAGAGGTTCTAGGCACTTCAGTCCGAAACCAGGCGGCTGATGTGGTCACAGGTTCGAATCCTGCCTCAGGCATCAATGGGTGTGATGTCCTTCGGTTAGTTGGGTTTAAGTAGTTCTAAGCTGTAGGGGACTGATGACCTCAGATGTTAAGTCCCATAGTGCTCAGAGCCATTTTTTCTAAACGTTTGATTTCCTGTTGGTAGCGCCGGGCGGAAGCCTGAACTTTTCCAGCGCGGACCGCTGCGGGACGTGCAGGAAGAAAGTCAGTGACGTTTTGGAAGCTGAAAGGTGCCGGACAGGTGTGTGGAGCCAAGCGAACTCCATTGTCGTGGCCGGCTGCACTAGACTTCAGGGTTGAGGAACCGTGGCGCGAACAGCCCAATCTAGGTGGTCTCACAAATGCTCGACTGGTTTTATATCGGGGGAGTGTGGTGGCAAGGGAAGTGTGGTAAACTCGTCCTCGTGTTCTTCAGACCATGCACGTACACTGAAAGCCGTATAATACGTTGCACTGTTAATGGTAGATATTGTAGTTACGTGGAAGAAACAAACTGAATTTGGGGCTTGACAAGGAGCGCAAGGATAGAGGCATACATGTTGATGAATGCCGGCCGGAGAGGCCGAGCTGTTCTAGGCGCTACAGTTTGCAACCGTGTGACAGTTACGGTAGTAGGTTCGAATCCTGCCTCGGGCATGGATGTGTGTGATGTCCGTAGGTTACTTAGGTTTAAGTAGTTCTATGTTCTAGGCGACTGATGACCTCAGAAGTTAAGTCCCATAGTGCTCAGAGCCATTTGAACCCTTTTTTTTTGTTGTTGTATCCCAATCGATTTTGCTTAACCACAGTCAATTCCAGCGACACGGCTGGTAGGTGACATGTGGAAACATGCCTTGTGTTCGAGGTTATATTCAGCAGTGCGCTACGGACAGAGACAGAGAGGAGAAGTTGGCGAACGAGGAGCGAGGTATTGCGGGAGACTGTGGTGACGGTAGTGCCTCTTTGGCAGAGTAAGAACCACGTACTGTCACCAAGCGTGCAAGATGAGACGCCTTGTGTTGGTGAGATGGAGGACGGGGACGTCCTTTGACTTACGGGAGCTCTGTAGCAGCTTTTAGCTAAAGTTAATACGCTACGCTGGAACAATGTACTCTGAGGTACTGTGCTGGGGTTGTGACTTATTATAAGTATTGTACAGTTCCTTCACTGCAACTGTTGTATTTTGAATTTCTGTCCTTCTGGACTACACAAGGTTCTCATTGATAGTGTTGATCTCACCTTACGGTTGGTTCAAGTGGTCAAGGGTACATTTCTTCCCTAACTTTTGAAATACAGGAAGAAGCTGATTTGGCAGCGTCGACATACGTAGCCCCCAAGTTTAAGTTTGTAAAAACATTTATAAGACTGTTCTGGTCCCCTGTGTTGTTGTCCATTGGCAACATTGAAGCTGATAATATTTGCACTTGAGGATGTGGATGTCATTTGAGTTAAATAAATTCACTTCTCTGTTTGTTGTAGGAGCATGATAATACTCTGTACATTGGTTGCCGTGCTAGTACGTAATGGTTTGTAATAGCAAGTGGCCACTCTGTACATTGGTTGCCGTGCTAGTACGTAATTGTTTGTAATAGCAAGTGGCCAGAGACAGGTTTGACCAATCCTGTCCATGCAAAGGAATGGTACATTTTCTGACTGCAGTTCCGGAATGGTGGTACCCAAATTTCCCAGGATTAAAACTTGTACAAAGATGTATTTGCGGTGTAAAATCGCGAATGAGATGTGCACCCATGTTGATACCAGATAGGAGTATGGGAATAGCTACTATGGGCGCTATGATAATAGTAAAATAGTCACAAGAATTTTTGTGATCATTCGTCTTAATGACGCGTTTCGAAAATGTCGTTATCAGATTTCATTAGAGGAACAGACACCATACAATGTACTGGGTCAACTTAAGTGTACCATATTGAATAGTAACTCCTTGCTATTCCATAGGGTACACTTAAGTTCACTCAGTACAGTGTATGGTGTCTGTTTCCATAACTGAATCTAATTGTGATATTTCCGGAGCACGTCACTAAAAAGAGTGATCACAAAAATGCCTACGGCTTGCAAGTCCATCTTCAGTCTAACTATCGTCGACAATGAAATCACAATATCTGTAAGAACATTGGAAAGGTTGTTAGGCAACTAGAGTGACGCCACTAACATATAGTAAATGTCATCTTTAACATTATGGTGGTAATGCAATTTAGAAGTTAAATGTTGGACGGTACATAGCCCAAATATAAAGGAAGCCAAATAGGTAGAAACAAACACTAAATTCAAAAAACGATGATATACAACAACTTACATTGAATTAACTATCCTAATAATATAAAATAAGAACTTTACAGGAATATTAAGAATAGAGTATGATAGAGGAGCAGAGTAAAAGATGGGATTGGAAATTCCAACACTAGATTTTATGGAATACATATGCTGTCAAAATAAGGTAAGTACACAGTGAGACTAAAAAAAAAAAAAAAAAAAAGACGTACCATGAAAGAACTATCCGAATCTCACAGAAAGCTGTAGATGTGATGTACATGTACAGACAAACAAATGATTACGATTTTAGAAAAACTGGATGATTTATTCAAAGGAAAGACTTTAACAAAAATCTACAAGTTAATAACGCATTGGTCCAACGCTGACCCTTATACAAACAGTTATTCGGCTTGGCATTTATTGACAGAGTTGTTGAATATCCGCGTGAGATGTACGATTCCAAATTCTGTACAACTGGCTCGTTACATTGTAAAAATCCCGAGATAGTTGGAGAGCCTTGCCCATAATGTTCCGATTGTTCTCAATTGGGAAGAGATCCGGCAACCTTATTGGCCAAGGAAGGGTTTGGCAAGCACGAAGCAAGCTTTAGAGACCCTATCGGTGTCTTGGTGGGCATTATCTTCCTAAAATGTAAGCCCAGGATGGCTTACCATGAAGGGAAACAAAACGGGGCGTAGAATATCGTCGACGTACCGGTGTGATGTAAGGTTACCTCGGATGACAACCAAACGGGTCCTGTATGGCGCCATCACTTCTGGTGCTGTATCGGCCGTTACATGGTCGGCCGCTCATCAAATATCCGCGCCACTATTTACGCCGCCGCGTTTCCCACAGCCGCCACAACGGCACGAGGGCGCTGCCACAACGACGACGTCTCTGCCAATGAGATGAAAGCATCCCCTCTCCGGAGCTCCAGCGCTGGGTGTATTTAAGTTCGAACATTTATGCAGTTTGGGAACAGACGCTACTAGAAGTTTTGATTCGCCCCGAGTATTTCATTTCCTCGGTACCGCTTATATTTAGGAGGCATTCCCACCGCCACCCCCCATATATATATATATATATATATATATATATATATATATATATCGGGGCGGTTAATAGACCCGCAACCGAGCGCCTCCCCAGGTGGCGGATAGGGGGATGCCTCCTAGATACAGGTGGTACCGAGGAAATGAAATACTCGGGGCGGACCAAAACTACTAGTAGCGTCTGTTCCCACAGTGGGCGGCTACAAAAGGCGTCTGCTCCACATGTCAGTGGCGGCCTCAACCAACCTCCTGATCTGGAAAGTAAGGTTGTACTCGGCAGCATGCCATACATCCAACTACTATACATCATGATGGTACAAAGAGAAAAATCTCATTACCCCGGGCCCCAGTCAATAGACTGGAATTGTCGTGAGCATCGGATTCCAGGGGCTAACGGACATCATGAGAAGAATCGGAGCTTCTCAAACTCCCTCAAGACCAAACGCAAACACTACATCGGCACACTCAACGTGAACACACTGATGAAGGCAAGAAAGATGAAACAACTGACAGACACTCTCGAAAAATTTCAAATCAAAATATGTGCACTGCAAGAAACACGATTCACAGACGAAGACCATTTCAACACGGAGAATTTCAGAATATACAAAGGAAAACCATCGAGACAACTGAAAAACCTAAGGCTTTTTGGCACAGGATTTGCAGTACACAGGTCCATCACGGACAGCATAATCGACTTTTCGTCACCAAACGAAAGAATCAGCACCATCACAGTGAAATCAGCCAATAAATCCTACACAATAATCAACGCACATGCACCAACTAATGACTACAACAGGAAAAACCCGGACGAAATTGATGACTTCTGGACGACAATGGAAGAAACTATCAGAAAAATTCCTGCACATAGAGTCAAAATAATACTGGGAGACTTCAACGCCAAACTCGGAAAAGAAAAGATATACAGACATATCACAGGAAAACATACTCCACACAAGGACACCAACAAAAACGGAAAACATCTGATAGACTTTTGCAAAAGCCACGACCTCGCTATTATGTCAACAAAATTCAAGAAACCAACACGAAAACTTACCACATGGAAATTCCCCAGTGGAAAGCAAGAACTACAAATCGACCACGTAATAGTGCAGAAAGACTCACAAAAAGAAATTTTGAACATAGACACCCGTAAAGGCTACTTCGACTCAGACCACCACCTACTACAGATCAGGATTCGTCTTTTGCCCAAGAAAAAGCTCCAGAAGAAGAAAATTGTTAGACCAGATCCAGAATACGTTACTTTAAACCAGACACAAATATTACACAAAATTAAAATGGAGAAAACGACAGACTGGACACAACTTTCACGAAGAATCCGAGAGGCCATGAAACTAGCACAAGCACCACGAACACGGAAACACCGTTGGTGGAACCACACACGTGACCAAGCTATTGACCAACGAATCAGTGCATGGAAAAAATTCAGTTGCCATAAATCCCAAGAGAATTGGATGAACTTCTTGAAAACACAGAAGCAATCAAGCAAAATCATTCGCAGTGAAAAACGACAGTATGACAAACGGCGACTGACAGAGATCGAATCGGACTTCATGAAGAACAATACAAGAAACTTCTTCAGAACGTTCAGAGAAAATATGACTGGATATCAACCACCCAACTTGTGCTTCAGAAGACCGGATGGAACCCTAGAAACCAATACCAAAAACAATTGTGACATTCTGGCAAAGTACTTTGAAAAACTGCTCAACACGGACCCCCCCATGGAAGAAATGATGACAGAAACGAGCACATACAATCCAGATAGTGAACCTCTAACTCTAGAAGAAGTTAAAGAAATAATAAAGTCACTCAAGAATCGTAGAGCACCAGGAGAAGATGGCATCATCGCGGAAATCTGGAAGTTACAAGACCCAGAACTCACCAAAGACATCCACAGGATCTTGGAAGACATCTGGAAAACCATGAAAATTCCTGACGACTGGAAAACTGCCCTGATACACCCACTACACAAAAAAGGTGACAAGACTAACCCGAACAACTACAGAGGAATATCCCTACTACCGGTCACATACAAGATCCTCTCTAAAGCTTTACTGAACAGACTAGAATGCCAAACCGACCTCTTGATTGGGGAATACCAAGCAGGCTTCCGTAAAGGGCGGTCTTGTGCGGAACAAATTTGGAACCTGAAAATGATTTTACAACACAAACAGAACCTGATCATTATATTTGTTGACTTCAAAAAGGCGTACGACTCTATCGACCGGAAAACTCTCTTCAAAATTCTAGCAGAATACAAAGTAGACAACAAAACACGAGCTATCATAGAGCAAACTTTAACCAACACGACCTCCAAAGTAAAGTTCTGTGGGGAACTATCAGAGCCCTTCGAAATTCGCACAGGTGTCCGACAAGGCGATGGCCTCTCACCTCTCCTTTTCAATCTGGTGTTAGATAAGGTCATAAAAGAATGGGAAACATCACAACAGGGGATAACATTAGGAAACCTACAGATTAAATGCCTGGCTTTTGCAGATGATTTGGCGATTGTCACGAAAGGTATACAGGAAACAAAAGACGCTATTGGAAAACTGCACGAAATCGCTTCCAAAACTGGACTACAGATCTCTTACGAAAAGACACAGTTTATGAGCACAAAGAAACTCTCATCTTTGAACACAGAGTATGGCACGATTTACAAAACAGCAAACTTCAAATACCTCGGTGAAACACTACAAATGAGTGGACATAACAGAGACTCAAATGAAGAAAGAAAGACTAAACTGGACAAGGCATACAAAGTAGTGTGGAATCATTACAACAAGAATTCTATCTCACAAAAAGCCAAATTATGCCATTACGACACGGTGGTGCTCCCCGAGGCACTATATGCAGCAGAGACCACACTAATCCGAGGGCATACACGTATCAGACAATTAGAAAAGTAGAACGGAAAATACTTAGGAAAATATTTGGCGCAACTAACAACAAAGGAATATGGATCAAGAAACCTACAGAGGAACTGTACAAACATACGGAGACAATCACAGAAAAGATTAGAAAACGCAGACTACAATTCTATGGACACCTATACAGATTGCCATCACACACGCTGACCAAACAGATCTTTGACTGGGTAACCACTAGAAACAACAAATGGGTGGCAGAGGTAGAAAACGACCTGAACCAGCTCAACATAACAGCAGACACAATAAACGACAGAATAAAGTTCAGAAACATTATTAAGAAAAGTAAACTACATGAGATACAATGCGACAAACGAACAGGCATAAATTGGACCGAAGAACGAAAGCAAGATCACAGCCAGAAGATGAAAGAAATATGGGCAACCAAAAAGGCAATCAAGATGAAGCCGAAGACACGAAACCGACAAGAAGCATGGACAGAGGACCGGAAACAGAAACACAGCGAGCGAATGAGGGAAGTTTGGGCAGCAAGGAAGGCAGCAAAAGGAACTGGCCATGTAGTTTAGTCCAAATGCGCTCTTTAAGGGCAAAACACCAATTATATATATATATATATATATATATATATATATATATATATGTGTGTGTGTGTGTGTGTGTGTGTGTGTGTGTTTGTGTTTGTGTTTGTGTGTGCCATGATTGACTAACAAGATGATGGCGCCGTCAACCAATGTTGCTGCATGAGGAGATGGGATCCCACAAAGTTATGTCCTGCACTACCAAATGCTATATGCGAATTCCATATTCGGATACGGATCTTGTGACTACCTGTGCTCTGCTGTTGTAGCGATCAAGCAGCTAACTAGTCCAGGTATTCCGAATTTCGCAATATATTTGGCAGTCGAAAAAGTGGATGTGGTTTCCGTTTATTGAAAATGTCGCCAAACTATTTTAGCAGTGATGCATGTTATCCTCGTCGTGAGGACACAGCACATTAACAATGCAAGAAACTGGAAGTATGAAGAATTAAATACACGAAAAAGAACAACTGATGGGCAAAATTCAATTTAAATTTTACTTACGGTATCACTTAATTTACGTCTCACTACAGGCAGCTTGAATGTGGAAGTATGGTCACCCAAAGCAGTGTTACGTGAATACTTCATTCAAACGCATTGCATCCATTCCATATTTAGCTTTTTCAGCAGCCTCTTAGCAATGCATTTCACAATCTGTTATAGCTCTAAGAATAGTTTTGTTGAATGGAGTGCCAATGACTACGAATTAAGTGAGGGCTAACATATTTGTGGTAGTGTTAATTTTAGGAATTCGCACTGTACGTAAGACAATCAATGTGTAAAGAACGTGACGGACGTTTCACCCGTTCCGCACGGATAATAAAGATCATCGTAGCAGAACATTTGGAGACCACTGTGTCGGTTGTTCGGGGAACTCAATTGGGACTGAACGTTTGCCAGACGGCATCTCTAGACTTTTACTTTCGGTGGAAATTGAAACAAAAGGTCTATTAGGAAACTTCAACGACTCTTCAACACATGAAATGGAGAAAAAAATCTCTGCTACCTTAAGCCGAGATGAAATTCAGTGATTGTTTCCGTGTGTCTCGGATTGCGTGTACCACTACTAACGGTCAACAATTTGAACAGTGAATAAGACAGTTACGAAAATCACGCGAACTGTGGGCGAGTTATTTGTTTTCTCACGTTTGATATAGTAGGGCAGAGGTTTCTCCGACCTCTGTTCCTGACGGCGGAACGGTGAAAAAAAATGTCTCTGAGCACTACGGGACTTAACTTCCGAGATCATCAGTCCCCTAGAACTTAGAACTACTTAAACCCAACTAATCTAAGGACATCACACACATCCATGCCCGAAGCAGGATTCGAACCTGCGACCGTAGCGGTCGCGCGGTTCCAGTCTGTAGCGCCTAGAACCGCTCGGCGGGAGGGTGATTTGCGGAACATTTGTCCCGTTACATTTTGACCAAGTTCCACCCGTCATAGGCTGGAGTCGTCTGCGAAGGCGCCTTACATTCCAAGAGAAAATAAAAAGTATATAATCTTTTTCAGAGTCTATGCAAATTGCCTGCTCCGCATATGTGAAATTTACGAGTAATTCAGGATGTTCTCTGTATAGGCTACCAGCCTTTAACAATGTAAGTCACGAAATAGGGCCGCTACCCTGGTGCCCCAAGACCCGTCTGATTTTTGTTCTAGGCCTCGTTCCCCTAGACAAGTTGCTCTTTGCAGAGCTTCTGAGACTCATCTATCCAGCACGTAATCCCTTTCCCAGAGAAGGTAGGTTTGCCAGTTTCACCCTGTTACGGTGCGTCTCTTACGCCGTCGCTGCCGTTGAGGTCTTCGTCCAAATCCTGACAAGGGGGCTCTAACGAAGTACTGGCATCCAGATCCAGGTGAACCAACGTTTCTTAACGAGGTGTTACTACTTCCACTCCTTTTGTAACCAGCCTTTTGCCTGGGTATGGAGCAGTTTAAAAGTATGTAGCTCTAGTAAAAGTTACTTAGCGACACAATCCGGAAATTATAAATCTTAAAGAAATACTGTCGTACGTCGGAAACACGCCACGGTGTCCAATGTCGTGGATGCAGTTAATGTCTGCTCTCGAAGCTACCTCACACTACACAACGTGGTTAGGAACTGTGTGAAAAGCTTGAAACGTCCGCTTAGAAAAATTATATACGAATGTGCTTAAACTGACACACAATATTTTTTAGCGCAACGCAATCTGACTTACAGAAATCCCTACAAAGGAATGGCCCTGACTAACATTAACCTGTACCTTTCACAAATCACTTACCTCACAAAAATCTTCGTTACTCAAGCTACTGCAATACAGCGAGCGCCGCTACTGCCAGCTAAATAAAAGATTCAAACTATGGAAGGCACTAACTACTGATAGGCATAGTTAGCAAATGAAAGATTTTAATAGAGAACAAACAATGTGTTTACCTTAATAATCATAACATATATATCAGTTCATGCCATCCAGTATTACAAATTTCAAAACTCCGCCATCTCTCTCCCCACATCCACCACTGCTGGCGGCTCACCTCCAACTGCGCAACGCTACGCGCTGTTCACGTCCAGCTGTCCAACACTACAATGGCAGACAACAATGCAAACTAGCCACAGACTGCACACAGCACAGCCAGTGATTTTTCATATAGAGCGCTACCTGGCGTTACCAATAAGAAAACCTAAACAGCCTACTTGCATAGCCCCCCTGCTCCCCACAAAAAATTTTACAAATTGTTTTGGGCAGCGGCCAATAATGATTTGATAAAATTTTTCAGAATTACAATAACAAAGATATCAAATGCACACACCCTGTACCTTTCACAAATCACTTACCTCACAAGAATCTTCGTTACTCAAGCTACTGCAATTCAGCGAGCGCCACTACTGCCAGATAAATAAAAGATTCAAACAATGGAAGGCACTAACTACTGATAGGCATAGTTAGCAAATGACAGATTTTAATAGAGAACAAACAATGTGTTTACCTTAATAATCATAATATATATATATATATATATCAGTTCATGCCATCCAGTATTACAAATTTCAAAACTCCGCCATCTCTCTCCCCACATCCACCACTGCTGGCGGCTCACCTCCAACTGCGCAACGCTACGCGCTGTTCACGTCCAGCTGCCCAACACTACACTGGCAGACAACAATACTAACTAGCCACAGACTGCACACAGCACAGCCAGTGATTTTTCATACAGAGCGCTACGTGGCGTTACCAATAAGAAAACCTAAACAGCCTACTTACATAGCCCCCATGCTCCCCACAAAAAATTTTACAAATTGTTTTGGGCAGCGGCCAATAATGATTTGATAAAATTTTTCAGAATTACAATAACAAAGATATCAAATGCACACACCCTGTACCTTTCACAAATCACTTACCTCACAAGAATCTTCGTTACTCAAGCTACTGCAATACAGCGAGCGCCACTGCTGCCAGCTAAATAAAAGATTCAAACTATGGAAGGCACTAACTACTGATAGGCATAGTTAGCAAATGAAAGATTTTAATAGAGAACAGACAATGTATTTACCTTAACAATCATAATATATATATATCAGTTCATGCCATCCAGTATTACAAATTTCAAAACTCCGCCATCTCTCTCCCCACATCCACAACTGCTGGCGGCTCACCTCCAACTGCGCAACGCTACGCGCTGTTCACGTCCAGCTGCACAACACTACAATGGCAGAAAACAATACTAACTAGCCACAGACTGCACACAGCACAGCCAGTGATTTTTCATACAGAGCGCTACGTGGCGTTACCAATAAGAAAACCTAAACAGCCTACTTACATAGCCCCCATGCTCCCCACACAATATTTTACAAATTGTTTTGGGCAGTGGCCCATAATGATTTGATAAAATTTTTCAGAATTACAATAACAAAGATATCAAGTGCACACACCCTGTACCTTTCACAAATCACTTACCTCACAAGAATCTTCGTTACTCAAGCTACTGCAATACAGCGAGCGCCACTACTGCCAGCTAAATAAAAGATTCAAACAATGGAAGGCACTAACTACTGATAGGCATAGTTAGCAAATGAAATATTTTAATAGAGAACAAACAATGTGTTTACCTTAATAATCATAATATATATATCAGTTCATGCCATCCAGTATTACAAATTTCAAAACTCCGCCATCTCTCTCCCCACATCCACCACTGCTGGCGGCTCACCTGCAACTGCGCAACGCTACGCGCCGTTCACGTCCAGCTGCCCAACACTACAATGGCAGACAACAATGCAAACTAGCCACAGACTGCACACAGCACAGCCAGTGATTTTTCATACAGAGCGCTACGTGGCGTTACCAATAAGAAAACCTAAACAGCCTACTTACATAGCCCCCAGGCTCCCCACAAAAATTTTACAAATTGTTTTTGGCAGCGGCCAATAATGATTTGATAAAATTTTTCAGAATTACAATAACAAAGATATCAAATGCACACACCCTGTACCTTTCACAAATCACTTACCTCACAAGAATCTTCGTTACTCAAGCTACTGCAATACAGCGAGCGCCACTGCTGCCAGCTAAATAAAAGATTCAAACTATGGAAGGCACTAACTACTGATAGGCATAGTTAGCAAATGAAAGATTTTAATAGAGAACAAACAATGTGTTTACCTTAATAATCATAACATATATATCAGTTCATGCCATCCAGTATTACAAATTTCAAAACTCCGCCATCTCTCTCTCCACATCCACCACAGCTGGCGGCTCACCTCCAACTGCGCAACGCTACGCGCTGTTCACGTCCAGCTGCCCAACACTACACTGGCAGACAACAATACTAACTAGCCACAGACTGCACACAGCACAGCCAGTGATTTTTCATACAGAGCGCTACGTGGCGTTACCAATAAGAAAACCTAAACAGCCTACTTACATAGCCCCCATGCTCCCCACAAAAAATTTTACAAATTGTTTTGGGCAGCGGCCAATAATGATTTGATAAAATTTTTCAGAATTACAATAACAAAGATATCAAATGCACACACCCTGTACCTTTCACAAATCACTTACCTCACAAGAATCTTCGTTACTCAAGCTACTGCAATTCAGCGAGCGCCACTGCTGCCAGCTAAATAAAAGATTCAAACTATGGAAGGCACTAACTACTGATAGGCATAGTTAGCAAATGAAAGATTTTAATAGAGAACAGACAATGTATTTACCTTAACAATCATAATATATATATATCAGTTCATGCCATCCAGTATTACAAATTTCAAAACTCCGCCATCTCTCTCCCCACATCCACAACTGCTGGCGGCTCACCTCCAACTGCGCAACGCTACGCGCTGTTCACGTCCAGCTGCACAACACTACAATGGCAGAAAACAATACTAACTAGCCACAGACTGCACACAGCACAGCCAGTGATTTTTCATACAGAGCGCTACGTGGCGTTACCAATAAGAAAACCTAAACAGCCTACTTACATAGCCCCCATGCTCCCCACACAATATTTTACAAATTGTTTTGGGCAGTGGCCAATAATGATTTGATAAAATTTTTCAGAATTACAATAACAAAGATATCAAGTGCACACACCCTGTACCTTTCACAAATCACTTACCTCACAAGAATCTTCGTTACTCAAGCTACTGCAATACAGCGAGCGCCACTACTGCCAGCTAAATAAAAGATTCAAACAATGGAAGGCACTAACTACTGATAGGCATAGTTAGCAAATGAAATATTTTAATAGAGAACAAACAATGTGTTTACCTTAATAATCATAATATATATATCAGTTCATGCCATCCAGTATTACAAATTTCAAAACTCCGCCATCTCTCTCCCCACATCCACCACTGCTGGCGGCTCACCTGCAACTGCGCAACGCTACGCGCTGTTCACGTCCAGCTGCCCAACACTACAATGGCAGACAACAATGCAAACTAGCCACAGACTGCACACAGCACAGCCAGTGATTTTTCATACAGAGCGCTACGTGGCGTTACCAATAAGAAAACCTAAACAGCCTACTTACAAGCTTGTAAGGATGTTGCGGGATAGGCTGTCCGGAAGATAAGAGTTAAGAAAAGCATTCGATACGTTGCGCCGTCTCCGAGTTAATCAGCACTGGAATTAGCTAGTCAGGTCGTGGCCCGCGCAAATTCAAGCGGCTCGCTAGAGACTGTGTCGCAAAATATTGTCCTTCGTCTCGTTTCCTAATATCTAAAACGAGATCGATACAAAAATTTGACATGGGATGACAGTAAGGATGGAACCGAGCCAGGGGCTGGGCAGTCTAGTGAGGTATCATTCTACGCTATGAGAAAAACTGACACTAATTCTATTTGGCGAGCCGCATGAATTTGCTCGCGCAGCGGTCTGATTGGTCAAGTTCAGCGATGACTAACTCGGAAAGTGCACAACGTATCCAATTTTCTTATTAAAATTTATTTCTGAGCACAATCCACCCTGCAATACTCTTAAAATCGTTTCAGACTATTTCGGACAAACCAATATATACGTTGTTCTGGAGGTGATAAAGCGAAAGGAAGTAGGGTAGTTATTAATTATGGTGAAAGGATCACACACAAAAGGATCACATCGTAACTCTAGACAGTTTGACTAAACAAAGCGTGGAGAATATGAATTCTGGATTGAAGCAGCTTCCTTGGTCATGCAGTACGCACAGTAACAGGTTTTACTTCCAGCAACTGTGGCAAAGTCACTGAATTACATTGCGAATAGAAATGGACAGACAGTATGCTACTGCCCATACTTACATCTGCCTCGTTGAAGATATTTATTCTTAGCTGAAAAAGTATTTCAGTGATTATAACACGGTTTGGCCCATGATCACACACAATACACTTGTACGAAATTAGTGTCCCGAACTATTTTTACTGTGAACAACACCTGAGTGGAACAGCAGAACCACGCAATGAACTGTGAGCAACCACACTCGAGAACCAAATTCAGTTACCGAAGAGATTTGTGATTATTTTGCCTAAGTTCGGCGCCGACAGGAATTCAAAAATAAAAGAGTATCGGTTCAAAACGAAACATTAATGCGAAATATAGAATCATTCACCTATGGATAAAAATACCAATAGTGCAGTGGATAAACTGAAGAACATTAAGCCCAATAGATGAACAACTGAAATGATAAAAATTATTGTAATGTAGTTCGGACGAGGTACCTGTTGTGATGTCTTTCATTCTAGTGCCCAAAGACTGTCACTGCCCTAGACGTATGTCTCCTTATGCAGCTGCACCTAGATCTGTTAAATCACGCTTGATTCGCTAACTATAAGAGCAGCACATACATCCGCTTACTTGAACAATATTGGTTAACAGCAGGGAACGTCCTCGTGAACGTATTTCACCGTTCCGAAAAACAAAATTATAACCTGACATTCAACGTGTGCTCAGATGCATAAATACACTGTATCCCATTACATTCGTTCTATGGTATTTCTCGTAAATCAAAATCACTTGTTTTTGAAATAGGTACATTATATACACTCCTGGATATTGAAATAAGAACACCGTGAATTCATTGTCCCAGGAAGGGGAAACTTTATTGACACATTCCTGGGGTGAGATACATCACATGATCACACTGACAGAACCACAGGCACATAGACGCAGACAACAGAGCATGCACAATGTCGTCACTAGTACAGTGTATATCCACCTTTCGCAGCAATGCAGGCTGCTATTCTCCCATGGAGACGATCGTAGAGATGTTGGATGTTGTCCTGTGGAACGGCTTGCCATGCCATTTCCACCTGGCGCCTCAGTTGGACCAGCGTTCGTGCTGGACGTGCAGACCGCGTGAGACGACGCTTCATTCAGTCCCAAACATGCTCAATGGGGGACAGATCCGGAGATCTTGCACGCCAGGGTAGTTGACTTACACCTTCTAGAGCACGTTGGGTGGCACGGGATACATGCGGACGTGCATTGTCCTGTTGGAACAGCAAGTTCCCTTGCCGGTCTAGGAATGGTAGAACGATGGGTTCGATGACGGTTTGGATGTACCGTGCACTATTCAGTGTCCCCTCGACGATCACCAGTGGTGTACGGCCAGTGTAGGAGATCGCTCCCCACACCATGATGCCAGGTGTTGGCCCTGTGTGCCTCGGTCGTATGCAGTCCTGATTGTGGCGCTCACCTGCACGGCGCCAAACACGCATACGACCATCATTGGCACCAAGGCAGAAGCGACTCTCATCGCTGAAGACGACACGTCTCCATTCGTCCCTCCATTCACGCCTGTCGCGACACCACTGGAGGCGGGCTGCACGATGTTGGGGCGTGAGCGGAAGACGGCCTAACGGTGTGCGGGACCGTAGCCCAGCTTCATGGAGACGGTTGCGAATGGTCCTCGCCGATACCCCAGGAGCAACAGTGTCCCTAATTTGCTGGGAAGTGGCGGTGCGGTCCCCTACGGCACTGCGTAGGATCCTACGGTCTTGGCGTGCATCCGTGCATCGCTGCGGTCCGGTCCCAGGTCGACGGGCACGTGCACCTTCCGCTGACCACTGGCGACAACATAGATGTACTGTGGAGACCTCACGCCCCACGTGTTGAGCAATTCGGCGGTACGTCCACCCGGCCTCCCGCATGCCCACTATACGCCCTCGCTCAAAGTCCGTCAACTGCACATACGGTTCACGTCCAGGCTGTCGCGGCATGCTACCAGTGTTAAAGACTGCGATGGAGCTCCGTATGCCACGGCAAACTGGCTGACACTGACGGCGGCGGTGCACAAATGCTGCGCAGCTAGCGCCATTCGGCGGCCAACACCGCGGTTCCTGGTGTGTCCGCTGTGCCGTGCGTGTGATCATTGCTTGTACAGCCCTCTCGCGGTGTCCGGAGCAAGTATGGTGGGTCTGACACACCGGTGTCAATGTGCTCTTTTTTCCATTTCCAGGAGTGTATATTTTAGAGAGATACACTATTAGATCAAAAGTATCCGGACACTCCCAAAAACATACGTTTTTCATATTAGGTGCATTGTGCTGCCGCCTGCTGCAAGGTACTCCATATCAGCGACCTCAGTAGTCGGGCGCTCCGTGGAACTAACGGACTTCGAACGTGGTCACGTGATTGAGTGCCGCTTGTTTCATACGTCAGTATGCGACATTTCCACACTCCTAAACAGCCCCAGATCCACTGTTTCCGACGTGATAGTGAAGTTGAAACGTGAAGGATCACCTACAGCACAAAAGTATACAGGCAGACCTCGTCAGTTGACTAACAGGGACCGCTGACAGTAGAAGAGGGTCATAATGTGTAATAAGCAGACATCTATCCAGACCATCAGACCGGAGTTCCAAACTGCATCAGCATCCACTGCAAGTACTATTACAGTTACGCGGGAGGTGAGAAAATTTGGATTTCATGGTTTAACGACTGCTCATAAGCTACACGTCACTCCGGTACATGCAAAACGATTTCTCGCTTGATGTAAGGAGCGTAAACATTGGACGATTGAACAGTGGAAAAACGTTGTGTTGAGTGACGAATCACGGTAGACAACATGGCGATCCGTTGGCAGGGTGTAGGTATGGCGAATGCCCGGTGAACGTCATCTGCCAGCGTGTATAGTGCCAACAGTAAAATTCAGAGGTGATGGTGTTATGGTGTGGTCGTGTTATTCACGGAGGGGGATTGCAGTCCCTCCTGTGTTGCGTGACTCTATCACAGCACAGCACACACACATTGATGACTTAAGTACTTTCTTGCTTCCTCCTGTTGAAGAGCAATTCGGGGATAGTGACTGGATATTTCAACACGATCGAGATCCTGTTCGTAATGTACGGCAATAACATTCTTGTAATGGACTCACTTGCTCAGAGTCGTGGTCAGAATCATGTAGAATATCTTTAGGATGTTTTGGAACGTCGAATTCGTGGCAGGTCTCACCCACCGACATCGATACCTCTCCTCAGTGCAGCACTCAGTGAAGAATGGGCTGCCATTCCCAAAGAAACCTTCCAGCACCTGATTGAACGTATGGCTGCGAGAGTAGAAGATGTCACCAAGGTTAACACCATATTGAATTCCAACATTATCGATGGAGGGCGCAAGGAAGTTGTAAGGCATTTTCAGACAGGTGTCCGGATACTTTTGATCACATGGTGTATGTTTCAGATAGTTGTTTTAGTGGTTTTTCTCTCCTATGCGTTATTTGTGTTGTGATCTCCGTCCCCCCTCCATCCTTATTCAAGTCATTGACCGTCATAAGAAACGACCTTTATGAAAAATTTCAACGGCGCGAAGGTTACAATAAACTTTCTAGTTTACTTAGCTTTTCGTGTAGAGTTGGCTCCAATTCTTCTTGTCTAGGGGTTTGATTTGTCTAGCTGAAATTTGTACATTTTAGGTCCTCATGTTTGAACAGATGTAAATAAATTTGAAGATTGTTACTGAAGAATTTTTGTTGTTACGTTAGTATATTTAGTCACATTTTTGTTTATCATACAGTCGTCTGGATTTTCATATTAACAAAGCCGAAATTACATTGTTCGCCCAAAATACGAAAATACGTCCGATCACATAAAAGGCATGCTTACTGTACTTCACTCAACGCTAATAACCATATTCCAAAGGATTTACAATTCTTCTGGAGAAATGAATTTCTGTTAATTTGGATTATTTGTCATAAATAAATCCAGAAACCAACATAGTAAACAGTACTAGATTGCGAAATTCGCAATAGAAATTTTAAATATGCCAAATAATTGGTATTTGAAATGGTTCTAAAAAAATAATTTTATCAGTGCATTCAGAGCTAGTACCTATCGACTGTAACATCGAACATAAAGTAATTCCTTTTCATAAATTTTAGCTTGAAATATAACATTTTGTGTATAAAATTGTGTGGAAGTCTTCAGAAAAGCAGCTGAGATAATACTGACCTGTCCAAAATTCGAAAAATTGGTGTAAAATAATGCTAGAGGAAGATGTCCCGTTACAGTGTACATTAGCCTTTATGCAAGCAGTGATGGACACATAAATTTATATTAAATTTTCCGACAGCTGTATGTCACAACATTTTCCTTTTATTAGCCATAAAACTTGCCACTACAACTTCGCAGTTAACCTAACAGTAGCAATAACTGCAGGAAGCATCAGAGCTCTAGCAGCGAGGTTAAGTGCACAGTACTGCAAGCTTGTGACTCATTGCTGATGGAAAATGCTTACACAACAGTGGATGGAGACGATCACGTATCATATCGGACAGAAAGACTAACGCTGAAGGTGGCTAAAAGTGAAAGTGAAATATGTTTTTTCTTAAAAGGAAATAGAAAATTTAAAGTGAAAAAATTGGTAATCGTACTTTCTATCTACACGCTATACAGCACTGAATTACCGACTGACGAAGAATGGCTCCAAATATTAACAATAATGTTAAATGAAGTCTTATTTAAAAAATCTATTTGCTAAAAAATTAGAACACTTCGGAATTTTTGTGCTACACTGTCATCGTGCAATCTTTCGCAGAAACTGAATTCGGTAGTAAAAGTAAATTTATCGAATTGAAGGCAGTTTGTATTCTATGGATACATATATAATGCGAACAGTGATATGGTGACAAATCAAAGCAAGATCTTTTGAATGACAACGTAGATCATAATGCCCGTGTTAGTTTCAAGAGAATCTATGTGCAATTTCTCTTGTTGCTTCGGTTCATTAAGATTTTTTTCATGTGGATGTAATATAAATATAGGTGTTTATATCTGTAGTGCATGCGACGGGCACATTGTCGATTCCAGCTTGATAAAAGAAGACAACAGCTTATACCGAAAATCCAGAGAAAAAGTTATCCATCAGAATAGAAAACCCAAGTGAGGGAAATAACAAAGACATGCGCAAAAGGTTACACCGATATTAGCGACACGTCAGACGGATTTCCTGTCTGAACTTAACGTGGTTTAAGGAGAACGACTAAGTTTCGAGAGAGGGTAATATGCTGTGTGTTCACGCTTTGGACATCAGACCACATTTCTTTCTACGTTAGCTCAATACAAAACTGGTCCTTTACTTAAAATTCAGTCGCCGGCTCAGTGATTCTGCGCTACAACTTCTGGCTCTAGCCACGAAATTATGAGGTTCTGTTAATACCGAACACGATGCAGTCTGAGAGACTTTCTCTTTGATGTGTCATCACATTTTTCTGTCCAATAAACTCTGAGCCCTGGGCTTGTCTGGTAGCTAAAGGCAGAAGCGTGTTCTGCTGCACCGGCTGACAAAAGGAAGAAAATACCACTACGCTGCCACAGACGTTGGAAAATTTAACGCTAGCGTTAGCGTTCCACCTTTTAAGCAAAGAAAGTTCTTTTTTTTTCGAAAAAAGAAAATTAATCCTCAGAGGCACTTTCGTCAGGGCGCAAGTGCAAACAGAAATCTCGATTGCTAATACCGTTTTACCGCCGCTTGTTCAGTGCACTGCAGCGTATGAAGAACTTTAGATTTCATCGGCACCTCTGGCATATAAATGAGAGAAACTTAGGTACTTTTGATACGCGCAGGAATACGTTCACCTCGCGGCGGAACGTATGTGATCGGGCCTAGTATGCACCAATTTCCTTTAACACACTGTTGTTTTTGTTGCGACTCCTCCGTAACAGTGAGTTCGCCGGTCCTGTTTTAGACTCGTGACACAGTAATTGTCGTGAACCAGTTACTCACAACGGGAGGTCATGACGTTCGGATCACGGATTTACTTCAAACTTTGTACACTCTTAGTAGACCATTAAAACAACATATTCTGAAAATAGTAAGGTGCACTACTTCCGAGAAAACTGTCAGAGAAATTTTACCCACCTATTATGTAACTGCTGTATCTGGGCGAAGGGTCTGATTGCAAGTAGTTATTGTGGTCAAGCTGTTAGCACTCGCGATGTGCTACAGGGTCATGGACGAGGCAATGGTTCGAGTCCTGCAAACATTTACTTGTTTTTAATCTATATATTTTTCATCACTAGTCATCTTATTCAATATGTCTAACATTTGAGAAGCAATGTAATGAAAAAGAAAACCACGTGCATTTTCATAGTGAATTTCATGTGTTACTTGACTATTTACTATTTTTAATTAAATTGTCAATGACGAGGGACAGGTCTGGAATGCCGAAGTCAAACCGCGATAAATAATGATGTGAATGAAATTTTTCACAGTCAGTTACAAAGTAAGTCACAATGTGCAGATCACAAGTGTAATGCACAATAACTCGTCGGATGTTCTCTCGACGTCACACGCTGCAGGATGGTATGTGTCATACAAACAAGGAAAAAATGAACTAAAACGGCATCCACTTCATCGAATACATGCATTTTTCCCGCGTTTACAGTCAATGTTCAGAGTTTTTTAAGGGAAAACACACTTCGTTGAGCCGGACGCTGTGGCAGAGCGGTTCTAGGCGCTTCAGTCCGGAACCGCGCAGCTGCTACGGTCGCAGGTTCGAATCGTGCCTCGGGCATGGATGTGTGTGATGTCCTTAGGTTAGGTTAGGTTTAAGTAGTTTTAAGTCTAGACGACTGATGACCTCAGATATTGAGTACCATAGTGCTCAGGGTACAAGAAGAGAAGTAGTCACAAAATAACTTGGTACAGTGGGGACTGGTCCCAAACTTCAGTAGTAGACTATGTACTAGTGGATAGGCAGATGATGAGCAGCCTCACAGATGTTAAGGTCGTTCCATCTGAGGCCTTAGACAGTGACCATCGGCTGTTGGTAGCCACCCTGAGAGAGAAAAAAGATAGGAGGGCAACAGATATACAGGAGAAAAGGTTGAGGACATGGATGCTGAAAGAGGATGAACGGAAGACCCAGTACCAGACACGGATCAGGAAGAAGCTGCCAAAGGAAGATCAGAGAACAGTGGAAGAAGAATGGGGAGATTTTAAGAGGGCCCTAGTTGAGGCAGCTGAGATTGTGTGCGGAAGAACTAGCACAAAGAGGAGAAGTAAGGAAACCCCATGGTGGAACAACATATGTAAAGAGGCAGTACTTCGAAAGAACAAAGCCTTCAGAGAATGGTTCCAGACCCGAACAGAGGAAGCTAGGGTAAAATATAAGGAAAGCAAGAAAGCGGCACAGACCATAGTAAGGGCGGAGAAGAAGAAGTGGATGGAAAAATGGACAAGAATGTTAGAAGAGGACAGTGAAGGGAACAAAAAAGTACTTTACACCATGGTAAGAAATAAGAGGAAGGACAGAAGCGAGTGCCTGAGGATCAGGGATAATAATGGAAGAGTTGTGGAGGAAATGCATGAGCTCAAAAAGATTTGGAAGGAGTACTTTGAAGATCTGTTGAATGCCGCCAAGCGGGTAACTAACAGCGATGGAGAGCCTAAGGCAGCAGACGATGATAATAGTGGGGAAATTGATGATCTAACTTGGAATGAAGTGGAAGAAGCCATAAAGAGGATGAAAGGGGGCAAGGCACCAGGTTGGGATGAAGTAACAGTGGATATGATACGAGCAGCAGGAGAAGTAGGAACCCAGTGGCTATACAGAGTGCTGAGGGTGGTGTGGAAGGAGAACAGAATTCCTGAGGATTGGAAGAAAGGAATTATAGTCCCGATCTTCAAGAAAGGGGATAAAAGGAGATGTGAGAACTACAGAGGAATCACCCTGCTATGCCACTGTGGAAAAATCTATGAAAAGATCCTGGAGAAGAGAATAAGAAGCAGTATTGAAAGTAGACTGCAAGAGGAGCAGTATGGTTTCAGACCGGGAAGATCAACAACGGACCTCATATTTGCGGTAAGGCAACTGCAGGAAAGGCACTATGAGTACGGGAAGGACTTAATCATGGCCTTTTTAGATATTGAGAAGGCGTATGACAGTATCTGTAGGGACAAGCTCTGGGATGTGCTGAACGCAAAAGGGATAGATGAAGAGATAACACGAAAAGTCAGAAAAATGTATGAGGGAAGTGAGAGTTGTGTGAAAGTGGGGAGGGAATGTACTGCATGGTTCAAGCTGGAAAATGGGCTGCGACAGGGAAGTGCACTTTCGCCTTTATTGTTTATTATTGTTATGGATGAAATCCTACAGCAAGTGTCAGATGCAATTGGAGATCATAAAATGAAAGCAGTGCTTTTTGCCGATGACCTGATGTTATGGGGAAATTGCGAGAAGGAGGTGCAAGAGCAGTTAGATGCATGGGAGGCAACGGCAGCACAATATGGAATGCATTTCTCTGCAAAGAAAAGTGAAATAATTGTCACAACAAGGAAGACGAATAGGCCAAATGTGGATATAACTTGTGGAGGGGAAAAACTACAAGTGGTAGAGAACTTCAAGTACCTGGGAAGCGTGATTGAAAGTAAGGGGGGGAAACGCAATGGAAATAAATGAAAGGTGCAGAAAAGCAGGGCAATTCTACAAATGCATTAGGGGGCTTATTTGGAGCAAGGAGGTGCCACAGAAATCCAAGGGAATTATATACCGAACCTACTTTGTCCCCATATTGGCATACGGAAGTGAGACATGGGTAATGCACAAAAGCGACTAAAGTTGAATACAGGCTAGTGAAATGAAGTTCCAGAGGAGCAGGTTGGGTGTAACAAGACGAGACAGATTGCGAAATGAGTATGTGAGGGAAAGACTAAAGGAGGAACCAGTACAGGACAGGATAGAAAAATCAAGACTGCAGTGGTATGGACACATGAAGAGAATGGATGAGGGAAGAATTCCTAAGAGGATGTTTGATCTGCAACTGGAGGGGAAGAGGCCCAGAGGAAGACCAAGAGATAGATGGGTGAAGGGAGTGAAGGAATGTGTGACGAGAAGAGGAGAGAACTGGACGAAGGTGGAAGAGGGGGAATGGTGGAAAGACAGAACACGATGGAGAGGCTTGTGTTCCCGACAGACCCAGCCAGTGGCTGGAAACTGTCCAAGATGATGATGATGATGATGATGATGATGAGTGCTCAGGGCCATTTGAACCACTTGAACACTTCGTTGACATTTTGAAATATTTCTCTATCTTCCGATGATCTGAATGCAACCATGCGTAACGAAGCATTTCGGCCAACATAAGTGCCCACAGTCTGTGATGTGTTTGATGGAATGGATTTTAGTAGCCTCTTCAAGAGAGTCAATTTCTCGTTCAGTCAGAATTGAACAGTTTTGAAGCCGCTTGATAAAGTTTTTTAATTGCCGATAGAAATAGAAGTCGTATGGTTGGCGAATCGGAGCGTATTTAGTAAGTATGACTTTAAACGTGCAGTCCTACGTCATCGAAAAAGTTGTCATCGTATAAAGCAGCATGCGTTTCTTCGTTTACTTGTCGATGTTTGTTCTAATACTTGACTTCTTAAGTAATGGAACCCAGTACGTTGTCCTCGATGGTGAGTGTTCATCGGAGGTGAGTGTATCATCTGGAGTGCCCCAGGGAAGAGTGATAGGTCCGCTGTTGTTTTCTATCTTCATAAATGACCTTTTGGATAGGGTGGATAGCAATGTGCGGATGTTTGCTGATGATGCTGTGGTGTACGGGAAGATGTCGTCGTTGAGTGACTGTAGGAGGATACAAGATGACTTGGACAAGAATTGTGATTGGTTTAAAGAATGGCAGCTAACTCTAAATATAGATAAATGTAAATTAATGCAGATAAATAGGAGAAAGAATCCTGTAATGTCTGAATACTTCATCAGTAGTGTAGCGCTTGACACAGTCACGTCGATTAAATATTTGGGCGTAACATTGCAGAGCGATATGAAGTGGGACAAGCATGTAATGGCAGTTGTGGGGAGGGCGGATAGTCGTCTTCGGTTCATTGCTAGTATTTTGGAAGGTGTGGTTCATTTGTAAAGGATACCGCTTCTAAAACACTAATACGACATATTCTTGAGTACTGCTCGAGCGTTTGGGATCCCTATCAGGTCGGATTAAGGGAGGACATAGAAGCAATTCAGAGGCAGGCTGCTAGATTTGTTAGTGTTAGGTTTGATCATCACGCGAGTGTTACGGAAATGCTTCAGGAACTTCGGTGGGAGTCTCTAGAGGAAAGGAGGGGTTCTTTTAGTGAATCGCTACTGAGGAAATTTAGACAACCAGCATTTGGGGCTGACTGCAGTACAACTTTACTGCCGCCAACTTACATTTCGCGGAAAGACCACAAAGATAAGATAAGAGAGATTAATCCTCGTACAGAGCCATATAGGCAGTCATTTATCCCTCGTTCTGTTTGGGAGTGGAACAGGGAGAGAAGATGCTAGCTGTGGTACGGGGTACCCTCTGCCACACACCGTATGGTGGATTGTGGTGTATGTATGTAGATGTAGATGTAATACCTAAATTTAATTAAAATTATTAAGTAGCTAAATAACATGAAACTACATGGAAATACAAGTGGATATTTTAATTATATTACTTCTAAAATGTCATACAAATTAAACAATATGACCAGTGAAGAAAAAAGAGATTATTAATGAAGTTTGAGTGAGAATCGAATCATCACTTCTTATACGTTCGTTTTACGATGCTCGAACGATATTGACTTGACCACTATGAACTCTAATGTCCTCCACCTACGCATATTTACAAACGCCACATAACTGACGAGTAAAAAAGTGGGTCAAATGGCTCTGAGCACTATGGGACCTCTGAGGTCATCAGTCCCCTAGAACTTAGAACTACTTAAACCTAACAAACCTACGGACATCACACACATCCATGTCCGAGGCAGGATTCGAACCTACGACCTTAGCGATTGCGCGGTTCCAGACTGTAGCCCCTAGAACCGCTCGGCCACTCCGTCCGGCAGACGAGTAAAACATGCCTCGCGATTGTCTTGGAATTACGAGGGTAGTGCAGCATACTATTTCCACTTTACAGTATGTTGTCTCAGTGGCTTACTGAAGGTGTACAAAGCTAAAGTAAATTTGTGATCCCAACGTCGTACCCTCTGCCCGAAATGGAAAATATCTCATCAGATGACTCATCTGAGTCTACACTGAGCGAGTAAAATTTTAGTCAGTCCCTTAAAAGTTCACACTGGTCTCCTTGTAGGTGCTGGAGGTGAGACCGACGGGCAGAAACGACCATAACGTGAACGGCGCTGTGCAATTTGTTATTGTATG
Source organism: Schistocerca cancellata (assembly GCF_023864275.1). Taxonomy (NCBI): domain Eukaryota; kingdom Metazoa; phylum Arthropoda; class Insecta; order Orthoptera; family Acrididae; genus Schistocerca; species Schistocerca cancellata. The sequence goes on along the minus strand of NC_064626.1, from coordinate 58,641,836 downwards.
AGTCCGGACAGTCCGATGTGTCTTCAACGATTGGTGCTCCACTTGCGCTATCTACGACAACTCAAGAACAATGTTCGTGAAAAGACCCTACCACACAGGGACCAGAGAAGTGCTACTCCCTCTCACTGACAGTTGGTCTCAAAACCCACATGATTTGCTGTTGTCACTACGAGGAGATCTATCTGAAACAGTTTCCGAGCAAACATAGGAAGGTGAGCCCCATTTCATGAACATTTGGCGTCGGGCATTCGCAGATGGTCATTACGCACGTCAGTACATAACGCTTAACGGTTTTAATGGGGAAAATGACATCTACATACATACTTCGCAAACCACCATATGGTGCATGGCGGAGGCTATCCTGTATCACAAATAGACGTTTCCTTTCCTGTTCCACTTGCAGATAGAGCAATGGAAGTAAGTATACCTGTTTGCCTCCAATCTCAGTGATGTTCTTCGAAATCAATGTCTCGTCCCCTCCAGGGATTCTCACTTAAGCTCCCGAATCATATCCGTAGCACTTGCACGCTGACCTAACCTACCGTTAACATACAGGGTGTTTCAAAAATGACCGGTATATTTGAAACGGCAATAAAAACTAAACGAGCAGCGATAGAAATACACCGTTTGTTGCAATATGCTTGCGACAACAGTACATTTTCAGGCAGACAAACTTTCGAAATTACAGTAGTTACAATTTTCAACAACAGATGGCGCTGCGGTCTGGGAAACTCTATAGTACCATATTTTCCACATATGCTACATGCGTAGCAATAATATGGCGTAGTCTCTGAATCAAATTACAACGTGTCTGGCGGAATGGCTTCACATGCAGATGAGATGTACTGCTTCAGCTGTTCAATTGTTTCTGGATTCTGGCGGTACACCTGGTCTTTCAAGTGTCCCCACAGAAAGAAGTCACAGGGGTTCATGTCTGGCGAATAGGGAGGCCAATCCACGCCGCCTCCTGTATGTTTCGGATAGCTCAAAGCAATCACACGATCATCGAAATATTCATTCACGAAATTAAAGACGTCGGCCGTGCGATGTGGCCGGGCACCATCTTGCATAAACCAGGAGGTGTTCGCAGTGTCGTCTAAGGCAGTTTGTACCGCCACAAATTCACGAAGAATGTCCAGATAGCGTGATGCAGTAATCGTTTCGGATCTGAAAAATGGGCCAATGATTCCTTTGGAAGAAATGGCGGCCCAGAGCACTACTTTTTGAGGATGCAGGGACGATGGGACTGCAACATGGGGCTTTTCGGTTCCCCATATGCGCCAGTTCTGATTATTGACTTAGCCGTCCAGGTAAAAATAAGCTTCGTCAGTAAACCAAATGCTGCCCACATGCATATCGCCGTCATCAATCCTGTGCACTATATCGTTAGCGAATGTCTCTCGTGCAGCAATGGTAGCGGCGCTGAGGGGTTGCTGCGTTTGAATTTTGTATGGATAGAGGTGTAAACTCCGGCGCATAAGACGATACGTGGACGTCGGCGTCATTTGGACCGCAGCTGCAACACGGCGAACGGAAACCCGAGGCCGCTGTCGGATCACCTGCTGCACTAGCTGCGCATTGCCCTCTGTGGTTGCCGTATTTGGTCGCCCTACCTTTCCAGCACTTTCATCCGTCACGTTCCCAGTCCGCTGAAATTTTTCAAACAGATCCTTTATTGTATCGCTTTTCGGTCCTTTGGTTACATTAAACCTCCGTTGAAAACTTCGTCTTGTTGCAACAACACTGTGTTCTAGGCGGTGGAACTCCAACACCAGAAAAATCCTCTGTTCTAAGGAATAAACCATGTTGTCTACAGCTCACTTGCACGTTGTGAACAGCACACGCTTACAGCAGAAAGACGACGTACAGCATGGCGCACCCACAGACTGCGTTGTCTTCTATATCTTTCACATCACTTGCAGCGCCTTCTGTTGTTGAAAATTGTAACTACTGTAATTTCGAAAGTTTGTCCGCCTGAAAATGTACTGTTGCCCCAAGCATATTGCAACAAACGGTGTATTTCTATCGCTGCTCGTTTAGTTTTTATTGCCGTTTCAAATATACCGGCCATTTTTGAAACACCCTGTATCAAGCAGCTCGCCTCTGAATTACTTCGATGTGTTCGTTCAATCTGACGTGGTGCGAATGCCAAACACACTTGAAGTACTCAAGAATAGTTCGCACTAGCGTCCCTTATGCGGTCTTCTTTACAGATGTACCGCTCTTTCCTAAAATTCTCCCAATAAACCGAAGTCGACCATTCGTCTTCCCTACCTCAATCTTCACATCCTCGTTCCACTTCATATCGCTTCGCAACGTTACACACGGATATTTAAACGACGTGAACTTGTAAGGCAGGACAATACTAATGATGCATCCGAACATTACGGGTTTGCTTATCCTACTCATCCGCATCAACTTACATTTTTGTTCGCTAAGATCCACCTGCCATTCGTCACAGTAACAAGAAATTATACCTAGGTCATCTGGTACCAACCTACAATCACTTATCTTCGACACAGAAACTTGAAAGTAACTGACTGTAATGTGGAGTGACATCTGCCGAATCGAGATCTCGCCTCTTGCCATACGTTGCTTGAGATTGAGTGCAGTCACTGTCTGTTTACGCGTTTGCTCTAATTTCTTGGAGTCTGTAGTTCAGTTCGAAGACAGTTCTGCGACGTTTTGGGAGTGCATTCATAACATAGTTTGGCCCTAACCATTCATGTTCACGTTTATTTCAAATTTTACGAAAATCATAACATTGTGCGCACTATGATAATCTTATTAATTCTGCCACCGGTTTCGGATCTAAACCATCAGCCACGGCAGCTGTACAACATACAGAAGTCGACAATGTGACAATGCCAAACGAAATAAGGAAAAACAGTTAAATCCAATGAAATACTCACAAAAATTACAAATGTATCGCAAGTCATACATGCTTTGACATTAATTACCAATAGAAAACCATAACTGACATAAAAATAAATAATTGTGACAAGATTCAAATACGAGGTGCATTCAAGTTCTAAGCCCTCCGATTTTTTTTCTAATTAACTACTCACCCGAAATCGATGAAACTGGCTTCTCGACGTAATGGCCCTGCAGACGTACACATTTTTCACAACGCTGACGCCATGATTCCATGGCAGCGGCGAAGGCTTCTTTAGGAGTCTGTTTTGACCACTGGAAAATCGCTGAGGCAATAGCAGCACGGCTGGTCAATGTGCGACCACGGAGAGTGTCTTTCATTGTTGGAAAAAGCCAAAAGTCACCAGGTGAGGTGAGTAGGGAGCACGAGGAATCACTTTAAAGTTGTTATCACGAAGAAACTGTAGCGTAACGTGAGCTCGATGTGCAGGTGCGTTGTCTTGGTGAAACAGCACACGCGCAGCCCTTCCCGGACGTTTTTGTTGCAGTGCAGGAAGGAATTTGTTCTTCAAAACATTTTCGTAGGATGCACTTGTTACCGTAGTGCCCTTTGGAACGCAATGGGTAAGGATTACGCCCTCGCTGTCCCAGGACATGGACACCATCACTTTTTCAGCACTGGCGGTTACCCGAAATTTTTTTGGTGGCGGTGAATCTGTGTGCTTCCATTGAGCTGACTGGCGCTTTGTTTCTGGAGTGAAAAATGCCATCCACGTCTCATCCATTGTCACAACTGACGAAAAGAAAGTCCCATTCATGCTGTCGTTGCGCGTCAACATTGCTTGGCAACATGCCACACGGGCAGTCATGTGGCCGTCCGTCAGCATTCGTGGCACCCACCTGGATGACACTTTTCGCATTTTCAGGTCGCCATGCTGGATTGTGTGCACAGAAACCACAGAAATGCCAGCTCTGGAGGCGATCTGTTCAACAGTCATTCGGTGATCCCCCTAAACAGTTCTCTCCACTTTCTCGATTATGCCGTCAGACCGGCTTGTGTGAGCCCGAGGTTGTTTCGGTTTGTTGTCACATGATGTTCGGCCTTCATTAAACTGCCGCACCCACGAACGCACTTTCAACACATCCATAACTCCATCACCACATGTCTCCTTCAACTGTCGATGAATTTCAATTGGTTTCACACCACGCAAATTCAGAAAACGAATGATTGCACGCTGTTCAAGTAAGGAAAACGTCGCCATTTTAAGTATTTAAAACAGTTCTCATTCTCGCCGCTTGCGGTATAATTCCATCTGCCGTACAGTGCTTCCAACTCTGGGACGTATTGACAATGATCGCGGCCTCATTTTAAAACAATGCGCATGTTTCTATCTCTTTCCAGTCCGGAGAAAAAAAATCGGAGGCCTTAGAACTTGAATTCACCTCATATAATGACACATTGACAAAACGACGACATGTGAAATACAGTAATACAAGTCAAAGAACTTGAAAGTCAAAGATGACTGTCTTGACTGACTTCATTGCCATTAAAAACTTCTGTGGCAATCAGATTACGAAAGTGAAATATGAACGCATCTACACTTGATTGACATTACGTAAAAACACCAATCAAATGAAATATAAAGGAATATAATAACAGCATTGATGAATGCAAGAATATACAATCCAGTCAAGTATGTGAGCATGTGTAATACAAGCTACAGAGCAATCCATGAAATTAAACTCAGTCAAACAATATATGACGACAAAATCCACAGTAAAAAACTAATATGAAGGAAATACAATATTTAGGAGTGCAGAAAAGTACGAGAGGAATGTGGAATATGTAGATGTAAAACATCTAAAATTTTATGCGTATGCCACAGTATAATCATTTCTTTTTAAGAATAAACATGGTTTACATCTAAAATGCTACACATTGGTAGGATAAATATGTCATGCAATGTCCAAACAATCACAAAGTGTGATTAACATCCCATATATCATATAGATAATAGTTAATAAAGATGTATGGTATGAACCTACACTTTAGCACATTGGTTCGAAAATATTTCATCAACATCACTGTATTGTCATAAGACAAAATAAAAAACGACCAGTTAGCATACAATCAAAATTAATAAAGGAAGAACAATACTCAATTGTAAAATCAAATCATATCATAATACAATTTTTTTAGTTGACGAAACCAGGGATACAACGGGAAAAAATAAGTGAGGACTTTTTACAAGGGGCTGTGGAGGTGTTTGTAGGAAGGGGGTAAGGGAAAAATTAATTGTATGGTGAAACTTACAAAGTCAAGGTGAGAAAAATTAAGGTAGTCATAAAAAGTTACGAAAGTAAACACTAAGGGACATTGTCCACACGAAGCTACAGAATTTACCGAAATGATAACATAGACCATACTAATTATAGCCAGTGTAACGTACATGATATTTATTATCAAAAAGTAAATAAGAATAGAACACAGAAGGCAATTTATAGAATTTGATTAGGTTTAATGACCAGAAAGCCAAAACTATGTGTGACTATATTTACATTCAGTTATGATACTTACCATGAGTTGGATATTTCAACTTTCTCATTGCGAAATGTTGCCCTTCTTCTCTAAGGAGTGTTCAAACGAAAAGCACGTAAACGTCCTAACAACCGAACCGATTTAAATTTGCATATGGCGCTTTGGGATAACGTAACGAAACATGGAAGTACGCTGACGTAGCATCGTCACCTCCGCCCCACGCCCCCACCCCCACTCACGCCGCCCCTCCACAGGAAATTCAAAGCTGTGAACTTAGAAAGTTCACTGTCGTTATCAAAGTACAAGGACTGACACTGATCGAATTCCTCGAGCACAGATATACCATAAACAGTGACGTGTAGTGTGAGATGTTACGTAGCCTACGCAAGTCCATGGAGAGCAGACGGTCTGGGTCGCTAACACAGCGAGTGATTTTGCTTCACGATAACGCGCGTCCACAGCGTGACTTCACACAAAGCTTAATGGCCAAGTTCAAGCGGGAGCAGCGTCAGCATCTGGCCCACATCCTGGTCACGTCACTCTGCGACTTCCATGTGTTTGGTAGGGAAAAAAAAATCTTCGAGGGAAACGCTTCCTCTGGGACGACGAACTGGTGGGTTCACTGAACGGCTCGCCCTTGTCACAGCTACAGGGCATCCTTCGGTTCGTTGAAGAGTTGTGTTCAGGTCTCTGGTGAATACTTCTGAACAAAAACTTCAGTTATACCCAAAGGGTTATTTAATACGTTTCCTACTAAACACCCCTCGTACACCTTCATGACGAGTCTGCTGTGGAAACTTCCAAGATGACAACACTCGATCACCAAGTCGCACCTCGATGGGTACGCCAAATACACCGACCCTAATCCCACTCATAATGTTTGAGATCATTTCGAGCAGCAGGAGAATTGGTAGCCATCAGCATCTCTGCAGTTTGGCAGATCTGCTCGATCTAAGTGATAATGGATGGCTTAACTTGGTAACAGCAAACCTAATCAAACATATGAACTCTCTTCTTCGGCGAACTTCGGCCATTGTGTATAGGTGGTGTTCCAGGATATTAACATGACATCTTTTGTGGGAACCAGTTCTTTTGTACACACTGCTTATGAGAGGTGTGGGCAGACCATGAAAGGTGCATGTGTTTGTGTCCTAGAATCAGTCACACTCACCGGTTGTGACTTGAAAGCTCTGGTATTATAGGAAATTGTAATGGCCACGAAAAGATTACGAATGCTACCTGACTCGCAAGAATGCATCAAAAGTAGTTACACAACTCTCACAACTATAAAAATATGCGCAAAAGCTAATAAAGGTACTGGATACTTCAGTCTAGATTGATATACATTAATACACAGACTCATCTAAACAACACGTAGTACTAAGATTTTGATGACTGAGATACGGGCTTCCTGCATTCATCCAGGTACACCGAATGGAAGCTTCCCCACACTCAATGTAACATCGAATGCCACTCTGCTACTCTTTTCCAGTATCGTTCGTCGACTCCTAAAATAAACACATTACCTTGTATTCTTAAGTCGGCATTTAGAAAATACCATACAAGAGTTCTCAGTACCACTTCATGAATACAAATTCTTTGGTCTCGCTTTACATATTTTTCAGCGTAATTTAATGCAGCCTCGTTCAAACGAACACCATACCACAGGTGGGTATATCGCATCACTCCAGAGCAGCCCAAACGGAACAGCCATGAAGAAGAATGCCTTGTTTTCCTTCACAACGAAGTGTGAAGACTGCACCCACGTTGTCTGTTGGCTGAAGCTACTAGTGTAGCCAATGTGCCTATGAATTTGTTGTAGTCGAACACTGGGAACAGATGACATAAGAGCCAAAAAGAAGCAAAAAAATTGTCATGAGAGACACATGCCATAATAAACCAAATGTGTGGTAGATGGAACATCATAAACGACACATTTTAGAGTGAAGGATCAAATGAAACAGAAATGAAGCAGTATCAATCTGCTTAATTACTTATACATTCGTATCCTTTCTGGAACTATGCAACTCTATGCAAAACTGGGTGGGTGAAACCACACATGGAAGAGTAGAAAGCCACAACTAAACTTACTTCACATGGCAACATAAAATTCAGCACAATAACTCAACCTTGAATAGCCTCACCAGTCATGTTGCACATAGTTCAAAGTATTCAACCTCTCAAACCCCAATCAGGCAAAAGTAATTTCATCAGAACAGTATCCCCAATCAAACATATATCCTAAAACCTCATGTATCTTAACACTTCAAGCACTGTACAAGAATGGTAATGCCTGACTACCTTAAATGAAGGGAAGCATGTGGATACCCTACTGCCCACGAGGCAGGTGACTGCGTGAGGGATGATGGCACATCAGGACAAGCTTTCCGATTCAGTTTCTGTGGAAACAGTTTACTGCTTTATATTCTATGTAATACTCCCGCTACAGACTTGTAGGACTTGTAGAGGAGACTAAGTAGACAGTATTTTGAACTGGAACCTACTTCGAAGAAAAGTACTGTTTGTGTGTTACAGCCATCTGCAAACATTATTGCTGGGTAGTTATGGTGGCAGGGGCACAGTAGTAGGGTAACCGTCATTCTGAGCCATTTTGCTAGTGCAGGCTTCATACATTCAGGAGCACTCATTCATTCAGGGGAAACATGTCTGATTTCTTATCTTAACCAATCGTTTGACTAAATGGTGTAAGAACCCATGACAGTTGATTTAAGACCCTTATGGATAATCCAACCTTCTCAGTACCCTCACCTTGACCCCTTCCCCTCATCCTCATTCCAATACTCTGGGAAATCCAAAACTTTTTTCCCCTGCCCCTTACCTAGATTGGCACACTTTATGTTTAATCCTCATTACCAACTCTTTTGCCTTCTCATTTTCTCTGTAGAACTGTACCATGGGAACCAGGAAGGATGTTGGTTTATGGCCAGTATCCTCATTCTATAACACAAACTGCATGCAGCTATTAACTGGGTTCTTTATTGATGAGCAAAGAGCTACTTAACTTAAGCTTCCATGTTTTGTGGTACAAGCTTTCCTATATAGTCCACTTTATCCTTGCTGCTGTTGAAGGCCGCTACGTTCACTATAAGGTTGCTATATGCTCCCTGCCTCTGTGCTAGATGCTACGTCTGCAGCTCTGAGTAAGTGACACACTAGGTGCTACAAACTCGAACTAACTCAGAAGAACAGGCTTGAACTAATTGGCCCTCTGGTCTGTGGCGCCTATCTGAATACTGGCGGCCGAGAGGGCATTGGCAGCATGTTTCCAGCGAATCTCTCGTTGGCCTCGATCAGTCTCCTTGTGACTATAAGCTGCATGGTGTGCTGGCGCCAGCTTACACAACACACTTTTGATATCGTCTAAATAACTACATCGATAAATTAATTACCACTCCCTCTGTGGGAAATCCCCTGCCACCCTTTCCTACACCCCCCCCCCACTTGCCCTCTCCACTCCATCTGGAAACTGGTCAGAAAAGCACTCAGTCTGCGTTGCAGAGGAAGAATCTCATGATACGAAATCGAAGCCAATGTCAATTATATGGCAGCGGTCATTCTGTTTAGTTGTTAAATTCAGATTTCAGAGGTTGGATCTCTTAACTTGCCAGAAACGCTCACATCCAGAAATTACAAATCCTAATTATATAATTATACTGATGCAGACTGGAGGTGTTGACTTGGAAAATTTTCCTGTGTGCAGTCAACTTGACAATCACAGATAGGCTGAGGTAGTGCACAGTGCCACACCAAAGAACATTCCATCCCTGGCCCTCTTCCTCCCACCCTACCCAAAAAATTGTAGGAAAAAGGCTCACTCTGTGCTGGAGAGGAATGATCTTATCCCACGAAATTCTAATCATTGTCAATATATATATTTATTTAATCAAACCCGCCAGGTTAGCCGAGTGTGCTAACGCGCTTCTTCCTGGACTCGGGTAGGTACGCCAGTGCAGGATCAAATCCGTTCAGCGGATTAAAGACGCGTGCCGGTGTGCTGGCCAGCCTGGACGTGGTTTTTAGGCGGTTTCCCACGTCCCCCTAGGTGAATACCGCGCTGGTCCCCACGTCCCGCCTCAGTTACACGGCTCGCAGACATCTGAACACTTTCGCTCCATTCCATGGATTACACTAGTCGCAGACAGTTGGGGTAGACTAATTCCTTCCCAGCAGGTACAGGGTGGCGGCAGGAAGGGCATCCAGCCACCGTTTCAACTATCAGTGCCGCATTCGATGAACCATGCTAATCCTGTGTATCCATGGGAAAAACGGCACAAGCAAATGAAAGAAAAGAAAGAAATTCTTTATTTATTCAGTTTCTAGGAAACAGGACTCCCTCATTCGGCTAGAGCTCACGCCTGCACCCCCGAACTCTGCTTCTTGTGACGTAATAACTGTAAGCACCAAGGGGTGGAATAAAGCACAGAATAGTAGCCACTGTTTTGTGCCACCCATGTATACATGCTGTCATCTGTGGGCCACCACACATGTCAAAACTTGCCGTGTGTTCTAATTACAGATCACAAAACTAAATACCGCTGACCACAAACTGGATATTGCTCTCCCTTGATCTCGTGGCCCCAAAGAAAGCATCAAGTGGTAAGTGGTGGCATTCTGTTGTTCGGGAAATTCCAGATTCCTCTTTGTGTCTGTGTCTCTCAGAGGAGGCTACTTCCTGTGTGTGTGTGTGTGTGTGTGTGTGTGTGTGTGTGTGTGTGTGTGTGTGAACCAACAACTCCTAACATGGAAATGGAGGTTTTCATCTCTCTGAATAATACTGTGTTACTTGGGGACAAAGAGAGAGCTGACGCCATTTCAATATCAAAACCAGATGGAAGTAGTCCATTTGTTCTACCCTACCAAACTGAATGATAACAGTTTACAGGAGTCAAAAATATCGCTCACTTTTGCTTTAGAATTATCCTTCTTTGTAATTAAAGATGTTTTCAACATTCGAGTATCCCACGCAAGCGTTATGCAAATCAAGGAAGGAAATTTCCACCACAAAGAGATAATAGCGATAAATACACTCCTGGAAATGGAAAAAAGAACACATTGACACCGGTGTGTCAGACCAACCATACTTGCTCCGGACACTGCGAGAGGGCTGTACAAGCAATGATCACACGTACGGCACAGCGGACACACCAGGAACCGCGGTATTGGCCGTCGAATGGCGCTAGCTGCGCAGCATTTGTGCACCGCCGCCGTCAGTGTCAGCCAGTTTGCCGTGGCATACGGAGCTCCATCGCAGTCTTTAACACTGGTAGCATGCCGCGACAGCGTGGACGTGAACCGTATGTGCAGTTGACGGACTTTGAGCGAGGGCGTATAGTGGGCACGCGGGAGGTCGGGTGGACGTACCGCCGAATTGCTCAACACGTGGGGCGTGAGGTCTCCACAGTACTTCGATGATGTCACCAGTGGTCGGCGGAAGGTGCACGTGCCCGTCGACCTGGGACCGGACCGCAGCGACGCACGGATGCACGCCAAGACCGTAGGATCCTACGCAGTGCCGTAGGGGACCGCACCGCCACTTCCCAGCAAATTAGGGACACTGTTGCTCCTGGGGTATCGGCGAGGACCATTCGCAACCGTCTCCATGAAGCTGGGCTACGGTCCCGCACACCGTTAGGCCGTCTTCCGCTCACGCCCCAACATCGTGCAGCCCGTCTCCAGTGGTGTCGCGACAGGCGTGAATGGAGGGACGAATGGAGACGTGTCGTCTTCAGTGATGAGAGTCGCTTCTGCCTTGGTGCCAATGATGGTCGTATGCGTGTTTGGCGCCGTGCAGATGAGCGCCACAATCAGGACTGCATACGACCGAGGCACACAGGGCCAACACCCGGCATCATGGTGTGGGGAGCGATCTCCTACACTGGCCGTACACCACTGGTGATCGTCGAGGGGACACTGAATAGTGCACGGTACATCCAAACCGTCATCGAACCCATCGTTCTACCATTCCTAGACCGGCAAGGGAACTTGCTGTTCCAACAGGACAATGCACGGCCGCATGTATCCCGTGCCACCCAACGTGCTCTAGAAGGTGTAAGTCAACTACCCTGGCCAGCAAGATCTCCGGATCTGTCCCCCTTTGAGCATGTTTGGGACTGGTTGAAGTGTCGTCTCACGCGGTCTGCACGTCCAGCACGAACGCTGCTCCAACTGAGGCGACAGGTGGAATTGGCATGGCAAGCCGTTCCACAGGACTACATCCAGCATCTCTACGATCGTCTCCATGGGAGAATAGCAGCCTGCATTGCTGCGAAAGGTGGATATACACTGTACTAGTGCCGACATTGTGCATGCTCTGTTGCCTGTGTCTATGTGCCTGTGGTTCTGTCAGTGTGATCATGTGATGTATCTGACCCCAGGAATGTGTCAATAAAGTTTCCCCTTCCTGGGACAATGAATTCACGGTGTTCTTATTTCAATTTCCAGGAGTGTATATCCAACGTGGTGTATGCACTGACGTTTGACAACACAAGTGCCATCCTCCACCACAGTATTTCCATTAAACATATCTGACAAAAAAAAAAAATCCTGGCGGCCGGTTGACCGTGCGGTTCTAGGCGCTTTGGGCTGGAACCGCGTGACCGCTATGGTCGTAGGTTCGAATCCTGCCTCGGGCATGGATGTGTGTGATGTACTTAGGTTAGTTCGGTTTAAGTAGTTCTAAGTTCTAGGGGACTGATGACCACAGATGTTAAGTCCCATAGTGCTCAGAGCCATTTGAACCCAAAAAAATCCTACCGATCACATAAACTCGTTACTGTAAAGGCCGTTAATCACCCACCGCCCCGATCCGCGGAGTAACAGCAGTGATGTGAGAGGCGAACGCATCCATAGTTAAACACCAATCTCACGGTGTTGACATGCCTGCTGCACCGGACGCTCAGGGACTGCAGGTAATATCACCAAGCAGTCAGCCGTTTAATTTACAAAGGGAATAATCGTGCAGAGCAAACGCTCGTCGTAATGAATCTTCTCGTGTAAAACACACGTTGTTTCTGTCGCCACACCCAGCAATCCACTCACCTCGCTAGCCCCCACTGTCGCATGCAAGAGCAGACAGGATCGGCGCATTCTTTATAGCTAATCACCCATCACTGACTGATCTAATCCGCTGCTTGTGGTCGGCGACTTCTTGTGACCACTCCCGCCACCTGCCACGGCGCACTGTGAGTGAAGCCGCACTGACTGGTTTGTACGCAGTAGTTCTAACCAACTAGACACGGGTTCACAGGTAGATGCCGTGTTTCTTGACTTCCGCAAGGCGTTCTATAGAGTTCCCCTTAGTCGTTTAATGAACAAAGTAAGAGCATATGGAATATCAGCCCAATTGTGTGATTGGATTGAGGAGTTCCTAGATAACAGGACGCAGCATGTTATTCTCAATGGAGAGAAGTCTTCCGAAGTAAGAGTGATTTCAGGTGTGCCGCAGGGGAGTGTCATAGGACCGTTGCTATTCACAATATACATAAATGGCCTGGTGGATGACATCGGAAATTCACTGAGGCTTTTTGCAGATGATGCTGTGGTGTATCGAGAGGTTGTAACAATGGAAAATTGTACTGAAATGCAGGAGGATCTGCAGCGAATTGACGCATGGTGCAGGGAATGACAATTGAATCTCAATGTAGACAAGTGTAATGTGCTGCGAATACACAGAAAGATAGATCCTTTATCATTTAGCTACAAAATAGCAGGTCAGCAACTGGAAGCAGTTAATACCATAAATTATCTGGGAGTACGCATTAGGACTGATTTAAAATGGAATGATCATATAATGTTGATCGTCGGTAAAGGAGATGCCAGACTGAGATTCATTGGAAGAATCCTAATGAAATGCAATCCGAAAACAAAGGAAGTAGGTTACAGTACGCTTGTTCGCCCACTGCTTGAATACTGCTCAGCAGTGTGGGATCCGTACCAGATAGGGTTGATACAAGACATAGAGAAGATCCAACGGAGAGCAGCGCGCTTCGTTACAGGATCATTTAGTAATCGCGAAAGCGTTACGGAGATGATAGATAAACTCCAGTGGAAGACTCTGCAGGAGAGACGCTTAGTAGCTCGGTACGGGCTTTTGTCAAAGTTTCGGGAACATACCTTCACCGAAGAGTCAAGCAGTATATTGCTCCCTCCTACGTATATCTCGCGAAGAGACCATGAGGATAAAATCAGAGAGATTAGAGCCCACACAGAGGCATACCGACAATCCTTCTTTCCACGAACAATACGAGACTGGAATAGAAGGGAGAACCGATAGAGGTACTCAAGGTACCCTCCGCCACACACCGTCAGGTGGCTTGCGGAGTATAAAAAAAATAAAATAAAAAAAAACTGCATCCCGACGTAGATCCCCACTTTAAAAAATCAATTTTACACAATCTGATACAAGGATGTTGTTGACCACACATCTCGAATTTCTCAACCGAAGTGTAGATTTCTCACTTTTATACGAGTTATTTCGAAGAGAGAAGTAATTGGGTCTCGCACAAATTTCTACCGCACTAAAGTATCGTTACCAGTGAAAATCCTGTAACAGTATGGCATAGACTATACAGGGTGATTCAAAAAGAATACCACAACTTTAAAAATGTGTATTTAATGGAAGAAACATAATATAACCTTCTGTTATACATCATTACAAAGAGTATTTAAAAAGGTTTTTTTTCACTCAAAAAAAAGTTCAGAGATGTTCAATATGGCCCCCTCCAGATACTCGAGCAATATCAACCTGTTACTCCAACTCGTTCCACACTCTCTGTAGCATATCAGGCATAACAGTTTGGATAGCTGCTGTTATTTCTCGTTTCAAATCATCAATGGTGGCTGGGAGAGGTGGCCGAAACACCATATCCTTAACATGCCCCCATAAGAAAAAATCGCAGGGGGTAAGATCAGGGCTTCTTGGAGGCCTGTGATCAAGTGCTCTGTCACGGGCTGCCTGGCGGCCGATCCATCGCCTCGGGTAGTAGACGTTCAGGTAGTTACGGACAGATAAGTGCCAATGTGGTGGCGCTCCATCCTGCTGAAATATGAATTGTTGTGCTTCTTGTTCGAGCTGAGGGAACAGCCAATTCTCTAACATCTCCAGATACTGTAGTCCAGTTACAGTAGCACCATCGAAGAAAAAGGGACCAAAAACTTTATGGGCTGAAATGGCACAGAAAACGTTCACCTTAGGCGAGTCACGTTCATACTGAGTTGTTTCCCGCGGATTCTCAGTGCCCCATATAAAGACATTTTGACGGTTGACTTTCCCGTTAGTGTGGAAAGTTGCTTCATCACTGAACACAATCTTTGAAACGAAAGATTCATCTGTTTCCATTTGAGCAAGGATAAAATCACAGAAATCGATTCTTTTAATCTTATCAGCTGCAGACAGTGCTTGAACCAATTTCAGACGATAAGGTCTCATAACTAACCTTTTTCGTAGGACTCTCCATACAGTTGATTGTGGAATTTGCAGCTCTCTGCTAGCTCTGCAAGTCGATTTTCCTGGGCTGCGAACAAATGCTTGCAGGATGCGTGCTACACTTTCATCACTCGTTCTCGGCCGTCCAGAACTTTTCCCTTTGCACAAACACCCATTCTCTGTAAACTATTTATACCAACGTTTAATACACCACCTATCAGGAGGTTTAACACCATACTTCGATCGAAATGCACGCTGAACGACTGTCGTCGATTCACTTCTGCCGTACTCAATAACACAAAAAGCTTTCTGTTGAGCGGTCGCCATCTTAGCATCAACTGACGCTGACGCCTAGTCAACAGCGCCTCAAGCGAACAAATGTACAATTAAATGAAATTTTATAGCTCCCTTAATTCGCCGACAGATAGTGCTTAGCTCTGCCTTTTGTCGTTGCAGAGTTTTAAATTCCTAAAGTTGTGGTATTCTTTTTGAATCACTCTGTTTTTCCTGTAAGTATTCCCTCATCAAATAAAGACAATTACGTCCTGCATTACAGGACCAGAAAATAAATTCATTGTCGGCTCATGACGGAGTCTAAGATCCACCTCTGTCACTGGAAACCTCCTCACTTACGAACTCTCTTAAAATAACCAAATGATTCGCCACATACGAAGCTTTTACGGTAACAGCACACAGAAGCTGTAAATATTGGGTTTATGCTACGTATCGCTTTATAAATCCGGTGATACATCTGATTTTATTACGATGGTAATCTGTCCCTGTGCAGGTGGGAAATTGAAATTGCGTTAAAAGTTATACGCCCGATTACTGCTTTGACTCTGGAATAAATCCATGTTGTCCTATCCCTCGCTACCACTCACCAGGCGGCATGTGACTGATATCCAGTTGATAGACTATTACTTACATTTATCAAGAGAGTCACTTTGAATGGCGAGTACTTTTCTTTTTTTCAGCCGTCCGATTAGACTCATCAGATAGCTCAAATGGGAAACTCTGGAGAGAAGACAATATTCTTTATGAGGAATACTATGTAGAACAGACATTAGGACCGTAAAGACAAAATAATGGAATTAGCGCTCATAAGAAAGCACAGAGGCTGACTTTTCCAGTCGCTCTACTTGCGAGCCGAATAGGCGAGGTAATGACTAATAGTGGTACAGGGTACTTCCAGCGACACACCATTTGATGGATCGCGAAATAAGCATATACACTCCTGGAAATTGAAATAAGAACACCGTGAATTCATTGTCCCAGGAAGGGTAAACTTTATTGACACATTCCTGGGGTCAGATAAATCACATGATCACACTGACAGAACCACAGGCACATAGACACAGGCAACAGAGCATGCACAATGTCGGCACTAGTACAGTGTATATCCACCTTTCGCAGCAATGCAGGCTGCTATTCTCCCATGGAGACGATCGTAGAGATGCTGGATGTAGTCCTGTGGAACGGCTTGCCATGCCATTTCCACGTGGCGCCTCAGTTGGACCAGCGTTCGTGCTGGACGTGCAGACCGCGTGAGACGACGCATCATCCAGTCCCAAACATGCTCAATGGGGGACAGATCCGGAGATCTTGCTCGCCAGGGTAGTTGACTTACACCTTCTAGAGCACGTTGGGTGGCACGGGATACATGCGGACGTGCATTGTCCTGTTGGAACAGCAAGTTCCCTTGCCGGTCTAGGAATGGTAGAACGATGGGTTCGATGACGGTTTGGATGTACCGTGCACTATTCAGTGTCCCCTCGACGATCACCAGTGGTGTACGGCCAGTGTAGGAGATCGCTCCCCACACCATGATGCCGGGTGTTGGCCCTGTGTGCCTCGGTCGTATGCAGTCCTGATTGTGGCGCTCACCTGCACGACGCCAAACACGCATACGACCATCATTGGCACCAAGGCAGAAACGACTCTCATCGCTGAAGACGACACGTCTCCATTCGTCCCTCCATTCACGCCTGTCGCGACACCACTGGAGGCGGGCTGCACAATGTTGGGGCGTGAGCGGAAGACGGCCTAACGGTGTGCGGGACCGTAGTCCAGCTTCATGGAGACGGTTGCGAATGGTCCTCGCCGATACCCCAGGAGCAACAGTGTCCCTAATTTGCTGGGAAGTGGCGGTGCGGTCCCCTACGGCACTGCGTAGGATCCTACGGTCTTGGCGTGCATCCGTGCGTCGCTGCGGTCCGGTCCCAGGTCGACGGGCACGTGCACCATCCGCCGACCACTGGCGACAACATCGATGTACTGTGGAGACCTCACGCCCCTCGTGTTGAGCAATTCGGCGGTACGTCCACCCGGCCTCCCGCATGCCCACTATACGCCCTCGCTCAAAGTCCGTCAACTGCACATACGGTTCACGTCCACGCTGTCGCGGCATGCTACCAGTGTTAAAGACTGCGATGGAGCTCCGTATGCCACGGCAAACTGGCTGACACTGACGGCGGCGGTGCACAAATGCTGCGCAGCTAGCGCCATTCGACGGCCAACACCGCGGTTCCTGGTGTGTCCGCTGTGCCGTGCGTGTGATCATTGCTTGTACAGCCCTCTCGCAGTCTCCGGAGCAAGTATGGTGGGTCTGACACACCGGTGTCAATGTGTTCTTTTTTCCATTTCCAGGAGTGTAGATGTAAATGGAAATTTAGTCTACCTATTAAGACGCCACGTCATTCATTATAGGCACACAAAACTCGCAGAAGAATGTTGTCTTTTATTTGCCGAGAAAAAAAAATGGAACTCACAATGCTTGACTGTCTCTGGGTAAAAATGTTCATAATAGCCCCTAATTTTCTCATTACAATCATTGCACGAGAAGAATGTGAGAGGTCGTAATACGAGGTGTAACAATAAAGTAATGAGAATGAGGTGAAAAAAATGTTGCTTACCGTTTCAGTCAAGTTTAGTGTTGTCTCCTTCAAAGTAGTTTCCTTCTGATTGCACACACATCTTCCAGCGCTTCTGCGATTGATCGTAACATTTCTGGAACTCATTTTCTGTAATATCCTCCAAGACCCTCAATACAGCATTTTGGACATCTTGTGTTGTTTGAAAATGGTGTCCCTTGGACGCCGTTTTGACTCTTGGAAATAGAAAAATGTCGCACAGCGCGCGATATTTGGTGAATAATGTGGCTGTGGTAGCACTGAAATTTGTTTTGAGGTTAAAAATTGCTGTACTGACAGAGCAGTAGGGGCACGACGAACTCTTTTGCGAAGTCTTTCTAAAATTTCTTTGTAGTAATATTGGTTAACTGTTTGTCCAGGAGGCACCCACACTTCATGAACAATCAAAGAAGCATACAAGCATGCACTTCACTTTTGACTTTGACATGTGAGCTTTTTTTGGTCTGGGTGATCCCTTTGAGTACCCTTGCGAACTTTGGCGTTTCGTCTCTGGATCGTACTGAAAAAACCAACTTTCATCACAAGTGATAAGACGGCTCAACAATTCTCGATTTATTTCCGTTTGCTCTAACAGATAGGTTGCCACATTCTTCTGTGTCTCTCGCTGTTTTTGTGTGAGATTTTTGGGTACCATTTTTGCATAAATCTTCCTCACACCAAGATCTTCAGTTATTATTAGACGAACCTTTTCTCGATTGATGTTCAGTTCTTCTGCAATTATTTTCACGCATAATCGTCTATCAGATCGTACGAGTTTACGCACCATGTGGTCAAGTTGACATACGCCCGTGAAGTTGATGGTCGTCCATTGCGGTCTTCATCTTCAACATTCGTTCTGCATTCACTCAACATTTAATGGCAATGAAAAACTTGAGCTCTTGACATAGTCTCCTCTCGAAAAGCCTTCTGAAGCTTGCCGTAAGTTGTAGTCGCGTTTTCACCCAATTTAACGCAAAAAGAAATAGCATACCATTGCGCAATATGATGCTGTTCCATTTGCGTGACGAGAGACACAAACACTTATTACAGCACAACTCATGACTGAGCAGTTGCATCGATGTGCCGCTTGGACTAGAAGCAGCTTATAGACAAAGCTCAAAGACATTGTGCCAACGCAAGCCTGCAAGGTTGCCACACCTTGCAAATAAAATCAGTCTCATTACTTTATTGTCGCAACTCGTATGTTTACCCACAACACGTAAAAGAAGCAGTATAGAATTTACCTCTCAACTCCCCTTACCTAAGAGTATTGCTTGCCTACCATATTCTCACAAATCTTCCAGTCATCGACGTATAACATTTAAATCTACATGATTTCCTCGAGTAAGAAACGTATTCACCAAGACCCCTGCTAATTCTCTTGAATTCCCAATATGCTCCAACACTACTGCCAGATTAGATGGAAAGATATCTAGCTTTCCACCCATCACTGACAAGGTACAGCGCTATCACAACGAGAAAAATAGCTAACGGAGGAAATTCACAACCATGCAGGGTATACACAGATTGCAAAAAGAAATTCAGAGGCATAACATGTATAAATCATTGATGTCAAAATGATGTCTATAGATCTCACTCTTTACATATACTGATCTCCTTTATCATGTTCCTATCATTACTACATTAAAAATACAAATAGACTTCTTTGACACAACAGTGTCTCTCACTTTCCTCATTATATTTGTAACCACCAATGGTGTAAATGTATGAAATGTAATAACAGTGTCTCTCTCCTCCGATATATCTTGAAACAAATATTCTCTGTGTGTTGACATTGCCAGTCCATATCGACTATCAGCCACAAGGAGAGGATTCCTGTGTTGTTGTTTCACATGCAGTTCGATAAATTGTTTTTTGCTGTAACACACCCAAGCGGTATGTGACTACAGCGGTTTACACAGCCACACATTTTGCGTTTCCATCATGACTTAGAAGTCTGTGTCAGGTGCCCAAGCTACATTATCACCTTTTGATACAGTTTCTCTCACAGAAAGCTGGACATTACATAGTGCAAACGATCCTGCTCCAACAAATCACGGAATGGTTATACTAAAAGACAGTTTATTATTGACAAAACTGTGGAACATACCACAACATATGGAAACTGTAGCTGTTTGCAGCATTGTGCAGTGTTTCTGAACAGGTGTACACAAGAGAGGATTTCTACACTTCATCTTATCTTCCAAAGTAACGGGTTAGTAGGTGTCTGATTTCGAAGATGGCAAGAGGATTGATTTCTCATATTGCAGCCATATACGCGATCTTTGTTTCAGTGATGTGCATCCCCAGAAGGTGTTGCTCCCTTCAAGACTCTCACCATCTCAAACACGTGGTTACAGTCAATCATTATGTGTTAGTGGACTGATGGGATGCAAAAGACAACCTCGATATGGGGTGATGTATAATAAACACCGCAGTTGAGGGTGTGATCAATCTTAGAAGTCTTACCAGTTTCTCTGTAGTTTCTACTCCAACCAGTTATATGGCAGTATGCTTCCCAATTTCTGTATCATTGCTGCACCACATCTCCACTACTTTGCTGTATCATATACTAGATTTCGAAGGGCCACACGTTTCTGTGCTTAATAACTACGCATTACGTTTATTCAGGGTTAATTCTCGGACATACATACCAAAGTATACCAGACATCTTCGTATATTGATGCCGGTAGGTTATCTACATATTTCTAGCACTTCGATCATAACAGAGATTTTACAGTTAGAGTTCCCCGTCTTTCCCCATGTAGATGAGATTCACATAGCATAATTAGGATAAACCTGGAGGATGAAAGAGCTCATCGTATAGTTTTCGGTCAACCCTCCCTACAACACTGTCAACGATTTAATTTTCAACTGTGCAGAAGTAGGAGGGAACGATATCTGCCGCATTCCATGTCTTGTGAAGGAACAGGGCGAACTGAATCAATAACTGCTATTCAGCGAAAGCTTGTTCCACACTAACCTTAATCACAGTACCTGTCGTAGTGTACTCAGTATCTCCGGATACCTGCATGTTGAGGAGATTAGCACACGTTATTGTTGTACAGTTGATATGAGAGTGTTGTGGTGATAACAGATGCTTAAGGAAAATGTGTGGTTTTAGCGCGTTAGAGCTCCAGATGGAACGTGTTCGAAGCATTTTATGTAAATCAACTGTGCCACCAAAAGTGAAGAATGTTGTAGTGTCTGGAATGAGGAACAACAAGGTAAAGCTAGAGAGAAATGATTGTAGAATGTAAAACATACAGTGCTGACGCTACACAGCTCTGCCCTTAAACATGCTCTAATTTAAAGCCATGAGCTTCCGGAAATATATGTCATGTGGAGTACAACGATCTTAATGACGATGTGTGATTTGTGGGGCGCTAAACTGCTCTTGTTATCAGCGCCCGTACAAATTACCAGCATTTGCTCAGGCTAATCTCACCACTTTCATGAATGATGATGAAATGATGAGGACAACATGAACGCCAAGTCATCTCGAGGCAGATGAAAATCCCTGACCTCGCCGGGAATCGAATCCAGGACCCCGTGCTCGGGAGGCAACAACGCGACCGCGAGACCACGAGCTGCCGACACCACACTCTTACTACTCCAATGCGGGACATATACTGTATTTCTGACATGTGATATACGTTTACTCTGCAAGATTCCTGTCTCACTCACTACGGTGTCAATGTCAAAGACAATAAAACTAGTTCTCTTTAGGCCAAATAAAAACCTAGACTTATTGCGATGCATGTAAAATATAGCTTTCTGAGGTGTATAGCACTCAGATCATAAACCCGATTACAGTTCAGAAATTATGATAGGCTCGCAGCAGCTCTATAGAATGATCGCCAGCAATGGAAAATACATTTAATGAGGAAACTGACAAATAAATGGCAGCGATGTTTGACGTGTGAAATTACACACCTGTCAAACGTAAAAAGGACAGTGGTCAACAAAGCAGTGTTTGCAGCACCTCGAAAACGTCTGTCAGTGACATTGGAGGGGAATTTGAAATATTTTATGTAAATCATTTGCGCTAACAATTCTGATATAATGTTGTAGTGTTTGGCGTCCATAACACGTTGTTGTTGTTGTGGTCTTCAGTCCTGAGACTGGTTTTATGCAGCTCTCCATGCTACTCTATCCTGTGCAAGCTTCTTCATCTCCCAGTACCTACTGCAACCTACATCCTTCTGAATCTGCTTAATGTATTCATCTCTTGGTCTCCCCCTACGATTTTTACCCTCCACGCTGCCCTCCAATACTAAATTGGTGATCCCTTGATGCCTCAGAACATGTCCTACCAATCGATCCCTTCTTCTGGTCAAGTTGTGCCACAAACTCCTCTTCTCCCCAATCCTATTCAGTACCTCCTCATTAGATTTGCGATGTACCCATCTAATCTTCAGCATTCTTCTGTAGCACCCCATTTCGAAAGCTTCTATTCTCTTCTTGTCCAAACTATTTATCGTCCATGTTTCTCTTCCATACATGGCTACACTCCATACAAATACTTTCAGAAATGACTTCCTGACACTTAAATCTATACTCGATGTTAACAAATTTCTCTTCTTCAGAAACGCTTTCCTTGCCATTGCCAGTCTACATTTTATATCCTCTCTACTTCGACCATCATCAGTTATTTTGCTCCCCAAATAGCAAAACTCCTTTACTACTTTAAATGTCTCATTTCCTAATCTAATACCCTCAACATCACCCGACTTAATTCGACTACATTCCATTATCCTCGTTTTGCTTTTGTTGATGTTCATCTTATATCCTCCCTTCAAGACACCATCCATTCCGTTCAACGGCTCTTCCAAGTCCTTTGCTGTCTCTGAGAGAATTACAATGTCATCGGCGAACCTCAAAGTTTTTATTTCTTCTCCATGGATTTTAATACCTACTCCGAATTTTTCTTTTGTTTCCTTTACTGCTTGCTCAATATACAGATTGAATAACATCGGGGAGAGGCTACAATCCTGTCTTACTCCCTTCCCAACCACTGCTTCCCTTTCATGTCCCTCGACTCTTATAACTGCCATCTGGTTTCTATACAAATTGTAAATAGCCATTCGCTCCCTGTATTTTACCCCTGCCACCTTTATAATTTGAAAGAGAGTATTCCAGTCAACATTGTCAAAAGCTTTCTCTAAGTCTACAAATGCTAGAAACGTAGGTTTGCCTTTCCTTAATCTTTCTTCTAAGATAAGTCGTAAGGTCAGTATTGCCTCACGTGTTCCAGTATTTCTACGGAATCCAAACTGATCTTCCCCGAGGTCGGCTTCTACTAGATTTTCCATTCGTCTGTAAAGAATTCGTGTTAGTATTTTGCAGCTGTGGCTTATTAAGCTGATTGTTCGGTAATCTCACATCTGTCAACACCTACTTTCTTTGGGATTGGAATTATTATATTCTTCTTGAAGTCTGAGGGTATTTCGCCTGTTTCATACATCTTGCTCACCAGATGGTAGAGTTTTGTCAGGACTGGCTCTCCCAAGGCCGCCAATGGAATGTTGTCTACTCCGGGGGCCTTGTTTCGACTCAGGTCTTTCAGTGCTCTGTCAAACTCTTCACGCAGTATCGTATCTCCCATTTCATCTTCATCTACATCCTCTTCCATTTCCATAATATTGTCCTCAAGAACATCGCCCTTGTATAGACCCTCTATATACTCCTTCCACCTTTCTGCTTTCCCTTCTTTGCTTAGAACTGGGTTTCCATCTGAGCTCTTGATGTTCATACAAGTGGTTCTCTTATCTCCAAAGGTCTCTTTAATTTTCCTGTAGGCAGTATCGATCTTA
Source organism: Schistocerca cancellata (assembly GCF_023864275.1). Taxonomy (NCBI): domain Eukaryota; kingdom Metazoa; phylum Arthropoda; class Insecta; order Orthoptera; family Acrididae; genus Schistocerca; species Schistocerca cancellata. The sequence continues at coordinate 58,618,253 of NC_064626.1, read as the reverse complement.
CCCCTAGTGAGATAAGCCTCTACATCCTTACATTTGTCCTCTATCCATTCCTGCTTAGCCATTTTGCACTTCCTGTCGATCTCATTTTTGAGACGTTTGTATTCCTTTTTGCCTGCTTCATTTACTGCATTTTTATATTTTCTCCTTTCATCAATTAAATTCAATATTTCTTCTGTTACCCAAGGATTTCTACTAGCCCTCGTCTTTTTACCTACTTGATCCTCTGCTGCCTTCACTACTTCATCCCTCAAAGCTACCCACTCTTCTTCTACTGTATTTCTTTCCCCCATTCCTGTCAATTGTTCCCTTATGCTCTCCCTGAAACTCTGTACAACCTCTGGTTCTTTCAGTTTATCCAGGTCCCATCTCCTTAAATTCCCACCTTTTTGAAGTTTCTTCAGTTTTAATCTACAGGTCATAACCAATAGATTGTGGTCAGAGTCCACATCTGACCCTGGAAATGTCTTACAATTTAAAACCTGGTTCCTAAATCTCTGTCTTACCATTATATAATCTATCTGATACCTTTTAGTATCTCCAAGGTTCTTCCCTGTATACAACCTTCTATCATGATTCTTAAACCAAGTGTTAGCTATGATTAAGTTGTGCTCTGTGCAAAATTCTACCAGGCGGCTTCCTCTTTCATTTCTTAGTCCCAATCCATATTCACCTACTACGTTTCCTTCTTTCCCTTTTCCTACACTCGAATTCCAGTCACCCATGACTATCAAATTTTCGTCTCCCTTCACTATCTGAATAATTTCTTTTATTTCATCATGCATTTCTTCAATTTCTTCGTCATCTGCAGAGCTAGTTGGCATATAAACTTGTACTACTGTAGTAGGTGTGGGCTTCGTATCTATCTTGGCCACAATAATGCGTTCACTATGCAGTTTATAGTAGCTTACCCGCGTTCCTATTTTCCTATTCATTATTAAACTTATTCCTGCAATACCCCTATTTGACTTTGTGTTTATAACCCTGTAGTCACCTGACCAGAAGTCTTGTTCCTCCTGCCACCGAACTTCACTAATTCCCACTATATCTAACTTTAACCTATCAATTTCCCTTTTCAAATTTTCTAACCTACCTGCCCGATTAAGGGATCTGACATTCCACGCTCCGATCAGTAGAACGCCAGTTTTCTTTCTCCTGATAATGACATCCTCTTGAGTAGTCCCCGCCCGGAGATCCGAATGGGGGACTATTTTACCTCCGGAATATTTTACCCAAGAGGACGCCATCATCATTTAATCATACAGTAAAGCTGCATGCCCTCGGGAAAAATTACGGCCGTAGTTTCCCCTTGCTTTCAGCCGTTCGCAGTACCAGCACAGCAAGGCCGTTTTGGTTATTGTTACAAGGCCAGATCAATCAATCATCCAGACTGTTGCCCTTGCAACTACTGAAAAGGCTGCTGCCCCTCTTCAGGAACCACACGTTTGTCTGGCCTCTCAACAGATACCCCTCCGTTGTGGTTGTACCTACGGTACAGCTATCTGTATCGCTGAGGCACGCAAGCCTCCCCACCAACGGCAAGGTCCATGGTTCATGGGGGAGGGGGGGGTCCATACCACGAAGGTATCGGAAAGAGAAAGAAATAACCGTGGAACATAAACAGATACAAAGGATTACACAGTTTTGTAATTACAACTCGTTGTAACGCTAGAGGTGAGCTTTTCTCGACCTATTAGCCGTGTCGAATGTAACCGTGTTAATATTCCGATGTAAGAAATATTTTTGCAGTGCATGACATACATCCTCCCTGCAAATTTCTCTCTCATAGACTATGGTGACAAACTGTAAGGTTATAGTACAACTACCTTACACACCAAAGAAAACTTCGACTCTCTGAAACATCAAACACTACATAGCTTTGTTAAGCTGTATGACGCATGGTATTTACGAAGTTCAAATCCAGTAATAGTTCGCAAATTGTGATATGTTCACAACATACCTATAAATTGTTCATCAGCTGGAAATGCATACAAAGAAACAGCTACCTCGCGTGAAGAAATAAACACCACGACCAGTAGCCTGAAGAGATGTAACAGTCTTATCCGAGTTTGCCACAGCTGCTGGTAAGCTTCCTCTTGCACACTGAAGTCATGGTCCAATGTTAGTACGACTGTTTCTCTTTGCTATCACCTCTCCAGAATGCCTTCTTTTTCCACCACTAAAGTGTGTATAGGTACCATCAGTCCACTCTCCTCCAGAACAAGCAGTTTTATTGAATTTAGTCAGAGCTCATTACTTGGTGTTTTTTCTCTAATTTTATGTACTCTCAGTCAGTTCTGGTAATTTTGCTAGATTTTAGCGAATTTAGATATTTCATCGTATTTCCCCCAATTTTATGTACTTCACATCATTTGTCGTTATTATACAATGTTTCCCTTACATTTTACTGGCTATATGCCGTGTTTTATATTTTCCGACAGTTTTCCATGTGTCTATGATCATATTGATGACTTACTCATGTGTTGTTTGATTTCATACGAGAATCTATACAACAACCTACTTATAACTCCTAAGACTTCCGCTCTTCCAGATGATCCACATGCATGAAATCTGAACGGGACATCCTCTGGAAAGCACAGTAACACTCGCTTTGCACCCATACAAGGCTTAACGACTGGTGCACATGATGGGTGTATTTGAATCTCCAAGTCTGGAAACAATTCCGTGTACTGCTCTGACCCATCAGAAAATATGTCTGCGGAGTCATGTAGTACTGCACTTGTTGGAAACTCAAAGTGTGGAAATTGTTCTAGACGTTCATTTAACTTCCAATCCATTGTATAGGGATCTGCAACAGGGAGCTGCATGGGTACAGAGTTGGTCTCTGTTTCTGCTGAGATTGGTTTTCCATATGTATTGTTTACGAGATGTGCTTCATTATTTCTGTTTATACCTTCCAACTTTGATAAACGCCCACAAACCCCGTCACTACATCTACGAACTGCAGCTTTTGGGTATTTACTTTCATTACCCCAGTAATGAGTTACTCTTAGTTTATAGTGTATCAACTGCAGGTCTCATGTTGGGCCATAAGAGTTTCCCTTCTCTCTCTCTCTGACTAGAGAGTGTGTATCCCTCGCAGCGTCAGTTATAGGGAAATATTCTAGCATTAAATCAAACATATGAGTAAGTCAAAAATATGGCCATATACACATACAAATCTGTCAAAAATATAAAAAGAAACTAAAACTCTCCCTCTCTGCCCATAGGGTGGGGTTTAAGAGAGTGGAATAAGGGTAAACAAATGTTAACCAAAATACTAATCTTTAGCGCAGATTTGGATAAGTTTTGTTTGTTTCGTGGGTCAACATTTGTGAAATTAAGTTTTGTTAAATGAAAAAAAAAAACAAACAAACAAACACTGGAGCCGTTGTGCCGTCTGAAGGCTGTCTGAATCGTTGCTCTCAACGCAGACGAAGCCGTTGACGGTTATCTGTACAGAACTTGTGAGATGAATCTGACAAAGTTCCACAGGCTTTCCTTGAATAGGCCTCCTTTAATGATTACAACCGTACTGTAAATACGAGTGGTGTCCCTTATCAATGACGACTGTGACCACTGCTGCTAAAGCATGACAACCCTCACAAATCACGTACGCACGCTCCTATGTACTCGCGAGACTCAACATTCTCTGGACTGTACTCCTCAGGCACTACGGGATGAATTATCTTAGAATAGACAGACTGTGTCCACGGATTGTTCTCATTGGTGCTTGAAATTACGATACTACCAACATCTGCAATACTAGGGTTAAGCATCAAATCTGAATTAGCTCCACTAGAAGAAAACGAAACTGGTTCTGGTTTTGGTCTATCGCTACACATTAGCATTTATGTAAGGGACATTCTACTGAAAAATAGAGATTTTTTAATACGTAATACAAATTTGGTTCTTAGGAAGCCATTTCTAATATTATTTCTGTGGAGTATGATTTTAAGTGGAAGGGAAAAGTGGATCGTGAACAGTACGGTCAAAAAAATCTGTTTCTGAAATGTGGAACTGCAGAAAATCGCCGAAGGTTAGAGGGCCTGATCGAGTAACTCGTGAACAGGTTATTAATCTACTTCATCATCATCATCATCATCATTTAAGACTGATTATGCCTTTCAGCGTTCAGTCTGGAGCATAGCCCCCCTTATACAGTTCCTCCATGATCCCCTATTCAGTGCTAACATTGGTGCCTCTTCTGATGTTAAACCTATTACTTCAAAATCATTCTTAACTGAATCCAGGTACCTTCTCCTCGGTCTGCCCCGATTCCTCCTACCCTCTACTGCTGAATCCATGAGTCTCTTGGGTAACCTTGCTTCTCCCATGCGTGTAACATGACCCCACCATCTAAGCCTGTTCGCCCTGACTGCTACATCTATAGAGTTCATTCCCAGTTTTTCTTTGATTTCCTCATTGTGGACACCCTCCTGCCATTGTTCCCATTTACTAGTACCTGCAATCATCCTAGCTACTTTCATATCCGTAACCTCAACCTTGTTGATAAGGTAACCTGAATCCACCCAGCTTTCGCTCCCATACAACAAAGTTGGTCGAAAGATTGAACGGTGCACAGATAACTTAGTCTTGGTACTGACTTCCTTCTTGCAGAACAGAGTAGATCGTAGCTGAGCGCTCACTGCATTAGCTTTGCTACACCTCGCTTCCAGTTCTTTCGCTATGTTGGCATCCTTTGAGAATATGCATCCTAAGTACTTGAAACCGTCCACCTGTTCTAACTTTGTTCCTCCTATTTGGCACTCAATCCGTTTATATTTCTTTCCCACTGACATTACTTTCGTTTTGGAGATGCTAATCTTCATACCATAGTCCTTACATTTCTGATCTAGCTCTGAAATATTACTTTGCAAACTTTCAATCGAATCTGCCATCACAACTAAGCCATCCGCATATGCAAGACTGCTTATTTTGTGTTCACATATGTTAATCTCACCCAGACAGTCTATTGTTTTCAACATATGATCCATAAATAATATGAACAACAGTGGAGACAGGTTGCAGCCTTGTCTTACCCCTGAAACTACTCTGAACCATGAACTCAATTTACTGTCAACTCTAACTGCTGCCTGACTATCCATGTAAAGACCTTTAATTGCTTGCAAAAGTTTGCCTCCTATTCCATAATCTTGTAGAACAGGCAATAACATCCTCCTAGGAACCCGGTCATATGCCTTTTCTGGATCTATAAAGCATAGATACAATTCCCTGTTCCACTCATAGCACTTCTCCATCATTTGCCGTAAGCTAAAGATCTGGTCTTGACATCCTCTCAGAGGCCTACACCCACACTGATTTTCATCCAATTGGTCCTCAACTAATACTCGCACTTTCCTTTAAACAATACCTGAGAAGATTTTACCCACAACGCTGATTAAAGAGATACCTCTGTAGTTGTTACAATCTTTTCTGTTTCCATGTTTAAATATTGGTGTGATTTCTGCTTTTGTAAAGTCTGATGGAACCTGTCCCGACTCCCAGGCCATTTCAATTACCCTTTGTAGCCATTTAAGACCTGACATTCCACTGTATTTGATGAGTTCCGACTTAATTTCATCCACCCCAGCCGCTTTATTGCACTGCAATCTATTGACCATTTTTTTCCACTTCCTCAAATGTGATCCTATTTCCATCATCATTCCTATCCCATTCTACCTCGAAATCTGAAACATTACTGATAGCATTTTCACCTGCATTGAGCCACTCTTCAAAATATTCCCTCCATCTGCCCAATGCATCCACAGGATTCACCAGCAGTTTTCCTGATCTGTTCAAAATACTTGTCATTTCCTTCTTACCTCCCTTTCGAAGACTGCTAATTACACTCCAGAATGGTTTTTCCAGCAGCTTGACCCATAGTCTCCAACCTGTTTCCAAAGTCTTCCCACGATTTCTTCTTGGATGCTGCAACTATCTGTTTGGCTTTGTTTCTTTCTTCAACATAACTTTCTCTGTCTGCCTGGGTTCTGGTATGTAGCCATTTTTGATACGCCTTCTTTTTCCTTTTACAGGCTGCCTTGACTGTATCATTCCACCAAGCTGTTTGCTTCATCCTACTTTTACACACTACTGTTCCAAGACATTCTTTAGCCACTTGTAGCACTGTGTCCCTGTACCTTGTCCATTCCTTTTCCAATGACTGTAATTGACTACCTTCAACTAACTGGTACCTTTCTGAGATCACTGTTATGTACTTGTGCCTGATTTCCTTATCCTGAAGTTTCTCCACTCTTATCCTCCTACATATGGACCTGACCTCCTGCACTTTCGGCCTCACAATCCCAATTTCACTGCAGATTAAATAATGATCAGTGTCATCAAAGAATCCCCTGAATACACGTGTGTCCCTCATAGCTTTCCTGAATTCCTGATCTGTTATTATATAGTCAATGACAGATCTGGTTCCCCTGCCTTCTCAAGCATACCAGTGAATGATCTTATGTTTAAAAAAGGAGTTTGTGATTACTAAGCCCATACTGGCACAAAAATCCAAGAGTTGTTTCCCGTTCCTGTTGGTCTCCATATCCTCTCCAAACTTACCCATAACCTTTTCATACCCTTCTGTTCGATTTCCAATCCTGGCGTTAAAATCACCCATGAGCAGAACACTGTCCTTGTCCTTTACTCTAACAACTACATCACTGAGTGCCTCATAAAAACTATGCATCTTATCTTGATCTGTCCCTTCACAATGTGAATATACTGACACAATCGTAATTTTCTTGCTAGAGACTGTCAAATCTATCCACATCAGTCGTTTGTTTACATACCTTATTGCAACTACGCTGGGTTCCATTTCTTTCCTGATGTAAAGCCCTACACCCCATTGTGCTATTCCTGCTTTGACTCCTGACAGGTAGACCTTGTACTCTCCCACTTCCTCTTCTTTCTCACCCCTTACCCGAATGTCACTAACAGCTAAAACGTCCAGCTCCATCTTACCTGCAGCCTCTGCCAGCTCTACCTTCTTCCTAGAGTAGCCCCCATTGACATTAATAGCTCTCCATCTCATTACCATTTGTTTGCCAAGTCGTATCTTAGGAGTCCCTGGTTTGTCAGTTAGAGGTGGGACTCCGTCACCTCCAAAGGTCCGAGGCATTTTGCTCTGATTGTTGCCAGCATCATATTTAAAGTACCAGGGAAGCAGGTTGCTAGCCTTACTTGCCCCGAGTCCCATTGGGTTTTACCTCTAACGGCTGACGGACTAACCGGTGGATTTGGTAGTCTTTTCCGTATGAGCACAAAGGTGACCACGACTCAGAATATGTCCGAGATGCCCAGCCTTATTCCAAAGTAACTGGTATCCCGACTGTCAGGACCACTTACTTGGCCACTCTTACGTTGCCCGTGGTTCATGAACTAGGACATGACTGCAGGAACCCACACCATGAACCACCATTAAACTATTTCGGGAGAAAATTGTTTTATGGCACAATTTGAATAAAAAGTAGTAGTTTGAGGGGAAATATCTAAATTCATCAAGGAAATATCCTCATAAATCAAGCAATAGCCAATTTTGTAACAGAGGCATGTATGTAGGAGGAGCTGTAGTAAAAACTGTAAATGCAGATCATAGATTCACTACAGTAAGCAGGTTCATTTGGTTATTCCATGCTGTACTCATACAAAGGTGAAAACCTCATGTGGAAAGCTGCACTGAAGCTGCCTTCGTGCTAAATATCGCAACAACGACAACTCATATAGTGCGAAACACATATTCTAAAAAGTTATTTTTATTTTATGTTAATGACACAGCTACATCATAATTACAAAACATACAAGTATTGAGAAGCGATGATAAGGATTAATAACTGCGATCCAATTTACTTTCTCATAATAGCTGTTCTAATATTTTAACGCTAACCACCCCAAATACCGGGGTACAACCATGTTCGTTGGGTGGTTGACTTGGGAGAGGGGACCAAACAGCGAGGTCATCAGTCCCAAGTGATTAGGAAGGAAATCGGCCGTCCCTTTTCAAAGGAACCATCCAAGTATTTTCCTGAAGCGATTAAGGGAAATTATCGAAACCCTTTGTCAGGATGACCGGTCGCGGCTTTGAACCGTCGTCCTCCCGAATGCGAGTCCAATGTACTAACCAATGCTCGCTAACCTCCCTCGGTGGTACTACCAACCCGGAATTACTGTGTGGTTATTACGTACAGTCTAGTTTGAAAGCCCGCTTAGCAGCTCGAATTCAAGCAACCTCTACAGATTCGTATTTGGGAAGGCAAGAAGCGAAGTATATGTGGGAGCATTGTAGTTGGACTGAGCATACGAAGTGCAAAAGTTGACCTGCCGAATTTTAACTGCACGGTTGGAGAAACAATTTCAAACCGCATCTCAGTCCGTTTGTAAGAGATTCGCCTGTAATCAGTATTAGTTCTTGCAACCATTTATTAATACTTATGTGAATGGCAAATGTGTCCATCTATACATCAAGTTGAAACACTCGATTTGTCGAACAACCTTTATACGAGCGAGTACAGAGATCAGTTGTCACGTAAACTTTTAAGGAGATTGCGTAGTTAATAATATTCCTATTTCCTTTAATTACATGATTTATGAAATTCATCCTTAAAAAAATCCTCCGGTAATCCTCGATTAACATTCGGAATGACTTCTTTGCAAAATCAAATTATCCTGAATATAACTGCCACGTAGAATATCTCCATGTTTCTGAAGTGTACATGACTGTTGGAACTTAAATCCTGTATCTGCGGAAAGGTGCAACTGATCTGATGGCATGAATTAGACGCCACTGATTAGCGGAATTCAGATGGCTTACCTTTTGACTGCTGTGGCTGCTCCACGCTGTTACTGCATTTCATGGTTTTCGTAATTAGATTATCCAGCCTGGGGCGCATATATAGATGTTGCACGCCAGCCGCCTCATATCAGACTGTTGCTACGCAACGGCCTAGCCTCCAGCAGAGGCCCCTCTATTGTTGACACTAACGTCACGTCGCCTAACACGGAGAGATCTCCAGCTGTGCAATCAACTTTTTGAAACTATCTGCACGGTAATGTATGCTAAGATCCGAGGTATCCATCACTGCAGCGATTCTCCGCAGTGACAATCGTTTGCCAGTAATTGACGAAAAAAAGTCGGAATTTTTTGTGACTCTTAATACCATTACAAAATGTTTCTTTGTTTAGTCTGGTTGCGTTGTCTAATGGATAGGATGACAACTTCAATTGCAAGAGGTTACGGGTTAGAATCTCGTCAAGTGGAGTGAGTTTGGTTTATTTTTAAGTCATTAACGAAGTGACTTTGATCATTATTTTTATTGAATCAATTCCTTTAAATGAAATTCATTTATTCCATTCTGCCTTCACCTCGTTTTAACAAACCACATAAACTTACTTCATTTGTTTCATTTTTCCTTCATATCATTTTTCCCAATCGGAAATTTTGTGAATATATATTTAATTTCATGTATCTATCATAATACTCAGGTATATGAATATTCCTATCCATCAGTTAAAAAACACAAGCCGTTATTCAATCCATTGCATCATAGAGCCAAACAACATACTGGACCTTTTGTATCGCTCTTGAGTATCACACAAAATTCCGTATTTCATTTTTCGTCCGTTACTCTGAAACTAGAGCCCACAAGGGTGATTGGTTGCAGTGTGTGATACCTGGGATCTTAACGTACATCAGCGTATGGATCAAAATAAACCTCTTAAGCGATCACTTCCGTGGATTGAACGTTGCTGCCAGAGATCATCCTTACTTGCACGGATCTCGCTCCATCTCTGCACCAGAAGCTATAATACGTATAACACGGTACATTTGCATTATTGTATCTTGTATTTTAGACGTTCTTTAGCCTTATTTTCATCCGTGTATACTGAATATGTACTATTACTGTGCGTGCAGCGGGGAAAAGCTTAAAGATGGTTGGAGGAAAGGGGCGAAACCGGTAGCTAAGGAATAAAAATCTGACAACATGATCGAGACTGGTTTTATTCGACTTTTAGAATTTAATAGGATGATGGACAGTTAGAAGGCAACACAGCTGGTAGCTTCCGAGGAGAGCAGCCGGCGGGGAGTAACGAAGCAGGAAGCTTGGAGCAAACCAACGTGGTAGCATGACGGTGGACAGTTAAGGCTGGTGGTGGTTTGTTGTCCACAGGTGCAGCGTTCTGGTCTGGAACAGTAGATGTTGGTTCGCTTCGTGGATACAGGGAAGGCAGAACGGCTACGAGACCTTTGGCTATGGTGTTTTTTCGGCTGTGGCAGTTAAAGGAAAATCACTGCATACGTATAGAGCAGACCATTGCGTCTGAGTTGCCCAAATTAAGTACCAAAAAATAATTTCCAAGTATGATGAGGCAGCTTTAGTGGCCCATTGTGCATAAGTTGGCAACTGCACTGTCGTTGATTTTTGTGAAATTTTCATTTCTTACTGTTGCTGGTTTATTTTGTTAGTCTCATTCACTGTGACCAGCAGAAAGAGTCTTGGGCTGCTGTATTCGACTGTTCATTTTTGCTCTCCTGTTGACTACATCTGTAGTGTTAGTTAGAGTGCTAGCTTCTTGTTGGCCACGTTTTAGGCTTTTGTCTTCTAGGAAGGAAGGAAGGAGGATTGGATTTGGCGTCCCATCAACATCGAGGTCATTAGGAACGGAGCACAAGGTCGGATTGTGTCAAGGATGGGGCAGGAAATCGGCCGTGCCCATTCAAAGGAACCATCACGGCATCTGCTGCTAGTGGTTTAGGGAAACCATGGAAAACCTACATCTGTTTATCCGGACACGGTTTCGAATCGTAGTAGGCGCGCGAAGTAGCCGCGCGGTTTGAGGCGCCATGTCATGGATTGCGTGGACCCTCCCACCGGAGGTTCGAGTCCTCCCTCGAGCACGGGTGTGTGTGTGTGTGTGTTGTTCTTAGCATAAGTTACTTTAAGTGGCCCATTGTGCATAAGCTGGCAACTGTACTGTTGTTGATTTTTGTGAAATCGAGGTCATTAGGAACGGAGCACAAGCTCGGATTGTGTCAAGGATTGGGCAGGAAATCGGCCGTGCCCTTTTAAAGGAACAATCACGGCATCTGCTGCTAGTGGTTTAGGGAAACCATGGAAAACCTACATCTGTTTATCCAGATGCGGATTTCGAATCGTAGTAGCCGCGTGAAGTAGCCGCACGGTTTGAGACGCCATGTCATGGATTGCGTGGCCCCTCCCACCAGAGGTTCGAGTCCTCCCTCGAGCACGGGTGTGTGTGTGTGTGTGTGTTGTTCTTAGCATAAGATACTTTAAGTGGCCCATTGTGCATAAATGGGCAACTGTACTGTCCTTGATTTTTGTGAAATCGAGGTCATTAGGAACGGAGCACAAGCTCGGATTGTGCCAAGGATGGGGCAGGAAATCGGCCGTGCCCTTTCAAAGGAACCATCACGGCATCTGCTGCTAGTGGTTTAGGGAAACCATGGAAAACATAAATCTGTATATCCAGACGCGGATTTCGAATCGTAGTAGGGACGCGAAGTAGCCGCACGGTTTGAGGCGCCATGTCATGGATTGCGTAGCCCCTCCGACCGGAGGTTCGAGTCCTCCCTTGGGCATAGGTGTGTGTGTGTGTGTGTTGTTCTTAGCATAAGTTACTTTATGTGGCCCATTGTGCATAAGTTGGCAACTGTACTGTCGTTGATTTTTGTGAAATCGAGGTCATTAGGAACGGAGCACAAACTCGGATTGTGTCAAGGATGGGGCAGGAAATCGGCCGTGCCCTTTCAAAGGAACCATCACGGCATCTGCTGCTAGTGGTTTAGGGAATTCATGGAAAACCTAAATCTGTTTATCCGGACGCGGATATCGAATCGTAGTAGGCGCGCGAAGTAGCCACGCGGTTTGAGGCGCAATGTCATGGATTGCGTGGCCCTCCCGCCGGAGGTTCGAGTATTCCCTCGGGCATGGGTGTGTGTGTGTGGGTGTGTTGTTCTTAGCATAAGTTACTTTAAGTGGCCCATTGTGCATAAGTTGGCAACTGTACTGTCGTTGATTTTTGTGAAATCGAGGTCATTAGGAACGGAGCACAAGCTCAGATTGTGTCAAGAATGGGGCAGGAAATCGGCCGTGCCCTTTCAAAGGAACCATCACGGCATCTGCTGCTAGTGGTTTAGGGAAACCATGGAAAACCTAAATCTGTTTATCCGGACGCGGATTTCGGATTGTAGTAGCCGCGTGAAGTAGCCGCGCAGTTTGAGGCACCATATCATGGATCGCGTGGCCCCTCCCACCGGAGGTTCGAGTCCTCCCTCGGGCATGGGTGTGTGTGTGTGTGTGTTGTTCTTAGCATAAGTTACTTTAAGTGGCCCATTGTGCATAAGTTGGCAACTGTACTGTCGTTGATTTTTGTGAAATCGGGGTCATTGGGAATGGAGCACAAACTAGCATTGTGTCAAGGATGGGGCAGGAAATCGGCCGTGCCCTTTCAACGGAACCATCACGGCATCTGCTTCTAGTGGTTTAGGGAATTCATGGATAACCTAAATCTGTTTATCCGGACGCGGATTTCGAATCGTAGTAGCCGCGCGATGCAGCCGCGCGGTTTGAGGCGCCATGCCATGGATTGCGTGGCCCCTCCCACCGGAGGTTCGAGTCCTCCCTCGGGCATGGGTGTGTGTGTGTTTGAGTGTTGTTCTTAGCATAAGTTACTTTAAGTGGCCCAATGTGCATAAGTTGGCAACTGTACTGTCGTTAATTTTTGTGAAATCGAGGTCCTTAGGGACGGAGCACAAGCTCGGATTGTGTCAAGGATGGGGCAGGAAATCGGCCGTGCCCTTTCAAAGGAACCATCACGGTATCTGCTGCTAGTGGATTAGGGAATTCATGGAAAACCTAAATCTGTTTATCCGGACGCGGATTTCGAATCCTGGCAGGCGCACGAAGTAGCCGCGCAGTTTGAGGCGCCATGTCATGGATTGCGTGGCCCCTCCCGCCGGAGGTTCGAGTCCTCCCTCGGGCATGGGAGTGTGTGTGTGTTATTCTTAGCATAAGTTACTCTAAGTAGTGTGTTTGTGTAGAGTCCGATGTCCTTAACAGTTTGGTCTCTTAGGAAATCACACACATTTGAACAGTTGTGAATCGTCGTCCTCCTGAATATCTGGTGGCCAGAAAAAATATGTAATGAGGAGCTCTGGCGAATAACAAACTAGATACCTATAGAAGACCAGATACGAGAGAGAAAGTGGTGATGATTGGGGCACACCTTGAGAAAACCAGATTGAGCCATCGAGAAAAAAGCATTGGAATCCCCAGGGCACAAGGAAGAGAGGAAGACCAAGAGGCACATGGAAGAGGACAGTGGAAGGGGAAGCAAAAAGAGTTGGTAAGACCTGGGCAGAATTGAGGCAAATGGTCAAAGACAGAGACGGATGGCGAGTTCTCCTGGATGCCCTATGCCCTCATAGGGGCCAAAGGAATTAAGTCAAGTCAGTCCTCCTGAATGCGAGTCCAGCGCCACCTCGTTCGGTGCATTCTGGGCTAACATTTGCTACATCTGTGTTGTCTTAATTTCCTTTAACAGTAGTATTACTTCCTTTCCTTTACACTTTCTTAGTCTATTTATTGTGAATTACATGAAATTCTAAGGGGAAGATTATTCTGGGAGAAGGAAAAACTCCTCTATAAAAATGAACATGGATTCCGCAAACAGAGGTCCTGCGAAACTTAGCTCTCTCTGTTCCTCCATGGGACCCACAGTGCCGTAGACAATTGCGCACAGGTTGATGCTGTGTTGCTTGACTTCAGGAAGACATTTGACGCCGTCCCGTATTGCCGATTGTTAAAAAAAATGAGCTTATCGACTATCGGAGCAGATTTGCGACTGGATTCAAGACTTCCTTGCAGGCAAAACTCAACACGTCAGCCTGAACGGAACAAAATCGACAGATCTAAAGGTAATTTCCGGTGTACCCCAACGAAGTGTAAGGGACCGTTATTGTTTACAACATATATAAATGATCTAGTAGAGAGAGTGGCATGATCTCTAAAGGCTGTTCGGAGGAAATACAATTGTCTATAACAAAGTAGCAACACCAGAAGATAGTAACGATTTGCAGAATGACCTCAAGAGAATTGATGAATGATGCAGGCTCTGGCAGTTGAATCTGGGCGTAAATAAATGTAACACATTGCGCATACATAGGAAAAAACACACACTAGTGTATAGCTACACTACTGGAGGCAAACCGCTCTAAACAGTATCAGCAGAAAAATATCTGGGAGTAGCTATCCGGAGCCACCGTAAGTGAAATGATCACATAAAACAAATAGTGAGAAAAGCAAATGAAAGGAATAATCTTAAAGAATTGTAACTCATCTTCGAAGGATGTGGCTTATAAGGTGCCTGTTCGACCCATTCTTGAGTAATGTACATATAGGACTGCCAAAAGAGTTAGAGATCCCACGAAGAGAGACACGTTTCGTCAAGGGATCGTTTAGTCGGAACGAGAGCGTTACGGATATGCTCAACAATCTCCATTGGCAGACGTTACAAGAGGGGCGTTGTGCATCACGGAGAGATTTACTATTGAAAGTTAGAGAGAGTACTTTCCGGGAAGAGGTGGACAACATTTTACGTCCCCATACCTACGTGTCGCATTATGACTACGGGGAGCAAATTCCAGAAATTGGAGCCAGTAGAAAGACGTATGGACAATCATTCTTCCCACGCGCTATTCGCGAGTGGAATAGGTTTAGAGGGCTCAGTTAGTTATACCTGTTATCATGTATTTCCACCATTTCCGTTTTCTGACGCTATTTGAGTCCTATGAAAAACAGCTGTATAACTGCTGCGTGCAAGTAAAACACCCCAAACAGAAATAACCTCTGTGGTAGAGGTTCCCCTTCGTGCCACATTCATACATTTGACACGAAGTGCATTTGGCGAATAACACAACTTATTCTCTAGTTTTGTCTACATATTATGTGGTAGTTCGTTCACTATGGTTGCATGTCCATTACCCCTTTGTGTATTTGACGCCATCTCAGCCTGTTACCAGAGAAAAATTATGATTAAGTTTGTTTGTTATTGTTCTCCACAAAATAGGTCAAATGTACTTGGCAGTTTAATTTGTCTCTTCTTTGGTGTTACAGCCTTCACAAATAGGTAAAAGGAACGTAGCGCCATTTTGAAAACGTACGTTGCTGTCTATGCGTCTACTTGCTGCACTGTTGTACAGCGTGCGAAGACTCTCCCTACATCTGCAACCACTGCCCTAGTTCCCACGTTCAGCTCAGGCTGCTGATTTTACTCTAGTTGCTCTTGTAGCCATTTCCATGGCGGCAACAAAATTTACGTCACGGTTGCGACGTGTATCATGAATTAAATTACGTTCATTTAAATTTAAGTTATGTTCACAGCCAGTTAACAGATAACTCAGTCCGTCGAAATGACGCTAAGACTCCCTCAAAAATTTGCCAGCTCTGCTCACACGCAAATCGTGTTTACAAGATATTGTTTTTATCGGACTGAAATGGGGTAGACGAGCTAAAAAATACAAAAAACCTGAACTCACTAGAACAATGACAAACAATGAAGCACCGTGGCAGAGAAACAGACCGCACTTTAATGTCAAATCCAGCCTCCCCACAGGAGTGTGTTTGAGGGTTCGCACATGTGGCAGACGATATATAAACCCAATTATAAGGATTATTTCGTATCATAAGACACGTGGTTCGTGAGACAGAACATCAGATAGTGGATTGAATGATATATTATTTCGTTTCACTCGCTTGGCTATCAGTGAGTACATCTGTGTGTGACAAGGAGAAAACTTAAATATATCCCTGTTAAATATGAACGCTATCTCCGCATTACAAACCGAAAAACATATAAAATACGTAACATGTAGAGGATCTATACAAGGGAGATGTACTTGAGGACAATACTTCGAAATTGGAAGATGATGTAGATTAAGATGAAATGGGAGGCATGATACAGCGTGAAGAGTTTGATAGAGCACTGAAAAAACTAAGACGAAACAAGGCCCCAGGAGTAGGCAACATTCCACTAGAACTGGTGACAGCCTTGGGAGGGCCAGCCCTGACAAACCTCTACCATCTGGTGAGCAAGATGAACGAGACAGGTGAAATACCCTCAGACTTCAAGAAGAATATAATAGTTCTAATTCCAAAGTAAGCAGGTGTTGACAGATGTGAAAATTACCGAACTATCAGTTGAAAAGTCGCGGCTGCAAAATACCAACGCGAATTCTTTACAGGCGAATGGAAAAACTGGTAGAAGCCGACCTCGGGGAAGATCAGTTTGGATTCCGTAGAAATCTTGGAACACGTGAGGCAATATTGACCCTACCACTACTGATCTTAGAAAATAGATTAAGGAAACGTTTCTAGCATTTGTAGACTTAGAGAAAGCTTTTGACAATGTGGACTGGAATACTCTCTTTCACATTCTGAAGGTGCAGGGGTAAAATACAGAAACAATTTACAATTGGTGCAGAAACCAGATGGGAGTTATATGAGTTGAGGGGCATGAAAGATAAGCAGTGGTAGGGAAGGGAGTGAGCCAGAGATGTCGCCTATCCCCGATGTTATTCATTCTGTATATTGAACAAGAAGTAAATGAAACAAAAGAAAAATTCTTTGTAGGAACAAAAATCCATGGAGAAGAAATAAGAACTTTGAGGTTTGGCGATGACATTGTAATTCTATCAAAGACAGCAAACGCCATGGAAGAGCAGTTGAAAGGAATGGACAGTGTCTTGAAAGGAGGACATAAGATGAACATCAACAAAAGCAAAACGAGGATAATGGACTGTAGTTCAATAAGTCGGGTTATGCCGAGGGAATTAGATTAGGAAATGAGACAATTAAAGTAGTAGATGAATTTTGCTATTTGGGGAGAAGAATAACATGATGGTCGAAGTAGAGAGGGTATAAAACATTGACTGGCAATGGAGAGGAAAGTGTTTCTGAAGAAGAGAAATTTGTTAATATCGAGCATAGATTTAAGTGTCAGGAAGTGGTTTCTGAAAGTATTTTTACGCAGTGTAGCCATCTATGGAAGTGAAACATGGACGATAAATAGTTTGGACAAGAAGAGAATGGAAGCTTTCGTAATGTGGTGCTACAGAAGAATGCTGAAGATTAGATGGGTAGATCACTTAACTAATGAGCAGGTATTGAATAGAATTGGGGAGAAGAGAAATTTGTGGCGTTACTTGACTATAAGGAGGGACCTGTTGGTAGGACATGTTCTGAGGCATCAAGGGATCACCAGTTTAGTACTGGAGGGCAGCGTGGAGGGTAAAAATCTTAGAGGGAGACCAAGAGATGAATACAAGCAGATTCAGAAGGATATAGGTTGCAGTAGTTACCTGGAGATGAAGAAGCATGCACAGGACTGAGCCGTATGGAGAGCTACATCAAACCAGTCTCTGGACTGAAGACCACAACAACAAGAACGTATACCGAATGCTTTTTCTTAGGCATGAGTCTTCTAGCTGGCTCAATATCGCCCACCACGGAATCCTCTGCTGTCTTCAATTACTTGCTGGTTTTATTTCAGTCTGTCTTCTCCACAGTGTCTGCACTCTAACGCCCGCTTTAGTACCACTGAAACTATTCCACGATGTAATAATACAAGGCCTATCAATCCATCCTTCCTTTTTGGCAGTGTGTTCCATTCATTAATTTCTTCGCTCACCCTGCGAATACCATTCTCACCCCATATCATACCAGTCCCACTGATTTCCAACATTCCTCTGTAGCACCACATTTCAAATGCCTCTGTTCTCCTCTTTACAGTTTTCTCACATCTACACTCCTGGAAATGGAAAAAAGAACACATTGAGACCGGTGTGTCAGACCCACCATACTTGCTCCGGACACTGCGAGAGGGCGGTACAAGCAATGATCACACGCACGGCACAGTGGACACACCAGGAACCGCGGTGTTGGCCGTCGAATGGCGCTAGCTGCGCAGCATTTGTGCACCGCCGCCGTCAGTGTCAGCCAGTTTGCCGTGGCATACGGAGCTCCATCGCAGTCTTTAACACTGGTAGCATGCCGCGACAGCGCGGACGTGAACCGTATGTGCAGTTGACGGACTTTGAGCGAGGGCGTATAGTGGGCATGCGGGAGGCCGGGTGGACGTACCGCCGAATTGCTCAACACGTGGGGCGTGCGGTCTCCACAGTACATCGATGTTGTCGCCAGTGGTCGGCGGAAGGTGCACGTGCCCGTCGACCTGGGACCGGACCGCAGCGACGCACGGATGCACGCCAAGACCGTAGGATCCTACGCAGTGCCGTAGGGGACCGCACCGCCACTTCCCAGCAAATTAGGGACACTGTTGCTCCTGGGGTATCGGCGAGGACCATTCGCAACCGTCTCCATGAAGCTGGGCTACGGTCCCGCACACCATTAGGCCGTCTTCCGTTCACGCCCCAACATCGTGCAGCCCGCCTCCAGTGGTGTCGCGACAGGCGTGAATGGAGGGACGAATGGAGACGTGTCGTCTTCAGCGATGAGAGTCGCTTCTGCCTTGGTGCCAATGATGGTCGTATGCGTGTTTGGCGCCGTGCAGGTGAGCGCCACAATCAGGACTGCATACGACCGAGGCACACAGGGCCAACACCCGGCATCATGGTGTGGGGAGCGATCTTCTACACTGGCCGTACACCACTGGTGATCGTCGAGGGGCACTGAATAGTGCACGGTACATCCAAACCGTCATCGAACCCATCGTTCTACCATTCCTAGACCGGCAAGGGAACTTGCTGTTCCAACAGGACAATGCACGTCCGCATGTATCCCGTGCCACGCAACGTGCTCTAGAAGGTGTAAGTCAACTACCCTGGCCAGCAAGATCTCCGGATCTGTCCCCCATTGAGCATGTTTGGGACTGGATGAAGCATCGTCTCACGCGGTCTGCACGTCCAGCACGAACGCTGGTCCAACTGAGGCGCCAGGTGGAAATGGCATGGCAAGCCGTTCCACAGGACTACATCCAGCATCTCTACGATCGTCTCCATGGGAGAATAGCAGCCTGCATTGCTGCGAAAGGTGGATATACACTGTACTAGTGCCGACATTGTGCATGCTCTGTTGCCTGTGTCTATGTGCCTGTGGTTCTGTCAGTGTGATCATGTGATGTATCTCACCCCAGGAATGTGTCAATAAAGTTTCCCCTTCCTGCGACAATGAATTCACGGTGTTCTTATTTCAATTTCCAGTAGTGTATATTCACTGCCATACAATGCTGTGCTTTAGAGGTACATTTTCAGAAATTTCTTCCGCAAACAAAGACGTATGGGTTTGTTCCTAATAGACTTCTGTTGGGCGCGATAGCCCTCTTTTCCTGTTTTAGTCTACTTTTTATGTCCTCCTTGCTTTGTCTGTTATGTGATACTTTGTCTCCAAGGAAGAAGTATTCATTTACTTTGTTTACTATCTAGCATAATTTTTGATGTTAAGTTTGTTCTCACTTCTGCTACTTCTCATTACTTTAATCTATCCTCAATTTACTCTCAGTCCATAGCGTGTGCTCATTACACTGTTCATTTTATTCAAAACGTCCTGTTATTCTTCTTCTCTTTACTGAGGATAGCAATGTCATCAGCGAATTTTCTGATTGATTCTCTTTCATCCTAAATTTTTACCCCACACTTGAACTTTTGTATCGTTCCTGTCATTCCTTCTTCGAAGTACAGATGGAACACTGGGGGCGGAAGACTGCGACCCTATCTTACATTCTCTTTAATCGAAGCAATTCGTCCTTGGTCTTCTGATCTGATTGTTCACTCTTGGACCTGGTTCATATGGTATATTAGCTGCCTTTTCCTCTAACTCACTCCTGTCTGTCTCACAAATTGCACCGTTGCTCATCGTCCGTCGCAGTTTTTAGGTCGACATATGAAAGTGTTTTGTTTTTCTTCAAGTTTTGCTTCCATTACGAAGTCCAAAAACCAACGAAATAACATGGAATTAAAAAATGACTGGTTGCAGTGATTCTAAGATAAATGTTACACTATATGGAACAATGGCCAAACGTCTGTAATAATTACTTGACTAGGCTAATCAAGCACACTAAGCTGTACACAGTAGGAACGAACCGAATATACAGATAAGATTCAAAATAATAACTGAACAAATTACTATGTTTCGGGAAACATAATTATTCACCGTTTTTTACCTCTAATGATGATATCGATGCTTTACTCATATTCCTTAGGTGTGTAGTCCTATGAAGATAACGAATTACAGCTACCAGTTGAAAAGCAATTGCTGTTTGGCTGATTTTCACACTTCGTGTACAACTAGTATTACAGTGTGAAGAGCGGATATTCCTAACGAGGACGTTAAGTGTCGTAGTGCATGAGCTAACCATCTGAGGGGAAATAAGTATTATTACACTTATTACTACAGTTTTATTTTCTAATGGTCTACAGTAGTGCCAACTGTAAATTAATTACAGATTCTGATATTTCGGATAATTTCAGCTGGGGCCATCAAATTAAAAGCAAAAAGAAGCGTGTTTCTATTTTTCCAGTTTTGTGTCACCCAGATGGTATCAAAACAGATTTCGGTTTCATAGGGGAACAAGAAGATGCTAGTAAGTCAGCCCACATTCAGGAAATGATCGTTGGACATAGGAGGCACTGCCATTCTGGGCTAAGTCTTGTCTTCCTCCCACTTCTCAAAAATCAAATCGCTCTAAGCACTATGGGACTTAATATCTGGCGTCGTCAGTCCCCTAGACTTAGAACTACTTAATCCTAACTATCCTAAGGACATCACACACGTCCATGCCTGGGGCACGATTTGAACCTTTGACCGTAGCAGCCGCGTGGTTCCGGACAAAAGCGCCTAGAACCACTCGGTCACCGCGGCCGGCCATCCTACTTCTCGTGCGGGGTTAGACGGGCATCTGTGTCGTGTGGATGAGGAAGACGAGCTCTTGTAGAGGGCAGTGTTGTGTTTCTGTTCCCGTGCACTCCTCCTGAATAGCACCAAGGAGGCATGAGGGCTCAACTCTCCACCAGATAAGCGGATCGCAATTAACTGGGCCACACGCGTGCACGCCACATGGGACACTGCAGTGGCTTTTTCTGGAATTTAATCCAGGACATCAAGACACCAACTCCTCTCCTCCCCTTGTTGATCAAATGCTAATGACGAAAATTTCTGCTATCACCAGGATTGAAAGTGCCTGCCTCCAAGTCCGGGATCACTGTACAGACGTCACTACACGACGTCGGCTACGGAGGCTTGTTAGTGAAGTATCAGCAAACCAAATTAGAAACGCTGACGAGCTACACGCACTTCAAAACGTCACACGACATCACGTCACAGCGCTGCATATAGGCATCGCAGTATAAACTGACCACCGTTCAAAAGGCAATGTTTAAGTGGGTTACAGTATAAACCTCGTATTTCGTTCATCGAAAATATGGAATTTAAAGTATTCACAATAAGAAATGTATTTTAAAATGTTCACTCCTCAAAATAGAAAGCGGTAGATATTACAGTCCTGTTCGTGAAAAATGCAGTACTCAGAAGAAATACTATCTAAGAATCAGTCCAAAACTGGAGGACGCATAGAAAAGTGGAACCAAAATTACTGGTTAAGATTGCGGAGAGATGGTATGCGTGTAGATCCAGCAGTGCGCCGTTTTCCTGTTTTCTGCGACCAGGTTGGCCAGTGTTACACCACGCTCATTCGGTTTAGATGCCTCAAACTAAGTGGGTGTTGCTCGATGACTTCAAGGGGCGCAATATCATCATGTGGCTCAGTTCGAATGGAGTGATTGCTCTCCGATAAATGGATTTATCGTATGGCGACTTGGCGGCTCCTGCCATGACAAAGATGTGTGTATCGAATCGGTGGATAGAAGACGCTCGTTCACAGCGATGAACAGACCACACAATGCGACCACAGAGGAGGATGGGCACCATCTTCTCCGCACGGACAGAACATTCTTGGTTCGATGTTTGACCACTGCGTTGGGTATGGACATGTCTGCATCGACAGTCTGATAAAATGTGCCGAGGGCTGCACAAGTGCTGCGCATGCCATTTCGTCGGTTTTCGTTGGCCAGAAACCGCGAATGGCTTCAGGCTGCAGTAGACGTGTGAACAGTCAGTGATATTGCGCTTGAACTTGTCATACACTGATGATCACTTACATACTGCATACTACAATTGTGAAAGCAGTAGTTTAGCGACATAGGTGTCAGACACGAATTGCGAGGGTTTGCGTTGCTATTGACTATAACACGCGATCTCGCCTCCTATGTATTGTCTAAACACTAACCGAAACATCTTGGATATTTCAGAGACCGAGGCACAGATCTCTGCAGGATGCTCTACATAACATATTTCAGAAGAACCGTGCCCAGACACGTGCGCTGAGAAATGTGCAAGCATTCGTTGGTGGAATTATGGGTAACACTGCTTCTTCACCTGCACATACACCAGACATGTTGCCCAAAGAAAATGTCTCAGAAATGGTCGGTAGGCAGCTGGTTCATTCTAGTCCTCCTGCACCTATGGTCAATGCCTTGGGAGTAAGCTTCGCTCAGGAGGTTTTGGAATAGGCCAAATGGGAGAATTTTCATAATTTGATAATTATAATTCCACAAGCACAATTTCAAATTCATGCGAAATTGTAAGAACTTTGCCCCATATCTCAGCTTGCAATCGGAATTATAAAATTTCCTCTTGAGACAACGTTTATTAGGTTTAGAAAAATATGTGTACAAAATTTCATAATTCTAGCATTCATAGAATCTAAGTAAAAGGTAGATAAACCTTAAAAAACAAACTTTTCATGAAACGCAATTTAAAGTCCATCCTAACTTTTTTCCATATTTCACTTCTTCAGAAGGCACCACATTTGTACTCTGGGTCGCCTTTCCCTCCAAGGCTTCTCTTCTGGTTTCTTGTTGCCTGTCTTCTTTCCTTTACCCTAACTGACTCTTCAGCTGCAGAGACTCGCTGTAAATCTATTTTTCTCAGGATGTCTTGAGTAAAATCTATCTTGAAGCCCATTGTTTCTAATATCTTCATCCTCCCGAGGTTCCCATGATTAAATACAATAACAGCATCATAGTTGCAATTCTGACAACTGTAGCAGATGCAAATGTGTTTTTAGGGCATCGTTTCCACATGAGTGAATTTAGTGACTCATTTGGATTTTTCCACATGAGTGAATTTAGTGACTCATTTGGATTTTGGGTTTTGCCATGAAAATGCTCTTTGGGAAGTGCAAGATCGACCAAAGATGATCTATAAATCCAGAGAGTATGTATCACGGCCTTCTTTGGAACTTATTGTTCATGAGTTGTACTAAGAAATAACAAATCAATCGAAAATTGACATATTTGGTCAATTTCATCTACATCCCCCCTTAACTGTTATTCTATGTAAGGTAATACTATTGCATCAACTCAAAGATTAAGAAAGTTACCTGCTCATAACAAATCAGTAAGAGACAAGGAGCCTTTGAATGGCCAGCGATAATGTCAAGTATTGTGTATTTAAAATGCAGCAAGATACTGTTATATGCGTCCTAAGGGCGAAAATAAAATCTTAAATGACATACAATGGCACTGAAGATTTGTTTTCTGCACAGGTTATGAGTGTTATAATGAATGTAGATGTGAATTTGTGTAAACTGTACCATATATGTACTCGACGTGTCAGCAACATGTAGGTACAGATTTACGTATTTTTAGGCTAAATCAAATGATGTTGAACTGTAATGTTTATTTTGTGTACGTTACGTGAAACTAGAAATGTACTGATACAACAGACGTCGCGAGGAACCATTTAAAGCGAAACCTTTTATGGAATTTACTGAAATTTGGTGAGATGGCGACGTAATGCTGAATGTACGTGCTGGCCTTTGAAATATGTGACGCACGACGTGGGTCCAGTACCACTAGTCGAAAATGACGGGCATTTCCGTTGTAGCATCGGAAATGTAATCGCCTCTGCACGATATCGTAGGGAGAAACTCTATGGACATTTTGACGACATGAAATCCGTCGTTATCTGAAAACTGTGAAGACAAACTGTACGCACAGCCATGTTGCAGGCGCAACAAACATTGCTTAACGTGTGTGAGCGTAGTCCTTTCAAGAGGCGTGAAGCGGTTACTCTGCAATAATGGAGCCGCGGACTCTATCTTCGAAGATGCCCTAAATCGCGGCATGGGCCTGGAAAAGTGGAGTTTCAGAATAAGTAAATAAAACATGTACGATATACGGGGTGAGTATAACTAACTCTAAACTTTCAAACCGCTGTACAATTAACACCACTGGTCAGAATAACGTCAAATTGCAAAGGAATATTATCGGAGAATGGGGAGGACGTACGTCAGAAGAAAAATAAATAATTAGAAAATGTAGCAGTAGGTGGCGCTGTAAACATCATAATTTAATACTGTTGGAGCACAAATGACAAATGAATCATACGACAACGCCTAAGGTGTATGTTTGACGTAAACAAAGTCTACTACTCAGCGTGCATGGGTATACAGATGTGACACTGTTAGTGTCTACCACGGCAAGGTCATACGCATCTAATGGGAAAAATCGGTTTTTAACTGTCCTGAGGCCAAAACCGCATAAAAAGCATCAATCTCATCAGTTTTTAATTGTCCTAAGGCCAAAAGATACATAAAAAGCATCAATCAAAATCCAACCGGATTATTAATTTCCGTCTTACTGGCGCAAAACATGTTCAATGTGCTGTCAACCGTTTTCTGCAACAAGTTGAAGTCGAGAAACAGCATGTCCCAGAACTGACTGAAGTGTTTTCGGGGTCACGTTCAGAATGTGTTGCGCAATGCGTGCCTTCAACGCAGCTATGTTTGCAATCGGAACACTGAACTCAACAACATTCAGATAGCCCCGTAGCCAGAAGTCACACGGATTAAGATCAGATGGTAGCGACGGGCAGGCTGTAAGGCGATGGCGGCTGATAATTCTATCATTTCCGGAATGACGCTTCAGCAACTGCTTAATTGGATTTGCAATGTGCGGAGGTGCACCATTTTGCATAAAAATGATCCCATCCACTCATCTACGCTGTTGGAGAGCTGGAATGACGTGGTTGAACAAAAGACACTCATACTGATTACCAGTGACGATGCAAGTAACATGACCGGAAGCAGCGATCTCTTCGAAAAAATATGGCTCTATGATAAATGATGCCATAAATCCGCAGCAAACAGTGACATTCACAGGATGAAGAGGTACTGGTTGATTTGCGTGTCGATTTTCCGTTGCCCATATTCGACAGTTCTGTGTATTGACGTGTCCTGTCAGGTGGAAGTGGTCTTCGTCTGTCCACAAAATCTTCCACGGCCAATCATTGTCCACTTCCAAGCGAGCCAGAAATTCTAAAGCAAGGGTTTCTCTTCCTAGTAGGTCAACAGGAAGCAACTCATGCACATGGATAATTTTGAATGGATAGAAAGAAGGATGTTTCGTAGGATATTACGCACCGTATGTCCAAAGTTGGGGCAATTCTCTGTGCGCTACACGTTTGCACACCACCACTCGTCTGCTCCTGCATTGCTGTGGCCACTGCTTCCGCTGACGTCAGATCCATTCTTTTCCTCCCCCTACCGGGTTGCATACCAAAAGAACCTTTCTTTTCGAATTTGGGAGTCATTTTCTCCAGACCCACGGCAGTCTTCGGACCGCCTCCTTTTTTCTAAACCCTTCAGTGTCCGGAACTGCTGTAGAGCGACGTGTGCACAGTCATTATTCTAGCAATAGAGATTAAGAACAGAGCGCGATCCTGCATTGAGACAGTCATGGCGAAGTCGCAGACGCGAAAGGAGGAAAATCCGCGTACCCAGCGTGTTTGTATCAACTTCAATGGGTCGTGACCACTACGGGACTTAACTTCTAAGGTCATCAGTCCCCTAGAACGTAGAACGACTTAAACGTAACCAACCCAAGGACATCACACACATCCACGCCCGAGGCAGGATTCGAACCTGCGACCGTAGCGGTCGCGCGGTTCCAGACTGTAGCGCCTAGAGCCGCTCGGCCACTCCCGCCAGCCCGGTCGTGAGCATGACAGGTGTTCTCATTAACGTATTCTGACACATACAGCGCCACCTATTGATCAATTTTCACTTTATTCTTTTTCTTCTGCGATACGTTTTCCTTCTTCTCCGATGACATTCAGTTGCCGTTTGATGTCATTCTGACCGGTGGTGTTATTTCTACAGATATTGGAAGTTTAACGTTAATTACAATCACCCTGTACATTAGAATAAGATTGGCCATCAATAAAGTATTTTAAACGCCGATCATGTCAAAGATAGATTGTAACTTCTAACTGAAAAGAAATTTTAATATGTTATGATTGTACGTAGAAAAGGGCATCCCTGTTGTACACTATAGTCCAGTAATCGTTGACCACGGCAGTATGCGGTAGGGCGGCAGTTGTGTTGGAAATTATGTAGGGTGATAAAGAACTATGTTAAATTTTCTCCTGTCAATTTTCGTTCATTCATTCTCCTAAGCAGTTTACGGCAAAAATTAATATGCAGTATGCCCACAACGATCAAGCCTGTGAAACTATCGAAAGAAGATGAAAAACATTAATTTTCTTAAGTTTGTAAGCACTACATTGATTGATATCCTGCTGCCTCTCTTTTCCCGTGCATAATACAGATGGGACGCAGATTTCTGTTCAGTTATCTAAGAATGTGAAATACGTTGTTTCTTATGGTACGAAGTCAATTTCACTTAGGAATTTCTTATTGCAGCTAACCTGTCCAACTTCATTGCCAGTACCTGTAATACTTCGGAAAAGCTATAAAATTATGCAGAGCAAGTTGGACGTCGTAACGTTGTCTTCAAAGGCAAAGAGGAGGTAAATAACATCAAGGCTCAAAGAACTGTCACATAATTATCCAGTACTATACGTTATAGATTTTTCGTGTATACGAAAAATCATAAGCATGACTGTCTGGAGCGTGCGTCGCTGTGCGTAAATTAGCTGAGACACACGCTCAAGAGGGCGAACTTGCTATTGTTGCACATCTTGTGTGGCTTCGGCCAATTTCCATTGCACAAAGTGCGTCCAATAAGTTTTGCACAGTCGTCTGTAATTTTTTACATTTTTTGCAGGAGGAGAATGAAATTTTTTGTGGACATACTTGGTACATTTAGCTATACATTGAGCGTACTCAATGTAGCCTCCATCAGCTGTGACGCATCTAGCCCAAAGTTCTTTCCATGACGTAAATGTACTTTGGTAAAATTCTGGGTATTGACTTTTGCACCATCGCTTGACACAGGTGTTTTACTGCGCAGGTGGGCCTTCAGACGACCAAAGATTTAAAAATCAGACGCAGCAAGGTCTGGACTGTAGGGAGGATAAACAATTTTCCAACCCATTTTACTGATTTTCACCAGGTTCATAAGGGCTGTATTGGGTTTGGCATTGTCATGGTGCAGCCTGATGAGCTGCCCTGAAGCTGTGGTCTGTGGTTCGTGACGGCACGTTGCAGCATGTCTAGTGACAAACAGTAACGGTCCCGGTTAATTGGGGTGCCAGGTTCCAGAAAGTGAATGAAAATGACACTATACTGATTCCAGAAGAAGGAGGCCATCACTTTTCGGCTTGCTGTTCGTGAAAGTTTTGATTTCTTCTTCCGAGGGGAACTTGGATGACGCCACTCCATGGACTGGGTTTTGCTCTCAGGTTCACTGTTTCCACTCTTCAGTACTGGTCCCCATGAGACCCTAGAACAGATTCTTCCCCATCGTTTTCATTTCTCTTGTCGATAATCTAGGCACCAAACCTGCATGGATTTTTCTGTACCCTAGTAACTGTACCAGTGATACCATACCACCTAATGACAAACGAGTCATTTCAGCAAGCTTTGGTGTGCATTTTGGATGATTTGATGAATGATATCCTTATTCACATCAGTCACTGCCGTCGATGATCTACCGCGTAACCTGTGTAACCACCGGTGGATACCGCTGCGATCCACTGTGTCCTCCCCGGAAGCAGGGAGCAACTACCTGTGAATCAATGTGGCAGAGTCATCGCCGGTCTTGAAGAGGAGCTCCATCACCGACCGTTGTCGCAACCTGACCTCTGCTTCTCGGTCCATTATGGTTGACCTGTAAATAAAAGGAAGCTAAATATTTCAAATATGTTCACAAAAAAATGTCATTTTCCTCCTGCAAAAAAATAAAAAATATTAGAGACGACTGTGCAAAAGTTTGTAATTCCATTTGTAATTTTTATTCTTAAAATTACTAGTTAATCAGTAGCACATATACCAAAAATGAAATTCCAATGAAGTCCGTATCTTTAGCTGCATACATGCGTTGATAAATACCAACAGGAACAGTTAAAAATGTGTGCCCCGACCGGGACTGGAACCCGGGATCTCCTGTTTGCAAGGCAGACTTTTTTTTCGATATTGTTCGTTGCGTTTTGGTCTGGGCTGACGTTGCAAGACATCCGTTCAAGTTGATCGTTGATTCCTTTACTCAGATTTTTAATACAGAAAGCAAGCAGCCCTCTGACCAAACACACTGAGCTACCCTGCCGGCAATGATGATGAAGGACACACGACACCCAGTCCCCTGCCAGGAATGTAACCCGGATACTGAAGAAGGTCATTGGCCGTTACGGCTTATCTGTATGAAGATGATATCTGTTCTTTAGAACACGTCCGAAAGAACACATGCCATTGGTAATCTTGTAGCTCTCAGCTGTCAGCTGCAAGATTATCTGTTCTTTCGGACATGTCCGAAAGAACAGATAACATCTTCATGTATTCATATACAAAAAATAGTTGTAGTACGTGTTAGAACATTTCACATTGTTATCACTAACAAGAACAATTGCAGCAGAAGAAAAGCAAAGTAGTTCTCGAAAGAGTTAATACAACAACACAAGGAAAAAAAGACTTCAAGTGTGTAAGGACTCAAACGCTATAAAGCTACGGTGACCCTTCATTAAACAAGATTTCAACAAGTCATGGTAGTTGTGTTCACCAATTTGAACAAGAGTACAAAAGGGCATTGGAGGTTAAAGAATTTGTGGGAAAGTAGCTTAAACAACAAGAACAAGAATTCTTTGGCTCAGGTGCAAAAAATAGTTCTTCATTGGTACTAATATTGTTGGTGATTATATTGGTGATTATGTTACAGGTATTTCTTCTACATCAATTTGTGTCGACTTGTCTGTCGTATTAACAAATATGTTGTAGTGTCTCTTACAATCAGATTCACTTTATGTTGTTTTTATGTACAGTATCTTGATTATCTTTTGTATGACCTATATGTACATAGTACAGGCTTCTTCCAATTGACAAATCACATTTGTACATTTAACTGTGCATAACCTGTTCTGCAGTACACTGCACATGTTCTTGCTCACTAGGTTAGACTGAGTGATCATCAGAGACATACAGGATGATGGTAGAATAGGAGTGTGGATGGAGGGAGGATGGTTGTGGGGCACTGTCTGTGTGTGTGTGTGTGTGTGTGTGTGTGTGTGTGTGTGTGTGTGTGTGTGTGTGTGCGTGTGTGAGCGTATTCCCTTCTTCATGCAATGTTCTTGCCATAGAGTCGTTATGGCATAAGATACCCATGTTTGTTTTGATCCCAGTTTGGTGCTGATTTTCTTTTATTAGATGTTCTTCACATGTGTGATGCATGCATTCACCCTTTAGCGCTTTTGTATGTTCTTTGTACTTGACATTAAAATTTCTTTCAGCTATCCCAATATATTTAGAGCTGTAGTTATTGCAGGTTAATTCATATATTCCTTAAGTGTTGCATATATCTTTTCATTTTGAAACGGTTTATAATTTTTTTAAATTTTGATATTTCTCTTGTAGAACATATTATATTCAGAAGAATTTAAGAAAAATTAATATGAGGATTTATTAATTTAATTTTTGTGTGGGTTGCTTGTGGCATGTTACACAATGCTTTTTTGTGTTTGTATTGAGGGATAAATTTTCTCACATGAGTGAGTATTCTGTGCTGTTGGATCGTTTTTAATTTTGCAATCTTCTGTCTCTATTTTGCTTTTAATAGTGTGTAGTTTATGTACTGTCTTCCTGATGTACCCACTGTTTTCAACCACAGTTATTATGAAGTTTAGTTCTACATGTTAGTTCTTTTTGCTTAGAGCTGTTCTGCACAGTCAGTATATCTTCCATCTGATAGCTATTGAACTGTATGTTGTGGTGCGTGTTATTTACCTGCATGTGTAAACTGTTTACATGTTATTTAGATTTGTCTGTGAGGCATATGATATCGACAACATATCTGTACCATTGGAATACATTACTTTTCGATACTTCTTTCTTTTCGAAAAAGTTTTGTTTTCAGTCTGATTCACAAGTGTATCTCCTAGTGTGGATGACATTCATATTCCAATTCGGAGGCATTCTTTTTATAAATAGAATAAACCGTTAAACTGCAAGTAGTATTTTACAGTGATTACGTTTAGGATTTATATCATTTGTTCTGTGGTGATGTTTGGAATTTGTGGCTTCCTATCACAAAATGTATTAGCAGACACAACTTCTACATTTTCAGAAAGAAATCAAAGCACCACGTTCTCAAAAATGGCAGCCATCAGAAATATAGTGCAGAACACCCCTAAGCTAGAGACACTGTCATGACGAACTAAACATGATAAGACATATGGCACAAAACAATGAATACAACCAGAAATGAACCACCCATCAGCAAAAGGAAATATAAAAAGAAAGCAGTATATTAAAAACGATCCATACATAGCAACACATATTAGTAACACACAATGCACACTCACACCGGAAAACTCAACTGTCAACAGAAACACAAAATGATACAGTAACATCTGCAGCCCTGCAGCACTCTTGGTGTCAGTTCTCTCCAGCACTATTTTATACATTAGTCGAGTCCTTGCCACGTCGTGCTGCTGCACTTCTGCGTGCTCGCAGAGCCCACATACGATACTAGGCAGGTGTACCAGTTTCTTTGGCTTTTCAGTGTGTAAATCTATTGGAATGATTGTAAGAAATATAAATGTCACATACAAATTATATCTAAAGGCACTTAAGAGTGAACGTACCCACTCAACATAGGCAGACCATCTAATAAAAGAAAATAGCCACCACACGTGGATAAAAAGGAACACTGAAATTTTATGACTTAGTAACATAAGAAGGAGAATCGTCACTCTACAGAAGGAATATTTCGTACTGAAAGCCATAAAAAAATTGAAGGACAGTAACAGAAGAACAACAGCCAAAGCAGTCCACATAAATAAATAGAATTAAATAGATATATATCTCACACACACCCACACACAAAAAACACACGCCGTGCAACATCGTCAATACTCCCTCTATCCCCATCTTAATACCGTGCTCCGATCTTACCCTCTGCAATTCTAATCAGACTTAAAGCAAATGGGCAAGGACACTTGCAGCATGCTACAGTATAAGTTATGTCCAGCGAAATGCTGAAATGTGTTCAATTAATTGGAAGATGCTTGTAAGACGTCCGTATATTATGTACAAGTTTAAAATACACAATCGTAAACTGTAAATACTCTCATGTTGAAAGAAAACAGAACACCTTTGAACGATTAGAAATAGGACGTTCATATTCACATGACATGTACACTAGGATGTTCTGCGAAAAGATTAATATTTGATCTTTGTCGGCCCACATGTTGGAGAGAAAAGGTAAAACATGGCTGGCAAACACAAATGAAACATTCAGATGCAAAAGACAGAATTGCTTTTTAAATACATGATGAAACTTAAATGAAGTAAGAAGTGAGTAGAAATGAGTGCAAATATTAACAATAATTTCTTAATTTGAGTTTCACGTTTAGGCTCTGCAGTTCTTAATAAATTGTTATGCAATATAACGATGTCTTAGCTTCGTAATCGATATTCGCATCTACTTGTCTTAATAGGTAATGTTCGTTATTCACGTAGTGTTGGTCGTCCAATGCGTATATCATGGACGTGATATATACAAACTTATTCTGTGGGGGATGCACTTACTTCTGATGAATGATTACATCTAGATAAATCGGTTCATTGTAGACAGAATACCCAGCCATAAACAGGTGGGATTCCACGTTACTAAAAAACGTTTGTCATGGAAGTCAGATTGAGATAAAGTGTTCTTCAATGACGAGAAGAAATTTAAATTAGAAGGGCCAGATGGACTCCAATATAATTACCATGATCTGAAAACAGAGTTGCAGGTAAGAATGAGCAGAAATTTTGCTGGTGAAGAGCTATGATTTGTACAAACTTCTATGATAAAAGTAAATCACACGTTGCTTGGTTGAACACTAGAATGAAATCTAACATGTACACTGAGATGTTAGAGACAGAATTGATTAAAGTGAATGAGGTCCTAGGGAAAGAAAGTCACATGTTTCAACAAGATAAGATATTCTTGCTTTTTCCTGCTACAATGAAATGTGGTTTGTAGATAAAGATATCGATGTCCGGCCTTATCTATTGGCAGACTAGATGTGAGTCCCGTGGAAAACCTCTGAGAAATATCTGCACGGCGGTTTACCGCAATGGAAGGCCATTTGAGGCAGTATGAGACCTGAAACGTGCGATACGTAGAGACAGGACGACAGTTCCACTGCAAGAACAACAAACCCCAACAAAATCAACGCTGACACGAATTTTTGAGGTAATTAGGAAGTACTGAGGTTCGAAAAAGTAATAAGAATGCAATAACACAACAGGACAGCGAGTTCATTTATACGAACGTCTTGTTTTGCTACTGGTGTTATGGAAGAAAATATGTAATTCTGTCATGATTGATTATGTATTATATGTATCTACTGCTTTCATAAAAGTTTGATACAGTATGTTACAGACTTTGTACTACTTCACTCGAATGAATCTTGCCTTTAGACTGAATTTGAGTCTCATTAGCAGCATTCAAACATCTTCAAGACGTAGACGTACACGTCCTGCCATTCACTGTTGCCTGCAGGTGACGTCACGTACAACGGATTCTGGGAAGCGCACGTAGAATGATCGCCATTCCAGACACGTCCAGCAGTCTCCCAGAGGGCGTGACGCAGGCAGCCGCCGCTGTTGTGCCTCCAGGG
The DNA here is from genome assembly GCF_023864275.1 of Schistocerca cancellata. Classification (NCBI taxonomy): domain Eukaryota; kingdom Metazoa; phylum Arthropoda; class Insecta; order Orthoptera; family Acrididae; genus Schistocerca; species Schistocerca cancellata. The sequence continues at coordinate 58,585,101 of NC_064626.1, read as the reverse complement.
AAACCTGTGCTGGAGAGCCGCCAGTTAGACGTAGAGGCCCGGAGCATCAGCCTCACGTGCATTTTTTTTCTGAGAAATAGCTGGAGAGCCGTAAACAAGACGGCACCACACTGATGGAAGGAAAACTCACTGTTCACGTCAAGTATTACATCCACTTAACTTCCATGTGATCGCCGCCAAGGCAAATCATTACAGGAATGCAAAAAGTCTTTCCCTGCTAACAACATTCTGTATATTATCTTGAGCAGGCCCTGAATTCTAAGTGCAACCAAAAATTAGGTTAAATTACACTGTATGATTTTACAATCAACACGCAAATGAATTAATTTGCTAAAATAGGTGATACTGTTTTCATCCGCCTCAATATTACACTTAAATTTCTCACCGAAAGTGACCCGCATTGCACTAATTTATGATTCGTCTTCGTTTACTGCATCGCCTGTGTGCTCATTATAACATTAGAACATTAAAGAAGCTTCTCGCTGCTTATGTTAGAATCTGATCTTACAGACATGTTAAAATCAACAATTACCATGTAAAATCGAGGAAGTATGTCTCTATTTCATCGAGTACTTATTGAGCGTCCATCGCATTACATTGTATCAGATAACAAGAACCTATCACCTCTTTATAACACGAGGCACCATATATCTAATAGCTGTGTTTCTCTATTAAATAAAAACTTAAATTCCTTCACTGCAGCTTCTACCATCTCTCTAACAAACCACCTTTCTCTCTGCGCAGAGTTCGATTCCGCTCTGTTGCATTTCAGGAAAAGGTAAATTTCTTTCTTCTGTTAACATCGTAACATTTCCTCGACGCTCCACTTTCTTTTCCTTTGTCTTCTGCATTTGCGTTTTATCAAATTGTCCTTTACCTCCAGCTACTTCAGATCCTCAAGTGTCCACTGCAAATGTACGCATCGAGTCAACTGCCTGATATGGAAACTATGGTTTGAATTCACTATGGAACGTTGATTTCAGCTAAAATAGCTCATAACTCTTTATTGGGAGACAAAGTAAAAATAATTATTAATTATCAGAGATTACTACATGGTAGATCCCCCTTTTTGTTTACGTTACATCTCTGTTTTTTACACGACCTAGTGTTTAGATTACGAGTAAAGATCTCATAACTCTTACTCAGGTCAGGTAAAATTATATCACAACCAACGGACAAACCCGGAATTGCCCTGGCATTCATTTCACCAGTTTTCTATTTCATACTAAAACTAAAAATGAAATGTTTTTTCAGTGTAATATCCTGCACAGTCCCTGTACGGTCGGCGCAGTTGCTTCTCGTGTATACAACGAGACGCAATTTTGTAAAAGTCTCCATGGCAACGTCTCTTGATACTTCTATAGAAGGCGATTGTTTTCTCCTACTGCCATTTGTGTTTTGCAGTTGGAAGCAGTGAAAAACTTTGCTAGTTGTCAGGGATTTCCTTAAGTTGAGTCGATTGTAGGAGTGTCCTAGTAGAAACGAATAAATGTATTAGAATTTCCTTCAGGATGCGACATCTCACTGCTTATGATGGCATACCTCATGTGTCGTGCTGTGATTTATTTCGTTAGGTACATTTAGTGGCAGATGTGGGTACTGTTTGGGAAATATATTGCGAATAGAAGTGTTAGCAAAGAAGTAACAAATTTAAACGTAATACATGATGTTGTGATTTTTCACGCATTTTACGTTTGCGACGTTATATCTCCTGAATTACGAGTGGTACCATGAAATAATCTAGCAGGCGTAATTAGCGCCGTATGTAGATACTGTGTGCGAAGTTTATTTGGAGTAGAGTAAGTAGCACAGATATAATAAGTTGAAATGTCATGCACGACATATCAGATTCCCACGTATATAATTGTTTATGAGTCATATTCTAGCACTATGACAGGTACGGGGTTCTTATCCCGACAGTGATTGTAGTCAGACAGGAAGGGACGTATGTATTAAGTTTGTTTCAGATCGATCCAGTGGTTTAAGAGTAGATGTTGAACACACACACGTACACCCAGTTTATAGTATCTATCGATACTACCTAATCTAATTTATCAGACAAATCCCAGCCGTGAATGAGGAGATGAGTAACATCGGTATTATTTACTCTTGTGTGCAGTGAATGACTCAAGGAAATCCTTTTGTTGATGTATGGTGTGTGGAGATTCACCATGGATCACGTTTCAGTTCCTGATTGCTCCAACAGATAGATAATACTAGTAATATTACTCATTTATTTTCATATATTTCTGATAGGAAACTTCAGTTTTTATATATTAGAAAACACACAAATGACGATGGGTTAAGAAAATAGTGAATTTGGTACATGTTCATATAGAAATACGTTCATCCCGTCTTTGTCGCCATTACTTCATGTCCCTTTTACTTAAAAACTTTCTAGCGCTCTCTAGCAGTATTTTCCTGTTGCGACACAATGCATATCTTCGTTTCGCACATCTACATACAGTGTTATTACCAACCACGCAACCTTTAATATGCATGGGGAAACGGACTGTGCAAGCGTCCACTGTGTATAATTAAACGCAAAGCACGTCTGCTGTTCAAGCTTATCGCACTGAAATTTCTGCCCTCCTCTGATTATTTCCTGCCGTTGTCCTCTCTCAATTTTTCGTTCTTTGTTCTCCGTTCGTGATATTACTTTGTTTGGCACTGACAGACCGGCACACAAACTCTGCCGATGATATTTCTACTATTTGTGCTTCAAACGTTCGTGTTTCTTTCAGAATACTGCTGAATAGAGCAACCGGGCAAGAGACATGGCGATTCAGCTCTGGAAATAGTGACACATTTCGCGGGTAAGGCCCTGCGAGCTGCTTTCACTACGAAGTTATGGTAGCTGGCTGCAAACAATACAGTGCGACTCTTGTGACCTCCACTGACTTTGTCTTTTCCACGTTCTCATGCATCTCCGCAGGCACAGTCTCATTTGGCAGCACGATAGTGCTAATGCGGTAGCAGCCATTTCGAATTTTGGTACTGCGCGAAAGATTCATCACCAGTACTTGGTAAGCAGGTTTGCAGCAGTTAGTGTAGCGTTTACCGATCAAAGGACCGTGACGTATTTACAGATCTTAGAGATACATTCCGCATACACTCTACTCCCGAAATTACGCTGCAGAATTTCGTTGCCCATTCCACAATCAGCACCATTGGTGAATATCTGTAGACTGCCCTCTACCCAACTTCAGACTTACGTGGAGCGCTTCACATTCCCGCTCCTGATGTTTAACCAGATTGGGTAGGGAGGAGAGAGGAAAAGTAGTTCTGTAGCAGTGGAACTTAAGAATGGCGGTATAATCAAAACGGCAGTGCAGTACTCTATCCACAAAAGTTTTCTGTGTAAATGTTCTGAGAAATGCATTTCACAGACGGAAAAAAAATTCTTTGTCCACTGGCTGAAGTAGATATCTTCGTACCATATGGAAATATCTCTACATATTTGTCAGTGTTGGTTCGATATGCTGCTGACAATTATATATTACTTAAATGTATAACACTAGAATCGAACAAGAGAAGGGATGGAAAAAAGGTGACGCATGAAAACTGTAAGGTTCTCTTTCCCCATCTCTCTATATTTTAATGTGTCTGCCACTAGACTTACCGTGCGGAACGTTACTCTTTTCAGGAGCAGTGCAAATTTTCTGACCTATCCTTGAAGGAAGATAAGACAGTTAGCAGTAATCCATCCAGTCCGGTCATTGGCATTATTGTGTGTGAATGTATACGTGCACACATGTACTCCGTAGGCATCTTTGTATATTTTTCACGTTTGAATGAAAGTATATTTTTACCCTGCATTTCATTTTTAAACTTAGGCTGATTTGCAAGAATCCTGGAATTGTAACAACCACCTTAGTTCGTCCAATACCCTAGAGCTTTATCCTTGGCTAAGACAGTCGTTTTATTACCCGTGTTTTGTTTAGGAGGTGATGGATGCATAAATTTGGTAACCTCACTCAAAAATTCCATATCTCTACATTATTTAAAGTTCAACCACCATCTCGGACACAGCATAATCTGCACCCCCTCTCTGATGATGGTCTCATTTGAAATTCGTAGTATATGTCGTTTATCGCCCCAGCAAATACAAAAACATTCGAACGTTTTCCATTACCTACGTGTGGAGTGTAGCCATGTATGGAAGTGAAACATGGACGATAAATAGTTTGGACAAGAAGACAATAGAAGCTTTCGAAATGTGGTGCTACAGAAGAATGCTGAAGATTAGATGGGTAGATCACATAACTAATGAGGAGGTATTGAATAGAATTGGGGAGAAGAGGAGTTTGTGGCACAACTTGACAAAAAGAAGGGACCGGTTAGTGGGACATGTTCTGAGGCATCAAGGGATCACAAATTTAGCATTGGAGGGCAGCGTGGAGGGTAAAAGTCGTAGAGGGAGACCAAGAGATGAAAACACTAAGCAGATTCAGAAGGATGTGGGTTGCAATAAGTACTGGGAGATGAAGCAGCTTGCACAGGATAGGGTAGCATGAAGAGCTGCATCAAACCAGTCTCAGGACTGAAGACCACAACAACAACAACAACAACAACACGGCGAGACTGATCATGCATCACATCTTTAGGAGTTTAAAGTATGGTTATAAGGATATGATTCCAAATACTTACCAAAAATGAATGTAAATTTTGTAAGGATCCTGCTAGATTACCTCTGAAAGTAAGTCCGGATGTACCCTGAATTAAAGAAGATGCCCTCTCATATACAATATTTAGACGCATAAATAAAAGTAGTAATATGATTCGACTGCAAAAATTTGTACATTGTTACCTATATAGGGGACGCTTAGCTTATGGAACGACTTACGATGACCGTAATAAAAGGAAACTGAATTTACGTGATCCTGAGTAATCGTAACAAACATCTCACCTTGCACGAAATTAATTTTATAGACCCCAGTAATATAATGGGAATGCGGACAATGTCTGTTACGACAGCTAACAAATTACAGTCTTCAAATATTCGATCATAATTCAGTCGGCATCCATAGGTCAGTGGCCAGCGTGTCTGTCTTTTACGCTGAAGACTTGCGTTAGGTTCCGTATATTGCCTGTATTTTTCCCTTGATAGTAGAAAAGGAACAGGGTGCACTCAGTTTAGTGATATCCGCTGAGCAGCTTGAGTGAATAGTAGCGGCTTCAAGGTCTAAAAGTAGGCGACGGCCAGAACATCGGAGCACTGTACCCACGTCCCTCCATAGCGCATCCAAATGACGCCATTGTGGGAGTGGCGAGGGGGGTGGGGGGGGGGCACGGTGGTCTGCCAGTCTCTATAGCGACATCAGCCAGAACGTGGAGCTCTGCACGAATAAAAATCCAAAGGTAGTTAAACCACTATAGAACTTGCAACATTAACGCTTAAAGAAAACGAGGTACACAGAATTCCAACTGCAGTGAAAAACAAAAATGGCAAAAGTTATAAAAATTGCAATATATTGACAAAGATTCGTCGCGAGGGATTGTGAAGAATTTAAATGTTATTCCGTCCATATAGATTAGTAAGAAACAGATTCTATAAGGAGTATCGAAACGAAATATGCTTGTGAAGTCAGGAAGACAAGATACCCACATACAAGACTCGTATCCAAGTCTTCAAAGTTTTCGTGAAACCAACTACCTTAATCTTCACAATGCTAATCAAGAATGTAACAGTGCATAAACTACATACTTGCTGGGAATGAATAAGAAAATCGTTTCGCAAATGTAATGGTTCTGCACACATTCGTGCCGCAAACAGCTAACCGCGCCCTTAGACTACAAGCAAAACCTTTTTCTAAGCTAGCCAAAACATGAGTGTCTCCTCAAACACGTGACCCAGTATTCGCTACGATGCGGGCTGTGACCTAACGGGACAGTTCATCCGGAACTCTTCCTGTATACCTCACAGATTGTCCCAAAAATCAACTACGTTGTTCACAATCAATCACTAGGTACAAAACTATGTCTTTGTAGTAAACCTGCATTAACTAATGCGTGAAATACTTAAGGTTGAAGATTAAGTAATCAAAGTTGTAGAAGTAACAGCCAACTTTCGGTTTACCAGAAAGTACTGCTAAGAGAACGAATAAAGCATGGCTGGATATATCTGACAACCATCAGTAATTCGATGCTTTAAGCTGTTAAGGACTACATTATACAAATGAATAAAGTTAAAAATTCAATCAACGAACATCAGAGACTTCGGAGAAAGAGAGGTACAACGGAAACAATTCTGACCTGGAACTTGTGTCTTAATGATGAAAAAAGAAAACAAAATCAAGAAACTTACACAGCGTTCGTGGAATCTCTGTTCCCCACGTCAAATCGGTACCTCCCTTACGACTGGATAACCAGAATAACTTTAACCCCAGCACGTACTTTATAAGTCTACTGATAACAGCTAATCTGTTAAACATCCCCTAGTAAGTATAATAATGCGCCAATAACTAAAAATAACTATAAAAATAATAGTAAGCGAAAATCCGCGATTGATCGACATGCTCCATTTGTTTTTCTTGCGAGTGGTACCAGTGTGTCTTAGGAAGAGAGACACAGTCACCCTGCATAAAAAGCGGCTCTACAGCATCGCTTTATAGATTATTTATAAATCGCAGTTTGGTATTGCTTCCCAATGTAGTGGTCTTCCACACAAGCAGTGAGACGTTGAGTATAGAGGGTGATCACTAGGGCGTATATTAACAGACTGAAAGTGTGGGTGCACGTCGCCGGTATTGTAAGAGCGTATTAAAATCACCTTCCCATCCGAATTCAGAATGTGATTCGGCTAGGGAAAGTGTTATTAAGCCGACATTTGAAAATTCTCCTTGCTGCTGCTAGATATTTACTACAGTAAAAAACATTATTTGTAATGCATTCCATATCGATACCATGTACACATTGTAGAAGAGATTCTGCAATATGTCGACTCGGTCATGTACGAAGGAGGATGATGGTTAACTGAGAATGATCACATACAGCAGATGGTGTGCTATGTGTCGAATGACTTAAAGAACGCAATGCTACATTGAAGTCAAAAGAAATGTACAAAACACCATGACCAATACACTGGCTTTTCAGATCTATAGTGTTACGCTTTGTAGTAGAAATGCTGTCTGCGATTTCATATCAAATCTCTTCATTGAACCACATACTTGCCTTTGGTCCTATGAATATGTCTTTTAATGATTACAGACACTGCTGAATGATATTCGTGGCACACTCATATTTAGAAACGAGACACCTTTCTCGAGGCTATTAGCTAAGTACCTCACACAGCAAAACCCCAGTATGGTTTTTGTCTGACCCTCTGCCTCTTGTAGCTGTTTCTCAGTCTTTGCCACAGCCCACCCATCATTATCACGAGAGTATTTGTGACCAGAAGGATTAAACTAACGATACATGACCCCTGGTCTTGGGCACTGTGTGTGGCCATTGGGATATTAGTACGTGGGATGTATGAGTGTTCCTGTGATCCCTGACTTCAAACCATGACAGCTACTTCTACTGAATGAAATGTGGCTTAATGTGTGGTGTCTACTGGATCTAAATAGAGCCCAGTGGACTCTCCCTTGCAATGATATTAGTTGTTGTTGCTACCAAGTCATGAGGAGGACACTTCCTCCTTCTCCTCCTGGTCTTCCTCCTCCTCCTTATCCTCCTTCTCATTCTTCCTCCAGGTCTATAGTGGCGAGAACCAACTTAGGGATTATACAATGCTTTAAAAACCCAATCACAACATCAAATTCCTCATTGATCAATTTATTGTTTCGAATTGCAGGATTTGGAGCATACTGCAGTCAAACCCCTGCCTTCTACGAACTGCTTAAGGACAACTGAGCTGAAATTTCTAATTTTTAGCTACCTCCATCATAGTGGCCCTTCTGCTAAATGACCTAACGGTGTCAGAATCCAGCAATTGGAGACAAACGAAACAAAATTGGGAAGGAGGATGAGCAGGGTTGGGAAACTAGGCAGTTTGGGAGATCGAATCTTGCTTAATATACCAGTCCTTGTATCCACCAATAGGATGCTAGGAAAACTGCCTGAACACAAAGGATATCGATTTAGTTAATTAGGCAATCAATCTGATAAAGTGAGGTAATATTTCCAAGACATTCACAGGTTGGGATTTACCAGGTAACCACTACTTCGTTCAGGACAAGGGCTGGGTTAGTGTGGCACATGACAGATACTCGCTGAGCAGAAAGTAGCCATTTAGAGAGAGAGAGAGACAGAGACAGAGAGAGAGAGAGAGAGAGAGAGCATATGTTTCAACCTGAATTTATCAGGTACCAATGTCAAAGAGCAGCTGCCAGTTGTATCAAAGAGTTGCTGACACTGATACTTCGTCAGTCCAACTGAAGGTATTGGCAGGAGGGAATTGGAGGGAGAATGGTGTGTGGGCTGCTGCTCCTAGTGTCCTCTGCCAGTGGCATTGTGACGAACTCAGTCAGGAAGTAGCCATTTGGATGTGCTAATACCGTGATGCAGCTGGAGTGTGGCAGCCAGCAGCAGTTGTGGGCCCAAGGGAATGTAGTGCGAGCTCTAAGAAAACAGCGCGTGTTTCAGCCCAGCGAAGAGGCCAGTGCAGAATGACAATGACCCAGAGGGCATGTCCGCCCTGCTGCCGGTATGAAGACACGATCGAAAGATTTTAACAATTTAATTAGTTGTGATAAGTCATGTTGATGTCGATTTCGTTACGAAATTTCATGTGCGATCAGGAAACTATTTAATTACTTCTCTTCGATTTGTTTCACAAAAGTTGTATCCCCTAAAACCACAGGCAATGTTGACCTATTCTCAGAAAATAAATGAGAGATCCAACCCCTGTGATCTGGATTTCATAAGTAAACAGTATATTCTTTGCTATGTAACTGACAATGTTTTGAACTTCCTGTCAAAAGATCCTTCCTCTCCAGCACAGACTGAGTCCTTTTCCCACTAATTTCCAGATGGTGGAGGGCACAGGGACTAGTGGGAGTAGGTAGAGAGGACTGGGGATTGACCAGAGGGGGAGGGGTTAATTAATTTATCGATTTAATTAAGTTGTCAATTAATTTGAAATCAAAAATGTTCTAAAATTGACCGGGGTTTCCCAGAGGGATGGGGCAGTAGGGGGGCAGGAGGAGGGGTAGGGTAAGAAGTGAGATAGTTCTGAGAAGGACAGATTATCCCCAGCGTGTCATAAATCAATTAACAGAACATGAGGTAAATAGGAGGGATCATAAATTAATCAAATTTACCGCTGCATGTATGCTTGCGCCTGAATACATGCAACCAATGCTAACAAAATACGCCAGCACCTGTGTAAGCAGACTACGCATAGATATATCAAACAAGCTTTATCAAACTGTAATATGAAACATAAAATTGAGTAATAGAAAAGAAAAAAATCTGTTTCATGCGTAAGACTCTGCCTGGTGCCCTCTATAGGGTCCTGTCTGTAACAACTGTGAGGCAATGATGCTCAGCAGGGAGACCATCAGTAACCACAGTAATGTTCTGAGGATTGAATTATTACGACTACATACGAAAGATAGTTCAGCATTGCCTTACAATCCTTGGCTGGCCAGCAATCAATGCATCATCATCATCATCTAGTCGATTTGTTACTACTACCGACCAGAGAATGAAACAGTTCTTATAGCTTGAAATTATTTCTGTCACAATTACATTAAAAAATAACATGGTCTTTAACCACTAAAGGGAATTACAAACAAGCAGTATTAAGATTTAAGACATTAGTGGTCTTCTATAGGAACAAGTGCATAGTATGCGTCAGGTATAAATGGTAAGAAGAAAATATGACCTATAATAACGGTGTGGCGGGGCGTGTTAAAATATATGTCTCGAACATTCGTCGTACTCTTTATGTTAAATATCCACCTACCTCAGTACACCTTCCGCTAAACGTCCCTTCGCTCTGCAACCGTAGCTACATAGTAGAAGGTGAAACAGCAGCGTTGAAGAAAATGTCGCCTAATACCTACCCTGCAGAGACCGCGTAACTCTAGTGGTGGAAACAGTTCCTGAAAGTTCCTATTTATCAAGATTTCTGGTGGTAAAATGTTGTATTTTTGTCTGAAATAAGCGTTCTAAAATATCAAGACCAGTAACTTTTATTGCTTAATAACACGCATTTATGGCTATCAAGTCCACATTTAGTGAGGTACTATTCAATCATTTTCAGTTCCCAGTCAAACAACAAATATCACACGAAAAGTGGCCAGAAATCTACACAAATCCGACCCGTTCATGTTTGCGATCTTATCGTCTCTGATTCATCACTATTTGTGAGTTCTACATTTGGTGTCAGTCAGTGGTCTTACATAAAAGACGTGCTCGCCAAATGCTCCATAAATGAATACAGAACATGCCACGCCAAATTTTCACTACGGCCGAAATTCTGGCTGCGTTCTTACGAAAGCAATCACACCTTGACATACGTCATTAGCAATGTAGGTACAATACAGTTTTCCCACGATCTGGTTGTATAATGTTTTACAGAAAGTGATATAAAAGATTACGTATGTTCCACATACACACGCTCATTCATTCCCATTTATTCCCACAACAACGCACTAGTATAGTTCCAACAAAACAATCCAGAAACTTCAACCTTTCACCAAAGTGTTCGAAACTGCGACAGCTTTAGTCACGACTCGTACTAAACGCGAGAACTCAATATTTCTTCATTTTGTACATAATGAGCACCGTGTAATTTACCTTCCGCGTCCGATAGCTGGCTATCGACTCTCTCGATACCACCCCACTCTCTTCATATCTACAATACTGGCCATTAAAATTGCTACACCAGGAAGAAATGCAGATGATAAACACGTATTCATTGGACAAATATATTATCCAATAACTGACTTGTGATTACATTTTCACGCAATTTGGGTGCATAGACCATGAGAATTCAGTACCCAGAACAACCACCTCTGGCCGTAAAAACGGCCTTGATACGCCTGGGCATTGAGTCAAACACAGCTTGGATGAAGTGTACAGGTACAGCTGCCTTTGCAGCTTCAACACGATACCACAGTTCATCAAGAGTAGTGACAGAAGTATTGTGACGAGCCAGTTGCTCGGCCACCATTGCCCAGGCGTTTTCAATTGGTGAGAGATCTGGAAAATGTGCTGGCCAGGGCAGCGGTCGAACATTTTCTGTATCCAGAATGGCCGTACATGACCTGTAGCATGCGGTCGTGCATTATCATGATGAAATATAGGGTTTCGCGGGGATCGAAAGACGGGTAGAGCCACGGGTCGTAACACATCTGAAATGTAACGTCCACTGTTCAAAGTGCCGTCAACAAGAGTTGACCGAGACCTGTAACCAGTGACACACCATTATGCCGGGTGATACGTCAGTATGGCGATGACGAATACGCGCTTCCAATGTGCGTTCACCATGTTGTCGACAAACACGAATGCAACCATCATGATGCTGTAAACAGAACCTGGATACAAGAGGCATCACAACAACGTTTCACCAGGCAATGCAGATCAACCGCTGTTTGTGTATGAGAAATCGGTTGGAAACTTTCCTCATGTCAGCACGTTATAGGAGGTGTCGCCACCGGCGCCAACTTGGTGTGAACGCTCTGAAAAGCTAATCATCTGCATATCACAGAATCCTCTTCCTGTCGGCTAAGGTTCGCGTCTGTAACACGTCATCTTCGTGGTGTAGCAATTTTAAAGGCCAGTAGTGTATGTTTCTGCGCGCTGGAACAGCTTAACCTTGATTGGCTGATTAGTACGACTGACCTATCAGAATGATCCTTCGAGATCATTCTCATGCTAAAACTTGCCTAAGCGTCATTCTAAAATGCAAATATTAAAATAATGTTTAATAAAAAGACCGAAAAGAAAAATAATCTAGAAATTAATTTAGAAACTGATTATGCTTTAAACTGAAATTCTGGCTGCGTTCTTACGAAAGCAATCACACCTTGACATACGTCATCAGCAATGTAGGTACAATACAGTTTTCCCACGATCTGGTTGTATAATGTTTTACAGAAAGTGATACAAAAGTTTACGTATGTTCCACATACACACGCTCATTCATTCCCATTTATCCCCACAACAACATAATAAAGAAAAGTTAGTTTTTCATGAAATTCATATTACATGCCAAATAATTAAAGGTTTTGAAAATAAAAATCCCAATTAAATGATTCTACACATTGAGAACTTTGGTTATGAATTCCATTGATAACAAAAGATAAACGGTTATTGTTCCTAACTGAACCTTATATCCTAAGTGTCAGCTTTATGGTTTTTAGGTCATTTTCTTAATCTCCAAAACTGTAATAGAAATCTGTAATTTTTATGAGATCTTCTAGTGAATAACAAAATAAGTATAAAAAGTTTGAAAACAATTGGTTAATATTTACTATGATTTACTTAGAATCGTAGGGGGTATGAATATACAGTCGTCCTAGGTGACACGGTAGCCCGTTTGCACCGCCACATAGCGTCAACTGCGCGGTGATTCATAGCTGAGATGTCTTCCTGCAGTTTCCTCACAGCCACCGGCTCCACATCTACGTATCTTACTGCAATAAATGTTATCCCGTAATAACTTGCGACGTCACAACGATAAACGAATGAAGATCGATATATTACTATTCCTAATATTACGGACAGCATTAGATATGAGGCATTAATCATCCCTAGAGTTTACAATAATTTAAAAAAAAACTTCATTCTAATAATACAAAACTATATTCAAATAAGGCTTTTGAGATTAGCATCAAATGTCCACATGGGAACTTAAACGTATGTAAGGCAACGATGATTAGGAAAATGCGTCTCCGATACTCTGTTGACAACAAAATATCGATGTATCCTCATTATACAGTAAAGGCTGACCTGTTATTACTTTCTGGTTTAAGCAAATTTAACCATGTTTTGTAAACCCAAGATAAATTGTGTTACGTCAACTCTTCAGTCCTGTCGACTGAAAATGCCAACCTCCATCATATCTCTTCATAAGTGGTGTACAGAAAGTGGCCTTAAAACATCTGATAGCATGTCTCCTCTATTGATCTTCACTCATCACAGGATTCGATTTGCCCAAACAATGGATCTGGGGCAATACAACTTTCCAGTTGGGAAAACAACACAATGATTTGGGGTGATTATCGATGATAAGCTGAAATGGGATTGTCACATTGGAGTTAGCAGTGAAAAGCATACAACCTCATCCCACCTACGACTATAGTATGGTGGGGCTCTGATCGGCGGACAGCGATGACTTTACACCGTTCTCCACACTTTGGTTACACCTGTGCTTTGGGTCAACATCAGACAGCACACTGCAATGACTCGGCCAATACAGTAGAAAGCCTTACATGTAGATACTGGGGCGTTCTTGTCAATTGCAACTGATCACAACGGATAAACCACCGTTAAAGCTGCGACGAATATTCCTCTGCGACAAACTCCCGCTGTGACGAATATGGGTTGTTGGACGGAAAGATCCAGGAATTAATACTCGGCTGTGTGTGTGGAAGATCTTGGGTAACTAAGCGATTTCGCGCTTCATGGCTGAATGTAGGAGGGAAAATTCATAAATATTACATACTATCTTTTTTACATACATGTTTACTTTTTTCAATATCTCTTTACAGTCGTTTAGTATAGCTTCCATTTTTCTCTATGACTGAATCCCAACATTTCGGAAGCTCTATTATTCCAGCCAGTGCACCAATTCTGTTCATCTGTCGAGTGGATCTGGTAACGGTGGTAGAAAGATCCTCAAGAAACAGATAACCACGTCCACGCTTAGCTTTTTTCACCGTTGCGAACAAGTCGAAGTCTGGCGGACTGATATCCAGGCTGTAGGGAGGATCCGACAACACTTCTCATCCGTATTCACGCAGGTTTTGGGTTACAATATTGCCCGTATGCAGGCGAGCATTGTCGTGGAGAATAGGTGGCCCAGTCTCGAGTAAATGAGGTCGGATTTTGTTCACTTTTCTACGCAGGTTTTGCATGAAGTTGTGATAATGCACTCCTGTGACATTTGTTCCACCTAGAATTCTGTCATAATGATTCCTTGGTGATCATAAGCAAAAATCTTCATTTGCTCGAGCTTTGATTGTTCGTGTCGAAATATTTTGGACTTTGAGAATGTGAAGCTCCCTACTCATTGGATTGCGATTTCAACTCTAGTTCAAAGTCTCTAACCCACGTTTCATCAATAGCGACAATTTGACAGAAGAATCCTTAACCTTCACTGTCGAATTGTTTTCTGAGCAAGGTTGCATTGTCCAGGCGTTTCCGATTCTTTTTAGCCGTCGAACATTGTGGGACTCACCACGTAGACAGTTTTCTCTTCTTCAAATCATTTGTCAGAATACGGAATAAGATACTGAGGAAATTCAGAGTGTTCCTCACCAGTCGTACTGCGATCTTCTTCGAGAGCATCTGCCACAAGTTTCACTCTTCTACATCTGCATCTACATCTTCGTTCATCTGCTGACGTTTTTGTATTATCAACTATGCTCAAACGACCACCACGAAAACAATTAACGTAATGTGAAACTGTAGTACGGTCCACTGTAAACTTACCACAAACTTCATTTAACACAACTGTAAGATTCCCGGCAGGTTTTAGCCGCATCAGCTTTCGATCTTGTTGTACGACCTCTGGTCTTCAACAGTAACAGCACCTGAGACTCGTACAGGGTCCATTTCTGCTTCTCGGCAGTTTTATGTTAAGAGCAGACAGAAAAAGAAGAAAAATACGTGCTTCCTCTTCAAACTCCCAACTACAGCTGATGTAATTATCATTGTTGTTAAATCAAACAATCTACAGTAACAGCTACCAGTGCATTATTTACGAAATCTCCCATGTATGAAGATGCAGTCATTAAGGAACAATGTGTACATACCGCATTGCAACAGGGCTTATGAAACGTCGATTCTGGAGATTATTGCAAGAACCAGTTTAACGTTTCAAAACCTGGGCCCGACTAACACAACGGTAATGGAATTCCTGTCTCATTATCACGAAGCGGGTGTGGTGTACACAGATGTGTCCAAGTCCTGTGCAGGCGTTGGTGTTCCTTATTGTGTACCCCGAAGCAAATGACAAAGCCTATTCAAGCTGGATCCACACTCCAGTGTTACGACAACCGAGCTGACTGAGATTTCGCGCAACTGACCACAGTGGATATAAAACTCATCATCTCTGATCGTATGTCTGCCCTACAACGGAATAGAAACCATTATTGAAGCTGTACCATCCCGATAGTTGCAGCAATTATTGACGTTGTGTTTCGGGAACAGCGCAACTATCGCAACATCCTGATGGTGTAGATGTAAGGCCAATCTAAGGTATCTGGAAATGAACTGGTAGATGTCCTAACAAATGAAACATCTCTACATTGAGCTATTAATTATGATAAACACCCACTCAGTGATGTGCTATCCATGCTCAGAAAGCTGTTGTCATCGGACTGGCAAAAGGAATGATCGAGGACATCTAAAAGGAAAGGCAGCCACTGCACACTAATTCATCCCACGATATCACAGTAAAATAAGAAACAAACGAGCTTCACAAAAGTTGCATCACAGCTGATATTTAATCACTGGAGGATCAATAATTTCTCTGTCGGCTCAGTTAAGCAACAATCCTCTGTTGAGTTTTCAGAGAAGAAGAAGATCCAAACCACATACTTTTACAAGGTCCTCGAAACACATATCACATAAACGTCCTTGCAAGTAATCTTCGGATGCTTGGTGATCAGTTACTCCATACGTCACGACACAGCAACGTGTAAGACAGTCTAAGAGTTCATTAATGCTGCCAACATCGAGATATATCTCCGTGCGCTACTAGTCTAATGCTGTTCATAATTAGAATGTCAGGCGAAAACAAAAGCTTAATAAGCTATTACAGGGTGAGTCATAAATGAGGAAAAATATGTCGAGGAACGCATGCTGCTATGTGTAACACGTGACGCACCGTTGTTAGTTTCGTTCTCCTCGGCGTACTATGTACGTAAAACAAGAACAGCTGATAACTATTGAACGAGATACAGACGAGTCTCGCGATCACGACATGTCATTCACCTACAGAAACAACACATGACACACCAGTAAGCTGATGTGTATCTGCCAGCGTTTGAAAGATAAGAGAAAGATCAAATCCCACCGTAATGTGTGTGAAATTGTATCAGAACTTGTGAATCAAACGTTGCCGGCGGTAACGGAGTGTACAGTCCCATGTTAGGGAATGTGTGTCCTGTAAACGGAAAGAGTGGTCAACGGCGGAAGTAAAGCCGCGGCTTGTTTGACATGTTTACAAAACCTCTGGGCTGCTCACTCTGCCAGATTCTCATCGTGTCGACAGTTGCCAACGGCCGCGTCGCAGTGTTACTACTGTACCATGGCAAGTTTCACAAACGAGGAATACTCCGACGTCCAATTCACCTACGGGCTTGCAGATGGAAGAGCTGACGTTGCAAGGCAACTGTATCACTAGAGGTTTCCTATCCGGCGCCTTCCTTCCGCTAAACTGTTTTACTCTGAGGACAGGCGCTTGAGGGAGTATGGTGCATGTGTAGCCCCTCCATGATTTCGTTGACGTAAAGTGCGGATGACGAAGAAAAAAGTGTTACAAACTGTTGCGGAGGACCGAACAATAAGAACCAGGACACTTGTCACTGCGGTCGGAATGTCACAATCTACTGTTATGTGAGTACTCCATGTAAACCATTACCATCCCTTTTGCACGCAGAGGGTAAAATCATTATTGCCGGAAGACTACCAGAGGAGGCTGGACTTCTGCAACTTTATCCTAAGGCGTCAGACCCACGACCAGTATTTTTCACGAACAATACTGTTCACCGACGAAGCCTATTTGACGAAGCAGGGTATAGTGAATTCACATACTTGGCACGAGTGAGCTGAAGAATACCCCCACACCGCAGTGATACGAGGGTACCACCAACAATGCGGTGTCAATATCTGGTGTGATATTATTGATCACCATCTCATAGGACTGCATGTGCTTCACAAAGGGTTACAGGAGAGTGGTATCTGCGTTTCCTGGATGCTACATTACCGTAATTGTTGGAAGACGTTAGTCTGGCCTCTCGTATGAACCTGTGGTACATGCATGATGGTGTCCCCGCTCTCTTCAGCGGCACAGCGCGACGCCACCTGGACAATGCCTTCCCTTCGAAATGGATCGGTCGTGGAGGCCCTGTAGCGTGGCCAGCGAGATCGCCAGACCTGAATCCACTGGATTTCTTTTTTGTGGGGCCATTTCAAATATGTGATTTACGACGGAGAGGTTGTTGCTGTCAACACCCTTCAACGCAGAATACAACATGCATATGATATTACGAAAAGAGATACAGCCATGTTGGATCGTGTTCAGCAATCCTTCCTGAGAAGAGTTCAACTTTGCCCCACACATCGTGGCCATCATTTCGAGCAGTACTGATAAACCACCACTGCACTTTCTGGTCATGAGTTTCTCTTTTAGTTTCGATTTGTACAGCTGTATTGTATTGGTTTGTATAAACTGCCACATACCTGTGCAGTTGTATTTTGTATTCACCATCTACAGGGTGTTTCAAAAATGACCGGTATATTTGAAACGGCAATACAAACTAAACGAGCAGCGATAGAAATACACCGTTTGTTGCAATATGCTTGGGACAACAGTACATTTCCAGGCAGACAAACTTTCGAAATTACAGTAGTTACAATTGTCAACAACAGATAGCGCTGCGGTCTGGGAAACTCTATAGTACGATAGTTTCCACATATCCACCATGCGTAGCAATAATATGGCGTAGTCTCTGAATGAAATTACCCGAAACCTTTGAAAACGTGTCTGGCGGAATGGTTTCACATGCAGATGAGATGTACTGCTTCAGCTCTTCAATTGTTTCTGGATTCTGGCGGTACATCTGGTCTTTCAAGTGTCCCCACAGAAAGAAGTCACAGGGGTTCATGTCCGGCGAATAGGGAGGCCAATCCACGCCGTCTCCTGTATGTTTCGGATAGCCCAAAGCAACCACACGATCATCGAAATATTGATTCAGGAAATTAAAGACGTCGGCCGTGCGATGTGGCCGGGCACCATCTTGCATAAACCAGGAGGTGTTCGCAGTGTCGTCTAAGGCAGTTTGTACCGCCACAAATTCACGAAGAATGTCCAGATAGCGTGATGCGGTAATCGTTTCGGATCTGAAAAATGGGCCAATGATTCCTTTGGAAGAAATGGCGGCCCAGACCAGTACTTTTTGAGGATGCAGGGACGATGGGACTGCAACATGGGGCTTTTTGGTTCCCCATATGCGCCAGTTCTGTTTATTGACGAAGCCGTCCAGGTAAAAATAAGCTTCGTCAGTAAACCAAATGCTGCCAACATGCATATCGCCGTCATCAATCCTGTGCACTATATCGTTAGCGAATGTCTCTCGTGCAGCAATGGTAGCGGCGCTGAGGGGTTGCCGCGTTTGAAGTTTGTATGGATAGAGGTGTAAACTCTGGCGCATGAGACGATACGTGGACGTTGGCGTCATTTGGACCGCAGCTGCAACACGGCGAACGAAAACCCGAGGCCGCTGTCGGATCACCTGCTGCACTAGCTGCGCGTTGCCCTCTGTGGTTGCCGTACGCGGTCGCCCTACCTTTCCAGCATGTTCATCCGTCACGTTCCCAGTCCGTTGAAATTTTTCAAAAAGATCCTTTATTGTATCGCTTTTCGGTCCTTTGGTTACATTAAACCTCCGTTGAAAACTTCGTCTTGTTGCAACAACACTGTGTTCTAGGCGGTGGAATTCCAACACCAGAAAAATCCTCTGTTCTAAGGAATAAACCATGTTGTCTACAGCACACTTGCACGTTGTGCACAGCACACGCTTACAGCAGAAAGACGACGTACAGAATGGCGCACCCACAGACTGCGTTGTCTTCTATATCTTTCACATCACTTGCAGCGCCATCTGTTGGTGAAAATTGTAATTACTGTAATTTCGAAAGTTTGTCCGCCTGAAAATGTACTGTTGTCCCAAGCATATTGCAACAAACGGTGTATTTCTATCGCTGATCGTTTAGTTTTTATTGCCGTTTCAAATATACCGGTCATTTTTGAAACACCCTGTATGTACTCGTTTCTTAAAACTATGTCTGGGACACAAAAACCAAATTATAAAACATGCATGTACAGTAGTGCAGCCCCTCCTCGTGTTCTTTTCTCTGTGCCAACTAGCTACGATACATAATACCGGCCAGGGTAACCAGTACGAGATAGGTGTGGGCGCTGCCACTGCTCGCAGTGTCACGCAGACTGTCGCTAGACTTCGCATGCCTCGCCCACTCGTGAGCGGCTAGATTACCTGCGACACTGGTGTGTTGTGCTATGTTGCCGATCCGCCCCTTGGCCAACGTCTGCTTACACTTAACAACCAAACGTCCACGTCATATTTCCAGATTTTTACCATTCAATTGCATTGACATAGGAACATGGAGAAAACGAATTTATGTTTGTAGCTCAGTGTGTGAGAATTTGCACGACATATTTTTCCTCATTTATGACTCACCCTGTATATTCCCACCTGTTACTCAGCAGAATGTGGACGCTAAGCCTCTCAGTGTATGTCTGAACGTTTCTCTGATCTGTAAGTATGAATCCTGGTGTATCTATTCGTAGAACTGTAACACCAAAATCTGGTTATTATAAAGGGTGAAGTGCAATTCACGCACTCGGGCTTCGCAACGCGACTCCTTACATGCCAGCGATGAAAAACTGTCTGTCACAAAATTTCGTCCAACGTGTGAATCCGGCAGAAAAAGGACGTTAAAGAGTTGCAATCTGGCAACACTGTACCCTCATGTATGGTAACTACCTCTGTCAGCACCCATTAAACGTGCTGCACAGTCGCTGCAGTGAATAGTGTTTTGGAGTAGCATGTAGGAGGGCGGGGGTTCGATCCTGTGTTGGGGAAGTTTTTCTTATTTTCTAATTTCATTCTGACATTCAATTCTGTAATATACACCGTTTCTTAGGTCACATGTATCCTAAATTTACAACATTTTGTAGCCCAGAACATAACAAATACGTGGTTAGATAAATAAGAATAAGACGGTTGAAACAAATGACCTGTCAAAGGACAGAATAACTACAAAAACAATAGAACAATATCAATTTCGAGATGCTGAAGATGATAGCACAGAACAATAACACAGCATCTACTTCTCGCTTATACTACATGTAATATGAGCACTCAGATGTCACACATTAACAATCAGTGACGATAATAATGTCCACATTAATGACTGCATGACCTTCACAACAGAATACATTGTCTTCAGAACAACAGATGCTCAAAGCCACCTTCCTGCATGGGGAAACACTGTGCAACGCTCCGGATCAAAGCTGCATCCACAGTAACAGGAGCACCATGAACAAGCGCAACCAGTTCCTCCACATATTTTGGTGGAGTAGAGTACACATGCTACATAAAGTGTCCCAACAGGAAGAAATCCAGGAGATTTAGGTCAGGTGAAAGTGTTTTACCATAAAACTGGATTTCCACGTCCGAGCCATTTCCCTGATAAGGTTCTGCCCAAACACTCTCAGACATTTACTCCAATGCGAGGGGTGCACCATCATATTGGAACCATATCCTCTGCCAAACATGGAACATCTTCCTGTGCATCAGGCACATAATTTGAGAGGAATGCATGATACCTTCGTGCAGTCAACTGGTCAGGCAAAGTGTAGGGGCCCAAACACATTTCGCCCAATATTCCCTCACAGACGTTGATACTGTAAGAAGGCTGTTTAGGTTTTTATGTTGGTAACGCCACCTAGCGCTCTTATGTAAGTAGGCTGTCTAGGTTTTAATGGTGGTAACGTCACGTAGAGATCTGTATGAAAATCACATCTCATATATATATATATATATATATATATATATGAGATGGTATTTTGAATATTATTAACGTAAATACATTGTTTGTTCTGTATCAAAATCTTTCATTTGCTAACTATGCCTATCAGTAGTTAGTGCCTTCAGCAGTTAGAATCATTTATTTAGCTGGCAGTATTGGCGCTCTCTGTGTTGCAGTAGTTCCATTAACGAAGATGTTTGTGAGGTAAGTGATTCATGAAAGGTATAGGTTATTGTTGGTCAAGGCCATTCTTTTGTAGGGATTATTGAATGTCAGATTGCGTTGCGCTAAAAATATTGTGTGTCAGTTTAGTGTTGATCAGAACAAGTAAAGAGAGAAATGTGAGTACGTTCAGTTCTGCTCAGCTGTTTGAAAATCAAAAACGTAAGAGGTTTATCAGCAAAGTCATTCATTAATTTTTATATGGGGATGTTTCAATACCAAAGCGAACTTGATGTCCATGGTCACGGGTAACATGTGGGTTAACCTCCCACCAATGTTGGGCATTGTGCATATTGAAGACATCCTCATTGAGTGCTTCATCCGACTATATTACGGTGTCACGAAATCATCGTTGCCTTCCTGCTGTTGTTGGAAACATTCACAGAACTGAATCCACTGACAGCCATCGTCAGGATGCAGGTGTTGCGTGAAAGCATAATGATAGGGCTGCAGCCCTTGCTCGTGCAGCACAATATCGATTGAGTGTTGTGAGACGCGCAGCTGCAGCGTTATGCTACGTGTACTTAACTGAGGTTCTTGGTGTGTGACCTCCAGAATAGCTTCCTCAGTAGCTGGAGTATGGCAAGTCCGTAAACGACATCTGTCGTGCGGTGGTGGAAGGAGAGAACCTGGTTGCCGACTCCAGATGATGATACACATTTTTATCTGGTTGGCGTCGGTGAGGATATCTATCAGCATATTCATGAGCAACAACATCAGCTTGGTTATCAGGTGCACCAAGGACCAGAAGCATATCCACATATTCATCATTTGTGTATGTTATACGACAGCCACACTGGTTTAGAGGTTTACAATGAGAAAATTCGATACGTGTATGCATGTACATTGGAGTCTGTCATGAGCACATTACTCCGCTCACCACTAGTCCCTGTCAGCTGGACAGCGCGTACAGTATAAACACGCTGTCAGTCCTGCGTGCAGTTCCACCTAATGCGCATTATCCCTCGACAGAAATTGTTCTGCATAATTCATCCTGACACCGGTAGTTGGTATTAAATGTTCGGTTTCAAATTACACTGTTTCCATAACAGTGATAGATATTATGTTTCCACAATCCCATTGATATAATAATAATATTAATAACAATAATAATTCATTGAGATACATACTAAACAGCATGTTGTTACCAGTGTTGAAAGGCATAATTAGTGCGATTACGATGATAACACAAACAAATAGTAAACGAGTTTGGAAATTAGTCACAATGTATGTTGCTAGTACTATTGGTAATGTAAGGCCCTAATGAAACATAATGAACCTGACGGAGGAAAGGATAATAGTTGGTACTATTCTATGAGAACACTGGAGGAGGGTATAAAGAAAACAGGTTTTGCATCTAGTAGATGAAGTGGTGTGAATAAATTGACGCCCACGACATAGAAAAGGCTTCTTTCAAAGCTAACCAATCTTCCATTTCTGCGATTCTAATATGTAAATGCAGATGTTTTCTAGCGGACCCGCTGCATTCGTTGTTGATGGTTAAGATGCCAGATACCGTACCACCTGGACCACATTTACCTAGTAAAAAACATAGACCCCAACCCAAGATCGAACCATGGACCTCCTGCATGCTAATGCAGAACTCCAGCCACTGCACCAACCGTACAGCACGAGCAATCAATGCTGACAGAGATAGTTATAATACATGTGGTTACAGTGTTGCCAGACTGCCACTCTTTGATGTCATTTCTGCTGGATGTACTCAAGGACGAAATTTTGTGAAGGACATTTTTTTATCGTTGGCATGTGACTAGTCTCGCTGCGAAGCCTGAGTGCGCGAATTTCGCTTCACCCTGTACACTGTTGACATGATCTGTCTAGATGGTACTTAGAGACCTCCACAAATATTAAATAAACTATTCACTGCATTTGAAAAAATTCTTTCCAGACATAGAAAATAACATTTTGCTCTTAATGCTTTGTCATTAATATGGCTTGAATTGTGAATATTCCAAATGTGTTCCAACGCCATTTTATCATTTCTTATTGTGTTACCAGCTCGATTTCTATAGCAGTCCGTCCGCGTATTATGCGTTAAATTATTGTGTTGTTTATTAGTGCCAGTATACCGTGGACGTAAAGTTTATGTTATGTCTGAATCTGTCCTTTGTTGAGCCTGTGTAACTTCCTATCCAAGGTACCATTTAAACTAATGTACACTCTGCACAGTGAAACCAAACCACCGAATCATATTTACAGTGTTGAGATGGCTATATGGGTACGTATCGAATGCCAATAAATCTGAAAAAAATTGCGAGCTTAAGAAAGTTTCATCTGATAGCAACGTAAACACAGGAAATTTGACGGAACTGTAACTGCAGGCTATGAAACATTGTGCGCACGTTTCGTATTGCGGCCGCAGCAGTAACAATAAGCGCTACTTTCTTTGTTTTCGCGTCGTGGCTGCTGTCCATAACTGTCATGAACGGCCAGAGGCAGTAAATTTTATCACTGACGTGTTTATTTCGGGCAAACGGTAACACACAGCCGATTGCACTGAAAACTAAGCGACGCATTTATGGTGGAGTATCCATCAAATCGATTGCGTCTCATACAGTCTTGTGTTGCTAAAACAGTGTAAACATTGATTCCACATGTAATTTCCATTAATAATGAATGAAATGCGTTTTGCAGCTATGTAGCCACAGGGCGAGCTACTTGCGTGCACGCATCTCTCTCTCTCTCTCTCTCTCTCTCTCTCTCTCTCTCCCTCTCTCCATCTCTCTCTCTCTCTGTCTCTCTCTCTCTCTCTCTCTCTCTCTCTCTCTCTCTCTCCCTCTCTCCATCTCTCTCTCTCTCTGTCTCTCTCTCTCTCTCTCTCTCTCTCTCTCTCTCTCTCTCTCTCTCTGAGTGTTTGTGTTTGTGTGTGTGTGTGTGTGTCAGTGTGTGTGTGTGTGTGTGTGTGTGTGTGTGTGTGTGTGTGCGCCCGAATGCGTATGTCTGTCAGAGAACGAGCGAAAAAAGAGAGGTTCGAACAAATTGCTCAATATCAGAGTATAGGAACGAGTGTTTCGAGCATTACTTTTTTGCAGTGGCAGCTACGTTTGATAGCGTTGAGAGTCTATTAGCTGACATTATTCCATTAGGTTAACGTATACACTATACGGTCAAAAGTTCTCAGACGTCCCTATGTAACGTGGAACTGAGCACCAGATGTCAGCAGACGTGTGTTTTGTGTCGACGACGTTTTCTCTCTCCAGCACTCCAAGGCAGGAAAGCAGAGGCAAAATGAGTGAGACAGACGCAAATGGAAGCGTTTAGGTTGCAGCAGGTACACTTTAACGTAAGAAACTTGCGAACTGAAACGCGCAGGCCAGGCTCAGAGAATCACCTGGTAACTCCACACATCACCTGTAGCCAAGGATCCGGTTCGTCAGACGTGCCCTTGCACGAATGGCAATAGCGCTCAGCCTAGCTGGCAAACTACCCCATTTAAATTCTTCCTGCATGATATTATAATGTCGTTTCATGGCGAATGTGCAGTATCCTTTCTTCTAAACAGCCGCTGAAACTGTGAACGTCGTACATACCACGAACAGAGGAGAGTAAATAGCGCTGAGAACATGATTCTCCCGAACTGAAGAAAGTTGTGTCGACCGAAGATGACACAACGTAGTACGCAACGAAACGTTGCGCTCTTCCGGTACTTCCGAAAATAACCGAGCGAGGCCGAAACAGGCAGCGCCTTGGCTCACCCGCGGCCCGCACGTCCTTCACAAGTGAAGCCTGGCGCGCAGTGTCTGGCCCGGGTCTAAAAGCTGTTCTAATGTGCCATACTGGACGGTATTCAAAAACAAGCACGCCTTAGCATATGCAGCAAGCTTGATGATTGCTCCTGAGAACAGCACCGTCAGTG
This sequence comes from Schistocerca cancellata, assembly GCF_023864275.1. Classification (NCBI taxonomy): domain Eukaryota; kingdom Metazoa; phylum Arthropoda; class Insecta; order Orthoptera; family Acrididae; genus Schistocerca; species Schistocerca cancellata. Next base: position 58,560,047 of record NC_064626.1, on the reverse strand, counting down.
AATTCACAGAAGTTACAATTACACTCCTGGAAATTGAAATAAGAACACCGTGAATTCATTGTCCCAGGAAGGGGAAACTTTATTGACACATTCCTGGGGTCAGATACATCACATGATCACACTGACAGAACCACAGGCACATAGACGCAGGCAACAGAGCATGCACAATGTCGGCACTAGTACAGTGTATATCCACCTTTCGCAGCAATGCGGGCTGCTATTCTCCCACGGAGACGATCGTAGAGATGCTGGATGTAGTCCTGTGGAACGGCTTGCCATGCCATTTCCACCTGGCGCCTCAGTTGGACCAGCGTTCGTGCTGGACGTGCAGACCGCGTGAGACGACGCTTCATCCAGTCCCAAACATGCTCAATGGGGGACAGATCCGGAGATCTTGCTGGCCAGGGTAGTTGACTTACACCTTCTAGAGCACGTTGGGTGGCACGGGATACATGCGGACGTGCATTGTCCTGTTGGAACAGCAAGTTCCCTTGCCGGCCTAGGAATGGTAGAACGATGGATTCGATGACGGTTTGGATGTACCGTGCACTATTCAGTGTCCCCTCGACGATCAGCAGTGGTGTACGGCCAGTGTAGGAGATTGCTCCCCACACCATGATGCCGGGTGTTGGCCCTGTGTGCCTCGGTCGTATGCAGTCCTGATTGTGGCGCTCACCTGCACGGTGCCAAACACGGATACGACCATCATTGGCCCCAAGGCAGAAGCGACTCTCATCGCTGAAGACGACACGTCTCCATTCGTCCCTCCATTCACGCCTGTCGCGACACCACTGAAGGCGGGCTGCACGATGTTGGGGCGTGAGCGGAAGACGGCCTAACGGTGTGCGGGACCGTAGCCCAGCTTCATGGAGACGGTTTCGAATGGTCCTCGCCGATACCCCAGGAGCAACAGTGTCCCTAATTTGCTGGGAAGTGGCGGTGCGGTCCCCTACGGCACTGCGTAGGATCCTACGGTCTTGGCGTGCATCCGTGCGTCGCTGCGGTCCGGTCCCAGGTCGACGGGCACGTGCACCTTCCGCCGACCACTGGCGACAATATCGATGTACTGTGGAGACCTCACGCCCCACGTGTTGAGCAATTCGGCGGTACGTCCACCCGGCCTCCCGCATGCCCACTATACGCCCTCGCTCAAAGTCCGTCAACTGCACATACGGTTCACGTCCACGCTGTCGCGGCATGCTACCAGTGTTAAAGACTGCGATGGAGCTCCGTATGCCACGGCAAACTGGCTGACACTGACGGCGGCGGTGCACAAATGCTGCGCAGCTAGCTCCATTCGACGGCCAACACCGCGGTTCCTGGTGTGTCCGCTGTGCCGTGCGTGTGATCATTGCTTGTACAGCCCTCTCGCAGTGTCCGGAGCAAGTATGGTGGGTCTGATACACCGGTGTCAATGTGTTCTTTTTTCCATTTCCAGGAGTGTATTTGGACTGTTGAGCCGACTGCAGATAGTGAAAAAACAGTGTCCCTCCACAATCCTTTGAAACCCCGGACTTTCGGATTCAAGGAAGTTCTCAGTCAAAACGTTTGGACGCCATGTTGCTCGATGCCTGCCTCGGGTAAGCACCGATTTACGTCACTTTTCTCACATGGAGGGTTACTCAAATGTGTGTACTTTAAGATGCTGCAAGTGATTCCTACCTGTTAGTTTTCACTCCTCGTTCTCGGACACAGACTTCCGTTTTGCCTGCAGTCGAATCCTTTGCTTTTTCAAATGATTAGAAAAAGCCTATAGCGCAGCAGTTTATGCTGAATGCAGCTAACAAGCGTTACTTCGACCCTTGAGTTCCTTCAGTCTCCTACAAGCATTCTTATTAAGACCCAAAATCCGTACCTCTTGTAGGTGCCCCGTGTCTGTGATTGATAGTCATTAAAGTAATCACCGCCGTCAGTGGACATTTGTCTTTCTGCATATGCCCGTAACCGCTCTGAAATTGCTCGCTGACCTCAACCCCAATTTAAATTCTGTTATGCTTCCTTTATGCTTTGCCAGGACGCGATATAACAATTCCTGGTGATAGCAGTGGTGTAGGCTTTATGAACTCTGAGACAGATAGGTATTTAATACACTACTGGCCATTAAAATTCCTACGCCACGAAGTTGACGTGTACAGACGCGAAATTTAACCGACAGGAAGAAGATGCTGTGATATCCAAATGATTATCTTTTCAGAGCATTCACACGTGGTTGGCGCCGGTGGCGACACCTATAACGTGCCGACATGAGGAAAGTTTCCAAACGATTTCTCATACACAAGCAGCAGTCGACCGGCGTTGCCTGGTGAAACGTTGTTGTGATGCCTCGTGTAAGGAGGAGAAATGCGTACCATCACATTTCCGACTTTGATAAAGGTCGGATTGTAGCCTATCACGATTGCGGTTTATCGTATCGCGAGATTGCTGGTCGCGTTGGTCGAGATCCAATGACTGTCAACAGAATATGGAATCGGTGGGTTCAGGAGGGTAATACGAAACGCCGTGCTGGATTCCAACGGCCTCGTATCACTAGCTGTCGAGATGACAGGCATCTTATCCGCATGGCTGTAACGGATTGTGCAGCCACGTCTCGATCCCTGAGTCAACAGATAGGGACGTTTGCAAGACAACAACCATCTGCACGAACAGTTCGACGTCATTTGCAGCAGCATGTACTGTCAGCTCGGAGACCATGGCTGAGGTTACCCTTGACACTGTATCACAGGTACGAGCGCCTGTGATGGTTTACTCAACAACGAACCTGGGTGCACGAAAGGCAAAACGTCATTTTTTCTGAAGAATCCAGGTTCTGTTTACAGCATCATGATGGTCGCATCCGTGTTTGGCGACATTGCGGTGAACGCACATTGGAAGCGTGTATTCGTCATCGCCATACTGGCGTATCACCCGGCGTGATGGTATGGCGTGCCATTGGGTAGACGTCTCGCTCATCTCTTGTTCGCATTGACAGCACTTTGAACAGTGGACGTTACATTTCAGATTTGTTACGTCCCGTAGCTCTACCCTTCATTCGATCCCTGCGAAACCCTACATTTCAGCAGGATAATGCACTACCGCGTGTTGCAGGTCCTGTACGGGCCTTTCTGGGTACAGAAAATGTTAGACTGGTGCCCTGGCTAGCACATTCCCCACATCTCGCACCAACTGAAAACGTCTGGTCAATGGTGGCCGAACGATTGGCTTTTCATAGTACGCCAGTCACTACTCTTGATGAACAGTGGTATCGTGTTTAAGCAGCATAGGCAGCTGTACCTGCTCACGCTATCCAAGCTGTGTTTGACTGAATGCCCTGGCGTGTCAAGGCCGTTATTACTGCCAGGGGTGGTTGTTCTGGGTACTGATTTCTCAGGATCTATGCACCCAAATTGCGTGAAAATGTATTCACATGTCAGTTCTTGTATAATATATTTGTCCAATGAACACCCGTTTATCATTGCATTTCTTCTTGGTGTGGCGATTTTAATGGCCAGTAGTGTACATATTCAGCCCGACGGCATGACTAGACTGATGGCTTTCAGGCTCAGTAGAAGGAGCACTGGCGCTCTAGTGAAAACAGACGGAGCGATAAGAGCAGCGGAATAAATGAAAGGTCCCGTCAGGGCAGCCTCTTCACGACTGCACTACGACGCGGTGATTCTTGAAATCGCCGATCGACAAGGAACTTCCGTCTTTCGTCTGGCACCTCATTGCCCGTATTGGAATTATCTTCATTGATAAGGGCCACATCGCTTTGAACCCCGACGATCGGCGATGACGTGTCTCGAGAGTCCACATACAGCTGTGTGATACCAACCTATCCCATACGGCTTGACAACCAAGAATAATTGACTGAGATGCCATTTGTTTTCACAGGAGGACAGCTTTGGTACGACCACCTTATAGTACAGAGGAACGTCGACGATATTTTACACACTGTTTTGTTGCCTTCATAGCAGACAATCGTAGGCTTATATGTCAGGAAGAAAACGCACGCCCGCACATGGCGGGAGTGGCCACTTTTTGCCTTAGTGCTTGCCCAACTATACGTTGTCCAGCGGCGTCCCTAGATTTCTCCCCAGTGAGAACCTTTGGAACATTATGGGTAGGACCGTCCAACCATCTCGGAATTTTGACCACCTAACTCTGTAATTAGACACTGTTTCTAACGATTTCCCTGAGATGGACATCAAACAACTCTATCAATCAATGCCAAACCAAATAACTGCATGTGGAATAGCAAGAGGTGGACCAGAGTGTTACTGACTTGCTCAATTTCTGAAGTATTTTCTGTTGAATATATCATCCATTTTTTTTCTGAAACTGTGATCATTTCCTCGTCTGTGCATTTCCATCTCACCTACTGCTTTCCTCCCCATTTGAATGTTTCCTTCATTACGCATCTTTTTTTTTCTTTATTGTCTTGCAGTGAATTTCAAAATTGTGAGTGCTTTCAGTCAACTGCTATTGACCTCCGTGTGTCGTAAATACGGTTTCTACTCGGTGTCAGCTTCTCGGTCTACCACCTCTGGAGTATGGTCTGATGACGGTCTAAAACAGAATGAAACCGCTCACCGTTTCTAAGTAAGTGTGTTTATGCAATCAAGATTCCTTTTTTTTAAATTTTATTAAATATTTTCTTATTCCACTGTAAGATAAGTAGGTAATCAAAGGGAGAAGCGATTGCACTCATGAATGTAGATTCACTTGACCTTCAATTTCGTGATGGTGTCCATGGTGCAACGCTCCCTTCAAAGGAAATTTTACAAGTGACTGTTGATAGAGCTTTGGGAGAATAATCAGCAGTAATGGCTACCAAAGAAAAGGGATACAGAGAAACATTGTTAGGGCAAAATAGCGAAAGTTACTGTTACGTGTTTCTCACGTGAAAGTGTAGGGCACACCTCTAGGGACTTCTGAAATAATATTAAGTGCAACAAATGTGCCAAATCAATGTACTTAGTGCGAGACTGCCGACTTGTCAAAAGAATTCGTAAAGTCAGAGACTCTAAAGCTAGACAGACCCGAAAGTTGCTATTTCTGAGTACGCAGAGCTCCTTGCAAGAAAGCGAAGCTTATTGTGTATTTCCCACGCCATAGAGCAGCGGGCATGGTTAGAGAATGTACCGAAAACATGGCATTAACTAAGAAAAATTAGAATCAGGAAAACGACTGATTAGCAGAGCAATACAGTTACCTTATACTGTGAACAGCGAGAAAGCATGAAAAGTATATAGCGAAAGTAAAATGGACTTTGTAGAACTGAGTTGCCTACAGAGTACAGAAAGTTTTTCGAAATTGCTTGTAGGGAATGGAGCACAGATTAGCTTGTTTAATTTGAAGTATCTGCGAAGCCATGTCGGGTATACACCTGAAGAAAGTATAAAAATTAATGGTATTAGAAGACCAAATGGTTCAAATGGTTCGAAGTACTATTGGCCTTATGATCTGACTTCATCAGTCCCCTAGAACTTAGAACTGCTTATACCTAACTAACCTAAAGACAACACAGACATCCATGCCCGAGGCAGGATTCGAACCTGCGACCGTAGCGGTCGCGCGGTTCCAGACTGAATACTAGAAGTCCAGTCATATATTCTAATGGAACGGTAGTTTTAGATCTTGGAAGAAATCAGGAATTAAGATTGAAACGTTTCATCTGATAGGAGCGGCACTGGATATTACCCATGCCAGTTTAATTTATTAAGATTTCCTTACGAAGCAGTGTGCAGTAACTGATTACGGCAAGCGAATGCTTTAGAACGAGGGTAGGCCCGTGAAACTGTGTAAGGAGATAGAAGCGCTGGGCGGAAACACACTGGGGGAGCGTATTAGCAAGCCACAACCAGATTTTGAAATTGCAGAGGGGGATGCAGTAGAGTACATTGTTCTCTGAATCTTTCGGAGATGACAGTAAACGAAAGGATGACAAAGAAATGGCGAAGTACAGACGTGTGGCCGGCCGGTGTGGCCGTGCGGTTCTAGGCGCTACAGGCTGGAGACGAGCGACCGCTACGGTCGCAGGTTCGAATCCTGCCTCGGGCATGAATGTGTGTGATGTCCTTAGGTTAGTTAGGTTTAATTAGTTCTACACTCCTGGAAATTGAAATAAGAACACCGTGAATTCATTGTCCCAGGAATTGGAAACTTTATTGACACATTCCTGGGGTCAGATACATCACATGATCACACTGACAGAACCACAGGCACATAGACACAGGCAACAGAGAATGCACAATGTCGGCACTAGTACAGTGTATATCCACCTTTCGCAGCAATGCAGGCAGCTATTCTCCCATGGAGACGATCGTGGAGATGCTGGATGTAGTCCTGTGGAACGGCTTGCCATGCCATTTCCACCTGGCGCCTCAGTTGGACCAGCGTTCGCGCTGGACGTGCAGACCGCGTGAGACGACGCTTCATCCAGTCCCAAACATGCTCAATGGGGGACAGATCCGGAGATCTTGCTGGCCAGGGTAGTTGACTTACACCTTCTAGATCACGTTGGGTGGCACGGGATACATGCGGACGTGCATTGTCCTGTTGGAGCAGCAAGTTCCCTTGCCGGTCTAGGAATGGTAGAACGATGGGTTCGATGACGGTTTGGATGTACCGTGCGCTATTCAGTGTCCCCTCGACGATCACCAGTGGTGTACGGCCAGTGTAGGAGATCGCTCCCCACACCATGATGCCGGGTGTTTACCCTGTGTGCCTCGGTCGTATGCAGTCCTGATTGTGGCGCTCACCTGCACGGCGCCAAACACGCATACGACCATCATTGGCACCAAGGCAGAAGCGACTCTCATCGCTGAAGACGACACGTCTCCATTCGTCCCTCCATTCACGCCTGTCGCGACACCACTGGAGGCGGGCTGCACGATGTTGGGGCGTGAGCGGAAGACGGCCTAACGGTGTGCGGGACCGTAGCCCAGCTTCATGGAGACGGTTGCGACTGGTCCTCGCCGATACCCCAGGAGCAACAGTGTCCCTAATTTGCTGGGAAGTGGCGGTGCGGTCCCCTACGGCACTGCGTAGGATCCTACGGTCTTGGCGTGCATCCGTGCGTCGCTGCGGTCCGGTCCCAGGTCGACGGGCACGTGCACCTTCCGCCGACCACTGGCGACAACATTGATGTACTGTGGAGACCTCACGCCCCACGTGTTGAGCAATTCGGCGGTACGTCCACCCGGCCTCCCGCATGCCCACTATACGCCCTCGCTCAAAGTCCGTCAACTGCACATACGGTTCACGTCCACGCTGTCGCGGCATGCTACCAGTGTTAAAGACTGCGATGGAGCTCCGTATTCCACGGCAAACTGGCTGACACTGACGGCGACGGTGCACAAATGCTGCGCAGCTAGCGCCATTCGACGGCCAACACCGCGGTTCCTGGTGTGTCCGCTGTGCCGTGCGTGTGATCATTGCCTGTACAGCCCTCTCGCAGTGTCCGGAGCAAGTATGGTGGGTCTGACACACCGGTGTCAATGTGTTCTTTTTTCCATTTCCAGGAGTGTATGTTCTAGGCCACTGATGACCGCGGAAGGTAAGTCGCATAGTGCTCAGAGCCATTTTTTTACAGACGTGTCGCGGACGAGAAAAGCGAGGCACAGTACCCAATACATGCCAAGTAGCTAAAATAAAAATATTCTCTGGTGAGGAGAGTTGATTTTGTCTAAAGGTTACATATTGTAATCTAAGAGAAGGCATTGTAAAATAAGGATTGCTGGTAGATCTGTACTACAAGAGGCACTGGTGAGAATACTAAAATGCTGTTCTTTAAGTTTTGCATTAAATATGTGGGAGGAGGCGGGTTTTATGGAAGTGCCTCGTGGTGAAGTGGAAGACGTTCCGCAGTTAAGCACAAGCTCGAAGCAGACCGTACGTAAAGTGGGTAAGATCTCGAATGAGGAGCAATCGAGAGACTTAATAATTAGAAAACTCAAATGTCTTAGAAAAACAGTCCATAATGGAGGTGTGTTTTGCGTATAATATACTGTGTGATCAAAAGTATCCGGACACCTGGCTCAAAAAATCTTACAAGGTCGTGGCGCCCTCCATCGGTAATGCTCTAATTCAACTTGGTGTTGGCCCACCCTTAGCGTTGATGACAACTTCCATTCTCGCAGGCATACGTTCAAGGAAGGTTTCTTGGAGAATGGCAGCCAATTCTTCACGGAGTGCTGCACTGAGAAGGTATCGATGTCGGTCGGTGAGGCCTAGCGCGCAGTCCGCGTTCCAAAACATCCCAAAGGTGTTCTGTACGATACAGGTCAGGACTCTGGGCAGGCCAGTCCATCACAGGGATGTGATTGTCGTGTGACCACTCTCTCACAGGCCGTGAATTATGAACAGGTGCTCCATTGTGCTAAAAACGCAATCGCCATCCTCGAATTCCTCTTCAACAGTGGGAAGCAAGAAGGTCTTAAAACATCATTGTAGGCCTATGCTGAGATACTGCTACGCACAACAATAAGGGGTGCAAGCCCCGTCCATGAAAAACACGACCACAACATAAAACCACCGCCTCTGAATTTTACTGTGGGCACTACAAACGCGGGCAGGAGATACAAATTTCAAATCAAATCATATCAAATCATTGATTGATTTATCTGTAAATGAGCAGAGACAGTAGTTGCTCAAGTGGATCAATCAACAGGTGACAGTGATCAAACCATCTTGGAGAAGATTCAATCAAACGCTGGCTCTCCTTGCACGTAATGATGGGATGACTGTCACAAACAAGGAACAGCTAGGTAGATACAAGTTTGAATATGCTAGTGGTACAGATGAGAATACACATGTCTTGAGAGTTATTACTACTGTTGATGAACGGTTAATGCACTTGTTTTCGATGTACACTTACTTAGAAATGGAATATGAGATATCAGTTTCTTGTACAATATATACGCAGAAAAGAACAATGGAACTTCATATAGTTTACCCAGTGCAATTAGTTAATCACTTGCGTTTAACTCTGGATGTCATTAAGTATAAGAAGTTGCCAACTGCTCTCACAGAACAGTCCGCATACTGTTTATTATGCATAACTGATTGTGATGCATTTATGTATAGCCATATCTTAATGAAATGTTACATTGGTAGCAAATGGACTGTTTAATTTGTACGGAGTAATACCCATCATTTCCGAAATCGACATTAGTCAAAATTTATTCATGTCCTTACAACCATAGAAACACTATTTGTGAGCTAACGGCGCTATGAAAAACTGACTAACGAATGAATCTCTTGTAAAGAGGTAGATCGCGTTCGCAATAATTATTAGCATTAGTTTCTTTTAATGTCCATGTATGTTGATTAAGCATGCCAAGCTTGGATGTTGCGACCAGTAAGGGTTTATAATGGCTCTTGGCACCATGGGATATAACATCCGAGGTCATCAGTCCCCTAAAACTTAGAACTACTTAAACCTAACTAACGTAAGGACATCACAAACATCCAAGCACAAGGCAGGATTCCAGCCTGCGATCGTAGCGGTCGCGCGGTTCCAGACCAAAGCGCCTAGAGCCGCTCGGCCACACCGGCCGGCACCAGTAAGGGAAATTCCTAAGCATTATAATAGTAAATCTGCGCTATGACAAACAAACCTGGTCTTAGTGTCACTTGAAGGAAAATAGATCAAGTTTTGACTGTCTGGTAAGACATCTGGTATTTTCTAAATGTGCGCTTTCCACGTAAGTGAAGGGCCGAGGTACGCCGGCTGCGCGACCCCAAGGATCTGACACTTCTTGATGTAATCTTTTTGGAAACATGAAGGGTATCTTATTTATTCCACCCTCACCACCTTGTCTATCAGATATCATAGCTAGAATATACCTCGCAACAGAACGAGTTACGCCTGACGTGCTGCAGCGACTATGGCAGACAATCGACTTCAGGTGGAATGATAGCCACGTAATCAATGCGGGTCACTTTTAACCTGTTTAGGTATATATTAAAACTTCACAAATTTTGCTATAAAGTGACACCAAAACCATGTCTATATGTTAAATGAGCATATAAACATGACTTTCTGAAGTTGTAAAGTCCTCGGATCTGACACTTCTTGATGTAATCTTTTTGGAAACATGAAGGGTATCTTATTTATTCCACCCTCACCACCTTGTCTATCAGATGTCAGAGCTAGAATATACCTCGCAACAGAACGAGTTACGCCTGACGTGCTGCAGCGACTATGGCAGACAATCGACTTCAGGTGGAATGAGGGCCACGTAATCAATGCGGGTCACTTTTAACCTGTTTAGGTATATATTAAAACTTCACAAATTTTGCTATAAAGTGACACCAAAACCATGTCTATAGGTTAAATGAGCATATCAACATGACTTTCTGAAGTTGTAAAGTCCTTTTTGATAAACTTTATGGTTCAAATGGCTCTGAGCACTATGGGACTTAACAGCTGTGGTCATCAGTCCCCTAGAACTTAGAACTGCTTAAACCTAACTATCTTAAGGACATCACACACAACCATACCCGAGGCAGGATTCGAACCTGTGACCGTAGCAGATAAACTTTATGTTTGGGCCCCAATGAGATAGGACATATGGTTGTTCGCTGTTCTGAGGAAAGAAGGCTCGAAAATTTTGCGTCAAGACAAGAAGCAGACTGATTTTTTAGCCAAAGGTGCGGAGAAACTGTCACTTTACGACAAAGGTAAGGAACGTGGAACACCGGTGTACATAGAGTCCATACAAGTAATAATAATTAATGTGGCTGACAGATTTAAACATGGAGAAGGAGTGCTGTATAATAAACAATAAAGAGAGGAACAGTTCTGAGCTTAAGTGAGATATGCTGATGAAACACGAAATACAACATTTAGTTAACCTGGAATCATCGGACCATGAAATAGTAGAATAAGAAAGAAATATTTCTTTCCAACAGCAGTATAGTTTCTCAGATATGTTCTGGTATTATAGTTTTTCTGCTCTTACCTAGGAGTTGTAATACTTACCATAGCGGTTAAGTGTTTTTATACAGATGCAGCAAATGTTTTAGAGTATGTTGAAAGAATGTACGGAAAGGCATAGGCCATGAGAGTTGTGGCAGAGTGCGTGTAAGGACGACTCTCGTAAATACACGGATGAGGTCGGAGATGACAGACATTCGTAGTAAAAGGTCCCTTCATCCAAGTAGAGGAATTACTGAAGAACCTGATAACAGCTCCACGACATTTGAACGCTATGAGGAAAGAGCCATGTTACGAACAGCAGCTCGATGTCAAACCAATCATGATGGAAGACACAGAAAAACTCCCAAAGCACATTAGAAATTACTATTTTGAATCGCGTAAGGGAAAAAGTTTAGAAGAATATTGTAAAGATATGTGCCCTTTTTCAAATTTATTATTATAATCGAGATAGGATATTTCTGTATAACTGTGTACTTTTTATGTACAAGTAATGTGAAGAAAAATAAACCAATATGTGTTAATGTGTATATTTACATGTAAGATGTAGAAAAGGGAGACAGCAACAATTTCTTGTTGTGTATACACTGATGAGCCAAAACATTGTGACCACTGCCCACCGTGAGGTTGTATGCTGCCTGGTGGCTGTGAGGGCATGGGATGCGGTAAGAGACAAATGGGTAATCATTCTAGCGACGATAAGTAGCACAGATGCGGAAATCCACCTACTAAAAGCCAGACTGTTAAGGCGCTGTCCCTGGAAGCGTTTACCTCTGACAAGGCGAAGCTGGACTGCTGTTCGCGTGCTACTGTCGTGAGCATCTGTGGGAAGTGGCTGAAGAATGCTGAAACCACGAGTAGGCGACAAGAAGTTGGACGTCCGTACCTCATCACAGAACACGGGGATCAGAGGCTTTCCAACGCTCTAAAGCAGGAGGGAGGGCGATCTGAGGCAGATCTGATGACAGAGTACAGTTCTGGCGCATCCGCAAGTGTTTTGGAACACACAGTTCAGCACACAGTATTGAACATGGTGTTCCGCATCGCAGTATCCCTACGTTTTCCTATGTTGACCCAGTTATGATTACAGTGGGCACGGGATCATCGAGACAGGACCGTGGATCAACGGAGTCGTGTCGCCCGGTCAGATTAATGCCGTTCATTCTTAAGGGGCTCCGGAAAGGCTCAAAATCATGAAAAGTTCAATTTTTACTTTTTTGCGTTTTCTGAATCTGCAGACTATTACCTTTTAATAGATATATAATTTATTCAATTCCGAAGACTACAACTATTTTTAAATTTTTTTAAAAATGTGTTCTACATGGGCGTGACCCACTGTGGCGCTGTTAAACTGCTGTCAAATGGTGTTATTATTAACGTCCGTGTTCATCAGGTACATTTTAGTGATGTGAGATAAAGTATGTGTTGTGGCTAACCTGTGATGGTTCAATATATATCGCTGGTGTGATTGTCAATTGTTTCATGTTTATTTACTCTGTCGTTATCTCGAAAATATTCGTAATTAATTCTGTCTCTTGAGTCTCTGTTTTGTTGAAGTATAATAATGAGTAAAAGTAAAGTTATTAGAAATCCTCTGAAGGCTTTTAAGAAAAGGAGAAATGTTGGAAAGCCAAAGGTTTTTAGAAATATGGGAATGAAGGTAGGTTCTAACATGGTACGAGTGATGCTTGCTTTGGACAAGGAACGCCTTCAGGCTGCAGACAGGGCTGTAAAGAGTCTAGAAATACAAGCAAGAGTAAACAGGAGGAGGAACAAGAGGAAGCTGGAGGAGGAGTTTGCAGAGGATGAAGATAATCCATCCTATGGACCTGGAATGCACTAAAAAGGTAATCCAATCTTTGTCGCTCGATTCCCAAAACTTTTATTTTCTCATACTAATTACATGTTTTCTAAGGATCTTCCAAACATATTTGTTTCAAACTTTCAGTAAATGTTACACAGTACCTTCTGCATAATTTAACACAGCCTTTTTCCAAAAAAAACTGCATATTTTTGAATATACAAATAAAAAATTGCAAAAAAATGTTGTGAATTTTCATTACAATTGAAAAAAAATCATCTTTAATAACTGAACTAAAATTTTGTAAAATCCCTGTGTTAAGTTGTAGCCCATATTCCAATAAATAATCTGTAAAAAGTTCAACTTGCTACCTCAAATACTTTGTGAGGAAAGGTGTAATTTATAAGCGTTATTTTAACATTGCAAGTATAGGGCGTTCCGGAGCCCCTTAAACAAGGTCGATGGTCGTCCAGATACACTGTCATCCCGGTGAAAGGCTGCAGGGAATATGCAGCGCGTCATAGACGCAGGCTGGTGCAAGCAGTATTATGTCATGGCGGACACTCACCTGGGCTTCTACATCTACATCTACATCCATACTCCGCAAGCCACCTGACGGTGTATGGCGGAGGGTACCTTCAGTACCTCTATCGGTTCTCCCTTCCACGGGATCTGGGGCAGTAATCGAAGGCACCATGACAATTGTGGACTCCCTGAACCTTATTAACTCCTATGCTTGATATCTTCTCCAACAGCGGGGGTATCTTCCAGCAGGATATCTGTCCGTGTCAAAAGGCCAGAATAGTGAGCAATGGTTTCACGTTGATGCCTTGCTCATCAAATTCGATGGAATACTATTGGGACTTTACTGGGCGCTGGTTCCGGGCCTACAAAACATATGTAAACAAACGCACTGAAAAATGATTCTAGTGTTTACATGCACGTGCGAAGGTGAAGTGAAAGATGACCTTCACAAGGTACAAAATCCTAAAGACGATTAAAGTGATTGTCCAAGAATGTATGTAGTTAGGATTCAGATGACTTAACGACAACGAAAGCCAAAGTGCAAATTTGTGACCGTCAACAATTTCTCCTACGGTGAGAGATGTCGTGAACTGACGACTTGTAAGGCCCTTCGAAGCTAGCGACGGCAATTCCGCGAACAGCAGGGAAAAGTGATAGGTTTTACATTACATGAGGTAAACAGTAACGGCAGAAGACTGCGAAGTTACAGACAGACCGAGCAGATATAGAAGCGTAGAAGTTTTACGTCAGAGAATTAGCTGGTAACTTCATACACTGAATAGACACAGTTATAAGGTGTCACAGTCGAACAGGGTTTCCCAGCCTGTGTTAGGTGAAACACTGTTGTTGCGTGGAAAGTGAATAAGTGCTCCGTGAGAAATTAGTATTAACGTTCTGTTGCGACGTTCTGACGACGCTTATTATTCAATTAAAATTTCATTATTATTTCTCTGTTGTTAATTGTGATTTAAAATTGAAGTAATCACTGAATAAAGTAAGGTATTATTTTTTCTATAAAATTTTATTTATATCCGAAATAAAGTGGATGCTCAGAAAAGTACCAGGATTCTCAAATTTTTTCGTCAGAGAAAAGTTTTGGGAGCCACTGTAGTAGACAACGGTCACAAATAGGCACGACTTAGCATAGGCAGCAAGCTTGATACTTAGCCCTGAGAACATCGACGTCAGTGGATTCATACAGGTTACACTGTGATGGGAAATGAGTAAAACTGCTGAAATAGCGGTCCTCATTCACGAGAGGCCTCAGGGCAGAGCGAAGATGCGTACAATACTGTTCAACATCTCATGATCAGGGATCGCAGCCAAGCAGAAATTTTTAAAGGACATCATATTCGCCATTAATTCTAGAAATTATTTGTTTCACAACTGCAGTTTCTAAATTTGGAACATTATCAAGTGGTGCTGCAAAAGCTAAGAAAATACAAAAAGTTAAGCACAGATGGTACATACAGGATTGCACAAACATGCCATGCAGACAGTAGTACATAACAAAATGGCGAAAATAACACATCACTTACATTTAGATTCAGCGCTGTCAGACTTTAGAATCGCTGGGTATGTATGCATGTCATGTGAAAACTAAGCCCGTTCACTCTAAAAATACAGTGACGTCAAACGAGTGCGAAATTCTGTACGTCGTGAAGTGATGTAATTTAGGTGAACTGTCAACAGTGTTGACATTGTACACATAAATCCCTATAATCCCATGTTCTAACACACTGTTTCCATGTGAGAAAATATATCCACAGGTCGTAATGTCTGTGCACTTCTCAGAGTTATTGCATTAGAGCATAACAATAGTAAGATCCGCATCATGACGTTATTTTACATCTGTTGACAACATGCCGATTTCAATGTGATGATACAGTCGTAAGGTACAAGGGGACATAAAAGTAAGATTTATTTATAACAGGCAAGTTATAAATTCAAATGATCCCTATCTGTATTGAATCTATCCGTTAACGTAAGTTACGAACAAAGAATGAAAAGTAAAGATACACCTAGAAACATACTATAAATAGAACCAAAACACTTCAGTGTTCTCCAGTAACCTAGATAAAAGCAAATGCAGTAAAATATAATGAGACAGTAATCTCAAATAACCCCCCATGAACCATGGACCTTGCCGTTGGTGGGGAGGCTTGCGTGCCTCAACCATACAGATAGCCGTACCGTAGGTGCAACCACAACGGAGGGGTATCTGTTGAGAGGCCAGACAAACGTGTGGTTCATGAAGAGGGGCAGCAGCCTTTTCAGTGGTTGCAGGGGCAACAGTCTGGATGATTGACTGACCTGGCTTTGTAACAATAACCAAAACGGCCTTGCTGTGCTGGTACTGCGAACGGCTGAAAGCAAGGGGAAACTACAGCCGTAATTTTTCCCGAGGGCATGCAGCTTTACTGTGTGATTAAATGATGATGGCGTCCTCTTGGGTACAATTTTCCGGGGGTAAAATTGTCCCCCATTCGGATCTCCGGACGGGGACTACTCAAGAGGACGTCGTTATTAGAAGAAAGAAAACTGGCGTTCTGCGGATCGGAGCGTGGAATGTCAGATCCCTTAATCGGGCAGGAAGGTAAAAAAATTTTAAAAGAGAAATGGATAGGTTAAAGGTAAATGTATTGGGAATTAGTGAAGTTCGGTGGCAGGAGGAACAAGACTTTAGGTCAGGTGAATACTGGGTTGTAAATACAAATTCAAGTAGGGTTAATGCAGGAGTAGGTTTAATAATGAATAAAAGAATAGGAGTGCGGGTAAGGTACAACAAATAGCATAGTGAACGCATTATTGTGTAGTAGCCCACGCCTACTACAGTAGTACAAGTTTATATGCCAACTACCTCTGCAGATGATGAAGAAATTGATGAAATGTATGATGAGATAAAAGAAATTATTCAGGTAGTGAAGGGAGACGAAAATTTAATAGTCAGGGGTGACTGGAATTCGACAGTAGGAAAAGGAAGAAAGGGAAACGTAGTAGGTGAATATGGATTGGGGCTAAGAAATGCAAGAGGAAGCCGCCTGGTAGAATTTGGACAGAGCATAACTTAACCATAGCCAACACTTGGTTCAGGAATCATGAAAGAAGGTTGTATACGTGGAGGAACCCTGGAGATACTTGGAAGGTTTCAGGTAGATTATATAATGGTAAGACATATATTTAGGAACCAGATTTTAAATTGTAAGACATTTCCATGGGCAGATGTGGACTCTGACCACAATCTATTGGTTATGAACTGTAGATTAAAACTGAAGAAACTGCAAAAAGGTGGGAATGTAGGGAGATGGGACCTGGATAAACTGAAAGAACAAGAGGTTGTACAGAGT
The DNA here is from genome assembly GCF_023864275.1 of Schistocerca cancellata. Lineage (NCBI taxonomy): Eukaryota > Metazoa > Arthropoda > Insecta > Orthoptera > Acrididae > Schistocerca > Schistocerca cancellata. The sequence goes on along the minus strand of NC_064626.1, from coordinate 58,543,453 downwards.
TTCAGGGAGAGTTTAAGGCAACAGTTGACAGGAATGGGGGAAGGAAATACAGTTGAAGAAGAATGGGTAGGTTTGAGGAATAAAATAGTGAAGGCAGCAGAGTATCAAGTAGGTAAAAAGACGAGTGCTAGTAGAAATCCTTGGGTAACAGAAGAGATACTGAATTTAACTGATGAAAGGAGAGAATACAAAAATGGAGTAAGCGAAACAGGCAAAAAGGAATACAAACGTCTCAAAAATGAGTTCGACAGGAAGTGCAAAATGGCTAAGCAGGAATGGCTAGAGGACAAATGTAGAGGCTTATCTCACGAGGGGTAAGATAGATACTGCCTACAGGAAAATTAAAGAGACCTCTGGAGAAAGGAGAACCACTTGCATGAATTTCAAGAGCTCAGATGGGAACCCAGTTCTACGCAAAGAAGGGAGAGCAGAAAGGTGGAAGGAGTGTATAGGGGGTCTATACTGGGGCGATGTTCTTGAGGACAATATTGTGGAAATGGAAGAAGAGGTAGATGAAGATCAAATGGGATATATGATACTGCGTGAAGAGTTTGACAGAGCACTGAGAGACCTAAGTCAAAACAAGGTCCCGGGGGTAGACAACATTCCATTAGAACTACTGACAGCCTTGGGAGAGCCAGCCCTGACGAAACTCTACCATGTGGTGAGTAAGATGAGATGAGACTGGCGAAATTCCCTCCAACTTCAAGAAGAATATAATAACTCCAATACCAAAGAGAGCAGGTGTTGATAGATGTGAAAATTACCGAACTATCTGTTTAATAAGTCACACCTGCAAAATACTAACGCGAACGCTTTACAGACGAATGGAAAAACTGGTAGAAGCCGACCTCGGGTAAGATCAGTTTGGATTCCGTAGAAATGTTGGAACACGTGAGGCAATACTGACCCTACGACTTATCTTAGAAGAAAGGTAAAGGAAAGGCAAACCTACGTGTCTAGCATTTGTAGACTTAAAAAAAGCTTACGACAATGTTGACTGGAATACTCACTTTCAAATTCTGAAGGTGGCAGGGGTAAAATACAGGAAGCAAAAGGCTATTTACAATTTGTGCAGAAATCAGATGGCAGTTATCAGAGTCGAGGGACATGAAGGGGAAGCAGTGGTTGGGAAGGGAGTGAGACAGGGTTGTAGCCTCTCCCCAATGTTATTCAACCTGTATATTGAGCAAGCAGTAAAGGAAACAAAAAAAATTGGAGTAGGTATTAAAATCCATGGGGAAGATATATAAACTTTGAGGTTCGCCGATGACATTGTAATTCTGTCAGAGACAGCAAAGGACTTGGAAGAGCAGTTGAACGGAATGGACAGCGTCTTGAAAGGAGGATATAAGATGAACATGAACAAAAGCAAAACGAGGATAATGGAATGTAGTCGAAGTAAGTCGGGTGATGCTGAGGGAATTAGATTAGGAAATGAGACACCTAAAGTAGTAAATGAGTTTTGCTATTTGGGTAGCAGAATAACTGATGATGGTCGAAGTAGGGAGGATATAAAATGTAGACTGGCAATGGAAAGGAAAGCGTTTCTGAAGAAGAGAAATTTGGTAACATCGAGTATAGATTTTAGTGTCAGGAAGTCGTTTCTGAAAGTATTTGTATGGAGTGCAGCCATGTATGGATGTGAAACATGGACGATAAGTAGTTTAGACTAGAAGAGAAATGTGGTGCTACAGAAGGATGCTGAAGATTAGATGGTAGATCACATAACTAATGATGAGGTATTGAATAGAATTGGGGAGAAGAGGAGTTTGTGGCACAACTTGAGCAGAAGAAGGGATCGGTTGGTAGGACATGTTCTGAGGCATCAAGGGATCACCAATTTAGTACTGGAGGGCAGCGTGGAGTGTACAAATCGTAGAGGGAGACCAAGAGATGAATACACTAAGCAGATTCTGAAGGATGTAGGCTGCAGTAAGTACTGGGAGATGAAGAAGCTTGCACAGGATAGAGTAGCATGGAGAGCTGCATCAAACAAGTCTCAGGACTGAAGACCACAACAACAACAATCTCAAATACTATCAATCAACGCGGCGAATCGCATAAGGCATGTCTGATATACTCCATTGACCAGTAGTCTGTTTCTTCATTACGTTCGCAAATTTCGTATTCTGCACTAAAGACACAGATACAGAAAAAAATTGACGGTAAGGTATTCACAGCTTCGTTAAATGGCTTAATGAGTCCCACATGAATAATCGAAGTTGTTTTTGCAATCTGTACCTTAACACTGACAGTAGATGTCATTTCTACCTCTTGGTGCAGTCCATGGTATTGAGTTAGGAATTTCTTTGTGTTGTCCTCGAGTGTATATCGATTTTTCGCTAGTACTCATTGGACAATCCTGTATTATGGCAGCCTCCACATGAATTCTCCTATCTTCTCTTAATGATTTTGTATTTGGGCGTTTCACTTACTGCCAAATGTCTCGCAACGTTCTCGTGAAAAATTTTCTCCGATTCAGCGTCACTTAGGAATTTGGTTTTATCACTTAAAAGTCGAGGCCATTTGTCTCCAATATATTACCCTTTACAGCGAAGACCAGTGGCTGTGCATATGTTTGAACTGAATACAACGGTCACATGATTTAGGTAAACGTCCCGGTTGTGATTACTATTGACGTAATAGCTCAGCATGTTCGAAACAGTGCGATGAACTCTCTCAGTTGAGGGTGAAAGGGTGAATGTGACTTGTCGACAGCCTATGAATGCGAAGCAATCGACACAATTGCTTCATCAGGTCCAACACAAAATTACTTCCCTCATCTGTGATTAGAGTATCCGGAACGCAAGACGTAAGCAGCCAGTTACTCACCATTGCTTTGGTAACTGTCCTCATTTTTTGGTGAGATTGCAGTCAACACAATATATCATCGAGTATGCTCTATTGTGGTTGATATGTGCCTATTTCCTGATGGCGTCCTAGTGAACGGTACTAAAGTATCCATTCCTGTCATGTAATTTGAAATTGTTGAGACGCCTGTGGTGATGAAATTGTTTGGTAGATAAGATCATCCCATTGCGCATGTGGTACAGGGCTACTAACATCTTGTTCCGCGATTCAGTTCCCGGTCTACCACCAAAATATCTTGGCAACCAGTTTATCAGTTGCTTCCTCCTCACAATGGTTCAAATGGCTCTCAGCACTATGGGACTTAACATCTTACGTGTTGGTAGCCCTGCACAAGGCCGCACGTACGGAGACAGAGCTCTCCTGCAAAATAAGTAATTTAGGTTGTAATTAATTGTAGTTGAACACTTCTAAGTAATTAAATACCTTCTTTAGTGTACTCTTCAAGCTCACCATTAAAAGCTTTCCTTTTATTTGCGTAGCGTTCTAGTAATCACGAAAAGTTCGTTTGTTTACTTACTGCTGCTAAGGCCTAATTTTTCGAGTGTGCATATTTAGCATTATACCGCAATTTTAAGTGAATTTGCTGTAGTTTAACTGATTAAATACGTTCATTAGGGTGCTTTCAAGCTCACCATTAAAGGTATTTCTTTTATTTGCGTATTGTTCCAGTAATCGCGAAAAGTTCGTTTTGTTTACTTTTCTCGGCTTTGCCTTACTTATACCGCAATCTTAAGTGCATTTGATATAGATTTAACTAATTAAATACCTTCATTAGTGTGTTCTTCAAGCTTGCCGTTAATGATTTTTCTTATATTTACGTATTCTTCCAATTATCGCAAAAAGTACGTTTTGGTTACATTCGGCTGTTTAGGCATAATTTTTGATCGTGCATATTTTGTGTTATACCACCAATTTTAGTGCATTTCGTAATAGTTTATTTACATATTAGTTTCCAAAACATATTTAGTGTCATTTTGCATCTGTATTTAATATATTATCGTTATAACTTAGTAAATCTCTTAACTACTTTCCAAACTACCATGGATACTAAGTGTGTGAGCTGCAGTAGGAAAGTTAGTTCGTGGGTTTTGTGCAGCTGTTGTGACAGGTGGTTCCATTTTGGAAATTGTAGCGGCGTAGGAATTGGGGAAGCAAACGAGACTCTTCCATTCTTTTGCAGGGTTTTCTCAAGAGATAGGACTATAGCTGAACAGGAGGAGAATATTAGAGCCCTTGAGGCTAATTTGGACAGAGTGAGTGAGGAACTGAAAAGGTTAAGGGGTGAGGAGGGTAAACAGCGGAGGGAAGTGGTAGCTGGGAACAGGGGCCACAGAAGGAGGACAGTGTCTGACAGTTTCCCAATTGGCACAACCAATAGATTTGCCTTGCTACCACAGTTAAGTTAGGAAGAGGCTCCAGCAGAAGTAGATGTAAATAGGATGCAACAGAATCTCACTAGGGAACCAACTGTTTCAAAAATGTAGAAAGTAAGAGGAAAGTTCTGTTGCTAGGTAGCATCCATGGAAGAGGTGTGGGCCTCATTTTGCAGGAAAAATTTGCTTACAGGTATCAGGTCACAAACTTTGTCACGCCAGGTGCATGTCTTAGCCAGGTGGTAGAGGATATAGGTTTCTTGAGCAAGGGTTTCATAAAGTAGGATCATGTGATGATAGTGGGTGGAGTGGGAAACAGTATTGATAGGGATCAGGGCTACAGTATAGAGTGTGACCTGGTGAAAATAGCCTCGGCAACGCCCCATACCAATGTTGGGCTGGAGCCTGCTTTCGTGCAGCATGATCAGCCCAGTTGAACAGCTCTGTCAGGAGGGTAAATATGGAGTTGGATCAGTTGCGTAGGGCGGCCACTCTGTCAGATTGGTTCCTGTCGAGGCTACTGATAGGGGGGATTTCACAACGCATGGCCTACGCCTCAATAGGAAAGGGAAGGGTAAACTGGCAGTGTTGTTAGCGAAATCCATATGTGGGGACACTAGTACTCATGGATGAATCTCCTTTTTAGACTATCATCAGTGTCCGATGAGAAGTTCAGTCAGGCAGGTGCTATAGAGGTCCAAAGCTCACAAAATTCTCACAACAGGAAATTAAATAATAATGTTACCCTTTTTCACCAAAATATCCCGGGATTGAAGAAGAAAGTAGATGAGCTCCTGGTTTGTTTAGATGACATTGAACCTTATAATGTAATAGATATACTATGCCTGTCTGAGCATCACATTGTGTCTGATATGGAAAAGGTAAATATCAGTGCTTATAATCTGGCTGCACATATGAGCAGAGAGAATAAGGTGAGAGGAGGAGTTGCCATATATGCCAAAAGTAATCACTGTGTAGAAAGCTGAGATACAAAAAAGTTTTGTTTAGAGCAACATATAGAAGCATGTGCCTGTCAACTTAAACTGGAGGAGGGCGTTTCTATAACTGTACCAGTATACCAGTATATAGGTCCCCTTCAGGAAACTTTCATTTATTCCTGGAAAACTTGGATGCCTTGATGTGCTATCTGTCAGATAGGGGGAAGCAAATTATTATTTGTGGGGACTACAACGTTGATTCACTGAAAGAGTGTAATAGGAAGAATGACCTGGAAGTCTTGCTCGGTTCTTTCAATTTGACATCTGTCATTATTTTTCCAACTTGGGTAGTAAAGGACAGCAGCATATTGATAGATAACACTTTTATAGACCAAGATACATTTAAAAACATAAATTCTTGTCCTATTGAGAATGGCCTTTCTGATCATGATGCTCAGCTAGTTACAGTATATGACATAGCTCCATTCAGTAATTCAAAGCTACCCTCCAATGTTGCGCATTCAATTAATGACTCAACAATTAGAAATTTCTGAGAACATCTTCAGCAGTTAGACTGGGATGAGGTGCACAAAGAACCTGATGCTAATTTAAAATATAACTTATTTCATGATACACTTGTAAGAGAATTTGAATACTGTTTCCCCAAGAAAGTAGCTAAATCTAATTATAAGAAACCATGTAAGAAACCTTGGCTTACTAAAGGAATAAAAATATCATATAACCACAAAATGGAACTGTATATAACAACAAGAAAGAGTAATGAACCAGAAACAGCCAAACATTATAAAAACAGCTGTGCTACATTAAGAAAGGTTATTAAAAAGTCCAGAAGCATGTGCATCATGTCTGATATTAATATCTCTGATAACAAAATCAAAACAATTTGGAATATTATTACAAGTGAGATAGGGCAATAAAGAGTACAGGATGACGGCATTACCATCAAAGCGAATGGAAACTTGATAAACGACAAGCCGGAAGTCGAAAATATTTTGAATAATCATTTTTTTAAATGTTGTAGAGAAAATTGGATCTAAATGTTCATTAGAAGAAGCAAGGCAGTTAATGGAAGAGGCCTTACCCATACAATTTGATATAATTGAGATTCCACTGACCTCTCCTTGTGAAATTAGGAAGATAAGAAACTCTCTCAAGAATAAAAGCTCACATGGAATTGATGGCATTTCCAGCAGGATAATAAAAGCTTGTTCCCAAGAAATAAGTGGGATTCCTAGCCACATATGTAATAGCTCTCTGAAGCGGGGTATTTTCCCAGATAGACTGAAGTATGCCATTGTTAAATCACTGCATAGATAATGGGATACGTCTGATCTCAACAATTTCCGCCCAACCTCTCTTCTGACTGCCTTATCCAAAATTCTTGAAAATATTGTAGAGTAGCTTCACACATTTGTAAAAATAAAGTTTTAACAAAATATCAGTTTGCTTTCCAGAAGGGTTTTACAAAGGAAAATGCTATATACAGAGTGAGTCATCTAACGTTACCGCTGGATATATTTCGTAAACCACATCAAATACTGACGAACCGATTCCACAGACCGAACGTGAGGAGAGGGGCTAGTGTAATTGTTTAATACAAACCATACAAATATGGACGTAAGTATGTTTTTTAACACAAACCTACGTTATTTTAAATGAAACCACGTTAGTTTTGTTAGCACATCTGAACATATAAACAAATACGTAATCAGTGCCGTTCGTTGCATTGTAAAATGCTAATTACATCCGGAGATATTGTAACCTAAAGTTGACGCTTGAGTACCACTCCTCCGCTGTTCGATCGTGTGTATCGGAGAGCACCGAATTACGTAGGGATCCAAACAGAACGGTGATGGACCTTAGGTACAGAAGAGACTGGAACAGTACATTACGTCCACATGCTAACACCTTTTTATTGGTCTTTTTCACTGACGCACATGTACATTACCATGAGGGGTGAGGTACACGTACACACGTGGTTTCCGTTTTCAATTACGGAGTGGAATAGAGTGTGTCCCGACATGTCAGGGCAATAGATGTTCAATGAGGTGGCCATCATTTGCTGCACACAATTGCAATCTCTGGCGTAATGAATGTCGTACACGCCGCAGTACAACTGGTGTAATGTCGCCGCAGGCTGCCACAATACGTTGTTTCATATCCTCTGGGGTTGTAGGCACATCACGGTACACATTCTCCTTTAACGTACCCCACAGAAAGAAGTCCAGAGGTGTAAGATCAGGAGAACGGGCTGGCCCATTTATGCGTCCTCCACGTCCTATGAAACGCCCGTCGAACATCCTGTCAAGGGTCAGCCTAGTGTTAATTGCGGAATGTGCAGGTGCACCATCATGCTGATACCACATACGTCGACGCGTTTCCAGTGGGACAACATTGGCAAATCATTCTGTAGAAACGCGATGTATGTTGCAGCTGTTTGGGCCCCTGCAATGAAGTGAGGACCAATGAGGTGGTCGCCAATGATTCCGCACCATACATTTACAGTCCACGGTCGCTGTCGCTCTACCTGTCTGAGCCAGCGAGGATTGTCCACGGACCAGTAATGCATGTTCCGTAGATTCACTGCCCCGTGGTTTGTGAAACCCGATTCATCGGCCAACAGGTAGAACTGCAACGCATTGTCTGTTAATGCCCATTGACAGAATTGCACTCGATGATTAAAGTCATCACCATATAATTGCTGATGTAGCGACACATGAAATGGGTGAAAGCAGTGACGATGTAGTATGCGCATGACACTACTTTGACTCAGTCCACCGGCTCTCTCCATGTCCCGTGTACTCATGTGTGGGTTCATGGCAACAGCAGCTAACACACCAACTGCACCCGCTTCTCCTGTGACGGGCCTGTTACGGACCCGTTTGCGTGCTACTACCATACCTGTTGCATACAGTTGGCGGTAGATGTTTTGCAATGTGCGGCACGTTGGATGCTCTCTGTCCGGGTACCGTTCTGCATACACCCTGCAGGCTTCAGCTTCATTTCGTCGACACTTGCCATAGATGAGTATCATCTCCGCCTTTTCAGAGTTCGAATACACCATGCTCACAGTTCCTACAACACTACACTATGAAAGACGTCTGGTAACACGGTGTACTACAGTTGGTCTGAGTGCGCAGACGAATGCAGTAAGCGCTACATGCGGACACTGCGACAGCTAGACCAAACCACAACAGTGCACTAAGCCACACTCGTAAACACGGTCGTCATCGTAAACATGTCCCTGCAGATGCTGCTCGCCGACCGTGGCCGGTGTTTGTTACAACACGCAACTGAACGACGGAGGTTTCAAGCGTCAACTTTAGGTTACAATATCTCCGGATGTAATAACATTTTACAATGCAACAAACGGCACTGATTACGTATTTGTTTATATGTTCAGATGTGCTAACAAAACTAACGTGGTTCCATTCAAAATAACGTAGGTTTGTGTTAAAAAGCATACTTCCGTGCATTTTTGTATGGTTTGTATTAAACAATTACACTAGTCCTTCTCTTCACGTTCGGTCTGTGGAATCGGTTCGTCAGTATTTGATGTGGTTTACGAAATATATCCAGCGGTAACGTTAGGTGACTCAACCTGTATACTTTCAATAATGAAATATTAAATGCTGTGAGTAACCGGAAGTCACATGTTGGGATTTTTGGTGATCTATCAAAGGCTTTTGATTGTGTAAATCATGGAATACTTCTAGATAAGCTCAAGTACTGTTGTATGAATGGGACAGTGCTCACATGGATTAAATCATAAGTAACTGGAAGAGAGCAGAAAGTTGAAATAAGCAGTTCCCATAATATGCAAAAAACTGGTCATTTCTCAAACTGGGGTACAATCAAGGATGGGGTGCCGCAAGGTTCGGTCTTGGGTCCCCTGCTGTTCTTAATACATATTAATGACTTGCCATTCTATATTCACGAAGATGCAAAGCTGGTACTTTTTGCCGATGATACAAGTGTAGCTATCACACCCAACAGACAAGAATTAACTGGTGAAATTGTAAACGATGTTTTTCAGAAAATCATTAAGTGGTTCTCTGCAAATGGAGTCTGATTAAACTTTGAGAAAACACAGTATATATAGTTCCACACAGTAAATAGAATGACACCATTGATAAATATAGACCTCGATCAGAAATCTATAGCTAAGGTAGAATATTCAAAATTTCTATGAGTATGCATTGATGAGGGGTTGAACTGGAAAAAAACATACTGAGGATCTGCTGAAACGTTTGAGTTCAGCTACTTATGCTACTAGGGTCATTGCAAATTTTGGCGATATACATCTCAGTAAATTAGCTTACCACGCCTATTTTCATCTTCTGCTTTCGTTTGGCATCATATTCTGGGGTAACTCATCATTGAGTAAAAGAGTGTTCATTGCACAAAGTCGTGTATTCAGAATAATTGCTGGAGCTCATTCAAGATCATCCTGCAGACACTTATTTAAAGAGCTAGATATCTTAACTGTAGCCTCACAATATATATATTCACTTATGAAGATTGTTGTTAACAATTCACAACAATAGGAGAAAGGATGATCTTCACTGCTCAAGTTTAATCTAACTTTGGCTCGGAAGCGGGTAAATTATGCTGCCACAAATGTCTTTGGTCACTTACGTAATAGCATCAAAAGTCTGACAGATAGCCATATAGCATCTACAAGGAAATTAAAATAATTTCTTAATGGCAACTCATTCTACTCATTACATGAATTTTTGGATATAGTAATGGTTAATTTCCCCAACCCTCACAAAAAATATTAAATGTCATGTAGTATTTTGTGTAATGTAATACCTTGCTGAAACGTTTGAGTTCAGCTACTTATGCTATTAGGGTTACTGCAAATTTTGGCGATATACATCTCATTAAATTAGCTTACCACGCCTATTTTCATTTTCTACTTTCGTTTGGCATCATATTCTGGGGTAACTGATCATTGAGTAAAAGAGTTTTCATTGCACAAAATCGTGTAATCAGAATAATTGCTGGAGCTCATCCAAGATCATCCTGCACACACTTATTTAAAGAGCTAGAGATCTTAACTGTAGCCTCACTATATATATATATATATATATATATATATATATATATATATATATATATATATATATATATTCACTTATGAAGTTTGTTATTAACAGTCCGGACGAATTCAAAAGTAATAGCAGTGTACATGCCTACAACAATAGGAGAAAGGGTGATCTTCACTGCTCAAGTTTAATCTAACTTTGGCTCAGAAACGGGTAAATTATGCTGCCACAAATGTCTTTGGTCACTTACCTAACAGCATCAAAAGTCTCACAGATAGCCATATACCATTTACAAGGAAATTTAAATAATTTCTTAATGGAAACTCCTTCGACTCATTAGATGAATTTTTGGATATAGTAATGGGTAATTTCCCCAACCCTCACAAAAAAATGTTAAATGTCATGTAGTATTTTGTGTAATGTAATACCTTGTATAGACACCTTTTATTAAACTGACACGTTCCACATCATTACGAAGTGTCGTATTCATGATCTATGGCACAAGTACTAATCTAATGTAATCTAATCTGTGGCCATCAGTCCTCTAGAACGTAATACTACTTAAACCTAACCAATCTAAGGACATCACACACATCGATGCCCGAGGCAGGATTCGAACCTAGGACCGTAGCGGTCGCGCGGTTCCCGATTGTAGCGCCTATAACCGCTCGGCCACCACAGGTGGCTGCTCACAATGGCCTGCCAACAGATGCTCACGTGTTTCTTTGCAGATTGCTTCCTGAAATCTGTGGGTACTACCAGTATTGGTCCACACTTTGTCTTGTGCAAAATAATCCATCAAGCATGACAAACTGTGATTGCCACTTCAATATCTGACAGTGACCGTCAGCTACCTGTGTCTTCTGCATCTCAGTAAAATTTCTGTTCAGTGACTGCAGTTTTCTTACTCAAACAATTCCTTGGCTTGCGGACAATTTTGCAATCAGACTCATTCAATCGTACTGCCCACTTAGTCAGTCTGCCGGATGTATCCGTCAGCCCTAATCAGACATTTTAACGTGATGTGATCCATCACTACTTTAATCTCTTGACCATATAAATAACAACGGAAGTAAGAAATATCATAGGTAATTGCAAACATTTCCTTCAACCTCATGGAATAATTTCGCTTTGCTTTGTTCCATTGTCGGAATGAATATGCTGCAGGACGTTCTCTATAATCCATACTGTAAGGACACAACCAACATCCATAATGCTTGCATTGCAAGACAATATAAATTCTTTTTCCAAGTTTAAAATTATCAAAACTGGATCTTATGTCAACACTTCTTTCAAAGTATTGAACGCTGTCCGACATTTGGTGGACCATTCAAGTTTCACTTTTTTACGTAAAAATTTGTTCAAAAAGTCGGCAATTTCAGCACCGTTCTTTAAAAATTTAAGAAAACTGTTATAGACACCCATAAAATTTTGCAAATATTTAGCTGTCTTTTGTGATGAGAAGTTCTGAAATACTGAAATTACTACCTATCTATCCTCACTTCTCACGTGTAAATTTACCTCTGAGGCTTCAGTAGGACATGTATAAATGCAAAGCAACAGGCTACATCCTGTGTGAGCGGCAGAATCCACCGACAGCGCACAATAGCTTCAGGTGACAAAACACCTCTACAATCATAACTACGGAAGTATTCTACGTTGGCGTCATCCATACCATTGCTCGTCATCAGCTACAACTGGCGGCATTTGAATCCAAATGTACTTCAATCTTGTCACTACAGCACATGCGACACTGGCAGTGACAGCTGTGAGTATTCTAGGCGAAGCGCTGGAGCACACACACTGGCTGCTATGAAATACATGTCTTTCGATTTTACGAAAACAATTGAGTGAAAAAATATTATTTCTCTGCAGCTTTCAGCGGATAAAACACTGAATTTCTTTTCGTTATTCATAATAGTTAATGTGCTACATGAAACTGTGTAAGTGACCACAGAAAATTTTCAAGAGTTTGCAGAACAACTTCTTAGGTAGCCAGTGTTTTTGCCAGAACATTCCCTTTACTTTCGACAGGTGACTCGAACACATGGCTTCTCACCTGCCGCAACAAGATGCGATTGTCAGTTCAGCTGAACCGGCTGTCCTGGGAACAAGGAAAAGTGCGTCTGTTCAGAAATCGTGGCCTTTACCCCCTCACAAGATCGCCGCTAAGGTACGAATGCGGCTAGGTGATACTGAATGGCTCTCATAAGAGCGTTATGAGTACTTAGTATTCCGTTTCCGGTGAAACGGCATTGGCACAATAATAGTATATACGGTGAAACATTGTGGGCCATCCAACACTAATTGCCGAGAAAATATGGGACATGTGAAGTGGACAGATTTCAAGGTCTGAATATTCTGTGAGTGGACGGGGCGTAACTAGTATCTTCGTGCTACTTTCGTCTCAGTGCTGTGAGTGACAACACTGTCACGTGTAACCGATCGAGCGCCTGTTGAAGGCTGCTCTTCCACGGGTGCTGTAACTCTCTTATTTACGTTTGTATACTGCTTTGTCCTCATTATTCATTGTGATGTGGTGCCACTTGTGACTTCTTAAATATCGGCACACTCATGGAAACATGGTATATGCCAGATTTGATCCTATACAACGTGTTGGCTTCCCTACAGTGTGATTTTTGCTCTGCTGTAAAGTAATATTACTTAGCATGGGTAATCAGCGGTGTACATAAACCGATAGGCGGAGTCTTACATGCATTTAGCATGGATATTATCAATTTATGCGAGGAATAATACACTTCTACTGTCACAGAACATTCTGAAAACTTCTCGAATGTTCCAGGCTATTCCCAAACATTCCAGAACATTACTGATCGTTGTTGAACATTCCGGAACATTCTGTAATGTTGTGGAATGCTGTCGAATACTCTCCAATGTTGTAGAATGATTTCGAATACTCTCGAATATTTTGGAATGTTCTAGAAATTTATAGATGGCGGAGCTTCCCAGGCCCTATATCTCCAAAAGAATCTCCTTCAGATAAAAACGGGAACCTTCTTCGCGGATGGAGGATAGAGGGCTACCACACAATATCATTCCTTTGATCATAGCGGGACTCGTTTCTGGGTTTTAGAGGGACGCACGTTGTAGACTTATCTGTATAATATTCATTCTACTACTACATATTGCACACTGAATGAAACTTTATTCATCGTGTTTTAAGGTCTCGTACGTTATTTTCACAGACTTTTTAAGTGTTAATAGTTGTTTTTGGATTCGTTTGGTTCGATTTCTTTCTTTTTTTTCAAAGATTTTAAAAACCCTTTCTGCTCTGTTTTAATTATGTGATGAGCTCTACTTCTACAGTTTTCCTTTTTTAAATACTTTAAATGAATTTTGAACGTTGACATCGACACATCTACTCGTATCCTGATTTATCTCAGTGTGTTATATAAAAAGAAATTCAAGTAGTATCACAATGGTAATAATGTCACGAAACTCCACACTCACATACACTCACCAAAAAAAGTTTCGGATCACCTCGGTTCCGAGAGTTCCGGAACCTGTATAAAAATTGGAATAGAGATTAGAATATACATCATATCCGCCCTTTTTATAGCTCATGAAAACCACAAACTGCATCTTGTCTCACCATACAGCGAGACCTTCAGAAGCGGTGGTCCACATTGCTGTACACAGCGGTACCTATAATATCCAGTAGCACGTCCTCTTGCATTGATACATACCTGTACTGGTAGTGGTATACTATCCACAAGTTCATCAAGGCACTGTTGGTCCACATTGTCCCACTCCTCAACGGCGATTCGGCGTAGATCCCTCAGAGTGGTTGGTGGATCACCTTGTCCATAAACAGTCTATCCCAGATATGTTCGATAAGGTTCATGTCTGGAGAACATGCTGGCCACTGTAGTTGAGCGATGCCGTTATCCTGAAATACGTCATTCTCAAGACGTGCAAGATGGGGGTGCGAATTGTCGTCCATGAAGACGAATGCCTCGCCAATATGCTGCCGATATGGTTGAACTATCGGTCGGAGGATGGCATTCACATATCGTACAGCCGTTACGGCGCCTTCCACGACCACCAGTGGCCTACGTCAGCCCTATGTAATGCCACCTCTAAACAGCACGGAACTTCCACCTTGCTGCAGTCGCTGGACAGTGTGTGCAAGGCATTTAGCGTGACCGGGTGTCCTCCAAACACGTCTCCAACGATTGTCTGGTTGAAGGTATATACGACCCTCATCGATGAAGTGAACGTGATGCCAATACTGAGCAGTCCATTCGCCAACTTGTTGGGTCCATCTGTACCGCGCTGCATGGTGTCATGTTTGCAAATGTGCACCTCGCCATGGGCGACGGGAGTGAAGTTACGCATCATGCAGCCTATTGCGCGCATTTGAGTCGTAACACGACGTCCTGTGGCTGCACGAAAAGCATTATTCAACATGGTGGCGTTGGTGTCAGGGTTCCGTCAAGCCACAATCCGTAGGTAGCGGTCATCCACTGCAGTAGTAGCGCTTGGGCGCGCTGAGCGAGTCTTGTCATCTATAGTTCCTGTCTCTCTGTATCTCTGTATGTCCTCCATCTCCGAACTACATCGCTTTCGTTCACTCCGAGACGCCTGGACAATTTCGTTGTTGAGAGCCCTTCCTGGCACAAAGTAAATATGCGGACGCGATCTACCTGCAGTGTTGACCGTCTAGGCATGGTTTACCTACAGGACGAGACGTGTACCTCCTTCCAGGTAGAAATCTTAGGAACTGATCGGCTGTCGGAGCCCCTCCGTCTAATAGTCGCTGCTGATGCATGGTGGTTTACATCCTTGGTCGGGTTTAGCGACATCTCTGAACAGTCAAAGTGGCTATGCCTGTGACACAATATCCGTATCAACGTCTATCTTCAGGAGTTCTGGGAACAGAGCTCATGCTAAACTTTTTTTTAACTGTGTAGAATAACTCAAAAAGTTTAGTATTGTTTCAGCTGCACTTCATATTTCTGCCACGAGAACGCAGCAGTGCGCAGTTCGGCAACACGGCGACAGCTGCCTAGAAATGAAATGCATTATCATCAGTTTGCCGTAATATTGTAACGACACTTAAAAACTAAGTTCAACAATGATCTACCAACTGCCAGCTCTATTTTGCGATGGTATGCACAATGCCATATCTCAGGATGCTTCTGCAAGGGAAAATCAACGGGTGTCGATGGGGCCGAAGATCAACAATTCATGCCATAGCGTCCACGCCTATTCCAACCTAACCCATACTATTTTTTGTGTGTGTAGTTGTATAAAATATAAAGTAATTACGCCTCTTCTACCAGCAAAGGTACCGGAACTACGAGCTGATTTGAACAGTGCTTTTGAACAGACTAATAGGGACATGTTATACCGAACGTGGGAATAGTTTAACTATCGACTTGATATCTGCAGAATCAGTAAGGAGGCACACATGGAGCTCTTTCAATATTCCAAAACAATTTATGAGTTCTTCTGTGTGTGTGCGGCCATACATCAAATGATATAGCTACAGGAACTCTTTGAAATCCCCTCATTGAGTTATAACCTTTTATCTGTTAGGCTATCATTTAAACTTATACATCATATCGTTTACAATACTGTGTCGGGTATCTACGTCTCAGGATTCACGCCTGCATGTGATCTGCAAGTGCATATTGCCAACCCTAAAATTGAAGCCACTACGTACTCTTATGAAATCATTATATTATATCATAGAAACAACTATTTAGAGAGTCTTGTATTTCGCTGGCAGATCTGTTCCTCAACACATTTGGCTTCGTTTCGTTCGACTCAGCAGTTTCTGCAACAGGGTTCGTAAGCTCAGAATGTTACCGTTACAGCATTGAGTGTGTAGTGAATCTTGCCTCCTCGGAACTTTCGCACTTCAATAGAATTGTTCGATTCCTCATAAGCTTCGGCTGACTTAAGTTGATTTTTATAGTTAAATTATATATTTAACATCTGAAGATAATTTCATATATTTGATCACTAAAACACTATTTTCCTGACGATATAGTTTAATTTTCCATATCGATCCATTTAGCAACATCGACCTCGAACCATGAAATTGGTAATCAGAACTTAAATGAGTCATAAGCCACTTTACAGTGAAGCTAATATTACCATGGTTTAGTTTTCATGTACACAAAATTTCCGTTTTTTCAGTTGTTGGCATGTTGTTAGCGATAATTCAATCGATAGTTATACGGAGACAGGAAGCTGATAATTTTTTATTGTCAACATTTGCAACCTTCATTACTAATTATTATGAGCATAAGTATTTATACAAATTATTAATTCCAGAAAACTTTATACAAGTTTTACCTGAAAAGTAATTTTAATTAATACTGCCACAATGACATCCATTTCAAACTGCATCCTATTTTAGTAGGATCTGGGAGCTACGGACTACATACTTATAGAAATTTTAGGCGCCAAATGCTCCATAATAGTTTCAGTTCTTCTTGAGATAGGTCAATGTTACTATCAAGTCCTTTGTGTTGAGCTGAAACGTTGTGCAATGAATTACGTAATAAGTGGTGTTGTAGGAAGTGTCAAGAATGTATGAATAAATACTGATGATGTCAAAAAGCAACAATATTCCAGCGACTGTTACTGAAAAAAGACCTTGGACCGAGAAGCTGGAAAGCATGAAGAGGAACCGACATCAGAGACAATGAGACAGCCATAGGAAGATAAGTAAAATTTATCTGCTAATATGTGTCAGTTTATCATATTTTATGAATGATGACAACACTAGAATAAGCAGTTGAAGATAGGGTATTTGTGGTGTCACCGCCAGACACCACACTTGCTAGGTGGTAGCTTTTAAATCGGCCGCGGTCCGCTAGTATACGTCGGACCCGCGTGTCGCCACTGTCAGTAATTGCAGACCGAGCGCCGCCACACGGCAGGTCTAGGGACAGATCCTAGCACTCAGCCCCAGTTGTACAGCCGACGTTGCTAGCCATGGTTCACTGACAACTACGCTCTCATTTGCCGAGACGATAGTTATCATAGCCTTCAGCTACATTTGCTACGACCTAGCAAGGTGCCGTATTAAAGTGATATTGAGATTCTATTAATGTATCATCAAGAGCGATGTTCTACAAATGTGGATTAAAGTTAAGTATTCCAGAAGCTACGTACTTTTTTTTATAGCATTCATTACGTATCCTGTTTCAGACCTCACGCCAGCCTGCGTGAGTTTAAGCGCGTGCCTTTCGGCTTCCTATCATTGTGTCTAGGCTGTCTTGTCTAGACACAACAGTATTTACTTTCTGTACATCTACGACCATTTCGATGGTAAAGGATATGTATTGCTCTAAACGTTTCTATTATACGTTTTAGACTATGATGTAAGTGTATGTATCCCAACGTTTGTAATGATGTATCTTGTATTTATAAGTTCAGAATGCAATATTTTGAGTCAACTGGATGTGTGTATTGCTAACCCTGAAAGCGTAGCCATTACGCGCCAAAGAAATCACTAGATTACGTTATATTAAAACGATTCAGAGGTTCTCGTTTGCTGCAGATAATTCGATGAAGCCGGTTCCGGGAAAGGGTCCCTCAGCTGAGAATGTTACCATCGCCCTTCTCCACTAACACTGAAGCTGCTGCTGTCCTTTCTATGGAAATGGCCGGTAAATAGCAGAGAAATTTGGGATCTCTTTGCGTGATGTGCACTACCTCATCTGAACTCTTAGTCGTAATCGGCAGTGTGGTGCGTTGCCGGTGGTTTAACGTACTGAGCCCGGCGGTATAGATCGTCTGTCGGGGCCGAGCGGCCAGCCCCAGAGCACCCTCGGAAACATCCCCCTTAAGGCTGGCTGCGGGCTTGTTAGTTCGGCGCCGCTCTGGCTGTCAGACACACGGATGGCCGCCAGCCAGCTGCTGCCCCCTCTCTGCCAGGCCGTCAGCACCGGCCGCCAGCGAACTGCCCGCTACCAGCAGCTGAGGAGGTCTGTGTGAGAACCGGCAAGGATGCAAGTTGGGCTTAAACGAACTAGACACATGCTGATACAGTGGAAACCAGGATGGACCGACCGCATCCCACCTGTTAAGTCGAGAAATTGATCTTGTTAACAAAAAGAGATTTTGTGTGAGTACACGGTAATGTGACCACATACACAAATAGCTGCCTCAACTGGTTGTACTTCCACGACCTTTCGTGCGTTCTCATTTATTTGCTGGCTCTTGTGTGGTTTAAGATGGTAAAATTTATTCAGATATAGTTTCTCAGCATTTTGACAAGAGTGGCCTGCGGTCTCCAATGGGTTCTTTCAGCCTAATAATGTAAATGTGCTCCAACAGTCCACGGGTGTACTGCCGGTTCATAGCGTCCAACGGCCACAATATTTCGGCGATCAGACATGTCGCCATCGTCAGGTGCGCTGACGAACTGAGTTCCTGAGGGCGGGCGGCCGATTTAAATCCCCTCCCCCCGCGGGCCCCTCTCGTGCGCAGTTCGTCAGCGCACCTGACGATGGCCACATGTCTGATCGCCGAAATATTGTGCCCGTTGGACACTATGAACCGGCAGTATACCCGTGGACTGTTCGAGCAACAAATACGCTGGGAGAAACTGAAGAGTCACATCAATGTAAATGTGGTTTATTCGGATTGTTACACAAACTGCCATTACTTCTGTGAAATTACTTTCACAACGTTGAGAAGGCCTGTAAGAAGAAATCGCTAAAACATACAACAAAGAGAAATGTGACAGGACCGTTCTTCTTCTCTATACACTGCCCTGTATCATTGTTAGCTGCAACTGGTAGAAGACGTGCTTTGTTGGTGTTGCAGATGTTAGCGATTTTGATCGAGATAAACTCAATCTGCAATGTTTTTCTTCGGCACGCTAGTGTATAAGTGTACACAGAATCAGCTAAGTGAAACAGCCGTGCAATACGCACTCTAAAGAGCCGAAGAAACTGGTACACCTGCCTAATATCGTGTAGGGCCCCCGCAACCACGCAAAAGTTCCACAACAAGACGTGGCATGGAGTAGGCTAATGTCTGAAATTGTGGTGGAGGGAACGGACACCATGAATCCTGCAGTGTTGTCCCTAAATCCGTAAGAGTACGAACAGGTGGAGCCAAGGCATCCCAGATATACCCAATAATTTTCATTTCTTGGGAGTTGGGTGGCCAGCGGAAGTGTTTATACTCGGAATAGTTTTCCTGGAGCCACTCTGTAGCAATTCTGGATGTGTAGGGTGTCGCATTGTCCTGCTGGAAGTCCGGCGGAATGCACGATGGACATGAATGGATGCAGGGGATCAGACAGGATGCTTACATACGTGTTATCTGTCAGACTAGAATCTAGACATATCAGGGATCGGTTCAACGAAACATCTTCGATATGGGCTTTCGGAGCCAAAGGCCAACTCGTATATCCTTGATGACTGCACGACACAAAGCTTTAAGTCTTGGCTGGGCCCGACCACATATCAGGGATCCCTTATCACTCCGACTGCAAAACCCCTAAAATCATCACAGGGCCCGCCGGCCGGTGTCCCCGAACGGTTGTAGGCGCTACAGTCTGGAAGCGCGCGGCCGCTACGGTCCCAGGTTCGAATCCTGCCTTGGGCATAGATGTGTGTAACGTCCTTAGGTTAGTTAGGTTTAAGTAGTTCTAAGTTCTAGGTGGCTGATGACCTCAGATATTAGGTCCGATAGTGCTCAGAGCCACTTTTGAGCTCAACAGATTAAAAGATAGTCAGTGGGCTTAATTTATAATTATTTGTTCATTGCACTGTAATACAGGGCAGCAGCCAGAATGCAGCCCCAGTGTGAATGCTGTGCTTCAGCGTGGTATGAGATGGTTGACTTTCATAAGCAGCTAGAAATCGGCCTGACTACTGTCAAACGTTTAACAGCTGCTGCAAATCGGTGTATAGGAAGAGCTCCTGAGAGTCGTGTACCTGTGACACCTGTGCCAGAGGTACCTCAAGTACCATCCTGTCCTGTGGATCCTGCCTCCATTGAAGAAAGTAAAGCCATTACTCGACCACCTGACTGCGTGGGGTATGCCAGTGGTAGGTGTACGCCTCCTGTACAGGTTGGACAGGGATGAGGGAGGATTCAGGGTGCTGTACCGATCCTTCTAACCAACATGTCTGAGGTCCTGTCCTTCAGTGAAACTGAAACTGATCCAGTGGGACTCAGTTCACCTCTTTTGGGGAACCCTGTTTTGTCCAGTTTCAGTAGGAGGCAAACGCAAAATGGTAGCAGTCTATTAAATTTCAAAATTACAGCGAATGATGGTCAACCTTAGGGAAATGGCAGCAGGGGACAGGTGAAGACAATAGGTGGACTCGTTGTGTATGCATGGGGTCTCATTCAACATGTTGAAGAGACTAGTCCAGCAGCTATTAAGGGAACAGGGTGCAACCAACTGCAGATTGCGGTGCACGTTGAACAAATAACGCCTGTCGTCTGGGCTGCAAGGCCGTTCTAGGGTTATTTTTGGGTCATTCCAGCGACTGAGACAGTAGGTTGAGGAGGTCAGCCTTACGTATGGAGTTTCAACGACGTTCACAATTTGTAGCTTTGTTACCTGAACTGATCGTGGCTCTCTGGTTGTGAGTCGAGTGGAAGGACTGAACCAGAGACTTCGAAGGTTCTGTGACCAGCTAGGCTGCCACTTCCTGGACTTGGGCCATGGGGTTGAGAACACTACGGTTCGCCTAAATGGATCACGTGTGCACCATACGACAGAGGCTGATACTCAGGTAGCTGACTGTGTGTGGGCTGCACACAAGGGTACTTTAGATAGGTGGCTGTCCATACAAAAGAGATAACGATAGCTGTAGCAATTTAAGAACCTTCAACATCGCAGCGCGTCAGCAATCGTTGGTTAATAGCTGTAGGACATCCAGGAGTATCAATGTAAGATCGAAAGACAAGCCTCCCACAGGTGAGAATATTGAAAAATCTTAATGGTAAGCAGCAAGGTGCCTGAGTTTGAAGGGTTGATGAAAAGCTGTGAAGCTCACATAATACTAGGTACAGAAAGCTGGTTTAAACTTGAAGTTGATAGCAATTATGTTTGTGGGCAAAATTTAAATGTATATAGAAAGGATAGGCAAATGGGAAATGGAGATGATGTATTTGTCGTGGTAGATAAGAAACTCAGATCCACTGAGGTAGGAATTGAAGCTTCGTGTGAGAATGTTTGGGCAAGCCTCAGTGTGAGGAATAGGCATACAATAATAACTGGATCCTTCTATCGCACGCCAGACTAATCTCTCGATTTAACCGAAAACTCTAGAGTAAACCTCAATTCACTTATATGTAAGTTCCACAATCATACTGTAAACATTGATGGAGACTTTAATCATCCAACAGTAAACTGGGGAAATTACAATTTTGTTAGTGGTGGTCGTCATAAGACATCCTGTGAAACTTTTCTAAACACCTTCTCGGAAAACTACGTAGATCAGAAGGTTATGAAACCCTCGCCTGATGGAAGTATATTGGATGTAGGGGTAACAAATAGGCCTGACCTCTTTGAAGATCTCCATATGGGACCTGTTATTAGTGATCGTGACGGCAGTGACTACCATAGTACAAAGGACAAGTAAAACAAGCATAAAAATATATATGTTCAAAAAACTAGATAAAAAATCAGTAGTGTCATATCTCAATAAGGAACTTGAACCTATCAGCACAGAGAAGGAGCATGTACAGGAACTATGGCTCTGCTTTAAAAGAATTGATGATCACGCTGTAGATAGAGATGTATCCAGTAGATAAGTTCATAAAGGGAGGGAATCTCTATGGTATACACTCACTGTAAAGAAAATTCTAAAGAAACGTAGATTACGGCATAGTAGGTGTAAAGCGAAGCGTTTTAAAGAGAGATGTGGAACGAATCGGGTTTGGCTGTCAAGACAGCATTGCGTGATGCCTTCAATGACTACCGCAGTAGCATATTGTAAAATGATCTTTCACGGAACCAGAAGAAATTCTGGTCGTTTATAAAGACTGTTACTGGCACCAAAATTAGCTACCGTCCCAGGTGAATGAGTCAGGAACTAAAATTGAGGGGAGCAAAGCAAACGATGGATTCTTAACTCCGTTTTCAAATGTTCTTTTACAAGAGAAAACCGAGGAGAACTGCTCCTATTTAATCCTCGTGCCCATTGAAAAGATGAATGAAATAAATATTAGTGATAGCGGTATTGAGAAAAAATCGAAGTCGTTAAAACTGAACAAAGATCCAGGGCCCGATGGAATCCCTGTCAGTTCCTATACTGAATTTGCGGCTGAATTAGCCCCTCCTCTAACTGTAATCTATCGTAGATCCCTCAAGAAAAACATCGGGCCCTGTTCTTGGGAAAAGGCAGCGGACCATGCTCATATACAAGAAGGGTAGTAGAAGTGATTCCCAAATCAACGGTCCAATATCTTTGACATCTATTTGCTATAGAATGTTAAAACACTTTTTGAGCTCAAACGTGATGAGGTATGTTGAACAGAAAGACATTCTCAAGGCCAACCAGGATGGATTTCGAAAACGTTGGTCATGTGAAACCAGACTCTCACTTATCTCACACTACGGAATGAAAACCTGTGACCAAGGCTATAAGGTAGACGCTGTAGTTCTTGATTTCCGAAAACCGTTTTAGCCAGTACCACACCTATGCTTACAGTCAAAAGTGCGATCATATGGGGTATAAAGGAAATCTATGACTGAGTCGACTACTTTTATGGTAGGGAGGATGCAGAATGTTATCTTGGATGGGGGGTCATCGTCAGTGGTACAAGTAATGTCCCGTCTGCCCCAGGTAAGTGTATTGGAACCCTTGCTGTTCATGGTGTATATTAATGACATTGCAGACTACATTTATAATAAAAATCAGGCTTTTTGCAGATGATGTAGTCATATATAATGAAGTAATATCTGGATGAAGCAGCACAAATATTCAGTCAGAGATTGATAAGATGTCAATGTGGTGCAGAGATTGGCAGCTTGCTCTAAATGTTCAAAAGTGAAAAATGTTTCGCTTCAAAAAACGAAGAAATGTAGTATGCTGTGACTACAATAGCAAAGACTCACTGTTGGAATCGGCCAATTCATACAAATACCCAGGTGTAGCACTTTGTAGGAATGTGAAATGGAGTGATCACTTAGGTTCGGTTGTGCGGAGAGCCGCTGGGAGACTTCGTTTTATTGGTGGGATACTGGGGAAGTGAAATCAGTCTACAAAGGCGATCGCTAACAAATCACTAGTGTGACCGGTTCTAGAATACTGCTCAAGTGTGTGAGACCCATACCAGGTATGACTCAGAGGGGATAGTGAACATGTACAGAGAAGGGCAGAACGAATGATCACAGGTTTAACGTGTTGGAGATTGTCACAGAAATACTGAAGTAACTGAAAAGGAAGGCTCTTGAAGAAAGACGTAAACTATCCAGAGAAAGTATGTTAACAAAGTTTCAAGACACGGCTTTGAATGATTACACTAGAAATATACTACAACACCCTACGGAGCGCTTACATAGGGTTCGTGAGGATAAGAGTAGGATAACTACTGCAAGCAGAGAGGCATTCAAACAATCATTCTTCTCACGCTCTACACGTGAATGGAACAGGTGTACAGGTGTAAGCCCTAATAACTGTACAATGGGATGTGCCCTCTGCCATGCACCTCACGGTAGTTTAAATGTAGATGTAGACACTCGTACATAAATGATCTGACGGAAAGAGTCAGTAGCAATCAGCGCCGCTGTAGAAAACAGGGAAGTATTGACGTTGAATGATGACTTACACGGAACTTTTATTTGTTCTTATCAATGGTTGCGTGCTACAAACGTGGAAATGTGTAACTTAATGCAGATTATATGAAGAAGCCATCCTGTAATATTCGAATAATGCTTGACACAGTCACGTCTAGGCGAAACAATGAGAAGTTATGTGGAGTGGAACGAGCTCGTGAGGTCGATACTGTGGAAGGCGAATAGTGTACTCCGGTTTGTAAGGAGAACCGTAGTAAAGTGTAGCTCGTCTACACTCCTGGAAATGGAAAAAAGAACACATTGACACTAGTGTGTCAGACCCACCATACTTGCTCCGGACACTGCGAGAGGGCTGTACAAGCAATGATCACACGCACGGCACAGCGGACACACCAGGAACCGCGGTGTTGGCCGTCGAATGGCGCTAGCTGCGCAGCATTTGTGCACCGCCGCCGTCAGTGTCAGCCAGTTTGCCGTGGCATACGGAGCTCCATCGCAGTCTTTAACACTGGTAGCATGCCGCGACAGCGTGGACGTGAACCGTATGTGCAGTTGACGGACCTTGAGCGAGGGCGTATAGTGGGCATGCGGGAGGCCGGGTGGACGTACCGCCGAATTGCTCAACACGTGGGGCGTGAGGTCTCCACAGTACATCGATGTTGTCGCCAGTGGTCGGCGGAAGGTGCACGTGCCCGTCGACCTGGGACCGGACCGCAGCGACGCACGGATGCACGCCAAGACCGTAGGATCCTACGCAGTGCCGTAGGGGACCGCACCGCCACTTCCCAGCAAATTAGGGACACTGTTGCTCCTACACTGGCCGTACACCACTGGTGATCGTCGAGGGGACACTGAATAGTGCACGGTACATCCAAACCGTCATCGAACCCATCGTTCTACCATTCCTAGACCGGCAAGGGAACTTGCTGTTCCAACAGGACAATGCACGTCCGCATGTATCCCGTGCCACCCAACGTGCTCTACAAGGTGTAAGTCAACTACCCTGGCCAGCAAGATCTCCGGATCTGTCCCCCATTGATCATGTTTGGGACTTGATGAAGCGTCGTCTCACGCGGTCTGCACGTCCAGCACGAACGCTGGTCCAACTGAGGCGCCAGGTGGAAATGGCATGGCAAGCCGTTCCACAGGACTACATCCAGCATCTCTACGATCGTCTCCATGGGAGAATAGCAGCCTGCATTGCTGCGAAAGGTGGATATACACTGTACTAGTGCCGACATTGTGCATGCTCTGTTGCCTGTGTCTATGTGCCTGTGGTTCTGTCAGTGTGATCATGTGATATATCTGACCCCAGGAATGTGTCAATAAAGTTTCCCCTTCCTGGGACAATGAATTCACTGTGTTATTATTTCAATTTCCAGGAGTGTATAAAGGAGTCCCCGTATGGAACGCCGACCGTGGTGTCCGAGCGGTTCTAGACGCTACAGTCTGGAACTGCGCGACCGCTACTGTCGCAGGTTGCAATCCTGCCTCGGGCATGGATGTGTGTGATGTCCTTAGGTTTGTTAGGTTTAAGTAGTTCTAAGTTGTAGGGGACTGATGACCTCAGAATTTAAGTCCCATAGTGCTCAGAGTCATTTGAACCATTTTGAACCGTATGGAACACTGTAGTCCAATACGCGGTTGCGAAGGTAGAAACAAGGACGGGGACTGCATTGTTTCCCGTTCCAATCGAAACTTGTGGCACGCGCATACACGTGCATTACACCTGATGAATATTACCATCCCGCATATTACTGTATGTCGCTCTCTTGCTTGTTTAGAATTTGTCGCTCACCACCACCACCAGCAGCAGGAATGACAGCTCACAACAAGTGGAAGAAAAATTCACTAATAATTCGCTACGACAGCGTATAATACTCGCATTGCGTACATCACCTACAGTATAGCACTCAGGACACTACTGAACACTCATTGCCTGTCGGAGAACGCGTGACAAAAGTGCGCAGAACAAGCCTAAACTTGACCACTATCGTTCATGGCTCCAATTACTGTGCAACCTACTCTTGAGTAATGACTGTCTGTGATCCCAACGGGGCCGGCCGGTGTGGCCGAGCGGTTCTAGGCGCTTAAGTCTGGAACCGCGCGATTGCTACGGTCGCAGGTTCGAATCCTGCCTCGGGCATGCGTGAGTGTGATGTCCTTAGGTTAGTTAGGTTTAAGTAGTTCTAAGTTCTAGGGGACTGATGACCTCAGATGTTAAGTCCCATTGTTCTCAGAGCCATTTGAACCATTTTTTTTTTAATCCCAACCAAGTCGGATTGAAGGAGGACATCGATGCGATTCAGAGCAAATCTCGTAGATTTGTTACCAGCAGGTTCGATGAAAACGCGAAATTCACGGAGATGTTCTATGAATTCAAATTGGAATACCTGGAGTGGCGACGACGTTAATTTCGCCAAACAATCTTCAGGAAATTTGGGGAACCGGCTTTTGAGGCTGACTACGAAACCTTTTGTCCACTTGCGGGCGGAACAGGAAAGCGGAGATGCCTTGCGCCTTAGGGTGGCTCCATGACCTTCGATGTACTCGTAGACGTCGATAAAATGCAGAAAACTGCAACAATCCTCTGACGAAACACACTTTTCTGGCACTGCACACTGTCAGAGTGCAGTACAGTCCATAAAAAATGAACAGCTGTTCCCTTGCATCTACTGTTCAAAACATAGATCATCATTATCACGGAAGAGTGCCCAGGGACGCACCGTCGGATGATCTATACTCTAAAAAATGCTAGGAGTTTAGCGTACTACTTCACTGCTGTGACTAACATAGACACCGAGCCCATATGAGTATCGATAAGAGTCTCGTAAATGAGACTCTTGACAAGCCACCCAGAAGAATAATTCAGTTGGTATCATGTCTTGTTACAGAACTGGACATGGGAATCCAACTGTACATCGATGTGGAGCAAAGTACCAATTCTGTCGGTACCTCATCTAAGTGAAACAACATAAGCTGATGAAATCTCAGCAGAACGTCTCCTTGGAGCCCGATATTGCTTTCGAGGAACACTTTATAATATGAGAGGCGTTTAATAAAGAGTACCATAATTTATTTCTGAAATCAGGTTGGTTTTATTCGAGATTCCAATACAAAAAATTAGTCACCACTGTCTTTGCTACACAACCATATTTTCAACATAATCTCCTTTTAATGCTACGTACTTATGCCAGTTCACAGAGAGGGCCTGTATGCCCGCATGGTGCCACTCTAGTAGTTCGACGTCGGATCCAACGTCTTACTGCATCAGTAATTTTCCCATCATCTACGTACTGCTTCCTGCAAGTGCATCCTTCATTGGACCAAATAGGTGGAAAAAAAAAGGTGTGAGCCCTGGGCTGTAGGGTGGATGGGGAACCACAGTTATAGTTTTGTAAGCTCCTCGCGGCAGACTTACGTGACAACTTGCGTTCTCATGGTTGAAGGAGAATTTTTTCTGCATTTCTGTGGCGACAAACTCGCTGAAGTCGTTTCTTCAATTTCCTGAGGGAAGTACAATGCACTTTACAGTCGATCGTGTTGCCATGAGTGCATCAGACAGAATAACCACTTCAGAATCGCAGAACACCGACGCTATTACTTCACCGGCTAAGTGTTGGCTTTGTAGGTTTTATTCGGGGGAGGGGGTCATCTGGCGCACTGCGAAGAGCGCCATTTTGTTTCCGGTTCGAAGTGATGAACCTATGTTTCATAGCACTCTGTCTTCAGGCCGCAAGTGGTCCATCGGGACCATGTGACCTCCGTGTGATCCTCACTGATGATACGAATAGGAGGGGCGAGTGGTCAGCACACCGCTCTGCCAGTCGTTACAGTGGTTTCCTGACACCGGAGCCGATATCATTCGGACGAGTAGCTCCTGACTTGGCATCACGAGGCTGAGTGCACCCCGAAAAACGGCAAAAGCGCATGGCGGCCCAGATGGTCACCCATCCAAGTGCCGGCCACGCCCGACAGCGCTTAACTCCAGTGACCTGACGGGAACCGCTGTATCCACTGCAGCAAGGCCGTTGCCTCATGTTTCATAGCCTTTCCCGATATTCGACAAAAGACTGTCATGGTCAGCGTCGTAACGTTCTAGCAATTCCGTGTAGGAGGTCCTTCAGTGCTAGGCACACGGTCGAAACCTCGCTGCTCACCTGGAATTTCCTGTGGACAGTGAACGGGTGTATCAGCACTACCAACAGAGACATCCAGTTGAGTCAAATACCTGGAATGAGACTGTCCGCAAGTTCCAATAGTGCAGGTGTCACAGCTGTCTGGGGCCGTCCGGCACGTGGGCGACGGACATTTTTGCGCGACCTTTTTGCGCTCAACGACTCACCGTAACTTTCTTTACTACCAGGTCTCCAAAGACGCCTATTACTATCTGTGACGCTCTGCTTTTCCGCCAGAAGATACTGAGAGCTCTCTACTTGGAACGCAGACGCCATTTTGAAGGCTACTTATCGGAACTTTACGAAACTATAGGGGATGAAGCCGGAATATGTCATGACAAACTCCGCATTTCTTCATCCTTAATTGGAGGGGTGTAAGGTATGTGATGCGTCTCAAACAGCCTCTCCATACAAATGCCAACCTCACCTTCACGAGTTGCAGCCAAGGATTGCTGCACGGTACACCCTGTTACCACTAACGAGGATATGGCGACCGAGTATCTCCCGGAATAAGGAGACACCCTCTACCAAGCGAAACGGCCTCCTAGGAGGGCGGATGAGCAGGTAGAGCCAGGGCACTCTCTTGTCCTTGGGATGGGAAACTGTCCCTAAAGGCGGAAGAGCCACATGATGGCCAACGGCATAGAATGAAGAAGGCAAGGAGAAACCACTTCATTAAAGATCTAATTAGATTTCTCAAGTATCAGCAGCCATAATATGAATATGAAACAAGCTCTAGTAAAAATGCAATCCGGAGTAATAGCCCCTCATTCGGATCTCCGGGAGGGGACTACCAGAGATCTCGTTTCAACAGTTCATAGGAAGAAAGGAAATAAAAAGAGCTATAGTAGAATTGGAACGTGGAACGTCCGCACCTTACTGCAGATGGGGAAGCTCGAAAACCTTAAGCAAGAAATGAAGAAAATGAAGTTGGATATACTAGGAGTGTCTGAAATGAGATGGCCTAACTGCGGAGATTTCTGGAGTGATGAGTACAGGATAATTCACACAGGAACGATAGAAGATAGACCTGGAGCAGGTGGGGTTGGAGTAGTTATGAGTCGAAAATTGGGGCAGAGAGTGAAGGGATATATACAATATGGAGGAAGGATAATACTTGTCAGTCTGGATACCAAACCTACAGAGACGGTTGTGATACAGGTCTATATGCGTACCACAAACCAGGAGGATGAGGAAGTTGAAGCTGTATATGAAGAGTTAAATGGAGTCATGAGAGGAATCAAAGGAGAAACAAATTTAATAATTATGGGAGACTGGAACGCAATAGTAGGAGATAAAGAGGTACAGCCAGCTGTTGGACGCTACGGCCTTGGTAAAAGGAATGATAGAGGAGACCGACTTATAGAATTATGTAACAGGAATCAACTGATAATATCGAACACGTGGTTTCAACATCACCCCCGTAGAAGATACACCTGGAAGTCACCAGGGGATAGAGAACGATACCAAATTAATTACATTCTAGTCAAAAATAGATTTAGAAATCAACTAAAAGACTCTAGAGCATACGCAAGCCCAGATATTGTGAGTGATCACAACATGGTTGTTGCGGAATGCCGACTCAAGTTCAAATGCATAAGGAAGAAAATAGGAAATGGAAAACTGGATATAGGGATGCTTGGAAACCGTGAGACGCAGAAGGAGTTCCAAGAAAGGGCTGAGGATCTAATTCAACAGCATCCCATAGAGAATGTAGAACAACATTGGGAAAATATGAGAGATGGCCTAATAAAAGCAGCTGAAGAGATAATTGGAAAACAAAAACCTGAAAAGAGGAAGGAGTGGATAACTGATGAAATAATACTTATGTTTGAGGAAAGAAGGAAGCTCAAAAATAATGAAACGGAAGAAGGGAAAACGGCATACCGAGTGCTTAGGAACAAAATCAACAGGAAGTTGAAGCAAGTAAAAGAAAGATTCCTTGAAGACAGATGCAAAGAAGTTGAAGACCTTCTGAAGAAAGGGAACCTTGAATTAGCATACAAAACAGTGAAACACTTCTTCTCAGGAGGACAAAGGATTAGATGTAATGCCCTAATAAGAGAGGATAATAAGATGGTGTATAATCATGAAGATATAGCACTTACGTGGAAGGAATACCAAGAGAAATTATATGGAGGCAACGTACAAGATGACATGATTGAAAGTGAGGACGAAGTAGATAAAGATGAACTAGGAGACAGCATACTAAGGTCTGAATTTGATCAGGCACTACAGGCACTTAAGTACGGAAAAGCACCAGGAATTGACTTATTGCCTGCAGAAATCATCAAAGCAGCTGGAACAGAAATAAAAGATAAATTGTATAAATTAATCTGCCAAATATATGATACTGGAGAGCTGCCTGAGGACTTCAAAAAGTGTATTATTGTTCCATTACCAAAGAAAATGCCAGCAAAATCATGTGCACAATACAGAACCCTCAGCCTAACATCACATGCATCAAAAATTTTGACGACCATCCTCCTCAGAAGAATTGAAGGGAACGTGGAATGCATGCTCACAGAAGACCAGTTTGGCTTTAGAAGAGGGAGAGGTACGTGAGAAGCCATTATGGCAATAAGGTTCATAATAGAAAAAAGAATGGAAAAAGGAAAGGATACCTACATAGCATTTATTGACCTCGAAAAAGCCTTTGATAAGGTTGAATGGAAAAAGCTATTCCAGATATTGAGGGAAACTGGAGCTAAGTATAAGGACAGGAGAACGATATGGAACGTATACAAAGAAGTGGTGGCAATAGTGAGATGTGGGGAACATCAACAACAAGCAAAAATTAAACAGGGTGTGAGACAGGGATGTGCACTCTCCCCTGTCCTCTTTAATATGTACATACAGAAAGCAATGGACGAGGTCAGAGAAAAGTTAGGACAAGCTAATGGAATCAGGATCCAGGGAAAAATAGTTGATATGCTGCTTTTTGCGGATGACATTGCTGTCCTAGCGGAAAATGAGGAAGAATTACAAGCAGTGTTGGAGGAAATGGAAAAAAACTCTTGCTACACGGTACAACATGAAAATTAATAAGTCAAAAACAAAAATCTTAATTGCAAGCAAACAAAATAATCAAGCAATTACGAATATAAGGCTGAATGGAGAGAAGCTGAAAGAAATACAAGACTTTGTCTACTTGGGAAGCAGAATAACATCAGATGGTCGTAGTAGGATAGATGTAATAAGTAGAATAAATCAGGCAAAGATTGCATTCTATAAAAGGAAAGGACTCCTCACATCAAATATGATAAGTCTGTCGTTAAGGAAGCGGTTAATAAAGACCTTTGTTGGGAGTGTGCTCCTCTACGGCAGCGAAACCTGGACACTTGGAGAGGACGAAAGAAGAAGGATTGAAGGATTCGAAATGTGGTGTCTGCGAAGGATGTTAAAAATTCGATGGACGGCCAGGATGACATATGAAGAAGTCCTGCAGAGAGCGGAGGAAGTTCCAGTTGTTTGGAAGACGGTCAAGAAGAGGAGAGATATATGGATGGGACACATACTGAGACATGAAAGTCTTCTCCACACTATAACGGAAGGCCTTGTGGAGGCAAAAGGGCAAGAGGCAGACCTAGAAGGAAGTACATAAGCCAGATAATGCAGGACCTAGGATGCGGAAGTTTCATGGAATTGAAGAGGCTGGCCGACAATCGCACTGAATGGAGAGCTGCTGCAAATCAATCTTTGGATTGGCAACTTAAGAAGAAGAATTGAAGGAGAAAAATTACGTGTTGCATTACTTATTCAACGCCATTCTTACAATCAGACATTCAGGTCGGACTAGTGTTTACAGAACTGACACAAAAGTGAGTGTCGGTTTTAGTCATCGTCCAAATGGCTCTTCCTATTATTGAGTACCCCATCTCCAGTGATCGTGGCCACGTGTGTAATAGGAAAATTGTAGTTTCCTGCACAATGCTATAGGGATCCATTTGAAAACTGCTCATACATAGTGCTCTAAAATGGCTCAAATGGCTCTGAGCACTATGGGCCTTAACATCTATGGTCATCAGTCCCCTAGAACTTAGAACTACTTAAACCTAACTAACCTAAGGACAGCACACAACACCCAGCCACCACGAGGCAGAGAAAATCCCTGACCCCGCCGGGAATCGAACACGGGAACCCGGGCGTGGGAAGCGAGAACGCTACCGCACGACCACGAGATGCGGGCTCATACAAAGTGCATTGGCTACAATGACTGCATTTGGTGTGGGCGATAAGGGGTCAATAATTGTACATTGGAGAATCTGAAACTGTTGATTGACTTGTGTTCAGCGGCCGCCCAACGCACCGATTGCAGGTAGCGGCATTGCCACGAGTAAGGTGTAACACATTTTCTTTCAACTTGGGCTTTGTGCCATAGCGCACACGGCCAGCGTCTTTCATTCCGACAGGGAAGCATCCAGCTTCTCGTTATGGCTTATCTACAGATCCATGATTACTATGATACCGTTGCCGATGTGCATACCGCTTCTCCATTGCATTCAGATAACCAACACACGAGGTACATTCCGGCCAACTCTTCGTTAATATATCTGTCCCTACTGTTGTGGATCCCTGTTATCGCACATCAAATGCTGCCGGAAAAACAAACAGCACAGAGAAGGGGCGATAGCGCGTGAAAGAGTGACAATGAGGACATTACCATCGTCAGTGGCAAGTACCTTCAGTGAATGGAACAAATTTGTTCACAGACAAGACACACAGAGGTTCCTGTCAACGTCTGTGTTATTGTGCATACATTTCCAGTTCCATAGGGACAGAAAGGTAAACGGGGAAAAGAAAACAAACGGAATGCGATTATTATTCTCTAAGGAGACCAGGGGTCCAGCTACTCAAAAATTATCCCTGAAATATCTATAACATTTGGCCGCTGGACACTGCGTTACTGTGATACTGGCTCTGACGTCATGGGTGTTCAGTCCATTACCGTAGATAGGAATGTATTCGTCTTATGCCTGCTGCACACGGTTTTAAGCTGATGACGGCCGAGTTCCACGCTCCAGTACGCTTCAGTACCTTAAACTAACAGGAAACCTCGACACATAATCGAGGATTGCACTGATTGCGCTCGGTACATAAATAACTCGAAAGCAACGTTCTGAATTAGAATAATTAGAAGTGAGTAATGAACAAGACATCCATAAGTGATCCTTATGGTCATGCGAAACCAAAGGACTTTGTGATCGGTGTACACTTAAGTAGTACAATCATGTAAATAATACCGAAATTTGATGAAATTCCAAACTATTGCCAGTGTTTTCAGTTCTTTTACAAAATAGTTCTTCTACCATTGGACCAAAATCCTTCAGGAAAACCAGTTGTTTTATGAGCAGATTTATTACTAGATCGAATGTGATGAAATAATATTGCATCATACCCTATATTGCTATTGTCAGTTGAGATACAAGATTCAAAATGGAATGCTCGTTGAGTTAGTAAAGAGACTTTCAGTAAGTTATTCTTAATTACAATAAATTCATTTTCTGCTACGCGATCTCAGATCCTAGATATCTTGTCTCTGAGCAAAGACACTGATCTGTCAAGATATGGTCATGGATAAATCTCCTATAAAATCGAGACGAGCCAAGAAAGGCTATTTTCTGTTTTCTATTCCTCAAATGATGAAAACTTTGAATTGCCTGTAGCTTATCAGGGTAATGTGAATTCCATCTTCCGAGATAATATGACATGAAATTCATGTCAATCAACATACTGTGCTCACTTGAATTGCAACAATAATGAGTACATCGAGTATGTAAACAGTTAGCCTGTTTCTGAAAGCTTCAAATCAAATTCATGAATAAAAGCTGCAGCAGCTACATTAGGACCAAATGGAAATCTACAAAACTCAGGTTCGAATCCTGCCTCGGGCATGGATGTGTGTGATTTCCTTAGGTTAGTTAGGTTTAAGTAGTTCTAAGAACTAGGGGACTGATGATCTCAGCAGTTAAGTTCCATAGTGTTCAGAGCCATTTGGACCATTGCCACCACAACTCGCTCACCGTATGACACTCTCCCCCTGTAATCGAAAACGAGTTTCCCTTTCTTGGACTTATTCGATATCCCTAATCAATCCTGTTCGGTAAGGATCCCAAACCGCACAGCATGACGCTAGCAACTCTACTCTTCCAATAAAATACAGTCTTTGGCTTTCGTTCCCCACAACATTATCTAGGTGATGTTTAAAATTGAAGCTGTTCGTAATTCTAGTTCCTAGGTATTTAGTTGAATTGATGGCCTTTAAATTTTTAAGATTTATTATGTAATCGAAATATAACGATTTTCTGTACGTACTCATGTGGATGACGTCACATATTTCCTTCTTCAGAGACAACTGGCACTTTTCGCATCATGAAGATATCGGAAAATATATTCACATTTGCGAATAAGGACCACCATCGACTTCGGAATGGAATGACGACAGTGAAAAATCTGTGCCGAACCGGGACTAGAACCTGGATTTCGCGATTATCTCAAGCAATCGCCTTACCATTTGACAATCTGGCTATCCGTGCATGACGCGCGGCCAGACCCACCCTTCCATATTTCGTGAACCATGCGTCTGTAATCTGTATTTGTACATTCATTATGTATATTCTCGCGCCGATCAGACGTCGTAACCATAACACAGGCACTGCAATATCGTATGAAGATACCGTGTCTAAGATATTGGTCAATTTGTATTGATCTTCTAATGACTTTACTAGACGGTAAATGACAGTATCATTTGCAAAAATTCTAGAAGGGCCGCCCAAATTGTCTCCTAAAGCGTTTATGTAGATCACGAACAGCAGAGGGCACATAACACTTCCTTGGGGATCGCCGGGTATCAATTCTGTTTTACTGGATGATTTTCATGTGATTACTACATAGTATAGACTGTCTGACAAAAAATCACGAATCCATTCGCACAACCGAAGCGATCATCCATAGCCACGCAGTTTGAAATCTTCTGTTAATATAGAAGTATGGAATAAATTTGACGTCCTCTGTTGACAGCACTCATTACTTTCTGTGAACAAAGAGCTAGATGTGCTTCACAAGAAATTTTTTGAGTCAGTGCTAAGTGTCCATACACCGTTACCTTCGGAATAATTCATACTGTTCGAACACAGTATAAATTCCCTAATCCTACTACAAGTATATGTCAGTCATATGGGTCTGTAATTCAGCGGATTATTCAAGTCTTTTGGTATGATGAATCTTTTGTCGAGTGAGTGATTTTATATGATTGCTAAGTATATAGTTACTGTATCAGAATACTACGAAAGGAACCTAATTGATACACAGTCTTGATCAGAAGACTTGCCTTTTTTTAAGCGTTTTACGCTACTTGGCTACACCGATGATATCTATTTGTAAGATACTCATGTTGGCAGTTGATATTGATTCAAATTCTGAGACACTTGCTTTGCTTCCCATGGTTAAGGAATTTCTGAAAACTCTATTTAATAACTCTTCTTTAGTGGCGCTTCATCGGTAATATTACCACCGCTGTTTTGCAGTGCAATTATGTCCTGCCACTTGTGTAATTCACATTCGACCAGAATCTCATTGGATTTTCTGTTGGATTTGAAGACAGAGTTGTGGAAGCCATTAACAACGCCTCCCATTGAAATCCACGCTAATTTTCGAGCTTCATTAAAACATGGCCAGCATTGTGGATCAATGGAACTTTGAAATGGTCGGTGGTCTCTAATTTCAGATTCGTATTAGATCCCTGAACTTGGATCACTCAAAAATAACTAGTGATAGTATTTTATGCTGGAAGTGTGACAGAACTTACATACCTATGCCACCAATAATTTCTACCTCATGAACTTCTGCGGTGATGGCACTTACAGCTTCCAGATATTTTTGTTGTTCTTCCTTCATAGTTCTTGTACTGAAAGCCCACTCACACTGTCAACAGTTGCGCTAACGTTTCCTAATACCACCATCGGGTCTTCGTAGTACCTCCTCCATCATCAGTCTTGGCCCAATTAGAATATTTGAAATATGTATCTCCCTTGTTTCTAAAATTATTATTTTCAAAATACATGACTTTCTCCCTTTTAGTTAGCTCTATCCAGTTATGTTATGTTGAGTTTCGTATTTACAGCAAATAAAAATTTATTCATGTCTTTTTTTAATCAGCACCATTGGGGTCAATATGATCACAATCTAAACCAATTTTTTGTTCCCTGAATGTTTTTTTGTGGTCTTGTGTCTGGGGACTGGCTTGATGCAGCTCTCCATGCTACTCTATCTTGTGTAAGTCTCTTCATCTGCAGGTAATTACTGCAAGCTACGCCTTCGGTATCTGCTTACTAAAATCATCTCTTCGACTCCTACGACTTTTACCAACCATAGTTCCCTACGGTACTACATTGTTGATCCCTTGATGTCTCAGATTAGTGCTACCAACCGAACCATTATTCTAGTCAGACTATGTCACAAATTTCTTTGCTCTCCAATTCCGTCCATAGCTTCCTCGTTTCAGCATTCTTCTGTAGCACCACATCTGAAAAGTTTACATCCTTTACTTGTATAAACTATTAATGACCCTTATTTCACTTCCTTAAGTGGCTACACTTCACATAAATATTTTCAGGAAAGACTTCCTTACGTTTAAATCTATATTTGCGTTAACACATTTCTATTTTTCAGAGACGCTTTTCTTTCCATTGCTCTCTACTTCGCGCATCATCACTTATTTAGCTGCCCACATAGCTGAACTAATCTACTGCTTTAAGCGTCTCGTGGCTTCTTGAGCCACTCACCATCACCTGATTTAATTCGACTACATTCCATAATTCTCTTTTGATTTTGTGTTCCTTGTATCCTCCTAAAAATACACTGCCCATTCCAAGTACTTAGCTATCTCTGAGGAAATTGCAATATCATCGACACACTTCAAAGTAGTTTCTTCTCTGCGGGCTTTAATTCCTACTCCAAATTTTCCTTTTGTTTTCTTTACTGCTTACTCAATGTAAAGATTGAGTATCGTAGGGGATAGGCTACAATCCTGTTCATTCCATTCTCAACCACTGCTTCCCTTTCATGCCCAACGACGCTTATAGTTGCCATCCTGTTTCAGTACAAGCTGTAATTAGCCTTATTTCCTTGTATTTAAACCCTGTTAATCTCAGTATTTCAGAGAGTATTCCAGTCAACTATGTCGAAAGCGTGCACTCACTCCAGAAATGGAGATTTGCCTTCTGTTAACACAAGTTCTATGATAAGTCGCAGGATCAGTATTGCCTCCTGTGATCCTACTTTTCTCCGGAATCGAAACTGATCTTCCCAGAGATCGGCTTCTACCAGTTTTTTCATCCTTCTGTAAAGAATTCGTGTTAGTATTTTCAGCCTTGACTTATTGAACTAATAATTTGGTAACATTCACAACTGTTAGCGTTTGAAATCATTGGATTTGGAATTATTACATCCTTCTTGAATTCTGAGGGTATTTCGCCTGCTTCATACCTCTTCCTCATCAGACAAGGGTTTTGTCGTAGCTGACTTTCCCAAGGCAATCATTAGCCCTGCGGAATGTCGTCTACTCTTGCGGCTTTGTTTCGACTTAGATCTTTCAGAACTCTGCCAGATTCTTCCCCCAGTATCATATCTTCCATGTCATCTTCATTTCATCTTCTTCTATTTCTGTAATAATGTCCTCAAATGTAAATCCCTTGTATAGACCCTGAATTATTCTATCCACCCTTCGGCTTTCCCTTCTTTGCTTAGGACTGCTTTTCCATCTGAGCTCTAGAGAGTCGCTCAGGTCGTTCTCCTTCTTCCAGAGAACTCTTTACTTTTTCTGTAGACTGAATATATCTTTCTCCTGGTGATATATGCTTCTAAATACAGGGTTATTACAAATAATTGAAGCGATTTCATAGCTCTACAGTAACTTTATTATTTGAGATATTTTCACAATGATTTGCACACACATACAAAAACTCAACAAGTTTTTTTAGGCATTCAAAAATGTTCGATATGTGCCCCTTTAGGGATTCGGCAGACATCAAGCCGATAATCAAGTTCCTCCCACACTCGGCGCAGCATGTCCCCATCAATGATTTCGAAAGCATCGTTGACGCGAGCTCACAGTTCTGGCACGTTTCTTGGTAGAGGAGGTTTAAACACTGAATCTTTCACATAATCCCACAGAAAGAAATCGCATGGGGTTAAGTCGGGAGAGCGTGGAGGCCATGACATGAATTGCTGATCGTGATCTCCACCACGACCGATCTATCGGTTTTCCAATCTCCTGTTTAAGAAATTCCGAACATCATGATGGAAGTGCGGCGGAGCACCATCCAGTTGAAAGATGAAGTCGGCGCTGTCGGTCTCCAGTTCTGGCATGAGCCAATTTTCCGCGGGCTACGCGTGAAACTTGCCCGCACGCGTTCAACCGTTTCTTCGCTCACTGCAGGCCGACCCGTTGATTTCCCCTTACAGAGGCATCCAGGAGCTTTAAACTGCGCATACCATCGCCGAATGGAGTTAGCAGTTGGTGGATCTTTATTGAACTTCGTCCTGAAGTGTCGTTGCACTGTTATGACTGACTGATGTGAGTGCATTTCAAGCACGACATACGCTTTCTCGGCTCCTGTCGCCGTTTTGTCTCACTGCGCTCTCGAGCGCTCTAACGGCAGAAACCTGAAGTGCGGCTTCAGCCGAACAAAACTTTATGAGTTTTTCTACGTATCTGTAGTGTGTCGTGACCATATGTCAATGAATGGAGCTACAGTGAATTTATGAAATCGCTTCAATCATTTGTAATAGCCCTGTACATATATTTGTCTTCTAGCCACTCCTGCTTAGGAGTTTGGCACTTCCTGTCAGCCTCATATTTTAGACATTGGTTTTCCCTTTCACTTGCTTCATTTACTGCATTTCCTTATTTTATCCTTTCATCAGTTACATTCACTATCTCTGTGTCACCTTAGGATTTCTACCACGCATTGCCATTTTACGTATTTAATTTCTGCTGCCTTCACTATTTGTCGTGACTCTGAGCACTATGGGCCTTAACATCTATGGTCATCAGTCCCCTAGAACTTACAATTACTCAAACCTAATTAACCTAAGGACATCACACAACACCCAGTCATCACAAGGCAGAGAAAATCCCTGGCCCCTACGGGAATCGAACACGGGAACCCGGCGCTGGAAGCGAGAACGTTACCGCACGACCACGAGCTGCGGACTTCACTATTTCATCTCTCAAAGTTACCCATTCCTGTCCTTAGTTCTTGTTAATCTTTCCCTATCGCTCCCTCAACAGTCTCTTGTTCTTTCACTTAATCTAGGCCCCATTTCCCAAATTTTCTGCCTTTGTGCTATTTCTTCAGTTTAAATCTACAGTTCCTAGCAAATAAATTAGGCCAGAGTCCCCATCTGCCTCAGGAAACGTCTTAAAATTTAAAATATGATTTCGAAATCTCTGTCTTGCTACAATTTAATCAGTCTGATACGATCCTGTGTCTCCTGATCTTATCCACGTATACAACCTTCTTTCATGATTCTTAAACTTAGTGTTACCAATTATTAAATTATGCTCTGTGGAAAATTTTACCAGACAGCTTTCTATTTCATTCCTTTACCCCAGTCCATTTTCACCCACTGCTTTTCCTTCCTCTCCCCTTCCTACCATCCATTTCCAGTCCTCCACCATTAAATTTTTGTCGTCCTTATCTATCTTAATTATATCTTTTATCACATCATACATTTATTCAATCTCTTCATCATCTGCGTGTCTAACTGGCATATAAACTTGTACTACTGTGGAGGGTATGGGATTCGTGTCTATGTTGGCTACAACAATGCGTTCACTATGCTGTTCGTTGTTCCTTATCCACATTCCTACTTCCTTATTCTTTATTAAACCTACCTCAACAGTATCCCTATTTGATTTTGTATCTATAGTCCTTTATTCACCTGATCAGAAGTCCTGTTCCTCCTGCCATCGAACCTCAATAGTTCCCACTATATACAATTTTAACCTATACATTTCCTTTTTAAATTTTCTCATTTACCTGTCCGATTGAGGGATCTGTAACTCCACGCTCGGATTCGTTAAACGCCAGTTTTTATCGCTCTGAAACCGACATCCTCCTGAGAAGTCCATACCCAACAATCTGAATAGGGGACTATTTTACCTCCATAAGTTTCACCCAAGAAGATGTCATCACCATTACCCAGTACACCGAAGCTGTTTTGATTGATGTTACAAGGGCTGATCAGTCAGTCATCCACACAGTTTTCCATGCAAGTACTGGAAAGGCTGTTACCCTCTTCATGAGCCACACGGTTATCTGGCCTCTCAACAGATACACCTCCGCTGTGGCTGCACCTACAGTATAGTTGGCTGTATCGCTGAGGCAAACAGTCCTCCCTACCAAAGGTTCAAATGGCTCTGAGCACTATGGGACTTAAGTTCTAAGGTCATCAGTCCCTTAAAACTTAGAACTGCTTAAACCTAACTGACCTAAGGACATCACACACATGCATGTCTGAGGCAGGATTCGAACCTGCGACCGTAACGGTCAGGCGGTTCCAAACTGTAGCGCCTAGAAACGCTCGGACACTCCGGTCGTCCATAACAAAGGTACATGGTTCATCAGTTGTCATATGAAATACTGCAAACAATGAAAATCACATTTTCGAGTTATTTTTTACCCATTGTTAGGGTTTATTGCCTCAGTTTTTATTGTGTAGTGCCTCAATATT
The DNA here is from genome assembly GCF_023864275.1 of Schistocerca cancellata. Taxonomy (NCBI): domain Eukaryota; kingdom Metazoa; phylum Arthropoda; class Insecta; order Orthoptera; family Acrididae; genus Schistocerca; species Schistocerca cancellata. The sequence goes on along the minus strand of NC_064626.1, from coordinate 58,502,527 downwards.
TGTTAGTGTTTTGCTTCAGCGTGTCATAGAACTACATTACGAGTAGAAAAGGCGGCAGTCAAACTGAAACACTAGCAATTCTGAAAGAAGAGGAGGAGTTAAGAGAAATATCTTCCAGTGATGATGGCGAAATTGATACTACGTATGATTGCTCAAGGCAGTGCATCAAATGTAGATTCTCATGACGATGAAGGAGATTTGGAAACCATTGTACCTGAAGTTGATTACACGCAAATCACGATGTTCTCAATTAAGCATACTTCACCTTTTATTTGTATACAACAGTGATAATAATAACAAATGAACTATAATTGTTTGCTACATAGCAATTCTATTGTGTTCAAGTCCAGAAATGCAAAGTAAATATGAGAAAAAAATCCTTTTAGATTGTTGTTGTTGTGGTCTTCAGTCCTGAGACTGGTTTGATGCAGCTCTCCATGCTACTCTATCCTGTGCAAGCTTCTTCATCTCCCAGTACCTACTGCAACCTACATCCTTCTGAATCTGCTTAGTGTATTCATCTCTTGGTCTCCCCTTACGATTTTTACCCTCCACGCTGCCCTCCAATACTAAATTGGTGATCCCTTGATGCCTCAGAACATGTACTACCAATCGATCCCTTCTTCTGGTCAAGTTGTGCCACAAACTTCTCTTCTCCCCAATCCTATTCAATACTTCCTCATTAGTTATGTGACCTACCCATCTAATCTTCAGCATTCTTCTGTAGCACCACATTTCGAAGCTTCTATTCTCTTCTTGTCCAAACTATTTACCGTCCATGTTTCACTTCCATACATGGCTACACCCCATACGAATACTTTCTGAAATGACTTCCTAACACTTAAATCTATACTCGATGTTAACAAATTTCTCTTCTTCAGAAACGCTTTCCTTTGTCATTGCCAGTCTACATTTTATATCCTCTCTACTTCGACCATTATCAGTTATTTTGCTCCCCAAATAGCAAAACTCCTTTACTACTTTAAGTGTCTCATTTCCTAATCTAACACCCTCAACATCACCCGACTTAATTCGACTACATTCCTTTATTCTCGTTTTGTTTTTGTTGATGTTCATCATATATCCTCCCTTCAAGACACCATCCATTCCGTTCAACTGCTCTTCCAAGTCCTTTGCTGTCTCTGACAGAATTACAATGTCATCGGCGAACCTCAAAGTTTTTATTTCTTCTCCATGGATTTTAATACCTACCCCGAATTTTTCTTTTGTTTCCTTTACTGCTTGCTCAATATACAGATTGAATAACATTCGGGAGAGGCTACAACCCTGTCTTACTCCCTTCCCAACCACTGCTTCCCTTTCATGTCCCTCGACTCTTATAACTGCCATCTGGTTTCTGTACAAATTGTAAATAGCCTTTCGCTCCCTGTATTTTACCCCTGCCACTTTTAGAATTTGAAAGAGAGTATTCCACTCAACATTGTCAAAAGCTTTCTCTAAGTCTACAAATGCTAGAAACGTAGGTTTGCCTTTCCTTAATCTTTCTTCTAAGATAAGTCGTAAGGTCAGTATTGCCTCACGTGTTCCAGTATTTCCACGGAATCCAAACTGATCTTCCCCGAGGTCGGCTTCTACTAGTTTCTCCATTCGTCTGTAAAGAATTCGTGTTAGTATTTTGGGGTGCAGGTGTGACTTATTAAACTGATTGTTCGGTAATTTTCACATCTGTCAACACCTGCTTTCTTTGGGATTGGAATTATTATATTCTTCTTGAAGTATGAGGGTATTTCGCCTGTTTCATACATCTTACTCACCAGATGGTAGAGTTTTATCAGGACTGGCTCTCCCAAGGCCGTCAGTAGTTCCAATGGAATGTTGTCTACTCCGGGGGCCTTGTTTCGACTCAGGTCTTTCAGTGCTCTGTCAAACTCTTCACGCAGTATCGTATCTCCCATTTCATCTTCATCTACATCCTCTTCCATTTCCATAATATTGTCCTCAAGTGCATCGCCCTTGTATAGACCTTCTATATACTCCTTCCACCTTTCTGCTTTCCCTTCTTTGCTTAGAACTGGATTTCCATCTGAGCTCTTGATGTTCATACAAGTGCTTCTCTTATCTCCAAAAGTCTCTTTAATTTTCCTGTAGGCTGTATCTATCTTTCCTCCTAGTGAGACACGCCTCTACATCCTTACATTTGTCCTCTAGCCATCCCTGCTTAGCCATTTTGCACTTCCTGTCGATCTCATTTTTGAGACGTTTGTATTCCTTTTTGCCTGCTTCATTTACTGCATTTTTATATTTTCTCCTTTCATCAATTAAATTCAATATTTCTTTTGTTACCCAAGGAATTCTACTAGCCCTCGTCTTTTTACCTACTTGATCCTCTGCTGCCTTCACTACTTCATCCCTCAAAGCTACCCATTCTTCTTCTACTGTATTTCTTTCCCCCATTCCTGTCAATTGTTCCCTTATGCTCTCCCTGAAACTCTGTACAACCTCTGGTTTAGTCAGTTTATCCAGGTCCAATCTCTTTATGTTCCCATCTTTTTGCAGTTTCTTCAGTTTTAATCTACAGGTCATAACCAATAGAATGTGGTCAGAGTCCACATCTGCCCCTGGAAATGTCTTACAATTTAAAACCTGGTTCCTAAATCTCTGTCTTACCATTACATAATCTATCTGATACCTTTTAGTGTCTCCAGGGTTCTTCCATGTATACAACCTTCTATCATGATTCTTAAACCAAATGTTAGCTATGATTAAGTTGTGCTCTGTGCAAAATTCTACCAGGCAGCTTCCTCTTTCATTTCTTAGCCCCAATCCATATTCACCTACTACGTTTCCTTCTCTCCCTTTTCCTACACTCGAATTCCAGTCACCAATGACTATTAAATTTTCGTCTCCCTTCACTGTCTGAATAATTTCTTTTATTTCATCATACATTTCTTCAATTTCTTCGTGATCTGCAGAGCTAGTTGGCATATAAACTTGTACTACTGTAGTAGGTGTGGGCTTCGTATCTATCTTGGCCACAATAATGCGTTCACTATGCTGCTTGTAGTAGCTTACCCGCATACCTATTTTCCTATTCATTATTAAACCTACTCCTGCATTACCCCTATTTGACTTTGTGTTTATAACCCTGTAGTCACCTGACCAGAAGTCTTGTTCCTCCTGCCACCGAACTTCACTAATTCCCACTATATCTAACTTTAACCTATCCATTTCCCTTTTTAAATTTTGTAACCTACCTGCCCGATTAAGGGATCTGACATTCCACGCTCCGATCCGTAGAACGCCAGTTTTCTTTCTGCTGATAACGACATCCTCTTGAGTAGTCCCCGCCCGGAGATCCGAATGGGGGACTATTTTACCTCCGGAATATTTTACCCAAGAGGACGCCATGATCATTTAATCATACAGCAAAGCTGCATGCCCCTTTTAGATTACAAGGGGGATATCGGGCACAAGACACACAGAAAATGTCTCCAGGTCGTGTGCCGCTTAGTGTAAGAATTTAAATACTGTGTAGTAAGTGAGATTAACTTTACTTATGGGAACAAATGGGAAGATCTTTACACAGAACTACTTGAGTGCTTTCTTGGCCTGCTTGTACATGAAGGAGTGTACAAAGGTCACAATGAGGGCATGGGGAATTTATAAAACAAATACCATGATAGAACTGTTTTCAACAGCTCTATGTCTAGGAACTGGTTTACAGAAATATGACATTGTATTCGGTACGATGAAGCACAACGGCTAAGACCGAAATGCAGCACTCAATAAACTGGCTCCTACAAGGATACATCTGAACAGTGTATGAAAGATAATCCTAGAAGAATAGAGAATTTCTTAAACCTCGGTAAGGAACAAGAGCGTTAGGATGTTTATGGTGCCGGTTACAAAAATGGCAATTGTAATGCTTTCCCTGTGGTGTCACCGCCAGACACCACACTTGCTAGGTGGTAGCCTTTAAATCGGCCGCGGTCCGCTAGTATACGTCGGACCCGCGTGTCGCCACTGTCAGTGATTGCAGACCGAGCGCCGCCAAACGGCAGGTCTAGAGAGACTTTCTAGCACTCGTCCCAGTTGTACAGCCGACTTTGCTAGCGATGCTACACTGACAAATACGCTCTCATTTGCCGAGACGATAGTTAGCATAGCCTTCAGCTACGTCATTTGCTACGACCTAGCAAGGCGCCATTACCTGTTTATATTGAGATTGTTATTAATGTATCAACAAGAGCGATGTTCTCCAATTATGGATTAAAGTTAAGTATTCCAGAAGCAATGTACTATTTTTGGCTACTATAATTCCTTGTCATTTTCCAGACCTCACGCCAGTCTGCGTGAGCTTAAACACGTGCATTTCGGCATCCTCGCTTAGTGACTTGGCTGTCTTGCCAAGTCACAACATTCCCCTTACACATTTGTCATGCTCTTTGAGAGTTGCTTTCTATTATAAAGTTCAAAACGGGGTATTAACATTAAAAGGCAGACTGGATAGCTATGTAGAACAAAGTGGGAATTATATCAAAATGTTAGAAATAATTACAATCAGGCTACAGTAGACCATTACAAACAGTATTGTAAGGTGCTTCAAATGTTTTTAGGGAGACAAAGTGTACGTGATTCGCAAATATAGTAGATAATTCAAAGGATAAAATTGAAACCATATGGTCAGATGTTAAGGACATGTCTGGCAGGAGTACAAGGTTGACGATAAAAAGTCAGTTCGTAGCAAAAATATTTCTGTTACTGATACATCAGATATATGTACAGTACTTAACAATCATTTTTTGAGCATTACTGGTGAATTAAATAAATGTAAACACGTTCTACAGGGAATCATTTTACTGTCTTGGATAATACCTTTCCGAGACTGATGTCTCAAAAACTCCACTGTGATACAGACAAAGGGGAGATTGATACAATAATTAAATCACTGAAGACTAAGGATTCTTTTTATTAATGATCAGTTTCCTTAACGATTAAACTACTCATTAATAAAGCTACTACATAAAAAGGGAGAAAGGGATAATGTAGACAATTTCAGACCTGTTTCTATGCCACCAGTGTTTGCTTAGGCTATTGAAAAGGCTGTGTATGTAAAGGTAATTGATCATTATATATTACACAATTTGCTATCAAATGTACAGTTCGCTTTTAGAAGTCATTTAAAAATGGGTTAAACAAAAGGTTTCAAAACCTAGGCATATTTTTTTTGATTTGACAATACCATTTGGTTGTGTTGATCATGAAATATTGCTCCAGAGGTTGGGACATTACAGAATACGGGGATTAGCTCAGAACTGGTTCACCTCTTACTTTAGCAACAGCCACAAAAGGTCATCATTCACAGTGTTGAGAATGGCTGTGATGTAGGGTCTGAGTGAAGTACAGTCAAATTGGGCGTGCCCCAGGAATCAGTGTTGGGTCCACTCTTGTTGCTTAATTACGTAAATGATATGCTCTCTAGTTTTAAGGGTAACTTTAAAATATTTCTGTTTGCTGATGATACTAGCTTGGTAGTAAAGGATGTTGTGTGCAACATTGGCTCGGTTCAAATAGTGCAGGTCGTTACATAATTTTATGGTTTGTAGAAAATAAACTAATCCCAAATCACAGAAAGACTCAGTTTTTACAGTTTCGGACACACAATGTAACAAAACCTGACGTTATAATTTCACAGAATAGGCATATGATCAGTGAATCTGAACAGTTAAAATTTGTAGGTGTTCAGATAGATAGTAAAACTGATGTGATAGACGTACATTCATGATCTTGTTCAAAGACATAATGCTGCCATTTTTAATATTCGAACGGTATCAGAAGTAAGTGATCGTTCGACACGAAAATTTCTCTGCTTTGCTTATTTTCATTCACTTATGTCATATGGTACTATATTTTGAGATAACTCTTTTTATTTCAAAAGGATATTTTTCGCTCATAAACGGGCGGTTCGGACAATTAGTGGTGTAAGTTCACGGACCTCTTGTCGACCCCTGTTCACGAGTCTGTGCATTTTGACATTGGCCTCTCGTTATATATATTACTTACTGTCATTTCTTGTTAATAATATTAGCTTATTCACAAGAATAAGCAGCTTTCACTGAGTTCATACCCGGCAGAAATCAGACCTGGATTTGGATCGGACTTCCTTAACTCTTGTGCAGAAAGTTGTGCAGTATACTGCGGCATCTATTTCCAATAATCTGCCACAAGAATTGAAAAATGTTAGAAGTAATCCTCGCGCATTCAAATCGAAACTCAAGAGTTTCCTCATTGGTCACTCCCCCTATTCTGTCGAGGAGTTCCTTGAAAAATTAAGCTGATTCCTGTGTTATATTCTTGATTGTGTTTACTTAAACTTACGGATTGGCTTTATGCTGGTTCATAAACATTTTATTTTTATCTGTTATTACTTTTACGTTGTAATTTCATGTACTGACACGTTCCTTGACCTTGGAGATTTAGTCCTCAATTTGGTCCTACGGAACTTGACGCGTAAAAGAATAAAACAAATTAAAAAGTGGGCAAGCACGTTGCATGAGGAATACAATCCACAAGAGAATATTGTATTTGAAGAATAACTGGTAACTTTGAGGGGCAGGCGTCCTTTTCGCCAGTATATCCATTGAGGAGGAGGAGGAGGATATTAGTGTTTAACGTCCCGTCGACAACGAGGTCATTAGAGACGGAGCGCAAGCTCGGGTGAGGGAAGGATGGGGAAGGAAATCGGCCGTGCCCTTTCAAAGGAACCAGCCCAGCATTCACCTGAAGCGATTTAGGGAAATCACGGAAAACCGAAATCAGGATGGCCGGAGACGGGATTGAACCGTCGTCCTCCCGAATGCGAGTCCAGTGTGCTAACCACTGCGCCACCTCGCTCGGTTATATCCATTGAAAGCCTGGAAAGTATGGTATCAAGCTATGGGCTGCTTGTGGGAGCACTAACTACTATGTGAAAAACGTGGAAGTGTACACAGGACAGGGCAAAAAGGGCGATGACTAGCCTAGAGAAATAAATCGGGGAAAATTTGTAGTGTTGGAATTGACAGAAAATTCATACAGGAGTGGAGCATTAACACAACAAATATCTTGTTTACAGGATTGGAAATGAGAAAGGAATTAAAACAAAAGGAAAATCTCTGAGTCGAAACCAAAGAAAAAGACTCTGATTCGAACAATAATAACTGATTTTCGTTAACAACATACTGAATTTGTTGTAGCAAGGTGAAGTTCTGTAGTATCATGTCACTTTGGTTTCGAGTATTCAGCCACAATAGTCTCCTACTGCCCAAACGTGGGTAAGATAGTGACACTTCAGAGTACTATGCATTTAAAATATGATTTAAGTGAAGGTGAGGTATCAAAACCTATAACAACACTAGACTGTCATGCGAACTAGTCAGTTGTAGACACAAAACACCGAGTAGTCAGGACCTACACTACAAAAGTACGACAAGAGGATGACAAATGGTATTATAATATTTTGGATAGAAGTCCCCTCATCGCTTTTACAATTCGGCTGGACTTAAATCGAGACAGGAGGAAAGAAAACAAGAAAAGAAAGAAAAGAAAGTTTCTTCTTGAACTGGAAAGATCTCTAGTATAGAAAAACAGAAGTCGGCGCAACAGTGGTTCTCCTCTGCCTCTTCTTCTTAGATGGCATAGACAGCACACAAGGCGTACCTGTTCACACAGTTTTACCTTTGACTTGCTTGACAGAATGTGTCGCTGCACAGTCCAGTGCTTCTTTACACTAGTAAATGGTTTCTCTGTTTGCTAGTATTTGTGCAGAACAGAACACAATGGGCACAGCTCTAGCGTCCGAGGAATCGCGCATAGCCCATTAAATTATATAACTGAAATTAGACAAGTTGCGACCCTCAGCGGTAAAACAGTGTTTTCTCTTCTGCTGTAAAAGTCCTGTGGCACTGGTCGGCTGTTACTACGCGATGTTTGGCGTCTGAATGAATCGTCTGCTTGTTTCGCCGTGTACTTAATAATACATGTCCAGCTGTTTCGGCTTGCTAAAGACGTTTACAATCCAAAATTAACTAAGTATCTCTTATAGCCACTGAGGATGTCTCCTCTAGTTGCAGACAAAATGTTAGGTACACATACTACCTTAGAACTCGGCCTATGCCCATCAAATAGCCACCAACTAATGTATGCTCTTCAGGCAGTCGTGTTGCAGTTCTTAAGTGCCCACCGGAAAACGAAGTAAATCTTCAGCATTACATATAAAACGAAAACAACAAAAGTCAAACAAGGAAGACCTGGAACGAATTTTTGACAACTGAACTAAGAACTCCTGAGGACATAAATTATTCTACGCGCGACTCAACAGCGTCTGGCGACGAGATGAGAAAGTTCAAAAGCAGTCTCATTCCGAATTCGCGACATGTGCCAGCCCCTCGAATCTTATTTCGCTGCGGGTGCTACTAATGTTCTAATGAAAGTCTGCGGTGTGGTGCTTACTCACCAATATCTCATTATCCTTCTCTAGTCCTTGGATGGCTCAAGTTCTCTCTTGTACGCCTTTCCCGCGTAAGAAACTTTCCTCTTTACGCCGTCTCCTGTTTCTCGGGAATGGTCTGACAGAACGAGTTCCTCAGCGAAAATACGAAATGCGATGGAACTAAAATCCAGTGAATATCTCTGCAGTTGTAATTCAATACATAAATTGTAACTCCACGTTACAGTGCGGGAGCGATGTAAAAGACTAACTCAACAACCACTCCTTGTAAAATTAGTAGGAATGTTTGAAGCTGGGGAAGCGATTTCTGTCCAGCTCAAAAGCATATTACACAGTTTTAAACTTTTCGAACTGGTTAGGCAGCTGTGGCTGTTCTCTGAAATCAGTGGAGTTACATAGCGTTTATAACGAACTAGCTGCTAAATCTATCAGCTGAGTAGCGTAAGAGGAAGAGCAGTGACGAACCTTCTACAAAAAGTAATCTACAGTGAGTACAGCTGATATTACGAACGTCAGTGGAGTAGCATTAATATATGCTATAGGAGATGACTGCAATGACAGATTCCAAATTTCGAAGTATGTATGACACACATTATTGCAAGTTTTCTTTCATTATGGTAATTATGGAAGACATTATGTGTTGAATGAAGGAATGAGTTACGCGTCTTCGAAAACAAAATTTTTTCTTGGCTTTTGAAATACAAGCATTTTATTCACTCATAATATAATACATACAGAATGTAGGAATGCTGCAGATTTAAAATACTGTTTACACACTTCCTGGAATGTGACTCGTTCAGTAACCATTCATTTTCAGATTGAGGTTTAACCAAGATTTGTGGAAAACGGTTCGTTCTGAAACCAATAATCGTACGCCAACAAAATCTTAATTGTCATAGTGACAAGCTCTTTCGTTTTAATTTAACAAAAGATAATGTAGCTTTCTATGATAAATACGCAAAGCAGTATATAACATAATAGCTGTGCCTAGAGGAAATGTATGGCCCATGAGTGTACTGCATCATTTTCGTAATTCCTAGTGACATAGGCACAATGCTGAACTTTCTGCATTGTTATTGAATGTTCTGGATGTTGTAGCGTAGCAGCAGCTACAGAACTGCAGTGACAATGTTATCTCATTCTGAATTCATCAACTCATAATTGTTAATATTTTCTTATTTTTACCAAACGTAACCGAAGTAAAATTATCAGCACATTCAACCATATGACATCAGGAAATTATTATCCCCGGTCTGATTTTTTCTTGTGTTGTGACAATAATATGAGAACGTATTCTTTGTTTGTTTCTGGAATGTTGATTGAGAAAAGTGATTCTCGAACAATAATTAAACGTCTACTTTTTGTCTCTTTCTGTCGCAATGATGATCAATGACAAGCATTTTCATTGTGTATCTCATCTCATCTACCTGTTGTCACCAATACGTAAAAGTTTTCTATCCAGAAGTAACGAATATTAATTGTGTAAGGTGTTCCTTCTTACAGTCCGTAGTGCCCCCTTTCCCTTTTTCAGGTCGTCGGATATACAGGGGCGTCCATTGATAGTGATCGGGCCAAATATCTCACGAAATAAGCATCAAACGAGAAAACTACAAAGAACGAAACTCGTCTAGCTTGAAGGGGGAAAATAGATGGCGCTATGGTTGGCCCGCTAGATGGCGCTGCCATAGGTCAAACGGATATCAACTGTTTTTTTTTTTTAATGGGAATCTCCATTTTTATTACATATTTGAGTAGTACGTAAATAAATATGAATATTTTAGTTGTACCGCTTTCTTCGCTTTGTGATAGATGGCGCTGTAATAGTTACAAACGTATAAGTACGTGGTACCACGTAACATTCCGCCAGTGCGGATGGTATTTGCTTCGTGATGCATTACCCGTGTTAAAATGGACCGTTTACCAATTGCGGAAAAGCTTGATATCGTGTTGATGTACGGCTATTGTGATCAAAATGCTCAACGGGCGTGTGCTATGTATGCTGCTGGGTATCCTGGAAGACATCATCCAAGTGTCCGGACAGTTCGCCGGATAGTTACGTTATTTAAGGAAACAGGAAGTGTTCAGCCACATGTGAAACATCAACCACGAACTGAAACAAATGATGGTGCCCAAGTAGTTGTTTTAGCTGCTGTCGCGGCTAATCCGCGTATCAGTAGTGGACAAATTGCGCTAGAATCTGGAATCTCAAAAACGTCGGTGTTGAGAATGCAACAACAGCATCGATTGCACCCGTATCATATGTCTATGCACCAGGAATTGCATGGCGACGACTTTGAACGCCGTGTACAGTTCTGTCACTGGGCACAAGAGAAATTACGGGACGATGACAAATTTTTTGCACTTGTTTGGCGACGAAGTGTCATTCACCAACAGCGGTAAGGTAAATCGGCATAATATGCACTACTGGGCAACAGAAAATCCATGATGGCTTCGACAAGTGTAACATCAGTGGCCTTAGCGGGTTTCTGTATGGTGCTGCATTATGGGAGGAAGGATAATTGGCCCCCATTTTATCGATGGCATTCTAAATGGGACACTGTATGCTGATTTCCTACGTAATGTTCTACTGATGTCACTACAAGATGTTTCACTGCATAACAGGATGGCGATGTTCTTCCAACATGATGGATGTCCGGCACATAGCTCGCGTCCGGTTGAAGCGGTGTTGAACAGAATATTTCATGGCAGGTGTATTGGTCGTCGAAGCACCATACCATGGCCAGCACGTTCACCGGATCTGACGTCCCTGGATTTCTTTATGTGGGGAGAGCTGAAGGATATTTGTTAGCGTGATCCACCGACAACGCCTGACAACATGCGCCAGCTGATGGCCAATGCATGTGCGAACATTACGGAAGGTGAAATACTCACTGTTGAGAGGAATGTCGTTTCACGTATTGCCAAATGCATTAGGGTTGACAGACATCATTCTGAGCATTTATTGCAATAATGTGGTTTTCACAGGTAATCATGCTATAACAGCATTCGTTCTCAGAAATGATAAGTTCACAAAGGTACATGTATCACGTTGGAACAACCAATTCAAACGTACCTACGTCCTATATTTTAATTTAAAACACCTACCTGTTACCAACTGTTCGTCTAAAATTGTGAGCCATATGTTTGTGACTATCACAGCGCCATCTACCACAAAGCGAAAAAGTAGTCCAACTAAAACATTCATATTTCTTAACGTACTACACGGATATGTAATAAAATAAGGGGGGTTACTATTTAAAAAAAAACGCAGTTCATATCCGTTTGACCTATGGCAGCGCCATCTAGTGGGCCAACCATAGCACCATCTCGTTTCCTCTTTGAAGCTAGACCAGTTTCGTTCTTTATAGTTTTCTCGTTTGACGCTTATTTCGTGAAGTATTTGTCCCGGTCACGATCAATGGACTACCCTGTACATTACGAGATCGAAACTGCTATCCACAGGTAAGTGGTCTCTATAGCTGCGCCAACTAAGGCACTATCTTAGAGAATGCACGAACCATACTGACCAAATTATGAGTTATCAGATTGGTGAAATGTCTTGCACCACGTAAAGGTCTATGACGGAACAAAAGCAACACTCAACTAGTTTGTCAGAACAGATGTTCAGAAGTGGCATCTGCCATTCATGGACGATTGCATCGAACCATAAATTGAGAAAGAACGATACGAAACCTGCTTTCAACGTAGTCGGATGTTTCGGACGTGTATGTCATATCGATTCAGAGTAGACAGCAGTCCAAACCCGGCAGCTTTATGTCGCTCGCACTTCAGACGCCCCAGAACCGCAATGTCCTCGGCGACAAAGAGTGTAATGAGGCTGCGTGTGGGCTTCGATGAACAGAGTCCAGCGAATAACTGGCCTCTACGATAAAAAGTTATTTCTTAAGCACTGTACGAAATATGAGGCAAAACTAACATTGATATTTCTGTACAGGTAGTTTCAGAATTCCAATTACAAGCTTCTAAGGATTTGGCAGTGCAATAAGTTTGATGACTAGGACACTTTAAGATCTTCCGGTAGTAATGGTACTTGAATTACGTAACCATTACGGCACTCACCTCAACCTCTCGATACCAGCAATATTCAACTGTGTTTCTGTAAAATAGTTAACACATTTCTGTGACAACATTCAGATTTGATTTCATTAATGTAGAGGTACTTCGATACATCGATATGTATATATTGCAACGATCTTATTCTTATGTGTATTCTTTCTTTTGTCACTATGATCTTTGACGTACTTGTAACTCTGATTTTTGGGCGCGTAAGCGGTTATTAGAGAGTCAAGCTTTGGTCGTCATGTTAAAAAGACGCAAACTGTAGTCACTTTATGAAATGTGAACAGTGAGGAAGATATTTTCAAGTATGTTTTATATTGTGAAGTGATGTTTTGGAACGAATTACCTGATATTGGAACAAAAGTAATAAAAAAAAAGTGTAACTTATATTCAGAGTGCTGATTACTTTTTTACATCACCATTGTCCTAACTTGCAAAAGTTTCATCTTAAAGAATGGCTTATGAAACACATCTATAAAACGTTTGAATATCGCAGAATAACACCTAGGCCTCTTTGCATCCGAGCTTGGAATCATCACTACCTAGATTTTCAACGATTGAGCCATGAGTTCATTACGAGACCAGCATGGGAAACACGAAAAGACGAGTGCCTAGTTTATACATTATTTCAAGAAATGACTTAATTAGCTGTGCTCTAATGACACCTGCCACATAATATAACTTTGTTGTTGCCCGAAAATGCAATATTTAGCAGCGTGAGCAACACTATAATCATAATTAATGTTTGACCTTTGTTGTAGTAGGGTTGTTAGACGCTTCACGGAACATGCACAGTAGAGACGATGAGGTCTGGCCTGTCTATCGTTGTATTACCGATATTACCTCTGATGGTCTTATATAACTTTTTTTTCTGTTTTTACTGACTGTGACTTCTGTATCATCAAGTTCTTCGATGTAATATCGATGTAAATGTTCCATTTATTATTTATTATAATATCTGTGATTATAATCAACCGATGGAAGTATGTGCTGTAAAAAATGGGAAAATTAAAACGTTACTTGCAATGTTTGTTCGCGCATACAGAAGTAGATTTGTAAGTATGTAAAACGTGGAGGGAAGCCTCTCTGCAACGAAACTGATTTGGCAGGAATAGAAAAGGTGGATTTTGGTGGTCGAAATGCGAAACTCTCCTACGGGGCATGAGTCAATCGGTGGCTAACAGGCAAAGTTTGTGCCCCTTGTGAATCGGTAAGGCGAGGAGAACTGCATGATTATAGGATATAGCCTCGGGTGTGGACGTAATTCGGCTTAATAATCGTGGCATACCTTGGCTGGCTCTGTCATACGAAAATCTGACGCCAAGAACAGAAATTTTAGAGCTAGTTACACAGCAACAGCCAAGGACCGTTTTGGTGCCTTTTTTTCTATGGCACGGGACATCGACACTGCCACCACCTTCACATCAAATTAACGGATGACTACTGTCTAATTGCATTGACTAGTTATACTGTTTGTTTTTCAATAGTGCTTTGTAATCTTCCTGTTGAGCACCAGTACTTTATCCTTACTCATTGCTGTAGATAGGATCCATCCGAAGCGCTACGATATCTCCGAGTATCTTATTTTAGAAAATTAAAAAATAGTTTCTGTAAACTTTCACTACAGTTAATAAACTTTGTGGAGTTGTAAAGTACGTAATTATTTAGTGAGCATAAGTTTTGAAATACTCCAGGTAATTTTCTTAAAAGATAGTTAAAGTTTCATGAAACTACGATTACTAACAGAAGATTTAAGGTGTTTAGTTGAAAGGTTCTTCATACTGGGCAGCAGTGTTTATTATTTCATGTGTTCTACTGTTAATAGTGTTTCAAATGTTGTGAGAAAAATATTCATCCTAGATCTCAGTCTAAAGACCGACTAGGATCTGGGATCCCATGCTAATAGACGAGACAGATTTAAATTTTATATTACAGTAAAAGTAATAAAAAAGCACAACATTCATTCTTATAATCTGGCTGCATATTGTTATGTTAAATTTAGGTATCACATGTCCCATCTGAGCTAAACAGTATAAACAAGTGATGTCCTTGAGAATACAAATAATAATCAATACAAAGTATGCAGTTTCTTCATAGCTGTTTCAGTGGTAGTAATTTCCTATAACTTACTGGGACAGCATTGTTTATAATTTCATGTGTTCTACTGTTAATAGTGTTTCTAATGTTGCGAGAAAAATATTCATCCTAAATCTCAGTCTAAAGACAGAATAGGATGTGAGATCCCATGCTAATAGATGAGACAGATTTAAATTTTATATTACAGTAAAAGTAATCACAAAGCACAACATTCATTCTTATAATCTGGCTGCACATTGTTATGTTAAATTTAGGTATCACATGTCCCATCTGAGCAAACAGTATAAACAAGTGATGTACTTGAGAATACAAATAATAATCAATACAAAGTATGCAGTTTCTTCATAGCTGTTTCAGTGGTAGTAATTTCCTATAACTCAACTGACAAAAGAACCACTTGTCCAAAAAATGGTTCAAATGGCTCTGAGCACTATGAGACTTAACTTCTGAGGTCATGAGTCCCCTAGAACTTAGAACTACTTAAACCTAACTAATCTAAAGACATCACACACATCCATGCCAGAGGCAGGATTCGAACGTGCGAACGTAACGGTCGCGCTGCTCCAGACTGTGGCGCCTAGAACCGCTCGGCCACTCCGGCCGGCATTTGTGCAAGTTAGTATTGCTCCACCATTAGTAATCATTTACCTACAATGGACATTAGCTTCCGACTGTAATGTACAGATAGTAAGCACTACCGAGAGGCAGTTGTTGCCTAGAACGTCTTAAAAACTCTTCCTGTGTATTTCATGTCACGCCACTGGTACACTAACTCCTAGATTGCACTACTACCTTGTATCTTATTACCATAACAGAATCTTAAGAACAAGTCAGGTCCGTCTTAATAGTTAACTAGCTTTGTTAACAGTGCTAGTACTTGGCACTACTTGGCCTAATTAGGCTGCCGACCGTTTCTTTACTTTATTACTAATAGAACATTGCTTCGATTCCTGTTTGTTTTTCTATTGTGTCCTCTCAGTAGGAATCTTCCCAGAGACAAAAAACAGTCCAATATTCACAGCTGAGGTATTACTTGTTTATTTGGCAAGTTACACTTATTAGTTACTAATATCCTCAGGTAATCAGAGTGGCGACACGTCAGAGGTTTACGTCAACGTACGTCAAGGTACCTGCATCCCCTGCCAGCAATGCCAGAGTTTACTGAACGTAAACCTACGTGCAGAGATATGCGAACGTAAAGAAGTATTACGGCTTTAATATCGTCACCAGCAAAGTTAATGTCAGCGGATTTGCAGTTAGTGCCCACGAGACACCAACGGGGACGCCATCAGCGCCACCACATGAACGAGCACGACCGCAGCCCCCCACACCACCCACCTCCTCCTCTCTCCCCCACTCCCACACTGCCAACGGTCACGGCTCAGTTCTGTGTAGTATGCCACAGTGGCTCAGTTAAATCTCCCCTACCTTCTGTTCGAATACCGACCCTGCATTGAAAATTTGCTTTGTCGATATCGCTATTCGCATCCCTTTTATGTGCAATCCCCGATTTCTTTTTTTTTTTTTTTTGGGGGGAGAGTGCACAAATTACACGATGATATGAGGTGTGGATGCTTTATCAACCTCTGTTCCTTTTACGTTTTGATACTTGGAACGTAGCTTTTCAAGCTCATATGCCATACGAAAAATTTAATTATCAGAATCCAAAAATGTTCAAGAACATTGTGCACAGACTCGGTGACAGACGGTTGCAAACTCATGTTTTCGATCCAATTTCATAGGCATTTGATGTGCATTACATACAGCCAACACCATATTACTGTTCTGTTACAACTGGTAGCTTCATTAGATTTATACACTCCTGGAAATGGAAAAAAGAACACATTGACACCGGTGTGTCAGACCCACCATACTTGCTCCGGAGACTGCGAGAGGGCTGTACAAGCAATGATCACACGCACGGCACAGCGGACACACCAGGAAGCGCGGTGTTGGCCGTCGAATGGCGCTAGCTGCGCAGCATTTGTGCACCGCCGCCGTCAGTGTCAGCCAGTTTGCCGTGGCATACGGAGCTCCATCGCAGTCTTTAACACTGGTAGCATGCCGCGACAGCGTGGACGTGAACCGTATGTGCAGTTGACGGACTTTGAGCGAGGGCGTATAGTGGGCATGCGGGAGGCCGGGTGGACGTACCGCCGAATTGCTCAACACGTGGGGCGTGAGGTCTCCACAGTACATCGATGTTGTCGCCAGTGGTCGGCGGAAGGTGCACGTGCCCGTCGACCTGGGACCGGACCGCAGCGACGCACGGATGCACGCCAAGACCGTATGATCCTACGGAGTGCCGTAGGGGACCGCACCGTCACTTCCCAGCAAATTAGGGACACTGTTGCTCCTGGGGTATCGGCGAGGACCATTCGCAACCGTCTCCATGAAGCTGGGCTACGGTCCCGCACACCGTTAGACCGTCTTCCGCTCACGCCCCAACATCGTGCAGCCCGCCTCCAGTGGTGTCGCGACAGGCGTGAATGGAGGGACGAATGGAGACGTGTCGTCTTCAGCGATGAGAGTCGCTTCTGCCTTGGTGCCAATGATGGTCGTATGCGTGTTTGGTGCCGTGCAGGTGAGCGCCACAATCAGGACTGCATACGACCGAGGCACACAGGGCCAACACCCGGCATCATGGTGTGGGGAGCGATCTCCTACACTGGCCGTACACCACTGGTGATCGTCGAGGGGACACTGAATAGTGCACGGTACATCCAAACCGTCATCGAACCCATCGTTCTACCATTCCTAGACCGGCAAGGGAACTTGCTGTTCCAACAGGACAATGCACGTCCGCATGTATCCCGTGCCACCCAACGTGCTCTAGAAGGTGTAAGTCAACTACCCTGGTCAGCAAGATCTCCGGATCTGTCCCCCTTTGAGCATGTTTGGGACTGGATGAAGCGTCGTCTCACGCGGTCTGCACGTCCAGCACGAACACTGGTCCAACTGAGGCGCCAGGTGGAAATGGCATGGCAAGCCGTTCCACAGGACTACATCCAGCATCTCTACGATCGTCTCCATGGGAGAATAGCAGCCTGCATTTCTGCGAAAGGTGGATATACACTGTACTAGTGCCGACATTGTGCATGCTCTGTTGCCTGTGGCTATGTGCCTGTGGCTCTGTCAGTGTGATCATGTGATGTATCTGACGCCAGGAATGTGTCAATAAAGTTTCCCCTTCCAGGGACAATGAATTCACGGTGTTCTTATTTCAATTTCCAGGAGTGTAACATGAGAGTCTATTGCCGCTGCCGGTGGCTATTCTGAACCGATCTGTGATGAACAACTGTCTTGTTACAGGTCATAATGCACATAACTAGTGCGTGCACCGGTGTTGTTCCTTACTGTGTGCTGCCACATGTACTGTACAACTGTCAGTATGGGTGCTTTTCAAAATATGATACCTCGTAAACGACTAGAACTCTGCATCCACCACCACAGACATTCTAATTGTCCCTACTTTCAGTTTGTAATGTTAGTGCTCATTGTTCCATTGAAAAGTGCATGTTAATACACAAAAATACAGTTTCTAAATATTATTAGAATGTGTGTATTGGCTCTGTGAAAACTAAATATGAGTATCACTTTCCATTTTGGCAATTTTTTTATATATATACAAATAAAAGTGAATCATGCAGGAGATGTGGTCAGATCTTTGAATATGTATACATTGTCGGATTATAATTTCAATTCTCTGTGTCTGGTTGGCTAGCCACGATGTCCGTTAGTGTCGTCCGCCTTTAATGATTTTTTACCAGTCCCTTAAAAGGATATAACGGGTGTGAACGGTGTCAAACGCTGGGCGATCACCGTGAAGCACGTGGAATGCCGTGAACTCGAGTGAGGCACTGTTATTAACAGGTGATAGAATCTGAGAGGTCCGTCATTCTGGGTCTATGTTCGAGAGGCCAAAAGAGTCATGCAGTATCCAGAATTAGGTATTCGGATGGAAAGGTCGGAGCTCAGAAGTCATTGTTAGGTGTAAAGTTTGTTAATGGTATTGCGTAGGCACCAAATTTCACCACAATACTGCCCAAGATACCGTGGTAGTGTCACACGATAGGAAGGTCTTCACCCGCCCTCTTACCCACATTTCACCCCTTCTTTTGACGTCTCTGCGATGGAGGTCAGAACCGCGACGTCAGGGATTGAATTCACACGGTTTTCATATGGGTAACCGAGGAGTAACAATCGAGACACACCGAAGCTCATAATCGAAACAGAAAAGCCGCTGGGGTGTGGCATAAACGGCGTCAGTGAAACCATTCCTTTCTTCCAGTCGTTAATTCCCACGCAACTGGTTCTCGAAAACGACAGTTCGCCATGCGATGAGCAGTGGAACGACGTTCTTGAAAACCTGTGATACTGCTGATATCCCCTGATCGTATGCCTGTAACGCCACTGAACGTAATCGCAGTTTATTTTTTTTTCTTTTTTCACAAGAGGTGAAGCCCACACCGGCATGATGGCGAACTCAAAAGGTCTACTGCCATAAGGGTTATTTTTCACTAAAGTGAGGTGTCGCAAGATGTGGGTACTGTGATGTTTCCGGACGTCTGGTTAAGTTTATCCATTATACGCGCTCATCTGGAGATAAATTGTGTCGAAATTCGAACGAAGGGTAGCGGTTTGAAGGGCAGAGGAAAAAAAGTGGAAAGGCAAGAGCCAAGGGAAGAGAAATCTGCGATAGGTAGGTCGGATAGTAAGAGCAGTACAGGATGTCTTGTTGCCTGCGACAGGTCATGCAAGGGTAGGCTTTGTTAGTAGTGGGTATCATACCTGTCGATATCTTTGACGTTGTGCTGTGCTGTTACTCGGTGGCTGCCGCTGGGTGCCGGTGTTGATCCTCGGTCAGCGTCAGCAAACCTGAAACAGTTAAGTTCGTTATCGTTTTGTGTCCGACAGGTCATATAACACATGCACAGTGTAAGGTGATGTTGGTTATTCATTTGTGCGTCAATGGGCGAGCTAGTCGGTTTCCCTGCTGTAGCCTGTTGGTCTGCTTTAATAGCAGCTGATATATCCAGTCAACGTTGGCTGATATGCAGGGGCTTGCCAATGTTTGTCACTTGTTGGTGGGTGATAGCTTGCCATAAGTGATTATGCCATAGCTAGTAGCGTCTTTGGCCGCTTATGCTTCCACATATGTTCGTGCGTGATCGTAGTATACCATGACTGCGTTTTATGCTCTGTAGTAGATACAGGCACCATTACGGACCGTTCAGAACCATTGTACGGAATTCGAACGTAATCCAAAGCAGTGAAGGATGCTCATGTTTTCTCAGCACTCCTCCTTCGCTCTGTCATGTGGCAAGATCGCTGCAAAGGTCCACTCAAAATTATCCCCCCTCCTATTTGCCAACACACCCAGTGTCATCTGTCCACTTTCATTGAGCACTGTAAAAGTGAACCCACTGCATCTATGCTTGAAATTAGAGCCTTAGTACCGGACAGTTAAGCTATAATTTATTCTCGTCTTTACTTCTTAACACAACGGAATGGATAACGCATCTGACTAATAGATTGTGCACATTTTTGATGGACTCACTCCATGGCAAGACCACATTTCCTTTCTGTGGCATACATTTTAATCGAAGCTTGGGCATACTAGCAAAAAATGTGGTCATGGTATAATGCCCCAAAAAATGGCTACCCACAACTCAATAATCAAGACCACCATTTCTTCATATATCTCCTCTTTTATTATAATAAATTCTTTCACGCTAATGTTGCATTCTTTCTTGCATTACACTTAAAAGCAATAGTTAAACAAGGGAGTCTCCACCTAATGGGCATGACATTACATTAGCATTTTACTATTCTATGGTCTCGTAATCTTTCTGTTTATTGCTACTGTGGACTTTCTGGAATGGTAAGGAATCATTCGCTACTTCATCCTCGCCCATGCTCTCATAAGCTCATTCATTAGCAACATAGGAAAATCATGCTTCATCCACAGTATTTGAAACTAATTCGCTACAGGCTCATGCAAATCACACAGGCTAAATATACAAAATAAATAACATTGGCAGTATAAAACACATCTCAAAAACAAAATGTTTGGTTATCTACTTGTTCTGCTTTCCCCCATCAATCAATAGTCATCCCAGATTAACACGTCACTGACCCACGTAATAAATCTTCCTGCAACAAACTCTGGAGGATTTACGCATATCTCCTTTTTCCAATGCAACCCACATGGGGTGACCGGGTAGATGTCTGACTCACCTTAATTCTCTCTCAGAGTATCAGAATATCAAGCAAGCGTCACACGAATCTATCTCATAATAAAAATTCTTTTCGTATCTTAGCTATCCCATACACGGATCCTCAACTGAAAGGTTGGAAAGCACTTCTATTTTTTTTTTTTTACTGTCTCATAGTCAGGTTGAGACTCACACTATATTCACCACGTGGAAGTGTTTGTCTCTAATTCAAGTTCTGCACACACAGTTCTTAAATATTTTCCACTTAGATTTACACAGTCCAGTGTTTCATCTTAATATTACCACACACAATTATTTCATCTTATAATTACAACACGTGGTTTCACTGTGACCGTTGGTCACTTCCAAATAATCCTAAGTTCCCTATGAATTTTACCTGCCTATTTTTCCGATTCACATGAGCCTCCCACCAAAGGTTTCTGAAAAGAGAAATCATTATTTTTATCTACTCTTAAATATCCCACATGCATACCATTTTCATTTAAATTTGTTTTTCTGGAACACACATAGAGCACATCTTCACATCTCGGGAACCCGCGACAGAGTGCTGAAACATGGCCATTTATCCGGTGATCCACACTTCCGTGGAAGTGGGGGAGGATCTTTCCACCGTATTGTTCAGCCACATTCTAGTCCCTCTACTGCTCTGGTATACTTCCTCTCTTTCGTTCGGCCAAAGGTGAACAGAGAACTGTCTCAAAGATGATTATAGAGTCTACCTTCACTATCTGTGGTCAGCAGACCACCAGTCATTCATTCAGTTCACAAACATCACCAAACTGGATATAGGGATGTATTTTAAGGAAGTGCACATCTGAATAATTAAATATAAAAATTTTCCTTCTTTCCTACGTTGGTATCAGGCTTAGATGTATTAAATAAAGTGGTGTTATTACACAAAAAATGCTGTTCTGACAAGAACAACGAAGTATGTTGTACATATTTTCTATGACGGACAGTACTGAACCCTTTCATTGTAAATCAATACGACGGGCACAGTCCTGGTGGTGCTTCTCCTATAACTGACTAGTGGTCTTGCCCCAGTCGCACGAAGCGTTCAAGCTGCGAGGTAATCGGCCTCTCGGCATTACCAACTTTGATTTGTACAGATTCCCCACCCACGTTCGGGGACCCCTGCAGTGCGTAGAGCATATACATAACTCTTCGTGGGCGTCAACAGATCCCGGATACGGACTCTTATCTGGAATACCGATTTAATTAATCCGCTGCTCATCACCTTGCTTACACGGTCGCTGAAGCCTCTCATAATCAGGTGAACGAGTAGGAGGAAGGACTTCTTCTGTTTATTTGCCTGTTTTATCTCCACCATATTGAATAACTCGCTGTAACGGAGTGCGGTTGCTATCTCGTCGAGTTTTTGCCGGCAAAGCACAG
The DNA here is from genome assembly GCF_023864275.1 of Schistocerca cancellata. Classification (NCBI taxonomy): domain Eukaryota; kingdom Metazoa; phylum Arthropoda; class Insecta; order Orthoptera; family Acrididae; genus Schistocerca; species Schistocerca cancellata. The sequence continues at coordinate 58,480,267 of NC_064626.1, read as the reverse complement.
CGCTTTCTTGAGCTGTTTTGTGGTGCGGAACTGTATGCAGATATCTGTTAGTGTGTCTCGGTTTCCTGTACACTTTCTGTCCTAGTTTGCCACTAGATCGTCTGTACTTCCAGAAAAGGAACTGCTCCGTTGTAACTTTATAACTGGGTGTAGAATCCTACGAATTTATATCAGTCGATGACAGTTGTGCCCAATAGTGCAACACACTATCGCGTTATTTACATCATAGTTTAGTTGTTCCGGCCGGCCAGGTTGACCATGCGGTTCTAGCAGCTACAGTCTGTAACCGCGTGACCGCTACGGTCACAGGTTCGAATCCTGCCTCGGGCCAGGATGTGTGTGATGTCCTTAGGTTAGTTCGCTTTAAGTAGTTCTACGTTCTAGGAGACTGATGACCTCAGAAGTTAAGTCCCATAGCGCTCAGAGCCACTTGAACTATTTTGTAGTTGTTCCAACGTCCCTTTTTGGAAAACATTGCTGCATTTATCCGGATACAATAATTGGTATAATGATACAAGTTGTATTATAGGAAATTCCAATTACATCAAGTGCCTGTGAATTACGTGAAAAGAAAGGACTGGCGAGCAGTTATTTAATCTTTTGTCACAAAACCATAATTTTTATACGTATGTGGACAATATAATCCCGCCTTTTCCAGAGAGGTAAGAACCGACTAACAGACCTAATTTAACATGCTGCGATACAGTCGCAATTAAGAATATTGAGCAAGGAAGTGCAGTGTTTGCTTCTTTTATTGTAGTCTCGGATAAGAAATTGCTTTTTCTTTTCATCAGATTAGTATCGACTCCGGTCAATGGTGACAATCTTCGGTCTATGCCGATATAATAAAACCGAAGTGGCAGGGTCAAGAGGTACAAACAGAATCAACTGGGCATCGTCGAGCATAACTAGAAATGTGATGCGAACAAGGCAACATACATTGATTTTGTTTCTATGTCCTGATGATAACACTCTAATTTTGTTATATTAGGATACATTAGAAATATATCTGAAAATTGTCACCACTGACTCAAATCGATAGTTCGACAGTAAACATTTTTTGAGACGTCTATCTCGGGGAGGTCAATGCAAGAGCGTACGACGTCAATGCATCTATGGCATATTGTATATATTATTCTTGATTAAACTACATTCTGTTATATAGAACTGTAAGCAGGGATATTTTCACTCTTACGCATGTTTTAGTATCAACAGTATTGGTTGGTGAATGATGCAACCAGCTACATTACTTTTTAAATGTTTTTTTTAGTGCCATAATTGGTTTCGGGCTACCAAGCCCATCTTCATATGGCTAATATTTTTTGTTACTTAGATGTTTTGGTCAATAGCACATCATCTGCTAAGATATGCACAAAAATAATTGAGAATTTAGTGGCACTTTAAATCTCATCCGAAACTTCAGATGAACCACCCTGTATGTATATAATATATCACAGTTCTTCCCCAATTTTACTTTTTCTTGATTTGAGCGCCATCTGTTAATGGTTTAAAAAATGTTTCAGACAAAAGTTGATTACTTTCTTACGGAGAATCCGAATCTGTAATAAAATATGGGTGTTTTCATTTAAGATTTAAAATAGCCCTCCATCCTACCCATCGCGGCTGGCGCTGGAGGTCACGTGTAGTATCATTTGATGTCCCCCTTTGGGCTTACGAACTTGTCTTACCCATTATTTTTACCCAATGTCTCATCTGAAACTTCAGATGGACCATTCTGTATATAAATGTAAGTGAACACAATTGTTTAAGCAATATTCATTGATAAATACAACGCAGTATTGCTTCCCATCTTCATAACTAATTCTACTATTGTTAAAAAATACACTTACTACAAAACCTACTATGTATTCCACTATAATAATAGTTTCAGCTCTTGTCTGTCAGGTTCCACAGTGCTCTCCATCGTTACCCAATCTGTAGGCATGCCACACCGGTTCCTTGGGAGTTGCCGAGGGTGTTGTAATTCCATCTGCATCTTCCGCTGTCCGTCGGCTCCCTGGTTGTAGGGGACGACTCACGTGGTCCGATGGAAATTCGTTGTTGCTGTGAGGAGCGCAGCCACATGCCGGACCACGCTGACCCCATTTCAGTTCCTTGGGTGGTGACGTTTCCACTCTAGTATTGTTATGGTCACCGTGCATGTGGTGTTGGCTGTTTGTCTATCCCAGCTGTTGGCACAGCTGTCTTCATTACGTTGCTTCTCGACCTCCTGTTTCATTTACACTGAAAATTTTTCTGTGCAAATCAGGATATCTTGATTATTTATTTTATTATATTTATTTTTTGTTTATTTAATTATTTAATAAAAATAATTTTGTTGAATTTTGTCTTATTATATTTTGTAGAATTGATTTTTTAGATTATAGTTTATTGGTAATGTAATTGTTTTATGAAATATTATTTTAAATTTTTAAAAGTAGATTTTATTTATTGTACCTTTTGTATCAGGGTTTATCAAAATTTTAGTATTTATTTTACTTGTCTCGATTTGGGTTGATTTATAAATAATTTATAGTTAATGTATCATAATTATTATTAAATTATTTATAGAAATGAGATGTTAATCGTTTCCCAAGATATCTAGTTTCTTAAGAGAAAATTTAATTTTTTGAAGTTAATTGTTTTTATTTAATTTTTTAAGTATAAATATTAACTTATTTATTCTTTAAGGGATAAGCTTTGAAGTTAATGGCCTATAATTTGTTTTATAAAATATAATAGTAAGCTTTAAACCAGCTATCTTTAAGATTACGTTTTAGTTCATTATTTTTTATTTTGATTTTATAATTATTTTAAGTTTCTTATTAAGATTATTTATTTAATTTTAAAATTTTTGTAATAATGATAGAATTAGTATATTTATTTGTATATAATTTTTACCTTGTTAATTTATTATAAGGAACTAGGCAAAATTGATTTCCGCCTGTTTATCAAAAACATGTTCTCCTGAAAATACTTTGAGGTCTGGCCTGCTCACTGAGCAGATTTTTAAAGAGCCGCGGTATTTTGACCGTGCAAAGGTAGCATAATCATTAGTCTCTTAATTATTGGCTGGAATGAATGGCTTGACGAGAAATCAACTGTCTCTTAATAAATTTTTGAATTTAACCTTTGAGTCAAAAGGCTTAAATTTTTCTTTAGGACGAGAAGACCCTATAGAGCTTAACATTTTATTTTTATATAGTTTTTTGTTTGTCTTTCTATATTTAATTATGATGTTTTGTTGGGGTGACATGAAGAATAAATAAACTCTTCATTATTATATCATTTATTTATGTTTGTTGTTTTGATCCATAATTTATGATCATAAGATTAAGTTACCTTAGGGATAACAGCGTAATTGTTTTTGAGAGCTCATATCGACAAAGCAGATTGCGACCTCGATGTTGGATTAAGAAAAATTTTGGGTGCAGTAGCCCAGTGATTAGGTCTGTTCGACCTTTACATTCTTACATGATCTGAGTTCAGACCAGCGTGAGCCAGGTCAGTTTCTATCCTAAGATTATTAATTCATATTAGTACAAATGGACCATATGGTTGAAATATTTTTTATTTTATTGATTAATATTAATTAAATTACTATTTTGACAGATTAATGTGTTGAATTTAGAATTCATTTATGTAGATTTTTTCTACAAATAGTATTGATACTTTATGATTTATTTATGTTTATTTTGAATTTTCTTTTATTAGATATTTGTGTTTTAATTAGTGTTGCTTTCTTAACTTTATTAGAGCGTAAGGTTTTAGGTTACATCCAAATTCGATAGGGCCCAAATAAAGTAGGTTTTGTAGGAATTCCTCAGCCCTTTAGTGATGCTATTAAGTTAATTTGTAAGGAGCAGCCAATTCCTATTATATCTAATTATTTACTTTACTATTTTTCCCCTGTTTCTAATTTAATGATTTCCTTGGCTGTTTGAGTAATTTTCCCTTACTTGACTTATATATGTTCTTTTTCTTATGGATTTTTTTTTTATGTTGCACTAGATTAGGTGTTTATACTGTTATAATTGCTGGTTGGTCTTCTAATTCAAATTATTCTTTAATAGGTTCTCTTCGTTCTGTTGCTCAGACAATTGCATATGAAGTTAGTTTGGCTTTAATTTTATTATCTTTAATTATTTTAATTGGTAGTTTTAACATGTTTGATTTTATAAATTATCAGCTTTATTGTTGGTTTATTATTATTTCTTTTCCTTTAGCTTTAGCTTTTTTGCTTCTTGTTTAGCTGAAACTAACCGTACTCCTTTTGACTTTGCCGAGGGTGAATCTGAGTTAGTTTCAGGGTGTAATATTGAATATGGTGCAGGTGGATTTACTTTAATTTTTTTAGCTGAGTATACAAGAATTGTTTTTATAAGAATATTATTAGCTTTAATTTTTTTAGGTGGTGATTTTTATTCTTTTATATTTTTTATTAAGCTTGCTGTAATGTCCTTTGGGTTTATTTGAGTTCGGGGGACATTACCACGTTTTCGTTATGATAAGATAATATACTTAGCTTGAAAAAGTTTTTTGCCTTTATCTTTAAATTTTTTTATTTTCTCTGTTGGTTTAAAGATTTTATTTATTTCATTTATTTAGTGAAATTTTTTAAGAAAAGTTAATAGAAGAGTTAAACTTCTAGTTTTATGTTTTCAAAACATATGCTATTCCTAAGCTAATTAACTTATTATTCCTTAATTAGTTTATCTCATGCATTTGCAATTTGTACATTAATTAAGAAGTATGTAAAGTAGATAATTGTTAAGATTTGTCCTGTTATAATGTAAGGTTCTTCAACAGGTCGTTTACCAATTCATGTTAATAAGCATACAACAACTACTATAATTCAGAATAAAATTTGATTAATAGGATAGAATTGAATACCTCGAAATGGTGTTTTGTTATAAAATGGTAAAATTATTAAGATTCTAATTGATAACAATAGTGCAATAACACCCCCTAGCTTATTAGGCATTGATTGTAGAATTGCATATGCAAATAAGAAATATCATTCCGGTTGAATATGGACTGGAGTTACTAATGGGTTAGCAGGTACAAAATTATCTGGATCCCCTAGAAGGTGAGGATTAATCAATCATAATATAATTAATAATGATGTTATTAATACAAATGTAATAGAGTCCTTGAAAGTAAAGTATGGGTGAAATGGGATTTTTTCAATATCTCCATTTAGTCCTAAAGGGTTATTAGACCCTGTTTGGTGAAGGAAAAATAAATGAATTGCTGCCATGGCAGCAATAATAAACGGTAGTACAAAATGAAATGTAAAGAATCGGTTTAATGTTGCATTATCAACAGCAAACCCTCCTCATACCCATTGAACTAAATCTGTTCCTAAATATGGAATTGCTGATAATAAATTAGTAATTACTGTCGCACCTCAGAATGATATTTGACCTCAAGGTAAAACGTATCCTATAAATGCGGTTGCTATAACTAAAAATAGAATTACTGTACCAATTATCCAGGTGTGCATGTATATGTAGGATCCGTATTAAATTCCCCGTCCTACATGTAAATAAATACAAATAAAAAATATAGAAGCTCCATTTGCTTGTAAGGTTCGAATAATTCAACCATTATTTACGTCTCGGCAGATGTGAACTACACTACTAAACGCTATTTCAATATTTGATGTATAATGTATAGCTAAAAATAGTCCGGTTACAATTTGAATTACTAAACATAGTCCTAGCAGGGATCCAAAATTTCATCAAAATGAAATATTTGTTGGTGCAGGTAAATCAACTAAAGAGTTATTAATGATTTTAATTAAAGGATGTCTTAATCGTAAGGGTTTATTCATTAGTAAATTATCTTATTTTACGAATAGGACCCTGGTTAATATTGGTGATTTTAACAACTGCTAATAGTGCCAAAAATAAATAAATTATTATTATTATTGTAATAATAAATATTGGTCTATTATATAGTTTTCCTAAAGATATTGTTATTTCTTGATAATTGATTGAGTTATCAATATTTATAGTTTCAGTATTTTTGAAAAAGTCTATAAATATTGTTATATCTAGAATAATTAATATTGATATAATAAATACTCATATAGTTAAGGTAATAATTATCGTAATTGATTTAGGTTGAAATATTACATTTGATGCAATTCTCGTAATATAAATAAATAGAACTAATATACCACCAAGAAACGTTAAAAATAAAATATATGATAATCAATATCTTTCCATTATTGTTCCTGTTATTAGCCCGACTAAAAAGGTTTGTAGGATAATGAAAAACATTATTGATATTGGGTGTCTTAATTTAATAAAATTAATATCTATTACGTTTGATAGTGATATAATTATTATTTTAATCATTTCAGGGGATAGTTTATTAAAATATCGGTTTTGGGGACCGATGATGGAATGCTTTTCCACCTCTGAAGTTTTAAAAGTGGGGGCTGAACTTATTTCCGGTTTACAAGACCGGCGTTTTTTTTAAACTATTAAAACTATTGTTTATATTCTCTGTTTTTACTTCTATATTGATTTATTTTGCTGGTGTTTATGTTTTTTCCTCTAAACGTAAGCATTTATTAATGGTTCTTTTGAGATTAGAATATATTGTTCTTTCTTTATTTATATTAATTATTGTTTTTCTTATTGAGTTTGATTATGATTATTTTTTTCCTGTTATTTTTTTGGTTTTTTCTGTTTGTGAAGGCGCTTTAGGTCTTTCTATTTTAGTTTCAATAATTCGTTCTCATGGGAATGATTTTTTTAATTCTTTTTTTTTTCTTTATGTAAAGTATTTATTTATAACTATTTTTTTGATCCCTCTTTGTTTGGTTAATAATTGTTGATGATTGGTTCATTCTTTAATGTTTATGTCTAGTTTTGTTTTTATGGTTTGTGTTTATTCATATGCGGATTTGAATATGATTAGATATTATTTTGGTGTTGATTATTTTTCTTTTAATTTGATTTTGCTTAGTTTTTGGATTTGTTCTTTAATAATTACTGCTAGAGGTTCAGTTTATTTAAGTTCTTATCATTCTAATTTTTTTGTATTTATGGTCTTAATTTTAATGATTATGCTTTATTGTTCTTTTGCTAGATTGAGTCTTCTTTCTTTTTATATTTTTTTGAGGCTAGATTAGTTCCTACTTTACTTTTGATTTTAGGTTGAGGTTATCAACCTGAACGTTTACAGGCTGGTGTTCATTTAATTTTTTATACTCTGGTTGCTAGATTGCCTTTATTATTAGTTTTATTTAGGGTTTATGATTTTTCTAATACTTTGTATTTTCCTTTATTGGTTGATTTTGGTTCTTATTATTTTATATTTTATGTTTTTATAATTCTTGCCTTTTTAGTTAAGATGCCTATATTTTTGGTTCATTTATGGCTTCCTAAGGCTCATGTTGAGGCTCCTATTTCAGGTAGAATGATTCTTGCTGGTGTTTTATTGAAGTTAGGTGGTTATGGTATTTTTCGTGTTATGAAGGTTATTTCTTATTTGGGTTTACAGTTTAATTATTTTTGATTGTCTTTAGGTTTATCTGGCGGGGTTATTGTTAGATTTATTTGTTTTCGTCAGGTTGATTTAAAGTCCTTAATTGCATATTCTTCTGTTGCTCATATAAGAATAGTTATTGAGGGGTTGATGACTATGAATTGATGGGGTTGTATAGGTTCTCTTTCTTTAATGGTTGGTCATGGTTTATGTTCTTCTGGTTTATTTTGTTTATCTAATATTATTTATGAGCGTTTAGGTAGACGAAGATTATTAATTAACAAGGGTATAATTAATTTAATACCAAGAATGGCTTTATGATGATACCTTTTGAGTTCTTCTAATATAGCTGCTCCTCCTTCTTTAAATTTGGTAGGTGAACTTAGATTATTAAATAGAATTATGTCTTGATCTTCTTTTAGATTTTTTGCTTTAATTTTTTTGTCTTTTTTTAGAGCTGTTTATACTTTATATATGTATTCTTATTCTCAACATGGTAATTATTATTCTGGTGTTTATACTTGTTCTCTTGGTTATTTTCGTGAATATCATCTTTTATTTTACATTGATTACCCTTAAACATTCTTTGTTTAAAGGGGGAGTATTTTTTGTTTAGGTTGCTTAAGTATTTTAATTAAAAATGTTGTTTTGTGGAATCAATGATATGAATTTTTTCATCTTAGGCCGTGAATTTGTTTTCTATTTGTTCTTTGAGTTTTTTTTCTTTATTTTTTTCTAGAACTATAATTTTTATTTTGGGTATTTATTATTTAATAATTGATTATAGAGTTTTTGTTGAATGAGAACTTTTTAATTTAAATGGTTCTATGGTTGTTATGACTTTAATTTTGGATTGAATGTCTCTTATTTTTATGTCTTTTGTTATATATATTTCTTCTTTGGTTATTTCTTATAGAGAGGATTACATATCAGGAGAAAAAAATATAAATCGTTTTATTATTATTGTTTTAATATTTATTCTTTCTGTAGGGTTTTTAATTATTAGTCCCAATTTGATTAGAATTTTATTAGGATGGGATGGTTTAGGTTTAGTTTCTTATTGTTTAGTTATTTATTACCAAAATGTGAAATCTTATAGTGCGGGTATATTAACTGCACTTTCTAATCGTATTGGTGATGTTGCTATTTTAATTTCTATTGCTTGAATATTAAATTTTGGCGGTTGAAATTACATTTATTATTATGATTTTATTTCTAATTCTTTTGAAATAAAGCTTATTACTATATTAATTGTTTTAGCAGCTATAACTAAAAGAGCCCAAATTCCCTTTTCTTCTTGGCTTCCTGCTGCTATGGCTGCTCCTACTCCTGTTTCTGCTTTGGTTCATTCTTCTACTCTTGTTACTGCTGGTGTTTATTTATTAATTCGTTTCAGACCAATATTGGATACTTATAATTGTGGTTGATTTTTGCTTTTAATTGGTTGTATAACTATATTTATGGCTGGTTTAGGGGCTAATTTTGAATTTGATTTGATGAAAATCATTGCTCTTTCTACTTTAAGACAACTTGGTTTAATAATAAGAATTTTGGCTATAGGTTACCCAAAACTTGCATTTTTTCATTTATTAGCTCATGCTTTATTTAAGGCTTTATTGTTTATGTGTGCAGGTTCAATAATTCATAATTTAAAGGATTCTCAGGACATCCATTTTATAGGTTCTATTGTTAATTTTATGCCTTTAACTTCAGTTTGTTTTAATGTTTCTAGTTTGTCTTTGTGTGGTATACCATTTTTAGCTGGTTTTTATTCAAAGGATTTAATTCTTGAAATGGTTTGTTTAAGATGAATTAATTGTTTAATTTTTTTTCTTTATTTCTTTTCTACCGGCTTAACTGCTTCTTATTCTTTTCATCTTTTTTATTACTCAATGTCTGGTGATAATAATTTTTATTCTAGATTTTCTTTTGATGATAAGGGTTATTATATTTCGTTTGGTATGATTGGTTTATTATTTGTTGCTGTTTTTGGTGGTAGTCTTTTGTCTTGATTAATTTTTCCTATTCCTCATGTTATTGCTTTGCCCTATTATTTAAAGTTTTTAACTATTACTGTAGTTGTTTTGGGTGCTAATTTAGGTTATCTTAATTCTAATTTTGGTTTTTCTCAAAATTTATTTTCTTTAAGTATACTTTCTTTTGTCAGATTTTCTGGTTCTATGTGGTTTATACCTTTTCTTTCAACTAAGTTTATTAGATATATTCCTTTAAAATTGGGTTATTATTCATCTAAATCATTTGATTATGGTTGGGGTGAATTATTTGGTGGTCAAGGTTTATATAGACTATTTATTTATTTAATTGCTTATATACAGGGTTGATATGATTCTAATTTTAAGATTTATCTTTTAACTTTTATTTTTTGAATGTTCATTTTGGTGGTATTATTTTTCGTTTACTTAAATAGCTTATGATTAGAGCGTAACACTGAAGATGTTAAGAAAGTATTTTTACTTTTAGGTATTTATAAATATACATATATTTTTTTTACAGTGAAAATATAATGTTTTATTTAAACTATATAAATTTTAGAAATGTTAACGGAATTTAACCGCTAATATAAAAAGTTAGCAGCTTTCATATTGACTTTACATTTCCTTAATTGGAACTTTATAGTTCAATTATATTATTAACAGTAATACGCCTCTTTTTGGCTTCAATTAATAAGAATAAGGGTATTTTATTTACCAATCTTCCAGGTCGAAACTGACTGCAATATTTCGCTTCTTATTCTATTTAAGGTTGATTGATTATATCAATACTTTTTGAATGCAACCCAAATGTTATAGTTAACTATAACCCTTTATTCTGCTCATTGTAAGGCTCCTTGATTTCATTCATGGTATAGTCCTCCTAATAATACTATAATAAAAAATATTGTTGATATTGTTCCGATTATAATATCTGAAGTTTTAAAAATAATTACAATTGGGAGGATTAGTGCGATTTCTACATCAAAAATTAAGAAAATTACTGCAATTAAGAAGAATCGAAGTGAGAAGGGTATTCGTGCCGATCTTTTTGGGTCAAATCCACACTCAAATGGTGATCTTTTTTCTCGGTCATTAATTAATTTTTTTGATAGTGTTGTTGCAAGGATTATAACAATTATAGGAATAATAAATCTAATAAAAATTCTTGTAGATAAAATTAGGATTGTTTTTCTCGATTAATATCAAGCTTTTTGATTGGAAGTCAAATGTACTATTTATACTAGAAAAACAGTTATCTACCTCATCAATAAATGGAGATGTATAAGAATAATCACACTACGTCTACAAAGTGTCAGTATCATGCTGCTGCTTCAAATCCAAAGTGGTGTCTTGGTGAGAATTGGTTTATTGAATGTTGAAGTAGACATGTTGATAAGAAGATTGTTCCAATAATTACATGTAGTCCATGGAATCCTGTTGCAACAAAGAATGTTGATCCATAAACTGCATCTGCAATGGTGAAGGGTGCTTCTCAATACTCATATGCTTGAAGTATAATGAAGTATAGTCCTAGTAATACTGTGAAGAATAATCCTTGTAGTGCTTGAGTATGATTAGATTCTATTAAACTATGATGTGCTCATGTTACTGTTACTCCTGATGCTAAAAGAAAAGCTGTATTAAGTAATGGAATTTGTATAGGATTAAAAGGTTGGATTCCTATTGGAGGTCATAATATTCCTAGTTCAATAGTAGGTGCTAGTCTTCTTCTAAAGAATGCTCAGAAAAATGAAATGAAGAATAGTACTTCTGATGCAATAAATAAAATTATCCTGTATTGATAAGAAGACTGCTCCAATAATTACATGTAGTCCATGGAATCCTGTTGCAACAAAGAATGTTGATCCATAAACTGCGTCTGCAATGGTGAAGGGTGCTTCTCAATACTCCCGTATGTAGTCCTTGGTAAGTTCCTTCTCGTACTACATCTCGTCATCATTGGATTATAGTTAATAAGGTAATTCCAAATCCAATTATAAATAAGTTAATGTTAAATAGGTGAAATCATTTTGCTAATCCTGATACTAAAACTATTGCTCCAATTGCTCCCGTTAATGGTCAAGGTCTGTAATCTACTAAGTGGAATGGGTGGTTTGAGTGAGTTGTTAACATAGGTTTAGTATACTTTTCTAGAGTATAGAGTTCTTAAAATTGAGAAAACATAAGCTTGAATTATTGCTACTGCTGATTCTAGAATTAATAGAAGTATTTGTCCAATAATTAATAGTGAAATTAAGTTTATTGCTATGGATGGTCCAGTATTTCCTAGTAATGTTAATAGTAAGTGTCCTGCAATTATATTTGCTGCTAGTCATACTGCTAATGTACCTGGTCGAATGACATTTCTAATTGTTTCAATTAATACTATAAATGATATTAATGCAGGCGGTGTTCCTTGAGGAACAAGGTGTGTAAATATATGGTTGGTATGATTAATTCATCCAAATAACATAAATCTTAATCATATCGGTAGAGCGATTGCAAATGTTAATGCTAAATGTCTTGTTCTAGTAAAAATATAAGGGAATAATCCTATGAAATTATTAAATAGTATTATAATAAAGATTGAAATGAAGATGAATGTTGTTCCATTAAATGAATTTGGTCCTAGTAATGTTTTAAATTCATTGTGTAAGGTTAAGTTTATTTTATATCAAATAATATTAATTCGTGATGGTGTAAGTCAAAACATTGATGGGATTAATAATAATCCTAAGAATGTTCTAGTTCAATTTAATGATAAATTGAAGATGTTAGTTGATGGGTCAAATGTTGAAAATAAATTTGTTATCATTTTCAATTTAAGTTTTTTATATCAATTGTTCTTTTTTCTGCTCTTTTAATAAGATTTGGTTTAAATGAAAAAAAGTTTTTTGATTAAATAAAATTAATGTAGTCGAAAATATAATGAATAGGGAGAATCATATGAGAGGGGATATTTGAGGGATTTGGATTAAATTTCCCCATCAGAAGTAGTCGTTAATTTACTATTTTTTGGTTTAAGAGACCATTACTTACTTTCAGTCATCTGATGTATTTCAAGGTGTACTAATTGTTTAGTTATTTTAGATTGACACTCTAATGTTATATATTTTAACTAACTCCTTAGATTATCTTAGATAATCACTTGATAAATAAGTTTACTGAAGTTCTTTCAATTACAATTGGTATGAATCTGTGGTTCGCTCCACAGATTTCTGAGCATAGTCCAAAGAACAATCCAGGTCGGTTTATTGTAAATGTTCCTTGGTTTAGTCAACCTGGCGTTGCGTCAATTTTAACCCCTAATGCAGGTACTGCTCATGAGTTTAGAACGTCTGATGCTCTTGTTAATACTCGTATTTCCGTATTTATTGGTAGAATTGTTCGGTTATCTACATCTAGGAGTCGAAATCCATCATTTTCTAGGTCTTGTTCTGGTGTTATATAAGTGTCAAATTCTACATCTATAAAGTCTGAATATTCATATGTTCAGTATCATTGTCGTCCAATTGTTTTAATTGTGATTATTGCATCTACTGAATCATCAAGTAAATATAGTAGTCGTAATGATGGGAGTGCAATGAAAATTAGTGTAATTGCTGGCAGTGCTGTTCAGATTGTTTCAATTAAATGTCCGTGAAGTATGATTCGGTTTGTATAGGCAATAAATAATATATAACTTAGAGCATAACCTACAATTACTGTAATTAATAATAATACAACTATAGTATGATCATGGAAGAATGATAGTTGCTCCATTAATGGTGAAGATCCATCTTGAAGGGATAAATTTGATGATGTTGCCATTAATAAGTTTCTAATAATAGGTCAAACCTTTATTTGTAGAGCTTAAATCTACTGCACTAATCTGCCATATTAGAATCTAGAGATTAATGGTAGTTCTGAGTAGCTGTGTTCTGCAGGCGGGTTATTTTGTAATCATTCTGTTGATCTTCTTATATTAACTCTAAATATGATTGCTCGGTTTGTAACCATTCTTTCTCATATAATTACAATAAATATAATGATTTCTACAATAGAAATTGTAGATCCAATTCTTGATACTACATTTCATGATGTATATGCATCTGGATAATCTGAATATCGTCGTGGTATTCCTGCTAATCCTAAGAAGTGTTGAGGGAAGAATGTTAAGTTTACCCCAATAAATATAATTGTGAATTGGATTTTTAATCATGTGTTATTTATAGTTAATCCTGTAAATAACGGGTATCATTGAATAACACCTCCTGTGATTGCAAATACTGCTCCTATAGATAATACATAATGGAAGTGGGCTACTACATAATATGTATCATGCAATACAAATTCAAGTGATGAGTTCGCTAATACTAACCCTGTTAGTCCACCAATTGTGAATAGAAAAATAAACCCTAAAGCTCATAATAGTGGTGGATTGAATTTGAATTTAGTTCCATATAGTGTAGCTAACCATCTAAATACCTTAATTCCTGTAGGTACAGCAATAATTATTGTTGCTGATGTAAAGTAAGCTCGTGTGTCAACATCTATTCCTACTGTAAATGTGTGATGTGCTCATACAATAAATCCTATTAGTCCAATTGATAATATAGCATCAATTATACCTAGTGTTCCAAATGATTCAATTTTTCCTCTTTCTTGACATACAATGTGAGAGATAATTCCAAATCCTGGAAGAATTAGAATGTAAACTTCCAGGTGTCCAAAGAATCAAAATAAGTGTTGATATAGAATTGGGTCACCCCCTCCCGCAGGGTCAAAGAATGATGTATTTAAGTTTCGGTCTGTTAGTAGTATAGTAATAGCTCCTGCTAATACTGGAAGCGACAAAAGTAGGAGAAGAGCTGTAATAGCTACGGATCATACAAATAAGGGTGTTTGATCTAGAGTTATACTTTCTGATCGTATATTAATTGCTGTTGTAATGAAGTTTACTGCACCAAGAATAGATGATACACCTGCTAAGTGAAGTGAGAAAATAGCGAGGTCTACAGATGCTCCCCCATGCGCGATAGCTCCTGCAAGAGGGGGGTAAACTGTTCACCCTGTACCAGCACCGTTATCTACTATAGAAGATGTAAGAAGAAGGGTTAGTGAAGGTGGTAGTAATCAAAAACTTATATTATTTATTCGTGGGAATGCTATATCTGGTGCACCAATTATTAATGGTACGAGCCAATTACCAAATCCACCAATTATAATAGGTATTACTATAAAGAAAATTATTACAAATGCGAGTGCTGTAATAATAACATTATAGATTTGGTCATCTCCAATTAGAGATCCTGGTTGGCCGAGTTCAGCACGAATAAGTATTCTTATAGATGTTCCTACTATTCCTGCTCACGCTCCAAATAAGAAGTATAAAGTACCAATATCCTTATGGTTTGTTGAGAATAATCATTTTTGCGGTAAGATGGCTGAATTGGAGGTGGTAGACTGTAAATCTACTTATGAGATGTTTCTCTCTTACCATGTGGTTAGGCCTTATATTCAATTATGATTCTAGACTGCAATTCTAGAGGTGTGAAATTTTACTAAGGCCTAAAAGATTATTCTTTTAATTATAACTTTGAAGGTTATTAGTTTAGTTAACTTAAGTCCTTAGTATAATGAGATTAAGGTTGATGTTGAGATCAATCCTATTGTTGAAAATATTACTGTTATAGGGAGAATAATTCTTGATTTTTGAGACTTTATTTTTATAGATCATGAATTTTCTGTGTATGACATAATTAGGGCTGAGAATCTAATACGTATATAATAATAAAGTGTAATTGTGGTTAATACAACCATAATGGTTATAATAGTTGTTATGTTGTTTTCTATTAATGATTGTATTACAATTCATTTTGGTAGAAATCCAAGGAATGGTGGCAAACCACCTAGGGATAGAAGAGATAAAAATATTATGAATTTAATTTCAGTTTTTATATTTATGGCTAAATAAATTTGGTTTATAAAAAATAAATTTATTTGCTTAAATAATAAGACCATAATTAATCTTAATAGAGAATAAATAATAAAGTATAGTTCTCAGATGTTTTCTCTAACTGTTAGAGATCTCATTATTCACCCTAAATGTCTAATTGAGGAATATGCTAGAAGTTGTCGTAGAGATGTTTGATTTAAACCACCTATTGCCCCAATAATAATTCTTAGAATGATAATTGTTCAAATGAAAGTTCTTAATTGAATACAATAAGATAACACCATTATTGGGGCAATTTTTTGTCATGTTATTAGTGTTAAACAGTTATTTCATCTTGAAGCTCCTATTACTTCTGGAAATCAGAAATGGAAAGGTGCAGCCCCAATCTTTAATAATAATCTAGATATGATTATTATTGATGGAATAAATTCTGTTTCTCATCCTATTGGATATTTTATTTGAATCAGCAAAATTGAAAATAATAGTACTGTCGATGCTATTGCTTGGACAATAAAATATTTGATTGATCATTCATTTATTATTATATTTTTATTTCTTGTTAGGAGCGGAATAAATGAAAGTAAGTTGATCTCAAGCCTTATTCAATCTCCAAATCAGGAGTTTGATGAAATGGACAGGATCGTTCCTATCATTAATGTTGATAGGAAGAGAAGTTTTGTAGAGTTGTTGGTCATTCAAAAGGAGAGGATTGATACCTCTATAAATGGGGTATGAACCCATTAGCTTGTTTAGCTTACCTTTTTACATTAAGGTGTATGATGCACGTTAGTTTTTGATACTAAAGGAGGTAGTTTAATTCTGTCTTATGTAATTTTTAATGAAGGTAATTTTTATTTACTTTATTTACCCTATCAAGGTAACCCTTTAATCAGGCACTTCATTTTTATTTATTTTATTTAATATACAAATTAAAATTTTTTTTTGAAAATTTGTTTATGTATTATTTTGGTTATTTCTAATTAATTTATCTCGGTTCGTATAATTTGAGCATATTTATTATATATTAAATACAATAAATAATTTATATTAATATATTACATTTAATTAAATTTAAATACTTATAATGTTATTTTATTATTATTAAGTGATTATTTTAATACATTTATTTACCTAGGATTATAGCTACTTATGTTTTTAGCTTAAAAGAAATTATTATATTATAAATTATATAATAATATGTAAATTAATATTAAATATTATTATAATTGGATATAATAAATATAATTTATATTATTAAATATAAAATATTATATTAATATAGATAATTATATTAATTATAATAATATAATTAAATATATTTTCTATGATAAAATTATTTAATTAATTAATATTTAAGTTAACTTAATGTAAAGTTAATTTTATATTAATAACATATTACATTAATTTACATAATTGTATAAAATATATTTATTATATTATTTAATCTTTCTTTATTATTAGTGAAAAGAAAGATTAAATAAGAAAGAATATAATACATTTATTGGTATACATGTTCCATATTAATCTTTATTTATATATAATAGAGAAGTTGTTGTGGTCATTCGAGGGTGCGTTTCTTTTTTTTGTCACTATTTGTGTTTTTTTCTTTTTTTTCTTTAAATATTTGAATCTCTTATTTTTTTCTTATTTTAAAAAATTTTTAAATTTCTTATTTTGTTTCCAAAAGTTTTATTCTTGCTTATTTATTCACTTTTTCTTTGTATTATATGTAAGTTTTGTTAAACTAAATGTTCTATTTTGCAGTAATTTGATTTAATTATCAAGTGATTTTGGATTTAGCAATTGATTTAGTATCGGCATAATTCGTGCCAGCAGCCGCTGTTATACTTTTGATACAAGTGAATATTATTGGTTAAAACAGTTGTTTATATTTTTAGGGTTAAAATATGAATTTGTAAGGTGAAATGTTAAAATTTATTTATAGCTCTTTTTATGAATCTGTGAAATTTAAATAATAAACTAGGATTAGATACCCTATTATTTTAAATGTTAATTATATTTACCAGGGTACTATTAGTTAAGGTCTTTAAACCCAAAGAATTTGGCGGTATCTCATTCCATTCAGAGGAACCTACCCCGTGATTGATAATACACGATTTACTCTACTTGATTTATTTGTTTGTATATCTCCGTTATCAGAGAATCTTTTTAGAGTTATAATTCTCAAGATTTATAATTATAAAATATTTCAGGTCAAGGTGCAGTTAAGAGGAGGTGGGTTACAATAGATTTTTGTTTATAATGGGTTTGATGGTGAAATACTGTTAATGAAGGAGGATTTGATAGTAATTTAATTTATTTAATTTAACTGATATTGGCTCTGAGGTGTGTACACATCGCCCGTCGCTCTCATTATTGATTATTCTATTTTATTTTTCTTAATTTAGCTTCAATTTAGATGAGATAAGTCGTAACATAGTAGATGTACTGGAAAGTGTATCTAGTAAGAGTTTCAAGATATAACTTATTAGTAAAGGGTTTCATTTACACTGAAAATTTTTCTGTGCAAATCAGGATATCTTGATTATTTATTTTATTATATTTATTTTTTGTTTATTTAATTATTTAATAAAAATAATTTTGTTGAATTTTGTCTTAGTATATTTTGTAGAATTGATTTTTTAGATTATAGTTTATTGGTAATGTAATTGTTTTATGAAATATTATTTTAAATTTTTAAAAGTAGATTTTATTTATTGTACCTTTTGTATCAGGGTTTATCAAAATTTTAGTATTTATTTTACTTGTCTCGATTTGGGTTGATTTATAAATAATTTATAGTTAATGTATCATAATTATTATTAAATTATTTATAGAAATGAGATGTTAATCGTTTCCCAAGATATCTAGTTTCTTAAGAAAAAATTTAATTTCTTGAAGTTAATTGTTTTTATTTAATTTTTTAAGTATAAATATTAACTTATTTATTCTTTAAGGGATGAGCTTTGAAGTTAATAGCCTATAATTTGTTTTATAAAATATAATAGTAAGCTTTAAACCAGCTATCTTTAAGATTACGTTTTAGTTCATTATTTTTTATTTTGATTTTATAATTATTTTAGGTTTTTTATTAAGATTATTTATTTAATTTTAAAATTTTTGTAATAATGATAGAATTAGTATATTTATTTGTATATAATTTTTACCTTGTTAATTTATTATAAGGAACTAGGCAAAATTGATTTCCTCCTGTTTATCAAAAACATGTCCTCTTGAAAATACTTTGAGGTCTGGCCTGCTCACTGAGCAGATTTTTAAAGAGCCGCGGTATTTTGACCGTGCAAAGGTAGCATAATCATTAGTCTCTTAATTAGTGGCTGGAATGAATGGCTTGACGAGAAATCAACTGTCTCTTAATAAATTTTTGAATTTAACTTTTGAGTCAAAAGGCTTAAACAGTGCAGAAAACAGGGGTTTATTGATAAGGTAGCGTCTCTTGATAGAGTGTCGGCAGTACTGTCCAGGATCTGCCATTCTACCTCGCGACATTGTATGTTCTTGACATCAGGTATTCAAAGCCCAATCAGTTGCTTCATACGTGATGTCCCGTCCTCGCACTCGTTCGAAAGAACAGACCCCACCTATATTGGAAAGTAAGGTCCGATCGGTCGCGAAATGGAAACCACTGTGAAAATCAGAAATGTTTTATTTGCAACAGTTATCTACAACTTCCAGCTACTTATCTGCATTGTCCTCGGTCCAACTTAGACGTTTGTCGTAGCGTTCTACCAACTTTCCAAAACCCTCGTTATACAAGGCAGCCACAAGTGCTTTCTGCCAATTCCCTACGCTGGCCTACAGCTCGTTGTCCGTACCAAAATGTTGTCTTCATATCCAGCGGTTCATGTGAACAGAGATGAAACTTAGAGGGAGCCAATTACAGGCTGTATTGAGTGTAATCGAACACTTCCAAATAAAAACGTTGCAGGAGTATCTTCGTTGCCCTCCAGAATGCGGCTGAGAGTTGTCTTGAAGAAGAAAACGCATGACAGTTATGTGATACAGGCTGCTTAGCTTCAGGCGAAAGTTCACCCTCGTCCTTGGCATCTTCATGTGCTCATTGTGCGTTCAGAAGTTAAAAGAGCGACGTGATGCGATTGACGGGCACTGCTCATCGTATTCATGATGCATGGAACAAGTACTAATCTAATCTAACCTAATCCAACACACCTGAGCAAAGCTTCGTCGTATTTTCACAATAGTTTCCATTTCGCGATCGACTGAACCATACTTTCCGTATACGCCTCGTGATTACAGCGACGACGGTTAAAGGTCCTTTCAGTGCAGATGAAAACCCAGTTAAGAATTTGGGTCTGACAGGAGGCGTGCTAGTGTAGCCCGTGCGGTTGTGGTGCCCTCTGTGTCCGGTTGTAGTAGTGGTCAGCGCATCAGCCAAGGAAGCAGGAGACCCGGGTTAGAATCCCAATTCAGTACAAATTTTCACCTTTCCTCGTTGATATAAATCAATACCCAAAGGCAGACAATGTCTTTAAGGGTTTAGAAAGCATTCTGTAACTGGTGCAAAGCAGCGATCGATATAAAATGTCCACCTGCCGGAGGTTCGAGTCCTCTCCCGGACGTGGGGGTGTTCTTAGCATAGCTTACTTTAAGTTTGTTTAAATAGTGTGCAAGTCTAGGGACCGATGACCTCTGCAGTTTTGTCCCTTAAGAACTAACATACATTTGAACATTTGATATAAAATGCTAAAAATCAAATAAATACCTTATCGATCGCGTTTACGGATTTTTATTAGCAACCGCTTTCGGCCGTTTCCTAAGACCATATTCAGTATCTCCCTCGCCATTAAGGCTGCTGATGGCGCTAGATGTAGCGAAATCCGTAGAAATAAGAATGTCACTGCTCTTAGGAAAGGGACGAAGTCTGTTGCTAACGAATAAAATTCTGGAAACACGAGCGGAACTGTTTTTATTTGATTTTTTAGAAAATGACGTTAATTCGTTAGTGTCAACTGCATGCTTTGGATGTCCCCAGATAGTATGTTCTGGCGAGCCTTCTCTACCACAGCCATATTCCAGCGTTTGTCTTCGAGCAATTCGATGAAAGTTGTGGTGTATGGCCCCGTGAGCCGTCAACAAGTACGTTGACGGAGTCATGTGCGTCATTCCCAGTCTCTCTTTTACATCTGGAGAAAACCTTAGGTGCGCTTAGCCGTTTCGGCATCATCCCATTGCTTCTGCCACATGTGATATTCCTCTTAAAGTCAGCACTTCGTGGTGCTATTCTTTCTTCAGCTAATATGTCAGCGCTCCTTTTGACACGTGGAGATAGACTCGACATATTCCAAGTATTACATCCAACGCCTTATTGACAATGCACGAAAATCTCCGTTCAACGGAAGAAGTATGCCTCGCTGCACGGTGTTTACCTCTCGTGCTAGTGCCACGAGCAGACGTCTGTGCGTCCAAGCACACGCACAGCGTCCCACGATCGCAAGCTAGACGGCGTTATGATAACATCTTGTTGTTATGGTCGGTAGGTGGCTATTCTAACATTTTTCATCACGTTCCCGTCTCCCTTGCTCATTTATTCAATATGTGCACTGTAATTTCGTCGCTCGTCGGAGAAGATGCTTAGGTATCTGGTGACGGACATTATATTTATGGACCTGTTACTTAATTTCGTGATAAGGTCACCTAAGAGGTACCGAGCGTGGTGGCGAAATGTTTAGCACATTGGCGTAGCATCTGGGAAGACGACGACTAAAATGCGGATCCAGGCATCTAGGTGTATGTTTTGAGTGATTGCCCTATATCAATTCAGATAAATGCCGGGATGGTTCCTTTACCAGTGGATTACCGATTTCATTCCCCATGTATGAAATATTTAGAGGTCACTATGGTCCCTCTCTGACGATGTCGGAGGGGCCTTAATCTTCTTTCCTTATTCCCTAAAATATTCCCTTTCAGGAACGTACAGGGTGTTCGGAAATTCTAGAAATTTCAGAGGGGAGTGAGCACATAATATATTTATTAGGAACCCATGTCGAGAAAAGTAGTACCGTTTTTATTCAAATGTTTAATTTTTTCGCGGCTGGTGTGGCCGAGCGGTTGCAGGAGCTTCAGTCTGGAACCGCACGACTGGTTCGAATCCTGCTTCGGGCATGGATGTGTGTGATGTCCTTAGGTTAGTTAGGTTTAAAAAGTTCTAGGGGGCTGATGACCTTAGATGTTAAGTCCCATTGTGCTCAGAGCCATTTGAACCATTTTAATTTATTCATATTAGTCTCGACACAGTACAATTATTAGGAAGCAGTTCCAAAAGAAACACAACGAAACATCTGTTTCACTTAAACATATTATTTGTTTGCATTAACACTTAAAATGATATGTTTAATTATTCCGAAACAAAAACAGGACTGTACTGATGCATTACAACCGCAGCTTAATTGCGACCATGAACGTTTTACAGACATTGTATAAGGTCTAAAACTTTGCTTCCGCCGTTTTGCAATAGACGGCAGTAGTGGAAAGTAATGGTACAAGTCGTTCCTCCTAAGTGTCATACACTAAGCTTAGGCATTTGAGAACATAACGCCATCAATATATGAGTCGATTTTTGATCATATCATAAAGTTATTATCAACCGAATACGTCAACGTATGAGCCCAATTGTCGTCATTTGTGGGAGGTTTTAATTTTCTGCTTTGATATGAAGAAATCTGGGGCTGAGGCTTATAAAAAGCTGGGTAAGACCTGTGATGAGACCCCTGTTAGTGACAGAACATGGCAGAAAATGGTTTCCATGCCTCAAGAATGGTCATTTTGACACTGAAGGCCGGCAAGGTTGTGAAAAAGAGAAAGCTTTCGATGCTACAGCAACCGACTGGAACAATCACATGATATCGTTATAGAAAGCCATTTATGTTTTTGAGCCGAGCACTGAAAGACATTAAACGGCCACACTACAGCGATAGACATAGAAAAAAAAATGATTTTTCAGCATGACAGTACACGACCTCATGTCGAAAATCCCGTCAAAACATACTTGGAAACGTTGAAATGGGTAGTTCTGCCCCACTCGCTGTATTCTCCAGATATTCCTCCCTCTGCCACCTTTCTCGATCTATGACACACGACCTAACTGACTAGCACTTGCGGTCATATGAACAAGTGCAAAATTGAATCGATTCAAGGTTCCCCCTCAAAAGGTGCCAGTTTATACACTGCGGGATTCGTATGCTGCCCTAAAACTAGGAGAAAGCAGTGGCCAACGATGTTTTGAATCGTAAATTTTTTGTTAGTTTTCCACAGTAAAGTCACGAACTTCGAGAAAAAGCGGCAGAAGCAAGGTTGTAGACCTTGTACCTACGAAACATGTTCTGGTACACACTCTCCATTCCACTTTCTGTCTCTTCAGTTTCTAGTGCAGCTGCCGGAGCTGATGCAATCAGATTTTCGTCTCCCTGTAGAGGAGTCTCGTAAATTGAACTGTGCATACGGCATTAAGTGACATCAGGTGACCTTCTGATGCAGGTCACGTCACCCTGTCTACCCTGCTGCTTATCAGAAGAAGCAACTGTGTTAAATCCGTGTTGCAGGATACAGCTATAACAGTACAGTATTATTAGGTGTTTTTGCACTGTGTGCTATAAGCTGTTGCAATAATAACGTATATCAACAGTGCTTCAACTAACCAGTCAGTGCCGTAGGGTCTCAGGTTCTCTAGTTGGTAGGTGATACAGTCTCACTTTCGGGCAGACTTATTTATTCACAGAAGTTTAGAACAGAAGACTAGTGCCCACGAGCGGCAGCTAGGAGGGAGAGCGAGGCATCGTAATCACGGTCTTTGATGCATGATGCGTAGTCGAAGAGACGCGATCAGACGTTATGGCACATTAGTGGTTCATTCGGGTTATTTATTATTTATTTGTTGACATTACTGAGTGACCCACCACTTTGGTAACTTCAGTGAGTCGTTTGTACTACAAACTAAACCATTTCCTGAATTTTAGTACTTTTCTTGTTTTTATATAACTAAATTGTTATTCGAAGAAGAAAAACAGTACTAAAAAATCACAAGATACTGTGGTGTCAACGCCAGACACCACACTTGCTTGGTGGTAGCCTTTTTAAATCGGCCGCGGTCCGCTAATATACGTCGGGCCCACGTGTCGCCACTGTCAGTGATTGCAGACCGAGCGCCACCACACGGCAGGTCTAGAGCGACGTCCTAGCACAAGCCCCAGTTGTACAGCCGACTGTGCTAGCGAAGCTACACTGACAAATACGCTCTCATTTGCCGAGACGATAGTTCGCATAGGCTTCAGCTGCGTCATTTGCTACGACCTAGCAAGGCTCCATTTATCCTTTGCTATGTATCTAATGAAGCATGAACCATCAGAGCGATGTACACCAATTATGGATTAAAGTTAAGTATTCCAGCAACTACGTTCTTTTCTTACTAGGCTCAACTACTTTACTGTTCCAGACCTCACGCCAGTCTGCGTGAACTTAACGCGTGCATTTTGGCCTCCTCTAGCAACACGGTGTTGGCTCTTCTGCCAACACAATAGATACAAAAAGTATAAATGGGAAAAAGTACTATATTCTTGAGAAGAAAATAATACATGAAGGAAAAGATTTAAATAGCAAGAGAGGTCCCTTTACTTAGCTGTTTCCAATTGGGTTGGGGTGGGGGGTGGGGGAAGGAGGGGAGGCTTTAGTAAACTCTTCGAACCTGTCTCAACTGAATTAGCACATTCTATTCTATTTCACTTAATATTAAATGTGTGAATGTTATTATATTAACTCCACCTGATTTTAATATGAGTTTTGACAGATCTATTTGTCACTACAGTTGCTTCCTACACTTAACCGCGCCGTAAACGGCAGAGGAGCCTCGGGAATGACCTGGAGTCTCGTCTCCCGATGGACGCTTCTTATCTACGTTGTGTGCTTGTCTTTGTGTATTTTCGTCTTATTGTGCTGCATACAGGGTGTTACAAAAAGGTACGGTCAAACTTTCCGGAAACGTTCCTCACACACAAAGAAAGAAAATATGTTATGTGGACAAGTGTCCGGAAACGCTTACTTTCTATGTTAGAGCTCATTTTATTACTTCTCTTCAAATCACATTAATCATGGAATGGAAACACACAGCAACAGAACGTACCAGCGTGACTTCAAACACTTTGTTACAGGAAATGTTCAAAATGTCCTCCGTTAGCGAGGATACTTGCATCCACCCTCCGTCGCATGGAATCCCTGATGCGCTGATGCAGCCCTGGAGAATTGCGTATTGTATCACAGCCGTCCACAATACGAGCACGAAGAGTCTCTACATTTGGTACCTGGGTTGCGTAGACAAGAGCTTTCAAATTCCCCCACAAATGAAAGTCAAGAGGGTTGAGGTCAGGAGAGCGTGGAGGCCATGGAATTGGTCTGCCTCTACCAATCCATCGGTCACCGAATCTGTTGTTGAGAAGCATACGAACACTTCGACTGAAATGTGCAGGAGCTCCATCGTGCATGAACCACATGTTGTGTCGTACTTGTAAAGGCACATGTTCTAGCAGCACAGGTAGAGTATCCCGTATGAAATCATGACAACGTGCTCCATTGAGCGTAGGTGGAAGAACATGGGGCCCAATCAAGACATCACTAACAATGCCTGCCCAAATGTTCGCAGAAAATCTGTGTTGATGACGTGATTGCACAACTGCGTGAGGATTCTCGTCAGCCCACACATGTTTATTGTGAAAACTTACAAATACATACTGTACATACTGAAGTGCAGTACATAATGACGAAACTAAAATGAGCTCTAACAGGGAAATTAAGCGTTTCCGGTCACATGTCCACATAACATCTTTTCTTTATTTGTGTGAGAGGAATGTTCCCTGAAAGTTTGGCCGTACCTTTTTGTAACACCCTGTATAAACGTTTATGCACAATTTTATAAAGTTCATATGTTTTACTGTTTTCATCTTACATGATTCACAAATTACACATTTACATGTTTGAAAATAATATATAAATAAAAACTGTATAACTTGTAAAAACAGGAAAATTCGTTGTTTTATTTGTACTACTAACTTACTTATAAATTCCGTGTTCGTATTGATTGTAGTGTTGCTGCAGTCATGTGATCTGTTACCTTACCGTATATGTATCTGGTGTTGTTGGAGTATTCATGTCATCATCAATGTATCTATGTTCATCAGTTTCCATATCAATGTTTCAATCTCAGTTGTCCCATGGGTCACATTGTGGTGTAGAGGTGTTTAGGGTCGTGATCTGGTATAAGGTCGTTGCTGCTGATAAGTCTTGTGTAGTGCTCTTGATATTTCATCAGTGGTTCGGTGAAGCATGCTCCAGTTAGCTGGAGCTTAGATTTCTGACGTCGGCCTCACGTGTGTGAGGGAGCCGCATTTCAGTTTTATGTGTTCGCGAGTTTCATGTTGCCCACGTTCACACATATCACTTTGGCTAAGACCAAAGCGTTGCATGTGTGTAGGGTAAGGGGCATGGCCTGTCACGAAGTGTACCATACCGCGACTTGGGTCAACGTGTCTGAACCTCAACCGTTCCCGAATGTTCGGGAAGAAGGTGAGTGTCGGATTTCCAGCATGTGAACCTGGCCTCAGCGTCTGGTTGGCGGCATTTGCCGTCGGTAGAAGCCCAGTGGATCAGCGAATAGGAGGCCCCAGTTTTACCTTTGTCCTATCAGTGCTGCATGTGGACCCCTAAGTTGTTGTCCAGTACGTTGACAAACAGAGTTAGCTGCTCCTGGAAATGGCAAGTGAGCGAAGAAGGCCTCACTGCGGCAGTCCACCCTACACCAGTAGCCGATTCTATGCCACCTGCTGGCTGAACGGCCAGCAACTGCACACGCCAGGGCATGTTTGTTGATGCGCAGACACCATGGATGTCACACCCTCCACCTGCCGCAAGGCTGGCAAAGCGTTCCAGGTTTTAGTAATACCACTGGTCGTTACCCCAGTGGTCGTGCCAGCGTACTGATATGGTAGTTGTGGCAAAATTCTGTGCACGGCTGATTACGGCAAGCAGAGCAATTATGGCAGCTGGATACTTGACGGGCCGTCCCCACTACAATGCACTAATCTTGTATTATGTGTTTTACCACAGCCACCTTCAGAATTTGAAGGAGAGTATTCCAGTCAACTCTGTCAACAGATTTCTCTAAGTCTACATATGCTATAAACTTAGGCTTGTCTTTCTTTATCTCCTACGAGAAGTCATAGCGTCAGTATTCCCTCGCATGTTTCTACATTTCTCCGGAATCCAAAATGATCTTATCCGATGTCAGCTTCTACCAGTTCCTCCTTTGCTCTGTAAAGTATTCGTCTTAGAATTTTGCAGCCGTGACGAACTGATAGTTCGGTAATTTTCACACCTGTCAGCACCTGCTTTCTTTGGAATTGAGACTACTATATTCTTCTTGAAGTCTGAGGGTATTTCGCCTGTCTCATACATCTTGCTCGCCAGATGGAAGGATGATCCTCACAAGGCTATCAGTAGCTCTAACGGAGTGTCGTTCACTCCCAGGGCCTTGTTTTGACTAGAGTCTTTCAGTGCTTTGGCAAATTCTACAAGCAATATCATATCTCCTATTTCATCTTCCTATACGTTTCCTTCCATTTCCATCAAATTGCCCTCAAGTACATCGCCCTTGACCCTCCATATACTCCTTCCACCTTTGTGCTTTCCTTCTTTGCCTAGACTGGCCTTTCCATCTGAGCCCTTGATATTCATACACGTGGTTCTCTTTTCCCCAATGGTCTTGAACCGTGGCTAGCTGATGTTATGCGTTGGATTAAACCTTGATTGCTATTCAGTGTTTAGTCTCCCACGGTTATCGCGATTATGCTGTTATCCTCTCTCTCCGCGAGTGGCAGCAGCGGTGTGTATCGATATTCGCACCTTGTACTGTCTTTGGCCTGGCGCTTGCAGTTTCCGGCTGTGCTGTGTGCGAACAGTTGGTCGGTTGGCGTGGAGCAGCGACGCGCGTAGTTTGGCCGATGCTGTTGGCGGCGTCCACGCGTGGTAGGAGTGTGTGGTGCTGTTGACAGCTCAATGTATAATAATAGGTTGTGGGCGCCAATACCTTCTACGTTGTTCCATTGAACTCACTGTTGTACGCTGGTCGGATGGAACGGAAGTTATCTTGTCGCTGGGTCCGTTGAGTGTCTGTCGGTTTGGTTGTCGTCGGATCGAGAATGGTTGGACCGACTTCCTGTGTCACTTAAGCGAGCGTTAGTGGTTGAATTCCAGGCCGACCATCGGAAACATCTGAGCGCCGTTGGGTGTACTGCCTTTTCTTATTTGTTCTTGTTGTTTGTATTTGTATGGCTTCTATCCGATTTTTAAATTAAGTTTGTTTTGCCCTTAAGTCGTAAGATTGTTTCGACCTTCAGCATAATTTAAAGAAATGTTTTAAGGTAAGGCCTTGGCCTTTTAAAAATTTATTTTGGTTTGAGACTTAAGAATGGGTCTTCAGCCGATTTTTAAGTTAAAGATGCTTTGCTCTTTAGGTGTCAGATTGTTTGGGCCTTCAGCCTAATTAAAGAACTGTTTTAAGATAAGGCCTTTTGCCTTTTAAAAATTAAATTTTGGTTTGAGTTTTATGAGACAAAACTTCAGCCGATTTTTTTTATTAACGTTGTTTTGTTCTTGAGGTGTGAGATTGTTTGGTCCTTTACCATAATTGAAAGAACTGATTTAAGATAGGGCCTTCTGCCTTTTAAATTTCTGATTTTGGTTTGACTGTTAAGTTATTGGCTTTCAGCCGATTTTAAATTAAAGTGGTTTTGCTCTTAAGGCATGAGATTGTACGGCTGATACAGCCGGTAAATTAATGCTGCGTGTGTTTCTTTCTTTTTTTTTAATTGTCTTGCCCCTTGTAATGTTTGGTCAAATAAATAAAGTCGTATATTCGAGAGTAACTGACAGCCGCTTATTTTGACCCCTTTCCACAATTTAAACTACCTGTCCTGTCCTGCAGGCTTAGCAGGGCGTCTCAGGTCTCTTTAATTTTCCAGTAGGCAGTACTGTCCTATCCCTAGTGATATATCCTTCTAAATTCTTACATTTGTCCTCTAGTCATTCCTACATAGCCATTTTGCACTTCCTGTCAATCTCGTTTTCTTGACGTTTGTATTCCCTTTCGCCTGCTTCATGTATTACATTTTTATATTTTCTGTTTTCATCGATTAAATATCGCTTGTGTTACCCAAGGATTTCTACTAGCCCTTGTCTTTTTACCTACTTGATCCTTTGCTGCCGTCACTATTTCGTCTCTCAAAGCTACCCATTCTTCTTGTACTGTATGCCTTTCCCAGAATTTTGTTAATAGTTCCCTAATGCTCTCCGTGATATCCTCCACAACCTCTGTTTCTTTCAGTTTACCCAGGTCCCATCTCCTTAAATTTTTGCCAATTGCCGATTCCCCAGTTTTAATCTGCAATTCATTTATTAATATGTTTTTTGCAATCAGAGCCACCTCATATTTGCTGCGACATGACGGTATTCTGTGGCGGATGGATAACAGCAATTAATTCTGCTGAGGCTGATATGAGGCCGCTGCTGTTCTTTATTTTCACACGTTTTTAGACAGGGCTTTTGAAGCAGTTGATGTTTTCCAATCGAAGCAGAAGTTCAAAATATTTCGCTTCTGACAACTATTTTTACCTAGAAGAAGAAGTTTTATTTAATATGAAGTAATTAAGGAGCAATGAAGACTTATCAATAACATCGACAATACTCTGAAATTAAAGTTTTGTCGTCCTCTGATGAAACGGATTCTTTGCACTATTATATTAGTGCACAAATTCATACAATTTTTGTTTTGTGTCTTGGTATTCGGACTGTTATAAGTTCATTTATCTACTGTTATATTTTATTTATGGTTCATTGTAGCTATTAGAATTTACATATTGTCTCATTTGGAGACAGTGGGTGGACCTGCAGACGGTAGAAGATGTAGTGCCAAGTGCACTAATCGGAAGATTTCCGACTTATTCCTTTCTTTGAGTTCGCTAGAGAGGTGACAGCAGCAGAGACATCGAGAAATATTTGCGGCATGCATGGGCATAAAGGCTCTGGACAACCACGGCAAGAAAATATTATTGTAGTTGTAAAGAGGATCATATTTACATTGGCGACTCTCCACTTTCAGGAACACCTTCTGATCGTCGCCAGTTTTCTCGAAAACTAGCAAATCCGATGAGCTGTGATCATTCCACCTTTTGCATGAAGTGGGGAAGGTTCAAAAATCGCGTGAATGGGTACTGCGTGCTCTAAGCCAAAATTACAAAAATGAGTCGGTGAACATACACTCCTGGAAATGGAAAAATGAACACATTGACACCGCTGTGTCAGACCCACCATACTTGCTCCGGACACTGCGAGAGGGCTGTACAAGCAATGATCACACGCACGGCACAGGGGACACACCAGGAACCGCGGTGTTGGCCGTCGAATAGCGCTAGCTGCGCAGCATTTGTGCACCGCCGCCGTCAGTGTCAGCCAGTTTGCCGTGGCATACGGAGCTCCATCGCAGTCTTTAACACTGGTAGCATGCCGCGACAGCGTGGACGTGAACCGTATGTGCAGTTGATGGACTTTGAGCGAGGGCGTATAGTGGGCATGCGGGAGGCCGGGTGGACGTACCGCCGAATTGCTCAACACGTGGGGCGTGAGGTCTCCACAGTACATCGATGTTGTCGCCAGTGGTCGGCGGAAGATGCACGTGCCCGTCGACCTGGGACCGGACCGCAACGACGCACGGATGCACGCCAAGACCGTAGGATCCTACGCAGTGCCGTAGGGGACCGCACCGCTACTTCCCAGCAAATTAGGGACACTGTTGCTCCTGGGGTATCGGCGAGGACCATTCGCAACCGCCTCCATGAAGCTGGCCTTCGGTCCCGCACACCGTTAGGCCGTCTTCCGCTCACGCCCCAACATCGTGCAGCCCGCCTCCAGTGGTGTCGCGACAGGCGTGAATGGAGGGACGAATGGAGACGTGTCGTCTTCAGCGATGAGAGTCACTTCTGCCTTGGTGCCAATGATGGTCGTATGCGTGTTTGGCGCCGTGCAGGTGAGCGCCACAATCAGGACTGCATACGACCGAGGCACACAGGGCCAACACCCGGCATCATGGTGTGGGGAGCGATCTCCTACACTGGCCGTACACCACTGGTGATCGTCGAGGGGACACTGAATAGTGCACGGTACATCCAAACCGTCATCGAACCCATCGTTCTACCATTCCTAGACCGGCAAGGGAACTTGCTGTTCCAACAGGACAATGCACGTCCGCATGTATCCCGTGCCACCCAACGTGCTCTAGAAGGTGTAAGTCGACTACCCTGGCCAGCAAGATCTCCGGATCTGTCCCCCATTGAGCATGTTTGGGACTGGATGAAGCGTCGTCTCACGCGGTCTGCACGTCCAGCACGAACGCTGGTCCAACTGAGGCGCCAGGTGGAAATGGCATGGCAAGCCGTTCCACAGGACTACATTCAGCAATTCTACGATCGTCTCCATGGGAGAATAGCAGCCTGCATTGCTGCGAAAGGTGGATATACACTGTACTAGTGCCGACATTGTGCATGCTCTTTTGCCTGTGTCTATGTGCCTGTGGTTCTGTCAGTGTGATCATGTGATGTATCTGACCCCAGGAATGTGTCAATAAAGTTTCCCCTTCCTGGGACAATGAATTCACGGTGTTCTTATTTCAATTTCCCGGAGTGTATATAGATCTCTGCTTACCCGTCGTCTGTTGGCTTATGAACAACACCGCCATTCCTATCCTGTATCGTTAATGGTAACGGGAAAGCGTGTCTTTATGCTAACATAAGGAAAAGAGAGGAATGGTTAAGACCATACAAAGCAGCAACTACCCATACAAAGAACTGCTCTCAACCACAAAGGATAATGTTATGCATCTAGTGGAAAGCGACGGTGTTGCGTACTACGAATTGCTTGCCCAAAGTGTAACCATCGCTGTTGACTTTTATTGCCAAGAACTGACACTTCTTTGGGGCGCAGTCCGAAAACGACCAGGAAGACTGCCCAAAGTAATGCTACTCCACGATAACGTGCGCCCGTATTCTCCTAACTGATAAAGAACGCTATGAGAGAGTTATGTCTGGTAGTCATTCAGCACCCAGCATATTCAGCTGACCTTGTGCCCTCAGATTTTCATCTTTTCCGCTCCCTATCGAACTGTCCTCAAGGAAATTCCGTTCCGTATGCAAATGCGGTCCGCAAATGGCTCGTGATTTCTACAGTCGAGGAATGGAAAAGTTACAGAGCGTTGGCAGACTGTTTTAAACAGTGAAAAAAAATATATTGCTGATGACTAAAGTCTCTGTGATATGTGTATTTTGTGTTTATTAACGCTACGAACTAATGTACCAACCTAATACGTCTCATAAGCATTTTGTTAGACTTTCATTTTGGAATTTTCATACTGACTTTAGTTTTTCTATGTTTCTAGCCCTTTGCACCTCTTTCTATCTCGTTCAGTCAAAACATAAACACAATATACAGGCAACCAGAGGTAGCACTTTGGAACGTGCAACCAAAGTTAATATGAATTGGGTCAAATGGCTCTGAGCACTATGGGACTCAACATCTTAGGTCATAAGTCTCCTAGAACTTTGAACTTCTTAAAGCTAACTAACCTAAGGTCATCACACACACCC
The DNA here is from genome assembly GCF_023864275.1 of Schistocerca cancellata. Classification (NCBI taxonomy): domain Eukaryota; kingdom Metazoa; phylum Arthropoda; class Insecta; order Orthoptera; family Acrididae; genus Schistocerca; species Schistocerca cancellata. The sequence continues at coordinate 58,448,117 of NC_064626.1, read as the reverse complement.
ATGCCCGAGGCAGGATTCGAACCTGCGACCGTAGCAGTCCCGCGGTTCCGGACTGCAGCGCCAGATTAATATGAATTGTTAGTGATGTCGCGATTATGACATAGGACTTGTATGACTCTCTGCGAATGACGTCAGCATCTCTAGAGTAAAGTGAGAAATCACAGGTGAAGGAGAATGTGGTTTTAGGCTATACTGTAGACAGGATATACTTTGACTGATTTTAAGATTCATATGTAATTATCATGTCATATTTAACTTCTGAAATATTTACGTTAGTGAACATAGTGTCTTATGTGAAAGGATTTCATGCTAATATATTTTCTAAAATGCAGTGAAAGTATTGGAAAAATGTACATGGTCTACGTTACCATGGATTCAGCGACTGGCCTAGACTTCCACGACAATTGAAAACTAACCTTCCATTTGTGATCAATATTTCAAAAACACAATGAAATTTTGACCACCCACAAATAAATACATTGACCTAAAGTATTCTTAAGTTCTTCATTAAACCCCGTTAAAAAAAATCTTAGTATGGTGCATAAATCAGAGTGATGCAGCACCAAAATTATAAATATAATGAAAGGTACTAAGACGGAATACTCGACTCATAGCTGTTAATGTTACTGAGTATAATACCTTCAATATGTTTCATCTTAGACCTAAATCCTCGTTTTAAAACATCCAGTGCAGTTAGAATTAAGGTTATTGGCGCTTCGTTTATCCAGCTATTTAGCGGCACACGTGGCCAATCAAACTCAATTCCTAGTTTCCGGAGATATTTGACATTATATTTTGAACCTGAATCGCTGCTTGAACCACAAAAGCTTTCAGTTTGAGCAATCAATGACTGAAGTTTGTTTCTCTTGGTTGTAGGCCATTAAGGTTTACAAATGAACCTTCGCCTACATACTGACGTTTAATGCGTGTATTCAATAGTTCCATACTGTCATTAGCATCAACATTGTTTAATATATTTTGTATCTGTAATCCAGGGTCGCAATGACCAGTCATCAAAGTAACACCAGAAAAGGGAAATCATGCACTTGATCTCAAAAGTCTTAATATAGTGGCAGGTATATAACGTGAATTAACATATATGATACACCGGAAGACAACGATTGCTTTGCAGTTAATTGATATTTGTGGATTTTGTACAACCCGATTTTATGACACTTTTTCTTATACAGTTATAAGTCGCAACAGGTTGGCCAATTGTTGCCGAAAAAAATTAGAACTAAATGGCGTCATTGAGAGTATATTGATGGAAATTTACCGCCAGACATAGTATACTAAACAGGCAACCGAGAGGCAGCTGAGAGTTGAAAACATTTGCTGTCTGACTGGTCAAAGTAATAAAAAGGTGTCAATGTATACGGTAAAGATGTCAATGTTTACGGTAGCACTCGCATCAGAAGTTGTTACGGCCAGGCGACAGATGAGCCTGTGTTGACAAGATGGTGCTTATGTTGAAGGTGTCAACAATCGTTCATATGCCGTTATCCGTATTGATGTCATACTGTTTATAAACAGAACAGTAGTAAACCAAGATGATTTGAAATTTTTACCTTTCATTTACATTGTTTGAAGAGCACCTCATACATAAAGCGGTTTGGACAAAAGTAGGGAAACGCTGAGAACGCTACACAATGCCGTATTTAATATGGTGCAGGGAATCCGTTACGTTGAAAAGAAGCGTACAGTTGCCTCTGAATGGATAAATAAAGATACTTTATGGTTTTCAAGGAACTTTAATTCTTCGAGAGAATGAATTTTAAGTTCAGGTAACAATAATCGAGGTGGAGTACAGATCACGCACCCTTCCGTCCAAAGTAAAACCAAGGCTCAATAATACTGAGATCTGATGATGGTGGCAGCCAGCCGGAGATGCGAAAATTCATCCACATGTTCACAAGAACAGTCCAGGGCGATGGAAACAGGAAGATCAGGATCCACGCCGTCTTGGAACGCAGCATCACCACTGGGAAACAAACACTGTATCATGGGGTGGACCTGATCAGTCACAACATTCACAACATTGGCAGTATTGCGACCTTGCAGAGTAGCCATGAAGTCCATGGAATACCACGATATGGCGATTCAAATTGTCACAGAGCCCCTCTTGGGACAAAAACTCGGACACAGGTTGGAAACAGTGTGAAACGAGATTCATCCGACCAAATTATATTCTTCCATTGTTCCACAGTCCAGGCTTTATGGCTTTGGTACCAGTTTTCTGTCATGGACACTTGCACCGCTGATGAGCTGATTTCAAATTTCATCTCGTCCTGCGATTACCCGCTTATGGGACTGCCTTCGTGATGTTTTTTTTGCTTACAGTGTTCGCAAGTGTGACATTTTCTTCTGCAATGACACTCGCTTCAGTCATCCTCTTATTTTTCGTCACGTTCTTCTTGAATGACGATCTGTCATCATCACTCAACACACACTTTCCTGCGCATTGTCACTCAGCTCGTTTCTCAGATTTCCCTGTATGAAGTATAAATGTTCGATATGATATTTCTGGAAACAACAAAAATTTCGGCTACCTCAGTTGAGGTAGCAACCACTATATCAGCAGCAACAGTTTATTTATGTTGTAACGCACTGCACTCTGATCTAATTCACTTTTCAGAGGACTGTTCCGAAAGTTAGGTCCCAGTCGGTCGCGAAATGGAAACAACTGTGAGAATCAAAAATGTTTTATTTGCTACGGTTAGATACACTTTCCAGCCACTTCTCTACACAGTCGTCTCTCCGACTTTGTGACATTTGTCACAGCGTTGTACCACCTTTCCAGTGCCCTCGTCATAGACGGCAGCCTGCTGTGCTGTCCCTTAATTCTCTACGCTTGTCAACAGCTCGTTGACTGAGCCAAAAAGTTGTCTCCAAAGCCAGCGGTTCATGTGAGCAGAGATGAAACTCAGGGTCATCCAGTTAAGGGCTGTATTGTGGGTGATCATACACTTCCCATCGAAAACGCTGCGGAAGCATCTTCATTGCCCCTGCAGAGTGCGGCCGAGAATTGCCATAAAGAAGGAACCGCATGACAGTTGTGTTATGTGGGCTGCATGACATCAGGTGAAATCTCTCACTTTGCTGTCGTACTTTGTGGGAAACATTGTTCAGATAGGCATCTTATTGTGCTCACTGTATACTCAGAACTGAAAGGAGCGACGCGATGCGACCGACGGACATAATGAAGACCCTGCCCAATAAATTTGTGCAAAGTTTCACCGTATTTGAAACGCGATTTCCATTTCGCACCCGGTCGGACCTTACTTTTCGAATAGCCCTCATATCCACACAGAACATTGTTCTGACCACGACTGACACTCACACCGTGTTGAAGATATTGCACAGGTGCTGTTCGTGGTCAGATACAACAGCGCAACCTGCTGACTTGGATAGCATCTGTATTTGTGTTCGAGCATTTATCTCTAGAGGTGTTTCCTTATTTTTGTCCACCCTCCGTACATATGATGCCGTGGATCTACGCTCTGGCCTACATAAGACTACAGGTTAAGTGTATCTAAGCCATCTGTGGTTTTAGAAACGTTGGGGCTCGTACTAACGCCAATAATAATTGTAAACTATCAGCATCCCAACATTTATGGAAACTTGTTTAACTTGTTTATGAACAACCTACATTTAAAAATCCGAACAGACTAACTGTGAACTATATACGAGGGCAGTTCAATAAGTAATGCAACACATTTTTTTTCTCGGCCAATTTTGTTTGAAAAAACCGGAAATTTCTTGTGGAATGTTTTCAAACATTCCCGCTTCGTCTCGTATAGTTTCATTGACTTCCGACAGGTGGCAGCGCTGTACGGAGCTGTTAAAATGGCGTCTGTAACGGATGTGCGTTGCAAACAACGGGTAGTGATCGAGTTTCTTTTGGCGGAAAACCAGGGCATCTCAGAAATTCATAGGCGCTTGCAGAATGTCTACGGTGATCTGGCAGTGGACAAAAGCACGCTGAGTCGTTGGGCAAAGCGTGTGTCATCATCGCCGCAAGGTCAAGCAAGACTGTCTGACCTCCCGCGTGCGGGCCGGCCGTCCACAGCTGTGACTCCTGCAATGGCGGAGCGTGCGAACACACTCGTTCGAGATGATCGACGGATCACCATCAAACAACTCAGTGTTCAACTTGACGTCTCTGTTGGTAGTGCTGTCACAATTGTTCACCAGTTGGGATATTCAAAGGTTTGTTCCCGCTGGGTCCCTCGTTGTCTAACCGAACACCATAAAGAGCAAAGGAGAACCATCTGTGCGGAATTGCTTGCTCGTCATGTGGGTGAGGGTGACAATTTCTTGTCAAAGATTGTTACAGGCGATGAAACATGGGTTCATCACTTCGAACCTGAAACAAAACGGCTATCAATGGAGTGGCGCCACACCCACTCCCCTACCAAGAAAAAGTTTAAAGCCATACCCTCAGCCGGTAAAGTCATGGTTACAGTCTTCTGGGACGCTGAAGGGGTTATTCTGTTCCATGTCCTTCCCCATGGTCAAACGATCATCTCTGAAGTGTATTGTGCTACTCTTCAGAAATTGAAGAAACGACTTCAGCGTGTTCGTAGGCACAAAAACCTGAACGAACTTCTCCTTCTTCATGACAACACAAGACCTCACACAAGTCTTCGCACCCGAGAGTAGCTCACAAAACTTCAGTGGACTGTTCTTCCTCATGCACCCTACAGCCCCGATCTCGCACCGTCGGATTTCCATATGTTTGGCCCAATGAAGGACGCAATCCGTGGGAGTCACTACGCGGATGATGAAGAAGTTATTGATGCAGTACGACGTTGGCTTCGACATCGACCAGTGGAATGGTACCGTGCAGGCATACAGGCCCTCATTTCAAGGTGGCGTAAGGCCGTAGCATTGAATGGAGATTACGTTGAAAAATAGTGTTGTGTAGCTAAGAGATTGGGGAATAACCTGGTGTATTTCAATGCTGAATAAAACAACCCCTGTTTCAGAAAAAAATGTGTTTCATTACTTATTGAACTGCCCTCGTATATACATCTCGCTTATTTTCTATCACTCCTGTTTATAAAAAATAAAAGTAAAAACATGTTAAAAGTTACACATATGTTTCCAAATGATAATCTTTCTGCCGGAAGGTTATGGCCGAGAAGGGCTCTGATCTACAAAGGCCCTGAACTAACAAAGATCATTATGAAGAATGAGACTACGGCCTCTAAATTTGTCCCACTTATAGACTTTTGTCAAATATCCGACTCTATTATAGCTGCTCACGTGCAGGATCTCGGTATTGAACCAGAGAGAATGCAGCCCTGGAGTAGACTACCAGCGTATGTGAGGTTCATGTTGAAATGCCGGCTCAATCACCTATTTTCAGTGTGAAAAGCACTAGAATTTACGTGTTTCTAAGGCAAGCCTTCATCTTAAGAATAACTGTACGAGAAACCTGTAAGAGCTACCAGTATAAAGGATAAAAAAGATCAATAATAACGAATAAAATGACGCAGGCTGTTTCCCTTGTAGCTGCATCTTAAGACGTGCATGCACATCACCTTCAGCTGATAAAAAAGGCTAGCAGGAGATTATTGACAGTGATGTATATCTGAAGAAGACACAGCTACGAGGGAAGTAGCTACGTCATTTTGTTGTTTTTGTTGCTCTTGTTTGTATTTCACATTGCTCACTCTTACACATTTCTTGTACAGTCATCCTAGAGATGAAGATTTCAAATTCTAAATGTGTATAACCTAGTGCTTTCTACAGTGTAAATACCGGTTGTGTCGACATTTTAACACTGATTTTTATAGCCGACACCTCATAATCCATTACTGATAAAATCGAGGTATGTGAGGTTGTTAGAATCTACTACGATAAGAAGAAAGGTGCTTCGTATCAGTCACAAGTGTGAGAAGTAGCTTCACACGTGAATCTACTGCCTGAATAACAGCGTCAGTTTTCTTTCGCACGTGCTCCTTTTGCACTGATGTAATCTCGGACTGTTATTCTCCCTCGGACCCCTGGCTGCCGCGTTCTGCATATAGCGGGACCACTTTCTTTTACTCGAGTCTGAGGGGAGAAACGCGTTTATCTCGGCAATTTCGACCGCCGTCAGTTCTTTCTGTGTCCTCTGCGGCGTTTCTCCAGGACGTTACGTGAGCAGAGTTGCAGGCTGTTCTTGACGGCCTGAGAAAGAAAAAAGGGGGAGAGGGGCACCGCTGTTGGAGCTCTGCCTTTTGTCTTGATAAAATTAAACAGTCTTCAGCCGTCTCTTGGCCTCATAAGTAACGTCGGTTACACTGTCTGACTCTTGCACGAAGATGTAAATTTTGAAAAATGTTCTCATTCACAGTAAATACGAGCTACAACTTTGTTTTATGTGCTACTGCTTCCAATTTTGGTAGGGCTCTTAATTAAGGAAATCACTGCTTCCAAGGCGGGAACAATATGACAAAAATAATCGTAACTTGAAATCCTTTACTCGTTATAGCGTGACATAAAAGTTCGTGGCACTTACGACTCAGGTAGAAATCCCATGAAAATATCCAACTTTTTGTATAAACGTCGAGCCGTGAATTAAAAAAAGACGTTGATGAAATACATTGTCAAGTCACATTTATGTGACTACTTGTCAAAAGCCTGACTATACACCTTTTGCAGCCGGATCGGTGAGAGACGTGCAGGAAGAGAGTAAATGAGGTTCTGAAAGGAGCCGAGTGGGATGCGGAGCCCTGCAACTCAGGTGCCGAAGCCACCTGCACTAGGTTTCCTGGTTGAGGATCCGTAGAGCGAAGAGTCCTGTCTAGGTGGTTCTAATCAGGGGAGTTTGGTGGCGACGGAAATACGGTAAACTCATGTTGGCGCTGTTTGTACCATGCACGTAAGTAGGGGCATAAGGTGGGTTTGGGCCCACTTTAGATATCAAATTAATAATCTAATTAATTAAACTGATCAATTAAATCACAAAACCCATCCCCCACCCCTCCACGAAATCTACAGCCCCCGTCCTCCTCAGAAATTCCCAACCATCCCCACCCATCCGCCCCTTCCTCCACCACTCCCCTCCCAACAACGCACCACAATCTGGAAATTGGCGGGAAAAGCTAAGTCTGTATTGAACTGTTGATGTACAGGGATATGATGACACGAAATTCAAATTAATATCAATTTCCTTGCAGAGGAAATAATAATATATCGTTTATTCACAAAATTCAATTTGTATATTCTTTATTTAATCAGGAAACGACTCAGTCTGTGTCGTTTTCTTGTCACATATGGAGAAGGAAAGGGTGGCACCCCTGTCACCTGTTGACTGATGTAGGGTTCTGCTGTGGAATGACATAAGATACTGTCTTCATTTGTGGATTGTCTACAGCGCCTCCCCTCGCCCATTATTAAAGAAATGTGTTCAATTAATGAGATGTTGTGTTGGACAGAGAAGAGTTTAATAACTGTATTACCTCTATGCACACAGCTGAGGACTGCATCCTTCGCCACCCACATGAGGAATGGCAGTAAGTGATGATGGACGAACATAGGGGGCACACTTTTCAGGAAATAATGTTGATGCAAAAGGATGGACTGAGAATGCACTTCGCAACTCATAGTGACTATTGCGAAGTGTTGCTGAAGTTGCCCATATTTTTTTTTAATGGCCAGTCAGTCCACAGTGCAGCAGACAACTTCGTCCTGTTCCATTACCCCAGACTGAATGAACCAGAGGTATTCGCCTTTCTGTATAGGGCTCGACTGAGAAAGCTTGAAACAGATTTTGTTTGCCAGGAACTAATAGGAATGCGGCATTCCTCCTCCCCCACCTGAAAGTGCGTGTGAGCCATTATGAATGCCACAACAATACATTTGGTCACATTATCGAGACATCAGGCGATATAAGATGGATGTGGTCTCAGTCACAATCATTCACTGGAAGAATCATGAAGCGCCAATAGCAACTGAGATCGTGATATGCCTCTGCTTCACAGAAGTGTGAGAAGAAAGTACTCGTGGTTTATGTTCATATCTTTGCTCAACGAAATGTCTTTGTCTGTGGATGCTTGTTGTCTTTTTCTTCTTGTTCTGCGTCCAGCAGCTTCCGACATGCCTGGGCCATCAGCAACCTCTAGCTTGTCAGGACCTGCAGGGCCAGCAGCTGCCACTGCCGGCTCGTCAGGGCCTGCAGCGTCTTCTGGCCTTTCGGGACTGGTGGAGGCAGCATCGCCGTGTCATCCTCTTACGCACCTGGCCAGCATGTTGGAGCAGGGCAACGAACTGGTATTACCCACCCGACTCGTCGTTTTCCATTGTGAAGGCACCCAGCCTATCTCTGACTCTCAGAAGAACTGTGCGGGGGCCCTGCACACACAGTGCAGGTCAGTATTGGTCTCCAACATACGCACCATCCCAGAACATGCCAATGTTACTGCAAGGACAGAGTGTTGAAGTAGTGGATGAGAAACTGCCGCTTCCTGCTGGAGCTGTACTGCTTTTCAATTAAACTCATAATTTAACAGGTAGCAGTCAACAGCGCTTAAACATTGGTATAGAAGCATCAGCGGACAGTAACCGCCGTGTTGTTTAGTGATTGAAAATGCATCGAGAAGCGTTAAAGTCCAGTTAACGGCCTTGGAATGGGATCAACCGTGTCGTGCAGAACCCTACATCAGTCAACAGGTGACCTCCGAGTACTGTGTATTTCGTTAACCTCCAGACACTTACTACGCTGTCTTGACCCCTTCTTTAACATAATTGTACAAAGGCGCAAGACTAAAGGTGAGATGTGAAAGTCAATCCATTTGTCTGCTATACTCCACAGTTAAAAGTTGTTTGGCATACACATGGCGGCATCCCTTCTGTTGGAAAACTGAACAGATGCCTGCCTTCTTTTCAAACTGTGTATAAAGACATTGTGAACTGTCATCGTATGCACAGCATACATGCAGACGATTTAGAACACTGCATCAATACGATGTCAAAAAAAGTGAAAGAACACTCATCAGTTTGTAAGAAATACACGCCGAATTCTCTGTATAAAAGAAACTTCATGTGCTAAATATTGTGCAGATTTGACGATAAAGAAATGACTAATTGATATTTTTTATGTATGGCTGTTAAGCAAAATAATTATTTTACTGCAAACAGCATTTTATTTTGTTCATGTCTCTCATAATAATTTTGCTGCAGCCAGTATTTTCACTGCAATACCTACAATACAACAGCAGCACCAAGTTGTCTGAATTACCTCATCACCACAGTCAGCAACTTCAGCCATTGATAAGCGGAATGGTAGACCAACTTTCAAGTTTGAATATGTAACCTATTCCCTTATGAACTCTGTGAGCTTAGCAGCTTGGTAGTGTGAGTGAGACATAATTCACAAAAAGGTTTTGTTATGAGTGACTGGTCATGTGATGGCATGAAGAAGACCAGAAAGGGAGGAAGAATAGGGTACCCCTCGCTTTTTCAGCCCAAGTACCAGCAGTTGCAAAAGATACCCCAAGGTGTCGATGGTGTAACATGTACAACATTCAGTCAAAGCAGTGAAACCCATCGCCAGAAAAAGTAAGGCCAAACTCCTTGTATATTTTTCATGATATCGCTGTTGATAACCAGGATTAAAGTCTGTGACATTTCTGTTTTGCTCCACATATGGGTGTTGAGGTATTTCATTTGAGTCCGACATATTCCAGAATCCCAAACCAGTTGGTGAGGGATAATGAAAGTCTCATTACAGCCTTCAAACAAGACAATCTGAAACTTCGTGGCAGATTACAACTGTGTGCCCGACCGAGACTCGAACTCGGGACGTTTGCCTTTCGCGGGAAAGTGCCCTACCATCTGAGCTACCGAAGCGCGACTCACGCCCGGTCCTCAGAGCTTTACTTCTGCCAGTATCTCGTCTCCTACCTTTCAAACTCTGCTGCAGAGTGGAAATCTCATTCTGAAGACAATCTGAATTTAAAGTTCAAATGGCTCTGAGCACTATGCGACTTAACTTCTGAGGTCGCCAGTCTCCTAGAACTTAGAACTACTTAAACCTAACTAACCTAACGACACCACACACATCCATGCTCGAAGCAGGATTCGAACCTGCGAACGTATCGGTCGCGCGGGTCCAGACTGTAGCACCTAGAACCGCTCGGCCACTCCGGCCGGCCTGAATTTGTAGCATATTTATCAAGTCAAGTAGGAACTCACCTCATTCAAAGAAATTGAGAAGATACATCGAGATTAGAGGAATCACACACATTATGGGTTTTCTCGTTATTGGTAAAACAAGAAGACAGAATGGTGCCGGATGTAGAAGGAGTTTTCAGCAGTATCTGTGCACATATATAGCTATTAAAGAGATGAGTACATTAGTATATATCGGGCGATGGACAATTTCGCATGCATTCCAGTCACTCCACCAGACACTATACGTATGCATAGATACAAATAATGTCTACACATAGATGAAAAATTTCATTCTGTCAAACGTATGCTTAAGGATTAAAGTTAATTATCCAGAAATGCATATTCACACCTCTCTGAGACAAATTAGATGCTAGAGTTATCCCACATGAAAAGAGCGTAAACGACTTAACTGTAAAGGTTGACAGAACTGGACAGAATGTAAATAAGGAGGACACTGTGAAGGAGTCCATTTAGTATATAACTAGATGTCGACTAAGCATAAGGTCATCACGGCATGGAAGGCTGTTCAAGAGAAGTTACGACTGCTAAGGTTAGAACACTTGGAAGATCGAGAGCGGACACTGAGAGAAAACTTTGAACCAGTTATTGAATCTTTCGATTAACTCCCAGTTTCATTAACCTTCACAGCGATACTAGGATAGAAAAATCATTCGGTATCAGTGGCCTATCAATTTAAAAGAAAACAGCAGTATACTTAGATGATAGGGAATTTCAAAGAACAACTAGTGTAGTGAAACCGTTTCCTAAATGTCAAAAAATCTTCACAAAAAGATCCTGAGAGGTGTGTTGAAATACTGCATTTGACCGCTGTACGTAGGAAAGATCGAAATCGGCACAGTGCGAAATACGGAACCATTATAAAACCTATATTAGATGCTCAATACAGCATTGATTATGGTATTAACAGTCACCATAAAGAAGTGGGCAGTCGTTTCCTACAGAATATATGCTGTGATGAACCCAAGGGGCTAGCAGATAGACAATGACAGCTCTTGCTTTAGCCTCCAACATTAACGGACAGGGAGAAGAAGAAGAAGAAGAAGAAGAAGAAGAAAAAGAAGGACCGAAGTCTACTGCAGTTTTTCGAATAATTTTCATGATAGATAACTGCATGAGGAACATATGCATTGTCTAGGCTATAAATATACAACATGCACAGCAAGAGCCCTGTCATATACTCAAGTACGGTCAACTTATGGAACTTCACCAGGGAGCCAAGTATTTTTTTCCGATGCAACACTGACAGTTTACTGTATCCCTCGTAGCCTCACATTGAAGATATAACACAGAAATTGTGCCGCTCTTAAATACTAGAAACTAGATAACACTTCATTGTCTGCAGAAGACTCCCTTCACAGGACAATGTTCTGCATCCTGTCTGTATGGAGATTTTCTGTGTAGTGGCAAACCATGTTAGATATCAGGAAGGAACGTCATTCCTTTAGACCGTGGCGAGGTGGTACGGCAGACTACAAACAGCGAATCAACTTGGTTTCCTCTAGCCACAGCACTGAAGATATGTTGTGTGAAAAAGATGAATTGATTCTTGAGAAAGCTTGGTAAGGAATGGCCCTTCTGTCTGAGGTGACTTACATTTAAAACAATATTTCGCGCTACCACTACTGACTCAACTGGCAGTTTGGCTAACATAATTGTAGCTTGATGGCTGGAGTCAAACTTTGATAAAGAGATTAAAGTCTCTCCATCCGAACTGGCTTCTAAAGGTCCAGCGGTACCACCAGCCAGCTTTGTCATCCTCCGTCGACAGGCATCACTGGATGCGAATGTGGAGGGGCGTGTGGTCAGCGCATGGCTCTCCGGGCCATTGTCAGTTTTCACGGCGGGAGCCGCTACTTCTCAGTCAAGTAGCTCTTCAGTTGTCTTCATTAGGGCTGAGTGCACACCGCTTGCCAACAGCTCTCAGCAGAAACGAGTGGTCGCCCATTAAAATGCTAGCCGAGCTCTACGGCCCCTAACACCGGTGAGCTGACGAGAACCGGTGTTACCATTGCGCACAGGCCGTTGGCCACAATGAGATTAAAAATGTAATTACCGTCCCTCGACGAATGCCATATCTTTCTGTTCGAATTTACTAATTATTACCACACAAAACATAGGTGACATTCAATGAATGCAAATTACTTACACTCCTGGAAATGGAAAAAAGAACACATTGACACCGGTGTGTCAGACCCACCATACTTGCTCCGGACACTGCGAGAGGGCTGTACAAGCAATGATCACACGCACGGCACAGGGGACACACCAGGAACCGCGGTGTTGGCCGTCGAATGGCGCTAGCTCCGCAGCATTTGTGCACCGCCGCCGTCAGTGTCAGCGAGTTTGCCGTGGCATACGGAGCTCCATCGCAGTCTTTAACACTGGTAGCATGCCGCGACAGCGTGGACGTGAACCGTATGTGCAGTTGACGGACTTTGAGCGAGGGCGTATAGTGGGCATGCGGGAGGCCGGGTGGACGTACCGCCGAATTGCTCAACACGTGGGGCGTGAGGTCTCCACAGTACATCGATGTTGTCGCCAGTGGTCGGCGGAAGGTGCACGTGCCCGTCGACCTGGGACCGGACCGCAGCGACGCACGGATGCACGCCAAGACCGTAGGATCCTACGCAGTGCCGTAGGGGACCGCACCGCCACTTCCCAGCAAATTAGGGACACTGTTGCTCCTGGGGTATCGGCGAGGACCATTCGCAACCGTCTCCGTGAAGCTGGGCTACGGTCCCGCACACCGTTAGGCCGTCTTCCGCTCACGCCCCAACATCGTGCAGCCCGCCTCCAGTGGTGTCGCGACAGGCGTGAATGGAGGGACGAATGGAGACGTGTCGTCTTCAGCGATGAGAGTCGCTTCTGCCTTGGTGCCAATGATGGTCGTATGCGTGTTTGGCGCCGTGCAGGTGAGCGCCACAATCAGGACTGCATACGACCAAGGCACACAGGGCCAACACCCGGCATCATGGTGTGGGGAGCGATCTCCTACACTGACCGTACACCACTGGTGATCGTCGAGGGGACACTGAATAGTGCACGGTACATCCAAACCGTCATCGAACCCATCGTTCTACCATTCCTAGACCGGCAAGGGAACTTGCTGTTCCAACAGGACAATGCACGTCCGCATGTATCCCGTGCCACCCAACGTGCTCTAGAAGGTGTAAGTCAACTACCCTGGCCAGCAAGATCTCCGGATCTGTCCCCCATTGAGCATGTTTGGGACTGGATGAAGCGTCGTCTCACGCGGTCTGCACGTCCAGCACGAACGCTGGTCCAACTGAGGCGCCAGGTGGAAATGGCATGGCAAGCCGTTCCACAGGACTACATCCAGCATCTCTACGATCGTCTCCATGGGAGAATAGCAGCCTGCATTGCTGCGAAAGGTGGATATACACTGTACTAGTGCCGACATTGTGCATGCTCTGTTGCCTGTGTCTATGTGCCTGTGGTTCTGTCAGTGTGATCATGTGATGTATCTGACCCCAGGAATGTGTCAATAAAGTTTCCCCTTCCTGGGACAATGAATTCACGGTGTTCTTATTTCAATTTCCAGGAGTGTATTTTCATCCACAATCTAAAAATACGAAAATAAGTTCAAAATCATGTCATTCACTTGTATTGTGTGTACATTGGTTGTTCGGGGGAAAGATTACAGCGCAGGACAACGATGACCGGTTACTGTGCCGTATTCAAAGATTTGGAGATCAGTATGGCAATAGAACTTTATATCTCTCATAACATCTGGAGCAACGAAACTATCATGTCCGACAATGATTGACGTTCCCTCATACGGCGACAGGTGGGAGTATGTAATGCAGTCAGGAACATTGTTGGCCTAATAGGTGTGAGGAGGCGTAATGTTCCATGGGTATACTGAGCAGCAAGTCTTTTCAAAGGTGCGCTCATCAGTCAGCATTGTTGTGGCACTGCACTCCCTCCCCATGTGCGTCTTTCAGAGCTGCATAATGCCTGACTTCCTTTATATGGATGACTATGAGCGACGGTATCGAAATGAGCAGGCGGCAGAAGCCTTGGAATGAGAGGATTTTCGACGGATGAACTGGCTTGCCCGTTCCTCCACCTTAAATACCATCGAGCACGTCTGCGATGCATTGAGGAGGCATGTTGCTGCACATCCACATCCACCAGCGACCATTTGGCAGGTGTCAACTGCGCTTGTGCAGGAATCGAACGCTCAGCCACAAGAACTCCTCGACCATCTTTGCGTCCAGCGTGGAAGCACGTTGCGGAACATGTGTTGGCGCCCGTGGCGATTACACCCACTATGAAGGACCATGTCCGGCCTTTTGCAATGTCAACAGGACCGTCATAAATTATGGTGACGTAAGAGTAAATGTTGTCTCTGAACAAAAGTGCCTTTTCTGTTCGTCTCATTTCTTTCAGTTAACGTCTGCAGTACGCTGCTGCAGTTATATGACTGGTCGAAGTTTCAACGAGCTATATTATTCGGGAGTGGTGCATCAGGCTAAAGTTACTTTCACCCTTAAGTTTTGCAGACTACTGTTGTAGTAAAGCGAATAATGTGAACAGAGACGAATGACTGAAATCTTTTTTGTAGTAACAGAGAGTTTGTTATGCTAAATAGTACCACCATTCCCTACCGGTGATTTTAGGTTACGTTGAACAGAGAAACTTCAATCTGAAGTAAACTCTCATTTGTAGATCGAGTGTCTGCGATTGATGTTATACAGAGAAAAGGAGACAAAACATAAAGGATGTATAATAAATCGTATTGCCCATTGTGTACGTACAAGCAAAATAACGAAAATCTTGATATTGCATTAAATACAACTACTATGCTGCTAAAGTCTGGAATATGACTTCCTTGGAAGTGTGATAACGAGATACTAAATAAATCTGCCTGCAAGAAAATCTTGGAGTCCTTGAAAAAGAAAATACATTCCGCAGACCTTCGTTTCCACACGTTAAATTGGACGTAGTGAAAGACGTAGAAAGGCTAAGATATCTACCCGAGACGTTTCTCCCCCTATTGGAATGCGCAGTTGTAAGGTACAGTGCTTGTTGAAAGGGGCATGGAAAAAATTCATTCGATTACAACTTCAAATAAAAAATGACAGCGAAAAAACAAAGAACCGTGAAATGAAGCTATTGCTTGGGTTAAAGTAATCAAAAACATACACTCCTGGAAATGGAAAAAAGAACACATTGACACCGGTGTGTCAGACCCACCATACTTGCTCCGGACACTGCGAGAGGGCTGTACAAGCAATGATCGCACGCACGGCACAGCGGACACACCAGGAACCGCGGTGTTGGCCGTCGAATGGCGCTAGCTGCGCAGCATTTGTGCACCGCCGCCGTCAGTGTCAGCCAGTTTGCCGTGGCATACGGAGCTCCATCGCAGTCTTTAACACTGGTAGCATGCCGCGACAGCGTGGACGTGAACCGTATGTGCAGTTGACGGACTTTGAGCGAGGGCGTATAGTGGGCATGCGGGAGGCCGGGTGGACGTACCGCCGAATTGCTCCACACGTGGGGCGTGAGGTCTCCACAGTACATCGATGTTGTCGCCAGTGGTCGGCGGAAGGTGCACGTGCCCGTCGACCTGGGACCGGACCGCAGCGATGCACGGATGCACGCCAAGACCGTCGGATCCTACGCAGTGCCGTAGGGGACCGCACCGCCACTTCCCAGCAAATTAGGGACACTGTTGCTCCTGGGGTATCGGCGAGGACTATTCGCAACCGTCTCCATGAAGCTGGGCTACGGTCCCGCACACCGTTAGGCCGTCTTCCGCTCACGCTCCAACATCGTGCAGCCCGCCTCCAGTGGTGTCGCGACAGGCGTGAATGGAGGGACGAATGGAGACGTGTCGTCTTCAGCGATGAGAGTCGCTTCTGCCTTGGTGCCAATGATGGTCGTATGCGTGTTTGGCGCCGTGCAGGTGAGCGCCACAATCAGGACTGCATACGACCGAGACACACAGGGCCAACACCCGGCATCATGGTGTGGGGAGCGATCTCCTACACTGGCCGTACACCACTGGTGATCGTCGAGGGGACACTGAATAGTGCACGGTACATCCAAACCGTCATCGAACCCATCGTTCTACCATTCCTAGACCGGCAAGGGAACTTGCTGTTCCAACAGGACAAGCACGTCCGCATGTATCCCGTGCCACCCAACGTGCTCTAGAAGGTGTAAGTCAACTACCCTGGCCAGCAAGATCTCCGGATCTGTCCCCAATTGAGCATGTTTGGGACTGGATGAAGCGTCGTCTCACGCGGTCTGCACGTCCAGCACGAACGATGGTCCAACTGAGGCGCCAGGTGGAAATGGCATGGCAAGCCGTTCCACAGGACTACATCCAGCATCTCTACGATCGTCTCCATGGGCGAATAGCAGCCTGCATTGCTGCGAAAGGTGGATATACACTGTACTAGTACCGACATTGTGCATGCTCTGTTGCCTGTGTCTATGTGCCTGTGGTTCTGTCAGTGTGATCATGTGATGTATCTGACACCAGGAATGTGTCAATAAAGTTTCCCCTTCCTGGGACAATGAATTCACGGTGTTCTTATTTCAATTTCCAGGAGTGTATTTCTCTATTGCATGTGATAATGTTATAAAATCAGCTTACTAAATGATACACGTTTCTGAAGGAATCATTCTAAAATCAGGATGACCGTTACTTTACAGAACTTTTGGGAACGTTTTCACATATCATTCGTGATGCCTTTGTTTTTCGTTTCATTACGGATACGTCACCAACCCTATGTATTACAGCTAAGACAATAAACTTTTTACTGTATGGTTCTCTTTCCTGTTACTGGATACTATTGCGTCAATTCCTCAGTATTTCCTAAAACCACCAGCTCAATATTTTCTGTTTGTTCCTGTTGGTTAATGCTTGAAAGCAACAAGCGGAATGTTTACGTGAACTCTGTGTGCTGTTTGTGTGAATGTAGCGACAGCGGAAATTGATCTGTATACATATCCGGACAAAATATCGGCTGGAACGGTTATTGTGACCCCTGAATTAAAAACTGAGAGTGGCTGACACTAAGCGATAACAGATGTATTTAATTATAAAGAGGCTTTATTTGCGGAACGCGTGTTCAGATCAAAAATGAAATTCGTTTAAATATCCGATACAGGTACCAAAGCTCTTGTCACAAAAACAGAACTCAAATCGCCAGTAACTGACAATGGCTTCATCTCTTGGGCAGCAACAGCTAATTTGAATCGAATCCAGAATAGATAATCTCATGAAAATATTACGGTTCAGAAAGTAAAGATTGAGCTCATTTGCTAGAATGTGTAAGGCGATAAAGAAGAGTGCCATTTCCAAAAGCTGCACAACTTCAAGCAACGTTATGGGCTGTTCAGAGACAAACATCCACTGTTTCATAAGAGAAACACATCTATTAGCAAAGTTATCGATACGCTTCGGAATTATACACTACTGGCCATTAAAATTGCTACACCACGAAGATGACGTGCTACAGACGCGAAATTTAAGCGACAGGAGAAAGATGCTGTGATATGCAAATGATTAGCTTTTCGGCGCATTCACACAAGGTTAGTGCCGGTGGTGACACCTACAGATTGCTGATATGAGCAACGTTTCCAACCGATTTCTCATACACTAACAGCAGTTGACCGGCGTTTCCTGATGAAACGTTGTTGTGATGCCTCGTGTAAGGAGGAGAAATGCGTACCATCACATTTCCGACTTGGATAAAGGTCGGATTGTAGCCTATCGCGATTGCGGTTTATTGTATCGCGACATTGCTGCTCGCGTTGGTCGAGATCCAATGACTGTTAGCAGAATATGGAGTCGGTGGGTTCAGGAGGGTAATACGGAACGCCGTGCTGGATCCCAACGGCCTCGTATCAAGGTGACAGGTACCTTATCTGGATGGCTGTAATGGATCGTGCAGCCACGTCTCAATCCCTGAGTCCACAGATGGGTACGTTTGAAAGGCAACAACCATCTGCACGAACAGTTCGACGACCTTTGAAGCAGCACGGACTATCAGCCAGGAGACCATGGCTGCGGTTGCTCTTGATGCTGCATCACAGACAGGAGTTCCTGCGATGGAGTACTCAACGGCGAACCTGGGTGGACGAATGGCAAACGTAATTTTTTTCGGATGAATCCAGGTTCTGTTTACAGCATCATGATGGTCGCATCCATGTTTGGCGACATGGCGGTGAACGCACGGTGGAAGCATGTATTCGTCGTCGAAATACTGGCGTATCACCCGCCGTGATGGGTTGGGGTGCCATTGGTTACACGTCTCGGTCATCTCTTGTTCGCAATGGCGGCACTTTGAACAGTGGACGTTACTTTTCAGATGTGTAACGACCCGTGACACTACCCTTCATTCGATCCCTTCAAAACCCTACATTTCAGCAGGATAATGCACGACCGCATGTTGCAGGTCCTGTACTGGCCTTTCTGGATACAGAAATTGTTCGACCGCTGCCCTGTCCTGCTCGTTCTCCACATCTCTCACCAACTGAAAACGTCTGGTCAATGGTGGCCGAGCAACTGGCTCGTCACAATATTCCAGTCACTACTCTTGATGAACTGTCGTATTGTGTTGAAGCTGCATCGGCAGCTGTACCTGTACACGCCATCCAAGCTCTGTTTGACTCAATGCCAAGGCGTATCAAGGCCGTTATTACGGCCAGAGGTGGTTTTACTGGTACTGATTTCTCAGGATCTATGCATCCAAATTGCATCAAAATGTAATCACATGTCGGTTCTAGTATAATATATTCGTCCAATGAATAACCGCTTATCATCTGCATTTCTTCTTGGTGTAGCAATTTTAATGGCCAGTAGTGTAATAATATAATGAGGTACACTGATGCACCAAAGAAACTGCCAAAGCCACGCTGATTGAAATACAGAGATGTGCAAACAGGCAGAACACGGCGCTGCGGACTGCAACGCCCATATAAAACAACAGGTCTCTGGCGCAATTGTTAGATCGGTTACTGCTGTTACAATGGCCGGTTATCAATAATTAAATGAGTCTTAACGTGGTGTTATAGTCGACGCGAGCGATGGCACACAGCAGCTCCGAGGTAGCGACGAAATGGGGATTTTCCCGTACGACCATTCAGAAGTGTACCGTCAATATCAGGAATGCAGTAAACACTCAAATCTCCGACATCTTTGCGGCCGGAAAAGGATCCTGTAACAACGGAACCAAAAGCGGCTGAGTCCAACACCTCCGCAAATTGCTGCAGATTTCAGGGCTGAGTCATCAACAAGTGTCAGCGTCCAAACCAGTCAACAAAACATCATCGATATTGTCTTTCGGAGCAGAAAGCCCAATCGTGTATCCTTGATGACTGCACGACACAAAGTTTTATGCCTCGCCTGGACCCGTCAACACCGACATTGGACTGTTAATGACCGGCAACATGGAGCCTGATCGGAGGAGTGTCGTTTCAAACTGTATCGAGCAGATGGATGCGTACGGGTATGCAGACAACCTCATGAACTCATGGGCCCTGCATGTTAGCAGGGGACTGTTCAAGCTGGTGGAGGCTCTGTAATAATGTGGGAGGTGTGCAGTTGGAGTGATATGGGATCCCTGATGCGCCTAGGTAGCACTCTGAAAGGTTACACGTACGTAAGCATCCTGTTTGACCGCCTACATCCATTCGTGTCCATTGTTCATTCCGACGGACTTGGGCAATTCCAGCAGGACAGTGCGACACCCCACACGTTCAGAAATTCTGCAGAGCAGCTCCAGGAACACGCTTCCGCTACCCATACCACGTCGTGTTGCGCCACTTCTCCGTGCTCGCGGGGACCCTACACGATATTAGGCGGGTGTAAGAGTTTCTTCGGATCTTCATTGTATAAGCAATACTAATCACGAATTTCATGATTACCACTTCGGTGTGAATTCCTTGACTGTGTGTCCCTTGATTGGGTTATGCTAGTGTTTGGAGCTTCTGTAGCTAATAGAAAGTATCCGGGAATCTGTAAGTGAACTTTAACGTGGAATGTGTCCACACATTGCCCTTACAGTGACTTCAGCTCTTTTAGGGATACTTTCAATGAGGTGTCTAAATGTCTGTGGAGGAATGGCACCAGAGAGCTGAGAAGATAGTGATGGGGCCGTTGGGGTCTGGAGCTAAGTTACAAGTTGCGAGTGGATTTTGAAATGTGGGATCTATTTGAGATTTATTGCTGTCCCGGAATGACTGTCGACACCTAACACACTTACAAAACACTACTGGAATCTGTGTGCAGTGGACTGTCCAATAGCTTACTAACGTTTTCTGACCCCAGTAGTGAAACTGTAAGTAGGCTGTTTATGTTTTCTTATCGGCAAAGTTACGTAGCGCTCGGTATGAAAATCACCGGCTGTGCTGTGTGCAGTCTGTAGCTAGTTTGCATTGTTGTCTGCCATTGTAGTGTTGGGCAGCGGCAGCTGTATGTGAACAGCGCGTAGCGTTGCGTACTTGGAGGTGAGCCGCCAGCAGTGGTGGATGTGGGGAGAGAGATGGCGGAGTTTTGAAATTTGTTATACTGGATATTATGAACTGCTATGTATATTATGCTTTTTCAACACTATTAAGATCCAGTAAACAATAACTTTAAAAAAAACGAAGGAGCACAAAAACACATTTCCCTTCACAGGAATTGCATACAGAATTTTCTTTTCAAGTAATTGGTAATTTCTTTTGTAGAATAAATTGTGATGCATCACTCTAGTGTTAAGATGTGACATAGGTATTACACATGGCCATTTTTACTGTAATATTTTTTCTGCTTGAGCTTTCTCATGTTTAGATAAAAGTTATTAAGCTAGTTTTACTACTGATTTATTTTTCTTGTTTGCTGCTCATTGCCTTATATTAGTTGTAATATTGTTGCTTACTTTGCCAAATTGAATTTTTTTGTCATTGCTGTTCGTGTTAATTGTTTTGTGCTGCTGCATTGCCTCGTCCATTAGCTTACCATCTGAGCTCAGTAGATTTAAGTTAGCTTAAGAGGGGGTAGCCTATAAGAGAATGAGTTGCGATGAATTTGAAGAAATGCACTGAGAGACTATACGAGAAAAATTCAGAAAGCAGGTATAGGTAGGATTTTCTTGGAAATAAATAATGCGGTAAGAAATTGTGAAATAAATACAGAAAGCATGCTTGGATAGGATTTTTTTGGTGGAAGCAAAGGTTGAAATAAGACGAAAGATCTACGGAATGAAGTTTTGGGTTAGAGTGCAGTACCAAATGTTACACTGAAAACAAACCCTGTCCTTTGCTTTTGTGTTATCCCACTATGTGTTTGTGTACCCTTGTGTATTTGTTTTCTTCCTGTCTCTGTGTAGTTTCATAGAATTTTTTCTTCTTCTAATACTAAGCTACATTCACTATGATGAGGAATACTGTTCTTATCGGCAACGTTACGTAGCGCTCGGTATGAAAATCACTGGCTGTGCTGTGTGCAGTCTGTAGCTAGTTTGAATTGTTGTCTGCCATTGTAGTGATGGGCAGCGGCAGCTGGATGTGAACAGCGCGTAGCGTTGCGCAGTTGGAGGTCAGCCGCCAGCAGTGGTGGATGTGGGGAGAGAGATGGCGGAGTTTTGAAATTTGTTATACTGGATATTATGAACTGCTATGTATATTATGGTTTTTCAACACTATTAAGGTAAATACATTGTTTGTTCTCTATTAAAATCTTTCATTTGCTAACTATGCCTATCAGTAGTTAGTGCCTTCCGTAGTTAGAATCTTTTATTTAGCAGGTAGTATTGGCGCTCGCTGTATTGCAGTAGTTCGAGTAACAAAGATTTTTGGTGAGGTAAGTGATTTATGAAAGGTACAGGTTAATGTTAATCAGGGCCATTCTTTTGTAGGGATGTTTGAAAATCAGATTGCGTTGCGCTAAAAATATTGTGTGTCAGTTTAAGCACAGTCGTATATAATAGTTCTAAGGGGACGTTTCAAAACCTAAGTTGGGAACTTTCCCACTAAAAGAAATCACAATTAGTAAATGAATCAGGTATATTCTGCGTGATGTGAGACAAGCTATTCGTTGAAATGACTCATATATTACAACAGAATAATGTGTGGAATAGGATGTTGAAAGTAAATAGTGAAGAGAATATATCCTACAAAATATGAGTGGATCTCAGTAACTTCACCTGTAATGCTCGGTTAGGAAGGATGCCTGGGACGGGATACTCTATGTGATGCATCCGTCCTTGTGTAACAAGGATCACTATATGACTGACTCTGTCTGACATGACAGTGATTGTGAACCACAAAATTCAAAAGTCAGACAGCTTGCAATAGTTAGTAACTGCTGCCTGATGTTGAAAGGACAAGCTTCTAAGGGTGTAAAGAAACTCAGAAAATTCCGTGTGTGCCACAGCTGCTCACCGTACACAACTGCCAGTGGTGCGCGAATTCGGTGCTCGACGCTGCGAAGAATCCGCAAGAACGCGACCTAAACTCCTACGCTCAGACGAGAACGTCAGAATTCGCCTCGATCGGCATCTGCGGCCGATGAGTACACGGCGCCGTCTCGAAATAAATTCCTCTCCTCTGAGCCCCTGGAGCAGTCGCCGATGCAGACACCATGCCGTCTCTCATCGAAAACCCGTCGCTCGGCTCTGTAAACAAGCCCCTACGGTGTTCCGGAACGAACTCTCCTCTCCGCTATTCCACAAAGAACTCCTCCCCATCTCCCTCTAAAGTCCTCACATCCAAAAAATATAACTCCACATGGAGCGCCTCTGAGACTCATCCTCACAATTGCATATGGCAAGAACCACTCTACGCCAGTGAAGTAATAGCTGCGCTGTGTTCCTTGAGAAGAAGGGCACTAGGTTTCGCTAACCCCCCCCCCCCCCCCACACACACACACACCACCCAATATAAAAGCTTGTTACCCAAACTTATTGACGCTACCGCTGTGTTTCTGACGTTACTCTCTGATTTTCAATCATGGAGCTCATTTTTTTTATTTTAGCACACACGGGAAATCACTTGGTACGGGAGCAAAATTTTTCAAAAACTACTCCGACTGCGCTGATGTCAAACTGTCTGACATCCGGCAGTGTGGGAATATATCAGATTCAGAGAATAACAGTTTATTATGTTAGCGGACCCCTTCCTTCTCTCAAAGGAAGAGATCCGTGGCCAGCTAGCCCGCTTGTGCCTACAGATTCCGAAAGAATTACGCTTGCAGCCGAGGACAATTGCCGGCCGCGGTGGTCTAGCGGTTCTAGCGCTGCAGTCCGGAACCGCGGGACTGCTACGGTCGCAGGTTCGAATCCTGCCTCGGGCATGGGTGTGTGTGATGACCTTAGGTTAGTTAGGTTTAAGTAGTTCTAAGTTCTAGGGGACTTATGACCTAAGATGTTGAGTCCCATAGTGCTCAGAGCCATTTGAACCATTTTTTCGAGAACAATTTTCAGGGCGCCAGTCCGTCGTGACAGGGGATCTAAGTACTCCCCATCGAGTCTACCCGGCCCAGCGCAAACGTCTTGAATGTGAAAGCAGCTACGAGTCCCCGCATGTGTTGCACCATTCTACCAGCGGCCAGGCTCTAGCACCTTCCCGGAATTCGACTCATTGACGTTGTCCCCGGGTATGACTCCGAGTAGCGTGTTTCTCCGCATAACGGTATGGCAGACAGAACACAAAATCTTAGTCAACGGAATGTAAGACCCGTCACGACTAATTAGTTAGTGCAACTAGATATCGAGTCATACACTAGGCAGTCAGCGCCATCCTGCACTATTGGGCAACAGAATGTCCGCGATGGCTGCGACTAGTGCAACATCAGCGACCATGGCGGGTTAATGCATGGTGCGGCATTATGGGAGGAAGGATAATTGGCCCCCAGTTTATCGATGGCAATCTAAATGGTGCAATGCTTGTTGATTTCCTACGTAATGTTCTACCAATGTTACTACAAAATGTTTCACTGCATGACAGAATGGTGATGTCCTTCCAACATGTTGGATGTCCAGCACATGGCTCGCGTGCGGCTGAAGCGGCATTGAAAAGCATATTTCATTACAGGTAGATTGCTCGTCGAAGCACCATGACATGGCCCGCACGTTCACCGGATCTGACGTCCCCGGATTTCTTTCTGGGGGGAAAATTGAAGGATATTTGCTATCGTGATCCCCCGACAACGCCTGACAACATGCGTCAGCGCATTGTCAATGCATGTGCCAACATTACGGAAGGCGAACTACACGCTGTTGAGAGGAAAGTCGTTACACGTATTGCCAAATGCATTGAGGTTAACGGACATCATTATGAGCATTTATTGCATTAATGTGGTATTTACAGGTAATCACGGTGTAACAACATGCGTTCTCAGAAATGATAAGTTCACAAAGGTAGAGGTATCACACTGGAGCAACCGAAATACGTACGTTCTGTATTTTAATTTAAAAAACTTACCTGTTACCAACTGTTCGTCTAAATTTGTGAGCCATATGTTTGTGACTATTACAACTCCATCTATCACAAAGGGAAAAAAGTAGTCCAACTAAACCATTCATATTTCTTTACGTACTACATGAATATGTAACGGCCTTGCCGCAGTGGATACACCGGTTCACGTGAGATCACAGAAGTTAAGTGCTGTTGGCCTTGGCCGGCAGTTTGATGGGTGACAATCCAGCCGTCATGTGCTGTTGAAATTTTTCGGGGTGCATTCAGCTTCGTGATGCCAATCGAAGAGCTACTCGACAGAGTAGTAGCGGTTTTCATAACGACCGGGAGAGCGTTGTGCTGACCCGACGCCCCTCCTATCCGCATCCTCCCCTGAGGATGACACGGCTGTCGGATGGTCCCGGTAGGCCACTCGTGGCCTGAAGACGGAGTACTACACGAATATGTAATAGAAAATGGGGGTTCCAATTTTAAAAAACGCAGTTGACATCCCGTTTGACCTATGGCAGCACCTTCTTGCTGGCTAACCATAGCGCCATCTGGTTTCCCCCTTCAAGCTAGACAAGTTTCGTTCTTTGTAGTTTTTTCGTTTGACGCTTATTTCGTGAGATATTTGGCCCTGTCACGATCAATGGACCACCCTGTATACATCATATACATCCCTGCCGTCCTTTACAATAAATCTAACGGATACCATCACAAGTCAACACAGCACTGGTAAATACGGCCATCGCCTACCACACTTCAACTAAGAATTTATCAAACTTAGCACAGGCAAATATTATGCCACGACGAGAGTAAAGATTGATTAACAGTGACGTAACTTGCTCTCTCTCTCTCTAACGTGCACATCGATAACATACAAAAACCAAAATGAAGTGACGAGAATGATCTGAGCTTACACGAATGTTTGCCAGCAACCATTCTTCCTGCGAACCATTTGCAGCTGGAGCAGGACGAGATGGAAGAGACGTAAGTACACTACGTACTCTGGATCACACACAGAAGGAGGAGGAGGAGATTAGTGTTTAACGTCCCGTCGACAACGAGGTCATTAGAGACGGAGCGCAAGCTCGGGTGAGGGAAGGATCGGGAAGGAAATCGGCCGTGCCCTTTCAAAGGAACCATCCCGGCATTTGCCTGAAGCGATTTAGGGAAATCACGGAAAACCTAAATCAGGATGGCCGGAGACGGGATTGAACCGTCGTCCTCCCGAATGCGAGTCCAGTGTGCTAACCACTGCGCCACCTCGCTCGGACACACAGAATGTGGCTGGAGATGTATAGATGTAGTTTAATGCCAGCAATATGCGCTATTATGTAAACGAAACAGAATGTCATGTTTTCAGAGGCGTGAAGTCATTATATACAATGTACATGTGTTGTAAAGATGTAGTTTAGTTCAAGTGATATGCGCTAACATGTATAAGAGGCAGAATGTCATGTTTTCAGAGGCCTGAAAGTATTATTTAAAGTACACGGCCGATGAAATAAAACTATCCCGGAAGATATTTCATGCACCTTAAGGTAAGCAACCCGATTTGCATCATAAGCAGCCGACATAGATGAAGAAAGTATATTGACGTAAAGAGGTAATTGCCACAACCACAAACCAGCAAAACGAACGCCGAGTACCACGTATTTTATGGAGACCAGGATCGACGTTAATTCTATCGATAAAACAGTTAAGAGCGATGGTTATGCCTGAAAGTAACGACAGCTGAAATCACTCTCGTCGAACAAACCCAGAATCGTCTTAAAAAGCTGTTTAGTCGCTTTGTGTTTCAAGTCGAAGGACGTGTCCTGAAAGCAAGGTAACAATTGTAATCGACAGTCAATTTTCATAGATTTCAGTGGCGATTCACAAAGTGCTGATTCATATGATAAAATTAAAGCAAAGGTATCAACTATAAGTGAAAAAGACGAATCATAGAAGAAAGTCATGGCGAATGTGAGGGAAAAATTAGGCAGAAATGCAAGAAGTATGCAAAAATTCACCCATCGATCCTCTGTTCCACAAAACCTCATTTGAATTCAACACCTAGGTACCTCACATTAAAACATTACCGACCTCTACTAAATAAGCAATACCCCGACAACTTTACTGCTGTGGAAGAATACTTATTTGACCTCGGTCGTGCGTAATGGATAGGTAACGGACTGTTTTTGTTGCTCTTAAGATCTCAATTTGAAGGAAGCAATAGCAGAAGAAACGTGAATCGAACCATGGCTCTACAAGTAATCAAGTAAATTGTAACTACGTAAAAGGAATCGGTGTACAGCCTGATTACGCTAAGTTGTAATAGTACTTTACATGGTAATGAAATTCTGTTTTGCTGATAAGATACAAGACAGTAGCGCAATGTAGCAAGTGATTTGACATCAGCTACACAGGAGGAGTAGTAATACGTTTAGACGACAAGTGGCTCACAATAACACTATCTGCGCGTTAGAATAGGACACCAGTGACCGTACTGCTTCTCAGTAACTCTTACTATCTGTACATTACAGTAGGAATCTAATAATCACTATAGGTGAACAATTATTGATGGTGGAGCACTACTAAACTTGATAAGTGATGCTTTCGTTAGTTTAATGATAGGAAATTACTACTTTTGAAATAATTATGAAGTAATTGTACCTTTTGTATTTATTATTATTTGTATTCCCAAGAAATATTCCCTTCCCAACATTATTTCGCTCACATGGTAGATACGATACCTTAATCTACCATACATTGAATATTTGTAGCTATTTGCGTACCATAGTACACTCAAATTATAAGAATGAATTTCGTTCTTCTTGAGTAGTGGTACTGTAATATGAAATTCAAATCTGAATCAACTACTTCTACTACGGGAATGCAGAAACAGTCCATCATTAGCCTCGGATCTAGGCTGAACATAATATAAGAAAAAGCGTTAACAATATAGCTTATTAAATAATAAGTCCGCCGCTCGTGGTCTCGCGGTAGCGTTCTCGCTTCCCGAGCACGGGGTCCCGGGTTCGATTCCCGGCGGGGTCAGGGATTTTCACCTGCCTCGAGATGACTGGGTGTTTGTGTTGTCCTCATCATTTCATCATCATCCAGGAAAGTGGCAAATTTGGACTGAGCAAAGATTGGGTAATTGTACGGGCGCTGATAACCGCGCAGTTGAGCGCCCCACAAACCAAACATCATCATCATCATCATTAAATAATAAACACTGCTATCACGAAAACAGGAATCTTTAAACTGAATAATTTAAATCTTCTCTAAGTAATTGTATTTTCATGAACTTTTGCTATCGTTTTATGAAAATTACGTGAAGTATTTCAAAACTTGTGCTCACTATATAATTATGTACTTTATAGCTCCATTAAATGTATTAACTTTTATTAATGAAGATAACTGCTTTTCAGTTCAGTAAAATAGGATACTCGGAATTGTCATGGCTCTTAGGATATGATCCTGTCTAGGTAAATGACGAAGGATAAAAAACGGTGGCTTAACTCAAAGTTTACAGAATGGTGAGAAAAGGAACCACATAACTGATCCATGCAGTTATACATTACTCTACTGATAATTTGAGATGAATGTGGTGGCAGTGTCGATTTCCTGTGCAATCCAAAGGAAGACAGCAAAAGTATCCATGGCTTTTGCTGCGTAACACGCTCTGAAAATGCTCTTCTTAGCGTCGTACAGAGCTAACCAAAGGATTCGATGAATAATAAGCCGAATTACGTTCAGATCCGGGGCTATACTACATAATCTTGCTGTTCTTCTTGGTTCGTTCCGTTCATAAGATGAGAAAACTTTCCCTGAGAGCCACCGACTCCCTGGCCACAAAGGAGCTCTGCAGTTGACTGGTAGATACACCTTTTCTATTGCCGCCAAATCAGTTTTGTTGTAAAGGGGCTTCCCTACATGTTTAAGTGATTACAAACATACATGCCCAATGCATTAACCAGTTTTACAAATAAAGTTTTAACATTTCCAATCTTTTACAGCGCATTACTTTTGAAATTACATCCACAGATTAACTACAATTACATATATTGTCATAGATAATGTACAAAACATTTACATGTATGTTACATAGAATTGCATAGTTATTAAGAAGCCACGTTAAGCAAAAACAGACAAAGGAGCTAGCCTAGGGAATTCTAGGTGATATGGATGATAGTGTTACAACCTCTCTGGTAGCCAACGTCTTCACAGCTGCGCATCTTGGAGGCACCTCTCTGCTCTTGTGGACAACAAGTGGAAATAGATCATCCTTGCTTGGTGGCACACACTATGTGGATGTACTACAATCGGCTTGGAAGAGCTTGTGAAGCTTGGCCATCCGTTGTCAACGCATGTTAACAACAGAGGAGCATGGACATTTCCACACAGAGTAGGTATTCACAATTGTCGTAGATATTCGCGTCTGCGACCGACATATCATAGACAGAGGACTCCACGAAAGTGTTCTCTATCATTTTACAATGGCGTTGGTCTATAAGTAACTATGCATGTTCTGTCTACAATGTATGTATGTGTATGTATGTATGTATGTGTATGTGTGTGTGTGTGTGTGTGTGTGTGTGTGTGTGTGTGTGTGTGTAAGCGTGCGTGTCTGTCTGTCTGCCTGCCTGTGTGTGCAAGCAAACAAATATACTGACATAAATTTTCTACCAGTACCATACGTAAATATGAGCTGGCTGTATGGAGCAAGCTAAAGCCTAATAAATTGATTTAAAAAAAACTGTAAATGAGAAAGAGGAACTCCACCGTTAAATGCAGGAAGCAGAGCGATTTACAAGATCGGAGGGGAAACTGGTGACGTCTGTCTGCCAAAGTGAGAATAGAAGAAATGGACGTCAATTTCGAAAATACGTAATTGGGATTTAGTAGTAAGGTGAGTGTTTGACAAACTTAGGAAGACCTACGATCAAACAATTTAGAGGTGATAGAGAATACTACTTCAGGACTACTAAAATCACTAGGACAGATGGAAACCGAACGTATAATCAAGACAATACAGTCAGACATGTGATAAGAATATTACACTGAACAGAGAGGAAGAAAATTGGAGTTCTGTTCAATGAAAATCAGTTTTGATCTAACAAATGCAAATCTACCAGAGAGGCAATCTGAATGTGCTTCATAATAGTGGAAAGGTTTAGCGAAAGAAAAAAACAATAAACATTCATTAAGTTTGTCGACCCAGACGAAGCTTTTGTTAAAATAACGCAAAACTGTTGACATTTTCAGTACAAACTATAGAAGGTACATGGAACCATGAGGGAACACTAAGAGCGGGACAGCAATCGAGCGGAGCTTCGACTAAAACCTGTGTACGGCAGGTATGCAGATTCTCTCCCCTACTGTTCAACCAGTAAACTAAAGGCACAGGTTCAGGAAATCGACTAAAATTTAGGCTCGGATCAAATCAGTGATGGGATTCGCTGAAAACACTGCTGTCTTCAGTGAATGTGTGGAAGAATTACAAGACATAATGAATGCAGTGAACAGTGTAGGTTCAGATCGCAGAAGATGCATAGAGAACTAGTGAGAACCAAATAAGAAACTTGATTAGCGATAATCTCAAACTGGGTACCATGAGGCAAGGATGTGGAGCAGTTCTGCTACCTTGGAAGCAAAATAATACATTCGAGACGCAACAAGGAGGACATAAAAAGCTGCCCAGTGCAGCGGATCAAGCTATGAATGGTCAAAAGATGTATAGTGCTTTAACATGGCCGCTAGTCTCGTTTCATTAGTATGATATATTTGTTTCGCACACGCTTTTACTGGCATGTGGCATCTCCGCTATGTATATGATAGACTGCTTTCTGTTATGCTCTTTAAGATTCTGTTCCAGTATGTGCAGATGAGGGATACGGACTTTGACAGCCTCGTATGCAGTTTATTCTGGTGAAATCTAGCTATGTACTGTGTGTTAAATGTGTTGCAGCAGGTAATTTCGCTATTTTCCGTAACTAATTTCTTTATTCCAGTGGATTTGCATGAGCATGTTTACGTGCCGTAGTTCGTAACAAGTGGAAAAATTTCTGTATCGTTCAATGTCTTAAGAATTCTATGAGTGGTTTTGCATAGGGCAGCCAGGTGGATAAGAGTATCATCTTTTATTTTTCCACCAGCTTGTATCTTGTCAGACTAGCTTCTTCCAAATGGAAAAGAGAGTAAACTCTCCGTTACATAAGATATATTGTTTGGATAATTTGCCATTTCTTATCAGGATGTGCTGCGAAGTTTTATTGTCAGCTGTGATTAGAAACCACTTGTATTCAGGTTTAGTTTCACTTTGAATACCACCACAAGTGTTTGTCTAGGAGTAAAAAAACATATCCGAGAGATAGATTTTCTTATTGTTCACTTTTTGTAAGTTCTCTGTGAGTCACTGAATCTTTTATAGCGTGAATTTTCTTGCTCATCGGACTTACGTATAATTAACGATTCCCTTTGGTGGTTAATGTACTATTTGTTGGGTAAACAATGTGAAAATGTTCATTTCGGACGCAAGGGCGACTTTTGTGGAATCATGGTAGCATATCCCCGCTACCCATTACTAGAGACCATTTGAAGTATAATTGAAGCTCTGCTTATTATAATAACATTCCTTTAGTTAGTGAAATCCTCCACATATCACAATCTCCAGCAACTGCAAATTGATGATCTCTTTCCAGCAATTTGCACTGAGCTAAGTTCAGCAAGTTGTGACTACTTATGGTGGAAATTCTGTGTGTGAGTCAGTTGTGGAACTCAGGTGAGGTCCATGGAACTCGTTAAAAGTGTATGTGTGCTTCAACATTTCTTTGAGCTTGTAGAAGACACAACGCAGACATTATTATCCCCCCTCATGTGAGTAATACACATTTCGTTATTTATCACGCCCAGATTTTCTGAGGATTTGTAGAGATCGATTGTGGTATAAATTCCTGTAGTCAGATGCATGCAAGTATTGATCTAATACAGGAAGCACATATATGTGCCTTCCACGGGTAGGCCCACAAGGGAAACATATTTACACTACAATGTAATTAAGCGTTATACATTTCCATAGCTTAACATTTTAACTTGTTTATTTTGTTTGGCTGCATTTCTCAGTTCCTGGCAGAATTAGCTCATCTGCTAAATATCTCCAGCTACATTCATTTGGCAACAACTGCCAGGATCTTTAAAAAAATAACTTTCACGCTTTTCCAGATACATTTCACCAGTATCTAATATCGACATTAGTTTCAAGAAGAAAATTCAGATAACTCACTCTTGGAGCACAGCGCTGTGTTTTGGTGACTCATGGATTGTAGAAATATTGGAAAAGTGGAGAAGTGCGGGGTCTAATACGTGGCGTTATCGAAGGATGTTGAAGACTAGGTAGAATGAGAAGATAATAAATGAGGAGTTTCTTGTTGAGGAGGGGTACACGAGAAAAATGTTGACAAGAATAATGGATGGACTAATATGACATGTGTTAACTCATCAAGGAATAACTTTCGTGGTACTTGAGGAAGCAGTATAGAGTAAACTTGGTAGGCAGTTACACTGATGGGAATACTTCCAACAAATAATTTCGGACGTTTAGTGCAAGAGCTATTCTGAAGAGGTTGACACATCAGAGCAATTTGTGGCAGTCAGAATAGAACCAACGAGAAAACTGTTGACTCGAGAAGAAGTGCAGTTTAACGATTGAGCTTTCAATATTAGGGAAATAAGGCTAGCTCGCAATATCGGTAGGAACTTTAATTTAATCTTCTTTGGCTTCATGATAGACTGTCCTTCTTTTAACTCAGATTCCCTCACATTGTCCTTGATCCTAACAAAACAGAAATGAGAGAATTTTTCATTTTGTCAGTTCTCGTTATAATCCGATGCAGAGTGGAAGATAATTCTAGCATACGTCGAAACTTTTCAGGAATCAAGAACGGTAAAACAACTTCCCTTCAGGGAACCACCGAGAACAATTCCACACAACCTGTAGGCCTAGTTCCACTGTCATATCTATACATCGAAGTGTCGTCCTTTCTGTACCTCCCATTATTAACTATGACATAACTTACGTGGCCAATTACAGTTCATTACTGTATATTTTTTTACCTCATTATACACGGTTTTCAGTATCCCATTCATAGAAAAGTAATTAAAGTGACTGCAGATATGTGTCTCTTCTGTGTATGTAGAGCAGCTCCATGTAAGCATGACGTTGTCGGTACTGATCTGTTACTGAGAGAATGTATTAAATCTCTGTTCAGACATTCCATGAAACGCAAGAAACTTTTCTCGCTTTTTTAAATGTTACATGTGGAATTTTCCGTCTAATGATGTCGCACTGACAGTGTTATGTGTACGGTACTCCAGTTCTTTGTTCTACGTCTGCATAAAGCGTGTCACACGTAAGTGGTTTCTGTTAATAGTTTGGAAATCTATATGGCAGCTGACTGTATACTCATGATTCCGACTACGTATTTCGGTCAAGCTGAAATCGCAAGCTGTATGGTCCCCAACCATGACTTGATTTTTTCTTTAATTTCAAGGAAAACGCTGAACCACTGTTACATATTTTTGATAGCAACGTTAAAAAGTGACTTATTTTTACGTAGTAGAATATATATAGGTTTTGATACGGCATATATATGTCTGAAAATGTTGTAGTCTGTGTCCACATCCACATTTATTAGAGCATCGTGAAAATATTTGAAGTAAATTAGTAAAAACTTTTCGATAGTTTTGATAACAACGTTTCATCTATGTATATATTACATATATATACCTATATACCATATATACTTCAAAAACGTGGGGCCTGTGTCTGTACGAACTTATATTACAGTACCACGTAACAATTTGAAGTAATTCGGTCCGTTTCTCTTTTATACAGTGTATACATATTCGAATGCCATATATACTTTTTTTAAAAGTAGCGCATTTCAGTTTGAATATTTATAAGGGCTTCACATAAGGGCATATATATATATATATATATATATATATATATATATATATATATGTGTGTGTGTGTGTGTGTGTGTGTGTGTGTGTATGTGTGTGTGTGAAGCCCTTATAAATATTCAAACTGACAAACGCTACTTTTAAAAATAGTATATATGGCATACGAATTTGTATATACTGTATAAAAGAGAAACGAAGTTAGCAAGATTTTGAAAAAGTTCCTGTCCGAATTACTTCAAATTGTTACATGGTACTGTGATATACGTGTGTGTGTTGTTTGCGTGTGTCAGCATATGTATATATCCGAAGTTTTACTAGAGTTGAGTGCAAAAATTTGAAGTAAGTCGGTTAAGCACTTTCCTAAATTTTTAGTAACAGTGGAGGTTTCATTTAAGTGTTTATGGTTGGCTTTGCAACAGTATTTAGCTATGTATACCGCTTATCTTGAGTCTCATTCAATTGTATATAATGTGGAAATACTTTTCAGCAGCTTTTCCAGGCTTATAATTGTGTCATTGCGAAATTAGAGGTTTTTCGCCGTTTGGTTTTTAATTTACTTTATTTCTGCTCTTCCTGTTTCATTCTGATGAAACGCTATGCTTGCACTACGCCTATAGAAATTACGTGTAGCACTGGCAATTAAAACATCGCTGTTTCTAACAGTATTTTATTCTCGGATAATAACATTTTAAATCCTCATGTTTTATCGTAAAATTGAGAGTGGATTGCAATGAACAAGGTGCTGTGTCTGTAATTCTACTTCTACTCCAAGTGAACGGAAATGACAGAATCTTCTCGTCGATCACTTTCAGTTTAAATGTGACGAAAGGCAAAATTAGCTGCTTGTAGGCAATAGATTTAACAATCATATATCTCTTTCACAGTGAACCCTGTTTTAAGTCTTCCAGAATTTTTGTCCTGATTTTATACGCTGATTCCGCATCCGTCATAAACTCTTCCGAAAACATTTTTAGTTTCGTCTGCTAAAGTCCTCAAACACATCAATAGAACTCATGAATCGCTCACTGCCGTTTCGTATAAGCTTCAGGCTTTATATTGCTCGTTTCTTTGTTTTACGTGACCACTGTACATGGTGACGTGGACTGCAGTTCAGGGCGGCTGCATCTTAACGCAGACGTCACAGTGCGGGTCGGAGCCGGGCCTCGTTTAACAGCGCTATTAACGCTGCCTACCAGCGCGGTAAATGGGGGAGCGGCCGCCGGTGCATTATGGCCTCTTCTGGTTAATTAAGATTTAAGTAATTGCTTCGGCAGTTAATCATCACTTACAAGGGCACCCAGCGCAGATGTACCTTCCTTAGCTAAAGGCTTCGGCGTGCTACGCCAGGAGCTGCCGAGTCCCAACCGTTTCTCACCTCTACAGCTGCATCTACAACTGGCTGTAGACTTTGCAAAACTCTGTGAAGTGCGTGGTAGGGATTAGGTTGCACCAGCGTCCTATGTGCGGTCTCCTTTACAGGTGAACCACACTTTCCTAAAATTTTCTCAATTAACCCAAAGTCGACCTTTTGCCTTGCTGACTACACTTCTCACGTCTACGTTCAATTTCATATCGCTCTGCAACATTACGCACAAATATATAAAAAACTTGACTGTGTCAAGCAGGAACTGTATACGACCATTGTAGGTTTGATCTTCCTAAATATCCTCATTAACGTACATTTCTCCACATTAAGGGTAGCTGCCATTCACCACATCAACTGAAAGTTTTGTCTAAGTCGTTCTGTATCTTCTTACAGTCATTAAATTTCGACACGAAACCATACGCCAAGGCATCATCAGCAAACAACCGCAGATTAAGCCCACCCTGTCAATCAAATCATTTCCGTATATAGAGAACAACAGTGACCCTATCGCACTTTTCTAGAGCACTCCTGACGATATCCTAGCATCTGATGAACACTTATCGTAGAGGACAACATACTTAATTCTATTATTGTTTATTATAGTCGAACTGAGCATATGTTCAAGAATTCTGCAGCAAACAGAAGTTAGGGATATTGGTCTGCTATTTCGCGGATGCGTTGTTTTACCTTACTTATATACTGGAGTCACCTGCGATTTTTCCAGTCGCCTGGGAGTTGGTGCTAGGCGAGAGATTCACGATGAGTTCTAGCTAAAGTACACATTGTAGAAGCGAGCGGGGATTCCATCCGGACCTATATGTATGATTTATAGGTGATTTTATACACTCATCTGGGTGAATGGTGGCAAAAACTATTACCAAATCTACACTGTAGCGCTAAAGTAACAATATACTTCAATTCACATCCACTGACTATTCGAAACAACCGTAAGTTACATTTACTATATAAACCATGGGCGTTTACACCAATAAAACCAAATTATACTACCACCAAAAGCAAATTATTTTCTTGGCTTGCATAAGGCACGAAACAGATAACTGTCTTCATCATAATTACTTTTATTAAACACATTTTCATTATTTTAGCAATATGGTAATTTGGGTGAATAATTATTTTAAAAAAACCACGCAGTGCCTTCAGTTCTACAATATATTGATTGCCCTTGTTCGTATTAGTCAGAGGACTTAAACAGTGTGTATCATATAGGAAGTTCTGAGTTATTCAGTGTATATTTTCCCGAAATTAGCAGTGAGAACTTTTGCACCTCATATATCAATATAATACTTACGGCCTAAGACGCTAAACTCTAATCGCCAGCAACTCTGATGCTTAGGTCACGGACGTTTTACGAGATTACTTTCCTGTTTTGTTCGAAGTCTTCCGCAATATTACCTTCTGAATACCCTGAAAAAATCGTCTGTAATATTTACTTCTGAAGACGTTAATAGATAGAGCGATACTGTAACAAACAGCTCCAATCTGATTCTTTGTTTCTGTTTAACTGTCACACTTTCTTTCATTCTTACTTTCAGGCTCTGAAGTATCAGTGCTACAGAAAAAAAGTAATGTATTTATAAATCATAAAACGAGCAACAACACTTGTTGTTGTGGTCTTCAGTCCTGAGACTGGTTTGATGCAGCTCTCCATGCTACTCTATCCTGTGCAAGCTTCTTCATCTCCCAGTATCTACTGCAACCTACATCCTTCTGAATCTGCTTAGTGTATTCATCTCTTGGTCTCCCTCTACGATTTTTACCCTCCACACTGCCCTCCAATGCTAAATTTGTGATCCCTTGGTGCCTCAGAACATGTCCTACCAACCGATCCCTTCTTCTAGTCAAGTTGTGCCACAAACTTCTCTTCTCCCCAATCCTATTCAAAACCTCCTCATTAGTTACGTGATCTACCCACCTTATCTTCAGCATTCTTCTGTAGCACCACATTTCGAAAGCTTCTATTCTCTTCTTGTCCAAACTATTTATCGTCCATGTTTCACTTCCATACATGGCTACACTCCATACAAATACTTTCAGAAACGACTTTCTGACACTTAAATCTATACTTGATGTTAACAAATTCCTCTTCTTGAGAAACGCTTTCCTTGCCATTGCCAGTCTACATTTTATATCCTCTCTACTTCGACCATCATCGGTTATTTTACTCCCTAAATAGCAAAACTCCTTTACTACTTTAAGTGTCTCATTTCCTAATCTAATTCCCTCAGCATCACCCGACTTAATTTGACTACATTCCATTATCCTTGTTTTGCTTTTGTTGATGTTCATCGTATATCCTCCTTTCAAGACACTGTCCATTCCGTTCAACTGCTCTTCCAAGTCCTTTGCTGTCTCTGACAGAATTACAATGTCATCGGCGAACCTCAAAGTTTTTATTTCTTCTCCATGGACTTTAATACCTACTCCGAATTTTTCTTTTGTTTCCTTTACTGCTTGCTCAATATACAGATTGAATAACATCGGGGAGAGGCTACAACCCTGTCTTACTCCTTTCCCAACCACTGCTTCCCTTTCATGTCCCTCGACTCTTATAACTGCCATCTGGTTTCTGTACAAACTGTAAATAGCCTTTCGCTCCCTGTATTTTACCCCTGCCACCTTCAGAATTTGAAAGAGAGTATTCCAGTTAACATTGTCAAAAGCTTTCTCTAAGTCTACAAATGCTAGAAACGTAGGTTTGCCTTTTCTTGATCTTTCTTCTAAGATAAGTCGTAAGGTCAGTATTGCCTCACGTGTTCCAACATTTCTACGGAATCCAAACTGATCTTCCCCGAGGTCGGCTTCTACCAGTTTTTCCATTCGTCTGTAAAGAATTCGCGTTAGTATTTTGCAGCTGTGACTTATTAAACTGATAGTTCGGTAATTTTCACATCTGTCAACACCTGCTTTCTTTGGGATTGGAATTATTATATTCTTCTTGAAGTCTGAGGGTACTTCGCCTGTCTCATACATCGTGCTCACCAGATGGTAGAGTTTTTTCATGACTGGCTCTCCCGAGGCCATCAGTAGTTCAAATGGAATGTTGTCTACTCCCGGGGCCTTGTTTCGACTCAGGTCTTTCAGTGCTCTATCAAACTCTTCACGCAGTATCTTATCTCCCATTTCGTCTTCATCTACATCCTCTTCCATTTCCATAATATTGTCCTCAAGTACATCACCCTTGTATAAACCCTCTATATACTCCTTCCACCTTTCTGCCTTCCCTTCTTTGCTTAGAACTGGATTGCCACCTGAGCTCTTGATATTCATACAAGTGGTTCTCTTCTCTCCAAAGGTCTCTTTAATTTTCCTGTAGGCAGTATCTATCTTACCCCTAGTGAGACAAGCCTCTACATCCTTACATTTGTCCTCTAGCCATCCCTGCTTAGCCATTTTGCACTTCCTGTCGATCTCATTTTTGAGACGTTTGTATTCCTTTTTGCCTGCTTCATTTACTGCATTTTTATATTTTCTCCTTTCATCAATTAAATTCAATATTTCTTCTGTTACCCAAGGATTTCTATTAGCCCTCGTCTTTTTACCTACTTGATCCTCTGCTGCCTTCACTACTTCATCCCTCAGAGCTACCCATTCTTCTTCTACTGTATTTCTTTCCCCCATTCCTGTCAATTGTTCCCTTATGCTCTCCCTGAAACTCTGTACAACCTCTGCTTCTTTCAGTTTATCCAGGTCCCATCTCCTTAAATTCCCACCTTTTTGCAGTTTCTTCAGTTTCAATCTGCAGTTCATAACCAATAGATTGTGGTCAGAATCCACATCTGCCCCAGGAAATGTTTTACAATTTAAAACTTGGTTCCTAAATCTCTGTCTTACCATTATATAATCTATCTGATACCTTTTAGTATCTCCAGGATTCTTCCAGGTGTACAACCTTCTTTTATGATTCTTGAACCAAGTGTTGGCTATGATTAAGTTATGCTCTGTGCAAAATTCTACAAGGCGGATTCCTCTTTCATTCCTTCCCCCCAATCCATATTCACCTACTATGTTTCCTTCTCTCCCTTCTCCTACTGACGAATTCCAGTCACCCATGACTATTAAATTTTCGTCTCCCTTCACTACCTGAATAATTTCTTTTATCTCGTCATACATTTCATCTATTTCTTCATCATCTGCAGAGCTAGTTGGCATATAAACTTGTACTACTGTAGTAGGCATGGGCTTTGTGTCTATCTTGGCCACAATGATGCGTGCACTATGCTGTTTGTAGTAGCTAACCCGCACTCCTATTTTTTTATTCATTATTAAACCTACTCCTGCATTACCCCTATTTGATTTTGTATTTATAACCCTGTAATCACCTGACCAAAAGTCTTGTTCCTCCTGCCACCGTACTTCACTAATTCCCACTATATCTAACTTTAATCTATCCATTTCCCTTTTTAAATTTTCTAACCTACCTGCCCGATTAAGGGATCTGACATTCCACGCTCCGATCCGTAGAACGCCAGTTTTCTTTCTCCTGATAACGACGTCCTCCTGAGTAGTCCCCGCCCGGAGATCCGAATGGAGGACTATTTTACCTCCGGAATATTTTACCCAAGAGGACGCCATCATCATTTAATCATACAGTAGAGCTGCATGTCCTCGGGAAAAAATTACGGCCGTAGTTTCCCCTTGCTTTCAGCCGTTCGCAGTACCAGCACAGCAAGGCCGTTTTGGTTAATGTTACAAGGCCAGATCAGTCAATCATCCAGACTGTTGCCCCTGCAACTACTGAAAAGGCTGCTGCTCCTCTTCAGGAACCACATGTTTGTCTGGCCTCTCAACAGATACCCCTCCGTTGTGGTTGCACCTACGGTACGGCCATCTGTATCACTGAGGCACGCAAGCCTCCCCACCAACGGCAAGGTCCATGGTTCAATGTTCAAAAAATATGTAACAGACGTGACTTAAGTAACACTTCATTCCCGTTTTAAAAGTTGTAGGATTAAGGTATACCGCATTTGACAAAATATAATTTTAGTACGCCACACACAGCGTTTTTGAAGCATAAAGACTTATTACTTACGTCACCAAATGAAGGTTGTTCAAAACGTGTCCTTTAGAAACGAAAGAATTATCTTGAAACATGGCAACCGATAAGCAGGTGATTCGAAAATAAGCAAACTTACAATTTCGGTTTCGTTCGTTGCATTATATTCATTACGTATTAGTATAAATTAGTGACAGATTTCATTAGTAAACCGTTATAACGGAAACCATGCTTAATAAAGCAAACTTTCAGTGAAATAAAGGAAATTTCCAAACACGTCATTGAGCAATCGAGCAATACACCGTCACAGGACATGTCGCGTCGTCGAGTCGGTGCATAAGGCCAGCGACAGGTCTGCTACAGAGTAACCACCGACACAAAACACTGCGGGCGGGAATAAACAAAATTTGCTTCTTACACGGCAACCTACTGCGGCTAAAAAATGGTTCAAATGGCTCTGAGCACTATGGGACTTAACTGCTGAGGTCATCAGTCCCATAGAACTTAGAACTACTTAAACCTAACTAAACTAATGATAACACACACATCCATGCCCGAGGCAGGATTCGAACCAGCGACCGAAGCGGTCACGCTGCTCCAGA
Organism: Schistocerca cancellata; assembly: GCF_023864275.1. NCBI lineage: Eukaryota > Metazoa > Arthropoda > Insecta > Orthoptera > Acrididae > Schistocerca > Schistocerca cancellata. Next base: position 58,407,571 of record NC_064626.1, on the reverse strand, counting down.
CTGTACCGCCAAGAACCGCTCGGCCACTCCGGCCGTCTGCAGCAAAAACTCATGGAATAAGCTTCAGTTTGTCTCAGACGTTTTAGAAATCTTCTTACGTTATCTATACCAGTAATATAAAACCATTAAGTGATAGTTTCAAGTGCCATAATAATTGAAAAAAGTTTCTGTGATAACTTAAAACATGTCGTACATAAATAAATAGTTCTCTTGCTGCCAATGCATTCGGAAGAAATACAATACCATGTGACAGTAAAATGAGTAACTCGACGTACCAAGAGCTTACTTGTTGGCCTTTTGAAACCCTTCTGGTCTGTATGGCACAGAACCTCTTGTCCTCCATAGTTCACAAAATTACTCTCCCGTTGATGTATGTGGCTTTCGACTATAGATAAATTTTCCATCACCAGTCAGAGTACTCTGAAAACATCCAAATACTAAAAAATTTGATTCGTAACGGTTTTGTATATTCGGCATTGGTAGATATAGCAAAAGAATTCCATCTTTTCGAATTTAAAGAGATAAAGTCTTCGTTCCCACAATTATTTGGTTCAAGCTATGAATGTAACGTCACTTTGCATTTCACTACCCTGAAAGTTTTCAGTCAGCGTACCCTGCACTGACGAGATTCACATTCACTGATAAGAAGGGATGCAAACTTCTATTTGGTGAATCGGCACTCATTCAGCATATGTAAAATTCACGACTGACAATTCCAATACGCGAAAGCATAGGAGGCAATGATCAGCCCTGTGGAGAGAAAAAAAAAACATTCAAAGATCTTTTACACTTGATATGTGCTTGTCACTCTGGGCCAGTAGAGGCTCAGCAGTAAGTTCTCTGCTCGTGCATGCGGAATCAAAATTATGAGTACAGATACATGCTAATTTTTTTCGGTTTGTATTCATCTGAGCTACCATATTATCTTTGATATTTTATTTGAAATTTACAAATGCATACGAAACGTTATGTGTCCTGAAACGACTATATAGCAAAATACTTTATGTAGAAATACGACGTATCCGTGGAACACATTCATACTACAATTCATAGTATCTCTGTTCCATTGGTTCGGTGGAAGTGATCTACTCAGAACATCTGCACGGAAACAGATGTTCCGTTTATAGCGGAGAGTGAACTAAGGACAAAACTTCATTTATACATTTTATGTATAATATTCACTGAAAGAAGTGAAATGAACAGGCTGAATGAGCAGTTGAAATTTTTGGACACTACCTTCCCTCGAAAAGTGGTTATTGGGAACGTAACTTAGGTGTTTCTGAATATCAAATATATAGACTGCAAATTTTTTCTAGCGAAAATGAGAGAACAACTGAAAATAAACATCCTACGAGATGGGCTTGATCCTAGGATCTCATTTTAAGTATCAGTGCGCTACCGCTCCCGAGATATAGTCTGAAAATATTGTGTATTCCGGACGGCATCGATTGTTTTGGAATCTGATTTTCTCGAGATAGGTCCAGAATTGCATGAAACTGAGTTATGTCTAAAAGGGAATGAATGGGTTAACAAAATACTGTCCCCTGTTCTGTAAGAAGAGAGTTGTATGCCTCAGCATAACCGATTTTCGTCTGCAGGAACACGGTATTTATAGTGAAGTTACAGACTCCATCCGGAAACCATGCATTCTTTGATTGCTGACAAGAAACCGTAGTTTTGGTCCTACGAACTAACAGCTATCCGTCTAGATTAGCGCTCGTAGAAGGATAAGAGTCAATTTCTAAATTCAAGAGATCAGCATACAAATTATTTAAACCTCTAATGTTTTTTTCTTTATTTTTCTCCTTATTTCCACAAAGTACGACTAACACTGTAAAGAAGAAGTAGAAAATTAGAATCTTACGCACGTAACTTTACTTCTCACTAGTTACTTTCCGTCTTAGTTTCACAGTTCAGAGTACCAAATTAATGCCTGCCCCTTGGGAAGGTTACCAGAGGTCAGTGAAATACAGTTATTAAGTAGTCTGCTTCAGCAATTCAGTGTGTGTGTGTGTGAGTGTTCAGTACTCAACAGCAATACAATTTTTAACACACATGAGGCGATCTCCACTTCTGGCAGTGCCAAGCAAGAACGCCGGCCTCCGCCGTCATTCGGAATTTTCGTCAGACGTGGTTGCCTCCTTTCTTCCTCCCACTAGCGAATGGAGCGCAATCGGTTCACAAAGGGAGGGTCTGACATGTAGGTCACCGTTCTTGATGAAGTTTTGCAAGAAAATAAGGAGACACGTTTTTAAGATTTATTATAAACATTCCAGAAGAAGTGAAAAAAATGAGGACAATGTTGATGACTGAAAATCGTGATCTCACGCTGTAGCTAGCATACACTTAAGTCTACTCGTCTAGCCAAGCGAGGTGGGCAGTCTACGCATTAAGGCACCAAACCGCTGGCTCGTGTTCGCGTCTTTGCCTCTGCATTGGGCGTTGCATTAAGCATCCTGAATCAGATATGTTTCCCACAAGCAATGCGGAGAGATCTCGTTCGTGTATTGCGTAAGGTGCGAGTACTATTTATCTTTTGCCTCTTTCTCTGGTAAGTTTCACCCCACCCACTGTGAGAACGCTCACAAATAGACGATCGGCTGCGATTACGGAACAATTTACTCATAGTGTGATTTTGTTCTTTACGTCCAATGAAATTAACTTTAAATATTTGATTATTTATCAAGCCTCACAGTGATTTACTTCGATGAAAGATAAAAAAAAACACTTTCGTTATCAGAACATTATCAGGTACACCGCAAAAAAAAAAAAAAAAGTGTCAAGTAAAAGAGGGCAAGGACCACGTATCGAAAACGGACCTAGTCGAGGCGGATGTCGTTTGACAACTGTTCTAGATGATTGTTGAATATTTTACTCAGTTATTTTTTTCATTACAGACGGCATGTAGCCTCTGAACTACCGGGCAGGCATGACTCGAGCGCTGGTCTAGCATTCCTATACGCGAAGAATTACGGATGACCAAGCTGCAGTGTGAAAACAAGACGTTCCGTAATGAACTTTTACCTCGATTTTTTCGGTAACTAGGGAGTGTCTATCAAAGAGCCGAAAAATGTGCTTATTAATTTTTAATGTAGAACGGACTTCCAAAACTTTACCAAACTCATTGACCCACATGTCAGGCCCTCTCCTTGTCGGATTAGCTGATGACAAGGGGGGAATGGTGGAGATATTTAAAATTATTAATGTTGCTCACACACAAAATGTATTTCTTGTGTTATTTTTGAAAAACAGGATATGAAAAAAATCATTATTTCCTCCGATACGATGACTTCGAGAAATTTATTAGCTGTACTCTGTGCTCAGTTGCACACGTTTCCTTTCTTGCTACCCAGACTTTAGAAATTTATGGAATGTGACGGAATGACAAAACTAATTTCGACGCAAGGTTTGCAATACTCATTATCATTAAAATTTTAGATGAGTTTGTCTTTTTGGCGAGGAAAATATAATGCGATATATGTATAAATGCAAGAAAAAATGTGAGAAAGAGTGTAATCATGCCGTCATTTGGGAGTTTTCTTTTGAAATAATCGTGTCTGTTAGCATTAAGCCCCAAGAGACGATCGCTGATAATTTTTGCAAGACACTGACGTTGGATAAATTAGCTGCAGCTGTGAAGGTTCACAATCGGTTGTAAACATTTATAGTTTTTAATAGGAATTGTTAAATAAGAAGAGGGCATACATTTGCCGCCGTGTATCGATTAATCTTATGTAATATGTGCAATTAAGATACGCTAGAAATAAAATTAATAATCACTCTACCCTAAAATCCTATGGTTTATATTTGTTTTCGTACCGCTGGAACGCTTGTTCCCTACAAACCAAATATCATCATCATGATCAGAACGCATATTTCGAGATAGATCCATGACAGCTGTAGCTTGTTAAAGTAATTAGGCATCTAGAGCGAGAACAGTCCCTTGTGCAAACACACTTTGATTAAATATTTTAGATTTACATTAATATTTTACCTGCAACGTCAATAGAATATAACGATACCAGTGGACGAGACCATTGTAATGAAATCTTCAGTCTCGAGAAAACTACCAGCGACCCCCACGCCAAACGACATACTGTAGATATACTTAAAAATCTACTCTAGTTATGTATAGTGGGGAGATGTTACCATAATTACACAAAAATCACCCTTGTGTCCGAAATGGAATTGTTTTCATTGTTTATTCAACAAATAGCTACACTTGTGAGTACTGATGGTGTTCACCAAGCACCAAAGGAAATAGTTAATTACGCATGAGTCCACTGATCAAGAAAATACTGCAATATAAAAGGTTCAGTCTCTCACAGGAAAATTGCAAAAGGAGAACGATAAGGAAATCTATCTCTACGATTTATTTCAGTTAATACTCCTAGGCAAATGTGTTGGGTGGTATCCAAAGCCAAATGAATCATGAATACAAGTGGTTCCAGCTGACAAAGGAACTTTGAAGAACATCCTGATAGGAATTAGCATATTATCCTAACAATATTCTTATGTAACAGAGAGTTTACTCTCGTTTCCACTTGGAAGAAGCTAGTCGGACAAGATACAGGCTGGTGGATAAATAAAAAAAACTGATACACTGATCCACTTGGTTGCCCTATGCAAAACCTCCCAGAAAATTTTTAAGTCGTTGAATCATGCAGGAATTTTTGCACTTGTTACGAAATGTTGTATTTAAACATACTAATGCAAAGCTACTGGAATAAAGAAGCTAGTTAAGGACAATGGAGAAATTAATTGCTGCAACGCATTTCATGCACAGTGCATGACTAAATGTCACCGGAAGAAATTGTGTACAAGGTTGAAAAAGTCTGTATCCCTCATCTCCTGATACTGCAACAAAATCAACTAACCAAAGGAATCATGCCTTGGTGCATCACGCGTTCTCACGGCAAGCAAAGAATTCGCAAAAAAATTCTACTATCCCGTACGCACGTCTCACATCTAAGAGCATAGCACATCTTGGAGATGCCACATGCCAGGAAAATCGTGTGTGAAACAAATGTATCAACTAATGAAACTAATGTTTCAGCAGTAGAGATCTTTTGACCATTCATACTCTCTTCAGCTGCGCTGGTCAGCTTTTTATGTCCTCCTTGGTGCGTCTGGAATGCGTTACTTTGCTTCAGAGTCAGCAGAATTGCTTCACCTCCTCTACTTAATGGTACGCAGATTGACATTATCGCTAATCAGATTTCTTTTTTTTTCTTTTTTTTTTTGCTAGCTCTCTATACATCTTCTGTGATCTGTGCTCATTACACAGTTCGCTCTCGTGAAAACTACCAGCGACTCGCCACGCCAAACAAATGTCATCATTCTATCGACTGACAAAGCTGGCGGGCGGAAACCGTCGCAAGGCCCCGAGCGATTGGTAACAAAGGGTGAAGAGAAAAATCTCTTTTGTCTGTCCCGTCAGCGAAGAAGTGTGTTTAGCGTGGTTCCAGCGTGTGTGCCCATGTAGCTTCCACTAATCGTCTGTTGACTCGATCTGGTGTAATCATGGCTGTTTTAAGTGATCCACAAGTCCCTTCCGTCATCTAATTCTCGGAATTCCGTCTTAAGTAAGCTTCTTTTCCATTCTAATGTGCCATAAATGTCAGAATAATATTGCCCGTAGTGTAGCATCTTAGCTTCTATTACTGTCTTCATTCAATGAAACTACGATAAAAGTGATGGATGTAAGAATGTGCCATTCGTGAATAGCTTGTGTACAACACAGTGGTGAAACGTGAGTTCTTTTCCTGCCTGTGGCCATCGTAGATACATGTCTTCAGTTTAGCTGTCGTTGCGTGTAAGATTTACTAGTAACACGTGTGACTGTGTGCTGGCAACATTGTCTCTCCTAGCCCGTTATGTTATGTATGAGACAGCAAAGCTTTGCAGTTAAGCATAATGAATAGTCTAGGGCTCTCGTGAATTCTGTCACCGACTGCACATGTGTGTAACAATGTGAAGTCGGTGAAGGTCTCGGCGTGTGCACTGTAGCGAAGTGTGTGACATATGAATTGAGAGTAGTAGATTCATTAAGTTACTTCAAATTTCTCTCCATCGCCTGCATGATTTTGGAAGCTAAATTTCAGCATCAGTGTTTCTGATCCTATGTAGAAGTTACGCTTCCCTTTCTTCTGATGCAGACAATTTTACACAGTAAGACCGATTCTCAAGTGACAGCCTTTTACATATCACCCCAATAGTGACCTCAAAGTCAATTTTAGACTAGTTACATCACACGCGGAGAACTTTAAGCATTCACTGTTTCCCCTTAAAACGTCCCCTTTGAACAATTATACAAGACTGTGCTTAACCTGACAGACTGTGCTTAACCTGACACACAATATTTTTAGCGCAACGCAATCTGACTTCCAATAATCCCTACAAAAGAATGGCCCTGACTAACATTAACCTATACCTTTCACAAATCACTTACCTCACAAAAATCTTCGTTACTCAAGCTACAGCAATACAGCGAGCGCCACTACTACCAGCTAAATAAAAGATTCAAACTACGGATGGCACTAACTACTGATAGGCATAGTTAGCAAATGAAAGATTTTAATATAGAACAAACACTGTATTTACCTTAATATCATCAAAAGTCATAATATATGTAATTTCAAAACTCTGCCATTTCCTTCCACACATCCACCACTGCTGGCGGCTCACCTCTAACTGCGTAACGCTACGCGCTGTTAACATCCAGCCGCCCCTCTACAATGGCAGACAACAATGCAAACTAGCCACAGACTGCACACAGCACAGCCAGTGATTTTCATACAGAGCGCTACGTGGCATTACCAATATGAAAACATAAACAGCCTACTTACATAAAGAAAACATAAACAGCCTACTTACATAAAGAAAACATAAACAGCCTACTTACACCCTATTATAGGTACAATTGGAGAAAAGTCAACATAATAAAACGTGTCGTCTGCCTCCATTGCTATCAAGTTTGAAATGCAAATGGTAGAGTTTTAATGTGAAGCATTACTCAGCAAGCGTAAAGAATTTTATACTATTGAAAGCGATGAGCGGTATCGGGCGCTATCGGCAAAGGCGAGGGAGCCCACCGCTGCAGTGGCTGATAGGAGACAGTAAATATGCCAGAATACCTGTGGTGTTAAGAGGTAAACAGTTTGCCAAGAAATCTGTAGAAAAAATATTACTGGGTAGACCTGTAGTTGCTAGACCTGTTATTACTAGAAAACGCTGATGTTCAGTTCAAACTGTAACCGACATGTCACAATTAAGATATGATTCACTATTAAGATATGACTACGAAAGGACGTAACTTTCGAGTTTATTGCCTTACATATAAAATATCACACAGTTTTAGTGCACATTTCGCCTTTATTAAAGCATTACAATTCGTTACCAAGTTGTAGAGGTAATTCTACACTTGTCGTTTAGCAAAAAAAGAATTCATTATGGTGAGATATGGTAACTAACGAGTAGACCGACGATAATAACAGAACATACGTTTACGTTTTACATAATAGCAGAAGGTCTATTGTAAAATAGTATAAACCAGGGGTCCTTAGTAGACAGTTATCAGGACAAGCAGCCTTCATAAAGCAAACTGTCAGTATAAGAAGCGCAGGATACGCTTTCCTCTGCTTTACTCAATCGCAGCGCATCTCACGTCACCGATAATGACGATGATATTTCGTTTGTGGTTCGCGGTTATCAGAGCCCGTAGAAATTCCCTCTCTTCACACACTCCAGTCTCCCCACCATCACTAATGTTTATGAAATGATGAGGACAATACAGACACACAGACCCTGGGCGGAGAAAACCCCCAACCCTGCCGGGAATCGTACACGGGACCCCGTGATCGAGAGACAGCAACGCTAGCCACTGGACCACGAGCTGCTTGTGTCCTCGAGACGGCGTTTCGTGCCAACGAGGATTCTGTATAACGCTGCGTCTTACGTAAGCGTCAGAAGCGATCAACAGCGAGCAATGTCTGGGTGTGCGATAAGGCGCACCAACGAGCGATTCGCACTAGCGTTCTGCGTGCAAGCGCAATTTCTCCCTACAAGATGGCTACTGGAGATGACCAGCTATTTCTATTAAACGGCGCCCATAAATCGTAGAACACTGTAAGAGTAAGGCAACAAACGTAGCCTTAGTTACGAAAGTGAGACGATAAATCAATGCTCTGCATGAAACTAAAAAGAGAGGAATCTTCACGGAAAATGTCATAATTATATATATCATCAGCTACGAAGGTCACCAGACGAATTATTCGAATATATAAGGATGAGCAGATATCCGTTCGACTATCTCATCAATAAATTAAAGATGATATTTATGTGGTGTAATTACAGTAATCTGATTCACCGGGGTCCTGGGTTCGATCCCCGCTGCTTTTGTTACTTTAATTGACTTAGATACACTCGTGTTATTTGTTCCGCGTAATAAGTGTTATCTATTCTTTTGCACTGCATTTCAAAGCATATCTTTATGATCTAGCCAAAGTACTTGATCTTTAAGCGTAAACATACCAATCGCAGTTTACAACAAACATCAATTTTCTAATAAAATGCAAGAGCTTGAGGTATACATAAATGCGATTTAGTTACTGTAAATAGTCAACTGCGCTACAATAATGACATACAATATGTATTATTCTGGACATATAATGACGTTTTACTTCTATGGAGAATCACATCTGCTAATCAAGACTAAGCTTCCGAAGGTAACTACTTCATAAAATGATATGCCTGAAAGTAAGAGGTAAAACAGACCAGAGAAACATTTGAGGCATCTCATTCGCTATACATAATTTTGAGCATCATTCAAGGCGCGCCGAAATCCTTTCCTGTGCATCGGGAATTATGTGGTCGTAAAAATCGTCATATTTTGTAAACAGTTCAGGATATCGAAACGAGGTTTTTTGAAAATGGCAGCACGCAGATAGGAGATGTTTTATCCTACAAATAACACTTGAAACGTTTTGGTCACATGTTTGAGCGGATCGAAGACGAAAATCCGTATAATGTACACAATGAGTTTTGTCAGAATTCTCATAACCAAACAAGGAGTGGGAAATGGAAAAATGGGATATCTAAGTGTCCAGCGTGACGTCTAGTTATGCAAGGAAATATTTGATTGCTTGCAATTAATCTGGGTAACTAAGGAAAACTTTGTGATTAGAGGAAAAATTTAAATATTTCAAGAACAGCTGTTGTTAGATATGTAAATTAGTGCCGAAAAGTTAATCTCTTCAAGGCCTAGCTTTTTGGCACGTAGAAGGATACACTGATACGATATTTAATTGTTAGAAGCGCATCATTGTAATCAAGTTCTAGGCTTAGGATTTTCGAGAACAGAAGACGCTAGGAACGTTAGTGAGGTATCAATCGTGCTTTCAGAATGTAACTTGAAAATAAAAAAATGAAAGAAATCGATGAAATATTTTATGAAATAATTTATCTAAAGAAATAAAACACGCCAGAGAAACTTCTGAAATGTCTTTGAATGACGCTCAAAGTAATGTAGTGCAAATGAGGTCCAACAAATGTTTGTCTAATATGTTTCATTTTGTACTTTTAGGCAAATCATTTCACAAATTCTTCAGAAGCTTAGTTTTAGTTTATCAGATGTCAACACCTTCTCCACAGAAGCATAATGCCAGCATATGTTAAGAAAAATACATACTGTACGTGAATATTGTAAACAGAGTTTGTCATTTACAGTAACTGAATCACATTTATATATATATATATATATATATATATATATATATATATATATATATGTGAATCTATTGTGTTTTATAAGAAATTTGAAGGGCTTTTTACACTGGGATTGATGTGTTTACATTTAAAGATCAAGTACTCTGGCAAGACCTTAAAATTATACGTTGAGATGCAGTGTATGTGGTACAGATAAAAGTTAGTGCACATAACATAAAAGATGATAGGACTGTATTTCTGTCAGTTAAAATATTAGCAACATTTAGGACGAACCGAGAAACGTTAAATATGCACACTACTAATCCCTGCCACTACTACTACACCACAGACACCTCTTATAAAGTACCCCTAATTGTTTGCTATCTTCAACCCTTATCGGCTATTTCATGTTATTGGCCACCTAATAAACACTTGTCTTTAATTTATGGATAAGACAGTCAAATGTATCTCTGCTCATCCCCGTATAATTGAATAATTTGTCTGGTGACTTTCATAGATGATAATGTAGATAATTATGAAATTCTCCATGAAGATTCCTCCCTTTGTAAATTTCATGCACAGTACACCTTTATTGCCTTCATGACTAAGCTAATTTCGTTGCCTCGCTCCTGAGCTACAACGTTCTATGATTTATGGACCTCGTTTTACAGAGAGGGCTGGTCCGCTCTAATAGCCATCTTACAGAGGGAGATATTCGCTAGCAAGCAGGGCACCCTAGCGTATCACCCGATGCTTCGGCTTGTTGCACACACATAGACACCGTGGGCTTTTGTTCGCTTTTGACACTTACGCAAAACGCGACCTCTAAGAACAAACTGTGACGGGCGACAACACGGCATGCAGTGTAAGCAAGATTTCCGTCTTACACGGCAACCTGCTGCAGCTGAGATTCATGCAATGTCCTTCAGTGTCCCTCATACGTTTTAGGAACGCTTCTTGCGTTAGGTGTACTGATAATATGAATGTGGAAAATTGAAAAATGGTAACTCATGGTGTCATAACATATGGACACGTTTCTGTAAACTTATTTTATGAATAAATAGGTCTTTCAGTGTCATTCCTGTCAGGAGAAATGTAACACCGAGTTTTAATAGAATGAAAACTTCTACACACTAAGTAATATCTTTCTTGTGGGTATTTAGAAACCCGAATCGCGTGTATAAGTATGCACTTTTTGTCCTAAGTTTTCTGCAACTTTACTCTGCTGTTAATGCATGTGCCTTTCAACTACAGACAAATTTTCTTTAACGAGGCAGAATATCGTGAGAAACAAGAATATAATTTAGATTCGTACCTGTTTCGTACGTTCAGCGTTTGTAGATTCAGAAGAATATTTCTATCTTAGCGAATTTAAAGTGAGAGATGTCTCCATTCACAATATTTCCACAATTACTTGGTTAACGCGGTCCCTGCACGGTGAGCTTTTCACTCACTGAATTTTCATTAATAAAGAGGCGTGTGAAGCGATGTGAACTTACCCTCACCGAGCCAACCGTCATTCAAGTCATATAAAGTTCATAACCGTGACATCCAATACGAATAAGTGCTTTTCAGTCTGTAGCAATAGAGGCTCAGCGGTAAGCATTCTGCCTGTGCATGCGATGTCAACGTTCTGAGTTCACATTAGACAGGTTTTTTAGCATACACTTATTTCACCTAGTAACTTATATCTACTAACGTAACACGATACTTGCATTTGCAAATTATGTGGTGATTGTAGGCGAAACTGTGAGTGAAGTGACAGCAGATACTTTTCGATTTATGCTAAAAGCGACCAAACTAGAAGTAGGTTTACTAGCCATAGATGAGAAAAAAAAGTATATGGTACTCTCTCCTACACAAACTAATATGGACGTCATCAGTCTAGACGGTCACAGTTTCGAAAGAATGGAAAAATTCAAGAACCTGGGGTCAATACTGTCGATTAAAACAGACATAGAGAAGGAAATTTGACGAAGAGTAATAAATACGAACCAGGTATATCACAGTTTAAACCACCTATATACGTGACGCATCTTATCCCTGAACTACACGCGTCAACAGTGTGACAGATTGTATTGTAAGTTTCTGAGACATGGGCAAGTTCGCAGATAATGGAAGAGCGTATTCGTGCGTCTGAGAAGAGGATTTTAAAGAAAATTTATGGCCCAGTATTCAATGCAAAAGTTGAAATATGGGATGAAGGAAGAATGAAGATCTGTATCGGCAGTTTAAAATAAATCTGCTCTTGGAAGAGTGATCGCAAGAAGTGGGCTAGAGTGGGCAGGACATGTTCTTCGAGCAGAGGGCACACTCCCTAACACAGTGTTTCTATACCAGCCAACTGGTAGACGTGCAAGAGGTCGTCCGCGAACGAGGTGGAGAGACAGAACCATAGTGACCTTGGAAGAAGCATATCCAACAGCCAGCAGTGAAGGTGCCGAGACAGAAGTAAATGGGCCAACATATGTGATAAATTTCTATAATGTTACGACTATTCTGTCATGATACGTGGACTTGATGTGTAAAGCATTTTATTATGTTCTATGTATGTCTTCTGTTTGTACATTTTTGTCTTCTTCCGTGAGCCTAAATGGCCTACGTATGTGCAGTAAATGATGATGATGATGACTATGTTTGACATTATTAATTGCTTTCTATGTGTGCCGTGAGGAGTCGGTTAAAGGACATGTTTTATGTATAAATATGGTGTGGTCAGGGAACACATCCCAATTATGATTCGCAGTATCCCTGTTAGTTCTTCTGGTGGCAGTTATTATCTGCTCAGAGCATCTGCACACAACTTGATTGTCCGTTGGACGTGGGGAGTGAAGTAAGAATGCAGCCTCATGCAGCGGCTGAAAATTATACATAGGTTAGTCGTCCAACAGTTATCACAGTGGCTATGCGAATCATCATATAAAATGGTTGAGTGCAGGGTTGAGATTTTTAGATTTTATACTCTCTTAAAGAGTGGTTCTCTGGACAATAACTTACATATTTGTGAATGTCAAGTATACGGATAGCTAATTTTGTGACGCACATTGATGCACATTAAAAAACAAACTTGATGGCTTCATTCCTAGGACCTCTAAAATTCACTCTTCAAAACCTACAGACAATCTTCCTCACAACACGTCGGTCCTCGTGGTATAATGGTAAAGGGTGTGGGTGGAATTCTGTATGTCGCTGGAACGAATCTTTGTCGACCAAGGGAAGTTTTAGTCTCCGTTTTAACCTAGCCTTCAGCTATCAACGATATGAAGAGCTGCCAGAAACAACACGTGGTTTGTATACCATACGTCCCCTTCCCTCAGATTGGTAACTAGGGTATCGTAGGAACACGAATGTTACTGAAATGGCGTCCAATAGAGAAACTACTACCAAGCCACCGAGCCACAAGAAATTGTTATACACTGTTATCAATGTATGTAATTAAGTCTGCGCGAACCCCTCAGAGCATAAGTCTTATGACACTTGTCCGATTTTTCTCTTTATTTGGACTCAGTACAACTGCTGCCACAAAGAACAAACTCCAAAACTCGATTCTCAGGCTCAAATGATTACTTATTAGAAGTTCGTCATTTTTCCTGTTTTCCGTCGCTCCTTTGTTGCTTCAAAATTCATGAAGATATGTTCCATCTACGCAACACACTATAAATACACACATATTGATCACAAAATAAAAAGTTCGAGAGATATTAGTGATATGTTCTAACTACTGAGGATGAACAGAAGCCAGAAATCGGCCAGCTGTAGCACGGGACTAATGAACACATCATCGGGACCACACATATCGGCTATGAGCACTCGAAGTCACTGCCTTTCATTGAGCTGCATGGACGGAACATAGCTCCATGAATTATTACAAATTACTCATCATCTTCGAATTCGCTGCACACGGTATAAAATTAAGGCCTGCCCTTGGAAATTATGTCAGATATCAGTATAAGGTTGTCGGCATGGTTAAGCTGTGTTTATGGGTACATGTGGTTTGGAGATGTTGATTTTTGCTTAGTGCACGGAAGTTTTCATGTTCGATTCTCACCAACGCCTATAATTTGGACTCACACCGACAGACCTCCTTCACCTCATTCATTGCCAAGTGGAGGACGCCTCGCCAGCCATTACTTGGTATTCTACGAGGGCAGTTCAATAAGTAATGCAACACTTTTTTTCTCGGCCAATTTTGGTTGAAAAAACCGGAAATTTCTTGTGGAATATTTTCAAACATTCCCGCTTCGTCTCGTATAGTTTCATTGACTTCCGACAGGTGGCAGCGCTGTACGGAGCTGTTAAAATGGCGTCTGTAGCGGATGTGCGTTGCAAACAATGGGCAGTGATCGAGTTTCTTTTGGCGGAAAACCAGGGCATCTCAGATATTCATAGGCGCTTGCAGAATGTCTACGGTGATCTGGCAGTGGACAAAAGCACGGTGAGTCGTTGGGCAAAGCGTGTGTCATCATCGCCGCAAGGTCAAGCAAGACTGTCTGATCTCCCGCGTGCGGGCCGTGCACAGCTGTGACTCCTGCAATGGCGGAGCGTGCGAACACACTCGTTCGAGATGATCGACGGATCACCGTCAAACAACTCAGTGCTCAACTTGACATCTCTGTTGGTAGTGCTGTCACAATTGTTCACCAGTTGGGATATTCAAAGGTTTGTTCCCGCTGGGTCCCTCGTTGTCTAACCGAACACCATAAAGAGCAAAGGAGAACCATCTGTGCGGAATTGCTTGCTCGTCATGTGGCTGAGGGTGACAATTTCTTGTCAAAGATTGTTACAGGCGATGAAACATGGGTTCATCACTTCCAACCTGAAACAAAACGGCAATCAATGGAGTGGCGCCACACCCACTCCTCTTACAAGAAAAAGTTTAAAACCATACCCTCAGCCGGTAAAGTCATGGTTACAGTCTTCTGGGATGGTGAAGGGGTTATTCTGTTCGATGTCCTTCCCCATGGTCAAACGATCAACTCTGAAGTGTATTGTGCTACTCTTCAGAAATTGAAGAAACGACTTCAGCGTGTTCGTAGGCACAAAAATCTAAACGAACTTCTCCTTCTTCATGACAACGCAAGCCCTCACACAAGTCTTCGCACCCGAGAGGAGCTCACAAAACTTCAGTGCACTGTTCTTCCTCATGCACCCTACAGCCCCGATCTCGCACCGTCGGATTTCCATGTTTGGCCCAATGAAGGACGCATTCTGTGGGAGGCACTACGCGGATGATGAAGAAGTTATTGATGCAGTACGACGTTGGTTCCGACATCGACCAGTGGAATGGTACCGTGCAGGCATACAGGCCCTCATTTCAAGGTGGCGTAAGGCCGTAGCATTGAATGGAGATTACGTTGAAAAATAGTGTTGTGTAGCTAAAAGATTGGGGAATAACCTGGTGTATTTCAATGCTGAATAAAACAACCCCTGTTTCAGAAAAAAAATGTGTTGCATTACTTATTGAACTGCCCTCGTAGTTTAACTTGATATCCTCCCACTGCCGACTGAAGAGAAATACTTTGCTTACACTGAAAATGTAACTTTTCTGCCGTTATTGAAAATTACGGAATAAAAATACTATTATATGTTTAAATACTATGGTTCCGAGAAATTCGCTTGGTACATCTCAATTCTCTGACACCCATAACTTTTTTTAATATCCAGACATTTTCAAGATTTTGGAACACGGTTGTGATTTTGAACAACAATTTCCGTCATAATGTAAACGAAACTCATTATTTTTCTTTGAGAAAAAAATAATTACAAATATGCCAAAATCAAGAAAATGTGAAAAAGACAGTATTCGTGCCATCGCCTGCTGACCCGTGTTTTGAGATTCAATAAACAAGATTATCTTTTAGCAAAGATAGTTATTTTTTAAATTTGAAAATAATCGTATGTGTTACTATTAGATCGCATAATGTTTGGACGGCTACCTTTAACGAATTTGATAAGATACCGACTTTGGATCAATTAGCAGCAGCTGCAAAGTTTCCCAATCGATTGCCAATATTTGTAACTTGCAACTCTTATCCGAGAAATTACAAAAATCGTTTCTCTACTACGTGTGTGCTAAGGACATGCGATTAACAAAATTAATAATCGCTTCAACCTGAACCTCTAAGTTTTACTTTTTTTGGGTACTTGTAGAACTCTTGTTTCGAGATCGATTCAAGAAGCTCCGTAGCTTATTATATTCGGCATGGAATTCTAGAGGGAAGTGTCGTTAGTAGTATCATAACTAGTTAACTTTTGTTAACTTTGCATGGCAACATCAACCGAAAGTGCTAAAATCAGTGGAGATGAAAATAAAAATGAAATCATTTCTCTCGAGAAAACTATTAGCGAACCACCACGCCAAATACTTGTCGCCATTCTAGCGGCTGACAGAGCGGGTGGATGGAAACCGAACATCGTGGTGCACCACTGCCCCTAGCGATTCGTAGCAAATGGTGTAGAATAGTATCCATCTTGTCTGCGCCGCTGACGAATACATATTGCTAGCGTCGGTCCAGCAACGGTGCCGGTGAAGTACCCACTGAGCGTCTGTCACTCGATCTTTTGTGATCAAGGTTACTTTAAGTAATTAAGAAAATATATAATAAACTGAACAGGGACCAGCATGTGGAGAAAATAAACAAGAACCTCAGTTTTGCCTGCTTGGAAATCTATCATGCTCAGTCGACCTGCGGATGGGATTGCTAGATTAATTACATAATTTCACTCAGTGGTGTTACATGGCGTAATATTCTAAAACAATGCAGCGATTATTCATTTTTACATTATTGTGCGGTAACATAATGTGTAAAGTTGAATGTTCCCTAATAATATTTGTTGTTAACAAGAAGAGTTAATTTAGGATGACTGGTTGAATTTACCAACAGCATAGCATGAACGACCAGTTCCATATAGATTATCAATCGAAATCTAAAATTTGGAATAAAGCTACGTACTCTGGTGCAAAATTCTCAGATTCATTACCAACAGACTTGATGCAGGATATTTAAGGACTCCATATATTAAACAACGAAATAAAATAATTCATCATGTGTGTACTTATCAGAACACTACGACTTACAGTGTCGTAAATTTAGTGTAACTTTTATTTTTATATCAAACAGGTATTCTTTTTCCGTTGTATGCATATCTCATAGTCATGTGTGTTAAGAATGCAGATGCTCTGTTTCCAATATTAACATAGAAAATATTACCTGTGTTGTTGGATTTTTCAAAATATAACCTCTGTAATAGTAGCCAACATATAGAAGAATTTAGAAGTAATTTCCTTAATATCAGTATGCATAGATTAGCATTTGTCCTAAAATATCACTAATGTACTTTACAGATGTGTCTGATCCCACCTATTAATAGGTAACTTGGCTTGTTCTGCATCCCTGAAGCTTATTCTTCATGGTGGGATTCACGTAAGACGATATGTGAATAAATGAAATTAATATACAGTATGCTGCGACGTCTACTGAACTAAATGGATAGTGATTAATTATCCTTATAAGTTCAATCATCTCAGGTATGGTGTACTGATGCGTAGAGCATTGCAATACATAACAGAAGATATCTTCCACACTAGCTTTTGAATCGCTGCCCTTTCTCTAGTGAAAGTTTGCATATTCACACACACAATCACGCCGACACCCTAACAAACACTCCCACTGCTAAGCGGGAAAACTAATTTTTGATTATCTATTATTGAAAGCAGTTGCGCGGAATGTTGGAGGCGGCGAGGCTGTAGAAGAGGATGCACAGGCAAGGAGAGGGTAAAAGGGTAGATAAGGCTGGTCTTCTTACGGATGACTTATCGACGGCAGTAAAAGACGAAAGGAGTAAAGACTTTCGAGTATATTAAGAGATGGAGAGAGTGGAGAAGAGGAGGCGGGGGGAGTTAAGAAGGAGAGGAAGGCGGAGATGAAGATGAGGGAGACAAGAAGAGGAGAGAGAAAGAGAGAGGGGTGGGAAACAGGAGAGAGAGTGAGAGAGGGGGAGACAGAAAGAGAGAAAGAGAGAGAGACTGATAGACAGACAAACAGAGAGGGGGAGTATACCTAGAGTGTGAGGAGGATGAGTGGTTGGAGAAGACATTAGACGTACTGGAAGGGGAGTGAATATTGTGGGCGGGAAAAGGTACGTTGAGGTAGGTGGAAACAGATCAGTGGAGATTAAAGCCAGGGTGATTCCAATGGCGCAGGAAATACTAGACCGATAATTCCTACCGGTGTAAATCAGAGAAACTTGTGCTTGAAGAAAGTAACCACATGGCCCACATAGTGAAGAAATGGTTGAAGTAATATGTGTTGTGGTATGCAGCATATTCGGCAACTGGATGGTAAAGTTTGCCGTTTAACGCAGTCTAGTGGCCATGGTCAGCAGACAGTTACTTATAATACTATCAAAGAAGGCTGTGGTAATTACAGCGTAGCACATATGTAAGATGGGCACATTGACACCTGGCCCTAACTTGTGTTGGGTAGGAAATGCCTGTGACTGAACTTCAGCTGCAGATGATGGGTGAGTCTATAGGACAGGTCTTGCATATGGACTGCCCAAAAGGGAAAGAGCCATTTCGTGTAGGTTTTGGAGGAGGTTTGGAATACAGATGGACCCCCATTCTCTTACCTTTTATCTACTCCCGAAACTCCACAAACAGGACTGCAGACATCTCCCCACTAGTATCCCTATTGGGGTTTGGAACAATGTTCCTACATTTCCCAAGTATTGTTGGTCACCTCCCGTACTGCATTCAAGATATTTCTCACTTTCTTCACAGCCTCTCTCCAGTTGCTGTGCCCTTACCACCAGACTCCTCATAGGTCACTATGGAGCTGATGTTCTTGCATACCAACATTCCCAATGATCATGGCTGCATGACCATGGATCACAACGTTTCCTATCGTCCTCCTGACACAAATGGAACACATCGTTTCCAGTCCTAAATATGCAACAACACTGTGAGTCACAATTACTTTATTTTCGAACATTAAGTCTACAGACAGATCTTCGGCACAGCCATGCATACTGGCATTGCATCATCGTATCTCATCTTATCCATGGGACATCTAGACGAATCCATCCTATCCAGCTAGCATATATAATCCCTTCCCTGGTTCAGAAACGTTAATGACATTTTCATGATCTGACCTCATGGTGAGAACCTGTATTGATCACCTACTCGCAAGTCCACTTCAGCTGTCCCTTCTCAGCTCAACTAGCTACCTTTCTAGATGTCTGTCTCCACCTATCAGATGTCTCCATAAATACTTCTGTTCATATCAACTGTGCCAACCACCGAAAATACCTCTGTTTTGACTGCTTTTCCTGTTGCATGTCAGAAAATCGTTTCCTTACAGCCACATCTCTACTGAATTTGTCATCTGCAGTGACATGCTGAAGTTGTAATATACTGGTAACGTTACCTGACAGTATCCTACTCAGCTCATCCAAAAATGGATATCCCGTGCCACGTTCTACTCTCACACCAGTAAACATGTGATCCACCCACTGACCAGCTCTCTTGTGATTACAAGGCATCACCATTGCCTTGTCCTACACAAAAATCTACCCATATCAGCTTAAGTAATGTTACATTACCCACCTATAGGATATCCTTGTTTAACTCTATTCCAATAATCCTGCTCCCAACCCTACACCACATGGGTCATTCCCTTGCAATTGACCCTGGTGCAAGACATGTCCCATGTATATACTCCCCTCACCACCGACCACAGTGCAATTACATGCATTTCGTAACCAATAAATGACGGGCACATGTGTGAAAAGAGCCATATTATCAACTATGCTCCAATTACTGTACATCATTCTATGTGGGCATAGCAATTAAACATCAGCCAACTTGCATGAATGACCACTTTCAAACTGTATTGAACCGCAAACTACAGGGTGTTACAAAAAGGTAGGGCCAAACTTTCAGGAAACATTCCTCACTCACAAATAAAGAAAAGACGTTTTGTGGACATGTGTCCGGAAACGCTTAATTTCCATGTTAGAGCTCATTTTAGTTTCGTCCATCTACGCTCAATGGAGCACGTTATCATAATTTCATACGGGATACGCTACCTGTGCTGCTAGAACATGTGCCTCTACAAGTACGACACGACATGTGGTTCATGCACGATGGAGCTCCTGCACATTTCAGTCAAAGTGTTCGTACGCTTCTCAAAAACAGATTCGGTGACCGATGGATTGGTAGAGGCGGACCAATTCCATGGCCTCCACGCTCTCCTGACCTCAACCCTCTTGACCTTCATTTATGATGGCATTTGAAAGCTCTTGTCTACGCAACCGCGGTACCAAATTTAGAGACTCTTCGTGCTCGTACTGTGGACGGCTGTGATACAATACGCCATTCTCCAGGGCTGCATCAGCGCATCAGGGATTCCATGCGACAGAGGTTGGATGCATGTATCCTCGCTAACGGAGGATATTTTGAACATCTCCCGTAACAAAGTGTTTGAAGTCATACTGGTACGTTCTGTTGCTGTGTGTTTCCATTCCATGATTAATGTGGTTTGAAGAGAAGTAATGAAATGATCTCTAACATGGAAAGTAAGCGTTTCCGGACACATGTCCACATAACATATTTTCTTTCTTTGTGTGTGAGGAATGTTTCCTGAAAGTTTGGCCGTACCTTTTTGTAACACCCTGTATACAGCACAATTGCCGGGAATAATGCGCACCACAATACAAATAACCTCAGCACTTGCTTCACTTCATGGGCCATTAAGACACCCCATTACAGCACAAGTTTCTTTGAACTAAACAGCTTATCCTGTGCTCTCACGAAGTCCCTCGCCTAAAACTTCACTAGCCTATGTTCTACTGCCTCAGATTACCTTTCTCCTTCTCACATCACACCGTCCCCATCAAGATAGCGTGCTGTCTTCTCCCAGCAGTCTTCCTCTCCACGAAATGGGATATTCATTCTCCCTCTTTCCTTCTACCTCTTTTTTCACGCCTCTTCCTGTCTCCAGTCTCTGCCTCCCTCACTATTTGCACCTTGCTCACCATTTTACCCTCCCTTTCCTCTTTCCCTTTGTATCTGTTTTACTTTCTACCCTCTGACTACCCTTCAACATACCGCCTACCAGAGAACCTGATGTTGAAGGTAACTACAATTTAACATTTAAAGTACTTATATTGGCACATATATTCAATTACATGTTTTGCCAAAAAAAAATCCACTTTTTTGAATTCAGAAGATACATAGAGGTTATCTCTGCCATCAAGAAACTCTGTTTTCTTGCGATCACTGTATCGCAATACCTTCTCTAATAAAACATCAGCTTTCTATGTACACATAAATATTTTAACAACATGGTAATATACGTAAGCACACGATAGCAGAAAACGAAAAATGGTAAGTCTATAGATCGTAGTTACCGAACATGTATGAAAAAAACTATAAAACCTGCCCTACGCATATCTGTATGGAATGCAAAAAGAACAAAGAAAAAGGCAATGTTACAAAATTGTCAGATTGTAGTAGTATCTTCACACACAGTAAATAAATGCATTTTGCATTTATTTCAGCAAGTGATGCTGAGTTATAGCTGTCCATCGTGTTTTTCGTCAAGAAAATGCAACTCAGCTCCTTGGGAAGGACATTTTCATCAGTGACACCGATTGTTTAAGGCTATACTTGTTTATAGATCGGGTAATCCACTTTTAAGACATAGAGCGCATTCAACAGAGTTTATCACGAGGTCCATCACGAGGTCCAAAGATTCTACTCCTGGTACCAAACGTGAGATAACCATTCCAACATGTTCCTCTTGGTGTGATTTGTGGCGATGTTTGTGTTGTGGGTTGGCAGGAGAGCCAACACCGGGTACTAGAGGAAGCCTAAAGGCACGCGTTTTAGCTCACGCAGGCTGGCGTGAGGTCTGGAACAGGACAAGGAAATTAGACTTAAGAAAAACGGACGTAGCTGTGGAATACTTAACTTTAATCCATTAATGATGAGCGTCGCTCTTGACGGTACATGATTACAGTATCAATGGTAACTGGTCATGGCGCCTTGCTAGGTCGTAGCAAGTGACGTAGCTGAAGGCTATGCCAACTATCGTCTCGGCAAATGAGAGCGTATTTTGTCAGTGAACTATCGCTAGCAAAGTCGGCTGTACAACTGGGGCGAGTGCTAGGAAGTCTCTAGACCTGCGCTCGGTCTGCAATCACTGACAGTGGCGACACGCGGGTCCGACGTATACTAACGGACCGTGGCCGATTTAAAGGCTACCACCTAGGAAGGGTGGTGTCTGGCGGTGACACCACAGTTTGTATTTCAAATCAAACTGGATTCGAGTGCTACAAGTCCTTCATTATAGTGATGAATAGCTGGTAGAGTATTATGAATCCGTTTTTGGAATCCACATGGATGACCATAGTTTCGTTTTAGAATTATGTGCCGAGGATACATTTCATTTACGGAAAGGTGTAAACTGTCACAGCCTAAGAATACTGGGAACTCAGCAACCACATACCACATGGGAGCACGAGATAAAGTCTACAAACTTCATTAGTTCTGTGATGATTCCCGATGGAGAATGTATAGCCCATACTTTTTTATTTATTTTTAGGAAAAGCTGTTACAGGAAACATATACTTGGTTATTATGGAGATATGGTTGATTTTACAGCTGTCAGAAGTAACCTAACTTTTCTCTCGGATGGATGGAAAACCATTGCAGTAACACCTGTGTGGAAGATTTTTCTTAATAGTGAACTGCTTCAATGGCAGTACCGTGTTTTTCGTACTCAAAGCCCACTGCACCATGGGGCCACCAACAACCTCACAGTGACGTGGTTATCTGTTTTGCTGAGGACTGTGAAAAGTTCCCTCTTCGAGCCCCTGCTTCCCATAGATTTACATGAAAAGCGACACTGTATAGCAACAGCAGTAAATATAGTAACACCAGGCATCCTTGCAGAAGAGTGTAACGTCTTAGTCTATCATCTGCATGCTTGCAGCGCGTTTGGTGTTGTGCACATTGTTCATGTGTGACAAGTAATTTAAAACGTTGGTCTAAAACGTAACTGTAAACAATAATTCAAGGTTGTATGTAAGTAAACTATCGGAATGGAACGGAAATATGTAGATGTTCTGTACATGTACAGGCAAACAAGTAATCGGAACTTCCTGAATACTGGATCATTTATTCAGGAGGAAGACCTACACAAATCGAGCAAATAAAAAATTCGTTGCTCCACCTGTGGCCCTTACACAAGCAGTTATTCGGTTTGGCATTAACTGACAGAGTTTCTGGATGTCCCCCTGAGGAATATCGTGGTTCAAATGGTTCAAATGGCTCCAAGCACTATGTGACTTAACATCTGAGGTCATCAGCTCCCTAGGCTTAGAACTTCTTAAACCTAACTAACCTGAGGGCATCATACACATCCATACCCGAGGCAGGATTCGAACATGCGACCGTAGCAGGTGTGCAGTTCCGGACTGAAGCGCCGAGAACCGCTCGTCCACAGCGGCTGGCGCAGGAATATCGTGAAAAATCCCGTCCAGTTGGCGCATTATATCGTCAGAACCTTTATCTGGTTGCATGTCCCTACTCCGAATGTTCCAAATGTTCTCAATTGTAGTTTGATGCAGCAATCTTTCTGGTGATGGTAGGGTTTGGGAGGCACCCAAGATAAGCAGCAGAAACTCTCGCCATGTGCTGGCGGGCAGTAGTTGGTTGATATGTTATCTCACGACGGCTTCTCATGAATGGTAACGAAACACGGCGTAGAATATCGTAGACATACCGCAGATGAGAACCAAAGCGGTCCTGCTATGAAATGAAGTGGAACCTCAGACCATCCAGTGCCCTGTGCACACCAAAAAGCCTGTTTCCAGTGATTCCGGGAACATTTCGCCTGGAAATATATGGAATGGAACAGAGCTGTCATCAGTGATGAGTCCCACTTCGAAATCACATTGATGATAAGCGATGACATTTCTGGGGACGCCCTGGAGAGAGTTGGGATGCCAGCCTGAGTGTCACCCACCATAGAGTCCGATAACCAAGATGGTGGTCTGTCGTGTCATTCCATACTCTCATGCATGAACTGTCTGCTTGAACATAAATATAGAATGCAGTGTTGTATTTGAGCACGAATGGCACCTGTAAAATGTCCTCAGCACACTGCAAGTGTTATGCAGTATTGTCAGTTTAGTTAATGATACAACTGTGTGGCTGACCTCGAAAAGGTATATATATGTTACAAAAATCATTAAAACTGAGTCCTGAGTGATTTAGGGATCGGCATATTTAATTTAAGGTGTGTAAAGTTTCTCTTACTCTCTTACTAAGTTCTTGCACAGTAATTGTACTTTTGGGCATGAGGAAGATTTTTCTGGTGCCTTGTTATAGCTACGATGTTGTATGTCTTCTTTCTTCACTCTATCGCCTGTTGTTGTTGTGGTCTTCAGTCCAGAGACTGGTTTGATGCAGCTCTCCGTGCTAGTCTATCCTGTGTAAGCTTCTTCATCTCCCAGTATCTACTGCAACCTACATTCTTTTGAATCTGCTTAGTGTTTTCATCTCTTGGTCACCCTATACGATTTTTACCTTCCACGCTGCCCTCCAGTACTAAATTGGTGATCTCTTGATGGCTCAGATCATGTTCTACCAACCGATCCCTTCTTCTAGTCAAGTTGTGCCACAAATTTTTCTCCCAAATTCTATTCACTACCTCCCCATTAGTTATGTTATCTACCCACCTAGTCTTCAGCTTTCTTCTGTAGCACCACATTTTTCTTCTTGTCCAAACTATTTATCGTCCATGTTTCACATTTTAAAATAATGAAATTTTCTTCTCAGCAATGCTTAATGAGAAGGACCAAACTTAATTTTCTTTCACTTACAACAATATTTTTGCTATAATTAGAGCTCACATAGATTACATGACGCGTTTATCACCTGCATGATACAAACAAAAAGTTCTGTATATTGTTCAGAAACTACTTTTGATATAACACCTTTACTAGTGCTCACGGAAGAACACTTTAATTATGCAGTAAAGAGTTCATATAACTTTATGTAATAACTAGTTTTTAGTGTGCAGCTGTTTACGGGCAAAGTATTGTGTCACAATAACTATTCTTTGGCATGGAACGTTTATGCTCTAGGCTCAGAAAATTTTGTATTTTATAAAAGTAAAACTTAAAATACTTTTATCTGATATTCTTTCTCATTTGAGATGTTTCGCTAGGTCGAATTCAATGATTTTTTATCATCAGCCTCCGGGGAGCGTCGCACACTTAAACAATACATTATTTATTCCATCTTGTCTGCCGTAAAAATACTAACATTATTACAGATTACGGCAGACAGCAGGTATGTCTGTTACAATATGTACATATACTTCACAAAGATTTTGAACAGTTACATCTATGGGCTCCTTTTACGTGTTTTAAAAATTTACTTACATCGAAAATTTTCTTTTATCGTTTGGTCTATCGACAGGAAAATTCTTTATTACAGACATTTATTTTCATGTAAGTGTGTGTTAAAAATTTCTTGTACCTAAGTTACCTATAGAAGCAAAGGAAAATGTAGAAAAATTCAAGTATTAAGATTGCTAAATCTGAACGTTTCTTACTGTCCACTGAAGTCTTTGCCAGTGTTTTCCAATTTAAACACTCGTATAATACAGTTTACACAGTATGTTTAATAGACTATTTTCTCCTATTAGCCACTTTATTTTCATTCTTGTAAGCGGATTTAGCCATATCTTTGTTCTCGCTGCTTTCCTAGCTCTCACTGTCGAGCGTGGTGTGCACTCTCAGTGTTGGTTACATCGGCGATGAGAACGGGTAGTAACCGTGAACAGTTTAGGCGGTTTTGTGCCTTGTCAGCATAGGGGGGAAATATTCCATCCTAAGACGTAAGACGGTGTGTTGGGAGTTACAGAGCCGAAGAGCACCCAGCACTAAATTCTGTCATGTAAGTAGCCAGACCATTCTCTTCTTTTTCAGTTAATATCCGTAGAATGTGCTTTCGTTCGTCGTTGATGGGCCGATCAGCAATTTTTTAACGACAGTTCACTTTTCACTTGACACTGGATGATGGCATTTACACACGTCCTTTTCACGAAATATCTGTATATACCTTGTTTTACTTACGTTCTTCTTTATTCTTGAACATTAACTTCCCATGAGTAAATTATACTGTTTTTTAATACCTGTACGTCCAGCGACAATATCGTTATTATTCCGTACAGAACGAGCTCTCACATGCAAATGTTTTTTCGTTCTACAATCAATTAATTCTCTTTTATGTACCTATTTGTCTAGTATAATATCCGAAACAGTACTGAATCACGGAACTGTACATGTGTTCAGTGTTTTCCGCAAATTTAGCTAAGACAAACTAGATAACTACGCACACTCGCTTCAGCTTATATCTTCTTATCATAACATTGTATAAGTTTAATGTATAATGGGATAAGTGCATTTGTGCATACGTGGATGTATGTCAAGTTACTTAGTATCTGGCAAAGTGTTTTGTGTTCCTTCATAGCTAAGGTAAAATATTATTTATGCCTTTATTGGCAGTCATATGTGTTTTTCATTTGACAGGTGAACTCTCTTAATAGGAAATGGAGCGAGCAAAGCATCATTTTCATCATCTTCATAAATAGGTATACTTAGATAGTTAGAGCTTTGTTTCCTGAGGGCAAACGGTTGTTCATATATTGATACCCATTAAATAGAAGGGTTTCTAGTCAATGAATATCTGCCAATAAAATAACGTATTTATATATGTATCCTTTCGTATTACAAGTATTTCAGTTAAGTTTATACGTCTTGCTTTTTATAGGTTCAACGTAACTTAATCTCTGATACATTTAATAATCCATGTAGTTTCTTCTCCACATAGTATATACAGTACACTAGTGTACTAGATTCTCTTCTCTGTAGGTTTATGTAGTATAGTAAAGTAGAGTGTAGTTGTATGTGTAGCATTTACCTTAGTTTTAGCATAGTTTTTAACTCAGTCTCGTATGTACCTAGATGTACTTAGATGTAGGTCGTTGCGTTATACACAGCTGTATACAGGGAGTCCCACTTATCTTGACAACCCTAAATAACTGTTTGTCCAGATGTAAATTGCAAAATGTCAAGCAAATGTTCCTTAGCCTTCCGGGGGACATCAGTCAGCATGATTGCCTTCGTTGTAGCTCAGTTTTTTTACAAAGATATGAACAGCGGTGTGCCTTTTTATAAATGGCACCCTGTGCTTTTTATTCGGTTGCCAGTTTCCTCTCCTAAAGACCTACTCAGTAATTTATGACAGTCTACTATTCACTGAAACAGTGCGTTATTAATTACACAACACAACATTGACACTGAGCCCGGGAATACAAACTCGTTCACTTGCTGGAGTTGTCAGAAAACAAGTGAAAACCAAGTAAAAACATAACACAAAATTGAATTTGACCATCCTGTACCATTGTCGAGGAGTAGAACATTCAAAGGTACTCAAAATGGTGACCCTGGACACCGATACACTGGTGCACTCGTTGAATGAAAGAGTTATGTACTGCTTCCAGTGTTGGCAGCTGAAGAGAATTACAAGGAAGCAGGATATGTTCCTGCATGTCCTCTGGAGTTGTTGGGATGTCACGGTAGACAACGTCTTTAATGCATTCTCAAAGAAAAATGTCCAGAGGATTTAAATCAGGAGACCTAACAGGCCAAGTGACTGTTCCTCCCCGACCAATCCAGCTGGCAGGATATCTTCGGTTCAGAACACGACGAGCACACATGACATTATGTGCTGGACATCCATCGTGTTGATACCACATTAGCATTCTGGTTCTTAGCGGCACTTCGTCCAGAAAAGGAGGAAGAATTCATCTGCGGAAATTGGCATACGCTGTGCCGTTTAGACTACCAGGGGCCAATAATTGTAGTAGCAAGCACCCCACACCAGACGTCAACTCTCCATTGACGCTGATGTTCCTCCTGTCTAAGCCATCGTGGGTTGTCGCTGGACCTATAATGCATGTTCCTTGTATTTACCTGTCCTTCGTTTGCGTAGGAACGTTCTTCGGTAAATACAACATTGGAGAAGAAGTTCGGGTTGGCGAGGATTTGCTGCTGTGCCCACTGAGAGAACTGTACACGTTTCTGGAAATCATTCTCATGCAAATCTTGATGTAGGTGTACATGGTGAGGATGGAACCGGTGACGTGTAAGAACACAATGTACGCTGCTTTTAGGAATGCCAGTCTCCTGTTCAAGCTGTCGTGTGCTCACATGTGGATTCATAGCAACGGAAGCGAGAACAGTAACTTTGGCAGCTTCGTCCGTGCGAGCGTTACGACGATTGCGTTGTCGTGAGTTGAAACTTCCTGTTTCCTGAAGAATCGCAACAAGACGAGAAAAACATCCTTCGGAAGGTGGGTTCTTGTCAAGATATTGCTCTCTGTACAGTCCCACTATCTGCGTAGTATTTCGCCTACCTTCAATAAAAATAAAAGAAATGTTATGTCGATGAAGTTTGTAGGAAGGACAGCCTTTACTGTATGCGTACTCTACACAGCAGTATTTATAAGGACTAAGCTACTGTACTAGATGTACCCGTACATTCTACTCACCCAACTCTTCAACTGACGATGGTTGACGGAATGAAGGGTGTGCATTCTACTTATGTTTACATTTGTCCTCTGGCAACGTCAGCACGTGGATGATTTTCATTACTCCGAGTACCTGCACTAAGAGCTTGGAGCGTCAACGTCAGTGTTGTGTTATGTAATCAATAGCGTTGCGTTTCATTGAATGGTACACTGTGATACATTTCTGACTAGGTCTTTAGGAGAGGAAATTAATTACCGCATAAAAAGTACAGGGTGCCACTTAAAAATGTCATACCGCTGTTCATATCTCTACAACGAAGGCCGATTAATGTCCACCTGACGGCTAAAGAACATTTGTTTGAAACACTTAGTAATTTGCGTCTGGACAGTTATTTAGGGCTGTCAGTACAAATGGAACACCCTGTACATTTGCTGATAGTTGTTGTATATAGCTGTATATATTCATAGATATTTGTATACGTCTTTTATCTTGACATATATGACGTACATATTTTACTACTGTACCAATTGTTATCCGCAGTATCATGTTCTAAAATATACCACAAAATTTATACGTGTGGAATGCCTCTCATAAAATATTTTTTACTCTCATTATGGTATAATATAGTAACATCCTGGCACATTAAAACTGTGTGCCGGACCAAGACTCGAACTCGGGACCTTTACCTCTTGCGGAGACGAGGTACTGGCCGAATTGAAGCTGGGACAGATCGTGAGTCGTGCTTGGGTAGCTCAGATGGTAACAGTCTGCCTTCGGCAGGGCAGCCTTGACGATCTCATCGGCATACACCTATCGATCATTAGCAGCGTAGTTTATGTTAAGATGACATCAGGCGCTGCCTGCAACAAGATTATTCGACGGACGCGACATGGACTAAAATTCCGACACTCCGACGGCGACGTCGGGGCTATGGATGTCGACCACGCAGGCCTTGACCTTCGAACGATCCATGTATTCGAACTGCCTTTCGAGGTGAATGAAGATGAAGTCATCACGGTGCTAAGCCCGTAAGGATAAGTCCAGCCGCGCGGGATTAGCCGAGCGGTCCAGGGCGCTGTAGTCATGGACTGAGCGACTGGTCCCGGCGGAGGTCCGAGTCTTCCCTCGGGCATGGGTATGTGTGTTTGTCCTTAGGATAATTATGTTGTGTGTAAGCTTAGGGGCTGATGACCTTAGCAGTTAAGTCCCATAAGATTTCACACACATTTGAACATTTGGAAAAATCCAGAGTCACGTGGCCGAGACATGGGCACAGTATACGACGTATCCGCGCCTAGAAGCCATGGAACATAGCACGCACGTCGTCACCGACACAATTGAGCCGACTTGGCCAGTGCTGCCACCTCTCACTGATGTTGAAACTGACGGACATTTTTCACGGGCTGATGAGACGGATTTCCCACCTCCACCTGATGCGGAAATGAGATCTGTTCCTCCGTTAGACCAACACTAAAATGCGAGATGTTTCTACGACGAACCCTGCGACTTCTATGGACTTTCAGAATCCACCACGACAATCATCACCAGCTACGAACCTAACGACAGCACGTATCAACCATCAGGCATACCAAATAATCAATCAATACTAATAATATCGGCTCCCTTGTTAAACTATAACTGCTCCGTGACACGCTAAGAACAGCGGACGTCGTCATCGCCTTGTTACAAGAACTGAGGACTGCAACTTAGTCCGGGTGTTGCGGATACGAGACATACGCCGCCCCGGCAGTTATGGAACACACAGGCGCAGCCATGCTCCTCCAAGAAAGGACTGCTGTTTCCGACGTCACGTATCTCCCAACGGCGCCAGGGTTGGCCATAACAGCTGAAGGAATCAGAATCGTAAATCTCTATACCTCATCGGGCACTGATGGTTCAAATGGTTCAAATGGCTCTGAGCGCTATGGGACTTAACATCTGAGGTCATCACTCCCCTAGAACTTAGAACTACCTAAACCTAACTAACGTAAGGACATCACACACATCCATGCCCAAGGCAGGATTCGAACCGGCGACCGTAGCGGAGGCGTGGTTCCAGACTGATGCGCCTACAACCGCTCGGCCACACCGGCCGGCTCGGGCACTGATAAATGGAGGGATCGCTCCCAGTTCTACGCAGATGATATCACGGTATTATTCCTCGGCAGATACGATCATCTCATCGTAGGTGGAGATTTGAGCTATGTTCTCGAGCATACAGACCAATACTCTCATTTCACCACATGTCCGGAAGTTTGCTTGCTCTACCGCCGCCTTCGACTCCTCGACACGTGGAGAGTGGCACACGGCGACCGCCCGGGGCATACACACATCACGGCCATTCTGTCAGCCGACTCTATTAAATATAAAGCTCTAACTGTCTCAAGTCCGTTCTCCACGACGCGGAACTTCGGCCATCTGCCTTTTCCGATCATCACATCTACATCTCTACCCTGAACCTACGTAGGCGATCTATATGGCGCAGTGAAAGACCTTGTAAACTCAACGTCACGCTACTGCGGGACCCTGAAAGTCAACAACAGGTCACCGGCACGTGGCACACTTGTGTTCAACGTATCATGCGTTACGAGACAACAATGCAGTGGTGGTTACTGTGTGCCAAACCGGCAATCCGACGCACCTTGACGCACTAAGGCAGGGACAAAGCCTGGTGGAAACACCACATAACAGATTTCCTCTATAGCTCATGGATCATCCTCCATCCCCGGATCGTCTGAAAAAAGCTCAACGCATCAAGGCAAAGATTTTAACCTTGACCAGGTGCCGTCTAGTGGGAGCCATTGTACGAGAGCTCAGCCATGATAGGAGCAACGGTGAAGAACCTTCCATGCACCATATTGCTCATTATGTTTCGTCGACGCCAACAGGCTTTAATGACAACGTTAGTCCTACCTGGTGAAGGACGACTGACTTCGCAAGGTACCATTGCGGATGCCTTCACAACACAGTACAGACGTTTCTATCAAGAAGTACAGACGTTTCTATCAAGAAGTACCCGGCAGTGCAGAGGCCATTACTCAGGTTGGGCCTTCATGATCTGTCTGGGTGGAGTTAAGTTTAGTTAGTTTTACTTAATTTCATAATTTGCTTTAGCGCAGTAAGTGTGACGCATTATGAAAAGAAATTTAGTTCCCTATCGGGTGAAGGCATTATACTGTAAACTGTCCAAAAATATTTTTTTTTCTCCAAATAGTTTTCAAAAATCGGATAGTAAGTATTTCATATCGTCCGGAATGCCGTCTTTCAGCACAGGCACCAGCATTTGGCGAGCAGTACAGTCCTAACAAACACCGCCTATAACACGGAATGCGGAGACCACGTCTGTCACAGCGAGAAGAATAATAAAATTTGTCCTCTTTACCTATATAACCCTATTTTTTCTTGTTTAAATAGGTACGTACCAATGTCGCTAATATAGTTCTCGACAAAATTTGGAGTAGTATCGTAAAATGTGGTCCACGATATTAGAGGTCTCAGTGACGTAGGCACATCATACGTTATCCAATTAGAGCCCATATAATGGACGGTGTTCACTAGCGGCATATATTGTGGCCGTTTCCCAGTCATGTAAACACACCGCTGCCGCAGCGACACACCGCGAACAGTCATAAGAACAGCTTTATTCAGTTTGTTTTCAGCAATGCAGTAACATGCCACTTAGAGGCACATAACACTCTGACCGAGTCAGAAGAGTGACTTTAGTTTCAGCAGGTCATACACAGCTAGATGTTGTCGATCGGTTGCATGTCACTCACAGTGGCGTGTCTAAGGTGTGCAGAATGTACAGAGAGACGGTAAATGTTAACGACAGACCACGCAGTGGTCGTCCTCGTTCTCTGCCTCGTGATGACTGGGTGTTGTGTGCTGTCAAAATGGTTCAAATGGCTCTGAGCACTATGGGACTTAACTTCTAAGGTCATCAGTCCCCTAGAACTTAGAACTACTTAAACCTAACAAACCTAAGGACATGACACACATCCATGCCCGAGGCAGGATTCGACCCTGCGACCGTAGCGGTCACGCGGTTCCAAATTGAAGCGCTTAGAACCGCACGGCCACACCGGCCGGCTTGTGTGCTGTCCTTAGGTTAGTTAGCTTTAAGTAGTTCTAAGTTCTACGGGACTGTTGACCATAGATGTTAAGTCCCATAGTGCTCAGAGCCATTTGAACCATTTGGTCGTCCTCGTATGACACCAATGCAGGGTCGTTTCCTCCTACTGTCAGCTCGCAGGCGCCCAGCATTAACTGACGAAATATTGGAAATGACTTCTCCCTGGTAACGGGGATCCGCATCTCAGACGAAACAGTGCATAGAAGATTGGATCAGGGTGGTCTTCACTCCAGAGGACCCATGGGAAGTCTTGGACTGAACCAACGACGCAAGAGAAGGACCTGGGCTCTTGCACATCAATATTGGACATTGCAGAATGGAGTAACGTTATGTTGGCTGAAGAGACCAGAACTGGTTTGCAACCGGAAAATACACCTGTTAGGGACTGGATAAACGCTAGACGACACCAGGAACGCCGATACATGAAGGAAGTTCATTCGTTCGCAGGTGGAAGTGTCATGATCTGGACGGCACTAATGATGTGACGGCGAATCCTTATACACTCCTGGAAATGGAAAAAAGAACACATTGACACCGGTGTGTCAGACCCTCCATACTTGCTCTGGACACTGCGAGAGGGCTGTACAAGCAATGATCACACGCACGGCACAGCGGACACACCAGGAACCGCGGTGTTGGCCGTCGAATGGCGCTAGCTGCGCAGCATTTGTGCACCGCCGCCGTCAGTGTCAGCCAGTTTGCCGTGGCATACGGAGCTCCATCGCAGTCTTTAACACTGGTAGCATGCCGCGACAGCGTGGACGTGAACCGTATGTGCAGTTGACGGACTTTGAGCGAGGGCGTATAGTGGGCATGCGGGAGGCCGGGTGGACGTACCGCCGAATTGCTCAACACGTGGGGCGTGAGGTCTCCACAGTACATCGATGTTGTCGCCAGTGGTCGGCGGAAGGTGCACGTGCCCGTCGACCTGGGACCGGACCGCAGCGACGCACGGATGCACGCCAAGACCGTAGGATCCTACACAGTGCCGTAGGGGACCGCACCGCCACTTCCCAGCAAATTAGGGACACTGTTGCTCCTGGGGTATCGGCGAGGACCATTCGCAACCGTCTCCATGAGGCTGGGCTACGGTCCCGCACACCGTTAGGCCATCTTCCGCTCACGCCCCAACATCGTGCAGCCCGCCTCCAGTGGTGTCGCGACAGGCGTGAATGGAGGGACGAATGGAGACGTGTCGTCTTCAGCGATGAGAGTCGCTTCTGCCTAGGTGCCAATGATGGTCGTATGCGTGTTTGGCGCCGTGCAGGTGAGCGCCACAATCAGGACTGCATACGACCGAGGCACACAGGGCCAACACCCGGCATCATGGTGTGGGGAGCGATCTCCTACACTGGCCGTACACCACTGGTGATCGTCGAGGGGACACTGAATAGTGCACGGTACTTCCAAACCGTCATCGAACCCATCGTTCTACCATTCCTAGACCGGCAAGGGAACTAGCTGTTCCAACAGGACAATGCACGTCCGCATGTATCCCGTGCCACCCAACGTGCTCTAGAAGGTGTAAGTCAAGTACCCTGGCCAGCAAGATCTCCGGATCTGTCCCCCATTGAGCATGTTTGGGACTGGATGAAGCGTCGTCTCACGCGGTCTGCACGTCCAGCACGAACGCTGGTCCAACTGAGGCGCCAGGTGGAAATGGCATGGCAAGCCGTTCCACAGGACTACATCCAGCATCTCTACGATCGTCTCCATGGGAGAATAGCAGCCTGCATTGCTGCGAAAGGTGGATATACACTGTACTAGTGCCGACATTGTGCATACTCTGTTGCCTGTGTCTATGTGCCTGTGGTTCTGTCAGTGTGATCATGTGATGTATCTGACCCCAGGAATGTGTCAATAAAGTTTCGCCTTCCTGGGACAATGAATTCACGGTGTACATTTTTAATTTCCAGGAGTGTAATTCCCATCTACGACAATTTGACTGGTTCCCAATACCTCCAAGAGGCACAGTACACGATTGTAAGGCTCTAAAGACGTGAAATCGATGACAACTTCATCCCAGTCTATGTAAATGTAAGTACACACCGTGCTCTAGCAGTGTCTCGGTATCTTCAAAGATGTAACATCAGCCGAACACATTAGTCAACGCAGTCGCAAGACATGAATTAAGCTGATCATGCATCGGACTTGTTGAAGGTGACCGTCGCACAGCGTCAGAATCCAACTGACGGTCTTCCGTATCTCACTGGAGATGCCATGACGAGTGGGACGTCATACCCGAAGATAAACGTGACGGTCTCATGCAGACCATGCCTCGCAGAAACGAAGAACCCATGAACTCAACTGTGTGGTGGTAAGACATACTCACTACTAAAGACTGATAATCATCATCACGAGATAAAGATTTTCACTGTCTTTATCTTCAATGTGTACTCTTCGGAGAAGGAATTATGTTTATTTTTTAATAAGGTATTCTACAAACCTCAGTATCTGTACTGTAAGAAGTCATGGTCATAAACTCTATGATCTTCTAATGTTTCGTTGAGGTCGTAAATTAAGGACATAAATACTCATGAATAGTGGGAAAAAACGAGTTTTATCAAAGAGTTTTCTCAACGGGTATAGGTAAGAACGGTGCCTTGTTTCACTCCTGGCCTGCAGAAAAATAGGGACTCTTCACAGAGCCGCAGTCTACAATGCGTCGGCTCTTTGTTAATTACACAGGGTGAGGGCGCAGACTTGCGGAAATTAATCGCGTTGACTGCGAGTGCGGCCAAGCGCACTGGGGTAACAAGGCGAGCTAATTTGCGTCATTACGAAGAGTAGATGAGTCTGCGGTCTTCAGCAGCGTGGCTGAGTCTGCACTCTGGAAGGTGGAAGCAGGTCTTCGTGGTTGAGGTGCCACCAAGGCAAATGGTAGATCTCAAACACTCGCGGCCAGTGTTTATATACTGAGTACCGTTTCTTAACGCTAAATTTCCTAAGCAACATTGATTCTTACATAAAATTCACATTGTAAAATTAAAAGTAAGCTCAACTTTAATTTTTAGATGTGCAGATACTCAGACCTTCAAGCACTTTAGGGCGGAAAGTCTACAGAAATTCGCCGGCCGGTGTGGCCGAGCGGCTCTAGGCGCTACAGTCTGGAACCACGCGACCGCTACGGTCGCAGGTTCGAATCCTGCCTCGGGCATGGTGGTGTGTGATGTCCTTAGTTAGGTTTAAGTAGTTCTAAGTCCTAGGGGACTGATGACCTCAGAAGTTAAGTCCCACAGTGCTCAGAGCCATTTTCTACAGAAATTCCATTCACATGGAAATTGGTAAGCTGCTCGTAAGTTGATTTCTACAATGAATGCAGTGGGTCTGCACCTCTGGTCGCCCACCAATACCATACTCTCTACCAGGACTACAGTGGGTCTGCTCTGTGATGACCTACCTACCAATATTCTTCAGAACTTCGAATGACGCTGCTGTGGGTTTGCTCCATTGTGGCCCATTACCTGTCAGCATGTCAAGAGTCATCACTGTCTTTCCGTTGGAAGGACACCACTACTTCTTCAAGACTGCATGGAAATTCACTACTTCTGTGTGCAATTTTTTTTTTACTAGTGAGACTTTGTGAAAAAAAATGTAATTACTATTATGATGAATGATCAGGACTGTCTTTATGGACTGTGAGAAAATTTTAGCTTTTGACCAACATTGTATCAATAAGTGTGTGCATTGGATATCTTTGTTAGTGTAATTATGAAAAATTGTATCAAATCATTATTGGCCACTGGCCAAAACAATTTGTAAAATTTTTTGTGGGGAGCATGGGGGCTATGTAAGTAGGCTGTTTATATTTTCTTATTGGCAACGTTACGTAGCGCTCTGTATGAAAATCACTGGCTGTGCTGTGTGCAGCCTGTGGCTAGTTTGCATTGTTGTCTGCCATTGTGGTGTTGGGCAGCGGCAGCTGGATGTGAACAGCGCGTAGCGTTGCGCAGTTGGAGGTGAGCCGCCAGCAGTGGTGGATGTGGGGAGAGAGATGGCGGAGTTTTGTAATTTGTCATGAACTGCTATATATATATTATGACTATTAAGGTAAATACATTGTTTGTTCTCTATTAATATCTTTCATTTTCTAACTATCCCTATCAGTAGTTAGTGCCTTCCGTAGTTTGAATCTTTTATGTAGCTGGCAGTAGTGGCGCTCGCTGTATTGCAGTAGTTCGAGTAATGAAGATTTTTGTGAGGTAAGTGATTTCTGAAAGGTATAGTTTAATGTTACTCAGGGCCATTCTTTTGCAGGGATTTCTGAAAGTCAGATTGCGTTGCGCTAAAAAAATATTGTGTGTCAGTTTAAGCACAGTGTATAAATGTTATAAGGGGACGTTTCAACGCTTGTACTGTTTGGTATAATTCATCATATGCCAAACAGGTGAACGTAGCTCTCAGCAACATCTGCAGAATTACAACAGGTTGTTGTAAATAAACTCCTGTCGAATGGGTTTAACACCTTCCAGGAACAACACCACCTACCATTCGCAGAGTAATTGCAGCGAATAAGGAACGAAAGAAAGTGGAACAAGAACAAACTCTTCCCATGTATGATCATCAACCGCATTCGCAGGGACTGAGGTCAAGTAAGAGTTCCCTGCGAACATCAAAGGTACTTTCTGCTACTGCTGAAAACGCCAGTGAGCGACTCTGAAGGGATCAGACTTCCCTCCCCTCTGCTTAGAGAAATGTTTCTGAAACTCTGCCTCCAGGACATGACGAGAAATAGGTGACGTGAATATCTTTGAATAGGAGTGGGTAGACCAAGTTTTAATCTGGTAACATGGGGCTACATACAGAGAACAGCATTGACTGTGATGTCCAGACTTGGACTGCTTCTGTGTCTAGTGTGTCCAGCCTCCTGTATTGCAGAAGACCTCAAGCGACAGAAAATGGACTGGAAGTGGCCAAATTTTGGTAAAAGAGTGTATGAAATGTTAGCTATGTGCCTAGGTATGATTCTGACACGAGAATAAATAACTAAATTTATACGGACAAATACCATCACAAAAAGCAGAACACAGGCGTGATTGAGACACCGGTGGACCATGTAAAAGAATTATAGATCCACGGCAATGCGAGTGAAAGTTCAGTTGTTTAACAATGACTTTCAGAAGAATTGTCTACTCTGAAAATGAATCCTAAATGGCATGTAATATCCGCAGATAAAGAGAACGATTTCCTACCGTCCTCAAAAAGGTTCACAGTTCACTTCAACTCTCCAGCTTCACTAAGAAGCTACGGCGTTGACGTAGAAAATAATACAACCAGAAAGTTGTCGAGAATATCTGAATGCTATAAAGAACTTAAGTCCCACCACATGCCATGGCACGAGTGGGGCTATACAAAATCCCTCATGCCGTCAAATGTACATTCGAACTACGGTTTCTGCAGAATAAGTATTTTATGCACTTTGAGACAGATAATCCAATTTCCACCTTCCACGTCCAGGGCTGGTGGTGTATGTATAGAATTCCTTCCGGATCAGTTTTTTGAACTCTTTCTAGTACCAAAAGAAGCATCGATACATAGCTTTAAGAAAACACACAGAACTGACGTCTCACCAACAGGTTCATAGCAACAGTAACAGGTCGTGCACTGGGACCAGGGAATCACAAAATTCAAATCTTCGATATAAAAGTCACGTTAAAGTTTATTTACTACTAAACTAGGACGTAGAAATAAAACATAATACTTTAAAAATAAGATGGAAGAAGAGGCATCGATATTACGTAAGTTGAATGAAGGGAAGAGCGGCGACTCCTCTGCAGTACCAGCTTCGTAACTCGACAACGCGGCTCTACAGCCTTTGGCAGCGGTAACTCACAAAGGAGGTTTACCCGCCCTGAACAATTTCTGTTCGTCAACATGCTCACAATCCGAACAAGACTCACGTTAACTGAAATATGTATTGCTGCAGGGAAACCGAGTCTAACAGCCCTTAGTCGCTCCCTGCTACTCAGAATCTGACATTACTTTCCTGCAAACCTCAGTTAACAAATAAGTGTTGTGCACTTAAGTTAATTAACTAATCATTCTCTTCAATTTTAATAGACGATTGGCCTTAGATGGTCATTCTTAAGAAACCATTTTGTTTAATGAAAAAAATAGTAATGACATCAATTTGTGATTATGAATAGAATTAAGTACTCATAAGCTGCTCCTTCTACACCATAGCTGACCGGTTAACTACTGGAATTATGACAGCGTGAATCGACCGTGACCAAGCCAACATATAGACAGTCACTGTTAAAAGGCACAAAAACACTCTAAACCGACTGTTAATCAACACAATTACTTCCTGTCTGCCATTCCTTCTTCTACATAAACACAGTTTGTGGCTGTCGAGTACACTTAACTAAGACGAAATCCCGCAGACATCATTAAACTCTCCACCCGAAGTTTAATGGTAACGTGAAAGACTTTGTCTTGAAAAACGTGACAATCTGAGAATGAGATTGTAGCACGATACTTTGATTTTGAACAGAAAATGTAAATTCAGAGTAAATGAGCATAAACTCTGAGAAACTTGGATAGCTTTTCCATAAAATTTGAGAAAACAGTGTTGCTAATGTTGGTGTCAAATCCAACACAATATCTAACACAATACTGTGTGTACTTTAAAATTCTCTCTACCTGCATGAATCACATAAACTAATGGGTTACTGACTAAATGGGTTTACTGACTATACTAGGAATATGTAGACTGAAGAACTGTTACACTCATAGCCTTCCTGAAATCTCTAATACTTATATCGTGCAATCAGAAGTAATTTTAACATGTATATGTGCAGTAACTTCAGTATAACGCTACGGTCATTTAACAGTTTCTCTATGTATACACTTTTAAAGAGTAAAACACAACAGCAGAAATATAACTTAAGCTAAGTGGCCAAGCGTGCATCTGTTGTCGCTTTCATGAGATTGAATGAACAGTAAGGTAATCACATTTCCTATGGTAGCAGTAATGAGGTAGAAAACACTGTTGCTATTATATACTTCCAACGAAATAGTAATTAATTTACTTGCTGTCTCACCCTATAGTAAATGTGTGAAAATACTTTTAGTCTAATGAATCTGAGTAACTGTTATCATGCTGAGTGACTAAAGGCTTTTGGTATGAGAACCGCTTGAGCAAAACATGTAAAGCTCACCACTTAGGATTAATTGCAGTGAAGCAGCACTAAAGACTTCTCCGTTATTTCAGCAAATGAAGTTGATTGGAATCACACCGAGAATTATGCGGAATGGAAGATTAACAACATAGTTTTCATTCAATAACAAACACTAAATATCTTTACACATTACATCGTACATATTAGGAAAACAAATTTATCTTCACCCTGTTACAATATAACGTAAAGAAAAGTTAGATCTTGTCTTTTCATTGTCGTGGTCGACGATTTGTGTGCTCAATTTGTAGCTACTCCTAACAATGGCTCCATGTACCAATAATTGTGTACGATAAGCACATTATCCTCTTGGAGTATTATTATTTACAATCTCGGTCCTCGTGCTGTACGTGATGCAGCAAATATATTGAAGGCTGACAGCTGGTGTTAAGACGAGGCAACCTCCACAGTGTATCCACTCTCATATTATTCTTGCAGCACGTTGCAGGATACCAGCAGTGTTACGAGAGCTCATGGCACAGTACTTCAAACGATTATACTCGTACCGTTCTTAAACATATTTACTTTTGTTGTTGTTGTTGTGGTCTTCAGTCCTGAGGCTGGTTTGATGCAGCTCTCCATGCTACTCTATCCTGTGCAAGCTGCTTCATCTCCCAGTACCTACCGCAACCTACATCCTTCTGAATCTGCTTAGTGTATTCATCTCTTGGTCTCCCTCTACGACTTTTAACCACCACGCTGCCCTCCAGTACTAAATTGGTGATCCTTTGATGCCTCAGAACATGTCCTACCAACCGATTCCTTCTTCTGGTCAAGTAGTGCCACAAACTTCTCTTCTCCCCAATCCTATTCAATACTTCCTCGTTACTTATTTGATCTACCCATCTAATCTTCAGCATCCTTCTGTAGCACCACATTTCGAAAGCTTCTATTCTCTTCTTGTCCAAACTATTTATCTTCCATGTTTCACTTCAAAAATGGTTCAAATGGCTCTAAGCACTATGGGACTTAATATCTATGGTCATCAGTCCCCTAGAACTTAGAACTACTTAAACGTAACTAACCTAAGGACAGCACACAACACCCAGCCATCACGAGGCAGAGAAAATCCCTGATCCCGCCGGGAATCGAACCCGGGAACCCGGGCGTGGGAAGCGAGAACGCTACCGCACGACCAAGAGATGCGGGCATGTTTCACTTCCATATATGGCTACACTCCATACAAATACTTTCAGAAACGACTTCCAGACACTTAAATCTATACTCGATGTTAACAAATTTCTCTTCTTCAGAAACGCTTTCCTTGCCATTGCCAGTCTACATTTTATATCCTATCTACTTCGACCATCATCAGTTATTTTGCTCCCCAAATAGCAAAACTCCTTTACTACTTTAAGTGTCTCATTTCCTAATGTAATTCCCTCAGCATCACCCGAGTTAATTCGGCTACATTCCATTGTCCTCGTTTTGCTTTTGTTGATGTTCATCTTATATCCTCCTTTCAAGACACTGTCCATTCCATTCAACTGCTCTTCCAAGTCCTTTGCTGTCTCTGACAGAATTACAATGTCATCGGCGAACCTCAAAGTTTTTATTTCTTCTCCATGGATTTTAATACCTACTGTGAATTTTTCTTTTTTTTTCTCCTTTACTGCCTGCTCAATATACAGATTGAATAACATCGGGGACAGGCTACAACCCTGTCTTACTCCCTTCCCAACCACTGCTTCCCTTTCATGTCCCTCGAATGTTATAATTGCCATCTGGGTTCTGTACAAATTGTAAATATCCTTTCGCTCCCTGTATTTTACCCCTGTCACCTTTAGAATTTGAAAGAGAGTATTCCAGTCAACATTGTCAAAAGCTTTCTCTAAGTATACAAATGCTAGGGGTCAGTATTGCCTCACGTGTTCCAGTATTTCTACGGAATCCAAACTGATCTTCCCCGAGGTCGGCTTCTACTAGTTTTTCCATTCGTCTGTAAAGAATTCGTGTTAGTATTTTGCATCTGTGGCTTATTAGACTGATTGTTCGGTAATTTTCGCATCTGTCAACACCTGCTTTCTTTGGGATTGGAATTATTATATTCTTCATGAAGTCTGAGGGTATTTCGCCTGTTTCATACATCTTGCTCACCTGATGGTAGAGTTTAGTCAGGACTGGCTCTCCCTAGGCCGTCAGTAGTTCCAATGGAATGTTGTCTACTCCGGGGGCCTTGTTACGACTCAGGTCTTTCAGTGCTCTGTCAAACTCTTCACGCAGTATCGTATCTCCCATTTCATCTTCATCTACATCCTCTTCCATTTCCATACTATTGTCCTCAAGTACATCGCCCTGTTATAGACCCTCTATATTTACTTTTATACAAAACAAAAGTCACAGAGCGTTGCTCAATCTCTTAATGATCTAATATGGCTCACGTCATGTGATACGAGGCTTAGGACAATTACTAATTGCTCAACGGTCTGGCACGCACTCCCTAGGTCACACTTCATTGCTTGTCAAATATAGATCGTGTCTTTGCAATCTCCGGCACGCTAATTAAAATTTCCCGCCTTCCACCCATATCATCAGAGTCATGGTTCGCTTCTTTTAGTTGTCATGGGAAGGTGACACTCGCTATTATTAGGGTGACAGTCACATACGTTTTCCAATTTACCTGCATGAAACTGATTTGATAACATTCGCTCAGCTGTGACAGCAAGAGTAACTCGCTGTGAGATACTCGTAAGAAATACAACATACACAGGGTAGCCTTTGTAACTAAACTGTCGAAGAACACCGTCCTGCGACCGCCTTGCATCAAGTCTCTTCTGTGTTTAATATCTAAGCGGGACTTTCCACAGTGAAAAGCATTGTTTAACCAAACCATGTGGAGGTGGAAACATTCAGGACCAGACGTTATACAGATTTAGAACATGTTAATAATTTAAAGAAATTTTGTGAATGTAAAGCATTGAAGGGAGTGATTGAGTTCTTTCCGACCTGTCGACTGTATCAAGATCTTCTACGTGCTCGGGTAAATTGTTGATAGTTAACCCATACTGTCTTTGATTACGTTCAGTTAAGCAAAACTTTGTTGTAAATGAAGAAGGCAACATATTTCGTAAAGCATACTCTGCGCATCACGTGAATTGGATTTTGCGTTTAACATTTTATTGTGTAATGAGAATTTCTTTATTCAGTAAATACTCAGGTACTATGTTCTTATTTTTCACTCTCTTAACACATGTAGTAACTGATTTGATGTTTGGGGGCAGTGTTAAGATTAGAGTCAGTTGGCGGAAAGAATACGGTTTCGAATGTCTGGATAAAAATGGTATATGAAGGTCGCTAAATACTTTTATTGATTACTAGTATAATTCCATTAATTATCCGTCTTCAGACCAATGAAAGTTATCACTTAATTCATTTTTATGAGCCACCACGCATCCCACATGATCATAATCAGTTAACATGAATCACTCTTATTGTCATATACACACCAAAATATGTCATCATGGTTGTATAATATATTACGTTAGCCATACGTGTCTCCAGTGCTTTCTACATACCCTGCACCAGACCGCTTTAACATCGCACAGCATAGGGTGATGGTGAGGGAATTAGATTAGCAAATGAGGCACTTAAAGTAATAAAGGAATTTTGCTATTTGGGGAGCAAAATAACTGAAGATGGTCGAAGTAGAGAGGATATAAAATGTAGACTGACAATGGCAAGTAAAGCGTTTCTGAAGAAAACAAATTTGTTAACATCGAGTATAGATATAAGTGCCAGGAAGTCGTTTCTGAAAGTATTTGTATGGAGTGTAGCCATGTATGGAAGTGAAACATGGACGACAAATAGTTTGGACAAGAGGAGAATAGAAGCTTTCGAAATCTGGTGCTGCAGAAGAGTGCTGAAGGTTAGATGGGTAGATCACATAACTAGTGAGGACGTACTGAATAGAATTTGGGAGAAGAGAAATTTGTGGCACGACTAGAAGAAGGGGTCGGTTGGTAGGACACATTATAAGGCATCAAGGGATCACAAATTTAGCATTGGAGGGCAGCGTAGAGGGTAAAAATCGTAGAGGGAGACCAAGAGATGAATACACTAAGCAGATTGAGAAGGACGTAGGTTGCAGTAGGTACTGGGAGATGAAGAACTTTGTACAGAATAGAGTAGCATGGAGAGCTGCATCAAACCAGTCTCAGGACCGAAGACCACAACAACAGTAACAGAGGAAAATGTGTCGGGACAGACAAGCTTGTAGGGAGGGGACCAGGGGGGAGGGGGGAGGTTGGAAGACTGGTTGGCCAGTGAATGGGTGGCTTACGCCACACCACATCTGGGAATGACCCTAGACAGCTGCTTCAAAAGCTACACCATGGAATGGATTTCGCGGGATCATCTCTGAAAGCGGTCATCAGAGGAACCAGCCAACTACACCTCTCTATTGTCTCGCAACGAAAGCAAGAAAGCTGCCACTCACTGGCCGTTGGTTGACAGCAGGCCAGGACAGTCGCATAAACCACTCTTTCACAGTTGTCCAGTTGGCCATCTCCCCCAGCCGAGTTGGTCTGTCCCAACATGGCTGCCTTTGTGTATATGCTTTTACAGCAGTCGGAATCAGAGGTCGGGAGTTCCAGCGTGCTCAAAAGGGTCAGTGACCCACTCATTTGTGCTGAGGGGAGGAAGGGGGGGATGAGTAACAGCCGTAGATAACACTTGGATTGTGCCATTCAATCTGTATAGTTGCTACAGTACAATGTTGTTACGTTTGCTTACAGTGTCCTTGTGTATTTATGCCTGCATTGCGAATTTCTAGTTGGTTAGTGACTGGCCAAGAGGTAGGCCATGAGTTGACTATGGGATTTACAAATGCAGAAGAAGCCAACACACTCTTTCTGCGTGGAGAATGAAGGTAAAATGCCGTTTGTTCTTGTGCAGTGTATGCGGCAAGACAACCCAACAGACGTCAACCAGCTTCTCAATTATTTATCAATCTCTCCAGCTAGTAACGTCGAAGTAGTGTAACACGTAAACAACATAAAAGAAGTAAGCGAATGACGACAGAAGAGGGGAAAATTAATGTTGTCACCTCTGTTGTGGTATATGAGCATGTTAGCTCCAAAGCAATCACATGATGAAGTAGCATGGGTCCGGCAAGTGTCCAACGCATTCTCCATCGACATAGTTATATCCTTATCAAATCTCTCTCCACCAAGGGGTGCATGGAAACTATTATGAGAATCATATTCACTTTGGTACACAAGCATTAAGACAGGATACTCCAGATGTATCATGTTTAGTGATGAACACACGTTTAACAATCACATCCAGGTTAAC
The DNA here is from genome assembly GCF_023864275.1 of Schistocerca cancellata. NCBI lineage: Eukaryota > Metazoa > Arthropoda > Insecta > Orthoptera > Acrididae > Schistocerca > Schistocerca cancellata. Next base: position 58,362,652 of record NC_064626.1, on the reverse strand, counting down.
TGCACAAAAATGCAGTACTAGTATGTTGAGAATCCCTGTTGGCTTCACGAAGTGGAACGCCAGCGTTCATGGAGTGTAAATCCATAGTGCATGGAGTACTGCAGCATGTCTTCAGGAATTGTTTCCAAATCACGGGACTGGAGGGACTGGACGCACAGGACCTGTACCTTGGCTGACCCATTCTACGGATTTGATGCCTACAGATTTCTGTCTGTGGAAAGAGCTGAAAGACGCTCTCTACAAACACGTGCCAACTACACCCAGTGATATGCAACTTCGTATTACTACAGCCTGCTCGGAGATCTCAGCCGAAGTGCTAGCACGTGTGATGCAGTCGTCCCATATCACACTGGAAGCGTGTACTGTCGCTGCCAATGGTCATTTTGAACACAAACTTTGATGGTTAATTGACTTCTTACTGATCAGAATGCACTTAACAATTATATGCGCTTGTGTTATTCTTTAGTGTGTGCTACCAAAGGTATTACACAAGTTTCGGTGTATTTCGTAAGCGTCTTGCAATTTTATCCTGCAAGTAACAACACTGAGATTTTAATTTACCCTACTTTTAGTTTGTTACTGTCAATAGGCTCTGCTACGTTTAAAAAGTGTATGTTTTGTATGTTTGCACAAGAAATGCAGTTTTTGCATATTATAATAATCTGACCGCACGTTACTGGCACTTTCCATTTGCTAGGTATTTGCGTTTTGATTCGTATTTGCATTGTAGGAAGCGTAATGGCTTGCACCACATTTCACACGTAAAACCGTTTATTGAAAGATAATCTGCTTTTTAACTTAGTCTTTGCTATAAAATTTTTCATCTCACGTTACTAGTACTCTTTGTCACACTTAGAAAATGTTAACATGCAACTATGTTTTAAAATTAACTATCCAGTCTAGAACCTAGGGAACATATTTAGACAGTAATTACGAATGCATTGTTATTGTGAACAGACAACACAGTGATATTGTGTGTGTACATTCTTGCTTGTTAGTTGCACGATTACATAACGACTATAAGGCTTACATACTTAGAACATATACCAGTACTGCGAATGAGATTTTACTGCAACATTTTGGTTTACTTGAAAATACATTATGGATTTGAAGTACTTTCTGTGGGATTAAAGATGACTTAGTATTTGGTTTCTTTGACAGCTACACCATTATATCACGACGCTACTAATGTGTGACACAATTTACATTGTTGCTTTTGCTGTGTATCTGCTTTATATCTGTACAGTTTTTCTGTATTATTCTGGAAAGTAAAACATGTTTTAATAGTAACTTTTGAGGTATAGCTACAAAGAGACAGCCTTTTCTGTAGCACAACAATACGTTACAGTACAGTACCTACTCCATCACGGCAATAAGCGTAACAACTACGATATCTATACGTATAGCAATTCACTTTGTTTATTATGAGGTAAGTACATTCACTTCCACAGAACTTTGCTTACGGACGACGATAATTACGACACTTGGCAAATTTTTTACCCTCAGGTAATAACAGAGATTATGTTACAAAAAGACGCACAATTTAGCGCGGCAGTACACGTAATTGAGTGATTAATTTTGTACTTAAAACATTTATTTTTAAAGAGTTTTGAATTACAAAGAATGTTTTCCGTGATACATTTCATTCCATTGCTGTAATAGTAACACCTGAGGGTATAATTACATTAATCCTCATGGGGGTACACGCTTACTTTGTGTACCATGTGTTTGGCAAGCACAAGGAGCCCTAGCTAATATGGTATATGCTTATACAACTTTACACATCGGTACCATATTTCTCTAATATATAAATTACTCAGCTATCTCATCATTTAACTGAGAGAGAGAAACATGTCTTTTACTAGATCAGTGACACATGTTTACGTAATTACACAGTTGGATAACTTCACACTTATGAAATCGTATTTTGACTGTATTTTGTGAATTGTTCATATTTTTTTTGGAACCATTGTGATACTATGAGAGCTTTGAATGATGTATTTGGTATGAGATCATGATTTTTAAGGTACGTTTGAGGTAGAATTGAAATCAGCAGAGAATTTGTTTAGGTTTTGAAATTATTGCAGAAAGCTACGCCATTTATGAGATTTGACTGAGGTATCATGATGTTATAATTACAACGACGAAGTGTATTATGCTGTTGAGGTATGTTTATGATCAATGAGATGATGCTATATGAGGAATCTGATGATGCTATGTATTTATTATGATGAAATATTGAAGAAGTGTCGACGAATATGTATATGTGTGATAAAGTAAGGAATAATGAGTAGTGGTTAGGGACTCTGATTAGTGAAAAAGCATGTTGGAACCCAAGCCTTTCAGAGACACAACAAAAAAAGGAGAGGCCATTAACCTCGCTGTTGACATTTCCTTGTAGAAAGCATCGCAAATACGACACGCACGAACTTGAAAACATATGATTACACTGTGGAGCTCGTAATTTATGATATTTACTAAAATGCCTAATGAAATGAAGTGAAACATTTTACATATTATGTCTTTCTAGTTGAGAGATTGCTCATTTTGTTTAATATCTAGTTTCTAGCTGCACTGCAGCATTGGTTAAAATAAAATTTAATAGATGTACAAATATAGTTATTTTATGCCTACAGATCCCGTAAGTAATTATTTTATGATCTACTTCAAAAAAAAAAAAATACATGGAGCACAATCACAGGAATTGCATACATAATTTTTGTCAATGACTGGGTAACTTATTTTGTAGAGTAAGTCAAGGTGATGCATCACTCTAGTGTTAAGATGTGACATAGGTATTAGACATGGCCATCTTTACTGTAATATTTTTTCTGCTTGAGCTATGTCATGTTTAGATATAAGTTATTGCGTTTGCTGCTGCTGTTTGCCAGGCATAGTGCTATTAAATTTCACTTTGTATTACTCTGTTAAGCCAATTTTACTACGGATTTATTCTTCTTGTTTGCTGCACATTGTCTTATATTAGTTGTAATATTGCATTTGCTTTGCTAATTTAGATATACTGCTGCTTGCTTTGCCAAATTGCATTTTTTTCCATTGCTGTATGTGTAAATTGTTTTGTACTGCTGCATTGCCTCGTCCCTTAGTTTATCATCTGAACTCAGTAGATTTAAGTTAGCTTAAGAGGGGGTAGACCATATAAGAAACTAACTATGGAGAATAGGGAAAGAATGCATTGAGAAGTTATATGAAAAAGATTTGGGCCAAAATGAGTATTGTACACTGAGAAATAATTATTTTGAAAGAAATATGAATAGAATACTGAAAGCAGGTATAGATAGGACTTTTTGGGAATAATGATGAATGAATGGAGATCTCCAAGAAGTAAAGTAAGTTTTGTTTCCAAAATACTGCAGTAAAACAAACACTGCCCATTCCTTTTGTATTATTCCACTATGTGTTTGTGTACCGTAGTGTATTTGTGTTCTTTCTGTCTTTATATGTTTATCTGATAAGATTTATGTTGTAGAATTTTTCTAATACTCAGCTACATTCACTATGATGAGGAATACTGGTATCCTCATATATAATTTGCATTTATAATATGTTATTTACTTTTTGTAAAGATGTTTAGACATTTTTTCTGTTTTGCTGTAATGCTCACGTGTGTAGTTGATGTTTCGGAAGTTATTCTGACCTTTTATGTATTTTCTTATGTCATAATTCTTGTAACATTGATGTACATGTTTATTTCTATTCTTTCACAAAGTTTCTATTACTACAAATGTTATCTGTATTATTATGTTTTTAATTATGTTTTCTGTACCTTTGTAATTGTATTCTCATGTTATGAAATTGTAAATTCATCAAATTAAGTAACTTGTAAGCATACATTTCACTGCACACATTCCTATGGGATAAATACCTGCTGGAATGTACGACGTTAATGCAGGATGGCAGCAGACCGTATTATTTGTTTCGGACCTCTTGATAAGTATGGAAGTGTGATTACGTATGTCAATCACATCGCGATTACGGGCAGCATGGGGTTCACGCCTGAGCCTCAGGACGTGCGCTAGCAGCGCATGTCGGGTGTTTCAAGCGCCAACTTCGCGTCTCATTATCTCGGGATGTAATGGGAACATTGCGATGCAATCAACGCCATTGTGTATGTGCTTCGTCATGCTATGGATTGCTGAAGAAAAAATATAGGAGGTCCATTTAAAAAAACACAAGTTTGTGTTAAAAAACACATATGCTTTCGTTTTAGAATGTTTCCAAATATGTACATTCATGGGCCCCAGCCCTACATTGATACCGGTGAAAGTCGTTTTCCAATAGCTGTTATTGTTCCAGAGATATTTTCGGTGGACAAGATAGCTGGGACACCCTATATATATATATATATATATATATATATATATATATATATATATATATATATATATATATATATTGTATGACCTTTAAACACTATTAAAGTAAATATATTGTTTGTTCTCTATCAAAATCTTTCATTTGCTGACTATGCCTATCATTTGCTGACTATGCCTTCAGTAGTTAGAATCTTTGATTTGGCTGGCAGTATTGGCGCTCGTTGTATTGCAGTAGTTCGAGTAACGAAGATTTTTGTGAGGTAAGTGATTTGTGAAAGGTATAGATTAATGTTAGTCAGGGCCATTCCATTGTACGGATTATTGAAAGTCAGATTGCGTTGCGCTAAATATATTGTGTGGCAGTTTAAGCACTGTCATGTATAATTTTCTATGGGGACGTTTCACATGTAAGAAGTCGCTGTCAGTTCAGTGAGCTAGGTGATCAACAAATAGAATAAACGTAGAAATCTTCTGATTGGTCTGCCACATCTTCAATGCAGGCACGGAATCGTCGTACTTAATTACGTTATAGCTGAATGTAGACGGTTATGGGGAGGTGAAAAATAGAAGATTATTGATAATTCTGGGAAAGGGAGAGACAAAATTAAGCTTAACTGCTACTTTCTATCTTATTCCTAGTCTGTATGATCACTCGTATTTGTCCCTTCTTTCAAACTGATCTTTGGGATGCTCCCTTTTCTGTTGGAACAGCCCTCAAACATGCGTGGAGTTGCATTGCTTCCGGTCCACAACCGGGGCGGAGTTGGTGGTGGGGGGGTGGGGTGAGGTGGTTGGGGAAGGCCGAGAATAAGAGACAACCGACAGTTTACGACATTAGTTACTTGAATTAATATTACGCGATATTATAAGCGCTCAGCGGATAATTTGGGCGAGAATGAGGGAGGTCCAATCAGAAGAGCGGAACGTGTCTTTCCTCTTACATATTTACTGGTTATCAGAGGAACTGGGGTTGCACAAGCTAATATGTGACCCAGCGGTCATTCCATCTTTGCCGAGTCGGCTTGTGCTGACGGCATCCGACTTATTCTACTGATTTACAGGGGATATTTGTCTGCATGTTAAAGATTCTTCTATTCGACATTTAATTATTTACTAACTGAATTAGCTGAATAACATTGTAATCGACATGCACCACGCTTAAGTCAGATATTAACATCACTACGATTTAGACACAACTTTCACTACGATTTAGACAAAAGTTTCTTTGGCACACAATGCAATTAATTATCACTATCAGCGCACACTGATTGAATACGTGAGGGTGTGGTTGGGATTGCATTTCGTCAACTTGCCACAACCCCTAATTCGTTAGTCTATTGTGCATGCATTCAACTACACGAAATGATAAATCAAATACACTAAGACAGGAATGTAATAAAATAGAGAGTGCTGGGGAAAGAGCAGAGATTCACTACTCGCATTCGGATCTTCAACGGATACGAGGTTACCTTTTGCGTACAATAAAACGTTTCACTTTCTAAACTTCTTCTACCAGTGCGCGCCTAGCTTGCTGTGCTCACCTATTGAGCCGATGACCACGTGGTCCTGGTCAAACACATCACCCGATATTCTGTTTGCAAAATCGACCTAACACGTGTGTAGAAATGGCCGTGAAGCGGCAAGAATAACTGAATCGATTCCGTTCGGCATCTGACATTATCGTCGGTGGGCAACAGTCGCTTTTAAGTGCTGCACTGTGCACGTGGTCCGCACGAAGCCTATTGGGTCACAAAGAACAAACCGTCACGAAATTTACTGACCAGAACGGAGATCTCATCCGTTAAGCTAGTCATTTCACGCGCTATAAGGGCCTGTAGTTAATTTAATAGGAGAATGTAGGAGGGTTAAAGTTTCGCTCTGACTACTACCTGGCGAAGAACAAGAAACTAAGTCCTCCGCTAGACATTCTAAGGAAAATCTTAATAAATTTCACAGAAAGCAAACAGAAGTTTTTCCCTATGTTACGATGTGCTAGAAACATAACGAATTAGTACATTTATCAAATATTCACATCGTCCTGAATTTGGAGACAGAGGTACTGAAGGTACGTCTGCTCTCTTACCTGTATTCTTACACCCTGCCCTGTCGTCTGCCGAATTGATGGGCACCTAACGTTCTTACTGGGCTTTAGTGGAGGGGATGAACGCGCCAAAAAGTGCCGAGGCCAACCTCTCCATCTCCAAGCTCTTTTCAGTCAATCGACTGTCTTTGGTCACTACCTGTTTGTGTTCTCTCTGCTCTCATATCAGAGTGGAAGACACTAAATTGATATTATTCTGTGGAGCTTCTCTACTACGAAATATCGTCTGCTACCCAACTAACGTGGACTATGCTATGAGTGGAACGACATGGAATGTATAAACACAAATAGCGCTTCAATACTAACAACTAAATCTGTACAATGTATTTACAATGTTTTGACTACAGTCATCGGTCGACATGGGGTTGCATGGCGCCCCAGGAAAGGCCGCGTCTTATGAAAGGTGGCGGAGCAGCCGCCTTTTTGCGTTCGCGTCGTTGCGACTTCAGTACTGTGACAGACAATCTTATATTGTTCTTCTTGTTATGGAACGGCACAAATGGAGTCGTTTCATGGCAGCCCAACAAACCTGTCCTTGTTCGAACACTGGCGTAAGCGTCGATAATCCTAGCCCAGAGTTCTTCATCAGCCACAATCGTCACATCACACACGAGACTTTTCACATGGCACACAATAAGATTGCGTGATGCTCGAATGTACGAAACTAAATTTGAGATAAACCAATTTATTACATCGCACAAACATCAGTCCGTAGATTCTCGACTGTTTGAATTATATCAGAAAATGTTTGTCTCCGTAAATCTCGACTCAGTCGTCCTCATATCGGGCTGCTTCAACTGAAATTGACAAATCTACTCATAGCCCGTGAAAGTTGTTTCCTCTAAATGGATGTTTACTGCATCAGCTTATGCTGAGGAAGGAAAGCCATCAAGGAGTAACAATCTTTGATTTTCTCTAGCACTCTGGTTTCGAAGGTGTATACCTACTAACGAATTAGATGAAATTTTAGTAGAAACTTCCTGGCAGATTAAAAATGTGTGCCCGACCGAGACTCGAACTCGGGACCTTTGCCTTTCGCGGGCAATGCTGTACCAACTGAGCTACCGAAGCACGACTCACTGCCGGTACTCACAGCTTTACAGCTGTGACCCAAGAGGCTTCGTGCGGACCACGTGCACAGCTTTACAGAAGCTCTCCTGCGAAGAGCTTCTGTAAAGTTTGGAAGGTAGGAGACGAGGTACTGGCAGAAGTACAGCTGTGAGTAGCGAGCGTGAGTAGTGCTTCGGTAGCTCAGTTGGTAGAGCACTTGCCCGCGAAAGGCAAAGGTCCCGATTTCGAGTCTCGGTCGGGCACACAGTTTTAATCTGCCAGGAAGTCTCATATCAGCGCACACTCCGCTGCAGAGTGAAAATCTCATTCTGAAATTTTAGTTGTCTGTAGGATTTCCTTCCTCTGTTAGATGAAGTACACAAATGCAGACCAACTGCAATCCACCATTATGTGGAAGCGCATCGAGATGTTGCAGAAGCTTCTGTTGGAGGTCAGTTTGCACTCGTTTCACGATGCATTGACTCGGTTAATATCTGAAGTAGTGCTGGAGGCAACTGACACCACGAATTCTGCGGAGCTGTCCATAAATCCGTAAGAGAACGAGGGGGTGGAGATCTCTTCTGAACAGCACGTTTCAAGGCATCCGAGATATCCTCAATAATGTTCGTATCAGTGGAAGGTTTTAAACTCAGAAGAGTGATCCAGAAGCCACTCTGTAGCAATTCTCGACGTGTGGGGCCTCGCATCGACCTGCTGGAATTGCCCAATTCTGTCGGAATGCGCAGTGGACATGAATGGATGCAGGTGATCAGACAGGATGTTTTCGTACGCCTCACCATTCAGAAAGCTATCTAGATGTATCAGGGGTCCCATATCACTCGAACTACCCACGCTGCACACCTTTACAGAGTCTCCATCAGCTTGAAAAAACCCCTGCCTACATGCAGGGTTCATGATTTCATGAGGTTGTCTCCATACCTGTACACGTCCATACGCTCGATATGATTTGAAACGATACTCGTCCGACCAGGCTATATGTTACCAATCATCAACAGTCCAATGTCGGTGTTGATGGCCGCGGGCGAGGCGTAAAGCCTTGCGTCGTGCCGTCATCAAGGATACACGTGTGGGTCTTCATCTGCCACAGCCCATATCGATGATATTTCGTTGAATGGTTCGCACGTTGACGCTTGTTAATGGCCCAGAATTGACATATGCCGGAATTTGCGGAAGGTTTGTACTTCTGTTACGTTGAACGATTCTCTTCAGTCTTGCAGGATATTTTTTCCGGCCGCAGCGATGACGGAGATTTGACGTATTATCGGATTCCTGATATTCACAGTACACTGGTGAAATGGTCACACGGGAGAATTCCCATTTCATTGCTGCTTCGGAGATACTGTATCGCATCGCTCGTGCGCCGATTATAACACCTCGTTCAAACTCTCTTAAATTTTCATAACCTGCCATTGTAGCAGCAGTATCCGATCTAACAACTGCTCCAGATACTTGCTGTTTTATGTAGACATAACCGACCACAGCGCCGTATCCTGCCTGTTTACATATCTCTGCATTTGAATACTCATGCCTCTACCAGTTTCTTTGGTACTTCAGTGTAGTATTTAGCCAACACAATGTGTGACGGACATCTGGGATGCTAGTCCGCCCCGGTAGCTGAGTGATTACTGCGATGTTATCGCACTGTCAACAACATGCCGTCTCTGGGGTGCACTGGTATCTATAGACTTCGATCACGCCTTTGACAGGGTGAGTCACGTCTATCTCAGGGAAGTCATGACGCAAATGAAGTTTCCAGAAGGTTTTATCACCATTGAAATGAGACAACTCCACGGCGACTCATCTGTAGTGCTCATCAATGGATGCATGGTGGAGCCCATCACCATCTCACGATCGGTCAGACAACTGTGCCCGCTGTCTACGATATTGTATGCCATCGCTGTCGAGCCGCTGCTCTGCGGGCTCCGGAATCGACTCCAAGGAATGACGATAAGGCACAAGAAGTTTATATGCAAAATATACGCGAATGACCTAGTGTCGCGAGGCGAGGCATGAGCGGCCTTGCGTTGCATTAATTAGTATGTTATGGCTACGGGAAGTCGTATGTACATGGCAGAGTCGGGAGCGATGAACATCGGGTGAGGACTCGCGACAGGAAGTGTAGCACCATTACAGCCGATAAACAAGATAAATGCCTAGCAATTGTCTTCACTACAGACGATCGATGCACGGCGGCACTGAGCTACAGAAATCTTCTGCAAACAATTGGTGCGAGTGTCCGAAGTCACAGGTTAACAGATCTGGACATGATACTACTGGTCACCTTCGCCAACACTTCTCTAGCTTCTCGCATCCCTCACCTGGCACAAATTCTTCCTTTGCCGGTGGTGTTGGCGCGCCTAATCCTGGCGGCATTAGGATATTTTGCGAGCACAGGTCTGTTTTTTTAGGTCGGTCACTAAACCCTCACACATCCTCGAAGTCGTGGAGGTCTTGGACTAGTGCACGTCCGCGACGGAGCAGTGGATATTTGCGTAAGCTCGATGATAAAGATGAGGACAAGACACCGAACAAGTCTGACGGGCACCTTGACAGATGAACTTCAGTAGCTCTACCTTCTCGTTTGGCACCGGTAGCTGCGGTTCACATCTCACCACTGCTTGCCCACATGCGAACCTTCTTTTGTGGAACACAGTTATGTACATATGGAACTACCGACTGCCAGGATAGCAATGGCATGTGATATATATGGCATCTTGACGACAGCTGGATAATGCCGTAGAGCGCCGTCAACCAACAGTTACATGGTCAATGGCATGGCGTACAGTGCACCACCCACACCGTGATGCAGGAGCGAGCGCACTGTGGTATCAGGTGGGAAATTGGAAATACGTGTCCCTTTCCAGGCTGCATACAACTCATATGGCAGATGAGCCACTCTGTCCATAGTGCAGTGTTATAGACAACGAGGAACATCGCCTCATATGCGGGCCTTCGGTGGACATATGGTGTTTGGTCCAAAAAATGGTCGCCTTCCTCCTTCGGGTGGTGCCGCCATCAGTAGACCAACGGATACTACTTCTCCCAGATATGACCTATTATCCCCAAACGAAGACAAACGCTGTGACTTGGATTCGGCTACTGACTGTGCTTTACCTTTTCCGAGACGGCAGTAAGAATGTACTTGACTTTTGGGCCTTACTACAAGAGCATGAGACATCCGAGATATCGAACATATTACGCTAGTATTTTAGGGGGTGTCTTGCTTGATCCCCCATCCAGTTGGGGTGTACCAGGTAGGAAAATATAATTATTGCCTATAAGTATTCAGAACAAGAAAGGACCAGGACAGTGGAGAGGATCCATCACCGTACGTTAAGACGTACCCGGCACCAATGCGAGGTACAACGAGATTAGCGAGGAACACGCCCAAAGAAGAGGGAAGTGGTCAGTTATTGTTTTGTCCTGATAGAAGCAGTTTACGTTTTCTATTGTTACACCGTTACGTAAAAGAGAAGAAAGTCCTCTTATTTTCCAGAAATATATTATTTTATAAAGAACATCGTCTTAAATAAAAAAAAGTGATAGAAGCAGTTTATGTTTGTTATTGTGATACCATTATGTAAGAGAAAAGTACACTTATATAAAAAGAAGATGACTTAGTTGTCAGAGAAAGAAAAGTTGTCAGCGGTACGGAATGTCATGCAAAGGCTGGGTCGGAGATTATCTCCGCTCAAGGACTGGGTGTTGTGTTATCATTGTCTCATCCTCATCGAGACGCAAGTCACTGAAGTGGCGTCAACTCAAAAGAGTTGCACTAGGCGAACGGCCTACCCGGCGGGAGGCACTAGCCACACGACATTTCATTTCATTTTCATCTGGGATGCTACGGGAAACAATGTGCAACGTCTCTGGATCTTTAGGCGATTGTAGAAAAAGTGAGTGAATCTGTAGCAGGATTTCATTCTGGAATCCTTTACCTTCTTTCACAAACGTTAATTATAACAATAACTTTGTAGGCACAGACAGGCCATTCGTTGCCTTCGTTTCACTGCGACTGCCCAATTCATTCTCTGACACCGCTATGGTATCCTTCCGCTAGTGCGTGTCCACAATCATCATACACAGTGGTCACGTGAACAGCACTTGACAGCAACAAAGGTACAAAACATACGCCTTGCATGTGATCATGAGATCAGTGTAAAGCACTCCGGGACAATTTCCTTTATTTACGATACATTTGTAAACAGATTGCTGCAACAAAAAGGAAGGGAGTCCAGAAGGTAATATAAATGTTCATTTAGAAATAATGAATATAATCTTTACCGTAATTAATGCGTGAAGTGACATCAGAGTTCTCGTAGGATGTGGTAACCTTACACGTTGTTTTCGTCTACCAAGCCACGCAGGCGATCACTTCTGCACTGTTACAGGTTGACGATATTTGAATTTCTGTCTCGGAAATAAAAATTATTCGAAGAAAAGCATTCACGCCACGTCACGGCCAGAGCCGCAGCTGTGACAGACCCGACGAGGCAGTTACAATGGCGCTGCCTTTCGCCCGGTCGCCTTTCGACCAACTGCGACAATCCAGGGTCCACACAAAGCCGCCCACCCCCCCCCCCCCAAACCGCTCCCCCTTTCTCGCGAAACGACTCTGATTCCGCCGCACCGCCACCCGGAGGTGAGCCTCAAAACCAATTCTCCGCGGCCGCCGGCGTTTTTCCTCCCTCTCCCTCTCCCCACCACCGCTACACTGTGGTTCCTTCCGCGCTCCCCCCACCACCGCGCCACCCCATGGTGGCCTGCCACTGCTTTTCGCTGAATTTCTGGCTCCGACTCATAATTACGGTTTGAGGAATTTTGCGGCCCCGTCTCATGTCCCTACCGACGCAGTCCAACTCCAATTTTGGGATCTGCCGGCGTTAATCATATTTGTCCACAAATTATCGCGAGCACTTGGGCGGCTGTCGTTTTTTTCTTCGTAATCTAATCCGTTCCAGTCTCTCTCTCAGCTCCGTCGTAATTTTTTCCTCTCTCGGTGTCTCCTTTTTGTTTTTTACTTTGCCCATGCCTTGGGACACTAAACTCAGGCTTACAAACGTCTGTGGCAACTCGTTTCATTCTGGTTTTCATATCCCTGCTCTCTCTCTCTTTACGTGTTGGTGTGTGTGTGCGAGGGAGAGAGAAGAGAGAGAGAGAGAGAGAGAGAGAGAGAGAGAGAGAGAGAGTGAGAGAAGGAGAGAGAGGGAGAGAGAGAGGGGGGTTGGTAAATTTCAATTCATGCTAAAATTTTTGTCGATTGCTCTTAGCAACACTTTTCTTAATTATTTCCATACGGACGCTCAAGCATCACCTTCATTCCTTGGCTTGATAATAAACAGTCAAAATGCCTTCTTCCAATTAAGTACTGCACTTATGACATATCGAGAGCATAAGACGCTGGGAATTAGTAAGAGACCACAGCGGTTAAAAGAATTCCGTGATGAACAAAATATTAGCAAATGGCTCATGAAGATGTAAGCGTACTAACACGCCGGATGATGAGAATCATGCAAGAATGTCCACATTAAAACTTCAAATACAAGACGTGTTTTTCTAACACATAAATGTGAACCCTAAAAGTTGCGTAGCTGTGAATGGTAGCTTCCCAAACCTACATATGGAAAGGTAGGTATTGGACAATGGAGTAACTATAGTAGAAATTAAGAAACAGGATGAGAGGAGACCAATACTGACATGGGATTTATAAATAGAATATTTTAATTATTGCGTCGGTATGAATAAGATATTTTGTCTCACTCGGTATCTTATGAAGAAGATGACTTCTCAATTAGTCACAAGAAACAATATTTCCCGCAAGACTTCAAAGGAAAACAACAGTGCTCCTAGAAAGTGGCTACTTTAGCTATAAAGATGAACCCAACATTGGCAGTCATGATCCGTATTAGTATGTCAAGAGATAGGATCAGAGAGCTCATGAAACTAAACATGACTGTTTTTTTTTTCAAATATTAAAAGTACAATTATGAATATTAACTTGACTGATGACGATGTTACTCAACTGTTTTAAAGAAAATAAAGCTTCTGTATGTGCACTCAAAACCATACAGAAATTTCCCACTTCAGTTTTTTGCAAATACTTTGAAGGATTTCACCCACAAATATAGGACAGGTGAAATAATTCACAAACACTGATGTAGATTGATTGATTCTGATATTTATTGACATTCCATGTTCACCTCTCGTCACAGAAAGGCGAACTTATAAGAAATAGTGACATTTAAGACACCACACTTAAGCATTATAATTTTACAAAGAGAAAATCATTCGTTCTTTACAACAAAATCAGCCCAGTGCCTTTCCATTCACACAGATTACTTCGCTTCACTTAATAGCTATCGGAATTTTCTTACGATCTAATACAGTTACTCCCAAAGAGCCGCTGAAGTGTACAGCGATCTTCCATTAGACTGAGAGTATTAATAAAAAGAAATGTACTTTATCGACAGTGCATGGAAATATAGATCTTTGAAGCTGGAGGTTATAACTCTGGGTTTATTAAAAAGTAAAGCCACAGTGTAAGAAGAAATGTAGTTAAGTGCTGCAGTCAACGTTTTCTTTTTCTTTTGTTTTTTCATGTGTCACTACAGGTAGACTATGCTCTATGGATAGTGCAGTATACTTCACATTTCACGTTACCGTAGGGCTGAACATTACCTTGTTTCACTTGCAGTAAGCTGGATTCTTCACGGACTGATCATGTTGTCGTGACCTTTCTGTAACTACATCATATATTTTTCCCTTGCTTGTATCCAAAGTTGTTATATCGCTATCTTACACTTCCTACTTGTACCTACACTCCTGGAAATTGAAATAAGAACACCGTGAATTCGTTGTCCCGGTAAGGGGAAACTTTATTGACACATTCCTGGGGTCATATACATCACATGATCACACTGACAGAACCACAGGCACATAGACACAGGCAACAGAGCATGCACAATGTCGGCACTAGTACAGTGTATATCCACCTTTCGCAGCAATGCAGGCTGCTATTCTCCCATGGAGACGATCGTATAGATGCTGGATGTAGTCCTGTGGAACGGCTTGCCATGCCATTTCCACCTGGCGCCTCAGTTGGACCAGCGTTCGTGCTGGACGTGCAGACCGCGTGAGACGACGCTTCATCCAGTCCCAAACATGCTCAATGGGGGACAGATCCGGAGATCTTGCTGGCCAGGGTAGTTGACTTACACCTTCTAGAGCACGTTGGGTGGCACGGGATACATGCGGACGTGTATTGTCCTGTTGGAACAGCAAGTTCCCTTGCCGGTCTAGGAATGGTAGAACGATGGGTTCGATGACGGTTTGGATGTACCGTGCACTATTCAGTGTCCCCTCGACGATCACCAGTGGTGTACGGCCAGTGTAGGAGATCGCTCCCCACACCATGATGCCGGGTGTTGGCCCTGTGTGCCTCGGTCGTATGCAGTCCTGATTGTGGCGCTCACCTGCACGGCGCCAAACACGCATACGACCATCATTGACACCAAGGCAGAAGCGACTCTCATCGCTGAAGACGACACGTCTCCATTCGTCCCTCCATTCACGATTATCGCGACACCACTGGAGGCGGGCTGCACGATGTTGGGGCGTGAGCGGAAGACGGCCTAACGGTGTGCGGGACCGTAGCCCAGCTTCATGGAGACGGTTGCGAATGGTCCTCGCCGATACCCCAGGAGCAACAGTGTCCCTAATTTGCTGGGAAGTGGCGGTGCGGTCCCCTACGGCACTGCGTAGGATCCTACGGTCTTGGCGTGCATCCGTGCGTCGCTGCGGTCCGGTCCCAGGTCGACGGGCACGTGCACCTTCCGCCGACCACTGGCGACAACATCGATGTACTGTGGAGACCTCACGCCCCACGTGTTGAGCAATTCGGCGGTACGTCCACCCGGCCTCCCGCATGCCCACTATACGCCCTCGCTCAAAGTCCGTCAACTGCACATACGGTTCACGTCCACGCTGTCGCGGCATGCTACCAGTGTTAAAGACTGCGATGGAGCTCCGTATGCCACGGCAAACTGGCTGACACTGACGGCGGCGGTGCACAAATGCTGCGCAGCTAGCGCCATTCGACGGCCAACACCGCGGTTCCTGGTGTGTCCGCTGTGCCGCGCGTGTGATCATTGCTTGTACATCCCTCTCGCAGTGTCCGGAGCAAGTATGGTGGGTCTGACACACCGGTGTCAATGTGTTCTTTTTTCCATTTCCAGGAGTGTATATTCATGATTTACCAAACCCTTTTAGGATTTCAGTGAATTTTCTTTGTCACCACTGACATTCTATACCCTTGGTTTCGAGATTTTAAGTGTTCCTTCCGTAACGGTTGTCGAGAGTCCTAAGTTATACATAGAAATTGGGCTGTTTGTTATGTTTTATGTTATCTAACAGGGTTTCTTGCACAGACGACTTCCTATAATGTGTCCACCACTATAAATGTATACCGAAGTGCTCTATAATGCACCATTTCGTCGTTCACTAGGTTTCTGTTCCGCAGGCATATTGTCAGTAAAAGTTAGTGTGCAATTCTTTTGTCTTGTATCTGACGTACTACATAGACAGGAATTTGAAATAAGACTTAGGCTGAAGTCTTAACTACAACTTATTGTTTTACTCTGTATGTTTACGTGTACTCTTTCTCTTTCTAAACATATTCTAGCTTTCACTTGCTACAAAATCTTTATAACTGAATATCAGCCACTATGTTTTATTAACGTTACATATTAGTATTTAACTTGTTATATGGGTCAGATGCACTTGACGAAACGTATCGTAAATACTGGATATAAATTTGACACGTTAACGCATCTTTGTCAACCATGCAGCTAATGGGTATATGGAGCACATTTGTAGAGCTATTTGGGTACTTGCATTAACCTTTACTGAGGTATGTTTAATAACGATTCACTCTTTGTAATATATTTATGACACTGAATCCCAGCTTCAATAACGTAATACTTTATACTTTGTGTACAATGTCCACAAATCAAATAATAGTAACTCTCTTATACCGAAACTGGTCATCGTAAATAAAAGTTTTACACATGCGATCTGGGCTTAAAAGTTGTCTTTCTTGCTGTTGAATAATTTACTTCCATGTGAACTTACATAAAACTATATTTATAGTCAGTAATAAATTTTTATTGATACACAGGGTGAGTCACCTAACATTACCGCTGGATATATTTCGTAAGCGACATCAAATACTGACGAATCGATTCCACAGACCGAACGTGAGGAGAGGGGCTAGTGTATTTGGTTAATACAAACCATAAAAAAATGAACGGAAGTATGTTTTTTAACACAAACCTACGTTTTTTTTAATGGAACCCCGTTAGTTTTGTTAGCACATCTGAACATTTAAACAAATACATAATCAGTGCCGTGTGTTGCATTGTAAAATGTTAATTACATCCGGAGATATTGTAACCTAAAGTTGACGCTTGAGTACCACTCCTCCGCTGTTCGATCGTGTGTATCGGAGAGCACCGAATTACATAGGGATCCAAAGGGAACGGTGATGGACATTAGGTACAGATGAGACTGGAACAGCACATTACGTCCACATGCTAACACCTTTTTATTGGTCTTTTTCACTGACACACATGTACATTACCATGAGGGGTGAGGTACACGTACACACGTGGTTTCCGTTTTCAATTACGGAGTGGAGTAGAGTGTGCCCCGACACGTCAGGCCAATAGATGTTCGATGTGGTGGCCATCATTTGCTGCACACAATCGCAATCTCTGGCGTAATGAATGTCGTACACGCCGCAGTACATCTAGTGTAATGTCGCCGCAGGCTGCCACAATACGTTGTTTCATATCCTCTGGGGTTATAGGCACATCACGGTAAACATTCTCCTTTAAAGTACCCCACAGAAAGAAGTCCAGAGGTGTAAGATCAGGATAACGGGCTGGCCAATTTATGCGTCCTCCACGTCCTATGAAACGCCTGTCGAACATCCTGTCAAGGGTCAGCCTAGTGTTAATTGCGGAATGTGCAGGTGCACCATCATGCTGATACCACATACGTCGACGCGTTTCCAGTGGGACATTTTCGAGCAACGTTGGCAGATCATTCTGTAGAAACGCGATGTATGTTGTGTTTGTTACAACACGCAACTGAACGTTGGAGGTTTCAAGCGTCAACTTTAGGTTACAATATCTCCGGATGTAATTAACATTTTACAGTGCAACAAACGGCACTGATTACGTATTTGTTTATATGTTCAGATGTACTAACAAAACCAACGTGGTTCCATTTAAAAAAACGTTGGTTTGTGTTAAAAAACATACTTCCGTGCATTTTTGTATGGTTTGTATTAAACAATTACACTAGCCCCTCTCCTCACGTTCGGTCTGTGGAATCGGTTCGTCAGTATTTGACTTGGTTTACGAAATATATCCAGTGGTAACGTTAGGTGACTCACCCTGTATAGTCATCATTTTGTTAATACATCTAATTAATATGTAACGAAAATGAAATGTTGTGCTTTTATATTAATTTTGGGAACTTTGAAATAACACGTGTCACATGTATGAACGTAGGTGTGATTTAAGAAGAACCCCATGAAATACGGCTTTTCCCTGACGCATTACTGGTGGGCTATGAATACAGCAAAACAACATCGACATTCAGCAGTCCACCTTAAGGTGCGTGGCGGAGGGTACCAGGTACCACTAACAGCCATTTGCTCTCCTATTCCATTAACAAATAGAACGAGGGCAGAACGGGCGTCTATATCGCTTTGTTGGAATCCTAATTTCTTGTATCTTCGTGGTGCTTGCGCGCAACACATATTGGAGGCAACATAATCGTTCTGCAGTGAACTTCAAATGCCGGTTCGCAAAGGCGTTCCTGGGAAAGAGCGTTGCCTTCCCTGCAGGGGTTCCCATTTGAGATGCCGAAGACTCAATAACACTTGCGTGCTGTTCGAACTACCAGCAGCAAGTACAGTAGGCCACCTCTAAATTGCTTCGAAGTCTTCCTTTAATCCGACCCGGTGCGGCTCCCAAATCCTAAAGCAGTACTCAAAAATAGCTCGTACTAGCTTCCTATATGTGGTCTCCTTTGGAGATGAACCATACTTTCCTAGAAACCTCCGGAAAACCGAAATCGACCGTTCGCCTTTCCTGCCACAATACGCACGTTCTCGTTCCATTTCATATCGTTTTGCAACCTTAGGACCAGATTTTTAAAGAACATGGTTGTGTCAAGCAAGACTCAACTATTGCTGTATCTGAATATTACAGGTTTGTTTTTCCTATTCCTTCGCATAGACTTAGATTTTTCTAGATTTAGGGCTGGTTGTCATTCATCACAATAACTATAAATTTAGTCTGAGAGATCTTGTATCCTCCTACAGTCGGTCAACTTCGACACCTTTCCATACACCACAGCATTATCAGCAAACCACCGTGGCTTGCTTCCCACCCTGTCCGCCAAATCATTTACGAGTATACAGAGTTATAGCGGTCCTGTCACAATCCCCTGGGACACCTGACAATACCATTGTCTCTAATGAACTATCGCTGTCGAGGTCAATGTACTGGGTTCTATAACTGAAGAAGTCTGTAAGCCACTCACATATTTGGGAACAGATTCCATATGCTCGTACCTTCTTTAACACTTACGTTGGGGCACATTGTCAAATGCTTTCCGGAAATCTAGAAATATGGAATCTATTTGCTGCCTTCATCCGTAGTTCGCAGTATAACATGTGAGGAAAGGACAAGCTGAGTTTCCCCATGGACGATGCTTTCTAAAACCATGCTGATTTGTGGAATGCGTTCAAAGACACTGCAGTATATTCATCTGTAATTTTGAGGCTCCCTTCTTTTGCCCTTTTTATACACAGAAGTTAGCTGCGCTTTTATCCAGTCGCTTGGGACTCTGCCCTGGGCCATAAATTTACGATAAATACAAGCTAAGTAAGGGGCCAATTTCGTGGAGTACTCTTTGAAATACCGGACTGGTATTCCATCCGGAAATGATGATTCATTTGTTTACAGCTCATTTAGTTGTTTCTCTGCACCAGGGATGCTTATCACTGTGTCGTCCATAGAGGAGTCTGTACGATGGTCAAGCGAAGGTATGTTTGTGTGGTTCTCCAGCGTGAACCAATTCTCGAACGTGGAATGTGAAACTTCAAATGGCTCTGAGAACTATGCGACTCAACTGCTGAGGTCATCAGTCGCCTAGAACTTAGAACTAATTAAACCTAACTAACCTAAGGACAGCACACAACACCCAGCCATCACGAGGCAGAGAAAATCCCTGACCCCCCCCCCCCGGGAATCGAACCCGGGAACCCGGGCGTGGGAAGCGAGAATGCTGCCGCATGACCACGAGATGCGGGCATGTGAAACTTCGTTTTGCTGTCTTCACTGCCACACCAGTTTGGCCAACAAGTTATTGGATGGAACATTTAGACCAACTCAGCGACTTTACACAGGACCACAATTTTCCTGGGTACTTTGTCAGATCTTTTCTTAAAGTATGACGGCGGTAGTAGCTGTATACTTCAGGCATAAATCTTTTCACAGACGTACGAATCTCTTTTCACCTTGCTTGTCGTCATTTGCGCGTTATCTTTTGAACCGAGGGTGCAACAACCTCTGTTTTCTCGACATTTCCCGAACGTCGTTATTAAATCATGGTGGATCTTTTCCGTCTGTAATCCACTTACTAGGCACATAATTCTCCAGACCACGATTTACAATCTGCTTAAACTTTGCGCACAATTCTCTACGTTCATATTACTGGAAGTGATGCCAGTTCAGTAAATGAGATGCTAACGACTGTTCATCTGCCGTTTCTAGCGGAAACGCACGCCAAGACTTCTTACCTGATGTATAAACCTTCGCAACCATAGTTACTAAAAAGACATCATGGTCGCTAATCCCAGTTTCGATATTCATTGTCAGTAAGGTCTGGCATATTTGCAGCTAAAAAAATCTAAGATATTTCAACTGCGTGTGAGCTCCCAAGCTAGCTGCTCAGGACAGTTTCGGAAGACTCGAAAAACGTGTTCAAAAGTACTTCGCGTAACTGTCTGTCTGTACCCACAGCAACGAATCTATATACTTAATCCAGTCTATGCTCAGTAGGTTAAAGACGCCATCAACTAGTAATGTCCGATCTATGTATTTACGTGCTACTGACCGTAGATATTCTTTTACTGAATCCACAAGCAAAATCGGGTGGCCAAAAAAACATCCCACCAACACCTTGCTTTCACTAGGCTTGTTCTGTGGGACCAGATAACTTCACTATCACACTCAGCGTCGACCTCGTTAGATACAACATTTTTGTCAACTGCAGTATACCTTCCCCCTCCATTACCCTTTAATCTACCTTTCACATATACGTTCTATGACTCGAAAAGGACTCAGAGTTTACTGCTTCAGGCTATAGCCAACTGTCGGTCCCTAGAATAATTTGAACGTGAGAACTTTCTGGAGGACAGCAAACTGGGGAAATTTGATACGAATATTTCGGCATTTTACTGATCAAATTTTGTCAGTTGAAGTGGCTTTACTCTAAACTCGGCCTGACTTGCCTTGCTGCTTATCGATGGCGAGCGTCCGACATAGTACCACAAACTCCCATTTGGCCTAAACAATCCTCATGCGCACTCCAGAAGTCCTCTGACACCCGAGTAGCTGCTTCCTTTGTGTGGTGCACCCCCTGTCTAATCAAGGGGAGCCCCACAAATCAGCAACTGATAACGCAGGCCCAAAAATCTGAAACCTAGTCTGTCACAGAGTCTACGAATCCTTTGGTTGAGACCTTCAAAATCGGCTCCAAATCGGACACCGATAAACTATCGGAACAATGTTGCAAATGGCGAGCTCTGCTTGCGGCCCATGCATGAGGCCAGCAGCCTTCACCACTTTCGCCAGCCGCCTGTATGAACTGAGGGTAGCCTCAGAACACATGCGACAAGTGTCGTAGATGTCAGCGTGAGCCAAAACTTGCGACTGCAGCTTGCACGCCCGATAGCCACAGGCAAGGCTGCTTCCACATCTCAGATGAGGCCTTCCTGAAGACATATCGAGTGAACATTACCTTTCTTTCCAGGCCTGAACGCCTAAGCGGCACTCTAATGTTCCTAACGTTGGAGTTTCCCGTAACTAGTAAACTCCTCCCCATGTGCCTGCTCAGACTTCGCTGAAGGAGCGGCCACTTGTCCACTCACAGGATGAATCAACGAAGCCAGGCAACGAGTCTCCACATCGGTCCTCCGCCTTGAACGACGTGAACGCGTTACCATCAGCAACTCACTCTGCTGTGAGAGCGGATACACTGAGTGAGGTACATCAGGATGTGCCTCGATAGCAGGGCCTGTGGGTGAAACAAGTGACACCTGACGTGTCCCACGCGGAGTACCAGATTATGCGCCACTGCTACACCCTGAAGCAGCATGCTGAAGTTGGCTGACCGTAGTCAAAAGCGCATTCAGCTGTTTGCGAACTGGGCCAGCTGCTCCTACATCCATACACAGTATACGCACACTCTAATCGTCCTAGCAAGATTAACTAAGAACTAAACTATAAAAGCAGACAGAATCCTAGATATGCAACATGCCACGTTCGTAATGTGTCACCAATGGGCGCTGATGCCTGAGCCATGTTGCTGGCTTTTCTGAAGAAATGAAAACTGCGCTACAGATTACCCGAATTTACACTTACAAAATTCTAGCTTACTCCTCTTAAACTGAAACACACGAAATTAACAAGTATACTACGAGGAAAACACAGAAAAAGATAAACACTTAACTTATCCCTCTGTAGATCTGTTTCTGGCGAGAGCTGGTTCCTCGATGACTGGCTGACTAAACAAACAGATACTTGTCTTCAAATTAAAACAAATGAGCAACTACTGCGCCACAGACTGAATTAATTCACACTTCCAGAAAACGCGAGAGTAAACATAATAAACAGAAAAACAAGCATGAAATTAAATAAATAGACTACGGGGAGAAGACATGAAATGATAAACACTTAACTTGCAGCTCTGTAGATCTGTATGAGGCGAGAACTGGAACACGATCGTATTCAAAATTGGTGATAGAAAATTTGAAGACAATTCTAGTGGAGCGGTTGTTTCATACATCGCATTTGCGAATAGCGGCTGTGATGATTCGGTAATTGTGTGTAAGGCAACAGTTCTACGGAAGTTGGAAAGATTTACAAGTTGCGTTATATTCACAGCAAGGTAATTCTAGTGATAAAGAAAATGTTGACTTGATTATATATACAGTCACGGGCCTCCTAATTTGTCAGTCAGGTTATTAATTTAGGTCAGTGACCTAATAATAAGCATACAAAGGTAGACTGACGTGAAAATGTCTCGAAAATACCGACACAGAATCAGAAATTATTTCAAAAATTTGTGACTACATTTTCGTATCTGTATAGATGCAGTCACTGTTTCATTACGTACAGGGAACCCAAAAGTCAGTTAACATTTGAAAATGCACAGACACGCGGAATAATATTGGTAGAGAGGTAAATATTGACACACATTGAATCACATGGGTTTTTTATTGAAATCGAAATCGATTTTAAAATTCGGCCAACAGAGGGCAATGAACAGAAACTTATCTCTGACTCTACTGAAAATCCTAGAACTGTCGTGAGAACTTCACTGCATGACAAGTAAGTCATGGTTTGGTGTGGATTTACCACAACAATCGCGATCGGGCCCTTTTACTTCGAGGAAATCTGGGTGATTCTTTTCAAGGAATCAGCGTGATCTATGCGAGGTACGTCGGTATGTTACAGTATCACATCATCCCTAGACTGGCTGATAGACACCTTCTGGAAGGTATGACACGATTATTTTTTGAGGGTTATCTGTAGTCGCAAGTCTATCGCGATCGTCCGACATCATTAGGCATGCTAACAGACAACTACCTGAGGCAGCTTATCACCATACCTAGAGATATGCTGCACTGTGCTGTTCACAACATTGCACCTCGACTACAAGTATTGTTGATGAAAGACGACCGACAAGTTGATCATTTGTTACAAAAAACACCACTTTTGATAAAAACCACTTGTTATTCTAATTATTGGTTTTGTATCATATGAAGCACGGCCTGTTGATGATTTTGTGCGCTCTTTTGGTTTCAGCAGAAATTCATGTTCTATGTGTGACATGTTATTCCTTGAAGTATTGAATTTTCAAATGTTGACCGACATTTGGGTTACACTATATGCAGATGGTACACAAACAAAGATTGTACATGAGTATTGGGACAGAGGCTGTTCTAGGACACTCGGAATTGTTGCCAGATATATCCAAGATGGCGGCGAGGACGTCATCCAAAATGGCGACGGGTAGACTTGGCAACATGGCATGACGTCACTTAAGATGGCGGCCATGATGACATTGAAGATGGCGGACTTTGGTGGGAAGTTAGAATTTTGGCCGGAAAGTGCCACACACCCCTCCCCAAGAAAAAGTTGTAATTCCAACAGAATAATGCATCACACCACAGTTATCTCTATTAAGAGAAGAAAATAGTGGGAAGATAGGTTAGTGGAGGTCAGCCAAGTGGCCTAAGACACCCGACTGCCACCTCCTCCTACCAATTGGCTCCAAGTTCTAATTCCAACAGCATACTGCATCACACACTGGTCATCTCTACCAAGCAATGAAAATCGCAGGAAGATAGGCAACTTGGGCTACCTCCACTAACCTGTCACCAGACCGCCACTTCCTCCTATGAACTTACACCAAGTTTTAATTTTGGTGGTAAACAAAGATTATTTCGCATATCTCAGCTATACTAAGAAAATGGCCCTAAAATTGGTCGCTTGGCATACCTCCACTATCCTAAGTCATCTGACAGCCACCTCTTCCTTGGAACTGGGGACAAGTTTGCAATTTTGCAGTACACAAATGTCACTTGCATTTTCGCTACCAACCTAAGAAAATTAATGCAAAGAAAACACACAGACTAACCTCAGTCACCTGACCGACACATCCTCCTTCAGATTCGTGGGAACTGGAATCTTCCTGCACTGGGCTGCTGGAGAGAGGAAGTACTTTATTTATTTTCGAACAAATTATTTATGGACGGAGTATATTTATGACAGTGATAAGAACACTCGCTCTGACATGCTACACAGCATACAGACCTGCAAACTACTACTAAATGACTCATCTATAATGATCTACACACACGCCTGCTAATTGTAAAGTGTCAAAATAACGTATTGAACAGACTACAGACATGCAAACCACACTTAAGTAATGCAATACATTTACATCCAGAGAGACAAACGACACCCAAATTCTCAAAATAATAATCCATCTAAAACACTATGCAAATTTGCTTGCTAATCGTCACCTATTGAAACCAGACACCAGTCTTTATTTAAACAATTATAGACAGCACCACCATCCAGTGTGTTAGTCAGGAGGTCTGGACACCAACTGGCTTAGTACACACTACCACCGGCAGAGTGTGCTGTCATCCATGATGTCATCTGATGTGGCAACTACCATTATTCAAGATGGCCACATACACTGTGTTCACCACGAGGCCTAGTATGTATTCACTCCCCTAGAAAGCACTACCATGGACTTCGAATGAAATTTCGCCAATGCCATTCTCACCTGGACTTGGAAGGAAATAGTTAAAATCTCCACCACAATCCTCAACCAAACTTCAAGTTCCCTTACCAACCCATATTGTCAGGATAACATACACTAACATGCACTAACATGCACTAACATGTACTGACATGTACTAAAGTGTACTAACGTGCAGTAACATGTACTAACATGCACAGCCCATGATCTAACCCAAGATGGTGGGGGTAAATGGGGGAACGACTTTCCCACTGCTGAATATGAGTTTTTATTTTGCATACATTGTCTGCACCATGAGACCTAGACTCCAACTGACCTAGTACACAGTACCGGCACCAAAGGGCACTGTCATCCTTGACATCATGTGTTCAACGACTTTCTATCTATCGCCATTCTAATGGGACACGTCCAACGTTCGCTATCTATGTCACAGAGTCAAGCCCACACGCTCATATTGACCTTACAGATCATGCAGTTTAAATCTGCTGCAGTTCAAAGGAACACATGGGCCCTGCTGCCCCCCAGCTCTGGCCCCCCTGGCCGCCTCTGGGCACTAGAGGCGGTGACATCTGCATCATACTTGACACACCTGAGAAATTCCTCACCAAATATGTCAACACATACGCGCCTTTGATGACGTCATCGTATGGTACCGATGACCTATTTTCAAAGTGCAGTCGCTCCAAGGTGGCCCGTGTGCACATGCGCACTTACGAAAACACTCTTAATCATAAGAGCATTGTCCTTGTTTGGAATTAGATCGCTGTCTGAGCACAGATGGGGGCGATCGTACCAAACGCATCTAACAAAGTTTTCAACTTTATATTAATATCACATGACTAAGTAAAAATAAGATCCAAGTCGACCTCACAGAAATTGTATATTGTCCCATAAATATCGTCGTTCTAATGGCTTTATTCATGTCTCATCATGTATGCATGGAAATTCTTCCCCTAAGAGAAACTATTTACAAAAATAGCGCTGAATAACGTCTAATGCAGTCTTCCTCATGGACCTAATGAGGTACCCCATTCTATCACGTGATAGCCTTCCTGCTTTCAACACACACAAATGGCGCCTCCGCTATGTAGAGGCCTCTGTATCCCAACACAAATGATGTGAATGAATTGATCATTATGATTAGCTCTTACCGAATTTACCCGCCAAATACCGCATGCCGCCGGTATCGAAGCACCATCCATCTTTTCTTTCTTTCTACAGATGGGACTTTCAGTGGTAAAATTATTTTGCACAAGTCACTAAATTGCACTCACAGTTAAACACCAAAGTCGTCTACAGTTCATCAAATACATGCCATACTCACAAGAATATTGCAAGCTGGAAACATATTACCAGTCTAACTACAATTGAATATTATTACTATTTCTGCAACAGTCTGACACTGATCGATGACAACATAAAGCATATTAACATTACAAATCAACATATACACTTTTTATACACCATAAGCCACAGTAACTTCACAATGCAATATATACACATTTTACACAAACAGTCCACCTATCCTTTATATGTGTACAGCATCTGAAAAAATTATTGTATGCCTACACTCACACCCGCTATAATGTGACGATGCTCCTCAGTACTAAGGAAGCACTGTCCATCTTTTCTTTGTTGCTACAGACGTGACATTCAGTGGCAAAAATGCTTTTTACACTGATTTCCATATTGCACCAACAACTAAACAACGCAAAGTACCATACATATCTTCAAATATGGAAAGACTCTTACTCAATTACACTGTTCTCCCACTGAGGACAGGAGTTTGAATATTAGGACGTGAAACCGATATCCAACCCAGAAATATATCACCACATACCTTTTCGATGTAGAAAACATACAATTCGTATCTTGCGCCAAACAAAATCATCTCTTTTACATCATTCGTATATATAGCACAAAGATGGGCAGTACGGCATATACTCCTCGCAGCATTAGATATTTTCCCACAGCCAACAATCACAAGTCATTCACCCCCAACGTGCCACCAGAGCACCATCAGCAGACCAAAGTCGCTCTCAGAACTGTTCTACAAATTCGGGATCGTTTCCCCTTGGCACAAATGTGTTACTGTTTCTGCTCCAAACCTGCTTCAAATGGCTCTGAGCACTATGGGACTTAACCTCTGAGGTCATCAGTCCCCTGGAACTTAGAACTACTTAAATGTAACTAACCTAAGGACATCACACACATCCATGCCCAAGGCAGGATTTCTTGCTACCTTGCTTTTCTATCTCCATACCCGAGGCTTACTTACGTATTTTCGCCATAACATTAGGCCATTTTCGCGGTACTTCCTGATATGAAGCACTAGGCACCATCCTGCCGATCGCTAGCACAAAATAATTCACGAGATAAAGGCTGGAAATGTTTTCTCTACAAACCCTAAACTTTACCAACATTCAGGTTCTGTAAACTACTGACTTACTAGAAAAAATTTACGAAACTGATGTTTCAACTCTCGAATACCAATGTCAGTGTTGTACCATATTCCGAATAATCCCTATAATTTACAAGCCAGATAAGGTCTTTCCCATGTCTAGAGAACAGGTCAACATTTCTTCTACATGCTAGATGCGCACGCCACAATCGATCTTCTCTCAACTAAATAAAAGTGATAAATGTGCAGAAGCAATCAATATAACAATTTACATGGTAGGGAATAACAGTCCAGTGCAAATGCATCAACATACACAATCTTCTAAGAATCTCCATTCGATCATGAAAGCAGTCCAACACATATTAAGTATTAGTTTGCTATTCGGACGTCTAGATGATGGCAAAGTTAACTCAGATATATTCCAACGCTCACACACTCTGCATTCAGATGGCTGCTGCCGTTAACTGGAAAAGTGAATCACTCCCACCACAGGCCAAGGAAACATGGAATCATTCTAGAAAGCCAGTCACATATATATTTTATCATTATACTTACAATTAAATGTTACAATCTCGGTCTCAATTGAAGGGCATTCGACAATGAGCGAAGTATCAGAAATACACCCTGCCCTCGGCAATGGCTCTGGAAATAGAAATATCACTATCTTTCTTATGATTTGACACGCTATTCCCTTTGCTATCACGGTACTCCAAGTCAAACCGATACCCTCCTTATGACTGGACATAGTCATTCCCCTTCCACAAACACATACATTATAAACCTGATGCTCAAATGCGAATATATCACACACTACTACTAAGTATAATACTTTGTCAATAGACGATTGCCTATGATACCAAATAATACTAACCAAAATCAATGATGGGTAAACGTGTCTCTTAGATTTCTTCCAGCAACTGCTACCAATGTGTCTTAGAAAGAGATACATAATCAGCCTGATGTTAAAACAAACCACTCACAAGAACTACTGCATGTTACTGTCACAATCGATCTTGGTTCTACAAATGCACACAAGTATCCATATTAAAAGCCATACACACTTTACGAGGAATGATATTACCTCTGAATGAGGTGTTTTTTTTAGACAAATACCGTGACCGTGATCGTAGGAATGTGTATTATCAGACCACGATCTAAACTCATGATAAAATTATCACATTTTGAAAGTAATTCTTCTAAGGAACGTAGTATGTAAGCTGTATTCGCAACTCCCACAAAACCATAATTCTATATTATTTGTACCACATTCTGTCTCGACACCATATCAGAGGCTCCACGATATATCCACTGAGTTGTAGGCAATAAAATGAAATGTCGTGTGACGAGGGCCTCCCGTAGGGTAGACCGCTCGCCTGGTGCAAGTCTTTCGATCTGACGCCACTTAAGCGACTTGCGTGTCGATGGGGATGAAATGATGATGATTAGGACAACACAACACCCAGTCCCTGAGTGGAGAAAATCTCCGACCCAGCCAGGAATCGAACCCGGGCCCTTTGGATTGACAGTCTGTCGCGCTGACCACTCAGCTACCGGGGGCGGACGTTGTAGGCAATGACTGATTGAGAAGGAACACAAACAGTAGTAGTAGAAGGCAATGACTGATTGAGAAGGAACACAAACAGTAGTAGTAGATGATATGTCGACTGAGGTCTTAATAAAATGTACACTCGCTTCTCAGATCTCTAGTGTTACGCTATCCACAAGAAATGATGTCCATTATGTGGAATGGGGTCTTTCCAGTCAAGCACATACAGGCATTGGGTGCTATTGACAATTACTTTAATTATTACAACCCCTACTCAATCATATTTCTGGCACTCTCAAATCTCGAAACGAGTCACCTTTCCCAAACCTAGCTGCTACAGTAAAATTCCAAAGTGATTTTAGTCACCCCCAATGCATC
Source organism: Schistocerca cancellata (assembly GCF_023864275.1). Classification (NCBI taxonomy): domain Eukaryota; kingdom Metazoa; phylum Arthropoda; class Insecta; order Orthoptera; family Acrididae; genus Schistocerca; species Schistocerca cancellata. The sequence continues at coordinate 58,333,184 of NC_064626.1, read as the reverse complement.
CTGCTACTGCTACCATTTCTACAGCTTTCTGCATGTGAGCATTCGAATTTAAGTCAGAACTGACCCTAAGTCAGAGAAAGACATACCCACCACCTTCTGCAACCCATGTAGAAACAGAACGACCTGAGGTACTGCAACAGGACCGTGTTTTGACCATTCGGTCGAATTGTGCACAACGTGGTTCGTATCCAAACTAGATACAGATACTTCAGCCCAAAGAAAATCCGTGTCCATTCAAATCAGTCAGCCCAACATGCTATCATCGTTATTCACTACTCTTCAACAGAAAAGAAACTATAAAAGCTCAACTAACTTCATCCGATACAGAAGTCACCTAGGCACCAATGCTGTCACGATGATGGGAAGCTGTGGTGGGGCTCAAGCGTGGAGAAAGAATGTTCGCAATACGCCCCAGAATAGTACATTGTGCAGCCATCGAAGCATTCCTAGTGGTATACACATTCCCTCTTCGAATTTACACCTCAAACTGCTGCTACTACTGTCGCCTGTGTCTTACAGCGAATACTATACCACGCCATATATCAGCTGATTTTAAATAAAATATACTTACAACAGAAAGAAAGTGGAGGAGTTTGATCGCTTTGTGCAGAGTCCCCAAACTACAGTCCTTAGGTCATTCGCAAGCTATACATTTAGATTCATCTCTCACACTGATGTAATAGAAGATAACCCTGCGTTCCATTTCGACTGATTCCTCATATTGAAGTCAAGTAAGTGTGCACTCTTTCGTTCCTAGGAGCCTTCAGAAGGTGCCATCCATCAACAAAGCTCATTCCCCATCTCAGAAAAGCACTGTCAGTCAATCATTATGTCATAACCAACAGCAGGGCAATGCATGGATGCGATAGAAAAGACAGTCAGTGATCTATTTCCAAATAAGGTGAATGCTCTTATGATTAAGGGTGTTTTCGTAAATATGCACTCACGCATGGGCCACCTTGGAGTGTCTGCACTTTGAAAATAGGTCTTCATTCCTGTAAAATCGCATCATCAAAGGAGCCTAGGTGATCAAGTATTTGGAGAGGAACTTCTCAGGTGTATTAAGTATGATGGGGATGCCACAACCTTATGCATGCAGGACCCAAAGGGACGTCTGTGAGTGGTTTGACATCTGATGGCAGCATGACTTTGCAGGAAGTGCCCGGCTGGAGTCGGGGTGGCGCCAAGGTGTTCTGTTTAAATCACTGGCAGACATCTATTGCACGATCTGTAACATCAGTATGAGCATGAGGGCTTGACTCTGTAACATCAATAGCGAGCGTTGGATATTTTCCGTAAGAGAGGCGATAGAAAGAAAGTGGTCGAACAGATGACGTCAGGGACGACAGCGCCCTCTGGTGCCAGTACTGTGTACTACGTCAGTTGAAGTCTAGATCTCATGGTGGAGACAATGCATGCAAAACAAAAACTCATGTTCAGCAGAGGGAAAGTCGTTTTCCCGCCACTTACCTCCACAATCTTTGGCCAGGTCATGGGCTGTACATGTTAGTACATCTTAGTGCACATTAGTACACTTTAGTAATCATTAGTGGACGTTATTGTACGTTAGCCCGACAACATGGGTTTAATTTTGACTATATCCTGCCAAGTCCAGATGGGAATGGCATTGGCAAAGTTTCTTTCGAAGTCTACAGTAGCGCTCTCTGGTGGAGCGAATATGTACTAGGCCTCGTGGTGAACACAACATATGTCTTTGCTTGGTAGAGATAACTTGTGTGTGAAGCATTATCCTGTTAGAATTTGGACTTCCCACTATTTTATGTGGGGGGGGGGCGTGGCACTTTCCCACCAAAATTCAAACTTCCCGCCAAAATTCGCCTTCTTGAATGTCGTCATGGCCGCCATCTAGGATGAAGACATGCAATGTTGCCAAGTCTACATGCTGCCATATTGGATGACGTCGTCACTGCCATCTTGGATATTTCTAGCAACAATTCAGAGGGTCCCAGAACTTTTCTTGTCCCAATACTTACATGTACGTCGCATTGGTGTTGATAGCATTCAGATTGTATATTTAAGAAGAAGCTTGTGTGGATAATTATTGGGAGTGTATTATATATATATGTGTAACTGCACCATAGGTACAGCATACTGTACCTACTGAGCTATGGAAATGTTGTCACACTTGGTTAAAATGATTTGTGATTCTATATTTGTAAATTTTCGAAACATGTGTACTTCTGTATTTTTTCTGCATAACTGCATTTATAGCTTTAAGATGGGCATCAATGACAGAAACTTATAACCTGATTGATAAATGTTATGGTCTGTGACTGAATTTATAATACATACAAAAAAGTGGATTGAGTGTCGCCAAGATATTTTAGCATAGTTTTCCCAAGCTAGGACAGACGAACGCACTACATGGCAGGCACAACGATTCTGGCAGACAGGTGACAGTTTCGATGACATAATGACACTTTGACACTCTACTGTACAACGAATTTGCTTCTGAAGCAGAGTAATGAGATCTGTAATGGATAAAAACATTTCAGCGGACAATAACCCGCCAGACGAAGCGGCTACTCGTTTCTGTAAAGAGCCCCTTCAAATATCAAACGTGTTTGACAAAATCTCTCTTATCTATCTATGAATATACATATTCGTGTGTATTTTGAGAATAGCCATAAATGCAGACAACGCGGTCTTGTCATTGACTTTGGCTCTGCGTTTAAAGAAGAAGGAGGTAACAAGACTCTGGTCCATTGAATTGCCTGAAATGCGACATTTACCCATGGAAATATGCCAAAGAATGTATTACTCTCAGAACCCGATGACTGCATCACCTTTCTTCGAATGGACAATGAGACGTTTTAAAACTTAGCAACTTGTTAAGCATTGCTTCACTCCCACATTGAAAAAGAAGACACATGTAAGGGAAAATTTATTCTCTTCTTCTAGGTCCTCTAATGACATGTCCTTAAAATACTGTAACATACGGAACATATAGATCACGTCGTTCTTGGAAGGACCAGAGAATTTCGGTATCTTTTAATTTCATTCCACTCCACTTGTATGCCAATGTATTCGTAAAACATAGATTTTGTTCATAATCTCTTCATGCGTAATATATGGCTGAAGAATGTGGTACCCCTGCCATTTTTGTAACTGTCAGTGATATTTTGTTTTTATACTTGATCGTAGTTTTCATAGTAGTGGAAAACTCACGATACAGTGAGATAAATTGTAATAAAAGAAGTTTTCACTAAACACATGCAGCGAAACGTCAATACAAGCAACGTCCACCATCTTGTCGAAATTTCTGTAATTAAAATTTTCATGCAGAAACTTCAAACACGATCTATGCTTGACAAACTCGTCAAACTGCACCGCACTCGTTTAAACATTTGGCGAGTATAGTTAAGCTTGACCTTTTACAGGGTCGGTAACACATAGCTCTCAGTGATGACGGGCGGAGACCAAGCACAAGCGAGAAGATACGGCGTAGAGCGAGGAGACAGGGAGGCAGCCATAAAAGGGAAGGCTGTGAGGTGCGACAGTGAAACATGGCAGGACATCTGCAGGCAGTGGCTGCAGCGCCGCGCAGAGTGGCGGCTGGCACGCAAACAACGGGACTGCAGATGAGCTCCACCTCCACTTAGCAGAGTGGCTTGGCCAGACTTCTTGGATAATGCTTGTGGCAACTCGCAGATTGCATCCACAAACACCTGACAAGAACAGTGGCCAATCATCAGAATAGAGGAAGAGCAATGGCTTCCATAAAGGAAAAGCGGATAGAGGAGAAACAACAGATTGGTACTGGTACATAACTGGAGAAGGCTTCCACGATCAGTCATTACATTTTAAATTATTGGAGAAATGCAATCAATGACTTCTTCTGCAGATATGTGAAATAAACTTTACGGTTAACACAAGACTGGGATCGAGTGAGGTGGCTTAGTGGTTAGCACACCAGACTCGCATACGGGTGGACGATGGATCAAATCCGTGTCTGGCCATCCTTACTTAAGTTGTCTGTGGTTTTTCTAAGTTGCTTCAGCCAGAGGCTGGGATGGTCTCTTTGAAAGGGCTCAGCCAATTTTCTTCCCCATCCTCTCTCAGTGTGAGGGCACCCGTGACCTAGCTGTTATTTTATTTTTATTTACACTTCAAGTTCGGTAGGACCAAACTGAGGAGCAAATATCCAAGGTCATGGAAGATGTCAGCACATGAAATAACAACATAAAAGTAATAACAGACAAAAATAAAATGTTTATGGACATGAAAGTAGTCAGTCCATAAGTTTAAGTAAACGCAATCGACAATACAACAAGAATCAGGTTAATTATTCAAGGACTCCTCGACAGAAGGAGTGCTCCACGAGGCAACTCTTCGGTTTCGATTTGAAAGCGCATGAATTACTGCTAATATGTTTGAATTCGAGCGGTAGCTTATTGAAAATTGATGCAGCAGTATACTGCATACCTTTTTGCACAAGAATTAAGGAAGTCCGGTGCAAAGTCAGGTTTGATTTCTGCCGAGTATTAACTGAGTGAAAGCTGTTTGTTCTTGGAAATAAGCTATTATTGTTGACAAGAAATGACAGTAGGGAATATGTATACTGAAAGAGCCAAAGTCAAAACACCCCAACTCGTAAACAGGGGTCGACAAGAGGTTCGATAACTTACACCACTTATTGCCCGAACTTCCCGTTTCTGAGACAGAAATATTCTTTTAGAATGGGAAGAGTTACCTCAAAATATAATACCATACGACATAAGCGAATGAAAATATGCAAAGTAGACAAATTTTCGTGTAGGGCGATGACTCACTTCAGACACCGTTCGATCAGTAAAAATGGCAGCTTTAGGTCTTTGAACAAGATCCTGAAAGTGGGCTTTCCACGACGGTTTACTATCTAACTGAAAACCCAGATATTTGAAATATTCTGTTTCACTAATCATTTGTCCATTCTGTGAAATTCAAACGTCAGGTTCTGTTGAATTGTGTGTTATAAACTGTAGAAACTGAGACTTACTGTGATTTAGCGTTAGTGTATTTCCTGCAAGGCATGAACTGTAATATTTGATATCGGGCCAATGTTGCACACAACATCTTTTACTACCAAGCTAATGTCGTCAGCAAACAGAAATATTTTAGAGTTACCCGTAATTGTGAATAATGACTTTTGCTGTCTGTTGCTAAGGTGAACCAATTGTGAGCTACGCCCCGTGTTCTGTGATGGTCAAACTTCTGGAGCAATATTTTGTGATCAACACAACCACCTTAGCTAAATCAAAAAATATGCCTGGTATTCGAAACCTTATGTTCAACCAATCCAGTACGTCACAGAGAAAAGAGAATATAGCATTTGCTGTTGTTAAACGACTCCTAAAGCTGAACTGTACATTTGATAGCAAATCGTGTGATACAAATTTATCAATTATCCTCACATACACAGCCTTTTTAATAACTTTAGCAAACTCTGATGGCATATAAATAGGTCTAAAATTGTCTATATTATCCTTTTCTCCCTTTTCATAAAACGGCTTTACTACTGAGTGTTTCTATCGTTCAGGAAACTGACCATTCATAAGGAAAAAATTACAAATATGGCTAAATACAGGGCTAACATGTGCCGCACTGTACTTAAATATTCTGCTAGGCACTCCATCATATCCATGAGAGTCCTTAGTCTGCAATGATTTCATTACTGACTCAACCTCCATCTTGTCTGTACCACAGAGGAGTATTTCAGACATCAATCACGGAAAGGCATTTGTCAAAATGTTATATGATTCCATGTAGAAATTTAATTCACCTCCACTGCTCATAAAATGATAATTAAATCCTGTACATAATCTGATTTATCAGCAACAGAGATATTTCTAATATCAACTCATTTTATATCGCCGACCTTGTGCTGCTCATCAGACACTTCCCTCATAATTGACCGTATGGCTCTAATTTTATCCTCTGAATTAGCTATTCTACTAGCATTCCACGTACTCTTTGCATTCCTAATAAGATTTGAAGCACCTAACAATACTGTTAGTAATGGGCTACTATAGCTTGATTGTGACTACTTCTAACAGTTAGATATACTTCCCACTTTGTTCTACGTGATATCCTTATCCCACTAGTGAGCCACCCAGGCTGCCTATTACTGCTAGTACCCCATTTAGAACTTTCTAATTAAAAGCAACTCTCAAAGAGCATTAGAAATATGTTAAAGAAAGCATTATATTTATCACCTACGTTATCGGCACTGTAAACATCCTGCCACTTGTAAAGTATCAGGCAAATCGAACACCTTCCATGAAAACCAGAACACGATAGCAAATCTGGCAGTATGTCACATAGCTCCGAATAAATCCTGACATTAAATCAACCAAAGTAATACGATCAACGAGTGAGCAAATGGAATACCACAGACTAACACAAGAGCGCTAAATGCATGTCATACCTTCCCACCATGAAACAGACGCAGTTTCGAGGGGAGAAACGAGAACAGAAGCCGAGAGCAGAACCGTATTAAGCTAGAAGGCCCTACAGCAAGGGACGGACACCCACATCACCGGCTGACCGCCAAGACCACCCCCTATCCCATGTTAAAAGATAGAGCTCTCCAGAAAAACAGTATAGATCTTACAATAACACTAAAGGGGCCACACCAGCTGCAAGTTTTAGCGTGAGACTATAAGTGTGTCTGTTTCAGTGCAAAGGTTAAAAACGGGGCCCCACCATGAAAAGTATAACGTTTCTCATTGGACAGACAGAATTTTTGTAGGCGGAGCTTAAGGTTAACACTGAGACCCTGATTGATCGGTTGAAAACACAGCCATTTAGTTTTTCCTAAACCAACTTCAGTAAACTGTAGTAAGGAGAAGTTAGAAAGAGTTGCTTCTGAGACGGCGAGGTGTGTGGAGCTGCGCCGCCCGCCGCCCCCTGACGCTGAATAACCACCGACAAGGTAATGAATGTACGCGATGAGAGTCATTAGTCTTCACTCAGAACTGCAGAAGTCTCATCTGTTACACCCCCTTTTTACGTAATACTAGTGTCGATCGTCGATTAAACTTCATGGTTTTCACATTTTCTATTAGAAGCTAAATTCTGAAACGCGATAATTTTTCTGTAATATAGTTATTGAGAAGCCACATCAGCCACTGTAGTTTATGACAAGTTAAATAAGTAATTAAACATAATTGAGGGTTACTGGAGACCTTTTTGATAGTTTTCTCTTTTATGAAACTTAACTTAAACCTAGATTATAGATGTGATATGGCTTAGGTCATCCTTCGATCCATTGTAGAACTTGGAAACCCATTCAGGGAATATTCGTTCACCTTTTTGTTGAAAGCAGTTGGTTTTTTCACCCTGTATTAAAATATTTCCTTTTATCAATAGTGCAATTTATAAACAATGTTTCGTGAGTAGAATAAAAATTCCAATGCTAAACTTAACTACATTCTCGACGTTATTTTACCAGCTAACTAAAGATAGGAAAGCCTTGAACCCCTTCCACAAATTTAGTTAGTATTAAGATTCTTTTATAGGGAGTGAAGTGAAGCTGACGCTGAAATCATTAAGTATTTGATTATATCAGCGCTAGTCTCGCTGAACTCAACATGTCATGTGTGGTGTGGCGTATCCTTACCAGCAACAGGTCCAAGGTTCGAACTAGTCAATTCGCTAAAAAACACGCTCAGAGCATCATTACGTGAAAGTGGTAGGGAGACACGACTTAGAACAAACAGACACCACGCAGAATGTTAGACCCTCTTGTTCCTTGAGGAGGTTTAAAAGAACTCTATATTGTTGTTGGATTAACTTTCCTACATAGTTTGTAATTATATGGACATTTGCTTGAGTACAAAAGCCTTTTAGTGTTAAAATTTGTGCATCATGGTCTGAAAGGCCATTTACCCTCTTACTAACTGAATGCCCATCTAGTAATGAAGAATGAATAAAGATATTGTCTATGGCTGAGGTACTGTTCTCCTGCACCCTATTTGGAGAACAGACTGTCTGCATCAGATCATATGAATTTAGGAGGTCTACCAACATCCTTTTTCTTGCACCATCATATACAAAATTAATATTGAAGTCAACACATATAACTAATTTATGTACCTCCTACAAAGTGAATCAAGTACCCTCTCTAGCTTGAGAAGATATGCTCTGAACTCAGAGATAGGGGACCTATAAACAACAACAATTAGAAGTTTTGTTTCACTAAATTCAGCTGCCCCTGCACAACATTCAAATACGTGTTCAATGCAGTGCCAGGATACATCTATGGACTCAAAAGGAACTCCTTGAAAAACAGCCAGCTAATCTGTATACTGATAAAGGTAGTCTCTGAATTGTCAAGTTATTTGCGTGGTGCTCTGATGTGTCAATGATTTCAGAATCAACATTTATAAGCAGTTCATTAACACACCAGGAGGCCAGTCCCTTCAGAGGGCAACCTAGCCTATGTCCGCCGGTGACCGCCCATGGAGTGGACGGCGTGGGCTTGAGTAAAAAGTGGGAACGACCCCATGTACGGATTAAAAGCAAATTCCGCTAAATTGTGTGGGAGGGGCCAGCCTACGCATTCTTTACACATAGCACGCAGTTTCAGAGATTTTCACAGGGAGACAGCAAACACCAAACGCCAGTGCTACAGGTTTCCAGATTGGTCGCCTTAAACAAAACGCCATTCTCCAAATTTAGAATAGCAATGGTGATTTTCAGACGATATATCTGACGCCTTGAGCTGAAGGAATAATGAAAGAGACCAAAAGATATACCCCTTCATGTCTGGCATGGAGAGGCGCCGTTCCGTTGTTAGTCTTGGAGTGAGGAACAAGTCTCTCCTCAGTACTTAACTGGGACAGCACCTCTGTCGAGAGCAAATCGAAGTGCTACTCTATATTGAGTCCTTGCGATTAGGCATTGTTCACTGTGTTGGCCGACACACTTATTGTGCGGTGTGAACAGACAGAGTTATAGTTAAAAGCCTGAGAGCGAATTTTGAGTGGCATCACGGTGGACTGGTTATCTGACTGGTGTACCACGCCAATAGTTAGACTAGGGGCGAATAGGAATCCTTGATTTCATCAAGGCATAGGGAGAGTTTGATTGGCGAAGATCAATCAAGATAGAACGAGAGTTCAGCGGCGAGGGATCAGGGGCGCAGACAGCAGTAATCGCAGCTTATGGTATTGTGCGCCACAGCTATTGTGAGCCCCATATTTCCTCCACAACACTACCCTTCACTGCATTTCACATGTGACAGCCTCGACCGTACCCAGCAACATTCTAAAGGATAATTATTCACGTTGAGTAGGCGCACCTCTCACCCATTCTGCGAAGTCAACAGCCATCTTAAACTTTGTATAGAAATTTCATTAGCGAATCCTATCCTTGAGAGGTAACTTCACATTTCGAAAAGAACGTGGATGTAACTTGTTCAATTCATAACTAAAAGTGCCATTGTGATTTCTCAGAATTTATGCAAAATAAATAATAGCCTTCGTTAGTTTCATGTTTTTCTTACACTAACTAGCAATACTACAGTACCCAAGTATCCCACCAGTTACGTAAGAAATTTTGTGAATTTTTGTGTCATTTCCTTACAGCGGACGACTCCAGAAGACATTTATTGCTGAAAGTTTTCCAGGCATTTCTCTTTAGAACGCTAGGAGCGTCTGTATGACTTCTGTAGTACTGTGGGGGTGGAAATTGCATCTTGCAGGAGCCACAGGGTAAAAGGTACATCTCAAATTAATCCGTAGCGCGGAATAACAGAGTAACATTAAGAGATCAGCCCCAAACCTCAGAAAATGGCGACCCTGCCATGATAAGTAAAATAAGTAAGCTACCAGGACAGGAAAGTGTCAGGATAGTTAGGTACGGCAGGTGGCAGCAGTAGCACTTTGAAGAACTTTACTTCATGTATTAAATAGCTATTTGCTAAGATTGGGATCAGAATAGATACAGGTAGTGAAGAAAGCAGAATTGTAGGGAAAAGGGCGTGTGTTATTGTGTTGGAGAATTTAGCATTTATTTACTATTTTTGTGTAGCTGTTAGGGCATAGAATTTTTATTTGATACAGACGCAGGGTGGCGCAGAGACGCAGTGTGACGCAGCATCATATAAATTAGAATTAATAAATAACATTTTTCCCCCTTTGCAAGCGCACAGGTAGAGATTGGAGACTGTAGCAGAGCAGACAAAACATTAGCCGAGAAGTCACGGCGTTGCTTTTGTTGTTGTTGGTTCAACCAACTGGTAAGTGGTCGCACAGTTTTGTAGATAGGGTTCTCTTTAGAACGCTAGGAGCGTCTGTATGACTTCTGTAGTACTGTGGGGGTGGAAATTGCATCTTGCAGGAGCCACAGGGTAAAAGGTACATCTCAAATTAATCCGTAGCGCGGAATAAGAGAGTAACATTAAGAGATCAGCCCCAAACCTCAGAAAATGGCGACCCTTTTCCCCCTTTGCAAGCGCACAGGTAGAGATTGGAGACTGTAGCAGAGCAGACAAAACATTAGCCGAGAAGTCACGGCGTTGCTTTTGTTGTTGTTGGTTCAACCAACTGGTAAGTGGTCGCACAGTTTTGTAGATAGGGTTCTCTTTAGAACGCTAGGAGCGTCTGTATGACTTCTGTAGTACTGTGGGGGTGGAAATTGCATCTTGCAGGAGCCACAGGGTAAAAGGTACATCTCAAATTAATCCGTAGCGCGGAATAACAGAGTAACATTAAGAGATCAGCCCCAAACCTCAGAAAATGGCGACCCTGCCATGATAAGTAAAATAAGTAAGCTACCAGCACAGGAAAGTGTCAGGATAGTTAGGTACGGTAGGTGGCAGCAGTAGCACTTTGAAGAACTTTACTTCATGTATTAAATAGCTATTTGCTAAGATTGGGATCAGAATAGATACAGGTAGTGAAGAAAGCAGAATTGTAGGGAAAAGGGCGTGTGTTATTGTGTTGGAGAATTTAGCATTTATTTACTATTTTTGTGTAGCTGTTAGGGCATAGAATTTTTATTTGATACAGACGCAGGGTGGCGCAGAGACGCAGTGTGACGCAGCATCATATAAATTAGAATTAATAAATAACATTTTTCCCCCTTTGCAAGCGCACAGGTAGAGATTGGAGACTGTAGCAGAGCAGACAAAACATTAGCCGAGAAGTCACGGCGTTGCTTTTGTTGTTGTTGGTTCAACCAACTGGTAAGTGGTCGCACAGTTTTGTAGATAGGGTTCTCTTTAGAACGCTAGGAGCGTCTGTATGACTTCTGTAGTACTGTGGGGGTGGAAATTGCATCTTGCAGGAGCCACAGGGTAAAAGGTACATCTCAAATTAATCCGTAGCGCGGAATAACAGAGTAACATTAAGAGATCAGCCCCAAACCTCAGAAAATGGCGACCCTGCCATGATAAGTAAAATAAGTAAGCTACCAGGACAGGAAAGTGTCAGGATAGTTAGGTACGGCAGGTGGCAGCAGTAGCACTTTGAAGAACTTTACTTCATGTATTAAATAGCTATTTGCTAAGATTGGGATCAGAATAGATACAGGTAGTGAAGAAAGCAGAATTGTAGGGAAAAGGGCGTGTGTTATTGTGTTGGAGAATTTAGCATTTATTTACTATTTTTGTGTAGCTGTTAGGGCATAGAATTTTTATTTGATACAGACGCAGGGTGGCGCAGAGACGCAGTGTGACGCAGCATCATATAAATTAGAATTAATAAATAACATTTTTCCCCCTTTGCAAGCGCACAGGTAGAGATTGGAGACTGTAGCAGAGCAGACAAAACATTAGCCGAGAAGTCACGGCGTTGCTTTTGTTGTTGTTGGTTCAACCAACTGGTAAGTGGTCGCACAGTTTTGTAGATAGGGTTCTCTTTAGAACGCTAGGAGCGTCTGTATGACTTCTGTAGTACTGTGGGGGTGGAAATTGCATCTTGCAGGAGCCACAGGGTAAAAGGTACATCTCAAATTAATCCGTAGCGCGGAATAAGAGAGTAACATTAAGAGATCAGCCCCAAACCTCAGAAAATGGCGACCCTTTTCCCCCTTTGCAAGCGCACAGGTAGAGATTGGAGACTGTAGCAGAGCAGACAAAGCATTAGCCGAGAAGTCACGGCGTTGCTTTTGTTGTTGTTGGTTCAACCAACTGGTAAGTGGTCGCACAGTTTTGTAGATAGGGTTCTCTGTAGAACGCTAGGAGCGTCTGTATGACTTCTGTAGTACTGTGGGGGTGGAAATTGCATCTTGCAGGAGCCACAGGGTAAAAGGTACATCTCAAATTAATCCGTAGCGCGGAATAACAGAGTAACATTAAGAGATCAGCCCCAAACCTCAGAAAATGGCGACCCTGCCATGATAAGTAAAATAAGTAAGCTACCAGGACAGGAAAGTGTCAGGATAGTTAGGTACGGCAGGTGGCAGCAGTAGCACATTGAAGAACTTTACTTCATGTATTGAATAGCTATTTGCTAAGATTGGGATCAGAATAGATACAGGTAGTGAAGAAAGCAGAATTGTAGGGAAAAGGGCGTGTGTTATTGTGTTGGAGAATTTAGCATTTATTTACTATTTTTGTGTAGCTGTTAGGGCATAGAATTTTTATTTGATACAGACGCAGAGTGGCGCAGAGACGCAGTGTGACGCAGCATCATATAAATTAGAATTAATAAATAACATTTTTCCCCCTTTGCAAGCGCACAGGTAGAGATTGGAGACTGTAGCAGAGCAGACAAAACATTAGCCGAGAAGTCACGGCGTTGCTTTTGTTGTTGTTGGTTCAACCAACTGGTAAGTGGTCGCACAGTTTTGTAGATAGGGTTCTCTTTAGAACGCTAGGAGCGTCTGTATGACTTCTGTAGTACTGTGGGGGTGGAAATTGCATCTTGCAGGAGCCACAGGGTAAAAGGTACATCTCAAATTAATCCGTAGCGCGGAATAAGAGAGTAACATTAAGAGATCAGCCCCAAACCTCAGAAAATGGCGACCCTTTTCCCCCTTTGCAAGCGCACAGGTAGAGATTGGAGACTGTAGCAGAGCAGACAAAACATTAGCCGAGAAGTCACGGCGTTGCTTTTGTTGTTGTTGGTTCAACCAACTGGTAAGTGGTCGCACAGTTTTGTAGATAGGGTTCTCTTTAGAACGCTAGGAGCGTCTGTATGACTTCTGTAGTACTGTGGGGGTGGAAATTGCATCTTGCAGGAGCCACAGGGTAAAAGGTACATCTCAAATTAATCCGTAGCGCGGAATAACAGAGTAACATTAAGAGATCAGCCCCAAACCTCAGAAAATGGCGACCCTGCCGTGATAAGTAAAATAAGTAAGCTACCAGGACAGGAAAGTGTCAGGATAGTTAGGTACTGCAGGTGGCAGCAGTAGCACTTTGAAGAACTTTACTTCATGTATTAAATAGCTATTTGCTAAGATTGGGATCAGAATAGATACAGGTAGTGAAGAAAGCAGAATTGTAGGGAAATGGGCGTGTGTTATTGTGTTGGAGAATTTAGCATTTATTTACTATTTTTGTGTAGCTGTTAGGGCATAGAATTTTTATTTGATACAGACGCAGAGTGGCGCAGAGACGCAGTGTGACGCAGCATCATATAAATTAGAATTAATAAATAACATTTTTCCCCCTTTGCAAGCGCACAGGTAGAGATTGGAGACTGTAGCAGAGCAGACAAAACATTAGCCGAGAAGTCACGGCGTTGCTTTTGTTGTTGTTGGTTCAACCAACTGGTAAGTGGTCGCACAGTTTTGTAGATAGGGTTGTGGTGCGTTGAAAGAATTTCCATGTTAACGAGAGCACAAGCCAAAATGTTACGTGAGAGACAGCAAGTAGTCAAGATGGGGGGAGAATCAGCCAGATACACAGCAAGTAAATGAGCTTATTGAGAATAGGGTAGAAGGTGAATCTAAAAATAGGACAGAAGGTGAATGAGAGAATAGGATAGTCGGGCAGCTGCAGAACCAGCAGGCTCAGTTAGGATAAAATTGAGACAGATCAGACAGATGGGAATCGAAGGGATGAGAACATTGGATTTCCATAATATGACATTCCAGGTAGGGCACATTCTGAGCCAGAAATAGACAGCCCACGTAGGAAATGGCGAAGATTAGAAGCGAAACGAGCACAGGAAACGCGTTTGTTTGCCGCATATTCCGGGACAGAATACGCGTCAATACAGTCAATGAAGCGGCAGTTAGCTAACGTTCAAAAAGAAGTAGACAGTAAGGAAGAGGGGGAACATTTAGAATACGTCGAACCTATCGTACACATTCTAAATATGCCCCAACAGCAGACACAGAATTTTGCAGACTTACGAGCGCCACGAAAAGGTTCCGTAGCAGACGCAACTGTACCTGCAAACACAAGACATACACAGCAGAGAGGGCAGAATGCGGAGTTGTTTGCGTCACGTAATAGTACAATGACAAACGCAACTAGTCCTCAACACAGACAGCACGGTTTATTGCAGTTATCAAACTTAGAAACGCCACAGCATAGCCCAGTAAACGACGTAACTGGCCGAGTGGAAAACAATAGATCGAGAATACATAGTTCAGCAGAAGGTAGTGTTGCAGGACAGGACGCGATCATGGAGATGTTACAAAAAATGAACGCTAATATGACGAAGCAGAATCAGGCTATTAAGTCGCAGATCCAACAGGATAATCAGAAATTGAGATAAGAGATCAAGACACAGATCCAAAAGGTAAAAATCCGGATGGAAGAAGGGATCGCCAGAATTGTTAGTCAGATCACTCAGATAAACAAAGACGCGAAAGAATCTAGAGAAAGAATTCAGGTACTAACACAATGTCAGCAGCAATTACGCACTGACGTGGACAAGGTCCAATTGCCCATCGTAAACGTTGAGAAAAAGGTGGAACATTTTACGAAAAAAGCCACTAGAATAGCAATAAAACTTTCGGAAGAACAAGCAATTCAAAAGAAGGTAGCAAAGGTTGCACTGAAAAAGTATGATCAGCGGATCAATAAAATATAACTTAAAATCAAAGATCGGTTTGAAAAGCTTCGAACAGAGTTGATACAAACTATCGAAGAAAAGATCGAGACCGATTACACCTGTAGCGAAACAACTGACGCGTAAAGCATTAATTCAGTACACGAACACGCGCCGTCTAAGAAAGTTCAAGGAGAACCAGGGCTAGACGTATCACTCGCGCAGAAATCGAAACAGGAAACCCCGATTAAAGTAATACATGACATGCCTCAGGACCAGGCACAGTATCTAGAAAAACGGAACACATACATTTAGCCGATAACAATCGAAAGACAGGCAACTGAACCAGTAAATCCAATGACACAACATAATAGCAGCATAGGTACTATACAACGAACGACGAGAGTGGAAACACACGAACAATACTTTTGTTCACCAATGATACGATATGACGCGGATATGAGTCAGGAAACTGAGAATAGGCAGACAGGCAATAGATTAACAGAGAATAAACACGACGACATAAGCAGTGGCAGATTATTTGAGTCCATGAATCAGCCACAAACCGGATATACGAGTAGATATGATACAGACCACTTCCTTACAGTAAGAAAATTTCAACATTTCAGGAAGAAGGCGGTAGTCTGCATGCACGCACATTCGTCGACCAGTTTCAAGTAGGCTTACCAAACCTCTGGAGCGTAGCTCACGAACTTGACTTCATTTGTGCACATATGTCAGGGAAGTAGCAGAGTTTATGCAAAAGATCGCGGCTACCTGTACGTCTTACCTACAGTTCAGAAAAGCATTTCTCGAAAGATATTGGTCCAAGGAGCCGCAAAACAAAATTAAATACGAGTTACTTCAGATGACACCGTACGAAAACTCAGGAGAGAAAAGCGTGGTAAAATTCTTTGATACAATGGACAAAAAGAATCAATGCCTAGACAAACCACACAGTAACGGAGAGCTGATACGTCTGTGTAGAATGAAATTACCGGTAAAGTATCAACAGGCAACAGTAGGACACATGAAAATACCGAAGAATTCAAAGAGGTTTTAAGGGAACTTGAATTTATGTTTAAAGAAGACGAGGCGAAAGAAAAAAGAAAGGAAAAGGAAAAGCAAAAGGAGAGAACTAGGAACGAATATTCCAATAATAATAATAATCGTAATCCTAACACCAATAATTTCAGATAATTTAAGAGACAAGGACAGTGGCACAATGGAGACAATTGGCATAGAAACGATAACCATAATAATTGGTACCGATATATAAACGGTAGTGGACACTCATACAGTGGCGGATATGGATTTAGGAATCAAAATGCCAACGATCAAGGGTACTTTGAAAGAGGTCACGATGTTAGCAACTGGCGAGACCAGAGCGCGAATAATTACCAAGGAAATTATGGTCCACAAAGACAAGAACAACACAGCAAAGGGAAACCAGAAGTAGAAATTAGGCCACCAAATCCTGAAAAACGTAAAGATTGACGGGAAAATCAGGAAGAGGTTAGGCAAACTGACGTCCATTCATTAAAACACTCAAAAAGGACACTCATGTTTAGGAAGATCAAAATAGAAAAAACTCAAAATACCCAAAATTCAGACAAACGGTGACTTACGAAAATTTCAGATAAAGAGTCAGCACCAGATACACTTGAATTACGCTACATAGCCTGGGAAAACAGTATAGAATGGGAAAATTCTGAAAGCGTGGATGACCTGCCACAACTTCGGTGTATTAAAGAATTAAGCGATGAAGAACTGTTAACCGGACTTAGCAATATATTTGACGAGAAGCAAGTAAATGAATGCGATAAAAGAGAGCAGAGTATCCTAAATAAAAACAAAACACAGACGCCACGAACGCAAAACACGTATAATGTATACAATATGGGTGACTATGAGGAGATAGAGAGTACATTCGGGAATGTTTGGAAATGAAGTAAAAGGAGAGACAGGAGCTCGAAAACAGACGAAAATAGGTAGATAGGTCGCAAAAGGTTTTGCTCACGGAGTTAACATCAAAGCAAACAACAACACAAAGGGAAGGTACAGTTATCCGCAGGTTAAGCTATGAATCTATAGCAGAGGATTTGATGCAAGAAAAGGAAATCGTAATATCCACAATTATACAACCCGTATTAAAAATAAACATTGGTGAAATCACGACGCAAGCAATCATAGATAGTGGGAGTCAAGTGATGGCTATATTAGAAAGCCTAATTGAAAGGTGCTATAGAGAGAAAGAATTACCGATTTGAAGGACAAAAAGGATAAGAGTTTTTGGAGCCTCAGGAAAAAATGCAACAGAGGTGAAATACGAAACACTTATTTCATTCAATTGCCAAGGTTACGAATCTGAAAACAATTTTATAATCGTACCAAACTTACAGCTGATATGATAATCGGTGTAGATTTCATTAATGAGCGCAAGGTTCACATTTGCATACCACAAGGCTTCGTAACAGTAGATGATGTAATACTATATTTTATTCAAACTTTGAACGATGAAAAAGAACAGGGAAAGGTAACGCAATTACATTTAAGTCAAGAAGGGAATGAAATAGAGGAGGAGAGACACCCTAGATATAAGTTAGAGGAAAAACCTTGACCCACTCCCACCCGAAATAATCAAAGAAATTCATCAAGGTATTAGTAAGAAGATAGATGAAATAGATGATATTTCGCTCCACGATAAAAAAAAAAATTTAGAAAGCATATTGAGATCACATGCGGAGGTATTTGCACCAAAGACAGGTAGTATAAAATATTTTCAATACAAATTTGAGGTCAGAGATCATAAACCCTTTTGTGTTCCCCCTTATTCCATACCATATAGTTATCGAGAGCAAGTATTTCTTGAAATCAGAAAAATGTTGGATGCTGACATAATAGAACCCGCCAAGTTACCACATAATTAACGCTTACACATTGTAAGTAAGAAGGATGGGAGCATACGTTTGGTACTCGATTCAAGACAAATAAATACAATTATAATTTCGGAAACAGATAGACCAGAGAAATTGGAAAAGTTGATTCAGAAGTCTCATGGAGTACAGATTTTTTTATCCATCGATTTGCGTTCAAGTTTCTGGCAAATAGAATTGGAGCCTTCATGTCGAAAATACACAGCCTTTATTGTCTTTGGTCGTTGCTACCAATTCAAACGTTTACCGTTTGGCCTTCAAATTTCGTCAGCTGCCTTTATTCGCAGTCTAAATTCTGTACTAAACCTCGACATACTTCAGAAACTTACTTGCTATGTGGACGATGTTCTTGTGGCGGAGGCAACCTGAGAAGAACATAATTATATACTGGATAATTTCCTACAAATTATGAAAAAACATGGGATCACCGTTAACATTACTAAATCGCATTTTGGAAAATCAGAAATTTTTTTTAGGACATAACATATCTGCAAAAGGTATAACTCCAGACAAGAAGAAGATAGTTGCTGTTCGTCATATTCATACTCCCTACAACAAGAAAAGCCTAAGGGGATTCTTGGGGTTGATAAATTTTTACAAAAACTTTATATGGATAGACACACTTGCAGCATCTAGACTGTGTGCACTGACAGGAAAAAACAAGCAGATAAAGAATTTCATAAGTTGAAGGAGGCATTGAATAATGCTCCAGTTTTATCACAACCATTTTTAAGTGAAGAATTCTGTCTAGTAACTGATAGTGCAAAGACCGGGCGGGGGTCAGTACTATTTCAACAAATTGAGGAAAAAGGTAAAAAAATACATAAACCAATAGCCTTTGCAAGCAGAGTACTATCGAAACCAGAAAAGTATTATTTCATAACAGAATTAGAAGCTCTATCCAAAGTATAGGCGTTTCAAAAATTTTGACATTTTCTGTTGGGCAGAAAAACACAAGTATACACAGACCATAAAGCATTAGAGTCTTTAATCTCCTCCAAATAAACCCACGGACGTTTGGCAAGATGGATGTAAATACTGCAGGAGTATGACTTTTCAATCACATACATAGCGCGACCTGAAAATATTCTGGCCGATGCATTGTCTAGTTTACCACAGAGAATGGCAGAGGACCAAAAAATCAACATTGAAGATGAAGAACGGACTATCCATTATCTAAAAAACGTACCATTCAAAAATTTTATCACAAATGCTTTAAATAATGTATCTGACGAACAAAACAAAGATCAGACCCCCCTCAAGATCAAACACCAATTTACTGATAAACCCAACACTGAAATTTTTCAAACGTAGTATTGATGCTTTACAATTGTTAGCATGCATCCCTGACGAACTTATTAATAAATACATTTGGTACACCCACTTTAGCAGTGCACATTTTGGACCCAAGAAACGCTATCTTAAAATGAAACAAACAGTACACTTCCCAAACACGTAGCGACGTATTCGACGCGTTCTTAAAAGTTGTAAAAAATGCATACAGTCAAAACATGTGACATATCAGACCAGACCCCCAATGTATCTAACTAACCCTGATAAATAAAGACAGATTGCTGCAACCGATATTTATGGTCCAATTCCATGAACTAGCATCAAGATACACTACACTTACACCCTCAAAGAAAGCCACTGGATTTACAATTAGTAAAGCATTTCAAAATGACTTTATACAACAAGTTGGGAGAGTGGAAAGGATCATCTCAGATAATGGGACCCAATACAGATCAGTGCATTGGAAAAACACATTAGACAAATTAAAAATGAAACCCACCTTTATTTCCAAATATAAACCAAGTGCAAATCTCGCCGAACATACCATGAAAGATTTGGGAACCCTTTGTAGGCTGTTTTGTAGAAAGAACCATTGTATTTGGGACCTATATCTAAGAGACTTCCAAGAGGTAATTAATGAGAAACCAAATAGTACCACGACTTATCCACCAATTACAGTATTAAAGAATATAGATCCACCAGAAAAAATAAAAGAAATAATTAAATTTCCAGTTATTCCCCGAAAGCAACATAGAAAAATCGTCGCTTCTGCCCTACAAAACATTCGCTCAGCAGCAATGAGACGTAAAATCACTCAAGACAAATCTGCCACAAAGAAACGCTTCACAACGGGCCAAAAGGTATTCATAAAAACTCATTACCTTTCACATAAGAGTCAACATAAATCCAGAAAATTTTTGGCAATCTATAAAGGGCCAATGATAATATCCAGGATCGCTCACGAAAATGCCGTGGAGCTAACGAATCCTAAAACCGGTACAAGTATTGGCACCTACCACGTGAGCCACCTAAAAGAATGTGAATGAAAGAAATGGTAAAAGAGAAGAAAGGGAAACCGACAGAGGGGCAATCGCAAATCGTGTACTAACCACTAAATCAAAGAATTAATTAAGAATCAACAAAATAACACATTAATTAAAGAAAAAAGAGACACAATTCACTCTAACAATATCTTGTAGAATCTGACGCCTTGAGCAGAAGGAATAACGGAAGAGACCAAAAGATATACCCCTTCATGTCTGGCATGGAGTGGCGCCATTCCGTTGTTGCTCTTGGAGCGAGGAACCAGTCTCTCCTCAGTACTTCACTGGGAGAGCACCTCTGTCGAGAGCAAATCGAAGTGCTACTCTATATTGAGTCCTTGTGATTAAGAGTTGTTGACTGTGTTGGCCGACACACTATTGTGCGGTGTGAACGGACAGAGTTATAGTTAAACGCCTGCGAGTGAATTTTGAGTGGCATTGTGGTGGACTGGTTATATGACTGGTTTACCACGCCAATGGTTAGACTAGGGGCAAATAGGAATACTTGACTTCATTAAGGCATAGGGAGAGTTTGATTGGCGAAGGTCAATCCAGATGGAACGAGAGTTATCTTATTTGACAGCAGCGAGGGTTGGTATCAGCAGTAATCGCAGCTTGTGGTATTGTGCACTACAGCTATTGCGAGCCCCATATTTTCTCTACAACAGTACACTTCACTGCATTTCACACACGACAGCCTCGACCGTACCCAGCAATATTCTAAAGGATAATTATTCACGTTGAGTAGGCACGCCTCTCAGCCATTCTGCAAAGTCAACAACCATCTTAAACTTTGTATAGAAATTTCATTAGCGAATCCTATCCTTGAGAGGTAATTCACTTTCCGAAAGGAACCAGGACATAGCTTGTTCAATTCATAACTAAAAGTGCCATTGTGATATCCCAGAATTTTTGCAAAATAAATAATAGCTTTCGTTAGTTTCATCTCTTTTTTACACTAACTAGCACTACTCCAGGACTCAAGAATCCCACTAGTTACGTAAGAAATTTTGCGAATTTTTGTGTCATTTCCTTACAGCAGACGACTCCAGAAGACATTTATTGCTGAATGTTTTCCAGGCATTTCTCTTTAGAACGTTAGGAGCGTCTGTCTGACTTCTGTAGTTGTGTGTGGGTGGAAATTGCATCTTGCAGGAGCCACAGGGTAAAGGGTGCATCTCAGATTATTCCGTTGCGCAGAATAATAGTAACAGATCAACCCCACACCTCAGACTACATCACATTCTCCGTTCCTATCAAGACTCTTACTTGCTCTGCCCACTATCACTACCTTATCCTCCTTCGTAATACTCCTACATGACTCCCCTATGCTATCAGTCCTCTGAGCCAACCCTGCATTATGCATGTCAATGCTGGTGACTTTGTACTAGCTCCCCAATGCTTCCTGCAAGTTTTGGCTCACACCTCTACCATGTGAACCATTTAGCAGCAGGAACCTTCTTCTTTCTGTTAGACTTTACAACTGACTTATGCCTTATAACTGCTGGCGAGTACTGCATGTACGCTAGATGTACATCGCCTAGAAGGTCCTCTCCACCCCAATGTGGCAGTTAATTAAATCTATATCATATACGCAAAGTATAACTGTCTGAATACCTCCAATTCCTAGCTCGTTGTAACTGCACCTGAAGGGCAAAGATCTTACACTCCTCCTCCTCTATAAACTTATTTCTACTAAAGATTCTGCTTTCCCAGGAGAGGATCTCGCTAGAATGCCTACTGGCTTCCCCACTGCATTCCAATATTTTGAACAAATCCCACACCGTAATCCACAACTCACAAACCTATGACAGAGGCCACACTTCTCACTCATGGTAAAATTTTACAGTTACTGAAAAAACTATACTTTTACGTTACCTAACTTCCGTTGCACCAGTAGAACTACATACAGTACCAACAATAGGGATCTCGAAATTCTCTGTCTACTAAGAAAGCACTACTTGTATTAATACTATTACAGAACAGCTAATATCAATATCAACAAATCTTCACAAATTATTAATTAAAACCAAAAATTCTAGTGGTTACTGGAACACTTAACAAACTTAAAACACTCAATGAAAATTTTACTGAGATATTTCACTAGAAATAATAAGAAATGTCAACGGAAAACTAAAGTTTCAAGGCACAGTAAACTCTAAAAAACACAGGGAGCGAACGTTTCCAAACGTTTATTAAATCGTTATTTCGCCACAAACAACAGTAAACACCGCTAAAAACTATTACATTTCATAGCTGTATAACACTGCCGAAAAAACTGTCCAGAAATTAACTAAGCCACGAAAGTGGATGAGCTTAAGTGTGTTTGGGAGTGCATTACGCGACAGAGAGGATAGTAACACGATGTAATATTAATTTGAACTTTTATAATTTCAAAGGAAGATTCAGTTCACTATTAATTCAGAATATTTTGCAGGTATAAGATACACACATTCCTGTTAGGCAAATACTTACATTTATTTGTTGTTGAGGCATGTTTCCTATGTAAAGCTCATGTATTCGAGTCCAGTAGCCACTTAGTAACTAAAATAAAAAAGTAGTTTTACAATGACGATCTTGACAGGACTACTGTTTTTTTTGTGAAAAATAGTGATTGAGAACGCAGTAATGAGATGTAACCTTGAACAGTAGTCCAACGGGTCCACCAGTAGAGAAAGCATCATCGTCAACAGAACTGGTTGTGAAGCGGAAACTTACATAATCTTGGATTGCAATGGTTCAAGGCAATCACCTCAGTGGCACAAGGCTGCAGCATAGCTGTTGCAAGAATGCCAAGTGCACCTTGTTTTGCTGTTGGGGAAATTGTTGAGTGATTTGGCATGTGATAAATTTGATGTGAAGGAAGTTAATTAGCGTGGTGTTTGATATTTTTTAACTCTCAAGTGTAAAATTTTCGTGAGGAAAGGAGTGTGTACGAGTAGATAGGTTGTGCGAGCTCGGGTCGATAAAGAGAGTGAATACGATACTGCTGGGTTCCATGATTCCCTATTTGAAGATTTAACTAATAGAGAACCTGTGAACGTGGAATTAATAGCGAAATGAAGTGCGTCAGAGATTCAACAACACAAATAAGAGACGGGAAGCGATAGAGCGGACCCCACATAGCAACAAAACAGAATATCAGTTGCCTCCAAGTCAAAGTCAGTTTGGTATAGCAGCTAAGTTCAGGGTGTTACAGGATGGCAAAGAGAATCGACAGAAAATGACCAGAGACTACATAAAGGAATTCTAAGAATTTCCAAAAAGCCAAGAAAAAATTGTAAAATGTTGTAGAATCGAGAGAAAGCAAATTGGCAAAACGATTAAATGAATAATTTAAAGAATCATTTCAGGAGTGTTGAGAGGAAATGACGAAGGTATTTAATCCTAGGATGCATGGTGCCGAAAACACACATGAATGCATATGCAGGGCCTCAAGGACCCTGCCCTAGTTTAAAATTTTCCTCTCTTCATATAATCATTCTTGGGAGTTAAATTTATTTTTGTCAAATTTATTGTCATATTGAAAGATTCCTAACAGACAGTAACAGGATCTGGAGGGCCTGATTAACATTTTATTAATTTATTTAAAAAACTCTAAGAGTGAATTTTTATTAGTTACATCCATTTACATACAACATACACAAATAATTTTATTAATTCACTTATAAGTCGCAGTTTACATTTTATAACATTTATTACAACCAATGTCTTCAAATAAAACATTCTTATTATTCACAATATTATGTATATAGGCAATATTTTGACAAAACGTTATTATTCATTGTACTCATAAAATTGCATTTTTGTTAGTTTTCAACCTGTGACAAACAAGAAGCACAAAGAACGCCACTATGTTCCTTAAAAATGTTGGTTTTACACTTAATGCATGTCATAGCACTTTTCCTGTGTTTATTATATGGACAATAATTGCATCTTCTTCTTTTTCCTGAAACAGGTAGTTGGTTCGGCAATGTGACCTATTTTGAACACCACATCTTTGCATGACATCAACGGTTTTGTTTGGAAGATTAGGGATCTGAATACGAAGTTCCATTAGTGGTCTTACCATTTCCTCTGCTAAATCTCTTAGGAACAAACGCCTTTTATCACTTCTTCCACTATGGTATGTCGGATGTTGGGCGGAGAATAAAATTTCACTGTTCATTGCTGCGACGTCCATCATATTTATCCATAATGCAAATAGCCATCTTCTTGTTTTTCTCTTGCAAGTGTAATAACGAAATTTCTAGTCCATTTGATCTCCTCCACCCTTCGTGGAGTTATAGAACTTTATTTTATCTGGTTTCCTTTTTGCATGAGTTTAATCAATGTTTCTGTCATGATGCATTGTGCTAATGAGAACTACAAACTTTTTCTTTTTGGGAACATAACTCACCATTGTAATGTCACCACTAAATGCAAACGAAGAGGAATGAACCGCTCTTGAGGCAGATGGTTTCATCTCATTAGGAATTTCTGGTTTATTTTGTTTGATTGTTCCCACCACTATAATTTGCTTCTGAAGCATCTCTTCTGCCAGCTACACATTAGTAAAGAAGTTGTCAACAGTAATATTTTTGATGATCCTTCAATGCTTTTAGCAAGATCTTTCACCACATTCAATCCACGATTTTTCTGAATACGTTCATGGGGCTTCCTTCCCGTGTAAACAATTCCGTCTAAAGCACATGCAGATGTCGCATCACATACCCAAAATATTTTTATGCCATACTTGGCTGGTTTAGAGGGCACATACTGGGTGAAGCTGCATCTTCCACGGAATGGGACTAGCTGTTCGTCAACTGTGAGCGAATAATTGGGAATCTTTCTATTTCTACACTTGTCAAGAAATGGTTCCCATACATAGCGAACAGCTGCAATTTTGTCATCTGCAGATCGAGCTAGACGGGTACGCCTGTCATCAAATCTATTCATTCTCCTTATATCCTCGAATCTGTTTACTGATATGCTGGCCTTAAATGTAGGATTTGCCTTTTAATCCAAGAATAATTCTCTAATATGGACATCACAGCTCTTCTCAACACCAGAAAGCAGTAAAAGACCAAGAAAACCCTCCATTTCAGTAAGGGAAACGTTTTTCCTTGTTTTACCACGTAATACAGCCACTCTTCTGCTTCAATATTTGTGCGGTTAATGATTTCCTTTAGTATTTCATTGGAGATGAAATAGTCCCAGGCATCATTAGGTTTACAGGTTTTCAAACCACGGGCTGGACCAGGTGCCTTCATTATGATATTATGGAAGGGTGTACGAAAAGTTGCAGGAGGATCTAATTTCCAAACAGTTCCATTCCGACTAATGTATGTGTAGTCTTCTATACCTTTCTGTAGTGGTTCTTCATTTTCAGACTCTGATGAAGTAATATTATTGGAAGGACTGTCATCTGCCTCAATATTCACATCTGCAGGTTCATTGGCTGATTCTTCACTACTTGCATCTTGAAAAATATTTTCTTCCTCGCAAGAATCATCTTCTTCAAACCACTGAGCCACAACACTTCCAAAATTAGCTGCATTTGCACGTACTAACACTCTTGATTTGCGTGTTGAAGCCATAGCAAAAGGTACTCACAAATAAGAAAACAAAGAAACATTTTCATTCAGTATGGTGAACAGCCACTAGAAACTAGATTGAAATAAATTCGCTGAAATACGTATGAACAGCGATTTGTTTAATATTCCTGAGTGTCTGTAGTAATGCTGTATGCATAGTGCTAGCAGCAGTGTAGACTGTCGTTTTAATGAACAGAGGAGAAAATGTACGTTCTGAGGACGCTGGAGTTTTACGCGCTGCAAGTATTTGATTTCTTCTCACGATTGTAGACGCTAAGGCATTGTGCTGTTTCGACTGCTTGTTCGCTGCGTGAGTGACGTTACGGAGCGGACACACGACGATGCTGCACCGCTGTGGGACATTACAGTGAATTGAGGGTCGATCAGGACAAATTTCGCAATCGCTGTGTTAACTCTTCAGCTTAACGTGGGTTGTCGCCAACTTTCAACCACGCCGCCGGCCACTATTCAACAATCGTGAGGCTCCACACACTGGCCAGGTATTTTGAGTTACAGAGTAAAATTGCAAACAGGTCCTAACACCACTTGTCAACGAGTATTCGCGTTGCTTAAACTGTTATTTAGCAAAGTTAAACACATCTAATGCGTGTGTTTGTGACTGCAAAATGATCTTCAACTTCTATTAACAGCATTTTTCTTTTATTTTTTCGAACTATGTGTATCACAATTTTGCCGGTTTTACGTTACTTACACAAAGAATAAATTTTCTTTTCTTTTGATGTCTAATACGCACAGTAATGACTTTCGTGACGCTTTCTTTAATCTTAACGTAGAAATGAATGGTTCGCGGGAACAACTGCCGCTATGCCTCTGTGTCGGCTCAAATCGCAATTTTAGCTGCATCGTCTTGTCGCGAGATATACGTTGCAGCAAACAATATATTGGATGACTCTTCTAGTATCGTACGTTCTCGAAACTATAATGGAGCCAACACTGTGATGCAGAACGCCTCACTTGCAGCTTGTGCTAGTGAGTTGAAAGAACATTAATATTTAGCAACATTCCCATGTCGCAGATGTTCTTTATTGGATCGAAAACGACGCGTTACACCCGGGTAGAGCATCATCAGGTTATCTGGATGTTCAAGAGAAAATAGACGTAATCAATAACCGGGTGTGTTCCTTTCTTCAACTATTATATTCAAAAGTAATGAACAAAAACGCAAAAGGAATAGGAAAGCCCGCTTTTCAATAATGAGTCACCCAGAATGGCTCAAACTGAGAGAGGGCTCAGCGTATAGCGTATAGCCCAACTCACAATTAGTTCATAAACCTAAAACTGGCGTGTAACTGTGCCGTCGGAGCAGGAGTCTTCTGTATAAAACAATACAAAACTGCAAGCCACAAATCAACACAAATGATGGAAGTGGATGCGTGTATGTATGTACGTACGTGCTGACATCAATTAAACTATATTAAATAAAATCGTGCCCGCATCTCGTGGTCGTGCGGTAGCGTTCTCGCTTCCCACGTCCGGGTTCCCGGGTTCGATTCCCGGCGGGGTCAGGGATTTTCTCTGCCTCGTGATCGCTGGGTGTTGTGTGCTGTCCTTAGCTTAGTTAGGTTTAAGTAGTTCTAAATTCTAGGGGACTTATGACCACAGCAGTTGAGTCCCATAGTGCTCAGAGCCAAATAAAATCGTCATAGCTTCTGGACGGTTTTGCGTTAAGACTTGCAAACTGCATGGTTGTCTGCGGGGCACGTTGGGAATTAGTATGCGCATGTATGGTTTGGTTTAGCGACGAAGCCCACTTTCATCTGGATGGCTTAGTCAATATGCAAAATTGGCGCATTTAGAGGACAGAATCTCCACTTCGCGATCGAGAAGTCACTTCACCTTCAGTGGGTGACTGTGTTGTGTACAGTCTCCAGTCACGGAATAATCGGTGCGACATTACTTGATGGTTCATGCAAGATGGAGCTCGCATGCTGGTTCTCGGGTACCCAGCGGCCACTGGGATGGGCATCGATTGGTCACGGTATTCTCCGAATCTAAAAACATGCTACTCCTTTTTGTGAGGCTCTATTAAAAGATAAGGTGTACAGCAATATCCCATAAACCATTGCTGAGCTGAAAACAGCCATTCAGAAAGTCATCAACAGAATTAATGTTGCGACACTTGAGCGGGTCATGCAGAATTTTGCTGTTCGTCCGCGCCACATCATCGACAATGGAGGCAGTCGTATCGAACATGTCATCACCTAAATCCGAATATCTGTCGTGGCGTTTACATGTTGAATGAAGTGTGTGCAGGCAGTAGTTTTATCTAATTTACGTTTTTTTCATATAGTTCAATAATTGTCACCCTGTAAGTATGTATTTTCCACATCTACTCCTAAACCAACGTATCAATTTCAACCAAACTTTGTACACATACCGTTTACCGTCTGGAAAAAATCACTGTGAGTTATGAACCACCTACCTATCAAACTGGTGGGGGTAGGGAGAATACCCATTCCATAGCTATTTATTATTTGAGAGCAAGAGCACTTAGAGACTTGCAACACACTTTATACATAATTTCAAATCTTTACGAAACTTTTTCTCGCTGACGAGCCCCACAAAATGATAAATGCAAAAAAAAAAAAAAAAAAAGTTGTTGCTTCCTGCTTTTTCGCTCTTCATGTAGTAGAACTACCACATGAAGCATGACGTTTAATTTATTTTTTATTTACTGTTGAAAGAACTCGTTACTCATTTTGCTCACAGTAGTCACATGTACTATTGAATAAACTAGAAAAATTACATCGCTGAACGGAGGTTATTTCAGGAGATATGGCGTCATAAACACTGAAAGAGTGAAAAACTACCACATCATGCAAGACGTTTAAATTTATTACTTCGCTGCTGCTACCTCTATTCACAACACGTTTGACAGACTCTATCCACATTTGCTGCTAAATGTACCTACAAAACTATATGGCTATACGAGGCGTAGTTGAGGCGATATGACGTCGAATATTGAGATGCGAGAAAAATTGCCGCATCATGCATGGCCCTTTTTGTTACGTTGCAATTAACTGTATTCGAAACATATTTTTCAGATATTATCTACACAACTGCTAAATGCACAAACAAAAATATATCATTGTACGACACATAATTGAGGAGATATGACGTCAAATATTGAGATGCTTGAAAAACTGCCTCGTCATCCACGACGTTTTAATTTACTACTTCTTTAAAACTAACTGTACTCACAACATATTTCGCCAACAGTATCCACATCTGCCGGTGAATTACCTTGAAAAATATATCATTTTACAGCATTTAGTTCAGGAGATACGACGTCATAAACAATGAGATGGTTAAGTAACTGCCACATCATGCACGACGTTTTAATTTATTACTTATTTGCTACAGAGTCTATATGCAACATTCTGCATACGGTATCGACATATGCCACTGAAGGTACGTAAAGAAATGTATCATCCTACGAGACACAGTTCAGGAGATACAACGTTACAAATGCTGAGATATGTGAGAAACTGCAGCATCATGCGTGACCTTTTACTTTATTACTTCCTTACTGTTAAGTCTATTCACGACATCTTTGTCAGGCGGTGGGCAAATATACCACTGGATCTAAATGCAAATTTATATCATTGTACAGCTTATAATTCAGGAGATACGAAGTCATGCGCACTAAACTGCGTGCAAATGAATCTACAGGGCGATATTCGCTAGACATACAGGTGTGTAGAAATACGCGTGAAATATGTTGAATATGTCTGAAATACGTTTGGCATGTATGTACGCAAGCAAGGCCATGGGTAAACCTCTGGAACGATTT
Organism: Schistocerca cancellata; assembly: GCF_023864275.1. Classification (NCBI taxonomy): domain Eukaryota; kingdom Metazoa; phylum Arthropoda; class Insecta; order Orthoptera; family Acrididae; genus Schistocerca; species Schistocerca cancellata. Next base: position 58,303,568 of record NC_064626.1, on the reverse strand, counting down.
CAATGAAATTTGGTACACACGTTAGCTACAATTTGGGAAGAACTGCAGTAAGGGTAAGAACCAGCAGCCCCTATTGAGGCCAGAGTCATAAGATAAAGGGAGCACGGGAAGATGGACAGGCAGCGAGAGGAAAGGACGAGACAGGCACAGAAAGTAAGTGGAAGAGGTAGACAGAGATAGAGAAGAGGGAAATGGAGTGAGTGGAGAGACGAGATGAAGTACAGAGAACAGAAAGAGGAGGCGATAGACACAGACAGGGAGAGTAAGAGTCAGAGAATGGGGGGGGGGTGGAGAGGAGATTAACAGACAGACGTGGAGGAGAAAATGGACAGAGAAAGAAACAGGGAGACGAGGAGGAGGAGATGAACAGAGAGACGTGACCAGGAGATGGACTTGGAAGGTTGGAATAAATACATCCCCAGGCAACGCCAGGTACTCAGCTAGCATTCTATAAAATAAAATGAAATTACAACACTAGCGGTTTTTGAGGTAAAACCATAAAAGAAACATAAAACAAGCATTCTAAATTGAAAACATTACCTTCAGAATTAAGTGTTATGTACTGGGCGAAGGGGTAGATGGCATATACTGAAGAGCGCATATCAATATAATTAAGTAAAATGACTTCAGCAAAAGCAGCAGCTATGATTAAGAAAAATGTATAGTCCTATAGAATTAATTTATAAGCGAAGAACTTCAAGTAGACTCTCCTGTGAACAGCAGGACCCTTGAGGATGAAACAAAAGAAACTACAAACCCCAGGTATGCCGTAGTGAATTATGTAGTTACAAAACCAGGTCACTCGTAAGGTAAAAGTATGGACACAGGTATAAACGCAAAAAGCCTCATTGATTAAAAATTATTGCAGGAAACCAACGTTTCCTTAATGACATGGAAAATAGTGTCGTAAAAGTCTTACTTTCTTTTTGGCCAATTGATCAGTTAGACATCTTCCGCAGTATATGAATGCTTAACGATTTTAGTTTCTTCCAGAAGGTTAAGCCTCCTCCCTCCGAGGACGCGGTGTGAAAGCGTGAGGTTCCTGAGCTTGGGTGCCTGCTGGCCACTAAATTTGAGATGCCGAACGAAGTTTTACTTGTCGCTTCCTTGTAAGCTAATGTGCTTGGAATATAGTTTTAATGATCGTTCTCAAAATGTTCAAATGTGTGTGAAATCTTAAGGGACTTAACTGCTAAGGTCATCAGCCCCTAAGCTTACACACTACTTAACCTAAATTATCCTAAGGACAAACACACACACCCATGCCCGAGGGAGGACTCGAACCTCCGCCGCGACCAGCCGCACAGTCCATGACTGCAGCGCCCTAGCCCGCTTGGCTAATCCCGCGCGGCGATCGTCCTCGTTTGGCTGATGTAAGCTTCATTACACTCCTTACACCCAAGCTTGTGAAGGGTGTCTCTCACAAGAGCCATTTGAACCATTTGAACTTGATCCCCCCTCCCACTTCATCTTCACTTTATGCATATTCAAATAACTTACGGTTTTGCTGCCGGATGACGTCATCGACCACCGCCAAGTTAAGGTCTCACAGCTTATATATAATTTGTAATTGCAGTAGCAACCCGGCCCGGCTTGGCATGCGTAGTATTAAAGTATGTAAGGCGAGACGACTTGACTGGCGTAGCTTATTTTGTGTGCGGGCCAGTGCTTACTGTTCTGAATGAATTTCAGACAAAAACCTTAAGTAACAGAATATCATCACTTTCATATCATTTACGTGATGCAAGCAGCCCACGGCAGGAATATTATCTGGATTCATAAATGTTATGTGTTCAATATTGAATTACTGTTTCACGTGAAATCTCATATCACTGATGGGAGCACATTGTGCCGAAAGTATTCAGTAAACGTAGTTCCGTTCTGCAATTATGAAGTGTGGGACTCCGTATGCCCCATGAATTGTGAAAATAATATTCCAACAGCCGTTATTTTTATAGCTTCTTATTGAGTCTGTTGAGGGGCTGGTTGTTACATGTATGAAGATCATACTTTTATCGTGAAGTCTTATACGGAAACCAGGTGCAAGTATTGGTTACCTGTTATACCCGGTGTTCTCGTAAGAGCGTGGAAAAATGTAACATGACGTAGAGGATGCGCCTCTGAACAATTTGACGTAGGGAACCTGGGGTTCGAGAAAACAGCTTAAGGGGCTCCGCAAAGGCTCAAAATCATGAAAAGTTCAATTTTTACTTTTTTGCGTTTTCTGAATCTGCAGACTATTACCTTTTAATAGATATAAAATTTATTCAATTCCGAAGACTACAACTATTTTTAAATTTTTTTTGAGATGTGTTCTACATGGGCGTGACCCACTGTGGCGCTGTTAAACTGCTGTCAAATGGTGTTATTATTAACGTCCGTGTTCATCAGGTACATTTTAGTGATGTGAGATAAAGTATGTGTTGTGGCTAACCTATTTTCAGAGACTTAGCAGCACCTGAACTGTTGAAAAAGTGTATTCACGGAAAAACTCAAAACCCCAATGAAAGTGTAAATAGTGTTATATAGTCGAGAATCCCCAAGACTATATTTGCTGGAGTAGAAACACTTCACTTTGGTGTGTATGATGCTGTTGCGACTTTCAATGATGGCAACATTGTAAGGTGCAAGGTATTTAGAAATATGGGAATGAAGATAGGTTCTAACATGGTACGAGCGATGTTTGCTTTAGACAAGGAACGCCTTCGGGCTGCAGACAGGGCTGTAAAGAGTCTAGAAATACAAGCAAGAGTAAACAGGAGGAGGAACAAGAGGAAGCTGGAGGAGGAGTTTGCAGAGGATGAAGATAATCCATCCTATGGACCTGGAATGCACTAAAAAGTTAATCCAATCTTTTCGCTCGATTCCCAAAACTTTTATTTTCTCATACTAATTACATGTTTGCTAAGGATCTCCCAAACATATTTGTTTCAAACTTTCAGTAAATGTTACACAGTACCTTCTGCATAATTTAACGCAGCCTTTTTCCCCAAAACTGTATAATTTTGAATACATAAATAAAAAATTGCAAACAAATGTTGTGAATTTTCATTACAATTGAAAAAAAAATCATCTTTAATAACTGAACTAAAATTTTATAAAATCCCTGTGTTAAGTTGTAGCCCATATTCCAATAAATAATCTGTAAAAAGTTCAACTTCCTACCTCAAATACTTTGTGAGGAAAGATGTAATTTATAAGCGTTATTTTAACATTGCAAGTATAGGGCGTTCCGGAGCCCCTTAAGGAGATAATAGGTATAAAATCACAGTACTGTCTACTATTTTTCTTACATTAAATACAGTTAACTGCAAATACCAAGATTAACACAATGAACGTACAGTTTGTACTGTAGCTTAGAAAACGTGCTGAAACTGACGGCCATCAACCTCAATGCAAGCATGAGACAGGCGAACATGATTCTGATGCACCCTGAAAAATATTTCTAGTATGTTTCGAATCGCATCACAGGCAGCTACAGTTCTGGCAACTAATTCCTTCTCCACATCCATTGAGAACTCATACACAAGTGACTTCAGATATCCTCATAGGAAATAATCAAGAGGGTTCAGGTCAGGTGAACTCGCAGGCCACGGAATTGGACCTCCCCTTCAATACAGCGACCAGCAAATATTTCCTAGTAATGAGGCTCGTCCTCCTTGTTTCGTGCAGGATGTAAAAAATTGTTCAGATGGCTCTAACCACTATGGTACTTAACATCTGAGTTCTCAATGCCCTAGACTTACAACTACTTAAACCTGACTAACCTAAGGACATCACACACATCCATGCCCGAGGCAGGATTCGACCCTGCGACCGTAGCAGCAGCGCGGTTCCGGACTAAAGCGCCTAGAACCGCCCGGTTACAGCGGACGGCCAGAAAGTAAAGAATGTACGTGTAAATAAACAACACAGTCCGTGTAAATTTGTATGCAGTTATTGTAAATAAGCAGGAAAACAGTACTGTTTAGACCAAGCAGAAGACAAGTTTGGTTCCATGTCTCCTTAAGCTGCCTGCTCACCATAGGTTCCCCACCTCAAATTGTTCGGTAGAGCATTCTCACCGCCCTGTTACATTTCTGCACCCTTTTACGGAAACTCCTTGTGCGCATGTACGACTGGATGCTTTCTATCGTTCATGCTACAGAGCCTGAAGATGACTCTGTTGAGGAGTCGAAAGTGGTAGCCTAAACAAGAAGGTATAAAAGTAACAGCTGTTGGAATATTGTTTTTATAAAATGAGAAAGAATCAAGGGTATACGTTTGTATGAGTGTCTCAACACGCATCGAAGGCTGGCTGAGGTGGCAGAAATAGAAGCAGAAATAAATAACACTCATAATGTACATGTTTAGCTCGTATTACAGCACTCCTCTGGTCAAGCTTGGTACGCACTGTAACACATTCTTGAAACTCGTTGCCACAGTTATTCCTTGTCGTGGACTTTTCATATCAGAATACTTCGTCCTGCCTCGCAAAGAAACTTGTCTCCGGGCACGGTTGATTGAAGAAAGGCAGAAGTCTGAATGTCGTGTATCTGCAAAGCTGCTGAAACAATGTACTGCAAGGAAAGAAAGCAAGTTTGCCGAAGTTTCTGAAGGTGTTTTTCCGGAAACGTTTTACTTGTAGTATTATAATAAAAGACCATAGATTCTAGAGGCAACTATTCTCAAACGGTTCCAAGGGAACTCCTCGTTAAGTATATTTGATTGCTTTAAATTGTACGGCTCCCATCTCACACTGATGATGGGGTAGCTATCTTTCCGTTACTGATCATATTTAGTACTGTACAGCAAAGATGATTAACTTAGTGCCGGTTTCTCGGAGAATTTTCTGTGAATTAAAAATGCGAATTCCAGTTGTTAATCTGAGGGAAGCAGAAACTGGCAGACTTCCAAACGGACAGTATGGCTTCAAAAAAGGTCAATACACATTTGATGGTGTCAGTTACTGACATCCAAGTTTGACTTAATGACAAACAGTATTTGCTGACTGTGTGCGAGCCACACCAAGGCGTATGACTGCGTCCTGCCTCCACGATTACTGCAGCAATGGAGGAATGTTGGCATGCCTAGTATACTTATCCGTGCTCTATAAAACGTACAGAGCAACAAGTCTTAATTATACGATAAAATGAGGGATAGTTAGGGGCCCGGCAAACCAGCAAAGGTTTGTCGCAGTGTTCGATCTTGTTGTTGTTGTTGTGGTCTTCAGTCCTGAGACTGGTTTGATGCAGCTCTCCATGCTACTCTATCCTGTGCAAGCTTCTTCATCTCCCAGTACCTACTGCAACCTACATCCTTCTGAATCTGCTTAGTGTATACATCTCTTGGTCTCCCCCTACGATTCTTACCCTCCACGCTGCCCTTCAATACTAAATTGGTGATCCCTTGATGCCTCAACAAATGTCCTACCAACCGATCCCTTCTTCTGGTCAAGTTGTACCACAAACTTCTCTTCTCCCCAATCCTATTCAATACTTCCTCATTAGTTATGTGATCTACCCATCTAATCTTCAGCATTCTTCTGTATCACCACATTTCATCTTGTCCAAACTGTTTACCGTCCATGTTTCACTTCCATACATGGCTACACTCCATACAAATACTTTCAGAAATGACTTCCTGACGCTTAAATCTATACTTGATGTTAACAAATTTCTCTTCTTCAGAAACGCTTTCCTTGCCATTGCCAGTCTACATTTTATATCCTCTCTACTTCGACCATCATCAGTTATTTTGCTCCCCAAATAGCAAAACTCCTTTACTACTTTAAGTGTCTCATTTCCTAATCTAATACCCTCAACATCACCCGACTTAATTCGACTACATTCCATCATCCTCGTTTTGCTTTTGTTGATGTTCATCTTATATCCTCCCTTCAAGACACCATCCATTCCGTTCAACTGCTCTTCCAAGTCCTTTGCTGTCTCTGAAAGAATTACAATGTCATCGGCGAACCTCAAAGTTTTTATTTCTTCTCCATGGATTTTAATACCTACTCCGAATTTTTCTTTTGTTTCCTTTGCTGCTTGCTCAATATACAGATTGAATAACATCGGGGAGAGGCTACAACCCTGTCTTACTCCCTTCCCAACCACATCTTCCCTTTCATGTCCCTCGACTCTTATAACTGCCATCTGGTTTCTGTACAAATTGTAAATAGCCTTTCGCTCCCTGCATTTTACCCCTGACACCTTCAGAATTTGAAAGAGAGTATTCCAGTCAACATTGTCAAAAGCTTTCTCTAAGTCTACAAATGCTAGAAACGTAGGTTTGCCTTTCCTTAATCTTTCTTCTAAGATAAGTCGTAAGGTCAGTATTGCCTCACGTGTTCCAGTATTTCTACGGAATCCAAACTGATCTTATAGACGCTATTATTTAATGTTTACACTTGCGTATCTAAATCCATTTCTTGTTGTGTACTCAGTAATGGATGACACCTGAGCTGGCGCGCTGGCACGGTTTCCAACTGGCGCCACGGGCGGCGCTTTGAAGTTTGCCGCCAACCGCAAGCGCGGCACAACGATCGGTCTCCGCACCCCAGCCAGAGAGGTGGACATACCGAGTTGTGGTAAGAGCCGGTCCCAGGTGGCAGCAAGCTGTTCACTGCTGGTGTTAGCGTACCACAGATGTAGTACGGAGTTTCAGGGTTTGCAGTTCGTAGCTACAGTTCGCAGTGAAGATCAGTCTGTCACACTTAATCTACAAATGGAGTGACATGTAGCCTTTCGCAAAGGGACGTTTACTGCAATGAATTGTAGTGCTTCGTCCGGTATGGGTATAGTCTTGTCGATACTGTATTCTGTAGTCGAGCGGTTCTAGGCGCTTCGGTCTGGAACCGCGCAACCGCAACGGTCGCAGGTTCGAATCCTGCCTCGGCCATGGATGTGTGTGATGTCCTTAAGTTAGTTAGGTTTAAGTACTTCTAAGTTCTAGGGGACTGATGACCTCAGATGTTAAGTCCCATAGTGCTCAGAGCCATTTGAACCATTTCGAAACTGTATTCATTAACGCATGCCTAGACAGGTCACTGCTTAGCTGGATCTGTAAGCAAGCACATCCAATGAGTTGCTCTACAGCTTTAGTTGGGTTGGGTTGGGTTTGGTTGTCTGGGGAAAGAGACCGAACAGCGAGGTCGTCGGTGTCATCGGATTAGGGAAGGACGGGGAAGGAAGTCGGCAGTGCCCTTTTCAAAGGAACCATTCCGGCATTTGCCTGGAGCGATTTAGGGAAATCACGGAAAACCAACATCCGGATTGCGGGACGCGGGATTGAACCGTCGTCCTCGCGAATGCGAGTCTAGTGTGCTAACCACTGCGCCACCTCGCTCGGTCACAGCTTTATCGCAGCCAAGTAATGTGAATAGTTGTATGTCACTAATTTGTTTGCAACTGCCAAAGTTCCCCCGTTCACCTCGGAGCATCTAACTCTAATATGACATGTGCAAGCCATTCTATCCAGACGACCTGTATATTTCATACGCACAAGATCTCTGCTACTACACTACAGGCATGAGCCTTGTGAATGTCCACTTCATATGTCCCACGCTATGCAAAGTGAATTTTCAGGATTCCATGGAAATATCGCCAACCGAATTCACGGATTGTATTTACACCCAAGCACCAAGAACGACGTTACTGGGCACCAGTTGAACGAGCTGTCAAATACCTAGGCCTCCATATTAAAAAAGTGAAAAGGTAATTCATATTATGCATTCAGTTACAGGACGTTGGTTGGGTGGTAACCGAAGAGTAGGTATGATTTCATCGTACCCTAATCCGGCCATATATGGACTACGGTTGCGTTTGCTATGATTCTGCCACTGATTCTGCACTAAGCATGACTGACCGATGCCAATAATAAGCGATCAGGTATTACTTGTCTGATCTCCGGTGAACCACTACGAATGCTCTTTTTGTCGAAGCTAATGAGCCTCCACTGGAGACTGAAAAGACACTAAATTGCCTGAAAATATCTACTGAAACGCGCACACGTTGCGCAATATCACGATGTTGGGACAAAAATATGTTATATTGGTCTATGAAGAAAGTTTCACAAATATCTTTTATGATACTTCACCACCATGCCACCGAATCGCAACAGGTTCGTACCATCCATTTTTCATGACAGATTCCAGGAATATGACCACAGATTTGACATTCTAATGCGTACACCAAACACGCAACCCAATATGAGCCGAAAACTGTTGAAGAATAATATAAAGGACATAAAATCCAGTCTGAGCCCTGCGATCATTTTTATGTTAATAACTGGCAACCAATGCTGTACAATCGCCATTAAGTAATGAGATGCTCAATGGACTCTTTTATTAGAATATGTTACGCGGTTCGGGATTACACCCATCTTCAGACATCAAAAACTTCAACTCCTTCCTAACCAACCAGGCGTACAGCCTTGACAACTCAAAGAAAGTGTCCAATAACGTATGACTATAACTGCACTTGTGTCGCAGTTATAGTCATATGTTATTGGACACTTTATTTGGGTTTTCAAGGCTGTACGCCTCGTTGGTTAGGAAGGAGTTGAAGGTTGTGATGTCTGAAGATGGGTGTAATCCCGAACCGCGTAACATATTGTAATAAAAGAGTCAATTGAACATCTCATGGCTTTACTGCGATTGTACAGCATAGGTTGCCAATTGTTAACTGTTGAAGAACTTCTGAAGTATTGGAAGCATGCCCACCGTCTCCACACACATAGATCGCATACTGATGATGGGCCGGCCGGGGTGGCCGAGCGGTTCTAGGCGCTACAGTTTGGAACCGCGGTACCGCTACGGTCGCAGGTTCGAATCCTGCCTCTGGCATGGATGTGTGTGATGTCCTTAGGTTAGTTAGGTTTAAGTATTTCTACGTTCTAGGGGATTGTTGACCTCAGAAGTTAACTCCCACAGTGCTCAGAGCCAATTGAACCACTTTGAACTGATGATGGTGTTCGAAGCGCGTATTACGAAGAACAGACACGCCACAGTTCCCAGTTACAGCTCTCTCTGGAAGCCTAAGATTTACAGCGGAGCTCACTGGAATACTAGAGGGCCTTAAATAAGCTGACCATTTACTGATACAATCATTTTTCTGAGCGGCTCGTCGTCAGCACTACTGCTTTTACGGAATTTTCTAGTCAATAACATAAAAAATTACTTAGTGTAACAGTCTGTACACACAGATGTCAAAAGTAATGAGGCTGCTGCCTCATACAGAGATGGCTTATCGACGTTATACATTCCATCTGCTCTCTTTCCTCCCCCTTCTCATAGTAGAAAATCACGCTGGATTCCGTGCAGTGTCATTTGTATTTGGTTGTTGCCAACACCTTTGTCAAGTGAGGACAATTTACGTATTGGGTTTACGTTAACATACATGATTATTCCTTGTACAACTTCTTGATCAGTTTTGTGTTTGATTTAAAGAAAATAAACACAATTGTAAATTTTTAGAGCGACATTTATCTGTTAAACACCTACACTAATCAGGATTCTTTCCCATCAATGTTTTTGTAGAGTAACTTCTATCAATTAATTTTTTGAATAAATTATATGAGAGCTATGGCACACCATGAAGGATTCATATCAGGGCAACTACAAGACAGTGTTATACACCTTGTGCAGATTCAATATAAACCCTCTTCGGTATGATTTGCATGACATTGTGTCTTTGCCTTCTGAACTGAATATAAGTTAAGGCTCCCACAACAGCAAGCACGAGGTTATTTTCCACCTCTTGTGTGGGGCTAATGAGATGTGGTAAACGTAAATGTGAGTGTGGCTGGGGTCTCCCGTTGGGCCGAACGCTCGCCTTATGGAAGTCTTTTCAGCTGACGTCTCTTCGGCTACTTTTGCGTTGACGAGGACGAAATGATGAGTAGATAACACAATAACCAGTGCCCGGGTGGACAAAATCTCTGCTCCAGCTGGGAATCGACCCCGGGCTCCTTGTAAGGCATTCTTCGCACCCATACTGACCACTCAGCTCTGGTGGTCGACATATGGTGATCAGATGAATGACACACGTTTAGATGAAAGGGTGCCAAAACAAAATCCCAGCAATCAACCAGTTATAGAAGAAGAAGTTCGACGAATACAGTTAGCAGCAGTACTGAACTCAGTCAATTATCAGAGATTGTGGAAGGAAATATAGAAGAAATATAGAAAGAAGGGGGCATTCCACTATTAACGCTATAAGGAGTTAGGATTATAGGTTTCAGACTAGAAAATGCACCTGTCAAGTTGCTAATCTCGGTTGAATTTCACTTAGGGGAGTGTATGATTTAACAGTTTAAGCTTAATAGTACATCGTGATGCACTGCGATCGTCCTAGGATGGGACTGAATGGTCTACAACCAAGTTCAGTTAGACTCATTAAAGGTACAGGAATGTGTGATTTAGGGCCTGAATCTGACATGGTAGTTGTACAGTTACTTGCCTCGGTAGTACACAGTGGAGATAACGAAACTAAGTGTTAATTTTCTGCACTGAACTCCATTGGTAGAAAAGCATGGGATATAGTGCTTGATTACTTGGTAACTTATTTACTACCTTAGAAATCACATGCAGTTAGCTTGGATGAAAACTTAAAAGCTAAGATGTCTGAGATAGTCGAAATTCCGATAAAGCCGCATACCCTCTCCTATACCAAACCACAATAGGTGCCGTTAAGCAAGTATGATGCAGCAGAAAAACAGCTAGTCCAAAATTAGCGTGATGCGGTAAGAAGTCCTGTTGATAGTCACTTTAATAGTCCAATAAAGACTGAACCTAATAAGGGTGGATCAGTGTAACTGACACAGGGCACTCGGAAAGAAAATCAAATTGTTGTAGAAGGAAGAGTTCGACTCGAGGCTATGGATGAGTTGTTGCGAAAGGTTTGGTGGGGTGTAAACTATGACTTATTGTTGGCCTTATGACAGAACATGCTAGAAACTCACTGTCGACAGAATACAGCCTTTCTGTACAGAGGAAGGGTTGTAAGCATCGTGTTTCTATGTTTGTATGTTGGCAGCCCTATGCAGTGCTATAGACTGCATTAATATCCTGATAGCGCTGTGCACCCTCTGTAAGAGAGTCTGCGGCTGGTCGAACTCGCGGTTGGAAGTTAATAGTCAGCAGTCTTGGAGGGCAGAAGTTAATAGTTATCAGTGTTAAAGGTCGGAAGTGCTAGCGAGAGCGGACGGTCTGGACGTGTGTCCGTTATGGAGATTTAATATTGGTTGGAGATGGATTGTAAAATGTGGATAATTGAACTATTGAGGATTATACAATTTTTTGAACTGTATGTCACATGATTAAGGTAAAATCTGCTAAATACATTGTTTGCGGTGCAACAAAATCTTTCCTTTGCAAGCCACATGCCTATTAGTAGTTAGAGCCTACAGAACTTAGAATAATTTTATTTAGCTCTCTGTATACTTTCTGCATTTGCTGTAGTTCCTGTCATGAAGATTTTCTGTGAGGTAAGTGACTTATGAAATGTATGGGTTATTGTAATGATTTCTTCTAATTCAGGTCCATTCATTTGTGTTAATTAATAGTGAGATTGCTTTGTCCTTGTATACTGTGGGTAATACATGAATAAGTTTGAGTTGTATTTGTCAGGAATAATTCTGTATGGCAGAAATGAAATGATAAAAAATAGCAAAGTGGCATTCCGTTCAGTTTCGTTCAGCAGTTTAAGAAGGTCCACCTGCATTCAATTTCACTCAGCCGTTTCAGAATTAAATAAAGAAGTTTCAGGGTATACTAATTTACACTTCTATGTTGTCTAACTGTGTTGACGTTAGCCTTTGTCTGAGCTCGACATCAGGTGTGGGAGACGAACTACCAAAGCAAGTTTTCTTCTGCATTGACGACTTGGTAATTGCGGCGAAAAGCTTCAATGAACACAGTGTAACGTTAGTGAAGGAGGTCCGTGTGTGGGCAGGGTCGTGCTGAAGTTTTAGGGCACATGGTCAGCCATGATGGGATATTACCAAACTCTGCAAAATTCGAGGCAACAGGGGAAGTAGCTGAGCCGAAACGTATTTTGTTTCATGGCCAGATTTTATAGCAAATTTCTTAGAAACTAAGGTCTCAGTGCTCCGTACCTGATACCTCTCACTTTGCAGTTCTGTGTAGTGCAGGTTGAGCTGTGACAAAAAGAATTTGAAAGATTTCAATATGGCTCTGAGCACTATGGGACTTAACATCTTAGGTCATCAGTCCTCTAGACTTAGAGCTACTTAAATCTAACCTAAGGACATCACACACATCCATGTCCGAGGCAGGATTCGAACCTGCGGTCGTAGCAGCAGCGCTGTTCCGGACTGCAGCACCTAGAACCGCACGGCCACAACGGCCGGAATTTCAATATGAAATATGCCTTGCCTCGATACTATATCATTCTGACCTTACACAATACTTTAATATACTTTCTTTATTATTGTTACCTTTGGACATTATCCACTCAGCCGGCCTCTAATACATGATACACTACGAAAAGGTACATTCAGACAGATTCATCACACGTAGACCGAACATTGGTTTACAGAGAGCAAATAAATCATGATACATTCAGCTGCCAAAAGGAATGACATATACAATGATACATCATGCGTTGGTAGTTGTGAGTACGCTGATAGTAATCTGTTGTCCACTAAACATTGCAGCAAATCAGTTGTTTGGTAGTATCACAGTGAGCATCAGAAATTGATGTGTTCGATGGCTTCTTGCAGGTTGCTGTCACATAGGTGCAAACCAGTGAGTTGTATGCTACAGAGCTGCAGTTGAAACCGTTCGTGTTTAAAGTGAAGGTGGAACATGGTAACTTTCTGTGGTACATATCATGGCCATGGGAGTATCACAGTAGTGCGTGATAGATATGCGGTTGTATAGCTGCACAAGGCCTTGCTCTTTGTTGGTACGATAGACCCAACGTATTGTTCCACAAGGGCATGACCTGCTGCTGCATGTCTTGCAGTAGGTCTGTGTGAGGTAGCGTTCTCATGAGCGGTAGAGTTGTGAAACGTCAGCTGGAGGGTAAATGGACGCATTGCTACAGCGCACGGGATATATGCAGCAGTGCAAACGGCACGGAACGTCTGCGGCTGCGGAATGTCGTAGTTTGCCAGCCGCATCGCCCACAGCGAGACAGAAATCGGATGGCTCCATGCGCAGTGCTATGAACCAAGAGAATCAACTGGGCAGTTCACACGGGCTGCGTTGGAGGCGTGCGAAGAGGGGCCAGCTGACGACAATCTGTACTGGGAACGGAGTGGCCAAATGACAGACAGCAAGCAACGTTGCGTGCTCCGTTCTGTGTCTGTGACCGCAGTGTGTCTTCTACAATTTCCTCTGAACACGGAGAAAAACGGCACAGAAATTTTAGCAACGGATGTTGAGAAGAGACCTAGTGTTTGGAACGTAACGCTCGAGGAATGCAAGGATAAACACAAGGAAGAAACAGCATGATGTAGTACCTTCTGCGATTTATTTCCTGATTTCACAGAGCATTCTAGTAGAGGGACAAAATCTGTCATTAACTTTTTTTCTTCTTTTCATTCTTTTAATAATACTTATGGTTTAGGGAGCTGCAAAAGAATTAGAATTAGATTTCCCGTACACCTTACAAAGTTTTGTTCAGAGATTCGTCAACTCTGATACGTTTTGAGAAACTCCTACATTTCTCTTATTGGTGGCATATTACAACTTGTTTCTTCCGACACAAGCTGGCAGAAAGCCTGTTTCAGCTGCTATAATTGAGAAGGCCAATAAAGATTTTCTTAAAAAAAAAAAAAAAAAAAAAAAACAAGCAAGCAACGAAGGACAAGGCAGATCAAATAATTAACAGAATTTATCACAACATGATTTATGAATTATTTCCGGTACGACTGATCGAAGGTAAGATATCGGGAAAACATTTAACATATTATCGGTATAAAGGTGAATTATATGTAATCTGTAAATAATTTTGTTATAAAGCTGGAGGACAAATGCAAAGAATGACCGATTTGAATGATATAATTTGTTACCGGATATACTAAAGGATACTCTTCCCATGCTCGTTCCAAAAAGAATCGACAATAATGGTATATATAGTTTTGTATCGCATGTATTAAGTCACGTGATATTATCGGCAATTACATCGTTAGCAAGACATATACGTACATAATTCCCGGTCAATATTTAGTCATTATTTAATGCCGTCTATGGTTTCGAAGTTGATTTTAATTTTCCGTTTCGTTTTATTCTGTTTTAGACTCAACATACGGGGCGTCACATTGGGGACTGTTATCGGAAATATACAAAGAACGCAAAAACACCTGGTTCAGAAGCAGTAAATGGTTCAAATCGCTCTGAGCACTATGGGACTTAACATCTGAGGTCATCAGCCCCTAGAATTTAGAACTACTTAAACCTAACTAACCTAAGGACATCACACACATCCATGCCCGAGGCAGGATTCGAACCGGTGACTGTAGCGGTCGCGCGGTTTCAGAGTGAAATGCCTAGAACCGCTCGGCCACACTGGCCGGCTCAAAAGCAGTAAAATGACTGAAATACGTAGGTGCTGATCAGCTGATCTTCCAGGAGCCTGTTTTGGGAGCAAGTCGTTCAAGCTCAAGATTACGGGAAGACGGAATGTGACACTCGCATTATCCTTTGGAGTTATCCCTGGCAGATGACAACAATGGCAATCCTCTGACGTCAGACGACGCTTTAACACATCAGTGGATTTCAACAGTCTGATCAGTTCCAAAAAAACAAAGTAATAGTGAGAAATGGAAGCTAAATCGTACAAATTTCTGGATATTCCTCCAGTATCTTTTCCGTTCTCTGAGCAAGAAGACCAATTGTTTTTGAGTTTCTTGTTGCTCAGTTTACTTAAATCTGATACAGATAAAACACTGAATTCTGTTTCAAGGTTTTCCACTTACATCATCATACCCGAAACGCTAAATTACAACCACTTCATAGTTTTTATGCACGTGAACGACATATACCAATAATTACAGTAAGCGCAGAACATCTAATGTTTCATACACCAGGAAATATTTACAAGCTTGGTGCAACTACTCAATCAGCGCTGATGCTATCTCTGAAAAAACCTCATTTCAATAAAGCAATCGCCTTCTGAGCTGCTTAATTTTTGGTTCAGATGATTTTCACCCTAAAGTCATGGCCAACATTTCCACTGAAGGTAGATCTGGTCTTAGGATCATAAGTTGCTTCTGTAATACGTTTCTGACCATGTGACGTAATTCATCGAATTTCTAGATAGATATTGTGAAGTATTGGAAAAATATCGATTAACCATCTCATAGTTCGTTAAACAAATGAGTAAAATATTTTTGTAGTAACCAGACAACTCACTACTGGATGCACACAGTACTTTTGCTGTATTTATCTATTTTTCAAAACCATCAACCCTAGGTACGGCACAACTCCACAGTGAAGAGCATTCATCGTGACTACCAGCTGAGTAAAAAGAATCGAAAGTAGAAAGGTAGTTCAGTGTATTTGGGTGGACTACTTGCCGCTCCGAAGCAAACCATCTTCATTCTAAGAATATTTCTCACAGTACGAAAATAAACAGTGTATTTTATTTCTTTCGTCCCTTGAATTTATATTGTGACTTAGACGCAAGGCGAACTGTTACAAGTTAAGCTCTGATTATCGTTTTTTTTAACTTTGTTAACAACAATAGTTACTACATATTTAGTGAATAAAACAGCGCAGATATAGAAAAGCATTCAGCGTATAGACATTGCCCATGGAAATGATAATGGCTATCACTAGTTTTAAAATGGAAACCACTCTTACTGCAATGTTGACTAAAACTGCGACTGTAACTAGCTTCATGAACCACATACAAAAGAGAATCACGAGACATAATTCCGCATACCGGTGAGCCATAGTCTCCAGTGTGGCACGTTACAGTCCCCCGCAGCCAAATGTCAATCCGTTTAACTTATTTGGCTCTGAGCACTATGGGACTTAACATCTATGGTCATCAGTCCGCTAGAACTAAGAACTACTTAAACCGAACCAACCTAAGGACATCACGCAACACCCAGTCATCACGAGGCAGAGAAAATCCCTGACCCCGCCGGGAATCGAACCCGGGAACCCGGGCGTGGGAGTGTTAACTTATTTACCCGGGACTGGAAAGAGGTATGTATTTCCTTCCACCGTTAAAAACAGTTTCCATAAGTTAGCTATATTTTACATAGAGCATTATACATCCTAAAATTACTAAACGTAAACAGGTTAGCAACGATATTTTTTACTGCAAACTTTTCAAAATAACCGCTCTGCTTAACATTATCTAGAAGTATCACAATAAGGTGGGTTATAAGGAAAATCAACCCAGTTCAATATCAAGCTATGATATCAAGCTATAAGATGCTTAAAAATTAATTATTTTGTTCAACATTTTCCTCACAGTCGAATGACAAAGACTACATAGCGCAGAACACACGTAAATCCGAAAACTGTGGTTTTTAGTTTTTTGCGTCAACAATTAAAAGCTTTAATGAGCAACTATGTACATAGACGAATGAAACTTTGCTTCTTTTACATAAAACAATTTTCTTAGGGGCACTGCAGATGACTCCCTATTTTGTTCAGCACCTAGCCGCATGGCTACATGATCCAACGACTCGCCGCAGTCCCGGTATACGTTGTGGAAACTCTTCACTCAGGTGGCCACAGCCAGTACCCCTTCATTCCGAGGTGCATGACACTTCTAGCGTGCGTGTCGGCACTGTAAATGTCCCCTCACAACATTTCGGGAGGTTCAGTTGAGGACAATTCTCGAACTGTTATTAACCTGTCTCATAAAGATTTGTCAAAAGTTGAAATTTCTGTGCTAGCGAAATGAGGCAATTTTGCTGTGACGCCCCAAAACGCACCCACAGAGGATATTGTAGCAAATATTGAGGCCGGTATCCGTCAGCCTCCACAGAATTCCGCTGACGTAATTAGAATGGAAACAGCTAGGATTTTACGTACATGAAAGCCACCTAAAAGTAATTTGTCGCAGGCTCGAAGGAAGGCGCTGAGAGATATAAACATTACTGTTCTTAATGCAGATAAGGGTAATGTCACTGTCATATTGAACAGTAAGGACTATCATGGAAAAATCAATGATATTTTGGTTCCCTCCAATTACAAAAAACTCCTGAGAGGTCCGACTATGAAGATTTTAAGAATGACAAACCGAATGGTGAAAGCGTCTTCATTTGGCTCCGGCGACAAGAAGCTGTTTTGTAAAACAGAAGCGTATCCACCTAGACTTTATGGCTTACCCAAAGTGCATAAACCTGGGATTCCGTTGAGGCCAATTGTCAGCGCTATAGGCGGACAAACACTTGAGTTAGGTAGACAACTTGCCCCAATGCTGCAGCCTTATATTGGTAGGACGGAGAGTCATATTAAAAATTCAGCTAATTTCATTGCCAAGTTAAAGGAAAAGAGCGTGGTCCCGGATGATATCCTCGCCAGTTTAGACGTTGTGTCGTTATTTACGATGATTCCGGAAAACGAAGCTATCTTATGCATAGCGGATATTTTTCCTACCGATATTGTGCCATTATTCCAACTCTGCCTCACCACAATCTTCTTTCAGTACAATAATAACTTTTATGAACAGATTGACGGGGTGGCTATGGGCAGTCCTCTCCGTCCTGCAGTGGCTAATTTATTTATGGAGACTTTTGAACCACGGGCGTTGCAGACTGCCAGTAAGAGACCAGCCAGATGGTATCGCTACGTCGATGACACGTTCGTAGTATGGACACACGGAGCAGAGGAGTTGGATACCTTCCTGACACATTTAAACAGCATTAATCCGAAAATCCAATTCGCTATGGAGACGGAAAGGATTGGGCAACTGAACTTCCTGGATGTGTCTGTGATTAAACAACGGGACGGAGCTTGGGCCATAAGGTGCATAGAAAGTCCACACATACGGATCGTTATCTACACAAAGAATCAAACCACCACCCTAGACAAAAAAGAGGTGCAATGAAAACTTTGGTAGACAGGGCGTATAAACTTTGTGAACCTGTTTATTTAAAAGATTACATTGAACATCTACGGTCAACTTTGGTGAAGAATGGCTATTCTAGCAAGGATATACACTCCTGGAAATGGAAATAAGAACACATTGACACCGGTGTGTCAGACCCACCATACTTGCTCCGGACACTGCGAGAGGGCTGTACAAGCAATGATCACACGCACGGCACAGCGGACACACCAGGAACCGCGGTGTTGACCGTCGAATGGCGCTAGCTGCGCAGCATTTGTGCACCGCCGCCGTCAGTGTCAGCCAGTTTGCCGTGGCATACGGAGCTCCATCGCAGTCTTTAACACTGGTAGCATGCCGCGACAGCGTGGACGTGAACCGTATGTGCAGTTGACGGACTTTGAGCGAGGGCGTATAGTGGGCATGCTGCAGGCCGGGTGGACGTACCGCCCAATTGCTCAACACGTGGGGCGTGAGGTCTCCACAGTACATCGATGATGTCGCCAGTGGTCGGCGGAAGGTGCACGTGCCCGTCGACCTGGGACCGGACCGCAGCGACGCACGGATGCACGCCAAGACCGTAGGATCCTACGCAGTGCCGAAGGGGACCGCACCGCCACTTCCCAGCAAATTAGGGACACTGTTGCTCCTGGGGTATCGGCGAGGACCATTCGCAACCGTCTCCATGAAGCTGGGCTACGGTCCCGCACACCGTTAGGCCGTCTTCCGCTCACGCCCCAACATCGTGCAGCCCGCCTCCAGTGGTGTCGCGACAGGCGTGAATGGAGGGACGAATGGAGACGTGTCGTCTTCAGCGATGAGAGTCGCTTCTGCCTTGGTGCCAATGATGGTCGTATGCGTGTTTGGCGCCGTGCAGGTGAGCGCCACAATCAGGACTGCATACGATCGAGGCACACAGGGCCGACACCCGGCATCATGGTGTGGGGAGCGATCTCCTACACTGGCCGTACACCACTGGTGATCGTCGAGGGGACACTGAATAGTGCACGGTACATCCAAACCGTCATCGAACCCATCGTTCTACCATTCCTAGACCGGCAAGGGAACTTGCTGTTCCAACAGGACAATGCACGTCCGCATGTATCCCGTGCCACCCAACGTGCTCTAGAAGGTGTAAGTCAACTACCCTGGCCAGCAAGATCTCCGGATCTGTCCCTCATTGAGCATGTTTGGGACTGGATGAAGCGTCGTCTCACGCGGTCTGCACGTCCAGCACGAACGATGGTCCAACTGAGGCGCCAGGTGGAAATGGCATGGCAAGCCGTTCCACAGGACTACATCCAGCATCTCTACGATCGTCTCCATGGGAGAATAGCAGCCTGCATTGCTGAGAAAGGTGGATATACACTGTACTAGTGCCGACATTGTGCATGCTCTGTTGCCTGTGTCTATGTGCCTGTGGTTCTGTCAGTGTGATCATGTGATGTATCTGACCCCAGGAATGTGTCAATAAAGTTTCCCCTTCCTGGGACAATGAATTCACGGTGTTCTTATTTCAATTTCCAGGAGTGTAGATCGAGCACTTCGCTCAAGGCAGAGAATCAGGAGTAACGAAGAACAACAGTCGCCGAAGGGAAAAGTTTCTCTTCCGTTCATTAGTAAGGTCACAGATCGCATTGGGAAAGTTTTAGGCAAGTATGAGGTGGAAACTGTTTTCAGACCCACCAGGAAAATAAAAGAATTTTTAAGGTCGGCAAAAGATGCATGACACACTTTGGCTACACCGCGGGTATATAAAATTCCTTGCAGTTGTGGACAGGTTTAACTCGGTTCCACAAATAGAAGTGTGAACACCCCTCTTGTTGAACATAAGAGGAACTGCCGCCTGGGTCACACGGATAATTCAGTCGTAGCGGTACATGTTTACCAGGAAGGTGATCATGAAATAAAATTCAGCGAGACGAGCGTCATATCAAAAACCTCGCATTATTATGCACGCTTGTATAGAGAGGCTATCGAGATTGATAACCATCGTAATAATTTTTACAGGAAAAACGAAGGTGTTAAACTGGGTAAAATTTGGATGTCAGCGTTGCACCGCAAGCGTGACGATCGACTACTTTCAATCGAAAATGTTGGTATTACCAGAGACAACCTCATAGCCGAAGCCACGTGATCGACAGTGACGCCCTTTGTACTGTCTACATAATCAGCGCTTCCTCGAGTTTCCTTCGCAGTTCGCCCCTTTACCTCCGAGGATGTCTCCCGCAGTCGGAGACGAAACGTCAGGAGAGAGTTTTATACTTCGACCACAGCCTATCAGCCCGGAATTTTTAAGTGAAGACAATACCGGCCGTGAAAGCTTAAATTGTATGATCATCCTTTCACAGAATTGACAAATATCAATGGAAGCTCGCTTCTTTGAAATTTGGGTCGTGTCTTTTCAACCTCCCCCCATCTTTTATCTCTTTCCCCTTTTTTACTTTCCTTCTCTCTAAGAATAGCCAAAATAGGATCCTACGATAGTTGACATGCCACACTGGTAACAGGGGATGCAACTCGGCACTGTCGCAGGCACAGGCTGAGTGAACTGTTGTCTGTTTGTGACGGGTTCTGTATTGTCACCATGGCTTCAGTAGGTTCCCTGTGGTGTGGCTCAGCAGAATCCATATTATTCTGAATGGGGCGTATTCCTGATTAGAGCAATCACAGCTCAGGGACAAACACTCACATGTGGCCCTGCCTGCTACGTGTTCTCGAACACCACCTCCTCCGCAGTAAAGTCCCCATCCGTGCCGTCAAGCTGCTCCATCGTGTGATTAGCATTTGCACGATTTTCATCCCCTAATAATTTCGCCTTACTCCTTGTCAGTATTCAGAAGTGCATGACATTACCAAGCCGCACTATTCAAGGAAGAACAAATACAGTAATCTCTCATTCTTCTCTCTACACAATAACCAAAGAATAATTTCGCCTGCAAAAGTAAAAGTTACCTGAAAAGCGATCTTACACAATTTTACGACGCTATTCACAATGCTGATTTACGACAATCATCATTAATGTGGTGCAGATATCATAGACCTTGAGTCACTATGGAAAATAACTTGTTAAATAAAAGATAAATAAAATATAAAGATTAGCACATAAGCACAGCCAATTTTTGGACAGCATTTATCTGTTAAACAGCTACATCATCACTTTTAAAAGGGAACTTTGATCAATCAATTTTGTAAGAAAAATTACGTGAGAACCTAGCCACCTCAAATAGGATTTATGCCAGGGCCACTATAAGATCACGTTTTGCAACTTTTTCAGGTTCATTATAAACCCACTTGAGTGAGATATGCATAGCATCATGATTCTGCCCACTAACTTGCATATCAGTTCTTTGTTCCACAATAGCAAACAAGTGGCTAGTTTCCATATTGGCGACCGTTGCCATTGGTTTCGTAACCAACCGTTCACACTAATATACACTACTGGCCATTAAAATTATTATACCAAGAAGAAATGCAGATGATAAACGGGTATTCATTGGACAAATATATTACACATGTGATTACATTTTCACGCAGTTTGGGTGCATAGACCCTGAGAAATCAGTACCCAGAACAACCACCTCTGGCCGTAATAACGGCCTTGATACGCATGGGCATTGAGTCAAACAGAGCTTGGATGGCGTGTACAGTTACAGCTGCCGATGCAGCTTCAACGCGATACCACAGTTCATTAAGAGTAGTGACTGGCGTATTGTGACGAGCCAGTTGCTCGGCCACCATTGACCAGACGTTTCTAGTTGGCATCTAAAAATAATTTCAGGTGATTGATGAAGGAGAGAAAAAGAAACTGAAATACACTCCCGGCTATTAAAATTGCTACACCACGAAGACGACGTGCTGCAGACGTGAAATTTAACCCACAGGAAAAAGATGCTGTTATATGCAAATGATTAGCTTTTCAGAGCTTTCACACAAGGTTGGCGCCTATGGCCACACCTACAACGTGCTGACATGAGGAAAGTTTCAAACCGATTTCTCATATACAAACAGCAGTTGACCGGCGTTTGCCTGGTGAAACATTGTTGTGATGCCTCGTGTAAGGAGGAGAAATGCGTACCATCACGTTTCCGACTTTGATAAAGGTCGGATTGTAGCCTATCGCGATTGTGCTTTATCGTATGACGACATTGCTGCTCGAGTTGGTCGAGATCCAATGGCTGTTAGCAGGATATGGAATCGGTGGGTTCAGGAGGGTAATACGGAACGCCGTGCTGGATCCCAACGGCCTCGTATCACTAGCAGTGGAGATGACAGGCATCTTATCCGCATGGCTGTAACGGATCGTGCTGCCACGTCTAGATGCCTGAGTCAGCAGAAGGGGACGTTTGCAAGGCAACAACCATCTGCACGAACAGTTCGACGACGTTTGCAGCTGCTTGGCCTATCAGCTCGGAGGCCATGGCTGCGGTTACCCTTGACGCTGCATCACAGACAGGAGCGCCTGGGATGGTGTACTCAATGACGAACCTTGGTGCACGAATGGCAAAACGTCATTTTTTCGGATGAATCTAGGTTCTGTTTACAGCATCATGATAGTGGCATCCGTGGTTGGCGACACTGCGGTGAACGCACATTGGAAGCCTGTATTCGTCATCGAGATACTGGCGTATTACCCAGCGTGATGGTATGGGGTGCTATACACGTCTCGGTCACCTCTTGTTCGCTTTGACGGCACTTTGAACAGTGTACGTTACATTTCAGGTGTGTTACGACTCGTGGCTCTAGCCTTCATTCGATCACTGCGAAAACCTACATTTCAGCAGGATAATGCACGACCGCATGTTGCAGGTCCTGTACGGGCCTTTCTGGATACAGAAAATGTTCGACTGCTGCCCTGGGCAGCACATTCTCCAGATCTATCACCAACTGAAAACGTCTGGTCAATGGTGGCCGAGCAACTGGCTCGTCACAATACGCCAGTCACTACTCTTGATGAACTGTGGTATCGCGTTGAAGCTGCATCGGCAGCTGTACCTGTACACGCCATCCAAGCTCTGTTTGACTCAATGCCCATGCGTATCAAGGCCGTTATTACGGCCAGAGGTGGTTGGTCTGGGTACTGATTTCTCAGGGTCTATGCACCCAAACTGCGTGAAAATGTAATCACATGTATAATATATTTGTCCAATGAATAGCCGTTTACCATCTGCATTTCTTCTTGGTGTAACAATTTTAATGACCAGTAGTGTATATTAGTGTGAACGGTTGGTTACGAAACCAATGGCAAGGGTCGCCAATATGGAAACTAGCCACTTGTTTGCTATTGTGGAACAATGAAGTGATATGCAAGTTAGTGGGCAGAATCATGATGCTATGCATATCTCACTCAAGTGGGTTTACAATGAACCTGAAAAAGTTGCAAAACGTGATCTTATAGTGGCCCAGGCATAAATTCTATTTGAGGTGGCTAGGTTCTCACGTAGTTTTTCTCACAAAGTTGATTGATCAAAGTTCCCTTTTAAAAGTGATGATGTGAAAGGGTGGTGGTTATTGTAGCTGTTTAACAGATAAATGCTGTCCAAAATTTTACAGTTATATTGCAACAAAAAATTGATCAAGAATTTGTACAACGAACAAACATGTATGTGAACATGAACCTAACACGTAAATAATCCTCACCTGATAGAGGTTTGGAAAGACCCTAATAGAAATGACAATGGTGGAATGTAGCGTGCTTCTCTACTATACAGCATAGGGGAGCAGAGAGAACAGGTGACAAGTACAATGTCGATAAACAAGTGAGTTATCGGACGCAGTACCATGATCTCACCCAAGGAGGTAAAGCGTTTCTACGGGTGTCACTGCTGAGAAACCTCAATTCCATGTTAGGCGGCTGAGAGGTCGAGTGAAACACTACAGGTCGGAGCTGCGTATGTTATCGACAGTACGGCGAAAGGCGTGCTGACGACGGCTGCTACTCGTGGTCGGCTCTGCTGCATGGACGCCCACATTGAACAAATTACGGCACAGTGTCGCTCTTGTGCAGTCCTAAAACATTGACTGCACACACCGACAAGCGCAGGGCGGCGAATCTGCATCAGGAGGGCGCTGCCCGCACGCCAATGGAAAGACCGGGCAGCGCCACACCTCCACGATGACCGAGTTCAGAGCCCCGTGTCAACACTGGCCGCTTCCATTTCGGTCGCAGACTTCGAGAGCATCAGTACTGACTACTATCATGGCGGCACTTAGTCTGTGTTCTGCTAGTAGTAATAGTGAAAAATACTCGCATGAAGGAGCCCACAGGAAGCATGATAAGTTATATTTACTTTCTTTTTTGAAATAAAGTTTTCAATTAATCTTGAAGGTTCATGTACGGATCATTTTGGATTCCTGCCACCGGCCATCGCAGCTTCCCACCTTCCTTGTTTGTCGCTGCTGTGTCTGTCTACTACAAATGGTCAGCAAATGCTGATTGGAATACTCGAATCAATTTGTGGAGCAGTTAATTACCTTGCTGTCTTCGAAAGCTACGGGCAATTATTCACATGATATGGGAGTAATATCTGTAGAAGAGAGGCTTCGAGGAAGGTCAGTTATTGCATAAAATTGCGGGAACCAAAATGAAAGACTCAATAATAAATTGTGTATGAGAATATTACATAGAGGAATGAAGTCGTTAGACATAAAAGACGAACTTGACAGGGGTTTTTGTCGCATTAACAAAAAGTGTTTGGTGATTGTAGGCATTCTCTTCATATTGCTAAGCAAGGAAAGATGTACGAATCAATTATCAACTGCTTTTTACGAGATAAAGATATTGTGATTGTTTACTTAACTAATGCTCAGTGCAATTTAAGCTGTAAGTTACATCTGCAACAGATGTGTGTGTTTCTCAACCAGGTTTTAACTATTTAGATGAAATTAATGCATGTTACAGAAACTGAGCTGCAGTTGTATATATATATATATATATATATATATAAACTGAACTCCGTCCCAGTAGGAAACTGAATGCCCAACGGTACCTACCGGTCGCCGTGTCATACTCAACCAGTAGTCGTCAGTGGATGGGGATATGCAGGGTCATGTGGTCAGTACACCATTCTCGCGGTAGTTGTCTGTTTTCGTGACCGAGACCGGTATTACTCCGTTAAGTAGCTCTTCCTTTCGCCTCAGAAGCGCTGAGCGAACCCGGCTTGCCAACAACAATCAGAATACCCAGACGGTCACTCATCCAAGTGCAAATCATACCCCGACGGGGTTTAACTTCAGTGATCTGACGGGAACCGGTACTATCACTGCTGCAAGGTCGTTGGTTACAGCCGTCGTCTAACACATAATTTATTTTAATAGCGACAATAGGCAAGCTGTGTGTATTTCAGTACGTTATTCGGGCTATTTAAGTACTGAAATATTTGGCGTACTTTAGAGTTTGCAAAGTGTGTTACAACTATCGAGCTTTGCGTGTTAACAAGTGCTGCTAAACCGAACAGTTTTTTCAGTATTGCCAATACGCACACTGCGTGTATTTTAATAAGTAATACTGACAAATGAAGTGTAGAACTATTTAATTTGAAGGTACACTGTGCTTACAAAGTGAGTTTTGTCCTCGAGGTAATACAATATTCTATCGCCACAGATTTAGAATTTTCGAGACCTCTGTCTCGATGCAGCATTACGTTGATTATCTTTCATCTGTATCAGCATCAGTGGTGAGTTTTGTCCTCGAGGTAATACAATATTCTATCGCCACAGATTTAGAATTTTCGAGACCTCTGTCTCGATGCAGCATTACGTTGATTATCTTTCATCTGTATCAGCATCAGTGTTGGTGTTATCTCTACCCAAAGCAGATTTTTTTGTGGAAACCAGTGTAAGTGAGGCACTGCAGTAAAAATACCTTCCTACTTTCTTCTAAAAATGGTATTCATGTGAGGATGTTGTTTTTAAATACATTTTTATATATGTTTGTGTTTTTTAATAGTTGGCTGTAGGAATTACAGATTTACAGAGCCATATTCCCATTGGTAAATAGTGCAGCAGCTTATTTCGCTCGTAATTTCTACTATGGCTAGTTGAAAAGCAGTTTTAAACATCGATTGCATTTTCTGTGGATACGCTATGTTCTTCCCTCCTAAACTGGTGGTGGGACATTACCGAAAAACGCTAGGTGAAGACACTACATCCTGTAACGCAATATCAGACTGATATGTCAAGAACCTTTACATATTTAGACACCACTGTTACAATTAAGGAATGGATATATTCAGTTTGATGGTGTGTTGTGACTTACACCAAATACTTGCCTAAATAATTAAATTCTTCTAGTAATTCTGAATGTCTTTTTGTTTATGTATTCAATGAATATTTTGTTAACACATATTTTCTGCGTGCTCAGGTTATTATCGATCCTTTAGACCTAACTGGGAATGTCACCTGCCTGTTATTTGTAACAGTTTAGGCTTGGAAGTAGCTCTATGGTACGTACTTTAGAGTTCACAATTAATATTGTAGGCACCATTTGACAGATAAGAGTGTGGAAAATGTTCCGTGTTCTTGGACACTGAGGTGGTTAGTAATAATTCGGTAGACAGTTTTGACAGAGTTCTGACAGCGTTGGAGTGCAGGCACAGTTCACAATTCACTCCCCGACGGTTGGCACTGGCTGTGTCACGGCGAGTAGAAAGAGCAACGACATCACTCCGAGAGGAACTTCCTGCAAAGTGGGCAGGATCCGACCTTAAACAGAACTGCCTTTCTGGCCTCTGGCGACGCTGTTTCAGGGGGCCTCGCAACTTAAGGGGGCACGGCTTCTTCCTAACACCTCACTGGCGCCTCGTGATGCCGCTTTGCTATGCAGTATCTCTGCAGTGCTCAGTACTACTTGCGCCGCTCTCAGTACTAGACGACGCCGCAGAAAATACATTGGGATACTTGATGTCAACACTGCACTTTTTTGCGTTGCTGACGTATTTTTTCAGACATTTTACGCTTACGAAGAACTTTGAGACACTTATCAAGCATCATATATGTGGTAAATAATTTATTTGATGGTGTGCTGTACGGTACACTAAGTACAGTACATTAATCAAAGTGTGAGCGTTTACAAGAGCACCCATCTGTTGCGACAAGCATCAGTACTATAAGGCAGCAAATGATTTCATGTCGCAGTTTGAAGTTTCGTAGAACAGCATACGAAGTAAAACCAGGTTCTGGCAACTATGTATCGTTAATTTGTTAATTACGTTGCATAGCGAAACGTTGATTTTTAACAGTTTATGGAGAGAGTATTTTATACTTGTTCTCACACTCTGTCATTAACGATAAATAGTTTTTATCTAAATGCATAGATGTAACTGCCTAGACCGTTCACATACAAAAAAATTCAGAATTTCTGGATACTTTTGAGTGTGATGAAGAAATTCAGCTTGTTCATATACTTTTGAGCAAAGCCATACTTTGTTATTGGTTGTTTCATTTTAACGGAGATAAAGTGCTGGGACATGTTGGGATGAGAAAGGCATGGGGATGGAGGAGTGGAGGGGAGGGTTTACAAACCATAGCTGGGCCATTTCCACTACCTTGGATTTACTTCAATTTCCCACTAGCACAATAGGATTAGTTCCTCAATATGGGATTTTGATTGGTGAGAGATAGGAGGGTGGGATGGAGGGAGGGAGGAGGCGGAGGGGCTTCGCCCGTAGTCGTATAGAACAAGGGACTTATGTGACAAACTAGGGGGCACTGACTACCTCAATCTTGGATTGTGACGTCACAAGTAGGTTAGTCACGTGGATTACATGATGTAAGGTTGTAGAAATAGTGAAGTCCTTACAGATACTAGTCAGCTCAGTTCACAACAACCCCAGGACCTACACAGAAGGGACTGCGTGACACTCGTGGAATCCACAGCAGATCAGGAGGTTACAGACAGGTTCTGTGTGGGATCGAACGACTCCCAGCAGAGGTCAACCATTTTAATATGAGAAGAGAATATAGATTCCAATGTATTTCTATTCACCTTGTATTGTGTGAGCGGCGAAAATGCGTTGCTATATATTAAAAGTAATATCTCTGCAAGTAATTAAGTGTTGTCTAGATGAAGAAGTCGTTGTTACTGTGCTGCGATCAACTACAGTAGAGTGTGTCGTGCGAGACGCTGAACAGTACGCCGGTGAATAAGAAGGTGTGGTGACAGCTTCACTGTTAGCCGTTCTGTAGTTTTGCAGCGAATGAATGCAGCGGGAAAGGGGAGGGGGGCGCATTAAAACGGCTCACTGGCGGTGGGGTGGGTGAGCGGATGGAGGTGGAAACGTGCAAGTATAGATCTAGTTTCAAACCCCGTGACTGTGTGCGTCGACAGTAGCGTCAATTAAAAAATTGAATCATGTGTGCATGTAAATTGGTTTACGCAGTTCAGCAAATATTTCCTCAGTCTTGAATAAGTCACTTAAAAATTAACGACTGCCAGGAAAGCATATTCGATTAAACTTTTCTATAAAAGATGATTAAATTCCCTAGAAAAATTCATAACATTGCTTAAAATATAGGATATAGATTCCGTCTTTTATGCAGAAACGCTGCTTTTTTTTCTATCTTGTTACCGAAACATGTTTTGGCACTCTGTTCCATCATCGTTATGTTTTGCTTATTGAAAACCGTAAAATGTGAATGTAGTTTAGGTTGTAACTGATCATAACAGAATGAGACGTTAAGAAAGTTTTGTTCGTTTTTCTTCTTACCGTGATTTTACAATACGTGGTTTGTCAGGACCATCCGTATGGTGTCCTGCACTCATAGCTTGTCATCTGCAATCCAAACGGTGTAAATGTGAATTTCATCGCCGAGTTAACATATATCTTGACGTTTAAAAAAGGTGATTTTGGTGTGGCAAAATGTTTTGCGTGTATTTTTCTTATTACTCGTGTTTTATTGTGAGTGATCCTTCTTCTTTTGCGTACTTAGGGCACTGTACACACATATCAATGTAATTTGTGTAATTTCGATTTTACAAACGCCTTTTTTACTTGCCAAAACGCGGTTAGCACTATGTTGTTGTGTTTGCTAACCCCGTCGGGGTTGATTCGTTCGCGAGAGAGTTTGACACCGAATTTAAACTTTGTTTACTTTTTTTTCTCCTTCTGTGTGTCTGTGTGTGTGTAGCTGTTTGTGTTGCCTTTTCTGTAAAGTTTCTTTAAGGTCTTGAATAATGTGCATATACTGAGTGTAGTGTTTTCATTTAACACTTCTTTGCTTTCTGCCATTGTCGTCTGTGTGTGGAAAGTCTCTACTATTGTCACTTTGTGATATAGTCTGTGGCTGGATTTCAGTATTTTAAAATCTGTTGCTATTATAGTTGGATGGTGGTTATGAGCTATTAGGTGGTCAGCAAATGTGCTATGGGTGCTGTTACTTTTTAGGTCTCTGAGATGTCCAGAGTATCTTATTTTGAAGTTCCTGCACGTTTGTCCTATGTATACTGACTGGCAAGTATAGCATGTGAGTTTATATGTTCCTGGTCTGTCGAATTTATTTGTGAGTGTCATCTGTGTTCTGAGTTTTTCCTGAGTTGTGTTATCTATCCTGTATCCTATTTGAAGTCCCTGTTTCTTGAATATGTTCCCTATTCTGTGAACAATTTTGTTGTTGGTGGTGAGTATGTAATTCTGTGTTGTGTAAGGTTATCTGTGTATGTTGCGCGTTCGTTCCTTTTTTTAGATATTTGTGGTTTAATTTTTTCTATCGGAAAGGCCCTGTAACCATTTCCTCTACGATTTGCTTTAATGTGTTTAGCTCCTGTGTATAATTCTGTTTGCTTGAATGTGTTCTCTTCAGTCTGTGGGGTATGAATCTGAAGCTTTATTGCTTGTGTCTTACCGGACGGTCCGACGGATTTCGAATGGTGAAGATCGTGGGTGTCGGTTTCTTGAATATTGTGAAGTCATGGGTGTTGTTCGTTTTCTGTATGGTCAGATCCAGGAAACGTAGTGTGCTGTCTTTTTCTGTTTGTAAAGTGAAGTGAATTTTTTGGTGTGCGTATGTGTGTGTGTGTGTGTGTGTGTGTGTGTGTGTGTGTGGTACATCAGTCAGGCATAGTATGTGTGGTGTCACCGCCAGACACCACACTTGCTAGGTGGTAGCTTTAAATCGGCCGCGGTCCATTAGTAATGTCGGACCCGCGTGTCGCCACTGTCAGTAATTGCAGACCGAGCGCCACCACACGGTAGGTCTAGAGAGACGTACTAGCACTCGCCCCAGTTGTACGACGACTTTGCTAGCGACTACACTGACGAAGCCTTTCTCTCATTTGCCGAGAGACAGTTAGAATAGCCTTCAGCTAAGTCCATGGCTACGACCTAGCAAGGCGCCATTAACCATTTCTAGAGAGAGTCTCACTTGTATCATCAAGAATGCTGTATACAAATGATGGATTAAAGTTAAGTATTAAAGAAGCTACGTACTTTTGTTTATAGCATTCATTACGTATCCTGTTTCAGACATCACGCCAGCCGGCGTGTGTATCGCGTGCATTTCGGCTACTGCCGAGTGGCGTGGCTGTCTTGATACGCCACAACAGTATGTCATAGACGTAACGGTAACTGTATATAACTTCGTTGTTTGTTTCTTTTTTGGCTTATTATGTGTGTGAAAGTTCTGTTGTCCAAGTTGTTCATAAATACCTTGGCTAGGAGTTCACAAGTTGGTGATTCCATTGGCAGCCATTCATGTTGGGAATAACTGATGGCGCTACAGATGTGCCCAAACATATTTGGGTAAAAGAGGAAAAATCAATGTATTTGCATAAAAGGCGGAATCTATATCCAATAATTTAATTACATACACGAGAAGAAGGAAAAGAGCTGCATACCCAAAAGCTAATATTAGTGAAAATATTTTGTTTTCCGAAACACTGAGCAGCCATTAACACAGATAACCCAACCGCTGGATACATGTACCTGTGTTAGCTACAGCTGTTTAAGTAGCTTGATTTAAACTCCAATTTTTCCAATGCTGTGTGTGTGCGTGTGTGTGTGTGCGTGTGTGTGTGTGTGTGAGCATTTGTAAAAGTTGGGACGCGTTGGCGTGAATAGATGAATTCTGTTTATTAGTTTTTACCGGTTCTAGCACATAACTGTTGATTTTGACGTAAGTGACTGCAACGGAATAGCTTGAAATTGTGGCATTGTCCCCGGCTCTGATACTTAAACTGTCGTGCAAAATGGCCCACGAAAATTTTCTTTGTTATATCCCAAATATTTTCATATTCTTTGGGTTTTTTGAAACAATCTGAAAAGCTTGTAAGTGTGTTTCAGGAGAGGTTGTGCTGTTTTTTGCTGATAGCTCCTAACTGGCCAGTTTCTATGCAGTTTTGTGTCACGATTATGCAAAGTGCCTTTCAGTTAGACTATACTCATACCACAGTAGGGGAGGAATTTTCAGATCTGTTTATTTCTTTACATATATTCTAAAAAGATTACCTTCGTCACACTATGTCCAGAAATAATATTTTCTGTGTCTTTTATTGATAACTAATTGTGCTGGAGTAAGCAGTCGCCATCACACCGGTTGGCAAAGGTGAAGTACGAGGATCGATTAGCAGGCCCTGCGTTGAGGTCGTCTACCACAAGAGAGGCCAGAGACACTCCAAAAGCAACATGCCTCCATCTCGTTCTCGACAGAATGTATTTAGGCCGCCGCCGCTGACCGGAGGGCCCCACTCAATCGTTGAGTCTCATTCTATCATCTAGCATCGGCAAGACTCAGCACAACTAGGAGCACCTCTGAAAATGTCAAACGTAGCTTTGGATGAAACGTCAGGGACTGAAGGGTTCCATGGACCACGCCCATAAAACCCGGAAGAATTCTCTGCAGCTGAAACATTCGGTCGTGAAAGCCTTCATTGTCTGTCAGTTTACTCTGAGAGAGGCTTTGGTTCATCACAGGCTACGACAGTATATAGCGACCAGATTAGCAACTACGGAGGGACTATTAGTCATGAGACTGTGCCACAACACACAGACCCTATTTAAGTTTTCAGTTCACGTAAATAAAGAACCATATTAATCCACGTGTGCACTTGTGTTGTAGAAGGAAGATACCTGCCATGTATAACAAATCCTCTCTCTTCCTTCCTTGCCGTACAAGAGTCTACAGTAATCGTCTTGGAAAATGGTATACCTTTACACAGTGAAAGATCTAATTCACTTGGAGCAGACATGTACAAACTGAACGAAAGCCTATGAAGGCTTTACAAGGTGTACTGTCACTAACAACGAACTCTGACACACAGCAGCAAATACGTTCCAGTAATCACGTGCCTGCAAATGAATTGTTTGTGATGACTGCTAATTTATGGTAACGAGTCGCCATTCAGCATGAAATTTGCTTCGAGTCAGTACAAATGTATCTGAAATTTTTCGATTTAAATCTCATATAATTAGGTGTGTTAGATATCTCGGATGTTAAACCACACTTTTATCAGTGCGTTGCAATGATTGAAATTCTTAGTATATAAATGAATATGTAATTTGTAACCGAACCGAACAGACCTTTGATGTAGTTGCTTCATTGTAGGTACCATTAAGAACAGAAAGTTTACAGAAGGGCGTTAGGCTTCTCTGACGATCACCTTGATGTCAACACCAGTGGGCAGTGCACGTAATTACGGCACAAAACGCAGGTTGACGTATGCAAAGGAACTAGCATTTGAAATGGAATAGCGAGGGTGCAAGAATGATGCGAATGTTGCAAGGAAAATAATGAACTAAACATATGAGTGAAAGGGTCTAACATGAATTACCAGTCTGGGACAATCAGTACTAGCTTTATATATTAACAAGTGTCA
This sequence comes from Schistocerca cancellata, assembly GCF_023864275.1. Lineage (NCBI taxonomy): Eukaryota > Metazoa > Arthropoda > Insecta > Orthoptera > Acrididae > Schistocerca > Schistocerca cancellata. Next base: position 58,270,736 of record NC_064626.1, on the reverse strand, counting down.
ACGAGAAAAATGGAAATAATAATTTTCATTTTAAAACGAATAACTGTGGGTTGCCTCTTTCATTTAATCATCTTCCCAGAAAATGTCACAACAAGTGACACACACAACCAGGGCTCGTCATCTTGAAGGTGAAGCCTAGCACACCTTTAGCATAAAATCTATGGGAGTCAGTGCTCACTACAGATGCTGCGTGTTGCAGGTACAGGTCCTGCTCGACCTTTCCATCTTGAACTACACTCCTGGAAATGGAAAGAAGAACACATTGACACCGGTGTGTCAGACCCACCATACTTGCTCCGGACACTGCGAGAGGGCTGTACAAGCAATGATCACACGCACGGCACAGCGGACACACCAGGAACCGCGGTGTTGGCTGTCGAATGGCGCTAGCTGCGCAGCATTTGTGCACCGCCGCCGTCAGTGTCAGCCAGTTTGCCGTGGCATACGGAGCTCCATCGCAGTCTTTAACACTGGTAGCATGCCGCGACAGCGTGGACGTGAACCGTATGTGCAGTTGACGGACATTGAGCGAGGGCGTATAGTGGGCATGCGGGAGGCCGGGTGGACGTACCGCCGAATTGCTCAACACGTGGGGCGTGAGATCTCCACAGTACATCGATGTTGTCGCCAGTGGTCGGCGGAAGGTGCACGTGCCCGTCGACCTGGGACCGGACCGCAGCGACGCACGGATGCACGCCAAGACCGTAGGATCCTACGCAGTGCCGTAGGGGACCGCACCGCCACTTCCCAGCAAATTAGGGACACTGTTGCTCCTGGGGTATCGGCGAGGACCATTCGCAACCGTCTCCATGAAGCTGGGCTACGGTCCCGCACACCGTTAGGCCGTCTTCCGCTCACGCCCCAACATCGTGCAGCCCGCCTCCAGTGGTGTCGCGACAGGCGTGAATGGAGGGACGAATGGAGAAGTATAGTCTTCAGCGATGAGAGTCGCTTCTGCCTTGGTGCCAATGATGGTCGTATGTGTGTTTGGCGCCGTGCAGGTGAGCGCCACAATCAGGACTGCATACGACCGAGGCACACAGGGCCAACACCCGGAATCATGGTGTGGGGAGCGATCTCCTACACTGGCCGTACACCACTGGTGATCGTCGAGGGGACACTGAATAGTGCACGGTACATCCAAACCGTCATCGAACCCATCGTTCTACCATTCCTAGACCGGCGAGGGAACTTGCTGTTCCAACAGGACAATGCACGTCCGCATGTATCCCGTGCCACCCAACGTGCTCTAGAAGGTGTAAGTCAACTACCCTGGCCAGCAAGATCTCAGGATCTGTCCCCCATTGAGCATGTTTGGGACTGGATGAAGCGTCGTCTCACGCGGTCTGCACGTCCAGCTCGAACGCTGGTCCAACTGAGGCGCCAGGTGGAAATGGCATGGCAAGCCGTTCCACAGGAATACATCCAGCATCTCTACGATCGTCTCCATGGGAGAATAGCAGCCTGCATTGCTGCGAAAGGTGGATATAGACTGTACTAGTGCCGACATTGTGCATGGTCTGTTGCCTGTGTCTATGTGCCTGTGGTTCTGTCAGTGTGATCATGTGATGTATCTGACCCCAGGAATGTGTCAATAAAGTTTCCCCTTCCTGGGACAATGAATTCACGGTGTTCTTATTTCAATTTCCAGGAGTGTATCTTGGTTCGTTAGATCTCATCTTGTTTCCGCAACGTAATTTCGTGGTGCCCCGTTACGCATCAGTAACATTCCCCAACCGTTGAACATGGATGAAATTTGAGTCCATATGCTGTAGATGCGGCCTTATTCGGAAATATTTCACTTTAGATAAATTTATACCAGGCACGACAATACTTGCTGTTAATGTGAGTATGCCGGTACAATGGCCGCATGGTTAGCAACCATGTGTAACCGCTTGCACGATGAAAAATGTGCTTCAGGAAGTTAATAGAAGTAATCCATCGACACATATTCAGGACTGACTCAGAAGAAACCGATCGTCTGAAACACAACTACTTCTTTATTCTCACGAAGTAATGAGTGCTGTCTATGGGAGACCTCAACTTGATTTGATATTTCTAGAATTTTAGAAGGCACTTGACACCGCTTTTCGCAAGCTGCTTCTAATGAAATTCGTGCCTGTTACGTATTGTTTCAGTTGTACGACTAGATTTGTGATATCCTATTAGAAACGTGATACAGTTCATAGTAATTGACGGAAAGTCATTGAGTAAAACAAAAGTCATACTTGGCTTTCCTAGAAAACTGTTATAGAGTGTCTGTTGTTCTTAATCTATACAGACGATTCGGGAGACAATCAGACCAGCCTCTCTAGATTATTCGCAGATGATAATGCCGTTTCCCATCTAGTAATCTTATCAAAAGATCAAAACCAGGTTCAATACGGTTTAGAGAATCTATCTGTATGGTACGAAAAGAGACAACTGACAACAGACAATGAGAAGAATTAGGTCAATCACATGAGTAATAAAATTTCGGTTACAGAAAAAGTCACATAGATCTGAAGGCTGGTAATTCAACTGGATATTTATGGATTACAATAACGAACGACTCAACTGCGAATTATCATAGAGAAAATGTCTTGGGGAAGGCGAACCAATGACTGCGTTTTGTTAGCAGAACACATAGAGGATGCAACAAAGAACGTATACACTAAACTTGTCCATCCTCTTCTGGAATATTGCTACGCGGTATGGGAGCTTATACAGGTGCGATTGACAGAGAACATCGAAAAATTCAAAGAAAGGTAGCACTTTTTATATGATAACCAAATCGAGAGTGACGTGTACGACATGCGAGTACGAGTGGGAATCATTAAAACAAAGGTATTTTTCGGCGAAAAGTATTCACAAAATATTAATCATCAATTTCCTCCTCCGTATAGTATTTTGTTGGCACCCATCTACATAGGGAGATTTGATCAGTGTAATCAAATGAGAGAAATTTTTAACCTCGCACGGAGAGATTGAAATGTTCGTTTTTCGCGCGCGCTGTTCGAGAGTGGAACGGTACGGGAATAGTGTGAAAGTGGTTCGGTGAACCCTTTGCTTGGCAGTTAAGTGTGAAGTGGGGCACAGGAGTCATACAGAAGTAGATGTAGATGTGGGTTTAGTGGCGGCTCGTAACCACAGATTCTCTATTATCTCGCAAACGACTAGATCGTTAACCCATGTTTACTACACTACTGGCCATTAAAATTGTTACACCACGAAGATGACGTGCTACAGACGTGAAATTTAACCGACGGGAAGAAGATGCTGTGATATGCAAATGATTAGCTTTACAGAGCATTCACACAAGGTTGACGCCGGTGGCGACACCTACAACGTGCTGACATGAGGGAAGTTTCCAACCGATTTCTCAGACACAAACAGCACTTGACCGGCGTTTCCAGGTGAAACGTTATTGTGATGCCTCGTGTAAGGAGGAGAAATGCTTACCATCACGTTTTCGGCTTTGACAAAGGTCGGATTGTAGTCTACCGCGATTGCGGTTTATCGTATCGCTACATTTCTGGTCGAGATCCAATGACTGTTAGCAGAATATGGAATCGGTGGGTTCAGGAGGGTAATACGGAACGCATTGCTGAATCCCAACGGCCTCGTATCACTAGCAGTGGAGATGACAGGCATCTTATCCGCATGGCTATGACGGATTGGGCAGCGACATCTCCATCCCTGAGTCAAAAGATGGGGACGTTTGCAAGACAACCATCTGCACGAACAATTCAACGACGTTTGCAGCAGCATAGACTATAAGCTCAGATACTATGGCTGCGGTTACACTTGACGATGCATCACAGACAGGAGCGTCTGCGATGGTGTACTCAACGACGAACTTGCTTGCACGAATGACAAAACGTCATTTTTTCGGATGAATCTAGTTCCTTTTTACAGCATCATGATGGTAGCATCCGTTGTAAGTAGGCTGTTTAGGTTTCCTTATTGGCAACGTTACGTAGCGCTCTGTATGAAAATCACTTGCTGTGCTGCGTGCAGTCTGTGGCTAGTTTGCATCGTTGTCTGCTATTGTAGTGTTGGGCAGTTGGCTGTTAACAGCACGTAGCGGTGCGCATTTGGAGGTGAGCCTCCAGCAGTGGTGGATGTGGGGAGAGAGATGGCAGAATTTTGAGAGCGGATGATCTGGACAGAGTCAGTAAATATGTAATATTGGATATCATGGACTGATATAGGTATTATGACTTATGAACACTATTAAGGTAAATACATTGTTTGTTCTCTATCAAAATCGTTCATTTGCTAACTATGCCTATCGGTAGTTAGTGGCTTCAGTAGTTTGAACCTTTTATTTAGCTGGCAGTAGTGGCGCTCGCTGTATTACAGTACCTTGAGTAACGAAGATTTTAGTGAGGTAAGTGATTTGTGAAAGGTACAGTTTAATGTTAGTCAGGGCCATTCTTTTGTAGGGATTACTGAAAGTCAGATTGCGTTGCACTAAATATATTGTGTGTCATTTTAGTGTTGATCAGAATAGGTAAAGAGCGAAATGCGAAATGTCTGAGTACGTTCAGTTCTGCTCAGCTGTTTGAAAATCAAATAACGTAGGCGCTTACCAGCACAGTAATTCAATAATTTTTCTAAGGGACGTTACATATGTCGACCCTTAGCCAAGGATGCCTCACTGGAATCTTCTGATTATATCTTGAAGTTTGTGTAATTAGTGTAGATATTGTTTATTGCTAGCGCGTAATTGTAGAGAGAATTTCCTTTGTAGTTGTAGTTTTTCATTTTTGTACAGTAAAACAGTAGTGGCATGCATGTAGATTTGCCCCATGTATTTCGCATCTGCGCTTGCAATTAACTAGATATTATTTTCAATGCTATGTTAATGTGTTTTCTTATTTTGCTCTTAAAATTGTGCTTTTCTGTGTTGTCGTGTGAAATATTGTGACGATAATGGCGTGTGAAAAACGTAATAGTAGGGTCCAAAGTAAACTTAGAAATGACAGTGAAGACGAAAGTAGTGTGTTAGCGCCACTGTGTAATGAATTAACTGATGTTCAAACTAGTCATTTGGTAATTGCGTATAGGGAGATGGAGCGGGCTGCAAATAAAGTTGTAGAAAGTGAAACAATTAGTGAACAGGGAAGCATTATCGATCGGTCGGTCGGCAACAGCTCGCCTGAGGAATCCGAAATGACAGGACACAATCTTGCAAATACTGTAGATTCAGGTTTTGCGTCCTCGCATTTTTCTCAAATAAGTCAAGACACATTTTCTGCTTTTCTAAATGTGAATATTGCCGGTTTAAATGCACTGCCGAATAGCACTGAGGAACGTGTTTCAGACACCAGTGCATTGTTATTACAGTTAATGCAACAAATGGAACAAAATCTTCAAAGTTAGACACAATGGAACAACACCAAAGTGTGTACATTCTTGCTTGTTAATTGCACGATTACGTAAAGACTATAAGGCTTACATACTTATAACATATACTGCTAGTGAGATATTAATGCAACATTTTGGTTTACTTTAAAGACATTCTTCATTTGAAGTACTTTCTGTGAGATTAAAGATGACTTAGTATTTGGTTTCTTTGACAGCTACACGATTATATCACGACGCTACTAATGTGTGACACAATTTACATTGTTGCTTTTGCGGTGCATCTGTTTTATATCTGCAAAGTTTTTATGTATTATTCTGGAAAGTAAAACCTGTTTTAGTAGTAACTTTTAGGTATAGCTACAATGAGACAGCCTCTTCCGTAGCACAACAATATGTTACAGTACAGTACTTTCTTCATCACGGCAATAAGCATAATAACCACGATATCTATACGCAAAGCATTTCATTTTTGTTTATGATGAGGTGAGTACATTGACTTCAGCAGAACTTTGCTTACAGAGGACGTTAACTACGACACTTCCACAGTATTATCTTACAGCAAGACGCACACTTAGCGCTACAGGACACGCGTTTGAGTGATTAATTTTGTACATAAAACATTTACTTTTAAAGATTTTTGAATTACAAAGAAAGGTTTCCGTCATACATTTTATTCCAATGCTGTAATCTGTAACACCTGAGGGTATAATTACATTAATCCTCAGGGGGGTACACGCTTAATTTGTGTACCATGTGTTTGGCAAGCACAAGGAGCCCTAGCTATTATGGTATTTGCTTATACAACTTTACACATCGGTACCGTATTCCTCTAACACAGAATTACACAGCTCTCTGATTATTTAACAGAGAAAGAAACTTTTTTTTTACTACGTCAGTGACAGATGTTTACATAATTACAAAAATGGATAACTTCACACTTATAAAATTGTATTTTGTCTGTACTTTGTGAACTGTTCATATAATTTTCGGAACCATTGTGATACCAGTAGAGCTTTGAATGATGTATTTTGTATGGGATCATGATATTTGAAGTACGTTTGAGGTAAATGACTTTATTGAAGGTCTTGAAATTATTGAAAGAAGCTGCGACGATTTTGAGATGTGACTGATCTGTTATGATGTTATTATTACGATCACAATGTATATAGTGCTGTTGAGGTATGTTTATGATCAATAAGGTGATGCTATATGAGGAATTTGATTATGCTACATATCTGTTACGATGAAATATTGAAGACGTGTAGATGAATATGTATATGTGTAATAAGGTAAGGAATAATGAGTAGTGGTTAGGGACTCTGATTTGTGAAAAAGGATGTTAGAAACCAAGAATCGTACTTTAAGAGTTATGAAATGTGCGTACATTCGTGAATGTTAGTTACCACAAGGCTGACAAAACGTTTTAAACACTGTCATACGCGTATATGAGATTTTGTTTCTACACACTTATAATGTAAATTTCTAACCTTTGAATTTTTTTTATTTTCTATGAGACTGTCACTGTAGTGGAAACTGCTGCCGTAAATATTTCAGCAAAGAAGGTAGATGACCTTGACATAATGTGCTGTGGAGACGCAGCTGAGTGACAGTCACCTGGAAAAAAAGCCATTAGTGTGTGCCTTTCAGAGGCACAGGTGGAGAAAAAGAGGAGGCCATTATCCTCGCTATTAACATTTCTTTGTAGAAAGCATCGCAAATACGGCACGCTCAAAGTTGAAGACATATGATTACACTGTGGAGCTCGTAATTTATGATATGTACTAAAATGCCTAATGAAATGATGAGACACATTTTACATCTATTGTCTTTGTAGTTGAGATATAGCTCATTCTGTTTAATATCTAGTATCTAGCTCCGCTGCAGCATTGGTTAAAATAAAATTTTATAGCTGTACTCATATAAATATTTTATGCCTACAGATCCAGTAAATAATAACTTTATGATCTACTTAAAAAAATGAAGGAGCACAAAAAGACAATTCCCTTCACAGGAATTGCATAATAGAAGGCAGGTATAGACAGGACTTTTTGGGAACAATGAAGAATGAAGGGAGATCTGCAAGAAGTAAAGAAAGTTTTGTTTGCAAAATACTGCAGTAAAACATACCCTGTCCTTTCCTTGTGTTATCTCACAATGTGTTTGTGTACCCTTGTGTATTTGTGTTTTTCCTGTCTTTATGTGTTTATCTGATAAGGGATATGTTGTAGAGTTTTTCTAATAATGTGTTATTTTCTTTGTAAAGATATGTAGACATTATTTACTCTGTTTTGTTTTAATGCTCATGTGTGAAGTTGATGTTTCAAAAGTTATTCTGATCTTTTATATATTTATTTATGTCATAGTTCTTGTAACACTGATGTACACGTTTATTTCTACTCTTTTGAAAGCCTGTATTACTACAAATGTAATCAGTATTGTTATGTACTTTAAAGATCTATATTGTACCTTTGTAATAGTATTCTCATGTTGTAAATTTATAATGGTATAGACACCAGTTCTTCAAATTAAGCTACATTTCAGTGCACACATTTCTGTTGGTCACAGTATATGCAAAATATGTGAGAAGTTGGGATTGTTAGTGTTTGCACATGTGTTGATAATTCTGCAAGGGACTGATTAACAGCATTGCTGGTTCTAAGGACAATTCCAAAAACTTTGTGAGTGTACAAGTGGTGTTTTATGGACTTGCTATATTCTCCGCAAGACTTTTCGATGGTGATTATGCACCTGCACAGTCGCAACAGATGGCTGCTGGCCGTCTCTACAAGGACTACAGTGGATGTGAATCTTTGATGGCCCACCAATACCATTATTTCTACAAGGACTGCAGTGGGTCTGCACCTCTAGTGACCCACCAATACCATACTCTCCACCAGGATTACAGTGGGTCTGCTCTGTGATGACCTGCCTACCACTATTCTTCAAAACTTCGACTGACTCTGCTGTGGGTTTGCTCTGTTGTGGCCCATTACCTCTCTGCATGTCAAGAGTCAGCACTGTCTTTGCGTTGGGAGGGCAACACTACCTTTTTAAGACTGCATGGAAATCCACTACATCAGTGTGCATTTTCTTTTACTATTCAGAATTTGAGAAAAACACTGCAATTTTACTGTGATGAATGATCAGGACCGTCTTTATGGACTGTGAGAAAATGTTAGATTTTGACCAACATTGTATCAATAAGTGTGTGCCTTTGATTTCTTTGTTATTGCAGTTGTGAAAATTTTTTAACAAATATGTATTGGCCAGTGCCCAAAACAATTTGTAGAATTTTTTGTGGGGAGCATGGGGGCTATGTAAATAGGCTGTTTAGGTTTCCTTATTGGTAACGCCACATAGCGCTCTGTATGAAAATCACTGGCTGTGCTGCGTGCAGTCTGTGGCTATTTGCATTGTTGTCTGCTATTGTAGTGTTGGCAGTTGGCTGTTAACAGCACGTAGCGGTGCGCAGTTGGAGGTGAGCCGCCAGCAGTGGTGGATGTGGGGAGAGAGATGCGGAATTTTGAGAGCGGATGATCTGGACATAGACAGTAAATTTGTAATATTGGATATCATGGACTGATATAGGTATTATGACTTTTGAACACTATTAAGGTAAATACATTGTTTGTTCTCTATCAATATCTTTCATTTGCTAACTATGCCTATCAGTAGTTAATGGCTTCAGTAGTTTGAATCTTTTATTTAGCTGGCAGTACTGGTGCTCGCTGTATTGCAGTAGCTTGAGTAACGAAGATTTTTGTGAGGTAAGTGATTTGTGAAAGGTATAGTTTAATGTTAGTCAGGGCCATTCTTTTGTAGGGATTACTGAAAGTCAGATTGCGTTGCACTAAAAATATTGTGTGTCATTTTAGTGTTGATCAGAATAGGTGAAGAGCGAAATGCGAAATGTCTGAGTACTTTCAGTTCTGCTCAGCTGTTTGAAATTCAAATAACGTAGGGGCATATCAGCTCAGTAATTCATTAATTTTTCTTACGGGACGTTACACCGTGTTTGGCGACATCGCGATGAACGCACATTGAAAGCATGTATTCTTCATCGCCATACTGGCATACCACCCTGCTTGATGGTATGGGGTGCTATTGGTTACACGTCTGGACAGTACATTCTACAGATCTCTCACCGATTGAAAACTTGTGGCCATTGGTGGCCGAGCAACTGGCTCGTCACAATACGCCAGTCACTACTCTTGATGAACTGTGGTATGGAGTTGAAGCTGCATGGGCAGCTGTACCTGTGCACGCCATCCAAGCTCTGTTTGTCTCAATGCCGAGGCGTATCAAGGCCTTTATTATTGCCAGAGCTAGTTGTTCTGGGTACTGATTTCTCAGGATCTATGCACCCAAATTGCGTGAAAATGTAATCACATTTCAGTTCTAGTACAATACAGGGCTATTACAAATGATTGAAGCGATTTCGTAAATTCACTGTAGCTCCATTCATTGACATATGGTCACGACACACTACAGATACGTAGAAAAACTCATAAAGTTTTGTTCGGCTGGAGCCGTACTTCAGGTTTCTGCCGTCAGAGCGCTCGAGAGCGCAGTGAGACAGAATGGCGACAGGAGCCGAGAAAGTGTATGTCGTGCTTGAAATGGACTCACATCAGTCAGTCATAACAGTGCAACGACACTTCAGGACGAAGTTCAACAAAGATCCACCAACTGCTAACTCCATTCGGCGATGGTATGCGCAGTTTAAAGCTTCTGGATGCCTCTGTAAGGGGAAATCAACGGGTCGGCCTGCAGTGAGCGAAGAAACGGTTGAACGCGTGCGGGCAAGTTTCACGCGTAGCCAGCGGAAAATTGGCTCATGCCACAACTGTAGACCGACAGCACCGACTTCATCTTTCAACAGGATGGTGCTCCACCGCACTTCCATCATGATGTTCGGCAATTCTTAAACGGGAGATTGGAAAACCGATGGATCGGTCGTGGTGGAGATCATGATCAGCAATTCATGTCATGGCCTCCACGCTCTCCCGACTTAACCCCATGCGATTTCTTTCTGTGGGGTTATGTGAAAGTTTCAGTGTTTAAACCTCCTCTACCAAGAAACGTGCCAGCACTGCGAGCTCGCATCAAAGATGCTTTCGAACTCATTGATGGGGACATGCTGCGCCGAGTGTGGGAGGAACTTGATTATCGGCTCGATGTCTGCCGAATCACTAAAGGGGCGCATATCGAACATTTGTGAATGCCTAAAAAAACTTTTTGAGTTTTTGTATGTGTGTGCAAAGCATTTTGAAAATATCTCAAATAATAAAGTTATTGTAGAGCTGTGAAATCGCTTCAATCATTTGTAGTAACACTGTATATTTGTCCAATGAATAGGCGTCTATCATCTGCATTTCTTCGTGGTGTAGCAATTTTAATGGCCAGGAGTGTACAATGGTTTTACGTACATTATCGTACAATTGAGGCAACATATCTTTCCCATATTAATTAAGATATACTCCGTGTAGCCGAGAGGAGAATGAAACTGACAATCGCGCAAAGGAGGTCACCCCTACAGCAATTACTCGTTTCGTTTCCCCTGATCGGTTCGCCTACTCGGTGCTGTACCGAGGACGGAACACAGCTGTAGCCTACAGCATTTGCTGATTTCACCGATGCCTAGACAGATATTGCCTTTGAATTCGTACTCCTAATTAAGAAAAATTAATTCGTACTCCTAATTAAGAAAACTTGTAAGATGGAACGCATACACACACTTCCAAATATATAGTTCACGAAAATTCCAAAAGAAATTACCACATGGGGCAATACCGTTCACCACGGGGCAATACCGTGCTTCGGGCACGGTATTTCCACGAGACAAGAGTCACCATTTTAAATTCTAACCCAACAATCACGAATCCGCTCGCCGCTAATTATATCCATAGCACTAAGCGTTTCTTCCTTGACTGCATTACTTTCGTAAAATAAAGAACAACCGTCTTCAGTCACAATCGCGATATCTTTACAATGCACAATCAATTTCGAGTCCTGAGGTTTTATCTTCAGGTGTGTTAACAGGCTACATAGATTTTTTTCTGTTCTCAGACTTATGTTAATTCTTGTAAGATTATAGTGGTATATTCCAAAGTGGCACATTGTGAATATAAGTTCCCAAAAGTAAGATAAATCGGTAAATAACTTCCTGTTCCCAATAGGGGATGGTTTCGAAGCACAGTATGAGTACACATGTTTAAATGCATTAATACACTTACGTATGTGTATATTTCGACATAGATATGCGTATCAAAAACATGTATCCATTACTGGAAATAGTAACGTATCTTTCGATGTGTCTTGGTTTTCTAAATTTGGATTCACAATGTGCCACATTGTAGTATACCACTGTAACCTTGTCCGCCCCAGTAGCTGAGTGGTCAGCGTGACGGATTGCCGTCCTCCGGGCCCGGGTTCGATTCCCGGCTGGGTCGGAGATTTTCTCCGCTCAGGGACTGGGTGTTGTGTTGTGTTCATCATCATTTCATCCCCATCCGGCGTGCAGGTCGCCCAATGTGGCGCCGAATGTAATAAGACCTGCGCCAAGGCGGCCGGACCTGCCCCGCGAGGGGCCTCCCGGCCAATGACGCCAAACGCTCATCATCATCATCATCATCACTGTAACCTTATGACGATCAGAATTAACCCAAATCTCAGAAGAGAAAAAAAATGATGTGCAGTGTGAAAGTACCTTGAGACAAGACCTCAGAACTCGAAATGCATTGGGCATTGAAATGAAATCGCGATTGTAACTAAAGACGGTTGTTCTTTATTTTATGAAAGAAATATTTAATTCGCAAATGGGTATTTTTTACATATTATGCATTCTTAAGAAAATAATTTCCTACTTAATTTAATAAAGCAAATACTGTTTATATGTCCGTTTCCCGAAAGCAAATCATGTACAAAAGGTTCAAATGGCTCTGAGCACTATGGGACTTAACTTCTAAGGTCATCAGTCCCCTAGAACTTAGAACTACTTAAACCTAACTAACCTAAGGACATCACATACATCCATGCCCGAGGCAGGATTCGAACCTGCGACCGTAGCGGCCGCGCGGTTCCAGACTGTAGCGCCTTTAACCGCTTGGCCACCACGGCCGGCAAATCATCTACACAAAATAAATAAATAAATAAATATGTTTTCAGAATAGAATAAAATATAAAGATCATTAGGTTTTTCAAGATCCTCTTTAACAAAGGGAATCCTCTCCCTGTCGACAAAATGCTGGTTACATCCTTGAGTAGGACTCTTTATTGTGTTGTAAAACAACTTACCACCAAGGAAAGTGTTGCGCTTAGAAAAAGAAGTCATGGAGCAGCCGTTACGGGAAACAGCAACAAATTGCAGTACATTTCTGTACAATATAATTCGTTAAAGTAAATTTAGTTTTTAACCAAAATATAAACTATTTAGTACAAAAAAGTTTACATTTTATCGTAAATGTAATTTAGAGTCAAATGAGCCGGTTGTTTATGGTAAACACTGGAAAAATTGAATTCTGAGGATTACAGCGGCATCTGCCACGAATGGGAAAAAAAATGTTTTCGGTAAACCTGAATCTTGGTTCCCATCTAAAAATAAAATGTTGACCCATTCCATGTAAGAGGACTTGGGGATGGCCAATTTTAGATAGCAGTTCCCCCTTTGAAAGTACTGTATTTTCATCTGGAACATTCTCTTCGTACTATACGTATTTTTCGAGGTATTTACTTGTTCAAAAATGGCTCTGAGCACTATGGGACTTAACATCTGAGGTCATCAGTCCCCTAGAACTTAGAACTACTTAAACCTAACTAAACTAAGGACATCACACACATCCATGCCCGAGGCAGGATTCCAACCTGCGACCGTAACGGTTCCGCTGTTCCAAACTGAACACTCGGCCGTCATTTACTTGTTCAGAGTTGAAACAGAGACCCCGTATATGGTGGCGCTTTGCTTAGCCAATAGCATTTTAGGACGCTGGTACCAGGTGGGAGACATCGTGATAAGTCAGCAAAACGCAACACTGGAAACGCCACATCATCATCCAGCCCATAATGTAGGACATGTGACATATTGCGCATTATCATGAATATCGTTACCGATTTTGACTTATGTGTTACGTGTTTCAAAGTGTTTATCCCAGCATAGGGATACACAGTTCTTATCTTTTGCTTAATTTTACTTTCATTTCAAGGCTTTTATAGCATACCCTTCCTATGACAACAATCGTCAGTTGAAGCAAGGAAGTCGAGTGCACCACCTGTTTGCAAACTGTGTAGCCTTTGTTCTGTCTGCTATCGTATTTCAACTGTTTGTGTGTCATACTTTATTAGGCAGGAATTGCGGAGTAGCCCAGTATTCGCTTAAACCAGCGTGGAAAACAATCTAAAAACCACTCATTAATCCGCTGGGCTTTTTCCATCCGGATCACTCTTTCGCACCTCCCTCTCTCCCAACTTGCACATTAATCTACATGAACAAATCTCAAGTCTGTCAATAACAGTATAGACTAAAAACTTGAGTTACAAGACACAGAAAAATGAACGACATCAGCTGCAGCGATGATTGATTTCTATAAATGGGGCAAACTGAAAATTTGTTCAGACTGGGATTCGAATGCAGGTCTAGGCAGTTGCCCTCACACTAGGCCGGCTGGAAGCAGTGGTCAACACAACCACACGGCCTACCTCGGTACACCTCCAGTCAGACCCAAATCTTCAACTGGTAGCACACACACTACTGCTGATTAGCCTCATTGGTAGCGACATCTCGCCGATTGCCATAAGAGGTCGCACTGAAGAGATAATTGGCCATCATCCCCTTAATTATATACGTGGTGTCTGTTCTTTCGGTCATTTCCTAAAGAACAGAAAGCAATTTGATCTTGCAACCATTATGAAACAAGACACGAAGGAATTAAAGACATTAACTGCCAGTGGGCATTGACACACATCAACGGGATGAGCTGAAAATTTGTGCCGCACAAATATTCGTACTTGGCTATAATACCTACTAGAGCATTGCGCTGACAACTACGCCATCCAGACAGAGTGGTCATCGAAACCGCATTTACTACTCTTGCACGTCTTCTGTCAGACCCAAATTGTCAGAGTATACCACACACTATTGATATGGTAATTCTGATCATTACCCTCATTACTCGCTGCATCTTGCTGATTCCCGTAAGAATAGGTGTTAAGAGTCTGGTGGTCGTCATCGCCTTAATTATATGAGTGGTGTCTGTTCTTTTGCACGTGTCACTAGCAATGACGCTAATGAGCGGGGGCAGTAAATGAGCAGCTTGTGGTGTAAATTGAGGATTCGGGTCTGACAACAGACGTTCTGGGGCAATCTGTGTGGTTGTGGTGACGACTGATTCTGGACGTCGTAGCAGGCAGCTCAACTGCCTCATAAGCAGGAGACCCTGGTTCGAACCCCACTCCTTCAACTTGCCATATTAATAAAAATCAATTTCCACTGTGTCTTCACTCATAGAGACTGCAGGATAAAATTGGTGTCAGTTGTTTCGGACCTGTCTCAAAGAACAAACATCTCATATACTAAGCTGTGCTGCGGCTCGCATTGGTGCCGTTGCTAGGTTGGCATCGTGTAGTTGGTGTAGTTACGGTTGCCGTCTTCTTCTGGTGTTCATTGACGCCACTCCATTTGCAAGTTTTGTCTGTCCTCTAGTGGCAGCAGCGGCGATTATCGATATCTAGTAACGGTGGTACTATCTTTGGGGTACGTGGTGGTGTTTCGAAGACGTGCGAGTCGGCAGTTCGGTTGGGGATGGACAAGCAGCCAGGTCTAGAGATGGGCAAAACTGTTCTTTTCAGAGATTGGATCAGAACTGTTCACTCCCTGAAATGAATTAGCTCTTTCTCATGACTCACCACTCATTTACAATAGAAAATAAATGGAAGGCACATTGCCCTTTAAACTTGGTTTATTCCAGTACTATACCTGTATTTTGATCTTATTTGATCCTATTTTGAAGTAACACAGATAATGAGTAAGAATTTTGTATTGTTTATTGAAATTTCCACGATATGGCAAAGTTATTGATTATTGATTTATTTTGCACTATCGTGGTTTTTTGGGTGATCGGAAAATGTTGTAACTTGAGATTTACATTAACAATATATTTGGCTATAATGTATTAAAATTTCATTAACCTCATACAAATACATCGCAAGCCATATATTTTTAAAGTGAACGTTTCCTTCCGAAGACGCCTAAAATCGCAAAATCCGTACCAGAATAAGAAAAAAATATATAAATTTGAAAGTAAAACGAAAGTGCTGCATATAGCCTTACGCAGAATAAAACAAGGAAAATATTGGTGTATCACATTTTGTGATACGTTTATTGGTTCGCTCATAATTAAAGCGTAAATTCGAGTGTCCATCATAAAAATCCTATAGTAAGAGGAGTCATCAGGAACCTAATCTAATCAGTTTAAACAAATAAAAATAAAATAAAAACAATTGATGTATACATAACATAATAATGTATTATACATAGCGGTATTACTACGAAGAACAATATCCAGTAGGGACGAACTCCGATGCAGAGGCGCTGAGTCGAGCAGGTCGAGCCGCGAGCTTTATTACTGCGTGACCGCAGAGACCAGAGTGACACCTGAGTCGCTTTGCTCAACGCTCTGGCTAGAGTCGAGACGGTGGGGTGAGCATTGAGCGGGCAAGTTCCGAGGGTGGGGGTGAGCGGTGAACTCACCCACTCCGAGACAAATCGTCCGTTCCCTTGCGAGCAGGTTGTTGCAAGTAGTTCCTATGTTATCCGCTAGGTGGCTCTCTGTCCTGTTGCTCGCATCAACTGCCCAGAGGGCAGGACGTGCGACTGAAACGATCGCCGACAGAGTGCGATGCCAAGTTAAGCTGCGCCAGACACTCACTGCACGCGGCAGAGGACGCACAGAGACGGCACGCCATATGTGAAACACAAAATCCAATGGGGCACTGCACAATGCAGGCAGCCAAGGTAGAAGCAGGGCAGAGGCCGGCGCTGGCTGTGTTGTGTGGTGTGCACTGTGCTCTGACCAGCAGAGGCGCTGCTGATATGCTCCGTCTCTCTCTCTCTCTGCCGTGGGAAACGTTTGGAGCTACCGTTCTTTTTTTCTGAATCACTGATTGTTCACTCAATGAAAGATTCAACTCTATGAATTAGTTCAAGAGCGGATCCCCCATCTCTAGCCAGGTCCGCGTGGGTCAGAAGCAGGCCGGGACCACTGGTGGCCCGTATGCACTGCCGGATGGAGGGGCTGTAGTCACGAGGGGTACAACCACATAGTCAACCAGACCCAGGAAGTTTGAGCGTGCCTTAATTCAAGTAGTGATACCTCCACCTATGAGATCTCGCCATTTGCTAGCATGTTCCCGAGACGAAGACCAGCGAGTGGAGCGTTTGGGGAAGGCGAACATAATTAGCCTTCGCCCACTTCTTATGATTAATTGCTGCATTCTACATGGCATTATTTGTGATGTTCAACCAGTGGTATTTCTCCTCCCTAGTGGCTGTTAACGCCTCAGTTACCTGTCCCGGGGCTTAGCGTATGCTACGACAGTGTACTTTTCGTTGCCTTGCCACTGCTGTCCGGTAAGGCGTGTATTTCGACAGCTTCCTTGCTTTGTGGGCAGGGTGGTGTGCCCTACTCTGGTAGTAGTGGCTCCTTTCTGCCTCTGGACGGTCTAAGCACTGGAGTCTGAATACCTAATGCTGACCGCCGGTTCCTGCTTGGGTGTTATTCCATCGTTGCATTAGTATCGGGCGTTAGATAGATTTGGTAAATGATTATTGGTCATGTATTTAAACTGCCACTAGTCTGAGTTACTATTTAGTGAAGTGAATGCTACTCTTGACTGCCTCTCTCACCTCTTGCGACGTTTTGACGGACTTTCTGAGGTCGATCCTTGGGGCAACATCTGCGGGCCCTCTCCTCCTCCTTGGTTTGGTCAGATTTGATGACTGTTTTTCTTTCTAATAATATTTTAATAACCGTAATTTCAAATTTGAAGTTGTTTAACTGGTTCTTAAAGGATTGTTAGTCACGCCATCAGCCGTGAAACAGTTTTTAAATTATTATTGTTGGGGCCTTCAGCCGAGATATAGTTGAATTTATTGTCATTAAGGCCATCAACCGTGAGTGTTACTAGTCTTAAGATTTTAATTAGACGATTGTATTCTAGCAGTGAGACTTTTATTATTGTTCTTTTAAAAATATTTTAATATCTGTAATTGCAAGTTAACTGGATCTTAAAGGAATGCTATTCAGGCCTTCAGCCGTGAAACAGTTTTTAAACTATTACTATTATTATTAAGGCCTTCAGCAGTAGTGTTACTTGTCTTAAAATTTTAATTAGACAGTTGTATTCTAGTAGTGGGATTTTGATGCTGGTTCTTTCAAAAATATTTTAACAACTATAATTGCAGGTAGAAGTAGCTTAACTGGTTCTTAAGGTGGCTATTCAGGGCGTCAGCCGTGAAACAGTTTTTAAATTATCACTGTTGGGGCCTTCAGCCGAGAAATAGTTTGAATTTGTTTTCATTAAGGCCTTCAGCCGTGGAATACTTCTTAATCTATAGTCACCTTTTATTTGCTGTTGTTTCCAAATAAAATGTACGTGATTGAAAAATAAACTAACCAACAGTAATTGATTACGGCCCCGCCCACAATCGTAACCTAATTTACATCTACAGCTACATGATTACTCTGCAATTCACATTTAAGTGCTTGGCAGAGGGTTCATCGAACCTCAATCATACTATCTCTCTATCATTCCACTCCCTAACAGCGCGCGGGAAAAACGGACACCTAAACCCTTCTGTTGGACCTCTGATTTCTCTTATTTTATTTTGATGATCATTCCTACCTATGTAGGTTGGGCTCAACAAAATATTTTCGCATTCGGAAGAGAAAGTTGCTGACTGAAATTTCGTAAATACACTCCTGGAAATGGAAAAAAGAACACATTGACACCGGTGTGTCAGACCCACCATACTTGCTCCGGACACTGCGAGAGGGCTGTACAAGCAATGATCACACGCACGGCACAGCGGACACACCAGGAACCGCGGTCTTGGCCGTCGAATGGCGCTAGCTGCGCAGCATTTGTGCACCGCCGCCGTCAGTGTCAGCCAGTTTGCCGTGGCATACGGAGGTCCATCGCAGTCTTTAACACTGGTAGCATGCCGCGACAGCGTGGACGTGAACCGTATGTGCAGTTGTCGGACTTTGAGCGAGGGCGTATAGTGGGCATGCGGGAGGCCGGGTGGACGTACCGCCGAATTGCTCAACACGTGGGGCGTGAGGTCTCCACAGTACATCGATGTTGTCGCCAGTGGTCGGCGGAAGGTGCACGTGCCCGTCCACCTGGGACCGGACCGCAGCGACGCACGGATGCACGCCAAGACCGTAGGATCCTACGCAGTGCCGTAGGGGACCGCACCGCCACTTCCCAGCAAATTAGGGACACTGTTGCTCCTGGGGTATCGGCGAGGACCATTCGCAACCGTCTCCATGAAGCTGGGCTACGGTCCCGCACACCGTTAGGCCGTCTTCCGATCACGCCCCAACATCGCGCAGCCCGCCTCCAGTGGTGTCGCGACAGGCGTGAATGGAGGGCCGAATGGAGACGTGTCGTCTTCAGCGATGAGAGTCGCTTCTGCCTTGGTGCCAATGATGGTCGTATGCGTGTTTGGCGCCGTGCAGGTGAGCGCCACAATCAGGACTGCATACGACCGAGGAACACAGGGCCAACACCCGGCATCATGGTGTGGGGAGCGATCTCCTACACTGGCCGTACAACACTGGTGATCGTCGAGGTGACACTGAATAGTGCACGGTACATCCAAACCGTCATCGAACCCATCGTTCTACCATTCCTAGACCGGCAAGGGAACTTGCTGTTCCAACAGCACAATGCACGTCCGCATGTATCCCGTGCCACCCAACGTGCTCTAGAAGGTGTAAGTCAACTACCCTGGCCAGCAAGATCTCCGGATCTGTCCGCCATTGAGCATGTTTGGGACTGGATGAAGCGTCGTCTCACGCGGTCTGCACGTCCAGCACGAACGCTGGTCCAACTGAGGCGCCAGGTGGAAATGGCATGGCAAGCCGTTCCACAGGACTACATCCAGCATCTCTACGATCGTCTCCATGGGAGAATAGCAGCCTGCATTGCTGCGAAAGGTGGATATACACTGTACTAGTGCCGACATTGTGCATGCTCTGTTGCCTGTGTCTATGTGCCTGTGGTTCTGTCAGTGTAATCATGTGATGTATCTGACCCCAGGAATGTGTCAATGAAGTTTCCCCTTCCTGGGACAATGAATTCACGGTGTTCTTATTTCAATTTCCAGGAGTGTAGATCTCGCCGCGACGGAAAACGTCTTTGCTTTAATGACTTCCATCCCAGCTCGCGTATCATATCTGCCACACTCTCTCCCCTATTACGTGATAATACAAAACGAGCTGCCCTGTTTTGCACCCTTTCGATGTCCTCCGTCAATCCCACCTCGTAAGAATCCCACACCGCGCAGCAATATTCTAACAGAGGACGAACGAGTGTAGTGTAAGCTGTCTGTTTAGTGGACTTGTTGCATCTTCTAAGAGTCCTGCCAATGAAACGCAACCTTTGGCTCGCCTTTCCCACAATATTACCTATGTCGTCTCTCCAACTGAAGTTGTTCGCAATTTTAACACCCAGGTACTTAGTTGAATTGACAGCCTTGAGAATTGTACTATTTATGGAGTAATCGAATTCCAACGGATTTCTTTTGGCACGTGGATCACCTCACGCTTTTCGTTATTTAGCGTCAACTGCCACCTGCCACACCATTCAGCAATCTTTTCTAAATCGCTTTGCAACTGATACTGGTCTTCGGATGACCTTATTAGACGGTAAATTACAGCATAATTTGCGAACAACCTAAGAGAACTGCTCAAAGTATCACCCAGATCATTTATATAGATCAGGAACAGCAGAGGTTCCAGGACGCTCCCATGGGGAACACCCGATATCACTTCAGTTTTACTCGATGATTTGCCGTCTATTACTACGAACTGCGACCTTCCTAACAGGAAATCACGAATCCAGTCGCACAACTGAGACGATACCCCATAGGCCCGCAGCTTGATTAGCAGTCGCTTGTGAGGAACGGTGTCAAAAGCTTTCCGGAAATCCAGAAATACGGAATCAACTGGAGATCCCCTGGTGATAGCGGGCATTACTTCGTGCGAATAAAGAGATAGCTGCGTTGCACAAGAACGATGTTTTCTGAAACCATGCTGATTACGTATCAGTACATCGTTCCCTTCGAGGTGATTCATAATGTTTGAATACAGTATATGCTCCAATACCCTACTGCAAACCGACGTCAATGATATAGGTCTGTAGTTCGATGGATTACTCCTACTACCCTTCTTAAACACTGGTGCGACCTGCGCAATTTTCCAATCTGTAGGTACAGATCTATCGGTGAGCGAGCGGTTGTAAATGGTTGCTAAGTAGGGAGCTATTGTATCAGCGGAATCTGAAAGGAACCTAATCGGTATAGAATCTGGACCTGAAGACTTGCCCGTATCAAGCGATTTGAGTTGCTGCGCAACCCCTAAGGTATCTACTTCCTTGGTGCCATATCCAACTTATTAAAGATTTGTCACCAACTTGTGCAGTCTCATTTGGTTTCCTTTAGGTATTACCGAGTTATCGCGACCATCGTTGACATCATCTACCCAATACATTGTAAGCTGAGAAGCGTAGGTTGAGAGCAGCATCCACATAGTATAGAGATGCTACAGGAACATTTTCCAGCTTTTCACTCCCTCGGCATGAGGTTAACACGTCCCCGGGGTAACAAGCCCCAGCCGATGTTAAGCCCTGCCCGGTGCGGCATTTCTGGATAGAGCTGGCCTTCTCCGGAGGATTCTGACCCTGTGACATTTCACTGAGCTGCGGAATGGAACTGCCACGAGCGAGGTGAAGTGCGCCAACGCCGCGCGCAGCGTATTCAACTGCATCCGCCGCACCCTAGCAGGCGAAAGCAATTCTGTGTAGTACTTGCGGAAAGTCCTGAGGCAGACACCTCGTTCCGTCTGCACCGCAGCCCTGCACAAAAGAGACGCATGCCTGACGCTTCGTATTTACGCGAAATGTAAGGAATATTCTGCACATGTGTATGGGGTGTGCTAACTAGTCTGGCTCGTATTGCCAGATTTATGGATAATACTAAACTATACAAATACCCCGCGTGATTTAAGCATACTCGCAGGATAAGCTATATTCAACATTTCCCAATAAAATTCTGCTACCATCAGTTTCCATCCTCTTAGACATGTAAGGTTTAGTTTTAGTGCCAGGGCGCTCAACCGATAACAAAGGGACTTAGGAAGGAGAGGGAAACGTGGTGTCGCAGATAGGGGCAAGAACTTCGTGAGACTTCCTTTTTATAATTACTCCTTTATCAGGAATTATTTATAATATTACAGTATCAGGCTTGTCCTGACGTCATAAACTACTGTGCAAAACTTACGGAGAAAAGTAAATTTCGCAATGGTACATTCACAAAGCTCGATGAATCTTGGATGATAAACAGAAATAACATCTATAGTATAGGACTAGAGGTAACTGAAAAACATGCACAGTGAGATGAATAGAAATGACGCTTTTATTCAAAAGCAATAATGAGACTGAGGTCACCGAGATTCATGATGGCCCCCTGAACATTTCAGAATCGGTACTTGCTTCTTAGATGGATGTGTCATCACCACGGACAAGAGTGCAGGTTCTGCGACGTACTCCAGAGCTGGCTGAAAGGTTGGTAAGGTGTTCTTGTGGTAGGGGCGTTCGATTCCTCCAGTCCGCAGTTCGTGGTCTCGCGGTCGCGTTCTCGCTTCCCGAGCACGGGGTCCCGGTTTCGATTCCCAGCGGGGTCAGGGATCTACAATTGCCTCGAGATGACTGGGCGTTTGTGTTGTTCTCGTCATTTCATCATAATTCATAAAAGTGGCGAGATTGGACTGAGCAAAGATTGGGAATTTGTACGGGCGCTGATAACCGCGCAGTTGAGGGCCCCACAAACCAAATATCATCATCGTCATCATCCATTCCTCCACTAGCGCGAGTGACACTTCATGGGCGGTCGATAGTGCATGTGAATGTGCTACAGTACGTCTGCCCAATGTAGCGCACACATTCTCGGCGGGATTTCAATCAGTGGAACGTGCAAGTCACTCCATTCATCAATTATTCTCTCGTTCGAAGAGCTCTGAGACCTGCACTGTTCGATGTTGTCGCGAATTTTCATACACAAGAATGAAGTCAGGGCCAAGTGCATCCCTGAAAACCCGCACTCGGAAAACGAGTACAGCGCACAGTAAGGCTGACTGGTGAGGGTACTGTCTTCAAAGGATTTGAATTTCGCTATGCCCATGCAGCACCTGGACTACCGAGACAGTCATGTTCTTCAGTGTTCCTGCGTGCTTCAGTTTTCCCAACTCTCGCCATATGAAGAAACGTACAGCACTGTCCAACTTTTGGTCCGATAGTGTACAGTGGAAACACAGGGAGAAATTCATGCTTAAACGCAAACGCAGGTGGTAGCGCAGCCTTTAGGTTGTCCAGCTGTATTTCACCACGAATGGAACCTGCTTATGTTCCTCAATGCGCTGCAAGTATCACTCATGGTCGGAACAGTCTTCTGTGTAGTTGTGACTGCAGTACGTCGGAGTTAAATGAATTTGAATGTGAGCAAAATGTTGGTGTTCATATGCTGGGCGTTTCTATAACCAAGCTAGTCGTGGTGTTCGGTGTTTCAAGAGACATCGTATCGGAGATTTATACTGGAACGGGAAAAGCGAATAAACGTAATCCGCTAAGTCAAAACGCGAACGAAATTGTGTGTTGGGTGGTCGTGGTGGACGGTCGTTGGAGAAGATTGTGACGAAACGTAAAAAGATGACAGCTCAAAATGTCCCAGCAGATCTGAATGTCGCATTGGCGAATCCTTCTTCTACCAAAACAAGACCAAGTTAGCTCTAAATATCGACAATTTTAGGGGAGCTGGAATTCCAAATCCACTCATCTGTGGTGCAGATACCCGTAGCAGAAAAACGTGGAGCCGAAGCCATACAACCTGGACTGTGGAGTAACACTAGAATGCCATTTGGTCGGATGAGTCTCTTTCCACACAGTTGCCAACTTCACGTCCCAAAAGTGAAACTTGGCGGGATTCGATGCACATTTGGGTAGGAATGTCGTTGTATTCCTTGGGTTCCAGTCCCATGGTTACTGTGCAAGTTACCATTACCGCCGGGATTATGTGACCATTTTGGCTGATGTGGTCGATTCGATGGTGAAATATTTGTTATACTGGGTTCCAAGATGAGATGGCCCAGCTTCTCACAGCTGAGATCTTCCACTACTCGTTAAGTGAGCACGGGGATGAACTGTCGCTTTTAGCCCGGCCACTACAGTGACCATGGATCAGTATTATTGAATCTGTGTGGTCTACTTTGGAGGGAAGTGTACGAGATCGCTATCGGCCTCAATGACCGTTACCCGATGCATTGCCACCGTTTGACAGGAACAATGGTATAAGATTCCCTTGAACACCATGCAATTAACTGTATTTATCCATACCGAGGTGACTGCAAGCTGCTTTCGTTGCCAACGGTTCTCCTAGTAGACAGGGTGATTTGTTGCGCTAGTCGCATGATTTATTAGGCAGCAGCCAAATTTCACTTTGCAAGATGCGCGTATAAGTCTTCGTAATACCGAGTGGTACTTACGCCCATCTTCTGAAACTATTTTAATCTATCTGATTGCTTTATATTTTAAACTTATGAAATAATATTTATTGTTTGTATGACGTCTCCTACCATATTTCATAAATTATTTAAATTTCTCAGTTAAATTTAACACAAAAATTTACGTCTCAGCAGTAGACATCACTTTCCTCATTCTATGTCGTATTCAGTATTTCCAGGTTCAGGGCCTTACCTGCACATCTCTATCTCTTAAAAATGTATGTTGATGGCAAAAGTCAACAACACAACAACAAAAAGGAACTTTGCATTTTTAATATTTTTGATGGGCATAAAATCGGTAGTACATGTTATTGAAAGCGCGTTGATATTGCTAAGAGTGTGCTAAAAAGTATTTTCAGATTCTGGACCCTACGTACGCACCAGTACCTACTTAAAAATTTGTTGTTAATATAATTCAACAAAAATTAAGGACATTCTTTTAAATTTCTTTGGAGGTGGGCACAAAGCAAACCCTTCCCACCTTGGTAAGGAGCGGTATGGAAAATGCCTTGATATTGCTAGCGTTAATGGAAGCAGAAGTATTATGCCACAAAGGGACATACTTGCATTGTCATTGTCAAGTATAGAGTATATTCTGAACCAACAATTACAAGGACTTCTTTGTGAAAAACTTGGATAATCTACGAGATATGATTATACAGATGAGACTATACATGCAAGTAAAGCTGGCCATGCGGGAAACGTAGCATCTGAAACCGTCGCCATCTTTAATGAACTGACGTATTGTTTACTAGTACATCGAAAACAAAGTGAATATAATGGAGAGATGAAGCACTAAAGTTATCGTAACTGGTGCAATGACGACCAGATTTAAAACAAAGGTATTGTTCTATTAGTGTCAATAATTTCACATACCTGTAGATTCTTTAGAAAGACAGTGTAAAGTTAACAGATTGCAGATTGGTTAACAAGCAGGCAAATACGCTGAAGAGATGTAGCACTTAAGTTGTCGTAATTGGTGTAATGACGACAAATTAAACACAAAAGTCGTGTTCAATTAGCGTCAGTAACTTCACATACTTTTACATTGTAAAGAAAGAAATTCTGCAGTGGCAATAAGAAGTTAACAAATTCTAGATTGGTTAATAAGCGTCAGTGATCGCGTTCAGAAAACAAGAGTTCCAGGAATTTGCACACATACAGAAGCGACAGTTTGCCTAGAACATCCTTGACGATGTCGTGAAACGGAATGCGCAAATACACTCCTGGAAATGGAAAAAAGAACACATTGACACCGGTGTGTCAGACCCACCATACTTGCTCCGGACACTGCGAGAGGGCTGTACAAGCAATGATCACACGCACTGCACAGCGGACACACAAGGAACCGCGGTGTTGGCCGTCGAATGGCGCTAGCTGCGCAGCATTTGTGCACCGCCGCCGTCAGTGTCAGCCAGTTTGCCGTGGCATACGGAGCTCCATCGCAGTCTTTAACACTGGTAGCATGCCGCGACAGCGTGGACGTGAACCGTATGTGCAGTTGACGGACTTTGAGCGAGGGCGTATAGTGGGCATGCGGGAGGCCGGGTGGACGTACCGCCGAATTGCTCAACACGTGGGGCGTGAGGTCTCCACAGTACATCGATGTTGTCGCCAGTGGTCGGCGGAAGGTGCACGTGTCCGTCGACCTGGGACCGGACCGCAGCGACGCACGGATGCACGCCAAGACCGTAGGATCCTACGCAGTGCCGTAGAGGACCGCACCGCCATTTCCCAGCAAATTAGGGACACTGTTGCTCCTGGGGTATCGGCGAGGACCATTCGCAACCGTCTCCATGCAGCTGGGCTACGGTCCTGCACACCGTTAGGCCGTCTTCCGCTCACGCCCCAACATCGTGCAGCCCGCCTCCAGTGGTGTCGCGACAGGCGTGAATGGAGGGACGAATGGAGACGTGTCGTCTTCAGCGATGAGAGTCGCTTCTGCCTTGGTGCCAATGATGGTCGTATGCGTGTTTGGCGCCGTGCAGGTGAGCGCCACAATCAGGACTGCATACGACCGAGGCACACAGGGCCAACACCCGGCATCATGGTGTGGGGAGCGATCTCCTACACTGGCCGTACACCACTGGTGATCGTCGAGGTGACACTGAATAGTGCACGGTACATCAAAACCGTCATAGAACCCATCGTTCTACCATTCCTAGACCGGCAAGGGAACTTGCTGTTCCAACAGGACAATGCACGTCCGCATGTATCCCGTGCCACCCAACGTGCTCTAGAAGGTGTAAGTCAACTACCCTGGCCAGCAAGATCTCCGGATCTGTCCCCCATTGAGCATGTTTGGGACTGGATGAAACGTCGTCTCACGCGGTCTGCTCGTCAAGCACGAACGCTGGTCCAACTGAGGCGCCAGGTGGAAATGGCATAGCAAGCCGTTCCACAGGACTACATCCAGCATCTCTACGATCGTCTCCATGGGAGAATAGCAGCCTGCATTGCTGCGAAAGGTGGATATACACTGTACTAGTGCCGACATTGTGCATGCTCTGTTGCCTGTGTCTATGTGCCTGTGGTTCTGTCAGTGTGATCATGTGATGTATCTGACCCCAGGAATGTGTCAATAAAGTTTCCCCTTCTGGGACAATGAATTCACGGTGTTCTTATTTCAATTTCCAGGAGTGTAGGTGTCCTTCTAAGGCCATTGAAGTAATATGAGTTCAGGCGAATCACTCCATGAAAACAATTTGTAAGATCCTCAGTGGAGCACTGATTCAATTTTTGTAAGTAATCTAGTAGCAAAATATCTTTCAGTAGGTCAGTAAAAGACAGGTGCGCATAAAAATAGTATAGAAGATCTGTGTCGTTAATGTGACTACCGCCTATGTTGGACGTCAGATCACAATAACCTCCGGCAGGTGGCAGCACCAACAGAGTATGATATATAAAGTGTGCCGGGAAGGACGGAAAACAGTGCAGACGTTTATCGTCATGGGGAAACGGAGCACTATATCCGACATCCAAAAGGGCGTGATCACAGGATTTCGGGCCAAGGGTGGAAGCATTTCCGAAACGGCCGAGTTTGTAAACTAAATGCATGCCGACACGTTTAAATTATGCCGTGCATTGCAAAATGGGGCTGTCGAAAAACGGGTGCCGAGGCAATTGTGGTGCATCGCAGGCCGTAGACATCACGGAAGGATGACGGTTGCGGAGACGTGTACGGATGAATAGATGTGCGACTGTTGAGCAGCTGATCCCCCCAAATGAACCAAGAGGCTAGAATTCCAACAGTACATCCTCAACGACTATCCAGCGAATGCTTCTGTGCATGGGCCTCCGCAGCATGTGCCAGTTTCGTGGACCATAACTGAACGTCCTCTGAATGGCGAGAGATGGGATTTTCGGGTGAATCATGTTTTACGGTCCATCGGACAGATTGACGTTGCCGTGTACGGCGTGAAACGTCTGAAAGCAGCCATCCTGCAATCGGGAGGGAGCGTTATGGTCTTCGTGGAATCCCTCGGGTGATCTCCTCATTGAGGAAGGCACAGCGGGTCAACACAAGTATGCATCTGCCCTTGGGGACCATGTCCACCCCTACATACAGTTTGTTTCTCCTCGGCAAGTTGGACTCTTCCAGTAGGACAATGCAACGTATCACACAGCTCGCAGCACTCATACTTGGTTCTAAGAGTAAGCTAGTAGCCTGCCTACCCCACTCAGAGTAAGAACTGGTGGTAAAACGATGACTATTCACAACCGCCGATAACCACTTTGCTAACATTGGTAACTGCAGCTAAGTGACATAATAAAAGGTATCCGATAGGTCTGTCGTTCGTTTTCGTATCGTATCGGATTTGTACGAAACACTTCATGTAGATTTCCCTGTTCTATTTTCCATTTTTGCCAATGCCAGTGACATAGCAGCAGTAGTGTCAAATTTGCATGGTGAAGTTAAACCTTGCAGTTTCTGTTGGTAAACCTGAGCGCCAATTACGTCAGCGTTTTCCCCCCGTCCACCGCAAAAAACAACCTTCTCATTTAGATTTTTGTTCATTATTTTCAGTAACTGTTTTTGAGGATTGCCGATGTGAAGAAACAGCTCACTAGTTGCGTTAAAAATTGTTTCTTAACGCAACTGGTGTGCTATATCTTCATTTTTTAATTCCATTCACACCGCCACGACCCCCCGCCCCTTCCGCCCAATGCAATAAGGCTCCTTCTTTTGTGCTACTTATACGTTGACCGCACGATCAAAGAGGAAGTCTGGCAAATCATTTTATATAGGCTAGAGAGTGTGTCGGACATGATACGTAATCTGTGCATTAAAACAAAGGTGCTTTTTATTGCGAAAGTTTCCTCCCGTGAAATTTTAATCACCAACTATCTCCTCCGATTGCGAAAATATTCTTTTGGCAGCCATCTACGTATATGAGGAGACACTATCATCTTGTTAAAATCAAAGCTTGCACAGAAAGATTTAAGTGCTAGTTTCTCCCACTTGAAAGCTCAAAAATTAGTAAGACTTCTTCACAAAAAGAAAATAAAATTCTGTTCTACTAAAATTTCAAAAGAACTACTTCAAATATTTACCGATAATTGTGAAAATATATAATATAAAATTAAAATATCGGTACTCCGTATTGTCACTCTGATACAAATATATCGGGGGAAAATATCGCCGATGTTATCGATATCCTTTGGGAAATGTATTGATATATCTACATAACGACAATAACTGTAGTCGGTATTGGTTGACATCCATGTCGGTACCTTCCGAAAACTCACTGACTCTCTTCTTACAATCGTGATTACTCAGGCTTTTGAGAGGTGATCACATTAAGGGGCTCCGGAACGCCCTATACTTGCAATGTTAAAATAACGCTTATAAATTACATCTTTCCTCACAAAGTATTTGAGGCAGGAAGTTGAACTTCTTACAGATTATTTATTGGAATATGGGCTACAACTTAACACAGGGATTTTACAAAATTTTAGTTCAGTTATTAAAGATGATTTTTTTCAATTGTAATGAAAATTCACAACATTTTTTTGCAATTTTTTATTTATATATTCAAAAATATACAGTTTCTTGGAAAAAGGCTGTGTTAAATTATGCAGAAGGTACTGTGTAACATTTACTAAAAGTTTGAAACAAATACGTTTGGAAGATCTTTAGAAAACATGTAATTAGTATGAGAAAATAAAAGTTTTGGGAATCGAGCGATAAAGATTGGATTAACTTTTCAGTGCATTCCAGGTCCATAGGATGGATTATCTTCATCCTCTGCAAACTCCTCCTCCAGCTTCCTCTTGTTCCTCCTCCTGTTTACTCTTGCTTGTATTTCTAGGCTCTTTACAGCCCTGTCTGCAGCCCGAAGGCGTTCCTTGTCTAAAGCAAGCATCGCTCGTACCATGTTAGAATGTTATTATTTACAGTAATAACACATACCTTTGGCTTTCCAACATTTCTCCGTTTCTTAAAAGCCTTCAGAGGATTTCTAATAACTTTACTTTTACTCATTATTATACTTCAACAAAACAGAGACTCAAGAAACAGAATTAATTACGAATATTTTCGAGATAACTAAAGAGTAAATAAACATGAAACAATCGACAACCATACCAGCGATATATATTGAACCATCACAGGTTAGCCACAACACATACTTTATCTCACATCACTAAAATGTACCTGATGAACACGGACGTTAATAATAACACCATTTGACAGCAGTTTAACAGCGCCACAGTGGGTCACGCCCATGTAGAACACATTTCAAAAAAGAATTTAAACATAGTTGTAGTCTTCGGAATTGAATAAATTATATATCTATTAAAAGGTAATAGTCTGCAGATTGAGAAAACGCAAAAAAGTAAAAATTGAACTTATCATGATTTTGAGCCTATCCGGAGCCCCTTAATGAGACTGGACATTTTGTAAGTGCAACAGCAGTAAATTAAGGTAAATTCTTCCTGTCCATTACATGAAGAATGGAAAGAAAGAAAACTGGAACTGACTGGGAAGTATCCCATTTCGCGAACTTGTTCGTTTATTTGGCATTTCAGTCATGTTTCCTTTCTCATCTTTCGAGTTACTTGCCTCTGCTATGTTCTGAATATCAGTAGGTTACGGAAAACCCTTTTAAGAAAATATGTGACCACATATTAACGTATCATACACTGTAAGTATCTGAAGCAGTTTATCTTATACTGTGACGTGAAACTGAAATATCGTGGCATGATTCTCTTCCGTCACGTCCCGGTACTCTCGTCATCGTGGGTCCGGCACTCAAATCTTGCTATGAAACGCAAGAGGGGGCTGTTGGTAGAGGCAGCGCCGCCAAGAGACGTCCTGTGGAGATGCGATACAGCACTGCACAGAATCGATGGCCGGCGCCCGTGGCCGAGCGGTTCTAGGCGCTTCAAAAACAATGGCTCTGAGCACTATGGGACTTAACATCTATGGTCATCAGTCCCCTAGAACTTAGAACTACTTAAACATAACTAAACTAAGGACATCACACAACACCCAGTCATCACGAGGCAGAGAAAATCCTAGGCGCTTCAGACCGGAACCACGCGACTGCTACGGTCGCAGGTTCGAATCCTGTCTCGGGCATGGATGTGTGTGATGTCCTTAGGTTTATTAGGATTAAGAAGTTCTAAGTTCTAGGGAACTGATGACCTCCAATGTTATGTCCCATAGTGCTCATAGCCATTTGAGCAGAGTGGATGGTCTGCGGTGCCGAAAGGAAGCGGCGACATCGACTTGGGCCAGGGCCGGACGCCACAGTGGCCAAAAATAATGGTTCAAATGGCACTGAGCAATATGGGACTTAACATCTTAGGTCATCAGTCCGCTAGAACTTAGAACTACTTAAACCTAACTAACCTAAGGATATCACACACATCCATGCCCGAGGCAGGATTCGAACCTGCGACCGTAGCAATCCGGCGGTTCCGGACTGGCCGCAGTCGCCGGCGGCTGACAAGTTGCTTAACGGCGATTATCTTGTAGGGCACACGGCCACTGCTGTCGCGCCCGAGACAGTCAACAATAAAAGTGATAGTCACCGGTAATGAACGCGCCCGGCCGTATCGTATTGTGCCAGCACCTGAAGCCGCTGTCGGCAGAGGCCGACTGCTCACGGGCTCCTGTTGGCAAGCAGGACCGTCTTGTCCTTGGGTCGGCGTGGGCGACAAAGGCGCACACCACAGTCATTTGGTGAAAGTGCCGCCGTGGGTGAGCCCGCAGAAGGCCACCAAGAAAGACAAACCCTGAGGAAGAGAGCGCTCAGTAACAGCGAGGAGCAAGACAGCAGCAAAGGATTGCTGCAATGTGCAGCGCGGGCGGAGGAAGGCGTCAACTGTACGAGGTGCATTCAACTTCTAAGGCCGCCTCCGACTTTTTTTCTCCGGACTGGAAAGAGATAGAAACATGCGGATTGTTTTAAAATGAGGCCGCGTTCATTGTCAATACGTCCCAGAGATGGCAGCACAGTACGGCAGATGGAATTTTACCGCCAGCGGCGAGAATACGAACTGTTTTAAATACTTAAAATGGCGACATTTTTCTTACTTGAACAGCGTGCAATCATTCGATTTCTGAATTTGCGTGGTGTGAAACCAATTGAAATTCATCGACAGTTGAACGAGACATGTGACGATGGAGTTATGGATGTGTCGAAAGTGCGTTCGTGGGTGCGACAGTTAAATCAAGGCAGAAAATCGTGTGCCAACAAACCGAAACAACCTCGGGCTCGCACAAGCCGGTCAGACGACGTGATCAAGAAAGTGGAGAGAATTGTTTTGGGGGATCGCCGAATGACTGTTGAACAGATCGCCTCCAGAGTTGGCATTTCTGTGGGTTCTGTGCACACAATCCTGCATGACGACCTGAAAATGCGAAAAGTGTCATCCAGATGGGTGCCACGAATGCTGACGGACGACCACATGGCTGCCCGTGTGGCATGTTGCCAAGCAATGTTGACACGCAACGGCAGCATGAATGGGACTTTCTTTTCGTCGGTTGTGACAATGGATGAGACGTGGATGCCATTTTTCAATCCAGAAACAAAGCGCCAGTCAGCTCGATGGAAGCACACACATTCACCGCCACCAAAAAAATTACGGGTAACCGCCAGTGCTGAAAAAATGATGGTGTCCATGTTCTGGGACAGCGAGAGCGTAATCCTTACCCATTTCGTTCCAAAGGGCACTACGGTAACAGGTGCATCCTACGAAAATGTTTTGAAGAACAAATTCCTTCCTGCACTGCAACAAAAACGTCTGGGAAGGGCTGTGCGTGTGCTGTTTCACCAAGACAACTCACCCGCACATCGAGCTAACGTTACGCAACAGTTTCTTCGTGATAACAACCTTCAAGTGATTCCTAATGCTCCCTACTCACCTGACCTGGCTCCTAGTGACTTTTGGCTTTTTACAACAATGAAAGACACTCTCCGTGGCCGCACATTCACCAGCCGTGCTGCTACTGCCTCAGCGATTATCCAGTGGTCAAAACAGATTCCTAAAGAAACCTTCGCCGCTGCCATGGAATCATGGCGTCAGCGTTGTGAAAAATGTGTACGTCTGCAGGGCGATTACGTCGAGAAGTAACGCCAGTTTCATCGATTTCTGGTGAGTAGTTAATTAGAAAAAAATCGGAGGCCTTAGGACTTGAATGCACCTCGTAATATGGACTTTACTGATCGGAGGTTGTGGATGGTGTCTTCATGTTGGTGTCCAGGAGGAGACAGCATGTCACAGCCAGTGAAGAGAAACGCTGGAAAAGTTGGTTACATCTACATTATTAAGTGCCTGTTCATCGAACAACCGTGAAGCTGTTTCTCTGTAGCTTAACTCCCGAACAACGAGTGGGAAAAATGAGCACTGAAATCTTTCTGTGCAAGCTTTGATTTTAACAAGATGATTGTATCTCCTTACGTACGTAGATGGGTGCCAAAATAATATATGTTCGCAATCGGAGGAGATAGTTGGTGATCAAAATTTCATGGGCAGAAATTGCCGCAGCAAAAACACCTTTGTTTTAATGCATAGATCACGTATCACGTGCGACGCAGTTGAGCGGTGCGTGGCTCGTGTTTCCGCCATCACGTATTTTACACCCTGCTGTTATCGCAAATCCACCTCACTACGTTAATTTAAATTACTACTGTCACTGAGCTGCTGCGTTGCCTGAGCTTGAGCGGCGATAGCAGCGCGTGTCGATATATCCCCTCTCGTAGTATCTTTGCTCGACTGCTATTAGTTTCCGGTCGTTGTCTGTCGTAAGCTAGTTCGGGTCGCGAGTTCGGACTGGCAGTGAGTTGGAACGTGCCAGGAGGGCAGTTAGGACCTGTCAGTCATGGAGTTGGAATGTGGCCATAGTTCAGTCGCGTTGGGGCAACAGTGAGTCCTGAAGGTCCATGCCTTGTCCCACCGTTGCTGCCATGCATCACTTGAGCCGGGGACGGTCTTCGTGGATCTTCGGTCGGTTGCTCTACTGGACGCCGTGAATTAGCTCTCCGAATGTTTATGGACTGGCTGTGTGTGTATCGACTCCCGATTTGTCTTCGTGAGTGCACAGCCACTGCTGAGTGTCGTTCAAGTCTTCGTGCAAGTGTTTGTCAAACTGTGTGTGAAGTTGCTGTCACTTCCACTGACAACTTCTTTTAAATGTTGTCGGCGTACTGGCAGTCAGTCGGTCGGTTGGTGCGGACCAGGGAGAGTATCTCCATGCGCTGCAGTCGGGTGGATCCGCTGGCGGTCCCTGTGCAGGGTCGGAACGTGTGTGGAGCTGTCCGATCGCTACGAGCTTCGTGGCTCACTGACCAAGGACGTAAAAGTTGAGTGGTGTGTTCATTCACGTCGTCCAGTAGAGCAACCGACCGAAGATCCACGAAGACCGCCCCCGGCTCAAGTGGTGCATGGCAGCAACGGTCGGCCAAGCCATGATGGACCTTCAGGACTCACTGTTGCTCCAACGCGACTGAACTATGGCCACATTCCAACTCCATGACTGGCAGGTCCGAACTGCCCTCCTGGCACGTTCCAACTCACTGCCAATCCGAACTCGCGACCCGAACTAGCTTACGACAGACAACGACCGGGAACTAATTGCAGTCGAGCAACTCACGTCCGTTCACGTTGCGTCGTTCATTTCGGTGGTTCGCTGTTGGGGACCTTTTCCTGTGAGCAACACCGAGTGTTAGTAGTGGTGAAATCAAACCACCGTGCGGTCCAATTAACTATATTGGTTCACTACAACTCAAGTGCACCATCAGAATTTTCAGCCTTGTGGCCTTTAATGTTTCGGTTACCTGCCCTGGCCACTAACGTAATTTCAGGCAGCGTCCTTTCCTCACCTGTTGTCGCTGTCCAACACGGTGTGTAGTTTTGACAGCTTAATACATATTTCATTGTGGATAATCACGTCCATAACAGTTTGGTCTTTCAGTTTTTATGTACTAATTGGTGGCTAGCAAGTCG
Source organism: Schistocerca cancellata (assembly GCF_023864275.1). NCBI lineage: Eukaryota > Metazoa > Arthropoda > Insecta > Orthoptera > Acrididae > Schistocerca > Schistocerca cancellata. Next base: position 58,236,096 of record NC_064626.1, on the reverse strand, counting down.
TTTGGTCGGTCGGTCCGTGACTGCCTCTTTGTTGGGTTACCGACGGATTACGTGTAGTTGGGCCCACCATCTGTCTCACCTAAGTGAACGTTAATGTTTCGATGGCAGGCCCACCCGACCCTGGATGCGTGTGAGTGCCGTCATGGGTATTTAATGGTCTGTTGGTGATCTATTACAGGCAATGCTTTAAAAGAAAAACATTTTTGTTGTGTTTTATGTAAATCTATTTACGTAAATCATTTGTGAGCCTTCAGCCGCTTAAATTTAGTTATTGCCGTTGCGTTGCTTTTTCATTTAGTGTGCGTCCCGCCACTGAAAACTTAAAGGTTTTCTCAAAATTTTTCCTGAAGCGAAAACAATGAGGCCTTATGCCTTAAAAAGATTATGGTAATATATTTTAAATGATGTGAAATTTAATTGTGGCCTTCAGCCGTTTGTATTGCATTTTGTATATGTTTGTTCAGTCCACTTTTGCCTTGAGGATATATATATATATATATATATATATATATATATATATATATATATATATATATAATTTAGTTGTAATTTTAACGGCATGTCTTTAGTCACTTGAAATTTATCTTATTGATTATTAAGATTTCTTGTTTGGAGGCCTCCAGCCGTGAAAGAATTAAATTATCACAATTTCACAATTTTGAAGTGAAACTGGCCGACACCTTATTTGGCCCCTTTCCACAATCTTAATCACCTGTTCTGCCCAGCGGGTGTGTCAGCACTGTCTTTCCCATTTTGCGATGGTGCAAAACGATCTGCCCTTCTTTGAACTTATTCATGTCTCCGTCAGTCCCCTGTGATGCGAATTACACACCACATGGAAATTCTCCCGAGCAGGAAGGATTCTTTACCAGACCTGTTGCATTTTCCAGTGGTTTGTCATCAGTAGTGTATCTGTAAAATAATGGATTTCTTTTCCTATGTATGCGTAATATCTTATATTTATTTTCATTTATCGTCAACTGACAGACCTTGTACCATTCATCAGTTCTCTGGAGGACATTCAGCAAAATCATTACTATCTTCTGGAGTTGCTACTTTGTTATAGACAATGGCATCAACAGCTTGAAAGAGCATCCTACGCTTTGTAGCAGATTATTTATATATATTGCAAACAGTAATGGTTGTGTCACACTTCGTTGGGGTACTCCGGAAATGACCTTTACATCCGTCGACTTTTTTTCGAATTAAGTGCGACGTGTTGAGTTATATGTGCAAGAAAGTCTTGAATCCAGTCAAAAGTCTGTTCCGATGCTCGAGAGCCTCGTATTTTTTCTCTAAACGGCAGTACAGAACAGTGTCATATGCCTTCCTGAAGTCAAGAGACACGCATCAGCCTGAGCGCCGTTATCTACGGTGCTGTGGATCATATGGAGGAACAGAGCAAGCTGGTATCTACAGTAAAACGGCACTTTTTGCACCATGCAGATATCTTGTCCAGATCATTTTGCAGTTGGTTGTGATCTTCTGATGACTTTACAAGACAGTGACGGATGACTTTAGAAGACTGCAAACCATCTAAGAGGGTTGGTCGACTGATTTGGTGGAGGGGACCAAACAGTGAGGTCATCGGTCACATCGGATTAGGGAAGGAAAGAGAAGGAAGTAGGACGGGCCCTTGCAAAGGAACCATTCCGGCATTTACCCGAAGCGATTTAGGGAAATCATGGACTCGGGTTTGAACTGTCGCTCTCCCGAATGCGAGTCCGGTGTGCTAACCACTGCGCCACGTCGTCCGGTAATCTAAGAGGGCTGCTCAGATTTTCTCCTACACCGTTTATGTAGATGAGAAGCGGGGATATATACTGTGGTGTCACCGCCAGACACCACACTTGCTAGGTGGTAGCTTTAAATCGGCCGCGGTCCATTAGTACATGTCGGACCCGCGTGTCGCCACTGTCAGTAATTGCAGACCGAGCGCCACCACACGGCAGGTCTAGAGAGACGTACGAGCACTCGCCCCAGTTGTACGGACGACTTTGCTAGCGACTACACTGACGAAGCTTTTCTCTCATTTGCCGAGAGACAGTTAGAATAGCCTTCAGCTAAGTCCATGGCTACGACCTAGCAAGGCGCCATTAGCCTTACAGTGCTTGTATTTAAAGACTCTCAATTGTATCGTCAAGAGCGATGTACCACAATGATGGGATAAAGTTAAGTATTCGAGGAGCTACGTACTTTTCTTTATAGCATTCATTAAGTATCCTGTTTCAGACCTCACGCCAGCCGGCGTGTGTGTACGCGTGCCTTTCGGTTACCCGTCACTGTGGACTGGCTGTCTTGTCAGTCCATAACATATACTACCTCCGTTTTAGTCGATGACTTTCCGTCAGTTATAAAAACTTTACTGACAGGAATACCCGAGTCCAGTCGTCTAACTTAGGCGATACTCCGTAGGCACGCAATTTGATACGAAGATGCATGTGAAGAATGGTGTCAGAGACCTTCAGGAACTTCGAAAATGTGAAATCAGTTTCATATCCCTTGTCGATAGCACTCATTGCTTCGTGAAAATAAAGAGCAATTTGCGTTCCACAAGAAGATATTTTCTGAATACGTGTTGATTATTCATTAATAATTCGTTTTCGTCGAGGTAATTCATAACGTTCTAACATAGTACATGTTCCAAAATCCTACAGCAAATCGACGTTAGTGATATGGGTCTATAATTCAGCGGATTGTTCCTACTTCCTATCTTGAGTATTAGCGTGATTTGTGCAACTTTCCAGTCTTTAGGTACGGATCTTTGGACGATCGAGCGGTTGTATATAATGGCTAAGTATGAAGTTATTGTATCGGCATACTCTGAAAGGTATACAATGTTGACTGGAGATCTGGCCTTTACTAAGTGATTTAAGCTGCGTCGGTACACCGAGTATATCTTCTTTCATTCAGACAGTGCAGAGAAGAAAGCGATGTATGCCTTTGTGGGGCTCGTTTCTTAGTGGTAAACAGAGGTAGTTGCCAGAGTTTAATGAAGTGGATTATAGCGCGGAGGTGTTCGCTGGGGTAGGTGAAGCTGGCTTTATTCAGTTTGTTGTTCTATGAAAGCACGGTAAGGACGTGAGGAATTCGGTTGTGCGAAAACTATGGTGAACTGTTTTTCATCGCATGGCCGTGATGGCATACAGTGTTAACATTTTTAAATTACAGTTGTTCAATAGATCGCTGGCTATTGAGTTTTTTATTTATCTTATGCACTCAGACACGTTTTGCCTTAATTACTAGTCATCTGCAGCATACACGTTACCGTTTGCCCTTGTAAATTATAGATTTAGAACTTTTCAATGTGGTATCAATAATAAAGTTTTCTGTGTGTATGGTGTCATTCGTTTTTGTACGGGTTACCAGTTTTCCCAGGTTTTGCTTTCAATTGTTTTTCTGTATATTGCAGTGTCTTCGTTCTACAGAAGGGATCCCAAGGAACAATGCATCGTATTGCGGAACAACACAGGCATCGGAATATCGTATTTATCCACCATCACCGGTAAAGCGACTTCCAATTAAAATGTCTCCTCAATACAGGGATATACATGATGGATGTACGAGTACAGGTTGTGTACACGTGGTTGACGACATATGGCAGTTATTTCTGTCTGTGACAGGCGTTCAAATAGCCTAATGATATGGAGACTGCTCGCAATAAGCGAGAAAGCCGGGTTCGAGGTCCAGTCAAGCACAAATTATGACTGTTGTCATTCCATTATAGGGCTGATGGCTGTCTTCATTCGCAACTGTGAATACATTTCACGTAAAATCAAACATTTTAGTGTGACGGTATGACACAATTGATTTCACATTGTTTATTGTTGAGAAATAAATACGCAGACATCAATAATAAAGATGTAGAATGTTAATAGAATTCGTTTTATTTAAACAGCTTTAAGAGTTCGAACAGTCCAGGGGTGTATTGCCGGTCCATAGTGTCCAACGGGCATAATACTGTATGTTGGCGATCAGACATGTCGGCATCGTCAGGTGCGCTGACGAACTGTGCTAATGCTTGCTTTGTGTCATCTAGAAGCTGCAGCTTCGTTAGGTTGAAGGGTTAGCAGGTCTAGCTGCTTTTCCTTCTTCTTCTTTTGGTTGATTTTCAGTTCATCGCGTCTTGCTTCAATTCTTCTGGTTTGACACTCTTCCTTTACCTTCCTGTTGCTGCCTGAGCAGCGTTGCTGCTCTCGTAGCAAGTCCTGCCATCTCATTGTCTCTCGCCAGTGCATCTGGTTTCCCAGTTTCCTGATGATAGGGTTCGTAGATCTTATCGTGTTGCCACAGAAGTGTTCCGATGACTGCTTGAAGCGGTCCTTCAGCATCGGCACGCCCGTTAGCCGATGTAGTTCGGCCATGTTGAAGTCACGCGGAGGATGTAGTGCCAGTCTCAGGCACCTGTTCTGGATCTTCTGATATGTGTCTCGGCGGCATTCACCCACTCCACGGTGGCCTGATAAGCGCCAGTGTGGAGACAGTGTGGTGGTGGGACTGAAGAAGGGGTAGAGGAGGCGCATTCTGCCAAGCGTCTTACCCCGTATTTCGGTGACGTGCGTCTTCCACGTAAGGCGCCGATCCAGTGTGAGGCCCATGTGGCGGAGCCTCCCATGATGCGGATTGGTGGCTGAGCCTTAGGTATCCGTTTCCTCGTGAAGGTCAACGCCGCACTTGGCGACCGAATCTCCTAGCTCGTTGCAGGCTATTTGTAGTCTTCCTCAGATCGGATGTGGAATGATGCCCTTGGTGTACAGGGCTGTATCATCGGCATACAGACCTGTCTGCACCCGTTACGTTCGCGGCATGTCTGCCGTGAATAGGGTATACAAGAGGGGCTCCTATACTGAGCCCTGTGGAACTCCAGTGGCTATCTCACGTGCTGTTGAGGTCCCGTCTTCTATCTTCACGTGGAAGGTGCGTCCCTCCAGGTAGGAGTGGTTCAGGCGGGCGCGTGACACCGGAACTCCCTGTGCTAGTTACTTGTAGACTAGTCCGTCGTGCCACAAGCTGTCGAAGGCGCAGGCGACGTTTAGAAGTACCGCCCCAAGGCCGTCCCTCTTCTCCAGCGCCCCCATCGCCTGCTCCACTCAACAGTTGGTGTGTTGTCCCATGCCCCCTCCTGAAGCCGAACTGCTCGTCGGAAAGCAGGCGTTCTTCTCTGACGTGACGGCCCATTCTCCTGACATAGATTCGCTCAAATACATTTGAGACTGTAGGTAGCAGGCTGATGGGCCGGTAATTTTGCGCCAGCTTGTTGTCTTTGCCAGCCTTAGGGATCGCCACCACCACCGCATCTTTCCTGACGGAGGAGGTAGTGGCCGGTCCGAAGGATGGCGTTGAGTAGTTACACAGCCTCTGGGGCGACCTCCTTCAGGATAGCGCCACCGACGTTATCGCACCCAACTGCTTTGCGCTGGTCGTGATGCCGTAGCTGCCGTTGAACCTCTTCTTCCGTTGTGCCACGAATTTTATGGGAACATTAAATGTGAATGCATTTCTGCACACAGACTATAAATCGGAGCCAATTTTGTTCAGAGGTTACAGTAGTAGAAAAATTCATTTAATTATTATTTTTGTGGGGAAGTTACACTTGGCTCATTTTCATTTTTATTTTTTGTGTGGCACGAGGTATACACGGAGCATAACCTCCACCATTCCGATATGGCCGTTATTTTCTTCTTCAACTAGCGTGAAGTTGTCGCGAAGTTATGGACCAGTACCCCAGTCTCGGCGTCAGTCTTGGCCACTGCATGCTGTCCTAGGTATAGCGGCGGGACTCGTTGCCTCCTTCCTCCTTGGTTTCTTGCCAAGCAGTGCCACCTGCGGTGTTCAGGGTCGCTATTCTCCCAGCCCAGTTTCTGTTCCTGTGTTTCGCGACCGTGTACTGCATGGCGCGAAGCATTCGGTTGATCCGATTTCTCGTCGCCGCCTGGCGGAAGACGTACTACTCTCGGACCAGCTGGTTCTTCTCCCGAATCATTAGCAGGATGTCCCAGGGTAGCTGGCAGGAGAAATCCAGCGGCTTCTGACGTCTGTGCTGCGTTGCTGCATCTGCCGCGCTGATCGCGAGATGCGTGAATGCGTCCTTCAGGTGGTGCTGCCCCGTCCCTGCTCAGATCGAAGATCACTGGCAGGTGATCTGAGGACAGGGCCACTTGTGCCGTTGTGACTGCGTCGTGGGTCATCCCTCTGATGATCGCGATGTCCAGTACATCCGATAAAGGTCGCTTGACCCACTGAAGTGCTGACCGCGTCGCCTGTTGCCTTTAGTTGCGTCAGCTCTGGTAACTGGATCTAGTGGTGTCGCAGCGTTCTTCTTACGTAGACCGCAGTTCCGCAGCATGCTGTGGGTCTATCGTCACGATGGAAACTATAGTTAGGTGCTCTGGCTTGTATGCGAGGCTTTAGCCATGCCTCACACACGACGGCCTCGTCGCATGAAAACTGCCTAAATTTGCCCTGCTGCTGGCTTATGCTGTTTGCGTTCCATACGCAGACGGTGAGACCTGTAATGTGATTAGATATCATGGTTGTTGTTGGCATCTCTTGTGGTGTTGGCCTGGTTGGCCGCAATCAGCGCAGACACGTTCATCTGCGGTAGTCGGGGTAGCAGCTGTTTGAACTCGTAGTTCTGCGGCGTGGTTGCAGTGGTCGGAGGTGGCGGGGCGGGCGTAGCTGGCGTTACTGGTGCTCGGTGGGGGGGGGGGGGGGGCGGTCGGGGAACGCCTTCCACTGCGCAGCTAGGCCGCTCCGCCTGCCGCGCATGCTCGGCGTGTTGCCTTAACTGTCTTGCAGGCGTTAGCCAAGCGGCCATTGCCGTGGTCGCAGCTGATTCTGCAGTAGCGTAGTTTCTTCCCGGCTGAAGTCGCTGGTGCCTGCCACCCTTTTGCAGCTTTCTTGAAGGCTTTGCTGCCGCGGAGGCTGGCGACGTGTTCTTCATTGCAGTTGCAGCACCTGGGTGTCCTCTTGATCGGGAACGGGCATTCCCGGCTCAGGTTCTCCCAGCACACTTTACGAAGCGTGGGGACATTTTGCAGTATTTTGCCAGGTGGTGGATTTCCTGGCAGTTGAAGGATTGAAACGGGCCTCTCTGCCACCTCAGTTTTTCAACTGTGGCCCCGCTGATACTTCCCACTCTCGTTTCTATGTTCCGGGGTGTCATCCAGTATGAACTGGAAGACCGCTCTCTCTGCGTTGTCTTACGGTGATATCATCCGGGATACTGTCCTTATGGTGTATCCCTTGGCCTCAAGAAGCTCCTTGATGTACTGGGGTCCATACTGAAGGGCAGGCGGTGGAAGACTACTTTGAGAGTCGTTGTAGGTTCCGACGAGTACGTGACCCAGTTAGACCACGGCTCTCAATGAGGTCAGTAGCGCTTTTCTAGTCTTCCGCGGTTCACGTCACGATTCTTTACATATCGTGCCTTGCTGTCTTCGTAGTAAAGTTGTTCTTGACTACCGCGAGGATCGCCTGTTCTACTTCTTTAAAGGAGCCCGACCACTTCACCATGATGGGTGGTGGCGGGGGCCTCTTGCTTCTCTGCTGCTGCTCTGCTGTGTCCTTCTTCCCTTCGAGCTCAGCAAACCGGTTTTAGATAACCATGCCTGCAGCAGTGGCATCTGTACTGCTCTACCGATCTTCTGTCTTTTCGGTGTTTCTAACCCATCCGCGTCAGTGGTCGTCTTAGGGCTTTGCACCCTTTCGACAACGCCTTTCCTCGTGTTTGCAATTCCGGTGCGGCTGTGGGAGCGGCAGGCAGTCGCACGTTTCCGGTAGCTTTGCGGACTCGTTTCCGCCGGGCGCTAGTGTGACTTTCCTCCACCTCCATATCCTCGGCGTCTTGAGCTTCCTCTCCCTTTTTCCCCAGGATGAACTGGGCCATCCGTTGAACGATGTACGGGAAGACGTCTTTTATCTGCTTTCGTGACCCGACTTCAGGCCAGGAGACTGGGTCTTCAGTGGGAGATATTACACTTTCGGGTGTCTTGATTTTGGCGGTGGCGTTGTTTGGTCCGCCCATGTCGGGTGTGCGCGTTACTGCGTAGGACGGCATGCCTCCTGCGATAGTAATGGTGCGCTTCTGATTCTTCTTGTTCCGTTTCTGGGATCGAGTTGCTGTAGGTTGCGGTCAGAGTGTGGCCGCCGGTTATGTACTGCTCCCGGCCGGTGACTCCCCATTCATCTAGCATCCTCGACAGAGGTGGAAGTCGCATAACAGCTACCCGATCCATCAGCGTTGTCTCGCGTGGTGCTTTTAGAAGTTTCGGTACTTCCTGTTCTGACATAAACCAGGAATTTATACAGAACACAGCACTCTTGAGTTGCTATTGATGGCAAATTTAACAAATAACAGATTCACTAGATGGATATTACTCCTTCGAAAGTTTGTCTTCTCGGTTACTTACATGCTAGGCAGAACGAATGTAACAGTAGATGTGCTTTCGCGCTCACTGACGAGATTAGAAGAAGAAATATCTCAAGCTATCGAAAATAACCACTTCAGCTTATAACACTTCACTCAGAATGATCGAGAAGGAACTGAACAGGGATACCGCACTCAGGTGGTTGAAAGACAAGTAGAGAGAGAGTGTCAAGCAACAATTAGGAAGTTTTACTTACTGAGAAGAGAAATCCTATTTCATTGTAGAAGTGTTGCTGACTCACAGCAGGTCCTCTGTGTATAAGAGGAATTAATAAACAAGGTTATTTAGTACACTCACTTGCCCTACGCTTGTTTTTAACCAAAGAGGTATTTCCTAAAACTAGGAAATTTATATCACTACAACAAAGTGGAATGTGGGACGAGAAAGGTTCTTTCTGTCCATAAGCCACGCCAAAAGACGAAATCATCAAACAGGCGATACATGCTCCTGTCGACCCAACTGTGGCCAAGAAACTGTGATACCTTACAGCAGCTGATGTAATGGATCCTCTCCCGTTAATGTGCCACGGTTTTCATTGTGTGTTCCGTTGTATTCTCTTTTGCCGCTTTTATGACGTCTCGTTCTCTATACAGAGCTGTACCGTAGGAAGCAAGGAGAGAATGTTGGTTGGTGGCGCATATCCTCATTCTATAACACAAACTGCACACAATTAATATCTGTGTACTTTATTCATAAAGAAAGAGCTACTTTAGTTTGCATGTACTGTGGTACAAGCTCTCTTCTGCATAGTTCACGTTGCCTCAATGCTGTTGATGTATAAGCCCGCTAGGTTCACTATAAGGCTGCTTTGTGCTGCCTGTCTCTGTGATAGACGCTAAGTCTGCGGCTCTGTCTCGGTGACACACTGGAACTCCACGGCATACAGACTCGAACTGGCGCCAGCGTACGGCAGCACATGTTATTAGTAGCAGAGCTCACATTAAGGTCTGTAACTCTGGCACCACTGCACAATGGTACAGCCCTGATGGTATCTAACGCCCTGTGGGAAGATTTCCTGTCGCAAGTAGGTTACACGGATAAGATCATTACCGATACTGGGTCACAATTCCTATTGGAACGTTGATGGTGTTAACTGTGGAGACACAGGAAACAGTCTATACTTGTCAGCATACTGCCCAACCCTGAATTCCATGGCGCGCATCATGAAAGATCTGTGCAGTTTGTGCAGAATAGACTCCCATAAATAGCATGTCATGCAGGATATATTTTTCAGGGAATTCCAATATGTGATAAACAAGATGCCACACAAATCCACACTACTGCTACCTTTAACTGTCCTGAAGAATCGAATGCCACCACAGCAATGGAGGGAAGTGGTCGACTCCAGAGTCGAGAGTCCAGAAGCATGAATAGCTCAACAGGAACCTGCACAGAATATGTGAGGCAAGGAGAAGAAGAAGAAAAGTCCGATAAGAAGGCCAGGGTGACATAGTACCAAGTGTGGTATAAAGTTCTTGTCTTGTGCTTCCAACTTTCAAGTAAGCTGCAATAACTGTGCCACAAATTGTTTTCGGTGTACAACAGGCTACTACGAATTAGAATGCAAACACATTTCATTTAGAGACCATCATGCTAGAGAGATCACCTGTTGTTGTCCCTATCATTCACATCAAACTTTTCTCATAATAAACGAAAACAAAAGCTATGTATGGAAGGTACGGAAGTGAAAAAGCAAATGCAAAAAAAAAAAAAGAATCTGGAAGTCTATTGTTCTACTCTATATAAAATTGAGCAGAAATGAGAACAAAGTCAATAAAAGAAGTACTTATATAATAGGAGCATGTATGGCAAAGCGGGGTTTCGGAGCAAATGAAAAGAAAACACAGCAGCAAATATGTTTTTCATGCTTCAGAGTGTTAATGTTCTTAGAAGAGGAGAGTTACGTGCCACTCAAAGAAATGTACGCATGTTTGGTCAGAAAGACATGCATTTGCATGACTTATGAGTATCAGTGGGCGTGATTCCATGGGCACAGCAATGTTGAGATGGATTAGGAACTAGATTTTTACCTGTTGTCAGATGACTGTTGGGTGGAAACTGGGTACTGATCCTAAATAAACGCATTGTATTTCCAAAATCTAGAAGAAAGTATAAGATTTGGTGTTCACGTATTGGCGTTCACGTATTCTGCCCATGCCGACAGAACACTGGAGACAATCAATTGATGTATATGAATTTAGGTTCTTAGCAGAGAGGCGAGTGGACGTTAATTTCAGTACGTGTTTGTGATAGTGTTCCGAAGATCATTATTGTTATCCTTTGATTAGTAGAAAGTATAAGATTTGGTGTTCACGTATTTCGTCCATGCCGACAGAACATTGGAGACGACCAATTGATGTATGTGTATTTAGGTCCTTACCAGAGATGCGAATGGACGTTAATTTCAGTACGTGTTTGTGATAGCTATTCAACGTCAGACAACACTTGAATGAAATGACTATTCAGCGTGAAAAATTTGTTTCACTGGGAGCATGATTGGCATGAGTTCGAAATGGTAAGCATGGTTGCTTGGCTTACGACGGATTGGAAGTACAGTGCAGGGTTACAGGGACATGTTTTGCGCTGTAGTACATCCTGACGTACATCAGTATGCTACAATCCAACCTTTAGCAATGATATGTAATTGGACATGGAGCGCACTGGTTACTAACGTCTTTTGTTTGTTGATTAATAGCATACAGGAAAGTTTCACCACAAAAGTGGTTCAAAGGGTTCTGCGCTCTATGGGACTTAACATCTGAGGTCATCAGGCCCCTAGAACTTAGAACCACTTAAAGCTAACTAACCTAACACACACATCCATGCCCGAGGCAGGATTCGAACCTGCGACCGTAGCGGTCGCACGGTTCCAGATTGAAGCGCCTAGAACCGCTCGGCCACACCGGCCGGCGTGGCACCACAGATGGTAAATAATACTAACCAGACGGATGACAGACTCACTCGATTAGCTGAGGAGAATACAAATTTACGTACCTCATGTGGTTTCCAGAGTAACAAAGTTAACATTGCAGCTTATCTTCACATGCAATTTTGAAAGCTGTAATGGCTTGGTGCGCATAATACGAGGAGTGTTCAATAAATAATGCAACACATGTTTTTCCTCGACCAATTTCTGTTGAAAAAATGTGAAATTTTCTGTGAGGCACCATGTACTATTCTTCAGCCACAACAGTTCAATGAAATCCCGATATGTGGTGGCGTTATACATAGTCTTGAAAATGACGTCTGTAACGGTGTTGCGTTCAGAGCAGTGATATGTCATGTAGTTCGTGTTGGCTGAGAAACAGAGCATCACAGACATTCATAGGCGCTTTCAGAATACCTACGGAGACTTGAAAGTGAACAAAAGCATGGCGATCCGTTGGGCGAAGGGAATGTCGTCATCGCAACAAGGTTACGCAAACCAGTCCGATCCCCCGCGTGCGGGCTAGCCGCACACAACTATGATTCCTGCAGTGTTGGAACGTGCGGACACTCTTATTCGAGGTTACAGATGGATCACAATCAGACTCCTAACTGCACAACAGGACGTGCGACTGGTGTGTGTGTGGAATCCTTGCTGCCAAACTGAAGACCGTAAAGAGCAACGACAGGTCATCTGTGCGGAATTGCTTGCGCGCTACGAAGCTGATAGCGCAATATTTCGTCGAACGTCTTCACAGGAGATGAAACGTGGGTTCATGACTTCGAATCGGAAATAAAACGGCTTATCATTGAGTGGTGTCACACAGTGCCTCCTCCGAGGGAAATGATCGAAGCCGGTAAAGTCAAGGCGACGTTATAGTGGCACTCCGAATGAGTTACTCGATGTCCTTCCTCACGCTGATCAAGTGTGCTGCGCTACAAGGCCGCCGCTTTGAATGGAGATTATGTTGAAAAATAGTGTTTTGTTGCGAAAAGAGTGGGAAATAATACAGTATATTCGAATTCCGAATAAAAGGAATCTTGCTTATTTAACGAACCTCGTATGTTGTAAAATGTTCTTTCCCGTGTTGCGAGATTTTTGTAGACAGGTAAAAGTGTCAGGGTATAAGGCCCCAATACATCGGACAAATGAACAATGATACAGGCTGGATGTAAAAGGTTGGTACCGTCAAGGGCAAAAGAAATCAGATTGTACCAAGATCTTAAATGTTATACTTATTAATAATTCGATCTTGTAATTTACTTGCACCGTCTACGTAACTAAATGGGTTCAGTGATTTTACAGATAATTAAGATTGTTGCATTTAAGCCAGGGCACGAGCGACAGATACGAAGTAAAGTTAATGAGCTTATGTAACCGACTAACCTTGTAGCAAAGTCAACATCTGTAATGATAAATATTCATGCGGTGCAAGAGATGGAGTAACTGTGTAACCATAAGCGGGAATGATTGTCAGCTGATTGTTAATGCAACATAAACAGTACAAATGACACTGTAAGTAATAAGCAGTGAACAGTGAGTTGTTGTGAAGATCACGTAATTATTTAGGTCATGAAAAGAACATGTCTCGTGATTGTTCGATTTACATTATACTTGGGAATCAACTTCCGGACTTTTCCAATTTATTTTATAAAATTAGAATCACTTCAGAATCACACGTAAGTTACGAATTTGTTACATTTGCAAAAAAAGGTCAGACGTTTGTGGAAGCTCTTCTCCTGACGGTGGGACAGTGGTCGGTGGCACAATTTTTTCATACTATTTGAGCACGTCCCGTCCATCTTGTGTGGTTGAATTCCTCTTAGAATCTTTTTTGAAATTCCACGGGGAAAAGTACACACATCACAAGAACTTTTGCATCACCCCGGTTTCCAGACCTCCTCAAGATAGACTTTGACTGTGCATGTTCTATCGCAGACACAGTCCCTTTGACTGTTCAGAATGTCACTATACCCGGCCAAAGTTATATACAACCATGGATGAGCAGCGCCTATTAGACGGAGGAGGATCGATAGCCGAGCAGTACCAGTCATTATACCAGCAAGGAGGTACACGGCTAGTGTTGTCTGTAGTTCAACCATGCCTAGAAGATCAATACCGCGGTTCGATGGCGAGCGCATTGTTCCTTTGTGCCAGGAAAGGTTCTCAACAAGGGAAGTCTACAGGCGTCTCGAAGTTAACCAAAGCGATGTTCTTCCTACGTATAGAAGATACAGAGAGACAGGAACAGTCAATGACATGCCTCGCTCAGACCGCCCGAGGGATATTACTGCAGTGGATGACAGCTACCTGACAGCAACGCCACCATGTTAAATAATGCTTTTCATGCAGCCACAGGACGTAGTGTTACGTGCGCAACTTCACTCCCAATGACCATGGCAAGGTCCATCTTTACAACCATGACACCACGGGAGCGCGGTACAGATGGGCCCAAAAGTTTACCGAATGGGCCGCTCAGCATTGGCATCACGTTCTCTTCACCGATGAGTGTCGCATATGCCTTGAACCAAACAATCGTCGGAAATGTGTTTGGAGGCAACCCGGTCAGGCTGAACTCCTTAGACACAATGTCCAACGAGTGCAGCAAGGTGGAGTTTCCCTGCTGTTTTGGGGTGGCATTATGTGTGGCCGACGTACGGTGCTGGTGGTCATGGAAGGCGCCGTAACGGCTGTACGATACGTGAATACCATCCTCCGACCGATGGTGCAACCACATCGGCAGCGTATTGGGGAGGAATTCTTCTCCATGGACGATAATTAGCGCCCCCATCCTGCACATCTCGTGAATGACTTCCTTCAGGATAACGACATCGCTCGACTAGCGTGGCGAGCATGTTCTACAGAGATGAACCCTATCGAACATGCCTGGGATGGATTGAAAACCGCTATTTATGGACGGCGTGACCCACCAACCACTATGAGCGATCTTCGCCGAATCGCCGTTAAGGAGCGGGACAATTTGGACCTACAGTTCCTTGATGAACTAGTGGGTAGTATGCCACGACGAATACAGGCATGTAATAATGCAAGAGGGTGTGCTACTGGGCCTTGGTGATACCTATGTGTACAGCAATCTGGACCACCACCTCTGAAGGCCTCGGTGTATGGTGGTATAACATGTGTGGTTTCCATGAGCAGTAAAAAGGACGGAAATGATATTCATGTTGATCTCTATTCCAATATTCTGTGCAGGTTCCGGAACTCTCAGAACCGAGGTGCTGCAAAACTTTTTGAATGTGTGTATATACTTCGTTAGATATTGAACCATGTTAGGTGTTTCGCGATTTCCGCTGGGAGTGATTGACTGGTTTGTCTTCATAGAATGTCTTTGATGGTATGGATGAGGCGTGCGAGGCCAGTGAAAGAGAAAACGCTCGCGGTCAAAGACGGGAAGTGGCTCTGCGCACGCAGGAAGTGTTTGCGAGCCCAACGGCTAGTGAGTGTTTTGGTGACGCTGCTGGGAGCAGACGAGCGCGAGTGTCTGGAGGAAGGCACATGCCATGACTTTCGCTAGTTCGTAGCAAGAAGACGGCACGCCTTGGTAGCTGTCTTATCTTGAAAGACGGTATGTCGCGTTTATAACTTTTGGACACTGAAAATGAGGGAACTCGTTTCGGTTTATCCGATGAAGTGATATTATTTTAAACCTCGTACTACTGTGTTGTGCAACTGAACTTCTAAGAAAGGGAGAAATATGGACAGTGCTGGTAACGAATAAGTTGATTTGGTTTGGTGGAAATAAGGCACGAAATGTAGCCCGCTGATTGATCGAGAGGGATCTGTGGTTCTGGTAGTCAGGCCTGAAAAGTGTGGTAACGATGTTAAGAAGTTTTAAGTAAGGTTAGTTTGTACATGGTTCTTTGATTAGAGATTGTCTTTTCTGTAACTGTAACATCTCACTGAGTACGATTATATAGTACACTGGATTCTTTCATGTTTGAGGACTTCTTGTATTGGCACCGTCTAGTAATGACCGGAAATGGTGAACTATCATTTTAATATGGTAGTAACTGTTCTTGGTAAAATGAGTTTTATAAATAGCATTCCGTTTGGTTAACTGACTCTAAATGATCGCGTGAGAGCTCAAGATGACCATTTTCTGCGCGAGCCTTCGTTAAATTGTTACCAAGCGCCCTCGTAAATGCTTTTGGTAGACTGATTTAAATTGAAGAAATTTAATGACAAGTGCCCTATGTTATCGTTAATTTATAGATTATTGCCAAACAAGTGTCTTCATTTAAGGAGCCGACGTGCTACAACTCTGGGGAACAACTGATTGTTTTGCGACATGATTAACAGTCAAAAGTGATGAAGTGTGCTTTGCACACTGACTTATTTGCATCTAGTATTGAGTTTCTTTAATTTCAACTTAAGAGACTAAAACGCTACATTGTTCAGTGGAAGTTGTTTTAGAAAACTGTTTTTTAATTTGTTTGGGTTAATGTCTTTGCATATGCTCTTATATGTGAATGTTAGAATACAAAAGAACCGGATTGCCGTGTATTATGAAAGTGATTAGCTAATGATTGTTGGATCTTAAATAAAGGAAGAGACTAATACTTGCCTTTAACAAAATGAAATTGTCTGGCACGGTGTTGAGTCAATATACAAAAAAAGTGTGTAGGGCTACTAAAAATTAGTAAACCTTTGTTATAAGGAATGTTCGACTTTTAGTGTATGGGTCCATTCCACTGCCCACTGAAGCCGTGGGTCTGCCTTTCATTGGTAGCAGATTGAATATTCGCTGCTGTGCACTCACACGAGAAAGAATCTTAGTGGCTGAGGGTTGGGGGGGGGGGGGGTTTGCAGAACACCTCGAACTCTTCACAGCACTGTAACCAAATTTCCAGCCAATCTGCCATCCGAATAGCAGTCGGGATATTTGTTAGTTGATCTCGATACCTCTTAATACCTCTAATTTCCAGGGTTCCTTTCGTATGAATTTCCTTTTCAAATCCCGACTGGCCAGAGTTGAAAACATATTTATTACTGAACGGTGAAGTAAATTTATCTCAACTACAAATTTTCGGGCCGATTCCGCAGTTTGCTGTGCTTCGTCAAGTTGACGCTTTGTTTGAAATTTCGTTATCTTGTGGCTTCAAATGTTGCAGCACTGTCTGAAATTACGCAACCACTCGAAATTAACTGTAATCTAAACCGCGAGCAGTTTGATGAGCATAACGTAGTAGGTCAGTACCACGCACATCCTGTAAATTATGTCGACCATCCTTGAAACTCACTAACACCAGTTTTTATATCTAGTGCGCCTTGTCCTCTCTTCAATATGCGTTATTAATCTTATGCAGTCGTATTGCAGGGGACTTGAAATCTGTTCATAACTGTTTTCTTACTATGCTGCTAATGATCTTCCATGCACATAATTATATTTCTCACCTGTTCCTTAGACTACGACTGTGCTTTACTACGTTTTACGGGAGACAAGATTTGTGGCTCCCCTTCCGACATGTTGACTCGACACATCTTTCAATATAACTTTCACTAGTTTAAGCACGTATCGACATATACACTGTCCACACATTCGAGCATATAAGACACCACACAGTCTATTGACTCATCATACAGAAACACAATACATAAGACACTACACAGTCTATTGACTCATCTTACAGAAACACTAATATTTCATCTGTGATTTCATTCTCACTCTGCGAAATTCCTTGGGTTCCTTTCTGACGAAAGGTAAATTTCGGTAACATATATTGCAATAGAACCACTGTTGTTAGTTACTCGTCGACTAAGCAGTTTATCTACACTCCGTAGCATCATGCTGTGCACAGCATTGATTAAGTTCAGTCCCGTCCCCTGTTGCTATTAGCAGCCAATATTGTGGTTGCATGATAGGTAATATGTGGGCCGTCGAATGCCGTAAACATCATTGGCCTATTGCGACCTCGCACTTAATGGGTTCCTCATTAGGTGCTTCGATTTGTACAGATACAAATTTATGTCGGATTCATGGCTGAGAAACTAAACAAGATCACGGCCGTTGCCTTCTGAAACTGATTTTAGGTCTGGCGTGGGAATTAACTTTTGTTTACTACTTTTCGTCAGACAGAGATGGAGGTGTTAGAACGTACTGTTCAAGTTCACGTTAATGTGCAGCTTTTCCATGAGATAATAGTCTGGTCTCCCAGCGACCTCATACAACACTACATCGTTTTTCTAGTCTCATAACAAGAGACATAAAGATAATAGTGCGCATTATTCGACACAATCAGAACTATCTACGGTGAAAGATTTATAAGTATCACGTGCAACGTCATTTTGAGGCACTTGCGGGAAGCCGCTACTTCTAGCAACTTCGGGATGACCAGCGACTCGTACTGGCTGTGGCGTTAAACTCAGTAACTATGACAGCAAAACAGCAGATGCTCCACGAAATTTACTCAAACTCACCATCTGCGCTCTAATAAAATTCCAGCGTCGAATAGTAATAACGATTTCGTGTCGACTATCAATGGTGTGAATTAACGGTTTTTCGAATTTTTGTACCGAATAGGTCGCGCTGCTCCCTACGCGTTTCGTTGAAATCAGGAAATGAAGTGTGCGTCTGACAACCGCAGAAGCACTGTCCTGGAATAATAATGATCTGCCAATATTTCATACGTATACCACTAAATACGTGTCTGTGGAAATCATACTGATGAGGCGTGATAACTGCGCGTAGTCTTCTGATTATGAAACGTGTCACGTAATCTTCATTCAGGGCGTACGTTTTATACACAGATGCTCTTCCGAACGTCCCATATTTTCTATCAAAACGAATTTTTACAAGCCGAACTTACTGACTATTTGGAATACACGTCCTCTGAGGTATAAGGACTCCAGGATATTCATTATATACCATAATACACCTCTTCCGTTGTTTCAATTATTTTAAAAGCCGTGAACTAAACCATTACGTACCATGTAACAAATCTTATAATTTTTGAAGCTTAATTTTCCATAAAAAGAAGTCAGTGGCATATTGACAATTCTGTTTCACTGCTTTGTGGCAGTATTTTGTTTTCGGTTTGTGTATCAGCATTGTTTGTTGTTGGTGTTTGTGTAGTATACTGTAAGATATTGACAACTTGTGTATCGTTTCCTCTACAGCAGATATTTTTAAACTATACCTTGCGCTGCATCACATGTCAGTTTGTTTATTCCTATGTTGGTCCGCCGGCCGTCCTGAAGAATGTCGGAAAACTTTTTATATCAAATGCAAACTTTATTGTAATGCAGAGATCCCCAAGCGTACCATGATGGCTAACTCTACAGCTGAGGTACATGTATTGCTTCAGTCGTCCGCTGTTCATAGGTCATGGTAAAAACACCTGCTAATACTAAACAATTTATTGCAAGGCCTATTTTTCTTTTTCTCTCAGCCCGTGCGATAATATTTCGTGTTATTTAAGTGATTCATTATAAATTCTCACATGTATTACTAGATTCAAGTGGAAACGAGTGGAGGTACGTCTTGGCCTTTTGTGAACGTGATTTTAGTTTTAGTGTTGCGTGCGTCTTATCTTAGTGCTCTGTGATGTATGGAAACTCTATAATTAACATTGTACAATGTCATTAAACTAACAAAGCCAGCTGTACTGTGGAGAAGGCTTCAGTATAATGAGACGTTGTGGGGCTGAGCTACTGCCAGAGCTGGCCAGGTTCTATAAGACCACGGCTTGAACAGACAGTGAATGTCAGAGCTAGAAATGCTTTTTGGCGGACATGTATGAGCCGTACTGCGGCCGCGTTGTCGCTGTTTGTAGGTTTCCGACCTCTGTTGGAGGCTAGACGGTATCGTTTAGTTGGCATGGTTGGGGTTATTTGCCTTCTTCTCGTGTTGACTAGCGCCACTCGGTTTCGCAAGCGTTGCATATCCGCTAGTGGCAGCAGCGGCGGCTATCGATATGTAGTAACTGTTGCCCTATCTTTGGGGTGACGTCGTTGTTTCTTCCGGGTCGTGTGAGTGGGTCAGTTCGGTTGGGGACGCAGGAGGAGCCAGGTCCGCACAGTGCCAGAACACGCCGCAACCGCTGGAAGCTGTGGTCACCGGATACAGCAAGCTTTAAGATGAGTGTATTTCGATAGAAGTAGAGAAACCTCCACCATTGTGATATCCCGCGATTCTACAATAACTTGGGTTCATGTTGCTGCTAGTAGTGTCGCTGAGGCCAAGAGCAGCGAGTGGAGTGCTTTTGGAAGGCAAATCTAATTAGCTTTCATTGCATTTTTGTTACTATTTACTGCGTTCAACTTGTTACAATTTGTTAAGTTCAACCAACGGTAATTTTTCTTTCCTGGTGGCCGCTAACGCCCCAGTTCCCTGCCCTGGGGGTTTGTGTATGTAACGGCAATTCAAATGGTTCAAATGGCTCTGAGCACTATGGGACTTAACATCTGTGGTCATCAGTCCCCTAGAACTTAGAACTACTTAAACCTAACTAACCTAAGGACATCACACACATCCACGCCCAAGGCAGGACTCGAACCTGCGACCGTAGTAGTCGCGCGGTTCCGGACTGAGCGTGTAACGGCAGTGTACGTTTCCTCGCCTTGCCACTGCTGCCCGGTAAGGCGTGTAATTTTGATAGTTTTCTTGATTATAGGCCAGTTGATGATTCTTCTACTCTGGTGGTAGTGATTCCTTTCTCGTTCCGGGCGCTCTAAACACAGTATTCCGGGGACGTAGTGCAGACCGCCGGTTCCGGCTTTGGCGTATTGTTCCATCGTTGCATGTGGTTTATCGGAAGTCAGGTAGCTTCAGCAAGATTATCATTAGTTATTCGTTAGACTGCCACTAGTCTGAGTTACCTTATTCTGAAGTGAATGCAACTCTTGGCTGCCTATCTCATCGCTCGCGAAAGTGTTTGCTCCTGGAGCACCGTCTGTGACCCCTTGGTTCTTGTAAGACATGTGTGTTCTAAAAGGAGGTCTGATCGCCAGTAGTTCAGTGTAACGCTCCTTCATCCCACGCCTTCTGCGGGTATAATCTGCCTCAGTACCATTTAAGAAACTTATGTACTGGTCCTTGTGTTTTATTGTTGTCTTATATATTACAATACCTTGTAATGCCTACATTAAAGGTTATATATGTCTGTTAACAGTTTTGGTCGCCTTCTGGAATAAATCAAGCAGTGTAGTGTTCAGTGGATGTTATGCGCTGTGTTACAAAGTTTACCATCATGTTATTTAACACGTTTGGTGGTCAGTTGCTTGTTTTTTAATTAACTTTCGCTTTGTATTAGCCGTTTCACAACAGGTTTCTTAGTTTTTCAGCCGTGGTTGTGGTCATTAGCCATAAAATTCTAATTTGGTGTTTGTATTTTAGCAGTAAGCCTTTAAACCTTTTTTACTGCCATTCCTATCGTCTGACGCCAACTACTGTGTTTGTGGCGACTTGCCTTTAATATTTCAATACCTGTGACTTGTAAGATGCAGCGAATTTTAAACAGTTCTTAATTTATTGTGATTCCTGGCATTTAAGGCCTTCTGCCCAGATCACACTGGCTTGCTTTTAACACATTATCTCCTGTATCTGTATTTAATGGTGATTTGCTAAATTGTAACTCACTGAAAACACTGTTATTTACACAGTTGTTTATTCCTTCATTAATACGGTGTGGCACATTTATTTATTGTTGAGTCTGGAATTACAGGTTTAAAATAAACAGTGTGTATCTGTAAAAGGCAATCAATAGTAACTGATTACTGCCCCCGTCCACAATCGTAACCGAATCCTGCCTTCCCTTGCCTACCAGTTTTCAATGTAATGTTGTCGCTGTTTACTCTCGCAGTTTGTTTAGTCAGTTATTTGCGACTTTCTTGAACGACGTGGATAAAACCTGAACAGGTTATTCTTCCAAAGGAAAGTATGTGTCGTATAGATTTATTTCCTATGAAACCATAGGATAGCTGCATCTGCTTAAGCGTAAAGGGTTTCTTCCTCGATGCACAAAGGTTTCCTTGACATGTGCCAGTATCTTATGAGGATGTGCTGATTGAAAATGACTGTAACTGATGTACAGGGAGTCGATAATTAAAGTTCCACTTTGAAAACGCCGTAGGAGAACCACGGCTCAGAATGACGTCAGTTTTGAACAGCATATTATTGACACAGAGGAAACGTCGTGGAACAAAAAAGTTTAACGAAAATCATACCAATAGATGATAATGTAATTGGGGTCGGTTACAAATGACAGATGAATCGCAATACATCTACAGTCAGAGTTGCACGTTACACCACCCGTACTATTCAGAATGCGTGACCCAACAAGTTCGGAAAACAACAGGTGCGGAACCTTCAGTCAAGGACGTCCATCCGCCACAGCCAGGTCGTACCACATCGGATGCAAAAAACCAGTTTTTAACTGTCCTGAGGCCTATCCGCATAGAAACAAAATGAAGTCAGTTTTTATCTGACCTGGGGTCAAAAATCGCACAAAAAGCAAAATGATATCGATACCTAACTGTCGTGGAGCAAGGCGTATGCTGCCACAAGTTGAAGTTTGAAGTTTCTCGATTTCAACTTGTGGCAGCATACGCCTTGCTCCACGTCAGTGTTCCACAACAGATCGGTGTGTCTCGACAGTCAAGTCCATAACGCTTTGTACAACGAATGTCTTCAGTTCAAACACGTTCGTAAGTGGAGCACTGAACACAATACCTCCAGATAATTCTGCAGTCGGAAGTCAGCTCATCTGGACGGCGAGGCTGTAGGGAAATGACTGCTGTTAATTCTTGCATTTCCGAAATGCCTCTGCGGCAGCCGCTTCCTTGGCTGTACAATGTGCGGAGGTTCGCCATCTCGCTTAAAAATGATTCTACCCACACATCCACGCAGTTGAAGCGTTTGGATGACGTTGGTGCGCAAAAGACTCTCGTAGCGTTTATCCGTGACAGTACGGACAATTGTATCCGCAGGACTCATCTCCTGGAATAAAGACGGCACTACCGTACACGATGCCATCAACCCGCACCACACAGTCACATCAACTGGCTTCAGTTGATATTCGGGCAGATTTCCCATAGCCCATATTCCGAGTTTCTGTGTACTGACATGTCCTTGGAGATGGAAATGGGCTTCATCTGTCCACAGAATGTTCCACGGTGATTCACTGTCCACTCCCTTGCTAGCAAGAATTTAGAGAGCAAACGTCTGTCTTGTAGACATGTCAACAGGAAGCAACTCCTCAACATGATTGATTTTGTACGGGTAGCAGTGCACAATGTTTCGTAGCATTTTATACAACGTGCTTCCAAGTATGACCAGCTTTCAGGCAGTTCGCTATCCACTGCATGTTTGCGCACCACCGTTCTACTCTTCCTTCAATGCTGTTGCCACATCTTCGGCGCACGTCGATTCAAATGGCTCTGAGCATTATGGGACTTAACTTCTAAGGCCATCAGTCCCCTATAACTTAGAACTACTTAAACCTAACTAACCTAAGGACATCACACACATCCATGCCCGAGGCAGGATTCGAACCTGCGACCGTAGCGGCCGCGCGGTTAAAGACTCGGCACACGTCGGATTAGCTGCTTTCCTCCCTGTGCAACACTGCCCTTCAAAAGAACCTGCCTTTCCGAATTTTGAAATCATTTTCTCTAGACCGCTAGGAGACACCGAACCAGTGCCTGCTTTCATAGTTCTGAGCGTCCGGAATTTCTGCAAGACTACTGGCGCACAGTCAGCGTTATGGCAAAACAGCCTTACCAGTAGTGGACGATCCTTCATAGAAACAGTCATGTTCGGTGTCCCGAACGCAAACTGAGGGAGAGCCGTGAGCCAGGCATCTGTTGGTGTCCATATTCTTACGCTTACAACGCCATGTGTTGATCTAATTTTCCTTAAAATTTTATTTTCCACGATGTTTCCCCAGGTGTCAACAAAACGCTGTTAAAAGTTGACATCAGTCTTAGAACTGCTTCTCTTTACTCAGCGTTTTGAAACTGGAACCTTAACAACCGACATCATGTACAGTGTGCTGTTGTTTGTGTTGTGTGATGCTGAGAGAATTTAGAGGATGAAATCCGGTGCCCACACGTGACTTACTTGTTTCGAATATCACCAAGGGGACTGGCGATTTTGATGTTCCCATATGGCGGATGAAGCAACTTCAACAGTGATACATCTTCCGATTACACGAACACGGCAGACGGGTCTGGAATTTCATCAACACTCATGCTCATAAATTAAGGATAGTTGCAGAATGTGGTGCCACAGAACGTGGAACTACATAAAACTGGCGCTAATAGCGCAGACACATAGAGAACACCCACGACACAGATCTGTAAGTCCACGGTATTGGTGACAAGTTGAGAAAACCGTCTCCAAACGCATGTGCTACAAAACGCCACTGTTTCCAGCGCATGTACCCCGACATCAGTATGGGATATTATCGATACGCACAGGTACACAGGCCGCACAACGGGTTGTCATACTCTGGATCAGGTGGTCCAGCAGCTGCTGGGGTATAGCATCCCATTCTTGCTCTAGTGCCTGTCGTAGCTTCTGAAGTGTTCTAGGGGTATGAAGACGTGCAGCGATACGTCGACCGAGAGCATCCCGGACGTGCTCGATGGCGTTTAGGTCTGGATAACAGGCAGGCCACTCCATTCGCCTGATATCTTCTGTATCAAGGTACTCCTACACGATGGCAGCTCGGTGGGGCCGTACGTTATCATCCATCAGGAGGAAGGTGGGACCCCACTACACGCCTGAAAAGGCGGACATACTGGTGCAAAATGACGTCCCGATACACCTAACATGTTACAGTTCCTCTGTAAAAGACACGCAGCGGTGTACGTGCACCAATCATAATGCCACCACACACCATCAAACCACGACATCCATACAGGTTCCTTTGAAGGACGTTAAGGAGTTGGTATCCGGTTCGTGGTTCATGGCACATGAAAATCCGGCGAGAATCACTGTTCAGACTATACCTGGACTTTTCCGTGAACATAACCTGGGATCACTGTTCCTGTCATCATTTACTGTGTTCTTGATACCAGGCCTTACGGGCTCTCCTGTGACCAGGGGTCAGTCGAATGCACGTTACAGGTCACCGGGAGAATAAACCATGTCTGTTCAGTCGTCTGTAGACGTGTCTGGAGACAAGTGCTCCAGTGGCTGCTGTAAGGTCCCGAGCAAGGTTATCGGCAGTACTCCGTGGCCGTCTGTGAGCACTGATGGTGAGATATCGGTCTTCTTGTGGTGTTGTGCACTGTGGACGTCCCGTACTGTAGCGCCTGAAACACGTTTCCTTTCTGCTGGAATCGTTACCATAATCTTGAGATCACACTTTGTGGCACACAGAGGGCCCGTGTTACGACCTGCTGTGTTTGACCAGCCTCCAATCGCCCTAGCATTCTACCCCTCATAACGTCATCAATATGTGTTCTTTGAGCCATTTTCAACACACAGTTGCCTTTAGCACGTCTGAAAAAGTCTGCACACTTACTCATTGCACCGTAGTCTGACATGCACCAACACACCTCTGCGTGTGTTGAATGCTGCCAGCGCCACCGTGCGATGACTGCAGGTCAAATGCACCGCATGGTCGTACCCCGAGGTGATTTAAAACCGAAAACCGTCCACCAGAGCGTTGTTTCATCATGTACCAGCATTATCCTTTTTATGAGCTTGAGTGTAGGTCGTTGGATTGTGTCATGAGTTGAGGAATGTCAGACCGCTGCTAAGCTGGCCAAATACTGGTGACGAGTGTGTACACAACCGCCAGTATACGATCCATATAGGATACTTCGGAGTAAATGTCGTTATCGACCTAGGCTGTGAGACTGTTTTACGTTCCAAATAGGGTATTATTCCAATAATTACGCAAATATCGCAGTAACTAAGGGTGGAGTCAAGTGACATACTACAGATTAATTTGAGGACCATTCTACGGCATCGTCCCGGTACAAAGGATTTTTGTCGCTGAAGATTCTATGTAACTACTTGTTATTGTAGTTACTGGTTACGTTTCCTTACTTGAACCTTGAGATGCGATGCAGAGAGTCGTGGGTAATCACATTGATCTACCAGTGAAACTCAGCTTTCCACACTTGAAATATTTTCTCAGTTGACGTCGCTGGTTTTAAGACACACTGTTCCAGCACCCCGATCAAGGAAAAATATCCTGACAATATTGCGGTTCAAACGCGCTGTCTGCTGAGATAAGGAGATGGAAAATAATTCGGTGTAATATATAAGGGACGAACAAAAAATTCCGCTTGAGGGCGTTGCTGTAGCGTATATGCAACGTGATGCGACCCCGACCATGGTATGTAGGCACAGACATATAGGCAGGAATCACTGTGGCTTTCGTGTCTTCCCGACGAGCGTGAAGTAAATGCGGAGACGTGGACTATTGTGACGTTATTACCAAATGCCTCCAAACAGTACCAACTTGACTTTATTCTTTTCTTGGCTGCCGATGAACAAACACAGGTGGACATCCATCTGAGAACGAAGAATGTGTGTCGGGCAGCTGACTGTCGAAAACCATCTCTGTGTAACGGTTCGCCAGTGGCTGCTGCTTTGTGATGAAACACGTTCCCACATCCCAAATGTCGTAATCCAGAAGTCACGCCAATTTAAGTGGAGAAACCCTCGTATAGTCTTGATCTCTCCCCAAGCACTGAATGTGTTCTGAGAGAAAATACATGAAAATAGAGAAAATAGATGAAAAATAGATGAAAGAAGTAGGTAGTAACAGATATAAAATCAGCGTCAAGCTCGGCATCAAAATTGGGACATCAAGTGACAGTTGAAGCGAAGGAAGTCTTTTATCTTGGAGGCAAAGTAGCGTATTTACAAGGAAACGAGAACATATAACAAGCAAATCATCAAAGAAAAGTAGGACATATGTGATCAAAGGATGTTGCTGATACCAAACGTAAACCTTAATTTGAGGAAGAGATTGCTGGTAATTTAAATTTGGAGAACAACATCGCGATGAAGTAAACTATGTGTCCGAAAAGACCCCAATAAAAAAATCTGTGCTTGTGAGATAAGGTATGACAGAATAATGTTCATAATTAAAGATAATAAATGACGAGAATCGGTGAGGAAAGGAATATGTTAGAAACAATGAACAGAAGAGTGGGACAGGTTGACGGAATATGTGTTAGGTCATCACGGGAAATCTTCAGTGCTACCAGAGGGACTCGTGAATGGCGAAAACGGTACAGAGAGAGGAGAGGAAGTTGTGGCAGGCTACATAAACTGGCAAGGGTATTTATATTTTAAAAAAATTTAAAATCCTTAATTTCGAACATAAAATTTCATAAACAATCCGTTGATTTCGCTCAGACGCGAATAACCACAAACCAACGTTACGTGTGCTGGTGATGTATTGCAGTGCACTTGTAGAGGATGAAGTACCATGGAAATTATGCGACTCAGTGGTCGGGAATATGGCTATACGGAATTTAGAATCGCAGTCGACTATGTTATAGCTGTATCAGTCAGACTGTTAATATATAGTTTCTATAAAATAACTCGGAATCGCTGTGTGCCTGGACAGTTGAGGCAAATAAAATTATCACATATAATCTCTAGTTTTCCGTAAGACTTCGCTTCTGTGAAACTACACTCCTGGAAATGTATTGCAAAGCACTTGTAGAGGATGAAGTACCATGGAAATTATGCGACTCAGTGGTCGGGCATAAGGCTATACGGAATTTAGAATCACGTCGACTGTGTTATAGCTGTATCAGTCAGACTGTGAATATATAGTTTCTATAAAATAACTCGGAATCGCTGTGTGCCTGGACAGTTGAGGCAAATAAAATCATCACTTATAATCTCTAGTTTTCCGTAAGACTTCGCTTCTGTGAAACTACACTCCTGGAAATGGAAAAAAGAACACATTGACACCGTTGTGTCAGACCCACCATACTTGCTCCGGACACTGCGAGAGGGCTGTACAAGCAATGATCACACGCACGGCACAGCGGACACACCAGGAACAGCAGTGTTGGCCGTCGAATGGCGCTAGCTGCGCAGCATTTGTGCACCGCCGCCGTCAGTGTCAGCCAGTTTGCCGTGGCATACGGAGCTCCATCGCAGTCTTTAACACTGGTAGCATGCCGCAACAGCGTGGACGTGAACCGTATGTGCAGTTGACGGACTTTGAGCGAGGGCGTATAGTGGGCATGCGGGAGGCCGGGTGGACGTACCGCCGAATTGCTCAACACGTGGGGCGTGAGGTCTCCACAGTACATCGATGTTGTCGCCAGTGGTCGGCGGAAGGTGCACGTGCCCGTCGACCTGGGACCGGACCGCAGCGACGCACGGATGCACGCCAAGACCGTAGGATCCTACGCAGTGTCGTAGGGGATCGCACCGCCACTTCCCAGCAAATTAGGGACACTGTTGCTCCTGGGGTATCGGCGAGGACGATTCGCAACCGTCTCCATGAAGCTGGGCTACGGTCCCGCACACCGTTAGGCCGTCTTACACTCAGGCCCCAACATCGTGCAGCCCGCCTCCAGTGGTGTCGCGACAGGCGTGAATGGAGGGACGAATGGAGACGTGTCGTCTTCAGCGATGAGAGTCGCTTCTGCCTTGGTGCCAATGATGGTCGTATGCGTGTTTGGCGCCGTGCAGGTGAGCGCCACAATCAGGACTGCATACGACCGAGGCACACAGGGCCAACACCCGGCATCATGGTGTGGGGAGCGATCTCCTACACTGGGCGTACACCACTGGTGATCGTCGAGGGGACACTGAATAGTGCACGGTACATCCAAACCGTCATCGAACCCATCGTTCTACCATTCCTAGACCGGCAAGGGAACTTGCTGTTCCAACAGGACAATTCACGTCCGCATGTATCCCGTGCCACCCAACGTGCTCTAGAAGGTGTAAGTCAACTACCCTGGCCAGCAAGATCTCCGGATCTGTCCCCCATTGAGCATGTTTGGGACTGGATGAAGCGTCGTCTCACGCGGTCTGCACGTCCAGCACGAACGCTGGTCCAACTGAGGCGCCAGGTGGAAATGGCATGGCAAGCCGTTCCACAGGACTACATCCAGCATCTCTACGATCGTCTCCAAGGGAGAATAGCAGCCTGCATTGCTGCGAAAGGTGGATATACACTGTACTAGTGCCGACATTGTGCATGCTCTGTTGCCTGTGTCTGTGCGCCTGTGGTTCTGTCAGTGTGATCATGTGATGTATCTGACCTCAGGAATGTGTCAATAAAATTTCCCCTTCCTGGGACAATGAATTCACGGTGTTCTTATTTCAATATCCAGAAGTGTATTATGGCCGAAGCAGCTATAGGGCAAGACATCAAAAGGAAGTACCGAGTCAAGTGCCTACGGCTAGTACAAATAACAAGAAAAAGTAATGCAGCTGCTGCAACGAAGAAGGCATTGGCCTAGTTGCAGAGAGGGGGGGGGGGGGAAATATAAACAACAGGAACGAGCTGATTGGGTCAGGTTGTTTGGTGGGAAGAGACCAAACTACGAGGTCACCAGTCTCATCGGATTAGGGAAGAACGGGAAAGGAAGCCGGCCGTGCCCTTTCAAAGGAAGCATCCCAGCACTTGCCTGGAGCGATTTAGGGAAATCACGGAAAACCTAAATGAGGATGGCCGGACGCGGGGTTGAACCGTCGTCCTCCCGAATGAACGAGCTGAGAATTTGTTTCTGAAGAGAAGAACAACAGAAGGAAATAAAAAGTGTGAAGACGGATGGTTAGATAAAATGGTGACCACTTCTCCAGGAGTGAAGAGAATTTTTGTTTACAAAAATGGCGCAAACAGGGCTCTTCTACACATTCGCCGTGTGTATGTGGATTCTAATGGTGTGTGATGTTGCTAAATCTATGCAGAAGGTCTCCAGTATTGGAATAGCACGTCAACGTGTAATGGCAGGCACATCTGCCTACTAAGCAAGGAGACCTACATTCAAGCCCCGCCATTGCATAAAGTTTTATTCATTTCTTGAGCTTCTATGATTATCATAGAAACCCTGTATGTTCACAAATATCACGTGGTCCGTGGTAATATACCTTACATGAGGTCATCAGTCCCCTAGAACTTAGAACTAGTTATACTTAACTAACCTAAGGACATCACACACATCCATGCCCGAGGCAGGATTCGAACCTGCGACCGTAGTGGTCGCGCGGTTCCAGACTGACGCCCATAGGACCGCTCAGCCACACCGGCCAGCACGTGAATTGAGGTTTGTGTTAGGGCGAGCATTGGCCTAGGATAGTTCATGCAGCTGTGTTACCTATGCTGCTACGGTGGTGTAAAGGCCAGTGCCTCTGCCTTGTAAGCAAGGAACGTGGGTTCCAGTCCTCGCTGCTGCACAAATTATAATTCATTTCTTCAGCTTCTATCATTATCGCAGATAGAGTTGAGATTACAATGTCAGAAGGAAAATTTAACTATATCATACCTATAGACCACCTACACCTGAGGTACAGGCAGGATTTCCCCGTTAGTACAATGTTGGAGTGCTACTCCAACACCGAAGAGTCCCGTCAAGAGTGACGTTTTAAGAACGGGAAAATAAGCTGCAATGCAAGTGGAAATTTGCGGTATGGAGAGCGCTCTGGAGTAGGGTAGTTTGTGCAACCTTGTTACCTACACTGCTGTGGTGCTGTAATGGCTACCACACCCACTTAGAAAGCAAGGAACCCCAGTTCCAAGTCCCAGCCGTGGCACAAATTTTAATTGATCTCTTCAGCTTTTAACATTATCGTAGATAAAGATGAGGCTCAAATGTCTCAAGGAAAATTTAATAACATTAGATCCATACTGAGTTTTTTTAACATCTTAATAATTTCACCACTTTGAAAATCAAAATCTGAATTTGTTTCCAATAGCTTCTATCTCATAACACATTTAACTAGTAATTCGTTTTTGACAACACTTCTAATTAATTTGACATCACCTACTGGTTGGTGGTGTGCAGTAGAGTGATAATGTAACAGGCAGATTATTAAATACAGGATTGACAAGATTTTCTCGATTGCAGTTGAATATTTGTTCCTAGTAGAAGACCGTATTGCTCCTGCAGCATCTGTTGATGTTTGGTAACACCTAACTTTTATGGAGTACTTATTGTAATTCCAGAAAGAGACCAGAGCGCACAAAAAATGAATGTTATTATTTCAAACTGGAATAAGAAAACATATTAAACTTGTACTACAAGCTTGGTTAGAGGCAAAAATCCGAATAGAATCAAAGGTACAAACGCCGGCCGTTGTGGCCGAGCGGTTCTACGCGCTACAGTCTGGAAACGCGCGGCTGCTACGGTTGCAGGTTCGAGTCCTGCCTCGGGCGTGGATGTGTGTGATGTCTTTAGATTGGTTAGGTTTAAGTAGTTCTACGTTCTAGGGGACTGATGACATCAGATGTTGAATCCCATAGTGCTCAGAGCAATTTGAACCATTTCGAAAGGTACATACTGTCCCTCACACCCTCCAGCACACCGCTTTCTGTATAATTCCATTTTGTCGGGTTGTCATGTTCATAGTTATTACTTATTATTTTCAACCGTCGAACACCGCACAACTATTCATACAGCAAAGATCTTTATCCAAGTTAAGTGTTCTATGCCATGTACCAATATTCTTCATTTTTTTTATAATGATAATTTCAGTTTTTAGGTTTGGAGGTTCTCCTTTTTACAGGGTGAGAAGGAAAGAAATGATCGATAGATCACGGATGAGAGCTGTGATAAACGTCGTACCTGTCACCTATCGCTGTAACAGCAGTCGCCGCTCATCGGCGCAGTACTTGCATATGTGGTTTATAGACGATAAATCAATTTCTTCTCTCTTAAGGTTGTCTTCGAATGTCTAAAAATCAAAAACCTTTTGTCATACGACTTAATAATACACTCCCGGCTTCAGCGTGCAATAAAAAGTTAATAATATATTTTTCAGATGAAACGAATTTTCATCTATATACAAATCCAGCATTAGCTCCCTATCTCTAAAATATTTATTTGGTGTTATAAACATTGTACATCAGAAGAATAGTTTCATACAAACGGTATCCAATACAATGCTAACACAAAAAAAGAATCAGAATCAAAATGTCACGGAGGAATTATCGACGGTATGTGTTTCGTTGCTCTGAGGGATGATGGCCTTCGTGTTGTTACAGCTTGAGGTCAGATATTCGACAGCACAGCCCATTGGCGAAAGGGTCTCACATTCTCCCCATGACTGGTCGTTACACGAAAAGAGAAAAATAACATTCCTATAGTTCCATAACAAGCACCTATTTTAAAAAAGAATTATCTTATGAAATGGCTTGTATGTACATTTGGTAGCAGATTATAGATATCAAGTGTCACCCACACTTTAGAAACACTGCATCTTCCTAGATGACGTGAGCCTTAATGACACACCTTCGCTTTCCAAATGTCTAAAACACTCGTCGTCCACAGCACTATGCATGTCTCTGTGTATGTTTTTGTAACTCAGAATAATATGAAGCACAACCAATAATCTCTGAATACATACCGAACGTTTATCTGCGGATCTGGTGACACAAGGCCTATTGTGAGTACAGAGCTTGCTGCTGTATTTACCATAAAACTCATGTATCGTTACTTACGCAACAACGCTGAAAGTTACCTAATATAAGCCGGCCGGAGTGGCCGAGCGGTTCTAGGCGCTGCAGTCTGGAAACACGCGACCGCTACGGACGCAGGTTCGAATCCTGCCTCGGGCATGGATATGTGTGATGTCCTTAGGTTAGTTAGGTTTAAGTAGTTCTAAGTTCTAGGGGACTGATGACCTCAGATGTTAAGTCCCATTGTGCTCAGAGGCATTTGAACCATTTTGAACCTAATATAACAATAACATTCGTAGAATTGGGAAAGGTGCAAACTTTTTGTGAATGACTGCCCGGTTAAACAGAGCGTGGAATCATAGTATGGGCTCTAGCAGTGGTTATGGAAAAAACAAATGAATTCCATAAAAACAATCATATAGATACATGGTTTGCTAATAACTTCGTCTATTAGGAAACAGCTCCTTTTACAGATTAAACAGACGGACCTTTAAGCTCATTAGTCAAAATCGAAATTCAAACTAAGTACAAAAGAAATAGATCACGTAACAGGCTACGTAAAATAAGGATGACAGGGAATGAAACTCAACGACAGAGGAGTTTAGTATATAGTACGGTTATGGATGACAATACAGTGCACGGCTATCTCGGACCACATTGAACATGATTCAAAGACCTCCACAAGGAATTAAGTTCCATTTTCAATCAAAATGCTAAGTGAGACTAAAATATTTGCTGTTTGTAACTGCAACATTGAAAAAATTAAATTCTTACTATACAAAAGCAGGTGATTAAATTTACGATGTGTGGGTAAGTCCAAAGCTTGTTGCGATCTCACCATTGGGATTTGCAGCAACATTAAGTGAACACCGCCACCAACGTTCCGTGGCCGAGCAGAAACCAGACAGGTTCTAAAGAAAACATACCTCACATCACACCGCAGTTCAAGCCGAATTCTCACAGCAAACGCGTGATAGATCGCGGCAGATCAAAGAGTCGCTCGTGAGACGCGTCACGCGTCCTGCTACCTGCGAGGTAGGAGAGATACGCAAGACAGAGCCCCATCGATATTAGCGTGCTCTCTTTGGATAAAGCAGGGTAACATCACGTTAGTGCTTCAGTGAAACGCGTCGATGCGAAACGCAAACACGTATTGAGCTGCACAACGGAACTGCGGAAGCAAACATACACACAACGATTCATTGCAGGGCGCGCCATGCTGATGATCCACACGCATAGCAGAGACGTCTGTGAGCTACATGGAGATTTCAATGGCTAAAGCTTTTGTCAGAGAGAAATGAGTTTTGTCCACTGCATTGCGCTGGTGAACTTTATAGAGCTCAGATATCATTCTTAGCATTTACTAACAGAAATTTTCTGCATGGTCAAGTTTAATTACTCTATACGGCATGTTTCAGCCGTAATCATTTTCGGATCTAAATAAAATGTTAATGGATACATCGCATGTCGCTTGATTGGATGTTCTTTACGTATTCAGGGTGATCGAAAACTTTTCGTACAATCAGCAATCGGTGTGCCAATCAAACGAAGTGGCCGTGAACATCGACGCAGTCACCCCACCGACGCACGTGGTCCAAATACTCGTCTGGTAAAACACAATGTCTTGTGGCGTCAATCGTTGACCCTTCAAGGTCTTTTTTAAGGGATTGGACCTACTTCTTTCATCCACTTTTCATTGACTCTCAGTGTGGTGTCACCGCCAGACACCACACTTGCTAGGTGGTAGCCTTTAAATCGGCCGCGGTCCGCTAGTATACGTCGGACCCGCGTGTCGCCACTGTCAGTGATTGCAGACCGAGCGCCACCACACGGCAGGTCTAGAGAGACGTCCTAGCACTCGCCCCAGTTGTACAGCCGACTTTGTAGCGATGCTACACTGACAAATACGCTCTCATTTGCCGAGACGATAGTTAGCATAGCCTTCAGCTACGTCTTTTGCTACGATCTAGCAAGGCGCCATTACCAGAGATGATGTTTGGTTTGTGGGGCGCTCAACTGGGTGGTTATCAGCGCCCGTACAATTACCCAATCTGTGCTCAGTCCAATTTCGCCACTTTCCTGGATGATGATGAAATGATGAGGACAACACAAACACCCAGTCATCTCGAGGCAGGTGAAAATCCCTGACCCCTCCGGGAATCGAACCCGGGACCCCGTGCTCGGGAAGCGAGAACGCTACCGCGAGACCACGAGCGGCGGACGCGCCATTACCAGTCTATATTGAGTTTGTAAAACATGTACCGTCAAGAGCGATGTACACCAATTATTGATTAAAGTTAAGTATTACACCGACTTCGTACTTTATTTATTAGACTCAACTCCTTTAATTGTTCCAGACCTCACGCCAGCCTGCGTGAGCTTAACGCGTGCTATTCGGCTACAAGTCATAGTGGATTGGCTGTCGCGTCAGTCCACTACACTCAGAACACATTCAGTACTTATTACACTGTTCATTCTATTAAAAGTTCCCCAAATCCTGTCTCTTTTGTACTGAAGATACGAATGTGGCCAGCCAATTTGAGAGCGCATCCATGCATCCTGGTATGCTTCTACTATACACTATACTACATGTACAATATGCAGTAAATGGTGTGCAAGTGAGGATAGAACACACTGAACTTTTTATAAGCATTGTATTCATCACTTTGAATCATATTACGTTGCATACTTCACAGATATGATAAATAACAAAAGTCAGAGAGAAATTGCTTTTCCAAAGAGTATGTGAGAACAAGAGACCGCCCAGTGAAGTGCATTGTTGACTCTTTGAACGAGTAGCTGATTCCTCTGGTTTGATATTTATTCTTAGTTTTTCGTACTTTGTTTTAGTTTTACTTGCGACGTTAATCCAAGTGAAATAAATGTCTCTAAGTACATGTGGCTTTGACTTCTGACCTACATAATTGGTGACCCCGGAAAAAAGGCAGGTTTAAGTTGCAACAACATTTTTTCGGATTACGTCCGTTAAACATGGAAAGCGCAAGTATCTTTTTACATACCGTTGGTGATGAAATCTTGCCGCTGCAAAAAGAAATTGAAGTTTTGGAACAGTTGACGCTGAGAGGCGACAGCGAGACTGACCCGATGAAATCACAAACTCCAGCGATAACTATAGCTTCGCGACCGCACACACCTGCCGAAAATTTGCCGCACGCAGTTTCGTTCGCGCCACGCATACAATTGCGGGCAACTCCATTTACGCCCTCAGAGCTGGACATGCTGTTTGCGATTTTGGAATGCATTTTCGCACGACAACGGATCACAGAGGTCCGTGAACAATTTACGTTGGAAATTAGCAATTTGGATTGGACCAGAGAGCGACGACAAGTCAAATTCATGTACGCTCTTTAGCTCCGTGGGTAGTGGTGGGGAGGGGGGCGGGGCGGGGGAGACTATGTGGGAAACAGAGATCGACCAGTGAAGTGTATTGTTGTTCTTTCGACGAGTGGCTGTTTCTCTGGTTTGATGTTTATTCTTTGTTTTTCGGTCTTTGTTTTAGAGTTTTACTACCGACGTTAATTGAAGTAAAATAAATGCCTCTAGGTGCATTTGGATTTGATTTTTGACCTACAAGTAAACAGTTTTCGTATGAAGATAGTAACTGCTGTGAAAGAACAGATACCAATGACGACCATGCAGCTTCTCTACAAAGAAATGATAATTAATCGACACCCTCAGCTGCCAACAGGTGTTGCTCGTAATTCAACGGAGACAGCTGGAAATGTGTGCCCCGACTGGGACTCGAACCCGGGATCTCCTGGTTACATGGCAGACGCTCTATCCTTCTGAGCCACCGAGGGCACAGAGGATAGAGCGTTAGCAGGGACTTATCCCTTGCACGCCTCCCATGAGAACCACATTCCGAACTGTCCACAACCTACATTCGTAATGTTCCTAAAGGATATTTGCCCATTCACTCATTACTCGCGCCAACTAAGGTGACGATTCCCGTAAGAGTTCGGGAAAAGCGTGCGCATTCGCACAGAAGAAGGTCAGTGGCCGGGTAGACTTTAACTATATGAAGATAGTAACTATATGTAGTAACTATATGAAGATAGTAAGTTTCGAGTCCCGGTCGGGGCACACATTTTCAGCTGTCCTCAGTGAGGTATATCAACAACACCTGTTGGCAGCTGAGGGTTTCGATTAATTCCATTTCTTTCTAGGGAAGCTGCCTGGTCATCATTGGTATCTGTTCTTTCAGAACAATTACTATCTTCATATAGTTAAAGGCTACTCGGCCATTGACCGTCTTCTGTGCGAATGCGCACAATTTGCCCGAACTTTTACGGGAATCGTCACCTTAGGTAACGCGAGTAATGAGTGATTGGGCAAATATCCTTTAGGAACATTACTATTGTGGGTTGTGGACAGTTGGGAATGTGGGTTTCACAGGAGCCGTGCAAGGGAGAAGTCCCTGCAGTCGATGGATAGAGTGTCTGTTATGTCAGGCAAGAGATCCCGGGTTCGAGTCCCTGTCGGGGCATACATTTTCAGCTGTCCCCATTGAAGTATATCAACAACACCTGTTAGTAGCTGAGGGTTTCGATTATTTATCATTTTAAACACATTTCCTTGATTCGCATAATATTCTTGAAATCAATAAGTATCTTGAAATACATATTTCCAGCAGTAACCTATATTCATTTTCTAGGTTCAAGTTACCTCGATACTGATTCCATCGAAATCAGTTCCGCACGTCTGTCACAATAACATAAGAAACATTTTTACCTTCGCGTTTATAATATTTGTAAGTACGACTAAAACTTTCAGTATCGATATGTTTTATTTCATGATCCGATTTTGATGAAAGAAGCTTACGGTGTGCCGCAGGCTACGCTCAAATTGCATGTGAAAAGAGACTAGGATGTTCAGACAGAGAAGCAGACAGATATGACGGTTTTAGATATAACTATAAATCAGGATATATTTTTTTCTCTGATCCGATTTTAACAAACTAAATCCTATATGGTGTCCGAAGCTATGGTCAAATTACTTGCGAAAACTGCATAAAAATTGGGCTAGAAGTTTTAGAGAAGAATGTTCAGGCAGACAGGTTTTCACACATTTAGTACTAGTACAGATTTCCTTTCATCCTGAATTTTAATCCCACTCATGTGCAGTTGAACACTGTGAAGCAAAATCTGCATCGCTGACATCGCCATTTTCTTTAATCCGAGCTCATCTCTCCTGGTCCTCTATTTTCGTTTGTCCTTCTTTGGTTTTCTACATGTTACATAATACCCGTCTTTCCTTATAGCACTTATGAATTCAAAGCTACTTTGTTTTATGCTGTCAAGCACTTTGTCTGGCTCAACAGAATCCATGAATAAGGCTACCCCAAGATTATAAACATAGATTAGGTAATAGGCAGTATATATCACGTATGATTTTACACTGGATACAATAACTTCCTCTAGAAGTAAAAACACTTGATGACTCTTCATGACTCTTGCCCGATGTTGTAGTTGGTGTGGTCTTCAGTATAGAGACCGGTTTGCTACAACTGTCCATGCTACTCTAACCTGTGTAAGCTTCTTCACCTCCAAGTACAGTCGTGGACAAAACGAGCGAGACCCCTCGCCTTTTCGTTATGCTGATCCGCACGGCTTTAAAGTCTGCTACACAGCATAACCGGCAAGGCGACGAAGTGCTACCAACATACTATGCACAGGCGTGAAATTGACAAACTATCTGAACTTTTTTAGGCTGTTTTCAATAATTTGTAAGACTATATCAATGCTGATTAGTGTGTTAAATACAACACGTAAATATAAGACAGAATGAAGGAAGAAACGCTAATTGGTATGAATTGAACCAATAAAAATGAATTTCAACTTATCGAGATAACATAACTGTTTTAGTAAGACAAAGAACGCCGGATCGTTACGAATTAGCAAAATATTATCCGCTTTCGGCCGTGAAACGGTCTGTGTCAACGTTCAGACCAGTCCTACTGGATTACCGTTGCTGACCTATCATGAAAGTGTGCAAATTTAGCAATGCGTGAAAATTCATAACGAAATTCAGTTAAAAATCATTCAGTACCACACTTAAGTCAATTCCATTATTGACAGAAGCGGAAAAAGTAGGCAGTAACATGTATGAAATTCTACAAGAGTGTCAAAAAAATGGCTCTGAGCACTATGGGACTCAACTGCTGTGGTCATAAGTCCCCTAGAACTTAGAACTACTTAAACCTAACTAACCTAGGGACAGCACACAACACCCAGCCATCACGAGGCAGAGAAAATCCCTGACCCCGCCGGGAATCGAACCCGGGAACCCGGGCGCGGGAAGCGAGAACGCTACCGCACGACCACGAGATGCGGGCACAAGAGTGTCATATTGACATGCACAGGGCGGCAGTACAGAATAAAGGTAGCGATAAAAAGTATTGAGGGCGCGAGAATTTCTTAAAATTGCTTTACTGATATTCTACCTGCCTCCATCGAGATTAGAACCGAAAACAAACCAGACCTTCCTTTCACTAAGCTAGCAGACAACCCAGGCAAACAGCCCTCTATTATTACCCCAGACATGAATAAGCCGGCAATTTCGCAATGAAAATGGTAAAATGATCTACAGATTCTGTTCCATAGAGCTTTCTGGGCTCAAAAACATGAATTTTCTTCCTTTATGTCACCGCTTATGTGATAATCATTCGGGATGTTTATCGAAATAACAAAATACTCTTATTAGAGGGTAAATTTAGTGGGATAATTCTGCACCACCTCAGGAAATAAACGGCTACATAGCTGCCAAACATATTCTACACTGTTTCGAATTCTCCACTAGACCCGCCACAGCCAGAAAACGTTCATTAGCCTAAGTGTTTCTTAAGCTACCTAGCAATGGGAATGTTCGCACTTCTAAAACACGGTAGCATTAATACTGGGATGTGAATTACAACGTGTATAGGCAAATGGATTCTATTTGCATTCCTGTAAACGTGATTTGGATCGAAAGCGTAGCTACGATTAATATGCTGATGTATCGACTACAACTAGAACATTTCGAATAAAGAGCAGGGGGTGTTATTTATGCGGCCCTCATCTTCAGTAGCTGTCGTAGCTGTTTTCGTTGTTAGGATTTCGTCACCTAAACCGGTGGTAAAAACGGAACCCTACTAGTCTCACTTTCTTGACCGTCTATCGGTCTAGCCAACCTTTCAAACCCGTTTACCTCCAGAACGGGTAGACATAATAAGCGGAAATGTATCGCACTTCTTGCGGTAACCGGTCCCTTGGTGGTGTAAAAAAGTGAGTTTCTATGTCAACGCAATCTAAAGATACGGCCGTTTATGTAAAGAAATTTTTGACCAAAAAATGGCTTCAAGAACTATGCGACCAAACTGCTTATGTCATCAGCCCCTAGACCTAGAACTACTTAAACCTAGCTAGCCTAAGGACATCACAGTCCGCATCGACTACTCAGTTTGTATATTTTGCTTTTTTTTTCATAGTTCCACACAACTTCTTCCTGTTTTCTCGATTGATCTGTGTTCAGTTTTTCAAGGCCTATCCACTGCGCCAACTTATAGGGAGGTTCCCTTGTTAGCTATGAAACAACTGTAGCGAAACGGATCATCCTCGTTATCCATGTGATGGATAAGACGACTAATTCGCAACATAAATGTCAGTGTAAGCATCAATTTATGTTGGAACGTGCTTCCTGGACCAAATAATATACGTTTCCTACGTCTTCAATACGAATCATGAAGCAAATGTAATTTAAAGGACATAAAAATATCGAGTGATTTTACTAACATAATTATAAACCACCCACGAACATAAATCGATGATCACATAGTTGTAAAAAAGTAGTCTACAGTATTGCCATTGTCCATTAGACTAGCAGCAGGAAGAAAACGTACGCTCTGCTGTGATGAGATATCTTGCACTGACGAAGCTCGCGCTTCGAAGACACCACAGCATCGTCTGCCACCATTTCATGGGAAACGAAATATCTCAAGTGTACAGCCTTAGACATAAAAACACCGCCGGCGCAAGCACCGTGCGATCCGCGATATGACGCCGTTGAAAGCACGGCTAACCCGCGCCGGAAAGCTGTTAATATCATCTGATGTTGCTAACAAGTTATTTACTTCTGGTGAATGATTTTCTGCGCAGTTCATTTAAGATAGAATAACTAAAATATATTTGATGTTACGGAAGACGAAGGGTGCCTAATTCATTTCCCTCTCTTTCCTTATTATGTTACATTCGCAATCTGAGCATACGTATTATCCATAACCACACTTTAGCGCCACACAGATACGTGAATGAAACACATTGGAGTACAGTTTTAGACATAAAAACTGACCGCCGGCCGCCTGCCACAGACACTAAGTCCGAGTGTATTCACTTAACGTAGCCAATAAAACTGACCGGCCATCTGCACAATATGGCAACACTGTAAGATGCGGAAGCGTTAGGAGGAAGTGTTATCTACTTCCGAGATGTTCTCGGATTGTGTGAGCCCGTGGTCTAGTGCTAGCCGGCACGGTAGCTCAGCGTGTTCGGTCAGAGAGCCGGTTGGCCTCTGTAATAAAAAAACTGAGTGGAAGGATCAACCACCGAACTTGAACAGGATGTCGTGCGACGTCCGCAACGACCAAACACAACGATCAATAATGAACAATAGGAAAAAAAAAGAAAAGAAAAAATGGTAATCGTCATGCATTCTAAGCTTATGGTCGCCTGTTCGTGTCCAACTATTTTTTTTACCACATTTCGGTCTAAAGTTATGATTCTGATTGAGCATCGAAGATTATTCGCTTAAAATTCTACCCACCAGCAACGACAAGTATTCCAGAAACAACTCCGCAGGACAGCTCGTGGCTGCGCCGCGATCATAACAGCTTACGCTCGAGCGTTTCCTCACAATGCAGCGGCTACCGGCCACCGGCCAGACGCCACCCGCCGCCTGAAATACGGCGCCGCCCATGTGAACGCGGCGCCACGCTGTCAGTGTATGTATCAACTGTCATTTTCGAATTTGAAGTTCTAGTTATCATCTTGCAGTTAAACATTCGATTTTGCATACTTGAAAATCATGAACTACAATTAAGCATTGTAAAATTGAGTCGCAAGTGGAAAAAGGTGTAACATCTGCAACACAACGTTTACTTTTGGTATAACAGAGGGGTGAATGCAGAGGAGGCAGCTAGAAAGATTTGAACTGTGTTTGGAACGAGTGCTTTTGGTAAAAATACGCCAGAAAAAGATATTCGTGTTTCAACAAAGATCGTTCTGGCATGAATGATTTTCCACATTAAGGAAGTCTCGACTACTGATAGATGTGATAGATTACTATTTAACCATCATGCGATGTTTGCATTCAACAGGCAAAGTTCAGAAGTCTGGTGTAGGAGTACTGCATGCTCTAATTCGAAACAACAAAAATCAATGGAGTGACTATTATTGAACGTCATCAGGTCACTCATCGACCATTCCTATGCAGTACTGTTACTGGTGACGTATTTTGTTGCCTTTATTGTCAACTTCCTAAGAAGAAATAAAGGCTGTGCCCCACCAAAATACGGAAACTCGAGGAAAGAGTAACGTGAACATGATATTTTACATCTGATAATTCCAAAAGTGTGTTTTGGGCTACGAATTCTGCCCCCAGGGTGTGTGCAACACAGCTGGCATTTGTTGCCACAACTGAGACACCTTTCTTTCGCAGTGTAAGAAAATCGAGCAACAAAACTACATCACCTGTGCTATTGTATGATAACGCACTATGTTGATTTGAGAAAGAAAACAGTCCAGGAGATTGATAGAAAAGTCGTCTGTCAGGCACTTGTATTGATAGGGAAGTCCTCTCTCAAGCACTTGTCCCTCTCGTCATATATTTGTAAAATTTTACCTTTCCCGCTCTTGATCGATCAACCGTCAAGGCAATTCATTTCTAGACGGAAATACTCTTAAAACTACTCTGGTTTAATGACATCGTTAGAACCAGTAGGTTTCTACAGGCGTAGAGTTTGTAAACAACTTTAGCATTGTCAGATCGTTTTAGATATCGTGAAAGAAAATTCTGCTGCTGATTAATTTCTCTTTGATAATTACTGTTGCGTTTAGTAAACTAATGGAAAATGCAATCAAAATATTCACTGTACTAATACAGAAACATCACGACGGCAGTCTATCTTAATAAAGCATTAAGTGTCTGTGAGACGATTGAACCTATTTTAACACGAATTAGTAGGATATTACCATCTTTTGACTTCGAAAAGATCTGTATTTATTTCATTTCCTGTACCATTCGCAAGTATTATGAAAATGTGACATTTCATAGGTAAAATTATGTATTCACAACAACAAAAAATATGTCGGTAGAAAACAAAAGTGGCATTATGAATTTGGCAGTACCGTAAGGTTTTCGCTCTGACACTAAGAGTTACTGAAAGTAGCAAGACGAATTTTGCTCGAGCGTTGTCTTACGATTCCCTTATTGAGTTTTTATCAGCCTGCTTGTAGCTGTGCTACAAAAGAATTAAAAATCTGGCTTTCAGCGAGTCGCGAATGGCGAACGAAAGCAGCTTGCACCTGTTAGCTAAGCATGTTACCTGGGAACTGGTTTTTTCCTAAACTGGGAAGACGTCCATTTGTGGTTGAATTGTTGGCAAATGTCAGTCAGACGTGTGCCGTTGGTCTAAGCGTTTCGGTGTGTTGAATTTGTACCAAAGATTTTTCCACAGGTTTTTTCTGCCCAAATAGAGAGTTGAAGTTTCCCATTAGTATTTTCACGTCATCCTGGTGAATTTTGCTCATAGTATTTTCGACTTGGTTCCAGAATTTTTCCCATGCACTTCTAAGCGCTACAGTCTGGAACCGAGCGACCGCTACGGTCGCAGATTCGAATCCTGCCTCGGCTATGGATGAGTGTGATGTCCTTAGGTTAGTTAGGTTGAATTAGTTCTAAGTTCTAGGCGACTGATGACCTCAGAAGTTAAGTCGCATAGTGCTCAGAGCCATTTGAACCATTTTGAACCAGAATTTTTCGACATTTTCGGTGTTTTTCTTATTTTCGATGTTGGTGGGGACACGTGCATTGATGAGTGTATATTTTTTACTGGGGCTCTGAAGGAGCATAGTACCTAAGCTTACACACTACTTAACCTAAGGACAAACACACAAACTCATGCCTGAGGGAGGACTCGAACCTCCGCCGGGATCAGCCACACAGCCCATGACTGGAGTGCCCCAGATCGCTCGGCTAATCCTGCGCGGCTACTAAAAGTATACTCGTCCACAAAACCCATGTGGACAATTATCTGATAATCGGTCAGGCTTCGCTTTGTCGCAGCTCTTTAGCAAACAAGTCCATTTACTTTCAGGCTCCTCCTTACAATTCTTGCAGTGCAAGGTAATTGAAAAAACTCATCCACTCGACGCCAACTGAGGAACTGACTGGTGCATGTGTTGTTCAACACACAGTAGTTGTCAGCCTCACTAGAATCAATGATTGTGTGTCTGTGTGTGTGTGTGTGTGTGTGTGTGTGTGTGTGTGTGTGTGTTTTCGTGTTCATGCACAATCTGAATCAATACTATTAACATTAGAGAGACAACCAACAATAAATAATTCATCAAATATGACTGTAAAGTATTTTAATGCGATGGGAAGTTACTAACTGAATTTTCACCCAACCCACGTCCAGCATATTACGTTAAGTAAGATGTATTAACTCCATAGTATCGTTAGCAGAGACAGTGCGCTCTTGTTGTCGAGGCTCGCGACAAGCGCAGCGATCAGCAGTGCCCAATGCCGCCGCGATTTGTTTATGTTGGCTGAGCGTGGACACTGCAGCAGACGCTTCGCCATA
The DNA here is from genome assembly GCF_023864275.1 of Schistocerca cancellata. Classification (NCBI taxonomy): domain Eukaryota; kingdom Metazoa; phylum Arthropoda; class Insecta; order Orthoptera; family Acrididae; genus Schistocerca; species Schistocerca cancellata. The sequence goes on along the minus strand of NC_064626.1, from coordinate 58,192,308 downwards.
AACAGAAAGAAATCACCTTGTCTCTGACCGCAGTGAGCGGATATCACTGCCTGCTTGTTCTTATAGTAACCAACGTGAGACTCTACTCACAGGAGCCATGGAGCAATTGCAATGGGTATCATGTCATTAGTCATCAGAATATTAACCAGTGATGAAATGTCCACTCTATATGAATCCCAAGAAAATAGGAACCTTCTCACAAAGGAATGTGAGGTGATATCAAAATTTATCCAACATACAAAAATTAACTGCAGGGCTTTCATGTATGCAGTAGTAGCACACAAGGAAATATTATGTCTTGGAAGCGTATATTTCATTTCCTCTTCTCATTTTAACGCCCTTGTTTTAGTATGAAGTGGGAAAATAAACACGAAAAACCCAAGTTCCTGAGAAGCATATAAGTCATTTCCTCTTCTCATATCATAACTTTTGTTTTAGTATGAGGTAAAAAAATAAACAGTTTAGGGTTCTGAAACATAATATGACACCAGATTCTTATCGTAGGCGCTATCGGAAACGCAAAAATCAGGGAGCTGTCCATTGTTTTGTCCAAAAGTCTGTTTCCTTTCATGCATTACTCACGTTAGGAGATTCTTATTTAAGGACTTGTGGGCATCAAGTTCTTCAGCAGAACAAGCCTTATGTTATTGTGCTAATTACGGTATGGAAAAAATGCAACAAAGACGAGTTCCCCTGGAGCACATGTCTGTATTCAGCAATGACCGCCAGCTGCCACAACACTTCACAGAATCCTTGCGGCGGGCAACACAACTGTGCGTGCACTTCAGACTTCATTCAGTAAGACGTCAGGAGATGGATGGAAACGTCAAATTAACGTTTCTTTCCGAGTCGTATTCAACCCAGAATGAGGTGTTATTAAGGTAGTTGAACGTTCTAGCAATTACACTTATATAATTCCAATATGAGTATTCAGATAGCCAAAAGAACCCGTGAGTGCGAAACCATCTGGAACTGCATTAACATCAAACTGCAAGAACTTGAGACAATACGTGGACTCTTCTCTTCGCTAGGTGACCTATTACTGATATTTAGGATTCTCACCTGCCTAGGCGTAATGGAAACGGAACTTCAGAGGCGCTTTCCGCTATTCTTGACAAACATGAGAAACTTGTAATCACTGCGAGTTACAACTGCGTGATGATAATGGTTCAGGTTGTCAGTAGTTGTGGTGGTGTTATGCTGTCAAACTGCTTACGGCAACGTTAATGGTGGCGCACATAATTTAGCGCTGACTACCTACCTAAGTAAAGATAGTATTGTGGCGTCGTCGCTTGTCTTTATTTGGCCTCAGCTTGAGTAATCCGATTTAACGAACATAGTACTACATTCGCGGGCTGCTAATGATACAGTATGACTACAGAGATCATCGTACGGGTATTACATTAATTCTGCAATGAATTGCTTAAAAAATGTTACCCTCAGCTATGCAGCTGGAATGACTCATTACACAGGTACTCTATGTTGCACTTGGTTAAGTGATCAGTTCGCTGCAATCCTGCTTCTTCTGTTTGTAAATGCTTGTATACGTCAAAAATGGTTCAAATGGTTCTGAGTGCTATGGGACTTAACATCTGAGGTGGTCAGTCCGCTAGAACTTAGAACTACTTAAACCTAACTAACCTAAGGACATCAGACACATCCATGTCGGAGACTGGAGTGGAACCTGAGACCGTAGCTCTCGCGCGGTTCCAGACTGTAGCACCTAGAACCGCTCGGCCACCCTGGCCGGCATACTTGTATACTGACCACTCGTTATTTGACTAAATTTGAACTACAATCTAATTCGCATGTATATGGCATGGGTTAGCTCCGGCACGAAGGTATGACTAAGGATTGGCTTCCGTTGGAGTCCCGTTATTTTGATGGCAAGACTAATGTTCGCAAATCACCTCTATTGCCTCAAAATCAATTGCATCTTAAATATCGAAGGACCGACGTCCGCACTGTCACAGCGCGTTGAAATACAGCAACGACAGCAGATGAAAATTTGTGACCGACTGAGCTTCGAACCTAGACCTGCTGTTTACTAGACAGACGTTCTGACCACTGCACTATTACTTTTTTTTAAAGTTTGAGAAGAATTTCAGCACCAGGTAGGCGGAGGCAAAGAGGGCAGGGGTCGAAAATCCGAGGCCTGGCCACAGTGCCTCCCCCATACCTGTCACTGAGCAGCTGCATTATTCACATGTATTCCATGTTTGCACTCATATATTCTTTTAAATTGTTGAACAAAATTGAAGTAGTAATTAAGGTAAAATAAATTACAGATTGTCGCCTCCAATCGCGTGCGATCCTTGTGGAACATAACTTATAACAGTGAACAGGGTGACGGAAAAATAAATAACAACCATTCATTCAGAAATATATTCACAATTTAAGTTATTATGCACTGGATGCATATGAAGTCTGTAAGGAAGCCATATATTTTTCAACAAATGGAAGAAGTTTCGGAGCCGGAGGGGTTTGCCAAATTAGAACAGTTGTGATTTAAGAACCGACGTAAAAGAATATCCCAGGAATAAAAAAAAGTGAAAGAATAGTATTCTGCTTCGAATCAATAAAACTGTCCATCTCTTTGTAGCCCACATAAAGCAATAGATAAAATTTTTTTAAAACATTCCTTATATTTGTTATTCTTCTTCAGCTTAAAATGTTCTTCTGCAATATAAAACATGCACTCTTCTAAGTTCGAAGTTTTGTTTATTACGACGTACAACACAAGCTGTTCCAGAAGCCACGAATAACTGTTATTCTTTGCGGACGGGTAACATTTCCAGTCAGGTTTAAAGCTTCAGTTATCGGTATATGACTTTCTGCGGTTCTGTGGATAGTGCTAATTTCTTCGTAGTTCAGTTCCAAATTCTGATTCTATTTTCACATAAGAAGATGTGCGCTACAGTTTCTAGAAGCCCACATTTGTCGCAGTATGAAGATGGTCTCAATTTGATTTTTCATAATCGTTCCGCTGCGGGTATGGTTTCGTTTACAACGTCGCACCATACGGCACTGACTCTAGTTGGTATAATTTTATTGTTGATATTTTTCCAGACGTTTCTCCAGTTTTTTGTAGGTTAATTCACCGGAATTGGTTTGTGTAGACGATGTCTGGTAATATAATCATAGACGGTTCTAGTGTTGGTTTGTGCTGGTGGAAGTCTTATACAGCTCCAATCGCCATAGTACTTTCGGACGTAATCTAGGCTGGCGTTTTACATTAACAGGAGCGTTCCTATCTCCAGGATCTAGCGAGAGGAACAGAAGTTTCGTGATTCTTGTCTTAGTGGCATGTATTAGTTTAAAGGCACGTCTTTAATTCCAAGTCCTCTGTTGTGCCTGTGCAAAGTCGCCGTGTTGAAGGGTACTTTGAAGATATTTTGTTTCCACACATACCAAGAGGCTACAGCTAATATTTTATGTGCAGTGACCTGCAGTATCGGTAAGACAGCTGTGACATGATAAATTTTGCTACGTATGTATGTATTTATAAACTGAACTTTCTGCAGTCACTCTAACGATCGCGTATCATGGTCCTTCAACATGGTTCCGATGACATTAAGTTTCCGCTCCCAACTGTTCGTGGCCATTCGCTTGGGGTTCGCCCTTAACCACAATCCGAGATGGAGACTCACTTCAGTTACATCTAACCAGTGCGCACTTATTGCACTATTGTAGGAACCGAGATGCAGTATTTTGGATTTAAAATTTTGTAAATTTGTGGTGAGAACGTATGGGACCAAGTAAGCTTACACACTACTTAATCTAACTTAAACTATGGACAATGCCGGAGGGAGGACTCGAAGCTCCGACGGTGGGCACTGTCGGGACACAGCAACCAACCTCTCTGCAGCACATATCTACGCTCCTCATCAGACGCGAATTCCCATCTTTGCCGTATACCACATGTGCGGTACTCCCCCCTCCCTCCCCCACCCCCCTCCTCACCGACCATTATTCCACTCGCTCGCGGCCACACTGTATTCCCGCGAGGGTTCGGACGATGTCGTGCGTCAGGGTTCGGACGATGCCGTGCGTCTTGCACTGAAAACTTTAGATGACCCGTCGAGAGCCAAATAATTATACAGGATGTTTCAGGAGAAATAGTAATTATTGTAGGAGATGGTAGTATAGACAAATTGCAGAAACAATGACATATAACATGTGTCCAATTTTTATTGAACATACATATAGCTGGGTTGTAATGTATCTAGAGGTAGCCCTAGATGGAAAAATATTATGAACACCTCACATAAATAATTTGTTCCACTGCGAAAGACAATCTTATAAGCACTAGAAGCTGCTGTAGGGTAAAAATGGGTCTAAACCCAGTACTTACTGGATATACACCTCTGTAAAAAGACCATTGGTAATTTATAGGCCTATAATATGAACAAAGTCGAACAGAAGGTGGCTGCTAGGGAGTCTGGCAAAGTGCAGAGACTGATCTGCTTTCACAAACAGATGGAATTAGCAGGACATCCACTCTTGGGATTGATATTACGCTAGACATGCCAGCCTTACACCTGTGGCTTAAAATGGAGACAGCGGCAGGGACATAAAGGCTAAATATTGGAAATAGCTGGATATAGTTAGAATATACGGAATCCCAAATCAGTATGGCGCTGGCTCGGGAAATGCCGACTAACTATACTATAACTTGTAGCTGTTTCAATAAACCCTGCCATGTAACAGTTGGAGGCAGGGAGCAGTGGAAGAACGAACCACTAAACCGTGCAGGAGACATAATATAGTGGTTTGCTGAGAGGTCGAGAACAGATGAATGTACCGGGTCTGGTGTACTGCCTAGAATCTCTTTAGGGAAGATGGCCACAGTATTACATGACATCTTCTATCAGCAAGTGCACGGAGGAGAATTAGAGTAGACCCTACAAAAATCGTAGCATCCACTTTTATTCAGACAGCCAAGCAGCTCTGAAATCTCTATCAGCCCGTACAACTAGATCGAAGGTCGTTGCAGAATGCCATGAAACATTTTCTTTCGGACGTGTCCGAAAGAACAGACATCACACATATATCCATATACAGGGTGTTTCAGGAGGAATAGTAGATATTTTAGCAGGTGGTAGTACAGACGAAATGCATAAAAAAATTCCATATAAATGCGTCCACTTTTTATTGAGGACAGAGATACAGCTGTTAGTACACGCTTTGACATAAAACTCGACCGGCGGCCGGCCGCTTCAAAGGCTAAGTCCGCGCCGATCGCGAAATGGGACAAAAAAACTGGCCAACTCGCTAATTCTCTAAGTCCGGTTATCTGCACAATCTGCAACACTGTAGACTGCGGCACTTCCTGGAGGAAAACTTGTCCCAAGATAGAGAGACTCTAGGCTGATTACGCCTGTGGTCTTCCGGTAGCGTGCGTTGTTTCTGTTCATGATGTCAGTGGATCGAGAGCAGCTGGCATAAAATATTTTTATAGCCTCTTCTGTCTGAATGCTGAAGACGTGAATGTAATGGTAGCGCAGATTCAATCTATTTCGCTTTGTGACACACCGATATCAAAAATTTATCTAGTAACGATTTTGCGGCAGATATCCTGCAGACTGTCCTCCTCTGGACGCCGTATGCGGCAAAGCTCCGGGATCCATTTGCTGGCTACTGGCAGCGGCCGTGGCGACAGCAGCGGCGCTGCACTCCCCCGTTCTTTATCGAAAGCGCCTGCTACCGCTCAACGCTATTGATGATTTAAAACGCTTTATTATTAAATGTTGCTCCACAGAACATTTCTACAATTTCCATTCACGCTCAAAAGCAACGGAGACAGACGCCCTGATTAGTAGGCGGGTAATCGGCAAGAGCTGAGTATGGCCCGAAATTAATTTTATAGACTGGGACGAAATTAAACCACCTCACTACATTCGATGAATTTATAAATGCTTCATACCTCGTTTCTTTTCCTTTCAAACTTAATTATTTGTGCAACTTTTGGTCAATGCTTGGATGTTTTCGTCAAGCCAGAGTGAGCGTCTGTGGTGTAAAGTGTATTACAGTTCTTGTTTCATTCCTTATGGTAAGTCTATGCGATAAACTGTGTGAATACCTTGCAATGCATGCTCTGTAGCAGTGCAGGCACACTGCACATTTGGAGTTCCATGTACGGGTTCATGAAGTATTTATTGTTGATCGGAAGTGATAGTTAAGGTCATCAGATTTAAACCAGAAAAATTTGTCGTTTTGAAGGTTTCAGAGAACGGAAAGGAATTGCTAACGCCGGTGTTAGAAAACGTCTACAGTTAAATGCTATTGCAAAAATTTAGAAGATGGGAACTATATTAATGAACAGGTGCACTTCATAAACAACCTTCCGACATGTTAGACCTATATGACGAACAAAGCTCAAATTTATATCGTTGACAGTCGGTTTGAATCTTTTCAGGACCTATTTTACAGTGAAGCACCTTGGAATTAGCAAAGCAGAAATCCATGATATTAACTTAATTTACTAAGTCGAAATCGGACGAAGATTGATGTTTAAAGGCATTCTTTAGATTTCGCATAAGAAATTTTTACTAGCAGTTTGCAACTCCATTAATTAAAATGAAAAATAAAAGGTTGTAGTCAGCGGCTTCTACCGTGATTCGAACTTATAGTACAAGCACTGCAACGCACAAGGGAACCTCTGAGCTAACGACACACTGGCGGCCAGAGGCGGACTATGGTCACTGCGATGTTGCCTGAGCCTCAAAACGCAACCTTAAACACACAAACAGAGGAGGTGGAGATTACTGTTTTAACATCCCGTCGACCACGATGTCATTAGAGACGGAGCACAAGCTCGGATTAGGGAAGGATGGGGAAGGAAATCGGCCGTGCCCTTCCTAAGGAACCATCCCGGCATTTGCCTGAAGCGATTTAGGGAAATCATTGAAAACCTAAATCAGGATGGCCGGGCGCGGGATTGTACCGTCGTCCTCCCGAATGCACACACAAACAGGTGTTACTTATGTGAAGAACGCCGTTCTTGGAGTCCAGAAATTAAATATACTTTCTAATTGTGTCATCTTGCAGTGGATTATATAGTACGAGTCTTCGATGTGGAAAACGAATGTCAAGTGAATTTAGCGAGGTAACGCCGACCTACACCCGGAAGTAAATGCACTATCAGAGTGTTGACAAATACTTGCTACGACGCTGCCATTTCTCAGCTCTCTGACGAGGCAGCTCTTCAGCGAAACGCTTGCCGTGATTCTCCGATACGGTTCTTCAGAGTGGAGACGCGCGCGCACGTTTGGTTTTTATGCGGCGTTCTCCCCTGATGGTTTCTGACTTCGCCTTGTGGGCTATGTATACATATGAGACATTCAATTATCATTAATCCAGAATGATACAAGTTTCAGCTTCCGGCGTGGAAGAAGGCTGTTGACGCCGACATTATATCATTTCAACGTAGGGAAATCAAAACGGATCATTCAATGTTTCTCATTCAACATAAAGCATGTGAGATAAATTTCCGTAACGTTCATAATCATCTAAAAATACAAACGAAGTAAAAATACACCGGAAGCTTATTCGAATTGAATATAATGTAAGATACCAAACGCTTTGCACCTCGATGTCGAATTTGTCCACTTGCAATCGTTTGCAGCATGCACATAGAATGTCATGATTACCACGAGAATGAAGAAATATGTTGGTAAGGATGGAAGCAAGAAGAGACGCAGTCAACAAATATTCTATTCCTCATGGCATTCATTTCATTTGACACGTACTGAAAGCGGGAATTTACTTTCGTTAACACGAAAGATATGCCGCACATATTGATAACGAGGAAGTCTGCGTCTTCATACGTTTCCTCCTTGAAATCTGTATGCTCTATTATATACTAAGTAGCCCGATCATTGTTTCAGTAATGTTACCCTCTTGTTTGACCCCGTAACGATGAACAGATTCCAAATGCATGTCTCTGCGTGAAAGTAGCTGTTCGAACCCTTCCTGGGTTGTTTTTTGTGTTTTATTGCTTGGAATTCCTGAAGCAGACCACTGTGCCTTCCCCCCTCGTGGGTTAGGTCTCAAAACTAAACCGCTTTGTATCCAATGGCATAATTTATTCATACAGCATCAGCATAAGACTCTTCCGAGTGAGAGAATGACAATAACAATCGTAACAAGAACAAGCAAATAATAAATGATGTTCATTCCAACGCAGAACGAGAATGGCTTTAAATATAAAAATCTATATCTATATCCATATCTATTGATCTTTGAGTTGGCACAATGCAAATATATTCTTAGCATTTAGTTACTGAATTTAGTTCTGGATGTTTGCAGAGAAAAGGAAAAGTCGGTACTTCTCGCTAGTGTAATATAATGTGAACCAGCAACTACCCTTTCCTTAGAACACGACTCAAGCAGGTCCTCAAGCAGGCACTGCTGCATTCTGTTCCCTGACATTGCTCTGATGACGGTTAATGCAGATAGTTCCGATTATGAAATACAAAACGTATTGTAGGTTAGTTCCTAGGATAGTAACATTGAATTTGCGTTGTAGATGGCACATGAACGTGATGACTATCCATATTCCTCATCAATATAAAAAGACAATATTTTGGGAATTTAGCGGGATTACTCAAAATGAATTCTGAAATTGGGTGACTGACCGCACAGGTGCTAAACGTCGTCAAGAGTATACGATGTCCTAATCGCATTAGGAATATGAAGATCGTCTTCGACAGCTCGCAACTTTCACATTGCTATCTCCACCCTACTCCAGACAGCTCTCGGTGGAGTTGCACTACGTTGCCGATGTTATGGAAGGCCTTCAAACCGACAACAGACCACATATTGAAAAATACAAGCCAATTCTCTTGCAGCGTAAGCTTATTGTAACTAATCTAAAAATTATTGGAGAGGAACATTGTCCTATTCAAAAAAAGTAAAATGTTACACACTATTGACGTCAAACGGACATTATCTATGTCCTGTCTTGTGTATAATATCAAGTGTACTATGAAAATGATTATATATAATGGATTATAAGGTAATGCATTGATACCAGATGGTGGGGGCCGGCCGATGTGGCCGTGCGGTTCTAGGCGCTTCAGTCTGGAACCGCGTGACCGCTACGGTTGCAGGTTCGAATCCTGCCTCGGGCATGGATGTGTGTGATGTCCTTAGGTTAGTTAGGTTTAAGTAGTTCTAAGTTCTAGGGGACTGATTACCTTAGAAGTTAAGTCCCATAGTGCTCAGAGCCATTTGAACCATTTGAACTATTTAACACAAAATGACATTAAAAATTTAAGTTATTCACGAGCAGCTAGTTGAGAATATGTATGAACATTAAATGACACGACGAACCGTCTTGTTCTGCATATGGATTCAAACCCAGCTCATGCAGACTAAGCAAAGATTTCGTGACTGACGAATACTAACAGTCATTCCTGATTAGGCATACAGAGAGTGATATACCTCGATTTTAGACAGTATCAGTTAGCAAATATCAACTTTAAATTGCATAACGCAAACACTTTTAACAGACGCGAATTCCTACCCAGCATCTATTGTCCCTGTTAACGAACTACGAGAGATGTTAAATATTGCTTCTTCACAAGTAACTTACTTGAAATGCCGTGAGGTAAAGCTGTGTGTTGGACACGGATTCGAACCCGGAACCTAATCGGATTGCCATCGAAGCACAGTCAAATGTGACATATCGGAATTTCGCGGCAGTAACTAGATGTTTTAACTGAAATGACGAGACGAAACATTAATTTTTTCCTTCCCAGCACTCCAACCCGGCACCTATCGCTGTTATATTCTAGAGAAAACTAACGTTAAATATGGGTTTGTTGCACCAGCAGTGACATGTGAGCATGTTTGAACTGAAATAATATGACGAAGAGTTCAGCGCTCACTGGGAATAGAGCCCCACACATATCGTTGTTGACTACACACAAAGAGACGTCAGCTACCGAATTTTTCTCCACCAGCTGCTCAGAATAGCATCTTGAACTTACAGTCATCTCGCAAATAGTTCTGTGTCTCACTGGGAGTTAAAAACGTCGGATATCGTTAGTGTTGACAGCGAATGAAAATACATTAAAAATCAAAATTATTATCCACCAGCAGATAGGTGTTCTCATGCTAGAGCTTGATAATACATAATTAAATCTTTAGTGCCGGGCCAGGATTCGATCCCATTCACGCATAATATGTGAAGGTGTTGAGGAATCTGCAGTTTTGAACAAACAACAAATTGTAGTCGAGCTGTATTGCCACGAAGGGATCAAATATCGCGTTAAGGGCGGTCTGAGTTGCATTCCCAGTTCAGAACCAATTTTATCGACATACAGAAGCCCAAATAAAAGATGGAATAAGTGTCCTGTGACCATACATAGCGTTTGTGTCGTCACTAGAAATAAATAACTAGTATAAGAAAGGTTACTGGTGATAGAGCTTCTACATGTCGCCACTCCAGACTTTATTGTGGTTCAACCTACCGTCTACTTGGTAAAGAAGGAATATCATCTTTAATGTGAATTTTCAGACCACGCAGCCATTATATCTCCTTCACTTGGTGTAGCCAGCAGAGAATGGAATCTGTCTCTCCCTATCTAAAATCATTGACAGAAGTGGGAATCGAACCCAGACCATAGGTATAACAACCTACCATCCGTCCAACAGACCACGAAATCCTCTTCTCTGCGAGTCATTTTTCTATCGTAACGCAGTTGCGCCACACTGCATGAGAATTCTGACACACAGGCTCCCTGTAGTAATTTGCAGCATGTTCGGTAAATTCATTTACTTGGTTGACCGAATCACCATGAACTAGCTGCCTCGGCTACCCAGTGCATACATTCGACTATTTTGTAATCACAGAAATAAAATCACGTTACTGCCACCTACACACAACTGCCAACATTGTAGGATGCAGAAGTTTAAATAGGAAGTGTTCCTTTCCACTTGAGCTATTCTATTGCGCTATCTGTTACTAGAAAACGTCGTTCAGTCCAAAAGAAAAGCTGTAACTGTTTGTCTCTCAGAAGTCAAGACCTGGCCATATGCATAATCTCACAGTGCTGTGGAATCCAAAAGTTCTGGAGGAATAGTTGCCGAGCTCTGGAGCTGTTGTAGCTACGTGTCAGCTTGTAGCATAGATAAGATGTCTCGAGTTCGAATACATTCAGTGCTACATTTTTTAAAACGCAATTCTGCTCTCTGCTGAAGTTATCAATCTAATGGAACTTTGAACATAATTCCCTTCACTTCTCAACCCAAAGTGGTCGCATGTGGAAAAAGGACTAACTACTGTGACATTTTGTTCTATTCAGGTTTAATAGACAGCAGGCAGCAGATGCATCTCGAAGATGTGCAGGGAGAGCGCATCGTGCCATAATATGTCAGAAAAGTATTTTCTACATTAGCCGTCGTGTGGTAGTGATATTTGATTCTTCTTCAAACTTTGATTGACAGCTTTAACTCAGAACAAATTTTCTACATGCATGTAATCAATAAACTGCATGTGCATTGTCAGACTGTCATAGGTAACATCAGAGAATTCGCATATATCGTTGATGATTAATTTCTCTCTCATATTTACTATTGTTTTAACAACACTAAAGGAAACCTTACGAAAATTGTGCACTGTATTATAAGAAATGAAATAAAACTAACCATGATAACCTTACGACGAAAGTATCTGTACACAAGCATGCCTCTATCGACACGAATTAATAAAATTCTACTCACTTAGATTTTGATTGGGTCTGTGTTTAATTGGTATGCTGTGTCATACTCAAGAGGTATGCAAATGTGGCATTTCATAAATATAGTTACGTATTCCTAGAAACCCAAAATTCGCTTGTCAGCAGCGGAAAGAGGCGTTACCTGTTGTGCAGCATTGTAAGTTTTTCAACATTGCACTATGAACTGAAAGCATTTTCTTGCGATTTCCTTATTGATGTTGGATCTGACTGCTTGTAGCTCTTTCACAGAAGGGATAAAAACTTTTCAGTCAGTGAGACTGGAACTGCGAACCGTAACAGACGCTGTTTCACAGATCAGCACGTTACCACAGAGCTGGCGAGGAGGTATGGGTCTCAGCTTCCTATTACGACGGCAATAGTAACTAGAACTCGTAAACCGCTATTTAAAGGTCGAGATTAGTTGCGTTTTCCACCTGCAACGACTTTCCTGGGCTGAAAACCGTAAGTTTTCCACCTTTTGTTACCCTTCAAGCTATAATAACTCAGATTATTCAATGGAAATGACAGGTAAAATCAAGTGAACTTTGAGGCTTAATTCCGTGCACACCAGGAAGTAGCTCGTCGATCACAGAGTTGCCAAACAGACGTTGCCTTGTTGCCAAATCTCAGTTACAGTACCAGCAGGAAGAAGACGAACCGATGTGATCCTACAGCGGTCTGGGAAGTGACCATAGCTGGTGTCTCCGAGTCGCGGCTGCTACGGCCTGGAATACGTAATGCGTCTGATTCGCTTTCTGTAACTAGGTTTAGGGACTGGAGCGTAATTACTAATAATACTCAGAACTGACTGCAAACTGAGCATCATTAATCAGTAACTCTCATTATTGTTTTTATATTTCTTTCGTAAGTGCACTCAAAACTAAGAAAGTCATTCACAGGCGTTTTCGTGCCTCGCCGACAGTCGGGCACAACATACAAATAAAAATAAAAAAGAATGTGTGTGTGTGTGTGTGTGTGTGTGAGAGAGAGAGAGAGAGAGAGAGAGAGAGAGAAATAAAAAGCAATGAGAGAGAGTGTAAAAAATTGTTGTAAAGAAATTGAATCATGGTATTTAAAGAAATCTTTCATTAAAATGACACGTTCCACATCATTACGAAATGTCGTATTCATGATCTATGGACCAAGAGTTAATCTTATGTAATCTAATCTAATCTAATCACATCATATTGATGATTAGCCATGAAGAGTCATGAATTACCGAAAGTTTTGCCAATACCAGTAACCAAATCTAAACTTGAAAATAAAAGACGACAATTTTTGTAATAAACCGTGACTCCTATCAAGACCCTTTCATCCCTGTTATCTAACCACGAAAGATGTCTGATATACCTCCATTCTGAAGTAACAAAGTGTGCATGCATTTAAAGATGAAGTGCATGATGTGAAGTTCTGTGACGGAGATACGAACCCAACACGTAATCCGATTGTTAACTAAGAAAAATCAAATGTTACGTATCGGTTTTTCTTACGAGCCGCTAGGTGTCTGAATCTAAAATAAGGATACAAACTTTTGTGCCTAAGCGACAATCGAACTGCACACCTACCGTGCATCCACGAATATAGCTTAAGTATCAGTTGCTTACTCATGAACAGTAAGATGTGTGCGTGTTTGACCAGAAATAACGACACCTGTTGCGATTGTTGGCAACACATGAACAGACATTGAAATTGCGCGTTAATTTTCACTAGCAGGTGGGTGTGCACTTGATAAAGCTAGAAATGAAATTATGAATATTTTTGTACTGGATCAGGTTTCAGACCCACATACTTACCTTTGGAGGAGACCTAGAGAAGATTGCAGTCTTGGGAAAAGGAACGAAATGACTGAACTATACTGTTCCGAGAGATTCAGATCCTCGAAAGAGGAGATACGAATTCGAATCACAGTCCAGCACCAAATTTTTAAACGTCTCTAGTTCAATCAAGTACAAGTAAAATAAGAGCCCTGTCCCTTTAAATGGCTATCGGTTCATCAAATAAAATAAAATTTTCTAATGTAAGTAAGCTTACTGGCGATTGTATTTCTTTTTACCATGACTTCCGCTGTGTCATTTCCCAACGTAAACCGGCTCTGCCCAGTTGGTAATGAAGGAACGTGATGTTTAATGCGGATTCTGGATTATAACGTCTTTCTCTTGAGGTTACCAGAGGTAAAATAAATCTGTTTGTGCCTCTTAAAAGTAAATGCCTGAACCCACGCATTGCACCTGTGATAGCTCGTTCCACCAGACCATTGTGGCCACATTACCCAGCCCCAGGAGCGTGCTTTAACGGATGATGTGTTTAGCTTACAAAATTAGTCACGGTGGAAAAAATGCGAGTCTGTTAAATGGTCAAGTAGAAGCAAGCTTCTGACGCAGAGATTATGCTATTCTCATGTCAGCAGGATGTAAAGACTCTTCTAGGCATCATAGGCTGGATGTGAAGCCATTTTGATTTTTCACAAATTCAGCAAATTTCTTAGTTCGAGAAAATCCACTGTGAAGTGTGAAGTTGCAGGATAATTCGATTATTACTGTTATTATTAATATCATTTTATTCATACCGCTGATGGAACACGACCGTAGTCTTGAGGTAAAACGCGAGACCAGCTAATATGACGTCTGGCGACCGAAAGCACATATCGACAACATTTTTATCGCCCCTTTCCTCTCGGTGCTGAAGCTATGAGTGTAATTCAAGCGAATCTACAATATCATATAAGCTGGTCTCGCGTTTAACCTCAAGACTACGGTCGTAGTCAAGAGTAATGTACTAAGGCTGGAGTCAAGACTTCCTCTGGGAAGTGCCGCAGTCTACATGTTGCTAGATCGAGCATATTGCCAGACATAGAATTCTGAGAGGAGCATGACTGTATTGTCCACCTTACGTGAACGACTCGGCGGTCAATTTTTTGGTCTGAGACTGTATCTACAACACATATTGCACGCTTAAGACCCAGAAGAATTTTAAAAAAAAGTAGTTTATGAGAGCAACGTTAACCATAGCGTTCGAAGTATTCATAGTATTGTATACGTGTATGTAAACGCCTTCCAATGGCCACTCAAGAAAGACAAGGATACACAGTCTAGCTTCAATATTATAAATACGCCTCAGTTTGTGGATGAACTCAGACTTAGGTTGATAATAATTTTGAAAATATAGCAGCACTGTACCCATTGGTGTTAAACTCGTTTTCAACCAATGATTCCCTCAGCTACAGGAACACTACTTCTGATACCTCCTAGACAAAATACTTAAGCAGTGTTATCAGACGAAAAGATCAACCTGACACAAACTGTGGGAAGTTTGTTTTACAACCTTCGTACCTGGATATTCAGCTTTTTCCTATTTGAGATATCTGTGAACGTTGCTGCTTAAGACGATTTAAGCATAAACTAGTATCCCTCAGCTTCGACAATGTTTAAAGAAATCGTCTTATCGGCACTAAATCGTGGTTTGTGAATTGTTTACCGGCCGTACTCTTCCGTACTTTGCCGGTTGGAAGGCGA
Source organism: Schistocerca cancellata (assembly GCF_023864275.1). Taxonomy (NCBI): domain Eukaryota; kingdom Metazoa; phylum Arthropoda; class Insecta; order Orthoptera; family Acrididae; genus Schistocerca; species Schistocerca cancellata. The sequence continues at coordinate 58,177,070 of NC_064626.1, read as the reverse complement.
AAGCTTACTGACAAATTTCACACAGAAATTATTGTCACAGTGTACTTATGGAGCCAAATGAGTCAATTGCGTATTTTCCGGTGAGAAAGAGCACTGGCAAACAGTCTTCGCTACATTAGGTTATTTAAACTGGTGTCACTCTAAGCTAGAATTTATGGTCAGCGACTAAGTGTAAGGTCAACGTTTCGAATGCGAGTTTTGCGACTGTGAAATACTTTTATACATTATAGAAGCGAATATTAAATTTGCACTAATATTGCGAAAATTTTGTACTTGGACAGCTTAGAATGAAAATACTTCTGTTTATTACAAAGGGAAACAATAGATTTTCTAAAACACTGTCTGTCATACACTACTTGAAACAGGTCATGTCGACCAAATCATGTGGAAGAACTAACAGCAACGTATATCGGAAGGCATAAGATCTCTTGCCGTTTGGTTTGTCAGTACTCGATAGCCATTTCTAGGCGAAAGTAAATGAAAAAAGGCAGTGCGTTTTTTTTTACCAAGTAACGTCTTCATCAATTACTTTAGTTTTAATGTAATCTACGAGTAATTGCTGGTGTTTGATATTAACATGAAAATGATTCCGTAGACACGGAAAGAACCTGTACTTGGGAAACTACTTCTATAGTGACCAAAAGGCACTAAATGATGTTCAAGCACTTGTGTTACAGCAGCAGTATGAATAAAATGATATTAATAATAACAGTAATAATCGAATTATCCGGCAACTTCACACTTCACAGTGGATTTTCTCGAACTAAGAAATTTGCTGAATTTGTGAAAAATCAAAATGGCTTCACATCCAGCCTATGATGCCTAGAAGAGTCTTTACATCCTGCTGACATGAGAATAGCATAATCTCTGCGTCAGAAGCTTGCTTCTACTTGACCATTTAACAGACTCGCATTTTTTCCACCGTGACTAATTTTGTAAGCTAAACACATCATCCGTTACAGCACACTCCTGGGGCTGGGTAATGTGGCCACAATGGTCTGGTGGAACGAGCTATCACAGGTGCAATGCGTGGGTTCAGGCATTTACTTTTAAGAGGCACAAACAGATTTATTTTACCTCTGGTAACCTCAAGAGAAAGACGTTATAATCCAGAATCCGCATTAAACATCACGTTCCTTCATTACCAACTGGGCAGAGCCGGTTTACGTTGGGAAATGACACAGCGGAAGTCATGGTAAAAAGAAATACAATCGCCAGTAAGCTTACTTACATTAGAAAATTTTATTTTATTTGATGAACCGATAGCCATTTAAAGGGACAGGGCTCTTATTTTACTTGTACTTGATTGAACTAGAGACGTTTAAAAATTTGGTGCTGGACTGTGATTCGAATTCGTATCTCCTCTTTCGAGGATCTGAATCTCTCGGAACAGTATAGTTCAGTCATTTCGTTCCTTTTCCCAAGACTGCAATCTTCTCTAGGTCTCCTCCAAAGGTAAGTATGTGGGTCTGAAACCTGATCCAGTACAAAAATATTCATAATTTCATTTCTAGCTTTATCAAGTGCACACCCACCTGCTAGTGAAAATTAACGCGCAATTTCAATGTCTGTTCATGTGTTGCCAACAATCGCAACAGGTGTCGTTATTTCTGGTCAAACACGCACACATCTTACTGTTCATGAGTAAGCAACTGATACTTAAGCTATATTCGTGGATGCACGGTAGGTGTGCAGTTCGATTGTCGCTTAGGCACAAAAGTTTGTATCCTTATTTTAGATTCAGACACCTAGCGGCTCGTAAGAAAAACCGATACGTAACATTTGATTTTTCTTAGTTAACAATCGGATTACGTGTTGGGTTCGTATCTCCGTCACAGAACTTCACATCATGCACTTCATCTTTAAATGCATGCACACTTTGTTACTTCAGAATGGAGGTATATCAGACATCTTTCGTGGTTAGATAACAGGGATGAAAGGGTCTTGATAGGAGTCACGGTTTATTACAAAAATTGTCGTCTTTTATTTTCAAGTTTAGATTTGGTTACTGGTATTGGCAAAACTTTCGGTAATTCATGACTCTTCATGGCTAATCATCAATATGATGTGATTAGATTAGATTAGATTACATAAGATTAACTCTTGGTCCATAGATCATGAATACGACATTTCGTAATGATGTGGAACGTGTCATTTTAATGAAAGATTTCTTTAAATACCATGATTCAATTTCTTTACAACAATTTTTTACACTCTCTCTCATTGCTTTTTATTTCTCTCTCTCTCTCTCTCTCTCTCTCTCTCACACACACACACACACACACACACATTCTTTTTTATTTTTATTTGTATGTTGTGCCCGACTGTCGGCGAGGCACGAAAACGCCTGTGAATGACTTTCTTAGTTTTGAGTGCACTTACGAAAGAAATATAAAAACAATAATGAGAGTTACTGATTAATGATGCTCAGTTTGCAGTCAGTTCTGAGTATTATTAGTAATTACGCTCCAGTCCCTAAACCTAGTTACAGAAAGCGAATCAGACGCATTACGTATTCCAGGCCGTAGCAGCCGCGACTCGGAGACACCAGCTATGGTCACTTCCCAGACCGCTGTAGGATCACATCGGTTCGTCTTCTTCCTGCTGGTACTGTAACTGAGATTTGGCAACAAGGCAACGTCTGTTTGGCAACTCTGTGATCGACGAGCTACTTCCTGGTGTGCACGGAATTAAGCCTCAAAGTTCACTTGATTTTACCTGTCATTTCCATTGAATAATCTGAGTTATTATAGCTTGAAGGGTAACAAAAGGTGGAAAACTTACGGTTTTCAGCCCAGGAAAGTCGTTGCAGGTGGAAATCGCAACTAATCTCGACCTTTAAATAGCGGTTTACGAGTTCTAGTTACTATTGCCGTCGTAATGGGAAGCTGAGACCCATACCTCCTCGCCAGCTCTGTGGTAACGTGCTGATCTGTGAAACAGCGTCTGTTACGGTTCGCAGTTCCAGTCTCACTGACTGAAAAGTTTTTATCCCTTCTGTGAAAGAGCTACAAGCAGTCAGATCCAACATCAATAAGGAAATCGCAAGAAAATGCTTTCAGCTCATAGTGCAATGTTGAAAAACTTACAATGCTGCACAACAGGTAACGCCTCTTTCCGCTGCTGACAAGTGAATTTTGGGTTTCTAGGAATACGTAACTATATTTATGAAATGCCACATTTGCATACCTCTTGAGTATGACACAGCATACCAATTAAACACAGACCCAATCAAAATCTAAGTGAGTAGAATTTTATTAATTCGTGTCGATAGAGGCATGCTTGTGTACAGATACTTTCGTCGTAAGGTTATCATGGTTAGTTTTATTTCATTTCATATAATACAGTGCACAATTTTCGTAAGGTTTCCTTTAGTGTTGTTAAAACAATAGTAAATATGAGAGAGAAATTAATCATCAACGATATATGCGAATTCTCTGATGTTACCTATGACAGTCTGACAATGCACATGCAGTTTATTGATTACATGCATGTAGAAAATTTGTTCTGAGTTAAAGCTGTCAATCAAAGTTTGAAGAAGAATCAAATATCACTACCACACGACGGCTAATGTAGAAAATACTTTTCTGACATATTATGGCACGATGCGCTCTCCCTGCACATCTTCGAGATGCATCTGCTGCCTGCTGTCTATTAAACCTGAATAGAACAAAATGTCACAGTAGTTAGTCCTTTTTCCACATGCGACCACTTTGGGTTGAGAAGTGAAGGGAATTATGTTCAAAGTTCCATTAGATTGATAACTTCAGCAGAGAGCAGAATTGCGTTTTAAAAAATGTAGCACTGAATGTATTCGAACTCGAGACATCTTATCTATGCTACAAGCTGACACGTAGCTACAACAGCTCCAGAGCTCGGCAACTATTCCTCCAGAACTTTTGGATTCCACAGCACTGTGAGATTATGCATATGGCCAGGTCTTGACTTCTGAGAGACAAACAGTTACAGCTTTTCTTTTGGACTGAACGACGTTTTCTAGTAACAGATAGCGCAATAGAATAGCTCAAGTGGAAAGGAACACTTCCTATTTAAACTTCTGCATCCTACAATGTTGGCAGTTGTGTGTAGGTGGCAGTAACGTGATTTTATTTCTGTGATTACAAAATAGTCGAATGTATGCACTGGGTAGCCGAGGCAGCTAGTTCATGGTGATTCGGTCAACCAAGTAAATGAATTTACCGAACATGCTGCAAATTACTACAGGGAGCCTGTGTGTCAGAATTCTCATGCAGTGTGGCGCAACTGCGTTACGATAGAAAAATGACTCGCAGAGAAGAGGATTTCGTGGTCTGTTGGACGGATGGTAGGTTGTTATACCTATGGTCTGGGTTCGATTCCCACTTCTGTCAATGATTTTAGATAGGGAGAGACAGATTCCATTCTCTGCTGGCTACACCAAGTGAAGGAGATATAATGGCTGCGTGGTCTGAAAATTCACATTAAAGATGATATTCCTTCTTTACCAAGTAGACGGTAGGTTGAACCACAATAAAGTCTGGAGTGGCGACATGTAGAAGCTCTATCACCAGTAACCTTTCTTATACTAGTTATTTATTTCTAGTGACGACACAAACGCTATGTATGGTCACAGGACACTTATTCCATCTTCTATTTGGGCTTCTGTATGTCGATAAAATTGGTTCTGAACTGGGAATGCAACTCAGACCGCCCTTAACGCGATATTTGATCCCTTCGTGGCAATACAGCTCGACTACAATTTGTTGTTTGTTCAAAACTGCAGATTCCTCAACACCTTCACATATTATGCGTGAATGGGATCGAATCCTGGCCCGGCACTAAAGATTTAATTATGTATTATCAAGCTCTAGCATGAGAACACCTATCTGCTGGTGGATAATAATTTTGATTTTTAATGTATTTTCATTCGCTGTCAACACTAACGATATCCGACGTTTTTAACTCCCAGTGAGACACAGAACTATTTGCGAGATGACTGTAAGTTCAAGATGCTATTCTGAGCAGCTGGTGGAGAAAAATTCGGTAGCTGACGTCTCTTTGTGTGTAGTCAACAACGATATGTGTGGGGCTCTATTCCCAGTGAGCGCTGAACTCTTCGTCATATTATTTCAGTTCAAACATGCTCACATGTCACTGCTGGTGCAACAAACCCATATTTAACGTTAGTTTTCTCTAGAATATAACAGCGATAGGTGCCGGGTTGGAGTGCTGGGAAGGAAAAAATTAATGTTTCGTCTCGTCATTTCAGTTAAAACATCTAGTTACTGCCGCGAAATTCCGATATGTCACATTTGACTGTGCTTCGATGGCAATCCGATTAGGTTCCGGGTTCGAATCCGTGTCCAACACACAGCTTTACCTCACGGCATTTCAAGTAAGTTACTTGTGAAGAAGCAATATTTAACATCTCCCGTAGTTCGTTAACAGGGACAATAGATGCTGGGTAGGAATTCGCGTCTGTTAAAAGTGTTTGCGTTATGCAATTTAAAGTTGATATTTGCTAACTGATACTGTCTAAAATCGAGGTATATCACTCTCTGTATGCCTAATCAGGAATGACTGTTAGTATTCGTCAGTCACGAAATCTTTGCTTAGTCTGCATGAGCTGGGTTTGAATCCATATGCAGAACAAGACGGTTCGTCGTGTCATTTAATGTTCATACATATTCTCAACTAGCTGCTCGTGAATAACTTAAATTTTTAATGTCATTTTGTGTTAAATAGTTCAAATGGTTCAAATGGCTCTGAGCACTATGGGACTTAACTTCTAAGGTAATCAGTCCCCTAGAACTTAGAACTACTTAAACCTAACTAACCTAAGGACATCACACACATCCATGCCCGAGGCAGGATTCGAACCTGCAACCGTAGCGGTCACGCGGTTCCAGACTGAAGCGCCTAGAACCGCACGGCCACATCGGCCGGCCCCCACCATCTGGTATCAATGCATTACCTTATAATCCATTATATATAATCATTTTCATAGTACACTTGATATTATACACAAGACAGGACATAGATAATGTCCGTTTGACGTCAATAGTGTGTAACATTTTACTTTTTTTGAATAGGACAATGTTCCTCTCCAATAATTTTTAGATTAGTTACAATAAGCTTACGCTGCAAGAGAATTGGCTTGTATTTTTCAATATGTGGTCTGTTGTCGGTTTGAAGGCCTTCCATAACATCGGCAACGTAGTGCAACTCCACCGAGAGCTGTCTGGAGTAGGGTGGAGATAGCAATGTGAAAGTTGCGAGCTGTCGAAGACGATCTTCATATTCCTAATGCGATTAGGACATCGTATACTCTTGACGACGTTTAGCACCTGTGCGGTCAGTCACCCAATTTCAGAATTCATTTTGAGTAATCCCGCTAAATTCCCAAAATATTGTCTTTTTATATTGATGAGGAATATGGATAGTCATCACGTTCATGTGCCATCTACAACGCAAATTCAATGTTACTATCCTAGGAACTAACCTACAATACGTTTTGTATTTCATAATCGGAACTATCTGCATTAACCGTCATCAGAGCAATGTCAGGGAACAGAATGCAGCAGTGCCTGCTTGAGGACCTGCTTGAGTCGTGTTCACATTATATTACACTAGCGAGAAGTACCGACTTTTCCTTTTCTCTGCAAACATCCAGAACTAAATTCAGTAACTAAGTGCTAAGAATATATTTGCATTGTGCCAACTCAAAGATCAATAGATATGGATATAGATATAGATTTTTATATTTAAAGCCTTTCTCGTTCTGCGTTGGAATAAACATCATTCATATTTGCTTGTTCTTGTTACGATTGTTATTGTCATTCTCTCACTCGGAAGAGTCTTATGCTGATGCTGTATGAATAAATTATGCCATTGGATACAAAGCGGTTTAGTTTTGAGACCTAACCCACGAGGGGGGAAGGCACAGTGGTCTGCTTCAGGAATTCCAAGCAATAAAACACAAAAAACAACCCAGGAAGGGTTCGAACAGCTACTTTCACGCAGAGACATGCATTTGGAATCTGTTCATCGTTACGGGGTCAAACAAGAGGGTAACATTACTGAAACAATGATCGGGCTACTTAGTATATAATAGAGCATACAGATTTCAAGGAGGAAACGTATGAAGACGCAGACTTCCTCGTTATCAATATGTGCGGCATATCTTTCGTGTTAACGAAAGTAAATTCCCGCTTTCAGTACGTGTCAAATGAAATGAATGCCATGAGGAATAGAATATTTGTTGACTGCGTCTCTTCTTGCTTCCATCCTTACCAACATATTTCTTCATTCTCGTGGTAATCATGACATTCTATGTGCATGCTGCAAACGATTGCAAGTGGACAAATTCGACATCGAGGTGCAAAGCGTTTGGTATCTTACATTATATTCAATTCGAATAAGCTTCCGGTGTATTTTTACTTCGTTTGTATTTTTAGATGATTATGAACGTTACGGAAATTTATCTCACATGCTTTATGTTGAATGAGAAACATTGAATGATCCGTTTTGATTTCCCTACGTTGAAATGATATAATGTCGGCGTCAACAGCCTTCTTCCACGCCGGAAGCTGAAACTTGTATCATTCTGGATTAATGATAATTGAATGTCTCATATGTATACATAGCCCACAAGGCGAAGTCAGAAACCATCAGGGGAGAACGCCGCATAAAAACCAAACGTGCGCGCGCGTCTCCACTCTGAAGAACCGTATCGGAGAATCACGGCAAGCATTTCGCTGAAGAGCTGCCTCGTCAGAGAGCCGAGAAATGGCAGCGTCGTAGCAAGTATTTGTCAACACTCTGATAGTGCATTTACTTCCGGGTGTAGGTCGGCGTTACCTCGCTAAATTCACTTGACATTCGTTTTCCACATCGAAGACTCGTACGATATAATCCACTGCAAGATGACACAATTAGAAAGTATATTTAATTTCTGGACTCCAAGAACGGCGTTCTTCACATAAGTAACACCTGTTTGTGTGTGCATTCGGGAGGACGACGGTGCAATCCCGCGCCCGGCCATCCTGATTTAGGTTTTCAATGATTTCCCTAAATCGCTTCAGGCAAATGCCGGGATGGTTCCTTAGGAAGGGCACGGCCGATTTCCTTCCCCATCCTTCCCTAATCCGAGCTTGTGCTCCGTCTCTAATGACATCGTGGTCGACGGGACGTTAAAACAGTAATCTCCACCTCCTCTGTTTGTGTGTTTAAGGTTGCGTTTTGAGGCTCAGGCAACATCGCAGTGACCATAGTCCGCCTCTGGCCGCCAGTGTGTCGTTAGCTCAGAGGTTCCCTTGTGCGTTGCAGTGCTTGTACTATAAGTTCGAATCACGGTAGAAGCCGCTGACTACAACCTTTTATTTTTCATTTTAATTAATGGAGTTGCAAACTGCTAGTAAAAATTTCTTATGCGAAATCTAAAGAATGCCTTTAAACATCAATCTTCGTCCGATTTCGACTTAGTAAATTAAGTTAATATCATGGATTTCTGCTTTGCTAATTCCAAGGTGCTTCACTGTAAAATAGGTCCTGAAAAGATTCAAACCGACTGTCAACGATATAAATTTGAGCTTTGTTCGTCATATAGGTCTAACATGTCGGAAGGTTGTTTATGAAGTGCACCTGTTCATTAATATAGTTCCCATCTTCTAAATTTTTGCAATAGCATTTAACTGTAGACGTTTTCTAACACCGGCGTTAGCAATTCCTTTCCGTTCTCTGAAACCTTCAAAACGACAAATTTTTCTGGTTTAAATCTGATGACCTTAACTATCACTTCCGATCAACAATAAATACTTCATGAACCCGTACATGGAACTCCAAATGTGCAGTGTGCCTGCACTGCTACAGAGCATGCATTGCAAGGTATTCACACAGTTTATCGCATAGACTTACCATAAGGAATGAAACAAGAACTGTAATACACTTTACACCACAGACGCTCACTCTGGCTTGACGAAAACATCCAAACATTGACCAAAAGTTGCACAAATAATTAAGTTTGAAAGGAAAAGAAACGAGGTATGAAGCATTTATAAATTCATCGAATGTAGTGAGGTGGTTTAATTTCGTCCCCGTCTATAAAATTAATTTCGGACCATACTCAGCTCTTGCCGATTACCCGCCTACTAATCAGGGCGTCTGTCTCCGTTGCTTTTGAGCGTGAATGGAAATTGTAGAAATGTTCTGTGGAGCAACATTTAATAATAAAGCGTTTTAAATCATCAATAGCGATGAGCGGTAGCAGGCGCTTTCGACAAAGAACGGGGGAGTGCAGCGCCGCTGCTGTCGCCACGGCCGCTGCCAGTAGCCAGCAAATGGATCCCGGAGCTTTGCCGCATACGGCGTCCAGAGGAGGACAGTCTGCAGGAAATCTGCCGCAAAATCGTTACTAGATAAAATTTTGATATCGGTGTGTCATAAAGCGAAAGTCTTCAGCATTCAGACAGAAGAGGCTATAAAAATGTTTTATGCCAGCTGCTCTCGATCCACTGACATTATGAACAGAAACAACGCACGCTACCGCTAGACCACAGGCGTAATCAGCCTAGAGTTTCTCTATCTTGGGACAAGTTTTCCTCCAGGAAGTGCCGCAGTCTACAGTGTTGCCAGATTGTGCAGATAACCGGACTTAGAGAATTAGCGAGTTGGCCAGTTTTTTTGTCCCATGTCGCGATCGGCGCGGACTTAGCCTCTGAAGCGGCTGGCCGCCGGTCGAGTTTTATGGCAAAGAGTGTACGTAACCCTAACAAACTCAAATCAAAGGCAAATGAGGACGTTCAAAGTTGATTTTCAAAAATTTCCCCACCAACTTCAATGCACATTTGACTTCTCTTGATAACACCACTTCTAGATCTTCTGAGGTCGTCTTTGCGTTCTTTTATGAGGGCTGCACTATTCATAATTCGAACGATCAGATCGGCTCTTGGGTTTACTTTTTCTTTGTAGACTTCGCCTTTAACCATCCCCACAGGCAAAAATCCAAAGAGAGAACGTCCAGGGACCTTGAAGGCCAAGAAAAGTGCCCATATCTAATGATCCATCTTCCAGAAAATGTTAGGTTTGGATAATGTGTCACCTGACGCATAGAATTCGCAGGAGCCCCGTCATGCTGGAGGAACATAGGCATTCCTGTAGCCAAATAAACCTCTTCCAATAACGCTGGAAGTCATTTTCAAGGAAATGTAGACAACTGGGTCCTGTAAGGACCAACATACGAAACATAAATGCATTGAACCCAGCTGTATGTACGAAATAAAAATTGGACACATGTAATATGGCATTTTTTCTGCAACTTGTCTATACTACCACCTCCTACAATATTTATTATTCCTCCTGAAACTTCCTGTATAATTATTTGGGTCTCCGCGGCTCATCTAAAGTTTTCTGTTCTAGGTAGAAATTAGCACTATCCACAGAACCGCAGAAAGTCATGTACCGATAACTGAAGCTTTAAAACTGACTGGAAATGTTACCCGTCCGCAAAGAATAACAGTTATTCGTGGCTTCTGGGACAGTTTGTGTTGTACGTCGTAATAAACAAAACTTCGAACTTAGAAGAGTGCATGTTTTATATTGCAGAAGATCATTTTAAGCTGAAGAAGAATAACAAATATAAGGAATGTTTTAAAAAAATTTTATCTATTGCTTTATGTGGGCTACAAAGAGATGGACAGTTTTATTGATTAGAAGCAGAATACTATTCTTTCACTTTTTTTTATTCCTGGAATATTCTTTTACGTCGGTTCTTAAATCACAACTGTTCTAATTTGGCAAACCCCCTCCGGCTCCGAAACTCCTTCCATTTGTTGAAAAATATATGGCTTCCTTACAGACTTCATATGCATCCAGTGCATAATAACTTAAATTGTGAATATATTTCTGAATGAATGTTCGTTATTTATTTTTCCGTCACCCTGTTCACTGTTATAAGTTATGTTCCACAAGGATCGCACACGATTGGAGGCGACAATCTGTAATTTATTTTACCTTAATTACTACTTCAATTTTGTTCAACAATTTAAAGGAATATATGAGTGCAAACATGGAATACATGTGAATAATGCAACTGCTCAGTGACAGGTATGGGGGAGGCACTGTGGCCAGGCCTCGGATTTTCGACCCCTGCCCTCTTTGCCTCCGCCTACCTGGTGCTGAAATTCTTCTCAAACTTTAAAAAAAAGTAATAGTGCAGTGGTCAGAACGTCTGTCTAGTAAACAGCAGGTCTAGGTTCGAAGCTCAGTCGGTCACAAATTTTCATCTGCTGTCATTGCTGTATTTCAACGCGCTGTGACAGTGCGGACGTCGGTCCTTCGATATTTAAGATGCAATTGTTTTTTGAGGCAATAGAGGTGATTTGCGAACATTAGTCTTGCCATCAAAATAACGGGACTCCAACGGAAACCAATCCTTAGTCATACCTTCGTGCCGGAGCTAACCCATGCCATATACATGCGAATTAGATTGTAGTTCATATTTAGTCAAATAACGAATGGTCAGTGTACGAGTATGCCGGCCAGGGTGGCCGTGTGGTTCTAGGCGCTACAGTCTCAAACCGCGCGAGAGCTACGGTCTCAGTTTCGACTCCAGTCTCCGACATGGATGTGTCTGATGTCCTTAGGATAGTTAGGTTTAAGTAGTTCTAAGTTCTAGCGGACTGACCACCTCAGATGTTAAGTCCCATAGCACTCAGAACCATTTGAACCATTTTTGACGTATACAAGCATTTAAAAACAGAAGAAGCAGGATTGCAGCGAACTGATCACTTAACCAAGTGCAACATAGAGTACCTGTGTAATGAGTCATTCCAGCTGCATAGCTGAGGGTAACATTTTTTAAGCAATTCATTGCAGAATTAATGTAATACCCGCACGATGATCTCTGTAGTCATACTGTATCATTAGCAGCCCGCGAATGTAGTACTATGTTCGTTAAATCGGATTACTCAAGCTGAGGCCAAATAAAGACAAGCGACGACGCCACAACACTATCTTTACTTAGGTAGGTAGTCAGCGCTAAATTATGTGGGCCACCGTTAACGTTGCTGTAAGCAGTTTGACAGCATAACACCACCACAACTACTGACAACCTGAACCATTATCATCACGCAGTTGTAACTCGCAGTGATTACAAGTTTCTCATGTTTGTCAAGAATAGCGGAAAGCGCCTCTGAAGTTCCGTTTCCATTACGCCTAGGCAGGTGAGAATCCTAAATATCAGTAATAGGTCACCTAGCGAAGAGAAGAGTCCACGTATTGTCTCAAGTTCTTGCAGTTTGATGTTAATGCAGTTCCAGATGGTTTCGCACTAACGGGTTCTTTTGGCTATCTGAATACTCATATTGGAATTATATAAGTGTAATTGCTAGAACGTTCAACTACCTTAATAACACCTCATTCTGGGTTGAATACGACTCGGAAAGAAACGTTAATTTGTCGTTTCCATCCATCTCCTGACGTCTTACTGAATGAAGTCTGAAGTGCACGCACAGTTGTGTTGCCCGCCGCAAGGATTCTGTGAAGTGTTGTGGCAGCTGGCGGTCATTGCTGAATACAGACATGTGCTCCAGGGGAACTCGTCTTTGTTGCATTTTTTCCATACCGTAATTAGCACAATAACATAAGGCTTGTTCTGCTGAAGAACTTGATGCCCACAAGTCCTTAAATAAGAATCTCCTAACGTGAGTAATGCATGAAAGGAAACAGACTTTTGGACAAAACAATGGACAGCTCCCTGCTTTTTGCGATTCCGATAGCGCCTACGATAAGAATCTGGTGTCATATTATGTTTCAGAACCCTAAACTGTTTATTTTTTTACCTCATACTAAAACAAAAGTTATGATATGAGAAGAGGAAATGACTTATATGCTTCTCAGGAACTTGGGTTTTTCGTGTTTATTTTCCCACTTCATACTAAAACAAGGGCGTTAAAATGAGAAGAGGAAATGAAATATACGCTTCCAAGACATAATATTTCCTTGTGTGCTACTACTGCATACATGAAAGCCCTGCAGTTAATTTTTGTATGTTGGATAAATTTTGATATCACCTCACATTCCTTTGTGAGAAGGTTCCTATTTTCTTGGGATTCATATAGAGTGGACATTTCATCACTGGTTAATATTCTGATGACTAATGACATGATACCCATTGCAATTGCTCCATGGCTCCTGTGAGTAGAGTCTCACGTTGGTTACTATAAGAACAAGCAGGCAGTGATATCCGCTCACTGCGGTCAGAGACAAGGTGATTTCTTTCTGTTTATGGCGAAGCGTCTGCTGCAGTGTCCACGCTCAGCCAACATAAACAAATCGCGGCGGCATTGGGCACTGCTGATCGCTGCGCTTGTCGCGAGCCTCGACAACAAGAGCGCACTGTCTCTGCTAACGATACTATGGAGTTAATACATCTTACTTAACGTAATATGCTGGACGTGGGTTGGGTGAAAATTCAGTTAGTAACTTCCCATCGCATTAAAATACTTTACAGTCATATTTGATGAATTATTTATTGTTGGTTGTCTCTCAATGGCCGGCCGCGGTGGTCTAGCGGTTCTGGCGCTGCAGTCCGGAACCGCGGGACTGCTACGGTCGCAGGTTCGAATCCTGCCTCGGGCATGGGTGTGTGTGATGTCCTTAGGTTAGTTAGGTTTAAGTAGTTCTAAGTTCTAGGGGACTTATGACCTAAGATGTTGAGTCCCATAGTGCTCAGAGCCATTTGAACCATTTTTTTTTGTCTCTCAATGTTAATAGTATTGATTCAGATTGTGCATGAACACGAAAACACACACACACACACACACACAGTCATTGATTCTAGTGAGAGTGACAACTACTGTGTGTTGAACAACACATGCACCAGTCAGTTCCTCAGTTGGCGTCGAGTGGATGAGTTTTTTCAATTACCTTGCACTGCAAGAATTGTAAGGAGGAGCCTGAAAGTAAATGGTCTTGTATGGTAAAGAGCTGCCACAAAGCAAATCTTGACCGATTATCAGATAATTGTCCACATGGGTTTTGTGGACGAGTATACTTTAAGTAGCCGCGCGGGATTAGCCGAGCGGTCTAGGGCGCTCCATTCATGGGCTGCGTGGCTGATCCCGGCGGAGGTTCGAGTCCTCCCTCGGGCATAAGTGTGTGTGTTTGTCCTTAGGATAATTTAGGTTAAGTAGTGTGTAAGCTTAGGTACTGATGACCTTAGCAGTTGAGTCCCATAAGACTTCACACACATTTGAACATTTTTTTATACTTTTAGTAACCAACCCACCCACGATCATTACGTAAGATTTCTGGAAGGCTTAGGGAATTGATTTCATTAAGTCGTCGACAGTGTAGCGTGATGGTTTATTTCCCAACATATGTTTTCTATATTTGTCCAAAGGTCGCTTGCTTTTGTAGATCCACGTGGCAATGGCCTTGTTATCTCTGCCCACATATTCTCTATCTGGTTGATGTTTGGTGATCGTGGAACAAACGGCAACAGCTTTATCCTCTCTTGGGCCTGAAACCAATCACGCACTGCTCTGCTATGATGGATGGGGCTCTGCTCCTGTAAATAAACTATTATCTCGTTAGTCCATGTATTTATATTTAAATAACGTATTTGTAATAAGCACATTGGATTATTATTTTTTGACAGTGTTTAAGAATTCAGGCCCTGTCAGAGATAAGTGATCTATATTCAACAGTCCGATTAAGAATGTGATTTGCCCAGTCTATCACATGATGAGAGTCGTAGTCAGATATCCACATTAAGACTGCCTAGCTGAATCCGATTAGAACTATCTGGTATCGAAACGAAATTACAGAAATCGGATAATTTGAACGTTTGTATTGCAACAATGCTGCGCACATAAATTCCTATGATGGAGTAACAGGTAGCAACTGGCTAAAAAAAATTGAGAAATATGTCTTCTAGCAGCAATGTAACGTAATTATAACCCACATTTATGTGATGGAAATACTGAATCGAACAATACACATCTATTTCAGTGGTGGGAAGATACACCATATCGGATTTGCTGATGACATAATGACAATAATAATAATAATAATAATCGCGTGTGGCGGATAGGGGAAACCCTCCCCCATATGGGTGGTACCGAGGAAATCAAATACTAGGGGTGAACCAAATACTAACACAATCCTGAACGGCTACCAAATCCGTTGAACCCAAAATCGAGACACGTCTGAGTGAAATTCACCGCTACTCTGGTCACCGTCTCTTAGCTCAATGAGCTTGGCTGAAAATATTTGCTTTCAAAGGCTTCAACACCCTCTGGTCCTGTCCGGTCCATTTATCACCCAAGCCAAACCAATGAAACACAAGCAAACATGAACTATGCAAGCAAAGTCAACTTTACCCCAGGTGGTACACAACCCGGCTGTCGACAGGCGGCAGTTGGATTTTCGGATTCTGGGGAGTCCAGGTTAGCACGGCAGAGAATATCGAAGATCTCTGGTAAATTTCCCTACAAGGAAGAAACATACATTTAAAAGTAAACATCGATACAATGATCCAAACACGAAAACTAAATAATCTCACAAAAGAAATCCACTGACAAAAAATTCTCATCCTTGCTCTTCAAGAACCACGACTAACTGACAATGAAACCTTGCATTAGGGAAACCATTGCGTCTTCAAAAGCAAAATACAACAAAAGGTAGCGAAAGGCGTACCAATCTTCGGCATTGCATTTCTCGAACACAGATCTATCATCAACTCTGTCAAAGAAATCACACCCATCAACAATGAAAAGGTTCAAATGACTCTGAGCACTATGGGACTTAACACCGGAAGTCATCAGTCCCCTGGAACTTAGAACTAATTAAACCTAACTTAACCTAAGTACATCACACACTTCCATGCCCGAGGCTGGATTCGAACCATCGACCGTAGCAGTCGCGCGGTTCCGAACTGAAGCGCCTAGAACCGCTCGGCCACCGTGGCCGGCCCATCAACAAGCGACTTATGACTATGCTCATTCAGAGCCACAGTAAAAAATATACACTCATCAATGCACGTGTCCCCACCAACATCGAAAATAAGAAAAACTCCGAAAATGTCAAAACATTTTGGAACACACTCGAAAATACTATGAGCAAAATTCACCAGGATGACGTGAAAATACTAGTGGGATACTTCAACTCTCTATTTGGGACAGAAGAAACCTGTAGAAAAATCATTGGCACAAATTCAACACACCGTAACACTTAGACCAACGGCACACGTCTGACTGACATTTGCCAACAATTCAACCACAAAAGGACGTCTTCCCAGTTTAGGAAAAAACCAGTTCCCAGGTAACATGCTTAGCTAACAGGTGCAAGCTGCTTTCGTTCGCCATTCGCGACTCGCTGAAAGCCAGATTTTTAATTCTTTTGTAGCACAGCTACAAGCAGGCTGATAAAAACTCAATAAGGGAATCGTAAGACAACGCTCGAGCAAAATTCGTCTTGCTACTTTCAGTAACTCTTAGTGTCAGAGCGATAACCTTACGGTACTGCCAAATTCATAATGCCACTTTTGTTTTCTGCCGACATATTTTTTGTTGTTGTGAATACATAATTTTATCTATGAAATGTCACATTTTCATAATACTTGCGAATGGTACAGGAAATGAAATAAATACAGATCTTTTCGAAGTCAAAAGTTGGTAATATCCTACTAATTCGTGTTAAAATAGGTTCGATCGTCTCACAGACACATAATGCTTTATTAAGATAGACTGCCGTCGTGATGTTTCTGTAGTAAGCTGAATTTAATTTGTATTAGTACAGTGAATATTTTAATTGAATTTTCCATTAGTTTACTAAACGCAACAGTAATTATCAAAGAGAAATTAATCAGCAGCAGAATTTTCTTTCACGATATCTAAAACGATCTGACAATGCTAAAGTTGTTTACAAATTCTACGCCTGTAGAAGCCTACTGGTTCTAACGATGTCATTAAACCAGAGTAGTTTTAAGAGTATTTCCGTCTAGAAATGAATTGCCTTGACGGTTGATCGATCAAGAGCGGGAAAGGTAAAATTTTACAAATATATGACGAGAGGGACAAGTGCTTGAGAGAGGACTTCCCTATCAATACAAGTGCCTGACGGACGACTTTTCTATCAATCTCCTGGATTGTTTTGCTTCTCAAATCAACATAGTGCGTTAACATACATTAGCACAGGTGATGTAGTTTTGTTGCTCGATTTTCGTATACTCCGACCGAAAGGAATGCTCGATGAGTGACCTGATGACATTCAATAATAGTCACTCCGTTGATTTTTGTTGTTTCGAATTAGAGCATGCAGTACTCCTACACCAGACTTCTGAACTTTGCCTGTTGAATGCAAATGTCGCATGATGGTTAAATGGTAATCTATCACATATATCAGTAGTCGAGACTTCCTTAATGTGGAAAATCATTCATGCCAGAACGATCTTTGTTGAAACACGAATATCTTTTTCTGGCGTATTTTTACCAAAAGCACTCGCTCTAAACATAGTTCAAATCTTTCTAGCTGCCTCCTCTGCTTTCACCCCTCTGTTATACCAAAAATAAACGTTGTGTTTCAGGTGTTGCACCTTTTTCCACTTGCGACTCAATTTTACAATGCTTAACTGTAGTTCATGATTTTCAAGTATGCAAAATCGAATGTTTAACTGCAAGATGATAACTAGAACTTCAAATTCGAAAATGACAGTTGATACATACACTGACAGCGTGGCGCCGCGTTCACATGGGCGGCGCCGGATTTCAGGCGGCGGGTGGCGTGTGGCCGGTGGCCGGTAGCCGCTGCATTGTGAGGAAACGCTCGAGCGTAAGCTGTTATGATCGCGGCGCAGCCACGAGCTGTCCTGCGGAGTTGTTTCTGGAATACTTGTCATTGCTGGTGGGTAGAATGTTAAGCGAATTATCTTCGATGCTCAATCAGAATCATAACTTTAGACCGAAATGTGGAAAAAAAAAATTGTTGGACACGAACAGGAGACCATAAGCTTAGAATGCATGACGATTACCATTTTTTCTTTTCTTTTTTTTTATTGTTCATTATCGATCGTTGTGTTTGGTCATTGCGGACGTCGCAGGACATCCTGTTCAAGTTCGGTGGTTGATCATTCCACTCAGTTTTTTTATTACAGAGGCCAACCGGCTCTCTGACCGAACACGCTGAGCTACCGTGCCGGCTAGCACTAGACCACGGGCTCACACAATCCGAGAACATCTCGGAAGTAGATAACACTTCCTCCTAACGCTTCCGCATCTTACAGTGTTGCCAGATTGTGCAGATGGCCAGTCAGTTTTATTGGCTACGTTAAGTGAATAGACTCGGACTTAGTCTCTGTGGCAGGCGGCGGGCGGTCAATTTTTATGTCTAAAACTGTACTCCAATGTGTTTCATTCACGTATCTGTGTGGCGCTAAAGTGTGGTTATGGATAATACGTATGCTCAGATTGCGAATGCAACATAATAAGTAAAGAGAGGGAAATGAATTAGGCACCCTTCGTCTTCCGTAACATCAAATATATTTTAGTTATTCTATCTTAAATGAACTGCGCAGAAAATCATTCACCAGAAGTAAATAACTTGTTAGCAACATCAGATGATATTAACAGCTTTCCGGCGCGGGTTAGCCGTGCTTTCAACGGCGTCATATCGCGGATCGCACGTCTGCTTGCGCCGTCAGTTCGAATCCTTCCCCGGGCGTGGATGTGTGTTAAGTTAGGTTGGTTTAAGTAGTTATAGGGCTAGGGACTGATGACGTAAGCAGTTTGGTCGCATAGTTCTTGGAGCCGTTTTTTGACCTTTCACGTAATTTTTTTTTTCATAAACGGCCGTATCTTTAGATTGCGTTGACATAGAAGCTCACTTTTTTACACCACCAAGGGACCGGTTACCACAAGAAGTGCGATACATTTCCGCTTATTATGTCTACCCGTTCTGGAGGTAAACGGGTTTTAAAGTTTGGGTAGACCGATAGACGGTCAAGAAAGTGAGACTTGTAGGGTTCCGTTTTTACCGGTTTAGGTGACGAAATCCTAACAACGAAAACAGCTACGACAGATACTGAAGATGAGGGCTGCATAAATAACACCCCCTACTCTTTATTCGAAATGTTCTAGTTGCAGTCGATACATCAGCATATTAATCGTAGCTACGCTTTCGATCCAAATCACGTTTACAGGAATGCAAATAGAATCCATTTGCCTATACACGTGGTAGTTCACATCCCAGTATTAATGCTACCGCGTTTTAGAAGTGCCAACATTCTCATTGTTAGCTAGCTTAAGAAACACTGAGGCTAATGAACGTTTTGCGGCTGTGGCGAGTCTAGTGGAGAATTCGAAACTGTGTAGAATGCGTTTGGCAGCTGTGGAGCCGTTTATTTCCTGGGGTGGTGCAGAAATATCCTACTAAATTTACTCTCTAATAACAGTATTTTGCTATTTCGATAAACATCCCGAATGGTTGTCACATAAGCGGTGACATAAAGGAAGAAAATTCATGTTTTTGAGTCCAGAAAGCTCTATGCAACAGAAACTGCAGATCAATATGCCATTTTCATTGCGAAATTGGTGGCTTATTCATGTCTGGGGTAATAATAGAGGTTTGCATGGGTTGTCTGCTAGCGTAGTGAAAGGAAGGTCTGGTTTGTTTTCGGTTCTAATCTCGATGGAGGCAGGTAGAATATCAGTAAAGCAATTTTAAGAAATTCTCGCGGCCCCAATACGTTTTATCGCTACCTTTATTCTGTACTGGCTCCCTGTGCATGTCAATATGACACTCTTGTAGAATTTCATACATGTTACTGCCTACTTTTTCCGCTTCTGTCAATAATGGATTTGACTTAAGTGTGGCACTGAATGATTTTTAACTGAATTTCGTTATGAATCTTCACGCATTGTTAAATTTCACACTTTCATGGTAGGTCAGCAACGGTAATCCAGTATGACTGGTCTGAACGTTGACACAGACCGTTTCGCGGCCGAAAGCGGATAATATTTTGCTAATTCGTAACGATCCGGCGTTCTTTGTATTACTAAAAAAATTATGTTATCTCGATAAGTTGAAATTCATTTTTATTGGTACAGTTCATACCAGTTAGCGTTTCTTCTTTCAGTTCTGTCTTACATTTACGTGTTGTATTTAACACACTAATCAGCATTAATATAGTCTTACAAATTATTGAAAACAGCCTAAAAAAGTTCAGATAGTTTGTCAATTTCACGCAAGTGCATAGTATGTTGGTAGCACTTCGTCGCCTTGCCTGTTATGCTGTGTAGCAGACTTTAAAGCCGTGCGGATCAGCATAACGAAAAGGCGAGGGGTCTCGCTCGTTTTGTCCACGACTGTACCTACTGCAACCTACATCCTTCTTAATTTGCTTAATGTATTCATCTCTTGGTCTCCCTCTATAATTTTTACCCTCCACGCTGCACTCCAATACTAAATTGGTGATCCCTTGAGGCCTCGGAACATGTCCTACCAACGGATTCCTTCTCCTAATCCAGTTTTGCCACAAATTCCTCTTCATTCCATTTCTATTCAGTACCTCCTCATTAGTTACATAATCTACCCATCTAATTTTCAGCCCTCTTCTGTAGCACCACATTTCGAAAGCCTCTATTCTCCTCTCGTCTAAACTATTTATTGTCCATGTTTCACATCCATACATGGCTACACTCCATACAAACACTTTCATAAGAGACTTCCTGACGCTTAAATCTATACTCGATGTGAACAAATTTCTCGTCTTTAGAAACGCTTTCCTTGGCATTGCCAGTCTACATTTTATATCCTCTATACTTTGATCATCATCAGCTATTTTGCTACCCAAATAGCAAAACTCATCTACTACTTTAAATATCTCATTCTCTAATCAAATTCCTTCAGCATCGCCTGATTTATTTGGACGCATTATCATAGTTTTGCTTTGGTTTATGTTCATCTTATATTCTCCTTACCAGAGACTGTCTAAAACCGTTCAACTGCTCTTCCACGTCTTTTGCTGCCTCTGACAGAATTACAGTGTCATCGGAAAATCTAAAAGTTTTTATTTCTTTTCCACAGATTTTAATTCCTACTCCGAATTTTTCTTTTGTTTCCTTTACTGCTTGCTCAGTATAGAGATTGAATAACATCGTTGATAGGCTACAACCACGTCTCACTCCCTTCCAGCCCACTGCTTCCCTTCCATGCCTCTCGACTCTTATAACTACCATCTCGTTTCTATACAAATTGTAAACAGCCTTTTATTCACACTATTTGACCCCTGCCACCTTCAAAATTTGAAAACGCGTATTCCAAAAAAATGGTTCAAATGCCTCTGAGCACTATGGGGCTTAACATCTGTGGGCATCTGTCCACTAGAACTTAGAACTACTTAAACCTAACTAACCTAAGGACATCACACACATCCATGCCCGAGGCAGGATTCGAACCTGGGACCGTAGCAGTCGCGCGGTTCCGGACTGAGCGCCTAGAACCGCTAGACCACTGCGGCCGGCACGCGTGTTCCAGTCAACATTGTCAAAAAGCTTTCTCTAAGCGTACAAATTCTAGAAACGTAGGTTTGCATTTCCTTAACCTACCTTCTAAGGTAAGTTGTAGGGTCAGAATTGCCACGCGTTTTCCAAACTGATCGAGGTCGGCTTCTAACGGGCTTTCCGTTCCACTGTACAGAATTCGTGGTAGTATTTTGCAACCGTGACTTATTAAACAGATTGTTATGTAAGTTTCACTCGTGTCAACGCCCACTTTCTTTGGGATTGGAATTATTATATTCTTTTTGAAGTTTGAGGGTATTTCCCCTATCCCATACATCTTGCTCACCGGATGGTGGAGTTTTGTAAGCTTTGGCTCTCCCAAGACTATCAGTAGTTCGACTGGAGTGCTGTCTACTCCCAGGGACTTGTTTCGAGTCAGGTCTTTCAGTGTTCTGTAAAACTCGTCGCTCAGTGTCATATCTCCAATTTCATCTTCACCTACGTCCTCATCTATTTTTATAATATTGCCCTCAAGTACATTGCCCTTGTATAGACGCTCTATATCCTCCTTCCAGCTTTCTGCATGGCTCTCTTTTATCCAAAGGTCTCTTTAATTTTCCTGTAGGCAGTATCTACACTATGTGACCAAAAGTATCCGGACACTACCAAAAATATACGATTTTCATACAGGTGCATTGTTCTGCTACCTACTGCCAGATACATCATATCAGAGATCTTAGTGTCATTAGAAATCGCGAGAAAGCAAAATGGGGTTCTCCGCGGAACTCACAGACTTCGAACGGACTGAAACGGACTGGCCCGAATCCTATAGAGCACCTTCGGGATATTTTGGAACACCGATACCGCGACAGGTCTCACCTACCGACATCAATACCAGTACTCAATGCAGCACTCCGTGAAGAATGGGGAGCCATTCCCCAAGAAACCTTCCAGCACCTAATTGAACGTATGCCTGCGAGAGTGTAAGCTGTCAACAAGCCTAAGGGTGAGCCAACACCGTAATGAATTCCAAAATTACCAATGGAGAGCGCTACGAGCTTGTAAGTCATTTTCAGCCAGGAGTCCGGATACTTTTGATCACATAGTGTATCTTACCCCCAGTGATGTATACCTCTACATCCTTACATATGTACTCGAGCCATCGCTGCTAAGACATTTTGCACTTCCTGTCTATATCGATTTACAGAAGTTTCTCTTCCTTTTGGCTGCTTCTTTTGCAGCATTTTTATATATTCTCTTTTCATCAATTAAATTCAATATCTCTTCTATTACCCAAAGATTTATTCTAGTGCTAGTGTTTTTACCTACTTGATGCTCCGCTGCCTTCACTATTTCATATCCCAAAGATACCCATTTTTCTTCTACAGCATTTGTTTCAGCAGTTCTTGTTAATCGTTCCATAAAGCTCTCTCTGAAACTCTCTATAATCTCTGTTCTTTCAATTTATCCAAGTCTCATCTCCTTAAATTCCCACCTTCTTGCAGTTTCTTCTGTTTTAATCTCCAGTTCATAACCAATAGATTGGGATCAGAGTCGACATCTGCCCATGGAAATGTCTTACAGTTTAAAACCTGGTTCCCAAATCTGTGTCTTACGATTATATAACCTGTCGGAAACCTTCCAGTGTCTCCAGGGCTCTTCCAAGTATACAACCTTCTTTCATGATTCTTAAACCAAGTGTTAGGTATGATTAAGCTATGCTCTGTGCAAAATTCTACTAGGGGGCTTCCTCTTTCATTCCCTACGCTCATTCCATATTCATCTACTACTTTTCCCCTTCTTCCTTTTCCCATTATCGAATTCCAGTCCCCAGTGACTATTAAATTTTCGTCTCCTCTTACTATCTTAATGATTTCTTTTATCTTATCATTCATTTCAACAATCTCGTAGCCATCTGCAGAACTAATTGGCATACAAACCTGTACTACTGTGGTAGGTAGGGGGTTCGTGTCTAACTTGGCTACAATAATGACTTCACTATACTGTTCGTAATAGCTTACCGGCGCTCCTTTTTTTTTTCAATATTAAAACTACTCCTGCATTACCCATATTTGAATTTGCATTTCTAACCCTGTATTCACACCTGACCAGAAATCGGGTTCCTCCTGCCACCGAACTTCTCTAATTCCCAGTATATCTAACTTTAACCTATCGATTGCCCTTTTTTAAATTTTCTAAGCGACCTGCCTTATTAGGGGATCTGACATTCCACGCTCCGATCCATTTAACGCCAGTTTTGTTTCTACTGATAACGACGTCCTTTTGAGTATAGTCCTCGCCCAGAGATCCGAATGTGGGACTTTTTTACCTCCGGAATATTTTACCCAAGAGGACGCCATCTTCATTTAACCATACAGTAAAGCTGCATGCCCTCGGGAAAAGTTACTGCTGTAGTTTCCTCTTGCTTTCAGCCTTTTGCAGTACGAGCACAGCTAGGTTGTTTTGGTTAATGTTACAAGGCCAGATCAGTCTATCATCGAGACTCTTTCCCTGCAACTACTGAAAAGGCTGCTGCCCCTGTTCAGGAACGACAAGTTTGTCTGGCCTCTCAACAGATACCTTTCCTTCGTGGTCGCACGTTCGCACGTTCGGCAAGGTCCGTGGTTTACGGCGCGAGCGGGGGGTGGGGAGGGGGGTGGAGGGAGCCACACCCCCTGAGAAACTTGAGACACTAATGCTTCTCATTACACCATTAATTTTCACCTTTCTTTTATTTATATATTAATTTTCAAGAGGATGTATTTCTGTGTTTGGATTTTTTGTTTGATCCAATGAGCTTACTACCCAACCACGTATATTCACTGGTTGTGCTAATTTTCAGTCAACGTTAACTCTCAATTTCCTTAGTCTGTCTGCAATAGAATTTTTTCAATACGACTGTATACCATCGTCCTGACTGGCATTGTTTGTGTTCGCTGATTGCGAATCTCTTTCTCAGTACTCGTATAACTACATTAAATGACTACAGACGACCACCTGAATAATGGATGTGAAGGTAAACCTACATCCCATGTGCCATTAAGGGGGACGTGCTGTATGTCTCCATTCGGGAAGGGATAACACGTCTTGCGTACACAGTTAATGTCTGCCATTATGTCTCGAAAGTTCTTATGATGTTTTGACAGTGACTCCATTGTCATTTTAAATCAAGGGAGGGTGTCAATACGGGAAGTGGTTACCGCTAAAATGGTGTACATTACAGTGAAGCAATTCAGACGTTCGGCCGTCATCGCGAGACACAAAATACGGAAGCTCTGCTTCATAGCAGTCTCCGTGGTCAACAACATGATTTGGTGACCGGTATCCACAAATCACTGCTAGTCGGAATTCGAAGCGAATAGAACATAACTACGTGCCGTCGTTTTAGAGGAACTGCGAAGTCGGTATCGGTCTAGGCAATACACACCTGACTCCCCACGATCAAATCCCCTTTACACTCGTTTTACTATCGACATTTCACATCACCTGCTACAAATATAAAGAATGCCGCGATCTTCCCCATCTGTGCTGCGAAACTCCGCAGCACATTCAGAAAGATTTTACGTCCAAGTATTACGCACTAGTTTAAAAATAAGACCAAATTTTAGATAAATATTATTAATAAAAAGAGACGTCAAAGAGAACAGTGCTAATATAACGACCTGTAAAACTGCAATCTGCTTACCCCTATTGAAAATGTTTTGTGTTCAGTTAATCAAGGGACGTGATATTTACGTCCCGGGAAAGCAAATTAAAGGAATGGTGGAAGATCGTTTTAGGTTTAACGATTCGCCGCCGGCATAGACATTAGTGATGGAGAGCACTAACTAGGATTGGAGAGCGCATGACAAGAGAAATGTCATACTGGCATATACGTTAAGAGCGGTCCCTGTGGTCGGGCGGTTCTAGGCGCTTGAGTCTGGAACCTCGTGACCGCTACGGACGCAGGTACGAATCCGGCCTTGGGCATGGATATGTGTGATGTCCTGAAGTTAGTTACGTTTAAGTAGTTTTAAGTTTTCTGAAGTCATCAGATGTTACGTCCCATAGTGCTCAGAGCCATTTGAACTATTTTATACGTTAAGAGATCCGGATAACCAGACGGGGATTTCAACCTGCGCCCTCGCGAATGTGAGTCCACTGTATGCCAGCCAGTGCGACAAATCTGGTCGGCATGTCAATATCGTAGTGAAGTTGACAGACTGTGTATGGTGAATGCCCACTTAATAGATATTATAGACAGTCAGTGTTTCCACGGAGATCCATGTTATTTTCCCTGGTCAGTGTATATCATTGAAGGCAAATGATGGAATGGGTTCTTTCAAAAGTAGAGTGTTCTAGCGCTAAGGTTAAAATGGTTGAAATGGCTCTGAGCGCTATGGGACTTAACATCTGAAGTCATCAGTCACCTAAAATTAGAACTACTTAAATCTAACTAACCTAAGGACATCACACACATCCATGCCCGAGGCAGAATTCGAACCTGCGACCGGGCTATAAACCCTGATTTTCCTTCTTATTTTAAACCATTTTTGCAGCAGTGTTCTATCGGTATAAAGAGACAGGGAATGTAGTAACACG
This sequence comes from Schistocerca cancellata, assembly GCF_023864275.1. Classification (NCBI taxonomy): domain Eukaryota; kingdom Metazoa; phylum Arthropoda; class Insecta; order Orthoptera; family Acrididae; genus Schistocerca; species Schistocerca cancellata. Next base: position 58,151,010 of record NC_064626.1, on the reverse strand, counting down.
AGGACAGTGCAAATAAAAGAAGCAAAAGTTATAGAGAATTGTTGGCTGTATGGCCCCTCTTAGCCTAATGAGGTACATATCCCCTCCTCCGTTCTGTGCACAATGATCAATGTCCCGTGCGACATATGACTGAGAAGTTGTTAGTCCGTAGAACGTAGGTGTCAGTAATGGACGTGTGTCTTGTGTGATGCCATATTTGTCATGTGTACGCTGATCAGAATAGGGAGACACGGGAAAACGTCGCCCAAATATAGCCTCCTTCTCTCGAAGGGTGCCACCAGGTTAGATCATCCAGTCTGAAACAAGCACCTTTGTCAACAGTGTAAATTATCACATTTCTTGACACACTGCAGAACTGTGGAGTATAAGAGGTATACGGAATCAGAATTTGAAGAAATCCCCCAAGCCTCAATATCTTTATGTTCAATATATTTATCCACTTTACTATAAAAAGTATCCTCACAACGTGCCCTTCAGGGCAGTAACTTGCACCTATAGGTGCACACAGAGAGCAACATGCCCTCCAGTGCAGTCACTTGCGCCTACAGGTAAACACAGAGTGCAACGTGCCATCCGGGGCAGCCACTTTCACCTACAGGTTCACGTCACTTGCGCCTACAGGTGCAAACAGAGAGCAACGTGCCCTCCAGTGCCGTCACTTAAGCCTATGGTTGCAAACAGAGGGCAACGTGCCCTCCTGGGCAGTCACTTGCGCCTGCAGGTGCACACTGAGGCCAACGTGCCCTCCAGGGCAGTCACTTGCGCCTACAGGTCCCCACGGAGATCAAGGTTCCCTCCAGTGCAGTCACTTGCGACCTACAGCTGCACACAGAGAGCATCGTGCTCTCCAGTGCAGTCACTTGCGCCTACAGGTGCACACAGAGAGCATCGTGCCCTCCAGTGCAGTCACTTGTGCCTACAGGTGCAGGTGCACACAGAGAGCAACGTGCCCTCCAGTGCAGTCACTTGCGCCTACAGGTGCACATAGAGAGCAACGTGCCCTCCAGGGCAGTCACTTGCGCCTACAGGTGCACACAGAGACAAACGTCCCCACCAATTCAGTCACTAACGCCTACAGGTGCACACAGAGGGCAACGTGCCCTCCAGTGCAGTCACTTGCGACTACAGGTGCACACAGAGAGCAATGTGCCCTCCAGTGCAGTCACTTGCGACCTACAGCTGCACACAGAGAGCAACGTGCCCTCCAGTAGAGTCACTTGCGCCTACAGGTGCACACAGAGAACAACGTGCCATCCAGTCAGGTCAGTTGCGCCTACAGGTGCACACAGAGAGCCACGTGCCCTCCAGTGGCACTTGCGCCTACAGGTGGACACAGAGAGCAACGTGCCTTCCAGTACAGTCACTTGCGACTACAGGTACACACACAGAGCAATGTGCCCTCCAGTGCAGTTGTTACTTGCGCCTACAGGTGCACACAGAGAGAAACGTGCACTCCAGTGCAGTCACTTGCGCATACAGGCTCACACAGAGAGCAACGTACCCTCCAGGGCAGTCATTTGCGCAAACAGGTCCACACAGAGAACAACGTGCCCTCCAGTGCAGTCACTAGCGCCTACAGTTGCACACAGAGAGCAAGGTGCCCTCCAGTACAGTCACTTGCGACTACAGGTGCACACAGAGAGCAATGTGCCCTCCAGTACAGTCACTTACGCCTACAGGTGCACACAGAGAACATCGTGCCATCCAGTCAGGTCAGTTGCGCCTACTGGTGCACACAGAGAGCAACGTGCCTTCCAGTGCAGTCACTTGCGACTACAGGTGCGCACAGAGAGCAATGTGCCCTCCAGTGCAGTTACTTGCGCCTACAGGTGCACACAGAGAACAATGAGCCATCCTGTGCCGTCACTTGCGCCTACAATTGAACACAGAGTGCAACGTACCCTATAGGGAAGTCACCTGCGCCTACAGGTACACACAGAGAGCAATGTGCCTTCCAGTGCAGTCACTTTCACCTACAGGTGCACACAGAGAGCAACGTGCCTCCAGCGCAGTCACTTGCTCATACAGGTGAACACAGAGTGCAACGTGCCCTCCAAGGCCGTCACTAGCACCTACAGGATTACGTCAATTGCGCCTACAGGTGCACACAGAGAGCAATGTGCCCTCCTGTGCAGTCACTTGCGCCTACAGGTGCACACAGAGAGCAACGTGCCCTACAGTGCCGTCACTTGCGCCTACAGTTGCACACAGAGAGCAACGTGCCCATCAGAGCAGACACTTGCGCCTGCAGGTGCACACTGAGATCAACGTGCCCTCCAGGGCAGTCACTTGCGCCTACAGGTCCCCACAGAGATCAAGGTTCCCTCCAGTGCAGTCACTTGCGACCTACAGATGCACACAGAGAGCATCGTGCCCTCCAGTGCAGTCACTTGCACCTACAGGTGCACACAGAGAGCAACGTGCCCTCCAGGGCAGTCACTTGCGCCTACAGGTCCAAACAGAGACCAAGGTTCCCTCCAGTACCGTCACTTGCGCCTACACGTGAACACAGAGGGCAACGTGCCCTCCAGGGCAGTCACTTTGGCCTACAGGTGCACAGAGGGAGCAACGTGCCCTCCAGTGCCGTCACTTGCGCCTACGGTTGCACACGGAGAGCAACGTGCCCCCCCTGGGGCAGTCACATGCGCCAACAGGTGCACACAGAGACCAACGTGCTCTCCAGAGCAGTCACTAGCGATTACATGTGAACACAGAGTGCAACGTTCCCTCCAGGGCAGACACTTGCTCCTACAGGTTCACGTCACTTGCGCCTACAGGTGCACACAGAGAGCAACGTGACATTCTGTGCAGTCACTTGCGCCTACAACTGCACACAGAGTGCAATGTGCTCTCCAGTGGCGTCAATTGCGCCTACAGGTGAACACAAAGTTCAACGTGCCATCCAGGGCAGTCACTTGAGCCTACAGGTGCACACAGAGACCAACGTGTTCTCCAGTGCAGTCACTTGCACCCACAGGTGTACATAGAGAGCAACGTGCCTCCAGTGCAGTCACTTGCGCCTACAGGTGACCACAGAGTGCAACGTGCCATCCATGGCAGCCACTTGCACCTACAGGTTCACGTCACTTGCGCCTACAGGTGCAAACAGAGTGCAACGTGCTCTCCAGTGCCGTCACTTGCGCCTACGATTGCAAACAGAGAGCAACGTGCCCTCCAGGGCAGTCACTTGCGCCTACAGGATCGCACAGAGACCAACATGCCCTCCAGGGCAGTCACTTGCGCCTGCAGGTGAACACTGAGACCAACGTGCCCTCCAGGGCAGTCACTTGCGCCTACAGGTCCCCACAGAGATCAAGGTTCCGTCCAGTGCAGTCACTTGCGACCTACAGCTGCACACAGAGAGCATCGTGACCTCCAGTGCAGTCACTTGCGCCTAAAGGTCCACACAGAGATCAATGTTCCCTCCAGTACAGTTACTTGCTCATACAGTTGCACACAGAGAGCAACGTGTCATCCACTGCAGTCACTTGCGCCTACAGGTGCGCACAGAGAACAACATACACTACAGTGCAGTCACTTGCGCCTACAGTTGCACACAGAGAGCAACGTGCCCTCCATTGCCGTCACTTGCGCCTACAGGTGCACACAGAAACCAACTTCCCGTCCCCCTCCCCCCCTAGTGCAGTCACTTGTGCCTACAGATGCATACAGAGAGCAATGTGTCGTCCAGTGCAGTCAGTTGCGCCTACAGGTGCATACAGAGAGCAACGTGCCGTCCAGTACAGTCACTTGCGCCTACAGTTGCACACAGAGAGCAACGTGGCCTCCAGTACAGTCACTTGCGACTACAGGTGCGCACAGAGAGCAACGTGCAATGCAGTACAGTCACTTGCGACTACAGGTTCACACAGAGAGCAACGTGTCCTCCAGCGCAGTAACTTGCGCCTGCAGGTGCACACAGAGAGCAACGTGCCTTCCAGTGCAGTCACTTGCTCCTACAGGAGCACACAGAGAGCAATGTGTTCTCCGGTGCAGTCACGTGCGCCTACAGGTGCACACAGAGGGGATTTTGCCCTCCAGTGCAGTCACTTGCGTATACTGGTGCACACAGAGACTAACATGCCCCCCAGTTCTATCACCTGCGCGTACAGGTGAACACATAGTGCAACGTGCCTCCAGTGCAGTCACTTGCTCCTACGGGTGCACACAGAGAGCAACGTGCCCTCCAGTGCAGTCATTTGCGCCTACGGGTGCACACAGAGTGCAACGTGCCTCCAGTGCAGTCACTAGGGCCTACAGGTGCACACAGAGAGGAACATGCCCCCCAGTTCTATCACTTGCGCGTACAGGTGAACACAGAGTGCAACTTGTCTCCAGTGCAGTCACTGGGGCCTACAGGTGCACACTGAAAGCAAAGTTCCCTCCAGGGCAGTCACTTGCTCTTACAGGGTCACACAGAGAGCAACGTTCCCTCCAGTGCAGTCATTTGCGTCTACAGTTGCACACAGAGTGCAACGTGCACGCCGGGGCAGTCACTTGCGCCTACTGGTGCACACACAGAGCAACGTGCCCGCCAGTGCAGCCACTTGCGCCTACAGGTGCACACAGAGAGCCACATGCCCTCCAGTGCAGTCACTTGCGCCTACAGGTGCACACAGAGAGCAACGTGCCCTCCAGTGCAGCCACTTGCGGCTACCGGTGCACAGAGAGAGCAACGTGCCCTCCAGTGCATTTATTTGCTCCTACTTGTGCCAATACAGAGCAACGTGCCCTTTAGTGTAGTCACTTGCGCCTGCAGGTGCACACAAAGAGCAAAGTGCCCTCCACGGTAGTCACTTGCGCCTACAGGTGCACACAGAGAACTCTGGCAATCCCACACCCCAGGACAGCAGTACTAACACCAGCAATAAGCGTTGCCTACTCCCACTACTGTGCATACATTCTCAAACTATATTACTCGAGCTAAGCTAAAATACCGTTCTAACTAACTTCGGAAGGCTCAACGATGCCGACTGACCACCGTGTCATCCTCAGGCGACAGGCATCACTGGATGCCGGTATGCAGGGGCAAATTGTCAGCTAACTGCTTTCTGACCGTTGTCAGGTTTTTGTACACGGGGCCGCTACTTCTCGATCAAGTAGCACCTTAGTTGCTTCAGAAGGGCAGAGTGCGCCCCGCTTGCCAAAAGCGCTCGGCAGACGCGGAGGGTCTACCATCCAAGTGCTAGCGAAGGCCAACAGTGCTGATCTTCAGTGATCTGATGAGAACGAATGTTACCACCTCGGCAAGGGTGTTGGGTTTTAAAGGAACAATTCGGTACAAATAAATTATTCTCCCTTTTGCTTGCTTATAAAATTAAATGTCACCTTCATTTTAAACTACCTGTTATTTCTTTAATTGCCATATTTCTTATGATACTACCAAATTAAGGATCGTGCATCAGTATATTTGAATATTTTCCAATCCAAAGTACGTGTCAGTACGACATTAATATCGTGCACAGAATCCATACATTGCCACGTGTGAAAAGTACTTACCACAAGAAATTTATCTTCAGCCTTGGGAGATGATTTTCAATGTCATACAAACCTATTTTTAGTAGTCCCCTGAGTTCTGTCCGCATATAGAGCAATACGGTGAATGTGAATTATTCATTGTATCCCACAGATTTCATAAGCCATACAAGATACTGAAGCAGGTTTCTGGCTCATGGTAATACACAAGTAGGACGAGATTGAACCATTTGGTTCTCATCCGATACTTTCGTACCTTTAGACGCAAGTAACTATTTATTCTTTTCAGTGATGATGATGAGGTCCCGTACTCGAGGAGCGTTACGATGCGAGAGACCCTCACCGCCGACTACGCAAGGAACTAGCGGAGGAGCTTTGCCATTGCTTTCCTCCGACCGTAATGGAGATGAATGATGATGATGGTGAAAACCACACCTAATCATCTCGAGGCTGGGGAAATCACTGATCACGCCGGGAATCGAGCCTGGGACCCCGTGCGCGGTAAGCGAGAACGCTACCGTAAGACCATGAGCTGTGCACTCTAGCAGTGGTATAACGTATTTTTTAAGGGTCATTTATAGCTTATTAAAGGAGAATTTATGTGGGCTTGCAACAACATAGAGGGAGAAATTCAACATTTTTTACTGAGAACGAGCTTTTCATAAGCTCTTGACCGATCTTTTCCTCAGTTCTCTGTTTAGTAATAGACAACGATCTGGATTCCGCTACAACTACAACAGCGTTACTATTCTAGCGGTATCAAATTACGGAAAGTATTTACGTATTTGTAAAAGAAGCCACACCTACAAGAAAAATGCAGTCCTTACACAGAAGTGATGCTTCTCTGAAGGAAAAAAGTTAAAATAGCCAGACGAAAATTATCCGACACCTCCGCTGCAGTATCGCAAGGATGATCTAAACCGGCCGCGGTGGCCGTGCGCTTCTGGCGCTACAGTCCGGAACCGCGTTACTACTACGGTCGCAGGTTCGAATCCTGCCTCGGGCATGGGTGTGTGTGATGTCCTTAGGTTAGTTAGGTTTAATTAGTTCTAATTTCTAGGGGACTTATGACCTAAGATGTTGAGTCCCATAGTGCTCAGAGCCATTTGGACCATTTTTGGATAATCTAACCCATTGTATTTTTAGTACAGAACAACCAGAATGGAACTTCACTTACCAAGTAAACATGAAACAATTCACAGCAATTTAAACAGCACCTCTTCCTTCGTATCCCCATTCAGAGTGAAGTACTGACAGTTTCTGTATGTTTGCGTGCGTACATGTGTGTACATTTCTACGTATTACTCTTCATAGATACACATGCACCAACATCACTTTCTTCCAAAGGGAACTACGCTGCTTTTCAGCTCGAGAATATTAATGTTCCTTGAGGGAGCGTATATATTTCGTATTTTGAAATCTGTGAACATAGTGAAAACTAGCAGAACCCGTCTGCTACCTCATCAGTATGAACATAGATCGTCAGTATCTTTGAAGAACGGTTCGTGTAAGTTCTGTCGTTCGCACTGAACAACACAGAAAGAAAAATAGGTACACTATTTGCAGTTAATGTTACTTCGTATTTCACAAGTCACTAAGGCGCAGAAAGAAAAAGCTTTCGTAAGTTTCAGTCTGCAACTGTTCATCAGCGAAAATGCAAGGCGGTTACTGGATTCCACAGAAATCGCAGCAGATGTGAGAACTTACTTTCGCCTGACTTCTATGGCTTCCTCCACTTCAGAGAGGTGCCATCATTGCCGAATTCACAGCAACACCATGTTAAATTAACCATTTTAAATTTCGCTTATTTTGCCAAACCACAGTGTAGTTTACACCTATTAACTTCACTAAAATGCTAATGCAATTCATTTGCGAAAGATTCCAAATCTTAATCCATTATTAAATAAGCAACTAACTGCAAGATAGGTCAATAATTTATGAAATACCTGATTATCGGCATCAAGATAAATGTGTAATCTCTTACTTATGTCTGTGCACACTGACACAATTACTCTTTTCACTGCTATGGACCACTTTCTTTTAAATAAACATTACTAAATCGGAAAAAATTTATCGTTTCACATACTGCATTATACACGAAAATTTCGCATCTTGAACCGTTTATAAAGTGTGATAAGTGCTATAAATAATTGAGTGTCACTTTATTGTTTGCAACAGATGGGTGGAAGTGAGAGCGCTACATAAAAACGATTTACTCAAAATTAGAGATTAGACATTTGATGGAAGACTCATTACGTTAGCTACATCTTATGCATAGCAACGTATGATTAAAAATGCTCTAAAAGCAAACACATAGCGAGTCCTTTTTTTCAGTGCAGATTTTTTAAATTTCGCGTGGTGGGGTAAGTAATTCCGAAAAAATTTAAGAGGACCTGGAGGACGCTCCACTGAACAATTTGATTTTGGGAACCTGGGGTCGGAAAAGCTGGCTTCAGGTGATAATAGGAATAAAAACAGCACCGCGAACTTTTTATTTACATTACTTACAGTTAATTCCAAATACTATCATTGACACACTGAACGTAACATTCGTACTGTATCTTAAAAAGTGTGCTGGAACTGCCGGTCATTGACCTCAATCCAAGCATCACATCGGCGAAGAAGATTCTGACGCACCCTGACAAATATCCCTGGTTGGTTCAAATCACATTACAGGCAGCTACAATTTTGGTAACTAATTCCATCTCCAAATCCACTTAGGTCTGATACACAAGTGACTTTACATATTTCTATTGGAAATAAGTTGGATTCAGGTCCAGTGACCTCGCAGGCAATGTAATAGCACCTCCCCGTCAACTACAACGACTAGGAAATACTTTATAGTAATTAGGCTCGTCTTCTTCGTTTCCTTGCAGGAAATAATGCACATGTTAATAAACAGCACAGGACGTGTAAACTTGTTCGCATGTCAGTTCTAAGTAAGCAGGAAAACAATAATTTTAAGCAAAGCGGTAGACAGGTTTACTTCCGTATCTCCTTAAGCTAGCTTTTCCGATCCCAGGTTCCCTACCTCAAGTTGTTCATCAGTGCATTCTCTGTATCCAATAGAATCGTTTCTGTATAATCATCTGAGAAAGGGTGCAAACTAGAACATATGCACCACTCTATGCTTCTTCAGCGTTGCACGTCGGGTTCGTGCCTCACTGAAGTGCGCAAAGATTGCTTCGTTCTTTCTAGCCAGGCAGACTGCGAATGCCCGCTGTGACCGATGCTGACGCGCCGTTGGTTAACACTGCGATGTTCTTCAAGCTGCATCAAGAGGCCTGACGGCCTCCACCGCTACGCGGGTAATCTCAATTCTTTGTGCATACACGCGTAGGAAACACTGATGCTATGCTTCTAACGAGGGGTTGTACCATGCATTTCTTGCCGTAGCAGATGTATGTGAACCGGTCGGTGATTATTCACGTGGTTTTATACTTGCTACACACATACGAGGTGCATTCAAGTTCTAAGGCCTCCGACTTTTTTTCTCCGGACTGGAAAGAGATAAAAACATGCGCATTGTTTTAAAATGAGGCCGCGTTCATTGTCAACACGTCCCAGAGATGGCAGCACCATACGGCAGATGGAATTTTACCGCCAGCGGCGAGAATGAGAACTGTATTAAATACTTAAAATGCCGACGTTTTCCTTACTTGAACAGCGTGCAATCATTCGTTTTCTGAATTTGCGTGATGTGAAACCAATTGAAATTTATCAACAGTTGAAGGATACATGTTGTGATGGAGCTATGGATGTGTCAAAAGTGCGTTCGTAGGTGCGACAGTTTAATGAAGGCAGAACATCGTGTGACAACAAACCGAAACAAACTCGGGCTCGCACAAGCCGGTCTGACGACATGTTTGAGAAAGTGGAGAGAACTGTTTTGGGGGATCGCCGAATGACTGTTGAACAGATCGCCTCCAGAGTTGGCATTTCTGTGGGTTCAGTGCACACAATTCTGCATGACGACCTGAAAATGCGAAAAGTGTCATCCAGGTGGGTGCCACGAATGCTGACGGACGACCACATGGATGCCCGTGTGGCATGTTGCCAAGCAATGTTGGCACGCAACGACAGCATGAATGGGACTTTCTTTTCGTCGGTTGTGACAATGGGTGAGACGTGGAAGCCATTTTTCAATCCAGAAACAAAGCGCCAGTCAGCTCAATTGAAGCACACATATTCACCGTCACCAAAAAAATTTCGAGTAACCGCCAGTGCTGAAAAAATGATGGTGTCCATGTTCAGGGACAGAGAGGGCGTAATTCTTACCCACTGCGTTCCAAAGGGCACTACGGTAACAGGTGCATCCTACGAAAAGGTTTTGAAGAACAAATTCCTTCCTGCACTGCAACAAAAACGTCCAGGAAGGGCTGCGCGTGTGCTGTTTCACCAAGACAACGCACCCGCACATCGAGCTAACGTTACGCAACAGTTTCTTCGTGATAACAACTTTGAAGTGATTCTTCATGCTGCCTACTCACCTGACCTGGTTCCCAGTGCCTTTTGGCTTTTTCCAACAATGAAAGACACTCTCCGTGGCCGCAAAATCACCAGCCGTGCTACAATTGTCTCAGCAATTTTCCAGTTGTCAAAACAGACTCCTAAAGAAACCTTCGCCGCCGCCATGGAATCATGGCGTCTGCGTTGTGAAAAATGTGTACGTCTGCAGGGCGATTACGTCGAGACGTAAGGCCAGTTTCATCGATTTCGGGTGAGTAGTTAATTAGAAAAAAAGTCGGAGGCCTTGGAACTTGAATGCACCTCGTAGCTCAGGAGCATCGCACGATTTGCTCTCAAACGCTACTCGTTGGCCATTTCATTCTCACACAGCTTCCTCTTCAAGTTGCTGCTACTAGATGCTGAAGCCCCAGCCCACTGTGTCATCAGTGGTGAGGCTGAGTATTCTAAGCAACATCAACGAAACGTGTAGGTAAACTTATCAGGGTTGACGCCTCGGTTACCCTCCACAACGTTTTATCGTATTCTAAAGCACTTCCCCAGATCCAGCTTTCCAACCTGCTCACTGCTACTGTAACTTAATATTTTAATTCAAAAGATAACTGGAATTTCGATTACCCGATCCCATTTCTGTACCATTCAAATACAGATCAGACAGTTTGCCTTAGTAATTGCTGGGCCATGGACGGGATACACTGCATTAAAACGATAGTACTGGTGTATGATGTTGAAAACAGCACAAAGTTTAAAAGCCTAAATAATGTTATAGTAAATGTCGTATGGCTAGAGCCTCCCTTCAGGTAGGCCGTTCGCCGGCTGCAAGTCTGTCGACTTGACGCCTCTTCGACGTCTTGCGCGTCGATTGGGATGAAATGATGATGATTAGGACAACTCAACACCCAGTCCCTGAGCGAAGAAAATCTCCGACCCAGCATGGAATTTAGTCCGGGCCCTTAGGATTGACATTCTGTCTCCCTGATGACTCAGCTACTGGGGACGGACAATGTTATAGTGTTATTCTGTTGTAATATTGGTGTACTAAAGTCTTAAACACTTCAACAAGTTGATACTTTTTCTGTATGTCGCTGAAATTAATTTAACCTTACTTTCCTTGTCTGACAGGCACATATCTCTTAGTTCTGACACGTTTCAACGTTTTGTGCGTTATTTTATGTTACATTCCAAATCAGAAACAGGATTTTTTATCGCAAAAGTCACCACATATTGGATCAATAGGACTTAGATACATTTTTGTGCACTTCACACTGATACTTTTTTGTCTTCACTTCTTCAGTTCTCAGGCGCATCGTATATCTTACTTTCCGTTTCATTAATCACGAACATTTCTGTTTATAATGCCCGGTGTTGCTGCTGAAGATCCTTGCATTCCATTTTCTTGAGTTGTAATCTTGACCACTTTCTCTTAAATGGCTTCGAGAATGGATGCCGTAGCTGCTGTGTTGAGTATAAGTAGTTATACTAGCTGAACTTCTACTTCCTTCCGCCACAACCTTCCGTAATTATTATAGGTCTCATTATTTCTGGTAGATATTATTTGAACTTTTACTGTCTAATTTCGAGATATAAAGGGAACGAAAAGGTATGGCACAGTGCAAGCGTCCCTATATTTTAACCTGGCGTAAGTGGGGCACATTTCATCCAATATATCGACTCGTGTTTTTGTGGAATTGTGCCATCTGTTAATTTCGGACTTCTTTTCTCTTCTGTTCTGTCATCTGTTTTATTATCTAAGTAAGCCCTACATATATGAAAGAAGTCTCTCGTTCATGTTCTTTTTTGGCGCATATGACACGGTTGCCACATTTTTTTTGTAATCTACACTCCTGGAAATTGAAATAAGAACACCGTGAATTCATTGTCCCAGGAAGGGGAAACTTTATTGACACATTCCTGGGGTCAGATACATCACATGATCACACTGACAGAACCACAGGCACATAGACAGAGGCAACAGAGCATGCACAATTTCGGCACTAGTACAGTGTATATCCACCTTTCGCAGCAATGCAGGCTGCTATTCTCCCATGGAGACGATCGTAGAGATACTGGATGTAGTCCTGTGGAACGGCTTGCCATGCCATTTCCACCTGGCGCCTCAGTTGGACCAGCGTTCGTGCAGGACGTGCAGACCGCGTGAGACGACGCTTCATCCAGTCCCAAACATGCTCAATGGGGGACAGATCCGGAGATCTTGCTGGCCAGGGTAGTTGACTTACACCTTCTAGAGCACGTTGGGTGGCACGGGATACATGCGGACGTGCATTGTCCTGTTGGAACAGCAAGTTCCCTTGCCGGTCTAGGAATGGTAGAACGATGGGTTCGATGACTGTTTGGATGTACCGTGCACTATTCAGTGTCCCCTCGACGATCACCAGTGGTGTACGGCCAGTGTAGGAGATCGCTCCCCACACCATGATGCCGGGTGTTGGCCCTGTGTGCCTCGGTCGTATGCAGTCCTGATTGTGGCGCTCACCTGCACGGCGCCAAACACGCATACGACCATCATTGGCACCAAGGCAGAAGCGACTCTCATCGCTGAAGACGACACGTCTCCATTCGTCCCTCCATTCACGCCTGTCGCGACACCACTGGAGGCGGGCTGCACGATTTTGGGGCGTGAGCGGAAGACGGCCTAACGGTGTGCGGGACCGTAGCCCAGCTTCATGGAGACGGTTGCGAATGGTCCTCGCCGATACCCCAGGAGCAACAGTGTCCCTAATTTGCTGGGAAGTGGCGGTGCGGTCCCCTACGGTCTTGGCGTGCATCCGTGCGTCGCTGCGGTCCGGTCCCAGGTCGACGGGCACGTGCACCTTCCGCCGACCACTGGCGACAACATCGATGTACTGTGGAGACCTCACGCCCCACGTGTTGAGCAATTCGGCGGTACGTCCACCCGGCCTCCCGCATGCCCACTATACGCCCTCGCTCACAGTCCGTCAACTGCACATACGGTTCACGTCCACGCTGTCGCGGCATGCTACCAGTGTTAAAGACTGCGATGGAGCTCCGTATGCCACGGCAAACTGGCTGACACTGACGGCGGCGGTGCACAAATGCTGCGCAGCTAGCGCCATTCGACGGCCAACACCGCGGTTCCTGGTGTGTCCGCTGTGCCGTGTGTGTGATCATTGTTTGTACAGCCCTCTCGCAGTGTCCGGAGCAAGTATGGTGGGTCTGACACACCGGTGTCAATGTGTTCTTTTTTCCATTTCCAGGAGTGTATATAAGGAACTGTGTGTTTCACCTTGCTTCACATACACAAGTTCAGAAAGAAATTCAGTTTTGTTTTATGACATTTGCCAAACAAAGGAAGTTTCTTCATCAACAGCTGCTACTGGTAAACGTAACGGCTGACATTATAATACGGGGTATCCCAGTTGTGAATTTGATATTTTTTATGCCGATCTGGCTCTTTTCCGACGTATGTCTCCGTGGCAAAGGCGTACGAAGTTCTGGTATGACAGATTGTTACAATTTTCAAACCGTACTTCAATGTCCTTTTTTGTACTTGCGAAAATAACAGATTTCTCTGAAAGCGATTAAGTGTTCATCCACCATGGTGTATTCAAACACTAAAATTCTTGTTACAATTCGCCTAGAACAGTTCATATACAGGGCGATAGTAATTGAACTATATGAAAAAAACGTAAATCAGTTGCAGATTACGGCTCTCACACACTTTATTAAACATGTAAACGTCACTACAAATATTCGGATCTAGGTTATGACATGTTCGATATTCCTACCGTCATTGGCGATGATGTGGCATAGAAGAATAGATAAATTGTGCATGATCCGCTGGAGTGTCGGAACATCGATGCTGTTGGTAAGCCCCTGAATGGCTGTTTTCAGCTCAGCAATGATTTTGGGGTTATTGCTGTACATCTTATCTTTAATACAGCCAGACAAAAAGGCGATGTGTCTAGATCCGGAGAATATGGCAGCCAATCGAGGCCCACGCCAGTACCACAGAGCAAAATGAGGTCCCCAAAGCGCTCCTCCAGGACATCAGACATTCTCTTGCTTCGCTGGGGTCGAGCTTCTTCTTGTATGAACCGCATCTTGTCGAAATTAGAGTCACTTTGGATAATGCGGATGAAATGGTCTTCCAAAACCTTCACGTACCGTTCGGTAGTCACGGTGCCATCAAGGAATATCAGCCCAATTATTCCGTGACTGGACGTTGAACACCACGCAGTTACCCGTTGAGGGTGAAGATACTTCTCGATCGCGAAATGGCGATTGTCAGTCCTGCAAATGCGCCAATACTGCTTATTGACGAACCCATCTACATGAAAGGAGGCTTCGTCGCTAAATTAAACCATATCCAAATACTAATCCCCATCTTGCTCCGCGGCCAACCGTGTAGTTTGTACGTCCTAACGCAAACCGTCCAGAACTTAGAAGGCTTTTATTTCACATAATTCAATGTCACCCTGTATCTCCCTAGATTTTAATTTCCTCTCTTATCCCTTATGTTGTTGCAAGTCATAGTGGGTGCAGTATTACCTCTTTTCTTTTCCTCTCGCCTGATTCGAACATCATAAAACCGTATACATCAGAAAAGAACTAGGATCCAAAGTCATACTTGTGTATAATATCACAATTGCAATACCTCTTGTGTTCCACAGGCCGCTTAGGTTTAAATTTTCTGAGCGGAAAAAAACAAGAATGTAATCCAACTAAAAGTCCTCTGAAGGCCTAGCGGTACCGACCGACCGCCATATCATCATGAGCCGATAGGCGTCACTAGATGCGGATATGGAGGGCTATGTTGGCGCACATCGCTCTCCTGGTCGTCGTCAGTTTGCGAGAACGAAGCCACATTTTCTCAGTTAAATAGCTGCTCAGTTGTCCTGACAATGGCTGAGTGCACCCCGCTTCCCAATACTGCTGGGTAAATCCCAACGGTCACCCGTTCAATTGACAGCCAAGCCCGACAGCTCTTAACTTTGGTGATTTGACGGGAACTAGAGTTATCACTGCGGCGAGGCTGTTGCCCGAAGTAACCCAACAAAAGCGCTAACTTCAGCCACATATATCACTCTCGCGTTTCCTTTCTGGACAAAAATCCTCGTATGTGCAAATTAGTATGGCCTCATACTTTTTCGTACATAACTTCAAGAAAGAGAAAAGAAGTACTCTAATATCGATTTAACAGTTCTGGCAGCATCTCGCACTCGTCATAGACAAATAATTGTATTTTGAGGCTGTGTCCTAACATTTCGTGAGTTGCCTTATTTCTTCTTGGAAATCGATTGTCGTTTGTCAGTTTTTGGCGGGATCGAGCAGGTTAGGTTAGACTAGCTTTTAACTTGCAAGGATGGGCTGGATACCACTACGCCTCTGTGTCTAGTTACGGGTGCTGAAATGCGCCGTTTTCTACTTAAAAAGGTGCTGGATGAACTGTATCTGTCTCGAAAAGAACGTTTCGAGTACTGTACACTCTGTCTTCAGTTATTGGAATTGCCACACACGTTTTACGAAATACCTACCATGTATTACGAAAATATGTACCGGTAGTTCCCATGATAGTCTGCACTAAGGACCTCTGGAAGACATGCTCTTCAGAGTTTGTTTATTATGCTACAGTCACGAATTTGGTGTATAAAGGTTTTGGCAGTGCTGTTGGAGTACATAATGGTCAATTTACATGGTGAAAGTTGTGGTGTCACCGCTAGACACCACACTTGCTAGGTGGTAGCCTTTAAATCGGCCGCGGTCCGTTAGTATACGTCGGACACGCGTGTCGCCACTATCATTGATTGCAGACCGAGCGCCGCCACACGGCAGGCCTAGAGAAACTTTCTAGCACTCGCCCCAGTTGTACAACCGATTTTGGTAGCGATGGTTCACTGACAAAATACTCTCTCGTTTGCCGAGACGATAGTTAGCATAGCCTTCAGCTACGTCATTTGCTACTATCTAGCAAGGCGCCATGCTCAGTTACTATTGATATTGTGAATCATGTACAGTCAAGAGCGACGTTCACCAGTTATGGATTAAAGTTAAGTATTCGACCAGCTACGTCCGGTTTTTCTAAAGTCTAATTTCCTTGTCCTGTTCCAGACCTCACGCTAGCCTGCGTGAGCTAAAACGCGTGCCTTTCGGCTTCCTCTAGTAACCCGGTGTTGGCTCTCCTGCCAAACCACAACAAAAGTAGATGTTTCTGTTATATGATGAATGGGAAAAATCTGGGTGCGAGTTATTAAGTATTATTTAATTTATGAAAAGTAGATTTTTGGTTAGACAGCAGCTCTCTTTATTCTAAAACAGGTCAATATTAATGCAATGCTGCCAGTAAATATATTCAGATAAGAGATAAGGCAGAATCGCTGCTGTCTGAACACTTGTCAAGTGGATTTGAGGAGGGACGTGACAATATTTCTTGTAGCAATATTATTTATGTGCAGCCTTTAGTAAGGAAAATCACTCATGTTACAGTGTCGTTTAAGGCACTTGTACGGAACATAGCTACAAAATTCGGTATGAAATAAATTAAAAATATCTTACTATTTGTAGTGCAAGAGTGAAAAGTTTATCTTTTAAATTAATATCTAGGGCATGGTAATAGCGTCTGACATATCACACAAAAACTTTGAAATTGTACTGTTCAGAACGCGGTACAGGCCTAATCACTGGAAAGATGTAATCACCAGATGTCTAATATAAAAGTGTCGCTTCAGTGATTGTCGTTCGCCATATGTGTGAAAGACGAGCACAACGTCTGGAGTAAGGTAGCCTGACTAGTAAAGCACTGTAAAGCGCAAACACATACGAACACTAGATTTACAAACCACTTCATGCAACAGAATAACCAGCCTGGTGACGTAAACCCGCCAGTAAATAGTAACAGTAATTTGTAGACAACTAATGTCGACCTACTGCACCCCAAGAAGATCCATTACAGTAGCTTAAATCATAAGATGCACAATCCCTCTCACTTGAACAAATTATGTTTCGAGTTTATTATCTGCACCTAAAACTTTTGGTTACGTTTTTGCCTACTCGTGTTTTCAAGTCATCCTGTGATTTCAGTCCATAGATTACCAACTTCATCCTCATTATCATGTTTTTTATTCTCAGGAGGCCAAAAACTACTCCTGATGAAGATGATATTTGATTTGTGGGACGCTCAACTGCGTGCTTATAAGCACCCGTATAGATTCCCAATCTTAACACTGTCCAGTATAACCACATTCCCGAATGATGAATAAGTGCTGAGGGCAAAACAAACACCCAGTCCCTGGAAGGAGTATATCCCCTACCCGGCCAGAGACAGAGACCTCGTGATCCAGAAGCAGCAACGATAGCCACTAGACGACTAGCTGCAAACACTGAAAAGTCCCCTTAGAAAAATTATGAATGACTGTGCTGGCAAAGTTCTACGTTATTTGATTTTCAAACAGCGGAGCAGAACACAAAGTACTCAGTTTTCTCTTTACTTATTCTGATCATCACTAAGCAGACACACAATATTTTTGCACAACGCAATCTGACTTTCAATAATCCCTAAAAAAAGAATGGCTCTGACTAACAATAACCTATACCTTTCATAAATCACTCAATTCACAAAAATCTTCGTTACTCGAACTACTGCAGTACAGCGAGCACCAATACTGCGAGCTAAATGAAAGATTCTAACTACTGAAGGCACTAACAACTAATTAACAAATGAAAGATTTTGATAGAGAACAAACAATGTACTTACAGTAATAATGTTCAGAAGTCACCGTATATATCTACCAATTCATGACAACCATCTTTACAAATTTTCTTTTTTTGGCGGACATACGTCCAGATCGTCCGTTTATAGTAACCTCTCAAAACTGTGGCATCTCTCTCTCCACATCCACCACTGCTGGCGGCTTACCTGCAACTCCCAACGCTACGTGCTGTTCACATCCAACTGCACAACACTACACCAGCGAATATTCCAACAATGAGTGCAACCAGCCACAGATCGCACACAGCACAGTCAGTGATTTTCATACAGAGTGCTATGTGGCGTTACCAACATAAAAACCTAAACAGCCTACTTACAACACAAACCACTCCACTGACTAAATTTATCAGTTTCTCACAGTCTAGGTCTCTTGTCGTGTCGGCCATTATGATCGAAGAAGAGTACACTACTGGCCATTAAAAGTGCTACACAACGAAGATGGCGTGCTACAGACGTGAAATTTAGCCGACAGGAAGAAGATGCTGTGATATTCAAGCAATTAGTTTTTCAGAGCAATCACACAGGGTTGGCGCCGGTGGCAACACCTAAAACGCGCTGACATGAGGAAAGTGCCGAACCGATTTCTCATACACAAACAGCAGTTGACCGACGTTGCCTGGTGAAACGTTGTTGTGATGCCTCGTGTAAGGAGGAGAAATGCGTATCATCACGTTTCCAACTTTGATAAAGGTCGGATTGTGGCCTATCGCCATTGCGGATTATCGTATCACGACACTGCTGCTCGCGTTGGTCGAGATGCAATGACTGTTAGCAGAATATGGAATCGGTGAGTTCAGGAGGGTAATACGGAACGCCGTACTGGATCCCAACGGCCTCGTATCACTAGCAGTCGAGATGATAGGCATCTTATCCGCATGGCTGTAACGGGTCGTGCAGCCACGTCTCGATCCCTGAGTCAGCAGATGGGGACGTTTGCAAGACAACAACCATCTGCACGAACAGTTCGACGACGTTTGCAGCAGCATGGACTATCAGCTCGGAGACCATCGCTGCGGTTACCCTTGACACTACATCACAGACAGGAGCGCCTGCGATGGTGTACTCAACGACGGACCTGGGTGCACGAATGGCAAAACGTCATTTTTTTCGGATGAATCCAGGTCCTGTTCACAGCATCATGATGGTCGCATCAACGTTTAGTGACATCGCGGTGAACGCACACTGGAAGCGTGTATTCGTCACCACTATAGTGACGTATCACCCGGCGTGATGGTATAGGGTGCCATTGGCAATGACGGCACTTTGAACAGTGTACGTTACATTTCAGATGTGTTACGACCCGTTTCTCTACCCCTCATTCGATCAATGCGAAACCCTACATTTCAGCAGGATAATGCACGACCGCATGTTGCAGTTCCTGTACGGGCCTTTCTGGATACATAAAATGTTCGACTGCATCCCTGTCCACCACATTCTCCAGGTCTCTAACCAACTGAAAACGTCTCGTCAATGGTGGCCGAGCAACTGGCTTTTCACAATACGCTAGTCACTACTCTTGATAAACTGTGGTATCGTGTTGAAGCTGCATGGCCAGATGTACCTGTGCACGCCATCCAAGCTCTGTTTGCCTAGGCGTATTAAGTCCGTTATTAAGGCCAGGAGTGGCTGTTCCGGGTACTGATTTCACAGGATCTATGCACCCAAATTGCGTGAATTACTCCTTCCAGGGACAGGGTGTTTGTTTTGCCCTCAGCACTTCACCATCATTCGGGAATGTGGTCAGACTGGACAGTGTTAAGAATGGGAATCTGTACGGGCGCTTATAAGCACGCAGTTGAGCGTCCCACAAATCAAATATTCTCGTCATCAGGAGTAGTTTGTGGCGTCCTCAGAATGAAAAACATGATAATGAGGATGTAGTTCGTAATCTATGGACTGAAATCACAGGATGACTGGAAAACACGAGTAGGCAAAAACGTAACCAAAAGTTTTTGGTGCAGAAAATAAACTCGAAACATAATTTGGTGTTTGCGCTTTACGGTGATCCATCTGTTGATCACATGTCAGTTCTAGTATAATATATTTGTCCAATGAATACCCGTTTGTCATCTGCATTTCTTCTTGGTGTAGCAATTTTAATGGCCAGTAGTGTAAACTGATCTGAACTTCATCGATTGTCGTCTGAAATCTGTACGTTCGGGTAATGAAATCGGCTGCATTGTGACCGCGCACGTAGTGACTTACTGATCTGGGAAGATCGGCCGTCTGTGGGTGATGTGGGTCATCGACGGAATCCTCCGATATCGGTGCCACTGTGACCGCAGCCTAAGCCTGTAGTTTTGTTCGCCTGTTGGACCAACTTTTGTGAAAACTGGAATAATCGTTGGGCCAGCTGTGACGCCCATTTTACGCACAGCCTTAAGGCAGCGAGCGTAATGCCGCTAGCTGGACGGGATGGCGGCTGCGGCGGTGCCCGCTGCCTGCAGCGGACGACCGCGTACGCAGTGGCCCGTCTTGAGGTCGCCGCTCCGTAACGAGGCCGCCAGTCCGGCGCCTGATGAGGTCCCAGCCTCCGGGGGGCAGTCCGGCCAACCAGGCTCCAGAGCTCCTGCGCCGCCACCACTTGTGACAGGTCTCGGCTGGCCGGCGCTCCAACAATGCCTCATGCCTGCCGCCTGCGTCCAATGTCTCCACTGGTCTCTGTGTGTGTGTGTGTGTGTGTGTGTGTGTGTGTGTGTATCCTCAGTCCGGCTGGCGGAGTCGCTTTCCTTGCTACTGGGTCTGACTAGGCAGGCTGTGCCTTCCACAGCGATCGCTACTTCCCACACAGTCCAACGACAAAACTCACTAAATTGGCACCTGAAACTAAAAAACGGAAACGTGTACGTCGCTGTCCAAAATTAAAGCAACAAACTGCAGTGTCCCCATCCTGTTCACGATATAATCATGCAAACTGTCAACACGTGTCTGTACGATCGTATTCTGCCGGGAAAATGGCGTTCCGATCAACTGACAACCACGCCATCAATGACGTCAGCGCACCTATCAAGCGCGGTACTGTTTGCATGGTGGTCTCACATCAACAGTCGCTGTGTACACACTCACAGACGGTGCGGTATGGTACAGAGAAGACGCCTACACACTCTCTGCTGTGGAGGGCGGTAGAAAGAATGGAAGCTGGGAAACTGCAATGGCCCGATGGCATATTGCGAATCTTTCTGTTGTTTCTCGCATGAGTTTATATAAACCGAAACTGTGTCCTGGAGACCAGGACAGGGCTGACCACGTGTGTCATAAGGGGACCATTATTTGGCTGTAAGGGCACTACGGTGCCGCCTTAGTACTGCACTGCATCTGCCATCTGAACTCGCAGTATCCCCTGGTCGCGAGGCGACCGGTGTGTAGGAGGCTTCAGCAGACTGGCTTTTATTCTTGGAGACCTGCTGTTTACCTCTGGCATGTCATCGCAGAACGGAACGTCTAGAGTGGAGCTGTCAACATGCCACATGGATGGTCGATCGTTGGGTCAATGTTCTCTCCACAGATGAATTCTGATTTGGTCTGGAGAGTTATTCTCGACGGATTGGCATCTGGAGGTGAAAGTGGAACACGATTCAAGGATCCAAATGTTGAGGAAAGAGACCGATATCGAGGTGGATCCCCAATGGTATGGGCAGGGATTATGTTGACCACTCTAACACGTTTTCACGAGATTGCACGGGTGAACCAGCAAGATTGAACTGCTATCAGGTTGTTGCGAGGTACTGTGGGCCCAGACTACGTACTGATGGACGATAATCCTCGACCTCAAAAGACATGGGTAGATGCTGATTATTAGGAAACGGGAGATACTGCACGCATGGCGTGGCCTACTTGCTCTCTCTACTTGAATCTCGTCTCGGATGCACTAGAGAGACGGGTATCATCACACCATCATACACCAACCACTCTCCACGACATTTGAGCAGCTCTACAGGAAGAATGGGCATTTTGCCTCAACATGAGATTGACATTATTCACAGCATGTCCCATTGTTGTCAGGCCTATATTGGTACCAGGGATGATTACACCCCATACTGAGCACATTAACCAGTAGTTAGAATGTGTGTGGAAATCCGTAAGTTGGAAGAAAACCGAATAACATTATTGTCTACCTTTATGCATGTTGCAGCTGATTACGTTCTGTATTCTTTACATTGTTTGTACATTACGATCACCTGTTGATACTGTTTTATGGCAAAATGAATGCAGCCGTTTGTTTCTTTAGTTTTGAACACCTGTGTATATCACTACACAGCTGCGAAGGTCAAACAGTTACTCCGTCGCAGTTTCACGTTGCCTGCCTAACGGCTTAAAGTGGCAACTAAAATTGGATTTTCAGTCCCACGTTTGTGACAGTATTCGCGTTTTTCTTTCAACGAAACTCCCTTACAACGTGGAAAGCTGGGAATTTTGCACAACATAGTTACGCATCTCTTCTTTCAAATACAGTTTCCTTAAGAAAGCTGTCACTTGAATAAAGGGATGGTGATTTTCTTTAGTATGTCACATTGCTGGGAGTGCAGATTGCCCAACTATGTGACACTTATCATTTTAAACAGAAAACTCATCCGTAATCGATGTGCCTTATTGTTTCAATCCATCTGTTGTAACATGCAAATTCTACTTGCTACAAATTAGCAATTTTAACCCACAACGCATCAACAAAAAAAGTCACACAACTTTCTATGTCTTCTCAAAAACATGGCAGTCCACTTTTTTCCAGCCTGATTATCCTTGAACTCGGAACAGTGTTATAGGTAACATGAGCAATTACAAGGACACAAATTAGATACTCTTATGGCTCTGATACGTATTGCCTTCCATAGTTTGTAAGTGCCCAAGATCCATTTTGCGTTTTCATTTTCCTCCTTTTATAAATCAGATCTCAGTGCACTCGATGTCTTTTATGAGCCTGAACAACTGTGAGCATTTTATTCCTCACGTCCTTTAAGATCCTTTCCAGTAATGGCAGCGAATAATGTTTTTTGTCTCACTATCCACCTTTCTTTTACTCGGCAAACCGCTACCACACAAAAAGCCATTTCTGTAGCAATGAACATGAGAAAAGTCTAACCTAACTGTCGCAGAATTCGAAAAGAGCTAGTGTTACATTTTTGGGAATGGAACTTATAATTTTTCATACAAACGACCAGAAAACTTTAATTGACACAAAGTTGACATTGCCAAGGGTCGAATTTTGTTACTGATATTATTGAGATGAACGTACCAACTTGCTGGTTTTCTCGGGACACTATGTATAGCGAGGGCAGAGTAGACTACATCAATTACCGGCGGGGTGGCCGAGCGGTTCTAGGCCCTACATTCTTATCCTACATTGTCTACATCCCGACCTGGATTTTCCATTAACTGAAATATTACTGATAGAATCTGTGTATTTTTCGTGAAGCAGCGTAGCTCTTAGTGCACACAAAGTACGCTGACTATATTCACGCAGTATTCGAGCAGGAGAGAACTTAGCAACTTCCAATACACTGTACACAGAATTTTAAACCTTTTAGGAACTTCCTCCCTGAGACCATCCCCCTCTCTCCCACCCTCCACACAAAGTGCGAGAAGCAACTTGCCCCCCTTCTTGCAGCGGTGTATAATTGGTCTCTAGAAGTGCGTAGCGTTCCAAAAGATTGCAAAAGGGCACAGGTCATCCCCGTTTTCAAGAAGGGACGTCGAACAGATGTGCAGAACTATAGACCTATCTCTCTAACGTCGATGACTTGTAGAATTTTGAAACAAGTATTATGTTCGAGTGTTATGACTTTTCTGGAGACTATAAATCTACTCTGTAGGAATCAACATGGGTTTCGAAAAAGACGATCTTCTGAAACCCATCTTGCGTTACCGTCCACGAGACTCATGCGGGTTCCAAGGTAGATGCCGTGTTTCTTGACTTCCGCAAAGCGTTAGATGCAGTTCCCCACAGTCGTGTAATGAACAAAGTAAGAGCATATAGACTATCAGACAAATTGTGTGATTGGATTGAGGAGTTTCTAGATAACAGAACGCACCATGTCATTCTCAATGGAGAGAAGTCTTCCGAAGTAAGAGTGATTTCAGGTGTGTCGCAGGGGACTGTCGTAGGACCGTTGTTATTCACAATATATATATATATATATATATATATATATATATATATATATATATATTCCTGGAAATGGAAAAAAGAACACATTGACACCGGTGTGTCAGACCCACCATACTTGCTCCGGACACTGCGAGAGGGCTGTACAAGCAATGATCACACGCACGGCACAGCGGACACACCAGGAACCGCGGTGTTGGCCGTCGAATGGCGCTAGCTGCGCAGCATTTGTGCACCGCCGCCGTCAGTGTCAGCCAGTTTGCCGTGGCATACGGAGCTCCATCGCAGTCTTTAACACTGGTAGCATGCCGCGACAGCGTCGACGTGAACCGTATGTGCAGTTGACGGACTTTGAGCGAGGGAGTATAGTGGGCATGCGGGAGGCCGGGTGGACGTACCGCCGAATTGCTCAACACGTGGGGCGTGAGGTCTCCACAGTACATCGATGTTGTCGCCAGTGGTCGGCGGAAGGTGCACGTGCCCGTCGACCTGGGACCGGACCGCAGCGACGCACGGATGCACGCCAAGACCGTAGGATCCTACGCAGTGCCGTAGGGGACCGCACCGCCACTTCCCAGCAAATTAGGGACACTGTTGCTCCTGGGGTATCGGCGAGGACCATTCGCAACCGTCTCCATGAAGCTGGGCTACGGTCCCGCACACCGTTAGGCCGTCTTCCGCTCACGCCCCAACATCGTGCAGCCCGCCTCCAGTGGTGTCGCGACAGGCGTGAATGGAGGGACGAATGGAGACGTGTCGTCTTCAGCGATGAGAGTCGCTTCTGCCTTGGTGCCAATGATGGTCGTATGCGTGTTTGGCGCCGTGCAGGTGAGCGCCACAATCAGGACTGCATACGACCGAGGCACACAGGGCCAACACCCGGCATCATGGTGTGGGGAGCGATCTCCTACACTGGCCGTACACCACTGGTGATCGTCGAGGGGACACTGAATAGTGCACGGTACATCCAAACCGTCATCGAACCCATCGTTCTACCATTCCTAGACCGGCAAGGGAACTTGCTGTTCCAACAGGACAATGCACGTCCGCATGTATCCCGTGCCACCCAACGTGCTCTAGAAGGTGTAAGACAACTACCCTGGCCAGCAAGATCTCCGGATCTGTCCCCCATTGAGCATGTTTGGGATTGGATGAACCGTCGTCTCACGCGGTCTGCACGTCCAGCACGAACGCTGGTCCAACTGAGGCGCCAGGTTGAAATGGCATGGCAAGCCGTTCCACAGGACTACATCCAGCATCTCTACGATCGTCTCCATGGGAGAATAGCAGCCTGCATTGCTGCGAAAGGTGGATATAGACTGTACTAGTGCCGACATTGTGCATGCTCTGTTGCCTCTGTCTATGTGCCTGTGGTTCTGTCAGTGTGATCATGTGATGTATCTGACCCCAGGAATGTGTCAATAAAGTTTCCCCTTCCTGGGACAATGAATTCACGGTGTTCTTATTTCAATTTCCAGGAGTGTATATATAAATGACCTTGTGGATAACATCGGAAATTCACTGAGGCTTTTGGTGTATGATGGTGTAATGTATCAAGAGGTTGTAACAATGGATAATCGTACGGAAATGCAGGAAGTTCTGTAACGAATTGACGCATGGTGCAGGGATTGGCAATTGAATTTCAATGTTGACAAGTGTAATGTGCGGCCAATACACCGAAAGGAAGATCCTTTATCACTTAGCTACAATATAGCAGGTCAGCAACTGGAAGCAGTTAATTCCATAAATTATCTGGGAGCAGGCATGGGGAGTGATTTAAAATAGAACGACTACATAAAATTAATCGGCGGTAATACAGATGCCAGACTGAGATTCATTGAAAGAATTCGAAGGAAATACAGTCCGAAAACAAAGGAGGTAGGTTACAGTACACTTGTTCGACCACTGCTTGAATGTTGCTAACCGGTGTGGGATCCGTACCAGACAGGGTTGATAGAAGTGATAGAGAAGATCCAACGGAGAGCAAGCGCGCTTCGTTACAGGATCATTTAGTGATTGCGAAAGCGTTACGGCGATGATAGATTAACTCCAGTGGAAGACTCTGCAAGAGAGACGCTCAGTAGTTCGGTACGGGCTTTTGTTGAATTTTCGCGAACATACCTACAGCGAGGAGTCAAGCAGTATATTGCTCCCTCCTACGTATATCTCGCGAAGAGACCATGAGGATTAAATCAGGGAGATTAGAGCCCACACATAGGCATACCGACAATACGAGACTGGAATAGAAGGGAGAACTGATAGAGGTACTCATGGTACCCTAGGCCTGACTCCGGCAGGTGACTTGTGGAGTACGGATGTTGATGTAGATATAGATGTAGATGCAGTGAAGCGAAAAATGTTTATCGGTTCATTTACTCGTATTTTCACTGTTCATGGAGTAGAAATTTGAAAAACAGGCTTGACGTATTAATTCATTATTTGTTTATTACTAATTCTAATCGAAGCACATTTTACAGACAGTATCGCTCTGTATCACTGAATGCATCAGTCTGTTTTCCAGATACTATTTGTTCCGATTAGCTGATCTTCCAGGTCTTCTATGCTCTTATTGGAAAATCTCAATAATCCCTTACCGCGTCCTTCAGTCTTATTTTCCCGCTTTCTCCTCTGTTTCCTTTACTGTTTGGTCACTGTACAGGTAGAATAAAAAGGTCTATTGGCTACAGCTTTGTCCCATTTCCATCGTTGCTACTGCCTTCGTTTTTACTTCCTACAACACTTGTAACTGAAGTATAATTCATCGTATCGTTTCGCTTCACGCGTTTTAACTGTCATAACGTCGTCTTTCTAACTGGTGTTTTTCAGTTGATAGTGTCACACACGTTTCTAAATCCGCTCCAGATATTATGCCGATCAGGTTCCTTACAGAGTATGCCGATAGAATAACCCCATACTTAGCATTCATATACAGCCGCTCGCCCGATGAAAGATCCCTACTTATGACTGAAGAGTTGCACGGCTCTACACCAATGGACAAGATAAGAAATAGGAATAGTACGATGAATTACAGACCCATATCATAGAACTGCAGCAGGATTGTGGGACATATACTGCTTTAGAAAATTACCATTTACCTCGAAGGAAACGGTCTATTCTTACATAGCACGGATTCGGAAAGTATCATTGTTGTGAAACACAGCTAGTTCTCTATTTCTATGTGGTAATGAGTGTTAGCGACAGGTGACCTCAAACCGATTCCATATCTCCAGAAGGCTTTTGAAGTCATATCTCACAAGAGACTTCTAATCAAATCACATTCCTAGGAAGTCTTTGTACGGTTTTACGGCTGTTTTCGTGATTTCCGTCAGAAAAGTCGCTGAACATAGCAACAGACGAAAGATCAACTATTAAAACAGACGCTATATCTTCCGTTCACCAAGGAACTGTAAGAGGCCCTGTGCTGTATCTAATCTACATTAATGATTTAGGAGACATTCTGAGCAGCACTGTCCCATAATTTGCAGATGATGCTGTCAGTTAAGTCATCAGAAAATCAGAATCAATTGCAAAATAACTTAGATACAATATGTGTACGGTGTGTAAAGTGGGGACAGACTCTGAATGAGGAAACGTGTGTGGTCATCCTCATGAGAACTAAAGAAAAAATCCGTTATGTTATGGTTACTCGATAAATAACACAAGTCTAAAGGCTGTCAATTCAACTAAATACATGCGAATTACAATAGTTGCGAAAAGTTTAAAATGGAACAATGAATAAACACTGTTGTCGCGAAGGCAAAGCATTTTACTGGAACATCGTAAAATCCACTCCATCCCCTTTTTACAAAACCGCCAGAAGTATCTCAGTTTGATTAGGGATTCCGTAGAAGATCGTACAAGAGACATATAGTGCGGCTGGCGGTGTTTTTGAGTGCGAGACTTACAGAGGATTTCTTGCTATCTATTTTGCCGCAAAGCTCTTGTAGTTGATGTCCCTCCCAGAAGCAGCATCGGCGCCATCGAATTCTCTGGAAAGGGCAATTCTGTATCCTGTAGTTTCTATGTGATGAAGCGGGAAGCTATAGTAACATAAATAACGTTCTTGGAATCTCTTGTAATGCGAATATTTACAATTATCCAACAATAAAGAAACAATTCATCACTTTTGACTCAAAACTGGCTATTTCGGAAAGCATGGTCTTATGACGGATCTAGTTCGAAAGGCATCCTACATGGCGACCAGTGGCTATAGCATGTTGTCTACATCTCGTACTTACAATCATGGACCATCGTAGCTGTTGGTACAACTTCGTTATCTTAACCATTGTAGGTTTGTGTACTGAAATGACTACTTTCTTGCGTCGTAATATTGTTGTGATAAAATGATTATGACCACCATGTTATTCCTAATATCGGTAGTGGAAATGTCGATTTTATTAGTAAATGTACAATCCTGGAAATTGAAATAAGAACACCGTGAATTCATTGTCCCAGGAAGGGGAAACATTATTGACACATTCCTGTGGTCAGATACATCACATGATCACACTGACAGAACCACAGGCACATAGACACAGGCAACAGAGCATGCACAATGTCGGCACTAGTACAGTGTATATCCACATTTCGCAGCAATGCTGGCTGCTATTCTCCCATGAAGACGATCGTAGAGATGCTGGATGTAGTCCTGTGGAACGGCTTGTCATGCCATTTCCACGTGGCGCCTCAGTTGGACCAGCGTTCGTGCTGAACGTGCAGACCGCGTGAGACGACGCTTCATCCAGTCCCAAACATGCTCAATGGGGGACAGATCCGGAGATCTTGCTGGCCAGGGTAGTTGACTTACACCTTCTAGAGCACGTTGGGTGGCACGGGATACATGCGGACGTGCATTGTCCTGTTGGAACAGCAAGTTCCCTTGCCGGTCTAGGAATGGTAGAACGATGGGTTCGATGACGGTTTGGATGTACCGTGCACTATTCAGTGTCCCCTCGACGATCATCAGTGGTGTACGGCCAGTGTAGGAGATCGCTCCCCACACCATGATGACGGGTGTTGGCCCTGTGTGTCTCGGTCGTATGCAGTCCTGATTGTGGCGCTCACCTGCACGGCGCCAGACACGCATACGACCATCATTGGCACCAAGGCAGAAGCGACTCTCATCGCTGAAGACGACACGTCTCCATTCGTCCCTCCATTCACGCCTGTCGCGACACCACTGGAGGCGGGCTGCACGATGTTGGGGCGTGAGCGGAAGACGGCCTAACGGTGTGCGGGACCGTAGCCCAGCTTCATGGAGACGGTTGCGAATGGTTCTCGCCAATACCCCAGGAGCAACAGTGTCCCTAATTTGCTGGGAAGTGGCGGTGCGGTCCCCTACGGCACTGCGTAGGATCCTACGGTCTTGGCGTGCATCCGTGCGTCGCTGCGGTCCGGTCCCATGTCGACGGGCAGGTGCACCTTCCGCCGACCACTGGCGACAACATCGATGTACTGTGGAAACCTCACGCCCCACGTGTTGAGCAATTCGGCGGTACGTCCACCCGGCCTCCCGCATGCCCACTATACGCCCTCGCTCAAAGTCCGTCAACTGCACATACGGTTCACGTCGACGCTGTCGCGGCATGCTACCAGTGTTAAAGACTGCGATGGAGCTCCGTATGCCACGGCAAACTGGCTGACACTGACGGCGGCGGTGCAGAAATGCTGCGCAGCTAGCGCCACTCGACGGCCAACACCGCGGTTCCTGGTGTGTCCGCTGTGCCGTGCGTGTGGTCATTGCTTGTACAGCCCTCTCGCAGTGTCCGGAGCAAGTATGGTGGGTCTGACACACCGGTGTCAATGTGTTCTTTTTTCCATTTCCAGGAGTGTATATTAAACAAAATTTCTTGCGTCACTGTCTTTCTCACAGCTTGCCACAGCGCCCCAGCTCACTGTAGACAGGCAATGCCAAATGATCCAGCGGCTGCATCAGCCAGCGTGGGAACCATAAACTGTTCTATAGTATGGTACTGATATCTGTAGACGCGATGTAAAATGCAAATCTGGAAAATAAGGAAGCATAACATAATCTGAAAATGGGGGGTAAGTAACAAGATACAACAGATCTACCAAAGAGACTCCTTACGCTACGCTTATTCGTCCTCGGCTGGAGTATTGCTGTGCAGTGAGAGATCCGTACCAGGTAGGAATGACGGTGTCCACCGACCAAGTCCGAAGAAGGGCAGCTCATTTTATTTCGTCTCGAAACAGGGCACAGATTGTCATGGATACAATACGCAATTTGCGGAGACAGTCATTAAAACAACGATGCTTTCCTTTGCGGTGAAATATTTTCACGAAATTTCAGTCACTAACTTTCTTTTTTGAATGCGAAAATATATTGATATCGATAACCCACATAGGGAGAAAGAGTCATCGTAAAAAAAATTAGAGAAATCTGAGCCCGTACGGAGAGATTTAAGTGTTCACTTCCCCTACGCGCTGTTACAGTACGGAAAGGTAATCCGCACTTCAGTTCGGGTTGTAGAGTAGTCGTGTGGATGTAGATTTAAGTGCAAAAATCTTAGAAATTTATGTCTGCTATCATCGAAAAATTGAGTCGCACAGTTGGATTTGTTTCGCATTTTCCTAAATTTATATGAAAGCTAAAATTAATCTTCCCGAGGGTCAGCTTCTACCATCCGTCCCATTACAAAATAGTTAATTAGCCTTATAATTTGCCACTTCAGCTTATTAAACTAATGGATCGGTAATACGTACAGGTGTCGGCACCTCTCTTCTCCGGTACTGACGTTTTCTGGAACTACACCACTGATTTGGACAGATGCCTATAAAAATGGTTTCTTACGTGTACTCGACAACCATGCAGAGCGCTGCGAAGAATGAGCGTTGTGACTCTTCCCATTACAAAAATAACTAGGGTATGTCAAGAAAGTCAATCTGGAAAGGATTTCTTGTGGAAGCCAACCAAGAAACTTAACTACCATTTAGAATGAACCTGAATTTATTTCGAAGTGCGGTGTCTACATAAAGGAACGTTCCAACGGTCCTCGGAGCTACAACTCCATCTTCAACGACTACAATTAATTCTTTTAAGTTTGACGGTAGCCATACGTGCTTTCCATGCAAAGACATTTTGTCTATGGATGTTTCCTTAAACTTACTCTGCATACAGCTTCGGAAACCATTAACGTACAAATATATTAAAAACCATCCAAAAGCCAAGATCACACACAAATATTTTATTCAAGGCAACCGGTTTCAAGAGTCATAGCTGTCATCTCCAGGTCTTAAACACCTTTTAGTAGTGAAACATGTTCCTTTTACTCTGACCTCATACGCAATATGTAAAGTGGATGAAAAACAGCACATTCCAAATGTTAGTAAAGTTTAGTAAATTTTTAAAAGATACACCATCTTGTCCAGAATTCCTTGTCCATATATATATATATATATATATATATATATATATATATATATATATATGAAGGGTCAGCCTAGTGTTAATTGCGGAATGTGCAGGTGCACCGTGCGTCAGTGAAAAAGACCAATAAAAAGGTGTTAGCATGTGGACGTAATGTGCTGTTCCAGTCTCTTCTGTACCTAAGGTCCATCACCGTTCCCTTTGGATCCCTACGTAATTCGGTGCTCTCCGATACACACGATCGAACAGCGGAGGAGTGGTACTCAAGCGTCAACTTTAGGTTACAATATCTCCGGATGTAATTAACATATTACAATGCAACAAACGGCACTGATTACGTATTTGTTTATATGTTCAGATGTGCTAACAAAACTAACGGGGTTCTATTTAAAAATATGTAGGTTTGTGTTAAAAAACATACTTCCGTGCATTTTTTTATGGTATGTATTAACCAATTACACTAGCCACTCTCCTCACGTTCGGTCTGTGGAATCGATTCGTCAGTATTTGATGTGGTTTACGAAATATATCCAGCGGTAATGTTAGGTGACTCACCCTGTATATATATATCATAGACGCTTGTTACATGATACAAATACGGAACACAATAACACGTCTGTTTATATACGCTGGACACATACTCCTTTTCTATTAAAAATATTTCGTGATATTTGACTTTCGAATCACCCTTCAATACTCTCGTCATAAGAAAATTCGTAAAAATGTAAGATTCCAATTCGTCATTTGTGTTCGATGCTACATTTTCATAGTTCTTACTAGTAATTAAATCCCTCCAAATTGGGATTGGACAAAGATGTGATACTGCTGATTGGAGTGTAAACTCTTACCTAGTATTAATCTGCAAATGACGTGCAGGAATATTATGCCTTTATACAATTCTTCCCCACAATCTACACTCCTGGAAATTGAAATAAGAACACCGTGAATTCATTGTCCCAGGAAGGGGAAACTTTATTGACACATTCCTGGGGTCAGATACATCACATGATCACACTGACAGAACCACAGGCACATAGACACAGGCAACAGAGCATGCACAATGTCGGCACTAGTACAGTGTATATCCACCTTTCGCAGCAATGCAGGCTGCTATTCTCCCATGGAGACGATCGTAGAGATGCTGGATGTAGTCCTGTGGAACGGCTTGCCATGCCATTTCCACCTGGCGCCTCAGTTGGACCAGCGTTCGTGCTGGACGTGCAGACCGCGTGAGACGACGCTTCATCCAGTCCCAAACATGCTCAATGGGGGACAGATCCGGAGATCTTGCTGGCCAGGGTAGTTGACTTACACCTTCTAGAGCACGTTGGGTGGCACGGGATACATGCGGACGTGCATTGTCCTGTTGGAACAGCAAGTTCCCTTGCCGGTCTAGGAATGGTAGAACGATGGGTTCGATGACGGTTTGGATGTACCGTGCACTATTCAGTGTCCCCTCGACGATCAGCAGTGGTGTACGGCCAGTGTAGGAGATCGCTCCCCACACCATGATGCCGGGTGTTGGCCCTGTGTGCCTCGGTCGTATGCAGTCCTGATTGTGGCGCTCACCTGCACGGTGCCAAACACGCTTACGACCATCATTGGCACCAAGGCAGAAGCGACTCTCATCGCTGAAGACGACACGTCTCCATTCGTCCCTCCATTCACGCCTGTCGCGACACCACTGGAGGCGGGCTGCACGATGTTGGGGCGTGAGCGGAAGACGGCATAACGGTGTGCGGGACCGTAGCCCAGCTTCATGGAGACGGTTGCGAATGGTCCTCGCCGATACCCCAGGAGCAACAGTGTCCCTAATTTGCTGGGAAGTGGCGGTGCGTTCCCCTACGGCACTGCGTAGGATCCTACGGTCTTGGCGTGCATCCGTGCGTCGCTGCAGTCCGGTCCCAGGTCGACGGGCACGTGCACCTTCCGCCGACCACTGGCGACAACATCGATGTACTGTGGAAACCTCACGCCCCACGTGTTGAGCAATTCGGCGGTACGTCCACCCGGCCTCCCACATGCCCACTATACGCCCTCGCTCAAAGTCCGTCAACTGCACATACGGTTCACGTCGACGCTGTCGCGGCATGCTACCAGTGTTAAAGACTGCGATGGAGCTCCGTATGCCACGGCAAACTGGCTGACACTGACGGCGGCGGTGCACAAATGCTGCGCAGCTAGCGCCATTCGACGGCCAACACCGCGGTTCCTGGTGTGTCCGCTGTGCCGTGCGTGTGATCGTTGCTTGTACAGCCCTCTCGCAGTGTCCGGAGCAAGTATGGTGGGTCTGACACACCGGTGTCAATGTGTTCTTTTTTCCATTTCCAGGAGTGTAGTATCGAAACTCAGTATAACAGAATTGGCCTGGTAAAATATAAAGCTATTCAGACGGAATTTGAGCGTACTATTAAACCGAAAATGCCGTACAATAGAGCCACAAACAAACTAACTCCACTATGCTCTTCTGTCTTATCGTGTAGGCAGTACATGTCCGCACATTTGAGATAGCGACGGGAGTAGGTACTGTGAGAACTTTAGTTGTCATCTGGGACTGACACCTGGGCATTATTTAGCAGGCAACATTGGAAGGGACGTTAATACGTCTGTGAACGTTCAAAGAGAGAAGCGTGGCAGCCTAGAGTAATTGCTCGTAGGCCGTGGCACACGTTTATAACTGTCTACTAGCCTCGCAGAAGGGTCAGGCATGGGTGGCCAAGTGCTACAGCCTAGGCAGTGATGGATGACTGGTGGTCCCAAAGAACAGAAGCTCGATTAGGTGGCAGCTAAGGCTTCGTTTGTGCATTAGTGGAGTAAAGCGTTTTACATTTTTGATTTCATTGACCTGAGTATGAATGTTAGAAATGAATGTCGTAGAATACATTTTAACGAACACATCACGTTTTTAATGAACGGAATAGAGAAGTGGAAATACCGAATGCCAAAATACAATTGCTGCTGTGAAAAATTGCGACGCCAGGCAGTAAACATACTCCGTGGTTCCACTGTGCTTTGTAGCTACCGTTCCTTTCAGTATAGACATTAAGCACTGAAAACCTTTACAGCATAAGCCGTTGCAGAACATTCATCAATTTTTGCAACTGGAAGAAGACTATGTAGGTTTATAATAACCATAACGTTGTCGATTCACAAACTCTTTCTGGTCAAGAAGCAGTATATAGGCATGTTGTTTGTGCTATAGTAGATGATACCATATGTAAATGTTGAATGCTATGAATTATATTCAATGTTGAGTACTGACTGTGGATTCGCCAGACTTGACATACATCTGACTGGATTCACAATACATGTTTGCTGAAGCAAATCTTGGGCCACTTTATGAGTTACAACTATAGTTTCCAGAAACTTAATTGACCCAATAATAGCTTTTGCGTCCGTGATGTACTTGCTGTATATAAAAATGCTCTTTCGTGCCGATGCTTCTCTAGGTGTTGGCTGCTTTTCTATTTAGCAATCAAGGACTTTAAATGTAATCGGTGAGTTGCAGTGCCAGTAGACACACGGTAAACGTGTTGAACATGTCACTGTTGCCATAGATGTGGTAACCATACGGGCACGGACAGTTTGCTCAAAGTGGATGTCTTGGTGACCTGCTAGGCGTTACTAATACGACATCATGACAACGACAGACGTTGATCAAGTACAGAGTTGTGATATTACCAGGTGAGAAAGAAAACCTCATCGTAATTGGTAGCTAGAACAGCACGGAAAATTGGCTATCTATAAGAGGATGTGCTAACTAACTTTTTTACCCTCCAAGATTAAATCTGAAAGTTTTAATTCCACAGATTCTAACGCGAAGTATGAACCACTGTAGTAAATCTGATATCACGCGCCTCCAGTGGCATGTAACTATCTGATAGTAAATTACTGTGGCCCTTTCAATCCAAACCACGCACCTAATGTGTAACCCATGGGGTATTGTGTTGTCGCCACAATAGCCTGAATCCCCCTTAGGTGTTACACACCTCTCCAGCAGTATTCGCATGGGCGACAAATAAACATCGTTGGCAGCTTGATTTTACCTATAGTTCCGGATTACGTACTTACCAAACACGAATTGTCGGCCTACAAGATTACAGGAGTACGCGGATATACTGTCGGACGGCGATTCGTCGTATAATGATGTTCATATCTCTCTAATATCCACAAAAACCCATGCACATTCGGCTCAATAAGTCCTGGGACTGTATTTTTAGTCGAGAATTATTGACTCTATTATTCGAACAAATGCGGAAAAATTGAGACTGGAGTGCTTGTACCAACAGTTTCTTTCGTAGCAGTTGCCAACAAACTAGTTCAGGTACATACAATTGTGATTGTTTCTTACTTGTCATCATTCACCTAGGCACTTTCTCTTTCTCTTGGTTTACTAACTGACCAAAACAGGAATAAAAGTCCTAAACCAACCCTGAAAGTGGACTGTTTATCCTATCAGACATTAAGCCATTCGTGTTCATCCCAGAACTCGTACCTGTCCTAAAGGGATGCATTTTCAGAATCTCCCATAGGTTATTCTGCAACAACTCTTCGTCCCACATCATATTTTAAGTAGCTGTAGGAAATAATCATACGGTACCTTTATATGTTCTCCGTACCCAAAGGTTTAGCCTGTTGGCCGATCTGTTCATTGCTGCTGATGTAATTTTAGACCCCATGGAGATTGCTTCAGGCCATAATCGTCAGACCGTCCGTTTCAGTACTCTGCCTTGTTAGATACAGTGGAGTGTGTGTGTACTGCAGTATTGCTCACCGAAATACGAACGTAAATTTGTGTACAATTTGTTACATATGTTGACCACAGACGCATAAACACAAGCGAAAAGTCAGCTGTTAATTTTCGCAGTTAACCACTTTATTCACTTTTGGTTTAGTTACTGGCTATTCAGTTCGAGTTTTACAATGACTGCCCTTTAAAAATTTTTTTTTGTTTTTGATAAATTGGCTCCCGAACTGAATCGTAAGAAGAAGCTTACGCAACAAACATTTCGTAGACAAAATCTGTGTGCCGAATAAATACTGCAAAAATCGTGCACAGAATCCCCGCTAAGTTGGCGTTGATCAAAAGTAGATTTCACTCGTTCCTACCAGTGATATTTGTAGAACAAAATTACGAGTGAAGTCTTTGTAACTACTCAGAGGAATGATGATAGTTAACTTACCTTTTCGAGTTTACAGAGAAAGTCACGGTGCTCTAATTAGCGCTGCAGACGAGTTTTGTTTATGTGCATAGCAAGTGTTCCGTTGCAGCAATAAGGGCTGTAAATTTGTATGTTCACTGATTTAATCGATTGTGAAGTTATGAGTGGTAGTGAAAAGAAGCCTTTACTTTTGAACTTGATTGCATACAATAAAGGTCAACTGCTATTCGGAAATCATTTCGTATTATTGATAAAATACACGGGAAACCTGCAAGGTGCAAATGTCCTTTGAAGGACAGTAAATCAGATATTTGATAAAGTACAAATTGCCAGTTCGATTCCTTTGTGTAAATGAAATAAATTTTTATATGACAAAGTAGAGGAGGATTGCTCTGTTGTAAATAAACTGATCATCTGATTGTACATCTTATCACCTGCTAAAATATCTTTCTACATATACCAATAACTAGCAATGATATACCGACTTTGGAGCACTTTTACTTACATGCGATACTGAAGTATGCAATACCACTGACATCACATTTGAGGATGGTGGCCACTAGACTTCGAGAAATCCAAATGTTAGTGCGGGTTGCCAACAGCCTTGCTACATTGACGTCATGAGTGACTGCGTTAGGAATGTCATCGCGGCGTTGGAAACTTAAAAATGAAAGATGGCTTATTGTGGGAAATTTCAAAGTGCTAATTGGTACTTTAGGGAAATATTTTTCATCCAAACCCACTGCAAGACCGCACTGGTGGGAAATACCTTACAAGCAATGAGAGTGCAGTATTTTTCTGCCAGTGCCGGCTTGTTCAAAAATATTCACAGCAATTTCCTACAGAGCTACAAACAAAATTCTTAAACACACTCACTCACACACACACACACACACACACACACACACACACACACACACACACACACGAACTAGATTTCAGGGTGCCAAAAGCTAGTTTGCAGTGTTTCAAAGTGCTTTACAGAGTTCCCAAAAGTATCATCCGTACGTTATGAACTTTTGCATCATATTCATGTAAAAAATCAAATAAACGTTGAAAATTACAGTATTTCAACGCCCTGTATAGGGTATTCAAAAGAATACAGATGATCAGAACATTTTTGCGCAATATTCAACCAAAAAATTGCATAATTGATGTAATGTGCTGTGTTTTACACTCCTTTATACTTTAAGTATTACAAGTATCCGAAAGCACGGAAACTTATTTTGCACCTTATTCAACCGAAAGTTCATGTAAATGGTGTAAGCTTATGTCAAAGTACTTATCGTGTCAGCGGTAGATATACAGTTGCTCTGAAGTATCTTTCTGCACCATATTTATCCAAAGAAATTATGTAAAGTGTGTACCCTACACTATTTCAAAGTACTTCATAGGGTGCCGAAAAGTATCCAAACACTAAGAATTTTTTATGCCGTATTAAGAAACAAGGGCAACAGTCTGGATGATTGACTGATCTGGACTTGTAACAATAACCTAAACGGCCTTGCTGTGCTGGTACTGCAAACGGCTGAAAGCATGCAGATTTACTGTATGATTAAATGATGATAGCGTCCTCTTGGGTAAAATATTCCGGAGGTAAAATAGTCCCCCATTCGGATCTCCGGGCGGGGACTACTCAAGAGGATGTCGTTATCAGGAGAAAGAAAACTGGCGTTCTACGGATCGGAGCGTGGAATGTCAGATCCCTTAATCGGGCAGGTAGGTTAGAAAATTTAAAAAGGGAAATGGACAGGTTAAAGTTAGATATAGTGGGAATTATTGAAGATCGGTGGCAGGAGGAACAAGACTTTTAGTAAGGTGAATACACGGTTATAAATACAAAATCAAATAGGGGTATTGCAGGAGTAGGTTTAATAATGAATAGGAAAATAGGAATGCGGGTAAGCTACTACAAACAGCATAGTGAACGCATTATTGTGGCCAAGATAGATACGAAGCCCACACCTACTACAGTAGTACAAGTTTATATGCCAACTAGCTCTGCAGATGACGAAGAAATTAAAAAAATTTACGATGAAATAAAAGAAATTATTCAGATAGTGAAGGGAGACGAAAATTTAATAGTCATGGGTGACAGGAATTCGAGTGTAGGAAAAGGGAGAGAAGGAAACGTAGTAGGTGATTATGGATTGGGGCTAAGAAATGAAAGAGGAAGCCGCCTGGTAGAATTTTGCACAGAGCACAACTTAATCATAGCTAACATTTGGTTTAAGAATCATGACAGAAGGTTGTATACATGGAAGAACCCTGGAGATACTAAAAGGTATCAGATAGATTATATAATGGTAAGACAGAGATTTAGGAACCAGGTTTTAAATTGTAAGACATTTCCAGGGGCAGATGTGGACTCTGACCACAATCTGTTGGTTATGACCTGTGGATTAAAACTGAAGAAACTGCAAAAAGGTGAGAATTTAAGGAGATGGGACCTGGATAAACTGAAAGAACCAGAGGTTGTACAGAGTTTCAGGGAGAGCATAAGGGAACAATTGACAGGAATGGGGGAAAGAAATACAGTAGAAGAAGAATGGGTAGCTTCGAGGGATGAAGTAGTGAAGGCAGCAGAGGATCAAGTAGGTAAAAAGATGAGGGCTAGTAGAAATCCTTGGGTAACAGAAGAAATATTGAATTTAATTGATGAAAGGAGAAAATATAAAAATGCAGTAAATGAAGCAGGCAAAAAGGATTACAAACGTCTCAAAAATGAGATCGACAGGAAGTGCAAAATAGCTAAGCAGGGATGGCTAGAGGACAAATAAAAGGATGTAGAGGCTTATCTCACGCGGGGTAAGATAGATACTGCCTACAGGAAAATTAAAGAGACCTTTGGAGATAAGAGAACCACTTGTATGAAGATCAAGAGCTCAGATGGAAACCCAGTTCTAAGCAAAGAAGGGAAAGCAGAAAGGTGGAAGGAGTATATAGAGGGTCTATACAAGGGCGATGTACTTGAGGACAATATTATGGAAATGGAAAGGATGTAGATGAAGATGATATGGGAGATACGATACTGCGTGAAGAGTTTGACAGAGCACTGAAAGACCTGAGTCGAAACAAGGCCCTCGGATTAGACAACATTCCATTGGAACTACTGACGGCCTTGGGAGAGCCAGTCCTGACAAAACACTACCATCTGGTGAGCAAGATGTATGAAACAGGCGAAATATCCTCAGACTTCAAGAAGAATATAATAATTCCAATCCCAAAGAAAGCAGGTGTTAACAGATGTGAAAATTACCCAACTAATAGTTTGATAAGCCACAGCTGCAAAATACTAACACGAATTCTTTACAGACGAATGGAAAAACTAGTAGAAGCCGACCTCGGGGAAGATCAGTTTGGATTCCGTAGAAATACTGTAACACGTGCGGCAATACTGACCTTACGACTTATCTTAGAAGAAAGATTAAGGAAAGGCAAACCTACGTTTCTAGCATTTGTAGACATAGAGAAAGCTTTTGACAATGTTGACTGGAATACTCTCTTTCAAATTCTGAAAGTGGCAGGGGTAAAATACAGGGAGCGAGAGGCTATTTACAATTTTACGGAAACCAGATGGCAGTTATAAGAGTCGTGGGACATGAAAGGGAAGCAGTGGTTGGGAATGGAGTAGGACAGGGTTGTAGCCTCTCCCCGATGTTATTCAATCTGTATATTGAGCAAGCAGTAAAGGAAACAAAAGAAAAATTCGGAGTAGGTATTAAAATCCATGGAGAAGAAATAAGAACTTTGAGGTTCGCTGATGACATTGTAATTCTGTCAGAGACAGCAAAGGACTTGGAAGAGCAGTTGAACGGAATGGATGGTGTCTTGAAGGGAGGATGTAAGATCAACATCAACAAAAGCAAAACGAGGGTAATGGAATGTAGTCGAATTAAGTCGGGTGATGTTGAGGGTATTAGATTAGGAAATGAGACACTTAAAGTTGTTAAGGAGTTTTGCTATTTGGGAAGCAAAATAACTGATGATGGTCGAAGTAGAGAGCATATAAAATGTAGACTGGCAATGACAAGGAAAGCGTTTCTGAAGAAGAGAAATTTGTTAACATCGAGTATAGATTTAAGTGTCAGGAAGTCATTTCTGAAAGTATTTGTATGGAGTGTAGCCATGTATGGAAGTGAAACATGGAAAGTAAATAGTTTGGACAAGAAGAGAATAGAAGCTTTCGAAATGTGGTGCTACAGAAGAATGCTGAAGATTAGATGGGAAGATCACATAACTAATGAGGAAGTATTGAATAGGATTGGGGAGAAGAGAAATTTGTGGCACAACTTGACCAGAAGAAGAGATCGGTTAGTAGGACATGTTCTGAGGCATCAAGGGATCACCAATTTAGTATTGGAGGGCAGCGTGGAGGGTAAAAATCGCAGGGGGGACACCAAGAGATGGATACACTAAGCAGATTCAGAAGGATGTAGGTTGCAGTAGGTACTGGGAGATGAAGAAGCTTGCACAGGATAGAGTAGCATGGAGAGCTGCATCAAACCAGTCTCAGGACTGAAGACCACAACAACAACAACAAGAAACAACTGTTGATTAATGCTCGATTTGCCTGTCATCAGGGGGCAAGAATGAGAATGGTTGAATTATTATATAATTAAACAGTACTCCTAACATGTACCTATTTTCTGTTACAAATTACTTGTTACCCATTACCCTTTAACAGTTACCACTTACTGTTTACTTGTCGTACAATACCTGTCTACCATTACCCATTTACTATTATCCATTCTCGTTACTTTTCTACTGTTTATCATTTACTGCTTACTATTAGCTGTTAGCTGTTACTCATTAACCATTACCCATTTACTCTTATACCTGTTAGCCCATCAATCTCTTAAATTGTTAAACTGATCCATGTGGACCTTGGCTGAATTCTAGATAACAGTTATTTGCCATAGATTCCAAGCCAAGTTATCTGAAATTTTTTTGAATTTTGCAATGTCGGATCTGTGTTTCTACAGCTCATCTTTTCCTCAAAAACGTTACTCATTTTGATGACATGTACCTTTGCCTGAAAAGTAAGTGCAAGAGAACTTTCTCCAAACATTTTCAATCGAAGCACACGTACCTTTAATAGAATCTGTACCTAGTGCTGTTTCATCATAAACTAGTGCATTAACACAACACTTAAGACTGCACTTACCAAGAACTATGTAGCCAGTTTTTATCAGTTCTTTTCCATAGTTAAGGTCAACGTCCAAAACATGTGTAAAACACGAATACTTAATGTGCATTGAGAGACAAGTTTATTATGTAAGGATAACATTGTTTGCTATGGTAATTCTCTTCAACGAGTGCCCTGTAAGGTGTAAGTTGCATCAGCAGTAGTGATCATATATGAAACTTCCTGGCTGATTAAAACTGTGTGCCGGACCGAAACTCGAACTCGGGACCTTTGCCGAGTTCGAGTCTCGGTCCGGCACAGTTTTAGTCTGCCAGGAAGTTTCATATCAGTGCACTCTCCACTGCAGAGTGAAAATCTCATTCTAGAGTGCTCATATATGTTCTGCAGTGTTGTATGCGAGTCACGTTACGCAGTGTCGAGGGAAAAATTCATTGTATGTCAGCAAGACAAACCTTACTGGGACAACCGAAACCCTCAGTTACCCTGTCTGGCCTTGCCAATGCCTACCCGCCGGCCTGCTGACCCATGAAAAGCACCAGGGAACAATGTGGCTGTGGAAAACATTTAATCTAAGCGTTTGTTGTACTTACACCATCGATGGCAAAGAAACTGGGTTTAGCATGTACGCAATTGTCGCTTTACGGAACTTTTTGCAAGAGTAATTTGCAATAAAGAACAACAAACTAGTTTGGGCGTCGGATACATTTGAGCATTATGCACATGACTCTACAATTTTGCAAATTAGACGCTTTACATAATTTTAATTTTTTGGAATACAGCGTCAATTTAGATGGAGAAGGTTCCGTGTCCTGTGTGTGTGTGTATGTGTGTGTGTGTGTGTGTGTGTGTGTGTGTGTGTGTGTGTGTGTGTGTGCGCGTGTGTGAGTATGTGTACGTGTATGCTTATGTAATGTTAATAATTCAGTACGTCTGAACATAGGTTCCAACGAGGTTCGTGAAACTGTTGTAGTTATAACTGTATAACTACGAACATGACATAAAAATGTCGCTTTTGATAAATAGCAGTGTGGGATTATATTGTGAGTACTTTGGAACATAGCGGGCTTTGGCTAGCCGCTGTAAATGTCGAGCAATGCTTGCTCGGTAGATATGCAGGTTAAAAATTACTATCTTATTCCTACTGAGTCTCTCGTTATGGTGGTATGTTTTACCTGACTTGCTGGACTGGTGTCACATAATGTCCTCATTCTGCTGCAGAGAACATCATTCTCGCAGCCAGATTGGCCTCTGTTGATTTCGAGGTGAGTTCACCTTAGGCTGCTGCAGAGAACATTACTCTCGCAGCAGGTCATGCCATAATGTTGTCGGCCTGTGGTGTGGTAGACCAGTTCTACGATGAGCCGATTGCTTGTTTGACCTCACTTTTCGTGGAAGGCACGTATACTTTGCCGGATCCTGTCCGAAAAAAGCGGAATTCCAGTGTCCTCGTGCAGCAGATGACCCTCTGCAGCGCTGCGATTCCCGAGTCAGCGGCCTTCAGTCGCACCACGGCGGAGAATTCCAACAGTGTACAGACCAGTGCTGGGTAGAGTCGCAGCGACAACTGTGGATTTATCAGCGGATGCTGGGCGCGGAGGCGCTCCTCTGCTGATTGGTTGCAAAAACTGTTCCACTAGTGCCATCATGTGCTGTGATTCGCTGTACATATTTCCCTCCAGCGCCATCTTGAAATTTTTTGTACTTACCACCAGCTACACTCCTTAATTTTTCAATTTCCTGCGATCCGCATTCCTGAATTTTTCAGTTCAATGTGTTCTGACGACTTGCAGTAAAAAAAAAAAGTTCCTGCCGATTTTATTTTTAAATGTATCACCTAGTTTAATTTGTAAATCTCCTGCCATCCGCCGCGTTCATAACGACATTGCCTCTGTCATGTAGGTAAGCCCTTGCCTCTGTGTGTAGGTAGTCCAATTAGCAAGGCCAAAGTGGTCCAGACACGGCATAGCATTTCTAATTCTGTCATTATTTAATATACGCGCACTACTACGTGTAACGGTAAGTTTAAACCAAACCAGAAATATGTAACGTGGTTGTGTATAATTATTAAACGATACTGGTACTGTGTAGAATGACTCAAACATTCGTGGAAGAAGAATAACGATGTTGTAAACAGACGAGAAGAAAGGCTATACCTGACTTACATTGCTAAGCAGCTTTCACGAATAATGTTTCATGGGATTCATGGTTCATAATCACGGGTGCAGGTTGCCTATCAAACCGCTTTCAGGGGCAACAAGAATTTTGTTTTCAGCATTTCGTCTAACTAAGGACCCAACATAAAATTCTGAAATGCTACCATCATCTGTTCATTACGATGTACAGTCTTATGTTACCTCATGTAAGAGGAATTATTTAGTGAAGAGTGGAAAAACAGATAAAAGCCGACTTCGGAGAAGAAAAGTTTGCATTCCAGAGAAATGTACGAACACACGACGCAATACTGATCCTACGACTTTTTTTAGAAGACATGTTGAGGAACGGCAAAGCTACGTTTATAGCAACTGAGCATTTTTAGACTTAGAGAACGCTTTTGAACCTGTAGACAGGAATAAACTCTTGAAATTCTGAAGGTAGCAGGAGTAAAATACAACGAGTGCAAGTTAGTTTGCAAATTGTACAGAAATTATATGGAAGTTCTAACAGTCGAAGGTCATGAAAGGGAAGGACTGGTTGAGTAGGGAGTGAGACACGTTAACAGCCTACTCCAAATATTATTCAATCTACACAATGAGCAAGGAGTAAGGAAAACCAAAGAAAAACCAGAATAAGGAATCAAAGTACTAGGAGAAGCTATAGAACTTTCGCTGCTGACATTGTTTCACTTTCACAGAAGGCTACACTCCAGGCAAATACTTTCAGAAAATATTTCCGAACACCTTAGCAAATAACGGAGCTGCATGTGCTCGGTAAAAAACAACATCTTTAGTCTCTGCTTGCTTACAACCGTTCACACATTAATATTGTAAGGCCATGCTGGCTAGAATCACAGTGCTAGATCAGTTAATCATCCAGACCTGTGCCCCTGAAAATACTGAAAGGGGTTCTGCCCCTCTTCAGGAAAACCATATGTCAATTTGTTCTCTCCAGAGATACCCCTCCACTGTGATTCCATCTACTTTACGGCTGTCTGTATTGTTATGGTACGAAAGTCACCACGATAGAAAGGTGCTGGGTTTGTAGGGGGCGCAGGGGGGGGGGGGCGGGGCAAGGGGTGGGGAGTTTATATTATTGAAGTCATTGTATAACTTGAAGATGGATGCTGTACCATCGTTTCTTAAATAATTAATGAATAACTAAAATTATTTAACTGTTTTCCCTTAGCAGTCTGAAATACCCGTACTTCTGATTTTTATACGTTCTATACGTTCGTGCATGAAGTAAAAAAATTAACTCTCTCAGTCATTGGCAGTTAGGAATTTGCAAATCACCTCTTCGTAATGTAACGGAAAAATATCACACCTACTCGGTTAATTTGCTCTATG
This sequence comes from Schistocerca cancellata, assembly GCF_023864275.1. Classification (NCBI taxonomy): domain Eukaryota; kingdom Metazoa; phylum Arthropoda; class Insecta; order Orthoptera; family Acrididae; genus Schistocerca; species Schistocerca cancellata. Next base: position 58,106,020 of record NC_064626.1, on the reverse strand, counting down.
CAAATTCCATCACACACTAAGTACATACAAATCGCACACCCCGGTTCACTACAGAACTGTTGTGTTAAATATCTCGATCACTTCACATAATTACGACAGTTAGTTTTTACATTAAAATATTTGGTCTACATGAACTACATAGTGAATGATTATTCTGTATCGATTGAGGAATAAACGGTTGCTATCATCACAGAATGCGTTATGCGCTGCAGTAGTCTACATAGGAAGAAAATGAGAGTATTGGCTTGGAAAAACTGACGGTTTACGTGCGAGACTTATGTTCAAAGAGCGGTTCCTAACGCAAACCAAATGAGCAAAGACATTAGTGAGGCGTCTCTGATGAGGCTGCACCACAACCGCTCCACATTGTTACAACGCGTCCATTGTCTGAGTGTTCTGCACACTGGTCTATAGCGAGTTAATTCGCACACGTTTACGTTAGTTGGATAGAAGACGAAGACTACAATCATTGCTAATTTCAGTGTGGCTCTTACAGTCGTAAACCATCGGGAATAGGTTTTCGTCTTACCTAGTGAAGCTATTGCTGTAAGGTTTTTCATGTTTAGTTATGCTAATGGTGCCTACATACCGTGGCTGATTTAAAGTTGGAAGTACCATCGATAAATCAAACCGTTATAAACGTTGTCACATACTTGACTAACCACTGAAATGCAACTGAATTAATTACATCTAAATTTGTATACAATCATATAATACACTGACGGAAAAATATCACGACACCAAGAAGGAGTTCATATGTTGAAATGTGTGTGAATTCCTGCGGAGGTAATCGGTCCCTAGTCTTACACACTACTAAAACTAACTTTAACTTATGCTAAGAACTACACAATCCGTGACATGACGCCTCAAACCATGCGGCCACACCGCGCGGCCCAAGAAGGAGTGGTGAGACATGAACAATAGATGTTACGCGTGTTCATAAATCTAAAAGCCCCAGTCGCTAATAGCACCACAGTCAGGATGTAAATCTGGTTTGCTTTAATTACACACTGAAAGTGTCGTAACTATTAGCTGTCTTTGAGATTGGCCGTGCTGAATTGGTGTTACGAAAGCCTTTAAGGCGAAAAAGACAAATTATCAACATCCTACTGAACTTGAACGAGGTCGTGTAACAGGGCTGCGAGAAGCTGGATGTTCCTTCCGTGGTATTGCAAAAAGACGTGGCAGTAATGTAGCCACTATACGTGATTGCTTGCCACAAGAATGTGCCGTCGCAAGGAGGCTGGTCCTCAGACGGCCACTTGGCACAGCTACGGGGGAAGGCCATTACGTCCGACGTATGGCTCTGGCGCATCCTACGGCACCACCAGCAGCAATCTGACTTTCAGTTGGCACCACGAATTGGTGCAAATCGGTTACTTCACGGACAGCTCCGAGCCAACCGCCATGTAGCGCGCATTCCACTGTCGCTAAACCACCTCCATTTGCGACTTCAGTAGTGTCAAGCGAGAGCCCGTTGGAGCGAAGGGTGAAGTTCTGTTGTGTTTTCTCATGAAAGCGGACGCTGTCTCGGTGCCAGCGATGGCCTTGCGTTGGTTAGCAGGAGGTCATTAACGGCCTTAAACGAGTCTGCGTGCTAGACACACTGCATCTATACCTTGAGTTATGGTCTGGGTTGTAATTTCGTAAGACAGCAGCAGCACTCCCCTGATTATCCCAAGCACCATGAACGCATATTTGTAGGTCAGTCTGGTTATTAGACCTGTCCGGCTCCATTGAAGAACAGCCTTCGAGAGGGTGTTTTCCAACAGGATAAAGCACACCCACATACCACTGTTGCAACCCAACATGCTCTACAGGGTGTCGACATGTTGCCTTGGCCTGCTCGGCCACTAGATGGGTTTCCAAATGAGCACATATGGTACATGGTCGGACGAGAATTCCAGCGCTATCCACAACCAGCATTAGCCATCCGTGTGTTGACTGAATAAGGGCAACAGACATGAAACTCCATCCCACTCTACATAATTATTTTTTGGTGCTGCGATATTTCCCGCCAACGTGTGTTTATCTCAGTAACAAAATGTCTACTGTGAGAGTGATTCTGTACTCCCTAACTAATCGCATGCGGTTACTTTATTTACACTGAAACATACCAATCACTAAAATGCCGCACATATTTGAACATATTAATATATACTTTCTACCTAGGAGGATTTTAACTTCCGTGGGTAGTAGAGGATGGCTGTGTGAGCAGCTGTGGAAACAGACACAGCATCTGCTTATACCATCATGGATTCCCTAGGGAAAGCACACGCCGAGAGTGGAAGATATCACACGGAACCAATGTAGATGTTCACGGATTTGCTATCACTCCAATTGTAATTATATGATTACAACACATATGTACTTACGTTCACTTTCGATTAATCAGGATAAACTATCTGAGTTCTTGGAAGCAGCGGTTGCTGTTATTGAAATATATCTTAGCAAGCTATATGTGAACCAGACATCCCTATTCACTTTTAATTCTCACGATTTAAATCACTCCCTTGAATGCGAGTTACCTGATGTTTAAAATGTCTTCACAGGAATATTTGAATGTAAAGTTAAGGAACCATATATAACGCAGTAATTATTTGTCATATTCAAAGATATTTTAACTGCTTTTATTTACAGTTACGGATTGAAACATATTGCCATGTAGCGTAATAAAAACATTAAGTCATGTAAGAAGTTAGAAGTTGTTTGCGGATAGCAACAGAGAGTTGTACAACATTAACGAAATTCAATACTTTTTCAACACTCATTTATTTCATCGTATAATCATAATCGCCACAGGGGACGTGGCACGCTTTCTGGCTTCTTCTTAAGATGCCTTTCGTCGACGAGGTGCTTATCGAATCTGATGACTTGAAATTATCGTCTCACTCGAAGAACCGCACTTCGCGCTTGCCAAATCTTTTTAACATACATGCAACGACAAAAACACAAGAATTCACTATGAACTATTTCATCAGAACACCATTACTGTGATTCAACCGTTAAGATTATTAAATAAATTTCCATGTATCATATTTCACCTTATATTCTAAGTGACAGAAAACGGCTCTGAACACTATGGGACTCAACTGCTGAGGTCATTAGTCCCCTAGAACTTAGAACTAGTTAAACCTAACTAACCTAAGGACATCACAAACATCCATGCCCGAGGCAGGATTCGAACCTGCGACCGTAGCGGTCTTGCGGTTCCAGACTGCAGCGCCTTTAACCGCACGGCCACTTCGGCCGGCCTAAGTGACAGAGCCCACAGTAGTACAGAACATATATCTGTATCACTAACCTACTAACCTCGTGACATACTGTCTCAGACATTCGCTATAAACTATAGACAATTAACTCTAACTGAATCTGAACTACGCAAAACTGTTAGTTATTTTTTTCTTCGATAGAAGAAAAACTTGTGTTCAGTAAATTTAACAACACTTTAAATTTTCCACATGTTCTTTCTCATGTGTAGCGTTCGTCTTCTCATACGTCACAACCCTGAATGGATCCTAGTTTCTTCAGCCTCTTCAACAAGTTTCCTCCCAACTGCCCTCTCCAGCACAGTTCTCCACGACCCTCTGACGCTGAGAGGATTTACATCTTCTCTCATATCGTCTATCCGTCGCTCGTGGCCTTCCTCTTTGTCTTATTCCGGTTGGTCTCTATTCAAAAACCTTTTTAGTTGCTCATCCAGTATGCATCCTAAGGACATGTCCAAGCCTGGCTATTTTCCTGCATTTTGTTATTCATACAATATGAGCTCCTTGTATGAGGCGATCCAGTTTAATGTTCGTTCTAGATCCCAAAAACCCCTGTTATCCCGAACTGCTCAGTAGACCTTGCACAGAACCCTGCGTTCAAGTATGTTGAGCTGCTGCCCATCAATAATCTCTAGAGTCCATGTTTCATATCTGTAGGTTACAACTACTTCCATAGCCTAGAGGTCAACAATTTCTTAAACGTATGGAACCCTCTATTGCCTCTTATCATGCGCTTTTGTATTTCGGTTGAATATTGTATTCCATATTGTCAAAATTTCTACACATTTCCAAAATTCAAACCAGCTGCTACCCAAGTTGTTATTTTCCGTCAAGGTGAAATTCATGTACTCTGTCTTCAAGTCATTAATAACAAGGCGTCTAGGTGCTGTGGCCTCTTCCTGCTCTCCTATTGTTCTCTCTACTGAAAGTTTCGTTTTACTAATAATTGCTGTTTCATTAGAACATGTGCCCATGTAACCAGATATTTAATACTTTTCAAAGGCTGCTTCAAGAGTCAGATTTAAAAGCATTATATGGATGGTGTCCCCTTGTATGACTCCTTTACTACAGTTACGACTCTTTCTATGTTCTCTATCCACTTGCACTGCAGCCTCGGAAATACCCAACGTCGGTCTAGTAAGTGAAACATACTTATATGGAATACCAAACATTTGCAATTAATTTAGCACATCTCCGTTTCAAAACTGTTGGAGGCGTTCTTGTAGTCTACGTAGACGTTATGAAGCTTAATATTACACTCTTTTTCGTGTGTTCGCCTCAGTAGAAATATCTGATCTTTTGTTGACGTATTACTCTGAAATCCACACAGATATTCTCGAAGAATCTCTTCAGCATTTGGAAGTAGTCTGTTGTAGATAATACTAGAGAGAATCTTAAAGGCTACATCAAGCAAGATAATTCCTCGGTAATTCTAACAACGAGTCTTGTCTCTTTTGTTATGGATTGGATGGATTACATCCAAGGGCCACTCTTCTGTAATTCTTTCGTGACACAATATCAACTATAAAAGTTTGCACAATATCAACTTTATAAGTTTGTAGATTTGCTTATGGAGACCCTCATTTTTAACAGTTCGGCAGTTATTCCATCAGTTCCTGGAGTTTTGTGGGTTTTTAGACAGAGCACTAACTTCCGTACCTCCCCTAATCTTCATTTTTGTAACTTGGATCTGCAATGTGATAAATTGGCTGCTTATTCCAGTTAGGACTGCACTCAATAATTCGCTTGAAATACTCTCTCCATCTATCCAGAACACAGTGTTGATTGGTCAGCATATATTCCTCTTTGTCCTTCCATTTTAGGTCTATATTCTTCAGTTCCTTGTTTAATTTCAAATAAATGTTTCTTCTTTCATTCATTTGATTGTTCTCTTCCATCTCCTCTATCTTCCTCCATATGGCCTCCCTTTGTATCCATCTACATACTCTTGCTGCATCTATTCTCTTTTTACAACATAATGACTGATCTGATCTTGCATTACACTGTAAGTGTTTCAGCGTTGCTTCCATCCCCCTTTCCACTGCCTGCCAACATTCACCATCATATGAATCTTCATTTCTAAGCCTCCACATCACCTGCAGTATTTCATGTTCTGTTATCGAAATGGCAATTTTTAATGGAGCTCATTTTTTTGTGTATTTGGCGGGCACCATCTTTTGTTTGTAGCTCCTGTCTCCATCCTCTCTGATACTTCTGAACAGTAGACCTATCATTCAGTTGATCTACATTCCATTTCTCTACTCTGGTACCATTTCCTTTGGCAGCCATAGCAATTTCTGCCTCTTTCTGGATCCTACTAGATAACGGTTCTTGCCAGAATTTGCTCCTCGGAAAGTGTGTAAATTTCCCATATCAGACGTCCACCTCTTTGGTAGCAATAAATGGTCTATTTGGTTTGGTTCATTTGTTGATAGTATTTTACAGGTCACATTGTAGATATTTTTCCTTGGGGAACAGGCTCTTACTGCCTCTGATTCGTTCTTAGAAGCGAACTGAGCAACCATCCTACAGTAATTACTAATTTCATCATGGACACTTCCCTTACCAAACATGCCTCTGCAAGCCTCTTCTACACCCAGAACTATTTTAGACTAATATGTAGGTATTCCATCCCAAAACATCGTAGCTGAGTGTTCGTACATTCTCGAAGTTCAGATTGTCAAATGTGCCTTTGCTAAATAGATGACCTATTTTATCATCATGTGGAGTGAAATCAATAAAAGTTCTGCACATATTCTAGGAGAGTATGAACACAACTCCATGGTTCCGTTGCCATTCGTCTCCTCCCGGAAAACGTAAGGAGAATTTATGCTTATAATTATCACCCTTTCCCTTCCACTTGATTTCCTCAAGTACAAGTCCCATTACATATCTTAGAGTATCTTTCACACTGCTATTCATAGCTCCTATCTGTAGCAATGGCTTTCCTTGTTAAATTATGCTCGATAACGAGCTTTTAACTAGGCAGGGGTATCGACCCTGTGAACAAACTCCAACCAGGAGGACCAGGCTTTCATTTTGTAGGTAGCTCACCTACTCTACAGAGCCCTACACACCTACCTTGCAGCATGGGACGCGCTTCGTCTGGTTCCTCTGCTGGTGCCAACCCTGTCACCAGCTAAGCTACCGCCGACATAGTCCTCAGCTTCTTCAGAGCACAAAATCCACTCTGTCTGGCACGTAAGGTACTTTCGACAAGGCAGTATTCCTTGTGGAGGCCATGCATGGAGTACATTATCAGTAATAAATAGTACACTATGTACAATCCTACGTCATATTGAGGCGCTCAGTTCCTGCAGTTCACAATGAAATTATAAAACACGGATTCAGTATACATTGTGTTCTACAACTGTGGTGTACAGCATGACATTTCACTTGCAAGACATGTACACTTGAGATGTAACATTAGGTACATTCACAATGCCATATTTATGTTAGATTTTCTTTAGCCTTATAAAGTTAATATTAATTACTAACTATTTGTGTATCATATCTGCTGATATTTAACAGTGGTTACAAATATGGTACATTTGTTCAACATTTCAAGAATAAAAGAAATCCAATTTTGTAACAATCTACGCCTTTGAAGTGGTGACTTGTTTAACATAGTTGTCTGCTTCTTCGTATTAGTTACATGAACTGCGTTTCTCCTTTCAGGTAAGACATTCTCATTTAAAGTTCATTGTCTAATCGTGACCATGGTGTCACATATGTATTGTTTATGATAGTCACTCATGAATTGTGTACATCAGTTTTGCAAGGTTTCCGAAAATATTTCATAAGAACTACTGGGATTTGCAGCTTTACAGCTTACCATTCATTGTTCTTTCTGTACAATTGTATTGCCTAATGCGTATTTAGTACATGTTAGGGGCTTAAAAAGGAACTATATTGGCTCTTCTACCAACTATACCTAAACTATCTACTATCGGTCACTTTGTGCCTAATTGAATACACAGCAAGTCCTGATGTACTTCTTCTTCAGTTGACATCACAGCATCTCCTTACCGCAAAGAAACCCTTGAAACCCTCACACCAATTACTAAATGCTCCAGTGAGTTCCTCTATCTCAAGTATCTCAATAAAATATGCTTCCAACCACTTCTGCATTTACCTACAACTACATCTGGCTTAAATATGTATCAGTTATAGACTTATGTCATCTAACTCCAATCCTCTACTCCATTACAATGAAAGATACAAATTACTGTCATCTCAATATCCGAGACAACGTTTCGTTACAGATTGCTAGATATCTCAGCTTCTTGAAGAGTCAGGTTTACTGCCTTCCAATATATCACGGAAGTTTAATACTTAGCGCCATAAGACTAACAAAGTGTCTATCAAAGATTAACGCCTTTTCTCATTCTCGCTTATGACTCAACTGTTATCATCGTCACAGAAGTCATGTATCTGAAATAAAAAGGTCACTTCAAAGATATCGCTTTATCGTTTCATGCGAATGACGAGCCGATAATTGCAAATTTATACAAATACACAAGTAATAATTACTGGAATAAATGGAATACAATGAAATAAAAAAAAATATATGGTACAGAAAAATACAAAAATTAAAACCCCTTTCCTTACTCTACAGCCAGTAAAATGCTTACAAAAACATAAAAAGAATATCGTCATTTACGAGTTACATGAATGGTTTTACAACAACAGTCTGATCTGAATATTAAAGGCTACTCTTTCTTTCTTACATGGAATTCCAAATGCTGTCATATATTTCCTTTGTGATTTCTTACTGGAAAAATCAGTACCTTCGCAGATTCTCTCTCTGTTCTTGTTGTGGTCTTCAGTCCAATGATCAGTTTGATGTAGCTCTCCATTCTATTCTGTCCTGTGCGAGCCTCTTCATCTCCGAATAACTACTGCAACCTGCATCCTCCTGAATCTGCTAACTGCATTCGTCTCTGGTCTCCCACTGCGATCTTTTCACCCCGCACTTCGCTCAAGTGCTCAATTGGTGATCCCTTGATGTATCTGAATGCGTCTCAACAATCGATCCCTTCTTTCGGTCAAGTTGTGCAACAAATCTATTGTCTCCCCAGTTCTATTCAGTACCTCCTCATCCGGTATGTGATGGACCCGTCTAATCTTCAGCATTCTTCTGTAGCACGAAATTTCAAAAGCTTCTATTCTATTTTTATCTATACTGTTTACGACCCATATTTCACTTTCATACATGGCTACACCCTAAAACAATTCCTTCAGAAAAGATTTCCTATCCCTTAAATCTATATACGATATTAGCGGACTTCTCTTCTTCAGAAATGTTTTTCTTTGCATCGAAAGTCTACATTTTGTATCCTCCCTGCTTACATCATCTTCACTTATTTGGCTTCCCAAGTTGCAAAACTCACTACCTATAGTATCTCATTTCCTAACATAATTTCCTCAGCACCACCTGATGGCTGCGTTCCATTATCGACGTTTTGCTTTTGTTGATGTTCGTCTTATGACCTCCCTTCAATACACTGTTCATTACGTTCAACTGCTCTTCCAAGTTCTTTCCTGTCTCTGACAGAATTATAATGTCATCGGAAACATCGAAATTATTTCTTTTCTCTGAATTCTTAATTCCTACTCCAATTTTTTTGTTTCCTTTATTGCTTGTTCAATATACATCGTTTCCCTTTCATGTCCTTCGACTCTTATTACAACCGTCTGTTTTCTGTGCAAGTTGTAAGTAATCTTTCTCCTGTTGTATTTAACTCCTGCTATCTTTACAATTTCAATATTCCAGACAACATTGTCAAAAGTTTTCTCTAAGTCATCAAATGCTATACCTGTTGTTTGTCCTTCCTTAAACTGTCTTTTAAGAATAGTCGTCGGTTCAGTATCGCCTCGCGCGTTTCTACATTTCTCCGGAATTCAAACTGATACTCCCCGAGGTCGGCTTCTACAAGCTTCTCCATTCTTCTGTAAGAAATTCGTGTTAATATCTTGCAACCATGACTTAGTAAACTGATAGTTCGGTAATTTTAGCACCTGTTAACTGCTTTCTTTGGAACTGGTGTTACTACATTCTTCTGGCAGTCTGGGGGTATTTCGCGTGTCTCATACATCCTGTTGTGTCATGGCTGGCCCTTCCAAGGCTATCCGTAGTTCTGTCATCTAATCTTGGGGCCTTGTTTCGACATAAATCGAGCTTCTCGCAGTATCATATCTCCCATCTCATCTTCATCTACACTTGTGTAAACCTTTAAGCTTTCCTTTCTTTTCTTGGGACTGGTTTACCATCTGAGCTCATGATATTCATTCAACTGCTTCCCTTTCCCCAAAGGCATCTTTAATTTTCCTGAAGGCAGTATCAATCTTTTCCCTCGCGAAATATGCTTACGTTTGTCCTCTAACCATTCCTGCTTAGCAATTTTGCACTTCCTGTCAACCTCATATTTTAAACTTTGGTACTCCCTTTGGCTTGCTTCATTTGCTGCATTTTAAAATTTTATTCTTTCATTAACAAAATTCAGTACCTCTTGTGTTCTCCAAGGATTACTGCAACGAACTGTCTTTTTACCAATTTGACTCTCTGCTGCCTTCACTATTTCATCTTTTAAAGCTAGTCTCTCGTCTTCTACTATTTCTTTTCCCTTGTTCTAGTCAATTGTTGCCTGATGCTCCTTCTGAAGATCTCGACAACCTTTTGTTCTTTCAACTTATGCAGGTACCATCTACTTAATTTCATATTTTTCTCCAATTTATTCAATTCTCTCTCTATTTCTTCCTTTGTTGGAAACTCAATATTTCAATATTAAATTTTCTTATTTTCTACATGAAATACTTGATACCTGCATTTATGTTCTACGGTACTTAATCCATTTACTTTACCAGTACTACATTCTTTTGACAACGCAGTCTTCGTGTGTGTCTTATCAACCACTTTCAACGGCTCGTCATCATAAAAGAAGATTTCCTCATAGCTTTGTTAAGTTTGGAGGTTTGTCCTTGCGCAAATAAGATTACTATTCGCCTGCATTCAGTTCACACTTGCAGGCCTGTTCATTAAGAATTTAAATTGAATTTCAGCACTAGCCTTTAGCTGATGATCATATAAGCCAGTACGTGTCATGACATTCTCTTGATTATAAGTTCGTCGCAATAACTTTGACAACAGGGGCTCATCAGATGGTTTTTGCTGCATACATCTAACAACAACAACTCTGTAATTATGTGCAGTAGTTCATTCAATATTATTCCAAATTCATCTAGCTTCTTGACATACTGATCACGACAGTAAAATATGTGCTACATAAATGGCCTACGTGAAGTCCTAAAGCATCGAATTCACACCGACCAGCGCAGAGCCAAGAAACGGAATCAAGAAGGCGCGGATCCGCGCGAGAATGGTAACAGCGGGCAGCGCCATACCTCTAGGAAGAAAGAATTCATCGCCCCCTGTCAACACTGATTTAACCAGCCGCCCACCGCTGGTCGTCCCAGTTCGGTCGCGGATTTCTAGATCATCATTGTTGAGTATTAGGAAGACAGTACTTAGTCTGCGCTATGCGAGCAGTAAGAGTGAACAGTAATTGCTTGTAGGAGGCGCGAGCAGTATATCAAGAACATTTATTTTCTTTTTAGAGTTAAAGTATCGAAATAATTTGGAAGTCTAATGTACAGATAATTTTTGGATTCGGGTCATCAGCGAACGCTGTTTCTCTCCTGCCTTGTTTGTGTCGCCGTTGACTCCCACAGTAGCCGACACAACAGCCTAATTCTTTCATGACACTATTCGTGGGGGTACTCTCTGAATGATGTTGGAAATTCTAACAATTGTATGTATAGTAATTCAGTAAATTGGGTTCCACCGTTCGATAGTAATTTTATCACAGCAAGGAATTAACTGAAATCGTCTTTGTCCAAGCATCTGATTATACATTACAACATCGTGACTGTTGAAGGATATAACAATACTTATTGAACGAGCATTCGATTACTACAAATATGTAAACAAAATCAATTTTCCCTTTGGGCAACTGTCCTAACTTTCAATGGTGATCTTCTCCCACAGTCAGTTTGGTATCACTAGGTAAAATATGTTTATGTGGGTTAAACATTTTACGTCCATTAATTATATACCTAATAATATTTCCCACTAGATGATTCTATGCATACGTATATGTAATACCTAGCATACTACACTCCTGGAAATGGAAAAAAGAACACATTGACACCGGTGTGTCAGACCCACCATACTTGCTCCGGACACTGCGAGAGGGCTGTACAAGCAATGATCACACGCACGGCACAGCGGACACACCAGGAACCGCGGTGTTGGCCGTCGAATGGCGCTAGCTGCGCAGCATTTGTGCACCGCCGCCGTCAGTGTCAGCCAGTTTGCCGTGGCATACGGAGCTCCATCGCAGTCTTTAACACTGGTAGCATGCCGCGACAGCGTGGACGTGAACCGTATGTGCAGTTGACGGACTTTGAGCGAGGGCGTATAGTGGGCATGCGGGAGGCCGGGTGGACGTACCGCCGAATTGCTCAACACGTGGGGCGTGAGGTCTCCACAGTACATCGATGTTATCGCCAGTGGTCGGCGGAAGGTGCACGTACCCGTCGACCTGGGACCGGACCGCAACGACGCACGGATGCACGCCAAGACCGTAGGATTCTACGCAGTGCCGTAGGGGACCGCACAGCCACTTCCCAGCAAATTAGGGACACTGTTGCTCCTGGGGTATCGGCGAGGACCATTCGCAACCGTCTCCATGAAGCTAGGCTACGATCCCGCACACCGGTAGGCCGTCTTCCGATCACGCCCCAACATCGTGCAGCCCGCCTGCTGTGGTGTCGCGACAGGCGTGAATGGAGGGGCGAATGGAGACGTGTCGTCTTCAGCGATGAGAGTCGCTTCTGCCTTCGTGCCAATGATGGTCGTATGCGTGTTTGGCGCCGTGCAAGTGAGCGCTACAATCAGGACTGCATACGACCGAGGCACACAGGGCCAACACCCGGCATCATGGTGTGGGGAGCGATCTCCTACACTGGCCGTACACCACTGGTGATCGTCGAGGGGACACTGAATAGTGCACGGTACATCCAAATCGTCATCGAACCCATCGTTCTACCATTCCTAGACCGGCAAGGGAACTTGCTGTTCCAACAGGACAATGCACGTCCGCATGTATCCCGTGCCACCCAACGTGCTCTAGAAGGTGTAAGTCAACTACCCTGGCCAGCAAGATCTCCGGATCTGTCCCCCATTGAGCATGTTTGGGACTGGATGAAGCGTCGTCTCACGCGGTCTGCACGTCCAGCACGAACGCTGGTCCAACTGAGGCGCCAGGTGGAAATGGCATGGCAAGCCGTTCCACAGGACTACATCCAGCATCTCTACGATCGTCTCCATGGGAGAATAGCAGCCTGCATTGCTGCGAAAGGTGGATATACACTGTACTAGTGCCGACATTGTGCATGCTCTGTTGCCTGTGTCTATGTGCCTGTGGTTCTGTCAGTGTGATCATGTGATGTATCTAACCCCAGGAATGTGTCAATAAAGTTTCCCCTTCCTGGGACAATGAATTCACGGTGTTCTTATTTCAATTTCCAGGAGTGTATTTTCTACAAAAACAACTGCTTCATATCTTAAACACAGGTCTCACTTCTCCTTGAGTGAATTAATACGATTGAATAAGCTTATAATACTAACTAAAATAGGATATTTCGTCTACTCTGACGTAATAGCGAGTGATAAAGTATTTTAATTTGTAGCCATTGAATTGTAATGCTCTTCCTGCCATTCCGTATCTAGTGAGACGTTTTTATTACCCATCTACATAGCAGATTCCAGAGTTAAATCTCTGTAAGAATAATGCTCATCTCATCGATCTGGGATGTAGTAGTTTGCTGTTCATTACCAATGTCAGAAATCTGTGGTCAGTATAAACGATCGTCTTTTTTTCTGACAGTAGATAACATCTCTAAGGACCCTACACTATAGCTAACGTTTCCTTTTGTATGACAATAATTGATCTAATTTCAATGATTCCGTGGTTCCTTTGGTGACTGTAAAATTTGCCATCAAAATCCTAACAAGGTAGTCCATAATATGATATATCTGTGGATATTATGAACAGTTCGGCTATCTTCAGAAGATGCAACAATAAGCATTAATTAATACCTTCCTAATTTCGTCAAGTGTGACTCTTTCCCTATCTCATCATTACCATTTTGCCCTTTTCTTCAATAAACACACGATTTCAGGGTATACTATACTTAAACAAAGCAGACATGTGCCCAGAAAAGCTTACAGCTGGTTTCTATTTCTTGGATAATTGTTCTTCATTATAGCTTACAATTTGGGAGGGTCCAGTCTTAATCTGTCAGCAATTACAATATGTCCCAAAAATTTCAAATGTTTCAGTCCAGAAGTCGATTTGCATAACTATGCAATAATTATTTTCTCAGAAAACATCTGTAAGATTTCTCTTACTACATCCACGTGTTAAGCCCACGTTGCTGCGACAATTAATACATCATCAGCGCATAACATTAGGTTTTCTAATAATTATGGTCCTAATAATTGGTCCAAAGTTTCCAATAAAAAACTCAAAGATATGTTCAAACCGAAAAGATCTCACGGACTAAATTAGTTCAACTTCAGCTAAGATAAGAGTGCAGTAATGGGCCTTGAACTTAGCCAGTATCTTCTCTACAGGAATAAGCTGATCTCTGTTCATTTCAGATACAAGCTCCCAGTAATAGATACACTTTTCCACACAGTTTTTTCATTACAAGCAATGGTTGTTAAACGCACTTAAGAAACTTTCAGTAACACCCTGCTAAATCACATTACTTATTTCTCCGCCAGATGCTTCCTGCATAGCAAAAAGTATTGGCTAAGGTTTGTTAAAAAATGTTTTGTTTCTCTTTCGGAGTTAAGTGGCAATCCATATACTTCTATAACATCATCTGAGCAGGTAGCATAGTGGTCAGCATACTGGACTCGCTTCCAGGAGGACGATGGTTGAAACCTGCCTCCGGCCACCCTGATTTAGGTTTCCTGTAATTTCCATGAGACGCTTAAGGCAAATTCCGGGATGGTTCCTTCGAAAGGGCATGCCCACTTCCATCTCCATTACTTCCTAATCCGAGACTGTGATCGATCATCAGTGACCGCATTGTCGCTGGGGCATTGAATACTTATCTCCTCCTATAGCTCCACGATTATCAAAAAAATCTCCATATCTTGTACTTGTAATTTTTGTTATTCCTGTTTCTCACAACAAGTCTTGATTGTCTTTTTCGGCTATATTACTCTCCAAACCTCTGCTATTTGAAACTGGGCTACATTTATCAGCGCTAAAACCTGGTATTTGAACATACTAGCATTTGCACATATTTTTATATTATTTACAACTGTTGTTTTCTTACAAATACATGAGTATTGCAATTAAAAGTAATCTGAACTGCGGAGAACGAGAGTACGCAATCGTAACTACTTATCTCCGAAAGCTAATACTGCTTGTCGTTCTCTTGACCAGTCTTCCCCTAACGGTAATAATACATTTAATGTGGGAATAATGAGAAAAATATAAGTAGAATTTTTTTTCCTAAGACAAGTTAAATGGGATTTGATCTTTTACAGAATTATTCTGTTTCAAACAAGTGCTCTCTGGGGCTATTCATGCTCAAATTAAAAGAGCAACTAATACTGCTATCACCAATAATGGCAAGATAATCATACTGGTTGCTGGCCCACCTGTTCACTAGGAAAACTGTGCCATGAAAAGGGTACCGATCGAAGAAGTGGAGATTTATTGAAGACAGTGAAAAAAGAAAAAGAAAGCGAGACAGTCAACGAAGAAACAATTTAATTTTATTCTACTTGCTTTGTTCCTTTCATCTCAAAACAGAAGTGTCCATTCCAGGAGAGGGCTCGCCCAGATATCGATCCAGTGTCCCAGCCTGGACGGGGATAAACCCCAGAGACGGACGGACTGGGCGTCCTGCAGCAGAATACGGCGCCTCCATCTTATCTCGTCCGCGGGAGCGGCCCTCGAGATCTGGATCTGCCGCCGTCTTGCGACGTTACGGTTTTATGGCGCGGACGCCCGCAGATTTACATACAGAACAGAGCACGGCTTTGCCGGCTGGAAATTCGCTGAGCCGCGCGGGACAGACGTGTGGGCTACCTGCTGCCCGCGGTCGAGGGAGCGACTTTGTCTGCTGGCGTGGCGAGCAACACCTGCTGGAGGAGTCTCCCACTCGTATCGTACAGTGACGGAAATGGAAAATGATACAGCGTGAAGCACCTGTGCGGAATTTAGCAAACTTTGCGTAGCTGTTGAATATGTAGCATTTACTGAAAGATTAATCTTCCATTCCAGAGGGAACTAGTCACTATAATCAATATCAGTATGAGGTGTGACCATGGGGCAGAGGAGAATTCGCACTTTTATTCGTTGCATGGGAACAAACATTCTACGAATGCCATCTTGAGGAAAGTGTTACCGTGTCTGAAATACGTGCTGTGGCAGTTCGCAGAGATTGCTGGGTGTATGCCAGTGGAATCGCAGACGTTGTCTGTGAGTGACGAAATGATTGGGTGGAAGGAGTCAACAGCAGTTTACGGCCGTTTGCTGCGGTATAGGGGAACGTGTTGAATGTCAGTTTCCTCTAAATGTAAAAGAATATAACTTAACGAACATGAATTGGGAAAACAGTCCTGTAAATTTCGAAATCAGTATTAGTTGTGTGCTGCTTGACATTGTTGAGACGCCCTGCTAAGACCCGCAGGACACGACAGGTAGTTTAAGTTGTGTAAAGTTACACTCGAACATACAACCTTTTATTTCTTCAAATATTACAAGAGCGAAGAAAAAAATAAAAAAAAAACAGCTTTAGTTTTGGAACTTAATTTGCGGCTGAATATGCCGTACAATCTCATGCCTTAAGGGCAAGACCACTCTAATTTAAAAACGACTGAAAGGCAATAAGTTAAAGCTCAGTCAAAATCAGAAATTTAAAAGGCAAAGCCTTATCTTAAAACAGTTCCTTAATTAGGCTGAAGGCCCAAAGAATCTAACACTTTAAGAGGAAACAAATTCAAAATCTCCTGAAGGCCCAACACATAAGACTCAATTAAATTAATTTTTTAAAAATGCCAAAGGCCTTACATAAAACAGTTCTTAAATTAGGCTGAAGACCCAACCCATCTGATGCATTAAGGGGCAAAACGACCTTAATTTAAAAATCGGCTAGAAGTCATACAAGTACAAAGAACAACAACAAGTTAGATAAGGTAGTACACCCAAGGAGCTCAGAAGTTCCAGAGGTCATTCTGCAATTCAAACACTAACGCTCGCTTAGGTGAGACAGGCAGTCTGCCCAACCATTGTCAATCCGACGACAACCCAACCGACAGGCAGTCAATGGACCCACTGACAAGCTAACTTCCACTTCACTCAACCAGTTTACAACCGGGAGTTCAGTGGAACCGTGTAGAAGGTATTGGCGCCCACAACCAATAATACATTGAGCTGCCAATCTACACACTGTGCTGGACATCGACAACACGATGAGGAAAATACACTGCCTGAATTTACGTCAATGGCCAGGGCAGGCAACCGGAACGTTAACGGCCACAAGGAAGAAGTTTCCGCTGGTGCACTTCAGTTCAAATAAGCAAGTACAGCTAAACTCCACTGGAGGCTGGCTAAAATTGGCCAACTGGGAAACACACGTTGTTGCTCACGGGAATATCCCAACAGCCGACAATGAACTCAAAACGACATAATGTGAACAGTCGTGACTTGCTAGTAGATCAAGTCAGAACTCAACTCTCATGTCCAGGATCGGTGAGCCACGAACCTTTAGCAATGGTAACAGCACCACAAGCTCCGACACTCCATAGAAGCCGCCAACGGGCCCAGTCAAACCACGTGCCACGGAGATTTCCTCACTGCTCAATGCCAACCGACGAACCGCCGAGGCCCGGAAACGGTGAAGGGACCAAATATACGTAGGCCGATGGGACGACCAACTGAACGACCAACCAGCGGTCGTCCCGCTCCAGGCTCCCTCCGTCCGACAGTTAACGTGCGTGTCGCCAGCGGTCGGCGAGCACTGGCTGTCGGACCCTCCCCGGCGCTCCGACCGCGACTTCACTGTGCTGCGTCCCGACTGCACTGCTGATCATTTTCCAACCCACTCCCAGACAAACGACGACCCGGAGATGCTATCGGTCGCTCCAAAGGTGGTACGACAGTGCACTTATCGATATGCGCTGCTGATGCCACTCATGGGCAAGTAAGGCAGGAAGTTAGCGAGGCCAGTAAAGAAGAAAACGGGACGGCAGTAAGGTAATAGAAGATGACAATGAATAAATAGCATGATCACGAGCAGTGCACTGCTCATTTGTCACACAGATAAACAGCCTAGGCATAGCGCTGCAAAGCTATACCAAATGGAAAGAGCTCGTCGTGTTGTAGTCGGGAGAGCGAAAGTTCGACTTTGTTGTGTGGGGAGAATTTTGGAAAACTGAAGCTCAGCAATAAGCTCAGGTCACAAAAGACAAGGGACAACGATATGCACATGTACAGATGGCGATAGCATCGCGTGCACAATGTATGGTTCAAATGGTTCAAATGGCTCTGAGCACTATGGGACTTAACTGCTGAGGTCATCAGTCCCCTAGAACTTAGAACTACTTAAACCGAACTAACCTAAGGACATCACACACATCCATGCCCGATACAGGATTCGAACCTGCGACCGTAGCGTTCGCGCGGTTCCAGACTGAAGCTCCTAGAACCGCTCGGCCACAACAATGTATAAAAGGGCAGTGAGTTGGTGGTGCTGCCATTTGTTCTCATGCGATTCATGTGAAAAGGTTTCCGACGTGATAATGGCGACACGTTAGGAATCAACAGACTTCGAAAGTGGAGATACATGTATAGGATATTCCATTTCGGAAATCGTTTGAGAATTCAATAATACAAGATCGCCAATGTCAAGAGTGTGCCGATAGTACCAAATTTCAGATGTTACCTCTCACCACGGATAACGAAGTGGCTGATGGCCCTCACATAATCACGGGGAGCAGCGCGTTTGCACACTGTTGTCAGTGCTAACAAACGACTAATAACCGCAGAAATCAATGATGAACATACGACGAATGTATCCATTAGGACTGTGCGGCGCAATCTGACGTTAATGAGCTGTGGTAGCAGACGATGCAAGCGAGTGCCTTTCCTAAGAGCACGACATTGCCTGCAACACCCCTCCCCGTCTCGTGACCATATCGGTTGGACACTAGACGACTGGAAACTCCTGGCTTGGCCAGATAAATTCCTACTTCCGTTGCTAAGAACTGCAAGTAGGACTCGAGAACGTCGTAGACCCTGCGAAGCCATGGAACCAAGCTGTCAACAATGCACTGTGCAAGCTGACGATGGCTGAAGCAGACTTCATAATTTTGTGGCCTGTGTTTACATAGAGTGGACTGGATTGTACGATCCAGACGAACCCATCGTTGTCTGATCATTAGATTTTGTTCGGCTTCTTGGAGACAATACGAAGCCAGTCAAGGGCTAAGTTCCGAAACAACGTTGGGATTTTTATGGATGTCAATGTGACAGGTCACCGGGCCACAAATATTAGCGATTCCTTTAAAGAACATTCTGGACAGTTCGAGTGAATGATTTGGCCACCCATCAACATTTATGGGACATAATCGTGAGATCAGGTCATTTACACTATCCAGCACCTGCACCAATTTCTCAATTATTGAGGGCTATAGATGCGGCATAGCTCAGAGTTCTGGAACCTGCAACGAGATGTTAAGACCATGCCACGGTGAGTTTCTGCACTACTCCGGGCAAAAGGAGGTCGGACATGATACTGGGAGGTATGCCATGACTTTAGGAGCTCCGGAACGCCCTATACTTGCAATGTTAAAATAACGCTTATAAATTACATCTTTCCTCACAAAGTATTTGAGGTAGGAAGTTGAACTTTTTACAGATTATTTATTGGAATATGGGCTACAACTTAACACAGGGATTTTACAAAATTTTAGTTCAGTTATTAAAGATGATTTTTTTTCAATTGTAATGAAAATTCACAACATTTTTTTCCAATTTTTTATTTATATATTCAAAAATGTACAGTGTTTTCGAAAAAGGCTGTGTTAAATTATGCAGAAGGTACTGTGTAAAATTTACTGAAAGTTTGAAACAAATATGTTTGGAAGATCCTTAGAAAACATGTAATTAGTATGAGAAAATAAAAGTTTTGGGAATCGAGCGACAAAGATTGGATTAACTTTTTAGTGCATTCCAGGTCCATAGGATGGATTATCTTCATCCTCTGCAAACTCCTCCTCCAGCTTCCTGTTGTTCCTTCTCCTGTTTACTCTTGCTGGTATTTCTAGACTCTTTACAGCCCTGTCTGCAGCCCGAAGGCGTTCCTTGTCTAAAGCAAGCATCGCTCGTACCATGTTAGAACCTATCTTCATTCCCATATTTCTAAATACCTTGCACCTTACAATGTTGCCATCATTGAAAGTCGCAACAGCATCGTACACATCAAAGTGAAGTGTTTCTATTCCAACAAATACAGTCTTGGGGCTTCTCGACCATATAACACTATTTACACTTTCATTGGGGTTTTGAGTTTTTCCGTGAATACACTTTTTCAACAGTTCAGGTACTGCTAAGTCTCAGAAAATAGGTTTAGCCACAACACATACTTTATCTCACATCACTAAAATGTACCTGATGAACACGGACGTTAATAATAACACCATTTGACAGCAGTTTAACAGCGCCATAGTGGGTCACGCCCATGTAGAACACACTTCAAAAAAAATTTAAAAATAGTTGTAGTCTTCGGAATTGAATAAATTATATATCTATTAAAAGGTAATAGTCTGCAGATTCAGAAAACGCAAAAAAGTAAAAATTGAACATTTCATGATTTTGAGCCTTTTCGGAGCCCCTTTAGTCAGCGCAGTGTAACGATGACAGCGTATAGAACAGCGAACCATTCCCGAGTGGTGCTCGTGTGCATGGGATACCAACCACGTAGGATTAAAAGGCGACATCGAAGAAATTAAGAGGTATGCTGTTACAGTTTGATACCGGTAGGGTCACTCAGCTCGCAAATGTTACGGAAATGCTTCAAGAACGCAAACAGGATTCCCTAGAAGGAAGACGATGCCCATTTGGCGAGGTACTATTGCTGGAATTTAGACAACTGGCATTTGAGGCCGACTGGAGACCCATTCTCCTGCCGCCACTGTAAAGTACGTGTAAGAAGCACGAAGATAGAGAAATTATGGCTAGTAAGAAGATGTATAGGTAGTCGTTTTTCCCTCGCTCTGTGGAACGAGGGCGGAAATTATTAGTAGTGGTACAGTTCCTCCTCCGCCATTCAAAGTACGTTGGCATACGGAGTATGTACCTAGATGCAGATGTAGACTAGTCAGCCCAGTCAAGGATAAGTGCATTTATCAAGGCGCTTGTGGTCTGATCTGCATTCTGGTGTCATGCATTATCCTGCTGGAATATTCATTTTTGGATCCTGGTAATGAATGGTGTGACACCATGTTATACCACACATTGGCGATCATTCAGTCTCTCTACAACGACTAATAAATCAGTCTTGTGGTCATATTGGTTAACTCGCTACACAATCATTCCATAGGAAAAGTGCTGCGGGTCACGAGTCCTTGTAACCTTCCTCCCTGTTGTCTATGAAGACGCAGGTGTCGGTCTGACCGCGACAAGAAGAAGTAAGACTTGTCGTTATAAGCCACCGAAAGCCACTCCGTGCGTCTCTACTGTGCGTGCTTCTCTTGTCTCTGTCATGGTGTCAGCTAAAAACGACATGTCGCAACTCGAGGTCTCGGGGCGGCATCCAGTAATCTGTTCACGAAGATTCGTGGTAAGCAACTGGTAGATGTCTCTCGCGATAGCTTTTATTTTTGCTAATCACCCGAAATAGTGCCGATAAATGCACAGCAGGCGCCGTTTACTACACTACTGGCCATTACAATTGCTACACCACGACGATGACGTGCCACAGACGCGAAATTTAACCGACAGGAAGAAGATGCTGTGATAAGCAAGTAATTAGCTTATCAGAGCGTTCACACAAGGTTGGTGCCGGTGGCGACACCTACAACGTGCTGACATGAGGGAAGTTTCCAACCGATTTCTCATACAGAAACTGCAGTTGCCTGGTCCTCGTGTAAGAAGGAGAAATGCGTACCATCACGTTTCCGATTTTGATAAAGATCTGATTGTAGCCTATCGCGATTGCGGTTTATTGTATTGCGAAATTGCTGCTCGCGTTGGTCGAGATACAATGACTGTTAGCAGAATATGGAATCGGTGGGTTCCGCAGGGTAATACAGAACGCCGTGCTGGATCCCAACGGCCTCGTATCACTAGCAGTCGAGATGACAGGCATCTTATCCACATGGCTGTAACGGATCCTGCAGCCACGTCTCGATCCCTGAGTCAGCAGATGGGGACGTGTTCAAGACAAAAACCATCTGCACGAACAATTCGACGACGTTTGTAGTAGCATGGACTATCAGCTCGGACACCATGGCTGTGGTTACCCTTGACGCTGCATCACAGACTGGAGCGCCTGCGATGGTGTACTCAATGCCGAACCTGTGTGCACGAATGACAAAACATCATTTTTTCGGATTAATCCAGGTTCAGTTTACAGCATCATGATGGTCGCATCCGTGTTTGGCGACATCGCTGTGAACGCACATTGGAAGCGTGTATTCGTCATCGCCATACTGGCCTATCACCCGGCGTGA
This sequence comes from Schistocerca cancellata, assembly GCF_023864275.1. Classification (NCBI taxonomy): domain Eukaryota; kingdom Metazoa; phylum Arthropoda; class Insecta; order Orthoptera; family Acrididae; genus Schistocerca; species Schistocerca cancellata. Next base: position 58,083,928 of record NC_064626.1, on the reverse strand, counting down.
TGGTATAGGGTACCATTGGTTACACGTCTCGGTCACCTCTTCTGTTTACAGCATCATGATGGTCGCATCCGTGTTTGGCGACATCGCTGTGAACGCACATTGGAAGCGTGTATTCGTCATCGCCATACTGGCCTATCACCCGGCGTGATGGTATAGGGTATCATTGGTTACACGTCTCGGTCACCTTCTGTTCGCATTGACGGCACTTTGAACAGTGGACGTTACATTTCAGATGTGTTACGACCTGTGGCTCTACCCTTCATTCGATCCCTGCGAATCCCTACATTTCAGCAGGTTAATGCACGACCTCATGTTGCAGGTCCTGTATTTGTCAGTTCAGGTATAATATATTTGTCCAATGCATACACGTTTATCATCTGCATTTCTTCTTGGTGTAACAGTTTTAATGGCCAGTAGTGTAGAACCTCTGCTGCCAACCTTGCAAGACTAGACTCCTAGAAGACAGAACAGTGCAGAGACATGGCTTAGCTTCAGCCTCGGGGATGTTTCCAGAATGAAACTTTCATTCTGGTAGAACGCTTGCCCGCGAAACGCAAAGATCCCAAGTTCGAGTCTCCATCCGATACCTAGTTTTAACCTGCCAGAAAGTTTCAGATCTGTGTCTTTTAGATAATTAGCTTTAAGTATGTCAAGTTAATCAGAGACTAGGATTGGGTTCCCGTGCCATACACCTATCAAAGCTGAGTATAATCTTAACATTCTTTAAATATTTATTAAATATTTCATATATTGTTGCCCATACTAACTGTTTCATTGATATCTTCTTTGCACACTTAAGCTGCAAACGTACAAACCTGCTACTTTGTACAACAACGATCGTTCTATAGTAAGCGGTTCGCCTCCGATGATGGGCGCTAGGCTTGCTGTAGTGAATACAATTCATGGCAAAGAAGTTGACATCTGACATCGTAAGTAAACTATAAATATCTGTAGGTATCGGACAACGGCTGAAACCAACAATCGTCTAAGTTAAACCGCAACTTTAAAAAAGTTGTAGGTTTTCAAAAGGTGTACCTCTTCCAGATACATACACCTTAACACAGCCCTGTTGGGGAATTATAGGAAACCAGCACTGGAAGAAGCCCGTGTGAAAATTCTGCTGCAACCATCGTATCTTTCTCTTAAGAATCATGACTATAATACTGAATCACCAAAAAAACTGGCACAGTCGAGCGGGTCAAATAAAAAGATATGTATGCAGAATACTGGGCCATCAACATTGGACTATCGATGACTGGAAACATGTTGCCTGGTCTGACGAGTTTACTTTCAAATTGTATTGAACGGATGGAAGTCTACGGTGTGGTATCGATAGATACGGTTCCACAACGTAGGTGCGCTCTGCTAGGTTGGCACCCCAGATCACATAAGAAACAGATTGACCGTCCTTACGGCGGAACAGGCAACCGTAAAAATAGTTTTCCCGTCGGTCAACAGATGTCACAGGCGACGCTACAATGCTAACTGACCTGTCCATGTCGCGGAATTGGCAACGCTGTATCTTCGGTGACGTGAATTAGGCTGATTTGCGTTCGGCTAGAGCGCTCGGCGCGAAGTGCATTCGTCACACTGCTGACTGTAGCTCATGATCGGCTGTGGTTTTTCCCGAGTTTTCAATCTAAGAATGTAGATTGGCTCCTGTAATTCTACAAACCAAGTTTATTTCTCACAATCATATGCGAAATGAAATAAATGAAAAGTAACACACAAACATTTCTCGCGAGTTACTGTTTAAATGCAGACTGTATTGCAGTCGCAAGGGTTTTACACTCGCCTTCCATGCCGTCCTTTTCCTCTTTGCTATACAGCTCTTCCGATACGGATTATGGTGGTAAAAAAGAGCTCGACGTGCCGGTTAACACTAGAAAGTTTTCAAAATCCGCACTCGGTTATGATGCGAATTAAGGCTGGACATATTTCAGTGACAGTCATTTCAAATTTAAATTCTTTTTCTTTGCATGTAACTTATCGTAAATGACATAAGAGTGGCACAAAACGATGAATTTTGGATTGTAGTTGAATGGGGGCTGCAAACGCGGTAATACAAAGTGAAAGCGCGTTTTTTGAGCATATTTTGCCGGTGTCAACTTTGAAGGGCCACAGACGGCAAACCATAATTATGTTAAAAATTTACTTTGTACAGTTTAAAGATAACCCGCAAATATTCGCAACAGACGTACGCTTTTATCTACAACACAGTTATTACTGTGGATATCCACACTCGCGCTGACCTGTTACTATAAGTAGTGTTGTTTTCAAGTGAAAGATGTGTGAGGATTATTATCGCACAGATAAAAGAAAAATTAAAATAGGCAGCGTCTATAGTTTGCATGTTATGCTCGTTCCCTACTATTCTCCTCCCTTCATTCCAGTATAAACGCTTGTTCACAAGAATAAACGAATGGCAGTGAACATTGGCGAATTATCTACGAATTCTCGTTTGCAGCAGTGTAAACGAGGTTTTACACTCGTTCACTTCGTTCGCTCTTGTATATACCAGGATTTAGAGGGACCGACGACTTAGCAGTTAGATGACAGCTATTATTCATTTATTTCACTGTTGCGATATCAGCTCTAGAGCCATTTTCAAGTACAAAGGGAAAGGTCTTGTAAGGTAATGCTTCTTAAATTGTTTACCAAATGTTACAACACTATGCTTTGCATTTTGTTATCCATATGTTATACTGGCTTCAGTGTTCACATTGCACACAAAAATGCCTCTACACCCAAAATCATGATAGTGAAGTGAATAGTCAGTTTAAAAAGTCCAAATCGCAGCAAAGATTTCATTTAAAAATTATATGATATGATTCTTGTACAGGAAGGGCTGCCACGTTATATCAAATATAACATCGACAAAACTTAAATAGGATCGAATGCTTATGGCTCTTTATTAATTCTTACTCGTAACTAATTTATTGATTTACCTGAATTTAAAATCCTCTCGTGAACCTTTCTTTATCTTTGACGGGAAATCTGAACATTTTTAGTTCAGGATTTGTTCGTCTACTCCTTCCACAGTTGATATACTCGAAGGTCCTCGGTATGACGACTCGATCCACTACCACCGGTATGTCAGAAACAGCTGTACTTCACAGACGCCAAATAGTGGAAAGCTGCAGGCGTTCGGCCGATGTTGCCACATATTTCACAGAACGGAGTGCCATCTAGTGGTTGATTCCACAAGTAAGGGTGTGACGCTGTTGCCACCTGGTGGCCGTTCCCTGACAAGGGTTGCCTGCTAGACCAAGCGATCGGGCAATCGGTTCCTTACGTGATCTGCGATTGCACCACGACACCGACACCGACGACAGCGCCCTCTAGCCGGCGCTGTGCAGCTCTACGAGCGCCGCTGCGGAATCAGCCCATTTGATTCCGAGTAGACGACCAAGCAACATTGTTTCATCTTCATAGTGGGCGAGCGACTACAGATCTTGCTTATGTAACTTTTATTAGCGCTGATACCTGTACGGTTTCGCACCGACGTACTCATCTGTACGCAAAGTTAAGCACATAGGAAAACCACTTTTATTTGCTGTACCAAGTGTTCTAACTCACCTGCTCCTCCTAGCTTCCTACATTCGGGGTACCCTTCAGTTTTCAGGAGCATACCCTCGCGCCACCTTCCAGGAGGGATACAAAATACGGGCATGGAGACCTCCTCATGAATCCATGGACTCTGCATGTGAGCAGGAGACTTTTCAACCTGGTAGAGGATCTGTAATGGTGTGTTGTGTGTACAGTTGAAGTGATATGGGAGTCGTGATACATCTAGATACACCTCAGAGAGGACAGACGTACGCGAGCTTCCTGTCTTATCAACTGCATCCGTTCATGTGAATTCTGCATTCCGACGAACTTGGGCAATTCCAGCAGGACAATGCGAGACTCCACACGTTCAGAATTGCTACAGTGTGTCTCCAGGAACACTGTTCTGAGATTTAACACTTCCGCTAGCCACCGAACTCCCCAGACATGAACATTATTGAGCATATCTGGGATGCCCTGCGACGTGCTGTTCAGAAGAGATCTCCATCCCCTCGTACTCTTACGGATTCATGGACAGCACTGCATGATTCGTGGTGTCAGTTCCCCCCAGCACTACGTCAGACATTTGTCGAGTCTATGCCACGTCACTTTGCGGCACGCGGAGGCCCTGCACGGTATTGGGCTAGTGTACCAGTTTCTTTGGCTCTTCAGTGTAATTGATCCTTCTCCATGTGCTATGAATCCACATCCTTCAATGGAGATCTACGTGTACGTTCCATCTCCAGCGGGAATCTAAAATTAGCGATCATGGAGGACATGGATGGTGATTGCGGACAGCGGCACTAGGTGGCAATGTGCGTTGGTCGAGGTTCGTGCCAAGATAGTCTTCGAATGTGCGATAAACATTGTTTCCAGGTGGTGCAGTGGTTAAACCAACTGCCTAGTAAGCGGGGAATCCCAGTTTCGAGTCCCGGCCCGGCATACATTTTCACTCGTCGCTCCTGGTACCGCACAACGTCCCGATGCAGTTGGCATAATTACTTCCTTCACTTTCCTTTCCTTTCTCCCCATTCCTTCATCCATTTGGATAAGAATGACACTGCCTTAATGCCTAGCAGTATCACATCTTTAACTCCACCACTGTAGACATCGCCGCAACTGCTTGCTACTTCCGTTTGATGCAGCAGGAGTATATTCTGTCAAATTTGTTTCTGTTAAAGGGAACAGCAGCTCTCTGGGCAAGGAACTGGACAAGGTAGCAAAGGTCGCGACCATTACGAAACTTAACTTTTGTTCTTATTTTTAACTAACGGAAAACTTCTAGTGAGTCAATGGGATGTTCCTATGGGAACATGATCCAGTGTCCAAGCCTCTCAATAGCATTCCAAACATACCATTCCACGCTGCTTATATGTGACGGTGATAAGACTGAACTCAATGATTGACGAATTATGGAACATGTTTTATGCTCAAGAATTAAGACGTTCCTGCAAACTGAACAGCTCCTCTATAAAAGTCAACACTGATTCCGCAAACAGAGATGCTGCGAAGCTCACCTCGCTCTGTTCCTCCATGAGATCCACAGCGCAGTGGACAACGGCTCTCAGGCTGATGCCGTGTTCCTTGACTTCAGAAAGTCATTTGACACCGGCCCGCACTGCCGTTTAATGAAAAAAATACAAGCTTACGGAATATCGGAGCGAACCTGCGATTGGATTCAAGACTTTCTTGCAGATAGAACTCAACACATCGCTCTCAACGGAAATAAATCGACAGATGTAAACGTAATATCCGGACTACCACACGGAAGTGTGACAAGGCCGTTGCTATTCACGATATATGCAAATGATGTACACTCCTGGAAATTGAAATAAGAACACCGTGAATTCATTGTCCCAGGAAGGGGAAACTTTATTGACACATTCCTGGGGTCATATACATCACATAATCACACTGACAGAACCACAGGCACATAGACACAGGCAACAGAGCATGCACAATGTCGGCACTAGTACAGTGTATATCCACCTTTCGCAGCAATGCAGGCTGCTATTCTCCCATGGAGACGATCGTAGAGATGCTGGATGTAGTCCTGTGGAACGGCTTGCCATGCCATTTCCACCTGGCGCCTCAGTTGGACCAGCGTTCGTGCTGGACATGCAGACCGCGTGAGACGACGCTTCATCCAGTCCCAAACATGCTCAATGGGGGACAGATCCGCAGATCTTGCTGGCCAGGGTAGTTGACTTACACCTTCTAGAGCACGTTGGGTGGCACGGGATACATGCGGACGTGCATTGTCCTGTTGGAACAGCAAGTTGCCTTGCCGGTCTAGGAATGGTAGAACGATGGGTTCGATGACGGTTTGGATGTACCGTGCACTATTCAGTGTCCCCTCGACGATCACCAGTTGTGTACGGCCAGTGTAGGAGATCGCTCCCCACACCATGATGCCGGGTGTTGGCCCTGTGTGCCTCGGTCGTATGCAGTCCTGATTGTGGCGCTCACCTGCACGGCGCCAAACACGCATACGACCATCATTGGCACCAAGGCAGAAGCGAATCTCATCGCTGAAGACGACACGTCTCCATTCGTCCCTCCATTCACGCCTGTCGCGACACCACTGGAGGCGGGCTGCACGATGTTGGGGCGTGAGAGGAAGACGGCCTAACGGTGTGCGGGACCTTAGCCCAGCTTCATGGAGACGGTTGCGAATGGTCCTCGCCGATACCCCAGGAGCAACAGTGTCCCTAATTTGCTGGGAAGTGGCGATGCGGTCCCCTACGGCACTGCGTAGGATCCTACGGTCTTGGCGTGCATCCGTACGTAGCTGCGGTCCGGTCCCAGGTCGACGGGCACGTGCACCTTCCGCCGACCACTGGCGACAACATCGATGTACTGTGGAGACCTCACGCCCCACGTGTTGAGCAATTCGGCGGTACGTCCACCCGGCCTCCCGCATGCCCACTATACGCCCTCGCTCAAAGTCCGTCAGCTGCACATACGGTTCACGTCCACGCTGTCGCGGCATGCTACCAGTGTTAAAGACTGCGATGGAGCTCCGTATGCCACGGCAAACTGGCTGACACTGACGGCGGCGGTGCACATATGCTGCGCAGCTAGCGCCATTCGACGGCCAACACCGCGATTCCTGGTGTGTCCGCTGTGCCGTGCGTGTGATCATTGCTTGTACAGCCCTCTCGCAGTGTCCGGAGCAAGTATGGTGGGTCTGACACACCGGTGTCAATGTGTTCTTTTTTCCATTTCCTGGAGTGTAGTAGAAAGCGTCAGATGCTACTTCAGGCTCTTCGCCGATGATGCAGTGGTTTATACCAAAGTAGCAACACCAGAAGGTAGTAAGAATTTCCAGAACCACCTGCAGAGCATCGATGAATGGTGCAGCCTCTGGCAGTTTACCCAGAACGTAAATAAATTTCACATGTGGCGCATACATAGGAAAAGAAATCCACTACTGTACAGCTACACTGCTAATGACAAACACTGCCGTAAAATATCTAAGCGTAACTATCAAGAGCGACCTTAAGTGGAATGACCAAATAAAACAGATAGTGGCAAAAGCAGACTCAAGTCTCAGATTCGTCGGCAGAATCTTAAGGAAAAGTAACTCATCCACGAAAGAAGTGGCTTATAAGGCGCTTATTCGCCCGATTCTTGATTATTGTTCCGTATCAGCTAGGACTGATATGGGAGATAGAGAAGATCCAACAAGAGCGGCGCGTTTCGTCACGGGATCGTTTAGCTGATGAGAGAGCGTCACGGAGATGCTAAACAAAGTATGCTGACAGACGTTACAAGTGAGACCTTGGGCATCACGGAGAGATTTACTAGTGAAATTTCAAGACATCACTTTTCAGAAGGAGTCAGACAACGTATTACTTCCCCCAACATACGTCTCGCGTATTGACCACGAGGAGAAAATTCGAGAAATTACAGCCAATGCACAGGCTTACCGACAATCATTCTTCCCACGCACTATTCGCGAGTAGAATAGGATTGGAAAGATCAGACAGTGGTACCGAAAGTACCCTCTGTCACACACCATTTGGTGGCTTGCGGTGTATGATGTAGGTGAATGACAGTAGTGCCAATTCCCGTCCTGGTGGAGCACTACGGAGATGCTGAAAAGAAACTGAAATGTCAGATCATTTAGGTCAACCAGATCTACAGGGTTTCAAAAACCAGCTTTAAGTTAGGAATCTAACAACATTCTACATCTGCGAACGTATCGCTATCACCAAAACAAGATTAGGTTAATTAGCTCACGCGCAGAGGCGTTTCATCAATCATTCGTTCCCCGCACATTATGTGAATGGAATGTGTGCATGTGTGTGCGTGTGTGTGTGTGTGTGTGTGTGTGTGTGTGTGTGTGTGTGTGCAGACTTGCGGATCTGAATATAAGTTGGAACGGATGTAGTTAAAATGTTAAAACGGCACAAAACATGTATTAACATAGAAAAGATAGATTGTACTTTAAATCCTACCGACAACGAGGTCATTAGAGACGGATCACAAGCTCAAATTAGGGAGATGTGACAAAGGAAATCAGCCATGGCTGTGTTCAAAGGACGGATCGTATAAGTTGCCTTAAGTTGCCTTAAGTGATATACGGAAGTCAAGAAAAACCTAAATGAGGATGATGGAACGGGGATTTCGACCGTCGTCCTCCCGAATAAAAGTCCAATGTGGTAGCCTCTATATCATCGGCAAATCTAAAAATCTTTAGCTTCTTTACATGAACTGTTAGTCCTATGTATACATCTTCTGTCGATTGTCTTCTGTATGTATATATTACCATGAGAAAAACATTGAATAATCAACGGAAGGAAAACGTTCTACGAATCAGGGTGTCGAATGTCAGAAGCTTGAACGTGGTAGGGAAACCAGAAATCTGAAAAGGGAAATGCAAAGGCTCAATCTAGTTATAGTAGGCGTCAGTGAAGTGAAGTGGAAATGAGACAACTATTTCTGGTCAGATGAGTATAGTGTAATATCAACAGCAGCTGAAAATGTTATAACGGTAATAGGGAGTCATTATTAATAGGAAGGTAGGACGAAGAGGGTGTTACTGTGAACAGTTCAGTGATAGCGTTGTCCTTATCAGAATTGACAGCAAACCAACACCGACAACGATAGTTCAGGTATACACGCCGATGTCGGAAGCTGAAGATGAAGAGATGGAGAAAGTGTATGAGGATACTGGAAGGGTAATACATTATGTAAAGGGAATTGAAAATCCCTGGAGACCGGAATGCAGTTGTAGGGGACGGAGTAGAAGGAAAGGTTAAAGAACAATATGGCCTTCGGAGAAGGAATGAGAGGGGAGAAAGGCTAAATGAGTTCTGTAACAAGTTTCAGCTAGTAATAATGATTACTCTGTTCAAGAGTCATAAGAAGAGGAGGTATACTTGCCAACGCCGGTGATACGGGACGACTTCAGTTATATTACATCATGGTCAGACAGAGATTCCCAAATCAGATATTGTATTAAAAGGCGTGCCCAGGTGCAGACATAGACTCAGATCACAGTACAGTAGTGATGAAGAGTAGGCTGAAGTTTAAGAAATTAGTCAGGAAGAATCAATACGCAAAGTACTAAGGAATGACGGGATACCGTTGAAATTCTCTAAGGCTGTAGATACAGCAATGAGGAATAGCTCAGTGGCAGTACAGTTGAAGGGGAATGGACATCTCTAAAAAGGGCCATCACAGAAGTTGGGAAGCAAAACATAGGTACAAAGAAGGCAACTGCGAAGAAACATAGGTTAACAGATGAAATAGTTCAACTGATCAACGAGGTGAGCAAGTACCAAAATGTTCTGGGAAACTCAGGAATAGAGAAATACAAGTCACTGAGGAATGAAATAAATAGGAATTGCAGGGACGTTAAGACGAAATGGTTACAGGAAAAATGTGAAGACATTGAAAAAGAAACGATTCTCAGAAGAACAGAGTTCAGCATACAGGAAAGTCAAAACAACCTTCGGTGACATTAAATGCAAGGGTGATAACATTAAGAGTGCAACGGGGTTTCAGTGTTAAATGCAGAGGAGAGAGGAATAGGTGGAAAGAATACACTGAAATCCTCTATGATGGTGAAGATTTGTCTGATGTGATAGAAGAAGAAACAGAAGACGATTTAGAGGAGATAGGGTATCCAGTATTAGAATTTAAAAGAGCTTTGGAGGACTTAAGATGAAATATGGCAGAAGGGATAGATAACATTCCATCAGAATTTCTAAAATCATTGGGGGAAGTGGCAACAAGATGACTATTCACGTTGGTGTTTAGAATGTATGAGTCTGGCGACATACCATCTGACTTCGGAAAAGCATCATCGACACAATTCCGAAGACGGAAGTGAGAGACAAGTGACAAGTGAGAGAATTACCACAAAATCAGCTTATCAGCCAATGCATCCAAGTTGCTTACAAGAATACAAGAATAACATACAGAAATGGAAAAGAAAGTTGAGGATTCCCAAGCTGACGGACGGAGCAAGGAGGACATCAAAAGCAGACTAGCAATAGCAAAAAGGGTGTTCCTGCCAAAGAGATGTCAACTAATATCAAATATCGACTTTAATTTGAGGAAGAAGTTTCTGAGAATGTACGTGTCGAGTACAGCATTCTAGGGTCGTGAAACATGGGCTGTGGGAAATCAGGAACAGAAGACATTTGAAGCATTTGAGATGAGGTGCTACAAACGAATGTTGAAAATGAGGTGGACTGATGAGGTAAGGAATGATGAGGTTCTGCACAGAATCGGAGGGAAGGAATAGTGGTAATCACTGATAAAGAGAAGGGACTGCTTGATAGGACATCTGTTAAGACATGAGGGAGTAATATCCATGGCACTAGATGGAGCTGTAGAGGGCAAAAACTGTATGGGAAGACAGATATTGGAATACACCCAGCAAATAATTGAGGACGTAGGTTGCAAATGCTACTCTGAGATGAAGAGGTTAGCACAGGAGAGGAATTCGTGGCTGGCCACATCAAACCAGTCAGAAGACTAATGACAAAAAAAAAAGTGTAGATTAAACAAGTATGGGGATAAGTAGCAACATTGCTATGCCCTGTATGGAGTGCCAGCTGATTCTTCATTACCACAGCATTCGGAAAGACGGAAGTTCAAACCCACGTCTGGTTATCCTGAATTAGGTTTTCCGTGATTTTCCTAAGTCGCTTCCGGCAAATTCTGGTATGGTTCCTCCTTCCCCATCCTTCCCTGATGCAGTGGGACTGATGACGTCGCTCTTTGGTCCCCTACCCCTAATCAACCAACCAATCAGCCACCAATACCGCAGCGGTCTACTCCGACTTCACGTGTGCCAGTGTTGTGTATAAATCCTGTCTCTCTAAAGCTGATTACTGATTGGCGAAGAATACTGAATAACACATTGCAGTTCATGTTCTGAAATGGTTTCTTAACAATTATAGGTGCTATGAATGTACTCTTGCTCTTCCTCAGCTGTTTCTTTGTTACTTTCCCAGTGCCGATATTGCTTCTTTTGTCCTAAAACCTTTTGTACAACCGGGATGGTCTTCGGATAATAGCCCCTCTAATGGTTTTTCCAATCTTCTAAGAATAATTTTAGCGACTATTTTCGACGCACGGCATACAAAGCACAATGTTCTTTGTTATTCACATGTTCTTGCATCTGGTATTTAGCTAATGATACTATTATGTACTTAACAACGTCTCTTGGTAACTGTCCAAACCTCTAAATATCACATTAATTGCCATCTTCGCTTTATTAACCATTTTTTAAATAGTTCGTATATGCCATCAGCTTTCGGAGCCTCCCTTTCTCAACGGCCATGCAGTCCCTACACCATCCCGCTCTACTTCTTCTTCCTTTTCGATAGTCAGATTGCTTTTGTCTCCATCGTATAAGTGTTCTAGTTATTTCTTCAGTCATTTCATTATAATTTCTTCATCATGTATTAACATTCTATCTTTGTCCTTCCTGTTCATAGTTTTTGGCTTTCTTTTTTCGAAGAATTTATTTACATATTTGTATGAAATGTTAACGTCTCCTGCTTTCATGCTATTGTCTATGTATACACAAATTTCTATTAAACGCTGCTGTTGTTTTGTCCTCTTATGAAGATAGTTCCTTAGCCCTTCCCTATTTCTGCATTCCATCTTCATCCTTCAAGTTTTCATACTGTCTTTCCTTTATTAAATTCACGCTTTCAGGACTTATCCATTGTTTCCTATTCTCCTGTTTCTCTTTCACCACTTCTGTTGAGCTTAACATTTATTTCTGTACTTTATTCCATTTCTGTTCCACACACCTGTGTTCTACGGTGCCCTCAATGACACTGTCTGTTTGTGACATTTACTGATTTTGGGTAGACTCATATTTGAGCTTACATGCCTCCCACTGTTTTCTTTCATCTTTCATCTTTTGAACTTTCGTTCACAGCGCATAGTAACGAGATTACGGTCGCTGTTGACCTCACCTGTAGGGTGGCTTCTGCTGTCCTTCACCTGATTCTTTAATCTTTCTCTTACAAGCATGTAGTCTGCTTGTGCTCTTTGTATGTCTCCTGGGGCTTTCCAGGTATAACTCCTCCATGGATGATGCTGCAGTATAGTATTTCGTTACGATTAACTTACGTCGTATGCAGAACTCTACAAATCTCTCTCATTTCTTTGTTTCATATTTAGCAACTGTATATCCTTTGGTTCCTTATCTTATTTTTGTATTACAGTCTCCTAGCAAAATGATGTTCCCTTCGCTCTTTACTTTCTCAGTTCATTTACCTCCTCACAACATTTTTTCACTATTTATTTTTCGTCCTCTGTTACTTGCATATACAGTTGAACTACCACAGCACGCTTTGGTTTAGTTTCAATTTCTACTACAATCAGTCATTCTTCTGTATTGCATGAATACCTTGACTTTGTTTCCCACTTTCGTATGTAAGATTATATTCTCTCCACCGTATCCTGGTTTACTGCCTGCTGTAACAGAATGAATTACTCGATATTTTTCAGACCAGAAGTCTCCAGGTTGTGACCACTTCACGTCTGCCGTACCTAATACACCTAAATTTAATATTCCTTCTCAGTTATCAGGTTCTGTAATTTTCCGGTCTCCAGTAAGGTTCTGACATTCCAGGACTCCTTGTATCGTCGTATTTTCCTGGTGTATCTTCTAGAACTGAACTCCCCAGGTGTCCGTATGGAGCACAGCTTTACCTCCGGATAATTTGACTGAAGAAGTGCTGATGCTTGGGATATCCAGCTGGATCTTTAATGGCGTGGAGTCCGTTGTCTTTTTCATCGAATTCCATTGGGCTTCTAGTGGCTCCACCGCCTTTAGGAACAGTTTGCCATCCCAAGGGCAAGAGAGGTACCTGTACGTGAACCCGCTGATTTTTCCTCCGAAGGACCGTTGGCACTTAGTAGAGGAAAGAGTGACCATTTACACAGCCTGCGGACACAGTTTACCGTCATACCTTGGACAGCAATGATTGTAAGGTTTCTCTGAGCGTAATGTTATTCGTCTGTACGTTCTTTCCCTCACTCTCATGTCAGTTATTATTAAATCACCCATTTCACTTATGGCAATACATTTACAACTCTTCTTTGTAACTATTTCTTTTGATTTCGGACGTTCGGTGTTTCCTCCCCCCTAGAGGGTAGTATTACAAGATCAGCAACAAAACGGAGGTTATTCAGATATGGTCTGTTCAAAAGTTTTCCCATTGTAACTGGCCTGATACTTCCAATAGAACTACAGCCAAAAATTACGGTAGTATGGAATCTCCTCGTCGGATTCGAAAGTGATAAAGTGCAAAGAGAGCTGGAAGCGTTGATGCATATATTCATCAGTACCCTAATAGGGGGTTGAATCACTTTATTGTTTCTCATAGTCTGTAGGATCTATTTTCTTGAAACTGAGATTAAGACTTTCTCACGATTTATGAATACCAGAGACTGTGGTAGTTCTTGATCATTTTTCCTCCATTCATTGTATTCGATCACGACTTGCGATTGGTCCATTGTGCTAAGACCAGTCTAAACATGGTTTGTTCCTCTCACTCACTACAATCTATTGTTTTTCGGTGCTGTTAGTATTAATTTTAAAGAATGTCTTGCACGTTACCAGTTGGAGGTTAATATGTACGTAGTTCGTTATGTCCTATCACTTTTCGTATGAAGGAACGTGATCAAGAAACATATTACTCTTATCCAAATAAAAATTTTTGAGCTCTGCAGCTGAATTGTAACGGGAAGATGGAAAAAGAATTCTAGCAAATAGTGGTGCCCTCCTAATTCAACTTTGATTGACCTTCTGGTAATAAACAGACCCGAACTATTTGAAACAGTTTACGCAGAACAGGGAATCAGCGATCATAAAGCGGTTACTGCATCGATGATTTCAGCCGTTAATAGAAATATTAAAAAAGGTAGGAAGATTTTTCTGTTTAGCAAAAGTGACAAAAAACAGATTTCAGAGTACCTGACGGCTCAACACAAACGTTTTGTCTCAAGTACAGATTGTGTTGAGGATCAGTGGACAAAGTTCAAAACCATCGTACAATATGCGTTAGATGAGTATGTGCCAAGCAAGATCGAAAGAGATGGAATAGAGCCACCGTGGTACAACAACCGAGTTAGAAAACTGCTGCAGAAGCAAAGGGAACTTCACAGCAAGCATAAACATAGTCAAAGCCTTGCAGACAAACAAAAATTACGCGAAGCGAAATGTAGTGTGAGGAGGGCTATGCGAGCGGTGGTCAATGAATTCGAAAGTAAAGTTCTATGTACTGACTCGGCAGAAAATCCCAAGAAATTTTGGACTTATGTCAAAGCGGTAGGTGGATCAAAACAAAATGTCCAGACACACTGTGACCAAAATGGTACTGAAACAGAGGATGACAGACTAAAGGCCGAAATACTAAATGTCTTTTTCCAAAGCTGTTTCACAGAGGAAGACAGCACTGTCGTTCCTTCTCTAGAATGTCGCATAGATGACAAAATGGTAAATATCGAAATAAACGACAGAGGGATGGAGAAACAATTAAAATCGCTCAAAAGAGGAAAGGCCGCTGGACCTGATGGGATACCAGTTCGATTTTTCACAGAGTACGCGAAGGAACTTGCCCCCCTTCTTGCAGCGATGTACCGTAGGTCTCTAGAAGAGCGTAGTGTTCCAAAGGATTCGAAAAGGGCACAGGTCACCCCCGTTTTCAAGAAGGGACGTCGAACAGATGTGCAGAACTATAGACCTATATCTCTAATGTCGATCAGTTGTAGAATTTTGACCTATATCTCTAATGTCGATCAGTGGTAGAATTTTGGAACACGTATTATGTTCGAGTATAATGACTTTTCTGGAGACTAGAAATCTACTCTGTAGGAATCAGCATGGGATTCGAAAAAGACGATCGTGTGAAAACCAGCTCGCGCTATTCGTCCACGATACTCAGAGGGCTGTAGACACGGGTTTCCAGGTAGATGCCGTGTTTCTTGACTTCAGCAAGGCGTTCGATACAGTTCCCCACAGTCGTTTAATGAACAAAGTAAGAGCATATGGACTATCAGACCAATTGTATGCAGCATGTCATTCTCAATGGAGAGAAGTCTTCCGAAGTAAGAGTGATTTCAGGTGTGCCGCAGTGGGGTGTCGTAGGACTGTTGCTATTCACAATCTACATAAATGACCTTGTGGATGACATCGGAAGTTCACTGAGGATTTTTGCGGATGATGCTGTGGTATATCGAGAGGTTGTAACAGCGGAAAATTGTACTGAAATGCAGCAGGATCTGCAGCGAATTGACGCATGGTGCAGGGAATGGCAATTGAATCTCAATGTAGACAAGTGTAATGTTCTGTGAATACATAGAAACAAAGATCCCTTATCATTTAGCTACAATATAGCAGGTCAGCAACTGGAAGCAATTAATTCCATAAATTATCTGGGAGTACGCATTAGGAGTGATTTAAAATGGAATTATCGTATCAAGTCGACAAAGGAAGTAGGTTACAGTACGCTTGTTCACCCACTGCTTGAATACTGATCAGTAGTGTGGCCTCCGTACCAGACAGGGTTGATAGAAGAGATAGAGAAGATCCAACGGAGAGCAGCGCGCTTCGTTACAGGATCATTTAGTAATCGCGAAAGCGTTACGGAGATGATAGATAAACTCCAGTGGAAGACTCTGCAGGAGAGACGCTCAGTAGCTCGGTACGGGTTTTTTTGGAAATTTCGAGAACATACGTTCACCGAGGAGTCAAGCAGTATATTGCTCCCTCCTACGTATATCTCGCGAAGAGACCATGAGGGTAAAATCAGAGAGATTAGAGCCTATACGGAGGCATATCGACAGTCCTTATTTCCACGAACAATACGAGACTGGAATAGAAGGGAGAACCGGTAGAGGTACTCAAGGTACCCTCCGCCACACACCGTCAGGTGGCTTGCGGAGTATGGATGTAGACGTAGATGTAGAGGATGATTTGTGAAGTAATTATACAAATGTAGAAGAGCAGCTAAATACGAGTGCTGTGACGTGAGCCGCTCCTCGTTATGATTATGAATGGGCTGTCAGAAAAGACTGATGGGACGAATCCACTACGAGACGATATACATTACTCACATATAACGAGGGTATTAGCGAAATGATCACACACCATCGACACCTGACACAATTATGATTTATGGTTTGACGACACATATGAATCTCAACAGTTAAGTGAAAGAAAATTACTGTTACAGTACTAAGCATGAAGAACACTAATGCACCCTGGGACAGGTCACAGAGGGCTACAGATACAACTATTTACATGCCGGTCAATGATTTGTACATATACGAAGTTACAGTGACGTCCGACAATCTCTTCCAGGTGCTTCACTTCTGTTGTCAGGCAGTGTAGTTATTATAAGCTATCGCTCCTTCATCAGCTGATCTAAGCATTGCTAAAAATAAGTGATGCATATAAACACGAAATTGTATTATTTGTGTTGTGTGATGTCCTTAGGTTAGCTAGGTTTAAGTAGTTCTAAGATGTAGGGGGCTGATGACCACAGCTGTTAAGTCCCATAGTGCTCAGAGCCATTTTTGTATTATTTGTAGCTATAGCGCGAAAGAGCGTATTGAGTATTAGGCATTCAGGCAATACCGAAACTACCGGTAAGTATCTGAATACTAACGTATCGTATTTCTTCAAAACACAAGGTGACCCAAAAGTACGTTACATTTTGAAAGTTCAATACGGAGTAATGTAGGTAGAGGGGTAAAAATTGACACACAGGTTTGAACTGACATGCAGTTGTACTGATACCAAAGAGTTGCAGAAAATGACCAACAGATGGCGCTTCGTATGATACAAAAGCAACAGTTAGCATAAAAACTGATTTTTAACAAAGAGGATGTTCTCTGTAACAAAAACCCAACATGTCGGCGGTCATTAATTAACAATACCTGCAGTCAAGTGACTACCTTGTGAACAGCACTCTATAGCGTATCAGTAAATATAGTAAGAAACTGCCATTGGATGTTGGCGTTTGGCTTCCCTATTGATGTCCAACGATCGCGGTAGGCTTGCGACTTTAGACAACCCACATCCAACAGTAAGTGTGTGGTCTGGGATCTTGGGAGGCCAAGCTTGACGGACGTGACGACACAGCACGCGATCGTCACCAAACGAAGTGCGCTAGAGATCTTTCACACGTGTGACACTGTTGGGTAGAGCTACATTTTGCATAAAAATCCTACCTTCAAGCTGGTGATTGTCAGCAGGGATAGGGATGATCTGACCAGCACACTCACTGCAGCTCTTTTTGTACACGATTCTCATGCAGCGTCGCTGACGTGTTTCTGCCCAGTGCCATCTGTTTGTCATCTTTTGCACTCGTTTTTGGTTTCAATAAAACTTCATGTCAATTCACGCATGTGTGCAAATTTTGACCTCTCTACCTGCATTATTCCGTGAATTAGTGCATTTTCAAATGTTAACGACTTTCGGACAACCTGTACATATCACGAACCTATAATTGAGTACACACCAATCAAAACCTGTGGGTGTACTTCCTTAAAATCGCCACTCAGATGGTAATAAATTTATAAAGATCTTTCCTCCTTAATTTCCTTCACCGTCTGTTTATTTCATCAACTGTGGTGAAGAACATGCTATGGAGAAAACTCATATAACCAGATTTAGCTCTTGGAGAAGGTCAAATTCTCCCCAGAATGGTTTTCGTACGACTTGGGAAATTATGTATGCGTGTTTGAAACCTGGCGATGCTGCCGGTGGAAAATTACAGTGTCCCTAACAATTGTTTGTGCAGACCTAACCCGTTGCTAGCAGCTGTGCAAACTGAATACTTAATCATTTTCGTTTTGGAATGAAAGGTGCTGCTACTGTAAACGTACTACAAAGTGAAAGTTCGCAGTGCAGTGCTATTCCTGTAGGTAAAACGTCTAAATGGTAAACGGACACACCATGAATTTCCGGCTACATAATTAAGTCATATTCTCATAAATCGAAAGCTTAAATGCAAAAAAAAAAAAAAAAATAAAATAAAATAAAATAAAAATAAAAAATAAAAAATAAAAAAAATCTAAAATGTGCGCGACGGAACTTCAAAAATTACGTTACACATTGTTGTTGCAGGTCAAGTATCATTTAGTGAACATCTCACTATTCTTTAAAGTAACAGAGGTACATGAAACCATTTTCCAGTATATTCTCTCAGTCTCATGTAAAAACAGGTAGGAATATATTTCCGATAAATGGCACCATCGGCCACCGTAAATATTGCTTCATTTTACAGATCGAATTCGCTCACTGTGTGACCACATTCTGTGTTAAAAAAACACATAAGAACCATCAGACATGAGGATCTTAGCAAAAATGAGGCACTATTATAACCACCAACGAAAAATACTGAAGCAGAAAAATATACAGGGTGAGTCAGGAGGAAAGGTACATGCTTTGAGGGGTGATAGTATTAGTGATTTTGAACAAAAAACTTCATATGGATGTATGCCCTATTCCGAACGGTTTCCGGAATAGAAAACATTTAATATCACTTTTGTACGTTTTCCTTGAATAACTCGAAAACCGCACCATGCAAGGAAAACGAGTCGCAGTACAACATTACACTATATTAAATTTCCTAGAAAAGAGGTCCTATTCATTTATTTCTCAAGAACTTGTGGTATACGTGAAGAGAGCGCGAGATTGTTGAAAAACTCGCTCGACGCGTATGGCCTGTAGCGTACGTAGGTTTTGTAGGCCAATTTGAGGTAGTTTCTCGACTTGATAGACAAGTATCCCGTATCAAACTGTTCGTCTCAACTTGCTACCTCAACATGCTACCTCAAATTGGACTACAAAACTAAGAAAGCTACTACGCATGCGCGTCGAGCGAGTTTCTCAACGTCCATATAAAGTTCTTTTGGTCAGAATCACTAATACTATCACCCCTCAAAGCATGTACCTTACCTACTGACTCACACTGTATACAAATATACAGGTTCTCGTACGTACCAAATAATTCGAGCCCTGTAGGCCCATATCATAATAGCACATTATACACTCCTGGAAATTGAAATAAGAACACCGTGAATTCATTGTCCCAGGAAGGGGAAACTTTATTGACACATTCCTGGGGTCAGATACATCACATGATCACACTGACAGAACCACAGGCACATAGACACAGGCAACAGAGCATGCACAATGTCGGCACTAGTACAGTGTATATCCACCTTTCGCAGCAATGCAGGCTGCTATTCTCCCATGGAGACGATCGTAGAGATGCTGGATGTAGTCCTGTGTAACGGCTTGCCATGCCATTTCCACCTGGCGCCTCAGTTGGACCAGCGTTCGTGCTGGACGTGCAGACCGCGTGAGACGACGCTTCATCCAGTCCCAAACATGCTCAATGGGGGACGGATCCGGAGATCTTGCTGGCCAGGGTAGTTGACTTACACCTTCTAGAGCACGTTGGGTGGCACGGGATACATGCGGACGTGCATTGTCCTGTTGGAACAGCAAGTTCCCTGGCCGGTCTAGGAATGGTAGAACGATGGGTTCGATGACGGTTTGGATGTACCGTGCACTATTCAGTGTCCCCTCGACGATCACCAGTGGTGTACGGCCAGTGTAGGAGATCGCTCCCCACACCATGATGCCGGGTGTTGGCCCTGTGTGCCTCGGTCTTATGCAGTCCTGATTGTGGCGCTCACCTGCACGGCGCCAAACACGCATACGACCATCATTGGCACCAAGGCAGAAGCGACTCTCATCGCTGAAGACGACACGTCTCCATTCGTCCCTCCATTCACGCCTGTCGCGACACCACTGGAGGCGGGCTGCACGATGTTGGGGCGTGAGCGGAAGACGGCCTAACGGTGTGCGGGACCGTAGCCCAGCTTCATGGAGACGGTTGAGAATGGTCCTCGCCGATACCCCAGGGGCAACAGTGTCCCTAATTTGCTGGGAAGTGGCGGTGCGGTCCCCTACGGCACTGCGTAGGATCCTACGGTCTTGGCGTGCAACCGTGCGTCGCTGCGGTCCGGTCCCAGGTCGACGGGCACGTGCACCTTCCGCCGACCACTGGCGACAACATCGATGTACTGTGGAGACCTCACGCCCCACGTGTTGAGCAATTCGGCGGTACGTCCACCCGGCCTCCCGCATGCCCACTATACGCCCTAGCTCAAAGTCCGTCTACTGCACATACGGTTCACGTCCACGCTGTCGCGGCATGCTACCAGTGTTAAAGACTGCGATGGAGCTCCGTATGCCACGGCAAACTGGCTGACACTGACGGCGGCGGTGCACAAATGCTGCGCAGCTAGCGCCATTCGACGGCCAACACAGCGGTTCCTGGTGTGTCCGCTGTGCCGTGCGTGTGATCATTGCTTGTACAGCCCTCTCGCAGTGTCCGGAGCAAGTATGGTGGGTCTGACACACCGGTGTCAATGTGTTCTGTTTTCCATTTCCAGGAGTGTATTTTATGAGGTGTAACATGTGCTGCAATGGTTACCTCCAACACATATATTAGCTTTAATTGCACACAATAATACTTACATTTACAGACGAGCCTAACATGCAACCTTAGCAGTTAACCTTAGCAGCTGCCGATCCATAGGACTGTCAGCCTGTAGCTTGCACTGCTAAGATTAGGATTGTAAAAACAGGCATCATAGTACTGTCTTTTTTCCAAAGCTTACAACACGCAGACATAAAACACAACAAACACTATCAATAGAAAAACCAAAGCTTACATTAAAAAATAGCCTTTAAAATCACATGACGAATCTCTACAATCAGAAATCATAGCAAAAATTTAAAAGATCGGGTACAAGAATAATAAAAAAATGCAATAAATTTACAGCCTCTGATGCAAGGTACAAGATAAAATTATATAGGAATATACGTGAAGTAAAAGTACAAAGTATTTTCTTAGAAACCAAATATTGAAAGGTTAACATCAGAAACAGCCTATTTACATTTCCAAAAACATCGATTAAATATAAAAACGTTAATCCTTTACAACGTTACGCCATCTTGTGTTATACTCGAAGTCTTGATCAACTTAGTAGTAGACATTATCAGCGTAAATTCTTCAAAGGCATTAACAAAAAGTAATAAAAATACATTAATAAAAATACAGTAATCTCGCATATGATGTATCAGACGTATAATATTGCTAATTTTCTTATGAGGAGCTGACAGTACATGTCAATGACGACCAAGTTGGCGACCGTGGCAACTTCAATGATGAAATAGGAAAATGCCAAATGTACATGGCATACAGGGCTCAAAAATAAAACTGATATCGACTATTTTTTAAGGTATAACTATTTGCTTTTACGTTAGGTATATTACTATAAAATTTTGGAATATACTATAATCAGAAGGCGTAATTTTTTTATATGCCTGTACTGCGTTTTTAAAGTTTTGTTATGACTTCTGACAGTAAAAAATTATCAAGTGACATTAAAGGTTATTTTTTGTTCAATCTTTGGTTTTTCCATTGTCGATATTTGTTGCATCTGATGTCTGCGTGTTATGCGAATTGGGATATCGAGGGCATTATGATGCTTGTTTTTTCAATACTGAGCTTAGCTAGTTGGTTGTGTAATCTACACAATCACTGTACATTGGATCGGCAGCTGCTAAAGTTAAAAGATAGACTCTTATGTATATTTAAAAGTTGTTTATGGAGTAAAAGTTAAAATATCTATCATCTATCTATCATCTATCAAAATATCTATCATTACAGCACACGTTGCATCTCATAGAAAATGTTGCACTATTATGATATGGGCATACAAAGTTCGAATAATTTGGTACGTAGAAGAATCTGTATATTTGTACATATTTTTCTGTTTCTGTGCTTTTTGCGTCACATTTTTATTAAGATAATCATGTCTGAAGGGTCGTACGTATTTTTAACACTGAAGATGGTCACACAGTGACAGAAATCGTTATGAAAAATGAAGAATTTCAATATTTACGACCGATGGTACCATTTATCCAAAATATATTGAAAATAATACTGTCACTGTGCACACGGTTCCAAGTGTGATTAGACAATAAAAAACGGCCGGAATGTCCTCCAACTCGCGAAATTCCTCGAAGATAGAGATCCATTCTTTGATCGCGGTTCCATTCGAGAATCACCGTGTGGACGTTCTCACTATCGGAAAATCCGTGACTGTTGTGAATCAGTTTCTCGATTGACTGGGAATTGGCGTCATCGACCGATTCCGATGGGCTTTTTTTCCGAACAGCGTCAAGCATGCCTGTGTCGCCTCGGACAATTTGCTGGCACCATTTCACTACATCTGCATGTGGCATTGCATTTGGTCCAGATAACGCCGGGATTCCATGGCGTGTATGTGTACCATTTAGACGTTTCGTCTACTCGAATCGCACTGTTTTGCGAACTTGAACTTTGTAGTACGTTTCCAGTTGCAGCTCCGCTTCAGTCCCAAACTGTTATGAAATTGTTACCCATATCGTAGCAGAAATGTGACTGCAGGAAACCCGGAAAATGTTCTGTCTTCTGTCAGTGCGCTACTCATGTTATGCAGTGGAATAGCGTTGAATCACATGTGTAACTTAGTTTCCGAAGTTCTCTCGAGTGATTAGAGAGTTTTCTTAGGACCCGTCGAGTCAACTAATATATCTCGCACCCATTTTACATTTTTAACTTTAGCTTTGATCTTAGCAGACTACACTGCGCTGTAACTCCCCTCCCCTCCCCCCCCCCCCCTATAACGTAATGCTGAAGCCGCACAAAGTGACTCACATGCATTACAGTGTATCAGGGAATTAGATCCAAGGGTGTTCGCTTCAACTGTAAATGGTTACCTAATATTTGCAAATGAAATAGCGTTTTCTGCATATAAATGTTTGCTGGATTCCATCGTGTTGTAATAAGATTCATGTAGTCCTCATGGGCACGTTTATCGCATAAGTGGCACTAGGAACCTCATTAGATATCACAGACTTTACGACATAAAAAAAACATTGCAGTTCGCGTCTCACAAACTTGTCGCCCTTGCTTTGTAAAACAGTCGGACACCTTGGTAACAACCGACAGAATATGCGTGGGGCTAACGTCTGGAATTACGAGTATAAATCAAAAAGTTAATCTGAAATTCAGAACCAACCTTTTTGTTGGAAAACGACACTTGAAACATCACTTGAAATGCTTGCTGTTTCCTTCACGGAAGCAACTGTATGCCATCGGGTTTACTTAGTCCTGCACGACTTCCCCAACATCAGTATCCGAGAAAACGCGGGATATACGTAGGTAGTCCTTCACAAGACCAAAAAGGTAAAATTCGCTTTGATCTAGGTCATGACTATAAGGTGGATGCTTCGGCAGCTAACATCTAATCTTGTGAAAGCAATGGATGATTTTCGTAGCTATGTGATTGCAAATGAATCCTGTAGCCTGTTCACACTTTTGAAAGCCTCTCTTCGTTTCGTTTTTCAGTTCCAGATCTCTCTGTAGCTCAGAGAAGCAGTCATTATTCACCATTTGAACCTTAGCAGTGTATAGACTGAGAAGAGGACATTTTAATGTAACACTGACAAGATAAACTTTCCTGCATGAGATCGGCTTTTGAAGTTTTGCGCTGTAGGGGAGGATTCCTGTTGCTAATAAGGTGAATCCACCGTTTTTTTATTACATACATAAATTTTTTTAATTACATACATTACATTACGAGCTTCAAACAGGAGCGACTTATTTACACATACCTGTGTAGTTACTAGTTTATTTTTGAAATTTCTTGCGCGTTTGAGTGCTTTCTATGCACAATCTTTTATGTTAATAGCAGTGTAGCGTAGAGTGCCGCCCTTGTCATCGACCCTTGAATCGACCCCTGTATCGTACAGGCTTCTGTTTGTTTTGGTTAAAACAGCTCAGTGTCTGTTAGACCGTCCGTGAGAGAGCACCGCGAGTTCCTGCTGCTAATAAGGCGTGTACACCGGCCGTTTATTACATATTTTTACGAGCTTCAAACACGAGCAACTTCAGTAATGGATAGGAGCTGTGTGTGCTGTGTACAGATGCTTGCTGAAATGTTGACCCTTCGCTCACAGCTCCAGGCAGTGTTGGCTTCCATCACACAGCTTGAGGCTTGTGTCAAGGGGCATCACTGTGCGGGGTCGGATGCGGGGTTCCTAGGCACGTCGAGTACGTCCCACGTGTACCCCGATCGTTCGACTGCTGTGGACGCCCCGGGTACTGCCTGCAGTGAGGTTGACCCCTCATCCGTGGTCGAGTGGGAGATCATTCCAAAGTCTGGCAGGCAGCAGAGGGGCAGATCTTAGGGTCTGCCCAGTTCGTTTGACCAACAGATTTCGGGCGTTATCTGTGGCTGAGGAAGTCTCTAAACTAACGCACTCATACACCCTGTTCCAGACGAAGCTTTTCCGCCTGTAAGGTCTGGGTTTTAACAGAGGATATGTTTTCTGGTGGCTGGGAGCTCCAATGTTATGGGGGTAATGGGGCCCCTTAGGAACGTCGCTGACAAGGAGGGAAGGAAACCAGTGTGCACTACTTGTGCATACTGGGGATAGTCATTCCGGATATGGAAAGGGTGCTTCCGGATTCCATGAAGAGTACAGGGTGCAGCCAGCTGCTGTTGCTGGCCCACGTCGGTACAAATGACGCGTGCCGCTTTCGATCACAGGAGATTCTCTCTGGTTGCGGGCGGCTAGCGGAAATGGTGAAGACTGCCAGTCTTGCTTACGAGATTGAGGAGGAGCTCACCATCTGCAGCATAGTTGACAGAACCGACTGTGGTCCTCTGGTGTAGAGCCGTTTAGAGTGTCTGAATCAGAGGCTCAGGCGGTTCTGTGACCGTGTAGGGTGCAGATTCTTGACTTGCGTCATCGGATGGTGGGTTTCCAGGTCTGGCTTAATACGTCAGGAGTCAAGTACGCACAGTTAGCGGCTACACGGGCAGCGGGGACTTGTGTGGAAGGGAGTGGGCCGTTTTTTATTTTAGAGAGTCTCAGAAAACCACAGAAGGGGCGTGAGTGTTAAAGGGACAGGTAAAACACAATTACAGTAGTTGTAGAAACGATCGGTGTTGTTGTGAACTGCCGTATCTTGACAACCGGGGCAAACTATTAATTGGATCGTTTCACCGACCCCTGACTTGGAAGATATAGTTGCTGAACAGCATAAAAAAAACATGAGTCTCACTTCAAATAAGTACGCCACTCATAGAACTATAGTCGGTGGTGACTTCAATGTACCCTCGATGTGCTGGGAAAATTATCCGTTTAGATCTGGAGGCAGGCATAAAACGTCATCCGAAATTTTACTAAAGGCTTCCTCAGAAAATTATTTTGAACAATTAGTTCATGATCCCATTCGATGAGTAAATGGGTGCGAAAGTATACTTGACCTCTCGGACCTACAGGGAGTATCATGACGAATACAGGGATCAGCGACCACAAAGCAGTTGCTGCTAGGCTGAATACCGTAACACCCACAATCATCACAGTCTCCACTCCTTCCGACCTGATCACTTAAGCGTAGAAAGATATGGAATAATTTCAAAGAGATAGTAACGGAAGCAATTGAGAGATATATACTATATACATTAATGAGTGATGGTACAGATCCCCCCCATGGTACACAAAACGGGTCAGATCAAATGGTTCAAATGGATCTGAGCACTATGGGACTCAACATCGTATGTCATAAGTCCCCTAGAACTTAGAACTGCTTAAACCTAACTAACCTAAGGACATCACACACACCCATACCCGAGGCAGGATTCAAACCTGCGACCGTAGCAGTCCAGCGGTTCCGGACTGCAGCGCCAGAACCGCACGGCCACCGTGGCTGGCGGGTCAGATCACTGTTGCAGAAGCAACTAAAAAAGCATGCCATATTGAAAAGAAAACAAAATCCCCACGATTCGCAAATTTTTCCAGAAGTTCGAAATATAGCGAGTACTTCAATGCGAGATGCTTTTAATAATTTCCACAACGAAATTCTGTCTCGGAGTCTGGCATAAAACCCAAAGAGATTCTGGTCATACATAAAGCACACCAGTAGCAAGACCCAACAATATCTTCACGGCGCAATAGCAACGGCGAAGTCACTGATGACAGTGCCACTAAAGCATAGTTATTGAACATGGGTTTCCGAAACTCTATCACCAAAGAACACGAGGTAAATATTCCTGAATTCCAATCAACAACAATTACCAAGATGAGAAACATAGAAGTAGATATCCTCGGTGTAGCAAAGCAGCTTAAATCACTTTATAAATACAGTGTCTCCGGTCCAGGTTGTATACCAGTCAGGTTCCTTTCAGAGGATGCTGATAAAATAGCTCTATATTAAGCAATTACATACAAGCGCTAACTCGCAGAAAGTACCGTACCAAAATACTGGAAAATTGCTCAAGTCACACCAATACCCGAAAAGGGAAATAGGAGTAATCCGCTGAATTACAGGTAAATATCATTAACATCGATTTGCAGTAGGGTTTTGGACACATACTGTGATCGAATATTATGAATTATCCGGAAAATGGTTCAAACGGCTCTGAGCACTATTGCACTTAACACCGCAGGTCATTAGTTCCCTAGAACTTACAACTACTTAAACCTAGCTAACCTAAGGACATCACATACATCTATACCCGAGGCAGGATTCGAACCTGCGACAGTAGCAGTCGCGTGGTTCCGGACGGAAGAGCCTAGAACCGCTTGGCCACCGCGGCTGGCTATCCGGAAGAAAACGATTTATTAAAAAAAAATCAGCACAGATTCAGAAAAGATCGTTCTTGTTAAACACAACTACCTCTTCATTCTCATGAAGTAATGAGTGCCATCGAAAGGGGATTACAAATTGTTTCCATATTTTTAGATATTCGACACCGTTCCTCACAAGGGTCTTCTAACCAAACTGCGTGCCTATAAAATATCGCCTCAGTTGTGCGATTGAATTCGTAGTTTCCTGTCAAGAAGGTCACAGTTCGTAGTAATAGACGGAAGTGTTGTAGGCCTTCTATAATTCCTGATCTATATTAACGACATAAGAGACAATGTGAGTACCCTTATTAGAGTGTTTGCAGATGATGCTGTCATTTACCGTTTTGTAAAGTCATCAGATGACCAAAACGAATTGCAAAATGATTTAGATAAGATATCTGTATGGCGCGAAAAGTGGCAATTGACCATGAATAAAGAAAAGTATGAAGTTATTCACATGGATACTAAACGATTTCCACAAAATTTCTATTAAGCGGTAAGACACACAAATCTTAAGGGGCTCCGGAACGCCTTATACTTGCAATGTTAAAATAACGCTTATAAATTACATCTTTCCTCACAAAGTATTTGAGGTAGGAAGTTGAACTTTTTACAGATTATTTATTGGAATATGGGCTACAACTTAACACAGGGATTTTACAAAATTTTAGTTCAGTTATTAAAGATGATTTTTTTTGTCAATTGTAATGAAAATTCACAACATTTTGTGCAATTTTTTATTTATATATTCAAAAATATACAGTTTTTTGGAAAAAGGCTGTGTTAAATTATGCAGATGGTACTGTGCAACATTTACTGAAAGTTTGAAACAAATATGTTTGGAAGATCCTTAGAAAACATGTAATTAGTATGAGAAACTAAAGTTTTGGGAATCGAGCGACAAAGATTGGATTAAATTTTTAATGCATTCCAGGTCCATAGGATGGATTATCTTCATCCTCTGCAAACTCCTCCTCCAGCTTCCTCTTGTTCCTCCTCCTGTTTACTCTTGCTTGTATTTCTAGACTCTTTACAGCCCTGTCTGCAGCCCGAAGGCGTTCCTTGTCTAAAGCAAGCATCGCTCGTACCATGTTAGAACCTATCTTCATTCCCATATTTCTAAATACCTTGCACCTTACAATGTTGCCATCATTGAAAGTCGCAACAGCATCATACACACCAAAGTGAAGTGTTTCTATTCCAACAAATACAGTCTTGGGGATTCTCGACCATATAACACTATTTACACTTTCATTGGGGTTTTGAGTTTTTCCGTGAATACACTTTTTCAACAGTTCAGGTGCTGCTAACTCTCTGAAAATAGGTTTAGCCACAACACATACTTTATCTCACATCACTAAAATGTACCTGATGAACACGGACGTTAATAATAACACCACTTGACAGCAGTTTAACAGCGCCACAGTGGGTCACGCCCATGTAGAACGATTCCAAAAAAGATTTAAAAATTGTTGTAGTCTTCGGAATTGAATAAATTATATATCTATTAAAAGGTAATAGTCTGCACATTCAGAAAACGCAAAAAAGTAAAAATTGAACTTTTCATGATTTTGAGCCTTTCCGGAGCCCCTTAAGGCTGTAAGTTCAAATAAATACTTAGGAATTACAATTACAAGTAACCTAAATTGGAACGATCACATAGATAATGTTGTGGGTAAAAAATGGTTCTAATGGCTCTTAGCTCTATGGGACTTAACATCTGAGGTCATCAGTCCCCTGGACTTAGAACTACTTAAACCTAACTAACCTAAGGATATCACACACATCCATGCCCAAGGCAGGATTCGAACCTGCGACCGTAGCAGCCGCGTGGTCCCCGACTGTTGTGAGTAGAGCAAAGCCAAAGATTGCGATGCATTGGCAGAACACTTAAATGGTGCAACAGATCAACTAAAGAGACTCCTTGCACCACGCCTGTCCGCCATATTCGGGAGCATTGCCGTGTGGTGTGCGATCCGCAACAGGTGGCACTGACGGATGACACCGAAAATTTCAAAGAAGGGCAGCTCGTTTTGTGCTATCGCAAAATAGGGGAGATAGGTGCCGCAGACATGATACGTGAATTGGAGAGGCAATCGTTACAACAAAGGCGTTTTGCGTTGCGACGCGATCTTCTCACGAAATTTCCATTACCAATTTTCTCCTCCGATTGCGAAAACCTTCTGTTGACACCCAACTACATAGGGAGAAATGATGATCACGATAAAATGAGATAGTTCTCGCACAGAAGAACATAAATCGTTTTTCCCGCCCGCCGTCCGAGATTGGAACGGTAGAGAGACAGCTTGAAGATGTTTCATTGAACCCTTGTGTAAAGCAGAGTTATGACGTAGATGTAGATGGAGCACGTCACACACCAAGGTGACAAACGTCATGAGTAAGCTCCTAAAACTGTGCAGCACCTCCTTTCTCCTGGCGTGTTGCAGCAACACCATACGGCATGGACTCAAAAAGTCTCTAGAAGTCCCCTGCAGAAATAATGAGCCAGGCTTCTTCTACAGCCGTGCGCAATTGCGGAAGTGTTGCTGGGGGAGCATTTTGTGCACGAACTGACCTCCCGATTATGTCCCATATATTTACGGCGGGACTCATCTTGAGGAAACCAAACCGTTCGCTCGCATTGTCCGGAATGTTCTTCAAACCAGTCGAGGACAATTGTAGCTCGGTGACACGGCGTATTGCGTCCACTAATATTCAAATACTGTTTGGGAACATTAAGTTCATGAATGGTTGCAAATTGTTAATGATCGGTTCAGCTGGACCAGAGGACCCAGACCATTCCATGTAAATACAGCCCACTCCCTTATGGCCAGCCGCTGTGGCCGAGCAGTTCTAGGGGCTTCAGTCCGATTCAAATTGCTCCAAGCATTATGGGACTTAACATATGAAGTCATCAGTCCCCTAGACTTAGAACTACTTAAAGCTAACTAACGTAAGGACATCACACACACCCATGCCCGAGGCAGGATTCGAACCAGCGACCGTAGCGGTTGTGCGGTTCCAGACTGTGGCGCCTAGAAACGCTCGGCCACTCTGGCAGGCTGCCTCGGACATGGATGTTTGTGATGTCCTTAGGTTAGTTAGGTTGAACTAGTTCTAAGTCTAGGGGACTGATGACCTCAGATGTTAAGTCCCATAGTGCTTAGAGCCATTTGAACCTCACACACAGTCTGACCACTTACGAGGTGCATTCAAGTTCTAAGGCCTTCGATTTTTTTCCTAATTAACTACTCACCCGAAATCGATGAAACTGGTGTTATTTCTCGACGTGATCGTCCTGCAGACGTACACATTTTTCACATCGCTGATGCCATGATTCCATGGCGGTAGCGAAGGCTGCTTTAGGAGTCTGTTTTGACCACTGGAAAATCGCTGAGGCAATAGCAGCACGACTGGTGAATGTGCGGCCACGGAGAGTGTCTTTCATTGTTGGAAAAAGCCAAAAGTTACTAGGAGCCAGGTCAGGTGAGTAGGGAGCATGAGGAATCATTTCAAAGTTGTTTTCACGAAGAAACTGTTGCGTAACGTTAGCTCGATGTGCGGGTGCGTCGTCTTGGTGAAACAGCACACGCGCAGCCCATCCCGGACGTTTTTGTTGCAGTACAGGAAGGAATTTGTTCTTCAAAATATTTTCGTAGGATGCACCTGTTACCGTAGTGCCCTTTGGAACGCAATGGGTAAGGATTACGCCCTCGCTGTCCCAGAACATGGACACCATCATTTTTTCAGCACTGGCGGTTACCCGAAATTTTTTTGGTGGCGGTGAATCTGTGTGCTTCCATTGAGCTGACTGGCGCTTTGTTTCCGGATTGAAAAATGGCATCCACGTCTCATCCATTGTCACAACCGACGAAAGGAAGTCCCATTCATGCTGTCGTTGCGCGTCAACATTGCTTGGCAACATGCCATACGGGCAGCCGTGTGGTCGTCCGTCAGCATTCGTGGCACCAACCTGGATGTCACTTTTCGCATTTTCAGATCGTCATGCAGGATTGTGTGCACAGAACCAACAGAAATGCCTACTATGGAGGCAATCTCTTCAACAGTCATTCGGCGATCCCCCAAAAAAATTCTCTCCACTTTCTCGATCATGTCGTCAGACCGGCTTGTGCGAGCCCGAGGTTGTTTCGGTTTGTTGTCACACGATGTTCTGCCTTCATTAAACTGTCGCACCCACGAACGCACTTTAGACGCATCCATACCTCCATCACCACATGTCTCCTTCAACTATAGATGAATTTCAATTGGTTTCACACCACGCAAATTCAGAAAACGAATGATTCACGCTGTTCAAGTAAGGAAAACGCCGCCATTTTAAGTATTTAAAACAGTTCTCATTCTCGCCGCTGGCGGTAAAATTCCATCTGCCGTATAGTGCTGCCATCTCTGGGACGTATTGACAATGAACGCGGCCTCATTTTAAAACAATGCGCATGTTCCTATCTCTTTCCAGTCCAGAGAAAAAAAAAATGGAAGGCCTTATAACTTAAATGCACCTCGTATGTAGAATGACAGGCAGAAAGAGTTAGGATCATCCGTCAAAACAGATCTCCGTTTGCTTAGGATCTTTTCGTGGCCTTCACAAGGCACATCCAGCAAATCATGAAAAATTTTCCAATTTCTATCGTATGTCAGTGACTTTCTCTGTACAATACTGAAGCCGTTTTCTGACGTAATGAACACTGACATGAGCGAACATGTAACTGTGAAAGAGTAGGTGAATAAAAGAAAAATAATTTTGTTGTTGCAAAACGAATGGAAGATATTATCATCATCCTAAGAACCTACTTCCATACAAACAAGAATTTCAAACGGCAAACAATGTAATGTCAAGGAAGTTTTTCCGAATGTTATTTTTCCAGTACAAAGATGAGGAACGCAACAGCAGAGAAGGCTGCGAGACGACGTCAGCTAATAGTTCGCTTACTAGGAGCGCACCATGACAGGAGTGGCCTCTAGCTGAGGAGAATATAAGAGCCGTTCCTGACAGCCTCGGCCTCCCTCCCCCACCACCTTCTTCCCCTCTTAGCAGGTCCCCTGACTCGCACACGTCAAGTGATCACTCGCGTGCCGGAGATCATCGCCATCGGCTCTGTGTGTGTGCCGTCGTGTTAGTGCTTCAGTGTTACCACCGCCCACGCTCCGTAGTTCACATGTGTCATCTCAATCATCAGTGTTCGTGTACAGTACTGACCGTTTTCTTTTTTTCTACACCTGTGAACGGCTTCGTGGTTTTTTACTCATGTGCCTACTGATTTTGTCCACCATTATGTTTTGTGTTTCTGTGTCTTCCTTCATTCTACACTCCTGGAAATGGAAAAAAGAACACATTGACACCGGTGTGTCAGACCCACCATACTTGCTCCGGACACTGCGAGAGGGCTGTACAAGCAATGATCACACGCACGGCACAGCGGACACACCAGGAACCGCGGTGTTGGCCGTTGAATGGCGCTAGCTGCGCAGCATTTGTGCACCGCCGCCGTCAGTGTCAGCCAGTTTGCCGTGGCATACGGAGCTCCATCGCAGTCGTTAACACTGGTAGCATGCCGCGACAGCGTGGACGTGAACCGTATGTGCAGTTGACGGACTCTGAGCGAGGGCGTATAGTGGGCATGCGGGAGGCTGGGTGGACGTACCGCCGAATTGCTCAACACGTGGGGCGTGAGGTCTCCACAGTACATCGATGTTGTCGCCAGTGGTCGGCGGAAGGTGCACGTGCCCGTCGACCTGGGACCGGACCGCAGCGACGCACGGATGCACGCCAAGACCGTAGGATCCTACGCAGTGCCGTAGGGGACCGCACCGCCACTTCCCAGCAAATTAGGGACACTGTTGCTCCTGGGGTATCGGCGAGGACCATTCGCAACCGTCTCCATGAAGCTGGGCTACGGTCCCGCACACCGTTAGGCCGTCTTCCGCTCACGCCCCAACATCGTGCAGCCCGCCTCCAGTGGTGTCGCGACAGGCGTGAATGGAGGGACGAATGGAGACGTGTCGTCTTCAGCGATGAGAGTCCCTTCTGCCTTGGTGCCAATGATGGTCGTATGCGTGTTTGGCGCCGTGCAGGTGAGCGCCACAATCAGGACTGCATACGACCGAGACACACAGGGCCAACACCCGGCATCATGGTGTGGGGAGCGATCTCCTACACTGGCCGTACACCACTGGTGATCGTCGAGGGGACACTGAATAGTGCACGGTACATCCAAACCGTCATCGAACCCATCGTTCTACCATTCCTAGACCGGCAAGGGAACTTGCTGTTCCAACAGGACAATGCACGTCCGCATGTGTCCCGTGCCACCCAACGTGCTCTAGAAGGTGTAAGTCAACTACCCTGGCCAGCAAGATCTCCGGATCTGTCCCCCATTGAGCATGTTTGGGACTGGATGAAGCGTCGTCTCACACGGTCTGCACGTCCAGCACGAACGCTGGTCCAACTGAGGCGCCAGGTGGAAATGGCATGGCAAGCCGTTCCACAGGACTACATCCTGCATCTCTACGATCGTCTCCATGGGAGAATAGCAGCCTGCATTGATGCGAAAGGTGGATATACACTGTACTAGTGCCGACATTGTGCATGCTCTGTTGCCTGTGTCTATGTGCCTGTGGTTGTGTCAGTGTGATCATCTGACCCCAGGAATGTGTCAATAAAGTTTCCCCTTCCTGGGACAATGAATTCACGGTGTTCTTATTTCAATTTCCAGGAGTGTATTTGTACTGTCTGTGGCCGAAGCGTAATATTGCCGCTGCCAGTCCACCTTTTTATGCAAGGTGTTAAAATAATAAAGGAAAAAAAAACAGCCTCGGTAGGACAGTACAAGACTTACACGAGTAGATACGGACGATAAGAGAGCCGTAGAACAGCTGTGATACATTCCCATTACTTGCATGAACATTCTGTAGCGAAAGAAACCGCTTATTTTCATGTCGACAATTGCTTGCAATCCACAGTTAAGTACATTCAATTTACTTTTTTGTAATAAAAACCATTAAAGTTCTTTGCTTGAATTGCTGTATAGCTATCCGGGAAGCAGCACCCTTTAGCAACCTATAAGAGACGAGCGGGCAGGACCCCACAGTTATAGCTATCTAAGTACTGAATACGTTAATGTCATAGAGATATCGTTTATTCAAGAGCTCTGAACTGACGAATGATTGGATGTGTTTTCGAGATCTGGACAAGGAGATGAGGACGGGGCATGACAGAGACATTGTGTGTGGAAATGCTCTGGCTCGGTCTAGGGAAGGATGAGTGTTGTTCTCCTCCTGTGACTTTCTGTCACATGGTGGAACGGTAAAATGTTGCCTGTTACTTATTCAATAGATTTTACCCCAAGTTTCGACGGTTTAAGTTTCTTCTAACAACCAGGTGTAGAATAGTCGTATGGTATTGACTTGCAGCACGCTGAGGCAGTGAAAGTCATTACGGCACACACGAACACGAGGCCCCAATTCCACAGTACACCAAACGTCAATAGCGAGCAGTGAGCAATAGAGGTTTTGGCTTGACATATGGTGTGTGGGGGCGACAGTGGTTCAAATGACTCTGAGCACTATGGGACTTAACTTCTGAGGTCATCAGTCCCCAAGAACTTAGAACTACTTAAACCTAACTGACCTATGGACATCATACACATCCATGCCCGAGGCAGGAGTCGAACATGCGACCGTAGCGGTCGCGCGGATCCAGACTGTAGTGCCTTGAACCGCTCGGCCACTACGGCCGGCTGCGACAGTGGCATCAGCGGAGGACGAAGATCAGTAAGGTTCACGGGTCGTGGCAAGCTTCCCACAGAAGAGGTGATTTACCAAACAAGTAACACGAAGGACACGGTAAGCCAGAGACGAAGCTCACAGTGTTTCGTGTGAAAGCATGATAATCAGACAGTATCAAACGAATCTCTTCAGGTATCTGATTTCGTGTGAAAGGATTAAACAGTCACTTGCAGCAGCTGCTGCCAGTCCTCACAGCTTCATGCCGTCCCTCCAGTGGTGCGTGAGCGACGGACGCCAGCCGCTTGAGTGTCAGATCCATTATACTGCGTTTAACTTATGGCGCAACTGCAATGCACTTGGAACGCAACATGCGTGCCACTGCCTAGCAACGACTGCGACACAACTGCTTTGTTAGTTGTCTCACGATTCTGAAGCGACCACGTGCGACTCCCATGGTAGAAGGACAAAATAATGGAAAGTTGTTATACGAACATGCTTACCCACATGATATAACTCCATCCCGGCTAGCTACCAAGCAAAGTGGCACAGTGGTTGGCACTCTGGACTCACATGCGGGAGGGCGACGATTCAAACCCGTGTCTCGCCATTCAGATTTTCCTGAATAGCCCCAGACAAACTCCAAGCTAGTTGCTGTAAAAGGGCCCGGTAGACTTCCTTCCCCATCCTTGACACAAGCTGAGCTTGTGCTAGGTTGCTAATGAGCTCGTTTTCGAAGGGACGCTAAACCCAATCCTCCATCCTCCCTGCCATCCCAGCTATCCTGCCCCAACAAACAATACATGCCAGACTGTACCTGTTCTTTCTGAATTGATGACCAAACATAATATGCAGTAGGTAAAAAACCAATCGCCAATATCGAGAGTGGACAAATCATTCTTCGACTTCTGTGATCAGCAGAACTTTATCACAGATGACAGTCTGAGCAATTTTCAGTGCCAGATATGGAAAGCATGACGAATAAGCAATTTCGGCGTTTTAGGAGCGAAGTGCTAGAATCGACTAGTGCTGCTCTAGGCATCTCAATTCATCACAGTTATACTCTGAATTAGAACGCCACACCTATCTCCCACGATAGCAAGTACTCAATACTTAAAATTTGCTATTTGATGCTAGGAGCCCAAATGTTTAGTTCTGAGAAATCACAATGTTATTTCGGATTTCTTTATATTAACAAGGGCTGGAATACAATAGAGATGTATCGTATAGAATGAGTTTAAATTTACAAGCATATGGATTTCTTTGATAATAAATTGCTGTACCCAACGTTTTCTCCACAGTTGAGAAATGCTCAGATTGATAAGTGTATTGGTGCTGTGGGAGTGTAAATTCTTATAAAGTTGAAAAACGTTTGTTAAAAACACAATCCAGGAATCAGAGCGTGTGAGTATAATAAAAACATGAGGGTATATCACTTGCACTGAAATCCAACAAGTATACAGCCATCTTGTATAGTCGCTGAGTAACCGCTTTCCCCAATGAATCCAGGAAATCTGAAAGAATGTTATCTAGCAGTATTGCCTTGTCTGATCGCAGCACCCACAAAGCTCTAATAAACTGCTATTCCAACCCCCACAACCTCTGTCCGCTCCTCCGCCCTCTTAGACAAGGTTGTTTGCTAAAGAAGAGAGACTTATTATATCGGGAGTCTTCGGCCAGCATTACTGACGGACGATTTTTATTCAAACTTTAAGCAGTGGCTCGGCTCGAACGCGAGGCCGTTTTAATTAGTAGTCAAAGATACTCATTGTAGGTCACATAATCTACAGTACAAATGGCTGGGAATTCTAAATGTCCGAATACTTTTTCAGAATCTAAAGTCGATAATGATTTAAGTTTTATTTTATCTGATGTAATATTTTGTCTTTAATTATTTTACATACATTTCATATAAACCATGTACTCTGGCATCTATGATCCTAAACCACTTTCTCATCAGCAGTTACAACCACGTCCTAAGGAAGGCCCAAAGCCGAAATAACTCTTTGAATACATTTTATACTTAGTTTATGTGCAGATACAATATAGGCACGCAAATAAGGAAAATAGTTAGGTAAGACTCCTACAAAGGACGCTGAATACATAGAACAATATTCATGGCGACACAATGAAAGGACGAAGCAAGAAGGATATAATAAAGTAATGAGGTAAGATAAAAGAGGGCATATCTGGCTGGAGAAAGTCTAGTACTGTTATGAAAAAGGGCAAATTTGAGGGGTAAATTTCTGAGAATGTGCGACTGTAGTACAGCACTATATGGAAGTGAGTCGTGGGCTGTGGGAAATCTGGAAAAGAATAGTAGCATTTGAGACGTATTGATACAGAGGTATGCTCAGAATTAAATGAGGGACTGTAAGAGGAATGAGAAGGTTCCGCTTGGAACTGGCTAGAAAATGAGCGTCTGGAAAAATGCACGAAGAAAGAATAGGATGGTTGCGCATGTGTTAAGACTTTTGGGAATACGTCCCAGGGTACTAAAGAAGCCGCAGTGGGCAAACTGTGTGAAGGAAAACAAAAAATACGCTTTCCAGTCACATTAATGTAACCACCTGCCTGCAACCTCAATAATGATATTTTGCAGTGCGGACCGCTGCTAGACGTGTAGGATGAGCGTCATTGAAGTTCTGGAACGTATCGATAGGGATGCGAAGCCATGCCGACTCCAGTGCCGCGGCCAGCTGGGCTTGGTTCCTCGTTTGAAAATCCATGGCGCAAACAATCCGATCACACTTTTCAATGGTTTTGATTTCAGCTGTTTCTCTACACCACTGACAATAATACTGATGTCACTCATCTCTTCAGTGGTATGATGATTAAACTGGGGAATTCTCTAGGGTTTTCCTTTGGAATGAACATTTAAAGCAGTGTTAAGCATTTCAGATTCTGCTTTAATATTCTCAGTGTCAGTTACTATCTAATACGCTAGGGATTGGACACTATCTTTGGTGCCACTAACAGCCTTTACATACGAGAAGAATTTCTTTGGGTTTCGTGAAAGATCATTTGACATTAGTCTGCTATGGTAGTCATTGATGGCATCATGCATTGCTATCTTGACAGCCAAACATGTTTTATTCAGCACCTCACTATCTACAGCCCTAAGCTGTCTTTTACACCTGTTATGTATTAGTCTCTGTTTCTTTAGGAGTTTCTTTACTGTGATTGTATACCATAGAGGGTCCCTCCCTTTATGAACTGTTCCACTGATTACATATCTATCCAGTCCATGGTTGACTACCCTTTTGAACTTGAGCCATAGTTCCTCAACATGCCCTTGCCCTCTGCTGCAAGTTTCAAGTTCCTCATTGAGATATGACACTACTGATTTTTTGTATCTAGTTTACTGAACATATATGTCTTTCTACTTGTTGAGTTGTACTTTGGTAGTGATTGTTGCCACAACCGTGCCATGATCACTGATACCAGTTTTGATGTGGACATCCTTAAAGATTCTCGTTTGGGTCTAAGTCAGTCGTTGAAGTGTGGTGGGCACCACAGCATGGTAAATTCATCCTGGTGCTGTGCAAACTGTGTAGCACGTTACACATTGTCCTGCTGTTAAGGGCCATCGTGCCGAGGAAAACCAAACTGCTTATAGGGGTGGACATGGTCCTCAAGGACAGATGTCGTGTGACTAGGACCTCCAGTCAGGTAGACCGTTCGCCGGGTGCGAGTCTTTCGATTTGACGCCACTTTGACGACTTGCACGTCGATGGAGATGAAACGATGATTGTCAGGACAACACAACACCTAGTCCTGACATTCTGTAGCTACCGGTGGCAGACAAGGACAGATGTACACTTGTATTCATCCATGAGATCGCACAGTGGGTGCGAAGAAAACATTCCTCAGGCCATAGCAATCCCTCTTTCAGCAAGGAAACTTTGCTTTCAGGTATTTCATGCCGTAATCGCCAGCGGTTATTTGTCTGGTGGAGCGCAAAACGTGATTCATCTGAAAAGACAACCAGCCACCACTCACTCAATGAGAGTCCCGTTGCGGTCGTGGCGTACAAATTCCAGCCTTCAT
Organism: Schistocerca cancellata; assembly: GCF_023864275.1. NCBI lineage: Eukaryota > Metazoa > Arthropoda > Insecta > Orthoptera > Acrididae > Schistocerca > Schistocerca cancellata. The sequence continues at coordinate 58,045,332 of NC_064626.1, read as the reverse complement.
CGCCGATAAACAGCAGTCACTTTGGAAACATGACCCAGGCGCCTGTTGCGGATGTCCATACGCGGCAACGTTCGCTGAACGCTCGTTGAGGAGACGTTGTTGGTTCATCTGAGCTGTCATTTGCTCAACGAATGGCTCTGAGCACTATGGGACTCATCTGTTGAAGTCATTAGAGCCCTAGAACTTAGAACTAGTTTAACCTAACTAACCTAAGGACATCATACACATCATTGCCCGAGGCAGGATTCGAACCTGCGATCGTAGCGGTCTCGCGGTTCCAGACTGCGGCGCCTAGAACCGCACGGCCACTTCAGCCGGCTTTGCTCAACACTTCCAGTGATATTCGCCCGTACACCTCTCTGCAGCCGTCGTTCACCACCGCTGCCTCGTCCCCCGTTTAGGAAAGCGCGGTTTTGCCATACGCGCTATACTTTAACCACGGCGTCACGCGAACAGTTCACTGTCTTAGCCGCTTCAGAAATGATTCCACTCTTTTCCCGAACGCCGATGATCACACTCTGTTTAAACGTCAGATATATGACTCCTTTTCCGCAGAATGAGATCGACTGCACTGTAATCCGCGTCCTCCGACGCGCCTTGTATACCGTCCACTGCTAGTGCTCCTATTTACCGCCAGTGACCGGTTACTGCACGTTAACGTCGAACATAGACGGTCGTCGCATTAATGTGACTTGGCCGTACATCATATAGCCAACAAGTAATTTAGGAACTTGGGTGTAAGTGATAGTTTGAGATGAAGAGGTGAGCAGGTAGACAAGCGTTGGTGGCCCGCATTAAACTAGTCACAGAACAGTGACCTAAAGAATGTGGAAGGAGGGCCAGCTTAGTAGAGCAAAATTCTAAAAAATTGCATCATTCACCCAACAAACATATGCAATGATATATTAAATAAATTGAATGTTATAGGAAATGGGAACTGACAAATTTTGGAAGACCTAGTTAGTCAATCAGTATCATGTGCTGATTATAAAAGACTAGTACCTTGCAATGAACGTAAATACTGTTTTAATTTTATTTTTAATCAATTGTAAGAGTGCAATGAATACCGTTTCATGTCTCCTTTTGTTTATAATTGTGCGCTGCTACCACACTAGCATCTGTTCACGTTACGTTTCGCTGGGATTGTGAGGGGAAAGTGACCTCTCTGCAGCTGGGCTGCTGGGACGGCAAGCGCGCTAAGTTTTCATTTTGTTCTCCCCACGCTGAGTCATGTGTGTTTTGTAGACATTTCCTGCGTAGCTTGTACGCGACCCTCTGGAGATAGTGCGGTTTAAAAAGCAGCAGAAATTTCCAAAAGGGGTTAAAAGGATATATTTTCAAGACGTTTGATTGTTGTAGTCTTCGAGGAAACAATGTGGTACCCACATTTTAACTACGCGACAGGGGACACAGATTCAGGCGATGACTGCAGCAACTACAAATCGAAGACACTGTTGGCTGCACTCATCGAAATTCTGAGTAGCAGTTCCGTAGCTTGCAGTGGTTCTCAGAGCAATATTGTAGTAAAACATCTTACGATAAGCAGAAAGTTCACTTCATCTTTATATCTTAAAAGTCTGCGAAAGACTTAGAGAAAACACAAAACGTTTTTAAACAGTCCCAACGTTAACATTTTCCTCAGAGTAAAAAGTCTTCAATTATCAGAATAGTGCTATCGAGTATTGTATATTTAAGGTATAAATCGCCTACATGTCGTTTTAAAATAAATATACACTCCTGGAAATGGAAAAAAGAACACATTGACACCGGTGTGTCAGACCCACCATACTTGCTCCGGACACTGCGAGAGGGCTGTACAAGCAATGATCACACGCACGGCACAGCGGACACACCAGGAACCGCGGTGTTGGCCGTCGAATGGCGCTAGCTGCGCAGCATTTGTGCACCGCCGCCGTCAGTGTCAGCCAGTTTGCCGTGGCATACGGAGCTCCATCGCAGTCTTTAACACTGGTAGCATGCCACGACAGCGTGGACGTGAACCGTATGTGCAGTTGACGGACTTTGAGCGAGGGCGTATACTGGGCATGCGGGAGGGCGGGTGGAAGTACCGCCGAATTGCTCAACACGTTGGGCGTGAGGTCCCACAGTACATCGATGTTTTCGCCAGTGGTCGGTGGAAGGTGCACGTGCCCGTCGACCTGGGACCGGACCGCAGCGACGCACGGATGCACGCCAAGACCATAGGATCCTACACAGTGCCGTAGGGGACTGCACCTCCACTTCCCAGCAAATTAGGGACACTGTTGCTCCTGGGATATCGGCGAGGACCATTCGCAACCGTCTCCATGAAGCTGGGCTACGGTCCCGCACACCGTTAGACCGTCTTCCGCTCACGCCCCAACTTCGTGCAGCCCGCCTCCAGTGGTGTCGCGACAGGCGTGAATGGAGGGACGAATGGAGACGTGTCGTCTTCAACGATGAGAGTCGCTTCTGCCTTGGTGCCAATGATGGTCGTATGCGTGTTTGGCGCCGTGCAGGTGAGCGCCACAATCAGGACTGCATACGACCGAGGCACACAGGGCCAACACCCGGCATCATGGTGTGGGGAGCGATCTCCTACACTGGCCGTACACCACTGGTGATCGTCGAGGGGACACTGAATAGTGCACGGTACATCCAAACCGTCATCGAACCCATCGTTCTACCATTCCTAGACCGGCAAGGGAACTTGCTGTTCCAACAAGACAATGCACGTCCGCATGTATCCCGTGCCACCCAACGTGCTCTAGAAGGTGTAAGTCAACTACCCTGGCCAGCAAGATCTCCGGATCTGTCTCCCATTGAGCATGTTTGGGACTGGATGAAGTGTCGTCTCATGCGGTCTGCACGTCCAGCACGAACGCTGGTCCAACTGAGGCGCCAGGTGGAAATGGCATGGCAAGCCGTTCCACAGGATTACATCCAGCATCTCTACGATCGTCTCCATGGGAGAATAGCAGCCTGCATTGCTGCGAAAGGTGGATATACACTGTACTAGTGCCGACATTGTGCATGCTCTGTTGCCTGTGTCTATGTGCCTGTGGTTCTGTCAGTGTGATCATGTGATGTATCTGACCCCAGGAATGTGTCAATAAAGTTTCCCCTTCCTGGGACAATGAATTCACGGTGTTCTTATTTCAATTTCCAGGAGTGTAGCAATCGGTGGAGCTCACACATATCTTGTAAGTACATCCTCATTTATTTTTCTTTCTTTGTTGGTATATGGTCATCGCCACGAATGCAAGCATTACTCGCTTATTTTGTAACAAGCTGAAACTGTCCAGAAACGTAAAACCGAAGAATTTTTATATAATAGCACTCTCAGCGAATCCATGACTTCTTTCAACCGATTTATAAACGTCAGCCGGCCGCAGTAACGGAGCAGTTCTAGGCGCTTCAGTCCGGAGCTGCACGCCTTCTACGGTCGCAGGTTCGAATCGTGCCTCGGGCATGGATGTGTGTGATGATCTTAGGTTAGTTAGGTTTAAGTAGTTTCTAAGTCTAGGGGACTGATGACCTCAGATGTTAAGTCCCGTAGTGCTTAGAGCCATTTGAAAGTTTTTTTTTATGTAGATCAGGCACTTCAGCACTAGCGAGACAAACGATCGCCTCTATCAGTAGATCGTTATTTGTTTTTTTTGTAAGTGCAATAAGTTACAGGTCGAGTGACGCTGTGACAATGAAACTCCAGTCACCAGCATGTTACACCTTTCCCGAGAAACTCAAGAAACAACAGAAAACGAGAAGTGGTACGTGACTCGTCCCAAAAGTTTAAATTATTATCGTACCAGTGCTTATTTCTAATATTTTGAATCACTTTCTCACCATGTAACTTCAACTATCGCAGCTATAAAGAGGTTCCGAACTGCTGTGTGTCTGACAACGTATGTCAGGTGTGATAGAGTATACGTTCTGCTGAGGTCGATGCTCACTAGCCACAACACTGCAACTAAAAGTAGGCCAGTTTATGTAGAGAGTGTTGTTACGTAACATTCACTCTGCCATAGCTCCAAGAAGAGAACATAGGTTTGAGAATGTTGTAGGTTTTTCGCAAGCATTTCCAGTATTTCAGTGCGGTGCTCTCTTATGAAAACAACGTGTCCTTAACGTATCGCGTTTGTAAGTAACCACGGAGTGAGATGACGTGGTAGATAGACTGACGGTTTTACCTCCAGTGTCTTTGTCAATGGTGTTTTCCTACCTGCCGTTTGTTCCTGACTGGGAATATGGTTGATGAATACCTTGCAAAATCGGTTCGAGGGACAACATTTTTGTAGGATACGATTTGGTCTTGCTCTTCACCCAGTTCTGCCATATATTTGAGAGCCACCTTTATTAAGACGCCGGAAACGTTATTCGTTTCTTCTGCCATACATCTTTCCGTGAGTGACTCATAGATTGTTTCGTTACTGAATTCATCTGCTGTATGTTCTCTGTTGCATGTACATTCGCTATGATAACAATTTTGGTAAGACGGCCTTATGTAACAAAATAATTATTGAATTAATTGCGTTCCATTGTTTGAGGAAGCGCGAATATTGTTTTTGGGCAGAGTACAGGAATCTCATAAAGTCGTTATAGCGTCCACGACAATATTTCAACATCAATACGATAGGAAGTATATTGTCAATACTTTTTTTATTGTTTGCTAGCTGAAGATTCATTCCGTCGTATACAACTGAAAATTGGAAGCCATAGTTGTCTGCCACAATCATCAACTAACTCTGCTTCATCCTCATTACACTTCATAAGCCACTTTGCAAATTCATAGTTACCCAAACTTCTGCCTGCCATCTTCATACAAACCAAAACCGCTGTATGTACGAATCCTATTAAACTGAGTGGATATAAGTAACGAGTAGGTATTTTCCATCCCCTGTTTGACGCCCAAATGTAGCGGCTAGATTCTAGGTATGTCGCTTGTGTACAGGCTGTACCAAAAGTCCCATTAACCCCATCTAACTGTGTAGTAATTGCTTTTACTTGTTGCTGGTGATATTGTTTTTTCTGATAAGAATGGCTGATTAACCCAATTACACCGTGGAACAACAAGTCGTCATGTGTACTTGGTTTCATAAACGACTTCACACTGGGCGAACACTGAGAGAGATAAGTAAAGAATTCGCCATTAACGTCCATCAAGGTCACTTAGTCCATTCCCGAACGAGGATCTGAACGGTTTTAAGTCAGGCATCTGTCACCGTCGAGTCGTTATTGAGATGTTCATTTGACGTGATCGCTTGCGTACCGTCATTTTCGGCGAACGTTTCACTGATGCTGCAGCTTCCACACATCGGTCTGCTCTCGTTCTCGGTATTCCAGACAGCGGTTCGTATTTTACGGTAGCAATTTCAAACAGTTGCTTCTCCGAATCCGATGTTGTTGGTATCGGTGGTGCAGCCATATTAAACATAATGGTGAAACCATTTCGGATCTAATTGTTGTCATAGTGTGAGGTCGTTCATGGACCCAGATACTCATGACGATTCGTTGTTCCAGAGTGTAATTGGATTCATCAGTCACTCTTCTCACTAACCAATACTATTTGCCACAAGAAAAAGCAATTAATACATATTTAGATGTGGAGTAATGGGACATTTGGTACAGCCTGTAGTATACAAGCACTCTGCTACATACAAGTGTGTGATAAATGCCATGGCACGTCACAAGATAACCGACCATGGACGTTGTATGTTAATCGGTGTAATAGGAATGGGTCATATAATATCGCTGAGTACGAAAGAATTGGTTCATTCGAGGTGAATAGCTCTGATGATCATTCTGCTTAACCACAGAGACAACATGCGTATATTCACATGCAAGACGGCCACAGGTGTCTGACGAATTGACGTAGCGCCAAATCCGCAGAGCCACACAGGGAAATAATAGGTCTTCGGTGACTCAGATCTGGGTGTTGGCCTTCAGGTACCTTGTTCTACCAGGACTCATCTGAGACAAATGGACTGTATGCAGCATCCGACAACCGACTCGTGCCTGAATGCCTCCTCATGACATTTGGCCATTTGGGTTATTACGAGCGTACAATACGAACTACATGGTTGGCAGATTCGGTACTACGGAACGAAACTTGTTGGACTGCCTACCGCAGTTGACGAAGCGAAAGAAAGTAAGGAAAACAGCATATCGAACGGCATCTCTCACTGGAGCCAAACCGTAAAATCAGTGTGTAGGACGAAGTTCGACATGGAAACAGCTAGGACTGAGGCACTAGATACATATTCCACAGAGCAGCTGCTGAAATTCCTGTTCCGATATGTAGATTTGGGCATTGTGTTGTTTCCCTCAAGTCGCTTGTGACAAATATCGGGATCGTTCCTTTGAAAAATACACGGTAGATTTCCTTTTACAGTCTGGTTGTTGAACCGTTGCTAATAACCTCGTCGTCGACAGGACGTTGTTCTCTTCTTCCCTCCTTCCTTAGCAATAGGGGGCTGGTATAAGTTCAAGTTGTTGTGGATTTGCATGAAGATTTCACGTGATACGCGTTCAAGAAAAGCGCCTCGAGTGTTTTTATTAGGTGTAACAAAAACAGTGCTAAATTATTGTTCACAGTATAGTATGAAGTCCAGTGTCCCTTCAGTAATATATGGACCATATGAAAAACAAGTCGTCTTTACGTTCTTCGTTGAGCGTGGGACAGAGGGGGATAGCTATTTGACAGCAAACGGATGATTGTCATAACCAATGCAAGTAGCATTTAATGTGTTTATGCTTGCTATCCAATGGCTTGTTAAGGCGCAGCTGTTTCCATGTTAAATTCCTTAATTAGTAGGATTCCAAATAAGACTGCCACTAACAGAAGGAAATGATCTTCAGCTCTGTCAGTAGTGTATGGCAGAGTAGTATGGTTTTTCTCTTCTCAAGGTTGATATCTACCAAGCCGGCTGAAAAGTAATGCCTCCGTATTTTTTATGCGAAAACCCTTGAAGCTTTCTAAGTAAAACAATGTTTACTGACATTCTACATCTCTGTTATTCATATCTACATATCTGTAGTCCTCTACCGCTGCAGGGCTCAGAATTCTAGCGTGTATCATTGCCATATGTAATGGAATTATGTCGGTGCGTCAGAAACAAGATGCTGTTATATCAAGTTTTGAATTCGAAGAGTTCGTGCACAAACGGAGCAGCCTCTATTTCAGCAAGACACGGCGGATCACATACGAGCGCTACGACATCTGGAACAATACGAGTACAACGTCATGGGTTTGCTATGATCGACCATCCTCCCATCGTCCATACAGTCCCGACTTCGCTACACCCGATTTTCATCTGTTTCGATTCGTGAAGAACACTTTCGAGGACTACACTTCGGTAGTGGTGAAGTGGGGCATTCAGACCTTCTATGGCGACGGTATCAACAAACTGGTCTCTCGTTGGCAGAAACGTATTAATCAACTGAGTGATTATGCTGAGAGATAAATATATTGAGATGAAGAGTAAAGATATAAAATGTTAATATAGTTGGGTTTATCAGAAAAGCTTTAAGAGGTATCACATAAAAAGATCGGATGCACTAGTTTTCATCCCACCCTTTTACAAAATGCGTCGCCTCTCATTTTAAATGGCAGATAAAAGAATAACTACCTAACTTACTTCATATCCATAAAACGTATTCAAAATTTTAATTGCACACTAGAACTAAGAAAGGTCTTTTGAAGCATGACTTCAGAAAATGTTGGCGGTCATGAAATACTATTCAAATATAATAAAAACAGTGTAGGCCACGTAAAACATTTTATTTTAGAAAACGATGACCGGTTTCGACCAACATTTGATCATCGTCACATCGTGATGTCTTCTTTAAACGGAAAATTGTGATTACGTGACTGTGGCTGTGATCCAAATATTCCGCACTACTACTGTATTAATTCTGATTTTATTCGCATTTGACTGCCACTGGCTATCACTGGTGTACTGCTGGAGTCGATGGTTGTAGCTCTCGCCATTTATGGAAAGACAACTGCATTTCACGAAGCAGTTGCTGTTCACACCAGCCAAGAGCAATTAGCGCTACTTGCCATCATCTCTAGATCTCAGCAAGCATATTTCTTCCTTCTGCTACTTATATTGTTGTCAAAGAGTTTTTTTTGTTCTATTTATCATCATGTGTTTTCTTATAGCTTTCTCACTGTCCCTTTCACAAAATATGTAACGGTCTGAGAATTGATCGGATATTGATTGAAACAGGTCACCAGTTTTTAAAATAAAACACTTTACTCTGTCTTGGCTGTTTTTATTATTTTTTAGCTAGGTAACGTCATTTAAAAAGCTGTTAAAGTGTGATTTTATTTTCTGCAGTTTCGCCTGGCTTTAGCTAGGATCTGGATGTGTCGTTTGCACACACAGTTTCCAGGTAAACCGTGATAGTGTAAAGGAGTTTGAAAGACTTCACGAAAAGACAAAGCAGATACAAAATATACCTAGGAAAATTCATAGCTACTGCTGTGCAAAAAGGCAATGCAGAAGTCTCAGGCACGTACACAAAGAAAGAAACCATAGCGTGCGTAGCTGAATCTGGAAAATAAGTGGTAATATGGAAGAAGGTACAGTTAGCAGTAACATAAAGAACAGTCGTGGTATACTGTATGTCGCTTATAGTGACAGATAGACCAGACACATTCAAAAAAACCCGAAAATGTATCGCATTAGAATGGAAAAAAAAGAGTAATAATGTCAAGATACCTAGCGCTTTGTGATGGTTGTAGAGTTTATGAGTCCAAGTGGCCGATAGTAAATGTTCTCAAAAGTGTGAAAATCAATGGCCTGAACGAAAGCTTCAGTACAACAAAGATTTGCCTCAATAATGTTCAGTGTCTAAACAAGGAACAAAAAATCTTCGATATATAATAAAAGTTACATTTTATTAGTAGATTAAGGTAAAATACACTACTGGACATTAAAATTGCTACACCAAGAAGAAGACGTGCTACAGACGCGATATTTAACAGACAGGAAGAAGATGCTGTGATACGCAAATGATTAGCTTCTCAGAGCATTCACACAAGGTTGGCGCCGGTCGCAACACCAACAACGTGCTGACATGAGGAAAGTTTCCAACCGATTTCTCATACACAAACAGCAATTGACCGGCGATGCCTGGTGAATCGTTGTTGTGAAGCCTCGTGTAAGGAGGAGAAATGCGTACCATCACGTTTCCAACTTTGATAAGGGTCGGATTGTAGCCTATCGCGATTGCGATTTATCGTATCGTGACATTGCTGCTCGCGTTGGTCGTGATCCAATGACTGTTAGCGGAATATGGAATCGGTTGGTTCAGGAGTGCTGGATCCCAACGGCCTCGAATCACTAGCAGTCGAGATTACAGCATCTTTTCAGCATGGCTGTAACGCATCGTGCAGCCATGTCTCGATCGCTGAGTCAACAGATGGGGACGTTTGCAAGACAACAACCATCGGCACGAACAGTACGACGACGTTTGCAACAGCATGGAAGATCAGGTCGGAGACCTTGGCTGCGGTTACCACAAATGTTCAAATGTGTGTGAAGTCTTATGGGACTTAACTGCTAAGGTCATCAGTCCCTAAGCTGACACACTGCTTAACCAAAATTATCCTAAGAACAAACACACACACATAGCCGAGGGAGGACTCGATCCTCCGCCGCTGCGGTTACCCTTGACGCTGCATCACAGATAGGAGCGCCTGCGATGATGTACTCAACGACAAATCTGGGTGCACGAATGGCAAAACGTCATTTTTTCGGATGAATCCAGGTTCTGTTTACAGCATCATGATGATGGCATCCGTGTTTGGCGACATCGCGGTGAACGCATATTGGAAGCATGTATTCGTCGCCATACTGGCGTATCACTCGGCGTGATGGTATGGGATGCCATTAATTGCACGTCTCGGTCACCTCTTGTTCGCACTGACGGCACTTTGAACAGTGGACGTTACATTTCAGATGTGTTGCGGCCCGTGGCTCTACCCTTCATTCGATTCCTGCGAAACACTACATTTCACTAGGATAATGCACGATCACATGTTGCAGGTTGAGTACGGACCCTTCTGGATACAGAAAATGTTCGAATGCTGCCCTGGCCAGCACATTCTCCAGATTTCTCACCATTTGAAAACGTCTGGTCAATGGTGGCCGAGCAACTGGCTCGTCACAATACGCCAGTCACGACTCTTGATGAACTGCGGTATCGAGTTGAAGCTGCATGGGCAGCTGTACCTGTACACGCCATCCAAGCTGTGTTTTATTGAATGCCCAGACGTATCTCAGGATCTATGCACCCAAACTGCGTGAAAATGTAATCACATGTCAGTTCTAGTATAATATATTTGTCCAATTAATACCCGTTTATCGTTGCATTTCTTCTTGGTGTAGCAATTTAACGGCCAGTAGTAGTATTAAACCAAGTCAAATGAGCAAAACTTTTCAACATACTGAAAAATTTAATAGTACTAATAAAAAATACGTATTATTTTTGGTATATTAGTAGGTGATAATACGGAAAATAAAACTTCATTTGTCAATAAGAGATAAGAGTAATATATGACCATTATGTTCCAACACCTGTTAAAAGGAATTTGTCATGGAGTTGAAGAATATTTTTCCCATGTGCAAATTTAATACAAACTAGAGACAGTGTGTCATGAGATTACTTTCGCAGTCGATCAGCACATGAAACGAAATGAAAAAGATTATTACCGTGTGCATGGTTCCAGGTTAAAATGTAATAGCAAAATGTTATATATTTCTAGCTCAAGATTAAAATAAATGGCTCTAAGGGGAAAGGTCTCCGTAAGTGAAAACAAATTCTATAAACTCATCGTTGATCCATTATGGATCGTGGGACGACGGCTGGCATGAAATTCTTGATGCAGTAATTTACCAACAGCCGTATGTATTGTAGAAATTTATTTTATTTTATGAACTTCTATGTGTTACTAGTTTCGGCAATATATTGATGCTATGAAGAGTGTGGCCTGAAGATGGCATCAATATGTGCCGAAACTGGTAGCACATAGAAGTTCACAAATTAAAATAAATTTATACAATACATACTGCTGTCGGTAAATTATTGCATCAAAAAAATCCTATAAACTGTGCAATTGGACAAAGAGCTTGAAGTTTCATTATTATAATCTGTATTTACATGATATTAACGAACAACACAAAATCGAAAAAACGAGTAGTTGTTGCAATAAAAGAGGACGTTAAACAGAGAATTAAAAAGGAGCTATTCCAAAATTTTATAAAACCATGGGAATAGCTTTTGTGCGTGGAAGTGGGACGCGGATACTTGACTAGTTGGACGCATCACAGATTCTACAGAGTCTGAAACAAGTCGCCGAATTTACATGATAAGGTTAGGTTAGGGTCAGTGTGGTATCAACAGTAGTAACAACTCAGCTGTGAGTAGCTTAAAATATGTGACATAACTGGAATGATATGTGGTCAGGATAAACAGGAATAGGTCCGAAGCGCAGGACGACCACTGATGAGCTGGAATGATTTATGAACTGCTTTACTTATAGACTTAATAGGTAGTATCTTAATATCTGTGTGCAGAATATGAAGTCTTTTCCGGCAGATTTATTAGCGTTGCAAGCAAAACAAAGTAAGAAAACCCTTTTCTGCATTTATTGGTTCATTGCACCTGACTCCTTTTCGGTCTCTCATTTCATATTCATACTCCGTATGTAGGCGATTTTGAGACGCGTGGATGAAGGTCGTATCCTCTGTCCCTCTGGGAGTGTACGCGTCGGTGAGCGCAAATTCTGATCACGAATTGCTCGCCCGTGACTTTCCGATGTGATCGTTCTGCCGACCTCGTTTTCCAGCCACCCAACCTTCCCTTTCTTTCTCCCACGAGGGTAATACATCCGAGGAAGGGTCAATTGTGGTCACTTCTATCTGTGGTCCCGGAACGAGGCTGTCGTGTTAAGACTGCGTTACAGAGAGAAAGTTCTCGAGTTGTCCTTTCTGGCTGAACACTTCCGCAGCGCTCAGAAAGTTTTTCTGTGCAAAACTCACATCTTAAATGTTACCTTCTGAAGAATAATGCTTTGTTTGAAGTTCACGCACACACTCCTTGAGTCTAGGTAGACTAACAAATCGTTCTTGCGGCATAGACTAATATAAATTAATAGATCCCAAGTTTGAGCTTCATGAAGAATTAATACCGTTAGAAGGTTTCACCAGACGATTGAAATATAACGGACTTAACCACACAACATCATGTTGCATCGTAGTAGTCAGCACGGAAACTGTTTGTGGAGCTGGTAAAAATACCAGAAAGAGCGTACCTTGAAGCACAATCAAAACGGTATGGGTTGTTGTTGATGTGGTCTTCAGTCCCGAGACTGGTTTGATGCAGCTCTCCATGCTACTATATCCTGTGCAAGCTTCTTCATCTCCCAGTACCTACTGCAACCTACATCCTTCTGAATCTGCTTAGTATAATCATCTCTTGGTCTCCCCCTACGATTTCTACCTTCCACGCTGCCCTCCAATACTAAATTGGTAATCCCTTGATGCCTCAGAACATGTCCTACCAACCGATCCCTTCTTCTGGTCAAGTTGTGCCACAGACTTCTCTTCTCCCCAATCCTATTCAATACTTCCTCATTAGTTATGTGATCTACCCATCTAATCTTCCGCATTCTTCTGTAGCACCACATTTCGAAAGCTTCTATTCTCTTCTTGTCCAAACTATTAACCGTTCATGTTTCACTTCCATACATGGCTACACTCCATACAAATACTTTCAGAAATGACTTCCTGACACTTAAATCTATACTCGATGTTAAGAAATTTCTCTTCTTCAGAAACGCTTTCCTTGCCATTGCCAGTCTACATTTTATATCCTCTCTACATCGACCATCATCAGTTATTTTGCTCCCCAAATAACAAAACTTTTTTACTACTTTAAGTGTCTCATTTCCTAATCTAATACCCTCAACATCACCCGACTTAATTCGACTACACTCCATTATCCTCGTTTTGCTTTTGTTGATGTTCATCTTATATCCTCCCTTCAAGACACCATCCATTCCGTTCAACTGCTCTTGCAGGTCCTTTGCTGTCTCTGACAGAATTACATTAACATCGGTGAACCTCAAAGTTTCTATTTCTTCTCCATGGATTTTAATACCTACACCGAATTTTTCTTTTGTTTCCTTTACTGCTTGCTCAATATACAGATTGAATAACATCGGGGAGAGGCTACAACCCGGTCTTACTCCCTTCCCAACCAATGCTTCCCTTTCAAGTCCCTCGACTCTTATAACTGCCATCTGGTTTCCGTACAAATTGTAAATAGCCTTTCGCTCCCTGTATTTTATCCCTGCCACCTTTAGAATTTGAAAGAGAGTATTCCAGTCAACATTGTCAAAAGCTTTCTCTAAGTCTACAAATGCTAGAAACGTAGGTTTGCCTTTCCTTAATCTTTCTTCTAAGATAAGTCGTAAGGTCAGTATTGCCTCACGTGTTCCAGTATTTCTACAGAATCCAAACTGATCTTCCCCGAGGTCGGCTTCTACTAGTTTTTCCATTCGTCTGTAAGGAATTCGAGTTAGTATTTTGCAGCTGTGGCTTATTAAACTGATTGTTCGGTATTTTTCACATCTGTCAACACTTGCTTTCTTTGGGATTGGAATTATTATATTCTTCTTGAAGTCTGAGGGTATTTCGCCTGTTTCATACATCTTGCTCACCAGATGGTAGAGTTTTGTCAGGACTGGCTCTCCCAAGGCCGTCAGTAGTTCCAATGGAATGTTGTCTACTCCGGGGGCCTTGTTTCGACTCAGGTCTTTCAGTGCTCTATCAAACTCTTCACGCAGTATCGTATCTCCCATTTCATCTTCATCTACATCCTCTTCCATTTCCATAATATTGTCCTCAGGTACATCGCCTTTGTATAGACCCTCTATATACCCCTTCCACCTTTCTGCTTTCCCTTCTTTGCTTAGAACTGGGTTTCCATCTGAGATCTTGATATTCATACAAGTGGTTCTCTTATCTCCTAAGGTCTCTTTAATTTTCCTGTAGGCAGTATCTATCTTACCCCTAGTGAGATAAGCCTCTACATCCTTACATTTGTTCTCTAGCCATCCCTGCTTAGCCATTTTGCTCTTCCTGTCGATCTCATTTTTGAGACATTTGTATTCCTTTTTGCCTGCTTCATTTACTGCATTTTCCTATTTTCTCCTTTCATCAATTAAATTCAATATATCTTCTGTTACCCAAGGATTACTACTAGCCCTCGTCTTTTTACCTACTTGATTCTCTGCTGCCTTCACTACTTCATCCCTCAAAGCTACCCATTCTTCTTCTACTGTATTTCTTTCCCCCATTCCTGTCAATTGTTCCCTTATGCTGTCCCTGAAACACTGTACAAGCTCTGGTTTAGTCAGTTTATCCAGGTCCCATCTCCTAAAATTCCCACCTTTTTGTAATTTCTTCAGTTTTAATCTACAGGTCACAACCAATAGATTGTGGTCAGAGTCCACATCTGCCCCAGGAAATGTCTTACAATTTAAAACCTGGTTCCTAAATCTCTGTCCTACCATTATATAATCTATCTGATACCTTTTAGTATCTCCAGGGTTCTTCCATGTATACAACATACTATCATGATTCTTAAACCAAGTGTTAGCTATGATTAAGTTGTGCTCTGTGCAAAATTCTACCAGTCGGCTTCCTCTTTCATTTCTTAGCCCCAATCCATACTCACCTACTACGTTTCCTTCTCTCCCTTTTCCTACACTCGAATTCCAGTCACCCATGACTATTAAATTTTCGTCTCCCTTCACTATATGAATAATTTCTTTTATTTCATCATACATTTCTTCAATCTCTTTGTCATCTGCAGAGCTAGTTGGCATATAAACTTGTACTACTGAAGTAGGTGTGGGCTTCGTATCTATCGTGACCACAATAATGCGTTCACCATGCTGTTTGTAGTAGCTTACCCGCATTCCTATTTTCCTATTCATTATTAAACCTACTCCTGCATTACCCCTATTTGATTTTGTGTTTATAACCCTGTAGTCACCTGATCAGAAGTATTGTTCCTTCTGCCACCGAACTTCACTAATTCCCACTATATCTAACTATAACCTATCCGTTTCCCTTTTTAAATTTTCAAACCTACCCGTCCGATTAAGGGATCTGATATTCCACGCTCCGATCCGTAGAACGCCAGTTTTCTTTCTCCTGATAACTAGATCCTCTTGAGTAGTCCGCGCCCGGAGATCCGAATGGGGGACTATTTTACCTCCGGAATATTTTTACCCAAGAGGATGCCACCATCATTTAATCATACAGTAAAGCTGCATGCCCTCGGGAAAAATTACAGCCGTAGTTTCCCCTTGCTTTCAGCCGTTCGCAGTACCAGCACAGCAAGGCCGTTTGGGTTATTGTTACAAGGCCAGGTCAGTCAATCATTCAGACTGTTGCCCTTGCAACTACTGAAAAGGCTGCTGCCCCTCTTCAGGAACCACACGTTTGTCTGGCCTCTCAACAGATACCCCTCCGTTGTGGTTGAACCTACGGTATGGCTATCTGTATCGCTGAGGCACGCAAGCCTCCCCACCAACGGCAAGGTCCATGGTTCATGGTGGGGGGGGGGGGGGGGTAACGCGGTTAAAATTGCGAAACTCGTCACTGTATCGCTTCGGAATACGTTTTGAAACCATTCTTCACGTTCTTGATTCTAATAAACTTTTTTTTATTTTTGCATTTTGCTGGCAGTTATTGCATCGGTTCAGGGGTTTTAACGTTGGGGTTGTCAGCTAATTCCATGTAATTCACAAACTCAAGTTTTATTCGACTCAGGAATGAGGCAGCAGATATTTCATATTACTTCCTGGACGCCTACTAGCGTCTAAGTCTTCTGGTAAAAAGAATTTCCATATAAGTTTTTTTAATCTGCTGTTCTTCCTAGGCCCACTAAATTTGTACTTCATACTTCCATCTACGTTTGTGTATTATTAAGTAGCACCACATATAGCCGGCCGGGGTGGCCGTGCGATTCTAGGCGCTACATTCTGGAACCGCGTGACCACTACGGTCGCAGGTTCGAATCCTGACTCGCGCATGGATGTGTGTGATGTCCTTAGGTTAGTTAGGTTTAAGTAGTTCTAATTTCAAGGGGGTGATGACCTTAGAAGCTAAGTCCCATAGTGCTCAGAGCCAGCCAGAGCACCACATGTATACAGGCTTCCAGCGTTTTTCCCTTCAATGAATCATAATGATACTTAGTCACTGTTTCTGTCCTTGTTGAATATAGTAATGAATTAAAGACGAGTCGCATTCTTGCAAGAACAAAATTATTGTTTCGTCTAATCCCCAAACACGATTCACCACAGTTGTGACATCTTAAGTGGAGTTTACCATTTATTAAAAATAAAGAACGAACAATGAAAGTAATAACGAATTGGAGATATCGGAACTGTGGTGAAACATACACTGGTATCAAAAATGAAAGCAACAAACCACTATTTCCCCGTCCTGTGTCTAATTCACGATGTAATCGTACAAACAGCCAACAGATGTGCGTACAATAGTGTTTTGGGCGGAAGGCGACATTCCGGTCAACGGACAAGGGACAACTAGGCCAGCGACGACGCCTGGGCACTTACCAAACAGGGTAGTGAGTGCCATGTAGTCTCACACCCACAGTCGCTGTGTATAGTATACAGTTACAGACCGGGAAATATCGCACAAAGAAGACGCCTACTAGACTCTCCGTGGTGGAGGGCCATTAGAAGAATGGAAGCAGAACATTCGCAAACTGTTGTGGCCCGATGGATTAGTGTGAATAGTTCTGTTGCTTCTCGGATGCGGGGACAATTTACAGAGATCGAAACAGTATCAGGATGCCCGGGGCAGGACCGGCCATGTGTGTTATCAGGAAGAGAGGAGTGTTATTTGGGTGTAAGGTCATGACGGTACCGCGTTAGTACTGCGCGGCAACTGAAATTTTACCCTGCAGCACCAACTGAACGTGTTGTATCGAGACAAACGGTGAACAGAAGGCTTCGGTAGAGTAGCCTTTTTTTGTCGGAGACCTGCTGTATGTGTACCTCTGGTGCGTCTTCACAGAAGGGAACGTCCAAAGTGGAATCGTCAACATAACACCTGGACGTCGAACAGTGGGGCAATGTTCTTTTCACAGACGAATCCCGACTTGATCTGAAGAGCGATTCTCCAAACATTGTCATCCGGAAGGAATGTGGATTACGATTCAGGGACCCAAGCATTGTTAAAGGGACCGTTACCGAGGGGGATCCCAAATGATGTGGGCAGCGGTTATGTGGATCACACGAACTCCTCTTTGTGAAGTTGTACGGATGAATCGGCAAGGCTCAACTGCTGTCAAGTATCGTGACGTGATCTTGGGACCTCATGTGCGGTTGTTGCGAAGTGGTGCGGACCCAGACTTCGTATTGGTGAATGATTATGCTACACCTCATAGAGCACGGTTTGTCGATGTTTTCTCGGTAACGGAAAATGCACGCATGTCTTGGTCTGTTGCTCTCCTGCTTTGACTCCCGTACAGCACGTCTGCGTCGCGCTATGGAGACGGGTTGCATCAAGTCAGCAGCCACCAACCGGTGTCCAAGACAAGCTCTGCAGGATGAATGAGCGTTACTTCTTCAACATGAGACTGATGACGTCATTCACAGCATGTTGTTGTCAGGCCACAGGTGATCACGCCCCATATTGAGCACATTAACCAGTTGTCGAAATGTGTGTGCAAATCCGTTAAGTTGGAGGAAAAGAAGAACGTTTTTGTCTACCGATATGCATATAACAGTTATTTATGTTCTGTACTCTCTATATTGTTTCTACTAGGGCAGTTCAATAAGTAATGCAACACATTCTTTTTCTCGGCCAATTTTGGTTGAAAAAACCGGAAATTTCTTGTGGAATATTTTCAAACATTCCCGCTTCGTCTCGTATAGTTTCATTGACTTCCGCCAGGTGGCAGCGCTGTACGGAGCTGTTAAAATGGCGTCTGTAACGGATGTGCGTTGCAACGATCGAGTTTCTTTTGGTGGAAAACCAGGGCATCTCAGATATTCATAGGCGCTTGCTGAATGTCTACGGTGATCTGGCACTGGACAAAAGCACGGTGAGTCGTTGGGCAAAGCGTGTGTCATCATCGCCGCAAGGTCAAGCAAGACTGTCTGATCTCCCGCGTGCGGGCCGGCCGTGCACAGCTGTGACTCCTGCAATGGCGGAGCGTGCGAACACACTCGTTCGAGATGATCGACGGATCACCATCAAACAACTCAGTGCTCAACTTGACATCTCTGTTGGTAGTGCTGTCACAGTTGTTCACCAGTTGGGATATTGAAAGGTTTGTTCCCGCTGGGTCCCTCGTTGTCTAACCGAACACCATAAAGAGCAAAGGAGAACCATCTGTGAGGAATTGCTTGCTCGTCATGTGGCTGAGGGTGACAATTTGTTGTCAAAGATTGTTACAGGCGATGAAACATGGATTCATCACTTCGAACCTGAAACAAAACGGCAATCAATGGAGTGGCGCCACACCCACTCCCCTACCAAGAAAAAGTTTAAAACCATACCCTCAGCCGGTAAAGTCATGGTTACAGTCTTCTGGGACGCTGAAGGGGTTATTCTGTTCGATGTCCTTCCCCATGGGCAAACGATCAACTCTGAAGTGTATTGTGCTACTCTTCAGAAATTGAAGAAACGACTTCAGCGTGTTCGTAGGCACAAAAATCTGAACGAACTTCTCCTTCTTCATGACAACGCAAGACCTCACACAAGTCTTCGCACCCGAGAGGAGCTCACAAATCTTCAGTGGACTGTTCTTCCTCATGCACCCTACAGCCCCGATCTCGCACCGTCGGATTTCCATATGTTTGGCCCAATGAACGACGCAATCCATGGGAGGCACTACGCGGATGATGAAGAAGTTATTGATGCAGTATGACATTGGCTCGACCAGTGGAATGGTACCGTGCAGGCACACAGGCCCTCATTTCAAAGTGGCGTAAGGCCGTAGCATTGAATGGAGATTACGTTGAAAAATAGTGTTGTGTAGCTAAAAGATTGGGGAATAACCTGGTGTATTTCAATGCTGAATAAAACAACCCCTGTTTCAGAAAAAAATGTGTTGCATTACTTATTGAACTGCCCTCGTACTTTACTGTCACCTCTTTAGACTCTTTCGGTATCCGCCTGCTTATCTGAGGGTCAACGTGTTTGCCTACAATGCAGCAGGTCTGGGATCGATTCCCGGCCGAGATGGATGTTTTCTGTGCTCGTGGACTGGGTGCTGAGTTATCCTCATCATCACTGAGGCATGAGTCGCCCAATGTGGCGTCATCTGAAATGAGACATGCAACCCGGTTTCCGAACTTTCCCAGGTGGGATCTCCTGGGCATGAGTGTAACACGATTATTTCATTTCATTTCACACAGTTTCGCGCCCAAAGAAACGCAAAATTTCCATTTGTTGCTTTAATTTTAGACACCACTGTATATCGGGAATTGACCAAATAAAAACACGAGTTTCCTTATGTGTTAACCTATTTCTGATACAAGCCCTGCTTCTGTTGTTTTGTGTAGTCTTCCTTCCTAGACAGCTACAGGTCGATTTCCGCAATAATAAGATAAACTGCTTGTGCCTGCTAGTAAAACTCGTTTTCAATACTTGCAACTGCGCTGTATAAAATGGTTCAAATGGCTCTGAGCGCTATGGGACTTCACATCTATGATCATCAGTCCCCTAGAACTTAGAACTACGTAAACCTAAGGACATCACACAACAATCAATCATCACGAGGCAGAGAAAATCCCTGACCCCGCCGGGAATCGATCCCGGGAACCCGGGCGCGGGAAGCGAGAGCGCTACCACACGACCACGAGCTGCGGACTGCGCTGTATAAGATATAAACACGTTGCTATTATTTAGTACAACGTTTCATTTTTTGTTTTTCTTCCGCATTACACTGACACGACGTATGTAACTTCCTTGTTTTATCTGTTTTTAGTAGTAATCATTTTCTTAGTGCTACGAAACGTTTATAAGGATTGTCTAGTTTCCTTTGTATTTGTTATTCTTTTTGTAAAACTGCTGTGTGAGGGAGTAGTGCGGTAAGTATCGAGGGTCAACGATCGAACAGCAGGTACTGTGTCACTGGTGACTTCCGGATAATATTCTGCGGGTTAACATGTCTGTGCTTGTGCATAAAGCGTGAGTGTCATCAACGTAAAAGTTCCTTGATGGAAAAATTGTATTTTTCAACTACTAGAGTAAATGGACGTGGATAGAACTTTCTTCCAGTCAGCGTGTATTCAACAGAAGCATTTCGGTCGCCATTCTCATTATGCTTCCACCCATAAGGAATGTAATGGTTTCATTTAGATACTGATGCAACGTAATCTTTTGTCGTCACCTCTATACAGCAGCAGGTAAATTTGTAAAAATCCATCCACACGTACCTCTTAATGACATGAATAACTTATGGCATGAAGCTTTCCCTTATCAAAGTTTACCAACCGTTTTATTTTCCTCGTTGAAAGTAATTCTGTTTTACAGTTTTTACTATGTAGTTTTACGGTAATGAAAGTGCTTCAACAGCAATTGAGCTGAACTTTCGTATGCTCATTGTTGCTTCAAGAGTTCACATTTTACAAGCCTTTTAAATTCCTACTTGCTTCAATTTACGTAATTTATTTCATTATTAATTAATTACCAATTATATTTCATTTTTTGTCTACAGGGATATGCTTTGCAATTTGAAAATTTGCGTGGCTATCGAAGTAAAAATGTTGCACAATTTAGTGTTATTAACAACTACACGCGATTTCTGATTAGGGCTACTTGATTTATTGCTTTTATTTGCTACCGTATGCGTTTTCGTGTATCGTTTTGGAGAGGTGTTATTACATTTAGGCTATGTGTTTCACAAAATTGTTTCTTCGGCTGCTGCTGATCTGTATTTGTTTATGAGAACGTCAACACATAAGCCACAAAACAGCATGCTGAGCTAGAAGTGAGTTAGTTTTCTTTCACGGGAGATCTCGCCTTGTATTCTGATGAGAAAACCTGCAAAGTGGCTGTCCTATTTACTATGATAATTCTGAGTACGTCATGGTCCACAAATACGAATTAATTTATAAATTCGACAAATGTTCTCAAACGTCGTAGTATTGCTTTAACATTGCCTTCTTTAACTGTACCCTTTGGAATTATTTTCGGGACCAGAGATGATGTTCAGAGAGGTTAGCCTTACCTTCTCAGAGTAGAGTCATAAGTGTGCTAGTAACAACTGTGTGGTACTGCACTTGGTTTGAAACTGAAGGAGGCTGGCCTGCCATGGAGTGGAGGCAGCATTATTTGGAGCAAATTTTGTAATACGACGCTTAAATTGAGATATTGAGCAGAAGGATTATAAAATTTTATGAACGATAAAACATAACATTTAAAGGTTACGTGGTTTGTTGCATTTACAACTAACTAGAATGTTGATTGTTATAACAGTAGGTGTGGTTTAGGTTTTCTGTAACGTTTTTTGTAGCTAAGTTATATGGTTGTATCTTTCACTGTAGTGATAAATTCTAAGGAGACGTTTTGCGAATTAGTTTACGTGTGGAATGTGTGGAAAATTGTATTGGTGTTAGACTTAATGAAGCCCAGTTAGAACGTAAAGTGTCAGTTTAGTTATCTATTTCTCGGCGAGATTAGTGTCCAACTTTTCAATTGCATTCATGGTTTTATTTGACTTCAAAGTCTCATTGCACATTACAAGTTGTGTACTGAGTAACATTTCTGAATACTGATGAAACCCCGTCTCGCATTGTACGTCGCGAAAGCGATGAGTGAAATTTAATTTTGACAATCAGATTATTATTTTATACAAAACAAGGTTGCGGAGCAGAAGGTAACATGTAAATTTCATTATCATTGTAGTTCATATTCAGAGACAGGCACAGTGATTTTCCGAGTGCATTTACGAGAATAGTACAAGTTCAGAGGTTTAATGCGAGTCAAATTACATTTTGACTGCAAACATATTTAACGGATAATGTCATATGCGCTTCATTCACTGATCATTTATTGTGTATTTAAGATAGTACTTCTAGTACAGTAACTGTTTTCAAAACTAACAAAGATTCGCAACATACAGGGCCTATATTTATCACAAAGTATTTTTGTCACAGTCAGATAGTGTACGGTTTGTAATTATTATTGAAAAATATTTCTTTTTCGCAGTCGTTTTATTTGACCCACTGGCTACTCTGGATTTCATATAGTGTAGCGTGAGCATCTAATATTTCCCTCTCAAATAAGCTTCAGGTATTTTGAGTCAACATTTCTCAGTTACTCGACTTTGCCTACTTTGCGCTCTGGCTTCACTGTTATATGCGTATGAAAACATTTAAAAGTATGCTTTCAACCCACACATAGTCAGAATTATCTACATCTACATCCATACTCCGTGTGCCATCTGACGGTGTTGTGCTAAGCAGCAGATTAATTTTCAGTGAACATTGTTGATGATTTCATATAGCTATCTTTTCTGAGCAGTAATTTATTTTTGTGGTTATTCCAAGTCACTTCACTTCATATCACGCAAGTTTCATAATGTACTTCGGTATGAGGCTTCAGTTACATAGTTTTCGTTGAGCACACAATTAGTTTCTTTCGGTAGATAACTAAATTTATTTTCATTGTTTCAGGTTCTGAATTTCATTAAGTTTAAGGCATCGTATCCCGACTCTGTTGACATGCGCAACGCGGGGACAAGCAACAGTCAGCATTTCTCAGCAACTGAACACAATACCTAAAACACACGTTGCACGAGGAGAGTTTTGGAAAACAAAATATTCAGTATTCACACATATAGACAAATATTTTATTTAAAGCTTACAAGGGAATGCAAATAACTGCTCATATGTTGACAGTGTTTCAAATATGTCTGCCTGCTTAGACTTCTTACCCTTGTACCAAATGTAGGAGATGGTTTATAAACCACCCCTTTTCCAGTTTTCAGTCACCACCAAAGTACACCCCTGTTTTGGTGTTACCGACGGCAGTTTGACTCTGTGATAACTTGCATGCAAATCAATGACTACATGAGGCAGGGGAGAGTGTTGACTTTTCTGATATTCACCTCTAACCAGCCCTGCGAAAGAAGTTTGACATACTTCCTTATTCCATTTTGAAATGCTAACATTCACTTCACGTGTACTGCAACATTCTTTTATGAAATTACAGAAATTACACAGGAAAACTGAGTTTTTTCCAAATGTGAAAACTTTTCTTAGGTACAATAAATTCACGTACCCAGGAGGAACTTATTTATTCCAGTTTCAGAGTTGTAGTCGAGAAAATATTGTCAGTAGTATATTTAATAGTCTATACGTTACGTTATTGCTGTACTATCACGAAGTGAAATCAAACGATAAACTATTACAAAAAAAAACACCAATTGTAAACATTTTGTAATAGAATCTATTGACAACTAATACCAATTTCCATTTCAAGAAACTGAAAATGGTTAAGACATCAGAGAAACTCATTTTATTTGCAAATATCACGTATTCCATAGTAAAAGACCTTCCTTTTCAAGGTACAAGGTGTTGAATTGAGTGACGAAGTATGTGTGAGCTCAACACATGTTATATTTTTTTAAAAAGGTACAAATTTTTTACTCCCCACATAATTCTGTTACTTAAGAATTAACAATAACCTTCAAATATCTTTATACTGTACGTAGAGCTCGAAATATTAAAAAAAGACCATAAAGCACTACCTCATATTGTGCAAAAACTAAATCAGTAGAAAATGCCGGAAACCACTTATGGCGGTTTCTACTGCGTTCCCGGTCATTATGTTGAAACACATTCCGCGGAACATCATGTGTTCCTAGGTGCACAATCCTCCAGGTACAGCGCTCTCCCATCCTGCTATGCGAACGAACAAAATGGAATTTCTCTGAAGCCTTCCAAAGAGAAGAGACTGAAAGAGACCGGGAGTTCAAATAATTAATTCACGAGAATTATTTCTGCCCGTGCAGCGAGGTGCGGTTCCCACGAAACGTACAAAGAGGCAAATTAAATGATTACTTTGAAAAGCGAGTACCGGAACTCTTTCACGAACTGCTACTGCAAACGCAAAAGCAGGAATTCTTGAGGCATGAAGTTCTATAAAGGGCAGACAATGTGTCCGCCTTACGCTGTCTGACAGCATGCCTGGGGAAACTCCACTCACGCCGCTGTCTGCGCACAGTGTGGCTTTTGTGACTTTTATGAGCAAAACATTCGCTGCACAAGTAACCCCGTCCAGCGATGTTCCTTCTCACGTCCCACTAATTTATCTTCGCTTTTTGTTGCCCTGACGTAGGCGACAGGCATTACAAGGATACAAACTCTCTCTGCCTCTCTCTCTCTCTCTCTCTCTCTCTCTCTCTCTCTCTCTCTCTCCGTCACTCTCTCTCTCTCCCTCTCCCTCTGTCAAAAACACACACACACACACACACACATAGACTGGCAGCGAGAGGGCTTTGAAATAAGAGAGAGTAATATTCCTTCAGATTAACTACATCTTACCTGATTCGAACAAAAAAGTTATTTATGTACCAAAAATCTATGTTTTGTAGGATCAGAGAAAAAAGACACGCCGTTTACAATACAGATAAATTTTCATGATAGTGAACTTCGTCAGGTTTTCTTTAGGAACCTGGAGGACGAAAGCATATGCTCGGCTCCATCGGAGGAACAAATATTACAAACCACAACCTAATAACGACTTGGCAACAACACTGAGATTTTAGTCGTTTTTACGTAAGAACAACGCAACACCGCGTGGTATGGCGGAGGATACTTTCGACACTGTAATTTCTATCTTTCCCATTTAACTCACAAACGATTAGCAAAGAGAACGACGAACGGCAACCCACTGTGGATTTTCAAAGTCCGGTGATTCTCTCGTCATAGTCCCAACGTTAGATAAGCGTGGCAGGAAGAAATACGTCACCTGAACCTTCGTGCAACGTACAGCCTCCCGATGATGCTAAAATATGTCTACCATTAGAGCTTTTTGAGTACTTTATCGTCGCTTTCACGCGTATTGCACGAGTCCATTATGAAAAGCGTCGCTCTTCTTTCGACTTTCTCTCCTAACACTGCCTGGTAAAGTCGCAGATGTACGTACAGCATTGCAGAACCGGTCGAACTAGAGTGTTGTAAGCTACAGTCTAACGGAAGATGGATATTTTCGAATTGGTTAACTGATAGACCGTCTGATTATACGCCTGTAGTCGTTATTGTGGTCTTGAATTCAAAGACAGGTTTGATGCAGCTGTCCATGCTACTCTATCCTGTCCAAGCCTCTTCATCTCCGAGTAACTACAGCAGCCTACGTTCTTCCGAATCTGCGTACTGTACTCATATCGTGGTCTCCCTACCCAACCGATCCCCTCTTTTAGTCTAGTTGTACCACAAATTTCTCTTCTCCCCAATTCTGTTCAGTACCTCCTCACTAGTTACGCGATCTAGCCATCTAATATTCAGCGTTCTTCTGTAACGCCACATTTCAATCATCTATTCTCTTCTTGTCTAAACTGTTTATCGTCCATCTTTCATTTCCATACATAGCTACATTCCATAGAAATACATCCACAAAGGATTTTCTGACACTAAAATCTATACTCGATGCTAACAAACATTTATTCTTCAAAAACGCTTTCTTGCCATTGGGGATCGTTTCCGAAACAAGCTGAACGGAAGGGAGGAAAGTTCTTACTGTTGTAAATGCCATACTCCCCTCCCTCATAATACTCGCACTATAATTGCAATTAATTGATGCATACATATTACAAAATTGGATGTAAGACATGTTTTTATGTTTATACGTACGATCCAAAACTGCTCCTAAGCCGCTGGATTAGCCAGGATGGGTGCACATATCAATTACTGTCTGGAAAGAACCACTACGGTTTTAAGAACCAACAAGCACCTATTGACGTGTTGGTGATAACGTGCGCAAGAATGTGGGTGGAGGAGTTAGGGGTAGAGGGAAAGAGGAGACGGATACCAATAAGGGGGAGGAGAAGATGGTCTAATACAGAGGGAAGGAGGAATAGGTAGAGAGAGAGAGAGAGAGAGGGATCTAGAGGGAATGAGATGGAGATTGGGGTGGAGATGGAAAGAGGTGTAACGAGGAGGAAGAAAGGAAGGAGGATGATATCGACAGTGGAAGAGGGGTGAAGAGAGGTCCAGAGAGAGTTAGAGGAAGAGATAGATAGTGAGAGAAGGAGGAAAACATGGACAGAGAAAAGAACGTGCAGGCTATGGACTGAGAGGGAGAAGGAGGAGATGGACAGAGAGAGAGGCAGGATACTGACAGATTTGGTGGGGGTGGGAGGGGGGGTTGTGGGGGAGGTAGACAGAGGGAGGGCAGAGGACGAAATAGGCAGAAAGATGGCGGAGGAAGAGATCAATTAATGGAATAAAAGCATACCCGGAAAACGGCAGGTACTCAGCTACCTCGGCTAGCAATTAACAAATGAATAACAGTACTGTCACCTTTACACTGAGGACGAACTGATTGTGTTGACCATTAGATTATCGCGCAGTTATTCTCGATATTTTACATCACAGGAGCACCACTAACTGCGTTAATTCTGGCATGCGTGAGTTTGACAATATAATTTCCCTACTAATGCCAAAATTCAAAAATACCAGTCAAAGATATTTTAGCTAATAATGTTCTGGAAGACTGCATTCTGGCAGGCAGTAAACTTACTACTGAATAGGAATTCCGACAAGGTTTCTGTTACAAAATGCACGGAACCAAGCTAAACAAAAGTATTTTAAATCACACGAGGAACTGCTTTTTATTGTATATAAGTAACTGCAGAGAAACTATGTCAAAATACTACACTTAAAGCAAAACACATGACACATAAACTGATGAAAAGGTTATGATCACTGCCCAAACCAGACTTAATGCCGCCATGTGGCTTTGCCGGCACGTCACGTTGTAAGAAATGCGTGGTATTTTCCGAAAAGAGAAGTGTCAGAGCAAGGATGGTACATTGCAATGCTGGAACAAGAAAAGATATTCGCTGCAAGCTGCATCAACGAATGAGCGATAGTACCGCTCAGACCGGTCTGCGATATCGACTGGCAATAGCATCGTTTTCGGGTAGGCTAGCTGTGTTATTAATGCGTTAGGAAGAACCTTACATGGAAGTCATTATTAAATGTCCTCTGACTAACTGACTCTCTTTTATTTTGGATGTATCAAGTGATACGTTAAAGTCCAGAGTCAGTTATAAATACTCGTGACTTTCATGTGGAAATGGACTGTACGAAGCTACGTAATTCGTCTTATGTACGTTGTAATAAAGCCAACCATGGACCTTGTCGTTGGTGTGGAGGCTTGCGTACCTCAGCGATACAGTCAGCCATACCGCAGGTGCTACCACAATGGTCAGGTATTCAGACGTTACACAAGTGTGCGGTTCCTGAAGAGGGGCAGCAGCCATTTCAGTAGTTGCAGGGGCAATAGTCTAGATGATTGATTGACATGGCCTTGTAACTCTAACCAAAACGTCCTTGCTGTGCTGGTACTGCGATCGGCTGAAAGCAAGGGGAAACTACAGCCGTAATTTTGCCCGAGAGCATTACTGCGTGGTTGAATGATGATGTCGTTCTCTTGGATAAAATATTCCAGAGCTAAAATAGTCCCCCATTCGGATCTCCTGACGGGGGCTTCTATAGAGGACGTAGTTATCAGGAGAAAGAAAACTGGCGTTCTACCGATCGGAGCGTGGAATGTCAGATACCTCAATTGGGCAGGTAGGTTAGAAAATTTAAAAAGGGAACTGGATATGTTAAAGCTAGATATACTAGGAATTAGTGAAGTTCGGTGGCAGGAGGAAGAAGACTTCGCTCAGGTGAATACAGCGTTATAAGTACAAAATCAAATACGGAAAATGCAGCAGTAGATTTGATAATGAATAAAAAAATAGGAGCGCGGGTAAGCAACTACTAACAGCATAGTGAACACGTTATTGTAGCAAAGATAGACATGAAGCCCACGCCTATCACAGTAGTACAAGTTTATATGCCAACTAGCTGCGCAGATGACCAAAAAGATTCAAGAAATGTATGATGAGATAAAAGAAGTTATTCAGATAGTGATGGGAGACGAAAATTTAATAGTCAGGACTGGAATTCAACAGTAGGAAAAGGAAGAGAAGGAAACGTAGTACGCGAATATGGAATGGGCGCAAGGAATGAAAGATTAAGCTGCCCAGTAGAATTTTGGACAGGGCATAACTTAATCATAGCTAACACTTGGTTTAAGAATCATGAAAGAAGGTTGAATACGTGGAAGAGGCCTGGAGAGGAGGAGGAGGAGGAGGAGGCGATTAGTGTTTAACGTCCCGTCGACAACGAGGTCATTAGAGACGGAGCGCAAGCTCGGGTGAGGGAAGGATGGGGAAGGAAATCGGCCGTGCCCTTTCAAAGGAACCATCCCGGCATTTGCCTGAAGCGATTTAGGGAAATCACGGAAAACCTAAATCAGGATGGCCGGAGACGGCATTGAACCGTCGTCCTCCCGAATGCGAGTCCAGTGTGCTAACCACTGCGCCACCTCGCTCGGTAGGCCTGGAGACACTGGAAGGTTTCAGATAGACTGTATGATGGTAAGACAGAGATTTAGGGATCATGTATTAAATTGTAAGACATTTCCAGGGGCAGATGTGGACTCTGACCGCAATCTACAGGTTGTGAACTGTAGATTAAACTGAAGAAACTTCGAAATGTTGGGAATTTAAGGCCATGGGACCTGGGAAACCTGAAAGAACCAGAGGTTGCAGAGAGTTTGTCATCAGGGAACGACTGACAAATACAGGGGAACCAAATACAGTAGAAGAAGAATGGTTAGCTTCGAGAGATAAAATAGTGAAGGCAGCAGAGAATCAAGTCGGTAAAAAAACGTGAAGTATTAGAAATCCTTGGGTAACAGAGGAGATATTGAATTTAATTGATAAAAGGAGAAAATATAAAAATATCGTAAATGAATCAGGCAAAACGGAATACATACTTCTGAGAAATGAGATCGACATGAAGTGAAAAACGGCTAATCAGGGATTGGTACAGGACAAATGTAATGATGTAGAGGCATATATCACTAGGGGTAAGATAGATACTGCATAAAGGAAACTTAAAGAGACCTTTGGAGAAAAAGAGAACCTGGTGTATGAATAACAAGAGCTGAAAGGGAAAACCAGTTCTAAGCAAACAAGGGAAGGCAGAAAGGTGGAAGGAGTATATACGAGTTTGTCTATACAAGGGCAACGTAATTTGTGGCAATAATGTGGAAATGAAAGAGCACGTAGATGAAGATGAAATGGGAGACATGATATTGCGTGATACTGAGTTTGACAGAGCACTGAAAGACCTAAGTCAAAACAAGACCCTTGGAGGAGATAACATTCCTCACTAGAGCTTGGAAGAACCAGGTCTCACAAAACTCTACAATCTTGTGAGCAAGATGTATGAAACAGGCGAAAAATCCTCAGATTTGAAGAAGAATATAATAATTTAAATCCCGAAGAAAGCAAGTGTTGGCAGATGTGAAAATTATCGAACTATCAGTTTAATAACTGCAAAATACTAACACGAATTATTACAGACGAATGGAAAAACTGGTAGAAGACGACCTCGAGGAAGAACAGTTTGGATTCTGTAGGAATGTGAGGCCATAATGACGCTACGACTGATCTTAGAAGAGAGATTAAGGAAAGGCAAACCTATGTTTCTAGGATTTGCAGAGTTAGAGATAGTATTAGACAATGTTGACTGGAAAACTGTCTTTCAAATTCTGAAAGTAGAGGGGTAAAATACAGGGAGTGAAAGGCTATTTACAATTCGAACAGAAACCAGATGGCAACTATAAGAGTCGATTGGCACAAGAGGGAAGCAGTGGTTGGGAAGGGAGTGAGACAGGGTTTCAATCTCTCTCCGATGTTATTCAATCTGTATATTGAGCAACCAGTAAGGGAAGCAAAAGAAAATTTGGAGTAGGAATTAAAATCCATGGAGAAGAAATAAAAACTTTGAGATTGGCCAAGGACATTGTAATTCTGTCAGAGACAGCAGAGGACCTGGAAGAGCAGTAGAGCGGACGGTGTCTTGATAGGAAGAGGAACATCAGCAAAAACAAAACGAGGGTAATGGAATGTAGTCGAATCAAATCAGGTGATGTTGATGGAATTAGAGTCCGAAATGAGACACTTAAAATAGTAGATGAGGTTTGCTATTTGGGGAGCTTTCAACTGAGGATGATCGAAGTAGAGAGGACATAAAATGTAGACTGGCAATGGAAAGGAAAGCGTTTCTGAAGAAGAGAAATTTGTTAACAGCGAGTATAGATGTCAGGATGTCTTTTCTGAAAGAATTTGCATGGAGTGTTGCCCTGTATCGAAGTGAAACATTTACAATAAATAGTTGAGAACAGAAGAAATTACAAGCTTTCGAAATGTGGTGCTATAAAAGAATGCTGAAGATTAGTTGGATAGATCATATGAGTAATGAGGAGGTACTGAACAAAATTGGGGAGAGGAGACACTTGTGGCACAACATGGCTGTAAGAAGGGATCGGTGTGTAGGACACATTCTGAGGCGTCAAAGGATCATCAGTTTAGTAATGGAGGGAAGCGCGGAGAGTAAAAATCGTAGAGGGAGACAAAGAGATGAATACACTAAACAAATTCGGAAAAATGTAGGTTGCAGTAGTTACTCGGAGATGAAGAAACTTGCACAAGATGGAGTAGCATGAAGAGCTGCATCAAACCAGTCTCTGGACTGAAGACCACAACAATAACAACAACAAAGTGAAATAACGTTTTTCGTGGTACAATATGCACTCGGTCTCCTTCTGGAGCAACGTAAGATACCCATCATTGTACCGATGATTGTATTTTCGTCCATACAAGAGAAAGCTTACAAGCACAGTGTGAACCGACAAACTTTCATAGGTTTTCAGGGATACCTTCTCAGCATTTGCATCTGTGTGACCAGTGGTCGCGTGCACTCGTTGCAGCGTTACTGGATTTTTCTCGGTTTATTGCCCCGGTTAGCACTGTAGTTGTACTGCACTGAAAACAGCACAGAATAGTGCAGATGCCAACGACTTGCGCTGTATATATTTTTTTTATATTTGGTCATGGCACCTGCTGTGGACGGGACTGGTGTGCTCTTGAACTCGTTGCCCTCAAGATTGCATTCAGAACCGCTAGTTTCTGTCTAGGTTTGGTTTCTACAGCGTTTGCTGCGCGTTAACAGTGATACACAGCAGTACTGCAGATAGACTTACTGATGAAGAGTTGCTCTATAAGCACCTCGCGTGTGGGTTCCCTTAATGCCATAGAAGGGGAGCACAAGAACGCTGAGATATTCCCACGCCGACAGAAACATCAAGGCAACTAATTTTTCATGTGCACAAGGGTTGTTTGGAGATTGTATAATTATACTCTGTTCATCATAAGAATAAACCTGGTATAAACCAATGGAAACGCGATTATTGATCAGAAGCCTTGGCATACTTACTTTGGTGTTGTTACGCCCTTGGAAGTAGGTCCTACTTGTCTATTAGATATCTTATTACTAAATTACTTTAAATGGAACTTTAAGATATTCTAGTGTATTAACAGCCATCCACGTTTTTCTTAATAACCCTTTAGCTGTGTAATTCTTATTTCAAAAATCGTGTGCTGTCACAGTCTCTGTACTGTTGTGCTCTGCCGGCCGCGGTGGCCGAGCGGTTGTAGGCGCTCAGTCCGGAACAGCGTGACTGCTACGGTCGCAGGTTCGAATCCTGCCTCGGGCATCGATGTGTGTGATGTCCTTAAGTTAGTTAGGTTTAAGTAGTTCTAAGTTCTAGGGGACTGATGACGACAGATGTTAAGTCCCATAGTGCTCAGGGCCATTTTGTTGTGCTCTGACTGTCGCTCTGTTAAATGGCGGAGGCTGCTTTTTGCTCTGCAGTGAAACATGCGCGTGGAAACTGATGAAAAGTGCCGAGAATAGTTTGTTCTTAAAGTCTTTTATAAATTTATAGTAAAAAATAGGTTTAAAATTTGGTGAGGGTGCGTATTTTATGCAGCTGAGATCCGAACAGATGCAGGATGTATGGCGGAACGGGAAGCATAGCAGATTGATGAACAGGTGAAGTTCATGGGTCGCTGGTTCAAATTTCCTGTTGACTATCCTTTTTTCGTTTAGTTAAAAATATCTTCATCTCGTAATTGTAAAATTCATCAACATTTTAGCCGGCCGCGGTGGTCTAGCGGTTCTGGCGCTGCAGTCCGGTACCGCGGGATTGCTACGGTCGCAGGTTCGAATCCTGCCTCGGGCATGGGTGTGTGTGATGTCCTTAGGTTAGTTAGGTTTAAGTAGTTCTAAGTTCTAGGGGACTTATGACCTAAGATGTTGAGTCCCATAGTGCTCAGAGCCATTTGAACCATTTTTCATCAACATTTTTATGAATAATGTACATGTTCCTATTTGTAACTGCATATCGCACACGAATTGCTTGTTTTCATTTCATATTTAAATTCTTAATTTTCCATATTTTATGAAAGGTTGTTAATAAGGATCGCTTAACAATGTAATTTTTAGGACCGAAATGAAAAACCAAGTACTCCTTATTGGGATTGTGTCCATTGTTTTATACTACAGATGTCTCACACGAACCAGTGTGTGGCGTAGAAACATGAAAAGCAATCATTTTCGCAGCATCGAGCATGCCATATACATGCTGTATCGTTGTATTTGTCAATGTACCATAACAATATGTAGCCAAGAGAACCGATAAAGAGCCAAGTTTAGGGATTTTCTCACGACAAATAAGTAGACATTTAAGCTTCCAGACTGGAACTAAGGCACGCAGCTGTTTCACGTATCACTGCCGAACGCTGGTGGGATATAGAACGGCACGACATAAAAGAAAAAGAGAAAATGCGGCGCCTGGGTGGCTTCGTGCATTCTGCTGCTGATCAACTCGTTATCAACGTAGCAGATGACAATTCTAGATGTGAAATGTATTTCTCTGATTCGGATTAAGGAAGGAGCTAAGAGATAACCAGACGACTGACTGTAATTAACACCTTCAGTGGCATCAGTACTCAGCAATACGGTGTAATACCTGCAGTATACTTTTTTTTCCCACCTAGCTCTCCCAGAAAAAACTACCCTGTGCTAAACTTAGCAATTCTCATCTCTCTTATTTGTAATTAGAATAAAATGGTAGGTGAGAACTAGAGCATTTTAAGCTTCCCTTGTCGTCATATAAGAAGGGTTCGCTAGCTGGAGTTCTGTCGAATATATTTCATTCGCTTTGAAAATTAATTGACATTTGGAGCTCTCTTCTTTCTTCCCTCGTCTCTTTTAACGTCTGAATTACAACTGCTCACATCATTGCAGGTTTGTTGGACCAGATGTCTGGTCTGTGCTGTCCGAGTTAAGTGCACCGGTAAAGCTGTTGTCCCGCATTATCGTTCAGTCTATGTGCGTGAAACACAGCATAAAACGTATTCTAATAATCATACTTGGCTGTACTGGACACAGCTTGTCTTTCGCGTGACGTGAAACGAAATCCAATGACAATCTAGCAAACGCGGAACGACGCATTGTGTAATGTTTACATGAGGTTTATTCTTATGGTGAGCACAGTATAACTGGTTCACTGTTGTGAAGATATTTTCACAGAAACACTGATGATCGTTGTAAGAAAGCAAATACATCATAATTACATTATTTCTTTGTAACGAGCCGCCGGGGAGCGTCGGTCCCTCATACAGAAATACTCAGGAAGTGTCCCTGAAGAAACTCTGAAACTCTGTCGGTTGAGTTTGTAATGGTCGCCTGGTCGTAGATATTGCTAATTGCTATAATCGCACTATTTCACTCCCTTTTACGGAGCTTGTTAGCACTTGATGTTAGGTTGGCGCCATTAAAATGCATTGTAGTAATCACTGCTGCTTGCTGGATCGCTGCTGTGTCTCGATGTTGATGCTGGCTCTAAATCTGGTTGTCTAGGGTTAAAAACATGAGGTCCCGTGTTTTTTATGTGCTTTTGATGGTAAAGAACGAGCGAAACCAACAAATATGTAAACTTCAAATATTTATTACTCTGGTGGCCATCTTAATTCCACTGTCCACCAAAGACCATGACTCAACACAAAGTAGTACTTCCGTTGCATGTTCTTTGCAGTGTTTATCCACCTCAAACAATAACACACAAACACACTTTACCAAAGTGACATTCCGACTGCCTTCCGACCGTTCTTGCTGCTTGTATTTATAACATTGTCAAAGAACTACTAAAAAGAGATATAGTTTACAAGTCACATGTACATCTATTATCATAATTTGTGCAGAAAAGTTATTAATTTGCATCGAGTGACATAATTTAACATGTTATTAAAATGACAGACAGATTTGTTGACTTGACAGAATAATTCGTTGTTACAAAAGCCCGTTTTTTTTAAGTTTGTCAATTGACTTCTCTAATTTGCATAAATAAGTAAATAACATGAATTATTAAGAATTACATTGGTTTTCGTCTAAAATAGGATTGATTTCGTGAATACTGAGTGAAAACGCTCCTAGTGAACAAATAGGTTTCACTGGGTAAATTTTATTTAAGGAGATCCAAAATACCTAAGTTGGCCACTATTTTTCGTACTTCATATTAATTATTTAAGATGAACTTAGTGTTTTTACATGATGACATTTGCTGTATCAGTGATCAAGTGATATAAACTTTTGTGTGTGTCAGTTACTCAGTATAATTTAATGGGTTGACTGTTTATGCAGACATTTTATGCAATCATTGTTAACATACACAATAACTTTTCTATAATCATAAATACTCGTTAAACTGGTTGAATTTGGAGTGTATCGCATACTTCGGTACAGTAAAGCCTTTAATATGTTTCGTTACAAGTTCTCGTTCGCTCTTTATAAGCGGAGGACAGCGAGCGGGGACACAGTGTAGAGACGATGTGCGCCGCAAGCGGGAAAAACTACTAGCATAAGCGGCTTTGAAAAAGCGGAGATCTGTATATCCCGGTCCTTGGGAGCGACATTTCAGAAAGGGAGAATCTGTTCGGCTGTCGATGTGCAACTGTCGCGAGCGTCTATGGGAGGTGGTACAGCGTGTAGCCCACGAGTAGGCGGCAACGCGTTGCCCGTCCACGACTCATCACATATCGCGGAGGTGAGCGACTTGCTCGCTCTCTAAGTATGTCTGAGTAGGACGCTAGTGCAGGAACAGGTGTCCCGAAGAACGCTGTCCCAGAGCTGAACGAGTGACGACGTCAGTTACGACTGCAATGGGCAGTCGTATACACTCCTGGAAATTGAAATAAGAACACCGTGAATTCATTGTCCCAGGAAGGGGAAACTTTACTGACACATTCCTGGGGTCAGATACATCACATGATCACACTGACAGAACCACAGGCACATAGACACAGGCAACAGAGCATGCACAATGTCGGCACTACTACAGTGTATATCCACCTTTCGCAGCAATGCAGGCTGCTATTATCCCATGGAGACGATCGTAGAGATGCTGGATGTAGTCCTGTGGAACGGCTTGCCATGCCATTTACACCTGGCGCCTCAGTTGGACCAGCGTTCGTGCTGGACGTGCAGACCGCGTGAGACGACGCTTCATCCAGTCCCAAACATGCTCAATGGGGGACAGATCCGGAGATCTTGCTGGCCAGGGTAGTTGACTTACACCTTCTAGAGCACGTTGGGTGGCACGGGATACATGCGGACGTGCATTGTCCTGTTGGAACAGCAAGTTCCCTTACCGGTGTAGGAATGGTAGAACGATGGGTTCGATGACGGTTTGGATGTACCGTGCACTATTCAGTGTCCCCTCGACGATCACCAGTGGTGCACGGCCAGTGTAGGAGATCGCTCCCCACACCATGATGCCGGGTGTTGGCCCTGTGTGCCTCGGTCGTATGCAGTCCTGATTGTGGCGCTCACCTGCACGGCGCCAAACACGCATACGACCATCATTGGCACCAAGGCAGAAGCGACTCTCATCGCTGAAGACGACACGTCTCCATTCGTTGCGAATGGTCCTCGTCGATACCCCAGGAGCAACAGTGTCCCTAATTTGCTGGGAAGCGGCGGTGCGGTCCCCTACGGCACTGCGTAGGATCCTACGGTCTTGGCGTGCATCCGTGCGTCGCTGCGGTCCGATCCCAGGTCGACGGGCACGTGCACCTTCCGCCGACCACTGGCGACAACATCGATGTACTGTGGAGATCTCACGCCCCACGTGTTGAGCAATTCGGCGGTACGTCCACCCGGCCTCCCGCATGCCCACTATACGCCCTCGCTCAAAGTCCGTCAACTGCACATGCGGTTCACGTCCACGCTGTCGCGGCATGCTACCAGTGTTAAAGACTGCGATGGAGCTCCGTATGCCACGGCAAACTGGCTGACACTGACGGCGGCGGTGCACAAATGCTGCGCAGCTAGCGCCATTCGACGGCCAACACCGCGGTTCCTGGTGTGTCCGCTGTGCCGTGCGTGTGATCATTGCTTGTACAGCCCTCTCGCAGTGTCCGGAGCAAGTATGGTGGGTCTGACACACCGGTGTCAATGTGTTCTTTTTTCCATTTCCAGGAGTGTAAATCACATTCCTCATTATACCAGGCAGATATTCGTTAGTGGATACACCGTTATCTAGGCGAACGACTGCTCCGAACATTCGCCACGTCATGGATGGAGACTGGTGGGAGCAGTATTATGCTATGGGGGGGTCTTGACCTGTGCCTCCATGGGACCTGTGGCATTAATCGATGGCTCCATGACAGCTGTCTGATACCTGAACGCTACCGCGTCCCACCTGCATTTCCTCGCACTTGATGCCTTTGCCGACGGCTATGGTATGTTCCAGCAGGATAACTTCCATTGTCACAGCTCCAGAGTAGTGGTAGGCCCGGTCTGAGGAGTATGATAGTTAACTGACGTTACGGTCTCGGTCACCAAATTCCCCTGGTCTGGACCAGAAGCAAAACATACGCCCACATTCAGCCAAGTTACAGGAACCGATGACTTTTGCGTGGACTTCCAGATCCACATACCTCCAGAAATCTACTCAAAATCTGTTGAATTCATGCCCCGCGTAGTAACTGCAGTGCTTTCCAAAGGTGGACTGACACACTGTTGAGTAAGTATTCGTCATGCTTTGATTGATCACTGTAGTACCTTCACGAGGTAAAGAACTTTACAGTAGCAGAAAAACAATAACTATCACTGAACCTTAGTATTAAGAAAACAATCGCGTTTTTTGTTTATTTAGTGCTGACCTGTTTCAGCCCATCGCAGGGGACATCTTCAGGTCTACCAAGTTGTAGCAGGAGACTGGTAGACGCGACGCCACCAGCAGTCGACCATATGTTCGCCCCGAAGATGGCCCCTGCGATGGGCTGAAACAGGTCGGCACTAAATAAACAAAAAACGCGATTAAGACTGTTTTCTTAATACTAAGTCAATTTATATCAGATCGCTGTTAATCCAGAAACATGGTGTCCAAACGTATTACTGAGCCTTTATCTGTATTTAATTATTAGTCAATCGTCAGCCATTACAATGAGCACGTCGCAGATCTCTTATACGAGGCAAGCATCTATGTTATCTGTGTTATCTGGAAGACCAAATTAACTCTAACCAACTTAGAGAGTTGCCCAGAAACTAATGCACCGCATTTTTTCATCAACAATTCTTCATTGAACATAATGAGAATTACACGCACGAAAGAATGGTGTTTAACTTACGCACCTAATTTTTCCACGTAATCTCCATTCCGTTCTGCGGTCTTCCTCCAACGCGAAATAAGGGCGTGTCTGACCTGTCGGTATCAATAGTTGTCCTGGTGGCGGAGCCAGTGCTTCATTGTGTGAATCAGCTCCTCGTCGTCCTCAAAATGTCTTCTAAGAATGGCGTCCTTTAATGGCCCAAACAAGTGGAAGTCCATGGGGGCTAGGTCAAGGCTGCAGGATGGATGGAGTAACATTGTCCAACCCCGTTTCGCGTCGTGTTCAGCAGTTCTCAGACTTGTGTGGGGACGTGCGGTATCGTGTTGCAGGAAAATAACTTCTGGGTTACTATGGCGCCGAAGTCGCCAGAAGACCGTCTTGAGTTTTGTCATTGTGTTAACATATGGTTCTGAATTAATGGTACTGACTCTTGGCATCGCCTCAGTCAGAATCACACCTCCTCATTCCGAGAAGACGGTGATCATGACCTTACTGGCGGAAGCAGTTGCTTCGAATTTTTTTGTTCTTTGGGGAGAGGGGTGCCATTCCATCGACTGTCGTTTTGGTTTGGGCTCAAAATGATGAGCCCAAGTTTCATCACCTGTAACAACCCCGACAAGTAGGCCTCCCCCTCAGCTTCAAAACGTTGCAACAAATCAAGACAAATGTTTTTTTCTGTGCGATTTGCGATCCACACCGCGGGACCTGTCTTCCACACACGTCCTTCGGTGATTGACAGATGCAGCACCAAGAGCCGAGTCGTAATGCGTCTGTCCTCGTGAGTGACAACATCAGCTCGCTGCAACATGTCAGATGTGATAGCCGTGGATGGTCTCCCCGATCGGTGCAAATTGTGGAGCTCTGCCGAACCGCCTTCTAACTGTACTTCTGTCGACAGAAGATGCTCCATAGTCTTTGCACAAGCATATGTGGACATTCCCCACAGTTTCTTTCTCTGCAGTGACAAATTCTTTGACGGCACGTTGCTTGTTATGTACCTACAGAATCCGCTTCGAAACTATCCTGCAGCTACTCTATCTGTCGGAAGTGACGGAAACTTGGTGCTCTCACTCAGAAGTCTACTGATAATATATACGCATTGTTCCGCATTCGTAGCATTGTTTTAAGCTGAGAAAAAAATTAGGGCCCATTAATTTCTCGGCAACCCACGTAGTTAAGAAGTGCACCAATATACATGTTGCCCGATGTTTTAAGGGAAACAAATTTTCATGAGAAATCAAAAAGTAATGTAAATTAATACTCCGAGTATTATTCAACAAGCACTGAATAGAGGAGATTAAATTTCTTTACCTTTTTCTTCATTCCATTTCTTTTGAAGTGTAGCAAGAAAAGGTTCGTTTTTATTTTTTGTGATTGTGGGACAGGTGTGTAAAGAAAGTAAGACTGCAGATTAATTTCGTTGGTTGCTTAGACGTAGCTTAGCTCAGAACCGTAATGAATATTTTGGTTACAGTCAATGTACGTGTATGTGTTATAGTAAAGAACATTATCAATACTACAAGTAATAATTGGTTGATTAGCTTCATGAAATAGTTAATGCAAACAGTTATTTAGCGATTGAAATATTGGATTCAATTGTTGCTATTTCTTTGTATATTGGAAAGTGTGTGCAAATGGGACTAGTGACCTTAATTTTACCTTACAACAACAGATAATTACAGGTATGTGTTGCCTAAAAGAAAGGATTTGCAGTCAACCTGCACTGCTTTATACAGACGTTACAGTAAAAAATATATAACTTCGAGTCCGATAGCTTACATCAATCATTAGCAACATGACCACGGTCTAACGTTTTTAAAATAACACCTTACATGACGCACGCAGTATTATGAGTGTAAAGAGGTGTTATACGTTGGCAGTGACATGTTTTTCTGATGTTCGGTCTCTTTCCTAGCTTTCCGTTTCCCTCCTGATCCTTGTAAAGCGTATTTCGGAATTTTACTACACATTATTTGCTTGTTGTTACAAACTATGCTAGATGGAATTTTAAGATTTACTGTTTGTATACTGTTCATCGTTTTTTACACATATAGCGTATTTAACATTTCGTTGTTCGGTTCCTACGTCAATATTGGCTGTGCGAACATCGCGAGGCTGCAGCACAAACGTACCGCAGTAATTTTACCTAAGCCACTACTCGACAGGGTGTGATGTACCAGGGCGTTCAGTAAATACTTGTATTATTGTTGTATTTTCTGTTAGCTATTATTCAATGCTGTCTTGAGTAGAACATCGTGTCGCATAGTTTGAGAATTTCGCATCTGCATTGAATTTTGCGTGAAACTCAAGAAAAAACATCCAGAGACACACCAAATGATGCAGGAAGCCTACGGGCAAGAGTTCTTAAGATTTACTCGGTGTTACGAATGGTACACACTGTTAAATAATGGCCGGACTGAAGTTGAAGATGATCCTCGTTCAGGACGACCTTCGACGCCAAAGAAATTGTGCGTGCCAATCGAAGACTGACTGTCCGAGAGGTTGCAGAAGACTGCCACATTTCATTTGGATCATATCATGAAATCCTGACACAGAATCTTTGATTTCATCGAGTTGCCGTCAAATTCGTCCCATGGCTCATGAATTGAGACGAGAAAGATCTTAACCTCGCAATCTGTGAGGAGCTTTTGCATCGCACAAATGAGAACGAGATATTTCTTAAGATAATCATAACTGGTGATGGCTCCTAGGTCCAGGGTTATGATGTTGAGACCAAGATTCAATGTTCACAAAGGGTCGAGAAAGATTCTCCAAGATAAAAAAAAAGCTCGTCAGGTCACGTGAAATGTCAAAGTGATGCTGTTAGTTTCCTTTGCCTTTGAAGGATTAGTTCTTCATGAACTCGTGCCACAGTGGCCAACTGCTAATCGATTCTACTATCGCGACGTGTTGCGCCGTCTGCAACAACGTGTGAGAGGGAAACGGCCTGAAATGTGGCATCAAGATAAAGCACCCGAACTTACATCCTTGTTGCTGCGTGACTGTTACACAAAAACCGAGAAAACACTTTGCTGCCAAATCCCCCGCACTTCAAACTCTTGGCACCTGTGGACTTCTTTTAATTTTGAAAGTTGAAGACCCCTTTGAAATGAGGAAGATACGCAACGATAGGCGCGATGAAAAAAAATTCGCAGACGTCTCTTCGCGCGATCCAGCAGTAGGCATACCAAGACTGCTTCCGGTTAGAGGAAATGGCGTTGGGAGCGGTGTATCAGTTGTGGAGAAGAGCATTTCGAAGAAGCCCATGCACAATGAGGTAAGCGTAGAAAAATTTTGTGGACGATGTACCGAAACTTTTTGAACAGTCCTCGTAAGCCTTTATCTTGTTGTTTGAAACATTTTCAAACAAATTGTTTGACAACCTCGATGACACTGAATTTCTTTCCGTGTAGTGACTCCCTGAGTAAACCAAAAAATGAAAATCAGTTATGGAGGATGAGACGATATCTCTCAACGCATTTTCCCTATTCTACACTCCTGGAAATGGAAAAAAGAACACATTGACACCGGTGTGTCAGACCCACCATACTTGCTCCGGACACTGCGAAAGGGCTGTGCAAGCAATGATCACACCCACGGCACAGCGGACACACCAGGAACCGCGGTGTTGGCCGTCGAATGGCGCTAGCTGCGCAGCATTTGTGCACCGCCGCCGTCAGTGTCAGCCAGTTTGCCGTGGCATACGGAGCTCCATCGCAGTCTTTAACACTGGTAGCATGCCGCGACAGCGTGGACGTGAACCGTATGTGCACTTGACGGACTTTGAGCGAGGGCGTATAGTGGGCATGCGGGAGGCCGGGTGGACGTACCGCCGAATTCCTCAACACGTGGGGCGTGAGGTCTCCACAGTACATCGATGTTGTCGCCAGTGGTCGGCGGAAGGTGCACGTGCCCGTCGACCTGGGACCGGACCGCAGCGACGCACGGATGCACGCCAAGACCGTAGGATCCTACGCAGTGCCGTAGGGGACCGCACCGCCACGTCCCAGCAAATTAGGGACACTGTTGCTCCTGGGGTATCGACGAGGACCATTCGCAACCGTCTCCATGAAGCTGGGCTACGGTCCCGCACACCGTTAGGCCGTCTTCCGCTCACGCCCCAACATCGTGCATACCGCCTCCAGTGGTGTCGCGACAGGCGTGAATGGAGGGACGAATGGAGACGTGTCGTCTTCAGCGATGAGAGTCGCTTCTGCCTTGGTGCCAATGATGGTCGTATGCGTGTTTGGCGCCGTGCAGGTGAGCGCCACAATCAGGACTGCATACGACCGAGGCACACAGGGCCAACACCCGGCATCGTGGTGTGGGGAGCGATCTCCTAAACTGGCCGTACACCACTGGTGATCGTCGAGGGGACACTGAATAGTGCACGGTACATCCAAACCGTCATCGAACCCATCGTTCTACCATTCCTAGACCGGCAAGGGAACTTGCTGTTCCAACAGGACAATGCACGTTTGCATGTATCCCGTGCCACCCAACGTGCTCTAGAAGGTGTAAGTCAACTACCCTGGCCAGCAAGATCTCCGGATCTGTCCCCCATTGAGCATGTTTGGGACTGGATGAAGCGTCGTCTCACGCGGTCTGCACGTCCAGCACGAACGCTGGTCCAACTGAGGCGCCAGGTGGAAATGGCATCGCAAGCCGTTCCACAGGACTACGTCCAGCATCTCTACGATCGTCTCCATGGGAGAATAGCAGCCTGCATTGCTGCGAAAGGTGGATATACACTGTAGTAGTGCCGACATTGTGCATGCTCTGTTGCCTGTGTCTATGTGCCTGTGGTTCTGTCAGTGTGATCATGTGATGTATCTGATCCCAGGAATGTGTCAATAAAGTTTCCCCTTCCTGGGACAATGAATTCACGGTGTTCTTATTTCAATTTCCAGGAGTGTATTTTGGGTCAGCTGTGTGGTGTTACGGTGAGCAATGTCGTGTAGCAATAACATGCCTTTTCTTTGCGATACGCGACGTTCATTTCACCCAGCTGGCTTTACTTTGTTCATTAGCATGTTGGAGTGTTAAGTATATTCTTACTTTACGCGATATTCCAAATAATGGAAAAAGACGGCACCTTTTCCAACCTAAAAGACGGTGAGCATGACTTTCCCCGCTGATGCCTACGTTCTGCATTTCTTTTGGACAGTTGAACTGGCGTGATACAATTCCAGTGCTTTGTGTTTAGTGATTCCATTCCAGTGCTTTGTGTTTAGAACTATGGTTCAAAATGGTGAATCAGAGTTTCATCATACGTTAAAATCTGTTTAGAAAAGAGTCACCTTCCGCTTCACAGTATTCTTTGAAGTCAGTACACATTCAGAGTCTGGTTTCCTTGTGTTGTTGGGTTAACCCTTTCGGTACGCAACTCGCACATATTTGGCCGTATTTGAGCTTGTTACTGATAACGTGCTAAGCTGCCCCAACACTTAACTGCAACTGTTTTTGCTACATGTTCAACCGTAACACATCGGTCTTCACGAATAGTGCAGATATCAACTGGCCGCCAATGACGTTGCTCGTCAGT
The DNA here is from genome assembly GCF_023864275.1 of Schistocerca cancellata. Classification (NCBI taxonomy): domain Eukaryota; kingdom Metazoa; phylum Arthropoda; class Insecta; order Orthoptera; family Acrididae; genus Schistocerca; species Schistocerca cancellata. Next base: position 58,001,939 of record NC_064626.1, on the reverse strand, counting down.
CACTGATATTCAAACGTTTTTTAACCCACTTATACAAATTTCACCGATTCACACTCATTTCACTATAGTGTAAAATGACCCGAGAAAAGGATTTAGCACGTTTTTTTACATTCAGAAATCAAGAAAAGGGATCGCTGAACGTTGTTCAACTAATGTGGAAACTTAAAGCGGCCTTGTCATCGTTAAAGGCAGTCCTTAGGTTATAAGGAAAACCGTCTCAGCTTATCCCAGGGATGTCAACCTAAAATCATGAAAGTACGAAACTCGTCCTACAAACTGTTTCATTTCTGCATAAATTTGTGTCTTTAGTTAGTAAAGGCCACTCCTACTTTCTGCAGGAAACAGACTCCACTGAGGTAACTGTTGTGTCTAGACAAGACAGCCTAGACACCAGGAGACTAAGCCGAAAGGCACGCGCTCAAACCCACGCAGGCTGGCGAGAGGTCTGAAGCAGGATACGTAATGAATGCTATAAAGAAAAGTACGTAGCTTCTGGAATACTTAACTTTAATCCACATTTGTAGAACATCGCTCTTGATAATACATTAATAGAATCTCAATATCTATGCTGGTAATGGCGCCTTGCTAGGTCGTGGCAAATGTAGCTGAAGGCTATGCCAACCATCGTCTCGGCAAATGAGAGCGCAATTCTCAGTGAACCATGGCTAGAAACGTCGGCTGTACAACTGGGGCGAGTGCTAGTACGTCTCTCTAGACATGACTCGTGGTGGCGCCGGGTCTGCAATTACTGACAGTGGCGACACGTGGGTCCTACGTATACTAGCGGACCGCGGCCGATCTAAAAGCTACCACCTAGCAACTGTGGTGTCTGGCGGTGACACCACAGTAACAACAAAATGGAGCAAAACATAGAGCGTGGTAAATGTACGAGGTGCATTCAAGTTCTAAGGCCTCCGATTTTTTTTCTAATTAACTACACACCCAAAATCGATGAAACTGACGTTACTTCTCGATGTAATTGCCCTGCAGACGTACACATTTTTCACAACGCTGACGCCATGATTCCATGGCAGCGGCGAAGGCTTCTTTAGGAGTCTGTTTTGACCACTGGAAAATCGCTGAGGCAATAGCAGCACGGCTGGTGAATGTACGGCCACGGAGAGTGTCTTTCATTGTTGGAAAAAGCCAAAAGTCACTAGGAGCCAGGTCAGGTGAGTAGGGATCATGAGGAATCACTTCAAAGTTGTAATCACGAAGAAACTGTTGCGTAACGTTAGCTCGATGTGCGGGTGCGTTGTCTTTGTGAAACAGCACACGCGCAGCCCTTCCCGTACGTTTTTTTTTTTTTTGCAGTGCAGGAAGGAATTTGTTCTTCAAAACATTTTCGTAGGATGCACCTGTTACCGTAGTGCCCTTTGGAACGCAATGGGTAAGGATTACGCCCTCGCTGTCCCAGAACATGGACACCATCAGTTTTTCAGCACTGGCGGTTACCCGAAATTTTTTTGGCGGCGGTGAATCTGTGTGCTTCCATTGAGCTGACTGGCGCTTTGTTTCTGGATTGAAAAATGGCATCCGCGTCTCATCCGTTGTCACAACCGACGAAAAGGAAGTCCCATTCATGCTGTCGTTGCGCGTCAACATTGCTTGGCAACATACCACACGGGCAGCCATGTGGTCGTCCGTCAGCATTCGTGGCACCCACCTGGATGACACTTTTCGCATTTTCAGGTCGTCATGCAGGATTGTGTGCACAGAACCCACAGAAATGCCAACTCTGGAGGCGATCTGTTCAACAGTCATTCGGGATCCCCCAAAACAATTCTCTCCACTTTCTCGATCATGTTGTCAGAACGGCTTGTGCGAGCCCGAGGTTATTTCGGTTTGTTGTAACACGATGTTCTGCCTTCATTAAACTGTCGCACCCACCAACGCACTTTCGACACATCCATAACTCCATCACCACATGTCTCCATCAACTGTCGATGAATTTCAATTGGTTTCACACCACGCAAATTCAGAAAACGAATGATTCCACGCTGTTCAAGTAAGGAAAACGTCACCATTTTAAGTATTTAAAACAGTTCTCATTCTCGCCGCTGGCGGTAAAATTCCATCTGCCGTAAGGTGCTGCCATCTCTGAGACGTATTGACAATGAACGTGGCCTCATTTTAAAACAATGCGCATGTTTCAATCTCTTTCCAGTCCGTAGAAAAAAAATCGGAGGCCTTAGAACTTGAAAGAACCTCGTACTACTGACAATGCATAGCTAGTGGACAGCAGGCCTTTCTCTCGAGGAACTACAGGGTGGATCAGTGATCCGCATGTTCTCAACTATGAAGGAAGTTAACAATCAACAAGAGAAACCAAGATACATGCATTGTGAATCGGGGCTAAATACGAAAATTGTACACGCTGCAGTTTGAGGCAGTTCAGAAAATTTTGAAGTGGACTGTGTCCAGGATTAGACCCTTACGTTTTTGAAAATGGCCTTAGATGTCGTAGAAGTGTAGTCGCCGCGTTATCACAGTTGATGGAACAGCTACGGTCGTGCGACCTTTATTCTCTTTCCTGAGCAAAACCACAATCATCTAATTTACACATCGCTTCTTGTGTATTATTGCTCCACTCGTCATCTTCATAACACACTTGACTTTTGCATCACTAAACGCCCTCTATCACGTTACAGCACGTCCTTAGGTTAGTTAGTTTAAGTAATTCTCAGTCTAGGGGACTGATGACCTCACATGTTAAGTCCCATAGTGCTTAGTGCCATTTTTCTACTTACTTCCCTCTGCTGTTTCTCGCGCGCCATCACTATGACGACTAACATAACACGATGGCCCGCATTCCCAATGATAATGTTAACGTGACCACTCGATTTAATCTAGCAGATTAGCCAAGGTATTTACGTATGTGGTATTCCGTTTAGAGCCCGATTTAGTAACAAACACTTTGGAGAGCTCGTCGGTACTCATTATTGGCATGTATTGCGTGTTTTAAAGTTAAAAGTTACATATGGATCAACACATTCATTTTCTTGCAACAAGCATTTCAGTTACAGGTTTTGACCAGCCAGTACTCAGTATCAGGTCGTCCAAGTGCACATGCAGCCAGCAGGAACTTATGGTTTCTTTACCTTAAAAAGATCATCAGTTAATCGTATTTACACTATCTCTTTGAAAGCACAGTCGGAGAATCCAAGGGCTTGAAAGAGAACACAAAATTAGTTACTTGACATTTTCTAGAACACTGTAAATGCATTCAGTGGACGATGTCAGATCGTAAAGCCCACCAGCCTACAAGAAAGTAATCGTCCCATGGAACATTTGTACACTAGTTTGCAACATCGACGTATTAAGAGGAACGGGTGCTCCACAATAGTGTGGTAGCCTTTTCTTGCCACACTTTCTGAGACCATGCCCAATAACGTCAGTATCATGTAAGCAGAAGTTGATATCTCATTTAGTAAAGATGATTACTCATTAGTAAGACCCGCCTCTATCGCAATTTCTGTTCACTTACATACGTTTTGCATTAAGCACATTCACTTTCAGCGGATAAGTTACTCAGTACACCTACGCTTAATCAACAGGAATATGGACTGATAAAATCTCAATCCTTTTGGAACAACACAATATTCATATGGTCTAAATGGTAACAGCACATGACGTCTCCGTCGTACTGCAGAACATGCCCGCAGTACTTCTCCATGAATGAGTACTACCAGAAAAGGAAGATTTTATAACCACATCTTGTAATTTTCCAGAGCACCATACGTCGGATTGCCGACTCATTTGAATCTCTCTGTAAAATGACTGAAATAAACACAGATTGCTTCAGCTCCGATTAACAGAATCATTATCGTTGCAAGTCAGTTGTTTACTTTTGAAAAACCATCGAGAGTAATGCTCTGTACAACCGTGGGAGACAGACGACATTTAGGAGGGCAGTCTAACAGTTTTGTCAAGCAAGTTCTTCGTATCTTTATTTTGTCCGCCACAATATCGGTTTTTCCTACATCTTGCTATACTCCAGTGGTCTTATCAAACATTAAATACGCAACGATGAGATTACACTTCGTATCAGTTAAATACCGTCTTCTGTATACAACGTGTATGTCTGCAACTGCGGAATAAAGAGGACGAAAGCGAAGAAAACATCATTGATAAGATTACATCGCCTTGCCTGCAGTCGAAGTAGTCGCAGCGTATTTGAATGGGTGTGTTTTGGACAAAGTACCGAGTCACAGACCCCAAAGCTACCTCAAGTGCGAGTGGCGTTCAATAAGTGATGCAAGAAACGTTTTTCTGAAACCAGGTTGGCTACAAAACCCTATTTTTGAACGGAGAATCCGCTTAATGCGAATGACTTACGCCACCTTACTGGAAGGGCCTGTATGCCGGCATGCTACCACCCTAGTGGTCAACTTCGGAACTAACGTCTTGCCTCATCAGTAACCTCACGATCTTATATGTACGGCATCCTGGTGAGTGTGTCTTTCATCGGGCCAAGGAGATTGAAGTCAGAAGGCGAGGTTCGCCATGGCACACCGCTCAGAGTACAAAAACTGGTGGACGAGTGCGACAGCGCCATCAACAGAGACGTCCAGTTGAGCAGTGAGGTGTGTGATTGTGATCCGTCGATCGCCTCGAATGAGAGTGGCTAAATTGTTCAAATGGCTTTGAGCACTGTGGGACTTAACATCTGAGGTCATCAGTCCCCTAGAATGTAGAACTACTTAAACCTAACGAACCTAAGGACAGCACATACATCCATGCCCGAGGCAGGATTTGAACCTGCGGCCGTAGTGGTCGCGCGGTTCGAGACTGAAGCGCCTAGAACCGCTCGGCCACGCCAGCCGGCTCGAATGAGAGTGTCCACACGTATGGACATTGCTGGAATCCCATATGTGTACTGCTGACCGGCGAGAGGGAGATAGTACTGGTTCGTGCTACCGTGTTGCGATGATGACAGACGCATCGCCCAACGACTCGTCGTGCTTTTGTTCACTGCCAGGTCTTCATAGCCATCTACAAGCTCCTATGAACATCTAAGATGCTCTCGTTTTTCCATGAAAGAAGCTAAGGGTAAGGTTTCTGCTTGGAAGGCATCTCAACCAAAATTGGCCGGAAAAAGTAGTGTTGCATTACTTATTGAATGTCTCTCACACTATCCTCTCCAATGGGCACTGTCTTCAATATAGGAGTGACAATGTTTATAATTACTTTTCCAGTTGATGTGATCGTGAATGGTGTATGTCAGACATAGGGACCCTCTTCAGTGGAGAACCCTGGGGTATTAGTACTCATCACACAACCAATATGTTTGACGGTCTCGCTTCCATTTCCAGCTGCTGTACCTGCAGAGTTCATTCAACGTGAATGTTCCGGCAGCCATTCGTTGGAATGTAGCTTGCCTGACTTCTGGGAACCGAGGTAATGCTACGATCGTTCCAGCGACTAGTAGAGAAGATGTGGAAAACAAGCCTTGCTCAAGGAACCTCAAAGAAGCTCACAATTAGCTGAATTGTCTTTAGGAGTGATCTGGAATCTTTAGTTTTGAGACGCATACAAGACTTAACCAGAAACTTCCAAGGTTCTGTGACAAAGTAGGCTGCGTCATTACGGAAGCCATAGGCATCGCTCCTGTGGTGATGAGTAGCGTCTTTGATTCATAGTGTAAATGTCTTCGGTCCCGGGTTCGAATCCCTTCGCTGCTTACATTTTGATTAATAACCAGTATTGGCGGCCGAAGACTTCTGGCAAAAGAAGCCACCCTCATTCTGCCAACGGCCTGAAGAAAGAGGGTGGAGGAGACGACAGAAGTTCAGAGCACTTCCTTTTCCTAGGGTTTGGGAAATTGCCCCTAAAGATGGAGGGATCAACGGCATGAGGATGCAGAAGGCAATGGAAACCACTGCATTGAAGACACGTAACGGGTACCCACAGGAAATGTGGCCTGTGATGGGAGCCGAAAACTTAAAAGTCATGGGGACTGGAATGCAGTTGCAGAGGAATTATAGAAGAAAAGGTTACAGGAGAATATGGGCTTCAGACAAGGAATGACAGAGGAGAAAGGTTAATTCTGTAATTAACTTCAGCTAGAAACACAGAATACTCTGTTTAGGAATCGCAAGAGGAGGAGGTATACTTGGAAACGGCCGGCTGATACGGGACGATTTCAGTTAGATAACATCATGGTGAGACAGAGATTCCGGAATCTGATACTAGATTGTAAGGTTTACCCAGGAGCAGATACAGACTCAGACTCAGACGAAGAGTAGGCTGATGTTTAATACATTAGTCAGGTAAAAACCATATACAAAGAAGTGGAATACGGAAGTACTAAGGAATGACGAGATACGCTTGATGTTCTATAAGGATGCAGGAATAATGAATAGCTCAGTAGGCAGTACAGTTTAGGAGGAGTGGACGTCCCTAAAGGGGGCGATAACAGAATTTGTGAAGGAAAACATAGGTGCAAAGAAGGTAACCGCGAAGAAACCATGGTTAACAGAAGAAATACTTCAATTGATTGATGAAAGGAGGAAGTAAAAAATGTTCCAGGAGACTAAGAAATACAGAAATACAAATTGCTGAAGAATGAAATAAATAGGAAGTGCAGGAAAGTTAAGACGAAATGGATACAGTAAAAATGTGAAGCCACCGAAAAAGAAGAGATTGTTGGAAGTACAGTCTCAGCATACAGGAAAGTCAAAACTACCTTCGGTGACATTAAAAGTAAGGGTAATAACATTAAGAGAGCAACGGGAATTCCACTGCTAAATGCAGAGGAGAGAGCAGATAGGTGTAAAGAATACATTGAAAGCCCCTATGAGAGGGAAGATTTGTCTGATGTGAAAGAAGAAGAAGCAGGAGTCGATTTAGAGGAGACAGGGGACCCAGTATTAGAATTTAAAAGAGATTTGGAGGGCTTAAGATCGAATAAGGCAGAAGGTATAGATAACATTCCATCAGAATTTCTAAAATCGTTGGGGGAAGTGGCAACAAAACGACTATTCACGTTGGTGTGTAGAATGTATGAGTCTGGCGACACGAGAGAGTCCTAACGTTGCGGTTAATAATGAAGCCAGACTGAAGAAAAATCAAGACACGTTCACAGGATTTGTCGACCTGGAAAAGCGTTCAACGATGTAAAATGGTGTAATATGTTCCAAACTCTGTGAAAAATAGGGAGAGACTGGTCATATACAATATGTACATCCAATATGAGTGGACGACCAAGAACGAATCACTCGTATTTAGGAGGGTGTAAGACAAGGATATAGGCTCTGGCCTTTACAGTTAAATCTGTACATCGAGGAAGCAATGGCGGGAATAAAGCAAAGGTTTGGGAGTGGAATTAAAATTCATGATCGTATCAATGATACGATTCGCTGATGGCATTGCTATCCTGAGTGAAAGTGAAGAAGAATTACATGATCTGCTGAATTTATGGAACAGTCTGATGAGTACAGAGTATGGACTGAGAGTAAATCGAAGAAAGACAAAGATAATGAGGAGTAGTACAAATGAGAGCTAGAAAATATCAGGATCGATAGTTGCGAAATAGATGAAGTCGAAGGGTTATGCTACCTACGTAGTAAAATAACCAGTGACAGATGGAGCAAGGAGGACATAAAAAGCAGACTAGCAATGGCAAAGAGGGCATTCCTATCCTAGAGAAGTCTACTAATATTAAATATCGACCATAATTTGAAGAAGAAATTTCTGAGAATGTACGTCTGAAGGACATCATTGTGTGATAGTGAAAACACTGATAAGGGGAAGGGACAGGATGATAGGACCTATGTTAAGACACGAGAGAATGACTTCCATGCTAATAGAGGGAGCTGTAGAACGGAAAAACTGTAGAGGAAGACAGAGATTGGAATACATCCAGAAAATATGAAAGCAATTCGTGGCGGACCGCACCAAACCAGTCAAAGGCTGATGACAAAAAAAAGGGGGTTTAGAATTGTAGGGTCTGCCTGCATGGGAATGGGTTGCGCACTATGTATCAGACGCTGCTGTCCAGGTGGCTGAATTTGTGTGGAGTTCAGGTAAGGTGTATTTTAGTTGAAGCAACTATCAATCCATTCCAGAAATCGAAAGTTGTAGTAGGTACCGAAATCTACGGTGGACACAGATAAACTGTCTCCAAATGATTAAAATTTCAGTGATCGGCTCTAGAAGAAACCGCAACAAAACCTCAGAACTTGAGGCAATTCTAAAAAACAATGGTACTCTTATTTTGTACAAAAGTACGTTAAGTCCAGAAATTGACAGCAATGAGATTTTTTTGAGGGGGTGGGGGTGGGAATTGTATATGGGAAACAGAAGCCAGTAAGAACTGGAGGTGCTATTCTTTACTTTTTATTGCTTGTGAAGCCACATAGCTGTGTCGAAAACATATTAAAATAAAGAACGGAAGTCAACCGCTTTATTTACCAAACTTATTTTGGCAAAATGGGCGTGGTGTGTTTGTCTCAGTACACAAGAAACTAACATCCACCCAAATAGAGATAAAGAAAGTATGTCGTAAGTCACATTGGAGTATACAGCCACCCAATGCTCAGAATTTGTGAAACTCATGGCAAAATTATCTCTTTATTTTGTGACCGACTTTGATTGATGAGATCATCATAATATTTGCCTAAATAAGGCTTAATCTTATCACTAGCATAATTGCCTCCATACAACGGAACTGAAGACAGCATTAAAGTACATGATATGAGAAGCAGCAAAATTGAACGCGCCTGTGTTTTGAAAGTAATAAGGAAACGACAAACATATGTCGTAGCCTACGAAAAAAAAATCAGTCAAAGACAGTTTTCATCTCCACAAATCGAGATTAACGCTACATACTATTGTTTGTGCAAGAATCAGCATGAAGGATCGACATAATCTGGTAACTGGATGTTACAGTCGATCATCAGACTTTGCCACAGAAAGTACATGATTTCCGTGGTACTTACGTTCATCAAAGAGAGTGTCATCAGTGAAAGAGTCTCAAACATCCAAAAGTCGATCGGGGTTAATTACAGTTTCTTAAGCGTTATGCGTGACAAGAGTTTCTGGATATCTACTCCGAAAAATACACGGAAGACACAGCCCAATCAAACAGGACATATATTACACCTGACCTCTTTGAGGATGTGAATACTAAAACTGGTGTCACTGACAATGAACCAGTTTTAGGGACAATGATCACTGTATTACGGAAGGCATCTAAGATTATTGGTAAGATTTGAGTGTGTTGCAACTTACATGAAGCGTCGTGTCACATTTCAAGGAGAAACTGGAAAATATTACTTCTGGTAACGGTTGACGATGTACTAGATAGATATGTACCTGATAGTACAGTTTGTCATACACAGACTCTATGAATAAATTACGTAAGGAGCAGGGAGTTCTATGTGATATCTGTAAAGGCACAGGGACATAGAAAAACGCCAAATTAAACGCGTTTAGCTGTCAAAAGGGAAATACGTAAGGCCTTCGTTGACTACCATAGCGGAATCTTACCGTCAGACATCTCACAAAACCCGGAGTTATTGTTGCTCATATTAAATGCTATCGGTGGCACCTTACTTAGTATTCCAATACTCTTGAATGTCACAGGAACCGTAAATATTCGTAGTAAGCAAAAGCAGAAACTTTGATCTATACTCATACGGTCCTTTTCGAAGGGAGACACATATTGGTGCTCAAGTTTATTTTTCGCACGACAGCGATGGTTAGTATAGATAGCAGTGACCGTGGAATTGGAAAAACAAAATCACTAAAATTAAAACAAAGCTCCAAGAACAGAGAGGATCACTTCAGATTCCCTAAGGAAATAGCAATCGAGTTAGCTGTTATTGTAACCATATATTTCGTATACCCCGTGAAAAAAGAGGAATAGAAATCAATGGAATACGGAAGCAGATCATGAGAAATCAAGTTTGCTCATCGTTTGGCATCCTGAACGCCATGCAACAAAGAAATCAGGCGGATGCCGTAATTTGCTGACTTCAGAAAAGCAATAAACTCTATACCTCACGGAATGTTTGTCGACACAAGTAGGTGGCGTCAAACAACATTAGAGACTGGATTGAGGTCTTCTTGGTAGGTAGGACCGGACACCTTAATTTGGGTTGAATATTAAAAGTAACTGCAGGCGTGACCACCCGGGAAGTGCATTAGGATCTTTATTATTGACAACTACTTGTATTTTTCCGCTGCTAGTCATATTTATTTATTTTGTGTTTAATTTAGGAGGTTGCAATACATTTCAAGCTTCTTTTGCATATCTTCAGGCGTTTATGTATACAGATGTTACTTGAGTATAAAATGTGTTAGTTTAAAATAACTGGCGAGGCCACTGGGGTACTTCAAGAAATGGGTGGGCAACGGTGGGCCAGAAATCGATGATCGTATTTGTCTTCTGCTGGTGTGGAGCTGTGTCCTTTGTTGTGATTGATACCACGGCCTTTGTCAGATGCAGATAGTTCTGCATGAGTTGTGACAGTGTTCTGAGATATTTTAAGGTAAGTACAGTTTTACCATGCGGAGCCTCATCTGTGGTACACTGGCGATCAGCTGCTCACGATTATACGACAGCAGTGTTTAATATAACACTCTTTTTGACATATTTTCAAATCACAAACGTTACTCCGGTGGTGTAAGTAGTTCATGGCGACCATGCAGCTTTTCGATGAGTATCGACTCTCGTTTCTTTCCACCGATGTTCACGATACCGATTACCAGGCAGTCGTTATATCAGCTGCCTTAGTGCTTGTCTAAGACGCCTTGGATGCTACGGGTCTATCACACGAAATGAATTGAAATCCATGGGACAAGCTACACTCAATTACAGTACTGCAGGAAATCGATCAGAACGCAGTCCCAAGGATGGAGAAGTATATGATTTATATGAGTTATGGGAATTATTGATATTATCAATATACACTACTGGCCATTAAAATTGCTACATCCAGAAGAATTGCTGATGATAAACGGGTATTCATTGTACAAATATATGATACTAGAACTTACATGTTATTACATTTTCACGCAATTTGGGTGCATAGATCCTGGGAAATCAGTCCCAGAACAACCACCTCAGGCAATAATAACGACCTTGATACGCCTGGGCATTGAGTCAAACAGAGTTTGGATGGCGTGTACATGTACAGCTGCAAATGCAGTTTCAACACGATACCACAGTTCATCAACAGTAGTGACTGGCGTATTGTGACGAGCCAGTTTCTCGGCCAACATTGACCAAACCTTTACGATTGGTGAGACGTCTAGAGAATGTGCTGGCCAGGGCAGCAGTTGAACATTTTCTGTACCTGCAACAAGAGGTCGTGCATTATCCTGCTGAAATGTAGGGTTTCTCAGGGATGGAATGAAGGGTAAAGCCACGGGTCGTAAAACGTCTGAAATGTAACGACCACTGTTGAAAGTGCCGTCAATGCGAACAAGAGGTTACCGAGACGTGTAACCAATGGTACTCCATACCATCACGATGGGTGATACGCCAGTCTGGTGATAACGAATACACGCTTCAAATGTGCGTTCACCGCGATGTCGCCAAACACAGATGCGACCATCTTGATGCTGTGAACAGAACTTGGATTCATCCGAAAAAATTACTTTTTGCCATTCGTGCACCCAGGTTTGTCGTTGAGTACAACATCGCAGGTGCTCCTGTCTGTGACGCAGCGTCAAGGGTAACCACAGCCATGGTCTCCAAGCTGATAGTGCATGTTGCTGCAATCGTCGTCGAACTGTTCGTGCAGATGGTTGTTGTCTTGCAAACGTCCCCATCTGTAGCCTCAGGGATCGAGACGTGGCTGCACGATCTGTTAACAGCCACGCGGATAAGATGCATGTCACCTTGACTGCTAGTGATACGAGGCCGTTGGGATCCAGCACGGCGTTCTGTATTACCCTGCGGAACCCACCGATTCCATATTCTGCCAACAGTCATAGGATCTCGACCAACGAGAGCAACATTGTCGCCATACGATAAACCGCAATCGCTATGGGCTACAATCCGACCTTTACCAAATTCGGAAACGTGGTGGTACGCATTTCTCCTCCTTACACGAGGCATCACAACAACGTTTCACCAGGCAACGCCGGTCAACTGCTGTTTGTGTATGAGAAATCGGGTAGAAACTTTCACCATGTCAGCACGTTGTAGGTGTCGTCACCGGCACTAGTCTTGTGTAAATGCTCTGAAAAGCTAATCGGTTGCATATCACAGCATCTTCTTCCTGTCGGTTAAATTTCGCGTTTGTAGCACGTCGTCTTCGTGGTGTAGCAATTTTAATGGCTAGTAGTGTATGGCAGTTTGTGTAGAAAATGGAAACAATTGAACAATTCATCAATATAGCTAGTGTTAACGGTCAGTTTCTCAATGTTCCATCTGCCTACCAGAGCGCAGTTTGTCGCAGGCAGCTTGCCCTGTCCTTTCCACCTTGGTGAATGGGAAAAACGAGGCAAGCCCTCGTAATAAGCTGGTCTGAAATCACTACAAAAGAATCTGTTTGCCGAACCGACACAGCTAGCGCAAGAGAACAACAATGAGATTGAAACATGCCATTGTTGAGTCTCTGCTGCCAACCAATGGGGCAGAAATAAAAATGACATTTTGATTAACATTTCGTCTTAATGTAATTCACCTTTGATAATTTGAAGTCACTTACGTAACGGTAGGAGGTCTTGGAACAGAAAGTTCAATGCAGGTAATCTCTGATAATGCTGAATACGCGTGAAAGGTTTTTTGAATGAAAGGTAAAAGTATTCCTCTAAGCGTGAGGAATGAAAGCGGCTAGAAAGAGAGAGGAAGTAGCAAAATTATTATGAATGTATAGTCCAAAGAGGCATCCAATACCCATTTCCATTATATGTGTAAAGCCACGCCCGGCGAAGAGCACATTTTCGGTGTGGGCTTTTTATTTATGAGAGAAGAAAGGCGGAGAGGCCCCCGTGTGTGACGCTCTCCCACACAAACGCGGGTCGACCGGTCATTATTTGTACGAAAGAAAGGATTCGTGCTGAAATACGGGGCCGCAGGACCTGTCCGCCATTACAGATGACAGTGGAATACATTTTGAGTGTGCGAGCGCGTGCGTTGGTGCAAATATGGAAACCGTATCCGCATGAGTATTTCCGTTTTACCTTTTTCAACATACTGTTTTGTATTATGTGTACGTTTTTCAGGAGGTATTTTCTGTTAGGAGTACTTTCGAGATAGCACCCGATGAGACATAGCAAAGGCCTGTCCTCAGATATGGATCGCCTCCTGCAATCTTCTTCCAAAGCGACTTTTCAGACCAAAGCGAACAAGAACGAACGTACGAGAGCGAACGAGAATTTTCTGTGGTGTAAACGCCGATAGAGCATGAGCAAACGACATTCGCTTGTGTTGGATTCGCATTCGCCTCTTTTCGTGTTCGATTCGCATTTGCTTGTGTTCAATCGAGTTCCGCTTGTCCTCGGTCTTTTGGCGAAGCATCAAACGAAGTACACGTCCTTTCCGCGTCGGCGCCCGCAGTACAGTAATTTCTCGTCTGCTATCTTGTCTAGCTCTGTTACTGTTCACAATGCAATGTTTCTGGTTGATGAATATATATATATATATATATATATATGATAAGTGCTTCTAGGCTTCGAGAGATCTACGCACAAACCCCAAGGGAAAGGAGGTATACAGGGTGACCACGACGATATGCTATTATTTTAATATGTTATTCTACAAGTAATAGTAAAGAAAAAAGTTCATATAAACTTAGGACCGCAACTATTTAGTTATGGAGTTACGGCTAATAAAAGATTTTGCCTGAAATTTGGCAAGTTTGGTAATATGAACCCATCGCAAAACCGTACGAGATTAAAATAGAGCAAGTTTTCAATTATTTGTTGATATTCGTCCGGTGTATCTAATAAAACATGCCCCAGACGTGTATCTGCAGTAGTTTCACAGGACATCCAGAGAAGGAAATATTATTATACAAGTAGATTTGTTAGCTTTCCGTTAAGAATGTAGAAATGTTTATCTCATTGTTGGCAACCATTAGTGAGTTGTTTCAGTCATTTCTTAACATTGAAACGAGTTAATTTTTCGTATTGTTCGGTGAATTGTCTGGAATTCAAAGAAACAAATTGGGCCTAAAGTTGTTAGTAAATATAAAATTCTGTTAAATTTCTTCTTTGCTTCTCTGGATGATCTGGATAACTACCGCAGTTACATGTCTGGGACATGTTTCATTAGATTCAACCAGGTCAATAACAACAAAATAAATGGAAATCTTGCTTTACTTTAACCTCATGTAGTTTTGCAATGGCTTCATGCTAGCGAAGTTGCTAAATTTCAGGCAAATTTTTTTATTAGCAGTAACTCCCTAAATAAACATTTTCGGACCTATGTTTATTTGAACTTTTCTCTTTAGTTTTATTATACAATAGCGTATTAAAATATTTTTCCTGTCTTGAAGGAGATCAGTTCGCGCCATCCATCTGCACCAGTGTGTGCCTCTAACTCGAAAGTGGTGGACGACTTTTTGAATTCCTTGTGTCGCTGGCACTGCAAACTCGGGGAATACACAGTGGTAATTCAGGAACGCATCTGCAGTTAGGGTAAACTGTGTGAACAAAGCAGGTTGTGGACGTCTAATCGCCATCTCACTGCCAGGGTCTACTGTCGTCGACGGCATGGCTGGTAGACTGGCAGAATGGTAATATTTGGAAAAAATGGACAAAACACCTTAAAAACAATGAAAAAGTAAGATGAATGTAGGATACATTTTACTTGTTTCTTAAAAAGACAGAAAAATGGAGAAATTCTCCGAGATTTGTACGATTTTGATGGATTTGTGAAAAAAGAGTTAGAACCTACTAAAATACTAAAACATGTTTTCTGCATTGGTCCAATCTTTATTAATTTTAAATTTTCTTTCTTTCCCCTAAGGTGATATAACAAAAAAGTACACAAATTCATTTAGAGTATCGACTTTTGCGTCTTCTTATTTAGAAAAAATAACCCAGAATATTCAAAAATATCGTACTTTCTTTTGATTCATTCACCTCAATCCCAACAAAAACAAGCACGTAAATGAGTAGAGATATGTCGGCTTTTATGTATAATATATATTATATTATTTATTTATGATCATTTTCAAGTTCTCAAATTCTTAACAGCTTCATTTTGATAGCTATATTTTATTTTTAAATTTTAAATTTTTAATTTAGTTTTATATTTTTTATTTGTTTACTTTGTATATGTTTTATATATTATTAGCAGTAAGTGGGCAAATTTGGTGCACTTCAAGGAAAAAAGCTTACCAACTTCTTTTCAACACAATGACCAAGAGCCCAATAAAATTGATAGTAAAGTTTTAAATAAAGTAGAAATTCCAGATCATAAAATTCATTATTATTATTTTTAAATTTCTTCATTCCATTATCTCTCAATACAACCTTATCCTTTTAAAACATTGAACTCTCAACACCTGTTAATTTGAAATATCCGTCTGTTAAATGAACCTTAAATTCGTTATTAAGCCCCATACGAATTTTCTCTCTCTATCTATTACACAAATATTCACATTCAGTAATATTAGACATACCGTTAACCTCTAGGTCACTATGTTTTGGTAATAAATTAGAATTGCTAGTGTTCTTGAGCTTCCTGAGTAGGGTCCCCATTTATATAATAAGAAGTTTTAATAAAGGAATTAAGTTTTAGTTGAAAATTTACGACCCAAAACATAGTTTTTTTCTAGAAAACTGCAATGTGGAGAGGAGGCTGTGTTCAAACCATGAAATTTCCTCAGGAAAAATTACATGATTAACACACTTCGTGAAACCCACGCAGTTTACACACAAAAATAAATATGCAAGGTAGTGTAAGCCATTTTAATTTTACATCTCAGGCAGCATGAGTGCTAAGTGTTACCTTGCAACAGCCAATTAGTCTTTGGGATGTATCTCATTTTCTCTTCTGCTTGCAGCTGCATAGCTGTACTTTCATTCAGTTGACTTAAAATGGCTGATAATGACTAACATCATAGCCTCTTTCATCACAGCTCTAGACAAATAAAATATTACAATTTCGCAAAAAGAGGTCTGTTTAAAATTCTCAGTTAATATTCTATGTTGCGCCTCATATGTCAAAATTTTATATATATACATGATAACATTGCAAGGAATTTTCCAGAAATTTTATCATTTAATGTTGTGCATGTGTGGTGAGGCGGGGTTTTTCATCGTTACCCTATCGTAAACTCTCTCATTCATTGTCCACCTATCTCAGTACGGCTTCCTTGCGACGTCCCTTCACTCTGCAGCAGTAGATACTCATTAGGCCATGTAAAGCACCATTGATGAAGCCACGACCTAATACCTACCACACAGAGGCCACGTAACTGAAGTAGCGAATCAGTTCCTGCAAGTACATTTTTACAAATTTTTGGTGGTGGGTAAATGCAGTTTACCTGTAGTAAGCCTTCAAAAATTTTAGTAAACTGGTTTTTATTCGTAAGGAAGCCCATAAATTTGCTATCAAGTCCGAACTGCTCTACCATTCCAATCTCCAGTCTGTACAAAATGTTCTCACCAGTCCGACCCGAGTAATGTTCGATCAGACAGTTACTGACCCACTAATAAAGCGAGATAAAACTTCAGTCATGTCATTGGTCTTCAAAGTTAGAATGCTCACCCAAGTATTCCATAAAGTATACAGAACATGCCACGTGGAATTTCACTAAGACCGAAATATCACACGCTTATAATATATCAATTAATTAATCAAATTGATCTCACATTGTTTGTAACTTAAACGGCCCTAGGAACTCAACAGTTCTTCATTTTACACGTTATTTTCTCGGCGACATATACCATGATGCCACACTGAACTTTTGACAGGATTCTTTTCTTAATAAGAAATATACTAAGTCTGAACAAAAATCGGTTGATATTTACTATGGTTTATTTAGATTCGTAGGAGGTATGAATTTACGTTCCCACTAGGTGTTACTTGAGACCATTCTCACGGCTAGTAGCGACATCTGCATTGTGAGTCATAGCGAAGACACAATTCGGCAGCCACCGTGCGTTGTTCTGCAATAAATGTTATTTTGTAATAACTTGCTACGTTACACACCCCCTAAGACTCTAAAACTACTCCTGAGTAGATGTACGGTTCATACAACGGCAATGTTATTACTGAACTCGTTAATTACACAGACGCATTTGACTATGAGATGTCTAATGATAATTTGTTTCGACTTAGAATTTTCCAAATAAACAAACTATCCAAATAATATTACAATTTTATACACTGTGAGACTATTGGTCCAGCCAATGTTATCTCTCATCTTTATTTTATTGAACATTGGTACCACCAATGAAATTTCTCAACTTTATTTTATATTAGAGAAAGTTTTTATAATATAATACTCGTAAAGATCATCCAGTTCTTATAATATCTTGAATTTGATCATGCTTAGCACTCCAACACTTAGTAAGAACAAAAAACTTCAATCAACCTACCTACGCAGTTTAAACTTTTCGTCTGACACAATTCGGCAAATTTTATATATATATATATATATATATGTAACTTTCCTGTTTTCCATTCCTTAAAATTCCATTAGAGTAATAAAAGCAGTATAGATGAAAATGGGTCTGGATGAATGATATGAGAAGATGTGAGTAAAAGAAGAATGAATTAATATCTGTAGGTAAGCAACGTAATATCGATTGGCAGACAAGTGAGGAAGTTGTTATATAGAAGTGGGTGTTTGACATCGGAGAGATGGGGGATAGGGTAGTCTGTAACTGAACCTTTAGCTCACTGTGCTGAAAAGCGTGGGCAGTTTCCGTTGTATGTACTAGAGGAAGGAATCGGGAAGTTCATAGACTTCAATTTCGAGAGCGCTCATTGGTCAGGAGTCAACCCACCCTCAGGTTCGACCAGAAGGGTGGCGAAGCGGCAAGAGAGCACTCGCGCTGGGGTCTCTGGACTGGATGGATGAAACTTGTTAATGGCTGAGCAAAATTGCTCACAAAGAGGCGATAGGAATGAAATAACGTAAGGCAATAATCATTCACTATAAGTGAACATCTTCTTTTTCAGACAACATCGAAATATTTGTAGTAAATTTTGGACGGGCGAAAATCTGTATAGGCAGGTAGAACTTGTGCGTGGGAAAAATTTGTGTCGGTAACTTGAATGTGATAGGAAGGTCCCTCCCGCAAAAAGAATGTTTTTCTAAGCTCTGATTTAAAATTGTGGAAATAGACTGTTCGAGTTTCATACTGTCTAAATCCCAACGATACGGAAATACATATAAAAATAAATATGGAGTGTATATGACGCTAAAACACTGTAGCTTTAATGGAACATTTATTAATAATGGAATACAGTACCTTGCACAGTGTCACTGTACTTAATCTGCCCTGAAAGTGGTTTGGGACCTATTCACACACAACTGATTTCAATGCACCGTAGGAATACCTGTTATTTTTTCCTTCGTAGGGAAATTACATTTCTAAGTTGGAATACAGTCTGTATGCATGTATATGACATGGAAGGCTCTAATTTTGTTAGAACATTTGTTAATGGCTGGAGGGAGTACCACACGTAGCATCACTGTACTTAAATAGCGTTGATAGACGTTTCGAGATTAAATTACACGCATCTCATTCCACTGCACCTTTGGGTTACTGGGTATTTTTTTTTCCTAAGGAAATTACATTTCGTATGCACGTATGTAACATGGAAGACTGTAGTCTTACTGACGCATCTGTTAATGGTGGGAGGGAGTACCACACGCTGAATCACTTTACTCAAATCGCCCTGACAGACGTTTGGTAACTATGTTACAGGCATATGGTTCCATTGCTTCGTTGGATGGGCCGCGTTTTCATCGTAAGCAGATTACATTTCGAAATTTACACCTATAGTTTTAAAGGACCATTTGCTAAAATTCGCTCATGTTGGAATGACTGAGTGACAGAAATCACGAACAGCACAATTCCATCTCAACGCTCCCACTGTCTTAAGCGAAATAGTACCATAGATCTCCTCTCGTTCCCCTCCCCTGTATCACTTTCTGCAGACCATGTGTGTGTGTGTGTGTGTGTGTGTGTGTGTGTGTGTGTGTGTGTGTGTGTGTGTGTGCATGCGTGTGTGTGTGTGTGCGTGTGTGTTCACGGCACTTCGTTGCATTACAAATACGTGCTGTGATGCCTTAATTTTAATGTAGCAACAATAAGCTCAGTGAGTGATCACTGTACTAACAGTGGTGCTGTCGAAGACGGGAATGCCAAGACAGAATGTGTCATACTTAGCCGTCAACTGTTTACCGCGTAACTTCCTCCACCCTACTTCAACGAGCCCAACCTTTGTACCTCACTATACATCCTCAATTTGAGCTCTAGCTCTGAGGTCATTGTCAGCTACTGAGTCAATATTAACCCGCATAGACCCGTTTGTGGTTAAATGATACGTACTGGTGGACAGTAACATCGATACGATAGTTCCACACTGCTTAATCACTGTCTACAACTCCTGTGAGCCCGTATCTTTTCGTATTACGTGACTCATTTGTGAAGCAGAAGACTCATATAGATGCTGCTAGGACCGTATAGGTTGGGAGAAACCATTCGGATATACAACGGAGAAAGAAATCAATGGGAAAGACGATCTATTCATAGGGGCAATTAGCATATCTTTGGATGTACACAGGGTGGTCCATTGATAGTGACCGGGCCAAATATCTCACGAAATAAGCATCAAACGAAAAACTACAAAGAACGAAACTTGTCTAGCTTGAAGGGGGAAACCAGATGGCGCTATGGTTGTCCCACTAGATAGCCCTGCCATAGGTCAAACGGATATCAACTGCGTTAATTTGAATAGGAATCCCAATTTTTTATTACATATTCGTGTAGTACGTAAATAAATATGAATGTTTTAGTTGGACCGCTTTCTTCGCTTTGTGATAGATGGCGCTGTAATAGTCAGAAACGTATAAGTACGTGGTATCACGTAACATTAAGCCAGTGTGGACGGTATTTGCATTGTGATACATTACCCGTGTTAAAATCGACCGTTTACCAATTCCGGAAAAGGTCGATAGCGTGTTGATGTATAACTATTGTGATCAAAATGCCCAACAGGCGTGTGCTATGTATGCTGCTCGGTATCCTGGACGACATCATCCAAGTGTCCGGACCGTTCGCCGGATAATTACGTTATTTAAGGAAATAGGAAGTGTTCAGCCACATGTGAAACGTCAACCACGACTTGCAACAAATGATGATGCCCAAGCAGGTGTTTTAGTTGCTGTCGCGGCTAATTCGCACATCGGTAGCAGACAAATAGCGCGAGAATCGGGAATCTCAAAAACGTCGGTGTTGAGAATGCTACATCAACATCGATTGCTCCCGTACGATACTTCTATGTACCAGGAATTGCATGGCGACGACTTTTAACGTCGTGTACATTTCTGACACTGGGCACAATATAAATTACGGCACGATGACAGATTTTTTGCACGCGTTCTGTTAAGCGACGAATCGTTATTCACCAACAGCGGCAATGCAAACTGGCATAATATGCATTATTGGGCACCAGAAAATCAACGATGGCTGCGACAAGTGGAACATCAGTGACCTTGGCGGGTTAATGTATGGTGCGGCATTATGGGAGGAAGGATAATTGGCCCCAATTTTATCGATGGCAATCTAAATGGTGCAATGTATGCTGATTTCCTACGAAATGTTCTACCGATGTTACTACAAGATGTTTCACTGCACGACAGAAAGGCGATGTACTTCCAGCATTATGGATGTCCGGTACATAGCTTGCGTGCGGGTGAAGCGGTATTGAATAGCATATTTCATGACAGATGGATTGGTCGCCGAAGCACCATACCATGGCCCGCACGTTCACCGGATCTGACGTACCCGGATTTCTTTCTGTGGGGAAAGTTGAAGGATATTTGCTATCGTGATCCACCGACAACGCCTGTCGACATGCGTCAGTGCATTGTCAATGCATGTGCGAACATTACGGAAGGCGAACTACTCGGTTTTCAGAGGACTGTCGTTACACGTATTGCCAAATGCATTGAGGTTGACGGACATCATTTTAAGCATTTATTGCATTAATGTGGTATTTACAGGATATCATGCTGTAACAGCATGCCTTCTCAGAAATGATTAGGTTCACAAAGGTACATTTATCACATTGAAACAACCGAAATAGAATGTTCCAACGTACCTACGTTCTGTATTTTAATTTAAAAAAAAATACGTCTTACCAACTGTTCGTCTAATATTGTGAGTCATATGTTTGTGACTCTTACAGCGCCATCTATCACAAAGCGAAAAAAGTGGTCCAACTAAATCATTCATATTTCTTTACGTACTACACGAATATGTAATAAAAAATGGGGGTTCCTATTAAGAAAAACGCTGTTGATATCCGTTTGACCTATGGCAGCACCATTTAGCGGGCCAACCATAGTGCCATCTGCTTTGCCCCTTCGAGATAGATAAGTTTCATTCTTTGTAGTTTTTTCGTTTGACGCTTATTTCGTGAGATATTTGGCCCGGTCAAGATCAATGGATCACCCTCTGTAGGCAATATTTTATTCGAGCAGTGTGTGGTACTGGGATAGAAGGGCACATGATAATACAGGTGTGATTTATCCTCCACCAGGCATTTTACACCCTCCTGTGAAATTGGTTGTTGACCTAAACATACCTAGATGTATTGTACTTTTATGGGACTGAAGATCGCGTACACTGTCGTTGGAAGCGTTAACTGCTGTGAAATGCCTAACAGTAAGCATCTGGACCGAGCTACAGTAGAATACATTGGTTTGGACTCATTTGCTGCAGTGTTAAGGAAAGCTGACCAATCTCTAGCAACTAACATGTCGGAGAGCTAAAGAAGTAAGAACATGTCAGGCTCAAACTCATTTAAGGGGGATGTGATCCACACACTGTTGTTGTTGTGGTCTTCAGTCCTGAGACTGGTTTGATGCAGCTCTCAATGCTACTCTATCCTGTGCAAGCTTCTTCATCTCCCAGTACTTACTGCAACCTACATCCTTCTGAATCTGCTTAGTGTATTCATCTCTTGGTCTCCCCCTACGATTTTTACCCTCCACGCTGCCCTCCAATACTAAATTGGTGATCCCTTGATGCCTCAGAACATGTCCTACCAACCGATCCCTTCTTCTGGTCAAGTTGTGCCACAACCTTCTCTTCTCCCCAATCCTATTCAATACTACCTCATTAGTTATGTGATCTACCCATCTAATCTTCAGCATTCTTCTGTAGCACCACATTTCGAAAGCTTCTATCCTCTTCTTGTCCAAACTATTTACCGTCCATGTTTCACTTCCATACATGGCTACACTCCATACAAATACTTTCATAAATGACTTTCTGACACTTAAATCTATACTCGATGTTAACAAATTTCTCTTCTTCAGAAACGCTTTCCTTACCATTGCCAGTCTACATTTTATATCCTCTCTACTTCGACCACCATCAGTTATTTTGCTCCCTAAATAGCAAAACTCCTTTACTGCTTTAAGTGTCTCATTTCCTAATCTAATACCCTCAACATCACCCGACTTAATTCGACTACATTCCATTATCCTCGTTTTGCTTTTGTTGATGTTCATCTTATATCCTCCCTTCAAGACACCATCCATTCCGTTCATATCCTCCCTTCAAGACACCATCCATTCCGTTCAACTGTTCTTCCAAGTCCTTTGCTGTCTCTGACAGAATTACAATGTCATCGGCGAACCTCAAAGTTTTTATTTCTTCTCCATGGATTTTAACACCTACTCCGAATTTTTCTTTATTTCCTTTATTGCTTGCTCAATATACAGATTGAATAACATCGGGGAGAGGCTACAACCCTGTCTCACTCCCTTCCCAACCACTGCTTCCCTTTCATGTCCCTCAACTCTTATAACTGCCATCTGGTTTCTGTACAAATAGTAAATAGCCTTTCGCTCCCTGTATTTTACCCCTGCCACCTTTAGAATTTTAAAGACAGTATTCCAGTCAACATTGTCAAAAGCTTTCTCTAAGTCTACAAATGCTAGAAACGTAGGTTTGCCTTTACTTAATCTTTCTTCTAAGATAAGTCGTAAGGTCAGTATTGCCTCACGTGTTCCAGTATTTCTACGGAATCCAAACTGATCTTCCCCGAGGTCGGCTTCTACCAGTTTTTCCATTCGTCTGTGAAGAATTCGCGTTAGTATTTTGCAGCTGTGACTTATTAAACTGATAGTTCGGTAATTTTCACATCTGTCAACACCTGCTTTCTTTGGGATTGGAATTATTATATTCTTCTTGAAGTCTGAGGGTATTTCGCCTGTTTCATACATCTTGCTCACCAGATGGTAGAGTTTTGTCAGGACTGGCTCTCCCAAGGCCGTCAGTAGTTCCAATGGAATGTTGTCTACTCCGGGGGCCTTGTTTCGACTCAGGTCTTTCAGTGCTCTGTCAAACTCTTCACGCAGTATCGTATCTCCCATTTCATCTTCATCTACATCCTCTTCCATTTCTGTAATATTGTCCTCAGTTACATCGCCTTTGTATAGACCCTCTATATACTCCTTCCACCTTTCTGCTTTCCCCTCTTTGCTTAGAACTGGGTTTCCATCTGAGCTCTTGATATTCATGCAAGTGGCTCTCTTTTCTCCAAAGGTCTCTTTAATTTTCCTGTAGGCAGTATCTATCTTACCCCTAGTGAGATAAGCCTCTACATCCTTACATTTGTCCTCTAGCCATCCCTGCTTAGCCATTTTGCACTTGCTGTCAATCTCATTTTTGAGACGTTTGTATTCCTTTTTGCCTGCTTCATTTACTGTATTTTCATATTTTCTCCTTTCATCGATTAAATTCAATATCTCTTCTGTTACCCAAGGATTTCTACTAGCCCTAGTCTTTTTACCTACTTGATCCTCTGCTGCCTTCACTACTTCATCCCTCAAAGCTACCCATTCTTCTTCTACTGTATTTCTTTCCCCCATTCCTGTCAATTGTTCCCTTATGCTTTCCCTGAAACTCTGTACAACCTCTGGTTCTTTCAGTTTATCCAGGTCCCATCTCCTTAAATTCCCACCTTTTTGCAGTTTCTTCAGTTTTAATCTACAGGTCATAACCAATAGATTGTGGTCAGAGTCCATATCTGCTCCTGGAAATGTCTTACAATTTAAAACCTGGTTCCTAAATCTCTGTCTTACCATTATATAATCTATCTGAAACCTTTTAGTATCTGCAGGATTCTTCCATGTATACAACCTTCTATCATCATTCTTAAACCAAGTGTTAGCTATGATTAAGTTGTGCTCTGTGCAGAATTCTACCAGGTGGCTTCCTCTTTCATTTCTTAGCCCCAATCCACATTCACCTACTACGTTTCCTTCTCTCCCTTTTCCTACACTCGAATTCCAGTCACCCATGACTACTAAATGTTCGTCTCCCTTCACTATCTGAATAATTTCTTTTATTTCATCATAAATTTTTTTAATTTCTTCGTCATCTGCAGAGCTAGTTGGCATATAAACTTGTACTACTGTAGTAGGTGTGGGCTTCGTATCTATCTTGGCCACAATAATGCGTTCACTATGCTGTTTGTAGTAGCTTACCCGCAATCCTATTTTCCTATTCATTATTAAACCCACTCCTGCATTACCCCTATTTGACTTTGTGTTTATAACCCTGTAGTCACCTGAGCAGAAGTCTTGTTCCTCCTGCCACCGAACTTCACTAATTCCCACTATATCTAACTTTAACCTATCCATTTCCCTTTTTAAATTTTCTAACCTACCTGCCCGATTAAGGGATCTGACATTCCACGCTCCGATCCGTAGAACGCCAGTTTTCCTTTCTCCTGATAACGACATCCTCTTGAGTAGTCCCCGCCCGGAGATCCGAATGGGAGACTATTTTACCTCCGGAATATTTTACCCAAGAGGACGCCATCATCATTTAATCATACAGTAAAGCTGCATGCCCTCGGGAAAAATTACGGTCGTAGTTTCCCCTTTGCTTTCAGCCGTTCGCAGTACCAGCACAGCAAGGCCGTTTTGGTTATTGTTACAAGGCCCGATCCGTCAATCATCCAGACTGCTGCCCTTGCAACTACTGAAAAGGCTGCTGCCCCTCTTCAGGAACCACACGTTTGTCTGGCCTCTCAACAGATACCCCTCCGTTGTGGTTGCACCTAAGGTACGGCTATCTGTATCGCTGAGGCACGCAAGCCTCCCCACCAACGACAAGGTCCATGGTTCATGGGGGGATCCACACACTAAGAAGTGACTTTTCAGCCGGCGAGTGACCGAAAATTGCATCAGTATGTTACCTAGAGACCGTGGCGCTACAATTCGGATCGTAGTGTCAGAGATAGTAAGATGACTGCTTTTGCTGGAGGAATCATTATCATCGATTTGTCCTAGCTTGTACTTGTTTGTTATTAAACGATAGTTTTATAAGCGTGCACGTACTGTGTTTGCTTCTAAATACATAATTTCCTCTACGCATATGCAACCACCCTTGCTCTGGACGAACTACCGCATTATGGTCGGTTCACTAATGAACTGGTCGGTGGGGGAAAAATGAGCAATACTATAATTAAGTCCCGAATCTGCTCCTGCTTTTGCAGTAGCTCCGAATTAATCGTGGAGGTGCGAGGCTGTTGCACCAATGTAAATGCTTCAGTGGATAGCGTACTGGAAACTCTGTTACGCTGTTAAATGATTGCTTTAGTTGCTACGGATAGGAGGCAGTGATAAACATTTTGAAAGGGGTGGTAAGCAGACTGGTATTTCGCTGTTGTTCACAAGACCAGCATATTTCAGTTTTGCAGGAAGCATGTACCCCCAATGCTCAGGTATGTCATTAAAGCCAGAGTGCTAAACGATTCGTGAGGTACTCTAAACAAGAATTTTTTCTATGAATAACCGTTTGGTTTCACTGGCTGCATACCACTCACACACGGGTTGAAATACGCTACTTTCCCAGAGCAGCGCCGGCTTTTGTGTGCTTGCCTCCAACTACATACGTTAGTTGAAATTTATATTCGTGTGTTTGGAACCCGCAGAAGGGACTACGTTTTCGGGGAAACCAGCGCCAGAGTTACGGCAGGGGATTGTGCCCTTCCAAGTTACTCTTTCTACGTTATGTGTGTCGGTTCTCCCTGTTCAGGCAACGCTATCTACCGTGCAAGAATGAACATAACATAGATAAAAGAACTATCGCCTATTTAATTGTGTACGTCGATAATTTTTCCGGCGATATATCGATATTTTCTTTCAATATATCGAGGGCCAAAAATATAATTTTTAAATATCGACGTACCGTATCCCAGAAATTTTCAAAAATATCAACAGTTCTAGTTGGAACGTCCAGCTGTTGTGGGTAGTGTTCCAATACATTGCCAGTCATGTGTGGGAAGTGATCAGACTACCATTTCTGCTAGTTCTTAGACAGACACTGTCATATTTGCCTCTCACATTACAACACCAGAAATCTACTAGGATAATAGGAATGACACCCACACAAGTTTCGGTACAGATTAATCAGCAAATCACGGATACAGTATTCTGCTGGCAAGCAAAACAAAGGTGGAATTAATGAGAGACGAACTGACAGTCCGCACCGAAAGAAGTGATGCAAACCATTCAGCTGCAGAGATGGTAAACTTTATTGCACATTGGTGAAAATGTAAAAACGTAAATATGCCGAATGAAGCAATCCCTACCCCCTCTCTCCAGTTGCTGACATCATCTCTCTCATTTATACACCACACACAATTTCCTCTCTCTCTCATGGGAACTACCATGAGGCAATGACATTATAATGTACTACAGAGGGAACGAAAGGAAAATAGATTCCACAATAGCTGAAAGCTCCAACCCCCATTAGATGACATCATCTCTCTGATTTATACACAGTAAATTTCCTATCTCGCTCTGTGTCTCTCTCTCTAACTATATGTACATTTGTTGCACTTATCTTAATGAGGAAAAAACATTATAAACATGTCAGATGGAATGAGTGACTGTAATGCTTACTTTAATGAGGCAATGACGTTATAATACATGCAAGGGGAATGAAAGGTTACAGTCACCCTCCCCCCCCCCCCCCCTGCCATTACCAGTAGATGATGTACATGATGACATCATTATGAACAGCAAGATGGAGCCAATACTTAAGCATGGGAGCACTATAATGATTAGCTGACTTGGATGTCACACGAGTTTTTGACACGGGAACAGCTGTAAGTTAGATCAACAGCAGTACCCATGTGATTTTTACAATGCTACAGAACAATTTTTTTGTATTTAGATGAGTATACTACATTGTACTGAGATAAAACTATCATCGTCTACTAACCTACAATTTATTTCAGTAGTGTCGATAATAGAGCAGCGTCTATTTTACTAAGTTACACAGGTTATCTAAACGTAGAAATATCAATTATAAGACCCATTATAGTTACAAAATTTTGTACAGCAATCGAAATGTGGTTCTTAATAGCTGCTGCTTAAACTAAAACTTTTACCTGTATCGTCAAAACATAAGGTATATTTTTTTTAATATTACAGAAAAACAGCTTATGGCGGTTGTGTCTCACACTCAAAACCTTACATGTTCTTAAGTCCCATAGTGCTCAGAGCCATTTGAACCAGTCAAAGGGCCACTCACGTTACATATTTTGTGGAGCATCAGTTTAGTCATGTGAGTGTTAGTATTAACATGGAATACAAGGAAATGGATACGCTTTTCATGCATGGTATGTCTAACAGCAATTCAAGGGAGGTTACATGCTTGTACTGAGAAGCATAATCTTCTTAAAGACAACCCGAGAGTTGAAACTGGGAGCTTTGTGCATGCGTTGCGAGCAGGTAGGCCTGAATGAATTACACCTGTTCTTAAAGATGTGGTGCTGGGAACAGTTAAACACTGTCCATAGATCTCGACAAGGAGACTTGCCACGTAAATAAGCTGAAGGCAACCATACGATTGACAAATGACATTTTATTTACACATGCATCAGGGTTCACTCGTGCCGGTGTCTCTCATCATAACAGTTCCCACGTTTAAAGTTATCTTGGCTTCAATCCACGTGCTGAGGGTAAGTGCACATTTCAACGTCATTTCAAATTCAATGTGTGAATAGGGGAACTGGGTGATCGTCCTTTTGGGCAATGCATGTTACCAAACAAACGCAGTGGACGGGATTAGCTGATGATTGGGCAGCATAATTTTACAGAATTGGTTGAGGATGTCGCGTAGAGCAACGCCAGAGAATGTGGTAAATGTGTGATGTTGAGTGCGGACAAATTTGGTTGCTATGATGGGGTGCCATCTAACTTGATTGGACGAGGAGAACCTGTACCGTGGCTTCCAAGATCAGCTGATGTGAAATCCATGGATCTCTGTTCTTGTGACCACCTTAAAGATGTGGTGTACACCACTACAGTTAACAGGGTTGAAGACCTGCCACTGGTTGCCAAGAATCTGGATTTGATCCAAGCATGAATGAAAGGATCCGAAACTCACTGTGGCCATGGGTAAAGACCTACATCCAAGTACAAGCCGACACTTCAAACTCTACTAGTACAACCATGTAGGTATCATCGAGTTTATTCGAAAGAGCTGCAATTCTGCCAGGCTTCCTGTGAGTTTACTTCGTATTGCTCAATATTCTTAACTTTTTCCTGAGTGGGATGACGTTTACACGGAATAAGGTCACTGGTGGCTGGAAGCTACTAACTTGCAATTATCTCGCAAATGGTTTGTTTGCGGATCTATGTTTCCTGAGAATTTTTTGCTCTTCATATTCTGTTCTGTGAACTGTGTGCGTATACACCATTAATTACGATTCACTTATCTCCCTCATTTTTAAAACTAATAACTTCTAAATATGTGACTATCTTCCTCTGAGTCACTGTAGCCACTGATGTTTTGTTCTGTTTTATATTTATAACACTTCAGATTTATTCAAGTTTTCGTGAGTCTTGCACTCAGCACCATCGACACCAACCTCATCCTTTTTTGGATTTTGAATACAACTTTATGAAAATAGAATGATGCCTGTAACGTTGAACAGCTTTTATACAAAACATCTGAAACTCTTTTAACATTCATTTTGCACCATAGTCAGGGTTTCTTGCTTCTTGTGTATTGCCGCACCTGTTTTTACTCTCTTGCTTCACCTTGTCGTAGAATTATGTTATGAAAACAGCTGTCGTAGTCGGACCATCACACACAACCCCTCCGAGACGAATCCAAATTCGTTAAATTTGTTGAGACAACGAAAGAAGCTGAAAGTTAGATCAATTTCGAACTGACTTTTTGAGTGTGACCAATTTCTAGCTGACAACATAACATTTACGATATCGTGGTCATACGTTCCAGTTTATTGGGTTCTCGTTTTCTGTGTGTATGCGTATTGTGTTCATTACAATAGTAGCTATATTCATTCAGACTAATCCCTTATATGCACATACGTAAATAAGTAAGTTCATTATAAACATTGTGTACCCATTTTATTACTTTATTAAATCTTCCAGTACAGTAGAGCCTCATTATTAGTAATTGAGACTGATGACCATAGATGTTAAGTCCCATAGTGCTCAGAGCCATTTGAACCTTTAGTAATTGATCTTAACCTTAAGTTTCAATATGTCCTCCATGAAATTTGTCATTTCATCCCCCATCTTCTTCTTGCATTCTACTTCCAGTAATTCTAAATTAGTCGCTCCTGGCATCGCCTTTCCACAACGTATTTCTTATAATATACAGGGTGATTTTTTGCAACGTGTAGAAACTCTAGTGGTTGATCGATGAGAGGATACGGAACAGAAAAGGTGTAACGAAATTATCTTCGAAAATACATGGTTTCCACGCCAGAGACCATTTAGTCAGTCATAATTTGGTTTCCTCCCAGGGGGTATATAGCTCCTCATATGTCATGCTCTAGCACCCTCACCCGACACGGTAATTAGTATTTCTGTGTACAACTCACTTCTCTTGCTGACTCACCTTGTAGTGGATGTGATACAGCATAATACACAGTGGTTCCATATTCGAATCGAGAAAGTGCCCACATGGTGTTTACTTTTCTTTTTTTGCAGTCATCAATCTTCTGAGAGGTTTGATGTGGTCCATCACATCCTGTGCCAACCTGTTCCTCTCAGAGAAGCGCACATAACCTATGTCCTCTATTATCTGCTGGATGTATTCTATTCTCTGTCTTCCTCTACAGGTTTTGCCATCAGCAGCGGTGGTCTAGCGGTTCTGGCGCTGCAGTCCGGAACCGCGGGACTGCTACGGTCGTAGGTTCGAATCCTGCCTCGGGCATGGGTGTGTGTGATGTCCTTAGGTTAGTTAGGTTTAAGTAGTTCTACGTTCTAGGGGACTTATGACCTAAGATGTTGAGTCCCATAGTGCTCAGAACCATTTGAACCATTTTTGCCATCTGCAGCTCCCTCTAGTACCATGGGAGTCATTGCCTGGTGTCTCAACAGATGTCCTGTCATCCTGTCCCTTCTCCTTACCAGTATTTTACACGTATTTCTTTCCTCTCCGATTCTGTGGAGACCCTCCTTATTCCTTACCATATCAGTCCACTCAACTTTGAACATTCGTCTGCAGAACCACACCTGGAATGCTTCGATTCTCTTTTGTTCCGGTTTTCCTACAGTCCATTTTTCACTACCAAAGAAAGGCCTGCTCCAAACGTACATTCTCAGAAAATTCTTCCTCAAATTAAGGCCTAGGTCGATAGTAGTAGACTTCTCTTCGCCAGGCTACTTGTTTCTTCTATCACATCAGACAAATCTTTCTCCCTCATAGACGCATTGAATGTACTCTTTCCACCCATCCGCTCTCTCCTCTGCATTTAACAGTGGCATTCCCGTTTCACTCTTAATGTTACTTCCCTTGATTTCAGTTTCATCGAAGGTTACTTCGACTTTCCTATATGCTGAGCCACTCCTTCCGACAGTCATTTCTTTTTCGATATCTTCAACTTTTTCATGCAGCCGTTACTACTTAGCTTTCCTGCGCTTCTTGTTTATTTCATTCCTCAGTGACTCGTATTTCTCTACTCCTGAATTTTCCTGAACGATTTTATACCTAATTCTTTCATCGAACACCTGATGTATTCTTTCTGTTACCCAGGATCTATTTTCTGTTATTGCCCTTTCTAGAGAGGTCCATTCTCCTTCAACTGTATTGTCTACTGAGCTACTCCTTACTGCTATATCTACAGCCTTAAGAAAACTTCAAGCTTATCTCGTAATTCGTTAGTACTTCCGCATCCCACTTCTTTGGGTATCGATCCTTCCTGAATACTCTTCATCACTACTCCATTGCAATCTGAGTCTATATGTGCACATGGGTACGCCTTACAATCCAGTACCTGCGGAATCTCTGTCTGACCACGATGTAATCTAACTGAAATCTTCCTGTATCATTCAGCGTTTTCCAAGTTTGCCGCCTCCTCTTCTTTTTATTCTTGAACAAAGTATTTGCTATTACAAGCTGAAATTTATTGCCGAACTCAGTCAGTCTTAATTCTTTCCTGAACCTGTCCCTGAAATGGTCACAGTAACACCGTCTCTGCGCTACCTTTCTATTCATAACGACTCCTACTCCCGTTGTGCCATTTTCTGCTACTGTTGATATTACCCTATACTAATCTGACCAGAAATCTTTATCTTCTTTCCATTTCACTGACACCTAATACACTAAGTGATCAAAAGTATCCAGACAGCCCCAAAAACGTGTTTTTGATATTAGGTGAATTTTGCTGCCACTTACTGCCAGGTACTCCATATCAACGACCTCAGTAGTCATTAGGCATCGTGAGAGTGCAGAATGGGGCGCCCCGCCGAATTCACGGACTTCGAACGTGGAAGTTGGTTGGGTGTCACTTCCGTCATACTCCTTGCGCGAGATTTCCTAACTCCTAAACATCCCTAGGTTCACTGTTTCAGATGTGAATGTGAAGTGGAAACGTGAACGAACCCGTAGAGCACAAAAGCGTACAGGCCGATCTCATCTGTTGACTAACAGAGACCCCCGACAGTTGAAGATGGTCGTATTGTGTAATAGCCAGATATCTATTCAGACCATCACACAGGAATTCCACACTGTATCAGGATCCACTTCAAGTACTATGACAGTTAGGCAGGAGGTGAGAAATATTGGATTTTCTGGTCGAAGGCCACGCATCATGCCGGTAAACGCCATACGACGCCTCGCTTGGTGTAAGAAGTGTAACCATCGGACGATTAAACAGTGGAAAAACATTGTATGGCGTGGCGAATAACGGTACGCAATGTGGCACACGATGGCAGGGCGTGGGTGTGGCGAATGCCCGGTTAACGTCATATGCCAGCGTGTGTAGTGCCGACTAAAATTCGGAGGCGGTGGTGTTTATGATGTGGTCGGTTTCTCGTGGAGGAGGCTTGCTCCCCTTGTCGTTTTGCGTGGCACTATCACAGCACAGGCCTACATTGATCTTTTAAGCACTTTCTTGCTTCCCACCGTTGAAGAGCAATCCGGGGATGGCGATTGTGTCTTTCGACAAGCTCGAGCACCTGTTCAAAATGCACGACTTGTGGCGGAGTGGCTACACGACAATAACATCCCTGTAATGGACTGGTCTGCACAGAATCCTAACCTGAATCCTATAGCACCCCTTTGGGATGATTTGGAACGCCTACTTCGTGCCAGACCTTACCGACCGATATCGATACCTCTCCTCAGTGCAGACCACCGTGAAAAATGGGCTGCCATTGCCCAAGAAACCGGTCAGCACCTGTCTGAACGAATGCCTGCGAGAGTGGAAGCTGTCATCAAGGCTAAGGGTGGGCCAACACCATATTGAATTCCAGCGTTACCGATGGAGGGCGCCACGAACTTGTGCGTCATTTTCACATAGGTGTCCGGATACTTTCCATCACATAGTGTATACCTAGATTCGGCCTTGACATTTACCTTTTCAGATTTTCTAGCTTCCCCAGCACGTTCAAGCTTCTCACGTTCCACCACATTTTTTTGTCATCAGTCTACTGACTGGTTTGATGCGGCCCGCCACGAATTCCTTTCCTGTGCTAACCTCTTCATCTCAGAGTAGCACTTGCCACCTACGTCCTCAATTATTTGCTTGACATATTCCAGTCTCTGTCTTCCTCTACAGTTTTTGCCCTCCACAACTCTCTAGTACCAGGGAAGTCATTCCCTCATGTCTTAGCAGATGTCCTATCATCCAGTCCCTTCTCCTTATCGTCCGCAGCTCGTGGTCGTGCACTAGCGTTCTAGCTTCCCGCGCCTGGGTTCCCGGGTTCGATTCCCGGCGGGGTGAGGGATTTTCTCTGCCTCGTGATGACTGGGTATTGTGTGATGTCTTTAGGTTAGTTAGGTTTAAGTAGTTCTAAGTTCTAGGGGACTGATGACCATAAATGTTAAGTCCCATAGTGCGCAGAGCCATTTGAACCTTCTGCTTATCAGTGTTTTCCACATATTCCTTTCCTCTCCGATTCTGCGTAGAACCTCCTCATTCCTTACCTTATCAGTCCTCCTAATTTTCAACATTCGTCTAAGCACCACATCTCAAGTGCTTCGATTCTCTTCTGTTCCGGTTTTCCCACAGTCCATGTTTCACTACGATACAATGCTGTACTCCAGACGTACATCCTCAGAAATGCCTTTTTTGCCATAGCGAGTCTGCTTTTGATGTCCTCCTTGCTTCGTCCGTCATTGGTTATTTTACTGCCTAGATAGCAGAATTCCTTAACTTCATTGACTTCGTGACCATCAATCCTGATGTTAAGTTTCTCGCTGTCCTCATTTCTACTGCTTCTCATTACCTTCGTCTTTCTCCGATTTATTCCCAAACCATACTGTGTACTCATTAGACTGTTCATTCCGTTCAACAGATCATTTAATTCTTCTTCACGTTCACTCAGGATAGCAATGTCATCAGCGAATCGTATCATTGATATCCTTTCACCTAATATTTTAATTCCACTCCTGAACCTTTCTTTTATTTCCATCATTGCTTCCTCGATGTACAGATAGAACAGTAGGGGCGAAAGGCTACAGCCTTGTCTGACACCCTTCTTAATACGAGCACTTCGTTCTTGATCATCCACTCTTATTATGCCCTCTTGGTTGTTGTACATATTGTATATGACCAGGCTCTCCCTATAGCTTACCCCTACTTTTTTCAGAATCTCGAACAGCTTCCACCATTTTACATTGTCGAACGCTTTTTCCAGGTCGACAAATCCTATGAACGTGTCTTGATTTTTCTTTAGCCTTGCTTCCATTATTAGCCGTAACGTCAGAATTGCCTCTCTTGTTCCTCTACTTTTCCTAAAGCCAAACTGATCGTCACCAAGCGCATTCTCAATTCCACCCCTAGTAGGGCCTTATCCTTTCGTTGGCTATTCAATCTTTCTCTCATGGTCACCTCTGTCTTGGCAGTCCCCTCCCGAATAGGGGACCAGGCAGGAGTATTTTGCCAATGGGGAGATCATCGTGAAACTTTTTCCATTATTTACGAAAAGACAAATGGCAACAGGTGGCGCGCAACAAGGTTTAATCAGGAGACCTATCCCCGCAGACAACAACCACAGCATTCAATGTTTGCAACCGTCTTTGTCTAGGGCAGTGTTGCTTCGGGAAGTAGGAAATCATCAAGGACGTACCCGAAATGTTCGGACACCAGAATTGGAGGAAAATGTGATTAACCCTCTGGAAGACGAACGCCATGTCGGTACTAGTCAGTTGTCCCATCAGTACGTGGGAAGCCAGACAACCTTGACAGACGTTCCACGTAAGGAGCGGTTTTGTAACTGGTTTCATCACCAGGCCATCACAATTCCGGGATTTGCGTCATTCATCCTACTCACTGATGAGGCCACCTGTTTTTCGTAAAATCATCTGTGGGATGGTACGCGGAATCCCCATGGCATGGTGACAGTGAATCATCAGCATCGGTGCAGCCGGAATGTGTGCAGCGGGATAATTGGTGACTGTATTTCGAGGCCAGTGCTCCTTCTGCGACAACTAACAGGTCGGAACTATCGGCGCTCCTTTGCGTGACTTTGCCTCCCCTGCAGGAAGAAGTGCCATTGATGATTGGAAGGGTTATGTGGCTGCTACATGATGGTGCTCCAGCCCACATCACCGTTAATGTCCCGACTCATCTCAGTCGCGTCTTGCCTGGTAGTTGTATCGGACGAGGGATCCAGTGGCAACACCTGCTAGTTCACCGGATCTCAATAGCCAGGCGTCTTAAAACTATCGCTTATCCAGAGCCAATTCCAGATGTGAAGACACAGGAGTAGCGTATTTCTGCAGCCTTTGACACTGTTCGGATGCAGCCAGGCCGATGTCAATGTGTGAGACAGAACATGCTACGGCGCGCAGACGAATGTGTTGAGCCAAATGGAAACCATTTTCTACACATATTGTAACTGTGGCTGCATGGTACACTGCATATTAGACTGCAGTCTCTATAACAGTGGATGTTTGTATAAATGGCCTCTAACATGGAAACCATTCATTTCTGGACATAAGTTCCCTAGACCTTTTTTGTTCCGTATGCGCCCATCGATCAATCCCTACAGTTTGTACACGGTGAAAAAAATCGTTCTGTGTAACTTTCTTCCCTACCTATCTTTCAAGCATCATATGAAGTATGAGATAAATGTATCCTTCCTTGTAGCCACATTATTTCACACATGTTACATATTAATATATTAAAATTTGGTTAGTAGGTTAGTTTGTAACATCCCAACAGTTAAAAATAACTATATCATTCACATTTAGCGTAACCTACTAACAGTTTACTTCCGTAACCTTGGAACAATAAAATGTGACTAATCTCCTAATAAAAAATGTGACTCATAGATAACCTTTCAATAATTGACTGGCTGTGAATCTAGACTGGTAGATTTGTGCGTCAGCAGTGTTGTGTCATGGCCCTGAAAGAGCATACTGAATAAATTGAAAATTCTTACCTCAATTAAGTCGCCGGGTAGGGCGTATATATCTGCTCCTATAAGAAATTTTTCTGGCAACGCTGGCCGTCAGATTTGTCATGTATAAAAAAAAAAACTATTGATTTTTCTTTACAATAATCGGGATGACCATGTATTGGAGAAATTAGTAAATTCTTTAAATTGAGATGAATGATTGTCAAAATTAGTTTTTATAAGAAAGATTATTATTAAGAGATTTTTTTAAAACATTTACATGGGACTTCATATAACGATAGTACACATGCACGAGAGTGCTTTAACCTTATACTACAACACTCAGGCTCCGCAATCGCTCCCCGCGACCGGTCCAGCCAACTCCACACACCAGACTGCTAGCTACAGCTTACTCCTACTGCCACACAGTTCCTACTGCTTACAACACTGCTCTCTGGTCTCAGATTCTCTTTTAGCTTACATATCGCAGGCAGCGCGTGAGTAATCCTTCGAAATTCCATCTGCTCGAGTGCGCTAGCAATTAATTCCTTAGTCGTGGACCTCTTATAAGTTGATTTACAGGCGGGAACGAAACAGCAAGGTCGTTGGTCCAGTCGGATTAGGGAAGGGTGGGGAAGGTATCGTGCATGCGCTTTTAAAGAAACCACCCAGGCATTTGCCTGATGCGTAGTAGGGAAATCACGTAAAAGCTGAATCAGGATGGCCGAACGCGGGTTTGAACTGTCGTCCTGCTGAATGCGTGTCCAGTGTGCTAACCATTGCGCCACCTCACTCCGTATATTACATTCTCAATCAATTATCCCTCCCGTGCATTATTAATAGGATCAGTTTTTATCTGACCACCACATATACTTCATTCACTACTAGTGCATTTGTTCACAGTACAGTGCATACAAATCTCCCTTGTTTCCTTTATACGGCAAAAGTGATTTAACGTAAATAATCTTCCACTTAATTTTTAGTTATTTAACTAATAATCATCAATATAGGCAGTGTAGCTATGTACTGACCTACTTTGTAAGAAGACATACTTTAAAATTTTATATTGTGTATCAGTAGTGGAAATAAATCATGCACTCCATGTGTGTGGTTCTCCATGGTTGGAATCTCTTTAAATTTTAATTCTCAAAACTCTTAAACACGATAAGGTGCGTGCTAATTAAAATATAACCATCCCCTCTTTACATTTATACTGATACACCATGCATTGAGAATTATAGTGACATCACAGAATGCTCAAGATATTTATGTTGGTGATGCGTTCATTGAGATTTGTTTATTCTTTATTATTCCTTGCTCTTCTTCAATAAACGTTGTATGCTACTAGGATATGGTGCTGTAACAGTGTCGATGCCTTTGGGCAATTAACAACATTCTGGTGACTCTGACCGGACTTAAAACGCAGTATGATTCCAAACAACGACATCGCACCGCAACACTACGCTGGCCCGCCGTACATGAAACGCAAGCCTCTTCTTGTGGCACGCTCCATACGAGGCTCACCGACATATCCCCATGCTGGACACACCACCTACGATGGAGCTTCCTATGGGGGCAAAAATCAGCGGAGTCCCGATCATGAACCCACAGTTCTACCAGAAAAGCTCTGTATAATTGTTTCCGCTGTTAGAGTGACATTTCGTGTTACCGCTGGTGACAGCAGTTGAGCCAAAGTGCAGCTACATTGTTGCAGCATGAGCAAAGATATGACCATAGAGGTGAAAGATCTTCTGGCTGCGGCGGCCTGCACCTATCAGCATAAAACGATCAAGAATGCGTTAATAGCCCAGCTGTCACAGTTTGACGCGAAAAGACTTGAGAAGTTGTTGCACTCAAAGGTGGTGAGGGATCGCAACCACTCCCAGTTGCTACATTGCGTGCGTACACTTGCAGGCAACGCCGTTAACGATGACATATTCTGGAATACTCGCCTGCCACACCTACCAACTGCTACGCATGGAAGATTATCGATGATAATTAACTGAAATTCTCAGTTGCCGAGAGGTGTAGTTAATATACCGCGATGGAGACATCAGGAAACGTGTGCCCCGACCGAGACTCGAACCCGGGATATCCTGCTTACATGGCAGACGCTCCATCCATCTGAGCCACCGAGGACACAGATGAACAGCTCGACTGCAGGGACTTATCACTTGCACGCTTCCCGTGAGGCCCACATTCCCAGCTGTCCACAATCTACAAACGTAATGCACCTAATAGATATTTGTCCATCCACTTATTACCCGCTAACACTAAGGTGACGATTCCCGTAAGAGTTCGGGCAACCCGTGCGAATTCGCACAGACGAAGGTCAATGGCCGGGTAGCCTTTAACTATATATGAAGATTGTAACTGATCCTGAAAGATCAGATACCTGTCGGCAGCTGAGGGTTTCAATTAATTATCATTTATTATTTATTATTATCATTTATTCTGGAAGAGCAGTTGAACGGAATGGACAGTGTGATGAAAGGAGGGTATAAGATGCACATCAACAAAAGCAAAACGAGGATAATGGAATGTAGTCGAATTAAGTCGGGTGATGGTGAGGGAATTAGATTACGAAATGAGACACTTAAAGTAGTAAAGGAGTTTTGCTATTTGGGGAGCAAAATAACTGATGATGGTCGAAGTAGAAAGGATATCAAATGTAGACTGGCAATGGCAAGGAAAGCGTTTCTGAAGAAGAGAAATTTGTTAACATCGAGTATTGATTTAAGTGTCAGGAAGTCGTTTCTGATGGTATGTGTATGGAGAGTAGCCATGTATGGAAGTGAAACATGGACGATAACTAGTTTGGACAAGAAGAGAATAGAAGCGTTCGAAATGTGGTGCTACAGAAGAATGCTGAAGATTGGATGGGTAGATCATATAACTAATGAAGAGGTATTGAATAGGATTGGGGAGAAGAGAAGTTTGTGGCACAACTTAACTAGAAGAAGGGAGGGTAAAAATCGTAGAGGGAGACCAAGACATGAATACACTAAACAGATTCAGAAGGATGTAGGTTGTAGTAGGAACTGGGAGATGAGAAGCTTGCACAGGATAGAGTAGCATGGATAGCTGCATCAAACCAGTCTCAGGACTGAAGATCACAACAACAACAACATCATTTATTCCAAAGACGCTGCACGGTCATCATTAATATCTGTTCTTTCAAGAGCAGTTACTATCTTCATATAAAGTTATCGGTGCATGCCACGACCTTGGTGCACTCGATCGGACTGCAGACCGCGTCTAAAAAATTTATCCTACCATAAGCTTGGCAGCTATAGGTCCACGGATGAAAACAAAACAGTGGCGGCTCTCATATCTTTAGAAACACAAATTCCCGAGTTTACGGCACAAAAATGGTTCAAATGGCACCAAGCACTATGGGACTTAACATCTGAGGTCATCAATCCACTAGACTTATAACTACTTAAACCTAACTAACGTAAGGATATCATACACACCCACGCCAGAGGCAGGATTCGAACCTGCTACCGTAGCACCAGCGCGGTTCCAGACTGAAGCGCCTAGAACCGCTCGGCCTCAGCGGCCGACTTTGCGGCACACATCACCGCTTTACTAACGTCGCGCTTTTGTCGCCACCCACAACACCACCGATCGGCGAGGAGGGGCAGTCGACAGCCTTTAGCAGCAAAGATCCATGGCTAACACAAATAATTAACCCAGAAAGCTCAAAAAGCAACCCTCCGTGAGAGATGGGATGCCTTGCGGGTGACGGCGACTGGCTCTGCTAGCGAAAGCCAACGCCTATTTTTCATAGACTGATACAGGAAACAGCCGTTTTTAGTAGACGCTGGAGGTAAGGTTTCGGTGTATCCAGCTGGTCTACGGAGCATCTGCGACGACCGTTGTCTTTTCGACGCCAATCGATCTTAGGTTCAAACTTTTGGCTTTGTGACGCTATTTCTCAATATACATCCTCATCCTTAAGTCTAAGTGACGCTTATAGTGGCAGACGTGGACAATCTCATTCTTGAGGCGGATTTCTTGTCTTTTTCTGATCTTTTACCAGTTCTCTGGCATCACCGTCTCCTTGAAACTACTACTAATTTAACCAGCCAAGAAAAATTACTATGTATCTTAGGTACTACAGTAGTACTACCACAGCTGAATATCCATACTTCTATCTTCTCAAACAATTCCCCAAACTTACAGAACACACGACCGTGATGACACATATACAATATACCATATTATAAACTTACTACCCCAAGACCTCCGATGCATAGGTGGCATCATCGATTAACACCTTAGAAGTTCATGATAGTGGAGCAAGTGTTTTCGTACATATTGGCGCAAGGGATCTGTCGACACTGAAGTAAAAGCTGCGCCACGCCGCCACATGTCGTAACAAAGACGAACAATGGCTGGCGTCTGTGAGGTGAATACTGACAACTGTATGCGAGGACGACCCCTGAAGACTTTGCACACAATTTCCACGTCCAACGCATCTTGTCTATCAGTTGCTACCTGTTGACCCGAGGTATATAGCCGAAACAGTCATACTCCATAAGGTCTCTTCGAATTTATGAGAATGTCATTCACATTATGCAACATGGTACGAACGTTCCAGCTTTTTATGTACGAGATAACGCCTGACCGTAATTGTTCTTACGTGTACACCGACGATATTTTGGTAATATCTGCTTCAAAATCAGAGCACGTAGATCATTTTCACCAATCTTAAACTTCCTCCGTTCACACGGATTGATTATTAACCCTTCGAAGTGTGTATTCACAGCGGGTGAGGTGCAATTCCTCGCATAAATCATCAACGCCTAAGGAATTCGGCCATCGCAAGAGGAAGTTGAAGCCATGTTCAAAGACCCACCGTCGATCACGATTACGGTGTTGCGACGATTCCAAGGCGTAATAAATTTCTGTCGCCATTTTGGGTACAGCCATGTGATGTTGACAGCTCCAGAATAACTTGTTGAGAGGTGTTTGCAAACCAAAGTATGAAATCTTGTAAACTAGCAGAGGCAGCTTTCACCGAAGTGAAAACCGCCACCGCTGAAGATACGACCTTACCCGGTCGCTCAGGGCCCACTTACTTTGGTAGTAGATGTGTCAGTAACAGTGATAGGCGCCAGACTATAGCAGCAAATGGAGCAGTGTTGGCAACCTCCTGCGTTTTTCAGACAGAAGCTTTCACCAGCACAGCGAGGCACGCGGCATACGATCGAGAGCTGTACGCGGCGTATGCTGCCACAGAGAAGTTTCGCCATATTCTCGTAGGGCAGCACTTTAAATTGGTCGCCGACAACAAGCAACTGACGTTTGCTTTCTTCAGAAGCCAGACAAGGGATCACAACGACAAATACGCCGTCTGGTTTACTTCAATTTGTGACGCATGTTATTCACGTTCACCGTTAATCCAATATTCCAGTGGATGATGTGTCTTTGCGTCGAAACTCTTGCAACCACCATCGACTACGAAGCTCTTGTCGAGTCATAACAAATCGATCAAGAGCTACACACGTTGCAGGAGCAACCAACTTTACTGCACCTCCAAAGCGACCCAATACCCACAACGAACATATGGATGAGTTGCGACGTTTCAGCGGCGAAAGCATGACCGTTTGCCTCCCTCCAGTTTCCACTCCAAGCGATTGCATCATGACATAGTTTGGCTCATTCAAGGGTCCGCGGTAGGTTGAATCTTGTGAAGCACAGTTTCGTGAGGCCGAGTATCGAAAAAGATTGTAAGCTTTTTTTGCGTCAATCCGTGGCTTGCCAAATGACTAAATTACTCGGCATGTCAAAGGATAGCACCACTTGGCACATTTCTGCTTTCTAATCAACGACTTGAGAACATGCATTTAGAAATAGTGGGATCGTTATCAACATTCCGGAAGGACAGACGCAGTGCATAAGAAAGCCAAAAGAACGTTCGGTGAAATTAAGAACAGCGTCGGTAATGTTAAGAGCCCATCGGTAGGACTCTAGACACCTGGAGAACCGTTGCATGGTCAGATACGTCCTGACTTCAGTTGATAGGCGTTTGACCCAAGTTGTCGCCAAGGCACTTTGGCAGACGTTCGTGGTTGCATAATGGTGTGGGCCTTATTTACATGGAATTGATTGCTGAAACTCATCTAGTCATAGACTGGAAAGGGTTATATTCGGCTACGGGATGTAATCGAGAGAACAGATCGTGCTCAAAATTCTGCAGTGGTAACACTTTCGAAATTACGGACCATTGTAGAAAGAACATGGCCTTATATTTCTGCAAGCGACTTCCATCGATTAATTGAATTCATTCCACGTCGTGTTGGTGCATCACTACAGGCAAAAGGAGCTCCGACACGATATTCGGAGGTGTCCCATGAAGGTGTCCCATGACCTTTGTCACGTCTGTGTATAATCTTTGAAATGGTGGAACCCACATTATTTTGAGGATAGATTTTGGCGTGACTCTTCGTGTTCCCATAGATCAAGGGCGGCAACCATAGTTGTCTTTGTTTAGAGCAACTATCACCACGCTAAGCATGAAGCGTATCCGCACTACAGCTTACCACAGTACGGCTAACGGACAAGTAGAACGACTGCACCAGCAATTGAAGGCATCATTAAGATGTCACGATTTGCAACACTGAACTGTAACTTTAACCACTGTGCTTTTAGGCCTCCAAGCATCTACCATGGACGATCTCAAGGGTTCAGCAGCTGACTTCCTTTATAACCGAACAGTACTACTACCAGGCGAATTCCAACCTAATAACTGTGTCGATATGTGTTAACTTTGTCCCACCGTTTCGGGCAGAAATCCGAAAACGCCGTCCTGTCCGTCCGTGAGGCTAACTCACCGCTCGTCTCATTGTTTTCAAGGATCCAGCAACATATAACCAAGTATTTGGCCAGTATTATGGGCAACGTAAGTCACTCCTAACCCCGTATTTCTCAACTTAAACAGTCCTCAGTAAAGTTGGTGAGTTGTTTAAGATCGATATAATGCGTGCTCACAACAGACTATCCGTGGATCTCCTCAAGCCCGCATTTTGAGTTCCCTCGTCGCTATGAGCTATGTAGCAGCTCCGCCTATTGAATAAACGGCAATCAACCAGCCCGTCACGAACCGGGCACAACAATCAGCCGACGCAACAGAAATGACTACACCACAAACTACAGCAAACGGCAGTCACAAAATAGCGCAATGGACTCACGAAACAAGTGATCATGCAACAAAGACGTCATGTTCATTTGAAAACAACCTATCGGTGGCACTGGCGGAATAGTGACGCTGTGATTGTACTTTGCAGTGACGACTATAGTGACTTCACACAGTGTTCAAGACATTTACGTTAGAAGATACTGATAAGCCAAACCATTATGACCACTGCCCACGGTGACGTTAGATGCCACCTGGCGATATTGTGGGCACGTGACGCTGTAACACGAGTATGTAAGAGGAGCAGACGTGGACGGTGGATAACACTATCAAAGATATAGGCTGAAAATGGGGAAATCGATCGAGGTAAGCGACTTTGACAAAGTACAGATTATCAATAGACAGAGCCTGTGAACGAGTATCCATAAAAGAGCGAACCTGGTCTAATGTTAACTTTTTATACTTGGGATTCACAGTCACGTAGAACTTTATAAAAGACATCATATTTACGCCAGTGAGCATAACACTTTCTTTATTTCACGATTGCAATTTCGGCCTTAGGCCATTATCAAGTGCAGATTTTTGTGGCTGTAAGCCATGTCAACTTCAAATGAGCTGGCACATTTATAAGTCGTTGTCATTACTATTAAATACATTCGTGACGCTGTTACATATTGTAACGCACACATATGCATTTGTCATAGAACAACATAGTCTGTACACACTCATGTTCGGTAGCCCATCACTAGT
Source organism: Schistocerca cancellata (assembly GCF_023864275.1). Lineage (NCBI taxonomy): Eukaryota > Metazoa > Arthropoda > Insecta > Orthoptera > Acrididae > Schistocerca > Schistocerca cancellata. The sequence continues at coordinate 57,958,040 of NC_064626.1, read as the reverse complement.
CACTTAAGCACTCAAAATGTGTCACATTATTTTAAGTTGACATGGCTTAAAGCCACAAAAACCCGCACTTGATAATGGCCTAAGGCCGAAATTGCAATCGTGAAATGCAGAAAGTGTTACGGTCACTTGTGTAAATATGATGTCTTTTATACTTGTCTAATGTTGACATGCCACTGTCGTGAGCATCTACGGAAGGAGGTAGAAGGAGAGTGAAACTACCACTAGGCGCTAAATGGTTGGACGCGCACTACTCTTCACAGAATGGGTAGCTCGGAGGCTTGTCTGATCTGTAAAGTAGGGTAGATGACGATCTGTGGCAACTCTGCTGACAGAGCACAATGCCGGTACACGCACAAGCTTACCGTTCATCGTACACTGCTGAAAATGGAACTTCGCAGAAGACCACCCCTACGCGTTCACATGTTCTCCCAACGACATCGTCGCCTACGATTGCAGTGCGCACGGGTCCACTCGGATTCGGATGTCGATGAATAGATCCATGTCGGTTCTTCGGGTGAATCACATTTTTGCTACACGAGGTCGCTGGTAGTCTCCACAAGCGCGCCACGGACGCAGGCTGGCGAGAGCAGTATTATGCTATGGGAGACATTCTTCTGGGCTTGCATGGTACCTGTGATAGTAATCGAAGACACGCTGACAGCTCCGAACCACCTGCATCCCTTTCGCTTGGTGCCTTATCCAACGGCGATGTTGTGTTGCAGCAGTATAATTGTCAATGTCTCGGAGTCAGAACCGTCACGCAGAGGTTGTGAGGAGCATTAAAGTGAACTCACGTTTATGTCTCGGCGATCAGATTCCACTGATGTAAATCATGTAGGGTGCTATGGGGCGCTATCACTGTGTACCCAAATCAGCGAAAGGGAATTACATGACCTATGCATAGACATCTAGTACCCATACCTCCACAAACCTACGAATATACTGCCTGATGCGTGATACGTAGCTCAGTGGTGTATTTCGTTGCAAAGACGAACAAACAAGCTATTAAGGAAGCGGTCAGAATGTTTTGGCTCGTCAGTGTGTATTCCCTCTTGTTGCTTAGTGGTTAGTTATACATTGAATAACAGTCGTACGCCACTTGGACACATTAAATTAACAGTATAAAGTCCTAGAGGTATCTCTAAGACACAACACAATTAATTATGTTAGTTCAAACAGTAAAAAATCTAGGACGGAATAGAACAATATTATGAAAAGGACACTAACTACGCACCCTATAGGGGAGATGCTGTGTCGCTGATAGGCGATAGGCGGAAAGCGAGCATTCGATCAACAAGGCCCTCGTCAAAAATAGAAATCACATACACACACACACACACATACATTGGCGTCCTCACGCACGCACACATGCAAATGCAACACCCACAAATATTGTCATTCCCATTTTTGTATTCGCTAATGGCTAATTTATTTATGTTGCAGCTCTACTCAGATGACTCTGAGATTTATTAAACCGCACGACAAAATCGCCTGTGAGAATTTTAATTAAATTTACGTTTACGCTATTTCACGGCTATCAAATTTAAATGTTTCCTCTGTTGCGGTAAGCCAGCGACAATATTATAACAACTTAAGCTTCCGCTGTTGCAGTTAAAACAACTGAACTCTAATAACACTACATACTGTAAATGGTTAGTACTCTCATCATCATTCCTTTTCTTTGAACAGTAAGTAAATAAATAAACCTGACTCTCTCGGCAGGGGCAACGAAATAATGTATAAATAAGTGTATGAGTGTTAATAACTTCGTAAGCAAAATAAAACAAATCTTTCCAATCAGTCGGTGGTCGGAATGAGGCACCTTGCATACATAATCTTTCGTGGTGCACTTCTCTTGGAAAATAACGTCCTCTGTGCTCAACTTGGTAATAAACTTTAAGTTGGTGCTCTAAGTAAATATTTTCTACATTTCTGTTAAATAATGCATTTCTTGTTTTGTACAAATTGTCTCTAAGATGCGAAGCAAATCTTGTACAGCAGTGGACCTCCACATAGAATTGTCTCTCTTACAACAAACAACTGACATGTTGAATTACACTATAGCTCCCTGTAATTTGGTTATTTATGTGAATAGTTGTTATACTTCACTACTTATTAGAATTGGCTTAGAATAGCTACCCATTTTAGCGTCATTACTAGTAAAAAAAATTTTAAACTTATTTAACATACAGAATGTTAAGAAACTAAATTAATAGTCTAGGTACTAATTAAAATTCTTATATATCTCATAATCAGGCTCTAATCATCATACATCTTAATACGTTCGACAGCAAATCTTGTGTTTAAAGTGTATCTGAAATTTATCAAATGTTTTATGATTATCTCATTACTTAAACCCCATTTGGTCACATCGTCTCTTAAATTACTAACAACCACACAGATTTGTTTAACTTCCGGCCAACATTTAGGGAAAGTTCGCTAGAATGATTCTAAATGTGGCATCTGAGTGTAGATTACCAGCTTGGTCATATATAAGAAACTTCTATAGCTGCCTTCCTGTACCTGGCAAACATATGATTCAAGTCTGTTGCTGTTGCTAGTGTTAATAAACCACTAATCTATAAATTTCACACAGAAGTAGTAACAGATGATCCATTCTAAATAGTTAAGACACTTACTTGCTTAGGTACCCGTGTTATGGCCACAGGTACCTTGTCTTCATAGTTTAATTTATGACCCTTTACTATTTCTCTCTTACCTTCCTGAATATCAGTTCACTGATTAAAATTTTTAAATTGTTTGTTCTTTGAAGCAAGTCAGATTTCAATAGTTATCTGTACTAATCATATTCTTCTTTTAAAATCAGTATAAATTCCCTTTCATTTCTGACATACACACTTCAAACATTTCTCACATAGCAATGATCAAATGTAGCTACGGTATTGACTGGAGTTGGGTTTGTACTGTGATTGTACAGTAGTGACCTTATTTTACCAAAATCATTTACTACAAATGTAACATTTTCCACAGCAAGTATCAAGAACAGAATACTAAATAATAACAGCAACTCATAGTTTATTGCCACCTGCCCCCCTCCCATGTTAAGCAAACTGAGCACCACAATATCACGAATAAATGCAGTACTCTTCAGGCAATATTATAGAAAAACATAATATTAAATACAGCTCCAGCGATTCAAAACGAGGCAACAAAAAGAACAAAATTGGAGATCAAGCTATTCTCACTCTTGGTCCACCGACATAGCAGTTACGCAGCTCTCAATTTAATAGAACAAATGCATGAAATCAGAGCCACCTCTCAATAAGCAAAACCGATACAGAAAGTAGAATCACAGTTTCGGCCCGTAAGTCTCCATATAGTAGAGAAAATACATTATAACATCTACCTTCTTCCACCTCTAGCCAAAAACTTACTACAACTACTACAGCGAAAGGGCTATCAATCTACCCACGCTATGAACATCAATGATGACACAATTTTTTGCATTTATTACTATTTACAAAACAGAGCACGCTGTCAGTGTAAGGAGTCAAGTAATTGACGGAACTCTCTTTTCGAGTAACGTTAATTAATGCCAGCAGTATGTAAGAAGACAACATACAGACTACACTGTGCTCAGGGCATCATTTTGCAGCATACGAGTGAAATGAACCATCACACTCAAAGCACTTCAACTCTCTCCCTTCACTGTCCTTTGTACTTGGTGCATATGACACTGGATGTGAACACTTGTCAACTGACAAAGATTCAATGCAGGCCACTGAAGCACATTCCGAGTGTTCCACCTTCACTGTAGTAACCAAAGCCACTCGTCTGCTTATCTTTCTGTTGTTCCGTCAGTGATCTGTGGTGTCCACAACTGCCTGTCCACACGCCCCTCACTTCCCACTTGGGTACTGAAACTGCCCAGCTCAATGTCCACTTCCTTGACTGATGTACGAACCGATTCACTCTCTGTCTATTCTGCCTATCCCTGCAGCTCCAAGTGTGGTCCACTGTGATGCCTTGGGTTTGGCATGTACATCCAAAGTGACTCATCTCTGAAGCCAATTATACTCCAGTCAATGAGATTCTGGACCGAAGACGAGTATGGAGGCGTCCTGGAGAGGGCAGAATACCATCCTGACTGTTGCCCGCCATTTGGCCTGACATCCAGAGTAATGGTCAGGATTGTTATTTCTTTTCTTTGGTTGGCATTCACAGCACACTTAACAGCAGAGCACTAACATCGACGATATTCTATACCCTTGTCTTGTAGCCCTTCATGGCAAGCCATCATGGTTTTACATTTCAGCAAGATAATGCCCACCCATACACATCAAGAGTTTGTTGCCATTCTTTGTGCTTCCCAAACCCTACTTTGGGCAGCATAGTTACCAGATCTCTCCCCAGTTGAGAACGTTTGTGGCGTTATGGGCAGGCCATTCAGGCATCTCGGGATTTTGACGATCTAAAGCGCCAGTGCAGCAGAATTACGCACAATATCCATCAGAAGGACATCCAAGAACTCTGTCAATCAGAGCTAAACCGAATAACTGCCTGAGTAATGGCTGGAGGTGGAGCAACGTGTTATTGATTTGCTCAATTAGTAAAGCTGTGGAGTGTTAAGGCATCAACTGCACATCGACCAGCTCAGCGTCACGAAACGGTATCAAGAAACCGCTGACCCAGGTGCTAATAGAAAGAGCGGGCAGCGCCACACCTGCAGGAAGACAGAATTCAGCGCCCTCAGCCAGCACTAACTTAACCAATCACCCATCGCTGGTCATCCCCAGCTAGGTCGCAGACTTCGAGAACATCAACACTGAGTAATAGTGCTAAGATATCTCAATAATTTTATTTCTACATGAAAGCCTGTACCTTAATCTACGCACTGACGCCATTAGGGTCTGATTCTTGCTTGTTTACGTTGTGTACTGAGTGTTTAAGATGCCTCCGATAATCGTGACTCCCACCGACTGTGAAGTACGGGCTGTTATAAGATTTCTTAGTGGTAAGTGCCTAAAAGCGATGAATATTCATCGTGAGTGAGATCTGTGCAGTTTACGGAGAAAACATTATGACTGATGGAATGGTAAGAAAGTGGGTGAGAGCATTTAAAGATGGCCGCACAAATGTGCATGATGAACAACGGAATGGGCGTCCTTCAGTCGTTAATGAAAGTTTGGTGCAGGAAGTGGACAATAAGGTGAGAGAAAACAGACGCTTTACGATTTCCTCCTTGCGGGATGACTATCCTAATCTTCCTCGTAGTGTTTTGTTTGGCATTGTGACCGAGCAGTTGAATTACCGAAAACTGTGCGCACGTTGGTTACCGAAAATAATGACGGATGTGCACAAAACCAAACGTTTAGACAGTGCATTGACTTTCCTTGAGCGGTACCACAACGACGGTGATGATTTCTTAAGCGAAATCGTTACGGGCGACGAAACATAAGTGGCCTACGTCACACCAGAATCAAAGGAACAGTCCATGGAAGTTGAGCAAGGGCATCGCTTTGCTGCAAGACAATGCCCGTCCTTTAGTAGCTAATCAGAACGAACATCTCATCGCATCTTTTCGATGGGAAACTCTAGATCGTCCTCCGTACAGGCCCCATCTTGCGCCCAGTGACTACAATCTGTTCCTGCACTTGAAGAAACACCAGGGCAGCCAGCGTCTTCAAGACGATGACGAAGTCAAAACAGTGGTGATGCAGTGGTTAACAAGTCAGGCTTCAGACTTTTATGAGGAGGGTATCCAAAAAGAGGTACAAGGTTATGACACATGCCTCAATATTGACAGAAATTATTTAGAAAAGTAGATTAAGATACAGGCTTTCATGTAAATATAAAATTATTCAGATACCTTAGCACGTCTTTTTTTTAAATTTCAAAACGGTACATACTTAAAAAAACACGCCTCTTACTGACATATCTCCGCCATCAGCAATGTAGGGTGGAACTTCGACAATGCCGGACGGTCACGCTTGGGAATCTTCAGAAAAGAATGAAATAAATGTCAACCGAAGAGCCCGAAGGAAACCAAGTTGTTAAGATTTTATTTAATCGTAATTTATTGCTAGCCTTCAGAGCTGAGGGAAAATCGGTAGGAACGTTTTTGAGACTCCCTTCATTCCTTCCGTAAAATTGTAGCCTTGGAGGATATAATCTACAATAGCAGTCGACGACTAAAGCTGAGAAGACATGATAAAGGCACCAATTAACTGTGAGCTGTGAAATGCAATTCAACTGATGTACGTTTCGTTTCTTGATTTGGCCAGTATTCTGTGGGGCCTGCAGTAAGAGAGTAGTGAAATAGTTTACACAGGAGACGGCAAGAGGTGGAATACAATTTAGATAAGGTGGCGGTGCGTAAGGACAGGAGAACTGGACGGTACCTTGTTACGAGGCAGAGGTACGTCTCGGCTCCTTTGTTAGGAAAATCACGGAGATAGTGGAGCGACGAGCTTAATCAGCCCCAGTTTATCTCTAATTCGCTGTGGCGCTAACGTCGCGGACGCGTTTTCACTGTCTCTTAATCCTATGTAATTTCACGCTGGACAAAAGACATCGTATATGGTTAATACAATGTTGCAGTTTCATAATACGTACGTTAGTATGAAGTGATTAAACTGGAAATCGGAACTGTTGTTATAAATTTCTGTAAACTCACCAACCCGTTGACCATTTTAAAGACGTTGGGAAGTGTAATGCAACTTGTCACTATTGTCCGCTTACAAACGCGTAAGGGTAAATAATGGTTACCTGATAAACTGACTGAAAAGGAAAATGTATCAACCACATTTCAATGTGGTCTGCTTCTACTGCAGCCTTGCAATAGACGCCTGCATCTATTCTTCTTGATGGTGAAACCCACAAGGTGTAGGCAAACCCCCCCGGGCCTCAGGTTCCCGTTGTTTCCTTAAATTTGAAAGTTCGGATTGTGTGCTTCTTCCATTTACTGCATTTCCCTCTACGCTGTCCGTCATATGATGAACATTTATAGGAGTCTCTTGCATTTGCAGAGTTTAATTTTTTCATCGCAAACAAATTTTTTTACCGTTGTCACTCCGTGAGGCCTATCTAGACACAGCATCTCGTTAGATATCTCTATGAATTCCCGCCACGATCTTTCTCAAATAACTAGCTTGTGCGAAGACACGCATGGCAATGGTGCCACTAAAACAAAGGAAATGAATGCTACCTTTGTTTAGAAGCGAAATTGATCTACAAAATACGTTGATTTGTTTCTTCAATTATTTTAATCTTATTTTCAATGATTTTGTTTCCTTTTAGGAGGAATAATTTTGGTTTTGCTTTCAAAATTTATTATATAATTGGTGTCGAAGTTATGGTCCTAAACATTAGTGCAGTCATAGCCAAAGTTCTAAATGGTATTAGAAAACCAGTTAGCCCAATTATATTGATTAACAAATAACAAAAATAATTTTCTTTTCCAAGTTATAATTTCTTTGATATGAACCTCCCATATAACCTGTTAAAGCATCGACACACGTTAGTGATTTGTACGATACATCGCGTCTCGACAACCTTCACGGAACTATTCGACGCACGTAATTATTTTGCGACTATTCTAATAAGGGTTCCGAGAAAAATGAGCTGAAGCATCCCTTCCGGATAAATCAATGACAATGTTTGTAACGGAGGCAGCGGCAGAGATATTAGTAGTGCATGGTAGTTGCCTGTCGACGTCGTGAGTTTGTAGAAACATTTGCCAAGGTGTTTACATTCCAGCGGGACCTTCTATCGTCGACACCGTCTGTGGCAGTATGACGACGGTCAGTTTTTCGTGACGAGGGCAATGAAAGTTATTGTATAAACTTCGAATTTTTATTCTAATGTGACGCCATAAGAATACCGAAAAAGTTTTAGAAAAGCAGTTTCAACTATAATGGAAGTATAGCAGTTATGGAGTTATGGTCAAAGATTTACTGTATCCCGTGGGACCCAATGTATGACACCATTGTTGTGATGCTTGTAACACAAGCTTGTCTAGATCCCCTTCGACCTTGTCTTACATGTCCTCAATGTCTCGTTCACCAGGACTGTTGAAATCTTTGGGAACGTATTGGGCTACGCAATAAAGCGTTTGTGCTCTGGCATTTTTCTCCGAATGATATTACGTGTCTTTTTGAAGTAGGAGCACCAACGGGCGTTGACGCCTATGCCGCCCGTGGTGGACGAGCTGTTCTAGGCGCTACAGTCAGGAACCGCGCCCCTGTTACGGTCGCAGGTTCGAATCCTGCCTCGGGCATGGAGGTGTGTGATGTCCTTAGGTTAGTTAGGTTTAAGTAGTTCTAAGTTCTAGGGGACTGATGGCCACAGAAGTCCCATAGTGCTCAGAGCCATTTGAACCATTTGATGCCTATGTACACAATAATATTTAATTTTACCACAACTAAGACTGGAGGTGTACTAATAAAACGTACTACAACGTTCGACTGTATGAGATTGTGACGAAAATGGATGCTCAAGTATGCTAGCCATTACACCAACACAGCATTACATAGAAGATAGCTACACGGGTGACACTCCTCTAGCGCCTCTCCAAACATAAACTCCGACTGACATATTCAGCTTATTTTCTCCTTCTTGAATAGTAGGCAAAGACGAGACGCAAAAGTCTCGAGGAAAATTTAATTACATCAGATCAATAGATCACGATGAAATGTTGGCGTACTTTCACCATGTCATTGCAAGTAACATTAAATTTAGACCCAGGTTGCAAACTCCTGGGAGTGCAGAACACGAGAGGGATTGCAGATGAAAGGCAGCAGCAAGTGGTTTTCCCTCCAGGTAACCATGCACTGGTGTCATCTGTTGCAACTCATGGTCACGTAGTGGAAAATAGGGCAGTGAGGAAATGTCTTACGAGAGGTGGAAGCTGAGCGTGACAGAAACTTGACAGCAAAATCTACTTGCAGTTTGGGCGCCAGAAATAGAAAACATTAACAGCAAAGTACATTAAACTAAATGCTCAATGTTCGAGATATGGACCGACAGATAAATCTATACTCTTCAAATATTTCATGATTTTTTAATGATACAGGCTGATCTTAATCTTTCTAATAAGTGTCTAAGGGAGTTGCAGGGTAGGGTGTGGTGAGAAATAATTGTCAAGGGAAAAAATGTGATACTTTGCGCCGTTTATGAGTTAATTATCATAGAATTTAGTCAGTGAGACACGGTGTTTCCCAAGTTGTGTCGCCAAATGGTTTCTTCATTTGGTTTTCTGAAATCGAACAAGAGAGCAATACAAAACTGGGACATAGAACCATAGTAAGGTTGGAATCCGAGCCAAAGGCCGAACAGTCTCGTGCGCTACTATCTACGCTATGAGAACAACTGGCTAATTGTATCTGGCGATCCGCTTGAATTTGAACGTGCAGCGGCCAGAGTGGCTAATTTCAGCGCAACGTATCGATTTGTTTCCTTAACAATTACTTTTCAGCTCAACCTACACCGTAATATCCTCATTGGGTTTTCAGAATGTATGATATATACAATGTGATTCAGCTTTTGATCTTATACAACTTGCAATGCCTTCAGATACTACTAGCAAGAGTCTCTTATTCTGTCGCTCGCTACGGTCAAACTATTAGTCCTACAGAAAAAAGAATGAGTAAGACTGTTTTTCATAAAATTTAATTTAGTTAAATTTTGTACTGGGATATGTTTTCACTAGAGGCCATACTATTTGTACTGTTCAAGAGTAAGTTCCCTTCAAACATATTTTTCTTCAATAAATTGAAAATCATGGCCTCCAGAGAAAACTTATCCCAGCACAAAATTCAACTACATTAAATGACCTACAAAATGGTCATGGTCATTTTTTTTCGTATGATTATAGTTTACACGTAGCTAGTGAGAGAATATAAAAACCTCGCACGTTGTTTTCGAATGCATTGCAGGTTACATAAATCACATAGAGTCGATATGCTTCGTTGTGTATGTGAAAATTCATATTATACATAGGAAGCTGCCAATTCAGCGATGCGAGGTACTGACACACCTTGTGTTACACCACTGGTTCTGTTTTTAAAGTCTTTTTGGTTCATGTCATTGAGGTTCTAATTTTAACTCAAACTTGTTTTCAGTTTTTTTTTCTGTCTGTCCTACAAATTTTCTCATGGCTAGCGAACTGTAACTATTTAACGTAAAATGGTTTGTAAGATATTTTAATTAAATTCCTGTACTAACTCAGTGTTTAATTAAGTTAAATATGAAAGATTTGTAAAGCGGCAGCCACAGTGTTGTCAAGCCTAAAACAGCCGAAGCTCATATAACGGCTGTGGAGCACGTAGTAGTGAAATTTAGGGTGCTAAGAAGTCACTCGCTCGGATTCGGCCTAGTACACATTATGTGTCTGTTACCTATGTGCGCCTAATTAATCGATGCCTGAGACAGAGAGTTAAGACTTCCGAATGACGCATTATCACTAACGAGTTTTCTGTATGTGGCTGAAAAGGTCATACTTGTAGATGAAAGAAGAAGAGTTCTGCAAGGATTTTACAGTTGAGGTAGACGGTACATTTGGCTGCCTAGCATAAATAGTAATAAATGGCGTCCCTTTCTCCTATTCAAGATGACTGCCGCAAACGCGACAGGTACATGCTAAAGAACATTACTTTGAGTCAAAAAGCACTTCATTGGCAAAGTACAAGAGGTAATACACAGAGTATTACGTATATCGCCTAGAGCAGGCTGGGGACAGCACGCTGTAAAATACTAGTGTGGACTTTGTCCAAACTTCAGTTCTCTGTGCGACTTGTCCACCAGAGAAATTCTATGGTGACGTCAGCATAGCAAATGGGGGAAGCGTTGAGCAAATTTATAACCCAACACAGAGGTAGCTCGCAAAGTGCAGAAAATGCTGGAAACTTTCGGCAGATCTGTCAAGTGATAATTTACTACAGCGCCGTCTGTGAACTTGTCTTTATACAGCCGTGTGTTGCAGACTGGTGCTCTGTCGGCAAACTAGGCATTACTTACGTTCCGTTTTCACCGAATCTCCCGCAATATTAAGTAGAAAGCTGACGACATTACTGAGAGTTTTTACCGAATTTTCATCTGAGTTGTTTATTTTAATATGATAGTCAGGAAATCGTTCGTCCACATATTGATACATGAGGTATTCGATGCAATATCCTCTCCATTTGCTGCAGTACTTTCGTCCATGGCCGACATTTGGCATAGAATAAATAAAAACACTTCTCATGTTTCATCAGAAGTTTTTCACACTGCCTACTATGTGTCTCCTGTAATTGTAACCATACTCACATGGTATCTTACATGTCTCAGATGTCATGAAATCCGTATCATTCCTCACGGTCCCCGTGGGGTGTGCTGTTTTTGGAGACCTTAGCCTGTATTCCGACGTAAGGAAGCAAGAACTGAAAATAAGTCTATGCTGTTGAAAATCTTTATTCATTCATATCGCCGCTAATGAGGTAGAAAACCGGTGGTATAGTTTGCTTAGGAATGATGCGAACAAAGTGCAAACCAGTGAATCAGAACGGAAGCCAGAAGCATATAAACTAACTAAGGAAGATATATTTCCGTGGAATTTCAGCATGCTATACAGATATTTTAAACGTAAAATTGGAAAAGTCGACGAGTTAACCTACGACTGGCTCATGGAACGCTTCATCTTACAACGCAGAATACAGTGCACAGAGCGACCAAAACTACGCCCAAATTTTCTGCGATGGACAGCATATTTGAAAGTGCGATGGATGAAGTGGAGGAAATAGGTGATCGAGCATAGCGGTGAGAGTTTGACAAAGTACAGTTCGATAAGTTGTTTATTAATGAGTTTATGACATAAACTTCGTACATAAATATATACCAAAATAAAATAAAAGATAACTGCACTATACATTTTTATCCACATTTCGATCTTTTAACCAGCTATTGCTCACGTTATGTCTTACCACTTTCTTCTCCCTCCAATATTCAGAACTCGTGACGTCAGGCGCAGGTAGTTGTATGCAAGGAAGTTCCAGGGTCACCGAGTGATAGCACTGCTCCAAAGTTTCATTGACACAAGTAAAAAATAGAAAAAGCCGACAAGTTTGCTTCTGTCTTTGGTAAAAGAAAAGAGAAACAGATCCCATAGTGATTGTTAGCCTCAATTTGGTGGGTCAAAATTTCGACGACTTGCTATCAAAGGGAGTTCTATTCATAAGTACCGAGAGAAACTTCGCGAGAAAAACGTTCCTTAATTAAAGATCAAATTAACAATAAGAAAATTCAGGCTGCTAAATCATAGAGTTTATTTCGAGAGGGAAGTGCAACATGCTCGGGACAATGACTGCCTTTTTTCAAGATCATATAGGCTATGGGCCCTTATGTACAGCAGACTATTGAAGCTACCGTTAATTGGTATGGTAAATTACTGCCAAGATTAACAGGTTCAGATATGGTAATAGGACATCCTGTAGTTCTTTGAGACTGTGGAAGTGAAGAATTTCTTGGCGCGTCCGATTGAGATATGCGACTGTAAAAGAGCATGTACAACTGTTTGCGAAATGCTCCGCCTGTGGGTTTTTTAGTCTTATGTTTTTGAGACAGCTACATCAACCGTTAGAGTATCGTTTGCTTTGGTTCGATTTTTTTAGAAAATGTTCTGTTCTATTTACCTTTTAGACAACACACGTATAAAATCAGTGTCAAAAATATTTTCGAGGAACGATATGCCACAGAAGCCCAAGTAAGACTATAAAAAAATTTCAGAACTCACGGTGTGGAATCGATTGACACAAACCAATTACGGAAATGTCATGGAAGACTTTGATCAAGTCGATGTTTCTCTAATACTCGATTATGTTCGAGATACTTTGAGAGATCAGCGTGCTAGAAAATAAAGTAGAGAATTTTAAATTGCCGTCTTTGTTGGTGGAGTACCATTTTGTAGGGTGCATTTACAGGCTTCAAAAGCCATCAAACAACTGATGAGCTAAAGCCACTTATTTTTTGAAAATATTTCTGTTCCGTAGTGAATTTTAACTGTCTCGTCAAGAAGAGAGAGTAGTATGTGATAACTTTTTATTTCCGTTGTTGGTACGTATGTCAACGTGTAGTTTTCTGCCACTTTATCGTTATTAGAGCAAACATTCAAAGCAATGTAAATATTAGGATTAGGTTAATTTGCGGCTTTTTCGAACTGAAATGTCGTTAATGGTACTTGTCTCCTGAGTCTGCCCCTTTGCATTATTTGCCAAAATATTAGAGGAAGGAATACTGCTGTCTGAAATGCACGCTAGAATGATTCTATTAGGCGGGAAAACTTCAAAAACATCTTATGCATATATCACTAGCTACCCACCATCTTCCTAGTTCCAGCTTCTCCGAAAATTGACATTAGCGGAAATATGTAACATCTTGTAGCTACTTATTGAAACGTACCCTTAGAAAAATTTAAAAATGACAGTGCCGGTAAATATTTTACGTTATTTGTTTTTCAAACAGCTGAGGAAAACTCAAAGTACTCAAACAGTTTTCTTTCTACTTATTCTGATCATCACTAAACTGACACACAATATTTTTAGCGCAACGCAGTCTGACTTTCAATAATCCCTACGATAGAATGGATGTGTCTAACAATAACCTATACCTTTCATGAATCACTTACCTCACAAAAATCTTCGTTACCCGAACTACTGCAATACAGCGAACGCCAATACTGCCAACTAAACAAAAGATTTAAGTACTGAAGGCACTAACTACTGATAGGCATAGTTAGCAAGTGACATATTTTGATAGAGAACAAACAATGTATTTACCTTAATAATGTTCAAAAGTCATCATACATATATTAGTTCATGATATTCAGTCCTACAAATTTCTTCCTTCTGACGGACAGATGCCTATATCGTCCGCTCTCAAAACTCTGGCATCTCTGTCCCTACATCCACAACTGCTGGCGGCTCACCTCCAACTGCACAACGCTACGCACTGTTCACATCCAACTGACCAACACTACAATAGCGAATAATCCAACAATGCCAACCAGCCACAGACTGCACACAGCACAGTCAGTGAGTTTCATAGAGAGCGCTACATGGCGTTACCAACATAAAAACCTAAGCAGCCTACTTACATTATTCAAATACACTGCCCGAAAAGAAATTAGTACGGCCTTTTAGAGATTTCCATTTCAGTCAAGATTAATTGTTGCAACAGTGCATACGGAATACATGGAATGATTACATTTACATTTCAACAGCAGAAGTGATTCTGTGGTACCAAATATAGGCTCATGACGAAACACGCATATCAGTACATGGCATAGCCTCCACAGGCGGCAATGCAGCTGCTCACTCCACCACCCAGTAGATCGTACAGACGGCGAATACTTTTCAGGAATACGCTACGATACACCTGCTCTACTTGTTCTCGTGGTTTTCTAAAACTTGTTGGTCGACGAGTCTCAGCGCGTCACTCCTCGTTCCATCAATATCTCAAACATGTTCCATCGAGGACAAGTCCGGAGGTCGTGCTGCCCAGAGAAATTGATGCACGTCTTTCAGATCACGTTGAGTTTCACGAGCAGAGTGTCAGCGAGCATTATCCTGCTGGGACAACTCATATCCTTTCACTTGCAAGAAGAGCAGAAGAACAGGTCTAACAACATTCTGTGCTTATCGGGTGCTGGTTAGTGTCCCCTCCAGAAACACATTCGTTTACATTCGACTGCTGCTACATTCGCCTGACGTCCAGAAGTTCTCTATTAATCTTGCGGTGGCAAGCTGTTACTTTCTGCTAATTATTAACTGGCTTAGAGAATTGTTTTTAGCGTAATTTGTATTGTTTGTATTTGTGTTGTTTGTTTGTAGCGTAATTTGTATTGTTTGGTCTGCCATCATGTGTGACAAATGTGAAGTTGTCGTAGATTAGTGAGCACGGGAGTGAACTGTCAGGATTGTGGGATGGTGTTTCATTGGGGAGATTGTAGTGGGGAAGCTGTTATAGTGCCAGATGAGGCTCGCCAATGGGGTTATACATTATGTAGCCGTGACAACAAAATCGTGGAACAAGGAAAAAAGATTTTCGCCCTTCAGGCTGAACTAGAAATGGTGTACTTTGAATTTGACAGATTGAAGGGGGAAAGAGACAATGGGAGCTGGGAGAAGGTAACATGTCGCAGTCAAAAGGAGGAAACCTCAGATATCACTTTTCAGATTCCAGTGAGAAATCAGTTTCATTTGTTACCTGAAGCAGTAAAGTCAAGCAGAAAGAGAAGATTCCTGCTGTTAGGTAGCAGTCGTGAAAAAGGTGTAGGCCAGTTGCTACAGGATAGGCTAGAAGTCGAGCACCAGGTCAGAAGCATTCTGAAACCTAGTGCTAAGCTTAGGCAGGTTGCTGAAAACCAAGGGGCCTTGTGCACTGATTTTTATGGCGAGGCGAGGACCATGTTCTTATAGCAGGAGCAGCAGGAAACAGCCTGGCTAGCATTTCGGACTATAGTATTAGGTGTGACCTGGATGTAATAGGTGCAGCAACAGCTCACACTCTTGTGGATATTTTGCAGCCCCATCAACAGCCCTGGGTTAATACGGCTGTCAACTGCGTTAACAGAGAGCTGGGGGGGGGGGGGGGTGGTTACTATTGGTAGAAACAAAATCTCATATCTCTGCTGTGCCTGTTGATGCAGTTACGAGGTAGGGTCACACTAGCCATGGCCTGCACCTGAATAGGAGCGGGAAGGATAGATTAGTTGACCTTCTGGCAGAATATGTAACAGGTGCCACATGCACACAAGACAAAGTGCCTGTGATTACTGGAGTGAGAGGGACACATTTTTTAGGTTCGGGTCAGGTTACGGAAAGGGCGTATTGAAAGAGATTAAAACAGAACAGTGCCATAATGTCTGTAGTAGTATCCAAAGAAATAAAATTTGTGTGTTTCATCAGAACATTAGATGACTGAAAAATGGGGTAACTTCTGAAGGTATAGATGTTTTGTGTTTCTCTGAACACCATGTAACTGCAGGGATGGAGAAGTTAAATTTGAGGGATTACATATTAGCATCTTATTCATGTAGAGTCAACGTGGAAAAAGGAGGAGTTTCTACTTATATAAATACTGGACACAAACTCAAAAATAATGAACAAATAGTTATTGTGTAGATCAGATTCTTGAGGCATGTGCTTGTGAGCTACTACTGCAATATATTTCTATAGTAACTGTAACAATCTACAGATCTCCTCAAGTTAACTTTAAGCTGTTCATGAAAAATCTTGAGGTATTATTGAGCTACCTTGCAGACAAAAACAAGCAGTTATTGGTTTGTGGTGATTTTAATGTAGTTTTCTTAAGATATACGGATAGGAAAAATGAGTTAGAATCATTGTTTGGTAGTTACAATCTAGTATCTGCTGTAAATTTTCCAACTTGTGTACAACAGGATAGTAAGTCACTTATCAATAGAATTTCATAGACAGTGCTCAGGCAGAAACAATTAATGTGTACCCAGTTGTTAATGGGCTATCTGATCATGATGCGCAGTTAACAGAAACAACACATATAACATGTTACACTATTCAGGCAGGTTCATACAAGGCAGGGAGACTTATGAATGCAAACTGAATACACAGCCTTAAGTGCAGCCTAGAAGAGGTATAATGGGATGAAGTTTACACAGAAAATGATGATGATGCCAAATTCAATTTATTCCACCGTAAATTTGTCTCAGTATTTGAGAGTTTCTTTCCTGAAACGTTATCCAAAAAAGCCATTACACAGTCAAGTAAGCCAGGGATTACTAAGGGAATTAAGATATCATGCAAGAGGAAGAGGGAATTATGTGGACAGGCCATAATAATTCAGGATCCGACTTTACTTGCTTACAACAAAAGATACTGTAATATTTTAAGGAAAGACATTAAGAAGTCGAGAAGCTTATGTGTTCTGACAGAATTTAATAATGCGGGTTATAAGATTAAAACTATATGGAATATTGTCCAACGGAAGTTGGGGCAACCTAACAGTGTACCATAGCAATGAAGCTAAATGATGATGTTGTGAGTGATAATTCACAAGTTGCAAGTATTTTTAACAATCACCTTCTGAATGTAGCAGCAAAAAGAGAGTTGAAGGGTTCAGTTGAAGAAGCAAAAAATATGTTAAAAATGTCATTCCCCAGTACTTTTAGCCTTTAGAAGAAGCACCAACATCCCCCACTGACATTAAGGGAATTATAAATATACTGAAAAGCAAGAGCTCATGTGGTGTTGATGGAGTCTCCAACAGAATTTTGAAGTGTTGTTCTAATTTAATAGGTGGAGGCCTTGGCGATATATGAATTGCTTTGCTGGCACAGGGAATTTTTCCAGAGGGATTGAAATACGCTATCGTCAAATCTCTTCATAAGAAAGGGGACAAGAGTGACGTAAATAATTGTAGACCACTCTCATTGCTGACTTCATTTTCTGAAATACTCGAAAAAGTTATGTATTCAAGAGCAGTCTCACATTTAAGTGAAAATAATTTACTGAGCATGTCACAGTTGGGATTCCAGAAGGGTTACACTCGACTGAGAATGCTATCTACACATTTACCCATCAAAAATTACAAGACCTAAATATCAAATAATCGCCAGTTTGTATCTTTTGTGATCTCTCCAATGCATTTGGCTGTGTGGATCACGTTATGCTCTTAAAAAAAACTCAGGTTGTATGGAATTAAATGCTATACACACAGCTGGTTTGAATCATAATTAATGAACAGAAAGCAAGAGGTTGTGCTAAGTAGCACAAATGATGGTGGGAGGGTGGTAAATTCTAGTAAAAGGCGAGTTATCACAAAGAGAGTCCTACAGGGCTAAATTTTAGGTCCTCTGCTGTTCCTTATTCATGTGAATTACCTTACACTTAAAGTTCAGCAACTGGAACTAGTACTTTTTGCAGATGAAACGAGTGTTATAATAAATCCCATTCCAGAAAAATCAGCTGAAGATACTGTTAAGGATGTCTTTCAAAGAATTATGAAGTGGTTCTCAGAAAATGAACTCTCCCTTAATTTTGAAAAAACTCACTATATCCAGTTCTCCATACCGAATAGAGTCCTACCGACAATTGATGTAGCATATCAACAGGACTCAGTTAACAGGGTAGATATCTCCAAATTTTTGGGTGTTCACGTTGATGACAACTTTAACTGGAAGAAGCATATTACTGAGCTTCTCAAACAATTAAGTTCAGTTTATTTCGCTCTTCATATAATCGCTAGTCTTGGTAATAATCAGATCAGCCTCACAACGTACTTCGCACATTTCCGCTCAATAATGTCTTATGGAATAGTTTTCTGGGGTAACTCACCACTTAGACATAAAGTATTGATTGCACAAAAGAGAGCTGTGAGAATAATTAGAGGTGTTCACCCAAGGACGGAAGGTAGACACCTTCAAAAGGAGATAGGTATTTTCACTGCACCATCAGAATACATATATTCGCTAATGAAATTCGTTACAAGTAATCCATCTCAATTTGCGAAGAACAGTGATGTTGTACGTACAACACTAGAGGGAAAAGTGCCTTTCCATATCCGTTATTGGAGCTGTCAGTTGCTCAAAAAGTAGTACATTATTCAGCAACAAAAATCTTTGAACATATGCCCAATAACATAAAGTGTCTGGCAGGTATCAGATCAAGTTTGAAATATAGTTCAAAATCATTTCTTTTGTACAATTTCTTCTACTCCTTGGACAAATTTCTGTTTCAGAAATGGTAAAAAAATATTGTCCCTTTAAATTTAGTTGCATGTGTAGAACTAAAAATTTCAGTAATATTAATATTAGCACTATTCATGTGTGTATATATAGCTTGTAATCTGACCTGTCCCACATCATATCGATAAAATAATCGCGAAAATGATCTACGGAACATGACATAGCTAAAACGCAACTACAACTAAAACACCAAAGGTAAACATGAATATCTGGAGTTTATGTATGAGACAGGCGAAATACCCGAAGACTTCAAGACGAATATAATAATTCAAATCCCAAAGAAAGCAGGTGTTGAAACATGTGAAAATTACCGAACTATCAGTTTAATAAGTCACAGCTGCAAAATATTAACGCGAATTCCTTACAGACGAATGGAGAAACTGGTAGAAGTCGACCTCGGGGAAGATCAGTTTGGATTCTGTAGAAATGTTGCAACACGTGAGGCAATACTGAGCCTACGACTTACCTTAGAAGAAAGATTAAGGTAGGCAAACCTTCGTTTGTAGCATTTGTAGACTTAGAGAAAGCTTTTGACAATTTTGACTGGAGGGTAAAATACAGGGAGGGAAAGGCTATTTACAATTTCTACAGGAACCAGATGGCAGCTATAACAGCCGAGGAGTATGAAAGGGAAGCAGTGGTTGGGAAGGGAGTGAGACAGGGTTGTAGCCACTTCCCGATGTTATTCAATCAGTATATTGAGAAAGCGGTAAAGGAAACAAAAGAAAAACTCGGAGTAGGTATTAAAATCCATGGAGAAGAAATAAATACTTTGAGGTTCACCGATGACATTGTAATTCTGTCAGAGACAGCAAAGGACTTGGAAGAGCAGTTGAACGGAATGGACAGTGTCTTGAAAGTGGGATATAAGATGAACATCAACAAAAGCAAAACGAGGATAATGGAATGTAGTCGAATTAAGTCGGGCGATGCTGAGGGAATTAGATTAGGCAATGAGACGCTTAAAATAGTAAATGTGTTTGGGGAGCAAAATAACTGATGATGGTCGAACTAGAGAGGATATAAAATGTAGGCTAGCAATGGCGAGGAAAGCGTTTCTGGAGAAGAGGAATTTGTTAACATCGAATATAGATCTAAGTGTCAGGAAGTTATTTCTGAAAGTGTTTGTATGGAGTGTAGCCATGTATGGAAGTGAAACATGGACAATAAACAATTTGGACAGGAAGAGAATAGAAGCTTTCGAAACGCGGTGCAACAGAATAATGCTGAAGATTAGATGGGTAGATCACGTAACTAATGAGGATGTACTGAATAGAATAGGGGAGAAGAGGAGTTTGTGGCACAACTTGGCAAGAAGAAGGGACCGGTTGGTAAGGGATGTTCTGAGGCATCAAGGGATCAGAAATTTAGCATTGGAGGGCAGCGTGGAGGGTCAAAATCGTACAGGGAAACCAAGAGTTGAATACATTAAGCGGATTCAGAAGTACTGGGAGATGAAGAATCTTGCACAGGATAGAGTAGCATGGAGAGCTGCATCAGACGAGTCTCCGGACTGAAGATGATAACAACATCGCACCTCAGGCCATAAGGCATGGAATGGGGCGGGTGTGTCTTAGGACTAAAACATACCCTGAGACAGCGGTCACTGGGTGAACATCGTACGAATAACCGACCATCAATTGCGTGTAGGCCGAATCCGCTTTTATTGCTGCAGACCATGGCGCGCTATTCCGTCTTCCAGGTGACCCTGTGACGGCACCAGTCGAGCAGTGCACATCGGTGCTGTGGCGTGAGTTGAATATTGGTTGCAGTTGTGCGTGCCTGAAGTCCCTCTGCTAATGACCAGTTCGCAACAGTTTGTGTGACTAGTACGGGATCACAAGACCTCATATCTGTGGTGTGCTCCCTGTACGATCTGCCACTCCTACCCTTACAATACGAGGATCCTAGAGGGCGTCTGCGCTGCGTAGACGCCTATAACCTCCGTCTGTGAGAGTGTTCACAAGACCAGTTATACCATCATCGTTGCACAACAAACGCGGAACGTTCAACTTGTGTGGCAATTTTCCGAAAGCACCATCCCGCCACTAGGAAGAACACAATTTGGTCTCTTTCAAACTCGCCCAGTTGGTTGTAGGTAGAACCAGTCTGTCTCTGAGGCACGTCTGCCCGCTTGCTTCACACGTCTTCGCCACACTGAGCCTTCTGTCTGTGAGCATTCCCTGCTCGATGTTGAAACATTATCAGTACATCTATCATCCCCCAGGTGGCATATAGTGGTTAGACACCGGACTCGCATTCGGGAGGACGACGGTTCAATCCTGCGTCCGGCCATCCTGATTTAGGTTTTCCGTGATTTCCCTAAATCACTCCAGGCAAATGCCGGGATGGTTCCTTTGAAATGGCACGGCCGACTTCCTTCCCAATCCTTCCCTAATCCGATGAGACCGATGACTACGCTGTCTGGTCTCCTTCCCTAAACCAACCAACCAACCAGGTGGCATATGCCATCATCTAATCGAAATCGACATCTTTTTTCGAGGTGTGCTAATGTTTTTCCCCCAGCAGCGTAGTTTGTCCGTAAACGGTGAATCCTCGACACAAATTGCATGAGCCTGCTGCTCTGCTCAAAAGACAATCAACAAAACACAAACTGCACACGCGCACCTGGAGGTTGCTCGAATCAACGTCGTGCTAAGCTGTAGGGTTCCACGCACAAGGTTCTCGGCCCTGTATAACCAGTGATAGATGCTTGGAATCGATGATGATGACGTTGTTTCAATGGGTTGCAATCCTTGCAAGGTGTCCCCTGCTGAAAGTTCCTTTTTATCTTTGTGGAACGAAGTCTCACGCTCGGTCGCGGCGCCGGCAGCACACACTTGCCACGAGACAAAGTTACGTTTCTCTCTTAAGATATACTAAGAAAATTTGTTGGCGAACATGGGTAACTCGCTGCACTGCTACACTACTAACGTCAGTCTAAATGTGGGCACTCATCCAAGAGTAGTCCTGTGATACGGAGGTAAACTAATAATATTGCTCTGTAGTTTCCTAAACATTTTTAGCAACATCGATCACTGGGCTGATATACATACAACTCTTAAGTCAACATATCCTCTGCAGCTAGTTTCTAGCAAATTTCGACAGTAATTTTCACTGAATAACGGGTGAAAGTTAGTGGATTAAATGAAACAGAAGCACCATACTCTGCGCTTTCTCAGATTCAAATGTAATCTATTGTACTCAGTTAGATGTCACCAAGTCCATCTCTTTATTAACTACACTACCTCCAGCTAGGAAACAGCTCTCTGGCCTGATACAATGTAGTATTGCACTGGACACGCGCATATCCACTGAACTGTAATATTGGTCCCGGAAATTGAAAAACTATTAAGTGAAATTCACGCCCGTGCAGCAGCTGGGGAGCAAAAAATACCTGTATTGAACATTACGCAATGTCGAGATGCATGGTACACAAATCGCCAAATTAAACATGCACATTCAAGCAATAATATTTAACTTTCAGTTAGTGCTACTGTTATTTTATATGGAGTACAAGCTACCACTGGACAAGGATGGTGCCTCTCTTGAAGAACAAATTGAATCTTGTAGGACTGTCTTTGTGATAACTCCCCTTTTACTAGAATTTAGCACCCTGCCACCATTATTTGTGCTATTTAGCACAACTTCTTGCTTTCTGTTCATTAAGTATGATTCAAACCACCTGTGTGTATAGCCTTGAATTCCATAGATCCTGAGTTTTTCTAATAGTGTAACATGATCCACACAGCCAAATGCATTGGAGAGATCACAAGAAATACCACCTGGCGATAATTTGTTATTTAGGGCTTGTACTATTTGATGCGTAAATGTGTAGATAGCATTCTCAGTCGAATTCTGGAATCCTAATTGTAACATTCTGAGTAAATTAAATCGGAGACTACTCTTGAATACATAAATTTTTCGAATATTTTAGAGAATCAAGTCAGCAATGATATTGGTCTATAATTATTTAAGTCACTCTTGTTTCCTTTCTTATGAAGAGGTTTGACAATTGCGTATTTCAATGTCTGGAAAAATTCCCTGTGCCAGTAAAGCATTGAATATATCGCTAAGGAGTCCACTTATTAAATTATAACAACACTTCAAAATTCTGTTAGAGACTCCATCAACACCACATGAGCTCTTATTTTTCAGTATATTTATAATTCCCTTAATGTCAGTGGCTTAAAGCCCTGGGGAATGACATTTTTGACATTTTTTTTTTTGTTTCTTCAACTGAACCCTTCAACTCTATTTTTGCTGCTACATTCAGAAAGTTACTTTTAAAAATACTTGCAACTTGTGAATTATCACTCACAACATCATCATTTAGCTTTATTGCTATAGTATTCTGTGCACTGTCAGGCTGCCCCTTCTTCAATTTGATAAAATTCCATACAGTTTTTGTTGTGTTGGCTGAAGAGCCAACACCGGATTACTATTGGAGGACGAAATGCACTGTAGCGTTGCTCTTGGGGAGGGGGGGAGGGGTAATAAGAAAAAGAATTGTTATTTTATATGTTTTTTGAATAAATGTGGAAAAAGTGGATATTATGGTGGGCCACTTGGCAACAGCATTAGGGATTGATTACACATACGTTGAGCATTAAATACGTGAATACGAGAAACATTATCATTCCTGTGCATTTTTATATTCGCGATGTAGTCATACCCGGAACAACACTAAGAGACCAAAAGATTTATGGTCTTTAAAAGAAATGCAACACTACACATTAAAAAAATTGGCTCAGAAATAATAGAAAAACGATAATGTTCATTATGCTGCGTTCGGCCCATCAGCGTGATCGTAATTTCTGGAGATGAACTAACACAAAATAATTATCAATTGAGTGAATGAGGAGATGGAAATCATCAAGGCTAATTTACTAAAATAAGCGCACTTATCTATAACACACTTTTTTTAGTGCTACGTACCTTTTCATATTAATTTACAATAGATGACCATTGTGGTTAAATACTTTATACATAACAGTCAAAATGTCCTCTTGATGCTGTCTGTTCGTAATCAGTTACAAGAAACGACATGTTTTCTGATTGAAAAAAATAACAATTAGCATATTCACTTAGTATTTTCACATAAAATATAAAATACAGTTGCGGAACGGAGCAAGTCCGCGTCCCCCTTATATAGAATACAAACAGTAAAAGGTGAGGCGCCAAATGCCTCATTTATCTTGAAACAACAGAATTCTTTTTTATAACATTAGTCGATGCATGTACATAGAGATTTACAGGCACCGCACAAGAACGGCAAAGATAAAGAATAATAGACTCCGTCGCTGCTATGCGATGGTTCATTTCTTTTACTTTACAATTGTTCGATAACTTAGGCCATCAGGCGTTTACTATTGAGCGTATATTAATGTTTGTGAGGCGAAAATTACTAATCTTACACTGCCTCCCACGAGGAGGGGAGGAATACCAAAGATATTACTTTCATGATCATGCCCATTGGAATATTTGTAATTTTCGGGTGTAACATACAGATTATTAAAAGTTTCATTTCACATTCATTCCATAATAAAAGAATTAACTTTTCAATTTGTAATTACTGACGGTGGATCATTGTGAATTTGTTCTGTGTCTCCATCAGTGTTTGTATGGATTCAGTCTTTCTTGATGATTCTTAAAATTAAGGCTATAAGTACACATATTTACAAAATTTATAAACAAATAGAGTCACACTTCATTTTTCATCGTTGCAAAAGTAATTTGACTATAAAAACTGGTACACAACTTTCTGTTTTGACTGTATTCGTTATATTGTCATCGTCTTGTCAATTGATTGCCTAGTCCGATATCGAACTTAATTATACATTTATTTTCGTCGCACATACACTATTTATGATAGACTTGGATTGTAGAGTGGACACTGGTGATGGGTTCGACAAGGAAGTCCATATCTTTCACTTTCGGGGCTCGAGTGTGGCTCTCCGAATTATTTCACATATGAAACAGATAAAATATATTAGAATAGCTTACAAAATTAATTTTATATACATGTGGGATGGGATATAGGAGGATCGGATCCTTTGACGTACTTTCGTGTGTTTATTTTCATTCGTATCGTGACCTCTCGTTAAAGTTTACATTTCAACAGTGTTCAGAAGTGACCTTGTGACTTATCTCTGTGTACAATCAGTCATTATACTAATTACGCTAACTTCTTTATCTTAGAGTCTCTCAGAAGGTTTATGATACATACAAAAATGTTTTTAGTACTGGATGTGAATATTTTTGCTACAGAATGTAGTGCACAGCAACTGTGTTGGCGGTTGAACGTTTACATTATTTCGTCACATGGTGGCTGTCCGCCTCCACTGTTTCGAGCAATCTTGAAATTCAGTCCGTGCGCGCGCACGTGACCTGAGCTTTCTCGCAGAGCGTTGATTTCGCGTTTGAGGTGCCGTGTGTCGCTTTTGTTCGGCGGATCGTGGCTTTGTGCTTTTTAGATTGCTGGAGGGAGCCTCTGCCACCGAAACTGCCTCACATCACTTCCTGTCCACTATCCAATTACGGATTCAGAGGTAAGTAGTAGCTACCGCTGCAACTGCATGTATGGAATGACACTGATTATTACGCACTGCACACATCAATGAATTTTTCACACATATGGTGCAGTAGAATACTGCCACTGAAAGTCGTCGAACTTTAAAACTTCGCTTTCAATGTGGTGAGCGTCTGCGTGAACGGTGTATTAAAAGAAATTCTCGCTTCATAACATCACACGGTGTCTAAAAGTTGATTTACATACTAATATTTACAAGAGTTCATATTAATCGAGAAATAATCTAATTGACCTCTTTGAATCAGAACAATTGTTTCTTAATTAGTCTTTTTTTACTATTTATACCTACGGTCACAGGTAAGCTATTATAAGTCCTTTTTCTTTGACGAAATTCATTCCAATCTCCTTTAAAAATTAATTTCGTTCATAGTAATCTTTATCACGCTCGCTTATCCATTTTGTAGGCCCAATACATCTTTTTAATGCTCATCTTATTTAGTGACTTGTGAGGGGAGCTTCATTTGTGTCAAAGTTACTCTCGTATGTGATTGTCTTTAAAGAACGTTCGAGGACAGATTTGAAAATTGCAAATCCGCCTCTGGATTTCGTGTAGAAATACAAACAGTCGAAAAAGAAAAGTGGGCAAAGCGGACCTACTCGCGGATCGTCGACAGAATTTAAATTACTCCTCAACCAGGTCCAAAATTTAATTTACATTACGCACTACAAAAGCAATTGGCGCCTCGCGAACCTGCTCAATTTTTACGTAGTACCTCACTTCCCAAGCACACGTGCATCTCTACAAATTGATCCTGGGGACTGGACAGGATCAAGGATCTTAGAGGATTTGCACTTAGGAAGGGGATTCAATAATCACATAAACACAGAGAAAACAATAAATATTGCAGTGCGCACTTAAACTAAAATCTATCACTTCAAGCATGTATATCTAATATGTATCTTGCTGCAGCTTGCTTACTACACTTTGTTCATTTCTTAGACTAAGTGAAGTTTATGCATTACGCATTTGAGTATTAATTATCATTCGTATATATAAGCCTCTCACTAGAGTGTTGTTGTTTGCTGCTGTGGCCACCTGTGAAGCTTGGGCCAGGTTCTTATTCTATTTGCTGCTAGCTTGTGAATTTGCAGTATCGCTAATGCTCAATAGTACCGTGAAGTTGCCATAGTAAACCATGTTACTCATATGTCCTTTTACTCAGCTATTTTATAGTCTGGACTCGTCTTACTTTGCGTTATGTAATAAAATTCCTTTTTATTCCATCACTCTTTTACTTAAGGTTAACGTCAGTTCTTTTTAGAACAATTGCACTGCGTTATCAGTCTGTTCATGCTTAATCCTAGGTATCTATTTACTTCAAAGAGATGTTATTTTATCGCTGGCATAGCACTGTGCTGGAATTTACTAGTTAAATCTACCGACTGTTTTGCGATAACAGGTGGTGCCTTATTTCCGTCACATTTGAAAATAGGGAATAACCTCATGGAATCGAATCTTCTCACACTACTTTCCTCTTTTGTCTGGACGTTAAGTATTTTATTTCAAAACAGGTAATTAATTTGTCATCGATTAAATTTCACTTACTAATACTAAGCACATATAATCATCATTTTCATATTACTATTTAGCGAGAGAAGTGCATTATTCGCTCCTTCCTGCTCATTTTCAAATTACTATTTAGCGAATAGCAAATTACTATTTAGCTGATCTAGGGCCACTGTTGTGTCATGGATGCTGCTCATGGCTGCGGTGATAGCTTTATAGGAACCGTCCACAGCTGTGCTCCGCTAGCTGGAGTCTAACACTCGGTGAACTGAATCCAGAGAATAACCAGCTACTTCGGTATAACCGTGCCCTACCTATGTGAGGCCAAATGGTCAAGAGCCCAATTCTCCGGGGGAACGCTACTCCAGCAAATGGACTTTCAATGTCCTCTTCTTTCAAAAATGGCTCTGAGCACTATGGGACTTAACATCTATGGTCATCAGTCCCCTATAACTTAAAACTACTTAAACCTAACTAACCTAAGGACAGCACACAACACCCAGTCATCACGAGGCAGAGAAAATACCTGACCCCGCCGGGAATCGAACCCGGGAACCCGGGCCTGGGAAGGGAGAACGCTACCACACGACCACGAGCTGCAGACTGTCCTCTTCTTTTGGTCGAGACGACTGCCGTACCAATCAAACGAGGGCGCGACTAATTTGTGATAGAAAGCGACTTCTGGGTTCTGGAGTGAAAAATGGTTCAAATGGCTCTGAGCACTATGGGACTTAACAGCTCCGGTCATCAGTCCCCTAGAACTTAGAACTACTTAAACCTAACTAACCTAAGGACATCACACACATCCATGCCCGAGGCAGGATTCTAACCTGCGACCGTAGCAGTCGCGCTGGAGTGATAGCCCCGTCATTTGTATGAGCCTCTTTTTGTGGTCAATTGACGGCTAATCGAAATAGTGGCATATAACGATGGGGTGCAGAAATACCAAACGCAGACATAGCTGTACACCAAAAGAATTAACCAATTACGTTCCTTTAAACTTGTGATGATATAACAGCTCCATAGTTAGCAACCATCTGCATACGGTCTCTCGACGAAAGTTCCATACGTAAAGACTAGAAAGTTGTACAGGTCACACCAATGCTCAAGAAGGGAAATATGAGTAATCCTCTGACTTTAAAATCCATGCCACTGTCGACGATTTGAAGTAGGATTTTGGAACATATTGTGTTCAAATATTGTGAATTACCTCGTCGAAAACGATCCATTCACTGAAAAGCCAGCGTGAATTCGGAAAATTTCGTTCAGGTGAGCTATCAATATGGGATTTCAAATTGATTCGACATTTCTAGATTTTCAGAAAACTTTTCACACCGTTCCTCAGAAGATGCTTCTAATCAAATTCGAAGCCAATAGAGTCTCAGTTGTGCGACTGGATTCGTAATTTTCTGTCAAGAAGGTCACAGTTAGTAGTATGTGGTGGGAAGTCATCGAGTAAACCGGAAGTGATATGTGGCGTTCCACAAGGAAGCTACAAGACCTTTGATGTTCTCCATTCACTTAAACGTTTAGGAGACTGAGCAGCATTCATCAATTGTTCGCAAATTTGTTCTGTCGTTTGCCATCTAGTAAAGATATCATGAGATCAAAGCCGTTTCTAAAATGATTGAGACAAGGTATCTGTATGGTGCGAAAACTGGCAAATATCTGTAAATAATGAAAAATGGGAGGTAATCCAAACGAGTACTAAAAGAAACGTGTTAAATTTCGCAACATAAGAAATCAGACGATACAGTTAAAGACTTCGAGGCTGCAAGCAACTTAAATTGCACCTACTACAAAGCGAGTTTTATGGGGAACATGAACTAAAGATTGCGTTTTACTCGCAGAATACTTACAAGATGCGGTAGATCTATTAGAGAGATTGCCTACTTTACGCCTGCACGTCCTCTTCTGGAGTACACTGCGCTGTAGAGGACAGGAATACATCGAGAAAGTCCAGAGAAGAGCAGCTTTTTCTGTACTATAGAGAAGTAGGAGAGAAACTGTCACGGATATGATACGTGAGGTGGAGTGGCAATAATTAAAACAAAGGCGTTTTTCGCTGTCCATCGCTTCACGAAGTTTTAATGAACTAATTTCTACTCTGAAAACGAAACTATTTTTTCGACGCCCTGTTGTATAGGGAGAAATGATCAGCGTAAGAAAACAAAAGAAATTAGACGTCCGACAGAAATATTTAAGTGATTTTTACTCCAGCTCTGTTTGGATGTTGAACGTTAAACAAGTAGTGTGAAAGTGTTTCGATGAGCCCTCCGTCAGACTCTTTGGTGTGGATTGTAGAGTGCACATGTAGATACAGATGTCACATCTTGGCCCGTAGTATTTTGCGGTAGCAAGGAACTTGCTATTACCGTACTGGTGTCTTGATATGATAGTCGATTTATTTTATTTACTTATTTTGTATTTCGCTTCTGACTGGATTAATACGACGAGCCACGATTTACTCTCCTGTTCCATCATTCCAATCTCAGTGTACCTCTGAGGGCTGAGATACACGTGAAAACTTCTTGCTGTCACGTACGAGAGCTATTCAGAACGTAAAGTCCAGTGGGGTGTGAAATGGAAACCACAGTCAAAATCCGGTGAAGCTTTGCACAAAAATATTGGGCAGTGTCTCTAGTACGCCCGTCGATTGCGTCACGTCGCTCTTTTCAGTTCTGAGCGCACACTGAGCACCCCCCTCAGATTTAGTTATAAGTTGGCACAGTGGATAGGCCTTGAAAAACTGAACACAGATCAATCGAGAAAACAGGAAGAAGGTGTGTGGAAGTATGAAAAAATTAGCAAAATATTCAAACTGAGTAGTCCATGCGCAAGATAGGCAAAATCAAGGATAATGTAAGCATGGGTGCGTCGTGGTCTCGTGGTTAGCGTGAGCAGCTGCAGAACGAGAGGTCTTTGGTTCAAGACTTCCCTCGAGTGATAAGTTTATTTTCGTAAAGTTCTGATCTGTCCTTTCGTTCATTGACGTCTCTGTTCACTGTAATAAGTTTAAAGTCTGTGTTTAGCGACCGCACCGCAAAACCGTGCGATTAGTCGACGAAAGGACGTGCCTCTTCAATGGGAACCGAAAACATTTGATCGCAAGGTCACAGGTCAACCTATTCCTCCACAGGAAAACACGTCTGATATATTCTATACGACACTGGTGACGGCATGTGCGTCACATGGCAGGAATATGTTGTCTATGCACCTAACTTGTACACTTGGCGAATGGGTTAAAAGATTCTTCTACCTTTCCTGATTTAGGTTTTCTTGTGGCTGTGATAATCACTCCCAAAAAAGTTATGTAAACATAAGAGTTTGTGACATAAACTGAAAATAAAAAATTAAAATTTCCACTCGAGGGAAGACATGAACCAAGTATCTCTCGTTCCGCATCTGCTCACGCTAACAATACGACCACGGCGCTCCTGTGGTCACCTGCTCCTAGATGTTGCTTATATTGCGCATGGACTACTCAGTTTGTATATTTTGCTTATTTTTTTACAGTTCCACACAACTTATTCCTGTTTTCTCGATTCTTCTGTGTTCAGTTTGTCAAGGTCTATCCACTGTGCCAACTTAGAATTAAATCTGAGGGGGGTGCGATGGGGAGGTTCCCTTGTTAAAACAATAGTGCCTCCTGCCAAATATGAAGGCCTGGTGTGCGATTTAATTTCAGCCCACGTGAAATAGCTGTCATACGTTTCCTTCTGCATGACAATTCTCCGTCGCACTCTGAAGGGACAATGAAGATGCCGCTGCAGCTATTTCGATGTGAAGTATTTGATCACCAACAATACAGGCCGTAAATGACTCTCCCTCAGTTTCATCTCTGCTCACACGAACCGCTAGGTATGGAGACACCGTTCTGGGACAGACAATTAGCTGTAGACCAGCGTAAAGAAATGGCAGGAAGCACAGGCTACTTGCTCCTATGACAAGGATATTGATAAGTTGGTACAACACTACGTCAAATGTGTAAATCGGAGAGGCGACTTTGTAGACAAATAGCTGGAAGGCGTAGCTAACTGTTGCAAACAACACATTGAAACATCCCCTTAGAAACATTTATGAATTACTGTTCTGATAAACCCCTTACGTTATTTGAATTTCAAACGGCTGAGCAAAACTGAACGTGCACAGACATTTCTCTCTTTACTTATTTAGATCATCAATAAACGGACACACAGTGTTTCTTAGCACAACGCAGTCTGACTTTCAATAATCCCTACAAAAGAATGGCCTTGACTAACAATAACCTTTCATGAATCACTTACCTCACAAAAATTTTCGTTACTCGAACTACTGCAATACAGCGAGCGCCAATACTTCCAGCTAAGTAAAAGATTGTAACTACTGAAGGCACTACCTACTTATAGGCATAGTTAGCAAATGAAAGATTTTGATAGAGCAAAAACCATGTATTTACCTATATATATATATATATATATATATATATATCACTTTATGACATCCAGTCTTACGAAATGGCTCTGACCACTATGGGACTTAACATCTGTGGTCATCAGTCCCATAGAACTTAGAACTACTTAAACCTAACCAACCTAAGGACATCACACACATCCATGCCCGAGGCAGGATTCGAACCCGCGACCGTAGCGGTCTCGTGGTTCCAGACTGAAGCGCCTAGAGCCGCACGGCCACACCGGCTGGCCCAGTCTTACAAATTTACTGTCTCTGACGGACACACATCCGCATCATCCGCTCTCAAAACACCGCCATCTGCCTCCCGACCTCCACCACTGCTGGCGGCTCATCCCCAACTGCGCAACGCTACGCGCTGTTCACATCTAACTGCCCAACAGTACAATAATGAATAATCCAACAATTCAAACCATCCACAAACTGCAAACAGCACGGCCAGTGATTTTCCTTCAGAGCGCTACGTGACGTTACCAACATAAAAACCTAAACAGCCTACTTACAACATCTTTGATTGTCACAGTGATTTCCATTTTGCGACCGATCGGACCTTACTTTCCGAATAGGGGCTGTGGTTTAGTACCCTCAGAAAGTACTTGGGGGCGAATTTTCGGTGATCGTTACTGTCTGACAGATCTTTTCGGATACTTTCGGTAAGACTCTGGGTCTTGTGAGAGCAGATGATGGAAGCGTTTACACACAGATAGGTGGCAATGTGTGTGAGAACTGAGCGACAATTTCTGTCGTGGTTCTGTGCGTAAAGGAAGGCGTTCCAATGGAGGAGTGTCGGGCTGCAGCTGCACTTCTGACGACCATATTTGTGTTGGGCAAGAGAGCTAACTAGGTGGAGGAATGATTTTGGAGCTTGCAGCAATATTGTTGTAGAGCTTGTAGTGGATAGTACACAACATTATCGAAATTTTATCAGATTGACCGCGTTGGAGACAGAAGAAATACTCCTTACAGTTACACCGAAAACTGTCAATGCAGGTGCTGTTACATGCAAATCCTGTAGTATTAATGATAGACTCCTTGTGGCAAACTCACTCACTCAACATACTCAAGTTTGGCGAATACCTTTATTAAATGTGTGCACGAGTACAGCAAAAAGTATTACCAAGATGTACAGTACAAACTGTGAAATACGGGACAAGTAGGGGATGCAACATGGCCGGTCGACACTCTTAGTGTACTCTCAGCTCTCCCGACAATGGCGGTATGGTTCTTGCTCTGAGAGCTTGGCGAGCAGCTCCCGAAAGATGTAAGCTGCTGTCTACGCGAAAGGTCTAAGCTTTCAGAGCGCGGATATCTGACTGTTGCCCCACTTACGGACGCTGCTGGCGAGATGACTCTCGAAGTTGTTATACGACACGTTCTACTCGCAAAAACTATCCGAGGGTGAAAATCTCTCTCGTGTATACCTAGTTTGACATCCAGCTTCTTCATTTATTTATTGTGTGTCCGTATCTATCTCCACCCACACATTTGACCCT
Organism: Schistocerca cancellata; assembly: GCF_023864275.1. Classification (NCBI taxonomy): domain Eukaryota; kingdom Metazoa; phylum Arthropoda; class Insecta; order Orthoptera; family Acrididae; genus Schistocerca; species Schistocerca cancellata. The sequence continues at coordinate 57,925,281 of NC_064626.1, read as the reverse complement.
CTAACAAGCAGATGATTCCTCGGTGTCTTAAAAACACATGCTGTCATCCTGTCCGTATTTCTTGTCCGTGTTTTCGACATACTTCTTCCCCAATGATTCTGCGAAGAGTCTTCTCATTTCTTATCCTATCAGTGCACTTAATTATCAGCAACGTCCTATAACAACACACAGTAAACGTATTGATTCTCTGCATTTACTAGTTCCCATAGTCTACTGTTCAATGCCATGCAATGCCTTGGTCCAGACATACATTCTCTCTGTTGTCTTCTTGAAATTAAAATTTATGTTTGATACTTATAGACTATCTAGCAGAGATGTATTTTCTGCAGTGGGCTGCTACTTACATATGCTTCGTCTGTGACGCGTTATTTTGGACCCAGATTTCTTCCACTTCACCTATTACGTACAGGGACACCAATTTTTTGTTCTTATTTCATCTGTCTCACATTACCTCTGTCGCCAGTTAAATTAGGGTGAATCCCTACTCTGCGGTTTCTTGACTATTCATTTCATTCGGCACATCGGTAATTCTTTCCTACTTTCACTGAACCCAGCAAATGTAATAACTGATGTCCTTCCACACTTAAGCTACCTAAAGGTTCTTATATATCCGTTATTGCTTCCTCGCTGTGTAGGTTGAACAGTAATGGAGATGGGCCACATCCTTGCTTGCCTACTCATATCCTACACCATTGGAAAAATCACTGTCTTTACACATGACAATAGTGCATACAGACATTATGTCAATCATCGTATACTGGTACTTCTGTAGGAACCATCGGGATACATAGAGAGGTTTTCAAAGGGTGTCACATACTGCTACACGGGGTAGTATTTCTCGTAAGTAAGAGGAGCCTATAATTATACGAGATGTCCCAGAAATGTCACAGATATGGAGAGTTTGTTGACCGCTGTATTTAGAAGAAAATCGAGGATAGCACCCGTGTCGAGGAACGCCACCCAACGAAGCTACTGAGCATTGAAGTTATAGGTGCCAATGCCTTCCAATAGGGCACCCCTTGGCAGTAAACGAGATTTCTACCCACATGTTTTCTACTCCTAGCACCCTCTAAACTCACCAGTCTTATTCGATAGATAGGAGGAAAATAAACTGCAGATGGATATCCGTGTCTTACGCCATCCCCAAAGCAACAGATCATCGCACGATAGTAGACAAGGGCTGTCTACATAGCAGGTAGCTCTGTCTTATCCACTGGCGATTACGGCAGTCAGTCACCTTCACAGACTAAACTACTTTGCCTGATGCTACTAATAGCTTTATGGAAACAAGAACCAATTTGTTTTTGTGTTACGTATCAAAAAATTGTTGCATACAGTCAGTAGTTACATCAGTGAAATATCCTCTTCTAAAATGTGTAATGCTATTGACAGCTCTGTGTGACTTGTAGTATTTCTACGTGTGTATTATTTATCTGGAATACATATCCCCGTCCACAATATCAATATCAGTTCCACGCGTAAATAGCATCTGAAAAATACGTAAAGAGAATAACTTGCAATTGGCGCGCCAGGTACATATAGTCTGCCGCCGCGAGCTCGGCTCCAGTTTACCACCGGCAATGGAGGGTGAAGCTTTGACAATGCCAGCCACTCGTGCTGGCGAAAGGTCAGAAAAATCATTAGATGAACGTCGGCCGAAGAACCCGAGACAGAAGCCAATAGACAGTTTGTGAACAAGTGGCCACGAAAGCCTTAACAATTTTGTAATAACTTAGAGTACTTCCATGTCTAAAATATCTGTCAAAATACCTAGCCTACCTCACAGTTTAAGCTGCACTTGTTAGCAACGATATATGAATCATTGTACTTCAGTTAGTGCAAGGCGCAATGGAACCACAAATTAAATATTTAAATATTTAAATTGTCTGAATCATTGTTCTATAACTGTGCGAAATACTTGTAAGGTAAAATAAAATGTGTGTCAAGTGTCACAATGCAAATATCTTTAAGACAAAACAGAAGAAAGAATATTACAGACAATAGTGCCAGAAAAACACAATCTACCATACATGTAAGGTGTCCAATGCTTGGCAGATGAAGCAGAAACAAAGACAGAACAACTACACTCAGAGGTAAACACATCTACACTACAAACGTAAATTTTATTTCAGGGAAAGAGCAAGGAGGCCAAGTAAACTTCCTAGAAATATCCATCACAATGAGAAGTAACATACACTCATTCAATATGTATAGAAAAAATACCACAAAAGACGCACCACCCAAAGCCTCAAACACAATCTGCTTTCAGATACAAATTACATGGATTAAACATGGTGCCGCTAGGCAGTCACAACTACAATAAGGAGTGAGAAATGTTAAATCAAATAGCAAAACGCAACGGATACAAAGTCTCTAGCTAAGAAATGATAGAGTAAGATCCAGAATGACACAAAAATGTAACAAGCTAAACAAGTAGAGCAAAATACCACAGATAACTAGGAACCCACAATACTCACCACAAACATAGACATTAACAATACCACTAACACACAAATAGGACACATCACCACAGCTGAACAGCCAGGTTGGTACACACTAACATACGGAAAGTAGCTGACGCACACATTTGGTAATATCCTTAACAAAAAAGGAGCACAGGTAGCTTACCAAAATAATAATTCAATACATGAAGGCTTAACGATGGAGGACTACACCGGCATACAAAAGATACAGAGTGCACATAAAATACGGGAACACTTTCAATAATTTATTGTATAAGAACCAAACATTGTACAAATATCATACATACGTCATTTATAAGAGAAACCGTGAAGGATTTTTGTCGTGCATACGGCCACAACGTAGTTTGGTAATTTGCCGACAGTCAGCGCTATTCGCAAACATGACGAGCTCTGGTGTGAGGCGAGCTGTTACATGAAATTGCCTCCCGGTCATCAGATCTCAGTTCGTGTGACTGCTTTCTGTGGGATCACAATATAGATATGGTGTATGTACCGCCTCTACCACGTGATGTATCAGAGATCCGGGAGAGAATACGGAAGGCGACTGCCACGGTCCACGATGCCAATCTGGGACGGATATGGCAAGAATTTGATTACCATATTGACGTCTTCCGTGTCACTCACGCTTCGCATATCAAATGATTAAAAAAAAAGTTCAGACTTTGTCTTCAAAATTCAATATGTGTGAGATCTCTACAGCGCTTAGTTCAGGTGCAAACAATAATGGAAAGTGTTTCCGGAACCTATGTAACTCCGTATTTGATATTCACCAACTTAAGCGTCTACTAACACTAAAGGAAAACTTTTTAGGGTAATCTCAGGAGAGAAACATATAATTAAAGACCGAATGAACATCAGGAATCAAACGTTATTCAACTAAAAAATTTCTAGTAGATAAACATAACACTAAAGCCACCACGAAACAATATCTCATAAAGCACTCTACTTACTAACTCTTTGTTGCCCACCACAAGACCATAGTGAAGAAGCTTTAAGAAGATAATGATGTATCCAAATAGAAGTTGGGACATTTACCTTCGCTACACACACACACACACACACACACACGCACACACACACACACACACACACACACACACACACACACATACATACACACACATACACACATGAGTGCATGCACACGCAAGGTACATACAAAGGATTTGCAGACATTTCTACTTACACAGAAAAGAAGACCAAAGACAAACGCACCTGACAACATCATAACAAACTAAACGAATTTTAAGTACTTTCATGGGACATGAATACAAGAATATATCCACTGTCAGTGAAGTCCAATGTACTGAAAATTGAGACCTTAAGTGTGGAAGAACAGTAGGAACGAAGTAGGAGGCAATAAATCGTAACAATTGTAATTTAATACTTTGTCATTGTAGTAATGTAAAACATAAGAAATTTTTACAATCTTCAGAAAAAGATATATAAGAAAGGTAAATTGTTGCATTGACAGCTGAAGTTGCCAGTGAATTTTATCCCTATCATTAATATTTAAGTTTCCCTTAATTACTCTGATTACACTCAAGCAATTGTATGTTGTTTTTTGTTTTTTAGAAAACAAACCTCATGCTAGCCATTTTGATAGCCCGTTTGTCCATTTGCCACCCTTCACTAGACTATAAAAATTCGAACATTTTACCTCAAATCAATAAGAAAATTGATTAGTTTCAAGCAAAGAAACCATTTTTTTGCAAGCTAGATGTTACGTTTTTCAGTCAAACCGCCCTTTTGTCCATTTGCTACTCTTTCTTTGCCTATGATAATTCACACAAAAAAGCAAAGAGAAGCTTTCTCTTTGCTACGCGCAATCATATGACGAAAAGTATTGTAAAAGTGTATTGTCCAACATTTTTACATATAAAATGAAGATATTGTATAGAAAACATATTTAAGTGCACAAACAACGTTCATATCAATGTTATTAGCATGTCGTATTTGCATATGTCATATGTAATCAGCGCCCCAGGGCATAAATGAAACTGAGGCCCTATTTAAACTAAACTAAATACTTTACAGATGCTAAACTACTTCATCATCAGCTCCTTGCTACCCACTGCATGGCATGATAGGGCAAACGTATTTACTGCTAAGTAAATTATTATGTGTAATGCAGCAGTAAATATTTCATCGTATTTCCCAATAATATTATTAAAGTGAAAGTTTCTTCGCTCGTTACGCTTTCACGCAAAAACTACTGGCTGAATTTGGATGAAATTTTACACACGGATAGAGTGCGACCTGAGTAGGACATATGACACTTTCATACGAACAAAATACTGCTTCCAGTGTTGGTCCATACTAGGGAAATGAAGCCGTGGCCACAAGCTAGTAAAAAATGAACAATGAAGAAATATTACTCAGCCCTGAAAACATGTGCCCTTGCCGCAAAGCACTCTGGGAATAGTCAAGTGAGGACTTCAGCAACCGCGATGGCACAGTGGCACGGTGTGGCGGGGAGGTGGTCTGTTGTCATTGCGGGCAACTCACTCTCGCTAAGCCAGTGCACTGCGAGTCCAGCGTGCCATACCGATCAGCCTGATTTCGTTGAATCTTTGTTGATCCATTAGGGACTAGATAACATTTTCCTGTTAGTTGTTCGTATAACCTCAGTACAATTCATTTATAAGGGGGCGTTTACACAGTGAGTATGCGGTTAGGTGGTGCTTACGATGGATGATACAGTTTACAGACACGGTGTTACAAGGTGTCACCCTGTCAGGATTTAATGATATCGGTATGCATAAATAGGCAGTGACTTATATTTTAACTTGTTGGCCCAGGTCATCAGCGTCTACCAGCAAAATAACTTATACTCTCATAGATATTGTTAGGTCATTGTTGCCATACATCTTCAAATGAGATACATATAATACTGGAATACTGGTGATCATGAGGACTTTAGTATAATACTTTGGAATTCTGCATACTATACTTAGATGCTACTTTGATATTTGCCAGTATAAGGCACATATGGGTCAATACTACATTTTTCCCCTCTTGTGGAAGTTGCCCGCTATCATAACTTGCAAATGTGTTCAACATCACTTTATAACCCCGTTGGGTTACTGTACTGTTCACCTATCGTTGCACTCTTGAATTGCCACTTAACCAGTTTCCATACTTGATGTAACATTGCGTTTCCTTGACACTAAGCTGATGGGTATAAATTCATTATTGTTTGATTTTAGTTCGTCAAATATTCTGACCAGGTTTTAGGTACCGTGACATTTAGACCCATGCAAACAGTTCCCAATTCACTAAAGTCATTAGACAGAATATGATGACACTGGATGATGTACTTAAGATCCTGATAGTCATCCTATTTGTTACTACACCCAGCCTTAACGCAACCTTGGGAATGGTTTGACATGGTTATAGGTGGTACCCTTAGTCATAGGGATGGTATGTCTTTGATTTTGAGGTTTATGTTCAGACTTATAGACGACCTCCTATATTTTTCTATTTCTTCTTTTCTGTTTTATTCGTTAGATTCCACTTGGTACAATGCTACATAACTGTATAGGTCTTATATGTAGAGAGGTAGAAATTTATTCATATACAAAAATCGAGAATCTTCTTTGTCACTATGAGGTAGCCACTGTCGTTGTATTAATCCACTCAGCACAGTGCGAGGTGGTCTTACATTGGGGTCTAATGTAGTGGCTACAGGACTAGGTGTTTGATGATTTTTAATGTACGATTGCATTGGTTTAATTTGTGAATGCAATTGGGTTTTAAGACAAACTTTTTTATGCTTCCTATCGTTAATACAGCGGCATTTATCGTACCACACATAACACTACCTAGGCTACACATACGTAACGTATGAATTCTGTCATGGTTATGTCACATTTTATTGTATTTTAAATTATTTCATTATTTATTTATATTAGTTAATTATTTGAAAAAAAATTCTTCCACTGGACATATGATTGTATGTAGTACATTTGATTGTTGTGATGCATGGCCTATTACAACTGTGTGGTACGGATTTATGAATAATGCCGTATATGTATGTTCATCTATTACGCTATATTCGAGTAAAACAGTGAAACCTATTAACAACAGCATGACATAGGCAGAAGCATATTTGACCTGGTGTTACATATACACTCCTGGAAATTGAAATAAGAACACCGTGAATTCATTGTCCCAGGAAGGGGAAACTTTATTGACACATTCCAGGGGTCAGATACATCACATGATCACACTGACAGAACCACAGGCACAGGCAACAGGCACAGGCAACAGAGCATGCACAATGTAGGCACTAGTACAGTGTATATCCACCTTCCGCAGCAATGCAGGCTGCTATTCTCCCATGGAGACGATCGTAGAGATGCTGGATGTAGTCCTGTGGACCGGCTTGCCATGCCATTTCCACCTGGCGCCTCAATTGGACCAGCGTTCGTGCTGGACGTGCAGACCGCGTGGGACGACGTTTCATCCAGTCCCAAACATGCTCAATGGAGGACAGATCCGGAGATCTTGCTGGCCAGGGTAGTTGACTTACACCTTCTAGAGCACGTTGGGTGGCACGGGATACATGCGGACGTGCATTGTCCTGTTGGAACAGCAAGTTCCCTTGCCGGTCTAGGAATGGTAGAACGATGGGTTCGATGACGGTTTGGATGTACCGTGCACTATTCAGTGTCCCCTCGACGATCACCAGTGGTGTACGGCCAGTGTAGGAGATCGCTCTCCACACCATGATGCCGAGTGTTGGCCCTGTGTGCCTCGGTCGTATGCAGTCCTGATTGTGGCGCTCACCTGCACGGCGCCAAACACGCATACGACCATCATTGGCCCCAAGGCAGAAGCGACTCTCATCGCTGAAGACGACACGTCTCCATTCGTCCCTCCATTCACGCCTGTCGCGACACCACTGGAGGCGGGCTGCACGATGTTGGGGCGTGAGCGGAAGACGGCCTAACGGTGTGCGGGACCGTAGCTTAGCTTCATGGAGACGGTTGCGAATGGTCCTCGCCGATACCCCAGGAGCAACAGTGTCCCTAATTTGCTGGGAAGTGGCGGTGCGGTCCCCTACGGCACTGCGTAGGATCCTACGGTCTTGGCGTGCATCCGTGCGTCGCTGCGGTCCGGTCCCAGGTCGACGGGCAGGTGCACCTTCCGCCGACCACTGGCGACAACATCGATGTACTGTGGAGACCTCACGCCCCACGTGTTGAGCAATTCGGCGGTACGTCCACCCGGTCTCCCGCATGCCCACTATACGCCCTCGCTCAAAGTCCGTCAACTGCACATACGGTTCACGTCCACGCTTTCGCAGCATGCTACCAGTGTTAAAGACTGCGATGGAGCTCCGTATGCCACGGAAAACTGTCTGACACTGACGGCGGCGGTGCACCAATGCTGCGCAGCTAGCGCCATTCGACGGCCAACACCGCGGTTCCTGGTGTGTCCGCTGTGCCGTGCGTGTGATCATTGCTTGTACAGCCCTCTCGCAGTGTCCGGAGCAAGTATGGTGGGTCTGACACACCGGTGTCAATGTGTTCTTTTTTCCATTTCCAGGAGTGTAGTTTTAATGATATACAATATGTCCTTTTGAGCCACTTTCATAGATAACATGATACCTGTCAATTGTTAATGTATGTTCTATATTTTTCTATAATACATTTTTTCTCCTCATTGCACAGGGGCCTGAAGATGGCATAAATGTAATGCCGAGACTGGTAGCATATAAGAAGTTCACAAAATAAATATCTACAATAAATACGGCTGTTGATAAATTATTGTATCAAGAAAATAAATGATTTCGTTTAGTTCTACGATTTCCGATCGGTAATTGTCGGTAAGTGTTGAAGGCAGGGACATGTTTCCATGGCTCTGATTGATTACAGTTAATAATACAGATTTTATTTTAACAATTTATTTTACGTTATTTTTCCGGCATTAGTTCTGTGAAAATCACCAATAAGTACCGTTAAATCTAGACTTAATGCGATCTTGTTTTCCACCACTATCAGTGCCAAATGTAGGAGCCGAGATTGATGCTTTATTCCATAAATAAGTTTTTATCTCTTTTAATTTGCTGAATAATCTTATGGCTGCTGCAGAAGTGACAGGTATTCTATAAAATAAAATAAAATTGTTAAGCTCTTCCTTAATGTCGTATTCTAGGACCGCAATTGCAGTTATAATATCCTTACATAACTGGTGAACAGTCTATCTCGGAGTCAGTTTAGGCAGAACTAGATGATAAGTATCAATAAATTGAAGTGAAAAATTAGGGCCTATTATATTAAAATAGTTACCTTGTAATTAAAGACGTTTTTGTAACAAAGTAGCTTGATCTACGTCCAAAATTATTGTGTTAAGAAATGAAATATTTGACAGACCACTACTTTAATGCCAGTAAAACATGAATTTAACTGAGCTGTTATTGTGTATTGTACATTTTTGAAAATAGTAACTTCAATTATTTCTTCCCTCTCCCGAAGTCGATGTCAGAATCTTGTACATCAATATGTCTTTTACTTCCGTTCGCCGTTTTTCGTGAAAAATGGGATCTAGTCATGTTTTTTGAGTAACACTGGCTTTGCACATGAAAGATTCGAAATCATTTCTATAGAATATTAGTTTTGTTTTAGTATGGTATAAAGCTTTACTTGCCTCGTCCATACCGAGTTCACGTTTTTGTAAACATTTCGATTTGATATTATTTAATATTTGGTACACAAATTCACAAAGAAATACGAGCTCCAAATTTAGCATTTTTTAAAATCCTTTCTGCTTCGCTACGCTCATTCTTATTGGAACTCTTCAGTACTATTTCCGACAGTGCTTTCGTAATATATTAAAAAAAAACGAAGTTTTACTGCAGATTTCGTATTACCTCTACTAGACCATCTAGTCGGATTTAATTTGTTCTAGAGTGGTTTCAGATACACCAGTGAATTTCTACAGTACATCCAAACGCGTAATGCTGTTCCGGAAAAAGTTGTGTAAGTCTTGCATTGTTGCGAAAAGAAAGTGTACTTCCATACAACTGCTAATAGCATAATTTATCACTGAATTCAAATTGTGACTGCCGGAATGTACATGCACCGCACTTGGATGAATATTATTAATCTGTATTTGTACACCATTACAAACACCACGCGTTACTCTGGCCCCATCATAATCTTGACCCAAAGACATTTTCAAATCAATATTTTTGTCAATAAGAGATACTTCTGTCACCTGCTTGACTAAATCTGCTGCGTCATATTTGATGACTACATAAAAGTCTAGAAATAATTCTCTTACCTCTACATCGAGTAATTCTGCATTTTCCGATCTTGTTACTACTGCATTTCTAGGACCAGTTCTTAGATGATCTACTTTTAATATGTCCTTTGTTATTATGGCGAAAAACGGTGATGCTCTAATTTGTTCTGGCAGCTTATTTTCAAGTCTGTTCCCTAAGCACTCAATCATTTCATTTTCAATTGTTGTACTCATATATCTAGTAATCCCTACAAATAAAATGGCGTGATTTTGAAAAGGTTTTCGAATGTAAGCAATTGAGAATATAAAAAATAAAGCTCTAAAAATTTATTAGAAGGGCATATGCAAAATTTTTCGTAAAACGTTCTCATACCGGGCGACAAGCCCTGCAAAGGACAGAAATTTCGCGTGGTATCCTTCCTCCTGGGTAAAGCACTCTCGATATCCTCTGAAAGGCAGAGGAAATTGGCTACGATAAATGTGATATCGAATTCATTTTCCAAAATGAGGCTTCTTCTTTCGCATTCAACTCCTAGTCGATAACATCACTTTCTCGCAAAGCCCGCGTTTCCGTATAGCCATTCGAGAAACTTAGTCGTTTAATTCGTTCTGATAGGTTCTTCCAGTCTCGATTACCCATAAACCATACATTATTTCTTTGCGAAGGGAACAACCAGCAAGGTTGGCAGAAGGCAGCATCTAGAATTTTGGAATAACGGGGCCAAAAACGATTAACTGGTCCATACTTAGGAAATAAAACATAGTATGATGTTGAAAACGCCTGTTTTTCTAGTCGGGATCCTTAGGAAATGGACATGGAAGCTGTAGCGGTCCCTGTTCAGAGTTCTATTTTTCGTTTATCACTCAGCGACTTGTTCGTGAAGCTTCCGAAGTCCCTTTTCGTGGAGTGTTTAGGTCGACGTCTCTTCCTCTGTTTCGTATGCCATGCAGATGTCGTCGACATGATCAATGGCGTCTTCGTGGAAGGATGTATTTTTGTCTCTGGTTCAAATGGCTCTGACCACTATGGAACTTAAATTCAGAGGTCATCAGTACCCTAGAACTTTATTGGAAGGACACTTAGAAAATGTAACAGACCTACTAAAGGCACTGCCTACACCACGCTTGTCCGTCCTCTTTTAGAATATTACTCAGCGGTGTTGGATCCTTACCAGATTGGACTGACGGAGTGCACCGAAAAAGTTCAAAGAAGGGGGCACCCTTCGTATTATCGCGAAATAGAGGAGAGACTGTCACTGAAATGATATAGAATTTGGGGTTGACGTCATTAAAACAAAGGAGATATTCTTTGCGGCGGAATATTCTCATGAAATTTAGATCACCGATTTTCTTCTCCGAATACGTAAGAATTTTGTTGACACCGACCCACAAATGGAGAAGCGGACACTATAGTAAAATATGGGAAATCATAGCTCACACGGACAGATATAGGAGTTCGTTTTTCCCGCACGCAATATGAGATTAGATTAATAGATATCTGTGAAGGTGTTTCGATGAACCCTCTGCCAGGCCCTTAAATGTGATTTGAAGTGTCCTTAGAGATGTACATTTCGACGAAAAAGTCAAAAACTGTACCAGATAATAACAACTGGTTTCCCATGTGTAACAAGATGTCTCAAAAACTGTTTATTAATTTGTTTTCTAGGAGCCATATAATTCTTTAAGAACGAGCCGTGTATGGCAACCGCTAGACTACTCCATAAACAAGTGCTGGTCGGTCATCTGTTTTAGACACTAGCGTAGGCGAGGTATGGCAGGGTTTTGCAATGAATCAGACAAAATTACTTAGTACAGTGGGCAGTGTTTCAGATGTGCAATGAATGACTCTGTACGACGTTTTGCAAAAGAGTTTACGGTTATATGACTACAAGGTGCAGCTGCGTCGCGCACTGAAACTGACGAATGAAGCTCAGGCTGAATAGTTTACAGTGGACGTTTTACCAAAAATTGAGTCAGTGAACGGTTGTGTGAGAAATATTTTTTTCTCCGGTCAGTCACTGTATTGTATTTCCGGCAAACTGGCAAATCATCGCGCTTGTATATGGGAATCAAAGCATCCTGATGTTACAAAAGAAGTGGGAAGAGCAAGACCCAAGATCAGTGTGTGATGCGGACGTACCCAGAATCAGATTATTTGTCCATTCTTCTCAATGAGTTTATCTCAAACCTTCATGTTTACCTAGATTTAGTACAAGAATTTTCTGTGTAAAAATTTGAGAACGTTGTATCTGATGTCATGTTCCAGACGGATAGGCGCATCATGTCACTGGTTCTTAAATGTCCGTCAGTTTCTGGATGAAAAGGTCCCAGACTGATGGGGTGGACGACATCGTCTAATTCATTGGCCCCTACGACCACCTGCCCTCTCTCCGCTACACGCATTGGATTTTGTGAAGAATCAGGGGTCAGACGTTCCTGACCAACAACTTGAAGGTACGTATTGACAGTGCATTCGAACATGCCGTCTGATTGTTCCTAAAGTGAACCAGAGAAATTGAATAATGACTGTACTGTGTCCATACCACAAGTGGTGCACCCACTGTCACTTATAAATGAGCGAACAAAATTTTATCAGTTATCTGGTCATATGTGAAAACCAGTTGTTAATATGTCGCATGGTTTTGAAGTTATGAAAGCTGTCTCTCTTCCTCTCCCTCCCTCCCACCATTTCTCTCTCTCTCTCTCTCTCTCTCTCTCTCTCTCTCTCACACACACACACACACACACACACACACACAGAGAGAGAGAGAGAGAGAGAGAGAGAGAGAGAGAGACTCTACATATTGTGTGGGGTGAGTTTGCGCTCCCGCGTTTGTATAGAAGCGAGGTCGCGCCCGCCGGAGGCCCTACACGGAAACAAAGGAAGACAGCTGCGTTGTTTCCGAGTTAGCTAATGAATAATAATGCGCTCTGCTCGCGACTGGTATGCAAAGTGGCTTACATGAGTTGAGTAATGTGCTAAATGAAAAGCCACAGTTGTGCAGCGTTGATATGCAGACGTCGTAACTCAGCGCTGTTACTGATAATCGTCCTTTTCATAAAATTATGACTCCTGCCTATGCCTGCCCCTCACGTCTGACGTTTTTTGTCAGAGTCTAGCAACCTAGAAGATATTCGAACTTCATTGAGCGGTACGAGCGAGAGGACTACACGAACATCGATGTTCATTAGGATATATGAATTCGACTTGCATCACTTTTCCCTTGTACTATGTACTCTTCACTTCTGTATCACTTACCAGAAGTTAAACGACCTTCCCACACTGAACCAGTGGAACATACGTACGAAAATGCCTGGATTCAGGTGCCACCAGTTCCTTGAAGACTGAGTAGGGACCCTGTGAATGCGACGTCGCAAGTTCGATTTTTATTAAAGTCTAATTTGAAAGTGTAGCGTTAACAGTTATGTGAGAAAAAACATTAGTTGCTAATGACTCACCATGAGACGAAGTCCACGAGGTGAAGTGATCAACCTTATAGGGGATATTTATATCACACTTCGCAAAACGGACGTCGTCGACATTCAAGATATATTCAAAGCGAACGACTAACTTACTTCATAAAAACCGAATCCATAATGAAGCGCTACATTAACCACACAGACTGCCGCCATGCTGATCGAAGGCGAAATCCTTGGGAACTACAATCCGTGCTGAACGTTCAGCTAGTACCCACTATTAAAAAATGCATATAGAATAATGTTGGCAAAAGAGGGTGCTGAGAACTAATGGAATGTGATGGCATACAACCGAATCCGAAACACTCCGTCATGGATGGTATCGTGAAAGTGGCTATCTTAAAAGCCGTAGTTGCAGATGTGCAGTATTACGTTTAGTAGGCAAGGAAATAAAAACATCCAGAGGCTGAATTTGTACAGTGATTACAGGTGGTATGAACTTCAATGTCACGCACTTTTCAAGGGTATAGTCTTCTCTGAAGGAGTACGATTTTTATACTCATACGAAGAATGAAGCAAAAGCAGGTTATTATATTACGAATGCGGTAAGGCATTGATACTAGTTGGTCTTGATATAACTCTTTGGTACTTCTAATTTCCAGTGTTTCATAGGCATTCCCTCTTCAATCCCGATTCAAAAAAAATGGTTTAAACGGCTCTGAGCACTATGGGACTTAACTTCTGAGGTCATTAGTCACCTAGACCTTAGAACTATATAAACCTAACTAACCTAAGGACATCAGACACATCCATGCCCGAGGCAGGATTCGAACCTGCGACCGCACCGGTCGAGCGGCTCCGGACTGTAGAGCCTTGAACCGCTCGGCCAATACGGCCGGCAATCCCGATTCATCACAGTTGAAAACAAATTCATTACTGAAAATGGAATAAATTTGTTTATGTCATCTAGAAATTTTCGGGCCGATTCTGCAGACTGCTGTGCATCGACAAGTCTAAGTTTCTTTGAGATTTCGTTATCTTATATCTTGTAATCTTGTAGCTCTGTTTGAAGTAATGCAACTATCCACTGCTTCCCTTCAACTCGCTGTAATCCATGTCGTTCGCAATTTGATGTGGATAACGTAATACGTCACTATCATACACATCCTGTAAATTGTACCGGGCATCCGAGCATTCTTGGAACGTGCAAATTTGTAATTAGTGCTCGTCGTCCTCGCTTGAATATCTGTAGCTGCTCTTATGCACGACTCCGTCGTATTGCTGCGGTGTTATTGGAAACCTATTCATAAATATTTTTTGCTATGCTGCTTATCATCTTCCATGTACGTAATTATGTTTAGTACTAGTTCCTTGGATAACGATTCACCTTTACTACGTTTCCTTGGATACGGGTTTTGTTGCTCCCTGTCCGACAGGTATGATGAACTACATCGACAACTGTTTCAATATCACTTTCACTTGAGAAGTGCGCATCGTCATCATTGTACTCCTCATGTATATTGACTACACAGTCGAGCGTATACGACACCACATATTCCACTAACTCATCTTGCAGAAACGCTAATACATTGGAAAATTGTTTAACGAGCACCTCCCATAATGTCCACTTGGCAAAATGAGCAAAACAAACTTTAAAAAAATGACTCGCTTGACGAATGATGTTTCGCCTAATGAGTGACGACGATTTAGTGTGACGTCACCAGCCGTTCGCGAGCGGTGGTGGATACGCTCAATAATATGAACACCTTTGTTCAAAAAATGTTCAAATGCGTGTGAAATCCTACGTGACTTAACTGCTAAGGTCATCAGTCCCTAAGCTTACACACTACTTAACCTAAATTATCCTAAGGACAGACACACACACTCATGGCCGAGGGAGGACTCGAACCTCCGCCGGGACCAGCCGCACAGTCTAAGACTGCAGCGCCTCAGACCGCTCGGCTAATCCCGCGCGGCTGAACACCTTTCATTTTCGGTAGCAGCGTATTAACAATGTCTCAGTCTGGGTTTAGACATCTTTCTGTTATCGTCTTAGTGCAGCTTGTGATCTCACATGTTTCTAAACTTGTGTTAGCACAGTGTTTTTTTTTGCGTTCACATTTTAGTACCTTCGAAGATATGTCCCCAAAGATAAAGCAGCAAGAAGACGACCATAAGTGAAAGAAAATGACCTTAGAAAAGACACATAAAATCACTGAAACACGCCAACATAGTGTGAGCGTTGCAGATCTGGCACGCACATACATTCGATCTACAACTATTTGCATTATCCTCAAGAACAAGGACAGGATTAAGGAGATAGATGCTTCAAAGGGAGTGATAACAATATCTAAATATCTGTTCCATGTTCTAGAAGATATCGAAAGGTGCTCCTTACATGGTGAAATGATAAACATTTGCAAGGTGACGCTGTTAACGAAATTGTCATTTGTGAGAAGGCGAGAATGATTTTCGCAGACCTCGTTAAGAAGTCGCCAAGATCATCAACGGCCAAAGAAGTGTTTAAGGGAAGCCGTGGGTGGTTCGAGAATTTTAAGTGAAGAACCAGCAACCGCCCTGTATGGCCAAGCAGTTCTAGGCGCTTCAGTCTGGAACCGCTCGACCGCTACGATCGCAGGCTCGAATCCTTCCTCGGTTATAGATGTGTGTGATGTCCTAAGGTTAGTTAGTTTTAAGTAGTTCTAAGTTCTAGGGGACTGATGACCTCAGACGTTAGGTCCCATAGTACTCACAGTCATTTGTACCATTTGAAGAATCAGCATCCACAGCGTTTTGAGGCACTGTAAAATAGCCAGCTCCGATAGAAAGGCAACAGAGAACATCATCAGGCACTTCAAGGTACTCATAGATTTTTAGGTTTACCTGGCTCAACAGATTTTAAATTGTGACTGGACGGGTCTATTCTAGAAAAAGATGCCGAAGCGTATCTTTGTAACAGCAGAGGTGAATGCACTGCCCACTCACAAGCTAACGAAAGACCCTCTGACACTGCTACTCTGTGCCAATGCAAGCGGCGATTTGAAAATGAAACCTCTGGATGTTTCCCATTCATAAAGTCCACCAGCCTTTAAGAAGTGTAAAGTTCAGAAGGGCAGGTTACATGTGATGTGGAGGTCCAATAACCTGACTTGGGACTAGAAGTGGATAACCATGATATCGGTGAGCTTGTGGAAGATCACACGTGAAGTTAATTGAGGTTTGATCAAGGAGGTGTTCGGTGTTTCGGTGGGAAAATATTCTTGCGATCAGTCTGCTACTCTGTGTCTTGCTTGTTATGGACAACACTCCTGCCCGTTTTTCAGGCGCACAAGACCACTTCCTTGAAGAATATCAGTTCATCAAC
The DNA here is from genome assembly GCF_023864275.1 of Schistocerca cancellata. NCBI lineage: Eukaryota > Metazoa > Arthropoda > Insecta > Orthoptera > Acrididae > Schistocerca > Schistocerca cancellata. The sequence goes on along the minus strand of NC_064626.1, from coordinate 57,908,766 downwards.
ATGAATTTCTACCTCCCAACACCACTCCGTTATTCCAGTCTATAGACTAGGAGAATATTTCTAACGTTAAGAAGCTCTACACTAAGCACCTTTCGAGCATTGCGTAGAGTTCTCTGAAGCTGCCGATCCTACTCTCAGAGAGTTTTAGAAATATACTTCGACACGTTGCCCGCGTCAAGATGATCGAAAAGGCGTAGGAAGAGGCAACCAAGAGAACTCTCAGTTCTACTTGGAGGAAGTTTTGGCTGGAGTTCGTTGTCGAATGTGACTCTAAAACCACCTGAGACAGTATCTGTAGTCAATAAGATTGTGTTTTGGCCAAGAGCATGGGACTAGAAGTGGATAACAATGATATCGGTGAGGTTCTGGAAGATCACAGCCAAGCAATGTCCAGCGAAGGGCTTTTGGAGCTGTAATGTGTTCCACAGCAGGAAATTGTGGAGAGGATGTCTCCAGAGGAGTTGGAGGAGATAGTAAGAGCAAAGCGGAAATCTTCTGGTGCAATAAGGGAAATGCTGAAACCATGCGAATGGGCAGCATCATACATTGAAAATCATCACCCTAATAATGTGGATGCTACAAAGTTGACAATAATGCTGCGTCGCATTTTCCCCAAGTTTTGAAGTGTTGGCAGGAATAAAAGGCTATACATAACTTCCTAGTAGGTAAGAAGAAGTTACGTATCGTGAATAATAAAGTACATAATACCGTACGTATAATTTTCTTTGGAAAATGGCATGAAAGAGATAAAACGTTTAGTACTTTTTCACCCCGGAACGCATAACCGTATTTTACATTAATTTATAATATACGGGACAAATTGTTTCCCTTAAGAAGCGTTTCGCATTACAAGTATGATTACGGAACTGATTATGCTCGCTATGCGAGGTTTCACTCTATTTCATCTACCACTTCTTTCTCACTCTGCAAAATTCCTTGGGATCCTTTCTGATGAAATGTCAACTGTGTCAACAGTTGTTGTTAATGCAATGCAATGTTGGTATTGTTTATCGTTCACATTGCTCTGCTCTGTATCAACACCACTAGCGCTGTCTGACACTCCACTTCTTTTCACGTTGGTCAGACATCAGAAGAGCACCCTGTGGGTGCGTTAGCGTCTCTAGAATCAGTGACTGAGGTTAGGAGTCGACCCTTATTCTAGATCAGAGCACATTGGTGTTTATCTGTACACAATTTGATCGCAGACTTACTGACAAAGAAGTACACGAATTTACATAGGGAGTGACGTGACAATGTTAGGATAGTTGTCAAGATAACGCATTACGTCCTGTTTAGCCGAAATAATACTGAACACAACAATATCAAATGTAAATAGAAGGTTCTCTACAAGATTACTATTACCACAAATCATCCGATTCCTTACTATTTAGGATGACAATCATGTCTATTGAGGATGGTTAATTTTCTGTGAGAAGATGAGCAAAAGATTATTCAAGGTTGCTCGTGTTAACAGTGGACGCAAACTGGTGAACCAACAAGTTTACAGCTCTGCTAGCGGCATTTACTTTAGCTGTGATGAGCTGTTGGTTGCGTGGCTGCTCTCACCCTCTGAAAATCCTATAAAAAGCTAATCAAAATCTTTACTGACTTTATTAGCTGAAACTGAGCTATGTTTCTTATTAGACGAGAAAACATGCACTCATCCCTAATCTGGAAGTATGGCGATATACAGGGTTATTACAAATGATTGAAGCGATTTTACAGCTCTACAATAACTTTATTATTTGAGATATTTTCACAATGCTTTGCACACACATACAAAAACTCAAATGTTTTTTTAGGCATTCACAAATGTTCGATATGTGCCCCTTTAGTGATTCGTCAAACATCAAGCAGATAATCAAGTTCCTCCCACACTCGGCGCAGCATATCCCCATCAATGAGTTCGAAAGCATCGTTGATGCGAGCTCGCAGTTCTGGCACGTTTCTTGCTAGAGGAGGTTTAAACACTGAATCTTTCACATAACCCCACAGAAAGAAATCGCATGGGGTTAAGTCGGGAGAGCGTGGAGGCCATGACATGAATTGCCGATCATGATCTCCACCTCGACCGATCCATCGGCTTTCCAATCTCCTGTTTAAGAAATGCCGAACATCATGATGGAAGTGCGGTGGAGCACCATCCTGTTGAAAGATGAAGTCGGCGCTGTCGGTCTCCAGTTGTGGCATGAACCAATTTTCCAGCATGTCCAGATACAAGTGTCCTGTAACGTTTTTATCGCAGAAGAAAAAGGGGCCGTAAACTTTAAACCGTGGGATTGCACAAAACACGTTAATTTTTGGTGAATTGCGAATTTGCTGCACGAATGCGTGAGGATTCTCTACCGCCCAGATTCGCACATCGTGTCTGTTCACTTCACCATTAAGTAAAAATGTTACTTTATCACCGAAAACAAGTTTCGCACTGAATGCATCCTCTTCCATGAGCTGTGCAACCGCGCCGAAAATTCAAAGCGTTTGACATTGTCATCGGGTGTCAAGGCTTGTAGCAATTGTAAACGGTAGGGCTTCTGCTTTAGCCTTTTCCGTAAGATTTTCCAAACCGTCGGCTGTGGTACGTTTAGCACCCTGCCTGCTTTATTCGTCGACTTCCGCGGGCTACGCGTGAAACTTGCCCGCACGCGTTCAACCGTTTCTTTGCTCACTGCAGGCCGACCCGTTGATTTCACCTTACAGAGGCATCCAGAAGCTTTTAACTGCGCATACCATCGCCGAATGGAGTTAGCAGTTGATGGATCTTTGTTGAACTTCGTCCTGAAGTGTCGTTGCACTGTTATGACTGACTGATGTGAGTGCATTTCAAGCACGACATACGCTTCCTCGGCTCCTGTTGCCATTTTGTCTCACTGCGGTCTCTACCACTCTGACGGCAGAAACCTGAAGAGTGGCTTCAGCCGAACTAAATTTTATGAGTTTTTCTACGTATCTGTAGTGTGTCGTGACCATATGTCAATGAATGGAACTACAGTGAATTTATGAAATCGCTTCAATCATTTGTAATAGCCCTGTACATGTGCATGGACGCAGCAGCATGTATACTACAATGCCCTCTTAGTTCTCGCACAAACAATTAAGTATGTGGCGGTTTCGTTTCTCCGCTATCGGAGCTCAACGACTCTTCAACTTAATATAATTAAATGTCAGCCAAAGTGAATGCAGCGTTCACACAGAAATTCGCTTTTGCAATCGTACAGATCGTGATGCGCCCTGTTCTGCACTTGACGCTGGTTCGGAGGAGAGTCCCCGAAGTTTTCGGTCTCGTGTCTTTCGTAGCAAACTGTACCCCACCAGGGTCCTCTGGTGCTTCACGTCATGGCATTCTCAAACCAATCGGGGCGTTCCTTTAATTTTGTGGAAACTACCTCGGGCAATCCTAAAGGGCCTACCTTTAAACTGCGTCGAAATATCGCCACTTATACTCCTTCCTAGTTTATTTCCGCCAATCGGAAATTTTGTGCGTGGTCCTCGTGCCTAAAAGCTACACTCGTAACTTGTACATTATGAGAGTACCGTCAGCATTTCACGTGATCAGCTGCTTCGCTGGTCTGTTGACATCCATCTGGAAATTCCCCAACGCAGTATTCTAAACAAATGAAACGTCGTGTGACGAGGGCCTCCCGTCGGTTATACCGTTCGCCTGGTGCAAGTCTTTCGATTTGACGCCAGTTCGGCGACTTGCGCGTCGATGGGGATGAAATGATGATGATTAGGACAACACAACACCCGGTCCCTGAGCGGAGAAAATCTCCGACCCAGCCGGGAATCGAACCCGGTCCCTTTGGATTGACAGTCTGTCGCGCTGACCACTCAGCTACCGGGGGCGGCCTAGTATTGTAAAGAATTTCTCCATAGCATGCAACGCTGGCCCCCAGCCTGGTCTCCTGGCAGCCTGGCGCGTTCGGAACCCTGTGCCTGCGGGTCTCCAACACATTTTCAGAAGTGTTCCAATGTACTCGGGCTGTGAAGGTGCAACTCGCGTCCGCCTCCAAACTAAATCGTTTCCTCCAGCAGCTTTTTTTTTCACCTTTTACTCATTGACATGCAGGATTTCGATTTGGTGTGTTAACACGGTCGAATCGCGTGTCATCCCTTTGCATTAGATACTGTACATTTTGATAGGCAAATCTGCTTATAACGTCAGGTGACATCTTCTTGTTACAACGTATCAAATCTCTCATGTAAGGTGCGAAATTGACCTTCATTCAGTTTGCCACCTTACAACTGTAGCTATGTTGTCTGTTTCTCATCGATTTAGCAGTTTATCTACGATCCATAGCATCATGCTGTGTTCAGCATTGGGTACCTCCAGTCACACCCCCACTGCCATTAGCAGGCAATATTGTGGCTGAATAGCAGAGAATGTGTAGGGTGTCGAATGCTGTAAATATCACTGGCCATTTAATACCGCACAATCATGTTTCAAGCTAGGAATCAGGTAAATAGACTGAAGAAATCAATGGAAAAGGCAGTCTGCTACGAGACACTCTTAATATTTTGTAAACAAGTGATGTGTACTTTTCATCAGACAGCTATATCATTGAGTCTGAGGGATATCCTAATCATTGTCTATCTATCCATTCAACTTCCTAGTCATTATCCTTAATTGCGTAAGACAAACAACGTGACGAAAAATGGATATCACTACTATCGTCCCACATCTATGCCTAACAAAAATCACCTATATTTACTGTTGATATAGGAAAAGCATCTGGTGAACGAAATAAAATACGAAAATACCTTCACATAAAACTCAGTCAATAAGATTTGGTAAAAAATTTTCACTGAGGATTAGGATAGTAGTAAATTAAAAAACAATTGAACAAGCAAAATGTTGCAATTACCGTGGATCTAAAATATCGTATGAATATGAAAAAGATTACAGATTAGGATGAGTAGATTAGGAATGGAACAATCCATGGAACTAGATTTGTTTTTGGAGAGGGACCACCTTGAGCAAAACACAATTTTTATTATTCTCATGTCCCTGACGTGTTTCCCTGAAGTTTCAGCAACGTCGGTGGGTTTTTATCATCTTTCTTCTTGCCACATCCTGTGTTTTTTATGTTTTTTGTTGCAATTGTGTTCTTTCACAGTTCTCCAGTTAAAGTTATTTACTCCAGATCTTTACAGTAACGATAATATGGAAACCAAAAACGGCAAAGTGTGAAAGGAAACAATTGCAATAAAAATCATAAAAATCCAGGAAAACAACAGTATGTGGTAACAAGAAAGATTATAAAAGCCCATTGATGATGCTGAAACTTCATCGAAATATGTCTAGGAAACAAAAGATAAAAAATTTGTTTTGCTAAAGGCTGATCCTCTCCAAAAACAAATCTATTTGTAAGCAAACACTGAGAGATCAGATTTAACCTTAAAAAGAATGATTCACATAAAAAGCACAAAACAAGAAAAGGATCACCACTGAAATGTTATAAAACAATCCTATTGCCGACGTTATGGCATGGAAGTGAACAGTGGGTATTGAGTAATAGATAAGACATTTTCGATTATAAAGGCAACAGTTTCGTCGGGATGGTAAACTTTTTACGTCTAAAATACTTCTGTTATATACACTTCAAATGTAGTGGCACGTAACTGAGGAAAAAGAGATGAACATCCGAGATGGCTTTTGTATGCCAACCCATGGGGTGCCATGGCTAGTACAAAGAGAAAGAACAAGACTGGAAGATGTGCCATGAGCACGTTACATCATACACTCCTGGAAATTGAAATAAGAACACCGTGAATTCATTGTCCCAGGAAGGGGAAACTTTATTGACACATTCCTGGGGTCAGATACATCACATGATCACACTGACAGAACCACAGGCACATAGACACAGGCAACAGAGCATGCACAATGTCGGCACTAGTACAGTGTATATCCACCTTTCGCAGCAATGCAGGCTGCTATTCTCCCATGGAGACGATCGTAGAGATGCTGGATGTAGTCCTGTGGAACGGCTTGCCATGCCATTTCCACCTGGCGCCTCAGTTGGACCAGCGTTCGTGCTGGACGTGCAGACCGCGTGAGACGACGCTTCATCCAGTCCCAAACATGCTCAATGGGGGACATATCCGGAGATCTTGCTGGCCAGGGTAGTTGACTTACACCTTCTAGAGCACGTTGGGTGGCACGGGATACATGCGGACGTGCATTGTCCTGTTGGAACCGCAAGTTCCCTTGCCGGTCTAGGAATGGTAGAACGATGGGTTCGATGACGGTTAGGATGTACCGTGCACTATTCAGTATCCCCTCGACGATCACCAGTGGTGTACGGCCAGTGTAGGAGATCGCTCCCCACACCATGATGCCGGGTGTTGGCCCTGTGTGCCTCGGTCGTATGCAGTCCTGATTGTGGCGCTCACCTGCACGGCGCCAAACACGCATACGACCATCATTGGCACCAAGGCAGAAGCGACTCTCATCGCAGAAGACGACACGTCTCCATTCGTCCCTCCATTAACGCCTGTCGCGACACCACTGGAGGCGGGCTGCACGATGTTGGGGCGTGAGCGGAAGACGGCCTAACGGTGTGCGGGACCGTAGCCCAGCTTCATGGAGACGGTTGCGAATGGTCCTCGCCGATACCCCAGGAGCAACAGTGTCCCTAATTTGCTGGGAAGTTGCGGTGCGGTCCCCTAAGGCACTGCGTAGGATCCTACGGTCTTGGCGTGCATCCGTGCGTCGCTGCGGTCCGGTGCCAGGTCGACGGGCACGTGCACCTTCCGCCGACCACTGGCGGCAACATCGATGTACTGTGGAGACCTCACGCCCCACGTGTTGAGCAATTCGGCGGTACGTCCACCCGGCCTCCCGCATGCCCACTATACGCCCTCGCTCAAAGTCCGTCAACTGCACATACGGTTCACGTCCACGCTGTCGCGGCATGCTACCAGTGTTAAAGACTGCGATGGAGCTCCGTATTCCACGGCAAACTGGCTGACACTGACGGCGGCGGTGCACAAATGCTGCGCAGCTAGTGCCATTCGACGGCCAACACCGCGGTTCCTGGTGTGTCCGCTGTACCGTGCGTGTGATCATTGCTTGTACAGCCCTCTCACAGTGTCCGGAGCAAGTATGGTGGGTCTGACACACCGGTGTCAATGTGTTCTTTTTTCCATTTCCAGGAGTGTATAAGTAAATCAAGCAGCGCTACTAAATCGTTAGGTCAAGTAAAAGCAGTGTTAGGGCAGCCGAATGTATGGCATGTCGCGAGAGTTCAGGAAATATACAATGTGTGTGTGAAAGAAGTCGCATAGAAGACGCTAGGCAACTAATAGTAGTATACTGTTAGGATTCCCAGAATGAAATTTTCACTCTTCAGCGGAACTGAAGCTTTGAGGACGGATCGTGAGTCGTGCTTGTAGATATGTTGGTAGAGCACTTGCCTGCGAAATGCAAAGTTCCCGATTTCGAGTACCGGTCCGACACACAGATTTAATCTGCCAGCAAGTTTTATACCAGCGCACACACCGCAACAGTGTGAAAATTTTATACTGGAAATATCTCCCAGGCCGTGGCTGAGCCATGTCCTCGCAGTATCCTTTTTCCAGGAGTGTTAGTTCTGCAAGGTCTGCAGGAGAGCTCCTGTGAAGTTTGGAAGGAAGTAGACAAGATACTGGCAGAATTCAGGCTGTGAGGAATGGTTGTGAGTCATGCTTGGGTGGCGAAATTGGTAGAGCACTTACCCTGAAGGGCACAGGTCCCGAGATCGAGTCGTGGTCCGGCACACAGTTTTAATCTGCCAGGAAGTTTCATACTGTTGGGTGTTTGCAGTCGTTATCGGGTAGGCATGACAAGAAGCACTGACCAGGTTGAGGGATGCGGTATTAGGATCGTAATACATATGGTCTTTTCGACACCCATCTCTAACAGGAATACTTGAATAGCTTAAATCGACATCCTTCAAGAAAGACGACCCAGTTGTCACGGAATCCTGGTGGAAAAACAGTACCTTTATTCGTAGCAGACAGTGCAGCCATTAATGCCGCCACCTTCTTTTATCTCCCTCAGTGATTATGAGAATACTGGGTGTTGTGTGATGTCCTTAGGTTAGTTAGGTTTAAGTAGTTCTAAGGTCTAGGCGACTGATGACCATAGATGTTAAGTCCCATAGTGCTCAGAGCCATTTGAACAATTATTTTGATTATGAGAATAATACAAGATAAATTAGGCCCAGCCAATGTACAGAGAGGTTTGCAGACAGTAATAGTTCTTCGTTCTGTATGAAATACGACAGAACACTCATTATAGTGATACGTCGTTCCCTCCGACGTGCTTCCCGTCGTGACAGCCGCGCGCGTTTTCGTGCTCCTTCGGGGCCTCGAGGAATCTTGCTGGCCCCAGATAGAATACCCTTGTGCGCTTAATGACGAGAGTCGTTGTGCGGGGCAGGCTGGATGTGGTTTTTAAGTTGTTTTCCACATCGAACCACGTGAATACTCGGCTGCTATCCGCATCACCTTTCAGTTACACTATTCACAAACACTGCGAAAACGTACCAAACTTATGTGTAATAACAGAAGACGCAGAATGGTGTGGTACACGAATTCCGTCCCTAGGGCGGAAGAATGCTACCCGACCAGACCGTGCCAGTCCAGATTAATAGAACTATCCTAGAAATATATGTGGTAAGGCCATGAAACAGAAAGGTACCAACCTCCCTCCACCACGAACTGCACGGTACAGTTTGTGATGCTGAGTATTTACATACACGTAGATGTGTATGTATGTATAGAGTAGTCGAGACAGAGTAAGGTGAGCCTGTTTCATACAAATCTATATTTTACATGAAATTCAGATTATACAAGATATCTTCTTTGACATACAGAGTGAGCCAAGTGGAAACGAAGGCGTTTGAGTGCGTGGTTCTGAACGAAAAATTCATATGAGCCAGGGCTGTTGATAAATCATCGATATTTCGTTAATTTTCTAGCAGTAACGCTATATACCAGCGGTACTTTCCCACGATTTATCGATATATCACTATCAAAAGGGCAATGTCGAATCCGAATATTTTTTATTTTAAATTAAATTTTTTTTCGAAATTTTCGGTATACATTAGAAGTTGTTCTTTCGAAATTATATTTGGATATAATTTTACTTTCACTGTGTCAGGGAGTGTTATTACTTTTTGAGCTTTCATCACGTCCACTCTGTCTTTATGACTTTGTGAAGCAAGCGTATGGGACAAAAAAGAAGAAAACCTATTCTACGGCAGGCGGCTGGGAGAAGGTGGCAGTGTGAACGGCATGACAAGATTTCCGACGCGAAGACATAGCACACAAGATGCGTTAATGTGTGCTGTTTCTTCACATTGACATTCTCAAAAACAGTTGCTGAAAATGATGAACAAAAATCTAGTTGACATGACTGGTCGTTGCGGTGGGAACAGACTTGTGAGGCGAAACGCTGACGTACGAGGCCTCCAATTTTTGTTCTAATTAACTACTCATCCGAATTCTATGAAACTGGTGTTACTTCTCGACGTAATCACCCTGCAGACGTACACATTTTTCACAACGCTGACGCCATGATTCCATGGCAGCGGCGAAGGCTTCTTTAGGAGTCTGTTTTGACCACTGGAAAACCACTGAGGCCATAGCAGCACAGCTGGTGAATGTGCGGCCACGGAGAGTGTCTTTCATTGTTGGAAAAAGCAAAAAGTCACTAGGAGCCAGGTCAGGTGAGTAGGGAGCATGAGGAATCACTTCAAAGTTGTTATCACGAAGAAACTGTTGCGTAACGTTAGCTCGATGTGCGGGTGCGTTGTCTTGGTGAAACAGCACAAGCGCAGCCCTTCCCGGACGGTTTTCTGCAGTGCAGGAAGGAATTTGTTCTTCAAAACATTTTCGTAGGATGCACCTATTACCGTAGTGCCCTTTGGAAAGCAATGGGTAAGGATTACGCCTTCGATGTCCCAGAATATGGACACCATCATTTTTTCAGCACTGGCGGTTACCCGAAATTTTTTTGGTGGCGGTGAATCTGTGTGCTTCCATTGAGCTGACTGGCGCTTTGTTTCTGGATTGAGAAATGGCATCCACGTCTAATCCATAGTCACAACCGACGAAAAGAAAGTCCCATTCATGCTGTCGTTGCGCGTCAACATTGCTTGGCAACATGCCACACGGGCAGCCGTGTGGTCGTCCGTCAGCTTTCGTGGCACCCACCTGGATGACACTTTTCGCATTTTCAGGTCGTCATGCAGGATTGTGTGCACAGAACCCACAGAAATGCCAACTCTGAAGGCGATCTGTTCAACAGTCATTCGGCGATCCCCCGAAACAATTCTCTCTACTTTCTCGATCATGTCGTCAAACCGGCTTGTGCGAGCCCGAGGTTGTTTCGGTTTGTTGTCACACGATGTTCTTCCTTCATTAAACTGTTGCACCCACGAACGCACTTTCGACACATCCATAACTCCATGACCACAAGTCTCCTTCAACTGTCGATGAATTTCAATTGGTTTCACACCACGCAAATTCAGAAAACGAATGATTGCACGCTGTTCAAGTAAGGAAAACGTCGCATTTTAAGTATTTAAAACAGTTCTCATTCTCGCCGCTGGCGGTAAAATTCCATCTGCCGCACTGTGCTGCCATCTCTGGGACGTATTGACAATGAACGCGGCCTATTTTAAAACAGTGCGCATGTTTCTATCTCTTTCCAGTCCGGAGAAAATAAAATCGGTGTCTTTAGAACTTGAATGCACCTCGTAGTTGGCGCTCGGCGTTACCATCAGAAACTGCAACGTTTAGCTTCACCAAGCAATTATGACAGTCCAGCTGCTAGATCGGTGGCGTTTGCAGAAATGAAAAAAAAGGAATACGACATGAAGTGTCCTAGACAAATCCGATATGCGACGAAACCGAACGATGGATCCATCACATACCTTTTATTGTGCCCCTAAGATACAGTTACCATTGTTAGCAATGTAGTTATAGCCAAGCTTGAACGTGCATCGTTTTCCTTTCAATTCTTGCTCTATGGATGATAGGCAGATTGCTGGCTTATTAATGTACAGAATATCTGGTAATGAATCAATACTAAATATACATCTCTGAAATCGGTGGTATATATACAATGTGCAGGCGACATTGTTACAGGCGACTACGTCGAGATTTCTCTCGCCGATATATCGATAGCCTTTTTGGTATATCGGGAGCCAATAATAATATTGTTATAAGTATTGATAGGCAGATTGCTGGCTTATTAATGTACGGAATATGTGGTATTGAATCAATACTTAAATATATAGCTCTGAAACCGGCGGTATGTATACAATGTGCAGCCGACATTGTTACAGACGACTACGTCGAGATTTATCTCGCCTGTATATCGATAGCCTTTTTGGTATACCGGGAGCCGATAATGATATTGTTTTAAGTATCGATGTATGGGATTCCCGATATTTTTAAGAATATCAACAGTCCTAATATGGCCATATGTCCTATCCCTAACTGTTTCTAAGGAAACTAATGAAAACAATGGCGGACAGGACAAATGTAGGTTATAGTAAACGAAACATTGTAGTCTGACGTTTTGCTTAATTGTGTACATTTCGTCACAAAAGATTTTCAAAACGTGCACCGTCAAAATTCAAATGGCTCTGAGGGCTGTGGAACTTAAAATCGGAGGTCATCAGTCCCCTAGAACTTAGAACTACTTAAACGTAACTAACATAAGGACATCAATGAAGCGCCTAGGAACGTGAACTGCAATCCGTTTTACAGCTCTTTGTTGTTGACGTGAGCTCACTCTTGCGGTCCTTAACTTTAGCATGGGCATGTAAACTAAGAGCGACATGTTCCTCATTTTTGTCCATTCTAAGATTGCAGACTTCACTCTCAAGCCAAACCGCAAACTGTAATCTAATTGGGTAAGATAGGGTGACTTCGGTGGTCAATAAAAGACTCCACGGCGATCGATCCAACGGCCAGGATATGTTCCAGTCAGGTATTGTGTCATTGGCAAGTAACGGGCCTCTGGTTGAGTAACAAGTAAAAGCTAGTGAAGAAGGACATGCGGCTGACGCCCGTGATGTTGAAACACTGTATGTCGGATACGCTTAAGAATGCGGCATACGTTCAATTGAGTATTTTTATCCAGAGTCACCAACCAGGGTGCGCCACGTAAAGCCGGCCCGTCGGAAGCAACGATTATGTTACAGTGCGTGCACGCGCGCGCGTCGTTAATAACAGAAAACGAGATACGTCGTCCAAAGAATCGCGAGCGAATTATTTCCTCTGATGTTGAGAGGAAGGCCTCGTCGTGTGAAGCCTGGTTAGTACGAGTGTGTAAAAATTCGTATTCGTTACTGGAGCGTGCTGCCATTGTTGAAGCGTTCATTAGCACTGGATCTTTTGTGAAAATTAGAATCTGTTTCAGAAGAAATATCCAGGACATTCTGTGCCAGCAAAAAGCGCCATACAGGAATTGATCGAAAAATGCTGGCGTACAGGCTCGCTTCGAAATGCTCCCAGGAAAAGATGACCGGCCACCTGTCTGCACACCTGAATTAAAGGGGCATGTGTTGGAGGTAAAGGCAAGAAGTCCTCGTAAGTCAACCAGGAAACTGGGTGAAGAGGTTCCTGCGAGTAAGAGAAGTTGCAGACGTGTTTTAAGAGGACTGAAGTTAAAACTGTACCAGGTTTGTGTACAAGAACTGAAGGCGCGTGACCTGCAGAAGTGACTGCATCTCGGTTCATGGCTGTTGAAAAATGTTTCCAGTGGCATTCTGGACCACCAAGGCGCAACATGAGTCATGAGGCGTGGTTACACCTATCTGGGTACATAAAATCCCAAAACAACCGGTACTGGTCGACAGAAAGTCCACACGCGATCCACCAGGTACCATTGCATGACGAGTAGATTGATGTTTGGTGTGCCACTACCTCCACACACTTTATGGGGCCTATACTCATTTAGACGACAGTTAACAGTGACGTATATTTTGGAATCGTGGAGGAGTTTTATTCAAACTTGACAGAAGAGAAACGTCTGTTGTGGGGGTCAATTCTACGTGGCAGACCCGTCACAGGATTTACCTTTCACCTTGACTCACCCAGTATACATTACTATAGTTTGCCTCGGCAGGCAGCCTCGACCGAGATGAAGATACCTTCTCCATGGCAGTTTAATATCGCCAATAGCTTGTTTGTTAGATAATAGTTTTTTTCACCATATGTCATCGTACAGTCCGCATGAACTGAGTTGACACTCGGCGCATTGGATGGTCAGAGCGACCGTACAGGCATTTCCTATTTACGGTCGAGCCCATCAGCCACCGCGCCGAGTGTCAACTCAGTTTGTGCGGATATATTACATTCGCAAGCATACAGCGAAGCCAGAGACAGAGGCACCAGGTAGCAGAATTTCCCCGTTTGCTCTCACTCCAGGCCGCTTTTTGTTTTCACCCAGCGGGTCAAACAAAAGAACGACTGAAGCGCTTTCAGCGTTGGAAACAAACACACATATGCAAATGAAAAACGGAATTTAAAAAACAATTAGCTCGCACCTGTCGCTTGCACGCGCCACACCTCGCACCCCGCGAGTGACGAGGACCTCCCCGCCCCCATGGATTCCGTGACACCCACCCCTCCCACTACACTTCCCTCACCTCATTTACACTCCACACGGCCTGCTCACCTCCCGCTTCTCGATGAGCTACAGTATACATCCCTAACTGGAATTGTACTCAGGAAGAACACGCCACCTGCTGTGGTAGAGATTCTGTTCAATCCAAGGGCAACATTTCAGTCGCTTCCTAACCTCGGTGTAGCTATAAAAAGGTAATAAACTAAAATAAAATACTCGGGTGTCCAAAATTAAGGGGCTCCGGAAAGGCTCAAAATCATGAAAAGTTCAATTTTTACTTTTTTGCGTTTTCTGAATCTGCAGACTATTACCTTTTAATAGATATATAATTTATTCAATTCCGAAGACTACAACTATTTTTAAATTTTTTTTGAAATGTGTTCGACATGAGCGTGACCCACTGTGGCGCTGTTAAACTGCTGTCAAATGGTGTTATTATTAACGTCCGTGTTCATCAGGTACATTTTAATGATGTGAGATAAAGTATGTGTTATGGCTAACCTGTGATGGTTCAATATATATCGCTGGTGTGATTGTCGATTGTTTCATGTTTATTTACTCTGTCGTTATCTCGAAAATATTCGTAATTAATTCTGTTTCTTGAGTCTCTGTTTTGTTGAAGTATAATAATGAGTAAAAGTAAAGTTATTAGAAATCCTCTGAAGGCTTTTAAGAAAAGGAGAAATGTTGGAAAGCCAAAGGTATGTGTTATTACTGTAAATAATAACATTCTAACATGGTACGAGCGATGCTTGCTTTAGACAAGGAACGCCTTCGGGCTGCAGACAGGGCTGTAAAGAGTCTAGAAATACAAGCAAGAGTAAACAGGAGGAGGAACAAGAGGAAGCTGGAGGAGCAGTTTGCAGAGGATGAAGATAATCCAGCCTATGGACCTGGAATGCACTAAAAAGTTTATCCAATCTTTGTCGCTCGATTCCCAAAACTTTTATTTTCTCATACTAATTACATGTTTTCTAAGGATCTCCCAAACGTATTTGTTTCAAACTTCCAGTAAATGTTACACAGTACCTTCTGCATAATTTAACACAGCCTTTTTCCAAAAAACTGTATATTTTTGAATATATAAATAAAAAAATTGCAAAAAAAATGTTGTGAACTTTCATTACAATTGAAAAAAAATCATCTTTAATAACTGAACTAAAATTTTGTAAAATCCCTGTGTTAATTTGTAGCCCATATTCCAATAAATAATCTGTAAAAAGTTGAACTTCCTACCTCAAATACTTTGTGAGGAAAGATGTAATTTATAAGCGTTATTTTAACATTGCAAGTATAGGGCGTTCCGGAGCCCCTTCAAGAATCAAAAGGAAATATCTCAAGGTTGCACTTATTTTGCCACAAAGCAGTACAAACAGGCGACAGTGAAGTAGAAACAATGAGAAGAACACGTAACGTAAACAACAGCAACATGCATAACGATAGACAAAAATGTTCCTCGTTTCTTCTAACTTAACGAATTTGCTCAGTATGGGGTGTGACCACCTATGGCAGCAATACAGGTCTGACAACGGGCGGACATTCTGTGAATGATGTCATCAGTCTCATGTTGAGGCATTAACGCCCACCCTTCCTGCAGAGCCACTTGCAAGTCTTGGAGAGAAGCTCGTGGCTACAACCCGTTCTCCAACGGCATCCCAGACGGGAAGAGTAAGGTCGGAAGAGCGTGCAGGCCACGCCATTCGTCACCAGGAAGACACTAACCAACTGTGCTCTATGAGATCCTTTATCATCCACCAGTACGACGTCTGGGCCAACAGCACCTCTCAACAACCGCATATGATGACCCAAGATCTCGTCACGATACCTGACACATGGGCATTAAGCGAAATTTGTGGCTGGGTTGAGGATTTTTTGGTAGGAAAGACGTAAAAAGTTATCTTGGGTTAAGAATTATCAACAGATGTACACTCCTAGAAATTGAAATAAGGTCACCGTGAATTCATTGTCCCAGGAAGGGGAAACTTTATTGACACATTCCTGGGGTCAGATACATCACATGATCACACTGACAGAACCACAGGCACATAGACACAGGCAACAGAGCATGCACAATGTCGACACTAGTACAGTGTATAACCACCTTTCGCAGCAATGCAGGCTGCTATTCTCCCATGGAGACGATCGTAGAGATGCTGGATGTAGTCCTATGGAACGGCTTGCCATGCCATTTCCACCTGGCGCCTCAGTTGGACAAGCGTTCGTGCTGGACGTGCAGACCCCGTGAGACGACGCTTCATCCAGTCCCAAACATGCTCAATGGGGGACAGATCCGGAGATCTTGCTGGCCAGGGTAGTTGACTTACACCTTCTAGAGCACGTTGGGTGGCACGGAATACATGCGGACGTGCATTGTCCTGTTGGAACAGCAAGTTCCCTTGCCGGTCTAGGAATGGTAGAACGATGGGTTCGATGACGGTTTGGATGTACCGTGCACTATTCAGTGTCCCCTCGACGATCACCAGTGGTGTACGGCCAGTGTAGGAGATCGCTCCCCACACCATGATGCTGGGTGTTGGCCCTGTGTGCCTCGGTCGTATGCAGTCCTGATTGTGGCGCTCACCTGCACGGCGCCAAACACGCATACGACCGTCATTGGCACCAAGGCAGAAGCGACTCTCATCGCTGAAGACGACACGTCTCCATTCGTCCCTCCATTCACGCCTGTCGCGACACCACTGGAGGCGGGTTGCACGATGTTGGGGCGTGAGCGGAAGACGGCCTAACGGTGTGCGGGACCGTAGCGCAGCTTCATGGAGACGGTTGCGAATGGTCCTCGCCGATACCCCAGGAGCAACAGTGTCCCTAATTTGCTGGGAAGTGGCGGTGCGGTCCCCTACGGCACTGCGTAGGATCCTACGGTCTTGGCGTGCATCCGTGCGTCGCTGCGGTCCGGTCCCAGGTCGACGGGCACGTGCACCTTCCGCCGACCACTGGCGACAACATCGATGTACTGTAGAGACCTCACGCCGCACGTGTTGAGCAATTCGGCGGTACGTCCACCCGGTCTCCCGCATGCCCACTATACGCCCTCGCTCAAAGTCCGTCAACTGCACATACGGTTCACGTCCAC
Source organism: Schistocerca cancellata (assembly GCF_023864275.1). Lineage (NCBI taxonomy): Eukaryota > Metazoa > Arthropoda > Insecta > Orthoptera > Acrididae > Schistocerca > Schistocerca cancellata. The sequence goes on along the minus strand of NC_064626.1, from coordinate 57,892,048 downwards.
GCTGTCGCGGCATGCTACCAGTGTTAAAGACTGCGATGGAGCTCCGTATGCCACGGCAAACTGGCTGACACTGACGGCGGCAGTGCACAAATGCTGCGCAGCTAGCGCCATTCGACGGCCAACACCGCGGTTCCTGGTGTGTCCGCTGTGCCGTGCGTGTGATCATTGCTTGTACAGCCCTCTCGCAGTGTCCGGAGCAAGTATGGTGGGTCTGACACACCGGTGTCAATGTGTTCTTTTTTCCATTTCCAGGAGTGTAGAAGTAACTTCAGATGTTCCCCATGGAAAAGTGTTGTGGACCACAGATGCTCAAGAAGTGTATTAGTGATAATGCAAGCAATATTAAGGGTAACCCCAGACTTTTCGCAGACGATACGATTACCTGTAATGAAGTACTGTCTGAAAGAGAAGCGCCGTTGCTCGTCAGAATGGTTCAGAGACTAGCCACTAACGTTGTATGTTCGGAAATGTGAAATTGCGCAATTCAGAAAACGAAAAATGTGGTATTCTATGACTATATTACCAATAAATCGCAGCATGAATCTGTCAACTCATACAAATAGCTGGGTGTAACAATCTGTAAGTATATACGATGGAACGACAACACAGCCTCAGTCGTGAATAAAGCAGGTGATAGACAACGATTTTTTAGTAGACCGTTGGTGAAATGGAATCAGTTTACAGGTGAGCCTGTTTACAAAATACTCGTACACACGACACAGCACGTAGCTCAAACATATGGAACCCGTACGAAATTGGACTAACAGGGAATATTGAAATTATACAGAGAAGGGCAGGACGAATGCTCACATGTCGGTATCACCGACGGGGAGTGTCATGTGATGCTGAAAGAACTGAACTGGTGGAATCATGAAGGCAGACATAAATTACCCAGTGAGGACCCACTTAGAAAGTCTCTAGAACCAACTCTGTTTTCTAGGAATATTCTGCAACATTTACGCATCACTCCCGTAGCGATTGCAAAGACAACATTAAGGCTAACTACAGCACTCAAACGGAGTTTAAGGAAACTACATGTGAACGGAACCGAGAAAGTCCTAATAAGTGGTATAAAGGGACATGTCTTTCGTTACGCACTTCACAGTGCTTTGCACGGTACAGACATACACTTAGCTGTGGACACATGCACAAACTACACTTGTAGTGAAAACTGCTGTCTACTTAGAGGCTGAATTTAAATGATGACATTAAAGATAACAGGAAAATACACTCCTGGAAATTGAAATAAGAACACCGTGAATTCATTGTCCCAGGAAGGGGAAACTTTATTGACATATTCCTGGGGTCAGATACATCACATGATCACACTGACAGAACCACAGGCACATAGACACAGGCAACAGAGCATGCACAATGTCGGCACTAGTACAGTGTCTATCCACCTTTCCCAGCAATGCAGGCTGCTATTCTCCCATGGAGACGATCGTAGAGATGCTGGATGTAGTCCTGTGGAACGGCTTGCCATGCCATTTCCACCTGGCGCCTCAGTTGGACCAGCGTTCGTGCTGGACGTGCAGACCGCGTGAGACGACGCTTCATCCAGTCCCAAACATGCTCAATGGGGGACAGATCCGGAGATCTTGCTGGCCAGGGTAGTTGACTTACACCTTCTAGAGCACGTTGGGTGGCACGGGATACATGCGGACGTGCATTGTCCTGTTGGAACAGCAAGTTTCCTTGCCGGTCTAGGAATGGTAGAACGATGGGTTCGATGACGGTTTGGATGTACCGTGCACTATTCAGTGTCCCCTCGACGATCACCAGTGGTGTACGGCCAGTGTAGGAGATCGCTCCCCACACCATGATGCTGGGTGTTGGCCCTGTGTGCCTCGGTCGTATGCAGTCCTGATTGTGGCGCTCACCTGCACGGCGCCAAACACGCATACGACCATCATTGGCACCAAGGTAGAAGCGACTCTCATCGCTGAAGACGACACGTCTCCATTCGTCCCTCCATTCACGCCTGTCGCGACACCACTGGAGGCGGGCTGCACGATGTTGGGGCGCGAGCGGAAGACGGCCTAACGGTGTGCGGGACCGTAGCCCAGCTTCATGGAGACGGTTGCGAATGGTCCTCGCCGATACCCCAGGAGCAACAGTGTCCCTAATTTGCTGGGAAGTGGCGGTGCGGTCCCCTACGGCACTGCGTAGGATCCTACGGTCTTGGCGTGCATCCGTGCGTCGCTGCGGTCCGGTCCCAGGTCGACGGGCACGTGCACCTTCCGCCGACCACTGGCGACAACATCGATGTACTGTGGAGACCTCACGCCCCACGTGTTGAGCAATTCGGCGGTACGTCCACCCGGCCTCCCGCTTGCCCTCTATACGCCCTCGCTCAAAGTCCGTCAACTGCACATACGGTTCACGTCCACGCTGTCGCGGCATGCTACCAGTGTTAAGGACTGCGATGGAGCTCCGTATGCCACGGCAAACTGGCTGACACTGACGGCGGCGGTGCACAAATGCTGCGCAGCTAGCGCCATTCGACGGCCAACACCGCGGTTCCTGGTGTGTCCGCTGTGCCGTGCGTGTGATCATTGCTTGTACAGCCCTCTCGCAGTGTCCGGAGCAAGTATGGTGGGTCTGACACACCGGTGTCAATGTGTTCTTTTTACCATTTCCAGGAGTGTACAATCTGTCCTAGTCCATTGCTTGTTGACCCTAGTGGTTAAGTAATCTTCCACAGACCAATTGTCAGAAAGAATTATGTGATGGAACATAGAAGTGTATTCAAAACTGTAATACCATGAAGAGTGAAAAAGGCTCCACAATATGTATGATGGGGCGACACGTTCGCAGCATTGATGAGGTAAGCACGTACAAGTCAGTAATGTAACATAAAAACACTCTGACCCAACAAGGCTTCGGGTATTATACAGCTACGCTCCACTCACCGTGTCCCGCTTGGAGTAGGATGACATCACACCACTAGTCAGTTGTACTTAAAGTACAGAAACGGCCATACCGAAACACGTACAAATTTAAATTGTAACAGAACGGTGACAAACAAGTTTCACACTTGACATTTCATTCGGAGGTCAATTAGTATAGATCACCACCATCTACATAGCTTGCTTCCTTGGCGTGAGCAAAGATTTGTGACTTATAATGTTACTGAATCATCATGAAGACGAAAATTGATAGCTGCTGGGGTGACGATGAATGCTTTCAGGCGTGATCACTAATCTCTGTTTAGATTTTGTGTGCAACTGCAATTATCACAGTGTTCCTCGTACTTCCTGCGCTCTCTAACTCTTATACGGGGTCCACGCAGTCACACTATAGTGCAATAGTCAGTACTGCCTGATCTGATAACATTGGGCTCTTCCTTCGGATGATACTGACGTCAGGAAAAGAGCAGTCTCAAAATTAGTGAAAGAGACTTGTAATTACGCCCTGTCAGTAGTAAATCAGATGTAATCTGGACACTTACAGGCTTATAGGAACAAGGACTCATCTTCATTTCAATTTTAATTCATCGATACTTTCCTTTTTATGCAAAACACCATCATCAGATTCAGTAACATTCGAAAACTTAGGCACGATATAGTATTAGTGAAATTTTTAAGTATGTGTTGTTATTGTGGCGGTCAATCCGAAGACTGGTTTGACGCAGCTCTCCATGCTTCTCTATCTTGGTCAAGCATCTTCTTCTCCGAATAACTACTGCAACCTATCAACCGATCCCTTCTTTTACCTAAATTATTCAACAAATTTCTTTTCTCCCCCGTTCCAGACACTACCTCCTCATTGGTATCATGGTATACCTATCTAATCTTCACCAGTCTTCTCTAGAAACACATTTTGAAGGCTTTTATTTTATTCTTTTCAGAACTGTTCGTCGTCCACTTTCCCCTTCCATACAAGGCTACACTCCACACAAATACTTTCAGGAAAGGCTTCCTGGTGGTTGAATCTACGTTAGAGGTTAACAAATTTCTCTTCTTCAGAAACTCTTCTCTTGGTGTTAACAGCCTACATTTTATACCTTGACTACTTTGGCCATCGTCAGTTATTTTCCTGCCCTAACAGCAAAATTCGTCTGTTACTTTTAGGGCCTCGTTTCCTAATCTAATTCTTTCAGGATCACCTCATTTAATTCTACTATATTCCATTACCCATGTTTTGCTTTTGTTGATGTTCATCTTATATTCTCGTTTCAAGACGCTGTCCATTCCGTTAAACTACTCATCCAAGTCCTTCCCTGTCTCTCACAGAAATACACCGTTGCCTGAAAACCGAAAAGCTTTTCTTTCTCCCAGAGCAAATTTTCTTTCGTTTCCTTTACTGCTTCCTCAATGTACAGACTGAACAACATCGCGGTTAGGCTACAACCCTGTCTCTCTCCCTTCTCAAATACTGCTTCCCTTCCATGCCCATTGACTCTTGCTACAGTTGTTTGGTTTCTCTACGAGTTAAATATAACTTTTCCCTCTCTTCTATAACACCAGATAACTTCAGAGATTCAATGAGTGTATTGCAATTAACATTGTTCAAAGCTTTTTCCTAATATAAAAAAGCTATAAACGCATGTTTACCTTTCCTTAACCTAATATCTAAGATAAGATATAGGGTCAGTGTGTCCTCGTGTGTTCCTGCATTTCTCCAAGTCCAAATTTATCTTCACCGAGGTTGACTTCAATCAGATTTTCCATTGTTCTGTAACAAATTCCTGTTGTTTTTATCAACTATCACTTATTAAAGTGATAGTTTGGTACTATTCACATTACTCAGTACCTGATTTATTTGGAATTACAATTATTACGCTCTTCTTGGAGTCTGAGAGCATTTCGCCTGTCTCATACGTCTTGCACATCAGGTAGAAGAGTTTCCTCGTGACTGGCTCTCCGAAGGCTATAAACAGTTGTGGCAGAATGTCTTCTGACCCCAGTGTCTGGTTTCTACTCTGGTATTTCAATGCTCTGTAAAATTTTTCTTGCAGTATCGAACCTCCTATCTCATTTTCACCGACATTCTCTTCCCTTTCCATATGATTGCCTTCAAACTAATTTCCCTTGTATGAACCCTCTATATACTTCATCCACCTTTCAGCTTTCGATTCTTTGCTTACTAGTGGATTATCATCTGAGCTACTGATACTCATATAGATGCTTCTCTTTTCTCCAAAGGTCTTTTTCTGCAGGTGGTATCTATCTTCCCCTAAATGCATATGCTTCTTATCTTATTTTTGTCCTCCAGCCCATCTTGCCTAGCCATTTTGCACTTTGTCAGTCTCAATTTTAAAGGTTTGTATTACCTTTCGCATCTTAATTTGTTGCATTTTCATATTTCCTACTTTAAAAGCTAAATTCAGTATGTCTTGTGGTACCAAAGGATTTCTACTAGGCCTTGTCGTTTTACTTCATTGAGCTACCGCTGTCTTCAGTATTTCGTCTCTCAAAGCTACCCATTCTTCTACAGCATTCCTTTCACCTGTCGTAGTTAATCGTTGCCTAATGCTCCTTTGAAATACTCAGCAAACTCTGGTTCTTTCGAGTTATTATCATCCCATCTCCTTAATTTTCTACCTTTTCTACATTTTTACAATTCCTTCAATTTTAATCTACCGATTATTACTAACAAATTGTGGTCTGATGCCACATCTGTCCCTGGAAAAGTCTTATAGTTTAAAATCTGGTTCCAAAATCTCTGTCTTACAATTAAGTAATCGATCTGAGGTACACACCATCCATGCATGATTCTTAAACCAATTGTTAGCGATGATTAAATAATGCTCTGTTCAAAATTGTACCAGTAGGCTTCCTCTCTCATTCCTTTCGCCTAGTCCGCATTTAGCTACTATTTTTCCTTCTCTTCCTTTTCCTACAATCTAATTTCAGTCCACACCTACAATTAAATTTTCTTCTGCTTTAACTACCTGACTAACTTATATTATCTCACCGTACATTCTGGGCATATGTATTGCGTGAAATTAGGTGAACGAAATAAAGCAGTGCGGCTTGAATAAAGTTGCCATGATTAAATCACGTACGTCGCTATTGTAAATAAAATTTCCATTGAACTATTAAACTACACATGTAAACTTTTTTTAAAACATGTGTATGGGTCCGTGTCTCAGTGCAAAAAGTAATACCAGTTTACTTACTTGGTATCTGAACTGTTACATTGGCTACCGCCATCTATGTGCAACTCATGATCATATATCATAAATATCCTTAAGCACTGACAGAGTGACAGAAACGTTTTCCGTGAGTGAAAGATGGTAGATGACAGGAATTTCTTGGCATATGTACGTTCAATCCCCCAAGGCCAGCGTTCTCCATTGTGGTAGTAAATCGATAGCTGATAATAATTGTGTAACGTTGTATATCGCCGTAGAGTTCAGTATTTTTCAAGCGAGCATTCGGATGTACGCAATAGAACGTTTCTCTGTAATATACAACAACTCTAAGGGCACGTGTGCGTGGCACGTCATATGTTTCTATGTAAAGTTCTCTTCAGATTTTGAAGGATATTAACTGCTAATGTAGATAAATTCTATTCCAAAGAACTGTGATTTTCCACACACATGTCAATATGACAATTTACGTATTATATCTGGAATGAACCTGGATTAAAGCTTGGAAGAACAAACTGCAAAGGCACATCGCTAATACTATACCTGCAAATTTCACAGTATCGGTGTCGCTCCTGTTTTGATTATAGGACAAGATGGCCTCTCCATCACAGTTTCTTCCTGTTTCATTTGATACTGTAGTCCGCCAAGGCTAATGTCTAGTAAACTATGAAGCGGCTGAATTGTGAAAGGTGTTCATGATACAGTGTTGCCCTGCAGCTTTCGGGAATATCGGGAATTTCATGATGACTTAATGTCGACATTGTCTCCATACGATTAAATTTATTTCTTATGGATAGTGCGTCACAGCATGTAACTAGAAAACATGACATTTCAGCTAGCATGAGTTGCTGCTAAACAGTTCTTTATTTAAAACCAGGTTCCATCATTAAATCTCAATGAAGTCTCTTAATGTTCTGAAACAAATCTCCATTAGTAACGGTTTGAGTTTAGACAAAAACCGGCGTGCGCTACCCACTCCCACCAACATTAAAGGCTTTTCATGTAATGTGACATTCCATTAATTATTTGGTCAGTGGACACAATAGAAACGCCATGAAACTGAAACAACTTCTTAGGGTATCCCTGATTATATTTGTTAAATTAGGGTCGTCTAATCATGGGAGATGTCGTAGGAATTAGGTTTCGTAAATGGAAGACGATTTCATAAATTCTTAAATTTATATTGACATTTAAAAACCACATGTAACCTTATTTCCATGTTACACGTGGAAAATGAAAAAGTAGAAAGTTAACATGAAAAACTGAAGCTAATATTGTGGGACATGCATTGAAATCGTTGGAAGACTGAGCAAATCGTATTTTCAAAGGAACTGGTGAAATAACCCAATGAACTCGGCATCCAAGATGCACAAGTAAAGCTGGCCAATGTGGCCGTGCGGTTCTAGGCGATTCTGTTTGGAACTGCGTAACTGCTACGGTCGCAGGTTCGAATCCTGCCCCGGGCATGGATGTGTGTCATGTCCTTAAGTTATTAGGTTTAAGTAGTTCTAAGTTATAGGGGACTGATGACCACAGATGTTAAGTCCCATAGTGCTCAGAGCCATTTGAACCATTTTTTGCACAAGTAACCATATAAATGTGAGATACTCAGAAATACAAATTCCAAATGAAATACTAAATTAACACTTCATACAATTAACAAATGCTGTACTTACATCTTCAAACTGCACAGTCAGCTTGGGACTGCAGCCAAGAAGCAAATCAGCATAACTTCAGGAAATGAATGATCGCTGGCACGGATCGACTCTCGGCAAACGAATGATAAGATTGCCAAGTTTTCGGTTCTCAGCCCCAACTATCTTCGACGAGCGACAGCATTCTTGTAGTCATTGTGACCGAACAGTATGGACTGTAGGAATAGATATGGAGAGCAACGCTGCAAAAGTCCCCCGGAAGCGGCGTACAAATAAACATAAACAATATCTGAGGTTGGTATGGGTTTTTAACTGTCTCTTCCTATTGGTTGATTAGGCACATACAATGGCTATGAGGGAAGGCAATGCGCTAGGCGATCAGTAATACTGTTGAGTTGTTGTTGCTGTGGTCTCCAGTCCTGCGACTGGTTTGATGCAGCTCTCCATGCTACCCTATCTTGTGCAAGTGTCTTCATCTCTCAGTACCTACTGCAACCTACATCATTCTGCATCTGATTAGTGTATTCATCTCTTGGTCTCCCTCTACGATTTTCACCCTCCACGCTGCCCTCCAATGCTAAATTTGTGATCCCTTGATGCCTCAGAACATGTCCTACCAACCGGTCCCTTCTTCTCGTCAAGTTGTGCCACAAATTCCTATTCTCCCCAATTCTATTCAATACCTCCTCATTAGTTACGTGATCTACCCATCGAATCTTCAGCATTCTTCTGTAGCACCACATTTCGAAAGCTTCTATTCTCTTCGTGTCCAAACTATTTATCGTCCATGTTTCACTTCCATACATGGCTACACTCCATACAAATACTTTCAGAAACGACTTCCTGACACTGAAATCTATACTCGATGTTAACAAATTTCTCTTCTTCAGAAACGCTTTCCTTGCCATTGCCAGTCAACATTTTATATGTTCTCTACTTCGACTATCATCAGTTATTTTGCTCCCCAAATAGCAAAACCCCTTTACTACTTTGTGTCTCATTTCCTAATCTAATACCCTCAGCATCACCCAATTTAATTCGACTACATTCCATTATCCTCGTTTTGCTTTTGTTGATGTTCATCTTATATCCTCCTTTCAAGACACTGTCCATTCCGTTCAACGGCTCTTCCAAGTCCTTTGCTGTCTCTGAGAGAATTACAATGTCATCGGCGAACCTCAAAGTTTTTATTTCTTCTCCATGAATTTAAATACCTACTCCGAATTTTTCTTCTGTTTCCTTTACTGCTTGCTCAATATACAGATCGAATAACATTGGGGAGAGGCTACAACCCTGTCTCACACCCTTCTCAACCATTGCTTCCCTTTCATGCCCCTCGACTCTTATAACTGCCATCTGGTTTCTGTACAAATTGTAAATAGCCTTTCGCTCCCTGTATTTTACCCCTGCTACCTTCAGAATTTGGAAGAGAGTATTCCAGTCAACATTGTCAAAAGCTTTCTCTAAGTCTACAAATGCTAGAAACGTAGGTTTGCCTTTCCTTAATCTTTCTTCTAAGATAAGTCGTAAGGTCAGTATTGCCTCACGTGTTCCAATATTTCTACGGAATCCAAACTGGTATTCCCCGATGTCGGCTTCTACCAGTTTTTCCATTCGTCTGTAAAGAATTTGTGTTAGTATTTGGCAGCTGTGACTTATTAAACTGATAGTTCGGTAATTTTCACATATGCCAACACCTGCTTTCTTTGGGATTGTAATTATTATATTCTTTTTGAAGTCTGAGGTTACTTCACCTGTCTTATACATCTTATTCACCAGATGATAGAATTTTGTCAGGACTGGCTCTCCCAAGGCCGTCAGTAGTTCTAATGGAATGTTGTCTACTCCCGGGGCCTTGTTTCGGCTCAGGTCTTTCAGTGCTTTGTCAAACTCGTCACGCAGTATCGTATCACCCATTTCATCTTCTTCTACATTCTCTTCCATTTCTATAAAATTGCCCTCAAGTACATCACCCTTGTATAGACCCTCTATATACTCCTTCCATCTTTCTGCTTTCCCTTCTCTGGTTAGAACTGGGATTCCATCTGAGCTCTTGATATTCATACAAGTGGTTCTCTTTTCTCCAAAGGTCTGTTTAATTTTCGTGTAGGCTGTATCTATCTTTCCTGTAGTGAGATAATCCTCTACATCCTTACATTTGTCATCTAGCCATGCCTGCTTAGCCATTTTACACTTCTTGTCGATCTCATTTTTGAGACGTTTGTATTCCTTTTTGCCTGCTTCATTTACAGCATTTTTATATTTTTTCCTTTCAGTATTTCTTCTGTTACCCAAGTATTTCTACTAGCCCTCGTCTTTCTACCTACTTGATCCTCTGCTGCCTTCACTACTTCACCCCTCAGAGCTACCCATTCTTCTTGTACTGTACTTCTTTCCCCCCACTGCTGTCAATTGTTCCCTTATGCTCTCCCTGAAACTCTGTACAACCTCTGGTTTAGTCAATTTATCCAGGTCCCATCTCCGTAAATTCCCACCTTTTTGCAGTTTATTCAATTTTAATCTGCAGTTCATAACCAATAGATTGTGGTCAGAGTCCACATCTCCCAATGGAAATGTCTTACAATTTAAAACCTAGTTCCTAAATCTCTGTCTCACCATTATATAATCTATCTGATACCTTTTAGTATCCCCGGGATTCTTGCATGTATACAACCTTCTTTTATGATTCTTGAACAAAGTGTTAGCTATGATTAAGTTATGCTCTGTGCAATATTCTACCAGACGGCTTCCTCTTTCATTTCTTAGCCCCAATCCATATTCACCTACTATGTTTCCTTCGCTCCCTTTTCCTAAACTCGAATTCCAGTCACCCATGACTATTAAATTTTCGTCTCCCTTCACTATCTGAATAATTTCTTATATATATATATATATATATATATATATATATATATATATATATATATATTGTGTTTTCATTTTACCTCCACCAGTATAAGGCACATCAAATGTGATTTAAATTTGCGTGGCATCCTTGGATGGTTCTCTAGGTATGCTAGGCATGTTCTACCTATTCAGCATGGATGTCAACACGAATCCTACGTTTCCGTTCTAATGAAACTTGAGAAATTTATCTCCATCTCAACAGTATATATATATATATATATATACAATTTAAAACCTAGTTCCTAAATCTCTGTCTCACCATTATATAATCTATCTGATACCTTTTAGTATCCCCGGGATTCTTGCATGTATACAACCTTCTTTTATGATTCTTGAACAAAGTGTTAGCTATGATTAAGTTATGCTCTGTGCAATATTCTACCAGAATATATATATATATATATATATATATATATACTGTTGAGATGGAGATAAATTTCTCAAGTTTCATTAGAACGGAAACGTAGGATTCGTGTTGACATCCATGCTGAATAGGTAGAACATGCCTAGCATACCTAGAGAACCATCCAAGGATGCCACGCAAATTTAAATCACATTTGATGTGCCTTATACTGGTGGAGGTAAAATGAAAACACTGTCCAGGTTAACATTGTGGAACCATTTCATTAATAAATACACACACAAACGCTCCTTATTGGCTTAAGTTATTTATAAATGAATATTAGTTTGGTACTTTAAATCTCAAAAAGAAGATCAGATTATGAGTAACTGGGTAAAGACCATAACGAGTAAAATATGATCAACCCTAAGTTCATTTTGAAAGGTTTGACGTTAATAACACAATTAATACTTAGTCGGTATAACCCAGAGTCTGAAGAAGTAGAGTCACTGCCTTAAGCCCGATAGAAGCTAAAACGCTGCAAGGCGACTGAAGACGATGGTTCCTTAGCGAGAATTCTGATCGATGGGCTATGGACACAGCGAGCGCCTGCCCAGACAACTGGGAGGAATGAATGGTTCAATAGCTGAGATCTAACTGGTTGTCCGTGGAAAGATGATGGGACATTGTGGTTCGACAACTCAGAGTATTCGTTAGTTTCGAGGCGCACTCTGGTACGAAGTTGCATAGGATTAAGACCTGTCCAGCGGCTCCATATAGGCGATTTTCGTGTCAGTTACGACGATACGGACAAGACAACACTCAGACCCCAGGCGGAGAAAATATTCGAGCCGGCCTGGAATAGACCCCGGGCCCCTTCGTCTAGCAATATATTGCACTGACCTCGTAGCTACAGTGCTCAATCGCTGACATAAATAGTGTCGGGGGGACCGGATACGGTGTGAGATGCTTCCGGGCACGTGAAATTCTGCAAGAAAACGGTGGCCCTCGTCACAGCGAGATGGTATTGGATGCGTGCTCTGCTGGCAAGAGAAACGATTCCTCTTGTGCCAGGGGACTGATACTCCGTGTGCAACACATCAGTGAGTTGTTATGGTTGTTGTGATCCAGAGCATTCACCAACATGTGAGACGGGCGGGTGTCGGTGTTTGGCTCACAGGCGCTTGTGCCTGTAATGGCAGGCGATGTCTCAAGGAGAGTCAGCCATGGGACTTCAGGGTGTTTCGGGTTTGTAGGTTGCTGTGTTGTAGGAGGGACACAGCGTCTCTTTCCCCTTAGGAAAGGTGCTGAAGTCATATCCGTGAAGAGCTACGATTGGGAAATGCCGTAAGAGATGTCCAGCAGCCATGGATGGAGGTCGGAGTTCTGGACCCAAGGCACACTGGTGTGGGGCAACCTGTAGCGTTGGAAAGTCTGGCAGTAGTCAAGGAGAGAGCCGTGTGGAGCGAATCTGCCGGAATACCAAATACAGCAAGAGATGCAACGCATTTGGATGGGTGATGGGACTGCCAGAGCATAATGAAAAGCACAGTACAAAACTACACCCAGAGGGTGTATGTCAGTGCGAGAGCCCCTAAGATGTACAACAGTTGCATCTTGAATGCACTGATGAGTGCTGGAGAACATGAGATGTAAAATTATGGTCCTTGAGGAGTTAGTTGGATGTGAGAGAACTTGCGGTGTATTGTTATTGTGCCCAGAAAGCACAGACGGGAGTAGAAGTACTGGGGATGTACAATGATTGTACCCTAGGGGCAGAAATGGGTGTGAAAGAAATTGGGATGTAAATATATTGAGTCCAGAAGGCATAGCTGGGTGTGGTAACGCGTGGGACAGAACATGATATAGTGGGTGGGAGCACCAGTGAAGTAAGCAACGAAAGCATATTGGTAAAACCTGTGAGTGGATTAGGCACAGGAATAAGGAAGGGAAACTGCTTGCTAGAATTATGCACGGTTCTGAGACAGCAGTTGAGGTTCGCGGGAGGGACTCGCTGTGAGGTCCACACATGAGGAAAGATTCGGTCGAGGATTCCGGGACTGTGGCAGCAGAAAAAAAGCTGCGACAGCACAGTTCGGAGTTCGTTGGCTATAGAGGCGCGTCGGTGATGGGAAATGTGAACGTCCAATGTCGTGTTTATGTCGACCAGCTTCTGCTGAAATGTTGAGAGGAAGGGTTGGGGCAAAAGGCGGTGTTGTAGGCGACGTAAATGGACTTCTACATTGCTGTCAGTTGACAGGTGAGGATGCCGGAAGGCGTCGCAGAGGCCAAAGGCGATACTACCTCGTTGCCAACTGATGGGATGCGGTGGTACTGGGGCCGATGAAAACGTTGACCATTGTCACCAAATGGTGGGACGAAACGCTAAAGTCTTCGCCGATGATGGGACGAAGCCACACGAAGACACTCTCTACCTGGATAGGCAAGAAACTGAGTCGAAAAGGAAATACCTCGTCGGCAAATACCCTGGGACGAAACTTCAAGTGGCACTGGAGCTTTGAAGGTGCTGAGAACAGAAAAATTCTTTCCGTCGAATAATATGGGACTAAGCGTAGAGACGTGGCACAGGGACAGGTGAAGAAGTTTATTCGTCCCCAAATAGTAGGACTCCACATGACTGCTATCAAATGTAAACAAAACTTTGAGGAGGACAAATACAGCTCAGAGAAATTGTGAATAACGACAAGAAATACTCAACACTCGATATCCGTTCTAAGTGTCATAAAAATTAAAAATTCCAAAATGATGAGGTGTTTCCAAACGTTGCATAGCTTTGTGATGGTGCTTTATTTGTAGGTACCGATTTCACATTAATATAGGTGCATATTCAGGTTTATCCGCCAAGAATAAAAATCACTTTAATTATATGAAATCGTAGAATTACATATCCATAGTTAATATTGCCGTTCACCAAACACAAGCGACAAGTAGTCACAATGGTTATGTTTTCAGAATGTAGATAGACGGTTACACAGTTCCAGGCTTCGGTAATTCATTCATATTGAGACGTAAACCACATTGGTGGGTTGTCATTATAAAACTGAGTACATCCAAAAGATGTTTGTCAGCCTTGTACAAAGAATGACTACTGAATGAGCCAGGCCTACAAAAAGCGGGCGAACACAAATAATGAATGGGACATTAATGTAAACCGGGAGAAAATGCATAAAACGTTGGTAACGTCTAGGGAATGTATTGTGTACACTGGAAGATATCCAAAAATTAAAACTATCAAGAATGGAAGAAATTTGAAAAATACCGTACTGGATAAGACCCCGTAGGATACATTACAGTATTCGAGAGACACTAGCTGCATAAAACCGATGTAAGTCAAACTTAAAATCCCGTAAAATATCCGTACAGCTGCCACATTCCTTACAGTCTGATAAGTGAAAGCAGCCTGAAGAGGCTGACAATACACTGGAAAATGGAAGGCTGTGCGGAAAACAAAGTAAAGAGATGAACAGTTGCAAAAAGGAAACCGTAAGTAGGAGAACAACCGAAAGCTAGGAATAGCATTACATAACTTTAAAGAAGTGTGTAATTCATTGCATATAAAATATGAAATATAGACTGGTATACATTAGTACCTCAATATTATAAAATTAACGAAGGATTACTCTTTTAGTATTATGTAATTGCAAGATTAATGTGAAAGCTGTTTTAGTATATACTGCCAGTTACTCAGGTAATCAAAATTCGATATGATATCGTAGTGTTTCAGTTTAATCTCAATATTCGAAGTTGAACGTTCCCTTGCCTCGCTTTGATGCCCCCACTACAATTATTTCCTCAAAAACATTTCAAAAAGTTCCTTTTCATTTGTTAAATACAATGCGTAAATTCTTCTCAAAGTTGGATGTAGAGTGACTTGTTTCTTTCAAATGGACTGAGATAGATCATATTGGAACAGGCAAGATTTCAATGTTCTTTAAACTGTATACTCATATTGAAATTGCACCCAGTAATCCTACAAATTTCTGGGGCCAGCTATTGCAGACTACCTCATAAACCAACTCATTATATTCGGCCTTTCTCTTATGCCTGTATCGGCTACCAAAAATTACTGTGCTCTGGGACAATATGGCCTGACGCTACTATCATGAAATGGAAGCAAGCTTGCGGCCGAGCCAACAGTGTTCGACGAATTGACAGAGCAGGTGCACCTTTCGTTGCCGAGAACTTCTCCTCAAAATTGCTATCTAACCATTCCATGCCACTCTATACTGAATAGTGCTGCATTCTCGTTGAATGGTTTCCTTTTCAAGATTTAGACGGTGTAACAGCGCACTGTAAGTTGCCGTTTTGCACTCCATTCGATGATTAGAGAACTGGAAGGTAGGCTTGATACTTTTTTTGGAAACACTTTTGACAAATGTCTTTTGGGAGTACTCAATTTTATTATGACACCGCGCCAACGTGAAAATATAATCATTGCGGTACTCGTCATTGTCGTTTGTTTGACTGTCAAAATTATCTATGGTTCTGTAATTCTACCATTTCATAAAATTTGACGCAGTAATTTGTATCCTTGGCAGATAAACCTGAAGATGCATTTATACAGACAGGAGACCAGTAGTTGCGAATAAAGCACCTATGTGGCTTTTGGAAACACCTCAGCAGTCTTGACTTTTTTCATTCTTGTAATTTTTATGAAAATGTGAATGATGATTGAGTGTTTAAGTTGTGAAAGAGGTCGCCAATAGTGTGACTGAAGATGGAGAGATTGCACTGAGGCTGGGAAAAATTTTTACAAGTCACCAAATGGTGGGACAGAGACTTACAAACTTCTATCCTCGTCGACAATGTGGGATGGGAATTTGACGGGGGAGGGAGTGGGAGGGTGGCTAGGAGACACTAAATTCCTCGTCACTCATTAATAATGTGGCAGAGAACACTGGCCAGATAAACAATGTAGAGCGAGTTTATTAGTGAGTGCAACACAACAAAGCACCTTCTTGGAGTAAGTTATCTACAAATGAAAATAGGCATGGTACTTCCAGTCTCAACAAGGAGAGTAATTAATGATTCAGTGGCCGAAGGCGAATTGAGTAACATACCGAAGTACTGATCCGTGGTTGAGCGCGGGAGTAAATACTGTTGCTGCCCACAGGCACGTGAGAGCTGCTGGTGTGCGTGAGACATCGTGTAGAAAAATAGTGCCAGTAACCACAGCACCGTGGTCGTTGAAAAGCACTTTACTGGAAGCGGACATGGCTCCTCTAGTTGGTGCTGCCAGAGGCTCTGTGGACAACAAATCGGCGTGTTGTGGTTGTTATTGCGGTTATTTCTGTTGTCCGGAACGTTTACGTACACGCACGGGGAGTGCGGATCGGTGTTTGGCTTGCAGGCGCTTGTGTCTGATGTGCCAGGCGGTGCCTGAAACGTGGTCACCAGCGAGACACTGGTGTGTGCTGGTTTCCATCTTGCTGTCCCCTGGAAGGGGCACAGTACATCTGAGTCACTATTACAATGGATAAATCACCAAGCGATTTCTTTTTTATACCTGTTTTACTTGTAGAACAGTAGACGTTTCTCATGTAATGTAATATATCGTTCCTAATCCATGTCGAGTATCTAAGTGTTCAGCTGATATAGTGCTTTATTTATATAGAGTGTTTACCCCTTTTCAAAAAACACCTTTCTCTGGTTTTTACAATAAATCTTATCAGTAATATGCAGCAACTCATTGTTTCTTTAGACTTATTGTTGTTTCCCAGGAGTAAATGATTAAGTGTGAATTCAAGCCAATGGGCCATCGATAATCCTGTAAGTGCTTTTGTTGGAAAAATGACCTCCATAGCCAACCTATCTTTTTGTAGGATAGTTGGTAAGAAAGAGAACGTTATTTTTCAGTTCCCTTACTGACCTTTCCAACATTTAGAAAAGTAATTAACTCTTCAGAAATCTCGCGTTTAACAAGAAACTATTCACTTAGCACATCTTGTTGCTGTATCTTCCAGTTGCTGAAATATCCTGAAGGAAAACTTCGGGTCCAGCAACCAACGTTGTTGCTTTTTTCGGCACCCCCCCCCCCCAGGGTCACGTGTCGGGCACTTTGTGGTTAAACCCACGGACGCGAAGCAACGAAGCAACAAGGACTATAAACCGGATCTGCGTTTTGTCTCAAAGGACTCATCCGGAAGACCTCTGAAGTGCAGCAGGAAGATTCTAGACTACTCCATAAGAAATCAGCACAGACCAGCACTCGTCAAATTCGGCCTAGGAATGCCGATTGCCACGCTGGGACTTTGCCAAAGCCAACTGCTCATAATTCACTAGCGAATTGGAACATAATACACAGTGTATCCGCCTAACATTGAAAATTATAAGAGTTTTACGGGATTAGTATGTGCCATCGCAAAGAAACCTATCCCAATAGCATACAGGAAGGTTTACGTCCCTGGCTGTAATCTAAAACGTAACGAGTTGTATGAAGAACATAAACTCAGCGGTGACCCTGAAATCGCAGATGAACTACTAAATTGTGTAGACTCAGCTAGAGGAAAGAAATGGATCAGTCTCATGGAAAATACAAATTTTCAGCACTCCATCCGAAAAGCACGGTCTCTTTTACAGAAACATGTAAGCAGAACTCCTAATTTCAGTGCTAAGTGCTCCAAGATGCAACCAGATGCAACAGCAAACAGATTCGTTAGACAATAATACCTACCGACAATGACAAGAAAGGGGCATAAAGAAATCGGTCAGAATTAAAATCTAAGATGTCCTAGGCTGAAGCAGCTTTCCAGTTCTCACTTGATATCACGTCTTTTGAGGTTTCATCTGCACTGAAGGAAAAGCAGTTGGACTAGATGGTAGTTGTACACAATTTCTATTACACTGTGGTCCTCGAGCAACTGAATGGTTTGTTAGATTTTACAACATATTATGCAATGGACAGCTACCACCAATACTCAAAAGAGCTAAAATTGGCGCAGTACTGAAACTTAGGAAAAGTGGAGATAATGCCTATTTCCCTTCTGTGTGTCAGCTTTAAACCACTGGAAAGAATAATACATAGCAGAATTTCGGCTGCAACCCTAGATAGAGCAAGCTGGCTTTAGCCGAAACGGATGTACCGACCAGGTGCTGGCCGTAAGAAGACACATAGAGAGAGAGGGTTTCAGCAAGAAGACTGTAGCTGTGTATGGCGACCTGATATCAGGATACGACACAGTTTGGCGAAAAGAGAGGATCCCAAAATTCCTTAAAATAAGCCCCCGCAAAAAAACTTACCACCCTTGTGGAAAACATGTTGGCCAGCAGAGCCACTAAAGTGCACCTAAATGGCACCGTAAGCAGACTTTACAAACTGAATGATGGACTAACACGAGGATCGGTCCTTGCCCCATCGCAGTTCAACATATACACTGCGAATTTTCCAGCTACTTCTGCTAGGGAGTTTATATACGCTGACGACCATGCACTGACAGCCCAGTCCAATGACTTCGCAGCTACCGAAATCGCGCTCACAGAAGATCTTCAGAGACTCGACAAGTTCTTCAAAACACGGAGACAGAAATCAAACTTAACGAAAACAGAGGCAGCAGCTTCCAACTGAGCAACAGACAAGCCAACTATATCCCTCAGTTTCAATATCGTGGCCACCTGCTGAAGTTCAGTCCTCACCCTAAATATATAGGAGTCATTTTGGATCGATCCTTGACCTACAGTACACATCTAAGCAAAATATCAGCCAAAATCCAAAGCCGTAAGAAAATTCTGCACAAACTCACAGTAACGGGCTCGGGTCCCATTGCATCTACTCTCAGAACTACAGCACTTGCCCTATTATACCCAGTAGCTGAATGCTGCAGTCCAGTATGGCTTAACAGTACCCATGGAAAGAAGGTAGATGTCCAGCTGAATGACACAGTGAGGATAATATCAGGCACTGTACAGTCTACTCCTCAGAAGTGGATACCGGTACTTTCTAACATTCCACCGCCTCATCTCCGAATAGCATTAGCACTGAAGAAAGAATGGCATAAGTGCTGTGACAACCCTCTCTCACCAATACATGAAGACTGTCTACATGAAGATCTCCGGCTTAAATCTCTGAAACCCTCTTGGATTCTAGGAAAGAAGATAGCCCAAGATCAGTTTATAGTAAGGGAAACTTGGCGCAGTGATTGGCTGCCTTCAAACCAAGCTACCCCTTGCTATCAACCGAGCCAGGAAAGTCTGGACATCAGTTAACTGGGTAAGAACCAAACACGGCAGATGTCAGATTTGGAAGAGAAGTGGAAAATTGCCGATAGACCTTTAGACTGTGCAGACGTGCCTCAGACCATCTGCCACATCGTTACTCACTGCCAACTTCGAAGGTCCAGTGGTTCAATGGAGGTGATCCATCAGGCCACTGAGGAACCTGCGGGGTGGATAAGAACACTGGACATCCATCTCATTCATCTGTAATAGTACTGATGTTACTCATAGATCAAGGTCGAAACCTGTATCTGTCCGTAAACATGCAAATACACTCCTGGAAATTGAAATAAGAACACCGTGAATTCATTGTCCCAGGAAGGGGAAACTTTATTGACACATTCCTGGGGTCAGATACATCACATGATCACACTGACAGAACCACAGGCACATAGACACAGGCAACAGAGCATGCACAATGTCGGCACTAGTACAGTGTATATCCACCTTTCGCAGCAATGCAGGCTGCTATTCTCCCATGGAGACGATCGTAGAGATGCTGGATGTAGTCCTGTCGAACGGCTTGCCATTCCATTTCCACCTGGCGCCTCAGTTGGACCAGCGTTCGTGCTGGACGTGCAGACCGCGTGAGACGACGCTTCATCCAGTCCCAAACATGCTCAATGGGGGACAGATCCGGAGATCTTGCTGGCCATGGTAGTTGACTTACACCTTCTAGAGCACGTTGGGTGGCACGGGATACATGCGGACGTGCATTGTCCTGTTGGAACAGCAAGTTCCCTTGCCGGTCTAGGAATGGTAGAACGATGGGTTCGATGACGGTTTGGATGTACCGTGCACTATTCAGTGTCCCCTCGACGATCACCAGTGGTGTACGGCCAGTGTAGGAGATCGCTCCCCACACCATGATGCCGGGTGTCGGCCCTGTGTGCCTCGGTCGTATGCAGTCCTGATTGTGGCGCTCACCTGCACGGCGCCAAACACGCATACGACCATCATTGGCACCAAGGTAGAAGCGACTCTCATCGCTGAAGACGACACGTCTCCATTCGTCCCTCCATTCACGCCTGTCGCGACACCACTGGAGGCGGGCTGCACGATGTTGGGGCGCGAGCGGAAGACGGCCTAACGGTGTGCGGGACCGTAGCCCAGCTTCATGGAGACGGTTGCGAATGGTCCTCGCCGATACCCCAGGAGCAACAGTGTCCCTAATTTGCTGGGAAGTGGCGGTGCGGTCCCCTACGGCACTGCGTAGGATCCTACGGTCTTGGCGTGCATCCGTGCGTCGCTGCGGTCCGGTCCCAGGTCGACGGGCACGTGCACCTTCCGCCGACCACTGGCGACAACATCGATGTACTGTGGAGACCTCACGCCCCACGTGTTGAGCAATTCGGCGGTACGTCCACCCGGCCTCCCGCTTGCCCTCTATACGCCCTCGCTCAAAGTCCGTCAACTGCACATACGGTTCACGTCCACGCTGTCGCGGCATGCTACCAGTGTTAAGGACTGCGATGGAGCTCCGTATGCCACGGCAAACTGGCTGACACTGACGGCGGCGGTGCACAAATGCTGCGCAGCTAGCGCCATTCGACGGCCAACACCGCGGTTCCTGGTGTGTCCGCTGTGCCGTGCGTGTGATCATTGCTTGTACAGCCCTCTCGCAGTGTCCGGAGCAAGTATGGTGGGTCTGACACACCGGTGTCAATGTGTTCTTTTTTCCATTTCCAGGAGTGTAGTTGCAGATTGCATTTTGTAACAACACGCTGTGTCTTCAATCCATACGAAGTATATACAGGGTGTTACAAAAAGGTACGACCAAATTTTCAGGAAACATTCCTCACACACAAAGAAAGAAATTATGTTATGTGGACATATGTCCGGAAACGCTTACTATCCATGTTAGAGCTCTCATTTTATTACTTCTCTTCAAATCACATTAATCATTGAATGGAAACCCACAGCAACAGAACGTACCAGCGTGACTTCGAACACTTTGTTACAGGAAATGTTCAAAATGTCCTCCGTTAGCAAGGATACATGCATCCACACTCCGTCGCATGGAATCCCTGATGCGCTGATGCAGCCCTGGAGAATGGCGTATTGTATCACAGCCGTCCACAATACGAGCACGAAGAGTCCCTACATGTGGTACCGGGGTTCCGTAGACAAGAGATTTCAAATTCCCCCATAAATGAAAGTCAAGAGGGTTGAGGTCAGGAGAGCGTGGAGGCCATGGAATTCGTCCGCCTCTACCAATCCATCGGTCACCGAATCTGTTGTTGAGAAGCGTACGAACACTTCGACTGAAATGTGCAGGAGCTCCATCGTGCATGAACCACATGTTGTGTCGTACTTGTAAAGGCACATGTTCTAGCAGCACAGGTAGAGTATCCCGTATGAAATCATGATAACGTGCTCCATTGAGCGTAGGTGGAAGAACATGGGGCCCAATCAAGACATCACTGCCCAAACGTTCAGAGAAAATCTGTATTGATGACGTGATTGCACAATTGCGTGCAGATTCTCGTCAGCCCACACATGTTGATTGTCAAATTTTACAATTTGATCACTTTGGAATGAAGCCTCATCCGTAAAGAGAACATTTGCACTGAAATTAGGATTGACACATTGTTGGATGAACCATTCGCAGAAGTGTACCCGTGGAGGCCAACCAGCTGCTGATATGGCCTGTGCACGCTGTACATGGTACGGAAACAACTGGTTCTCTCGTAGCACTCTCCGTACAGTGACGTGGTCAACGTTACCTTGTACAGCAGCAACTTCTCTGACGCTGACATTAGGGTTATCGTCAACTGCACGAAAAATTGCCTCGTCCATTGCAGGTGTCCTCGTCGTTCTAGGTCTTCCCCAGTCGCGAGTCATAGGCTGGAATGTTCCGTGCTCCCTAAGACGTTGATCAATTGCTTCGAACGTCTTCCTGTCGGGACACCTTCGTTCTCGAAATCTCTCTCGATACAAACATACCGCCCCACGGCTATTGCCCCGTGCTGATCCATACATCAAATGGGCATCTGCCAACACCGCATTTGTAAACATTGCACTGACTGCAAAACCACGTTCGTGATGAACACTAACGTGTTGATGCTACGTACTGATGTGCTTGATGCTAGTGCTGTAGAGCAATGAGTCGCATGTCAACACAAGCACCGAAGTCAACATTACCTTCCTTCAATTGGACCAACTGGCGGTCAATCGAGTAAGTACGGTACAAATTGACGAAACTAAAATGAGCTCTAACCTGGAAATTAAGCGTTTCCGGACACATGTCCACATAATATCTTTTCTTTATTTGTGTGTGAGGAATGTTTCCTGAAAATTTGGCCGTACCTTTTTGTAACACCCTGTATAATAGAACGAAATTTTCACTCTACAGCGGAGTGTGCGCTGATATGAAAATTTCTGGCAGATTAAAACTGTGTGCCGGACCGAGACTCGAACTCTGGACCTTTGCCTTTCGCGGGAAAGTGCTCTACCAACTGAGCTACCCAAGCACGACTCACGCCCCGTCCTCACAGCTTTACTTCCGCCAGTACCTCGCCTCCTACCTTCCAAACTTTACAGAAGCACTCCCGCGAACCTTGCAGAACAAGCACTCCTGAAAGAAAGGATATTGCGGAGACATGGCTTAGCCACAGCCCGGGGGTGGTTTCTCGAATGAAATTTTCACTCTACAGCGGAGTGTGCGCTGATATGAAACTTCCAGGCAGATTAAAACTGTGTGCGGGACCGAGATTCGAACTCGGGACCTTTGCTCTTCGCGGGCAAGTGCTCTACCAACTGAGCTACCCAAGCACGACTCACGCCCCATCCTCACAGCTTTACTTCCGCCAGTACCTCGCCTCCTACCTTCCAAACTTTCGCAGTAGAGTTTCTGTAGTTAGGTACTAAATGAGAAATTGGGAAATTTATACTGATATGCCAATTTTGTTTGGGTGCAGACATTAAGCACACAGATACCATTACACCCTTGGGGCGTGTATTCCTAATCAGGAGTAGAGAGTAGGGAATAATACATTCATTCTAAATAATTTTAAAATACATCATAGTCGTCTTCGATTTGTCAAGTTCCTTATGTCTTCGCTATTTCGGCATCTAGCCATTTACTTAGTGCCCTCCAAATATCAGTTATATTATAGAACAAGACGCAGTGCACATTACGTGCTTCAGCGGAAGTCAAAGAGTGTTAGATATATATCATCAAAAGTATCCGGACACCTACCTGAAAACGACTTACAAGTTCGTGACGCTCTCCATTGGTAATCCTGGAATTCAATACGGTGTTGACTCTCTCTTAGCCTTGATGACACTTTCCACTCTCGCAGGCATACGTTGAATCAGGTGCTGGAAGGTTTCTTGGGGAATGGCAGCCCATTCTGCACGGAGTGCTGAACTGAGGAGAGGTACCGATGTCGGTCAGTGAGGCCAGGCACGAAGTTAGCGTTCCAAAACATCCCAAAAGTGTTATATAGGATTCAGGTCAGGACTACATGCAGGACAGTCCATTACAGGAATGTTATTGTCGTGTAACCACTCCGCCACAGGCCGTGCATTATCAACAGGAGCTCGATCGTGTTGAGAGAAGCAAATTTCACCCCGAATTGCTCTTCGACAGTGGGAAGGTAGAAGGTGCTTAATGTTTTAAGCACCTGCGCTGTGATAGTGCAACGCAAAACAACAATGGGTGCAAGCCCCCTCCTTGAAAAATACGACCACACTATAAGACAACCGCCTACTACTACTGTTGGCACTCCACACGCTGGCAGATGACGTTAACGGGGCATTCGCCATACCCACACCATGCCACGGATCGTCACATAATTTACCGTGATTTGTCAGTCCATACAACGTTTTTCCACTGTTCAATCGTCCAACGTATACCCTCTTTACACCAAGCGAGGCGTTGTTTGGCATTTACCGGAGTGATGTGTGGCTTATCAGCAGCCACTCGACCAAGAAATCCAGGTTTTCTCACCTCCCGCCTGACTGTCATAGTACTTGCAGTGGATCCTGATGCCGTTTGGAATTCCTGTGTGATTGTCAGGACAGATGTCTGCCTATTACACATTACGACCCTCTTCAACTGTCGGAGGTCTCTGTCAGTCAACAGACGTTTTTGTGCTGTACCTGTCACTTCACGTTTCCAGTTCACGTCGGAAATGGTGGAGTTAGGGATGTTTACGACTTTTCTTGGACTCTCAAATCCAGCTAAAACAAAATTAAACGTTCCTCGAACTTCCGTAGGTCATTATGTAATACCAACGCAAAGCAGCTACATTTAGCATCAAGATAATGTCACATGGAGTGAAAATCTGTGAACGATGTTGGGAGTAGTCGTAATTTTATTATAAAGAGAATATTTTATGGGATTAATATTTTTCTTATTATGTATGACGGAACATACTGTAATAAAGAGCCAAAACTATAAGTCAAATAGTCTATTTGTCAGAGAAGTCTCCTTAACACGGTCTCTTATTTAGGGTAACGATAATACCCTCTGTAAGTAGTCGGGAAAGTTATATACTGGCTAATGAGCAGCCATATTTAATAGCAGCTCCTTAACTGTCCTGAATCTCGTTGCTGCGTCTTTTGTGTTGGAGTTAGTTCAGCAAATTATGCTCTGTTACAGCCACCACAGAAAGAGCAGCTGCCCGCGTTTCTCCTTCTCATCTGGGCGCGGAGCTACCCAAGCTCTTCGTTTCTTTTAACAAGCAGGATCTCCGTGTACTGTAATTGCAATTCGCTCACTGGGGACTTTTAATTAACAGAGCAATACACAACTCGTCAAAAGAGAGCGAAAAAATATATGTATTGCTTTTACTGTTAATTTCTGGACCATAAAACAGATGACTATGTGTGCAGAAATGCTTCAGCTTGCAGTTTAGTCGTGAGGAGTAATCCATAAGTCTGTGCATTAATGGTTTTTACAGCTGCCTGAATTTCATGTGAAATATTCGGTAGCTCATAAAAACAATAAAGAGGGACGTGCATCAGTTTCGCTATGAGATTGTTTAATTTCGAAGAAGGGGCACCCAGGGAATACCAACGAAACTGAATGAAATTAAATTACAAAGATTTCACTAGAGAATAACGTAGACTTTTCCCTCTCATCGATCAAGAATTTTAACCAAGCGACAGCAAGCTGCTACAAGAAACATTTCATTATCCTTAAAAAATGTATAAAGGTGCCCTGTAGTTTTCGAACACGGCATCACCCTCAGGGAACAAGTACACTACTGGGCATTAAAACTGCTACACCTAGAAGAAATGCAGATGATAAACGGGTATTCATTGGACAAATATATTATACTAGAACTGACATGAAATTACATTTTCACGCAATTTGTGTGCATAGATCGTGAGAAATCAGTACCCAGAACAACCACCTCTGGCAGTAATAACGGCCTCGATCCGCCTGGGCATTGAGTCAAACAGAGCTTGGATGGCGTGTACAGGTACAGCTGCCCATGCAGCTTCTATACGATACCACAGTTTATCAAGGGTAGTGACTGGCGTATTGTGACGAGCCTGTTGCTCGGCCACCATTGACCAGACGTTTTCAGTTAGTGAGAGATCTGGAGAATGGGCTGCCCAGGGCAGCAGTCGAACATTTTCTGTATCCAGAAAGGCCCGTACAGGAACTGCAACATGCGGTCGTGCATCATCCTGCTGAAATGTAGGGTTTCGCAGGGATCGAATGAAGGGTAGAGCCACGGGTCGTAACACATCTGAAATGTAGCGTCCACTGTTCAAATTGCAGTCAATGCGAACAAGAGGTGATCTAGACGTGTAACCAGTGGCACCCTGTACCATTACTCCGGGTGATACGCCAATATGGCTATGACGAATACACGTTTCCATGGAGCGTTCATCGCGATGTCGCCAAAAACAGATGCGACCATCATGAAGCTGTAAATAGAACCTGAATTCATTCGAAAAAATGACGTTTTACCATTCGTGCACCCAGGTTCGTCGTTGAGTACACCGTCGGAGGCGCTCCTGTGAGTGATGCAGCGTCAAGGGTAGCCGCCGCCATGGTCTCCGAGCTGATAGTCCATACTGCTGCAAAATTTGTAGAACTGTTAGTCAAGATGGTTGTTGTTATGCAAACGTCCCCCCCCCCCCTCCTCTGTTGACTCAGGGATCGAGACGTGGCTGCACGATCCGTTACAGCCATGCGGATAAGATGCCTGTCATCTCAACTGCTAGTGATACGAGGCCGTTAGGATCCAATACGGCGTTCCATATTACCCTCCTGAACCCACCGATTCCATGTTCCGCTAACAGTCATTGGATCTCGACCAACGCTAGCAGCAATGTCGCCAACGATAAACCGCAATCGCGGTAGGCTACAATCCGACTTTTATCAAAGTCGAAAACGGGATGGTACGCATTTATCCTCGTTACAGGGGGGCCACAACAACGTTTCAATAGGCAACGCTGGCCAATTGCTGTAGGTGTCGCCACGGGCGCCACCCTTGTGTGAATACTCTGAAAATCTAATCATTTGCATATCACAGCATCTTCTTCCTGTAGGTTAAATTTGACGTCTATAGCACGTCATATTCGTGGTGTAGCAATTTTAATGGCCAGTAGTGTATTTGTGTACCATGCGATGGGCCTGATCAGCGTAAGTGGTTACATAGTCCTTGATAGTACTGCTACTTTGGACAGTGACCATGCTTCACACGAATTACTATGACATGGCTGCAAAATCATCACCAAACCACCGCTATTAGTCACTACTAGCAAACAAATGTCTGTATCGTAGCCTTGGTACAGCTTAGACCTGACACAAACTCGGCCGGAAGATAGGAAACGTGTGAATCGAAACTACTTCGGCCAAAAGACATTCTTCCATTATTCTATGCTCCAAGTTTTATGATTTGGACAACCACGTTTCCATGTTATGAGCATCATGATGTGCGTTTTTGAAATTGCAGCTCGCCATGTAGTACCCCGCTTATGGTGCTCCTTTTGTATTGTTTTGGTGCTCACAGTAGTCGGGAGCCCGGCATTCCGTTCTGCAGTGATTATTTTTGCTGTCGTCTTCTTACTTTTCGTCCCAGTATTCTTCAAAGACCAGCTGACACGATCAGTCAACAAAAACATTCTTTCACGTTGCGCGTAGCGGATAATGTTTTCCCTCTTTCCCTGTGTGCGGTATAAATCTTCAGTGTGGTGCCTTGTGGATGTGGTGGAAAACCTCGGCTCCATTGATAACGAAAGTATCCACATACGAGAACCGACAACCTGCCAACGTTCCACTTCACTTAGCTCCGACAGAGTGCACTGACAATTACACGCGATACTGTTCTGATCACGGTTAATTTTTTTGCAAGGTATTGAGAGTATTGTACATCTGCCGTTTGTGGTCGAATACAAGAGTGCCACCAGTTGGCTTGATTAGCATCTGCATTTACGTTCAATTATGTATTTCTGGCGATGTTTCCATACCTTAGTCCAACGCCTGTAGTTTCAGAAGTAATAGATCCTTACATGTACAAATGTTATCTGATAGTGTGAAAGTGAGACCACATGCACTCGTTTATGAATGTGTGTGTGTGTGTGTGTGTGTGTGTATGTGGGTGTGTGTGTGCATGCGTGCGTGTCTGTGTTTGTGTTTGTAAGAGAGGAGAATCCTCCATTAATTTCATGGACATGTGCTACAGAATTATATGTGAAATAACTATACAGTGAATTTACTGAAACAGATTAGTTTGAAGTGTATGTGTTATTGCTAGGGTACGTTGGTACGTAATAAAAGCGAGGCTTGAAAAGTGTCAGAACAATTTCACACATATATAGACTAAGGAAAAGCATTCGAACATAAATGGTATATAATTTGAGCAAGAGAAGGAGATATGTAAACCTTTACAGAGTGCACGGTGTCTTGTGAAAACATCCTCGGAGAATATTCTAATGAGATAAATTGTGCTTGCTATAATTTTCTATTTGTATTCCATATGGAAACGAAGTCCCATGCTTATTGACAGAGCGTAGGGGAACGATGCAGGAGACCCACACCGCCGTACCAAGAAAGATCTAGCATTCCATAAAGGACTTCAAATTTAAAAGAAGGCTGGATCCTCAAGATTGGTGAAGTCTTAGAGAAGCTCGAGACATAGCATGAACTTCAGACCGAGGTGCATTTAATATTTCAGGCAAAGAAACTCTGCCACGTAATCTGGCCGAAAATGGAAAGAGATTCTGGTGTCATGTACACCAGCGACGATACAAAATCAGTACCAACAATGCGCGATAGCAATGGTGATGTTAATGGTGACAGTGTCACAAAAGAAGAGTTACTAACTACGGTTTTCAGAAGTTCCCTCGCCAAAGAAGACGAAGTAAATATTCCAGAATTCTAACCAAGAACAACCGGCAACACGAGTAACTCTTATTGAAGTAGATAACGTCGGCGTAGCAAAGCAGCGTAACTAAAATAATAAAGGCAAAGCCTGCGGTACTGATTGTGTACAATCACGTTCTTCTTAGTGTATGCTCATACAATAACACCATATTTAGCAATCATACACAACCAATCGCTCGTTCGTAAAGACAGGAAAGTTACACGAGTCACTACAGCATCCAAGAAGGGAAACAGTAATCCGCTGAATTACAGACCAATATCGCAAACGTCGATTTTCAGTAGGACTTAGGAAGACACACTGTGTTCGAGCATTATGGATTATCTCGAAGAAAACCATTTACTGACAAACAGCTAGCACGAAATCTGAAAATACACGACTAACTCTTTATTCTCACTAAGTAATGAGCGTTACTGATAAGGGATGTCAAATCGATTCCATATTTTCAGATTTCCAAAAGGCTGTTGACATTATACCTCACAAGCGACTTTTAATCAAACTGCGTTCTATGGACTATCGTCTCACTTGTGTGACTGAATTCGTGGTTTCCTGTCAGGAAGGTCACAGTTAATAGCAACTGACGGAAAGTCTTTCAAGTAAAAATGAAGTAAATTCTGGCGTTCTCCAAGGAAGTGTTAAAGGCCCTCTGCTGTTCCTGATCTATATAAACGATTTAGGAGACAACCTTAGTAGCATTCTTAGATTGTTTTCAGATGACTCTCTCATGTACCGACTTATAAAGTCATCAGATGATCAAAACAAACTGCAAAACGATTTAGACAATATATCTATATCGTGCGAAATGTGGCAACTGCCTATGGTTAATGGAAACTGTCAAGTCATTCACATTAGTACAAAAAGGAATCCGCTAAATGTCGGTTACACACAATTCTAAAGGCTGTAGATTCAACTAAATAATTAGAGATTACAATTACAAATAACTTGTTAGAACGATTACAAAGATATACTGCGGGGGAAGCAAATCGAAGGCTACGATTTATTGTCAAAACACTGTGAAAATCCGGCAGCTCAGGAAAATGACAGTCTATACCACCTATGGTACGTCCTCTTTTGGAGTGTTGCTGAGCGGTGTGGGATTCACGTAAGATAGGACCAACGGAGGACATTAAAAAGTTCAGAAAAGGGCAGCACGTTTTGAACTGTCGCAAATTAGGCGGCAGAGCGCGATGGAAGCGTGAATTGTGGTGCCAATCATAAAAGCAATGGCGGTTTTCGTTCCGTCAGGATTTTCTCAAGACATTTCAGTCACCAACTTGCTCTTCAGATTGTGAAAATATTTTGTTGACACACAGCTACGTAGGGAGGAATAATCATCTTAATACGAGAACCAAGAGAAATCAGGGCTCGGACAGAACGATTTTAGAGTCTGCTTTTCCCGATCGTTGTTCGAGAGTAAATGAAGGTGGCTAGACGAACCTTCCCTCAGGCACTTAATTGTTCGTTGCAGAGTAATATGTAAATGTAGATGTAGATTTCCAATTTATTTATCTGCGAAAATCTTGTCTAGTAGAATCTCTGGGGTAGGCTGTAGCTGGTCTTCTCAGGGCACACACGAAGGATTTATGTTTTAAGTTTTCTTTCATTATTAATTCTGACGGTACCGTGCATGGATAAGTGCTGGGGAGTGAGTCACACATATTAAAATAAGTAATTTCTAAAATAAATAATTTTTGTTAGTAAATTTCTCTTATTTGTTGAGCTTTACAGTGGCTTTTGCTTAAGGTCCATTTTAATTCTTTTACTCGACCGTGAATATCTCTTCCAATGTAAACTTGTTTTATCGGTATGAGATTTTCACTCTGCAGCGTAGTGTGCGCTGATATGAAACGTCCCCTTCACCGAAATAACTGAGGGTCGTATTTCTATATTTGTTTCTGCTGTTGTATCCTACAGTCGATGCAACCGTTCATAGTACTTTATTTTTAATTAATAGTTTATTTATTACGTTTCCAATATTGTGCGGGGCAGTGTGGCCGTGCGGTTAAAGGCGCTTCAGTCTGGATCCGCGTGACCGCTACGGTTGCAGATTCGAATCCTGCCTCGGGCATGGATGTGTGTGATGTCCTTAGGTTAGTTGGGTTTAATTAGTTCTAAGTTCTAGGCGACTGATGACCTCAGACGTTAAGTCGAATAGTGCTCAGAGCCATTTGAACCAGCCATCAAATATTGTTTCCCGCAGATATTCGTTTAAGGTGTGTTAGAGTAGATCTGGACTTTGGCATTTCATGACAATAATAATGATAAGCATAAGAACAAATGAACAATATCAACGTCATGGAATCTAATTAAATCACATTTCGACATAAATGCAGAGGACAAATTAATACTCCTTTAAGTCGAGAAGCACACTGGTCGCTTTGGAGCACTGTTGATGGTGCGAAGACGAACTAAGCGGACTTGACACCCTCCATCGTCGACGTCAGTCTGAGCAGTGAAGAACTTCGCGTCTGGCATCGCTTGTGCGACATCATCGCAGAAAGATGGGCCACTCAAAGACTGAAGCGAAGCACCTCTATGGACGTGACCATGTCCACCTGGTGAATGAAATTGCCCGAATTCTTGTTGTGTCAATGCAGACTGTTCAGCATGTCTACAGTGAATGATATACCACTCGGTTGCCTATGATGTGGCGTAGTAACAGTTGCTGTAAACAGATCCTAACCCATAGATAATGGAGAAGAATGTCACTCCTTCTCGATGACAGTCAATTTGAAACTCTGATACTGCTGATGCAGCTAACTTCTACTGTACTGAATATAGATGGGTCTAAACTCGTATGTGGGTGAATGTCGAGCAGGTTACAACATGCAGTGGACTCTTGGAGTTCAAATGGCAAATGATCATTGCTCACAATGGGCCACACAGGCGCTGAACTACCGTTGTCATACCGACGTGATGTTCTCCTCAGGAAATATGCATGCTGTTTGTCTTCAAACACTCCTTTGACCACTAGCATGGGGCACATCCCTCATCTCTGTTACCTCTTGGAGTTTGCTTTCGGCTATTGCTCCAGTGGCTTTGTTTCATGCTACCTCCCACCTTCCCAATGTGTGTGAACACTTAACAGTATTGGGAAAAGGGTGATTCTCACACAAAATACCGTTATCCAAATGGCGGCGATGACGTCATCCAAATTGGCGGCCATGACCTCATTTGATGACATCATCCAATATGGCGGATTTTAGGGGGAAGTTTGAATTTTGGCACGAAGATTGGTCAATTGGCCTCCCTCTGCTAACCTAACCCTCTCCACCACAAATGTCAGGAAGTTGAAATTCCGACAGGACAATGCAACACACCTCTTGTGACATACGAAAATGGAGGGAAGATAGGTCACTTGGGCTATCTCTACTAATGTAAAAAATGGCAGGAAAGACAGATCAGTTGGGCCACCTCCACTAACCTAAGTCATCCAACTGCCACCTGTGGCGAAATAAACAAAAAAACATTTGATTTAATTGTGTTCTTTAACTTTATAATTTTTGAAAGGTTTTTTGACGGATTGTATTGACTGGCTTGAATGCGGACAAATACAGTGCTGCGTGAAATATGCCTGTAAAATAATTTACCATTTCGATTAATTACATTTTGAATTCTACGTCATTGTTGATTTAATCAGAGTTCTCACCTTAGACGTAGAATTAGTCCTTCTGCCACAATATTAATTCATCAGTCGCCATCGAAGTTCTTCTCTTTGTTGACCGTGTGTATCTTCCTAAGTCGGCATCGGTTCACTTCACGAAGACGGTGGAAACCAGGGAATACAATGCTACGTTGCTTTAAATAATTTTCGTAACACTTCGATACTTCTCACTATTTTTTATTCACAAGACAATAAGACTTGCTCTGCTCGTCGCACAAACCATAATTACTAACTACATGGCTGCCTTTCCGCACAGTCCAAAATCACGTCCATCCTCCACGAGGCAACAATCGAAAGTGTCCCTTAGCTCCTTGGAGTATGAAACAACAGAGAATCCAATGTGAACTTTACAAAGATTATAATATACATGCCTCTCAATTTATCTTTGGCGCAGCTTTTAAGATATTGTATGTCTCTGCATAGGAATGTGTCATTACAACTGCCCCCCTACTGTATACTGTCACTAGAAAATTTTATTTGATTGACAGGATACAGTAGTCGACCTTGCAATTGATAGGTTTGGGGGTCTTTTATTTACAACCTTCATTTTTATTATCTCATTTTCATGGCACTGTGAATTCTTTGGTATTACTGAGTGTGTGTCAGTTTTTGGTATACTTATGCTAATATTTACAAACCTTAATCCTAATATACAAATTCTGGTTAATACTGAGAAATCAACATCATGTGGTAAAGTTTGTACAATAAAATATACAATGAATACAACGTTATTTACAAATGTTTCCTTCCTCATCAGAGGTGAAAATTAAGTCCTTGTATTGCTTTCTGTATTTATTCTGGGGCGACGAGCTTTGTTCGCTAGCCCGTGTTGAATATGGGCGGGTGATACGCGCGCCTGATTGTTTGGTCGTCCGTTAGCGGGCGACGTTGGTTGAATGCGCGCGCCAGTGCACTGAATGTACACCGACGTGAGGGTACCGTCAAGACTTCCGAACCTCAGTATGCGTGTGCTTTTTGTAGTTCCTTCCAGTACTTAGACTGGATACGACGAGGTACATTGGAATATGTGCCCCGAAGAACACACCACACTATGTGCGAGGTGGAGGACGATCCCGTCGATGCCGCTCCAGGTAAGAAGCGTACCATGTCAAACTTGTCTGGCATTGTCCTTTCCTATTGTTAGGCCATGGGTCGTTTGACGATACAAGCTTCAATTTTCGATGTCACTTGTTTAGGCTCGCTGACACTTGCAACGTAGCACTACTTTGCACAATTTTAATTTCTACACACACCACTTTAACCGCGAGTATTGCGATCGAAACTTTCCTTTTCACTACACTTTTTTCTTCGTATTAACCCCTTTTACCTATTGTACCGAGATTCATTCCCCTCAATATTTCTGGTCAATGTACATAAATATTCACAAATTTGTAAGTCACGGGACTTGGCATGAAATACAAAGTACATCACATACAATGGAATAACATAAAGCACATACAATACATTGGTTACATTAATTACAGGAAAAAACTATCGACGAAAATTGAAAAAAATTTTTGACCACTCATAGTGGCTTCTTCGTCTTGGATTTTACTGACACACACACACCTTTTTCCATTAATCTGTTAGAAGGAACAAGTCCTTTGTTTTCCTTCTTGAACTCGAGTGTAAGTTAAGGTTTACCTTCGTTACGTATTCTTCATACGCAACGACATGCCTCAGCATGCAGAGAATACACCTGTAGCCGCTCCACTGCACCTTGGGAAGGGAATTTTCTACCTTCTACTTAGGGTAATGGCAACGACTACGTGTATGCTACGGTTTTTACCTATAAAATATGAAAATGCACGAAATAATCATTTATATGCAGCGTAACCCTAATATGTACAGTGTTTTGTGCTTAAGCACGTTCTGGTGTGCTTGTAAATCGTTACCTCTAATAAAATTTCCTACATTAACATAGACATATAAACATACAATCTTGAAGTTCAGGGTGTAGCAACTATTAATATGTACAGTGTTTCATAATAGCAGCACGCCCTTGTGTGCGTGTATCATTTTCAATTTAAGTACGCTTATAGACGTCTTGTGTTATCATGGGAGAAAAAATACAGACATTTTAATGCATCGGTTGTCATGAAAATCTATGTACACGAATAATCAGACTTGCATAGCTTCAGTGCAGCATGAAATTCTGTATGACGTTCTTTTTTTTTCACAGTTTATTTTATAGACGATTCCTTTGCTTACAGGTCGTCGATCACACTACTTACCTGTTTCTCGTACAGCGGCGATATCATTTTCATTCTTTGTGACTGTAAATCGTGATATATATGTAAGATATAATTTTAACGTGATTTATCATTTCATGTTTCAAGTGTGTAAAGTAATTCATATCTTCCTTCTGCATACATGAGTGAAGAATCGCTAATGTTGCACTTTGTATCAGGTTTTTCGCATTTTCTCGTAAACTCGTAGAGTCTTACGGTTTTAATTAAGTTGGTTCTTGACGTTAGGTATACCTGTTTATACGAGGTTGTCTGAAGTGTTTAATTTTCCTTATACACTTCTACGTTGGTTAAGTTCCGTACATGTACAGAGCTTCTTTCGCCTTTCACACATTCATATATACGTTTCTACACACAAAAAATATCTACCACTTAATATACACATTGCTGGTGGGGCCCTTTTTCGGTACCCTGCACCATTCCCTCAATATTCCAAAATAATTCAGGGTGTGCTGAGCATCGTCCCTTATACTAATGATACTTACAACTAAATATTTCTTCTTACATACATAACAGCCTTACGGTCCATTAATGCGCAATCATTCCATATTTTCCTCCTTGACACTTTAGCTTTCGTACATGTAACCTCGTGTAAGCTTATATATTCTACAAAGTTGTTTGCTGAGTGCTTTAGGTGTTTCCTAACGTTAATGTGTGTCTCTCTCTCTCTATAAACCCTAGGTAATTGTTTTGAGAGCGATTCAGTTCATTACTCACGCTGCATAGATCTGTTTATTATTATCCTATTTTAAAGCTTGTGTCATTCTTTTCCTTAGTCACAAAAATTCACACGTTTACCTTGTTGTTCATTCTAAAAATCGCTAGCTACTGTGTAATCTAAATGTATGCGTTATCTCTTTGCTTTCCTCTTTGCTGCTTTCTCCCTATATGTAATTGTGTGTTGTTCTCGTGTACATAGCCTTTCTTCCGGTTATCTATCTGCATTATTTTTTTTTTTTTTCTATTTTCTTTCTCCTTCCGTACAAGCTAAGATTTTACTCAATATAATATAATATTACAATACCGTCCATGACCAGTCTGTACTTGTATGTTCACTTTTATTGCGTAGTACCAGCTTATAATTAAATTTTCTAAGCTACTATTTACAAGACTTGTGTACCCTTTTCTTTCTTGTTTTTGAATGGCTCTCGTCACTGTGTCTCATATTAAGCGTGGTCTCAAAACTTTTAAACGTTCCGCGCATGCGCGCTTGTGTACCATGACTGGACTGCAGGCGCGGAGAAAACTCTGCATTGTTGGTGAACATTATTCGTGATAGCCGCCATCGTGTAATATGAGTCACGTGTCGTCTGGACTCGACCGCGCATGCGCCTTCGCGCTTTGTATACACTCAGCTGATCGGACAGGGAAGGGGGAAGATTTCTCCCCGACTCGCTGCCTACAGCGCGGCCAATGACCTCGTCTTGACATGCAGCTATCGCGTGCTCATCAGCTGAGCGTTGGATTGCAACTTCAACGCGTGGTTTGTTGCTCGTCTCAAGCGAACAAACTCTGGCCCTCGCGTTAATTTGGCTTCGTTCCTCTCTCTTAAATAACTGAGTTAGACTACAAAAGTACCGTATGGTTTATTTTATAGCGTTAAGACTCACAGTAACACATGTTTCATTAGGTGTAGTTGACTATGCGTTTTTTAGCTGGCATATGCCCCCAGTCGTTTACTAGTTTCGATGTTTACTTTATGCTGCCGGAAAACTTCCATACCTAAAATACAATTGACGATTAACTTGTCAACGATTAAGAATGTACAGTTTATCGTGACATCGCTAATGGTAACAGGTATTTGCGTCTGCCACTTAATACTTTTTGACTTGTTACCTACAGCTGTCAAGATTTTACAATTTTCCGTTGGCAACACTGGTACTTGTAATGCTGTCGAAACTTCTTTAAATAAACTGTTAGAAATAATATTCGTAGATGCGCCTGTATCTAAAATTACGTTGGTAATTATAGTTCCTATCTTTGCTGTTATTACAGCCTGCACGAGGTCACTTACCTTGTCTGGTGCTTTCACCTCTTCTTCACATAGATCATCTTCTACGGTCGCATCCTGATCATATCTTAAAAATAATTGTCTAAGATGTAATGTGTGCTTGTTTGTGCCCCCTGTTGTCAAATCGGTCGGCCGGTGGGGGCTCATTACGACCGATTGTTGTTTACCGGGGGAGACAACGGCGTTGCTTCAGTACTGTCCGTTACATCTACAAAGTGTACTGAGTGGTTATTCTGTCGCCAATTAGGTTCCAGACCGCTGCGTGCAACATTTTCTTGCGACCGGCCGTCGCTATTCCTCCTTGGTCTGTCATTCCTATTACTGTAACTATTGTAATTTTCATTTGTGTGCCGCCTTTCATCACGCGGGCCTGACCAATCATTCACGTGATTTCTATCATTTCCATACCGGCGTGGACCGTAATCTGTACGATACCTTCGGTCTTCACGTCTCTGTGGCGCCGAATTCTTCCGATTTCCGTAATTCCAGGTTCCATTATTTGGCCTTGTCGCATACGGATGCCAACTGTGTTGGTTTTGTCCATTGCCATTAAAATGATTCCCGTTACCGTTGTTTTGATTGGTTACGGAGTGTTCATTCCGATTACATGTGCTCGGCTCTTCGTATATTATATCAATTGAGTCAAGCACGGAAAGAAAGTATTCAAGGTAGTTTTCCGGTATGGTTACCAATTTTTCGCGTAAGTTCGCGGGTAGTCTGTTTTTCAGAATTTTGAGAACGTCTACGTGCGGTATTGGATTGTTCCAATAGCGCGTCTTATTCAAGTACTTTTCGAAATACTTTCTCAACCCGCCGTTTTTGAGGTTGAACGGTTGTGGGTTGAATACCTCACGTCGCAGTCTTTCTTGGACCCCAGCAGACCAATATTTCTCCAAGAAAGC
Source organism: Schistocerca cancellata (assembly GCF_023864275.1). Lineage (NCBI taxonomy): Eukaryota > Metazoa > Arthropoda > Insecta > Orthoptera > Acrididae > Schistocerca > Schistocerca cancellata. The sequence goes on along the minus strand of NC_064626.1, from coordinate 57,854,638 downwards.
CCGTTCAAATTGTTCGTAGGTGACGCACTGTTCAGCCATGTCTGTGGCCCACAAAAGTGCGTCGCCTTGTGTGAAGCCTACTACATATCTAATCTTCTGTGCCTCAGTCCAGTTTCTTGGTAAGACATTTTTAAATGCTCTTACAAATACGACTGGATGAGTTTTTCTGGATTCTGTGGAGAAAACTGGAAACTGTCTATGTTTCAACAGGCTCTCATCGACTAGAATCGTCGAGATGCAAGGCGACACGCCTACTGCCTGTTGCAGCACCGCGTTTGGCGAATAGCCATTGTTTGCCTGCGCCGGTGCGTGCACATACGCCGGACAGGGCGCGTGATGTTCTGCGTTATTGACATCATAATCTGGCACGGGCGAATAAGTGTCGCGCTGCCTGCTGCTTGACGTAGGCAAATCATTTGAAACATTCAGTCTACCAGCAATTTCCTTACGTATTCTATCCTCGGCTACTTTGATTTCATTACCTAATTTTTCAAAAAGTTTTGTTTCCCGGTCAGTTATTGATTCATTTACATTACCGTTTTCTAAAGTTTCATTTATTTTGATAATGTCCGCCTTGATACGTCGAGTCTCCTGTTTCAGAAAACCGACTTCTTCGTTAACTTTATTAACTTGGTCTGGTATTTCTTCACATGCGGACTGTACTCTTGTTAAATTTAATTGAATAGCCTGTACGTTTTCATGTATTTCTTTTTGTACGGTTTGTGTTTGATTGTGTGTTTCTACTATTTCTGACAGTTCCTGTTCCTGTTTGTTTGTAAGATCTGACAATTTCTTTTCTAAGTCATTTGCTAATACATTGTATACACTATTGACGGTTTTGATGACTTTGTCTTCGATCTTTTGATCGATTTCATTGGTGAGTTTATTTAAGCGTTGATCGAAATGTCTGTGCATGTTTTCAAATTGCGTGTTTACACTTGAAAACTGCTGTTGGAACCCAATTTCCATGTTTGACAATTTTGTGTTTGTCATGTTGTGGCTGATTTCTAGATTCGACAGTTTTGTGTTGGTTGTGTTGTGGCTGACTTCTAGATTCGCCAGTTTTGTGTTCGTTGTGTTGTGGCTGATCTTTAAATCAGATAATTGCTCGCTCACGTTTGACATCAGACTATATAATGCCTCAAGCGTAACTGACGAAGCTTGTGTGTTTGTATTTATGCCATTATTTGTAGCCATTGTTTCTCTACCACGATCTGATTGAATCGAAACCGGGCTAGGTTCACTGGTTTCACGCGAAATATTTTCATCTGATCTGGTGATCGATGCTTCATCGACTGTGCACAAGGTTTCATTTGCAAGTGGTTCGTTATTGTTAATCCCTGTGGAGTGCAATTGAATTGTATTTAGTTCTACATTATGTTGTGCTGAAAAACTAATTGCGTCATCATTTACGTCACTATTGTCAGAATCGGTGACGTGTCCATGAACATTTGTCAAATTAAAGTTCTCCGATTCCATTGTGGAGATATTATTTTTATCTGTACTTTACTGTTAATCTAAATCTTTAAATTCTCTCGCAGTTGAATTAATAAAAATATCTCGCGATTGTTATTTGTTGCGCGTCGGAAATTTACAAGATGGCGCACTACGTCTTCTAATTCTGCGATTGTTGAACATAAAAAGTAATTATCAAAGTGTAATTGTGTGTTGCCACAAACACTACCAGGATTTTAATATGGAAAGGAAAAGGTTCTGCTTTAAGTGGAGCTAAGCCAAGGTGCAGCCACTGCATGCGTTTGCGCTTTCCTACCTTATTTCCGGCTGAGCTGCGTCACTCACGATTACGTTAGTTTTGTAAATCCTTGTCCTTGTTCCTTCTGGTTATTGTGCCATCCGTTTATACAGTTAATATTGTTTCACCTTATTCGTCATTTTCCATGTGCGTCATGTAACAGAGAAACAGTAATTAGTACAAGTACATTTGTAGCACAACAATGAAGTACTTACTCTTTGTTCCACCAGCACTGTCCCTGTCAGCGGTCGCCAGTGTGGCGAAATAAATAAAAAAACATTTGATTTAATTGTGTTCTTTAACTTTATAATTTTTGAAAGGTTTTTTGACGGATTGTATTGACTGGCTTGAATGCGGACAAATACAGTGCTGCGTGAAATATGCCTGTAAAATAATTTACCATTTCGATTAATTACATTTTGAATTCTACGTCATTGTTGATTTAATCAGAGTTCTCACCTTAGACGTAGAATTAGTCCTTCTGCCACAATATTAATTCATCAGTCGCCATCGAAGTTCTTCTCTTTGTTGACCGTGTGTATCTTCCTAAGTCGGCATCGGTTCACTTCACGAAGACGGTGGAAACCAGGGAATACAATGCTACGTTGCTTTAAATAATTTTCGTAACACTTCGATACTTCTCACTATTTTTTATTCACAAGACAATAAGACTTGCTCTGCTCGTCGCACAAACCATAATTACTAACTACATGGCTGCCTTTCCGCACAGTCCAAAATCACGTCCATCCTCCACGAGGCAACAATCGAAAGTGTCCCTTAGCTCCTTGGAGTATGAAACAACAGAGAATCCAATGTGAACTTTACAAAGATTATAATATACATGCCTCTCAATTTATCTTTGGCGCAGCTTTTAAGATATTGTATGTCTCTGCATAGGAATGTGTCATTACACACCTCTTCCTGGGGATTGGCGAGAAAAGGACTCAGCCTGTGCTGAGTTGCTGGAGAGAAGAGTGTACTTTGTTTATTTTGGAACAATTTATTAAGGAGTGGATTTTGTAAGATAGTGAATTTATCACAGTTATACAGAACACACCCTCTGAAATGCTTGGTGATGCCACACAGCCTACAGCCCTGCAAACCACTCGTAAATAATTCAGTACATCTATGTCCAGAGATCCAAACAACTTGTAAAATGTCAAAATAAAAATCCATCTAAAAGACTCTGCAAACATGCTTGCTAATCGTCAACTGTTAAAACCGTGTACCAGTCTTTATTTAAACAATTTGAGGCATTTCCACTAGCCAGTGTGTTCACCACAAGGTTCAGAGTCCAACTGATCTAGTACACAGTACCACCACCAGAGGGCCCTGTTGTCCATTCCGTGACATAATCCAAGATAGTGGCCATGTCGACAGGTGATGATGCAAGGTCCGTTATCCTAGAGGGCGGATTTTGGTAGGAAACAGTGTGTTCACCACAAGGTCTGGACCTAGTGCACAGTAGTGCCACCAGAGAGTGCTGTCGTCCGTTCAATGACATAACCCAAGGCGGTCGGGGAAAATGGCTCAAAACACTCTGGCCACCATGAGGTCTGGTACTAATACACAGTACTGTCACCAGACTGTGATGTCAGCCATTCCGTGACACAACCCAAGAGAACTGTCTGGAGGGGAAAATGACTCAGCCTGTGCTGGGCTGCTGCAGAGAGGAAGGAGTATACTTTATTAATCCTGGAACAATTTATTTAGGGATGAATTTTGAAAGATATTATATGTATCACACTGATACAAACCACATGCTATGACATGCTTGGGTTCACGCCACACAGCCCACAAACCTGTATACTACCAATAAATAACGCTCTGCAGACACTCAAACAACTCCTAAGTTACCGAAATAATTTCGGTACGGACATGCATACTCCTCCGAAATAATATAGTACACTATTTATAGACATGAAATCAACTGTCCAAATGATGCATAGCACAGTCTACAGACCTGTTAGGAAAATAATGCAACAGACTGCCAAGAACATGCGCATGCACCGCTCACTGCCCTCCTCTCCAGTGAACGACACGGGAGACTACTGTACAGGCTCCCAGATGCCGGGATGCATCGACATCCCCCTCGAACCGACGTGACAGTCAGCTGTCAAGCCATACGCATGTGCCTGTTCAGGTCCCTCAATCATGAGGAGGTGGCATCTCTTTCATACTTGACACCTGAGAAATTCGTCTGGAAATGTGTGTTCATCTAGACACCATTATGACACGACCAGGCAGGAGTGAAGAGCTATTTGCAGACCGCATCTATGTCAGACGCAAGCCAGTGTGAGCCATCACTCTCACTCCGCTGCTGAAGGCATGTAAGGGTTCTTTGAGTGTTATACTGATGTCACGTGTCTATCTAAGTAAGCCGCAAGTCATCCTCTGGACCACGTTTGCTTGTGTTTACTGTTGCTGGTGCAATGATGCACAGCTGCAGTGCAGGTTGAATGGGATCACCGTTCGCCATTGTTTTCTGCAGACGAGACTTTCAGCGGTAAAATAATTTTGCACAGATCGCTAAATTGCAGTGACAGTTAAACCAGCAAAAATTGTCTACAGATCATCAACTACATACAAGACTCACAAGAATATTGGAAGCGAGAACATATTTACCAGTGTAACTGCAATTAAATATTACGATTACTGCTACAGTCTGACACTGACCGATGTACAGGTAATGTCTCGTCTAGAGGGCTGTGGTTCTGGAACGAATCTCAGTATCTATGGCACACATAATTTTCCACGTAAAAAAATTCTCTCATACCCTCGTGGTGATCAATGTGCTGAATCTATACATCCATCATGATACGACACACACTCTTCTTCTCTGGTCATGGCACAATATAATCCACAGTAATTGTACAATGCAATATATACACATTTTACACAAACAGTGCCGCTACCTTTTATATCTGTACAGCACCAGAAAAAAATGTGGTATGCCTACATTCACACCAGCTATATGTCTCGATTCTCTTTAGTCCTAGGAAATTGTCTGACAAAGTCTTACAATCAGTGCTTCTGGAAGGTACTGCACACTACCAACATTCTCTCAAACAAGTGTTACGAAGGGATGCCACCTCCTCATACTTGAGGGACCTGAACGGGCACCTGTGCCTGGCTTCTCAGCTAACTACTGCATCTCCTCAAGAGGGCTGTCACTTCATCCCGACTTCTGGAAGCACGTAGGGTAGTATCCTGTGCAGTGTAGTGGAGAGGGGGGCTGTGGGTGGTGGATGCGCATGTTATTTGTATGTCTGTTGCATTATTTTATGAGCACTGCTATGCGTTATTTGGACAGTTTACGACTTGAGTTCGTGTCCGTACATCACAGTAATGCATTATTTACGAGGAGTTAGCATATCTGTACTGAAAATATTTCGGTAATTTAGGAGTGGTTTGAGTGTCTGCAGAGCGTTATTTGGGAGTAGTTCACAGGTCTGTGGGCTGTGTGGCGTGACCCCAAGCATGTCAGAGTGTGCGTTTTGTATCAGTGTAATAAATATACTATCTATCAGAATCCATCCCGAAATAAATTGTTCCAAAATAAATAGAGTACACTACTTCCTCTCTCCAGCAGCGCTGTGCTGACTGAGCCATTTTCCCCTCCAGACAATAATCTTGGGTTATGTCACAGAATGGACAACAATGCCATCTGCTTATAGTACTGACTACTACTAGGTCGAGAACTTGTGGTGAACACACTATCTCCCACCAAAATCCGCCTTCTTCGATAACGGTACTTGTGTCATCAGCTGACGACATGACCGCCATTTTGGATTACGTCATGGAATGGATGACAGCGCCCTCTAGTGGTTGTACTGTGTACTAGGTCAGTTCGAGTCTGCACCTCATGGTGAACACACTGGAGGGCGGTAATGCCTCCAATTGTTTAAATAAAGATTGGTGCATGATTTTGTGAGTTGACAATTAGCAAGCATGTTTGCAGAGTCTTTTAGATGGATTATTAGTTTCACATTTTATGAGTTGTTTGGCTCTGTGGACATAAATGTACTGCATTATTTACGACTGATTGGGAGGTCTGTAAGCTGTGTTTCATCACCCCAAGCATGTCAGAGCATGTGTTCTGTATCACTCTTAAAAAATCCATCCCTTAATAAACTGTTCCAAAATAAATAAAGTACACTCCCTCCTCTGTCCAGAAACCCAGCACAGGCTGAGTCCTTTACCCGCCGATAGGAAGAGGTGGCTGTTGGATAACTTAGGTTAAGGTAGCCCAGCTGCACTTTCTTTCCCGCCAATTTCTTAGTAGAGATAGCCCAAGTGATGTATCTTGCTGCCATTTTCTTAGGTTAGAATAGGTGTGTAGCATTTTTCTGACAATTTGAACTTCCCATTTTCTGGGCAGGGGATTAGGGTAGTGGAGGTAGCCCAATTGACCTACCTTCCTGCCATAATTCAAACTTCCCACGAAAAGCCTCCATCTTGGATGACATCATCACTGCCATCTTGGATAATGGTACTTTGCGCCAGAAAAACCCTTGTCCCAATACTCTTAATCACTTTGGCTTCGTCTGGTGGCCTGGGTTCGCTTTGGCCTTCATTCGCATCCAAAGGACACAACTAAAGACTTGCTCTCTCACTGTAAGTTTCACATCCTTCGCACAGTACTTTGCTATAGTACCTTTGCGCACACTGATGGCTCTTGGACTGACCCTGGTGTTGTGTGTGGCTTCGTCATTGGCTCCGACGATTTTCGGTATCGGCTTCCTGAACACTGCCCAGTATTTGCAGCAGAGCTCTTCGCCCTGCGCCAGTCCAAGCAACACATCTGGTGACACAGGCTTTTTAATTATGTCATCTACACCGACTCTCTCAGTGCCATTCAGAGCATCTGTGTGCTGTACACCATCCATCGCTTAGTGCAACAGGTCCAGGAAATCTGTCACTTGCTCATTCTTGATGCAGCCTCTGCTATATTTATGTGGGTCCCTGCTCATGTAGATCTGACGGGAACCGAGGCCTTTGATGCTGCTGCCAAGGCTACAGTCCTTGTACATCAGCCTGCTACCTCTTACATTCCCTCTGGTGATCTATCTGTTGCCGCCTGTCAGCAGGTGGTATCCCTTTGTCATCACCAGTGGTCTTCCCTTCATGGGAACAAGCTCCAGGGAACTGAACCGCTCCCAGCTGTTTGGTCGACTTCCTCTCGCTGCCAGGAGATCATTTTAGCTAGGTTGTGTGTTGAGTATTGTCTTTTTAGCCATCGGCACTTTGTGCCCATTGTTATCAATCTTGGACAGTTCACTATTTCCTGACAGAATGCCCTTTTTTTAGCTACTTACGTTCTAATTTATGTAGCCATCTGAGTTATCGGCCGTTTTAGGGAAAGACGCGCGTGTTTCCGACTGCGTTTTACTTTTTATCTGTCGTAGCAATATGGTGAAGGACATTAAATCTTTAGTTCAGGACCTCCATGGTCTCTGTGGCATATTTTGTGCATCTTTCATCAGCTGTCTATCCTTCTGTCGATTGGGCTTAACGGGTAATTGCTTTTAACACCTTTTTTGTCTCCTACGGTTCTGAAATGGGCACGAATGACGTTGCTTATTTTTGGGCCCTAAAACAAAACAAGACAAAGTACAGAGCTGCATGTCACCCTGCAACACATTAACTAGATACTACTTAACGCTTTTTTTAGATCCGCCTACTGGCCCAGTTGAGCCATTCACTGGAAGTCATCCGCCGTGTCGTCCTCTGCAAATGAACGCATTCGGATGACCGGATGGCTCAAAAAGGATAAAGCAAATACAGGGCAAGGTATCGGCTCGCATCTCCGCCGGTGACTGCGGCCGTCGCAGACCTTGGAGTCGCTACTAATCGCACAAGCAGGTCTTCAGTTGGTACCAATATGCTGTGTAGACCCCTTTCTGGTGCTCTCATAAAATCTCTGGCAGTATCGTTATTCGGAGCCGGGTCGTTTAAGCGCCAGTAACACACGCTACGAAGGCGCACACAGTACCTGACTGGAAGCATCTACCATGTGATAATGAGTCGCGGTTTTGGCCTTTTCAAAGAATTCTAGATTTCTAACAGCGGCCCAGTGAAGTGTTTAGCCCACAGGGTGAAGAGAGTATACTTTAGGACGGAGTTTGAGATGCTGTTTGTACCGTGACTTGCGCTCAGTGTAGTCAGTGTTTCGTACTACTCAGTCACCTGGCACGCTCGCTCCATGGGGTTGTCCTTAATGCCATCTCTCTTGATGGAGTATTAAATTGTCTTCTTCCCTTTGTCGCGTGATTTAATCACGTTCTGTTGTTGTCTAAGCCTCTTTTGGAATTCTAGGTCTTAGCACATCTCTGTGCAAAAGGTGATACCGTGAGGATAATGCAAATTTGTTGGAATGACTAGTTGTACCATAGCTCTGCGAGTGAAGTGCGAGACCTTGTGACACGTTATCTCGACGCTTTAGTTGCATTTGTTCGAGTTATTGTGTACACAGTTGTTAAATTTATAGGGCAGGTTCACTAGACAAGCACGCACGGTTACGTCAAGTGGATTTGGGACAGTCAGCCACCAATGTCATTGGAAGTTATACCATCCCATCTCCGTGAACTTCTGTGGTTCCAGCACGAAAGAGGTCCCTGCACACTTAGCACTTGTGATATGCAAAGTCATATGTTGGAGGCATTCTAAGGGTAGCAAGGAAGCGGACGCCCTGTTCCGTGAGCAGCCCACTCACGCTCTTTTTCTTATTGCGTTCCATTGTACACTTGGTGTGGGCAGTCCAAGAAATTACTCGATGACTCGTATGGAGTCGGGGACTTCGTAGCAAATATCAGAAGGGATCTTTGTGCTACAGAGGCAATACCAGTTGGAACATTTTGGAGTGTTGTGTATGACTTAGTACACGATGGTAAGGAGAAGTGAGATACAGAGTGGTGCAGCAACTGTTGTGGTACGAAAGCTTGTCGGCAACAGAAATAATCAGCGAGCAAGTTAACACAATACTTGTGTTTCTCCAAGCATATGAAGACTCACTACAAGTAATGCACCAAGAAATAAGTTCACCCCTCAGTGTCAACAAACATGAGGCTCTGTGAAATAAATCACGGAGGTTGGTGTGGTAGCCGCGGCTAGCCTCGTCTGCGTAGCGTCGCGTAGCGAAGATGCTCCCAAAGCGAGTGGGCCGTGTGACGGCTGCCGGCTGCCATATGACACGGCGGCTGAGGATCGCGCGTATAATTTTTTATTTCGCAAAAAGCTAACTAGTATAATATTGCTAAGTTAGCATACAAACAAACTCTTAAAGTAAAATAAAGGCGCAGTTTCACAAACACTAGACAGACGGCGGCAGTGATGACAATGACACTGGAGACAAATAGCAAACAGCACTATACTGGAACATTATGACAAGCTTGCACATGCTGTTATAGTAAAAGAAAAAACATGAAAGGGCAAACACCGTGCATCATACAATAAGTACCACAACATCAGAAGAACAAAACTGCAAATATCATCATATAATAATGTGAGAAGTGCAGCTTACAGACAGAGCTAGGCCGGCCGGAGTGGCCGAGCGGTTCTAGGCGCTTCAGTCTGGAACCGCGCGACCGCGAAGGTCGCAGGTTCGAATCCTGCCTCGGGCATGGATGTGTGTGATGTCCTTAGTTAGGTTTAAGTAGTTCTAAGTTCTAGGGGACTGATGACCTCAGATGTTAAGTCCCATTGTGCTGAGAGCCATTTGAGCCATTTGAGACAGAGGTACTTAACATAAAAGAAAAATCCAAAATGACAAACACAATAAAACCTACGGTATGCATAATAGTGCCATAATATGCACAAGAGAGCAATAATGAAAATGTAATGTACAAATAGAGGTCTGTACGCTAATTTCAAGAGAAAATCATACACCCGATTACAAACCGGGCTGCTGCCATGTGAAAATAAAGACCTCGGCAGCTCATACATTAAGTTTGTATGCCGATGGCTCTCAAATACCCTACGAGAAAGGTATATTTATCAAAACTGTGTGCCGGCCGTTGTGACCGAGCTGTTCTAGGCGCTTCAGTCCGGAGCCGCGCTGCTGCTCCCGTCGCAGGTTCGAATCCTGCCTCAGACATGGACGTGTTCAAAAATGGCTCTGAGCACCATGCGACTTAACTTCACAGGTCATTAGTCCCCTAAAACTTAGAATTACTTAAACCTACCTAACCTAACGACATCACACACATCCATACCAGAGGCAGGATTCGAACCTGCGACCGTAGCGGTCGCGCGCTTCCAGACAGCGCCTAGAGCCGCTCGGCAACCCCGGCCGGGCATGTATGTGTGTGATGTCCTTAGGTTAGTTTGGTTTAAGTAGTTCTAAGTCTAGCGGACTGATGACCTAGATGTGGAGTCTCATAGTGCTTAGATCCATTTGAAACAAAACAGTGTAGCAAAACATAAACAATGTATGGGAAGGGGTAACCTCTCGAAAGCAGTTTCTTATACAAGTCTGACCGAGCAGTCGTGCACTAGTAACGTGCAAGTAATTTGTGGTTAAGATCCGCTACTGCCGTAGTGCCCCAATCGCAGCGTCCAGACGTGGTAATCTTCAACTGACATACGTGCGGTGGTTAACACATCTACATCTACATCTACTTTTACACTCCGCAACCCACCCAACGGTGTGTGGCGGAGGGCTCTTTACGTGCCACTGTCATTATCTCCCTTTCCTGTTCCAGTCGCGTATGGTTCGCGGGAAGAACGACTGTCTGAAAGCCTCTGTGCGTGCTCTAATCTCTCTAATTTTACATTCGTGATCTCCTCGGGAGGTATAAGTAGGGGGAAGCAATATATTCGATGCCTCATCGAGAAACGCATCCTCTCGAAACCTGGCGAGCAAGCTACACCGCGATGCAGAGCGCCTCTCTTGCAGAGTCTGCCACTTGAGTTTGTTAAACATCTCCGTAACGCTATCACGGTTACCAAATAACCCTGTGACGAAACGCGCCGCTCTTCTTTGAATCTTCTCTATCTCCTCCGTCAACCCGATCTGGTACTGATCCCACACTGATGAGCAATACTCAAGTATAGGTCGAACGAGTGTTTTGTAAGCCACCTCCTTTGTTGATGGACTACATTTTCTAAGGACTCTCCCAATGAATCTCAACCGGGTACCCGCCTTACCAACAATTAATTTTATACGATCATTCCACTTCAAATCGTTCCGCACGCATACTCCCAGATATTTTACAGCAGTAACTGCTACCAGTGTTTGTTCCGCTATCATATAATCATACAATGAAGGATCGTTCTTTCTATGTATTCGCAATACATTACATTTGCCTATGTTAAGGGTCAGTTGCCACTCCCGGCACCAAGTGCCTATTCGCTGCAGATCTTCCTGCATTTCGCTACAATTTTCTAATGCTGCAACTTCTCTGTATACTACAGCATCATCCGCGAAAAGCCGCATGGAACTTCCGACACTATCTACACTATCTATACCCGTATCGCAGCTTCATGCGAATGGTACAAGTCATATGAGGTCTGTGAAGATGCACCGAGGCAAGTGATGAGAGACATACCATCCACACTCCCAGGCGCGATAAGCATCCTTCGGTATCGTCGATGTGAAATCCATATAAGGGATCGGTGTTGTAATGCTCCTCCTGGCAAGTTGGTCAAGAGCTTCATTATGAAGAATACCTTGATTTCCTATCATGCAGATTAACGGAACTCCAATGCCCATGGTCTGCGTGCCTTTAATGGCCTCCAAGTCGTCCAGAATATACCTGCTGGTCTGTGTATCAAACGCGAAATCTTGCGATTTCTGCATTACACTTTGAGAGTCCGTAAGGCGCTAGTATTACTGAACTAGCATAACGACGAGAACTATGAACTGCTACCGAATGCCGTCGAAATGTATTCAGTGACAAATAGAGATTCATTACTAACACATATGACCATCGTCGGCAACTGTTGCGGAGACGTGGAGGGAAGTGTCATTCTTCCAATGGTTTGACAGGCACTGTACTGCTAGAGTGCTTGCGGAATACTGTGGCCGGTAGATGCACAGTCGGGAGGGCACGCGTGGGGATAGCGGTGGTGGTGAAGGATGTGGACAGGCGCTGTAGCGGAATTGCAAAGCGCTCTAGGGGATGTGCTGTTCTGAACTGAAGACTGAGCACACATTTATGTATATATAATGTGGAGCACCTTCACGCCTAAACTTGCGTGGTATTCAAAAATACAGGGTGATTCAAAAAGAATACCACAACTTTAAAAATGTGTATTTAATGAAAGAAACATAATATAACCTTCTGTTATACATCATTACAAAGAGTATTTAAAAAGGTTTTTTTTTTCACTCAAAAACAAGTTCAGAGATGGCCCCCTCCAGACACTCGAGCAATATCAACCCGATACTCGAACTCGTTCCACACTCTATGTAGCATATCAGGCGTAACAGTTTGGATAGCTGCTGTTATTTCTCGTTTCAAATCATCAATGGTGGCTGGGAGAGGTGGCCGAAACACAATATCCTTAACATACACCGATAAGAAAAAATTGCAGGGGGTAAGATCAGGGCTTCTTGGAGGCCAGTGATGAAGTGCTCTGTCACGGGCTGCCTGGCGGCCGATCCATCGCCTCGGGTAGTTGACGTTCAGGTTTCATAACTAACTTTTTTCGTAGGGCTCTCCATACGGTTAATTGTGGAATTTGCTGCTCTCTGCTAGCTCTGCGAGTCGATTTTCCTGGGCTGCGAACAAATGCTTGCTGGATGCGTGCTACATTTTCATCACTCGTTCTCGGCCGTCCAGAACTTTTCCCTTTGCACAAACACCCATTCTCTGTAAACTGTTTATACCAAAGTTTAATACACCACCTATCAGGAGGTTTAACACCATACTTCGTTCGAAATGCACGCTGAACAACTGTCGTCGATTCACTTCTGCCGTACTCAATAACACAAAAAGCTTTCTGTTCAGCGGTTGCCATCTTAGCATCAACTGACGCTGACGCCTAGTCAACAGCGCCTAAAGCGAACAAATGTACAACTAAATGAAACTTTATAGCTCCCTTAATTCGCCGACAGATAGTGCTTAGCTCTGCCTTTTGTCGTTGCAGAGTTTTAAATTCCTAAAGTTGTGGTATTCTTTTTGAATCACCCTGTATATCTATTGTCACCACTGCTTTGCCTAGCATTTAAAAAGAATTCGACTGAAAATGCAACAAAAATACTGACTTCATTTCGCTTGGGCTATTAACACATTTCTAATATAACAGAGAAACGTCATGACTGAAGAATTTTGAGTAAAACTTAGCCATGTCAAAATTTACTTCTTTCGGCAAAACACGAGTTTACACAGTGTCACCTCTGAACCGTAGTTGTGTCCGGCTCTCCGAAACGCGCGATAGGCGGAGTGCTTTCGGTTCGCGTCTAGTGTTTCCGGTGGCGCTTTCGGTTTGGGGCGCTGTTTGGATCGCTACTGCCCTGTGGCGGGAGGTGGAGCAAGTGTACGGTCGCGTGACGATCGAGGAGTTCGTACTGGGCGGTGACCGAGAGAGGTGGTGGCGCGAGCGGGGCCCTGCTGTGGGGGGGTCGTCAACTGCTCGCCACGTGCTTTGGCCGACCTCTTGGCTGTGGAGGGCTAAGTCTGTCTTACCCGCATGTACGCGGCTTATGAAGCTTAGAAACCGTGGTGCAGGAGATCAGCGCGTGGGATCATATGTATTTTTATCGGCCGTTGAAACCACTGGCAGCGGTTGGCTCTGATGAGCATTTGGAAGTGCGACATGTTCCCGGCGTTGGGGTGCAGTGTGAGAAATTGAGTATTGTTTTTATGTACCGTTTCTAGTGAAGTGTATGAGTTTCTTCACCAGTAGTTTTGTTGGGGTAGTACCACCACAGTTTTCGTTTGCCTGTCCGCGGGAATGTGGTAATTGGTTCTTGGTCGGGCCGTTTTCATTCACACCTCCATTGGATGATTTAGGGTCGGTGTAGCGGGTCTCTGTGGTTCGGCGTCTGTGCAGGCAGCGCCCTTGCTACATCTTCTGTTTTTTTTTCTCTTTTTTTCGGGGGGGGTGGGGGGGCTGCCTTTAATGTGAAGGTTTGTCTGCTGGCTTATTCACATTTATCTTGTAACAAATATAAGTTATGTAACTGGCGAGAGACAACTATTTTTACTTGGTACAAGCTAGCTACTTGTTCACTTATTGACATACCAAGTTTAAAATCTTCTTATTGTTAACGTCAAACCTTGCAATATCCTTTACTTGGAACTATTTTTAAAAGAGGTTTTTAACTTATATATATATATATATATATATATATATATATATATATATATATATATATGTGTGTGTGTGTGTGTGTGTGTGTGTGTGTGTGTCAAGTTAAAATCTCATTATTGGCAAGTTGGTCATGTCATACCTGGTAATCTCCTCTTCATAATGAAAGTTGTCAAGCTATTTGAAATTGTGTTAAAATTATTTTTTTAAAGAAATACCAGACTTAAAAATTTATTACTGAGAAAGCCTTTTAAAATAAAAGATTACCTTAACAGTGTGTGTTTTTTCACTAGCATCTCCTGGCCCCTACATCCACGATATCGTTTTGGGAATAACATGTGTACTTAAGTTGTTGTTTGTGAATCGTCCTAATTGACGGTTCAGCCTCACTAACATATTGTACAGACACAACTGGGTGAGAATCCTGAGACAGTGGTTCGTTAATTTTATTAAATGTGGAGAAGTAGGGTCAGTAGATTATAGAAAAGCATATGCTTCGTACAAAATAAAAGACGTCTTCACTTTTTGTTTTTTTGTTTTTCAAAAATCCACAGGATTTCTGTTGATGGCCTTTAAGAATTACGCTCTTCAATCTAAAAATTCCGTAGTTGGTGGAATAACATGGCAGATAATGAAGTTATGACTGCCTCCCATTTTATGTGCATACACTACTTTGGCTTAGTGGATTGTTGCCACGTTCGGAGCTAGAATCAACGTTGGCCGTACGGCATTTGTGTGATACACCTCTCCTTTCACCTGTGGTAAGCCGTCCTTAATTTGAAAATCTGATGTTGCTCCTCTGTCCGCAGTCCACGATAAACTAGGTTCTTCCATAAATGGTTGGGTACACAGTTCTGAGGTCGGAGGAAGGCGAAAGAAAGCCACTTTCCTATGGCAAGGAAGGAATTTAACTATTCCATGCAATCTAATGGATGATGCCACTTTAATTACAGCCTCTACTTTTTTAAATATTATTATAAACCTGAGTGAAATTTTGCCGACACGATGCACTCATTTTTCAGTTGATGCTGAAACAGAAGAAATGCACACATTTATGTTATTCATATGTTCCAACGGAATCTCTTCGTTGACAGCTTTAAATAGTGGAATCTTTTTGACGGCAGTTTTAAAAAGTGCCCGAAAACATTTTTCTTTGTCATAACCCGGTTAGAAGTGTGATTTGTAGCACAGTGTCCTAATAATGATACATTACGTACGGTACTTTTTTCAAAGAGAGAAGGAAGAAAAACAGCGAATGCACAGTATGTCCATAGATTCTCGCAACCATTTCAAAAAATTGTTAACTGTTAGAGATAGAGAATCGTAGTTTACTCTAACACGAAACTTCCTGACGGATTAAAACTGTGTGCCGGGCCGAGGCTCGAACACGGGACCTTTGCCTTTCGCGGGCAAGTGCTCTACCATCTGAGCTCCCCGTGGGCGACTCACGACCCGTCCTCACAGCTTCAATTTTGCCAGTACATCGTATACTACCTTCCAAACTTCAAACTTACTCTAAAACGTTTAGCAGCTCCAAAAGTAGTTTTCCTTGGCCCTCTGTTCCAGGTTTGAGTTGACGTCCATCAAATTGGCGACATACCAGGATAACTTGCAATATGTCATATTATCGACGCCTATATAGGGTGGGACTTAGAGAAAGAAACAAACATAATCACGTAGTTCAAAACTGTAAAGAGACAGTCAGGGTTCACAGTCTCTGCTGCCACAGAGAGACGAGCTGCAGAGGTCCATCATCTTCCAAGACACTATACCCCCACTTTCGCGTCTGCACGTGCGGGATGTGCTGAATGAGGGATGTTCTGAAAGCTCGTCGGGTCCTGAGGTTCCCACCGCATCGCTCTCGCGCTTTCCAGATGTCACGGCATTAGATTTTCTTGTGAAATTACGCCAAGGTTCGCGATGCCAAAAAAAAAAAAATGGTTCAAATGCCTCCAAGCACTATGAGACTTACCATCTGAGGTCATCAGTCCCCTAGACTTACAACTACTTAAACCTAACTAACCTAAGGACATCACTCACACCCATGCCCGAGGCAGGATTCGAACCTGCGGCTGCAGCAGCAGCGCGGTTCCGGACTGAAGGCCCTAGAACTGCTCGGCCACACCGGCCGGCTAGCGTTTACACAACAGCAGTCTATTAAATTGCTACCCTTCGTGCAATAATCAATGAATGGACCATAACTGCTCATGTTTCACTGCTGATCCGTGTATGGGTCTAATTGGAACACCACCTGGATTCTCAGCTGGCGACACACTGAAATTATGGAAAACCGGAAGTAGGTCTTTGATAGCTCATAACTGTTTTCCAAAAAAGCACGATGCTTTATCTATATTAGGTTCCAAGTCACGATGTTTTAACCTTTTGAGTCGCAATCGTATGAAAAAATACATAATTTTTTAAACGCCCGCTAAATCACGCAGGGGTAACAGGTAATTAGGATTGTGGAAAGGGCCAAGGGAGTTGCGGTCGGATCCACTTCAAAATTGTAATTTGTTATCACTTAATTCACAAATACACTTTTGAAAGAAACTTACTTAGCGGCTGAAAGACTCCGGATGCATTACAGTGAGTTCAATTTTGAAAA
Organism: Schistocerca cancellata; assembly: GCF_023864275.1. NCBI lineage: Eukaryota > Metazoa > Arthropoda > Insecta > Orthoptera > Acrididae > Schistocerca > Schistocerca cancellata. The sequence goes on along the minus strand of NC_064626.1, from coordinate 57,838,025 downwards.
GACATGTTGTTGTTGTTGTTGTGGTCTTCAGTCCTGAGACTGGTTTGATGCAGCTCTCCATGCTACTCTATCCTGTGCAAGCTTCTTCATCTCCCAGTACCTACTGCATCCTACATCCTTCTGAATCTGCTTAGTGTATTCATCTCTTGGTCTCCCCTTACGATTTTTACCCTCCACGCTGCCCTCCAATACTAAATTGGTGATCCCTTGATGCCTCAGAACATGTCCTTCCAACCGATCCCTTCTTCAGGTCAAGTTGTGCCACAAACTTCTCTTCTCCCCAATCATATTCAATACCTCCTCATTAGTTATGTGATCTACCCATCTAATCTTCAGCATTCTTCTGTAGCACCACATTTCGAAAGCTTCTATTCTCTTCTTGTCCAAACTATTTATCGTCCATGTTTCGCTTCCATACATGGCTACACTCCATACAAATACTTTCAGAAATGACTTCCTGACACTTAAATCTATACTCGATGTTAACTAATTTCTCTTCTTCAGAAACGCTTTCCTTGCCATTGGCAGTCTACATTTTATATCCTCTCTACTTCGACCATCATCAGTTATTTTGCTCCCCAAATAGCAAAACTCCTTTACTACTTTAAGTGTCTCATTTCCTAATCTAATACCCTCAACATCACCCAACTTAATTCGACTACATTCCATTATACTCGTTTTGATTTTGTCGATGTTCACCTTATATCCTCCTTTCAAGACACTGTCCATTCCGTTCAACTGCTCTTCCAAGTCCTTTGCTGTGTCTGACAGAATTACAATGTCATCGGCGAACCTCAAAGTTTTTATTTCTTCTCCATGGATTTTAATACCTACCCCGAATTTTTCTTTTGTTTCCTTTACTGCTTGCTCAATATACAGATTGAATAACATCGGCGAGAGGCTACAACCCTGTCTTACTCCCTTCCCAACCACTGCTTCCCTTTCATGTCCCTCGACTCTTATAACTGCCATCTGGTTTCTGTACAAATTGTAAATAGCCTTTCGCTCCCTGTATTTTACCCCTGCCACCTTTAGAATTTGAAAGAGAGTATTCAAGTCAACATTGTCAAAAGCTTTCTCTAAATCTACAAATGCTAGAAACGTAGGTTTGCCTTTCTTTAATCTTTCTTCTAAGATAAGTCGTAAGGTCAATATTGCCTCACGTGTTCCAGTATTTCTACGGAATCCAAACTGATCTTCCCCGATGTCGGCTTCTACTAGTTTTTCCATTCGTCTGTAAAGAATTCGTGTTAGTATTTTGCAGCTGTGGCTTATTAAACTGATTGTTCGGTAATTTTCACATCTGTCAACACCGGCTTTCTTTGGGATTGGAATTATTATATTCTTCTTGAAGTCTGAGAGTATTTCGCCTGTTTCATACATCTTGCTCACCAGATGGTAGAGTTTTGTCAGGACTGGCTCTCCCAAGGCCGTCAGTAGTTCCAATGGAATGTTGTCTACTCCAGGGGCCTTGTTTCGACTCAAGTCTTTCAGTGCTCTGTCAAACTCTTCACGCAGTATCGTATCTCCCATTTCATCTTCATCTACATCCTCTTCCACTTCCATAATATTGTCCTCAAGTACATCGCCCTTGTATAGACCCTCTATATACTCCTTCCACCTTTCTGCCTTCCCTTCTTTGCTTAGAACTGGGTTTCCATCTGAGCTCTTGATGTTCATACAAGTGGTTCTCTTATCACCAAAGGTCTCTTTAATTTTCCTGTAGGCAGTATCTATCTTACCCCTATTGAGATAAGCCTCTACTTCCTTGCATTTGTCCTCTAGCCATCCCTGCTTAGCCATTTTGCACTTCCTGTCGATCTCATTTTTGAGACGTTTGTAATCCTTTTTGCCTGCTTCATTTAATGCATTTTTATATTTTCTCCTTTCATCAATTAAATTCAATATTTCTTCTGTTACCCAAGGATTTCTACTAGCCCTCGTCTTTTTACCTACTTGATCCTCTGCTGCCTTCACTACTTCATCCCTCAAAGCTACCCATTCTTTTTCTACTGTATTTCTTTCCCCCATTCCTGTCAATTGTTCCGTTATGCTCTTCCTGAAACTCTGTACAACCTCTGGTTCTTTCAGTTTATCCAGGTCCCATCTCCTTAAATTCCCACCTTTTTGCAGTTTCTTCAGTTTTAATCTACAGGTCATAACCAATAGATTGTGGTCAGAGTCCACATCTGCCCCTGGAAATGTCTTACAATTTAAAACCTGGTTCCTAAATCTCTGTCTTACCATTATATAATCTATCTGATACCTTTTAGTATCTCCAGGGTTCTTCCATGTATACAACCTTCAATCATGATTCTTAAACCAAGTGTTAGCTATGATTAAGTTGTGCTCTGTGCAAAATTCTACCAGGCGGCTTCCTCTTTCATTTCTTAGCCCCAATCCATATTCACCTACTACGTTTCCTTCTCTCCCTTTTCCTACACTCGAATTCCAGTCACCCATGACTATTAAATTTTCGTCTCCCTTCACTATCTGAATAATTCCTTTTATTTCATCATACATTTCTTCAATTTCTTCGTCATCTGCAGAGCTAGTTGGCATATAAACTTGTACTACTGTAGTAGGTGTGGGCTGCGTATCTATCTTGGCCACAATAATGCGTTCACTATGCTGTTTGTAGTAGCTTACCCGCATTCCTATTTTCCTATTCATTATTAAACCTACTCCTGCATTACCCCTATTTGACTTTGTGTTTATAACCCTGTAGTCACCTGACCAGAAGTCTTGTTCCTCCTGCCACCGAACTTCACTAATTCCCACTATATCTAACTTTAACCTATCCATATCCCTTTTTAAATTTTCTAACCTGCCTGCCCGATTAAGTGTTCTGACATTCCACGCTCCGATCGGTAGAACGCCAGTTCTCTTTCTCCTGATAACGACGTCCTCTTGAGTAGTCCCCGCCCGGAGATCCGAATGGGGGACTATTTTACCTCCGGAATATTTTACCCAAGAGGACGCCATCATCATTTAATCATACAGTAAAGCTGCATGCCCTCGGGAAAAATTACGGCCGTAGTTTCCCCTTGCTTTCAGCCGTTCGCAGTACCAGCACAGCAAGGCCGTTTTGGATATTGTTACAAGGCCAGATCAGTCAATCATCCAGACTGTTGCCCTTGCAACTACTGAAAAGGCTGCTGCCCCTCTTCAGGAACCACACGTTTGTCTGGCCTCTCAACAGATACCCCTCCGTTGTGATTGTACCTACGGTACGGCTATCGTATCGCTGAGGCACGCAAGCCTCCCCACCAACGGCAAGGTCCATGGTTCATGGGTGGGAAAAAACATGAGACACAGTTAAATTTACGAATAAGATAAATCGTGCATGTATATGAGATCAGCATGCGGAGCGGCTGACGGCCGCCGGATCAAATCTTCAAAATTCCAAATATACAGGGTGATTCAAAAAGAATACCACAAAAGGCAGAGCTAAGCACTATCTGTCGGCGAATTAAGGGAGCTATAAAGTTTCAGTGAGTTGTACATTTGTTCGCTTGAGGTTCTGTTGACTAGGCGTCAGCGTCAGTTGATGCTAAGATGGCGACCGCTCAACAGAAAGCTTTTTGTGTTATTGAGTACGGCAGAAGTGAATCGATGACAGTTGTTCAGCGTGCATTTCGAACGAAGTATGGTGTTAAACCTCCTGATAGGTGGTGTATTAAACGTTGGTATAAACACTTTACAGAGAATGGGTGTTTGTGCAAAGGGAAAAGTTCTGGACGGCCGAGAAAGAGTGATGAAAATGGACTACAGTATCTGGCGGTGTTAGAGAATTGGCTGTTCCCTCAGCTCGAACAAGAAGCACAAGAATTCATATTTCAGCAGGATGGAGCGCCACCACATTGGCACTTATCTGTCTGTAACTACCTGAACGTCAACTACCCGAGGCGATGGATCGGCCGCCAGGCAGCCCGTGACAGAGCACTTCATCACTGGCCTCCAAGGAGCCCTGATCTTACCCTCTGCGATTTTTTCTTATGGGGGTATGTTAAGGATATGGTGTTTTTGCCACCTCTCCCAGCCACCATTGATGATTTGAAACGAGAAATAACAGCAGCTATCCAAACTGTTACGCCTGATATGCTACAGAGAGTGTGGAACGAGTTGGAGTATCGGGTTGATATTGCTCGAGTGTCTGGAGGGGGCCATATTGAATATCTCTGAACTTGTTTTTGAGTGAAAAAAAAACCTTTTTAAATACTCTTTGTAATGATGTATAACAGAAGGTTATATTATGTTTCTTTCATTAAATACACATTTTTAAAGTTGTGGTATTCTTTTTGAATCACCCTGTACTATGATGATTACTGAAGGCAGAAGGCCACAATGTTTTAAGATGCTAGCAGGACTGATGGCCCACAAGGTGCACAGAAAGAGATAAACAAGCGCAATAAGATCGCTGAAGGCGGCAAGGTTATAAATTCAGCAAATTAAGGACATATATATTGGAACAGTCGGTAAAACAATGCATGAAGTTTAAGAATTTCCTTTTCGCATCACCAACCGCGGAAGGCCCATAATAACTTGTAAAATCTTTCCGAGGAAATTACAATAACCTTCCAAGAGCAGAAGGCGTTAATGTTTGGACTTGGAGAAAACTCTGAGAACTTGTTTGCAGTGCTGAAGGCCCACAACTAAACTTGCCAAATTATAAATATAAAGTACAGTTAAATTATAACAACATTAACACTGCCATTAAGAGAACGGAACTCAGGAGTTTCCAGTGGATCAGTCTGCCCTCGTTCACTTAGGCGAGACAGGGGGCCGAACTACACTCGATTCCTCCGAACCCAACCAAGTGACAGTCACGTACCGACCGACCAACCGCTTGCTTGCCACGATGGAGTACAGTAGAATTCAAGGCCCCAAAAAAGTTGGAAGTGTCACAATCCCCAAACAAACGCGTATGTGAACTGAGCTTCCAAAAGTATACACCATGTTGGGCGGCAACAGTCGGTGAAGAAACGACACTGCCTAGCAATAACGTTGGCGGCCAGGGCAGGTAACCATAACACTAAGGGCCACAAGGCAGAAAATTCCGCTGGTGCACTTAACTATGGATAAATTAATGTAATGAATTCCACCTGACGGCGGCTATCTCGAACACTTCACTCGTTGTTGCTCACAGGAAAACCTCCACAACAGCAACGCCGGAACCACCAACGTAATGCTCAAAACCACTCAACCTTCACGTCCTGGGTCGGCGAGAGGCAATGCTCGTACCGATCGGCCAGCTCCAGACAGACTCCGACACTGCGCAGAGAACGCCAGCGGCCCAGTCGACGACGCCACCCGGAGGTGTCCTCGGACCAACCGACTGACCAACAATCCACCAAAAGTGAGGCCCAGCTTAAGCGGTGCGTGGCGGCAACGGTCGGGCGGGCGATGTCCACTCAGGGCTCACTGCTGCTGCAAGCCGGCGACTGGCTGGCCCGGGCTGCGCTCCAGACGCGTTGCAACTGACTGCCGCGGCCCCAACTCACCACCCGACTGCCGCCGTGAACTCTCCTCCTCGCACGTTCCGACTGACTCCTCTCAGAATGCCGACGACATCTAAAATAGTCGTTAGTGGAAGTAACGCCAACTACACGCACAACCAGACGAACACTTGCACGAAGACCTGAACGATACCCAACAGTAACTAAGTACGCACGAAGACAAATCGGGAGTCGATTCAAACACACACAGTCGACTCATGAACGATCGGCGAGCAAAAACGCGTCGTATGGTAGGACGACCGACCGACGATCCACCAAGACCGTGGCCCAGCTTTAATAATGCGTGGCGGCAATGGTCGGGCGAGACACCCCTCTACCATCCTCCACACCTACAAATCCTTAATCCGTCCCATCCTCTGTTATGCCATTCCTGCCTGGATATCTGCCCCCCCCCCCAAATTCTATCAGTCCCTCCAGATCCTTGAGCGTCATGCACTCCGCCTCGCCTTCCGTATCCGCCTCCCGTCCCCCACGCGGATCCTCTATGATCTCATTCCTTTCCCCCATCTGCTCCTATTCCTCGAACATATCCGCATCCTCTACACCTCCCGCCGTCTTGAACCCCCTCAACCCCTGGTTGCTCCTCTCCTCTCCCATCCCCGCCCCCTGCCATGTCTTCACCGTTGTGACCCCCCTACCCTCCATCTCTACACCCTCCATCTCCTTTCCCAAGGTGGCTTCTGTCAACTCCCCCTCCCAGATGATGCCCTCTCTCCCTCCATTTATCCTTCCTATCAACTCTGATCTTCCCTCCCCATCCTTTCCTCTGTCCTTTCCCTGGGCTCCCTCTCCCCCCCCTTCCGTCCTGTTTTCTCCCCACTAAACCTCTCCCTACCTCCCTTCTCCCCCCCAGTCCTTTTGTATTGCCCTCCTCTGCCTACCCCACTCCCTGTCGCGTCTACCCCCTACCCCTCTTATGGGTCCTCATCCTCCATCAGCTCCTTTCCCGGTTCCACCCCCCCCCCTTCGCTTTTACTCTCCTTTCCCCCCTTTTTTGTTTTCCCATCTTCTGTCCAGTTTCCCCCCCAACCGGCTCTCAACTGTGGTGTCACATTTGCCAACTTTTTAGTGCAGTGTTCCAGTGACTATTCAGTGTTGTTTGTCTTTCTCGTGTTGCGAACAGAAACCATGCTGTCGCTAGGTGTGAATTTTATGTCTTTTGCGAACAGAATCCAGACTGTCGCCGTGTTTTTTAATTGTCTATTGTTTTCCCTGTCTGCTTCGTATGTATTTTTATTAGCATCATCATCCCTCTGTTGTTTGTTTTAAGTTCCACGATTTGTTTTCACCTTGTTACTCTCTAAGTCTCCGATTTTCTTGCCTGTTTTTTTATTATTATTTGTTCTCCTGATCTTTGTCACAAAATCTGTAGGCTGAAGAGCGGCATACTAAGCTGCTGCCAGCCCGCCCCCTTCGGGGGGAATTGAAATTCAATAAAGAAAAAAAAAAGTCGGGCGAGCCATGTCGACGCAGACCTAACTGCTCCAACCCCACAGCACTGGTGCCGCATTGCAACTCCCCGACTGGCAGCGCGAATTCGCGACCCGAACTCGCTATCCGAGCTCTCCTGGCTTACGACAGACAACGACCAGGAAGTAATAGCAGTCGAGCAAAGATACTAAGAGAGAGGGGATACATCGATACGCGCTTCTAGCGCCGGTCACGGTCAGGCAAAGCAGCAACTCAGTGACAGCAGTAATATAAATTAACGTAGTGAGGTGGAAGTACGTTAAAAACAAGGTGTAAAATACATGATGGCGGGAACACTAGCCCCGCAAAGGTCAATTTTAATATTCTTCGTCGAATGAAACTTTATTATCACAGTAAGCAACGAATACAAGAAGAAATTTGAACAAAGGCGGCAATCAATTGCCTTAAGGATCGCTTTGGTATACAAGTGTAAAATCTGTCACAAAAATAAATCTTTGTAGTCTTATTAAGCAGCGAATAGAGGACAAAATTGGCTGATGCTAAACAATTAGGTCTTTTAAGGATGTCGTTTCCTTAGGAATCGCTGGGACTTAAGTCGAAAACTGTTTCTAACCATTCATAAATTCATGTTAAACAAATGAAGGCAATTTCACACAATTTATCTAGACAAAATCCCACATCTCGAAAGCCTGAAACAGAATTAAGTTCTAAATAACAAAAAAGGGCCGAAGATTTAATAAATTTTGTACCACTTCCTCGTATTTTCCCCAGGCTTCAATTTCGACGATTCGTTTAAAAACAACAGTTCAAGCTCTAATTTACGTTACAATAAAGTAGATATAGTTCCTTTCACTATGAATGATATCATCAACATCGTCATTAACTCTTCCAATATCACGTAGCCCAATCTTCGCGCAAGTTGTTGCTTCGAACGCTCTACGTGACCGCTACAATACACTGTATTCGTAAAGTATCCCGGAGTTTCACCAGAACTCTCTGTCTTGCAGTGGCATTAGTGGTTTCTCGCGAAAGGTCTTGGTACGTCAGTAATAATAATACTAATAATAACTGTACAGTTATAAACGTGATGGTTTCTCAGCAATCGTATACAATTTTCAAACGCAAGACTTTCATAGCCAGCCGGTTGCAAGTAACTGTTTGGTACACTGTCCCACGTTTCGACAGCTCTAAAGGTGTCCTTATCAGAATGAAATATTGGGAAAGCGCAAAATTTCATTGCGAGAGAGCAATGGTCAAAGTTTAGAGCAGCTACGCTCAAGTCAAAAGTAAAATAAAACACGTTCCAACGTTTAGCACGTATGCTAGCTAGGACTTGACATGAGCATAGCAGCAGTAAACTATGACCATTGCTTTCTCAATGTAATTTTACGGTTTCTCAAAACTTCATTCTGATGAAACACCCTTAGAGGTGTCGGAACGTAGGCCAGTGTACCCAAAAGTTATTTTTAACCGTCTGGCTGTGTAATTCGTATATTTGAAATAATATTAATAATAATAATAATTGTGGTTTCAGGCTAAAGCATTGGAGCTCAAAGCGCTAAATGACAGCGTCACTTTATGGACACCCTGTATGTAAATTCTATGTGTACAGGAGAGAAAAAATTTCAGTCTTTGACCATAATTTCGCTTCGCACTCGCAACGTCATAACTCAGAACTCTTCAGTCCGGCGTTGAAAAAAAGCGTTGAAAATTTCCCTTTGCCAGTTTCCAAGAGCCGCAAATAAAGTAAATGTAAAAAGTAAAAACGGGAAAATTTTTAAGAAGCAAAACACGAGTAATGTCCGCAGTTTTTCCTGTATTTCAAAAGGCAGAGCCTCGTGGAAGTAGAATCTCCTGCTGAGATGTTGCTGGATTCGTGAGCGAATTCCGGGAAGTCCTGTTGTCGGCGGCGACAGCAAATCCGATTACATCCTCTGCGGCCGTATAGAGGGAACGACGTGGCCTTTATCACTGCCCGCGCTTATGCCCAAACGTACGGCGACATCGCTACAATCTCTCTTTAATCCGACGAAAGCAGTCTTCTGCAGATGTCAAGCACTTCGACGAATAGTAGAGCAGTACCGAAAAATACGACTATGCAAGAAACACTGCTGATTTAAGAATAGGTACTCCATGCCGATTACTCGTTGTTGTTGTTTCACAGCTTTTCTCGCGAATATGAAAATCTCACTTACGGGTAAATTTTGTGTGTTGCAGGTGTTCATAATCTTTGGGCCCAGAAATACTGTTCTTTTCTTTCGGAGCTGGTATAGCATCTGTTCTAATTCAAAGTACACGCCTCGGTGCTTATTCTTTTATATGCATGTGTTTCCATAAACTATTTTGATTCATTTGCAGAGTGAGTGCTGGTTACGTGGTGGTGTCTTTGTTGCGATTTTAAAAAGATTTATCAGATTTCACAACACTAAATCTTGTACTCGACTGAAGCTGGAAACTTGGGGTTAATTTTGAGTTACATACCTATCAAAGCATAATCACATTTTTAGCAAGAAGTGTCAGAGAATGTGGAATGGTTAGGTAAAGTTCAGGCAAAAGTCTTTCACACTTCAGTTCACACATTTGTGAATTAACGAGCATTTCGCTGTCATTTAAGTATATGGCCGAAAGAGAAAGCCTTCCAGGAAATGTGAAACGAATCCTGTAGTCCACGGTCGACTGCCACAAAGAGCGCAAATTCGCCACGACATGGGAAAATTCACAAGAGTCTATTTTGCTGAATGAGGTCAGGCTGATCGGGCCTAACCGCTGTAGTGTGCAAATTAGGCAGACGAGAACGTACATCTTAGGGAAATCTCGTAGGAGCTGTTTGTGCCCAGGGAGGTGTAACAATGTTAAATATGGCGGACATAATATCTGCCTTGAAGGGAAACATACATGAAAACTACGAGTATTTAATTCTGTAGTAATTCAGAAAATGAAGCCACAGTGATTTTAATCAACCATCCTTCTTATATTTTCATGGTGATCCCAATAAAACTTGAATACTGAGTAGGTATTAAAATCTATGGAGAAGAAATAAAAACTTTGATGTTCGCCGATGTCATTGTATTTCTGTCAGAGACAGCAAAGGACTTGGAAGAGCAGTTGAACGGAATGGATAGTGTCTTGAAAGGAGGATATAAGATGAACATCAACAAAAGCAAAACGAGGATAATGGAATATAGTCGAATTAAGTCGGGTGATGCTGAGGGAATTAGATTAGGAAATGAGACACTTAAAGTATTAAAGGAGTTTTGCTATTTCGGGAACAAAATAACTGATGATGGTCGAAGTAGAGAGGATATAAAATGTAGGCCGGCAATGGCAAGGAAAGCGTTTCTGAAGAAGAGAAATCTGTTAACATCGAGTATAGATTTAAGTGTCAGGCAGTCGTTTCTGAAAGTATTTGTATGGAGTGTAGCCATTTATGGAAGTGAAACATGGACGATAACTAGTTTGGACAGGAATAGAATACAAGCTTCCGCAATGTGGTGCTACAGAGGAATGCTGAAGATTACATGGGTTGATCATATAACTAATGAGAAGGTATTGAATAGAATTGGCGATAAGAGACCTTTGTGGCACAACTTGACCAGAAGAAGGGATCGGTTGGTAGGACGTGTTCTGAGGCATCAAGGGATCACCAATTTAGTATTGGAGGGCAGCGTGGAGGGTAAAAATCGTAGAGGGAGACCAAGAGATGAATACACTAAGCAGATTCAGAAGGATGTAGGTTCCAGTAGGTACTGGGAGATGAAGAAGCTTGCACAGGATAGAGTAGCATGGAGAGCTGCATCAAACCAGTCTCAGGACTGAAGACCACAACAGCAACTCATCATACTTATAATACATTAGGATTTACTGTTAAAGTGACATTAAGAAGTTTTGTAACAAAGTCCTGAATGCTAAAATCTGAACGTGTTCGTCGATCTTAACGACCGATATTTCCTATAAAAGCACATCATTAAAATGACAGATGTTAATCTCAATTCTGTAACTTCACTATTTTCAAGATATAGTAAATTTAAATTATCAGTATTTTCAATTAAGCATCACAGTATCATTTCCTCCGCAAAACACGTAGAACGATGAGAGCAAGACACCTTACTGAATAATTAGGTAATAGAATATTTGTTGTAAAGTTTAGTTCATACTAATCACTTTTGTTGTTTATTTATTTATCACATTGGTGCAAGGCTACGTTCCATGACGTTCATAGTTAGGAATGAAATCGTATTGCTTTTATGTGAAAGAATTTAACGTATATTGTGTAATGGGTATTACTGTTTATTTAGAACGTTAATGTGGTCAAGCTTTCATTATTTAAATATGTTGAAGTGTAAAATAATGTAGAATAAGCTGTAGCCAATCAGATGGACCGCATCAGGGAAGGGAACTGCACTAGTTAGTTGAGCGACAATGTTCGGCACGCGGGAGACTCGGCCTGATACGAGGGACGGACCTGCTGCTGACGCGAAAGCGGACAGTTCCGCTGGAGACACCAAAGTGGACAGTTCTGTGTTAGCAGAAGCCCCAACACCGTGTTACGAGTGGAGGCCGAAATGCACGCGATTCAGCTGACGCAGGCTGGCGTGAAGAGGGAAGAACTATACTGACGTGAGGTCTGGAACATGACAAGGAATGAGGATTCAGAAAGCGGACGTAATTAGTGTGATACTTAACTTTAATCCATTGATGATGAACGTCGCTCCTGGCGGTACATGAGCCACAATATTATCTGTTCAGAAGACACTGAAACTGAATATTCTACCTTGCTAGGTCGTAGCAAATGACGTTGCTGAAGGCAATGCTAAACTGTCGTCTCTGCAAATGAGAGCGTATGTAGACAGTGAACCATCGCTAGCAAAGTCGGCTGTACAACTGGGGCGAGTGCTAGGGAGTCTCTCTAGACTAGACCTGCCGTGTGGCAGCGCTCGGTCTGCAATCACTGATAGTGGCGACACGCGGGTCCGACGTATACTGACAGACCGCGGCCGATTTAAAGGCTACCGCCTAGCAAGTGTGGTGTCTGGCGGTGACACCACAGACGGTTCTGGTCTAGACACCAGAGGGTACAGGGCGGATTGAGACGCGAAAGCGGATGGTCTTTAGGTAGCTAGGACGTGAAACAGAAAATTTCGCGTTGTGTGGTACCGCGGGACTAAGTGAGCGGTGAGCAGACGCGAGCTCGTGTGTACTCTAACTTTTCGCGTAGATAGCGAGGTGGAGTATTGGACTTGAATTTCACGATGAGATTGTGAATGATCAAAGTGTGTCAAACGGAAATGCGCTCGAGTGTAACAGTAACTCTAAATACGACCACTTTCGCTGTTAATTTGGTTTCTCAATAAACATTATTCTAACCAAATCACAATTGTGTGGCCTACATCATTTATGGGTCGTTAATTTAGTTCCCGATATTATTGTTACTATTATTATATGCTGCATTAACTTTGTGCGTTTCATACAACTTCGCAAACTTGCCATCAGCCAGACAATTTAGCCAAAGGGTCACAAGTGTCTAATTTATGGCGTGTAATGCGACACGTGCGGTTCGAACCCTGGACGAGTTTGAGCCAAGACATTTCGACGAAGAGGAACCGCATGTGAGCCCGAACATCTTTGGGATGGTAGCTTTCACACATTATTTAAACAAGATCAAAAATGTATGAATAAGAGTACATCTCTGAGTTTTAAGAAATATGGTAACATATTTTAAAGGACTTAAATAAAAAACTCGTTGTGTAAACTACAGGCCCAATCAAATGTTTGACAAAGGTGTACAAATGGCCAATTCTCAAAAGAAGTGTTCAGCACTTATACAGACTCCCCAAAAATGAGCTTTTAGCTGAATTTAGCAACTATGTATTAAACCCCCTGAGGTATTAAACTCCCAATGAGTCCAAAATATTTATCAAAATCTTCATTTTTCACTCAGTTAAACAGGCAGCAGGACTTTTTAGAAAAATCTGTCGATCATTTATGGAAATATGCATTTAAGTGACACTCCCAAAATTTACTTTCCGGCGAAGCTTCCAGTTATGCACAATAATGTATAGTCTCAGTGATTCCACTAAATAAAATTTTACAAAACGCTCCTGATCTATTGTAACGCTTTCGGCAGTGACTAAGTGGCCTAGGAAGGGAATCAGCCAGAGCTCCAAGGTGACCTTAGAAGGTTTCACGGTCAGACCCGGCTTCCTAAACCTCTCTAACACTGCTTCCAAATGCCGCAAATGTTCCTCAAAGGTTGTGTTATGGATAACAAAATCGTCCAAATATTTTTATAGATAGTTAAATTTTTTAAGTCAGCGAGCATCCGATCCAGTAACCTAGATGAAACAGCTGCACGTGTCGCGTGACCAAATAGAACTTAGTTAAATTTGAATAGATTCCAATCCGTACAGAAGGCGGTAATGTGCTAGGAATCCTCTGACACCGGAATTTGGTAACAGGCGAAATACTTTGCTCCAGAGAACGATGTGAAACAATGATGAATATCAGGTAAAGGCACAGATTTCCAGACGAACCTTTCCTTCAGCAACCTGTAATCAACTACCGGTATCTGACGCTTCACGCAACATAGTTTCTAGTAGGGCACTCAGGCTCTTCATATTTTCATCTTGTGGTGGGGGGAGGGGGATAACCTGTTGGGCGATTGACAAACTAGCATATCGTCAGTCAACTGGATTTTGTATTGGATACTGTTAGTCGTACCAAGCCTATTGATCAAGACTTCCGGAATATCATCGAGCACCCACGAAAATTGATCCCTTTGTCGTGGTTCCGCATGACTCCGTTCATAACACCCATTAGCAGGCAAAACAGAACACACCGGCAATGAATTATTACACGACCATAAACCGATTCACTCCCCAGGGCAAAATTTAAAATATAGAGCGCGTTGTTGATCAACATTAACCCATCAGAGGTTATAAAATCACAGCCTAGGATCAAATTAAAGAACAAATTCTTAACCAATAACATTTAAGACTGCACATGTAACGGACCGAGACTCGAACTCGGGTAATTTGTCTTTCGTGGGTAAGCATTTAAACTATCCAAGCACGACTCACGACCCGTACTCACAGATTTACGTTCGCCAGTACCTCGTCTCTGACTTTCCAAACTTCGCAGAAGCTCTCGTGCGAACGTTACAGAACCAACAATCCTGGAAAAAAGGATATTGTGCGAACATGACTTACTCACAGCCTGGGGGATGTTTACAGAACGAAATTCTCAGTCTGCAGCAGAGCGTGAGGTGATATAAAACTTCCTGGCAGATTAAAGCTGTGTACCGTACCGAGACTCAAACTCGGGATCTTTGCCTTCTGCAGTCAAGTGCTCTACCCACACCCGGCTCACACCTCTTTCTCACAGCCTTACTTCTGCCAGTACCTCGTCTCCTACCTGCCAATCATTCTGGACTCACGATTTAACCGGCCAATAAAACTTCGAAATACTCAACTGACTACAACCTCGCCGATTAAAAGCAGCTTATGGCCGCTAATAGATCTACACTTCCGAGAAGAAGTTTGTAAGGGAGCAACTTACATAAAGATCGATACTCCAGGTACCAATGATAGACCAGCACCGATACTGAGCTCCCAGAATCAACAAGGGTGCAGACTGACTCACGATTCAGCTGAGCACACAGACAGGGTGAAGGCTCACCCACTACTCCCCCAATTCTACGACAACTCCTAGGAAAGGAAGTTATGAACCCGTTTGCCAACTTCCGACAACGTCGACAGTCTACTTCCCCTTTTCGATATACCAGACTCTCGCGAGGAACATGTCCCAACCGCTGGTAACGAATACAGACTTTATTTCGATGTCGCTGGACACTATCGAATTTACACTAAACAGTCATTACCTCCCATAGAACCGAATGATTATTGAACCCGCTAATTATGTAACCATGGAAGGTTGTACATGGAAGGTTGTATACATAGAAGAATCCTGGAGATACTAGAAGGTATCAGATAGATTATATAATGGTAAGAAAGAGATTTAGGAACCATGTTTTAAATTGTTAGACATTTCCAGGGGCAGATGTGGACTCTGACCACCATCTATTGGTTATGAACTGTAGATTAAAACAGAAGAAACTGCAAAAAGGTGGGAATTTAAGGAGTTGGGACCTGGATAAACTGACTAAACCGGAGGTTGTACAGAAATTCAGGGAGAGCATAAGGGAACAATTGACAGGAATGGGGGAATGAAATACAGTAGAAGCAAAATGAGTAGCTCTGAGGGACGAAAAAGTGAAGGCGGCGGGGGCTCAAGTGGGTAAAAGACATGGGCTAATAAAAACCCTTGGGTAACAGAAGAAATATTGAATTCAATAGATTAAAGGAGGAAATATTATAACGCAGTAAATGAAGCAGGCAAAAAGGAATACAGGCGTCTCAAAAATGAGATTGACAGGAAGTGCAAAATAGCTAAGCTGGGATGTCTAGAGGACAAATGTAAGGATATTGAGGCTTATCTAACTTGGGGTAATATACAGGGCTATTACAAATGATTGAATCGATTTTATAAATTCACTGTAGCTCCATTCATTGACATATGGTCACGACACACTACAGATACGTAGAAAAACTCATAAAGTTTTGATCGGCTGAGGCCGCACTTCAGGTTTCTACCGTCAGAGCGCTCGAGAGTGCAGTGAGACAAAATGGCGACATGAGCCGAAAATGCGTATGTCGTGCTTGAAATGCACTCACATCAGTCAGTCATAACAGTGCAACGACATTTCAGGACGAAGTTTAACAAAGATCCACCAACTGCTAACTCCATTCGGCGATGGTATGCGCAGTTTAAAGCTTCTGGATGCCTCTGTAAGGGGAAATCAACGGGTCGGCCTGCTGTGGGCGAAGAAACGGTTGAACGCGTGCGGGCAAGTTTCACGCGTAGCCAGCGGAAAATTGGGTCATGCCACAACTGGAGACCGACAGCGCAGACTTCATCTTTCAACAGGATGGTGCTCCACCGCACTTCCATCATGATGCTCGGCATTTCTAAAACAGTAGATTGGAAAACCAATGGATCGGTCGTGGTGGAGATCATGATCAGCAATTCATGTCATGGCCTCCACGCTCTCCCGACTTAACCCCATGCGATTTCTTTCCGTGGGGTTATGTGAAAGATTCAGTGTTTAAACCTCCAGTACCAAGAAACGTGCCTGAACTGCGTGCTCGCATCAACGATGCTTTCGAACTCATTGATGGGGACATGCTGCGCCGAGTGTGGGAGGAACTTGATTATCGGCTTGATGTCTGCCGAATCACTAAAGGGGCACATATCGAACATTTGTAAATGCCTAAAAAAACTTTTTGAGTTTTTGTATGTGTGTGCAAAGCATTGTGAAAATATCTCAAATAATAAAGTTATTGCAGAGCTGTGAAATCGCTTCAATCATTTGTAATAACCCTGTAGATACTGCCTACAGGAAAATTAAAGAGACCTTTTGAGAAAAGAGAGCCACATGTATGAATATCAATAGGTCAGATGGAAACCCAGTACTAAGCAAAGAGGGGAAAGCAGAAAGAGGAAGGAGTGTATACAGAGGGTCTATACAAGGGCGACGTACTTGAGGACAATATTATGGAAATTGAAGAGGATGTAGATGAAGGTGAAATGGGTGATACGATACTGCGTGAAGAGTTTGACAGAGCACTGAAAGACCTGAGTCGAAGCAAGGCCCCGAGAGTAGACAACATTCCATTGGAAATACTGACGGCCTTGGGAGAGCCAGTCCAGACAATACTCTATCATCGCGTGAGCAAGATGTATGATACAGGAGAAATACCCTCAGACTTCCAGAAGAATATAATACTTCCAATCCCAAAGAAAGCAGGTGTTGACAGATGTGAAAATTACCGAACTATCAGTTTAATAAGTCACTGCAGCAAAATACCAACGCGAATTCTTTACAGACGAATGGAAAAACTGGTATAAGCCGACCTCGGGGAAGATCAGTTCGGATTCAGTCGGAATGTTGGAACACGTGAGGCAATACTGACCTTACGACTCATCTTAGGAGAAAGATTAAGGAAAGGCAAACCTACGTTTCTAGCATTTGTAGACTTAGAGAAAGCTTTTTAAAATGTTGACTGGAATACTCTCTTCCAAATTCTAAAGGTGGCAGGGGTAAAATACAGGGAGCAAAAGGCTATTTACAATTTTTACTGAAACCAGATGGCAGTTATAAGAGTCGAGGGGCATGAAAGGGAAGCAGTGGTTGGGAAGGGAGTGAGACAGGGTTGTAGCCTCTCCCCGATGTTATTCAATCTGTATATTGAGCTAGCAGTAAAGGAAACAAAAGAAAAATTCGGAGTAGGTATTAAAATTGTTGAGGTTCGCCGATGACATTGTAATTCTGTCAGAAACAGAAAAGGACCTGGAAGAGCAGTTGAACGGAATAGACAGTGTCTTGAAAGGAGGATATAATATGAACATCAACAAAAGCAAAGCGAGGATAATGGAATGTAGTCGAATTAAGTCGGTTGATGCTGAGGGAATTAGATTAGGATATGAGACACTTAAAGTAGTAAAGGAGTTTTGCTATTTGGGGAGCAAAATACCTGATGATGGTCGAAGTAGAGAGGATATAAAATGTGGACTGGCAGTGGCAAGGAAAACGTTTCTGAAAAAGAGAAATTTGTTAACATCTAGTATAGATTTAAGTGTCAGGAAGTCGTTCCTTAAAGTATTTGTATGGAGTGTAGCCATGTATGGAAGTGAAACATGGACGATAAATAGTTTGGACATGAAGAGAATAGAATCATTTGAAATGTGGTGCTACAGATGAATGCTGATGATTAGATGGGTAGATCACGTAACTATTGAGAAGGTATTGAATAGAATTGGGGAGAAGAGGAGATTGTGGCACAACTTGACTAGAAGAAGGGACCGGTTGGTAGGACATGTTCTGAGGCTCCAAGGGATAACAAATTTAGAATTGGAGGGAAGCGTGGTGGGTAAAAATCGTAAAGGGAGACCAATAGATGAATACACTAAGCACATTCAGAAGGATGTAGGTTGCAGTAAGTACTGGGTTATGAAGAAGCTTGCACAGGGTAGAGTAGCATGGAGAGCTGCATCATCCCAGTCTCAGGACTGAAGACAACAACAACAACAATTATGAGCGGAACTAAGTCGTTCAATGCTGGAAACCAAAGCACTTAGTTGATCAAAGGTGGAGGGTTTACTAGCAATTATGATGCAAGATCGATCTTCGGACCTCATTCTTTTCCAATATGTTATCGACATTATAATTATTCAAACCAGCTTGTATGTTAGAGACCTGATCCCAATCGAACTTGCCACACGCTCTAAAGCGAGGTGATTTATAACACCTTGCAATTTAGCAACTTGACGCTGCAGTTGTTGAATAACTCACACTTGGCTGTCGCGAGGCTCAAAATGGCCAAGATCACTAACCCAACTTTCCAAATACAACCGTTGTCCCTGAAGGCAAGCCAGTTATTTACGAGTGGGAGTAGCGCCATCAAGAAAATCAGTTTTCCGCCCAAAACTGGCGAACGCAGCCATACAATGTTGCAGCGTGTCACCTACCTCACGAAAAACTTCCGCAGTGACGACGAGAGTTTTATTCACCGCTGTCATCACTCATGGATTGAGATTCGGCAACACTCCCCTCTCAAACTTGAGAGTGAATTTTAGCTTCGTAGTTGGTCTGCTCCTTCTTTAACAAGTTGAGCCTAGGGCAATGCCGTGCCTCCATGGTGAACTGTTGACTGAAAATCACAAATATATAAATAAAATAATTAACCTCAAATATTATATCACTAAATAAACAATCAAGGTGAAAGATACTTAGATGCCCCCCCCCCCACAACCCCCATCCCAGCAAAGCCCAGGGAATGTGTAATGGCTTGGCAAGATTCAGGAAAATCACCTTTCACCCTTTAGTTTACACACTCTACTTAACAAGACTTAACATTTACAGTAAGAAAACATTTCCAGGATTCTGAGAAATATAATAACGAAATTTAAAGGATTTAAATAAAAAACACATAGTGTAAACTACAGCCCCACTACAGCGCTTGATAAAGTTTTATAATTGGCGAGTTCTTAAAATAAGTGTTAACCTCTTAAGACGGAAAAAAAATTGAAGAGGCTTCACAAAAATTGGCTTGCAGCTCAACTTAGCAGATACGTATCAAATCCTTTAAGATATTAAACTCCCAAACGGTGCAGCATATGTATCTAAATCTTACATTTTTCTCTCAGTTAAACAAGCAACAGGATATTTTAAAGAAAGGTAGTAAGTATTTAGGAAAAATAAACATTTGAGAAACACCAATTATGTACAATCGCTTTAAAATATTAAAGATCAGTGTTTCCACCACACTTAATAAAATGACACAATTCCTTTAAGTTACACAAACGACAGGAAAATTCTTAAGGTACTGACCATTTAAGAAAAACAACAAATTGAGAAAAACCCCCAAAATGTGCTTCCTAGGCAAGCTTCCAATTATGTGTAATTTCTTTAAAATATTAAAGTGTCAGTGATTCTCCCACACTTAATATAATCTTACAATTTTCATCAGTTAAACAACCCGGTAAATACTTATCGTTTTATCCACTTAAGAAACAAAAACAATAAAAATGTAATAACAAAGTTTAAATGATTTAAATAAAAAACACATAGTGTAAATTATAGGCCGACTCAAGCACCTGAGAAAGGTTTATATTGGCCCATTCTTAAACTAAGTGTTAACTTTTTAATAGGAAAAAAATCGGCTTAAGAGACTCTCTCAAAAGTTTCTTTCAACTAAGATTTGCAAATGCATAGAAACTGCTGTACGTGACTCTTGAATTGGTGAGCAGTTTGGAGAGTCCTCATCCCTCAGTTGTCACAGGTCTGGCCATCCATCCACACCATCAGACCTGTCTTGTCTTCTGCAAGTTGTGGCCCTCACGCTGGCTAAACTAGAACACACTAAGGCGTGTGGTAATGATCGGTTCTACACCACTTGTCCAGAAGTTGTTTCAATAAATACACCTGTGAGAGGAATGCAAGTCTCGTGCGAAATACCACAGTGCCTTTGCGAAACCACAATCGATATGGAAGCACCAAGCTACCAGGGGCTCAAGAGGCAGCGGGCACAAACCAAGGCCCAGAACCCCCACGCAGTTGTATCGAACCAAAACACAAGAGAGACGTTACGGAGATACGGAGACCCACTAAAATTCAAGAGGTGGTCAATGGACACGAAGGTTAAACTAAATAGCCGCCCAAGGGAGGTAAACTGCAGAGAAGACAGAAATTTGCACAGTTGATGGCTGGGGTTTGACGACACACACCCATTACCTCGAAGATGTCAGGAAATATCTAGAACACAGGGCGGCTTGCAGATGAATTGAATAAATGTGAAAGAACTGCCACCAAGGCGACCCTGCCCAGGTTCATTCTTTCGTGTCTTCGTTGATCCATTATGGATCGTGGGACGACGACTGGCATGAACTTCTTGATGCAATAATTTACCAACAGCTGTATGATTTGTAGAAGTTTATTTTATTTTATGAACTTCTATGAGCTACCAGTTTCGGCGTTACATTGATGCCATCTTCAGGCCCCACTCGTCACAGTCGTAAAATCGCCAGGCGACACTGTGTCGCCTTGCCACCAAGAACTGTTGCAGGACGATTGATTAACGGATCCAAATTTATGGCTGCTTACGTGTATAGCGATTTTACGACTATGACGAGTGGGGCCTGAAGATGGCATCAATGTAATGCCGAAACTGGTAGCACATAGAAGTTCATAAAATAAAATAAATTTCTACAAATCATACGGCTGTTGGTAAATTATTGCATCAAGAAGAACATTCTTTCGTGAGTTTACGTAAGCAAGAAGCTAAGCGATCAGTCAGAGATTTGTTGCTAGGATCAAAATTCGTGTCCTGGATGACAGCACTATAATCACTGCACCACATAACTGACGTTAAAGAGGGTCACTAAGTAGTGGGAAAACGACAAGACACGAACACCCGTGGCCTTCTTGTTCCGAAACCCGAAGTGGTCTCCCACTGTCCGTTCTGGTGGTCGCGCCCTGCCCCACACTGTCGCTTCCATCCCGCGAGAGCCGCTCCACAAGACATCTTTGCATCAATCACTCCGTCAGCCGTACCGCCGATTGCGCCCTCTCGCTGCAGCCGTCGTTGAAACCGAGCTGCCTCCACCAAAAGAAGGACGTCTCAGAAGCGGACAAACAAAGGACAGACAGCTCCCGTGAATTCGACGGAAGCTAAGCCGCACGGATCGTTTGTGTCATTTGTAAGTTCTTGGTTGATGTGGCTCTAGGCAGAGGCCTGTCTGCTACAATTGGCTCGCTAATTTGCTTGCCCGTTAATAATCCTATGTTCTTCTGCAGTGGTGGTAATAACACAACGACAAAGGCGTTTTGCCTTCTCCGATTCGACAGGTACAATTCCGTTGCAAATGCGGCTTGTGGCTTTTGGCCAGAGGACGGACCTATAACGATGAACTGGCCATAAGCGGCACAACTACCTCGCAGTGCACCATTATTCTGATCGCTTGGCCCCTCCCGGCAGAGGTTCGTGTCCTCCCTCGGGCATGGGTGTGTGTGTTGTTCTTAGCATAAGTTAGTTTAAGTAGTGTGTAAGTCTAGAGACTGACGACCTCAGCAGTTTGGTCCCTTAGGAATTCGCAAACATATGAAGATTTTGGTTATCTGACATCTCGTGGTCGTGCGGTAGCGTTCTCGCTTCCCACGCCCGGGTTCCCGGGTTCGATTCCCGGCGGGGTCAGGGATTTTCTCTGCCTCGTGATGGCTGGGTGTTGTGTGCTGTCCTTAGGTTAGTTAGGTTTAAGTAGTTCTAAGTTCTAGGGGACATATGACCACAGCAGTTGAGTCCCATAGTGCTCAGAGCCATTTGAACCATTTTTTTTTTTTTTTTTTTTGGTTATCTGATCTCAGAGTAAATCTGATCTCAGTTGTAAATCCATCGTGGGCTACGGTGGACTGTCATAAGTAAGCGTAGATTACGGTCATTTTCCTAGCAGCCTTGGCTCAGTTAAGGTAGTATCCGAATTGTAAGAACTATAGATGTGTTGCATACCTATAAGGCGTTACCTCGTTCCCATCGCTTTGTTAACATAAGCAGTGAGTGTCTTACTAGATTCCCAGAAGGAGTAAGCCGTCTATATACTGGTTAATGATATATAAAGGGCGGCATAACCTGCGGAACATTTTTGTTTAACATAGTTACCCATTTGTCTGTTACTTAAAAGAATCAGTATTAATAGCAAAATTTTGACTGCCATTGCTTCAATCAGGTTTCATCCGAAAATTGTGGATTTGTTACGTGAAGCAGAGAAATGTTGTAGTAAAAGTTAAAAAAATATATATATTTATCAAATATCATCAGAAAAGCAATGACCTAAAAAAATAAAACTAAGAAAAAAAATACAAAACGTAGACCTAACAACTATCGCTGTAATGTTCTGTCGAGCTTATATAAAACATGTTTCCGTTATTCATAAGGAACTTAGGCACTCAGCAATAATAACAAGAAACTCTTGCCTTATATCATGATGAAGAACGCTGTATTGAGTAGAAAATAATGACAATAATCATACAGATTTTTTATGTTTATGCATGTAAACTGTACTTACATCAAAAGTAACAAAATGAAACAAATGAGCCCTCTGTCAAACTTTTTTAAAAAATCTTATTGAATAGGTTTCAACACTTATAAGAGGGCCATCATCAGAATTTAGATACACTAAATGGTTTATAACACAATTACAAATTTATGGAAGAAAATCGTTTTAATATATAAGAAAAAGTTGTAAGTAAATACTAACAATACTAGACAGAGACAGTACTCACATGTCAAGTATAACGTAAATAACAAGCCAGAATGGCTTAAGTCACCAAAAAATATTATATACTCAGCAATATTATTATAATTTTCGCCTGCCTCCATTTGAATATTAGGTAGCCAAGTTGTACCTGCGGCTTCCAGATGGCGCTCTCCCTGCGGTGTCATGTTCATTTGCAGCACTTTTGAACGCGGGCGCCTCAGTCCGTTAGAACCTGTGGCTGTACAGGTATGAGCAGCCCTTAGAGGATCGACTTCACACATTCTTCCTGAATCTCTGTGACTAAAGCCCTCCGGGCTTGCTATTTATGTTATACTTGACATGTGAGTACTGTCTCTGTCTGTTATTGTTAGTCACTACTTACACTTTCTTTTTACATTAAAAATTTTTCCTCCATAAATTTTTAATTATGTTATAAACCACTTTTTATGTACAAATTCTGATGAAGGCACTCTTAGAAGTGTTGAAACCTGGTCAATAAGACTAAAACAATTGTGGTCGCGTGCACATTTGTTTCATTTGCAATTTATAAATGATCACTGAACGAAGCAGCCATGTTTAGAAGTAAATCGTTTGGTTACACAAAAGCACAGAAGGTACGCGACCCGCAATTTTTTGTTAGCTATGAAACGAAATATACATTCTGGAAGGCTTAAAAATACGTAATGAACTAACAGTGAACGATTTGCGGTTGTAGTTATCTGCAAAAGGAACGAAGAAAAACGAAGGGAAATCATCGGCCCCCAGTTTCTCACTCTTTCATTTACGTTTCTTTCTCTACCAATGCTACTAGTCCTACCGGTAATCCTATCATTTTTCTGCATCATTTGTGACTGTATCAAAAATACCGAACAGTAGTTTTGCTAGAACGTAAGTCTACGCAGAGTATAAGATTTTTTTCGTGGTGGTTTATGTGTAATTCTATCTGCGTCCCTACGGACAGCACTCCGTTAAACGTGACCAACAAACGCTTCGGTGACCGCATCATTGCATCCCGCTGCGGAGTGAGTGATTAATGGATACAGCTAAGCAAGCGACAAAGACTCTTGCAGACATCTCAGACAAAAATGTGATGAGGAGTTCGGCAGGATAGAGTTAAGTGACGTCAGACTTTCGATCTCAAGCACGTTTCACAGACAGTCGAAATACACTCCTGTAAATGGAAAAAAGAACACATTGACACCGGTGTGTCAGACCCACCATACTTGCTCCGGACACTGCGAGAGGGCTGTACAAGCAATGATCACACGCACGGCACAACGGACACACCAGGAACCGCGGTATTGGCCGTCGAATGGCGCTAGCTGCGCAGCATTTGTGCACCGCCACCGTCAGTGTCAGCCAGTTTGCCGTGGCATACGGAGCTCCATCGCAGTCTTTAACACTGGTAGCATGCCGCGACAGCGTGGACGTGAACCGTATGTGCAGTTGACGGACTTTGAGCGAGGGCGTATAGTGGGCATGCGGGAGGCCGGGTGGACGTACCGCCGAATTGCTCAACACGTGGGCGTCAGGTCTCCACAGTACATCGATGTTGTCGCCAGTGGTCGGCGGAAGGTGCACGTGCCCGTCGACCTGGGACCGGACCGCAGCGACGCACGGATGCACGCCAAGACCGTAGGATCCTACGCAGTGCCGTAGGGGACGGCACCGCCACTTCCCAGCAAATTAGGGACACTGTTGCTCCTGGGGTATCGGCGAGGACCATTCGCAACGTCTCCATGAAGCTGGGCTACGGTCCCGCACACCGTTAGGCCGTCTTCCGCTCACGCCCCAACATCGTGCAGCCCGCCTCCAGTGGTGTCGCGACAGGCGTGAATGGATGGACGAATGGAGACGTGTCGTCTTCAGCGATGAGAGTCGCTTCTGCCTTGGTGCCAATGATGGTCGTATGCGTGTTTGGCGCCGTGCAGGTGAGCGCCACAATCAGGACTGCATACGACCGAGGCACACAGGGCCAACACCCGGCATCATGGCGTGGGGAGCGATCTCCTACACTGGCCGTACACCACTGGTGATCGTCGAGGGGACACTGAATAGTGCACGGTACATCCAAACCGTCATCGAACCCATCGTTCTACCATTCCTAGACCGGCAAGGGACCTTGCTGTTCCAACAGGACAATGCACGTCCGCATGTATCCCGTGCCACCCAACGTGCTCTAGAAGGTGTAAGTCAACTACCCTGGCCAGCAAGATCTCCGGATCTGTCCCCCATTGAGCATGTTTGGGACTGGATGAAGCGTCGTCTCACGCGGTCTGCACGTCCAGCACGAACGCTGGTCCAACTGAGGCGCCAGGTGGAAATGGCATGGCAAGCCGTTCCACAGGACTACATCCAGCATCTCTACGATCGTCTCCATGGGAGAATAGCAGCCTGCATTGCTGCGAAAGGTGGATATACACTGTACTAGTGCCGACATTGTGCATGCTCTGCTGCCTGTGTCTATGTGCCTGTGGTTCTGTCAGTGTGATCATGTGATGTATCTGACCCCAGGAATGTGTCAATAAAGTTTCCCCTTCCTGGGACAATGAATTCACGGTGTTCTTATTTCAATTTCCAGGAGTGTGTATCCATAAGAGGAAGTACAGGCTGTGAGAAATAAAACTGCCATCGAAACATTTTCAAGCACCTTAACACAGAAAAACGCCAACGGCCTTGCCGCAGTGGTAACTCCGGTCACCAAAGTTAAGCGCTGTCGGGCTGGGCTATCACTTGGATGGGTGACCATCCGGTCTGCCGAGCGCTGTTGTCATGCGGGGTACACTCAGCCCTTGTGAGACAAACTGACGAGCTACTTGATTGAGAAGTAGCGGCTCCGGTCTCGGTAACTGGCATAAGGTTGGGAGAGCGGTGTGCTGACCAAATGCCCCTCCACATCCGGTATCCAGTGACGCTTATGGGCTGAGGGTGACACGGCAGCCGGTCGGTACCGGTGTGCCTTCATGGCCTCTTTCAGAGTAGTTTAATTTTACCTTAGAAAACGCAAATAACGTCATCCACAACCGTGTTGCCTATTTTAAAGGTTTACCTAGCCCAGCCTTTATACAGTAGTAGAACTTCCGCTATCGTGTAAGTTCGAGTATAGGTGCAGCAGAGTGTCAAATTCAGATATTTTGTTGACAGAATACGACACTGATGCTGAATTTTACTTTAGTGACATAAGCAATCGCTGAAAGCAACGAAATGGACACTAAAATTAAAATAAAAACAAAATTTTTTGAACGTAATACGTTCTCTACACTTATTTATAGCCCCTTTTTCTTTTATTACCTATTATTAGTTTATGAAATTTTAACAATTTATGACGACCCAAAAGCATATTCTGTTTTTACACATGTAACGTTCATGTCTAAAGGAAAATTGGACGTAGTTAAAAGAGAAATGGAAAGGCTTAACATCGAAATATTGGGAATAAGTTAAATGAAGTGGAATGTGCGTGGGAGAATTTGCTTTGGATGGCCATTCGGTATACTATTCTGGACAAAATAACTACAGAAGTATTTGACTAGCCTTAACAGTTAGTGACAGAGTAGGAAAAGTTTTAATGGGATCCAACTATAAAAATAATAGAACGATTTCCATCATATTTCAATGTCACCTCTTAATATCGGTCATTCAATTTTATACGCCAATCACCGACGTTGAAAAAGAAGTTATTGACCAGTTCTAAGAAGTGATGTTTAAAGCTTTCCCGGCGTACTGATTGTTCCATGTTTTATGGAACAAGTTCTAAGAAGATTTACAAAAATTACTGCTGTCGACACTAAAAGAGGATATCTCCGTCATAGTCGTACATTGGAGCACGAAAGTGGGAAATAGAATTGTAGGCAAAAAATGTTCTCTGTACAACAAATGATGCAAGAAAGAGACTCCTAGAATTTCGCCAAGACAATTCGTTGGTCATTACTAACACACTGTTCAACCTACCCAAACGACGCCTGTATCCTTGGGCTTCGCCAGACGGCCAACATCGGAATCAAATACATTACATTCTTAATAATTAGAGGTGGAGGAGTGCCGTTCAGTCAGCTAAAACAAGACCTGGAGCTGCTTGCGGATGAGGTCACGAGCTCTTAACTGCAAAATTCCGGCTGAAACTGAGGAAAATAACAAAAGCTTAATTACACAGAAGAAGTTCGCAACAGATTTGATGCATTAGAGTAAGAAGAAAAACCCACAACAACTGTGGACGGAAGTAGAAAACACTATAAAGGATGCAACAGAAAAACACATCCGTAAGAAAAAGAATAACGAGAAGGCAAGATGGCTATCGGCTGAGGCACTGCAGGTCGCAGAAGAACAAAAGAAAGCGAAAATCAAAGGTGACACATGAGCAATGTTTAAATTATCTACAATGTTTCAGAAATCAGCTAGAAGAGATAAAAATATCTTATTAAACGAACAATGCAAAGAAACTGAAGATAATAACAGAATGGGGAAGACAAGGGATCTTTACTAGAAAATCAGCGACATCAGAAGAAAATCCCAACTGAAAATTGGAAAGATAAAGACAGAAGAGGGAAAGATCTAACGGAAGCAGGGGGTATTTCGGAACGATGGTCAGAATATGTAAGAGATCTGTATAAGGAAGAACTTCATACTGCCAATGCTGATGACGATGAAGTTAATACTGTTTTACAACTAGAACGAGATATTTTAAAGAGTAAAGTCAAACGAGCCCTCGAAAATATGACTGAAAACAAAACTAGTGGATATGATGGCATTCCATCAGAATTTTTCAAAATCATTGGAAAGACTGCAGTGAAAGTGCTTCATTCAATATGTTAGAAAGTATGGAGCACACAACAGTAGCCAGAAGACTAGAAAAGATCAGTATTCATCCCATTCCCAAAGAAGGGAATTTATAAAGAATGCGCAGATCATCAGACAATCACACTTGTTTTACATGCTAGAAAAGTCATGCTGAAAATCTTACAAAACAGACCATACTAATATCTAGAGCAAAACTATCGGAAGAACAAGCTGGACTTCGTAAACGAAGAGGAAGTAGAGCTGAAACTGGATCAATTGCATTATAGAAAAGGTAAGGGAATTGCAGAAAGACGTATATCTTTGCCTTACCTATTATTCGAGAGCCTTTGACTGTGTCGATCGCAATAATGAAAAGTATTCAATATTACGCGAGTAACAGATCACTTCATTTATCTCACACCGAATTTATATTCTGACCAAGAAGCCACCGTGAGAACTGTGAATGGAACAACTAAACGGATCAAGATTCAGAAATGGGGGCGTCAGGGTTAGTGTTTACGTTCAGTTATGTCGGTTCCCAGATTTCTGCTGATGGTGACTGCAGTAACTAAATCATGAGACCCTAGCTACTTGGTTGAAAGACAGTGTCAAACCTTGACAAGGTTTCTGGAGTAGCGACGTAACTTTAGCGACAATAACCGCATTGTAAGGGCTTTGATCTCTCCAGT
The DNA here is from genome assembly GCF_023864275.1 of Schistocerca cancellata. Lineage (NCBI taxonomy): Eukaryota > Metazoa > Arthropoda > Insecta > Orthoptera > Acrididae > Schistocerca > Schistocerca cancellata. Next base: position 57,809,746 of record NC_064626.1, on the reverse strand, counting down.
TGTGATGTATAGATACGACACCTGGACTAGCAGGAAGGCGGAACGGCGAAGGAGAGATCTCCGTGAGTTGTGGTGTTGGAGGAATCTTCTTACAGTCCCATGGACGACAAAGAGAACGAATATGTCAGTATTAGAGAAAATAAAACCAGAGTGCTCCCCAGAATTTATGATACTAAAACAAATGTTGACCTATTTTGGTCACATTATGAGAAGACATGTTTCACTGGCGAAAATACTAATGCTGGGGAAGAACGAAGGCACTAGAAGAAGAGTACGTCAAAGGATGAGATGGATCGATCGCATTACAGAAGTAATGTGTTACTGGCCTAGGGGAGAAAGTGTAGGACAGAAGAAATTGGAGTAGTGGTTCATGGAGTACGGTAAGTCAGAACTGACTGAACGCATAGAAAGAGAAAGGGAGAGAGAGAGAGAGAGAGCGAGAGAGATGTGCGTGAGAGAAAGAGAGATTGTGCTCCTGGAGCAGTAAGTTGCACGTGGTGGATCGGTTTGCCTTATTTGTCTTAACCAGTCTGCTGTAAATGTTTTACAATGGTCGACCAAGGCTAGTTAACAGTGTTCCACTGTTCCGCGATTGTCTAATACCGATTTGGTTCCACTTTCGCCCATAACTTGCCATTATATAAAGTTGTTGGTCTTCCTGATCGAAACGAGTCTTCAAGATCAAAACTACGAAATGTGAACTTAGAGCACCACCTTTGTCATTTACGAAAGCCTTAACATCGCAGACATATTTGGCAACAAGGGTTCCATTACTACTTCTGCGGAACTTCAAATGCATACGATGCTGGATATGTATCACTTCTGGTACTCAGCTTTCCATTTCACCGTAAATTACAATAAATAAATGGGTAAATAAATAAGTAAAATAAAAATTTAAAATGGAAATATTTACTCTATCCTTAAAATGTCTTTGACGAGACTTAGAAATACGCTGTGGGCTGATAAATGACAAACTAATATCGACTTGCGCAGAAATGTTATCGCTTCAGTGGTACAACAGAATAGTCGTTTTACTGTGTCCACCTGCACGTTCAAGATGGGCCATAGTGACAGGTTTGAGGATTGTCAGTTACCATTGCACAAATGTTAGCTGTACTTCTCTCACCAGTTATTTTTCTTTATCGTTGACGTATATTGTTTTTCACACTTCCAGTCTCTTCAGCCTATTTTACAATTGAAAGACTGGTCTTGAAGTCTTAGCAGCATCAGGATAGCTTACCATATACGTCCGCAACTCCCTCCTAACTGTTTGGCGCCATTCGGCGTAAATGTAAAGCGCAAATGCCGCATTCAGTGTGAAAATTAGACTAGGATGAAGAGCAACTTGTGTGATCACTACAACAGCAGGCCATAGACAAACGGGCTTCAAGTGCGCAGGCAAAAACAGGAATCACACCTGAGTTTTGTGTTTGTAAACCAGTGCAGAGGTTTGTGGGAGTTCTCTTCCATACGAATACGCTCTGGTTTGTCACAATGTTTTCTTGTTTCACTTATGTCAACACATGCCCTGTCATTAGCCTGGAACAGGCCATAAGGGCATGTACCTTGTAACAACACTAACGTTATCCTACTGTATATGTAATAAATTTTTCCCCTGAATTTCGATAAATTAGTATATTCGATATTTTGGTTTCATTTCTTTTTTTTTGTTTCATGACATTATGTTGAAAAAGCTATAAACAATTTTCGATGTAAATTTTAATATTTATGTCAAATTTCAAGTAATGTTGTAATCAAAGGGAAGTGGAACTAATGTTGGAAATATTGTAAGATGCGAAAGTAGTAATTGTACACCTGGCCCATACGAAGGCAATGTATTAGAATATGTGGAATGTAAAACCTTTGGTGAATACCCTGTCTGTAGGGGAGCGGTAAAAGGTGGAGGCAGGCGAGCGCGGGAAAATACACACGGGCGCGTTACGGCATAACGGGCTCAGCAGTAGTAGTCGGAGTTCGGAATCGATCTGAGAAACACGTGCTGGATCGAGGAGGCTCTCCTGGAAAAAGTGGTTTCGTTGAGCCTCGGATGCGCTGTTTCCGACGCCTATACAGCATGGCAATATTCCATAGGCACTAAATGGAAAAGTATTGTGACGCTATGAAGAAGTAAAGTGCCAATATTTCAAGAGCCATTGCTGTAATTGCAGGTGTGCTTTGTGCCTCGCCATCTCGCCGCCTGCCGACCGCCTCATCGATACGAACAGGTTGAAACTTTTAGTACTGTATTCGTGTGGACCAGTGTTACTTTTGCTACATGCTGATCAATAACAACTTAAATTTTACCAGAACTGTCCTATTAATTAATTATCCTCACAATTAACCTAGACAAGGTCCTTTCTACATGTTGTGCAATCCGAGTGTCCCAAGATGAAGATTTAAAGTTGATGTTAATAATAATTACCTGCAGACCTATCTATGTTAGAATAATGTTTAAAGAACTTTGTTGTTAATGAAATACTGGAGGAATAATATAGGTCTGACCAAGTTGGAAGATAATGTAGAAACTGGTTTAGTAATGAAATTTATTTAAATTGAAACAAAAATAACGGTAGTTAAATGAGCAGGAAATAAGACAAAAAGAGCGGTAAATCATATTTTGGAAATCTTGAATGCTTAATGCTCTCAATAATCAAACTTTCACTACAGTGATCATAATAGTTTCAGGATCCCCCCCCCTTTTCTTTCTTTTCTATTAATTTGAATTCTGAAGTGTACTGAACTGATTTGACCAGCAAAGTTAAAGTCAATATAAAACCTAAATTTATCAGTGTTTTCCCTTCTTAAAATTGACTTTGTAGGTGTGTTTCAAAAGTGCTATTTCTAGGGTAACCTATGCCCGATTTCAGTCAGATCAATAGATAAAACGCAGTTTGTAGTAATCATTATAGTATAATGTTGTGTATTTATAGCTTGTCCAAATTAGTACAGAAAGTGAAAATATTAGTTCAGTAGATTTCTCTGGTTCTAAAGTTTACCATATAATGCAGTATTACTACGTGTTGTTACACTTGTATGTACATCCACTTGTACAAGGAAAAAACTCACTTAATGCCTAATTAGGCTGGCGACCATATTATTAACAATTGGTAGCATCTGCTGTGTATGTTTCTTGTCCATCCTAACGTGTAGTTGCACTTTAGACTTGCTTGACGTATCATTGTTGTTACTGAGTGGGTGCAAGTCTGATTTTGCCTCCATTTAGGTACACGCGGTCAACATATTTACTAAAATCCTTTCTTATAAGGTGAAGCCCGTCAACTTACCATAGTACAGGCTTTAAAGAGTTAACGTACGCCCGAGCGGAAGCGTTACAACCTAGTTAGAGGGCACAGCCAGGACCCAGAAAAAGAGCTGAGGAAAACCACAGATCATTATTTGTATTCTGTACCTCCCACAAAAATTTATCAACCGACAAGAAATTCGTTTTCAAAACAGTAAAGAGGTACAACCATCAATGTTTCTCTTCTATTCAAAAAAGAAAAACGATATTAAAGATCAGTCTTAAGAAAAATTGTTAAACTGCCAAGACCAGAAGTTAAACAATTTAAACATGCATCGCAATTTTGAAATGATTACAAATGCTCACACACGTTAAAAATTAATAAACTACAATTGACCAAGCCGACGTCAGACTGGACCAAAGCCCGCTTGCAGCACAACAGGTCGCAGGGGTGGACATCGTGCCCTAGCCACCGGCGACAACAAAGCAAGCGAGAATACGCCGACCGCTACAATAAATACACCGAACACTCTCTCAAATATAACTAAAGCCTGTGGCCCATCTCTGAAACATATCACACTTAGAACGGGTATAAACACGGGAATAACCAAGAATCATTAGTTATTTATACTTTAAATGTGAAGCAAAGATCACCACAAATTTGACAGATGCAAAAGCCTCTTTCGAAACTAACATCCAAAAGTCAAAACGTAACTTGCCCGTTCTTCCCTGAATGGCTCTTTATTAGCTTAATGGTCACATCAGGGATTTCTAAGTATTTCATTTGACCTTATGGAATTACTCCATGTGTACGTTTCTGTATGGTTCAATAGATGTAAACGCCGTTTGACTATCATAACAAAATATTTAACTTATCCCGCTAAATAGTAGGTGTGCTATGCAAGGCGGAAAATACTACTGACTGCAAGAACCAAGTTAATACCATTGATCTGAATTTAACTTAAAATCGGGCATATAAAACAAAACAGTACTTTAAACAGATGAGGGAGTTGAGTACATACAGTCGGGCCCTTCAAATAATCGTCACTTAAGGCAGCACATCTAAACTTGAAAACCAAGCAGAAAGCAAGCGTCAGGTAGCTTCAGATAAATTGTAGCCAACAGAGGCAAATTTTGGCGAGAACCTTACAAATCACGCTCAATCATAAACAAAAGCGAGCAAGACGTGGCTCGACCGGAAGGCGTTGACACGGTGCCCGGCAAAATACCACGATGAAGGCGTTCCGAGCGAATGGGGCAGCCCGGGGCACGATCCGCAGGCTTCGCCGAATCACGCTGACTTTTCCAGGAGGAACTCCGAAACCACGCGAACTAGCACAGCCACGACACGGGTAGCTCCGCCAACAACTGTACCGTTCTGTGGGGCAAACGCCGGATCACGACGCTCGCACCGGAAAATCCCTTCCACCAGCATTACTGGCCACTTGCTCCCAAAGAAGCACGTACGCTCGGCCGTAAACTACCGCCAGCCCCCGCCTGCTTCGGCCACCTCTCTCCAGCTCTCTTCACTCCTTTGCTCCTACCACAGATAGAGACCATAAACCCTCTAACCGCAAAGAAAGTGGTCAGTTGTCAGGGCCCGAGCTATCAATCTCGCAGCACGGCTCCTGATCCTCTTAGTAGTGTCGTTGACAAACATAGCGATATATCGATACTTTTTCGTCTATAAATCGATATCGAAATGCCAGTATCGGTGCCGATAATTTTATTTTAAATTATATTTATTTTGCAATTTTTGGAAAATATTCCAAATTGTTCTTTTGAAATTATACTAGATCATAAATTTACGTTAATTTTGCGAAAGAATCTTACTACATTTTGAGCTTTTATCAAGTCCAGACTTTCGGGAGTGGTGGTGTGCATGGAATAACGAGAAGGAGTAGTACACCCATTGAGAAAAAAAAAAAAAAGAAAAGTAACGTAACTAGTGAACTACCTCTTCACATCTGCGTTCTTCAAAACTAGTTGCCGAAAATAATGAACAAAAACCTAAATGACAAAACTGCAGTGGGCAGAGACGTGTGGGGAAAATGCTGACGTAATCGGCGGTCGGCGCTACCAACGGAAACCGCAGGCGCAATTTTGACGCTACAGTCGAACATTTGTTATTGTGCCACTTACTACAGTTACCGTAGTTAACAAAGTGGTTACAGCAAAGCGTGATCGTGCACCGTTTTCCTTTCAGTTCTTGCTTTAAGGGGGATAATCAGGCTGCTAACATGTTGGTGTACAGAATATCTTATAACTAATTTATCCTTAAATATGCAGCTCTAAAACAGGGAGTGTATATACAGTCTGCAGCCGATACTTTAATAGGCTGGTGCATCGATACTTTTCCGTCGATATGTCCATATATCGACCATTTCAGTATAGAAGTGGCCAATTATGATTCTTCTTTAAATATCGATAGATTTCCAATGTTCTTAAAAGTTCTACCTTTAATAGGCTGTTTGCAATGTCGTAAGAAGAAATACGTGGTGCCATTTAAAGAAACGAATTTGATGCCGTAATTTGTCAGATACAAAAGTGAAAAATTACTAACACTCATCAGGAAATTCAGCACAGTTTCCTCTATAGCTTAGCGATAACAGCATTGCGGTACATTTTCTCAGCATTTTGAAATATTCGCTCGTTTTCTACACACTTCCCGTATAATCAAAAGCCCTCATTACTCTTTAGTCTTCCGGCTTCTGTACCCACTGGCAAGCAACTGATCGTCATTTTAATGTAAGAAGTGACAAGGAGGAGGTCTTGTTATGTAAGGTCGATTATTTCTCAATTGTTGATTAGGTAACACCTGCTTGTCTAAAAATTCACGGTGTATAGTTTCCACTTTTTTAAGGGGGAATCATAGAATTTTCTTATCCGAAACGTGAGATGTGTAAGTGTTGCTGAGATCGTCTATACTGAAAAGTGTCTGTAGTGGACAAAACAGTCTGTGCTTTTATTGTTCACGAGGATCTTCTGCCATCTCACACCATATTGTCTTCTTACAGTTGTTTAGAGTATGGTGGTCCAGTATTCATGTGCGACAAAAGTAGCTATAGATTTAGTTGTTCTTAGCTTCAAGAATCAATAAATTTCTTGTAGTATTCGGATCTGACGTTGTCCTTACAACGACAGAGTTTAAAAAGGCGCTGTAATAAATTACACTACCGGCCATTAAAATTGCTACACCAAGAAGAAATGCAGATGATAAACGGGTATTCATTGGACAAATATATTATACTAAAACTGACATGTGATTACGTTTTCACGCAATTTGGGTGCATAGATCCTGAGAAATCAGTACCCAGAACAACCACCTCTGGCCGTAATAGCGGCCTTGATACGTATGGGCATTGAGTCAAACAGAGCTTGGATGGCGTGTGTACAGATACAGCTGCCCATGCAGCTTCAACACGACACCACAGTTCATCAAGAGTAGTGACTGGCTTATTGTGACGAGCCAGTTGCTCGGCCACCATTGACCAGACGTTTTCAGTTGGTGAGTGAACTGGAGAATGTGGTGGCCAGGGCAGCAGTCGAACATTTTCTGTATCCAGAAAGGAGGGTACAGGACCTGCAACACGCTGTCGTGCATTATCCTGCTTAAATGTAGGGTTTTGCAGGGATCGAATGAAGGATTGAGCCACGGGTCTTAACACACATGAAATGTAACGTCCACTGTGCAAAGTGCCGTCAATGCGAACAAGAGGTGACCGAGGCGTGTTTTTAGATTAGATTAGATTTACTTTAATTCCAATTGATCCATAGTGGGGAGTGCCTCCAGGATGTGGAACATGTCAGAAAAACAAAAATACATGACAAATATTTACAACCAAAACAAATAAGCTAATGTACCATTCCAAAGGTACCAAGTATAATCATCGTCATTTTTAATGAACACTATATGAAAGTCATTTTACAAATACTAATGCACTGAATTTAAAATAAAAAAGTCTTTTATTTATTTATAAGGTAATAAACATGTAATACAACTATTATAATACTTATTTACAATGAACACATTACTACACTGAAATGGTGCAGTAGTTAGAGTGTACTTATACACACACACACACTCACACACATTTACAATGAACACATTACTGCACTGAAATTGCGCAGAAGTTATATTGTATATATATATATATATATATATATATATATATATATATATATATATATATATATATATATATATATATATATATATATATAAATCAGTTGGTTTTACTGAGAAATCCATCAATGGAGTAGAAGGAGTTGGCCACCAATAAGTCCTTTAGGCTTCTCTTAAAATGAATTCAATGGTTGTTAAGATTTTTATGGCTTCTGGCAAGTTATTTAAAATGTGTGTTCCTCAATAATGCACACCTTTTTGTACCGGACTAAGTGACTTTAAATCCTTGTGAAGATTATTCTTATTTCTAGTATTGATTCCATGAACTGAGCTGTTGGTTTGAAAAAGTGATATATTTTTAATGACAAATTTCATTAAGGAATAAATATATTGGGAAGCAGTAGTTAGTATCCCTAGTTCCCTAAACAGGCTTTTCTGCAAGATGTTGTTGAGTTCACACCACATATAACTCTTACTGCACGTTTTTGTGCCTGGAAAACTTTAGCTTGGCTTGATGAATCACCCCAAAAAATTATCCCATATGACATTATGGAATGAAGGTAAGTATAGTATGCCAGCTTTTTCATTTTTATATCCCCTATGTGTGACAAAATTCGCATTGCAAACATTTGTTAAGATGCTTCAGCAGTTCTGTGGTGTGCTCCTCCCAGTTGAATTTATTATCAAGCTGTAATCCCAAGAATTTAACACTGTCCACTTTGTCTATCTACTTGTCATTGTATGTTAAACATATACTCGTGGGACACCCCTTACAAGTTCTGAACTGCATGTAGTGTGTTTTTTCAAAGGTTAGTGACAAAGAATTGGCTAGGAACCAGTGATTAATGTCTACAAATATTTTATTAGCTGATATTTCTAAGACTACACTTGATTTGCTATTTATTGCAATGTTTGTATCATTGGCAAACAAAACGAACATGGCATCTGGTAATGTTACTGATGAAAGGTCATTGATATACACAAGAAAAAGTAAGGGCCCCAAAATGGAACCTTGTGGGACCCCACATGTAATTAGTTCCCAGTTGGATGATGCCTGATAGCTTGATACATTTCTCTTTCCTAATAACACCCTTTGTTTCCTGCCAGAGATATAAGATTTGGACCATTTTGCAGCATTTACTGTTACACTATAATACTCTAATTTACTTAAAAGGATATTGTGATTTACACAGTCAAATGCCTTTGACAGATCACAAAATATACCAGTTGCTTGCAATTTTTAGTCTAATAAATTAAGCGCATTTTCAGTGTAAGTGTAGACAGCCTTCTCAATATCAGAACCTTTTAGAAATCCAAACTGTGACTTTGACAGTATGTTATTTGAGATAAGATGGTTATAAAGCCGACTCTAAAATACTTTTTCGAACATTTTCCAGAATTCTGGCAACAGTGAAATTGGACGGAAATTTGATGCTATTTCTTTATCTCCCTTCTTAAACAGTGGCTTAACTTCAGCATATTTCAGCCATTCAGGAAATATTCCACTGATAAACGACTGGTTACACAGATAGCTTAATATGTTACTTAGCACAGAATCACATCCTTTAATTAACTTTGTTGATATTTCATAACACCCACTAGATGATTTTGATTTTAAAGATTTTATGGTGGACATTATTTCTGTTGGGGTAGTGAGGGTCAAATTCATATTGTGGAAGTTGCTTGAAATTTCTGGTCTGAGGTATTCCATAGCTGCATTTACCAAACCTGACAACTCCATATTTTCGGTGACAGTTATATAATGTTTATTAAAAAATTCTGCAACACTATACACATCTGTCACCAATGTATCATTTACTCTTAATGCTATCTGTTCCTCTTCATGTCTGGTTCTACCGGTCTCCTCCTTCACTATATGCCATATTGTCTTTATTTTGTTATCTGATATGACTATCTTTCCTTGTAATATATTTGCTTTGACATCCGTATTACAGTCTTTAATATTTTTCAGTATTTCTTGTAATGTGCTATAGCATCAACATTGGAACTGTTTCGGATTGACCGATACAGTTTTCTTTTTGTTTTACAAGTTACCCCTATTCCTCGAGTAATCCATGGCTTTTTTGTAGACTTTGCTCTAACATTGGTAAGTTTTGGGGGAAAACAGTGCTCGAATAAGGTAAGCACTTTATTAGCAAAAGTGTCCTATTTTTTATTCATGCCATGAGCACTGTAAACATCAGTTCAGTAAATGTCTCTGAGGAGTGCCCTAAAATAATCAATTTTTGGCTTACTGATTACCCTCTTGAGCTCAGATTTAACAGATTTTATATCCTGTTCAGTATTAACATTTAACAGAAGGAACTACATGTCATGGTCTGAAGGCCATTGACTATTGGTTATGAAATATAATTTTGTTCATTGGACTTTTCTATAAAGATATTATCAATGGCTGTTTGTGAGCAAGTGGCTACCCTAGTGGGAATTAAGTTGAATGATAGTGTTACTAACTCAAATAAGTTCTTGTTGGTTATTGGGAGAGTTTTTAAGGAAATCTACTTTGAAATCACCAGCAACGACTATTTCTTTGTTTTTGGTTGTTAAATGGGCCAGTACAGCTTCAAGGTGGTTTACAAACAGATTAAAGTTACCTGCAGGTGCTCGATATACACTTAATACACTCGTGGAAATTGAAATAAGAACACCGTGAATTCATTGTCCCAGGAAGGGGAAACTTTATTGACACATTCCTGGGGTCAGATACATCACATGATCACACTGACAGAACCACAGGCACATAGACACAGGCAACAGAGCATGCACAATGTCGGCACTAGTACAGTGTATATCCACCTTTCCCAGCAATGCAGGCTGCTATTCTCCCATGGAGACGATCGTAGAGATGCTGGATGTAGTCCTGTGGAACGGCTTGCCATGCCATTTCCACCTGGCGCGTCAGTTGGACCAGCGTTCGTGCTGGACGTGCAGACCGCATGAGACGACGCTTCATCCAGTCCCAAACATGCTCAATGGGGGACAGATACGGGGATCTTGCTGGCCAGGGTAGTTGACTTACACCTTCTACAGCACGTTGGGTGGCACGGGATACATGCGGACGTGCATTGTCATGTTGGAACAGCAAGTTCCCTTGCCGGTCTAGGAATGGTAGAACGATGGGTTCGATGACGGTTTGGATGTACCGTGCACTATTCAGTGTCCCCTCGACGATCACCAGTGGTGTACGGCCAGTGTAGGAGATCGCTCCACACACCATGATGCCGGGTGTTGGCCCTGTGTTCCTCGGTCGTATGCAGTCCTGATTGTGGCGCTCACCTGCACGGCTCCAAACACGCATACGACCATCATTGGCACCAAGGCAGAAGCGACTCTCATCGCTGAAGACGACACGTCTCCATTCGTCCCTCCATTCACGCCTGTCGCGACACCACTGGAGGCGGGCTGCACGATGTTGGGGCGTGAGCGGAAGACGGCCTAACGGTGTGCGGGACCGTAGCCCAGCTTCATGGAGACGGTTGCGAATGGTCCTCGCCGATACCCCAGGAGCAACAGTGTCCCTAATTTGCTGGGAAGTGGCGGTGCGGTCCCCTACGGCACTGCGTAGGATCCTACGGTCTTGGCGTGCATCCGTGCGTCGCTGCGATCCGGTCCCAGGTCGACGGGCACGTGCACGTTCCGCCGACCACTGGCGACAACATCGATGTACTGTGGAGACCTCACGCCCCACGTGTTGAGCAATTCGGCGGTACGTCCACCCGGCCTCCCGCATGCCCACTATACGCCCTCGCTCAAAGTCCGTCAACTGCACATACGGTTCACGTCCACGCTGTCGCGGCATGCTACCAGTGTTAAAGACTGCGATGGAGCTCCGTATGCCACGGCAAACTGGGTGACACTGACGGCGGCGGTGCACAAATGCTGCGCAGCTAGCGCCATTCGACGGCCAACACCGCGGTTCCTGGTGTGTCCGCTGTGCCATGCGTGTGATCATTGCTTGTACAGCCCTCTCGCAGTGTCCGGAGCAAGTATGGTGGGTCTGACACACCGGTGTCAATGTGTTTTTTTTTTCCATTTCCAGGAGTGTATTATGAAGGATTTTTTGTGAAATTCTAATTGTGTTGCACATGCTTCCATATGCTGTTCTAGTCAAAATTTATGAATATCTATGTCCTTCAATTTATGACAGTTCCTAAAGAATGTGGCAACTCCTCCTTTCTCCATTTCTGATCTACAAAAGTGATATGCTAACCTAAACCCTGTAACACTTAAAAGTTCTACACCAGTGGTCACATGATGTTCAAAGAGGCAGATTATGTCAGGTGAGTTTGAAGACTCTAATTCATCTATGTAGAAAGTTAATTCATTAATTTTATTTCTCATTCCTCGAATATTTTGATGCAATAAAGATAGCTGACATATCACATTGACTGAGTTAAAATTTGGTAGAATTATAATATCTGCTGACTGTTGAAAATTCTTAACCAATAGCTGTTTATGCTGATGTAATAAGCTGGAATTATGTTTTTAGATATCTTTCTCAGACTTAAGGTTTGTCTCAGTTATGACCTCTCTTAAAATTTGCTTTCTTTCTGTCATCGCTACATCAAAAAAGGGTCTTTTCTGAACCCTATAACCACTGGTATTTTACCACGAGCGCTCCGATTACATACGTAGCTGAATTGAAGGCACACGTTGCATAGTGCATTGTGGGACATTCCGATCTCTTATGGAACATGCTGCTTTTCGATTTCAACTTGTGGCAGGAAACTGGACAGCATATTGAACGTAACTTGCTCCAGTTTCAAGAAAGTTAAGAACAGACTTCATTGTTTTTATGCAATTTTTTTGTCTTTGGATAATTAAAAAGCGATATTTAACATGTGATGTTGTAAAACCTTGATAAGTTGGTTCGGATTACCTGACTAACATTGCCACAACAGCTGATGCCAAACTCGTGCGGTAGTGCTTATTGCGCATAATGGTTGACTTAATGCACAACTGAGATCATAGCAGTCGTACTGCTAGACATTTACGTTTTGATGCTTACAGCGCCATCTACAGCGAAAATTTTTGTTACAGTTTCTTTTTTCTTTACTTTCCGTAACTTTACCCACATCTTTGATAGTATTCTGTACAAGTTTGACGTCATTCTGAGCAGTGATTCTCTTTCTTCAGCGTTTTGAAATAGGAGCTTTAATTAGAATCGTCCTGTTTAATAAATATTTTCATGATGATAATTTTCCTTGCGAATGCTACGTTAATTCCCATCATCTCCTCCTGGGTTGGATTGGTCAGTAGAGGATCAAACAACAGTAACCTATCACTAATGCAAGTATCCTACTTTGTGTGCAAGCTATATATTTCTAGAAGTGGTACAGGGGCATTCAGCTGCTTGGTAGAGAGCAATGAAGAAAATTGAATGTGATTAGCGTCGTTTGGTCAGTCAAATATACGGTAAAAACGAGATCTTTGACGAATAGAGCAGCTGCATGTTCCAGTGACTGAAATGAGAATGTGGAAAGAAAGGACGGTTTCCTATCGGTAATGAGATACCTAAAATTGTATTAAAAGCTAACTGCCTGTCATGACCACAAAAGTATCTGTATTGTCAACTCTTCTGGCTTTCGTATCTACAAAAAGAATAAAATAAAATGGGATTCAAGAAACTGTTGAAACATACACACAAAAAGAGAGCGCAGCGAAAACACACAAGATACTCTGATAAGCCAAAACGTTATGACCATTGCCCACCGTGCCGTTGGATGCTGCCTGGTGGCGTTGGCGGGCAGGTGAGGCGGTAACAGAAGTAAGTAAGCGCAGCTGTCACGGGCTGGGTAATACCCTAGCGAAGATACGGCCTGCAAATGGGTAAATCCATTGAGGTAAGAGATTTAGACAATGGGCAGATCATTATTACTCAGAGCCTGCGAACGAGTATCTGGAAAACGGCTAAACTGGTCGGCTGGTGCACGCACAAGTCTTCCGGAGTACAATGTGCATCGTACATTGTTGAACATGGAGCTCCTTATCAGATCATCCCTACGTGTTCACATGATGACCTGACGACATCGTAAATTACGACTGCAGTGGGCACTAAACTACCTAGATTCGACCGTCGATCAATGAATCACATTTTTGCTACATTAGGTCGCAGGTCGTCTCCACGAACACCGAGGTGAACAGCGGCTCGAAACGTGCAGAGAACCACGCATGCAGGCTGTGGGAAGCCGTATTATTTTATGGGAGACATTCTCTTGAGCTTGCATAGAACGTGCGGTAGTAATGTGATACATGGTGACAGCTCCGAACCACCTGCATGTCCTTAAGGGCTCAAAATCATGAAAAGTTCAATTTTTACTTTCTTGCGTTTTCTGAATCTGAATCCTTTTAATAGATATATAATTTATTCAATTCCGAAGACGACAACTATTTTTAAATTTTTTTTGAAATGTGTTCTACATGGGCGTGACCCACTGTGGCGCTGTTAAACTGCTGTCAATTGGTGTTATTATTAACGTCCGTGTTCATCAGGTACATTTTAGTGATGTGAGATAAAGTATGTGTTGTGGCCAACCTGTGATGGTTCAATATATATCGTTGGTGTGATTGTCGATTGTTTCATGTTTATTTACTCTGTCGTTATCTCGAAAATATTCGTAATTAATTCTGTTTCTTGAGTCTCTGTTTTGTTGAAGTATAATAATGAGTAAAAGTAAAGTTGCTGTTGCGACTTTCAATGATGGCAACATTGTAAGGTGCAAGGTATTTAGAAATATGGGAATGAAGATAGGTTCCAACATGGTACGAGCGATGCTTGCTTTAGACAAGGAACGCCTTCGGGCTGCAGACAGGGCTGTAAAGAGTCTAGAAATACAAGCAAGAGTAAACAGGAGGAGGAACAAGAGGAAGCTGGAGGAGGAGTTTGCAGAGGATGAAGATAATCCATCCTATGGACCTGGAATGCACTAAAAAGTTAATCCAATCTTTGTCGCTCGATTCCCATAACTTTTATTTTCTCATACTAATTACATGTTTTCTAAGGATCTTCCAAACATATTTGTTTCAAACTTTCAGTAAATGTTACACAATACCTTCTGCATAATTTAACAGAGCCTTTTTCCTAAAAACTGTATATTTTTGAATATATAAATAAAAAATTGCAAAAAAATGTTGTGAATTTTCATTACAATAGAAATAAAATCATCTTTAATAACTGAACTAAAATTTTGTAAAATCCCTGTGTTACGTTGTAGCCCATAATCCAATAAATAATCTGTAAAAAGTTCAACTTCCTACCTCAAATACTTTGTGAGGAAAGATGTAATTTATAAGCGTTATTTTAACATTGCAAGTATAGGGCGTTCCGGAGCCCCTTAATGCTAGATGTGTTCCTCGACCTCTGCCTGCTTAGCTGAGTGGTAATGTGCTTGCCTATCACGCCGCGCGGTGGGGTTCGGTTCCCGGCCTGGTTGGAGATTTTCCCCGTCTGTGGACAGGGTGTTAGGTTGTCCTCATCATCATTTCATCCTCACCGACGTGCAAGTCGCCCAGTGTGGCGAACTTTTCCGGACGGAACCTTCCGGCAAATAATGGCTTACGATCGTTTCACTTTTTTTTTTCCTCGACCCCTATGTCGTCTTTCAGCAATTAACAGTTAGTGCATCGGAGTCAGAACCGTGCTACAATGATTTGAGGATCATTGTAGTGAACTCACGTTGATGTTTCAAAGACCAAATTGTCCTGATGTAAGTCCTGCGGAACCGTCTGTGTCGCTATCGTGCGCCATCATCGCCTACACTAGTCAGCGGCCCGTTATTTACGCCGCTTACACACGACCTGTTGGTAGTCATCTAATAATCCCATGTACCTTCACAAACCTACCAACAAACTCTCAGATCCCTCATCCACATACACTCCTGGAAATTGAAATAAGAACACCGTGAATTCATTGTCCCAGGAAGGGGAAACTTTATTGACACATTCCTGGGGTCAGATACATCACATGATCACACTGACAGAACCACAGGCACATAGACACAGGCAACAGAGCATGCACAATGTCGGCACTAGTACAGTGTATATCCACCTTTCGCAGCAATGCAGGCTGCTATTCTCCCATGGAGACGATCGTAGAGATGCTGGATGTAGTCCTGTGGAACGGCTTGCCATGCCATTTCCACCTGGCGCCTCAGTTGGACCAGCGTTCGTGCTGGACGTGCAGACCGCGTGAGACGACGCTTCATCCAGTCCCAAACATGCTCAATGGGGGACAGATCCGGAGATCTTGCTGGCCAGGGTAGTTGACTTACACCTTCTAGAGCACGTTGGGTGGCACGGGATACATGCGGACGTGCATTGTCCTGTTGGAACAGCAAGTTCCCTTGCCGGTCTAGGAATGGTAGAACGAGGGTTCGATAACGGTTTGGATGTACCGTGCACTATTCAGTGTCCCCTCGACGATCACCAGTGGTGTACGGCCAGTGTAGGAGATCGCTCCCCACACCATGATGCCGGGTGTTGGCCCTGTGTGCCTCGGTCGTATGCAGTCCTGATTGTGGCGCCCACCTGCACGGCGCCAAACACGCATACGACCATCATTGGCACCAAGGCAGAAGCGACTCTCATCGCTGAAGACGACACGTCTCCATTCGTCCCTCCATTCACGCCTGTCGCGACACCACTGGAGGTGGGCTGCACGATGTTGGGGCGTGAGCGGAAGACGGTCTAACGGTGTGCGGGACCGTAGCCCAGCTTCATGGAGACGGTTGCGAATGGTCCTCGCCGATACCCCAGGAGCAACAGTGTCCCTAATTTGCTGGGAAGTGGCGGTGCGGTCCCCTACGGCACTGCGTAGGATCCTACGGTCTTGGCGTGCATCCGTGCGTCGCTGCGGTCCGGTCCCAGGTCGACGGGCACGTGCACCTTCCGCCGACCACTGGCGACAACATCGATGTACTGTGAAGACCTCACGACCCACGTGTTGAGCAATTCGGCGGTACGTCCACCCGGCCTCCCGCATGCCCACTATACGCCCTCGCTCAAAGTCCGTCAACTGCACATACGGTTCACGCCCACGCTGTCGCGGCATGCTACCAGTGTTAAAGACTGCGATGGAGCTCCGTATGCCACGGCAAACTGGCTGACACTGACGGCGGCGGTGCACAAATGCTGCGCAGCTAGCGCCATTCGACGGCCAACACCGCGGTTCCTGGTGTGTCCGCTGTGCCGTGCGTGTGATCATTGCTTTTACAGCCCTCTCGCAGTGTCCGGAGCAAGTATGGTGGGTCTGACACACCGGTGTCAATGTGTTCTTTTTTCCATTTCCAAGAGTGTAGAATCTGTGATGTATTTCGCTGCAAAGACGAACAAACAAACTATTAAGTCGGTGGTCATAATGTTTTGGCTCACCAGTGTACTTTCTGCAACTCAGCTTTACACAGGATGAACCAGAAAACCACCGACATTATTTCGGTAGTTATTCAAGGATATTTTCCGAGTAATTTGATTTAAAGGACGTGTGGTCCCGGGGGTTCGCTACAGAATAATTACTTTTCGTCTGATTTCTTACCCCTCGTACGAACTGAAAGTATCTGCACAACAGTACAAATGTTGACGGTATGTGCCGAGTGTCTTGTTTGGAAGCGAAAGTGTTGCATCCAGCCATGGTAATTGGTCTTGATAACAGTCACACCCACTTTATTCTTGGTCCTCAAGAATGCATATGGTATTGTTCTCTTCCATCTCACGTTTGTTTTTCCTGAAGTGTTATTTGTACGTTAAGAGTGGTACACAGTACGTGGAAATAAGTGATGAGTGGTTGGCATGGAGGGCACGGGGTGGGGATCACTGATATCGCTGAAACTTTGTGTGGAAAATCAGTTGGATATCAAGGGTAACCGCTACTATAGATTTTAGGGGGCCTAGATCCGTGGGTATGGTGTATTTTTCATATTCTGGAAGGCGAATGGTGATTTGTAGGTAGCCCCAGAAAAGTTACAATTCCGTCCTAGTTAAGAACTTCCGTAATATCGACTTTTAAACCATAAACCATTTATCTTGAAAGGCTAACACGTTACTGCACTATACATATTTTTTTCTCTGGGAACTAGGGGCGCCTCCTCCCCCTCCCCCACCCCTCCCACCGAATCCTTTGCCTATGGCTACGGCACCATTGTTAGATGCATCTTTCTACCTTTCTAGTTTTCATAGATTTTCACGCGCGCATGCGCCATAGGGGGAAAAGAAAACGCTCTCAAAATATTTTTGAGTGTATCCTCAGAGATTTGTGAACTACAGCGATCAAATAAGTTGTATAGCGCAGTGATAGAGCGCACTGACTGTTAATCCAACGACGTAGGTTCTATTTCAACTCTTAAGTATTTTTTATTTCATTTTATTTCACAAATTAGGAATGCTGACTGCAAAAATTTAAATATCAGTTCATTTCACGTATTTAAAATTAATATATTCAATTTACTTACAGCTGCTTACAGTAAATTAATTAATAATTCGACAATATTTATCCTAAATGATACGGCAATGACAGTTTGTGATTTCAACTGTTCTTCAGTACCAAAGTTCTCTTGCCTCGACGTCCCCAGACTTTCCTTTTTCTTTGTTCATTTTCATTCATTCAGAACATGTGGCTCCAGGGCTGAATTAAATCCCCTCTACTCTGCCGTAACCGTAGGTTCTTGTTCACCATTTTGTAACGCTCTTTGGGTTGTGAACAGACTCTCGCCCCTTGTATATGCTTATTTGCCATGAATATTTACAATTTCACTGGAAAATGGAAACGCAAAAAGAGTTTTCTATCAATGGAAAGATTGGCGCCAATATCAGACGAAAATTAAAAGAAATCACCAGTGCCCTTCATGGGCTTTTTCAGTTTCTAA
Organism: Schistocerca cancellata; assembly: GCF_023864275.1. Taxonomy (NCBI): domain Eukaryota; kingdom Metazoa; phylum Arthropoda; class Insecta; order Orthoptera; family Acrididae; genus Schistocerca; species Schistocerca cancellata. Next base: position 57,791,505 of record NC_064626.1, on the reverse strand, counting down.
AGGTAAAGGTTTGATTACCGACAATCCTGCTTTAATGGGTCCAGCAGCAATATCTCTGGGTCATGCACCTCAAGAAAGGCCTATCGAAATTTAAATAATAATTTGATAGTAAATGGTGGACATTCGTCACTGTGCACAGAACCTGGAAAAAAAACGTCTCTCTCTCTTTGCTCACACAAACTGTTGCTACATCCAGTCCTATTTTGTTTGCAACGGGTTTCTTCTTCAGGTACAGAAGTGAACGACAACGACTAAATAGCTATTGAATATTCTTCTCGCACTTTGGTGTCCTTGATTGGTAACCAAAGTCATTGTTTTTTAATGATCATCCAGCATGGAAGTATCCATATTTACGATCACGATTCCTAATCCCGGAAAGAAAAATTATGTTCAGGTTTCGAGACAGAAATTGAACTAAGTAGCGCTATAAATGCCAAAATCACATTCGTCATCTCTGTAACATGGAAAAGATTTCAGGATGCACGAGGCTGCTATAAATAAGCGACGACGAGAATGTTAAAACAGTGGGCCACGACGTAGCGAAGAATAAAAAGAAAGAATAAGTTACTATATCAACGGCAATGGAACCCAGGATCGGTGATTTCATAGACGCTATGCTAAACCATTGCACTATACAAATTTATTGATCGATGTTGCTCAGTAAGCGCTGACTTCACGCTCTTTTCTATGGGCCATTTAGGCGACATAATCTAGGAAGTTTAAATTGGCATCTACAATCCTGCGCCCTCCGCTTCTGAATACAATGGAAGAGCAACACGGCAACGAAAAATTAGTTCAGGAGACCATGAGAATTTTAAATGGTTGTGAAAAAGTACTCGACCTCTTAGCAACAAATAACACCGAACTAATTGAGGACATTATGACGGAAACATGTATTAGTGATCACAAGGTCCTTGGCCGAGACTGAATTCCCCAACACACAAACCCATCAAAAATAAACGCCAAGTATATCTATTTCAAAACGAAGTTAAAAGTTCACCTGACGCCTTCCTTACTCACACTCCTTTACTTCCGAACTAACTATGAAAGTGTTGACCAGACGTAACTTAAATTCAAAGAGATAGTATCAGCAGCAATAGAGAGGTTTCCACCAAATAATTTAATAATAAACGGAACTAATCCCCCATAGTACACAGAATAGGTAGCATGATTGGCTTAGAAGTAGATATTCTCAGTGAAGCAAAGCAGCTTAAATCACTTAACGAAGGCATGTACTCTGGTCCAGATTGTACACCTATTAGATTCCTTTCAGAGTATGCTCATATAATAACTCCGTACTTAATAATCATAATAATAATAATATACACCCATTAGATTCTGGATACCTTTCAGAGTATGCTGATATAATAACTCCGTACTTCATAATCATATATATCTACTCACTCGACGAATAATCCATACCTAAGACTGAGAAGTTGCACAGGTCACACCAATACTCAAGAAAGGAAGCGGGGTAATCCGCTGAATTATAGTACCATGTCATTAACGCCGACTTGCAGTAGGATTTTGGAATATAGACTATGTTCGAACATCTTGAGTTACTTCGACAAAAGCGACTTATTGACAACATCATGGCTTCAGAAAATATTATTCTTGCGGAACATAACTAGCTCTTTGTTCACACGAAGTAATTAGTGTTATTGAAAGGAGATCTCTGATTGGTTGCAAATTTCTAGAAAGCTTTTGACACAGTTCCTCACAAGCGAATTCTGATAAAATTACGTGCCTGGGGCTATCGTTTTAGTTTTGCATCCAAATTCGTGATTCCTGTCGGAAGGAACACAATTCACTGTACTTGACGGTAAGTCATGGGGTAAAACAAATATGATTTCGGGTATTCCCCAAGAAACTGTTATAAACCATCTGCTATGCCTCGTAAGTATGAACTGGTTTGGAGACAGTCTAAGCAGCCATCTCAGATTATTTCCAGACGACGCTGTCATTTACTGTCAATTAAAGCCTTTGGAAAATCAAATCCAATTTCAGAACGACTTAGACCAAATATCTGTGTAGTGTGAAAAGCGGCAATTGACCGTAAATAATGAAATTTGTGACGCCATCAATGTGAGTACTGAAAGGAATCCGTTAAATTTCGGTTACATAACAAATAAATGTAAAGGCTGTTAATTCAACCAAATACCGGCAAATTCCAATTACGAATAACCTAAATAGGGACGATCAAATAGACAATATTGCGGGGAAGGCAAACCAAAAACTGCGTTACACTGGTAGAACACTTACAAGACGCAACAGGTCTGCTAAAGAGACTACCTACATTACGCTCGTTTTTCCCTTCTCTCTGTTTGAGAGTGGCACGGAATTGCAGGGCAGTCATACAGACGTATGTGCAGACGTAGCTCTTTGCCGTAGCTACGGCAACCACATCACACTAATTTTCCATTTGTACATAAGCACCCACGAATAACCGGATCATTTCGTGTTACTACATTTTGCCGATTGCATATCACAAGATTACTCATTTTTATAGAAGTAGTTTCACAGAAACAAAGGCAAATCTGACAGCAAAGTAGAATAAGGCGTAATCATTACGTTATTATTTTGTCAAGAGTCATCGGACACCGCAATTCCTTTATAGCGAAGTATTCAGGAAACTTCCATGAACTGCCTCAGAAATTTTGACGGTGGATTTCTGATTTATCTTGTACATACGATATTGTCAGTTCATTACTCTGCGATATACGTACAAATAACTAATCATAATATGTTTTAGAGAAGTGAGGTAAACAAAATGTTGGCCATTTGACTTAGCAGTTATTTATTAGCATGTAGTTCCTTCCTTATGCTTCTTGAATGTGATAAAATTGTTTCTCTTCGTTCTTCCAGAAAGCAGCTTGCTAAACCTACTTGCTTTATTGGATTTGTGTTTGGATACCTTTTTCCGCTTCACATTCAAAAGACATTCATAAATATAAGACTTATATGTATTCTTCTTACCTTTTTACAGGCGAGCGATGGTTTTTCTAGTTTTACTTTCTATTTATTGATTTTATTCCATTGTTCATTTGTTACAGAGCTACATTTCAATGCATGTACTCGGTATAATGGAGGAATTAAGGAACAGTTACTTTTTAAAATTAATAAGTTTTTTTTTCTTATTTTGTTTTAGGCTTACGTTGATTTGTTTAATGCTTAACAGGTGTGCTATTTATAAATGTCAAGAAAGCCAGTTATTAATTGGTTATTGTTTGATGACTCAGGCTAGATACAATGTATGTGTAGCTTTCCGTACCTCTTATTCTTACGATGTTTCTTATAAGCTCTTCTACACTGTCCTATATACTCCTAACATGTGTTCCTCTTGTACGCTGATCTTATGATAGCGATGTGGAAATGCATCGTAAGAAAATTTGCAACGCTACAGTTTGGAAAAAAATTCGGTCTTCAAGCTTTATGTGGAATACTCAAAGTATCATTAGTAAATTACGATATTTAAGTTCTTATTTCTGGCTCAGACGTCTGGAAGGTCTGCGTGGCAAAGTGCGCTTAGCAACAAAGATCATAAAAGGAAAAACTGTGGCTGTGGATTGAAAAAACAAGAAACGAACAACACGAGTGTGTTCTCGAATTATAAGTACGTTTTTTTATTTTTATTTTTTTTTTTTTTTGGGGGGGTGGGGAACAAGGATGAAATGTTACGATATCCTTCTTTCAATGTATGTAAAACCGGTTGTATTTGTGCTAGGGCTATTTTTTTCTGAATATTTCGTATAAAGATTGCCAAATACATAAATTTTATAAATATTAAAGTTCGTCAATTTAATTTCTCCATTTCCCTGACAAAACTTAACAGTGGCGCTCATAATCAGTTTTGCAATAGTTGAAAATATGGTGACTTGCCGTATTTTCGAAACTGGTAAAAGATTTAAATAGATTACAAAGAATTTAATGTTCAGAAGACATTCTTGTGCTTTGATTCAGAGCAATATCTGAGTGTCCGAATGATGACACTTTTTGTCACCGAAACAGTAGTGCCGGCATATGCCTAAAGTTAATTCGAGGAAAAACAAAGTGTACATCAGGATGGTTAGAAGGTTTCAATCTACATACTTTCAGAGACGAGCGTGTTACCTTAACCGCTTCGCCACGTGTTTCTTTTTTCTCTTCTACTTCGGTATGATTATGTGTCCTCTTTTTACTAAACAATCACACACGTTTCAGCTAGTTATGTAGATGGCATAGGTATTTTGTGCGCTGGTACACGTGTGTAAGATATATGCGCGTATGAGGTTGTTGCAGTTACGAAATGGGCGTAATTTCATAGATGAATCGAGTTCACTGCTCTCCTGCCTCTGAGCCATTTTCTTAATTTAATCTGTGAGACTACAACAGACGTACTCGTGTAGTCATGAAAATGTTGGACTGTGAATACCAATTAAAGTGACATAATTATTACCAAATTACATAATTTTACTTAGATCATTAAGGAAAAATATTAAAACTGCAGTAGTATATTTTGCACGCGTCCTGCCTGTTTTTGAGACATCAGGAGAGACTCAGATCAGGTGATCAAACCCAAATACCATTCACGTATAAAGTTTTCTAACGTTTCCAGTCATTTCAATGAATTACGGTTATCAATAATTCAGTTTGGTTCACCTACAGTGTTGAAGATTATATTGTATTCTTTCATTCTATATTCGAAGTTTCAATGTTCATAACATAATTTGGTGTAATCAAAGCGTCGTGTGAAACTTGTAGAGACATTTTCTAGTAGATTGGATAGGAACTGAACTTAGGTATTCAGATTTTGCTGGGTAAAAAGGTCTTTTCAAAACGTAAATTGTCTGTTGGCAGAAAAACACGTGCAAAATAATTAAGAAAGGAGTGGGCAAAGGATTTTATACAGGGTGCGTGTAATACGGCAGTGAATCAGGGACTCTTAAAAGAAAAAATAGTAAATAGTGAGAGGGCTTCATAATTTTCATTGTGGAAACAAATATTTGAAGTCACTGGAATTACAGTATGTTTTAACGAAAATTGCTTCAAAGTTAGGGAAGGAAAGAAGACTAGTAGAAACGGTAGCAGTGACTCAGAAATCTTGAGACATATACTACGAAGAAAGTGCCTGCAACAAAGAGTCATCCAACATAAGACAGCAGGAAAGAAAGGGAGAGGAAAGACTTGTAATGATGCGATAAATGGACCCAGTTTAATTATATTAAGGTAGAGAATTGCGGCGGAGTAAGGAAAGTAATTGTCGCAGGAACGACATATAACAGTTACTTGAGTTGGGTCGTTGTACCTCTTGAACCTATTAGAATGTGGCAATTTCCCGTAGCATAACTCGTTTCCGTCATGGGATAGTCCCACATTAACCTATGTTGAACGCTGTAGCTTGTTTATACTGAGGTGTTCTTTCGTCAGTGTCTTCTTGCTGTGAAGTGTGCTTTCCTTTCGCAGACTTCCGGGGTGCACGGTCGAGCAGTCAGGAGCAGCTGAGACGTTTATGCCGACAGACAGCAGCTGTCGCTAGCAGTTGAGGCGCCGACGTGCTTCCAGTGTATCGACGCGTGATGTGGCAGTGACGTGGGCATCTGCTGTGCCTACACGACGCAGATACCGGCGTGTCTCCTCCGCTTCCGCAGATGAATGGTTTCTAAAAATATGAGCACGTCACGCTCCGTAGGTCATAAGTGCGCCATCAGTTCCCTACCATACCAAAAAAATAAAAAATTCCCGTGCACAAGAGAGCGAAGTTTGGTGCGTTGAAGACAAGGAGTCAAGACGAAGGCAACCAGTAGCTGCCCAAAGAAAAATTCATATATACATGCCTATAGCATTAAAAGTCAAAATATTGTACGACCGAAACAATCGTCTGTGTTGACAATAACGTAGTAACAAGTGAGATTGTATTGTTTCGACAAATGTCAACAGTGCCATTAGCCGCCATTTACGAAGTTTGGAATCAATTGTAGACAAGTCGTGATAACACTACATATACTGATAAGCGCAAAAAGGACTTATTTACTAACGTACAAGGGTTGCCGCCTGCTGCACGCTATGAAAATATCAAGCCCACACGCACACGCACATCATCAACGCTTCAAATCCGAGCGTCTAAAATCAAACACACAACGAAACAAATGAACGCCCCACAGCTATAACAAAATGTAATGGCAGCAGAAATTCTGAGCTTGGTGAAAAAAATTAAATTTGTAACGGAAACAGTGACAGATATAAGCTTGTTACCTCGACACTAACAAGCAATAAAAATACCACAACATAAAATCTTTTAAGTCAAACGAAAAATTAACCCAAGTATAGCGACTGTCTTTCGGAAATGAACATTTTAGAACATATATTGTGTTCGAACGTTATCAGTTACCTCGAAAGAAACATAGTCAAATTGGGTTTAGGGAACATAGTTCCTCTGCAACACAACTAGCTCTTTATTCACATGAGGTGCAGAGTACTATTGACAAGGGATTTCAGATCGATTCCGTATTCCTGGATTTCCGGAAGGCTTTTGACTCTGTAACTCACAAGAAGCTTGCAGTAAAATTGCGTGATTATGGAATATTGTCTCAGATATGCATTAGGGGGCTTATTTGGAGCAAGGAGGTGCCACAGAAATCCAAGGGAATTATATACCGAACCTACTTTGTCCCCATATTGGCATACGGAAGTGAGACATGGGTAATGCACAAAAGCGACAAAAGTAGAATACAGGCTAGCGAAATGAAGTTCCAGAGGAGCAGGTTGGGTGTAACAAGACGAGACAGATTGCGAAATGAGTATGTGAGGGAAAGACTAAAGGAGGAACCAGTACAGGACAGGATAGAAAAATCAAGACTGCAGTGGTATGGACACATGAAGAGAATGGATGAGGGAAGAATTCCTAAGAGGATGTTTGATCTGCAACTGGAGGGGAAGAGGCCCAGAGGAAGACCAAGAGATAGATGGGTGAAGGGAGTGAAGGAATGTGTGACGAGAAGAGAAGAGAACTGGACGAAGGTGGAAGAGGGGGAATGGTGGAAAGACAGAACACGATGGAGAGGCTTGTGTTCCCGACAGACCCAGCCAGTGGCTGGAAACTGTCCAAGATGATGATGATATGTGACTGGATTAGCGATTTCATCTCAGAGAGATCACAGTTCGTAGTAATTGCCGGAAAGTCATGGAGTAAAACAGAAGCGATTTCAGGCGTTCCCCAAGGTAGTCTTATAGGCCCTTTGCTGTTCCTGATCTATATAAATAATTTGGGAGACAAATCTGAGCAGCCGTCTTCGGTTGTTTGCAGATGACGCTGTCGTTTATCGACTAATAAAGTCATCAGAAGCTGAAAACAAACTGCAAAACGATTTAGAAGAAATATCTGAATGGTGCGAAAAGTGTCAGTTGACCCTAAATAACGAAAAGTGTGAGGTCATCCAAATGAGTACTAAAAGGAGCTCGTTAAACTTCGGCTACACGATAAATCAGTGTAATCTAAAAGCCGTAAATTCAACTACATACGTAGGTATTACAATAACGAACAACTTAAATTGGAAAGAACACATATAAAATGTTGTGGGGAAGGCTAACCAAACTCTGCGTTTTGTTGACAGGACACTTAGAAAATGTAACAGACCTAGTAAGGAGACTGCCTACACTACTGTTGTCCGTCCTCTTTTAGAATACTGCTGCGCGGTGAGGGATCCTTACCAGGTAGGACTGACGGAGTACTTCGAAAAAATTCAAAGAAAGGCAGCACGTTTTCTATTATCGCGAAATATGCCAGAGAGTGTCACAGAGACGATACGGGATTTGGGCTGGAAATCATTAAAAGAAAGACGTTTTTCGTTGCGACGGAATGGTTCAAATGGCTCTGAGCACTATGGGACTTAACTTCTGAGGTCATCAGTCCCCTAGAACGTAGAACTACTTAAACCTAACTAACCTAAGGACATCACACACATCCATGCCCGAGGCAGGATACGAACCTGCGACCTTCGCGGTCGCGCGGTTCCAGACTGTAGCGCCTAGAACCGCTCGGCCACTTTGGCCGGCTGCGACGGAATCTTCTCACGAAATTTCAATGACGAACTTTCTCCTCCGAATGCGCATAACCTAAGGACATCACACACATCCATGCCCGAGGCAGGATACGAACCTGCGACCTTCGCGGTCGCGCGGTTCCAGACTGTAGCGCCTAGAACCGCTCGGCCACTTTGGCCGGCTGCGACGGAATCTTCTCACGAAATTTCAATGACGAACTTTCTCCTCCGAATGCGCAAATATTTTGTTGACACCGACCTCCATAGGGCGGAACGATCGCCACGATAAAATACGGGAAATCGGACCACGTACGGAAAGATATAGATGTTCATTCTTTCCGCGCGCTATACGAGATTGGAATAACAGACAATTGTGAAGGTGGTTCGTTGAACCCTCTGCCAGGCACTTCAATGTGATTTGCAGAGTATCCATGTAGATGTAGAACATTAAACAGAAAAGCAAAATCGTTTTGTTAGTTGCAAATTACAAGCTGTAGACTGTGTTATAGATTTAAAGCGACCAGCATAAACAACCTATACCTTCATGTGAGGTATGTAAACAAATGTGTACATCCACTTTAATTCCAAATTTACTGTAAACCTTAAAAGTAAAATCTTGACACATTTTGTATATGAACGACACTGACTGCCTCAAATCAGTGATACGTGTCTTAACTCTGTAGTATAGGCGAACTAATGTAAAATATTTGACAACAATCGCTGCTTACCAAATTTAAATTTGTTGTGCTGAGGGTTCACACAGCATACTCAAGAGGTTTACATGAAACAACAATTTTGCAGAACGAAAATAAACAAATAAAGCCACTGAAGATAGTACAAAAGTGTTGAAACATATCTGGATAAAAACAAAGCTATAAAACTGTGTCTTTCACGCGGCGGAATTCCTCTCCAAATATGCTTCCATTGTTGCAATAAATTTCATCTTCCTGTACGGCAATATTTCAACGATTTATCAGTCAATAGGTACGATTGAAGATTTATGAGATTATGTTACGTGAGTTCGGTCTTTGTCAAGGCAAGGGATAAAAACAATTTTTAGAGCCTACCTACCAGTGTCGGAACAACAAACTTTATCTGCTCTCTTTTACAATAAAAGACAGCGTATTGCATGAGGCACTGAAGATTGTAAGTTTGCTGAAATAAATGCTAGTGATTGTGATGGTGAACTGTTTATTGATTCTTCAGTTACTCTTCCTGAGTCTTAGAACGAGAAATGTGCTATTTCTGACCCAAGCTTAAGTCGCCATCCCAAACAAAGCGTTGAACGCGAGGTTAAGAACAAACAAAAAGGTAGTGTAGCTACGATTTGTTGTACTTTGACTGCGATCGAGCTGTGGGCTGTGGCTTATCGCAAGTTGTGTGAAACTCATATAAAAAATGATAATATCGAATTCTACAAAAAACTACTTGGCGTGATCATTTACCTTTCATGAAATTTAGAAAAGTTCCTTGAAGCACGCGAAAACTAGAAGAACACGGCAAGTTACAAAAACACGCAAAAGCCTTTGCACTCGAAAACTTCGTATTAAAGGAATTAAACCGACCAATTCAAACGGAAACAATTAAACTAAACGAAACTGGAAAAGTCTTAAATCGCCTAGCAGAGTCTTCTTTAATTCTAAATGGGTTTCTCCCTAGCGAGAAACAAATCCCACACACAACAGAACATGTACCTTTAATTCGTAAGATAGTACTAAAAGGTGACATTAATCTTGAAAAGTAGGTTTAATTGAAGAGTGAAATACCCATGTATGTTAGCAGCTATACAGCTTCAGTACCATCATTAATATGCACTGGTGATGTCCTAGACACAATAAAACCTTCTTCTTAATGACGAACAAATCTACAAGTGTTTCTTACCTAAATGAACCGTCTTCGTTATTTCGTTATGTTGCGCCGATTCCGTATTTTTAAGGGAAGGAAATGTTCAAGGGAACTACAGCTGTAGCACAAACAGCAGTTGAATGTGAACTAAAGAAACGAACATATTCTTATGACAAATTACTAACGTGGTCTTTCCATGTTGCTGGTAGTTTTAGTAGTTGGGTTGCTGACGTCCGCGTTCCGTTATTGCAGACAAGGGTGGTACACATTAACTGCAAAGAACATGTTTTGACAATTGCTGCCACCAACTATAGGAATAAACATACTATATTAAAAGCGCATTGCGTTTCGCTATGGACTTACAAAGATTTTCATGCTTCTGTTAAACGAGAAAATGTATTGCATGAAATTCGGTGTGGTTTATAACAATTGGGTTTGAAAATACCACAATCTGTTGACATTCACTGGTTAAGTAGCTACCGCACAGTTCATACTACACTGGAGAACCGAAGAAACTGGTATAGGCATTGGTACTCAAATACAGAGATTCGTAAAAGGTAGAATACGGCGCTGTGACTGGCAACGCTTATGTAAGACAACAAGTGTCTGGCGAAGTTTGTTAGATCGGTCACTGCTGCTACAATGGCAGGTTATCAAGATGTATTGCCTTTGAACGTGATGTTATTATAGCGCACGATCGGTGGGGCACAGTATCTCCGAGGTAGCAATGAAGTGGGGTTTTCCAAAAGACTATTTCACGACTGTATCCTGAATGTGAGGAACCCGGTAAATCGTCAAATCTCTGACATCGCTGCGGCCTGAAAAAGATGCTGCAAGACCGGCACCAACAACGACTGAAGAGAATCGTTCAACGTGACAGAAGTGCAACCATCCCGCAAATTTTGCCAGATTTCAATGCTGGGCCATCAACAGGTGCCAGCGTGCGTCTGTGTGCTCGTGGAGGCCTACCCGATATTAGGCAGGTGTACCAGTTTCTTTGTGTCTTCAGTGTATGTTCCTGAGCTATTGCACTACGATGGATTGTGAATTTACACACAAGAACGGTACTGAATCAGCAAGTTTGGAAGAGAAATCTGGTTAAAAAGAATGAGTTACAATGTCATTGTAGGATTAGTGATTTTGGACATTACATTAAGCGCTGCCTCAGAAATAAGCAAAGTTTTATAAAAACAACTACCCAAATTTCTAGACTACCTATACTTGTTAATGGAACTGTGGAATATTAACGACATACTGACTGTCTATGTGACTGCAATGAACATAGTGTGGAAAATGAAACACTAAATTAAATTAAAAAGCTTCAAGTAGGCGCAAAAGAAGTTGAAAATGTGCTACTCACGAAGTGCAAGAAACTACGAAAAAATGCAAGAAAGTATCTGAAAAGTATTATTAATGAAACTGAGAAACGGTTCAGTGACAAGGCTGTGAAACTGAGGGCATATTTTGAAAGTTATAAAGTGTTTCAAGAATTCTGTGATAATGATTCTGAAGAAGTGTGCTTGATGGTAGGACTTTAACATGTTGATTCCGTTTTCTGTTCCTTTCAGTTTGTGCTGTTCCTGTTCTTGTATTTTGCTTGTTTGTGTGTGATGTTTTCCCTGTGTTGGTGAAAGCTGGTTGTTTGATCTTTTTTGTTTCTTGGTTTTGTTGTTCAACTTTGTTACTAAATCCTCTTCGAATACATGGTTTGTCACTATTTGTATTATGGTATTAATTTCTTCTTAGTAATTGTCCGTATCTAATGATATTGTGTTTAGTACATGGAGGTTGTATCTAACTCCTTGCTTTTGAGAACTGGGGTGTTATGATGTCTCATTTATAACTTTCTGTTGTTGTCGATTTTTGGTATAAGTCAAATGCGTGTTGGTAGTTTTGAATCTTTATAGTAATGACCAAGAAATTTAAATGCTAATTTTTCTCTTCCTCTATCGTAAAATGTATCTTATCATGAACAGAATCTATGTGTGTGTGTAACTGCTCAATTTTATTACTTGGTTCCACAAGATATCATCAACGTATCTAATCCGGTATAGGATGTTGTACCTAATTGACACTATTCTGTTGAATATAATCTGTTCTGCATGCCATGGCCCTAGGTTATAAATAAGAGCGAAGCGCGTCTGGTGTAGTTCTCTTTAATTAAAGTGCATTAAGCTCAGGATGGATAACCAATGGTAACTGATTTTAGCAGTTGCCGTGCACGATAGCCAAGACGACAGACGTATAAAATACTGTAAAGCTTATCATGTTCGATAAACAGATGGGGGAAAGGCAGCTGATTCATTGGGAGACCTTGTCTACGTGTAATCAACAAACACTGGATTTCGACAAGTACGAACATTTGCTGGAAAAAATAAGGAATCAGTTTGAGAAGAGAGTCATAGATTGTAAATATCAAGAGCCGTCTATGAAAGTGTAGCAAAATATATTCCAGTTGTTTGAACTTAAAACCAATGAAAGCCTTAAAATAGCCTACTATTTATGCTTTCAGGAAGGACTGACAGAACTTTTATAAATAAGTACACGAAAACCATTCAGTATCTCATCCAATCCATGTAGCGTCCTTATTTGAATGCACATATGTATGTGCAAGCGGTTTTTTCCAAGAATGAAAAATCTAAAATCTTTCTTAACAGACGCCCATTTGAGCGGAATTCTGAAAAGGTTGACATCGGATATATCTCCAAAAATCGGTGGACTGTACAAGTAGAAAGATGTTATCTGTCTCATTAACTCTTTTCTTCATTTCATTTCTCTTTGAAACATTTCATATCAGCGACCACATCGCTGCAGAGTGAAAATTTCATTCTAATTATTTTTTTTATGTTTCATTTTAATTTTGTAACATTCTAACGCAAGCACTTATTGGCTGCCTACACATAAAAATTGTGTTTTATTTCCATTGGTTTAGTTTCCTTTATAAAATCTTATCGACATGGCGCACCACAACGATAAAAGTTACAAATGTGGTCTACTTCGAAATTTAATTTGACACACCAATTCACCTAAAAATTTCGTACATTCAAAAAGATGGGCAAAGGCAAACGTAGTTTGTCACAGAAATAAACAGAACAAGAAAGCAGTTATATTATTCACATTCAGTTCTAGAGCACAACCACAACGTCTATTGGTGCGTGGTGGCGGTGACGTACTGTAACGTCATGCTACAAATCGTATCGGGGAACCTATTTTTCAGCCGGTGGACCGCAAAACATAGCCAAATTTGAAACAGAGGTGACACAAGTCACACTTTTGTCAAGACATTTGACTTAGCCCAAGCGATATTCCCCGCACGACGATAAATCTTCAAACTCTATTACAACAAATCGAACTTTGGTTAGTTCTTCAACGAAATATATTGGCGATCAAAAAGTTTCCAAATGAAGGCGTTGCTGCAGTATGCAGGGTGTTTCAGTATGAGTGTGAAAAAATGTAACAGGATACAGAGAATGCTCCACTGAACAATTTGAGGTAGGGAACCTGGGGTCGGAGAAGCTAGGTTAAGGAGATAGGGAATTAAACTTGTCTTCCGCTTTGCCTAGCATTACTGTTTTCCAGATTATTGGCAACTAATATATGTAAACGTTTACATGTACTGTGCTGTTTATTGACATGTACATCATTTGCATTCTTCAAGAAAACAAGAAGGACGAGCGTGATTACTAGGTAGTCTGTCTGGCCGTCTGAATGGGCACCTGTACTTGAGTTTCGTGCAAAGAATTCTGTCTGGATTATTTAAGAATGCAGTCTTGGCTGCTCGTGAGAGGATGTGGATACAGCACAACGACGAACCACCTCACTTCGGTGCGGAAATCAGCAGCCACCTCTGAGGCCCGGTACTTTGGGGAAGGCAGGATTCGGTGTGCAAGAGGCCATAATAAGTTTGCGTTGGTTTGCTCAGTTCTTTTTTAAATTACGTACACTTTACTTGGAAGCACTTGCAAATGAAGTTGACAATAAAGAACAGTTACCAAATCTGACTGTTAAGGCCCAATGTCTAATTAAAAAAAAATTATTAAGCGAGTTGCACTCGCGGCTGAAGGCCTGGATAGCAAATTCTTATGAACCAGTTAAACTTCTCCAAGAGATACTAAAATATTTTTTAACAAACACAGTCATCAAAATTTCACTGTTAGGAGACAATATGTAATTAAAAATTCTTAAGACCAATTGCTCTCATGGCTGAAGCCTTATTGAAGAGAAATTTAAATTATTTGTCGGCTGAAGGCCCCAATAGTAATAACTCAAACAACAATTTGACGCCTGAAGAACAGGATAACAGATTTTGGAGAACGAATTAAACTTCTCTGAGGGATATTTAAAGAACAATTATCAATATTTCAATGTTAAGAAATTTTGTCTAATTAAAATTTCAGAAGGCAGGTTACACTGACGGCTGAAGGCTTTATTAACAAGAAATTCAAACACTCTGTCAGCTGAAGGCCCAAACAGTAATAATTCAAAATTAAAATATTATTTTTAAGATAAAATCATCACAATCTGACCAAGTCAAGGGAGAAGTGGCTCTCGAGGATCGGCCTGTGACGGTCTCTCAACTTCATAAATGATGAGACAGGCAGCCAGGAGTTGTATTCTCTTAACCGGATGGTAACTCAAACTAGTGACAGTTAAAACGCAGACCAACACTCCTGCAAAATCTGCCTAACGTCTGATAACCAATACAACGATGGAATAACCCAGGCAAGGCGGAACCAACGGACAGCACTGCATCTTCAAAATCTGATGTTTAGAACATCTAGAAGCAGAAGGACCACTACGACCAAAGTAGTTCAAAAGAAACAAAATATGTGAACCACAATTTAGGAGGCTGTTGAACTACGTCCCTTACCGGACAGCAGCGGCAAGGCGAGGATAGGTACACTGCCGCGGAAATACGCTAACCTCCAGGGCATGTAAATGGGACGTTAGTGGCCACTAGGCAAGAAAAATACCACTGACTAAACTTCAGCAATAATAACACAAGGATTTCAATGATTAATAATAAGAAGTGGAGTACAGCTAATTATTTTCGCCACTCCACTCATTTATCTTCGTCTCAGCAACCCTGCGAGCTGCAACGCCTGAACAAACATCGTGATCTCAAAATAATGGAGGTTTCAGTACTGGGTAAATGTTCACTCAACTCAAACGTCCATGGTCTGGTGGACAATGATGTTGTGGCCCTCACAACTACAGCCCCTCGATCCAGCAGTACCTGTGTGCCACCATTGGTCCCGGCATGACCGAGCGCTGCTGCTCCATTCCAACCGAATCACCTGACACACGCCCGACCCGGAAAACACTTGACGTCCCTCCAAAGATAGTACCACCATACTAGATATCGACAAACACTACTGCTGCCACTCACAGTCAGACGATGCTAGCAAACCTAGTGGCTCCAGTAAACACAAGAAGAAAACGAGACGCCAGTATCCCTATTACACAATGCCAACATACCAATGGTACCAACGCGAGCCACAACACGGCAGAATCTGAGTCTGTATTTCCTGGTCACTGCATTGGAACGTGGGGTCCTATTCCATTGCCTGAGAGGTCGCCTGACCTGTATCCCCTTGATTAATTCCTAGTGGGATACCTAACGTCACTTGTGTATGAGACCTCAGTGCATACAGAGATGGGATTAGTTGCCAGAATTGTGGCTGTCTGTGATGTGATTCGAAACACACCAGTTATATTTGTGAGGGTGCATAGAAACTTGTTCACTGATGTCATGCTTGCATTGAGGTTGATGGCCGTCAGATTCGTCACATTTAGGAAAATACAGTACAAGTGATGCATTCATTGTGTCAGTGATGTTATTTGCGATTTACTGTAACTAACGCAAATAAAAAAGTCCCCAGTAATGTGAGTTTATTCCTATTAACTCCTAAAGGGGCTCCGGAACGCCCTATACTTGCAATGTTAAAATAACGCTTATAAATTACGTCTTTCCTCACAAAGTATTTGAGGTAGGAAGTTGAATTTTTTACAGATTATTTACTGGAATATGGGCTACAACTTAACACAAGGATTTTACAAAATTTTAGTTCAGTTATTAAAGTAGATTTTTTTTTCAATTGTAATGAAAATTCACAACATTTTTTTGCAATTTTTTATTTATATATTCAAAAATATACAGTTTTTTGGGAAAAGGCTGTGTTAAATTATGCAGAAGGTACTGTGTAACATTTACTGAAAGTTTGAAACAAATATGTTTGGAAGATCCTTAGAAAACATGTAATTAGTATGAGAAAATAAAAGTTTTGGGAATCGAGCGACAAAGATTGGATTAACTTTTTAGTCCATTCCAGGTCCATAGGATGGATTATCTTCATCCTCTACAAACTCCTCCTGAAGCTTCCTCTTGTTCCTCCTCCTGTTTACTCTTGCTTGTATTTCTAGACTCTTTACAGCCCTGTCTGCAGCCCGAAGGCGTTCCTTGTCTAAAGCAAGCATCGCTCGTACCATGTTAGAACCTATCTTCATTCCCATATTTCTAAATACCTTGCACCTTACAATGTTACCATCATTGAAAGTCGCAACAGCATCATACACACCAAAGTGAAGTGTTTCTATTCCAACAAATACAGTCTTGGGGATTCTCGACCATATAACACTATTTACACTTTCATTGGGGTTTTGAGTTTTTCCGTGAATACACTTTTTCAACAGTTCAGTTATTATTATTATTATTATTATTATTATTATTATTATTATTATTATTATTAATAATTATTAATAGTTGGTTAATAATAACACCATTTGACAGCAGTTTAACAGCGCCACAGTGGGTCACGCCCATGTAGAACACATTTCAAAAAAATTTTAAAAATAGTTGTAGTCTTCGGAATTGAATAAATTATATATCTATTAAAAGGTAATAGTCTGCAGATTCAGAAAACGCAAAAAAAGTAAAAATTGAATTTTTCATGATTTTGAGCCTTTCCGGAGCCCCTTAAACTGGATTCTCCGACCTCAGATTCCCTGTATCACATCTTCAGTGGAGCATCATGTTCGCGTAATTTTTGCAAACTCTTACGGAAACGCCCGGTATGACTAACGTAGTGCGACTCCGATGCGGGTACATAAGCACCGACACGTGAGCGAGGGATTAGTGTGGCATTTGTGTCTTTCCAACGTGCGTGCGGTAATTGCTGAAACGTGAAATATGGCGACGTTATTCCCAAACAGGGCTAACGTGCTGTTATTCTCTTCTTGGTTGCCGAAAGGCAAACACCAATAGACATTCATCAGAGAATGAAGGATACTTACGGGACAACGTATATGTCGGAAACCACCGTTGTGGAATCGTGAGACTACTAACGTGTTGGTCTCGATTCGACACGAGACGCTAATCTACCAAGGACGCCAGTTCCGTCTATTAAACCTTTATGGCGTGAATATTTTTATTTTTTGACTTTTACATTTCGAAATTTTTCTGTGGTATTCCAGTAGTTAGGAAATAGGTTTAGTATAAAGAAAAACCAGACCAAATAATATTATTCGAATTTTATTAATTTTTTCAGAAATTGGTTTGAGAGTCCCATCATGTCTTAACGGTACAGACAGAACAAACATTACTTCATCAAAAGTGTTACTCACAGAACCAATATTTTTCTTACATTGACACAAAAAATATTTTACAATGATAACACTTAGAATGAGGTCCTGATTCTATATTACGAATAGCACAGCTTTCACATCTGCCACGATATGCAACCAAATTTGGCCAATGAGCTTTTGAGCTTTTGGATTCGAATACAACAACAATAATAACAAGATCTCCGTAAAACTCTTCTTCATTTATAGGCTGAATCCGTTTCTCCTTTTGCACAATACATAGATTACTCTGGAAAATAATATTTTCAATCACTTTGTTCGATAAAACAGTCAAAAATATATCTATTGCAGAGTCCTTTTGGGAAATGCATTGCTCGATCACTCCCTTGTGGAGTGTAAATTTAGGAAAATCGGTTACACAGTTATGTCTCCTAAGTTTCTGAGAGACTTTTAGATTGCGATTCACAATTTCGGCACTTCTTTTATTTTAGCAGAGGGAGAGCCAGTATTCTCTTTGTGACAAGCAGCTTGCTTTTTGTTATTTCCCTCCTGTTCCCTTGTACAGTGTTGATTTCTTCTTCGTCGTCTGTTAGCTCATTTCCAAAATCACTACTGTCTTCAAAAAGGTACTGACCTTGAATGAATGTTGGCAGACTGCCCATACAATGCAGTTTCAGTTGCTATGGAGCGTTGGAGCTTGGAGCATCGTGAGTTCGTTGTCGAGCAGTGCTTTTGAAACAATGATTCTGTAGTCACAATGCAACGTCTTTTCCCTCAACATTTTAGAGTTGGACGTCGACGTGCAGTGCTGATCGAAATACTGTACTCCGATGGGTTGCAGCGTTTAGAAGTACTGGATCTGTGATGATAAAGAAACCACCTGGTCACGAACCATTCAGTTCGTACTCCGGAAAATGTAGAGCGAGTGAGAACGGCAGTTCTTGCTAGTCCGAAAGGATCTGCTAGACGACGGGCTGTAGCGCTGGGTATTTCACGTCGTTCGCTTCACTGCATCTTACATGATGATCTTAAGTTTCACCCGCACAAGATAATGATCGTCTAGCACGTTAGTGAAGGGGATTTTGTGCAGCACAGAGAATTTTATCGCGTAATGGACGAAATTTTTACGGAAGGTGCATGTGCTGCTGTCTTCATGAGTAATGAAGCACATTTTCATGTAGATTGTTACATCAATGTCCAAAATTGTCGGTACTGGGCGCCGGAGAACCCACATGAATTACACCAAAGACCTCTCTACAGTTTAAAAGTAATATTGTGGTGCTGCATTTCACAGATGATTTTTTTTTTTTGAGGAAGGAACTGCAATTACTGTGACATCAGTGCACTACGTTAAAATACTAAACAACTTTCTTCGTCCAGGATTTGAAAGGGTTTCAAGTAAACAGGAGAGAAATATGGTTTCAGCAGGACAGTGCGATAGCTCACATGGCGACAGCATCCATTGAAGTTGTTCGACAAATGTTCCCAGGACATGTTATTTCGGCATATGGTGATGTTTACTGGCCCCCTCGCTCACCCGATTTGTCGACATGCGACTTCTTTTTGTGGGGATATTTAAAATCAAAAGTCTACATGAACAAGCCTCGCACAATCGATGACCTGAAGAATTCCATTCGTCAGCAAATTGAAGTCGTGCCGATTGAAATGTTGGAGAGAGCCATGAGTAACCTTTGGGAGAGGATCCAAATTTGTATCCAGCAAGAAGGACGTCATCTCATAGACATTAATTTCGAAGATAATTAAAGTATGTATATTTCAAAACTGCATTAAAGAATCTATCACTTAATACTAGCTTATATTATTTATATCAAACCATGTGCCAATCATTCAATAGTGAGAAACATTGGTTTCCTCTGCTCCACCCTGTATATTCCACATGACTATTTACATTGTTGTTGGATGTGAGTAGCACAGCAGATGACAAATCGGATCGTATGTATACACCCATTCCACCCGATCTTCGATTACGTCTGTTGTGTCTTACAAGGGAACCTCCCCATCGCACCCCCCTCAGATTTAGTTATAAGTTGGCACAGTGGATAGGCCTTGAAAAACTGAACACAGATCAATCGAGAAAACAGGAAGAAGTTGTGTGGAACTATGAAAAAAATGAGCGAAATATACAAACTGAGTAGTCCATGCGCAAGATAGGGAACATCAACGAGAGCGTGAGCTCAGGAGCGCTGTGGTCCCTTGGTTAGCGTGAGTAGCTACGGAACGAAAGATCCTTGGTACAAGTCTTCCTTCGAGTGAAAAGTTTAATTTTTTTTTTCAGACAATTATTATCTGTCCGTCCGTCCGATGCGAGGTAACCGTAGTACCGGGCAAGGTAGAAGAATCTTTTTACCAATTCGCCAAGTGTACAAGTGAGGTGGGTCGACAACATATTCCTACCATGTGACGCACATGCCGTCACCAGTGTCGTATAGAATATATCACACGTGTTTTCCTGTGGAGGAATCGGTTGACCTATGACCTTGGGAATCAAATGTTTTCGGTTCCCATTGGAGAGGCACGTCCTTTCGTCTACTAATCGCACGGTTTTGCGCTGCGGTCGCAAAACACAGGCACTAAACTTATTACAGTGAACAGAGACGTCAATGAACGAACGGATGGATCTTAACATTGCGAAAATAAAGAAAGTAAACTTTTCACTCGAGGGAAGAATTGAACCAAGGACCTCTCGGCTCACGCTAACCACTGGACCAAAGCGCTCCTGAGCTCACATTATCTTTGATGTTTCCTATCTTGCGCATGGACTACCCAGTTTGTATATTTTGCTTATTTTTTCATAGTTCCACACTGCTTCTTCCTGTTTTCTCGATTGATCTGTGTTCAGTTTTTCAAGGCCTATCCACTGTGCCAACTTATAACTAAATCTGAGGGGGGTGCGATGGGGAGGTTCCCTTGTTAGAAATATGTAGTCGTCTAGATTTACCGAACTTGTGGGGATACTTCGTTTGAACCATGTCTCCGGCAGAAGTACTGCATCGATGCGAATGGCCTGAAATATGTGATGGAACTTGTCGAGATAAGCTGGGAGATCCCGCATGGTATGTGTGCGATAGTGGACTCGGGTGCAGAACTGCCAAGGGTGCTTCTACTGGACACCAGCGACATTGGGCAGCGAGGGTGGGGGAACAATGCATGGCTTTGCTCTGCGTGGTAGGAGAGCACGGGTTCCTGGAAGCAGAGCCGACTGGTATATCCAGGGAGAGGGAAGGATTCTAGCCATGGCAGCAGGATTTGAGACCGTTCGTTAAAAAGTCGACTGGTGTCAGGACCTGATGCTGTTAATGGTTCTAACGAAAGCTGACAACAGTAGAGTGATGATAAATTATTACATAGAAATGAAAGTACGTCAGTAAAGTAATCTTCTGGCTACAGCCTTATCAGCATACCGAAGCAATATTGAAATAACGATCCATAATGGTAATGGAAGTATGAAAATTTATCACAGAATTTGTAATCAGTACATAAAGTAAACCCAAGCATGCAAGTGATAATAACGGGCAGGTGTTTCGAGGAAAGTATTACAAAATAAATTGTTTCTTTACAGAATATAGACGTAAAAGTAAACACACAAAGCAGGGGCAGCAAAGAGTTGACATGTCATTTAGCTTCTAGAGCGCGGGCTTTCGAATTCATCTGCCTTGCAGACTGATCTTTTCCCATTTCCGGTCTTCATCATTATCCTGCCATCGTTTAACCAAACGTTCTGTAACCCAAATCTCGGGACCGCACTGTTAAACATCTTTAGCTCTTTTCAGAGGTGGGATGCACACGTTTTGTCAGACTTGGCTTCGTGAGATACTTTTTCGCTCTGAAGATGTCACTTCTTTTGCTGTACGACACAAACTACATTATTATGGGTCTAGGTTTTGAAGATAGCGGCACCTTACGTCCTACTCTAAGACTTCTCTCTACGTCCTCCAGTGTCACCTGCAGTCCAAGCTTCTCTCGGGCAAGTGAAAGGGTGCTTTCTGAATAATTAATAGAATGTGCCTCATACGTTTAATTAATGCTAAATGACATTATATTTCCTCTGTATAAATAAACCTGCAAAGTAAGGAGGAAAGGTCATAATTTAATGTAAGAATGTTCATATAACGAATGTTCGAGAGAAATCTTTATACATCGGAACTTTATAAAAGATACTCTGTAAAGCAAGTTGAAGGCAGTTGAAGGCAGTCCTTTGACAGTTTAAAAGGACGAGTTGCGTTCCTGTTCTCTCTCTCTCGTTTGTATTGATTGCTGTCTCATAACATGTAAGTGACAATCCCGTATGTGTAACTTTTGGTTAAATAATTACGTTGATTTGAGAGGCACCCACATGCCTTGCTCATACTGTGGCATCAAGCAGTCAGGCCTGCAAGATGAGTGGTCTGCCAAGCGAGTGGATTCATTCTTATTTATCGAGTAACATGAACTCTCGTACTCACAATTAAGTTTCAAATTATCCTCCTGTACGAATAATACGCAACGGAAACACGCATCTGACTATCAGTAATTTATAGAACTCTGACTGTACACTACGCACTGGCAATACCACATTTTCTTTCTTTTTTTTATTTAACGGCTTTTGTCTACACGTGGCCACCGCACTGAATATGAATGGCACACACATCATAAATTCGGGACATTATGGCAACATACAATTCAATGGAAAAGTCCACCAATCTTTTTCCTTTCACTATCTTATTTATTCCGATAAATTCTCTAACCTAAACACACAAATTCTATAACCTACAACAATAACACATGATAAATTCCGCCCAGTGGGCAGGACTTTACATTGGTGAATCTCTATATTATGGCCTCGTAATTATTTTAACGCTACAGTGCACTTTCTGGATAGGATGGTGGATCTTTTATTATTTCTCACCCTTCGACTCTCACAATCATCATCACGAAACTTTCCTCCAGACCGAGCGGTACAGAAGGAACAAGCATAACCCACTAATCTTTTGAAACTACCTCGCTACACTCCCATGCAAACCACACATACCCAAATTACATGACATACACCACACTACAATATGAAATACAAGACAGTGAATAGTCACAACATTATCACTTTCAGCTTTCCCACTTCAATTAATATTTATCCCAGTTTCACACGACACTGCCCCACTTTGTAATTCTACTTTCCTACTATGAACTCTGGAGATATATGCACGTCTTCCTGTGCAATGCAAGCCATGTGGCGTTGCTGGATAGACGGCCGACTCACCTTGCTTCTCTCTCAGAGTTTGAATCTAGCGTCACACGGAATCATATCACGCAAAGTAATATTAAGAACTTACTCATCACACACGCGAGTCCTCAACTGATACCATGGACGAGTACTTCTCTTTATCTTTTGTCTCATACACAGTCTGAGACTCACACAGTACTCACCACGTGGAAGTACTCGTCTCTAATTTCAAGTCCTGCACACGCCATTTCTTAAATATTTCAACTTATGGTACACACGCTATTTCTTAAATATTTCAACTTATTGTACACACACTGGTGATTCAGCTTAACTTAAGCACACGGAAGTATTTCAACTTATTGCTACACGTGGTTTCATTGTGACCGTTGGTCACTTCCGAAGGTTACTACAAACCCATTAATATTACCTGCCTGACATTTAATTCTCCCCACAAAAGTTCCTGAAATAGAGAAATTATTATTTCAAACTACTCTTAAATATTCCACAAGCATACCATGACTCCACTCTTTCGTCATTACGGAGCACAACTAAAACAGGTCATAGCAGCACAAGATCCAGCGGCAGAGTGCTGAAACATGGCCGTTCTCGAGGTCCTCTCACACCTCTGTCGAAGTGGGGGAGCACCTTACTACCCTATTGGTCAGCCACATTTCAGGCGCTCAAAGCTCAGGTAAATTTCATCTCTTTGGTCCCACCAAAGGTGGCCAAAGGATCGACTCAAAGATGATCATATATTCACATTCACTATCTGTGGTTAGCAGGCGACCATACATTCATTCATTTCAAAAGATCTCACCAAACTGGACGTAGGGATTTACTTTGTGGGAGTGCACATGTGATCAATTAAATAAATAGTCATTCTTTCCCACACTGGTATCCGGCTTCGCTGTATTAATTGAAATTGAGTTATTTTACAAAAAAAAGTGTTGTTCTGACAAAAATAATGAAGTATGTTGTACCTATTTTCAATGTCGGGCGGTACTGTACCCTTTCACCACCGGCTACCCATGCAGAAAAAAATGGCACGGTACTATCCTTGCAATGCGAGGGTAGTTCCGAAATATTTTTTTAAGAAATCTGTATTAGAACAAACATAGCAAGTCATCAAAATAACCAGGAGGAGACCTTAGCCCCTGGTGACCTCAAATTGACGACCAAATGTCGTTACTTTACCAAATTATTGACGCAGTTGTTGCATTATTGTACTCTCCACAATCCGGAGTAACGTACACATACAAATTTACAACAATCCACATGACAAATAATACATTACATCATACAAATAAAAAATAATGGTGAGATAAAAATTTGCTTAGTTACTGGGATCTTCGTTATTTTTATGAGTAATCCAAACTTCACTAATTCTATGACCAAAAAAAAAATGCTAATTGTACTCATGAGATTTTAAATAGGTCACCGTCCAAACACAGAGCAAGTAATCTGACATTCATAAATTGCGGGGTAAAAACCTTTGCACAGCAAAGTCTAAATACAAAACAAAACCAACAAAAGAAAAACAATGTGTACACCAGTTACATGTAGAATGTCAGGCTCCATACCATTACTCTAAAATATACATCAAACGTACAGAGAAATAAAACTGAGAAGAAAAACAATGAAATATACCACAAGTTACATACTGGTTACGTAATATAGTTCATCTAAGACATCATGTCATACCTAATTAACTATCATCACTTAAGCAATTGCCACAACTACTCGACTGTGAGTTTAACCTTATCCTTGTCGACCAGTACAAATACCTGCTGCTGAGCTAGTCAGTCCATCAACTTGGATCAATACACGCAGTAAATAGTTTAGCAATAAGTGCTTGAATCCCCCAGTAGCTCTCGTATCTTACTTTACTGCTCATTTCTCTATTGTTACACACTTAGACGACAAGAACTTGCATTTCGACTAGCCTTCGTTACACTTTAATGTGAAATATCACCTCTGTGATAATGAAAATAAGTGGCTTCAGTCAACACACCAACAAGATCAATACCATCCACGACATCAAAATGCATCAGTTAATTCCGATATTTGTTGTGCAATGCAAATTCTTGTCCCCTGTGTCAACCTTACTGACCAATGCAACAAGAGCTGCTACGTTAGTATTACGCCACTGCCTAATAATTAAAGCATCATTGTACCAAGTATTCTAATAAACATGCTACATGAACTGGTAGCCCAGAACAAACAAACAAAAAAAAACTAACTATTCTAAACACAAATGTTAATGAAATACAATTACACTTGCTGTCCCTTCAGGAATGAAACATATAAAAAACAGCAAATAAACAATGTTTTCAGCCTTCAGTTGCAACTGAAGGCTGAAAACATTGTTTATTTGCTGTACATTTCACAGTTGCTGACACGCTGCAATATGTTAAAGATTTGTAAATATAAAAAACAACATTTACACAATTACAAATACATTATTCCCTATCTTGCGAGTCACACGGAAACATTTCATTCTGTGATTTTCTTGGGGTCAAAAAAGTTGCTGACAGGTTCCCTAGAAATACTGTCTCGGTGTCAAAGCTCTCCCATGGTTACCCGGATGAAAGTCTTTAAGTCACTCAAATCGGCATTTTGAACACGCACTGAACAGTAAACTGTGTCTCACATTAAACACAAATTTCATAGTGACACTCAGTGTACCATCCACACGAATCTGGTCGTCCAGAAATGGCCCTACAACTACTATTACCCACGGTTCTGTCCTTTGAGTTCATGGTGTAATTAAAAGTCGTAAGTTCCAACAAACAGCACTTATTCCCGCACCAATTCAAGAAATGTCTCCTACTACAGACGCAAATGTCAATGTCCCACTCTAGTTTCTTGCGTTCATACAATAATTAGTCACCAAACGACAACTGTCCTCTTCAAGAATACCAAGCGTCCCACATGCAATTCACAAAGCACACTTAACAAGTCACTGCCAAAAGTTTATGGATCCCACCGTTCAGTGGTCAAGACAAAACAAAACAATCGTCCTGTCTGCTAAAGACAAAATCTTTTTCATCACTCACAACACGGAAACACCAGTCCTTCACTTTCCACCTTATGGAGACATACGAGCTGTCATCTTGTTACACAGCTCCACAGTCCAGTACTAGTTAATAGCTGCTGGTAAAAAATGCCCGCCGGACTCTGCGCCGCGTCGTTCATTCTGCCGTGGCACCACCGTTGAGCAGAAGAAACCACCCGCTGTTGCCTCCGTGGGATACTTTCCCCTGTCGTAAGGGTGGCGGAACTTATGAATGGCCAGTGGTACGTGCGTGTCGCCCCAGGCCGTTGACCTGCTGTAGCGGGCGCGTGGACTGTATCCCGACTGGCAGTGGAGTGGGGAGTGCCGCGGCTCTGTCGCCCGTCGCCATGGCGACGTCAGCTCGGCCCGCTAGCGGTATGGGCGTTACGACACCCAATCAGTCAGACCCTTCCGTGCATCTCGCAACATTACAGACAAAAGGATATATTTAAATACGCATTGATTACATGTATGATCTATTAGATACATTGGTAATAAAAGAACCTTTGTTCTAAAAAGAATATAAAATCATACCCCCTAGTTTTCTACACATACAACATCAACATTTATCCCTTTTCTATATACAGCCCACACTTGTGCTATTGATTGTACCTGTCGTCCCTCATACAAAACATGGAAGTGTAAAAAAAACAAAAGGAATAATAAACAATCTATACAACTCATAATTACAATATAAAATAGTAGACCACTCTAACATCCTATCACAGTGAAAATATTAGAAACTGTTTATTCTAAAACTACAATACACAGTGAACTTTTGTGTTTGTGACAGACTGAAATTAATACCACTTGAAAGTGTTCTAACAAAAAAATAAGAAATGATCTACACAGCTCACAAGTTCCTACCACATATTATTAACTAGTAAACTACTTTAACATACTAAGACAATAAACATTTTAGAAACTGATGACTCTAAATCTACAACATACAATGCACCTTTGTGCTTGTGACAGACTGAAATTCGTATCTCTTTATATATTTTACCTTTATTATATACAACAACATTTCTAGGACATGTATGAACTATCCACTTGATGTCAGATCCTGACCTGCCATCGAGGTTCATCCAAATCAAACAATACACGATAATGTTTTAGTTACAGATCGGTAGCATCCCCTTTACAGGAGTGTGCGCATTGATCACACTACTCTACGACTCTCACTCACCACACATCACATTTTCCTTCTCATTCAATCCATTAATACACTAACAGAATAGGTCTAGAAGTCAGCTAACCTTAACACCACCACACTCACGACAACGTACCATACCTTTGCTCCCTTATACTCAACCACATAACACATGAAGCTGTTTCGGAGATAGCTTTCCAGTCTCCAAATTCGTCCTTTCACTCTGGCACCTCTCTCCATCGGCTTACCTCTGCATTCACTTTACCGATTATTCATCCTGCTAAATATCAACTTAGAATTGCGACATTTCATCTAAGAATAAAAAATACACAGATTATTCATTCTGCAAAATAACTGTACACATTCTTGGTACCGTTTTGATTAGTTATACTGGTACTAGGCTTCAACAACAACAACAACAACAAAAATTATTTTTTTTCATATAGCAAATGTTATGGTAAGAATTAGATTTACACTTATACTACATCTTACGTCAGTATCCCACAACGTTCACCATCTGGATCTCATACTCCCTTTATGTCCCTTCACGTTGTGCAGTCGTCATCTCTGCATTCGTATTTCGGCTCTCCGTCCGTCCATTACTCCATCATTTCCTGGTCTTCCTTCGCCATTCGCATCAATCTCGATTGCAGCATATACAGGCCTCTCTGTAACATACATCTAAGACATCTCCACATTATTCAATTCTACTCACGTTTATTTACCACTGTTTCATCACGTCGAATCTCTCTTTATTAATCACACTGCTTCACGTCGCTTCTCTCCTTAAGTATCACCTTTATCAACTACTATTTATCACGTCGCTTCTCTCACTATCTACCATCTTTATCCTCTCATTACTCATCACGTCTTTTCTGCTAAATCCTTATTCATATGACAAAAAATACGTACATACACCACTCTGTCGACTCCTGTTCATGACTCATTCGACCAGTCTATTCCGTCATACTTCCTGACATCCCACCTGAAAATTCTTATGTTCGATTTGACCCTGCACAACGTTACACACCAAAAATAAATACACTGACTATCTACCATAACATGCCTACTTTCGATCTATCCTTAACTTTTCCATAATTTGATGTTAGAAATGTGATGAAGCCCACGCGATTGTTTTCCCTTGATCGTTTCAATCAGTACAGCATTTTCATGGACAATCCGCCTCACTCTAAATGGTTCACTGTGCACAGTAGATAATTCGCTAGTTAGGAATCTGTGCTTACATGAAAATTAAATGTGTGAAGAGAATATACAAGCTGGGAGAAAGGGGCAGCCCAAGTGTTAGAAACTTAGGTGCTAGTGACCTCTTTCCCTAACACCAGATTTCGAACAACCATACACAGCACTTAATATATCTGTCACTATGACAATGACATACTATAGATCAGATGGCATCTAATTTAAAAACTTCGATCACATTACTGATGTTACCTGTAACAGCAGTATAAACGTACCCTATTCCATACAGATCACAATGTTGACTTTCTACATTACGTGTTAAGTACCTGCAATAGTCAAATCGCATTAATTAAACTGGACTCACTGGCACTATTACATAACAT
The DNA here is from genome assembly GCF_023864275.1 of Schistocerca cancellata. Classification (NCBI taxonomy): domain Eukaryota; kingdom Metazoa; phylum Arthropoda; class Insecta; order Orthoptera; family Acrididae; genus Schistocerca; species Schistocerca cancellata. The sequence continues at coordinate 57,763,052 of NC_064626.1, read as the reverse complement.
TTTTTTAGCAACTGATTTTTTTTTGAGGAAACAGTCCTTTTACTTTAGTGTTACAAATAAAAATTTGCAAATTTTGCTCTGAGAGACCAGCCTAACAGATTCCATTACTGGTGTTTTATTCTCTAATCAGACGTATGGTATTTGCATTCCTTCATATCAGTAGAGTATGTCTGCTACATAGACAATTTTCAGTGCCAGCGGCATGTGTTTTAAGGCAAGATGCTAAGGGCTGATATGTTAGATTAGTTTCTCCTATCCTTCAATACATTTTGACAAGAATGAAATGCCAGGATTCCATGCTTTCCTGTCATTCTGATAGCTTTTGCTGTTCCTATCCTCAACACAATCTGAGCTATGAGTCGTGTCTCCGTTCACGATATTGCTCTCATTACCCAAGTCGTGTAACAAGTGCTGAAATGACGCAGAATCGTCTAAGCCTCTGCCTGCTATCGCTATATCTTTGCGAAATTTCACTGGCAACTTCGTTATACAGATCCTAATGAACTCCCCAGGTTCGTATGGCACATCCAAATACCTATTTCGTCTCAGCATTTCCTGATAGCACGCCACTGGATCTCTTATACCACCTTCGTTACAATTTGGCATCATCAATATGCTTTGCGTAACCTGGTCCTGCTTACTTTTCGTCCAGAATTCATTTAAATAGCTACTACAGTCTTTAATAACTTCCTTCATTTTCGCTCTAGCCTCATCCCTCAAATGGTTACACACAAACTTCATTTTGAGGAGCGGTCCCCACGATGAAGGTAATGAATCTTGAAATAGAGACAGCCTTGGACTATACCCAGTTGGGTTTGCCACCTGTTTTATCCGACACAACCGTTCTTCTAACTCTCTGAGTTCGTCTTCCTCTTTCTGCCTATTTTCGTTTTTTGAATTTATCTCACTCTCCCTCTGCAATCTACCTGCTGGTGTGTCACCTTCGCTACTGCACGCTAATTGCAACTGTGCTAGTTCTTCCTTATGTTTCCTACTTATTTCTAATTGCGGCTCTTTAAGCTGTAATAGTGATTGTATCTCCCCCTGGTTGGCATAAACTTCTCGCTTCGTACTGTCAGGGCCTGTCTCGCCTCTTATACTGATCTTTCCTACATCTGCACTAATCGTATTCATTCTGACCATTACCTCTTTGATTCGCTCATCTGCCAACACGTCCCTACGCTCAGTAGTATCACTCTCTATTGCAAATACTTGTACCTCCAAAATATTTGCTTTTTCTTTCACGGCGTCACATACTTGCTTCAATGCACCCAGATTCTTCTCCCCCTCATCTAACCGATTATTAACTGCGGGCAGACGCTCATCGATAAATGAGTGTAGCTTCCTCATTGCCTCTTTATTTCCCTTATCCAAAGCCATCATACTTTCCTTACTACCATTATTCATCGCTTCCCATCTTTCCTTATTATCTCTATCCATCGCATCCAATATTTCCTTAAACTCCCTATCTCTCTCCTTAGCCTCCCTATCTCTCTCCTTAGTCTCCCTATCTCTCTCTTTATTATCTCTATCCATCCTCTGTAAAAACTGCAGTAGCACATTGTCATTTGCTACTTTCGACGCGCTCACCTCGTTCGCCTGTGAAACCGTAGCTTTGCTAAGGGTAGCTGCGCTTTCACTGAATACCTGACCTAGTCCCGGCTCGCCCGCGTCGTCGGGAAAGGCCCCCAATTGTGAACAATGTCCGCCGCTCAAAGGATCACCTTGCAGCGGTCCACTGAACAATTCAGTCCCTTTCGAGTGTTTGCCGTCCCCGCTCATTAACCGATGGTCAACAGCTACTTCCTGCTGCACTGCTACGTTCACCGCAGAACCGCTATTCCCCATGGTGGCTACACTTTTCGACTGCGACCTAGTTACTACGGACATTACGCAAAAAAAAATTATACCACGATCTTCCAGCCTAGGACGATATAGCAAATAATTACATAAAAAATAAAAGATCCTCACCAATCGCGAAAGAATTTGCAAACAAACAAAAAAAATTTTTTACTTCTTAGTGCTATCGCAATATATTCCATCAAAAAATAAAAAAAATCTTAACAGCAAACCCTAACAGCAAAATATCCTGGCAGGGTCGAAATTATGAGAGGCACCCACATGCCTTGCTCATACTGTGGCATCAAGCAGTCAGGCCTGCAAGATGAGTGGTCTGCCAAGCGAGTGGATTCATTCTTATTTATCGAGTAACATGAACTCTCGTACTCACAATTAAGTTTCAAATTATCCTCCTGTATGAATAATACGCAACGGAAACACGCATCTGACTATCAGTAATTTATAGAACTCTGACTGTACACTACGCACTGGCAATACCACATTTTCTTTCTTTTTTTTATTTAACGGCTTTTGTCTACACGTGGCCACCGCACTGAATATGAATGGCACACACATCATAAATTCGGGACATTATGGCAACATACAATTCAATGGAAAAGTCCACCAATCTTTTTCCTTTCACTATCTTATTTATTCCGATAAATTCTCTAACCTAAACACACAAATTCTATAACCTACAACAATAACACATGATAAATTCCGCCCAGTGGGCAGGACTTTACATTGGTGAATCTCTATATTATGGCCTCGTAATTATTTTAACGCTACAGTGCACTTTCTGGATAGGATGGTGGATCTTTTATTATTTCTCACCCTTCGACTCTCACAATCATCATCACGAAACTTTCCTCCAGACCGAGCGGTACAGAAGGAACAAGCATAACCCACTAATCTTTTGAAACTACCTCGCTACACTCCCATGCAAACCACACATACCCAAATTACATGACATACACCACACTACAATATGAAATACAAGACAGTGAATAGTCACAACATTATCACTTTCAGCTTTCCCACTTCAATTAATATTTATCCCAGTTTCACACGACACTGCCCCACTTTGTAATTCTACTTTCCTACTATGAACTCTGGAGATATATGCACGTCTTCCTGTGCAATGCAAGCCATGTGGCGTTGCTGGATAGACGGCCGACTCACCTTGCTTCTCTCTCAGAGTTTGAATCTAGCGTCACACGGAATCATATCACGCAAAGTAATATTAAGAACTTACTCATCACACACGCGAGTCCTCAACTGATACCATGGACGAGTACTTCTCTTTATCTTTTGTCTCATACACAGTCTGAGACTCACACAGTACTCACCACGTGGAAGTACTCATCTCTAATTTCAAGTCCTGCACACGCCATTTCTTAAATATTTCAACTTATGGTACACACGCTATTTCTTAAATATTTCAACTTATTGTACACACACTGGTGATTCAGCTTAACTTAAGCACACGGAAGTATTTCAACTTATTGCTACACGTGGTTTCATTGTGACCGTTGGTCACTTCCGAAGGTTACTACAAACCCATTAATATTACCTGCCTGACATTTAATTCTCCCCACAAAAGTTCCTGAAATAGAGAAATTATTATTTCAAACTACTCTTAAATATTCCACAAGCATACCATGACTCCACTCTTTCGTCATTACGGAGCACAACTAAAACAGGTCATAGCAGCACAAGATCCAGCGGCAGAGTGCTGAAACATGGCCGTTCTCGAGGTCCTCTCACACCTCTGTCGAAGTGGGGGAGCACCTTACTACCCTATTGGTCAGCCACATTTCAGGCGCTCAAAGCTCAGGTAAATTTCATCTCTTTGGTCCCACCAAAGGTGGCCAAAGGATCGACTCAAAGATGATCATATATTCACATTCACTATCTGTGGTTAGCAGGCGACCATACATTCATTCATTTCAAAAGATCTCACCAAACTGGACGTAGGGATTTACTTTGTGGGAGTGCACATGTGATCAATTAAGTAAATAGTCATTTTTTCCGACACTGGTATCCGGCTTCGCTGTATTAATTGAAATTGAGTTATTTTACAAAAAAAAGTGTTGTTCTGACAAAAATAATGAAGTATGTTGTACCTATTTTCAATGTCGGGCGGTACTGTACCCTTTCAAATTTAATGGTAACAGTTTCGTTTGAATCAAGCAACCTACTTTCCTCTTGCATTAATGGTTCAAATGGCTCTAAGCACTATGCGACTTAACTCCTGAGGCCATCATTCCCCTAGAACTTGTAACTACTTAAACCTAACTAACCTAAGGACATCACACAGATCCATGCCCGAGGCAGGATTCGAATCTGCGACCTTAACGATCGCGCGGCTCAAGACTGTAGCGGCTAGAACAGCTCGGCCACTCCGGCCGGCGCTCTTGCATTAATGCCATATCTCAATTTATTATGTTGCGTTTTAGAACTTTTGCAGACTGCAGCGAAAGGTAGTTGCCGACGAATTGTTTGGTGGCAACAGCTGAACGCTACTAATGTTCATTCGGTATTTACTTTGCCAGAATTTTATTTCAGCCTCCTTGAGTGTTCTTTCACTGATCCTTTCTATCAGTATCCGGGCAATGCAATTATGGGAAGTGCGTAATGTTGAGATCGGTCATTGGCCTCTGACGATGACGTCAGTAATGTTCTCGTCGGTATGATGAGAATTTGATGTTGGACGATGGAATGGAAATCAATTAACAAGCACGTAAAATTTTATATGTAACTTCTTATCATTTCAGAAGCTTTGCCAATGGCAGACGTGATTGAAAGTTCCATAATATTACTTAATAACTGCATAATAATAAGTAAATGTAGTAAATTGCTTTTGGAGAATTAAACTACCTTCAATCGGGAATATTTGAAGAAGATATCATAAGTTAAGTTTTAGTAATATTGTAAAAGGTTGATCACTAATTCGTCTGTATTGTCTTTCTTGTTCTCACGAATCGTGAACAGTCTGGGATTATTGCGTCTCTGATACTGTTTAAGTTGGTAAGATTTCTAAGTTAGTTTTTGTTCGAGCATTCGTGCTCTGTCCACAGTTTCTTGTATGGACCTGTTCAGAGCACGGACGTCGCTCGTACTGTACTGTACTTCGGCCGTCACTGCTGCAGTGGATGCGCCCGTAGTTGTGACCCGTGTAACGAGCCAGAGCGCGTCTTGCGACTGGGCCGCAGCACTCAGCTTTTACGAGCGCTGCGACGTCTGGGATGACGAGAGGGGGAGGCGCAGCTACCGGTGTCCGGTTCCTCCGGACTGACCGTTGGCGATGCTGCGCGTTTCTCGACGGTTATCCATTTAAATGCACTACCCTGGTACATATTTTCAGAATGAAAAACTGTTGTGACACTATCCGCTGGCCACCCGCTTCTCATAGTACACACAACAGCCTAACTGATTAACAACACTTCCAATATTTAGATTAACTTGCTAGACAAACTAGCTCAAGTAACTCACTCACCGTCATAAAAAAGAAATGCTGTACTTGCCTAATATTGTACAGGGCCCTCGCGAATATGCATAATTACCACAACACGATGTGGCATTGACTCGACTACTCTTTGAAGTAGTGCTGGAGGGAACTTACGCCATGAATCCATCAGGTCTATCCATAAATCCGTGAGAGGGGTTGAGATGTATGAAAAACAGGCTGCAAGGCATCCCAAATATGCTCATAAATGTTCATGTTTGGGATGCTTGGTGGCCGGTGGAAGTGCTTAAAAGCAGAAGAATGTTTCTGGAGTCACTCTGTATCAATTCTGGATGTGTGAGGTCTTGCATTGTCCTGCTGGAATTTCCCAAGTCCGTCAGAATTCACAGCAGATATGAATTGATGCAGGTGATCAGACAGGATGCATGCGTAAGTGTCACCTGTCAGACTCGTATCTAGACGTATCGGGTGTCCCCCTGTCACTCCAACTGCACACGCCCCACACCATTACAGATCCTTCACCAGCTTGAACATACCCCTGCTGAAATGTAGTGTCCATGGATTCATGAGGTTATCTCCATACCCGTACATATCCATCCCTTCGATACTATTTGAAACGAAAGTCGTCCGAGCAGATAACATGTGTCCACTCATCAACAGTCCAACGTCGATGTTGCCGGACCCAGGCGAGGCGTAAGGCTTTGTGTCGTGCAGTCATCAAGGGTACACGAGTGGGCCTTCGGCACCGTAAGCCCGTGTCGTTGATATTTCGTTGAATGGTTCCTACAGTGACACTTGTTGATAGCCCAGCTATTTCCGGAAGAGTTGCACTTCTGTCACGTTGAACGATTTTCTTGAGTCATCGTTAGTCCTGTTCTTGCAGGATCTTCCTCCGGCCGCGGTGATGTCGGACATTTGATATTTTACCGGATTCCTGATATTCACGGTACTCTCATGAGATGGTCGTAAGGGAAAATCATCACTTCATCGCTACCTTGGGGATGCTGTATCCCATCGCTCGTGCGCCGACTATAACACTACGTTTCAACTCACTTTGTTTTGTTGATGTCATTTTGTTCGTCATTGTTCGTTCTATTTGTTGGGGGCGGACGTTCCATGACGCTTATTTAAGTTCATCGTCGTTCCATTAACCCTAGCATTACCAACGGGGGGGGGGGGGGGGGGGGCTCGTAGGCCCACTGACTCAGTTTTTCTATGTTGTATCCACACCCTTTGATATATGAACTTGAAAGCAAAGGTAATTGTTCGTTATTGAATGTACTATTGAGTCATTACAGAATTTCGGAATAAAAATGTAATTAAAATTCATTTACTTGATTTAATTCTCTGTGGGCCTTAGAAGCCCACCCGTTGGTAATAGCAAGGAAAGATTTACGAGGTTGAGTCTCTCGTTTCAAATTCTTACCATGAAACGAATTTTGGCATTGTTGCCTTCAGACATATTATTATGAAGCGGACCATTGTTATTTTCAGTGTTTCTGCTGCTGTTGAACCAGCAACATGAGTAGACATCGTTTACGTGATAGTTCCATTGAAAGAGTGCTAGAAGAAGTTTTGAACGAATCAGATTTAGAGGAAAGTGAAGTGGATGATGATGTGGAAGAAATTAGAACTGATTCATCGTCTGAGAATGAAGATGAGGTTGAAGCCAATCCACCAGATGATAATGATACGGAATGTGATAAATTCATTGCAAAAAGTGGACGAGAGTATATTACGAAGCCATCTCGACAATATCGGCGTTCTGTACAAAATATAGTGCGAGAAAGAATGGGGCTAGGACAACAAGGAAGAATTGCGTCTCCGAAAGAGGCTATAGAGCTCTTTTTTATACCTCAAATTATGAATCTAATAAAACTACACTCAAATGAAGAGGCTTCTCGACTAGGTATTCAGCACACAGATAAAGATGAGTTACTTTGTTATATAGGACTCTTGCTAATCATGGGTTCAAATCATGACAATAAGATACCTGTCCAAGATTTATGGTCTTTGCTTCAGGGCCGACAAGTGTACTATGGATCAATGAGTCGGACCCGATTTTTCGAATTGACTAAAATATTGAGGTTTGATGATAAGAACACAAGAGAAATTCGTCGCCAGACTGACAAGTTTGCTCCAATGAGGGAAATTTTTGAAAGCTTCAATTCTTCACTTCCATTGTATTTCATTCCTGGTCTACATACAACAGTGGATGAGATGTTGTCTTTGTTCCGTGGTCGCTGTCCATTCAAGGTGTTTCTAAAAGAAAAACCTGGAAAATACGGCATTCTAATTCGAATGCTGTCTGATTCTGAGACTAGATATGTGATCAGCATGGACATCTATACAGGCAAGTCAGGAAATACACAGCATTCAAATGGACCGATGGAAATTGTAAAGAGACTAATAAAACCTATTGAAAAATCAGGCCGTAATGTTACCACAGATCGGTACTATACTTCAGTGGAGCTTGCTGAGACTCTATGGAATGATTTTCACCTCACACTTGTTGGCACCCTACAGTCTAACAGACGACACATACCTGAAGAGCTGAAGACTACAACTGGCCGCAGTTTACACTCTTCCATCTTTGCTTATACTGACCCTCAGACACAGAGGCCACCAGTTACTCTTGCATCAACGCTAGTCCGCGAGAAGCCAAAACGACTGCTGTTGATGCTTTCAACTTATCACTCAGAAGGGGTGTTGAATGAAGACTCAAAAAAGACTAACATAAATCTTTTTTATAATTCTACAAAGGGAGGCGTGGACACCATAGACCAGATGGCAAGACACTACAGCACAAAGAGAGGAACAAGAAGATGGCCTTTGTCCCTCTTCTACACACTCATTGACATAGCAGCAATAAATGCATATTCACTCTTCCTCCTCAACTTTCCGAATTGGAAAAAGAATTTGCTAAACCGCAGAAGAGTTTTTATCACTAACGTAGGTCTCGAACTAATAAGATCTCAAGTAGATAAACGGGCACAAATTTGTATGGACTTCAGAAGCCAGTAATAATGGCAATGGAAAGCATCACACAACGGAAGCTCAGCTGCTCTGTAGAACCATCATCCTCAACAGCAGAACCAGGAACACGTGGACGGTGCCACCTATGCTGCCAAGAAGGTGCATCTAAAAAGATCAAGTACAACAAGCTGGGAAAGTCAACTGTTACCTGCTCTCAGTGCCACAAACACGTCTGTGGGAAACACTGCAGGAAGACAGTGTTGTGTGAAAAATGCGTTGCAGAATGAGACAGTAAATTTTGTTTGCTTCATGTAATGTATCGAATTAAAAAAGTCGTTTTGATAAGAAAACACTATTTTGAAACATTATTCCAAAAAATATATAAACTGAATCTCGTGATTTGTTCATTTTATTCCTATTATAATAACATCTTTTATTATCCAGTATACAAAAACAATGTCTAAGCATTTTGAATTGTTATTAGAGGTATCAGAAGTAAATAAACTTGATTTATGATAAATAAATTGTGGTATTCTTTATGGGCCTTTGAGGCCCCCCCGTTGGTATTACATGTAACAAAAAATACGTTGGTAATGCTAGGGTTAACGACTCTACAGGCAACAGTTTAGTATCGTAACCACTACACCACGTTGCTACTGAACTTCTGCTACGGCAATATAAACAGCTTTGAATTCAAGCAAGCCATGGTACTTTATATGACGACGTACCACCACACTTTTAAACCTCGTTGGTTCGGCCTCTGCTTCGGAGGACATAACAGGCACGTTTCAACTCACTTTGTTTTGTTGATGTCATTTTGTTCGTGATTGTTCGTTCTATTTGTTGGGGGCGGACGTTCCATGACGCTTATTTAAGTTCATCATCGTTCCATTAACTCAGTTTTTAATTTACAGTGGGTGACTAACCCTGTGACTGAACACGCTGAGCTACCGTGCCAACTCTCACTTAATCTAGAAAACCTACCATTGTAGCAGCAGTAACCAGTCTAACGATTGCGCCAGACACTTGTCATCTTATATACGCGTTGCCGACAGCAGCGCCGCACTCTGCCTATTTGCATATCTCTGTACTTGTATTCTTTGGCGCTTCCATGTGTGCCTATATATTTAGAAAAGCAGAACACATTGAACGACTAGTGATAGAAGGTTCATATTCACAGCGGGTACCCAAAACAATTGTAATAACATTGTCTTGAGCAGAGCTTGTGCAGTACGCATTTCTGCCGCTAGGGGTCTGTAGCACAACTCACTGCTAGATCAGTGCCACCTATGTTGTCGACCTGGCTTGTTCTGTTCATCTGCAGTGATTGTTTTTGCTGGCGCAGTTGCTTTCTTCTTTCGTTTTTTACGATGTTAAGTTGAAGAACGTGCAGTAATGAAATTTTGTTTTGTACTCGACAAAAATACTGCTACAATCGTTGAAAACAGCTTATCAGGGTGACGCTATGGAAAAAACTCAAGTGTATCAGTAGTTTCAAAAATGGGTCAAATGGCTCTGAGCACTATGGGACTCAACTTCTGAGGTCATTAGTCCCGTAGAACTTAGAACTAGTTAAACCTAACTAACCTAAGGACATCACACACATCCATGCCCGAGGCAGGATTCGAACCTGCGACCGTAGCGGTCTCGCGGTTCCAGGCTGCAGCGCCCAGAACCGCGCGGCCACTTCAGCCGGCCTGAGTAGTTTCCATCATATAAAATTGGCGACATGTCAATTGATGACTAGGCAAGCACACTTCCTCCGGCAGTGCCCTAACCTTCAATCCCCTCCCTCCTGCAATACCTGCAATCTCCCCCATCCCACCTACTCCCAAAAGTGTAAAGCCCGACCCCCTCCGGCCACTCCTGAACTCACTGTCCCTGTCCATCCTCTGAACGCCACCACCCCTCCTGGCAATTCCCTTCGTCCCCCTCCCCCCGCTGAGGACATCATCAGGTTCCTCACCATTGTCCTACAAAACGTCCACCCTCTCCATCGCCCTCACACCCTCCAACATGTCTCCCTCGCCGCCCGTTCCATTTTCCACTTAAAAATGTATGCCACCTACTCCAACAACCAGGCCCATTTCACTTTCTCCCGTCTTGACACCCTTGTCTAATTCCCTGTCATGGTGTGCCAGCACCGTATCCTTTTCAACAAAATCCGCTCCCTTCCCGCCAACAAGAACCTCTTCCTGCACACCCTTGCCACCCACCACGTGGATGCCTTCCTCCGCAATGAAACCTTCCTCCAACCCCACCACACCGTCCACACTTCGCCCTACCTCCTTCACCGCTCTGATAATCCCATCCCGATTGCGCGTGGCGGAGTTGCCATTGGTCACCACTGCCAGATCCCCGTTCGGCTCCAACCTCTCCTTCCCGACCCCACCGAACACCTGATTCTTAGTCTCTTCTTCCCCGGCCTTACCGTCACCTGCGCCATCAACTATGTCCGCCCTATCGCCCCTATTCCCTTCGACTTCCTCTCCCACATCGACCGTACCTTCTCCTCCTATGTGATCACCGCCGACCTCAACATCCATAGTCGTTCCACCGCCTAGTTACGGCGGTGGCGTCGGTTCCTCTCCTCCCTTCAAGGCGACCTCATCCCCATCCCCCAGCACACCCGTCCTGAATCCAACACCACTCCTGATGTTATCCTTTCCTCCCCCAACCTCCTTGCCCACATGACGGTGGATGTCCTGGAGCCTATTGGTAACGACCATCTCCCTGTCCTCCTCACCATTTCAGACAGTCGTCGACCCCGCCCCGACCCTCGTAATGACCCTCCCCCAAAGTACGACCATGACTATTCCCGAGCCAACTGGAATGCCTACCGGAATACCCTCTCCACCCTGGTCGATAGCCACCCCTTCACCTACCACCACCCTGACGATGTAACCCATGCCACCTCCTTACTCCATCAGACCTTGTCTGAGGCTGTGGAGGCGCACGTCCCTACTGTCGCCATCCACCCCCACCATCCTACCTTACCCCCACAGGCCGTCCCCCTCCTCTGTGAATCCCGCCGTCTGTACCGTGCCTTCCTCCACACGTATGTCCCGGACACACTACGACGCCACCGGCAACTCCAGCGACACATTCGTAATTTGCTCGCGGCTAAGAAACGCCGGGACTGGCGACAGACATGCACCCATTTAAATGCTACCCTACCTATCAATTCGTCCAAGTTCTGGTCAGCCTTCCGTCGCCTTACCGGAACTAAACCCTCCCCCTACTATCCTCCATGATGATCACCCCTTCCCTGACACCCTTAGTAATGCCAATCACTGTGCATCCTACCTCTCCGATGTGTTTTCCATCCCCGATGGTCCCCAGTTCGAATACTCCCTCTTCCCAGATCTCCGCGATCGAACTGACACCTCTGTCCCTCCCCTCGCACCTGGTTTCCAGCACTTGGACAACACTGCACACACGGAACTCAATGCCCATATCACTACACAGGGTCTCATTGATACACTCCGCACTAAACGCAACACCGCTCCTGGTCACGATCGAGTCAACTACCATCACCTTCGTGAAGCTCCTGTCTCTTTTCTCTCTGCTCTGGCCAGGCTCTACGATGTCATCCTGTCCACTGGTTACTCCCCCGACCTGTGGAAAACCTCCCATGTCTTGAAATTCCATAAACCTGGCAAACCGCCGTCCGCCGTCTCCTCCTACCGTCCCATCAGCCTTACCTCGGTCTTCAGCAATGTCCTGGAATCCATCCTCACCCGATGCATCCACCAGCATCGCCTCCTTCCCGTTATGCAGTGTGACTTTCGACCGTCCTTCTCTTCCGACGACCTTCTCCTTCACCTCACTCATCTCCTTTCCAACCAGCTTAATTCCCGTCGCTCCGCAATCTTCCTCTCCCTGGACCTCGAACGTGCATATGACTGCGTATGGCATTCCGGTCTCCTCTTCAAGCTCCAAACCTTCGCCCTTCCCATTAACTACATCCGTCTGATCGGCTCCTTTCTCTTCCGCCGTCCTTCCTATGTCACCATAACACTGATTCCTACACCTTTTTCCCCTTTGCCGGTGTGCCCCAAGGCTCCGTACTCTCCCCCCTTCTGTTCCTTTTGTACACGGCGGACATGCCGCCGCCGTCACCCCCCATCCACCTTCTCCAGTTTGCCGATGACACCGCCTTCCTTGCCCTTGCCCCCATCCTGCAGTGCTCCCAACACCTTCTCCAATCCCATCTTGACCGGTTCACCGCTTGGTGCAACCAGTGGTTGCTCAAGGTCAATCCTTCCAAAACCCAGGCGATCATTGTAAGCAAAACCACCCCTTCCTTCTGTCTCCTTGATTTCTATCTCACCATCTATGGCCGTCCTCTCACCCTCACTCCCACCCTTAAGTAACTTGGCGTGACCCTCGACTGTCGCCTCTCCTTGACTCCCCATCTCCAGACAATCAAAGCCTAGGCACACTCCGGACTCCGTCTCCTCAAGCTCCTTTCTGGCCGTACGTGGGGTCTGGATCCCTCCACCATCCTCCACACCTGTAAATCCCTCATCCGCTCTATCCTTTGTTTTGCCCATCCGGCCTGGATCTCCGCCCCCCTACCTTTCATAAATCCCTGTAAATCCTTAAACGCCATGCTCTCCGCCTCGCCTATCGCATCCGTCTCCCCTTCCCCATGCGGATCCCGTACGATCTCATGCCCTTCCCCCACCCCCTCCTTTTCCTTGAAAAGATACGGATCCTGTACACCTCCCGCAAACTTGATCCTTCTCATCCGCTTGTCTCACCCATCCTCTCCCACCCCCGCCTGCTGCCGCGCCTGTATTCCCACGTCCAACCCGGTCTCCATCTCTCCACCCTCCTTGCCCTCTCCCAAGGGGGCTTCCGCCAGCTCCCTCTCCCTGATGATGCCCTCCTCCCCTCCATCTACCCCTCCTACCAACTATGATCCTCCCTCCCACTTCCTGTTTTTGCTCCTTTGGGCACCCTCCCACCCTTCTCTCCCTCATCCCTCCCTCCTCCATTTCTCCCCACTCCTCCCCCGGGCTCCCCCTCCCTGTCCCTCTCCTCTTCCCCCCATCTCCTCAGCCATTGGTATATTTGTTCTCCCCTCTCCTCCACCTCCCCCTTCTTCCCCTCTTGGCAGGTCCCCGGACTCACACACGCTAAGTGGACATACTCGCGCCGGAGATCATCGCCATCAGTGTCTCGTGTGTGCCGTCGTGTTTAGTGTTCACCGTCACGCTCCATCGTTAACCTGTCCCATCGCCACATTCAGTGTTAGTGCGTCGTGACAACAGTTTGAAGTGTGGATTATCGTCGAGTGTGAACGGCTCCACGTTTATCTTTATGTGTCTACTGTTTTCTTACCCACCGCTATGTAACTTCTGTGTATTCTTTCTGTTGTTTTCTCATTGTCTATTCTATGGCTGAAGAGCAGCGTAGAATGCTGCTGACAGCCTGCCTGTTGTACAGGTTTTAAAATAACAATAAAGAAAAAGAAAATGATGACAAACTTCGTTCTGGACGTTATCACCTGCCTGAATTGTGGAAAATATTGGAGAAACTCGAGAGCTGGTGGTCACAGACGGTCGATAGACCATTGATCAACTGCCAGAAGTTAGTGGGTTGTCTTGGAGCACGGTTCAGCGAATTTTAACGTAAGATTTGAGAATGAAAATGGTTGCTGCCAAGTTTGTTCCTCGAGTCACGACTGACAATCAAAAGGAACGTCGAGTTGAAACATGTCGTTCTTTAGAACTACAGCTAGAAACTGATCTAGATTTTCTGTAAAAGGTCATTACCGGTGATGAATCATGGTGCTATGGTTATGGTCCAGAAACAAAGCAACACTTAAGAAAATGGAAGACGTCATCATCATCCCGTCCAAAAAAAGTCCAATCAAATCAAGCAGCAACATAGTGCTGATTTTCCATTTTGATGCCAAGGGCGTAGTTCATTCAGAGTTTGTTCCTCCGGATCAGACAGTCAATCGAACCTTTTATTTACAAGTTTTTAGAAGATTGAGGTATAGTGTTCGTTAAAAAAGACCCGATTTGTGGCAGTCAGGAGACTGGTTCTACCTCCACGACAACGCACCTGCACACACAGACATCATTGTTAGACAGTTTTTAGCTAAAAATGGTATGGCCCTGCTGCGCCGAGCACCTTACTTGGTGCTTACAGACAGCGTGGTCATCGGTCTCATCGGTTTAAGGAAGGATTTGGAAGGACGTCGGCCGTGCCCTTTCAGAGGAACAATCCCGGCATGTGCCTGGAGTGATTTAGGGAAATCACGGAAAACCTAAATCAGGATGGCTGGAGACGGGATTGAACCGTCGTCCTCCCGAATGCGAGTCCAGTGTCTTACCACTGCGCCACCCCGCTCGGTCCAGGCACCTTACCCGCCTGACCTGGCTCCATGCGACTTTTTCTTATTTCCACTCACGAAAAGGGGCATGGAAGGACACCGATTTGACAGGCTAAGAAAAAACGAGAGAGGAGCTGTCAGCTATTTCTAAAGATGACTACAGAAACGTTTCGAACAGTGGAAGCATAGGTGGGACAAATGTATGAATTTTTTGTAGTGGCCAAAAATGGCATTCTTCTTCTGCGCGACACACCTTACTCGCCTGACTTGGCTCCATGCGACTTTTTCTTATTTCCACGCATGAAAATGGGCATGAAAGGACACCGATTTGACAAGAAGAAACGAGAGAGGAGCTGTCAGCCATTTCCAAAGATGACTAAAAATCATTTCGAACAGTGGAAGCGTCGGTGGGACAAATGTATGAATTTTTTAGTGGAGAGTATTTTGAAGGGGATAAGGTTGTTTTGTGAACAATTTGGAAAGATCTAGCTTTTTAAAAAAAATTCCTTTTTTTTTTGTTTACTTTGTGGGTACCACATCGTACATTAATATGTTCTGCAGAAATGATTAGCATTTGGAACACGTTGACCCACAGGTTCAACGTCAACAGTCAACATATATATCGCGGTACATCAGCTGCCGGTAAAATGTGCCTGCGGCTCTCGTTCATTAACCAAATGTAATGGATCAATGTGACTTGAGTACGCTTGTACGATGCCTCTTAGTCGTACGCGCGAACCGTACTTTCAAATCAGTGAGTTTGAAACAGTGCGCATTATTGGTATGGGAGAATGTGATGCATCCATCCCGGGAACTGGTGAATGTGTGGGAGAATGGTTCACGGAAGGCCATAGAACACGAGGAGTTGGGTCAGGTCACACCACCAGACCCCCCCCCCCCACCCCTTTACGGAGAAGGTCGACACCTCATCCGAATGACATTGCAGGTCAGATCTACGTCCTCCTCGGGTCTGTCGCAACAGTGTAACAAACATACTATCAGGGGTGACAATCCGCCGCCGTTTATTACGGCATGGGTTACGTGCGCATCGTCCTCTACTGCGCCTACCTCTGACAAATGTGCAGAAACATGGTAGAAGGCAAGGGTGTATGGAACGGCGTCTGTGGGGACGGGAATGGGATCGGATAGTGTTCTCTGCCGAATCCAGGTTCTGTTTGTTTGAAAATGATGGCTGCATTTTGGTTCACCGCAGACAGGGTGAGCTTCATCACAGTGACTGCATCCGCACAAGTAATACGGCGCCAGCTCAACGCCTTATGGTGTGGGGCGATACCAGGTACAACCACAAGTCACAGTAGGTGCCAGCCCAGGGCGCTGTGAGCAGTGTCACCTACGTGAATGACATTATGCCACCCGTAGCCATACTGCACAACATCTCAGAAGCACGACCGTATGTTGCTGCACTAACACCTGCCCTGTTGGTGTAACAGCATGTCAGCCTTTTGCCCTGGCTCACCAGATCATCAGACTTGTCGCGAATCTAAAATGTGTAGTGGAACGTCAAACGACGGGTGCAGCGCTGTAACCCAATAACAACCACCACAGGTGAACTTTGGACCCAGGTGAATGTCTATACCACAGGACGCCATTCGCGCCTTATACGCTTCGATGCTATCACGCATGGAACAAGTTATCAGGGCCCATGGCAGATCCTGTGCATGTTAAGCTACACGGCACATGATGAAGCGAGGCGACTGAAGTGCTAACCATTTCTGCCGAGCTTACCAATTTTTCGTGTCCTATGAATATGAACGTCCTATATCTAGTCGTTCAAGGCGTTCTGTTTTCTTTTCTTTTAAAGTGAGTGTAAACGAACGGTGTTGTTATGATGGAACAGTTCACATCTATTGTTCGAATCAAACTAAGGCGTCCAAAGTCAGAACGGTCTTTTCTTAAAAACGAAATGTGTGCCAAAATTAAGTAATCGTGTAAAAGCGAACTGGAAAAACTTGATTGCTCGCAATCATTCATCTCTCCAATAATACAATCATGTGAATGATGTAATTTATCAACTGCTATGGCTGTTTTTTGCAGAATCAACCAAAACCTTTGGCCGACGATTTCAGGATCAATGTTTTCCGCAGATTACATTATGACAGCTTCTTCAGTATTGGAAAAGACAAATTCTACATATCTTAATTTCCGGATATTCTGTTGTTTACGTGAAAATAATTCCATCTTTTTAATTGAGATTCATATGTTGGATTAATCATTAAGTCACAACAAAAATCAGATCCACTACCACCATCCTGGAGCTACATAACTTACTAAGAATTATAGCTACTGCAGATTATAGCTGGGGCAACGAACGTACCAACTTCTGTCTCGGTATGGTGTTCTCCTTTTTTTTTTTTTTTTAATGGGAAGCATTTAATATACGTTTATTGGAGCGTATTGTAATGTATAATTTAGTACAACTTCACATTTGACATGATGAGGGTGTTCTTAAAATATCATCATTACCATTCCATCATTAAGAATTACTGCTACTGCAGATTATAGCTGGGGCAACGAACGAACCAACTTCTGTCTCTGTACGGTGATTTTCCTTAGTGGGAAGCATTTAATATAGGATTATCGGAGCGTATTGTAATGTATAATTTAGTACAACTTCACATTTGACATGATGAGGCTATTCATAAAATATCATCATTACCATTCATTCTATCATAAGTTTAAAAATCTGATTGACTGTACCTGGTATTCTTAAAATAAACAGCTTTTACACAGTTTTATCCGATTTCACAAGACTATATCTACACACGACGGAAAATGGGTACTTGGGGTAAATTTTAACACCCAATGTGATGATGATGATGATGTTTGGTTTGTGGGGCGCTCAACTGCGTGGTTATCAGCGCCCGTACAATTACCCAATCTTTGCTCAGTCCAATTTCGCCGCTTTCCTGGATGATGATGAAATGATGAGGACAACACAAACACCCAGTCATCTCGAGGCAGGTGAAAATCCCTGACCCCGCCGGGAATCGAACCCGGGACCCCGTGCTCGGGAAGCGAGAACGCTACCGCGAGACCACGAGCGGCGGACGACCCCCCCCCCCCCCCCCCCCAACACCCAATGTGGTAGCGTAGTTTTAAACAGTGGCATACTATTGGGGCTCCAACTTCCATCCCGTGATCCTGATCAACGTTTTCCTGGTTTCCCTAAATTATTTCAAGTAAGTATTGGGATGTTCCCTACTATAAGGCCACGGCAGACAACGTGCCCTTTACTTGTCGAACTAGACTAGTAACTATGTAATTCTTGTGTATGAATTACGTTATCTTTGTTGCGCTTTTATCGTAATACCAAAGACATGTGCGATATCTTTGTAAAAGTAATCGATGGATGAGTAAAGCTGCTATTATTACTACTATTACTACTAATAATAATACTGCCACTGTGAACTAAAGAGTCTGACTAATTATTTCCTTTTGATTTTCTGCAGTTCCATCTGATACTATAAGGGTATATCTCTTGCATGTAGATGCAACCTTGGGATACTTCTTACGAGTCCTTTCCGATATAAGAATTCACTTGTAGTTCAAAGATGATGAATGAACCTCCCACTGCAGACGCAAGAAAAATATCTAATGCTATTCAGATTCGTCCAATACTATTGCGAACATGTCTGGCCTTAATTATATCCACTGGTGTTGGTATGAGGTATCACAGACCAAGATCACCCTAAGTTCTAGCAAATGGGAGCAGATAGACGGCTATCAAACAAAGGATAATGATGTGGGCGATTTTCGGGCCTAATAGTGTAATGCAAAATCAGTGTGCCACTTTCGGCCGATTCTTTGTTGAAACAGCTAATTGTTTTGAGATTGTGTAGGTACCATAGTGGAGGTGTTCTGTCCTGTGATGAAATACATTTACTGCATGTTCCCCCAATTCTGGTGAACACCACGCCACCAGAATAATCAGAACTAACCAGTTCGTGAGTCTTGCATCTGTCTTTTCCGCAAAATAAGTTGACCCATAAATCTTTTATCGCGAAAGGGCGCAAGGATACATCAATATTTGTAGAGGCTATATGGTACATGGCTGCGGTGTTCCCCATATTATTATACCGCGGCGGTTCCTTATCTACCCAACACATTAAAATCCTGACCGGTTGTTGTGAGGTTTAAGGGGGGGGGGGGATCTGAAAAGTCACATTTTATGTTTTTGTTGAATATTTCGGAAAACAGGGCTTCTAGCGAAGACGTTACCCGCTGCTACTTCAAATTTCCAACAGGAAACGGTCTTGTTCATTTCTTCACTATGACTCATAGTTCGCGCATTGCTGCGCATGTATTTCCGCAGGTGATTAAATATAATGTTCTAGCTGTATATAATTAATTTTTACGTTAAGTAAGTTGGATCGAGGACTTACATTAAATCTGGATAACACATCCAAGTTCAGTAGAGCTCCATTAAGGTATAAATATTCCGGGGGTGTGACGGACTTGAGGGGATGTGGTGATGGTTAGAGGTGGATGGCAGGTCGTCGTATTTTGGGGTTGCACTTCCCTGTGCTGTAGGGTTGCAAACCGAAGAGCGAGCACGCGACTCCCCAATCTTACTGCGCCACTAAGTCACAAAAAACTACTCCAGGGTGTTCCACAAAGTTGTAGCGACCATTCCGCAGCTCTCTTATGAATCAAAGGCCACAGACACTCTCGGTGGGTGTGTTAAGGTTAAAACTTTTACTATTGGCTCAGTTTTAGTAATACACGTTAGTCTTTTACAGAAATTATAGATCACCAAGGTCCATAAGGCCCATAAGATAAAACGTACGCTATTTACTAAATGTTAAAACGCTCATCGGTCAGAATGACAGGTACAGACCTTCTCGTGTTAACACCACATGGAATACAGATATGAGTGATTAATAATACCAGAGCAAGAAAATCCTATGGACAAAATGTACTTGAATACTTGTGCACATTTTTTTTTCTTTTACATTGCTTGAGTGGAAACCCATTCTTAGTCGTCCAGTACGACAGTAGTAACTTTCTTCCAGTAAAGACGACTTCCTCCAGCACGAGCTCTGCTCACTTTTTATGTTAGAGATAGACTATACCGCCCTAGAATTTCTGTCAAGATCTCTTATGCAAGTGGACAAAATAACTTCACTAACTTGTGTTTGCGTTGTGGAGTTATTTTCAGTGTTTATTGAGTATTTCATTGCAGTCAACTGACTTTACTGAGCCATAGTTCGCAGTTTGGCCACGGTAGCGCCACAGTCGGGTGAGTAATGCAATTGTGGAGAGTTCCCTAACGAGATTTTAATACCATTCCGCCTCCCTCCATCAAAAACTGTGACAGGTGGGATACATTTCGTACAAAAAAATGCTTAATTTGGCGTAATGAAAGAATTGATGCACATTTTGTATCGATTTGATGCGTTATTTTCAGATCATTCTAAATAAATCGGAGTTCTTCCCTAATTTTAACTTTTCTCGATTTCAGCACCATATGTCAATGGTTTACAAAAATATTTCAGACAAAACTTGATTACTTTTTCATGGAGAATCCGGATCAGCAATAAAAAATCTGGGTGTCCATTTAAGATTTAAAAGTTTCCTCCCGCCCCACCCAAGGTGGCTGGGGCTGGGGGTCACATGGAGTATCAGTTGATGTCCTCCTTTGAACTTACAAACTTGTCTTATCTACAATTTGTAACCGATGTATAGTTTTCGAGATAATCTCAATCGAAACTTCAGATGGACCACCCGATATAATGGATCTTCAAAAAGGAAACTTTAAAATACTTCGAGTATACATGCTGACTGTGTTTAACACTACTATCGCAGTAAGGAGATATTGGAGACTATACCTACAGCAATGAAATAGGGACAAATGCTGTCGTCTCAGAGACTGACTGGGTGGATTTGTTGGCCAGAAAGTCCTTGGGATAGTATGTGTAAAGTACGTAGGTGGAAAGAGGTTTGGATGGGTCAGCAGCCAAAGATTGCATAGAAGGTAATTTTTTCACATCATTTACATACCTTTGGATTAATTTAAACGTACTATCAACTCCAAACACTCAGGAATGTTGACGGTCGTAATCATTCAGCTGCAATTTAATGCCCGCCCCCCGTTGCCTAGGATGTTGCGAATACGTTTGCAGAAGTCTCAGTGAGAATTCCTTGTACAACCTGAATACAAAATCGATCTCTCCCCATAAGATTTACATGTCTTTGGAGCCTTAAAGATAGACATTCATGGCCGTCAGTTTATTTCGGATGAAGAGGTAGACATCCAGGTACCGTCTTGGTACAGCAGCCAACCTCCGACATTTTTCCATGGAGGTAGTGACTGTCTTGTCTCACAGTGGGATGAATGTATTAACAGTTAGAACTATTGCATTTTAAATACTAAATAGTGAACATCTGTCTCACTTTAATTTGACTGCGCATTCTATTTCTCTGCTAGTAACTCCAACAATTCGACATAGCTTCCAGACATGCGAGACTCAACGTTTTTTCCTCTTTAAAGTTAAAATGTACGCAGTCAGGAGGGTAGCAAAAGGGTCGCTTGTCACTGAACGAATATTATCTCGCATTGGACAAGTCGCCCGGTGCTAGAGCTACCACACTGCTGAGTGTGGCTGCAGTGAAACCTGTCAGCCGCACACGCGCACATTCCAGTGCGTTTTGTCGCCGAAATTCGTGCGTGCGAGCTGACAGTCTAGCTGTCCGGCGAAATTAAATACAAACGCGGTTGCGGCCGCGTCCCAGCTGTTTGACAGTCTTCTGTGCGCAACACACGCAGACACGCCAACTGCTGCAGTATAAAAAAATGGCGACAGTTTTAAAATATATCCTTGGAGCGAGTTGACAGCGTTTTAGGACTGTCCGGAGGCTATGCATTTATGAAACCACATCAGTGTGTGTAACAAGTATCAATTATTAAGCCGCTTTGTACTTTTAGGACTGTTATCGAATGCCAATTTAGTTTGTCCTATCAATGCACAGGTCCTATGACTGCTTGTTTAACTACACGACCAGTGGTAATTCAGTTAAGAATTTAGCACAGGAAAGTCCAGGATTCCGCTATAATAAGTAATTAAATTTCTAAATCTAGATAAAATTCGCTAAAGCTGTAGGAACAAGTACAAAAACATCTTTTGTAAATCTGATTTATTTCTTATTTTTAGACAGATCATTTCTCAAATCATTGACCAGTATTTTCTGATTTATTTTGTATTATAGTCAAGGTTTGTTCAGACAGTATGTTGTTGACACCTCATTTGCTTTCCTAGCGTCTTCTGTCCTCGAAGTGTTCTGAATTTAATACTCGATTCGAAGGAAACCATTCTGACAATTAAATATGACACCAATGGCACTTTTTATGGACAAGGCAGCTATAATTTCAATCTTCCCTCAAATTGCTAATTAATATTTGCTTAACTACACTTATTAATTTCAGGCAATCAAGTTTTTTTTCATAACTAGCCCTCTCTCTGGTCAATTTGATACCGAATTTGCCCATTTCCCACTATTGGTTTGCCTATGCATTTCGGTTAAGGATTTTTCCTCAAATCATTGCTTAAGTTTTTCTTAATTTTTCTGCTAACTTCCAAGCAAAGAAACTACTTTTGCTAAACTAGTACTCACGTGGGTCAATTTGATACCCCACTTGTCCGTTTCGCAATCTCAGTTAGACTATGAAAAATCGACAAAGCCGGTATAGTACAAACAGATATTTGAAACGAGATCCCTTTCGTTGTTTTACCTTCACATCACCTTTCGCCTTTGAAGATAATACTTTAGCGAGTTGACAGCGTTTTAGGACTGTCCGGAGGCTATGCCTTTATGAAACCACATCAGTGTGTGTAAAAAGTACCAATTATTAAGCCGCTTTGTACTTTTAGGACTGTTATCGAATGCCAATTTAGTTTGTCCTATCTATGCACAGGTCCTATGACTGCTTGTTTAACTAGACGACCAGTGGTAATTCAGTTAAGAATTTAGCACAGGAAAGTCCAGGATTCCGCTATAATAAGTAATTAAATTTCTAAATCTAGATAAAATTCGCTAAAGCTGTAGGAACAAGTACAAAAACATTTTTTTAAAATCTGATTTATTTCTTATTTTTAGACAGATCATTTCACAAATCATTGACCAGTATTTTCTGATTTAATTTGTAATATTTTCAAGGTTTGTTCAGACAGTATGTTATTGACACCTCATTTGCTTTCCTAGCGTCTTCTGTCCTCGAAGTGTTCTGAATTTAATACTCGATTCGAAGGAAACCATTCTGACAGTTAAATATGACACCAATGGCACTTTTTATGGACAAAGCAGCTATAATCTCAATCTTCCCTCAAATTACTAATTAATATTTGCTTCACTACCCTTATTAATTTCAGGCAATCAAGTTTTTTTTTCATAACTAGCCCTCCCTCTGGTCAATTTGATACCAAATTTGCCCATTTCCCACTATTGGTTTGCCTATGCGTTTCGGTTAAGGATTTTTCCTCAAACCATTGATTAAGTTTTTCTTAATTTTTCTGCTAACTTCCAAGTAAAGAAACTACTTTTGCTAAACTAGTACTCACGTGGGTCAATTTGATACCCCACTTGTCCGTTTCGCAATCTCAGTTAGACTATGAAAAATCGACAAAGCCGGTATAGTACAAACAGATATTTGAAACGAGATCCCTTTTGTTGTTTTACCTTCACATCACCTATCGTCTGTGAAGATAATACTTTAGCTCATAGAGCCTAAGAATGACATTTCTAAACAACTACCTTTTCCATGTGAAGTACCCAGCAAGAAAGGGTTCACACAGTGAAATACATAACTAGGATATACAAACAAGTGGAAACCAATACTGTGCTCACTACATCTACATCTATATATACATCGATACTCGGAATCCAGCTTACGGCGCGTGGTTCAGGGTACCCTGTGTGGTGTCACCGCCAGACACCACACTTGCTAGGTGGTAGCCTTTAAATCGGCCGCGGTCCGCTAGTATACGTCGGACCCGCGTGTCGCCACTGTCAGTGATTGCAGACCGAGCGCCGCCACACGACAGGTATAGTGAGACGTCCTAGCACTCGCCGCAGTTGTACAGCCGACTTTGCTAGCGATGGTTCACTGACAAATTACGCTCTCATTTGCGGAGACGATAGTTAGCATAGCCTTCAGCTACGGCATTTGCTACAACCTAGCAAGGCGCCATTACCAATTAATATTGAGATTGTAAAACCTGTAGAGTCAAGAGCGATGTACACCAATTATGGATTAAAGTTAAGTATTCCAGCAACAATGTACCTTATTGGATATATTAATTACATTGTCATTTTACAGACCTCACGCCAGCCTGCGTGAGCTTAAGGGGATACGGAATCACCTATCCCCGCAATGTTAATATATGCCTACTATAGGGAACATTTTCTCACAAACTACTGGAGACAGAGAGGTAAAAATTTTACTGTATGTGCATTCATATGTTACAACAATACTGAAACAACAGTTTATTGTCAAAGTATTTTCTTACAGAGATATTGTACATTTATTTTTAAGTAAATTTTTTCCATCGCTTTTTACTAGACTATCACCCCTAAGTCTTTTGTAAATCAAGTAATTAAAAAATCGTTGTTTCAGTATGTAATAGGGACCTATGTCACTACGTCATAAAAATTTCAGACTTCTAGGTTGACCAGTACCTGAGATAATGTTCCTAGATGAAGTAAAAAGTAAACTTACGGGAAACGGAGAAAGAAGATTAAAACATTCCTGATCCGTAGCTAATACCCCCTTCACAGTCTTCATAACCATCTTCAAGTCTTCTTTTGGCACCCCTCTGCACCTGTCTTGCTTTTTTCACTAATGTCTTGATTATATTATCAGCATGCCTTAGTCTGTGCTGATCTAAAAAGAACATAGCATGTACCGTACGGGAACCAACACACATACCCAACTTTTGAAGGACCTGGCATTTAGTTATATTTCCAAGATTGAAGGTTGCCACAGCATCATACACACCAAAATGTAGTGTATTAATTCCGACAAACACTGTTTTTGGGAGACGATGCCATATCACACTATTCAAGCACTCGTTGGGGTTCTGCGTTTTTCCGTGAAGACATTTCATCAGAAGACTTCTGTCAGCCAGATCTCTGAAAATGGGCTTTATTTCTGCCATGATGGCTGATGGTAGACTGTGGTGGTGAATGTATTTCTCTCCTGTTGTTAGTCCCCTATTGTATTTACACCAGCTGTTTTCACCTTTGGGGCACAAACCATGTTGTGGATGCTCATCCGTGGATGCGGTGTGGAAATATAAAGCCCATATAGCTCTCCTCATTTCTTCAAGATTGCCTGTATTTTGCCTGATTGCAAGGCCATAGCAGTTCTGAATGTGGTCTATTATGGAATCAGTCAATCTTCCTCTGCCATCCAAGGTTTTCCCATCATCTAGTTTTTTCCCTTTCATAACTGATTTTAACCTTCTCAGCCTGGCACCCATTCTCTTCTGCACATGTCCTATACATTCAAGTTTGCTTATATTTACACTGTTCCCATATGGTTTGCTTTCCAAAACTTCTTTGAATGCTTTAGAGTCACCATCTCCCAGATATTTGACATAGCGAACATCATACCACTGTGAAGAGCGATGAAAAATTTTCTTCACCCCAGCAACCTCCATGCCACCACTACTACCATAATAATTAGCAATACAGTCATCACTGTGTTCATTTTTCAGCCTGCCTGTGCACCTACAGTATTTAGACATTATTGCAACATCAATAACCTTGCCAGTATCAACACTAGTTGCTGTTACAACACCATTGTTGGAGGTGTGGCCCCTTTTCTGCCACGTGCCATCAAACGCCACTGTGAGGTCACGACTGCCGTCATTTTCTTCCACTGCTTCTTCCACAGCAACCTGCATTGACTTCTGTGCTACATCTTCAACTGCAGATCCTAGTACATAATTGTAAGCTTCAAACTTTGAAGGTGCACTTGGAAGATTTAGAACACCACATAGCATATCACCAGCTGCTTTGCCCTTACCAATTGCTCGCAATCCATAAACTAACCTAATATTTACACTATAAAGTTCAGTTTTCTTGTATCCATTATTTACAGTTACTGAAACCGAACTTGGAAACTTACAGCTGTATTTACAAACACTGCATATTAAATTAAACTGGGCAGCCAGGCCAACATGGGATTCTACTTTCAGAGAAACGTTTCCATGACATTTTTTGCAGCACAAACTGTTTTCAAGAGCTTCACACAATATATTCGTATCAATGAGTTCAAAAACTTCATTCCCTCTATCAAGTAAATTATATTTCTCTTCCAAATCTCTTAGTTTTTTATGAGAAGCACTGTTTTCATTTGGTGTAAGTTCGTTCGGCAAATCAGTAATAAGTGGATTCACATTTTCCAACAGTGATGATGATGAACTGCTTTGCTTTGCTAATGAATCATTATTTCTTTTCTTTTGCCAGTTCACACGCTTTTTAAATACTTTTGCTTTAGCTCTAGGCATTTTCACTGCGAAAAATGAAGCACTAAATACGAAATAACTCAACAACAACTACTTTCTTATATCACACTGTTTACAAAACAGTCCCGCCACAAAGTCAAAGAGTAACTTGAGGAAACCAGAGAGAAACATTTTCGGGCAACTAGTGTATAAATAGTCGCTGGAAACCGGGATATTTGAATTCATGTCACTTTAAAGGTACTGCCAAAAAGTTCATGGTCAGCCACGAGAGACGTGTATAACTAAAGCGCAATACCCGATCTCACAAATATATAAAAATAAAATAGTTATAATTGTAGTAGAGCTATGTATGATACGTCATTTTAAAGAGGAAACATGGCAGAATATAATACGCCAATAAAAAAAAATTCGATTTTTTAACCCAAAATCCGATTCCGTATCCCCTTAAAGGCGTACATTTCGACCTCCTCTAGCAACACGGTGTTGGCTCTTCTGCCAACACAATACCCTGTACCGCAACTAGTCATTTCCTTTCCTGTTACACCTGAAAACAGAACGAGGAAAAAAACTACTATCTGTGTGACTCCATACAAGTACTAATTTCCCGTATCTTATCTTTGTTGTTCTTGTACGTAATGTAAGTTGTGTGGTGTCACCGCCAGACACCACACTTTCTAGGTGCTAGCCCTTAAATCGGCCGCGGTCCGTTAGTATATGTCGGACCCGCGTGTCACCACTATCAGTGATTGCAGACGGAGCGCCGCCACACGGCAGGTCTAGAGAGACGTCCTAGCACTCGCCCCAGTTGTACAGCCGACTTTGCTAGCGATGGTTCACTGACAAATTACGCTCTCATTTGCCGAGACGATAGTTAGCATAGCCTTCAGCTACGTCATTTGCTACGACCTAGCAAGGCGCCATTATCATTTACTATTTATCTTGTGATGCATGTACCGTCAGACCGATGTTCACCAATTATGGACTAAAGTTAAGTATTCGAACAGCTACGACCTTTTTTTGCTAAAGTCTAACTTCCTTAAATGTTCCAGACCTCACGCCAGCCTGCGTGAGCTTAACGCGTGCCTTTCGGCTACCAATCATAGTGGCTTTGCTGTCTTGCCAAGTCACAACATGTTGGAGGCAATGGAATCGTTTTGTAGTCAGCTTCAGATGCCGATCATTTCTATTTTTGAGTAGTTTTTCTTGAAAAGAACGTCGCCTTCCCTCCAGGGATTTCAATTGGAGTTCCCGAAGCACCTCCATAACACTTCAGACCTACCGATAACAAATCCAGCAGCCAACCTCTGAATTGCTTCGATGCGTTGCTTCAGTCGGACCTGGTACGGATCCCAAACGCTTGAGCAGTATTCAGGAATAAGTCACACTATTACCTTACATGCAGTCGCCTCTACAGATGAATCACACTTCACTAGAATACTCCCAACAAACCGAAGTCGACCATTCGCCTTTCCTACCACAATCCTCACATTCTCGTCCATTTCCTATCACTGTACAATGTTACGGCCAGATATTTAAACGAGTTTACTGTGTCAAGCAGGACGCCGCTAAAGCTCTATCTGAACATTATGAGGCTATTTTTCCTACTCATTTGTATTAACTTACATTTTTCTGCATTTAGAGCTAGCCGCCATTCGTCACACCTACTGGAAATTTACGTCTTCTTGTGTCCTCTTACAGACTTTTAACTTCGACACCTAGTGCCCACATAAGAACTAAAAAATGAGAAACATAAAAAAAGACTGCTACATCTACTAGAGTATATGAAACATGTTTGATTAAAAATCAGTTAAACATTCACTTGAAAAATGAGGGTATTATTTGTTCTAATCTACATGACGAATATAATGTGTCACTAATATTGTAATCCTTAAGCCTTCCATAGCGACACCCATTTCTTCACGTTCCACGTCAGCAAATAATTCGTTCTTCTCGTCGAGGCCCACGTTGTACTTTCTCCACCATTCGCTCTCTGCATGTAACAGCGGAAGTCCTTATGCGCTCTTCATGTTGGCGTCCTTTCTTTTCATTTAACCTTAATTTATTTTAATTTTTCTATATCCTGCATCGTTCTTTCTGATCATTCCCTTTATAGTTTGTGACACAAGTAAAGTTGAATACTGTCAGACATTAACTGTGCTCTTTACCTAAATTGTAAGTATAGATTCGTATTACAAATAGGAACTCTAGTACCTTCCGCAGCGGAAGTCGAACACGCGACAGAACAAATGGACGTGGTCAGCCCATAGAGGGCTCCGCCTCCGCGGTGGCTGTTCCGCGCAGCGGCTCTCGCGCAGCGAGGGCGCCACAGCTAAGCAACGTGCAGACAGAGGCCAATAGCCGCTCCCTACAGTTTCGTATATAGGGAACCGCTCTGCCCTAGTCCAGTACCCCTCCCGGATGATGAGCTTCGCCCTGACATCTACCCTTCCTACCAACTCTAACCCCCTCTTCCTGCCTCCTCCTCAGGGCTCCCTCTCCTTCCCCTCCCTCCTTCTGAGCGGATTTCCCCTCCTACTCCCCCTCCATCTCTTGTGCCTTCTTTCAGTGTGTCTGCGCTCCCTCCTGCCCTGTCTTCCCTTTTCCTCTCCCACCCCATGTGTCTCCTGCCTCTTCGTGAACCCACGGTTGCCCCTCCTCTCTTCATCCCGCCGCTTCCCCAGCTGCCCCATGCTCTCCCCTCCTTTTCCATCCTCTCTGACCTTTCCCTCGGCAAGTCCCACCTGGTAGTTTTATTCTTCGTCATGTGTGCTCCAAGGGGGTTTTAAGTGTGTTGTTTCGGAGTGTTTTTAATACTGTGGCCAACTGTTACCCTGTGCGTGCGCATCCAGTGGTTTCTCTGTGTTTTAAGAATCGCCAACTGCGTTTATTAACTTTCTGGTGAATTTTTTAATTGTCCCCAATGAACGTCTACATGTCAGTGTATTTTTACCTCCATTTTCTCCCCTTACTCTGTTTTATGTTCCCCTTTTTTATCTCCTTATGTATGTATTATTTTATTCTTGTTTTAGTTGTCGTGTCACTCGGCTGAAGAGCGGCGGATTGTGCTGCTGACAGCCCTCCCCTGCCCATATGGGGCAAGGGAATGAAATCGCAATAAAGAAAAAAAAAAACCTAGTCCAGATGACGAACTTCGCCGTGACATCTACCCTTCCCTCCTACTATAACGTGGCCTTGTTCCCCACCCCCCTCCCCAGGGCCCCCTTTTTCCTCTTCCCTCCTCCCAGAGCGGATTTTCCTCCTCCCCCCCCCCTCTCCTGAGACCCTGCGCCCAATTGTGGCCTCTTTCCTTTCTACATCCCTCCCTGCCTGGCCCTCTTCAGCGCGCCCCTCCCTCATCTCCCCCCTCTCTACCCCTCCCTCCCCCCCACCCGCCCTTCTTCCGGTATCCCTCATCTCCTTGCGCCTGGCAGATCCTCCGTTTTGATCATCGTCAGTGTGCTACATCAGTGTTGTGTTTAGTGCTGTTTCTCCTGTGCGTCAGGAGGTGTGATTTTAATTGTGTACTGCCTTGAGGTTCGCCGTCAGCGTTTGTTATGTGCTACGCCATCCGTCGATACCTTTTATGCTCCAGTCATACTGTGCCTTGTGTTCTTTTAATTGTCGCAGTGTGTGGCTTTTTGTGTGTGCTACTTTAAAACAGATTTTTATCTCCATTTCACAGTCACCACGTTTTTTGTCTATTACTTTCCATGATGTTCCCCCCTTTTTTATATCTATGTTCACCATATTCTCTCCTTTATTATTTTTCAATGTCTTCCATTGTTTGTTCTATGTCTTTTGGCTGAATAGCAGCGCATATGCTGCTGCTAGCCCGCCCCCATGGGGAATTGAAATACAATATAGAAAAAAAAACCTAGTCCAGCCAGTCTGGTACTCGCTCTGGATTTCGTTTCTATCTCAGTTGGACTGCGGTCTGGTCGTTGCTCGTTGTTGTCATTTGCCTGGCTCTGGTTACGAGTGGATTTAAGTTTGGTGTTGTGGTTTCCACAAGCCTCCGTTGTTCATCTCTTCCTTGTTGTGTCACTCATAGTCGGTCATGGTCGGTCGTTGTCAGTTGTCGTTGGTCTGTCGTCCGACTCGTCCTGTGCTTACCCGGTGCTGCGTGCTCCACCGCCGGCGGCTTACCCGCCTGGCGGCTCCGATCCGCCGCCCACGGCGTTCCCGCTGTTGGTTGTGGCTACAACAGGAACAAAAGTTAGTGTTCTGTAGGTTGGACAGGAAACGCAGTTGTAAAGCAGTTCCACATCAGGACATGTGTACCTGACATTTTGTTATTGGTGTTGTAGGCTAGCTGTCCATTTGAATTTTCTTTAACAACATGCTATCAGAGGAACAAGATGAACTCCTTTTGGAAGTAAAGAAATATCAAGAACTGTGCAACTCTGAGGAATGGCCGTTTCACAAGAATCCTTCAGTGACGTCAGTAATGTTTACTGAAACATTTGTCACATTCCCAAAGAGAGATGTCTTTTGGCCAGTCGTTGCTTGTTTAATTCGAGTCTTCCGATCTTCCTGGGCCACTCGGTGACTAGAACTAACGTAACATATTTGACTTGCTCCACTTGTACCCACTGCTCTTAGCGGAATACAGCTAATTCTACACGTTTCTTATCTTCTGACACTCGGAATCCTCCAAGATCGTGTTTGGAAGCGCACAGACAGCTCTTCAAATCAGCTTTACGGAAAGCGTACTGACACCTCACCCTACTGCCATCTCCATTTTTCGTGTTACGTCCAATAAACTACTCACAGCTTAATAGCTTAAGCACAGTGAATTAGGCAGATGCTGTTTCTGAAACGTAAAAATCAGTTACCATGGCGAGAGCATTCGACTCTTCTTGTTGTTCCATAGGAATCTATAGCGCTGTGGAGGCGTGAAATGCGGTACCAGGTTCCTGAATAATTCTTTTTTTACGTGTTCCTTTTGTTATACAACAAATCTATGTTTTGTGTATCCTTGCCGATTCTATGAACTAGCATTTCTGAGCCAAGAAGCAAACAGTGAAGTAAAAAGAAAAATGTATGTATCGAATACAATAATGTTCGTACGTTGCAAGCATGATGAGATGTAACACTGCCTAAACAAATTCTATTATTTTGAATTACATGCAATATATTGAAATTATATCGTGATTAATTGAAGCAAAAGCAGGCATATATCCAGTATTTCCCAACAGTTATTTCAAACTGAGCTACCTAAACTAATTTAAGAAATTCACTGTCTTGAGCCTAACAGAAGCATCATTAGACAGCAGTAGAACAAATGGCAAGGCCGTCATTAGGCCAGACGCTGATCTGAACACTAAAGTGGTTTACTAGGCTCAGTCATTTTTGAAGTGACATGCCTTTATCTTCCAGAATGGATTTACCCACTCAGTTGCATGGAGACATAAAGTCCATCTGGGACTCCGAATAAACGTACAAATCTCCATTTTTCGTACCAACAAAAACTGAGAGATGCGGAAGAATTTATAACAAACGTATTAAACCCGAAGGACAGACCGGGCATCAAACGAGGCACATCTCAGTTTGTAGTGCAGCACTTCCGATCCAAATGAAAGTGGGCTTCGTAGATAAACCAAACCATACATGCGCATACTAATATCCATCATGCCCCGCGGCCAACGACGCCGTTTGAAGGCCCTGACGCAAACGGTTCGGAAGTTACGACGATTTAATTTCATATAGTTCAATACTTGTAACCGTATAAAAAATAAAAAATTTAAAAAAATCGAAAACGCTTAGTATGAAATGATAATAAAATCAAGACCCAACGCTGCCGACAGACGTTGATATACATCAACGGGGACAGCTGAAAATGTGTGCCCTGACCGGGACTCGAACCGGGAATCTCCTGCTTACATGGCAGACGCTCCATCCGTCTATTTTTCTTTTTATTCTCCTTTTGTTCCTTTTAGTTCGTTGCTTCTGCTCGGGGTGGACGTCGCACGTCGCAAGACACCCGTTTCGGTTCGTCGTTGCTCCAGTAACTCAGTTTATTTTCTTTTTTTTTTTTTCTTGTTACAGAGGGCAGCTAATCCTCTGACTGAACACGCTGAGCTAGCGTGCCGGCATCCATCTGAGCCACCGAGGGCACAGACGATAGCGCGACTGCGGGGACTTATCCCTTGCACGCTTCTCCTGAGACCCACGTTCCCAACTTAAAGTCCACAGACGATATTCGTAGTGCCCCTGCCTATTACTCTCATTACTCGCGGCAGACAATCTTACCGAGGTCCGTAAAAGTTCGGGCAATACGTCTCCATCCGCACAGAACAAGTAGGTCAATGGCCGGTTAGCCTTAACTACACTCCTGGAAATGGAAAAAAGAACACATTGACACCGGTGTGTCAGACCCACCATACTTGCTCCGGACACTGCGAGAGGGCTGTACAAGCAATGATCACACGCACTGCACAGCGGACTCACCAGGAACCGCGGAGTTGGCCGTCGAATGGCGCTAGCTGCGCAGCATTTGTGCACCGCCGCCGTCAGTGTCAGCCAGTTTGCCGTGGCATACGGAGCTCCATCGCAGTCTTTAACACTGGTAGCATGCCGCGACAGCGTGGACGTGAACCGTATGTGCAGTTGACGGACTTTGAGCGAGGGCGTATAGTGGGCATGCGGGAGGCCGGGTGGACGTACCGCCGAATTGCTGCACACGTGGGGCGTGAGGTCTCCACAGTACATCGATGTTATCGCCAGTGGTCGGCGGAAGGTGCACGTGCCCGTCGACCTGGGACCGGACCGCAGCGACGCACGGATGCACGCCAAGGCCGTAGGATCCTACGCAGTGCCGTAGGGGACCGCACCGCCACTTCCCAGCAAATTAGGGATACTGTTGCTCCTGGGGTATCGGCGAGGACCATTCGCAACTGTCTCCATGAGGCTGGGCTATGGTCCCGCACACTGTTAGGCCGTCTTCCGCTCACGCCCCAACATCGTGCCGCCCGCCTCCAGTGGTGTCGCGACAGGAGTGAATGGAGGGACGATTGGAGACGTGTCGTCTTCAGCGATGAGAGTCGCTTCTGCCTTGGTGCCAATGATGGTCGTATGCGTATTTGGCGCCGTGCAGGTGAGCGCCACAATCAGCACTGTATACGACCGAGGCACACAGGGCCAACACCCGGCATCATGGTGTGGGGAGCGATCTCCTACACTGGCCGTACACCACTGGTGATCGTCGAGGGGACACTGAATAGTGCACGGTACATCCAAACCGTCATCGAACCCATCGTTCTACCATTCCTAGACCGGCAAGTGAACGTGCTGTTCCAACAGGACAATGCACGTCCGCATGTATCCCGTGCCACCCAACGTGCTCTAGAAGGTGTAAGTCAACTACCCTGGCCAGCAAGATCTCCGGATCTGTCCCCCATTGAGCATGTTTGGGACTGGATGAAGCTTCGTCTCACGCGGTCTGCACGTCCAGCACGAACGCTGGTCCAACTGAGGCGCCAGGTGGAAATGGCATGGCAAGCCGTTCCACAGGACTACATCCAGCATCTCTACGATCGTCTCCATGGGAGAATAGCAGCCTGCATTGCTGCGAAAGGTGGATATACACTGTACTAGTGCCGACATTGTGCATGCTCTGTTGCCTGTGTCTATGTGCCTGTGGTTCTGTCAGTGTGATCATGTGATGTATCTGACCCCAGGAATGTGTCAATAAAGTTTCCCCTTCCTGGGACAATGAATTCACGGTGTTCTTATTTCAAATTCCAGGAGTGTATATGAAGATGGTATCTGTTCTTTCGGACATATACGCTTAGTATATTGTGGAGAAGACAAGCTGATCGGTTTTCAGTAAGGAATTCATATCACGAAAAGCTAGGCTTGGGCGTTGGAGAGCGTCGAACTTCGAGAACGAACGGTTGTGGCGGTTTCTTTCGGTTCGTTTTGTGTCTAAGTGCGGGAAGCAAACGTTTGCGGATGGACGACTGACCATAATAACATTCATTCGCATGCGCTACATTCCTTCACAAAGACCTCGTGTGTTTCCTACTGCCGATCTTGTGTGATCTGTCAGTGCATTAACGCTGCTGACAGCTGTGCGACATGTTCCAGTACACAGCTGCGGAAATGACGGACATAGTGCTTGCACACGCAAAGCGAATTGCAGTGGGAGAGCTCCTGCAAGACTGTATGCGTTTTTCGTCCTAAAACAAAACCAAAAATGTTGTACGCGCAACGTTTTCCAATAGACGTACCACACCTCATTCCATGTTCGCGGTCATCGAAAGACGCCTCACAGAAGCGTGAAAGCTGCACGGAGATATTTTCTGCCTGAAGTGTGTCCATTGTACAGTGAAGTAGTAGCACATCAATTGAAGCAATAAAGTCTGAAAATCAGTCCGTGATCATATTTTTGGCACTTTTACAGGTCTGTCTTGATCACACAAATTTTTACACGTCACTATTGCCAGTTTCTTCTGCAGATCTATTACAAAACAAAAACGGTGTGTAACCAACTAAGTTCATTTTGCTGAAGCTAAATCTGTAAATTTCCTGGTGCTACATAAGGACCATAAAAAGTGTTTACATGATTAACAGCCATGGAAAAATTTGGAAATTTGTGGTAAGGTCTATGAGACCAAACTGCTGAGGTCGTCCGTCCCTAGGCTTACACACTACTTAATCTAACCTAAGCTAACTTACGCTACTGACAATACACACACCCATGCTCTTGGGGGGACTCGAACCTCCGACGGGGGATTCCGCGCGAATCGTGACAAGATGCGTCAGACTTAACGGATACCCCTCGCAACAGCCATGTATACCAGCCATACATACCATAAAATATTCTAATATCGTATCAACGTCAAACTGAACATGTAGGTTCATAGTAAAAACTGGTGAAGATCAGAATGCGTCTGGTATTTATACAATGAAACTGAGACCTGCAGAGGGCACTATAGCTAGGATACATGATTAACCAGTATCGCAAATGTAATGGTTAAAATGTGGTATGCGTAGCCATTAATTAAAATTGCTTTACACGTCAAAACGGCGTCTGACGATAAAAGATGTACTGACATACAATATGTGTAATTGGATCCATAATTAAAACCCACATAAAACGTGCAAATATTAATACTTTGAAGCTCATAGACTGGCAAGGTAAAACACACAATCGTATAAAAGCCAGTACAAAAAGTATAAGATAAAAAACCTCTACAAAATAAAATCTTCCAGACTGATAGATGATTTAACGTAGACGTAATTGTAAGGTAATTGATGAGGCAGGGACTATTAATTAAAAACTAAAAAATTAAAAAATCGATAGTCGATAGCACATACGGTGTGTGGTCTCAACGGCGGCAAGTCGTGGCTTCTCTGTATGATGTACTTGTTTTCCTGCTGCGGAACTCGCGGAGGAAGGCCCAATCTGCGCATCGCTGCACACGACAGCACGCCAATGCGCTGGGACGCTCGATGCTGCTCAAACTAGTAGGTTTCTGAATACATAATAATAAGCATTTGGATTAAACTCAATCTGTTCATTCAGCAGTAATTCCGGTTGCCGTTTCTGTGGACATAAATCTCCATTTCCTCGAGTAGGTTCAGTAACTGTCCCTTTGGCGCCCTATGCAACACTTTCATGTTACTCTCTCTGTTTCTTACCGGATATTTTTCTCTTTATAAATGTGTATCGAAAGTGATCTTATTTTGGTTGTACATATGCTCTCTGAACAGAGTGTTGAAACTCCTTCCTGTGTGTCCGATATAAAACCTGTCACAGTCTTGGCAGCTTATCTTACTGACACCATATTCCAAATATTTGTTGCAGTTGTTGCCAACTTTGTGGCGTAGCCTATAACCAACTGTAATTCTTATTTTCCATTTTCTGAGATCATGAGCAATTTTGTCGGAAAATGCACCATTGTGCGACATAGCAACAAACATCTTGCCCTTTGGTTCTACTGTCTCATTGTTGCGACATATTTTTGAATTTAAAGTTTATTATAATGTTTCATTACTTCACGATCATTATATCAGTTTGCCTTGGCTACTTGTCTAATCATTCTTAATTCTTCCACCTCGTCATTAGGGGTGAGTGGCAGTTTTAGCATCCTGTTGATCATAGCTCTGAAGTATGTCCATTTATGCTTCTTACGGTGACAGGAATTCGCATTTATAATGGTGTCAGTGGCCGTCGTCTTCCTAAATTTGCTAATCTTATGCCTTCCATCTCTTTTGGTTAACGTAAGATCCAAAATCGTATACTTTTTCTTCTTCCAGTTCCACTGTGAATTTAATTTTTTGCTGCATCCCACCCATTCTTTCCGTTACCTGTCGTATTTCACTTTCGTCACCTTTGTACAGCAGTACGATGTCATCTACATAATGTCTGTAATACGTCAATTTTCGCAGATGTCACGATTTTGATCAAAAAACCTATTTTCTAGCTCCTTTACAAATATCTCAGATAAAGTACCAGACAAACTGTTCCCCATTGCGAGTCCGTCCTTATGATAAAAAATCTTATTGTTAAACTTAAGTTCCAAAGTTTAAAAAAGTTCTACAATTTGGCCCTGACTAATCTTCTTACACGCTAGCAGGTTCTTCCTTATTTTCTCCAATGTATCGTTTACTGGGACGTTGGGATACAGGTTAACAATGTCAGAAGAAACCTATGTAGCTACAGCTGGGACCGGTACATCTTTAACCTCATGCTCAAATTCATAGCTATTCTTGACACTGAATGATTTTTTTATAAGTATATGCAGCTCTTCGTTCCTTGTTGCATTTCAGGTTTAATTTTTAATTGGGACATGAAATATCATTAATAATCGGCAGAATTGGTTCCCCTGACTTCTGTAATTTAATTTGCGAACAAAGCGGAGGAATGGACGGATTCATCATTCTTAATCAAAGTTTATCTTTTTCATCTGGAAACAAAAAGACACTGTTCTCAATTATTCACCTTATATCAGAGTGAAATTTGTTCACAGGATTTCTCTTGACTTCAACTATATTATTACTTGCAAGACATTTTTCTATCATAAATTACGACAACCGAGTTTCAATTGTCAGCCCTCGTAACTAACTCCGTTTCCATTTCCAATTTCTGATGTAGGCTTTTAAGTGGTTCTAAATGTTTTGCATTTTTTAGATTTAGCGTCAGCGGACTGAACATAGCTGGTTACATACTCTTTTTGATGTGTAACAGATCTGAAGATGGCAGTAGACGAAACCGGTAATAGTGAAGTGTAAAAATATGTGAGATCAACACGCACGTGTAAAATAATGTAGTAGCACTTTGTGCTTAATTTTGGCGAACACTATACACCCAGTCTACAGTTTGTCCTCTGGTAGGTGCCAAACTGGATGCAGGTCGTCCGCGCTCGGCTCGAACACTGCAGTTGGATGAGAACGTGCCGACAGCATTTGCAGATGACCCAGCCACCAGTACCCTGCAGGTGGTACATTCGATGTTCACAAGTAAAAGTGCTGTTGGCGGGTTGTCCAGGAACACGTGTTCCATTCATATCATCTGAAGTAAGTCCAGGCATTACAGACGGAGGACTACCGATGATGGAAGCAATTTGCGCTGCGGTGTTTACAACAGTGCATACTGCAGCCACAGTTCCCGAGTTTGATGCTGTTCAAGATGCACGTTTACTAGAGACGGCATATTAAATCGGCACAAGATGCATGTTTGGGAGGACGAAAATCGGCGGGCACAGGTGAATCAAAATCACTAACACAGGGTCGGAATTAATATCTGAGTCGAGATAACTGGTGACGATAACAATGGGTCATGTATACTGCCCAACAGAGAAACACATTTATTAGAGATATTTTGCCTGTCCAATTGCATGTAGTGTCACTAAAAGTACGGATGGGGACATGGTTACAACACGACGGAGCTCCAGCACAGTTTAATGCTGATGTGCGGAATCACCTCAATGTCAATACCTCAGTCGATGGATTGGAAATGTGGACCCATAGCCAACACGGTCGCCTGGTCTGACACTTCTCTACCATTTTCTGTGGGGTAGTATGAAGAGTATGGTGTGTGGCGCCTCAGTGGAGGACCTTACTGCCCGAGTCCACGGAGCGCTTCAGCTGATTCAGGGAGAACCGTAGGAACTGGCTCATGTGCGTGAGGCTCAACTCCGCCGATTCAGGTGCTGCATTGGCGTAGGAGGTACGCAGTTCGAAGCCGGTTTGCTATATAGACAACGCGATGTTCTACTCATTTTGGGTTTATTGAGATAATGTGGAACGAACACCCATATTGGACTTTGACGCTCTACAGCTCCCAAGTTGTATGTTTCTAGATAAGAGTTCCTTGTTGGAAACCGAGCAGAACGCATTCACCGAACAATATACTACCACGTGCTGTAAGTGCCTTTCGCGACACCCTATATATGCATGTAGGTCTTCATTCGCCGGATCTGTACCTCAGTGTGTTTGGTCAGGGGACTTCGATTTAAAGAAAGAAAAACAATTATGTGGAGTTTTCAACCACAAAATTTCAGAGGTGTCATGCGATATCCACACAGAAACGATGACGAAAACTGACGAAGAAACAAACAGACAAAAACAACAGCAAAAATGGTCCAGCGGACGGTAAAACTCTTACCTGGATTTTGTAAGCTCGCGGGTTCCAATCTCGGCTGGACTAGGTATCTTCCAGTCTACGTTTTCACCTAGGCTCCATCGCTCAACAATATGAGAAGTCGCCAGAAACAATTATGTGGAATGGATTCAATGTTAAACCGTAAGTTCTCTTTCCTCAGTTTGATAACTAGAACATGTTAGGGACAACCAAGACGTCAACGTGGCGTCTAATGGAAAGACTTGCATCAGCCTGCTGAGCCACACGAAATAATTACTATTATTGTACGGATCCCTAGCCGCACTTAACCGGTTTATTCATTTATTTATTTATTAATCCTGGGTCGGAATGTGTTGGTGTGTACGACCTAAAATAGGAGAGAAGACTGTTGGATTGACATTATACAATTGAGTGCTTCTGAAAAATCACTATCTGAGAAATTAGTTTCGCAGAATACTACTAATATATGGGTCCTCTTAAAGTTATTGATAATGAGATGGCGGTGTGGCAAGATTCTCTTCATACAACGTTCACACTATAAGTACAGTTAATGTTACCAATTGTAGGTTGTAACGCCGGAAATGCATATCCTCCTATTTCCATCTATTGTACTATTTTTTTTTCCTTGCTTTGTTGCCTCAAGATATGACATTTCTGTCTCTTTGTATATTGTAATTGTTTTACTATTTGTATATTTATGCATTTATGTCGATGTATAATTGGTTTGTTTCGTAAATATTATTTGTATTTTTACGCTGGGTCTTGCCTAGGGAAAACTGCTATCGAACGATTACGTCGATAGGTCGTGTGAAGAATCAAAGTGTGTAGGATCTTTGGTAGTGTTAACTCTGCCGCGTGGAGCGCGGGCTGAGGGAAGGAGTCTGGCGGGAGTAGCGAGTGGAGCAGGTGTGTTGTGTGACGCTCCCGCGAGTTGCCGCGCTTTCGGGGTTTGGCAGCATGTAATTGCGCTCGACTTGCGATGATAGTTTCTGACATGGTGTCGCGGACGGGAAACATTAACTAGCGCACATCAAGAGCCCGTTTCGTCTGGTGACCGTGTCGAGAAGAAGGCGCGCCAACATCCAGCTTCTGCAACAGCGACGGCCGACAATGAATGACTGTCGCCACCTCCTCGATCGACGGCTTCAAACCTTCAATCAACCATCACGAAGACTGGAAGCAAGTAAAGTTTTAGAACTGTATGGCAGACCTCAGCTTTTCAAA
This sequence comes from Schistocerca cancellata, assembly GCF_023864275.1. Lineage (NCBI taxonomy): Eukaryota > Metazoa > Arthropoda > Insecta > Orthoptera > Acrididae > Schistocerca > Schistocerca cancellata. The sequence goes on along the minus strand of NC_064626.1, from coordinate 57,723,120 downwards.
CTGTACCATTTTCGTAACTATAATTACAGCAACTTAGCATGAACCTTTGTTGCTCATTGTCCCAATTGCATTACCAAGCAGGGTCCCTTCCTTTTCCGAAATGAACCCGAGTGTCGTTGAAATTTAAACGCCAGCACTAAAGTAATATAGCTAATTCTATTTCACTGCTTTAATTTCAAAGTTCAGTTAGGTGGCTACAATATTCAGATTACACAAGCACAAATTAAGAGTGCGAGTTTTGTTATCGTATTTTAGCTTACCTGTGACTGCAGCTCAGCTTGGTACGTACTAAATTTTACTATTGTTAATTGTTCAGAATCATTTAATTCAAGTTCAACGTTAAATCTCTTATTTCCAAATTGCGTAGATTCAAGTAGTTTTTTGAAATGATTGTTGAGGTAGTCCAAGACTAACCGTATTTTACTGAATTTCAATGTGCTTCAGAAAGGAAGCTCACTATTAACTTCAGTCACTAAATTAACTTTCGATTTTCCGGTTTTATTAATTCTTTGCTAAATTAAGTCAGGGTGTAGCGAAATTTATTACTTCTGACAAACTTTCAGTTTTCACACTACACGTGTCAACCTTCAGTTGCCACGCTTCTAGTGCTAATTATATGTGTAATAACCTTTCTTTTTCAGTTACTATAGTAATTCTCCTTAGGACTGGCGACCGTGATTTCCCCCAAATCTCAAATACCTAATTACCGCTAGTTAATTGTTAACGTAACGGCTGCACATTTACTTTCTTTATTAACTTTACCCCTTTTCAAAATTAATTTCCACCAGTTTCATTAGCACATTTCCTTTCATTTAGATGTAACCCTTTCCTCCCTCTTTACCGACAGGTTAACTTCAGTGACGATTGCTTTTCCAAAACTCCCATTAGGTACACGCGGTTTCATCTTTCACTGTCATTAAGGTCGGTAAGTGAGGGGGAGGTTACAAGGTCATAACATACGTCAGCGACTGCTACGTATCAAGTGTGAAATAAATTATTTTTCATCTCCTTCTCCTCTAATGTGTAATGAACGTAACTAGGCTATCGTCCTGTCTAGCAATCTGAAACTGCTTTACACGATCGTAAGTAAAATCATCTTGTCCGCTTTACGAGGACGTTATATCCTGAATGAAGGCTTGGGCTGGAACACCCGGTATATTCAACCACGTCTTCATTTAGACAGTCCGCCAAACCCGACTCCCGTACATCTACATTTATACTCCGCAGGCCACCCAACGGTGTGTGGCGGAGGGCACTTTACGAGCCACTGTCATTACCTCCCTTTCCTGTTCCAGTCGCGTATGGTTCGCAGGAAGAACGACTGTCTGAAAGCCTCTGTGCGCGCTCTAATCTCTCTAATTTTACATTCGTGATCTCCTCGGGAGGTATAAGTAGGGGGAAGCAATATATTCGATACCTCATCCAGAAACGCACACTCTCGAAACCTGGCGAGGAAGCTACACCGCGATGCAGAGCGCCTCTCTTGCAGAGTCTGCCACTTGAGTTTGTTAAACATCTCCGTAACGCTATCACGGTTACCAAATGACCGTGTGACGAAATGCGCCGCTCTTCTTTGGATCTTCTCTATCTCCTCCGTCAACCCGATCTGGTACGGATCCCACACTGATGAGCAATACTCAAGTATAGGTCGAACGAGTGTTTTGTAAGCCACCTCCTTTCTTGATGGACTACATTTTCTAAGGACTCTCCCAATGAATCTCAACCTGGTACCCGCCTTACCAACAATTAATTTTACATGATTATTCCACTTCAAATCGTTCCGCACGCATACTCCCAGATATTTTACAGAAGTAACTGCTACCAGTGTTTGTTCCGCTATCATATAATCATACAATAAAGGATCCTTCTTTCTATGTATTCGCAATACATTACTTTTGTCTATGTTAAGGGTCAGTTGCCACTCCCTGCACCAAGTGCCTATCCGCTGCAGATCTTCCTGCATTTCGCTACAATTTTCTAATGCTGCAACTTCTCTGTATACTACAGCATCATCCGCGAAAAGCCGCATGGAACTTCCGACACTATCTACTAGGTCATTTATATATATTGTGAAAAGCAATGGTCCCATAACACTCCCCTGTGGCACGCCAGAGGTTACTTTAATGTCTGTAGACGTCTCTCCGTTGATAACAACATGCTGTGTTCTGTTTGCTAAAAACTCTTCAATCCAGCCACACAGCTGGTCTGATATTCCGTAGGCTCTTACTTTGTTTATCAGGCGACAGTGCGGAACTGTATCGAACGCCTTCCGGAAGTCAAGAAAAATAGCATCTACCTGGGAGCCTGTATCTAATATTTTCTGGGTCTCATGAACAAATAAAGCGAGTTGGGTTTCACACGATCGCTGTTTCCGGAATCCATGTTGATTCCTACATAGTAGATTCTGAGTTTCCAAAAACTACATGATACTCGAGCAAAACACATGTTCTAAAATTCTACAACAGATCGACGTCAGAGATATAGGTCTATAGTTTTGCGCATCATGCTTTTCCGCTCTCATTGCTTTGATAGACATACACTGACGTGACAAAAGCCATTCGGTAGCGATATGAGCCTTACACATGACGGTTATGTCGCCCACACCAGCATAAAATGGCAGTGTGTTGCTGGAACTGCCACTTGTGCTCAAACGATTCATGTGGAGAAGAGTCCGAGGTGATTATGACCGCTCAACGGGGTGAACAGACTTTGATCAGGGTATGGTAGTTGGAGCTGGACGTATGGGACATTTCGTTTCGAAAACCATAAGGGAATTCAGTATTCCGAGATCAACTGTGTCAAGAGAGGGTCAAGAATACCAAATTTCGGCCATTGCCTCTCACCACGGACAACGCATTGGCCGACAGCCTTCACTTAACTTCCGAGAGCAGTGGCGTTTGCATGGCGTTGTCAGTGCTAACAGACAAGAAACACTGCATGAAATAGCCGAAGAAATCAATTTGGGACGCACACTGAACGTATCCGTTAGGTAAGTGCGGCGAAATTTTGCGTTAGTGAGCTACGGCAGCAGGCAACCGACGTTAGTGCCTTTGCTAACAGCACGACATCGCCTGAAACGCTTCTCCGGACCTCCTGACCGTATCATTTGGACCCTAGACGATTGGAAAACAGTGGTCTGTTCAGATGGGTCCCGATTTCAGTTGGAAGGAGCTGACGGTAGGGCACGAGTGTGGGACAAATACCACAAATTCATGGACACAAGTTGTCAACAACGCACTCTGTGAGCTGGTAGTGAACCCTTAATGATGTGGGCCCAATTTCATGGAATGTACTTGGTCCTCTGGTCCAACTGAACACATCGTTGTATCGGAAATGGTTAAGTTCTGCTGCCTGGAGACCACTGTCAGCCATTCATGGACTTCATGTTCCCAAACAACGTTGGAATTTTTATGGGTGACAATCCCACAAGTCACCGTGCCACAATGGTTCGCGATTTGTTTGAAGATCACTCTAGGCAATTTGAGCGAATGATTTGACCACCGAGATCGCCCAGTATGTGACTTAAGCGAGAGGTCATTTCGTGCCCATAATCCAGCACCAGCAACAATTATGGCCGGCCATAGAAGCAGAATGACTCAATAATTTCGCAGAGGACTACCAATGACTTATGAAGTCGATGCCACGTCAAACTGGGAGAAAATTAGGTCCAACACGATATCAGGGGGTATCCCATGACTTCAGTCACCTCCGTTTTAAGTCCACCTACATGCTGCGTAAGTTGTGGAGCTCTCGCGTAGTCGGCATCTTCGTGTGCTATTCCGAAAACCGCAGAAAGTGCTGCCTAATTCCGCATGTACCCTTATTTTAAGTGGTATATTGAATGTGTGCTGCTTCCTCTGCTATCCCTCTAGGGTAAACAATTCAGTTCCTCCTGTCTCAGTGGCCTGTCATTTCTTCCGCTATTTGCACACCACTGACTTACCGAGTTTAATTATTTCATTTGCACATCCCATCACATTTTCCGTCTGCACAGCGCCTGGTTTCTCCTTCTCATTTACAACGAATTTAATTTTGTTAACGGCACGTCCACGCGTCTGCCTGCACGAACAAATTTCACGATAATTTTCGTAGCTTCTCTTGCCAAGTAACAACGAGAACTAATCTGAAATCCCGGTAGTGTCCGATATCAAGTAGCTTCACCAAGAAATATGTTTTCTCTCCAACTTCTTCTATCGTTGTGGCGCTCCCAACCGTTTTTTTGGATTCATTCAGGCATTTACTTGTGTATTTTGTGGAAGCGTATTTGTAGTTCACGTACCATAATATTATTTTACCTCGAAACACGTGTAGCAGTTGGTCCGCTATTTATATGGCACGCTTTCAGCCAGTCAGGATGAGTCAGGTGTTAGGTTTCCGCCCATTCGCGGAAGATCTGAACAGAGCGAAATATTTGAAACCAACAGCTTATGCGACTGTCAAGTGAGTTTCCTATTGGGATCGGCGGGTTCAGGGCGACGAATGAACTTGTATTGTCTATTGCCTTTTCAGCACCTGACTGAGCGTTTTGATTATTGAGTACGTACTTTGAACAGATTTCTAAAATATTTAATACCTCAAATGTTTATTTTCCTTAACTTAATCTTCGGATTTTGAACTGACTTCGACAGTGGTGTATAAAGTCTTACCACTTCAGTAACCCTCCCTTACAATTTAATTCTATATTAAGAACGAAACAGCGCCTTCTTCGCATGATCACTCGGGAGGGAGGGTCGAACGGGGAGGGGTTGGGGGGTGGGGGGGAAGATGCAGAACAAAATGACGAAATGTCGCTCTAAAATCTCCATATTCCCACTGTCGCCGGCCGGGGTGGCCGAGCGGTTCTAGGCGCAACAGTCTGGAACCGCGCCACCGCTACGGTCGCAGGTTCGAATCCTACCTAGAGCATGGATGTGTGTAATGTTTTTAGGTTAGTTAGGTTTAAGTAGTTCTAAGTTCTACAGGACTGCTGCCCTCACAAGTTAAGTCCCATAGTGCTCAGAGCCATTTGAACCATTTTGAACCCACTGTCGGTATCACACGTGCTCATTTGTTGTGTACGTTAAAAATGGATGTGTAGAAAAACTGCTGTTCCAGCGATTGATTTCAGGCATGCTTAATATGGAAGTGTAGAAGGGTTTGCCTACCCTTAGGCGCTAGACAAACAGTTTGCATGTATAGGATCTTCCTGTGGAATGTGCCTCAGTTTTATTACTTGCAGAGGACGTATTACTTTCACAAAACTTTTTTTTTAAATACTTTCATATACACTATTATTTGCTTATGCCTTGATTTTGTGGTGTAGTCACCTGTAACTGGGATTATAACATGAATTACTATAACGAAATATGGTACACTAAAAAATTTATCCTGAAAATGAAGTCGTTGTGGGTACATAATTTAGATGTTACAGGAAGCGCAAGAACGTAATTCAAAGTTAACATAATAAAATCTTTAATACACGGGTATAGTTTCAAAATTAGAGAGGATTTAGTTAAATATTTCGGATTTTCACATAATGAAATTACACCACATTTATATCAGAGTCAATTAAGAAGTTCCCTTTCGAAGGTCGCATAATCCAAAACCGGTATGAGTTATCAGGCAAAATCACTGTGAGCACTGAGACAGACAGCTCCACCAATGCATTTGACTGAAGATATTCGTTTGGTAAAAGAACGTGTCCTGCAACGTCATGAAGGGCGTAACTGCCTGCTGTATATTCTCGGCTGGCAGGTATCGTCGACTTTGGAGACCTTTCTTAAGAGGCGGAAGACGTGATAATCACACGAGGAGAGATCAGGGTTAGAGAACGTGTGCTCAAGTGTCTCCCGTTTGAGTTGGCGTAGCTTCCGCATCTCGACATTTGCGATATGGTGACGGTGTCTTGTGTCGAATTACGATCATCACGGAACTTGGCTCACTATTCTACAACGGTGCCTTCCGACAGACATGCTGTCCGATAGACAATTTACCACTCTCCGATGGATGTCTACCGGTCTATGTCTTTAGGCAGCCAAGAAAGGAATAGTAGCTTGTTGGCCTTTTTGCGACGCATTTGGTAATCACGTCACCATATGATCCACATCTGGCGCACCCAAGTGGGTAAATCACGAATGCCACAATAATCCATTGCTTAGATGTCCGTATTTATATATCCGCAATGGAGTCGGTCTACATTGCATAAACGCTGAAGTATCAACCTCAAATAAAACTTTTTGATCGTCCCTTGCAATGCGAATTAACATCGAATTTGAGAACAACAGGAAAGATTTATATCAAAATAGCGGTGTTCCTTCTTCAGACGCACATTATTGTAAGACACAGAATGCATATTTAAACAGCATCTACCACTCGTTTTATTCATGAGAAAGAAATCTCAGTTGTCTTCGATAAAAGTTGGTGGACTTCCATTAACATTTTCAGTTTGAATAAAATCTTTTTCGCTTACTAAGCCTTGCGATTACCGAACACCAAAGTAGCTGTAAAGAACTGGTTTCGACCATCTTTGCTGGATCAAAGATATTATTTAACCCGTTATGACGCTTCTGTATGCTATCAGCTCATAATCTGAAAGAATAAATTATTTAATGACCATTGCTACTTTGGTAGTACAACTACTTGTTCGCTTTAGTACTGTCTATACTGTCTACACGAAGCTAGTGAAGGAAAATTATTTGCCTCGCTTCTAAATAGCTTGATGATGTTCATCGAAATTTACAAGTAATACATTTATTGTCCAGGAATTCTGAACATTTCATCACACTGCTCAGTCACGAGGGACGTGGTAGGTGTCAAGACGACTGCTAACGAAAGTACACTAATGTGAACTTTTTTTAAATATATGGACCGATCTGCAACATTCATTCAGTGAAATGTTCTGAATCCCACGTTGGTAGGTTCCTGAAAACGGAAGCTTTCTCTTCCGAAACGCGTCGGTATTAATGAAGTTAGACTTTTAGATGGCCATAATTATAAGTGTGGCTGAACCGAAATATTGTGATAATTTCCTTTTATTCTATTAGTACCGCAATCTCGCGTCCATCAGGCTGCATTGGTTTGACATTTCTGTAACTCTGAACTGCCACGTGGGAGTAATTGGCTTGGGCCGGTGCTGTCGCGTGACCTTTCATGGTTTACGTATTCATGACGCATGTCTCTTCGACCTTGCGAGAGATACCACGACGCCCACGGGAAACTTTGTGTGTATTCCCGACATGCTCCCGCATTGTGTTTTCGGTGGAAGGGCAGCTGTCAGTGCACCAGGGGCAATACAGAACGGTGAATAAAACGAAATAAAAGGAAATATCATACAAGTTCTACTGTGATACTTTTGTATTGCTTTCCTTCCTCCCAACATTTAGGAAGACAAAATTTGCGACAGAGCGAATATATTAGAGAGAATTTTCTGCTGGATAAATGAAATCGGAGGACTTGACTGTTTCAATGATCGTGATTGAAAGGACTTATCGCAGTTTTACTGTTTTTAAAGTTTGTAATAGAGATAGGTACATCTTATTTTAATGATCGTATGCCTTTTGTTGTAAGAGCACTTGGTCGACGTGAAGTTGACACTGATGAAGGAATTTATGTATGGTGTAAAGGACATATTGTGTGTGAAAATCTCATACTTATCGGCTATTTGATTGTACTTTTTCAGAAATAATGTCTGTGACCTTAAAAAAAAAAGCTACATATTGGTCTTGCCAGAAACCGAGAAGCGATTGTTCTTAGTGTTGTAGCTCTCAAGGGCGCCATAGGATGCTCTCTGTATGAGGCACCTCAGTGCATATTGTGTCGGCTATTGTGGGAGTTCCCACCGACACAAACAAGCAAGTAGAGAAGTTATGATGACTGGCGGTAGGAATCCAAAATCATCTGTGCAAAGCACTTCCAGATTAATTGAAATCCTTGCTTATATACACTCCTGGAAATGGAAAACAGAACACATTGACACCGGTGTGTCAGACCCACCATACTTGCTCCGGACACTGCGAGAGGGCTGTACAAGCAATGATCACACGCACAGCACAGCGGACACACCAGGAACCGCGGTGTTGGCCGTCGAATGGCGCTAGCTGCGCTGCATTTGTGCACCGCCGCCGTCAGTGTCAGCCAGTTTGCCGTGGCATACAGAGCTCCATCGCAGTCTTTAACACTGGTAGCATGCCGCGACAGCGTGGACGTGAACCGTATGTGCAGTTGACGGACTTTGAGCGAGGGCGTATACTGGGCATGCGGGAGGCCGGGTGGACGTACCGCCGAATTGCTCAACACGTGGGGCGTGAGGTCTCCACAGTACATCGATGTTGTCGCCAGTGGTCGGCGGAAGGTGCACGTGCCCGTCGACCTGGGACCGGACCGCAGCGACGCACGGATGCACGCCAAGACCGTAGGATCCTACGCAGTGCCGTAGGGGACCGCACCGCCACTTCCCAGCAAATTAGGGACACTGTTGCTCCTGGGGTATCGGCGAGGACCATTCGCAACCGTCTCCATGAAGCTGGGCTACGGTCCCGCACACCGTTAGGCCGTCTTCCGCTCACGCCCCAACATCGTGCAGCCCGCCTCCAGTGGTGTCGCGACTGGCGTGAATGGAGGGACGAATGGAGACGTGTCGTCTTCAGCGATGAGAGTCGCTTCTGCCTTGGTGCCAATGATGGTCGTATGGGTGTTTGGCGCCGTGCAGGTGAGCGCCACAATCAGGACTGCATACGACCGAGGCACACAGGGCCAACACCCGGCATCATGGTGTGGGGAGCGATCTCCTACACTGGCCGTACACCACTGGTGATCGTCGAGGGGACACTGAAAAGTGCACGGCACATCCAAACCGTCATCGAACCCATCGTTCTACCATTCCTAGACCGGCAAGGGAACTTGCTGTTCCAACAGGACAATGCACGTCCGCCACCCAACGTGCTCTAGAAGGTGTAAGTCAACTACCCTGGCCAGCAAGATCTCCGTATCTGTCCCCCATTGAGCATGTTTGGGACTGGATGAAGCGTCGTCTCACGCGGTCTGCACGTCCAGCACGAACGCTGGTCCAACTGAGGCGCCAGGTGGAAATGGCATGGCAAGCCGTTCCACAGGACTACATCCAGCATCTCTACGATCGTCTCCATGGGAGAATAGCAGCCTGCATTGCTGCGAAAGGTGGATATACACTGTACTAGTGCCGACATTGTGCATGCTCTGTTGCCTGTGTCTATGTGCCTGTGGTTCTGTCAGTGTGATCATGTGATGTATCTGACGCCAGGAATGTGTCAATAAAGTTTCCCCTTCCTGGGACAATGAATTCACGGTGTTCTTATTTCAATTTCCAGGAGTGTATTAAGTGAAGAAACATCTTAACTTCCTGTACTTATTGTGCCTTCTGCAACAATTACTTTACTTTCTATTACTAGTCGCAGAACGCAGGCTAAGTAACGTCTTCTTATTACTGACTACGGATGCTCACAAAGTATGCAATCTGACTGGGCCGACAAGCTGTGGGCGGCTGGTTAAATTAGCGTTGACAGAGTGCGCTAAACTCTGTCTTCCTGGAGGTGCGATACTGCTCATGCGTTTCATTGGCGCTTGGGTCACCATCTTCTTGACGCTGTTTCGCCGTTCTGCGTTGGTCGGTGTGCAATCGATGCTTTAGGACTGCACAATGTATTTCTGTGAGTCGCAGCTAGATAGCATGATTGTGCAACAGAGTGCTGCGTAACGTAAGGCCCACCCCGGGCTCTGTAGTCTGCCTGCCCGCGCAAGTAATCACGTTAGAAAAGGATTAGAGAAAACTTGTAATCACATAATGAGGAAACTCCCAAGCAAAGAATTGTTCTGAACAGGGCAAACCACGAATTGCTGTTTTGTGGAAATGTTTCTAGGATGTTTTGCTGTTACTAGTGAGTATGGAACTAAATTTTGTCTGCAGCTCCATCAGACTAAAAATCTTAGCAGAAGACATGCAGTTTAAACAATAAATTATGTCAGTGTTTCTCCATGAAATTTCTGAAAGTGTGGGTAGTTTTCTGGATTGGTACTTGCACAAAATTTGGGGGATCCCGTGCTCGATCTCACATGAGTCACAGATTTTAACACACACCAAAAGACGTTCTTCAGCTGTGGGAAAGCAACCTCTAGATCGCTGATAAGGGCCATTGCTCAAAATCCAATTCTAACGTGATGATTCCCGCTACCAGTTGTGGTGAAATGACGGAGGTGTATGTGGCAGCAAATGAAAAGTCTGAATGTTACTTATAGAATAAACTTAAATTTTTGTCTCACTGTCAACGAATAAGAAATAAAAAGTGAGCAGATATCTTCCACACAGTTCTCCGTTTCTTACCATCAGGATTTTCTCAAGGTTACCGAACAAGACCGTGAGTGACCACAGTAATTTCTTCATAGTGCTTGCTATTCTTCAGCGTTATTTAAAATACGCCTCCCTTTCTATGGTGGTAGAAACATAAAATTATATACACTGAAGTACCAAGGAAACTGGTGCACCTGTCTAATATCGTGCGGTCCCCGCGAGCACGCAGAACTGCCGCAACACGGCGCGGCATGTTCTTGACAACTGTCTGGAGTAGTGCTGGAGGGAATTGACAAAATTAATCCCTCAGGGCTGTCCAGGGCTGAACAGCACGTTGCAAGGCATCCCAGATATGCCCAATAATGGCCATGTATGGGGAGTTTGGTGGTCAACGAAAGTGTTGCAACTCAGAAGAGTGTTCCTGGAGTAGCAGTTCTGCCCGTATCGATAATGTTTCGTTGAATGGTTCACACGCTAACATCTCTTCTTTGACCAGCAATGACATATGCAGGAATTTACGGAAGTGTCGCACTTCTGTCACGCTGAACGATTCTCTTAAGTCGTCATTGGTCTCGTCCTTGCGGATCTTCTTCTGGCATCAGCAATGTCGGAGATTTGATACTTTACCTGATTCCTGATATTCACGGTACACTCTTGAAATGGTCGTACGGGACAATCCCCACATCATCCCTGCTTATGTTCCATCGCTAATGCGCCGACTATAACAAAAACTTCAAACTCACTTAAATCTTGATAACCAGTCTTTGTTGTAGCAGTAACCGATATGCACCGAACTGCAACAGACACTTGTTGTGTTGTGTAGAGGTTGACGATCACAGAACCGTATTCTGTCTGTTTATGAATCTCTGTATTTTAACACGCATGCCTATGCCAGTTTTTTTGTCAATTCGGTGTATAAATGCAACAGAAACATGATAACGGCTGGAGAGAATTTGTTTGTTGACCAAAGTTATGTCAACTGTTCTAAGTTATTAACTGAGTTCAGGGTTACAGAAAAACTCGGTGCTCTGAGTTCTCATTTCAAATACGCGTATGAGGTTGTATAAGGTCTGATAGTGCTATCACATGGATACCCTGAATTACATTAAGACGAGGTGCATTCAAGTTCTAAGGACTCCGATTTATTTTCTAATTAACTACTCACATGAAATCGATGAAACTGGCGTTAATTCTCGACGTAATCGCCCTGCAGACGTACACATTTATCAGAACGCTGATGCCATGATTCCATGGCAGCGGCGAAGGCTGTCTGTTTTGACCACTGGAAAATCGCTGAGACAATAGCAGCACGGCTGGTGAATGTGCGGCCACGGAGAGTGTCTTTCATTGTTGGAAAAAGCCAAAGTCACTAGGAGATAGGTCAGGTGAGTAGGGAGCATGAGGAATCACTTCAAAGTTGTTATCACGAAGAAACTGTTGCGTAACGTTAGCTCGATGTGCGGGTGCGTTGTCTTGGTGAAACAGCACACGCGCAGCCCTTCCCGGACGTTTTTGTTGCAGTGCAGGAAGGAATTTGTTCTTCAAAATATTTTCGTAGGATGCAGCTGTTACCGTAGTGCCCTTTGGAACGCAATGGGTAAGGATTACGCCCTCACTGTCCCAGAACATGGGCACCATCATTTTTGCAGCACTGGGGATTACCCGAAATTTTTTTGGTGGCGGTGAATCTCTGTGCTTCCATTGAGCTGACTGGCGCTTTGTTTCTGGATTGAAAAATGGCATCCACGTCTCATCCACTGTCACAACCGACGAAAAGAAAGTCCCATTCATGCTGTCGTTAAACGTCAACATTGCTTGGCCACATGCCACACGGGCAGCCATGTGGTCGTCCGTCAGCATTCGTGGCACCCACCTGGATGACACTTTTCGCATTTTCAGGTCGTCATGCAGGATTGTGTGCACAGAACCCACAGAAATGCCAACTCTGGAGGCAATATGTTCAACAGTCATTCGGCGATCCCCCAAAACAATTCTCTCCACTTTCTCGATCATTTTGTGAGGCCAGCTTGTGCGGGCCCGAGGTTGTTTAGGTTTGTTGTCACAAGTTGTTCTGCCATCATTAAACTGTCGCACCCACGAACGCACTTTCGACACATCCATAACTCCATCACCACATGTCTCCTTCAACTTTCGATGAATTTGAATTGGTTTCACCCCACGCAAATTCAGAAAACAAATGATTGCACGCTGTTCAAGTAAGGAAAACGTCGCCGTTGTAAGTATTTAAAACAGTTCTCATTCTTGCCGCTGGCGGTAAAATTCCATCTTTCGTACGGTGCTGCCATCTCTGGGACGTATTGACAATGAACGCGGCCTCATTTTAAAACAATGCGCATGTTTCTATCTCTTTCCAAGCCCGGAGAAAAAAAATCGGAGGCCTTAGAACTTGAATGCACCTCATAAATTGCTTATATAGGATCATTTAGCGGCATTAGGAAACATGATTCACATTCATTTGTAAACATCTTTATTTGTGGGTATTATCATACTGGTTTTATAAACAAGAAGCAGGTTTAAGTCAGCCACTGTCATTGCGAAAACAATCAAATTCTTTTCTCTGTTATAGGCGCCTCTTCCTTCGTAATGGTGGAAAAGCGTGGTGCCATCACCCTCGGTCTCGACGACGCTCCAGACAGCAAGGTGTCGACACATGGGAAAATGATGCCAGAGCTGAGAAGTTCATGTGGCCTGGAAAGTGGGCCAATGACGTATCATTGGCGCCTAATTTCACCACAATTCAGTCCGACCCCGTTGTGTTGATGTCACAGGATGAGAAGGTCGTCAAACACTTCTTACCCACATTTTACCCCTTCGTTTGACACGTCGGCGATTGTTGAGAGAAAGGCGACGCCCAGCATTGAAATGACGTCGTTTACTTATGGGTGACCGAGGTAAACAAAATGGTTCAAATGGCTCTGAGTACTACGGGACTAAACTTCTGAGGTCGCTACTCCCCTAGAACTTAGAACTAGTTAAACCTAACTAACCTGAGGACATCACACACATCCATGCCCGAGGTAGGATTCTAACCTGCGACCGTGGCGGTCTCGCGGTTCCAGACTGCAGCGCCTAGAACCGCACGGCCACTTCAGCCGGCCGAGGTAAACATTCCTGACACACCACCGTTGGGAACCGGCGCGGAGAGGCCGCAGGGGTGGCATAAAGGGGGCCAATGAAACCACTCTTTTCACAGGGGCGCTGATTTCCACACATTTCGCGGTCGTAAACGACAGTTCGCATTGAGACGCACAGTAGGAAAACGTTCTCGACAACATTTGACTGCCTACGCCCTCGGGATTTTCAACTGTTCTCTAAGGACAGCGGATATACCGGTTCCCGTCAGATCACCGAAGTTAACGGCTGTCGGGCGTGGCCGGCACTTGGATAGGTGACTATTCGGGCCGCCATGCGCTGTTGCCATTTTTCGGGGTGCACTCAGCCTCGTGATGCCAACTGAGGATCTACTCGACCGAATACCAGCAGCTCCGGTCAAAGAAAACCACCAGGAGAGCGGTGTGCTGACCACACGGCCCTCCTATCCGCTTCCTCAGCTGAAGATGACACTGCGGTTGGATGTACCCGGTGGGCCACTTGTGGCCTGAAGACGGAGTGCTTTCTTGTAAGGACAGTGTGGGGCTGTACCCCAATCGAAAGTGATCGCACCTGTTCGAAGCGCAGTGTGACCTCAAATTTTGCTCTCGTCTACAGGTTAGAACCACTACGTACCGTTCAAAACCACTCCGAAATTTGAAGCTGATCAGAAGTAGCCAACGGTGCTTATGATTTCTTAGCGCTTCAATTTTGTGCCCATTTATGGCATGTCAAGGGGCATGAGGCATAGATACATGGATGAATAATGCAGCAGAGGGCATGCCTAAGAAGCCCCATTTCGCCAAAATTCTCGACGGCACGCACCCACCTTTATAGGGAATTTTAAAAATGCACCTGTGCGTACAGAATACGTGGCGAGAGAACCAAACAGCAGCAGACAGGCTACGTTACTACTCTTCCACCACAACAATGCTCCTCTTGCACCTGAAAGTAGGCCATCCAGAATCGGAGGAAGAGAAGATTATTTTTTAACGTCTCGTCATAAACATCATCATTAGAGACGGAGCACAAGGTAGGATTAGGGAAGGATGGAGGGAGAAAGCAGTCGTGCCGTTTCGAAGGAACAGTCCCTGCATTTGCTTTAGCCGGCCGGTGTGGCCGAGAGGTTCTAGGCGCTTCAGTTTGGAACGGTGCGACCGCTGCGGTCGCAGCTTCGAATCCTGCCTCGGGCATGGATGTGTGTGATATCCGTAGGTTAGTTACGTTTAAGTAGTTCTAAGTTGTAGGGGACTGATGACCTCAGATGTTAAGTCCCATAGTGCTCAGAGCCTTTGAACCATTTGCTTTAAGCCATTTAGGGAAACCACAAAAAATCTAAGTCAGGATGAACGGACGCGGGTTTGAACCATCGTCATCCCGAAAACAAGTCCAGCGTGCTAACCACTGCACTACCCCGCTCGGTCCCAGAATTGGAGAGTATCAGAGGAGTTAACGGCCTGCCAGCGCTTAGGACAGAAAAAGACAGAAAAAGTCAAATGAGGGAAATAATTCATACACTTGGAAATTTTTGTTACGTGGTATGAGGGAGTTCCATGGAGAACATTCTAGGATTTCTGACCGAAGGAATTTCCTACAAACAGGTCATGTTCACTTTTTCTATACGACAAATAGTTTGATCGTAGCGAGCGAGAGTATATCGTAAACTAGGGCGTGGTTTATGAAGGCCAGCTTTAACATTGCAGGGTTGCATAAAGCGACAGCGGTATGTGCTGCTCAATAATCGTGTGTACAGTGTGTTTGTCTTAAGGCGAGACACCTAAAGATCTTGAAAACTGTGCATATTACGAGAAAATTGTTCCGTGTGAAAAGTTAAGATTAGTAAAGGGGATACTGACGCCGTTACAACTGGCCGCCTCCTAAGCTCCCCTCTAGCAAGCGCATTGTCAAGTGGGGAAAACTCAACTTTATTGCATGTTCACTCTCCATGCCAAAAAAATACTACGATCTACTCAAACCATTGTTCCTCATTCGTGGTAGATGGCGCTGTAATTGACAGTTGTCAAGCATGCCTGTTTTTGCAATTAATAGCCGAATCATATGAATCGACATTTCATTTGCAACGTAAATGTAAACTTTTATTTCCTAACGGTTGATATTCACTTACGAACTCTACCTGTGTGTTGCTAATCTGGGCCCTGCTGTACAAACAGTTTGGCTAGACATTGACAGTTCTGGCAGATAAGCTTGTATGGTAACTTTTGGGCTGTCCGGTTGGTCGTGCGCTGTAACGCACGGCTTTCCAGGCAGGAAGGTGCGCCTGGTCCCCGGCACGAATCCGTCCGGCGGATTTGTGTTGAGGTCTGGTGAACCGGCTAGTCTGTCGACGGTTTTTAGGCGGTTTTCCATCTGCCTTGGCGAATGCGGTCTGGTTCCCCTTATTCCGCCTCAGTTACACTATCTCGGCGATTGCTGCGCAAACAAGTTCCCCATGTACGCGTACACCACCATTACTCTACCACGCTAACATAGGGGCTACGCTCGTCAGGTGTGAGACATTCCCTGGAGAGTCCACCAGGGGTCGAACCGCACAATAACCCTGTGTTCGGTGCGGGGCGGCGGAGGGGTGAAGTGGACAGCGGTAGTCGTTATGGGGTTGAGGACCACTGCGGCTGCGGCGGGGACGCAGCCTCTTCGTCGTTTCTAGGCTGCCGGTTAAAATACAGTGTGTTAACTGTAAGTCGGCTGAGTTGTGAGGGGAGTGTGGGGAGAGGAGGAAGCAAGCATTGGCTGGCGAGGGGAGGGGAGCCGTTGGGAGGGGGGACAAGGCACGCCTACCAGTTGCGGTGCAGGCACTACAAATTGCGCGTCATGCTTACACAAAAGCAGACGAAAGGCTTGGAAGGAAACCTCGCTTTAAATGTTGTTCGTAAACGAAACTGAAATCATGTACATTAATATCTATATACACTCCTGGAAATGGAAAAAAGAACACATTGACACCGGTGTGTCAGACCCACCATACTTGCTCCGGACACTGCGAGATGGCTGTACAAGCAATGATCACACGCACGGCACAGCGGACACACCAGGAACCGCGGTGTTGGCCGTCGAATGGCGCTAGCTGCGCAGCATTTGTGCACCGCCGCCGTCAGTGTCAGCCAGTTTGCCGTGGCATACGGAGCTCCATCGCAGTCTTTAACACTGGTAGCATGCCGCGACAGCGTGGACGTGAACCGTATGTGCAGTTGACGGACTTTGAGCGAGGGCGTATAGTGGGCATGCGGGAGGCCGGGTGGGCGTACCGCCGAATTGCTCAACACGTGGAGCGTGAGGTCTCCACAGTACATCGATGTTGTCGCCAGTGGTCGGCGGAAGGTGCACGTCCCCGTCGACCTGGGACCGGACCGCAGCGACGCACCGATGCACGCCAAGACCGTAGGATCCTACGCAGTGCCGTAGGGGACCGCACCGCCACTTCCCAGCAAATTAGGGACACTGTTGCTCCTGGGGTATCGGCGAGGACCATTCGCAACCGTCTCCATGAAGCTTGGCTACGGTCCCGCACACCGTTAGGCCGTCTTCCGCTCAAGCCCCAACATCGTGCAGCCCGCCTCCAGTGGTGTCGCGACAGCGCGACAGGCATGAATGGAGGGACGAATGGAGACGTGTCGTCTTCAGCGATGAGAGTCGCTTCTGCCTTGGTGCCAATGATGGTCGTATGCGTGTTTGGCGCCGTGCAGGTGTGCGCCACAATCAGGACTGCATACGAACGAGGCACACAGGGCCAACACCCGGCATCATGGTGTGGGGAGCGATCTCCTACACTGGCCGTACACCACTGGTGATCGTCGAGGGGACACTGAATAGTGCACGGTACATCCAAACCGTCATCGAACCCATCGTTCTACCATTCCTAGACCGGCAAGGGAACTTGCTGTCCCAACAGGACAATGCACGTCCGCATGTATCCCGTGCCACCCAACGTGCTCTAGAAGGTTTAAGTCAACTACCCTGGCCAGCAAGATCTCCGGATCTGTCCCCCATTGAGCATGTTTGGGACTGGATGAAGCGTCGTCTCACGCGGTCTGCACGTCCAGCACGAACGCTGGTCCAACTGAGGCGCCAGGTGGAAATGGCACGGCAAGCCGTTCCACAGGACTACATCCAGCATCTCTACGATAGTCTCCATGGGAGAATAGCTGCCTGCATTGCTGCGAAAGGTGGATATACACTGTACTAGTGCCGACATTGTGCATGCTCTGTTGCCTGTGTCTATGTGCCTGTGGTTCTGTCAGTGTGATCATGTGATGTATCTGACCCCAGGAATGTGTCAATAAAGTTTCCCCTTCCTGGGACAATGAATTCATGGTGTTCTTATTTCAATTTCCAGGAGTGTATATATAAATGAATGTATGTATGTTTGTCTACTATGCGCTCACAAACCATTCATCCGATTGCAATGAAACTTTGGTGTGCTGTTCTCCGAACGCCCTAAAAGAGTAATAGACAATATTTCAAGAGTTAGGTTACTGTTGCATGCGTAGCACAATTGATTAGGTAAAGGCTTGTCATGCAGTGGACCCGGGTTTGATTCACAATGCTCCCAATTTTTTATTTCATTCCCCGCGATGTTAAACTATTAATTATTAATTTTAAATGTACTTAAACAGGTTATATAGTATAACGTAACTGTCAATCTCTATATATACAAATGAATGTATGTATGTCTGCCCTCTGTGCGTTTTGAATTTGGAAATGTACTGTAATATGAATGTGTTTAGAAATAATACAGTAACCAGTGGTGTTTCCATACAAAGCAATACGGTAGCAAGGAAAAGTGAAATATAAGGTAATTCGGACGAAATAGGGGGCTCCTTCAAAGTGATCGCGAACAAAATATCTGAAATGAAAACTCACCTTTTCTTGCTAGGCGTTTGTGGTGATACGCCAGGATGATTCTTGGAAAACTCTTTGAATCTTCCAATGCTACGCATGCTTTGTCCTGTGTATGTAACAGCTCTCAGTGAAGATTTGTAAATGGGGTGAAGCAATTTTTTCTGCTCCCTCTCTCTTTCGCAGCATTCAATCACACGCAATATAATTTTGCGAGCATCGCTACGTAATACTGGTTTCCTTCTAACCGTAGGCCTACCGGTAGGGGTTGTTGGCGACTCCCGAGATGGGCCAGCAACTGCCTCTTCACTCATTTTGATAATGTTTAGCACAACTGCACAATAAAAACACGCAGAACAGTACAGCGCAAAACAATAACGAAGCAGACGATAAAGGCTACCGTGTACACCACAGTCAGCTACATAATGTTGGCAGCAGTCGAAACTGCGTGCCTACCGAAGCCTCCCGACGGTTACCGACTTCTACCGATTCAGGACTAGGGAGAGGTCTGCCATCTATAAGTTTACACACTGTACAATGGTAACGTAGTTTTCTGTTCCCTGCGGCGTTAATTGTGGCGAGTCCCAAACCAACTTTCTCTATACGAGAAATAGTTTGATCGTAGCGATATTTCGTAGTGATGTGGAACGAGTCGAATGGCGTTATACATGTTGCATTTGTTGTGAAGAAGATCGAAATAATTTATGGTGACACTTCTACAGGAAACCATGCTTGGTGGCCGTCCCAGCCTTCAGTGTGTGTTTCCATCCAGCCACAATAGCTCACGCTGGACGCTACATTGTCACGTGCGGAATGCAAACCACAACTGACGTAATAGAATAAAATGTCCGTAACTGATAGTAAGGTAGGCCCACCTGCCATGGATACACTCATATGCTCACCTCACCGCCCACCTCCCCACCACGAGGCACGCGCCAGCTCAGTGCCTGGAACTTCATAAGCATGAACTCCGAACGTCTCAGTTCCACTCCACTCTAGACGCGCATTTCTTGGACAGCTGGTTTAGATTAGATTAGATTAGATTAATACTAGTTCCATGGATCATGAATACGATATTTCGTAATGATGTGGAACGAGTCGAATGGCGTTATACATGTTGCATTTGTTGTGAAGAAGATCGAAATAATTTATGGTGACACTTCTACAGGAACCCAAATGACGAGAGGTATGATGGCACAGAGCAATTAAACACCCCAGTTGTGAGAGACAATGAAACCCAGCGATATCATTCATCCTGACGGGAAAAGAAAATTATTACATCCTCGGCATTGTTTCTGGATCACACTAAACGTAGTTTCTAACCAGATTAAAACGGCTAACCATACTATACTGTACAACCGTATTTTCAATACTACTAAACTTCGAAATTAAATATCAGCCGTTACAACACAAAGATTTTCATTTGCATCCGTCAGTTCTTCATTGCATATACACGCACACTTAATATTTGTCGTTTACATCTCGATCTCTCGTGAATCGAAAACAATGGTTCAAGTAAATTAAATCCCTACACATGGTAAAAATGGATGTAAATGTGTATATATCTACTTCAAGTATTAGGCTTTCCATATTTTGGGAGGAGTAAATATAAAGAAAACAAGAAATAAGTGTCTACTAAACGTGGGCACTAAAATGTAGACTTAAAGAACTGTGAGCACTTGTTCACCTACGCTAGAGTGAAACACGTAACTTCTACTGAACGACTTCCCATGCATGTTGAACTATGCATTTTGGAACGCATGTTCACTAGACTTTTTTTGTTTTTGTCCATATTATCGTGGTTCATGGTGTGGGTTCCTGTAGTCATGGCCTAGTTCATGAACCACGGGCAACTTATGAGTGGCCAAGTAAGTGGTCCCGACAATAGATTGCAGTGCAATAAAGCGGCTGGGGTGGATGAAATTAAGTCGGAACTCATCTAATACAGTGGAATGTCAGGTCTTAAATGGCTACACAGGATAACTGAAATGGCATGGGAGTCGGGAGAGGTTCCATCAGACTGGACAAAAGCAGTAATCACACAAATCTTTAAACATGGAAACAGAAAAGATTGTAACAACTACAGAGGTATCTCTTTAATCAGCGTTGTGGGTAAAATCTTCTCAGGTACTGTTGAAAGGAAAGTGCGAGTTTTAGTTGATGATCAATTGGATGAAAATCAGTGTGGGTTTAGGCCTCTTAGAGGTTGGCAGGACCAGATCTTTAACTTACGGCAAATAATGGAGAAGTGTTATGAGTGGAACAAGGAATTATATCTATGCTTTATATATCTAGAAAGGGCATATAACCGGGTTCCTAGGAGGAAGTTATTGTCTGTTTTACAAGATTATGGAATAGGAGGCAAACTTTTGCAAGCAATTAAAGGTCTTTACATGGATAGTCAGGCAGCTGTTAGAGTTGACGGTAAATTGAGTTCATGGTTCAGAGTAGTTTCAGGGGTAACACAAGGCTGCAACCTGTCTCCACTGTTGTTCATATTATTTATGGATCATATGTTGAAAACAATATATTGGCTGGGTGAGATTAAGATATGTGAACACAAAATAAGCAGTCTTGCATATGCGGATAACTTAGTTGTGATGGCAGATTCGATTGAAAGTTTGCAAAGTAATATTTCAGAGCTAGATCAGAAATGTAAGGACTATGGTATGAAGATTAGCATCTCCAAAACGAAAGTAATGTCAGTGGGAAAGAAATATAAACTGATTGAGTGCCAAAGAGGAGGAACAAAGTTAGAACAGGAGGACGGTTTCAAGTACTTAGGACGCATATTCTCACAGGATGGCAACATAGTGAAAGAACTGGAAGCGAGGTGTAGCAAAGCTAATGCAGTGAGCGCTCAGCTACGATCTACTCTCTTCTGCAAGAAGGAAGTCAGTACCAAGACTAAGTTATCTGTGCACCGTTCAATCTTTCGACCAACTTTGTTGTATGGATTCAGGTTACCTTATCAACAAGGTTGAGGTTACGGATATGAAAGTAGCTAGGATGATTGCAGGTACTAGTAGATGGGAACAATGGCAGGAGGGTGTCCACAATGAGGAAATCAAAGAAAAACTGGGAATGAACTCTATAGATGTAGCAGTCAGGGCGAACAGGCTTAGATGGTGGGGTCATGTTACACGCATTGGAGAAGCAAGGTTACCAAAGAGACTCATGGATTCAGCAGTAGAGGGTAGGAGGAGTCGGGGCAGACCGAGGAGAAGGTACCTGGATTCGGTTAAGAATGATTTTGAAGTAATAGGTTTAACATCAGAAGAGGCTCCAATGTTAGCACTGAATAGGGGATCATGGAGGAACTGTATAAGGGGGGCTATGCTCCAGACTGAACGCTGAATGGCATAATCAGTCTTAAATGATGATGATGATGGTGATGATGATGATGTCCATATTATCTCCTCCCAAAATATGAAAAACAAGAGCCTGGAGTAGAATAAATGTGTTTCATAGTATCGAAGTTGAACAATTGCTCAAATCTCTTAAGGTAAGAGCCTTAGAGCTCTTTCTTACCACAAAGGTATTCCTTGATTTGGTGTAAGGAACGTGTCCCGTTTGTGGTGTTTTTCTGTGACAGTCTGTACATGTACGTATGTAAGGTCGACATCACCTTCTAAGCACTGCACCGATTTCAACCGAATAAGGTACACATGTTATTTAAAGTCTGGAAATAATTACTTTGGGCGTAAGATCGATATACCTACCAAAGAGGTGTGGGTGGGGGTGAAAAATCAGTGTAGCCCAGGATGCGCACGGACTGTCACTTTTGTGATCCTGTATTTGAGAATGCAAGCGCGTAGTGACTTTTAACAAGCTTTAGATATAATTTCAAACCTTTACGCAACATTTTCTTTCTCACAACCCCCAGAAAACAATGAAAAGGGAATAGTTTAATCGCTTGCTACATGCAGTAAAACGCCCCTTGAAGCATGACGTTTTATTTGATAACTTCTTTACCACTAACAGCATTGGCAATAGATTTTGCAGACTGTATTCACATATACCATTTAGCGAAACAGTAAAATTATGTCAATGTGCGGCATATATTTCAGGGGATATGACGTCATAAACACTGAGATGCGACAGTAACTACCGCATCGTGCATGAGGTCTAATTTTTTTTTTCTTTTTGCTACTAACTCTATTCGCAACACAATTCCCCACAGGGTCCTCATATTTCGCTAGAAAAAATATATAATTGTACGACACATAGTTCAGGAGATATGACTTGATAAGCGCTGAAGTATTCATTTATTATTTGTTTACTTGTAACCTCATTCACAACACAATTCGGAGACAGTAGGCACGAATACCAGTGGATTAACCTTCACACTGACATCAATGTACAGTACATATTTTAGGAGATACGACGTCAAGGAAACTGCAGACAGAAATTCGCTAGACGTAGAGGTGAAATACGTATGTGTGCAAATACGCGTAAAATATGGCAAGTATGTCTGAAATATGTTTGACGTGTGTGTAAGTGGGCAAAGCCACGGGTAAAAGTCATACTAAACGCCTGGAAGGATATAAATCACATTTGGTAGATATGTTAATTACACCTGGAAAGAAATACCATAGAGATAAGAACCACCAGCCTCCTATTGGATTGAGTGTTGTAACATGTAGAGAGAAGGGAGGATGAGGAAATATACTGATATCAAGGGAGAAGGAGGAAATAGGCACTGATAGGAGGAAGAGGAGATGGACAGAGGTGGGGAAGTGGGAATTGAGGAGAGCGAGGAAGATGAGATGGACTGAGACAAGAAAGAGGAGAAGAGGAAAAGAGACATGGAAAGAAAAAGACAGGCAGAGAGATGGGTTGGGAGAAGATGAACAAAGAGAGAGGGAGCAAGAAATGGACACAGAGGGGGTGATAGAGAGAAGGAGACTGGCAAAGAGGGGTGAAGAAGAGATGGAACTAGAGGTGGGATGAAATGGACAGAAGGGGAAGGAGTAGCTGGTCTGAGGAGGGAGAAGTCGATTAACAGAGGGAGGGAGAGGAGGAGACAGACAGAAGAATGGTGGGGGAGGAGGTGAACAGAGAGAGGGATTAGTGGCGATGGGAGGAAGGTTGAAAGAGGTGATGGACTAATACAAGAGTGGAATAAATACACAACAGGGCAAATGCTGGATAGTCAGCTAAGAGGCCATAAAATGGGGGATTCCTATTTTAAAATACAAATTTGACCCTGCCTACGCAACAAGGGTGGTTTGGCGGTAACCATATTTAGCGCAGACAGAAGTCCCGTTTAATAATTTAAACATTTCACCTAGTACATTTTTTTTAATACGATGCGTCGATTCCGAGTTCTTTAGTTGTTGTAAGTTAAAGTGAGGACCCTGGTAACAACGATAAATAAATATGATTATGTAGTTTTCTCTGTATCCTCTGAATATCGGTTCCTTAGTGATCCATCAGACACCTCTGACTAATGTGTTCGAACTACGGCCCTGAAGTTCTATTGGAGTTTGTATTCACTGACACTGTGTTGACAGAAAGACAGAAAAACGTGCGTCAGTTGCGAAGAGCTGTGAGATAGTTTACTAAATCCGTTTACGAATTGCACATCATGTCATACAAAAATAGCGTGCGTCAATTTGAATGTTGTTATTACTGCCTGTGATGGTCATAGATAACTATTTCTCTCCATTTTTTTATGGGAGAAGATATTAGACTATTTTGTTAAACAATTTTGTTTGACATTCGTACTTTGTTAACTCCTACCTTCGGTCCTGTTAATGTCCCACTTTTTATTTCCTTTAATGATCATCAGGGCCAAATGTGAGTTGACAGTACGTTGTTAGCAGTCTTCTTGCCTGTTACGCAGTGTAACAGGCGCTACAGGTTTGCTGTTCATCATAAGCAAAAGGCGAGTGGTCTCGCGTAAGATACTCAAAGACAAAAGAGCACGGAGTACCACGAAGATGTACCACGAATAAATTATCCGAATCGAACGGAAATCGATAAATGTGATTCACATGTGCAAAAAAACAAGAGATTACAACTGCGAAAAAATTGGATGATTTAGTCAAGAGAAAGATATTCACGAATTCAGTAAGTCAATAACGCCTTGGTCCACCTCCAGCCTATATTCAAGCAGTTATTCGTCTCCCTTGACTGATATTTGCTGGATGTTTTCCTGACGGGTTTCGTGCCAAATTATGCTCAATTGACGCATTATAGCGTCAAATTTTCGGGCTGGTTGCAGGGCTCTTCCCACAATGGTCTATAAGTTCTCAACTGGGGAGAGGTCCGGCGAACTAGCTGGCCAATGTAGGTTAAGCAGTAGAAAGTCGCCGTCTACGGGCGCGCAGGTTGGCTTGCCGTGAAGGCCAATAAAACGGCGTACAGAACGTCACCGGACGACAGCCAAACGGATCCTGCTATGAAATGAAATGGCAACCCAGACCATCTTTCCTGGTTGTCGGTCCGCTTGGCGGGCGAAAGTGTTTGGTTCCCAACCGTTGTCTGGGGCGTCTCAAGATCCGTCTTCGGTCGTTATTGGGCCTCAGTTCGAAGCGGGCCCCATTACTTGCTGAAGAGGGCGTAGACGTGCCTAGAGGCGAAAACTTGGTTTCTTCGTGGCAAAAGAGGAATGTATTACAGCCAAACGTGGTCCATTCAGCGTATCTTACACATGTGTCTACGCATGTAAGTACTCGTCGGAGGCTGGCCTGCCACAGCCATTCAGAGACTTCGCAAACGTGCCACATAGATTTATTTGCTTCTACGAGACATGGATGTGGCTTATCAACACTAGGAACACCTGCTGCAGAGACCTTTTGATTAAGAGGACGCCGCGTAGCGCGTTCCAGTGGACTGAGGGGAGCGTATTGTATAGGCCACTCTACTGCATACCGTTTATCTATCCTTGTGTCGTCGTAGGTATCAACAACCGTATCTTGAAAAGTGCGACAGAGGATTTGTCATAGATCGCATTATTCGTCATATTCCTTAGCAAGTATCGAGCTGTGTTCTAGATAAAGTTCTTGTGGACAGTACCAAAGTTGAGTAAATATACAACCCATCAGACAGTCAGTTACAAATACAGTGCACAGAGATTACAATGATGCTGTTGTATAATCTGCCTCGTTTCACAAGGTTATTCGTCGGCTTTCAAATATCGGTTGTATATGCTATCTCTTAAAAAATTAATGTTTCCTGCAAACAAGACTACACACGCATGCATGAAACGTACGATTTTTGCTGGAAACCATCGCTATACGTTATCTTATGATTTTAACAGAAAGGTCGAAAGACCCTGATTACGTTGAAATAATATTGCTACATGAACTGAGGTATAGCCAGGTACTGCATTTGTACGACTTCATCGATGGTGCCTCAGTAATACTGCCGCTATACAATAACATTTTTTCTCTTTCTCTAAAGACAGCTTTATGTTTATGAATATTTATATCAAGTTGCAAATCTTTGCATCACTTTGAAATTTGTTTAAATCTGGCTCAATATGTGTTCAGATAATTTTGGACATACTTCATTTTAGATATTTCCGTCACCTGACAACAGGCTAGGGCTACTATTAATATTTTCTTCAAGGTCTTTAATATTCAACGTGAATAGCAAGGGTGTCAAACATTTCGTTTGGCGCATTCCTGAAGTTACTTCTACATCTGTCGATGGTTCTTCATCCCAGATAATGTACTGTGTCTTTCGACCAAGAAGACTTGAATCCAGTGAAAATTTTCACTTAATACCTCTTCCACAAACCTTTATCAAAATAAACTTTGGTGTTGCACTGTTCTAATATTTCTTGGAAGTCAAGAAATTTCATTTACCTACCTAACCGGATTGGTGGTTCACTTCTGGTGCCTCATTAGTAGAATGTTACGACTTGTGCTTTCTCCACTTTTGATCAACAGTCCTACAGTACATACTGGACACAAGAGGGGGTGCATCAGCCGTTAATTGTGTGTAGTACCCGACAGTGATTCCGTTGACCCTTGGGGATTTGTTTAATTTCAAGTTTTTCACAATGCCACTTGCACTAATGTCTATATCACTCATTCTTTTAGTGGTATGAGCGTTAACTGGACCAATAAACTATGAATTATCTTTGTAAAATAACATTAGGAAATTATGCTTATCCATTACGGGTATTTTATAACCGTGACTGTATACTGAATGTAAACAAGTTATACAAAACTGCAACAAGTCACTTTTTTGAATAATTATGTTTTATTCCATGAACCAGTTGTCGATCCTTTCCAGGATCATCTTGAGTTCGTTTCAGGAAGTTACATCATTACAGCTAGCAGAATGCTGGGTGCTTGCTCTATGACAAAAAGATGAAGCACACTTTAATGTATCGCCATGATTATAACTTATCTGTCGATATGGATGTAAATTTAGTTTTTTACTTACTGCGACAGTATAAGCGGCATTTTTCGGCTAGTGTCCATCTGTCTGCCTCAGTTTTGATGTCCAGTTGTTATATCACTGCACACACTTCCACACAAACTATATTAACTTACACTCTGGCAGCGAGACTCTTCCAACATCCAGCATGCGCTTTATAACTGTTGATTGTAAGGAAGATGTTGACAGAAAGATATGGCATAGGCCTACTTTGCACAGAGATGTAATTTGTTCTCCTATACATGTATTAAAGTGGATATAAGGGCAAATATTTTAATCAGATTGGCGATAACAAGAGGACACAAAATAAAATAAATAAATAAATTATTACAAGAACAAACATCAAGTGATCTGATATTTTATTTCTGGTTGTATATTACGTATAATGTATGCAGTTTGTAGCAAATTTTTTAATCATGATTGGCATTAACATGAATACCCAGGAATCGAGAATACAGAGTTATTGGATATGAAGTGAGACTCAGCTGTCTGTATGACTAGGACCTTTATATTTAAATTAATAACAAACATTCAGATGAACAGATGAAGTATATAGTCTACAGCCATACAAACAGGTTTAGTCCATTAGAATCACTATAACTTATATATATATATATATATACCTTTACTTAAAATAAACAGAATCTACTGTTGCTAATACCCCAGATTATGTTAACATAACAACAGAAATAAGAAGCATGCTAGGGATAAGTCGCTGCAGTCGCGCCAATCATTTGCGTCTTCGGTGACTCAGATGGATAGAGGGTCTGCCATGTAAGCAGGAGATCCAGGTCGGGGCACACATTTTCAGCTGTTCCCATCGAGGTATATCATTAACACCTGTCGGCAGCTGAGGATTTCAATTCATTATCATTTAATATGAATTACATTACTGACTGCTGTCCATATATCTATCTTGGTTACATAATATAGTCCTTATCCTGTTAATAGTGGCTTACCCTCGTCGCTTTTTTCCTCATGCATTATTAGATTTGCTACTGCGTAACCCTTCATCAATTTTGTGTTGATCGTCTTATGCTGATCTGGGCAGCAGTCCTCTTCACCAATTCCTACTATATGTAACTCTTTTTAAATTCTCTAACCATGCTACACGGTTAAAGGATGTAACATACCATGCTCCAATCCGTGGAAGGCTAGATGATTTATCCTGCTGATGACGTCGTCCCGTGTAGTACCTGCCAAGAAATCCGAATAGGTTACTGCTTCATCTCAGAGGTAATTCGCCAAAAAAGATTACATCATCAGTAAGCCACGCAGTGTAGCTTCGTTTACACGGGAAGTAAGGGTAACCCATTCCTTTCAGTAGTTCAATTTTATCAAAATAGTTAGTCGTACAAGGCCACACCTATCAATAATCCAGACAGTGGCCCCTAAAGTTACTGTAAAGGCTGATGCCCGTCTCCAAAATCCAAAGGATAGTTTGGTGCTCTCCACAGATTCTCCTTGGGTGACATGTGCTGTCTAAGTTCATCACGTAACTAGCCTTCGCTATGACCCATGCTATGTTTTGCCACACCACGAATATAGTTGTAGTTTAATAAATTTGAGAACTAACATCGACATTTGTAATGAACTTTGCAAACAAAACTGAAATACAGAGTAGCGTAAACAACAGAAGAATTATGACGTTGTACACTGTTATTTCTTTTTAGTTTATCAACATGTGCCCTTATCGTCCTAGAATCGATCTTCTTAGAATCGTACAGCACAATTTCGATACACGACAATTCGTTGCTCGTTGGGGAAAAAAGCGGTCGACGTGGTGATGAAATTAAATTATTTGCATTGTTTTATGACCAGCTTCAACTTCGAGATGTCGTATGAAGACGTAAAGTTGAAAAGTTGCTGGGGAATAGAAAAATACAAATTTTAAGCACACTGTGGAGTGTTTACCAAAAGAGTCATGAACTTCTGTTTTCCTGACAACACTAAATGTATGTGGATGAACGGATACACGACCAGTCTGGGAGAAACGTGTCCTTGTTTTAAGTCACTACTCATCGAGAGATGCAACTCCTAACGATACTGACTTCGTAAATCTGCTCCCTATGTGTTAAGTGGTATTTAATCAGGCTTGAATAACTGTCGTCTCACCGCTGAAGGAGATGTACATTCGCTGTAATTAAGATGAAACCTCAGCCTCTACCGGGTCTGCCACAGACTGCGGGGCGTACTGCGGACTCGGGAAGTTACTTCTCCCGAGTTTCCATGCTTTAAGATAATTATGTGAGGGTCTCGGAGATACAAATCTCTGCCACCGCTTTGTAAACGTTAGAGATACAGCAACCAACTACTTTTCCATTAATTACGCGTCTTCTTGTGTTTGGTAGCATCGCTCATGTCACGTTAGCGACAGTGACCTTCCCTTTAAGACGACTTTCCACGTTAGTGTCTCATCATGGGATTCCTTCAGTTTTCGTCACAGGTTACCATATGTGTCCATAACACCAATTTTGGCAGAGATGTATTTCAACAGTAAAGGAAACAAAAGAAAAATTCGAAGTAGGTATTAAAATCCATGGAGAAGAAATAAAACCTTTGAGGTTCGCCGATGACATTGTAATTCTATCTGAGGCAGCAAAGGACTTGGAAGAGCAGTTGAACGAAATGGACAGTGTCTTGAAAGGAGGATATAAGATGAACATCAACAAAAGCAAAACGAGTATAATGGAATGTGGTCGAATTAAGTCAGGTGATGCTGAGGGAATTAAATTAGGAAATGAGACACTTAAAGTAGTAAAGAAGTTTTGCTATTTGGGAAGCAAAATAACTTATGATGGTCGAAGTACACAAAATATAAAATGTGGACTGGCAATGGCAAGGAAAGCGTTTCTGAAGAAGAGAAATTTGTTAACATCGAGTATAGATTTAAGTGCCAGGACGTCGTTTCTGAAAGTATTTGTATGGAGTGTAACCATGTATGGAAGTGAAACATGGACGATAAATAGTTTGGACAAGAAGAGAATAGAAGCTTTAGAAATGTGGTGCTACAGAAGAACGCTGAAGATCAGATGGGTAGATCACATAACTAATGATGAAGTATTGGATAGAATTGGGAAGAAGAGGAGTATGTTGCACAACTTGACAAAAAGAAGGGATCGGTTGGTAGAACATGTTCTGAGACATCGAGGGATCACAAATTTAGTGTTGGAGGGCAGCGTGGAGGGTGAAAATCGTAGAGGGAGACCAAGAGATGAATACACTAAGCAGATTCAGAAGGATGTAGGCTGCAGTAGGTACTGGGAGATGAAGAAGCTTGCACAGGATGGAGTAGCATGGAGAGCTGCATCAAACCAGTCTCAGGACTGAAGACCACAACAATAAATGCTTGAAATAAAGTCCTCCATTAACGATAAGGAAACAAATCCTTTGTCAACGTGTAATTCTATATGATCATCAGGTACTTAAAAAAAATTTATGTATGTAGTCTCTTGATCGCCAAACATAAAGGAGCACACCTCCAATTAGAACTTCTTCATATTCATCCTCGCCTTTTCCCGGTACTCTAAGAGTTCAGTGTTGTTAAACGACTTTTGGGGATGCTGATGACAGCTGGTTCAAAAATGGTTCAAATGGCTCTGAGCACTATGGGACTTAACATCTGTGGCCATCAGTCCTCTAGAACTTAGAACTACTTAAACCTAACTAACCTAAGGACATCACACACATCCATGCCCGAGGCAGGATTCGAACCTGCGACCGTAGCGGACACGGGGTTCCAGAAAGAAGCGTCTACAACCGCACGGCCACACCGGCCGGCCGACAGCTGGTGGCCGGATGAACTTCCTGACGTCACCACCCCCGCGTTGCGTAATATGTGAACCCTATATGTCTGCCTCTAGAGTAAATCTAATGTTCAAGCGTGAGAGCGGTTTTATTTTTTTATTTTTTTATTGTGTCTCAGGCGGTACGAGGGTACTAGATGGGAATTCATCTATTTTTTTGTGGAAAACCGCCTAAAAGGCATATCGGGTCTGACCTGCTTATCTGTACTCGTCTTCATAATACGCTAGGCTGGTTCGATCTGGGCCAGGCTCTATTCCTCTATCCGGGCGGGTTCACACCCATTCGCTCTCTCTGCGGGATCTCCAGTCACTGTTATGTGCGAAATATCTTACAGAATAAATTAACGTCGTTTCCCACCATATCCTTCCTCCAAGGGACACTTTTTTATCATATACAAGCACAATCGCAAGAAAGGTTGCTCGATACTGCGCATTACAGAATTCGTAACGCTCTGTCCAGCTAGTCCCGGCTAAAGGCAGCAGGTTTTTACTTCTATTGCATTGGTCATGGCCTATCCATCATTGGACAAAGTTAATGAAGGATAAAACGCGACAACTGACAGAGATAAATATCTATACCACCAAACCTGTGAAATTACAAAACAAAAACGCTGTGGAGCTCTTGACAAACGCTATAACAACTGGTAAATACTTAGCGTAGTATTAATGTTTTATAGTAAACCCCAGCCTATGAATACTTTGTGTGGAAAATTACGAGATGACGATACGGTGGAATTCATGGGTTAAAAGGAGATTGTCTCTCTCACATAATAACTAGATTGCATTCCGGAAGTGTACCTCATTCTGCATCAACCAAACCTTCAGGCCAGTCTTTTACGTGCACTTTTTCCACAGCTGGCGTCTAGTAGATCAACATGTCGGTTTAAATAAGTTCAAAACATACACATTCAAGATAGCTATTAATTATCCATGAAGTTTGTTAATGAGTAAACTGCCGTAATTTGCCATACTGGTTTCGATTTGATAGTCGTTTTGAATGTCTCATGGGATGAATCTTGGCTTAAGACAGTGTCATACAACGAGTAGAATCTATCGATAGGAGTCTCGCATATACAAGGCAACCAAAAAATGTGGTGACTGTTTGATAGTCCTATTCTTCCTAAAAATTAATTTTGAGTTATAATATGTTAGGCTGAGATAGTGATGTGTTATATCTTCCATATAACCGTCAGCAGTTTCTAGGAAAACGCCAGTGGTACAGAACTACTGCTTGAAATACAGCTGTCAGTGATTGTTAAATAAACGCCGAGTAAGAAGATGTAATCTTTTGATGTAGCTCTTTGGTTGCATATGGTTTTGTCAAGAGACATCATCTTTGATTCTTCCGACTCCCCTTCCCCATAGGACTATAGAAGTCAAATCAGAAGAGCAAAAGTGAGTACTCATTATTACCTCGTCAACTACCCATCTTACGGGCTGAGGGGTCAACCTCGTACAATTCGACATCGCGATAACCGTGAGGGAATGCACCATCTTATCCCATATAAAACATTTTGTCTCCACGCAGGATGTTGACGGCACGCAGGTATATGAAGATAAGCCTGAGCGCCTGTGGTACTATTTAAGAGGAAGGTACCAATCATCCTACATAATGACAGACCATGCAAAACATTGAGCCTCGATAGTGGCAGAGACGTATAATCGTGATAACGGTGATTTTCAGGAGGCTGGTGCAAACAACACACAATGTCGTCATTTCTGAACTGCGTCTTGTCAGATCACACAAATCTCACTGGAAAACGGCTCATTCTGGCGAGCTATGTCCTCAAACCAAACGCAGAATTCAGTCCTTTGAATTGGGTGGTCTTCTTCATAGTTTGCAAAGGTCTTGAAATACTTACTTTTGTGTTTACACCCTTACGAATTCATCTCACCGTCTCACCCGACTTCCGGGCGATGTCTGGCTCACTGATTTTTGCATCGATCGGGAAGAATATAGCAGTACCACAGCACAGGATGTTGTTATTATAGATCTTCGTTATCGGCCGAATCGTACCTTATGAACAACTTTAACAGTTGAGTTGCTTTCGATTTTGTCACGAATACGCGACATGGTTCGAAGTGTTGATGGCGATGTGATAAGCCCTTCCTGCCACTGCACTTGTACCTCGTGAATGTTCTGGCACTTTCAATACAATTTCAGTACGGGCTAGACTCCCGAAAACGACAGCGTCACCTGAAGTCATTGTAATGCTGGATGACTGACTTATTCCCATACAAATGATGTAAGTACATTAACTCATCACACCTTCTCGGCTTATTGGTATGTCCAGATTAATAACAGTCAATTGTGTGTGTGGATGAGGGAGAAATAATAAATTAATTCTGGTAACATGTTGAACAGCGCTTTTTGTTGCAACACACATTTGTTTATATCCTGCATCAGTGTTAGACAATAATTATTTATTCATCAAACATTTGCTACAGAGACCGATTTCTGTTTTGGGACAATCCTGATCATCAGTTTTTGTTTGGCTGGCAAGGCCAAAGTAACTGCTCCAGTTTCTGTATTAATTAAATAAAATTATTTTCAAGTTTTACTGTAAAATACATTTAATGCTCATATCACAATTTTCATTACAGAATTAAAACTCGATCATTGGTTTCAGTTGTTGTCTACAAGCAGTATCGTTCAGATAGCAAAATAGGGGTGGATATGCACTGAAAATCATCATTGTTAACTGTGTTCAAGCAATGACATGCAATTTTAGTATCGGTGATCGAAACAACGTAGTTAAAACTTCGTGGGTGAGCCAGCTTGTAAACCACAATCTCGCAGGATGACGATATTAAAGACGGACGTTAGTAAAAAGTGCCTTACATGCCCATGATTTGCTGTGGTAAAGAATTTTTTATAGTATGCTGTTCTCACTAAAACACCTGCTATATAATTACAAATCAAGGACATGTGATGCAGTTTTTAATAATGAAACAGGTTATTTGCCTTTCAATTATTAATTGGGGAATGTGACTTACTTCGTAAAATTCCTTTTTACGCACAATTGTGTAAATAGCATCTGGTGGATTTACTATAGTTAAACCGGCTGACTCCAATGTCTTACTAATATTTAATACGGTCGAAGCCTAATGCTGGACTGATGTGAAAGTCATTGCCGGTGCTGTAGTACGTGCATACCATTCATGTTTGCCATGCCCATGAGCCATTACTCAGCTTCGTGTAAAACTCATTACTGACACCCAAAAGCTCATTATTATAAAAACTGTTCGCCAATGTGGCAAATGCAAGCATGCAGGCCGTATTTCCTAATCACGTTAGCGTTCGATGTAGACGACGTTGGTAACAACATGTAACTTGTAATGTATAATCGCTTGGCCGGCAAGATCTGCAAAATCCTACAACACCTTATGACGAGGGTCATATCTCAGGTGCGCTGGTAATACTTTAAGAGCAGGCTGCTGAACACCTGTGAGGGGTGAGCGCGATGAAACTGTTTTTCCCTCGTCTCCTCCCAAATTGTGACTGCGCAGTGTCTGTCTTATCACTTTGCTTTAACAGTGATCTTCATAGTCTGTGATGTTATGTGTCTTCGTTCGTCGTTTATTGATCCCAATTTTCTTTTAATTTTATACGCACAGTACAATGAAATATAAGAATTATGTAATTTAACGTGCATGGAAACTTTATGTTGCCATTGCAAGCAAGTAACTAATGACTGGAAACAGGAAAATATCGCGAAAACGATAAAGCGAAAACTGACGCGAAACTTAAGGTTTTTCAATGAAATTACGCGATATCGGCGATTTTTCGAAATAACGTAAAATTTGTCATTTTCCCATATCACAAAAATGTTTTAAGTCTCAGGACGACACTTTATCAACATTTGTAACGTAGATATTGAATGTCGAAATTGCATATTTGCCCTTATGCTGAGGTTGTTCGTGTACACTCTTAAAATGACACTTCATATCTCGCGTAACGAAATATAATCTGACTTCAAATAAGCAAAAGAGAAAAAAGAAATAAATAACTAATAATGGCAAAAACACCGAATCTGACAGAAATATAAGGTTAAAAATAAGAATAAACACGGAATTTGGCGAAACCCATCTTATCTGGCAAAACATAACTCCTCTTTTTGGATAAAAACACAGAAAGTGGCAACAAAGAAATTGGCAAATACAGTATACCTAATTTGAAAGAACACCCGGGAATTGGGAAGAAATAGCAGCAACTGTGGCAAAAAAATTACCTCGAATTTGGCAGCACCGAATCTGTCAAAAATATAACACCTATTCTGAGAAAAAAAAATGGAAATCTGAATCTGGCATAAAAGTCGAATTAGACCAGAAATAACGCAGAATTTTGCAAAGAATGAAACGGGAATTGGTAAAAAATTTGGCCAAATAGGAAAAAATATAGACCAAAATTGGCAAAAAAACCAAGAAATTGATTAAATAACACCGAAATCCGCAAAAATAAAATTGAAATAGGCAAAAACACATATATTCATGAAAAACAATGAAACTGACGATAAATAAAGCAGAAAGAAGAAAAGTTACAGGGGCAGGAAAAAAATAACATCGAAATATGAAACAGTAACAGTGACATCAGGAAGAAACTAATTTGGCGAAAAGCAGCACTGAATTTGGCATAAAATAGCAACAAAATGTGCAAGAAACACCAAAACTGACAAAAAATTACACCAAATTTGACCATGAAATGAAACGATTGCTTATTGAACGATGGTATAAGATTATTTATCTCATCTACACAGCCGGCCGTAGTGGCCGGGCGGTTCTAGGCGCTATAGTCTGGATCCGCGCGACCGCTACGGTCGAATCCTGCCTCGGGCTTGGATGTGTGTGATGTCCTTAGGTTAGTTAGGTTTAAGTAGTTCTAAGTTCTAAGGGACTGATGACCTCGGCAGTTATGTCCCATAGTGCACAGAGTCATTTGAACCATATGAAACGATCCTTTCCCGTCCATACGAACAACAGAACCCAAACATTGGCGATGTTTTCCATGAATAATACTAAACCTGTTACGTGATAATACGATGCATTTCACTACTTGTATATATAGTACGTATGTTAATATTCATACGACATCTGTTATTACCGTCAATACGCACAAGCGGATGATTTGACTGATATTCTGTAAGTATTATTCCACTGACGAGGTGATAGGTTCTTTACATATTTACGTCGTTCGAGCATAATGCTGTCACCCACAGTTACATAGCTGACGGATATGCATTCATAAATATGTTGCTAGAAGTATGCATGCTGCTATGCGCTGGAGGCACATCACAGTACCTACTGGACTCGCTGCAGCATTTCTGATGCGGGAGTTCTTCTCAGCAGCGGACAGTACACGTCGTACGAGGGCAGTTCAATAAGTAATGCAACACATTTTTTTTCTCGGCCAATTTTGGTTGAAAAAACCGGAAATTTCTTGTGGAATATTTTCAAACATTCCCGCTTCGTCTCGTATAGTTTCATTGACTTCCGATAGGTGGCAGCGCTGTACGGAGCTGTTAAAATGGCGTCTGTAACGGATGTGCGTTGCAAACAACGGGGAGTGATCGAGTTTCTTTTGGCGGAAAACCAGGGCATCTCAGATATTCATAGGCGCCTGCAGAATGTCTACGGTCATCTGGCAGTGGACAAAAGCACGGTGAGTCGTTGGGCAAAGCGTGTGATATCATCGCCGCAAGGTCAAGCAAGACTGTCTGATCTCCCGCGTGCGGGCCGGCCGTGCACAGCTGTGACTCCTGCAATGGCGGAGCGTGCGAACACACTCGTTCGAGATGATCGACGGATCACCATCAAACAACTCAGTGCTCAACTTGACATCTCTGTTGGTAGTGCTGTCACAATTGTTCACAAAAATCTGAACGAACTTCTCCTTCTTCATGACAACGCAAGCCCTCACACAAGTCTTCACACCCGAGAGGAGCTCACAAATCTTCAGTGGACTGTTCTTCCTCATGCACCCTACAGCCCCGATCTCACACCGTCGGATTTCCATATGTTTGGCCCAATGAAGGACGCAATCCGTGGGAGGCACTACGCGGATGATGATGAAGTTATTGATGCAGTACGACGTTGGCTCCGACGTCGACCAGTGGAATGGTACCGTGCAGGCGTACAGGCCCTCATTTCAAGGTGGCGTATGGCCGTAGCATTGAATGGAGATTACGTAGAAAAATAGTGTTGTGTAGCTAAAAGATTGGGGAATAACCTGGTGTATTTCAATGCTGAGTAAAACAACCCCTGTTTCAGAAAAAAAAAGTGTTACATTACTTATTGAACTGCCCTCGTATAAATACAAACGACCTTCTTATCGTACACAGTGTTACAGAATAGTTAAATCAGATCAAAACCATGGTATCCTTGACGGTGGTGCATACTTACTTTTCCGAGTCTAACATGGATGTGTATGGGAACATTTTGTAATTGTTTCTTGCCTGTGAGGAGAACTCGTTATGACATAATAATTCATTTTGTCTGTACACTGCGCAAGGTTCTGTCTCACGCAGTGACAGTCTCAGATCTGGACTACATCGGAATCAAATCCTTTGCATAATGTCTCGTCACGTGGTTGTATAACACACTGACACAACAAAATTCAAACACCAAGAAGGAGTTATGCTACATAAATGATAGTTGGCAGCCGTGTTTATAAATCTGAAAAGATGATGTATATTCACATTTCGCGCTTGTCGCATAAGAGCGCATAGCGCCGCTATGAGAACGCAAATCAGATTTGCTTTAAATATACACTGTAACGGTCGAGGCTGATAGTTACCTTGGAGACTGGACGTGGCGAATTGATGTTAGTCAAGAATTCCTCTAACAAGGGAACCTCCCCATCGCACCCCTCACAAATTTAGTTATAAGTTGGCACAGTGGATAGGCCTTGAAAGACTGAACACAGATCAATCGAGAAAACCGGAAGAAGTTGTGTGGAACTATGAAAATAATTTGTAAAATATACAAACTGAGTAGTCCATGCGAAGATAGGCAACATCAAGGAGAACGGGTGTCACGGAGCGCCGTGGTCCCGTGGTTAGCGAGAGCAGCTACGGAAGGAGAGGTCCTAGGTTCAAGTCTTCCCTCTAGTGAAAAGTTTAAATTTGTATTTTCAGTTTATGTGACAAACTCTTATGTTTTCATCACATTTTTCGGAGTGATTATCACATCCACAAGAAAACCTAAATCGGGCAAGGTAGAAGAATCTTTTTACCCATTCGCTAAGTGTACAAGTTAGGTGGGTCGACAACATATTCCTGTCATGTGACGCACATGCCGTCACCAGTGTCGTATAGAATATATCAGATGTTTTCCTGTGGAGGAATCGGTTGAACTATGACCTTGCGATCAAATGTTTTCGGTTCCCATTGGAGAGGCACGTCCTTTCGTCTACTAATCGCACGGTTTTGCGGTGCGGTCGCAAAACACAGACACTAAACTTCTTACAGTGAACAGAAACGTCAATGAACGAACGGACAGATCATAACTTTGCGAAAATAAAGA
Source organism: Schistocerca cancellata (assembly GCF_023864275.1). Classification (NCBI taxonomy): domain Eukaryota; kingdom Metazoa; phylum Arthropoda; class Insecta; order Orthoptera; family Acrididae; genus Schistocerca; species Schistocerca cancellata. Next base: position 57,685,131 of record NC_064626.1, on the reverse strand, counting down.
AAGTAAAATTTTCAGTCGAGGCAAGACTTGAACCAAAGACCTCTCGTTCCGCAGCTACTCACGCTAACCACGAGACCACGGCGCTACTTTTGCTACCATCTCCTTGATGTTATATATGTTGCACATGGAGTACTCCGTTTGTATATTTTGCTTTTTTTTCATAGTTCCACACAACTTCTTCCTGTTTTCTTGATTGATCTGTGTCCAGTTTTTCAAGGCCTATCCACTGTGCCTACTTATAACTAAATCTGAGGGGGGTGCGATGGGGAGGTTCCCTTGTAAGACTACAAGGACAGCGTCTACAGAACCTCACTGAATTTGGACGAGGTCTTGAAATAGAGCTACAAGAAACTGAATGGTCCTTCTGCGATAGTGCAGAAAGACTTGGCGGGAATGTAGCCATAGCACAAGAATACTGACAGCGGTGATCACGAAAATATACGGTCGCAAGAAGACTGGACTCCGGACGGTAACGTGGCACTACTAAGAGGGAAGACCATTGTGTTCGGCGTATGGCTTTGGCTTATGAAACTGCATCTTCAGCAGCAATCTGAGCAGCAGTTGCCACCACAGTGACCAAACGAACTGCTGCAAAATGGTTGTCAGAGACCGCTCCGACCTAAACACCCAGTAGTGTGCGATCCAGCGACCCAAACCACCGCCATTCGGGACTTCAGTGGTGTGAGGCGGGTGGCCGTTGGAGGGCAGGGTGGAGGTCTGTTATATTTTCTATTTAAAGCTGGTTCTGCCTCGGTGCCAGTGAGGCAGGTTGAGGGTCTGCAGTCACCCTGTCCACGTGTTAGTTGGACCTCTCCTGGAGTTATGGTCTGGGGGTGGGATTTCGAATGGCAACCGAAGATTCTCACGGTTATCCCACGCAACCTGACTGCGAAACTGTACGTCAAACGAGTGATTTTATTCAATCTGTATATTGAGCAAGCAGTAAAGGAAACAAAAGATAAATTCGGAGTAGGTATTAAAATTCATGGAGAAGAAGTAAAAACTTTGAGGTTCGCCGATGACATTGTAATTCTGTCAGAGACAGCAAAGGACTAGGAAGAGCAGTTGAACGGAATGGACAGTGTCTTGAAAGGAGGATATAAGATGAACATCAACAAAAGCAAAACGAGGATAATGGAATGTAGTCAAATTAGGTCGGGTGATGCTGAGCGAATTAGATTAGGAAATAAGACACTTAAAGTAGTAAAGGAGTTTTGCTATTTAGGGAGTAAAATAACCGATGATGATCGAAGTAGAGAGGATATAAAATGTAGACTGGCAATGGCAAGGAAAGCGTTTCTCAAGAAGAGGAATTTGTTAACATCGAGTATAGATTTAAGTGTCAGGAAGTCGTTTCTGAATGTATTTGTATGGAGTGTATGGAAGTGAAACATGGACGATAACTAGTTTGGACAAGAAGAGAATAGAAGCTTTCGAAATGTGGTGCTACAGAAGAATGCTGAAGATAAGGTGGGTAGATCACGTAACTAATGAGGTGGTACTGAATAGGATTGGGGAGAAGAGAAGTTTGTGGCACAACTTGACTAGAAGAAGGGATCGGTTGGTAGGACATGTTTTGAGGCATCAAGGGATCACAAATTTAGCATTGGAGGGCAGTGTGGAGGGTGAAAATCGTAGCGGGAGACCAAGAGATGAATACACTAAGCAGATTCAGAAGGATGTATGTTGCAGTAGATACTGGGAGATGAAGAAGCTTGCACAGGATAGAGTAGCATGGAGAGCTGCATCAAACCAGTCTCAGGACTGATGACCACAACAACAACAACATCCCACGCAACCTGACTGCGAAACTGTACGTCAAAGGAGTGATTCGGACCGTTGTGCTGACATTCATGAACAGCACTCCTAGGAGTCTTATTCCAAAAGGATAAGGCTCGCCCACATTCCGCTGTTGTAACCCAACATGCTATTCAGAATGTCGACATTTATCTTTGCCTGCTCGATTACGGGACCTATCTCCAACTGAAAACGTATTGGACATAATCGGATGACAACTCCAGCCTCATCCACAGCCAGTCTTAAACGTGCCTGTATTAACAGATCAAGTGCATGGAGCTCCAACCCATACACTGATATCGAGCACCTGTACAACATGTTTCATTAACATCTGCATACTAGCAGTCAACATTGTGGAGGTTACACCGGTTAATAAAATACCAGCAATTCACATTCGCAATAGCGTATCTCCCATTTACATTAACTTGTGGTCTTGCTATGTTAATCATATAAATGTGTCACCTAGACAAATGTTTTCCGAAATTTCATTACCCTACATTAATTATTTTTTTGGTGGTGGGATTTTCTTCCAGCCAGCGTATATGTCTTTTGAAATTACTCCAGTACCCACATACGTCGTGTTTCGTCACTTAAAAAGTGTTCTGTCATAGGAAAAAGGGAAAGAGTTCAATATCTCTCCCTCCTATTGGATCCTACACGCGTTTGTTTGGAGACGAGCCATGAGATAGCGCTGGCTAGGGACTTTGCTGAACGTCTTGCAGAGCACGTTGAGTTTCACGGAAAGTGTGTGGGTGACCATTACCCTGATGGAACGACGCACCGCCTTCCTCCAAAAGCATGGGTCTAACGACATCGTGCACCTACAGAGCGCTGATTAGCTTCCCCTCCAGAAACTCCATAGGTTAACGAGTGTTGTAGCTTATCGCACCTTCGACCATAAGGCCTGGGGTGGGAGGAGTCTGTGTTGGAAGAATGCACTCTACGAGGCAGCAATCACCGAGTCTACGTCGTACGCGCAAACGACCATCACTGAGGCAGATAGAATCTGTTTAGGTCGCTGAAGACCTCGGCGTCCCATCTGACGGCAACAGTCGGTGCCATGCACGTAGATGCTGTGGTGCAAATAGAAGCTGGGCTAGAGGTGTACGTACCCGCAGTGCCACTGCTAATACGAGGTTCATTCAAGTTCTAAGGCCTCCGATTTTTTTTCTAATTAACTACTCACCCGAAATCGGTGAAACTGGCGTTACTTCTCGACGTAATCGCCCTGCAGACGTACACATTTTTCACAACGCTGACGACATGATTCCATGGCAGCGGCGAAGGATTCTTTAGGAGTCTGTTTTGACCACTGGAAAATCGCTGAGGCAATAGCAGCACGGCTGGTGAATGTGCGGCCACGGAGAGTATCTTTCATTGTTGGAAATAGCCAAAAGTCACTGGGAACCAGGTCAGGTGAGTAGGGATCATGAGGAATCACTTCAAAGTTGTTGCCCGCATCTCGTGGTCGTGCGGTAGCGTTCTCGCTTCCCACGCCCGGGTTCCCGGGCTCGATTCCCGGCAGGGTCAGGGATTTTCTCTACCTCGTGATGGCTGGGTGTTGTGTGCTGTCCTTAGGTTAGTTAGGTTTAAGTAGTTCTAAGTTCTAGGGGACTGATGACCATAGATATTAAGTCCCATAGTGCTCAGAGCCATTTGAACCAATTTTTTCAAAGTTTTTATCATGAAGAAACTGTTGCGTAACGTTAGCTCGATGTGCGGGTGCGTTGTCTTGGTGAAACAGCACACGTGCAGCCCCATCCCGTACGTTTTTGTTGCAGTGCAGGAAGGAATTTGTTCCTCAAAATATTTTCGTAGGATGCACCTGTTACCGTAGTGCCCTTTGGAAAGCAATGGGTAAGGATTACGCCCTCGCTGTCCCAGAACATGGACACCATCATTTTTTCAGCACTGGCGGTTACCCGAAATTTTTGTGGTGGCGGTGAATCTGTGTGCTTCCATTGAGCTGACTGGCGCTTTGTTTCTGGATTGAAAAATGGCATCCACGTCTCATCCATTGTCACAACCGACGAAAAGAATGTCCCCTTCATGCTGTCGTTGAGCGTCAACATTGCTTGGCAACATGCCACACGGGCAGCCGTGTGGTCGTCCGTCAGCATTTGTGGCATCCACCTGGATGACACTTCTGGCATTTTCAGGTCGTCATGCAGGATTGTGTGCACAGAACCGACAGAAATGCCAATACTGGAGGCGATTGTTCAACAGTCATTCGGCGATCCCCCAAAACAATTCTCTCCACTTTCTCGCTCATGTCGTCAGACCGGCTCGTGCGAGCCCGAGGTTGTTTCGGTTTGTTGTCACACAATGTTCTGCCTTCATTAAACTGTCGCACCCACGAACGCACTTTCGACACGTCCATAACTCCATCACCACATGTCTCCATCAACTGTCGATGAATTTCAATTGGTTTCACACCACGCAAATTCAGAAATCGAATGATTGCACGCTGTTGAAGTATGGAAAACGTCGCCATTTCCAGTATTTAAGACAGTTCTCATTCTCGCCGCTGGCGGTAAAATTCCATATGCCGTACAGTGCTGCCATCTCTGGGACGTACTGACAATGAACGCGGCCTCATTTTAAAACAATGCGCATGTTTTTGTCTCCTTCCGGTCCCGAGAAAAAAAATCGGAGGCCTTAGAACTTCAATGCACCTCGTACCTGGTTGTCAACAGTTCGTGTTGCGAAGTTTGGGCTCATGAGCACTCTTATCAGTGCTGTGCCTGCTGTTCGATCTGCCACTGGTGCCCCTACAATACGACGATCCTCGCGTGAGTCTGTGCTGCGTGAACGTCCAGAATGTCACCTACTGGTGTGACCCCTGATACCAGCATCGTTGTACTACTGACGCAGCACGTCCAGCTTGAGTGACAAATTTTTGAAAGCACCGTCCAGCCACTCGAAAGGCAACAATTTTATCCCCCTTTCAGACTCTCGGTTGGCTGTAAGAAGCATGAGTGCGCCTCTACAGCATGGTTGCCTGCTTGCCTCATACGTTTGCATGACACAGAGACTTCTGTCTGTGAACATTCCCTATTAAAAGGTAGACACAGATGGCGCTCTGGTAGCTACGCCACTACTCAATTTGTTGGCGGACGACGGTGAAACCGTTATCAGTTAATGTGTTATCCTCCAGGTGGTATATGCCGTCATCGGATCAAAATCGATGTTGCCTTTGCAGGTGTTCTGTTTTGTTTCCAGCAGCGTGTTTTGAAGAAGTCAAATAACCAGTTAATAGCAGTAGCCGAGAGCTGCACAAGAAAACACGAATCATAACCCATCTAATTTCAGCTAAGAGATTATTGATCTGTTTGCTTCAAACGAAACCAGAAGAATGCAATTAAGTGTACCAGAGTTGCACGTAGCTCTTTATTTTATCCCATAGTTGTATTATGGAGTGAAGTTATAGATGTTGCGTTTTAAATTAGTTATGATTTCCATACCCTAGGACGATTTTGAATTCATGTGTGAGTCTTCAGCTGTATTAATCACGAGCAGCCACGTATGTATCACGCGAGTGTAGATTATTCGATTCCACAAGTCACGTTTTAAAGTTGTGATTTTAGTACATTGTGAGTCTAACTGAAAATTCTCCCTATATTTCAGGATAATCTGATCTCATGAGTGCTGGGGATGAAGGGAAGGAAACTTTCTCGAAAACTGAGCAGCTGCCCTATTGTTAAGATTATTATAGTTAGCAGACCGACAGAGTCAGGTTATACTTTCACCTGTACGAGGTTTCACATAGTCATATTAGTAACAAGATAGCAGTAGACGTGTTCTTTCGTAGTGTGCTTAGCAGCTGAATGACTCCTTTTGACATTGACAACTCACGAGCATGCTTTGGATTCTAGAGAGACTTTGAGTGTGCGTCGCAGCAACCTATCACACAGAATATGTTATACGAGTTAAATGTTAGCTAGGAAGAAAATTAACGCTTCCAGTTTTCTATTAGCCTGAAAGCTTGTTGCAGTGTTTTTGTGTTCAGACAGAATGAGAAAGGTAAGCACATCACCTAGCAATTAGAAAACCATCGTAATGTCACACATATTGATTGCAACTGTTCGCAGTTGTTTTTTGTGTAAAGGCCATATTGACATAAACTTTACATTTTAGATCGAAAGTATTGTTGCTGAAGTAAAAGCTTTAACAGAGTGCCTATCCATAATACAGTCTCATTAGTTATTCATTGAACAGACATATTATGTGTAATTAAGTTTTTCTGTTCCACAATTGTGTGTACTAATCCGAATTTATGGCGCAGTACTACATAAAATATTACAATCCAACCACTACCCGACACTGATTAAAATGTAAAACGCTTTGAATAAGTTAACCTCTGCTTACAGCCCGTTGCCGATTTTATCGCTCCTGGTTTGTTGCTATATAACGGTAAAGTTTTTTTTCCGTTTACACGAAAATAAAAAGTGAGGTGAACAGGGGCAGAAATTCAATAAAATATGTCAAGCGTTCAGTCTTAATTAAAACTACATGTATCACACATAATTTATTTGGGTACACCGGGAAAAAAAACTTTTCAGCTGCTTTGTAATTAGAGTGAATGCAGTCTACTTCAATAAACGGCTCACGCTGTGTACGGTGCAAGGTCCCGTTTGCAAGCTGGCTATCTAACAGCTTCCATGGGTTAAGAAAATTATTTTCAATATTTCATGCATTTATTACCTGACTTTAAAATTTAAAATTCAGTCATGATGTGCTGATTAAGAGATAGATCTATTGCAGAATGTGTGACGCAGTAAGACAAGTCTTATATACTGTGAATATCTCTTGCAGCAGTATAACTTACAAGGCGCAAAATTACCCTGTGTGTGTTCATTGATTACTAGCAATTTCCAACTAACTTTACACATAATTTCAAACTTTCACCGAACTCTCTCACTGACGCCGTCCCACGAAATTATGAATGGATGAAGTTGATGTTTTCAGCCACTCACAATACAGGATGGTTCCAGTTTATTTATCTTTTTTTTTTAAAAAGTACACCGATAAACAAGAAGCACAGCGACACACACAGTATTAGCTATGTACCAAATATGCACTAGCTATCTTCTCCCAGGATAATTAGTGTTGCAGAAACGTTACCCCTCGCTGTCTTCTAGACCGCGTCCTCTGCCCTGCGCAGCTCCAAATCGCATCAGGGCTGCATGTTTCACTGTAGGCGGAGGCACGCCACTGTGTCTCCCCGAAATGGTTCAAAAATGGTTCAAAATGTTCTGAGCACTGTGGGACTTAACATCTGAGGTCATCAGTCCCCTAGAACTTAGAACTACTTAAACCTAACCAACCTAAAGACAACACACACATCCATGCACAAGGCAGAATTCGAACCTGCGACCGTAGCGGTCGCGCGGTTCCAGAATGTAGCGCCCAGAACCGATCGGCCACCATCGGCCGGCCCCCGCAATGGTACAGGATGAGAAACATACTTTATGTAAAGGTATGTGTATGTCCCAGTCCCCAGCGTCCAGAGGCGACGCTAATAGCAAGCAGATTGTAGAGAAACTGGCAGGGACGACTTCCTTCCCTCCTTCATGGGAGGAGCTGACCGACAAGTAGGCAGGATGATGCCGGTCTAAGAAGCAACGTTTAGCAGCAAATGTTAATGTAAGGTTATTAAAACAATACTAGTTTCGTTTTCAAGGAATTCCCAGATGTTTTCACAAAATGTGACAGTAATAGCGTATTACCTCAGGTAGCACAATTTTTCCATACCCTAAGTATTTGAAAATCGGAACCATCGCACCGAAATGTATCATAGCATATGCTACAGTCGTTCTGATTTGAGGGACACAGCTACCAGAAATTCCGGAAACAGATAAACAAACGCTTGTAAACCATCCCTACGGCACTAGTACTCGTTAAAACGGGCTCGTGAGAATAATGCCAAAAATTCTGTTGCTTCCACCTGAACATGCTATGTATATAGAGCACAGCGCTAAAAAGTTTACACACCTGGAGAGATAAATGGAATCTCAAACAACCCTGAGAAGTAGCTCACCCTTTTAATTCCAATGTGTGCTGTATAGCAACTAACATTGAGCCAGCAATGGTTGAGAAAATTGCATAATTATTGGCATCAACCGACGACTGCTCTGGCTTGTCCTTATAGCTGGAAAATTTTATTACCGGCACTGGTAGCATAAATTAAACCACAAATGGTAGGCTCCTTAGCAAGAGGGAGAAGAAGAATAATGCGCTTTCACCCGTTGCAGAGCCGTTCCACGATAACACTACCTTGTCAGCTGCAAAAAATGGTTCAAATGGCTCTGAGCGCTATGGGACTCAACATCTTAGGTCGTAAGTCCCCTAGAACCTAGAACTACTTAAACCGAACTAACCTAAAGACATCACACACACCCATGCCCGAGGCAGGATTCGAACCTGCGACCATAGCAGTCCCGCGGTTCCGGACTGCAGCGCCAGAACCGCTAGACCACCGCGGCCGGCTGTCAGTTGGACTGTCAGCAACACTTGATATTTGATGTTAAAGAAGGGACTGTCTAATCCATTTACTATCTGTGTAGTAAATTGTGCAGGTTCGAACTGCGATACACTATGTCAAGGCAAAAACATCATTAAGCTTTCGATCCACAAGACCACTTGCTCTCTGCATGTATACAGGGTGAACAATTGATAGTGACCGGGCCAAATATCTCACGAAATAAGCATCAAATGAAAAAACTACGAAGAACGAAACTCGTCTAGCTTGAAGGAGAAAATCAAATGGCGCTGTGATTGGCACGCTAGATGGCGCTGCCATAGGGCAAATGCATTTTTTAAAATAGGAACCTCCGTTTTTATTACATATTCGTGTAGTACGTAGAGAGATTTGAATGTTTTAGTTGGACAACTTTTTTCGCTTTGCGATAGATGGCGCTGTAATAGTCAGAAACGTATAAGTACGTGGTATCAAGTAACAATCAGCCAGTGCGGACGGTATTTGCTTCGTGATACATTACCCGTGTTAGATGGGCCTTTTACCAATTGCGGAAAAGGTCGATATCGTGTTGATGTATGCTCAACGGGCGTGTCCTATGTATGCTGCTCGGTATCCAGGACGACATCATCCTAGTGACCGGACCTTTTGCAGGATAGTTAAGTTATTTAAGGAAACAGGAAGTGTTCAGCCAAATGTGAAACGTCAACCACGACCTGCAACAAATGATGATACCCAAGTAGGTGTTTTAGCTGCTGTCGTGGCTAATCCGCACATCAGTAGCAGATAAATTGAGCGAGAATCGGGAATCTCAGAAACTTCGGTGTTGAGAATGCTACATCAACATCGATTGCACCCGTATCATATTTCTAGGCACCGGGAATTGCATGGATACGACTTTGAACATCGTGTACAGTTCTGCCACTGGGCACAAAAGAAATTACGGCACGATGACAGATTTTTGCATGCATTCTATTTTGCGACGAAGCGTCATTCACCAACAGCGGTAACGTAAACCGACATAATATGCTCTATTGGGCAACGGAAAATCCACGATGGCTGCAACAAGTGGAACATAAGCGACCTTGGCGGGTTTATGTATGGTGCAGCATTATGGGAGGTAGGATAATTGGGCCCTATTTTGCGATGGCAATCTAGATGGTGCAGTATATGCTGATTTCCTACGTAATGTTCTACCGATGTTACTACAAGATGTTTCACGGCATGACAGAATGGCGATGTAGTTCCAACACGATGGATGTCCGGCACATAGCTCGCATGCGGTTGAAGCGATATTGAGTAGTATATTTCATGACAGGTGGACTGGTCGTCGAAGCACCATACCATGGCCCGCACGTTCACCGTATCTGACGTCCCCGGATTTCTTTCTGTGGGGAAAGTTGGGGATATTAGCTATGGTGATCCACCGACAACGCCTGACAACATGCGGCAGCGCATTGTAGAGGAGGAGGAGACTAGTGTTTAACGTCCCGTCGACAACGAGGTCATTAGAGACGGAGCGCAGGCTCGGGTGAGGGAAGGATGGGGAAGGAAATCGGCCGTGCCCTTTCACAGGAACCATCCCGGCATTTGCCTGAAGCGATTTAGGGAAATCACGGAAAACCTAAATCAGGATGGCCGGAGACGGGATTGAACCGTCGTCCTCCTGAATGCGAGTCCAGTGTGCTAACCACTGCGCCACCTCGCTCGGTGGCAGCGCATTGTCAGTGCATGTGCAAACATTTCGGAAGGCGAACTACTCGCTTTTGAGAGAAATGTCGTTACACGTATTGCCAAATACATTTAGGCTGACGGAGATCATTTTGAGCATTTATTGCAGTAATGTGGTATTTACAGGTAATCACGCTGTAACAGCATGCGTTCTCAGAAGTGATAAGTTAACAAAGGTAATATATCACATTCGAACAACCGAAATAAACTGTTCAAAGGAACCTACGTTTTGTATTTTAATTTAAAAAACCTACTTGTAACCAACTGTTCTTCTAAAATTGTGAACCGTACGTTTGTGACTTTACAGCACCATCTATCACAAACTGAAAGAAGTTGTCCACCTAAAACATTCATATTTCTTTACGTACTACACGAATATGTAATAACATACATGGGTTCCTATTTAACAAAACGCAGTTGATATCCGCTTGACCTATGGCAGCGCCATGTAGTGGTCCAACCATAGCGCCATCTGGTTTCCCCCTTCACGCTAGTCAAGTTTCGTTCTTTGTGGTTTTTTCGTTTGATGCTTGTTTCGTTTGATATTTGGCCCGGTCACGATCAGTGGACCACCCTGTACGTTGGGGATATATATAGGTAGATATCGCTATGGGTGACGTTTATCCAGTTCAATATCGTGATGATACACACGTTAACAATGCAGCAAGTACTTAGCAAGTGTGAATTTCGTGTGTTTCGAGCAGTTTCCTGCTGGAGCCTACAGTGATAGTCTCTCTGCGAAAAGCTTGCTGACAGTATCGTGTGTGGATACCTGTGGACAGACACACACATCTATAAAAATAATGTGCGTTTCCCATCGCACTCTATGTCAGGGAGATGTAATTGTGTGCCTGCACCTACAGCAAAGCACAGGGCCCTTCTGCGATGTGGTGCTGGGCTCCACAGACCATGCAGTCTTGTAGATGCTGATGGGTAATGTTTTTGCTACTCACTATCATGACAGAAGACACACAAATATTTCAGGAAGAATGTAGCAAAAGCGTATTTGGTACATTACTGATATCTTTTTTGACTCTGTGCTTCTTGATTATTAGCGTATTTTTTATTAGAATTATGTTTAATAAATCAGAAACATCCTCCACTGTGATTGGCTGAGAGCATCATGACCTCAACGTGACATGATTCGATGTACAAAATTATGGATAAATATTAAAAAAAAATTGGGCGGGTACTTACATATCTGCCAGGGTGTGATCACTGCAGGTGCCGCAAATGACATACTAGACCTCAGGTGGTGCGACTATATGTAATTTGTTATCAACAACAAATATACACAACCTGATCCTCTACCTATGACGTCCTGCCCCAGAATGACACAGTTTCCTATTCAGCCAGAGTGTGTAACATGTATTGCCACTAGTAATTCGTGGTTACTGCTCCCACATTATTGGTGATGCTCTTCACTTTACATTAATTGGGTAAGTCGACATATGGAAACGACATTTAACTCTTTCAACTACCTGCCCACGCCACTGCATGCTGGTGCTAAAGTTAACTTGCTGCAGAAGCCGTCCATCGTATGTTAGTGAGCAGGCAATGCAGCTCGTCACTGGCTATGCAATGTTGCAGCTGCCACGTGCTCTAATATGCTGCTGCTGGAAGCAACATTGTCACTGTATGCTGAAAAACAATTATAGCAGCAAGAATGTCAGTGATTAATTGGAAGAACGTTCTGAAAATCAAATATCATTATTAGTGCAAATATATTGGGCGGAATCAGTATTTTTGTGCTGTTTAAGGCTTTCCCGGCGCTGCATCTGCTTGATAGGATCCCGGGAACTACGCTGGATAATATTGTAGAAACCGCACAATATTTCAGCGAGACAACTGCCCGCTATCTTCAAGTGCTACTGAAGATGGCGGGCAGTTGTCTCGCTGAAATATTGTGCGGTTTCTACAATATTATCCGGCGTCATTCCCGGGAACCTATCAAGCATCAGTATTTTTGACAGATACTAATATTTGCAGATACTGGCAGCCTGTTCCTATCTTTTTCCTAACTTTTCAAATTTATGCAGCTACTGCTGTTTGCTGCTGCTGTTGCGGGCCGACAGGGTCAATACTCAAATGTCAATGGACATCAGGCATTTGACGAGGAGAGAGGGCGAGAAGAGCCAGCAGAGGTGGGAGGGGTCGAGAGAGAGAGAGAGAGAGAGAGAGTGCAGTTAGAAAAGAGTCCATTTACTTAAAAGATTAATTAACAAAGTTGTTGTTCTTATCAAGGGTCATGAGTTAAGATGTAAAAGATCAAAGGATGCAATAATGCCCACTGTCGTACTACTAACGATCACAATTATCATTGAAACCATTGCTTGCTTCAGTGTATTTCAAATAAATTATTTAAATCCTCGGCAAAGACATAACACATGTGCCCTATCGGGATTTTCATTTAAGTAACATTTTAAATGTAGCCTAGGAAGCTGAGGTGGGAAAACTGGTCGAAACTGCACGCTGAGACAAGCTGTAAGATTTTACTTTGACACAGTTAGTTTCTTGAAAACTGGCATTAAAGCCGTGGGGAGTGGCCGCGCAATTTGAGGCGCTATGCCACGGATTGCGCAGCCCCTCCCGCCGGAGGTTCGAGTCCTCCCTCGGGCATGGGTGTGTGTGTTGTTCCTAGCATAAGTTAATGTTACTTTAATTAGTGAGTAATTCTAGTGACCAATGACCTCAGCAGTTTTATCCCTTAGGAATTCACACACATTTGTACATTTTTGCATTGGCATTAACTGAGAGAAAGAATATCCCAACGTTAACGGATTCTGCCGACAGATTTACTCATGACATAACATTTTGATGAAAAAGTTTCTATTAGCTAAATCACACATGAAATTGAGGGAAGGAAATGCTATAGTAGCACACTCGCAGCGGCAACCACACAGAAAAGATTAAAGACAGAAAGAAATTAGATCGTCCCTGCACACACAGAACTATCACAACATTCGTGGTCGCTGACATCATGTTGACAAATGAAACACCCATTAACATTAAATAAGTGATCCGAAAATATTCACATGCAAAAACAAAAGAAAGAGCCCACATGTTTCAGAAGTTAAAAAAAGCAGCACGCACATGAGTTATTGAAAACGGTTGAAAGATGAGCAAGTTAAACACACACGGTTCAGAAAGATTAAGAGGAATGCAGTAGTGCCGGTGAAATAATGAACAGGGAAAGCTGAGGACTCGACTTGTTAAGAATAAATTGCAGTTCCCACGACCAATGCAAGTTTCGCAAAGATAGAAAATTAATGTGTAATTTCACATGGAAAAGAAGATCATTCACTTCGTCCAGTGATTGCGATTGGAAAACGATGGAGATGAAAGCTCAGTGAATGAAATACAAAGACGTGACACAAAGCACACGGGTAGAGGATAAAGAAGAAACTCAAATAAGTTGTGAACTACATAAGGAAAATAATTCCACGCACATAAAATACAGTTACAAATGATTCACTGTAGACAAGGAAACATTCTAATATAATCTAAGCATCCTAAAGTGGATGTCACTTCTAGTTCCAGTAGAACAGAGCAGATACCTGAATAAACCAAAAATCACGACAATTCTACAGTTGCCTACTCTAAAGAAATCGTGTGAATTGATTCAGACTACAATGCTGCAAAAGAAAATATCTCTGTAAGGCTGACACCCCTTATCATAGTTCGAAGTTACTAAGTATACTGAAGATGTTCACTAACCATCAAACCACGCAGGTACATGGAAGTGACCTAAAGGGTCCCTTCTACCACCAAACTAACAACAGTCAGATGACTTACGCAAATGGTAGAAAACTTTTTAGCTCGGCGAGGTTCCTAAACGTTCGCCATATTGTCACCACAGCCGGCGGGAACATTACACTAGTGACCACAATGGAAATACAAAGCAGACACACACATTCACTCACTCTTTCATGCAAGAGGGGACGGAGAGGAAAGAACACAGGAATATACACTCCTGGAAATGGAAAAAAGAACACATTGACACCTGTGTCAGACCCACCATACTTGCTCCGGACACTGCGAGAGGGCTTTACAAGCAATGATCACACGCACGGCACAGCGGACACACACATTCACTCACTCTTTCATGCAAGAGGAGACGGAGAGGAAAGAACAAAGGAATATACACTCCTGGAAATGGAAAAAAGAACACATTGACACCGGTGTGTCAGACCCACCATACTTGCTCCGGACACTGCGAGAGGGCTGTACAAGGAATGATCACACGCACGGCACAGCGGACACACCAGGAACCGCGGTGTTGGCCGTCGAATGGCGCTAGCTGCGCAGCATTTGTGCACCGCCGCCGTCAGTGTCAGCCAGTTTGCCGTGGCATACGGAGCTCCATCGCAGTCTTTAACACTGGTAGCACGCCGCGACAGCGTGGACGTGAACCGTATGTGCAGTTGACGGACATCGATGTTGTCGCCAGTGGTCGGCGGACGGTGCACGTGCCCGTCGACCTGGGACCGGACAGCAGCGACGCACGGATGCACGCCAAGACCGTAGGATCCTACGCAGTGCCGTAGGGGACCGCACCGCCACTTCCCAGCAAATTAGGGACACTGTTGCTCCTGGGGTATCGGCGAGGACCATTCGCAACCGTCTCCATGAAGCTGGGCTACGGTCCCGCACACCGTTAGGCCGTCTTCCGCTCACGCCCCAACATCGTGCAGCCCGCCTCCAGTGGTGTCGCGACAGGCGTGAATGGAGGGACGAATGGAGACGTGTCGTCTTCAGCGATGAGAGTCGTTTCTGCCTTGGTACCAATGATTATCGTATGCGTGTTTGGCGCCGTGCAGGTGAGCGCCACAATCAGGACTGCATACGACCGAGGCACACAGGGCCAACACCCGGCATCATGGTGTGGGGAGCGATCTCCTACACTGGCCGTACACCACTGGTGATCGTCGAGGGGACACTGAATAGTGCACGGTACATCCAAACCGTCATCGAACCCATCGTTCTACCATTCCTAGACCGGCAAGGGAACTTGCTGTTCCAACAGGACAATGCACGTCCGCATGTATCCCGTGCCACCCAACGTGCTCTAGAAGGTGTAAGTCAACTACCCTGGCCAGCAAGATCTCCGGATCTGTCCCCCATTGAGCATGTTTGGGACTGGATGAAGCGTCGTCTCACGCGGTCTGCACGTCCAGCACGAACGCTGGTCCAACTGAGGCGCCAGGTGGAAATGGCATGGCAAGCCGTTCCACAGGACTACATCCAGCATCTCTACGATCGTCTCCATGGGCGAATAGCAGCCTGCATTGCTGCGAAAGGTGGATATACACTGTACTAGTGCCGCCATTGTGCATGCTCTGTTGCCTGTGTCTATGTGCCTGTGGTTCTGTCAGTGTGATCATGTGATGTATCTGACCCCAGGAATGTGTCTATAATGTTTCCCCTTCCTGGGACAATGAATTCACGGTGTTCTTATTTCAATTTCCAGGAGTGTAAGAAGGAAGCAATGTGAAATAGGGGTAAGGGTTATGTGGAGAACAATGGATGATAGCTATACGTATATAAACATAAAACTCAGATTTCATCAGAACAGGCCTGAGATGACTCAGCGGTACCGATCACCAGCTTCCTCAGCCGATAGACGTCACTGGATGCCGATATGGAGGAGCGTATGTTCAGCACTCCGCTCTCCCAGTCGTTGTCGCTCTTTCTCAGGCAAGCAGCTCTTCAGTTAGCCTCATAGGGACTGAGTGCACCCTCCAACAGCGCTCAGCAGACCTGGACGGTCAGTGATCCAAGTGCCAGCCTAGCCCGACAGTCCTGAAAGTTGCTTATCAGACGCGGACAGATATTGGGACTGCAAAAGGCCGTTGACAAATACATAAACACTTTTTAAACTGTGACTTCTTAGACTTTTCCGGCGATTTTGTGACATCTCGTAGATTCGGGTGTACTGCACGTGGTCTGCGTTTATCTAACACACTATTTCGGCGTCGTACCTACAGGAAACACCTGATGAAGACGCCGAGGTACGACGCCGAAATATTGTGATAGATAAACTCCCACCACCGGCAGTATACCCGAATGAATGAGATGTCATCTTTAAACTAATTCAGAACGCATGTGGTTTCCAGCACAGCGTTAACAATGGTTCATATTCCGTTGCTCGTCTTTTACCAGGTTAATTTAAGTACCACACCGTAAATCAGAGGTGTGAATATGAGACGTAATAACAAGGTAACGCGAGAAAAATATCATTAAACGGTCCTCATAGAGACGTATCACCGCAATCTCTTGCTTATCAAACCCTGTAATAGACTTCACCGTTGTTGCACTCCATATTCATTATGTTGCAATTTTAACGGGCAAGACTGTATATCGTGCGCACACGAGCTCCAGCACACCGTTCCCAAAGTCCTTGTTATTTACTGTTAACCAGCGATTAGCAATGCACGAAGTCCCCTGCCTACTAGAGGTAGCTGTGTGGTCAGCTGCAGGGCCGTAGAGCTGCGCGCCACAATTACGTTTGCAAGTTGCGACGTGATGGTAACTGGACCCCTTCCTGCAGCAGCGTCAAAATTCAAGACAAAAGTTATCGCAATTGCTGGTAAACTAGTATAGCATCAATCCCCGTATGACGATGGAGAAATGGCACTAATTGATAGCGGTGTACCTGGAAATGGCCAATGTTACGGTTCATATTAGTTCCGAAATGCTTGCGTCTTCACCATTTTGGTAACAGTGACACGAAGCTGTCTGTGATACTATTTTATGAGAAACAAGATCGTGATCTCGTCGACTGTGTGGATTATGTAATGTTGATGCACTTCAGGGAACACGGGAATGAAGGATGCAAAAAAAGTCGATGTAAAAGTAAAGTGCTGTTTCGTTGAAACACTTCAAAGACAAAGTTGTAGTTGGTAAGTAATATCGTATTTGCTTGTTGTCAGGAAGCACCCATGATATTATTTAAGAGTAAGAGCGTCCTCTTACGTTGCTGGAATATGTGCTCCTCTTATCTTGTACGAATGTGTGCTGGACAACAAGAGAAAAGTAGCTAATACTCACTAGAGATAGCTTAAAGAATTCGTTCCTACAAAGGAATAATCAGCCATGAAATAAACAAAAGATGCGTGGAAAGAAACATTTAGAAAAGATTCATAACTAGGCTGAATGTTTTCCGTGTTGAGCTCCCACATGTGACGTTTTTTCGACCACTTGAAAAGTGCATTTTTTCTAGATAGTTAGTCTGATTACTTTTGCTCTCTCACCCTTCAAACGTCTGCATGAATTCACCATAGTTTTTATTTCCTACAGTTGACTTTTACTTGCAAGTTACTGAAGCAGCGCTGCATTACCAGTGTAGCACAGTACAATTTCTTATGAAATCACATGTGATGTTTAGGTCGTTGCATCACTCCTTTTTTATTCTATTTGATTTTTATATTCATTAAATTACCAAAGTTGAGTAGCTTTTTAACCTACTATTAGTGTACATTCTACTAACATAAAGAATCTGAAGCATCTCTGTCGCACATTGTCAAGCAGCCGATATACCAATGGAAATCGGTAGATGTGATGTAGATGTACAGACAAACACACATGCACAAGTTCCAAAAGACAGAATGATTTATTCAAGAGAAAGATCTTTTCTAATACGAGCAAGTCAGTATCGCGTTGGCTCACCTCTGGCCCTAATACAAACTGCTATTCTGCGGGCACCCATTGGCAGAGTTGGTGGATGTCCTCCTGAGTGATACAGCGCCACATTCTGTCCAACTGGCGTGTCAAATATCCATAGTTCCTTCTACCTGATCGGGATTACGGCCATCAAACGCGCCATTAGGACAGTATCACTCAAAAGAACATCCATCAACTCTGTCAATTGGTGCCAAGCCGAATAACTGCTTGCGTACGGGCCAGAGTTGGACTAACGTGAAATTAAATGTTCGGTTTGTGAAGCTCTTCTTCTTGGATAAATCTTCAAACTTTTCCCAAACTGTAGTCGTTTGTTTATCTGTCCATTTATATCACATCTACCGATTTCCTTTAGATTCGGAAATTTCTTCGTGGTGTGTCGTTTTTTGGACTTAGATTGTATTAGAGTGCATTGTTAAAAGTTGTATTTATTTTAGATTGCCCGCATCTCGTGGTCGTGCGGTAGCGTTCTCGCTTCCCACGCCCGGGTTCCCGGGTTCGATTCCCGGCGGGGTCAGGGATTTTCTCTGCCTCGTGATGGCTGGGTGTTGTGTGCTGTCCTTAAGTTACTTAGGTTTAAGTAGTTATAAGTTCTAGGGGACTTATGACCGCAGCAGTTGAGTCCCATAGTGCTCAGAGCCATTTGAAGCATTGATTTTAGATTAGGAAAACTGGTCCCGATCTGACTGACTGAATAGACATTTATACAGAAGTAGATGAGATACATTCGGCTTTGCTTTAGCCTGTCGACGACTATAAAGGTACGAATGAATACATACTTCTATTATTCCCAATCATCTACCAAATCACAGCAAGCGCTATCTTCATAACAGGTATCACACTGCGTTCAAACGGTTGCTTAGTTGCTTAGCACCCCAGTAGTAGGTCCTATGTGTATTTCAGGCCCCAGTGGTGTATGGACAGTGTCAGAAGCAGGAGCAAGCCTTGGCAGAAGGTCCATTACTGATTCGAAAAATGTCTCGTACAAAAGGCTGTCCACGTGGTGAAACAAAAAAAAGAAATAAATAAATAAGTGAATAAATAGATAAAAGTCAACTGACGCTCGATTAGGGGAACTGTCTACGGGAGAGAACCTCCGTATCTACCCGTAACGGAACGTCTGACTGAGGAATTCACGAGTGTGATACGATAAGTGACCTGAGACTCAATCCTTGAACAAGGTACGTGTAATACATCAAACGGAATTTCCTCCAAACATATGTCTGAGGAGTTACGTCTATACTGGTGCAGTTATGCGGAGAGGAATCGGTCGAGAGACTGTTGAAAATGGTCTTTCAGATCATGGTGCACACCTAGTTACAGTACATCACATAGCTCCATGCGGTCTATCAAATCAGACTTTCAAAGCAGTGCGTTCAATTAACAATATAAATATTGCAAACTTTAGGGAAAGCCTACAGCAGCTAGAATGGGATGAAGTGTATAAGGAACCCGATGCAAACTTGAAATATAACTTATTTCACGATACAATTTTAAGGGTATTTCAAAATTGTTTTCCCAAGAAAATAGTTAAACATAGTTCCAAGAAAACATATAAAAAACCTTGGCTAACTAAAGGAATAAGAATATCTTGCAACCGTAAAAGAGAACTGTATCTAACAGCAAGAGGGAGTACTGACCCCGAAATTGTTCAATATTATAGAAACTATTGTATGGTACTAAGAAAAGTTATTAAAAAGTCCAGAAGCATGTGTATCATGTCTGAGATCAGTAACTCTGATAACAAAATTAAAGCAATTTGGAATATTATTGAAAGGGAAACAGGGCAAACAAGAGCACAGGAAGACTTTAGTGCCATAAAACTGAATGACAAGTGTACTAACAAACAATCAGAAATCGAAAATATTTTCATTAATCGTTTTTTAAATGTTGTGGAGAAAACAGGATCTAGATCTTCACCAGAAGAGACAAGGCTACTAATAGAAGAGGCCATACCTGTGCAGTTTGAAACAACTGTAATTCCACTAACCTCTCCCTCTGAAATCAGTAAAATAATCAACTCACTGAAAAATAAAAGCTCTTACGGAATTTATGGCATTTCCAGCAAGGTACGTAAAGCTTATTCAACAAAGATACGTAGGATTTTCAGCCACGTATGTAATAGCTCTTTGGAGCAGAGTGTTTTCCCTGATAGACTGAAATATGCCATTGCAGAACAATTGCATAAAAAGGGGGATATGTCGGATGTCAACAACTACCGCCCAATCTCTCTTCTGACAGCTCTATAAAAGTTTTTTGAGAAAGTAATGTATTCAAGAGTAGCCTCCCATATTGGTAAAAATAAAGTACTATCAAAATGTCAGTTTGGTTTTCAGAAAGGCTTTTCAACAGAAAATGCTATATACGCTTTCACTGATCAAATATTAAATGCTCTGAATAACCGGACATCACCCACTGGTATTTTTTGTGATCTCTCAAAGGCTCTTGATTGTGTAAATCATGGAATTCTTTTAAATAAGCTAAATTATTATGGTTTGAGGGGGCAGTGCACAAATGGTTTAATTCATACTTAGCTGGAAGAATGCAGAAAGTTGAAATAATTGGTCCATGTAATGTTAAAACAAGAGCTGATTCCTCAATCTGGGGGGGGGGGGGCTATCAAGTATGGGGTCCCACAGGGTTTGGCCTTAGGTCCTTTACTGTTTTTGATATACATTAATGACTTACCATTCCACATTGTTGAAGATGCTAAGTTAGTTCTTTTTGCTGATGATATAAGTATAGTAATAACATCCAAACACCAAGCACTGAATGACGTAATTGTAAATGATGTTTTTCACAAAATTATTAAATGGTTCTCAGCAAACGGACTCTCTTTAAAATTTGATAAAACACAGTATTTACAGTTCTGTACACTAAATGATACAACTCCAGTTATAAATATAGACTTTGAACAGAAGTCTGTAGCTAATGTAGAATTTTCAAAATTTTTAGGTGTGTCCATTGATGAGAGGTTAAACTGGAAGCAACACATTGATGGTCTGCTGAAACGTCTGAGTTAAGCTACGTATGGCATTAGGGTTATTGCAAATTTTGTTGATAAGAATCTCAGTAAATTAGCTTACTATGCCTTCTTTCATTCACTGCTTTCGTATGGCACCATATTCTGGGGTAATTCATCGTTGAGTAGAAAAGTATTCATTGCTTAAAAACGTATAATCAGAATAATTGCTGGAGCCCACCCATGGTCATCCTGCAGACATCTATTTAAGCATCTAGGGATCCTCACAGTAACCTCACAGTATATATATTCACTTAAGTAATTTGTTGTTAATAATCCAACCCAGTTCAAAAGTATAGCAGTGTGCATAGCTACAACAACAAGAGAAAGGATGAACTCCACTATGCTGGGTTAAATTTGACTTTGGCACAGAAAGGGGTAAATTATGCTGCCACAAAAGTCTTTGGTCACCTACCAAACAGCATCAAAAGCCTGACAGATAGCCAACTAACATTTAAAAATAAATTAAAAGAATTTCTAGATGACATCTCCTTCTACTCATTGGCTGAATTTTTAGACATAAATGAAGGGAAATAAACTTAAACGTTAGTGTCATCCAATATTTTGTGTAATGTAGTATCTTTTATCAACCTGACACGTTCCACATCATTACGAAGTGTCGTATTCATGATCTACGGAACAAGTATTAATCTGATCTAATCTAATCTAAACAGACTACGGACGTGTACAAGCTCACTGAACCTTACGTCAGTAGCTCTTAACAACTGTAGTATTGGTTTACACAATGGCCCAGTCGTGACTACTTACACTATTGAAGACTCTTCCTCTTGTGAAACAGGCTTCATCCGAGAAAGTGGTGAACTCAGGAAAGGGAGGACTGACAGTGCGGCGTTGAAGCATCACTGAAAATTTCGTGTCTCGTCAAAGACGCTTCATTGGAGAAACCTATGCACGCAGGTATATGAGGCTCGATGCCTAACAACTGTATCACCCACGGACACAACGCGACGCAAAAGAGCAGAAGCAGAAATCTGTACATTTTGCGGATGTGGAGGGTTTCCGGTATTTCTTGCCATGTGGTACTGTGCCTCGAACCCATTTCATGGTCAACTGATCGAGTGCTTCACACACATTAGCAATCACTGCTTAGCCTATGCCAGGCTCCATACAGATCCCTTGTTCACCTAGTTCGTTTCACTGCCCCAGCTGCAGCACTGTTAGAATCGTAGAGATGGACCGATACGACACGCAGTATCTTGAACAGTTTTGCATTGCGTGGTCCGTAAATGAAAATAAAGTCTGCCAAATGGGTCCAGAGCTATTTCATTAGGAATGAACGACTGTTCACTGGAGATCAGAAACGGACAGACTACGAGACCTGTGTTGCGGATTGCATACTTCACAAATTATGACACGTTCCTTCCTTCCCAGTGTGAGAAGTGTGGCGCTGAGATCGCCTCCTATGCGTGACTCGTTCTTTATTCCTAAACCGTGCAGGGAATGATCAAATCCGACCTGTCTCAACCCACCTTGAAATTTTTCACACGGGAAGAGTACACCGAAAGAAACGCACAGTCAAAATTTTTAGCTGTTATGGCGCACTGCAAATAAGTTCTAAAAGACATTAAGGTCACTCTCTTTTTCCACAAGATGAACCACTTATAACAGCAGTTTCTGGATGTCTTCCTGCCTATGGAACGAATCGGTGAATAAACGGAAGCATTCATGATAAGAGAGCGTAGCGCTGTGTTCCGTGAAGTCCAAAGTGCACGCACGTGTATTTTAAGTACTTAAATTATACAAAAAATGCCACAAGTTATTATCTTAATAACTTGCACTTCATATCGATAGCTAAGCTGTTGCAGATGTATTGGTTATTCAAGTGACTACCAGTGAAAGCAAAATCAAGGCAGGGTATGATGTTAGTATGATGTTACATTCGTGACGGTTCGATGAATCGGGACTTTAATTTGTTAACATTAAGTAGTTTATAACAACTCCTGTAGCAAAATTCTTAAAATAATATTAGAATATTGTACATTTTACTAACAATGAAATGGTTTCTTGCTTATTCTGCGCAGTCGTCACCAAAAAGTGGGTGTACTACTGGACGACACAAACAAACATTTTCTTTCTCGAAGGTTTGAATCTCATTATTAGTTCCGAGTGGAATCTTACTTATACTGTATTAACAATCATTTCCTCCTAAAGTCAGAGCTGTCGTTATACCGGGTCATGAGTCTAATAAAGTAATGAATTATTTTCTGCATCTGGTAACGAATCATTTCGGATGCATTTTTCCAGATTTTACTACGTCGATTGCAAGATGTCTGCAACTAAACCGTCGTATTTTCTATTTTTAGTCGTAATTTTCCTTGAAGTCGTTAGTTTAATGAAGACAGATATAAAACTGCGGAAGCAGTAATCCACTGATAGTTATCACTGGCATTGCAGGAGTACCTATACAAATGTGTCATACCATTCATCGAATGCCCACTGACACATTTTTCGCTCGAAATGATAAAGTGTGGTTTGCGGGCAGTTCGTAATTGAGACATAAATGATTGGTCTTATAAACGGAATTTTAGGAGATAGCAAAAAGACTTGCGTTCATATCAGCTACGAATTTCTCTATAGAATTACGTATCAATTACATCTCCCTTTCATGTAAACTTGAAGTAATCTTCAGCTTCCTTTTCCATATAATTTCCTCCATCTGGTTAACCAGATCGAATAAGCGTAGAAGGTAATGTTCATTTCACTTACAATTTAAAGGGCTGATTTTCACAGATATCCCTTGAAAACAGTGCAATGAGCAATGAGCAATGAGCACATTGCTGAGCGTAATGACCCCTGCACCAAGCGTCTCCATCCCGGACGGTTGCCAGCTTCTATTAGTACCTGAAATATATATATATATATATATATATATATATATATATATATATATATATATATATATATATATAACCTATTATCGGCTCGACGGTTTCTTATTGGTAGTAGGTGTGTGATGATAATGTTCTGGTAGACAGTATATATGGCCATTAAAATTGCTACACCAAGAAGAAATGCAGATGATAAACGGGTATTAATTGGACAAATATGTTATACTAGAACTGACATGTGATTACATTTTCACTTATTTTGGGTGTATAGATCGAAAGTAATCAGTACCCAGAGCAACCACCTCTGGCCGTAATAACGGCCTCGATACGCCTGGGCATTGAGTAGAACTGAGCTTGGATGGCGTTTGCAGGTACAGCGGCCCATGCAGTTGCAACACGATAACACAGTTCATCAAGAGCAGTGACTGGGGTATAGTGACGAGCCAGTTGCTCGGCCACTATTGACCAAACGTTATCAATTGGTGAGAGATCTGGAGATTGTGCTGGCCGGGGCAGCAGTCGAACAGTTTCTGTATCCAGAAAGGCTCGTTCAGGACCTGCAACATGTAGTCGTGCGTTATCCTGCTGAAATATTAGTTTCGCTGGGATCGAATGAGGGGTAGAGCCATGGGTTGTAACACATCTGAAATGTAACGTCCACTGTCCACAGTGGCGTCAATGCGAACAAGAAGAGACGGAGACGTGTAACCAATGGTACCCCGCCGGATGATACGCCAGTATGGTGATGACAAATACACGCTTCCAATGTGCGTTCACCGCGATGTCGCCAAAAACGGATGCGACCATCATGATGCTGTAAACATAACCTGGATTCATCCCAAAAATGACGTTTCGCATATTCGTGCACCCAGGTTCGTCGTTGAGTACACCATCGCAGGCGCTCCTGTCTGTCATGCATGGTGAAGAGTAACCGCAGCAAAGATCTCTGAGGTGATAGTCCATGGTGTTGCAAACGTCGTCGTACTGTTCGTGCAGATAGTTGTTGTCTTGCTAACGTTCCCATACGTTGACTCAAGGATCGAGACGTGGCTGCACGATCCGTTACAGCCATGCGGACAAGATGCCTGTCATCTCGACTGCTAGTGATACGAGGCCGTTGGGCCAGCACGGCGTTCCGTATAATCCTCCTGAACCCACCGATTCCATATTCTGCTAAGAGCCATTAGATCTCGACCAACGTGACCAGCAATGACGCGATACGATAAACCGCAATGGCGATAGGCTCCAGCCGACCTTTATCAAAGTCGGAAACGTGATGGTACGCATTTCTCCTCCTTACACGAGGCATCACCACAACGTTTCACCAGGCTATGCCGGTCAACTGCTGTTTGCGTATGAGAAATCGGTTGGGAACGTTCCGCAAGTCAGCACGTTGTAGGTGTCGCCGCCGGTGCCAACTTTGTATGATTGCTCTGAAAAGCTAATCATTTGCGTATCACAGCATCTTCTTCCTTTCGGTTAAATTTCGCGTCTGTAGCACGTCATTTTCGTGGTGTAGCAATGTTAATGGCCAGTAGTATATACTGTCTACCAGAACATTATGACCACAGACCTACTACCAATAATAACCCGTCCAGGTAATAGTAGGGCCACCAATAAAGGAATGACTGCTAGCCAGACACACGCATGGTGCATGTAGTATGCCTGAGTGTGCTGTCTGTTTGTAGACTGGGGACCGTGTGCGATCTAATGGAGTATGACAGACGTCAAACTGTGACGGTCCAGTGGCTCAGCATGAGCATTTCAGAAACTGCACGACTTGTGAGGTGTTTGAGGACTGCTTTGGTGCGTGTTTTTAACATGTGGCGAAACCAAGGCGAAACGTCTTGGGATTGGGCGTCCAACCCTCAATACAAATATTGAATGTTATAGGCTGGGCAGGTCGGTTGACAGGACAACCGGCGAAATGTGGCGGAACGAAAGTCACATTTTAATGCTGGACAGAATACAAGTGTGTCTGAATACACTGTGCACCAAATATTCATAACGATGGGCCTCCGCAACTGACGACCAATGCATAGGCCAATGTTAAGACCACGGAATCGCCAACTATAGCTGATATCAGTAGGTGACCATCAGCTCTGGACGTTGGTGCAGTGGCAGAGCGTTGTGTGGTCTGATTAATCCTTCACCATGACCTCTTCACCATGCAGATGGGATGGCGCGAATCCGTCGTCTCCCTGGGGAACAGCTCCTTGACACATGTATGGCGGGATGGAGACAAGCTAACAGCGGCTCCATTATGCTCTGGGGAACACTCACGTTGGAATCCGTGGTTCCAGTGTAGGTCGTGAAAGCACCATGACGGCCAACATATATAATCTGCAGACGCGTTCATCATGGTGAGGTTTCCCGAAGTTAGCGCTATTTTTCAGCAAGATAATGCGCAATGTCACAAGGCCAGGCGTCAGAGTTCATCGCCCCCTCCTCGGAATTTAAGGGAATTTTGTAACTTGTGTGTGCAGACGTGGTTCCAGCTCTCTCCAGCATCCTACCAAGGCCTCATTACTTCCATGCCACATGGCGTCACCCCCCCCCCCCCATACCCCCCATGTTATAAATTACGATACATCAGCCCATCATATACCGAGTGGTGATCATTAAAGAGGTCCAGTGCGGGCTGCGTGCTAATGCCTTAATTCAGAACCAATTTAAGCTGCAAATAAATAAGTTCCAATTTTGTCCACCAAGTGCAAATCTGGCGCTGTCAATACAAGAGAGGTGTGTAGAAATGTTTCCGTATATTAGGAACTGCATGTGGGCAGAAAATGTCGAACACCCTTACAGAGTTTGTTTAATATGAACACCGGGGATGTGGACGAGACGCTGCGTCCATAAAACGACGTGATGTATAGCGCCAGATTTTCACCCAGTGGCGAAAATTCTACCTATTTTTTACCGGATGAAATCGGTTCTCCATTGACTCATTAGCCTATCTACCTATTCTAACTGCCATCTAATAGTTGCAGCCCACACTGGATCTCTGTAAGTAGCTGTTCCTTAACAATAACCACCCAGTACCATTGGACTGAGCTTTAAAATACTCGAGGGTTCCAGACCACGAATCCTTACGGAATCTATTGGTCTCCATCATCCTTGAAAATTTACTTCATTGGCTACTAAACACCTTTCCTGACTACACACAAAAAGTAAGAAAATGTCCAGCTTTTCCTGCGTACTTCAATAAACTGATAAATATTTCTCAGATGAGAAGCTACAGTGACACTAGTGAAAGGAGAATGCTACACGCTAGAGGTACAGGATCATGTTCAGTCATAACAGCATCGGACAACACACACATCACTGGCATAAAATACAGCCCTGTTGTGAGTGCAGGCATATAGAGTACCTTAATCACGTTCTTGACGTAAAGTGTAGTTTTAAAGAAAAGTCTTGGTTATTTCCTGAATCGAAAACTATTAATATTCACCTTTCGTGATACAACTACTTGCCGTGCTTTAAGGGGCTCCGGAACGCCCTACACTTGCAATGTTAAAATAACGCTTATAAATTACATCTTTCCTCACAAAGAATTTGAGGTAGGAAGTGGAACTTTTTACAGATTATTTATTGGAATATGGGCTACAACTTAACACAGGGATTTTACAACATTTTAGTTCAGTTATTAAAGATGATTTTTTTTCAATTGTAATAAAAGTTCACAACATTTTTTTGCAATTTTTTATTTATATATTGAAAAATATACAGTTTTTTGGAAAAAGGCTGTGTTAAATTATGCAGAAGGTACTGTGTAACATTTACTGAAAGTTTGAAACAAATATGTTTGGAAGATCCTTAGAAAACATGTAATTAGTATGAGAAAATAAAAGTTTTGGGAATCGAGCGACAAAGATTGGATTAACTTTTTAGTGCATTCTAGGTCCATAGGATCGATTATCTTCATCCTCTGCAAACTCCTCCTCCAGCTTCCTCTTGTTCCTCCTCCTGCTTACTCTTGCTTGTATTTCTAGACTCTTTACAGCCCTGTCTGCAGCCCGAAGGCGTTCCTTGTCTAAAGCAAGCATCGCTCGTACCATGTTAGAACCTATCTTCATTCCCATATTTCTAAATACCTTGCACCTTACAATGTTGCCATACCTTGCACCTTACAATGTTGCCATCATTGAAAGTCGCAACAGCATCATACACACCAAAGTGAAGTGTTTCTATTCCAACAAATACAGTGTTGGGGATTGTCGACTATATAACACTATTTACACTTTCATTGGGGTTTTGAGTTTTTCCGTGAATACACTTCTTCAACAGTTCAGGTGCTGCTAAGTCTCTGAAAATAGGTTTTATCACCTCCATTACTGCATGAGGCAGACTATGCTTATGAGTGTACACTTCACCAGTTAGCAATCCTTTGTTATATTTACACCAACTGTCTTCTTCTTTGGGACACAAGCTATGTTGGGGATTTTCATCGGTTGAAGAAGTATGAAAAAAAAAGAGCCCAAACAGCCTTCTTCATTTCGTCGACACTTTGTGTATTTTGCCTAATAGCCATTCCATAATACTTCTGTATTTTGTCAATTACACTGTCAGTTAACCTTCCCTTCCCATCCAACCCTTTACCATCACTGAGTTTTTGTTTTTTGTACGAAGCTTTCAGTCGCCGAAGTCTTGTTCCCATTCGCTTCTGTACGTGTCCAATACACTCCAATTTCTGCACTACAACATCATCACCATAGGGCTTCAGTCCTTGAACATGTTTGAAACTTTTAGAATCACCGTCACCAAGGAAATTAACATATCGCACAGCGCCAAGTGGGTCACGCCCATGTAGAACACATTTCAAAAATATTTAAAAATAGTTGTAGTCTTCGGAATGGAACAAATTATATATCTATTAAAAGGTAATAGTCTGCAGATTCAGAAAACGCAAAAAAGTAAAAATTGATCTTTTCATGATTTTGAGCCTTTCTGGAGCCCCTTAACGGCTGTTTCAGATGATTATATAAGGTATCCGAATTGATGAGAAGGCGTTCTTGGTAGTGATTGTCAGTCCGAAGCCTGAATTGATATAACACCCCACACTTGTGCATCCTGGGTAACCATCTTTCTCTCTCAATAACCACAGCAGGACGACATCTATTTGAATCCGCTTACTGTATTCTGCAGTTGGTCCCTTCTAAAATATTTACCCCTCCCCCCCCCCCCCCACACACACACACACACTCACGCACACTTCCCTCCAATGCCAAACAGAGAATTCCTTGGTGCCTCAAAACGTGTGTCCCATCAACCACACTTCTTTTCTCCCCATTTCGCGTCAGTACCTCCTCATTACTTACCCGACCTACACATCTTCAACTTTCATGTAAAGCATCACATTCCAGAATCTGTTAATCTCTTATCGCGTGAAGTGCTTATTATCCACATTTCGCTTCCACTCAAGACCACATTTGAGACAAACAGTTGCAGGAAAGGGGTCCTAAATAGTTAAATTGTTGACAGACACCTCTTCTTCGGAAATTTTGTCCTTGCTGTAGCCTGTCTGTGTTTTATATTCACCCTGCTTCAGTCTGCATCAGTTATTCTGCTGCACAAACAGCAATACTGACCTACTACTTTTATTGTCTCTTTTCGAAATATAATTCCCTGAGAATCGCCTGATTTAATACGACCGCATTTTTTAAAATTTGTTTTACTTTTGTTGATATTCATCTTCTATTCTTTCAAAACACTATCCATTCCTTTCGGTTAATCTTCCAAATCCTTTGCTCTCTGTGACAGGATTACTATGTCTTCAGAAAACCTCAAAGTTTTTGTATAATATCCCTGAAACTTAGCTCCTTTCCTAAGCTTTTTTTGGTTTCCTTTGCTGCTTGCTCATTGTACAGATTGAATAACATCGTTGATAGGCTACAGCCCTGTACCACTTCCATTTGAGTTATGGCCTTCTTTTCATGGCCTTCGACCCATCTAATTTCAGTCTGATTTACGTAAATACTATATACAAACTTCCGCTTCCGATATTTTACCTGCACTGTCTTCGATTGTTGGTCTTACCTTAACCTATCTTCTAAGGCAAGGCATATGTTCCTAAACATCCACGGAGCCGAAACTGACTTCTCTGTGTTTGACTTCCACATATTTTTCCATTATTCTGTAAGTAATTCGTCTCTGTAGCTTGTAACGATGACTTATTAACTGATGGTTCAGCAATATTCACAACTGCCAGCACCTGGTATCTTTGGAATTCAAATTATTACATTCTTCCTGAACTCTGAGGATATGTCGTTTGTCTCTATCTTTCACAACATGTGGAATAGTTTCGCCGTTGCTCGCTCTCGAAAATGCTCCTATAATTCTCCTAGAATACTCCAGGACCTTTGTTACGACATACATCTTTCAGCGTTCAACGAAATTCTGCTCGCAGTATCATATCTCTCGTCTGATAATCTACTCCTTCTTCCATTTTTGCAATATAATCCTCGTTTCCCTCGTAAAATACCTTTATAAATTGTTCCCAATGTCTCTGCAATCTTCCTAATGACATTGTCTATCATTCCCCGAGTTATACATCGTCCTAGAGCTTGGCATTCATCCTCTACCTATGTATAACTAGCCATTTCACTCCTTTTGTACATCTCATTTGCTAGAATATTGTAATCCCTTACGCCAGCTACATTTGTTGTATGTTTACATTTTACCATTTCATCAAGTAGACTGATTATCTCCTGTGTCATCCAAGAATTTCTGTTAAATCTTGTCTTTGAACCATTTCCATCATTTGCAACTATCGCTATTTTTACTCTTAAAGCCTGGTTCCGTCAAAAGTTGCAAATTCTCCCTATGAAACATTCAACCATCTCTGTTTCTTTCAAATTATCCAGCTGCCACCTTCTTAACTTCCTAAAATGTTGCAATTTCCTAAATTGTAACCAACACTCCACAAGCAGTGAACTACGTTCAGAGTCCATGTTTGCCATGAAAATGTCTAAGAGTTTAAAATCTAGTTTTGAAATCTCTGCCTTATCATTGTATAATCAGCCTAAAACTTTCCAGTGTCTTCAGATATCTTCTTGTATGAATCATCAACCAAGTGTTAGCATTGTTTTAAATTATTTTGTGTGCAAATTTCAGGAATTCGACTTCTTTTTTCCCCCATTCCATATTCTCGCTCCATTTTTTTCTTCTTTCCTCTACTATAGAATTCCAGTCACCCAACCACAATTAAGTATTTCTCTGCTTCTGAACAATATCTTAAATAGCATTATACATTCTTTCAAGCTTTTCATAATATACAGCGCTGCAGGGGATATAAACATGTAAGTTCACAATACGAGCACAACAAGACCATAAGCCTAAATTACAAGATCTGATGAGTCAATCAGACTGAATGTTGCACCTGCAACTACTGAATAGGCTGCTGCCTCTCTTTGGGAAACACATGTATGTCTCATATTTCCACACATACCACCGGCCGTTGTGGCCGAGTGGTTCTAGGCGGTTCAGTCTGGAACCGCGCTGCTGCTAAGGTCGCAGGTTCGAATCTTGCCTCGGGCTTGGATGAATGTGATGTCCTTAGTTAGGTTTAAGTTGTTCTAAGTCTAGGGGACTGAAGACCTCAGATGTTAAGTCCCATAGCGGTTAGAGCTATTTGAACCATTTCCATACATACCCCTCTGTGACAGTTGTACTTACTTTATAGCTATCTATAACCTTGAGCCACCCAAGCCACCCGTTCTTGATAAGGTCCATGGGTCATAAGGGGATGTTAGGGTGCAAAATTTTAACAGCATAGCGCTTTTAGTCGTTGATTTTAATGTTGTCCGACGAGGTAGAATTTCTATTTATCGCTTTCTGTGTGGTCTTAAACTGGTGGACAACTAAAACTTCTAAAAAAATTGCTTTGGATCCAAAAAGGGATTCTTGTTGTGCGATTAATTTCTTCAGTTTAAACATTAGATGTAGTGTCTGTCTGGCCCATTAAATTTCGGGAGTGCAAGCGAATCAATGCTACTTCTTCCTCTAATGTTTCACACAGGCAGGCGCCAGTGACGTTGATCGGCGTCAAAAGAGATAAGATATATGCATGGTGAGCGTGGTGCCACCGCCAGACACCACACTTTCTAGGTGGTAGCTTTAAATCGGCCGCGGTCCATTAGTACATGTCGGACCCGCGTGTCGCCACTGTCAGTAATTGCAGACCGAGCGCCACCACACGGCAGGTCTATAGAGACGTACTAAGACTCGCCCCAGTTGTACGACGACTTTGCTAGCGACTACACTGACGAAGCCTTTCTCTCATTTGCCGAGAGACAGTTAGAATAGCCTTCAGCTAAGTCCATGGCTACGACCTAGCAAGGCGCCATTAAACATATCTAGAGAGAGTCTCACTTGTATCATCAAGAATGCTGTATACAAATGATGGATTAAAGTTAAGTATTCCAGCAGCTACGTACTTTTCTTTATAGCAATTATTACGTATCCTGTTTCAGACCTAGCGCCACCTGCGTGAGTTGACGCGTGCATTTCGGCCTCGTCTTGCAACACAGTGTTGGCTCTTCTGCCAACACTACAGTGAGGATGAATTAGAAGAATTTTTAAATGATCTGAGTTCCATCCATAGACGACTCTATAGGGTTCGAGTAATGCGGATGCTTTACATTCTTGGATGTTTTGGTACGACGCAGAGATGATGGCATTGCGGGACGTGCAGTACATCGGAAACCGATTGATATTCACGCGCAAATAGCTATCTCCTTCCTTCCGAGATGATGAGTGTTCCCAGAACTCGGAACTCCGGTGCACAGAGCACAATTAATTTCTGACCAGTGCAGCCTGGAGGACCAGCTTCTACACTGAAGGAGGGTTCTTGAAGTCAATGGGCATTCTCCACAGTAGATTCATAAGGCACTACGAATGGCACCAACGGTGGGTATAAGGAATGCAGAAGAAGGCACGGAAAGATGACATATGAGTGCGGCTTTTCATACATCTGACAGACGATAAGTACAGACCACGAGAGAAGGACAGAGCACCGCAAGTTCAGCGCTCTTTTACAGCCTAATACATAGGCTGTGGCTGAAACCTGTGTTGACACCTAGCAGCCTGTAGAGTACGAAAACGCCAAAACTCTTAGCCTCGAATTCGTCTTTCTGGGACTCAGTAGTGAAAGAAGCAACAGAAATACGGGTGGCGGCAAAAATTAGTTAACAGAGATTGCTGCTTCACCTTGGATAAATCATGGAAATCAGTACTTCCTGTAATAACCTTACAAGGGCATCACCACAGTACAACTCGCAGTGATACATCGATATCCAACCGTAACTCGACCGTTCAGTCCCAAATCGAATTGATGCATATGTTGTACCTCTCTGCAGCCATTCAAAGCCTCTGGCGCCTTCTGTTTGTGTGGCCGCTTCCACAGTAGACTGGTCCGCGAGTTTAAAAGGACATAGCGAGTACATGACCGACGGTCATCCGGCTCACTCTGAAGATAGCTCTACGACGCATTGCCGAAATGTCACAAGCAGAAATGGAATTCATGTGGCTTCAGGCAAGAAATTTAATGGAGCAGTCACTGCGGTGCGAAAACAGGAAATTGCACGTAGTGAGTGTCTAGTTGACACTGCCACATATGCTGTTTTTGGAACATTTATTTTCTGCAGTATTCGTAGATATACTTGCTTCAGACATTTAAACATTTTTCATTAGCAAAATTCCACTCAACAGTCTCAAGAACGTTGTAGTGCCTACTTTATTACACTACCTGTGACAAATCGATCAGTACACTTCTGTAATACCGGTTATAGAAAAATACTGTCAGTGAACGGAAAATGCTGGATATATTCTTACAAGGGAACCTCCCCAGCGCACCCCCCTCAGATTTAGTTATAAGTTGGCACAGTGGATAGGCCTTGAAAAACTAAACACAGATCAATCGAGAAAACAGGAAGAAGAATTGTGGAACTATGAAAAAAATAAGCAAAATATACAAACTGTGTAGTCCATGCGCTAGATAGGCAACATCAAGGGCAGTGTAAACTCAGGAGCACCGTGGTCCCGTGGTTAGCGTGAGCAGCTGTGGAAAGAGAGGTCCTTGGTTCAAGTCTTCCCTCGAGTGAAAAGTTCACCTTAAAATGGCTCTGAGCACTATGGGACTCAACAGCTGTGGTCATAAGTCCCCTAGAACTTAGAACTACTTAAACCTAACTAACCTAAGGACATCACACACATCCATGCCCGAGGCAGGATTCGAACCTGCGACCGTAGCGGTCACGCGGTTCCAGACTGAAGCGCCTTTAACCGCACGGCCACACCGGCCGGCAAGTTCACTTTCCTTACTTTCGCAAAGCTATGATCTATCCGTTCGTTCATTGACGTCTCTGTTCACTATAATAAGTTTAGTGTATGTGTTTTGCGACCGCACCGCAAAACCGTGCGATTAGTAGACGAAAGGACGTGTCTCACCAGTGGGAACCGAAAACATTTGATCGCAAGGTCATAGGTCAACCGATTCCTTCACAGGAAAACAAATCTGATATATTCTATACGACACTGGTGACGGCATGTGCGTCACATGACAGGAATATGTTGTCGACACACCTTACTTGTACACTTGGCGAATGGGTAAAAAGATTCATCTACCTTGCCCGATTTGGGTTATCTTGTGGATGTGATAATCACTCCTAAAAAAGTGATGAAAACATAAGTTTGTCACATAAACTGCAACAAATGAATGCAACAGTTTCACAGTCGCACAGTTGTCCCTGCGCTCTGTCAAAACATATGTTTTTAAGTATTCAAATTTTTCCGTGTTTATACTGTCAAATCCGGCATATGTCCAAGCAAATCTGAACCTGTCCTGGAATTTTTGAGAACGCAGTTGATTATGTGTGGGTGCCTGAACTTTGGTAATTGCCTGAAAATAAAAAAATATTAAACCGAGGGAAGACTTGAACCAAGGACCTGACGTTCCGTAGCTGCTCAGGCTAACCACGGGTCCACGGCGATCTTGAGCTCACACTGTCCTTGATGTTGCCTGTATTGCACATGGACTACTCAGTTTGTATATTTTGCTTATTTTTTTCATAGTTCGACACAACTTCTTCCTGTTTCCTCGATTGATCTGTGTTCATTTTTTCAAGGCCTATCCACTGTGCCTACTTATAACTAAATATGAGGGGGGTGTGATGGGGAGGTTCCCTTGATAGTGTTATTGCACCAACTGCTTTGATATTATAAAATGCACATCATAACTTATGTGCTACACAGCTGTTTATTAAGGACTCAAGGATTCTATTCAGTGTAGTTCGTCGAACTGATTTTCTTCAGTGGTGGCGCTTTTGAGAGCGATGCAGCTGAGTTTCACCGACAGCAGGAGGGGGAGCAATCGCGTCATCCCCCTTTGCACGGGCTTCGTTAGCGGCCCCCTACTCGGCAGCCGTGTAGCGCGTCCGCCATTCCCGGCACGTCCCCAACCTCCCACCGAAGGCCCTGACACAGGGCGGACGGCTACCCGGCTGCTAAAGCATTGGCGGCTGGAGCGTCTTTTGAAGAAACCTTCTAATTCGCTTACCAGTCGCTGGAAGATGAGTTCCTGTTTGAAGGTGCCGTCTCCAGTTTGCGAGAAGGAACGGTAGGATTAACAATGTGGACTCTACGTGAAGGGACTCCTTCACTAAGTAACTTTTGTCAAAACTATTCGGTCGTCTGATCACGAACAGATCCCCTTTACCAGATCGTGAAATTGTTGCAGTTATCTTGTCTCTAATTCTTCCTGTTCTGTCTTGCAAATGTAAGCTAATCGATGAGAACAAGACACACACACAGATACAGTTATCCCATGAACCGTGGACCTTGCAGTTGGTGGGGAGGCTTGCGTGCCTCAGCGACACAGATAGCTGTACCGTAGGTGCAACCATAGCGGAAGTGTTTCCGTTGAGAGGGCAGACAAATGTGTTCCAGAAGAGGGGCAGCAGTCTTTTCAGTAGCTGCAAAGGAAACAGTCTGGATGATTGACTGATCTGGCCTTGTAACACTAACCAAAACGGCCTTGCTGTGCTGGTACTGCGAACGGCTGAAAGCAAGTGAAAACTACAGCCGTAATTTTTCCCGAGGGCATGCAGCTTTACTGTATGGTTAAATGATGATGGTGTCTTCTTGGGTCAAATATTCCGGAGATAAAATAGTCCCCCCATTCAGATCTCCAATTGGGGACTACTCAAGAAGACGTCGCTATCAGGAGAAAGAAAACGCATTCTACGGATCGGAGCCGTGAATGTCAGATCTCTTAATCGGGCAGGTGGGTTAGAAAATTTAAAAAGGAAAGTGGACATGTTAAGGTTAGATGTATTGGGATCTAGTGAAGTTCAGTGACAGGAGGAACAACACTTCTAGTCAGGTGACGTAGTTTTTGTAGGAATATATAAGGCATATGATCATAGTTGCCATTAATCCTGGGAAAGATTTGAAATCGATGTACATTACCTTTTGATAATAATTTCAGGCATTTGTTGTCAGTATGAGCACTGTAAAGTTAACCCTAAATCTTGAACATCCTACTGTTCGATGCATCTGTGTGTCAATCGTGTCACTGTGTTCACCTCAAGGGTTTTCCGTGAGGCTTAGCTGGTTTTACACAGAGTACGCGAAAGAACTTTCTCCCCTTCTTGCAGCGGTGTACCTTAGGTCTCTAGAAGAGCGTAGCGTTCCAAAGGATTGAAAAAGGGCACAGGTCATCCCCGTTTTCAAGAAGGGACGTCGAACAAATGTGCAGAACTATAGACCTATATCTCTAACGTCGATCAGTTGTAGAATTTTGGAACACGTATTGTGTTCGAGTATAATGACTTTTCTGGAGACTAGAAATCTACTCTGTAGAAATCAGCATGGGTTTCGAAAAAGACGGTCATGTGAAACCCAGCTCGCGCTATTCGTCCACGAGACTCAGAGGGCCATAGACACGGGTTCACAGGTAGATGCCTTGTTTCTTGACTTCCGCAGGGCGTTCGATATAGTTCCCCACAGTCGTTTAATGAGGAAAGTAAGAGCATATGGACTATCAGACCAATTGTGTGATTGGATTGAGGAGTTCCTAGATAACAGGACGCAGCATGTCATTCTCAATGGAGAGAAGTCTTCCGAAGTAAGAGTGATTTCAGGTGTGCCGCAGGGGAGTGTCATAGGACCGTTGCTATTCACAATATACATAAATGACCTGGTGGATGACATCGGAAGTTCACTGAGGCTTTTTGCAGATGATGCTGTGGTGCATCGAGAGGTTGTAACAATGGAAAATTGGTTTGAAATGCAGGAGGATCTGCAGCGAATTGACTGAGGGAATGGCAATTGAATCTCAATGTAGACAAGTGTAATGTGCTGCGAATACACAGAAAGATAGATCCTTTATCATTTAGCTACAAAATAGCAGGTCAGCAACTGGAAGCAGTTAATACCATAAATTATCTGGGAGTACGCATAAGGAGTGATTTAAAATGGAATGATCATATAATGTTGATCGTCGGTAAAGCAGATGCCAGACTGAGATTCATTGGAAGAATCCTAAGGAAATGCAATCCGAAAACAAAGGAAGTAGGTTACAGTACGCTTGTTCGCCCACTGCTTGAATACTGCTCAGCAGTGTGGGATCCGTACCAGATAGGGTTGACAGAAGATATAGAGAAGATCCAACGGAGAGCAGCACGCTACGTTACAGGATCATTTAGTAATCGCGAAAGCGTTACGGAGATGGTAGATAAACTCCAGTGGAAGACTCTGCAGGTGAGACGCTCAGTAGCTCGGTACGGGCTTTTGTTAAAGTTTCGGGAACATACCTTCACCGAAGAGTCAAGCAGTATATTGCTCCCTCCTACGTATATCTCGCGAAGAGACCATGAGGATAAAATCAGAGAGATTAGAGCCCACACAGAGGCATACCGACAATCCTTCTTTCCACGAACAATACGAGACTGGAATAGAAGGGAGAACCGATAGAGATACTCAAGGTACCCTCCGCCACACACCGTCAGGTGGCTTGCGGAGTATGGACGTAGATGTAGATGTAGATGTCGCCGTGTTGCGTCGGTTGTTTCAAAATATGTAAGCGGCCGAGCGCAGCATTGATCGTACAGTCGCATTCGGAAAGTCAGACCACGTTACCATGCAGATAGTATCTTCGTGTTTCATTTGGCTGACTGGTACGTGCAGGCGTGCGTGAGTGCGTACGTGTGTGTGTGCGTGTGTGTGTGTGTGTGTCTGTGTGTGTGTGTGTGTAAGAACGTAAGACCTGAGAAGGCAGTGAGGCGACGTCAGCCAATAGCCCGCTGACAAGGACCGCGCCACGACAAGAGTGACCTCTGCGTGAAGTGAATATAAGCTCCGCTCCGGACATTAGTGGACATTATATGCAGAGTATTAGCACGGCCTAGCAGAGTGTTCTACGATAGGAGTTACACTAGTCAACAGCCATTTTGCATCTCGGATGTGATACATCAAATAGTATGTATTTTGTTGCGTAGAATCCGAGTATACCTTTCAAAATGTTCTACCATGTACCATTACTGAGTTTTTAAGAGTTTTTATTTTATTTTTAATAGCTTGTTTTTGATTTGAGAGGAGAGCTAGACGATCTACAAGTCGTCAGTAAATGATTGGTGTGGTACTCCAGTGGTGTGAAAGAGATCCTCAGTGAGTGTTTCCTGTGAAGGACAGTGCAAACTTTCTGTTTTTAAACTTTACACTAACAAAAATGGCAACTATTAAATCTCGTTGCTGTCTAAACCACACTGACCATTTTTGTTATGTGTGTGGGAAATTCACTCTAAAAGCCCAGAGAAAAAATGTATTTTGAGTGTCCTGTTGGTGATGAAGATAAAAATTTTGCACCTCATATTGCCTGCATAACCTGTACTACAACCTCAACCGAGTGGTTGAGAGGATAACGCCGAGCCATGCCATTCGCTGTTCCGATGGTGTGGTGGGAGCCTGTAGACCATTATTCAGACTGTTACTTCTGTCTTACGAATATTTCGGGACATTCAAGCAAAACTAGACATAAAATAAAATATCCAAATGTATCTTCAGCGCATTTTCCTGTGCCCCATGATGAGGGGTTGCCTCTTCCTGCCTGTAACTTAAAAGCCACGGAACCAGACACGTTGTCAAGTGAATCAGAATGTATTCAACGCATGAAAGAGTACTACCTTCAATATCACGACAATTCGCCTCAGCTCTTTATTCAAAATGAATTGAACGATTTGGTTCGCGATCTAAAACTTTCGAAACAGCAAGCTGAACTCTTGGGTTAGAGACTGCAACAACGGAACCGTCTAGCTCCAGGGACAAAAATTTCCTGTTTCAGATCGAGTTGTTCTTCCTTCGCTCAGCATTTCGATATGCAGAATTCAGTGTGTGTATTTCGAGATGTCAATGGTCTGATGATGCAGCTAGATGGACAACATAATCCACAGGAGTGGCGACTGTGTATTGACTCAAATAAAACCAGCTTGAAAGCAGTACTACGGCATAATGGCGATGCATTTCGATCGATAGTAGACATGAAACTTATGAAACCATGGGTTTGCTGCTAGAGGCTATCAACTATAAGGATCATGAATGACAGCTTAGCTGTGATTGAAAAGTTGTTGTACTCCTTACAGGTTTACAGGTTGGATTCACGAAATACTGCTGCTTTTTGTGCCTTTGGGCAGCCGTGACACCAAGAAACCCTATGCAGTCAAGGAATGGCCTATAAGTAAGTTATATCTTCCTGGAAACGTAAATTCTTTCAGCCTGATAAAATAATTTTGCCTCCACTACATATCAAATTGGGCCTTATCAAGAACTTTGTAAGAGCTCTGGATGAAGAAGGTGTGGCCTTCAATCACTTAAAAGAAAAGTTTGCCAAAGTGAGGCAAAGCTGAATGAGGGTATATTTGTAGGACAACAAATAAAAAAAAACTTTGCTGAAACATCGAACCTTTGATACCAAACTCACAGATATTCCAATAGCAGCTTGGTCTCCTTTCAGAGCAATTGTGAATGGCGTTTTGGGTAACTGAAAATAGAAAATCTATGTTACCATTGTGAATGATATGTTGGACAATTATATAAGAACATGGGGTGTATAATGTCTCTTAGAATTCACTTTTTACGTTGTCACCTTGATTTCTTCCCAGAAAATTTGATAACAGTAAGCGATGATCATTGTGAACGCTTTCACTAAGACATTCTTACCATGGAACACCGTAACCAAGGCCATTGGAACATTTGGATGATGGGTGACTACTGCTGGGGTCTTGTTAGGGAGAGTGACTTAATGGCAAATAAAAGAAGAGCTCCGTCGACGCATTTTGCAAAAACCAAAGACGATTAAGAGTGAAAATATATGCAGAACTAATTTGGACCTTTTCTTGGTATCATACCCAAATATGCATACAAAATAGTATTGATTTCAGACCTTCTGAATGTGCATCTACGTTTGACTTAATTGTGTCAATTTTCGCTGTTACCATTTTTTAATCTGCTGTGTATGTAGGAAATGTGACGTCATAGAGAAAAACTGATTTTCCCAGTGTATTCAGCAACCCAAAATTAGGTAAATCCATCCATTTACAAACCAGATGCAGAAAAAAGTTCAAATTTGCTAACTAGTGTTATTAGCGATCCACAGTCTGTTTCAAGCTTGCATGTACATTATGTATAGCAAAGGACTCGGATTTTAGTTCCATGTCGCCTATCGCTTGCGACACCACTGTTAATTATTGGCAGTGTGCTTTACTGAAATAAAACTACTTACGTTATTTGCTTGAATTGTTGTGTAGCATTCCGAGAACGCAACGTAACTTAGGCACCCTATACGAAACGAGTGGTCTAGACCCCACATTCCCCACCACTGATTTCGAATTATCGTATTATTATCTACCAGTACGTTCATGTTATTCACTCTAGTGCCTAGGAGATCCATTTCGTCGTATTCTGTAAAGGTGTGTGGCATCAGCTGTGAACTTTTGTTCAGCAATACGAGTCGACATTTTTCACAGTTGTTGCTGATGCTGCTGTTATATAACTATTTCCGTGTGCCTTGACGCTGCCTGATTACAACAGTTAAACCGTCGGCGTAATCGTTAATAGCTAATGTTTGTACATCCACATGAAGTCCCGACTTTTGGTTGGTGACTGAGTGAATCACTGTTTCCAAGGAAATAATATTTTGGATAATGGACATGATTGTGAAACTGAACAATGAACTGAGCATTGTCCCACGAAGTTTTTGGGAGCCCTTGATCCTGCGCTGGCGGTAATTCACTGAAGCACCAAAGAAACTCGTATAGCCATGCATGTTCGTATACAGAGATATGTAAACAGGCAGAAAACGGCGCTGCGGTCAGCAACGCCTATATAAGAGAACAAGTGTCTGACACAGTTGTTAGATCGGTTACTGCTGCTACAATGGCAGGTCATCAAGATTTTGACATCTGAACTGGCCGAGCAGATGTTCTGTTGGGGGCAGCTCAGCGGATCCCGCTTGCCACAGGAGAGTAGCTCCGCATCATTGTTGGTTGGTTGATCTGGGGGAGAGGACAAAACAGCGAAGTCGTTGGTCCTATCGGATTAGGGTAGGATGGGGAAGGAAATCGGTAGTGCCCTTTCATACGAACCATCCTGGCCATTACCTGAAGCGATTTAGGAAAATCACAGAAAACCTCGCATATCAGGATGCGACATTGGAACATCGTCCTCCCGAATGTGAGTCCAGTGTGCTAACCACTGTGCCACATCGTTCGGCGCTCAGGATCATGCAGAGAAAAATGCGGGCGAGCATTGTTCTGTTGAAAAGTGGCATCACGATACTCTCACGTGAGTGGTTTCACCTGAGGAGACATGATGTCTGTGGCATACCACTGTGCCATCAGAACTACAACCAGCCGTGATCCGAACTCATACTCAATGGATCCCCACATCATGCCGTCAGGAGCATCACCGCCGTCCGTTTCCAAAACATAGGAGGAATGGGACTTTTCACGAGGT
The DNA here is from genome assembly GCF_023864275.1 of Schistocerca cancellata. Classification (NCBI taxonomy): domain Eukaryota; kingdom Metazoa; phylum Arthropoda; class Insecta; order Orthoptera; family Acrididae; genus Schistocerca; species Schistocerca cancellata. The sequence continues at coordinate 57,643,568 of NC_064626.1, read as the reverse complement.
CCTCGTCATGCGCACAGTCGGTGGTCATTGAGAGCAGTGAAGAACCGTGATTCATCGCTGAAAACAAAGCAACGGAGTTGATCAGTAGTCCTTGTTTCCCATTCACTGCACCACTTCAGACACAGCTGTTGCTGCTGTGGTGTTAACAGCAGCATAGACATGGGACGCGAATTCGCTAGTTAGATTGCTGCTAGTATCCGACAAGTGGTGCACAATGACACTCGAATGTTGCAGGGGGTCCACCTCTGGTTCTTGGAGGTAAGGCGCAGATGTGAAGCGGTTACGATACGATTGGTACGAAATACTGCGACGATAACTCGTGGTGGTCAGACGTGGTCGAATGGAATTCTGAAGATGTGTGCTTGCACTAACATTGTTAAGCAGTCCAGTGTCGGGACATAGCCACATCTGAATGTCCCCCAAACCTGGTTTTGGCACGATGCGACCAGCTGGCGAAGTAGAAACTCACCTCGAGGCTCTTTCGTACTCTGGCAGGTGCTGATAAAGCTGACACTCATGAGTACACAGCATCTCCTCATCCTTCCCTATGATTAGATAACAGCTGACGCTGTTCATCCCCTTTTATAACGTACCAGGCTTGGTAACAGCACTAAACACGAATAACGTTAATACAATTTCGTAGCCGTTCATCTCAAATCATTCCCATACCCTCACTGGTGTACGTGTGTCAAAGGTACTCTGACACCTTGACCGTATGTTCTGAGTTTCTTTCATCTGGCAGAGTATAATCCGCTGAAGCACAGGAAGGGGAAAATAAAACTCACCTGGAGAATATTTCATGCTCCTTAAGGTAGGAAACCGAAGTCACATCATATAAACATGTAGCGGCTTATGTACGGTGAGCTGCCTATCTTAAGGATCTTTAAGTATTTTTAGGACAAGTTTTACTTTGCCTATTCTGCAGTATTTTATTTCTTCTTAAGATAATTCTTGAATGTAAGTTGAGACCAGTTAGGTGGGAAACTGATCGAAACATTTGTACAGTATTACCCAATAACGTTGCGGCAAGCTTCCAGGTACTGTAGAGGGTGTCTCGAGTAACGAATCGAGGACAGAAACCCGTGTTCGTAAATGTCATCCAACGACGCTACAGAGCGTCGACGTTATAGGCCCCATAGTCTTCCACTGTGCTTACCCTTTGGCAGCAAACATGACTTTGTACGCTGATGGACCATATGCGGAACATCTAGTAATGTTGTATCTTATTTAGTGATCGCTACTGACTGCCACGATAGTGGAAAAGGCCGCTCTACCTGCTGCGTAGAGAGGCCGTTTGTGCGATAATCTGTTGCCTTGGTTCATTGAGGTTTCGCACAAGGTTTTCTATCTGAATTTAATTTTTCTCTTGTATACCGAAAACCACTGGAGATTTTATTGGGTTCCAGGAGGAAAAAAAAGCTGCGGATGGATACCAGCGTCTGAAACTGTCAGCCACTTAGGTAACAGAGCACTTTACGCGCATTCGGGAGGACGATGATTCAATCCCGCGTCTGGCCATTCAGATTTAGGTTTTACGTGATCTCCCTAAATCGCTCCAGGCAAATGCCGAAATGGTTTCTTTGAAAGGCCACGGCCGTCTTCCTTCCCGGTTTTTCCCTAATCCGTTGAGACCGATGACCTCGCTGTCTGGTCTCCTTCCCCAAACATAGGAGACCATGTCTTTCAACGCAGCACATAGCTCATCTTCTCTGCTGGTGATCGTGGAAACAAACAACATTGTTCCGCCTACGATCCACCACCGTTCAAAGTGAAGTTTTCTGCTGAAGGTGTGGTCTAGTGGAAGGCGACACTGCCTGTAGCTATGACGCTGTGCAGCCTCGTTGGATTACGCTTCCGGACACTCTTGAGTATCTTCGATCTGTTACGCAAAAACTTCGAAGTTGGGTCGCTTCAATCATGGAAGACCAAGTACTTCAAATATAGTGCTACTAAGTAAGACAATGTTTTATACTGAAGTCACAAGTGGCTCGCAACTACTTATAAGTACTTACCTCTGAATGCCCTACTAGTGGATAAAAGTTCACTCGAGCGTGTTTGCTTATATTACGCTGCTAAATGCGGCATAAGCTGTACACAAAACCTTTGGGAAATAAATCTGTTTTACGCTACTTTGCCTACATAACTCGTTTCGTTTCGCTACTAAGTTAACGCCTGAGCCGTGGTAAAAATTGCTGTTTTGAAGAGCGCGCCGCAGCGGGTAGTGTGAAGCAGTTGCCCTCCGTTACTGGCGGTGGCGCCGCTGTGGCAATCGCAGCTTTGGTGTCTCCCTCTGGTGAGAAAGGGGGACAGGTTGCCTGTTCATTTAAGGGGCGCTATGAGCTCGCTAGGCGGCTCCTATGTCACCATCCAGAACACAGATTCCTACACCTTTTTCCCCTCCGCCGGTGTGCCCCAACGCTCCGTCCTCTCCCCCCTTCTGTACCTTTTGTACACGCCGTCACCCCCCGTCCACCTTCTCCAGTTTGCCGATGACACCGCCTTCCTTGCCCTTGCCCCCATCCTGCAACGCTCCCAACGCCTTCTCCAATCCCATCTTGACCGGTTCACTGCTTGGTGCAACCAGTGGTTGCTAAAGGTCAATCCCTCCAAAACCCAGGCGATCATTGTAGGCAAAACCACCCCTTCCTTCCGCCTCCTCGATTTCTATCTCACCGTCTATGGCCGTCCTATCGCCCTCACTCCCACCCTTAAGTACCATGGCGTCACCCTCGACCGTCGCCTTTCCTGGACTCCCCATCTCCGGACAATCCAAGCCAAGGCACGTTCCCGCCTCCGTCTCCTCAAGCTCCTTTCCGGCCGTACGTGGGGTCTGGACCCCTCCACACCTATAAATCCCTCATCCGCCCTATTCTTTGTTACGCCCATCCAGCCTGGATATCCGCTCCCCTACCTTTTATAAATCCCTCCAAATCCTTGAACGCCATGCTCTCTGCCTTGCCTATCGCATCCGTCTCCCCTCACCCACGCGGATCCTGAATGATCTCATCCCCTTCCCCCACCTCCTCCTTTTCCTTGAAAAGATACGGATCCTGTACACCTCCCGTATACTTGATCCTCCTCACCCGCTCGTCTCCCCGATCCTCTCCCACCCCCGCCCGCTGCCGCGCCTGTATTCTCACGTCCCACCCGGTCTCCATCTCTCCACCCTCCTTACCCTCTCCCAAGGTGGCTTCCGCCAGCTCCCCCTCCCTGATTATGTCCTCCTCCCCTCCATCTACCCCTCCTATCAACTTTGACCCTCACCCCCCACTTCCTGTGTCCTTTCCTTTAGGCACCCTCCCTCCCTCCCTTCCCCTTCTCTTTTCTCTCCACACTTCCTCCTCCCCTCTTCCCCCAGGCTTCACCTCCCCCCTCCTCCCTCCCCCTCTCTCCCCTGCCCATGGCATCTCTTTTCTCTTCTCTCCCCTCTCCCTTTCCCCTCCTCCTCCTCCTCCTCCACTCTTGGCAGGTCCCCGGACTCATACACGCTCAGTGGACTTTCGCGCGCTGGAGGAAATCGCCATCTGTGTGTTGTGTGTGTGCCTCGATTTGTGTTTAGTGTTCAGTCACCGTCACGCCTCAACTGTTCACGTGTGCCGTCACCGTCGTCCGTGTTCTGTGCGCCTTGTCCCCAAGTGTTACTGTTTTTTCGTGTCCAGCGTGAACGGCTTCTTGTTTATTGTTTTTTGTATCTCCTTTTTTTGCCCGCCGTTTTTACTGTATAGTCTGTATCACCTATGTGTCATGTTATTGTTCCACTTAAGGCTGAAGAGCAGCGTAATATGCTGCTGCCAGCCCGCCTGTATCAGGTGATTAAAATTACAATAAAGGAAAAGAAAAACTCGCTAGGCGGCGAGTCTGGTCAGTTGGTCAGTCGGAGTGAGTTTGGGTCAGTCACTCGTCACCAGTTGCTGGTCTGTCTCGCGTCCGCATTTCTGCTGCAGTTAGTGTCTGTCGTCTGGAGTGCCAGTATGTCTGTCGTTCGGATCGACCATTAAGGCCGGTTGCCCGCCTTGAGCGTCGCCGCCGTGTGAGGTCGCCACGTGAGTCCATTGGGCAGCGCTGTGTAGCGAGGGGTAGTGGCTTCGCGGCCGACACGAGAGCAATAGGAGTCAACCCACGACGTCGGTCTGGCCGGTGCGAGCTGCGACGCCGTGAGACGGGAGATCAGCGCGCCTTTGTGCGTCCATTGAAGCGGCTGGCACCGCACGGTTCAGGGAGGGTTTTGGGGGTGCTGCGTCAGGTCTTCGCCAGAATTCGCAGTTTAGTAGAAGTTAAGTGAATGGTGATACGATGTTTCATTTACTTGTTAAATTCTACTTATTTTCTTGGTCAGTCTCTCGTCCCCAGCTTGCTCGTCTGTCTCTCGTCTGCATTTGTTAGGCAGTTAGTGTCTGTCTGTCCGTCTGTCGGCCTGCCTCTGTCATGTTTGTCGGATTCAGTGTGTTAACGAATTTATTGCTTGAAGTGTAACATCCGAATTCCTGAAATATGTTTTTATCTTGCCTATCATCTTGAGAGGCGGTGTATGTGTAATGTAGAGCATGTTTGGTCAACCCTGTATAATTCTATGAGAGATAGCATTTCATGGGCTTTTATTTAAAGGTAATTTTAGTATATAAAGTTGCTACCCTTCCACTGTAAGACTTTTCTTAGAAGCTAAAATCAAGTTGCACTACGGTGGCAAGTTAGTCTCTTAATGTTAGTGTTTTGTACCATATCCATCCCTCCAACGGGGTGCATAGTTTATGTGCTTGTGTGAGATGTTAAAATTCTTAGTTTAAAGTAATCTGGTGTGTTGCAGATTTGCACCAAACTAGTTTTTCAGAGGTTGTTGTGAGCGGTCGTGACTACGGCCGTGTCAAAAAGGAGCGGCAAGGTTCTCAGCCCGAAAGCTCACACACTCAAAAATTTATTTCTTTGTGCCTCAGAATAAATTGTAAATTTATATTTAGAGGGTGCTTTCTGATTATAATTTTAAATCTGTTTCTAAAAAAAATTGGCTTTTAGGAATAAAATTTCCATTAGTTGAAACAAATTTGGTTTGTCTTCATCAGTTACCCACTAACAACTACTTCCACGCTCACATAGTATGATTAAATGTGTTAATATACTTGATGAATCACTAGTAAATAAAGCAAATTCTAAAAAAAGGTTTTGAAAGTAAATTCACGGTTCAAAACCCTTTAAATTATCACAACACTCAATTTTTATAAGCTGGAACCTGGCAGTAAGGGAAATCTTCTACATAGAACAGTATCAGAAGAAAGTGATCTAGCAGAGCCTAATGTTTCCCTAGTACCTAATTTATTACGTCATTATTTACTCGGTATAACATAACCGAAATAATGCTGAAGCTATACTTCCTTGAATACTAGTGCAAAAGCGTCACCCGGCAAATGGTGCCGAAACATTAACGGTCGTATTGAAGTATCAATGCAACACCTAAGTGCAGCACTGGAAAGAAAACTGCGAAGGTTTAATACTGATAGTTATTTTCAATACTTTCCTTTAATCTCTTGGTACAGTCCCGATGTCTCAGCTAAAACTGACACTATCATTTTCTTGTTAATTAGTGTTACGTTTCAGCAATTATTCATCATATCTTAGCTAGAGGTTTAAGTATTTGGTGCCATATGTTATGAAACAAGTGAGACTTCCATAATCTTCAAGGAATGAAGTCCTACCCTATTAAATCAGATAAATTTTCGTTTGATAATGTAGTGAGGAAAACAATAATGTTTCCATTTATTTCTATAACTCTGGGACAAATAGTGACATCATTTTTAAACATAACATCGCGATAGCTCACACTGAATGAACAGCCTAGGATAACCTGTAAACAGATGCAAATGTTTCCCACTTATAAACTCCTACAACGGTATGATAATCCGTGTGAAGCAGTAAATTAGTACTGTGACACGGAAGCTGAGAGTTACCCTCTCTATCTGTATATCAGTGCCGGATTCATTTGAATCCGTTTTACGATTAAGTGGTTAAATTAAGCGCAGTTATTCCTGCACTAAATGTCAGAATGTACAAATCATTAGACTTCCAGCCCAGCCAGTATGAGGACACACAACAGCAGGAAATATATCAGAAGGACAAAGTAAGTGGCAAACAACTTTAGAAAACAATTGGATCCCAGTATTTAATTTTTTCAAAAAAAGAGATGGTCTTCAGTTATTGTTGTTGAGCCATCGAAGGAGAAACGTGCATCAAGATGAAAAGACGAAAATAAGCTCTTAGCTCAAAATTTATTACAGCACTTAGGCACACAGGTTTATGTCAAAATGTTTCATACTACCGTCAGTGCGTAAATTACAGAGGCATGTAGAAGGAATACAAATGAAATGTACGATTAGTGACAGTACTTTCCACCTTTTAAATCAGAAGGTATAGAATACCTCTAAAGGATAAACTCGTCAGTGTGTCACTAGATGAAATGTCTCTAATGGTGAATTTCACGAAAAACAGTTATTCTGACACTGGCACTCGTTTTGAGGACATACAGCTAAGTTTGCCAATAGTGTGTTGGAGATAATGATTAACGTCATTTTTTCCACATCTCAAACAACCACTGCCGTACTATTTTTCTAAAGGAACAGGAGAAGTTATTCGTTTGATTAGAATATTTTATGAAGAGATCAAGAAGTTTTCAATTTTTCATATTTTATGAAGAATTAAACAGCTTCAGTTGGTTGTGCAGGCTTGTATACTGACAAGAGTTAGAATTTTGTAGACTGAAGAAAAGGACTGGGAATCCCTCAAGGCAATCAAAATTTGATACATTAGGGGCAGATCTATTTTTCTAAGACACCTCACATTTGATACAGAGCATCAGAAACAATCTGTCTTTGTAAAACATAACTGTTACATCAAATGAAGGTTTGGGTGCTATTGCTACTTGGGAGGACATTTCCCAGTTTTATTCAAGTGGCGTACACCGAAAGTACAAGTTAGCTCCCAAGATCATTAAAGAAAGCTGTGCAGCTGCCACCTTTTTCAAAAATGAAGGAAGTACTGTAGTTTGTATGTTACGTCACATAGTGGTGCCTGGGATTGAGGCACTTGTCTGTTGTGGTAGAGTATCACTGTCTGTCACTGGTACGTCTGACTTCAGTCAGAAAAGTAAAGACATGATTTGATGGTTTAGAATTGCTTATGACTTCTCAGACAATGATAAGGAGAGTGGTGCGGCAACTTTCAAAAAAGCTGGACATGAGAAGAAATTAAAAGTGAACAAGTAACACAGCAAGAGAAGTTTCATATGACTTGTATTTCTCGAGATGTAAAATGACTTCTTAGAAATGAGGTAGCAATAAACAGAATTCAGCGATGACAATGTCCACAAGAAAATTCTCTACACACTAAAGCATGAACGATGAAGACGGGGTCTTGACAATGCGGCGTCAGTGACCCAAAGTTATTCCTATCGTGAGTGGGCTGATCTGCTGCCACCAGCTCTCCTAAATCGCAGCAGCAGAGCGCTCATTGTATGGGCTCACTAGACGTGTAGCTTAGTGAGTGCACGTGACTGGGTCAGCCACATCTCGCACGACTACTACCGGAATCGAATAGGAACAGGCAATTGCATTACCAGTGTAATGATGCCCTTGTGGTGGTATCGATGCGTGATACCACGTTTCGCTACCTGGTGGCGGCGGTGGCATCTGTTTGCGTGTTAGCCAGTGGCAGTGGACCGACCAAAACCGAGGCATCGGAGGGATGGAAAAGAGACTCAGTCATCGTACTGGCCCCATACACCCACAGGTCTCAACAGATTTAATTCAGGAGCGGTATATCAGACTTGTAAGTGACTTACTTCCAGCAGCATAGGCAATCGACAAACGCAATTACTGTTGCATATCTTCAGCTATTAGGCGACAGCTACCCCATTATGGTACAAGAAGAAGTTACTATCTAGCCACTGAGAAGCCTCTAGAGATGTCACAAAAGATTACATAGCGTTTATACCACTACTGCAGAAAAGAAATTTCCCACCATGCACTGATGATCAGTTTCATTAAATAGTTAATAAATTTGATGTGCCACCAGGTAGATGGAAGCAAGTACGAGAGCACCAGGAATATTATTCTATAGTTGAAGCGGTAATCAGGCATTTTATCGTTGCAGTGGGATCTTTTATGAGATTTCAACCTTCCACCTCCATAGGGAGAGATGGCCATTGAAATTAAATCATCTATATTACGAAATGCAAGAATTGACACCCAATATTAACCTGATATTTTAAATTCCTCCATGCTGCTATTTTCCTACCTTAAGGGACTTTGTAGCTGATGTGGCATCTGCCTACCTGAATAGAGTTCAAAAGTGTGGAGGCATCCTATGACAGAGGTAAAGCACTCCGTCATGAACTAAAAATGAGTTTAATATTCTAGCTCTGTGATCCAGGACATGGCAAATATTAAGTTTATAGCAAGATATTTTTATAAGGTAGATGAAATATAGCCTATGCCACACTGTTTACAGGAATTTCACAACAAGTAACGATACTTTAGCGACCTGAAAACGCGTATATGCTTCACCTTCTCCTGTATTCAAAAATAAGTTATCTAAGAGGTAGGAATCTACATGTGACATGAGAAATTCGAGTGTACGGGCAACAACACCCCTGTCTCGTATTGGGAAAACTGGATTTTTTAAACTGGGTTGAGTGAGTCTCAGGAGTAGAATTAATGTTAGAGTTATATATCCAAGCCACACCTGCCTATCTCACAGTGTGTCATAACCAGATCCATGTAGAGTCACAGGGGCCTGGCCCAACGGAAGCCTTGGCTTATCCTCTGCCGACCGGATAGTTACAACGGAAGTTTCCGAATTGTCGGCACTTGCCAACAGCTGCAAGTCCCAGCAGAGGCGCTCGTGGCTCCCTATGGGTGGGTGAATAGTGAACTAACCAGTATGCAGGCTGAGCGACGACAGAAACCGAAATGTGTGTTGCACCGTTACAGTGATAGTCTCTCTTGCCTGTGAGCACCTGGTACAGCTGACATGTGGAGAGCAGAAGCTGTGTGCGCAACTACTGGTGCAGGACTATAGCACCCTACTGGGCAGTGCAGGTGGAGCTCCCAGCTCTCCAGTAGTCAGGGGCTGCGTGTGCTTCACGATCGTTGAGTGTGGTTTTCTCTCCACAAGATATGTTCAGTGGAAAAGTTGTGTTCTCAAACAAGACCTGGGATCTACACTCCTGGAAATTGAAATAAGAACACCGTGAATTCATTGTTCCAGGAAGGGGAAACTTTATTGACACATTCCTGGGGTCAGATACATCACATGATCACACTGACAGAACCACAGGCACATAGACACAGGCAACAGAGCATGCACAATGTCGACACTACTACAGTGTTTATCCACCTTTCGCAGCAATGCAGACTGCTATTCTCCCATGGAGACGATCGTAGAGATGCTGGATGTAGTCCTGTGGAACGGCTTGCCATGCCATTTCCACCTGGCGCCTCAGTTGGACCAGCGTTCGTGCTGGACGTGCAGACCGCGTGAGACGACGCTTCATCCAGTCCCAAACATGCTCAATGGGGGACAGATCCGGAGATCTTGCTGGCCAGGGTAGTTGACTTACACCTTCTAGAGCACGTTGGGTGGCACGGGATACATGCGGACGTGCATTGTCCTGTTGGAACAGCAAGTTCCCTTGCCGGTCTAGGAATGGTAGAACGATGGGTTCGATGACGGTTTGGATGTACCGTGGACTATTTAGTGTCCCCTCGACGATCACCAGTGGTGTACGGCCAGTGTAGGAGATCGCTCCCCACACCATGATGCCGGGTGTTGGCCTTGTGTGCCTCGGTCGTATGCAGTCCTGATTGTGGCGCTCACCTGCACGGCGCCAAACACGCATACGACCATCATTGGCACCAAGGCAGAAGCGACTCTCATCGCTGAAGACGACACGTCTCCATTTGTCCCTCCATTCACGCCTGTCGCGACACCACTGGAGGCGGGCTGCACGATGTTGGGGCGTGAGCGGAAGACGGCCTAACGGTGTGCGGGACCGTAGCCCAGCATCATGGAGACGGTTGCGAATGGTCCTCGCCGATACCCCAGGAGCAACAGTGTCCCTAATTTGCTGGGAAGTGGCGTTGCGGTCCCCTACGGCACTGCGTAGGATCCTACGGTCTTGGCGTGCATCCGTGCGTCGCTGCGGTCCGGTCCCAGGTCGACGGGCACGTGCACCTTCCGCCGACCACTGACGACAACATCGATGAACTGTGGAGACCTCACGCCCCACGTGTTGAGCAATTCGGCGGTACGTCCACCTGGCCTCCCGCATGCCCACTATAGGCCCTCGCTCAAAGTCCGTCAACTGCACATACGGTTCACGTCCACGCTGTCGCGGCATGCTACCAGTGTTAAAGACTGCGATGGAGCTCCGTATGCCACGGCAAACTGGCTGACACTGACGGCGGCGGTGCACAAATGCTGCGCAGCTAGCGCCATTCGACGGCCAACACCGCGGTTCCTGGAGTGTCCGCTGTGCCGTGCGTGTGATCATTGCTCGTACAGCCCTCTCGCAGTGTCCGGAGCAAGTATGGTGGGTCTGACACACCGGTGTCAATGTGTTTTTTTTCCATTTCCACGAGTGTATTAAGTTCTACGATTTGTTTGTGGAGCCGGCCTGAGTGGCCGAGCGGTTCTAGGCGCTTCAGACTGGAACCGCGAGACCGCTATGGTCGCAGGTTCGAACCCTGCCTCGGGCATGTATGTGTGTGATGTCCTTAGGTTAGTTAGGTTTAACTGGTTCTAAGTTCTGACATGGGATAATAAGTCCCATAGTGCTCAGAGCCATTTGAACCAATTGTTTGTGGAGGAATTTTAATGACTCTATCCGAAAAATGTACACGTGATTCTCAAACACTGAAAATATGTTTATTAGGAGGAAGAATAATTATAGGGTTGTGGTGAATGTCGTAAGTGATCCATTTGACTAACACCTTCCAGAGCTTTTTCCCCTACCTTGTCTCCTGTAAACTGTTACACAATTGGACAGGGTAGTGCAAATGAGTGTTGCCTGCCATTTTTCATATCGCAGATGTTATTTTATAAGAGTAGGCCGTTTTTTCCGTCCAGATAAAGGGAACCACAGGCTAACATTTCTCACCAATTGAATCAACTTAATTAATGCTTAAATAAACAAACAGTATATTGCTCGAATTTACTGCCCATTTTGTGTTACGAGATTGTACAGTCCAGCAACTAAGCACTCAGTAGGTCTTTTTCCTGCCAGTTTCCAAATAGGTGAGATGAGGGTGGAAGTGGGGAAGGGAATAGGAAGAACCCTATCTCCAGAAAACTGATTAACTAATAAATATGCAATCTGAATTGAACAATATATTATTGTGTCAATCGATATTGACTTGATTTAATTTTGTGAGATCCTTCCTCTTCGGTTCAGCACAGACTAAGTCTTCTTCCCATCAGTTTCCAGACAGCGATGGGAGGGGGTAAGTAGGGAAGGGGAGAGACGTGCTAAAGTATTTCCCAAGAGGAAAAAATGTACATCAGACGTGAACTGGTGAGGGGATGACAGAAAAATGTATCCATTTTCCCAGTGTTGGGGGAGAGGAAGGGGTGGAAGAGGAGAAGTGAGAGGAGAGGGAGGATGAGAAGGAGTGTGGATTCTCAGAAGGTTAGATTATCTCCAGGTGGCCTAAAACAACCCTGGGTGTCGTTAATCTCTTAGCATAAGAGTAGGTACAGTGGAGGGGGAGTGGCGCTTTAATTGATCTATTTAATTCATCAGCAAATTAATTTGATATCAAAAGTGCGCCCGAACACTCACTACTTGCATGCATTTAAATTCACCGGTAAAGTTGCCTGAAATAGTTACTCACTCCCTGCCAGAGATGCCCGCTAACACTCGTAGAACTTCCAGTGCCACGTGCTGTGACGTACACGCCGGGCCTGTCTTTCTGGTGGATTTCACAAGCTGTGGGGTGGCACCAGTGGCATCGTATGCCACCTTGAGGATATTTGTCTTGTCAGCATCAGTGACCAAGGAGTATCCACGGGGCGCAAGAAGCACTAATGAGCGGGAAAGGGCACATCAACTCGTGCCACCACCAGAGGCTGCCGTGGGAGTGGCGGACAAATGGTGGGGCGAAATTGGGCCCTTGCTAGCGTACCGCCCACTCCTGTCTTTCACTGGTGTGTCTGGGCAAGGGGTGCTGCAGTCATCTGCGAAGGGTACCGTAGGCGTGGAGGAGCGGGAAAATTCGTTGAGAACCAGTGAACGAGAGGGAAAAGCGAAGGGCGTCGTAGAGCGTGGCAGCGTGATGAGCACATTCGTAACAGTAATGCATGCTTTGGTCTATTGTTGGAGTGTGGTTGGTGTCTTCTGACGGTCACCTGAAGGGAACGGCAGCTTACATCCAGTGGCAAGGAACGGTGGATAGCTAAGTTTCTGCCAAATCGTGTCTTCGGGTACATATACAGGAAATTCGAGATTAGGTGAAGATACGAAACAATATCAATTTTTATCGTTAATGAACCACATTAAGTTACGGAAGTCAAAAGTGATTTCTGATAATGATGACAACAGGTGTTAATAATGTTACTACGCGAAGTGGATTGAAACTGAAGACTGTGAGGGGTCCACTTGTATGTGGAGTCAGATTTTGTTATATAATTCATGAAAAATTACCTGAAACGATTGTCATGTGTAGAAGAGTTTGCATTTTTGACACCACTGGACCAAAGAGATTGCCTGACTGCAGAATCGATTGTAAGTAGTGGCTCGCGGATCGCAGTAATATTTGGTGTTTGTCGTAGATGGGATATAACGCTTAAAGCTAGTGTCTAGCTCTGAGAATTTAGTTGTTGGTCTATGGACGCAGCATAAAACAGTTTTTGTAAAATGAAGTGATGAATGATATTGTGTGTTCTCACAGAGAGCTCGTAAATGTTAGGTAGTAGTGATTTCTACAAAAATATAAAGTGTGTATCATTAATTTGTAAGGGTATAAGATTATCAAGAATTGAAGTGATACGTATCGTTAACGATACTGAGCATTGCCCATGGCAATTATAGAAATGTAATGAATTTATACTGTAAGTCAAAGGTAAAGCAACTGCAATTAATTTATAAGATAATGAAATTATGTATATTTAGTTTTAAGTATGCAGAAACGCAATGTGGGTTTCACTGATATTTACACTGCTGACCCTTGAATGTAGGAATCAAGTGATTCACAACAGATTTAGTGCATAGGTTCATTAGGTATACGCGATTTGTAATATATTGTGTGTTTTGTAATCCTGATACAGAGAAGGTAAATTTTGCAATCTATTTTGCCAAACGATGTCAGACTTTTTGTCGTGGTACAATCCAAGTGTTTTTAATTAAAACAATAAGTGAGAATTGTGGAACAGTTGATAAGTTCACTGATTCTGACGTTAATGTAAAATGCTCCATATGACATTCTGTGAAGGAGAAACTTTATTTTGAACGGGATTTTCATGATACGGAGAAGGTAAATTTTGGAATCTATTTTGCCAAACGGTGTCAGACTTTTTGTCGTGCAACAATCTAAGTGTTTTTAATTACGACAGTAGGTGAGAATTGTAGAACGGTTGATAAGTTTACTGATTCTAATGTTAATTTAAAATGTTTCATATAACATTTTGTGAAGGAGAAACTTTATATTGAACTTAACAAAATTTTCAAACTGAAGCATTCCATCTTAGCATATCCCCTTATTAGTACCGCATTCTCTTTCATGTCGTGTTCATTTAAATCCAATGAATATCTTCTCTAAAAGGAACCTGTTTTCAGTCAGAATCAGATAAATACTAATGTGTCTGAATCAGAAAATTATGAATGTTCGTAAAAGTTTCAATGCGAGCAGCACTGCACAGCGCCGAGTCAATATCCAGTATTTACACTGAACATTTCCCAGGTCTTTCATTTGTCACTACTGATATTATCTGTATGAAGTTATTTTACGGCCGGCATTGCACTTCGCTGTGCGAAAACTGAATGTTTTCTGTGCCTACTGCGGAGAGAACACAATACCAAGATTACATCCGTTATGACTCTAGAGCGAAGGAAAATTTATTTCATTGTTTATTTGCGTTGGGAATTTTATCAGTTTATTGCACAAGGCCGTAGAACTCGGTGCTCACGAGACTGGGTAAATTTCAGAGGCACTGATTTCATTATGAAAATTGCCTAATGATTTTGTAGATTAAGGCATTTGCTCAACAACACATCACACAGTAAATTTGTGTGACACAAACGTTACGCATTACACTTTCATTGGCAAACAAAAACACATTTTTTTTATGAAGAACATTACAAGACTGATTTATCTTTATGGTCCCCATAGACTACTGACTGAACAGAATTAAACTGCGGAGCAGCAAGTATCTCTTTACACTGCTCAATTTCTTCTGATGCAAGCGGCTTACGATCTACGTTAATATATCGAACGTATACGACAAGAGACAATAATGCTACATTAATCCTTACTACTGATCTCGCTGACGAGGATAATCGTACCGTTGCACTATCTAATAGCTTAAACAAGCTATACTTGTGATTTTGTACATTTCTAAATATAAGCCTTTATCGTTGATATTGCATAAGAAATGATATAATTTATGTTACAGTTGTTTGTTTGTCGACAATAATTTGTGATAATAAGTGTTTTAGTGTTATCTCTTCCGTCACAACTAAACACTGGTGTGTACCTCATAACAGGTAATCGATACATGTAGAGAATTTTACTCCGATCAGAGTTTACAAGACGACAAGGAAATTCAGGACAGTTTCTTCTCTCTTGTGACTTTTGCAAAATTATCGTTTACTTTCTTTACGAGGTACCTATCTTCGTAATAGATTTGGAGAATGTTGCCGGTTCGGGAACGTAACTGCTATTTGGTAAAAGTCCCGACCCTTGCCTTACTCGCTGCATGGGCTGCTTGCGCTTTGCATACAAACGGAATTGCCCACGGGAATAGAATCTCAATAACCCGCTTGTATAGTACGGAGAGAAGATTCCTCGAAGCAATTCTCGCGCTGTGAAAATTCGTTATAGCTGTGTTGGGGGAAACGGATTTATTTTCACGTTCGGTCTCCAGTTCTCGGTTGTTTTCTTTTTCGGTAGTAAACGGCAATTTGTATTGGGTGCGGCATTCTCAGAACCAATTGTTTCCCCAGTACACCAACCCCCGAAATTTTAAGAATCTCAACAATCTCATTGTCTTAGAAAAAGCAGCTTCAAACGCATGATTACTTTACAACTGTGTAGGCGTGTTAATAATTGACGTTCAGCAAGTAAAATTTTAATTGTTGGAGATACGTTAAACATCATTGTTTCATTAGTTACAGGGTATTCGACCGTAGATTAACAGAAAACCGTAAACGAGGGCAGAAAATGTGTGTAATGTTTGCTGGATGTCGTAAAGTGCTTACATTACGAAACGCTGGATTAGTGTTGTCCGGTTAATTCTCGTTTCGTTCTAAGAAACAGCAGTTTTTCACACATCTCTTTGTTTGTGACATCATATTTCCTGAGCTATCAGTCATACAATGCCATAATTTTGCACGTACATTTGCTGTCTGCAATCGTTGTTGCGAATAGAGTTCGTTGTGGTAAGTTATATTATTAAAACATTGTGGCTGATGTTGAAATTTTGTTACACGAAAAACGAACATGTAATACGGCTAACATACGAACAGATTTCCTTTCAATGTGGTTTGAAATTATGTGTAAAGAATATACATGATACGTTAATCCTTAAGATACGTTCTTTTCCTGCAAGTTAGTTTATTTAATTTGCAGTGGTGTATATTTGTTGCCTTCTTTCATTGATATTATGCATATATTCTAAAAATTATTGAAATATATGCAGTAAATGTTGTTATTAAAACTGTATTACTTGAGACAAAAAATTTAGTTTTTTTAGTAGCCAACCAAGAATATCAAGAGAATTTCATTTCTGTTTTTGAGCCTTATCTTCTCTTCCTCGTCTGTTGTTTCCTATTGTAAATGCATCTTAACAAAGTGAAACTATTTCTTGGAGTGTATACTGTTTGTACATTTTTCTTGTGACACAATTCCTGCTGGTCGTCTTTTCATGTCTCTTGTGTCTCCGTCAGATATCGTAAAGACACAGATTACTTCGTACTTGACTTCCTCACATATCGACATTTGTGTACCGTTCTTCACTTACATATTTGTACGTACACTTGTAAGTCAAAACATGTGACCATGCCCATAGCGACGTTGGATGCCGCTTTCGTGGCGCTGCGGTCACTGACACGGTAACGAACGCGTGTATTCGTTGTTGTTGTTGTTGTGGTCTTCAGTCCTGAGACTGGTTTGATGCAGCTCTCCATGCTGCTCTATCCTGTGCAAGCTTCGTCATCTCCCAGTACCTACTGAGACCTACATCCTTCTGAATCTGCTTAGTGTATTCAACTCTTGGAAACCCTCTACGATTTTTACCCTCCACGCTGCCCTCCAGTACTAAATTGGTGATCCCTTGATGCCTCAACACATGTCCTACCAACCGATCCCTTCTTCTAGTCAAGTTGTGCCACAAACTTCTCTTCTCCCCAATCCTATTCAATACTTCCTCATTAGTTATGTGATATACGCATCTAATCTTCAGCATTCTTCTGTAGCACCACATTTCAAAAGCTTCAATTCTCTTCTTGTTCAAACTATTTATCGTCCATGTCTCACTTCCATACATGGCTACACTCCATAAAAATACTTTCAGACATGACTTACTGACACTTAAATCTATACTCGATGTTAACAAATTTCTCTTCGTCAGAAACGCTTTTCTTGCCATTGACAGTCTACATTTTATATCCTCTCTACTTCGACCATCATCAGTTATTTTGCTCCCCAAATAGCAAAATTCCTTTACTACTTTAAGTGTCTCATTTCCTAATCTAATTCCCTCAGCAGCATCCGACTTCATTAGACTACATTCCATTATCCTCGTTTTGCTTTTGTTGATGTTCGTCTTATACCCTTCTTTCAAGATACTATCCCTTCCATTCAACTGCTGTTCCAAGTCCTTTGCTGTCTTTGACAGAATTACAATGTCATCAGCGAACCTCAAGTTCTTATTTCTTATCCTTGGATTTTAATACCTACTCCGAATTTTTATTTTGTTTCCCTCACTGCTTGCTCAATACACAGATTGAATAACATCGGGGAGACACATAAGGGGAACCACCTTAGCGAAGATACAGAAGGAAAATCGGGAAATCCATTGAGACAAACGAGTTTGACAAAGTGCACATTATTTTTAAGCAGAGTCAATGAACGTGTATCTCGAAAACGGCGTAGTTGTTCTAATGTTAACGTGTTAGTGTTGTGAGCAACTACGAAAAGAGGTACAAGGACTGTGAAACCACCACGGCTCTTCATAAAACGTGGGGTTCGGAGGCTCGTCGGCTCTTATAGTGCGATAGATAATTATATGTGGCAGCTCTGCCGAAAGTGCACAATGCTGGTGGAAACACAAGCATTTCGGAGCGCACCGTTCATTGTACATTGTTCGGAAACGTTTTAATTCTTCGTGTGAATCACTTTTTTGTTACACTATGTCTCCGTTTATCTCCACGAACACCGTCTTCGAGGTGAACGGCGGCTGAAACGAGCATTGCGTCACGTACGCACGCTGATGCAAGCAGTATTGTGCAATGGGAGACGTTTTCCTGCACTTGTATGGGATCTGTGGTAGTAATCAAAATTACGCTGACAGCTATCAACCACCCGCTGCCCTTCATGCCTGATGTCTTTCCCGACGACGAAGACATCTTCCAGCATTATATCTGTCCGTGTCTCGGAGCCAGAACGGTGCTATAGTGGTTTGAGCAGCGTTATAGTGAACTCACGTTGACGGCTCGGTGACAAAATTCTCTTGACGTAAATCCTGTGGAATCCATCTGAGTCGCTATCGAAAGTTATCACCGCCTACTCAAATCAGCGGCCCACGCGAATTACACGACCTGTGCGTGGACATCTAATGCCACATACTTCCACAAGCCTACCTACAATGTCCTGATATGCAGAATCAGTTATGTATTTTGTACCAAAGACGGAAAGGAAGGCCACTAAGCCGGTGATCATAATATTTTGGCCCATCAGTGGGTATAATTACCTGCCACACAGTTAAATTATGAATTCTAGCGTTGTCTTTGTGTTTCGTGCAGACGTGCACTTCATTGGACTTGTTTGTTTGTTGTGTTTTTTTGTGACTGTTTGCATGGAGTGATGTGCATATGCTATATTATCATAATAATCATCATAATAACGACTTCTTTTACATGTTATTCACAGTCTTCCGAAACGGACGCCTCTGCTTTTCCCTGGCAGCTAGCCACGTTTCCAAGCGCTAAACTTGGAAAGTATTTCTCCTAGCCACTGCTTAAAGATCATTTTCCTTCCTACGAATTACGCTGGCGCTAGATCTCTCCTCGTTGAGCAGAATTTCTCGTTATTACTCCTTTTGACAGAAATTCTCATTAACCCACATAAATGTGGCTAGCCAGAAATTACCGTCCATTCCCTTCCAAGCAACGGAATCGATTTTACTATGTATCCAATTAAACGTAACGGTCAAGTTATGTAAGAAAGGAAGACTGAGGTTCAGCTTCCAGTTTATTTCGAAGTCAGTTCGGAAGAGCACCAGATATGACGGGAACGAGTTGTGAAACGAAATCTGTCTTCAACGAAAGGTCATGCATGTACTGTTCTGAGGTTAGATTGGCTCATAATCTTGCGGTACGTAGCCCTGGCATCAACGCTGTTGCCATTGTTACACAAATTAAAGAAGTATCACTATTTTGATTTGTAAGGTATTTTACAAAATATATTCTGACGTTCATGAAACGGTTCACTTTATACCTATAGTGAATTGGTGTAACTGAATTTCATGAGGAGTAGAAAACATTATTCCAGTTGTGGAGTAGATGTTCGGGTTAGGTGTGTTAACATTTGTGTGTAAATATTGTATTCGGGTATTTTCACTCATCTACAAAGGAAACTGGATTTGATTTCATAACGGTACCAGAACATTGGTTTATTTTGTTCAAATCGTATCATTTTCTCGTAAATTCGGTTTTAAGTGTGGTTAAGGAAGATTCTAACGACAATACACATACTGCTGTTGCTGTGTTGAGTGTTTTATGTTTTATAAAAAATCCGTTATTGAATTTGAGGTAACTTTACAGTTAACATGTTGAGCAAGACTGATATTAATATTTGTATAAGGGTCTCTGGTGTAGTTTCTTGCTGTGTCACACCGTTTGGGTTACGTTTGCTATATATTCAGATGATTTGTGATACGTGGTAAGACAGCAAATGAATCCAATCATAGCTATTATAGATCTGTTTGTATTATTTCGTTGGTAAAGTCTGAGCTTCAGTGGTTAGTGTGGATGTAATGTGCTGTGTGTGTTATTCTTGCTTCATGGGATGCTCTTATAGTTCTTGATTTAGATACTGACCTGACTGAGCATATGAGGTCCATTCAGATTTGGTAAATGCCTAGTAAGTGTCTTTCGGGGATTTTAAGAATTTCCGCTTCTACCTGGCGTTTTTTAAATTTACGTTTTATTCATTTTATTAATTCCTTTCATATTATCAGAATTAAACACTCTACAGTTTTGCTATTTAATATTCTCTTATGACATATTGCGAGAGATTAAATATAATCATACTCATGCAGTGTGCGTAGGGATTTCTTCAGTGTGCTGTTGTAATCATCGCATTATGTGACTTCAGCTGTTAGGATACATTTTTTGTTGTTGTCTCCTATGTAGATTCCTTGTTACAGTTGATGGTGTTTCTGCCCATCTGCGTAATTTGTCACACTGCGAACCCTTTGCTTTTTCTTCCACCAAAGTGTCTTCTTCCTCCTTTCCTTCTCGTTTCGTTACAAGTTCACTATCTGTAGTTCTAGATTCAGCGAATTGGTAAATGACGTGTAGGCTTACTAAGAGTTAGAGTCTCCAGAATGAGATTTTCACTCTGCAGCGGAGTGTGCGCTGATATGAAACTTCCTGGCAGATTAAAACTGTGTGCCCGACCGAGACTCGAACTCGGGACCTTTGCCTTTCGCGGGCAAGTGCTCTACCAACTGAGCCACCGAAGCACGACTGACGCCCGGTCTCACAGCTTTACTTCTGCCAGTATCTCGTCTCCTACCTTCCGAACTTTACAGAAGCTCTTCTGCGAACCTTGCAGAACTAGCACTCCTGAAAGAAAGGATATTGCGGATATGACTTAGCCACAGCCTGGGGGATGTTTCCAGAATGAGATTTTCACTCTGCAGCGGAGTGTGCGCTGATATGAAACTTCCTGGCAGATTAAAACTGTGTGCCCGACCGAGACTCGAACTCGGGACCTTTGCCTTTCGCGGGCAAGTGCTCTACCAACTGAGCTACCGAAGCACGACTCACGCCCGTTCTCACAGCTTTACTTCTGCAAGGTTCGCAGAAGAGCTTCTGTAAAGTTTGGAAGGTAGGAGACGAGATACTGGCAGAAGTAAAGCTGTGAGAGCGGGCGTCAGTCGTGCTTCGGTAGCTCAGTTGGTAGAGCACTTGCCCGCGAAAGGCAAAGGTCCCGAGTTCGAGTCTCGGTCGGGCACACAGTTTTAATCTGCCAGGAAGTTTCAGTTAGAGTCTGTTTTAGACTACTTCTTCCTCCTGTTTTGAGTGATTTACAAATTTATGATTAGTGCAATATATAAATATACATCTGTTATAGATGCACTTGAAAACGGGCCGTGTCCGAAACTAGTGTAACGTACGATTTTAAAATGAATCCCATTGGGATGATGCCTTTTTTCCAGATTTGTCGAGGTTGTGGTACACAACACCGATATTTTCTTTTACATTAGAGACCAATTTGTTATGTGTGTTTATGCTTACGAATTTTATTCGAGACTATCACTGTTACAATCGCTTTCTTTTAGTTATGTTTCCTGTGTGACATTTCAGATATCCAGATCAGCTCACAGAACTCGACCAACATCCCTAAATATAAACTCATAAATTAAAGCAGTTACCAGTAATAATCGTTAGAAGTAAAAGGTAGCTAGCACAATGAGAAAGCAGTTGCTATACTAGGTTAATTATGTGATGAATATGAATAAGACTCCTGCAATAGGTACAGATATTTCGCAGAGAACAACCGATCTTCCATTATTCTGTTTAGTCTGCGGATTAATCAGAATTTTATCGTGAATGGGAACTACGCTCAGTAAGCTGCGGCGGTCCGAATGGTGTTTCCAAAGTTATTGCCATTTAGTCTTTCTAATGTGATCATTTTATGTCTGAATTACTTTTATGTTATTCTGGCTTTACTCCGTAAATATTAGTTTCGAGGAAAAGTTGTTACGGAAGTTTTCGATTCGTTTTAGACGTATAATTAGGGCATTTGATCATTCTATTCAGTGGGAAGTCAGGCGGTGACGCCACAGAATGTCAGCAGTAACCTAACACCTGCACGTTTCAGGACAATAAGTGAATTATTCTGCAGCAGGGCTTACAAACACACACACACACACACACACACACACACACACACACACACATACAAACTCTCATATTCTCGCTTTCCTCACGTTCCCTTCCTCTTTTTCCACAAACACACTCACAGATAAACATCAAAAGCACACTCGGTCATGTTTCTGGATCAGAGAACGCAAACAAAATGGCGTAACAATTAATTAGCGGTCGAACAGTAGCAATACAAAGAGCTGAGGAGTGAGTCTGGATATCCCGTTACCGAATTTGTGACATCTATAACACTGAATGTGGTTGAACATTACACCCTGAAAGCTCTCAGAAGATACACATACTCCAATGTTTTTTCGCATTAAGCTAAAAATACGTCGCTTGCTAGCATCCGCACTGGAACAGGAAACTCTCACCAGCCTATATTGAACGGCGCAGGTTGGTACTACCAGGGAAACAGTAGGGCCTAAGTGTAGAAAACATTCGTACCTAATTTCTGAATAGCAAATGGCATACTGCATCGTATGCTGTCCTGTGTCGTAGAGTGATAAACGGCCACACGTAAGACATAATGCAAATTATGAATAGTTGTTGTAAATATGAATCAGACATAAACAGTTGCGTTAAAAGCTTGTGACTACTATTTTCTAGATCGCCCACCCACTTTAGCAAGAAATAATTATGCGACCACTGATGATTCCACAACAGTCAGTAAATACGTTAGGATATAAACAAAACATAGTTTGTTTTTCAAAGGAGGAGTATTATTTTAGTGAATTGTATGACGTTAGTCCGTTCTCGAGGTTGTTACTGGGTTCAAATGGCTCTGAGCACTATGGGACTCAACTGCTGTGGTCATAAGTCCCCTAGAACTTAGAACTACTTAAACCTAACTAACCTAAGGACAGCACACAACACCCAGCCATCACGAGGCAGAGAAAATTCCTGACCCCGCCGGGAATCGAACTCGGGAACCCGTGCGTGGGAAGCGAGAACGCTACCGCACGACCACGAGATGCGGGCGAGGTTGTTACTGATATCGCAGAAGAGCTCACGTAATTTTGGGAAAGCTTTATTTTATTTAACTTCACACAGGTAGCTGCCCGTGCGACAATAAATACTCACGAACGTTAATTTTATTTTTCCCGTCATTCAAATTTCCCCGCGAATGGTGAGATTGCTGTAGGTAGATGACCGCGTAGGAACGGTACGCGTTTCAGTATGCTGCTGCCGGTGTAATCTGAAAAATGCATTTACAAATTGTTACATTTTAAGACGAGTCGATCATGGAAACTATCACTTTAGGTTACAACTTTTGAGATGTTCACCATTTCGCTCTCACCTTTATCGTGATGGGCCACGGTAGTTAACTGAAAATTTTTCGATATACTGTACAACAATACCCGTTAGATGAAATGTAACACGTTCCACAGCTCTTCTGTATTAACTGCGGTAGACAATTCAGTTACAGTGTATTCGGTAACAAGATCAAACAAATGGTTCAAATGGCTCTGAGCACTATGGGACTTAACTGCAGTAGTCATCAGTCACCTAGAACTTAGAACTACTTAAACCTAACTAACCTAAGGACATCACTCACATCCATGCCCGAGGCAGGATTCGGACCTGCGACCGTAGCGGTCGCGCGGTTCCAGACTGTAGCGCCTAGAACCGCTCGGCCCCTCCGGCCGGCTAACAAGATCAGATCCAGGTTTCATTTCAGGTAGACACTGACGTTTCATCACGGAATTTTATAACATGGTTACATCTTTCAGTTATCGCACGAATGTCAATATAGCAGATATTGACGTAAGTGATAGCGGCAAACCGGATGAGGTGTGCTTTTGAGATTCGACAGAGATTGTGCTTCCTCTAATAGCAGTTCATCGCAGGTCGCTTGATCAATTGACGGTACCTGGCGAATAATCATAGCACACTTCATTCTCGTTTTGATGGAAGATTTTCTGACACATGGTCATGTTTCGCGGTTGTAGGATTACAGAAAATGCTTTTTGCTCACAGATTCCTTTATGAAAATCAGCATTGACTGATTTTTTCGTTTGTGATTGGCTTAAGGTGACGGTAATAATAAAGAGGTAATACTTTCCCAATTCCTACGAAATTATACTTACTTGTTCGTGAAGTGTTCACAGCGCTTGCAATTTTTTATGATGTTATTTTTTTACGATTTTATGTCGGGAAAACTTAAAATGAAAGTTGGGAAGAATTCAGGGTATTGCTCGTAGTTGTACAGGTTTTAACGCGCTGTTGCAGTTTCGATGTCATACCATTTTCTAACATTAACTCTGGAGTTCTGAAGGCATATGTAATCTCCTGTTTTAATGAAGCTCTATTTCTGAGCTAACACATGCATAAATCAGTGTAACCTATTTTCGTTTCTTAACTTTTATTTTTAATAACCTTTTACAGATCGTATCACGTTTGACAGATGGGGTCTGAATTATTACACGATATATGTAGACAGAAAAAGACAAATTATATTCTAACTTCACATATTGAATGGTTGCTTTCTGTGGAACTTTACGAAAAATTTACGTTCACTTGTGATGCACAAAAATAGCTGGCATTCCGTACAATGAATCAAAGTGACACCCCTACGTCGTATGAACCTTCCTTTTTGATCTGCGCTCCTGGCGATAGTTTCTCAGCTCTGGCATGTGAAAAGCATTTGATGACCTATACTGAACTGCTGGCATCGCCTGTGGTACTGTCGGATGTTTGGCATCTTGATGTCCATCATCCTCTCCTGACCTGCTGAGTGCAGGGGTCTTGTAGTAGATCATACTTTGAGTAATATCGAGTGTAAATCCCTAATACTGCGTTGTATTCTTTCTTGCTAGTTTATTTCGAATACCAACCTGTCTGTATTCTAGCCACGCATCAGCTATTCCGAAGTCCAGAAAATGACGTGTTATTCTTACTGTCCATTTCTTTGTTGTCCCTCTACTTTTGTTGTCCCTCTACTTATCTACAACCCTGTGTAATAGATCTACTCGGCCCGTTAAAGAATTGTACTTCGTAAAAGCATTTAGGCTAAGGATGTTAACATGATTTGCATCCTTTTCCGACAAAAGTTAGGCAGATGAAGCATCAAAACTTGGTTTGTTGTCAAACCATTTTATTGCTAACATTTTACCTTTATTTCTTACCACTCGATCCGAAGAATCATTGACTTCCTTTCTGATTTCGGTGTCTCTTTTTAAATAAACAGCATTGCCCAGAAGATTTGATATCTTGGCCCCTATGAGCAAAATTTCACTTCAATTCAAAAGAGACTCTAACAGATGCGCAGATGTGAGGCGACGGACTGACTATAGCAATGAACCTACTCGCAAGGAATCTGATAAGTACAGAACAACTCGCCCTCCTACATACAAATTTTCTGGAATAGTAAGTCTTACAGAACCAGTAGGCCAACGAATGAAACAATTCAAAGATTTTGACCACGATGCTGCTTACCACTTATAAGCCAACGGATAGTGACGTGACAAGTGAACGGTGTATATAGACACATGGATTGGTCGGGGATAACGTAGGCAAGTAACAAGGGGACGTACTTTCGATTAATTATTTTTCTGTTTCACTTCATCAGAAATTGCATTATCGTCCACCAAGCTTAGATTGTTTTTTAGCAAGTAAAGGCAGTCTCTGGTAATGTTATTTGATATTAGTGGATGGCAGGTTTGCCATTTCCAACACATCCTCGTTCTTGAAAAATCCAACAATGCAGCAATTCCCCAAGATTTGCGCATTTCCTCTCCGCTGTAGTTTATTGTCTTTTAGTAACAGCTACCTGATGCAGTTTCGTCTTGTGTGTCATCTCATCAAACACGAAGAAATTAGAATACACTAGTGAGTGTACTGAAATGGTATCTTCAGTTTAGAAATTTGACCCGCCAGAGGATCAGGCAGAATTACTTGGAATCTAGCAATGAGACAACAACATTCTGAAAATAATATTGACTCGTATTGCACATAGTTTTATGTGTACAATATGAACTTGAAAATTAACTATAATTTTAATCCTCGTACTCAGATCTGTCTCTGCATCCTGTGCTTCATTGTAACTCAATCAATGCCACAGAATCGTCTTGGGATTCCAATGATATCTCATTCAATGGAGCAGTTGCTGGCTCGACAGTTAAATCAAAATCGTTTTCGTCTTCAGATCATCATGCATCCGAGATATTTGGATCTGTCACCCACTATACCTCCAGAATTTCATTTTGAGATAAGCCTGTAGGCAATTAGACTTAAGCATGAATATTACACCACATTAAATAATCTATTCACTTCATACATACTAAATTATAGTATATGCACTTCGTCAACTTAAGATAACACATTATTTAAAAATTTTCATGTCAAATGCATGATATTTAGGTGTAAGTATTTTAGTGTGCATCCACAAATTGATGTCGCTAAAAGACATTATTATTATAGTAGGGTCCTGTGTTGTCATGGGCGATACCATGCAGAAAATTGTAAGTTAATAAAATTTTCAAACACTGGATTTTGCGTCATATTACTTCGAAGACATTTTTAGGACAAGGTATGAAAACATCCTAAGCAATAACAGTGGGTAAAACTGTTTATTTTAACTTTGTTTTTCCACGAGTTGTTGCGGAAAAAAATCCATTACTTCTGAACCCGGTTGCCAACTGCTGAGATCGTTGAGCATGCGGAAGAAGGGATAGAAGGGAAGTACGTAACATATAGCATACAATACCTGAGGCAAAGGAGGCCAGCAACGAGAACGCAAAAATACTGATTAAAGAAATAAATAAAAATATATGATACCGAAGGACGCAGGACGAAAAGATATGAATTACCTCGACACAGAAATACGTCCGAAATGTCGTTCTTCTAGGGCTGTACTGTGCTTCCTGGTAACAGCTTTCTCACTTTCACTGACTTCAACCGAACCGTGAATAATGAATCTATTCATGCCATTCATAACAATATATTATATTACCAAAAGGAGTGGCACAGCCGTGCAAGAAAGTTACGTTTAATCAATTTCTATATGATAACGTAACATTAAATCTTGTGCTTGAAAATGACACAAAAGCCGGAGTTGTAATAGCAATGACAGTATCTTTCAGCTTCTTAAGACTTGTCAGCTGTTACCTGACGAAGGCCTATGACGCCGAAAGGCAGTTCGTGACCAAATAAACATAAAATTGAAAGTAAAATCTTCAGACAGTCAAGATCACTGTAGTACAGCATTTACATTGATAACTTGTTTTAGCAAACTACGTTTCCATCTTTTTGCGAAAAATTATATCGAAATTGTAAGCACAATATACTCATATAAAATAGATACACACCACACACCTTATGCAATACAGTACAGTGAATCCTGATCAAGTGCTGCATAAATTCATCACAAGAATATGAAAACGGTAGTATATCGGCATGTCAAGCATAAAAGAATCATAACATGAAATCCCACTCTTATTGCACCGACTACACATGCTTACGTTCGTACAATAGCTCAATGAAGACTGACTTTCTGATGTAAACATCACAGGCTTTACAATCAACCACCAGGCTGAACTGTAGCAGTAATGGATAGAAATACATCGTATCATATAAAGCATAAGGGAAATAACATTCTATAGTTTTACAATCCATTTATACAGTATGTCTGTACGTGCGACAAGAAGTAATCCAAGTAAGAGTACATGACAAAAAGATTTTGTTTTAAATTTTTAAATTAAAAAAATTAATTTTTATAGAATATTATAGATACATACCAAGAAGTGTTGCAATGTTCATTACGTCACCTAATACATATGTAAACAAGTTATCTCGCATGTTTGTGTAGAATATATGTCGACAAAATAAGTTATGAAAGTTTACTTAAGATGTAGGTAACAAGGATACAGAGACAATATTTCATTTATGGGTCATATACTGCAGGCAGCACAGGGACAATTAACTGGTGTATTCTCAAACCACTGTAACCTAATCTCTCCATTATATACCGCAGATAGCATAGCATGAAAACTAGTATTACAAAAACTGTTGTTTGATATCTAGGTGTAGTCTAATCGGCAATGTAGATACCGAAAGAGACACATACAACAGATACACTTCTTAACTGACATGTAGAAATCATAATAGAAATATAAAAAATACGTATACCACAGTCAAGTACGTTTAATATTTTCAATTTTTTTTTCATGTAAGACAGATGTGTAGAAAATATATCGCGACCGAATTGTTAACATTTTCTACTTTTCTATTATAACTTGTATGTATCAGTTAAAAAGTGGAACTGATAAATGCTACTTTTCGTTTTCTAAATTCTTGAATGCAGCAACACAATCAATGTACAACACTTCCTGTTACGTTTGTATAAGACTTAAATTTCAGTTCTATGCTTTTCACCCCTCTATTAATTACATCTTAGTTATACTACATCTAGACAGTGTTGATGGCTTATTATGTATAACAAGGTTATTGATCCCATTTGGAACCCCATACATTACGACATGTACTTTCTTCTTCTTTTTTGTATTCTTACCACCTAAATCTCGAATGAATTTTGCTAAAGGTATCTGAGGTCATCATATTTTCTACGTTTCCGTTTAGAGTTGAACATGATAGCTAAGAGTGAGACGGTTGAATGATCCCTTTCGGTATCCACATTGTTGATTAAACTTCATCCAGATATCGAATAACCGTTTACGTAGCACATGGTTTTCATACTTTGATGTTGATGGATGTAATAAAAAGATTAGCAAATTGTGGTTCAAGCATACACCAGTTAAATACCCTTATATTGTGTCTCTATCATGGTTATCTACACTTTAAGTGAGCTTCGGCTAGTTATTTAGTCGATAAATGTGTTACATATACATGTCATATAACTGGCTTAAATCCACATACGAAGACCTTCGTGAAAGAATGTTGTATATCACATTTTTGGCAAAGCTGACTTCTCTCTAGAATAAAGTGGTGCATCACATGAGACATTCTACCACTGTAACAGACGTCCTGTTTCTGTTTTACTGGTTGAACTTTTTATAGTTGGAAACTTGACCATCCTGGAAGAACGGCGGAAATGGCCGCTGTGGATGATGTAAGTTTCCCTCCAATGACTACTGTATCGTTAAATATATAGCAGAAAGAAAAACAGATATGTCATACAGGGAGCAGAGTGCTAAGAAAAGTAGGATGAACAGAGGAAAATTTAAGGTTTCAACATCTGCTAAGGACCACGCCTGAAATAACTACGTCAAATATGGCATGCATAATAATGTCGTATGTCATTATGATATAAAAATTTTACACTAAAATACACTCCTGGAAATTGAAATAAGAACACCGTGAATTCATTGTCCCAGGAAGGGGCAACTTTATGACACATTCCTGGGGTCAGATACATCACATGATCACACTGACAGAACCACAGGCACATAGACACAGGCAACAGAACATGCACAATGTCGGCACTAGTACAGTGTATATCCACCTTTCGCAGCAATGCAGGCCGCTATTCTCCCATGGAGACGATCGTAGAGATGCTGGATGTAGTCCTGTAGAACGGCTTGCGATGCCATTTCCACCTGGCGCCTCAGTTGGACCAGCGTTCGTGCTGGACGTGCAGACCACGTGAGACGACGCTTCATCCAGTCCCAAACATGCTCAATGCTCTAGAGCACGTTGGGTGGCACGGGATACATGCGGACGTGCATTGTCCTGTTGGAACAGCAAGTTCCCTTGCCGGTCTAGGAATGGTAGAACGATGGGTTCGATGACGGTTTGGATGTACCGTGCACTATTCAGTGTCCCCTCGACGATCACCAGTGGTGTACGGCCAGTGTAGGAGATCGCTCCCCACACCATGATGCCGGGTGTTGGCCCTGTGTGCCTCGGTCGTATGCAGTCCTGATTGTGGCGCTCACCTGCACGGCACCAAACACGCATACGACCATCATTGGCACCAAGGCAGAAGCGACTCTCATCGCTGAAGACGACACGTCTCCATTCGTCCCTCCATTCACGCCTGTCGCGACACCACTGGAGGCGGGCTGCACGATGTTGGGGCGTGAGCGGAAGACGGCCTAACGGTGTGCGGGACCGTAGCCCAGCTTCATGGAGACGGTTGCGAATGGTCCTCGCCGATACCCCAGGAGCAACAGTGTCCCTAATTTGCTGGGAAGTGGCGGTGCGGTCCCCTACGGCACTGCGTAGGATCCTACGGTCTTGGCGTGCATCCGTGCGTCGCTGCGGTCCGGTCCCAGGTCGACGAGCACGTGCACCTTCCGCCGACCACTGGCGACAACATCGATGTACTGT
This sequence comes from Schistocerca cancellata, assembly GCF_023864275.1. Lineage (NCBI taxonomy): Eukaryota > Metazoa > Arthropoda > Insecta > Orthoptera > Acrididae > Schistocerca > Schistocerca cancellata. Next base: position 57,613,708 of record NC_064626.1, on the reverse strand, counting down.
GGAGACCTCACGCCCCACGTGTTGAGCAATTCGGCGGTACGTCCACCCGGCCTCCCGCATGCCCACTATACGCCCTCGCTCAAAGTCCGTCAACTGCACATACGGTTCACGTCCACGCTGTCGCGGCATGCTGCCAGTGTTAAAGACTGCGATGGAGCTCCGTATGCCACGGCAAACTGGCTGACACTGACGGCGGCGGTGCACAAATGCTGCGCAGCTAGCGCCATTCGACGTCCAACACCGCGGTTCCTGGTGTGTCCGCTGTGCCGTGCGTGTGATCATTGCTTGTACAGCCCTCTCGCAGTGTCCGGAGCAAGTATGGTGGGTCTGACACACCGGTGTCAATGTGTTCTTTTTTCCATTTCCAGGAGTGTATTTGCTTCTACCTGCCATTGGTTCGGGCAAGGAAAGAACTGGACAGTGATATTTTTTTTATAATTACCTTGCTTTGACACGATATTTTAGATCATAAGTTTTTGGGCACTAGCTTTCTGCTTGGGACCATACTTTTGCATTAACTGGGAAAATGACCTCTGAACGGGAGTATGTAAAATCTGAAGCATGTTTAAGTACACCTTCCATGACAAAGGAAATGAGCCAGAATGATTATGTTCCTTTCAATGCTATTGATGTAATTATGTAACCTGAATCAAACTTGAAAACAGCAGGTTGACTAACAACGCAGACAATCCAAATGAAATTTATCACATCGTAGCTGTAAACTCGTTCAACCTTGAGTACGTCATTCTCCGCTAAAAACAAGAGTGAAAGTGAACTTAAATTAACATCCATACTCCTGTGCATTGGTTGTGCAATGTCCTCAATACCTTGGAGGTTTCGATCGTGGTCAGAAGACTGCTGTGAGGGCGTTATGTTACAGCAAAGTGAGTTCGATCTTGGGAGAAATTGTTGGTACTCATACGATTGATGTAGCATTTGTTTTATAATGAGGTTCTTCCTCTGTTTCTTTTTTGAGTCGTCAGTCTTCTGATGCGTTTTATGTGGCTCGCCACGAATTCCTCTCCTGTGCCCACATCTTCATCTCAGAGTATACCTTACAACCTACGTTCACCATTATTTGATCGATGTATTCCAATCTCAGTCTTCTGCTATAGGTTTTTTCCGATCTACAGCTCCCTCCACTGCCATGGAAGTCATCCCCTGATGTTTTTATAGATGGCCTGTCATCCTGTACCTTCTCCTTGTTACTGTATTCCACATATTCCTGTCCTCTCCGATCTGCGCAGAACCTCCTCATTCCTTACCTTATAAGTCCATGTAATTTTCAACACTCGTTTGTAGCACCACATCTCAAATTCTTCGATTATCCTCTGTTCCGGTTTTCCCATAGTTCATGTACCACAACCATACAATGCTGTCCTCCCACAAATTTCTTCCTCAAATTAAGGCCTACGTTTGAAACTAGTAGACTTCTCTGGGCCAGGAATGCCCCTTTTTCTCAGTCTTGGTCTACTTTTAATGTCCTTCTTGCTCCGTCATTGCTTATTTTCCTCCCTAGGTAGCAGGATTTCTTAACGTCATCTACTTCGTGACCATCAATCCTGATGTTAAGTTTCTCGCCGTTCTCATTTTCGCTACGTCTCATTGCTTTCGTCTGTCTTCAGTTTACTCTCGGCCCATATTCTGTACTCATTAGACTGTTCATTCCAATCAGCACATCATGTGATTTTTCTTCACTTTCACTCAGGATAACAATATCATCAGAGAATAGTGTCATTGCTATCCCATCACCCTGAAGTTTACACTCACTCTTGAAACTTTCTTTTATATACATCATTGCTTCTTCGATGTACAGATTAATCAACAGAGGCGAAAAACTATATACCTGTCATAAACACTTTTTCATTCAATAATTTCGTTCTTGGTCGTCCACTCTTATTATTCCCTCTTGGCTGGCGTACATATTGTATATTACCCGCCTCTTCCTATGCCTTACCCCTATTCTTCTCAAAATTTCGAACATGTTGCACAATTTTACATTGTTGAACTCTTTTTTACAGGTCGACAAATCCTGTGAATGTGTAAGGAACTTCGATACATGGGCTGTTAAGCAATTCTTGCTAAAATTCTCGCACTTGTCAGCTCTTGCAGTCTTCGGAATTGTATGGATGATATTTTTCTGAAAGTCAGAGGGTATATCGCCAGACTGATTCATTCTACACACCAACGAGAATAGTCGTTTTGTTACCACTTCCCCGAATGATTTTAGAAACCCCGATGGAACGTTATCAAACCCTTCCGTCTTATTTCATCTGAAAGTCCTCCAAAGCTCTTTTAAGTTGTGATTCTAATACTGGAAACCTATCTCTTCTAGATCATCGATTCCTGTTTCTTTTTCTGTGACATCAGAGAAATCTTTCCCTTCTAATAGGCCTTCAATGAAATCTTTCCACCTATCCGCTGTCTCCTTTGCATTTAAAAGCGGAATTCTTGTCGTAGTCTTAATGTTACCATACTTGCTTCTAATTTCAGCGGAGGTTGTTTTGACTTTCCCGTATGCAGTGTGAGCCGTTCACCAGCTATTTTGTTTTCGATTTCCTCACATTTTTCGTGGAGCCATTTCGTCTTAGCTACCTTGCACATCCTATTTGTTCCATTCTTCAGCGACTTGTCTCTCAGTATTCCTAATTTCCCCGAACATTTTTGTATATCCTTCTGTCATGGATCAACTGAATTATTTCTTCTGTTACCCATTGCTTCTTACAATTTCCTTTCTCTGTACCTATATTTTCGTTGCCAACTTCTGTAACCGCCGATTTTAGAGATGTCCATTGCTCTTCAGTTTTACTGCCTACTGAGCTGTTTTGTATGGGCGTACCTCTAGCCTTGGAGAACTTCAAGCGTATCTCTTCAGTCCGTAGTACTTCCGTATCCCACTTCTTTGCATACTGAGACTTTCTGACCGATCTCTTAAACTACAGCCCAATCTTGATCACTACTACATTGTGACCTGAGTCTATATCATCTCCTGAATACGCCTTACAATCCAGTATCTGATTTCGGAATGTCTGTCTGTCTGAAGCGCGACGCCACCGGGCAGTAGATTTTTTTTTTTGGGGGGGGGGGGGGCGGGGGAGTGATTTGGAGTGATAAACCACGCTATACTCTGTGGCAACCCAATGGATGGTTCTGCGTTTGGTGAATCCCTTGAGAACGTTACCTATCGCCACATGTAATGTCAATAGTGCATTACTTAGGAGAGGTTATTATGGTATGGGATGTTTTTCGTGCTTAGGGAGTGGTCCACCTATTGCGCTCAAGTGGACGGAATATGCAGAGGGGTACAAATATATTTTCCACCATTGTGTACTGTGTTCAAGCGCGACGCCACCGGGCAGTAGATTTTTTTTTGGGGGGGGGGGGCGGGGGAGTGATTTGGAGTGATAAACCACGCTATACTCTGTGGCAACCCAATGGATGGTTCTGCGTTTGGTGAATCCCTTGAGAACGTTACCTATCGCCACATGTAATGTCAATAGTGCATTACTTAGGAGAGGTTATTATGGTATGGGATGTTTTTCGTGCTTAGGGAGTGGTCCACCTATTGCGCTCAAGTGGACGGAATATGCAGAGGGGTACAAATATATTTTCCACCATTGTGTACTGTGTTCAACCGAGGGACTGTTCGGAGACTATAAAGCGGCAGATGTTATGCTATGGTTTATGTCAGTATCATTCTGGAAATGAACTACCCTGTCGAGAGTCCATCGTTCGGATGGATTAGATTGTCGACTTCACACCAGACCGAAGCGTACAACATCACTTGCTTTCCGGTTTCGGTTCACGAGGAAGAATGGGCGGCCATTCCACCACGGACATTTAGGCACCTCACTAAAAGTGTCCGCAGCAGAATACAATCTGTCATAAAGGCGGAAAGGTGGACACTCACCCTATTGACAGCCACTAATGGATGTACGGATCCTTCTGACCAGATCTTGTACTTCTACAGCTGACGACAGACGGGAACATTGAGGATAAAAAGAGAGACAAGAAGAACGTGTTGCTTAGATAACGTAAAACTGTGGATAGGATTATCAAGTGTACATAAGTTATAAGGTACTGCGGTTCGTAGAATAAAGACGGAATACGTCATCGTCAGTATCCCTTAACGGATAGATAGAACAAAAGGAAGAAGAAAACGCACACTGCGATTTTCGTAATGTCAAACAAATCACATATTACTTCTTTATTGTTGTTCAGACATATTCATCATCTCAGCATTCAGTCCTATTGTATACTGTGTGATACTGATATTCCGTACCTCTTAATAGTTTTCAAAACTTACACGATTTTACGATAGAGCGAGAAGCAAGAAGAGAACAGTACAAAAAAGATGTAGAATTTTCGTGGATATTTATGCGATTTTGAACTACTGAGGACACCACAAAAGCGCATGTTTGACAAGGCATATCCTCGTGCAGCATCCGTTTAGAGATGTAAAATTTTAAGTTTCCCCATTGGGCAGCAAATAGCATTGGAGTACGATTCAAAATTATATATATACAGCCTGACACAAAATACGAATTATCCAGAAGATATGGTTGGACATCAGTTAAACTATGCGCACATACACGCCATTGATGGCCATCCTAACGGTTAAACATGCAATTTTATGTAATAGATGTGGCCGTCACTAGATAACACCACTGGTGTTGTTCTAGTTCCGTGTTGTTACTAGGACTGGTAGGATATATCAGGAGCACGAACAGGGCCAGATGTTGAATGATCACTGTGAAGGATACGGAGATGCCGCGTACTTTCTTGAGTCAGTGTTACCAACAGCTGCCAGAATTTGAAAGGGACCCCATTTCAGGTCTCCATTTGGCCGGCTGTTCGAAGGGGGGAAAAATGGATTTTTGTGGTTTGTGACAGTGGCTCGATTTTGAAACGCACAGGAACGTGACGACATGCGTACTCATGTCAAGGTTCCGTTCGAAAATTACTGACCACCTCAAGGCAAGATGACCGTATTTATCACCAAGTGTATCCTAACCCTATATAAAACTTTCTGGCTGATTAAAACTGTGTGCTGGACTAGAATTCGAACAGAAAAACTCTGCCTTTATCAGACAAGTTCTGCACCGACTCAACTACACAATCACGACTCACAACCCCTCCTCATAATCTTTCTTCCCTTCAGTACGTCGTCTCCTACCTTCTCCTGCATAACTAACGAGGCCAGCACTCCTGAAAGAAGGGATACTACAGAAAAATGGCTTTGTCTAATCTACCAGAAAGTTTCAGATCAGAGCACACTCCTCTGCAGAGCGAAAATTCGTTCTGGAAACAATCCCTCAGGAAGTCTATAAGACCTGTCTCCACAGTACCTTCCTCCAAGAGTGCTAGTCTTCTATGTTATGCATAAGAACTGCTGTAGGATTTGGGAGGTAGGAGTTAAGGTACTGCCGGAAGTACAGCTGTAAGTACAGGTCGTGACAGATCCTCGAGTAGCTCAGATGTCAGAGCACTTACTTGCTAAAGGTAAAGGTGCCGAATTCAAATCTCGGTCTGGCACACAGTTTTAATGTGCTAGGAAATTTCACATCAGATAGACACCACTGCAGAGTGAAAATTCATTCTGGATACATCGTAAGCCCTTTAGGCTACACCTGCGATCCGAGAACAAATAACGTAGTTTCTGAAACTGTCTGCGTCACCCTGCGCCATCGGCTGGAGACGGACGTCAGACAAACTAGAACATCACCAACCCCTTGCTTAGAGTACCGTCAATACGACAAACAGATGACTTTGTATGTCCAAGCTTTTCACTGGAGGTCTTGAGGACCACCGCCGTTCACTATTGTAAGAAAATCAAACACCTACAGCCGTTCTTATGATCGTATTTGTTTTGTAGCTATCAGTTTCGGTACTTCAATGCGCCATCTTCAGGCAGTAGTTGATGCTGACGTAGGTACACAATAAAAAAGATCCTAAGGACGGCTGCAGGCGTTTCATTTTCTTACAACAAACAGATGCGTCTGGAGTGGTTCCGTGCCGAGAAACGACTGCTGATGGATAGCGTCTTATTGCTTTCGCCGATGATCCATGGCTCTGCACTACTCCAGATGACCGTTGTCGCAAAGTATGGCGGCTACCTTCGCAAAGGACCCACAGTTACAAGTGTGCTACATCTTGTGGAATGGTGTGTAGAGCCAACGGATATGGCTTCAGCTCACGACTAGCAGGACTCGACGAAACTCGTGTGGCATAACTGTACGTCACAGAAATGCTGCTTCATCACAACCTACCACTCATGCCATCGTGGGCCCATTTTTCAACATGACCACGGTCATTCACACGTAGCACTTGTCTGCATGATGTTAAGGCACTCACGTGGACAACAAGATCGCCAGATCTCTCCTCGAAAGAAATATCTGAACTCCGTCCCAGTATCATTAACCAGGAAACTGGCAACATTTGTGATCCAGCTCGCCGCAGGAGGGAATTCAGCGGTACAATCACACCAATCCGAATCGAATTAGTGCATGCGTTTTGGCAGAACGTGTACACCGTCATACTGATAAGTGAGCTCGTACTGGACACGTTCTTTGCAAGTTGGACTCATTTTTTAAACACTGAAACAAGATCACATACCATCTCAACCTGTGAAGTTCCATTTCGTTTCCTCGTCTCCTTCTGTGTGCTTCGTCTTTTATGTAAGGCAGTTTGTGTAAATAGCCTTGACGCCCGGCTAACTTGTATTGAAACACTCCGCAGAATCGAAACGGGATTGCGGTATATAATGTTTATAACATTCCCTCGGAGTACCCCGTCTGCTAAGGAACACAGTGCAGAATGTTTTCGGTTCCTGCAGAAAACAAATAAACAGACTTCATCACAGTGAAACATTTACCAAGAAATGTTGTGATAGAGGTTTCGTTTGATTGTGTCCGTGATGTATATGTGCACCTGTGATGACCTCGCAGAACACGAATGCTCTCTAAGAGTTCTCAGGCAATTGTAGGAGCAGGTACTAAATGTTAACTTGTCATAATATGACATTCGGTCTCCGCTAACCAACTGCTGATGCTCTTGGTAATCATTGGAGGTGTAGAAAATTAGGCGGCGTTAGACACGACCACATGTCTTGTCCAATTCAAAGTATTTCTTCGTATATGCCTTGTTGGCCAGAGAGCAGCAACAAGTACGCATTTGACGATAGCTTTTACTACTGTCACAACTCGCGTAGATACGAAAGCTATCCGGATAGTAAGCTCCGATCGGTCACGGAATGTGAAACACGTATGTAACATAGCAGCGATGGTGAGGCACGTTAAAATCTTTGACCAGAGAGCCTATTTTCGCGGTTAGTCTGCGCTTGACCGCGCGAGTATTGCAAGCAGTTCGGCAGTACTCGTCGAGTTGAGCAGTACTCGTCATGTAGAGCAGTTGAGCAGTAGTCGTCATGCAGAGCAGTTGAGCAGTAGTCGTCATGCAGAGCGGTCGGTCAGTAGTAGCAGCCCAGTGCGGTTGTGTGATGTAGTCTGTCGGCAACACTGGTCAAGATGCTGAATGAGGTATATTGTTAATTAAGGTAATCATCAGATAATGTAAAGTTTATTTATTGTAATTAATTTCCAACAAGTGCCCCAATAATAATTTTGATTTCAAAAGCAATTTTACAAAAAAAAATTTATTTAATTGAATTAATGATTTCATTCCACTTCCCTTAAAGACAAGTTTCATTTAAATTACAAAAAAAAGGAATATTATTATTTGCAATGCAGTTCCTCCAAGCTGTGCGCAAGAATAAGAGCAGAAATTTGACTAGCAGTTACAATGAGGTAAGAATTTAATTCTGATTTGCACAGGGCCAAAGACCGATATTTCGGTTTAATTGAATTATCACTATCACTGAGATTTTCTTAGCACTGAATTGTTTCTCATTATTTTGCGGAAGCTTACACCAGAGTCAGATAGCGAATTTCACATTTTTGTTGCCTTTGTCAGTACATTTCATTGCAGGGAGGTTATACTTGGGTCCCATTTATTATTATATTTTTTATTTAAATATTTCTGTGGGGACGATGTTCCTTCTTGGCTCCATTTTTATTAAATATTGTCTTTTTTAATTTTTGTGGGGAGGTTACACTTGGCGACACCCAGTCCAGGATCGTATTTCGTTGAGAGTCTTTTGAACAACAGTCAGATATCTGCTCTTATTTGCTTAGATATAATTAGGATTTGGCGCAACGCTTTTACTAATCTTGTAACTTTCTTTCTACAGGTCAACGGCAATTCGTTGCTCTATTGTATTTGTGTGTTGCTTTTGCATTTGTGCTTATTGTTTTGTGAATAATTGTGACTATTGTAAAAATGCCGCGAAAGACTGTGAATAGTGTATCGCGAGGTATTATGAACGAAATTACTGACTTAAACAACGTGACCGATAGGACATGTGACACGCAGTGTAATGATGTCAATCCTGCGTTCACTGACAATCAATGCGTTCCAACCATTAATAATGATGTAGACCTTAATGATGAACAAACGAACTCGATTGTGTCTTGTGTTGATTTGACGACAATTGATGACGATGGGCGCACTATTGTAATGAACGCTGCCCAGCTTAATACAACCGGTTTACTAAATTCACGTGACGAGCAGACAAATTTGTCTAATGAAAATGAACAGGATACACAAAGTACGCCGGAGTTATTTAATTCCGAAATAGTGAATGAGAGTGTACATTTGACAGGGACAGCTTTTTGTGAACCAAAGAATGACCAAATGGTCACACAAAACGTGACAATTGCATGTACTCCATCACAGAGTACTGAGAATGCAACAGCTACTTTAGGTTTGGATCAATTTATGACAATAATGCTACAGTTTAAGAACCAACTTAGTGTAGATATCAAACAACTAGATAAAAAACAAGACAAATTTAATGAAAAATTAGACGACAATTCCAGACAGTTAAATGAAAAATTAGACGACAATTCCAGACAGTTAAATGAAAAGTTAGACGACAATTCCAGACGGCTTAGTGAACAAATTAGAGCCGTTGCCGCGCAGTGTCATGACACTAAGGAACAGTTACGCGTGGAAATTGAGGCTTGTTCACAAAAAAATAGCGAAGAAATTAAGTCTGTTGCGCAAGAATTAAGGAAAATGCAAACAGCCGCAACAGAAACACTCAGAGACGAAATTAGCGGAGTCGCTAAACAATGCTCTGAAAAAGCTACACAATTACGCGACGAGTTTAAAGCAATGACAGCAGAACTTTCGCGCACAGTGGACGCAAAGATAGACGCGAAATTCGAACAGCAGAACACTCAGATTGACGAACGCTTTAATCAGCACATACAAAATAGTGATACACGTTTCCGCAAATTTATTCAAGATCAAAACAAAGTAAAACGACAAGTCATGGAAACAATCACGGCTCAGAGACAAGAAGACAAACGTAAAATGTTCGCGAAAGCGAAGACATACGTAGACAACAATATTGCCTCAGTGTCCGACGAAATTAATTCCATCAAACAGTCGAACACAGAATTATGGGATGAAATTTCTGATCTTAAATCAAAAACAGATACACACACAGTAAATATTCAAACAGTGACAGACAGATTTGAACAATTAGAACTAACACAGGATTGCGATGTCATAAAAGCTGATGTTAAAAAACTGAGTGAAACTACACGTAAGTTGCAAAAACAGATTAATGCATCCGATTCTAAAACCGATGAACAGGCAAAAATACTGACTGAAAAATATGATGAATTAGCCAGTCGTATTGATGCTATTGAAAGTAATAATGATAATAAATCAGACGATACTGCACCGATTTCATTTAACCAAACACCTGAATTTCAAAATTTACAGCAGACAATTAATGAGATTGACTCGTCTAACAACACGTTGCGTAGAAAACTGTCGAGTTTACAGCAAGAAGTAACAGAGATTAAAAATATTTCAGTTAATAACACATCACAGCAGGCGCCACTTTTCGAACATTTGCCAGACTCACGCAGTGCGTATAATTTGAGTAATCTACAGAGAGTACGGGACTTAGATTCCGAACAACCACAGTTCAATAGATACTCTTACGATCCTGAACCTGTTCCATCACACAGAGATGATAATTTCGATTACAAACATTTTCTGTCAGTGAGAAAGTTTAAAGTTTTTAAAAACGATAGAACGCAGATTCACCCACTAGATTGGATTCAACAATTTAGCTTTGCTCTTCCACCGACTTGGCCTGTAACGCACAAACTTGAATTTATTTGTAGTTTTTTGGAAGGCGAGCCGGCAACTCGTATGAGACCGATCGCGAGACAATGTTACTCGGTAGAAGAATTCCAGAATGCTTTTCTATCAGCGTACTGGTCGAAGACGACACAGCGCGGAATTAAAGATCAGTTAATTAGCTTACCAAATTATGAGAACACAAATTTTCCCAGCGTCACGCAATTTTTTGAGCACATGGTACAACAAAACCAGTACCTAAGTGAACCGTACAGTGAATCCGCACTTATACAATTATGCATCTCTAAATTACCACGGTCATTACGAGTGTCACTTTTAACTGGTCAGCAAAAAGAAAACATTTCAGCATTCAGAGATCTTTTACAGCTCTTGGAAGTACAACAATCTGATTATTCTTTTGTAAACAAAAATTTTTCATATAATAACCAAGGTCAACAAAAGTACAGGAATTATGATCAGACACGTAATTTCAATAGAAGGGATAACAGACGCTTTAGAAACGATAACTACCAGAACTTAAATCACAGACAAAATTCAGATTATCAATATCGTCAAAATTTTCAGCCACAGGAAGCACATTTTGGTAACAATAGAAGTTTTCCACCGCAACAGCATGAAAGTCAACCGGTTAGCATACGTAACCAACAATGTAATGCACAAGGTCAACCAGGCTTTAATGTTCCGCCGCGAGCACGTATAGTCCCTGATACAACAAATAGTAACGCACGACAGCAAGGAAATAACTATGTACAGAGAAGACAGTATTACAATTCCTATCGCAATGCACCGTATAGGAATGACTATTACGACAGGCGTAAAAATAATGAGAACAATTTTCAGCGTACATCTAACAACAGTCGGACATACCAACAGCAAAATTTTACACAAGAACCTATTCTCATGAACGAACCCGACAGTAGGTATCATCCAGAGCGTAACACGTCTGGAAGAAGTAATAGAACGGTTCAAATAGTAGAAATGCCACAGAATCCTCCTAATAATAATAACACGTCAGATAGAATCTGACTAGATACTGTACAGATCGCATCTTCCAATAATACAAGCACTACTTCAAACAAGCAAAATGTTGTTCACGAAAATGTAATTACTTTTGACGATATCAGAGACACACTCTTGCAGGAAAGACCATTTGTTCAGAAAACTATTTCACATCCTGTCATCGAAATTAAAATTGGTTCATCAAAATTCTCAGCAGTAATTGATTCTGGATCACCTATATCAGTAATAAATGAGGAGACTTTTAATGAGTGCAACAAAAAGAATACCTATCCGACATTACCTTTAGGCAAAACAAAAGTGAAGGGAGCAGTATCGAGTAAAGGAGTAGACGTTAAATTACAGACGCATTTATCATTTTGTATTGGAGGTCATACTTTCCACTCTAATTTTTGGATTGTTCCTTTATTGACAACAGACGTAATTTTAGGTACGAATTTTCTGGTACAACACGACGCAGTTATCGATTTTCAGAATTCTTATTTAATGTTAAAGGATGAAAATGTACAATTGGCTTTAGAATTTCAGCACTCTTTATCTGCGGAAGAACAAACAATTAACCGCACAGAGGTCATTTCCGTGTCACGTAGCATAGACTGTAATCCCACATTGTTCACGGATACGTACGTACACAACTATAATACTCCAGACGAAGTTGACTACGACGTAATGCAAATGATTTCCGATAAAGTTAGACAAAGCAGTGCAACTACAGACGACGAACGAATGCAACTACACAAAATTCTTTTACAGCAAGCTCCAGTTTTTGACAACATTCCTGGTACTATGTCCGGTTTTATGTATGAATTTCAAGTGAAACAGCACGACACATTTAAAGCAAAGCATTACCCTATTCCGTATATCCACAGAGAACAAGTTAAAAAAGAATTGCAGGATATGCTTGATCAAGGAATTATAGAACCAGCAGTTAGTCCGTACATAAACCCGCTACATATTGTTAAGAAAAAAGATGGCTCACTTCGCCTCGTACTTGATTCACGTCACATTAATGACATTATTATTAATGAAACAGATCGACCACAGACACTAGAGGAACTTTTACAGAAATTTCACGGTACTGCTATTTATTCTACATTAGATTTGAAATCGGGATTTTGGCAAATTCAACTTCATCCAAATTGCAGAAAATATACAGCTTTTCTCTGTTTCGGCGACTGTTATCAATTTTGCAAATTACCATTCGGCTTAACTATTTCTTCTGCAGCTTTTATTCGCGGTTTGAACACAATACTTCCGACAGAACTTAAGGACAGAATTACGACGTACGTAGACGATATTCTTATCGCAGAAGCCAACTGGTCTGATCACAATCTGATTCTTGAACAACTGTTACAAACTTTCCATGCACAAGGACTCACAGTTAATCTTAGTAAATCGCACTTTGGCAAAACTTCTATAAAATTTCTTGGACACGTAATTTCAGCGGAAGGCATTGCACCTGATCCGGAAAAACTTCAAGCTCTACGTGACATTACTGTTCCTACGACAAAAAAGCAACTACGCAGTTTTTTGGGCTTAATTAACTTTTTTCGTAAATTTATTCATCACTCCGCTTTAGACACACCCAGATTATGCCAATTAACAGGTAAAAACAGTATTTGGCCTTGGGACAAGCAAGCACATTCTGAATTTGTGAACCTGAAACATGCTTTGTTGAATGCTCCACTTTTATCGCACCCAGATCTTACCAGAGATTTTTCCATTGCCACCGACAGTTCCAACACAGCTTTAGGCGTACATATTTTTCAGGAAATTGAAGAAGACGGTTGTACAGTAATTAAAAACATCGCATTTGCAAGCCGCATTTTGTCACCTGCTGAACGAAATTATTCCGTTACAGAATTGGAAACATTATGTGTTGTATGAGCTTTCACGAGATTTAGGCACTTTCTTTATGGCAGACATACCACCGTGTACACAGACCACAGAGCGATACAATTTTTACTTTCGGCCAAATTCACGCACGACAGATTAAGCAGATGGAAACTTTATTTACAGGAATTTAATTTTACAATAGTTCACATTCCCGGCACACAAAATGTTATAGCAGACGCACTATCGCGTTCTCTCAGCAACAATCAGCAAGACGTAGCAACCAACTTCTGCAAAACAAATTTCAGTGTCATGTACATTCAGCAAGTTGCATTTGAAAATTTTATTTCATCGTCATTACAGGACATAGCACAAGAACAAAATAAAGACAATGTGTGGAAAGAAATTAAACACCTTTGGCAAGATAGGAAAAATGTTACGATTAGAAACCACTACACTGTACGCAATGACATTTTGTTTCGCCGTTCTCATCCTGACAGCAACAATTGGTTATTATGCATCCCTGACGAACTTGTTAACAAATTAATCTGGTACACTCATTTAAGCTACGCACATTACGGAGCAAGAAAATGTTTTCTTATACTGAGACAGAACTGTTATTTTAACAACATGGAGAAACGTATACGACGAGTTTTAGCGTCTTGTAAAATTTGCCAGAAAGTTAAATCAGACACCACATCACATATTCCTCCTTTATATCCCATTGTACCTGTTAAATTAAGACACATGGCCGCAGTAGATATTTTTGGTCCGATTCCGAGAACTAACAGAGGTTTTTGCTACATCTTTGTCGCTGTTGAGCTCACTTCAAATTTTGTTACTTTCACTCCGTTACGCAAAGCTACTGCTAAAACTGTTTCGAAAGCATTTGTAAAACATTTTCTATTTCATGTAGGGCATGTGATGAAAGTAATTTCTGACAATGGATCTCAATTTCGTAGTAGCGTATGGACACGCATGTTACGAGCCAGAAACATTTCTCCGATCTATATATCCAAGTACCACGCTTCTTCGAACCCCTGTGAAAGATTAATGAAAGAAATTGGTAAGCTGTGCCGAATATACTGCCACAAAAGACATATTGATTGGGATACACACATACTCTCATTCCAAGATGTAATTAATTCCATTCCAAATGAATCCACTATGCTATCTCCGTCTGTTATACTGAAAAACGTTGAACCACCAAACAAAATTAAAGAATTAGTAAATTTTCCTACATCTCGTCGCTTACGACACCACGAAATAATTGACATTGCGCTGAATAACATCAAACGTGCTGCAGAGCGCCGGAGAAGACAGCAAAAACAGGTTTATACACGCCGAGACTTTCACGTTGGACAGAAAATATTAGTACGTACACACTATTTATCCAGCAAATTATAAGGTAAGTGCAGTAAATTTGAACTTCTATACGCAGGTCCATATCGGATTCGCAGCATCCCTCACCCCAATGTTGTACACGTCGAAACTTTGAGAACCAGAAAATCGAAAGGCAATCACCATGTCTCAAACATTAAACCGTTTATTGAATGAAATCACTTTATGATGTAACATGCTATGATGCCTTTTACTAATGCAATTATTTCACCTGACTAATTACTGATGATTATCGTATTTTTTCTTGGCAAGTGCCCGGCAAGGTAAGGTTAGCAGGTCGCTTTTCTTGTCGTTACACATCAGACCATCCACATTTTCCACTTTTATGTACGATTGTATTCCAGTTTTGTCTATATGCACTGTGAAATAGTTAAGATATAATACACACCAGTTGACTTTGACTTTTTTTTTGGCCTTATGACATCTCAACATCGTGACTTTTACATTTTGCTGCTGCATTGTGATATTCCGTGTACATTTTTGCCTTTGAACACTGTCTGTGCTTTCGACATATTACGTTTTCTGTCATGTTATGCTGTATGCTTAATTATATTACCGTTAATCGGTAATTACTTAGTGGGTATATGATGTAAATGCAAGACATTAATCTTTGTTCATCATTTTCAGAAAGAAATAACGTGTAAAGGAAATAAATTAAACAGAAATGGGAATTTCACCTACGGAATAAACGATAGAAGATGCAATAACTTTATGAGGAAGAGTAAATGGATCAGGATTAACAAGCATTAACAAGAATATACTATACTCATCGTAGAATAGCAGTCTTAACTAATTTTTTTCTTTCAGAATACAAGGTGATTGATGCAGGCTGTCGGACAGAACTACACATCTTAGTTTTAGTGATGAAATATGCTAGAGATAAGGAATAGTTGTGTAATGAGTAATGAAGTGATTTTTTGCAGATGATAATGAGTGATGATGAATAATGATGAAGAGTGTGCTACTATGGATAATGAAGTTTTTCTTTACAGGTGATGATAATGATGGAGTTATGAATAATGAAGTGATGAATAATGAAGTTTTTTCTTTGCAGATGAGGATAATGTTGAAGTTATGTATTTATGCTACGTAGTTATTTAAGTATTTGTTGCAGTTTGTTCTGACAGCAGGTGTTATATTGCATAGTAGGATGTTGGAAAGTTTTGGAAAGGACAGCTACGGAACACATGTTTATACACATTTCACTACTTGTTAATTCGAAGTTCACTACTTTTCAGCATAGTGTGCGTTTCTTCTTTCAGGTCAATAATCCATTTTGTATTTTTTTTTTCCCAGCAGAAGCTTTTCAAGATACTTACTAAACCTGTTACTTATTATACCTGTACTAGCATTTACATTTTTTACCCATTTGTGTCTATCATTTATACATGTGATCACATTACTGCCTCGTTTCACAACCTTGCTACAGCTGACTCATGACGAATGACGTTACACATTTTTCATTTACAGGAACAACCCAGAACCAATTTTTTTTTCTTTTTCTCTTCTTGCTTTCCCTTATAATAACTCCACTGTTAATTGTAATGAGACTACTTATAATGTGTATGATTATTAATGCTATGACTGTAATTAGCTGATTTTAATAATGACTTCGTAATGATCTGAATGTCACTCAATGAATTGTTATTACTTCTTAATGATCTGAATAATACTGAATGAGGAACAATGTTTTATACTATTCGATACTTGATGGCCACTGAGTGCCAATAATTAATGTCACTCAATGAATTATGTTGTTAATTATGCCATTAATTAGCTCTTGTTTTCAATGTTGATACTTTGTAACTGGAAAAGAATATGATTCTTACTATATTGAAATGACAAATGATTAATTATGCTTTATAATTGGGAAAGAATGTGATTGTTTAATAATGCTTTGTAATTAGGAAAAGGCTAATGATTATTACTATATTGGAATAACAAATAATTAATTAACGATGCCATACTTTGTAACTGGAAAAGAATGCGATTGCTTCATAATGCTTTGTAATTAGGAAAAGGCTAATAATTAATACTATATTGGAATGACAAATAATTAATTAACTATGCCATACTTTGTAACTGAAAAAGAATGCGATTATTTAGTAATGCTTTGTAACTAGGAAAAGAAGGATACAGATTCTATGTAAAACAATTAATGAACATTTTTCTGTAATACTACATACTTGGTACAGAAATGTTCAATCACTGGGCTATGAATGCCCCAAACTACTAATGAAGACTGTAATTGTCAATATTATGTGACTTAATGTCCTTCACCTCATGAGCTAACTACCCTGAATTAATGCAATGTCCATTTGTCCTGTCTATCCTAGTGACCATGGAGCACTATCTTTTGTTTTCCACTAATTCTACGTTGGTGTGCCTTGTAAGAGCGTGGTGTTGACACGACATGCTGTCCACCACCGTGGGCGATGAAGACGTTATTATGGTCCCACTGTTTGGTGTACCTAGTGTACTGCCAAAATGAGAACATGGACCATTAGTACGACAGTTCAGTGTCTTGGCTACACTGGTAAATTCTGATGAGAAAAGAACTTCAAATTGTGTCACTTGGTGTTGTACTTCTGTGGAAAGATATGGACTTTCAGAACAGCTGTGTGCAATCTAAAGTGCTACAACCATGATGCAATCCTTGCCTTTCCTATCCTAATTCTTGTCACATAGTGAAAATCATTTTTTTGCTAACATTATTTATGTTCATGGGTTATACATTTTTTTTTGATTCGCTGAACTCCAGTGCGAGTACACTTATGTCACTTGTCGATATGATTTTTGCCATTATGTTTATTTATTGCAAAAATGCCTAAGACATTTTTTCGATTTGTTCTCAAGTACAGTATGTGCACTCTTGTCTTTTATATTGTATATAAATTTTTTTTATTTATTATTTTATTTTAATGATATGTTCTGAACTACAGTGCATGTGCACTTATGTTGTGTGTTAATATGTTTTCTACTGAACTTCAGTGCCTGTGCATTTTCAATATGATTTGTACTCATTCTGTATATTCAATACTTCAGTGCGTATGCACTTATGTCATTTGTTACTCATTGTATATACATTTCATCATTTACTGATATGTTCTCAACTGCAGTGCATGTGCACTCATGTCACTTGTCAACATAATTTTTTTTGCCAGTCTGTTTATTTGTTCTTAAAATGCTAAAGAATTTTTTCAGTGCGTGTGCACTTTACTATCTGTCAAATAATTTGTATATACAGTTTTCTGATTTACTACTATGTTTTGTATTCACACCCTGTCTTTGTCTGATATATTTTGTACTCGGTGCATGTGCACAACATTTAATTTATGTACTAAATTTGAATATTCTGTAAATTGTAAAAATTTCTTGCGATGGCAAGTCCAAATGACTCACCATCGCTGCCAAATTTTTGCCCCCCCAGTGGAGGGTTATGAAACACGTATGTAACATAGCAGCGATGGTGAGGCACGTTAAAATCTTTGACCAGAGAGCCTATTTTCGCGGTTAGTCTGCGCTTGACCGCGCGAGTATTGCAAGCAGTTCGGCAGTACTCGTCGAGTTGAGCAGTACTCGTCATGTAGAGCAGTTGAGCAGTAGTCGTCATGCAGAGCAGTTGAGCAGTAGTCGTCATGCAGAGCGGTCGGTCAGTAGTAGCAGCCCAGTGCGGTTGTGTGATGTAGTCTGTCGGCAACACTGGTCAAGATGCTGAATGAGGTATATTGTTAATTAAGGTAATCATCAGATAATGTAAAGTTTATTTATTGTAATTAATTTCCAACAAGTGCCCCAATAATAATTTTGATTTCAAAAGCAATTTTACAAAAAAAATTTATTTAATTGAATTAATGATTTCATTCCACTTCCCTTAAAGACAAGTTTCATTTAAATTACAAAAAAAAGGAATATTATTATTTGCAATGCAGTTCCTCCAAGCTGTGCGCAAGAATAAGAGCAGAAATTTGACTAGCAGTTACAATGAGGTAAGAATTTAATTCTGATTTGCACAGGGCCAAAGACCGATATTTCGGTTTAATTGAATTATCATTATCACTGAGATTTTCTTAGCACTGAATTGTTTTTCATTATTTTGCGGAAGCTTACACCAGAGTCAGATAGCGAATTTCACATTTTTGTTGCCTTTGTCAGTACATTTCATTGCAGGGAGGTTATACTTGGGTCCCATTTATTATTATATTTTTTTATTTAAATATTTCTGTGGGGACGATGTTCCTTCTTGGCTCCATTTTTATTAAATATTGTCTTTTTTAATTTTTGTGGGGAGGTTACAAATGGAAACACTGAAAATCCGGTGGAGCTTTGCACATGTGTGGGACATTGTCTCTAGAATGCCTGTCGATAGCGTCACGGCACTCTTTTCTGTTCTGAGCGCACGGTAATCACGTAAGGATGCCTAGAAAACAGTATCTCCCACCAAGTATGAGGGGCCTGGTGAGAGATTTCTCCTGATGTCATGCAGCCCACATAACGGTCATGCAGTTCCTTCTTTGGACAATTCTCGGCCTTACTCTGCATAAGCAATGAATATGCTCCTGCAGCGTTTTCGATGGGAAGTGTTTGATCACCCATAATACAGCCAGTAATTGGCAGGTCCAAAATGCCCTCCTGGCACGTTACAACTGACTCCACGACAGACGACAAACGGGAAGTAATAGCAGTGCAGCAAAGCTTACACGTGAGGACTATATCGATAGGCGCTGCTGCTGCCGCTGACGGGCAGACAAAGCAGCAACTCAGTCACAACAAAAACTGAACTGAACATAACGAGGTGGCAAAAAAAAAAAAAAAAAAAGACAGGATGTAAAATAAGAGATGGCACCAGCGCGAGCCACGCACGGCGCACAGAGATATCCATTACTGTGTCTGATATTATATTTTTCACTTTCAGTGAGTCTGCGTTCCTCGTATCGTTTTTTGACTTTCGGTACACAGGATCAGTTAACAGATGATCCATCGTCTTTTCGTATTCCACGGTGTTCAAAGCAACTGTAGCATTCCCCTTATCTGATTTCGTTGCGACAATGCTTTCGTTTCTCTTGAATTCATTAAGCTCTTTTTTCTTTCATTCAGTAGACCCTCGCAGTCTCCCAGAACAGAATCGTATCTGCATAGCTAGAGTAAGAGCACATTATTACGGTCTAGTGGCTAGCAACGAATATCAAGAGAGTAAGTAGTATCGTAATAATTTCTCCGTCGAATGTGGACGAACAACGGCAAACATGATTACAGACAAAAATATATTCGACACACAAGGTCCATTTAACAGTGAGCACATGATTTTCTGTTACAGCACATACTTCACTCATGTGTGATAGTTATAACTGGTGAATTGCGAGTTAGAATTCGGCTACGGATATCCTCTGCATGTCGTAAAAGGCGATTAAAACGGTGCCCCAATGACCACCGGTACAAGGGGCCCCTTCACTAGACGCAACAGCCTCTTCCGAGGGTGGATCAGCGAACTGAGATCAGGGCACTATCTTTTTCTTATAATAGGAAAACGCCCCTAAGAGTGGATGAACCAATGCATCTTAATAAACGGCACGAACAGAGAAGACAACGGAAACCGCTTCATTAAAGTCCTTACGGACTTGGATTTCGCAACTAAAGATTTGGCTATGGGGTCAGAGGGCATCTCAGGTCATTATCAGCGAAATCCCACTAAAATCGCCGTGAAGATGGGAACATGGAATAAATGAACGCTACTGAAAACTGGAAAATCGGATGAGGTGAAAGTCGAGTTGAGGAAGAATGAGACAGATATACCAGATCTAAGTGAAAAGATGGGATGAAAATGGATATTTGTACAGCTATGAGTGTAGAATAGTTTATAATAATGGTAAAAGAGGAAACCATGAGGTGCTCATTATAATAAGATCAAAATGGTTAAATAATATTTGCCATACTTACCATGTTAGAGACCGGTAAAAATGTTCGTTCGTGAAAACTGAAACAATTTCAGCATATTTCACAACTTCGGCTCATGACTTTGAATAAGTGGAGACTGTAAATGAAAATACTAAAGCACTACTAAAACAGAACAAAGTAAAAGGTAACGTTGTAATAACTAACTACGTATTTTAAGGCAGTAGTGCAATCCAATATAGGCAATAAGACAGTACGAAATTTTGGCTTGGTGCGAAACAAACGAATCAAGTGGAAATTTGGTAGATTTTATCAATAAACATGATATGGCTATTATAAACACATTATCTGGTCTTCTTCTTAATGGAAGATACGCATAATGTGTGCTAAACAATAAACGATATCAGTAAAATTGTATACTAAACAACGAAAGGTACGGGAATTACGTTGGATTTAAAAGAACCAAGTGAGTTGTCAGAACGAACTAGAGAGTAAAAGTGCTTTATCACTAAAGAGCAGTAAAATAGCCAATGGTATCGATGAGCCAATGCAATGAAATAAAATCAAAAGGGGTACAGCTAAATCATCCAATGGAGCCTAGAACACTTTGGATGACAGAAGAGTTTTAAACGTAATTTAAGAAAGGAATGGTCTCAGAAAGATAACAGTGTAGATTACTTACAAAAGAACTAAAATCCCAAACAACTAAATGCAGAGAAGGAAACCAGAAATGGAACATAATCACCGCGAAGAGATATAAGAATATCATAATAAGGGAAAAGAGAATTGGGTGTGTAAGAAAACCGGAGACCTCCAATTAAAAATCAAGAACGAGGATTGATGACCTCAGAAGTTAAGTCCCATAGTGCTCAGAGCCATTTGAAACATTTTGAAGTACACTGTCATAACGAAAGAAATCGGCTCGGAGGTACAGATATCTCAAAATGGTGGAAAAAGGTAAAAACGAGAGTGACGCATAGAAAAACCGACATGAAGATCTTAAGGGAAGTTATCGAAGAAAGAAAATTTAAGAGGGGATTTAAAAGGGAAAATAATATTCATTAGACCTATCATGAGTCGCAAAACATACATCGTTGAGATTCTTAAAGGAAAAGAGCTCAGAAAGATAGGAATTGGACGGTCTAAGAAGATTTGGAAGACATCGAGAACAACGTTTGATGTGACAATGATGATGATGTTTGGTTTATGGGGCGCTCAACTGCACGGTCATCAGTGTCCATACAAAGTCCCAATATTTACGCAGTTCAATCTTGCCACTGTCATGAATGATGATGATGAGGATGAAATGATGAGGACAACACAAACACCCTGTCCCCGGGCAGAGAAAATCCCCAACCCTGCTGGGAATCGAATCTGGGACCCTGTGATGATAGCCGCAGGACCATGAGCTCCAGAATAGGATGAGAAAATTACGTGATGGTGAAACGATAAAACTTTGTGTATTTCGTTTCAGGATATATATATGTACCTGTGTGTGTGTGTGTGTGTGTGTGTGAGCGCAATTGCTATGTCATAAAATGAGACGAATAAGCGAAGAATCTTATCGTTAAGAAACACCAAATGCTGTACTTCATATGAGAAAGTCGTACTCATATGAAAATGCTGAAAGATCGTGAAAGGCAGGGAAAGCGGCTTCTGGTGGAAGGATCATTTGAAATTCAAAACGGATTTTTTTTTCATTCCAAAGGATGTTTTGTACAAATGGATCATCAAATAATTTTGCCCTTGCTCTGGTAACGGCCGATTGAAGGCGTATACTCCATGACAGTCGTACTGGAAACATACCGACAACTTGTAATTAAATCTCTTTAATGTTCTACGAGTCACAGTCACCATCAGATAACCAACATAAGCTAAGTATTTGTAAGTAAAATATCGTAATTTAGCTAACGACCATTCTTTCTCGAATTTTTAAAAAACCGCCACATTCTTTCAACCAATCATTTTGGTTCTATAAGATATTTCAAAGATCGAAATACCGAAGCCAAACTGACTTTACCTCTTTAGAATTTCTGACGGAATCATGATGGACAATGCGTACGTTGAGGAGATTTTTATGGGCTGATGACATGACTGTGGATTAAAATCTGTAGCACAAACAGAAGATTCCCATAGCAGGTGTTGGTGTTTCTTAATTTATGTCTTCCGTAGTTTTGAAGATAAAATAGGTAATTATTTGGAATAGAAAGGCAGCACCAACTGCACTTTTCTTTTTTATTTTCACAATCACTACCGATTTCTGTCTCCAATACCAGCGTTCTCTCAGAATACCTGACGTATACCATTGGATATTTACCCTGTGAGACGAAATCGTCTTTAGTTTTTAAAACAAAAAGTAGATTTTAGCTGGTGCTCGAATTTTATGCAGAATCAATACTACAGCATGAGAATCTCGATCAAGACCCTGAAAGTGACGAAAGAGAAATTAAAAGAGGTATTATTATGAACAGAAGCTACGTTCTAAGCTACACAATTCTGTCCTTATTTAATTTTCAGCCATTTTCTTTTTGTAGTGTACAGCTTTTTCTCCAATAGCTCAGAGGACGCTATGGTGTCAGATCATAGTAATTTATAGTTCAATGAAATGTCATGACGGTCTTTCTGCTCCCAGTCACGTTGATTTTAACCTGCTCTGGCTTCATTTTTTCTGATTATAATGCGATTACTACAGCAAAACAAAAGTTCATTGACTCACGCTCAGGTCCAAGCTATGCCACAAGTAAATCTGCAAAGATCTTCATCCGACTTTAAAATGAAATGAATCGAGGCGGTTGAGATGACTGAGGAAGACCTTCGATATATTTAGTGCAGATTTTATATAGCTCCCCCATAAAAAGTCCGCGCTACACGTTCGCATCCTACTTCAAACCGCTTTTATGAGACTGCGGTTTCTCTGCTGTCGTTTCGAACTATCCAGTCGCTGTTACTGCGTGAACAGCCGCCATAAACACAGGACGTAGGCAGTTCCATCGTCCACCCAGTGCAGTCCCGTTCCCACAGCAAGGATCGTGAAGCTAATGTGTGACTGTGGCGCCCTTAATGGTCGGTCGTAATTTCCGGAGAACGAGGCTCGTAAATTATACAAAAGGGAAAAGTGCGGCCCCGCCCGAGATAGTGCACAGGCGGTAAATTATTCGCTCGTAGGCGACATTTATTAACAAGGCAATTATGTCGCACCTTTCTCACTGCGGAAGATGATAATGGCAACACATAACTACAACGGTCTTTCGGCGCCTCATTATAGCCTAGCTGATGTTAGCGCCTCTCTGCTCCTGGACCGAATGTCAAGGTGTGACGGTAAGACTTGGGTTCTTATTGACGACGGCGGCGTTTCGAACACCCGTCATTCCACTTAGTCCCAACTTTTTCCCTAAAATGCTTAACGCAAATGACGGTATGCTTGCTTTAAAAAAAAGATGTCCTTTCTTCATATCCTGTCTTTTTCCAATCCCAGCTACAAGACGCCTCTATGATTTCTTCTACGTCTAAACTCCTATCATCCAAATCTTTTTTCCCTATGGTTCGGTTAAGTGGGTAGTTCGGAGAGAAAAAAAATGTATCTCCTGGTTTCTTCTTTTTCTTTAGATTCTTACGTTTGCCTCGATTCAGCTTACACAAATGCTGAGATTAGGAAACAACCCGAATAGAGTGTAGAAGTTCCACCAGGCGTATACAATATCCGATCTGTGACTTCGTAAAAACATTCTTCTCACTCTGGTAACGCTAGTAAATGCATCGGAGGTATTCGCTGACTATTCACACACACACACACACACACACACACACACACACACACACATGCACACACACACACACACGGACACACGCGGACACACACAGGCGCGCGCGACCGCGCGGTCGCACTCACGCATGCATAAAGTGTTGTGGATTGGCAAGAGAGCCAACCCACTATGAGAGGAAGCCGAAAGGCACGCGTTTTAGCTCACGCAGGCTGGCGTGAAGTCTGGAACAGGTCAAGGAAAAAAGGACGTAGCTGTGGAATACATAACTTTAAACCATAAATGGTGAACATCGCTCTTGACGGTACATGTTTTACAGCATCAATAGTGACTGGTAATAGCGCCTTGCTAGGTCGTAGCAAATGGCGTAGCTGAAGGCTATGCTAACTATCGTCTCGGCAAAGGAGAGCGTATTTTGTCAGTGAACCATCGCTAGCAAAGTCGGCTGCACGTCTGGGGCGAGTGCTAGGAAGTATCTCTAGAGCTGCCGTGTGGCGGCGCTCGGTCTGCAATCACTGATAGTGGCGACACGCGGGTCCGACGTATACTAACGGACCGCGGCCGATTTAAAGGCTACCACCTAGCAATTGTGGTGTCTGGCGGTGACACCACATAAAGAGACCAATGTAATTCTTGCATACGACGGAAACAGACCCCTCAGAGGAACGCCCCTCTTGTCTCAACTGTAGTGAGCGCAGTTATTATGAAATAACAGGGTTGGACTTCCGCAGGTAAGTTCTGGTCCGGAGCGCCTAATAATTATTATTCTTTTACCATGGACCGCAAAGGGGACCGCCTCTGTAGCGGGAAAAACACATTGGCTGTAGGTATACACGCAGCTGATTTCATGAATTTAGGTCCTCTTAGAGAACATTTTCTTATCTGCCTTTTGCGGTAAAAGTAAACTATAGTTCAGCGATATGTCCCTACGATTGCCAATCGGTTCGGACCGAAAGACGTTGAGCCGTGGCGCTCGTTACAGGCGCGCCGATCTCTTGGATGCCCATTATCGATCCTTCTATGTTTCTGATCTTTGCTTGCCTTGTTGTTTTCCGCATTCACGGGGCGAGTGGCAGTTGACGTTTGCTCTGGCTACCTGCTGAGACGCCGCGAGGTACGAGGTGGGAAGCGACCACGTTTATGTGGAGTTGGTTGTACGCGGTCTGCCGGTTCAGCATGGAGGATATGTGTTGGCTGCCTGCCTGTCTGCTCTCCTAATTTTGCTCGCCATGCCTTGCGACCGCCTAGCTTGGGTTGCTGCCTGGTGTATCCTGCACGAGCCATAGCGGACGTCCAGCAGAAGTTAAGCAGCCTTGTGTTTCTTTTTAAAAAAAAGGAGAAAATGTATAAGACTTTTTGTAACCGATTTTCGTGGCCTCTTAAGTGTGGCCTTAGCGTTTACATTGCCTTTGGGGAGAGCTAATTATTTTAGATTTAAATATTTGGGATTCCCTGTCCTTTATAATCTTTCTGGGGTTTTATTGAATTTTCTCTTTGGGGTTCCTTCCTTGTGCTTGGTTAAATGTTTACGTGTATAGAGGGAAGTGACTCTGGGTTAAAGCTCGGAGAAGGTGGTTGATGTTACTGCCGCCTCCGGCATTCGTCTTTTCAATTAAGTGTTGTCACCCCTTCGAGCGACCTGATGTCACTCCTCGTATATTAATGCTGGGTTATGTGTACTTAATTTTGAATTGGCCATTTGAATTAATATTTTGGAGCGCAGTATAGGACTAAGGCAACCTCATTGTATACCACCTTGTGCCCCGATCTAGTACCTTAATTTTCAGTGGCACGAGTTAGCTCCACTACCGGTTTTACTGATGTGCTCCCTCCCAAATCTTGTAAAGGTTTGCCCCATGTGTGTCTGGGAACCCAGAGATGAGCTTTAGTAAGACTTCAGTGCTAGTCAGTTAATGGAATCTTCATTTTGGCTTGGCTTCCACTGAAGAGTCTGAGTGGAGCGTAGTGTGTTTGATTTCTTATTCATTTAACTACTGTAAGTTTGTTTATTTAATGGGGAGCAAGACATTTAAAGACTGTTGGTATTAACTCCCCTAGTTGCTGGGTGTTGCTAATTCGTTCCAAATGGCCTACTACTTATTCAAGGCAAGGCTGTTGATTAGTTGGTTACTGTGGGTACAAGTTCACGCTATTTATTTGATGCCGAAATTGTTAAAGTGTCTGTGTCGTGATTCAATCTACATGTTTGAGCTTAACTGATATAAACTTTTCATTGCCTCCTTAAAATTTGTTGCCAGCAGAAACCCTTAAGAGAACTAAGTTTTGTCACTGCTTATGTTAACCTTTACTGGGAGCAATATTACATGTAGTTAAATTTTGTCTTAAAATGTGTATTTCTCTGATGTAATAAACGAGAGATGAAAGAAAGAAAGCAAAGGGGCCTGGTCCTTCCTTTGTGTCCGGTTTGTAACACGTCGTACTCTGCCAGTTGCGTCTCTGGATTCAATATGGAGGGGTCAGAATACATCACAACGCTCTCTCGGTTATTGTCGGGTTTCTTGACCTTCGAATTAGGAGTGTCGATATTTTTTAAAAATATCGGGAGTCCGAAAAAAATACACGACAGCGAAGTAGCTGTTGTAGTGTCAAAATTACGTGATGAAGTTAAGTGTTGCAGCTTCTGTTGGTAGCGCCGAGCGCCGATTACGTCAGCATTTCCCCTCAAACGACTCCACCCACCCACGCAAAGACCCATATTTTCATTTAGATCTTTGTTCATCACTTTCAGCAACTGTTCCTGAAGAAAGTCAACGTGAAGAAATAGCACACTAGTTGCATTAAAAATTGTTGTTTAACGCAACTGGTGTGCTATTTCTTCACATCGAAAATCTTGTTATTCCACTCACATGCCCGTGTCCTCCAGTGCAATCGGACTTCCTATTTGTGCCAATATCACTTGCTTCACACAGTCAAAGAGAAAGACTGGACCTGATAAACGCTCAGAAAGTAGTACGACTTCTTCACACAGTGAAAACAGAATGATGTTCTATTTCAATTTCAAAACAACACTTTTAAATATCTACCAAAAATCGCGAAAAATTTTTATATAAAATACAAATATCGGCATTCGATATTTCTGTTTCTATACCTGTAGATCGATAATCGGATATCGAATTGTGGCCGAGAAATATCGATTTTGCTTCGAAAAATATTCATATATCGGTATTTCTTCCTACTACAAACCGCTAATAATCGTTCGAGTAACTCCTCCGTTGGCTTCATGTGTCCACGTCGCACTAGTCCTCTCACCAAGGGGAAATGCCTGGCAGTACCGGGAATCGCTAATCGAACCCAGGTGCCCCGGATGGCTGTCAGCTGTGCTGAAAACTTAACTGTAGAGTTTGTTGTGGCCACCAAATTCACTTGGCGGCAAATGTATAAATGTTGCGGGAAGAAGTATTTGCTGTTATGAGGGGGCTGGATTGCAAGTTTCAGCGTTACAGTTTCGTCGTAGAGCTAAATTGGTTTAGGTGACAGTCACGGCAAGAACAGATGGCAACATATATTAGCAAGAATTTACAATGATTTATTTTTAGAAGTTTTACATTTCATAGTTGGAGTGTGAAGGTGGTATGTGTCTACATAGTACAATGTACACTTACAATGATCTACATCTACATCCACGTCTACATCTACATAGATACTCCGCAAGGCATCATACGGTGAGTAGCGGAGGGTACCTTGTACCACAACTAGACATTTCCTTTCCTGTTGTAAAGGCAGATAGAAAGAGAGGAAAATACGACTATATATTCCTCCGTATGAGCCCTAATTTCCGTTATCTTATCTTCGTGGTACTTACGCGCAATGTCTTTTGGCGGCAATAGATTTGTACGGCAGTCAGCTTCAATTGCCTGTTCTCTAAATTTTCTCAATGGAGTTTATCGAAAAGTACGTCGCCGTGCCTCCAGGGATTCCCATTCGACTTCCAAAAGCATCTCAGTAACATTTACGTGCTATTCTAACGTACCGGTAACAAGTCGACCTGTTTGCCTCTGAGGTGTTTCGATGTCTTTCTTCAATACGACCTGGAAAAGACCCCAAGCTCTACCAGCGCTCAAGAATTAGTCGGACTAGCGTCCTATATGCGATCTCCTTTACTGGTGAACCACACTTCCCTACATTTCTCGCGTTCAACACTGGTACAGTCGTAAATCCAGTGATAGATGACTAATATCCCTTGAGATATTTCTAGTGGAATTTTTCATGATTGCTGCTGTAGATGAGTGCTGAGGCACTCATGTAACATTATCCTGATGATGTCTGCTACTGTTTAAGCTACTAAATGCTGATTGGACCTGTGTCTCAGCTTATATTTTGCGTTTGGTGGATGGACTTCAAGTTGCGGACTATTACTATGATGCGCAACATTGTCCATTTCATTTCAGGCCTCTTGGGAAAATAGCCGTATCTACGTTGCACTGGACTTGTTTCCAGCTCGGTGGCGTTCCGTGGAGACCATGTAGCGTTTCTTCTGGAGGGTACGGCATCACTCCTCAACGCATTAGTCGTGCAACAATTTTAGGTTATGGCATATTCTAGTGACAGGCAAATGTTAGGCGAATTGGTTATAGTAACAACTAGAATTCCAGTTTGGAATGTTTGGGAAGGAACTTCTACACACATGCTTATAAATTAAGGATAATGCTCATACATACGCCGTCGTGGGCGGTTTTCGGGTTTAAATCACCTGGGGTATGACCATGCGGTGCATTTGAGCTGCAGTCGTCGCACGGTGGCGATGGAAGCAGTCCACATAGGCAGAGGTGTGTTGGTGCAAGTCAGAGTACGGTGCAGAGAACAAGCGTGTAGACGTTTTCAGACGTGCTAATGGTGACTGCATGTTGAAAATGGCTCAGAGAACACATATTGATGAAGTTATGACGGGTAGAATACTAGGGCTACTAGAGGCTGTTCAAACACAGCAGGTCGTAGCAAGGGAACTCCGTGTGCCACAAAGTGCTATCTCAAAATTATGGTAACAATTCCAGCACACAGGAAACGTGTCCAGTCGCTACAGTACGGGACGTCCACAGTTTACAATACCACAAGAAGTCCCATATGTCAACATCAGTGCCCGCAGACGGCCACGGAGTACTGCAGGTGGCCTTGCTCGTGACATTACCGCAGCCACTGAAACAGTTGTCTCCAGACACACAGTCTACAGACGACTGAAGAGACATGGTTTATTCGTCCGGAGACCTGCAAGGTGTATTCCACTGACCCTTGGTCACAGGAGAGGCCGTAAAGCCTTGAGTCAAGAACACAGTACATGGTCATAGGAACAGTGGTCCCAGAAGAACTGTAACAGGTCAGGTGTATCGGGACGTCATTTTGCACCAATATATCAACCTTTTCAGGGGTACAATGGGTCCCTTCTTCCTCTTGATGGACGATAACGCATGGCCCCAACGAGCTGCCATCGTGTAGCAGTACCTTGAAACAGAAGATATCAGGCGAATGGAGTGGCCTGCCTGTTCTCCAGACCTAAACCCCATCGCGCACTTCTTGAATGCTCTCGGTCAACGTATCGTTGCACATCTTCAAACACCTACGACAATTCCTGAGCTCCAACAGGCGCTGGAGCAAGAATGGAAAGCTATACCCCAGCAGCTGCTGGACCACCTGCTGCAGAGTATGCCAACCTGTTGTGCGGCCTGTGTTTGTGTTCATGGCGTCCATACCCCATATGGATGTCGGGGTACATGCGCAGGAAACAGTGGCGTTTGGTAGGAAATGTGTATCGGGACGGTTTTCTAAACTTATGATCAATACCATGGACTTACAGATCTGTGTCGTGTGTGTTTCCTATGTGCCTATGCTGTTAGCGCCAGTTTTGTGTAGTGCCACGTTGTGTGGCATCACATTCTGCAATTATCATTAATTTATGTGCATGAGTGTAGTTTGGGGATTTGCCTCACAAGCTAGAGAACCAATGGATGAAACCTAGTTCTGATTTAATTCTAGCACAATGTGTCCCACACAAATATATATAAGTATAGTGTTGGTGTAAGTGTATCTGTGTACGTGTGTACAGAGTTAACTCGATGTCTTGTTCGCCGTGTGCCATGGAGCTGTGTCGCCACCGATCGCAGGCAGTACGACCGACTGTGTAGTTGCGTGGCTTCTACAGGTCCTATCAAATGGTTCTCTTGCTTATAAAACGAATCCTAAATTTGAAATTCCTTCCCAGACATGCCAAATGGGCAGTCCCCGAGTTACTATTTCCAGCTCGCCTGATGTTTGCTCAACATTAGAATGCACCATGAATGCTCTAAGGAGTGGTGCCATGCCCTAGAGAAGAAATGGTACACGGACTACGTAGAAGAGCGTCGTGCCACCTACAGCTCAGATGGTGCGACGTAGTTAAACCAAGTGCCTATCCATACTAAAAATAATTAATTAAATAAATAAATAATAAATAAAAACTTGCGAAATAGTTATGCGACTGGGGGAAAAATCGGTAGATGTGATGTACATGTACAGGCAAACAGATGGTTACAATTTCAGAAAACTGGAATGACCTATTCAAGGAAAAGGGCTTGACAAATTGAGCAAGCCAGTAACAGGTTAGTCAACCTCTGGCCTTCACGTAAGCAGTAATTCCTCTTGGAACTAATTAACAGGGTTGTTGAACGTGCTTCTGAGTGATATCGTGCCCAATTATATCCCATTGACGAGTTTGATCGTCAAAATCCCGAGCTGGCCGGATGATCCTCCCCATAACACTCCTGAATTGGAGTACTAACTGTGGTGTCACTGCCAGACACCACACTTGCTAGGTGGTAGCCTTTTAATCGACCGCGGTCCGTTAGTGTACGTCGGACCCGCGGGGCGCCACTATCAGTGATTGCAGACCGAGCGCCGCCACACAGCAGGTCTAGAGAGACTCCCTAGCACTCGCCCCACTTGCACAGGCGACTTTGCTAGCGATGGTTCACTGTCTACATGCGCTCTCATTTGCAGAGACGACAGTTTGGCGTGGCCTTCAGCTGCGTCATTTGCTGCGAGATGGCAAGGCGCCATATTCAGTTGCTATGTGTCGTGAACGGATGATTTTGTGAGTCATGTACCGACGGGAGCGGCGTTCATCATTGGTGGATTGGGGTTAAGTGTCAGACTAATTGCGTCCGCTTTCTGAGTTCTGATTTCTTGTCGTGTTCCGGACCTCGCGTCGGTGTAGTTCTTCCCTCCTCGCGCCGGCCTGCGTGAGTTGGAGCGCGTGCACTTTGGCC
This sequence comes from Schistocerca cancellata, assembly GCF_023864275.1. Taxonomy (NCBI): domain Eukaryota; kingdom Metazoa; phylum Arthropoda; class Insecta; order Orthoptera; family Acrididae; genus Schistocerca; species Schistocerca cancellata. The sequence continues at coordinate 57,582,309 of NC_064626.1, read as the reverse complement.
TCACTTGTGGCACGGTGTTGGCTCTTCTGCCAACACAACAGCGCTGTATTCCCCTCGACTAATATATCGGAAATTATACTAACATTATAGCATGCTTAAGAACAGAGCTGTGTAGCTTTCGGAGTGTGTGTTTATGTTCTAAGACTACTTCTGTCTTTATCTTCTTGATATGGCATCCAAACTCTACAACAATACTACAGGACTGATTGCGCAAGTGATTTAAGTAAAATGTTTCAAACTCCCTCCGTCTGTGGCACCATCATGCATAAACCATACGTTTCTTCTCCTTCATCCTCTTCATCTTAATCGTCTGTCATATCACCACAGCACTCTCAAATGTATCAAGCTCGTATCTACGATACACCAATAATGAGCGCTAACCTCATCAGCATGGAAGAAGCATGTGGAGGGATCACTTGTAATTGGTCGGATAACGTGAGGTTGGTACAAAACGGTACTGGAATGATAATACCGGTCTACGTCATAGAGTTGGTCATTTTTACAAGACTGGAACAGGTGTTATGCACTTTTGGAAAGCAAAATATCGAAATGTGCCAATTACCTGGAAATTAGCTCGTTCTCTTCCTTCACGAGACTTCGTAAGTAGGGGGTATAGAACCATTCTACCTCTAGTCAGTTCAAAATTAAATGGGAGACAACGTTGCAGGGAGGTTTGATTAGGACAGAGAAGGAGTTACGAGATGCATACAAAGAGACCATGTGAGCTTTGTTCAGGATCCTAGGCCAGTCGGTTCAACGAAGGGGCAGCTTGTTACGAAATACAGAACAGAGTGCTGCTTTGGATTTGATTCGTTTGTTGGGAGGCAATCGTCGAAAGTGCTGATGAGATTTACAATCTGCGACTTTATCCTACGAATGCGAGAACCCTTGCGACTTCCGTCTACAGTGTGGCGGATGGGCAATCGTAATAAAACCTTACCGAATTTGGAGAGTGTTTCAGCTATGGAAAGCAGTTTTTGCACTTTCTCTATTTCCCACACTACGGAACAGTATTTGTGCCATGTGATGTAGCGAACGTAACATAGTTCACGATATGAAATATGCATAGAACGAGCAAGGTATATCAAAATCACTGCATTCCATCCCCCTCTCTATTGAGGGTAGTACACTTAGGGTTTCAAACAGCTTGGTGCAGATCAGTTCTATACTCCAAGATACGCACCATCCATTTAATCGCGGATCATTCCAGCGATAGCTCAAGGACAGAGTGTGTATGGGAATATACCAGTAGCCACCATGTATCACATCACTATATGATGGCGCAGCACTCATAGTGAAATCTGGTGACCGATATATTTATTTACGACGTCCCAGAATACGTCTGTTCTCGATTCTGATTGGCTGGAAGACCTATATGTTAAATCATTTCGTGGAAGTAGCGAAACTGAGACATCTCGTTGGTGTGAGAAGTCTGGAGGGGCTGAGGTGATAATTTCATAGGAGTTACATCTAAATCTATATGAATACTCTGCAATTCACATTTAAGTGCTTGGCAGAGGGTTCATCGAACCACAATCATACTATCTCTCTACCGTTCCACTCCCGAACAGCGGGCGGGAAAAACGAACACCTAAACTTTTCTGTTCGAGCTCTGATTTCTCTTATTTTATTTTGATGATCACTCCTACCTATATAGGTTGGGCTCAACAAAATGTTTTCGCATTCGGAAGAGCAAGTTGGTGACTGAAATTTCGTAAATAGATCTCGCCGCGACGAAAAACGTCTTTGCTTTAATGACTTCCATCCCAACTCGCGTATCATATATTCCACACTCTCTCCCCTATTACGTGATAATACAAAACGAGCTGCCTTTTTTTGCATCTTTAGCTGTTAGCTGTAAGTTACTCGTTATACATTAAGTGCCCCAATCCTTCATACACTACCCATAAGCCAAGTATCGTGCAAGAACGTATGTAATATAAATAAATACACAGGGGCTTTTTAATTGTAATTAAATCCTTTAATCATCTACAAATATGTGATAACTAGGATGTGGCGTGAGGTTTTTGTCAGTGGGAAGCTTTGGTAGGCCATGAGAAACGAAACGTGGCTTGTGTGCGTGTGGCCGGCCGTAGTGGCCGAGCGGTTCTAGGCACTTAAGTTCGGGACCACGCGGCTGCTAGGGTCGCAGATTCGAATCGTGCCTCGGGCATGGATGTATGTGGTGTCCTTAGGACAGTTAGGTTTAAGCAGTTCTAAGTGTAGGGGACCGACGGCCTCAGATGATAAGTCCCGCAGTGCTTAGAGCCATTTGAACCATTTGTGTGAGTGAGGACACAATGCTATTTTTCAAGCACGACGCATATAAATAATAATCACGCTACTTCTCAGGAATGTTATGCTCATGAAACACAAGGCTATTGTGTAACCAAACGTATGTGGAAAGAGGTCAGACTAATATTCTTGTAAAAATTTACTTATGACAAGTAATAAGGGGAGCATAGAATTGACATGGGAAATTGTGCTTTTAACGCACGGACGAGTGTCTCCGACCGTAAGGGGTGATAGATTCACTTCGTAAGCACCTGCACAATATGGCAATACACTGGCATTCATTTTAATGCTAATTGTTTCATTGGTGAATGTATATAACTATATACAAAGAATACAGCGAAATTGTTTGATCGGTGAATGTGTGTAACTATATACATAATACACAGCGAAATGCTATTAGCAAATTTCTCTCAAAGTTATTGAGTCATTTATTTCAAACTTTACACATTTCTCTTACAAATATTAGTTTAACAGGATATGCAAAACTTTAAACAGGACAGGCAATATGGGTCTAGCCTCATGGATATGTAGAACGTCTCCTCGTTGGCTCCCCAATGCTGATCCTCCCATGTACTTTGTCATACCATCCACTGCGACGTTTATTACAGTATATCAACACATATCAGTGATGTCTTTCGAGCCCTCAGGTCCTCGAGAGCGCTTGATGATTATCACATAGTGGCGGATACCTGTGCTTTGCAACAATTGTGTGAGAGAATTGGGTGAGACGCAGCACCTACCCGAAGCGCTAATTGAGAATACCTGCTGTCTGTTCAGGAATCTGACTGGCTGGAAGACCTAAATGTCAAATAATGTCTTAGAACTGAGGAGAATCGAGAATTTCCTAGCACTGAGGAAAATCGAGGCACTAAGCTGGTTAGTACCATAATTTTTTCGGATGCTACACACATACAAACGACAATTGCACTGCTTGTCTGAAATGAGTTAGTGATGAAGTGTAATGTTACTGTGATCAGTGTTCCGACATGCGCAGAGAAAGTGATGCGGGCAGGAAGTGAACAGACTATGTTGTGTCTAGACAAGACAGCCTAGACACAATGAAAGGAAGCCGAAAGGCACGCGCTTAAACTCACGCTGGCTGGCGTGAGGTCTGAAACAGGATACGTAATGAATGCTATAAAGAAAAGTACGTACCTTCTGGAATACTTAACTTTAATCCACATTTGTAGAACATCGCTGTTGATGATACATTAATAGAATCTCAATATCTATACTGGTAATGGCGCCTTGCTAGGTCGTAGCAAATGTAGCTGAAGGCTATGCTACTATCGTCTCGGCAAATGAGAGCGTAATTCTCAGTGAACCATGGCTAGCAACGTCGGCTGTACAAATGGGGCGAGTGCTAGGATCTGTCTCTAGACCTGCCGTGTGGCGGCGCTCGGTCTGCCATCACTGACAGTGGCGACACGCGGGTCCGTCGTATACTAGCGGACCGCGGCCGATTTAAAAGCTACCACCTAGTAAGTGTGGTGTCTGGCGGTGACACCACAGACTATGTCTGGGCATAAGGGTAGTATAGATCTTTGAATTTTACGTGGGAAACTGCGATTTCGGCGCATTTCCTGCTATAAGGGCATCAGGGTGGGATATAAGCGTACAGTTACCTAACTGGTCGCCATTTGGGCAGTTGAACAGCGTACTAATACCCATCAGCGGATAGACAGCCTTCATTATTGCTGTCTTACGAGTATTGCCAGATTTCTATCTGGAAATTTGAGGTGCTTCAATACAACGAGTTCGGTTGACTGCTTGGCTGTCATGGTGACAGTCTCTCTGGTCTCTGTCTAGTATGGCCTGAGTGTAAATGCCTGAGAAGATGACCAAAAGCCGCTGCATGCGGAAGTTTGCGTAATCTCTGTCATCAAACAGTGGCAATTGCTGTGGAAGAGATCTTGGTATATGTGTAAATATTTACAGAGCGCCCTGTCCATTTGGTGATGGCCGCTGTGTGTGGTGTTCAGTGCATCTCAGTACATCCCAGTGGACTCTGTGTTACAGCAGATACGTGAAGTGACAGTCACTTAAGATAGATTTGTCGTTGCTATTATCGTATCACACAGCAGTCCCTTTCCCCCTAGGGCTTGATAAGTCAATTAACAAAACAATAGGTTTGCTCCTGAATGTACCCTTGCCCCTAAATGTAAGCAACCTGCACAAACAATATGGCCCAGCACCTCCTTCGTTAAACTACTGATAACCCCAGCGCCATCCACAAAGAACATTAACTGTCGCTGTACTTCTCGACAAATTTCAACGGGCATGGATCTCCATTCCACAGACTGGCATCCGGTACCTGTAGAACACAATGCATGCATATTTGCATGCATGCATTCAACATTCTAGCAGTTATGCTGGTTATATATGTAGCAGCGTTTCTCATTTCCAATGGCTTATCTCGCGCTTACATTAACATGTAATCTTGCGCTGTTAATGACATAAACGTGTTACATGGAAAAATATTTTGTATTGTATTGTGTGTTAACTGGGGACCTAGAAACGGTGGAGAGCCTCCTTCCCCACCACAGTTGCAGTGGTCCACAACCGCACGACGACTACTGCAGTCCACTTCACACCTCCACCATCCCACACCGAATCCAGGGTTATTGTGTGGTTCAGCCCCCGGTGGATCCCTCAGGGAACGTCTCATATTAGACGAGTGTAACCCCTATGTTTGCATGGTAGAGTAATGGTGGTGTACGCATACGCGGAGAACTTGTTTGCACAGCAATCAACTAGATAGTGTAGCTGAGGTGGATTAAGGGGAACCTACATTCGCCGAGGCCGATGGAAAACAGCTTAAAACCATCCACAGACTGGCTGGTTCACTGGAACTCGACACAAGTCCACCAGGCAGATACATGCTGGGGACCAGGTACTCCTTCCCACTCCAGAAAGCCATGCTTTAGACTGCTCGGCTAACCGGGCGGGCTAAGAATATATTTCTGAAATTTCATTCCCCTACATTAACTTTTTTTGGTGTTGCGATTTTTTTCTTCAGTGTGTTTAACAACTTGCCAGGCACGAAGATGTGTGATTAAAGGAGTAATGCAGAATGCAACGCCTTTCATCAGATATCCCCATGCTCCGATATACTTTCAGTAGCTGGTGCTTTACGTTGTACCACCATTAGGTACTATGACAAGTTTTAGTATTGCTACCAGTTTTGACTGTCGCCAGTCATCATCATGTGGTCTGCTCAAAATAATGTGTACGATGTTTGACTGACTGTAGTTTTTGTAATTCTGGATAAAGAGTTTTGATACGGAGGCACTGTGTAGCCTCAGAGTCAGGATAACGGTCCCTAGACTCAGAATCATTAGTGTGCGGCAAACAGCACGGGATAACAGTTGTGTCTGGAACAGCATGAGCATTGCGTGAGTTTGTATTCTGCAAGAAACAATTACGTGGCGGTGAGATGGAGGACGGGAATCGAGTTTGGAGGACATGGCACCTCTGTCTTAACATGTGCAACAATAAACAATGAATTTCAGGCTGCGGCTATCGTTTTGCATGCGAAGGTAGTACTTAGGTCCCAGAGTATGCATACAGTTGACATCAAAGCTCGAGCTTTGGAAGCTATTGACTCGCCCACCAGGAATCTGAAATCTCAAAGGCGTTCTTTACTGGCTGCACGACCAGACATTAAGACGGTGACTGCCACATGTGTGATGATGGATGTTACACCACCAGGAACAGGTCGTTAGGTGTTAGACTCATCTCTGGCCACCGGAGGCCAATTGGTGGTCAGTGTGTTAATGACCTGTGGTGGCAGCAAGATGGAGCACTGCCCACTGCACCATAACAGTGCGAGAGCGGATGAACAAAAATTACTGAGCAGGTGGTTAGGTCGAAATAATCCTGCTGGTTCTGTCCCTGATTTGACGCCAACCGACCTTCCCTTATGGAATATTTTAATGGATAAAGTGTACCAACATCACATGTTAATTGTTTCCGGACTACGGGTAAGAATCACAGAAGAGTTGCAGAGGATAGCAGCGCCGGTACTGGTCTGTCAAGTTGCTTGTGACAATGTTGGAACGTCTTCATCTCCAGGCATTTATCGTATTGGATGGTGTATTGATGGACCATACCTGGGATAACATTAAAATTCTTGTAAGGAAAGATATGAGACTAATTTGTTTTTGTTCAGTTTTGTGTTCAAGTTACTCTGTTAGTTTCTTTACCAAAGACTTTGAAATATCATATACGTAATAATGGGTTACCCTGTAGAACATGCCCTACTGTTACAGCATCTTTGTGGAATAGAGTGTGATGGGACATCTTATTTGTATCCCGCCACAGAAAAATTAAGATGATGGCGATAAGAAAAAATTTCATAGCAGCAGTGATTTTCGATAGATAAGTGTTTGCTAGTAATCGTACAAATCATCTAAATAATGTATATGGCGTGCTAAGCATTTCATACAAGAAACATTATGCAATCCATGCACTATGATCCGATTCTTCAACGTGGCTAGACGACCAGTATTTATAAGCGTCTAGGCAAGATGTTGCTGGCACGGAGTTCCAAAAGTCACGTATACCATTAGCCACATTGTCTCCAAAGTGCCCTGTGTGACAGTAATTTCTTTGCCCATTTGACCCAGTGGTCTACCAGTGTGCTGAGACAGGTGGGTTGGCGGGATGCTGCAGCGTCTTGTTACGGTCAGCAACGGCCCCTTGTCTTCAATTGCACCCCTACACTAGGCAAAATTCGTATGAATGCCACGTAAAAATCACCTTCAGGAAACAGCCTAACATTTTATTACGTAAGTTACGCATTGCATCAATTCACTGAATGACCATTCCATCTCATCAGGTTATAAGTCATATGCCTCCTCAAATATTATCACACCAGAAACGCTGTGTATGAAGACAGTTACAGTCGCCAGAAAGCAAACACCTCCCCCCCCCCCTCCCCGCCCCACTTTTGCTATTTGAAGTATTGCTTGACTTATTCAACTAATTTTTCACATTTATATATACCGAACCAAAGCAGAAACTTAGAATTTTCCGATGGAACTACATACGTCTTCTCGGGCATTAGAAGGAGACTTCGCTGAGTACTTCAATGTTATATCGAGAATGAAAGTTCAACAAACCTTAACAATACGACCGCACCCCAAAACCACTATCTTGTCATTAGTAGAATAGTGCTCAAAGCCGTCTGTCCTACTCTACCAGTTTTAAGCAGACACGTAATTCAGATAGTGTTCGCGTGTCAATTATCATCACTGTTATATCATTTCTTTAAAATGTTGACGTGAAATATTGATAGAAACTATTACACCATTCCGGACAGACGGTAGTTTACGTTGTTTTTCATTTGGATATTTAAAAAAAATTAATGACTTAGAGAGGTTTCGGTTTCCTTCTAAACCTCGTGTTTATGTTTTCTCCACAGATAAAAGTCATCTTATGTCTGGTCGCCGTGTAGACCATATAAAATTGAAGAAATGGAATTTATTTAGTGTAGTTTGCTGTCATTGTAGTCATTTTACGCAGCAGTATTACTAACTGGCTTACTAAATAGACGTTAGTCGGTTGCTGTCTAAAACAATTCACTATATTACTCGCTTCGATAACAAATTAAAAATATGTTCCTAGTATTGATTTCATGTCTATTGACACACAAATAGATGGATAACGATACCTACTTTCTTATTTCGGAAGAAAACGTTATTTATGAATTTTGACCCATCCGGATAACAGCGCGTGTTAGCATGAGTCTTCTTGAATACGAGGAGCTGCACCGGCATGGTTTCGAAACCTCCCGGCTGATTAACAAAAAGGGCCGGCGAGCCGCCCATCTTTGATGTAGTTTTAAGGTGGATTCCCACATCCGAATGAGAGAATTCCGGACTTATATCCACATCTCGCCTCAGTTACATGCTGCGTAAACATTTTGTAGACGTTATCACACTTTCCCATGGGATAATAATGGATGCAGGCAGATGGAGTCCACACATTCCGTATCGGGGCAGGAGAAGTTTTGGCAAAAGTAAACACAACAAGCAACATACTCCCCTAACACAAGCAAATGCAGATTAACAATCTGAACCCCTGAAGTTACCGGATAACGCCAGGTATAAGAAGGAAAGAGAAGAAGACTGTTCACTAATTTGTTGTATTTTACAGATGCATGCAAACTTCCCTTTTAAACGGAAATGTCCTGTCAATGATGGCTAGTTACATGTCATTATTGGCTAGAAAAAGGTTACTAAAACAATTCTGAAATGAAAATCAACCTACCTTACAGCTTATCATTGGAGTGTGACATCCCATTTTTAGGAGTAATCATTTTGATGGTATTAGCCACGGATTTCCGCTCTTGTGGGATTCGAGGAACAATATACAGGAAACGTTTGATTGAGAGTGTGTGCTTAGAAAAAGAAGAGCAGTCTTTCACGACAGGAACAATGTCCATCTTTACCTATCCTGTATACCTGTCTCATAGAGATCGCCCAGTAAAATCATACAAATACCATTTCGCACAGAGGCCTGTAAACAGTTAATGTTTCCACGATCCACCCGCGAATTGCAAAGTAATAAGCTATTATACATGACATGTAAAGCACTCTTCGTTACACATAACACAGACATTCGCTGGGCAGAGGCGCAGAAGAAAGTTTGATAATGAATGTACACCTACTTTTATGACATGAAATGTATACGAAGACTGATTTGCAGACACCAGAATCAATATTGCCAGTGAACACTGTGTGTGGCTAAATACAGTAGCGCTGCTCACAAGTATTTTGTAATCGCGATGTTATGCAGTCAGTACAGTTTGCATGCATTCGCAATGGAGCAGCTATGTCATTCCATCAAGAGTTTCACGCCACTGTGATTGTATATCTAATAAACAAGCAAGATCACACGATAACATTGTATGTTTATACACCTTTAGTTCAAAAGTACTGCATTTGTTAATTTGCTTTGGTGGTACGGTAGTCATGAAGTATTGTTACTTAAGCAATGATACAGTGTTTGTTTGTTTTTAGAAACAACTAGAAGCATTCAAAAACACAAAGAATACTCAGTTCACGTGAAACAAGTTGTTTATCATACTCTGAAGAAAGGAGAGCCCCAGTACAGAGCTGCTAGAGACTATGGCGTATGACAATAAACGGAAAGTGTTTGGAGTGGACGGTAAAAACAGGAAGACGCAGCAGGCAATAATTCAACGTCAGGTTTTCCAGAGAAAACAACAAGGAGGGATGACAGAACGATTTGTAGGCAGTCGGCTGCTGATCGAAGATCGACAAATTAGGAGTGGTCTGGAGGAGCATCGCGGACCGAACCTGCATGGTTCTTGTTGTATAGCTAGAGAAGGCCGAATTGCACGCGTTAAACTCAAGCAGGCTGGCGTGAGGTCTGAAACAGGATACGTACTGAATGCTATAAAGAAAAGTACGTAGCTTTTGGAATACTTAACTTTTCTCCACATTTGTAGAACATTGCTCTTGATGATACAGAAGTTTTATAGCAATTGAATTCGGCGCCTTGCTAGGTCTTAGCAACTGTAGCTGAAGGCTATGCTAACTATCGTCTCGGCAAATGAGAGCGTAATTCTCAGTGAACCATGGCTAGCAACGTTGGCTGTACAACTGGGGCGAGTGCTAGTACGTCTCACCAGACCTGCCGTGTGGTGGCGCTCGGTCTGCAATTACTGACAGTGGCGACACGCGGGTCCGTCGTATACTAGCGGACCTCGGCCGATTTAAAAGCTACCACCTAGCAAGTGTGGTGTCTGGCGGTGACACCACAGTTCTAATGCAAAACATCGTCTTGTAGAAGATGATTTAAACGGTAGATGACCATCTCGTAAACCACTCATAGAATCAAGACTAGGAAGGCCAGGATAGAGCATGCAAAGTACCAACAAACACGGAATGCTGCAGATGGTTCAAAGTTTTGGGAGAAATTTTTTTTTCGTCTGATGGTGTGGAGTCCAAGTACCGACCATTGAGCGCGGTGGCGGCAGCGTCCTGGTATGGGGATGATTTCTAGACGTTGGTCCTTTAGTAAAAAAACCACCAGCGACCGGCTACTCTTCCATATGTAGACCTACAAATCGCTTCAGAGCCAGAAGAATTGTTACTTAAAATTTGAAGTAAGATAACGTTCTTTAATCTGGATGTAGTTTTGTGCTAAAGGGATTATAAATACATACATTTCAATTACCAATTGCCAGTTTGTTATATTTTTTTAATTGTATCTAATTATTTGTACCAGGTACTTTTCAGCGATGTTACGCTGGGAATGCATCACTAAAATTCGGGCAAAGAACATACAGAGATTTAAGGAGTTACCGAATGTCACGTTCACCAGGTGAATTGCTAGTGTTTACTATTCTGAATGAGTGAATTACCATATATGTTACAGAGCGTTGTGACCTACCGCAGTTTATCAGAATTCTATAACCTTCAACTACTGTCCTCTGAACAGTATCCGAACGAAGTCACGCAACGGCTAGAAACTGCTGTTCATATCCCCATCCGGCCATAGTCGTGAAAGGTTCTGCAGATATCGGGATGGTTCCTTTGAAAATAACAAAGAGGGCTTACAGCCTTCACCCATGGCGCAAACCGTGCTTCTGCTCCGACACTAATGACTCGTAAGGGAATGGGGCAACAAGACATGTCAAAACCTACCCTGAAATATTTCACACTGGAAAAAGACAACGAAATAATTGCACTGTAAAGTATTAAAAAAAGTATTAAAAAAAACAGCTGATAATTGCCAGATTGGTAGCGCGCCAGGCGGTGGTATTAATGTACACCCCTCCTGGCGCTGTAGCAACTGTGCATGCGCAGCTAGGCGCACACACAGCCGAGATAGGCGGTACGTTTGTAAACAGGAAACACGACACAAAAAAAAAAAAGGTTCAAATGGCTCTGAGCACTATGGGACTTAACATCTTAGGTCATCAGTCCCCTAGAACTTTGTTGTTGTTGTTGTGGTCTTCAGTCCTGCGACTGGTTTGATGCAGCTCTCCATGATACTCTATCCTGTGCAAGCTTCTTCACCTCCCAGTACCTACTGCAACCTACATCCTTTTGAATCTGCTTAGTGTATTCATCTCTTGGTCTCCCCCTACGATTTCTACCCTCCACGCTGCCCTCCAATACTAAATTGGTGATCCCTTGATGCCTCAGAACATGTCCTACCAACCGATCCCTTCTTCAGGTCAAGTTGTGCCACAAACTTCTCTTCTCCCCAATCCTATTCAGTACTTCCTCATTAGTTATGTGATCTACCCATCTAATCTTCAGCATTCTTCTGTAGCACCACATTTCAAAAGCTTCTATTCTCTTCTTGTCCAATCTATTTACCGTCCATGTTTCACTTCCATACATGGCTACACTCCATACAAATACTCTCAGAAATGACTTCCTGACACTTAAATCTATACTCGATGTTAACAAATTTCTCTTCTTCAGAAACGATTTCCTTGCCACTGCCAGTCTACATTTTATATCCTCTCTGCTTCGACCATCATCAGTTATTTTGCTCCCCAAATAGCAAAACTCCTTTACTACTTTAAGTGTCTCATCTCCTAATCTAATTGCCTCAGCATCACCCGACTTAATTCGACTACATTCCATTATCCTCGTTTTGCTTTTGTTGATGTTCATCTTATATCCTCCCTTCAAGACACCATCCATTCTGTTCCACTGCTCTTCCAAGTCCTTTGCTGTCTCTGACAGAATTACAATGACATCGGCGAACCTCAAAGTTTTTATTTCTTCTCCATGGATTTTAATACCTACTCCAAATTTATCTTTTGTTTCCTTTACTGCTTGCTCAATGTACAGATTGAATAACATCGGGGCCCTAGAACTTAGAACTACTGAAACCTAACTAACCTAAGGACATCACAAACATCCATGCCCGAGGCATCATTCGAACCTGCGACCGTAGCAGTCCCGCGGTTCCAGACTGGAGCGCCTAGAACCGCACGCCACCGCGGCCAGCAACACGACACAACCCGATCCTAAATTGTGTAGGAAGTTTCAGATTACCGTTAGTTGATAGTTTCTCTGACACTATAGTACACAGTTACTGTTCTCTCGAATTAGCCACTTAAGTTCCATCTGTTACAAATTATCAGTTGTTTTTTGCAGTACAGATAAGTAATGACAATGCAGAATAAGCTGCGTTAATATTTATTGTGCTTTCGTAAGGCATACCTGCAAATAGTACCTTTCTTTCTTAGAGTTTCACAGTAACGTGGAGTTCAATTAACGTTTTCAATTTAACAATGAGGAAATATGGAGAACGTGGTTTACAGCCGAAATCACCCACTACTCCTTAGGACGTACATATGTGTCAGTTGTTACTTGACTTCCTTGACATTCATTCGAATGATATCGACATTTCATTTGCAGTTGTAGATACGTTATAAGAAATAGGGAACAACTGTAACGACTGCATAAATTTCGGATCGGATGACGTCACGACGTCAGTTGTGGCAGTAACAGTTCTGGAGAACAGTACCTTACAACCCCCCCCCCCCCCCCCAAAAAAAAAAAAACTCGTACTGCAACAGCTTTCAGCGACAAAGAAAAGACAGTGAAATATAGGTTAAACGGAGTAGGGAAAGAAACACTTGAAGTTACTCAGTGTGCAAAGGTGTCTTCGTTTCATCGTTTCGTAAAACCTGAGCGTGAACAGTACAAATGGAAGAATGAATTCCATGAAGTAAGAAATATGCGCCAAACGGAAACCCGAAACAATCTGAATGAAAATCTGTTCGCACCGTTGCCGATGGAGAGCTACGAGACTTGGCCCTCCTAACTGCACCTGACGTGATAATCGCTACTTTACAGGCTTCGTCGACCTGGCTACGCAGGTTCAAGAAATCGAACCGAACAGGAAGTTGTAAAATTACCAAGTAAACTTCTAGAGCCCCTGCTAGTCAGTGACAGACAGTGCTATAGAGAAACCCATAGCTGACGTAAGGATGATATTTGCTGTTATCCCCGAAACTGCTGTTTACAACGCTGATCAGTCAGGTTTCGTGAAAGAACTGCGTGTTTGCCGCACTTTATCATTTCGCCGTGGAAAAAAAGACGCAGTCAATTGCCTAATAAATGAATGCAACGACATATTGATGTACGATAATGACAGGGGTAAGTATGAGTGGATACTGGCTGGAACTACCAGTGCGATTCAATCACTCGGCAAGGAATTTTTTAGGCAGTGGAAAACATTTTTCAGGAAAATATCAGACAACATAATTTCCAATACCTCTCTCTCATTTCAGGTTTATCAGCGGAATAGTATTCTTAAGCTCCAGTCATTTGTGCTTTTCCTGTTTTCTTCGCCACGCTTTAAGAATTTGATCAATTATGCCTGATATGCAGTGCAATATGCAGACCACGGCTGGGAACATTTCTGACCACATCTTAGTTCTGTCTAAATAATTCTAGCGGTTACTGCAAAGTGCCTGACTGTATCAATTTCATCTATGTCCGGTGTGCCTGGTGCAAGGAAAATGCTCGTTTTTTGTCATTCAGTAGATAGCTCGCATTTTTGTGACGGCTACAGAGAATAAACAAAGAACCGTTTCACTGATGGTCAAATGTACAACACTGAAACACTATTATAAGGAATGGTCAGCATACTCTGTCAAGAACAGTGCGCTCGCCATGTACAATAATCCTTACTAATAGTAGTTTCATATTGTGGCTCTAACAATATAGGGTTGTATCGTATATGCCGAATATTAGCTCCAAAACTAAAAACTAATAACACAGTGTTCATAGGCAATGTTCGCTACCTCGTGTTCTCTTCCATTCCCTCTGCTACAAATGGTTCTACCCATATACAGGCGAATGGTAGTGAATTTTCTGCAAATGCTCATTCGCACGAGTTCGTTTCAATTCGCTCCATTGTTAGCCAGGCTGTAGGTGCTTAAAGTTGGCGTCTGTGAACTCGGGGTAATTGCGCTATACGGCAATACGTGAGTGATTCGCCGTGTCGCGCGCTAGGCTGACACACCGTTGTTATAAGCTGTTCTTCGCGAGGCAGCAATATATAAAAATGTTTCTTTCAAAATACTGGCAGTGCCTCTTAGCAGCTAACATTTTGGCAGCGCATATCTTTCGTTGTCCTCTTCCTGTGTAAAAAATTTCAGGGTAGGTTTCGGCACGTGTTATTGGGCCATTCCTCTCTAAGTCATCGATGTGTCATTAGGCTAAAATATTTCTTCGTTTCTTTTTCGAAATACATGCAATGCGTGTACTGTTCCACATGTGTATGGATCTCCCCCTTCACTGTGCTCTTCGATGAGATAATGACTGGTGGCAGAAAAAACTGGAGAAGATAAGATGAAAGCAGTGGTGTTCGTGGATGACTTGATCATCAGGGGAAACACGGAGGAAGACATTCAGCAGCACTAGTATGGTTGGGAAGAAACTGTGAGAGAATATGACATGAAATTTTATCCGAGGAAATGTGTGATTCTGGTTACAACTAGGAAGATAGATAGATAAACTTGAAGAATAAGAATTGAAGATGAACAGGTGAAGAAGTTTTATAGGGTCGAGTGCTTGTAAAATGTGAAAGAGGATAATGGAAGAAATGAGAAAGAGATCAGTGAGTGGTGCAGACAGGCATAAACATTCTTGCGGAGTGTTAGGATCCCAGATAGGTAAAAGACGTCCCACAAAAGGCGAGGAAGAAATTACTACATTCCAATACTAACTTGCGTATCTGAATCGTGGGTAATGAAGAAAAGAGATGTAAGCAGATTACAGACATGTAAAATGAAGTTCCTCAGAAGTAGGATAGGAGTAACAAGGCGAGATAAGATGGGGAATGAAAGGGTTAAGGGAAACAGTGAAAGAGGAATCCTTGCAGGACAGATTAGAAACATTATGGCCAAGATGAAGAATGAGAATCGGAAACAAGACGATTCCCAAGAAGATGCTTGAATTAAAGTTGCAAAGGAAGCAACCAAGGGGAAGACCAAATTTTTCTGATGAACAAGCGCTCATAATATAATTGCGTATGCTTCCACGGCCAGAGTCAGTCGACATTAAAAGTTTTCTGGGTTTGGTACCGCGTCATAATGTGAAATCAACTGCTGCTGTAGAAAAGCCAACTTAGGCTTTTCTATAGCAGCAGTTGTTTTTACATTATGACGCGGTACCAAACCCTGAAAACTTTTATATCAAGCGCTCATAACTTTTAAAGTATGCATTTTAGAGCACATGTTTACTGGACATGTTTTTCTTGTATTTGTCCATGCTACCACTGTCCCAAATATGGAAAGCAAAGAACTTGCAGTAGAAGAGATTTGTTTCACAGTATCGAAGATCAACAGTATTGAAGATCATGAATTGATCGTAGCTGTTTTAATATATATACACTCCTGGAAATGGAAAAAAGAACACATTGACACCGGTGTGTCAGACCCACCATACTTGCTCCGGACACTGCGAGAGGGCTGTACAAGCAATGATCACACGCACGGCACAGCGGACACACCAGGAACCGCGGTGTTGGCCGTCGAATGGCGCTAGCTGCGCAGCATTTGTGCACCGCCGCCGTCAGTGTCAGCCAGTTTGCCGTGGCATACGAAGCTCCATCGCAGTCTTTAACACTGGTAGCATGCCGCGACAGCGTGGACGTGAACCGTATATGCAGTTGACGGACTTTGAGCGAGGGCGTATAGTGGGCATGCGGGAGGCCGGGTGGACGTACCGCCGAATTGCTCAACACGTGGGGCGTGAGGTCTCCACAGTACATCGATGTTGTCGCCAGTGGTCGGCGGAAGGTGCACGTGCCCGTCGACCTGGGACCGGACCGCAGCGACGCACAGATGCACGCTAAGATCGTAGGATCCTACGCAGCGCCGTAGGGGACCGCACCGCCACTTCCCAGCAAATTAGGGACTCTGTTGCTCCTGCGGTATCGGCGAGGACCATTCGCAACCGTCTCCATGAAGCTGGGCTACGGTCCCGCACACCGTTAGGCCGTCTTCCGCTCACGCCCCAACATCGTGCAGCCCGCCTCCATTGGTGTCGCGACAGGCGTGAATGGACGGACGAATGGAGACGTGTCGTCTTCAGCGATGAGAGTCGCTTCTGCCTTGGTGCCAATGATGGTCGTATGCGTGTTTGGCGCCGTGCAGGTGAGCGCCACAATCAGGACTGCATACGACCGAGGCACACAGGGCCAACACCCGGCATCATGGTGTGGGGAGCGATCTCCTACACTGGCCGTACACCACTGGTGATCGTCGAGGGGACACTGAATAGTGCACGGTACATTCAAACCGTCATCAAACCCATCGTTCTACCATTCCTAGACCGGCAAGGGAACTTGCTGTTCCAACAGGACAATGCACGTCCGCATGTATCCCGTGCCACCCAACGTGCTCTAGAAGGTGTAAGTCAACTACCCTGGCCAGCAAGATCTCCGGATCTGTCCCCCATTGAGCATGTTTGGGACTGGATGAAGCGTCGTCTCACGCGGTCTACACGTCCAGCACGAACGCTGGTCCAACTGAGGCGCCAGGTGGAAATGGCATGGCAAGCCGTTCCACAGGACTACATCCAGCATCTCTACGATCGTGTCCATGGGAGAATAGCATCCTGCATTGCTGCGAAAGGTGGATATACACTGTACTAGTGCCGACATTGTGCATGCTCTGTTGCCTGTATCTATGTGCCTGTTGTTCTGTCAGTGTGATCATGTGATGTATCTGACCCCAGGAATGTGTCAATAAAGTTTCCCCTTCCTGGGACAATGAATTCACGGTGTTCTTATTTCAATTTCCAGGAGTATATATATATATATATATATATATATATATCTTAGGTTGAAACACAAGAATAAATATTACACCCTAATTAATGTTCACGCACCCTGCAACGTTGACAATAGAAAGGACCTAGACAATGTGGATAAATTTTGGGAACGATTAGAACTTGAAATGTCAAAGATACCGAGGAATGATGTCAAAATACTTCTTGGAGATTTCAATGCACAGATTGGCAGAGAAAAGAAATACAGGAAGACGGTTGGGCTATACCCAGCACACAAATTGACCAACAAAAATGGCATGCGACTAATCCAACTTTGTCAACAATTCAACATGAAAATCAGCTCAACGTCGTTCAATAAGAAACCAAGAAAACAGAAGACCTGGAGATCCCCTATAAGCCAATTGGGAGAATTTCAAATTGACCATGTGGCCATCTCATATAACTTCCAAAAAGAGATCAGAGATATCCAGGTTAGAAGAGGTGCAAATATTGACTCAGATCATTATCTCACAAGAGTTCGGGTCCAATTCACCCCAAGAAGGAAAACACCAAGAATTCCACCAGCAATCCCAAAATTTGACCTACAAAAACTAACAGAATCAGAAACAATTAAAAAATGGGAAAATTCTCCCGCAAACAACTGGGAAACATTCAAGGAAAAAATCACAAAAATAGCGAAGGAGCAAATACCATTGAAGAAGAAGCACAAACATCCATGGTGGAATATGGAATGCGAAAAGGCAATTCAAGTTCGTACAGAAGCCTTTGCGAAGTACAGTTCAAATAAAAATGAGAAAACTCTTAAAAACTTTTTAGAAACACAGAAACGTTCAAATAAACTTATTAGACAAGAGAAGAGAAAGTATGTAACTCAGCAACTGGAATCAATAGAAGCAGATTTTAAAAATTATAGTACGCATGGATTCTACAAAACTTTTGCAAACCAAATTAAAGGGTATATCCCTCAAAATGTCTGTTTTCGGAAATCAGATGGGAATCTGGCACTAAGCGACGAAGAAAACTGTGAAGAATTAGCCAAATATTTTGAAACACTACTAAACTGTCCAGAACCAACAGAAGCTCTTCCAATATCCAGCACTAAAGCCCCGCAACAGCAAGACTCTGTACCGCCAACTGAAGAAGAAATTATGAAACACATAAACAAACTCAAAAATAACAAAGCATCAGGAGAAGATGGAATTGTAGCCGAATTTCTCAAAAGTCTAGGGTCTAACTCAAGAAATGAGCTAGTTAAAATTATTCAAAACATATGGGTTACTGAAGAAATACCAGAAGATTGGAAATGTGCCCTAATACATCCGTTACATAAAAAAGGGGATAAATCGGATGTGAACAACTATAGAGGAATCTCCTTACTTGCCGTCACATACAAGATATTATCAGCTTGTCTTCTTGAAAGAACACAAAAACTGCTAGAACCCAAAATCTCAGATTTCCAAGCTGGTTTCAGACCAAACAGATCATGTCCAGAACAAATTTTAAACTTGAAATTGATTACAAGGATGAGACAAATGCGAAGGAAGCCTACAGTATATGTCTTTGTCGACTTTAAAAAGGCATATGATTCAATTCACAGACCCACACTATTTAAAATTCTTGAAGAACAAGGACTGGATAAGAAGACACGGAACATCATAGAGCAGACATTAACAAATACAAAATGCAAAGTGAAATTCATGGGAAAACTTTCAAAATCATTTGAGATAAAAACTGGGGTTAGACAAGGTGATGGATTATCACCTCTGTTATTTAACTTAGTTCTGGATAGAGTCATGGCAGAATGGGAAAAAGAACTCAAAAAAGAAAAGTACTGGAAACCAATATCACTGGGAACCAAAAAAGATGACCTACAAATCCCCTACTTAGCCTACGCAGACGATCTTGCAATAATGGCAGATTCTAATGAAATGGCAGTCAAACAGATAGAAACCTTAAAAGAGTGTGCAGGAAAAGTTGGCCTACAAATATCTTTTGAGAAAACGGTGTTTACAACAACAAATCTAGAAATTTCTAAGTTACAAACCAAATATGGAGAAATTAAGAGGGTACCATACTTTAAATATTTAGGAGAGATAATTTCTGAAAAATACTCACAACAAGAAAGAATATTAAAAGTTCGTAGGGGTCTAGGGCTGGTCCAAAACATTTACAATAAAAAATGTCTATCTATAAATACAAAAATTAAACATTATAAGTCGGTAATTAAACCAATAATGCTATATGCCAGCGAAACCTTGACACTTAAAAGAAAAACAGATATGGAAAACCTGAAGAAAGAGGAAAGGAAAATCATTAGGAAAATTCTGGGACCAAGATGGACCAAAGAGGGGTACAGATTACAGAAAAATTCTAAAATTGAAGAATATTCTAACATAGAGATAGACATGAGGAAGAGGCGTCTAAAATTCTATGGCCACATAATGAGACTTCCCGATCACAGACTTACAAAAAGAATAGTAAGATACGTAGCATCCCTTGTTAATGGAGGAGAATGGATCAAAAATGTAAAGAAAGATCTGGAATTAGCCAACATTACTACTGAAGACATGAACAAAAGAAACAATTTCAAACTTAAAGTTGACAAATGGGAGGTCAAACCAGAGACAAAAGCGCCGAGAACTGGAACAAAATGGAGCGAAGAAAGAAAAGCTGAATTCTCGCAAAGAATGAAGACCTGGTGGGCAAACAAGAAGAATAAGAAGCCCCAGAAGTGAACCATCTTTACTTAGCGTCTTCCATGTTGGGAGCTTTACGACTAATAATAATAATAATAATAATATATATATATATATATAGATATATAATGTGTGTGTGTGTGTGTGTGTCTATGTATATGTGTGTAATTTATTATAAAATATAAACACATTAATACATTCTCGCGCACACACACACACACACACATATATATATATATATATATATATATATATATATATATATATAGAGAGAGAGAGAGAGAGAGAGAGAGAGAGAGAGAGAGAGAGAGAGAGAGAGAGAGAGGTGGAGGGGGGGGTGGAATTCTGAGAACAATTTATTGTATCGGGAAGTTAATGTAACTAATATTATTATTTTGTTTCGATATGAAAATCTGAAGAAAATTCTGTTCGTTTACTTTAAAACTGTGTTCATTTTCAGCCACTGTCACCAATGGCCGCTGTTTCTTGTTCATGAACCACCACACAGTAATCTTTTAACATTTAATGGAAGTTTGCCCATTGCAGCGGCTGAATTTGCGTCGAGTGGAGCTTCTCGATGCTGTGCCCGTCTCGAACGAAATAACGACACCGTGTTATTCTCTATACAAATATTTTCTCTCCTCGTAAAGTAGAACGCAGCACACAGTCTCCAATAGATACCAAATTGTATTACAGCCATCAAACGGGAAATTTTGTGTTTCATTTGAGTGTCGTCGGCGGCCACTGCGCAGTCGAAGTTTCCTTTGATGAAGACCGGCTGGCTGGCTGAGTGTAAATAAAAGCCCACCGCCGCCGCCAACTGCTGCTGCCGCCGCCCCCGGCGCCGGTGCCTCCCCCACCGCCCACCTCCCACGCAACCCCCAGAGACCTCACATTTCGCACTCGTTGCCTGTGTTTACTCCGCGGGCCTGGGGAGGGAGGGGCGGCTACCAAAGCAGCGGGCCCGCGCAAGATGGCTCCACCGGGACCTCTCTTTTCACGCTTATTCAAAAGGCGCCTTTTCTGCCGATCTCTTTCATTGCACGACACTGCGTGTAGCGCAGAGGTTTCCTGGTTCTTGTGAGGATTTCAATGAGCGGCTGTAACTTATTACGGATGTACAGCGGGTATCTAAAAACTTCAGTGAATGTTACCATTTCAGTAAGCTGGCAGGATTTGTCCATAACGCCCTACATTATGTATCGACTTCTTCAATTTATCTTACTTGTCAGCTTCTCGCTTCAGTAGCTTGTACCTATTGTTTCTCTTTAACTTAACAATGAATCAAACATTTCCAAAAGGGGCGCATCCAGTTAGATTATTTCTTACAATTTGTTTTGGAAATAATCATGACATTTCTTCAACTGACTGCATAATTTTTATATTCATTAGTATACCAGTAATATCTTAGAGCCCTGTGCATCGTAATATCGTAAATCTCACAAACATAATCTGTAGTATTGCTGGGTATAAAGTAAGGCAAAAACTTCAGGTTCAAATTGCCATATACCGATGGAAACTTAACCAGTTACAGTATCGTCATTTCATCTTGGCTAATTTACAAGCTGCCGAGTTAGGGTCGGTCAAGTAAAATTTGAACTGAGATGCGTACTTCGTAAAAAGTGATGCAGATGTGCGCTATTACAGTTCCGTGGGACATGAGTGAGTTTATATTGGGGGTTTAATCTGCGAATTATTACTAAAATTTCAGTCGCATTCCTACCATTTATTCTTCCTTTTATCCAATGTTCGTTGGTTGCTTGGCTGACTGGAGGAAAATTCCAAACAGCGAGGTCAACGGTACCATCGTATTGGGGAAGGATAGGGAAAGAAGTCGGTCGCACCGATCCAAAGGAACCATCCCACCCTTTGCCTGATACGATTTAGGGAATTCACAGGAAACCTAAGTCAGGATGGCCGCACGCGGGTCTGAACCGTCATCCTCCCGAATGCGAGTCCAGTGTGCTAGTCACTGCGCCATTCCGCTTCGCGTTCAATACTGAGTATTCATTTCTGCACCTAGACTCTCAGTGTACGATATCTTCCGTTAACACAAACATTAGTTTTAAAGAAAAGTGCTGAGTTCTCTAAAAGAACACATAGTACAAGGAAAAGAAAGGAAAGAAAAATACGTCAGAGTCCTGTGAAATGTGACAATCAGAAGATATGCTACTAAATACGGACCAAAAAGGAATATCCAAGAGCAGGAATCGTGCCACTGTTCCTAGCGCTGCGGGCAATAAACCCAGTCTTCTGTCTGGCATTTACTGTACTTTTCATTAAACCAGAACAGTATACAGCGTACAGATTTGCTGTATTCTTGTCTCTTGGAGCAGAATAAAACAGTTTCAGCTTTGGTTTCTTTCTTTCCTGTCCTCTTGCGACTCTAGTTTCTGTTTGAATAGAATTTCGTCGCTGTATGCTTCGTCAGACTTTTGGCGATATTTGTTTTTCTTGGAAAAGGAATAATTCCTTTGGAGTAACAAAAGTGGTTGTCACTGATTGTGGATTCCTAGTAGTTGACTGTGAACTTTGTCTCTGGGGAGACAGTGCGTCAACAGCGGATTACGCATTTCACAGTTCAAGCCCAATTGCAACGTGTGAACTTTCTCTGTGCTACGCTGCTTCACCCTCTGCCTGTATATGGTAACGCTTGTAGGATCGCTTATGTGTTAATATGTTTCAGCTCTAACAATAAATCATACTACGTGATAGTATAAACGTCCTAAAATCATTATAATCCGTGCTATTGCTCGGAATTTTAAGACTAAACTTTATATGAAGATAACGTATAACCATTTTATCCTAATTATTCAGCAGTAGTCACTATTGCAACAACCAAACCACGCAACAAAGGATCAGATTCAGAAGTTGTCCCTTTGATAGTAGAGCTGTCCACTGCTTAGTTATTCAACCTGAGCTATAAAGGATGCGCAATCTTACCCGACCCACAGGCTTACCTCACTTTACAGTGTTGCCAATGCCGCTCAACTCAGTGGATGTTTTAATTTGCAGCACATTGTCTGAAATTTAATTTCTCGAGGGCAAAACTTTTGACCAGTCAGTTGCACACAAACACAACTTCCCAGTTATCTCCAAACCAATTTACATAGTTAGTTAGTTACCCATTCCATAGATCAAATTCTCGATAAATATTATGACGTGAATTTCTGTAAATAGAACAGATGTAGAACACTTACATGCAACTGAAGAAATTAAAAATACTATTAGTGTGGCTGCAGGTTGGCAACTTCCAGGATTTTTTCTTTAAGGTTTTACTTGTTATCTCTGCTCAAGACTTCGTCTTTGTTACAGGATGAGAGGTTGAAGAGAGACACCTTTAATGCACATTTGGAAACATTTCTGGCTCACAGCCGTGTGCTCTTATAGGACATGCAGCAGTTGGCCACTGTGCAGCGTTGGCAACACTGTTATACCCCACGACCACACAGTTGCCGTGTGGTGTCCCTAACAGGCCTGTCATCTGCTCGTGATAAAAGTGGTGCCATTCAGGGACCGAACACAGGGCCCACAACAAGTAATAGACGTCATCCGTTCATAGCATTCACTAGCAGGTCAGTGTCCAATTCGACCCTCGATCCCATTGCTGCAAGGTCCCTGACCAAATTGCAAGCGCTCCCATTGAATAATGGTAACCTATGCACAAGCAAACGGTGATTGAGCGACGATGCTTCTCCAGATCTCATGACAATTGCCCGTTCAACAGTAGACGCTTACATGAGTCCTTGGCGAGTTGGGTGGAAAATATTTACACGCCCCCAGACCAGTGTGTATTTATGCAGATGTCCCAACACTGAAGTAGTGTATTGGCTTTGTATAACACCACTGACTGAGGAACGGTTGTCATACTAACGTTGAGGGGCCTGATGCTTCGCGTATTGTTGAAGCAGTGGTTTTGAGCCATTTGAGTATGTTAGGCAGCCATCACGTAGTGACTTACAAACAGTGCTACAGCAAAAATTACGCAGGTTCTGCCAAAAACTTACAAAATGAAGTCTCACAAGTATTATTCGTCAACCGCTTTACCCACTGACAGTATTCATTTGAGAACTATTATGGTGTATAAACGAATGTTCACAGAGATCTATTGCTGTCCGTTACTGCTATACCCTTAACTCATGATGTATAGTCTCCGCCGGCCGCGGTGGTCTAGCGGTTCTAGGCGCTCAGTCCGGAACCGCGGGACTGCTACGGTCGCAGGTTCGAATCCTGCCTCGGGCATGGATGTGGGTGATGTCCTTAGGTTGGTTAGGTTTAATTAGTTCTAAGTTCTAGGCGACTGATGACCTCAGAAGTTAAGTAGCATAGTGCTCAGAGTCATTTGAACCATTTTTTGTATAGTCTCCCATACCGAGGGAGAATTTTCGAACTCGCCCTCCAAGGAAATTGTCAGTGGAGTGCTCCTATAGTTCACCTACCCTCCCTAAATGGTCAACTCTATAATTTCTTAATGTCAGTTGAATTATCGCCTTCTTTGTTTGTTTCTGACACGCGTTGGGGTCTCCTAGACCGCGATTCGTGAACTATATACGTGCTTCCTTAGTATATCACAAAATGTGTTCTCAGGAACGCGTCAGTAAGTTTGACGAAGCCAGAAGTGTATGAATAAAGGAACATGTTAGTGAGATAGACCAAGAAATAGAGGAAGAAAATGATTTTGCAATAGCCAGTGATCACAATTCGGCTGATGAACAAGAGTATCATTCGGAGGGAGAACTTCAGGACAACAATGTTGGGCACCTTCATGTTTCTTCAATAAAATACTAAAAGTGTAAGCTAAGATCACTTATGTCGTGAGTGGTGACAAAGGAAACATAGATCCCAGCTGTGAATGTAAGTTTTGCAGACTTTGTATCTGGCCTGCCGAGTGCAATTTTTATTTGCAACACTGGAATTTAGTTTTTTGTGAAACTGTACCTGCTGTGAAGATACTATAAATTTTCTGAAAGTAAAATTGCGTTCAGTATCAGTTTGTTTATATGTACTACTTAAAAACATTGACAAAAGTATGTGATGCTGTGTAATAAAAAGTAACACATTGAAGGCTATGTTTAGTGCAATAAAATCAGTGTGGAGAGTTCAAACAACACAAACAATATCAAAATTAATATCATATAAATTCAATGAAAGCTTCAAATGATTTATCCCCTAACAGATTTTGGCAAGGAAAGAATTTAAAAGAAAAGAAGAAGCTACAGCTGTGACATTTGCCAACTAGCATAATCACGCCCATTTCAGCAATTAGAACTAGACAATTGAATTTAGAATAGTTAAACTAATTAACGTAACTTTCAAAGACTAGCGCCTTATCACTTAAAACAGGAAAACAAAATCAAATAGCTCTGAGCACTATGGGACTTAACATCTGAGGTCATCAGTCCCCTAGAACCTATAACTACTTAAACCTAACTAACCTAAGGATATCACACACATCCATGCCCAAGGCAGGATTCGAACCTGCGACCGTACCAGTCACGCGGTTCCGGACTGAAGCGCCTAGAATCGCTCGTTCACCATGGCTGGCAACAAGAAAACAATTTCATAAGACACTGGCATTGACGTATCACTGGTAATTAAATCCTAAAGTTGGTGAGAATACTTCTGAAAGGTTTACCAAAGGAATGAACTGATACATATCTAAATATTATATTAAACACTCATGAGTAGCAGACCAAATAACCAGAGGTGGTCCCTGCAGAAGTTAATTTCCATTATTTTAGTAACAATTTGTATCTCTGATATTGGATGTCTGAATATATTCCGAAAATTGTTTAATTCTGTAACTTTTCTAGACATATGTGTTAGAGTAATTGATGATATATAAATGTTGAAGTCGTAACTATCATGACACTAAAGATCATATTATAATGCAAGAAAAGATATTTTAGTTATTTAGCCTAATACTGTTATGTACTACTTTACATGTTCATACAATTGTATGCTGAGTGAATTCTTCACTGAAGAAAAATACAGTCGCTCAACAGTCTGAATAATTTTAACGACTTAATTTAATATCAATGGCTATATGATTTACTGTTTAATAGTGATTCAAAACATATTCAGCCATCACTAAACAGTCTTATGGTCAAGCGTATGCTTAATTAATAAAAAGCTGGCTTATGCAGTCTCTCCACTATATACCGGTAGTGATTTTTACTTGTTTTCGTAGTGAATAATCTTAACTAAATAAGATTCATATAAACGAATAATGTTTCTAGAAATTTGCATCCTTCTGAGAGATTTGACAGAGATCGTCTCTCCATGATAGGTTATCAATTTTATAAAATTAAAATTTCATTTTGGCTTTCTCTTGTACTGAGATAGGGTTGTGTTTAAACATTTTAATAGGGCTAGTTTCATGGACATTCATTGACTGCAATTCCAGCACAGTTCAGGGAGGTACGAGTAGCGACCCTGCCATGATATGTTTAAATATAAACATATCTTGAAACACTGACAATTGATAGAAAAAAGTAGATAACTTCATTGAAGGACAATATAAGTAAGAGGTCTCACCAAAAGCTGAAAGAGTATATGGATTAATGAATAGAAGTTCAACTTTAAAGTTTAGTTAGTATTAATTTAATTGTCTAGCCCTTTGAGGTTATGCATAATCTTAAGGTTTGTCAAGGCAGTGGCTGGCCATAATTCTGAGACAAGCAGAGCTACGGGAGGCAAGCAGCAAGTACCAACATCTGGGGTATTGGGTTCAGCTTCATCTTCAGCACTGCCTTAAGCATCTCACTGAGCACATCAAGAAAAAGGGGGAGGCAATGCAAGTAAAGTATTAAGTAACAAAGGACTATTGTAATCTTGTGTCTATTTTATTTCGTTCCCCTCAGTGTGTGTTGTGTATTAGGGTATATGAAATACTTATTCAGAGAAAAGTGTTGTAAGAGAGATAAAAGTAGAGAGAAGTTCTTAAAATAATAGAAGGTAGCAAAGTGTTAGTAGGTAAAGTATTATAAGATCAAAAGAATATAAAATAGGGCAGAAAGAATTAAAGAACGAAATGAAAGTTGTTCAGGATGAAGCAAAGAAGTATACAGAAGGCTTAAAGGAAGCTTTAGACAAAGGCATTAAGGAGATTAAAGAAGAATTAAGGGAATTAAAGTGTTTAGGACAGACTTACTACTAGACCTGTGGTCTAGGGTTAGTGTCTCTGATTCATAATCAAAATGACTTCGGTCTCGGGTTCTAAATCCGCTCCACCTTACATTTTGATTAATAATCAGCATTGGTGGCCGAGGACTTCCAGCATACGAAGTCACCCTCACGTTCCCAACACCCTTGTCAAAGAGGGCTAAGGAGCAGACAGAGGTTCAGGGCACTCTGTTGTGTGGGAAACTGCCCCTAAGGTCGGAAGAATCAGCAATGATCAATGGCATGAGGATGCAGAAGGCAGTGAAAACTACTGCATTGAAGACATGTAGGTAGTAGTATGGCCCGACACTAACCTGTTGCCAAATTTCTTCAAAGTAGCGGCGATCCAAGATGGCGGCCATTAGTCTTGACGACATCCAAGATGGAGACCATGATGTAAGCTGATGACATGAGTATCATTATCCAAGATGGCGGGAAAGTGCTACACCCACAACCACGCCCCCCTTGCGGGAATTATGGCAAGTCTCTGCCCCTCCACTCCGAAATTTTTCATGATGGCAGTACATTCTCTTGGAAAATGGGTGATCATTTCGAATTTTCGAGTGAATTTTGCTCTAAGAGCATACTACTGCAGCTGAGGAGACTTAGTATGGTGTTGCCCTCACTAGATACTGCTCATGATGTCATTCAATTCGAATATAAATGGTTTGATTTTCTATTAATTTGTTTACATTTCTATAAATTTGGTTTAATTTGTTTTTAATTTGATGCAATCTATTTAAATTTATAATCCACCTACAGCAGGAGCTGCTTAGTGTTGTGTTACCACCAGAAGAGGCAGAGGTATCAGTGCTTTTTGAGCCGTCGGTGAGGAAGGAGCATGAGGAAATGTTCGTTCCAGACAGGGGGAGTTTTAATAGCTGTATTACATGCACTCATCCAGCCAAGGAGTGCATCTTACAGCTCACTGCATGAAGAATGGAAGCGATCATTAATGTCTGATCATATGAAGAGGAAGAATAGGGTACTGCAAATAAATGCATTAAAGATGCATTTCACAATGCATGGAAACACCAGTCCCAACTGGAATTGTCTGTCATTTCTAAAACCTACGTATAAGGTCCCACCACACAAGAGACAACTGCTTTCGATGCACCAGACCAAAGAACTGAGCTAGTTGGCAAGTTTACCACCAGAGGCCGCAGCAATAGGTCACGTGATCGTGCAGTTCAGTCCATAGGAGCACAACATAGTGATGACAGCATGCCCCTCTCTCAGCTGTGTATGAGCCCCAGCATCCACACCCCACTGGCGGTCTGGAGGGGAAAATTGGTGGGGAAAGGAATCAGTCTGTCTGGGCTCCTGGAGAGAGGAAAGAGTATATTTTATTTATTTTTGAAACAGTTTATTTAGGAACAGATTTCATCTAGTTTATCTAGTATGCTGATACAAAACGCTGACCCTGACGTGCTTGGGGTCACAATATAGAGTTTACAGCCCTGGCAACTACCCCTAAATAATGCAGTACACTGATGTGCAAAGATGCAGACAACTCGTAAATCACCGAATTAATCCATTACACAGCAAATTACTCGTCGATAACCAAAACTAGATAACACTCTCTGCAACTCATGTAGAGACAGGCTAAGCTGAGTTACTGTGACAGGACTGTGTTTCGACCATTAGATTGAAATGGGAACTGCGAGAAAGACAGGAAGTTTGCTAGTACAATGTGGTGAGTCCCCAAACTAAATACAAGTACCACAGATTCGAGTCCGTTAGCGCCCATTCACGTCTATCACCCCTACATGCTATCTTCGTTACTCTGTACCAACCAACAAATAAAAACTACCAACTATAAAAGCTCCACAAACTTCATCAGCTAAGAACTCGATAAGATTTTTACCACGTCTCTCTCCTCCCATATGGTTGCAGAGAGCACATGTGATGATCCTATTAAATATGCAGTTGTTGATCCATTCCACAGACCAGTGTAAAGTCACATCGCCTGTGCTGTAGGAGGATGACTGTATCCCACAAACTATACAATAAGTCGCTAGAGAAGTTCCCTGTGACTCTGTGACTTAGTTTGAAACATTGATTTTTCTGCTGTAACACACTTTGTACACTGCAATACATTTTTGTTCTTTTTCCCGCCACGACAACGAGGTCTGTGTCAGGTTCTAAACTGACATTAACACGTCCTGATCCATTGCTTCTCGCTGAAGACTAGATGTCGCTCAGTATAAATCATGTTGCTACTGCTCTTACCAAAACACACCACACACACACTGGGTGCATCGGAAGCAGTTGTCTCTTGTGTGGTGGGACCTTATACGTAGGTTTTAGAAATGACAAACAATTCCAGTTGGGACTGGTGTTTCCTCCATTTTAAATAAAAGGATCTTACAATGTAAGGAAACTGGAAGAGTTTGGCAGCATTGTGGAGAGTCTCCAACCTGTTTTTCAAAGGTGATTGACGACCTCAATACTTTTAAACTCATCTGCCACAGTGACGGTATAGCTGATGGCTGTGCATTCCATTTCGACTGATTACTCATATTGCAATCATGTACAAGATCACTGTTTCTATGCCAGCCATCCCCAGAAGCTTTTCTCTAGACATAGGAAACACCTTCGCTGACTTTTTAATTTGTAAGGATGATTTGGAATCTGTGTATTACCGGCATTGGTATTAGCGAGTGGAAATAACAGTTTCGTCAATTTTTTTACTAGTGTTCACGTACAGATCCACGCAGACGGGATAAGCTTCTCAGTCGAACATAAAAAACCATACGATATTCCTCATAAAACTAAATGAAAATCGATTTTGTTTATTTTCAGAGAAATAGGACATTTGTTGCAGTCGCAAATGTTCTTTTTTCCTCCATTTAATGCTTTATTATAGGTGTCGAGTTGATGTTAAATAGTCCAACGCAGAACGGCAGGTGAGTTGTGTACGAGGCTGTGGTTCTTCCCTGGCCCCTGCTGTAGCATCCTATGTGACATTAAACAAAAATGTTTTCCAGCCCAGAACGGGAGGCTTATTGGAGACGTTGAAGACCTGCCTAGTCCGTCGACGCAGCAGCGCTTCCTAACTACAGCAGCCGTACCACAATACTTCAGACGACAAAGATACACTTGGGAAGTCCGTACTTTTGTCTCCTATTGCTTAGTTAAATATACCTGCTCTGTGTTGGATAAGGACCACCACATCAAGGAAGATGGCGGCCAACACACGTCGGTCGGCTGCTGGGGATGTAGCTCCCTACGGCCGCGGTGGTCTCGCGGTTCTAGGCGCGCAGTCCGGAACCGCGTGACTGCTACGGTCGCAGGTTCGAATCCTGCCTCGGGCATGGATGTGTGTGATGTCCTTAGGTTAGTTAGGTTTACGTAGTTCTAAGTTCTAGGGGACTGATGACCACAGCTGTTAAGTCCCGTAGTGCTCAGAGCCATGTAGCTCCCTCGGTCCTTCCTTCCTGTACTTGGATTTTCGGCTGTCTGTCATTGAACATTGAGGAGAACTCAAGTTCAACTACCGCCTACTTTTTAGTCTTTTAGGACGACGATTTTCCCCACTACATATGATGCACTATGGCCCACTGAGTATGAGTGCTGGTTTTTCACGGCTATCTTGAAGTGTAATTAGAGGCGTCACGAATTCTTTTCCCATTAGCTGTAATAGCGTGAAATGGCTTCGATTACCTTAGTTGTAGGGCAGTTTTTAGTAGGGGTCTGTAGTGAACTCCGATGTCTAACAATGATACATGCTGTATCCTTGCAGGTAATTATCTTTTTTTTTTTTTAAGTTTTTCTCTATCCAACACCAGCATCTAGTCAGTTGAATGTATTTCCCACCAAAAAGAATACAGATAGTACCTTACATCCAGCCTTCCCCCCCCCCCCCCCCCTCACCCTCCCCTAGCCTCTGGCTGTAGTATGGTAGTGTTTCTGTCGCTGGTTTCGAGTTGTATTGCGAAATTCTTTCCCAGCAGGGTATCGGTAGTTGTATAACACCGTTAGTTTTTGCAGTGTTTGCGCTTATTTGCCCTCCTTGTGCAGCGCTATGCATATAGTTCTGTAATTAGTCTTTATCTTTGTGATTAATTACGTAATTAACATCGATATTTGGGTCAGTTTCGTGTGGTATTGCGAAATTCTTCGCATCAGGATGTGACCAGTTGAATGGTATATTCATTTTTTGAGCTGTATTGCGATCTTATGCAGTCTTTATATAGCTATGTAATTAGGACCGATCTTTGTGATTAATTACCTAATTAGCATCGATATTTCGATCAGCTTCGAGTGGTATTGCGATATTCTTCCCATTAGGGTATGACCGGTTGTATGGTATCTTTAGTTTCTGAGTTGTATTGCAGTTTTAAGCTGTCCTTGTGGAGCGCTATGCATATAGTTCTGTAATTAGGACCGATATTTGTTATTAATTACGAAGTTTGGATCGATATTTGAGTCAGTTTCGTAGCCAAAATAAATAACTTTCACGAAACTAGCCTTCTTGTCCCGCATCTGGACAGTTTCCATATGTTAGCGTGCACTTAGGGTTTTCATCCAGTAGAATCAGGGTTTGAGTCAATGATAGACTGCATTTTTACGTGCACTGTGCGTTTGTGTATTGCATTATTTTCGGGTGTTTAAGCATTGTGAGTGCGTTTTCACAACTTACACAGGCATTGTTTCGGTGATCTAGGATTAATTTGCATGTCTGTATGATGTATAATGGATTATTTCGGTAATTTACGAGTTGTTTACGTCTCTGCATATCAGTGGACTGCATTGTTCATGAGTAGTTTCCAGATCTGCAAACTGTATTTTGTGACCTCAGGTACGTCAATGTGAGTGTTTTGTATCAGCATAATAAACAAACTGTTTCAAATGCATCCCAAAATAAATTGTTCCAAAAATAAGTAAAGTACACTCCTTCCTCTCTCCAGCAGCCCAGACAGGATGATACCTTTTCCCACCAATTTTCCCCTCCAGACTGCCGGAGGGGTGAGGAAACTGGGCCACACGTACAGCTGAGAAAGGCACATGCCGTCATCATTGTGCTGTGCTCCTCTGGACTGAAGTGCACGATCACGTGACCTATCGCCGCGACCTCTGGTGGTGAACTAGCCAACTGGCTCAGTTCTTCGGTCTGGTGGATCGGAAGCAGCTGTCTCTTGTGTGGTGGGAGCTTATACGTAGGTTTTAGAAATGACAGACAATTCCAGCGGAGACATGTTTCCATGCGTTGTGTAATGTATCTTTAATGCAAAGCATTTATTTGCAGGAGCGTATTCTTCCTCTTCATAAGATCAAACATTAGTACTCGCTTCCATTCTTGATGCAGTAAGCCGTGGATGCACTCCTCGGCTGGATGAGTGCATGTAATACCGCTATTAAAGCTCCTCCTGTATGCAACCAACATTTACTCATGCTCCTTCCACACCGACAGCTCCACAATCACTGATATCTCAGCCTCTTGTGGTGATAACACTGCACTCAGCCGCGATCTGGGAGTAGGTAGTGCTTCAAAATGTAGTAAACCGATCAACACGTTAACAATTAGTTGTAAAAAGTTGTATTTATTTTGGTGATAATAACTGGTTTAATACAGTACAAAACCTGTTCTCGTGCAGTCGGTATATACACTCCTGCAAATGTAAAAAAGAACACATTGAAACCGGTGTGTCAGACCCACCTACTTGCTCCGGACACTGCGAGAGGGCTGTACAAGCAATGATCACACGTACGGCACAGCGGACACACCAGGAACCGCGGTGTTGGCCGTCGAATGGCGCTAGCTGCGCAGCATTTGTGCACCGCCGCCGTCAGTGTCAGCCAGTTTGCCGTGGCATACGGAGCTCCATCGCAGTCTTTAACACTGGTAGCATGCCGCGACAGCGTCGACGTGAACCGTATGTGCAGTTGACGGACTTTGAGCGAGGGCGTATAGTGGGCATGCGGGAGGCCGGGTGGACGTACCGCCGAATTGCTCAACACGTGGAGCGTTAGGTCTCCACAGTACATCGATGTTGTCGCCAGTGGTCGGCGGAAGGTGCACGTGCCCGTCGACCTGGGACCGGACCGCAGCGACGCACGGATGCACGCCAAGACCGTAGGATCCTACGCAGTGCCGTAGGGGACCGCACCGCCACTTCCCAGCAAATTAGGGACACTGTTGCTCCTGGGGTATCGGCGAGGACCATTCGCAACCGTC
This sequence comes from Schistocerca cancellata, assembly GCF_023864275.1. NCBI lineage: Eukaryota > Metazoa > Arthropoda > Insecta > Orthoptera > Acrididae > Schistocerca > Schistocerca cancellata. The sequence continues at coordinate 57,549,169 of NC_064626.1, read as the reverse complement.
TCCATGAAGCTGGGCTACGGTCCCGCACACCGTTAGGCCGTCTTCCGCTCACGCCCCAACATCGTGCAGCCCGCCTCCAGTGGTGTCGCGACAGGCGTGAATGGAGGGACGAATGGAGACGTGTCGTCTTCAGCGATGAGAGTCGCTTCTGCCTTGGTGCCAATGATGGTCGTATGCGTGTTTGGCGCCGTGCAGGTGAGCGCCACAATCAGGACTGCATACGACCGAGGCACACAGGGCCAACACCTGGCATCATGGTGTGGGGAGCGATCTCCTACACTGGCCGTACACCACTGGTGATCGTCGAGGGGACACTGAATAGTGCACGATACATCCAAACCGTCATCGAACCCATCGTTCTACCATTCCTAGACCGGCAAGGGAATTTGCTGTTCCAACGGGACAATGCACGTCCGCATGTATCCCGTGCCACCCAATGTGCTCTAGAAGGTGTAAGTCAACTACCCTGGCCAGCAAGATCTCCGGATCTGTCCCCCATAGAGCATGTTTGGGACTGGATGAAGCGTCGTCTCACGCGGTCTGCACGTCCAGCACGAACGCTGGTCCAACTGAGGCGCCAGGTGGAAATGGCATGGCAAGCCGTTCCACAGGACTACATCCAGCATCTCTACGATCGTCTCCATGGGAGAATAGCAGCCTGCATTGCTGCGAAAGGTGGATGTACACTGTACTAGTGCCGACATTTTGCATGCTCTGTTGCCTGTGTCTATGTGCCTGTGGTTCTGTCAGTGTGATCATGTGATGTATCTGACCCCAGGAATGTGTCAATAAAGTTTCCCCTTCCTGGGACAATGAATTCACTGTGTTCTTATTTCAATTTCCAGGAGTGTAATTCATAAAATGGTTCAAACGGCTCTGAGCACTAAGGAACTCAAATTCTGAGGTCATCAGTCCCCTATAACTTAGAACTACTTAAACCTAACTAACCTAAGGACATCACACACATTCATGCCCCCGGCAGGATTCGAACCTGCGACTGTAGCGAACGCGCGGTTCCAGACTATAGTGCCTAGAACCGCTCGGCCTCCCCGGCCGTCTATAATTTAATCTTTTCAGTCTACTGTAATAGCAGCCGAGATGTAGGATACGTCAAGGAAATTACATTTTTTTTTGTAACTATAGTCGATATTGTTGCATATGTTACATGTCCGTAATGTGCCCCGGCATGCAAGTATTCGTGTAGATACGTGAATCGTTGGCCGACAGCAGAGCCTGGGCGCGACAGGAGTAATCCTGGAAGAGCTGACTGCTAGAGGAGTAACCTGCGACCACGAGAATTATCTGTTTTAATAGTTAAGAAATAATGGTAGCGCCCTACATTTGTAGGATATTGCAGGGGTTTTCAGTCACTATTAGTTATGTGAGGAGATAGTGAGCTTGGATCAGTAAGACGATATATGGGTTACCGCAAGCCATTTTCAAGTCTCTCTACAAAACATGGGACACCACATATGTCAATAATTTCCAGTCAGTACTCTTGCTTACAGATTTTTCAAAATTCTACGTGAAAGGAATAATTTCAAGAGTGGTTGGACATCTCAACAGTAAAGGGGTATTCAGTAAATCACAGGTCGTATTTCAAAAATGCTGTACTACTGACGCAGAAAGGTACAATTTCACAGCCCGCATAATACAGCCTTTTAATAGTAAAATGTACCAGTAGGAAGCTGCCCATTCAGCTTCAGAAAGATACCATCGTTCATCAAGAGTAGTGAGTGGCCTATTGTGACGAGGCAGTTGCTTGGCCACCATTGACCAGACGTTTCCAATTGGTGAGAAATCTGGAAAATGTGCTGGCCACGGCGGACGTCGAACATTTTCAGCATCCAGAAAGGCCCGTACAGGACCTGAAACATGCGGTCGCGAATTATCCTGCTTAAATGTAGAGTTTCGCCGGGATCGAATGAAGCGTCGTAACACATCTGAAATGTAACGTACACTGTTCGAAGTGCCGTCAATGGGAACAAGAGGTGACCGAGACGTTTAACCAATAGCACCCCATTCCATCACGCCGGGTCATACGCCAGTATGGCGATGACGAATACACGCTGTCAATATGCGTTCACCGCGGTGTCGCCAAACACGGATGCTACCATCATGATGCTGTAAACAGAACCTGGATTCATCGGAAAAAATGACGTTTCCCATTCGTGCACCCAGGTTCGTCGTTGAGTACACCATCGCAGGCGCTCCTGTCTGTGACGCAGCGTCTAGAGTAACAGCAGCCATGGTCTCCGAGCGGATAGTCCATGCTGCGGCAAAAGTCGTCGAACTGTTCGTGCAGATGGTTGTTGTCTTGCAAACGTCCCCATCTGTTGACTCAGGGATCGAGACGTGGCTGCACGATCCGTTACAGCCATGCGGATAAAATTCCAGTCATCTCGACTGCTCGTGATACGAGGCCGTTGGGATCCAGCACGGCGTTCCGTAATACCCTCCTGAACCCACTGATTCCATATTCATTTAACAGTAATTGGATCTCGACCAACGCGAGTATCAATGTCGCGATACGATAAACCGCAATCACGATAAGCTACAATCCGACCTTTATCAGAGTCGGAAACATGATGGTACGCATTACTCCTCCTTACACGAGGCATCACAACAACGTTTCAGCAGGCAACGCCCGTCAACTGCTGTTTGTGTATGAGAAGTCTTTTGGAAACTTCGCTCATGTCAGCACGTCTTAGGTGTCGCCACCGGCGCCAATCTTGTGTGAATGCTCTGATAAGCTAATCATTTGCATATCACAGTATCTTCTTCCTGTCTGTCAAATTTCGCGTCTGTTGCACGTCATCTTCGTGGTGTAGCAATTTTATTGACCAATAGTGTGTAACATTATGTTACTGATATTACCATTATCTAGTATAAATGGATCAGCATATGTGTGGTTTGAGTCATATCGACAGAAAAAGATGCAGAAAGTTCTTGTATGTGGTTTAAGAGATTTAAGGAAGTTACCATTTCATCTTGCTGGGGTGAAATTACATTAGGGATTCCACATCGTTCGGTTACTACTCCCCTTCTGTTCTTGTTATATCTAAATGACAAGCTTCTTATCTCTAACAAGAAGCTATACTGACACTGTTTTTGCTGATGGTACAAGCTTTTTCAATAATCCAGTAAAGAAATTTAAATAGAAAATTATAGAAATAATACCTTTTTAAAAGTTATTAATTGGTTTTCTGTGAATGAGCTTACTCTGAACTTTGACACACACAGTACAACCAGTTTTCTGCTGCAAGGAGTACAATTCCTTCAATAAATATAACACATCAACAGACGTCCGTAGCCAGGGTAAAGCATAATTAGTTTTGCGTGTTCATATAGATCAGAATTTTAATTGGAAAATTCATGTTTTGTATCTCGTAAAGCGACTAGTTTCAGCAATCTTTGCAATCAGAATAATTGCCAATGTTGACCATTTAGAAATTAGAAAGCTAACGTATTTGCATACTTCCACTCTCTTATGTAATATGGAATAATATTTTGGTGTAACTCAATACTCAGGCAAAAAATATTCACTGCTCAGCAGAAAGCGGTTTCAATAATGCGTGTGGTTAATAGTTGCACATCTTTTAGGCATCTGTTTAAAAGGCTAGGCATTCTTACAACAGCTCGCAGTACATTTTATCAGTAATGAAATTTGCTCTCAAAAACATGGACCAGTTTAAAAACCAGAATAACGTTCATCATTACAATATCAGAAGAAAGATACACTTACAATATGCTATACTTAAACTATCGTTGCACAGAAAGGAGTAAAATATGCTCATGTAAAATTTTTCGATAAACTACATCATGAAATAAAACGCCTGACAGACAGCAGTAATAATTTCAAAAATAAATGGAAATCGTAACTTCTTGACAACTCCTTCTATGCCATATACGAAATCTTGAATAGGAGTAAAGAAGTATATAATATACGATTTTGTGCCATTTAAAGGAATGGGGTAGGTAATAAAAACTTTAGGGTTTTAACAAAAGAACGTAGATAGATGTACGTATTTCTTATGCAATTAACACGTTGCACATCAGAAATGTTACAGTGAAATTGATCAGTGGAAGACGTAAGTACTAACTATCTGAGTTAGGACACGTTTACATGTGTTGTGATCGATATCTCTCTGGCACTAAACTGTATCGATTGATCGCCAGTGCGGAATTTTCAGTGATATTATTGAAAGGATATAGACAATTTTCTTGGACTCTGCTGTCTTTAAAACGCACTGTTTCAAGAGAGCATTAACAGTTGATGAGTATTATTTCTTCCTGAATTTGGTGAGAGTCGGTCTTCTCGTATTTTGCGTCACATTTGAGGAATGATCAAATGATTTTTAGATGTTATGGGGTTATTGACCAGTGGCTTGTACGCTTTGTCAGTATTTGATAGCAGAAACAGTGAGTCGTTAAAATGTGGATCCGCTAAAATGTGACATTACTTAAGTTTTGACTTCGGTAATTACGTCCAAAGTGGTCTTTGTTGTGTTGCGTGTAACACTAGTTAGCGCATACGACAGTGAATTTGAGTGTTGCTGTTGGTTAGCGGATGTTTATCAAGGCACACTCGATTGGAGTTGAGTGTCAGCTGTGATTGTATTTTTTTACGCTTAATAATCGAACTACAAGGTAGTAACGTTATTACGTATATTGAGTAACTACTTATGTAGCGTTATTCTCGAAACTTTTCGGGATTGACAAATCCAGCATAGCCAAACACCGATGGTGGATGAGTTATTACGAACAGTGTATTTTGTCGATACGTATTGTTAGTGACTGATCATTTAGAGCACATTGCCCTAGTTGAAATATTAAGAGGTGGAAATTCCAAATGCTACGGTTATTTCCGTTGTAAAAATGATGAGTAACCCTACATTTACAATTTGCTAGTAGGTACGTCGGAGGTCAGCACCTGTAGAGGCTTAAATTGAAAATTTTAAATTTTAGTGGAGTTACAAGGTGATGGTGGCACTTAGGATTCATTTTGAGATTTTTTTGTTTTTTTCATCTCAGTGTAGGGCTATTAGTTTTAGCAGTCCTTCATTCACAAGACGTTTGACCATTGCAGGGTACTTACATTTATAAAGGAAAGACAGTAAGTTTCCATTAGTTGGAAATTAATTTTAGTCCCCAAATTATCATTTACCGACGACGGTCTTTCAGTAACTGACACTGAAAAGGAAAGAATTTAAAGGGAAAGCGAAAGTTATACTCGTCACATTTAGCAAGCAGCGTACTTACGCTCAAGTCAGCGATTAGTGCTGGACCATTAAACTAAAGGACGTCATATTCAGAGACTAGCGCCTTATGACTTAAAACATTAAAACAGTTTGGTGAGAGGTTCGCTTTGCAACATTACGATTAATCAAATACTAGAGCTGCAATAACATCTCTAAAAGCACTCGAAATATGTTAATAGAAACTTACAGCTGTATTGTAATCCATCGACATTCAACCAAAACATGCTACCAGTACCGACGCCAAACGGTGTCATCTTCGGTACCCAAGACGAATCTGCCATAAACGTACGAGCCTTAGTGACAATGGTCAACGGAGTCTTCAAATGGAAACAGTACAACTTATTAAGCATGTTACGCTAGATGTGAGACCAACAAACTCAAGTGCAGCCTGGCCAAATTAAGCTGGATTTTGTATCTTCCAGTAACAAGCCTACCAATGCCTGCTTACGTGGGCACTCGTAAGCTGCAATTCCGGCACAGTACAAGGTCGATTCGTTAGTATTAAGTTCAACATTTTCTACTTAATCTGTAAGTGTAAGTCGTTACCCACTTGTGAATTTCGAGTGCTGTTGGCCGCTCGTGGTCCACGGTGAATTTCAGTTTCTCGGTATTCTTCTTGGAGGTAGGTTCCCATCATTGTTTATTCTTTCTCCGACACAGTGTGACGTATAAAGACTACATCCCTTTTCGTATAACGCAGCTGCCCAACAGAAGTTACACGAGATGGAACGAGAACACGCAACCTATAACCAGTGTGCAGTGTAGTCAAGTGAACAACCGTGTGACCGACCGCTGCGGCTTGTAGGATGAGGAGGTGTACAGGTACAACACCACATAATCCGTCACTTCTTTAAATTCCTTAAGATATGCTGCAAGCTGGACGCCATGATGGCTGTCATAATATTATCAGTATGTCTGACTGTGATAGACTACATTATTCTTATAATCACTTCCTCTGCACTGAATTTGTTCCTTAGTGTGAGACGCTTACCAGACAGTACGGAGAGGGTGAACCGACAAATATGAAAAGATAAGCGCACTACATCACGGGTTCATCAATTAAGGCCGAAAGTTTCACTGAGATGCTCATGCAACTGCTGCGGTAGGCGATACAACAGAGGTGTTGTGCATCATGGTTCAGATTATTTGAAAAATTCCAGGAAAGTGCGTTTCAAGAAGCTACATTTCGTTAAATCCCATCACGGAGGAAATATTGGTGAGATTCGAGCTCAAATCGACTCTTCCCAACTGTCGTTCATCCAGCGTAACTATCGCTACTACATCAGTGGAAAGTGTGGAAAGGCAGTACATGACGCACGGGAGAGCCTTCCTCCCGCCACGCACAGTAAGGCTGCTTGCAGGTTGTAGATGCAGATCTCGGTGTGCACATGGTACGACGACAGATCATCCTGTCCTTCAGTCATGTCCCACAGACTGTAGACCAAGCTTCTCTTCTTCGTCTTAGTCTACATCGACCCATCCATTGCGCGCTACATACACTCCTGGAAATGGAAAAAAGAACACATTGACACCGGTGTGTGAGACCCACCATACTTGCTCCGGACACTGCGAGAGGGCTGTACAAGCAATGATCACACGCACGGCACAGCGGACACACCAGGAACCGCGGTGTTGGCCGTCGAATGGCGCTAGCTGCGCAGCATTTGTGCACCGCCGCCGTCAGTGTCAGCCAGTTTGCCGTGGCATACGGAGCTCCATCGCAGTCTTTAACACTGGTAGCATGCCGCGACAGCGTGAACGTGAACCTTATGTGCAGTTGACGGACTTTGAGCGAGGGCGTATAGTGGGCATGCGGGAGGCCGGGTGGACGTACCGCCGAATTGCTCAACACGTGGGGCGTGAGGTCTCCACAGTACATCGATGTTGTCGCCAGTGGTCGGCGGAAGGTGCACGTGCCCGTCGACCTGGGACCGGACCGCAGCGACGCACGGATGCACGCCAAGTCCGTAGGATCCTACGCAGTGCCGTAGGGGACCGCACCGCCACTTCCCAGCAAATTAGGGACACTGTTGCTCCTGGGGTATCGGCGAGGACCATTCGCAACCGTCTCCATGAAGCTGGGCTACGGTCCCGCACACCGTTACTCCGTCTTCCGCTCACGCCCCAACATCGTGCAGCCCGCCTCCAGTGGTGTCGCGACAGGCGTGAATGGAGGGACGAATGGAGACGTGTCGTCTTCAGCGATGAGAGTCGCTTCTGCCTTGGTGCCAATGATGGTCGTATGCGTGTTTGGCGCCGTGCAGGTGAGCGCCACAATCAGGACTGCATACGACCGAGGCACACAGGGCCAACACCCGGCATCATGGTGTGGGGAGCGATCTCCTACACTGGCCGTACACCACTGGTGATCGTCGAGGGGACACTGAATAGTGCACGGTACATCCAAACCGTCATCGAACCCATCGTTCTACCATTCCTAGACCGGCAAGGGAACTTGCTGTTCCAACAGGACAATGCACGTCCGCATGTATCCCGTGCCACCCAACGTGCTCTAGAAGGTGTAAGTCAACTACCCTGGCCAGCAAGATCTCCGGATCTGTCCCCCATTGAGCATGTTTGGGACTGGATGAAGCGTCGTCTCACGCGGTCTGCACGTCCAGCACGAACGCTGGTCCAACTGAGGCGCCAGGTGGAAATGGCATGGCAAGCCGTTCCACAGGACTACATCCAGCATCTCTACGATCGTCTCCATGGGAGAATAGCAGGCTACATTGCTGCGAAAGGTGGATATACACTGTACTAGTGCCGACATTTTGCATGCTCTGTTGCCTGTGTCTATGTGCCTGTGGTTCTGTCACTGTGATCATGTGATGTATCTGACCCCAGGAATGTGTCAATAAAGTTTCCCCTTCCTGGGACAATGAATTCACTGTGTTCTTATTTCAATTTCAAGGAGTGTATGTACACCACCAAAAGGCTAAAAGATCACTCACCTCCGTTACAGACTGCCTATCTAACGACTTCCAGGGGCAACAAAACTTTGGTTTCCTATATTTCAGGTATCGGCCGAATTTAAAAATTAGCAGTGCTCTAATTTGACACTCATTAACAGCTATAGTCTTATATTAGAGGTTCAACACAATAAGGCAAATAATATTAAAGCTAGAAACTGCGTATATACGTAGAGTTTGCGTAACTCACAGCGCGAAAACCACCCAGACTGTATTCATTCAGTGTCTGTGAATGAAGCTTTCTCCGTAGCTGACTGGTCAGACTGGTCAACATAGAGGACTGGCATACGGTGGACCCGGGTTCGATTTCCTTCTGTTTTCTTTGTTAGGAGGACACGTACAGGGTACACTTAGCCTCATGATGTCAAATGATGAGCTGCATGAATGAGAAGCAGGAAGCAGCAGCTTCTTGGTCTGGGAAGTCGGAAAAGCGGCCGGGAGAGCGGTTTTCTGATCACACGACAGTGCATGATGCATCGACAGGACATCGGATGGCATAGGGTGACTCGGCGGCAGGCTGAAACCACTTGGGTTTTCATGGGCTGAACAAGCAGCTTGTTTTGAGCTCAGAAACTTCCAACAAACTTTACACGCAACTTCAAACTTTACCGAAACTTTTTCTCCTTTTCACGAGCCACAAAACTATGAACGAAGAAACATTCTTATTGCTTATTGCATTTCCACTGTTAATGCAATAAAACTTAAGCGTCATGAATGACGCTTTAATATACCTACTAACTCTATTCGAAGCATATTTTGTAGACAGTATCCAGATATACTACGAAATGTAAATAAAATGTTTTCTTACAACGGAGCTTTTTATACGCGCAGGTTCGATTCCATAAACTAACGGAGGTGGACGATTGGGGCACCATCTACTAATCTAGTGTCATTGTTTATACTTAAAATACGATCAGCGACGAACTTCCAAACAAGTATTTGTCATTACTAGTAATTTTTGTCGTGTAACAACCACTACGGTTGCAGGTTCGAGTCCTGCCTCGGGCATGGATGTGTGTAGTGTCCTTAGGTTAGTTAGGTTTAAGTAGTTCTAAGATCTAGCGGACTGATGATCTTAGAATTTAAGTCAGATAGTGCTCAGAGCCATTTTGATACAGCTTTTCTAGAAATTAACAACACATATTCAAATGGTTCAAATGGCTCTAAGCCCTATGGGGCTCAACATCTGAGGTCTTCAGTCTCCTAGACTTAGAACTACATAAGCCTAACTAACCTAAGGTCATCATATACATCAATGTCCGAGGCAGAATTCGAACCTGCGACCTCAGCAGTAGCGCGGTCCCGGACTGAAGCGCCTAGAATCGCTCAGCTACAGCGGCCGGCACTTCACTTATTCTTGGTATTTGTTATGAATTTCCTCCATTTCAGCAGAAGTAATAACAAAAACCTCCCTCTGGCTTCTGTAGCTCAATAAAGGCATATATTTAGTAATCAAGTAAATGGAACAGTAATTATTGAGATTGCCAAATACGTATGTTACAATTAAGAAATTTAATTACAATAGTTCTTGCTGCTGTAGTTTTGCCTGAACTTAATTGCCGTAGTGGTTGTTATTGAGAATTTGATTATGTACTGTGCAATATAATCTTTTATATATGATTTATTGAAGCAAAAAGTGAAATATCAATTTACTTCTTAATCACAAATTGGCTGTTGTGGACAACGTTTTCACGAATTCCATATACATTGCTTGATAATCTCATTAAGCTGTATTTTAAGAAGTGAACAGATTTTGACAATATACGAAAATAAATACTTGTTTACAATACATTTCATAAGCTTGTAATTAAAATATCAATTGCATAAGTTTCTATTACTGTAGTCTCACGTGGAATAAATTACCAATTAACACATAAAAACGATTATCTTCAGTTTCGTGATTTCCTGTTCAAAATATTATTTTTTATGCGACCCAGTAACGCGAAGAGTGTAATGTAGATTTTCTTGTTAATTACAATTCGAATGTCTTACGTTACGTATCATTAAGTCTCAAATAGGCTTTGTATTATGTTAACGATTGCTTTCTTTACGAAACGCACAAGTTTTATCTAAATAGGGAAATATCCTGTTCGTTTGCAATTCCTTTCTAGAAATTGCTTTTGAATATGCTGCTCTATTACTTGATTACTCGATTACTCAAAGCCTTACAGGTGTCATTAACGTTACATTACGCCATATACTCTTAGGAAATACGCTTGTCTAAAATACACAGATATATGAGACACTTGGTATCGTGCTAAAATATTCAGTTGACCTTCCTTGTTTTTCCCATTACAAGGATTGTTTGTCTTGACTAAGTTACATGACGGTAATCAGCAACAACTGAGGAATGGCTCGGCTACCTACTTTGTGGAGTTCGTTCTCGTGTCCGCATAAGCATTTGTGACGGTGGCGCGAAAATGAGACATTCAAGAAGAAGTGAACAATAAAACCCTGTGATACAGATCAGAACATATAGTTATTAACTGGTATTACTGAAGAGAGCTTGTGGAATAACACGTCAAATCGCTGGAGCCGAATACTTACTGTCTGTGCCAACAAGTGAACGTAGGGGCAGTATGGTCGACGTTTTACAACAAGCATTTCGCAAACTGTGGTAGCACTCTACGGTTAGGTAGAGAGCAGACAGAGCAAGCGCGATAGCAACTTTTAAACGTTGTCTCCTAAAAAGGGAGAAACACGGCAGTGTGGTTACGCGCTAGACAGGAGTAAATACCGCGCACCAAACGCTGAGCTGCTGTCAAAAGGAGCCTTGTGACGGCGTAATAAACACCGAAGGTTTGGTGCCGCTACCCGCTGCGCCATCGGCTCGATCTACAGACCAAACTCAGAGCCAGAGATCAGCAGCGGACGTTGAACCACTTGCACTCAACACAGGTGTTTTGCTTTGCGGTGCGAAACGTAACGCGTTACGTGACTAGGTCATTATAGTGCCAATGAAAGACGAAGACAAACTTTTTATGCATCAATAAAACGCGGATATAAATGAATGACTTACATTAGTTCTTATTCCTCATTGGACAGGTACGGCCTTCGTCCACGAAGTTGTACGGAGCTTCTAATGAATACCCTTACTACTTAAATCGATTTTGCTGAAAGTCTTAAGTTACATGAAATCAGCCTATTAAAATCTCTGGTGGAGCCCTTCTTCTTAATATTCAGCGGCTGGCTTGCTAGAAAAGATCTTCACATACGTTATTATTATTAAGCGCTGCATTCAGTTGGGAAAAAATCGATCGTTTTGAACACTTCGTTCAGTTTACGACAGATCTAAAATTTCAGATGTGGACGAAGCCTTTTTGGACGATTTCAATAAAACTCAGAGATTGCAGGCTCTCTTCGTCACAGCTGAAACTTCCCAATTAATTACAGGCCCCAGACAATCATCAACAATTCAGACAGAGAACGCATTCGTCATTCACTCTAAAATGAAATGGTCACAAACCTTATTTCTGAGGAAAATTGTATATTGAATCCATTTCCGTACATGTTCCGTTTCCGTGGATTTTTAGTCTCATGAAATTTACTTTTACAAGTCCTTCTTTCTCTTTGTCTACCCCGCTAGCGGCACAAACTTTCCTGCCTCGCTTTATCGCGAAGAAGAGTAAATAAATCTCCTTTTGCAATACGAAAATCTTCCAACCGATACTTTCCGAAGCTGTTCCTTTCTCTCTCTTTCTATCTCCCTTTCTAAAACTATAATGACCATGGAGCATACACCTGTGTACCTCTGTTGTTCCAAAGAATAAACGTACTCGAAAAATACCTTGGCGTCGACGAGCTGTCGGCGCATATATTACTAGAAAATCTGCTCAGATGCTTTTCATACGTAAATAAATGTGGATGATTTGATTGACCATTATTAATTATTGCGTGGTAGAGGGTAATTTTCCGTGGGGAGATTACAATCTCCCACCTCGTACACGGATCTCGATGGAGATGAAATCATTGCCACGCCCTGTTCCATTCCCAGCAACCCATGAGACAGGACCGGCTTCTACATCATCCACGGCAGAGGAGACCAAGGACGCCGCCCTTCTTGATGTCGAGATACCAGCTGATCCAGCAGCAGGGACATCTCAGCACAGCATCTCATCCTTCCCGAGGTTGATACGCCTGCTGCCCAATTGGCAAGGTCACAAATCCAACCTCCCTCTCCCACTGGATCTCTTAGGTATAGGTCCGGTCACTATCGGCGATATCGGCCGACTGACCAGGGGAGGGACGTTCTATTGCCATTGAGCGATGCAAACAACACTAGTAACCTTGTCGAATTACAGCGATCTAGGGTTAAAACCTGAACCTCAATGAGGCGCAGGAAGTGGATGCATTAGCCACGCTTTTTACCAGAGACCAGGGTATAATGCTGGATGGACTACCATCTTCCTGTTCAGTTCGCTCTGTCTGAAGCTGTCTATCTGTGTGGCCGAGTAATTCGCAGCCAGCCCCCGACTGTGTCACGGCGCAGTCCCGCTCCATATCTCGGAGCGGCCAGGCCCCAGAAATCCTTATGACCACGTGTCAGTAGCGGAACACTGCTTAAATGAGGGAGAAGGCATGAAAGTTGATGAAACTGTGGTAGTTGCCAAAAATTCCGGTTTTTGGAACACTGTCTATAAAGAAGCAATTGAAATTAGGTTGGCGGATAATTAACAGAGACAATGGGTTTCCTCTTTGAGGGACGTGGAATCCCGTACTATCCCGCATCAAAACAGAACGTTCTTCGGTGCGCCTCTGAGTACGATATGTCGTTGCCGCCATTGTTCTACTAAGAGCGGCGTCACCTCCCAGTCTTGGATGACAGCAACCGTGGTGGGCAGCGCTTGCCTATATGGGATGTCGATTTGCAGCCTGGGGTCATTTCTCAGCGGACTCATCAGCAGAAGCAGCATTCTACTGAAGATGGTGTCCAGATGGATCGCCGATATATCGAGTACAGTTGATTTTAGGATCCGCCAGCAAACCCGCAGGGACTCTCAAGACTTATTAGGCGGGAAAAGCCTACCAAGTCATAGCTATTCGAACTGTCGGTCAAACTAAACGCGGACGCCGTCACTATGGCGCTCCGACCCTATTGCAAAGTCCTGGAAGATATCGTCGAACGATGGGTACAGTTCCGAGCGTATCCCATCTTAAATGACTTCGTAGTGTGCACCACAGTGATGTCCCCTCCTACGTCCGTACTGGAGGCAGCTATGCCATCAAGATGTGTGACGGTCAGCCCTGCACCTGTTCTAGATGCGGGAAGAAAGGTCATTTGCAGTATGAATGCATCAAACGAATTGTTATGCAGCTTCTGCTATCAGGAGTGCCAGTGCTACATACGCTGATCCTCCTATGAGTATCTTATGCGGCGATCTTCGCCACTGCTACGACTTTGCCAAGCCAGTCGCATGGTCTCGCGATCAGCACGTCCTGCCATCCCACCAGCCTTCGGATGGCGCAGTCGCTCCACCCGATAACATGGTCGCCAGCTAACCCCCACCGACAGACGGCTCAGACACAGGTTCATCACCGAGCGGGGTGGCGCAGTGGTTAGACACTGGACTCGCATTTGGGAGGACGACGGTTCAATCTCGCGTCCGGCCATCCTGATTTAGGTTTTCCGTGATTTCCCTAAATCACTCCAGGCAAATGCCGGGATGGTTCCACTGAAAGGGCACGGCTGACTTCCTTCCCCATCCTTCCCTAATCCGATGAGACCGATGACCACGCTGTCTAGTCTCCTTCCCCAAACCAACCAACCAACAGTTACATCTCTACAGCACACTTTCGACTCGTTCACTGCACCACGACTCGTTCACTGGACCAGTCGAGGCCTTCGAACGTGGTCGAAGTTCCTCCACTCAGGAACATTGAAGAAACACTGCTGCGTCGGCTCAAAATTCGTTCCCAGGTCCTGAAGAAACCCTCACCCAAGACGGTGGAGAAGCCACCTAACCAGCCGACGATCCCTTGCAGAAGTTGTTGTAAAGCACTGGCGATGAACGACGTTTATTTCCAGATAGGCCACCAGAGGAGGCAGACACAAACATAGCACCTAGCAGTACGCAGGATGCGACGCCTGTCTCCCAGCTGAAACCTCATGATCTCTCTCAACAAGGCCAAGTTCATATGGAAATTGGGCAGGCTCTCACTACAGGCGTTCAGGATGACGACGTGGACTACGAAATGTCTCCTCAACAGGACTATGTGGCGCACCCCGCCTCTGATGTGGTTGCCTTTTAATATCAGAATCGACACACGACGACTGGTGGGACGGATCCTCCTTGTGGTCCACATTCAATACCATCCCCATTCATGGTTGACGTGCATTCGCCGCTGCTGGCATGTATCAGTTCGGCACAATGAACATCAGTATGATCGGTACCACGCCAAAGCTGCAGCCCCTCCGTCATATGCTTTGTACCTCTGATGTTGACGACGCCGTTCTTCAGGAAGTTCGTGCTGTCATTTTACAGCTATGATCCTGGTGATCACTCGGGTTGCAGAGTACCCTTTTGCATACACGAAGGGATCCCAGTCACGGACATGACACTTCTCCTCTCCGACCGGGACATTATTGTAACCATCTTCGACACCAGCGTCGTCGATATGTACACCCCATCTGGTTTCACGAAATGGAGGTCCACGTTGTTCGCAGAGGACGTGCCCTCCCTGCCCCTGCTCTGTTTTCCAGACGAAGTGTTCACTTCGTTATGGGTAGCGATTTAAGCTGCATTCTGCTCCTGAGGAACCAGACACTTGGTTGTTCGCCGCTCCCGATGCTGTATAAATGGGCGACGACTTGCATATGTTATCTGTATCATTATTTTGAAACGTGTTATTGCGTAATTGTAAACATACAAGATGCACTCTGTAAAACATGTAAAT
Source organism: Schistocerca cancellata (assembly GCF_023864275.1). Taxonomy (NCBI): domain Eukaryota; kingdom Metazoa; phylum Arthropoda; class Insecta; order Orthoptera; family Acrididae; genus Schistocerca; species Schistocerca cancellata. Next base: position 57,534,042 of record NC_064626.1, on the reverse strand, counting down.
TTTATAATATTACACATAAACATACGTATGCGTTATCATAAGACTTAACAACATAACACGAATGCACGACATAGGTCACACCTGCCAATCTGGGAGGCAAGGGTCGAGGTGACCCTTCTGAGTTTCCTCTCGCACTTATGGGGCACGAAAACGGAGGAAGTAAATTTAGTGACGCACAGTACTGTTGAATACCATAAATAAACGATGCAGAGTTGACTTCATGACATACATACGTACAGTAGTAAACAAAGTAGAATACTACGGTCGCAGGTTCGAATCCTGCCTCGGGCATGGATGTGTGTGATGTGCTTAGGTTAGTTAGGTTTAAGTAGTTCTAAGTTCTAGGGGACTGATGACCTAAGATGTTAAGTCCCATAGTGCTTAGAGCCATTTGAACCATTTGAAAGTAGAATACAATATGCTGATTGAGGTGAGACAGGCTTGAAGTTTTTACCTATTACTTCTTCTTAAGAAAACAGTAAAAGTTTTTCCTTCCCTAAAAAGCTACTTTATGTATCTTATGTTTTTGGTTTCCAGTGAACAATGCGAATATGTTAAAGACAAAAATAACAGCACTGAAAGAGGGTGTAGAGAAGACGAAGAGTCTGTCTGTGCAGATTGTCACTATCGTTTAGTAGCAAATGACCCAGGATAGTTATGAAGGAGCTGGGTCACTCTGCAATGTTAATAAACAGATCAGTCATAATCTCATTAACGTTTTGGACAAGATACATGGGAGCGAAGCGCCCTCCGTTGTACCCACCATACAGCACATTCTGCGACCACACATGACTGGTTTGACGTCGCAGTCCACTTTGGAAATATAGCCTTGCGTTTTCGGACAATGGCGACAGAGACGTGCGTGGCTCGTGTTCGTGCCATCTCTGTTTCTCCGTACTGCAACCTCTTTATGTTAGTTTCAATTACCTGTGTCACTGAGTTGCTGTTTTGCCTGCCCATAAGCGGCAGCAGCAGCACTTATCGATATAATCCCTACAGTATTATCTTTGCTGGACTGCTATTACTTCCCGGTGGTCGTGTGTCGACCAGTCAGTTGAGCCAGCAGTTAATTCGGACCTGGCAGTGTTTGAGTTGGCACGCGGCACAAGTTCAATCGGGATGCGTCAGCAGTTAGGTCAGGACCGCCATGACTCGCCCGACGGTTGGCGACACACATGATTGGAGTGGGGACCAGTTTGGTTGGTCGTCGGTCGGTCGTCTTGCCGGACGACGTGTATTTGGCCGGTGATCGCTCATGGGTTGGCTGTGTGTGCCGACTCGTGATTGGTCCCTATTATTGTACAGTCACTGCCGTTAGCATTGTCTAGTTCTTCGTGCAAGTGTTCGTGAAACTGTGTGTAGTTGGTGTGATGTTGACTGACAAGTTATTTTAAATGTTGTCGGCGTGCTGGCTCTGAACAGTCGGTCGGTTGGGGTGCATCAGCCAGGAAATCTTGGCGCGGCGCAGTGGGCCGGGCCCGCTGGCTGTCTCTACGCAGTTTCGGAGGGTGTGGGAGCTGTTGCGATTGCTAGGAGGTTCGTGGCTCACCGACACAAGACATCGAAGTTGAGTGGTGTTTTAATTACCGACGCCAGTCTGTTCACAGTGTGCCGTTTGTTTTCATGGTTGGTGCGGGGGGGTATTCCCGTGAGCAACAGCGAGTGTTCTAGTTGGCGAAAGTTTGGGCACCATCCAGTGGAGTTTAAGTGTATTTTGGTTATTTGAAGTCCAAGTGCATCAGCGGAATTTTATGCCTTGTGGTCGTTAACGTTCCGGTTACCTGCCCTGGCCGCTGACGCAGAATTCAGGCAGTGTCCTTTCCTCACCGTGTTGTCGCTGTCCAACACGTGTGTGTAGTTTTGACACCTTAGGCGTACTTGGTTTTGGGCTGCTACGCCTTTTACGTTATGGCTTTGGAGTTCCTTGAGCACTGGTGGGATTGAAAGCATATCGTCTTGTCGGTGGGTCCTCTGACTGTCTCTCGGTTGGGTTGCCAGCGGATCGGATATTGATGGGCCAACTACCTGTCTCCCCTAAGCGAACGTTAATATTTCAAAGTAAGGCCGCCCCCTGGAATGTTCTGAGAGCCGAAGGCTGTACTACCTTTTCCTTAATCGTGTTTGATTCTGTATTTTAATGGCTCATAGTCCATGGTTTCAATTGTATGCTTTTAGTTAGGTTTCTAATAATGGGTCTTCAGCAGTTTTAAAATTGGTTGTTCCGTACTTGTCCACTCTTGCATTGTTTGGGACTTCAGCCTTATTCAAAATATTTTTTTTCTGGATAAAGCTTTGGGCCTTGTTTCTTCTGAAAATTTATTGTAGTTATGATTTTGAATCATGGACCTTCATCCGCTTTAAAAGTTACAGAAGTTGTGTTCTTAAGCCATAAGATTGTATGACATACTCAGTCGATAGTTCAGGTCGGAAATATGCGCTGTAATGTTTGGGCAACTAGATAAAGTTATATATGTTCGAGTGTCACTGACAGCCCCTAATTTTTGGCCCCTTTCCACAATTCCAACTTCCCGGTTTGTTCTGGGGATTAACCAGGCGTCTCAGCGACATTAGCTGGACCCTCTGTCTACCACCTCAGTCGATCTGCGCTGCAAAGGGTTCGGGGTAGCTCAATACTTCCCTGGCTGCAGACCCGCACTGCCGACAACATATTGCCACTGCATGAGTGTCCTGTGGAAAGCGTCTCTTATGCTACATATCTGGTGTCTAAAGTGTGCGAAAGGAAGCAGCAGCATGGCATTAGGACACTACCACCTTTCACTACAACATCCTTAAACTTGACGCACTGGCCCTGTCATCCATAGGGAAGATAATCACATTAAAGGCCGTCTCCTCACTGCCCAGTGTGGTAAACTGTACTGCGTCGTGGTATATTCGTGACCGACATGGCCTTCTACATGAGGAATCACAGTCCAATACCGACGCTACATCTGACGAACGTCGTCGACATCACGTTTTCATCCCTACCCTCACGGCCACCGATGGTACGAGGCAGACAACGTAAGCGACAAACGCGTCTGCATTCGCCGACCACTACCGCCAACTTTTATGACGACGATCCGATGGCGGCGCCAATTCCTGATGACCTCCGCCCTACTCCTGAATGGATCCCCGTTACTGAAGAGTCGGCACCAGAGGCGTCTACAGCAGACGAGGTGGCAAACGGGATCCACAAGGGGTGTGGAACAAGTTGCAGGGACCAGACGGTGTTCCATTCTAGTTCTACCGGGAGTTCAACACGTCAATGCTCCATCATAAGTTGCAATTCTGAGAACTGTAGCAGACACATATGTGTTTTTAGGGCATCGTTTCGATATGAGTTAATTTATAGAGTCATTTGGCCTTTGGTTTTGCTATGAACACACTTATTGAGAAGTGCAGGATCGGCCAAAAATGATCTGTATAACCAAAGAGTATGTATCACGGCCTTCTAGATGTCTCCCGCACATGTATGGCTGACATTAATGCACCGATCGTTGTTCACTGGGCTGGTATTGAAGTGCTGCTTCAAAACGTGGGCGTGTCAGGGAGGCCGCGTCACACTTTTAATTAATTTTCAGGAACTTCGGATGCTATTTCGACACTGAAACTCTGGGAACTTATTGTCTATGACTTGTACTGTCGATATATTCGCACATGGTCTTTTACTGACTGACAAAAACTAAGAGAACGGTATGAAATTGGTATATATCGTTCCAAAAATTAACTATGAGTTTTTTAAACTGCAGTTCATGAGTCTCGAGACCTTATCCGCATCATCTACAGATATTCTTGATAGCAAATAGCATGGAAACGTGATGCACACTCCGACACGATCGTCATCTCTCGAATTTACCGTTGTCTATCGAATTCTGTCGTATCAGTTGCGCACAGGTGGTAAATTCGACGGATAGTGTTGTAGTATCCAACACTTACGTGCATGTGCCGATGCGCCAACACTTTCTATAAATATAGAGTATTTCAAAAAGAATATACGTATTACAAAGTATTATTGTGTTCAAACTATCGATCGCTGCGTCTCGGCTCGGCTATTGGAGAAACGAATACATACTCTAGTTTACATTTATAGCCACTAGATGTCAGTTGTCTTCTGTTTTGCTTGGTAACCGTCATATGGTTAAAATGGCTACTCCGCAGCAGAAATAATTTGGCGTTCTAGAGTTTGCGAAGTGCAATTCCCTGATTACAGTGCTAAGACTGGTTGAGGTACAAAACTGATGCTCCGAATGAGTGGAACATTCGCAGATGGTATCAACAGTTGTTGGATGTTTCAAATGGCTCTGAGCACTATGGGACTTAACATCTGTGGTCATCAGTCCCCTAGAACTTAGAACTACTTAAACCTAACTAACCTAAGGACATCACACACATCCATGCCCGATGCAGGATTCGAACCTGCGACCGTAGCAGTCCCGCGGTTCCGGACTGAGCGCCTAGAACCGCTAGACCACCGCGGCCGGCAGTTGTTGGATACAGGATTTGTATGTAAAGGAAAGAGTCCTGGCCGCACTCGTGTTCCCGGAGAAAATGTTGCACGAATTTAAATTGCTTTCCAAGGTAGTCCTTCAGAATCAACCCGTCGTGCCAGTCGGGAGTTACAACTGCCTAAAACAACAATTTGGAAGGTTTTGAGAAGTCTGTTGGTTATGAAGCCATACAGACAACGACTGTTACAAACTCTGCGTTCTCATGGCAAACGAAACCGCGTGGCAATTTGTAACGAGATTCTTGATGGTATTGACAATGATAACACTTTCTCACAACGCATCGTGTTTAGTGATGAAGCGACTTTCCGTGTTAGTGGTCACGTAAACAAACACAATGTTCGAATTTGGGGACTACAGAACCTACATGGAACAACAGAACATGTACAAGATTCGCCCAGAGTCAATGCGATATCCCGATCATCTGTTTACGGCCCGTTCTTCTTTGATGGATACACGGTTACCGGTAAGCAGTATCTCGCTATGTTACAAGACTGATTGTGTCCGCGGCTGCATGAAGACAACTTCATTTTTAACGAGACGGGGCACCCCCTCACTGGAGCCGCCAACTGCGTAAATATCTGAATGAAACTCTTCCGAACCGTTGGATTGGTCGTCAGGGAGTTGGTGACATAGCATGTCTTAACTGGGCTCCACCGGTTACCGGATTTTACACCCTCTGACTTCTTCCTGTGGGGTTTCGTTAAAGACAATGTTTATGTACCACCACTCTGACAGAACCTGGAAGAGTTGAAGAACCGGATCCGGATGCCATAACATCAGTGACGAAGGACATACTTGCCCAAGTATTAGAGGAATTTGAGTATCGGTGTGATATTGTTCGTATCGCTGATGGAGGACATATTGAACATCTGTAATCTGAACTTGAGAGGTTCGTACCTCTTAGAGTTTAATAAATATATGTATTCGAAATATGTATATTCTTGTTGAAACACCCTGCATAGCGATGCGCACTAGTAGTATTCAGTCACAGCAGGCATCTGAAGACACCTTCGACGTTGTCTGGTGAAATTTCGAAGCAAGATGTCAACAACATCCGACAGAAAACCCGAACGTTCACGCAGATTTCCAAGTCAGACTGTATGCTCCGCTGGAGTCAAACGATATTGAGCACAATCAACGATAATAATCATGCCGAAATTCCCGCAAGTAGTACTGGATTCTCTTTCAACCGTGAGAGACAGTGGTGTGAATGAAACGCATTCAGACAAAGCCACACCATCCAACACCAAAACAAGGACAGTCGCGCAGGGGAAACCGAGGGTCAGAGGACCAGAATGGCCAACAGCAACGCATGGCGCAAGGCCACAGAACCACACTGAGACCACAATTGCTTCCCAAGCGCAACTCGTCCCACGAGCGCGTGACCGCAGCCAAGTTATGTCCTACACAATGGCCTGTGTGTGGCGGCACGGTGAGAGAGGACGCCGGAGAACGTCTGCAGCGACCGCTAGGGTAGACCGTTCTGTGGAAAAGTGCGAGATATCTCCTCCGCCGGTAATACATTAAGCCCGGTAACATTAGGTACACGTATATTTTGACGTGAATATACAAACAGAGAGTTATGCGGTAAACCACAAAAAAAAAAAAAAACTGGGCGTTACATAGTGTTATAACACGAGTTGCTAGTTGCTTCATTCCTTCCTCTCCGACTGCATAACACCACGTATAGTTACTGATTCGACTGAACATTTTTCAGTTTGGCCCTGTGAAAATGCTGTAATCTCATTTCCGCTCGAAACTAATGAACTCAGATGTGGCACCAGAGGAATCGCGATAATGAATTGAAGTTTGCGTCAGTATACTGAAGAAGTGAACGGACCAAAAACAGAAAAACACCGTCAGCACACGTGCCGATTATGACGTTACTTTAATACATGTTTCCCTTTTTAATATTTACTTCTTACTGCTCTGATTATATGTTTTAACGTGAATAGCCACAAGCTTGTAAGTTAAATAATTCTTCGGAGCGTGTATAATAATATATACATAACGATTCACAGAAACTGTTGACAATGTTGAAAAGCGGCAGTCAATCAATCATTCATAGAATTATATAGATTTATATAGTGCTGAGCGTCTGTATTTTCTCACGCTTCTGTCTTGACACGGGGAAGACCACGCTGGGAACCAAACTGACTGATTGATTATTATTTTCTTTTATATTAAGTTTGATGTTCAGAATTCCATGTACACATCAGAGCACAAAAATTAGGCCACCCCGAATTCCAGTATATAGGTTGCACATGACTACAGGGCTATTACAAAGGATTGAAGCGATTTCATAAATTCGCTGTAGCTCCATTCATTGACATATGGTCACGACACACTACAGATACGTAGAAAAACTCATAAAGTTTTGTTCGCCTGAGCCGCACTTTAGGTTTCTGCCGCCAGAGCGCTCGAGAGCGCAATGAGACAAAATGGCGACAGGAGCCGAGAAAGCGTACGTCGTGCTTGAAATGAACTCACATTAGTCAGTCATAACAGTGCAACGACACTTCAGGACGAAGTTCAACAAAGATCCACCAACTCCAATCGGCGATGGTATGCGCAGTTTAAAGCTTCTGGATGCCTGTGTAAGGGGAAATCAACGGGGCGGCCTGTAGTGAGCGAAGAAACGGTTGAACGCGTGCGGGCAAGTTTCACGCGTAGCCCGCGGAAGTCGACGAATAAAGCAAGCAGGGAGCTAAACGTACCACAGCCGACGGTTTGGAAAATCTTACGGAAAAGGCTAAAGCCGAAGCCTTACCGTTTACAATTGCTATAAGCCCTGACACCCGATGACAATGTCAAACGCTTTGAATTTTCAGCGCGGTTGCAACAGCTCATGGAAGTGGAAGTGTTCAGTGCGAAACTTGTTTTCAGTGATGAAGCAACATTTTTTCTTAATGGTGAAGTGAACAGACACAATGTGCGAATCTGGGCGGTAGAGAATCCTCACGCATTCGTGTAGCAAATTCGCAATTCACCAAAAGTTAACGTGTTTTGTGCAATCTCACGGTTTAAAGTTTACGGCCCCTTTTTCTTCTGCAAAAAAAAAGTTACAGGACACGTGTATCTGGACATGCTGGAAAATTGGCTCATGCCACAACTGGAGACCGACAGCGCCGACTTCATCTTTCAACAGGATGGTGCTCCACCCAACTTCCATCATGATGTTCGGCATTTCTTAAACAGGAGACTGGAAAACCGATGGATCGGTCGTGGTGGAGATCATGATCAGCAATTCATGTCATGGCACCCACGCTCTCCCGACTTAACCCCATGCGATTTCTTTCTGTGGGGTTATGTGAAAGATTCAGTGTTTAAACCTCCTCTACCAAGAAACGTGCCAGAACTGCGAGCTCACATCAACGATGCTTTCGAACTCATTGATGGGGACATGCTGCGCCGAGTGTGGGAGAAACTTGATTATCGGCTTGATGTCTGCCGAATCACTAAAGGGGCACATATCGAACATTTGTGAATGCCTAAAAAAACTTTTTGAGTTTTTGTATGTGTGTGCAAAGCATTGTGAAAATATCTCAAATAATGAAGTTATTGTAGAGGTGTGAACTCGCTTCAATCATTTGTAATAATGTAATAACCCTGTATATGCAACCAACGAAGGATAGTTGTATCACAGGTTCTCTTAAGGCTCTGCAGTACAATCACTTGACTTTATACAATGGGTACCAAAAGAGACAACTTGAGAACAATACTCTGTATGGCAGGCACTGCAGATCTAGTCCAGTACTATCAAACAACAAATATTAGAAAATAAGTTATTAGATATCAAACAGTCCATAACGCTTCTAAATTAAACTTCATTGCAGAAAATGTATCGCACTTATTTAATTACATGACATGTTGTTGGTGATCCGAATTTGAACCCAGTGTTAACCAAACAAAGCTTGCGTGTCTGGTCGAAACTCGACTAGGCGCAAAGGGACTTAAGATATGTAAGTGTTCACCGGTATGAGTTTACAAGGACAAATGTCCGAACCAGGAAATAAATGACATTACGTTAAGCAGTGCACTGGGAACCCCATGAAGTTTATATTGCCCCTCAGAAGAAACCACGGAAGGTGTGTAATAAGGTGCAAGGCACAAATGTGAAACGCCACCAAGTACAGTTGTGGTGATGGACAGGGAGTAGAACCAAGTACTTATAGGAGCTGCTAACTAATCACAGCCACAGATCAGATATTAAATATATTCACCAAGAGCATGATATTAGAATCTGAAACAACGATACAAATGATTTTAGGCTGCAGTTATTCGAAACTGGCACCTTTCGTTAGTGTCTTATTGCTACGAATAGAAATGAAATATTTATTCTTTCTACACCAGCAGCGAGATGTGCACATATTCAACTAGAGGTAACGCAACGCAACGTAATGAGTAGCTCAGTGCCTGGGACACATTGACGCACTCGAATAGATGTCAGCTATGAAATGCTTTCACTAATAGTAAGGGTCGAGCTTTTCGTAGACGCCTGGTGGAGTTTAGCGTCGTGAGGAGAAAACGAAATGATGAGACCATGTATCTCGAAAGATTCAGATCCATAGGAAAATGGGAGTACAAGCTCGAATTGCAGTCCAGTGCTAACATTTTCAAAATCTCAAGTTCACTTAAAATAAGAAATGACGGTCTTATGACCTTACACGACATATGATTCATGAACTAAAATAACGTTACTAGTGTAATAAAACTTACTAGTAACAGAGACTCAAGCAGCGGTATCCATCTGACAGCCAAACATAATCCAAATTATTTTCCAGTCAGTAGCGAATGGAGATGTGTCATGTTGATTTGGAACCACGGCACAGTCCTGCGATTTTTGCTTGACGTACTTTGAGGGTAGAATAATCTGATGGAGATTATAGGCTTTAAGCGCAAGGCGTCGCGATCATTTGGGCGGACACCACTCTATATCAAGCAGCCGCTATCTAATGGCGCTGAAATTCGTCTTACCTAGACAGACACACGCGAACACTTTCACAGACATGTTTCTGCAAGGATATTCTATTACTGGCTTGTTAGGAAATGAACGAAACCATCTCTGACCTTTGATCAGACCGGTGTTCTTAGTAGACAGAGAAATATGACTTAAGAAAGAAAGGAAAAGGATGAGATTGATATCGCGGCTTTGGTTCGCACTGCATGACGTTGACTGCTGGACCACAAGTAGGTTATTCACAACTGCTCAATTTGAAGTCAACACTTCTTGTATGGTGTGCTGTTCACCCAATTCTGCCAAAACGTGACACCATCACAAGCGAAATTCGGTAGCTCGTTGGGCTGAGTCTAGCCTGCAATGGCTAAGGTGTGGGTTCGATTCCCGCTGGGGGTACCCATTCTTAACAGCCCCAAGTGTACACTCTTCACCTCCATAACGAGTAAAAAACGCAAGACTTTGCTGTGGTCCCAAATCAACATTAAACATGTCCATTCGCTACTGACTGGAAAATAATTTAATTAGTTTTGATGTCAGTGCTTGCAGAAACTTTGAGACTCTGTTTCTAGTAACCTTACTTTCGCTATTAATGTTATTTTAGTTCACAAACTAGTCGACATGTAAGGTCGTAGGACTTTTATTTATTACTTTAAGTGACTTTGAGATGTTGAAAATATTGGCAGTGGACTGCGATTCGAGCTCCAATTAAAATTTTTCTGTGTGTTTGAAGTCTTCAAGATAATACTGTCCATTCATTTCGTTGTTTCCTCACGATGCCACACTCCTGTAGGTCTCTACGAACGGCGCAGTCATAAACGCTAGTGAAAGAAAATTTGATAGCTGACGCCTCTTCGGGTGGAGTCAACAATGACGTCATGTGTGGGGTTGCAGTCCCAGGCAGCACACAACTATTCACTGCATTACCTCTAGCCGAACATCTGCACATATCGCTACTGGTGAAGAAAAAATAAATATTTAATATCTATTCGTAGCTGTAAGACAATAGTACAATTTGTTGTGCTCCAATCCCTGCTACGCCATTATCATTTGTATTATCATTTCAAGTTTCAGTATTACGATCTGGGTGATATTTAATGTCTGATATTTGCTTGTGCTTAGTTAGCAATTCATGTAGATACTAGGTTCTACTTTAGTTTGTGGCGTCTCACACTTGTGCATTGCACTTTATTACATTGAAAGGTATGTGCTAAGGTCTGATCAGGGCAGATCCAGAAAATAAAGTTGATGATAGTTGCCAACCCTGAGGGGAAATGAGTATAATATCTTTGAGTAGGAAGATCTTTGATGGTTAAGAGAGCCGGGTGCGTGCAGTAAAAAACTCGGGAGTCGCAGGTAGTTGCCCAGAGAAAGCTGACATGTGGTGGCAGCTTCAAGGTAGGACTCGTGCTGCGCAGTTTACACTGAGAAAACTTTAGGATAATAATGGGAGAAGCTATATAATGATTTCAAAATGGTTTTTGTTAGATAATGTTCAACGTTAGGATTTCTATGTCCACGGTTTGATGCAGTAAGCGTTATGTAAATTTCTTCTAAGAGTGATTCATGTTACAAAAATATTGGAAATGGTAGTTTTTGTGTGTATGACTTAAAATTATATATATATATATATATATATATATATATATATATATATATATATATAGAGAGAGAGAGAGAGAGAGAGAGAGAGAGAGAGAGATCAACATTGTGTTTAAATCTAACAGCCTGAGTCATAGTCAACATCCTTTGCTTGTATTCAGTATGAAAAAGAGTAGTAAAATAAAGTTACCCACCAATGAAGGAATGTGAAGAAAATGAGGCCTCTATGCAATATATGTGTGGAGTTCATGGTTTGAAATCGATTTTGGTGTAAGTAAAGCTATCAGAGCAAAGTTATTTAAAATAACTAATTTTATGCCATTGCAAAACTGGCATTATTCAAGGCAAGATATAATTTCATTAAGTAAACATCAGGACCAAAAGTTAATTTTTCAGTACCTTCTTAATTCCATTGCACAAACGGCATTATTCACCTAAACATGATTGCTGAGTCAAATACATGTTTCATTACTAGCAAAAATTGATGAGTGCAAGAAACAAGTTCGCAGACGCAATCAGATGCAGATTTGTTGAATAATGAATTAGGAACAATTCTATCTTTGATACTTTCACTAATTAAAGAGGAAAAATTTTGGGTTAGATGCTATCAACATATCTTTCGTGGTTAATTCTCAGGGGTAGTGCAAACGAAATGTCATCTATTTCTTGGTTCGGACATTTGGCCTTGTAAACTGATACTGATGAACGCTACGACATTTTACGTCTCTGTATGCCTTTTCGAGTCACTATCAGACACACGAGATTTGCTTGGACAACAGTGGGTACAAACTCGAATCATGAACAACATGTCATGTCATTTAATGAGGTCAGTGCCATTTATTGCTAGTAGTTTAATTTAGAAGTGTTAAAGACTGCCTCATCTCTAATAACGTGTTTTGTAATATTTGTTATGTGACAGTATTGGTTTAGATCTGGACTGGCTACCATGAAGAGCAGCGTTCTCTAATAGCCTCCTGTCCTGTGGCACCAATTGCATATATTCAATGTACTGTACTGCAAGGGTTAGAGGACCTGAAACACAGTAATGTTATACCGGTTGCAGTCAGCAGTGGCCCTTTTTTACTTTTTTTCTGTCAATTGAAACCTTTAGGCTGCCTTCTTAAGTACGGATGATGGTTAGATGGCATGCCAAATGTTAAATTCTAGTTCACTTATTTGGTTCAGCTTTGCAGCTCGGACTGGTTGTAATTTTTCCAAGCTGGCTTCAGGTGGCAGTGTGGTGCGCCAACCACCTGTGCAGGCTTGCTTAAGGCGCTGTCTTGGCATTGGTTCCTTCAGACGCACTTGCAAGGCAAGCACACTTTCAAATTTTAGGCATCTACCCAATGGAAAGCTCTGTACAAAGACACTAGGCATTGTGCCCCTACCTTCTGATTGGAGGAGGCGCCTGGTACCACTGAAAGATTCGTCTTGGCAATTGGTGATTTCACCCCTCCAAATTTCTTTATCTCTCTGTCCAGGGACTCCAGCCAGGTTGAATTTTGTATAGAGTTAGCCTGTCGCTGTGCTATGTTAAGGAGAGTGTGATGTATCACTTCTATGCACACTTGGAAACTGATTTTCGGCGGCAGTTAGTTTAGGTTTTCGAATTAGGTACTTCTCACTTTTTTAAAAAATTCATTTGTCGGTAGCATCATAAGTTACTCACGAGTGATAACACTGAAATAACTTAACTATTCATAGATTGAGGCAGGGCCAACATTGTTCTTTAACTGCTCACGATTCACTTTAAGCTCTGTCATCTGACAGTTTTTAATTTATGACATACCGTCTTTTAGCAGTGTCTTGTTTTGACTGAAAACGAATGTTGGGAAGAAAGGTTCCAAGCTTTTCCGCTCTAATGTCTTAATCATATGTTCACCTGAAGATGTAAGATTTACCGCGACGAAAGCGGTAGTGATCCAGTAATAAAGGACCAAATACAGCTGAAGTGGTTATTAGTACCCAAGATATATCGATTAAGTTGGGTACTCCCCTTTGCTGTTAGTCGAAAAGAGTTTTCGTAATTTAACCCTTTCTAGAAAACGGTGAATTCTGCCTTTGGTTATTCTTTAAATGTGGAATCTGTGGGAGCACATGAATTTCCCTTTTGCATTCCTTAGTTAACCTATATCCTTACTGATGAAGGATAATTAATACTCTGAAAAATAATTTCCGCTTACGGGACTCCAGTGGTTTTATATGTGTTATACGTTTACCGACGTTCAGGAATATGCTCAATTTTTTTGAGTAAATGTGAATTTGGAATCAACGTAGGTCATTAAACGTTTCCCTACTGAGCTTCTCAGCATGTCATTTCACCTCTTGTCCTCATTAACCTCATATACCCTGTAACAGAATTATACTGCGAAGCAATTAGTGCAGTTAATTTCCTGATCAGTTGATCTAAAGCACAGCAGATCAGTTTCCGTTGCCTGCGTTCTTTGTGATGGAACATAGAACCATAATTCAATTAACGTTGAAATGCTTTCAAACGGCTTGGAATTGATTGTACCGGTATGTTAGAAAATGAGAAGCATTGTTTTGTTCAATAGGAAAGTCGTACTACGAAATTATCAAAGGCGAATTTCTATTTACCAATGTTCAGTCGATTTTAATATTTTACAAACGTAAATGGATTTTACTTTATGACTCTCTCAGGACATTTTGGATACCGCAGATCCTTTAGTAAGAGATAGATTTGAGGAAATGCTTAATTCTGCTTTTTTCTGAAATTTCCGTGTTGCATAAGATCTCGGCACCGAAACTTTGGCGATCACTCAACAGCGTTGTCTTCCTGTAATCTTTCATGCTTTTTTTATGGATAGTAATTTTTTTTATGAAGCGGTGTATGGATGCTTTTTACAGTCCGTCAGAGACTGTCGGTAATTATTCTTTGCAGTTTGATATCCATAGTTGTACAGGACCACAAATCCAAACATCATTTTAAATGGATCACGAAAGAAGTTTTAACATTACGAGTAATGGCAATGAAAGGAAATGAGAAAAAATTTCAGAGGACAAGTGTGTTCGGCTAATAAAGAACTGGTCACTTAACTAATAGCGGGTAGAAGTTCTGTTCTTATGCTTATCGATTGCGCAGACGGCTCGACCCTTGAGAGGTACACAGAAAGTAATAGTCTTAAGGGTGTGGGAAAATGGTTGTGCCAGCTATTCAGGCAGCGAGTGAGACCCTTGGACACACAGGCAAGGAAGCTGTGCCAAAGTCAGACTCAAATTCAACTTCCAGGTTTGATTTCGTGGCTTTCCAATACATTGTTTTGCAGCAGTTTGAAGCGCAGAACACAAAGACACAATCTGAAACGGATGCTCAGAGTACTAAGTGATGCTAAAATATCGAGGAACAAAACATCAAAAGTGATGCTTAAATATACTGAAGAGAGTATAGGAGAAATGGCAGAAGCACGAACCATATTAGAAACGATTAAACAATGGCATCAACAGATAACCTGAAAAAAAGAGGAATTATTTAAAATAAGTGAGAAGGTAGAAAATCATTTTATCATATTGTAAGGACACTTAGCCGCAAGGAGCAGTACTTTTCCAGTCCATCCGATACAGCTGCCGGGAGGTTGTCATTGGGGCAACGAAAGATCGAATGACGCTGCTGCAGGATGTCTTTGAACAAGTCCTGCAGCATGACGAATGTTTGGAGCAATGAGGTGGGATAGTGGAGGTGGTACGGAACAAAGGAGTACAACTACCCTTAGCAATGGAGTATATTTCGTTTCATGTGGAGGAAGGGTCAGACGACCCTCTTCCTTATGTCGTAGAAAGTACCCTTCAACGATTACTGAAGAAGCTAAGATTAACATGAGGAGATGGAAAGAATAACAACATTTGCAATATTTATACATTATCTCCACAACTAACACTTTACTGGTGTCAACACTCGTGGCAGTCACTACTTCATTCAGACAAATATGTGCTCTTTTCTGCCAACTTCCATCAAGTGCAACTGCAATATCCGAACATCCATCATTTTCTTCCACTGCTTCCTTAGCAGCCAGTGTCACGCTTTCCTTACTGACTTCACATACTGCTTTCTCTAATATTGTAGTCAATTTTTCAAATGTATTTAGTGGTTGATGTAAGTTCATCACTGAAAAAAATGTTCTCCGTGCAGTCATACCCTTGCCAATAGATTGTAAGGCATGAACTAATCTAGTATTTAATAAGGGCCACTTGTATCTGGTTTCGAAGAACTCATAAATGAAATCACAGCTGAGTATTTAGTGAAAATTAAATCGAAAGCAATTGCTAGGCCTTTTCTCCCACTGGCACTCTCACAAATTTTCACACTTTGTAACTCACCACACTGTCTACATTGTACAAATTTATAAATTAGTCTGATAATATTCTCAAATTTATAATAATGTTGCTGCACCCCTTGTCACTTACAGTAAATTCGTTCTAACTCTCTAACGTTGAGAGCTGCTTTGATGATGCACTTGTTGAAGAATTAATATTAGAAACATAGTTTCCAGGTGACATAACCTCTTGTACAGAAAGTTTTCTAAACTTGTTTCCTCTAAATTGTCGTTTCTTGAAAATGCTTTTAGTTTCGTCATCTTCAATAAACACAACAAAACACACGCAAACAAGCACTGCAAACGTAAGTATAACACCTACTCGCAATCACACTTGAACAAAAGTAACCGCGTGTTTGAAAGCTTGTTGTTTACAAACAGCAGAAAGAAAATAATACCGACCATTACATTCGAAGGATAGCCAACATGCTCGGGAGTAAAAAAAATCCCTAACGTGCAATGTAGGGGATACAAAGATCTAAAATATATGCAGAAAAGTGGGTGACAGAAAAGTGGGCGTGGCACTAAACGCACGTGGTACGAAAATGTCCTTTCAATGCTCGAAAAAAAATTTTTTCAGCGATATCCTTTTCACAGTACTTAAATAAAAAAGATTTATCGAAATATGGTGAAAACCGAAAATCGACTTTTTTCGACCTGAACCACGGTGTGGCCTTCTTAAATGCCTCATTATCGACACTCGATATACGTAAAAAGTATGGCTATTGGGATGTATCAACGAATAGTGGGTGACAGATAAGTGGGCGTGGCACATAAAATGGTTCAAATGGCTCTGAGCACTATGGGACTCAACATCTTAGGTCATAAGTCCCCTAGAACTTGGAACTACTTAAACCTGACTAACCTAATGACATCACACACACGCATGCCCGAGGCAGGATTCGAACCTGCAACCGTAGCAGTCCCGTGGTTCCGGACTGCAGCGTGGCACATTAACACAAGTGGTAGTAAAATGCTCTTTAAATGCTCTATAATTTTTTTTCAGGGATATCCTTTTCAGAGTGCTTAAATAAAACCTTAATCTATCGAAATGTGATGATTACCGAAAATCGATTGTTTTCGACCTGAACCACGGTGTGGTCCCCATAAAAGCCTCATTATCGGCACTCGATACACCTAAAAAGTATCGATATTGGGATGCATCGAAGTGCAGATACCGACTTGCCGGCCTATAAAAGTATCTGCAGCACACTGTAAATATACTGTCGGTTATAGAGCTGTATGTTTAAGTACTGATTTATTATCAGATATTCTGTACACAAAAAAGCCAACAGCCTTCCTATCCCCCTTACAGTAATAATTCAAAGGAAACCGATGCACGTTCACCCTTGGCGATAACCACTTTGCTAACAACGGCTACTCCATGTACGTGGTACAATAAAATCTGTGTCACTGATCCTTCTTTCGGTTCCGTCACGTATCGGATTTGTCCATAACGTTACATGTCGGCTTCACTGTTTTCTCATTTCTGCCAATGGCCGCGACCTAGCAGCTGTAATGTCGAAATTAAACGTTGCTGTTTCTGTAGGCAGCCTCGAGCACTGATTACGTCAGCATTTCCACTCACACGTTTCCCAACACTTCCAAGACCAATCTTGTCATTTAGATTATTGTTCATCGTTTACAGCAATTGTCCTTGAAGAATGCTGACATGAAAAATAGCACACTGGTAGCGTTAAAAATTTTTTTCATTGCAACTGGTGTGCTATTTTTTAACATCACAAATATTGTTGTCCTATTCACCCCGTAACCACTCAGTGCAATCGACCTTCCTTTACTTGTCCCCTACACTTGCTTCACAAAGTCGAAGAGAAAGACAGGACGTGATGATAGCAAAAAACAGTAAGAATTCATCACATAGTTTCAAATATTTACCAAAAATTGAGACAAAAGTGCAACATAAAATAAAAACATCGACACTCGATACTGCCATTTCGGTATCGATTTATCGCTACCATAGGGGAAAACATGTCGCCTATATATATATATATATATATATATATATATATATATATAAGTTCAGATACATCGATAAATAGATATATTTTCAACAGCCCTAAAATAAAAAGACATAACCCGAAGGATACGTTGCGCCTCACAACTCCTAATCCTTTCCCGTTGGCTGCGACCACTGCCTCCCTCCATAATGCCGCAGCTGAACTGGCCCCGCTACTTTTCAGGCGGTCGTATTGCCCTGGACGTTTCGTCGGTGGAAGAAGCCACTTCAAAGTAAGGCACTGACGTCAAGAATGAGGACTGGGCGAGCAGTAACTAGTAGCTGCAGGAACTTTTCCTTTCTTATTACACAGTGCATATCCACTGTTTGAAAGGTAACTGGGCCAGAGAATGGTGACTGTTCGCATTGACGTGACATCATGCCCACTACCTAATCTCAAGACTGGGATGCAAAGCATAAGTTAATTTACTGCCAATGTTCAACCCTGTGTATTTCATTCGGTACAGAACAAACCAGGAGATTAAGCGGAGCCACGGCATTTGCGGCTCTCATATCATGGGCAACTCTAATGAAGGGTCATATCGAATACATATACGACTTCTACTAAAAAGTAGAATTCATGGAAAACTTGGCAACGACTAGTAGCAGTGTAAAACCTTCCAAAGACAATTTTGTTTTATTTTATTTTTTTCGAAAAGGCAGGGAGTGTTCCACTGCACACTGCATAATCACGGAACCAACTTAAAAACAACAATTTCAGAATCATAATTGACAACCGATGCCTATAGCACTGAGTGGCGTCGGCGTGACATTTTGACGGAAGTAAACGAAGGGGTTGCGTAAAGGAAACCACTTTGAGTGGCTTTCCTCCTTACTGCCTCCATCATCGTATAGTATTGTGAGAAGAAAAAGCAAAAATTTTCCAAAACTTGCTACAGCCTCCCCAAGTACAAGTTGGGTTTCTGTGTATGCAGAGAAAATGAAGTAAAGTAATTAGGAACCACAGTCTGAACTTCTTTTTGTCTAATGACAATGATAGATTGCTGCTCACCATATAGTGGAGATGATAAGTCGCAGAGAGCCTCAACAAAACTCTCCTGTCCAGGATTTACCCTTTTTTAAGTAATAATTTATCTAAAGATCTCTCTAAATCTCTTCAGAATGAGGTCCGTCTTTTGTATTAGATTGTTTTTCTATTACGAATTACTTAATAATGATTTAAGTATATATGTGTACCACATTTCGTCTAAATGAAGGTCATGCTCCAGCGTAACTAGTTACTAGTATTCTCAAATTTATGTTCGACAGATCGGTATCATTGGTGACACCATTTTGTGACAGCTATCTCTGTTGTTTGAAAATTACTTGTGCCTAGAAGCGCAGACGAACTTCAGTATTTTGTATATGTTTTGCTTTTTTGGATATTTCATGTATGTGTATGTGGTTTGATTCTTTACTAGATTTTCATTTGTCTTTAGAAATCGCATTTCTTCTGAAATCCATTTGTGCTACAGAAAGTAGGTAAATATCACATTTGGATGTGACTCATGTGAGTCAGGGCAAGTGTTGGAAATGTGAGGAATGATTCAAAATGATTCTGTAAATAATGTTGAAGAATCGCATTATTACTGCAGAAAATTAAGATTTATTTTGAGAACATTTTCATAATTTAGAAGGAAATTAATAAAACATCCATGTTGTTCACAATAGTTAGAATTCCCTCTTCTGGTCTTACCGCTATATTAGTTGGGCTAAAGAAAACAAACAATAAGAAGATAAGTAACTTGTCGTGTCATTACATCGTATAGCATGTCCGGAGTAAATTTTTCTAACCTGCTTGGGAAACAATGAAAGGTGGAGCCATTCCACCTTTTATGTGGTTTTGTAGAGTTATGAAGTTCTGCAGACCGTCTTTCCGTGCCAGTATTTTCTCGTATTTCTATCACGCAACGCGGAAGGATCATATTGGAAACAAAATTAACTGAGCTACTTATTCTTCATTGTTATTAAGAGTGATGTTCAGAACCTCGTGCAACCCACATACCTATAACCACCTTTCCTTCACATGAATGATTTTACAGTATGAGAATGGCTGTAGATGTAAACGTATGCACATTGGTAAATTCTGGTGGAGTATCTTGGTTCAGCTTTCCAGCAGAGCCTCAGCACAGGCGTCGAGTTTAATTGATCAAAGCAGGCTTGGGGTGCAAGTGTCTTTGCCCAGAAGTTCTAAACAGATAGGCTAGCAATGAGCCCCTCAGGCGCACAAACAAGTTCAAATTTTAGACGTAGAATAGATTTAAATTATGAGCAAGTGAACCAGACATTGTGTCTCTTACCTTCTCATGAGAGAAGACGGCTGAGAGGTAGAATAGCGAATGAAGAGGTACTGGACAGAAATGGGGAGAAATAAATTTATGGCACAAATTGACTAAAGAAGGGACCGGTTGATAAGAGATAACCTGAGGCAACAAGAATTTGTCTCTTTGGCAGGGCAGGGAAAGGTAGAGGGGGAGAAAATTGATGAGGGAGACCGAGGCAGCAGGTAAGAAGGTTCGAGTGGTAATGACCGCTCGGGGTAGCCGTGCGGTCTATGGCCACTTGTCACGGTTCGCGCGGCTCCCCCCGTCGGAGGTTCGAGTCCACCCTAGGGCATGGGTGTGTGTGTCGTCCTTAGCGTAAGTTACTCTGAGTTAGATTAAGTAGTGCGTAAGGCTAGGGACCGATGACCTCAGTAATTAGGTCCCATAGTCTTTAACACAAGTTTCCAGATTTCCCAGTGGATATGTGAGGGCTTTTCAGATAGTAAGGTCCGATCGGTCACGAAATGGGAACCACAGCGGAAATCAAAAATATCTTATCTGCTATAATTTGCTATACCTACCCGCGTCATACCTACCCTGCGCCTTCCACCATTTCTCTACGGTGGTCTGTAGTTCATTGTCTATGTCAAAGGCTGTTTCATAACCAGCGGCTTACGTGAGCATAAATGAATATCAGAGGGAGCCATGTGAGGTTGCGTGGTGGATGAACAAACACTTCGCATCGAGAACGCTGCAGGAACGTCCCACTGCCCCTGCAGTGCGCAGCCGAGAACTTTCATGAAGAAGGAAACGCATGTCAGCTGCGTTATGTGGGGTGCATAAAAATCAGGCGAAACCTCACAGCGGGAACCCATACTTGTCAGGGGACACTATTGTTCTAGTCATATTTACGTGCTCACTATGAGCTCAGAAGTGAGAAGAGCGACGTTATGAGATCGACAGGCATACTAAAGATAATGCCCAACAATTCTGTGCCAAACTTCAAAGGGTTTTCACTATCTCTTCCATTTCACAGACTACCGGACTTCGCTATCCGTACAGCCTCGGTAGGCTATGGTAGTTATGCTGAGATGAAGAATCTTGTACAGACTAGCATCGTCAGCTGCATTGTAAGGCGTCGGAATCTTAGATACCTTGCATGTCGGATGCCTCTGTTTTACATGTCATTTACAGTGCTGCAAGATACTGGTTCTGCAACATGGGATGATTTTTGTGTTTATATTTCACTTGATTAATATTTAATACAGGTGGCATAGAGGGTGACAAGAATAACTCCGTTACGTAACATTTTAAGATAGGTAGAAGCAGGGTGGAAGCATCACTGGAAGAAAAGACAGTTTTAGTTAGCCAAGCTATGTCACAATGGCCCGCAGAGCCGCAGCCTAGTCAAGGTCAAGTGCAAGTGACAGGCACGGCAGAGAAATTGGAGAACAAGGGTATATCGTGAGTCGCGCTTGAGGAAGTAGCTTACCACTCTTGTGGATGGTGGAATGTTAATAACGTTGATAATAGACCAAGTTGTCCTCTGAAAGCCAGCCAATTATACGATACCGTACTTATTAATCCATTTGATGACTGGGCAGCCATGGCTACTAGACATTAAAGTGTGACTGGCATTGGCTGTTCCATCCAGTGTCCAATCCCAATGTAAAGGGAAGGAAGCTAGCCTGAGGAGACACTCACCTACCCAACTTGACAGGCACTTTCCCTTGAGACGTCGTGGAATGTAGTCGGAATCCCTCTGTGACATGACGACAGTGAAAGGAGATATATTGATGTGAACTCTTTGTTAACTCAGCTCCAAAATTCAGTCAAGAGCTGGCTGAATTCTCTTCGTAAATCTCCTGAGCGGTGAACGAAGAGAGGCAATATAGTTGAGATCTTGCGAGAACCGCGACAGCAGAGTAACACACGGCGCGCCAGCCTTTCGTGTGTTTTTAGCCATTAAAAGCAGACTAGGGTCAAATTAACGTTCTTCACCTCACGACAACATAAGGCAAGTCTGCTGATACAGAATTAGCCAGGCCAGGTACAGGGTTTTGATGTAATTACAGACCCGACAACACACGGCAGCAACCATGCTCATGATGGTGTACAAAAGAATTGTTCAAATGGCTCTAAGCACTGTGGGACTTAACATCTCAGGTCCTCAGTCCCCTAGAATTAGAAGTACTCAACTAACCTAAGGACATCATATACATCCATACAGGATGCAGGATTCGAACCTGCGATCGTAGCAACAGCGCGGTTCTGGACTGAAGTACCTAGAACCACTCGGCCACAGCGGCCAGCTGGTGTGCAACACAAGATAAAGAATTCAGCATGTCATTAAATGTATAGCCTGTCTTTATCGAGTGATACGAAGCTCAAAGTAGGAAGACCTGCCCTTCTTGTAGTATTTCCCGAAATTAACGTATTTCCTTCTTGCGATCGATGGCCACATTTGGTAAACATTTGTGGGGAAAGAATAAAATTTGTTAGAGCCGGTAACATTCTTCAGTTCGACATTAGGGTAGTCTTCCACCACAGAGTCTTTCTCTCAATTAAAATAACTAACTATCCTGAAGTATATTTTATGTTATTTGAGAAATTTAACACCAGCATCTATTGTCTGAACAGGCGATACATGAGATTGCTCTTGTGCATTTCAATGACCAAACATGTGCAAAAGTGATTCCAATAAATACAATTGCAGGGAATAAGATATACAAAGATAGTAACTTCAATAGCTTATTCAAAACCGACACAAAAGAGTTAGATGTTTGCACCTGTCACTGTCCTTCAAAGTAGTCACCAGCGTTGTGTAGAACCTGTTGCCAGCGATGTGGAAGGCGTAGTATACCGTTATCAGAGCCTGTTCGGTTTATGGGGCGAATGGAGCGGTCTACTGCCTGTAGAATCTCTGGAACAGTTCTGAAGCAAATGCCACAAAAGGATTCCTTCATCTTTGGAATCAAATCAAAGTCACAAGGACTTAAGGCCGGGGAGTATGGTTGACGGTACAGTACTTCCCAGTCCCATTGACCGAACAGAGCAGCCTCAGCTTGCGCTGTATGCGCCAGCGCATTGTTGTGCAAAATGATGGGTGCGTTGAGCAGAAAGTGTCGCCGCTTCTTTCGCATAGCTGGTCGCAGGTGATGATCCAAAAACGAACTGTAATACTGTGCACTGACGGTCTGCCATGGGGAACGTAGTGCGTTAGGATAACGGCGTCACAGTCGTTCACGAGAATCACCAAAACTTCAGACCGCTCCATTCGCACCATCAACAGAACAGGCTCTGACAACGGTATACTACGCTTTCCACATCGCTGACAACGGGTTCTGCACAACTCCAGTGACTACTTTTAAGGTCAGTAACAGGTGGAAACTCTTTTGTATCTGTTGTGAATAAATAGTTGCCACTATTTAAGTTCCAACCCTCGTAGGTCCCCTTCCTACCTTATTAGAATATTTAAGGAATATTGATGGCAGGATTCTTCTGCAGTGTAAATCCTTGGTAAGTAATAGCACGTTTCCATACAGCTCGGGTTCAAACTGCGTTATGCGCGCTAAGTGGAATCGTGCACACCGCGCAAACATGGCAGTCACTTATAACCAACCAGAGGCGTATCAGAGCGTCAAACAAGCAAAACAAGTCTTAGGAGTGAAGGTCGCAACAACAGCAACATCAAAAGTCAATCGCAGTTCCATTAAACATTTAATTACTAGCACTGGTAGAAATTTTTACTACTCTGCAGCGCGTGGTCTAGTGGCTAATGCTGCTAGCTTTAAAACCTGGGGTCCTGGGCTCAGTTCGCAGCGGAGTCTGAAACTTTCTCCGATCATTGAGTATCCGTTTGTCATCATCATCTCGACCCTTTCGACATGCAAGTAGCAAAAGTAGTCTCAAATTGAAACACTTCCTCTAGGAGGACTACCTACACCAGTGTCTATTGACACCCAGTTAACACGGATTTATAAAACGTCGTTCTCGTGAAACACAACTGGCTCTTTACACATGAATTTTTGAGTACTGTTGACAAAGGGTTTCAAATTGATTCTGTATTTCTAGATTTCCAGGAGGCTTTTGACACTGTACCACACCACTGCAGTAAAATTGTGTCAAAATGCAGTACTGTCTCAGTTATGTGTCTGGATCCGTTATTTCCTGTCAGACAGGTCACAGTTCGTAGTAACTGATGGAATGTGCTCGAATGAAACAGAAGTGATTTCTGGCGTTCCCCAAGGTAGTGTTATAGGTCCTTTGCTGTTCCTTATGTACACAAACGTTTTAGGAGACAATCTGAGCAGCCGTCTTAGGGCGTTTGCAGAGGACGTTGTCTTTTATCGTTTACTAAACTAATCAGAAGATCAAAACAAATTGCAAAAAGACTTAGAAAAGATATCCGGATGGTGCAAAAATTCACCCCAAATAACGAAAAGGTTGAGGTCATCCACATTCATTCTAAAAGGAATCCGTTAAACTTCGATTACGAAATGTATCACTCAAATCTAGAGATTGTAAACCCAACTAAATACCTAGAAATTACAATTACGAACAACTTAAGTTGGAAAGAACACATAGAAAATGTTGTGGGTATAGCTAACCAGAGACTCCGTTTTATTAGCAAGACACTTACTAAATGTAACAGATCTACTAAAGAGACTGCTTACACTACGCTTGTCAGTCCTCTTTTAGAATATTGATGTGCGGTGTGGGATCATTACCAGATAGAACTCACGGAGTACATCGACAAAGTTCAAAGAAGGGGAGCACGTTTAGTATTATAGCGAAATAGGGGAGAAAGTGTCACTGAAATGATTCAGGACTTGGGGTGAATATTATTAAAACAAAGGCATTTTTCCTTGTGGTGAAATTGTTTGTGAACTGTCACCTGCTTTCTCCTCCGAATGCGAAAATATTTTGTTGACGCCTACATACAGAAAAACGATCATCACAATAAAATAAGGAAAATTACAGCTTGCACGGAAAGATATTGGTGTTGTTTTTTCCTCGCGCTCTTCGAGATGTGAACAAAAGAGAATTATTGTGATTGTCGTTCGATAAACCCTCTGCCAGGCACTTAAATGTGATTTGCAGAGCATCGATGTAGATGCAGATCTAGACGATTCCTCTTATCCAAAAATGGAATGCGATCGCTTCATTTCTACTACTCATCAAAATCAAATCACTGTTCGAATAACAAATGATATGATCTACAGTCGGTTTCATAAAACAAGAATCTACTTTATTCGTGAATATGATGACAAAAAACCTTTTTCTAAAATTTTGAGTGTATGTACGCTTAACGTTGCATATCACTGTGAAAGCTGTTCTTACTAAAAGAGAATACTGAGGCATTATAAGGTGACTTTTGTAATGCTTCCATTTCTCCGAAGTTAAGAAATTAGAAGTAGGTAGTTATTTTGGCTAGAAAAATGGTAATACAGGAGATCTGTCTGCTGGATGTAAAAGAAAATGAGCAGAAAATACGGAAGGATTGTGTTGATATTTATCCATGTTCACGTTCAAATTCCAGACGTATTGAAGATAATTTTGTAAGAAGCTCAAAACAAAAAACATACTTCTGCTATCTGAAGAAACAAAAAAAACTGTCGAGAGTTACATACCTTCGTTGTACCCAATGACCAGTCAGTTTCGGTCTTACCGCTAAAAACTCAAAGTTCAATGAGTCATGTATCTCAGAAGTTGAACTACATTTATTCGTATCAAAAAGAAAACTTGTATTGCCTTGAAAAGTAAAATCATAAATTATTCCAAGTGAAGCTAAGAATTAAATTCAGTTGAATTTTGCCACTGAAATAATCATAGAGTTTGGCTAGTGATAAAATATCGTTTTATGGATCCCCACCATACTCTTCTCATAATAGAAAGGTAATCGGAATATTATTGCTGCTAAGCAAATCTGACATATTTCTATAAAAGGGATAGAAGCCCCCCACCCCCCCATGTCCAACTTTATTTCCGAGGTTCCTGCAGTAACATCTCAGCACTGAGTCACGTAGTGTATGTGATTGTAGCTCTTATTATTATGAGTTGGGTACAATTTTGCTTTCTATGATTACTAGTTTGGGCATTATTGGTAACTACTACTACCAACAGCTTAGACTGTCCAGTGTCCGTTTGTGTCCTGTGCGCTATTCAAAGGTAATAAAGAAAGTCACTTCAACAACTAATATTCAATTATCTTGAACATATATTTCCAAATTAATGTGCCTAATTGGGCTGGCGACCGTTCGGTTTTTCATTCCTATATGAATTTTACTGCTTTCATTACCCGCAAAATTAAGGCGTGTTTAGTTTTTCTATTAATATCACCATATTAAAAATTACAGTCCGATACTTTCATTCATAAGGCAAAAACGCGGTCAGAATTTCCCAAATCCTCTCAGAGGGTACCATTAGCATGTGTCACGACAGACTAGTGTTATACGTGGCTTTTCCCGTGAAGGAACTTGAGGTCAGTCTGTTAGGGAAGAGTGGCGTATAACGAAGTTAGTGTTGTAGACTGACTCAGCATATAAAATGTTAAAGCAAACTTCGATAAAATTGGGATCCAGTATTAGAATCAGATTGTAAATCAGCTTTAGAAGACTTAGAAATCAGGTAAGTCTCAAGTGGTAGATAACATTCGATCGTAATTTCAAAAATAATTGATTACAGTGGCAACAACATGGCTATTCATGTTCGTTAGTAGACTGGCGATATAGCATCAGACTTCCGCAAAATTTCATCCACACAATTCCGAATACTGCAACCGACGACAAGCACTGGAATTATCGCACAATCAGATTAACAGTTCATACATCCAAGTTGCTGGGAACAATAATATTCAGAAGAATGGAAAAGATAATTGAGGATCTGCTAGATGACGATCTGTTTGTCTTTAGGAAAGGTGTAGGTACGAGAGAGACAGTGTTGATGTTGTGGTTGATAATGGAAGGAAGACTAAACAAAAATCAAGCGACAATCACACGATTTGTCGACATGAAAGGAGCGTTCAGCAATGTAAATAGGTGCAATATGTACCATATTCCAAGAAATATACGGATAAATTATAGGGAGAGAAGGGTAAGGTACGATTTGTAAAAGAACGAAGAGGGAACAATAAGAGTGGGAGACCAACAACGAATGGATGTAAGACGGGGATATAGCCTCCCGTTCCCACTGTTCGATCCATTCATCGACGAAGCAGTGATAGTAATAAAAGGAAGATGATAGATGGGATTAAATTTCAAGGACAAAGGCTATCAGTGATAAGATTCGTTGATAATATTGCTGTCCGCACTGAAAGTGAAGGAGTATTACAGTTAGGACGTTAAATTCTTTTTTGATCTGCTAATTCCTTAACCTTAAATATAAAGGGAGTAGAAGGGCTTGACCCGTACAGTGATTATTTCATTTCAACATATTTATTTGCATCATAGACAAATCATTAAGAGAATTACAATCTAAAATCAGATAATAATTTCTTTAAGGAACGCCATTCAGGCAAACTTTACAAACTGCTTATTATATAAATACAGAAATGAATTAATCTCTTTGAAAACATTTAAAAACCCGCCACTCAGGCCAATTTTACAAACTGCTTGCTATATGAAACTAAAAGCGAATTAATATCTTTGCAGATATTTAAAAAACATCCGCTCGGGCAAAAAAAATCATTTAAAATAAACTTTACATCAAATAACCCGGAAATCAATTATTATTTCCACATAGCTTGAAAACCATTCCTCCCGGGCGAGTTATTACCAAACAACTTTACAATGTTATAGACAGTTTGACCAATAATAACCCACTTATTTGCTCATCAAAATTGAAGTACGCCACTAAGTCTGAACTGCACCGCAATTTTAGAAAACAGTTTCAATTTAGACACATTCTTCTAGAAATCCTTCAAAATTCTTAAGACAAATATTTAAAACATTTAACCCGGGCAACCTTGCAGAGCCACCACAAGTGTTAGAGAACTGCAGCTTGTATAATATCTGAGGCCCGAGATTGTGAGGCCGCGACTTGGCCACGAACGGTGGAGGTGACTGAGTACTTATCTTCGAATTAAGATGTGGACTCCACTTGAACTTCCACCCCGTTCAGAACACCGAAATCGGAACCAAATAGCACACGCGAGCTCAGGCGAATTCCACCACCTGTATGCCGGCTAGTATTTTAAAATGGGAGGCTCTACACTTCGGTGGCCCAGTGCTTCCAATCTCTGAAACATAAACCAGAAGCGACAACAGGGAACCAAACAACCTTTCCTTCACCTTAATACTCAAACTTATACAGAAAACAACTTCGATAGAATTGACAATAATAAAACTGATTTCATTCCTTTAAGCAGAACCACGTACACCAATGATGTGAATGGAACTGGCTCTTTAAAACCCAAGCATCAGATGGAGCACCTTATGTGGGCCTGTAAGGTACCCACTCGGCAATTTTTAGACACGGAATATAGATCGTTCTGTAAGGCTGGTATCAATGTTGTAGACACTTGCCAGCTTAAGTAAGAACAATACTATTAAGGAGCGAAGCACACACTTAATAAGAGGCATGAAATGTCACATCACAATCCTTCCAACAACTTGCTGCCTCAAGAGCAATCATCATTATATATCAGTAATCGTTGGTAGGACTTGTATTACTTAACTTGATGCGAGCTACTGGTTCGATGTGGCGAAGATGCCAGACGTTGCTTAGTCCGACAGTAACAGCGTGTTCCTTCACGGAAGGGCGCACATGCATAGCTTCACGAGGTTGCCAAAAAAACCACAGCGCCGGCCCGCTGTTACTGACCCCAGTACGATCAAGAGCTAACTCCCGTCCTTTCTCAGGCACACAGAGCTCTGTGTCGTCTCTCCAACGTCTCGCTAATACGCGCACTTGGGCTTCGTGCCCAACGTTGCACCCCCCCCCTTTCCTATGCCAGCTATATCCTGACCGACCCAGGCTCCAAAGACAAACTTCTGCCAGAGGGAATCGATAAAGATATCTCTGGTGCCAGTCCCACCACGACTGAAGATTCTTTATTGACTGTAATAAACAGTGTAATGGGTTCATAATACGGATTAAGAACAAAACGGAAAAAGAAGAAAGTAAAGAGAAGTAGCAAAAATGAGAAGAGCGATAAGCTCACATCATAATTCGTGATCACGAAGTAGACGAACTTAAGGAATTCTTCTACTTTGGAAGCAAAATAAACCGTAATAGCCGAAGTAAGGTAGATATCAAAGCAGACTAGCACAGGTAAACAGTTGTAACGTCCCCTTAGAAAAATTAATGAATTACTGTGCTGATAAACCTCTTACATTATTTGATTTTCAAACAGCTGAGCAAAACTGAACGTATTGAAACATTCACTAAAGTGACACACAATATTTTTAGCGCAACGCAATCTGCCTTTCAGTAATCCCTACAAAAGAATCGCCCTGACTAACAATAACCTATACTCTTCATGAATTCTTACCTCACAAAAATCTTCGTTACTCGAACTACTGCAATACAGCGAGCACCAATACTGCCAGCCAAATAAAAGGTTCTAACTACTGAAGTCACTAACTACTGATAGGCATAGTAAGCAAATGAAAGATTTTGATAGAGAACAAACAATGTATTTACCTTAATAGTGTTCAAAAGCCCTTATACGGGGCTATTACAAATGATTGAAGCGATTTCATAAATTCACTGTAGCTCCATTCATTGACATATGGTCACGACACACAACAGATACATAGAAAAACTCATACAGTTTTGTTCGGCTGAAGCCGCACTTAAGGTTTCTGCCGCCAGAGCGCTCGTGAGCGCAGTGAGACAAAATGGCGACAGAAGCCGAGAAAGCGTATGTCGTGCTTGAAATGCACTCACATCAGTCAGTCATAACACTGTAACGACACTTCAGGACGAAATTCAACAAAGATCCACCAACAGCTAACTCCATTCGGCGATGGTATGCGCAGTTTAAAGCTTCTCGATGCTTCTGTAAGGGGAAATCAACGGGTCGGCCTGCAGCGAGCGAAGAAACGGTTGAACGCGTGCGGGCAAGTTTCACGCGTAGCCCGCGGAAGTCGACGAATAAAGCAAGCAGGGAGCTAAACGTACCACAGCCGACGGTTTGGAAAATCTTACGGAAAAGGCTAAAGCAGAAGCCTTACCGTTTACAATTGCTACAAGCCCTGACACCCGATGACAAAGTCAAACGCTTTGAATTTTCGGCGCGGTTGCAACAGCTCATGGAAGTGGATGCGTTCAGTGCGAAACTTGTTTTCAGTGATGAAGCAACATTTTTTCTTAATGGTGAAGTGAACAGACACAATGTGCGAATCTGGGCGGTAGAGAATCCTCACGCATTCGTGCAGCAAATTCGCAATTCACCAAAAGTTAATGTGTTTTGGGCAATCTTACGGTTTAAAGTTTACGGCCCCTTTTTCTTCTGTGAAAAAAACGTTACAGGACACGTGTATCTGGACACGCTGAAAAATTGGCTCATGCCACAACTGGAGACCGACAGCGCCGACTTCATCTTTCAACAGGATGGTGCTCCACCGCACTTCCATCATGATGTTCGGCATTTCTTAAACAGGAGATTGGAAAACCGATGGATCGGTCGTGATGGACATCATTATCAGCAATTCATGTCATGGCCTCCACGCTCTCCCGACTTAACCCCATGCGATTTCTTTCTGTGGGGTGATGTGAAAGATTCAGTGTTCAAACCTCCTCCACCAAGAAACGTGCCAGAACTGCGAGCTCGCATCAACGATGCTTTCGAACTCATTGATGGGGACATGCTGCGCCGAGTGTGGGGGGAACTTGATTATCGGCTTGATGTCTGCCGAATCACTAAAGGGGCACATATCGAACATTTGTGAATGCCTAAAAAAACTTTTTGAGTTTTTGTATGTGTGTGCAAAGCATTGTGAAAATATCTCAAATAGTAAAGTTATTGTAGAGCTGCGAAATCGCTTCAATCATTTGTAATAACCCTGTATAATGACTTTTGAACACTATTATATATATATATAGATATATCAGTTCATGACATCCAGGCTTACAAATTCACTGTTTCTGTGCAGATCATCCGCTCTCAAAACTCCGCCATCTCTCTCCCCACATCCACCACTGCTGGCGGCTCACCTCCAACTGCGCAACGCTACGCTCAGTTAACATCCAGCTGCCCAACACTACAATAGCAAACAACAATGCAAACCAGCCACAGACTGCACACAGCACAGCCAGTGATATTAATACAGAGCGCTACGTGGCGTTACCAATAAAAAAAACCTAAAGAGGCTACTTACACAGTTCAATAGTATCAAACATAAGCTTTAATTTAAGGAAGAAATTTCTGAGAATGTACGTTTGGTGTACAGTACTGTATGGTGAAAGATGTAGTGCGTGAAAACCGGAAAGCAAATGAATCGAAGCATTTGAAATGTGGGGCTATAAAATAACGTTGAAATTTAGGTGATTTGATAAGGTAAAGAGAGATGAAGTTTCTCCGCAGAATCGGGGAGGAAAGGTATGTATGAAAGACGCTAGGTGGGAAAATGGATTGTATGATAACACGTCTGTCACGTCATCAGAGAACATCTTCCATAGTTCTGGAGGGAGCTGTAGAGGGTAAAAACTATGGACGAAGACAGAGATTTGAATGCATTCAGCAAATAATTTACGGCTTAGGTTACAAAAGCTACTCTGAGACGATAAGGTAGCGGCGGTCCGTATCAACTCAATCAAAAGACTGGTTAGAAGACTGATGAATCAAAAAAGAGAAAGAAAAAAAAAGAAATTGGAGTTAGAAAGTATGAGCTGCAGTTTTGGAACTGCTCCACATTAGAGCTTCAGATGGCACAGATTGGCGCCACTAGACAATGTGTGACTGGAAATGTGTAATTTGGATTGCTGAAGCACGCAATATCCTGTGCCAATCCCTTAGATGGAATGTGATCTGCTTTTGAACATTAGAAAACGCTAAATGTGGGAGGGTATGAAATCATTTTATAGTATTGTGTGTTGCGTATAGTAGAGGAACGGTTCAGAGGAAATGATTCTTTGTGTCAGCACGACAGTTCATCCTGTCATAAAGCAGCTTTCGTCAGACATAGATCTATAGGCAATAACATTTAATTAATAAATAGGGATGCCCTGGGATCCGATCTGAAGTCAATGGAACATCTTTGGGATGAATTTCGAACGTCGATTTTGTTATAGATCCCAGCGTCCAATATCGCTCTGCTCTGTAGGTAATGCTCTTTAAGAAGAATGGGCTCATTGCCTCTACAATCTTTGAGCAACATCGTTAAAATCCTTCTTGGCGGAGTCCAAGCCGTCATAATGGTGAAGAGTGGACACATCCCATATCAGTATCCAGTGATCAGATAATGTACACCGAACAAGCTGCATTTCACCTATTGAGTACGACATGTCAACAGGTGGACATGAAGTTCGCCTCGTTATCTGGCCACACGCGGGACGTGTGTGAATACTTTTTCAAAGGGATCGTAGTGCATAGCCGCGTTTGTTGCACCAACAATCATTGAGAAACACTCTTGGCCGGCACTGAATATGGCGGCGAGTGGAGGGGAGGTTCCGATGGGCTGCTTCCAAACTGAGAAGATTAACTGGGCGGTAGGCCTCCCGTGCCTTCCCAAATTAATTACTGTCATGACCCAGAGTAGTTCCTTAGAGGCGAGAGGCTGCTATCTAATTAGGAAGATTAATGTCTGCTGTGTGTGTAGCGGTGTACACGAGCAACACTGTAAGCCAGGCCGAAGTCAAGAAGCAAGTTATTTATTTACCAACCATCTCAGAGACTTCGAAGGTATTCTGTGCCATTAACGTCACAAACACGTATATAGATTCCCGCGTAAGAAAATTGGAGTTACGCACTAGCTGATTCAACTATTTACTTTCTGTTAACTGTGCTATTCTGATATTTTTCGTGTTTACTTTTTAGATTAATCTGTTCACTTGCGCACACGAAAACCTATTTTGTGGCAGGATACACTGGATATTATTCCCAGATGATACATGAGGGATTGTGAGATGAAAACCGAACAGTCGCCACAACGATAGCATGGAACGGTTCCATTCAAAAGCAAACACCAACCCCACACGCTTTAAGATATTTATCCACCGGGGTGGCAAGGTGATGAATTCCTATTTCATAGAACGCGTCCGACTGCTCACGGATCCACAACCGCACCAACTTTTGAACTTCCTCGTCCGACTGATACCGACGTTCACGCATATCTTTCCTCAGGTCTCCAACGGTGTGAAAATGCATGATAAAAGATCCAGGCTGTAAGGAGGATGTTGCACTGTTTCTCAACCAAGACAGGACTTCGACCGATTAACAGTGTGGGAACGGGCGTTATCTTGCAACAGAATGATTTCGTCCGACAGAATTCCTACAGTCCGTGGGCGAACGGAAAAGCCAACAGTTGAAGCATCCCACATCTCCCCCGCCAAAGAAATCGAAAGTTGTTCACACAGCTACCGATAAGGTCATGATGACCTTCTTCTTCAACTGCACTGGCCCTCTGCTCGTCGAGTTCGTTGAGCGCAGAACCGCAATTAATGCACAATGTTATGAAGGCACTCTGCAGAAATTGCGATTCGCCATAAAGTCAAAACGCCCAGGGTTGCCTTCGCACGGAATCATCCTGTCGCACTTTAACGCCCACAGTTCCATTCCATGGCTCTGTTGTGGCGGGTATTCGATTTTCATTTCAATGCCACTTATGGCACCAACGATTCTGCAACATCTTCTATGAGGTATCAGTTGACGGCTGGTTACCAAGCCTACGTCCCGAGCTCATTTTTGTACTGCACGGTATATCAGTCGAGTTCCTTAAACCACAACTCTCGATCATATAATCATGGGCCAGGCATTGTTAACTGTGAACAGTTCAGCCATTGCTGGTTGGTTGAATATACAGGGTGTTTCAAAAATGACCGGTATATTTGAAACGGCAATAAAAACTAAACGAGCAGCGATAGAAATACACCGTTTGTTGCAATATGCTTGGGACAACAGTACATTTTCAGGCGGACAAACTTTCGAAATTACAGTAGTTACAATTTTCAACAACAGATGGCGCTGCGGTCTGGGAAACTCTATAGTACGATATTTTCCACATATCCACCATGCGTAGCAATAATATGGCGTAGTCTCTGAATGAAATTACCCGAAACCTTTGACAACGTGTCTGGCGGAATGGCTTCACATGCAGATGAGATGTACTGCTTCAGCTGTTCAATTGTTTCTGGATTCTGGCGGTACACCTGGTCTTTCAAGTGTCCCCACAGAAAGATGTCACAGGGGTTCGTGTCTGGCGAATAGGGAGGCCAATCCACGCCGCCTCCTGTATGTTTCGGATAGCCCAAAGCAATCACACGATCATCGAAATATTCATTAAGGAAATTAAAGACGTCGGCCGTGCGATTTGGCCGGGCACCATCTTGCATAAACCACGAGGTGTTCGCAGTGTCGTCTATGGAAGTTTGTACCGCCACAAATTCACGAAGAATTTCGAGATAGCGTGATGCAGTAATCGTTTCGGATCTGAAAAATGGACCAATGATTCCTTTGGAAGAAATGACGGCCCAGACCAGTACTTTTTGAGGATGCAGGGACTATGGGACTGCAACATGGGGCTTTTCGGTTCCCCATATGCGCCAGTTCTGTTTATTGACGAAGCTGTCCAGGTAAAAAGAAGCTTCGTCAGTAAACCAAATGCTGCCCACATGCATATCGCCGTCATCAATCCTGTGCACTATATCGTTAGCGAATGTCTCTCGTGCAGCAATGGTAGTGGCGCTGAGGGGTTGCCGCGTTTGAATTTTGTATGGATAGAGGTGTAAACTCTGGCGCATGAGACGATACGTGGACGTTGGCGTCATTTGGACCGCAGCTGCAACACGGCGAACGGAAACCCGAGGCCGCTGTTGGATCACCTGCTGTACTAGCTGCGCGTTGCCCTCTGTGGTTGCCGTACGCGGTCGCCTTTCCAGCACGTTCATCCGTCACGTTCCCAGTCCGTTGAAATTTTTCAAACAGATCCTTTATTGTATCGCTTTTCGGTCCTTTGGTTACATTAAACCTCCGTTGAAAACTTCGTCTTGTTGCAACAACACTGTGTTCTAGGCGGTGGAATTCCAACACCAGAAAAATCCTCTGTTCTAAGGAATAAACCATGTTGTCTACAGCACACTTGCACGTTGTGAACAGCACACGCTTACAGCAGAAAGACGACGTACAGAATGGCGCACCCACAGACTGCGTTGTCTTCTATATCTTTCACATCACTTGCAGCGCCATCTATTGTTGAAAATTGTAACTACTGTAATTTCGAAAGTTTGTCCGCCTGAAAATGTACTGTTGTTCCAAGCATATTGCAAATAACGGTGTATTTCTATCGCTGCTCGTTTCGTTTTTATTGCCGTATCTAATATACCGGTCATTTTTGAAACACCCTGTAGTTGGAGAGTCGCTTCATTGATGTCTGAGTAATGAAGTACATCATGCACTATTCTGTGAATGTAAAGGTTGTGCATTTGACTGTTGAATCCGTACTATTTCAGGTGAAATGCTTCCTGAGATTTTTCGTGAACAATGCCTGAACTCCGTAATTCCTGCAAAAATCAGTTGGCAACAAAACAGTCTTCAGTGGCGATGTTTCCAATATTAAGTGTAATCGTAATCCATTTAGTTGCATCCCCTGAATAGTTTCGAACATTTAAACTGCTAAAACTACGTATCGTTAACGAAGCTGTGGGTCGTAATAAATGCGCATTCGGCACTAAAACTGCCTGGCTACTTGAGGATCAGTAGCACACTTTTTTCCGAAGCATATTGTTGTAGGATCGTCTAAACGTTTAGAGAGAATAGTGACACATTTTTAAAACGTTATCCAGTACAAGTTTAACTGAAAGACTTGCGTAACATTTTGCGCCGAAATCTGGCTTGTTAGTAGGACAACAAGCGATCATGTACTAATGCTATCCAGCAAGGTTGTATCTGAATTGATAATGTGCTTCATATTCAAACTCAATTCACATTAATTTGTGCTTCAGTGTACCGTTAATGGTAACGTTTTAGGTAGTTACTCGTAAATGGTGATTTTTTGATGACTTACTATATGTAGTTCCTTTCTTCCAGGAAATACTTGGATATTCTTTTATAACTACTTTTCATTGAAATCATGGAACACTAGAGATGATATATTGTGATAATTTTCCTTAATGCTTGCTTTCTGTGTTTTGAGTCAGGAACAGCGATGATTATTTAAGAATCGTTCTAGGAGACAAACAGTAAAATAACTTCGTATAGTGTTTCTGTAAGTAAAAATTCTCTTATATTCTACAGGACAAATAGATTCATTACATATTGCCTGATAGACGTAGTTATAGCCACGTAATGAAGAAGCTATTAGAAAAAACATATACACTCCTGGAAATGGAAAAAAGAACACATTGACACCGGTGTGTCAGACCCACCATACTTGCTCCGGACACTGCGAGAGGGCTGTACAAGCAATGATCACACGCACGGCACAGCGGACACACCAGGAACCGCGGTGTTGGCCATCGAATGGCGCTAGCTGCGCAGCATTTGTGCACCGCCGCCGTCAGTGTCAGCCAGTTTCCCGTGGCATACGGAGCTCCATCGCAGTCTTTAACACTGGTAGCATGCCGCGACAGCGTGGACGTGAACCGTATGTGCAGTTGACGGACTTTGAGCGAGGGCGTATAGTGGGCATGCGGGAGGCCGGGTGGACGTACCGCCGAATTGCTCAACACGTGGGGCGTGAGGTCTCCACAGTACATCGATGATGCCACAATCAGGACTGCATACGACCGAGGCACACAGGGCCAACACCCGGCATCATGGTGTGGGGAGCGATCTCCTACACTGGCCGTACACCACTGGTGATCGTCGAGGGGACACTGAATAGTGCACGGTACATCCAAACCGTCATCGAACCCATCGTTCTACCATTCCTAGACCGGCAAGGGAACTTGCTGTTCCAACAGGACAATGCACGTCCGCATGTATCCCGTGCCACCCAACGTGCTCTAGAAGGTGTAAGTCAACTACCCTGGCCAGCCAGATCTCCGGATCTGTCCCCCATTGAGCATGTTTGGGACTGGATGAAGCGTCGTCTCACACGGTCTGCACGTCGAGCACGAACGCTGGTCCAACTGAGGCGCCAGGTGGAAATGGCATGGCAAGCCGTTCCACAGGACTACATCCAGCATCTCTACGATCGTCTCCATGGGAGAATAGCAGCCTGCATTGCTGCGAAAGGTGGATATACACTGTACTAGTGCCGACATTGTGCATGCTCTGTTGCCTGTGTCTATGTGCCTGTGGTTCTGTCAGTGTGATCATGTGATGTATCTGACCCCAGGAAAGTGTCAATAAAGTTTCCCCTTCCTGGGACAATGAATTCACGGTGTTCTTATTTCAATTTCCAGGAGTGTATTTGAGGTGGCTATCGTGACTAAACAACAACTGCTGCAAAGTTGACATCAACGTTATTTTCCTTTTGAAAATCAATAATAGACAACTGAACTCTTGTAAGTGATTCAGATATGTTCTTGAGGGATAAGGCTCAGAGCAAATGCGATATGGTGACTTGGAACACTCGTACCGCGTCCAGTTCGGTATGCTTGCAGCAGGTCTCTTCGTCGCGGGCGAATAGAAAACACAAACATTTTGTAATTATGAATGAAAACAATCTTGGCTGAAAATTTGGTTTTCTTAGTAACACTTACGCGTTTCGCCCTTGCAAGGCATCATCACATTGTTTAACAATGTAATAGGATAAGTTTCATCAGCCAATAGCCACTGAAGGGTATTAAATAACAATAAGTACCGTCTGGATATAAAATCCGAATGTGTAATCATATACGTGAGGGACCTTAGGTGTACCGAGACAAACTCAGAATGTGAACGCGGTGCAGAAAATGATTGGCTAAGCAGCTCCACCGAGCAAAAGAACAAAACCGTGCTAAATCTCCCGCTCCCCATACTCCACACTGTTTACTCCACCTCCCTTCCCGTAACTATCTCTCTCTCTCACTCTCTCTCTCTCTCTCTCTCTCTCTATCTTTCACACACACACACACTCACACACACACACACACACACACACACAGACCATAACGTTCAGCAGCACTTTAATTACATGCGCCACATCCCAAACAAACGCGCCACCGAACTAATAAACATCAGTCAACCATAACAACTCGTAATGGTGGCAGTAGCTCTGCGCTTGAGGATCAAATCCTAGAAAATGTATATGGAACGACAACAGTGACAGAAGTATGGGAATTACCAAGACAAGCAAAGAACACCACACTATAAAACAAACTGTAAATAACTCGCTAAATAAACTGATAGTGATATTCAATTGGTAAAACATGTTAAACATATAAGAAGTTTTGCTATTAGCAGTTGACAACCTGTAAAATGTATAGTAGATCTAAAATTACTATGTGATCAAATGTATACAGTCACTTTATTTCGAAATTTACTATGAAACTGGAACATTTAGGAGTATCGTAAGTGAACAGCACAGAATGCGTCAACTCACTGATAAGCGCCTCAACTCCGTATTGTGTGTAAAATATTCGACAATAATGGCGCATTCTATAAATGTAAGTATTTTGTGCGAGACACTTCCTTAGAGGTTAACATGTAACAACAGCTTTGCAGGACAATATAGCATATAGTGTGCTGAAACATGTCTGAATGAAAACAAAACAACAAAACGGTATCCTGCATGAGGAGGAATTCTTCTCCAATTTCTCAAATTTTCGTTGTCCGTATGAGAAAACTTCAGTATCAGCGTGGTGTTTTAATTTTTTATTTCTTTATTATAAACTGCTTATCATACGTCTATGGAGAAACACCGGAAACTAATAAAACATCCTAATTACTGTTTTTTTCTGATGAAAAATAAAGGTTTTATATGCGTAACGTCAAATATTTATCACATTTACTCGTTAGGGAAGTAATCAGACGTTTTAAGGTAATTTATACACGAGAAATCAGTTCCTTAAACAATAGGCATGGGTGGTTTAATGGTATACCATGTTTCAGCAATACAGGTTAATGAGTAATTTTTATTCATTCACAAAAGAACAGTTTCACTTATGAAACTCGTTGAAATATGAAGCTATTCTTGTGATACTGCCTGTGAATTAATTATGTCAATAACCACAACTTTCATGCTTAATACAGCACTTTTGCAATGCCGGGTCTACATGACAAAATGACATACTGTATTTGCGTCTGTTGAGATCTGTCTACACGGGAACAGCGACCAAGAGCTTCAGAAAAGAATTCAGACATCATTACTAACGTATATCGAAGATTAAATTGTGAGCGTAATTTTTCTTCACAAGATTTTCTAATCTTTGATGCTAAAAATGTATTGAGTTGTGTGCGCAGTGTTGTTTTACAATTTCGTTCACTATAGCTGCTGAAGTAGTGGTACTACATTCGGTATAAGGTTTTTGCCACTGTTCTAACACCAACGGTGGAGATGACCGTGAGATAATGTAGCACACTCAGTCCCTTTCAGACATCATCACGCTAGCTAGCAACCGGCTGTGAGCTGCCAGTGATTGGAGAAGTGTCATCAATATTTCATGTCAGCCGCGTCACCACCTCTTTCCACACTCACGTATTTACGATGCGTACGAGTGTGACGTGCAGAGAGATTCGACATGACGAATATGACACATGTAAAATTTATACGCCGTTCGTATGCATCGTGCTCGACGTAACATTTCACGTTGACACCGGAAGCAAATCTCGTTCGGGCTGGAATATGATTTAAACTTCGCTGCGC
Source organism: Schistocerca cancellata (assembly GCF_023864275.1). Lineage (NCBI taxonomy): Eukaryota > Metazoa > Arthropoda > Insecta > Orthoptera > Acrididae > Schistocerca > Schistocerca cancellata. The sequence goes on along the minus strand of NC_064626.1, from coordinate 57,494,474 downwards.
GGCATGTGATTGGTGGATCCTACAGCTGGACTAACCAACCGTAGATACTTGTATGTTTTTCTTTTTTATTATTTTCTTTGTGTTCTATGATAACTTTACTTCTATAAGTATAGTACAGGGAATTAATTGTCGTCCAGTCATTAGCAGGATTTGTTATAATTCATTTTTCTACTATATGTGCATCCCTTATTTTTTCTGTCACAAATACAGAAAGCATTATTCAGGCCATCTTTGCTTCTCATATGATTCTATCACAAACAAGTGATAATGGAAACTCTACTTTTTATCGAACTTCAAGCGATCTTTGAATAACGTGCGTAGTGTCATTTCCAAGAATTAACGTTGCATGAGAGGAACATGTTAAGGGATAACAACACCAAATTTACTATCCAATGGGCCAGCAGCGTTGGAGACATCTCAAGGGGACATTATGTAATAAACTCGATATTACTGCTGTAAAAGTTTAATGTTTTTATCACGATACACCGATTTCGTGCAGTTTCCATCTTCACAAAATTTGCGAAAGTTACATAACAATTTTTATATTATTATAATGTCGGTTTAACGTATTTTTGACTATCTGATTTTATGGTTGCTATCATATTTTATCAGTGATCGCTATCATTCTGCATTGTATTATAACGTGGTGCTGATTTAGAAGGCTTATGTTATAAGCTGTGGTTTGCTGCTTTTGGTGATCATCCTTTCATGTAATTTCTATAATTTTAAATTTTCTCGTGAGATTTGACAGATCGATAGTTGTGAAAGTTGTCCAAAGATAACTTCTCTTTCTATACTGTGTTGAGTTTATCATTTTTGGCTGTATGTATGACCGTGTAATTGACGGGTCTGTGGGAAGTTGTTTGTGTGTATCCGTTATCTTTTATTAGGAGTGCAATAACATTATTTGTGAAATGTTTGTCATTTAAATCCGTCTGCTCATTTAAAATGTCATCAGGGCGTTGTATTGTGAGTACGTAGATCTCTGTCTCTTGAAGTACGTTCATTGTTAAAACTTTAGATAATATATGTAAAATTTGCAGTGCTAATTCCATTCGTTCTGCGTTGTGGTTATTGTTTTTTAAGTGGTTGAGGAAAGTAGATGAATTATTTTATCTAAGTCTCATGTGCTTTCATATCTTATACTTACACTGTGCCCTTTCTGTCCTATCTAAAATTAATTACGATCCTGACATTAGATTTTGCATATACCTGTGTTTGTGCATATTGATATTTTCGATTTTGCTGAGTGAAATCCTTGCCGAATATAGTACTGTCTCTGTGACGGAATTGGATACTAGAATTCTTGATAAGTGAGTTTAATTTTTTTTTTATATTGTACCCACAAATGTTGTGCGTATGTACGTTTGTTGTCTTTTTTGTGTTTCTCTGGACAGTTTTATGTCCTCGTGAATGTCTGGTTGCGCAGACGTATTTTTCCTTTTGTGTATCTGCATAACTGTGTCAGGAGTGAAACCATTTTGTTGTGCTAAATATCATAATGTATCGAGTTCTTTATGTACGCAGTTTAGTTAAGTGGTAGATTTCGTATTGTGTTGACAGAGGTTTAAAAATATGTGTGCTTGTGTACCTTTAGGTTGTGTGAATTTGCATTTATGATGTTGACAGTTGTTATGTGCAGTCCATAAATTTCTAAAATGTGTGAAATATTCTTAGTAGATGTAAGGTCCAGTAATAATGGATCAGTTATTTAGATTCATAGATAAATATATATTAGTTACACAAGGCATAACATGCGATGCATTAATAACAAAAAATAATATAACTACGCGTGTCTTCTGAAGCCAAGTATATTCGACAGACGGGAAGAATAGTTCGTTTCAGAATCAAAGAACACAAAGATGACTTGAAGGTAAGAAATTACTTCAACTCTGTTGATGTGTACGATACAGGCCACCACCTTCAGGGGATTGGAAAACAACCAATAAATGTTATACCCAGAAAAAATGCTCTACTTGCATACAGAATTAGAGATAGCTATTAAAGAAAAAACCTTTATCAGTAATATGCAAATGAAGGACAACAGAACGAGATGTTTAGCAGTTTTTCTGGGTTTATGTTCAAGCAGATGCGTTGTTACGTGTATTTAGTTCTGAAACAGTTACACGAAGGATGTCATAGGCGTCAGAATGCAAATAATATATTCGTAAATGTGTGAAGAGTAAATGACTATGGATGGTATTCTTGTTCAGTGAGTAACTGCGTAAAGATAATGATTTCTTGCACACAACTGCTCACAGCTGTGCCAGGACACCAGAAGAAGTTGAAGTCAATCCTATTGGTATCCAAAACTGATGAAAGGGGATGTGTTGGGAATCAAGTGGACATAAGTAGGCGATTGTAATGTAAGACGAGGAAGCGTAGCCCGAAGTCTATATTCCGTGAACGCCGTAAATGAGTTGTTAGAACTATTTAGTGTTTTAGTAATATGAGCTGCTGAAATAAGTAGATGACGCTGGCATTATCATTTGAAACGCGTCGTTTTGTTGTAGGAAAGCATGTGGAATCTTGACGCCAATTATTACTAATATCGTGTAATAACAACTACAAACCGAGTAATGGACAGTATTGTTGGGGATAAATAAGAAAAGACGAGGAGTGTGTGGACATTTGCACCAGGTTCTCACAGTTGTGTACTGTTGAGTATTCTATTCGCTGGGAAATTTGTTTTTGAGGACCGTTGGTGGAATATGTCGGGACTGTCGTCGGTTTCCCCCTGCTTACACATCAGTGTGTGCCATTTTAAAACGGTGGTGCTCATTTAAAAAATGAGGAGCTTCAGTTCGAAAGATGTGTTCATGCGTAAGACATTTCTTCTACGGTGGAATGTCTAGAATTATCCTGAGTGTTACCAACAAATAGAAAAATCTATCACATCTACATTCATTATGTGCTCCTCTGCTCGGATTCCAAGTGTTGTCGTGTTTCGGAGACGATTTCTGCATAATCGGTCTGAATGCGTACGGATACTAACGGTTCACGGAAAGCTAGAATGTTTCTTTGGTCACAACGTGTATTCGCAGGACATACATGGTGAAACTGTGTTCAAACTATGAAATATCAGAGGATCTTCAGGAATAGATATTAGGGAATATGCTATAAAAGAACAATAATCTACGTCGACTTGTTACAAAGGAATGGAAGATCGCTTGGTCCTCTACTCCCACCTGCATTACACACAAAGTATCTGTCCAACAGTCCAAGCGTCGACGGTATAAGGAGCAAGTCTTGTCTGAAAACGAACTCGAACCATTCAAACATAATACTTGTTGTTGACAGGAGCAATACGCAATTCTCTCTTCGCCCACCAGCTTGCACTTCGTACTATTCCGTTATGCCTCGATTTTTTTTCTTTTGTAGTTTGCATATTGCAAGTTTTTTCGCTGTTGTGTGATTTTACGGAGCCAAAGGTAATTGGGATAATAAACAGTGCAGTGAGCCACCGGAAGCCAGGCGTCCTTTAAACAAAAATACTCAGATAATATCCCTGAACGGTCTCCGAAATTCTGTAGCGGAGCTTTGGGTTCTACCTTGTAGAGGAGCTTCCAAAAGTCTAGCCTGTGCTAAGAAATCCCTCTGTTCCTAATGAGGTCTTACCCTGTTCTGGTTTCACTGCAGTATCTAGTTTTAAGTGATGAGATTTTTCATCCCTTTCTCCTTTCGCGTTTGTGGAGAGCCCGAGACAGTTGGAAGTGTCATAAGTGAGCTGATATTTCTTTTAGGCTGACAATTTCGGATTGAGATCACGTCCGTGAATCTTTGCTTTATTGATGTTTTTTTTATTCTCTAGAATTTTTTCCTTTTGTGATAAATTAGTGGAAAGAACCTACAGTTACAATAGAGTTTTTTTTTTGGACAGTTATCGCAATATTAGACGTTGAAGTTGCCAAAGATGTTTTACTCACAGCTGTCCTCAAATTGAACCGCGTAACTTTGCGTACACAAAAAGAGCATACGTTGGTCCATGTATTTAGAGCTTGCAATTGTGTCAATACAGTTATCTTTACTGTGGACATCTTCACGACTGAATATAATCGTGTTTCTAATCGAGAAGATAATTGGCTTCAGCGTTTGTCATACATTTTCAAAAATTAATTTGTAGATCTTTTTCAGTTTCTCTTACAAACGAAGTGTCTGCAAGAGAAGTCAATGTGTAATGAGGAGAGTAATGATATAGTTCCCCGCAAGCAGCTTGACAGTAGTGTATGAGTAAAATATTGGACACGTCATGTGACACATCATACTTCTGAATGGGTTTTGAAGTATTTGACGAATCCTAGGTAATAGTAATGAACTCTACCTTAAAATGGAGGCGATGGATTTTTTGCCGCTGCCGTTTACACAGTTCATTATATTCCGTTTTTCAGTAACATCTTCATCATTCTATTTCTTCTAAAATCCGAAGAAGATCTTCTGTCACTACGTCGTTATGTAATACGAGTAGTGCAGCTCGATTTTTAAAGTCATGTAACTTGTGCAGAAGCGCAGATTATTTTAAATGCTTGCCATTCTTCAAACTCTTCACTGACGTAAAGCCACTTACCTCAGCCTCGAATGTTGTTTGTGTGTATAATGCGAACGCAACGTCGAGGGTGCCCCGCTCTTCCTAACAACGTCGAAATCAGTTTTACGTATGTGGTTCCTGTTAATATAACTAGTTTGAATCTTTGGGCAGAACTTTCAGAAAACATATCCTCACGAGACCTAATACTGGGTTACCACTGACGAATTGACCAGTTAAAACTTCCTGTAATGATTTCCTTTGAAGGTCAGTGCGAACTCGACATGGGTTCTTACACTGCTCAAAGAAAGAAATTGTTTATGTTTATGTCTGTTGAATGACATGTGAGCAGGAATCGTGTGAGAAGCATGGATTTGCCAAATTTGGCCCACATACTTATAGCATCTGGCCCTGTGCTTTAATATTACCCATTTAAAATGCAGTTCTCATAGAAAAATCCAAATTTTTGAATTTGAATACCACATCTATCGGAATCTTTGGGATGCATGGCAAAAGTATATCTTGTGCCGCAAATTCTCCATTTGTAATTGTAGCTTCGGTGATGCTGCTCTTTTTTTTCACAGAATGTCTGCAGCGTTGCAAAGTCGTGGTAGAGTCAGGTTTCCGTGAAAAAGGACAAGAACTCGAATTCTGAATGTTAAAATGTATCGTGGCGTGCCTGGCAAGTGAAGTGAATTCAAGAGTTCAGTTGGATAACTGAAAACATCGTCTAGAGTCATTACAGAATCCATGGATTGATAGTTGACACGTGGTTCCGTCGGCTAGTACTTTGATTTGAATGTTGAAATTGATAGCACCGACTTCGTACTTTCTCACTGCCAATAAGGGACGTACACTGAGGTAGTGACGATTTTTGTAATTCGGTGCGATATTTGGGAAATAATTTCAAGTAATTCGTCTGTGTATTTACAGAAGCGCATTGGCAACGTGATTCCTCATTCGGATACATCAAATGTCATTTTCCCATTGCCAATATCCAATAAATGTTTCACGAAAGGTCCAGCTGAATCGTTGTGTTGTAGTAGCATATGGGTAGTGGTCTTAAAGAGTCAATTCTTGTGCAGTCGTAGACAAAACGAGCGAAACCCCGCGCCTTTTCGTTATGCTGATCCGCACAGCTTTAAAGTCTGCTACACAGCATAACAGGCAAGGCAACGAAGTGCTACCAACATACTGGGCACAGGCTTGAAAAAGTATCCAAACTTTTCCAGACTATTTTCAATCATGTGTAGAACTATATTAATGCTGATTAGTGTGTTAAACATCACACGTAAATATAAGATATAAATGAAGAAGAAACGCTAATTAGTATGAACTGTACTAATAGAAATGAATTTCAGCTTATGGAGATAACATAACTGTTTCTGTAAGACAAAGTACCCCAGATAGCTACGAATTAGCAAAGTATTAGGAGCATTCGGCCGCGAAACGGGCTGTGTCAACGTTCAGACTAGTCATACTGGATTACCGTTGCTGACCTACCACGAAAGTGAGCAAATTTAGCAATGCGTAAAGGTTCATAACGAAATTCAGTTAAAAATCATTCAGGGCTACACTCAAGTCAATTCAGTTATTGACAGAAGCGGAGAAAGTACGCAGTAACAAGTATGAAATTCTACAAGAGTTTCATATTGACATGCACAGGGCGCCGGTACAGAATAAGGGTAGCAATAAAACGTATTCGGGGCGCGAGAATTTCTTAAAATTGTGATAGTCTATCCGCCTCCATCGAGATTAGAAACGAAAACAAACCAGACCTCCCTTGTAGTAGCAAATACCTTTCACTACACTAGCAGACAACCCAGGCGAACTGCCCTCTATTATTACCCCAGACATGAATAATCCGGCAATTTCGCAATGAAAATGGCAAAATACTATGCAGTTCATGTTGCATAGAGCTATTTGGACTCAAAAACATGAATTTTTTATCATTATGTCACCGTTTATGTGACAATCATCCGGGATGTTTATCGAAATAACAAAATAATGTTATTACCGAGTAAATTTAGTAGGATAGTTCTGCACCACCCGAGGAAATAAATGGCGACCTAACTGCCAAACTTATTCTACAATGTTTCTATTTCTCCATTACACTCGCCACAGCCAGAAAACGCTAATTAGCCGAAGTGTTTCTTAACCAATGGGAATGCTCGCACTTATTAGATGTGGTGGCCTTATTACTGGGATCTGAATTACCACATGTGTAGAAAATGGATTTTATTTGCATTCCTGTAAACGTGATTTGGATCGAAAGCGTAGCTACGATTAATATGCTGACTGCATATATCGACTGCAACTAGAAAATTTCGAATAATGAGTAGGGGGAATTATTTATGCGACTCTCATATTCAGTAACGGTCGTAGCTATTTTCGTTGTTAGCATTTCGTCACATAAATCGGTAAAAATGGAACCCTACTGGTCTCACTTTCTTCACCGTCTATCTGTCTACCCAACCCTCCAAACCTGTTTACCTCGAGCACGGGTAGACATAATAAGGGGAAATGTATCGCACTTCCTACGGTATACGGTCCCCTGAGCTTCTATGTCAGCGCAATCCAAAGATACTGCCGTTCATGTAGAGAAAATTAAGGCGAAAAGTCAAAAAATGGATCTAAGAACTATGCAGCCAAACTGTTCAGGTCATCAGTCCCCTAGACCTAGAACTACATGCCCGATGTAGAACTCCAATCTGCGACTGAAGTAGCCGCGCGGTTCGTGACAGAAGCGCATAAAACGGCTTGGCCACCGTACCCGGCGAAACCCTTTTCACCTCACGTATAATGATAATACATACTGTCTAGTGAGGATAAACTGTATTCGCCAGCAACTCACATCGTTTGATCACGGAACTTTTACGAAGTTACATTCAAACTTTGTTTGAATATGTATGCAAAAAGTGGTTCAAATGGCTCTGAGCACTATGGGACTTCTGCGGTCATCAGTCCCCTAGAACTTAGAACTACTTAAACTTAAGTAATCACACACATCCATGCCCGAAGCAGGATTCAAACCTGCGACCTTAGCGGTCGCGCGGTTCCATATTGTAGCGCCTAGAACCGCTCGGCCACTACGGCCGGCGAAGATGTCTGCAATATCCACTTATGAACACCCTAGGAACGTCGTATGCAATATCCACTTCTGAAGACGTTGGCAGATACTGCAGTACCATAACAAGTAGTTAAGAATTTATTGCTATTGGTCCATGCTTAGTACTTTATTTCAGTATCAATTTAACGCACTTGAAAATAATGTACAAAAAATAAATAAATAGCAAACAACTTCGATGTTCAAATCAAATGTAACTCAGCTGTCGCAATTACAACATAATTTCGTTCTTACATCAACATGACTAGATCTACAGGATTTCTTTGCAATCCATACTTACGTGCCTGTCAGTTTGTCGATTTCATGCCTGTGCAAAGTATGTTGGTAGCACTTCGTCGCCTTGCCTGTTATGCTGTGTAGCAGACTTTAAAGCTTCGCGGATCAGCATAACGAATAGGCGAGGGTCTCGCTCGTTTTGTCCACGACTGTACGTCTACACGTCGCTGTAAAACTGATGAATTCAGATATGCATTAATTTCATCACAGGATGCTTAACATTGTATAACTGGTAGAGATTGTCGAAAACCATCAGATAATAGAGCTTGTGTACCACCAAAGAGCGGGTCATTTCCTCTCAAACCTCTGTATGTACAGTGAAGCGCTTCCAATGCTTTCTTTGCTCGTCACGGTACATCCCGCCAATATAATAAGCTGACATGTGTGGAGTACTCAACCAATTCCAGAATATTTAATGATATTCCATGTTGGCGTCTCCGTCATTTGCATATTCAACGGCGGTTTCAGTGGGGAATACGCTGTTTGGCCTCTACTCTAATTTCAGATGATGCGACAGTGTGTGCAATAATTTTTTAGTGATTGTGTCGTTCCCAATATACACTACTGGCAATTAAAATTGCTACACCACGAAGATGACGTGCTACAGACGCGAAATTTAACCGGCATGAAGAAGATGCTGGGATGCGCAAATGATTAGCTTTTCAGAGCAATCACACAAGGTTGGCACCGGTGGCGACACCTACAACGTGCTGACATGATGAAAGTTTCCAACCGACATCTCATACACAAACAGCAGTTGACCTGCGTTGCCTGGTGAAACGTTGTTAAGAAGCCTCGTGTAGGGAGGAAAAATGCGTACCATCACGATTCCGACTTTGCTAATGGTCGGAGTGTAGCCTATCGCGATTGCGGTTTATCGTATCGCGACATTGCTGCTAGCGTTGGTCGAGATCCAGTGACTGTTAGCAGAATATGGAATCGGTGGGTTCAGGAGGGTAATACGGAACGCCATGCAGGATTCCAACGGCCTCGTATCCCTAGCAGTCGAGATGACAGGCATCTTATCTGCATGACTGTAACGGATCGTGCAGCCACGTCTCGATCCCTGATACAACAGATGGGGACGTTTGCAAGACAACAACCATCTGCACGAACAGTTCGACGACATTTGCAGGAGCATGGAATTCAGCTTCGAAATCATGGCTGCCGTTACCCTTGATGCTGCATTACAGACAAGAGCGTCTGCTATCGTGTACTCAACGACGAACCTGGGTGCTCGAATGGCATATGTCATTTTTCGGATGAATCCTGGTTCTGTTTACAGCTTTATGATGGGCGCATCCGTGTTTGGCGACATCGCGGTGAACGCACATTGGACGCATGTAACCGTCATCCCCATACTGGCGTGTCACCCGGCGTGATGGTGTGGGGTGCCATTAGATACACGTCTCGGTCACCTCTTCTTCGCACTGACGGCACTTTGAACAGTGGACGTTACATATCAGATGTGTTACGACACGTGGCTCTACCCTTCATTCGATCCCTGTGAAACCCTACATTTCAGCAGGATAATGCACGATCGCATGTTACAGGTCCTGTAGGGGCCTTTCTGGATACAGAAAATGCCCTGGCCAGCACATTCTCCAGAACTCTCACCAATTGAAAACGTCTGGTCATAGGTGGTCGAGCAACTGGTTACCCACAATACGCAAGTCACTACTGTTGATGAACTGTGGTATCGTGTTGAAGCTGCGTGGGCAGCTGTACCCGTACACGCCATCCAAGCTCTGTTTGACCCAATGCCCAGGCGTATCAAGGCCGTTATTACGGACAGAGGTGGTTGTTCTTGGTACTGATTTTTCAGGATCTGTGCACCCAAATTGCGTGAAAATGTGATCACATGTCATTTCTAGTATAATATATTTGTCCAATGAATACCCGTTTATCATCTGCATTTCTTCTTGGTGTAGCAATTTTAATGGCCAGTAGTGTATGTGTAGCGAGGAAAGTTTTGCCTGTTTCTCCTGGCGCATCTAGAAAACACAATGCACCGCTTTGTCTTGTAATTGCATGATAATTCTGCCAAATGCTGCAGGTTATTCTGGAACCTGTTTTTGAATATTACTTTGAACAAACGTATCCAGTTCCTAAACAACAAAATGGGTTTTTCATTGCTAATCATAGTCGAAGTGTCTTTCGCTGATCGATTCGGTACTAACGCTCTTTACACTGCGTTGACTTCCACTTACTACGGAACTATGTCACTTATGCGGTGTTGCTCGGTCATTGTACCCCATTCATTTTAAATGCCTAGGCTCACTTTTTGGGCTAGTTGAACTGCTGGTCTCACTTTGGAGTTCACGAGTGATTTTTCCGCTGATTTAATGCGATATCTTTCAACTACCCTCCGCAATGACAGATAGTCCGTGTCCGTCATTATATGAGGTCTGGCTGGTCTTGATTTAGGTGTGGGTAACCGAGCGAGGTGGCGCAGTGGCTTCAACACGGGACTCGCATTCGGGAGGACAACGGTTCATTGCCGCGTCCAGCCATCTTGCTTTAGGTTTTCTGTGATTTCCCAAAATCGCTCCAAGCAAATTCCGGTATGGTTCCTCTGAAAGAGCACGACCGACTTCCTTCCCCATCCTTTCCTAATCCGATGAGACCTATGATGTCCCTGTCTGGTCTCCTCCCCCAAACAACCCAACCCAACCTACCTGTGGTTATCGCTTCTAGTTTCGGCTTCACAGCTGCATTGCAACAGTCGAATGGAACAGCTTTAGATTAGCTGATATGTCTCTGGTGGATTTGGTACTAAGGTGACATCCAGCAACTAGTCCACGTTCGAAGTCACTAAGCCCTCCTGATTCACCCGCCCTGCTGCTTCTACTACTCATGTAAAACACGTTATTCCTTGGCTCCACGTCTGGTGATATCTCTTCGTCAATTACCAATTACGTGGGGGTCTCCAGATACTTTTTATCAAATGGCGTATTTGTCTAGCAGTACATAATAACTCTTACCCAATAAAATATCTTTACTGAAATGATGAAAACAACCGTTTATGGGCCTAATGATAATGTATGGGAGTCATAGCTTATTTAAGAGATCAACGGCAATCCTTCTGGCAAAAACAAAACGCCATTGAACGTTATTCAGACAGAGCAATGAACTAATACTAGTCATATTTCCTTTCTTTCCGTCGTGATTATACCTAGTGGAGGTAACCTACACAATGGCCGCTGTTTTTCTTGATGATGTCTTCAGTCTGAAGGCTAGTTTGACGCAACACCTAACGCTAGTCTGTCCAGTGACAGCAGATTCATCTGCGTTTATCTGTTGCAACCTACATTATCTTGAACTAGATTACTGTAATCAAGTATTGGTCTGTTTCTATTTCAGTGGTTCTCAACCCGGTGGTAATTACTCTCTGAGGGATAAAATGAAGTTTCCTGAGGTTAAAAACTAAACGAAGCGATTCTATTTCCGGCACGATACTAGATTATTTCAAAAGATAATTACTGTTATTACCATTTTGTATGTATGCAATACTGACTACCTAAGACATTAACAATTACTTGTTCTCAGATAGCAGCATTAATGCAGCAGAGGTTACATAGTCCATCCACCATAGTCCGTCCACCATACACGTATGTTGTGCTTTCTCCTACACATCGCTAAAGTAAGTCATATACATAACAAATGGTACATATCTGAAGCAAATGTTTTCTCCAAATTATAAAGAGTACCTGCAGTAGCGTAGAAACTGCTCCATTACTCGCTTATAAAAACAAAAAAATGAATTAATTGACAGCACGACGAAGCAGTAACTACATAAGGGGTACTAAAGTGCTGTACAGTGTATTACTATAACAATTCTTTCTTTTCTCAGACGTTATGTCTGGTCAAAAATGGAAAGTGACACGGACCTTGATCAAGCATGACTTCCTTTTAACTGTATGGTATATGTTATATTGCATTTAGGAACTTTTGGGTGATTGAACATGTATCAATAATTACGGATTTCTGTAGTTGTATATATAAGTTAGGATGTAGCTGTATTGCATTGATGTACTGGTGGATATTGTGTGGTAAGACTCCTGTAGTTGATAGTATAATTGGTATAATGTCAACTTTATCCTGATGCCACATGTCCTCGACTTCCTCAGCCAGTTGGATGTATTTTTAAATTTTTTCTCCTGTTTTCTTTTGTATATTTGTTGTATTGGGTATGGATATTTCGATTAGTTGTGTTAATTTCATCTTTTTATTGGTGAGTATGATGTCAGGTTTGTTCTGTGGTGTTGTTTTATCTGTTATAATGGTTCTGTTCCAGTATAATTTGTATTCATCATTCTCCAGTACATTTTGTGGTGCATACTTGTATGTGGGAACCTGTTGTTTTGTAAGATTATGTTGTAAGGCAAGCTGTTCATGTATTATTTTTGCTACATTGTCATGTCTTCTGGGGTATTCTATATTGCTAGTATTGTACATCCGCTTGTGATGTGATCTGCTGTTTCTATTTGTTGTTTGCAAAGTCTGCATTTATCTGTTGTGGTATTGGGAGCCTTAATAATAAGCTTGCTGTAATATCTGGTGTTTATTATTTGATCCTGTATTGCAATCATAAATCCTTCCGTCTCACTGTATATATTGCCTTTTCTTAGCCATGTGTTGGATGCGTCTTGATCGATGTGTGGCTGTGTTAGATGATAGGGGTAGTAGTGTTTTCTTTTTCCAATTTACTTTCTTCGTATCTGTTGTAGTTATGTGATCTAGAGGGTTGTAGAAGTGGTTATGAAATTGCAGTGGTGTAGCCGATGTATTTATATGAGTGATTGCTTTGTGTATTTTGCTAGTTTCTGCTCGTTCTAGAAAGAATTTTCTTAAATTGTCTACCTGTCCATAATGTAGGATTTTTATGATGATAAATCCTCTTCCACCTTCCTTTCTGCTTAATGTGAATCTTTGAATCTTTCTGTTGCTGAAAGTATGTGATGTATTCTATATTTGTGGCATTGCAGTCGTGTAAGTGTATTGAGTGCTTCTAGGTCTGTGTTACTCCATTTCACTACTCCAAATGAGTAGGTCAATATTGGTATAGCATAAGTATTTATAGCTTTTGTCTTATTCCTTGCTGTCAATTCTGTTTTCAGTATTTTTGTTAGTCTTTGTCTACATTTTTCTTTTAGTTCCTCTTTAATATTTGTATTATCTATTCCTATTTTTTGTCTCTATCCTTGATATTTATAGGCATCTGTTTTTCCATCGCTTCTATGCAGTCGCTGTGGTTAGCAATTATGTAATCTTCTTGTTTAGTGTGTTTTCCCTTGACTATGCTATTTTTCTTACATTTGTCTGTTCCAAAAGCCATATTTATATCATTGATGAATACTTCTGTTATCTTTAGTAATTGGTTGAGTTGTTGATTTGTTGCTGCCAGTAGTTTTAGATCATCCATGTATAGCAAATGTGTGATTTTGTGTTGGTATATTCCAGTAATATTGTATCCATAATTTGTATTGTTTAGCATGTTGGATAGTGGTTTCAGAGCAAGGCAGAACCAGAGAGGACTTAATGAGTCTCCTTGCTATATTCCACGTTTAATCTGTATTGGCTGTGATGTGATATTATTTGAATTTGTTTGTATATTAAGTGTGGTTTTCCAGTATTTCATTAATATGTTTATGAACTGTATCAATTTAGGATCTACTTTGTATATTTCCAATATTTGTAGTAACCATGAGTGGGGTACACTATCAAAAGCTATTTGGTAACCAATGTATGCGTAGTGTAGCGACTTTTGTTTAGTTTTAGCTTGATATGTCACCTCTGCATCTGTTATCAGTTGCTCTTTACATCCTCGTGCTCCTTTGCAACAGCCTTTTCGTTCTTCATTTATAATTTTGTTCTGTGTTGTATGTGTCATTAATTTCTGTGTAATGTCTAAAGTTAATATTTTGTATATTGTTGATAGCCATGTTACGGAGCGATATTTAGCTGGGTTTGCCGTGTCTGCTTGATCCTTAGGTTTCAGATAATTTATTCCATGTGTAAGTGTATCAGGGAATGTTTATGGGTCTGCAATGTAACTGTTAAATAATTTAGTTAGATATGAATGTGTTGAGGTGAACTTCTTTAACCAGAAATTTGGTATTTTATCTTTTCCAGGGGCTTTTTAAGCTTAATTGCTTGGCTGACTTCATGTTGCAAAATTATCACTTCAGGCATCTGCGGCATCATCTTGTATGTGTCTGTTTCTCCTTGTATCCACCGTGCATGCATGTTTAGTTGTACCAGGTTTGACCATATGTTGCTCCAGAAGTGTTCCATGTCTGTTATGCTTGGTGGATTGTCTATTTTAATGTGTGTGTTATCTATTGTCTGGTAAAATTTCTTTTGGTTTGTGTTGAATGTTTGGTTTTGTTTCTTTCTATTTTCACTTTATTATTATTATTATTATTATTATTATTATTATTATTATTATTATTATTACTATTACTATCAGTGGCTGTGGTCAGACACAAGGAATTAACCTGTAGTCTTCCAGTTCCTATAAGTTTACATGTAAGGAGTGCAGCAATCAGGTGGTTTACCAACAGTGAGTATAGTGCACACGTTTTAACTTCGTTTATTCTAATTGGGGTTGCAGTGTGCAGGTCAAGCAAGTGCCGCAATCGAAATAAGTAATTCAGAGGAAGTACGTTTTGTAAAAAATGTCTACCTTCTTTGTGGATAGTTAGCTTTCTTATCTAAGGAGGAGTTGTGGATAGAACCTACAATCTGCCACGAAGCAGGAGTTGTGGATAGAACTTACAATCTGCCACGAATTCCTTCGTCATTCGCTTCAACATATAACACGCACATATACACAAACTAAATATCAGTCATCTTTCATCACTTTAAAAATAAAATTTTTTCCAAGAAAACTCTTTCGTTCTACTGTTTAGTTAGGTGTTAAAGTTGGTGATTGTGTGGGAGATGGCGGGTGGTCAACAGACTGCCGGATGTGGGGGAGGGGGGGGGGGGAAAGGCTGGGTACTAGCTAATGTCTAATTACATTCAAGGGTAATAGTCTATGAAAAGTTGGGAACCACTGTTTTAGAGTCTCTTATGTTACCGAATAGGCCATTCTTTGACACTTGGAGATGTACCCTACCAGTTGATAACTTGGGCCATTTATTTTCTTACCAGTACCAGTTAGTACCTTTTCGTTAGTTATCACACCTAACCAGATTTATACTAGATGTTAATATACTACTGAGATCTTCCGACACAGCTGCTTGTGTTGGGAAGCCGCTTCTGTGAGTTACAGAGTTGGGCCTGGCCGAAGATCGAATATGCCTAGAGAATTAACATCTGCCTAGAAAGCCGCGTGTATTAGCGCTTTGCTTTCTCAGGTTGGAGAGGAGAGCCTGACTCTGGATGGAATTAGCGTAAGGGATTGACGAACACGGGCCCTGGTAGCTGTATGCATTAACATTCTACTTCTGGGATTTGGAGAGACGAGCCTGAAATCTGATCGAATGGTCGTAGTGCTGGTGAGCTGGCCAGTATGGATGTGGTTTGTAGGTGGTTTCACACATTCTACTAGGTGAACACTGTCTAGTCCAAAGCTCTCATATCAGATACACGTTATCCAAACGTTCGACATACAGTCTCATACTTTGCCGGCCGGTGTGGCCGTGCGGTTCTAGGCGCTTCAGTCTGGAATCGCGTGACCGCTACGGTCGCAGGTTCGAATCCTGCCTCGGGCATGGATGTGTGTGATGTCCTTAGGTTAGTTAGGTTTAAGTAGTTCTAAGTTCTAGGGGACTGATGACCACAGATGTTAAGTCCCATAGTGGTCAGAGCCATTTGAACCATTTGAACTTCCATTCTCTTACTTTATCATGAACTTTATTATAGACACTGATAGGTGGGCTACTAAAATTCCGCCCTGGTAATGTTGTTGGAGTAAGCAAGGGCCAAAAGCCACTAATTACCACTTACATCACCAATACAGTGAAACAAATGTCGTCCTCGTAGAGTATGGAAACTGGCAAGGAAGAAGAAGTTAAGATGCAATTACGATTTTGCATTTTGCATCTCCTCAACTTAGATCATCATCAGTTATTTTGCTACCCATGTATTAGAACTCATCCTTTACTTTTAGTCTCTCAATTTTTAGTCGAATTCTCTCGAGAACACCTGAGTTAATTCGACTCAGCTCCATAAAACTTTGGAGGAATCGTACAGCACAGTTGGTTTCCCCACATCTACGTACAGAGTGACATTTAGTGTGGAGTGTCATGGTGTGACCCCCAAAGGGCGGAACTGACGGACGCATGATGGCCGTGAGAGCCTCTATAAGCGAGTTGGCCGCATCCATAGACGGCGTCGGATTCTGACAGCTGCAGCAAGCCACGCCAGCAACATTTTCTGGAGGCCAGCACCATTGCTGCGGTTGACGGACTTGTGGCTTATCGCCAGGGGTCAGAATGGCGTGGGTTGTCCCTGAAGGCGTTAGGTTACTCAGTGGCTCCACGAAGAACAACGAGCGACTTCTGGGCAGAGCCAGGACGAGGGCATCGAAAAACTGCCGAGCTTCTAAACTGTCAGCCGGACGTCGTTATCGTCTGCACAGGCCGGGCCGCGGCCATTGTGTGGACACTGCAGCAAGATGTGGTGGTTGGGGCCTTTCGCGGCTGAACAGACAGCGCTCCTAGTAGTGGTAGAAAAAGAGGATTCCACTTGTCAGGGGGAGCACTACCTGCGTGCTTTTGCAACTGAAATTTAAGCGTTGGTGGCTTTATGGCTGAAACAGTGCAATATGTGGTACACTCCTGGAAATTGAAATAAGAACACCGTGAATTCATTGTCCCAGGAAGGGGAAACTTTATTGACACATTCCTGGGGTCAGATACATCACATGATCACACTGACAGAACCACAGGCACATAGACAAAGGCAACACAGCATGCACAATGTCGGCACTAGTACAGTGTATATCCACCTTTCGCAGCAATGCAGGCTGCTATTCTCCCATGGAGACGATCGTAGAGATGCTGGATGTAGTCCTGTGGAACGGCTTGCCATGCCATTTCCACCTGGCGCCTCAGTTGGACCAGCGTTCGTGCTGGACGTGCAGACCGCGTGAGACGACGCTTCATCCAGTCCCAAACATGCTCAATGGGGGACAGATCCGGAGATCTTGGTGGCCAGGGTAGTTGACTTACACCTTCTAGAGCACGTTGGGTGGCACGGGATACATGCGGACGTGCATTGTCCTGTTGGAACAGCAAGTTCCCTTGCCGGTCTAGGAATGGTAGAACGATGGGTTCGATGACGGTTTGAATGTACCGTGCACTATTCAGTGTCCCCTCGACGATCACCAGTGGTGTACGGCCAGTGTAGGAGATCGCTCCCCACACCATGATGCCAGGTGTTGGCCCTGTGTGCCTCGGTCGTATGCAGTCCTGATTGTGGCGCTCACCTGCACGGCGCCAAACACGCATACGACCATCATTGGCACCAAGGCAGAAGCGACTCTCATCGCTGAAGACGACACGTCTCCATTCGTCCCTCGATTCACGCCTGTCGCGACACCACTGGAGGCGGGCTGCACGATGTTGGCGCGTGAGCGGAAGACGGCCTAACGGTGTGCGGGACCGTAGCCCAGCTTCATGGAGACGGTTGCGAATGGTCCTCGCCGATACCCCAGGAGCAACAGTGTCCCTAATTTGCTGGGAAGTGGCGGTGCGGTCCCCTACGGCACTGCGTAGGATCCTGCGGTCTTGGCGTGCATCCGTGCGTCGCTGCGGTCCGGTCCCAGGTCGACGGGCACGTGCACCTTCCGCCGACCACTGGCGACAACATCGATGTACTGTGGAGACCTCACGCCCCACGTGTTGAGCAATTCGGCGGTACGTCCACCCGGCCTCCCGCATGCCCACTATACGCCCTCGCTCAAAGTCCGTCAGCTGCACATACGGTTCACGTCCACGCTGTCGCGGCATGCTACCAGTGTTAAAGACTGCGATGGAGCTCCGTATGCCACGGCAAACTGGCTGACACTGACGGCGGCGGTGCACAAATGCTGCGCAGCTAGCACCATTCGACGGCCAACACCGCGGTTCCTGGTGTGTCCGCTGTGCCGTGCGTGTGATCATTGCTTGTACAGCCCTCTCGCAGTGTCCGGAGCAAGTATGGTGGGCTTGACACACCGGTGTCAATGTGTTCTTTTTTCCATTTCCAGGAGTGTATATGAATAGTGCATAGGGTGTATTAGATAGCACCAACTTTCGGCATGGCAGTCATTTTTGTTGGGTGTGGTTGTTTATTGACAGCAAGAGTGTGCGCTATGAGCGAGAGAACTAAACTACACGCTGTGAGTGAGGTTGTGATAATACTGAAGTTTTTGTTTGAACTATGGTGTGAGCGTGACTGCTGAGTACTCAGTTTTTTACTTGTTTTGTGTGAATAATGAAGTGTTTGTATTATTGTTCAAGAATTTATTGAGATATATGCGTTGGTAGTTTGGTAGAGACTTTGTGTGCAGGTTCTTGGGTTAGCTATCTGGTAATGGTGGTAGTAGCAGACACGTGCGTAGTTGTCTGTTGTGACATAGCTAACTTTAAAAGATGTGTTCTATCTAATGTTTTACTGCTAAAGTAGTCTCAGAATTGTTATAAATGGAGACCAGGCATCGTAAACTGTAAATTTTGTTTCCGAGTTGTGCACGTTAGAGCAAAGGATGGCTTCCATTATTTTATTTATCGGAAGTCTTCGTTGTGTTAATTGTACGTAGGCCTACTTATTGATATTTATGGGCTACAGAAGTAATTTGTTTTGGTGAAGTGTCTCTATATACCGTACAGATGATGTGAATAAAATAATACTTAACTGAGACTCACATCCGCACAATGCAAGGTTACATGTATTTACGCAAGCTAATCGGCCACCAAGTATTGGTAGGAGGAAAAATGGGTTTGTTTTACGCCTGAGCCCTAGGAGACAGTTCCAGGTCCATCAAAGCCACTCGGCCAGTGCAGCGGCAGTGGAAGTGGCTGGCGATCCCAGGTGCTGCACCAAGTCTAAGCCAGATATGGGGAAAATCCTGGTAAAAGGCATTTTGATGCTGAAGAGGACAGAAATGCTCTAAGAAACGGCGGAGATTAAGACGAGCTGAGACATGGCTTCTTACAGCTATTTGAGAATCTGTAATCATTTACGTTAAAATATTATTATAACTAAAAACACATATGTGATCTCAGAAAAATTAGGTGCATCCAATGACACAATAGTATGTCAACATCCCTAAAACTAAAGAAGTAAAACTAAAAAAGGAAAGCTAAAGACGTTAACATTTCACAGAATATTTCATGCAGTTACGACATGTAATATCTCTGATGAAACATTGCACTATAGCTGTCACCTCTGAGTGCTGTGTATCTGTATCAGTTTTATTCTGTATCTCTTTTATTACGCAAGTGTTTTTCAGAACAACGTTTCTCCAGATTTACACAGCAAATGAGCACAGCAACATATTTTGTCATATTTGCGTTTTCATTTAACGAACTGTTTACCATTTCGCCAATAATTTTATTGGCTGTTGAAAAAATGTTGTAATTCAAAAGTGGCCAGTGGCATGTGTAAGCCGAATCCACAGTAGAAAAGAGAACCAAAACACTTGTGTCAAGAAGGCATAAATAATTATTTTACCGTCGTTAAATGACAGTCTGTGTCACTTAATGTGAGCAATATTGCGCAAGAATGCTGGCTACCATCTATTACTTACATTTGTTAGAGATTATCTGAATAAAACTGAATGCTGATAAAATTTCCTTACTTAATCAATGCTGTAATAAATTAATTTAGTCCAAGGAGTGGTCAAGTTGAGTCAAATACTGCCTGTAGAGCTTAAGAACGATGTATTTTTGGTGGGTCCTTCAGCCTTCATCCAATGAAAAAGCAGGCAGTAGTGGAACACCATGGGTATTAAGTGGAGGTTTGGACTTTTCGAGTGAAGGGCGCAAGGGAGCGATTCTGGACACTTGGATGTTCTTTCTGGAAAAGGCATATCTGCTTGAGGTATCTACGGGTCTGATAAAGTGGGTGTATTCTGGGCTGTGAACAGCCACTTCCCTGCTTTAACTTCTGGAGGGACTTTATATTTCGAGACTAAGAATCTATTTCCGCTTGTATTATGGAGTTGAGCGTAGACACAGTATGAGTTACTATTCTTCTTATCACATGTCTTAATTTGTAAATCACCATGTTAAACTCTGATCTGTTTTGCGCTTGTGAACATTAAGTGTACCAGGTGTGACAATAAAGTAACGAGACTGATGTAAAAAGAAATGTTAGTTACCGTTTTAGTTAAGTTTAGTGTTGGCTCCTTCAAAGTAGTTCCCTTCTGATTGCACACAATTTTTCCAGCGCTTCTGTAATTGATGGTAAAATTTCTGGAACTCATCTTCCGTAATATCCATCCAAGACCCTCTTCACAGCTTTTTGGACGTCTTGTGTTGTTGTAAAATGGTGTCCCTTGACCGCCGTTTTGACTTTTGGAAATAGAAACAATACTGGTGAATAAGCTGGCTGTGATAGTACTGAAATTGGTTTCTAGGTTGAAAAAATTATGTTCACATGTGTGTGAAACCTTATGGGACTTAACTGCTAAGGTCATCAGCCCCTAAGCCTACACACTACTTAACCTCAATTATCCTAAGGACAAACATACACACACCTTTGCCCGAGGGAGGACTCGAATCTCAACCGGGATCAGCCGCACAGCCCATGACTGCAGCGCCTTACACCGCCCGGCTAATCCCGCACGGCTTTTTGAGGTTGAAATTGCTCTACTGACAGAGCAATATGGGATGGCGCATTATCGTGATGCAGAATCCAATTATCTTTTACAAAGAATTTCTAAAATTTCTTTGTAGTAATATAGGTTAACTGTTTGTCCAGGAGGCACCCACTCTTTATGAACAATTCCCTTGGAATCAAAAAAGCACACAAGCATGCATTGTCGTCAACTGCGGTCTTCATCTTCAACATTCGTTCAGCCTTCACTAAAGATTCAACAACAAACTTGAGCTCTTGACATAACCTCCTCCCAAAAATCCTTCTGAAGCTTACCGCAAGTTGTCATCGCGTTTTCACTCAGTTTAACGCAAAAATAAATGGCATACCGTTGCAAAATATTATGCGGTTCCAATTGCGTGACGAGAGACACAAACACGTGTTTACTTATTACAGCACAACTCACGACCGAGCAGTTGCATCGATGTGCAACTTATAGACCAAGGTCAAAGATATTGTGCCTACACAAGCCTGTAGGGTTGCCACATCTTGCAACGAAAATCAGTCGCATTACTTTATTGTCGCACCTCGTATTTTGAGCACGAAATGGAATTAGTATTCACGTATGTTTAATGACTATTTTGTTTGAGGGTTTTGCTACCTTTCTCGTAACACAATCAACGTAACAGTACTGCATTTGATAAGGGTACTTTCTGTCTGTATTTCAACTGAATATCGTAGCCCCACTTGCTATTTATGTGAGACATCCTTTCTTGAATAAACATTATTCAGTATAATTCTGTGCAGTCTACATCAGGTACAGACATTAGAACTGAACCTTTGTAATTAGGCGAATAAAATACAGAATGTTCCCCTTTATTTCATAAGACCTTATCGTCAGCAATTTTATCTTCACCAATTTGACATTTAAGCGACTGAAATCAAGAAACAGGTAACATGTGCAACTGCCAAAGACAACTGTAACAAAGTTTAGTTAATGAAATAATATCGCTGTTCATCTGCATAAACTTTGTAAACATATAGCGTCATAAAATCATGTCATTCATACATATGTCTACATAAAAGTATTATTATCAATTTATTCATTTAAGTTTAATTTTGAATTTCTGTATATTTTATTAACTCGGACTTCTTGCCAGTGCATAGGCTATCTGACTGCCGGATTACATCCGATTTGCAGTGAATGAGCTATGGGATATGAAAGCAGACGTGTGTAGCTCGACCTTTGATTACATCGAGCTATTTTCTAAACAGAACTACCTACGGTACCAGCAGTATCAGGCAAAGTCGTAACTGGTTTGCTCGTATGGACTGCTTTTAAGAAGAGCATTTACGCGGCAGCTAACGTTGGGAGCCGTCAAAATTGAGGTAGTCCCGTGTGCTATACAAATTTAATCTCTTTAGAAATGCAACTGTAATTCTAAGACTTCGCAGTATTCTCTGATCCAGGTCCAAAATATTCTGCACGACAGGCAGTTTGCAAGCGGGCCCCATTCCTAGAATTTTGCTATAGGTGCATCAATGAGAACTGGCAGCAAAACGTGGGGTGGTGAATGTATGTGCAGAACATCAAGAAAGAAGAAGAAGTCTACGCAGAGGCGTGCTGTGTTTGAGTCTGCAGTGGCCTGAAGAAGCAGAGACTGCCTGAGGTACCTGACGCGCGATATCAGCCTCATCTACACATTCGGCAGCAACAGTACAGCAGAAGCACCAGCATGACAGTTACATTAAGTACATGAACCCATAGTATTAACGTGTGTGAAGGTGCAGCGTTACCGTCCGTGATGTAAGTAATGGAGCGTGCAGCGAATTAACAAACAGCCATCATGTGTGGTTGAGATGACGTTAGTCGGCCAGCTAGTCTATATTCTGAATGTGGTGACAGGAACGTTGATATCGACAATAATACTGATGGAACAAGTAGTCCAGAATCAGAGAAGTAACAAAAATTCATCGTCACACATCATGCAGATTCCGCTCGAGCTCCGATCTAGGGCAGGGACACTAAATACGAAAATGGTACAGAGAAATTCTGCCTCCGTTCAAATAATGGAAGTGTAAAAGCTGATGTGGAAAAAATTTAATTAGATGTTGAAGAGGTTACTGATACAAAGAGACACTGGCAGAGAAGACACTGGCAGAATTTCTGAGGAGGTTGGTCTGGCAAACACCCTAACCGATACAGCAGAAAAGGATTTCAGGGAAAAGTTGAAGAAGATACAGGACGATCTGGGTGACGATATTAAGAACTGTGTGCTGAGACAAAATGCATTTGAGGAAGTAATCAACAAATCTGTTAAAAATTTTTCGGGTGCAGCAATAGAATGTGAGAAAGAAGTGCTTAAGAAAAGAGAACATTTTGAAGCTGTGTTAATTAAAGAGGGTGTGCAGCATGAATAGCAGTTTAAGGACATTAGGGCAGATTTAAATTCTTCAGCAACATATCGGGCAACTACTGTGAGAGGTGTTCTATTGGGTAGTTCAGGAACGACATAGTGTTTTGCAGACGATTGAAAGTACGAGTATCATCCAGTTGATTTTGTTGTTGCATGCAGATACGGTTTTCTGAGAGGAATAACGAAAGAGGCAAAAATGAAGTTCACGAAAAGGGATTTTGGGGGCAATATACAGTCATGGCCAAATTTAGTCAGTGCTTCATTTACTATCTATGAAGTGTTTAAGAGTCTTTTCTGAACAAATTCTGAATTCAAATGAAGCAATAGCGACTTGAGAATGAGTTCTTAAACGCACAGCGTTTCAGTCACGGAAGGGGGTCGGTAAAGGATTTTTATGTGCTTGAAATGGCTAAGTTGACACATACAAATTGCCTGCAGCAACTATTGACGGAGATTACGACGCTCAAGAGACGCGTACGTGAATTTTTAGCATGTGGTCTTGTCCACAGTCAGACAAATTCCATCGACGAATTTGTAGATTTTATTGAGAAACTTGAACAGGCGTTGAAACTCAGGTAAAAAATGGGAACATTAGACAGGGAGATGGGTACCAGCAAGGGAACAGTAGTAATATCCACAATAACTATTATGTTCATAACAGACATAATTTCGCCATGATAGTGATTTCCATAGGGAAAATGGAAATGGTAACTGAAATCAAAACTGGGAACGAAGTATCGAGTAGCAGGAGCCTCACGAATTGCAACGCCGGAATGCGAGGTCAGGAAACCAGCGGCCGCCACATCTCAGGTCCGGAACTGGCGAAATAATCCAGCGTTAAAAAGGACACCTTATTTAAAAAATTCCGTGGATGTCGAAAATTCGGCGAATAAGGCACATTTGTTGGAGGTGGGGGATATAAGAAATAAAAATAAAATGGGGAATATTTTAAGCAGAAAAACCATAAAGAGAGTGGAAGAAATATGGGAAACCGTGTTGAGATATTCGATAATAAGGATATTGACCTGAAAATTTTTTTTTTTAAATAGGAAGTGTATGATGGAATGAACGATGTTTGTTGGAAGATACTGTGATCGAAAGAGAAGCAGAGGAGGGTCTGAATTTGGTGGATGTGCAATGTGCGACGAATTCTAACTAGGCGCTAGATAGCTGCATTTATACAACTCGAAATGAAGGTGAAAGTAATGTAGACGTTGTTATACCGGAGGAACGAGAGAGAGCTACCTGTGTAGGATGGATTGTTTAGTCCTGTCAGTTGGAGAGAAAGTACTTGGTGTGTCGACTGAAGTATGTGAAGGTATTGGTGAATAGTCATGTCAGATGGTGATGAATTTCGTTTCGTATCTGCGGATGTGAGTGATTTATCGTTTAAGGAAGGCAAAGATGCTGCAGTTGCAAAGGTTGAAGAGCTGATCAGATAATTCGGAGGAAATAGCTAGTGCATTTATGGAAGTTACCCTATGGCTCTTGATGAAAACATGAATTTTGAGTGGATATTGAAGGATGAACGTGAAAATGTGTTAGAAGTTACTTTAAAGCATAAAGTAGCAATGGCGTCTGGTAGGAGAGAAAATGTGAAGGAGAAAGGGTTAGACCCGAGTTTGATGGAATTCGGGTGTACTGCGAGGTCAAATGTGAAGCAGCTGTAGTGCATCGGCGGAGGTTGACGGAGTTATTGGTGGCGATTTCTATAACGTATCAACGGATGTAATAAATATTTTAAGTGATGAATCTTATGAGCTGTCTGCAGATGTTAATGGACTTAACTGTGATAAATTATCTACTGATTCGGTGGAAATAAGTGCGGATGTGTTCACGAGAGACGACGTTTTAAGTTACGTGGTTATTTGGGACAATGTTGCATCTGCTGATGTCATTACGTCGGAGAAAGAGATTATATTTGATGCTTATGAGAATACTGAAACGACCATTTTTCAGAATAATGAGATTGGGGGCTGTTCTGGAATGTGTAAAACACATATGGAAGAAAAAGGAAGGGTCGTTGAGGGAGCACCGTTAAAAGAGGGATGGAATCAATGATGTGCTACGTCTAAGTGAAAATAACGATTCGATAAAGAAACTGAGTGGGCATTTATCGAAACTAAAAATGATGCTTCAGCAGTAGTCACAAATTTTGTCTGAACAAGGAAAAAGGCTTAGAGGTTGAGTACTTCAGGAAATTCAAAAAGATGAGATTTGAAAGATACTCACTCTAGCGAGAAAAGTGCTATAAGAGGCTTTTGTGGCAAAGTTGCACCTTGGAAATGAAGAACGGGTAGTGTACATGTATGTATTTAAATTTAATTTCTTGTGTAGTATGTGACAAGTTTTCAGGGGGGTGGGGAATCCAGATGCTTGTGTAAAGGGTAGAAATGGTGAATTTAAGACCTATGTGAAATGTGTGGGGACATAATTTAGAGGATGGAGAGCCCTAATGTTGGCTCCACAGACCTTGGAGCGCGGACATCGGCGCAACACAGTTAATTTCCTTTTCCAGTTCAGACAAGAGTACGAATTGTTCGTGCGTAATACTTGGAGGAAAATATTTAGGAATTATTTAAATGTGTTATTTTAGTATTTTGGATGGGTCTCTCATGCACCAGATGCAGTTTTTTTGTAACTATTGGTCGTACAAAATTTCATGCGTGGAAGTCATCAGACATCATGAAAGTATTTTTTGCTTATAGAAGTAGAATATGTGGTTATGTGCAAAGTAAAACCTAAAGTTATGGTGATATACTACGTTAAATATATAATTTATGTTATTTTGGAAGGGTTTTGAATAAGTTTATGTATGTAAAATTATGGTGACATGTTCGTAGAATGTTACCGCAATAAAACCAGCACATAAAACGTAATTTTGTACAAATAGGAGTGGACATTTTCTGGATTTATAATCCAGCTATCCGCTGAGTTGAAACTGAAAGTTAAAGGGGTGCTTCTGCTCAGGGGTGCATTATTTGTAAGGTTTCTAACCAGACGTGCAAGTCAGAGATACGGAGAAATTTTAGTTGACTTATGGTGTTGAACAAATTTCATAACTCTAAGGACATGATTTCTAGTGGGGAAATGGACAGAGTTTGAAATTTCTAGCTGAATCAAGTGTTGTGCCTACGCTATAACTGAGTTTTTGCTTGCTGTAGTGTTAGTGAAAGTATCGATTTTACTGAGAAGGGTGTTCAGTGCTGGATCTAAGGGGACTCGGGAAGTCATATGACTATCGGTAACTACACTACAGTCGAATTTCGACAGCTATCGGCCATCAGCACTGGCGGTCACTGCGAACTGACGCGTGTTTCACCGCAGTGCGTGGGCGAGGGTGCCGAAAACTTCCGCAGAGGCGCTAGAACGACGATCGTGTGCCACGTTTGTGTTAGTGAAATGCTACGAGGATGTGATGAAAGAAAAAAAAGTGTTATCACATGAGCGTAGAAGCACACATAAACGAGCTAATGTGCCACATTAAGTGGAACTGAGTAACGTACGCGTATTTAGACGAAATAAGCGCCAGCTCAGTATTGGTGCGAGGTAAAGAGTACTTGTCCTACGGCTGAGCGCAGCCCCAGTGCCGTGAAAGCGACACAGCCGGTCCAGAGAGAGCGATCGTTGCTGGCGAGGTGAGGGCACCAAGGCTGTACAGAAAATGGGGAAAATCCAGGTATGGGGCACTTTGACGCTTAAGAGGAGAGGCAATGCCCCAAGAAATGGTGGAGTGTCATAGAAGCTGAAAGATAACTTCTTACAGCTCCCTGAGAGAGTATAATCATTTACAGTCAAATACATCTGTGATCTCAGAGATCTGAGGCGTATCCAGAGACGCAACAAAATTTCAATATCGTTATAACTACAGCAGTCAATAATTCAAAGCGAATAAGCGTTTTCACAATGAACTTTTGAAGTAACAACTTTTAAATGCCTCTTGAGACTTCAACGTACGATGATGATAGCATTGTACTACAGCTATCAACTCAGAATGCTACGTATCTGTATCTAGTTCAGTTCTTTATTAACTACATCTTTTACATGCATTTATGACGTTAATACACTACTGGCCATTAAAATTGCTACACCACGAAGATGATGTGCTACAAACGCGAAATTTAACCGATAGGAAGAAGATGCTGTGATACGCAAATGATTAGCTTTTCAGAGCATTCACACAAGGTTGGAACCGGTGGCAACACCTTCAACGTGCTGACATCAGGAAAGTTTACAACCGATTTCACATACACAAACAGCAGTTGACCGGCGTTGCATGATGAAACGTTGTTGTGATGCCCCGTGTAAGGAGGAGAAATGCGTACCATCACGTTTCCAACTTTGATAAAGCATTGTAGCCTATCGCGAATGCGGTCTATCGTATCACGACATTTCTGCTCGCGTTGGTTGAGATCCAGTGACTGTTAGCAGAATATGGAATCGGTATGTTCAGGAGGGCAATACGGAACGCCGTGCTGGATCCCAACGGCCTCGTATCACTAACGGTCGAGATTACAGGCATCTTATCCGCATGGTTGTTACGGATCGTGCAGCCACGTCTCGATCCCTGAGTCAATAGATGGGGACGTTTGCAAGACAACAACCATCTGCACGAACAGTTCGACGACATTTACAGGAGCATGGAATATCAGCAAGGAAACCATGGCTGCCGTTACCCTTGACGCTGCATCGCAGAAGGGAGCGCCTGCGATGGTGTACTCAACGACGAACCTGGGTGCACGAATGGCAAAACGTCATTTTTTCGGATGAATCTAGGTTCTGTTTACAGCATAGTGATGGTCGCATCCGTGTTTGGCGACATCGCTGTGAACGCACATTGGAAGCGTGTATTCGTCATCGTCATACTGGCGTATCACCTGGGGTGATGGTATGGGGTTCCATTGGTTACACATTTCTGTTACCTCTTGTTCTCATTGACGGCACTTCGAACAGTGGACGTTACATTTCAGATGTGTTACGACCCGTAGCTCTACCCATCATTCGATGCCTGCGAAACCCTACATTTCAGTCGGATAATGCACGACCGCATGTTGCAGGTCCTGTACGGGCCTTTCTGGATACATAAAACGTTCGACTGCTGCCCTGGCCAGCACATTCTTCAGATCTCTCACCAATTGATAACGTCTGGTCAATGGTGCGCGAGCAACTGGCTCGTCACAATACGCCAGTCGTTACTCTTGATGAACTGTGGTATCGCGTTGAAGCTGCATGGGCATCTGTACCTGTACACGCCATCCAAGCTCTTTTGACTCAATACCCAGGCGTTTCAAGGCCGTTATTAAGGCCAGATGCGTTTGTTCTGGCTACTGATTTCTCAGGATCTATGCGCCCAAATTGCGTGGAGATGTAATCACATGTCAGTTCTAGTAAAATATATTTGTCCAGTAAATACAGGTTTATCATCTGCATTTCTTCTTGGTGTAGCAATTTTAATGGCCATTAGTGTATTTCTCTTGACTTAGCATTCGTGACATTTACCCAGCAAATGAACACAGTATCAGTACCTCACATTTTGACGTACTTGTGTGTTTTATTTTTATGAAGAGTTTAGTATATTACCAATAATTTTAATAAATATTGATTGCAAATGCTGTTAAAAACTGTACTAATTTAAAAGTCAGTGGCATGTGTTAGCGGACACAACAATGAGAATGAAAACAGATGACACTTTTGTCAAGGAAACATAAATAACTGTTTAAATAATATTTAACAGCAATCTGTAGTCACTTATTGGGAGCACACTTGCGAAAGTTTGCTGAATTACTTATTTACGAACCAACTGTTAGTTATACGTCAGTTTAGCGCAAGAAGTGGTCATGGACAGTCAGATCATGTCTGTAGAGCTTAATAACGATGTATATTTCGGAGGGATGGCCTTTAGTCAATGGAAAAGAAGATAGCGGCGTTACGCAGTGAAAGTCTAGTGGAGACTGGGATTTTTCGAGTGATGTGGCCTCATAAGTAGACAACATTTCTTTAGGGCTACTGATAGTTTTGGGAGAGCCAAGCCGTGTAAAACTCTTTCATCTCGTGACCAACATGTATGAGACAGGCGAAATACCCTCAGACATCAGGAAGAATATAATAAATCCAATCTCATAGAAAGCAGCTGCTGACATGCGTGAAAAATATGGATCTATTAGATTAATAAGTAATGGAAGCAAAATACTAACTAATCCGACCTTGGGGAAGATCAGTTAGGATTCCAGAGAAATGTAGGAACACGTGAGGCAATACTGACACTATGACTTCTCATAGAAGACAGGTTGACGAAAGGCAAACTTACATTTACAACCTATGTAGAAAGCTTTTATCAATTTGGCTGGACTACTATCTTTCAAATTCTAAATGTGACAGGGGTAAGAAATAAGGTTCAAAAGGCTATATGCAATTTTTACCGATACCAGATGGCAGTTAAAAGACACGAGGGGCATAAAAATGAAGCAGTGGTTCCACATCTACATCTACATCCATACTCCGCAAGCCACCTGACGGTGTGAGGCGGAGGGTACCTTGAGTACCTCTATCGATTCTCCCTGAGTACCTCTATCGGTTCTCCCTTCTATTCCAGTCTCGTATTGTACGTGGAAAGAAAGATTGTCGGTATGCCTCTGTGTGGGCTCTAATCTGATTTTATCCTCATGGTCTCTTTGTGAGATATACGTAGGAGGGAGCAATATACTGCTTGAATCCTCAGTGAAGGTATGTTCTCGAAACTTCGACAAAAGCCCGTACCTAGCTACTGAACGTCTCTCCTGCAGAGTCTTCCACTGGAGTTTATGTATCATCTCCGTAACGCTTTCGCGATTGCTAAATGATCTTGTAACGTAGCGCACTGCTCTCCGTTGGATCTTCTCTATCTCTTCCATCAACCCTATCTGGTGAGCAATTTTCAAGCAAAGGGCGAACAAGTGTACTGTAACCTACTTTCTTTGTTTTCGGATTGCCTTTCCGTAGGATTCTTTCAATGAATCTCAGTCTGGCATCTGTTTTACCGACGATTAACTTTATATGATCATTCCTTTTAAATTGCTCCTAATGCCTACTCCTAGAAAATTTTTGGAATTAACTGCTCCCAGTTGCTGACCTGCTACATTGTAGTTAAACGATAAAGGATCTTTCTTTCAATGTATTCGCAGCACATTACACTTAACTACATTGAGATTCAATTGTCATTCCCTGCACCATTCGTCAATTTGTTAAAGATCCTCCTGCATTTCAGTACAATTTTCCACTCTTACAACCTCTCGATATACTACAGCATCATCCGCAAAAAGCCTCAGTGAGCATCTGGTGTCATCCACAAGGTTATTTTTTATATATCGTGAATAGCAACGTTCCTACGAAACTCCTCTGCGGCACACCTGAAATCACTCTTACTTCGGAAGACTTGTCTCCATTGAGAATGACATGCAGCGTTCTGTTATCTAGGAACTCTTCAACCCAATCACACAATTGGTCTAATAGTCCAAATGCTCTTACTTTGTTCTTTAAACGACTGTGGGGAACTGTATCGAAGGCCTTGCGGAAGTCAAGAAACACGCCATCTACCTGGAAACCAGTGCCTATGACCCTCTGAGTCTCGTGGAAGTATAGCGCGAACTGGGTTTCAATCGATCGTCTTTTTCGAAACCCATGCTGATTCCTACAGAGTGGATTTCTAGTCTTTAGAAAAGTCATTATACTCGAACATAATACGTGTTCCAAAATTCTACAACTGATCGACGTTAGAGATATAGGTCTATAGTGCACATCTGTTCGACGTCCCTTCTTGAAAACTGGGATGACCTGTGCCATTTTCTTATCCTTTGGAACGCTACGCTCTTCTAGAGACCTACGGTACACGGCTGCAAGAAGGGAGGCAAGTTCCTTCGCGTAGTCTGTGTAAAATCGAACTGGTATCCCATAAGGTCCAGCGGCCTTTCCTCTTTTGAGCGATTTTAATCGTTTTTCTATCCCTCTGTCATCTGTTTCGATATCTACAATTTTATGATCTGTGCGACAATCTAGAGAATGAGCTACACTGCAATCTTGCTCTGTGAAACAGCTTTGGAAAAAGACATTTAGTATTTCGGCCTTTAGTCTGTCATCCTCTGTTTCAGTACGATTCTGGTCACAGAGTGTCTGGTTGAGAAGGAAATGAGTCAGGCTTCCAGCATGTCCCTGATGTCATTGAGTCTGTATATTGAATAAGCAGTAAAGGAAACAAAAGAAAAATTTCTAGCAGGAATTAAGGTGCAGGAAGAACGAATGATAACTTTGAGAGCTGCCAATGGTATTGTAATTCCGTCAGAGGCAGAAAAGTTCTTGGAAGAGCATTTCAGTGGAATAGACAGTATCGTGAAAGGAGGACACAAGATTAACATCAACAAAAGCAAAACGAGCATAATGGAGTATAGTCGAATTAAATCAGGTGGTACTAAGGGACTTAGATTAGGAAATGAGACACTGATGTTAGTAAATGAGTCTTGTTATCGGGGAGGGAAAAAACTTACGATGGTCGACATAGAGAGGATGTAAAATGTAGACTGGCAATGGTAAGAAAAGCGTTTCTGAAGAAGAGAAATTTGTTAACATCGAGTATAGATTTATGTGTCAACATCCTTTCTGGAAGTATTTGCATGGAGCGTATCCATGTCTGGAGGTAAAGCATGGACGCCAAACAGTTTAGACAAGAAGAAAATAGAAGCTTTTAAAATGTGGTGCTACAGAAGAATTTTTCAGATTAGATAGATAGATCACGTAACTAATGAGAAGGTACTGAATAGAGCTGGGGAGAAAAATTCGTTGTACATCCTGACTGAAAGAAGGACTCAATTGACAGGAAACATTCTGAGGCATCAAGGGATCACCAGTCTAGAACTGGGGGGAAGCGTGGGGGGGGGGGTAAAAATCGTAAAGGGAGTCCAAGAGATGAATTTTTTTTTTTTTTTTTGGTCATAAGTCTACTGACTGGTTTGATGCGGCCCGCCACGAATTCCTTTCCTGTGCTAACCTCTTCATCTCACAGTAGCACTTGCAACCTACGTACTTGCTTGACGTATTCCAATCTCTGTCTTCCTCTACAGTTTTTGCCCTCTACAGCTCCCTCTAGTACCATGGAAGTCATTCCCTCATGTCTTTGTAGATGTCGCATCATCCTGACCCTTCTCCTTATCAGTGTGTTCCACATATTCCTTTCCTCTCCGATTCTGCGTAGAACCTCCTCATTCCTTACCTTATCAGTCCACCTAATTTTCAACATTCGTTTATAGCACCACATCTCAAATGCTTCGATTCTCTTCTGTTCCGGTTTTCCCACAGTCCATGTTTCACTACCATACAATGCTGTACTCCAGACGTACATCCTCAGAAATTTCTTCCTCAAATTAAGGCCGGTATTTGGTATTAGTAGACTTCTCTTGGCCAGAAATGCCTTGTTTGCCATAGAGAGTCTGCTTTTGATGTCCTCCTAGCTCCGTCCGTCATTGGTTATTTTACTGCCTAGGTAGCAGAATTCCTTAACTTCATTGACTTCGTGACCATCAATCCTGATGTTAAGTTTCTCGCTGTTCTCATTTCTACTACTTCCACATTACCTTCGTCTTTCTCCGATTTAGTCTCAAACCATACTGTGTACTCATTAGACTGTTCATTCCGTTCAGCAGATCATTTAATTCATCTTCATTTTCACTCAGGAAAGCAATGTCACCAGGGAATCATACAGGGTGTTTCAAAAATGACCGGTATATTTGAAACGGCAATAAAAACTAAACGAGCAGCGATAGAAATACACCGTTTGTTGCAATATGCTTGGGACAACAGTACATTTTCAGGCAGACAAACTTTCGAAATTACAGTAGTTACAATTTTCAACAACAGATGGCGCTGCGGTCTGGGAAACTATATAGTACGATATTTTCCACCTATCCACCATGCGTAGCAATAATATGGCGTAGTCTCTGAATGAAATTACCCGAAACCTCTGACAACGTGTCTAGCGGAATGGCTTCACATGCAGATGAGATGTACTGCTTCAGCTGTTCAATTGTTTCTGGATTCTGGCGGTACACCTGGTCTTTCAAGTGTCCCCACAGAAAGAAGTCACAGGGGTTCATGTCTGGCAAATAGGGAGGCCAATCGACGCCGCCTCCTGTATGTTTCGGATAGCCCAAAGCAATCACACGATCATCGAAATATTCATTCAAGAAATTAAAGACGTCGGCCGTGCGATGTGGCCGGGCACCATCTTGCATAAACCACGAGGTGTTCACAGTGTCGTCTAAGGCAGTTTGTACCGCCACAAATTCACGAAGAATGTCCAGATAGCGTGATGCAGTAATCGTTTCGGATCTGAAAAATGGGCCAATGATTCCTTTGGAAGAAATGGCGGCCCAGACCAGTACTTTTTGAGGATGCAGGGACGATGGGACTGCAACATGGGGCTTTTCGGTTCCCCATATGCGCCAGTTCTGTTTATTGACGAAGCCATCCAAGTAAAGATAAGCTTCGTCAGTAAACCAAATGCTGCCCACATGCATATCGCCGTCATCAACCCTGTGCACTATATCGTTAGCGAATGTCTCTCGTGCAGCAATGGTAGCGGCGCTGAGGGGTTGCCGCGTTTGAAATTTGTACGGATAGAGGTGTAAACTCTGGCGCATGAGACGATACGTGGACGTTGGCGTCATTTGGACCGCAGCTGCAACACGGCGAACGAAAACCCGAGGCCGCTGTCGGATCACCTGCTGCACTAGCTGCGCGTTGCCCTCTGTGGTTGCCGTACGCGGTCGCCCCACCTTTCCAGCACGTTCATCCGTCACGTTCCCAGTCCGTGGAAATTTTTCAAACAGATCCTTTATTGTATCGCTTTTCGGTCCTTTGGTTACATTAAACCTCCGTTGAAAACTTCGTCTTGTTGCAACAACACTGTGTTCTAGGCGGTGGAATTCCAACACCAGAAAAACCCTCTGTTCTAAGGAATAAACCATGTTATCTACAGCGCACTTGCACGTTGTGAACAGCACACGCTTACAGCAGAAAGACGACGTACAGAATGGCGCACCCACAGACTGCGTTGTCTTCTATATCTTTCACATCACTTGCAGCGCCATCTGTTGTTGAAAATTGTAACTACTGTAATTTCGAAAGTGTGTCCGCCTGAAAATGCACTGTTGTCCCAAGCATATTGCAACAAACGGTGTATTTCTATCGCTGCTCGTTTAGTCTTTATTGCCGTTTCAAATATACCGGACATTTTTGAAACACCCTGTATCATTGATATCCTTTGATCTTGTATTTTAATTCCACTCCTGAACCTTTCTTTTATATTCATCATTGCTTCCTCGATGTACAGATTGAAGAGTAGGGGCGAAAGGCTACAGCCTTGTCTTACACCCTTCTTAATACGAGCACTTCGTTCTTGATCGTCCACTCTTATTATTCCCTCATGGTTGTTGTACATATTGTATATTACACGTCTCTCCCTATAGCTTACCCCTACTTCTTTCAGAATCTCGAACAGCTTGTGTGGTGTCACCGCCAGACACCACACTTGCTAGGTGGTAGAATTTAAATCGGCCGCGGTCCGTTAGTATACGTCGGACCCGCGTGTCGCCGTCCGTTTTTCTAAAGTCTATTTTCCTTGTCCTGTTCAAGACCTCACGCCAGCCTGCGTGAGCTAAAACGCATGCCTTCGGCTTGCTCTATTATACCGGTGTTGGCTCTCCTGCCAACCCACAACAGCTTGCACCATTTTATATTGTCGAACGCTTTTTCCAGGTAGACGAATCCTATGAAAGTGTCTGGATTTTTCTTCAGCGTTGCTTCCATTATTAGCCGTAACACAGAAATTCTTCTCTCATCCCTTTACTTTTCCTAAAGCCAAACTGATCGTCACCTAGCGCATTCTCAATTTTCTTTTCCATTCTTCTGTATGTTATTCTTGGAAGCAGCTTCGATGCTTGAGCTGTTAAGCTGATTGTGCTTTAATTCTCGCACTTGTTAGCTCTTGCCGTCTTCGGAGTTGTGTGGATGATGCTTTTCCGAAAGTCAGATGATATATAGCCAGACTCATATATTCTACGCACCAACGTGAATAGCCGGTTTGTTGCCACTTCCCCCAATGATTTTAAAAATTCTGATGGAATGTTAACTATCCCTTCTGCCTTATTTGACCGCGATTCCTCCAAAGCTCTTTTAAATTCCGATTCTAATACAGGATCCCCCATCTCTTCTAAATCGACTTCTGTTCCTTCTTCTATCACATCACACAAGTCTTCACCCTCATAGGGGCTTTCGATGTATTCTTTCCACCTATCTGCTCTCTCCTCTGCATTTAACAGTGCAATTCCCGTGGCACTCTTAATGTTACCACCGTTGCTTTTAATGTCACCAAAGGTTGATTTGAGTTTCC
Organism: Schistocerca cancellata; assembly: GCF_023864275.1. Taxonomy (NCBI): domain Eukaryota; kingdom Metazoa; phylum Arthropoda; class Insecta; order Orthoptera; family Acrididae; genus Schistocerca; species Schistocerca cancellata. The sequence goes on along the minus strand of NC_064626.1, from coordinate 57,458,964 downwards.
TGTATGCTGAGTCTGTCCTTCCGACAATCATATCTTTTTCGATGTCTTTACATTTTTCTTGCAGCCATTTCGTCTTAGCTTCCCTGGAATTCCTATTTATTTCATTCCTCAGCGACTTGTATTTCTGTATTCTTGATTTTCCCGGAACATGTTTGTACTTCCTCCTTTCATCAATCAACTAAAGTATTTCTTCTGTTATCCATGGTTTCTTCACAGCTACCTTCTTTGTACCTACGTTTTCCTTCCCAACTTTTGTGATGGCTCTTTTTAGAGATGTCCATTCCTCTTCAACTGTACTGCCTACTGCGCTATTCCTTATTGCTGTATCTATAGCGTTAGAGTACTTCAAACGTATCTCGTCATTCGTTAGTACTTCCGTATCCCACTTCTTTGCGTATTGATTCTTCCTGACTAATGTCTTGAACTTCAATCTACTCTTCATCACTACTATATTGTGGTATGAGTCTATATCTGCTCCTGGGTACGCCTTACAATTCAGTATCTTTTTTCGGAATCTCTGTCTGACCATGATGTAATCTAATTGAAATCATCCCGTATCTCCCGGCCTTTTCCAAGCATACCTCCTCCTCTTGTGATTCTTGAACAGGGTATTCGCTATTACTAGCTGAACCTTGTTACAGAACTCAATTAGTGTTTCTCCTCTTTCATTCCTTGTCGCAAACCCATATTCTAAAGTAAGCTTTTCTTCTACTCCTTCCCCTACAACTGCATTCCAGTCGCCCATGACTATTAGATTTTCGTCCCCCTTTACATACTGCATTACCCTTTCAATATCCTCATACACTTTCTCTATCTGTTCATCTTCAGCTTGCGACGTCGGCATGTATACCTGAACTATCGTTGTCGGTGTTGGTCTGCTGTCGATTCTGATTAGAACAACCCGGTCACTGAACTGTTCACAGTAACACACCCTCTGCCCTACCTTCCTATTCATAACGAATCCTACACCTGTTTTACCTTCTTCTTCTGCTGTTGATATTACCCGATACTCATCTGACCAGAAATTCTTGTCTTCCTTCCACTTTACTTCACTGACCCCTACTATATCTAGATTGAGCCTTTGCATTTCCCTTTTCAGATTTTCTAGTTTCCCTACCACGTTCAAGCTTCTGACATTCCATGCCCCGACTGGTAGAACGTCATCCTTTCGTAGATTATTCAATCTTTTTCTCATGGTAACCTCCCCCTTGGCAGTCCCCTCCCGGAGATCCGAATGGGGGACTATTCCGGAATCATTTGCCAATGGAGAGATCATCATGACACTTCTTCAAATACAGGCCACATATCCTGCGGATACACGTTCCGTGTCTTTAATGCAGTGGTTTCCATTGCCTTCTGCATCCTCATGTCGTTGATCATTGCTGATTCTTCGGCCTTTAAGGGCAATTTCCCACCCCTAGGACAACAGAGTGCCCTGAACCTCTATCCGCTCCTCCGCCCTCTTTGACAAGGCCGTTGGCAGAATGAGGCTGACTTCTTATGCCGGAAGTCTTCGGCCGCCAATGCTGATTTATCAAAATTCAGGCAGTGGCGGGGTTCGATCCCGGGACCGAAGACGTTTTGATTATGAAGCAAAGACGCTACCCCTAGACCACGGGTAGATGAATACACTAAGCAAATTTAAAGGGACGTAGGTTGCAGTAGTTACTCGGAGTGAAAATTCTTGCACAGGATAGAGTAACATGGAGAGTGGCACGAAACCAGTCTTAGGACTGAAGACGACAAGAACAACGAGCTGAAGGGAGCGATTCTGGACCCTTTGATGTTCGTTCAGGAAGACGCCAGATCTGCCTGTGGTATTATGTGGTTATTGATGGAAAGGGTGATAGTCTGGTTGGTGAACTGCTACTACCATACTTTAAGTTCTGAGAGAAATATATATTTCGAGACGTCTGAATGTGCTACAGAGAAAGATTTAAAATTTTTCCGAAACTTTGCATAGACGACGAATAAGTTATTACTCTTAGTGTCGCATCTGTTAATTTTTAATTCATCATGTTGATCTCCGAACTGTTTCTCGCCGATGAAAATTTCGTGTTTTAGGAACACGAAGTGGACCTAGTTTCCGCATATATTTGATTTAATTTAGTTTGCTACAATTCTTGTCACGCTCTTGACGTAACTTTACTGCATTTGATAATGGTACTATCCGTTTGCATCTTAACTGTATATCGTGGACAACTCTCTGTTTATTTGAGATGTCCTTCCTTGAATAAATATTATTCAACATAATTCTCTGTCTTCTACATTAGTTACATATGTCTGAATAGATCCCTTGTTATTAAATTCTTCTTTTACCTGTTAATTTGTATTGCTGTGTGTTTTGTTAACCCGCAACTGTAGCCAATGCATAGACTATTTGACTTCAGGATCACATGTATTGATTATGATTTGTAGTGAATAAGCTGCGGGACATAAAGGTGAATGTGTGCTGGTCTACCCTATGATTACATCGAGCTGTTCTCCTTATACATGGCCGTTCGTAACCAACTTACCTAAGGTACCAGCAATATTAAGTAAAGCCGCAAGTGGTTTCCTTGTATGGACTGTTGTTTAGAAGAGGAACTACATAGCAGCAGCCGTTAAGTACTGTCGCAACAATCTCTTCAAGGCATTGCCTATTTTGTCCGCCTGTTATACCACGTACTTCCTGTCTCTGACAGAATTACAGAACCCTTGGAATCCTCAAAGATTTTATTTCTTTTCCCTGCACTGCAATTCGCTTTCCAGATTTACTCATCGTTTCCATTTACTGGCTTCAGGGCAGCAGGTCTGCAAGTTCTCTTCCATGTTATCTATCTCGTGGAGGCGCTGTCTTAGCGAAAGCATGTGTTATCGAAGCGCAGAAAGCCGACTGCCGGTGAGTTCCCTCTGTCAGTCATAAGCTTTTCACAGTAAGATCTCACCAGTGGGAAAGAATGTTCTTCTCAGCACGAGTATTGCCCAACTCTTAAAGTTTGGAGGAAGAGTTCCAGAGGTCACCAAAAAGCTCAAAGCGGTTCATTTTCGAGTGAAACCAATACATCCCAGTCACATGCCCTTAGGCTTTGGCATTCACTACAGTATTCAAAAAAGTAAAAATTAAACGTTTAACCCATCGAGGTTCTTGTAACTAAGTATTCAGTAAGTCTGCCCTTTAAATCGAATGAAACACGTTAATTCAAAGGCAGACATTTCTCTGTAAGTAACTGTGTACCAATCGAAACATTAAGTGGTTCTAATGGAAATAGTTTATTTGGTTAATTGAAAGGTACCCCTCGGATGGAGTACTGTGGTAGCGTTCATATGCGCTCTGTAGATATCGGCAGGCCCGTACGCCTTACACCAATATGGTTATAGTAGCGACAGGCCATTTTGATATTAATAGAAGTAGTGTCAGTCAGGAACCTATTGCCGTCACTTTAAAATCTCTCAAATAAGAGCAAAGTAATTGGGAAGGTATTAAACCGATGTGACAGCTTTGTCATTAGAGAAGTAGATAACATTTGGGTTAATCTTAAGTGATGTTATTCAATTGTTACACTTAAATTTGAGGTGAAGTTGTAACAGTGGTAATAAATAGGAAATGAGTAACTAAACGAGAGAGACTGATAGAAAAGGTTTTTCATTAAAATGTCGGTTTGAGAGGCAGTGAGAGCGCGTAAGAAGGTGGGAGGCCACTTAGAACCACCCGGCATAGGATGCGACAGTTACACCATGGCACGTACTGCTTTGTACACTTTTTAATATTCGTAAGAAGCGTACTGTGGTTTAAATTTGAACAACAGTCATGCCACAACGGAAAGAAAATCCACATATCGACTCAGAGACTGTTTAACGTACGCCGATCAACTATCCCACTCTGTAGCCTCCATACGTATTAATCGGAAGAGGAACTGGTCAGTGAATTTGGTGCGAGTGCTCACCTACCGTCCACTTCAGGTAGCAGTCTACTGATCTAACCACAGAATTAATTACATGTAACTATACCAAGAGCATCTTTAATTCAGGGTGTTCAAAATGCGTCGTAAAATTATGGAATTAAATTTTGTTTTTGTGGCAGGTGTGCTATTTGGCTAAGAGAAGAAAAATGATGTACACAAAATATAATAACGTTGTTACTGTAAACTGTGCATTAGATTGCCGGTTGTGGCGAGAATAGAAAGCATTAACCTAACAGTATGGTACGCCTGGTTCACGCACATGGACTATAGAGAGACTGTAGGATAAGCTCCAGAAGAAAGGAAATGTCACAAATACAGGCGAAAGTAGCTTGCCGAAATTCTATGAGTGTCTAGAAAAGTGTCTCCGATCCCAGCTCCCACACGGCACAACAAAGGTACTTACAGATGACTGCACAAAGAATTACTGCTGTTCGTGAATTGTCACCTGATGAGAATGAGAATGTTGCATTATTTTTCGTCGGTTTATGTCACCTGTAACAACAGGTGAGGCAGAATTCCATGAATATGCACGAAGTTCACCCAATTGGACTTTGTAAAGAACATGCCAGTCCCCTCCGCAAGCAAAAAACTAAATTTCTGGTGCGCAGTATGACGTAAGTGAATCTTTATCTCAGTCCTGGTGTTACAGAGTGAAAGACACATAAAGCTGGCGCTATAATTTTTAAACATACATGAAGAGAAGCTACAAAAACGTTTCAGGAGGACAGTCTTACGCTTCATTCGTTCACGTTAAATCAGTCTTTTTCGGGAAAAGTTATTTCTAAGTCGTTTTCAGCACTTTTTATCCTGATTTATATCCACACGTCAATTTTGTGGAGATATCTAATTCATCTACTTGCAAAGTTCACCATCACACATATCCCGAATTACAAAAAATAATTCGAACGTTTTCTTGCTATCATTTCTGAGCAAACGTTAAGATACGTGTTTAAGAAGAAGATACGGCGTGTATAGATAAATGAAACATATAATTTATGATACATTCAACAACTATTGAAACATGCATTACTCATATTCCAGCTAAGGTGCTTTGTTCTTTGAACATTCTGGTCTGCAGTAGTGAGACATGATCAGAAATAGAAAGCATAGTACATAACGGAATTCGCACACAGAGTTACTCCATTCTCGCTCACCTACCCGTGACCTGGCGTTTTCTTCTCTTTTCCGATTATTACTATCGTCAGTGTTTGATTTCGACCAAAAGTACACACAAACTCTGTTTGTCATTGTTTTCACAGCATTTTACTACAATTCTTGTTAGTTTCATTATTCTGTCCAGGGAAAGGAGAAGGAAGAACAGGGAACGGATTAGAACAATGGGTGTTGTGTGATGTCCTTAGGTTAGTTAGGTTTAAGTAGTTCTAAGTTCCAGGGGACTGATGACCATAGATGTTAAGTCCCATAGTGCTCAGAGCCATTTGAACCATTTAGAACAATGTTAAATATCTTTTCTTTTTTTTTTTTCAAACGTCTCCCAACTTAACAAGAACCATATATACATTGTGTAGTTTCAATCAAGAGTTCCAAATTCATTTAGAAGTCAATGGATTGATGACCTATAGTATTTTAGGGACAACGCACATCGTTTTTCACCGTATTATGGTTTCCTGTTTCGTTCATTTTTGTTCATTACTGATATGACATTTAACGGCTTTCTGCTGAATAACTTCGTTAATCCGATACCTCCAGCAGAAAGTGTTGCTGATGGAACAGCATCTCAAAATTTAGTCCTGTGTTCCTTGCGACCACAACACAAGCATTTTTGTATTTTATTTTAATAGTCAAACGTAGTACTTTACCACTAGGCCTTCAGGGCGAGGGGTTCCATTTAAGCCAAACCTCTACACAGTTAGACTTTCCCAGAAACCAGACAGGTACATATTCAATGAAGTGTTTGCTTCGACCTGTAATTGTTGTCCATTATAAAGACTGGCAGACAGAAGAGGGCCAACGCTTGGCTGAAAACACATAACCGGCATTTCCGATGCAAACAAGCAAATATATTGTTTGGTTACAGCCTTCTTGTTGACTGATGTATGCAGATAAGCTTGGTGTGAAGAGCTGTATTATAAAACAACATCGAAGTTCCCATGTCACGCTCCAGCTACCGCTGGAGGTCCTTTTGACAATTTTAAATTTTTTATTCCTCTATTCTTTCATGACTCCTCTGAAAGGTTTTAATGAGTCCAGCCAGGAATCCTTCTCTCGTGCCATGTTTTTGGTCTCAGAGTACCTAGAGTAGCACCGGAAACCAACCTTCTGAACTCTACAGCACCCTGTAGCGCCATCGAAGTTATTCGCTGATGTCACAAAACAAGTCCATTTAATCTGCCGCTCCTGCTCCTCAATGTTTTCTATGTTTTATTTTTTGCGCCGATGCCGTTGAGAACCTCTTAATTCCTCACTTCATCAGTCCACCTCACTTTCAGTATCCTTCTGTAGTACGGCTTTTGAAACGCTCCGATTCTCTTCGTTTCAGTTTGTCCTCCAGTAACTGGTTCAGTACATTACAATGCTCTGCTCCAAACATACATTATCAGAAATTTCCCTTCACGTTAATGCGAGCGTTTGATACTATCAGAATGGCTTCTTTGTCTGTGCTAGTGTGCTTTCTATGTCTTCCTTGCTACGTCCGTCATGTGTTATATTGCTCCAAAGGTAGCAGAATCCAATCAGTTCGCCGAAACCCTGCTCCCTAATTTTGATGTCGAGTTTATCACTAATCTCATTTCTGCTACACCTTATTACTTTCGTTTCCTCTCAAGCCACATCGTGCAGTGATCAGACCGTTAATTACATTCAGCATGAGCTGTAATTCTTCTTCACTTTCACAGAGGATATCAATATCATTAGCGAATCTTATCATTTGTAGCCTTTCATTTATTTCCGTAATTGCTTCTTCCATGTACCGTTTGAACAGCAGGGGTAAAAAACTACATCCGTGTGTTACATGCTGTCCACTTCGTTCGTCCACTTCGATCGTCCACTTCTACTCTTACCGTCCCCTCTTCACTTTAGCACATATTAGTATGCATGCGACTGCATGCGCACCTAATATGTTCCAAGACGCTACACATGAAAACAGGATCTTCAGTGCTCATACCTCGGGTACTGTTATTGGTAAAGGGGTGTAGGATCAAGTGTTTTCGATATCCCTTTGGCTAGGTATCATTTGTATGTCCAGCAGAAGGATCGTCTTAGTGGCACTATCATATATTACAGGGCCAAGGTGTGTATATTACACACTTACTCCTGCTTACGGAAATGGAAAAAATCGTTTGGTTCTATTTGCATTTGATGTGATGTCCCGTGGACTGAATGGGTCTTGTAAAGGGACCATTAGTTCGTGGGCGGTTCCTCGGAAACCCCCAGAAAATACTTTTTTTTACCCTATATTCGCCGTCACCAGCGGACCAAAACCCAGCCGAGGATTCCTATATGGTTATGCACAGCGAATGGCTGTAATGTTTACAATGTATTCCTAAGATCGTTACCTCGAACAATTTTGAAATTTTTCTTCATATTTTTATCCCGTTCGCAGAGATAGAGTTTCGAATTTACCCTGCTTGTACACTTACAGTACGCACCCAAAATCTGGTGTGAGGCGAAAAACTTAGTTTATAAAGTGACCTAGACGGAGAAAAATGCGGCATAGTGTCTCGTTTATTGTTTGTACATAGAATCCGGTCTGTGGTGTACAATTAATTTTGAATTGTTTCAGTTCCACGTAAGCAAACACGCGGATGACACGGCTCTCTATACCAGGAGCCTCAATGCCGCCGTCATGCGCCGCCGTTTGCAGCTCGCCGTTGACACCCTGGCAGCCTGGGCAGTCAAGTGGCGTCTCCAATTCAACGGTGCCAAGACGCAGTTCCTGATCGTCACCAGGCGACTCGTACCTGCGGGTCTGCAACCGCTCACCGTCGGTGGCAGCCCTGTCCTGTGGCGCCCAACGGCGCATTACCTCGGCGTCACCATCGACCGCCGCCTCACGTGGGTTCCGCACATCCGCGAAGTAAAGGCCAAAGTGCGGAAAAGGCTCCGCACCCTGTACCCGGTGCTGAATCCCGACTCCCAACTACCACCGCGGCTGGGCATCACCCTGTACAAGGCGCTGCTCCGCCCTGTACTCCAATATGCCGCTGTCGTCTGGGGGAACGCCGCCGACACGAACCTGAAGAAGCTGGAGACATTGCAGAACCGCATCCTTCGGCTGGCCTTACACCTGCCTTACGATTTTCCCACCGCTCATCTACATGACGTCGCGGAAATACCTCTGCTCCGTGACCTTTTCCAGACGACCGCCCGCACCTTTTACGAACGTGCTGGCCGGTCGCACAATGCTCAAATCCGGACGCTGGGCCGCCAACTGCAGCGCAACGTCACCACCCGCTGGCCACACCTGCTCGCTGCATAGCTAGCTCTGCAGATCTGTGCTGAGGAGGCACCCAAGAAGACAATCCACATATGAAGACGCAACACCAACATGCATGGGAGGCAAAGCACTAACTGCTGTGAACTCCTTCACACATCGGAGGATCAGTCATCTCCGTGAAGATCCACGCGACGTAAGTAAACATGTATTTTTACTGACCAATACATTTCTTAGTGTATGAGTTACATGCCCTCTTGCAGCAGGAAAAAGAAAGGAACCATCGGAAAAATGCTGCTATCCAAGCACAAAAATCTGAAAATAATCCTGTTGATTCTAAAGGATTCTGCCTGAAAAGTGGGGTACCAGCTGCCTCACTCCACGTTCATCAGCTTCTTTAGAAATGATTCCGAAATTTTTTTCTTGCCAACATATACGCGCTGTTTAGTGCTGAGGGAAGAGAAGACAGTGGCAGAGACGGAAACGCCATAAATATTGGAAGACAGTGAACAGTGGTTGTTTTATAGAAGGGGAAAGGAGATAATGACTGTGAGAGAAAATGAGGGTCAGAGTGGCAGTAGGATCACAGTACACAGAGCAGTGCTAGGATAAGAATGAAGGAGACAATGACAGTGGGAGAGGAATAAAGGGATGGAGAAAGTGGAAGTGGATGACAGCCATTGATAATGAGAGAGACAAATTCTATGACAATGACAGCGAGTAAGACAGAGATGGTGACAGTGAGAAGACCTGGCAATGGAAGAAAGGAGGGAATGAGATATTAGAGTGATAGGAGCAACAGCGAGACAGTGAGAATGAGAGGAGACTGTAGTAGTAGGACAGAACGAAGGGGACAGTGCTGTGACATAGGAAACAATGACAGAGAAACACAAAGATATAAAAGCAATGAGCTGGGCTGAATGTGTGAGTGAGAAAGGGCAGCTAGGAGTGGATGTGTGCGAGTGAAGCACGGCGATGGAGTGTTGGGTGTGAGTGAGTTACAATTAGTGGAGCTTGTGAGAGTGTGAGGCGAGTTGCACGTTAGAAAAAGCGCGAATATGTTGCATGGCAGGAATTTTCGGGAAATTTTTAAAGTTGCTGAGGAACGTAGAATAAGACAGCTGATGCCACACTTTACAGTCAGGATCTTTTAAAGAAAAAGGAATATTGACTCTGGAATCCCGTCTCTCGCATAGATGTCGAATACTGTCCTGAGATATGTTACTCCACAACTCATCGACCTGTCGACGAAGTCCTGTAAAAGTTACTGGTTGATGTGTCGCACGAGTCATTTCCTGGCCCATCATATCCCACACGTGCTCGGTTGGGGACAAGTCCAGAGATCGTTATTGTCAGGGAAGTTGCTACACGTCTTCCAGAGTACGTTGAGTTTCACGAGCACGTGAAGATTAAGTGCGAGCCTTATCCTGTCGGAACAACGCGTCATATTCCTTTTGCGAGAATGGCAAAAGAACGGGTCTAACATCGTTCTGCACATACCGAGTTCTAGTTAGCCGGGGTCATAGGTAGTGAGTAGATTACGGAATAATCACCATATATGGCGCAGTAAGCAGCCAGAATCTGAAGTGGTTTCTGTTTTGAGGTCAGCATGATAATTGTTACCTTGCGACGCGTTTCATTTCTGATGTGACTGTTCGCATAAACGGTTTAGAAGGGTGGAGTTTTCCCTACGAAATGCATTGTATATTGACGAGAAAGTTCGTGCATTGCCGGTAAAGAAAGTTATTTCATCAGAACGACAGATACAGCAGAATAGCAGAATATCCCAGAAAAAAAATATTGCTGCAAAGAGGCTCATTGTCAGTAAATAGGCGAAGGAGTATAATTAAGAATGTGCTATCATAGATCAATTGCACCCTCACTGGCGTCTCACTGTTGCCAACGGAAACGCACGTTTCCGACAGAGGCCATGGTTGATCCGGGACCCGGCGGATGCAACGATGCGCACCCTCTCAACCGCGCCTAAGTGGCTTAGACTTTGACTACAAGCGTCCTCTGCAGCCGCGATAGAAGATGGCGGGCGGCAGCTACACGTTGAGTCTCAGTCGCTGTCTTCGATAGTTCCCTCGTGAATATCTAGCGGGAGCCTCACAATGCACGGCACTGTTTAATTTGCTTTTTCTACACTCCTGGAAATGGAAAAAAGAACACATTGACACCGGTGTGTCAGACCCACCATACTTGCTCCGGACACTGCGAGAGGGCTGTACAAGCAATCATCACACGCACGGCACAGCGGACACACCAGGAACCGCGGTGTTGGCCGTCGAATGGCGCTAGCTGCGCAGCATTTGTGCACCGCCGCCGTCAGTGTCAGCCAGTTTGCCGTGGCATACGGAGCTCCATCGCAGTCTTTAACACTGGTAGCATGCCGCGACAGCGTGGACGTGAACCGTATGTGCAGTTGACGGACTTTGAGCGAGGGCGTATAGTGGGCATGCGGGAGGCCGGGTGGACGTACCGCCGAATTGCTCAACACGTGGGGCGTGAGGTCTCCACAGTACATCGATGTTGTCGCCAGTGGTCGGCGGAAGGTGCACGTGCCCGTCGACCTGGGACCGGACCGCAGCGACGCACGGATGCACGCCAAGACCGTAGGATCCTACGCAGTGCCGTAGGGGACCGCACCGCCACTTCCCAGCAAATTAGGGACACTGTTGCTCCTGGGGTATCGGCGAGGACCATTCGCAACCGTCTCCATGAATCTGGGCTACGGTCCCGCACACCGTTAGGCCGTCTTCCGCTCACGCCCCAACATCGTGCAGCCCACTTCCAGTGGTGTCGCGACAGGCGTGAATGGAGGGACGAATGGAGACGTGTCGTCTTCAGCGATGAGAGTCGCTTCTGCCTTGGTGCCAATGATGGTCGTATGCGTGTTTGGTGCCGTGCAGGTGAGCGCCACAATCAGGACTGCATACGACCGAGGCACACAGGGCCAACACCCGGCATCATGGTGTGGGGAGCGATCTCCTACACTGGCCGTACACCACTGGTGATCGTCGAGGGGACACTGAATAGTGCACGGTACATCCAAACCGTCATCGAACCCATCGTTCTACCATTCCTAGACCGGCAAGGGAACTTGCTGTTCCAACAGGACAATGCACGTCCGCATGTATCCCGTGCCACCCAACGTGCTCTAGAAGGTGTAAGCCAACTACCCTGGCCAGCAAGATCTCCGGATCTGTCCCCCATTGAGCATGTTTGGGACTGGATGAAGCGTCGTCTCACGCGGTCTGCACGTCCAGCACGAACGCTGGTCCAACTGAGGCGCCAGGTGTAAATGGCATGGCAAGCCGTTCCACAGGACTACATCCAGCATCTCTACGATCGTCTCCATGGGAGAATAGCAGCCTGTATTGCTGCGAAAGGTGGATATACACTGTACTAGTGCCGACATTGTGCATGCTCTGTTGCCTGTGTCTATGTGCCTGTGGTTCTGTCAGTGTGATCATGTGATGTATCTGACCCCAGGAATGTGTCGATAAAGTTTCCCCTTCCTGGGACAATGAATTCACGGTGTTCTTATTTCAATTTCCAGGAGTGTAGCTAGACTTTATTGATTTTGATATTTTGTAATGTTTCTTAGCAACGCTTGGAGAAAGCTACGAGTTAAATAACAAATTTGTTTACTTTATTTACTATTCGCTAGTCATTTCTGCTACTGTCAAGTTTCTCTGCGACAACACCTTCTGCACCAATACGTAGTCCATCTCTTCCTACCATTGTGTGCGAATACTCCACACCAAAGAAATTTGAAGAAACATATACATTACATGGTGCAGCAGGGGCAGGGAGGCGACCCATACCCACGGCATCTGTTCATGAAGTGGCCGACAGTGCAACAAACGTCTCAGTTCCTGCAGCCGGGTCCCGAAATGTGTCTCCCCTGACGAGCAGGTCAGGAGATTTTAAGGCGCATTTTACACTGGTATTCCTACAAGATTCATAATGTCCACCAAATGAGGCCCCAAGGTAGGCTACACGGCCTTTTGGCACGCTTGCAGATGGCTGATTTGTAGCCGTGGAATATTCTTTGGGTACATGAGGCGCATTATACTCTCCACGGTGGCATGAATGTATAGACCTATTGCATATGGGGTACTACTCCGCCACATGTCGTGCAGGAAAATCAGCTGCCCTCAGCTGGTGTGACTGTTTGGTGCAGTATCACATGTTCCGTCACTCTCGCTCCGTTTTTCTTCAGGGAGATGATACCTAACAGATCTCTTACATGTACAGTGACATTAGCACGTTTTAAGGACCTCACTGTGCTGCACGTGATTCCAGCTTTTCTAAGAACGCAACTGTTTTCATACCACTACTTTCATGACAGTCAGGGCAACGCCACACGTCGCATGAAACATGAAAAGTTTGATTGGAGAGACCTTCGGTTATCAGCTCATCATATCTAAGCAATTTCAAGATTTGTGGCCTTGCAGATACCCCTGTCTAAAGCCGTGTCACTTCGCGTTGTGGGGATACCTGAGATATCACGTCTATCAGGGACGTATCTGGACTCTTCCTGACCTAAATAGAAAATATCTCTCTGATTACACCAGTTTATATTTTACGGACAACTGTGTTGCGAATACAGAATGTTGCTACCTTAGCATGCCATATCGGACACATGTTTTAACTTGTGACCATATCTTACCTAATAAATGTGTGAGAACCATCATTAACATGGGTTCCATAGTTCATCTCCTTTCCATGAACTCACTTCACATTCTGACTGCTTACGGCGTCACATTTACACTTGGTGTCACAAGGTGCAGCTGTAATATTTTCTGTATACTGCACCAGTGCACCGATTAATGAACATGCCGAAGATGTTTCAGCGTCCTACAATGTGGACAGCCCGTACTGCACTACTCGGACCACCGTCAGTCTAATTATAACCACCTGGTATATTTAAGACAACGGAGCAGCGTGCACGTGGGATCAACACCCTTTCTGACAGGCCGCTGAGCCCACCCTCTGGGATTTCTCAACCAACCACGAATACAGCATGATGCTAGCTTGGGATGCCATATTGGACACATGTTGTAACTTGTGAACATATCTTAATAAATGTGTGAGGACCATCCATTTTCATTATTACTAGAATTATTGCTAAATAAAGATAACTTTTAACATGTTTAAATCTGAAGGTACGTACAAAATATCATCCGAAATTGTTAAAAGTATTCTGTGAAATATATATCGAGCCCATTCGATTAGTAAATAGTTGTGGCAAAAACAGTTGGCCCCTTAGCAACACATAATCCTCAGCTAAATCCTCAGCTAATAACGAACACAAGACTGGGTTGCAAAAAGAAGAAACTTAAAGCAAATAGCTTGGTTTTGCAGATGATATGGCCCTGTTTGCTCAAACAATGGGAGAAGCACGGGAACAAATCTTTGAACTAAAGAAACAAGCAGCTGAAATAGGTCTTCACCTCTCCTTTGAAAACACTAAGATATTGAGAAACATCAAGCACTCATCTAAATACCCCAAAGTTCAAGGACAAATGATTATGATTGAAATACTCAAATTCCTCGGAGAAAAGATAAGTTGTAATGCTGGGAAAAGAAAAGCAATGGAATCCTGTAAAAAATAAACTTGAATTGGCCTTCCAACCAACAAAAAATACATAAAACAAAAAAAACCTTTCATGTGGGTCCAAAATCAGACATTACATGACAGTGATTAAGCGAGAAGCACTGTATGCAACAGAAATACTAAACATGAATTTCAAAGGCCACGTGGAGAAACTTGGGCTAAAGGAAAGATAAATTTTAAGAAAATAATAGGACCAAAATTTCAAGACAAAACGATTACATACGTCAAAAATTAATCTTTCTACAAGAAAATTGAAAAACTTTCAGATACTATGCCTAAAAGGAGATTAAATTTTATCGTCATCTTCTCAGAATGAATTCCAACAGATTAACCAAACAGATGTTTGACTTTTTCCGTAACTGCAATACCGAACCCAACTGGTTTAGAGAAACTGAGAAAGACTTAGTACAGTAAGGATTTCAGAAAATTCACTTTTCAGTTGAACAGCTAAAATAATTACTAAACATGAAAACATAAGGTTCCAGAACAAATCTACACAAAAGTCCTAAACTTTCATCTACGAAGAAGAGAGGAAAGGATCGGAAAAAATGAACAAATACTGGGCCCTAAGAAAGGAACAACGCACAAAGAAATGATTGATCCAGCGTACCCCAAAGAAGGTGAAATGGAAGAAGAAGAGGAACATCAAAATGGATACAGGCTTTAGTGAACGCAAGTTGTCGTAGTGAGACTGAATACCGTAACTCCCATATCATCCAAAAATAAAAGAAGAATTTCCAATTCAAAAAAATTAGATAAAAATTCACTTGACGCATTCTTGACAGATATTCTCGACTCTTTCCAAGTTACAAATGAATGTGCAGACCAGATGTGGCATGTGTGGTGTCACAGCCAGACACCACACTTGCAAGGTGGTAGCCTTTAAATCGGCTGCGGTCCGTTAGTATACGTCGGACCCGCGTGTCGCCACTGTCAGTGATTGCAGACCGAGCGCCGCCACACGGCAGGTCTAGGGAGACTTCCTAGCACTCGCCCCAGTTGTACAGCCGACTTTGCTAGCGATGGTTCACTGACAAATTACGCTCTCATTTGCCGAGACGATAGTTAGCATAGCCTTCAGCTACGTCACTTGCTACGACCTAGCAAGGCGCCATTACCAGGTACTATTAGGTACTATTGATGCTGTAAAACATGTACCGTCAAGAGCGATGTTCACCAATTATGGATTAAAGTTAAGTATTCCACAGCTACGTCCTTTTTTTTTGCTAGTCTCATTTCCTTGACCTGTTCCAGACCTCACGCCAGCCTGCATGAGCTAAAACGCGTGCCTTTCGGCTTCCTCTCATAGTGGATTGGCTCTCTTGCCAATCCACAACAGGTAGTATTTCCGCCGCTGTTGCGGAGAGAAGGCATTGATTCTGTTTTGCCTATAGCATACTTTAATACGACCAGAAACTCTTCGTAGTGTCCGACAGGTTAGGAAAAATAGTTTGGTCGTGGAAATTATTACAATCATCTCGCACTGAAGTCCGCGCTACATTTCGAGCTTCTGTAACAGATCGCCAGTCGTGGAAATCTAGAGTTCGTTTAAGTTTGGCACCCTTTTCCCGTTGTTTCTGTAACAGCGTTCTGATCCCTTCTGTGTTCAATGTGGATCAGCTCTGTCGTTTGTTAATTAATTTGGTATAAATCCCTCAACTGCTATCGATAATATTTCTTTGAATTCATGCTGATGTGTTGGCAGAAGAGCCAACACCGTATAGCTAGAGGAGGCCGAAATGCACGCGTTAAGCTCATGCAGGCTGGCGTGAGGTCTGGAACAGTTAAAGGAGTTGAGTCTAGTAAATAAAATATGAAGCTCTTGGAATACTTAACTTTAATCCATAATTGTAGAACATCGCTCTTGATGATACATAATTTGAATCTCAATATAATCTGGTAATGGCGCCTTGCTAGGTCGTAGCAAATAACGTAGCTGAAGGCTATGCTAACGATCGTCTCGGCAAATGAGAGCACTATCCTTGATAGTGCTACTAAAACAGAGTTAATAAACACACCCTTCCTAAATTCCTTCACTGAAGACGACAAAGTATATATTCCACAATTCGAGTCAAGAACATCAGCAAACCTGAGTAACTTAAAAGTAGATATCCTCAGAGTAATGAAGCAACTTAAATCACTTAATAAAAGGAAGTCCTCCGGTACAGATTGTACACCAATTAGGTTCCTTTCAAAGTATGCTGATGCAATAGCTCCATACTTAACAATCATACACAACCGCTCTTTCGACGACGAAAGATCTGTACCCGAAGACTAGGAAGCTACACATGTCATACCGGTATTGAAGAAAGCCAATACGAGTAATACACTACAGCCACATCGATATCCAGCATGATTTTGGAATATATATTGTGTTCGAACATCACGAATTACCTTGAAGGGAACGACCTAATGACACACAATATACACGGATTTAGGAAACGATCGTTCTTTTGGAAGGACAACTAGCTCTTCATTCACACCAAATGTTGATGCTACTAACAAGGGTATTCAAATTGATCCAATTCTTTTACGTTTCCAGAAGGTTTTTTACACTGGACCTCACAGTCAGCTTGTAATAAAATTGCGTGTTTATATAATATCGACTCACTTATGCGATTAGATTCGTGATTTGCTGTCAGAGATATCACAGCTCGTAGTAACTGATACAAAGACATCGAGTAAAACAGAAGTGGATTCTGACGTTTTTTAAGGTAGTGTTATACGCCCTCTTCTGTTCCTTATCGATATAAAAGATTTGGGAGGCAATTGGAGCAGCCGTCTTAGGTTGTTTGCAGATGACGCTGCCGTTTATCGACTACGAAAGTCATCAGAAGATCGAAACAAATTTCAAAACGATTTAGAAATTATGTCTGTACGGTATGAAATGTATGAGGTCATCCACATGAGTGCTAAAAGGAATCCAGTAAACTTCGGTTACACCATAAATCAGTCAAATCTAAAAGTCGTAAATTCAACTAAATACCTAGGAATTACAATTAGAAGCAGCATAAATGGGAAAGAACACACACAAAATGTAAAATGTAGTGTGGAAGGCGAGCCAAATCCTGCGATTTAATGGATACAAGATACAACAGATCTACTAAAGAGGCTGCCTACACTACTCTTGTTCCTGTGAGTACTGCTACGCGGTGAGGGATGCTTACCAGATAGGATTAACGGAGTGCAATTTTTGTATCGTCAAGAAGTAGGGGAGAGATTGTCACGGACATGTTACAAAATTTTGGATGGACATCATTGAAACAAATGCGTTTCCGTTGCGCGGAATCCTCTCACGAAATATCAATCACCAACTTTCTCCTCCGAATGCGAAAATATTTTGTTGACGCCTACCTACATAGAGAGGAACGATCATCATAATAAGATAAGGGAAATAAGAGCTAGGACGGAAAGATATAGGTGCTCGTTTTCTCCATGCGCTGTTCGAGAGTAAAGTGATAGAGAATGACAGTATTCTGAATGTGGCAAGATGATGCCAAGCACTTAAGTGTAATTTGCCGAGTATCCATGAAGATGTAGATGTAGATGAACGTTAGACGGGAAATTCCAAGAAGTTGTAGTCATTCTGTAAACTGAAGACTTAGCTGCGCCTGGGTGGGTGAAGGGGCCTGTCCGGGAAGGATGCTGCAACTGACGTAAAGGATATCTCTCTGCAAGCAGTGTTGAAGAGTGTGGAGATATGGAAGTCGATTTTATCCATGGGTTTCTTTTATGAGGATCTCATATCTGTGTACCGCATGGTATTAATGCGCTTCGACATTAACACCAACTCGGACGTGTCTACACCCTGTGTCAGCACTATTGTCAAGGCACGCTGCAGGAGTTTAAGTATGGTTTTGTGAAATACCCTGTCGCTGCTTCTTCTCACGTAATGGGGCAGACAGAGTGGACAGCACCTGCCTGTTCTTCACTTCGCAGATCTTTAAAGGAGGGAAATGAATGACCACAATCCGGCGACCTCTCTCCCCGCACCACTTCTACCCTCGAAACACCTCTCCCGAAAATACAGCCTATAACACTGACATCAACTACCATAGAAATTTAAATACAGCGTTATTAACCGTTTTATTTTACTGTAGTTACAAAATAAACATTATTAAATGTTTTCTTGTTGGAATCGATAAAGCATCTTTAGGATAACCAAAGGCACTAACAGATGATGTACGCATGCCCCTCCGAATGTTTACTATTTATCTAACGTAGTTTGGTAAACTACACAAGTATTTTCACGGGTCCGTATTATTTGTAAGACATGAACGTAGTGTTTATCTCAGCCATACTAAATCATTTACGCACCAGAGACCACTGAAACATTTGCATAAGACCGAGAAAAATATTTTTATACTTTAGGAGAAATTTTTGTTTCAAATGTAACCCTTAGTCTTCTTCAGCAAACTCAGTTCATTCATCACCTATATGTGCCCCAGTTAACCTAACGCTTCGTGGTGGAGAGCGCGTAAGCATCGACACTTCCCTTCTTTCAACGTATGTGTTTGTCATCAGCGAATCGTGTCATTGATGTCCGTTAACACTGAATTTTAGTCCTGCTGTTTAAATTTTGTTTCCGTCTTTGCTTCTATGATGTAAGGATTGTTAAAGGAAAGCGAAATATTACGTTGCCTTCTTTCACAATATTAATGCGAGCACTTCGTTCTTGGTCTTCCACTCCTATTGTCCCCTCTTGGTTCTTTTACGTAATTTACAATATTCATCTTTCCCTATAGTTGGTTCCTATTTTCTTCACAATTAAGATGCATTGCACTATTTTTCGTTGTCGAACGTTTTATTCAGGTCGACTTGTTCTATGTACATGTCTTGGTTCTCCGTAAGTCTCGCTTGCACTATGAAGCGGAACGTCATAATTGCAGCTCTGCCGCCTTTATCTTTCGTAAAGCCCTACCGATCATGACCTAATAGAATCTCCATTTCCTTTACTAGTCTCATGTGTATTACTCTTGTTATAAGCTTGAATGTATGTGCTGTTAAGCTATGTGACAGTTCCCACACTCGTTTGTTTTTATTCAAAAAATTCAAATGGGTCTGAGCACTATGGGACTTACCATCTGAGGTCATCAGTCCCCTTGAACTTAGAACTACTTACACCTAACTAACCTAAGGACAGCACACACATCCATGCCCGAGGCAGGATACGAATGTCTTTATTGTCTTCGCAATTGTGTGGATGACATTTTTCAAAAAGTCTGGTAGTAAACATATATCTCAGACTCACTGAATCTACACATCAATTAAAATAGTTGTTCAGTTGTTGCATCCACCTACGACTTTAGATATACCTAAGGAATGTTGTTGATCCATTCTGCCTTGTTTCATTGCAAGTTTTGAAACCTCTATTACTGTAACATTTCTTCCCCAGTCAGGTCAGCAGACATGTTCCCCTGGTAAAGGCCTCCAATGTGTTCTTTCCACTTATCCTTTTCCTCTTCTGCGTTTAGCAGTGGAACTACCTTAGGACTATTAATGTTGATGCCCTTGCTTCTAATTTCAATGAAGAATCTTTTGACATTTCTACATGGTGAATTAGTCCTTCCGCCAACAGTTTATGATTTTATGTATTCATATTTTTTTCGGGCATGTCACCGTTGCTTTCCTCTACTCCTCATTTTCTTTAATGCCAAGTGTATTGTATTTCCATAACCCTGAATATCCCAGAACCATTTTATACTTCGTTCTGTTGTCGAACAGTTCACGTAGTTCTTCCATTGCCACAGTCTCTACGCAGTTAAATTTCATATACGTACATTTGTCTGTACAACTCCTGAGTTAGCCCTATTCCTCATCAACTGAACTTCCCACTGTGGAGTTCATTATCACAGCATGAATAGTCTCAGAGAACTTCTACTAACTTCACTGACTGGCCCCCTTGAAGTCTGCGACAAAACTGGGCCGACCAGCGATGTGCGGCTGGCTAAATCAGCGTCAACAGGGGTGCTGAACTCTGTCTTCCTGGAGGTATGGCACTGCCCATCTTTCTATTATCGAGTGGGTCATGGCCCACTCGATGCCGTTTCGCGGTGCTGCGCCAGTCGGTGTTGAGTCTATGCTTTATGACTGCACGTTCCTCTCCGCCCCCCACCCCTAAAAAAAAGGCCGCACAGTTGTCGTGTAGGGGGCCATCTTATGACAACCAGGGCTTTCTGGCGAGGGGGGGTGGGGCAGGCAGCTGAGTAGCTTGGGGAGCCGGGGGCCTCAACTGGGTCCAGCGCCGAGCCTTCGGCCGCGCTCCGATATCCGTCCAGCACTCTGAGTGGAACGTGAGTAGGATAACTCCCGCAAGGGCGCACGGTCTTCCTCAGCCGGTCAGACTAAAAACGGAGAGGGCGGCTGTGACGACGGCGGCGGCGCGGCGCCAGGTCTACGGTGGGCGTCGCGACGAGCACCGAGAAGTTGAGCTACTAAGAGGTCCCTGGGGGTGGTCGGGCCGGCTGCTAGATCCCGGTATGACGCGAATATAGGGAGAGAAAATCTGCAGAAGAATCTTGCAACGAAAAAGCGCGAATCTCGTTCTGGTGGCGGCCCAGAAACCCAGCAGGAGCTTGAATGAAATACATGGAAGCGCCTAAATTTCGAAGACTCGTCCCTCACTCCCAGCGTTTGATGCGGCCAAAAGCTCTCAAAAGAACAGAATCATTGGGCGCAAAGCGATATTTGAGGAGCGTGGGAGAAGCCGTGAGCTGCAGTGGGTGCAGCAACTGGAGCAGCATGTGGTGGCGCCGGCCATGTAGAAGCTCCGCCGGTGACGGACCGTCGGCCGGCGGGGGTGGCCGAGCGGTTCTAGGCGCTTCAGTCTGGAACCGCGCGACCGCTACGGTCGAAGGTTCTAATCCTGCCTCGCGCATGGATATGTGTGCTGTCCTTAGGTTAGTTAGGTTTAACTATTTCTAAGTTCTAGGACACTGATGACCTCAGATGTTAAGTCCCATAGTGCTCAGAGCCATTGGAACCATTTGAACGGACCATCGGAGGGCTGGGAACGGTAAGTTGCGACGAAGAGCAGAAGTGCTTTCTCCAGTGAGTTGGAGGCTATGTAGTTTGTTTATCTGTTGCTTCAACGTGAGCACAAAACGTTCAGTTACTCCTTTCGAGTAAAGATGGCACGGAGCTCTGGTAAGGTGAGTGATACCATTGACTGTGCAAAACTGAGCCGTGAACTGTGGTCCGTTGTCTGCTACCAACATTTCAGGCAAACTTTCAACGAAAGAAATAGATGAAAAAGCGTGAATGCTAGTACACGACGTTGTCGAGTTCATGGGCACTGCAAAAGAACATAAGCCAAACGAATGTTTCAAAATGGACCAACAAAGTCATTACGTACTCGTTGCCACGGCGAATGAGAATCCGGGCAATATGAAAATGTTTGCGGCTGGGCCAATGGAATCACACCACAATCGGGACACTGTGACCTCTTCTGCTCAAAGTGAGAGTTCTTGCCTGGCCAAGTACAGTGCCGACGCTCTAACTACTTTGTGCGTACAATTCCCCAATGTCCTCGGTGGAGCAATCGCAACACAACTTTTGGCAACACTTTGGGAATATGCACACGCGATTCTCCAGAGTCATTTTCTCTACGGAGGGGCTATGCTGATGAGCAACATATTAGCGCACAAAAGAATGTTTTTTCCCTGAACTGAGGACAAGCAGGACTGATGTAGTGCAACAATAGATTCAAGTCAGGGTCTGCTTCTAACACCTGTGCGGTTTTCCTATAATGCGGTGGAAAATACTGTATAAGTTCAGAGTCCTGCGCATCGGTCTGACATGATGTGGTAGTAGTATAGAAATCACAGTCAGGACCAACAAGAAGGCGAGGAACGATGGAAGCGCTTGCATCCGTTGAGCCGTAGTCAAGTTAGCTTTGAAAAGCGCGCCGCAGCGCGTAGCGTGAAGCAGTCGCCCTCCGTTTTCTGGCGGTGGCGCCTTTGTCGCAATTGAAGGCTTCGGTGTCTCCCTCTAGCGGGAAAGCGGAAAAGTGGGCTGTTCGCGTGGTTTTAAGAAGTGGCTGTATGGGCTCTGGTGGAGATCTGGCAGTCGGGGCATCGAGAAGTGACTTCTCTGCCGGTGCTAGAGGGACAGCACGCAGACCCCGGCATCAGCGTAAGCGACGCGAGCAGCGGCTCCGTGGTATGGGGGGTTGGTTCACTGCTCGTCGCGAAAGGAATCTTCCTGAGCGTGGGTCCGCAAGGGGCCTAATCTGCAGTTCGGCCGTATGCTGTTTACCGGCGAGGATGTTCTGAAAATCGGCGCACCTTCCTGCGTCCGTTGAAACGGCTGGCAGCGGGCGGCTCGGCAGAGCATTTGGAGGTGCTGCGTTGGTTCAGTCCTGGGAGTCGTGACGCACCAGAAGTTGAGTATTGACTGTCAACAGATTTTACGCAGTTTAACTGAATTCAATTTACTTACTCTTGTTAATTATACCAGCCGAATATTTTGGGAGTTTCCCGCCGACTGCCCACCCGCGAGAAGGTGGTAATATTAGAAAGTGTGGTCCGTTTGTCCCCTTTTGAGGACGAAAGGGGGCGGGGGAGGAGCCAGAGAAAAACTGTGGTTCGGATTGCTTCTTTCCCCTCCCACCTTACCTACGCGTTAATCGACGGTTAGCTTCTGCTATGTCTGTGAAAGTCTAAGGCACCAATGACTGTACAGTTTAAATTGCAAGGCACTAAGACCTGATCCATTCTCTCGCCTAACTAGTATTACTAGACTCAAGTGCAAAAGGTACTCTAAGAAAGAGGAAAAATTCCTTTTGCCCCGTGGTAATAACTAGTCAATTTCATAACTAATTCCTGTTCATCTGGAAGCTGTAGCTTAAGTAAATTTGTGTTTATGTATATTTGGCTATAATGAAACAAGGTTGTTAATGTACGCCGTAGTGGATTTTTTTAATATTGTTTCTAGTCGGAAAAAACTGTTGTGTGTTTTTTCTAATTCAATACCTTCCTTTCTGAGGGTTGGACTTAACATGATTATGTGTTTTATACAGGTAGTATATTGTTATTAACTGTGAGTCCCCCCCTTCCCCCTCCCCTGCCCCCCCCCCCCCCCGGTGTGCATGACTCATGTGTTTCGGTTTTCCTATTTTGAGAACTTTTGCAAACCGGATTGTCTTTATATGCAAACAAGTGGGTGAGGCTGTTGTGAGCGTCCGTAGCTACGGTTGTTGTAACCAAATGGGAAATTTGTCTGCCCAAAAGTGAAGTCACATATTGAAATTGTATTCATTTATTAATGGAGTGAAATTCACCTGTAATTTAGCTGAGGTTGAAATATTATACAGCGTCTCGCTTTATACGCTAAATTGCATGCCTGAACTTGCCTTTCACTGGCGTGAAATTTGCTATAATAATTTAATAATTTAAACGTCCTTCCCTATCGTAAATTGTGACATTCGTTAAATGATTGTTGCTTTTTTTTTAAATATCGTAAAGTCTTGCACCAAATTTGAATAAAGAGTGTTACTTAAAAGTGTAATTTCACCATTTATTCCTTGGCACCTACTTCCACTTCACATTTTTTATATTAATTGTGATTAATGACCTTTGGTGAACCAGTAGTAATTTTACGGTTCATCCGTCACTATATCAAACTTCTGACCAAACAGATGACGGTGACACTACGTCACGCCATAGACAACAGCGATCGCGTGCTTCTCGATTGGCGAATAGCTACATTATTAATTGGTCTGTCATGTGATTCCGTACAAAGATGCGTCCTCCGCCAAAAATCTACAGGCTTAGCTGCATCGAAATGAACAAGGCACCTATCACTCAACGAGGCGTGTTTAACTTTCTGGGACGCATCCTGACGCTGAAACAAAAGGCACACTTTTCCGGCGCAAACGATGTAATGGAGCCACGATCTGGGCTGCGTTGGGTATAGACCGAACGTAACACGTCAACTTCCCGAAAACTGACTTTAGTTCCCTCACGTTCCTCGTGGCATGGAGGCCGCAGATGGCCAGAAAAAGTGAGTGAAGCGTTTGAACACCTTGGCTATTAACAACATGGCCTAAATTCTGAATTTCAGTCTAAACGAAGGCACATTTGTCCAGGCATTCTTCATCTACATGTACATAGATACGAGGCGAGACGTCATACGGTGCTTGGCTGATGGTACCCTGTGTTACTATTATATTTTCTTTGAGGTCCTTACGCGCAATTTATGTTGGCGGCAGTAGAATCGTTCGGGAGTCAGTTTTAGATGCTAGTTCTCTAAATTTTCCCAATAATGTTTCACGAAAAGAACGTTGCCATCCCTCCAGGGATTAACATTTGTGTACTTGAAATATCTCTGTAACACTCACGTGTTGTTCGAACCAACCGGTAACAAACCTAGCAGCCCACCTCAGAATTGCTTCGAAGTGTCCCTTCAGTCCTCCCTGGTATGGATCCCAAAAACTCGAGCAGTACTCAAGAATAGGTCGCGCCAGCGTCTTATACGCTGTCTCTTTTACAGGTGATCCACTCTTTCTTAAAATGCTGCCAGTAAACTGGAATTGACCATTCGCCTTCCCTACCACAGTTCTCACATTCTCCTTCTATTTCATATCGCTTTTCAACGTTACACCCAGATATTAAAATGACTTGATTATGGCAAGCAGGACACTACTGATGTGGTATCCAAACGTAGCAGGTTTGATCTTCCTACTCGTCCGCATTAACTTACATTTTTCCACGTTTAGGGCGCCTCTCATCACACAAAATGGAAATTCTGTCTCAATCGTCTTGTATCTCCCTACAGTCAGTCAACTGCGACACCTTACCATTCCCCACAGCATCACCAGCAATCAACAGCAGAATACAGCCCACGTTGTCCGCAAAATCGTTTATGTATATAGAGAACAACAGCATCATATCACACTTTCCTCGGGTACTCCTTACCATACCCTTGACTCTGATGAACCCTCGCCGTCGAGGACCATATATTGGGTTCCATTATTTCAGAAGTTTTCGAGCCAGTCACATATATGTGAACAATTTCCAAGCTTCTCAGTCTCAAGAAAGTTTATTATATTCTAACTGAGAGTTTGTTCAAGGATTCTGCAGCAAACCGAAGTTAAGGATATTAGTCTGGAATTTGCGGGCCAGTTCTTTTAGCCTTCTTATACACTAGAGTTACCTGCACATTCTTCCTGTCACTTGGGACTTGGGAGACATTCACAATGAATGTAGGCAAGGTAAGGCGACATTGACGAAGAATACTGTCTGTAAAATCGAAGTGGGATACCATCCGGACCTGATGACTTACTAGCTTGCAAATCTTTCAGTTGTTTCTCTACGCCAGGGATGTTTGTCACTATGTCGTCATACAGAAGTCCGTCCGATGCTCAAATAAAGTTATCTTTGTACGATTCCCCTGTGTGAAAGATTTCTTGAATGAGAAACTTATAACTCAAGGTTTCATTCTTCAACTACGACACCAGACTGGCCAACAAGCCTTAAACCCTGTTAGCGATTTAACACACATCAGAAATGTTTTCCATCACCTCGATTCCGAGAGTTCCGAAAACTGAACAGAAAACTGGAATAGATATCAACATAAACACCTTTTCCGCCCTTTTTATTGTTCATGAAAACCACAAATTGCATGTTGTACCACCATACAGAGACACCTCGAAAGGTGGTGGTGCAGATTGCTGTACACATCGGTACCTCTAATACCCAGTAGCACGTTTTCTTGCGTTGATGCATTCCTGTATTCATCGTGGCATACTATCCACAACTTCATCAAGGCACTGTTGGTTCAGATTGTCCCACTCCTCAAAGGCGATTCGGCGTAGATCCCTCAGAATGGTTGATGGGTCACGTCGCCCATAAACAGCTCTTCTCAATCTATCCCAGGCATGTACGCTAGGATTCATGTCTACAGAACATGCTGGTCATTCTAGTCGAGCAATGTCCTGAAGGAAGTTTTTCAGAAGATGTGTACTATGGGAGCACGCATTGTCGTCCATGAAGACAAATGTCTCGCCAATATGCAGCCGATATGGTTGCCAAATCGGTGGGAGGATGGCATTCACGTATCGTACAGCCGTTACTGCGCCTTCCATGACCACCAGCGGCGTACGTCCGCCCCACATAATGTCATCCAAAAACAGCGAGGAACATCCAAATTGCTGCACTCTCTGGACAGTGTGTCTAAGGCGTTTAGCCTGACCGGGTTGCCTCCAAACACGTCTCCGAAGGCTGTCTGGTTGAAGGCATATAGGACACTCATCGGTGAAAAGAATGTGGCCGGCCGCTGCGGACGAGCGGTTCTAGATGCTTCAGTCCGGAACCGCGCTGCTTCTACGGTCGCAGGTTCGAATCCTCCCTCGGGTATGGATGTGTGTGATGCAGTTAGGTTAGTTGGGTTTAAATAGTTCTCAGTTCTAGTGGACTGATGATCTCAGATGCTAAGTCCCATAGTGCTCAGAGCCATTTGAACCATTTTTGAAGAGAACGTGATGCCAATCGTGAGCGGTCCAT
The DNA here is from genome assembly GCF_023864275.1 of Schistocerca cancellata. Lineage (NCBI taxonomy): Eukaryota > Metazoa > Arthropoda > Insecta > Orthoptera > Acrididae > Schistocerca > Schistocerca cancellata. The sequence goes on along the minus strand of NC_064626.1, from coordinate 57,432,498 downwards.
TAGGCATGTTGTTGGGCCCATCTGCAGCGCACTGCATAGTGTCGTGTTTGCAAAGATGGATGGATGGAGTGAAGTTGAGCATCATGCCGCCTACTGTGCACAGTTTGAGTCGTAACACGACGTCCTGTGACTGCACGAAAAACATTATTCAACATGTTGGCGTTGCTACCAGGGTTTCTCTGTACCATAATCCATATGTAGCGGTCATCCACAGTAGTACATCTACATCTACGTGATTCCTCTGCTATTCACAATAAAGTACCTGGCAGAGGATTCAATGAGACCACGTTCAAGCTGTCTCTCTACGCTTTCATTCCCGAACGGCGCGCGGGAAAAATGAGCACTTAAATTTTTCTGTACGAGCCCTGATTTCTCTTATTTTATAGTGATGATCATTTCTCCCTGGGTAGGTAGGTGTTAACAGAATGTTTTCGCAATCTGGGGAGATAACTGGTGATTGAAATTTCATGAGAAGTTCCCGTCGCAACGAGAAACGCTTTTGTTTTAATGAATGCCACTCCAATCAACGTATCATGTATTTATCACTAACTCACTATCTCTATCAGTATTTCATGATAGTAAAAAGCGAGCCGCCCTTCTTTGAACTTTTTCTATGTCATCCGGCAGTCACACCAGATGCGGATCCCACACCGCACCGCAGTACTCCAGAATAGGGTGGACAACCGTGATGTGATTAGCCTCTTTAGTAGATCTATTGCAACTTCTAAGTGTTCTGCCAATTAATCGCAGTCTTTGATTTGTTCTACCCATTGCATTATCTATGTGATCGTTCCAATTCTGGTTATTTGTAATTCTAATCACTAGGTATTTAGTTGAATTTACAGCCTTCAGATTTGTGTGACTTATCGCGTAATCGAAATTTAGGGGATTTCTTTTAGTACTCAAGTGAATAAATTCACACTATTAGTTATTCATGGTCAATTGCCACTTTTGGCACCACACAGATACCTTATCTAAATCCTTTCGCAATTCGTTTTGATCATCTGATTACTTTCTACGACGTTAAATGACAGCATCATTTGCAAAAAATATCTAAGAGGTTTACTCAAATAGTCTCCTGTCGTTAACATAGATCAGGAACAATAGAGGGCTTATAACACTTCCTTGTTGAACGCCGGACGTTACTTATGTTTTACTCGATGACTTTCCGTCTATTACTACGAACTGTGACCTCTCTGACAGGAAATCACGAATCCAGTCCCACGACTAAGGCGATATTCCCTAGTCCTTGGGCCCGCCTGAGCGAGGCATGTTATCGACAGTTCTTCTATCACTGTGTCTTCTCCATGTCCGGACAACATAGCTTTAGTTTATTCCGAGACGCCTGGACATCTCCCTTGGGAGCCCTTACAAAGTAAAAATGGAGACGCGGTCGAACCGCGGTAATTACCGTCTAGGCATGGTTGAACTACAGACAACACGAGCCGTGTATCCCCTTCCGGGTGGAATGACTAGAACAAATCGGCTTTCGAACCCCCTCTGTCTAATAGGCGCTGCTCGTGCATGGTTGTTCACATCTTTGTGCAAGTATAGTGACATCTCTGAACAGTCAAAGGGACTGTGTCTGTGATACAATACCCACAGTAAACGTCTATCTTCAGGAGTTCTGGGAATCGGGGTGATGCAAAACTTTTTTTTATATGTGTACATCAGACCAATGTTTTCTCGGGTTCTCAGTCAGATCCTTAGCTGAGGTGTAACGGTGATACTTGTATGCTTCACGCATAGATATTTTCGCAGACGCACAAATCTCTACTAACCTTGTCTTGTCGTCATTTGTGCGTTCCATTTGAACCAAGGGTGCCACAATCTCTGCTTCCACAACATTCTCCGAATTTCGTTATTAAACCTCGGTGCGTTTTTTCCATCCTTTATCCACTTACTAGGCACTTAACTCTCCAGACCACGATTTACAATCAGCTTAAACATCGCCCATAATTCCTCTACATCCATCTTACTGAAACCAAGGGGTGCCTATACACTATCTAAGTGAGATGCTAATAACTGCCGGCCGGGATGGCCGAGTGGTTCAAGGTGCTTCAGTCCGGAACCGTTCTACTGGTACTGTCGCAGGTTCGAATCCTGCCTCGGACATGTTTGTGTGACATGTCATTAGGTTAGTTAGGTTTCAGTAGAGCTACGTGCTAGAGGACTGATGACCTCAGGTGTTAAATCCCGTAGTGCTCAGAGCAATTTTGCTAATAACTGCCTGTCTGCTCTATCTAGAAGAAATCCTCTCCTAGCCTACTTCAGTGATTTAATCATAGTTTCTGTAATGACATCATGATCGCTAATCCCCGTTTCAGTACTGTCATTGTCGATAACGTCAAACCTATTTGTAGATACAAGGTGTAAGATACTTCCATTGCCTGTAGCCTGGCGAGCTCGCTGCTCAAGACAGTTGTCAATAAACGTGTTGCAAATTATTTCGCATGACTGTTGTCTGTATCCTTCGCAATGAAGCCATAGACATCCCAGTCTATAGTTGGTAGGTTAAATTCGCCTTAAACTAGTGTTGCATGGTCTGTATATTTACCGGCTGTTGACTGTAGACTTTTTTTGAACTGTTTCTTTCTAGAACTGTCACAGGAGAATTGGGTGGACCGTAAAAACATCCAACAATTAACTTGGTTTCACAAACACCTGTTCTACGTGACGGTATAAATTTACTGTTACACTCATTAGAGACAATATTTTTGTCAACTGCAATGAACTCTCCCCTTCCTTTGGCCTCTAATCTATCTTTCCTATTTACGTTCAACGACTCGCTAAGTACCTCAAAACTTTCCACTTCCCGTTGCAGCCAGCTCTTGGTCTCGAGATGAAATGAGCACGATAACTTCCCCGGAGGGCAGTAAATTCGGGAACTTTACTACGAATACTTCGACAGCCGACTGATAAAATTGTGACAGTGGAAGTGTCTTTATTGTGAACGCCGCAAGACTTCCGCTGCTGCAGATCGACGGCGAGAGTTCACGTGAGTTCCTCAAACTTCCGCGTAGCCTAAAAAACACTCATGCGCACTCCACAAGTACTCTGCTACCCGAGTAGTTGCTTTCTTTGTGTGGTGCATCCATGACCTATCAAGGGGATTCCTACAAAGCGCCACACTACAACACGGGTCTAGAAATCGGCAACCAAGACCTGCAGCTGAAAGCATTTGAAAAAGTGTAATAGGCTACTCATATGTTCCTGTGATGTACGTCTGAGACCCAATATCGTCGAAGTAATTTGAACAGAATGGAACTTTTGCAGTACAACCTTAAATGTGTGTTGACCACAAACAAATTCTCAGACTACTCATCTAGCGGAATTTGCAAATACGCATCGCGTACGTAATGCTCATGAAAAGCAGTGGCCTGCTGCAAGCCTATCCGTTATTTCTTCAGGGAGTGGCAACAGATAAGTATTAATTATTGTTTGTGGATTCACAGGGGGTTTAAAGTCAACACAGAGACGAAGTGTTGCAGAAGGCTTTGGGAAGATGTCTAAGGGAGAATCCCATTGACTAGCCTGGATAGTAGCAGTAACACCATGCTCTTGCCATTCTTTAAGTTCACCTGGAACTTTGTCTCTAATAGGACGCGCCAGAGAAAAGATAGGTTGCGCATTGTCCTTGTTTGTGCGTTACAAAATTATTTGTTCTGCCAGTCCCTCAGAAAAGATATCAGGAAACTCTGCAATCAACTGGGTAACACAGTATTTTGGCCTGAAAGCAGAAACAGGAAATACACTGTCCGGAATATGAAAGTCAAACAAATCAAATGAGTCTAACCCAAAAACATTTTCACAGTCTCACGAAGAAAAAATTGTAAATGTCACTGTTCTGGTGTGAGACTGGGAAGTGGCAGGCAAACTACATGCGCTAAGCACTGGAGTGTAATGAACCCAACTGTTCATGTTGTTGTGGTCTTCAGTCCTGAGACTGGTTTGATGCAGCTCTCCATGCTACTCTATCCTGTGCAAGCTTCTTCATCTCCCAGTATCTACTGCAACCTACATCCTTCTGAATCTGCTTAGTGTATCCATCTCTTGGTCTCCCTCTACGATTTTTACCCTCCACACTGCCCTCCAATGCTAAATTTGTGATCCCTTGATGCCTCAAAACATGTCCTACCAACCGATCCCTTCTTCTAGTTAAGTTGTGCCACAAACTTCTCTTCTCCCCAATCCTATTCAATACCTCCTTATTAGTTACGTGATCTACCCACCTTATCTTCAGCATTCTTCTGTAGCACCACATTTCGAAAGCTTCTATTCTCTTCTTGTCCAAACTAGTTATCGTCCATGTTTCACTTCCATACATGGCTACACTCCATACAAATACTTTCAGAAACGACTTCCTGACACTTAAATCTATACTCGATGTTAACAAATTCCTCTTCTTGAGAAACGCTTTCCTTGCCATTGCCAGTCTACATTTTATATCTTCTCTACTTCGACCATCATCGGTTATCTTACTCCCTAAAAAGCAAAACTCCTTTACTACTTTAAGTGTCTCATTTCCTAATCTAATTCCCTCAGCATCACCCGACTTAATTTGACTACATTCCATTATCCTCGTTTTGCTTTTGTTGATGTTCATCTTATATCCTCCTTTCAAGACACTGTCCATTCCGTTCAACTGCTCTTCCAAGTCCTTTGCTGTCTCTGACAGAATTAGAATGTCATCGGCGAACCTCAAAGTTTTTACTTCTTCTCCATGAATTTTAATACCTACTCCGAATTTTTCTTTTGTTTCCTTTACTGCTTGCTCAATATACAGATTGAATAACATCGGGGAGAGGCTACAACCCTGACTTACTCCTTTCCCAACCACTGCTTCCCTTTCATGCCCCTCGACTCTTATAACTGCCATCTGGTTTCTGTACAAACTGTAAATAGCCTTTCGCTCCCTGTATTTGATGCCTGCCACCTTCAGAATTTGAAAGAGAGTATTCCAGTTAACATTGTCAAAAGCTTTCTCTAAGTCTACAAATGCTAGAAACGTAGGTTTGCCTTTTCTTAATCTTTCTTCTAAGATAAGTCGTAAGGTCAGTACTGCCTCACGTGTTCCAACATTTCTGCGGAATCCAAACTGATCTTCCCCAAGGTCGGCTTCTTCCAGTTTTCCATTCGTCTGTAAAGAATTCGCGTTAGTATTTTGCAGCTGTGACTTATTAAACTGATGGTTCGGTAATTTTCACATCTGTCAACACCTGCTTTCTTTGGGATTGGAATTATTACATTCTTCTTGAAGTCTGAGGGTATTTCGCCTGTCTCATACATCGTGCTCACTAGATGGTAGAGTTTTGTCATGACTGGCTCTCCCGAGGCCATCAGTAGTTCAAATGGAATGTTGTCTACTCCCGGGGCCTTGTTTCGACTCAGGTCTTTCAGTGCTCTGTCAAACTCTTCACGCAGTATCTTATCTCCCATTTCGTCTTCATCTACATCCTCTTCCATTTTCATAATATTGTCCTCAAGTACATCGCCCTTGTATAAACCCTCTATATACTCCTTCCACCTTTCTGCCTTCCCTTCTTTGCTTAGAACTGGGTTGCCATCTGAGCTCTTGATATTCGTACAAGTGGTTCTCTTCTCTCCAAAGGTCTCTTTAATTTTCCTGTAGGCAGTATCTATCTTACCCCTAGTGAGACAAGCCTCTACATCCTTACATTTGTCCTCTAGCCATCCCTGCTTAGCCATTTTGCACTTCCTGTCGATATCATTTTTGAGACGTTTGTATTCCTTTTTGACTGCTTCATTTACTGCATTTTTATATTTTCTCCTTTCATCAATTAAATTCAATATTTCTTCTGTTACCCAAGGATTTCTATTAGCCCTCGTCTTTTTACCTACTTGATCCTCTGCTGCCTTCACTACTTCATCCCTCAGAGCTACCCATTCTTCTTCCACTGTATTTCTTTCCCCCATTCCTGTCAATTGTTCCCTTATGCTCTCCCTGAAACTCTCTACAACCTCTGGTTCTTTCAGTTTATCCAGGTCCCATCTCCTTAAATTCCCACCTTTTTGCAGTTTCTTTAGTTTCAATCTGCAGTTCATAACCAATAGATTGTGGTCAGAGTCCACATCTGCCCCAGGAAATGTCTTACAATTAAAAACCTGGTTCCTAAATCTCTGTCTTACCATTATATAATCTATCTGATACCTTTTAGTATCTCCAGGATTCTTCCAGGTATACAACCTTCTTTTATGATTCTTGAACCAAGTGTTGGCTATGATTAAGTTATGCTCTGTGCAAAATTCTACAAGGCGGCTTTCTCTTTCATTCCTTCCCCCCAATCCATATTCACCGACTATGTTTCCTTCTCTCCCTTTTCCTACTGACGAATTCCAGTCACCCATGGCTATTAAATTTTCGTCTCCCTTCACTACCTGAATAATTTCTTTTATCTCGTCATACATTTCATCTATTTCTTCATCATCTGCAGAGGTAGTTGGCATATAAACTTGTACTACTGTAGTAGGCATGGGCTTTGTGTCTATCTTGGCCACAATAATGCGTTCACTATGCTGTTTGTAGTAGCTAACCCGCACTCCTATTTTTTTATTCATTATTAAACCTACTCCTGCATTACCCCTATTTGATTTTGAATTTATAACCCTGTAATCACCTGACCAAAAGTCTTGTTCCGCCTGCCACCGAACTTCACTAATTCCCACTATATCTAACTTTAACCTATCCATTTCCCTTTTTATATTTTCTAACCTACCTGCCCGATTAAGGGATCTGACATTCCACGCTCCGATCAGTTCTCCTGATAACGATGTCCTCCTGAGTAGTCCCCGCCCGGAGATCCGAATGGGGGACTATTTTACCTCTGGAATATTTTACCCAAGAGGACGCCATCATCATATAATCATACAGTAGAGCTGCATGTCCTCTGGATAAATTACGGCTGTAGTTTCCCCTTGCTTTCAGCCGTTCGCAGTACCAGCACAGCAAGGCCGTTTTGGTTAATGTTACAAGGCCAGATCAGTCAATCATCCAGACTGTTGCCCCTGCAACTACTGAAAAGGCTGCTGCCCCTCTTCAGGAACCACATGTTTGTCTGGCCTCTCAACAGATACCCCTCCGTTGTGGTTGCACCTACGGTACGGCCATCTGTATCGCTGAGGCACGCAAGCCTCCCCACCAACGGCAAGGTCCATGGTTCATGGGGGGCAACTGTTCATAAGTGGTACTATTAACCAATGTATTGGAACCGCCTGTGTCTAACTGAAGTGACATACAGCATCCAACAATGAGTAGGTTCACAAACAGTTTGTTCGACCGTCGTTGCAACACGCTTGGTAGAGGTGAAGACACATCCTAAATTTGGTCATTACTAGTACCAATAGCTGGTTTGGAAAAAATTACTTTTACCGAGTGAACAGGTGCTCCGCGCTTATGAGAGTGAATGTGGGTAGAGTTCTTTTTCTGTTGCAAGGCCACTGACTGTCCATGGCCTGGCTTCACACAAGTCTGAAAGTCGCGTTCCATGAAGGGCAGTTTCCTCTTTTATGCATGAAAAGCGGAGGATACATGATTTCACATCAAACACACGCAATTACACTTGTTTATTCTGTCCACGGCATAGTGGCCCGTTGGCGCGTGGTGATCGGTCGCTTGTCACGTTGAATTACACTGCAAATTGGAGCTACCTCAAAGTTTTCTACTGCACAATCACACGAGTCCTGACATTCAATAACTGTAAGACATGTTTAAATGTGGGATCAGAATGTCGGAGACCTAGTTCACAAATCCTGCTGGCTGGAACATAGTATGTAATTGCAGCACGAATCGTTTCATCACTACTGTCCCCAACTACACTGAAAACGACGATGTCGTGTCGTTGACATCCAGGAAATGTCCGTTATGACCTTTTCCGCAATCGAAAAACAGATAACCAGCCGCAGCAACCTGTATCAGATGTTCATAATACACTACTGGCCATTAAAATAGCTGCACGACGAAGATGACGTGCTACAGGCGCGAAATTTAACCGACAGGAAGACGATGCTGTGATATGCAAATGATTAGCTTTTCAGAGCATTCACACATGGTTGGCGCCGGTGGCGACACCTACAACGTGCTGACATGAGGAAAGTTTCCAACCGATTTCATATACACAAACAGCACTTGACCGGCGTTTCCTTGTGAAACATTGTTGTGATGCCTCGTGTAAGAAGGAGAAATGTGTACCATCACGTTTCCAATTTTGAGAAATGTCGGATTGTAGCCTACCGCGATTGCGGCTTATCGTATCGCAACATTGCTGCTCGCGTTGGTCGAGATCCAATGGCTTTTTGCAGAATGTGGAATTTGTGGCTTCAGGAGGGTAATACGGAACGCCGTGCTGGATCCCAACGGCCTCGTATCACCAGCAGTCGAGATGAGGGGCATCGTATCCTCATGGCTGTAACGGATCGTGCAGCCACGTCTCGATCCCTGAATCAACAGATGGGGACGTTTCCAAGACAACAACCATGTGCACGAACAGTTCGACGACGTTTGCAGAAGCATGGACTATCTGCTCGGAGACCATGGCTGCGGTTACCCTTGACTTTGCATGACTGAGAGGAGCGGCCGCGATGGTGTACTCAACGACGATCCTGGGTGCACTTATCGGATGAGTTCAGGTTGTGTTTACAGCATCTTGATGGTCGCATCCATGTTTGGCGACATCACAGTGAACGCACATTGGAAGCGTGTATTCGTCATCGCCATACTGGCGTACAACCGGCATGATGGTATGGGGTGCCATTGGTTACACGTCTCGGTCACCTCTTGTTCGCATTGACGGCACTTTGAAGACTGGACGTTACATTTCAGATGTGTTACGACCCGTGGCACTACTATTCAGCAGGATAATGCACGACCGCATGTTGCAGGTCCTGTACGGGCCTTTCTGGATACATAAAATGTTCGACATCTGCCCTGGCCAGCACATTCTCCAGATCTCTCACCAACTGAAAATGTCTGGTCACAGGTGGCCGAGCAACAGGCTCGTCACAATACGCCAGTCACTACTCTTGATGAACTGTGGTATCGTGTAGAAGCTGCATGGGCAGCTGTACGTGTACACTCCACCCAAGCTCTGTTTGGTCGGCCGATGTGGCCGAGCGGTCCTAAGCGCTTCAGTCTGGAAACGAGCGACCGTTGCGGTCGCATGTTCGAATCCTGCCTCGGGCATGGATGTGTATGATGTGTGTGATTTACCACTGGAACCAAGCTCTGACTCAATGCCCAGGCGTATCAAGGCCGTTATTACGGCGAGGGTGGTTGTTCTGGGTACTGATTCCTCACATTCTATGCACCCAAATTGCGTGTAAATGTAATCAAATGTCAGTTCTAGTGTAATATATTTGTCCAATGAATCCCCTTTTATCATACGCATTTCTTCTTGGTGCAGCAATTTTAATGGCCAGTTGTGTAGTTAGTGATGGTGGAAATTTAATCTTCAAAAACTAGCATTGCCGGCCAGCTAGTAGGGAATAACTTCTGACCCAGGAGGTAAATTCTATGCCGGCAGTTGACAAGAAATAAGAAAGTTTCGCAGTATCTTGCACATGATGTGTAGCACAATAAGTGTTGAACTAATCGTGGTGCTCGTTTGAGTCCTCTTGTTGCTCATTGAAAGCTCGGAACGGTAAAATGCACGGAGGAGGTGCCGTGGATGTGGCTGGCTGCTGCGGCGAAGTTGATGCAGTAGCGGCATATGTATCAATGAGCTGCTGGACTGCTATCATCAACTTTTGGTGGTTCTGAAACTGAATAAACTGCTTTAGATCAAAGCCAGCAGGCTTAGGCGCAGGTGGTGTATGAAGCGAGTTAGAGGCTATTTTAATGTGAGGAGCGCCACAACAAAATATCTAGAAGGAAGACAAATACACAAGTAGCGGAAGCGTTGCGGCTGGTCTGCAAGAAACAACACATTAGAAAGAAAAGAGAGAAATATTTGTGACGCGTTATGACGGAGCAGCGAAGAGCGGAGGCAGCATTGATTTTGAAATCCACGGCGCCAGATATTGTATCGGCTGCTGTGGAGACAGCACCGACGCAAACAAGGAAGGAGGGATGTTGCGATGGCTGGTGGCTGCAATGCAAAATAATTTGAAGGAAACACTTTCAAATTAATAGAAAACTTTGTTTCTATTAAGGGAAGAATCAGTACTTAACTTCCTGTGCTTCCTATGCCTCCTACATGCAATTACTTTTCACTGTTACTACTCGCAGAACGCAGGCCAAGTATGGTCTTCCTCAGGTTACCCTCCATTCACAGGCTGCTGCAGGCGGTGACCGTTATTTTGATTTGTAAATAATAGATTTCAGCTATCAGTCGTCCTTTGGAATTTTTATCGGCACATCTAGATTTCAGCTAGAAACTAGCCATTCTCAATGCCCTATTCTTGTTTTTGGTCAATTCATGTAATGTCTGTTGGTCTGGCTTCGTACACAGTTCCTGCATTACATGCATTGACCAAAAAAAGGATAGTGCTTTGAGAATGCTAGTTTCTAGCTGAAATCGAGATATGCCAATAAAAATTCCAAAGGGCGACAGATAGCAGAAATCTGTTATTTACAATGTTGTCTTCCTGTTACTCAGTACTTATGCTCTCCAAGTCTGCTACTGAACTGGGCCCGATCAGCGATGACCGCCTGATTGAATCAGCGCTTAAAGGTGGCGTTGAACTCTTGTGTTTCTGGAGCTGCGGCACTGCCTGATCTTTCCATTATCTCGTGGGTCAGCGCCTTCTTGACGCCATTTCGCGGCGCTGCAGTGGTCGCTGTGGATGCAATGCTTTAGGACTGCACAATAATAAGCGTCACCGTTTTCAACTTATTATCTTTTTCAGCGAATTTTCAACATGCTGGCGTAATATTTATGGCCATTTGCATAACAATCTCTCAGTGGAAGTAATGTCATTAGATTTTTGGCATCCATCATGTGGTAACCTCGTTAGTAACCAAATTTTAATTCATTTCAATTTGCCGTCAAAGATGGGGCTATTAGCATGACAGTCCGTCAATAAATTGAAATAAATTGCGTCATTAGCAGAATGAGAAATAAAATTAATTTCATTGAGAGCTCGATCGTTGGCAACCGACAAGTAGTAAATTTTTTCAGTAGTGATAAATGCATGGAATCATTTACTTTTATTATTATTATTAATCAGTGATCAACAATACAATTCCGACGCCAGTTTTGGCAGAAACAGACAAGACTCAGCAAAGGAGCAAATAAGATTGTGCAGGATTAAAGGAAAATACACTCCTGGAAATGGAAAAAAGAACACATTGACACCGGTGTGTCAGACCCACCATCCTTGCTCCGGACACTGCGAGAGGGCTGTACAAGCAATGATCACACGCACGGCACAGCGGACACACCAGGAACCGCGGTGTTGGCCGTCGAATGGCGCTAGCTGTGCAGCATTTGTGCACCGCCACCGTCAGTGTCAGCCAGTTTGCCGTGGCATACGGAGCTCCATCGCAGTCTTTAACACTGGTAGCATGCCGCGACAGCGTGGACGTGAACCGTATGTGCAGTTGACAGACTTTGAGCGAGGGCGTATAGTGGTCATGCGGGAGGCCGGGTGGACGTACCGCCGAATTGCTCAACACGTGGGGCGTGAGGTCTCCACAGTACATCGATGTTGTCGCCAGTGGTCGGCGGAAGGTGCACGTGCCCGTCGACCTGGGACCGGACCGCAGCGACGCACGGATGCACGCCAAGACCGTAGGATCCTACGCAGTGCCGTAGGGGACCGCACCGCCACTTCCGAGCAAATTAGGGACACTGTTGCTCCTGGGCTATCGGCGAGGACCATTCGCAACCGTCTCCATGAAGCTGAGCTACGGTCCCGCACACCGTTAGGCCGTCTTCCGCTCACGCCCCAACATCGTGCAGCCCGCCTCCAGTGGTGTCGCGACAGGCGTGAATGGAGGGACGAATGGAGACGTGTCGTCTTCAGCGATGAGAGTCGCTTCTGCCTTGGTGCCAATGATGGTCGTATGCGTGTTTGGCGCCGTGCAGGTGAGCGCCACAATCAGGACTGCATACGACCGAGGCACACAGGGCCAACACCCGGCATCATGGTGTGGGGAGCGATCTCCTACACTGGCCGTACACCACTGGTGATCGTCGAGGGGGCACTGAATAGTGCACGGTACATCCAAACCGTCATCGAACCCATCGTTCTACCATTCCTAGACCGGCAAGGGAACTTCCTGTTCCAACAGGACAATGCACGTCCGCATGTATCCCGTGCCACCCAACGTGCTCTAGAAGGTGTAAGTCAACTACCCTGGCCAGCAAGATCTCCGGATCTGTCCCCCATTGAGCATGTTTGGGACTGGATGAAGCGTCGTCTCACGCGGTCTGCACGTCCAGGACGAACGCTGGTCCAACTGAGGCGCCAGGTGGAAATGGCATGGCAAGCCGTTCCACAGGACTACATGCAGCATCTCTACGATCGTCTCCATGGGAGAATAGCAGCTTGCATTGCTGCGAAAGGTGGATATACACTGTACTAGTGCCGACATTGTGCATTCTCTGTTGCCTGTGTCTATGTGCCTGTGGTTCTGTCAGTGTGATCATGTGATGTATCTGACCCCAGGAATGTGTCAATAAAGTTTCTCCTTCCTGGGACAATGAATTCACGGTGTTCTTATTTCAATTTCCAGGAGTGTATCTCACCACTTGGCTGAGTCAGCCATTAAAGCGTGTGCTTCTGATGCTATGTAGGCGACGTGTGGTTGCTAGTAGGCTGCCGGCGGTCTTCATCTGCTGTACCATGCAGCTGTAGCGCTGTGACCTGAGACAGCTCATCTGCTTCCATGTTCCGCTGGTTGACAGCCGACCTAATCTGTCCTGGCGGATATCGCTCGTCAGCCGCGGCCATGTTATTGTCCTGGTGGTCGGCGTCTATTGCCGACAGCGATTAGATCTTGTAGGCGGTATCGCTTTGCCTCGGGAGAATGCGCACAAACAAGAGATAAATACTTTCATCGTTAACGACTGAAGCTTTGGAACATAAGGAAGTCGACTCCACATGGACTGGAAACTGAAAATGTCACACAGTGATGATAGGAGTCAGAATGAACGCTGGAATCCTATTAGTCTGCAAAATTAGTCGACTATAAACTGACATGCCTCCAGGCAGAATTACACGACCTGTTGAAACGAAATACAGTACGTGGATTGAGAGGAAATACACAGGGCTATTACAAATGATTGAAGCGATTTCATAAATTCACTGTAGCTCCATTCATTGACATATGGTCACGACACACTACAGATACGTAGAAAAACTCATAAACTTTTGTTCGGCTAAGGCCGCACTTCAGGTTTCTGCCGCCAGAGTGCTCGAGAGCGCAGTGAGACAAAATGGCGACAGGAGCCGAGAAAGCGTATGTCGTGCTTGAAATGCACTCACATCAGTCAGTCATAACAGTGCAACGACACTTCAGGACGAAGTTCAACAAAGATCCACCAACTGCTAACTCCATTCGGCGATGGGATGCGCAGTTTAAAGCTTCTGGATGCCTCTGTCAGGGGAAATCAACGGGTCGGTCTGCAGTGAGCGAAGAAACGGTTGAACGCGTGCGGGCAAGTTTCACGCGTAGCCCGCGGAAGTCGACGAATAAAGCAAGCAGGGAGCTAAACGTACCACAGCCGACGGTTTGGAAAATCTTACGGAAAAGGCTAAAGCAGAAGCCTTACCGTTTACAATTGCTACAAGCCCTGACACCCGATGACAAAGTCAAACGCTTTGAATTTTCGGCGCGGTTGCAACAGCTCATGGAAGTGGATGCGTTCAGTGCGAAACTTGTTTTCAGTGATGAAGCAACATTTTTTCTTAATGGTGAAGTGAAGAGACACAATGTGCGAATCTGGGCGGTAGAGAATCCTCACGCATTCGTGCAGCAAATTCGCAATTCATCAAAAGTTAACGTGTTTTGTGCAATCTCACGGTTTAAAGTTTACGGCCCGTTTGTCTTCTGCGAAAAAACGTTACATGACACGTGTATCTGGACATTCTGGAAAATTGGCTGATGCCACAACTGGAGACCGACAGCGCCGACTTCATCTTTCAACAGGATGGTGCTCCACCGCACTTCCATCATGATGTTCGGCATTTCTCAAACAGGAGATTGGAAAACCGATGGATCGGTCGTGGTGGAGATCATGATCAGCAATTCATGTCATGGCCTCCACGCTCTCCTGACTTAACCCCATGCGATTTCTTTCTGTGGGGTTATGTGAAAGATTCAGTGTTTAAACCTCCTCTACCAAGAAACGTGCCAGAACTGCGAGCTCGCATCAACGATGCTTTCGAACTCATTAACGGGGACATGCTGCGCCGAGTGTGGGAGGAACTTGATTATCGGCTTGATGTCTGCCGAATCACTAAAGGGGCACATATCGAACATTTGTGAATGCCTAAAAAAAACTTTTTGAGTTTTTGTATGTGTGTGCAAAGCATTGTGAAAATATCTCAAATAATAAAGTTATTGTAGAGCTGTGAAATCGCTTCAATCATTTGTAATAACCCTGTAAGAAAAACGAAAATAACGAGCAGTAGTAGAAGTGGTATTAGCAATAAACTCTACATCAAATTTAGGGAGCAGGAGTTATGCGAAGAGGAACAATTCCGCTACCTTGGGCGCAAGGCAACACGTGATGGACAGACGAAGCAACTTGGAAATAAGAGGCATACTATTCCAGGCAAAGAGGGGATTCTTGGCCAAGAGGAGCCTAGTAGCAGAAAATGTCGGCCTTGACCTGAGGGAGAAATAACTCAGAATGTATGTTAGGAGTAGAGCATTGTACGATGGTGAATCACATGCTGTGGGGCAACCTGAAACGAAGGGAATCGGAGAGTTTCAGGAATAGTGCTATAGAAGGTTGTTGAAAATTATTTGCACTGATTAAGTGTGCAATTAAAAGGCTCCCAGCAGCATTGGCGGAGAAAAGATTATATGGATAACATTGAGCAGCAGAACGGACAGGAAGGCACGACATGTTTTGATACTTCAGTGAATACGTCCAGTGGTACTAGAGTGAGGTGTAGAGATCAGAAAGTCGATTTACTGTACTACTCTTGCTACTCTGAAACGCGTGACTTGAGAGAGTGATTCTTGCGGGCCGCATTAAAACCAGTCAGAAGACTCATAAAAATGAATAAATAATAGAATAATAAAGTGAAATGTGTAAAAGGCCCTGATCTCTGACTTTCGTGTGACATGGGAAGTTCCATGTCGTTTCACAGTACGGCACTTCACACAACAAGCCGCTGGCTACCTAGACGCTTCAATGTAGCATTTTCTCACGAAAATTCATAGGATGTTTTTCAAAGTGTTTGTTTTCCTGTAACCCAACAAAAGATCTACGTGTTTGTAGCGAAAACGCCGATTATATTTTCGTTCGAGTGTCCCCACGCGTTTGGGTCTTGGTGTTGGCCCTTTGCTGTCTGCTAGTCTTACAGGACAAGAAAACACTTCTGTTAAACCATATCTGTCTACCTTCTGGGGAAGGCCAACTATGTAGATATGTGGCTTAAATCGAACCCTTTTGCCCTGAAGGCGTAGTGATGAAGTATCACATTAAATTATTATAACAAAAAGAAAAATATTTCTATTGTGAGCAAACGGAGCACGAGCATAAATTTTGAGATGCCATTGCATTAGCAACACTGATTAGTGAAGATATTTGAATTGACGATTAAGTCTTTAATTATGATGTCAATAATAAATTAAAAATGAACCAAGTGTGGAAACATAATGTGGTGGTAGAGGATTCTCAGTCTCATTACTGTATTACGAGTCCGGTGGCTTATACAAACATCTGGTAGAGATATTAAACGATACAATATAAATGTGGTTGCTATAAGTTGGTACGCATTTGGAAAAAAAAAGAAAATAGTTGGGTTACTGTTGGTATTCCTTCCTTGTCAGTTCTCCTTTTCTTAGACCGAATAAATAAAGCGAATAGAAATGTAGGAAAATGCCGAGGAATACAGTGACGTTTAGAGTTTACGTATACTTTGTACTTTGGAGCATATCGGCGATGCTACTAATAATCGGATAAGATAAGATAAAGCCAGTTTCCGGATAGCTGATTGAGAATGGCGTAATTGTGGATGTAAATTTCGTTGTGTACGATGTTTTCTTTGTAATTCCTACCTCTTCAGTATAGAGAGTTCAAAGAATAAAGGACATTAGTTGGAAAATGCGTAGGTTAACTTATAAAAGTTGTTGAACGTATCCTCCATTATCTGATTCACATTAGCGAATACGGAGCCCCATGATCTGCAACATGTATTGGGACGTTTTTTGAAGAATCATTGCAAGAATTCGTCCATTTATTTCGGTCAATCAGAAGTTGAGAAAGGGAGAATTTTTCAAGTATAATGATTAAGTATCCTTAGATTACTGTCCCGTGGATAGAAATCAGGAGGAAGAATGGTTCGTAACTACTTGAAAATAACTTTTCCAGGAAAACACTAATCTAAGAAAAACACGATGCCGCCGAATTCATGAAGCGTAACACGTGGATTGTAGCTCGTCTGCATATATGTTTACAAACCGTTGCATCATCTGTATGTCTCTCTCGCTCTTAACTGGACCTCCCAAGTATGAGAAGAAGATTCATTTACTTGATCCTGCGCACCAAGTACTCATTTATTACGCATGTGAATGGAACTGTTGTGTACCTTCCGACGCCAAATTTGATGAAGTCCATGCATTATTATATCCATCATGGTGGAAGCATCCCCCATCAGACCAAATCCAGTCATCGAGTCATCCCTCAGCTGGTGTTACGAATGACATGAATCGACGAAGAGAGCTGCCAGTTTCTCATTGTCGTTCGGTAACAGTATTCATGAACAGCAGGTTATAACACTCCTGTCTGCTACTGCTATACCATAACCTCGAAACTGGAGGCAATTTGTAAAACAGAATTATTTTGTTGGATTAATAATGGTATAAAGCAACAGAACAGTGTTACCCTCTGAGAGGAATTTTGTTATGTTGACCGTGTTGTACCTAACGGAGGTGGCTTATCTGAAATGAAAGTCAGAATTACGTAAATATTTGAACGGAACGAACAAAATTTTGCCTATCTGCACTGTTTAACGGATAAAGAAAACGGTCGCCAGCCTAACTAGGCAAGAGAATGGTTAACATTCTCTTGTTCAAGAAAATAGTTATTAGTAACTTTAATGCATAAACACAACCTATACTTTGTCACACGCGAGTGCAGTGAACTCTGACACATACATATGTATACGGTAAGATTGAAGCTAACAACTGGAGCAGCACAAACTATTTGCAAAAATATAAGATATAGCGAAATACACTATTACTTTCAGGGCTTAAAGAAATTATGGTTTTACTAATTAGTGGTCTTTCCGTTACTTGTTACCGCGCATTAATACAATAGACAAACTGTGTACCTTGTTATACTATTAATATGCACTTCCAATACACAAGAGTGACAAACACTTAGCAATCATGAACATATAGTTTTCTACTACTGCTGTTTCCCACTTTTACTACAGCAAAACACAATGTTGACAAAATTGCAAGAAACTGACTCACCATTTAGAATTTACTACAGACAACAATGAGATCATTTACTTTATAAGCCTCAGTCTTAAGAACTTTTAATTTTGAGGTTGGCAACAGCGCTTTAATAAGCAGTTTTAATAGGAATATTTTCAGCAAACATTTACTTTAACTCACTCTCTTGCCACATTAACTTTAACTTTCTTTTTACTATGTTGAAGAGGCATTAATGAGCAAAATACTGGGCTTTAATATTCTTTTAGTAAGGACACTCGGATATCACTTTAGCTCAAACGGAGAGGAACCTGAGAGGAGTTATTATGAGGAGAAAAATCAGGGTAGGTACATAAATTCAGATATAAATTACCTTATATTAGAGCACACTAACACATCCATTAAACTGATCCTTCACTGTACATCATTGTAGTATTCCGATGTAATGATTGCGCAATGTGGTGGCAACTGCATATTGTTAGGTGGAATTGCAGGTAGAATTGCTGGACTCTGTCATTTCTTGGTGGTGATGATTGATACCAATCCCAGAATATTTCCAGCTATTTATCCATTCTTCCGAGGAATTTGAAAGCGGCAGGAAAAGCCTCTCTCGGAACCAGCATAATATGCATCTTTTACATAGCAGTGCACCGACTCGTAGCTCGTCCCCGACTCGTAGCTCGTCTCCGACTGACTATCAGTTTCACCTTTTCCACCTAGGGCAACCACAATTTGCGCGCGCTACACAGTTCCGTTCCTAAGGGGAACCACTGCACCATTTACATACAAACTAACTAAGAACCCTAAGTGAGGATCAGCAATTTACATAACAGCAACCAAATGCATTAAATAAAACAAAACATTTACACATATTGACATCTCTACAAAAAATTATTCATACAAAATTACAATTATATACAGTAAGTTTTGTTCCCTCCAAATGGGACAAAGAGTTTAAATTAAAGATACACTACTTTGCATTGAAACAAACCACGACATCAAAGTTTTAACAAAGAAAAGAGTATACAATTTTGTGTTATCTATTCAATCAAAAACATTTACAGGTTCTTAACGATGTAATATTAAATGAAACAAAAGCAAAATAAATCAGTAGAGCATTAGAGCTATGGTGTTACAAGATGACAGTTCCTGGCCGGATTCGTTTCCCAGATCCTCCTCCTTCCGGGCAATATGCCTCTCGATGTAGCTGCGGCAGCCCTCGGTCACCGCAAAGTGCAGCACTTCTTTGCCTCTCACAGAATAAGTTTGCAGCAAATCAAACTCCACTCTCGATCTGCAAACAGTCTGCTTCTTAATTTCTGCCACAACCGCCCTGTCATCATGGATGCCTACTTACCGACTACCATCCACATACGGCCATGCCACGTAATTTCTTCAGCAGCAGTCACTCATTTGCTGACGTTGCCATACCTGTTCTACCTGGGTCAATACGACGCCTGGAGATTAAGCTGATGCGTTATCGTCATTTTCAACTGCCAGATCGCCTATTAAACAAATAAGTAGCGATAGTCTCAAACGCTGATTTATGAAACATTTCTTTATTTTCACGAACTAGTTATCGAGACTTACCAGATTCGTCTCCAAAGGGTGCATGCTGAAGTTGTCATAACCGTCAGAGGCGCATGCTCATGGCACCGATTATTGCTTTACAGTCACACGTATACAGCGAATACCTCAACGTAACACCTAACGCGTTAGTTATGGGCCTGTTGGGATGCAAATTGAATAGCGCCGCAGTAAGGAAAAATGTTCGTCTTTCCACAAATCGTGTCATAGAAATAGCTCACGAGGAGATTTATAAACATATTTGATACCTTCCTGTTATATTTAAGCAATCTCCAATCTAAATTATCAGGCTACAATCAGGAATACGTAAACTTCGTGTTGCCTCTTCTGAAGATGAGCCTGCTAAGGCTCTAAAGCTAGTTCGAGAAAATAAAGAAAAGTGACTGATCGTAGCCATCTACATTTTGCATTTAGCGTGATGTTTGTATTTTAAAAGCTCGTAAACGTTCTTCATAGTTTCTCTTCTTATAAAGCAAAAAAAAAAAAAATAAATAAATAAAAAAATAAAAAAGAATGATGAGCATGAAGTACGAAAAATGGATCGAACTGGGATGAGTTTTATAGATAAATGGATGTTTAGACGAATATTTATCCGCATTAGATATCATGAAGTAAAAGAAATGAAAGGGATTGAGATAACGACATGCGAAATGAATCTATTGATGCAGATAATTAATGTCCGTTACTAATGTGATGATGATGGCATTTGTCTGTGTAGACCTTCTTTCGAGATCTGAGTTCAAAGTTCCCCAAAGATAAGAATACAATAGTGGCAGCGGGAGTGTAAAATGTCTTTTAGCAAACTTCCTTATCAGTGCACTGTATTCAGACACATAAACCGCAAATCACTACACAAATATTATTAGCATCTCATAACGGCTAAAGACCTGAATACCTATATCGGATGCATAAACGTCTTGTGTGCAATCAAGGAAAACAAACTACTGTCTCGGTACTGTTAAAAACATTTCCACAGTTTTTGCACAAAGCAAAACAGCATGAGTAATATTTCAGTGAGCGTAAATTGTGCGGAAATTCATTGATGGTAATGCAACTTGTGTATCGAAATGTCTTAATTCTCTTCAAACAACGCCACTCTAAGTAAAAAAAAGCGAAGGCAAAGTAAATCAATCTTGAAAGCAGTTTCCTGATACAGTAAATGTGCAGGAAGCAGAATTACTCATTCGTGGTACCAAATAGGAGCACGACTTTTCAGCATTACAGCTTTAACCTTGCTTTCGCTGATTACATTAAAGGTTTCATTTCCTGGGAGGGAGACTGAGCGAGGAAGCGGGCGATGGCTCCCAGCAGGCCGATAAGGAAGAATCTTCCTGGAGCCTTTGTCGCATCTCACTCGTGTTCCTGGAGAAGAAGATTTGGTCTCCGCGGCTGTTGGTTTTTCCCTCCCTCTCTGCACAGCACGTCTGGAAACTGCCGTAGAGCGGTTCCCGCGCTGCCAAGAGGTTTTCTCTCCAGCCGCTAATGGAATTTACGGCAAAAGAAACAGTTCTGTATTTTTACCGTTCCAACTCTGCGCTTAACTGTTGAGGATGGGTAACTTCCTTTTCACTCTTACGCCTGTCGTAAAGATATCGTACGGGCCGTTTAACCGTGGCTCATATCTCCATTTAACGCAGGATTCTGGATAGTAAAGACATGCAAGCTAGAGAAGAACATCATTCTTAATGAGTATACGTTGAAACATTTGGTTTCAGTGTAATGACTACTACGTAGATTCTCTTCATAGTCGCTCGAAGTACGCAAATTAAGTGAATAACATAAATTGCATCAGTTGCATATTGTTATACATTTTGATGGAACGTTTATCAAGAAAGTAAATGGTCGTGTTGTACTTTCGTCGCAGACCACTGTCTCTTCCCTCTTTGCAAGCAATTATTATATAAATGTTTAACGTAGTTTATTGAACGTAATACTTACTGTTATTCTATGTCCTTGCCTATTTGTATTACGTGTTATTGTTAACTACCGAGTCATTTTTCCGTTGGTTTCGTCGAAGTATTCGTCAGCCAAGAGGTCAGAAAGGCAGAGTAGCTACATTACAGCATTCTTGTCTCGATTTTGTCTGTACTATTTAGCAAGTGACTGAGTTGCCTACGACAACGTTTATATAGTTCCGGCATCTATTTTCCTAATATTAGTGCATTCCGTGTTCCAAGTTACAGCGCAAGAGGTATTCCAACTTTCTGTGTTTACATTACCGTCTAATAAAAATGTCAACTTTACTTATTAAGGGAGATGGTGAAAGTTGATTCAGTTGTTTTTTATGAACCATTGCTACCGAAAACTTACTTGTACCATGGTTGTCATACAGTATCTGTGTTCTCATCGTTAATTGTTATTAGAATTCAGTATATTAATACTGACAGTAAGCTTGAACTATTCGTACAGAAAAAAGACTGTACTATTAAGTATGAAGAAAAAATTCTGAACACGTATATTTCCCATCTGAGGAAAATAACAGAACGATAGTAATTCCAAATGACAATTAAGTAACACTAATACACAGTGCCGTTTTGAAAGTCATCGATCACTACATGGAACAGAATTTCTGTGTCAGTGTTAACAATGTTTCTAACACAGTGAACTACTGTTGATCTTTTGTCATATGGGCGACCTCAAGATCTCGTTACTCATTAGGTCTTTTACTAATGTTTAATAATTACGTTTTCCATAATCGCGAAACTTTTTGTGGATATGATCACCGATTTGACCGACATGAGCATTAGAGTGAGTGGTAAAGATGGTAATGTCCTTGATCAGGAACAGAGTGAGTTAATACACTCCTGGAAATTGAAATAAGAACACCGTGAATTCATTGTCCCAGGAAGGGGAAACTTTATTGACACATTCCTGGGGTCAGATACATCACATGATCACACTGACAGAACCACAGGCACATAGACACAGGCAACAGAGCATGCACAATGTCGCCACTAGTACAGTGTATATCCACCTTTCACAGCAATGCAGGCTGCTATTCTCCCATGGAGACGATCGTAGAGATGCTGGATGTAGTCCTGTGGAACGGCTTGCCATGCCATTTCCACCTGGCGCCTCAGTTGGACCAGCGTTCGTGCTGGACGTGCAGACCGCGTGAGACGACGCTTCATCCAGTCCCAAACATGCTCAATGGGGGACAGATCTGGAGATCTTGCTGGCCAGGGTAGTTGACTTACACCTTCTAGAGCACGTTGGGTGGCACGGGATACATGCGGACGTGCATTGTCCTGTTGGAACAGCAAGTTCCCTTGCCGGTCTACGAATGGTAGAACGATGGGTTCGATGACGGTTTGGATGTACCGTGCACTATTCAGTGTCCCCTCGACGATCACCAGTGGTGTACGGCCAGTGTAGGATATCGCTCCCCACACCATGATGCCGGGTGTTGTCCCTGTGTGCCTCGGTCGTATGCAGTCCTGATTGTGGCGCTCACCTGCACGGCGCCAAACACGCATACGACCATCATTGGCACCAAGGCAGAAGCGACTCTCATCGCTGAAGACGAAACGTCTCCATTCGTCCCTCCATTCACGCCTGTCGCGACACAACTGGAGGCGGGCTGCACGATGTTGGGGCGTGAGCGGAAGACGGCCTAACGGTGTGCGGGACCGCAGCCCAGCTTCATGGAGACGGTTGCGAATGGTCCTCGCCGATACCCCAGGAGCAACAGTGTCCCTAATTTGCTGGGAAGTGGCGGTGCAGTCCCCTACGGCACTGCGTAGGATCCTACGGTCTTGGCGTGCATCCGTGCGTCTCTGCGGTTCGGTCCCAAGTCGACGGGCACGAGCACCTTTCGCCGACCACTGGCGACAACATCGATGTACTGTGGAGACCTCACGCCCCACGTGTTGAGCAATTCGGCGGTACGTCCACCCGGCCTCCCGCATGCCCACTATACGTCCTCGCTCAAAGTCCGTCAACTGCACATACGGTTCACGTCCACGCTGTCGCGGCATGCTACCAGTGTTAAAGACTGCGATGGAGCTCCGTATGCCACGGCAAACTGGCTGACACTGACGGCGGCGGTGCACAAATGCTGCGCAGCTAGCGCCATTCGACGGCCAACACCGCGGTTCCTGGTGTGTCCGCTGTGCCGTGCGTGTGATGATTGCTTGTACAGCCCTCTCGCAGTGTCCGGAGCAAGTATGGTGGGTCTGACACACCGGTGTCAATGTGTTCTTTTTTCCATTTCCTGGAGTGTATATTGTACACGTTCATCACAAAGATCCATTTCTCTGTAAGTGCTATATAGATGCTAATGTTTCTTATTGTTGCAGGCGCTAATACATATCTAAATCATTGCTGATACGTCCACTTACATCATGGAGGAACGGACCATAGTGAGCACCTGGGCTCACGACCGATCCCACACAAGAAAATAAGTTATACATACACAGCAGAATGTGACTTCCTCACGAAGACCAACAGTTTTACGGTGTGAGAGAAGCTCTTTGCAACTGGTTGCATAAAAGACAAGGCCCGCTCAGGACGACAACCAACTCCGCTGGGAACGTGTGTGGAGGCTGGGCTGCAGCGTGGCCCAAATGGCTCCGAGTACTACGCGACTTAACACCTGAGGTCATCAGTCGCCTATAACTTAGCACTACTTAAACCTAACTAACCTAAGGACATCACACACATCCATGCCCGAGGCAGGATTCGAGCCTGCGACCGGAGCGATCGGTCGGCTCCAGACTGCAGCGCCTAGAACCGCACGGCCACTCTGGCGGCTGCAGCGTGTGTCGATGTGTCGAACGTCCGTTCGTAAATGGTCATAGGAATCGTGAGTTCCACAACCGATATTAAGAAAATATGTGAAGAACAATTTGAAGTTAAGGACTTTTAAACCTTCGTTTTTAAAAGAATTAAGTGATAATGACTGTCGAAAACGTGATCAGGATTGTCGATGAATGCTCAATATCTTTACAACTTTTCCTTTGAGGGGGAAAACGTTTTTCTTGGATGAGTCTGCTCATTATCACAGTGCACAGGCCAGAAATATTTATTTCTGGAATCCTGAAAACCAAAACTTGCACACGACCTACCGCATATCATGATGCGTGCTACAGTGTCTGCAACCCATATTTTTTCGACGGTGCTGTAAGTCAGACTATTTACTTTACCATATTACATGATAGGTTTATTCTACCTCTGTAAAATCGGGCACTGCTCGGTCGGTACGGTTCCAACAGGATGGAGGACCAGCCCATTATGCTACTGCCGTTAGGCAATATATGACTCAGTTATTTCCTGATAAATCGATCGGACGTGGTTCTGTCGGTTTACCTTCACCTTTGGAGTAACCACACCAAAGTTTTTTTGTATGAAACTGCTATAACTCATTATACCGAAAATTACAAATAAATTTAAAATGTTATTTAAATTTGTAGCTACCTTAATTTGTTGTAATTCTGATTGAAAATGAGTGTGGACATCAGACATGCGATCGTAGAAACCGTGCTCGGAAAAAATTACGTAATGGGGCTGTAAGATTAACTTTCAGTGTCATTTCAGTGTCATTTTAAAACCTGAAACAAAGTAAACGATATTTACAGAACATGCTTTTCGACTTATAATTGTCTCCATGATAAGAATTACAGATGAAACAAAAGCAAAGGAAATCCGAATGGTGAGCAGTGTCCAATTATAGAAGGCGAAACATGTGCAGACACTGTTTTATTGATTAGCAGTGTTTATGTTCACGTAGTCTATGACATCAGGAACAGTTACTCTGATACTCCTGGTTATAGCTTTGCTGCACAGTGTCGGAACATTTTCCGCTGTTTTTCCGGGCCATCTGCTTTTTAAATGTAATGCAATGCAATGTCATTTTGCAGTCTATATAATTTCCTCGAATATTGGTAAGCTGTGTAGTAAATGATAATACTGCATCTAACATCCAACCGAGATTTGTGCAGATGACAGTGGCTGTAACACACCTGTACATACTACCACACCCACTGCTTCAATGTATTACGCCATGAACAACTACTTTGCTCTAATTCCCCAGCAATGTCTCATTCGTCGTACAATACCGTAGTGTAAATGACATTTGTGGACATATGGTTAGTGTTTAATAATATGTTAGATTTATTCTATATTTCGTGACAATGAGTATTTTTTTGTATCTCCAATATTCCTTGAACTGTGTGATGTTTAAACCATTTTAAACCTTAATTAAATTAACAATAGAAATGTATTACTGCATTTGTAGATGTGGCCCAGACAAAACCCCTGTCCCCAGCCCAGTCCTTGCTCTTAGCACTACTTCAGGTATACATGCAAGCAGAAGGCGCATTTTCTCTGGTGTTTCGGCGGATATTTGAAATTAATTTTTTTGCAGTGAGCAGCTGGAGCCATTCCAAAGAAATACCTCTCAGCACGTCATTCAAGCGAAGCCAGGTGTCGACGATAAGCGTCGGTTTTTTTTCTTTAAGAACAAAATGAGTTTTAAAGCGTAATTTTATGTGCCCATTCGGTAGAACGGCCCAACTTTGTCCAGTGCGCTATTCCTTTTATCTATAAGAAGTAACATGATCGTAAAGAACCATGAATATACTAGTACTTCAAAAGTGGTGCTGCGTGGCGCAAGCAGTCAGCGCGGGTAACGGCACTGCTGTCGCTGTTAGAGGACTCGTTAGTCGTTTTGTGTTAGTTCCCACGTTTATTCATATCGATAACAGTACCTACTTCACTAATGTTTGGCCGCTCTACCAAATAAATACGTAAATTTGAGCTTTAAAAATAAGTTTATTCGTACTAGGAAACAAACCTGCATTTTCCGTCAGCTGTGGACGCCGTATGAATGACGTTATGAGCGGTATTAGTTTGGGCACATTCCAGATACGCACTGCAAGAAAGAAGTTGTAGATATCTTCCGAAACACCAGAGAAAATGCGACAGACGACCCTTCGGTGGGACACACTGTATTTAAAAGTCATCACAACCTTGGGTGAAATTGAAAGAAAGGGTGGTGATACAAACAGCGTAATGGGAATTCAGCTGTTAAACGGAGAGTAGGGTACGGTGAAGGCCTCTACAATAGGGGGGACTGTGGCAGAAGAAGAAACCACAGTCGGTACCGAAAACATAGAGAATCCAATATTAGAGTCGCTGAGTAACACAGCTTCGGCGCAGATAACATTCCTTAAGAAGATCTAAAATCATTATAAAAACCAACAGTTAAATGACTATTCAAGCTGGTGTGTAGAACTTATGAGACTGTAGACGTACCATTAGACATCCGGAAAAATATTGTCCACAAAATTCTGAAGACGACAGGGACAGGTAAGCGTGAGAAACGTCGCACAGTCAGCCTAAAAGCTCATACATTCAAGTGGCTGATAAGAATAACATGCAGAAGAGTGGACAATAAAACTGGTAATCTATTAAATTACACATGGTTTGGCTTTAGGAAAGGTAAAGACAGTATAGTAGCGGTTCTGACGTCAAGACACGTCCGTAGGATTTGTCTACCTTTAAGTGTTCGAAGTTGTCACATAGCACAAGACATCGAAATTCTGAGTACAAGAGAAGCAAGTTATAGAGAAATACTAATAACATACACAAATCAAAAAAGTTTTGCATCATCTCTGTCCCGAGAGTTTCGAAACCTGTACTTAGAATAGAGATAAACATAAACATCACTTCCGCTCTTTTCACGGCTCATGAAAACCACACGTGGCATGTTGTACCACCATACAGCAAGACCTTCGGAGGTTGTTGTCCAGATAGCTGTACATACCGGTACCTCTAATGCCCAGTAGCACGTACTCTTGCAT
The DNA here is from genome assembly GCF_023864275.1 of Schistocerca cancellata. Lineage (NCBI taxonomy): Eukaryota > Metazoa > Arthropoda > Insecta > Orthoptera > Acrididae > Schistocerca > Schistocerca cancellata. The sequence goes on along the minus strand of NC_064626.1, from coordinate 57,405,534 downwards.
CGATACCTGCCTGTATTCGTCGTGGAATTTTATCCACAAGTACATCAAGGCACTGTTGGTCCAGACTGCTTCACTCCTCAACGGCGATTCGGCGTAGATCCCTCAGAGTGGTTGGTGGGACACGTTGTCCATAAACAGCCCTTTTCAGTCCATCACAAAAATGGTTCAAATGGTTCTGAGCACTATGGGACTTAACTTCTGAGGTCATCAGTCCCCCTAGAACTTAGAACTACTTAAACCTAACTAACTTAAGGACAACACACACCTCCATGCCCGATGCAGGATTCGAACCTGCGACCGTAGAGGTCACGCGGTTCCAGACTGTAGCGCCTAGAACCGCTCGGCCACACAGGCCGGCTTCAATCTATCCCAGGAATGTTCGTTAGGGTTCATGTCTGGAGAATATACTGGCCACTCTAGTCGAGCGATATCACTATCCTCAAGGAAGTCATTTATAGGATGTGCACAATTGGGAAGCAAACAGTCGTCCATGAAGATGAATGCATCGCCAATATGCTGCCGACATGGTTGCACTATAGGTCGGATGATGGCATTAGCGTATCGTACAGTTGTTACGGCGGCTTGCATGACAACCAGCGGCGTATGTCGGCCCAACATAATGCTACCTCAAGTCAGCAGAGAACCTCCACATTGCCGCACTCGCTGTACAGTGTGTTTAAGGCTTTCAGCCTGTCTATCCTCCAAATACGTCTCCGACGATTGTCTGGTTGAAGGCATATGCGACACTCATCGGTGAAGAGAACGTGATGCCAATCCAGAGCGACCTATTCGGCATGTTGTGGGGCCCATATCTGCCGCGCTGCGTAGTGTCGTGGTTGCAAAAGATGGACCTCGCCATGGACGTCGGGAGTGGAGTTGGGCGTCATGCAGCACCTATTGTGGACAGCTTGAGTCGTAACACGACGTCGCGTGGCTGCACGAAAAACATCATTCAACATGGTGGTGTTGCTGTCAAGGTTTCTCCGAGCCATAATCCGTAGGTAGCGGTCATGCATTGCAGTAGTAGCCCTTGGGTGGCCTGAGCGAGGCTCGTCATCAACAGTTCCGGTCTCTGTGTATCTCCTCCATGTCCAAACATCATCGCTTTGGTTCACTCCGAGACGCCTCGACACTTCCACTGTTGAGAGCTCTTCCTGGAAGAAAGTATCAATGCCGACGTGATCGAACAGCGGCAGTGACCGTCTAGGCATGGTTGAACTACAGACAACACGAGCCGTGTACCTCCTTCCTATTGGAATGACTGGAACTGATCGGCCGTTAAACCCCCTCCGTCTAATTGGCGCTGCTCCTAAATGGTTGTTAACATATTTGGGCGTGTTTAGTGACATCTCCGAACAGTCAGGCGGACTGTGTTCAAATGGTTCAAATGGCCCTGAGCACTATGGGACTCAACATTTTAGGTCATAAGTCCCCTAAAACTTAGAAATACTTAAACCTAACCAACCTAAGAACATCACACACACCCATGCCCGAGGCAGGATTCTAACCTGCGACCGTAGCAGTCCTGCGGTTCCGGTCTGCAGCGCCAGAACCGCACGGCCACCGCGGCCGGCGCGGACTGTGTCTTTGATACAATAACCACAGCCAACGTCTATCTTCAGGAGTTCTGGGAACCGCGCTGATGCATTTTTTTAAATTTGTGTATGATGGGCGCCAGAGCCCAGAGGGGACAATAAGAACGGAGGGTAAAGAACGAATTGTTCGTATCAAAAAGGGCGTCGAAGAAGCAAGTCGAATCATTAACTGCTTAAGCGATTGTAGTCACTCCGAAGTAAGCAGCGCCCAATAGATGACTTAGTCACTAACTTGTCTCAGTCGCCTACATTAAAATTCACGGAGGAACTATTCGATTCAGACTGACGCTCCCGTTGTTGCAAAAATATGGTGGTACTTTTTTTCAGAAGCAAGAAGTGCTGTTAAAAATTACAAGGCTTCCATCACGCTGAAACTGAATGTGGTGCCTAAGCTTTAGAAAGCACACAACATTCCATTTTCAGTGAAGGATAAAGTAAAACAGGAACTCGACGCCCTTGAAGAGAATTTCAAAGAAAGTGAAATGATAACTATGTTCGTCTTGTGTTTAACGAGCATTATTTTGTTGCGGCGAAAGCCACATATCGTGTTCTGTATCTACATCTACATGACTATTGTGCAATTCACACTTCAGTGCCTGGGAGAGGGTTCATCGAACCATGGTCCGGCTGCTTATCTACAGTGTCACTACTGAACCCCCGAGGGAAAAACCAACTCTTATATCTTTCCTTGCGAGCACTGATTTCTTTTATTTTATTACGATGATAATTTCTCCCTGTGTCGATGGGCATCAACAAAATATTTTTGAAGTCGGAAGAGATATTTGGTGACAGAAATCTCGTGAAAAGATCTTTCTGCAGTGAAAAACTCTTTCCTTTTAGTGATCAACAACCCCAACTCTGTTAACACATCGGTGACTCGGTAATATAAAACGAGCGGTTTCTGACCTACTTTGAATTTTTTTCGATGTTCTCCATCAATCCTATCGGGTAAGGATTCTATGTCACCCGCTTTTACTCCAGAACACGACGATCAAATGTAGATAGGCCGTGTCTTTACCAAAACTCTTGCAACTTCTAAGTGCTCTGACGATAAAACACAGTCTTTGGCTCGCCTCCCCCAAAAAATTTCTGTGTAAACTTTCAACTTCAGCAGTCCATAATTATTTTCCATAGATGTTTAGTTGAAATGGCAGCCTTTAGGATTGTGTGATTTTTCATGTAACCGAAGTTTGGGGCATTCCTTTCTGTATTCATACGGACATTCTCACACCCTTAATTATTTAGAGTTAATCCCCATTTTCCGCACCATGCAGATATCTTGTCGAAATTTTTTAACAATTGGTTTGAATCTTCTGATCATGTTACTAGACGATAAGCAACAGTGTCATCGGCAACCAATCATAGTTTTCCAAAAAAAAATTTATGAATATTAAGAGCAGCAGAGGGCCTGTGATAGTACGCTGAGGAACGCCAAATATCCCTTCCGTTATACTCGAGACTTTCCGTCAGTTACTACGAACGGTTATCTTCGTGACAGGAAACCAAGAATCAAGCCGTGCAAGTGAATGTGTTACGATACTCCATACCCATGTAGTTTGATTAGAGGGCGCTTGGTAAGAACGGTGTCAGATCCATTTTGGCGATCTAGAAATATAGAATCAGCTTGAGATTTCCTGTCTATAGCAATCAATACTTCGGAGGGTATGAATAAAAAGATAGCTTAGTTTCACAAGTACGACTTTTTTTTTACCTTCTTCAAGGTAATTCATAATGGTCGAACACAGTGGGGGACGTGAGGCTAAGAGTACGCGACGGGCAAAGTGGCTGTTGGGGTCACGGGGTCCATGAAGTGAGGGCATTGCGCGGTAAATTCCTCAGCTTATTCTCCCTGGAGGTTCCAGTCAGCGCATGAAGTCTAACTCGCTTGTTGTGCCGCTCCTCGGAATTACAATAACTCTTTGCGGTTTTTAGGTATCCTGATGTGAGGTAAGTGGCGAGTTCGTACATGTATTATGGAGAGGGAACATGACGTGCGTATTTTTAATGAAATTGTGTTGAAAATGTCTTATCTTGGCACCATAATACTGATCAGTTATTGAAAGTTCAGTTGTGTCATTAGAGAGGTACAGCTTTTATGAAATGCCGTTCATGTAGACTAAGGGGCAATCCCGGCGTTGACTTCAGTGCACTTTCTACCATATAGCGGGAAAACGTAGCAGCAGCGACTGAAAGAAGGGCTCCCCGCCAATACTGCAAGTCCGTTTAAGAGTGACCTACAAACGTCGATAAACAGAAAGAGAAACGGAAGGCAGGCGAACAGAAGAAAGGTAGTAAAAAGAAGAGCGTGAAGAGCATGAAATCCCATGCTAGAAGAACTCGACGATTACAATGAAATAAATGGACGTATGTACTGTGAAGAAATACGAGGGTTGTTTTTTAAGTAAGGGCCGTTCGCGCGTATAGTCCCATAGTTCGCGCGGACGCCGCAACACGCCACCGCGCCACTTGCCGGCATCCTTCCCGTTCACACTGATGCAAGTTGCAGCTCTGTAGCTGACGTCTACGCATCGCTGTGCTTCTTTATAATGTTTACGATTACTGAATCGCCCGCCGCGTGTGAGATACGGTCAGTGATACGTTTTTTGACCGCGAGAAGCCTATCAGCTGCAGAAATTCATCGTCAGTTAACAGAAGTTTATGGCTTGAATGCAATCAGTGAATGTGAAGTGCGTTAATGGGTTAGAGAGTTAAAATACGGCCGTCAAAACGTCCATGACGAAGAAGGCTCAGGCCGGCCCTCTGTGATCACTGATGATTTGGTGCCTGCTGTCGAAACAAAGATTCGTGAGGACAGAAGATTCACAATTTCCACTCTTTCTTTGGAATTTCTGCAAGTTTCAAGATCAGTTTTGTACAAAATTGTGTCTGAAAACCTAAACTTTAAGAAACTGTGTTCTCAGTGGGTACCCAGACTCGTCACAGAGGACCACAAAGGGAAGAGATTTGCCACTTCATTGGACTTTTTGATTCGTTACGAGGAAGAAGGGGATGACATGTTGAGTCGAATTGTCACTGGAGATGAAGCATGGGTATCCCATATCAGTTCCGAAATCAAGCGACAATCGATGGAATGGCGACACACAACCTCACCCGTCAAGGTCAAAGCCTAACAGACGCTGTCAAAGAGCAAGATTATGGCAACTGTGTTCTGGGACCGGTGCGGTGTTTTGCTAGTGGACTTTATGCCACGAGGAACGACAATCAACTCAGATGCCTACTGTGCAACTCTAAAGAAGCTCCGCAGAGCAATTCAAAACAAAAGGCGCGGCATGCTGACAAAAGGAGTATTGCTCCTGCACGATAATGCTAGGCCTCACACCTCTCAAAAGAGTCGGGATTTGATTGATTCTTTTGGCTGGGACGTTTTGGACCATGCGCCATACAGCCCCGACCTTGCTCCTAGCGATTTTCACCTTTTCCGGTACCTGAAACACCATCTTGGCGGGCAGCGCTTCAATGACGACGATGAAGTGAAAGCGGCAGTGAACTCTTGGCTGTCGGAGCAGGCGGCCGAATTCTTTGAAGAGGGAATTAATAACTTAGTTGTACGGTATGACAAGTGCTTAAATAAACAAGGCAACTATGTAGAAAAATAGGTAAAAGTGCGTAGAATCAGAAAATAAAAGTTTTTTTTACAAAAGTCTTTGTATCTTTTAAAAAAAATAAAAACGGCCCTTACTTAAAAAGCAACCCTCGTATTATCAAATTCAAGGCCAGAAGACCAGTAGAATTAATGCGATTTGTGTTCTCTCCGAACACTTGAACACTGTACGGGAGGTGAGGTACACAGTTTAAATTTTATTTGTGAAAAGTGTAAACCATTTGATTCGAATCATGTTTCACAGTAAAATATTAGTTTTTTATTAAAATAGTTTTTTTATACCTTATTGTTATGTTTAGTACTAAATGGATCCATTGCGCACTTACGTCAGGTAAGTGGCCATTTTGCCACTTTATGAAAACTAAATGTATAAACTACTTAATTTAATCCTAAGGCGGTTAAACTACTCCATATTGTCCACTGATAGTTGTTGTTTCTAGTTCCCTGTTTCCATGCATTTCCTTCTATTGTTACTAATCTTAAAAAAAAGGAATATCTTAGCCGGTCCAGTTTTCCCCGCTCTTCCCTAGACTCTATTGCAGCGCATGTACTCTGCAACGTCCTTCATACTTCGCACGCATGCCTGAAGGACATTGGAGAGCGCATTGTAAAATACAAGCACTGCCATTTCACGCGAAGACAAGGCGACTACAATAATCGTTAAGTCTCGTGATTTGCGGAAATCACATCAGCTCTGCGAGTACTGGACGCAGACACACGGTTTCAAATGGCAGTTTGGGTCCATCCTGGGCGCTTCTTCGGATGGCCAAGTAGGTTAAGGGACCACTCGCTTGAAGTAGGAAATCCGAGTCGAATCCCGCTCCACCACAAATTTTCACTCTCACCAATACAGCGTGCAGCTGGATCCCTATCATATTCGCAATTGCAAATACGTTCCTCCCATACATGTTCAAAAATCCTATATAAACCGACGTTAGTGATATGGGTCTGTAATGTAGCGGACTACTGTTTCCTTTCTTCAGTATTGCTGTGACTTGTGCCACTGTCCAGTCTTTAGGTACAGATATTTTGCCGAGCGAGCGGTTGTGTGGTTATATTGCCAAGTATGGAGATATTATAAAACCATACTCTGAAAGCAAGCTAATTAACATGTAATATGGACTAGAGGACTTGCTTTTATTAAGCGATTTACATTATTTTACTACACCGAGGATATCGACTTCTAAGTTTCTGTTTCTTCAACTGCTCTTGGTTCTAATCGTAGAATAGGTAATTAATCTTCTTTAGTGAAGAAATTTCGGAAAACCCTGATAGGTAACAATACCTCAGTGACACCCTCATAGGTAACATTGCAACTGCTATCGTGCAGTGAAAGTAATGGTTGACTGTGTTTTGCCGCTGGAGTTCTTTACATGTGACCAGAAACTCTTCCCATTTTCTGACACATTTTAAGAGACAGTATCGCTGTGGAAATTATTCAAAGCATGTCCCACTTATGTCCACACTCAGTTTTGAGCTTTAGTAAATCATTCCCAATCTAGGACGCAATTACAGTGAACGAAAAGGATGTTGGGAGAATGTCTCAGTACACATTTTCTGAAAATGTATGTAACACAAATGTGTGAAGTTTTGTGGACTAATGCCACTATCTGAGATGTTCAATTGCACATGATGTTTAACACTATATATTTTAATGTAAATAATGTTACACAGTTTTAAGGGAAACCTAATGTGAAGTCAATGTACAAGTTTCTAGCAAAATTAGGGGTTTTTGTAATGGTTAAGAAAGTTAATATGTCTCCTTCTAGAATGAATATTTCACTATTTAGCCGACTGTGTACTTTCTTGAAACTTCTTGGTGGATTTATACTTCGTACCATACGCGAACTCTAACTTAAAAGATTCAAATACACTATATGGATACCACTCTCGTCTTATCCTGATAGCTTTGATTCTGTCAGTCTCTCTCTCTACCTTTCCAAACTACATACAGGGTGTTTCAAAAATGACCGGTATATTTCAAACGGCAATAAAAACTAAACGAGCAGCGATAGAAATACACCGTTTGTTGCAATATGCTTGGGACAACAGTACATTTTCAGGCGGACAAACTTTCGAAATTACAGTAGTTACAATTTTCAACAACAGATGGCGCTGTAAGTGATGTGAAAGATATAGAAGACAACGCAGTCTGTGGGTGCGCCATTCTGTACGTCGTCTTTCTGCTGTAAGCGTTAGCTGTCCACAACGTGCAAGTGTGCTGTTTGGAATTCCACCGCCTAGAACACAGTGTTGTTGCAACAAGACGAAGTTTTCAACGGAGGTTTAATGTAACCAAAGGACCGAAAAGCGATACAATAAAGGATCTGTTTGAAAAATTTCAACGGACTGGGAACGTGACGGATGAACGTCCTGGAAAGGTAGGGCGACCGAGTACGGCAACCACAGAGGGCAACGCGCAGCTAGTGCAGCAGGTGATCCAACAGCGGCCTCGGGTTTCCGTTCGCCGTGTTGCAGCTGCGGTCCAAATGACGCCAACGTCCACGTATCGTCTCATGCGCCAGAGTTTACACCTCTATCCATACAAAATTCAAACGCGGCAACCCCTCAGCGCCGCTACCATTGCTGCACGAGAGACATTCGCTAACGATATAGTGCACAGGATTGATGACGGCGATATGCATGTGGACAGCATTTGGTTTACTGACGAAGCTTATTTTTACCTGGACGGCTTCGTCAGTAAACAGAACTGGCGCATATGGGGAACCGAAAAGCCCCATGTTGCAGTCCCATCGTCCCTGCACCCTCAAAAAGTACTGGTCTGGGCCGCCATTTCTTCCAAAGGAATCACTGGCCCATTTTTCAGATCCGAAACGATTACTGCATCACGCTATCTGGACATTCTTCGTGAATTTGTGGCGGTACAAACTGCCTTAGACGACACTGCGAACACCTCGTGGTTTATGCAAGATGGTGCCCGGCCACATCGCACGGCCGACGTCTTTAATTTCCTGAATGAATATTTCGATGATCGTGTGATTGCTTTGGGCTATACGAAACATACAGGAGGCGGCGTGGATTGGCCTCCCTATTCCCCAGACATGAACCCCTGTGACTTATTTCTGTGGGGACACTTGAAAGACCAGGTGTACCGCCAGAATCCAGAAACAATTGAACAGCTGAAGCAGTACATCTCATCTGCATGTGAAGCCATTCCGCCAGACACGTTGTCAAAGGTTTCGGGTAATTTCATTCAGAGACTACGCCATATTACTGCTACGCATGGTGGATATGTGTAAAATATCGTACTATAGAGTTTCCCAGACCGCAGCGCCATCTGTTGTTGAAAATTGTAACTACTGTAATTTCGAAAGTTTGTCTGCCTGAAAATGTACTGTTGTCCCAAGCATATTGCAACAAACGGTGTATTTCTATCGCTGCTCCTTTAGTTTTTATTGCCGTTTCAAATATGCCGGTCATTTTTGAAACACCCTGTAAAACCACCTGCACACATTGCTAGAGTGTCTCTGCTCAAAGAAATGATACTGAGAAATGGTCAAGCTACAGTCTAAGGGTTGTTTCAAGAATGAAGTTTTAAAAGTTTGTGAGAATGGAAGCAGTGAGGTACGGTTTATAAGTTATTCCTCTACAGGCCAGCTAATACTAGCAGTGAATGTGATAAGCGAGGTTCGAAGCTTGAGTCCCAATCCACGATAAGTGTAAATAACCAGCATGTCCCAACATTTTTTCCTAAAATAAAATACACAATCATATTTTAATATACCTTTGACCTGATTCCTGTAAGATGTATAAGAAAGCCTGTTTAAGGTCTCTGTCCATCGAATATTTATGTAACTTCCATTATCGAGTACAAAGAGATCATTTGGGAGAGTGATCTAAAATATCCTTTTATTGCGAATCAAATTCAGGATTTTCATAATTTATGTCTGCTACATTAACTTTCAAAGGAAATTCGAAATTTGTGGTAAGATCGTATGGGATCAAACTGCTGTGGTCATCGGTCCATAGGCCAACACACTACGTAATCTAACTTCAACTAACTTAAGCTATGGACAACACACACACACCCATTCCTGAGGGAGGACTCGAACCTCCGACTGGGGGAGCCGACACGGTCCGTGACAAGGCGCCTTTGACCGCGCGGCTACCCAGCGCGGCTAAGTTACAAAGGAACAGAAGCCTCAGCCATATGACTCTATGATTGTTGTAACAAAACAATTAAGTGCAGCAGCCAACTTTTCATTATTGTGTACTTCCACATTAAAAATTCATGAATGCAGAGCTTGTTTCATAATTTAACTTCCTACTTCTCGAACTCATATCAGCTATAATCAAAAAGTGAGTGTTTACCAATCACTTGAGAAATAGTGTCATTCTTAAGAACACAATGTATTTCTTTACTGATTATGTGTGTCAACCAACAATAATGTTTTCAGTCCAGATAATTTTCAGTAACTGTATTATTCTTAGTAATGTTTACAGGCCCTATTGCTTTTCTTTTGTAGCCAAGCGGTCATTTAATTTTAAAACTATTGTTACATCAGCTGTTACAGGATAAGTCATAACATAATTACTCCGTATCACATCTTCATCTCAAAAAATGGTTCAAATGGCTCTGAGCACTATGGGACTCAACATCTTAGGTCATAAGTCCCCTAGAACGTAGAACTACTTAAACCTATCCAACCTAAGGACATCACACACACCCATGCCCGAGGCAGGATTCGAACCTGCGACCGTAGCAGTCCCGCGGTTCCGGACTGCAGCGCCAGAACCGCTAGACCACCGCGGCCGGCTCTTCATCTCATGCTAATGAAAATCTCACGTTAACTCTATAGATAAAGTCAAGATGCAGAGTCCTAAGAAAATTTCCTTATATGTTCTTATTTTCGTGCTCACCTCTTGACTTTTATCTTTGTGCTCACATGTCAACGAATAGCTGGAGAATGTTCTTGTGTTAATCTAGCTGTAGCTACAAGTTTCTCACAAATTTTTAGATTTTAGTTTAATGTCAGTTTTACTTCTTAAGCTCATCACAGAGCTTATAATTAGATATATATTTAGAAACTGGTAAAAAGTTTTGTCAATACCGTTTGAAATCCTGTACATTTGTAACTATTCTCATTACAAATTTCGGGAACTCCTTCAGCATGCAACTGAACGTCAAATGCTAACGGTGTTAAGAACAGGGCAGTTTTCTATTACACAGAAAAACTCCTTCAGAAATAGTAGCCTACAGTGTGTAGAGCAGGTAGTGTAGCAGTTTCGGTTGAGTTTCATGCTCTTAAAAGATGACAAGAAGACACTTCTACGATAGAGTGTCATCTGCCTGCCCACCAAAAATACAGAAGATTTTTCTCTTTTAACCAAAGGGATACAGAGTAGCTTGCGTGTTCTCGGCTTGGGAGGGTTTGAAATGAAATAAATAAAATAGTTCTGCCTGCGATTATCTTCCCTACTGTCAAATTAGAAGGATCCCACCGAATGGTCTGCTGCTTTCTGGACCGTGATGACGCCGGTTTCTTCTTCTCGCACTGCAGGGATTTCAAGTGCTGATGGCAATTCATTAATTAGTAAAGACGACAGACGAAGACCCCAGACGGGGAACGCACAGCTGAAGGAAAAGTAGATATATTCTTGTAAATACTTTGACATGAGTGGTACCGTTGGTAGAAATAGATGGTAACTGGACAGTCCACAGTTTCAGACTACATAAGAAATCCAAAAGCTGGATATGGGCCCAGACACAAGTGCGTGGAAAGACTTAAAACTCGAACAACAGTGGTGATAACTATCCCAGTCGCTGGAGAGAGTTCTGATGCAGCTTGATAAAAAAATGACTCCGTAATCAGATTCGAATCACAAATAAAGGTAAACAATCATGAGTAGAAACACGTAGTGACCACATGGACAGGAGCAGCATGAATTACATTTCGATTTAACGTCAGTAACACCGTCAGACCGATTTCTCACGGTGCAAACAGAATATTTGCATCTTAAACACAGTCAGATTTTCTGTTAGTGTTCTGAATTTAGTAAAGCTATGCGCAATTGCACTGCAGTTGTTTCCCATGCGGTGGAGACGAACACATGGACGGCAAAGTAGCGGTTATTAGCAGTGATTAATTTCTAAACTTTCAGGTGCCGGAACGCGCCCCCATCTGCCACTTCCCCCCGCTCCCTGCGCCGGCCACAGAGAGGGACTTGTGATAAGACTTACAATCTACTTGAGTCACAATCACACATTTTCTGCATTGTAGGTGCTGAAACAGGCCACTGCAGAAGACCAAAATCATCATTATCGTTCAACCGTAATCTATTATTTGGGTACATATTTTTGAGCTCTATAATCAGGTACTACATAACGTGACGTAGTTCTTATGGATTACGTAACGTATTTCAAGAGAGCACGCTTGCGGAAAACATTTTTACTTCATATAGCTGATGAAATTTAAACGGCTGAACAGACTTTCAGAAATATAGCTAAGAACCGTGCCGATTAAACCAGCTTTCAAATAAAAAAAAATGGCTTTAAAGTAGGAACTTTCGTTTGAAAACTATGTTGGGGCAGACAGACAGACAGACTTACGGATCAAACATATACCCGTCCGTTCTGCATTGGGAGTTCGAATTTGCCCCCTATGGGAACTCCCCTCTACTGTATAGCGTCAACCATGTTCTAACAAGGGTGCGGGAAGATAAAGATTGAAAGGTCAATAGTGCCGTGGACAAATGGACGTATCGGCTCGAAAGGCTGCCAGCTTTCAGTCATGCGTGCTCCGTACGCACATTTGATTAGTAGCTATCACATAAATTACGACTCGGAATAAAATGATTTCGTGAAAGCACGTTATACTGACCTTCACATTCAAACACGGCTTACGTTATTTATTTGTTGTTGACACATATACCATGAGACGTCACCTTGCTACTACATCGCTGAGGTTGTTGGCAATCGTAAAGAATAGGCGATATGTACCGATCACAACTTTGGAATGATACTCAACTTGGCTATACTGTACGTGCGTACACAAAAAAAAACCACACACACACACACAGTACCTCCTGCGCGTCACATCATGTTGGCGACCCATTGTCACGATCACTTGTTCTGGCGCAGTGGCAAGTTATAGTTACGTTGTGATATAATACTCGTGTACTATTTCAAATGTCCGGTCTTGTACCGTTTAAGAAAAAAAAAAGAAAAAAATAAAAGTCTCTGGGAGGCCCTGGTTATTACTGCTGGACACGAAGTAAAATCTACTGGGTAGACCATAGTGCTTCGAACTGAGAGCTAGTAGTTTAGTAACGTCGGAGCCACGCATACTGTGTGCTCCCTCCGACAGAAAAAGTCCCTGCTGACAGGATGAGTGAAGGCAGGAATGCCGACTGTGTCTTAGACTTTCAGCCGAGGGGCACGTTGTCGTTAATGGGGTGGTGCCAGGTGACTGGCCGTTGTCCCTCCAACGGCCACCAGAACTTCGTCTGTTTTATAACATTTTGTAATACTTACGCATTACCTGAAGTGAGGGGCGCGAGGGCGTCCGGTCCTACAAGCTGACAGTCACCGGGCCGTGTACCTGAGGGATTAGGGAGGATCCTCGCCGGGCCACAAGCGAAAGTGAGGCTGGCCGTTGACACTGACACGCGACCCACACGAGGCAGCCGTTTGGAGGGATTCCCTGCGGCAGACCACGTAGTCGTGAGTACACGAAGAAGATCACATATGGTGTCATAACTGGCGTCTCATGTGCCTCAGGACAGAAAGGGACGCTATATACTCACCTGTTTGGGTTTTTACAACTCACTAGCATTGGCCGATCTGCGTACACAAAGCAGTATCGTGCCACACTAACAAATGTATGGTCTCATTTCTAACTTCTCCTCTCTATTAGAGAGCAGTTTTTTAGCAATCGTCGCTCCTAGTTCGATCCTGTATGGATGACCTCACACACTTGTGGAGTCACTCCACGTGCCATCATCCCTCGTCGAACTGCAATATTGGGAAACGTAAAGTACTGCCCAGCGAGAGAAGAGACCTAGACTAGTGATGTATCCCAACAAGTAGACATCAGAGACAATTAATCGACGTGAGGAGGGCCTATCACTGTGTCTTCCTACCGTACTGCCGTGATCATATGCGTGGGTCTGACTACAATCTCAACAGCGTACTGCAGACGCTCCAGCACTCCCTATTGCTGTTGCAACAACGTAGCAACAACACCCGACGTTTAGCCCTATGTGATGTCAGTACTGTGGCCCCATCCCAAAAGCCGCCCTCCAATGCTCAAGACATGGAACCACGTGCATCAATGCATGTGACTCAACATACCAACCCCCTCAGAGAAACTAATGAATTTGTGAAGTGCTTCGAACATTTCTAACAATGTGATTTAGTGCCACATTCTCAGCACGGTCGTGAACAGTGTGCAATGTGCACGCACAACTTAATGTCCCATGAACCTAGTTTTTTTTAATTTCTTTCTCTAGTGGTGTTTTTGTAATGTATGTGATACCTTGTATGTGTTTGTTTTACACTGTAATTCCCATTACAAATTACTGTATTGTTCTCCACACCATTTTTTTTATCTTGTATTTATTGTTGAGTGTATGGAAACAGTGTGCCTGAAGTCCCCATAAACTGAAGCAGATACCACCTCTGTCATTGTGAATGGACCATCAGTTCAGGGAACATTTTGTAAAGGTTATTCTTGCTGCAGGGAGACAGAATGAATCGGAGGTCGTAATTAGATTCTGAAAGCTCACAAAGAGATTGTTAACTTAAATAGTATCATGTGTGAGTGAGTTCAGGTTAGTTTAATGATTAAAATTGTTGTAACATCTTGGGCATTTAATTGCGGAGCACTCCAACTCTGATTGTAAAGAATAAATTGCTCCATATTTGGCTCACATGCCCGGGCCATATTTAGAGAGTGAATGTCTGTGTGAATCGGTGTTTGGAAGGGGCTCCCTGGGTATGGATGTGTGATGTGAGTGTTAGTGTTCCATATTAAGAAGGTGAAGTTGGCTACATCATAAATAATCCTTCCTCTATGAGCTGCATTTTTCAGTTGCAGTTATTTTCTTTATAGAGTGCGGCATGTGCAGCCAGTTTGCGAGATTGTTCTTGGGCGATTGACTCACTACCTTGCTCCTAAGTGAGCCAACCGCTCACCAATTACAATCTAAAATGGCGTGGGGGCTATGAGAGGTGGCATGAGCCCCCTCTCATATTTCTATCTTACGATTCTCCTCTATAATTGCATGCGGTGGAAAGTTGCTATTCCTTCACGCGCGGACTTCCCACGCAGCGTCTCTCGTCACCCGGGTGGTCCGGTGACAGGCGGGCTCTGCTGATCTGGAAAGCTTTAAGCCGACGGGTGTGAGGAAGTCGAGTGAATGCCAATTTCTGCGCCGATCTTGCTACGTCACGGAGCTATGCCCTGAGCAAGCCAATCACAGTTACTATTTTGCAGAAAGTGCGGGAATTTTCCCGCCACAGCTGCCTGGGTACACAAGTCATTCCCACGCCTCGCTGGTAGCCCGCCAGAAAGTGTTTTCGCTAAGTTTCTGCGAAGTAACGGAACCTCTAGCCCAGCCACTACTTCAAGCTCTGCGGGCGTGCCTCTTGACAATGTCGGTGTCTGCAAAGCATTCACTCGACTTCCTCACACCCGTTCCAAGTTTTTGACTTAAACTGTGGCCCGTTATCAGAAATAATTTTACTCACATGACCAACCTGTTGTAGGAAATCCCGGATTAGGGCTCGAGATACAGTTCGTCCTGTCGCCCTCTTCAGTGGCGTAAAGGTAACGTATTTGGACGTTAGTTCAACAAACACTAATACGTAAGTATATCCTCTTCTTGTTCTTGGCAAAGGTCCCATCAAATCTGTTGCTGCTAATTGTCTTAATTTGGTCGGTACGATTGGGTATAATGGTGCCTGCATGCTCACAGTGGTGTGCTTAGCCTTTTGGCAGTCTTTACACACCGACAGTACCCTCCGAATTCGACGCTCCATGTTTCTAAAGTAACACATGGTCCTTAGCTTGAGATTGCACTTGCGTGGTCCGAAGTGTCCATAGCTGAGGTGAGTATGCCATATAACCTTGTTTATTAGGTGTTCAGGGATGCATACCCCCCATTCAGTGTCATTGGCATAATTTCGGTGGAAAATTATGCCTTTCCGCAAGAGGTAGAACTGCCTGATGGTGGCGTGTCTTCTGTCTATCCATTTCTGTTTCAATAACACTAGGGCAGGGTCCTTGTCTTGCTCCTTCTTGATGTCATGCATACTACAGGTAATAAAATTTTCAAAGGCTACTTTCTGCATATAGAAAAGGCAGTAGTGATTTTCCTCCAGATCTTCTTCCATGTTGTGCTCAAATCCGATCGGTGACCGTGATAAGGCGTCTGCAATAATGTTCTGACTGCCGGGGATATATTCTATCGAAAAGTTGTACTGCTGCAGATATGATGCCCACCTAATGAGCCGCCTGTGATTAAGCTTTGCAGTCATCAAGAACTCGAGTGCCTTGTGGTCTGTGTAGACCCTCGTCTTGCGACCAAACAGAAGGTATCTGAATTTTTCAAACGCCCATACAATAGCCAGCGCCTCTAACTCGGTTACTGAGTAATTCCTCTCACTCTTGGCTAGTACTCTGCTACCAAACGCAATTGTCTTCCACACCCTGTTTCCTTCATGTACATAGTCTTGGAACACCATGACACCCAGACCTGAGTATGAACTGTCCGTTACTATGCAAAGCTCTTCTGCTAAGTTAGGGTGTGATAGGATGGGTGCTTGTAATAATGCGAATTTTAATGCTTTCCATTCGGATTCGGCCGCCTCATCCCATTCCCAAGGAATCTTCTTTCCTGTAAGTTGATGCAACCTAGGACTGCTCTGAGTTTTGACATGTATAAAGCGGTTGTAAAAATTTATGATCCCCAAGAACCCCCTTAACTGCTTCTTTGTCGTAGGAATGGGAAACTTTTCAATCGCTTCGATCTTTTCGGGATTTGGCGCAATGCCCTCACCCGTGATGATATGTCCCAGAAATTTGACAGAGGACGTCCCAAAATTCGATTTTTCGATATTGATAGTCACTCCGTATTCCTTGAATGTCGCAAGGAGTTCACCGAGGACCGCATTGTGCTCTCCCCAAGATTTCTCCGCGATCAGCAAATCGTCCACATAGCTGGTGACATGACGTTTCAAATTATCGCTTAGTATGCCGTCCAGCCCCCGAATGAATGCGGCAGATGAAACGTTCAAACCAAATGGTAGACGACGAAACCGGTAACATCTTCCAAATGCTAAAAAGGCTGTGTACTGTCTGCAATTTGGATGGAGCTTGATCTGCCAGAAACTCGATTTTAGATCAACTGATGAGAAGATTGATATTCCATGGAAGTTTTGTAAGAGTTCCTCTAATCGTTCCGGTCTGTCTGTTTCGGGTTCTATTATGGTATTAATTTGTCGCGAGTCCAAGACTAAACGAATACTACCATCTGCCTTCTCGACTACTCTTAACGGGTTATTATAGGCTGAAGCCGTAGGTTCTATTATTCCTTCACTCAACATTCGCGTAATTTCGGCTGCTACTTTCTGTCGATATGCCAAGGGGATTGGATAGGGTGGCACACGAAACTGATTGTGCGGACGTACACGAAATTCATATTGGAAGTTCTTTATTGATCCTGTCTTGGGAATGAAGACCTCCGCATGTTCTACTAGTAATTTATGAAGTTCTTTGCGGTGGTCGCACCTTATATTCTTTATTGCTTCCACTTTTTCTCCTATTTTCTCCTTTATTTCCCCCATTATTCTGACTTCATTCTCATCTGTGTCCGCTCCCCTACCCGCAACGTCGACCTGTTCTTCCTTTCTGTCTTTCAGACACGCATAGTTTATCCGTACACAGTTAGACGGTAGTTGAGCTGGGATCAGCTGATCGTCGAATTTAATGTGGACGGGATTCCCTTTCCTCAAAACCACTTCACCTCGTCCTAGATCAACTATCGCTTCATGTTCATTTAGGAAGTCCGTTCCTATTATCATGTCGATCGCCAGATTTGGCACAATCCAGAAGTTAGACTCTATTTTGTGTCCTTGGCAGGAGAATTCCAGTCTTGTTTGTTGGGTGACCTCCGTACATTTTCCCGCTAATGCCCCTTTTATTTTGGTTTTCTTAACCGATAGGACAGGCCAGTCCATCTCCTGAGAGCACATCTTGTATGCTGCCTCAGATATTGCTGTTATGTAGCTTCCACTATCTATTATCGCATTCATACTCTTTTCAGCTATTGCTACTGTGATAAGAGGCTGCCGATCTTGTCGAGGAGTTGCTTTATGTTCCTCGAGCAGGATTTCTGATAAATCTTCGTAATGTATCATCCGTAGTTGGCCAGGTCCGAGATTACGTGCGAAATTCCGGCGGCCTGTGTTCGCACTAGTCTGGCGTCAATCCCTTGTTAAGCTCCCCCTCCTCTGACGTGCATTAGGATTTGCGGGTCTAGTTTCAATCTCCTGGTTCCACTGTTGTCCTTGGTTTCGCTCTCTCCAATTACGGTCGCTTTGCCGTTCGTTATTCCTCCTATCCCAGATTCCTTGTCTAGATTGACCCTGCTCCCTGACGTTCTGGTTTCCGTGTCTTTGGTTTCCATAACCTTGAATAGCGTAACCTTGACTTCCGTAACCCTGGTTTCCTAACTGACCAGTGCGATTATGCGATCTGTTGTCGTCTTCCCTTCCTGGCCCGTGGTATTTGTTACTTTGCCCCTTCTTCCTGTCCTTAGCGTCTTGTTTATCAAAGACTACTTCGAGTTCGCGCAATAGACTCTTGAATGCTTCTATGTCAGATCCACACTTGCCGACAAGTGTCTGTTGGTACCTAACTGGCAATTTGGAAAAGCAAAATTTAATGATTTTTCCGTTGCTATATGGACTATCTAAAAATTGATTCTTCTTGAGTAACTCATCAAGAAATTTGGTTGCGCTCCTATACCCGGACACTTCCAGTTCAGGACAAAATATTATTTCATCTTTAATCCTGTCCTGCGTTTCCTTTGACCAGTAGGTCCGCAGGAATGCACCAACAAATTCCTGATAAGTCCGACACGTCACTGCTACACCCCGCATCTTTTCCGCGGCTTGGCCTTCGATGTGTCCACACATGAATTCTAATTTTGCCTGGGTTGGCCATGATGCCGGTAATGAACTTGTAAACTGCATCACCCAGCTCTTCGGATGCATCGACCCTCCATTTTCTTTGAACTTCTGGAATTTTAGTATCGACAGGAAATTATTCTGATCAAAATCCTGTCTGATCCTCGCACTGGTGTTGTCACTCGTTTCCGATAATTGCACGTCTGCTGAGTGTCCTGTTCTATCTTGGTGATAACTGTGATGTGCTACCTCTGTATCACAGTGGAAGTGGCACTCAGAATTCACAAGTGGGCTACAGTTATTGGAGCTATTACTCACTGTTTCTGCGTGTGCATTGTTAGTTCCGCACTCGGTCATTGGGCTAGAGCACGGCGGGCTTTTCCTCGGAGACACAATTCTGTGTACTCCATCATTGGTATCCGAACGCGCAGTGCTCGTGTGCCCGTTTTGCTCTAGTTTTGCTATCCGACTCTCTACTTCTTCCATTCGTTTCGTGTTGTTCGCAACCGCGATATTACCCTGAATTTTTAAGAACGCTAGGGATTTTGAGTGGGATTGTGTTGTACGTCGCAAGCGCCCTGCGAGTTTAGAAGTTGCTTCCGCGACTTTCATTGCCCCTATTGCTGCCGTTTTAGCCAGGCCTGCTACTTTTTGTGCAGCCATTGACATTTGTTTTACCTCTCCACATTCTTTCTTTATTGTTAGTAATTCCCCACGAATTTCCCCTATATGCGAAATTATTGCCTCAGTGTCCTTCTTACGCTGTTCGTCAGCTTCTTCCTTCTCCTTCTTACGTTGTTTCTCCTCTTCTTCCTTCTCCTTCTTACGTTGTTTCTCCTCTTCTTCCTTCTCCCTCTTACGCTGTTCGTCAGCTTCTTCCTTCTCCCTCTTACGTTGTTCGTCAGCTTCTTCTTTCATTGATCGTAGGAAGCTCAGTATTGGGTTAATGTCATCATTTTGATCCTCGTCACCCATGGGTGATGTAACTCTGGACACCTGGGCGCTAGAGCTCTGACGTGGCCGAGCTGGCCCCTGTCTGCTCTCGTTCGTTTGATTATAAACTTCTGCTACCGTCTCGACCTGTGTGACTGTCTCTGTTTCATCCTCTACTTCACTATCATAATCACGGCCGCAACGCTGCTCTGAGATCGCGTCCAAATCACCTTCCTCATCAAAGACCCTGGCGTCCTGTCCTGCTAAAAATGTGCCCATCTCATCTCCGAACCTATTCCCGTTAAACTGCCCCTTATCCATTATGCTATCCTCTTTTGTTTTAGCTTCGCTCGATAATAGTCGTGCCTTACTTCTCGTTATCATTCATGAAAAACAAATTTATCTAAAATGCACAATAAAATTAATCTACTCCATATATTTTTACACATAGACACAAAATTTCAACAACGCTGTTCCAACGCTGTAATTACAAGCACAATTTGAAGTGGTACAGAAACCGCACACAAATCCGACAAAGTGCGATGTGGTACGGACACCACACCAACGAAACACAAAAAAACAATGAACAAAAAAAACAAAACAAAAAAATATATATATACACTGAAAACAAAAACTGTAATCATGCGCCGCTACTTAAAACTAAACGCGGAACTACCGGAAAAAAAACTTGGGTATTAATCAATAAAAAAAAGAGAGAAAAAAAATTGAATGTTCCTACTAAGAATCCTGTTTGCTTATCAGAGATTCACAGGGAAGATCCGAGGCCAAGGGTCGCCATTTTATGCGAGGTGCCGGGGCTAGCAGTGTTTTTAACACTCAATTCTTAGAGAATTTAAATATGTACATGATGCTCTAAGCCCCCCCCTTTTCTAACTCCAACTTTTCCTGTTGCACAAGGATAAAAAAAATACGCGAACTGACTCTAATCAACCCTGCCAGTGGAGTAGAAGAGAGTTTGGCACCTGCAATAATTTAATTTGTTAAATAAGTTAATTAAACGAAGGTTTCATTAACATAGTGAGGAATGATGGGGTTGCTCTATCTATTAACAGAATGAAAGTTCTGTCCAAAATAACAATATGATTTATTAAGACTAAACACAAAATAATAAACAACAACACATGAAACATTAACAATATATCAAATTGGCTCTAATTGGATACTTAAACAAACGCTGTGAAATTGAAGTTGTCCCTAAACTAGATTGTGAGGATTATGACGAAGTGGTATGTGCAGCCAATTCCTAGCAACTCAATTCTTAGAGAAAACACATAGCCAACCCACCATTAATTGCTGCTACCCAAGACAGAACAAAGTTAGGAAAAAAAAAAAGACGAACAGGCGCACTCTGCTGAGCTCTGATTGTCACCTAGGAAAATCCCTATCTGCCGGTGCTGCGGACATACATTACCAAACCGACTTCTTGACTCCCAGAACACGATCTGCCGTACCGGAGCCGTTGGCTGGTTGCTTCGACGTCCTCGACCGAAAGGCGAGAGACGACTACCCACAAGAGCACCCGTACCAAAACCGAACACAGAACATTCCCGCCCCCACGACAGTGGCCGTGGTTAAACGTTCCAATCAGCAACTCGAAAACCGGCGGAAATTCCACTCCATTGCCCGAACGCTACCATTCCACCAATGGAGATTCTTGGCGCCAATTTCTGCGCCGATCTTGCTACGTCACGGAGCTATGCCCTGAGCAAGCCAATCACAGTTACTATTTTGCAGAAAGTGCGGGAATTTTCCCGCCACAGCTGCCTGGGTACACAAGTCATTCCCACGCCTCGCTGGTAGCCCGCCAGAAAGTGTTTTCGCTAAGTTTCTGCGAAGTAACGGAACCTCTAGCCCAGCCACTACTTCAAGCTCTGCGGGCGTGCCTCTTGACAATGTCGGTGTCTGCAAAGCATTCACTCGACTTCCTCACACCCGTCGGCTTAAAGCTTTCCAGATCAGCAGAGCCCGCCTGTCACCGGACCACCCGAGTGACGAGAGACGCTGCGTGGGAAGTCCGCGCGTGAAGGAATAGCAACTTTCCACTGCATGCAATTATAGAGGAGAATCGTAAGACAGAAATATGAGAGGGGGCTCATGCCACCTCTCAATATGGGTCAGCTGGGGATAGTGTGGAGATAGTTCACTCATATGTAACACATACCGATTACCGGTGGTGCAGCGGTTAACACAGAAGCATATCAAACAGGAGATCGTGGGTTCTAGTCTAGCATGTATTTTCAATTGTCGCTGCTGATTCTGCATTAAGTCCTGATACAGGTGATGTTATTAGTTCCTTCCCTTTTCCGCCACTCCATCTTCAGTTCACATAATAAGTGAATGAAATTCATCATCCGTTGAATGAAAGGGTATGCAGCCAAGTGCCTACAACCACTGAACTTCTAACTGTATAAGCAACACGAATCTGTGATTGGGATAGCAGTTTTAATTTTATCTTAATCTCTTTGTACAGGGGTTGGTCTGGACCACTGTAGAGACTTTGCCACATGCTGGAATGTCTCTGTGTTACAACAGGACTATGTAGATCCGTTTATAAGGTACTGTGTGTATCTGTTGTCTGTGTGTTATGTGTGTGTGTGTGTGTGTGTGTGTGTGTGTGTGTGTGTGTGTGTCTGTGTGTGTGTGGGTGTAGAAACTGAGTAGCCACATCCCTGTTGTCTGTGTGTTGTGTGTGTGTGTGTGTGTGTGTGTGTGTGTGTGTGTTTGTGTGTGTAGAAACTGAGTACCAACATCCAACTGCTGACTTTTAATTTACTGCACACGTTTGTCTCAAATAATGTTTGCGCTCTGCTGGTTGATCTGCGCCTCACGCTGCCTTAAGGTAACTACAGTGAATTTCATGTTTTTATTTCTCTTGGTCTCATTAAGGCATTTACGCTACCTTTTAGCGAAACAGGATTCAACATATATCATTTGTTTTATATCACTTCAGAATGATAATAATTCTAAAATGATAAACAGTATTAATAGTAGATGAAATTCACAATAATTTTAAACAAATTTAACTTAATTTCACAGTAACAACCAGGAGATAACAGCAATAATACTACCGCACTACTACAGCTGCTAATGATGATGATAATAATCACCGCCGGCCGCGGTGGCCGTGCGGTTCTGGCGCTGCAGTCCGGAACCGCGAGGCTGCTACGGTCGCAGGTTCGAATCCTGCCTCGGGCATGGGTGTGTGTGATGTCCTTAGGTTAGTTAGGTTTAAGTAGTTCTAAGTTCTAGGGGACTTATGACCTAAAATGTTGAGTCCCACAGTGCTCAGAGCCATTTGAGCCATTTTGATAATAATCACCATAATCTTGTACAGTATCTAGCCTCTTTGTCCGCCTGTGTTCCAAGAGATACCTCTCAATATTTTCCTGTCATGCACCCATGTTCCTCTATCCACTGTCCCAGTATTCTGTTCTTCACACACTATTTCACTCCAAGGATCCACCTATCCTTCACTCGTCCTGTTGCGACTCCATCAGCCTGTCTCGCCATCCTTCCAAATCCCATTCATTTACCATATCAACATCATCCTAATCTCGTCTTTTCTACGGTCCCTTGCTCGAGATTGTGTCTTAATATTTCTCTTACCGTCTCATTTCTTGCTCTGTACATTCTAAGGAGGCCGATCTTGTTCCACTGAATTTTCGCTTCCCAAGCTTGTATCCTGCTGATTTGTCTTTCCGTCGTTACTCAAGTTTTCGATGCTTATGTGAGTATTGCGTGCATAATATGCTTGATACAATATTTCTTTAAATGTACACTACCGTCCATTAAAATTGCTACACCAGGACGAATTGTAGATGATAAACGGATAGTCATTGGACAAATATATTATACTAGAACCGTAACGTGATTACATTTTCACGCAGTTTGGGTGCATAGATCCTGAGAAATGAGCACCCAGAACAACCACCTCTGGCAGTAATAACTGCCTTGATACGCCTGGGCATTGAGTCAAATACAGCTTGGATAGCGTGTACACGTACAGCCGCCCATGCAGCTTCCACATGATACCACAACTCATCAAGAGTAGTGACTGGCGTATTGTGACGAGCCAGTTGCCCGGCCACCATTGACTACACGTTTTCAATTGGTGAGAGATCTGGATAATGTGCTGGCCAGGGCAACAGTCGAACATTTGGGGGGGGGGGGGGGTGTATCCAGAAAGGCCCATACAGGACCTGCAACATGCGGTCGTGCATTATCCTGCTGAAATCTAGGGTTTCGCAAGGGTCGAATGAAGGGTAGAGCTACGGGTCATAACACACCTGAAATGTAACGTCCACTGTTCAAAGTGCCGTCAATGCGAACAAGAGGTGACAGAGACGTGTAACCAATGGCACCTCATACCATCACGCCAGGTGAGACGCCAGTATGGCGACTGCGAACACACGCTTCCAATGGGCGTTCACCACGATGTCGCCAAACACGGATGCGACATCGAGATGCTATAAACAGAACCTGGATTCATCCGAAAAAATGACGTTTTGCTATTCGTGCACCAAGGTTCGTCGTTGAGTACACCATCGCAGGCGCTCCTGTCTGTGATGCAGTGTCAAGGGTAACCGCATCTATAGTCTCCGAGCTGATAGTCCACGCTGCTGCAATCGTCGTCGAACTATTCGTGCAGATGGTTCTTATCTTGCAAACGTCCCCATCTGTTGACTCAGGGATCGAGACGTGGTTGCACGATCCGTTACAGCTATGAGGATAAGATGCCTGTCATCTCGACTGCTAGTGATACAAGGCCATTGGGATCTAGTACGGCGTTCCGTATTGCCCTCCTGAAGCCACCGATTCCACATTCTGCTAAAAGCTGTTGGATCTCGACCAACCCGAGCAGCAATGTCGCGATACGATAAACTCCAATCGCGATAGGCTACAATCCGACCTTTATCAATGTCGGAATCGTGATGGTACGCATTTCTCCTCCTTACACGGGGCATCACAACGACGTTTGACCAGGCAACGCCGGTCACTGCTGTACTTGTATGAGAAATCGGTTGGAAACTTTCTTCATGTCAGCACGTTGTAGGTGTCGCCACCGGCGTCAACCTTGTGTGAATGCTCTGAAAAGCATGTCAGCTTCGTGGTGTAGCAATTTTAATGGCCAGTAGTGTATTTATTGGTGTAGAAAAGTGAGGTTTTATGAGGTAATGAGTTTTGATGGGACAGATGGGGAAATAGTGATTAAATTCACCATCTCGGCTCCTGAGGTAGGTCTGGTGGAATGAAGGGTACTTATTTGTAATGGACTAAAACGGGACGAAATCATTAAAATACAAGTGTTGAGACACATGACGATGTTATTGTTATGGAACACTATCACGTAAAGAACTCAAGTTTGTGTAATGAACATAGTGCAGCGAATCTGAGCTAATATTAAACTTTTTACGTGCAGTCTTGACAGTCTTCCGGAAAAAATGAGTTGTGCCGTTCACCAGAGTCCCAGAACACAACACCGTACATTAGCAAAACAAAAATAATTTGTTTTTCATATGAATTCCACTTCAGTAAGTCGAGTAAGCTGTAGCGGCCACCAAGAATTCCTCCAGAATTTTGGCTCTCGGTCCAATGACTGGCAGCGGAGACCAAAAATAAAACGCGGGAACATAATACGCAGAAATAGGAGGGAGCACACATTATATTTTGACTGGGGAGTAGCATTCATTCTGAAGAAAGAGTCACAAATGTTAGCAGCAAAACCTATTAAATTTACTGTAGGAAACACAGATACCTAAAAATTTCGTCGGTAGCAATGTAATGAGTGTAATTCGGATAGCGAATTCGTATGATCATCTAGGAAACACCTTGTGTATGATTCCTTTCCTTTTGAGAAACAGGAAATTCTGTGTAGTACATTAAGCTTGAAATCAGCACCGTGTTCGCAGCTTGGTACAAAAAGCTGTGGGAACTTACGCCGGTGTTTTGCCGCTCAGTCGCAAGTCTCTTCACTGCCGGCTCGCCAGCGTAAACAGCCGCGGGTACAGTCAGGACTGACGGAACCAACTGTAGTGCCGAGTAAACAGCGCTCCCTGCTGCTGTCGGTGTCTCTGCAAACACTGGACCCTGGCAGGCGGCTTCTTGCTGCGGGGAAGTCCCGCCGGCGCAGTACTGCCACCTGTTCCACTGTGGGCAACTGCACAGAGCATGCATTTGCTTTCAGAAATGCTGTGAATCGAGCGATGCATATTCATGTCCGGTCAACTATAACCGTTGTAACAGATTCTGTTAATTATCCATTTCCTGGGAAATCGTACAGATCTATGTATAAGTAACTGCGTTTGCTGATGGTTTACAATGGAATAATCTAATAAACGCCACTATTAATAAATTAATCTCAATGGTGGCTGACTCCTGCTGCTTGTGGACTGAAGTACTTGCAGCAGTTCGGAAAATAGTCGCTTTTTGCGTTTTCTCAGATGGGCCACCTTAGGAGCTCACGCCACATACAGCAAATTATTCGTTGCTTTTTAAATTCTTGCAGCACTTTTCCATCTGGTCACTATGTTCCTTTCTCCTTCCTGCTTTCTGAATACTTCAGGGAAGGTTCTCTCGCTCTCGTACCTTAGACTCGTTCTGCGTTCAGTACTCTTTCTCTTCGCCTTTCTCTTTTTCTCAGGTTTTATATAATATTTTCTAAACCAGTTTTTACTTCATGGAAGGAACTTCTTGCTGATTTCTTATCCAACATATATTTGAAGATATTTTTGTTAATCTACTACCTCGAATTCTGTACAAGTATCCAACAAATACCAGTCTTCTTTTCCACATTGTTTCTGACATCAGTTCCATGTTTCAATAAATTTCGTTATAACTTCAAAATTTCAGAACTGCCAGACTGCTCCACTGCTCTACTGACATGCCTTATTTTTGTATTTTTGAAGAGGAATGTAACACCTTATGACCTCTCCGCCGCGCGGGATTAGCCGAGCGGTCTTGGGCGCTGCAGTCATGGATTGTGCGGCTGGTCCTGGCGGAGGTTCGAGTCCTCCCTCGGGCCTGGGTGTGTGTCTTTGTCCTTAGGATAATTTAGGTTAAGAAGTGTGTAAGCTTTGGGACTGATGACCTTCGCAGTTAAGTCCCATAAGATTTCACACACATTTTTTTGACCTATCCAATTTATATACACTTTCCTCTAAAACAAATTTTTCCAAACAGTTTCCTTGGATTATATCCTCTAGATACGTAGCTTTTTCAACCTATTACATTTGTCCGAAACCGGTTTCCTGAAATGACGATGTGTTTTTCATGTTCCTTAGAAATTTGTTTATTTCTGGAAAATTTTCAAGCCAGTCATACTGGCTATTTGTTTTACACGGTAAAATGTAAATGTAATGTGACTAGGGCCTCCCGTCGGACAGACCGTTCGTCGGGTGGAAGTCTTTCGATTTGACACCACTTCGGTGACTTGCGCGCCGATGGGGATGAAATGATGATGATTAGGACAACACAATGCCTACTCCCAGAGGGAAGCAAATCTCCGACCTAGCCGGGAATCGTAACCGGTTAATATATCTTACAGCAGATGTGACATCTTCAGAAAGTATAGGGAAGTCGTCGGCAAATGAGACACAATTTATACCTGTATCCCAGTTTCCTCTCCCAAAACTTACTGGTGAAGTTTTGCCTTCATTAAGTTTCTCAAGAGCAATTCCCACCGTATTTTTCTCGAAAACATGTGAACAGAATTGTCATGCACTTCAGTGACTTTACACCAAATTCTTAGATTATTTTATCTATACTTCTCTGTTAACAGAATCAGATGCCTTTTTTAAATCAAGAATCGTTACAACACTATGGTTTGAATTTTGTAATCTGTGACCTATGGCTGATTCCATATTAAACATTTGTTGTGGTTCTTTAAAATTTGCCTGCGTGAAGAGTATTCCATGAAGTTTCGGGATTACTGATTGGTGACACTCACCTGAAGATGGAATAGTCGTTGTCAGCCGAGATTTCGTAGCAGAAATAGACGTCATTCAGCTGCAACAGTGAAACTTCATGGCTTACATATTTGTTCACAACATTAACTACCCTTAGTAAAACCAACTTCACAGTCAAGGGAGCAAAAGTCCACTGTTTATATTACTCTAGTAGATTCTTGCAAAATACTTTAAGTGAAACTGGCACTAAATAAATTTCTTTGTTTTATAATGTCTTGTTTATTGGCTTTATGAAGTGAGTGTATCAAAGATATTATTCACCTCCTGAGATTTTTTCTGTTATTCTGATTCCTTCCAAGATTAATTTTAGCTGACTTACTTATTTATTTATTTGACTTTACCGAGCTAGGCGGCGCTGTGGTTAGTGCTCTGGAGTAGCATTCGCGAGGACAACGGTTGAAGCACGCGTCCGGCCATCGAGACTTAGGTTTCTCGTGTTTTCCCTCAACCGATCCAATAAAATGCCGGGATGGTCCCTTTGAAAGGGCACGGCCGATTGCCTTAGCCATACTTGACACAATCCGAGCCTGTGTTCCGTCACTAATGAGCTCGATATTGACGGTACGTTAAATCAATTCATCCTTCGTCTTCCTTTTTTTATTTTTACTACAGACCAGTTCAAAAATTCCTTTGTAATAGAGGTTTCATCACTATATTGTTTTTACTGTTTTTATTACTTTCTCGTTTCTTTGATAGCCGGAAGTGAATGTTCTCTAGATTTCCATGATTGTCAGAGTGCTAACTTACGGACTGGTTGTGGACAACTGACCAGACAATGAAAATATTTTGCAAAAATTGCACAATTTTTAGTGTTGCTTAAACCAAGTCTGCCGTTTCCATTTATGAAACAGTCGGCTCTTAAATGTTCGATAAAAATTGTAGGTATTACTTTTTTAGAGTTTTTCTCCATTTCAACACGTTTACTGTTTTCAGGATCAACTTTAGCCAATCAATGATGCCTGCTGTTTCCGTACTTCGCTGATTAAACTGACCATAGTATACCATTTTACTTGAAGATCGCAATTTTTCCACTTTTTAATATTCTCACTTAAAGGTTCTTTAAATATTTCATCTAACATAGTTTATTTCTGGTTGAACAAGATGTGTTCTCTGTTGCTTTATTAAGGTCTTTAAAAAATGCTTGCTAATTATCATGTTTGGGAACTTTAATTTTGTCTTGATATTTTTGAATTGAGTCTTTAACTAGTAGAGAGTGTGGGAGTATTATATTAATTTTCGTAATTTTCTTTGTACATTATTAGGTAGCAGTTTCCTGAAGGAAGCCTACATTAAATTGAAGTGGGAAATTTGACATAAACTGTTTGGTGTCATACCATTACTATTTGTGGGCAGGGTGACGCCACAAAACCCTTCAAAATTTTTTTAAGTACGTATTGGACCACTGGAGTCACGAAAAAGTGATACGGAGCGTAGCTTCGATAGCTTGGCTATTTCGATTTCTAAAAGAACCCAAAATTTTTATGTTTTTTCTTGATAGCACCTGTTGTCTTCATTAATCGGAGCATTGCAATTATGAAGATGGTATTTTTGTTATTTTTACATTTGAGACAATCTTTGTAACGCAGATTTAACTCTCGCTGCATAGTCTATTTATGTACAACCAAAAAGCGTTTCGGACATAATCTACTTCCATTTGGGGTAATACATTCGTACGATCGTCAGTGTAAGGCTTTTATCGGCAGCATTTTTATCTCTGATAATACCATGAGTTGTGTAATTTATGGCTTCTTTCTCCGCCTCTATACTCACAGCACAAAAGTTTTGGGTTCGACGGCGCGTAGTTCCAGAAAGAGACAACTGCCATAGTCTGTCGCAGGTTTGTAATTTTTAACGTTTACTTCAGATTACTTGTTGTAACTTGGGATATGGTGAGCCACTGACCTCTTTATTTACATAAAAGTAGTCTCTGTTTCCCATTAAGCCTCGGCTGTGACTAACTGATGTCCTTTCACTAACTTTTATTATAGGATATCTGTTTTATTCTCAACACCGGCATTTCCGTAAACACATCCGGTAGTAACATTCTGTTGATTAGATGAGAAGACCAGAGTGAGAGATAAGGGACCCACACATTAAGCATGAAGAAATTCTTAAACTATTGATTTATAGAATAATTCTGTAGAGACGAGGGGTCTGACATGAAAAGAAAAGTATATCGGAATTATGCGCAAAATGTTACCGTAATGTTCTAGTTCGCCATTGTTTCCCAATTTTGCGCTGTGTCCTTAGTCTGTGATACTATGAACTTGCTCCATCAAGCTCTGCGGTTTAGTTCACTTACAGTAATTTTATTTAATACCATGAGTGCTTGCTAAAGTATCGCTTGAATGTGAGGGTATAGTTCGAATCCTTGTCAGTTTGTCTCCTCACTTATTTTTGCGAGGCTATAGGTGGTGTATGATAGTCTTCCCTATAAGAAAATGTATTACATGTTTTGCAGCCAAGTTGTGTTCATTGATAGTGAAAATATAATGAAATATTTTGGTAAGGAAGAGCGTAAATATCTGCAGGTACCTCTGGGACGACATACTTTTAGATGTGATTTGTGTACTCGGAGCTTTGTTCACACATGCAGACATTTCGTTCAGTAGCGCTATCACCGTGAAGTCGGAGGTGTAGTTTTCCTTTTAATTTGCTTGCTTTGCTTCCCGCAAAACGTACGATCTAGAATGTAATATATAAAGCTGTGTCGAATCTCTTTCTTCTATTAAAAAGGAAAAGTAGATCAGAGTACCAATTTTTTCAAAGTGTTTTCTATGTTTTAAATTGATATCTGGTGCGCGAACTGTGATTGCTGCCTTTCTCAAATAAAACTGAAAGAGATAGTGTGAAAGGGGAGAAACAGTTTAATATGATTTTACTTGTAAAGGGTATGAAAAACTAACAAAGTATTAACTACGTAAAAGACAAGAAGCGGTATTTTGTCCTTTTGAATCAGTGCAAAATGCTCGTTTTCTGTGAAGATAAAAATTGGTAGTATATAGGTGTGGAACTTTTCAACGCTAAATTAAACAGTATTCTAATAAGTTTCAGGCAGTAGAAAGTACGGTTTTATTTGTTTTATACTACTGAATCTTGTACTATCTTCTGCCGCACATTACATATCCTGATTATTATTGCAATACTCCTTTTATATCACTTTATCTGCGAAAAACTGGTGATATACACTCCTGGAAATGGAAAAAAGAACACATTGACATCGGTGTGTCAGACCCACCATTAATACTCCGGACACTGCGAGAGGGCTGTAAAAGCAATGATCACACGCACGGCACAGCGGACACACCAGGAACCGCGGTGTTGGCCGTCGAATGGCGCTAGCTGCGCAGCATTTGTGCACCGCCGCCGTCAGTGTCAGCCAGTTTGCTGTGGCATACGGAGCTCCATCGCAGTCTTTAACACTGGTAGCATGCCGCGACAGCGTGGACGTGAACCGTATGTGCAGTTGACGGACTTTGAGCGAGGGCGTATAGTGGGCATGCGGGAGGCCGGGTGGACGTACCGCCGAATTGCTCAACACGTGGGGCGTGAGGTCTCCAAAGTACATCGATGTTGTCACCAGTGGTCGGCGGAAGGTGCACGTGCCCGTCGACCTGGGACCGGACCGCAGCGACGCACGAATGCACGCCAAGACCGTAGGATCCTACGCAGTGCCGTAGGGGACCGCACCGCCACTTCTCAGCAAATTAGGGACACTGTTGCTCCTGGGGTATCGGCGAGGACCATTCGCAACCGTCTCCATGAAGGTGGGCTACGGTCCCGCACACCGTTAGGCCGTCTTCCGCTCACGCACCAACATCGTGCAGCCCGCCTCCAGTAGTGTCGCGACAGGCGTGAATGGAGGGACGAATGGAGACGTGTCGTCTTCAGCGAGGAGAGTCGCTTCTGCCTTGGTGCCAATGATGGTCGTATACGTGTTTGGCGCCGTGCAGGTGAGCGCCACAATCAGGACTGCATACGACCCAGGGCACACAGGGCCAACACCCGGCATCATGGTGTGGGGAGCGATCTCCTACACTGGCCGTACACCACTGGTGATCGTCGAGGGGACACTGAATAGTGCACGGTACTTCCTAACCGTCATCGAACCCATCGTTCTACCATTCCTAGACCGAAAAGGGAACTTGCTGTTCCAACAGGACAATGCACGTCCGCATGTATCCCGTGCCACCCAACGTGCTCTAGAAGGTGTAAGTCAACTACCCTGGCCAGCAAGATCTCCGGATCTGTCCCCCATTGAGCATGTTTGGGACTGGATGAAGCGTCGTCTCACGCGGTCTGCACGTCCAGCACGAATGCTGGTCCAACTGAGGCGCCAGGTGGAAATGGCATGGCAAGCCGTTCTACAGGACTGTATCCAGCATCTCTACGATCGTCTCCATGGGAGAATAGCAGCCTGCATTGCTGCGAAAGGTGGATATACACTGTACTAGTGCCGACATTGTGCATGCTCTGTTGCCTGTGTCTATGTGCCTGTGGTTCTGTCAGTGTGATCATGTGATGTATCTGACCCCAGGAATGTGTCAATAAAGTTTCCCCTTCCTGGGACAATGAATTCACCGTGTTCTTATTTCAATTTCCAGGAGTGTAGTTGACATAGAACATTGCACAACCCATGCGTGAATAAAGCTTTAATTGTGTCAGTGATGTTTGTGTTCAATGCGTGTTCGTCTGTGAGGCTTTATGCGCGAAATTGCTTCCACCAGTACGCTGATTAGAGAAATGCAGCATTTTGGCACGCAATTTTCGGCACGCTGCAGATTACGCTATCTTTCACGATTGCGTTATGTGTTACGTTACGATGTGTTTACTTGTTAGTACGTCTCTAAAGATCAAGCCAGTGATCACACATGGCATTTAGTTTATTTACGTAATTCATTGGTCATTCGTAAAACCACTTCAACTGAAATGTAATTTGGTCGATTACGTTATGATGAGCACCTACGAGGACGAAGCCCTTTCTAAGGAGAGAGTTCAACCAGTGAGCTGCTAGGGATCAGCGTCGCGCCTGATACGTAAGTACTGATAGAATTAAAAAATAAAACAACGGAAGACACCGGTCAGATATTTGGTATACGATACACAGTTACTAGTGTTCTGTTCTCTTACCTACACTGTCATTCTTGTTTTCCAAAGAGGCTTGATTGCGTTGAATAGTCTTCCTTCGCTGCCCGCACGAACACATGTAACTGTTAGTCTTCTCTACAGGATGTTCAATATCTAGCTTGTCCACAATTACTACGACGTGTGATTATTTACATCTTTCGTTCTACTCTTTCATCAAGCTATATCGTTTGGGATACTTATTCACTATTGCCATACTGTAAAATTTCGAGCCAAGTAAATATTTGTAACTATAAACTTCAGTTAATTCGTGTCCCATACGCACAGATGCTCTCCTCTTAAGTGTGCTCCATGCATCGAAATGAAATGATCGTATAGCATTGATGGCCGGACGCCCCCGCCTGGGAAACTTCTGCTACCGTGATGCAGGTCTTTTCAGTTACGACCGCATTGGGAAACTTGCGTGTCGATGATGATGAGGACAATACAACGACACACAGTCTCCGAGTGTAGGAAACCTCCGATCCGGCCGGGTATCGAAACCAGGCCCTCTGCATGGCTGTCAGACATGGTAAGAACTCAGGGAGGCGAACTCCAAGAGCTATGTGTTACCAGTTACAGCAATTAACATAGCTCTAGTTGATATCTCTTGATTTTTGTACAGGAAAAGAGATCCTCGTTACTAAACTCTGAAATCCATTCTTGCCATGTTTTAATGACGGAGCAGTGGTCTGCCACAATGTTTACAAATTTCGTGCTAGCGATATTGCTTACCGACCTCATAGTTGTACCGGTATGTCTGGCGTTGCGAGAGCCGATATCTGGAAGAAATGCATTATTAGATGAGTAGCACATCAACTCTGCACTCACTGTTCTGGACATACCAGGCACCGGTGGAGGAAACTAGACCAAAGAGACAGTTCATAGGGAGGGGGGGGGGGAAGCGGAGAAATGGCGTAGAAGTTGATTTAATAGGTGATAATAAAATTTTTCGGCACCGAATTGCAAAATAAACGTTCCTTAAAAGTCTAGTTATTTCAGAGAGCTTTAGCCTTGTAAGAAAAAATACCGGCATGAGGCCTACCGCAATGAAACCCCACGCCACCAAGACTGGAAAGGAAAAATGTACTTTTATTGAGTTGGTTCCAGGTGGATATAGTTTGGATCGACATAAGAAGAAAATATAGAAAACTATATCACTCTGTAGTGAATGGATACTTGTGCTAGCCGCTCGGCTATTAAGAAAATGCAAAAGGCATTATCGGTACCAAAAATGAGTTCAAAATCAGTTTATCATACGTTAGTAGGAAATAGGAAACTATTAAACAGGAAACTGGAATTAGATCCAGCTGTGCGCTCCGCTCACTCCATCTATAGGTAAGTGTATAGGATGATGATTACGTAGTGACAATGGTTACTCATTTTGCCTGCCCTCAGATTCCCTCTCCCCTCGGATATCTGGATATCCCCTACCTTGCCTTTTCTATTGTTTGTTCTGCGTTTTGGAAATTTGATGTGGGGTCCTAAATGCGCTAGTAGCGGGGCCGATCTTTCACCACCTATACCTGCACTTTAGACTTAGCGTTACGTCACGATAGGTTGGCTATACTGTAGTAGCGATGTTGCAACAGCAGCCTCCATACACACAACACCCGATACGGTTTACCACTGCATGTCGTAAACGTAAGCTATTGAACAGTGTCAGCGTATATTAGTATTTGTTTTCGAGTTGGTAGCACAATCGCACCAAACAAATACCCGCATGATACTGTAGAACCAACCATAGCAAAGCACGCACTTTCGACAAAGCAGCAAATAAATACAGAAAATAAGCATTTTCATGACGGATACGTTGAAAACCATGCGGTACTTTGTTTACAAAGTAAATGACAACCGAGATTGTAGCTTCTCTACGTTTTATAATGACAATGATGCAATAAAATCGATATTTACAGATTTTTCACTCGCCAGTTTATGACAACAGCGTAATTCTTTCAAGCTCGTCGTCTTTACTGGTGTCGGAAACAGCGCCAAAACTATCTTCATAGTTGTTATCACCGAGGCAGATCATTAGCTCTTCATGGTCTCTAATGGTACCTTCCATTATCCGTGCTCTTTGAAAAAGTTTTTCGGCGTTCTCGACCTTTTTTCTTCACGAGGCTACATCGATTGTAGCAACAGTTTCGGGCAACAGTATTTCTACCTCGGTTACTATAAAGGACTTGCAACTGTTTCTTATGTACGTCTTTGCATCACTCCAAACTACCTCCGTGGGACTGACATTGTGGTGTCACCGCAAGACAATACACTTGCTAGGTGGTAGCCTTTAAATCGGCCGCGGTCCGTTAGTATACGTCGGACCCGCGTGTCGCCACTATCAGTGATTGCAGACCGAGCGTCGGCCGCTGTGGCCGTGCGGTTAAAGGCGCTTAAGTCTGGAACCGTGTGACCGCTCCGGTCGCAGGTTCGAATCCTGCCTCGGGCATGGATGTGTGTGATGTCCTTAGGTTAGTTAGGTTTAAGTAGTTCCAAGTTCTAGCGGACTGATGACCACAGATGTTAAGCCCCATAGTGCTCAGAGCGATTTGAACCATTTTTTTGCACACCGAGCGCCGTCACACGGCAGGTCTAGTCTAGAGAGACTCCCTAGACTCACCCCAGTCGTACAGCCGACTTTGCTAGCGATGGTTCACTGACTACAGACGCTCTCATTTGCAGAGACGACAGTTTAGCATAGCCTTCAGCTACGTCATTTGCTACGACCTAGTAAGGCACAATAGTCAGTTTCAATGTCTTCTGAACAGATAATATTGTGACTCACGTACCGCCAAGAGCGACGTTGATCATTAATGGATTACAGTTAAGTATTAAACCAATTACGTCCGCTTTCTGAATTATAATTCCTTGTCATGTTCCAGACCTCACGTCAGTATAGACCTTCCCTGCTCACGCTAGCCTGTGTGAGTTAAACGCGTGCATTTCGGCCTCCTCTCGTAACACGGTGTTGGCTCTTCTGCCAACAAAACAGACATGGCAGTGATACTGTCGCAGAATAAGCTGAGTAGCACTGAGGTGTAGCGGTTATGATACAAAACTCTTGAATGGAATGTCATGAATTCAAAACTCACCTGGACAGTACAATTTTAATTTCTATATTCGGTTCGAATACATTCTGGAAGTATCCACAAATATCAATAATCATTGTACTGCAATGTTCTGTAGCTGTATATACAGCGTGGTCCATTGTTAATGACCGGGCCAAATATCTCACGAAATATTCATCAAACGAAAAAACTACAAAGAACGAAACTCGTCTAGCTTGAAGGGGGAAACCAGGTGGCGCTATGCTTGGCCCGCAAGATGGCGCTGCCATAGGCCAAACGGATATCTACTGCTTTTTTAAAAAATAGGAACCCCCATTTTTTATTGCATATACGTGTAGTACGTAAAGAAATATAAATGTTTTAGTTGGACCACTTTTTTCGCTTTTTCATAGATGGCGCTGCAATAGCCACAAACATTTAAATACGTGGTATCACTTAACACTCCGCCAGTGCGGACAGAATTTGCTTCGTGATACATTACCCGTGTTAAAATGGACCGTTTACCAATTGCAGAAAAGGTCTATTTCGTATTGATGTATGGCTATTGTGATTAAAACACCCAACGCGCGTGTGCTATGTGTGCTGCTTGGTATCCTGGACGACATCATCCAAGTGTCCGGACCGTTCGACGGATAATTACGTTATTTACGGAAACGGGAAGAGTTCAGACACATGTGCAACATCAAACACGATCTGCAACAAATGATGATTCCCAAGTAGGTGTTTTAGCTGCTGTCGCGGCTAATCCGCACATCAGTAGCAGACAAACTGCGCGAGATTCGGGAATCTCAGAAACGTCGGTGTTGAGAATGTGGCATTAACATCGATTGCACCCGTACCATATTTCTATGAACCAAGAATTGCATGGCGACGACTTTCAACGTAGTGTACAGTTCTGCTACTGGGCACAAGAGAAATTACGGGACGATAACAGATTTTTTGCAGACGTTCTATTTAGCGACGAAGCGTCATTCACCAACAGCGGTAACGTAAACCGGCATAAAATGCACTATTGGGCAACGGAAAACCCACGATGGCTGCGGCAAGTGGAACATCAGTGACCTTGACGGGTTAACGTATGGTGCGGCATTATGGGAGGAAGGATAATTGACCCCCATTTTATCAGTGGCAATCTAAATGGTGTAATGTATGCTGATTTCCTACCTAATGTTCTACCCATGTTACTACAAGATGTTTCACTGCATGGCAGAATGGCGATGTACTTCCAACATGATGGATGTCCGGCACATAGGTCGCGTGCGGTTTAAGCGGTATTGAATAGCATATTTCATGACAGGTAGATTGGTCGTCGAAGCACCATACAATGGCCCGCACGTTCACTGGATCTGACGTCCCCGGATTTCTCTCTGTGGGGAAAGTGGAAGGGCATTTGCATACGTGATCCATCGACAACGCCTGACAACATGCGTCAGCGCATTGTCAATGCATGTGCGAACATTACGGAAGGCGAATTACTCGTTGTTGAGAGGAATGGCATTACACGTATTACCTAATGCATTGAGGCTGGCGAACATCATTTTGAGCATTTATAGGATTAATGTGTTATTTACAGGTAATGACGCTGTAACAGCATTTGTTCTCAGAAATGATAAGTTCACAAAGGTACATGTATCACATTGGGACATCCGAAATAAAATGTTCAAACGTACCTATCTTCTGTACTTGAATTTAAAAAACCTACCTGTTACCAGCTGTTGGTCTTAAATTGTGAGCCATATGTTCGTGACTATTAGAGCACCATCTATCACAAAGCAAAAAATGTGGTCCAACTAAAACATTCATATTCCTTTACTTACTACACGAATATGTAATAATAAATGGGGGTTCCTATTTTCATAAATGCAGTCGATATCCGTTTGACCTATGGCCACGTCATCTAGCGAGCCAACCATAGCTCCATGTGGTATTCCTCTTCAAGCTAGACAAGTTTCTTTGTTTGTAGTTTTTTCGTTTGAAGCTTATTTCGTGTGATATTTGGCCCGGTCACAATCAATGGACCACCCTGTTTACTGTTTGTGTTCTGGCCGGAGGTACTTGTATGTGCAAGTGCTGAATAAACCTTCGTTAAGTGAAGTTAGTGTTCATTATTCATCTAATTACATCTTCTTCTACGTGACAATACGATGTCAGCCTTATTACTGTATGATGTTGTTCTTAGGAGTCTTTGTCTACCACATAAGCAGGTGTTCAAATGGCTCTGAGCACTATGGGACTCAACATCTTAGGTCATAAGTCCCCTAGAACTTAGAACTACTTAAACCTAACTAACCTAAGGACATCACACACACCCATGCCCAAGGCAGGATTCGAACCTGCGCCCGTAGCAGTCCCGCGGTTCCGGACTGCAGCGCCAGAACCGCTAGACCACCGCGGCCGGCTAAGCAGGTGTCGTGGGCTTATTTTCTTAAAGAACTTACTGCAAAAGAATCATCGTTATATCCATAGCAACATTTCGCGCCTGTAACAACTCCTCCATTACTGCTTTGGAATCGTTTGTGGTTGAAGATTAGGTCAATATAATAGTATGATAAGGAACATTAAAACTTATAATTGTTGTAGGGCAGGTAATTGTTTTAAAAGTTTTCTGAACCACTCAACGAGTCGTTTCTGGTCCGTGTCTACATTAGTAAAAACACACTAACGGAAAATATCGCAACACCAAAAAATAATTAATCTGTTGTTGTTGTTGTGGTCTTCAGTCCTGAGACTGCTTTGATGCAGCTCTCCATGCTACTCTGTCCTGTGCAAGCTTCTTCATCTCCCAGTACCTACTGCACCCTACATCCTTCTGAATCTGCTTAGTGTATTCATCTCTTGGTCTCCCTCTACGATTTTTACCCTCCACGCTGCCCTCAAATACTAAACTGGTGATCCCTTGATGCCACAGAACATGTCCTACCAACCGATCCCTTATTCTGGTCAAGTTGAGCCACAAACTTCTCTTCTCCCCAATCCTATTCAATACTTCCTCATTAGTTATGTGATCTACCCATCTAATATTCAGCATTCTTCTGTAGCACCACATTTCGAAAGCTTCTATTCTCTTCTTGTCCAAACTATTAATCGTCCATGTTTCACTTCCATACATGGCTACACTCCATACAAATACTTTCAGAAATGACTTCCTGACACTTAAATCTATACTTTGTGTTTACAAATTTCTCTTCTTCAGAAACGCTTTCCTTGCCATTGCCAGTATACATTTTGTATCCTCTCTACTTAGACCATCATCAGTTATTTTGCTCCCCAAATAGCAAAACTCCTTTACTACTTTAAGTGTCTCAATTCCTAATCTAATTCCCTCAGCATCACCCCACTTAATTCGACTACATT
Source organism: Schistocerca cancellata (assembly GCF_023864275.1). NCBI lineage: Eukaryota > Metazoa > Arthropoda > Insecta > Orthoptera > Acrididae > Schistocerca > Schistocerca cancellata. Next base: position 57,366,703 of record NC_064626.1, on the reverse strand, counting down.
CCATGATCCTCGTTTTGATTTTGTTGATGTTCATCTTATACCCTCCTTTCATGACCCTGTCCATTCTGTTCAATTGCTCTTCCAAGTCCTTTGCTGTCTCTGACAGAATTACAATGTCATCGGCGAACCTCAAAGTTTTTATTTCTTCTCCATGGATCTTAATACCTACTCCAAATTTTTCTTTTGTTTTCTTTACTGCTTGCTCAATACACAGATTGAATAACATCGGGGAGAGGCTACAACCCTGTCTTACTCCCTTCCCGACCACTGCTTCCCCTTCGTATCCCTCGACTCTGGTTTCTGTACAAATTGTAAACAGCCTTTCGCTCCCTGTATTTTACCCCTGCCACCTTTAGAATTTCAAAGAGAGTATTCCAGTCAACATTGTCAAAAGCTTTCTCTGAGGCTACAAATGCTAGAAACGTAGGTTTGCCTTTCCTTAACCTTTCTTCAGAGATAAGTCTTAAGGTCAGTATTGCCTCACGTGTTCCAGTGTTTCTACGGAATCCAAACTGATCTTCCCCGAGGTTGGCTTCTACTAGTTTTTCCATTCGTCTGTATAGAATTCGTGTTAGTATTTTGCAGCTGTGGCTTATTAAACAGATTGTTCGGTAATTCTCACATCTGTCAACTCCTGCTTTCTTTGGGATTGGAATTATTATATTCTTCTTGAAGTCTGAGGGTATTTCGCCTGTTTCATATATCTTGCTCACCAGATGGTAGAGTTTTGACAGGACTGGCTCTCCCGAGGCCGTCAGTAGTTCCAATGGAATCTTGTCTACTCCGGGGGTCTTGTTCCGACTCAAGCCTTTCAGTGCTCTGTCAAACTCTTCACGTAGTATCATATCTCCCATTTCCTCTTCATCTACATCCTCTCCCATTTCCATAATATTGTCCTCAAGTACATCGCCCTTGTATAGACCCTCTATATACTCCTTCCACCTTTCTGCTTTCCCTTCTTTCCTTAGAACTGGGTTTCCATCTGAGCTCTTGATGTTCATACAAGTGGTTCTCTTATCTCCAAAAGTCTCTCTAATTTTCCTGTAGGCAGTATCTATCTTACCCCTAGTGAGATAAGCCTCTACATCCTTACATTTGTCCTCTAGCCATCCCTGCTTAGCCATTTTGCACTTCCTGTCGATCTCATTTTTGAGACATTTGTACTCCTTTTTTCCTGCTTCATTTACTGCATTTTTATATTTTCTCCTTTCATCAATTAAATTCAATATTTCTTCTGTTACCCAAGGATCTCTGTCTTACCATTACATAATCTATCTGATACCTTTTAGTATCTCCAGGGTTCTACCATGTATACAACCTTCTTTCATGATTCTTAAACCAAGTGTTAGCTATGATTATGTTGTGCTCTGTGCAGAATTCTACCAGGCGGCTTCCTCTTTCATTTCTTAGCCCCAATCCATATGCACCTACTACGTTTCCTTCTCTCCCTTCTCCTACACTCGAATCCAGTCACCCATGACTATTAAATTTTCGTCTCCCTTCACTATCTGAATAATTTCCTTTATTTCATCATACATTTCTTCAATGTGTTCGTCATCTGCAGAGCTAGTTGGCATATAAACTTGTACTACTGTAGTAGGTGTGGGCTTCGTATCTATCTTGGCCACAACAATGCGTTCGCTGTGCTGTTTGTAGTAGCTTACCCGCATTCCTATTTTCCTATTCATTATTAAACGTACTCCTTCATTACCCCTATTTGATTGTGTGTTTATAACCCTGTAGTCACGACGAAGGAATTTCCAAACTCGTCCATCGCTACGATAAGTGCCTCAATTTAAATGGCAACTATGTAGAAAATTAGTATTTAAGTGTCGCTTTCATCTGTATAAAATAGAAATTTTTTCCAATACTTTATTTATCTTTAATTCCAGAACGTAATGTACTTTGTGGATAGCCCTCGTAGTACAATGGGCCAGAGCTATACAACGAACACGTTGGTCTTGCCTCTCGGTATTGCCACGTGGCCATCGCTGCCGGCAGTCATGTACAGCTGCTTCATTCCTAGCAAGTGTTCTTGTATTATCGTACAAAGAACATCCAGTTTCTCGTAGCCCTATTGCAGGACCTTGTTCAAACTCAGTGAGATGCTGTTAATGGCATCTTTGTCGTCTTAAATGCGTTCTTGGCTAACATCAGCTTACCAAGTCTACTCTAAAAGGTAATTAACGCTCGCGACCACAACAACGTGTATTTGAAGAAAACCTGTTTTGCATACTCATAGCAACGATACTAGCACCATTCTTATGCGACTGGCGCGAACTGAAATAACCATGTTTCAGCTGTAGAAGCACGTCTACCAACTTTCGTTTATATCGCATGACTCCTCGTCCGTACTGCAACTTTCTTCTGTCAGTGTGTATTATTTGATCGAGACCGCACGGAACCGCTACAGCTCGCACGTACATCTTTCAACTTTTGCAACACCTCGTGCTTACTTACTACTGTCCTTGCACTAATTAAAAGTGTTTTTTAAGTTCGTTCCGTAACATTATCGGTATAATATGATAGTTACCATCTTCTGTCAGTGTATATTATTCCATCGAGACGGCACGGAATCATTGCGGTTCGCAAGTAAATCTTTCAACTTTTGCAGTAACTCTCGCTTACTTACTACTGTACTTGCACTAATTAAAAGAGTTTTTTAAGTTCGTTCCGTAACATTATCGGCATAATTTGATAGTTATCAGTGAATGATTACGTAAGCGAAATCTCTTCTCTCGGATTTTAGTGTCAGAACTTTCTAAATCACATAGACACAAAGCATAGTACAACAGAAGCATGCGGCAGAAACCGTTCACAACTCAAGTTGTTTATGTTCACTCAAAACAAAACAAAAAAAAAAGATAGCTGGAAACCCAACAGCGACGACCTCACGACAGACTGTGATTACCGCTCTGTCATTGGTTCGCGCTTCTCGTGATTCACTTGTTCAACTGTTATGCTGTCAGCTTGAAACGCGTACATATAGTGCAATTGTTTTTTATTCCAGTCTTTGATCACAATATCAATTCTTTTGACGATGGCCGGATTCAATCATTAATGACCACCCTCGGATGTTTTCTACACCATGTCCTAAAGTGATAAGGCCATAATGGCATCATCAAAACGCATAAATATAATCAGCACAGCATCGCCACATAATCTAAAATAAGGTGTAGAATAGGCCACATCGTTTACACAGTCATTATTGCAACTGACTAGCCAGTTGACGATTCCATTATGGCCTTATCACTTTAGGACATGGTGTAGAAAAGATCTGTGGCTGGTAATTACGGACTGAAACCGGTCATCGTCAAAAGACTTGATATTGTGATCAAAGATTGGAATAAAAAAACATTTGACAGTGTTGGATCCCTGTCTGTATACGCTTTAAGTAGGCTATTTAGGTATTTATGTTGGCAACGCCAGGTAGCGCTCTGTATGAAAATCACTGACAGTGCTGTGTGCAGTCTGTGGCTGGTATGCTTTGTTGGAATATTTGCTATTGTAGTGCTGGGCAGTTGAATGTGAAAAGCCCGTAGCGTTTCGCAGTCGGAGGGAGAGTAAATTTGTATGACTATCGAACACTATTAAGGTAAATATATTGTTTGTTCTCTATCAAAATGTTTCATTTGCTAATTATGCCTATCAGTAGTTAGAGCCTTCAGTGGTTACAATCCTCTATTTAGCTGGCAGTATTGGCGCTCGCTGTATTGCGGTAGTTCGAGTAACGAAGATATTTGAGAGGTAAGTGATTCATGAAAGGTATAGGTTATTGTTAGTCAGGGCCATTCTTTTGTAGGGATTATTGAAAGTCAGACTGCGTTGCGCTATAAATATTGTGTGTCAGTTTAGTGTTGATTAGAATAAGTAATGATCGAAATGTCTGAGTACGTTTAGTTCTGCTCAGCTGCTTGAAAATCAAATAACGTAGAGGTTTTCCAGCACAGTGAAACATAAATTTTTGTAAGGGGATGTTTCAACGGGACCATGTCGCAGCTGGTGAAGCGGCCTGGGTTGAAGCAATATTTAGTTTCCCACATCGATCATTCCATAATAAGAATATATCCCGAGGCGTACCCTTGCAAATAAACTTCTCAGTATTTTTCAATTTAGTTTGGAAGCTTCACAAGAAGGCTGCACGAAACTATTGTTCCCCTGTTGTCCCTATTCTCCCACACAGCCGGCCGCGGTGGCCGAGCGGTTCTAGCGCTCAGTCGGAAACCGAGCGACTGCTATGGTCGCAGGTTCGAATCCTGTGTGTGATCTCATTAGACAGGTCTAAGTCTTTCTAAGTTGTAGGGGACTGATGAGCACAGATGTTAAGTTCCATAGTGCTCAGAGCCATTTGACCCATATTATCCCACAGCCTACCATGATAAAAAATGAAAACTGGTAAAGACGCAAAACCATAAAAGTCTCCACCATACCCACAAAAGGGGCCACCCTCACGAGAAAACCAATTTAAAATTATAACGGCTCTTCTCTTTTAACCCGCTTGGACAGTATGCACATATAATCAAAATTTGGATTAAAATATAATAAGAGAAGTTGGATTACAGAGTAATGCTATTCTATCCCACTTCTTGACTAACTGTTACTTAACTGGACTGCTTTGTCGTCGTCATAAATGAAAAAAAAATTAGTTTCCGTGAATTTCATGCTGTTGTCAGTGAAAGTAAGTTAAATTCCGTTTCCTAGGGTATTGAGCCATCGTCGTGTGTTGCGGTCAGCTGGCTATAACGTGGCTACGTGTCTCTTCAATGTTCTCTAGACGCCGTTTGGGGCACCTGTGAGTCGTTCGGTTTTATTGTCCGAACAGTTGCCGCACAGATGCTCTCGAAGGACTGCAGACCGCAGAGGGTGAAGCGACACACTGAAACGTCTTACTGCTTCTTTTGCATAAAATGATCAGCCGATGTGGTGTGACGGGCTTCTACCCCTAGTAAGATGGCGTCTCCCACTGCATACGCTTTAGTGGGAAGTGTACGTTGAAATTTTAGTCAATTCTCGTACTTTATCTTGTCCGAGATCGTTCTCTACGTATAACAGCGGAATATAACTCCCCTTGTGCTGGGAGTAACAGAGAGAGAAACTACACACTGCAGCATCTACACTCCTGGAAATTGAAATAAGAACACGGTGAATTCATTGTCCCAGGAAGGGGAAACTTTATTGACACATTCCTGGGGTCAGATACATCACATGATCACACTGACAGAACCACAGGCACATAGACACAGGCAACAGAGCATGCACAATGTCGGCACTAGTACAGTGTATATCCACCTTTCGCAGCAATGCAGGCTGCTATTCTCCCATGGAGACGATCGTAGAGATGCTGGATGTAGCCCTGTGGAACGGCTTGCCATGCCATTTCCACCTGGCACCTCAGTTGGACCAGCGTTCGTGCTGGACGTGCAGACCGCGTGAGACGACGCTTCATCCAGTCCCAAACATGCTCAATGGGGGACAGATCCAGAGATCTTGCTGGCCAGGGTAGTTGACTTACACCTTCTAGAGCACGTTGGGTGGCACGGGATACATGCGGACGTGCATTGTCCTGTTGGAACAGCAAGTTCCCTTGCCGGTCTAGGAATGGTAGAACGATGGGTTCGATGACGGTTAGGAAGTACCGTGCACTATTCAGTGTCCCCTCGACGATCACCAGTGGTGTACGGCCAGTGTAGGAGATCGCTCCCCACACCATGATGCCGGGTGTTGGCCCTGTGTGCCTCGGTCGTATGCAGTCCTGATTGTGGCGCTCACCTGCACGGCGCCAAACACGCATACGACCATCATTGACACCAAGGCAGAAGCGACTCTCATCGCTGAAGACGACACATCTCCATTCGTCCCTCCATTCACGCCTGTCGCGACACCACTGGAGGCGTGCTGCACGATGTTGGGGCGTGAGCGGAAGACGGCCTAACGGTGTGCGGGACCGTAGGCCAGCTTCATGGAGACGGTTGCGAATGGTCCTCGCCGATACCCCAGGAGCAACAGTGTCCCTAATTTGCTGGGAAGTGGCGGTGCGGTCCCCTACGGCACTGCGTAGGATCCTACGGTCTTGGCGTGCATCCGTGCGTCGCTGCGGTCCGGTCCCAGGTCGACGGGCACGTGCACCTTCCGCCGACCACTGGCGACAACATCGATGTACTGTGGAGACCTCACGCCCCACGTGTTGAGCAATTCGGCGGTACGTCCACCCGGCCTCCCGCATGCCCACTATACGCCCTCGCTCAAAGTCCGTCAACTGCACATACGGTTCACGTCCACGCTGTCGCGGCATGCTACCAGTGTTAAAGACTGCGATGGAGCTCCGTATGCCACGGCAAACTGGCTGACACTGACGGCGGCGGTGCAGAAATGCTGCGCAGATAGCGCCATTCGACGGCCAACACCGCGGTTCCTGGTGTGTCCGCTGTGCCGTGCGTGTGATCATTGCTTGTACAGCCCTCTCGCAGTGTCGGGAGCAAGTATGGTGGGTCTGACACACCGGTGTCAATGTGTTCTTTTTTCCATTTCCAGGAGTGTATATCATGGAACGCTGAGTTATTCCTTGATAAGTGACTGTTTACGTCTAGGAGCAAATCCACTAGGGTAGGCGATGAATACTGTGCGTAGCCAGTGTGAAACAAAGCAGTACTGCCAGTTAAGCTGGGTTTTGAATATCAGTGTGCATAAAGTGCTGTCGGACAACGGTAGTGCTAGAAAACCATATTTCAATTAAAGGATAAAGTTTAACATTTTTTGCACATTTGTAAAAGATAACTGATATTATTGGAATGTACTGTACTATACTGTACATAAATGTACTGTAAATAAATTCATGTTGCTTTCCTTGGTGTTAAAATTCTCTCTTAGATTCTTACGTAAATTCTAATGAACCGTCAGATATTACACTCTAAGTCACAAAACGACGCATCACGGAGAAAATATCGGAGTAGAACAGAAACTGATAAATGTGATGTACACGTACAAACGAACAAACAATTTCAGATAAATTGAATGACTTATTCAAGAGAAAGAGCTTCACATATGGAGAGAGTCAGTAATGTGTAGGTACATTTCACCCTTATGCAGGCATGTTTTCGGCTGGGCGTTGATTGATATCGTTGCTGAATGTTCTCCAGAGAGACATCGTAAAAAATTCTGTTCAATTGGCTCTTTAGATCGTCATAATGCCGAGTTGGTTAAAGGGCACGGCCCATAAACTTCCGAACGATCTCCACCGAGGAGAGGTCAGACGACATTGCTGGCCAAGACAGTGTTTGACAAGCACAAAGACAAGCAGTAGAAACTCTCGCCGTGTGCGGGCGGGTATTATCTTGCTGAAATTTAAGCCCAAGATGACTTGCTATGCAGCGCAAAAATCGGGCAGCACAATATCGCTAACGTACCGTTGTGCTGTAAGGGTGGTGCAGATGACGACCAAACGGGTCCTTCTGTGAAACGAAATGGTAGCCAAATCATCACTCCTGGTTGTCGGGCCGCATGCCGAGCAACTGTCCAATTGGTATCCCACTGATGTCAGGAGCGTCACGAGACACGGCTTCGCTGGACATCGGATCCAAACTAAAAGCGGCAGTCATCACTTAAGACATCTGTACTCCAGGCAATCATACTCCAGGCCGAAAACGTTTGTAGGGGCGCCCCGACGGTGGTGGGATACCAAGCTGTCGCCCTCCATACGGCCTGACAACCAGGATTGATAGTCGGGATTACCATTTCTTCCCGTAGCAGGATTCTTCTGGTTTTCATCCGCGGCGCCCTTGCAGCAGAGCGGTACGTTGACGATAGTCTACTCACGATTTTTTTTCCTTACGTGACGAACTACCTTAGGCTTCCATTGAAACAAAATAATGCCCGTATGCACAGGGTGAGGTTTGTCTACTTGTCTCCGTCCTTTCCAAACGCTGCCTTTTCCAGTAAGGCCCCCGTAACCCTTCCTAACTGAGAAAGATTGGAGCGTTATGGACATGGTGTCGTGTGCTACTGACGACACCTGGGAGGGAGTGGGACTGCAAGAATGCGCATCAAAGAACTTACTTGACAGGAGGTCTCGTGGTCGCCGGCTGTCTTCTGTGCACCTGCTCCACTGAAAAGAGAGCTGTAGGGTGAGTTAGAATACGGAACTCGGCTGGGATATCAGGGTACACTGGATGCAATCATAAATTCGTGCATGCGGATATATACATGGGAAGCACCCGTGGCACATCCGTATTATACACAATTCTATGTACAACCTCTACTAACTGCCTTCTTAGTAGTGTAGCTTGTCATAGTTCCCTGAGTTTAAGTCCCAATATAGCAGAGGCAGGCGCGCCGGACTAAGTGTTGACTACATGGAAATGAGTCTAAGTCTCCTCGTCGTTACGCAGCACTGCCCTGCGATCTCACAGCATCAGAACTCCAGCTAAACCATGTCTGACCGACAGACCTGCTGCTCCATCGCTGCCCCAACAATATGGCGGCTAGCCTTTTTATAGTGGTAATGCACCCAATACCACTTGTTCTAGAAGTTTCCAGCATTGCGTGTGTGTCAGGCGGTCCCCAAGGGTTACGTCTGGCAACGGCTGTCGAGCCTCATGATGAGGTGTAGTCCGCTCTTGTTAGCAGAATGAACATTACACATAAGCTACGTCCGGTTACGTCCGCCTTCCTAGTAAGAAAAATTTCGAAGCCTACATCTAGTGTGAGTTTTAACTCCATTCTCTATCATTTGCGACAAGGGTCCTGCTCAGTTTGTGAAGTTTCTTCTCTTGAACCAATCAGTCAGTTTATCTGATACTGTAATCATTTGTTTGTCTGCACGTGTACATCACACGCACCGATTTCCGTCCCATTCGGATAATTGCTTGGTGGTGTGTCCTTAGAGCGTTCCTGAACAAAAAAAAATGTCCAAATGGCTCTGAGCACTATGGGACTCAACTTCTGAGGTCATTATTCCCCTAGAGCTTAGAACTAGTTAAACCTAACTAACCTAAGGACATCACACACATCCATGCCCGAAGTAGGATTCAAACCTGCGACCATAGCGGTCTCGCGGTCCCAGACTGCAGCGCCTAGAACAGCACGGCCACTTCGGCCGGCGTTTCTGAACAATTTTCAAAACTCCTATGATAGTTATTACAACTTTGTTCAAGACTGATGTGATTATACCGACTAAGTAAACTATGAAAATTCAGAAAACATTGAAGGATTTCTCTATTTTATCCTCTTGAAGTGACTTTCACTATTTTCTCCTATCATCAACAACATAAATAAAGCGAAGAATAACGTGCACGAAAATCAAACGTAAAGGTCTGAAAGATAGTCGAGTGAACTTCATGTCAATGTTTGGGCAGATCAAAAGAATTTCTTATATATTGTAAGGGGAATATCGTATCCCATTGTAACGAAGTAGAGGAAGTATTTGCCGGAAGATTTTGAAACGGTATCCCCCTCAAAAATAAAAAATCATTATCCCCTTCTGTAAGGGCTGAACATGTAACGGATGAAAAGAACAGTATGTAGAGTTGCTGTTGGAGCTGGCTGTATGCAGTCAGGAACGACTTCACCTCTCCACACTGGGCAAGGTTGCAGCGGTGTGGTAGCGCGGTACCAGGTGGATGTCTGACGTCCAGCCATGAAAACAGAAATACCTGATATTCATTACTTTTGTGACAGATTATACACTCCTGGAAATGGAAAAAAGAACACATTGACACCGGTGTGTCAGACCCACCATACTTGCTCCGGACACTGCGAGAGGGCTGTACAAGCAATGATCACACGCACGGCACAGCGGACACACCAGGAACCGCGGTGTTGGCCGTCGAATGGCGCTAGCTGCGCAGCATTTGTGCACCGCCGCCGTCAGTGTCAGCCAGTTTGCCGTGGCATACGGAGCAACATCGCAGTCTTTAACACTGGTAGCATGCCGCGACAGCGTGGAAGTGAAACGTATGTGCGGTTGACAGACTTTGAGCGAGGGCGTATAGTGGGCATGCGGGAGGCCGGGTGGACGTACCGCCGAATTGACCAACACGTGGGGCGTGAGGTCTCCACAGTACATCGATGTTGTCGCCAGTGGTCGGCGGAAGGTGCACGTGCCCGTCGACCTGGGACCGGACCGCAGCGACGCACGGATGCACGCCAAGACCGTAAGATCCTACGCAGTGCCGTAGGGGACCGCACCGCCACTTCCCAGCAAATTAGGGACACTGTTGCTCCTGGGGTATCGGCGAGGACCATTCGCAACCGTCTCCATGATGCTGGGCTACGGTCCCGCACACCGTTAGGCCGTCTTCCGCTCACGCCCCAACATCGTGCAGCCCGCCTCCAGTGGTGTCGCGACAGGCGTGAATGGAGGGACGAATGGAGACGTGTCGTCTTCAGCGATGAGAGTCGCTTCTGCCTTGGTGCCAATGATGGTCGTATGCGTGTTTGGCGCCGTGCAGGTGAGCGCCACAATCAGGACTGCATACGACCGAGGCACACAGGGCCAACACCCGGCATCATGGTGTGGGGAGCGATCTCCTACACTGGCCGTACACCACTGGTGATCGTCGAGGGGACACTGAATAGTGCACGGTACATCCAAACCGTCATCGAACCCATCGTTCTACCATTCCGTTCCACAGGACTACATCCAGCATCTCTACGATCGTCTCCATGGGAGAATAGCATCCTGCATTGCTGCGAAAGGTGGATATACACTGTACTAGTGCCGACATTGTGCATGCTCTGTTGCCTGTGTCTATGTGCCTGTGGTTCTGTCAGTGTGATCATGTGATGTATCTGACCCCAGGAATGTGTCAATAAAGTTTCCCCTTCCTGGGACAATGAATTCACGGTGTTCTTATTTCAATTTCCAGGAGTGTATGTGCCACCGCAGTGCTAGAGAGCAGTCGGCGCTCCCAAGGTGCCGGCTGGTCCCGGTCGGTGCGGCACACCTAAGATCAGCGAGCAGCCTCTCTCCTGTAACGACGGGCTGCGGCAAGCGGCGTTCAGTAGGTGGCATCTGAGGCGAGGTCAAGAGGTCAGTACGCCGGCGATGGCGCTGTGTCACGCCCGCAGAGTGAGCGGAACGGGGCAACCGAAGAAGGCAGCCGCGTGAACTGGTACCAAAACACTGCTTAGCGTGGGTCGCAGTGAGGAATCGTTAGTGCCAGGATTTCACCCGGAACAAGCCCCGCCCACTCACCACCGGTCTTGCCGGTCTTTGTTCGGCGCCTGGGCATCGTTTCAGTTGACCCACGTGGTTTACCGCGTTCGGCTGCACCTGCAGTGAGTGTTAAATTAATATCTTGCCAGGTCTTAAATTTTGTCACATAAACGTGCACAATTGGCCTCAGCTGTCCCAGGTACTTACACAGCAAACATGAGAGAAAACAATTTAGTACTGAATTCTTTAAATACGAGAACTCAGTATTCAGATGAATAGCCTATGAAGAAACATAATTCTGTGTGAGAAAAAGCACCCAAAGCTAAAACAGGAAAAAGCTACCCTCAAAGAATAATTTTCTCGGAGAAATAGGAACCACAGTATACTTGACACTCGAGTTTCAGAACTCAGACAGTATACGCGAGACAGGCACCAGTGTTCACTATAGTTCCAGAGGGCATGAAAATTACCTTGTTGTTGCACGATCAATCCAGGCTGTTTTCACGTGTTATTCACTGAATAGTTTTGCTGAAAAGTTTTAGGGGTGGAAGGAGAGCTAGCACAGCATGAGGGACGTTTTAAAGCCGTGAAACACTGAAGCATTTATTTTCTCCATAACTGCTCTGTGACAAACACACACATCATCATTATTATTTTTAAAAAGTAGTTTGAATGACATTTATGAAATTAATAAATCTATTGGATAAAAATAGACAGGACAAAGAATAACGACAGATTATTTTCCTGAGACGTTTGCAACAGCATATAGTACATCTATCACACAGAAACAGCCACAATTCTTTATAACCCGGTTTATAATGCGCAGGTATGGCATTGGAAGAATTTACAAGTTAAAATTCACCCATTACCCATGCACATACTAACGAAATATGTCATATAAGAAAATATCTTACTGCTTTCATTAGGCATTTCTACTTTATGGCATTCTTATATTCTTTAATTTTCGTGAGTTACTATGAGGGCCTACATAAACTTTTATTTATTTCTATATAACGTTGATTTTAGACAACAGAGTTAGTCGACTGCATCCGTGGCTTTACTACTGACATGACAGATTCAAGACCATTGTTTTCGCATTGTATATTTGCTCTGCTGTTACCCTCAAATAAACGTATTATAATAAGGAATTAGTTAACGAAAATTTGTCCTTATTGCCCCTAAATAACATGACGTTATTTTTTTTCTGTTGCTGGCGATGCTTACAATTCACTACAAATATTTTTATTTCTTTAATAATGCAAATTCATGTTATATTACTATCCACAAAAACTTAAATTTCTTATCATCACTGAATGTCACCACAGTGTAACATGTGTTGGACTGTGACGATAAGAACTCTGAAGTAGCTTCCACTGTGTGGAACTGGCGGCCGTTTAGGGGAGGGCCTTACACTATGGATAGGCGTGGAGGGGGTGAATGGGCGGGACTTGTTCCGTGTAAAATCCTAGCGCTAAGGGCACGTGTCACAGTGGAACGTGCGAGTCCATCTGTGGACAACAATGAGGATAACAGTGGCTGACATCGGTGAAATTGTGCCCGTACATGGCGAGGAACAGTTCTGCATAACCGGCCGGTGTGGCCGTGCGGTTCTAGGCGCTTCAGTCTGGAACCGCGAGACCGCTACGGTCGCAGGTTCGAATCCTGCCTCGGGCATGGATGTGTGTGATGTCCTTAGGTTAGTTAGGTTTAAGTAGTTCTAAGTTCTAGGGGACTGATGACCGCAGACGTTGAGTCCCATAGTGCTCGGAGCCATTCGAACCATTTGAAGTTCTGCATAGACGATGGCAGCTGCGCAGCTGAGTGACGCAGTCACGAACTGTGGACAGCCACAGAACATAGGAATGGATGGATCTCAGCCAGCAGGTGGCTCACAAGCTGGATGCACCAAGTCACCCGTTTTAAGACTTAGGTAGGGATAGGAGACTTGCAGACAGTGAAGCAGGGGGCGTCTGGATTCGAAAGTTTGGTGATCCACATCGTAACAATGAAATGACCAGCGTAGACTGCCTCGTGTATCTGGCTGTGAGCGATGACTTATACTGTTTGTCCATAATGCGCAATTTTTAGGTAAGGTGAGTCAATCACTGTTTCTGAAATGGCAGCGCATTCCCCCCAACAGAAGCAAGGTGTGAGGCGAAGACGTTGGGTAATTATGAAATCACTACCTCGATGGCCGGTACTTCCACGCTGTCAGCATTATTGTAGCTCTGGTATATTGTGATGCTATCGCAACTTGATGCTTTAGGATACCGATGTAATGACTTCCGCAATGTCAGCACTGTCAGAGTACGGATTCTTCTGTAATAAAACATTTCAGTGGAACTCCTTGTGCAGTCTACAATGACCTCGGTCAGCTGTGTCAGTCACAGGTCAGCAGGGCAAGCAGAGCCATGGTGCAACATGCCCCTCCTCTTTGAATAATCCTGTCTACCAGATCGCAGACTGTGCATGCTTCTGGAAAAGTTCTGAACTCGCTTCATACACGTTCAACATATATACAGATAGCATTATGTACATCAAATTCAACTGTGTCTGAATAACTTTTAATCCCAGCTCACCACACTTATAGCCGTTTTCACATAACCCTTTTTTACTGTTGTTACCTCTCACAGCATTCGAGTATTTTCCAGCTCCCGTTCATTGTCACTATCTGTAGTCCCAAATACCGTTTTCAAAATCGTACATCATGTGTCTAACCACCCTCGCTTACATCTCTGCAATACGTATAGTACCATGTCCACTGCTTTGCGAAATTAATCTCAGAGACGTTCGTAAGACAGACGTAACCACTGGTACTCTCCGTCCACCTCATCTAACATTTCCTTCTTGTCAGCCTCAATGTGCACTTCCGAGAGATGTTCTTCCTTTCAGACTTTGTGCTTGATTTTCACTTCCCACACATTATATATGTCAACTTCAGCATCCACAGATAGATAGTTAAGGTGACGTTTCCGTGTCTCGAGAACAGCAACCCTCCTTCCAGTCGTCGATCTTTCAATGCACGAGCCCCATCCTAGCCGATTAGGTGCAATGCTGCCAGAACTATGGTACACCTCACGGTAATCCTCGGCTGTGAATCTGCCGGGGTACGTAAGCAGCGCTCAAGAAACCTCCTCTTTTTGGAAGATCCACTATAAACAAGCCACAGCTGTAAACAAACTTAAAATATAACATGACAGAGAACTTCTCCCCCCCCCCCCGTCCCCAACGAGGACCAAAGACGTTGCTGCTGGTGGGGTAGCTTGCGTGCCCCAGCGATACAGACAGACATACCGTATGTGCTACCAAATCGGAGGGGTGTCTGTTCAGAGAACAGAATAACATGTGGTTCCTGAAGAGGGGCACCACCCTTTTCAGTTGTTGCAGGGGCAAGAGTCTGGATGAATGACTGAATTGGCCTTGGAACTTCTCCAAAACGATCTCTATGTGCTGGTACTGCGAACTGCTGAAAGCCAGGGAAACTACAGCCGTAACATTTCGTGAGGGCCTGCAGTCCTACTGTTTGTTTGAATGATGATGGTATCTCCTTGGGTAAAATATTCCGGAGCTAAAATAGTTCCCTACTGGGAACTCAAGACGGGGACTACTCAGTCGTCAACAAGAAAAACAAAACAGGTGTTCTACGTATCTCAGCCTGGAATGATACATCCCGTATACGTGATGATATGTCAGAAAATATAAAAAGCGAAATGAATGGGCTGAAGCCACATATAGTGGACATTACGGAACTTCGGTACAGCAGGAACCGGACTTCTTGTCAGGTGAACTTAGGGGTATAAATACAAAATCAAATATGCGTAATTTAGGAGTAAGTGTAATAATGAATAAGAAAATAGGAATGCTTGTGAAGTTTCTATCAGAAGCATTATCGTAGCCAAGACATACCCGACGACCACACTGACCACAGTGGTAAAGGTGTATATGCCAACTAGCTCTGCAGAGATGAAGAGACTGAGAAATGTATGATGAGATAAAAGGAATTATTTAGATAGTAAATGTAGACGAAAATTTAATAGTGTAGGCGTGACTGGAATTCTACAGTAGGAAAAGGAAGAAAAGCAAGAATTGTAGGTGAACATGGCATGGCTTGAGGGAAAGGAATGAAAGAGGAATCGACATGGTAGAATTTGGCACAGAATGTAAGTTAATGATCGTTAACACATGAATTAAGAATCATGAAAGAAGGCTGTATACATCGAAGAGACGTGGAGACATCAAAAGGATTAAGATTGATTATACAGGAGTAAGACAGAGATTGCGGAACAAGATACTAAATTTAAGAACTTTCCCAGGGCAGATGTGGACTCTGACCAGAGTATATTGGTTACGAACTGTAGATCAAAACTAAAGAAATAGGAAAAAAGGTACGAAATCTACAAAATTGTTAACATTTGTTTTAATATAAAACTGGTAGTTTTCTTTGTTATCAATGAATCACAATCGGTGCGGCGAGACCAAAGAAAACCATTAGGCTGTCATACCTGCACGTACATATGAATGAAGGCAGCACCGACCAAGGTGTCCTCTAGACTACAAAAGTTACATTTGTTAGTACCGTTCTGTCATCCAGATGTAATACTAGACACGCAAGCTGTCACATCAATGAGTGTACTTATTGTTCAGAATTTGATTTACTTGTGCAAAGCGATTCGTGTCTTTTGGCACCATGCCGCACACGTGGCTACGATTGAAAATATAAGTACATGTATTTTGTAATTTTTAGGTGTGTGGATTGAGGATGGGCGAGTCAGCCCTCAACTAGTAACCGCGAAAGCAATAAACTGTTCATTCATGCATCTGAGACGGTAAAACATATGATTTTCATGAACTCTCCTCAGTGCTACCCAGTAGTAGGCCTAATATCCCAAAGCATCATGCCTTGAGCCAGCAATAAAACGTTCTCACCTATATTGCCGAACAGCTGACTTGCGTGCAACTGTAACAAGTCTCCTTGAACGAGTGCTTGTCAGAGCTGTCCCTGAAAGTGCACACTTGACTGACTGCCAGCGTGGTGGTTGGCCGAAAGCAGTCAGAGGTGACCATTAGAAATTAGAAAATAGCCGTCAAACTGGGTACTAGTCACATTATCTGGGAATTATGACGGATGGATCGGAATGTTGGAGTTGGACAAAGAAAGATCTGGAGAGAAAGCAAGCAGCAGACAAGCGTTTTCTACCCGCAATCCTAAGTAAGACAAGAAGGGAGACGATAGGGAATGAAACAATACGAAACAACCTACAGATCGAGCCCCTGAAAGAAGTAGTGGAGAGTAACGGCTTTAAATGGTTTGGTCACATTAAAAGAAAGAGACGTCGAAAGACTTCCGACAAGAACCATAGGATGGACAGAATAAGGACGAAGACCAGTTGTGCGACCATTAACAAGATAGAAAAATCAGATGAAGGACTATGTCAAACGAAGTTGATTGCAGTGAGACGAGATACTAAATGATATATTGCGAAAAAATAAGCTTGCAAGAGGCTCTGTGAGCACCACGCATAAGTAAAAATGTTTCGGGAAGAAGATGGAGAAGAACATTATGATGATGATGAAGACGGAATTAATGGGAAACTGATGTTAGCCCTAGAAGACGAGCTCTCAATATACCGTTAATTTGGAATAAAACTATATCTCATGACAGAAGGCAGATTTGTAGCTAAATTTTTTATGTGGAAGTAAAATGAACTGATTATACACTACCAGTTACTTTACCATGTACAGATATTTTATATTTGTGGCTGAGACCGAGTTGTGGATATACCAGCGTTTCAAAGAAACTACAAACTGTGTATACCTTATTGACAGGGCTATTCGGTTTTTACTATAATCTTCGTATGAAGCTGATTTAATTTTATTGCATGGAACTTTGTCGTTAATCGTATCAAAGCATCCTTTAGATTATTAAACTGATGTCTCTTTGTACTGCTACTAATGTTGACTACTAGCCAAATAAAAATGTTGAAAGAACAGATCAGACTGTGGCACAGCTGTATTCAGCAACATTTTGCCTTTAACGAGGAAATCAAAGTATTATGATTTGAAGCTGACTCTATTAATCGGAAATTTAGTCTTTTCATTGAACATGTATAATGCGTTACCTTCAACAGTATGCTGGTAACCGTTCCTTTCAAAGACACACCTTTATGTGATGTTAACTGATGATTTATTAAATTAACAACGGGGTGCAAAAACTAATATTGATACACATTTTAATAAAAACCGATAACCATAAGTATGAGAGCAGCCACAAATAATGTTAAATTTCTGATCATGCATCTGCTGCTGAAAGTGAATTGTGTGGCTTGAGAAGCCAGCTGTCACTAAACTGTGACACTCTGCAAAACTGTACACTATATATTTCATTCTTCCTGTGTTATGGGTATAAAACTTTCTAACATATACCACACAGAAACACATTTGTTTCAAAAGTCGGAGAAATAGTAAGATGCTTCATTCTTATGGTAGTGATATGTATGTTGGTGTTGTGGTCTTCAGCCCAGAAACTGGTTTGATGCAGCTCTCCATGCTACTCTATCCTGTGCAAGCTTCTTCATCTCCCAGTACCTACTGCAACCTACATCCTTCTGAATCTGCTTAGTGTATTCATCTCTCCACGATTTTATCCCCCACGCTGACCTCCTATAGTAAATTGATGTTCACTTGATGCCTCAGAACATGTCCTCCCAAACGATCCCTTCTTCTAGTCAAGTTGTGCCACAAATTCCTATTATCGCCAATTCTGTTCAGCATTTCCTCATTACTTACGTGATCTATCCATCTAATTTTCAGCATTCTTCTGCAGCAACACATTTCGAAAGATTCGGTTCTCTTCTTGTCTGAACTGTCTATCGTCCATGTTTCACTTCCATACACGGCTAAATCCACAGAAATACTTTCAGAAAAGACTTCCTGGCACTTAAATCTATAGTCGATGTTAACAAATTTCTCTTCTTCAGAAACGCTTTCTTTGCCATAGCCCGCCTACATTTTATATTACCTCTACTTCGGCCACCATCAGTTATTTTGATCCCCAAATAGCAAACTCATCTACAACTTTAAGTGTCTCGTTTCCTAATCTAATTCCCTCACCATCACTTGATTTAATTCGACTTCTTTCCATTATCCTGGTTTTCCTATCGTTGATGTTCATTTTACATCCTCCTTTCAAGAAACTGACCATTCCGTTCAAGGTCCTTTTCTGTCTCTTTTCAGTGTATTTTAATTTCTATTCCATATTTTTCTTTTGTTTCCTTTACTGATTGCTCATTATACGAATTGAATAACATCAGGGATCGGCTACAACCCTGTCTCACTCCCTTCCCAACTATTGCTTCCCTTTCGTGCCCCTCGACTCTTGTAACTGCCATCTGGTATCTGTAAAAATTGTAAGTAGCCTTTCGGTCTCTGTATTTTACTGCCAGCACCTTTAGAATTTGAAAGAGAATGTTCCAGTCAACATTGTCAAAAGCTTTCTGTAAGTCTACAAATGCTAGAAACGTATGTTTGCCTTTCCGTAACCTATCTCCAAATGTTAGTCGTAAGGTCAGTACTGCCTCACGTGCCCCAAATTTCTACAGAATTTAAACTGATCTTCCCCAAGGTTGCCTTCTACCAGCTTTTCCATTCGTGTGTAAAGTATTGTCATTAGTATTTTGGAGACGTGACTTATTAAACTGATAGTTCCGTAATTTTCACACCTGTGAACATCTGCTTTCTTTGGGATTGGACTTATTATTTTCCTCTTGAAGTCTGAGGGTATTTCGCCTGTCTCATACATCTTACTCACCAGTTGGTAGAGTTGTGTCAGAGCTGGCTCTCCCAGGGATATCAGTAGTTCTAATGTAATGTTGTCTACTCCCGGGGCCTTGTTTCGACTTAGGTCTATCAGTGCTCTGTCAAATTCTTCACGCAGTGTCATATCTCCCATTTCATCTTCATCTACCTCCTCTTCCATTTCCATATTATTGCCGTCATGAACATCGCCCATGTTTACTTATATATACTCCTTCGAGCTTTCTGCTTTCCCTTCTTTGCTTAGAACCGGTTTCCCCTCTGATCTCTTGATACTCATAGAAGTGATTCCCTTTTCTCCGAAGGTCTCTTTAGTTTTACTGTTGGAACGATCTATCTTACCCAAGTGATATATGCCTCTACATCTTTTCATTTGTTCCTTAGCCATCCCTGCTTAGCTATTTTGCACTTCCTATCCATCTCGTTTTGAAGACATTTGTGTTCCTTCTTGCCTGTTTAATTTACTGCATTTTTATATTTTCTCCTTTCATTAATTAAATTCAATACCTCCTCTGTTACCCAATGATTCTCATTAGCCGTCATCATTTTACCTACTTCATACTCTGCTGCCTTCATTACTTCATCTCTCAAACCTACCCATTCTTCTTCTACTGTATTTCTTTCCCCCGTTCTTGTCAATAGTTCCCTAATGCTCTCTCTGAAACTTTCTAAAAGCACTGGTTCTTTCAGTTTATCCAGGTAGAATCCCCTTAAAATCCCAGCTTTTTGCTGTTTCAACAGTTTTAATGACTATTAAATTTTGGTCTCTCTTCACTATCTGGATAATCTCTGTTATTTCATCGTACATTTCTTTAATTTGATCGTCATCTGCTGAGATAGTGGGCGTATAAGCATGTACCACTGTGTCAGTCTTGGCTACGAATAATCTGTTCACTAAACTGTTCGTAATAGATTAGCCACGCGTCTACTTTTTCATTCATTATTAAACCCACTCCTGCGTTACCCCTATTTCATTTTGTATTTTTAACCCTGTATTCACATGACCTGAAATCTGGTTCCTCCTGTCAATGAACTTCAATAATTCGCAGTTTATCGAACTCTACCCTATCCATTTCCCTTTTTAAATTTTCTAACCTACCTAACCAATTACGGAATCTGACACTCCATGTTGCGATCCGTAGAGCGCCAGTTTTGTTTCTCCTGAAACAGATGTCCTCCTGTACTGTCACCGCCCGGACATCCGAATGCGTGACTTCTACATACATTTTCTATATTTGGGGAATATTTTACCCAAGGGGACGCCATCATTATTTACCATACAATAAAGCTGCATGCCCTCGGGAAAAATTACGGCTCTAGTTTCCCCTTGCTTTCAGCCGTTCGCAGTACTAGCACAGCAAGGCCGTCTTGTTTAATGTTTATTGGCCAGATCAGTCAATCATCCAGGCTGTAGCCCCTGCAGCTACTGAAAAGGCTGCTGCCCCTCTTCAAGAACTACACGTTTGTCTGGCCTCTCAACAGATACCCCTCCGTTATGGTTGCACCTACGCTAAGGCTGTCTATATCACTGAGGCACGCAAGCCTCCCCACCAACGGCAAGTCTATGGTTCAGCGCTCGCAAATTTCTCGCACTCAGAAGCCACAGAGCAGAAGCTCGCATACAACCATGTAGAAAACTGTTCATAACAAAATTCCGCTCCCTCCATACTTTTGGTAGAAAATGAACGTAAATGGAAGGCAAATTGGCAGTACCGTAATTATGTACAGCAACTACCTTATGTCAGTACTGTTTATCCGTGCTGCGCAGATAATGCTAGTCTGCTGTTGGATGTGGCTCAGTCCATACATGAGTTGCGTCCTGCAGCAGCCCCACTTGCTGCATGGCTGTATTTGATGAGATTTTCGAAAAGTTTGAATAATACGCAATGATAGCCCAATCGACTATGAAGGACATATTGAAATTAATCTTTGACAAGAACTGGGCTTGACCTAGGTCTTACAAAATTCAGAATTGGTTACAAGAAGTAGTCAAACTACCTTTTAAAGATATTATAGGTATCCACCTCTCGACTGTAGCCTATGTTGTTTTCGTAAAACAGAAAAATGCAGAGTTGTGCAAGAAAACAAGGCAGAAGGAAATAAAGGCGTTAGCTGCCAGTGGGCACTGATTTATACCAACGTTGCAAGTTGTAGGCTTGTGCTGGACCTGGTGTCGAACCAGGACTGCATACTAGGTAGATATGCTGGCCACTACGCCATCCGGACACAGTGGTCCCAACAAACGCTCGGACTACCCTAGCATGCCTTCTGTCAGACCATAATTCCCAATTTATATCCCATACTACTGATGTGATGCCCGTGCTCAATGGCCTCATAACCAGCTGTATGTCGCCGGTTCCCTTTAGGGTACGAGCGTGGTGTGCATCTGCGCTGAAGAGATTATTGGCCATCACCGTTTTAATTATATATGTTGTGTCTGTTCTTTCGGACATGTCCAAAAGAACAGACACCACGTATATAAATAACTGAGGCAATGATGACCAGTGATCCCATCAGTGCAGATACTCCAAGCTCGAACTCTTACAGGAATCTGCGGGATTCCATTCTACTAGGTGCATTCAAGTTCTAAGGCCTCCGATTTTCTCTCTCCGGACTGGAAAGAGATAGAAAAATGCGCATTGTTTTACAATGAGGCCGCGTTCATTGTCAATACGTCCCAGAGATGGCAGCACCGTACGGCAGATGGAATTTTACCGCCAACGGCGAGAATGCGAACTGTTTTAAATACTTAAAATGGCGACGTTTTCCTAAATTGAACAGCGATCAATCATTCGTTTTCTGAATTTGCGTGCTGTGAAACCGATAGAAATTCATCGACAGTTGAAGAAGACATGTGGTGATGCAGTTATGAATGTGTAGAAAGTGCGTTCTTGGGTAAGACAGTTTAATGAAGGCAGAACATCGTGTGACAACAAACTGAAACAACCTCGGGCTCGCACAAGCCGGTCTGATGACATGATCGAGAAAATGGAGAGAATTGTTTTGGGGGATGGCCGAATGACTGTTGAACAGATAGCCTCTAGAGTTGGCATTTCTGTGGGTTCTGTGCACACAATCCTGCATGACGACCTGAAAATGCGAAAAGTGTCATCCAGGTGGGTGCCACGAATGCTGATGGACGACCACATGGCTGCCCGTGTGGCATGTTGCCAAGCAATGTTGACGCACAACGACAGCATGAATGGGACTTTCTTTTCGTCCGTTGTGATAATGGATGAGACGTGGATGCCATTTTTCAATCCAGAAACAAAGCGCCAGTCAGCTCAATGGAAGCACACAGATTCACCGCCACCAAAAAAATTTTGGGTAACCGCCAGTGCTGAAAAAATGATGGTGTCCATGTTCTGGGACAGCGAGGGCGTAATCCTTACCACTGCGTTCCAAAGGGCACTATGGTAACAGGTGCATCCTACGAAAATGTTTTGAAGAACTAATTCCTTCTTGCACTGCAACAAAAACGTCCGGGAAGGGCTGTGCGTGTGCTGTTTCACCAAGACAACGCACCCGCACATCGAGCTAACGTTACGCAATAGTTTCTTCGTGATAACAACTTTGAAGTGATTCCTCATGGCCGGCCGCGGTGGCCGTGCGGTTCTGGCGCTGCAGTCCGGAACCGCGGGACTACTACGGTCGCAGGTTCGAATCCTGCCTCGGGCATGGATGTGTGTGATGTCCTTAGGTTAGTTAGGTTTAGGTAGTTCTAAGTTCTACGGGACTTATGACCTAAGATGTTGAGTCCCATAGTGCTCAGAGCCATTTGATTCCTCATGCTCCCTACTCACCTGACCTGGCTCCTAGTGTCTTTTGGCTTTTTCCAACAATGAAAGACACTCTCCGTGGCCGCACATTCACCAGCCGTGCTGCTACTGCCTCAGCGATTTTCCAGTGGTCAAAACAGACTCCTAAAGCAGCCTTCGCCGCTTCCATGGAATCATGGCGTCAGCGTTGTGAAAAATGTGCACGTCTGCAGGGCGATTACGTCGAGAAGTAACGCCAGTTTCATCTACGTCGGGTGAGTAGTTAATTAGAAAAAAAATAGGAGGCCTTAGAACTTGAATGCACCTCGTAGATAAGGCTAATAAGCAGGGGCAGCCCGTCAGTAATGCATGGTATAAGTTGATGGGGCGTCCATGCAGTTGTGGTGACCACTGTATCTTGTTGGCGTAGTGCTCAGCGGGACACCCCGGTTGAATCCCGATCTGGCACCGATTTTCATCTAGGCCCACTTACATAAATCGATACCCACTGGCAGCTAATGACTTTAATTCCTTTTCGTCTTGATTCATAGTGGTGTCTGTTCTTTCGGGCACCTGCTCTTTGCAGTATGTTCGAAAGAACAGACACGAAATAAAAGAGTGCAAGAAAATAGTTCTGTGGCGGCATGACGAAGTTTAATCGTTCCGATGGATTTACACTGCATGTCGTAGTGGCTCATGCTGGTTATGATCGGGTGATCAGAATACTCGAAACGCTCTTTGATCAGAGCAAACTAATGCTGTTATATCACCTTTCGGAAAAGGCCTCAGATGCTATGCGGTAAAGTGTTCAAACGTGCATGAAGTTCCCACTGTAAACGTCGTGTGGCCACTTCGAGTTAACTTGTAAAGCGCATTCCACATCATATGTTTCTGGTTACAAATGACAAGCAGCGGCTCCAGACACGAAAATGACAACGGCCGGGAGAGCAGTGTGGTGACTGTGGGATCCTGCCCACTCATCTAATATACCGTGTCTAGGAAGCTGTTTTCTCAGATAGCTAGACGACATTGAAACCAATCTTATAAATGGAGTTTATTACTGCAATCTGAATTGACAATACTTAACTTGGAGCTCCTACAAAATTGAGTCGCAAGCAAATGGCGACATTCAGTATCCTTATATATACAGTTATCATACAAGCAAATCACACAAGTTCGTAAGACACTGCTGTACAGTTCATATCTCAGCTCGTCTTATAATGCGGACCTTCTAGTGCGGCCGAGGCTAGCTGGAGCAGCACTTATATTCTCTTCGTATAGGTGCCTCTCCTGTCGTGGTGTTGTCCTAGTCAGCATTCTATTAGCTGACGTCGTCTTACAGTCTTCTCTACTGTGAGATTCCAGGCCGACGTGTCAACGCTGGATGTTACTCGGGGACACTGATCACATGCCCCTCCATATTCGCATCCAGTGAAGCCTGTAGCTTGAGGACGACCGGGCAGTCGGCAGGTACCTTTTGGTCTCCAGAGGCCTGTTCGGACGAAGAAGGCCTGTATGCAGCCAGACGTTTAAGGGGCTTTCACTGCAGTTGGCTACTAGCCCTGAAGGACCTACAGGGTTAGGCCCTGCTGCATCCAGCCTGTGAAACGCAGATAGAAGTGGACATCGTTACTCCCACCTCAGAACAGGATATCCACTTCGAAATCGCGAACAGGCTGTGCACTTCGAAATCGCGAACGCCTTACCGGCTGCGCCTTCACTGTGGCCTTGTTTGGGTTTCACGTTGTGCCGCGAGAAAATGCGGCAATGTAACCATCAAATACGCAGGTTCGCAACCATGGAAGAGGGACATTCACGAAGTCCAGCTGCCCCCATCTCCAGCAAAGGAAGTGATGTTACCAAGTGACAGGTAGACAGCAAATACCGCGAGAGAGCGCGTCCACGCAGGCATAACCACTCTATGACATACCTTAGGTCAGTGCATGTGTTTCCAGATGGCTCTTACAAACCCAGACTCCTTCTTGCTTCCGTGCCAACTTTCTCCAGCCTCTTGTGCACGTGCACTGGTAGTGTAAGCAGCCAATAGCGAATGCTGTCTTGCACGGACTACTTTGGATATTCTTCCGCCGACAGGTTCAAAATATAACACGCTGTGCACACTCACACATTTCCATACCAGAGATAGACTGTTCTACACCAGCAGTTTGTTAATTTCAGTGCCCGCAGTGACATCAGAGAGATGTCTCTGAAGGCTACTTTCGGACGCAGCAGATGCTATTTACGGAGAACTTGAGTCATTAATCGAGTATCACCGAACATTACTGTCAGTAATACTAGAATATCATATACTGCCAACAGACAGCGGAATAAATTAGATATCAGTGTATTCGATTTAGGATATCAAGTACCACTTTTTGAGCTGCACTAAAGTTAAGCACCCTTTTGTGACATACACTTAAAAAATTTCATTTGTTATTTCTTACTGTGTTGCCACAACTTTGTTATAGTGCGACAGATCACAGCAAGTCTTTACTTAAGCGTCTTGGCGTGCAACGGCTACCGTTCAGTAACTGTAGTAGGGAAACTTTTCGCTGCTACTGTGGATGTTGTGGATGAATTAAGAGGAGCATTAAGTTACGTTCCATTTATTGTTCATAATATTGCCGAAATTTTCGTCTAATGATACACTTGTGAGTGAAACGAATAAAATATTTATTGTTTGAATTTTAGTCATTCGGCTTTGTGGGTTCCTCCTTCCGTAATCTGCACACTTTTCTCCAGATAACTACCACTTGTCAACATCTGTTTGCACATTACGTCCCCTTCTCTGTCGACACAAATCACAGCTTTCCCGTTTTAGTTGGGTGTGAACAAAATGATGTTGACAGCAGGTTCTGGTGAATTTTCGCGAAAGTATTTTCCACGACGACTTTTCGTTATCAAATTTTTCATTCGCACTGTGAGGTAAGAGTTCATGTTACTTTGTATTGGAAAGTGACTGTACCAAGTTACGTGACGAAGTTAGTTCGTGACATGGCCAGGTTTCCTTGTCTCCTTGCTGAGTAATATCTGAGGTCCGTGCTTGCGTACTTGTGGAACAGTAAGGCAGACATACGAGTGATTCGGAGAATTACGATACCAACATCTAGGAATTGTAGAGGAGAGTGAGAAGATAATTTGTTGAATGGAGCCCATGTCCGGAAACGAACCTTTTCCTTGCTACAATCATTTGAAGACGTGTTGGTAACGTGGCCACTTTTACAAGTAACTGATTAGGCGTGACCAAATGCATCACTTGTTTTACAAGTTCACCCATTAATACCGGAAAAAGTTACTTGTGTGCTTGTTGAGAAGTTATGTGCAACGTGATTGCACTATTGCTTCAAATTCGGATGTGCGGCGTCTTCTTGGAGCACCAGGGTCACGCCTGCTGAAAGTGAAGATACGCTTTTCTCGAGGCCGTTGCGTAATTATGGCAGAAAGGGTATACGACGGAATCGGAAACTGGAGAGATCAACTGTGATATAGTGAGCTCTCCCATTACCGTGAGCTCTCCCATTACCGTGAGCTCCGCTGTTCAGACCGATCATGTGGGTGTATTCTGCACACGTGTACTCATGTTGCTCTAACACTCACATACACGTGAATAGGCTCGAACCAGGTCAAAGAGGTAGAAGAGACGTCAAATGACATCATCCGATCCGGCATTACCAACCCCCAACATGACTACCCTGTCGCATACTTCGTAAGTAGGATGTTTAGGTTTTTATGTTGGTAACGTCACGTAGCGCTCTGTACAAAAATCACTGGCTGCGGTGTGTTCAGTCTGCGGCTCGTAGGCATTGTTGGAATATCCGCTCTTGTAGTGTTGGGCAGTTGGATGTGAACAGCGCGTAGCGTTGCGCAGTAGGAGATGAGCCGCCAGCAGTGGCGGATGTGGGGAGAGTGATGGTAGAATTTTGAGAGTGGACGATCTGGACGTGTGTCCATAAGAAAGAGTAAATTTGTAATACTGGATATCATGAACTTATATATATATATATATATATATATATATATATATATATATATATATATATATATATAATGACTTTTGAGCATTATTAAGGTAAATACATTCCTTGTTCTCTATTAATTTCTTTCATTTGCTGACTATGTCTATCAGTATTTAGTGCCTTCAGTAGTTAGAATCTTTTATTTAGCTGGCAGTAGTGGCGCTCGCTGTATTGCAATAGTTAGAGTAACGAAAATTTTTGTGAGGTAAGTGATTCATGAAAGGTATAGGTTATTGTTAGTCAGGACCATTCATTTGTAGGGATTTTTGAAAGTCAGATTGCGTTGCGCTAAAAATATTGCGTGTCAGTTTAGTGTTGATCAGAATAAGTAAAGAGAGTTATGTCTGAGTACGTACAGTTTTCCTCATCTGTTTGAAAATCAAATAACGTAGAGGTTTATAAGCACAGTAATTCAATAATTTTTCAAAGGGGATGTTTCAACCTACCTAGCAAACATGTTTCCAAATGACTGCAAAGAGGAGACGGTACATTTCCGGAGGTTTCGAGATATTATGTACTCTCTCCCTTGTACAGTTCCTGGAAGTCTGTAACGGGAATTTCCGAACACACTACATGTGGGCTTCTTCTCAAGTATGTAACGTTGTTGTCTAGTTAACATATTGATCTAGTTCACACAAGTATTACGTCGTCGCACTTGGAACTCTCTTTAAAATGGCACAGTTAAAAAGTATGTAGGTAGTTTTAAAAAATTGTGTCGCAATTTGGTACCAAAAAACGTTAAAAATTATTTGTATACGTAAGTTTTTCACATTGGCAGATATTGTCTACCAAAACCGTTGTCCCATTTATCTGTTTTCGCGTGTCTTACTCGATAGATGAACAAGGCTAAATAGAAGAACGGAACTTAGGTCAGAGAACCATATGCACACTGGCCACTTGCCCTCCGTGCTATTTACGGGACTGCACTGTCCCTTAACTTGTGCACACGAGTATTTT
Organism: Schistocerca cancellata; assembly: GCF_023864275.1. Classification (NCBI taxonomy): domain Eukaryota; kingdom Metazoa; phylum Arthropoda; class Insecta; order Orthoptera; family Acrididae; genus Schistocerca; species Schistocerca cancellata. Next base: position 57,339,008 of record NC_064626.1, on the reverse strand, counting down.
TGAGGGACGTTTTCAGGGCCTATGCAGGCAATGTGTCTTTATCTCTGGAGCCAATGAAGACAACACACTAAAATCTTTACAGGTATCTCATCCATTTTATCTGTATCTACTGAACCAGAATTAAGAGGTGAGGTACAAATGAAGGCTGGATATATATATGAATTTTCAATTATGGTATTCTTTATTAATGTAATTGTACATATAATGCCCTAGATGTCTGTCTATTCAAATTATTGCTATGCTTATGAGTCAGTAGGTGCAGTATGTTATAATGAAATAGGTGACAAAATCTCATATAGCTATCGCAAGTCGTTTTTCATACAAAGGAACATAAAGCATTAAAGATGTCATTTTGAAAAAAATCATATTTTAAGTTTAAGATGATAACAATTGACTTGTAATTTTAAGTAAGTCTCAAAACCACCCAGAATCATAGTGATCATCATCATCTTTGCCAGCTTTCTTCTCAAAAAGCGTCTTTTTTTCTGACTGACCTTGCCTCTTTCGTGGTGAACTCAGCTACACGCTGTGCGCTGCCGAGTCTCAACTTCTCGAATAACATCAATCCGTTTACAGTATGGTAGCCTGGAGTGATGTTAAGATGTTTGATAACTCTCATTCTTTCCATGTTTCCATCATTAAATGTTGATACAATATCACTAACTACCCATTTTAGTCTATTGAGCCCTACAAAAACATCTTAGGAACTCGTGTCCAGATGATGTTATAGAATGACTCGTCAGAATTCAATGTTCATCCTAGTAGACACTTTCAGAGGAAGTCTGCGTGAGCTACGTCCCTATACATTGGTTTGTTGGCTTCCATAACAACTTCACGAATAGAGTTATTGTATTCAAAAGACACTCTTGAAAATTCAGCCTTCTGTAATTTACATCATGATTCAGGTTTAGGTGGGTAGTGTGAATGTGTCGGTTTTCTGTCAGTTGAAATTTTGTGGAAGGATGAGGCCCAGACTACTTTCCTCATACTTTCTAAATCATTTCCGTTATTTCTGATGGGCATTACATAATACTGCTGAAGCTGATTTATTGTTTTATCAGTCAGCTGACCTATGAGAGGTTTGCCATCAGACAGTGCAGTGGTGCGAAGGGTTTGTTTTGTGCCTATCTTCTTCTGCACGTGCCCAACGCTATCCCAACAATATTTTCATATTGATTTGCTTCAACAACACACTTCTACGCTTCAGAATCTCCAGCCCCAAGGTACTGTGTGTATCGGACACCCCTTTCATGCAGGCATCGGCTAAACATTTTCAGTGCAGTAACAGCTTCCATTCCTCCGCTGGTTCCTTCGTAAATTTTCTGACAGTTTTCATTTTTTCCATTTTTTTCACAGGAGCAGTAGCAATATTTTGTCAGTGGCTCAAATCAATTACTTTGCCTGTGTCTGCACTTGTAATTCTGACAATCGAGGCTTGCAATGTGTGGCCACGCTTTTGCAATGTCCCATCAAACGTGACTGCTATATCAGTGCTGCCTTCATTGATTTCAGCAGCTTCATTTGTTTCAGCCTTCATTGACAGGGAAGCGACAGATTCAACTGCTTCTCCTATAACTTCAGTGCACCTCTGAATTTTCGTAGATGGTGGTGGTAGATTCATAAGCGAACAGAAACACTGAGCAGCACTAAAACGTTTCCCAAAAGCGCTCCTTGCACAGGAAAGTCCTTACATTCATTTGATGTTACAAAAGACTTTCTGTTATCACAGCCAGTGCAAATAACTGCTATTATCGTAGCTCTATTATCGTAGCTAGTGAAATTCATGCAGAAAAATCTTCAATAATTACATTTCCACTAAAATAATGCAACAGGATGAATCACACAACACCTGAATTAAAATGTTCATATCACACACAACATAACCAGGATCAGAAGTTCTACACTCCTGGAAATGGAAAAAAGAACACATTGACACCGGTGTGTCAGACCCACCATACTTGCTCCGGACACTGCGAGAGGGCTGTACAAGCAATGATCACACGCACGGCACAGCGGACACACCAGGAACCGCGGTGTTGGCCGTCGAATGGCGCTAGCTGCGCAGCATTTGTGCACCGCTGCCGTCAGTGTCAGCCAGTTTGCCGTGGCATACGGAGCTCCGTCGCAGTCTTTAACACTGGTAGCATGCCGCGACAGCGTGGACGTGAACCGTATGTGCAGTTGACGGACTTTGAGCGAGGGCGTAGAGTGGGCATGCGGGATGCCGGGTGGACGTACCGCCGAATTGCTCAACACGTGGGGCGTGAGGTCTCCACAGTACATCGATGTTGTCGCCAGTGGTCGGCGGCGGAAGGTGCACGTGCCCGTCGACCTGGGACCGGACCGCAGCGACGCACGGATGCGCGCCAAGACCGTAGGATCCTACGCAGTGCCGTAAGGGACCGCACCGCCACTTCCCAGCAAATTAGGGACACTGTTGCTCCTGGGGTATCGGCGAGGACCATTCGCAACCGTCTCCATGAAGCTGGGCTACGGTCCCGCACACCGTTAGGCCGTCTTCCGCTCACGCCCCAACATCGTGCAGCCCGCCTCCAGTGGTGTCGCGACAGGCGTGAATGGAAGGACGAATGGAGACGTGTCGTCTTCAGCGATGAGAGTCGCTTCTGCCTTGGTGCCAATGATGGTCGTATGCGTGTTTGGCGCCGTGCAGGTGAGCGCCACAATCAGGACTGCATACGACCGAGGCACACAGGGCCAACACCCGGCATCATGGTGTGGGGAGCGATCTCCTACACTGGCCGTACACCACTGGTGATCGTCGAGGGGACACTGAATAGTGCACGGTACATCCAAACCGTCATCGAACCCATCGTTCTACCATTCCTAGACCGGCAAGGGAACTTGCTGTTCCAACAGGACAATGCACGTCCGCATGTATCCCGTGCCACCCAACGTGCTCTAGAAGGTGTAAGTCAACTACCCTGGCCAGCAAGATCTCCGAATCTGTCCCCCATTGAGCATGTTTGGGCCTGGATGAAGCGTCGTCTCACGCGGTCTGCACGTCCATACGAACGCTGGTCCAACTGAAGCGCCAGGTGGAAATGGCATGGCAAGCCGTTCCACAGGACTACATCCAGCATCTCTACGATCGTGTCCATGGGAGAATAGCAGCCTGCATGGCTGCGAAAGGTGGATATACACTGTACTAGTGCCGACATTGTGCATGCTCTGTTGCCTGTGTCTATGTGCCTGTGGTTCTGTCAGTGAGATCATGTGATGCATCTGACCCCAGGAATGTGTCAATAAAGTTTCCCCTTCCTGGGACAATGAATTCACGGTGTTCTTATTTCAATTTCCAGAAGTGTATTTTCTAAATTAGTCTGCAGTAATCTTGGTTACCCATACTGTTGCAAGTTTTACTTGGGCTGGGTGATGTCGCAGGTTCCTTGTTCTCTGGTGGCACATTGAAGTTATTTGATTTTACGCTGCTTGTAGGTTCCAAAGTTTGAAAAACACTCGGTTTTACACTTTTAGTGTGTTGGTTACCTCCAAATGTATGTTTCTTGGAGAGATTTGAACTTCTAGGCATGTTTATATTACGTTAAACTGCATCAGATTTCACTGAAATTCACTGTTTCACTCCAATCAAACAATTGCCAAGCGACAGACAACACAGTAGTGTGGCTAACATCGATCGCCACGTATTTTCTGTCCATATATGAATGTCACAATCTTCTATAAAGTGTAGTTTCCGATATATTCACATATAAACAGATGCAAGTCCGAAATAGGGTGATTTCAGAGATACGCACGTGAGACCAGAAAATTAAAAATTAAATACTTCTAAATGTCGCACTCACATAATTTATGCACCATTTTCTGCAGGAGAGAATAAATAATATGCTAGGGCATGTTTTGTAAAATGCCAAAATATTTGAATTTCTCCTGCATACTCCCCTTAAGGTAAATACACACCTGTATTCAGATTCAAGTGATTGTGTAACGACACTGTAGACGGACTGCAAAAACGTAACAGGACATAGAGTATGCTCCACTGAACAATATGAGGTACGGTACCTGGGGTTGGAGAAGCCAGCTTAAGGAGATACGGAAGTATAATATATCTACCGATTTCTCTAGCACTACCGTCTTTCAGCTTATTTACATCTAACATGCGTACATATTTACGCATACTGTGCTGTTTGTGTGTGTGTGAAATCCTATGGGACTTAACTGCTAAGGTCATCAGTCCCTAAGCTCACACACTACTTAACCTAAATTATCCTAAGGACAAACACACACATCCATGCCTGAGGGAGGACGCGAACCTCCGCCGGGACCAGCTGCACAGTCCATGACTGCTATGCTGTTTATTTACAAGTACATTCTATATTTCCTACAAGGAAACAAGTAGGATAAGCCTCATTACTAGGAAGTCATGATGCAGGTTTTGTTCAATTTACTCGTCCATAAGGTGGCAGTTGTATCTTATTTACATTGTCGCATGAATCAACGACTGACCCATTCATTACTCAGTGCTATTCAGAGACGTACAGTACAGTACGATCGAGAAGTATCGACACAGTTTCGCAGAACTCACTGAGATCTACGTTGTGTGTAGGGAAGTACGTTGCAGTGCTCTTGCTGATGAAAGGTTGTACAAGGAACTGTTTCCTAACATGTATCATCCGTTACGACGAGTGTTTCTTTATCTCGGTCACCGAATGAGGTAGACTGATTCATTGGAAAGATGAAACGAGGAACCATGAGGACCACACGAGAGATATTTGTCAAGGGGCGTCAGAATGTAGTTCGCCGATGTCGTGCTTGCATTGACGTTGATGGCCGTCTGTTTCAGCAGTGATGGTATTGGGAGCTAACTGTAACTAATTTAAATAAAAAGTATACAGTAATGTGTGGTACGTGGCCCCTTTTAATACGACCTTGCACAGTCCATATCACCACTATTATCAGGACGGGAAACGGGATGGCGAATTATGGCTGATAGTCATACTTTGATTTACGCAGGCTTAAATAAATGGTTCAAATGGCTCTGAGCACTATGGGACTTAACATCTATGGTCATCAGTCCCCTAGACCTTAGAACTACTTAAACCTAACTAACCTAAGGACATCACACAACACCCAGCCATCACGAGGCAGAGAAAATCCCTGACCCCGCCGGGAATCGAACCCGGGAACCCGGGCGTGGGAAGCGAGAACGCAACCGCACGTCCACGAACTGCGGGATACGCATGCTTAATTTATTAACATGGTTCCTTCAGGTAATTTCCCACAATCTTAAGTACAATGCAGCAGTTACTTAGTATAAGTTCTTTTTTAAACACGACAGTTATCAGAACCCAACAAGAATAAACATAAAATGAATATGAAATCAGTTAAGAAAGAACTGGCAAACATAGTATTTCCGTAGCTTCGCCACACTTAAGAAAAGCTTACGACTGACAGTACAGTGCCCATCAGAGTTGGCCAGCCACTCAATTGGATTTGATTACTACACTGCCCAACATGCACCAAACAACACTTACAACAAGCGTGGTTAACCACAATTCACTAGAACATGGATATGTAGCAGAAGCAAGAAACAAATCCAGATTATACTTTACGTGACTACACACTGTAACTTAAATAGAGATGTGACATCGACTCAGCAAGCACTGTGGACAGTCTGTTACCACAGAAACAGATCACTGCAATTAACCCAAAATTACATGGCAACCATAGAGAGAATTTAATTATTTTACACCTGCTCTGTTTGCTAATGTTTAATTAGTTGTAGGTCTATCTTCATGTAACACAAAAATATTTGTTTAAACATCAGTAAATCATAATCAAATTACGAAACTTGTTTTAGCTGCTTTGGCGTAAAGGAAAGCTGTACTAAACTTTTGGTATGGGGTCTTCGCCCAAAGCAACCCGGCCATGGCAGGGTTACATAAACACAGCAGGACCTAGGCTGCTGATTACACCTCACTCCCTACCAAGGTGTTGGCACTTACAGCAGCTTTTCACAGTCACAGAACAATTGGAACTCTCTGAAACACACACAAAAATACAGGACAGAATCCTTCCACCAGACATACGTGCATCAGTCTACAAAATTATTCCTTCCACAGCAATCACTGACCTTTAAATTGAAACCATTTAAGGGCGGTTCAACATTAATAGTAATATCACTTAGGTGCAGTTTTCAGTCACTTAATACCCTTAATTATCAATTGGAGAACAGCCAGTACAGTTGAAAGAAGATTATTGTTAATGAAGTAAAGATTCACGCAGTGGACACCAACTGAAAAAGCTACTGCCTATGTTTCAGATATAGACTACCATAAAAAATGAGAAGGAACTGTTAGTCAGAACTGAAGGAGAAGTTGTAGTCTAATTTGCAATCGATTTATTGATCTTGAACATGACAAGACAACAAAATTATTAAAGAAACATACAAAAAATATTTGTTTAACAAAAGCCTTACTTAAATGTGATCTATGGTGGAGAAAGTGATCTGCTGTGGATCGACACACGACACTAACCAGAACACTACTCGCTCTATCTCACTTCATACGCGTGAATCCATGTTATGGCATCAAACTACACCACCACCAAGCATCTGTATTCTACCATACAAAATAAAAAAGGAAAAATGTGGTTCGAAAGAACAGGATGCTGAGAAATAAATATTATAGCCCAACATCACAGCAACAAATACTTTACCATCCTACTAGTCAAGGCGGCACACGACGATTCATTTGGCGACTGAAGTCATGGACAGCGGCAATCTGTTATTAAATACGCGTACCCGAAAAATGCAAGTTTGCGATCTCGCGTTCGGTTAATTCAGAACACAGATAATTCCCTAAGAGCTTCAGAAACCACTGTGCGGCTGGCCCATGCGGATGTTCGAGTACTCCCACGGGCATGTGTGTATGTGTTTGTCCATAGGATAATTTAGGTTAAGTAGTGTGTAAGCTTACGGACTGATGACCTTAGCAGTTAAGTCCCATAAGATTTCACACACATTTGAAAATTTTTGCCTCTGAAACCACGATGGATTCCAGTGTGCAGGTGGACCTGTCGCTGGTCTGCCAAAGCAATTTGACTCCGTTCCACAACTGTGCGTGTTGGAATAGGTCAAATATTTGTACGGCCAACTCAAGACAAATAATAAGTACATCCACACATCACTCGTTGTGACCATGATGATATAAGCAGTACCTCTGACAATTCAGAAGGCGACTGGCACAGGCTCTAAGTCGCACACTAGCAAAGGACCCAAGTCTCACCGTTTAGGTAGAGCCCTGCAGTTCTTTACTAGTGCAACGCCAGTGCCAGAGACTTGTAATAGATCTATCTTCCTTTCTCCCCGTTTCCTCCTCAGCTCGGTTTCAAATACACATTTCTCTTTTCGACTTCCCCCGCTTTCACTTAAGCCAATTATAAGCTGGAGCCTGGTATTGTAAGCTCAGAGAATGGTCTTTGCACTGCAAACTGATTTGACCAATCACTGACTTTAAAGTTAATTGGCAGAAAACAGAAAAAATTCAGCTTCGCGGCCTCTTTCCCACACGTTTGCCACGTCTTTTTCTAACACAATACAGGGTGGAAGCACAGCCCTCCATAAACAGCTTGTTATCTTCCCTGTGGCGTTCATTTCAAAGTTTGCATGGAACGGCCATAAACTCACATTGACAAAACATGTTTCGAAACAGAGTCCGGACGTGTGGACGCCAGTTTCACTCTCCCACGGACATTTGCAGAACGTTTACATTTCTTTTGGTGGATTGCTTGCTAACCTGGCCTACAAAGCGCTGTCAGCGACTTTTCGGCGCTAGGCCGTATACTTGGACGTCTGCACCCACTCGCGCCAAGCTAACGTGTGTTGCACAGTGCAACCACTGCACAGGGCCGTCTGGAAATGTCTCCTGATAGTTCCTCAGAAAAAACGCACTTTGTCGGCCCACCAACGCCGAGCTTTTACTGCAGTCGTTTAAGTCAGCACCCTGTACCTTTGAACACAGGTAAAGCTTATCGTATTTCTTTCCCTAGAGCGCGCAAACAAGACCATAAACTGCTGCCTACCATTTCATCGCAATGTATGAAGTCAAATCGCCATAGATCGTATTCCCTACACCAAATCAGAAGTGAGAGTGCCCTGCAATCTCTCACAGTTATAACTAAGACTTCACTGCGAAGCCTACATTTAACCAGCTCACACTGACCTCATCTACATTCTTTTAGATTAATGTCTGTGTAAGTTCAGCAATAATTTACCGAGTGAAACTCCTCTTAACATGTAGGTAGGTAGGTGGTTAGTGTTTAACGTCCCGTCGACAACGAGGTCATTAGAGACGGAGCCCAAGCTCGGGTTAGGGAAGGATTGGGAAGGAAATCGGCCGTGCCCTTTCAAAGGAACCATCCCGGCATTTGCCTGAAACGATTTAGGGAAATCACGGAAAACCTAAATCAGGATGGTTGGAGACGGGATTGAACCGTCGTCCTCTTAACATGTAGCTCAGCCAAATGTACTAATGGCCAATTTTCTTTATGTTTGCACACGGCACAACTCAGTGGCTCAAGCAGCTTAACCACTTTACTTCAGGGACCTTTTCCTTGATACAAATCACGAAACTTGAATCTGATATCTGCCGCAAAACACAAACGTTCCGACCAATACAACTCAACTGCATATCAAGCTGATATCGCACACCCAGTCACAGTCGACACTCCTTTCTCCAGAGACGTCCAAAGTTTCTGAATGTTTTCTTTTCGAAAGCTGACGGCCAACTCTTGAAGCTCGCCAACCCGGAAGAAAGCCACATGATATCCAAAGATCACGTAACATCGAAAATCGATCGCAATCATATAACGAGCATACCAAGTGCTGGCGCCAGTCCGCCACTGCTCAATGTGATTTTATTTCTAGTGTGTCCTTAAGGTGGCTTCTCCGACCCCAGGTTTCCTAATTGAAATTCTTTAGTGGAACATCCTTTACGTTCTGTTGAATTTTGTGACCTCTTATGGAAGCTCCCTGTATTTATAGAGTCTACACGCTGTCTCGTGTACATACTTTGAATGCCTTCTTCCTCGACGTTTGCTACATCCGGCTGACCTTGTTGGGCTCTCGATTTGAGCAGTGATGATAATGGGCAGTAAAAGAAATTGGAAGAAGAGACGTTAGTGGGAAAGTGCAGTGTTTCGTACAGGGACTGGTTCAAATGTCTCTGGGCACGATGGGACTTAACATGTCAGATCATCAGTCCCCTAGAACTTAGAACCACTTAAATCTAACCAACCTAAGGACATCACACACATCCATGATCGAGGCAGGATTCGAAACTGCGACTGTAGCCATCACGCAGTTCCAGACTAAAGCGCCTAGAACCTCTCGGCCACCAGCGGCCGGCGTACAGGGAGTCTTTCCGGTTGTAAGTTGAAGGTAAAATAAGTATTTTTTGAGCAGCTCTTCCACCATAAACTTATTTTTGTCACTAGTTTTAGATTCTGAGTTACTAACTTGCCACAAGTACAATGCTGTCTTCAGTCAGCTGAAACATTTTATCTGTTGGCCATATCTTTTCACGTGATGTGTAGTAACAAGAAAAACAAAAACAAAAAAACTGGCAAAGCATTTTCCACAACACAATGAAAATAGCTGGTAGTCAAGCCTACCAACACTTCCAGACTACGGACTGTTGAGCAACTTTGTCTATGAACTGTGTAACACCTCCGATTTATAATTTTTAGCCGATCTCATCTGACCGAATAGCAGCCCAATAATTATTATTAATGTGACCGTGTACCTAATGGGGCTGGCAATCGGAATTGACTGCTACGGAGTTGTTACTTTCCAGTTTGTCCTTCTCAAATGCTGTAATAATGAAATGTCTGGTAACAAGAAGAACACCAACACAGTTGCACTAATCAAGGACCTATATCCGTCTCAAAAACACAAAAAGGAGGAGACAGCCACTGCCTTCGTCACAGATATCTAATTGCGGCTAATCTCAGCACAGGCTTCTTCGTTATTCATTACCGTCACACGCAAATTCAATCACTGCAATCCAACACTGCAATCCAACATGATGCCGGCGCGGTAGACGCGAAACCAAATTATCGGCACAGAAATATCACTGATCACTCTCGTAATTATACTTCTTCACTTTCCCAGTATTATTCTAACACAAAGGGGTTAAACCGCGGCGATGGCCACTCCCTTTGTCGGTAAAGCCTTGCATTACAGCAACTGGCCTCCACACAGCTCGGCCCGCAACATGGGACTTACTCAACTCACACTCGCTCTCGCAACACGACACTATCGATTGTTTGCCCTATCGACCTGTGCCGAGTGCAAACTTATAGTAAGAGCCCACGGACCCCTTACAACTGTCTCATGTTTGCCATTTCAAACGGGACTGGAAAGTTCAGCGATTTAGTTGCAAAAGCGTGTCAAGAGACAAGAAATGTCAGTTGTCTACGCTCGAAATCGCTCGATTGTCTATTAGACCGTCTAGGTATCAACACTAATCGACTTTGTAAACTCTTGTGTGTGTGTATAGGGACTTACTTACTCAATGTACTGATAAAGACAATTTGCTGTGAGGTATTCCCAACTTTCTGGAGCCTCGGCAGCTCGCGTCCAGCTGGCAGCAGTTAATTACGGCGCACTCCACTTGTCCTTCCTCCTCCTCCCCCCCTGCCACCCCCCCCTCCCCCGATTCCCGCCCCCCGCGGGATAGCAGTCAGTGCGCCGGCCTGCCACAGATCCGACGCGGCGCCGCCCGGAGAAACAAACGGCCGCAATTTTCGCGTCTTATTGCCGGATCGATGAACGCGTCTGCCCCTGCGCTCGTAAATAACCGCTTCCACGGCCGTCACTGGTTGCCGCGCACCGACGCGTCGCAGCTCTCCGGTTGACATTTTAATAGGGCTGACACCGGGTGCACGCGTCAGCTGCCATCCAGCTGCTCTCTGCCGATTCCGTTTTTTATTGCCGAATTACGAGGTAGCCGGATACCGTAACTAGGTGACGTCTAATCTAACAGGAATATCGCGTCACAACTGCTTCCTTTACGTTTCCATCAATGTTGTATATCTGGTTCATTTATTTATTGTTAACGATCGGTTATTATACGCTTTGAAATTCACTCTATTGGCCGAAATATGATGTAAATTCAACTTTTGTCACTAACAAGGGTTTATTTCTTTTGCAACTGACGCTTATCTTATCTCTAAGAGTTTTGAGTTTTGAGCAGATGACGGCAACAGCCGAAATATCTGTGGTGTCACCGCCAGACACCGCACTTGCTAGGTGGTAGCTTTTAAATCGGCCGCGGTCCGCTAGTATACGACGGACCCGCGTGTCGCCACTGTCAGTGATGGCAGACCGAGCGCCGCCACTCGGCAGGTCTAGTGAGACGTACTAGCACTCGCCCCAGTTGGACAGCCGACTTAGCCTGAGATGGTTCACTGATAATTACGTTCTCACTTGCCGAGCCGATAGTTAGCATAGCCTTCAGCTGCATTTGCTACGACCTAGCAAGGCGCCATAGCATTTGATAATTATTATTGTGAAGCCTGTACAGTAACAAGAGTTATGTTCTACAATTGTGGATTAAAGTTAAGTATTCCAAGAGCTTCGTACTTTATTTGCTACTATAATTTCCCTTAACTGTTCCAGACCTCACGGCAGTCTGCGTGAGCTTTAACGCGTGCCTCTCGGCCTCCTCTAGCTAAAAGGTGTTGGCTCTTCTGCTAACACTTTAATATCATCATAAAACGAAGGTATATATTGTGATGTCACCGCAAGGCACCACACTTGCTAGGTTGTAGGCTTGAAATCGGCCGCGGTCCGTCAGTACACATCGGACCCGCGAGTAGCCACTGTCGACGCTAGCAGACCGAGCGCCACCACTCGGATGGTATTACGACACAAGCTAGCGCACTACCCAGTTCTACAGCTGACGTTAATAGGAAACTTCGTTGATCCGTTATGGATCGTGGGACGACGGCTGGAATGAACTTCTTGATGCAATAATTTACCAATAGCCGTATGTATTGTAGAAATTTATTTTAGTTTATGAACTTCTATGTTCTACCAGTTTCGGCATTATATTGATGCCATCTTCGGTCCCCACTCGTCATAGTCGTTAAATCACTATACACGGAAGGAGCCATATAACTGGACCCGTGAATCAGTTCGTCCTGCAACAGCTCTTTGTGGCCAGGCGACACAGTCTGTGTACATTGGTAAATTATTGCATCAACAAGTTAATAGGAATGGTCCACTTGTCACAGCTTCAGAGATCTCATTTGCAGAGACGCTAGTTAGCATAGCCTTCAGCTAAGTTAACAGCTACGACCTAGCCAGGCGCCACATACAGTTCATGCATTGACAATAGATCTATATGTTTAAAGCAGTCAGAAATGTAAAGAAGTATTCGCAGTCCAGTCTATAACCGCACTTCTAAATATTATTGTACAAAGTCAACATGGACGTTCACCACTGAGGCTGAATTAAAGCTAAGTATTAAATTGTATTCCCGTCTACTAACTTTCTAATCACCTAAGATGTTCCACATACATCCAGTTAAGTATATTTCATTTATCCTCACGTCAGCCTACGTCAACGCGTGCAATTAATGGACACACCTTGTGGTCACATTTAAGAGTCAAACTGAGTGACTGAGCCGGATCACCCATTTTCCACGAGGCCCATAGGTCCGCCTCATACAGAACATGTATTAAAAATCAAAATGGCTTCATACACCAGAATTACACTTTACGGAACGCTGATAGACGACGGATTAACTGGGAAGTGGGGCTTGCTGGTGGATTAGCATATATATATATATATATATATATATATATATATATATATATATATATACTTTGCTGAGAGCTCTATCTGTGTGTGTCCTATTGTAAGCTGTTGCCACGACACCGGTCGCCAAAGAAGTTGCAACAAGATCGATAACAGGTGCTGAATCAAGTGTGCCTTTCAGGAGACAGGCCAAAGAGAGGCTCGCAGGCACTGTGTCGCCAACGCCCTCTCGACCACCAGTAGTTAGATCGCTGCCACGGACCAGAAGGCACAGTCTGTCAAAGTAGCAGGCAGTCACTCAGTCAGTCGCAGACAGAGTCAGTCGCTGTTACTAGCTCAGTTACTATTCTAGTTGGCATCTGTCAGTTTGTAACGTGCGCGTGGGGCACACAATACTCATTCAAGCCAGTACTATGGTAAGTGAGCAGGGTTCACCTTACGAGACAGGATTTTCGTATAGATATTGACCGCGTGTACCTGAATGGTGGCAAATCAGACTTACACCCACTCTGTAATAACAATGATCCGGCAAGCGAGTTCGAAATGCAATTGCACGTCAGGATGGACCAAAAGCAACACTGAAGTTGCCACCAATTTAATAATAGTACGGTCGCCAGCCTAATTAGGCATTAACTGAGTTTCTTCCCTGTACAAATTGGTGTATATTCATGCAAAATAACAAGTAGTAACACTGCATAATATAGTAGTATTTTAGAACCAGAAAATCTATTGAACCGATAGTTTCGCGTTCTGTACTGATATGGAAAAACCATGAATACATAACACTACACTGTAATGAATACTATAAAACTTCGTACTGTCTATTGATCTGATTAAAATCGGGCATAGACTACCCTAGAAACAGCACTTTCGAGCCACACACAAAATGTCAATTTTGATAAAGATAAAACACTGATAAATTTTAACTTGTATATTGACTTTAACTTTTGCTGGTCAAACCAATTTAGAACACTTCAGAATTCAAATGAATAAAAAAAAAGGGGTGGGGGGTGGGGGGAGAACCCTGAAACTGTTGTAGTCACTGTATTAAAAAAATTGATTACTGAAATTATTATGCGTTCAATATTTCCAGTATATGAGTTACTACTCTTTTTATCTTATTTACTACTCATTTAAATACCTTTATATCTGTCTCGAAATAATTAAACTTCATTACTATATCAATATTGAAGTTATCTTTCAACTTCGTTAGACTTTCGTTATTCATTTACTGGCTCATTAACAAAACAGTTGTTTAAACACCATTCTAACATAACTAGGTCTGCAAGTAATTATTATTAACACAAAATTTAATTTTTCATTTCGGGACACTCGGATTGCACAACATTTGGAAAGGACCCTGTGTAGGTTAGTTGTGAGGATAATTAAATGAGGGGAAAGCTCTGGTAAAATTTAGGTTATTATTCAACAGTTCACTCTATGGTCCATGCGAATACAATACTGAAAGTTTCAACCTGCTTATATCGATGCGGCGGTTGGCGGGCGGCGTAATGACGAGGCACAGAGCACACATACAACCACAGCTATGGCTCTTGACGTATCGGCACTTTAATTCATCTTTGCGTCGCAATACCTTTCCATTTAGTGCCTAAGGACTTTTGCTATGCTGTGTGGGCGTTGGAACAGCATACCCGAGGCTCAGTGAAACTACGTCTTCCAGGAGAGCCTCCTCGCTCCAGAAGGTGTTGCTCAGACCAATGCCAAACTCCAACTACTATTGCTGAGCCCGTTGTGCCTTGAAGTGCCCGAGTGCATTTTTCAGCCCTCGCCTGCCATCCACCTTTTACCGCTCCCTTATAGACAGGGTATTCACCCGAGGTTTTGCATTCTACATATCCTAACACATTGCCTACGTATGGACCAGACGCACAGTTACAATTTTAAACATCTTGCAACACTTTCAACATTTGTTACATTTTAATTCTATTACAATTTTGCTTGATATTTGACATGAACATTAATCTTCACATTGAAACTTGTTTACAGTTTTCTTAACACAATGACATGAAACAAAAAACAAATGAAATCAGAACATCAATTACACTAGTTTATCGAAAAATCAGATGGGAAAAAAAATTTACTTATATGTACAATAGTACAGCGTCGTTGTTGTTACAAGTTCACATCACCGTCTACGAGAGTGTAGTGTTTATAGCGGGACTTGTACTTCACCAGCAGTGAGGCTAACGTGGACTACTACAGAAGAGCTTATACCACAACCCATACACTAGCTTGAAGGTAAACACTTTTATGTTCTGGTTAATGCACAGGGTGGTCCATCTGAAGTTTCGGATGTGATTATATCGAAAACTATACATCAGTTAAAAATGGTGGGTAAGCAAGTTCGTAAGCTCAAAGGGGGACATGAAATGATACTACACGAGACCTCCAGTCCCTGCTCCCTTGGGTGAGGCGGGGAAAACTTCCAAATTTTAAATGGAAACAACCATTTTAATTGCAGATCGGATTCTCCATAAAAAAAGTGATCGAGTTTTTTTCTGAAACATTTTTTTAAACCATTGACAGATGGCGCTGAAATCGAGAAAATTTTAAATTAGGGAAGAACCCTGAGTTATCTAGAACTATCCGAGAAATACGCATCAAATCGTTAAAAAATGTGCACTAATTCTTTCGTAACGCCAAATTTAGCTATTTTTGTACAAAATTTATTGTATCGTACTTTTAGCGTTACCCAGGAACAACTACATGGCCGTAGTAGCTTGATGTTCACTTGGGGTGCTTCATTAGAGTGAGTTCCAATACCTCTCACAATTTGGGGCGCTTAAATAATGAAATTAACCACGAAGAAATTGTTCAAAATTATCCCCATTTGCCTCAATGCATAAAGTCAATCGTCTGCGAAAGTTGTCCACAGTTTTGAGCAGAATATCCCGTGGTATGGCTGCACGCGCTCTTCGAATGCGTTGCTCCATATCGTTTCGGATTGTGGGCTATCTGTCATAAGCAATATTTTTTAAATAACCAGACAAGAAAATTTCACGAGATGTTAGGTCTGGTGAACGTGGAGGCCACTGAATTGGTTCGCCACGTCCTATCCACGGACAAGGGTACCGTAAATTTAAAACGTTCTGAACATTTTTAGCTTATTGGGGACCTGCTCCGTCCTGTTGGAACTACATTCGTTGCCTAGTTTCTAAATCAACATCTTCCATTAGCTCCAATAAATCATCGCGGAGAATTTGTAAATAAGATTCCCCAGTAACATTTCGGTCAAAATAATACGGTCCTATCAAGTAACCGTTTAAAATTCCACACCAGACCATTAACGATCATATGTGTTGATTTTCAGCGGGTCTCTGCCAATGTGGATTGATACGGAACTAATAATGACAATCATGATGATTTAATTCGGCATTGTTTTTGAATGTGGCTTCTTCGGTGAACATAACGTATCTAAGAATATCATTGTCACCTCTCATCATTTCCAAGGCCCATTGGCAGAAATGTACTCGTATCTACATATCTTTCGGCGTTAATGCTTGTGTCAGTGTCATATGATACACATGATATTTATGTGCCTTCAAAATGCTCAAAACATAGATTTCGGTATTCTACTTTGTCTCTGAATGGCAGGACTACTCATTTCGGGAACCAGTTGAACACAGGCGAGAACGGTAAGGGCACGACCGTCATTTTCATTGTATTCGCGGGGACGAGGTGGATGGTGCATGTATCCATTTCGAGCTCGTTTAGAGCAATTTTGAATAATGTTTCCGCTTGGATGTCTTCTGTTTGGGAAACGATCCGCATACAATTGCACAGCTGCAGCATAATTGTTATGGTATCCACCTAAAACTGACATCAAATCAAGAATCTCTGTAGGAGGATAGTGAGCCATGTATCGCTAACGAATAATTTACTTTCGTTAGCTGATGATTACGGTTAACAATCTGTAAGTGAAGTTACGTCTGATCGCATTGCACCGGCCTTTATAATGAAAGAATTGGTGCACATTTTGTATCGATTTGATGCGTCCTTCGCGGGTAATGCTAAATAAATCAGAGTTCTTCCCCAATTTGAATTTTTCTCGATTTCAGGGCCATCTGTCAATGGTTTAAAAATTTTTTTTCACACACGATTACTTTTTTATGGAGAATCCGAATCTGCAATAACAAATTTGGGTTTACATTTAAGATTTAAAAATTGTTCCCCACCTAGCCTAAGGGGGCGGGGCCTGGGGGTCACTTGTAGTATCATTTGATGTCCCCCTTCGAACTGGTCTTAACCACTGCCTTTACCCGATGTATAATTTTAGAGACAATCTCATCCGTAACTTCAGATGGACCACCCTGCAGAACGCTGTTAATACATGTGTGCAGTTTGTGTTGTAGAAAGTGTATACCAGCCACCAAACAACATCCTCTTGGTTGCTCCCCATGGTACAAGACACTACAGAGTTGACGACGACACAAAAGCATGTGCTCACATGCCATAGCTACTATACTGTCTAGGAAGCTTGCATACTCGGATCGCTACTAGACAATCAAACCAGTGGTATTAATGAGTTTCATTACAAATTGAAAATTACAATAATTAAGTCTAGCGATTACACAGACGTGTCGCAAGAAATGGGCGACACACAGAATAATCAATCTTCTTTAGTATAGACAATCCCAAGTCTGTGCTACATAGAGAAACCAAGCGAAGTGACTAGCGTTCAAGCTGCTGTCGAAGTCGCTAATCTCAAAGCTGCTATTGAACTGGGCCGTCAGCAGTCGTTCGCAGCGCTTATGCCTTCTTCACTTAGTGGCCGCTGCTGCCGCGTTGTCGTCCTGGAGGGAGGTCCGGTCAGCGTGAAATTGGCTAACCCCTTCTCACTGCCTTCTCTGCTCTATCGTTCGCGACAGCGTGTCGACACTGGACTTTAGCCGGGTTACAATTAAGGTTACTCAAATTCCCAGTTATCACTGGAAAATATAATATTTTAAAAAGGTGGTTTTGTTACATAACTAATTCGTAATAACAAGTACTTAATGTTATAGCTCTTAAAACAAACCAAAACATACACTCTCAAAATCCTATAAAAAAGAACATTAAAGCGTTAGGACTGTAAACAGCTAACTTCATTTCGAATTTGACGAAAAGACAAATCGTCTGATCACATCTTAACAGTATTCACTTCATTGAACAATTCAGCTCACGAAAGTCGTGACTTTCAAACACCAAGAACTTCTAGTTTACATTTTTGACAACTTCCGTTCTTTGCCGGTAACTCAAACGCTGAACCATAATAGGGGATCAGTAGAAGAGCATTTAAGTTTCTTAACAACACTTAATTGTCCTAGTACCTTCTCCGCTGTCCAAGGCAATAACGATTACGAAATAACTGGAACAACCGCTACAAAGTTGACCACATAATGACTTCAAAATAAATCAGTCAACAATTCTTGCCTGTAAACAATACACAAAAATCTCAGACGCGCACTATCGTTTTAAAGACTTTTTCAACGCGCTAAGCACAGCAGCCTAGGTCATGATCAGTTGATTATGAACAACTGTCGTTTCACGAGCAAAAATTGATTCATTTAGGAATAATCCAAAAATTATGCAACGCTTGCCACCATACGTATCATAAATTTACAACTGTGAAAGACATAATGTAAGAACTTGCGCACATGAAAATGCTCGAACCTGGATACCACACACCCCGGTGACGACAAACGTAGACCTTCCCGTATCCCCGTGAATTGCCGCCTTCAGCCTGCCTCGCTACGGAAAAACAAATACAAAAAAAAAAAAAGGTTCAAATGGCTCTGAGCACTATGGGACTCAACTTGTGAGGTCATCAGTCCCCTAGAACTTAGAACTACTTAAACCTAACTAACCTAAGGACATCACACGCATCCATGCCCGAGGCAGGATTCGAACCTGCGACCGTAGGGGTCTCGCGGTTCCTGACTGTAGCGCCCAGAACCGCCCGGCCACTCTGGCCGGCGCTACAGAAACAATTGACAAGTTCTGTTTGATTCATCGCACCGATGCTGTGGATAGCTCGGAGGTGTGGTTGTTGTCTTCGGCGATCTATCTTCCTCACAACAGCCTCGTGTCCTCGGTTACTGTTTACGAAGCTGCCACCGCGCACTCGGCCACCGTCGTATGTTGATATTTACTCTCTTGTCACACGCACCAACTCTCCGGTCCCCTACCTCTGCTTTATACTCCTTGGCAGCAGGCGGAACTGAGGACACCATGGATAGCACGTTGACAGCGCCCTCTGGCAGATGCAACCAATCGAGCCATCGATATTCACGGCTTAGTTTCTAATGAAATTTTCTGGATGACTGAAACGGCGTGCCGGATCCAGCATATATCCGCGTTCTAGTCGCGGAGCGACAGACAATTTCCGTCAGCAAGATATCTCGGAACAGCTCACATACAGCGGCGGAATGATGCAGCCTCAAAGTACCCCTTATACTGTGCGTAAGCCATTTCTCCGGGATGATTTTCATGCCAGGGCTGTAGTCTCTCAAGGTATACAGTAAAGCCATGAACTTACGGACTAGACGTAAATGTGTGAGCCTGAGACGTCTTCCCCCCTCCCCCTCCCACCTTACCTTACTCATTTTACGATGTTATGCAACGAAAGACATAATTTGTTAAGTACACGAAAAATTGCAGTCACAACTTGCTCAGGGTATAACTAATAATAATTGTAATAGAGTTAAAGTTTGAAAGTAAAAGATTATTGAAACGTGTTATTAAAAGGAACATTCGTAAAATTCTTTTCCACCCGGAAATGATGTTCGACTAACAATCACATTTTTCTGAAGAGAGTATGGTATATCGTGTGTTTTAAGCGTGCGTCTCTCATTTCTTGAGTTTCGTTCGACAAAACATAAAACAACCATTTCCTAGTAAAATAACCGTCGACGTAAGCATTCGTTGTAGGCTATCTGTTAGCGAAGATCTGTCTTCAGAAAATATTTTCATCCGTCACTGAGTAGTCCGATTGAGAACCACTGAAATCCAGAAATCGACACGAGAGCTACTTTTTCTCTTCAAGAGGTAAAAGGAACACGAAACAATGAACTATGAAACCGTAACAGAGTGAACGCTAATGATCAGCGTAGACTAACATAAAATTAAATTTGTTTCTTAACTGGACACTCCAAAACCAGACCTTCAAACGGCTTCTTTCGTTATTGTTATGGTGTTATGCCCCCTACGAATCATGTACCTTGCCGTTGGTGAAAAGGTTTACGTGTCTCAGCGATACAGATGGGCGTACCGTAGGTGCTGCCACAACAGGGTGGTATCTGTTGAGAGACCAGAAAAATGTGTTGCCCCTGAAGAGGGACAGCAGCCTTTGCAGTAGTTGCAGGAGCGAACGGTCTGGATTATCAGTTGATCTAGCCTTGTAACTTCACCAAAATGGCCTTGTGCTGATACTGCGTACGGCTGGAATCAAAGGGAAAGAACAGGCGTAATTTTTCCCGAGTATATGCAGCTCTAACGCATGGTTAAATGCTGATTGCGTCTTCTTAGGTAAAATAGTCCCCCATTCGGATCTCCGAGTGGAGACTACTCAAGATGTCGTCATAATGAGAAACAAAAAATACAGTCTACGATCGAAACTTGGAGTGTTAGATCCCTTAATCAGAAGGCACGTTAGAAAATTTAAAAACGGAAATGAATCGGATGATATTAGATACAGTGAAGTTCGGTGGCAGGAGGAACAGGATTTCCTATGATGTGAATACAGGGTTACAAATACAAAATCAAATAGCGATAGTGAAGGAGTAAATTTAAAAGTGAATTAGAAAACAGGAATGCGGATAAGATACTATGAACAGCACAGTGAACGCGTTATTTTAGCCAAGATAGACACAAAGCCCATACCCACCACAGAAGTACAAGTTATACTCCAATCAGTTCTGCAAATACCGAAGAAATTGAAGAAATGTATCATTAGGCAAAAGAAATCATTCAGATACTTACGGGCGCCAAAAATTATATTGTGGTGGGGGACTATAAGTTGACAGTAGGAAAAGGAGGAGAAGGAAAAAGAGTAGACGAATATGAACTGCGGGAAATGAATGATAAATAAAGCCGCCGGGTAGAGTTTTGCACACAGCATAATTTAATCATAAGAGAAGATTAATTACGTGGAGGAAACCTGGAGAAATCGGAGGGTTTTACATTGATTATATAATGGTAAGACAGAGATTTCGGAGCCAGGTTTTAAATTGTAAGACATTCCCAGTGCCAGATTTGGACTCTAACCACAATCTATTGGTCAGGAACTGTAAATTAAAACGAGTTTCAATCGCAACGCAGAAATTTCGTAAGCTATTGTGCAGTAGTTGATGAAGCAAGGATGACAGAATATAAAAAGAAAAATTTGGAATGTGAAATTTTACACATCCGTGTGGCGATTTGCATTTCCAACCTTACTTAACCTCACTGCAAGACATTGTACATGTCAATGGAAGACTTTCCCAGTCTTCTCACTGCTGCTGAGGAGAAAATTTCAAAACAGCCCATCAGTTAAAGACTAGAAACATCACATGAAGGCAGGTTAAATTACTGGATAAAAAATTACAATTGCATGAAGGTGGTATGCAACAAATTTCAAAATGACAACAAATGTACTACATGCTTGGATATGCAAATGATTAGGATTTAAGCGTAACCGCCCAAAGTATTTAGTGGTAACGCTAACTGCTTTCTTTGTATATGGGAAGATTACGGCCGGCCGGTGTTGCCGAGCGGTTCCAGGCTCTTCAGTCTGGAAACGCGCGACTCCCACGGTCGCAGGTTCGAATCCTGCCTCGGGCATGGATGTGTGTGATGTCCTTAGGTTAGTTACGGTTACGTATTTCTAAGTTCTAAGGGACTGATGACCTCAGATGTTGTCCGCCCCAGTAGCTGAGTGGTCAGCGTGACGGATTGCCGTCCTCCGGGCCCGGGTTCGATTCCCGGCTGGGTCGGAGATTTTCTCCGCTCAGGGACTGGGTGTTGTGTTGTGTTCATCATCATTTCATCCCCATCCGGCGTGCAGGTCGCCCAATGTGGCGCCGAATGTAATAAGACCTGCGCCGAGGCGGCCGGACCTGCCCCGCGAGGGGCCTCCCGGCCAATGACGCCAAACGCTCCTCATCATCATCATCACCTCAGATGTTAAGTCCCGTAGTGCTCAGAGACATTCCAACCATTTTCTTGAAAGATTACGCAATGTGTTTCACTATTGTATCCGCATATGAATACTGGTTTTTTTATGAGGAGATCTTGTCCTGCGTCATGCTGGAGGGAGAAAAGTCTACCACCACCTGTTAGAATTGGACGACGACAAGTTGGTGGCCATATGAAGCAGTGGTATTGCCGCTCGCGTTTTTCGAGATACCATGACCCCACAATTCGAGTCTGGACTCGATGAGGTCGAGAGCCCCACACGCAAAGCCTGGGTTGGCAGAGCGTGGCTTCGGTTGGTTGATTATCATCAGTGGAACGGGGCAGCACGGACTCCGGATACGCATCGTTGTTTTGTTAGTTCGCTTGCTGTAGGCGTTTTCTTCACATTCATTCCCACTAATATTGGGCAATAATTCAAATTGTCATTGTGTTCCTTATGATAGCTAGAATTCCAGGTATGATTCTTGTTATTTCTGTGGATAGTTTTCTGTTAAGAATGTCTTAAGGAAGACGATAATATAGCGTGCTCAAAAGCGTGTTTTTTGTGAGGAGTGGGGGATTAAGCATCTTTTTGTACAAAATTCCGATTTCTTATACGTAACAAACGCTTAAGTCAAAACAAAGACGGTAATCTTGTCTGACATTTCTCTTCACTCCGTAAAAATTTTACAATTCATTTAAATAATTTGGACTTACGTCTCCAAGGAAATGAAGGATATATTTACAGGTATTAATGGACATGGTGAAAACTGACTGAGTTTAAATTTCAACTAAGCAAGGAAAATTTGTGATGCTTCCTGAGTACCTGCAAAGTGCAATAAAAATATGAAGAAGTAAAATTTTAAAAATTTACTTCCATTGTTGGTGAATTCTCCGATCAGTTTCACAGTCATTTTAAGGATTTGAAATGTACAGATCCGGTATCATTTGGTTTAATTATCTAATGAAAATTAATCTTGGTTATGTTAGAAAACTCCTTAAGCACCAGTTTTCAGGTTAAAAAATAACCCATTCATGATATTCAAAACAGAAATAGACCCTGAAAGTTTTCAATAATGCCACAAGATCGGTACCAAAAATCACAGACTTCACACTTAAAATAAAATTTCATGTCAATATGCTTTTACGAAAAAACATTTTCTCCAGTAAAGTACATGAAATCTGCTCAACGTAATACTATGTCTGTTGAGTAGTTGGAACATGAACTTCATTTCGCTACAATACAAACTGAAATAGAAATTCTGCAGTCGTCAGAACCAATTAAGTATATCTAGACTAAATAAATAAATGTTTCGTTAATGTAAATATTTGGGAGACAATCTGAGCAGCTGCCTTAGGTTGTTTGCAGATGACGCTGTGGTTTATCGACTAAAAAAGTCATCAGAAGATCAAAACAAGCTGCAAAACTTTTTAGAAAACATATCTGAATGGTGCGAAAAGTGGCAGTTGACCCTAAATAACGAAAAGTGTGAGGTCATCCACGTTAGTGCTAAAAGGAACTCATTAAACTTCGTTTACACGATAAATCAGTCTAATCTAAAAGCCGTAAATTCAACTAAATACCTAGGTATTAGAATTACGAACAACTGAAATTGGAAGGAACACATAGAAAATGTTGTGGGGAAGGCTAACCAAAGACTGCATTTTATTTGCAGGACACTTCGAAAATGTAACAGAACTACTAAGCAGACTGCCTACACTACGCTTGTCCGTCGTCTTTTAGAATACTGCTGCGCGGTGTGGGATCCTTACCAGACAGGCCTGACGGAGGACGTCGGAAAAGTTCAAAGAAAGGCAGTACGTTTTCTATTATCGTGAAATATGGGAGGGAGTGTCACAGAAACTATACAGAATTTGGGCTGGACATCATTAAAAGAAAGGCGTTTTTCGCTGTTACGGAAACTTCTCACGAAATTCCAATCACCAGCTTTCTCCTCCGAATGAGAAAATATTTTGTTAACAACGACCTACATAGGGAGGAACGATCACCGCGCTAAAAAAATGGAAATCAGAGCTCGTACGGAAAGATATATGTGTTCATTCTTTCCGCGCGCTATACGTGATTGGAATAATAGAGCATTGTGAAGGAGGTTCGATGAACCCTCTGCCAGGCACTTAAATGTGATTTGCAGAGTATCCATGTAGAAGTAGATGTAGATATAGATAAGAGTTCGAGACAATTAGAAAATAAAAAGCAGAGTTTTGGTAGTGTATGTCTTTCGGTGTTTGAGTTAAGATAGTTGGTGTGACAGAGCTTATGGTACGTGATGATTGACAGTCATCCAGCTCGGCTGTTTCGGGGTTGTGATGTCACTGCACAAGTCGAACTGGAACAGGAAGCAGCTGCTGGAAGGGAGTGGCTCGCGAGCCACGCCTTGCCACGTCCGTTCAACACCGTGGAGGAGTCAAAGTGTTTTTTTTTTTTTTTTCTTTTTGCAAATTTCAGTTTATTGGCTTTCAGTTGGTGACCATTCAGCCATCTCAGTAATGGATGGATGATATGACAGCGTATTGGAAACGAGGTGCCTTTCAGTTATGACGATACGAATGTAAGGACAACACTTCAACCAGTCACTGAGTGGTTAAACTATCCGTCCCGGCTGGGATCAAATCCGGGACCCTTCAGTTTACAGTCCACTGGTATAAACTGGCAGCTACCGATTCGGAAAGGGGTTAAACGTTCCTACGTAAACTGCGCACAAGAGGACAGACTTGTTGTTTGTTGGGTCGTACAGGACCTTATTGCCGCGTCAGGTGTCTTGAGCCAAGAAATGAGCTTCCTTGTACCAAGAGAGGTATACACACAAATAGTGTGTAGACTGTCATGACGGCGAACATAGTTTCAGAGACTCTTGATGCAGCAGCAGAAAGAGGCGCATCAACGGCGTTGTGCCCAAGTGTAACAAGACACAAGTGTGATAAAGTTCTTCTCTCTTTCTTGTTTACTGGCTGAGGTGTCATAAGCGAAAATTTTTTCAGTAGGCAATGGCAGGAAGAGGATACGAATCCTAAGAACTTTTCATAACCATTACACCGTGGATGGGAAGAGAAACCTCCAAGTGCTGATTAAATTACTTCCAATATACAACAGTGTATTATTTCTGTTCGTCATCCATAGTGAATCGTGGGGCCGGAGGACTCAAGCTAATGATGCAACTGATGACGTCATTGTTTAACGGTAATTGACCGATCAACACAGCAAATTTCTTGCGTAAAAGACGGCGTAATAACTGAAAGAAATGATCGGTAAATTAATCTCTGGGAAGTTTTGATTTGCGATGTATAACAAATGACAAAAAAGGAATAAATAACGTATCCAGCCATTGTAAAATCAAACAATTCGCCCTCAGTCTGTTCTTTACATCGCCTAAGAAACTGCAGAAGTAAATAAAAATTACCGTATCTTTGTCAATATGAGAATCATACAGATAAAGTATCACGAAACAAATACAATACAGTTAGATATTACCGTAAGTTATACGTTAACCCAGCATCAGCAGAATGTACCTTACATGGTTACGCTAAAGGAACAGGTGAAGAAAGGCCCAAAAGTATTACAAGAAAAAGTCGTGTACACGCCTTCTTTTGTTAAAACAAACAGCTATTTGTAGTTCTTTTCGCTTCTCCAAGTTTGACCTGGAGCAAATGCCTCTGTTCGTAAAACATGACTTTGAGTTAATAACATAGAGTACTTATGTGCTGGCGTAAGCTGTCGCCAGCACACCAGTCGCAAAGATGCAGCGCGAAGATCAATAGTAGGTGCTCGATCAAGAATTCCTAACACGAGCGAAGCCAGAGAGAGACTTGCAAGCAACACACTGCCAAGACCTCCTCCACAGTAGGCATTTAGGCAGCCGCCGCTGACTAGTGGGCCTCACTCACTAACTCACTCTTACTGACTCACTAACTCACATACCACGTGGCGTCTGCTAGTTCACATCGCCAGTTACGACAGAGCATAGCGACCATATAACCGATATTATCTGCAAGAGGACTTTTAGTGATGAGCTTATACCGCAACACTTGGACTTTGTTCAAGTTAAGTAAAGACTTCGTGATCTTGTAAATAAAGGAGCGTATTAATTCACGTGTGCATTTATGTTGTAGAAAGAGGTTACCGGCCACCCGTAACAAGACTCTACAGTGGCGACGAGGATACTACAGTTCAATACATAATACGGAAAAGAATTGACAAAGCATTTTAGTAATTGTGCAGTTCCATTGGTACACATCGATTTTTCTCTTAATATTTCTTTGTAATTTATAATGCTTAAGTATTTTTCATTGGTAATTTAGCGAACATTACAGTGGTACAATGTCGCCTTTTGAGACTAGTCTCGGGTCTGCCCACAGCATGCTCGTAGGTACACAGCTCACACAATACGAAGGATGAAGGGATGAGTGATCAAATATGGAGAGAATTACTGCCAGAAGTAAAGCTGTGAGGAGAGGGCGTGAGTCGTTCTTAGGTAACTCACATGGCGTCCGCCCCGGTAGCTGAATGTAAAGTCCGCCTTTCGCCGGACTTGTTTACGTCCCGGCTGCGAACGTTCGCGGAAGAAGCGGTGTTTACACCGTCGTCACTCGCGTGTGTTACTGTTTGAATCGAACGCAATGGCACACAATTTCCGAAAAAAAAACGATACGAGTATGCAAGACCGAAGGCTTTCGAAAGCGAACGTTTCTTGAGGGACGAAGTGCATCTTAATTACACGGAGATTACTGGAATTCGTGAGCCGCACTCTTTACGTAAAGATGATTGACGACGCAGCATGTGATAGGATCATTGAAGCCGCCAAACGAGGATTCCAGTTCCGACACTTCGATGGTCATATTGGCGCAGTTTTAGTCGCTCATTCGGGCCTGGGCGTGCGTACGATTCGAATCTTCGAGCTGCCTTTCGAGGTACCCGAATCATTGGTCACTGAATCACTCCAGCCATATGGCAGAGTTATTGGTCATACGGCCGAACGTTGGGCAAGTGTTAGCACGTATCCAGTGCTCAGTGGTGTCCGACAGGTGCGAATTGCCCTTACGAAACATGTGCCATCGTACATAAACATCGGCGGCTTTAGAGCTATTGTCATCTATGATGGACAGCCCCGGACATGCTCCGGGTGTGGTGGTGAAGGACATCTTCCTTCGATCAGCATGTATGCAGAGGAGACTCGTGCTACTCCCCAGCGGAGACTTCCAGAATCCGACTACACCTACGTCACTGCCGATGACTTACGTGACGGCACTTCACCGGGAGGTGACGCCGAGGTCGGAGCGCACTATCGAAACGACGCCGCAGTTGATTGAGGCGCCTTCGGACCCCACTGAAGAAGGAATGGCTCCGACCAACCTCCAATCTCAGACACTACAGGTGGCGCAGAAGGAGGATGACAGCATTACGATAGGCATGGAAACTGAAGTGGAACGGCCCCAGGGCATTGTGGCGGCGGCGGGAAAGCAGGAGATGCAAAATTCGCCAACACCAGAGGCCGAGGTTAGGGCCCGCAAACAACGCTCGCCAAAGCGCCGCAAGAAGGGCCGACTAAACTCTGCGGAGACGCTCCCTTCCCTTCTTGGGAGCCCAGATGAGTCTAACACTATGGACCTGTCTGACATGGAACCACAAGCTTCGGATGTCGCAGACCATATGAAATCGGACAGTGAAATGATGTCATATCGTTCAGACGATCATCCGCTCAGGGGCGTGCTACCCCTTCTGCGGTGGAGTCTACAGCTGCGAAAGCACAACAGATGTCACACAGGAAAATTTGGAGCACACCAATAGTATCAGCTGGTATGAACAGGACGACGAAATCACCGATGCGGACCATTCTATTGGTGGGGACTTGCATCCGTCCGCATCTCAAGAAACCTAATGCCGCAGGGACACGTTCCTCTGGCGACCCTCTGCGGATG
Source organism: Schistocerca cancellata (assembly GCF_023864275.1). Taxonomy (NCBI): domain Eukaryota; kingdom Metazoa; phylum Arthropoda; class Insecta; order Orthoptera; family Acrididae; genus Schistocerca; species Schistocerca cancellata. The sequence goes on along the minus strand of NC_064626.1, from coordinate 57,311,122 downwards.
TGCAAAGGGACTATCGACACGGTGAAACTTTGTCATTTTACAGTCATGTGGATATGACAGCTACTCGACCCCAGGCATACAGAATAGGGACGGTGAATATAAATACCATTAGGTCGCCAGTGAAACAGCAGTTGTTTAGGGACATGATATACGCGTCGGATGTGGATATACTGATGGTGCAGGAAATTTACAATCCTGAATTCCAGGAAGTCCATGGATACATCTCCTATACCTCGCCGCACTCGAACAACGACAGTGGAACGGCGATATTGGTCCGGGACGGGATTCCGGTCCGCGACCTGGCTTATCTACCTTCTGGACGAGGACTGGCGATAACTGTTAATGGAATTCGCATTCTCAATGTTTATGCCCCTTCCGGCACAGACAACAGACGGACGCGTGCGAGATATTATTCGGAAGAGATTGTGCCCTTATTTACCGGCAGATTCGATCATTTCATTATAGGTGGTGACTTCAATTGTGTTTTAGGCCAAAAAGACCAGACTCCATATTACAATACCTGTCGTGAATTGCATGTGCTATGCCGTGATCTGGAGTTAAGCGACACCTGGGACATGATTCATAGGAACCGTGAGGGATATACTTTTTTTACCAGTTACTCAGCGAGCAGACTCGATCGAATATATGTTTCGGTTGGCCTACAGGATAAGGTGGTCGACGCGGAACGATGGCCTGCGGCATTTACTGATCATCTAGCTTACATTTGTACCATATCACTCCCTAGGCAAAGTGTGTGGAGAAGCCGCGGGACATGGAAGCTCAATTCGTCACTTTTGGCGGACCCCGAATGTCGTCAGAGAGTTTCGGAGGTATGGGCCACATGTTAACGCCGGCTACTAACATATACCTCCGTGCTTCAATGGTGGCTCGAGTGTACTAAGCCGGCAATAAGAAGAGCTCTAATACAGTATGGTCGGGATAAGACGAGATGGCAGAGAGACACACTTGATTATTATTACACCATGCTTCGTGAGCTGTCATTCGAAGTGCAGTCTGCGGAACATCATGCGGAAGTGCATCGTGTCAAGGCACAAATCCTATCGATCACGCGACGACAACTGGGTGGCATCCCAATACGGGCAATATGTCTTGACACCATCACTGGGGAACGTACCTCGATGCACCATGTGTCGCTGGAACATAAACGTTACCGCCGGACATTGGTAACAGTGCTCCACGGTTTAAATGGCCGTCAACTGACAACACAACAGGACATTATCCCTAGGATAACACAATTGTACATATAAAGATTGTTTGTTTACGCTGCCTTCCTGTTAAAAAAAAAATACTTGTGGCGAGAACCCATCAACCCAAAGGGCCCGGGTTCGATTCCCAACTGGGTCGGAGATTTTCTCCGTTCTGGGACTGGGTGTTGTTTTGTCATAATCATCATCTTTTGCCGGCACTGTAGCTCAGCGTGTTCGGTCAGAGGGTTAGCTGCCCTCTGTATTAATAAAAAAACTGAGTGAATGGTTCATAAAATGGCAGAAAATCCTAAGAAATTTTGGTCTTATGTCATAGTGGTAGGTGGATCAAAACAAAATGTCCAGACACTCTGTGACCAAAATGGTACTGAAACAGAGGATGACAGACTAAAGGCCGAAATACGAAATGTCTTGTTCCAAAGTTGTTTCACAGAAGAAGACTGCACTGTAGTTCCTTCTCTAGATTGTCGCACAGATGACAAAATGGTAGATATCAAAATAGACGACAGAGGGATAGAGAAACAATTAAAATCGCTCAAAAGAGGAAAGGCCGCTGGACCTGATGGGATACCAGTTCAATTTTACACAGAGTACTCGAAGGAACTTGTCCCACTTCTTGCAGCGGTGTACCGCAGGTCTGTAGAAGAGCGTAGCGTTCCAAAGGATTGGAAAAGGGCACAGGTCATCCCCGTTTTCTAGAAGGGACGTCGAACAAATGTGCAGAACTATGTACCTATATCTCTAACGTTGATCAGTTATAGAATTTTGGAACACGTATTATGTTCGAGTATAATGACTTTTCTGAAGACTAGAAATCTACTCTGTAGGAATGAGCATGGGTATCAAAAAAGACGGTCGTGTGAAACCCAGATAGCGCTATTCGTCCACGAGACACAGAGGGCCAAAGATACGGGTTACCAGGTAGATGTCGTGTTTCTTGACTTCCGCAAGGCGTTAGATACAGTGCCCTACAGTCGTTTAATGAACAAACTTAGAGCATATGGACTATCAGACCAATTGTGTGATTGGATTGAAGAGTTCCTAGATAACAGAACGCAGCATGTCGTTCTGAATGGAGAGAAGTCTTCCGGAGTAAGGGTGATTTTAGGTGTGCCGCAGGGGAGTGCCGTAGGACCGTTTCTATTCACAATATACATAAATGTCCTTGTGGATGACTTCGGAAGTTCACTGAGGCTTTTTGCGCATGATGCTGTGGTATATCGAGAGGTTGTAACAATGGAAAATTGTACTGAAATGCAGGAGGATCTGCAGCGAATTGACGCATGGCGCAGGGAATGGCAATTCAATCTCAATGTAGACAAGTGTAATGTGCTGCGAATACATTGAAAGATAGATCCCTTATCATTTAGCAACAAAACAGCAGGTCAGCTACTGGAAGCACTTAATTCCTTAATTTATCTGGGAGTACGCATTAGGAGTGATTTAAAATGGAATGATCATATAACGTTGATCGTTGGTAAAGCAGATGCCAGACTGAGATTCATTGGAAAAATCTTAAGGAAATGCAATCCGAAAGCAAAGGAAGTAGGTTACAGTACGCTTGTTCGCCCACTGCTTGAATACTGCTCATCAGTGTGGGATCCGTAACAGACAGGGTTGATAGAAGAGACAGACAGGATCCAACGGAGAGCAGCGCGCTTCGTTACAGGATCATTTAGTAATCGCGAAAGCGTTACGGAGATGATAGATAAACTCCAGTGGAAGACTCTGCAAGAGAGACGCTCAGTAGCTCGGTACGGGCTTTTGTTGAAGTTTCGATAACATACCTTCACCGAAGAGTCAAGCAGTGTATTGTTCCCTCCTACGTAGATCTCGCGAAGAGACCTGTAGATAAAATCAGAGAGATTAGAACCCACACAGAGGCATACCGACAATCCTTGTTTCCACGAACAATACGAGACTAGTATAGAAGGGAGAACCAATAGAGGTACTCAAGGTACCCTCCGCCACACACCATAAGGTGGCTTGCGGAGTATGGATGTAGATGTAGATGTAGATAACGAACTTCAGCGGGCGTCAGGGGACGTCCGCCACGAACAATTGCTACGAACTGTAACGAACAAAATGAGATTAGAAAAAAGAAAAACTGATGGTAGAGCACTTCCCCGATAAAGGCAAAGGTCCCGATTTCGAGTCTCGGCATGGCACACAATTTTAATCTGCCAGGAAGTCTTATATCAGCGCAAACTCCACTGCAGAGTGAAAATCTCATTATGGAGAGAATTCGTTTGGAATCAAAACTCGAATGCACATCACACAGGGTAGAAGACAGGCAGGAATCCATACAATTAGCACTGTTGTTGAGAACTGTTGCTCGGATATGAGGAACAGCAACGGTGTTATGTTGAAATAAGGTGACTTACTCTTCAAATTATGTACTACATGACTTGTGCAATAAATGGTTCGATAGCAAAGTCACACCTCAGTCTGTTTCTTACCTGTAGCCAGAACAAACTGAAAACCAGTATGTGATTTTCCTATCGAGATAAAACGGATTTCTTGAACGCCATCCCAACTGAAATAAAATTTGATAGTAATAAACAGATATTTTTCTGAGTCACCACCTTTGCTTCTATCCACAAAGCTCTGATTTTATCCTTCTTACAATAAGATGGAAACACACCCACTGCCGTTCACTCATAGAGCGTGGTACGAACCTCAGCCTTCAAAGTTCTAATTGTACACTGCTGGCCATTAAAATTGCTACACAAAGAGGATATGCAATGGTAAACGGGTATTCATTGTACAAATATATTATACTGGAACTGACATTTGATTACATTTTTATGCAATTTGGATGCAAAGATCCTGAGAAATCAGTACCCAGAACTACCACCTCTGGTCGTAATAACGGCCTTGATACGACTGGACATTGAGTCAAACAGAGCTTGGATGGTGTGTACAGTACAGCTGCCCACGCATCTTCAACACGATACCACAGTTCATCAAGAGCAGTGACTGGCCTATTGTGACGAGCCAGTTGCTCGGCCACCATTGACCAGACGTTTTCAGTTGGTGAGAGATCTGGAAAATGTGCTGACCAGGGCAGCAGTCGAACATTTTCTGTATCCAGAAGGGGAACAGGACGTGCAACTTGCGGTCGTGCATTATCCTGCTGAAATGTAGTGTTTCGTAGGGATCGAATGAAGGGTAGAGCCACGGGTCGTAACACATCTGAAATGTAACGTCCACTGTTCAAAGTGCCGTCAATGCGAACATGAGGTGACCGAGACGTGTAACCAATTGCACCCCATACCATCACTCCAGGTAATACGCCAGGATGGCGATGAAGAATACACGGTTCCAATGTGCGTTCACCACGATGTCACCAAACACAGATTCAACCATGATGATACTGTAAACTGAACCTGGATTCATCGGGATAAATGACGTTTTGCCATTTGTGCGCCCAGGTTCGTCATTGAGTACACCATCGCGGCCGCTCCTGTCTGTGATGCAGCGTCAAGGGTAACCGCAGCCATGGTCTCCGAGCTGATAGTCCATGCTGCTGCAAACGTCGCCGAACTGTTCTTGCAGATGGTTGTTGTCTTACGAACGTCCCCATCTGTTGACTCAGGGATCGAGACGTGGCTGCTCGACCCGTTACAGCCATGCGGATAAGATGCCTGTCATCTCGAGTGCTAGTGATACGCGGCCGTTGGAATCCAGCACAGCGTTCCGTATTACCCTCCTGAACCTACCGATTCCATATTCTGCTAACAGTCATTGGATCTCGACCAACGTGAGCAGTAATGTCGCGATACGATAAACCGCAATCGCGATAGGCTACAATCCGACCTTTATCGAAGTCGGAAACGTGATGGTACGCATTTTTCCCCCTTACACGAGACACCACAACAACGTTTCACCAGGCAACGCCGGTCAACTGCTGTTTGCATAAGAGACATCGGTTGGAATCTTTCCTCGTGTCAGCACGTTGTAGGTGTCGCCACCGGCGCCAACCTTGTGTGAATGCTCTGAAAAGCTAATTATTTGCATATCACAGCATCTTCCTCCTGTCGGTTAAATTTCGCGTCTGTAGCACGTGGTGTAGCAATTTTAATGGCCAGTAGTGTAATTACTGAGGCAAATCATCGTTAGTCCACTAGAGGGTGAACCACGGAAGGTGAAACACCGATATATTGTTACTGAATGCTTGAATAACACCTCCGATATACGATAAACCAGTATTCCACATGCCCGAGTCCAAGAAACTAGTTGTAGTGTTTGCCGTGATTGTTAGATGCCTTTCCTGGTATCGGTTAACGCGTGGCGCCGCTTACGTCTTACATTAGCATCCTGTATTTAACAGTCAAAATAACGATTTAACAGACTTAACTTAATAGTCTTTTGATCTGTGGCGTTATCTCAATGTTGTTTGTTGGTTCTGTAATTGCTTGTAAGAGACTGCCTAAATTCGGCCTATCCGTCCTCTTCTGGAATACTGTTGTGTGGTATGAGGTCCTTGTAAGATAGGTCTGAAGGATGACTTCAGAAACGTTCAGAGACCGTCCATTTGTTTGGTGTTTTCGTGAAAAAAGGAAAGACAGAGTCAGGGACAGGCTACTAGAGTTCGGGTGGCTAGCATTAATACAAAGCGGTTTTTCACGGCGCAAGAACTTTTCAGTCATCAGCTTTCACTTCCGAGCTTGGGAATATTTTTTTGAGCTCCCATCTATAATTGCCATCGTAATAAAGATAAGTGAAATAAGACACCGCAAGGAAAGATCTGAGTGTTCGTTCACCCCACGTGCTGTTCGCGAACGGTAGAGTAACTGAAAAAGTTTCGATGTAGCCTCTGTCAAGCACATAAGTGTGAACTGCAGAGTAGTTATGCAGATATAGATGTACACGTTTTCAAAGGCAGCCTGTGTGTCTTTTCGTCTGGGTCCTTTCGCACCTACAAACACAAGAATAATACAGACAGAGTTTGATACTAGAGGTTTACTCGGTGTGGTGAAGGCTACCACAGGATTCCCAGTACTAAACCTATACTAGCGCTCCGTTCCGTATATTTATTCGTTGTTACGGGAATGAAGTATTCGTATGCATGTCCCCAATGCGGTTCGAAAAATACTCGGATGTATACGCGCTTTGATATAGTCGATGACAAAGCGGTTGAGCTCTTCTATTTGTTCTGCGGAAGCCCGATGACACCAGGAATTTATTACAGTGCTACCGCGCACAAATGAAGCACAACATAATATGTTTGAGAGGAAACATGAAACAGAATTATATACGCGATATTTCATTTAGCAGTAATTTGAGGCGCTGCTACAAAACTGTAACCCGGCCGTAGCCACAGGGCTAAAAGCGTTCGCCGGTAATACCGCCTGTTCGTTTGTCAGAATAGTTACGAATAACACTGATTCAGATAAACGAGTGATATATTGCAACTAAAATCCATAGGTGCCTCTGGTCGTAACACACTTCCTCAAAGCTCTTTCTAGCAATTTTTTTGGTGCATGCCATATTCAGTGGTTGCTGAAAAAAAAAAGTACAGGAAATTTTCCCGTTACTTCCATAAATGTAACGTGAAAACTATTCAAGGTAGCACACCTGCCGATTAATGCAAATATAAAAGTACACAACGCAATGAAACATAGAAGAATATTTTGAGCTTTCCACTACAAAATTTACAACTGAGAATGAATGCCAACCAAAAGTTTATCTTCCTTTCATGACGGACGCTAATTAATTTTAACTGCCTTCTACGTGAACTGTGGTGTCACCCCCAGACACCACACTTGCTAGGTGGTAGCCTTCAAATCGGCCGCGGTCCGCTAGTATACGACGGACCCGCGTGTCGCCACTGTCAGTGATTGCAGACCGAGCGCCGCCACACGGCAGGTCTAGAGACACTTCCTAGCACTCGTCCCCAGTTGTACAGCCGACTTTGCTAGATATGGTTCACTGACAAATTACGCTCTCATTTGACGAGACGATAGTTAGCATAGCCTTCAGCTACGTCATTTGCTACGACCTAGCAAGGCGCCATTATCATTTGCTATTTATCTTGTGATGCATGTACCGTCAGACCGATGTTCACCTATTATGGATTAATGTTAAGTATTCCATCAGCTACGTATTATTTTTACTAGACTCAACTCCTTTAACTGTTCCAGACCTCACGCCAGCCTGCGTGAGCTTAAACGCGTGCCTTTCGGCTACCGGTCATAGTGGCTTGGCTGTCTTGCCAAGTCACAACATGAACTAATGTAATTAATCCAAAAACTGAGGTAGGATATATTGCAAACGTTGCTCTGTTTATGCGTTATCTTTCAAGTGCAAACGCTGTAAACTGCGATTTTAACTTACATTTTTCAGTGGTTCTGACTGATTATGTCCACAGTGAACGATACTCTCTGCATTATAAGAGTCAAGGCACATAAGATTTAAAGCATCTTCTTGACGTTGTAATAAGTTCCGGCGCAACATGCCTGCACTCACCTTAAAATTTTTGTGCACTCCTTCACAGCTAATATGGACACAGCTACATTGCCACGTTGTCAAATACCTTACCCCGTGCTGAAACACAATTTGCATCGTGTAGGAATAAATATAGCTCAAAATTCAACAGAAGGTCCCGCGAGGAAGGAAATAAAGATCATACTTGTCTTTTTGAGAGTAAAGATTGACACTTTGAATTTTTTATTTCAGAAGAACATTGTACATGAGTTTATGAGACCTTCTCGCCCCTGATACAGACGTGCAGTGAAAATTTCACATCCCGGGAATGACGAGACAGTGCTTGTTAGCCACAACGAGAAGCTGACGACTCCCGCTATCTAACGACATGGGTGGTGAAATTACAAAAATGTAAAGTTTAACAAATTGAGCTGCGGCAACAGTATCTCTTTCGTGTATCAGGAGCAATACAAATTACTAGAGATACCGCATTCACCATGTATTAGGAATTAAAAATTTTCGACTCGACTCACAGCCTCACAGTATTATATTTGAACGTTGGTATCATATTGAGAAGACAACAAACGATAAAGAGAAGTACAGCAACGTACAGAAAACACTTGGCTGCAACAGTGGCATAAACAAGATAAAAGTGAATAAAATGCAAAATTGTCGTTACGAATTTAGATGAAAAAATATCGTAAATACCTTAGAAAAGTCTTCAATACTGAAAAGATACAAGGCGAACAGATTCAGCAACAAGGTTCACGTTCTAACAACACATTCACTGAACGCAACGCATTACACCTGTGGGGTCCTGGCCACTCGTCTCGCATAGGGCGCCTAAGGGCTGCTGCGTTGTCGAAATGCTATACAAGCAAATCACAGTAATAGTTTTTATTACAGTAGAGAAGATTGACAATACTGAACTTTGTATTTACAAGAACGTGTCGCAAGAGATGGGCGACAGGCAAATAATTCAAGAGTGCACCACTATAAATAACGTGCGTGTAATGCCGTAGCTAATGCTCATCGCAACGAGTTGTTTAGTGAATTTTTGATCCATTTGTTGCGAGCTGTCATCGCTGATATTGGTGGTATGTCATACATTCTGCGTAAGGAGGCGAAAGACTTATTTTTCAGGATATTTGCTTTCTTCAAGCTCAAGGCACGAGCATGCGTGTGCCGCAAGTGTCGCTTGAAATCAATAACGGTCGTGGATCGCACTATAATGCTGCATCCGAACGTTACCAGCTTGTTTTTCCTACTCATCACTTTAACGTGCATTTTTCTACATTTAGAACTAGCTGCCATTCATCACACCAACTAGAAATTGTGTCGAAGTCATCCTGTATGCTCCTACAGTGACTTAACGTAGACGCCTTACGGTACACCACAGTATCATAAGCAAGGAATCGCAGATTGCTGCACACCCTGTCAACCAAATCATCTTTGTTTACAGAGAACAACAGCAGTCCTGTCACGCTTTCCTCGGGCACTCCTTTATGATAACCTTGCCTTTCATGAACACTCGCCATTGAGGACAGCATACTGTATTCCATAACTTAAAAGGTCTCCGAACCTCTCACATATCTGTGAAACTATTCCATACGCTCGCAGTTTCGTTAGCAGCTTGGAATGGGACACCGTGTCAAATGCTTTCGGGGAATCTAGAAATATGGAATCTGTCTGTTGCCCTACAATCATAGTCTGCAGTATACCATGTGAAGAAAGGAAAATCTGAGTCTCTCATTAGTGACGCTTTCTTGATTTGTGGACATAAGCTTCTCCGTTCAAGAAAATTTATAATATTCGATCTGAGAATATGTCTTAGGATATAACTGTGTCGGAAGGCATCCTAAGAGCGACTGGCTCCTATTGCGTGGACTTCGTACTTAAACTCGTGATATTTCGCAAACATTGCTACATTTTCTTTAGCTTAAAATATGTTCATTTCATTATTAAGATTGTTGTAAGAAAATACTCATGACCAGTACGCTTCTTCTAATATCTGTTATATCTGTTTTAGGAAAAGGGACTTTCATTAGCAAGTATTCATTAAGCAAGGTCACTTGCTTAGCGTCAGAAGAGCCGTGCTTTCCCTGTGTACCTCGCTGCTGGCTACACTGTGGTTCTACTGTCTAGCCACTGTGCGTCACACCACACTCCAGTGGCAACGCCGTATGGTCCACCTCTCCTTCACTCATCCGTGGGTACTGAAATCTTACTCCCGACTGTGTGCATTCTGCAGCACCGCTTTTCTCACTGAACGCTACATGAATCCGCAGACGCGGTACAAAACTTTGAAACTGGAAAACAGGGAAATAAAATGCGGTCTGTGGCCCTCTGTAATTTATTTTCAAAAGTGTAATTTTTCCAACAAAATCGTTATTTTGGAAACACAAAAAACGTCGTCTTTCAGCTCTTAAGAGCAGCCTGTATAGTTTAGGTCTGTTAACTTTTTACGTCAGTTCTTTAGGTACTTCTCTTTTTTCATCACGTTAATTTTGGTATTTCATTATGAGGTGTTTTAAACACAAAGTCTAACTGTTCGTGACGTTCTGTTACATTTGAAAGTAATTAATAGCTTTCCTTATTCTACATTAATTTTATTAACAGAATATTTGAATTTTTACCTCCCATGCGGTCGTAAAATTACATATCAACACTCTTTTAAATCGAAAATCACGGAACACCAATAATGAATGGAACATAAATCCTCAATTACAACATTAAAGACAGTGAACCTAAGTTTCAGAATACTGATTATCCAAATTAAAGTTGCGCACAACATTAGCTATATATTATTTTACTTAACATACTTTCAGAAAAATTTCGCTGAAATTTTCCAGTGTCTTGTTGGATGCTCCAAAGAAATCCATCTGAGCAATGTTTCACAATTTACACTGTACAGACGAAGTATGGCCGGAATACACGAAGGCATTGTACAAAATTCACAAGGGAAATTTATTTCTCTTTGCCCTACATTGGAGCATTACTGGTCAATTTAACCTTTTTTTAGAAGCACGTAAGAGACAACCTCGCCCTTTGACAGCTCATGAAACAGACACAGTTATTTTGTGTGAAACACTGTTATTCCCCTGGTGAAATTGCTGGTCCAAAGCGATCCGTTTCCACTGTATTTCTCTGATGACGACCTCCAGTTCTATGTGCAACAACGGCGTCTTCTGTCGCTGATTGTTAATCTGGCTGGATCCTCACAGCATGTCATATGTTAACATGTGCTCCAAATTTTCTCGTGTTTCCATTCATCTTTATACATTTGGTATGAGTACATGCAAAAAAAGGTATTTTAGAAACAAAATAAGAACAATAGTTTACATTCCCAAACAACGAACATTTTAATGATCATAGATCTTATTCTGCCCACTTAGCAAATAAAAATGTTTTTCGATCTGTTAGTTTTATTTACTAGTGAGTTCTTTGTTTTTAAATATTTTAAGTTAATTAGTCCAAAATAAATAATTAATACATTAGATGAAATTCTAATATTTTCACTATTGTCTTAATACGATTTTCAAGTTCTCCGTCTGCTGAACACTGATTTCATTATATTCCTCTGTAAATCATCATTTAAAAATAACAATTAATCTCTTACAAGAAACAATTCTGTTTAGAAATTTTGTTTTCGTCCTTTCCCTGGGATCAATAGCCTTCACCTGTTCTGTTTTCTTACTGGACACAAGGAATGGTTCAAATGGTTCAAATGGCTCTGAGCACTATGGGACTTAACAGCTGTGGTCATCGGTCCCCTAGAACGTATAACTACTTAAACCTAACAAACCTAAGGACATCACACACATCCATGCCCGAGGCAGGATTCGAACCTGCGAACGTAGCAGCCGCACGGTTCTGGACTGCGAGAACGGCGAGACCACTGCGGCCGGCTAGAACTCAAGGAAATGGCTGACATTAGCTACTAGTGGGCATTGATTTAAATCAATTGGGAAGTTGAAAATTTGGCCAGAGAGTGTTCTGAACCTGGATCTCGGCAGATGCACTGACTACTGTGCCAGCCGTACAAATGAAACATCACAACTACCCTAGCACTCCTCCCGTGAGATCCAAACTCTCTTCTTACGCACACACTACTGACGTAGTGCCCTTTGCCTATTATCACAAGTCCAAAAGAACAGAGCCGGCCGTTGTGGTCGAGCGGTTCTAGGCGCTTCAGTATGGAACCGCGCTACCGCTATGGTTGCAGGTTCGAATCCTGCCTCGGGCATGGATGTGTGTGATGTCCTTAGGTTAGTTAGGTTTAAGTAGTTCTAAGTTCTAGGGGACTGATGACCTCAGATGTTAAGTCCCATAGTGCTCAGAGCCATTTTTTTAACCAAAAGAACAGACACCATGTTATTATTATTAATTACTTATTTATGGCCTTCATTGGACCACTGTAGTCAAAAATACAAAGTTGTAAACAATTTGTTACACAGGGATACAATGTGGTTCAACAATAACTTAATATGATATTTAGGTAATATAATTATTAGAGTCTATTCTTATATGAAAGGTATTTTGCTCTTCTGTCTGCCCAATATTTCTTCATTCTTTCAGATCTTTTCTTTCTTTCTACATCTGAGACCATTCTTCCTGTACTCCTTTTATTGATTTTCATTTGTAGTCTGGTTTGCGGGTCTTGCAGTGTTCTGGTTTTCTCTGTCTTGTTTTTTAGGTCATCTACTGTAATTTGAAGTTCTTTTATATCTTCCTTAATTTGTGTGATCCATTTAATGTCGCTCTTGCTATTCCACAATTTTTGTATTTTTTTTTACTAATTCTGTTTTTTGGAGTTCTGATCAGATGTCCAAAGAATGAGATGCGTTTCTTCCTGATTGTGCTCATAACTGGTTCTATTTTCGTATATACTGTTTCATCTGACGCTATTCTCGAATGTCCAATTAATTTATACTGTTTATTTGTACATGTCCTAATTATTCTTCTTTCTAATTTTAGTATTCTGTCAATTTCTGCTGTATTAGTTATTTTGAAGATAGTTTCAGCTGCATACGTTATTTCTGGTTGTGTAACTGTTTTATAGTGTTTTAATTTTGCATCTATAGATAGGGTTCTTTTGTTGTATGTAGTTTTGGCATTGTAATTTGCGTAGTTCAGTTTTTTCATTCTATTCTGCTATGATGGCTTCTCATTTGGATTGTATGTTATTATTTCGCCTAAATATTTAAATTTATCAACAATTTTGATTTCCTGTTCTCCTATTGTAATTATGTTTGCAAGTGGTGGATCAGTTAGCATAATCTCCGATTTTTCAAATGATATTCTAAGGCCTACTTTCTCTGTTATTTCTAGTAGTGATTTCACTTGTTGCCTGGCTTCTTGAGCAGTGTTGACTAGAAGAGCAATATCATCAGCGAATCCCAAGCAGTTTAAGATAGTATCATCTTTTGCACTTCCAATTCTTATCATCTTTGGATTGTCCTTGTACAATTCTCTCATTATGTATTTCAGGGCACAGTTGAACAGTAATGGTGATAGGCAGTCACCTTGTCTTAAGCCTGTTTTTAAGAGGAATGATTCCGAAATTTCTCCTCTAAACTTCACTTTTGATTTGGTGTTGGTCAGAGTGAGTTGTATTATATTAATTAGTTTTGGATGGAGTCCTAGATTTCTAAAAATTTTTAGCACTGAAGGTCTGTGGAGACAGCCATATGCCTTCTTAAAATCTACAAATGTTATTGCCAGAGGTTTGTTCCATTTCTTGTATTATGCCATAATCAATTTTAAACTAATTATCTGGTCTGCACAGCTTCTCCATGGTCTTTAACCTCCCTGATATTCCCCTAACTCCTATTCTAATTTCTCCTTGATTCTTTCATATACGATCTTGGATTGAATTTTGTATGTGCAACCTAGGAGAGAGATTCCTCTTTAGTTGTCTGCGTTGCTCTTATCACCCTTTTTGTGTAGTGGGTGGATGATAGCTGTTGTCGAATGCTCGGGAAATCGTTCTGTTACCCAAATTTTTGTTAGAGCCATGTGTAAGGATGTCTTGACTGTGTCACTTGCATATTTCCACATTTCAACAAAAACTTAATCTTCTCCACGTGACTTATAATTTTTTTGTTCTTTAAGAATTTTTTCTACTTCTTGGAAAGTTGGAGGGTCTAGTTTGTTAGGTTTGGTTTTTATTGGGGTATTTATGTTGATTTGTAAGGGTTCTTTGGGTTCCTCGCAATTCAGAAGTTTGTTAAACGCTTTTGCCATGATATCTGCATTTTCCTTGTTACTGTGTGTCATTCTTCCATCTTCATCTTTCAGTATGAGTGTAGGGGCCTCATATTGTTGTAGTTGTTTCCCAAAGATTTTATAGTAGTTCCTGGAGTTGGTTTTATGATAATTACCTTCTATAGAGTCTATAATATCTTTATAAAATCCTCTCTTCATTGTTTTAATATTTTGTGTGAATTTTTTTCTTTCATTTTTTAGGACGATGGCATTTTCTTAAGTTTTATGTGTTTGAAACTTTATCCATGCTTGATGTCTATCTTCATGGAATTTGTCACATTCTGATGTCCACCATGGATGTTTCCTTTGTGGGTTCAGGGGAGCTAGATTATCTGCTTATTTTTTAAGATTACGCACTAGTTGTTCTAGATCATCTATTAATTTGATGGTTTGTGTTATTTGTTGGTACTTATTATTTGTAATTTTACAATTTCACTATTGCAATTTTATTAGTTTTTCCAGTCCTCTTCTTTAACGGAGTGAATTTGATTTTAATTTTAACCATATAATGGTCTGAGCCTTTGTCTACTCCTCTCACTACTTTAACATTGTGGATGTCCTTATGAAAATTTTTGTCCATACAGACATGGTCTAACTGCCACTCGCCCTTCCTCCAGTCTGGATGTTTCCATGTTTTAAGTTTCCTTGGCTTCCTCTTAAAGTGTGTTGATTTAGATATAAGGTTGTGTTCTCTGCAGAGTTATACAAGTCTTTGACCGTTTTTGTTTGTAAATTTATGTGAATTCCATTTTCCAATTGTATCTTTATATTTCCTTTCTTTCCGCAACTGAGCATTGAAATCTCCCAATAAGATTTTTACATTCTTTTTATTTACTCTGTACACAATTTGTTCTAGAAGGTTCCAAAATTTATCTACCTCTTCCTTTCTTTTTGTTAGAAAAATTATATTCATTTGTTGGGACATGAGGATTTATTATTGTATAGGTTTTATTCTTTGTTTTAAAGCTTACAGTTGCAATTATTGGTGATACCACTTGGAAATCCGTTACTGAATTTATTATTTTTATGTTTACTAAAGGCCGGCCGTAGTGGCCATGCGGTTCTAGGCGCTACAGTCTGGAGCCGTTATGGTAGCAGGTTCGAATCCTGCCTTGGGCATGGATGTGTGTGATGTCACTAGGTTAGTTAGGTTTAATTAGTTCTAAGTTCTAGGCTACTGATGACCTCAGAAGTTAAGTTGCATAGTGCTCAGAGCTATTTGAACCATTTGCTTACTAAAAACCATGTTCCTAACTGGGGACATTGTTTCATTGCCCTCGGTCCTGGTTTCCCATTATAAATTCTGTATCCCGCTGATTCGAATGGGTCCTCTGTGGTGCTTCTCATTTCTTGGATTCCTATTATTAAAATTTATTGTTTATTTAGTTCATCTGTGAGCTCCTTGAGTTTTCCGGTATGAAGTAGTGAGTTTTTGTTGTGTGTTGCTATATAATTTATTTGTTCATGTTTAATCTTCTTTTTGTGTTTTAGTGTGCGTTTGTATGGTTGCTAACGCTCCGATTCGTTGCTGTCTTCTAGTTGACTACCCACCGAATCCGATGTAGCCTTTTCCTGCCTTTTTGAGTAGGACGGTGGAATGTTTTTCCTAAAAGACCTTTCCATTTTTGACTTTCGAAGGTTGTCAACCTTAGTTGGAGCAAGGCCCGATTTACAACTACAGTTGTTAACCGCAGAGGGTGTGTTTGGTCTCGCGAGAGCTATTTTATTTCACTCAAGTCCGCCAGTAAACCGGTGAGGACTTACCTATCCGCCACCTGTGACGCGCCACGTAGGAGTATCACCTATCCTCCTACTATGACAGCATAGTAGGTTCGTGGACAGACATAATGTATACTGTTTAATAATCGACCTATTAAGACATATCCTTGTTTATGTCATACCTGTGTCCATTCATTCACCAGTTGGGTCTTTTAGGGCATACTTCATATGTTTGTCTAGTAGAGAGATATTCTCGATGGTAGCTCGTGTTTAAACTTGGGTAAACGTATGCTTCCGCGGACGTTGTCACAATCAATAAAATTCTTCTGGGTTTGAGGCCGCTTTGCCAGTTATAAGATTCAGACGTTTCGGCGAATATTGCAATAGTCTCCGAAATGTTGGATTTTTATAACTAATAATGTGGCCTCAAAATCAGAAGACTTTTATTGACCGTGTTCAAGCTTGTTTGAATCGTCAGGCTTCCCCTTAACTACAAAGACATCAACTGTATTCTATATACATCATATTGCTTCACATTAGAAATGTCTCGCTCTTACTATATTTCGTCTATGTACCCTGCTAATTACATAAAGCTCTTCAAAATTCTCATAATATGCCTCTACCTTGTCTTTAATACTGAATGATTTCTCATCAGTTTCCCTTAATCTTCTCCGTGTCGAAAGTAAATCGTGTTTAATCGAAAACAAATTCTGTAACCGTCCATTTACATCATTGCGTATTACTTTTACTCTGTCAGTAACATTATATACTGTAGTGTCATGTTTCATCACGTCTGTATTATTTGAAAATACATTCAGGAACTTCAAAATTGAATTCTTTACTGTTCCTTTTGCCATTTTGTTAATGAATTTAATTTATTTTAACTTTCATTTCACAGTTGGTTTTATTCACTCAAGTTCTAACTACTATTTTCCTTTCCTGCTTTAATTTCCTCTTTAATTAACTCGTATTGAAAAGATCCATTGCCCACCGTGACGTAACATCGGTTTATCGCTAGTCAGTATTAAACACCAATATTTGCAAATTTAATTGTATACCACACACTTATTGGAAAGGTCATTCTTCCCTTCTCCAATCTCACACTATACTCATAATTCTCCTTCGTATAAACATATTTACTTTGATATTATTACTACATCGTCTGTGGTTGTGGAATATTAAAATCTCACCAAGTTTCTCTCTGTCAAAATCGTCATTTTATCTATAATCATGAAAATGTTTCAAATGGCTCTGAGCAATATGGGACTTAACTTCTGAGATCATCAGTCCCCTAGAACTTAGAACTATTTAAGCCTAACTAACCTAAGGACATCACTGACATCCATGCCCGAGGCAGGATTCGAACTTGCGACTGTAGCGGTCGCGCGGTTCCAGACTGAAGCGCCTAGAACCGCTCGGCCACATTCGCCGGCCAATCATGAAAACGTCAATTCTGGTCAGTGTTTTCTATGTCACAATCATTATTTTGTTTGGCACCGCAAAAATGTGATCGTTTCCCGCCTATTCCTTCTCTGACCATTTTCGTACTTTTCATCCTTGGATTTCCACCTTACTCTCTTCCAGCGGTTATATTTCATTGTTTTCTTTGACAAAGCTACAACCTTGACGCGAAGCCTTCATAACATTTTCAGGGTTCTTTCTATGTTTTACGATGTGGCGAACTTCTCTTTTAGTGACAATGTTGCGACAGTAATCACTGATACGTGGGGAGGCGCTGGCGCCAGTCGCTTTCTCTGTTCGATTCATCCGGATCGATTATTTCCCTCTGGCGTTGCTTATCTTTGCCTCGTTGGCCGGTTGTGGTGCTGGTGGGCCGGCGGGCAGACTGGGTTTTGGCTTCGGAACGGCCGGTACGTGTCGCTGCTCAGTGAGTGAAACTTGTGTTTGCGTCGAGTTAGCTGGGTGTGACCGGTGTATGTGGCTCGGAGTGCGGAAGCGGGCCTGTTATTGCAAGTTCTTGATGGATGACTGGGCCGTGGTCTTCTACACAGGACGCTGAGCAATGTGTTATTTATTTTGGCAAGTGGAGTAGAACTATGTACCACGCAGCTGTCTATTGAAGAAGTAGACATTCAAGCTTTCTAGTTTTGCACTCAAGCCTACCCGTGTTATCATTAGCTTCTACCTTTTCTTATGCGTGCCAATATTCTATTTGGAACTGCGACGTAATGGTGTAATTGTTGTGTCTAGACAAGACAGTCTAGACACAAGCCGAGGAAGCCGAAAGGGCACGCGCTTAACTCACGCAGGCTTGCTTTAGCTCTGAAACAGGATACGTAATGAATGCTATAAAGAAAAGTACGTAGCTGCTGGAATACTTAACTTTAATCCATTATTTGTATACAGCATTCTTGATGATACAAGTGAGACTCTCTCCAGATATGGTTAATGGCGCCTTGCTAGGTCGTAGCCATGGACTTAGCTGAAGGCTATTCTAACTGTCTCTCGGCAAATGAGAGAAAGGCTTCGTCAGTGTAGTCGCTAGCAAAGTCGTCTGTACAGCTGGGGCGAGTGCTAGTACGTCTCTCTAGACCTGCCGTGTGGTGGCGCTCGGTCTGCAATTACTGACAGTGGCGACACGCGGGTCCGACATGTACTAATGAACCGCGGCCGATTTAAAGCTACCACCTAGCAAGTGTGGTGTCTGGCGGTGACACCACAGTAATAATATTACGCTTTCTCTTATCGTTGCCCTTTTAAAACTAGTCTGTTTGTGCTGGGGAAATTTTACATATTTTGAAATCTTAACCAATTTTAATTTGCATTTGTCTTGATGTGATCCATCTATGCAGAATTTTATCTTACTATTTTATGGGGCTGTTAACATTGTTTTTTTTTTGGTTGTGGCTGTGTGTTAGTGCTTTTCTGTTGCAGCACTGCAGCGGGCACCAAGTCTATGTCTAAATCGATGTCCGGAGTACGACGTCTTGGCCCACCAGTACCAGCACCGGCCAACGAGGCAAAGATAAGCAACACCAGAGGGAAACAATCGATCCGGGTGAATCGAACGGAGAATGCGATTGGTACCAGCGCCTCCCCACATATCAAATACTTGTAAAAATTGATCTTCTTTGTTAATATTTCCACTACTGTTATTTGCTGCAATATGATTTCTCAATTTTGCCTCTAACTATTTCTTTACTCTTTCAGTAAAGGTATACGTGCCTCTGGAATTGCAGTCACTGATTTCTTGCTGAATGCCAGTTGCACTGTCAAATATCTCTTTGATATTTGCTTTCTGCAAATCTCTGTACTGTGTCTATTCTATTAGACAATGATGACCCAGTTTCATCGACTTGTTTGTTTACATCGGAGAATCGTACATTACTTTTGTTAGTCTCCTTACTAATATTTTTATACTAAGTTTTAACGTACTATCGTATTTCATTTATGCACCTGCTATAATTTTCTGTTGCAGCTTCCCCAGCAGTGACACTTTTTGATAAATCTTTAACTGCTTCTCTCTGTTCCTCTATTATATTTTCTATTTTCTCGTCTATAACTTTAAATGATTTTTCAGTCGGCATGATCTATTTCTCAAATTTATCACTGGTTATTTTGATAGCTTCCTGAAAGACTGCCGTTAGACGTCGTTTGGTATCTCTATCAGTTTCTTCTGTTTTATTGTTGGCCACTTGTGGTTGTTGTTTAGTCTCATCTAGATGTCATTTAGTATAGCTAGCATTTTGTTCTATTTTGTTGCTAGTCCCTTCTAATTTATTCATCATAGCCGCAAAAATTTCTTGCATACTGAATTCTGTGTCTATTTTTTCGGTTTCACTTCCTGCAGTTGTGGACTGACTAACGACTGCTTGACTGTTTCATTCAGCCATGTTTACTCTTTCCTCTAAGGTATGTATTGATATTTCCTACTACACATTTTCTACTATATGACTCATTCTAATTACTGACGCTTCCCTAGATTTTATGAGCGGAATGTTTCACCGCCCTCTGAGAAATCTAAGTTTTCTCGCACCATAGTTTGTTCCGACCTTAGGTCACTCATCTTATTTTTTTGATTATTCTACCGGTTCTAAGAAACATTAATTATAATCTAGTAATATCAATGGGCCTGAATTTAAACGTACTTTGGATAACGCTGCTGTGTCCCACCGTGTGTCTTATTCCGG
Source organism: Schistocerca cancellata (assembly GCF_023864275.1). Lineage (NCBI taxonomy): Eukaryota > Metazoa > Arthropoda > Insecta > Orthoptera > Acrididae > Schistocerca > Schistocerca cancellata. Next base: position 57,291,330 of record NC_064626.1, on the reverse strand, counting down.
ACCTCAGTGCCTCCACAGCACTCCTTGTCTGCCGCTGTGCTGTGTTGAGCATCTTAATGTGCGATGTAGCCACATCTCGTTGCTATCTCTGGTTACGCTGCTTGCTTTGCCAAGCCGAACGTCCCTAAATTCTCTATTCCTTGCCACTACGCATTCTTGACTGTCGTTCGCCGGTTCCTAATCCTTGAATACAATTTGTACACTACTTGCCATTAAAATTGCTATACCATTAGGAAATGCAGATGTAAACGGGTATTCATTGGACATACACATTTTCACGCAATTTGGGTGCACACATCCAGAGAAATCAGTACAAAGAACAACCACCTCTGGCCGTAATAACGGCCTTGATACGCCTCGGCATTGAGTCAAACAGAGCTTGGGTCGCATGTACAAGTACAGCTGCCCATGCAGCTCCAACACGATATCATAGTTCATCGAAAGTAGTGACTGGCGTATTGTGACGAGCCAGTTGCTCGGCACCATTGACCAGACGTTTTCAATTCGTGAGAGATCTGGAGAATGTGCTGGCCAGGGCAGCAGTCGAACATTTTCTGTATCCAGAAATGTCCGTACTGGACCTGCAACATGCTGTCGTGTATTATCCTGTTGCAATGTATGGTTTCGCAGGGATCGATTGAACGGTAGAGCCATGGCTTGTAGTACTCCTGAAATTTAACGTTCACTGTTCAAAGTGCCGTCAATGCGAACAAGAGGTGAGCGAGACGTGTAACCATTGGCACCCCATACCATCACGCCGGGTGATACGTCAGTATGGCGATGACGAATTCACGCTTCCAATGTGCGTTAACCGCGATGTCGCCAAACACGGACGTGACCATCATGATGCGGTAAACGGACCGGACGTTTTGCCATTCGTGCACCCAGGTTCGTCGTTGAGTACACCATCGCAGGCGCTCCAGTATGTGATGCAGCGTCAAGGGTAACTGCAACCATGGTCTCCGAGCTGATAGTCCATGCTGCTGCAAACGTCGTCGATATATTCGTGCTGATGGTTGTTGTCTTGCAAACGTCCCAATCTGTTGACTCAGGGGTCGAGACGTGGCTGCACGATCCGTTACAGCGATGTGGATAAGATGCCTGTCATCTCGACTGCTTGTGATACGAGGCCGTTGGGATCCAGCATGGCGTTCCGTATTACCCTCCTGAACCCACCGATTCCATGTTCTCCAAACAGTCATTGGATCTCGACCAACGCGAGCAGCAATTTCTCGATACTATTAACCGCAATTGCGATAGGCTACAATGCGACCTTTATCAAAGTCGGAATCGTGATGGTACGCATTTCTGTACCTTACACGAGGCATCACAACAACGTTTCACCAGGCAACGCTGGTTAACTGCTGCTTGTGTATGAGAAATCGGTTGGAAACTTTCCTCACGTCATCACGTAGTAGGTTTCGCCACCGGTGCCAACTTTGTATGAATGTTCCGAAATGCTAATCATTTGCATATCACAGCGGCTACTTCCTGTCGGTTAAATTTCGCGTCTGTAGCACGTCATCTTTGTGGTGTAGCAGTTCAGTTTTAATGACCAGTAATGTATTTTCTTGTATGCTAATTCCATGCCATACGCGACGCACTTTTCGCATTATGCAACACCCAATGTTTTAATGTTACTGATCGCAAATCACAAATTTCAGTCGCCTTTTACAGTTCAAATGGCTCTGAGCACTATGGGACTTACCATCTATGGTCATCAGTCCCCTAGAACTGAGTACTACCTAAACCTAACTAACCTAAGGACATCACACAATACGCAGTCATCACGAGGCAGAGAAAATCCCTGACCCCGCCGGGAAGCGAACCCGGGAACCCGGGCGTGGGAAGCGAGAACGCTACCGCACGGCCACGAGCTGCGGACATTATTTACAAAAACAGACATAATGTCTTGTGGGATAACAGCAATCAGTGATTTTATAATGTTACTTAAAATCCGTCTTGATTGCAAACATTTTTTTTATTATTCATATGACCGGTTTCGGTTCATTCTGAACCATCTTCAGATCTGATATTTCAGTTACAAGAGTAACCCGTCCAAATCCAGCAACTTTCACATGTGACGTAGCATGTGAAAGTTGCTGGATTTGGACGGGTTACTCTTGTAACTGAAATATCAGATCTGAAGATGGTTCTGAATGAACCGAAACCGGTCATATGAATAATAAAAAAAATTTTTGCAATCAAGACGGATTTTAAGTGACATTATTTACAGTTGTGTCATGTGAGTAATTAATAGATTAAGGGCCAAAATAGGAAAATTTTAATTATTGGTGAAGTTCCGCTATAAACGCCAAGGCCAATAACATATATTCTGAAACAAGCCCCAGAAGAGCGGCCGACATTGTTTGCAGCTGTCTAAAGATGGCAGTCATTACTAAGATCAGCATCGATGTTCAAACAATGAGTCACGCATCAACTCCCATTTAGTGTCTTGGCGTGCAGTTGTGTGAATTGCCGACAGTTGAAATTGCCCTGGGATTATTTTGCAGCAATAGGACGTTGCCGAAGTAATTGTCACTTGCAAATAATACACAGTATTTCAAAACGGAAAGGAAAACTACAGCAAAACAGAGGCGGAGAGAAGTAGATAGTGCTCAAAGTGAAAGGAAGAAGCTAAGCAGGAAAAAAATGGAATATACTCGGAAAGGCAACATTGTAGTTCTAAGTAAAACTAAAGTATTTTAACGCGCGTGATTTATTATTGAAAAGAATTTCTTATCGACAACCATCATCGTTCTGATTGTCAGCTTACAGTTAACTACTTGCACGTAATTAGTTACTTACGTAACAGAAAATGGTTACTGTAGGAAAACAGAACACAAATTAATGGTGAAAGGACACTCTTTTATGTCTTGCAATCGTGATTTTGCTCTTTATTGAGAAACAATAGGGGCTGAATGTGTGTTGGGTTCCGTAATATTTGGTTATCCACGTCACTGAATCTACACGCACAACACCATTCACAGGGGCTTTTATGCAAGAAAAAGGTTTTTCCAACTCAGATTCTGAAATAAATATCAGTTTGTCGAATGTGCGTATTTGAAAAGCACAGTTAATCAGAGTGCTGAACGGCTAGGGGTACTGAAGGTTTGGTCAACTCTAAATGCAATTGAACAGGTCAAAGAGCATAACTATTGAAGAGGAACATGAAGCATTCTGATGTTGAACGGGTACCGGTGGAAACGTTACACCTCATGTGATTCTAACATGGGAACCTCCCCATCGCAACCCCCTCAGATTTAGTGGTAAGAGGCCCAGTGGACAGCCCTTGAAAAACTGAACACAGATCAAGCATGAAAGGAGGAAACGTGAAAGAAAAGTAAAATAGAAAAAGTGAAAGGTCTCAGCTTAACAAGTGCAATGTTGAGAGGAGAAGGGACAGCGTTGTGGCCAAGTGGGGAAATGACGCACGGCGACAGCTGCGGTTACACGGTAGTCAACAAGTCACTCAGCCAGTCGACTAGACAGAGTGTGTGTGTCAGGTTTGGTACGCAAGGCGACGATTGACCCCGAGGTGCGGCCTACGGGCTGTACAGACCACCAGGCTTAAACCTGCACCAACTCACAAACGACATGGCGCAGTAGGGGCCCATGGAAGCTCAACATTACCCACGTGCAGGATGAAAACTGTTTACGGGAGGATAGACACAAAGCATCAATGTCAATGGCGTCAACATGTGTACGTTTTAATGCTGTGTCACATCGATTTACGCAAAACGCTCGCATGATATGGCCTAGATAATTCACGTGGCAACTTTCGAATTTTAATTCGTAGCCCTACGTTAATTGGCGATGCAACCACCATCTCCCGACAGTCAGCAGGCTACCAAATGTATCAAAGGACAACTGTTGCGCCTTACTGCAGCGAAGATGCAATGAGTTAATTTACGTTCAATGATGCTCGATCACAACGGACGGCTGTAGTTACGCTTTATAGTGAGAAAAATACGACAGCTTCGACGTACACTTATACGGTATGTTGTAATGGCCGATGGATCTCGGGCCACGTTACAGAAGGATATTGCACGTGTTTTTCCTCGCCACTATCGCAGTTTTTATGCATAGGACCAGCTGGACTGAGCAGGAATCGTAGACGTGCTTCCCGAAATGCCAGCGACCATACACCTCACTGAAGTGGACGGCCTTATAGCTGAGACCAACACAGATGATCTGGACGTTGCCTTAAGGTGTGGTGCGTTAAACAAATCTCCTGGATCGGATGGGCTCCCTCTTGAGTTCTACCGCACCTTAGCTTCACTGATGATTCCGACGAGGGTACCCCGAACCCTTAACACGGCCCTATCGTGTCCCTAGTGAGTTCACAGAGGATATCATGATACCCGTTCCAAATTCAAGTGTTGGTCGTAGATCACAAGACTACCGGCCTTCGACGTTATTGAACGGAGTCTACAATATCTTTGTACGTATAATTCGTACTCGCCTTCAGGCGGCTGCAGAGGGCTAAATACATTTAGATCAACCGTGTCTAGGTGGGAAGAGCAATATACACATATCTCTAGGGCATACAGGAATGTTATAGCATTGATGTCGGCATGTAGAATACGAGGATCCTTAGGATCAGTGGTTTTCGCCTATGCGCGGTCATGGAACTGAGTGGAACGTTTGTGGACAGGACCTTGAGATTGATTCATGGCGCGCACACGAGAGTCTTGGTGAACGGTGCTAGCTCTGAACCCATCACGATCCAGCGCTCAGTGGAGGAAGGTTGTCCCCTTTGGCGATCTCATTTTGTCGCTCTTGAGCCTGCACTACACGGCCTCCGACGACGCCTTCAAGGCCACCAACTACGGACTGCAACTTTCTAATGCCGAGTATACACCAACGACGTTCTTTTGGTCATGTCAGGAGTTGAAATCCGGGCGGCGCTGAAATTGCTTGGGCAGATGGAGCGGTGGCAGGAAGTGTAACCAACCTACGATGGACCGGATGTATGGATGTCGGTGGAGGGCTGCTACCAGGGATGGCAGTGCCCACCACCAATGCTCCACTCCCAACTGTTTGAGAATGGTAGTCCATGGAAAACTAAACATACAGAAGCGGATAATTATCGACGGCTACTGCGACAGATTCGCGCATTAGCACAACACGCACTGCTCGCCATAGACACGTTCCAGACGCACGTAATGTCAGTGTTTGTTTGGCACCAAAAATAAGTCACTTGGCTCACATACTGGTGTTGCCCACCACGATCGCGTCAAGACTACGGACCGCCCTCGAACATTTCGTAAGTTCTGACGTCCTTCTCAAAATCCGCTGTGGTACCTTAATGTAGCCACAGAGAAGAGGAGGCATCGGACTCGTGAAGTTGAGGAACAGGGCGTGTGCGTTATTTCTCAGTACAACGCAACGCTATAGGAAAACCGAGCAGGTCACCGTAATGGCCGCTGTGTTCACCGAAGTACCTCTCCATTCAGTCAGTCCACCAGTCAATGTTGGTCACATTACGACACCGCTCACATACCTTTGGGACTTCTTCGTCGATTACAGTTTGCCGGAGACTATGCTGTCTACAACGAAAGACATATATCGAAGCTTCCTTCAGCAACAATCTTGAAATTTGGTCGAACAGAAGTATCCGGCGATACAGTGGCGGAGAATGTGGACAGCGGTTCATTTTCCCTGTACCCCTGCAGAGGAATGCGCTTCTTTGTATGTAGTGGTAACCGGCATTTTCCCGAACAGTCAACGACTGTCCTCTGTTTACCTGGTCGACACGCCGATATGCCTCCACTGAGCAGTCATCGTTTCCGACGAACATCGTTTGGTTCGTGAAAAGGCAATGGACTGTTAGCTTCTTTTACTGCATACGGCGCACTCGGCCATCATAGCTCACGACCTACCTGAACAAAGTATACATTCTGTGGTGTGCATACTGTAAGACCTTCGGTACACCCACCATCAGATTATTTGACTTGTCGCTCTAACGAAGTAGGCAAGTGTCAGCAATATGTCTCGTGGTCTTATCGTGGCGTGTTTATCTTCCGCCGTTAGGTCAGACGATAGAAATGCCACTTGCACGCTTAGAGTAGCAGATTGACGGCGACCAAAGTTGACTATCTGAAATTCCTTTGGTCTTGGTACGTTAATCTTATTCTAACATATCTCTGATACTTGACAAAGTGTCTGTACATTTATCTTCATGGCTATGTACAGGAATATGATAATCTTATTACGCGCAGACTGAAAATTGACTATAGACCGGTACAGACTAATGCAAACTTGTACAGACTGGTGCAGACAAATGCAGACTGACTAATTGGAGGTCTGTACACTCGTTATAATACCTCGCGCATTCAGGTATCACTGCGCGAATGTGATCTGAGAGGAGAAAAGGTTCTACGTTAGCAGCAATCTCACTGGCTGCGTTAGATATTAATATGCGGATTGGCGGAAGCAGAATTTGGTCCGTGGCTAAGGCAGCGCCAGACGAGCGCTGCGCCTGCGCTGTTGTGCTTAGCGGGGCGCGCTCTAGTGGGAAAGTTGTGTACGCGCTGACTACGCGGATTTATGTACACAACACATTCCCATCGCCACGACAAACACCTTAAACTGGATAAAGGAGATGGCGACATATTATTGTATCGCACGGATGATGAGAACGTCATTGACTGTTGGTACAATCCCAAGACCAACAAGTGATCTTGCAGCGACATGTGAAATAGAGAACATGATTTTCGACTTATTTGTGCCGTTATTCACGGACCCTCCGGCTAGCTGGAGTGTTCCGGGTGAGAGAAGTGAAATGAAAAGACACTTCAACGTTAAGGGACTTAACGTTCGACCTTGATGTATTCAGATGACTACATATCGTTTTTAAGTTAGCGAGAATCCGAACTGGATACATGCCAACTGGGCCGTTGTATGGTTCCATTTTTCATTTTATAGTGAACCATTTAAATCTAGACGGCGTTGTGAGCCGTTTTTACGTTTCTCTGTGATGACTGGCAACTTTAGTTTCTGTACGTTGTGTTTTGTACATATAAAATACAGAAAAATCATTAACTACTAAAAGACGTCTAATAAAAGTCAAAAATAAAAATAAATAAGAAACAAGCATATCATCACTTGGACCACATCCCCAGAAAAGGGAGGGAGGAGGCATTGTGGCCAGGCCTCGGGTTGCGACCTGTGCTCACTCCATCAATACATGACCTGGAAAGAAAATGGGGAGGGTAGCGTCTATCTAAATAAAAGTGGTCACGGTATTGGACTGCAAAGCGGGCGAGATGTCCAAAGCTGTCTCGTGCCCTTTTTATCCTTTACTTTCGCTGTTCTCTGCATTCTAATTTGTGTGTGTGTCGTGGCCTAACGTCCGTCTGCAACAGCGAGTTGTAAGGAATGGACCTATAATGGCAGTTGATTCTGCACAACTACTCTATTATCATTTAAAACGAAGTGGTTTTCGAATGGGAACCGCAACCGTTTGATGATAAGGCAACAAGTCAATCGAATACTCCACCGGAATACAAGTCTGGTGTGTCATACACGGCATTAGTGACAGTACGTGTGTCATATGATAGGAACAAGTTTTTTTACGCCTGATGAGTGAGTGACGTTGGCTCCCTGCCCGATTTATATGTTAGTATGACTGTGAATGTGATCACTCCAAAGGAAATGATGAAAACATAATAGTTTGTCACATAAGCTGCAACAAATGAACGCAACAATGAATGTAACATAGTTCACATTCTATTATTTGTTGTTTTCATTTCTGTGAGACATCTGATTCCTCGCCTTCTCTCACTACTCATCACATTTACTTGCGACAGTAACGTATTCTAACAATGTGACTTTTATTATACATCTACATCTACATCCATACTCCGCAAGCCACCTGACGATGTGTGGGCGGAGGGTACCATGAGTAACTCTATTGGTTCTCCCTTCTATTCCAGTCTCGTATTTTGTTCTTGGAAAGAAGGATTGTCGGTTTGCTTCTGTGTGGGCTCTAATCTCTCTGATTATATCCTCATGGTCTCTTCGCGAGATATACGTAGGAGCAATATACCAGGTGCATTCAAGTTCTAAGGCCACCGATTTTTTTTCTCCAGACTGGAAAGAGATAGAAACATGCGCATTGTTTTAAAATGAGGCCGCGGTCATTGTCAATACATCCCAGAGATGGGAGCACCGTACGGCAGATGGAATTTTACCGCCAGTGGCGAGAATGAGAACTATTTTAAACACTTAAAATGGCGACGTTTTCCTTTCTTGAACAGCATGGAATTTTCTGAATTTGCGTGGTGTGAAACCAATTGAAATTCATCGACAGTTGAAGAAGACATGTGGTGGTGGAGTTATGGATGTGTCGAAAGTGCGTTCGTGGGTGCGACAGTTTAATGAAGGCAGAACTTCGTGTGACAACAAACCGAAAGAACCTTGGGCTCGCACAAGCCAGTCTAACGACATGATCGAGAAATTGGAGAGAATTGTTTTGGGGGATCGCCGAATAACTGTTGAAGAGATCGCCTCCAGAGTTGGCATTTCTGTGGGTTCTGTGCACACAATCCTGCGCGACGACCTGAAAATGCGAAAAGTGTCATCCAGGTGGGTGCCACGAATGCTGACGGACGACCACATGGCTGCCCGTATGGAATGTTGCCAAGCAATGTTGACGCGCAACGACAGCATGAATGGGACTTCCTTTTCGTCGGTTTTGACAATGGATGAGACGTGGATGCCATTTTTCAATCCAGAAACAAAGCGCCAGTCAGCTCAATGGGAGCACACAGATTCACCGCCACCAAAAAAATTTCGGGTAACCGCCAGTGCTGAAAAAATGATGGTGTCCATGTTCTGGGACAGCGATGGCGTAATCCTTACCCATTGCGTTCCAAAGGGCACTATGGTAACTGGTGCATCCTACGAAAATGTTTTGGAGAACAAATTCCTTCCTGCACTGCAACAAAAACGTCCGGGAAGGGCTGCGCGTGTGCTGTTTCACCAAGACAACGCACCCGCACATCGACCTAACGTTACGCAACAGTTTCTTCGTGATAACAACTTTGAAGTGATTCCTTATGCTCCCTACTCACCTGACCTGGCTCCTAGTGACTTTTGGCTTTTTCCAACAATGAAAGACACTCTCCGTGGCCGCACATGCAGCAGCCGTGCTGCTATTGCCTCAGCGATATTCCAGTGGTCAAAACAGACTCCTAAAGAAGCCTTCGCCGCTGCCATGGAATCTAGGCGTCACCGTTGTGAAAAATGTGTACGTCTGCAGGGCGATTACATCGAGAAGTAACGCCAGTTTCATCGATTTCGGGTGAGTAGTTAATTAGAAAAAAAAATCGGAGGCCTTAGAACTTGAATGCACCTCGTACTGCTTGACTCTTCGTTGAAGGTATGTTCTCGAAACTTTAACAAAGGCCCGTACCGAGCTACTGGGCGTCTCTCCTGCAGAGTCTTCCTTCAGTTTATCTATCATTTCCGTAACGCTTTCGCGATTACAAAATGATCTTGCAACGAAGCGCGCTGCTCTCCGTTGGATCTTCTCTATCTCTTCTATCAACCCTATCTGTTACGGCTCCCACACTGCTGAGTAGTATTCAAGCAGTGGGCGAACAAGCGTACTGTAACCTACTTCCTTTGTTTTCGGATTGCATTTCCTTAGGATTCTTTCAATGAATCTCAGTCTGGCGTCTGCTTTACCGACGATCAACTTTATATGATCACTCCATTTTAAATCACTCCTAATGCGCACTCCCAGATCATTTATGGAGTTACATCTTACTACTAAATCTGAGGGAGTTGCGATGGGGAGGTTCCCTTGTAAATAATAAAGCAGAAATCTATATTATAGGGAACAATGTTACAGAGGGATGCCATTATTAATTTATTTACCAAACACTATAAACTGATAACATCGACACAATGATTAACTGAATCCTAAAATGGTCTTAGGACAGAACTAGATATTAATGCAACACATCGGCGACTAGCGAGTATGGCACGCAACCTTTACTTCGTACTAACTCTCGTCATATTTTGTAGTCGTTACTACATTTTCATTAGCTTAAACGTTAGTCACTTATTTATTAAGGCGATTGATTTGGTACACTGTACTATTGTTGGAAGAAAGTACTTGTGACTTGTAGGCTTCTCCTAATATATGAATTGGAAAAAAGCGAGTTTTCTAGAAAGTATTTATTCAGAAAATTTCCTTGCTTCCCGCCAGAATAACTGTTTTCCCTACGTACCTCGTTGCAGACGTTAATTGCGTTCCCCAGTCTAGACACAGCGCCTCGCACCATCGGCCACTTTCAACGTCATATGGTACTCCGGCTCCTCCAGCCAGAGTGGTAACTGAAATCTGACTTCCGACAGCTGGCGTTCTGTAGTACCGCTTTACTCACTGAATGCTACACGATATCTGCAGACCAGTTCAAAATTGTAAAACTGGAAAATAAGGAAATAGAACTTGGCTTGTACAAAAGGGATACCCTTGAAAGTTTCTGAATTCTCAACAATGATTAGATCACTAATGCAGACACAGATAAACGCTGATTGAATAACGACATTGTGACAACCTCATACCTAAACTACATCAGCAGCTTTAAATTAGTTTCCTGGTTGTGGACAGTGAAGTAAATCTGTCTACTTGCGGGCTGTACACGAGAAATAAATTTATACATGGGATTAATTGGTCTATGCGTTATGCGAAATAAAACGGAAATACATTTGTGAAAACTTGTTCATCAGTTTCTGAAAAGAAATTCACGTTTATTAACAGATTTTTAATGCCTGAAATAGCTGCGATATTGGTATTGGTAACATGTTGATTTGTTTGACTAATTTATAGGTACATACAGGGTGTTTCAAAAAAGACCGGTATATTTGAAACCGCAATAAAAACTAAACGAGCAGCGATAGAAATACACCGTTTGTTGCAATATGCTTGGGACAACAGTACATTTTCAGGCGGACAAACTTTCGAAATTACAGTAGTTACAATTTTCAACAACAGATGGCGCTGCAAGTGATGTGAAAGATATAGAAGACAACGCAGTCAGTGGGTGCGCCATTCTATATGTCGTCTTTCTGCTGTAAGCGTGTGCTGTTCACAACGTGCAAGTGTGCTGTAGACAACTTGGTTTATTCCTTAGAACAGAGGATTTTTCTAGTGTTGGAATTCCACCGCCTAGAACACAGTGTTGTTGCAACAAGACGAAGTTTTCAACGGAGGTTTAATGTAACCAAAGGACTGAAAAGCGATACAATAAAGGATCTGTTTGAAAAATTTCTACGGACTGGGGCCGTGACGGATGAACGTGCTGGAAAGGTAGGGCGACCGCGTACGGCAACCACAGAGGGCAACGCGCAGCTAGTGCAGCAGGTGATCCGACAGCGGCCTCGGGTTTCCGTTCGCGTGTTGCAGCTGCGGTCCAAATGACGCCAACGTCCACGTATCGTCTCATGCGCCAGAGTTTACACCTGTATCCATACAAAATTCAAACGCGGCAACCCCTCAGTGCCACTACCATTGCTGCACGAGAGACATTCGCTAACGATATAGTGCACAGGATTGATGACGGCGATATGTATGTGGGCAGCATTTGGTTTACTGACGAAGCTTATTTTTACCTGGACGGCTTCGTCAATAAACAGAACTGGCGCATATGGGGAACCGAAAAGCCCCATGTTGCAGTCCCATCGTCCCTGCATCCTCAAAAAGTACTGGTCTGGGCCGCCATTTCTTCCAAAGGAATCATTGGCCCATTTTTCAGATCTGAAACGATTACTGCATCACGCTATCTGGACATTCTTCGTGAATTTGTGGCGGTACAAATTGCCTTAGACGACACTGCGAACACCTCGTGGTTTATGCAAGATGGTGCCCGGCCACATCGCACAGCCGACGTCTTTAATTTCCTGAATGAATATTTCGATGATCGTGTGATTGCTTTGGGCTATCCGAAACATACAGGAGGCGGCGTGGATTGGCCTCCCTATTCGCCAGACATGAACCCCTGTGACTTCTTTTTGTGGGGACACTTGAAAGACCAGGTGTACCGCCAGAATCCAGAAACAATTGAACAGCTGAAGCAGTACATCTCATCTGCATGTGAAGCCATTCCGCCAGAGACATTGTCAAAGGTTTCGGGTAATTTCATTGAGAGACTACGCCATATTATTGCTACGCATGGTGGATATGTGGAAAATATCGTACTATAGAGTTTCCCAGACCGCAGCGCCATCTGTTGTTGAAAATTGTAACTACTGTAATTTCGAAAGTTTGTCTGCCTGAAAATGTACTGTTGTCCCAAGCATATTGCAACAAACGGTGTATTTCTATAGCTGCTCGTTTAGTTTTTATTGCCGTTTCAAATATACCGGTCATTTTTGAAACACCCAGTGCCATTTTACTAAATTGTTTCGCCAACAATTCTTTCAATGCCCTTGTAAAGCAACCGCCCTTCACCTTCATCTTCATCTTCTCTTCAGGTATTAGGCTGGAATTGCTTGTTACGATACTCATCTCTGTCGGGGTCTGTCTCTCCTCCCATGGCACTTATAATTACTTGACTTTAAGGGAAGTCTCCCACTCCCCATTCTTTGTAGATGCTCATTCCATTTTCTTCTGTTGTCAGTGTGACTAAAGATTTGCAGTTCTTCTCTAACCTCTTGATTTCTTACCCTTTCTTTTCTTGTGCAACCTGCAGCACCTCCAAGGAATTTCATTTCTTGTGCCCGAATCCGGCTTCCACAGAGCAGTATGGAAACTGCAACAGCTTTGTAAAATTTAGTTTGACTGTCTTTCCTGGTTTTGTTTTTGAGGTTCCTGTTGATTGTTTCACATACCCGACTGAATTTACTAAGTTTAATTTCAATGTCTCAGCTCTATCCACATGTCATTTCACATCCGAGGTAACTGAAATGGTTTTGTTGCGTACATAGTTCCTCGTAGTCAGCGCGTACACAACTTTCCCAATAGAGCGTGCCCCGTTAAGCACAACAGCGCAGGCGCAGCGCTCGTTCGTCTCCGCACTACGAGATGGCGCTGTTATAAATACGGACCAAATTCTGCTTCCGCCGATCCGCGTATTAATATGTAATGCAACCAATGAGATTTCTGCTAACGTAGAACCTTTTCTCCTCGCGGATCACACTCGCGCAGTGATACCTGAACGCGAGTGGTATTATAACGAGTGTACAGACCTCCTATTAGTCAGTCTGCATTAGTCTGTCCCACTCTATAGTCAAGTTTCAGTCTTCACCTAACAAGATTATCATATTCCTGTACAAAGCCATGAAGATAAATGTATAGACACTTTGTCAAGTATTAGAGATATGTGAGAATAAGATTAACGTATCAAGAACAAAAGAACTTTAGATTGTCAAATGTAAATAGCATCCAGAACCAAGTTAAGTTATTTTTATGCATTTTATTATTTTAATAAACGTGTGTGAAAATTAAACAAGTTTAGTTTAATGTTGGTCACCGTCAATCTGCTACTCTGGGGTGTGCAAGTGGCATTTCTATCGTCTGACCTAACGGGAGAAGATAAACACGCCACGATAAGACCACGAGACATATTGCTGACACTCGCCTACTTCGTTAGAGCGACAAGTCAAATAATCTGATGGTGTGTGTACCGAAGATCTTACAGTACGCACACCACAGGTTTACTTGCTCTTCAATCTTGTGATCTATCACTATTTTGGTTCTGATAGTTTCTTTCTCCATAAAGGCCATTTTCTCAGTTTCTTCCTTTGAAATTTCCATGACAAGTTTTGCACTTATTTGTTTAGCAAGTAGATTCCTTTCTGATGGTGATCTTCCTTATCTGCTAGGATCACTGCATTATCAGCATATAGTAAATTAATTAAAACAATGTTCCTATCTAGGTAGATGCCTCCCTGAATTTCTGTTTTCCATGTATGTATTATTTGAGTAATGTAGATGTTGAACGAAGTTGGAGAGATGCAGATGTCTTCTCGTATCCCTCTGTTGGTTGGTACGTCATTAGTTGTTCTACCATTGAGATCTAGACAGCTCTTGAACGACAGTAGCTATCACGTCACTCGTAGCAAACTGAACATATAAATTATGATACATCACATAATCAAACGAGCCTCTTTCTTTTTGCCATATCTTCATGTAATTTGCTTTAATCGGAAAATAAATCATAGGTGGGATTGATAATAGATCGATTTTAGAAATAGTCTTTACATATGGCGATGTAGCTTATGTTCCCAATTACCACGCTAAGTAGTCACTCACCCTGTAGACCATCGTTTGTGAGTAGTGAGAGAAGAAATCGGAATATATTGTGATCCATCGGACTTTGAAACATCGCTGATTTGATAACGACGTCGAAGCCTACCGTTGAGTTCCAATACTGCTGGGTACAATTTATTTTTTCTTTAGCCTTTACTGTAGCGACAACGATCATTATTATCATTCCATTTATTGTATAAGTACAGTTTTTCTTTTCCAATCCACTGTCGCCTGATGTTAATCTACGTTTCGTTAGCTCTAATTTTTTCATTTGGCATCCTCCTAGATCTGATTTTTATATATTTTCTGGAACTTACGTCGATTTAATTTTTTTACTTTCCTCATTTCATATTTTCGTCCATATTACAGCAATGTTTATTCATACACTACCGGCAAAAAATATTACTCCTTTTTAGACGGTTCCAGTTCACTCAACATTTATACTTGCAGCAAGGCATATGGAGTTCATGAAATGATTATATTTATTGTTATTAAGCTGTAGACAAACTGCGAGTGTATTTATGTTGTTGCCCATTTTTTGCAGCAGATCTGATGATGGTCATTATAGACCGAAACCGGTGTTCTGCTAACAAAACGTTTGTGACCATAGACGTAAATTGAAGGAAACTTACTTACAGATCAATACCACAAGCATTTCTGAGAAACCATGTACAGACCCATGCGGAAACACCTATATTAGTACGTGTTGTAGTCGCTACGAGAGGAATTGCAGGCTCTGACTCTGGCATCCAGTCTCTCTTAGAGATTGCGAATACCGTCCTGTTACTTTATGCCATGCCTGATCTGTCTGTTCACGAAGTTCCGTAAGAGCTGTTGGTTGATGAGTCACACGGGTCGCTTCTCATCCCATCATGTCCCACACGCATTCGACTGGTGGAAAGAACAGAGACGGTGCAGATCAGGGAAGCTGCTACACGTCTTCCAGAGCACGTTGAGATTTACGATTATGAGCAGTGTGCGGGCAAGCATTATCCTTTTGGTTGCAAGAACGGCAAAAAAAAAGAAAATGGGTGTACCAATATTCTGCTACTACCGAGCACAGGTTTGCGTCTCCTCCAGAAAAATCAAAGATGAACGGGAGTCTTACCTTATCGCACCCTACATCATAGTGTCTGAGATGCAGCCAGTGTCTCTTCGACGAATGTACTTTACGAGACAACGGTCATCAGTTTTATATAGTACGCACAAACGACCGTCACTAGCGTGCAGGCAGAATATCCACTCGTCGATGAAGACTGCTGGCCGACGTTCCATCTTCAAAGTGATCCTCTGACGGCACCAGTCAAATAATGCACGTCTATTCCATGGCATGATTGGGAGACGCGCTAGAGCTGTGAGTGGCCGTCGTCCCACGACTAATACCTGGTTCGCAACAGCTTGATTTTCTGGGCTCATAAGCCCTCTTGCCTGCGCGGCGGTAATCGTACGATCTGGCACTGCCGCCCTTACAAAATGACGATCCTTCGGGCGCTGCGTGGACGTCCAGAACCTCATCTACTATTGTGAGAAAGTTTACTTGACCACCTATACCAGAAGCGTTGCTCAACTGACGCAGCACGTCCTACGTCTGTGGCAGTTGCGCAGGACGACCATCCCGCTACTAAGAAGGCCACAATTTGACCCCTTTCAAACTTGCCCAGTTGGCTGTAGGTAGAATGAGTGCGTCTCTGTGGCATGGTTGCCTGCTAACTTCACATTACCGAGCGAGGTGGCGCAGTGGTTAGCACACTGGACTCGCACTCGGGAGGACGACGGTTCGATCCCGCGTCCGTCCATCCTGATTTAGGTTTTCCGTGATTTCCCTAAATCACTCCAGGCAAATGCCGGGATGGTTCCTCTGAAAGGGCACGGCCGACTTCCTTCCCAATCCTTCCCTAATCCGATGAGACCGATGACCACGCTGTCTGGTCTCCTTCCTCAAACCAACCAACCATTCTTTGTTAAAGAGTGACACAGATGGCGCTCTGACAGCTATGCCACTACTCTGTCTGTTGGCAGATGGCATATGTCGTCATTGCACCAAAATCGACTTCGTTTTTTCTTCCTTCAGAATATTACTCATTTGTACTCAAATTTCATATGGTCTGGCTAACTTTCTTTTGTTTACATGATAATTTGCACTATTTTGTTCATGACGGGATGAGATGTTAGCAGAGTGTGAGAGTGTGTTGTGGTCGAAGTCGCTGCCTCAGCATCTGTCCGCACTTTTCTGCCATTGTCATGTTACATTTGTACATGCCATTTAAAAGGTCGCTGTCAAAACTTAGCGAGGTCACCATGGGGAAGATTAGGGAAATACGAGGTGGAGTTTGGCCAGTCGCATAACGTCGACGTCATCATCCCGCCTGCCAATCGCTGTGGGCCAATGTCGCGCAAGCTCAACCCCGAACTCTTCCACCAATTTTTATTTTTATAATTAGATTGTTTTACCACCATCATTTGCTATCTGCACTTCATGTTGTTGAGATGACAAAGGAGGAGGCAATATGCTCTACATTTTATCTCAGGATTAGGTATAGGTTTCTTGTAAAAATTATTTTCATTATTATTAGGTGACACTGCAGCGAGAATAAAATAATATCATACGATGGCCGTTCAATAAGCAATGTAAAACATTTTTTTCTGAAAACATGTTGGTTTTATTCAGGATTCCATCATTACTTTCGCCTTTCTTCGATTTACTCCTAATCTATATTCTGTACTCATTAGAATCTTCATTCTATTCAGAAGATCATATAATTCTAGTTCACTTTTCCTGAGGAGAGCAATCTCATCAGTGAATCTTATCACTGACATCCCTTCACAATAAATTTTAATCCCACTCCTGAAGCTCTCTTTTATTCCCATCACTGCTTTTTCCATGTACAGACTGAACAGTAGGGGCGAAAGACTACATCCCTGTCTTACACTAATTTTAATCTGAGCATTTCGTTATTGGTCGTCCTCTCCTATTATTCCATCTTGGCTCTAGCACATATTGTATATTACACCTCTCTTCCTATAGATTACCACTATTTTTGTCAGAATTTAGAACATATTGCTACATTTTTCTGCCTTTTCCAGGCCGACAAATACTATGAACGTTTCTTGATTTTTCTTATTTCCATTATCAACTGGAACGTCAGAACTGTCTCTCTGGCTACCTTTACGTTTCCTAAAGCCAAACTGATCGTCACGTAACACAGCCTCAATTTTGTTTTCCATTCTTCTGTATATCGTCAGCAACTTGAATGCATCAGCTGTTAAGCAGAATGAGCGATGAATCTCGCTCTTGTCAGCTCCTGCAGTCTTAATGATTTTGTGGATGATTTTTTCACGAACATCAGATGATATGTTGCCAGACTCATATATTCTACAAACCACCGTGAATAGTCGTTTTTTTTTTCACTTCCCCCAAGCGATTTTAGAAATTCTGATGGAAAATTACCTTCCCTTCTGCCTTATTTGACCTTAAATCTTCCATAGCTGTTTTAAATTCTGATTCTACTACTGGGTTCCCTATTTCTTCTAAATCTCTTCCTGTTTCTTCTTCTATCATATCAGACGATCTCTCCTCTGCATTAAACAGTGGAATTCCTATTGAACTCTTATAATGTTACCACCCTTCCTTTAAACTTCTCCGTCGGTTATTTTCACTTTCCTATAGGCTGAGTCACTAATAATAATAACTCTTTCTCTAGCTGTGAAGCATGATACGGTATTTGACACTGATCTAGCCCTAGAGATTACGCTAGCCAGTCCAGACAAAAACTGTTACTTGTGTCTATGTTTAGCTGGTATTGACAGCCTGTGTGTACCGAAGCTAATTTAATTTTTTGGTACCCTCTAAGGGATATAAGAGCTCCCGCAACTAGAGTATGTACACAAGTGTGTGATTCTTTTTTCAATAAAAGGAACCTATAGCATAAACACAGATGGTTAGCCAAGTTGGCGTTATTCTCCTAGCGAAGTCACACGGACGTTGCACAATGCGTTCATCTCGCCCGTCGCATAAGGTCTGACAGACGCAAAGCGAACTAGGCTGTAAGGTCATGGCCAAGATTGAGATATTACACGTGTCACTGACGGGCGAAGCGCGTAGGGTCAGAAATGCTTTTCCGACGGCTACCTTGCTGAACGCCGATATGAAGAGAGAAATCATTCCATGTAAAACAGCGTACTTTACCGCGACATATTCTGCACAAAAGTATTGGAATTGTTTGTTTAAATAACACATGGTAGGGGGATTAGCAAGTGCGTTAAATAATGCACACGTACGTGGTAGCGCCTGAGCCGCATCTGTGCTACAGCGCACGCGCGTGCAAACACACACACACACACACACACACAAACACACACACACACACACACACACATACATACATACAAACGCGACAGCACCACGTAACAGGCTTACGCACAGGCGACCGGAGCAGTCACTCTGCGTTATCTGACACATGCGCTGCAAGGGGATAAAAAAAAGTGGCTAACACAACGTCCCTGTTTAGCTGCAGCGAACAGACTGAAAAAATGGTTCGTCTGAACTATACATGATCAAAAATGCACGTACAATGGCATAGAGAGGTTTTCTCAATAAAGTACAGGTCATTTCGTCAGTAATGCGTTTTGGGAATCACTGCATTCTTTTCTCTTAGAGACACAGATGAAGCTCTTCCCTTACTTAAATTCTATAGTGCTGACACTATCATCGCGATCGCAGATTTATAATCACACTAATATGTTACAAGAACCAAAATATTTGTCTGTTTCAGAGTTCCGTGGTCGGAAAGAGTGCTGAGCCTTTCCCTGGTTAGAAATATTAATAAGCTAGAAACAATGACACACTTCTTTAAATTGAAATGCCGGTGACATAATCTAGTTTGTGTGTAAACACACAGAATTAATCAGTTTCGGCTTGTGCACCTTTCGTTGCCCGGAGAATATCCTGGCAGTATTCCAATTCCACCTATGTAATGGTCAACATATCATGAGGGATGAATGTTACGACCATCAATAATCCTGCCCCGTAATTCTGCGATGCTGTGGATTGGTGTGTCTTAAATGTGATCGCCGACCGTTGTCCAGAACGACAATTCAGTTACTCACAATTTCACAATTGGACCCCTTTCAAATTTGCTCAGTTGGCTGTAGGTAGGCGGCCGCAGTGGCCGAGCGGTTCTAGGCGCTTTCCGGAATCGCGCTGCTGCTACGGTCGCAGGTTCGAATCCTGCGTCGGGTATGGATGTGTGTGATGTCCTTAGGTTAGTTAGGTTTAAGTAGCTCCAAATCTAGGGGACTGATGACCTCAGATGTTAAGTCCCACAGCACTCAGAGCCATTTGAACCATTTTGTTAAGCTTTAATCTTGTCATTGTTGTAACGGCGACCGGAACAGTCGCAGGGTTGAACTAACGGAAAGCTCGGTTGGACCCGCCGAGCGGCCCGCGAACAAAAACACAACGGAAAGGACGGACACGACTGACGAAGGACCTTACGACAACAACAAGAACGAGACAACAGAGTCAAGAAAACTAACTATACAGCCACGTCAACTCGTAAACAAAACACGAAAGTATATACGCTGTCTAAGACGAGGTGGTATGTCAAGAGACGTACGTAAAGTATAGACTGATTGGCTGAGCAATTTTTTTTTTCTTTATTGTGATTTCATTCCCCTGCCCCATATGGGCAGGAGAGGGCTGGCAGCAGCACAATCCGCCGCTCTTCAGCCGAGTGACACGACAACTAAAACAAGAATAATATAATACATACATAAGGAGATAAAAAAGGGGAACATAAAACAGAGTAAGGGGAGAAAATGGAGGTAAAAATACACTGAAATGTAGACGTTCATTGGGGACAGTTAAAAAAGTCACCAGAAAGTTAAAAAACACAGTTGGCGATTCTTCACACACAGAGAAGACCCTGGATGCGCATGCACAGGTTAAAAGTTGGCCACAGTATTAAAAACACTCCGAAACAACACACTTAAAACCCAATTGGAGCACACACGTCGAAGAATGAAACTACCAGGTGGGACCTGCCGAGGGAAAGGTCAGAGAGGATGGAAAAGGAGGGGAGAGCATGGGGTAGCTGGGGAAGCGTCGGGATGAAGAGAGGAGGGGCTACCGTGGGTTCACGAAGAGGCAGGAGACACATGGGGTGGGAGAGGAAAAGGGAAGACAGGGCAGGAGGGAGCGCAGAGACACTGAAAGAAGGCACAAGAGATGGAGGAGGAGTAGGAGGGGAAATCCGCTCAGAAGGAGGGAGGGGCAGGAGAGGGAGCCCTATGGAGGAGGCAGGAAGAGGGGGTAAGAGTTTGTAGGAAGGGTAGATGTCAGGGCGAAGCTCATCATCCGGGAGGGGTAGACGGTGGAAGTTGTGTTGGGAAAGGAGATGGAGGGTGTGGAGATGGAGAGAGGGAGGGACACAACGGTAAAGGCGCGGCAACTGGTTGGGAGTGGAGAGGAAGGGAGACACCAGGGGGTGAGGGGAATCAAGGCGGCGGACAATATATAGTGTGCGGATGTGCTCAAGGAAAAGGAGAAGGTGGGGGAAGGGGATGAGGTCAGAGAGGATGCGTGTGGGGGACGGAAGGCGGATGCGGAAGGCGAGGAGGAGTGCATGGCGTTCGAGGATTTCGAGGGCTTTATAGAACCGGGGAGGGGCGGAAATCCAAGGGATGCTGGCATAAGAAAGGATGGGGCGGATCATTGGCTGAGCGAGAGGCAGGCGCTTAAGTACTCTGTCAGGAACGCCGCTATTGGCCGCTACAACCACGTGTTTCACTGTGGCGCCCTCACGCTCAATGCGGGCCAGGAGCCGCGCGCCTCCACAGCTTACGGCGAGATGGTGCAGAGACCTCTAGGGGTCTTCATGACGTCTGGCGGAGACTCAAATTCCGCGGCGCGCGGTACCAGAGTCATAACCACAATGGAAGAGTCCAGTGATGTTATGTCCGATGATCACGGAGGCCAGCTCATGGTACCACCAAGCGCAATCCATCTTCCCAGAAATGTTGTATCCAGATAGGGAGGTACATCGAACCCGAATGAGTTGGCCCACCATATTGCTGGAAAATTAAGTCCTGAACGGCTTGAATCTGTTGCACAACAAATAAGTGCGATGTCAGGTGTTGGCTGCGATTGTAATTTTAGTCAAGAAAAAATTGTCGTACCATTCTGCTATGCATACACTGAGCTGTAGCCTGTCCCTGACTGTCTCCAACATAGGGGGGGGGGGGGGGGTGTTCTGTGGTCCCCAGATCATAATAACTGGTTGCTTGAGAACACTCTTCAGATCTGAGTAAAGGACTTGTTTCTGTCATCATCTTCGTCCTACTCAGCCAACATGGCAACAGCAAAGTCTTAACGAGCACTGCTATACATTGCTTCGAGAGACTGTACAATGTGGACTTTGCACGCACGGAAAATTTTTTTCACGTAGAATGCGGTACACTGATGTCTTCGGAATATGCAACTGACGTGAGGCTCTGCAGACTGACTTCTTGGGACTCCTCACGAAGGAGTCTGCCACTGTTTGAATCGTCTGCTCGTCAGGTCCAGTCCTGCCTGTTCTAGACAGGTCATTGACGCTCCCTGTCTCCTTAACTTCACATTCACCACGCCTTGGTGATTTAAACATCTGGCGACTGTCTGCAGTATGCAGTCCCGAAATTTCTCTGTTTTTTTTTTTTTTTTTTTTTTTTTGGTGAATCTGTCTCATTTTACCAGAGGACACATTGGGTTTTCTCTTGCTTTGAGTGCATGTTTGCAAATGGTGTCCGTTTCTGCTGTTGATACGTCACTGTGCCCTTTAACAACCAAAATAATAGTAAGTATGCATGCATAAAATGTCACATACTTTTCTAGATAAGAAGTATTTGTCTATGCCCTATGAATGTAATCAGGGTAAGACATTGGGACACTGACTATATCGCCTAACAATATTACATACGTGGACAATGAGATGTATAGAGATTTCAGGGCTTACATATTGTTGCTGGTTTGGGAGTCACACCTGGGACTCCAGATGGCCGAGCTAAAGCCAGGACCCACTGCGCCGTATTTCGTCAGGAGGATGAGCAAGTTCAAGAGCATCGTGGGGCAGTGCAGAGTGTTACAGCGGTAATTTGCAACATTGCTTTACTCAGCTAATTTACAGTATTTGATGGGTGCCGAATCGTGTCAGCGTGCCGCTTGCTTCTGCGAGTCCAGCTGGCTCAGCAACTCCCGTTATGCTGACGCTGCTGCTGTTGTCATCAGGACCCTTGGCTGGAAGTCGGCCGCATTCTGCCTGGTTGCTGTCCTCCGATGCGTGGCGTCTTGCTCCCCATAGCTGCCCACACTTCCGGAGACAGCTACAGTCACTGGTTCTCGCCACCCTCCAACCCGTTTGGCCTGTTCTTTTTGCCATGGAACAAAGGTAGATGTGCTGGTCACTCATGGCTGTCGGGCCACCGCTGCTCCCAGGACAGGCCTGGACTCGAACCCACGCCCTCCTGGATATGGTGCTGCAGCTTTCCACCAGTGCTGCTTGCCAGATGGCAGAATCTGTCACAGTCCCTGGTGCTGCCATAGAACTGCAGCACCTCCCGCAGCATACACCTTGCCCAGACACCGGTATGCCAGGCGGGAAGTGAACATGTCCCACGGACTGGAGTGGAACTGAGTCCCATCTGGACCTGCTGCAGACCACCCTCTTTCAGGCAGACCATGCAATCCATAGGATACTGTTCCGTCCTGCCCCAGTGTTGTCTCCCTGGAGGCGGAATGCAGCCCGAACAGGTACATACAAACAAAGTGCAAGTTTAAGCAAAATACTTATAACATTGCTGCCGGACTAGCCCCTATAAGCCTAGACCAGCACAAGTCCGTCCCAACGCATGACTGACCTGGCACACTCTAACTAAAATTGCCCATCTATACTGGTTTCCCTCGCATCTGACGTAGTGTCAGAGAGAGACAGATAGCATGGATAAATTCCCATGCGTCACTCACCTACAAGTCGCCTGCCGGGCTGTGGCCTAGTGCCCCGCCTCATGCATCACAATAACTTGAAGCAATACTGCAGTTTTCTGCCTCATAGTTGCACCACTCAAAACAAACTGTGCCTTCAATACTGCCGTCGCAGCTCCATGAACGCGAGTGCCAAGTTTACCTAGTCTGGCCTGCTGGCTGTCGACTGTTAGGACACCCTACCAGCAGCCCCAGATTCCATCGTCCAAACACGCCTTCATTGACTTTTGATAAAATTTCCCTTTCCTCGACTAGGACTGACATTAGCGCAGCGCACCTTCTTCCATTCAACAAGATTCGTCCGAATCGAGATAAAACAGACGTGGGTTGTGGCTGCGTAAACATAACTTGTTCACAAAACTTACATTTTACAGACCAAAACTAACGAGAACATCAAAGCATTTACTCTACAGCTATATATGGTTTACCTATGCCGTAGGCACTGCTGCAAATTTCCACATTCTCCACAAAGCTATACTAAGGAGATAGAAAAACGGCACACACTGTGGCTGAAATGCTCACTGCCAGTATACTGTTGCTCTGATGCTGTGTGTTCCAATTCTTTACTAACCGTGATAGATGTTTCCTGTGCATTAATAAAGGAATGCCACGTTTCCAAAAACTCTGGGCTTAACGTGGAGTTCAAATATGTCAAATTCTGCACTGGTAATATTTCCAGAATCCCTTCCGACTAAGTTACTACAACATCATACGACATCCTCAAAAATTCCCGATAATTCACTCTGCCACTAAAAAATAGTCATCCCCATACAATGACAAAAGAACTAAAACAACAAACAAGAAAAACACAACTACTATCGGACCCACCAAAATGAGTGAAAGAGAGAGAGAGAGAAAAACACAGACACACACATAAAAAGCAAAACGCAAACTATCCCTTGATAAAAAAACACATAAAGTAAACATGCCATACAACATTACACATACAATAATTTACTCCCTCCGTGATCGTAACGCATACGGAAAGTTATGCGTCCACTGTTATACTTCCACCACGACCTTCTTCTTCCTTTAGCTTTGCCTAGCCTCTGCAGTCGAGTCACTTCCTCGTAACTGAGGTAATCCATCCATCATTCTTTTAAAAGGCTTTACTCTACTCACATGCATAATGAATGTTTTTGTTGGCAGCTGCACTTTAACATTCACAAGTGATGTTATCTCTACGACCTGGTACGGTTCGTGGTACTTCGTCAAGAATTTTTTCATCTTTCCCTTAGGTGTACATGGATTCATGATTAATAGTTATTGACCTACCCTGTACTGTGGTAAAGGTCTCAACCGCTTATACGGTTCTTCCTGCCTCTCTAACGCTTTCGTATTGGCCTTCTGTATCCTTTTCCGGATTTCCTGTATTGTTCGTCCAAGTTCCCTCACTGCGTCCCTTTTAGCTCCCGATTTCCGACATAGAACGTCAAATGTGGATGGCATCTTTCTTCCATAGACCACCTCGAACGGTGACATTCCGCCTCCAGAATGTATTTCAGTGTTATAACTCGAGAACACATATGGAAGATGAACGTCCCTGTTATCATGGTTTCCATTCAGATAATAACATTTTCGAAATTGTCCTATGTACACGCTCAGTTCTCCCATTCGCCTGCGAATTCTCAATAAACGACACAACTGTGACATTAATTCGGACATCAGTTTCGTTCCATAATCCGTAATTATGGTATCAGGCTCCCCAAACTTCAATAACCAGCAACTGACTAAAGCTTGTGCTACCGTACTTGCCTGTTGGTCTGGTATTGTGACCATGGCTCGATACCGCGAAACGTGATCAATTATAGTCAAAACACAACGACTCCCTGCCGGTGTTTTGTTGTATGGCCCACAGATATCTAGCGTTATAAACTCGAATGGTTTGGAAGCCTCTGGTAACCGTTGCAATGGAATTCTTGCGCGCGTCACATCCACTCGCTGCGCACACAATTTGCTACATATTGTTCCACATCCCTTCTCCGAGTGCACTACCAAAGTCGTTCTGCCGCTCGTCTTCCCGATGCTCGACGGCCACCATACCCCGAGAGCACATGATTATGCGTCTGCCTTAAGACTTCTTCTCTCAAAATCCTTTGTACCACTACCCGTGGTCCACACCTGGTAACTCTAAACAACAAATTTCCCTCCACAATGAAATGTGGTTGAGTTCTAAGACTCTGGCACTCCTCATCCTCTGCTTGTACCCTTTGCCATTCCGCGACACTCTTACCCATTACTTCTAATGAATCAAATTTCCGACTTAATGCATCTGCATTCCCTGTTTCTTCCCTGGCTTATGAATTACTTGAAAGTCAAACATACTTAATTTTATAACTCACCGAGTTAATCGACTATAAGCATCCCTGAGTCCCAGTAACCATCTCAATGCTGCATGATCCGTCTCGACCTTAAACTTCCGACCATAAAGGTAACCTCCTACCATAAAGGTAACAACGAAAATACGTTACTCCTTATATTACAGCCAACATCTCAATTTCCGTTGTATAATAATTCCGCTCTGCCCTATTTAATTGTCTAGAGGTATACGCCACCGGATGCTCCTGTACATTCACCATTTTCCCAAAACAAATCCCACTGCTCCATTAGCAGCGTCACGTGATAAGATGAAGTCTTCTTCAAAATTCGGAAACACCAACACCGGACTACGAACTGATCTATCCTTAATTCTTCGAAAGCTTCCTGGAATTCCTCCGTCCAATGATATTTAACACCTTTCTTTAATAGTTTTGTGAACGGATGGGCCATTTTAAGAAAAATCTTGTACAAATTTACGGTAATATGAACACAGCCCAATATCCGATTGTAATTGCTTCGTTGTACGTGCTGTTGGAAAATTTTGAACTGCCTCTGTTAACCGAGAATCGGTTTGAACCCATTGTTCACTGAACACGTGACCTAAATATTTGACCTGCGTCTGCGCAAAATTAAATTTTTCTAAACTTAATGTTAACCGTGCCGACCGCAGTCTTCTAAAGACTAATCTTAAACGCGACTCATGTTCTCATATATACTTCGAATATACTAGAATGTCATCTAGGTAAACCACATATGTCTTTGGTTTCAATCCCCTTAATATCGCATCTAATAATCGGTGAAAAGTTTCCGGTGCATCCTTCAACCCGAACGGCATACGTATATACTGTTAGTGTCCCCCAGAACAGCTGTCTTTGCCCAATGCTCTGGCACTACTTCCAACTGATGGTATCCGCTCCGTAAATCCACCGTCGTAAAATACTTACATTGCCCCAGATCGTCCAATGTATCCTTGATATATCCTTGATATCCGGAATCGGATATGCGTCTGAAATGTTTTTCGCGTTCAGAAACCTACCATCGAACAAAACCTATATTTCCTTGTACCATCCACCAACTTCTTAGGTATGAGAACTACATTGCTTCAATATGGACTATCGCTATGCTCTATGATTCCAACCCATAATTGCTGTTCAACAAATCCTCTCGTAGTGGTTGCATATGACGTGCAATCCTATATGGCTTCCCATACACTAGTGTATTATCCTCCGTTGGTATGTGATACTTCGTAATCGGCATTGCCGGTAACCTACCCTCCGTTCCGAATAAATCGCTAAATGTCAATAACAATTCCTTCAACGCGACCCTGTCGACTCCCTGCAAATGCTGTAATATTCCTCTTAATTCTGCTGCATCACCGTTTTGCTTATGGCTCGCCTCTAAATCCTCCCTATCGAGGTCATATTCATCAAAAAACACCAACGTGAAAAATAACAACCCTTTCGACTAGCTAAAATCCACCCTGCCGAAGTTATCTATACTTACAGGAAATCTCTAAACTCCTTCCACACAACCAGCGTGAGCTAAGCTTCTCCACACAAAACAGTGCCCATTATCCAACTCCTCAATACTCGAGAGTGGCTCCACAATGTACAAGGTCTCCTTTTGAAGTCCGTATTAATTGAAACCCAAACTACCTTACCTGTTCCCGCCGGTATGTTATCATGCTGATCGACCTTTAATGAATCCGTTCGCAGTTTAGCTGGCATCACCGTCATGTTACGTGCGCCTTGTGACATTCGCCCATTTGCAACCGTTTCCACCCATGGGAAACATTGTTCCAACGAGCTCCACTGTTTTTTTGCGAAAGATCTATTTTCCCACGATGTTTGTCAAGGAAGTCCAGTCCGAGAGTCACCGAGTAACACTGACACTCAAATGGTAACTCCTCTACCTGCTCACTAAACTTAGTTCCTGCGACCACGAATTGAAGTAATCGTAGTACGTAATGATTCCACTCTATTATCTCCCACACCATGTAACCTATAACATGGTAGCACAAGCTTCTCCTGCTAACCAGGTCTAGACTTATAAGAAACACGTATACCCCCGTGTCAACGAGAAACCTTTGTTCCCTTACGTTGACCAAGCCTAATAAGCAGCATTCCGTCTGTTCATCTACAAGCCCATTACCTAATTTCACAGGGACTCGTCTCCAACGATTGAAGCAATCCCGTTCAACAGCTGCTGCACCGAGGTTCCCCCCCCCCCCCCCCCCCCCTACATTTAGTTCTGCAGTTTACTGCTCCGTGACCCATTTTCCCACATGATAGCACCGCAACTGACGCTGACATTGCCTCCTAATGTACCCTACCTGGTCATAACCACAACACTTAATTTCTGCTGCCAGGACTCTATGCTCCACCCTTTGCTTCGCCGCATAATCTACCTCCTGTAAGTGTGTGGCAATCCTTAGAGCCGTCGTAAGATCACTGGGATTCTTCATTCTCACCCGCCGTGACATATCCGGTGCTACTCCCCGCAAAAACATATCTATCGCCCTGTTCTCGGCCTCTTGTAACAGCACTCTATTAGTCTCCCCATTCTGAGACAGTTCGAACGTTTGTGCATTCAGTTTTCGAATCCTGTCTGAGGAAACCGCCACAGTGTCATTTCTCCTCATAACTAACGAAGAAACCTGGTACTATTCTGTTTTTGTTAACTCTGGCGAAACCCAGCCTCAAGCTGTGAGAACGTCTCCACATTGTTCAACGTTTCATGGCACAATTTGTGCGACTTGGCATCCCCTATCAAGTGTAACTTCGCCACGTTCAACATTATAACATCCGACCACCCATTGGCTTCTGCCATTGAGATAATGTCATTAAGGAATACGGACACATTCTCCGTTGCTTTACCCGAAAAGGGGCTGGGGTTTATCAATGCCGCGATTGCCGTGTCAAACGGTCTATGACACTCCACGGCCTGTAATTTACTTTAACACGACGTCCCTTCCCCTATTCGCAGTGCCTCAAATCTCCCTGCTAATTCTTCATATTTTTCTTTGTCACCTATCCTCGCCTCTGACAACATCCGAATTTGCTCTGTTGGAGCGACTACCGCTTCCGCTGTAGTCACTGCCGCAGCCTCCGCTGCTTGATGTGTTTCCAGCATTCTTGCTTATAGCTCCACTGTTGCTATTAATTTCACTCTGCTACTCCTTAAACTTAGTTCTTGCAGCGAATCATCGCCCATCTACAATCTGAAAAATTTCGGGCCAAATGACCAAATCTCAGGAATAAAACAGTTCTTTGGCACCCACTTTGTACACGGTAATCCGTGGCCAGACAGGTTACAAACATTACATCGCTTAGGGTGTTACCATGTACCCTATTCCTCCTGAATCCAGATAAATCTACAGGATTCTCCACCCTTACAAATGACGCCCTTCCACCACCTGTCTCCTCAAGAAACCGGGCAGTGATCCTATTGAATCTTCATATTCTCTGCTGTGTTACTTTAATCTCTGCTTCAAGCATATTAATGTTTACTCTTAACTCAAAGCCTTGTACAGAACATTTTTATTTACACATTCAAATCATCAGCGTGTTTTCAGAACACGCTACAGGGGTCTTCTTCAGTGTACGACCAGCCACAGTCAAATGTCTCCTGAAATTTATCACAGCACAAAATTTGAGTTTGCCACACATTGCTTTACCAACTGTAAATTCGGCTGTACATTGTCCTAGGCCTATGTCCCTTCTTCCACCTATCTGCCAGCTTTATCGACATACACTCCTGGAAATAAGAACACCGTGAATTCATTGTCCCAGGAAGGGGATATTTTATTGACACATTCCTGGGGTCAGATACATCACATGATCACACTGACAGAACCACAGGCACATAGACACAGGCAACAGAGCATGCACAATGTCGGCACTAGTACAGTGTATATCCACCTTTCGCAGCAATGCAGGCTGCTATTCTCCCATGGAGACGATCGTAGAGTTGCTGGATGTAGTCCTGTGGAACGGCTTGCCATGCCATTTCCACCTGGCGCCTCAGTTGGACCAGCGTTCGTGCTGGACGTGCAGACTGCGTGAGACGACGCTTCATCCAGTCCCAAACATGCTCAATGGGGGACAGATCCGGAGATCTTGCTGGCCAGGGTAGTTGACTTACACCTTCTAGAGCACGTTGGGTGGCACGGGATACATGCGGACGTGCATTGTCCTGTTGGAACAGCAAGTTCCCTTGCCGGTCTAGGAATGGTAGAACGATGGGTTCGATGACGGTTTGGATGTACCGTGCACTATTCAGTGTCCCCTCGACGATCACCAGTGGTGTACGGCCAGTGTAGGAGATCGCTCCCCACACCATGATGCCGGGTGTTGGCCCTGTGTGCCTCGGTCGTATGCAGTCCTGATTGTGGCGCTCACCTGCACGGCGCCAAACACGCATACGACCATCATTGGCACCAAGGCAGAAGCGACTCTCACCGCTGAAGACGACACGTCTCCATTCGTCCCTCCATTCACGCCTGTCGCGACACCACTGGAGGCGGGCTGCACGATGTTGGGGCGTGAGCGGAAGACGGCCTAACGGTGTGCGGGAACGTAGCTCAGCTTCATGGAGACGGTTGCGAATGGTCCTCGCCGATACCCCAGGAGCAACAGTGTCCCTAATTTGCTGGGAAGTGGCGGTGTGGTCCCCTACGACACTGCGTAGGATCCTACGGTCTTGGCGTGCATCCGTGCGTCGCTGCGGTCCGGTCCCAGGTCGACGGGCACGTGCACCTTCCGCCGACCACTGGCGACAACATCGATGTACTGTGGAGACCTCACGCCCCACGTGTTGAGCAATTCGGCGGTACGTCCACCCGGCCTCCCGCATGCCCACTATACGCCCTCACTCAAAGTCCGTCAACTGCACATACGGTTCACGTCCACACTGTCGCGGCTTGCTACCAGTGTTAAAGACTGCGATGGAGCTCCGTATGCCACGGAAAACTGGCTGACACTGACGGCGGCGGTGCACAAATGCTGCGCAGCTAGCGCCATTCGACGGCCAACACCGCGGTTCCTGGTGTGTCCGCTGTGCCGTGCGTGTGATCATTGCTTGTACAGCCCTCCCGCAGTGTCCGGAGCAAGTATGGTGGGTCTGACACACCGGTGTCAATGTGTTCTTTTTTCCATTTCCAGGAGTGTATATTTGATCGGCAGTATGACTATCTTTAGTTTTAGCATGACCTAGACACAACTTCATTTTGGGTCCACAATAACTGTACCCAGGTAATGCAGTTCAAGTAGTAACTTACTAAGAATACCACTATCCATGATGCGCTTCGCACCACTCACGTTAGAGCACTACATACTTCGATGCTTTTGTGCCCTGTTGTTATAGGAAATCATGAAAGTTTACCAAATTGTTGTGCTATGATGGGAAGGCGATGCCCTTGCATAAAACCTTGTTTTGTCGACGTCGTATAACATGCTCTATGAGAAACACGTTTGGGTCACAGCTTTCGGTAAGTCCTTTATGTAAGAACATTCAGCAATTTCTTCACCTTCACTGCACTTCAGGATGTAAGTTCTCGTATATAGCTGTATACTGTATACACTCCTGGAAATTGAAATAAGAACGCCGTCAATTCATTGTCCCATGAAGGGGAAACTTTATTGACACATTCCTGGGGTCAGATACATCACATGATCACACTGACAGAACCACAGGCACATAGACACAGGCAACAGAGCATGCACAATGTCGGCACTAGTACAGTGTATATCCACCTTTCGCAGCAATGCAGGCTGCTATTCTCCCATGGAGACGATCGTAGAGATGCTGGATGTAGTCCTGTGGAACGGCTTGCCATGCCATTTCCACCTGGCGCCTCAGTTGGACCAGCGTTCGTGCTGGAAGTGCAGACCGCGTGAGACGACGCTTCATCCAGTCCCAAACATGCTCAATGGGGGACAGATCCGGAGATCTTGCTGGCCAGGGTAGTTGACTTACACCTTCTAGAGCACGTTGGGTGGCACGGGATACATGCGGACGTGCATTGTCCAGTTGGAACAGCAAGTTCCCTTGCCGGTCTAGGAATGGTAGAACGATGGGTTCGATGACGGTTTGGATGTACCGTGCACTATTCAGTGTCCCCTCGACGATCACCAGTGGTGTACGGCCAGTGTAGGAGATCGCTCCCCACACCATGATGCCGGGTGTCGGCTCTGTGTGCCTCGGTCGTATGCAGTCCTGATTGTGGCGCTCACCTGCACGGCGCCAAACACGCATACGACCATCATTGGCACCAAGGCAGAAGCGACTCTCATCGCTGAAGACGACACGTCTCGATTCGTCCCTCCATTCACGCCTGTCGCGACACCACTGGAGGCGGGCTGCACGATGTTGGGGCGTGAGCGGAAGACGGCCTAACGGTGTGCGGGACCGTAGCCCAGCTTCATGGAGACGGTTGCGAATGGTCCTCACCGATACCCCAGGAGCAACAGTGTCCCTAATTTGCTGGGAAGTGGCGGTGCTGTCCCCTACGGCACTGCGTAGGATCCTACGGTCTTGGCGTGCATCCGTGCGTCGCTGCGGTCCGGTCCCAGGTCGACGGGCACGTCCACCTTCCGCCGACCACTGGCGACAACATCGATGTACTGTGGAGACCTCACGCCCCACGTGTTGAGCAATTCGGCGGTACGTCCACCCGGCCCACCGCATGCCCACTATACGGCCTCGCTCAAAGTCCGTCAACTGCACATACGGTTCACGTCCACGCTGTCGCGGCATGCTACCAGTGTTAAAGACTGCGATGGAGCTCCGTATGCCACGGCAAACTGGCTGACACTGACGGCGGCGGTGCACAAATGCTGCGCAGCTAGCGCCATTCGACGGCCAACACCGCGGTTCCTGGTGTGTCCGCTGTGCCGTGCGTGTGATCATTGCTTGTACAGCCCTCTCGCAGTGTCCGGAGCAAGTATGGTGGGTCTGACACACCGGTGTCAATGTGTTCTTTTTTCCATTTCCAGGAGTGTACATGCAGAATGAAGTGACGAATGAAAGTTTGTAACAAGGCTGGAAATCGTACACTGTACATATCCGGTACAAACTTTCATTAATCGATTGAACGTGAGCATGTGTATCACAGACTGAGACTTGAGAAGGCCTACGCTGCCATATAGATTTCTTTGGTATATAACTCTACCTTACTGACCCCATATACTCATATGTTGTCAAACACTATCCTCAAGTTAGTTAATGGAATCATTAATACTGTTTCCTTCTCCTTCCTCTTCATTTGCTCTTCTTGCTCCATCTGTAATTTGTGAGAACATTTTCCAACTTTCATTCCCTGGTTTAAATGTTTCTTAGAGAGACTGTTGTCGTTGTAAGTGTCCTAATTTTAGCAATCGTAATATCTGCCCAGTAAACTTACACAAATAGAAAACGTTTTGCTTTGTTCTCGACGTGACATCATACATTAAACCGTTTTCAAGATGTCATACAACTTAGGTGTACCATGAAGTTACTGCTGGTGATGGGAGTCAAGTGCCTTAGCTATCATCTTGATAAATTCATGTATTTACATCAGTTTTGTGTTGATATCTTCATCTTTCAAACTCAGCACATTATCATTTCTACCTACTTCCTTGATAATACTTCCAAATTCCATTAATTTTGCATTGACTGCCTAGATTATTCTGTTAACATATAGATGCAAGCTCTTCATGCCTCTGGGGTGAATGTATAACACACACTGAATTTTTCCACAGTCTGCAGTATACTGATATAGCTATGTATTTGTACATTAACATTTAGTAGGCTCTCCTGGAAGTTTCAGCTGTATCGGCCTTTACTGAGTTCCCTTTTTCACAGGAACGCTGTACTACATCTGATGCCAGCAATAAGCTAATATGTTAAAAAATGTGTCGAATGTCAATTCGGTTCCTACGTAAGCTTGGGAAATAAGTTCAATATTCATACTGTCCAATTTGTATGCAATAATAACATTTGCATTATCCCACGCCACCTGCTCTGAAATCCTGAGCTATGTCTACCTCAGATACATAAATCAGCTTTCATATGACAACTGAAACAAAAATATTTGTGTATCTGATCCTGGTCTTCAAAATTCATGTCATCACATATGAAAGCATTGTTCGTCTATACTTTCTCACATCCTGGAATGTCACTGCTCTTGCTAAATGTTTCGTACGTTGCTCCACCAACACCAAGCAAATTCTCCCATAATATCCTCATCTTTGGTTGAAATAGAGGTTTTGAAAATATACATACATCTTCGAAGTGTGTGAATAGTGACAAATCAAGATTAGTCTTCCCATAATCAGAAGCCTCAAGAAAAAAATCACTTATGATTCATTATCAGATAGTACAGAGTCATTCCTAATCTTCTCCTAGTTTAGAATACCATTGTAGAACCAGTCTGTTACAACAAGACTGCTGTGATGGGATTGCATTAACCATTCAATTACATTAGCATGCAGGGGCTGTTATGGATTATTCTTCCTTTATAAACTCTTACATTTGATGATGTGTAAGTAAGATTGTCATTCATAATTAATTTGTAAATTTTCTTTTCTTTTTGCATAAATGTGCAAGATGAATTGTAGAGATTAGTGATGTTTTCCTCTAATGGGTGAGGAGTTTTGTGTACGAACTCCAACAGTTTTCTGTTCATCATCACATAGATTTGATAAACTTATAGATACCAGCTTTGCTTATAGTCTGGAGCATGTTGAATTTCATGGCTAGAGTACATTAAGTTCTGAAAAGTGTACTGCTGTAAATTTGTGCTCTCTCTCTCTCTCTCATTAAATAATGTAACTGTTTGCTAGAAGTCTCCTAATGCGATGATATGATCATCTAGTATTACTGAAGGAGACAGAGTATTCCCATTGAAAACAGCTGCAGTCCGGATTGAGACACTGCATATGACATGAAGCACCTGTCAGACATCGTTCACATGACACGGCACATATAACTTTCAAAGGAGTAGCACATGAAATCACGTTTGCAGAAAAACTACAGTTTACTTTCGTATTACTAGAACGTCAGTTCAAAATCCGTTTACTTTGCTGTTGTTACTGTTTCACTTACTTCCCCATTATGAAATTATAATCCGATTCCTTGTCATTATATACAGTCACGGTGAGGCTAAACCTCTCTCAGGAATTTACCACTATCGGCGATTGCGAATTTGGTCAGGGCCGGCAGTGTTGCAATCTGACTGAAGAAGTCAATGTATGTTTGTCCTTAACCCATCAACTACTATCGTGTCTCATAGACCCGTCTGTGATATTTATTATCTTGCCTATTACTATTTGTACATTTTATTTTAATGAAATTTTATGAATTTCCTAGTTTCTCTTGTTGGTCACAACGTTGACAAAATATTCATCATACTTTACCTACGGCGTTTTGTGTAAGTGCTGGTTCACGTTTCATCCCCTACGGTCCTCGCGAGCCCATGTGGTGCGTCGGGGGAGCGTGAGCTGTTATTGGTGAATCGCATTGTTTTACTTCCAGCACTCAACAGTCCTCTTTGTGACAATCACATGTCTGTGGCGGTGCGTCGTTTCATAGCAGTTGTCTATTCTACAAACTGAAAAAAATACAGAGGACTAAAAGATGAGGAGATCGGAGCGTTTTAGGACCGGTCTCCTGATTCTAAAAACCCACCTAGCGAATTTGAAGATTCGACTTACGATGATATTGAGGTAGGCGCCACTATGAACTCAGAACAACACGAAGATGACGATTATGAAAAGTCCCTTGACGAAGAAGGAGAAGAATTGTTTGGTGCAAATTCTCTTGAGGGTGCCTTATTGTTTTCACATAATGAGAGTGAAATGTGGGCTACAGACCCGAGCACTGATGACATAGAAGGTATTCGATTAGGCACTGTGACAATGAAAAGTCCTGTTTTATGTTGTTCTTCGTGTACCCCTGATTGGGGTAGTGTGTGAGTGGACCAACAAGGAAGGTCTCATCGTTTACGACGGCTTTGTGGATCCAGATTTACATGAAATGAAAATATTTCTTGGTATTCTGATCGTGACTTGGGTTTACAAATCAAGAATTGAGAATGGCTGACCAGTGTCCAATGACATATGTCTCGCAATCGCTCAATACTATTCTGAAAGTGCTGCGCTTTGACAATGGAGGGGTCGGACATGATCATAGTTTAAGTGCCAAACTGGAAGCAATCCATGCCTAAGTTCCAGGATGATGAATGATAGTGGATGAACAACTGGCCTCAGTTCGATATTGCTTTCAAATTCGACAATACATTCCCTTAAAACCTGATGGATACGGAATACAGTTCTGGTCAATTTGTGACAATACAACTAGCTACTGCTGGAGGATTAAGGAGTATTTGGGGAAGGAAGAAGAAACCAAAGCAGGGTGGCTATGAGGTAATATTGTGAAAACCCTGGTGATTGAACCTGAAAAGTCTAGACGTAGTATCACCTGTGATATCTGTCTTTACATCTCTCGATTTAGCTCATTATTTGTTCTCAAAAGATCTGACACCTGTCTGTACTGCCCGAGTAAAACAAAAGTGAATTTCCTGCATACTTTAATACAGGTAAAGGAGGTTATTTGGTTTCCAACTACACGTGAGGAAGCCTCTTAAGTTGCTAAAGAGTACAAAGTTGTTCTCTTCCTTCGCTCCCTTCATGCCGAACCAACAGTACCCACATCAGAAGTGAAGAAGCTTGAAGTTATGACGTACAATACCGCAAAAAGTGAAGTTGAGACCATGGATCAGAAGATGCGATGTTACAGTGTGAAGAGAAAAACAAGACGCAAAGCATTGGTAGTATTCCTCAACATAATCAATGTACGTCTTATGAATGCATACGTAATTTGAATAATAAATGGTACATCAGACCTTCATGTTCAGTTTCGGAAAGCAACCAGCAGGGATAAGGACGTCACCGGATTCATCAGTAATACCGGATCTAGGAAGAACAGCGAAATCTCCAGCTGAAGGAGAAAATATGCATACTGTTCAGTGAAGAACGGTGGAAAAAGTCGAATTACATGTTACAAATGCAGCAAACCTGTATGCTCGGAAAATTCTGCTATTGTCCGTGGACCCTGCTCAAATTTACAATTAAAATTACATTATAAAAGCACTTGATACATAATTAGAATAAACTAGGTATTTTCTTGAAAAGCCATCAGTATAAGCATAAAAATTATCTTTCTTCTAAATGTAAACATTAAATAAATACAATTGTTTAAAAGTATTTATACATGGAAAGTGATTCACGTCGGAAGTAATCAAAATTTATGTCGTGGCAAACTACACGTGCCCTACAGGTCCGACTGCTAGGTAACGTTATACGGATATTCTGGTAAGCAGACGGTTAAACGTTTTCAGTGTGACGTCTTCCTGCTGCTATGGCGTCAGACTATTACAATAAGGCTGTAAATAGTAATTAAAGCTGTCATGGTTACCACGTACTTCATTAATACAGAAAAATGTAAAAATTGCGGTATGTTCTGGAAGGCTCTGGAATCGTCTGTCCCCTACACTCCAGTTTCCCCATTTCCGAGACGCAGGTGCGACAGCGGGAGATTAACGGCTCTTTCACACGGAAAGCCGTGCTGCAGCTCTAGGTCTTTCCCTCCAGCGGACGCATTGTTCCCGTAGAGGCTATTCAAATTCCCCTTTCGTATTGTGTCCATTCTCTTGAAAGACCCCACATTGTTCGATAATTTCTGCCAGCCTCGTCTAATGATTTAGCTGTCTGCGTAGACATACAGCGTTAATATTTGGGTCAGGACAATTGATGTTAATTTTAAGTCGATGGAAGAAAGGAAATAAGAATGTTAGCTTGGAAATGTGTGTTTTATGTTACAAGCGAAGAAAATCAGCTCTGATGAAATCGTATGAGGAAAAATTTTGAGATGCAGATGTAATTTATATGTAAAATTCTGCATTTACTTTGGAATCGATCTTTGAAAGTTCACAGATCGACCTAAAGACTACAGAAGCAAGAGATTGTTGTTATAACGCACAGATCTGTAAGAGTAACAAACGACGTAACGTTCGGCGAAAACGCTAACATCAGCTTGAAAAAATATACGTTAATGCTTTTAGTACTTCGCAGTCATACCTCCAAAATGAGGAGTTGCTATGTTCTTCCTTTATACATCACCGAAGTGCAAATGCAGAGTTTCAATTAACTGATCTAAACAGCAGAATGAAACAGTTCGTGGCAAAAATTGTTGTGGTTTTTGATGTTGCACAACTACAATGGATATACACCAGAAATTGATAAATCTTGTCCACAGATTTCCTTTCTCAATTATCCATACCGGTCCATTGAGCTCTGTTGTGATCACTTAACTCACATGTCACATCTGCACTTCGACAACGGAGCAGTGAAGGAAGCACAAGATGACAGAAACTTCAGTTTTGGAAAATATGACCCTGAGGGTTTCCCACGCATTGTAGTAAATACTTCGAAGCTAATGTTTAGCCTTTTTGGCAAACAGTACTGCATCGATGACTCTTGCGAATCTTGTCGTAATAACGGTTTTATTGTTAATTCTGCATATTGTGCTTCACTGGTCTTCAGATTATTAGCGTTCAACCATCTGTTATAGACAAATGCACAGTCACATATAAATAACCTGGTTGATGCGTATAAAATTCACATCTCGATATTAGAAACTTATTTATATTCGGCCTTCTCCTCTTGACAATCCCAGTATGTGGGCTCTAGCACGCTCATTATATATATTTGTACATAACCGTCAAAAACGTTTGAGAGATATTACGGTTGATAGAAAAAAATTGTGGTCCTACATGCTTGTTCATGAGCGAGTAAGCGAGTAATGGTAGCCACACTATTTTAACACTTGTAGCCTCTGAAACCTTTGTCATGATCAATACTGCCGAAGGCTAACATTTTCCGCACAGTCGCTGAACCAGCTTGTGATAAACCGTTTAAAATATATTTCAGTGGAGTGTGTTAGGTCTCTGGTCTGTAGCCCTTCCGGACCAGCTTGCCATCCTCTTTATTGCAGCTACAGTAATTACTCACGAAACTGCTGTTCGTCGCGAGCACATTAGCAGTGGTAGTAGCAGTAGAAGTAGTATTAGCAGTAGTGGATCACTGTTGGAAGGATGCAGGAAATATCATGGTAACAGCATTTACGAAAAGGAAAAATTTATATTTGCAATCATTTACATATGGTTCAAATGGCTCTGAGCACTATGGGACTTAACTTCTGAGATCATCAGTCCCTAGAACTTAGAACTAATTAAACCTAACTAACCTAAGGACATCACACACATTCATGCCCGAGGCAGGATTCGAACGTGCGAACGTAGCTATCACGCGGTTCCAGACTGTAGCGCCTAGAACCGCTCGGCCACTCCGGCCTGCGCCTTTACGTAGATATATAGTATGAGAGGGATGGGACAGGTCTTCTAGACGGAAATATTCCAGCATTTGCCTGATATAAATTAGGGAAACCACGGAAAACTGAGGTCGGTGTGACTGGATGGATAGTAGAACCTCCATTCTTCTGAATAGGAGACCAGTTATTTTCTAATAGTGCAAACGCACTGTTGATCCCTGGTACATTGTATCGTTATGCAAAGAAGTCATATAATATCATAAGAACGTCGAATAAAAGAGAGATAGGACAGGAAATTCGACACAGAATAGTAAATGCGATCCGGATGTACTATACCACATATACACGTCACGCGCTGTGTCTGATGAAACATACAGCTCTTACTTGTGCGACTGCTTGTATTTTGTAACTTTGATACATGGGAAAGTACACCTATAATGGAAGAGAGCATACGTGCGTCTGAGAGGAAGATTATGAGAGACATTTATGGTGCGTTAGAAATTGGAAGATGGGAAACGTGGCACAGTGCATATCTCTATCGGTTGTTTAAGAGAGCTGATATTGGAAGAGTGACTGCAAGAAGAAGACTGGAGTGGGCAGTTCTCTAAGCAGAGGCTACTCTCCTTAACATCTAACTGGTAAACGTGGAAAAGAGGTGGAAGAGCTTAAATGACCCTGGGCGAAGGAGATCCAACAGCCAACACTGATGGCCTTCGGGACAGAAGTAAACAAACATATGTCATCAGTTTTTATGATGTTACAATTGTATTTAGTCATGACTCGTGGACTGGAGGTGTTGATTATTTCGTTACGTTTTATGTTATGTATTTGTATATTTTGTTTCTTGTTTGTTTGTGTGCAGTAAATGATGGTGAAGAAATTAGCGATGTACTGAAACTTCGTGGCAGATTAAAACTGTGTGCCCGACCGAGGTTCGAACTCGGGACCTTTGCCTTTCGCGGGCAAGTGCTCTACCATCTGAGCTACCGATGCACGACTAACGCCCGGTACTCACAGCTTCACTTCTGCCAGTACCTCGTCTCCTACTTTCCAAACTCGGTCGGGAACACAGTTTTAATCTGCCACGAAGTTTCATATCAGCGCACACTCCGCTGCAGAGTGAAAATCTCATTCTGGTAGCGATATATTGTTCATATACAGGACGTACGACGTATAATTGGCACTGCAAATGTTGCGGAAATCGAAAGTGCCACTGATGTGTGGTTTTCACAGAATGTATTGGTAGCCAATAAACAGACAGTGATAATAATGCTTACACCGTTTATTGTTTTTGCAAACGTACATTTTTTATATTCCTACTAATGTTAACACACTAAAAGTACGGTAAACTAGAATCTGAGTGGTGTATGTTGCAGAATTCTATTGCGACTCGTCTACGAGATATCGTATTTTGTAAATATCCCACGCCGACACTTGTTTCTGCCATGCAGCAGCGTAATTCCTATGTATGATATTGTTATTTTGCTTACAGTGTGCTAGTGTGTTCCTTGTGTGCATTGCACCTTGCTAGTCAATGTGTAACAGCCCAAGCTCTAGGTCGTGAGTAGAGGATGAGATTTACCAATGCAGCAAAAGCCGACATTATTACCGTGTATGGAGAGTGTAGGAAGGCTGCGGTTCGTTCTTGTTCGAAACATGCGGCAGAATATCCCAACAGGCGTCAATCATCTCGGAAATTATTTATCACCCTCTTCAACAAGTTACGTGAAAGTAGTATGGTACACCTAGAGAGCGTTACAGAAGGAAACGAGTTAGGATAGAAGAGGGGGAAATCACAGTAGCATTAGTCAGGCAAGTGTCCTATGCGTTCTCCATCGACATAGGCTCCACCCGTTTTATATCTCTCCCGATTAAAAGTTGCATGGAAACTATTGTGAGAATCCTGTTAACTTGTATACGTAGCTATTAAGACAGGATACGCTAGATGTATCATGTATCTTCTTTAATGATGAAGCCACATATATCAATCACGGCCAGCTAAACGGCCGAAATATGCACTGTTGGTCCAC
This sequence comes from Schistocerca cancellata, assembly GCF_023864275.1. Lineage (NCBI taxonomy): Eukaryota > Metazoa > Arthropoda > Insecta > Orthoptera > Acrididae > Schistocerca > Schistocerca cancellata. Next base: position 57,250,331 of record NC_064626.1, on the reverse strand, counting down.
CGACAATCTTCGGTGGTTTCTTCAGCGTCTATGGAGTGTAAACGTGTGCCGTGAGGCACTTAACCATCAGGCCTGTTTTCCATAGATGGAATACTGAACGCGCACAAGTTTCACATCCTCCTATCGGACCATCCTCCACGGATCCTGGAAGGCGTTCCCCTGCAGGCTAGGAGGAACCTGTGGTGCAACATGTCGGCTGTCCAGCCCATAGTGCTAGAGGTACTACAGCATGTTTTCACGAACTGTTTCCGAATCGTTGGGTTGAACGCAAGAGACCTGTACCTTGGCCGGCCCGTTCTTATATGGGGATAGCTCAAGGACGCTGTACACAAGGATATACTAATTACATCCGATGATACGCAACGGCATATTACTGCAGCCTGCTCCGACGTTTCCACTGAGATACTAGCACATGTCCAGCAATCGTTCCACGCCAGACTGGTAGAGTGTACTACCGCTGCCTGTGGTTATCTTGAAAACATTCTGTGATGGTCAATTGTCTCGTTACTGACTAGAATCCCCATAACTAGCATATGGATTTTTTGTGTGCTTCAGTGAATGCTACCAGCGGTATTGTACAAGTGCCGGTGTGGAAACTTTGAAAAATACAATATCTCGTAAACGACTTGTATCCAGCAAGAAACACTGCTGGCATTCTAAATTACCGTACTTTTAATCTGTTAACGTCAATAGGCATTGTTCATTTAAAAAAGCGTATTTTTGAGAGAAAAAATACGCTTTCTAAGTATTATTACAATCCGTTTATTGTCTAACAGCACGGCCCTGACTAACAACCCATTGTGTGAGAACAGAACAACAATAGCGCTTTCCTTTTTTGTAATATTAGCCGTCCAAGCTTAAGGTGAGTCATCCTATAATTCTCACTACTGATCACTGTGCACACTAAGCACTCTATATACATTTTATTTCACACTGTAATACAACAGAATGACTGGGTGTTGTGTGATGTCCTTAGGTTAGTTAGGTTTAAGGGGCTCCGGAACGCCCTATACTTGCAATGTTAAAATAACGCTTATAAATTACATCTTCCCTCACAAAGTATTTGAGGTAGGAAGTTGAACTTTTTACAGATTATTTATTGGAATATGGGCTACAACTTAACACACGGATTTTACAAAATTTTAGTTCAGTTATTAAAGATGATTTTTTTTCAATTGTAATGAAAATTCACAACATTTTTTTGCAATTTTTTATTTATATATTCAAAAATATACAGTTTTTTGGAAAAATGCTGTGTTAAATTATGCAGAAGGTACTGTGTAACATTTACTGAAAGTTTGAAATAAATATGTTTGGAAGATCCTTAGAAAACATGTCATTAGTATGAGAAAATAAAACTTTTGGGAATCGAGCGACAAAGATTGGATTAACTTTTTAGTGCATTCCAGGTCCATTGGATGGATTACCTTCATCCTCTGCAAACTCCTCCAGCTTCCTCTTGTTCCTCCTCCTGTTTACTCTTGCTTGTATTTCTAGACTCTTTACAGCCCTGTCTGCAGCCCGAAGTTGTTCGTAGTCTAAAGCAAGCATCGCTCGTACCATGTTAGATCCTATCTTCATTCCCATATTTCTAAATACCTTGCACCTTACATGGTGCCATCATTGAAAGTCGCAACAGCAACTTTACTTTTACTCATCATTATACTTCAACAAAACAGAGACTCAAGAAACAGAAATTAATTACGAATATTTTCGAGATAACGGCAGAGTAAATAAACATGAAACAATCGACAATCACACTAGCGATATACACTCCTGGAAATGGAAAAAAGAACACATTGACACCGGTGTGTCAGACCCACCATACTTGCTCCGGACATTGCGAGAGGGCTGTACAAGCAATGATCACACGCACGGCACAGCGGACACACCAGGAACCGCGGTGTTGGCCGTCGAATGGCGCTAGCTGCGCAGCATTTGTGCACCGCCGCCGTCAGTGTCAGCCAGTTTGTCGTGGTATACGGAGCTCCATCGCAGTCTTTAACACTGGTAGCATGCCGCGACAGCGTGGACGTGAACCGTATGTGCAGTTGACGGACTTTGAGCGAGGGCGTATAGTGGGCATGCGGGAGGCCGGGTGGACGTACCGCCGAATTGCTCAACACGTGGGGCGTGAGGTCTCCACAGTACATCGATGTTGTCGCCAGTGGTCGGCGGAAGGTGCACGTGCCCGTCGACCTGGGACCGGACCGCAGCGACGCACGGATGCACGCCAAGACCGTAGGCTCCAACGCAGTGCCGTAGGGGACCGCACCGCCACTTCCCAGCAAATTAGGGACACTGTTGCTCCTGGGGTATCAGCGAGGACCATTCGCAACCGTCTCCATGAAGCTGGGCTACGGTCCCGCACACCGTTAGGCCGTCTTCCGCTCACGCCCCAACATCGTGCAGCCCGCCTCCAGTGGTGTCGCGACAGGCGTGAATGGAGGGACGAATCGAGACGTGTCGTCATCAGCGATGAGAGTCGCTTCTGCCTTGGTGCCAATGATGGTCGTATGCGTGTTTGGCGCCGTGCAGGTGAGCGCCACAAGCAGGACTGCATACGACCGAGGCACACAGGGCCAACACCCGGCATCATGGTGTGGGGAGCGATCTCCTACACTGGCCGTACACCACTGGTGATCGTCGAGGGGACACTGAATAGTGCACGGTACATCCAAACCGTCATCGAACCCATCGTTCTACCATTCCTAGACTAGCAAGGGAACATGCTGTTCCAACAGGACAATACACGTCCGCATGTATCCCGTGCCACCCAACGTGCTCTAGAAGGTGTAAGTCAACTACCCTGGCCAGCAAGATCTCCGGATCTGTCCCCCATTGAGCATGTTTGGGACTGGATGAAGCGTCGTCTCACGCGGTCTGCACGTCCAGCACGAACGCTGGTCCAACTGAGGCGCCAGGTGGAAATGGCATGGCAAGCCGTTCCACAGGACTACATCCAGCATCTCTACGATCGTCTCCATGGGAGAATAGCAGCCTGCATTGCTGCGAAAGGTGGATATACACTGTACTAGTGCCGACATTGTGAATGCTATGTTGCCTGTGTCTATGTGGCTGTGGTTCTGTCAGTGTGATCATGTGATGTATCTGACCCCAGGAATGTGTCAATAAAGTTTCCCCTTCCTGGGACAATGAATTCACGGTGTTCTTATTTCAATTTCCAGGAGTGTACATTATAATTCCTGTTTCTGAGCTGCAGCACACAAATCCGAGAACGTATGTCTTCAAAGAGAAATTGTAGGAAGTTTTTACAAAGAGGAATTACAGAAAAGCTCTGATCCGAGCCTGTTTCTCGTAGGGCGCGCTATAAGATTTCAAGGGAGCAGGGCACTGGTGAAATGGCTTGACTACTCATCAAAGTACAGCAGTTTGATGAACGCCCTCAGTTTGCTCTAAAACAGGAAACACAAGCCAAAAAACGGGCAGTAGCGTAACATGAGCGCTAATAAAATACCATCAAAGGTTAGCCACAACACATACTTTATCTCACATCACTAAAATGTACCTGATGAACACGGACGTTAAGAATAACACCATTTGACAGCAGTTTAACAGCGCCACAGTGGGTCACGCCCATGTAGAACACATTTCAAAAAAAGTTTAAAAATAGTTGTAGTCTTCGGAATTGAATAAATTATATATCTATTAAAAGGTAATAGTCTGCAGATACAGAAAACGCAAAAAAGTTAAAATTGAACTTCTCATGATTTTGAGCCTTTCCGGAGCCCCTTAAGTAGTTCTAAGTTATAGGGGACTGATGACCATAGATGTTAAGTCCCATAGTGCTAAGAGCCATTTGAACCATTTTCTTTAATACAACAGACGTAGTCGAATAGCGTATGAAACATAGCGACGATGTCTAGGTTCCAACCTATGTACCACTTTGCTTGCCAATAAAAATGAATCAGCTTATCTCTAGAATGAGTGTGATGCTGAGCTCGGAAAGAGGTGTGTGTGTGAATTCCTAAGGGACCACACGGCTGAGGTCATCGGTCCCTAGACTTACACACTACTTAAACTAACTTAAAGCTAAGGATCACACTTACACCCATGCCCGAGGAAGGACTCGAACCTCCGGCCGGAGGGGCTACACGATTTGTGACACGGTGCCTCTAACCGCGCGGCTCGGAAAGAAGGTTAGGTGTTACTATTCTACATTGAATGGCTTTTGGAGTGAGGTTCTCCAAGTAAGAAAGTCAGTAATGCACAGTTGCAGTTGTGAATTTGCGTCGAGGAAGTTTTCTCCAGCGCCATGTCTAAATCAGCACATAAAATTCAAATCACACAGTCACAGTCACATGAGGCTTAATTACATACTTTTATGCCACATCGACATTAAATGGCAATCAAAACATCGCACAAAAGTGTTCTCTTCTATCTCATCTGTCTGTCTTGAAACGTCGTAAAAGGAATAAGGCGAATTTGTGCTGATCTAGCTGAAGCTCCAACTGGTAGATTACAGAAAGCAGTCGTTACCAAATATCATATTAAACCTCTCTGCTCGTAAATAGACCGCGTTGTGGTTATATCACAATACGGTATAGCTTCAGAATCTGTGCAGACTGATATGAGGACTAAAGAAAAACAGGTGACCTTGTCATCTATCTTACAGTAGATGAATGTATATGGGAAATGATAATTACCTGTAGGTTTTGTACAAAGTACTGTGAGGTTTGCAAATGTAAATTAAAAGTAACTTACACACTGTACGGATTTTTGATGTATGATCGTGCAATCAATTATCGTCAGTGCATCTATTAGGGATGAACCCATTAAATGGCCAGCAATGGCCGATATCACTGCAGTGAAAATGTACTTTCAAATAATACTCGACTGTTTGTAGATTCCCACTGCGTGACATTCAAAAGATAAAAATGTGCACGTCATTTTAGACGTCACACTGTGTCTCTTCAGATTCGGGTGCAGTCGACAGGTGGACAGGTGATAGAGCGCCTCTGTTACCTTTCAAAACTTCGCTGAGCCTTTTTGCTAGTTTGTATAACAGATAGCTGCTATTGTCTACCGTCATTCCGTCAGTGCTTTGCAGCGGCTCTGCCGTTTTATCTCTGCTGGGAGGGCGGGCTTTCAGCGCCGAACAGCTGACGCTCCCAGCGGCCGGTTTACCCACTGATCAGACTCCGTGGCTGCAGTCTCAATTCACGACGCACTGGGGTGGTCGATAGCACTGAAATACTGCTCAATCAATACTCTGTTCTGCTCCGTTGTCAGTTGCTAGGCCGGCTACGGAAAGTATTGAGACTTTATTGATGAAATTAAAGAGCTAGTGCTAACATGCCCTCTAGATTACGAAATAATGATAGTGTTGAGATTCGCGTGCTCGTGTCCGAACTGCAGTACTTTATTCGCCACAAAAATCTCAGCATCCGATGGTCGGATAGAAATTTTCCTTTCCTATTTTTTTAATAAATTACTACTTTTTACGTCTGACGTAAGGTAGCGCAGAAACTTCAACCCAACCTATCAATATCTCAGCTGTAAGACTGCCACGTTATAATATTTTGTCTTTAGAACAGAAAGATGTATTCTGTACCACATCACGTCCAGTAACAGATATCAAGTCGATAAAATTAAAGTAAAAATTTTCCCCTCTAGCCACTCACTTCGTCTTAGGGTGACCTCTCGTCCTGAATTCCGCGGGACAGTCCCTGATTTTGATACATTTTAAATTCTTCTCACACGTTTATTTGGACTGTTGCAATGTGTGGTTGTAAGCGTAAATAGAAGTATCAGTATGTAAATATCGTTCACAAGGTGATAGTAGCAGAAAGAAGAGGACTCTAGAACTTGCATCATGTGCAAGTAACCGCTTAAAAGTCATGTGCACAACGTATAATAAGACGTTCAGTGTTGTTCATGAAGGCTTTAATGACATTACTAAATGCGTTAATGCGCAACAACACAAAAAATGTGAGCCTGTCAGGCAAGAACAAGGCCATATCTTCATTTTGGGGCAAATTTTGGAAAGAGCGTGCATTAAGATCACGTTGCAGCTTCTGAACCGACAAAGGTATATCACAATATAACGTACCTTGCCGTTATTATGACTGTATTTGAAAATTGATCCCTATTATCTTTCCACATTCAGAAACTACGAGAAACATTTCTTTGGGAAGAACAAAAGCAACTTCAGTTACTTACCAACGTGGTTGAAACCTTCTCAATAACTCAACATATTAATGAGCTTGTTGATAGAAACATGCTTTACTCAATAGCAAGTGATGCCTCAAATCATGGACACAGTAAAAGGATTTCAGTTATTATTAGCTATTTCAGTTTTAATGAAGATGTAGTATTGGTGCTGTTACGCTATTATGGTATCAATCATGTGTCCGCACACGCTACTTTTGATCAAATTAAAGGTACATTAACAGTGCACAATGTAAGCCTCAATAACATTCCTTCATACTCTGCTGCCATTGCACCTGTCAACTTTCTGAATAAATATTGAGTATTTACTGTGTTAAGAAACTAGAATAATTTTAAATCCAGCGAGTTGCTCAGATCACAGAATTCATAACACATCCGAGTTTCAACCTGACTAATTTAAACTTTCTTTTATTTAGATTGTTTTGTTACAAAAGTGTATGACTATTTATCATGCCATACAAAAAGAGAAGAGAGTTTGAAAGAGATTTTTGAATTTAGTCGTGCTGAATGTATGGAAACTATAAAACATATCTTCATAAGCCGGCTGAGCGTTTATCCAGATGTTGATAGGTTAGTACATTGCTTTCCAGTAAAAAGTTGTTATTTAGTATCCCAGATCACAGGGGGAGAACTGCCCAGTAACTGTACAAAAGTTTTTCCAAATTGTTCAGAATGATGATGAGGATGTATCTGGAACACATTGCTATTTGCTGTTTTTCTTTTCATCATTGTCGAAAACATAAATCATGTCAAATATGTTTCTAATTTATATCCCTACAGTAATTTGAATATTGATTTTTACGTTAGGTAAGTTAAATTCTAATTGCGGAAACCATTTTCCCTGATTAAGAGATGAAAGAGAACATAACTACGTATTTAATTTCATGCCGCCTCTATCTGTCTAAATCTTAGAAATGTACATCTTTTTCGGCACTCTTGTCTCTCCTCCTACTACTACAGAGGTGGTCTGCCCCTACTTTGGCCAAATAAAAGTTATTTCGTAATGAATCACTACTAGACTGTTGGTGCAATAAATGTTTTCCCATTATTGCTCTCCACATAATCCTGTATAGATTTGAACTGTAAATTATCACTTGATGTTAGCTCAAGAAAGTCAGAACAGCAGCAAACATATTTCATTTCAATTACAGTGTTCCTCCTCATGTTCTATTGTAACGATTTCCACCCATGACGCTGTCGGCCGACGTTCAGCTTATCGCTATTGCAGACTCGCACCACGCTATCTGCTAACGAACTAACTACAAGTTCTCTGGGTTGGCAGCAGCTAGCTTTGGGTGGACTCCGCTTGGCTGCAGTCTCGCCGGATGAATGTGAAAAATAGAGCAATCACTTCTCATGCCAAAAACATAACTCAAATAAAGATACAAATAAAACTTTTCCTCTACTTACACAGCGTGTCTGAAGCAAAAAAAAATGTAAGTATTATGCTTAACATCTTCTGTCAGTAAATATGGCAAATAAAACAAGTAACCAGTGCACAATGACAGTAATGAAGTCAGTGTGTGGATCTTCTAGAGTTTATCATGATAACAAATTGTACTTAGATAATCATAATAAAAGAATCCTATGAATCCTTATATTTTTTGAAAAGGTTGAACAGCATATTTGTTGATTTTGAGTCTGCCATTGTTGTAGATACTATATTTGAAAATGCAAAAGCTGACATTACAGCAGTATAAGTGCATCAGTTAGGGTAAATTTTAAACGATTCTGAAAAACTGCTGTTTTTATAGGGCCATCACTCTGTGACCCAAGCCATTTTACATTTTAAAAGCAAAGAGGCAATAGTTCTGTCTCACGCCTCTTTTAATATGAAGGTTGCGGCTTGCAGCCCTCACTCTGCTTCTAGGTAGAATATCAGCAATGTTTGGCAGAAAACAAAATTCTGTAATCGTTTTGACTGTTGTACACTGTCCTCTTTGTTATCCTCCTAGTTAATTGTGCATTGTATTGCAGGCTGGTGGTAGTGCTCACCGACTATTTGTAATACAAGGAGTGCTACCAAGAGTATAGTGCAAGAATACACCGAACTCCACTTATTCTCAGGCAAATGCTTACCTCAGAATAAGAACCACACCCTCAGCAGATTTTGGATGTACCTAACCGACGCTGGAAAATTCGCCAAAATTCAACTTTAATTTCCTATGAGGTGGCACTGCTTTCACGCTGTGACAGTGAGTTTGGCATTATAAAAAGGAAACAAAAGAAACTGGACAGACAATTTGAGAATCGACCAGCCTTCTGGCCTTTTCCTGTTCCTAATTATTCCGTTTTATAATGAGATCCGATAGAATTATACTATATAGTCGTAGGGAATATACTCGCTGACATGGGAGTAATTAAAGAGAAGATTTACTTGCAATAAATGGCTCGGTCAGATCGAATTTCCTTATTTTAATTAACATCCGAAATACGTGGTGCTGGTAAGTTCTCCTTTAGAATCTCGAAGCAAGCTATGTACTTCGTTTAGCGCTGAGGACGGGCTAACAGTATTGGTGAGGATGATGTCACGCGGGGTTGCCACACGGTCTAGGGCACCTGTCACGGTTCGCACGTCTCCCCACGCCGGAGGTTCGATTCCTCCCTCGGACATGGGTGTGTGTGTTGACCTTAGCGTAAGTTAGTTGAAGTTAGGTTAAGTAGAGTGTAAGTTTAGGGACCTATGACGTCAGGAGTTGCGTCCCACAGGAACTTACCACCACTAGGTGAGGATGGATGGGAGAAAACGACTCCATGTAGTCCCTCTGGAAACTGCAGCCGCAGAGAACAGGGAAGTGACCGTTTCTGGCCTGGTGCTGTTTACTGTGAACTCGGGGCTACACAACAGTTTCCGCTTCACCCGAAAAAATAGCGGCACATCTAAAGTAAGGCGTCCACAGTGTTTTACCATCACCCTCGTGATAAAATCGGCCGATTGGCGGAATTCTTCTGCAAACTGCCTGCGCAGAGTATGACTCTAAGAAGAGCTGGGAGTATGAGGAACTAGAATCCTGCTATTCAGTTACAAGGTACCCACTGGCCAGGTGCACAGTGAGATAAGATAGACGAAGCATATTCGTTTAACAAATTGCGATGCGGCGGATGGTCTTTCTCGATAATTTAAACCATTAATTCACCTACCTGAATAGGTTTCAGGTTGTTTGCGCCATCACTCTGAGATGGTAGGAATTGGTTTATCCGACAGAAATGGCGTTCGCGAAAATGCGACTAAATACCTACCACTCAAAGGCCATATAACTCCAGTCCATGGCAGTAGCTGAAAGCTAAATACGGAGCGTTCGGGATTCTTGCATGCATCGGATGAAAAAATTTAAAATTTCTTTGAAGCTGGTTTATCTTGCGAGTTAACACATTCAGCGCTTCAGTAGCCTTCTTGTAAAGAAGTGCTCTTCATAATGTCTCCTTATCTGCAAGTAATACGGCACGCGGAGTTTATGGAATATATGAAAAGTTTAAAGGCGAATATATTCTTAAATAAGCCACTCACAACGCTCAAACTTTCGCTAAGTACTGAATACTGTAGTCGCTTTTCGTCAACGACAAGAGAACCGATCAAACGCTCGAATTTCTTCGTTTTTGTACAAATTTCATGAAAGCGGTTTAGCGTAGGTATCAGAAGACGGCTCCCGAGGGACCATTTCTACTCCTAGATGTGAGGCGCAAAGTCCTACTCAAACGCGCGGAAAATGCTGAATTCCGATTGGTGAGTGTGTTAAGCAGCCAATCAGATCATCTCGAGCACTTCTATGCTTGCGATATTTCTAATGTCAGCCAATCAGATGTCCATAAGTAATTTAGACTACAAATCTCGTAATTCCGAAACTAATTAAAATTTAATAAAAACAAAGCACAACTCCTTCCCATAAAATAAATTACAAATAAATTTAATAATCAACACCCCTTCTGGCTGCGTTTTACAAAATCAAGCTCACCCAGACCTACTCCACAAATTCCCCATTGCACAACAACTTTCTCTTGCATATATTTACAGAGTTTTAATAAAATACCGCATTCCCGCTTTACGTATGTCCTCCATTCACTCTCTCAAAAATGGTTCAAATGGCTCTGAGCACTATGGAACTTAACATCTGTGGTCATCAGTCCTCTAGAATTTATAACTATTTAAACCTAACTAACCTAAGGACATCACACACATCCATGCCCGAGGCAGGATTCGAACCTGCGACCGTAGCAGTCGCGCGGTTCCGGACTGAGCGCCTACAACCGCTAGACCACCGCGGCTGGCTCATTCGCTCAGTCTCTACAAAACACACAACGAAAATTACATGAAATAATAATTTTCCAGTGTAACTTTAATTACTTCACAAATCTGTGGTATTGAAATTAAAGAAAATTACAGAAGATTAGACTGTATGAACCTATCCTCTTGGTTGCTGTTTCAATTGATACTATAGATGAATATATTGCAGTCTCTAACTCAGTTTCACAATGCCAGCACGATTATTTTGTGTTTTACGTAGAAATTTATATCTGCTAGAGTACTGAAGTTATTGATTTGAAAAATTAGCGGCATGGTTGTGTTACCCCTAGAATTTGGTGTACTAAGCATTGAAACGATCTATTAATGTTTAATAGTACTTCTTCAGATTCGTATAGAACATGTGTAAGCTAGTGCAAGCGGAATTAGTCAAGCACACCACTCCCTCGGCCCCGTAGCCAGCGTCAGCTGTGCCAACATGAGAATCAAAATCTCTCCAGCTGCATGGCAAAGCTACGCTTTCAGTGCAAAATTACACATCGTAATATTTTGCTACGTTACAACGTTATTGGAACTTATACCTCTTGGCGGAAAGCAAAGGACCACCAGTTTCAAAACATGACAGATAATAAATCGGCTTCTGGGGCGCCAGACAATATAGATCTTTTTGAGGACAGTTCGTACGGGGCTTCGTCATGCACAGCGCTGGTTCTGCTAGTAACTTCAGGTTATAGTTTCACATATTCCCAACTGCTGGTCTAGTTTCCGGCGAGTCACCGGGACAACACTCAATTTACATGTCGTCGAAGATTACAGCACGAATGCAGCATCGGAAGTTCGGTTATTGGAGTCTTATCTGCAATAAGGTAGCGAGTTTCCCGTCTGTCATCGGAGGTTAACGTCCAAGGTTCTCTTTTATAGGTTCTTCTAACAGACAGTCAGCCACTGTTATCAATGTGTAGAGGAGACTCGGTGTTGTGACTTGGCAAGACAGCCAAGCCACTACGATTGGTAGTCGAAAGGCACGCGTTTAAGCTCACGCAGGCTGCCGTGAGGTCTGGATCATTTAAGGAAGTTAGACTTTAGCAAAAAAGGTCGTAGTCGTTGGAATACTTAACTTTAATCCATAATTGGTGAACATCGGTCTGACGGTACATGCATCACAAGATAAATAGCAAATGATAATGGCGCCTTGCTAGGTCGTAGCAGATGACGTAACTGAAGGCTATGCTAACTATCGTCTCGGCAAATGAGAGCGTAATTTGTAATTGAACCATCGCTAGCAAAGTCGGTTGTACAACTGGGGCGAGTGCTAGGAAGACGCTCTAGGCCTGCCGTGTGGCGGCGCTCGGTCTGCAATCACTGACAGTGGCGACACGCGGGTCCGACGTATACTAACGGACCGCGGTCGATTTACAGGCTACCACCTAGCAAATGTGGTGTCTGGCGGTGACACCACACTCGGTACAGTCCCAGCACCGAACGTGCAAACTTAACTCTATCCTCCTCCTGTATCTTCGCCTTTCAGCAGCTTCTGGAAAGATTTTTTATGTTCATATTTGGAAAGTAATTCTTTGAAAGCCATTTGCCGATTTCATTGAAGAATATTCTGCAGATTTTTATTTGTAAAAAACCGTCAAGTTAATTTAGTAATGAGTCAGTGCCTCACCATTTGGAATTTATTTCATAGAAATTTTTGATTCCTAACCGTAAGTTTCAATGCTAGGGCCGCGTCTTCGCCTGCGTTTTTAAAACACTTGTGCCCATCCTCACCAGCATTTCATCTTACAGCTGTGACCAGATTATAACTTGGTGTGAGTCAGTTACCTGCCCAAGCTCATCACACATGCAGGGTTTCGCAACTTTACTGTGCATGACGTAACAGAGGTGATCTACACTACTTCCAAGTCGGGTAAATTTTTTGTTAGGGAGGTCGCTGCTACTGAAATACTAAACCTCAAGTCAGCAACTGTACTACAGGAAGGCTGCAATTTCTGAGGAGATTCAAAGTATTGGAAGACAAGGGAAGGTGCCGTTTCCTGTCAGCACTTTTCTACCTTCCGTTCTTATAAGACAATGAAAGAGGTTTTATTGCTGTATCAGTAGACTTATTGTTGACAACTTTATCAGGATCCCCAAAATCCGTTGAGAGCGCCAGAAAAACCAGCTTACAGGAAAGCAATTAAGTCAGACATAATCAAGGAAACTCCAATGTTATATGCCTCACGAACACGTACATTTCTTTCAAGGTAACTTGAAGTGGTCTGTAAGGAATGATAGCAAAGGCGATGGGTAAATGGAATGTCAAACACTGAGATCGATGCGTTAGTATTTGGGAATTTAGAATTGCGCTTGTTGTATTCTATGCAGTAAAAATAATGTTAATTCGAATGAAAATAAAGGTGCCATACCAGTGCCTAACTTTTCTGAAGGCACCAGTTTCTAGCTTTTAATTAATAACTGCATTACGAAAGTATTAGAAATTCAGCTTCTTGTCTGAGAATCACTTTTGCATCATGAAACATGACGATGCCCGTATGCAGTGGTAAGGCAAAATATTGTGATCACTGCCCACAGCGACATTGGATGCCACCTGGTGGGGTTACGGGCACGTGGCGCAGTAACGAAAGTATGTAAGCGAAGCAGACACGGACGGGGCATTACCTTACCGACGATACTGGCTGTCAGTGGGGAAATCCGTTGAGATAAGCGACTTATTATTATGCAGAGCCTGTGAACGAGTATCTGGAAGACGGCGAAGATGGTTGAATGTTGACGTACTTCTGTTGTGAACATCGACGGAAAGAGGTATGGGGACAGTGGAACTACCACTAGGCGCTAGAGGGTTGGGCGTCCTCGACTCTGCACAGGAAGTGGGGTTCCGAGGCTTGTGTGCTCTGTAAAGTAACGTAGATGGTGATATGTGACGTCTCTGCCGAAAGAACACACTACTGGTGCATGCACAAGTGTTTTGGAGCACACCACTGTTAAACTTGGATCTCCGTACAGGACTACAACTACGTGTTGACGTGCTGATCCAAGGACTTAGTCAGTTACGACTGCTGTGGGCACAGGACCATTCGACAGATGATCGAAGGAAACGTTTCGACTCTCCGTTTAAATCAAACATTTGCTTCACTGGGTCGATGGACTTCAGCTCTTTTAAAAGTATACAATTCGAATTAAGTGTTCTAATCATATGGTAGTTTCCAAAATCTTGCGATTTTAATCCCGACACTCATCCTGATTTAAGGCTCTTCGTGTTGTACACCCAAATTAACACTGCGCAAGCCACCTTTGGTAGCCCACCACAAACATTTCCCGCCTTCCGAATGACTTTCCTGTATGGTACATAGAAGGCCAACTGTTCAATAACGCCTGTATTAGCTCTAATTTATCTGGTTTTCATGTCATGGAGATAACCTGAGATTTATGTGAAGTAAACCTTTCCTCAACATTCGCTCTAGGAATTTCGACACCAATCTTCGTCGTGACCCACAACGTCTCTCCCGCAACGAATGCCCCCAGTGTTTGTTTAGCATCTCCACGACGAAACGTGTCGCCTATCGTCGGAAGATCCCTGTCTCGTCTATTAACCCTACTGGGTACGAGTTCCACACTTTCAAATCAAATGTTCAAATGTGTGTGAAATCTTATGGGACATAACTGCTAAGGTCATCAGTCCCTAAGCTTACACACTATTTAAATTAAAATATCCTAAGGACAAACACACACACCCATGCCCGAGAGAGAACTCGAACCTCCGCCTTGACCAGCAGTACAGTCCATGACTGCAGCGCCTAAGACCGCTCGGCTAATCCCGCTTGGCTCCAGACTTTCGAACAACAGCCGGCAGCTATGGTCGAGCGGTTCTGGGCGCTTCAGTCCGGAAGCACGCGACTGCTACTGTCGTAGGTTCGAATCCAGCTCGGGCATCGATGTGTGTGATGTCCTTAGGTTAGTTAGATTGAAGTAGTTCTGAGTTCTAGTGGACTGATGACCTCACATGCTCAGAGCCATTGGAACCATTTCGAACAAAACTCAAGCCTCGGTGGAACAAATGTTCTGTAAGTTACGTCTTTCGTGGATGAATTTCATTTCCTGAAGTTTCTTCCAGTGTATATTGGCCTAGCATCTACTTTTCCTACAGTTAACTGTATTTCTGCAGTCCAAATTGGGAAACCCCGAACGGTAACTCTTAGGTATTTTACGGATGTTAATACACTCCTGGAAATGGAAAAAAGAACACATTGACACCGGTGTGTCAGACCCACCATACTTGCTCCGGACACTGCGAGAGGACTGTACAAGCAATGATCACACGCACGGCACAGCGGACACACTAGGATCCGCGGTGTTGGCCGTCGAATGGCGCTAGCTGCGCAGCATTTGTGCACCGCCGCCGTCAGTGTCAGCCAGTTTGCCGTGGCATACGGAGCTCCATCGCAGTCTTTAACACTGGTAGCATGCCGCGACAGCGTGGACGTGAACCGTATGTGCAGTTGACGGACTTTGAGCGAGGGCGTATAGTGGGCATGCGGGAGGCCGGGTGGACGTACCGCCGAATTGCTCAACACGTGGGGCGTGAGGTCTCCACAGTACATCGATGTTGTCGCCAGTGGTCGGTGGAAGGTGCACGTGCCCGTCGACCTGGGACCGGACCGCAGCGACGCACGGATGCACGCCAAGACCGTAGGATCCTACGCAGTGCCGTAGGGGACCGCACCGCCACTTCCCAGCAAATTAGGGACACTGTTGCTCCTGGGGTATCGGCGAGGACCATTCGCAACCGTCTCCATGAAGCTGGGCTACGGTCCCGCACACCGTTAGGCCGTCTTCCGCTCACGCCCCAACATCGTGCAGCCCGCCTCCAGTGGTGTCGCGACAGGCGTGAATGGAGGGACGAATGGAGACGTGTCGTCTTCAGCGATGAGAGTCGCTTCTGCCTTGGTGCCAATGATGGTCGTATGCGTTTTTGGCGCCGTGCAGGTGAGCGCCACAATCAGGACTTCATACGACCGAGGCACACAGGGCCAACACCCGGCATCATGGTGTGGGGAGCGATCTCCTACACTGGCCGTACACCACTGGTGATCGTCGAGGGGACACTGAATAGTGCACGGTACATCCAAACCGTCATCGAACCCATCGTTCTACCATTCCTAGACCGGCAAGGGAACTTGCTGTTCCAACAGGACAATGCACGTCCGCATGTATCCCGTGCCACCCAACGTGGTCTAGAAGGTGTAAGTCAACTACCCTGGCCAGCAAGATCTCCGGATCTGTCCCCCATTGAGCATGTTTGGGACTGGATGAAGCGTCGTCTCACGCGGTCTGCACGTCCAGCACGAACGCTGGTGCAACTGAGGCGCCAGGTGGAAATGGCATGGCAAGCCGTTCCACAGGACTACATCCAGCAAATCTACGATCGTCTCCATGGGAGAATAGCAGCCTGCATTGCTGCGAAAGGTGGCTATACACTGTACTAGCACCGACATTGTGCATGCTCTGTTGCCTGTGACTATGTGCCTGTGGTTCTGTCAGTGTGATCATGTGATGTATCTGACTCCAGGAATGTGTCAATAAAGTTTCCCCTTCCTGGGACAATGAATTCACGGTGTTCTTATTTCAATTTCCAGGAGTGTATTTCCAGAGAATTCTGATCTCTGGCGTAATCACACTGTAATGAATTTCTTCTCCTACTTAGGCACAATAGTGTACAATTATTTACGATCAATGTCAACAGGTAGATCCACCACAAAACGTAGATCTTCCGGAGGTCTTGCTGCGATTCTCTGCACTCCTCTGGCGTTGCCGCTTCCTGTAGACAACTCCATCGCCTGGAATAAACATCAAACAGCTCATAAAAAATGGTTCAAAGGGCTCTGAGCACTATGGCACTATGGGACTATGGTCATCAGTCCCCTAGAACTTAGAACTACTTAAACCTAACTAACCTAATAGCTCATCCACTGCACTATTTATTAAATGTAATTCCGTGATGACATTACAGACTTTCAGGGACGATGCGAGTCGAAAGTTATAAGAGATTATCCTTCTGATACCTCTGAAGTCTCTCAGTAGTACTCTTCACTTCAATCTTGTTGGTTCCCATATTTTTGTATAAGACACTATAGACCAATACAAGAAAGAATTGTTGAGTAAACTAGATCTCTGAAGTGTATACCTCTAGAGCTATGAGCACTGGTGCTTCTTAGCTACTGTAAAACACATCACTTCCGCGAAGAAGTGCCCCCAGATCTTGAGGCATGCATTTTAGAGGTCATATTTACCAGACAACTTCACCTTGTTTTGGTCCGTTACTGTTTACATATTGATTGTAGACGTTAACTGTTTACAACGTATTGCATTGTGGAGTGAAGTCGAAACGAACAATTAAAACGGGATAATTGTTGTGTACCAGGTAGAGAAAGCTCCTTGAATTGGCTTTCAACAGCCACTTAAGCTGTTGTGGCGTAACAAGACAGCCACGCCACTCGGAAGTAGCTGAAATGCACGCGTTACACACGCCGGCTGGCGTGAGGTCTGAAACAGGATACGTAATGAATGCTATAAAGAAAAGTGCGTAGCTGCTGTAATACTTAACTTTAATCCATCATTTGTATACAGCATTCTTGATGATACAAGTGAGACTCTCTCCAGAAATGGTTAATGGCGCCTTGCTAGGTCGTAGCCATAGACTTAGCTGAAGGCTATTCTAACTATCTCTCTGCAAATGAGCGAGGCTTCGTCAGTGTAGTCGCTAGCAAAGTCGTCGTACAACTGGGGCGAGTCCTAGTATGTCTCTCTAGACCTGCCGTGTGGTGGCGCTCGGTCTGCAATTACTGACAGTGGCGACACGCGGGTCCGACATGTACTAATGGACCGCGGCCGATTTAAAGCTAACACCTAGCAAGTGTGTTGTCTGGCGGTGACACCACATAAGCTACAGCAGATTAGCTTCTAGCGAGAACCTTTTTTGGACTTCATTGACTGAGCTTATTACGGCACCTGCTGAGCTGTGCCCTAAGATACTGTGGAACTGATGTTCGCCTAACTTTTACCTAACACTTTTGTGAATTTCAAATGAATAATGTTAACAATTACATCGTTTTATTGGTAGGACCTTCTGGCTATGAAACTACTATACTTGTAAGGCTATATGAAAGCATGGTGTGTGTTTCTCGGGACACGTAGGAAGGAACAGTCGCAACGCATTCACATAAATGATTCCCTTCGATGGGCGATAACTCCACCACGTTTAGTGTCGATGCACAAATAAATACGACCTCTTGTGGCAATAGCGAATATGGAGGACATGGTAGGTACGTGCCGATAGACGGGAATGTGGGTCGGCCGGAGATCGTACAGAGATAGTCGTCGCACGGGCGGTTAATACCGTGTATGGGCGGTGCCGTGGTTAACGCAACTACCTCGACAGCAGCAGGTCTTGGGTTCGAGTCCCTGTCCGACACACGTTTCCACTCTTCGCCGCTGATTCCGCATAAATTCCAGAAGCATCTGACATCAATACTTCTTTCCCTTTCCCCTCCATCCACCTTCAATTTACATTGTACTTGTAAAGGTTAGGCTTCGATTGAATGGCCAACGTAATTAGTTTTTGCGTAACGTTTACAAAAGTAGTTTTTCTTTCATTAGCCTCAATGCACGCTTCAGTTAATGAAGTGGCGTAACAGCCCAATCAATGATGACCAGAAAAGGCAGAATATGGTAAATAATTTGTACAGTCGCAGATTTTGTACAGTGATAGAGGCAGTGCCATCAATAACATACTAAAACTTCTGACCTGAACTGTTGGCGGGGGGGAGGAGTGAAGATCGGAGAACGTATCATTTTCTTGAAGAATCTGAAAAGTGCGGCCCCTAGCGAAAACGCATCCCAGTACAAAATTAAATTCCATTAATTTCCTACAGAAAAGGACTAGGAATTAACGCGAAGGGAGTAATAGAATACGAAGACCGAGATGCGCGGTAGCTTAGGCTGTTCTTGAAGGCCAATTTTAGGTACTTTCACGACTTCATCGACCACTAATGTTCGGTATCAAATTGTTTGTCTCGACTTCCTCTACACGGCTGTTGTACGTCGTAAGCAATTACCGTTTACACTCTGTAGATTCTAAATAGTAACGGCCCTGCAACACTCCTTTGGGGTACGCCAATATTACCTTTATGGCTGTCGATTTCATTCCCTTAAGAGTAACGCATCGAGTTCACAATCCTAGTCAGACAATCTGTAAGTTAGTGCCCACTAAACGAATTTGCGAATATGTATCGAATTCTTCTCGAAAGTCGGGGAACAAGATATCAATCTGGCCACATTTACCTACTGAGCCCACCTTCAAGCCTACAGTAAGTGCTGCTCTTAGCAGCTACAACTCGAACTTCATATTTTTCAAATCTTATCAGTTAGACTAGCAAACGTAGAAGCTAGTTTTTTATGCGTCGCACGATTGTCTTTGATTTAAAATTTTGATTCAATTTCACTCTATAAGTAATGTTTTGCGCATGGATTAGGTGCTGAAAACTGTCCTGTTCAAATTTATACTCTGTAAATTGTGACAGTAAGCAAATTTATGTGTTTATCTTCGTAGGTATTGTAGTGCTTCCTTTTGAAACCACTGTGGCTCCAAGGGCAACGTGAGTAGCTTTGACATGTTGTTTATTCACAGTTTCACAGGATAACACGCTCTGCAACAGAGGCGCTTCTGAATCGAAAGTTTAAAGCGACTTCAGAACGTGTTTTAGATCTGGTTAACTTACTAAAATCTCAGGATACACAATGTGCAGAATCAATCGTTTACTTTACTTCCCTCCACCGTAGAACAGTGCCGATTACATGAAAAATAATAAAACAGCAGAACCAGTCCACATTAGGAGCAGCAGCCAACCTTTTATTTCTGAAGGTTAGCTTCAGTGGAAGCACTCGCTGGGAAGAGGGGAACATGATAACCTACATTAGTAAAATGAAAGCAAGAGGTACAAAAATGTTCCGGTCAGTTAAGGAACACAGAAATGCAAGTAATTTAACAATGAATCAAATCTAAAGTGCAGGGAAGTCAGACAAAAGAGCTGCAGGAAGATATCGACAAAGAAATTGTCGTCAGAACGACTGATTCGGCATATAGAAAACTGAAAACAATCTTTGGTAACATTACTAGCATGGGCGTCAACGTTAAGACTTCAATCGAAATTCCAGCGGCAAAGAGTGGGTGTATAACTGGAAGGAGTACACTGAACACCTCCACGAGAGGGAGGAGTTGGATTATCACGTGACTGAGGAAGAAATCGGAAAGAAGAAATAAGGGATCCACTAACAGAGATAAACCTTAAGGGAGATTCTGAAGTCTATTGATCAAATGAGGCAAAGGGATATGTAACGTTTCTTTAGAATTTCTGAAATTATGTTGGATTAGTAGCAACCAAGCGACTGTACAAGTTGTTTGTTGAATCTATGAGTCTGGACACATACCATCGAACTTTTGGAAAAATATCATCTACATAATCACAAAGGTAGGAAGGGCAGATAAGTGGGAGAAATATCGCACAATTGGCTTGAGGGCTCATATATCCATGTTGCTGAATGGAATGAACAATATAATGAGTACAGGATATCGTCTGTGAGTAACCCAAGAAAGACGAATGTATTTGGGAGTAACACAAGTAAGTGATAAATAACCTAAACAAGAATGTCAAATAATCTAGGGGATCTTTTAGATAACGATCAATGTGGGTTCATGAAAGGTGAGGCACCAGGAAGACAGTTCCAACTTTATAATTGATAATGGATGCAAGATTGAAAAAAGATTAAGAAATTGACCTGTAATAACAGTTCCACAAAGTAAAATGATGCAAGACGTTCGGAATTATGCGAGAAGTAGGAGTAAGCGGTACGGAAAGGAGGGTAATGTGGTATGCATAATCATCAAGAGGGAATAACACAAACTGAAGGCCCTGAACGAGATGCTTGGATTAAAATCAGTCATTGATTTCATTTCCGTGCCCGATCAGCATTTGCAAAATATAGCAGCTGCAATAGCTTTGTCATTTCCTTCATAAACTATTTGTATTGTACACGGGCTGTCCAAGATGGGGCATACAAGTAGGTGGCTTGGATCTTGTTCAGGCCAGCGGAGGTGTCTGCGCTAACTGGAAGGATTCCCCATTTCTTCAGGTTGGTCTTGCATGCGGGGGACTCCCACTCTTAGGCGGTTGAGGGACCTCCATTCAGGGTATTGTAGGTCTGTGCCAGGAGTTAGTTCTTCTTTTGGTGATACGTCTACGGACAGTGAGCTCTTCCACGTTGCAAGACGAATTGCATCTAGTGCTCCCTCCAGTGGCGCAGTCCTAGCATGGCAACTCTTGCGGGATTTAAGGTGGGATCTTGCTGCCTGATGGCCATACAGAGGATGTCGGCGGTCATTCTCTTGCTTTGTTCTGTCATTGTCTGCAGCAGTGACGCTCCGGATGTTGGGTGGTGCTATTCCAAGAATCCCATACCATTTCTGCACTGGTGTTGGCTTCAACCATCCTGAGACGATCCTTGGAGTATCGTTGATGCAATATCGTCTTACTTTGCATGAGCTGAAGAGTTCCACGATGGAGCAGCTTACTCAGCGGCTGATACACAAAGCGCAAGTGCAGAAGTCGTTAGGAGGTGCGGGTTGCTTCCCCAGCTACTGGCAATCAGCTTCTTAAGTATCCAATTGCGCGCAGTGACTTTCTGTTTCACGTTTAGACATTGATACCTGTACGTAAGAGCCCTGTCCACTGCGACACCTAAGTAGACTGGTGTTGGGAAATGTTTCAGTTTCTCTCCTCGCCAAGTGATGTCCAGCTTTTGCTGAGCTTCCCTGTTTCGTAAGTGAAAGGCGAATCAGTATAATATAAGGATGTACTCTCCCGCGACCTACAGTTCAATCTATGTATCGAGAAAACAGTGATCGAAATATATGATTGTCTCAAGAAATTGTTTAAAATTCAGGGTGAGAGGATATGAATAATAACATTCGTTGATAACATTGCTACCCTCCCTTAACATAAAGAAGAGTTACCTAACGTGGGACCGATTCAATGGAATCAGTCTAGTGAGGGCAGGATATTGCTTGTGAGTAAACCAAAGGAAGACTAAAGTAATGAGGAGTAGCAGAAATGAAATGAGTTATAAACCCAACACGAAAATTGGGGACGGCGGAGTAGACGTAGTTAGACAATTTTACTACATTAAAAACAGAATATACCTAATGGACGAAGGAGCAGGACATAAATAGCAGGCAAGCACTGGCAATCATAGCATTCGTGGCCAAGAGACGTCCGCTACTATCAGGCATCGGCCTTGATATGAGGAAGATATTCCTGAGTTTGTACGTCTGGAGCAATGTATTTAATAGTAGGGAATTCAGGGGTGTGAGAAAATCGGAAAAGAAGAGAATCAAAGCGGTTGAGCTGTGGTGCTACAGAACGTTGTTTAAAATTAGGTGGACTGATTAGGTAAGGAATGAAGAGGTTTTCTGCAAGTTCAGTGGGGAAAGAAATATATGGAAAACTTTTAAAAGGAGAAGGGATAATATTGTGTTGACGTGTGGGACCAGACTTCTCTGGTACTAAAGGATCCTAGGTTCTTGTAGAAGGTTAAAACTGTAGTGGAAGACAGAGATTGGAACATGTCCTACAAATAACTAACCTTGGGTGGAAAAAAAGAAACAGCTACAACGAGAAAAATACTACAGTCTGTAATTATCTGGGGCACATAACAGTGTTCCTACATCCGAGAGATCGTTCCGAAGGGTGAAGACCATCTGCCGTAAGGCCAGCTAGGTTGAATACGACACATTGATAGCCAATTAAGCGCTGCGTTCTTCACACACGAGAGTATAACCCTTATGCTGGGACTCAATTTTAGGGTTTTTTCTCTCAATTATCCCTTATGTCTTCAGTGACAATGATTTACTAGCATGAAAAATGAAAAAAACAACACGCACAGCAGTTATCGACTGGCTTTGTACCTCAATTCAGCCGTCTGCGGAAGATAAAGGCATAAGTTCTCCAGATGTTCCACACCAACAAAACAGTAATTTATTGAAATCAGTCATCAGGCAGAAGACATACATACTTTAAAACACTTTAGTGTTGAGGCGAAGAGATCGTTAACCCATGAGATATTAAATTGTGATCAGGCACTACAAACCGTATTGACTTCATTGCAGTAAAGTTACTGACCAATATCTATAACATAGGCCTCCTGCAGAAACCTTAAAACTCAGTTCGAATGAAGTAAATTTTCTTTAGAGGGAAAATTTTCTGTCCATAAATCAGCATGGGTTTCAAACGCATCGTTCCTGCGAAACTCAGTTTGCCCCTACCACGCTTGAGATCCTGCGATCCATGGACGCAGCCCAACAGGAAGGTTTCATATTCCCTGATTTCCGTAAAGCATTTAACACGGTGTCACACCGCCGACTGTTAGCGAAGGTACAAGGAATAAGTTCACAGGTATGTGGGTGGATCGAAGACTTCTTCAGTAACAGAACCCAGTATGTTGTCCTTGACGGCGAGTGTTCATCAGAGATCAGTGTATTATCAGGTATGCCACAGTGAAGTGTGATAGAATCGCTATTATTTTCTGTATACATAAACGATATGGCAGACATGGTCAGCAGCAGTCTGAGTCTGTTTTTGCTTATGATGCAGTGGTATATGAGAGGGTGTCATAGTTGGGTGACTGTTGGAGAATACAAGATGAATTAGGCAAAAATTCTAATTGGTGTGATGACTAGCAGTTAGCTCTAAATGTAGAGAAATGTAAGTGAATGCAAATGATAAAGAAAAAACATACCACTAATGTTCGAACATAGCATTAGTAGTGTCCTGCCTGACACATTCTGATCGTTTAAATACTGTATATGGGCGTAACGTTGCAAGGCGATATGAAACGGAAGGAGCATGTAAGGACTGTGGTAGAGAAAGCGAATGGTTGACGTTCGTATATTGGGAGACCTTCAGGAATCTGCGGTTCATCTTTGAAGGATACCGCACATAGAACAATAGTGTGACCCATTGTTAACTACTGTTCCGTTGTTTGGGATCCGCACTATGTTGGATTAAAGGAAAACATCGAAGCAGTTCAGAGGTGGGCTGCTATATTTGTTACCCGTTTAAACAACCCGTAGGTATTACGGAGATGCTTCGGGAACTCAGATGGGAATCACGGGAGGGAAGAATCCTTCTTTTCGAGGAGAGCTATTGGGAAAATTTAGAGAACCGGCATTTGAGAGTGACTGCAGAACGATTCTCCTTCCGTCTACGTACAGTTCGCGTAAATACCATGAAAATAAGATTAGAGAGACTAGGGTTCTTACGGAGGCATATATATATATATATATATATATATATATATATATATATATATATATATATATATATATATATAGTCGTTTCTCTGTCGATTTATTTGCAAGTGAAACGGAAAAGGGAACGACTTGTATTGGTACAGCGTAGTTTCCGCCAGGCATCATATGATGACTTGTGAAGGATCTACGCTCAAGCTCATAAATTAAGGATAATTGCAGAATGTGGTGTCACACAACGTGGCACTACACAACAATGGCGCTAACAGCACAGGCACATAGGGAACACACACGTCACAGATCTGTAAGACATCGGTATTGGTGATAAGTTGAGAAAACCGTTCCGAAACACATGTGCTACCAAACGCCACTGTTTCCTTTCCATGTACCCCGACATCATTATGGGATATGATCACCATGCACACGTACACAGGCCGCACTACGGGTTGGCATACTCTTGATCAGATGGTCGAGCAGCTGCTGGGGTATAGCCTCCCATTCTTGCAGCATCGCCTGTCGGAGCTCCTGAAGTGTGGTAGGGGTTTGTAGAGGTGCAGCGATAGGTCGACCGAGAGCATTCCAGGCGTGCCCGATGGGTTTTAGGTCGGGGGAACAGGCCGGCCACGCCATTCGCCTGATATCTTATGTTTCAAGGTACTCCTCCACGATGGCAGTGCGGTGGGGCCGTGCTTTATCATCCATCAGGAGGAAGGTGGGACCCACTGCACCCCTGAAAAGGCGGACGTACTGGTGCAAAGTGACGTCCCGATACACCTGACCTGTTCCTCTGTGAAAGGCATGCAGGGGTGTACGTGCACCAATCATAACCCCACCCCCTATCATTAAACCACGACCTCGATACAGGTCATTTTCAAGCACATTAAGGAGTTGTTATCTGGTTCCTGGTTCACGCCCACTCCAGATGAAAACTCGGCGAGAATCACTGTTCAGACTATACCTGGACTCGTCCGTCAACATAATCTCGGACCACTGTTCCAACGACCATCTACTGTGTTCTTGACACCAGGCTTTACGGGCTCTCCTGCGACTAGGGTTCAGTGGATTGCACCTTGCAGGTCTCCAGGCGAATAAATTATGTCTGTTCAGTCGCCTTTAGACTGTGTGTCGGAGACAACTGTTCCAGTGGCTTTGGTAAGGTCCCGAGCAAATCTACCTGCAGTGTTCCGTGGCCGTCTGCGGGCACTGATGTTGAGATATCGGTCTTCTTATGGTGTTGTACACTGTGGACGTCCTAGCGCTTGGAAACGTTTCCTGTCTGCTGTAATCGTTGTCATAATCTTGAGATCACACTTTGTGGCACATTGAGGGCCCGTGCTACGACCTGCTGTGTTTGACCAGCCTTCTGTCACCCTAGTATTGTATCCCTGAACCTTCTTTGAGCCATTTTCAACACACAGTCACCATTAACACGTCTGGAAACGTCTGCAAACTTACTCGCTTCACCGTACTCTGACATGCACCAGCACACCTCCGCGTATATAGACTGCTGCCAGCGCCACAGTGTGACGACCGCGGGTCAAATGCACCGCATGGTGATACGCCGAGGTGATTTAAACCCGTAAACCGCCCACCAGAACCTTGTTTCAGCATGTATCAGCATTTATGAGCATGAGTGTATGTAGACGAAGATATTGGAGAGACCGATAAGCCATATGCTAGTAAATTGTGTAGAAGCAAAAAAAACAGTATTGAATTCACTGCGGCCAAGAAAAGCAAAGTAAGCTAAACCACAGACGAACCCAAGAACTGCGATTACGGTGGAAGACATGATAATACAGCGATTTACACTGTATAAAATTGTTTATCTTGATCTCGAATCAGTGTTGTATTTTCAGCAGCCCGAAATTATAAACACCTGAAGAGGTAATATCAGGGCTGAAAGAGGATGAAATAGGAGATCACAATCTAATCATTTCCAGCGACATAATTTATGTGGTCGAACGTTATTTTGATGTAATAGCTTTACTTTTCTCTGCCATCCCGGATATTTTCTGTTCAGCGCAGCCTTGATTTTGTACTTAGTCATGACTGAACAGTATACGTTGCTGATACTGCTTTGCTCCACGACAGAATTACGGAAAATATGACCATGAGCACTGAAAAAGGTAGGTAACTTGACCTGGCGTTAAGAATTTCTCAAGATCAGGTCATACGGGCTATTTGCACAGCATCATTTGAAGCATGGAAAAAGATTTATCTAGGTTAACATTCTGTCAGATATGCATCACTCTGAAACGAATTTTCAGCTCTGTGAAACTGCGTAGTCTCTTCCCATTCTGAAGAACGGTAAGCTCTCTGTGCTAAAAATTAATGAAACAAATGTCTAACACTGTTCGCAAAGTTGTCAACTAACACTTACAAATGTTTCAGTTCCAAACATTAGGCGTTGTCATGACTGTATGTGTTGGTACATCTAATTTTGAATGACTTTCGTAACAACCAACAATGGTACAGCACTGAAGTTGTAAAAATACACATCGACAGCTAAATGATATATGGCACTTTTGTTCTAATAGTGCTTGTTTCAAATCGGCAAATGGAACAGTTCGGATAGTCTATTCGACGTAAGATACAATTGTTAAGATTAAGGCAGTTACAACCAGATCAGCGTCTCTCGGAAACGTTGAAGCCTGCAACCGATATCCTGAAAGGGCTGTCAGGCACTATGGATGGAAGCAGAAAAGGAAGGGAAGTAGAAGAATCAGAATACGAAGGAGTAAATGCTGTTACTGACTTCATTAACAGTTACAGTAAAGCTTAGGCAGACAGAACATATGGAGTCAGCAGTACGAAACCATATCCGGTAAGCACCCAATACGTTTAATCGAGAAAAAATAAAAGTTGAGGATAAGGAATGTCATAGATCGCCCGGTTTATTAGAGGTAATATTCTTAAAAAAGACTTCAGACGTCATAAGTACACACCGAAACATAAAAAAAAAATTTGTTCAAGTGCTACACATGATTCATGAAAACGGGGAATGAAAGCCTCAAAGAGTGACAAATATAGGAATATAATTAAACCAGCGGAAGAAGCTGCGCATCGCGCGAACGAAGGGGTTAAAGTTCACCATAAAAGACTGAACGGTCTGAAGCATATGTATTGCAATGAGCCGAACAAAATCATAGATCGATTACGGCTACTTACAACATCAGCTACCACTGGGAACACAGGTCACATGAACGAAATATTATCAATCAAATATCAGTTTCGAGAAGGACCCATCGTCGATTAACTATGGGAAAAGTTGTTCATGAGCTTAAAAAATATGAATGCAGAAAATATTTGCACAAACATGTGAAAATACAAGCACTGGACAGTTTATGGCAGGCTATTCTCGTAGATATTTGAGACTACTCTAGACCGAATAACTGTTTCAGGTACATTCTGATGGTCATAGATGCATATTCCAAATTCGCTTCGGCCGTGTCCGGAACCGCGCGACTGCTGCGGTCGCAGGTTCGAATCCTGCCTCGGGCATGGATGTGTGTGATGTCTTTAGGTTTGTTAGGTTTAAGTAGTTCTAAGTTCTAGGGGACTGATGACCACGGATGTTAAGTGCCATAATGCTCAGAGCCATTTTAACCATTCTTATTCGGACGTGTCATTGAAGGTAAAGACGGAGAATCTGGCTTCAAAGGTTGATGAGCAATCGTTGCAGACAGGAGGGAATCAGGGTTCCAGCAACCTTCAGACCGAGCACGGAGGTGAATTCTAGAACTGGCATCCAAAATGGCAGTGAAATTCTCACAACTCAAAACTAGTATTGTGGAATATTTGATCAAAATGGGATGTGGAAGCAATGTAATCTTCAACGGACGTAGAAATAGCTAAATATCCTACGACAAATCATTGACGACTATAATCGCACTACTCACCATACAATTAAGGCGATACCTATTAATGTCCATGATAGTGGACTTCTAAATAGAGTATACAGAACCACGAATGAGAAGCTGTACCAGTTATTTATTATAATTATTTGCTATAATGTATTTAATTATATATTTAATTATATTATGATATAATTATTTATTATAATATACATTATAATTCCTGTTTCTGAGCTGCAGCACACAAATCCGAGAACGTATGTCCTCAAAGATAGTGCTGGTGGAGAAATTGTAGGAAGTTTTTAAAAAGAGGAATTACAGAAAAGCTCTGATCCGAACCTGTTTCTCGTAGAGCGCGCTATAAGATTTCAAGGGAGCAGGGCACTGGCAAAATAGCTTGACTACTCATCAGAGTACAGCAGTTTGATGAACGCCCTCAGTTGGCTCTAAAACAGGAAACACAAGCCAAAAAACGGGCAGTAGCGTAACATGAGCGCTAGTAAACTTATCAACAGAGATGGAGTCGGTATTCCCGGGAATCTACTACTCGAACTTCTCGTCCCTGGAGACAAATTTTTTGGACCTGGAACGAAACTGAAACAGCGCCCAGCTCGTCGTGATAACCGAATTAATATCTTAGACAACGCACGATAAGCGGAGACACTGCTAATGCTACAAATAATGATCGTGGCATTGAAGAACAAATATTGACTGATAAGGGTATACAGATACGTCGAAGAAAGGATATTTGTATAAGACAACGTATTGCTGTATTCGGGATCGGTAAGGCAATGACTGCCAAATTTAAATTTAGTGCTGGAATAAGATTGAAGCACAAAACGTTAACAAAAGAAACCTACGACACGTTTCAAACATTGAATTGAATCAGCGGTGAGAGCAGAGAAAGGTGCCTTAAGTGGGAACGGAAAGTCTTGGTAAACCGCCAAGAGTCTTGTTAAAACGCCAAGAGTCTTGTCAATACCAAAGACATCTGCATTTAGTTTTCAATTGCTGCATTGCATTGGGTATCAGACATTGGTTCTTCAGCAGGATCAGCCACTGTGAAAACTCAAGCAGTAAAGAATGGTCGAAACACTGAAAGGCAATTACAAGAATTTCATGGCATAATGTCACCACGTACGCAATCGCCATGGTAAATCCCTGTACTTAACATCATACTGGAGAAGGCTTGGGTTGTTTCTAAAAAATTAATTATTTAAAAAAAGAGACAGCGGTAGTACTGGACGACGGATCACTTAACAAACAGAAATCTGCGTAGATTCATCAGAAAACTCGAAACGTCGAGAATCCCCAGGTTGCTTATGCAGTATATCTCGCCCAAGGAAATATGCAAATCCAAAGAATGTGGGATTGTCAATTTAGATATTATGGGGCATGTGGAACTCACTATGCTGCTATGTTAAAAAGAACTTTAATACACCTACCAGTCTGGCTCATTCGGAGATTTAATGCCGCCGAAGAATTGTATCGTTACTCCACTGACAGGAACCAGGTATTTTACTATTTTCGAAGCTACGAAGATCTAAATCTGTACATCTGTAGACATTTGTGCCAAATGTTCCCCCTGACAAATCCATAAATACAAGCAGTATGCACGTTACTGCATTATTACAGGTTAAGAAGCGATATCGTTGACTCTACACTGAAGGAACGTTAGACTAGACTAAAAATGAGCTACCTTCTTTCAGTGGATGTGAGCAGGTGGAAGTGGAGTCTATCAGTGATCGCTCTGCAAACATACCGTAGCATAGCTTATGTCACGGAAGTAAATAGTAAACTGCATCTAGGGAGTGGTGAAGTTGAGGTAATACCTCCTCGTTCCTACGACACTAACGTTGAAATGCGTATATAAAAGCATTTGTGAAAAGATCTTAGCTTCATGTTAACGTTATTACGTTTAAAGGAGAGTGCAAAAAAATAGAAAAGGCAGTGGACTTTAGTCACAAATGTTCAATATAATCGATAATAGTCCTCTGGGGGTTACAAGTGATGAAGCATATTACTGATAAAATTTTCAAGTCAAATCAACCCGGGGAAATGCTGCCAGTCAGTACGATTCATGTACAGTGTAATAACACGACGAATTCGTACATTAACAACAGATTCGTCCGTACTATATACGCATTATTTCCTACAGTGGACCCTGCTTATAAAACTGCAGGGGTTCCAAGTAATCTAATACGCACCCCTGTCACTTTTCAGACATTAGATCATCTCGAGCTGACTATCGTAGATCAGAACACGAATCCGAGTCGATTTTCGTAGTGAGGAAATTATAGGACGTCTTCACCAGAAGCAAAATTGTCGGTATTAAACACAAATACGGCGTACTACTTACCCATCAGAAATCAACTTTGTATCAAAAGCAGGACCTATAACACGTGATAATTACGAGCATCTCAAATCTACTGGATTGAAATCTGGCTATGAAGTTATTCTAAGTGAGGACTCCCATTCAGTATGACAAGCGTATCATTAAGCAAGAATATTGTTCCCACAAACCGTTTGCCTCAGCACCGTTTAATAATAATGATGAGGTTCGAATTATTATTCAGCATTAAGATGGATTAACACTTGTAAGCAAGAGCTTCCTATGTTCTGAGAGGATATTTACACCTGAGAAATCTCTGCACAGTCTGTAACATCGCACCCTACACGTAATGTATTCGCGTTTCTGTTCCAAGAAATGAATTACAAACTTAATTAAGTTGAAGTCGACCGCACCGGAAACATCGGGATCACAACTTCACCTAACAATATGTCTCTGCATCAACATCGGGTATGAAAGTTCTACATAATGTACAATGGATCATTTGTGGATCTATAGATAACTCTTTCGGTATGTGAATTCCACTCAAAATGTTAACGGACTTCCTTGTAAACAAAAATCGTGTTTTGATGAACGCTAAGCAGGAGATGATTCTTGTTCAACGCACTACAGATAGCAACACACACATTCTAGGACCAACAAAAGAGGAGCATAAAATTGTGCTGG
This sequence comes from Schistocerca cancellata, assembly GCF_023864275.1. NCBI lineage: Eukaryota > Metazoa > Arthropoda > Insecta > Orthoptera > Acrididae > Schistocerca > Schistocerca cancellata. The sequence goes on along the minus strand of NC_064626.1, from coordinate 57,219,666 downwards.
ATACATTCATATGTAATGTACCACACTTACCACTAACAGATGAAGAGAATCTGAAACTTTAATATTCTGAATTCAGGAGTGCAACGGTCCTTAGCTTTACATTCAAGGCAGTTGTTTGAATATCTGATCATCCCACAGACATCTCCCCAAGCTTCGACCCCTAAAACTCCTCTCCAACTAAAAGCACTCCGCTTTATTATTATGTCACTGCACATAGGCAGGAAGAGGAGTCTGCAGAAGGATTCAAGGGTATTTGACAATTTTAATGTAACCAGTACAAGAATTTACCTGAGTCCCCAGTTCTTTCCAGTACGAAAATTTTAATATTTTAAACATTTTGAGGCCCTGTCAGCATCTGTACTAATATTAACTTTAATTTTAAAAACCAAACAGCCTCAGCTGCAAAGTAGGGCCGAGGCAGCTTCAGTTAAGTTTTAACAGTTTGACGATAATTTATGGATTTATAGTTTTAGTTTGACGATGTCTACTATGTACAAACGGTAGTTACTTTTATTCTGCGGAAGGTTGGGTTATCCCGACTGAAACCTAGGTAAATCTAGGTGAACTTTGCAACTGAGACTGTTGGTTTTAAAAACGAAAATTTTAAGCTCGAGTTAAGGAGTGACGCACTTTTGTTATCTGTGATCACTTTGGGTATGCATAAAACACACACATACACACACACACACACACACACACACACACACACGAAGAGAGAGAGAGCGAGAGGGGGGGGGGAGGGAGAGATGAATTTGGTTTCATGTGGCTGCATGCGCAAGAGGGTTGATTTTAATCTTATCATTTCTTTTATTAAGTGTAGTAGGGAGCTTGTACTGATCCGTGTTTGCTCGTTTATCACATATTTGTTTTCAGCAATGGCTTTCTCGATGTCGAAGTTTTCTTATACTTGTATGAGCTGTTGCTCACAGTTGTTCATTCTGGTTATTTTCATATCTTGTTCCATGTTTTTCGGATGGTGGTTATCATAAATGCTCTGCAAATGTAGAATGCTTTGCCTCAAACTCTAACACCTGACATATTCTTTATATATTCCTGATATGTGGAATTTATCCCTCTTAGATGTTGGCTGGCTTAAATTTGGTTGGAAGGTTATTGCAGTTTTATATCTTATTTGAAAGACCTGTCCCTTTAGTATGTTTGCCACTCTGTGTGTTACTTTATGTGTATAAGTCATAGTGTACCATTTGCTGCTTTCCTCTGTGATGTTCTCATTTTGTGTGTGTTGAGTACGTTTGTGAATTTGCAACTTGTATGGTCTTTGTGTTTTTGTTATATGATTGACTGTGTGTACTACACATGTCATACCCATTGTTCCTAGCTATTTGTATTATTGCACTCATTTGTTTTTCATTGTTTCACTTGTTGAGTGAGATCCTGTTTCATCAATGCAGCATATGTCCTAGTGCTGCAAGGTTCTGGTTGTGGTAATGATTAGATGTGGAATGTACTATTGTGTGTGTGGCTGTGGTTTTCTCAAGAGGTTAAATGTATATTTGTCATTTTCTTTTATTGTTACTATACCAAGAAAATTTGAGTTGCAATTTTTCAAGTGTGAACTTTATGTTCTGCTGTCCTTTGTTGATTTCAGAGTGGAGTTCATCTATTTCTTCATTTGGCTCACCTACCAGAGAAATAATGTCATCAGCATATCTGTACCAATGTATCATTTTACTGTAAATCTTTCATTAGTCTTTATCTTTTCAAATATCAGACTGATAAAAATGTTTGCTAATATATCTGATATTGGGGATCCCATAGGATCCCACCTCTTTGCAAATAATATTCAATTTTGAACTGGAAGTAGTTTTATTCAGGTGTCAGTCTGAGCATATACATTATTTCTTTAATAGCTTCTGTATTGAGGATGCCGTGGCATTTGAGATTTTGTTTTATGATTTCTATTGTCTCTGTGAACAGGGCAGAGATGTACAAGTTTTCTATGTCAAATTAAGTTAGTGAAGCTGTGTGTGGTACTTGTATGTTCTGGATATCTTCTATTAGTTCTCCTATGTTTATCACTGTTCTCGTGTCTTAGAATTTATAATGTTTTGTGATTAGCTATTGGAGATGTGGTACATTGGGGCTTTTCTGAAGTTAATAACAGCTCTCATTTTCGTACCATCTTTGTGTATCTTTGGTAGGCTGTAGAGCGTTGGTGATCGAGGGGTTTTTCTGTGTTATGTAATATTTGTGACTAACAGTTTTTGCATGTTCAACATTTCTCAGTGTTCGTTTCCGGTTTGCCCAAAATCGTGCAGTTGGGTCTGATTTCAGTTTTTATATGGTGTTGGTATTTATGTGTTTATTGATTTTGTGCTAATGCAACGTAGATATAAAATACACAACACCATGTAAAAACTTTTGAAAAAACAAATTACAAATTCATTATTATTCATATTTAAGTGGAGTGACTGTACCCTCACTCTCGGGCATTACATTTCACAGTTATACATATTTCAATAACTATAAAAGAAAACATGTAAATATAAACATATGCGCAACACCATCTTATATTGTCTAAAACAGCATAGAAAATTCTCTTATTTATATTAAGTTAGAGTTACATTCACATAATAATATGTTCTAGTATGGTGCATACTACAACACGTGTGTTGGAACATGCTTCGTGAAACACGAATTAGAAGGCATTAGCACTACAGTTTTATAATTTCACACATTATCTTGCAGATATCACTGTTTAAGATTTTTGATGTGTTGTAGGGTTAGATACTGTTAGATACATGTCTCGTTCTATCGTCTATTTTCATGAATACTAGATTTTGCAATAATGTTCATTATAGAGGGAGCTGTTGCATCTGGTGTGGGCAATGGGTATAGCCTTGCATTTGTAGCTTGGGTCCGACAAGTACTGTTCATTGATATGTGCATATATTGCAAAATTTACTGTTTGTGTTTATGGGTCCACATAATTGTAATACTAGTTAAGTTGATGAAAATTATCTGTTCTGTACGTTTTTATTTGTGAAGTTGGGCCAATGCAGTACGTTAAAATTCAGGCTGATTATTTTATCCTTGTTTTATCTGCAGCAATGACGATGGTTACACAGTCATTTAAAAGATTATTTATGGAGAAAATCTATTTCAACATCGAATGATGACCCTCCCTTCTCCACTGATACCGGTGTATTTGGCGACATGCACACAACTCTTGATGGAATCCCCAGTCAAAAAAAAAAAAAAAAAAAAAAAAAAAAAAAAAAAAAAAAAAAAAAACGTTATTTCCTCGCTCAGAAACGTTGATTCACCGAAACTTTCAGACATACGTACAGGATGACTTCTTTTTTGGGTCATTTTCTCACTGGTTTCATGCGGCCCGCCACGAATTCCTCTCCTATACTCTTACCTCAGAGTAGTACTTGCAACCAACGTCCTCAATTATTTGATGGATGTATTCCAATCTCTGTCTTCCTCTACGGTTTTTGCACTCTACAGTTCCCTATCATACCATGGAAGTCATGCCGTCATGTCTTAACAGATGTCCTGTCATCCTGTCCCTGCCTTTTATCAATGTTTTCCACATATTCCTTTCCTCTCCGATTCTCCTCAGAACCTCCTCATTCCTTACTTTATCAGTCCACCTAATTTTGTACGTTCTTCTGTTGCACCACACCGCAAATGCTTCGATTCTCTTCTGTTCCGATATTCCCACAGTCCATGTTTCACAGCCATATAATGTTGCACTCCAGTCGTACGTTCTTAGAAATTTCTTCATGAAATTAACGTATATGCTACTAGTAGACTTCCAATGGCCAGGAATGCCCTTTTGTCATTGCTTGTTTGCTTTTCATGTCCTCCTTGCTCCGTCCGTCATTGGTTATTTCACTGCCAACGTAGTAGAATTCCTTAACTTCATCTACTTCATGACTATCAATCCTGATGTTAAGTTTCTCTCTTTTCTCATTTTTGCTAATTTCATTACTTTCGTCTTTCTTAGTTGTACTCTCAGTCCAAATTCTGTACTTACTACATTGTTCATTCAGTTTAGCAGATCATATAATTATTTTTCAGTTTCACTCAGGATAGTAATGTCATCGGCGAATCATATCATTAATATACTTTCACCTTGGATTTTAATTCCACTCCTGAAGCTATATTTGATTTCCATAATTTCTTCTTGATTAGTAGGTGGAAAGACTACATCCTTGTCTTACACCCTTTTTAATCCGAGAACTTCGTTCTAGGTCGTCCACTTTTTCCCTCTTGGCTCTTGTACATATTCTACATTACCCTTCTTTCCCTATAGCTTGCCCCTATTGTTCTCAGAATCTGAAACATCTTGCATCATTATACACTGTCGAAGGGTTTTCAGAGGTCGACAAATCCTGTGAACGTGTTTTGATTTTTCTCTAGTCTTGCTTCCATTATCAACCGAAATGTCAGAATTGTCTCTCTCGTGCCTTTACATATTCTAAACCCAAACTGATCGTCATCTAGCACATCCTCAATTTTCTTTCCATTCTTCTGTATATTATTCTTGTCATCAACTCTGACGCTTGAGCTGTTAACCTGATTGTGCGATATTCCTTACAGTTGTCAGCTCTTGCAGTCTTCGGAATTACGTGGACGATATTTTTCCGGCATGTCGCCAGAGGCATAGATTCTACACACCGACGTGAAAAGTCGTTTTGTTGTCACTTCCCCCGGTGATTTTAGGAATTCTGATGGAATGTTATGTATCCCTTCTACCTCATTTGAGCTTAAGTCTTTGAAATCTCCTTTAAATTTTGATTCCAATGCTGGGTCTCCTATCTATTCTAAATCGACTCCTGTTTCCTCTTCTGTCACATCATACAAATCTTTCCCCTCATAGAGGGTTTCAATGTATTCTTTCCACTTATCCTCTCTCTCCTCTGAATTTATCAGTGAATTTGCCTTGGGCAGTTAATGTTACCACACTTGCTATTAATGTCACCATAGGTTGTTTTGACTTTCCCATATGCTGAGTCTGTCTTTCCGACAATCATTCTTTCTTCAATTTGTTCACGTTTTTCATGCAGCCATTTCATCTTAGCTTCCTTAAATTTCCTATTAATTTAATTCATCAGCAACTTGTATTTCTGTATTCCTGAGTATCCCGGAACATTTTTGTACTTCCTCCTTTCATCAATCTAATAAAGTATTTCTTCTCTTACCCATGGTTCCTTACCAGTTACCTTCTTTGTACCTACGTTTTTCTTTCCAACTTCTGTGATGGCACTTTTTAGACAAGTCAATTCCTGTTCAACTGTACTGGCTACTGAGCCATTCCTTATTGCTTAATCTATAACATTACAGAACTTCATGCATATCTGGTCATTCCTTAGTACTTCTGTATCGCACTTCTTTTCGTATTGATTCTTCCTGACAAATGTCTTAAACTTCAGCCTACTCTTCATCACCACTATGTTTTGATCAGAGCCTGTATCTGCTCCTGGGTACGCCTTCAATACAGCACCTGATTTTAGAATCTCTGTCTGATCATGATGTGATCTAACTGAAATCTTCCCGTATCACCCGTCCTTTTCCAAATATACCACCTCCTCATGTGATTCTTGAACAGGATATTCATTATTACCAATTGAATCTTGTTACAGAACTCAATTAGTCTTTCTCCTCTCTCATTCCTTGTCCGTAGCACATATTCTCTTATAACCTTTTCTTCTACTCCTTCTCCTACAACTGCGTTCCCGCCTCCCATGACTATTAGGTTTTCATGTCCCTTTATGTCACTTTACTTACTGTATTACACTTTCAGTATCCTCGTACACTTTGTGTACATCTTCACCTTGCAACGTAGGCCTGCATACCTGAATTATCGTTGTCGGTGTTGGTTTGCTGTCGACTCTGATAAGAACAACCCTATCACTGAGCTGTTGTCAGTAACATACACTCTGCCCTATCTTCCTACTCATAACGGGTCCTACTCCCGTTTACCATTTTCTGCTGCTGTTGTCACTAACCTATTCTCATCTGTCCAGAAATACGTTTCTTCTTTTCATTTCACTTCACTGACCCCTACTAAATCTAGATAGAACCTTGGCATTTCCCTTTTAAGATTTTCTAATTTCCCTAATAAGTTTAAGCTTCTGTCATTCCCCACCCCGATTCGTAGAACGTTATCCTTTCGTTTATTATTGAATCTGTTTTTCATGATAACCTCCCAGAGATGCGCATGGAGCCCTATTCCGGAATCTTTTACCAATGGAGAGGTCACTATGACGCTTTTCAATTACAGGGCGCATTTCCTGTGGATACACGTTATGGACCTTTAATGCAATGGCGTCCATTGCCTTCTGCATCCTCATGCCGTTGATCACTGCTGATTCTTCTGCCTTTATGGACAGTTTCTCACCTCTAGGAGAAGAACCTCTGTCCGCTCTTCCTCCCTTTTTCACAAGGCTGTTGGCACAACGAGGGTGACTTCTTATGCCGGAAGTCTTCGGCCGCCAATGCTGATTACTAATCGAAATTTAGGCAGTGGCAGGATTCCAGCCCGGCACCGAGGATGTTTTGATTACCAAACAAAGACGCTACCCCTAGACAACAGGTGCCCCGCCCCTCCAGGATGCTACGACAACGAAAAAAAATACAACCGTATGGCTATAACAGCGTTTTTCGACGTCTCTGGGAGAGGAATAATCAGAACTACAACATATGAAATATTAGTTCACTTTAATACATGAACGCACAAAAAGATTCAATTAACTTGATACAATCCTTTGCCATAGGAGTGCTTGATAACTAACATCTGTCACTGGATATTAGACGATCACTTTATGCACTAATTAAAAAACTGTTCTCTTGAAGTACAATGTTCCACATTTACAAAAGTGTGATTCTATCTGAAACTTAACTAGCTCCTTAGTGCAACTCAGTGACGTTGATTGCTTTAGTTGAGATGACAAAATGGGTGTAGCACTTTCATGACTGGCTTTATTTTGACCTCCGTGGGAGGTTTCCTTCAACTTGTCCCATTATCACTACGCAATGCACCGAGATTTCGCTATTGTCTATGATATCTATAAGTGTCCTCAACTATGGTATGGCACCGCTATATCTAAGATACATAGATTTGCTCTAAGAAATTTTATTTTGACTCAAAGAACGTTTTTCCTTATTCATATCCACGTATACGAAATAGAGTAATAGATAAAAAAAGAAAGAATGAAGTAGTACACTTGTAACGTCTACGCTCGGGCGTACCTTAACTCGTTAAAGCCTGTACTACGGTAAGTTGACGGGCTTCACCTTATAAGAAAGGATTTTAGTGAATATGTTGACCGCGTGTACCTGAATGGAGGCAGAATCAGACTTACACACACTCAGTAACAACAATGATACGTCAAGCAAGTCTAAAGTGCAACTACACATTAGAATAGACAAGAAACATACACAGCAGTTGCTACCAATTGTTAATAAAACGTTCGCCAGCCTAATTAGGCATTAACTGAGTTTCTTCCCTGTACAAGAGGAAGTATGTTCAAGCATAACAACACATAGTAACAATGCATTATATGGTAAATTTTAGAACCAGAAAAATCTACTGAAGTAATATTTTCACTATCTGTACTAATATGGACAAGCTATAAATACACAACATTACACTGCAATGTTTACTACAAACTTCGTATTGTCTATTGACCTGACTGAAATCGGGCATACATTACCCTAGAAATAGCGCTTTTGAAACACACACACAATGTCAGTTGTAAGGAGGGAAAATACTGATAAATTTAGGTTTTATGTTGACTTTAACTTTGCTGGTCAGATCAGTTCAGTACACTTCAGAATTCAAATGAATAGAAAAGAAAAAAGGGGGGGGGGACCCTGAAACTATTATGATCACTGTAGTGAAAGTTTGATTATTGAGGGCATTAAGCATTCAAGATTTCCAAAATATGATTTACCACTCTTTTTGTCTCATTTCCTGCTCATTTAACTACCGTTATTTTTGTCTCAATTTAAATAATCTTCATTACTAACCCAATTTCGACCTCATCTTCCAACTTTGTCATACCTGTATTATTCGTCCAGTATTCATTAACAACAAAGTTATTTAAACATCATTCTAACACTGATAGGTCTGCAGGTAATTATTATTAACATAAACTTTAAATCTTCATCTTGGGATACTCGGATTGCACAACATGTGGAAAGGCCCCTGTCTAGGTTAGTTGTGAGGATAATTAATTGATAGGACAGTTCTGGTAAAATTTAAGTTGTTATTGAACAGTATGTAGCAAAAGTGACACTGGTCCACACGAATACAGTACTGAAAGTTTCAACCTGTTCGTATCGATGAGGCCGTCGGCAGGCGGCGAGATGGCAAGGCACAAAGCACACGTGCAATTACAGCAATGGCTCATGAAATATCGGCACTTAACTTCTTCATGACGTCGCAATGCTTTTCCATTTAGTGCCTATGGAATATTGTCATGCTGTATTGACGTCGGAAACAGCGCATCCGAGGCTCAACGAAACCACTTTTTCCCAGGAGAGCCTCCTCGATCCAGCACGTGTTTCTCAGATCGATGCCCAATTCCGACTACTACTGCTGAGCCCGTTATGCCGTACCGCGCCGGTGTACATTTTCCCGCGCTCGCCTGCCTCCACCTTTTACTGCTCCCCTACAGACAGGGTATTCACCAAAGGTTTTACATTCTACTTACCCTAATACATTGCCTACGTATGGACCAGGCATACAATTACAACTTTCACATCTTACAATATTTCCAACAGTAGTTACACTTCACTTTGATTACAACATTACTTGAAATTTGACATAAATATTAAAATTTACATCGAAAATTGTTGATAGCTTCTTCAATATAATGGCATGAAACAAAAAAGAAATGGAACCAGAATATCGATTATACTAATTTATCGAAATTCAGAAGTAAAAATTTATTATATATACAGTAGAATAACGTTAGTGTTGTTACACATGCCCCTGTTTCCATTAAATTTCACTAAGTGTAAATTTGATGGGAACACTGAACTTTAAATTTATACAGTGGTTCTGAATCTTTGTGTGATTGTCCCATCAAAAAAAAAAAAATTTTATACCACAAACTTCCTTTCACTCTCTTTACATAAGTCTATATTTTTTTAACATATCAAGAACATTTACCTATCGTTTGCTTAAGTGCCTTTGGCACAATCCGACCTCCAATCACAACATTATTTAAGTAGCAAATTATTCATCATTGTTCAATTTCTCAGACAAATAAAACCAAATTTGGAACACAAACACTTATTTACAAAAGCAAATACAATTATCTATATACACTATAAAGCAATTTGTTGCTGCTTGTATTGAATGGCAGTCCATTTCCTTGTTTACTAAAAAAACACACAATAATATTTAGAAAATTACTACACACATTTGCTGCCTATTATTCAGATTTGGGCAGTCCTTTTCACCTCATATTGTCACATCTCCTGTATCACACTTACATTTCTCCTTTGACTATTTATCTGCCCTCTTTGGTGTTTGGTAGTCCTTTATATTATGGCTCATACACTGCCCATTTTCATTTTCGACAGTCCCATCTTTTATCTGGCTGACAGCAATTATCCTTTCTTTTCAGCCCTTTTTCTCCATACCTCTTTACATTTATAGTACAATTGGTAATCTGAAACTCACATAATTACATTAGTACACTGACATTGGTCTACCTATTTTTCAAAGGTTTGTTACATTTGGCATAAATTAGCTTCAGCATAATATACAGCATATTTACTGTAAATTGTTTTCTGATTCTAATTCACTCACTTCTAGGAACATATAGTTTCAGGTCCACAACATTTCTTACACCTAAAGGTCTTTTGGATTTTGGGTAGATCAGGTAGTAAGCATTATCGTGTGGAATGTTCTGTATTACATACGGTACATTTTAAATATATTTAAATTTGGAAATTTCATGGTTCAGTTCACTAGATTTTTCGTGGGTTTTTAAAAGAACATAATCCCCAATTTTAAATTTTGAAACTTTCAGACTTTTATCATGTCTTTTAGATCTCGATTCAGCTTTTTGCTTTGCCCTTTTTCTGACTAATTCTTTCTTTTGATTCAACCCCAAGCTTGTACAAGGCGGAAACTCTAGTTTCCCCTCAATTAAACTTTGACTTCTGCTGCCTAACAAAATTTCTTCCTGTGGGAACCCAGTTGTTTCATGGTGTAAGGTGTTCATGACATTCTCAAAGTCCGATATAAACTTGCCCCAGGCCCTATGGTTATGACTGCAGTACGTTCTACACAATCTTCCGATTTCTTGCATGTACCTTTGAACCGGGTTGCTAGCAGGATGATAAGCTGATATATATTTAACCTCCACACCATTTTGCTCCATTCCTTCTTTCCAAATTTTGGATATGAACTGGGGTCCATTGTCGGATAGTACTGTCTTGGGTTTCCCGATGGTTCTGAAGTATTCGACCATCCTACTAAATACAGCTTTTGCTGTTGCTCTTTTCAAGGGGTATAATTTCACAAACTTTGAGAATATTTCCAAAATTACTAAAATATATGCACAATTTCACGAAGTCTTTGGGAGGGGACCATATAAATCTACCAATAATAATTCTAGGGTGTCTTCAGGTAATATACTTTGTATTGGACCTCTATTAGTTCTGTTCGGTACTTTGGCCCTTTGACAGACATCACACGACTTAATTCGTTCCTTCACCCTCTTACTGACACTACCAGCAATCACTAATACATTATTCAATTTATCCAAACGTTTCTTTGGACCACTATGCCCCAATGCTAAATGAAAATAGTCTATGACCTCGGTATCGAACCTGTGTGGCCAACATACTCTCCATTCCTCAGTGGCTAATTCTTTCCTCCCATATAAAATGCCTTTAAAGATTTTGTAATACTTCTTAATTTGAGGATACTGCACACTGTCAAAATTTACTTTCACAGATTTCCATGTCGGATCCTCATTTTGATGGTATCTCATATATTTACATATTTGTTCCATTTTCCTTTATCCTGAAACCTCTTTCATATACCTTATCTGAAAAGTACCCTTTTCACCACTTTCATTGGGTACTTCACTCATACCATTAGGCAATCGAGATAAAGCTTCGGCCACATAATTCTCAGTATCCTTAACATAGCAAACCTCGTAATCAAATTGTTGCAGGAACAAAGCCCAAAGAGTTAGCCTGCCATTAAGTAAACGACAATCTTTAAGAAAAGGTAAAGCTTTGTAATCAGTATGTATGATGAGTTTATGGCCCCACAAATAATTTCTGAATTTCTTTAACCCCCATGTAATGGCTAAAGCTTTCTTTTCTGATATAGTGTAGCTTCTCTCGTATTTTCTTAGTGTTCTACTAGCTAACGCGATAGTCCTGTGTTCGATTTCTTTGCCATCACAGATTTCTTGGAAAACTTCTGTACCAGTTCCAAAAGCACTGCTGTCAGTACTCATATGGAATGGTTTCGACAGTATGGGGTGATGCAAAATATTGTCATTCAAAAGTTCAGTTCTTAAATTTTCAAAGTCTCTCGTGCACCCTTCGGTCCACACAAAAGCACTATTTTTCTTAATAGGTTATTCAAATGAGGACTACACTCCTGGAAATTGAAATAAGAACACCGTGAATTCATTGTCCCAGGAAGGGGAAACTTTATTGACACATTCCTGGGGTCAGATACATCACATGATCACACTGACAGAACCACAGGCACATAGACACAGGCAACAGAGCATTCACAATGTCGGCACTAGTACAGTGTATATCCACCTTTCGTAGCAAAGCAGGCTGCTATTCTCCCATGGAGACGATCGTAGAGATGCTGGATGTAGTCCTGTGGAACGGCTTGCCATGCCATTTCCACCTGGCGCCTCAGTTGGACCAGCGTTCGTGCTGGACGTGCAGACCGCGTGAGACGACGCTTCATCCAGTCCCAAACATACTCAATGAGGGACAGATCCGGAGATCTTGCTGGCCAGGGTAGTTGACTTACACCTTCTAGAGCACGTTGGGTGGCACGGGATACATGCGGACGTGCATTGTCCTGTTGGAACAGCAAGTTACCTTGCCGGTCTAGGAATGGTAAAACGATGGGTTCGATGACGGTTTGGATGTACCGTGCACTATTCAGTGTCCCCTCGACGATCACCAGTGGTGTACGGCCAGTGTAGGAGATCGCTCCCCACACCATGATGCCGGGTGTTGGCATTGTGTGCCTCGGTCGTATGCAGTCCTGATTGTGGCGCTCACCTGCACGGCGCCAAACACGCATATGACCATCATTGGCACCAAGGCAGAAGCGACTCTCATCGCTGAAGACGTCACGTCTCCATTCGTCCCTCCATTCACGCCTGTCGCGACACCACTAGAGGCGGGCTGCACGATGTTGGCGCGTGAGCGGAAGACGGCCTAACGGTATGCGGGACCGTAGCCCAGCTTCATGGAGACGGTTGCGAATGGTCCTCGCCGATACCCCAGGAGCAACAGTGTCCCTAATTTGCTGGGAAGTGGCGGTGCGGTCCCCTACGGCACTGTGTAGGATCCTACGGTCTTGGCGTGCATCCGTGCGTCGCTGCGGTCCGGTCCCAGGTCGACGGGCACGTGCACCTTCCGCCGACCACTGGCGACAACATCGATGTACTGTGGAGACCTCACGCCCCACGTGTTGAGCAATTCGGCGGTACGTCCACCCGGCCTCCCGCATGCCCACTATATGCCCTCGCTCAAAGTCCGTCAACTGCACATACGGTTCACGTCCACGCTGTCGCGGCATGCTGGCAGTGTTAAAGACTGCGATGGAGCTCCGTATGCCACGGCAAACTGGCTGACACTGACGGCAGCGGTGCACAAATGCTGCGCAGCTAGCGCCATTCGACGGCCAACACCGCGGTTCCTGGTGTGTCTGCTGCGCCGTGCGTGTGACCATTGCTTGTACAGCCCTCTCGCAGTGTCCGGAGCAAGTATGGTGGGTCTGACACACCGGTGTCAATGTGTTCTTTTTTCCATTTCCAGGAGTGTATTAAAAACTTGCCTCTTGACGAATTTTCTATATAACCCACATAAACCCAAAAAGGCTTTCAACTGTTTTCTATTTCTAGGAGCTGGACACCCTGCTATTGCACTTAATTTTTCCGGGTCCTTGCCAATACCAGTCGTAGTAATAATGTGCCCCAGAAACTTTATTTCCGATTTCACAAATTCACATTTCTTCCACTTAAGCGTCATGCCACCTGCTTGTAGAGCAACAAAAACTTTCTGCAATAATTCACAATGCTATTGCCATTCTTCTGTAGCAATCATTAAATCATCTACATAAATGGTTAGCCTGGAACTCAATTCTCTCCCTAATACAAAGTCCAGTGCCCTAATAAATACTGCCACCGAAGTGCTAAGCCCAGATGGTACTACTTTATACTGATAGCATTTCCCGGCAAATAGAAAAGTGGTATACTTACGGGATTCCTTGCTCAATGGAATTTGCCAGTATCCGGTGGTCATGCCCAGACTGGTTAAATACTTCACATTATAAAAAGTTTGAAGCATTTCGTCCAGATTTTCAGGTCTGTCTATTTTCTTTTTTACAATTTTGTTCAAAGTCCTGGCGTCAATAACTACTCTTACTCTCCCATCTCTTTCGTTCACAATGATAAGGGGACTATTATATTCGCTGCTACTCCGTTCGATTACACCCCATTCTATCATTTTATCTATTTCCACTTGGACAGCCTGCCTCTTTGATATGGGTATCGAAAACGGTCTTACAAAGAAAGGTTTATGCTCTATTGTCTCAATCTGGTATTCAAAGTTCATAACCGGGCCAGGTTTGTCCGAAAATACGGTGCTGTTACTTTCTAAAATATCAAGCAATTACGTTTTCTGTTCAGGAGATATCTCCTTCAAATTTTCCACAATTTCTTTAAAATTATGCCAAAATTATGCCCCTGTTTGTCACTCTCATTTATTAACCTCTGGACATGGTACACCTCATACTTACTTGTCAAACCAACATTCCATTGGTCGACCTCCAACAATAAAGAATCAATTTCTGAATCGAACACCTTCCCATATTCCTCAAATTTTAATTCCAAATTCATAGATGCATTATTAATTTTGATCATTTCTTGGCTACAATCAATAATAACCTTTTCTTTATCCAACCAATCTATTCCCAGAATCATTTCAGTACTCAAGTCTGGCACAACCAAAAAATCGTGTTCAAATTTTTGTCCTTCTAATCTAAATTCCAGCAAAATCTGGTTCTTTACCGGCTTGCTAGTCTTGCCAGTAGCACCAACAATTTTTACACCTGTCAGTGACAAATTTACTATTCCAGGCTCATCACAAATGTGTTCGAAAAACGACTGGGAGATTGCGCTTATCTGAGATCCCGTATCAAGAAGTACCTGCAATTTCACATTATAAATTTCAACTGGTATTACAGTTTGTTTCACCGTCGAATGTTTTTCATTGTTGTGATCTTCCCTAAGCAAATCCGGGTCGACGATAACATCGTCCCAAGATATGCTTTTAACATTCACCCCACCTACATCTGGCGGTTTCTTTGGTTCCGGGAGTTCAAAGTCATTAATTACTTGAACTCTTTGTAAAATAGACCCTGAGTCGTCAGGTGGCTCTTTCTTTCTTTGTTCAGTCTCAACATCTGGATTTTGTTTTGAAACTTCATCATCAGTAGGTACAATATCGCAATTAGCTGTATTACCATTATTTTCACTAGCACCGAAATATTCGTCATCTGAACTATCGTCAGAATCCGACCATTCTGTATCGCTTCCAGGTTCTAACATAAAAGCTTCTCTCAGACAGGCACTAAGTTCTTCCTCTGCATTTTCGTTAGGTTTTGATTTTAACTCAGTGTCCTCTTTTGGCAAAACGTCCTCATTAACAGCTTTACTCACGTCTACTGGTACTTCATATTTACTGTAATCCTCGTGGACTTCAATTACTTTTATGTAAATACCTGCCTCTTTCTCATGGTGCCTTTCGGTAGCAGCTTGTACTATTGGCGGATCGTTAACAGAAGTTACTTCCTCGTCAATGCTTAGGATTTCATCCTCCAATTCCTTCCTATCTTTAACCTTCGTCCTATCGGCAGCACGCGTACTCAGCGCGGCGCTGTTTACTCTCTCCTCTTCAACTTTGGGCCACGTCACCTTATCGACGTCCCTATTATCTTCTTTTTCACTAATTAACTTTCTTGCCTCATACTCATTCTTAAAATCCTCCCACTCACATTGCTTTAGGCCTTTGTACAGATCATCGATCTGCACACACCAATCAGTTACTTCTGCTAGTTCATTCTCGCCCTTTACTTTATTGCTAACACTGCTAACCGCACCTCTCTGTGTATCCATTGTTTCATCTATTATTTCCTTCACCACGGAATTACCACTCACAATGTATTCACCAGTTTTTTACGATGTTCATATCTAATGCTGCCACATTGCTAGCGGCTTCTCTCTGAACAGCTGTTCTGCTAGGCTGGGCCGTTGCCCTCTGATGCTCCACTCGCCTGTTAACATGTAGCGCTCTGCGCGGCGCAGATGACTCACTAGCGCTCGCACCTGGTGCTTGGCCCGCAACTACATGTTGCATCGTTCCACGCCTGTCTCTAACCTGTCTCATAACTTTACCATCAGTTCGGTAACATTTCTTAAATTGGGGCCGGTATGTACTGTCCGCTTCCGTTTGGCCCGCAACGTTCGCGGAAATCAGTTTCCCGCATCGTTATTATTTTGTGCGGTGTACCCTCTACAGCGACCTGGATAACTCCCTCTTCCTCTGCCTCTGCCTCTTCCTCTCTGTATCATATTGACGCGAAATCCATCGCCGTCATTTCTTTCGTCATTATTACGATTATTTCTGTTGCCAAAATTCTGATAATTGGCCGACTTTCGCGCCAGTGGTCTTCGTCTTCGACCCTTTCGAGAAACGCTTGGAAGCTACGATGATTGCTTCCCACGTATCTCTTCGAATCTTCTTGAAGCTTTTATATAACTCCCATATTATTTCAGAATCGGATCTTCTTCCTCTTAAATGCGTCCACTTCCGGTACCTATATTCGCAGAAATCTTTCAAAGAATTCCTGCCCCTGTTATCGTGAAGTTTGGCCATGATAAATTCGCGCCACAAATGATCCTGTTTTTGTTCGGACCAATATTCTTCCGTAAACTTTTGCTTAAATTCTTCGAACGTCATTCGTTCGGTATTCAAATTAATTCCCCAGCGCTTAGCGTCACCTGCTAAGGCGCTAATTACTACGTTTATATTTTCCTGATCAGACAAGTGTTCAGGAAATATTCTCTCGCAATTTTTGATGAAATCTAACGGATGCCATCCGTTATGTTTGTTGGTGGGATCGAAGCGTTCCTCACCTTCCAATAGCTTCGTAAGTGGTGTGCCATTACAGACAACACCAGGCCTATCTTTAATTTTACCCTCAAGATCGAAAATTTTGCCTTGAATTTTCGATATATTTTGTTCACACTTTAGTACACGTCCGGTCACCTTTTCGCTTAATTCTCTTTCAGTGTCTGAAACTGCCTCTTTCAACTGTGATATTCCGTGTCGACATTCGTTTACGATCTCAGTCTTAAGACCGAAAACTTTTTCGTCTACTTTCGTTTCAACTAGAGGCTCTACTTTCTCTTGGATGTTGAGAATTTCAACATCAAACCTACTGTTAATGTTGTCAATTTCCCCCTGCATAGTATCCATATTTTTGTTAATTGTGTCAATTTCAGATTTCATATTATTTACCACAGAACCTAAATTACCCACTTTTTGTTCTACCTGTTCTATTTGTTTACTAATTTTAATTCCTTGTTCTTCGACCTGTGCTTTAATCTGATTACTTTGTGTTTTAAGCTGCTCGTCAACGTGTGTTTTAAACTGACTAACCTGTGTTTTAAGCTGATTAACGTGATTACTGACTTGTTTTTGAAACTGATCATTCTGTCCTGCAATTTGTTTGGTTAATTGTTCAAATAAATCGGTCATGCTTAAAATTTTCACACTGTCTTGTTCTACGGAACCTGTGCGTTCTGATCCTACCTCAAAATTTTCTTTCGGTTCTTTCCTCCTCTGTCAAGAATCAAACATGTCAGTGGATTCGTTCACATACCCACTATCATCTACAAAGTCATCCCCTACTTCTTGTTTTATCCCTTGCTGTGTTCGAGGCAATCTCGACATTTCAATCTGTTCATTAACATGTTCATGATATTGTATGTATGCCAACTGTCTTTCGCTAACGCCATCTGTTTTCTGGCCGCTTAAACTCCTGCTATTGCTATGCGCATCTTCCATTACGCTCGGCACATCTACCCTGTCTACATTCCTGTCCATACTGAATGCAAATTACACCACACTACCGTACTTGACGTTCACTGCTATTTATTTTACTAATTAATATTGCAATTCCTGCCACTGAACATCCACTGTTCAGTATTCACGTTAATTTGTGACCGACAACAACATAATACTCCTGTCACGGTCGCCACTTGTAACGTTTACGCTCGGGCGTACGTTAACTCATAAAGCCTGTACTATGGTAAGTTGACGGGCTTCACCTTATAAGAAAGGATTTTAGTAAATATGTTGACCACGTGTACCTGAATGGAGGCAAAATCAGACTTACACCCACTCAGTAACAACAATGATACGTCAAGCAAGTCTAAAGTGCAACTACACATTAGAATGGACAAGAAGCATACACAGCAGTTGCTACCAATTGTTAATAATACGGTCGCCAGCCTAATTAGGCATTTACTGAGTTTATTCCCTGTACAAGAGGAAGTATGTTCAAGCGTAACAGCCGGCCGCGGTGGTCTAGTGGTTCTGGCGCTGCAGTCCGGAACCGCGGGACTGCTACGGTCGCAGTTTCGAATCCTGCCTCGGGCATGGGTGTCTGTGATGTCCTTAGGTTAGTTAGGTTTAAGTAGTTCTAAGTTCTAGGGGACTTATGACCTAAGATGTTGAGTCCCATAGTGCTCAGAGCCATTTGAACCAGTCAAGCATAGCAACACATAGTAACATTGCATTGTATGGTAAATTTTAGAACCAGAAAAATCTACTGAGCTAATATTTTCACTTTCTGTGCCAATATGGACAAGCTACAAATACACAACATTGCACTGCAATGTTTACTACAAACTTTGCATTGTCTATTGACCTGACTGAAATCGGGCATAGGTTACCCTAGAAATAGCGCTATTGAAACACACATACAATGTCAGTTGTAAGGAAGGAAAATACTGATAAATTTAGGTTTTATATTGACTTTAACTTTGCTGGTCAGATCAGTTCAGTACACTTCAGAAATCAAATGAATAGAAAAGAAAAAAGGGGTGGGGGCCCTGAAACTATTATGATCACTGTAGTGAAAGTTTGATTATTGAGTGCATTAAGCATTCAAGATTTCCAAAATATGATTTACCACTCTTTTTGTCTCATTTCCTGCTCATTTAACTACCGTTATTTTTGTCTCAATTTAAATAATCTTCATTACTAACCCAATTTCGACCTCATCTTCCAACTTTGTCATACCTATATTATTCGTCCAGTATTCATTAACAACAAAGTTATTTAAACATCATTCTAACATTGATAGGTTTGCAGGTAATTATTATTGACATAAACTTTAAATCTTCATCTTGGGATACTCGAATTGCACAACATGTGGAAAAGGCCCTGTCTAGGTTAGTTGTGAGGATAATTAATTGATAGGACAGTTCTGGTAAAATTTAAGTTGTTATTGAACAGTATGTAGCAAAAGTGACACTGATCCACACGAATACAGTACTGAAAGTTTCAACCTGTTCGTATCGATGAGGCCGTCGGCAGGCAGCGAGATGGCAAGGCACAAAGCACACGTGCAATTACAGCAATGGCTCATGAAATATCGGCACTTTACTTCTTCATGGCGTCGCAATGCATTTCCATTTAGTGCCTATGGAATATTGTCATGCTGTATTGACGTCGGAAACAGCGCATCCGAGGCTCAACAAAACCACTTTTTCCCAGGAGAGCCTCCTCGATCCAGCACGTGTTTCTCAGATCGATGCCCAATTCCGACTACTACTGCTGAGCCCGTTATGCCGTACCGCACCCGTGTACATTTTCCCGCGCTCGCCTGCCTCCACCTTTTACCGCTCCCCTACAGACAGGGTATTCACCAAAGGTTTTACATTCTACTTATTCTAATTCATTGCCTACGTATGGACCAGGCGTACAATTACAACTTTCACATCTTACAATATTTCCAACAGTAGTTACACTTCACTTTGATTACAACATTACTTGAAATTTGACATAAATATTAAAATTTACATCGAAAATTGTTGATAGCTTCTTCAATATAATGGAATGAAACAAAAAAGAAATGGAACCAGAATATCGATTATACTAATTTATCGAAATTCAGAAGAAAAAATTTATTATATATACAGTAGAATAACGTTAGTGTTGTTACACACTATTTCAGATATTCATTCACAATGTCGGCACTAGTACAGTGTATATCCACCTTTCGCAGCAAAGCTGGCTGTTATTCTCCCATGGAGACGATCGTAGAGATGCTGGATGTAGTCCTGTGGAACGGCTTGCCATGCCATTTCCACCTGGCGCCTCAGTTGGATCAGCGTTCGTGCTGGACGTGCAGACCGCGTGAGATGACGCTTCATCCAGTCCCAAACATGCTCAATGAGGGACAGATCCGGAGATCTTGCTGGCCAGGGTAGTTGACTTACACCTTCTAGAGCACGTTGGGTGGCACGGGATGCATGCGGACGAGCACTGTCCTGTTGGTACAGAAAGTTACCTTGCCAGTCTAGGAATGGTAGAACGATGGGTTCGATGACGGTTTGGATGTACCGTGCACTATTCAGTGTCCCCTCGACGATCACCAGTGGTGTACGGCCAGTGTAGGAGATCGTTCCCCACACCATGATGCCGGGTGTTGGCATTGTGTGCCTCGGTCGTATGCAGTCCTGATTGTGGCGCTCACCTGCACGGCGCCAAACACGCATACGACCATCATTGGCACCAAGGCAGAAGCGACTCTCATCGCTGAAGACGTCACGTCTCCATTCGTCCCTCCATTCACGCCTGTCGCGACACCACTGGAGGTGGGCTGCACGATGTTGGCGCGTGAGCGGAAGACGGCCTAACGGTATGCGGGACCGTAGCCCAGCTTCATGGAGACGGTTGCGAATGGTCCTCGCCGATACCCCAGGAGCAACAGTGTCCCTAATTTGCTGGGAAGTGGCGGTGCGGTCCCCTACGGCACTGCGTAGGATCCTACGGTCTTGGCGTGCATCCGTGCGTCGCTGCGGTCTGGTCCCAGGTCGACGGGCACGTGCACCTTCCGCCGACCACTAGCGACAACATCGATGTACTGTGGAGACCTCACGCCCCACGTGTTGAGCAATTCGGCGGTACGTCCACCCGGCCTCCCGCATGCCCACTATATGCCCTCGCTCAAAGTCCGTCAACTGCACATACGGTTCACGTCCACGCTGTCGCAGCATGCTAGCAGTGTTAAAGACTGCGATGGAGCTCCGTATGCCACGGCAAACTGGCTGACACTGACGGCAGCGGTGCACAAATGCTGCGCAGCTAGCGCCATTCGACGGCCAACACCGCGGTTCCTGGTGTGTCTGCTGCGCCGTGCGTGTGATCATTGCTTGTACAGCCCTCTCGCAGTGTCCGGAGCAAGTATGGTGGGTCTGACACACCGGTGTCAATGTGTTCTTTTTTCCATTTCCAGGAGTGTATTAAAAACTTGCCTCTTGACGAATTTTCTATATAACCCACATAAACCCAAAAAGGCTTTCAACTGTTTTCTATTTCTAGGAGCTGGACACCCTGCTATTGCACTTAATTTTTCCGGGTCCTTGCCAATACCAGTCGTAGTAATAATGTGCCCCAGAAACTTTATTTCCGATTTCACAAATTCACATTTCTTCCACTTAAGCGTCATGCCACCTGCTTGTAGAGCAACAAAAACTTTCTGCAATAATTCACAATGCTATTGCCATTCTTCTGTAGCAATCATTAAATCATCTACATAAATGGTTAGCCTGGAACTCAATTCTCTCCCTAATACAAAGTCCAGTGCCCTAATAAATACTGCCACCGAAGTGCTAAGCCCAGATGGTACTACTTTATACTGATAGCATTTCCCGGCAAATAGAAAAGTGGTATACTTACGGGATTCCTTGCTCAATGGAATTTGCCAGTATCCGGTGGTCATGCCCAGACTGGTTAAATACTTCACATTATAAAAAGTTTGAAGCATTTCGTCCAGATTTTCAGGTCTGTCTATTTTCTTTTTTACAATTTTGTTCAAAGTCCTGGCATCAATAACTACTCTTACTCTCCCATCTCTTTCGTTCACAATGATAAGGGGACTATTATATTCGCTGCTACTCCGTTCGATTACACCCCATTCTATCATTTTATCTATTTCCACTTGGACAGCCTGCCTCTTTGATATGGGTATCGAAAACGGTCTTACAAAGAAAGGTTTATGCTCTGTTGTCTCAATCTGGTATTCAAAGTTCATAACCGGGCCAGGTTTGTCCGAAAATACGGTGCTGTTACTTTCTAAAATATCAAGCAATTACGTTTTCTGTTCAGGAGATATCTCCTTCAAATTTTCCACAATTTCTTTAAAATTATGCCAAAATTATGCCCCTGTTTGTCACTCTCATTTATTAATCTCTGGACATGGTACACCTCATACTTACTTGTCAAACCAACATTCCATTGGTCGACCTCCAACAATAAAGAATCAATTTCTGAATCGAACACCTTCCCATATTCCTCAAATTTTAATTCCAAATTCATAGATGCATTATTAATTTTGATCATTTCTTGGCTACAATCAATAATAACCTTTTCTTTATCCAACCAATCTATTCCCAGAATCATTTCAGTACTCAAGTCTGGCACAACCAAAAAATCGTGTTCAAATTTTTGTCCTTCTAATCTAAATTCCAGCAAAATCTGGTTCTTTACCGGCTTGCTAGTCTTGCCAGTAGCACCAACAATTTTTACACCTGTCAGTGACAAATTTACTATTCCAGGCTCATCACAAATGTGTTCGAAAAACGACTGGGAGATTGCGCTTATCTGAGATCCCGTATCAAGAAGTACCTGCAATTTCACATTATAAATTTCAACTGGTATTACAGTTTGTTTCACCGTCGAATGTTTTTCATTGTTGTGATCTTCCCTAAGCAAATCCGGGTCGACGATAACATCGTCCCAAGATATGCTTTTAACATTCACCCCACCTACATCTGGCGGTTTCTTTGGTTCCGGGAGTTCAAAGTCATTAATTACTTGAACTCTTTGTAAAATAGACCCTGAGTTGTCAGGTGGCTCTTTCTTTCTTTGTTCAGTCTCAACATCTGGATTTTGTTTTGAAACTTCATCATCAGTAGGTACAATATCGCAATTAGCTGTATTACCATTATTTTCACTAGCACCGAAATATTCGTCATCTGAACTATCGTCAGAATCCGACCATTCTGTATCGCTTCCAGGTTCTAACATAAAAGCTTCTCTCAGACAGGCACTAAGTTCTTCCTCTGCATTTTCGTTAGGTTTTGATTTTAACTCAGTGTCCTCTTTTGGCAAAACGTCCTCATTAACAGCTTTACTCACGTCTACTGGTACTTCATATTTACTGTAATCCTCGTGGACTTCAATTACTTTTATGTAAATACCTGCCTCTTCCTCATGGTGCCTTTCGGTAGCAGCTTGTACTATTGGCGGATCGTTAACAGAAGTTACTTCCTCGTCAATGCTTAGGATTTCATCCTCCAATTCCTTCCTATCTTTAACCTTCGTCCTATCGGCAGCACGCGTACTCAGCGCGGCGCTGTTTACTCTCTCCTCTTCAACTTTGGGCCACGTCACCTTATCGACGTCCCTATTATCTTCTTTTTCACTAATTAACTTTCTTGCCTCATACTCATTCTTAAAATCCTCCCACTCACATTGCTTTAGGCCTTTGTACAGATCATCGATCTGCACACACCAATCAGTTACTTCTGCTAGTTCATTCTCGCCCTTTACTTTATTGCTAACACTGCTAACCGCACCTCTCTGTGTATCCATTGTTTCATCTATTATTTCCTTCACCACGGAATTACCACTCATAATGTATTCACCAGTTTTTTACGATGTTCATATCTAATGCTGCCACATTGCTAGCGGCTTCTCTCTGAACAGCTGTTCTGCTAGGCTGGGCCGTTGCCCTCTGATGCTCCACTCGCCTGTTAACATGTAGCGCTCTGCGCGGCGCAGATGACTCACTAGCGCTCGCACCTGGTGCTTGGCCCGCAACTACATGTTGCATCGTTCCACGCCTGTCTCTAACCTGTCTCATAACTTTACCATCAGTTCGGTAACATTTCTTAAATTGGGGCCGGTATGTACTGTCCGCTTCCGTTTGGCCCGCAACGTTCGCGGAAATCAGTTTCCCGCATCGTTATTATTTTGTGCGGTGTACCCTCTACAGCGACCTGGATAACTCCCTCTTCCTCTGCCTCTGCCTCTTCCTCTCTGTATCATATTGACGCGAAATCCATCGCCGTCATTTCTTTCGTCATTATTACGATTATTTCTGTTGCCAAAATTCTGATAATTGGCCGACTTTCGCGCCAGTGGTCTTCGTCTTCGACCCTTTCGAGAAACGCTTGGAAGCTACGATGATTGCTTCCCACGTATCTCTTCGAATCTTCTTGAAGCTTTTATATAACTCCCATATTATTTCAGAATCGGATCTTCTTCCTCTTAAATGCGTCCACTTCCGGTACCTATATTCGCAGAAATCTTTCAAAGAATTCCTGCCCCTGTTATCGTGAAGTTTGGCCATGATAAATTCGCGCCACAAATGATCCTGTTTTTGTTCGGACCAATATTCTTCCGTAAACTTTTGCTTAAATTCTTCGAACGTCATTCGTTCGGTATTCAAATTAATTCCCCAGCGCTTAGCGTCACCTGCTAAGGCGCTAATTACTACGTTTATATTTTCCTGATCAGACAAGTGTTCAGGAAATATTCTCTCGCAATTTTTGATGAAATCTAACGGATGCCATCCGTTATGTTTGTTGGTGGGATCGAAGCGTTCCTCACCTTCCAATAGCTTCGTAAGTGGTGTGCCATTACAGACAACACCAGGCCTATCTTTAATTTTACCCTCAAGATCGAAAATTTTGCCTTGAATTTTCGATATATTTTGTTCACACTTTAGTACACGTCCGGTCACCTTTTCGCTTAATTCTCTTTCAGTGTCTGAAACTGCCTCTTTCAACTGTGATATTCCGTGTCGACATTCGTTTACGATCTCAGTCTTAAGACCGAAAACTTTTTCGTCTACTTTCGTTTCAACTAGAGGCTCTACTTTCTCTTGGATGTTGAGAATTTCAACATCAAACCTACTGTTAATGTTGTCAATTTCCCCCTGCATAGTATCCATATTTTTGTTAATTGTGTCAATTTCAGATTTCATATTATTTACCACAGAACCTAAATTACCCACTTTTTGTTCTACCTGTTCTATTTGTTTACTAATTTTAATTCCTTGTTCTTCGACCTGTGCTTTAATCTGATTACTTTGTGTTTTAAGCTGCTCGTCAACGTGTGTTTTAAACTGACTAACCTGTGTTTTAAGCTGATTAACGTGATTACTGACTTGTTTTTGAAACTGATCATTCTGTCCTGCAATTTGTTTGGTTAATTGTTCAAATAAATCGGTCATGCTTAAAATTTTCACACTGTCTTGTTCTACGGAACCTGTGCGTTCTGATCCTACCTCAAAATTTTCTTTCGGTTCTTTCCTCCTCTGTCAAGAATCAAACATGTCAGTGGATTCGTTCACATACCCACTATCATCTACAAAGTCATCCCCTACTTCTTGTTTTATCCCTTGCTGTGTTCGAGGCAATCTCGACATTTCAATCTGTTCATTAACATGTTCATGATATTGTATGTATGCCAACTGTCTTTCGCTAACGCCATCTGTTTTCTGGCCGCTTAAACTCCTGCTATTGCTATGCGCATCTTCCATTACGCTCGGCACATCTACCCTGTCTACATTCCTGTCCATACTGAATGCAAATTACACCACACTACCGTACTTGACGTTCACTGCTATTTATTTTACTAATTAATATTGCAATTCCTGCCACTGAACATCCACTGTTCAGTATTCACGTTAATTTGTGACCGACAACAACATAATACTCCTGTCACGGTCGCCACTTGTAACGTTTACGCTCGGGCGTACGTTAACTCATAAAGCCTGTACTATGGTAAGTTGACGGGCTTCACCTTATAAGAAAGGATTTTAGTAAATATGTTGACCACGTGTACCTGAATGGAGGCAAAATCAGACTTACACCCACTCAGTAACAACAATGATACGTCAAGCAAGTCTAAAGTGCAACTACACATTAGAATGGACAAGAAGCATACACAGCAGTTGCTACCAATTGTTAATAATACGGTCGCCAGCCTAATTAGGCATTAACTGAGTTTATTCCCTGTACAAGAGGAAGTATGTTCAAGCGTAACAGCCGGCCGCGGTGGTCTAGTGGTTCTGGCGCTGCAGTCCGGAACCGCGGGACTGCTACGGTCGCAGGTTCGAATCCTGCCTCGGGCATGGGTGTCTGTGATGTCCTTAGGTTAATTAGGTTTAAGTAGTTCTAAGTTCTAGGGGACTTATGACCTAAGATGTTGAGTCCCATAGTGCTCAGAGCCATTTGAACCAGTCAAGCATAGCAACACATAGTAACATTGCATTATATGGTAAATTATAGAACCAGAAAAATCTACTGAGCTAATATTTTCACTTTCTGTGCTAATATGGACAAGCTACAAATACACAACATTGCACTGCAATGTTTACTACAAACTTTGCATTGTCTATTGACCTGACTGAAATCGGGCATAGGTTACCCTAGAAATAGCGCTATTGAAACACACATACAATGTCAGTTGTAAGGAAGGAAAATACTGATAAATTTAGGTTTTATATTGACTTTAACTTTGCTGGTCAGATCAGTTCAGTACACTTCAGAATTCAAATGAATAGAAAAGAAAAAAGGGGTGGGGGCCCTGAAACTATTATGATCACTGTAGTGAAAGTTTGATTATTGAGGGCATTAAGCATTCAAGATTTCCAAAATATGATTTACCACTCTTTTTGTCTCATTTCCTGCTCATTTAACTACCGTTATTTTTGTCTCAATTTAAATAATCTTCATTACTAACCCAATTTCGACCTCATCTTCCAACTTTGTCATACCTATATTATTCGTCCAGTATTCATTAACAACAAAGTTATTTAAACATCATTCTAACATTGATAGGTTTGCAGGTAATTATTATTGACATAAACTTTAAATCTTCATCTTGGGATACTCGAATTGCACAACATGTGGAAAAGGCCCTGTCTAGGTTAGTTGTGAGGATAATTAATTGATAGGACAGTTCTGGTAAAATTTAAGTTGTTATTGAACAGTATGTAGCAAAAGTGACACT
Source organism: Schistocerca cancellata (assembly GCF_023864275.1). NCBI lineage: Eukaryota > Metazoa > Arthropoda > Insecta > Orthoptera > Acrididae > Schistocerca > Schistocerca cancellata. Next base: position 57,193,080 of record NC_064626.1, on the reverse strand, counting down.
GATCCACACGAATACAGTACTGAAAGTTTCAACCTGTTCGTATCGATGAGGCCGTCGGCAGGCAGCGAGATGGCAAGGCACAAAGCACACGTGCAATTACAGCAATGGCTCATGAAATATCGGCACTTTACTTCTTCATGGCGTCGCAATGCATTTCCATTTAGTGCCTATGGAATATTGTCATGCTGTATTGACGTCGGAAACAGCGCATCCGAGGCTCAACGAAACCACTTTTTCCCAGGAGAGCCTCCTCGATCCAGCACGTGTTTCTCAGATCGATGCCCAATTCCGACTACTACTGCTGAGCCCGTTATGCCGTACCGCACCCGTGTCCATTTTCCCGCGCTCGCCTGCCTCCACCTTTTACCGCTCCCCTACAGACAGGGTATTCACCAAAGGTTTTACATTCTACTTATTCTAATTCATTGCCTACGTATGGACCAGGCGTACAATTACAACTTTCACATCTTACAATATTTCCAACAGTAGTTACACTTCACTTTGATTACAACATTACTTGAAATTTGACATAAATATTAAAATTTACATCGAAAATTGTTGATAGCTTCTTCAATATAATGGAATGAAACAAAAAAGAAATGGAACCAGAATATCGATTATACTAATTTATCGAAATTCAGAAGAAAAAATTTATTATATATACAGTAGAATAACGTTAGTGTTGTTACACACTATTTCAGATATACATTCCCATGAAATATGAAATTGGTGGAGTAGAAATATGCCCATTGTAGGCGCACAGAAGCTACTGCAAAAAGCTTGTACCTCACCTAATAGCACAGAGATTTCCGTTGGCATTTGTTCTCCACGACTGGATGCTGAGTTACTTAGAACGATGACAGGTCACAGGTGTCACTTTTCCCTTCCCACACCTACTGTAGAGTATGTGTACGTCTTAGAAAACAGTGCAAAAATTGGAAATTTGTGAAAGTTCTTACGGACCAAACTGCTGTGGTCGTCAGTCCCTAGACTCACACACTATTTAATCTAACATAAACAATCTTAGCCTAACGACAAGAGACACACACACACACACACACACACACACACACACACACACACACACACACACACGCCTGAGTGAGGACTCGAACCTCCGACTGGGGGGGGGGGGGGGGGGCGCACCGTGGAAGGCTCAGACCATGCGGCGTTAGACAGTGCAACCCATTTATGAGTTGAGATGGTTTTCTATTGTGTGGAAGCCTACATGCAATGAAATGAGTCTCGTGGTAGGAGTGTTACCATGTTTGACTGGCCAAACGATGCAGGAATCAACAACGTGGTCAATAGCATCGGTTTTTTCGCTCACAACAACTGGGAAGCGATCTGTGTCCTTAGCGAGTTAATACACCAACCCATTCTCTCCAAAGAGTGTTTGATTGTCTTGACATGCGGTTGCATTTATGACAAATCAGGTCAGCTGTACCTAATGCTTTTAAGTAAATCTGGGATGCTGTTGAGTCAGAGAGATGTTACTCCATCAGAAAGAGGCGACCTGAACCATCTTCAGCAAAACTCAACAAATAGGTAAACATGTGTCTGTCCTTGATGACCCTGCAAAGGTTGTGAAGATATGGGTCACAATGGTTCCACGACAGGGCGTCAGGTACATTTTGTCCTCATCCTCAACGATTATTATCTGCAAATAGCGGTAACCGTTATTCAGCAGAGTATTTTCTTTCCAGTACGATTGGATTTAGAATACACTTACTGAATCATTATAAACGATTAATCATCTTGTGAATGCTGCAGCCAGCCGTAATGGCCGTGCGGTTATAGGCGCTACAGTCTGGAACCAAGCGACCGCTACAGTCGCAGATTCGCGTGCTGCCTCGGGCATGGACGTGTGTGATGTCCTTAGGTTGGTTAGTTTTAATTAGTTCTGAGTTCTAGGTGACTGATGACCTCAGACGTTAAGTCAGATAGTGCTCAGAGGCATTTGAACCAGCCAATGCTGCAGTTCTTCTCATTTTCCTGCTTGCAGGAAGAATTGGTAAGTAATGTCAATATCCGCAAGACTCCATTCTGTAGCTTTCTTTTTCAAAAATCAAATGGATCTGAGCACTATGGGACTCAACATCTGAAGTCATCAGCCCCCTAGACTTAGAACTACTTAAACCAAACTAACCTAAGACATCACACACATCCATTCCCGAGGCAGGATTCGAATCTGCGACCGTAGCAGCAGCGTGGTTCCGGGCTGAAGCGCCTACAACCACTCGGCCACAGCGGGTGGCCGGTTTTCCTTTTACTGAGACATAGTTTATCACTTTTTATGGTAACATCAGTGTACTTATTTATTTAGCTTCCTTTCTTCTAAACTGTTGTTACATGATAACATCTAAAGTAAATCTAGGTACACACTGTTTACATTTGTAAAAGCAGCGGTTATTCCAACCATTTTACAATAGTTTACATAGAGTACAGAGTGGGTTCGTATATCACGGAGTTGATGCATTGTTGTTGTTCATTTATGAATTTATAACATCTGTAAAGGTTGTTCAGTCGCCATTACGTATTCTCCTGACTGGCTGGTGTTCATTTCGTTCGTGGGGTATGTGTTTGCAATGTGGGATACGTATTGGAAGTATTGTTGAAATTTTTTATGTTTATTTCGTGCGTGTGTGTGTGTTTGTGTGTGTTTTATGCTTGTGTGTGCCTGAGAGAGATAGAGAGGGAGAGAGAGAGAGAGAAAGAGAGAGGAAAGAGAGAGAGAGAGAGAGAGAGAGACAGAGAAGAGAGAGAAAGAGAGAGAGGGAAGGAGTTTTGAATAGGTGGCTAGAGTCATTGCTGTTGACTAGGGGGTAAGGGAACTTAGGTTTAGATGGTGACAGTTGCAGTTTTTTGGGGACAGGTTATTTACAACTTTCCTTACTTGAGCTGAAGACGGTTTTATTACGCAGTGATGTGTATTCGTTTAGTACTTTCTTTCCTTGGTTTAATGATATTTGTAATTGATAATTATCTTGTCTTTTTAATTTCTGGTATAGACTGTTTTCATATCTTCAATTTTTAAATCAGTGTCTGTGTTTGTTGGGTAGTATTTCTGTGGTATCAGGTGATGTGCAACTATTCCTTTTCAGTGCTCTGGGATGTTATGTATACCTAGTTCTAAAATTCCGGCATCTTTGACCCACAAATACAAACTGACAGCAGTTACAATTTAGTTGAGGTGTACCAGACATGGTGTGTTTGTCAGTGTTCGTGGCTTCTTTTCCAGGTGAGTTATGCATTGTGTTGGACGCCACCCTGTACGTGACTATGTTGCCACATGTTGTTTTCCGTCTGATGGTTTGTTGTGAGTCATGTTGCATCTGTCTGTGTGTAACTGTATGCTTTGTTGACTGTGTGTTGCCAGTTTTCGTCTTATGCTGTTTATTTTATCAACTGTCTGAGCACCATACCGGTTCTCTCCGCAGTTTCTTTTATTATGTTCCGTTCCTCTGCGTAGTCATTTTTGTTCACAGATTTTTTGTTCAATGTGTGTTGTAAACACTTGAAATTGCTCCTTTATGAATTATGGGCTAATTAGACTGGTTATGAATCATGGCGCTGGTGACTGTAGGTTCCCTATAACTTGTTCACTCGCTTTTGTTCTTTCTCTTGTGAACTGTCTGATTTAAGACACTGAGTTTTTCGTCTATTTGTGCTTCACTAGTGAACTGTACTTGTGAATTTATAGTGTTTATATTCGCATTAAATCCTGTCACACGAAATTGTAATTCATCTGTTCGGCAAAACATATTGCCTACATATATGTATCAATATTTTATTTTGTACGTCACTGATTTAACTATTTTGTCAGAGATTTGGTTTTCCATGTGTCTGATGAAAATGTCTGCTGGGAGGCCACTGATTAGTCCTTCTTGTTCAGAACAACACTTCTTGTTGCATGTGAAGTAGTTTAGTTTCGTGATGAGCTTGGGTACTGCTGATATTTCCTGTATGTTTGTTGCAGGTACATTTCCTTATAATTGCTGATTTCTCTCTATGATGATGGGTTTTTTGTTGGAATGTGTGTATATATCGAAATATCTTCAAATGAAATGTTGCTGTGTTTCAAATATCATCAAATGAAATGTTGCTGTGTTTCATACATTTTCATTTCTTATTGTTTCTATTAAGTCACCTGAGATCTTCAGGCTTCTGTTTTCATTGGGGCTGTCTGTTGTCTGTCTAGCTGTGTGTGTCTGTTTGGCTAAGTAGTATGTGACTGCGTTGGTAAAGTTTATGAGCGGAAATATTGGGATATTTGATTTGAGAACAGACAATGATTTTAGGGTGGAGTCTTGGAATTTTCCTGCATTACTTCTTAAATCTGTGTTTCAGCATTATAAATTAATTCCGGAAATATAAATGAGTTAGGGAAAACGGAACGAGTTTATAAGTAGCAAAAACAGAATTGTTGAAAACTGTAAGCTGTCTTCCTAACTCGAAGATTTAGTAGCTTTTAGCGAAAGGGATGAACATAATTTATTTCCTGAAATCTCTCCCCAGACAGTGAATTTGACCCAATCACTTAGCGACCTGACTAGTTGACTAATGATAGATGTGAAGCTCAGATAAGGCCTAACGAAAAAGGGGATGGTTACAAGGAAGTAACACAATATAGCTGAATACAGAAAACATACATAAAACTGTTCTCATTGGTAGGTAGTGTTCTGAGAATTGAAGATAAATAGCGTTAAAGTTCCAAGTATATACTCTGTCCAGAAAATAAAAGTAATATTGTCCTAAGTATTGCTGCTTTAGGAGAGATAATTACTTGGCGGTAGGATAGCATGTGATATGTACTCAGTGGAGGCGATCATAGTTACGAGCTTTCCCTGATCAAAGGAATTATAATGCCACTAGCCGCCTCAAAACGTTAGAGAAATCCTTCGTTTGATTACAAATGGCTTTAGTGTTGAGACTGGACTTCAATAGGATTATAACTGCTGAGGCAGCGAGCGACCTGTTCAATTAGTCAGCTGCTTAACAGGATTCAGCGGAAACCCTAATGGAGCTTCCAACGGTCAATTCCTAGATGTTTGCTGGATTACGTGCGAGAAATTGGAGTGAGCCCGCTGCGGTATTGAAAGCGAGGTTGCGGTCTTGTGGATGACGTCAGCCAGCTGGTGGGGTGAAACGCAGAAGGATCAGTATCTCTATTAATAGAACGAAAGCTGCTGTGCTGATGCAGATCAGCACGGTATCTTACAACAAGCAAACAGTTGCTTCTAGTGCCCTGAATAACAAATCATCATTCTCATTCTCATACTCCATATGTGAGCTGGGCGGATTTTTTCCCTACACTTCCACTACGCCTTCATGGCTTTGCAGTACCTATCTCCTATTTTCACTTGTTAACGTTTTATTTGTGAGTAGGTTAGAACATGTTTTCTCTGGTTATGATTAAATGAAAAATGTTCTGCAATTTACTGACCTTTATCATAGATTTCACCTGATTGTATTCCCAGCTAACCTGAACTTCTGCTTAAAAGTGGACGAAAAGGTGTTTAGAACAGTATTATGAAAAGGATAGTGTTACCCACCATACATAGGAGACCAAGAGTCGCAAACAGACACAACAAAAAGACTGCTATACATTTAAGCTCCCAGTCCAAACGACTATTTCTAGAAGTTAAACCTTTCACTGCAGAAGAAGGCCTTTTGGTCAAAACCTCAATTGCTTCGGGACTACATACTATAGGCTGTCTTCCGACTTCCTTCCAAGAGACTAATGCCGCCCTCAGGAATTATCTCGCCATTAGGCGTGTGCTGGGCTACTGCATAAGCCTCGAGGACATTGTCGGAGTCATTCTACTAGTGTACATATATGATACTGGTGCGGCTGCGGTCACCGCATGGAATCCCTCCTGGGAGTCTATTAGCTTGTACACCATGCACTGCGGACCATTTGCTGTACCCCTCGCACCATCACATTGACGATGCAACATACAAAATGCTTTGAAATTGCATGCTACACGCTCAATGCAGACTTTTCTACAAGAGACTAATGCCACCCTCAGGAGTAGTTTCACCATTAGGCGGTTGCTGGACTACTTCTAATAGTGTTTATCTATGATCATGGTGTGGCTATAGTCAACGCATGGAACATATCCTGGGAGTCCAGTAGCTTGTAACCGATTCACCCCTGCCTGTTTACAGTAACCTTCGCACCATCACATCACGATGCAACACAGAAATTGCTTCATGATTCCCTATTACAGGCTCCATGCCGACTTCTCTCCAAAAGACTGATTCCGCCCTCAGGCACCTCCCACCATTACGTGGGAGCTGGGTTATTGCGTAAGTCTCGAGGACATTGCCAGTGTCATTCCACCAGCGTACATCTATGATCCTGGCACGGATACAGTCACAGCAAGGAAGATCTTCTAGGAGTCCTGTAGCTTGTAAGCGTTGCACTGCTGGAGGCTTACTGTATCCCACACACCCTCACTTTGACGATGTGGCACAGAAATTTCTTCGGAATCGTTCTGTTAGTGTACATCTATGATCCTGGCACAGCTATGGACACCTCATGTAAGCTCTCCTGGGAGTCCAGTAGCTTGTATCCGATGCACCACTGCCTATTTACTGTAGATCTACCATCCTCACACTGACGATTCGGCACAGAAATTGCATCACCACTGAATACTACACATTCCAAGCCGACTTCTCTAAAAGAGACTAATGCCACCCTCAGGAGTTGTCTTTCTATTTGGCTGGTGCTGGAGGATTGCATAAGTATCGAGGACATTGTCAGAATCATTTTGCTACTGTACATGTACGATACTCATGGTGCTACAGTCGCCGCAACGAACCTCTTATGGGAGTCCAGTAGCTTTTGTCCGATGCAGTGCTGTCCATTTACTGTAACCCTCGTACTGTCACACTGACGTTGCAACATGGAAATTGCTTGATAACTACATACTGTAGGCTCCATGCCGACTTCTCTCCAAGACACTAATGCCACCCACAGCAGCTGTCTTGCCATTAGACGCGAATAGTGGGACCAACTGTGTGCCACTCCAGTGACGTCATCCAAGATGGCGGCCGTGACGTCAGCTGATGAGGCGAGTACCGTTGTCCAAGATGGCGGCTGTGACGTCAGTGGATAATACAAGCATCGTTATCCAATATGGCGGTTTTTGGCAGGAAAGTGCCACGCCTTCTGGTGGGAAGATTAGTGATCGAAAATTCAATTATGTGTTTCTAAGGGCCCCCTTTCCGACATTTCACATCATGGTGCGTTATCCTCTTGGGAAATGTCCGGGAATTTCGCATTTTGTTTGGAATTGTACTCTAAGAGATTAATTCTGCAGCTGAGGGGAGTTAGTAGCGTTACCCCCAGTAGAAACGGCTCATGATGTCATTCAATTCGAATATAATCCGCATTTATTTGTTTAAATTTGTTAAAATTTCATGAAATTACCTTCCAGGTGCTAATCCTGGACTCCCGAACAATACATAAACATTGATAGTGTTGTTGATTTTCATGAAACTGCTTCGAACTCCATTTGCATTCAGTTTCATCTCAAATAAAAATTACCCATTTCTTGTTCTTCTTAACTGTCTCTATTACACTACTGGCCTTTAAAATTGCTACACCACCAAGATGACGTGCTACAGACGTGAAATTTAACCTACAGGACGCAGATATTGTGATATGCTAATGATTGGTTTTTCAGAGCATTCACACAAAGATGGCGCCGCTGGCGGCACCTACAACGTGCTGACATGAGGAAAGTTTCCAACCGATTTGTCATACACAAACAGCAGTTGACCGGCGATGCCTGGTGAAACGTTGTTGTGATGTCTCATGTTAGGAGGCGAATTGCGTACCATCACGTTTCCGACTTTGATAAAGGTCGGAGTGTAGCCTATCGCGATTGCGGTTTATCGTATCGCGACATTTTTGCTCGCGTTTGTCGAGATACAATGACTGTTAGCAGAATAAGAAATCGGTGGGTTCAGGAGGGTAAACGGCCTTGTATCACTATCAGTCGAGATGACAGTCCTTATCCGCATGGTTGTAACGGATCATGCAGCAACGTCTCAATCCCTGAGTCTACTGATGGGGACGTTTGCAAGACAACAACCATCTGCACGAACAGTTCGACGACGTTTGCAGAAGCATGGACTATCAGCTCGGAGACCATGGCTGAAGTTACCCTTGACGCTGCATCACAGACAGGAGCGTCTGCGATGGTGTACTCAACGACGAACCTGGATACACGAATGGCAAAACGTCATTTTTTCGGATGAATCCAGGTTCTGTTTACAGCATCATGATGGTCGCATCCGTCTTTGGCGACATCGCAGTGAATGCACATTGGAAGCGAGTATTCGTCACCGCCATACTGGCGTATAACCAGAGTGATGGTATGGGGTGCCAATGGTTACACGTCTCGGTCACCTCTTGTTCGGACGGCACTTCGAATAGTGGACGTTACATTTCAGATGTGTTACGAACCGTGGCTCTACCCTTCATTCGATCCCTGCGAAACCCTACATTTCAGCACGATAATGCATGACCGATTGATGCAGATCCTATATTGGCCTTTCTGGATACAGAAAGTGTTCGACTGCTGCCCTGACCAGCACATTCTTTAGACCTCTCACCAATTGGAAACGTCTAGTCAATTGTGGCCGAGAAACTGGCTCGTCACTATGTGCCAGTCACTACCCTTGAAGAATTGTGTTATCCTGTTGAAGCTTAATGGGCAGCTGTACCTGTACACGTCATCCACGCTCTGTTTGACTCAATGCCCAGGCGTATCAAGGCCGTTAATACGGCCAGAGGTGGTTGTTCAGGGTACCGATTTCTCAGTATCTATGCACCCAAATTGCATGAAAATGTAATCACATGTCAGTTCAAGTATAATATATTTGTCCAATGAATTCCCGCTTATCATCTGCATTTCTTCTTGGTGTAGCAATATTAGTGGCCACTATCGTACATCACACACATTTCAGATCTGTTACTATACATCGATAAGGAGTGCTAACCTCCTCGACATGGGTGCATCTTGAGAAATCTTGTGCACTTGGTTGGGCGAGAACTCGGCAATCTCCACTCATTCGTGGAATGTGGAATGTAGTAGTCTACTTCTAGTCAGTTGCAGTTTATATCAGTAATGGTGCCGCAGGGCGGGTTGGTAAATGAGAGTGTGAGGGGGTCTTTCTATCCCTAATTTTATCCTATGGGTGCGAGAATGGTCTGTGACTCCCATCAACATTGAGTCAGATGGTAAATGAAGCACGATGCTCTAGGCGATAGAAATATGTAGAGCGCTGTCTAGTATACTCTGATGATCACAACATTTGCAATGAGACTCGCAAAGTGGAGAAGGGGTGGTTAATGACACTGATATTTGGAAACATACTGTCGCATCAGTGCTAAAATTGTTCGCACTATCATGTGTGATGGTTATAATATCAGTACAGCGACGGTGTCTTTTCCATCCCATCCATCCACTGGCATACTGTTGGTTACCACATAATGAGTAACTAACAACGCTTTTTTGAGGTGGAGAAAGAGTTTTGTGGAGGGGCAGCACCTTCTGGGGATGGCTGGCACTGAAACAGTGATCGCGTGCATGAGTGTAATATGAGGAATCAGTTGAAATCGAACACAGACCATCCGCTATTCCGTCACAGTGACAGATGATTAGATTAGATTAGATTAGATTAGCATGAATACGACACTTCGTAATGATGTGGAACGTGTCAGGTTAATAAAAGGTGTCCATACAAGCTATTACGTCAGGCAAAATATTGCATGACACTCAATATTTGAACTTTTTAAAATTTTTTTTTTAGGTTGGTAAATTACCCACACACTACATCCAAAAATTCCTCTAATGAGTAGAAGGAGTTGTCATTAAGAAATTCCTATAATTTCCTTTTAAATGCTAAATGGCTATCTGTCAGACTTTTGATGCTAATAGATAAGTGACCAAAGACTTTTGTGGCAGCATAATTTACCCCCTTCTGAGCCAAAGTTAGATTTAACCTTGAGTAGTGAAGATCATCCTTTCTCGTAGTGTTGTAGCCATCTACACTGCTATTACTTTTGAAATTGTTCGGATTGTTAATAACAAATTTCATAAGTGAATGTATACATATTGTGATGCTACAGTGAAGATTTCTAGCTCTTTAAATAAGTGCCTGCAGGATGATCTTGGATGAGCTCCAGCAATTATTCTGATTACACGCTTTTATGCAGTGAACACTCTTTTATTCAATGATGACTTACCCCAGAATATGATGCCATACGAAAGCGGAGAATGAAAATAGGTGTGGTAAGCCTATTTACCCAGATGTATATCGCCTAAATTTGCAATGACCCTAATAGCATAAGTAGCTGAACTCAAACGTTTCAGCAGATCCTCAGTGTGTTTTCTCCAGTTGAACCCCTCATTAATGCATACACCTAGAAATTTTTAATAGTCTACCTTAGCTACCGATTTCTGATCGAAGTCTATATTTATTAATGTGGTCATTCCATTTACTGTGTTGAACTGTATATACTGTGTTTTGTCAAAGCTTAATGAGAGCCTATTTGCAGAGAACCAATTAATGATTTTCTGAAAAACATCGTTTACAATTTCACTACTTAATTCTTGTACGTCGTGTGTGATAGCTATCCTTGTATCATCGGCAAAAAGTACCAGCTTTGCATCCTTGTGAATATAGAATGGCAAGTCACTAATACATATTAAGAACAGCAGAGGACCCAAGACTGAACCTTTTGGCAGCCCATTCTTGATTGTTCCTCAGTTTGAGAAACCACCAGTTTTTTGCATATTATGTGAACTGTTTATTTCAACTTTCTGCACTCTTCCATTTAGGTATGATTTAAACCATTTGGGCACTGTCCCGTTCATACCACAGAACTTGAGCTTATCTACAAGTATTCCATGATTTATACAATCAAATGCCTTTGATAGATCACAAACAATCCCAATGGGTGACTTCCGATTACTCAGAGCATTTAATATTTCATTAGTGAAAGTTACGTAGCATTTTCCGTTGAAAAACCCTTCTGGAAACCAAACTGACATTTTGTTAAAACTTTATTTTTACGAAGGTGTGAAGCTACTCAACGATACATTACTTTTTCAAGAATTTTGGATAAGGCAGTCAGAAGAGAGATTGGGCGGTAGTTTAAATGCAGAGGTCGTCAATCACCTTCGGACTGTATTTTGGAAACAACGCTGTAAAACTCTTCCAGTTTCCTTACGTTGTAACTGACTTTTATTTGAATTCATCCAATGTGGGTGGTGTGTTGTGGTAGCAGCAGTAACAATCTGATTTACACCTTGCGATGTCTAGTTATCTGCAAGAGGCTATGGATCAGAACGTGTTAATGTCACTTCAGAACCTGACACAGACCTCGAAGTCGTGACGGAAAACAAAATATATGGCAGTATACAATTTGTGTTATAGCAGAAAGAAACAATGTTTCAAACAATGAAACAGGGTCACAGGGAGTGACTCTAGCGACTTACAGTGAAGTCTACGGGATACGATCGTCCCCCTACAGTACTGGTGATGTAACTCTAAACTGGTCTGTGTAGTTGATAAATACCTGTATATTTAATAGGCTGGACACTGTGGTCGATGCCAGCAAACATGCGGTATATGTTTTCGATATGTGGGAGGAGAGAGATGTGGCAAAAATCTTACTGAATTCTCTATCAGATGAATTTAGTGCTTTTATAGTTCGTAATTTTTCTGTGTTGGATGGCATAGAATAACGAAGATAGCACGCTCGGGTGATAGATGTGAATGGGCCCTGATGGACGGGGATCTGTAGTACCTGCCCTCGTCCTCCTCCCGGTTCCCATATCCATAAAATGATGAAAACACAGAAGTGTCGCACTAACGCAGCTTAGCCTGTTTCTGCATGGGTTGCAGAAGGTGGTAGATGTAGTTTTTTTCCGACTTCTAGCCAGTTCCAACTTAAACTGGAACGATCATATGCGTAAGCTACAGAAATGGCAGCAGTTGCAAGATGCATAGGCACTACCTAAAACGAAGTAGGAATTTTACTGTAGCAGATAGGTTCAAGAAAGGTGACTCGTTCCGAGATATGAGAATGCTAGAAATATGATTCACTAGTGGCTGTAATCGTTAAAGGACTTCTCCATAGGATCCAATACAGGTATGTGCTTGAGTGGGGAGACTTGATTCCAAATCCCAGAGAGCATTTCTAGCGGATAGTGTAGCACTAGAGATCTGAAAATCTAGTGTACATTTCTTACGAGCTCAATCACTACAGTGTCTACTGTTTGTGAACCTTCTCAATCAACCGTCACCTATAACCCAGTCGATATATCACCGAACCTCTGACCTGGCATCGAGACAGATTGAATTACAAATAAGGGAGAAACATCTCGTGGCGGTGGCATGAGGGAGTTGCAGATACTGGCTTCATACTAAGTTCCTTAGCCGAATCACTTTCTAAATTCGGTAATTTTACTACGAGGTTGCAGCGTCAGCAATGTGTAACCGCACTGTAGGTCTGATACTATTCACTCTATCGATCACCACCTATATTCAGAGCCATTCAGATGTATTGCTATACCTCGATTTATATAGCCAGTGTAGCTTTCAACATTGATATTTTTATGCACCTGTAGAACCAAGACCGCTTGGATGTGTTTTTTAACATCTGACAGTCTGTAAGACGATTACACCTCTCTTTCAAAGACACAGTGGTACCACTTGCAAGAAAACGTATGAGATATGTCGACCTATGCTTGATTTTCGGTCAGTATTATTTCGTGTCGCCAGCAATCAGTTACTGAAGAAGTATTATACTTAGTAGTAGGGGATGTGTGATAGGTTCGCCCTGAGCATCAGGCTCATAAAGTATGTGTTTGTGTTTTGACCTGTGCTAAGGAAATGACTTTTTCGAGTCTTAAGGAAGGAATGGATATGACGTGGAATACTGTGACAGTAAGGGAAACAGTATGTCAGTGATAATAATGGTACAGATATTTCTATTTCCTGGCCACAGCCATCAGTAGGGAGTATTTCCGATACCTCGGTCATTGTCGAATGTCATTCAACTGAAACTGCAATCCTAACATTTAACTGTAAGTATAGCGAACAAATATATATGTGACCTATTTCGTAGGATGATTCTGTCTACGCGTGCTTGGCATGACGGCGGTGGCTTGTGGCGGAAATGATTCACATTTCCCGCTAACAGCAGGAGCCGTCCGAATGTTGAGGCCTGTTGCACTACATAAATGTAGTTGACTTAACTATGTCGCCCTCTAGATCGGCCGAATAGCGGACTAATTTAGTATGTGTTAGACAGCTTTCGTCATCGCATGTAAATTAGAGAAGATTCAATATGGACATGCGTTTGCGGTGGACCATTATTCCCTCCAACGTAAATTGTCGGATTGACTGCTGCTTCACATTTCCCGTCTTTATTTGCTTCAGAGATGATCGATTGTGGTGTCTGTTGAGTTCATCTAACTGGTGAAAGACGGGTGGAAACGTTTGCCGGTTCTCTAAACATGAAAAACCCCTTTGTACACTGTAAGAATGATCAGGAATCTGTTATATCACCGACATTGGTATTCGCGATTGGAAATATCAGTTTTCTCAATTTTTTTTTATTTTTTTTTTTTTTTAGTTTACTCGTGAAGGTCCGTGCAGACAGGGTAAGCTACTCAGTCGAACATAAATTACTATATCGATTATGCTCATAAAACTAAGTGAAAAGGGACTTCGTCTGTTTTCGTGGAATTAGGACATTTATTAACGTAGCTAAAGTTTTTCCCTTTTTTTAATAGTCGCTTCATTATAGGAGTCGAGTAGATGTCAAACAATTCAGCACAGAAAGGCGGGCGACCTCTCTACGAAACCAGTCCGAGCTGGAGCGACCTACGTGACGTTAACAAAACTGTTTTCCATTCCAGAACGAGAGGCTTATTGGAAGCGTTGGGGACCTTTCTAGTCTCTGACACATCGTCACCACAGCAGCGCCTCCTAACCATTAGGGGCGGCTCCGTCACTATAGACGAAACTGAAGCATTTGGAGAAGCCGTCCTATTATATCCTGTTGTTTAGTTGTCAATATCTGCTTTTGTGTTGGCGAAGGACCACTGCTTCAGGGCAGACGGCAGCCAGCACGTGTCGCGAGGATGTCGACAGAGTAGCTCCCTCCCTCGGTCCTTCCTTCCCGTAGGTGGATTTTCGGCAGTTTGTACATGGAGGAGAACGAACGTTCAACTGCAGTCTTTCAGGACGACGATTTTCCGCAATACATGTGCTGCATTACGACCTGTTCCATATGAGTGCTGGTTTTCTCACGACAATTTCGAAGTGTAATTAGAATGATGATGCATTTTTTTCATCAGCTGTGATGGCGTGTATTGGCTTTCGTTAGCTGGCCTGTAGTATGATTTTTAGTAGGCGTCTGTAGTGAACTCTGACGTCAAACAGCGATAGATGCTGTATGCTTGCAGGTAATACGCTTTTTTAAACTCCTCTCTGTCCAACACAAGCATCTCGTCAGTTGAACGTATTTCCCACCAAAAAGAATAAAGATAGTACTTTAGACTGCAGCCTTTTTCCCCCATAGCTTGTAGGGGGTTCCGCCGGATAGGTCAGGAGTCCACTACACACTGCAGGAGGCTTCACGGGTAGCAGGGGTTGTGTGGCGTGGACTGGGCGGTTTTTTAGGTTAGATGGTTCATAAATGGTTCAAATGGCTCTGCGCACTATGGGACTTAACATCTGTGGTCATCAGTCCCCTAGAACTTAGAACTACTTAAACCTAACCAACCTAAGGACATCACACACATCCATGCCCGAGGCAGGATTCGAACCTGCGACCGTAGCAGTCGTGCGGTTCCGGACTGAGCGCCTAGAACCGCGAGACCATCGCGGCCGGCCTTAGGTTAGATGGCATCAGGTAAGTATAGAAATGGCAACAGCTTCAAAGGGTGCGGGGCAAAGTCAGGACATGCGGGGACCAAGCAGCAAACGGTATTGTAATTGTAAACTGTCGAAGCTGCGTTGATAAAGTACTGAAACTTCAAACGCTGATAGAAAGCACCGAAGCTTAAATCGTTATACGTACGGAAAGCTGGCTGAAGCCAGAGATAATTTCGCCCGAAATTTTTACTAAGGCACAGACGGTGTTTAGAAAAGATACATTACATGCAACTGGTGATGGCGTGTTTGTCACTGTTAATAGTAGTTTGTCCTGTAGTGAAGTAGAAGTGGATAGTTCCTGTGAATTATTATGGGTGGAGGTTACACTCAACAATCGAGCTAGGTTGATAATTGGCTTCTTTTACCAAACTCTCGACTCAGCAGTATTAGTGGCAGAACAACTGAGAGAAAATCTGTAATACATTTCACATAAATTTCCTCCGCATGTTATAAAGTGTAGATTTCCTTTACCAGATAGAGACTGAGGCACTCGGATGTTTAGGACGGGTGGTAGGGACAGAGCATCGAGTGACATTATACTGACTGCACTATCCGAAAATTACCTCGAGCAATTAAACAAAGATCCGACTCGTGGAGATAAGATCTTGGACCTACTGATAACAAACAGGCCCGAACTTTTCGAGTCTATAAGCGCAGAACAGGGAATCAGTGAACACAATGCCGTTGCAGCATCCCTGAATGTGGAAGTAAATAGGAATATAAAAAAGGGAGGAAGGTTTATCTGTTTAGCAAGAGTAATGGGCGGCAGATCTCAGACTACCTAACAGATAAAATCGAAAATTTCTGTTCCGACACTGACAATGTAGAGTGTTTATGGGAAAAGTTGAAGGCAATTGTAAAATGCGTTTTAGACAGGTACGTGGTGAGTAAAATTGTGAGGGACGGAAAAAACCCACCGTGGTTCAACAACAGTTAGGAAACCACTGCGAAAGCAAAGAGACCTTCACTGCAAATTTAAACGTATCCAAAACCTCTCAGACAAACAAAAGCTAAACGATTTCTAAGTTAGCGTCAGGAGGGCTATGCGTAAAGCGTTCAGTGAGCTGGAAAGTAATATTCTATGTACCGACTTGACTGAAAATCCTAGGAAGTTCTGGTGTTACTTTATGTCAGTAAGTGCTTCGAAACAGCATACCCAGACACTCTGGAATGATAATGGCTTTAAAACTGAGGA
Source organism: Schistocerca cancellata (assembly GCF_023864275.1). Lineage (NCBI taxonomy): Eukaryota > Metazoa > Arthropoda > Insecta > Orthoptera > Acrididae > Schistocerca > Schistocerca cancellata. The sequence goes on along the minus strand of NC_064626.1, from coordinate 57,176,915 downwards.
TAATCGCGTAAAGCTGAAATACTAAACACCTCCTTCCAAAGCTGTTTCACAGAGGAATACCGCACTGCAGTTCCTTCTCTAAATCCTCGCACGTACGAAAGAAAGGCTGACATCGAAATAAGTGTCCAAGGAATAGAAAAGTAACTGAAATCACTCAACAGAGGAAAGTCCACTAGACCTGATGGTATACCAATTCGATTCTACATAGAGTACGCGAAAGAATTTGCCTGCTTTCTAACAGCCGTGTACCGCAAGTCTCCAGAGGAACGGAAGGTTCGAAATGATTGCAAAGGAGTACAGGTAGTTCCAGTTCTCAAGAAGGGTCGTCGAGCAGATGCACAAAACTATAAGCCTATATCTCTGTCATCGATCTGTTGTAGAAATTTAGAACATGTTTTTTGCTCGCGTGTAATGTCATTTCTGGAAACCCATAATCTACTCTGCTGGTATCAACATGGACTCCGGAAACAGCGATCGTGTGGGACCCAACTCGCTTTATTAGTTCATGAGACCCAGAAATTATTAGATACAGGCTCCCAGGTAGATGCCATTTTCCTTGACTTCCGGAAGGCGTTATATACAGTTCCGTACTGTCACCTGATAAGCAAAGTAAGAGCCTACGAAAAATCAGAACAGCTGGGTGGCTCGATTGAAGAGTTTGGCCAGACGACATGAACTGACCATGAACGATGTACAGAACATGAAAGATACACCCGTCTGCGGCAACCGTCAAAATCGGCAGTAGCAGAGCACTGTATTTCTTTGGGACATTCAATGGGATACAATGGAACAAAAATTTTAGCTCTGGTTTCCGGATTTTGGGATTCCGTAATCAAGGAATCAGTGGAAATACGTCTTGCCGATAATGTTATAAATCGTGACAACGGTTTTCAGCTGGATAAAAATTGGAATCCTGTTATTCAAATTATTCAGTCACAGCGGAATCGACAGCGTCATTCGATACTCAATGACTAGATGATTTTTTACTTTCACCACTGACGGTAGCACGTACAACTCGGCTATGCCGCGCATGTCAACACCTGGCGCAGCGCTGTAGGATGCCAGTACAGTTCGCATGTGCGAAATTCGGCATAAATACCGCGACTGCATCTGGGCTCTTCAGTAGTTGTGTACTCACCTGGCCGGACGTCTCTGGGCCGAAATATCGTGGCAGGATGTCGACGGGATCCGGCTGATTACCTGGAAATTATTAGAAGAAAAAATTACGTACACTTCATCCTCTCTCCAGCAGCCAGAACAGGCTGATTCATTTTCCCGCCAATTTTCCTCTCCAGACCGCTGGGGGGGGAGGAGGGGGGGAGGAGGCTGGGGGATATGCTACTGAGAAAAAGATGTGACGTTATTATGATACTGTTCTCCTATGGACAACTGCATGATCACGTGACCTATCACGTCTCCTTCTAGCGGTGAACTTGACAAGTTCTTTGGTCTGGTGGAATGGATGTAGTTGGCTCTTGTGTGGTGGGGTCTTATACGTAGGTTTTAGAAATGACAGACAGTTCTAGCAGATCAATTATTCAAAAACAGTCTTAATCGCATTCATTATTATTATACCGTCAACCGGTTTCAACCCGACGTAGGGGTCATCTTCTGGGCGTTTACACCATTGGTCGACTGCTGGTGGTGTCACTCCTGTCTACATTACGGCGGGAAACTAGGAGTGACGTCACCAACAGTCGACCAATGGTGTAAACGCCCAGAAGATGACCCCTACGTCGAGTTGAAAACGGTTGGCGGTATAATACTAATGAATGGGACTAAGACTGTTTTTGAATAATTCATTAATCATACTAATCGCTGCTTCATCTCCATAACCATGTTGGTCAAAAGTTCCAGCAGAGATAGACGTTTCCATTCATTGTGTTATGCAAAGCATTTATTTTCAGGACTGTACTCTGCATATGTTCAAGCAGTAATGCTCACTTCCATTTCTCATGTATGCTATGGGTGGACTCCACAGCTCAATAAGTGCATTTGGTACAGCTATTAAAAACTCTTCCTCTCTGGTACCAATATTTCCTCATTCTCCTTCCAAACCAATAACTGAATAAGAACTGATATCTCAGCCTCTTGTGGCGGTAACACCACACTAAGCCACTAACGCTGCAGGTAGATAATAAATTTAAACATATTTCTAGAAATTAAAAAAAATTAAGCAAATTTAAAGAAATTGATACAAATTATATTGGAACTGAATGACATAATGAGCAGTCTCTGCTTTGGAAAAGATCATACTAACACCCTCGGCTGCAGGAGTATGCTCTTAGAGCACAATTCCCTCCAAAATTCGAAATTACCGCACGTTTTCCAAGAGGAAGACGCAACATCATGCAAAAACTCAGAATGGGGAACGTAGAAGCACATACTACCTTTTCCAACCAAAATTCAAACTTCCCGCCAGGGGGTGTGGCGCTTTACCGCGAAAAGCTGCCATATTGGATAACGGTACTCCCATCATCAGCTGACGTCACAGCCGCCATCTTCGAAACGGAACTCGCCTCAACAGAAGACGTTACTGCCGCCATCTTGGATAACGGTACTTGCGTCATCAGCTGACATCACGACCACCATCTTTGATGTCGTCAGTGGGGTGACACATAGATTTCATAAGTTTCGATAACATTGTCAGAGTGATTCTGTTAGAGTACATCTGTAATGCCAGTGCGGCTAAAGCCACCACATGGAACCACTGCAGAGAGTCCAGTCCGACAATGTCCTAGAGGCTAATGCTATAGCCCAGCACTTGTCTAACTGCGAGACTGCTCCTAAAGGTGACGTTAGTGTCTTATAGAGAGGTTGGTGGGGAGCCTTTAGTATGCAATCGCAAGGCAATCTCTGTGTCGCATTGTCAATGTGGTACACCAGCTCTAGTTTACTGTACGCCTCACACAATGACACTGAAGATGCAACAAAGAAATTGCATCGTGAAAGAATGCTACACGCTCCATTCCGAGTTCTCTTCAAGAGACTAATGCTGCCCTCTGGAGTTGTCTCGCCATCACTCTGGTGCTGGTATATTGCATAAGCATCGAAGGAATTGTCAGATTCATCCTAATAGTGTACATCTATGATACTGGCGCGGCTACGGCCGCCTCAAGAACCTATTCTAGGAATCCAGTAGCTTGTATCTGATGCACCACTGGCTGTTTACTGTAAACCTCGTACCATCACACTGACGATACGACACAGAAATTGCATCGCGACTGGATACTACACACTTCATGCTGACACCTCTCCAAGGGACTAATGACGCCCTCGGGGTTGTGTCGCCATTGGGTGTGTCCTAGGCTATTGCTCAAACCTCGAGGACATTGTTGGAGTCATTCAGCTAGTGTACATCTATGATCCTGGCGCGGACACTGTCACCACATGGAAAAACACCTTTGTGTCCAGTGGCTTGTATCTGATGCACCACTGCCCATTTACTGAAGACCCCTCAGCCTCACATTGACAATGAGACACAGAAATTGCTTTGCGATTGCATACAATAACATAGAAGCCTACAAGGGAATAATCCCTTCCAAATGAGAGGACTCGCCATTAGGGAGGTGCTCATCTAATTCATAAGCGTTGAGGCTATTATCGGTGTTATTCTGCTACTGTACATCAATGATACTGGTGAAGTTATGGTCGGCGCATGGAACTGTCTCTGGCAGTCCAGTAGTCTGTATCCTATGCACCACTGCCCATTTACTGTACCCCTCGCACCCACACATTGGCGATGCAACACGGAAATTGCATCAATATTTAATACTACACCCACCGTCCCAAATTTTTTTAAAAGAAAACAATTCCGCCCTCACGAGTTGTCTCGCCAATATTTGGGTGTTGGGCTGTTGCAAAAGCCTCGCGTTCATTTTAGGAGTCATCCTGATAGGGTACACCTGTGATACTGGCGCGGCTACGACCACCACATGGAACCTCTCATGGGAGTCCAGTAGCTTGTTTCAGATGCGCCACTACCCGTTTACTGCAATCCTCGCACCTTCACATTGATGATGCGACACATAAATTGCGTCGAGCACGTATTGTGTTCGAGTATAATGATTTTTCTGGAGACTAGAAATCTACTCTGTAGGAATCAGCATGGGTTTCGAAAAAGACGGTCATGTGAAACCCAGCTCGCGCTATTCGTCCATGAGACTCAGAGGGCCATAGTCACGGGTTCCCAGGTAGATGCCGTGTTTCTTGAATTCCGCAAGGCGTTCGATACAGTTCCCCACAGTCGTTTAATGAACAAAGTAAGAGCATATGGACTATCAGACTAATTGTGTGATTGGATTGAGGAGTTCCTAGATAACAGGACGCAGCATGTCATTCTCAATGGAGAGAAGTAAGAGTGATTTCAGGTGTGCCGCAGGGGAGTGTCATAGGACCGTTGCTATTCACAATATACATAAATGACCTGGTGGATGACATCGGAAGTTCACTGAGGCTTTTTGCAGATGATGCTGTGGTTTATCAAGAGGTTGTAACAATGGAAAATTGTACGGAAATGCAGGAGGATCTGCAGCGAATTGACGCATGGTGCAGGGAATGGCAATTGAATCTTAATGTAGACAAGTGTAATGTGCTGCGAATACGCAGGAAGATAGATCCTTTATCATTTAGCTACAAAATAGCATGTCAGCAACTGGAAGCAGTTAATACTATAAATTATCTGGGAGTACGCATTAGGAGTGATTTAAAATGGAATGATCATATAATGTTGATCGTCGGTAAAGCAGATGCCAGACTGAGATTCATTGGAAGAATCCTAAGGGAATGCAATCCGAAAACAAAGGAAGTAGGTTACAGTACGCTTGTTCGCCCACTGCTTGAATACTGCTCAGCAGTGTGGGATCCATACCAGATAGGGTTGATAGAAGATATAGAGAAGATGCAACGGAGAGCAGCGCGCTTCGTTACAGGATCATTTAGTAATCGCGAAAGCGTTACGGAGATGATAGATAAACTCCAGTGGAAGACTCTGCAGGAGAGACGCTCAGTAGCTCGGTACGGGCTTTTGTCAGAATTTCGAGAACATACCTTCAGCGAAGAGTCAAGCAGTATATTGCTCCCTCCTACGTATATCTCGCGAAGAGACCATGAGGATAAAATCAGAGAGATTAGAGCCCACACAGAGGCATACCGACAATCCTTCTTTACACGAACAATACGAGACTGGAATAGAAGGGAGAACCGATAGAGTTACTCAAGGTACCCTCCGCCACACACCGTCAGGTGGCTTGCGGAGTATGGATGTAGATGTAGATGTAGATAATTCAGGCTCCAAGCCCATTTATCCCCAAGAGACTAATGCCACCCGCAGGAGTTGTCTCGCCATTAGGCACGTGCTGGTCTAATGCAAAATCCTTGAGCACTTTTTCTGCGTCATTCTGCTAGTGTACATCAATTAGACTAATGCGGGTACTGTCACCACATTGAACCTCTCATGGGAGTCCAGTAGCTTTTATCCGATGCACCATTGCTCGCTTACTTTAGTCATCGCACCCTCACATTGTCGATTTGACACAGAACATTGTTGGAAATTGCATACTACAGGCTCCATGCCGATTTATTTCCAACAAAATAATGGGCTACGGTCACTGCATGTAACCTCTTCTTTTAGTCCAGTAGCTTATACCCGATGCACCACTGCCCATTTACTGCAACTCTCCCACACTCACATTGACGATGCTTCACAGACACTGCATTGCAGTTGAATACTAAGCGCTCCACACCAACTCCTCTCCAAGAGACTAATGCTGCTACGGTCTTTACATGGAACCTCGCTCGGTAGTCCAGTAGCTTATACGCGATGCACCACTGCCCATTTACTGTAACCTTCGCACCCTTACATTGATTATGCGACACAGAATTCGCGTCGTGATTGAAAACTACTGGCTCCATGCCGAATTTCCTCCAAGAGACGAACGCGGCAATGATCTCTCCATAGAACCTTTCCTAGAAGCCCAGTGGCTTGTATACGATGCACCACTGCGCGTTTACTGTAACCCCGAAACCCGACATTGACGATGCGAAATAGAAATTGCTTCAGGGTTTCATACTACAGGCTCCCTGCCGACCTCCCTCCATGGTACTATTACCCCCTCAGTACTTGTCTCGTCATTAGGGAGTGGCTGGGCTGTTCCATAATATTCAAGGACATGGTATAGTCATTCAGCTAGTGTACATCTCTGATCCTGCTTTGACCTTGGTCCTCTCATTGAGCTTATCCTGAGAGCCTAGTACCTAGTAAACGATGTACCACACAATGACACTGACGATGCAAACAGAAATTCCTTCATAATGTGGTGTTTTAAAAAAGATATTTATATTTTGATTCAATTATTATTGTCTTGTGAAGATTCAGAAATCTGTTATGAGCTTTGCACCACTTTTTAGCGGGAAGCGCAAAGACGTTTCAAAAACTAACTTTATGTGACAGTTTATATGTCACCTGAAATCGTTTGCAGAAGCTATAGTGTACTTAAGATTATGAACAGAGTTCGCATTGACAATTTTTTTGCGTCGTGATTATGTTCGTATATGAGACATAGCAACTACGAACAGAGGAACGTAAGAGACCAGACACAGCTGGAAATTTCCGTTGCTGTACTACACCTCACGTTAAAAGAAATTGGATTTAGTTACAAACAAGTTGGAAGGTTAATGCGCCTTCTGCCGTAACTACTACGTTTGCCGACTTGCGGGCAGACCCTGGTAGCTGTATGGAAACTATGAAAACACCGTTATTTCTGTTGCCATTAATAGGAGATGGATAGCATGGAAATACTTTAAGTAATAAGCAGGCACTACAGCATTTGAGAGCACAATAACCAATTTAATTACCTTAGTCAGTATTGCTAACAATAGGCTCCGTATAATTTCAATTTTCTGTCGTGCTGGCAGTTGCTTTAAATAAAGTCCTGTAATATCTTCGATATTTCATCTTAGATGCACACATTAAATCTTACATAGCACTGAAGAAAAGTATTATTTTATAATAACTAATTAGTGATTGCGGGCCACGCCACATACGCGATCGCGTCTTTAAAAATATATCAGGACTGTGGTAACAGAAGAGGATTATAATCCTTCAGCTCCATAAGACACACGAAATATCGATATCGATACAATTTATGAACAATTCGTATTCTGTGCCACTGCGCGTTAGATATTCTTTGAAATATCAGGTGGTCGCTGCTCAGCAACGATATAAAACATTTTAGATAAACTGTATGGCTTTTAGGAGAATGCATGGTTAGATTATCGAATTAAGTTTATTTAAGCCATCGAAACAGATACTAATATTACACTGCATCCCATGAGGAGGCGAGGAATACCGGGGGTATTACTTCCATCCTAATGTCACTCGTATCATTAGTGGCTCTTAATACATGTCTGTTGCTGAAATTGAGTGGTCTTATAGTACTATACACTTGACGTTTCATAAAGTTACCACAAAAGAGAAAATATTCATTGTTAAGACCATTAGTAAATATGGCCTTTGTGCAGTTTATCTGCATCTGTGCCTTGGTCACAGTGTCTCTTAACATCCACAACAACATGGAAAATACTACTATTCACAGTAAAGAGCTACATACATTAATACGAGTTGACAGGCATTGTCGCTGAGAAAAAAATCACACATACGTAGAAGAAACTATATAATGCTAAAACGCTTACAAATTATGAAACTGGTATGACATTTTAATTATTCTTTCACATGTTTTCCAAACATGTTTTGTGTTCTTCAGTCCTGAGACTGATTTGATGCGGCTCTCCATGCTACTTTAACCTGTGCCAGCTTCTTCATGTCCCAGTGCTTAATACAAACTACATCCTTCGGAATCTGCTTAGTGTATTCACCTCTGGGTCTCCCTCTACCATATTTACCCACCACGCTACCTTCCAATGCTAAATTTGTGATCCCTTGATGCCTCAGATCATGTCCTACCAACCGGTCCCTTCTTCTTGTCTAGTTGTGCCACAAACTCTTCTTCTCCCCAATTCTATTCAATACCTCCTCATTACTTATGTGTTCTACCCATCAAATCTTCAGCAATCTTCTGTAGCACCACACTACGAAAGTTTCTATTCGCTTCTTGTCCAAACTATTTGTCGTCCATGTTTCACTTCCATACATGGCTACACTCCATACAAACACTTTCAGAAACGACTTCCTGACACTTAAATATATACTCGATGTTAACAAATTTCTCTTCTTCAGAAACACTCTTCAGAAACGCTTTCCTTGCCATTGCCAGTATACATTTTATATCCTCTCTACTTCGACCATCATCAGTTTTTGGCTCCCCAAATAGCAGAACTTCTTCACTACTTTAAGTGTCTCATTTCTTAATCTAACTCCCTCAGCACCACCCGACTTAATTCGACTACATTCCGCTATCTTCATTTTACTTATGTTGATATTCATCTTATATCCTCCTTTAAAGACACTGTCCATTCTGTTCAACTGCTCTCCCAAGTCCTTTGCTGTCTCTGACACAATGACAATGTGATCGGTGAACCTCACGGTTTGTATTTCTTCTCCATGGATTTTAATACCTTCTCCAAAATTTTCTTTCGTTTCCTTTAATGTTTGCCCAATATACAGATTGAATAACATCGTGCAGAGGCTACAACCCTGTCTCACTCCCTTCTTAACCACTGCTTCCACTTCATGCCCTTCCATTCTTATAACTGTCATCTGGTTTCTGTACAAACTGTAAATAGCCTTTCGCTACCTGTATTTTACCCGTGCCACTTTTTGGATTTGAAGCGAGTATTGCAGTCAACATAGTCAAATGCTTTCTCAAAGTCTACAAATGCTAGAAACGTAAGTTTGCCTTTCCTTAATCTTTCTTCTATGATGAGTCGTAAGGTCAGTATTGCCTCACGTGTTCCAACATTTCTACGGAATCCAAACTGATCCTCCCCGAGGCCGGCTTCTACCAGGTTTTTCCATTCGTCTGTAAGGAATTCGTGTTAGTATTTTGCAGCTGTGACTTATTAAACTGATAGTTCCGTAATTTTCACATCTGTCAACACCTACTTTCTTTGGGATTGGAATTATTATATTCTTCCTGAAGTGTGACGGTATTTCGCCTGTGTCATACATCGTGCTCACCAGGTGGTAGATTTTGTCAGGACTGGCTCTCCAAAGGCCGTCAGTAGTTCTAATGCAATGTTGTCTACTCCTGGGGCCTTGTTTCGAATCAGGTCTTTCAGTGTTCTGTCAAATTCTTTACGCAGTATCGAATCTCCCATTTCATCTTCATCTACATCCTCTTCCATTTCCATAATGTTGTCCTCAAGTACATTGCCCTTGTATAGACCACCTATATACTCCTTCCTACTTTCTGCTTTTCGTTCTTTGGTTAGAACTGGGTTTCCATATGAGCTCTTGATATTCGTATAAGTGGTTCTCTATTCCCCAAAGGTGTCTTTAATTTTCCTGACGGCAGTAGCTATCTTACCCCTAGTGAGATAAGCCTCTACATCCTTACATTTGTCCTCTAGCCATCCCTGCTTAGCCATTTTGCACTTCCTGTCAGTCTCATTTTTGAGACGTTTGTATTCCTTTTTGTCTGCTTAATTTACTGCATTTTTATATTCACTACTACAGGCTCCAGCCGGCTTCTCTCCAAGCGGCTAATGCGGCTACAGTCACCGTTTTGCCGTTCTCCAGGTAGTCAAGCAGCTTCTTAGCAATTCACCACAGCAATATGCTGGAACCCTCGCACCGTCACACTGATGATGCAAGTAACAAACTGCGTTGCGATTCAATACTACAGGCTAAAGCGGTCTTCTCTTTAAGCGACTAATGCAGATACTGTCACCATATTGAAGTTCTAATGCGAGTCAAGGCACCACAGAAAGTTTAATGCAACTCTCCTACCCTGGCACAGAAAATGTTACACATAAATATCGTCGGTATTCAATACTAGAGGCTCCAGAAGTCTTCAATACAAGCGACTCACGCGGCTACGGTCACCGTGTGGACGTTCCCCTGGGATTCAACTTACCTATTTCCGATACACCACTGCGGTTTACGGTAACCATGAGACACTTATATTGAAAATGCAATTCACAAACTGCGTCGTGATTCAGTACTACAGGCTCCAACCTACTACTGTCAAAGCAGAAGTCATCTACGGTCACCTTATGGACGTTGTCCTGGGATTCAAGTTGGTTGTTCCCAATGCACTACAGAAAGTTTACTGTAACCCTCGCACGCGAACATTGACGATAAAGTACTTAAATTACGTCGCGATTCAGTACTAAATTTTCCAGCAGCCTCCCCTCCAAGAGAGTAATCCGTCTTCGGTCACCATTTGGTCGTTCTCTCGGAGATAATTTTTTTTTTTTCTGATGCACCACTGCCAACTTACAGCAACTGATGCAACCCCATATTGACGATACAAAAACAAATTGCGTTTCGATTCAATACTACAGGCTCCAGACGTCTTCTCTACATGCGACTAACGGTACTACGGTCATCGTATGGACGTTCTCATTTGAGTGAAGTTGCTTGTTTCTTATGCACCGCTGCCAGTTTACAGTAATACTCACACCATCACAAACTGAGTCAAACTTCTATAGTACAGGCTCCAGCCGTCCCCTGTCCAAGAGAATAACGCGGCTACAGTCACCTTATGGGCGTTCTCCTGTGAGTCAAGTTCCTTGTTTCCGATGCACCACTGTCAGTTTACTGTAACCCTTGCACAGTCACATTGGTGATGCAAAACAGAAATTTCGTCGCGATTCCATACTACAGGCTTCAGCCATCGTCTCTCCAAGCGACTAACGTGTCTACGGTCCCCATACGGTCGTTCTCCTGTCATTCATGTTGCTTTTCTTAGATGCAGCGCTGCTAGTTTACTGTAACACTAGGGGAAACACATTGATGATGAAATTGACAGAGTCTGTCGCGATACAATACTACTTGTCACCAGACGTCTTGACACCTGTACTGTGGAACATTACGTGGGTATCGATGTGTCCAGTGGAGCTCTCACAAGGCAGTTAGAGTATTGTAGAGGGGTTGCAGACCACGTACTCCCTTCATGACGATCATGTTTCGCAGTGACAGTGGCATTTTTCATCATGAAATGCGCCCAGTCACTAGGACAGTAATCTGATGGAATGATTCGAGGAACACAACGGCGACTTCCACTTGTTCTAATCCCCTTATTCGTCATATCTGAAAAGATCGAACACGTCTGGGATGTGCTTGAATGTGGCGCTGAAGCTCATCGCCCCCTCCTGGGAATTTACGGGAATTAGGTGACGTGCTGTGGTCGCACACTTCGGACATCGTAGCGCATACTGCATCGGCATCCCACTTTACGTTCAACCATCACGGGATGCCTGCATCAAGGGTGTATATTCACCTGGAAAACATACTTCGTCTGTCTTGCGAAAACAGTTACTGGCGGCAACAACACAACACGCCACCGGGTCTCCACCAACGGCCGCCAGGGACAGCTACCCGTTCGCGGAGCCTGCAGAACAGCTTCACCAGAAGTCGCAGCTAGGAACTACTTTGCTACGCCAGCCACGTGATCGCACATTGTTCCGGTAGATACAACCGCCAATGGTCTTTATAAGGTGGGCCACTGCCGACAAAAGGCAGTTCCACGCACCACTCGGAAGGACACAGAGCTGCCGTCCCAGCAATAACGGCGAGACGCCTCCTTTAGTTGGCCGATCTCTTGGTACTATCGGCGAACCTCTGGACGTTGTAGTAGTTTGTGTTCGCTCCCCGTGAAGAGTCCCGTCTTTATTATTATTATTATTATTATTATTATTATTACGAGGGCAGTTCAATAAGTATGCAACATATTTTTTTTCTGAAACAGGGGTTGTTTTATTCAGCATTGAAATACACCAGGTTATTCCCCAATCTTTTAGCTACACAACACTATTTTTCAACGTAACCTCCATTCAATGCTACGGCCTTACGCCACCTTGAAATGAGGGCCTGTATGCCTGCACGGTACCATTCCACTGGTCGATGTCGGCGCCAACGTCGTACTGCATCAATAACTTCTTCATCATCCGCGTAGTGCGTCCCACGGATTGCGTCCTTCATTGGGACAAACATATGGAAATCCGAAGGTGCGAGATCGGGGCTGTAGGATGCATGAGGAAGAACAGTCCACTGAAGTTTTGTGAGCTCCTCTCGGGTGCGAAGACTTGTGTGAGGTCTTGCGTTGTCATGAAGAAGGAGAAGTTCGTTCTGATTTTTGTGCCTACGAACACGCTGAAGTCGTTTCTTCAATTTCTGAAGAGTAGCACAATACACTTCAGAGTTGATCGTTTGACCATGGGGAAGGACATCGAACAGAACAACCCCTTCAGCGTCCCAGAAGACTGTAACCATGACTTTACCGGCTGAGGGTATGGCTTTAAACTTTTTCTTGGTAGGGGAGTGGGTGTGGCGCCACTCCATTGATTGCCGTTTTGTTTCAGGTTCGAAGTGATGAACCCATGTTTCATCGCCTGTAACAATCTTTGACAAGAAATTGTCACCCTCCGCCACATGACGAGCAAGCAATTCCGCACATATGGTTCTCCTTTGCACTTTATAGTGTTCGGTTAGACAACGAGGGACCCAGCGGGAACCAACCTTTGAATATCCCAACTGGTGAACAATTGTGACAGCACTACCAACAGAGATGTCAAATTGAACACTGAGTTGTTTGATGGTGATCCGTCGATCATCTCGAACGAGTGTGTTCGCACGCTCCGCCATTGCAGGAGTCACAGCTGTGCACGGCCGGCCCGCACGCGGGAGATCAGACAGTCTTGCTTGACCTTGCGGCGATGATGACACACGCTTTGCCCAACGACTCACCGTGCTTTTGTCCACTGCCAGATCACCGTAGACATTCTGCAAGCGCCTATGAATATCTGAGATGCCCTGGTTTTCCGCCAAAAGAAACTCGATCACTGCCCGTTGTTTGCAACGCACATCCGTTACAGACGCCACTTTAACATCTCCGTACAGCGCTGCCACCTGTCGGAAGTCAATGAAACTATACGAGACGAAGCGGGAATGTTTGAAAATATTCCACAAGAAATTTCAGGTTTTTTCAACCAAAATTGGCCGAGAAAAAAAAGTGTTGCATTACTTATTGAACTGCTCTCGTATTATTTGTTATTTTGTATTTGGTTTGATGTGCTTTTGAGATTAAGTCGGTTTTTCTTTTGGATATTGTATTATTGTTTCGTTATGGTGAGTCCAATAAATTGTTTGCCGACTTGTGTTTTCCGCATTCCTATTCTACTAGCGCAGATTCTTCAACTTGTGCGTGCAGATATGGTACCAATTTTCTCCAGCGATCTGCCAGGGCCTCGTTGCTTTCATACCACGACGCGTCGCCGCTGTCATGCGCGCCATAGGTGGACATACCGACTGTTAGGTACGTGGTTATGATGTCCTGGCTGCTCAGTGTATGTCATGACAGAATTTACTTCTGGATATCACAGCAGGTATTGTTCTAAATAAGTCTTGTATTCAGAGTAATTCAGTCGACATGTTACTAAGAGGGAATTATTTTATCTGAAAGTGTGGGTTTTCAAGGGAGTAAGTTTTCGGATGACTAGTATAGAAACTCGAGCGTGCACAAGGAATTGCGAAACATGTGATACGCACGGATGTACCGAAAACAATCCCTTACTACTGACAACATGCAACAAGTTCGCTCACAGACATTTTATTTCACAACTTTATGAAGAGCTATATACTAACAAACAGTTGGTTTATTTAGTGACGATGTGTACTGACAAGCGACAGCGCGTGAATCTTCACTACACATCAATATTTGTGGCTGTAAAATGCACTGAATGAGCTTACGTGATTTGTTGTAATCTTTCAGTGGGCGACACTTCTAATACACATTCAACAGCAAGAGACGAACGAACGCTGAGAGTACACACTACACAAATCTCATGCCCCAACCTCATCTTAACAACATTTGCATTCAGTAAAGTTTATTAAAATATTTGTCCTTACATTTTATTTTTATTTTTCATATTACTTATTTTAAGGTAGTGAGAAGTCAATAAATGTTGACTCTGCCCACGAAAATGTTTTTTGAATTAAATATTTTTGGATGTTAGGTGTCTTGAATTTGAAGTCTTCTGTCATATCAAAATATGACGTCGGTAAAACAAATACGACTGTATGCATACGGAAGATCAACTTCAGAACTCACCAGTTTTGTAGCCCTGGCGAGGACCGCTGAAAAGGTGATCGAAACATCTGTTTAAATGTTGTTTTAGTGTTTCATAACGATGCTGTCAAACACCACGTAACCAGCATCTTTAGACACCAACTTGTTTCACTGATCCTTTTAACTTATTAATAAATAAGAAACCTCAGTGCAATAAGTCATCGGACTTCAGTTAATATGTGCTTCGCGGGGTTTAATCCATCAGGTGACAATTTCGATTGTTTGCTCAGAAGCATATTCCAGCAGGAAATCGGAGATATCGATGTTTCAATAACTGTTTAGAAAATACCAGTTATAATCGGTAGGGCATTTGGTGCATTATCAAATTGAAAGGTTTTCAGGATGGATGTTTCATACCATCAGTCCACATTGCGTCATTTTTCTCAAGAGCTTTGCGTCTGAGGTCTGCTTACTCACTTTATATAAAATTTATCAAACATGTTGTTAGCGTCTTCTGGGCTTCTGATATGCAATAAACTAATTTTTCCGCCATCTGGTGTGCGTGACCGTCGTACAGTTGTTTGTATTATTATAGGGGCTGTTAAAAAAGTCTCTACGCAGTGCCATATGGTTGTGAGCCGCGCGTGCCGTATGATTGTTCGCCTGCCTGGGTTACTTCCCTTCAATTGGACTCTCCCACTTTTTCAGTGTTTTGTTTATCTCAGCCAGCGTCAGTAGTATCATTGCTGTGTGTCGTCACGTGTTGACGTGAATGTTTAAGTTTAGTTCTTTTGTTCGTTTGTTTTGTTTTTGTTACTGTTAAAATGCTAACCATTGAAGAACGTGTGTTTTTAGTCGAACAAGTTTTCAAACCTGGCGGTAAATACAAAGTTACAGTTCGTCAAACATTTAATTCAGTTTTCCCGGAGACACCTCTTCCACATCGCGATACTGTGAGAGATTTGATTAACAAACTTGTGTTTGGAAACGTGATTGGACAAATTGAATTGTGTATTCAACAACAGAGGGGGACACTTCCAACATTCAATGTGGAAATTTGTAAGTAAAAATGAATATTCGATAAATTAATAACTTGTATTTCATTGAGTTTGATTTCGTTATATTTACTGAGGCATACGGCACGAGCGGCTAACAATCATACGGCACTGCGAAGAGACCTTTTGAACACCCCGATTTAGGGTCTGTTGTAAGAAACGTTATTCGTTTAGATTTCAAGTACGGTCTATGCTTGGTTAAGTCTGCAGTACGATTTTTAAATCTTCTGCATGTCAGAGTTACGTCAAAGCTCGATTTTATCCACGTAATCCGAAAGCAGGCAACGTATGCTCACACCTCCCACACAGATGCACGTGTGCCCGCTCTACCTGTTTCACCGCAAGAGCACCGAATTTACGTCCTGCTTAACGACTGCGGTAATGATCGCACAAGCTTAATGACGCCCACCACCCTGCACATGCTGCTCCCACACATATTGGACACGTGTCGCGAACGAACAGAGATACACGCTACGGCATTCAGAATCGGACGCAATTGTCTCCTTGACACGGATCACCTGCGTGGTAGTGGTCAGTGACGATCAAACTCAAAATGGCGTTACCATTACGAGTACACGGTGGTAGCACTGCGGAATTTTCCGGGTTCACATTTTCAATCAATCTTTGGGTGTCCTTCAACGAAGCAACTGCTTGGGAATTACTCTGCTTTCCTCAAACTGGAGCCTCCAGAAGGGGCTGGGGTACATGAAATGGAACGTCATTGGCTGAAAGGGTATTTGGCGCTATTTCAGTGATTACAATATTGAGTCACGTTCACAAATACACTACAGGCCATTAAAATTGCTAAACCAAGAAGAAATGCATATGTTAAACGGGTATTCATTGGACAAATATATTATACTAGAACTGATGTGTGATTACATTTTCACGTAATTTGAGTGCATAGATCCTGAGAAATCAGTACCCAGAACAACCACCCCTGGCCGTAAATAACGCCCTTGATACGCCTGGGCATTGAGTCAAACAGAGCTTGGATGGCGTGCACAGGTACAGCTGCCGATGCAGCTTCAACACGATACCACAGTTCATCAAGAGTAGTGACTGGCGTATTGTGACGAGCCAGTTGCTCGGCCACCATTGACCTCACGTTTACAATTGGTGAGAGATCTAGAGAATGAGCTCACCAGGGCAGCGGTCGAACATTTTCCGTATCCAGAAAGGCCCGTACAGGATCTAAAACATGCGGTCGTGCATTATCCTGCTGAAGTGTAGGGTTTCCCAGGGATCGGTTGAAGGGTTGAGCCACGGGTCGTAACACATCTGAATTGTAACTTCCACTGTTCACAGTGCCGTAAATGCGAACAAGAGGTACCCGAGACGTGTAACCAGTGCCACCCATATCATCACGCCGGGTAATAAGCCAATATGGCGATGACGAATACACGCTTCCAATGGGCGTTCACCGCGATGTCGTCAATCACAGATGCGACCATCATGATGCTATAAACAGAACCTGGATTCATCTGAAAAAATTACGTTTTTTCATTCGTGCACCCAGGATCGTCCTTGAGTACACCATCCCAGGCGATCCTGTCTGTGATGCAGCGTCAAGGGTAACCGCAGTAATGGTTTCCGAGCTGATTGTCCATGCTGCTGCAAAGATCGTCGAACTGTTCGTGCAGATGGTGTTGTCTTGCAAACGTACCCATCTATTGACTCATGAATCAAGACGTGGCTGCACGATCCGTTACAGCCATGCGGATAAGATGCTTCTCATCTCGAGTCCTTTGTTATCCAGCACGGCGATCCGTATTACAATCCTGAACCCACTGATTCCATGTTCTGCTAACAGTCATAGGATATCAACCAACGGGATCAGCAATGTCGCGATACGATAAACCGCAATCGCAATAGGCTACAATCCGACGTTTATCAAAGTCGGAAACGTGACGGTAAGCATTTCTCCTCCTTACAGAATGCATCACAACAACGTTTCACCAAGCAATGGCGGTCAACTGCTGTATGTGTATGAGAAATCGATTGGAAACTTTCCCCATGTCAGCACGTTGTAGGTGTCGCCACCGGCGCCAACCTTGTGTGAATGCTCGGAAAAGCTAATCATTTGCATATCACAGCATCTTCTTCCTGTCAGTTAAATTTCGCCTCTGTAGCCCGCCATCTTTGTGGTGTAGTAATTTTAATGGCCAGTGGTGTATGTTGACAGTGTGACCCCAAGTATCAGCATGAATTTGCAACCCCTCTAGCAGAGATCCATGCACTGATTCCGTTTCGAAGAATATTTTAAAGCCGTTGTATCTTCTCGTGCTGCAAGCGAGTCAACCACTGTTGAAACTGGTCTTTGATATCCTGTACACGGATCGTAAAAACAAAGCGGTTGACGTATAGCTGTTCACAGGGCTGTCACCACAGCAACAGCCAATCAGAGAACGTGCTTGGCCGTGCCTCCTTTTACATTCACCGTTGTCAGGTCTCTCTGCTACTACAGGTAGCGGCTACGTCAACCAGTTGCAGACGACGCTCGCGGCTGGTAACATTAACAGTTGTGGTTCGTTTCGTTGTGTGCTTTGTATCTCTGTGCGGCGAGTTTATTTTGCGCTACAGAATGTTTGAAGCTTGTAGTGGAAGTGTGAAAAAAGGTGTGGATACTGAACGGAATGTTCAGCGATCAACTGATGTTCTGTGTGGTCAGACAAGCGTGTCTGTGTGCTCTACATCTACTACACCTACATCCATACTCCGCAAGCCACCTGACGGTGTGTGGCGGAGGGTACCTTGAGTACCCTTATCTGTTCTCCCTTCTATTCCAGTCTCGTATTGTTCGTGGAATGAAGGATTGTCAGTATGCCTCTGTGTGGGCTCTAATCTCTCTGATTTTATCCTCATGGTCTCTTCGCGAGATATACGTAGGAGGGAGCAATGTACTGCTTGACTCTTCGGTGAAGGTATGTTCTCGAAACTTTGACAAAAGCCCGTACCGAGCTACTGAGCGTCTCTCCTGCAGAGTCTTCCACTGGAGTTTATCTATCATCTCCGTAACGCTTTCGCGATTACTAAATGATCCTGTAACGAAGCGCGCTGCTCTCCGTTGGATCTTCTCTATATCTTCTATCAACCCTATCTGGTACGGATCCCACATCGCTGAGCAGTATTCAAGCAGTGGGCGAACAAGCGTACTGTAACCTACTTCCTTTGTTTTCGGATTGCATTTCCTTAGGATTCTTCCAATGAATCTCAGTCTGGCATCTGCGTCGAACAGATGTGCAGAACTATAGACCTATATCTCTAACGTCGATCAGTTGTAGAATTTTGGAACACGTATTGTGTTCGAGTATAATGACTTTTCTGGAGACTAGAAATCTACTCTGTAGGAAACAGCATGGGTTTCGAAAAAGACGGTCATGTGAAACCCAGCTCGCGCTATTCGTCCACGAGACTCAGAGGGCGTTCGATACAGTTCCCCACAGTCGTTTATTGAACAAAGTAAGAGCATATGGACTATCAGACCAATTGTGTGATTGGATTGAGGAGTCCCTAGATAACAGGACGCAGCATGTTATTCTCAATGGAGAGAAGTCTTCCGAAGTGAGAGTAATTTCAGGGTTGCCGCAGGGGAGCGTCATAGGACCGTTGCTATTCACAATATACATAAATGACCTGGTGGATGACATCGGAAGTTCACTGAGGCTTTTTGCAGATGATGCTGTGGTGTATCGAGAGGTTGTAACAATGGAAAATTGTACTGAAATGCAGGAGGATCTGCAGCGAATTGACGCATGGTGCAGGGAATGGCAACTGAATCTCAATGTAGACAAGTGTAATGTGCTGCGAATACACAGAAAGATAGATCCTTTATCATTTAGCTACAAAATAGCATGTCAGCAACTGGAAGCAGTTAATACCATAAATTATCTGGGAGTACGCATTAGGAGTGATTTAAAATGGAATGATCATATAATGTTGATTGTCGGTAAAGCAGATGCCAGACTGAGATTCATTGGAAGAATCCTAAGGAAATGCAATCCGAAAACAAAGGAAGTAGGTTACAGTACGCTTGTTCGCCCACTGCTTGAATGCTGCTCGGCAGTGTGGGATCCGTACCAGATAGGGTTGATACAAGACATAGAGAAGATCCAACGGAGAGCAGCGCGCTTCGTTACAGGATCATTTAGTAATCGCGAAAGCGTTACGGAGATGATAGATAAACTCCAGTGGAAGACTCTGCAGGAGAGATGCTCAGTAGCTCGGTACGGGCTTTTGTCAAAGTTTCGAGAACATACCTTCACCGAAGAGTCAAGCAGTATATTGCTCCCTCCTACGTATATCACGCGAAGAGACCATGAAGATAAAATCAGAGAGATTAGAGCCCACACAGAGGCATACCGACAATCCTTCTTTCCACGAACAATACGAGACTGGAATAGAAGGGAGAACCGATAGAGGTACTGAGGGTACCCTCCGCCACACGCCGTCGGGTGGCTTGCGGAGTATGGATGTAGATGTAGATGTAGATGCTTTACCGACGATCAACATTATATGATCATTCCATTTTAAATCACTCCTAATGCGTACTTCCAGATAATTTATGGTATTAACTGCTTCCAGTTGCTGACCTGCTATTTTGTAGCTAAATGATAAAGGATCTATCTTTCTATGTATTCGCAGCACATTACACTTGTCTACATTGACATTCAATTGCCATTCCCTGCACCATGCGTCAATTCGCTGCAGATCCTCCTGCATTTCAGTACAATTTTCCATTGTTACAAACTCTCGATACACCACAGCATCAGCTGCAAAAAGCCTCAGTGAACTTCCGATGTCATCCACCAGGTCTTTTATGTATATTGTGAATAGCAACGGTCCTATGACACTCCCCTGCGTCACACCTGAAATCACTCTTACTTCGGAAGACTTCTCTCCATTGAGAATGACATGCTGCGTCCTGTTATCTAGGAACTCCTCAATCCAATCACACAATTGATCTGATAGTCCATATGCTCTTACTTTGTTCATTAAACGACTGTGGGGAACTGTATCGAACGCCTTGCGGAAGTCAAGAAACACGGCATCTACCTGTGAACCCGTGTCTATGGCCGTCTGAGTCTCGTGGACGAATAGCGCGAGATGGGTTTCACATGACCGTCTTTTTCGAAACCCATACTGATACCTACAGAGTAGATTTCTAGTCTCCAGAAAAGTCATTATACTCGAAACAATACGTGTTCCAAAATTCTAGTCGGTGCGGGAATATTTCCAGAGAGTCAATGGTGCAGTTCTATTGCCACTAACGAAGGAAATCGAAAGAACTACTGACGCATTGGAGATACACAAAAGTAGTGTTGTCAAAATATACAGGATGTTACAAAAAGGTACGGCCAAAGTTTCAGGAAACAATCCTCTCACACAAAGAAAGAAAATATGTTATGTGGACATGTGTCCGGAATCGCTTACTCTCCATGTTAGAGCTCATTTTATTACTTCTCTTCAAATCACATTAATCATGGAATGGAAACACACAGCAACAGAACGTACCAGCGTGACTTCAAACAATTTGTTACAGGAAATGTTCAAAATGTCTTCAGTTAGCGAGGATACATTTCACCCTCCGTCGCATGGAATCCCTGATGTGCTGATGCAGCCCAGGAGAATGGCGTATTGTATCACAGCCGTCCGCAATACGAGCACAAAGAATCTCTACATTTGGTACCGGGGTTGCGTAGGCAAGAGCTTTCAAATGCCCCCATAAATGAAAGTCAAGAGAGTTGAGGTCAGGAGAGCGTGGAGGCCATGGAATTGGTCCGCCTCTACCAATCCATCGGTCACCGAATCTGTTGTTGAGAAGCGTACGAACACGTTGACTGAAATGTGCAAGAGCTCCATCGTGCATGAACCACATGTTGTGTCGTAAAGGCACATGTTCTAGCAGCACAGGTAGAGTATCCCGTATGAAATCATGATAACGTGCTCCATTGAGCATAGGTGGAAGAACATGGGGCCCAATCAAGACATCACCAACAATGCCTGGCCAAACGTTCACAGGATATCTGTGTTGATGACGTGATTGCACAATTGCGTGCGGATTCTCGTCAGTTCACACATGCTGATTTGAAAATTTACAATTTGATCACGTTGGAATGAAGCCTCATCCATAAAGAGAACATTTGCACTGAAATGAGGATTGACACATTGTTGGATGAACCATTCGCAGAAGTGTACCCGTGGAGGCCAAGCAGCTGCTGATAGTGCCTGCACACGCTGTACATGGCATGGGCCGGCCGGTGTGGCCGTGCGGTCTAGGCGCTTCAGTCTGGAACCGCGTGACCGCTGCGGTCGCAAATGGTTCAAATGGCTCTGAGCACTATGGGACTCAACATCTTAGGTCATAAGACCCCTAGAACTTAGAACTACTTAAACCTAACTAACCTAAGGACATCACACACACCCATGCCTGAGGCAGGATTCGAACCTGCGACCGTAGCAGTCCCGCGGTTCCGGACTGCAGCGCCAGAACCGCTAGACCACCGCGGCCGGCCCTGCGGTCGCAGGTTTGAATCCTGTCTCGGGCATGGATGTGTGTGACGTCCTTAGGTTAGTTAGGTTTAAGTAGTTCTAAGTTCTAGGGGACTGATGACCACAGATGTTAAGTCCCATAGTGCTCAGAGCCATTTGAACCATTTTTTTTTTTTTTTTACATGGCACGGAAACAACTGGTTCTCCCGAAGCACTCTCCATACAGTGACGTGGTCAACGTTACCTTGTACAGCATCAACTTCTCTGACGCTGACACTAGGGTTATCGTCAACTGCATGAAGCATTGCCTCGTCCATTGCAGGTATCCTCGTCGTTCTAGGTCTTCCCCAGCCGCGAGTCATAGGCTGGAATGTTCCGTGCTCCCTAAGACGCCGATCAATTGCTTCGAACGTCTTCCTGTCGGGACACCTTCGTTCTGGAAATCTGTCTCGATACAAACGTATCGCGCCACGGCTATTGCCCCGTGCTAATCCATACATCAAATTGGTATCTGCCAACTCCGCATTTGTAAACATAGCACTGACTGCAGAGCCACGTTCGTGATGAACACTAACCTGTTGATGCTACGTACTGATGTGCTTGATGCTAGTGCTGTAGAGCAATGAGACGCATGTCAACACAAGCACCGAAGTCAACATTAGCTTCCTTCAATTGGGCCAACTGGCGGTGAATGGAAGAAGTACAGTACATACTGACGAAACTAAAAGGAGCTCTAACATGGAAATTAAGCGTTTCCGGACACATTTCCACATAACATCTTTTCCTTATTTCTGTATTACGAATGTTTTCTGAAAGTTTGGTCGTACCTTTTTGTAACACCCTGTATAAGGCGTAACACTGTGCAGAAGGGGAAGAGCCTGGTTCATCCAAACTGCGGACATCCTGAAAGAAGAGAAGGACAGAACCATACGAAACAAACTTGGACTCTTTTCAACAAGATGCTGTTCTTCGCCATATATATGGATATTATGACAGAAAACAACACTGAACTATTAAAAAACTGTGCGTTACTCTGCGCGAGGCAGAGCCATTCAGTAACAGCTAAACGATTTTGTTAACAATGTTAGGACACTCGTTTTTTGCAATAAAAACGTTATACTATGATAATTATAAAGGTCCGAGGCGACATCGTAGGATGACGTTGTCGACTTTGGAGAACTAAAGTTCCGTTCAAAGACATCGTGTAACTCGATGAAACCTGGATAAATGCCTATTATTCTGTCAGAAATGCCTGGGAAGAAGGTAGCAAATGTGAGAAAGGGACCACAAACTACTGCTGTGCATCTGGAAGTGCATCTAGTTTCGTACCCAACTGTCTCCTCGTTAACAAATTTAGGGAAAAAAACGACGACCACGAGGAGATGATTCACGATAGTTTTCTGAAGTGTTTCAAAGGTCAACTGCTGGAAAACTTAAAAAATCGGCTATCTGTCATTGTAATGGACAATGTCCCGTACCATTTAGTTATTAAAGATAAAGCTTCAATGATGGCATAGGAAAAATGTTAACATTGTTGAATGATTGAAATGCTACAACGTGAAAATTCAGGACTATTCATGTAAGGCTGATCTCATGGAAGCAGTAAGGAAAAATAAGCCACAGTCTCAATAGTGTGTCGTGGACAAGGTAGCTAAACAACGTGGTCATAGGATTCTCACGCTTCCACTGCCACTTCAACGCTATGGAAATGATTTGGGCAAAAATTAAAACTCACATGGCAACATATAAATGCTTCACTGTGGCGGTAATGCAGACTGTTAGAGGAAGCAGTGACACAAATAACGCCAGAGAAGTGGGGAAATATTGTTGCGCGCCACAAAGAAACCGTTGTTAAAGAACCTTGGAAAAGTGAAAAGAGTGTCGAGAGTAATCTAGAAAATGTAATTACATCCTTCCAGTGGCTCGACTACGGACCACTGCTCAGTTAACGACAGTGTTGTGGAAGAAAGTGATTCTGAACTGAGTGGCATTTACCCATTGCCTTAATTCGTCCTTACTTTTGAGTTTGTATTTCATTTTTTGACTGAGTGGTGCGCACTGTATTTGCACAATAAACTTAATTCCATTATTAAGGGATACACCTCTGAACAATTATGACACCCTGAATGCATACTACTGTGCTGGTAAGTACTGAGGCAGCAGAGGATCAAGCAGCTAAAAAGACCAGGGCTAGTAGAAATCATTGGGTAACAGAAGAAATATTGAATTTAATTGATGAAAGGAGAAAATATAAAAATGCACTAAATGAAGAAGGCAAAAAGGAATACAAACGTCTCAAAAATGAGATCGCCAGGAAGTGCAAAATGGCTAAGCAGTGATGGCTAGAGGACAAATCTAAGGATGTAGAGTCTTATCTCACGAGGGGTAAGATACATACTACGTACAGGAAAATTAAAGAGACCTTTGGAGAAAAGAGAACCACTTGCATGAATATCAAGAGCTCAGATGGGAACCCAGTTCTAAGCAAAGAAGGGCAAGCAGAAAGGTTGAAGGAGTATATATAAGTAAACACGGGCCATGTTCTTGACGACAATAATATGGAAATGGAAGAGGAGGTAGATGAAGATGAAATTGGAGATATGATACTGAGTGAAGAGTTTGACAGATCACTTAAAGACCCAAGTCGAAACAAGGCCCTTGGTGTAGACAACATCCCATTAGAACTACTGATAGCCTTGGGAGAGCCAGGCCTTACAAAACTCTACCATCTGGAGAGCAAGATGTATGAGACAGGCGAAATACCCTCAGATTTCAAGAAGAATATAATAATTCCAATCCCAAAGAAAGCAGGTGTTGACAGATGGGAAAATTTCCGAACTATCAGTTTAGTAAGTCACAGCTGCAAAATATTAACGCGAATTATTTACAGACGAATGGAAAGACTGGTAGAAGCCGACCTCGGGGAAGATCAGTTTGGATTCCGTATAAATGTTGGAACACGTGAGGCAATACTGACACTACGACTTAGAAAATAGATTAAGGAAAGGCAAACTTACGATTCTAGCATTTGTAGACTTAGAGAGAGCTTTTGACAATTTTTATAGAATACTCTCTTTCAAATTCTAAAGGTGGCAGGTGTAAAATACAGGGAGCGAAAGGCTATTTACAATTTGTACAGAAACCAGATGGCAGTTATAAGAGTCGAGGGGCACGAAAGGGAAGCAGTGGTTGGGAAGGGAGTGAGACAGCGTTGTAGCCTCTCCCCGATGTTATTCAATCTGTATATTGAGCAAGCAGTAAAGGAAACAAAAGAAAAAAATGGAGTAGGTATTAAAATCCAGGGAGAAAAAATGAATAGTTTGTGATTCGCCGATGACATTGTAATTCTGTCAGAGACAGAATGGGAATGGACAGTGTCTTGAAAGGAGGGTATAAGATTAACATCAACAAAATCAAAACGAAGATAATGGAATGTAGTTGAATTAAATCGGGTGATGCTGAGGGAATTAGATTAGGAAATGAGACACTTAAAATAGTAAATGTGTTTTGCTATTTGGGGAGCAAAATACCAGATGGTGGTCGAAGTAGAGAGGATATAAAATGTAGACTGGCAATGGCAAGGAAAGCGTTTCTGAAGGAGAGAAATTTGTTAACATCGAGTATAGATTTAAGTGTCAGGAAGTAGTTTCTGAAGGTATTTGTATGGAGTGTAGCCATGTATGGAAGTGAAACATGGACGATAAATAGTTTGGACAAGAAGAGAATAGAATCATTTGAAATGTGGTGCTACAGAAGAATGCTGATGATTAGATGGGTAGATCACGTAACTAATGAGGATGTATTGAAAAGGAGTGGGGAGAAGAGAAGTTTGTGGCACAACTTGACTAGAAGAAGGGATAGGTTGGTAGGACATGTCCTGAGGCATCAAGTGATCACAAATTAAGCATTGGAGGGCCGCGTGGAGGGTACGAATCGTAGAGGGAGATCAAGAGATGAATACACTAAGCAGATTCAGAAGGCTGTAGGTTGTCGCATGTACTGGCAGATGAAGGTGCTTGCACCGTATAGAGTAGCATGGAGAGCTGCATCAAACCAGTCTCAGGACTGAAGACCACAACAACAACAAGAACAAGTATATTATTATTGTTCCTGCTAATTTTAATAATCATATTCTTATCTACATATAATGTTGCTGTCCTTAATCAAGATTTTTATGGTGGCTTTCTTATATTTGTCCTATTATTCGTGCTCTATAGATCGAGAAGAATCATGTAACAGAAGCTTAGATAATCCCGTTCCTTCGAGTGTAGAACAAGTTACTGCTTCTTCATCGTCTGGTGAAAGACATAAAGAAGTTGCTCCTAATGGAACAGTGTGGGTAGAAGCAGTGCCTAGTTCACAAGGTGAGCGTCTTCGTAATCACAATATTTTGAGAGAATCTCCTGGACCTGCACCACATACAAAAAGAAATGTAAGTGATGAACTTGTATCAAGTACTTGGCATTTGTTCATAGACAATTATATAATAAATCATATCTTGAAATGTACTACAACAGAGGCACACTGAATACTATGGACTGACAGCTGGTCAGAGAGAACGGAAGAACTAGAAGCATTTACGGCAATTATTTATGCTCGTGGTGTGACTGGTTGCCGAAATACAGACCTTCACAGCTTGTGGTCAGATTCATGGGGGCTACATTTTTGTGTCAAAATGAGTAGAAATAGATCCAGTGAGATTATGAGATACCTGAGGTTCGACGAGAAGTCTACACGCTCTGTACGATTACAGAATGATAGGTTTGCATTGGTTTCCGCTGTCTAGAACAAATTTATAGAAAACAGTACAATGTATTACAAACTTGGAAGTGACATAACAATAGACAAGCAGCTCTTCCAAATTAAAACTAGGTGCACATTGACACAATTCATGGCTGAGGTCATCGGTCCCGCAGTGTTTGTAAGAAGATGGTTTGTGGAAAATGCACAATGGAAACTGAATACAACTGTGTCAATTTTGTGTACCAATGGTGTAGCTGAAATTTCTGTACGTGAGAAAAGTCAATTTTCATGAATTTAGAGCAAAGAAAAGCCTTTCACTTGCTTACAATTGTTTGGGTTTTACCATGTTTAGCGAAATTTGGTCATATGTCAATTAATAATGTAATCTTTGTCTGTTCTTTTCATTCACAACGCTATCTGAATCAGATATAAATCTTACAAACATTAAAATATAATAAATGCTTAAAATTTGGAAATAATAGTTCAGAGGACTCTTTTTTAAACGGTAGGGGTCAAATGACCCCTTTGGGCGTTTGAGGGCACCCGAGAGTTAACACTCCTTACGTATCGAATACGACATCTGAATGTAATTCATTCCGATTACTGTAAAATCAGTGCTCTTCATGTTGTTTTTGTTAAGGCATAGAAATAACAGGAACACGGTATCATTTTATATACGAGGATGCGTTCGCTAAGCGACGATCATATTACGGTCCTTTAAAGCGAACTCAATATCGCAGTTTAGAA
This sequence comes from Schistocerca cancellata, assembly GCF_023864275.1. Classification (NCBI taxonomy): domain Eukaryota; kingdom Metazoa; phylum Arthropoda; class Insecta; order Orthoptera; family Acrididae; genus Schistocerca; species Schistocerca cancellata. The sequence continues at coordinate 57,149,689 of NC_064626.1, read as the reverse complement.
GGTGGCGTGAGAAGGTAGTCCAGTAGGGAAGCCGGCTGGTGTGGCTGAGCGGTTCTAGGCGCTTCAGTCTGGAACCGCGTAACCACTACGGTCGCGGGTTCGAATCCTGCCTCGGGCATGGATATGTCTGATGTCCTTAGGTTAGTTAGGTTTACGTAGTTCTAATTTCTAGCGGACTGATGACCTCAGATGTTAAGTCACATGGTGCTCAGAGCCATTTGAACCATTTTGAACCAGTAGGGAGCGGCACACCTGTTGCTGCTACAGCCATACTGCGCACACACGTACTGGCAAACCGACAACACCGCTCCCCCCCCCATGCCAAACTATGCTTCGCAATCAAATCACTTTGGTATTCTGCTCCGGATATATATGTCGACACAGAGACATACTTGACGTCCTAACAGTTCTCACACATGTTCTATCGAGGATGGATCTGGAGAACGTAGTGGTTATGGGAGTGCCGTAAAACCACGCCACGTTGAGACGAGCATTGTTCTGTTGACAAAAGGCGCCACGATACTGTCGCGTGAGAGGTAACACATGAAGATGTAGGATGTTGGTGACGTACGTTTGTGCTTTCGGAAATTACCACCGGGCGAGGGACAAAGTCGCTCATCACATAATGATGCCAGGAGAAACAAATATTTTAATGTGTGTTTCTTACTAAGGGACCAAACTGCTGAGACCATCGGTCCCTAGACCTATAGGAAAAACAGACATACCCATGCCCGTGAGAGGACTCGAACCTCCGGCGGGAGGGGCCGTGCAATCCGTGACATGGTACCTGAAACCGCTTGGCCACTCAGCGCAGGACAGGAATAACATCGCTGTGCTTCTCCAGAACGCAACCTATATTTACGTCACCGTGATTTTCGTAGACAATGGTCATCTGGAGTTTTGTGGAACCATGATTCATCGATGCACACAATACAGCGCCTATCATCAGCAGTCCACACTTTTGTGTGATGGCACCACCCTAAACGCAACAATTTGTGCTGCGGTGTTACCGGCCGTATGACGGGCGGCAGCCAGGCTGGTATCCCACCACTGTGTGGGGTGTCTCCAGACACGTCTACAGCCTGGAATCTCATTGAATGGAGTAGAGTTCAGAACTGAGTCTCAATGACCATCCAAGACGTGCCTTGAGACACCCTGTTCAGTGATTGGATACCCGCCTGACTGTCGCCTCCTATACAGCTTGACAACCAAGAATGATTGTCTGCGGTGCCATTTAATTCCACAACAGGACCGCTTATGTAGTCGTGCGTGGCACCCTTAGAGCACAGAGGTATATCGACGGCATTTTACGACATGTTTTATTAGCCTCTGTGACAGTCCATCCTGGGCTGCTTACATTTCAGCGAGGTAATGGCTGTTTGCAAGTTGCGGAATTTTCTACAACTTGTCGTCTTGCTTTCCAAACCCTACCTAGCCTAAAAAGATGGCCGAACCTCTCCCCAATTGTGAACGTTTTTAACATTATGAGCAGGACCCTTTAACCAGCTCGGAATTTTGACGATCTAACGTGGCAATTTAGCACGATATCCTTCAAGATGAGGACATCAATCAATGACAAGCAGAATAATTGCTTGCTTAAGGACTAGAGGTGGACCAACGCGTTATTGATTTCCTCAATTTGTTAAGGTCTTCCTCGTCGATAAATCACCCGATTATTCTCGAATTGTAATCACTAGTTTTTCTGTACATATAGTCAAATCTACCGATTTATGTCCGAATTGGACAATTCCTTTCAGGTGCGCCGTTTTTTTTTCGTCTTAGACTGCATTTCGCTTTACATCCGGGCAACAGTGAAGAGTGCAATACAAAACAGAGGTACTTCAATGTTTACTTCTTTGGAAAATGAGATGAGCAGTTCATGTCAGCATGTAATGTATATTGAGGTTAATAACACATTTATTATTAATTTGTATGAACGCTGCAGTGGCGGTAGCGCCCTAAAAACAGATGTTAGTGGTCGCATGGATTACGTGGTTAACAGATTTCTTATTTAAAAACAAGCAATTGCAAGTTTGAAAAAAATATTTGATGCTTCATGTGCTGCCCATAGGACCTGTTATTAAAAATCATTAAAAAGAAGTAAACATATTTCCTCAAAATTTAAAAACAACGAAACTTTTACAGTAAGTTACACTTTTAGCTAAAATGTTATCATTGGCTTTGACTGACTTTAAGGAAGTACATGTTCTCATAAATACTAACCTAATCATAGTTTTCGGAACAAGACTTACAAATGAATTAGAAATTATAGGGGCAAATGAATTTATTACACCCATTCCACACTTTACGAGTACTTATATTTCGTTATCTTCCGCTGACGGAGCAGTGACCCACAGAACTCCTCTGTGTCATTACCATGGCTGACTGCTGCCTTTCCGATAGAGGAATGCAGAATATTTTTCTGGAGGTCATTCTTCATCGTGAGAACTAGAGGAGTGAGGAATATCTTCTCCCTTCTCAGTCTCCTCAAACCAAGGTAGAATACGGCATTCTTTCTTCCGATGCAAAATGTTGCTAAAATATAATGAAATTCAACGATTTTTCCACATGTTTGTAAATTATAGAACGATAATTTAAAAATATAATAAACGTATTATAACAAGGACAGTGGAAAAGAGGCAATAAACAAAGATAACTCAGTTTCAAAAATACGTAATGTGTCGGGCGGGCTACAGCGGTGGATCGTCCTGTTCGTGTAACCCTTGTGAAACAACCACATACGAGGGACGCTCGCAAAATTTCCGAGGGTCCGTCAATAAACCATTTTAAAGAACACAGAGGCTCGAAACGTGATCGTTACACAGCTTCGAGATTCTTCTTGTATTTTCAAAAGTGGATTACATACGTTATCACGGGCCAACTTCTGTGTTAACGAGGTTTATATTTTTATCTGATTTTATGTTTGCATTCATGGATACAGTTCGTACTACGTCTTTCTCTTCCATTACACTTCATTAGTGTTACAGCTTTTATGTGTGCTTACCTAATATCATTCGACTATCAGGCGCTCCATTGTCCCTATGAAACTACTGTAACAACTGATTGAAATTCAGTGTGTGTTAGGTAGTAAAACGGTTGTAAAAGCGTCGCAGCTGTTACATATAAATGTGCCTTTAACACCAATTATAATAACAGCAACTTAAATATTGATTCTTGATGATATCGTAGTCTTCTATTCGAATACAGATTTAATTCAGCCGTACACCCTGGTCTGTCTTCTAGAAGTCTCTTCATATCTATCAACTATTGCTTGAATCCCCTCGATACGTCTATTCAACTTGTCCCACCTTTATGTCATGCTGTGCGCTAAAGCTGTTTTCTCCCAGAATCGGCCCATTACCTTTTCATTAACTATCCAATCAGCACAGTTAATCTTCAGCATTCCTCTGTAAGACCACGTTTATAAATTTTCTTGTAACATCTGTACAGCTTTTATTGCCCGTTTAACTTCCGTACTAGGCTAAGCTCAAGAAAATTACTTTTAGAGCAAGTTTTTCGCAAGGCTTCACTGTTTTCACTGTAGCAAATTCCTCTTTTTCAGGAACGTTTTTCTTACAACGAGCAGTCAACATCTTAAGTCATTCATATTTCTTCTGTCGACTTAATTTGCCGCCTAATTAGTAAAAGTCGTGCACTGCCTTTAGTATGACATTCACAAATTATTTCGTCAAGCTTCATCTGACTTAATTTTACTACACTTACTTTGTTATTATTTTACACTACTGGACATTAAAATTGCTACACCACGAAGATGACGTGCTACAGACGCGAAATCTAACCGACAGGAAGGAGATGCTGTGATATGCAAATAATTAGCTTTTCAAGCATTCACACAAGGTTGGCGCCGGTGGCGACACCTACAACGTACTCATATGAGGAAAGTTCCCAACTGATTACTCATACAGAAACAGCAGTTGACCGGCGTTTCCTGGAGAACGTTGTTGAGATGCCTCGTGTAAGGAGGAGAAATGCGTACCATCACGTTTCCGGCTTCGATAAAGGTCGGACTGTAGCCTATCGCGATTGGGGTTTATCGTATCGCGACATTTCTGCTCGCGTTGGTCGAATTGCAATGGCTGTTAGCAGAATATGGAATCGGTGGGTTCAGGAGAGAAATACGGAACGTCGTGTTGGATCCCAACGGCCTTGTATCACTAGTAGTCGTGATGACAGGCATCTTACTCGCATGGCTATAGCGGATCGTGCTGCCACGTCTCGATCCCTGAGTCAGCATCTGGGGACGTTTACAAGACAACAACCTTCTGCACGAACAGTTCAACGACGTTCGCAGCAGCATGGACTATCAGCTCGGAGACCACGGCTGCGGTTACCCTTAACGCTGCATCACAGACAGGAGCGCCTGCGGGGTATCGCGATTGCGGTTTATCGTATCGCGACATTTCTGCTCGCGTTGGTCGAATTCCAATGGCTGTTAGCAGAATATGGAATCGGTGGGTTCAGGAGAGAAATACGGAACGTCGTGTTGGATACCAACGGCCTTGTATCACTAGTAGTCGTGATGACAGGCATCTTACTCGCATGGCTATAGCGGATCGTGCTGCCACGTCTCGATCCCTGAGTCAACAGCTGGGGACGTTTACAAGACAACAACCATCTGCACGAACAGCTCAACGACGTTCGCAGCAGCATGGACTATCAGCTCGGAGACCACGGCTGCGGTTACCCTTAACGCTGCATCACAGACAGGAGCGCCTGCGGTGGTGTACTCAAATACGAACCTAGGTGCAGGAATGAGAAAACTTCATTTTTTCGGATGAATCCAGGTTCCGTTTACAGCATTCAGATGGTCTCATCCGTGTTTGGCGACATCGCAGTGAACGTACATTGGAAGCGTGTATTCGTCATCGCCATACTGGCGTATCACCCGGCGTGATGGCATGGGGAGCCATTGGTTACACACCTCGGTCACCTCTTGTTCGCATTGACAGCACTTTGAAGAGTGGACGTTAAATTTCAGATGTGTTACGACCCGTGGCTCTACGCTTCATTCGATCTCTGCGAAACCCTACACTTCAGCAGGACAATGCACGACCGCATGTTGCAGGTCCTGTACGGGCCTTTCTGGATACAGAAAATGTTCGACTGCTGCCTTGGCCAGCACATTGACCAGACCTCTCACCAACTGAAAACATCTAGTCAATGGTGACCGAGAAACTGGCTCTTCACAACATGCCAGTCACTACTCTTGACGAACTGTGATATCGTGTTGAAGCTGTATGGGCAGCTGTACCTGTACACGCCATCCAAGCCCTGTTTGACTCAATGCCCAGCCTTATCAAGGCCGTTATTACGGCCAGGGGTGGGTAGTGTTGGTACTGATTTCTCAGGATCTATGCACCCAAATTGCGTGAAAATGTAGTCACTTGTCAGTTACAGTATATTTGTCCAATGAATACCCGTTTATAATCTGCATTTCTTCTTTGTGTAGCAATTTTAATTGCCAGTAGTGTAGTTTTTTGATGTTCATCAAGGCATTTTCCAGTCTGTTGAAGTGATCTTCCATGCACTTTGCCGTTGCTGACTGAACTACAAAGCCATTTGCTAAAACTATTCACTCTGAGATTGTTAACTTCCTGTCCAAATATTTTCTGCTTCTGAATTATGTATTGCTCTACGTTCTATTTGAACAATGCGGTGGGAGGGGGACAATCCTGTCTCGATCGCTCCTCCTCTATTGTCTCCGCTCCATGCCTAAACTGCCAACTGCCAAACTGCAGACTGACTTCTGTACAGATTGTAGTTAACTTTTTGCCTCTCTACATCCCACTCCAGATAATTTCATAGTGTTGAAGTTAGTGCTTCATAATGTTAAATTATGTACTAGTCTTACATTTTAACTGGTTTTCTGTTGAGTATCCATGTACATTTCCTCTAGATTTATCTTGCAGCTAGGTGTATGCCTTCATTAATTAATGGTATAATGCGTGCAACTGCAGTGCACATTATTTAGAAGAGGAAAACTACTAATGGATAAATGTAACAGCAGGTAGGTGCTTTTTCCAGTGGCAGAAGAGTGATAGGTCATGGAAAGTTTGAGTGGAAAAATTTGTGTGTATTAGTTCTTTAGAAGTAATTACTCAATTGCGAAATTTGTGCAACTAAATAAAATCTTAATCACTATCTACCATGACCTTATATATGGACATCTCTGGTTTTTATTTGTATTTATTGGCATCTTATTGTAATCCAGCAATTATCTATCTACAGTTTGTAGCCCTCGAACTTCCCTCCAGTACGAAGTAGTGTATTCCTCAACGATTAAGAATAGATATTATCAACGGATCTTTTAGTCAACCTACGATACAAATATTGTTTCCCACAAGCTGATTCAACACTGTTATGTTATCAAATGCTCTGTAGTACAATATTGAAATGTTGCTTTAGTTTCTCTCCCATACTATTTGTCTTCTGTGTTTCACTTTTGTACAAGGCCATAGTCGAGTCTAATGCTTTCAAAAACGACTTGGGTCCTCAATTTTTATATTAGGCTGGTGACCACCCCGGTTTCACATGGCTAGTCCTAAGTGTCTATAGCTAGGCGACTTGTCTGGTGTACTGGTAATTTTGTTTATTGACCCCTCTAAATGATTAAAATTTAGAGAAGGAAGTTAAGTACTTGCATATCATTACTTTCAAATAAATCTAACGAGCAGCTTATGCCACGAAAATTCTCAGGAGGAAAGTACAGAACAATCCATGCGAAAGCAGCAGAGCTCGGTGCAAGCTACAGCCAGTTGCTGTCTACCCAACTCCAGCATAAGTTGGGCGCTAGCTACATTTTATGTGTGACTTTCCCCGCGTTTCAGTTCACTTCCCTTTCACATTAGATCTTTACCAGTAAATCACTGTTTATCACCTTAACAAGTCATCCATCACAGATCGTTTGTGAAGTCAGCAGCAAGTCGCACTGGGATCCTGGTAGTGGCAGCTCACACCAGCCTCACGCTGCATTTGGGAGGGGTGAGGGCCTCATGCCTCACATCCGTACCCAGTTTATTAGTGAAAATCATTTCAGAAGTCCTAGAGTTGCTCTCGAGGTTAGCCTTGTCATAATGACAGACAAATACATGGAGGGGACTTTATGATATGTATGAATGAATTGAAGAACTTGTGAATAACCATTAGATGGGAATTTCATTTTCACAGTGGCAGAATGTAACTAACCATAGTCCTGCCAGTTCGCAAAAAATATAAAAAATGACATACACAATCGTTTCTCATAAATCAGCGTGAAAAACACATTTTTATCTTAAGATTAGCCGGACCATACAGGCAGAAATTGGAGTGGTGTGGAGCTTTATGCATAAAGCTGAATTTATGCGTTTATGTGTAAGAACTGCACCCAGGCTTCTGGACTGAAGTGGGCCATAGGCCATAGCTGACAAACTCCTAGAGGATCAACAAAAGTGGTTTGTAATGCTTTGGATCCAATATTTATGGCAACAGGAAATTCCAGTTTTTATATCCCTACCATGTAGGCCGCCTGGCATGTATTGTGTGGGAATCGTATCATCCTGCATTATTGACTTTCTGTGCATGGCAGCATGCATGTCAGGGGCAAGAAACTGTTTTCCGACCCCCAACTCGTAGGCTGCCCAACAATAGGTGTGCCATGTGCAGCGGTATTGACATGCTTTATCAGCTTACTTTTTATGGCAACCTGCATATCATGGGATAAATAATGTTTCAAAGCCCTTGGTATATAGACCCGTTTGAATACAGGCTTTCCTGAACATGGTCATGTAAAGGTAACAGCACTAGCCTGCTTTATAGATCTTGCTACATGTCTGGATGTGTATGGCTCGGGGGAAGGTTGAGACAGATGTAGGAGGGGATGGAGAAAGACAAGGCAGGAGCAGACAGTTAGCGAGAGAGGGGGCAGGTGGAGATGTAAAACAGAGGGGCAGGTGCAGGAGGAGATGGACAGAGATAGAAGGTGGAAGAAGAGATAGAAATAGGGCAGAGAAGAGGAAATGAGCTGAGGGTTTAGATGTTAGATTTCGAGATGAGGAAGTGATGGACAGAGACAGTGAATGACGGATGGACCAAGAAATGTGCACATTGTATGTGACGTACAAGAATGTAGGTGAAGTTTTGGGGAAATGGCTAGTATGTATGTAGAGCAGAAAGTGATCCAATACCCTTATTTACAGAATGTCAGCAGTTCAATTCAATAATTGGACATTATTACATGGTTACTATTTCCACAATATTTCCCTAAGGTGATTTTTGCTCAAGTTTGACTGCTTTTTATTATTGTCTTTCGGTATTGTTTGCATCTATAGTCACATGTATTTGTTTATAAATTCAGTATATACCGGGCTATTACAAATGATCGAAGCGATTTCATAAATTCACTGTAGCTCCATTAATTGACAGATACGTAGAAAAACTCATAAAGTTTTGTTGGGCTGAAGCCGCACTTCAGGTTTCTGCCGCCAGAGCGCTCGAGTGCGCAGTGAGACAAAATGGCGACAGGAGCCGAGAAAGCGTATGTCGTGCTTGAAATGCACTCACATCAGTCAGTCATAACAGTGCAACGACACTTCAGGACGAAGTTCAACAAAGGCCCACCAACTGCTAACTCCATTCGGCGATGGTATGCGCAGTTTAAAGCTTCTGGATGCCTCTGTAAGGGGAAATCAACGGGTCGGCCTGCAGTGAGCGAAGAAACGGTTGAACGCGTGCTGGCAAGTTTCACGCGTAGCCCGCGGAAAATTGGCTCATGCCAGAACTGGAGACCGACAGCGCCGACTTCATCTTTCAACAGGATGGTGCTCCACCGCACTTCCATCATGATGTTCGGCATTTCTTAAACAGGAGATTGGAAAACCGGTGGATCGGTCGTGGTGGAGATCATGATCAGCAATTCATGTCATGGCCTCCACGCTCTCCCGAATTAACGCCATGTGATTTCTTTCTGTGGGGTTATGGGAAAGGTTCAGTGTTTAAACCTCCTCTACCAAGAAACGTTCGAGAACTGCGAGCTCGCATAAACGATGCTTTCGAACTCATTGATGGGGACATGCTGCGCCGAGTGTGGGAGGAACTTGATTATCGGTTTGATGTCTGCCGAATCACTAAAGGCGCACATATCGAACATTTGTGAATGCCTAAAAAATCTTTTTGAGTTTTTGCATGTGGTTGCAAAGCATTGTGAAAATATCTCAAATAATAAAGTTATTGTAGAGCTGTGAAATCGCTTCAATCATTTGTAATAACCCTGTATACATCAGATCTGGACACCACTATTTAGTGAACCACTATTCTGTATGTGACTTCTCATATTGTCTAATTGGGCTGTTATGCTTCACCCAGTACAATTGAGGTGAATTGCTTACAATAACAGAAAACATATGAAAACTTTACAAGGTATGAGTAGTCCAGCAGTACGTATACGGACTAGAGCTAGGTAGCCAGCAGCTGGCATTAGTTCGGACCTCTGCCATCTTCTGAAGGTCACTCTCCTGCGATGTAGTACTATACCACTGAGGAGGCCCTCTCCTGGCCCGTTGAAGTGGCAGCAGACTCCTGCCCACGACAGGGGGGTGGGGACAAGGGGGGGGGGGTCAATTCTGGTGTGGGGTCACCATCCAGATGTCTTTGCTGGCGCCGCCGTTGACTGGGGCGGATCTTCTAACTAAGAGGCTGCATTCCTCTACCAGTAACCCAAACATTTCCAGCGTCATTGACACCGGCAGCATGCCAAGCGGTCTGCCATACAGAACAGAATGTAGCTAAGCTGCTAACAAGTCAGCATTCCTGAATGTTCGTGACAACCACTGTATAGGCAGCTGCCAACACACCACACGGAGCGATCGACCACGTGACAGAAGGGTGCACAGCCACTGCATGGCGGAGCCCTTCTGTACCTACATGAGCCATGACAAGGAAATTGTGTTGCTACTACTGTTTTACTGAAACCTTCACCGGCCGTCTTGCTCGCCTCCCCCAAACATCGATACAAGAAGCGTCCCTACACCTTCGGATCTACTGTAGTAGATATCAGAAATACTGTCGTCTTCTGCAGTTAACCTCAGATGATTATATTTGCACATATCACGCCTCGCAGATACAGTATGCAGTACTATCAGAGTTAGGTGAGTGCGAAATCTGTTGTAGATGTGTAAGAGATGGAGTCCAGACGAGATGTACATCGTAATTTTGTTTAGGTCTCTGGAACGATGTCTTACAGTTTGTCGGTAATTGTATGGAAAGTCTATGACAGCTAGGCAGTGTACAGAAGAAACCTTTTGTGTGGTTGTGGACGCGGGAAGCTTATATTTTGCCATGAGTAGCAGTTAAAGTCTTCAAAACGGCAGAGTCACAGGCACAAGGCATGTCCAAGACGGTAGCAGTACGACTTCTACTAGATGGGGTAACATGGTTAATGATAGCAGCAAGAGAGAAACAGTTAGCACTTGCCTGATCGTATGTACCTGAAATGGATGCAGCCTATGCCGTATTGATAACTCCCTTTTTTGATAGTGCAACTGACGATGAGATGCCTTTTCTGAAGGACAACAGCAGAGATGGATAGATGACTGCATACTGCATTGTTAACGGTGAAAAACGTGCAGTTAACAGATGATGCCTAGATGTTTGTTAGATCTAGATTGGGTGTTAAAAACGCAACAACGATTAAACAGAAAGTGAACGGTGTGAGGTTCGTTGTGGAGAAATTGAGTACAATTGCGAGAAAACACAGGGAGAGACAGACTAGTTTGCTGATAGAATTCGTAAATGTAATCTACAAACATAATACAACAGAAACGCGAGCACGGACCGCTCAGATCACATCTGACACACTTGTCTTCCGATATATCGACAGGAATGCGGACAGGTAATCGAGAAGGTCTATATCCTGCAGTTACATTAGCAACACTGTTCGAGGAAACTGATATAGAAACTTGCTTAGGTGATAAACGCTGGGTATTCTCCGATAGTGTGCAATGCTATGTGTGTGGTCTGACAGTTGCTGTATGACCCTAGAGTGTCTGGCATCGTGCCGGATCTAACCTTCGACAACGCATAGTTACCCACCAAATAGTACAAGCCCTAAATAACAAATTATCGCCAGTTGGTATTTTTTGTGATATTTCCAAGGGATTTGACTGTGTGGATCATGTCACACTCCTACAAAAACTCAGGTTTTATGGAATTGAAGGCTATACACACAACTGGTTTGAATCATACTTAATAAACAGAAAGTAAAAAGTTGTGCTGAATAACACATATAATGTTGGGAGGGTGGTAAATTCCAGTGAATGGAGAGTACTTTTTGCAGATGACGTGAGTGTTATACCAAGTCCCATTCCAGAAACAGCAGCTGAAGATATGGTTAAGGATGTCATTCAAAGAATTATTAACTGGTTCTCAGAAAATAACCTCTCCATTAATTTTGAGAAAACTCACTATATCCAGTTCTCTACACCGAATAGAGTCATACCGGCAATTGAAGTAGCATATGGTTCAAATGGTTCAAATGGCTCTGAGCACTATGCGACTCAACTTCTGAGGTCATCAGTCGCCTAGAACTTAGAACTAATTAAACCTAACTAACCTAAGGACATCACACACATCCATGCCCGAGGCAGGATTCGAGCCTGCGTCCGTAGCGGTCACGCGGTTCCAGACTGAAGCGCCTTTAACCGCACCGCCACATCGGCCAGCCGAAGTAGCATATGATCAGGGCTCAGCTAACAGGGTATATTTCTCCAAAATTTTAGGGTGTTCACATTAATGACAACTTGAACTGGATGAAGCATATTACTGAGCTGCTGAAACAACTAAGTTCAGCTTCTTTCGCTCTTCGTATAGTCGCTAGTCTTGGTAATAAACAGGTCAGCCTCCTAAAGTACTTTGCTTATTTCCACTACATAATGTCTTATGGAACAGTTTTCTGGGGTAACTCACCACTTAGACATAAAGTATTGATTGCACAAAAGAGATCAGTGAGGATAATTGGTGGTGTTCACTGAAGGACGTGTGGTAGCCACCTTTTCAAGGCAGTAGGTATTTTAACTTCACCATCAGAATACATATATTCGCTAATGAACTTCGTTACAAATAATCCATCTCATTTCACGAAACACAGTGATGTTCATAGGTACAACACTACAGGGAAAAATGACCGCTCCTATCCCTTATTGAAGCTGTCAGTTGCTCAAAACGGAATACATTATTCAGCAACAAAAATCTTTCATCATTTGCCCAGCAACATAAAGTGTCTGCCAGGTAGCAGATCAAGTTTTAAATCTAGCTTACAATTATCTCTTTTGGAAATCTCCTTCTACTCCATGGACGAGTTTCTGTTTCAGAAACGTTAAAAAATGTACCTCTAAATGTAGTTACATGTGTAAAATTAAAAATTGCAGTAATGGCGATGTACGTGAGGACAATATTATGGAAATGGAAGAGAATGTAGATGAGGATGAAATGGGACATACGATACTGCGTGAAGAGTTCGACAGAGCACTCAAAGACCTGAGTCGAAACAAGGCCCAGGGTGTGGACAACATTCCATTAGTACTACTGACGGCCTTGAGAGAGCCAGTCCTTACGAAACTCTACCATCTGGTGTGCAATTTGTATGAGACCGGCGAAATACCCTCAGACTTCAAGAAGAATATAATAATTCCAAACACAAAGAGAGCAGGTGTTGACAGATGTGAGAATTACCGAACTATCAGTTTAATATGTCACAGCTGCAAAATATTAACGTGAATTATTTGCAGACGAATGGAAAAACTGGTAGAAGACGACCTCGGGGAAGATCTGTTTGGATTCCGTAGGAATGTTGGAACACGTGAGGCAAAACTGACACTACGACTTACCTTAGAAAATAGATTAAGGAAAGGCAAACCTACGTTTCTAGCATTTGTAGACTTAGAGAAAGCTTTTGACAATGTTGACTGGAATACTCTCTTTCAAATTCTAAGGGTGGCAGGGGTAAAATACAGGGAGCAAAAGGGTATTTACAATTTGTACAGAAATTAGATGGTAGTTATAACAGTCGAGGGATATGAAAGGGAAGCGGTGGTTGGGAAGGGAGAGATGGATTAAATGGCTCTGAGCACTATGGGACTTATCATCTATGGTCATCAGTCCCCTAGAACTTAGAACTACTTAAACCTAACAAACCTAAGGACATCACACAACACGCAGTCATCACGTGGCAGAGAAAATCCCTGACCCCGGAGGGAATCGAACCCGGGAACCCGGGCGTGGGAAGCGAGAACGCTACCGCACGATCACGAGCTGCGGACGGGAAGAGTGTGACACAGGGTTGTAATCTCTCCCCGAAGTTATTCAATCTGTATCTTGAGCAAGCAGTAAAGAAAACAAAAGAAAATTTGGGAGTAGGTATTAAAATCCATGGAGAAGAAATAAAAAGTTTCAGGTTCGCCGATGACATTGTAATTCTGTCAGAGACAGCAAAGGAAATTGGAAGAGCAGTTGAACGGAATGGAAAATGTCTTGAATGGCGGATATAAGATGAACATCAACAAAAGCTAAACGAGGATAATGGAAAATAGTCGAATTAAGTCTGGTGATGCTGAGGGAATTAGATTAGGGAATGAGACACGTAAAGTAGGAAAGGAGTTTTGATATTAGGGGAGCAAAATAACTGTTGATGGTCGAAGTAGAGAGGATATAAAATGTAGACTGGCAATGGCAAGGAAAGCGTCTCTGAAGAAGAGAAATTTGTTAACTTCGAGTATGGATTTAAGTGTCAGGAAGTCGTTTCTGAAAGTATTTTTATGGAGTGTAGCCATGTATGGAAGCGAAAGACGGACGATAAATAGTTTGGACAAGAAGAAAATAGAAGCTTTCGAAATGCGGTGTTGCAGAAGAATGCTCAATATTAGATGGGTAGATCACATAACTAATGAGGAGGTATTGAATGGAATTGGGGAGAGGAGAAGTTTGCGGCACAACTTGAGAAGAAGAAGGGACCGGTTAGTAGGACATGTTATGAGGCATCATGGTACCACAAATTTAGCATCGGAGGGCAGCGTGGAGGGTAAAAATCGTAGGGGGAGACCAAGAGATAAATACACTAAGCAGATTCAGAAGGATATATGTTGCAGTAGGTACTGGGAGATGAAGAAGCTTGCACAGGATAGAGTAGTATGGAGAGCTGCATCAAACCAGTCTCCGGAGTGAAGACCACAACAACAAGAATACTAATATTAGAACTATTCATGTGTGTATAAATATCTTATAATCTGACTTGTTCCACATCATATCGATAAAATAATCGGGAAAATGATCTACGGAACATGACATAACTAAAACTTAACTAAGAACTAGAGAAATACGATTGATAAATCGTGGAATTATCTAATAAGGAGCATTGCAAACGGACAAGAGTGACATAGCAGCAGAGTTATACGAGTAAATTCTCGATAATTTTAGCGCTGAGGAACTGAAGTGAAGAGAGGGTATGACTGCAGCGAACTTGAGTGTCCCCGAGGATTATTTGGACACATGGAACGTGAGCCATGGTCAGCAAACGACTGCGGCTACACTGAAGTGACGGAAGTCATTGGATACGTCCTAATATTGTGTCGGCCCTCCTTTTCCCCGGCGTAGTGCAGCAACTCGACGTGGAAAAGACGGAAAAAGTCGTTGGAATCCCCTGCCGAAATACTGAACCAGGCTGCTCCTATAGCCGCCCATAATTGCGAAAGTGTTACCCCGGTAGAATAATTTTTTCTTAATTGACCTCTAGATTATGTCCCTTTAATATTCGGTGGGATTCATTTCGGGCGATCTAGGAGGGCAAGTTATTCGCTCGAATTTTACTGGACTATATTCAACCTAGTCGCGAGCAAGTGTGTCCCAGTGACAAGGCGCATTATCATCCATAAGAATTGAATTGTTATTTGTGCACGAGAAGTCCACGAATGTCTGAAAATGGTCTCAAGAATCAGCTGGAGCCGAGGATCCTGTCCATTCCACGTGATCACAGCCCACACCATCATGAAGCCGCCACCAGGTTGCTCAATGCCTTGTTGACAACGTAGGTCCACGGCTTCATGGAGTCTGTGCCACACGCGAACCCTATCATCAGTTCCGACCAACTGGAATCGGGGTTCGTGTGATCGGGCCGCGGTTTTCCAGTTGTCTAGGATTCACAGAACATATTCAAAAGCCCAGCAGAGGCGCTGCAAGCGATGTCGTGCTGTTAGCAAAGGCACCCGCGTCTCTCGTCTGCTGTCATATCCGTAACACCAAACTTCCCTAGCGGATATATTCCTCGTAAGTCCCACATTGATTTGGGTGATTATTTCACGTAGTGTTGCTTCCCTGGGGTAACTCTAAGTCGTTAAGTAAAGGACCTGTGCCACTGCGTTGTCCGGAGTGGGAGCTAATGTCTGATATATGGTGATCTTGTCACACTATGATCTTGTGGATCTCTAAATATTGAGTTCCCTAACGATTTTCGAAATTAAATGTGTATATCCAAGTACCATTTCGAGGTAAAGACCTGTTAATTCTCACCGTGTGACCATAATGACGTAGGAAATCGTTTCACATGAATCATCTGGATCCAAAATACAACTCCGGCCATGCACTGTCCTTTTATACTTTTTGTACGCGATACTACCGCCATCTTTACATGTGCGTATCGCTATCCAATTACTTTCGTCATATCAGTGTCGAACTGCACTACGAAAGGAAATTGAACATGTGCAAGGGACAGAAAGGGATATAATGGAGGAATTTTTAATGTCGACCCCAGTTTTGCAAGTCTCAGATTATGAGAAATAATTGATCATGTAACATAATCAGTTGGGCATCGGGCTGAGCATTGAGCCTAGAGGTCAGTGGTGAGGAACATCCAATATTTTGTGCACGTAAGAACTATTCTACTGCAGAAAAGGGATGCTTAGTCCGATACATGGAATTATGTATATTTGGTATTAGATATATAATAAAAAATCTAAATTAGTAACGGATCATGCAGCGTTGAAGTGTTAATTAGGCTTGATAAACCCATCATGTTGATTTGGAAGTTGGGCATTGTGTCTCAGTGAATTTGATTATCTAGTAGTATATAGAACAAGGGGAGTGGAGATGCGTTGAGCAGATATGTTGTCAAAATAGAAACACTGGTCCTTGGCCTTGCTCACAAGCAGGAAGCACAGAACGCTGATGCTGGCTACAAGTCACACAGGTCACAACTGGATTTCAGCATGTGTCAGACTGTTCTCTAAGGTAACAATATTGGGATCAAGAAAGTTGGTGGCAGTTAAACTTGAAACGTCCCCTTTGAACAACTTGACATATGAAACGTCCACTTAGAACAATTGTACAAGACTGTGCTTAACCTGACACACAATGTTTTTAGCGCAACGCAATCTGACTATCAAAAATCCCTGCAAAAGAATGGCCCTGACAAACATTAAACTATACCTTTCACAAATCACTTACCTCACAAAAATCTTCGTTGCTCGAACTACTGCAATACAGCGAGTGCCGCTACTGCCAGCTAAATAAAAGATTCAAACTACTGAAGGCACTAACTACTGATAGTCTTAGCAAATGAAAGATTCTAATAGAGAACAAACAATGTATTTACCTCAAGATTCATAATATATACAGCAGTTCATGACATTTTTCAAAACTCCGCCATCTCTCTCCCCACATCCACCACTGCTGGCGGCTCACCTCCAACTGCCCAGCACTATGCGCTGTTCGCATCCAGCTATAGCAGTTCATGACAACAATGGCAGACAACAATGCAAACTAGCCACATACTGCACACATCACAGCCCGTGATTTTCATACAGAGTGCTATGTAACGTTGCCAATAAGAAACATAAACAGCAAACTTACATAAAGAAAACATAAACAGCCTACTTACATAGCCCCCATGCTCCCCACAAAAAATTTTACAAAGGGTGTTGGGCACTGGCCAATACAGATTTGAAAAAATTTTTCATAATTACAGTAAGAAAGATATCAAATGCACACACTTATTAATACAATGTTGGTCAAAAGCTAAAATTTTCTCACAGTCAATAAAGACAGTCCTGATCATTCACCACAGTAAAACTGCCGTTTCTTTTATCAAAGTCTGAGCAATAAAGACAATGCACACGGAAGTAGTGGATGTCCATGCAATCTTGAAGAAGTAGTGTTGTCCTTCCAACAGAAAGACAGTGCTGACTCTTGACATGCTGACAGGTAATGGGCCACAACAGAGCAAACCCACAGCAGAGTCAGTCGACGTGTTGAAGAATGTTGGTAGGTAGGTCATCACAGAGCAGACCCACTGCAGTCCTGGTAGAGAGTATTGTATTGGTGGGCCACCAGAGGTGCAGACCCACTGTAGTCCTTGTAGAGATGGCCAGCAGCCATCTGCTGCGACTGTGCAGGTGCACAATCACCATCGAAGAGTCTTGCAGAGAAGATAGCAAGTCTATAAACCACCACTTGTGCACGCACAAAGTTTTTGGGAATTGTCCTTAGAACCAGCAATGCTGTTATCCAGTCCCTTGCTGAATTATTAACACACGTGCAAACACTAACAGTCCCAACTTCTCACATAGTGTCCATATAGTATGACCAACAGAAAAGTGTGCAGTGAAATGAATGCTTACAAGTTAATAATATGATGAACTGGTGTCAATTACAATTTTATGACGTAAGAATACAATTACAAAGGTACAAAATACATCATTAAAAACATAACAATACAGATAACATTTGTAGTAATAGGGGCTTTACAAAAGAATAGAAATAAACATATACATCAGTGTTACAGGAATGATGACATGAGTACAAAAATAAAAGATCAGAATCACTTTCGAAACATCAATTTCACACATGAGCATTAAAACAAAACAGAATAAATAATGTCTAAGCATCATTACAAAGAAAATAACAGAGTATTAGAAAAATTCTACAACATAGCTCTCATCAGCTAAACACATAAAGACAGGAAAAACACAAATACACACGGGTACCCAAACACATAGTGGGATAACACCAAAAGGAAAGGACAACACACAATTACATATTGGGAAAAAACAGCAAAGAGGAAAGGACAGGGTTTGTTTTCAGTGTAACATTTGGTACTGCAGTCCACCCCACAACTTCATTCGATAGATCTTTCGTCTTATTTCAACATTTGTTTCCACCAAAAAAATCCTATCCAAGCATGCTTTCTGTATTTATATGTTCACACATTGCTTACCTCATCATTTATTTCCAAGAAAATCCTACCTATACCTCGTTCGTGTATTCTATTCATATTTCTTTCAAAATAATTATTTCTGATTGTACAATAATCATTGGGGCCCAAATCTTTCTTCGCAATGCATTCTTTACCTATTCTCCATAGTCAGTTTCTTATATAGTCTACCCCCTCTTAAGCTAACTTAAATCTACTGAGCTCAGATATATATATCAAGGGACGAGGCAATGCAGCATCACAACAAATCAACACAAACAGAAATGACAAAAAATGCAAATTGGCAAAGCTAGCAGCATAAATTAGCAAAAGTCAAATTCAATAACACTATGCCTGGCAAACAGCAGCAACTTATACCTAAACATGACATAGCGCAAGCAGAAAAAATATTACAGTAAAAACAATAATGGAGACAAGGGAAATGCATATTCACATCTTAATGTCTATGTAATTGAAGTGGTGCACCATAACAACTGATTGTAAAAAAATATTACCATGTACCTGAAAAGAAAATTAAGTGTTACTGTTATTAGTTACTTCTTATTGTTCTTTCCTTTCCAAGTGCTCCTTTTTTAAAGAATGTGGATCATAAAATAATTATTTAATAGATCTGTTGACAGAAAGAGTTCACATTAGCAAATGCATCTCATTTTATAAAAGCAATGCTGCAACACAGCTGGAAACCAGATATCAAATGAAATAAGCAATTACACAAACCAAAACATAAAAATGTCATTCAGTAGTCATGTGACATTTCATTTCATAAGTTAATTGCTCTCAACTCTCGTAGAAAGACACTTGTCATAATCAGGTGAGCAGATGTACGAATATTTCCCATCAATTCATAAGCATTTCAGTAATTAGCACGAAGTGTGAGTAATCATATGTTTTTAAGTAACGAGGGTGTCGCATTAGCGGTGAAAGGCACGCCCTAATGGCTTGTTCTCCAGGTGTTTGACACAGCTGTGTGCCCACAACGCATTACAAAAATCATATGTTTTTAAGTGACGAGGGTGTCGCATTAGCGATGCCCTCTACAAAGGAATGTCATTAACAGATATATAGGCCTCTCTTTGTCCTTCTCTTCCACCTGTGCCTCTGGCACACCCTAATGGCTTTCTTTTCCACCTGAGCGTCTGAAAAGGCTTGTTCTCCAGGTGTCTGACACACCTGGGTGCCCACGTCACATTATGTGCAGGTGGTCACTTAACTTTCTTACGGAAATATTTACGACAGTAGTTTCCGCTACAGTGACAGTCTCATATAAAAACATTTCACAGGTCAAGAATTTTATTGACATAAACATACCTCAACAGCATAATACACATCGTCGTCGTAAAAATAACATCATAACACCTCAGTCAAATGTCAAAAACGTCGTAGCTTCCTCCAATGATTTCAAAACCTAAAGAAAATTCTATGCTCATTTCAGTAGTGTCATCTACCTCAAACGTACTTTAAAAATCATGATCTCATACCAAATACATCATTCAAAGCTCTCATAGTATCACAATGGTACCAAAAAAAATATGAACAGTTCACAAAGTACAGACAAAGTACAATTTCTTAAGTGTGAAGTAATCCAACTCTGTAATTGCGTAAACATGTGTCACTGACGTAGTAAAAGGATGTTTGTTTCTCTGTTAAATGATCAGATAGCTGTGTAATTTATGTGTTAGAGAAATATGGTACCGATGTGTTAAATTGTATAAGCAAATACCATATTAGCTAGGGCTCCTTGTGCTTGCCAAACACATGGTACACAAAGTAGGCGTGTACCCCCCTGAGGTTTATTGTAATTGTATCCTCAGGTATTACAGCTTACAGCAATGAAATGAAATGTGTCACGAAAAACTTTCTTTGTAATTCAAAAATCTCTAAAAATAAATGTCTTAAGTACAAAATTAATCACTCAAATACGTGTCCAGTAGCGCTAAATGTGCGTCTTGCTCTAAGATAATCTCTGGGAAGTGTCGTAGTTATTGTCCTCCGAAAGCTAAGTTCTGCAGAAGTCAATGTACTTACCTCATGATACACAAAAGTGAAATGCTTTGCGTAGAGACATCATACTTATTACGCTTATTGCCGTGATGAGGAAAGTACTGTGCTGTAACGTATTGTTGTCCTACGGAAAAGGCTGTCTCCTTGTAGCAATAGCACAAAAGTCACCACTAAAACATGTTTTACTTTACAGAAGAATTCAGAAAAACTGTGCAGATATCAAACAGATACACCGCAAAAGCAACATTGTAAATTGTCACTCATTAGTAACGTCGTGATATAATCGTGTAGCTGTCACACAAACCAACCACTGTGTCATCTGGCATTTCACAGAAAGCACCTCAAATCCAGAATCCACTCGTAAGCAAACCAAAATGTTGCATGTTAACAGTTTCTTAAGTCTGACAAATTGTACAAGTAGCGTGAAGTGAAAATTGCAAAGACTAAGTTAAAAAGCAGATTATCTGTCAATAAATGGTTTGACATGAGAAATGTGGTGTAAACCTTTACTCTTCCTAGTACGCAGAGTTTCAACTTCAACGCAATTATCATGTGGTATACGTCGGATTCTGTAAGGTCCATTGTAAACTAGAAAGAATTTGTGACTCAAGTGTTTCTTCTTATGTGACAATGAATGAGCTTTAATGAGAACTTTCTGACCAATATATAATTTCTTTGCATTTGCTTTACCGTGTAGTTTTCTCCTTTTCTCTGCTGCAGATTTTATATTTTTAAGAGCCAAATCAATTATGTCTTTGTGTCGCAGTTTACGTGTATTCGGGAAAGGTACAAGCTCTCTGATTCTGTTCGGAGGTTCTACATTCTTCAGTACAAGAGTAGGTGGTATAGCAGTGGAATCATGAGGCATTTCATTCAGCACATTTTGAAATAAGTGTAAATATCTGTCCCAATGCTGATGCTTTCTGTGACAATAAAGTCTGCAAAGCTTATTGATTTCTTTCATAATCCGTTCAGACGGGTTACAATGTGGTGAATACAATGAAATAAAAACAGGTTTGATTTTATGATTCCGAAGCATGCGTGACCAAACAGCAGATCTGAATTGCGGTCCGTTATCTGAAATGACTTTACTAACGTGTCCAACTTCACGTAAGAAATTTTTAACAAAGGCGTTGGATACAGACCGTCCAGTGGCTTTACGTAACGGAGTGAAAGAAACAAATTTTGAAGTAAGTTCAACAGCGACTAGAACGTACGAAAATCCATTCGATGTTCTGACAAGGGGTCCCAAGAGATCAACAGCAGCAAATTCTTTTAATTTAGAAGGAATAATAGGAAATAACGGAGCACGATGTGAGATAGTAGATGGTTTCGCCTTTTGACAAAGTTTACAAATAGGCAAGACTCTTCGAATTCGCTTTTCCATATTGTTAAAATAACAATTCGTTCGAAGAATATGATAACATTTTCGTGGACCAAAATGTGCGTAGCTGAAATGAATGTACCAAATGAGCTTATTAACAAAATCGTCTGGAATGCAAAGTACCCATAGCTTGTCATCAACAGTGCAGCGTTTGAAGAGTATGTTGTTTCTAACCAGGTAATAATGCCGAATCTGAGTGTGTGTCTTTTCATGCCATTTACTTTTGATATCTTTCCAAATCGGATCTTTATCTTGTTCATGAGCAATGTCCTTTAAAGATGTGGTGATGAAGTTTTCAAAGGCGACTTTCTGAATGTAAAGAATACTGAAATTTTTCTCGAGGTTGCCTTCTGTGTTACTTTTCTCAAGCCCAGCCGGTGCGCGTGACAGCGCGTCCGCAACAATGTTCTCCTTGCCGGGAATGTAGACTATTGTGAAGCGGAATTCTTGCAGAAACAATGCCCAACGTTATAACCTATCATGATTTAATTTTGAAGACATAAGAAATTGTAATGCACGATGATCACTGTATACTTTTACGTGCTTACCAGAAAGAAAGAAACGGAATTTGTTAAATGCCCAAACGATAGCTAAAGCTTCTAATTCAGTAACGGAATAATTTTTTTCAGATTTTGTTAGCACTCGGCTAGCAAAAGCAATGGTTTTCTGTACAGTAATGTCATCTTCTATGGCTTCTTGAAATAAATGGGCACCAAGACCAACTTTGGAAGAATCAGTGCTAAGGCAGAAATCTTGTGACAGATCTGGATGAGCTAGTATTGGCGCGTGAAGTAACGCTTCTTTCAAAGAATTGAATTCCAACTGTGCTTGTTCGTCCCAGTTCCAACTAGTATTTTTTCCAGTGAGAGAACAAAGTTTTGGTGTAACTAGAATTTGCATATTCAGAAAACGACGGTAAAAATTTACGAGACCTAGAAAACTGCGGACTTGTCTTTTTGTGGATGGAACTGGAATGGCTCTGATTGCTTCTAACTTTTCTGGATCCGGCTGAATGCCTTCAGAAGAAATAATATGTCCCAAAAACTTCACCTTTGACCTACCGAATTCTGACTTTTCCAAGTTAACTGTAATTCCAGATTCTGCAAAAATACGTAACAAACTGTTGAGGATGCGGTTATGTTGTTCCCATGAAGCTTCTGCTATTAGAATATCGTCCACATATAAAGTGATGTGACGTTTTAAGAACTCAGGTAATATGGAATTTAACCCACGAATGAATGCTGCCGAAGAAATGTTCAAACCAAAAGGAAGTTTCCGAAACTGATAACAAATGCCGAAACAAAGGAAAGCTGTGTATTTTCTGCATTCTGGATGAAGTTCGATCTGATAAAAGCTGGATCTGAGATCAATGGAAGACAACACTTTTACACCATTAAAATTTTGAAGAAGTTCTTCCATCGTCTGCGGCCTGTCTGTTTCAGGAATAATGATAGTATTGATTTGTCTCGAATCTAAAACAAGCCTGATCGATCCATTTTTCTTCTCAACAACATGTAATGGATTGTTGTATGAGCTTACTGCAGGCTCAATAATGCCCTCGTCAAGCATAGATTGTATTTCTGTTCTAACACGGTCCCTATAATGTGCCGGAATTACGTATGGTCTAACACAAAATTTAGTATGCTCACGAACACGAAATTGGTATTGAAATCCCTTGATTGTTCCTGTTTTGTGAGTAAAAACTGTGGAATGTGCTTGTAAAATCTCAAAAAGGTCCTGCCTATCAGTGTCATTACAATTCTCAATTGTCTGAATTTTATTCTGAATTAACTCATTAATTTCAAATATGCCGTCGATGTCATCCCTGTCAGTACTTGCAGAGTGATTGTTGGTGTCTAGTTCCGTAGAAAATTCCGAACTGTTGTCTAACAGAACGTAAAGCCGATTAATTTCCTCATCATGGTTTGAGAGCCAGTCTTCAAATTTCAAAGCTATTGACTTACCTTCTTTCTCTAAACTTATTTCAGCATCGTGAAAGCTTAAGATTGCTTTGTATTCATTCAAAAAGTCTACTCCCAGTATAATTTCCGTCGACAATAATGGAACAATAAGGAAGTTCATAGAGAAGCTGTGGCTTTGACAAAAGAATTCTAAATTGGTTTGTTGGCGTACATCTACACTTTTTCCAAAGATTGCACCTTGTAATTTAATCTTACGTAACGGAAGTGTGGGGCAATCGTTCGCTTTGTTGCATTTGCTAAAAGCTGTTTCGCTAATTACTGAAATGGGACTGCCAGAGTCAAGTACTGCCGTAAATTTTACGTCATTTACAGTAATGTGAATCACAGGATATGCAATGGTGTTACGTGTTACGTCGTGTTCCTGGAGTAAGATGTCCCTAATGTCTTCCATTTTTACGTAATTACTAGCTACGGCAGCTGCGTCATCAGTTTCATAAGTACGTCTTGTGGCTGCCAGTGGTGTGAGTCATCGCCTATTGTCTCTTTGTTGGCGCGCGTCGTTATTGGGATTTGGAGACCTAACTTCTACAAATTCATCGTGACGAGAGTGCTCTGCTCTGTTTAAATCTCGCCAGTTCTGATGCAATTCAGGTCTGTCGTTACGATCATATCGTCTGTCGTCATGTCGGTAGTTTCCATAGTTTCTTTCTTGTCGGTCACATGGTGGAGAATTTCTCCTTGAATCGTAACTACGCGCTGGACCGTTGCGTCTAAAGTTATTCTGTCTCCCTTGATAATAGTTATTTTGGTTCCCATATTGTCTGTTTCTCTGATTGTCTCTGTGATAGTCATTACCGCGGAAAGGTGATCTTTCCCTGTAACTATTACTCTGCCAGTGGTTATCATATGGGAGGTGTCTGTTTTGGTCACGATTTACGTTGTAAGAATAGGTTTGTCGTGGCCATTTATTGTTTCTGTCGTCACGGAATTGAGACGGATGTGACCTGTAGTGATTGTTTTCCTGTTTTCGCATTCCGCGACTGTCTGTGTCAATTTCCAGTTCTTGTAACAGTCCCTGAAAAGCTTCAATGTCGTCTTTGCAACGTCCTGCTAAAATAATATGTCTCAAATGTTCAGGCAGTTTGATTAAGCAAATGCGGATGAGTTCTGAGGGGCTGTATGGGTTTGACAGGTATTGATTCTTGTGCAACATGTCTTCAAAATATTTGACAAGACTGGAAAATTCAGATTGTTCAAAGTGTTTCATCATCATGATGCTATGTTTTACGCGGTCTTGTGTGGCTTGAGACCAATATGCTGAGAGGAAGGCATGGTAAAATTCTCCTTCACTGTGGCAATCGTGAATGACCGATCGCATTCTTACAGCTGGTTCATTCTCTAAGTAGCCACACATAAATTCTAACCTGTGCTCCAATGACCAGTTGGGAGGGAAACAATGAGAGAATTGATGGAGCCATGCTTGTGGATGAATATCGTTGCCAGAATTCTTAAATGTTTTGAATTTACGTGTAGTAATGAACAGCTTATAGTCAAAATCATCGTGTCGGCGAGTAGCATGTCGGTCATTGCCACGTCGTTTCGGCGGTTCCATCTCAAAATTCGGTGTACCTTGCCAATTTCTTTCAAAATTACCGAAATGCCCTGTGCTATTATTTTGTGGCTTTTCCGTATTTCTAAGTTCCTCTTCCCGTGTTGGAGCGCGAGTGTCCTCTGAAATATGTAATTCTTGTATCACCTGTGTCAACTGATCTTGTACTTCCCGGATTTCTCTTTTGTACTGTGTATTGATTTGATTTTGATTTTGTCTGAATTTTCTAATTTGTTCATACTCTTCTGTGTCAGTGAAGGCTATGGGTCTTGTGTCATTCTACCTTTGTAGATAAGTTAGTGACCTGATCCGAAAGTTCAGCTACTTTCTCCGATAGTGAACACATTTCCTCAGTGTGTTTTTCTGAACCAAGTTTCAGAGTGTCCATTTGTGTTGAAATCGAATCTACTGTGTTCTTTAAGTTTTCCTGAGTTTTTGCCAGTTGCGTAACCGAATCGGTAGATGCAACGGAGTCAATTTTAGCCCACAAGGTCTCATGATTTTCATGAACAATGGTTTGCAGCTCTTTTATGGCTGCTTCGTGATTCTGTAATGCATTTTCATGACGCGAAAAAATAGATTGAAAATGCTCACAAATTTGTGTTTTTACGTCATTACAGACTTTTTGACATTTCGATTCAATGTTATGTAACTCAGTAGTTAAATCTTCACGTGTTTGTTCAAGCATATGTTCCACTGAGTCTAACTTTTGAAGCTTTTGTTCCATTGTGTCTAACTTTTGAAGCTTTTGCTGTGTTTGTCTCTGATTTTGTTCCATTTGTTGCATTAATTGCAATAATAATGTATTAGTGTCTGGAATCTGTTTCTCTATGCTTTTTGGCAGTGCATTTTCACTGGCAACATTCACATTTTGACAAGCAGAAAATGTGTCTTGACTCATTTGAGAAAACGGTGAGGACGCAAAACCTGAATCTACAGTATTTGTAAAATTGTGTCCTATCATTTCGGATTCCTGAGGTGAGCTGTTGCCGACCGATCGAGCGATAATGCTTCCCTGTTCACTACCTGTTTGACTGTCTACGCCATTGTTTGACGCCCGCTCCATTTCCCTATGCACAGTTTCCAAATTACTACTTTGAACATTAGTTAACTCATTACATGGTGGGGCCAACACACTGCTTTCGTCTTCACTGTCATTTCTTAGTTTACTTTGGAGCCGAGTGTTACGTTTTTCACACGCCATTATTGTCACAATATTTCACACGATAACACAGAAAAGCACAATTTGAATAGCAAAAATAAGAGAACACATTAACATAGCACTGAAAATAATATCTAGTTAATTGCAGCTGCGAAATACTTGGTGCAAATCTACATGCATGCCACAACTGTTTTACAGTACAACAATGAAAGACTGCAACTACAAAGGAGATTCTCTCTACAATTACGCACTAGCAATAAACAAAAGCTACACTAATTACACAAACTACAAGAAAAAAAATCAGAAGATTCCAGTGAGGTATCCTGGGCTAAGGGTCGACATATGAAACGTCCCCTTAGAGGAATTTATACATATGAAACGTCCACTTAGAACAATTGTACAAGACTGTGCTTAACCTGACACACAATGTTTTTAGCGCAACGCAATCTGACTATCAAAAATCCCTGCAAAAGAATGGCCCTGACAAACATTAAACTATACCTTTCACAAATCACTTACCTCACAAAAATCTTCGTTGCTCGAACTACTGCAATACAGCGAGTGCCGCTACTGCCAGCTAAATAAAAGATTCAAACTACTGAAGGCACTAACTACTGATAGTCTTAGCAAATGAAAGATTCTAATAGAGAACAAACAATGTATTTACCTCAAGATTCATAATATATACAGCAGTTCATGACATTTTTCAAAACTCCGCCATCTCTCTCCCCACATCCACCACTGCTGGCGGCTCACCTCCAACTGCCCAGCACTATGCGCTGTTCGCATCCAGCTATAGCAGTTCATGACAACAATGGCAGACAACAATGCAAACTAGCCACATACTGCACACATCACAGCCCGTGATTTTCATACAGAGTGCTATGTAACGTTGCCAATAAAAAACATAAACAGCAAACTTACATAAAGAAAACATAAACAGCCTACTTACAAACTGAATGAGGGAGTTCTGAAGGAAGCCCATGGTGCATGCTACACGGACATGGACAACAAATCTGTGGGTGGCAGTTATCGTTGGATAGGAACAAAGTTAGTTCTAGACAATTCTGATACATGTCATCAAAAAGTGTTATTTGAGATATTACCAGAGACTAAAAACCGTAATGATTGGGATGCCCAATTTAACCATACTCTTGTAGGGATCCATTTTGCGTTCACAATTACTGATAATTTTTCTAAATATAAGGAAGTGACCACAATTCATAATCAGCTAGCAGCAACAGAGGTGTAAGTCAAGGTTAACACTTAGCTATTGTGTTATTGGTAGAGACAATAATCATGATGCAGAGGACAAATATCGTGTTGGAGTTAATCAAAGACTTTAGTATGTTGCTACACATTCAGAAATTAAGAACTAGTCCGCTACACCTACCTACCGAAAAGATGGTACGACAGAGAGAGAGAGAGAGACACCATACTATTTTGTAGATTTTGAGACACTCTTTGAACTTCCACCGTAATGAATCAGACTTATATCTAGCATCTGTAGTCGCAGCTTACAATTCGAAAGTTCACACTAGTACAACGATATCCCCATTTGAGGCAATATGTAGGACAAAAACGACATCACCATCTGAGACTGTTAAATCAAAGGTTGAAAATATTGAGAAAGATGACGAGGCTAGAGTGGAGGACAAATATGTAAGCTTTGGAACAACAGGTACCAGGTGAAATCCAAAGAGGAGAGTAGGCTGTCACGTGCTGGTTAGTTGAAGAAGGAAAAATTTGTCGCAACATACCAAGGACCACGATAGGTAATAGAAACCCCATACCCCTTTTAATGTGAAGTTACAGTGGTCTCCGAGAACAACAACAGTACATGTTGGACGCCTGCAACCCTTCTGAGCTGCTATAGATACGTTATCACAAGAATCAATAACTGATTGTGAGAAGTAAATGAGAAAAAAGAAACCAAGGAGTAACACAGGGATCTGAAGCAACCAGAATTTCGATATGTATTGAGGTAAAGGAATTAATGGGTGATATTCAGTGTATTTCCAGTCATCGTAATCTGATCACAAGATTACAGGATTCTGAGGTACCGTAAAGAACTACAGGGGTAATGTTTTGTATTGTGTGGCGAGTATATTTCATGTGTAGTAATATTGCAGTATTTACGATAGGACAGAAATGTCGCCACGACCTCTACCGATAAAAGTGCATATAAGGTAGAACTATTTCTAGTCAAAGCAAGTGGACAAGGGCGCCTGAGGAGGTATCAAGCAGGCACAACTACACTGGATTTACTCTTGGCAAGACGCTGTAGTGGTAGCTGTGAACGGCTATGTGGAGAGTAGATTCACATATGTGAAACTATTGGAGTTAAACGGTAGCAGAATATTGATGAATGGAACCAACCTTTAATTTACCAAGTGCTTCTTTCAGGAGCTACGGAACTGAGCATACAGCATCTTCATTTGTAATAGCCAGACAAAGAACTATGGGTGTTCCCAGTGTAGAACGTGTCCTCCCTCAATAACTACGATACTGTGTTACAGTGCCTCTGTTATTCGGAAGTACCATAAGTATCGTATTTGTCCACTGACACGGGGCAAGCAACTCTCAGTTACCATGTCTCCCCTGTGTGCAAATATACATATTGGATGTAGTAGTGCAGGTTGTAGATACATCGTTGACAACATATAGAAGTTTGGTTCTCGCTTTGGGTCGTGCTGGGATAGCCTAAGGGTAAGGCGTTCGTTCGCGATAAGCGGGAAACCTGGGTTCGAGTCCTCGTCCGGCGCAAATTTCCATTGTTATGATTCCATAACATAGGTGATGGTTGTTCATATTCGGAACTGCAAATGCACTTCATCTACTGGAACGACACTTGAATCCAGATATAATCTATTAACTGAACTAGATCATAGCCATGTAAGAAGGGCGAATGTCAGCAAACAGATGCTCTGAGACGTTTCTCAGTAAAGGAGGTAAAACATTTAATCATTGCACTCTTAGGCGTCAAACTGCCTAGTCCCATAGTAGCTCTGGTTTTGTTTTGTGGAGCCTCTCCCTACCGTAGGGGGAAATCAGCGCCCACTCCAGCCTCCCTTCCTCCACCCTTCACCTAACCGCTGATTAGACAGATCATAGTAGAATGGATCACAAGTTGCACTTAAAGCACAAAGAGAATACAACAGAAGAGAAAAAGGATTGGATGAGTGAAATAATTGTAGATAAATTTTTGGTACATGAGTGGTTAATAAATCAGGACCATGGACTAACAAGGATAATACATTGTGGATACTGAAATAGGAAAGGGGTTAGCAGTATTATTTTGGCTTACAAGTGACGAAGAAGAAAAAGCAGGTACTTGTTAGTGCATGGGAATTATATTGCGAGACGTGTAGTAAGTATGTTCTCTAGTACATAGGTTGTTGAGAAACTTAAAGAACTGGGACTTGAGCACCCCAGAAATAAGGAGGAGTTGTTAAATGTAAGTAAGAGTAAGAGTGAGTAAAAGTGCATAGGAGTAATCCACTAAATTACAGGCCCATATCGTTAACGTCGACATGCAGCAGGATTTTAGAACATATATTGTGTTCGAACGTAATGAATTACCTCGAAGAAAACGGTCTACTGACACACAGTCGACATGGGTTTAGAAATCATCGCTCTTGTGAAACGGAACTAGCTCTTTATTCAGATGAAGTGCTGAGTGCTACTGACAAGGGATTTCAGATCGATTCCGTATTTCTGGATTTCCAGAAGTCTTTGGCACTGTACCACACGAGCGGCTCGTAGTGAGATTACGTGCTTATGGAATATCATCTCAGTTATGTGACTGGATCTGTGATTTCCTGTCATAGAGGTCACAGTTCGTTGTAATTGACGGAAAGTAATCGATCAAAACAGGAGTGATCTGTGGCGTTCCCCAAGGAAGCGTTATAGGCCCTTTGTTGTTCCTAATCTATATAAACGATTTGGGAGACAATCTGAGAAGCCGTCTTCGGTTGTTTGCAGTTGACGCTGTCGTTTATCGACTAATAAAGTCATCAGAAGATCAAAACAAACTGCAAAACGATTTAGAAGAAATATCGAAATGCTACGAAAAGTGGCAGTTGAACTTAAATAACAAAAATTGTGAGGTCATCCACACGAGTGCTAAAAAGAACGCGTTAAACTTCGTTCACACGATAAATCAGTCTAATCTAAAAGCCGTAAATTCAACTAAATACCTAGGAATTACAATTACGAAGAATTTAAATTGGATGGAACACATAGAAAATGTTGTGGGGAATGCTAACCAGAGACTGCGTTTCATTGGCAGGACACTTAGAAAATGTAACAGACATACTAAGGGGACTGCCTACACTACGCTTGTCAGTCCTTTTGCGCAGTGTGGGATCCTTGCCGGATAGGACTGACTGAGTATATCGAAAAAGTTCAAAGAAATGCAGCACGTTTTCTATTATCGCGAAATTTGGGAGAGAGCGTCACAGAAATGATACAGGATTAGGGATAGATATCATTAAAAGAAAGCAGTTTTTCGTTGCGACGGAATCTTCTCACGAAATTCCAATCACCAACTTTCTTCTCCGATTGTGAAAATATTTTGTTGACGCCGACTTAACTAGGGAGGAACGATCACAAAGATAAAATAAGGGGAATCAGAGCTCGTACGGAAAGATATAGGTGTTCATTCATCCCGCGTGCTGTACGAGATTGGAATAATAGAGAATTGTGAAGGTGGTTCGATGAACCCTCTTCCAGGCACTTAAATGTGATTTGCAGAGTATCCATGTAGATGTAGATATACATGTAAATGTCACATGAAGTGATTCCGTGACGACGCTACTAGTCTAAGCCGATAAGGCTATAGATTGTGCGGTTTGTTATGCTAGGCTGATGTACTGATCGCTGTGAAAGAGTTCCCAGGGCGACACAGCTAGTAACAGGTAGTCAGTTCTAACTGACTTTAAGTGTACTCGGAAGAGCTAATGAGCAAGCAAGCAGTTTCCTGGAATTGTAACGCTGTACTTGCAAGAGAAAGACTCCGGGGAGGGGTGATGGGGGGTGCGGTGGGGGGGCTAAGTAGTGTAAAGTAGCTGCATCTTCTGAAACTTCGACTTTAAGTCACCTAGCACTACAAGGTATAAGTTATTTGTAAATACTATTATAAGCCTTGTCTTTTAAGACTGTCCAAAACCTGCACTGGATAGAAAACGGGTGGCTGCGTCTTCCGAAGGGAGGGGAGTTGTAGCACCCCGACAGGTTTATCATGATTCTTTAGAATTTAGTAGTGGAGCATTGCAGGAGTTAGAGGAAGCCGTATAGGAACAGTACGTAGGAATGACCCAAATAATAATAAGTAATAAGCATGTTTCTTTACTCATTTCTACATTGACAGCACATTCCTCATCATGCGGAATAAAGCCATTGCTTCAGCTCGCGGAGTCAGGTAATTACTACAGCTTGTATGTGGCTTGGTCATTTTTCTCTGAAAATGACCATAAATGGATCAGAGGGTGGCACGCAAATCCCCTTGATCAAGTAGTCGGTCATCACACTATAACGGCAGATCTGGATTAGAATTGCCAGTGGCAGTTTCGGCTTCGCTGCGTGTTTTTTTTTACTTTATTTTTATTCTTTCGCGGGGGGGGGGGGGGTTGTTATGTAGTCGGTGGAGACTTCATAGATATTAAGGCCAACAAGTAGGATGCGCGATATAAAGGTCCTCTTAAAAGGCATTTCCCCTACAAAACTGTTGCACTGTTGGCGAGCCCTCTTCCGCAGCAAGTGAGGTTGGCCATGGCGTTCCCCCAGCTCACATTGCATCAGGGTTACGAGACATGCGTTCCTTTCTCGAGGGTAACTTTGCGTTCCTCTCAGAAGGCCTTGTGGAGGTCTCTAGACAGGTGTGGCTTCTCTCTACGCTGATGAATGTTCGTCACGACCCCTCCAGCGTAAACTTTCAGAATACCACCTTCTCACTGGGTCATTCTGCACTTTCCGGGACAGACAATACTGTCTTTATCCTTCATCTTCATTCTTCATTCTTCAGAGTCTCTCCTGACTCTCCCTGTCCACCCCTGAACGAAACTATAATGAGACAGAAAAGAATAGCAGTTTGTTTAGTACTGTCACGAATTTTTCATTAAGTCTAATTTATAATCTCCGCGCTCACTGACAATGCGTTCCAGTTCTGATAGCAGGACAGTCGAGTTAGCTGGCTCTTAGAAAATTTAAATTCGTTAGTAAAAATTCTCGGGTTTCAATCCGTGTCAAGTACACGAGCTTTCGGCATAGATCTCCTCTGCCGTTGTCAAGTGAATGACTGTCGTGTGATTGCCATTGCCGTGCTTATATAGCCGTGCCGTCGCTCGTGACGTCACTGGTGCTCGGTCCAGAACCATATATGGTAATGATTTGGCCGCGCGATTGCCGAGCCCGCTTCAATTCCCTCAACACCGGATCCCACGTTGTACTCAGTAGCAATGCACCGTCTCTATTGAAGGTGTTGTCAGAAATTCTAATCTCTATGGCCTCGTTCATCACGCAATCCCAGAAGCCATTAGTCTGTTTAATAATAGACTTCTCATCGAATGCAATTCAGTGTCCGTTTTCCAGAGCATGATCTGGTACAGCTGACTTTCCGGGATAGCGCAGACGCTAACACCTTTCGTGTTCTATGCGGCGCTGTTCAATAGTGCGAACAATCTGGCCGACATAAAACTGCCCACATCCACACGGTATCTTGTAAATTCCTGGCGTTCTGAACCTTCATCGTCTTTTACAGATTTAATTAGTAGCAGGATCTTTGCCGGAGGCCTGAAGATTCTGTCTATTTTATGCCTATTCAGGAGCCGACAAATCTACCCTGTCGTCGAATCACAGAGCGGTAAGAATGCCACCTACTTGATGTCTTCTTCAGATATCTTATTCCTTTGAAGCGGGCCCGGCAGTCTCGCGGCCTAAACATTACCATAAATGGTGCGAGACCGAGCACAAGGACGTCACCAGCGACGGCGCTGTTATACAAACATAGCACTGACGACCACACGACAGTCATTCACTTGACAATGGCAGAGGAGATCTCAGCCGAAAGCTCGTGGGCAGTAAACCACTTGACGCAGCTTGAGACCCGAGAATGTCTTATTAATGGATATCGCCGTGAAAAAATGCATTCGTACACAATTTCAATTCGTGTTACGCTTTCGCACAGTAATGACTTCCTTTAGTGTTTTAAAGAGTACACTTTTTTTGTCAGGTTGTTGTAAACTCTTCATGCTGGGCTTTCTTACAGTAATGATTTCATTTCAGAGTTTTTGAAAGTAAATATTTGTTTTGAGCTTTTCTTGAATTACACTTCGATTGGGAGTTTGGTGGAGTAAATATCTCGTTTGAGGAGAATGGCTCTGAGCACTATGGGACTTAACTGCTGAGGTCATCAGTCCCTAGAACTTAGAACTTCTTAAATCTAACTAACCTAAGGACATCACACACACATCCATGCCCGTGGCAGGATTCGAACCTGCGACCGTAGCGGTCGAGCGGGTTCAGACTGTTGCGCATAGAACCGCTCGGCCACCCCGGCCGGCTGTGGACAGGTAAGGTAACTGATGAAAGTAGCCTTGCTGCCGCTGTACGGATGTCTCCATTTAAGCACCAAGGACAAAAGGAGAACTGAAATCACATCCTCCAGACGTTGCTCCCGTCGGCCAGTTTCTTTACACACTGAGCGATTGGTAAGATGTTACGTTTTTGCAGTCGCAGACACAGCTTAGAAACGAATATAGCTCTCTGCCTTTAGGCGCTGGATACATGTTGTTAAAGTCACGCTCTCAGTGCCAATTTTTTGCTGGCTAATGGTGTTGGCACTTATCTTTCCACGTACTTTCCACATATAATTAGAAACTTACGTAGTCACTGGCCGTGTCTGTGAATTATAAATATAACTGTGTTTCATCAGACCTACCCATCTGCGCGAAGGTTATAGTTGGATTTGTATTCCGTTGGTCGACTGTTAATGGTACTTTCAAGATGTCAGTGGGTAAGGTACTTGATCAAAGCGACTATATCTATAGAGTCCATTTGTTTCCATTCATATTTAAAACGTTCCTTCTGTCATTAGTATATTTATGGGAGCGGTGTGGTACAGAAAATGGACCATCGCTATTGTATATAAAAGACGTTTCCCGTTGCGTGACACTATCCTCGCTTACTATTAATTTGAATGATCATTTGGAGTACTTCCTCATTGTGTTTCGTACCAGAATTTGGTTTTCGTACCAGAATTTGTTTCGTACCAGAAGTCATACGGCTACGCCACGACCGCAACCAACACCCTGCAACCTTTATTTGAGCAGCCCTCTGTCATTAGGGCACTCATCGCGGAGTGTTTCGTGTATAGAAGTCAGCAGTACATCTCCACACATTTCCTTCTTTATGTGCGAGTGTTTTGGGGAAGATCCCATAAAGAAAGCAATGTGCACAGATGAGCACATGAGGAGACAGTAATTGTGGCTTTGACTGTACCGAAGCTTATAGCATGAAGCGGAACCGCGGAGTTAGGCAGCAGATGGTTTGAAATTCCATCTGGATAGGAATCGAATATTTATTTTCGAACAATTGTGTTTATTAAAATCAAAATTGAAAAATAAGTGGATGTAAATCTACTACCTTCGATTAATGCTGCTTGGCATTCCAGTGGTGTAATCGTACGTTTCGCAGAGCAGCTGAACACACTTATTAGTTATTTCAATATCAAATATCAATATGTTGTTCATTTTCTTCCATGTTCAAGAAGTTGTTACAGGTTATTTCTTGGTCATTAGGTCTTTCTACTTAGATTTCTTTAAGTATTCATCCGTTTTGCATTTTCTGATGTGGGAGCCATCTTTCTTTAATTTTTTTTTGTTTCTGTCTTCTGCCTTAAATACACTCCTGGAAATGGAAATAAGAACACATTGGCACCGGTGTGTCAGACCCACCATACTTGCTCCGGACACTGCGAGAGGGCTGTACAAGCAATGATCACACGCACGGCACAGCGGACACACCAGGAACCGCGGTGTTGGCCGTCGAATGGCGCTAGCTGCGCAGCATTTATGCACCGCCGCCGTCAGTGTCAGCCAGTTTGCCGTGGCATACGGAGCTCCATCGCAGTCTTTAACACTGGTAGCATGCCGCGACAGCGTGGACGTGAACCGTATGTGCAGCTGACGGACTTTGAGCGAGGGCGTATAGTGGGCATGTGGGAGGCCGGGTGGACGTACCGCCGAATTGCTCAACACGTGGGGCGTGAGGTCTCCACAGTACATCGATGTTGTCGCCAGTGGTCGGCGGAAGGTGCACGTGCCCGTCGACCTGGGACCGGACCGCAGCGACGCACGGATGCACGCCAAGACCGTAGGATCCTACGCAGTGCCGTAGGGGACCGCACCGCCACTTCCCAGCAAATTAGGGACACTGTTGCTCCTGGAGTATCGGCGAGGACCATTCGCAACCGTCTCCATGAAGCTGGGCTACGGTCCCGCACACCGTTAGGCCGTCTTCCGCTCACCCCCCAACATCGTGCAGCCCGCCTCCAGTGGTGTCGCGACAGGCGTGAATGGAGGGACGAATGGAGACGTGTCGTCTTCAGCGATGAGAGTCGCTTCAGCCTTGGTGCCAATGATGGTCGTATGCGTGTTTGGCGCCGTGCAGGTGAGCGCCACAATCAGGACTGCATACGACCGAGGCACACAGGGCTAACACCCGGCATCATGGTGTGGGGAGCGATCTCCTACACTGGCCGTACACCACTGGTGATCGTCGAGGGGACACTGAATAGTGCACGGTACATCCAAACCGTCATCGAACCCATCGTTCTACCATTCCTAGACCGGCAAGGGAACTTGCTGTTCCAACAGGACAATGCACGTCCGCATGTATCCCGTGCCACCCAACGTGCTCTAGAAGGTGTAAGTCAACTACCCTGGCCAGCAAGATCTCCGGATCTGTCCCCCATCGAGCATGTTTGGGACTGGATGAAGCGTCGTCTCACGCGGTCTGCACGTCCAGCACGAACGCTGGTCCAACTGAGGCGCCAGGTGGAAATGGCATGGCAAGCCGTTCCACAGGACTACATCCAGCATCTCTACGATCGTCTCCATGGGAGAATAGCAGCCTGCATTGCTGCGAAAGGTGGATATACACTGTACTAGTGCCGACATTGTGCATGCTCTGTTGCCTGTGTCTATGTGCCTGTGGTTCTGTCAGTGTGATCATGTGATGTATCTGACCCCAGGAATGTGTCAATAAAGTTTCCCCCTCCTGGGACAATGAATTCACGGTGTTCTTATTTCAATTTCCAGGAGTGTACATTCAGTTCTCTCCACACATCTCTCCTTTCGCGTGTCGGCTGGCACGGGCGTCACAATTTTTGTTTCCGTTGGCACAGTCTGAATGAGATATTTCGTATTGATTGAACGGCTCTGAGCCACGCAGCCATCGATTCATAAAATTTCATTCTTGTCTCTTTGCTCCGTCTCCTAAGTAATTCTTTTCGGGCGGTTCTAATATTGGCCTGCTGCTTAACTACGAGTCAAGTTTTGAAGTTACATTGGAGACAACGTATTGTTAAGGGAGACATGTTAAGCAGGTTTCTTAGGTTTTAAATATTTTGTGTTTAATAGAGTGCGATATGTTATATGATATAGCTTAGTATTGGAGGGCAGCGTGGAGGGTAAAAATCGTAGAGGGAGACCAAGAGACGAATACACCAAGCAGATTCAGAAGGATGTAGGTTGCAGTAGGTACAGGGTGGTGAAGAAGCTTGCACAACACATCATCAACAACAGCTAAACTTATACAATCAAATTTTAAGTTTACATACACGCTGTGACGTCAAAAACAATATTGTCAAGATGTTATAAAGGTTCGCATATCGAAATGAGTGCGAATAAGGCTTTCAAAGGGAGCATAGCTCTAAAGTAACATACTAGACAGCCCCCAGACAAACTGGAGATATCAATATATTCAATAAGTTTATTATTACCAGTCCATGTTTTTTAAATCCACTATTTCTGTGTGTAAATAAACACTGACTGGTAACAGTAAACTTCAGAATCAGATTTTCACTCTGCAGCGGAGTGTGCGCTGATATGAAACTTTCTGGCAGATTAAAACTGTGTGCCGGACCGAGACTCGAACTAGCGACCTTAGCCTTTCGCGGGAAAATGCTCTATCAACTTTTTTTTTTAATCTCATTCTGTTCGCTTTTGTTCGTTGCATCTGTTCGGGGCGGACGTCGTAAGACGACCGTTTCAGTTCGTTAGTGATCGATTAACTCAGTTTGTTTTTAGGGCACGTAACCCTGTGACCGAACTCGCTGAGCTACCATCCCGGCTGCCAACTGAGCTACCGAAGCACGTCTCACGCACCGTCCTCACAGCTTTACTTCTGCCAATACCTCGTCTCCTACCTTCCAAACTTTAGAGAACTTCTCATGCGAACCTTGCGAGAATTAGCACTCCTGAGAGAAAGGATATTGCGGAGACATGGCTTAGCCACAGCCTAGAGGATGTTTCCAGAATGAGATTTTCACACTGCAGCAGAGTGTGCGCTGATAGGAAACTTCCTGGAAATATCCTTTCTTTCAAGACTGCTAGTTCTGTAAGGTTCGAAGGAGAGCTTCTGTTAAATTTAGATGGTAGGAGACGAGGTACTGGCAGATGTAAAGCTGTGAGGACGGGGCGTGAGTCCTGCTAGGGTAGCTCGGTTGGTAGAGCACTTGCCCGCGAAAGGCAAAGGTCCTGAATTCAAGTCTCGGTCCGGCACACTGTTTTGATCTGCCAGGAAGTTTCAACAGTCAACTAGTTTGTTGTGTCTAGACAAGACAGCCTAGACACAATGCGAGGAAGCCGAAAGGCACACGCTTAAACTCACGCAGGCTGGCGTGAGGTCTGAAACAAGATACGTAATGAATGCTATAAAGAAAAGTACGTAGCTTCTGGAATACTTATCTTTAATCCACATTTGTAGAACATCGCTCTTGATGATACATTAATAGGTCAATATTACTTGAATACGGCGCCTTGCTAGGACGTAGCAAACGTAGCTGAAGGCTACGCTAACTATCGTCTCGGCAAATGAGAGCGTAGTTGTCAGTGAACCGTTCCTTGAAAAGTCGGCTGTACAACTGGGGTGAGTGCTAGGATCTGTCTCTAGACCTGCCGTGTGGCGGCGCTCGGTCTGCCATCACTGACAGTGGCGACACGCGGGTCCGTCCTATACTAGCGGACCGCGGCCGATTTAAATGCTACCACCTAGCAAGTGTGGTGTCTGTCGGTGACACCACATTGTTGTTTCATTCGATATTAATAACAGTCACGGCAAAGACAAACCTAAAATGTTCGCATTTAAAGTGAAAAATTCAATTAGAAGTAGCCTTATTTCGACGAACGGCAGTTTACGTTAAAAGTGATAATTTTAACAACAAGAAATACGAGGAATCGTTAGTTTATATTGAGCGTTGTAGGATTTCTTGTGTATTTAAGAGGTAATCTTCAACTACGCAGTATAACGCGGCATCTACTGCGTTACCGTCGAACAACATCCCAGGAAAAGTGTATCAATGAATATCATTTGATGATATTAGAAAGAGAAATACATTGAATATATTGGAGTTTACTGCTCTTGCTGTTTCGGTGAGGAATCAAATTATCGTTGGGATACAATTGGTGAGGGTTTCGGCTTAGTCGGTTTCTGGTAGTGGGGTGCGTGAAACGCGAACGTAATTGGAGCAGACGCGCAGGGATTAGATTAAGTGCTGCGTGGGATACTTGAGTACCTGGACAATGCTGCACACTAAACGGGCTCGTTGTCTGAAACAAGCCAATCTGCACCTCGGCATCGGCAGTGGCTAGCCATCCACTCATCATTATGTGTGCCGTTAACAACTTAAATGTACAGGCGTGCTCAATCTAACGCACTTTTGTGTGCGTGTGGACAATGGCGTCGTTAACAGGTAGTCATCAATACTGACGATGCCGCCACTTGCGAAACATGCTGAGTGTCAAAACAGAAGCTGAAAACTGGTACTAAACAATATTTCCAGCAATAATAGAAATAAGTTTTTGGGTGCTTCTGTGATATCACCGGTCACTTTCATTGCAGTCACGCCTTCAGAATACATTTTCTCCCTTTCACTCTAATTACGCTTGCAGGATAATAGTTTTTCTTATGTGCATAAAATAAAAAGATAAAGTTTACAATTCATAAATAGTCAGAATGCACAACACTCGTAACTATATCATTAGGGGATTGATATCCGTTCATAATCGCAACGTTCCAGTACGAACAAGTGTGAACAAAGTGGACTAATAACGAACTTGAAATGCTGTAGTAGCCAAAAAGTACAAAACCAAATCAATCACATCTTCAGTAAACACTTTTACATTGCTTTGTACTGCCCGGCTTCTGTTAACGAGTTCATTTTTAGGAGGTATTCAAAATCTTCACCATTACACCTAGAAAATTTTGCTTGCTACATGCCAAATTTAACGTTGTCATTAAAAAATTGAGGTCTTCGGAGAGAGTTCAAGTGAAATACAACATTTTGGCAATAGTGGTGTTGAAGGGTATTATCCTGGAGCTCACTACCTCTGGGCTATGAAGACAATGTAATGTCCTTTTTGAATGACACGGCAGGGATATCAGTATTGCAGTTATCGAATACTACTAAACTCCACAGGAGGAGAAAGAAATGGAATGAATGAATCAGGAGATTGAGTTAGACATCTAGATTAGATGTACACTGAAATATTTCAGTTCCGAAAGGACAGGCAAAGTTAATTTGCACATAAGTATCTTTACTAATATCATTAAAAATGTCAAAACTACAATGTAAACCGTTTTAATCTGAAGTACATGTGACCGAACATAAATTAGGTTTCGGTTTAAATTATCGTCAGTGGAGTGCGGACCATATAAGGACATATTTCACAAGAAACTAGATTTTATAACTAATAAAAAAAGAAACGCCATTAAAACCTCAGTGCAATTAATATCAATCAATGTAGCACAAATGACAATGACAGACACATAAAGGGCGCAACTCAGCGACACACTGCATCACATTATTCCTTGGATAAGAGGTACCCAATCTGCCAGTCAACAACATATTTTATGAAATGGCGGCTTGGAATGACATTACTGCGCGGCAGTCAAATGTGACCAGTCGAAGTAGTGGGGTAGACGTCCAATGAAATGTCTGGAGTTCTATAAAATTACAGTGATATTAATTTCACTTAGAAAGTGCAAGGTGAGGAAAGTAATCTAATAAAATATTCAGATCTATATTACATTTTTTATGTATATGTCTAGCATATATTCCCTGCATACTGTTATTAAAGCGTTAGTTGTACGCGTTACTAAATGTACAGTTTAATCCAAGTAACCCCCGTTCTGAAATGGTACAATTTATCTATTTCTTCAAAATACTGAAGCAACTTTCATTCATGTGGTTTATAAACAACAGTTGTTAAATGAAACAACAAATTCACTGTTACCAGTCACCGTTTTATTTATTTCCACGACGCGTTTCGAAGATTTAAACCTCCATCATCGGGTGGATTTACTTTTTTTTTTTTTTGTTTACAAATGTGGCAGTATACATGTGATGTGTTACGACAGCAAAAGGAACCTGTGATCACTGAAGGCAGTGCCACAAGTTCCTCCAAAAATCGTAACACAACACACACACAAATGTAATACTTACTAATGTAAATCCACCCGATGATGGAGGTTTAAACCTTCGAAACGTGTCGTGGAAATAAATAAAACGGTGACTGGTAACAGTGAATTTGTTGTTTCATTTAATGTCAGTAACAGTCACGGTAAAGCCTAACCCTAAAATGTTCGCATTTAAACAGCAGTTGGTTGACTCAGTCTGTGTAGTACGTATATTAGGGACCTGGCAACTACTTAGTCGCTCTCAATCTGGACCCAGGAGATTTTGACGCACTTGCATCCTCCTGATCGTGCTAGAGGTAGCCGTCCAGCAGCGTTCTTTACTTAAATATCACTGTATCATTGTATTCTTTGGAATCAGTAAGGTGTGCGACCTACTTGGGGACACAATATTCTAGGGCAGCTGATCATCTCCCGATGTTTATCCCGTCCTTCATGTCTAAGCGCTTTTTTAGGTCCCGAGTTGGTGTGGTGTTGTCGGGTTGCTCGAGCAGGAGATTGGTTTTCCATTGGGCAGCTTTTTAAATGTTACCCTCTTTGTCATTGCCATTAATACACTGAAGAACCAAAGAAATTGGTACACCTGCCTAATATCGTGTAAGGCCACCGTGAGCACGTACAAGTGCCGCAACACGATGTGACATGGACTAAAATAATGTCTGAAATAGTGCGGGAGGAAATTAACACCATGAGTCCTCCACGGCTGTCCATAAATCCGTAAGAGTACGATTAGGTGGAGATCTCTTCTGAATAGCACTTTGCAAGGTAGATATGCTCAATAATGGGTAGTTTGGTTGTCAGCGGAAGTGTTTAAACTCGGAAAAGTGTTCCTGGAGCAGCTGTGTAGCAATTATGGACGTGTGGGGTGACACATTGTTCTGCTGGAAATGCCCAAGTTTGGCGGAATACACATTGGACGTGAATCGATGCAGGTGAACAGACAGGATGCTTACGTATGTGTCACCTGTCACAGTCGTACCTATACGTATCTAGGTCCCAATATCACTCCAACTGCACGCGCCCCACACCATTACAGAGCCCCAGCCAGCTTGAAGAGTCCCCTGCTGACATGCAGGGTCCACGGATTCATGAGGTTCTCTCCGTACCCGAACACGTCCATCCGCTCGACACAATTTGAAACGAGACTCGTCCAACTAAGCAACATATTTCCTGTTATCAACAGTCCAATGTCGGTGGTGGCACGCCCAGGCGAGGCGAAATGCTTTGTGTCGTGTAGTCATGAAGGGTACACGAGTAGGCTTTCTTCTCCGAAGGACCATATCTATGATGTTTCGTTGAATCGTTCGCAAGCTGACACTTGTTGATGGCCCAACACTGCAATCTGCAGAAATTTCCGGAAGCATTACATTTCTGTCACGTTGAACGATCCTCTTCAATCGTCGTTGGTTCCGTTGTTGCAGGATCTTTTTCAGCCTTCAGAGACGTCGGAGATTTGATGTTTTACCGGATTTCTGATATTCACGGTACACTCGTGAAATGGTTGTACGAGGAAATCCACACTTAATCGCTATCTGAGAGATGTGTCCCGTCGCTCGTGCGCCGACTAGAACACCACGTTCAAACTCACTTAAAGTGTGATAACCTGCCATTGTGGCAGCAGTAACCGATCTAACAACTGCGACAGACGCTTTCAGCCCTACACAGGCGTTCGCGACTACATCGCCTTAATCTGCGCGTTACGTATCTCTGTATTTGAATGCGCATGCCTATACCAAACATTAAAATGTGTGTGAATTCCTAAGGGGCCAAACTACTGAGGTCATCGGTGCCTAGACTTACACACTACTTAAACTAACTTAAGGGGCTCCAGAACGCCCTATACTTGCAATGTTAAAATAACGCTTATAAATTACATCTTTCCTCACAAAGTATTTGAGGTAGGAAGTTGAACTTTTTACAGATTATTTATTGGAATATGGGCTACAACTTAACACAGGGATTTTACAAAATTTTAGTTCAGTTATTAAAGATGAATTTTTTTCAATTGTAATTAAAATT
Organism: Schistocerca cancellata; assembly: GCF_023864275.1. Lineage (NCBI taxonomy): Eukaryota > Metazoa > Arthropoda > Insecta > Orthoptera > Acrididae > Schistocerca > Schistocerca cancellata. The sequence goes on along the minus strand of NC_064626.1, from coordinate 57,106,645 downwards.
CACAACATTTTTTTGCAATTTTTTATTTATATATTTAAAAATATACAGTTTTTTGGAAAAAGGCTGTGTTAAATTATGCAGAAGGTACTGTGTAACATTTACTGAAAGTTTGAAACAAATATGTTTGGAAGATCCTTAGAAAACATGTAATTAGTATGAGAAAATAAAAGTTTTGGGAATCGAGCGACAAAGATTGGATTAACTTTGTAGTGCATTCCAGGTCCATAGAATGGATTATCTTCATCCTCTGCAAACTCCTCCTCCAGCTTCCTCTTGTTCCTCCTTCTGTTTACTCTTGCTTGTATTTCTAGACACTTTACAGCCCTGTCTGCAGCCCGAAGGCGTTCCTTGTCTAAAGCAAGCATCGCTCGTATCATGTTAGAATGTTATTATTTACAGTAATAACACATACCTTTGTCTTTCCAACATTTCTCCTTTTCTTAAAAGCTTTCAGAGGATTTCTAATAACTTTACGTTTACTCATTATTATACTTCAACAAAACAGAGACTCAAGAAACAGAATTAATTACAAATATTTTCGAGATAACGACAGAGTAAATAAACATGAAACAATCGACAATCACACCAGCGATATATATTGAACCATCACAGGTTAGCCACAACACATACTTTATCTCAGATCACTAAAATGTACCTGATGAACACGGACGTTAATAATAACACCATTTGACAGCAGTTTAACAGCGCCACAGTGGGTCACGCCCATGTAGAACACATTTCAAAAAAAAATTAAAAATAGTTGTAGTCTTCGGAATTGAATAAATTATATATCTATTAAAAGATTCAGAAAACGCAAAAAAGTAAAAATTGAACTTTTCATGATTTTGAGCCTTTCCCGAGCCCCTTAACGCTAAGGAGGACACACACACCCATGCCCGAGGGAGGACTCGAACCTCCGGCGGGAGGGGCCGCTCGATTTCTGACATGGTGCCTCTAACCACGCGGCCACTCCGTCGCTTGCCTATACCAGTTTCTTTGCCGCATCAGTGTAGTATCACGTTTACGGTAAGAAGTCTTGTATAGTGCAGTATAGACGATTTTGCAGTTTTCTGTTCCTCCTCCAGTGTTGCAACAGTCACTCGTCTGTAGAAGCTTACAGTGATGAGAATAGAGAAGTGGGCAGCAAAGTCAGGTTTTGTGTGTTCGGCACAGAAAAGTGTGTATGTTCATCTTAATCGTTCTCGTTGCATTTTTAATCTATCTCAGTTGCGTATGTGTGAGACCATTCTCACTTTTAAAGAGTCAACTATGATTGTAGGGCTCAATTTTGACTCTGTTCTGTGTTACTTACCGCACCTATGTAACCCGAATGCATAGCCCAGAATGCACCAAACATTTTTAAGTGACCCGCAGAATCTGCGGAGCGGACAGGGTGCTTCTTCTCTAGTTTTATGGAGCTTTCCTGCGATTGCTTCTAGACAGTGGGTGCACAGTGTATGAATCAGTGAGGCTAGCCACCGGTGCTTACAGGATATATCAAATCTCTACGGAGTCTGGAGAACTGCAGCTCAACATCCGACGGCAATTCCTCATGGTGCGTCAGAGTTGTAAGTTCCTCGCCACTCCCAGCCGTCGAGCATAAAGTACCGTTGCTCGTATAGCTGTGGAACGCCTCTTAACAAATTATCCACAGGCACTGACGCCGTTTGGTATCGACGCAAATTTGCGACTTTTGTTGTGGAGAATCTCCAACTGTAAGAGAAAGGTTTTAGCCGTCTGCCACCCTGGTTGCTGCAGAGGCCTGGAGAGATTACAGATTTAGTGTAGTGCAGGAGAGGTGGCACTTCTCCATGTGTTTCTGAAACATTGTTTTATGACATTTTAACCGAGCACCACAACTCTGTAGCTGTATTTAAGGATGGGTCTAAATATGGAGTGCCTGTGGGATGAGCTGTTTGTTTATCTGATCGTGTACTCGGGTTCCGATTGCCTCAAGAGTTTACTGTACTCTGCGCGGAATTATACTCGATCTTGCAGGCGACGGCCGGAGTGGCCGAGCGGTTCTAGGCGCTTCAGTCTGGAGCTGCGCGACCGCTACGGTCGCAGGTTCGAATCCTGCCTCGGGCATGGAAGTGTGTGATGTTCTTAGCTTAGTTAGGTTTATGTAGTTCTATGTTCTAGGGGACTGATGACCTCAGCAGTTAAGGCCCATAGTGCTCAGAGTCATTTGACCCATTTTTTATGTTGCAGGCATTGGAGCAGATGAAATGTGTTATGGATGCTTACTTGTCAGTTCCTATTTCTTGTATATCCTTCATTCTCTACAACGCTTATACCCAGCAGATAAAGTAGAAAAGAACATCGAGGATCTCTTCATCCGTCTACAAGAGCTGGTGTTGGAGGTGTCTTTCTGCTGCGTTCCAGAGCACATGGTATTGCGGGGAATGAAAGGGCAGACATAGCAGACAGAGAGGCGTGTAAAGATCCTCAGTTAGTTAGCGCGTCAACGCCCTTGATGAACTGCCTCGCTGTTGAGGTACAGGGTCATGCGTCGATGGAAGGAACAGTGGCTGGAAGTGGCAGGCAATAAGCTGCGTGTAGTAAAGTCCACAGCCGTGGCATACCATCTTCCAGCAATGCAGAGGTCACAGCCTTCTGAGGCATAGAGTCTTTCTCCAGCCTCAGGACTCTCCATTGTGTGGTACAGATGACAGTGCGCCACATTATATTAGACTGCGTTTTCTCTTTTAGTCCAGTGAGTAGCGACAGATTTGTCAACAGATGTGAGCTCTATTTTAAGTAGCGCTCAAACTAATGCAGTGAGAGTTTTAACCTTTGGTGACAGGTCCCAGTCGCGTCCTGAAGTTTAAGGGATATGTTCTCAATGTGTCTCCAGTGTAACTGGGTCACCCATGTTTTTTGTGTGGTCAGCCAGTCACATTCCTCTGTGCCATTAATGGAGTCCTACTGTCGTTTTACTTATGTTTTCATCCCGGGTGTAGCACCTTTCACTTTTTCGCCAGTCTTTGACGATGCGTGACCGTACCATACAAGTGAATACAAGTGAATACTTCTCACTGTGGGATCACTTTTAAGCCATTTTATCCACATTCATTTGGAGGTTGGTTATAATCCTGCCGTTGAACGCTCGTACACTCCAAACACACACGCACACGCACTCACATACACACACACTGTCCGTCAGTACATGATCTTTGCTTGATCTTTGTTTAGCTTCGTTGTTTCTTTGGCTTTTCACTTCACACTCCCATCACCAGCTTCCGACTTCGGCAGCTTTAGAAGGACTGAAACGTTCCTAATGGATGTAGTACTAAAGTGAAATCCTTCGACTAGACCGCTGAACTTTCCTGACCACCACTTCTGCTGTTGCTTCTTCTCTACAGACAAAATGATACTCCCCACCTCCTTTCACACCTTTTACACTGGCGTGTAGGTCTCTCGTGACGTCTGGTGTTCAATTCTGCACTATGTAGAAGAGTCCATACTTTTAGATAGTGTATTGTGAATTCACGAGGGCACTATGTGTCGGACCCGGATACAGCACTCAGGTGCCCTTTTGGGCCAGTTTAAGTTCTAAACCGAAGGCAGAGCCGCTGCAGATTACGTCGGACATTACGGGCGCTGACCGCAGCCGGGGAGCCGTAATTTGAGCACGTGTTGCGCACGCGTGCCGCGCCCTGCATGCTGATGGCCGGCAGTATCCACCGGAACAAGAACCCCATCTCAGCGCGGCCCCAGGAACGCTGGACCCAGCAGCTCTGTCCCGGGCTTTGGCTGACCAGTTTAATTTGCAACGAGGTCGCCCAAACCTTTACACACGGGCTTGCGTCTCGGTTGGATGTTACAGCACATACAGTTTAGACGCTTGGTACTGGCGCATTTGTGGGCCATTTCGAGTGCAGTGAAGTTAGTATTTATTTGTCGAACATACTTTTGAAGAACGATAACTGGACACGCTAAAGGATCTGCCAAACGATGTTGGAGGTTGGAGCTGTATTTATGTCATTTGAGATGAGCTGGATTCAAAGCCCGTTCCGACACCCAAGTCCTTCTTGTGATTCCCCTAACACATTTAAAGAAACGACAAGTTCATGCCCTATTCTTATAGCAGCAGAGGTCTCCAGTGACTTGAGCGCCCTGCGCCACAACATTCCAACACACGGCTGACACCATCGGCAATCATTGTTCAGGAAGGAGCATAGGGTTCGCAATTGGGCACTTCGTGACACCGAAGTCCCTTACCTTACCTAGACACGAACTACAGTCGAGTCATTGGCTATCGCTTTGGATTCTTCCATGGTTTGCTAGTGGACACCCACTACTCCCAAATACATCCTGACACCATTTTTCCCCTCAGCCTACCTGAAGATTTACTTTAGTTGTCTTCTTTCTACCATTCCTTTCACAATCACTTCCTCCCATCTCTATATAGGGGTTTCCGTAAGACAGTGCTAAAATGTAATAGGACATAGAGGATGCCCTACTCAACAATGTGAAGTAGGGTACCTGGGCTTGAAGAAGTCAGTTTAAGGACGTAACAGGAATAAAGTCTCAAAGGTGTGTTCTTTTTTAATTACATCATCTAACTGCTAAAACCATCGTTGGCACAATTAACATACCATTTGTACAGTATTTTACAAAACTGCTGAAACTGACGTCTCTCAACCTCAATGCAAGCATGACATCGACGAACAAGACTTTGGCGCAGCCTGACAAATATCCCTGGTGTGTTTCCAGTCACATCACAGGCAGCTACATTTCTGGCAATTAATTCCATCTCCGTTTCCACTGGGATCTTGTACACAAGTGATTTTAGATATGCCCATAGAAACAATCAATGGGATTCAGGTCGAGTGACTTCTCAGATCTTGGAATAGGACCTCCACCCTGCAATCCAGGGACCAGAAAATACTGTACCGGTACTGCTCCGTCTTATTGTACTGTACGTCTCTGAATTGCACTGAGTAATGAATGGGTCTGTCTTTGTTTCATAGCACGTTCTATCATTGGACAATATAAATACGATATAACAGAGCCACCTCGTAGACAAGTAAAGTAAATGAAACGTGTATCATGACTTCCTGATAATTAGACTGGTTCTTCTTGTTTTCTTGCAAGAAATAAAGAATGTAAATGCAAATAAACAGCACAGTTATTCTAAATTTGTACGCATGTTAGTTGTAAATGAGCTGAAAAACAGCAATGCTAGCCAAAACGGTAGACAACTATACTTCAACATTTCCTTAAGGGGGGATGAAACCGAAAATGTCAACTTTTTAAAAACATAATTCCAGACATATTTATTAATGTAAAAATGTAATACTTTTCACGCGTAAAGCAAAAGAGCTGTGTTTTAACGGAAAAATATAATAAAATACCCAGGATTAATATTTTGCTTAAATTTGATTTTTTAATTTCTGTTATTGCCTTTTTTATAAAAAGCTATAACTCAAATTAGAATCATGCCATTATTCTGAAAATTTCATTATAGTGTTATGAGAACGTTATAAGATCACTGAACTGCAGTTATTAATTAATGGAAATTTGTGGTAAGGTCTTATGAGACCAAACTACTTGGGTCATCGGTCCCTATGCCCACACACTACTTAATCTAACATAAACTAACTTACGCTACATACAACACACACACCCATGCACGAGGGAGGACTCGAACCACGACGGGGGAGCCTCACGGACCGTGACAAGACGCCCTAGACTGCGCGGTTACCAATTTATGGTAGAAATTGAACCATTAACAGAGTTTTAAATTTTGCACAACCAAAATTAAATCTTTTTCTACATGTAATCATCTAAAAATCAGGATCTAATTGGAAAATCTCGTATTTTTCATTTTCAGAGATACAGTAACACGTTGTAAACAGTTCCTAAAAATTTCATACCAATAGCTCACATACGTATTGAGAAAAGGCATCTAATAACGTAAAAAATGTGAAAGAGAGAAAATGAGGTTCAAAGATTTTCTTCTCATACTTCTATTTGTAATAAGCTTATCTCCATTTTAAAATCCTCCATACTGATGCTCCTCATCCTTCAGGTTTCTCTTCTCTCCTCTTCGAATCTGCCTGTCCTGTATTTGAAGGTAAGACACTGATCTGTTAGCTTCCTTTACCCTGCTCTCGTCGTGGTGTAAAATGCTTTTGTTGTAAACACATGAGTATCTACATCAACTCCCTTCAGCACTTCAATCCTGCCCTTATTTTCATTATTGTAACATAAAACTGCGTCATAGACATCTATTTTGAGTACTTCCAGTCCACAAAATGTCCTTTCTGAGCATGTAATCCAAATTAAATTACTGAGGCCTTCATTTACATTTTTTGTCTTTCCGTGAAGTCACTTCCTCAATAAATCACCGTCGGCAAGATATCTGAATGTGGGCTTCATTGTATTCATAACAGCTTCTGGTAATGAGTGTTTATGTGAATACGTCTAATTTCTGTTGTTCACATTACACCAATCGTCTTTCGGAAACAGATTGTGCCCTACGCTGGAGGAAGAAGTTTCCCAGATGCTGGAATACGTGGGAGAGGCCACCAATGCTGATTTACTCAGTTTATCAATTTAAAGGCATTTCTAAAGTTGCTATTCACACACAACATTGATTAAACTGCGTAAATCAAGTAAACAATATTTTGGAAAAATCCATTACATCCCCCCTTAAGCTGGCTTCTCCGTCCCCAGGATCCCTATCTCAAATTGTTCAGTGGAGCATTCTCTATGTCCTATTGCATTTATCCAAGCTATTACGAAAACGCCCTGTAGATGTCCCAGTCATTTACTTATCCTAGTCTTTATGATGCTGTCACTTCCAGCAAATTGCAGTGTTTTTTTCTTCTTCGGAAACTCTCATGCTCAAACAGTACCAAGAAGGAGTATTGCTTCTTGTCTCGACACTTTGATTACGATTGATCATACCTTTATCTTTTGACTATCGAGTTTCGACGTTCTTTTCAGCAAGACAGCGGTGAATACTGTCGCTAAAACTGCTGACGTTTTCGTGGCCACTTTTTTCGCATTTTCTGATGGCTTGCATTTCGGGATGATGTTTTTTAATGGTTTTTCTGACATTAAGACAGCACGACCGGTTAGCGTTAACAGACGTTCACCGTCTATTGATGTTGGTGCACCGCAGTCGAGTTGACAGCCACAAATTACGTGTTCCTGTCTTGCAGATTTCGGAGGGATTTTTCCTGGTCATTATCATGTGGTTCTCCCCGTGTTACATGCAATGGTCGTTCGCTGCAGCGCGGGAATCTAGGATAATCTCGAAGTAAACGGATCCTTGTTTACCGTGCAGCATCGAACAACGATTATTCGCAGAAAGGGTACAACCACAGCGGTAATGGCCAGAGAAGAGCCTTCAGACTCTGACTCGGCAGGCAAATATACACGGTTCCGTCACATTAATGTAGCCCCCGCCTTTGTTCGACCTTATCGTGTACTTACAGGCGGCAGATGGCAGCACCAGCAGCGGAGCGTACATAACGTTTGCGAGGATGGTGGGGGGAGGGAGGGGTCGAGACAGCACTACAGTCGTTCTCGTAATGCTGAAACGGAAAGATTTATCTGAGATCCAAAGGCGCATAAGGACTGGCTTTCGGGTCAAGAGTGGAAGCATTTCCAAAATGGCTAAGTTTGTAAGCTGCTCGCTTGCCGACGTGGTAAAAGTACACCGTGCATGGAAATTGTGGTATCCAACACCGGCACCGTGGCAACTGTGGTTCAGCATGAGCCATGGACTCCATGGGTGAACGATAGATACGGAGATGGGTACAGGCGAATAGAGGTGCGACTGTCGAGCAACTGATCGCCCAGATGAATCAAGATGTGCCTGCAGCGCCACCCCAACGGCCGTCCAGCGAACGTCGCTGCGTATGGCCGTCCGCTGTGAGCGCCTGGGTCATGCACTAACTCTGCTCATCATCGGTGACCAGGGCCGGGGTTTGCGTGTTAGTGGCACAACTGGACGACCAGTGAGTGGTAACAAGTGTCATTTTCAGATGAATCACGTTCTATGCTCCATTGGACAGAGGGTCGTTGGCGTGTGCAGTGTGGAATGTCTGGAAGCAAGCACTCAGCAAAATGGTCATAAGTGTGCTGGGCGAAAAAGCATTATGGCCTGGGTAATGTTTCCGTGGCGTTATCAGGGTGATCTCATCATTCTGGAATGCACAATGGATCAACAAAATTATGCATCTATTCTTGGTGATCACGTCAACCCCAACACTCTTTTATTGTTAGGCGCTAGGGCTTCTACCAGCAGGACAGCGTAACGGGTCACACATCTCGCAGTGTACGTGAATGGTTCTAAGAGCACCAGAAACGGTTTACTGTACTCCCCTGGCCACCAGACTCCACGTCGTTAAACACAGTTGAGAATCAGATACCACCTCGTTCGGTCTGTTCGTGTTATGGATCCCCAACAGAGAAATGGAAGGTCGGCATGGCTTCTCGTACCTGTCGGTACCTTCCAGAACCTCATAGACTCTCTTTCTGTACGTCTCGCAGTGGTCCGTGCTGTAAGTGGTGGTCATTCACGCTCAGTGTGACTGGATAGTATAATATGCGGCAGCTGGCTCGAATCTAGTTTACCACCAGCAATGAAGATTGAACCTTTGGCAATGCCATTTCCTTATGCTGGCGAAATGTGCAAGCAAAGCATTATGTGCTGGAAGTCCATCCTGTTGATAGCACATAAGCATTCTGGTTCTTAGCGGCACTTCATCCAGAAGAGGAGTAACAATTCCCCTGAGAAAGTTGGCATACGCTGTGCCGTTTAGACTACCATAGATATAATAAAGGCCAATAATTGTAGTACCAGCACCCCACACCAGACGTTACCTCTCCATTGACATGTTTCACCTGTCTAAGCCATCGTGGGTTGTCGCTGGACCAATAATGCATTTTCCTTGTATTTACCTGTCCTTTGTTTGAGAAGGAACATTCATCGGTAAACAGAACATTGAAGAAGAAGTAAGGCGTGGCGAGGATATGCCGCTGTGCCCATTGACACAACTGTACACGATTCCGGAAATCATTCCCATGCAATTCTTAATGTAGGTGTACATGGTGAGGATGGAACCGGTGACGTGTAAGAATAGGACGTACACTAGTTTTAGGAATTCCAGTCTCGTGTTCAGGCTGTTGTGTGCTCACATTTGCATTCATAGTAACAGAAAATGGTTCAAATGGCTCTGAGCACTATGCGACTTAACTTATGAGGTCATTAGTCGCCTAGAACTTAGAACTAATTAAACCCAACTAACCTAAGGACATCACACACATCCATGCCCGAGGCAGGATTCGAACCTGCGACCGTAGCGGTCGCTCGGCTCCAGACTGTAGCGCCTAGAACCGCACGGCCACTCCGGCCGGCTAGTAACAGAAGCGAGAACACTAACTTAGGCAGCTTCGTCTGTGCGAGTGGTACGACGACTGCGTTGTCGTGAGTTCAAACTTACCGTTTCCTGATGCACCGCAACAAGACGAAAAAACATCTGTCGGAAATGTGGGTTCTTGTCAGGACATTGCTCTCTGTACAGTTTCGCTGCCTGTGTAGCATTTCACCTACCTTCAACAACAACTATTAAAGAGACGTTATGTCGATGCAGGTTGTAGGAAGGACAGCCTTTACTGTATGCCTCCCCTACAAAACAGTGTTTAAGAGGACTAAACTACTGTACTAAATGTACCCAAACAAAAGAAAACAGTATTGCAGTTACTGTTCTGCAAACTTACATTCCGCATACCCGGGTAGCATATCTATTCTACTCACATGACTCTTCAACTGACGATGGTTGACAGAATTACGGGTGAGCATTCTGTTTATGTTTACATTTGTCCTCTGTCAACATCAGAACGTGGCTGTGGTCAAATGGTTCAAATGGCTCTGAGCAGTATGGAACTTAACGTCTGTGGTCATCTACCGCCTAGACTTAGAACAATTTAAACCTAACTAACCTAAGGACATCACACATATCCATGCCAGAGGCAGGATTCGAACCTGAGACCGTAGCAACATCGCGGTTCTAGACTTAAGCGCCTAGAACCACTCGGTCACAGCGGCCTTCCTGGATATGTTCCATCACCCCGAGTACCTGCACTAAGCGCTGGGAGCGTCAACGTCAGTGTTATGTTATGTAATTAATAACGTTGGGTTTCAGTGAATGTTACACTGTGATACATTTTTGAATAGGTCCTTAGGAGAGGAAATGAATTACGGAATAAAATACACAGGGTGTTATTTAAAAAAGTCATACCGCTGTTCATATCTTTGTTAAAAACAAAGCTACTCGAAGGCAATCACGCTGATTAATGTCCCCCTGACGGCTAAAAAACATTTGCTGGAAACATTTTGTAATTTGCATCTGGAGAAACAATTATTTAGGGTGGTCAAGATAAATGGGACCCCTGTATACCTTAGCTATAATTTTTTTTTATACGTTCGTTGTTGCTGTCACAGAAAACTGACTATGAACATTAATGTGATGAATTATCAATCTATGTTTATAAGTATCATATAAAAATGTAAGTTTTTCGACATGTCACGCCATTCTTCTTCTGTGAAGCTGCTAAACCACGTCAGATTTTGTAATGCGCCTGTTATGGTTTTCGTACGTGTATGGCCAGGTTCGATTGAATTATAAAAAGACTATATACTCGACTTACACAGATTGATGCCGACGGGTATTTTCCGTCATGTGGACAAGACACGCCTAGACACTGAGATATCTAGACAGAACACGCAGATTGATGCCGACGGGTATTTTCCGTCATGTGGACAAGACACGCCTAGACACTGAGATATCTAGACAGAACACGCTGTGATGGAAGTTTATTTGTTCGTATAACGGTTGCTGTATTATTCAGGATATTCTTCTTTTGGTGGTTGCTATATTATGAGCTCATACAGTGCTGCGACGTTATAATTACATAACAGAATTTAACTGTGTTAACTAATCGAATGAATAACAATTAAAAATAATACTCGATAGCGATGCACCAGAGAGCAACCGTCCCGGTTGTACCAAAATGCCCGGAAGATATGCCTGAAGAGTCTCCGAAATATTGTTGGGAAATTCGGGTTCAGTCTGAATACGTCCAATGTCGTAGGTGACATATGTATAATATATGTCATTAGTCACAAATTCGTGTCGAAGAAATAGAAGAGTGGAGATGATGCAGTAATGCCAGCATGAGCGTCACGATCAACGAGGACCAAGTGGTTTCCCTGTGGATGGGAGCCGCAATGTAACGCGGCGTTTTATCTACAGCCGCGAGCCGGGCTTAAGCACCTCTGTCACCAGAGCGCTCGTAAATCGAGATGAACGGTCCGTGGGGTTGGCCGGCGCTCTGCATTCTAAACGCTGCCCCTGTAATCCGCTTTCCGTGATAAAGGAGTACAACAAAAGAATGTCGCGGGCGCCTCCACTTACTGTGCATTTGTGGCGAAACCGACCACGATGGCAAATCGAATTCGAGGGAGCCGCCATTCTTTGATGACTTCCTCACATGAGAAGGTGTGAGGAACATTTTTGTTACTTTTCATACGTTACTAAACAGCGTATTGCAATGAAATGGCGAATATCGCCGCTACAGCTAATTTTTGGTGATGGGGAAAGAAGTCTCAAAAGAAGAATGTTAAACAAATTCGTGACTTCATTTACGAGTTAAATTCACCTGGCAAGATTAATATCTGCAGACCCTCCCTTACATTATTTTCTGTTTACTTGAGACCACAGTTCTGCAAACTTTTATTACACGCATGCTACGCTCTTTTATATGAGAGGCAAAGACTTCTCTTTTATTACACACGTGCAGTGTGTCAGTGAGGTTGTAACGATGGCCTTTTCAAAGGAGCGATGCATTGACCTACTTCATAGTCTTCTGAGTTTTCACTTGCGAATGACACCATAGGCCGAAATTGCTGTCGTGGTAAATAAATACATTTTATAGCAGGCAAGCCTCATATCTGACATGACATGGACAGAGATATCCGCAGTACCTGGGCAAAGGGTAAGACCGGGAGAGTTGATCCACTTTTCCCATTTACAATTAAATTTGAGTGTTTTTCAACTTTTCTGCCTTCAGGCAGGATGTTCGTATAGAATGCCATACAAACTTTGTTACGCAATATTTTTGATGCACTCTCAATTAAAATACAACAGATACGATAAAATGAAAATATACATGAGAGGTGTATGGGTGAAATGGACCAGAGTACGACACAGTATGGGGAGAGACGGACCATAAAAAATGTCCTTACATGAGGAAAAGTGTCAATTAAAATATCATAGTTTTATTTGGAATACAGAATTATACTATCAAGCCCTAAACAGTTTTATCAATTGATAATAAATATTGCTGATGGTGATCATTTCTAATGAGATGATACTTTTGTTTAAGCATTAGCCTGTCTTTCTCTCACCGTAGAAATTACACTTTCTACCAAATATTGAACAATAATAATAGATCATCGTGAACAGGAAATACACAGTATCCAATTGCCTTTTCTATTACTTTCATAATAGATTTCAACATTCCCACACATTCAGTTCCATTTTACCCATGAAAGTTACTTTCTTAATCTCGTACAATGTCTTTGCTACTGTAGCTTTCTGTGTTTGCCGTATTTTTCTCTTTTAGTTTCTTAGGTATGTTTTCCCTTTTGTGTTCTTTTCTGTGGCTTTTTCTGTTTCCTTTATTTTCTTACGCACCTTTTTCTTTACAGTTACAGAACTTTGACAAGAGTTTAGTGCATAGGATTCAGTCAATGCCTTCATCTTAAAATTCATATTTTCATCGCTAGAAGGAATAGGTACACTCCTGGAAATTGAAATAAGAACACCGTGAATTCATTGTCCCAGGAAGGGGAAACTTTATTGACACATTCCTGGGGTCAGATACATCACATGATCACACTGACAGAACCACAGGTACATAGACACAGGCAACAGAGCATGCACAATGTCGGCACTAGTACAGTGTATATCCACCTTTCGCAGCAATGCAGGCTGCTATTCTCCCATGGAGACGATCGTAGAGATGCTGGATGTAGTCCTGTGGAACGGCTTGCCATGCCATTTCCACCTGGCGCCTCAGTTGGACCAGCGTTCGTGCTGGACGTGCAGACCGCGTGAGACGACGCTTCACCCAGTCCCAAACATGCTCAATGGGGGACAGATCCGGAGATCTTGCTGGCCAGGGTAGTTGACTTACACCTTCTAGAGCACGTTGGGTGGCACGGGATACATGCGGACGTGCATTGTCCTGTTGGAACAGCAAGTTCCCTTGCCGGTCTAAGAATGGTAGAACGATGGGTTAGATGACGGTTTGGATGTACCGTGCACTATTCAGTGTCCCCTCGACGATCAACAGTGGTGTACGGCCAGTGTAGGAGATCGCTCCCCACACCATGATGCCGGGTGTTGGCCCTGTGTGCCTCGGTCGTATGCAGTCCTGATTGTGGCGCTCACCTGCACGGCGCCAAACACGCATACGACCATCATTGGCACCAAGGCAGAAGCGACTCTCATCGCTGAAGACGACACGTCTCCATTCGTCCCTCCATTCACACCTGTCGCGACACCACTGGAGGCGGGCTGCACGATGTTGGGGCGTGAGCGGAAGACGGCCTAACGGTGTGCGGGACCGTAGCCCAGCTTCATGGAGACGGTTGCGAATGGTCCTCGCCGATACCCCAGGAGCAACAGTGTCCCTAATTTGCTGGGAAGTGGCGGTGCGGTCCCCTACGGCACTGCGTAGGATCCTACGGTCTTGGCGTGCATCCGTGCGTCGCTGCGGTCCGGTCCCAGGTCGACGGGCACGTGCACCTTCCGCCGACCACTGGCGACAACATCGATGTACTGTGGAGACCTCACGCCCCACGTGTTGAGCAATTCGGCGGTACGTCCACCCGGCCTCCCGCATGCCCACTATACGCCCTCGCTCAAAGTCCGTCAACTGCACATACGGTTCACGTCCACGCTGTCGCGGCATGCTACCAGTGTTAAAGACTGCGATGGAGCTCCGTATGCCACGGCAAACGGGCTGACACTGACGGCGGCGGTGCACAAATGCTGCGCAGCTAGCGCCATTCGATGGCCAACACAGCGGTTCCTGGTGTGTCCGCTGTGCCGTGCGTGTGATCATTGCTTGTACAGCCCTCTCGCAGTGTCCGGAGCAAGTATGGTGGGTCTGACACACCAGTGTCAATGTGTTCATTTTTCCATTTCCAGGAGTGTATATTTCTTCTGTAAGTAGTGTCTGTGTTGGCTTAGCAGTTGTCCGTTTTGAAATGGTAGTCCTGGGAGTTTTAGGTTTAGTAGGAGTAGAGTTCCATTTGGTGCGAGTGAGGAAATTTGACTTGTGCACGTGACTCTGCTCGTGTGATGTGCATCGGATCACTAGGCCTTTTGGTGTGGGATGTCCTGTGTGTGAGGATCTGCTCTTCTACATATGGGCACAGGCGTGTCTTCCGGTCTAGGGCTGCAGCATTATTCAGTGGGATTATCCCACATGTCTTGAAGCTAATTATTGGCTATTGAAGCATTTGGTCCATCAATCCCAAATAATACTGGTGCATCTCTCCCGATTGTCTGCGAGAGTCCTCCCACCGGAGTTTCGAGTCCTCCATCGAGCATGGGTGTGTGTGTTGTTCTTAGCTTAAGTTAGTTTACGTAGTGTGTAAGTCTAGGGACTGATGACGTCAGCAGTTTCGTCCCTTAGGTATTCACACACATTCGAAAATTTTTTTGCCTGCGGAAGATAGACCATTCCGACTCCTATCTGCATTTAGCGTACTCTGTGGCAGTTTTAGGTTGATTTCAGACCTATACATTTGTAAAGCTCACAGTATAAAAAATTGCTCTATATTATGCAAAATTAGGAATAATAATAAAATTAGATAACCACACGACAAAAGTTTGGCCGGCCGCGATGGTCTAGCGGTTCTAGGCGCGCAGTCCGGAACCGCGCGACTGCTACGGTCGCAGGTTCGAATCCTGCCTCGGGCATGGATGTGTGTGATGTCTTTAGGTTAGTTAGGTTTATGTAGTTCTAAGTTCTAGGGGACTGATGACTACTGTAGTTAAGTTCCACAGTGCTCAGAGCCATTTGAACCATTTTTGAACGACAAAAGTTTTCGGCTTACTACAACAAAAAATGAGATTATTCTCCAGAATTAACACGATCATAAGCAACACTTCCGTAGCACGTTTGTTCACACAAGACCTTCCTCATAAGTGAAGAGAACTGCTCGTTCGCGGGCCACTTGTTAAATTGCCACTGGTCCGACGCACCTGGTGTTACAATTCTTCCACACTTACCATAACGATAACAATGATGTTCTACTTTTATTGTGTCTTGTCCCGTATCGAAGTAGGATCGTCATGGTTGTTAACAAATTTTGCATGGGTGATGTGGTCGGATGCCCTGCTTGTCAACACACCGTTACTCCCCAGGATGGGATACTTATACCCCTACAGTCTCCATGCATTTTTATTCGCTCGTCGGTAATCCACTGGGCGAACTGGATCTGTGACTGGCGCAACTCCCCGTCCCAGAAGCCGAGCTCTAACGTGCATGACTCTGTCGCAGGCTACATAATACTAATGACTACAGTAGTAACAATAACTATGCTATCAATAAAAAAATATATAAAAATGAAATATGTAACTTCGGCAACAAATGGTAAAGAGGAACTGACAGGTCTGAGGATGCGGGAGAAGTAATAGTTTAGGTGATGAGATGGAAGGAAGGATAAAGTGAATATATGGGATGAGAAAAACATGGACAGTTAAAATGTGATAGAGATACTAGTTCACAGCTGGGAAGAAAGAAAACGGCTGGGATATGGCGAGACGGAAGCTACGCCTATGACAACAGACGCAGGGTGGTTTGGAATAATACGTACGTTACGTGGCAGACGTACGTCTGAAATTGAGGAAGCGATGGAGACTGAATTAGTTGTATATACCGGTACATTCCAGATGTTGGACGTACAAGATGTGATGTTGCACCTACAGAATAATAAGAGGTACTTGACACGTCGCGAGTGAGGTTGAAGACACTATTTAATAAAATTCCGTTGAAGAAACCCGTATGTGCGAAAATCATGTCACATATTGAGCCGAATTCACTCTAACCACAGCCGTACGCAAGGGGAGTAATAGGGGAGGGGGCACGTGCCTACTTGCCTATCCACCCCCCCCCCCATCCCCACTCCCCGGCCACCCTGGGACTTGGTTCAAATGGCTCTGAGCACTATGCGACTTAACTTCTGAGGTCATCAGTCGCCTAGAACTTAGAACTAATGAAACCTAACTAACCTAAGGACATCACACACATCCATGCCCGAGGCAGGATCCAAACCTGCGACCGTAGCGGTCGCTCAGTTCCAGACTGTATCGCCTAGAACCGCACGGCCACTCCGGCCGGCCTGGGACTTGGAATACAGAGTTTTTATTTATACACTGAACGGATAAACGTCAGCTCTCTAGGACACAATAAGTTTTTTGTGTCACATCCAGCTTCGGTCATATGAGATGGTGACTGCTAATAATAATTATAGATTGATCTACATAGGTTTATGGTATCACATTTTACCTGAGGATGGTGAGTTTGTGTCCGTAGCTGATAACTGAACAAAGTGACACTACAGGAGCGCGCATACAATCATTTTCCGAAACCAACGCATTTTTGTACGAAAACGGCAGTTTTAGAATCTTCCGCCAATACCTATGTCTCCTGCAAATGTTTGGGGGCGGCCATGGCCCTACCTGGGCGTAATAAGGACTTACGTGATCAAATAACGGAATCTTACACACATATCGTATGTAAAAACTCATAGTTTGCTCAAGGTGTCTGCATCTTTCATAGTTTATGGCGCTTTTATTGAAAGAACTTAAGAATACACAAAAGTTTCTTTTAGTTTGAGCTGGATATATATTTCTAAAGTTTTTGGATTGCTGATATGCATGTGAAAATATTTCCTCCGTTATTCATAGCGATTCATCCATTCACCCAAAATTATACCGGGATTTGGATTCCGCTACAAAATACTAAGCAACGAAGGGAAATGTGAAAGTTGGTAGTAAATTGTAGAGAATCTATGTATGGGAATCAAACTTTAAGAAAACCTTAGGTAAAGGGAAGTGGAAGTGTATGAAGGTGACGTAAGGAAACATGAAATTGCGTGAAGGGGAACTTGACGACGCCAATACTAAGCAACAAAGAGAAAGCTGAGTTAAGGAAGGAAATTATAGAATGTCTGTACAAGGGAAACAAGACCTTATTACAGAAAGAGTGGAGGAAATAAAGGAAGATGGAAAGGAAGTATGACATTGCAAAAAGAAAGTTGATGCCAATAAGCCATCTGTTCTAAATTGTTGTAATTTCCACGTAATTATAAAAACGTCTTTCTTTATCCTCTTTATGCAGGCCCAAAAGCTTTATCTTTCAACATCACAGGTTATGTAGCAAGATAGTTTATGAAGCTGTAGTATCATGGTAGGAAAATATATTCCTATCAACTTCTATTCTTCCTCTTGCATATCCGATGATGGCAGCACAGCTCTCTCAAAGCTGGTTATAAAATAAAATTATTTCTTAGGAGTGCAGGTTATCGATGGTTCGAATTTTCATTCATTCCTGAAGCTATTAGTCTGGGGGTGACCTGCAACGTATGATAACTGAAGAAATCTTCTAGAGCGACGATCGGTTTCGACAGAGCTATTATATCATCATCAAATAAGCAAGAGGATGAACAAAGTTGATACTGCAACGTGATAAACTGTCTTGTTTCATAACTATGTAATTGTAATTTAACTTAAAATTTTTACAACTTATTGTCCATTAGAGTTGCAACACTTTACACTACATAAGCGCTTCGCATTACCACGAAGATCACTGTTCATAGGCAGGTAATATATAAAAGTATTATGAAGACACAAAAACTCAATTATTTAGACTAGATTACAAATCTTCATGTTGAGCACCAGCTGTCAATTGACAGAGAAGTTGTCTGAACACCTTGAAGGTCCACCAGGTGGCACTGTGGCACTTGACAACACTATCCTCTTGTTATAGTATGAAACACAGATATCAAATTCAATATAACTGGTAATAGATTCTTAAGGAGCATTTTTATTAACATGACTGTACAATCCAACTCAAAGGAACAGAGAAATTTTACTTATAATTAATGTATGTAACTTTAATAACTCTGTAGGGTAAAATATGTATGACGTGTGTTAGGGAACAATGTAGTGGACGTTGACAAGAACTTAAAAAGAAGTTCTTCGTACTGGATGTCGGTATTATGGTGTTGTCTCTGTCATGTTTATAATTTACTTCTGAATGTCAGTAGTCAAGTACCGAATTTCACATCATAAAAGCTAGACAATATATTTTGTTGGTTTATATTTTAAGGAAGATATATGTTTATAATATTGTGTGTATAGCAATGTCGTCAGCTAGTGATGAAAATAAACACTTGTCATCGGCGCATTATAGTTATGTTTATGTTTGTACGCAATACCTTTAGATATGAACTGCCTATATGTAGTGATCTACATGGTCATGGAAAGTGCATATGAAATTTGAAGCAACTTGCAATGCTAATAAATAATATGTTATAAAAATTTTAAAGCGTAAGCTGTGTTTCAATCTCATAGGTTATGTAACAAGATAGTTTATCAAGCTGTAATATTATGATTGTAAAATATTCTCCTATCAGCTTCTTTTCATCCTCTTGTAGTTCTGGTCTCTTAACGTGCTCCACGCGACACTACGATATACTGCGCGTTGTCGACATTGATACTCCCATCTGCAGTTGTACCACGTCTCAAAAATGAAAAACAATTGACTAAGAACTAAACCATCCACCTCAAAAGCTATAATTTAATCCCTACACTTTCGATGCAATGTTGTTACCTCGCTGCGAATGAAGCTTCTAATCATACATGTGAATGAGGAAAACTCAAATTGTCATTTATAGATGCCATTTCACTACCCAAGACATTCACTGAACCAAATTTTGCTACATGCTTTTTTACGATGATTTTTCTTCTGTGTGTACTGTATACCGGAACAGTATATTTCTAAGAGCATTCTTGTAAGCTAGATGTAAATCTGGATAGTACAGTAATTTCATTTCTATTCAAGACCCTATCTGACGAACTGAATTACGGTCACTCCAGAGATAAGCGTCTTTCAGTTTTTCGTTGTTTTTCGCAGCACCGTGATTGCAGATCATAGGCTCCGAGTACAGTTTTAAGCAGTAAGTAAGAGCTGAAAAGTTTAACAAGGTATGAGCCCCCACCCCGCTAACCCCTACTTCTTTGCATTCCTGTGAACACCGAAGTTTTCCTCGCATTTGCATGTTAACCAAGGAAGTTGAGATAGAAATACGTCCAAGGGGGACCTGACTTAACGAAAGCGAGAACATAGGGCTCTGGAGTGTAAATTCTATGAAATGTAGCCCTATAACAAGACACAGATGTCTCTTCTCGCAAAGTTTATTTTACAATAAGGTCTCCGCAACTTCTTATGATATTTTTAAAGGGCTGACTTACATAATCGTGATGAGAATGCTCTTCATCATGAATTGTTTGAATATGTAACAACTGCTCGCATTCTCATGCAGCTCGCTCTAAGTAGCACTCGGCACTGTTAATACCTATAGCAATTACTGTATTAAAAATAAGGGAACAATCGCCCTATTCATTCGTTTAACTACACCAGGAGGATAAATTGATAGCAGCAGAAAAAGTTGCCGTTAACGCTTAAGTTTTATGTGCATGCCTTTTCCAAGTCTCTAATATATGGATAGTCAATGAAATTAGTAGTCACCCTTAAGTTACTTAAATATACCTTTTCCTAGTCATTAAACAGTCAGACAGAAATTCCGAAATAAGATACTGGATTGTCATGCGTAATCAGGAGCAGCTTAGATTCAGATCACATTGTTGTAGTGTTGAAGGGAATGCTGAAGTTTAAGAACTTGGTCAGGAAGAATCAATACGCAAAGAAGTGGGATACGGAAGTACTAAGAAAGGAAGAGATCCACTTGAAGTTCTCTAAGGGTATGGATTCTGCAATAACTAATAGCTCAGTAAGCCATACAGATTTGTACAACGGTATCCGTACTGGATTGTTCTGGCTGGGAGAGCGGCAGCTCTGTCGTTTGCGAAACCTTCTGCTGCGAGAGCGGAGGCGTCTGATTACGCCTGGTGGTGTGAATCTCCTATCGCTGTTTCGCCCAGTTGACTGGTGACGCGCATTGTGAGGTGGCCCGTTTAATTATTGAAAATGAAGTCGTGAATCGGATGGTGATATCTTGGATGTGGCGTCCTAGTGTTTCTCTTCTCTAGGAGGCCACGTATGTCAGTGTTGTGTGTCGGCCAGCGGCGCGGCGCAGCAGGGGAAGGCCAGTGTCCCGCACTCGAACAACGGACTCCATCTTGCCAGTCTTCAGGTGTCAGATCTACGTCACAAGCTCACAGGTGGCTGCTGATGTGAGGCCATCTCCTTCCTGTCCTCACATGTCACCCGGGTACGTAAAAATCAGTCTTCTAATACCCTCTAACTTCTGAAGGCGAGGCTGCTGCTTGCTATTCCATTACAGTGCCAGACTTGGCGCTTCTGTATACGATGTAGTCTCTTCCTGCATGACTGTCTTCAGCACCGACTGAACTGTACTGGAACTGAACTCGAACTGAAACTGAACTGAAAAACTACTGTCGGGCCCATTGCGTCTCGCGTATTTATTTACTTCAGTCCACTGGAGGTGAACGACTTCACGGTCATTGCCTCTTCTGTCACTTTGAAAAGCTTCTAGAAGAATCTTCTTAACGTTGGTCATTGGCTCTTGGAATGTAGGCGAGGGCCTTTGATCATATGTGGCAATTGATAAACATATGAGCCAGTCGGGCGATGCCCTGACGGCAGAATCGACAGCTTCCACATGTGGGGAGGGCTATGGCTTCTCCTGAACGTGCTGACTTGCAAGCGCTGGCCACTGCCACTGCCGCTCTGCCCGCTGTTTCCCAGTGTGTAACTGTTGTAAATTAAACTTTATATTTATTTTCTAATTTCTACTTCACTTCACATTGATTTCACTAATTTATTAAGTGCCACTCTATATTCCTCCACTCTTTGGAGAAATTCGCCCTCGAATTCACCACTTGACATTCCTCCACTCTTCACTCTTCACTCTTCAGATTCCTCCACTTGGCTCCTGCCGATTCACAACAACACTCATGAATCACATAGTTCTCACATTAATATTTATAATGAGTGTAACAAATCTTGATGACAATTAATAAACAAAAATAGATTTGCACTTAGAAAATTACACAATAACACCTGTTTAATGTGCCCTATATGAATGCAAGAATATCTATTCTACAGTATTGTTTATTTTAACATGAGACTGTTTAATAAAGACTGAAGTACAATAAACAAATTTAATACACTAATGCTCAAAAGTAACCACTGAAGTACACAATTAAGAGTGTGGTATCCAGTTAACAGGGATTTGATGAAGTGGTATATTGTTATTTGGCTTATTTTTTTATCTTAAATGAAACAAAACTGTACAAATCCGAAACAACAACACAAAGGTTCAGGATATACCAGTTCCTAGCATTATAATTATATATTTGTGTTCACTTTTTAACTTTAAGACATGTTGCATCATAACGTTGGCATCAATTTTGCCTTGCTTTGAGTTTATGAACATATCTAATGACTTCAGAAGTGAACTGTCAAGGGAGCCATTGAGGTAGGATAGGATTTGTGTAGGAAGTTCTAGCGTTAAAAGGTTTTTTTTTTGGCTTTTCACATTTAACCAAATATAACATTGATGTTGATAATTCATGGCAATGTTTGCCGACAAGATAAAGAATGCAACCTTTTAACACTAGATTGCGTACTCACGGCAGTTCTCCTTGGCCGTTTCTTGGTACGACTTGGAAAAAGAGAAAAATTAATGAATGATCGACGATGCGTCGGTTCTCGATTGTGTTTAGGAGACGTACGGATTGATTGCGTGAAAATAGTTTCTCAAATGACCTCTTAACCCGGATTGCTTTCACGCAATCAGACTCTTCAATGAAATTACCTAAGGGACCTATTTGAATAATAAAAAAATTGGAAATGAATGCAAAACAGTGAAATTTTGTAAAAAAAAATTGTCAGATCGTAAATTGAACACGTTAATGGTCTCCCAAATACAATCGACACACCGCGATAAAGAGCGAACCTGTAACAAAGTTCATTTAAACATAAACATTATTTGTGGTTAATTTAAAGAAAAGAATAAGCATAGATTTTCTGTACAGTGGAGGAAAAGTATATTCTCAAAGAAGAAAGGCGTTAAACTATAAACATTACCAAATTTACTATGAATACAAAACTTACATTTTTATGTTTTTCTCATACATGGAGCAGTCCAACAATCGCTGCTTTTGTATGTGTGATATTTTGTAAAAATTAAATGTCCTGGCGTGCGCGTAAGTATTTTTTTATCGTCACTAGGTTTACAAAAGCGTTTTCTTTCTTGATGATAACGTGGTTTTTCACACTAAACTTGTAGCGGTGCTACACAACACGTCTTAACAAGTCGGCAACCAAACATCAAAGGTAATGAAGTACATGTTAACATATCGGCGACCAGAAGTACAACTAACTATAAAGACTCTAGAATTTTCCTAACAAATGATAAATTGTTCTTTCTTCTGTTTCGCAGCTTCTTGCTATCAAGCGCTGCGGCAATGATTTTAAATATCTGCGCCCAGCGAGTCATAGTATTTGAAAGTACCTTTTAAACGCTGGCCGCGCGTCTTGGTGTAGGCGAACGTTATAAACAGATGTCGTTTTTTTTTTTTTACTCTCGTGTTGTCATGCTTAGTATCACTGCAAACTACAGCTTGGTGGCTGTCCTTTTCTCATATGCAAAATGTCTGAAATCCAATAATATCACATTGCTTCCCGCGTGAGGAGCGATGACTCCGTCTGGATCATCGATTCTCACGTGTAGTCGTGATATTATTGCTTTCGTGAAACAAGTTAGTATTACTTGCAAAAATTCTTTACAATCGATTTTACACATTACATCAAGCAAAGTGGTTAACATACAGAGTATCAGGTAAGTATATTCGTACGACTGACATTGATAGTAATTTGTCCATAGGGTAACTACATGACAATTGAACTGTGCCCTTTCTAATGTATTGTACAAGGATGACAAATGTTCATTTCTCGGTAAAAGATAATGAAATTAAGATAAAGAGACACATACATAGATACATTATACATGGCATAATAAATATAAAAAAAAACAAAGAATTAAATTACTTGACTTCGCAGGAAGTCTGGGTGCTGTGTGCACTCGTGGAAAAAATATGTTACAAAAAATTGACATTCTTGTTTTACAGTGACGTACTACAGGAATATTTTTGTCGTTGTTTCGTCGAAGATTTCTTGCAGTAAATACGTAGCACTTTACTTATTTATGGCTTTTATGACCTGCAAAAAAAAAAAAAAATGTTTCACTACACTTGGGTAGGTACGAGTTGCACCGGGAGTGGTAGAACTTCGGTTATAAATGATAGCACTGCACTTGAGTGGGGAAATTGATTACACTTTCACAGTGGAGGAAAAGTAGGGCATCACTTTCACTGTGGAAGTTGGAGTAGTTGTCGGGGTGTGATGTTGCGTTGGAAATACGTCGTGGGTCAGGAACTGGAAGACTGGTTCTGCAACATGTTGAGCCGTATGGTGGCGGTCTCTATTTCACTTGACACTTGTCCGTGCATCCATTTATGTTTTCGTACATGAAAAATACAGAAAAAAAATCTGTATTAGAATGTGCTTACTTACTAATAACTTAGTCTAAAAGAAAATTGGATTAGGTAAGGATAACAATTGTTTATGTACATAAGGTCTCATTCTCTTAGGAATGCTTAGTTCTCATATTTATCTACTTTTCTGGTTTTACTTGGTTCGACATGTTTTCGTCATTACTCGGCCTGGTCAGTAAATTCGGTAGCTATTGTCAAAATCGAGCTTAAGAGTCTTCCGATTAGTGTCTTTATAATTTCACAAGGTACATGGGTGCTTAATTCATTGCTTTATCATATTTTATTTTGAATGCATTTCAAAAACATTTGGCATCCGCGCTCGTTGTGCAAAGAAAAATTGATTGTTGAGCGCTCAGGGTACACAGTGTTACGTCCGTTGGTCACAATCACGTGATAATAACTTGACAGTTCCACAACGCTAGCAGCAGTATTCTGCGAGAAGCAGAGCGTTAGGTGTCTACTAGCCGTGGTGTGAGTTTTTACACAGTTTTTCATCGACTCTGGATTACGGAAGGAGCCAGATGCGGCGACTCCCGCAGCTGTTTCGAGGAATGTGTCCGTGGAAAGGCGTACAGTACCGTTTGTGGTAAGTACAACAATTATTCAATCTTCGGCTTTCTACATCGTGGTTTCGTGGTACAAGTACTTATAACATTACTTCACACGCGGTATTTCACACGTGCCCTTGGAGTTATCACCTTTTCAGTTCACACTTTATTATTAATTCTTGTTCACATTTATTTGGTCGTCATGTTAAGGTTCACACGCACCACTTTTATACGTGTCCATTAATTACTTGTCTATAGTCGGTTCACACGCAGCAGCACATACGTGTCCATTTATTACTGACTGCATTATTACTACAAAGTACAGTTAACATTTAGTATACATATCATGTCTAAAAATTATTTACAAAGAAATATTTAGTCTCTGTGACTACAAGGCCTGACGAAAAGCGTGTCTCTTGTTCGTAGTTTGTGCTTCCAAGGCACTTTAGGTTTACACTTTGTTCGAAATCTTGTTATTCTTTTCTTTTTACAATAGTTACTCTTTTCGCAAGTTCAGCTCTTTTATTTTCTCTCTATTACGTCGTTAGTTTGAAGACATAGTCAATGTGGCTTCGTTTACGTGATGAACAGTTCGTGCTCAAACTACCATTGGGAAATTGGGAAGCTTGGTGTTCCCTGTCGTGCAATTGCACATAACAAATCATAATTGAACTCGCAATTTGCGGAGAATAAGCATAGCCCGTCGACAACCAATGTGTCACGACTATCCATTCATATAGCCTGTATGTATCAATCATGCAACCAGCTCGTAAAATTCACGTCTCTACAAGATAAGGTAGGATGGTAAGGATTCTGGTTAGAGGAAAACATAAAAGACTTTTATAGAGTGATGAGATTTGAAGACACTGTGTTAATGACGTATGACATGATGAGCTTAACATAAATTATTATCACTTTAGTTTTACATGACCAATAGCATAATTAAATCGCTACAGTAGTTTGAGTGTCGTCTGATCAAGCTCTCTAAACAATTTTCTATGCATATCTAAAATTACTTAAACCATGCATTAGCAGTGAACTATGTCCGTTAACTATCTTCTGTTCCATGTATCGTAAAATTGGTTTCCTAAAAAAAAAAAAAAAAAAAAAAATTGTCGTATCTCGAGGACCTGAAATAGATATTTCTAGTATTAAATTAGTTTATTTATAAATGACCTTTGTAAGTATTTCAGCTGCACTGTGCCGTAAAATTGTTATGAGCGTATACGGTTTTCTCCGTATTATAATAAAATAATTGAGTTGCGCACTTCTTTCCTGCTACCTGGATCGTTATTGACTTACTTGATTCTTATATGCTAAGCTGCTGCTTTTTGCCTGCTGCGTTTCATAGGTGGTCTCATAAAATTTGTTGTCACACACTCCTTATGCATAACATAACATTTACCTCATTAGAGTAAGCGACCTTGATAATTTTTATTTATTTATTTATTTATTTATTTATTTATTTATTTATTTATTTATTTATTTATTTATTTATTTATTTATTTTTTTACCTACGAGCAATCATTCTGGTCTGAATGATCATTTTAATTTATTTCATTCAAGAGGAGAGAGCTTTGCTATACTTAAAACTAGTGGTAGCAGGTGGCACTTAGCACGTCCCTACTATAATATATGTCAGCTCTTTCGGCTGTGGCCGTTCATGGCTCAATTAATTTAATACTAACTTACATCTAAGGCAAATCTTGCTCTCCTACAATAAATGTGTTTTACTTAAGGTGCTCATATAAATTACTTATCTTGTTGTGGCAGGTCGACAGGGTGTTAGTCCTGTGCACTACTCTTACATACGTTGGTACTTCACACATAGTATGACAACTTATAGTGTGTGTATATATTATTTTAGCAGCTTAACTTAACAGATATTTTCAATGGTTGACTCGGTATTTCTTCAAGTCTGCGTGATGAAACAATCCTTTTATTCGTCCAGATACAGGGTCAGCTAATAGATAGCAACCAATGTGCGGCTTTCTTAAGATAATATATGGTCCTTCATACAAGTGCTGCCACTTGCGATTCTTATGATGAATCGAAGATGGTTTGAAGTGGGTCTTTAATAGCACTCGTTCATTTATACGATACGATAAGACTTTGCTAATGTGTTTGTCATGCGCCTTTTTTCTTAGGTTGGCATGAGTTGTTAAAGATATGAGAGCTTGTCTTAACTTGTCGTCTAATGTTACTTCAGGGTGTTGTAATTTTGGGATGGGGTCTACCCATTCATTTCTTCCTAGTCGTTTAGAGACTAGTTCTGATGGTGTGAAACCAGTTGATGTGTGAGGTAAATTATTAACAATCTCTTCAAAGGGTGTGACGAAATCAATCCACCGTGTCTGCTGGTTTGGAATATACGTTCGTATGAAACGATTGAACTCTTTGAATACTCTTTCTGTGGGATTACTTTGGTTCCGCAGCTTCCCCGTGGAGGCCTAAAGAAGCTACTAATGGTTTTCCGACTGGGGTGGAGCTGAAATGTCAGTTATTTTTACTTGACTAGTATTTTGTGTCATGTTAGGCTGAAAACTTGCGTTCGTAACCCATACGAACTGTGCATCAGTTAACTGCGTGTTATTTGACATCGCGTTTGGTGCTTGGTTCGCCTGTGTGTAAAAAGTAGTCGGATTTCCTTGGCTATTATAACCGGCGGTGTCAGGAAAAGCATCCGACGAATTGTCCTGACTATTGTTCCTGAACTGTTGGTTGGGTTGGTGAGAAAATGTCGCATTTTTCGGCTGTGAAAAATTCATTTGCTGAGAGGGAGTGAAGTGACTCGGCTGACTGTACTGTTGTGGTCTGTTATAATTGTTCCAATTGTTTCCCTGGTGACGATTTCCATTATTCGTCTTGTTGTTCTGGTACTGGTAATTACCGTTGTGATTTATCGGTGAATTACCGTATTGTTGCTGTGTGTTTTGATAAATCGGATTGTATCTATTGTGGTGTGGATATTTGTTATATTGTTTTCTATTACGGCGGTTGAAACTGTTATGATTGCCGTAAGGCTGAGCGTTTGGTTGTCACGTGTTATGTTGGTACGACATTCCATTGATGCAATTTGTTATGTGCTGCTGCGGAGCGGGCGGTCCATTATTATAATTATTCCGCGCGCTCGCACGCACATCCTCATAGATCATATCCAAATTGTCAAGAACAGAAAGAAAGGCTTCTAGGTCTTCTTCACTCACATTAACTAGTTTTTCTCTTATTGACACAGGAAGTTTTGACTTTAAGATCATGATTACATCTTTGGTTGAAATGGGCGTGTCCCAATACTGAATTTTACGTAGATATTTTTCAAAATAACGTCTCAAACCTCCTCCTTTGGTGTTGAAAGGTTCGGCGTTGTAAACCTCTTTTCGGAGTCTTTGTTGTATACCTGAACTCCAGAATTTATTCAAAAAATGCTTTTCAAAATCTGCATAGGTGTGACATTTGTCTATTATTTCTGTACCCCAAATTGATCCTTCACCGTGTACATAGCCTAAGATGAACTGTATCCGCTGCCTGTCGTTCCATGATTCCGGAAAAGCACCTGTGAATGATTTTAGAAATACCATGGGATGTATATTTCGTTTTTCAGGTATAAAAGGCTGAAAAACTCTGTGTTTTAGGACACTCTCGTCTCGCATTAGTTCAACGAGTGTTAGTTGATCGGCATGACTACGTGACGTAGAAGTTTCGTCACGCGTATTATTTACTGTTGGTGAGAATTGTACCTGACACTCGGGATATTGGCGATTATCGTGTTCTGGCGGTAGCGAATACTCACTTTGATTGTCACCTTGTAATTCCGTAACTTGTCGTTTTAGTTGATCTATATCATTGCTTAGCTGACGTTTCCATTCCGGAAGATCGTGGCTAAATGCTCGTCTGATTTCACCTAATTCACTGGTTAAAGTGTCACCAGAAGTACCGGGAGCGGTTAAGATTTCTGCTGTAGCAGATTTAACCGTACCCTTTAGTTCAGCGTGTACCTTGCTGACAATGTACTGTTCTTTGGATTGCATCCACTCTTCAAATTCCCTATTAAGTGTATTGCTTATACCGGTGTTGACATCTGCGATCTTTTTGTCAATATTGACATCGGATATTTGCTGAGCAAGGTCTTCGACTCGCTCGCCAACGTGATTGACACTTTCTTTCAATTGGCTTACTCTCTTTGAAACATCACTGTAATTTTTCAAAGAGTCACTCGCAGTTGATTTACACACATCTATTTGGGCCTGCATATCTATGAACTTGCTACCAATACTGGTCTCGGCAGATTCCACCATCGAAAGAACACTATCAATTTTTGCGTGTACGCTTGCGTTTAGCTCGCTTGCGTAAGCAGTGGTAATGGCTTTAATTTTTTTCTCCATGGTGTCATTCGAATTTTTGATTTGTGCTTGGATGTCCTCTATCCTTGATTCTAAACTGCTGAACCTGCTGTCACTTTGATTTGCTAACTGACTGATTTGCGTTCCAAGATTGTCACTATGGTTTGTTAACTGACTGATTTGCGTTCCAAGATTACCCATGTTTGCTTCAAAACTGGTTTTCATATCAGGAGACAATTTTAGTATATCTGACAGCGAGCATTCACGTGACAGCGACGCGGTCTGTGGCGCCGACAGCTCACGTGTCGCTTCGTCCTGTGTTGTTCCCTCACTACGAAATTCAGGTTTGTTTACACCCGCGCGCGGTCTAAGTTGCCTTGGTTGCTCATCAGCCATCATAAATTTAAAGTAGTTACACTGCACGAGCTAGAAAAGATAATTTTTTTTTAAATTATGATTTTCACTTGTCAGGTGCGCCAAGGATTTTGTGTCCTGATTTCTCAGATACTGCTTGCGCGTTATAAACAATTGATACTCTGACACACGAAAATGCCAATATGGCAACGAGAGAGATAAAATAAATGAAAAACACTTATAGAGCACTGAAACTGGCGGCCATTGTGATTTACTAAAATGCACAACAATGGAATTCTTGCTAACTATTTCTAACTATTATAAGCGAAATGATGTGATAGAGGCGGATCTAATAGCAAAAGGAAACAGAAATTTGGAAATTAAATTGCTTGAGGAAAAGGAAAAAAGCGTAGAGAGTGAATTTCACGAGCCGACTGAATGCTCGGTACGCAAAGCTTCAAACGTAATGAAACATCGTACTCACATTAGTTGTCTTGCGCGCTGCTATTTATTGCTGTTGTGGATTCTTGCTGCGATTTTCTGCATATGCAGCCTTTTTTTATCACTGGTTTTAGCTTCCAATTTTCTCCAGATGGTAGCATGAAAATAAAAAGAACAAATTAGTTTTTTAGTTAGGTCCCTGTTCGGGCGCCACATCTAGCGTTAAAAGGTTTTTTTTTGGCTTTTCACATTTAACCAAATATAACATTGATGTTGATAATTCATGGCAATGTTTGCCGACAAGATAAAGAATGCAACCTTTTAACACTAGATTGTGTACTCACGGCAGTTCTCCTTAGCCGTTTCTTGGTACGACTTGGAAAAAGAGAAAAATTAATGAATGATCGACGATGCGTCGGTTCTCGATTGTGTTTAGGAGACGTACGGATTGATTGCGTGAAAATAGTTTCTCAAATGACCTCTTAACCCGGATTGCTTTCACGCAATCAGTCTCTTCAATGAAATTACCTAAGGGACCTATTTGAATAATAAAAAAAATTGGAAATGAATGCAAAACAGTGAAATTTTGTAAAAAAAAATTGTCAGATCGTAAATTGAACACGTTAATGGTCTCCCAAATACAATCGACACACCGCGATAAAGAGCGAACCTGTAACAAAGTTCATTTAAACATAAACATTATTTGTGGTTAATTTAAAGAAAAGAATAAGCATAGATTTTCTGTACAGTGGAGGAAAAGTATATTCTCAAAGAAGAAAGGCGTTAAACTATAAACATTACCAAATTTACAATGAATACAAAACTTACATTTTTATGTTTTTCTCATACATGGAGCAGTCCAACAATCGCTGCTTTTGTATGTGTGATATTTTGTAAAAATTAAATGTCCTGGCGTGCGCGTAAGTATTTTTTTATCGTCACTAGGTTTACAAAAGCGTTTTCTTTCTTGATGATAACGTGGTTTTTCACACTAAACTTGTAGCGGTGCTACACAACACGTCTTAACAAGTCGGCAACCAAACATCAAAGGTAATGAAGTACATGTTAACATATCAGCGACCAGAAGTACAACTAACTATAAAGACTCTAGAATTTTCCTAACAAATGATAAATTGTTCTTTCTTCTGTTTCGCAGCTTCTTGCTATCAAGCGCTGTGGCAATGATTTTAAATATCTGCGCCCAGCGAGTCATAGTATTTGAAAGTACCTTTTAAACGCTGGCCGCGCGTCTTGGTGTAGGCGAACGTTATAAACAGATTTCGTTTTTTTTTTTACTCTCGTGTTGTCATGCTTAGTATCACTGCAAACTACAGCTTGGTGGCTGTCCTTTTCTCATATGCAAAATGTCTGAAATCCAATAATATCACAATGTGCTATCATGGCGTTTTCTGGCCAATAAATTAGAGGGAAGGATGAATTAACATTAGTTGTACCAGTGATTGTTGTGGGTAAATGAAGATTCAATCCTGAGATGGAACAAAACGTGCTGTTAATTATTTACATTTTTGTACTATCCACAGACTACAATGATTCAACTAGGACATTCGCACCCTTGGTCGAAGATTGTATGGTGCCATGTCGGTATGTTGTGCTGGCGTGGCCACTCTTTTCCCTTTTCGGGCACTTCCTCCACCCTTCGGAAAAGCAGTCACTGTTGTTGAAGGAATTACATCTGGAGCGCCCTTAAAACGTTTTAAACGACTTGCATGAACAATAGTACTTCGGGTGGGCAGTTGCAGTTTAACGCTGACTAGTAATGTGATCTCGATAATTTGATAACGACCTCTGTAGTTTGTTACTAATTTCTTCGTTTTCCTTTCGCAATGTATGGGGTTGACAGCATCACCCACTGACCGACTTTGTAATTTAGATATTTAGCTTTGGAATTACCTAATTTTTCCTGTCATTCCAAAGCCTTTGTATTAGATTTTTGAACCTTTTTCCATACATCCTTCATCATTCGACAGAAATCTTTTACTGTTTCTACGACTTTCCGTTTTTCTGCCTGATTACATCAAAAGGGGACGGCATATTTCTCCCATAGACCACTTCATAAGGTGACATGCCAGTTGCTCCATACGTTTTGGAGTTGTATACCGACACGATTATTGGTATATACGTATCCCAATTAGAATATTGTTCGTTAATATAATAACTAAATATCTTGCCAATTGTCCGATGAACTCTTTCCGTGCGTCCATTGCACTGAGGGTGTAATGGAGTTGTGCATAATTTACATATTTTTAGTAAGCAAATCTGTTTTACTAACCCTGATGTGTGATAATAGCTTCAGGCACGCCAAATTTAAGTACCCAGTTGTTAACTAAAGCTTGGGCAAGTGTATTTGCTTGCTGATCTCGGAGACTCACAATAGCTAGATAGCGTGAAACGTGATCTATAATCGTAAGAACATACTTGTTACCAGCAGGTCTTTTACGGAATGGTCCGTAGATAACTACTCCACAGATCTGAAATGGGCATGAAGGCTTGGAGAGCATCTGTAAAGGTATTTTTAAACAAGAGAGTTCAGCTCGTTGTGCGCACGCAATGCAATTACGAACGTACTGCGCAACAGCCTGCTTTCTTGTTTGCCACCAAAATCGCTCTGCTACGCGCCTTTCGGTTGTCTGCTGTCCACCGTGTCCTGCAAGGATATGATCGTGGGCCTCTGCCATTATTTCTTGTCTAAGGTGTTGGAGAATAACGATTCGTGGTCCAAGTTTTATTTTACGGCATAATGCACCATCTTCAAAGCAAAATTGTTTTTCAGATGTGTGTTTTTTGCATTCTGTATCCTCATCATTAGCATTTCTCCAGTTCTCAGTATCTCGGCATGTTGCTTCCAAAAGTGCTATTTTCCGAGTTAGGCAATCTGGATTCTTGTGTTTTTTGCCTGGCTTATGGATAACTTAGAAATCCATTTCGGAAAGACGTAGGGCCCAATGGGTGAGACGACTAGAGGGATCCTTTAACCCGAGCAACCAGTTTAAAGGTGCATGGTCTGTAAGAACCTTGAATTTCCTACCATCCAAGTAGCATTAAAAGTATTTGATGCCATAAATACGACTTAACAATTCTTCCTCCGTTGTGGAATAATTTCTTTCTGCTGTTGTTAGTTGTTTCGAAGTGTAGGCCATGGGGTGTTCCACGGCATTAATATTCTGACTCAAAACAACTCCTACTGAATGACCACTTGCGTCACAGGATGAAATATATTCCTTATTATAATCTGGGTTAGCTAATACTGGACTGTGTTAACTTATTTTTAAGGGTTTGGAATGCTGATTCACAAACTTCAGACCAATGAAATTTTGCACACGTTTTCAATAATTGGCTTAAGGGTCGGGCAATTTCAGCAAAATGTTGGACATATTTTCGGTAATATGATGCAAGACCAATGAAACTTCGTACTTCCTTAACGCATTGTGGTGTTGGGAAATCCATAACTGCCGAAATTAATCGAGGATCTGTTTTAATTCCTTTTTTACTGAAGACATGCCCTAGGTATGTAACTTCTGTCAATGAAAAACTACATTTTTCCATATTTAATGTTAATTTAGATTTTCTAAGTCTCTAAACCTCATTACGCAGACACAAAGCATGTTCATTAATGTCTTTGGAGAATACAATAATATCGTCTAGATATACGCAACACTGCTGCGTTCTGAGTCCTCGCAATACTTCATCGAGTAGTCTTTGAAAAGTTGCTCTTGCGTTTTTCAAACCGAAAGGCATTCTTTTAAATTGCCAGTGGCCTCCAGGGGTATAAAATGCTGTTTTATACCTATCTTCAGGTGCAACATCCAATTGATGATATCCGCTACGTAAATCGATTGGTGAAAAGTATTTACTGTTACCCAAACAGTCAATGATATCTGTAATGTTTGGAAGAGGATAAACATCTGAGTTTTTTTGTTAAGGTGTTTGTAGTGACAACAAAATCTATATCGTTTCGTACCGTCATGAGACTTCCTTGGAATAATTACAATATTTGAATTATAAGGCGAATCAGAATATCCTATAATTCCATCTTTTAGATGATGTTCTAAATTTCATCCAGTACCGATGGTAAGTGGTGCGGAAGTCTATAAGGCTTCCTATTATCTGGGGGGCTATTTCCTGTTGGGATCCTATGGGATCCTATCTGTTGCTGGCAGTGGACCATCTGCATTAAATAAATCTTGGAACTCAACTAAAACTGCTTCTATCGTGTTACTATCATTTCCTTTGAAATGCTGAATCTTCTGGCGTAATGCGGTTCTATAGGCGTCTGGTTTCTGACCGTCAGCAATATTAGACCAAATGAAATCATCTTCTTCAAAAGTCCTGACTGTAGCTACTAATATTCCCGTATGCTACTCTGTGTCCTCCACTCTGAAACTGTCAGTACGTAGCGGTACCTCAACATCTTGAACCCATACAACACTTCTACGTACAAAACAATGTGATACATCTAATTCCTCATTTTCCTCTAATGACTCTATTAGACCCATTGTATCTGTAGGTAACTCGGGGTCAACTGTCATCCAGAAAAGTTTTCCAGAGCCAAATCGTATCTTATCCTGCGAATCAACCTTCAAGGACGTTGCATGCAGTGTAGTTGATTTCGCCTTCTGGTTGGGGAAATCTTGCAGCGGTGTCACCTAGCTGAAACACTATTCCGCTAAGTTCTACAGTTTGCTGTCTGACGTCGATTTTAGCGTGATGTTTATTCAGGGAATCCAGCCCTAGGATCGCGTGGTACAAGTCAGTTACCTTTGTTACCACTTCTACATCTTCTTCAAATTGTACGTCCTAATGTACATCCTAATGACTTCACTGTACCACGTAATACCTCACTCAATCTATACCTTGGAGGGTCATATTTCTTTTCTCCAATGCATTCATTACTCACT
The DNA here is from genome assembly GCF_023864275.1 of Schistocerca cancellata. Taxonomy (NCBI): domain Eukaryota; kingdom Metazoa; phylum Arthropoda; class Insecta; order Orthoptera; family Acrididae; genus Schistocerca; species Schistocerca cancellata. The sequence goes on along the minus strand of NC_064626.1, from coordinate 57,072,179 downwards.
ATTGATATGTTTGCGGCTGTATCCACCAGCACTACAGCTCTCTCTAATACCATGGAAGTCATTCCCTCATGTCTTAGCAGATGTCCTATCATCCTGTCCCTTCTCCTTAACAGTGTTTTCCTTTCCTCTCCCATTCTGCGTAGAACCTCCTCATTCCTTACCTTATCAGTCCACCTAATTTTCAACATTCGTCTGTAGCACCACATCTCAAATGCTTCGATTCTCTTCTGTTCCGGTTTTCCCAGTCCATGCTTCACTACCATACAATGCTGTAATCCAGACGCACATCCTCAGAAATTTGTTCCTCAAATTAAGGCTGGTATTTGATAGTACTAGACTTCTCTCTGCCAGAAATGCCTTTTTTGCCATTGCGAGTCTGCTTTTGATGTCCTCCTTGCTCCGTCTGTCATTGGTTATTTTACTGCCTAGGTACCAGAATTCCTTAACTTCATTGACTTCGTGCCCGTCAATCCTGATGTTAAGTTTCTCGCTGTTCTTATTTCTACTACTTCTCATTACCTTCGTCTTTCTCCGATTTACTCTCAAACCATACTGTGTACTCATTAGACTGTTCATTCCGTTCAGCAGATCATTTAATTCTTCTTCACTTTCACTCAGGATAGCAATGTTTTCAGCGAATTGTCATTGTTATCCTTTCACCTTGTATTTTAATTCCACTCCTGAAACTTTCTTTTATTTCCATCATTGCTTCCTCGATGAACAGATTGAAGAGTAGGGGCGAAAGGCTACATGCCTTGCCTTACACCCTTCTTAATACGAGCACTTCGTTCTTGATCGTCCACTCTTATTACTCCCTCTTGGTTGTTGTACATATTGTATATGACCCGTCTCTCCCTATAGCTTGTCCCTACTTTTTTCAGAATCTCGAGCAGCTTGCACCATTTTATATTGTCGAACGCTTTTTCCAGGTCGACAAATCCTATGAAAGTGTCTTGATTTTTCTTTAGCCTTGCTTCCATTATTAGCCGTAACATCAGAATTGCCTCTCTCGTCCCTTTACTTTTCCTAAAGCCAAACTGATCGTCACCTAGCGCATTCTCAATTTTCTCTTGCATTCTTCTGTATATTATTCTTGTAAGCAGCTTCGATGCATGAGCTGTTAAGCTGATTGTGCGATAATTCTCGCACTTGTCAGCTCTTGCCGTCTTCGGAATTGTGTGGATGATGCTTTTCCGAAAGTCACATGGTATATCGCCACACTCATGTATTCTACACACCAACGTAAATAGTCGTTTTGTTGCCACTTCCCCCAATGATTTAGAAATTCTTATGTAATGTTATGTATCCCTTCTGCCTTATTTGACCGTAAGTCCTCCAAAGCTCTTTTAAATTCCGATTCTAATACTGGATTCCCTATCTCTTCTAAATCGTTTCCTGTTTCTTCTTCTATCACATCAGACAAATCTTCACCCTCATGGAGGCTTTCAATGTATTCTTTCCACCTATCTGCTCTCTCCTCTGCATTTAACTGTGGAATTCCCGTTGCACTCTTATGATATCACCGTTGCTTTTAATGTCACCAAAGGTTGTTTTGATTTTCCTGTATGCTGAGTCTGTCCTTCCGACAATCATATGTTTTTCGATGTCTTCACATTTTTCCTGCAGCAATTTCGTCTTAGCTTCCATGCACTTCCTGTTTATTTAATTCCTCAGTGACTTGTATTTCCGTATTCCTGAATTTCCCGGAACATGTCTGTACTTCCTCCTTTCATCAATCAACTGAAGTATTTCTTCTGTTACCCATGGTTTCTTCGCAGCTACCTTCTTCGTACCTATGTTTTCCTTCCCAACTTCTGAGATGGCCCTTTTTAGAGATGTCCATTCCTCTTCAACTGTACTGCCTACAGCGCTATTCCTCATTGCTGTATCTACAGCGTTAGAGAACTTCAAACGTATCTCGTCATTCCTTAGTACTTCCGTATCCAACTTCTTTGCGTATTGATTCTTTCTGACTAATGTCTTGAATTTCAGCCTACTCTTCATCACTACTGTATTGTGGTCTGAGTCTATATCTGCTCCTGGGTACGCCTTACAATCCAGTATCTCATTTTGGAATCTCTGTCTGACCATGATGTAATCTAATTGAAATCTTCCCGTATCTCCCGGCCTTTTCCAAGTATACCTCCTCCTCTTGTGATTATTGAACAGGGTATTCGCTGTTACTAGCTGAAACTTGTTACAGAACTCGATTAGTCTTTCTCCTCTTTCATTCCTTGTCCAAAGCCCATATTCTCCTGTAACGTTTCCTTCTACTCCTTCCCCTACAACTGCATTCCAGTCGCCCATGACTATTAGATTTTCGTCCCCCTTTACATATTGCATTATCCTTTCAGTATCCTCATACACTTTCTCTATATGTTCATCTTCAGCTTGCGACGTCGGCATGTATACCTGAACTATCGTTGTCGGTGTTGGTCTGCTGTCGATTCTGATTAGAACAACCCGGTCACTGAACTGTTCACAGTAACACACCCTCTGCCCTACCTTCCTATTCATGACGAATCCTACACCTGTTATACCATTTTGTGCTGCTGTTGATATTACCCGATACTCATCTGACCAGAAATCCTTGCCTTCCTTCCACTTCACTTCACTGACCCCTACTATATCTAGATTGAGCCTTTGCATTTCCCTTTTCAGATTTTCTAGTTTCCCTACCACGTTCAAGCTTCTGAAATTCCACGCCCCGACTCGTAGAACGTTATCCTTTCGTAGATTACTCAATCTTTTTCTCATGGTAACCTCCCCCTTGGCAGTCTCCTGCCGGAGATCCGAATGGGGGACTATTCCCGAATCTTTTGCCAATGGAGAGATCAACATGACAATTCTTCAATTACAGGCCACATGTCCTGTGGATACACGTTACGTGTCTTTAATGCAGTGGTTTCCATTGCCTTCTGCATCCTCATGTCTTTGATCATTGCTGATTCTTACGCCTTTAGGGGCAATTTCCCACCCCTAGGACAAGAGAGTGCCCTGAACCTCTATCCACTCCTCCGCCCTCTTTGAGAAGGCCGTTTGCAGAATGTGGCTGACTTCTTATGCCGGAAGTTTTCGGTCGCCAATGCTGATTATTTATCAAAATTTAGGCAGTGGCGGGGATCAAACCCGGGACCGAAGTTGTTTTGATTATGAATCAAAGACGCTACCCGTAGACCACGGGTACTGTAAAGAGTGGAAAGAGTGCAGTTGTGATAAAAAAAGACACAGGTGTCAGTTTAGAATAGATGGGGGATCCAGTACTAGATTCAGAATTTGGAAGAACCTTGGAAGTTTTGAGATGAAATAAAGCAGGAGGGACAGATACCTTTTCTTAAAAATTTCTAAAATTATTGAGGGAAGTGGCACGAAAACAAATATTCACGTTAGTGAGTGTAGAATGAATGAGTCTAGCGATATACCATCTGACGTTCGGAAGAATATCTTCCACAAAATTCCGAAGATTTCAAGAGCTGACAAAAGCGGAAGTTATCTCACAATCAGGTAAGCACCTTATGCCGCCAAGTTGCTGATAAAAATAACATACCGAAAACTGGAAAAGGAAATGGTGTTTTAGATTACGGTTTGGCTTTAGAAAGGGTAAGCGCAGAACAGAGGCGGTTCTGACACTTCCGTTGAAAATAGAAGCACTGCAAAAGAAAAATCAAGACAAGTTCATAGGAATTGTCGACTTGAAAATAGCGCTAGATAGTGTAAAATGGTGCAAGATGTTCGAAATACTTAGGAAAATAGGGGTAAGCTCTAGGAAGAAACGGGTAATGTGCAAGAGCCAAGAGGGAAAGATAAGAGTAGAAGACCAAGAATGAATTGATCGGATTATAAAAGGTGTCGGACAGGGACGTAGTCTAACCATACTTCTCAATCCATACATCGAAGAAGAAATGATGAAAGTAAAAGAAAAGTTCACGAGTGGAACAGAAATTCCAGGTAAATGGATTTGAATGATAGTATTCGCTAACGACATTACTCTCCTCAGTGGAAGTTAACAAGAATTACATGATCAGCTGAATGGAATGAAGAGTAAATCGAAAAAAAAGACAAAAGTAATGAGAAGTAGCAGAAGTGGGCGGATCCAGGAGGACATCAAGAACAGACCAGTACTGGCAAGGTAGGCATGAGTGACCAAGATAAGTCTTCTAGTATCAAGCATAGCACTTAATATGACGAAGAAATATCTAAGAATGTACCGTTGGAGCACAGCATTGTATGGTAGTGAAACACAGACTATGGGAAAACCAGAACAAAAGGGAATCGAAACATTTGTGATGGGTTCTGTAGACAAATTTTGGAAGTTAGACTGACGTACGGAATGAGAAGCTTCTGCGCAGAACCGGATAGCAAAAAAATATATCGAAAACAAAGACGAGACGAAGGGATACGATAGTAGGACATATGTTAAGACATTAAGGAATAGCTTCCATGGCACTAGAGGGAGTTATAGAGGGTATCAGGTGCAGAGGATGACAGAGATTGATACACATCCGGCAAGTAAGTGACGACAAAGGTTGCAAGTGCTACATCTAAGCAGTCTGAAGACTGCTTACTAAAAAGTATATTCTCAATAAATAGGACAAGTGCTAATTAAAAGTGCCTGTACGTAGTCAGAATCTTAGTAATACGAGAGAGGAAAAATTTACAGGTCTGTCGTGAAGAGGAAATCGTACGATCCAGCTGGCCAACTTCTTAGGCAATGTAGGAAGTTCGGATTGAGATCATAGTCAGGTATTGATTTTTATTGGTCTCGCCTAATTTACCTACACCCTCTTGCCAAATCTGATTTCATAATTAAATGAAGGAGACGTTGTTGGTCCGAGGCTTTAAGTTAACTATCCATCTTCTTTCTGCTCACGAAGCATTCAACCAATATAAATCTACATCACCAAAACAATGATGAGTCACAGGTCAGGAATGCATACTATTCCACTTTTAATGAGTACCAAAAACTGGTTCTAGAAGTCAGGAATACATACTTTTAGTTGAATTCTGAAACGTACACATTGTACGTACATCACGGAGATCGTCTTGTCAAATCCAAGACTGCACTTCTTGTTTAATTAGGTCGTCATACCAGTGGCAGTGGCTAGTAGAGCTAGTAGAAATCCTTGGGTAACAGAAGACATATTGAATTTAATTGATGAAAGGAGAAAATATAAAAATGCAGTGAATCAAGCAGGCAAAAAGGAATACAAACGTCTCAAAAATGAGATCGACAGGAAGTGCAAAATGGATAAGCAGGGATGGCTAGAGGACAAATGTAAGGATGTAGAGGCTCATCTCACGAGGGGTAAGATAGATACTGCCTACAGGAAAATTAAAGAGACCTTTGGAGATAAGAGAACCACTTGTATGAACATCAAGAGCTCAGATGGAAACCCAGTTCTAAGTAAAGAAGGGAAAGCAGAAAGGTGGAAGGAGTATATAGAGGGTCTATACAAGGGCGGTGCACTTGAAGACAATATTATGGAAATGGAAGAGGATGTAGATGAAGATGAAATGGGAGATACGACACTGCGTGAAGAGTTTGACAGAGCACTGAAAGACCTGAGTCGAAACAAGGCCCCCGGAGTAGACAACATTCCATTGGAACTACTGACGGACTTGGGAGAGCCAGTCCTGACAAAACTCTACCATCTGGTGAGCAAGATGTATGAGACAGGCGAAATACCCTTAGACTTCAAGAAGAATATAATAATTCCAATCCCAAAGAAAGCAGGTGTTGACAGATGTGAAAATTACCGAACAATCAGTTTAATAAGCCACAGCTGCAAAATACTAACACGAATGGACGGTAAATAGTTTGGACAAGAAGAGAATAGAAGCTTTCGAAATGTGGTGCTACAGAAGAATGCTGAAGATTAGATGGGTAGATCACATAACTAATGAGGAAGTATTGAATAGGATTGGGGAGAAGAGAAGTTTGTGGCACAATTTGACCAGAAGAAGGGATCGGTTGGTAGGACATGTTCTGAGGCATCAAGGGATCACCAATTTAGTATTGGAGGGCAGCATGGAGGGTAAAAATTGTAGGGGGAGACCAAGAGATGAATACACTAAGCAGATTCAGAAGGATGTAGGTTGCAGTACGTACTGGGAGATGAAAAAGCTTGCACAGGATAGAGTAGCATGGAGAGCTGCATCAAACCAGTCTCAGGACTGAAGACCACAACAACAACACCAGTGGCAGAATGCCCCAGTGTACACTGAGATGACAAAAGGCATGGGATACCTCGTAATATCGCGTCCAGTCTCCATTTGCGATGCGTCGAGCAACACCTAAGAAATGGCATGCACTCAACATGTCGGAAGTTCCATGCAGAAATACCGAGCCATGCTTCCTCTGTAACCGTCCATAATTGCATAAGTCTTGCCAGTGCATGATTTTGTGCAAGAGCTGGCCGCTCGATTTTTGCGGAACGTTTTTCAAGCCAGTCGCGAACAAGTGTGGCGAAGTGACATGGTACATTGTCATCCGTAAATTTCTCATACACAAACAGTAGTTGACCGGCGTTGCCTGGTGAAACGTTGTTGTGATACCTCGTGTAAGGAGGAGAATTCCGTACCAACACGTTTCCGACTTTGATAAAGGTCGGATTGTAGCCTATCGCGATTGTGGTTTATCGTATGGCGACATTGCTGCTCACGTTGGTCGAGATCCAATGACTGTTAGCAAAATATGGAATCGGTGGGTTCAGGAGGGTAATACGGAACGCCGTGCTGGATCCCAACGGCCTCTTATGACTAACAGTCTAGATGACAGGCATCTTATCCGCATGGCTGTAACTGATCGTGCAGCCACGTGTCGATCCCTGAATCAACAGATGAGGACGATTGCAAGACAACAAACATCTGCGCGAACAGTTCGACGACGTTTGCAGCAGTATGGAGTATCAGCTCGGAGACCATGGCTGTGGTTACCCTTGACGCTGCATCACAGACAGAAGCGCCTGCGATGGTGTACTCAACGAACAATCTGGGTGCACGAATGAGAAAACGTCATTTTTTCAGATGAATCCGGGTTCTGTTTACAGCATCCAGATGGTCTCATCCCTGTTTGGCGACTTAGCTGTGAACGCACGTTGGAAGCGTGTATTCGTCATCGCCATAGTGTCGTATCACCCGGCGTGATGGTATGGGGTCCCATTGGTTACACGTCTCGTTCACCTCTTGTTCGCATTGACGGCACTTTGAACAGTGGACGTTACATTTCAGGTGTGTTTCGACCCGTGGCTCTACCCTTCATTCAGTCCTCTCGAAACCCTACATTTCAGTAGGATAATGCATGACCGCATGTTGCAGATCCTGCACGGGCCTTTCTGGGTACAGAAAATGTTCGACTGCTGCCCTGACCAGCACAGTCTCGAGGTCTCTCACCAATTGAAAACGTCTGGTCAATGGTGGTCGTGCAACTGGCTCGTTACAACACGCCAGTCAATACTCCTGATGAACTGTGGTATCGTGTTGAAGCTGCATGGGCAGCTGTACCTGCACACGCCTTCCAAGCTCTGTTTGACCCAATGCCCAGGCGTATCAAGGCCGTTATTACGTCCAGAGTTAGTTGTTCTGGGTACTGATTTCTCAGGATCTATGCACCCAAATTGCGTGAAAATGTAATCACATGTCAGTTCTAATATAATATATATGTCCAATGAATACCCGTTTACCATCTGCATTTCTTCTTGGTGTAGCAACTTTAATGGTCAGTAGTGTATGTTTAGTACCTTCTCATCGAAGTTTGCCAGCATACCACTTCTATCATTCCTGGTATAAAATTCAAGATTTGCTACCAAAGAGTTATACTGAAAATTTTTCCAAAGGAATTAATGTTATGTATCACCATGGTATAGTGTTAATTTCTGTTCTTTAGCAAAACTTATAAATCCCCCTCTATATATTCAACCTCTTCATCAGCATGTGAGATTTTTAGGGCATAGAGTTATGCTATTTCCAATAATTAGCTTTTAGTATTTCTTAATACTGTCAGTTATTTCAGAGAGTGCTTCATTACCAACAATCCGATCATTAATTTCCTTGAGAATTACAAAATCTAAATGTGAGCTCCTGCCTTCTTCTATACCACAAACAATATTTCACAAAACCCTCGGAACACCTTCAAAGACAAGTAATCAAAAACGGCAAGTCAGCCTATCAGTACTGTTATGGAAGTACACCGCTCTCGAACCTGTAATACAAGAATAAGAGCCGGTTCAACGCACTTAGTACTGCTATGTGACAACTCATTTGTCCGCATTATGTGAAGAGCACATCGAACGACCGTTATGACACGCAAGTGGATGTCCATAGCAAAGCTATAATTAGCTCACATTTGTTCAGTAGGTGTGATGGAATAAAGTAGTAATTCAAAGTATATTGGCACGACGAGACAACGATGATATCTTCCATTTCATTATCCTCTCTCTTGCATACACATATAGCAGTCAGACACGTAGAAACTTCATAGATCAGAATATGCGTGAGATGTCAACAAAGGTACTGTACTTCGTTATCCTCCTTAGGGTAGAGGATCGGGAGTCTCATTTAGCGTTTCGCTGCTGTTTCGTTTCTTTACATGACTTATTAGGTCAATAAAAACTTATATTTCAGTGATCGAGAAAAGATTCGTAAAACACGGTATTATTTCTAGCATTGACACCAATGCAGTGCTATGGCAAGTTTATGTTACTAACATGTAATTCGCTGCGTATCATTTCATTGCTATTCTCTTACGGTAAAACTACCATGGTTTAAGTACGACAGGAGTAGCCTCTTATGTCTTGGTTGTGGATGTCAATTTTCTCAATATGCAGAATATAGGAGAAATAGAAGATGTGCTGAACAAACATCTGTTTGGCTTCTGACAGAATTATCGTTGAAGCATATGTTTTGAGGCTCATAGCAGCGAAAATAAAAGATCATCTTCGTAGGATTCCTGGGGTACTATGTAGCCTTTCCAGTGTAGAATGAGCTTATATGTCCTCTCCGAGAAAATGGGATGCTATGCATGGTCAGACAGAACCTCAAATACCATAAAAAAGGAACGGGGGTTTATTAGTAAGGGAAAATCAAATACGAGCAAGGCACTGACAGTAGGAATGATTTAACGGCTATAGCTGTCTTTAAAGGTGAAGTAAGAAAGAAGTTCTGGCTGAAAATAAGGAAGTATTACAAGAAGTGTTTAAGAGAATGACCTGACTGTTATGGAAATGATTTACTTTCGAGGTAATTAAAATTAAAAGAAGAGTGATAAGGTGCGGAGGATGTCAGGTTAGAGATCGAAAAATGCAAGTTGCAATAACGAAATTCAAACTTTATAATAAAAAATAGTCGTCATTCATAATATATTTGCAAATACGAAATTGGTGAATAGGGTTTTCGCTTGGCTGGGGACTTTCGTACCACCTCGCAGTTTAAACATTGAGGAATAAGATGGTAAATTAAGTGTATCTAGGAATGCGCACAAAATGGGAAAGAAGCGCTTTGTTTTGAGATGACTCAGCTTTGATGAGAAGTTATGTACTCACTTTTCTAGCTCCACACGGCATTAAATGCATCAAGTTGATGTCAGAGTTTGCTTACGTTACCTAGGACCACTTGGTAGGAACTAGCCATATTTAAAATAGAGAATGAATGTGTCTCATAACACTTTAAAGTTCAACGTCGCACTTTTTGAATTAAGACCGTACCGGGCAACACTTCGCGAGATTTTATTGCTCGTGGCTATTACAGCGAGAGTCGCGCTGGCTGAACTTTATCCGTAAGTAAGTCGTTTGTTTTCATTCCGGCAGTTCTCTTCGCAAAGGCGGTTCCGCGCCGCGCTGAGTTCCCGTCTTCGTCCCTTCCTCGTCCGCGCCCTGATTAGGTTTACTGAGATGGATGGCAGCCGGGAGCTAACACCGCTGCAGCAGAATGTGCGACTCCATCACGGCGCCAGGAAGGGCCGCTCCCCGCCGTTCAGCCGATGCGACGACCTCTGATGGATGGCGCCCCGCCAGCTAAGTGATTATCCCGCTCCACTGCGCCGGGTCGCAACAGTTTGCTGACATCACCGGCCTGAGGCAGGAATAGTTTCCGGAGCTCTTGCAACGTATTTGGACGGTTTCATTTATTGCCTTCCGAGCTTCTTGTGGCAGTCTTAGCAGACGTCTTACACAGGGCAGTCACATTTATGTGACCACCGCCTATGTTCGATGCCAATGTGCAATAACCACTCACTGATGGTAGGTGGCAGCTCTTGCAGAAGATGGTTTATGAAGGATGTTGGTGGTGGGGGGGGGGGGAGGGGGGGGGGAGAGGCAGGGGGACGCGAAAAAGCGCTGACGATATCACAGTGAGTAAAAGGAGCGGGCTTTCGGGCCAAGGTGGGAAGCATTTCCGATATGGATAGCTTAGTACACTGTTAGAGAGACGAAGCAGTTAAACCAGGGGCGGGCAAACGTTGCACGCGGCTCACGAACGCACAGCGCTGCACGTGTGCTGCTCGCGTGCAGGCGTCGACCGGGGCTGTGGCGACAGCCGCCAGGTTGCACCAGTGTAGTGCCAGGCTAAGCTGCGGACGTTGATGCGAAGCGAGCACTATGTAGTGAACGTTGTATTTCAAGAAACGAAGAAGTGGAGATTTGTCTATCTTTTAAAAAGTAATGGGAGAATAATTTTTTCTTTGTGCAAAAACGTGAAAATTCGAAATGTTTAATATGTGGCAGTATTCTCGCTGGTCAACGGAAGTTTAGTATTGAAGGCCATTATAATAAATTTCATAAGGACGAGTACAATTTATTGTCGGATTCTGAGCGGACGGGGAATTGACTGGGCTTAAGAAGAGCGATCTGACGATACCAGATCAATCTGTCGTAGTTGGCCGGTCTGAGTGGCCGAGCGGTCCTAGGGACTACAGTCTGGAACCGCGCAACCGCTATGTCGCAGGTTCGAATCCTGCCTAGGGCATGGATGTGTGTGATGTCCTTAGGTTAGTTACGTTTAAGTAGTTCTAAGTTCTAGGGGACTGATGACCACAGCAGTTAAGTCCCATAGTGCTCAGAGCCATTTGAATTTGTCGTAGTTGCTGTTGTCACGAGAGATCTGCGAATTTCTCTCGTCATGTCTCTCATCTCACTGATTTAACATTTTATGGAGCACTGTTTTCAAGTTTTCAGGACGACAACAATAATAGCCCAGCGGTATGTGCAAGTTATAAGACTGCGCTTAATATAGCGAGAGCTGGAAAACCATTTGCTGAATAAATAATAAGTCTCGGTTAAGAGCAAACAGCAGTGATGAAAATTTACGTAACTGTTTGTGTTTGTCTGTATGTAGAAATTTTGTTCCAGATATTAAACGTATTGTAAACTCCACCTGTGATAATTAAATAAAACGTATCGTAGGTAATAGGTACTCTTTCAAGCCATGATTTCTTTCAAGCACTCCTTATTCATTCACTCAGTAAAGCAAGCTAGGAAACAAAACGCATTACAGAGGAAGGAGCGGACAGAAGGTATGGTGGGGATGGGAGATAAGCGGGTGGCCAGCTTGCCCCTGTGTGCACGCGGAATACGTGTTAACTGCTCGCGTGCAAGTGCACCGCACATGTGCAGGATTCCTGCCCGTCCCTGAGTTAAACTGTGCATGGCAAAATGGCGCTATCGCAAACCACCGTCGAGGCAACTTTGGTGCACCACTGGACATACACCATGTGATCAAAAGTATCCGCGCACACCAAAAACATACTTTTTCATATTAGGTGCATTGTGCTGCAACCTACTGCCAGGTACTCCATATCAGCGAACTGAGTAGTCGTTAGACATCGTGAGGTAGCAGAATAGGGCGCTTCGAGGAACTTACGGACTTCGAACGTGTTCAGATGTTTCGGTGTCACTAGTGTCATACGTCTGTACGCTAGATTTCCACACTCCTAAACATCCCTAGTTCCATTGCACCCGATGTGATAGTGAAATGGAAACTCGAAGGGACACAAGCACAAAGGCGTACAGGCCGTTCTCGTCTGTTGACTGATAGAGACCGCCGACAATTGAAGGCAGTCGTAATGTGTAATAGGAAGACGTCCATCCAGACCATCACACAGGAATTCCAAGCAGCATCAGGATCCACTGTAAGGACTGTGCAGGCTGGAGGTGAGAAAACTTGGATTTCATGGTCGAGCGGCTGCACATAAACCACACATCACGCCGGTAAATGCCAAACGACGCTTCGCTTCGTGTAAGAAGCGTAAACATTGGACGATGAACAGTGTAAAAACATTTTGTGGAGGGACGGGTCACGGTACACACAATGTGGCGATCCGATGGCAGGGTGTGGGTATGGCGAATTCCCGGCGATTGTCATCTGTCAATGTGTGTAGTGCAAACAGTAAGATTCGGAGGTGGTGGTGTTACGGTGTGGTCGTGTGTTTCACGGAGGGGGCTAGCACCCCTTGTTGTTTCGCGTTCCGCTATCACAGCACAGGCCTACATTGACGTTTTAAGCACGTGCTTGCTTGTTGAAGAGCAATTCACGGATGGCGATCTTTCAATACGATCGAGCGCCTATTCATAACGCACGGATTGTGGTCGAGTGGTTACACGTCACTAACATCCTTGTAACTGACTGGCCTGCAGAGAGACCTGACCTGAATTATACAGAACAGGCGGCCGCAGTGGCCGAGCGGTTCTAGGTGCTACAGTCTTGAGCTGCGCGACCGCTACGGTTGCAGGTTCGAATCCTGCCTCGGGCATGGATGTTTGTGATATCCTTAGGTTAGTTAAGCCGTCGGCACACGGATCGTGCAATCCAATGTTCAGCGTTGAGCGTGCCGAGTCAACCGTCCTGCTGAACGCTCAGGAACGATGCAACTTGTGCATAGGGTACGCGCGGCCCAGCATGCTCACATGCGACGGCAGCGGCGGTTGTTGGTAACAGTTGGAGCGCGCGAGCTAAATAGCATATAGACAAGTGTTTACGAAATGAAGAAGCGTAAACTGGCTGCCTTAGCTTTACTAACAATTATCGACGACAAGAAGAGAGAAAAGCGAAGGAGACAGACGACAAGATAGTGGATTCAACGACGCAATGCTGGGACAGGAGCGTTGCATATGCTCCACAATCAGCTGAGGTACGTAAACATAGCTAGTTTGTTCGTAGTTCTGTTTCAATCTCCCAACATATTTTCCGTTTAAGGTTCAAATGGCTCTGAGCACTATGGGACTTAACATCTGTGGGCATCAGTCCCCTAGAACTTAGAACTACTTAAACCTAACTAACCTAAGGACATCACACACATCCATGTCCGAGGCAGGATTCAAACCTGCGACCGTAGCAGTCGCGCGGTTCCTGACTGGGCGCCTAGAACCGCTAGACCACTGCGGCCGGCTCCGTTTAAGGAGCTCCGGAACGCCCTATACTTGCAATGTTAAAATAACGCTTATAAATTACATCTTTCCTCACAAAGTATTTGTGGTAGGATGTCGAACTTTTTACAGATTATTTATTGGAATATGGGCTACAACTTAACACAAGGATTTTACAAAATTTTAGTTCAGTTATTAAAGATGATTTTTTTTCAATTGTAATGAAAATTCACAACATTTTTTTGCAATTTTTTATTTATATATTCAAAAATATACAGTTGTTTGAAAAAAGGCTGTGTTAAATTATGCAGAAGGTACAGTGTAACATTTACTGAAAGTTTGAAACAAATATGTTTGGAAGATACTTAGAAAACATGTAATCAGTATGAGAAAATAAAAGTTTTGGGAATCGAGCGACAAAGATTGGATTAACTTTTTAGTGCATTCCAGGTCCATAGGATGGATTATCTTCATCCTCTGCAAATTCCTCCTCCAGCTTCCTCTTGTTCCTCCTCCACTTTACTCTTGGTTGTATTTCTAGACTCTTTACAGCCCTGTCTGCAGCCCGAAGGCGTTCCTTGTCTAAAGCAAGCATCGCTCGTACCATGGTGGAACCTATCTTCATTCCCATATTTCTAAATACCTTGCACCTTACAATGTTGCCATCATTGAAAGTCACAACACCATCATACACACCAAAGTGAAGTGTTTCTATTCCAACAAATACAGTCTTGGGGATTCTCGACCATATAACACTATTTACACTTTCATTGGGGTTTTGAGTTTTTCCGTGAATACCCTTTTTCAACAGTTCAGGTGCTGCTAAGTCTCTGAAACTAGGTTAGCCACAACACATACTTTATCTCACATCAATAAAATGTACCTGATGAACACGGTCGTTAATAATAACACCATTTGACAGCAGTTTAACAGCGCCACAGTGGGTCACGCCCATGTAGATCACATTTCAAAAAGAATTTAAAAATAGTTGTAGTCTTCGGAATTGAATAAATTATATATGTATTAAAAGGTAATAGTCTGCAGATTCAGAAAACGCAAAAAAGTAAAAATTGAACTTTTCATGATTTTGAGCCTTTCCGGAGCCCCTTAACCGGTTTACTGAATATTCTTAAAGCATTTAATATACTGTAGTTTTAGATTATGTAATTTACATACGATATTCTTGATACTGAATTTTGTTGCTCTGAAATAATCTACTTTGTCATGTTATAGGTTTCAAGATCCAGTTTCAATTACGAATTTCACGCGAATAGATGCGGAAGTTTTCACTAAATTGCTGACTATAATTCAAAATGATATCCATAGGCAAGATACGAACATGCGGGAGTCTATAAAACCAAGGGTCAGGTGTGTGTCTTACACACTGAGTATTATAGCGGCAAAAAGTTTCCATATGTAACTCCTACTTACTTCTTTTATAGTCTCGCTGTCACCTTTAGATTTCTTGCCACTGGTGAAACTTTCCAGTCCCTGGCGTATGCTACCAGAATAGCACCAAATACTCTATCACAGATAATTCCAGACACCCTTCAAGCAATATTAAACAAGTAGGAGGATACGTTTATAAAGGTATGTACACCTATTAGGTATTTATACATCCACATATTTAGACTAGCTGTGTAATCTTGTTATGCAGATTTCACTAACAGCTGGAGGTGTCATGAAAGAGGATATACTACAACCAGAGATCCACTCTAGCACCTTCATGATTTAAGTGAAACAGCATTCATAACATTTAGTTTAAGCAAAAATCACTCTACAAATCTGAGTAATATGATACTCACATTGCATTTCATGTGTAACTGATTTTGCACTCTTTGCAATAAGATGCTGTGTAGCAACACAGAATCTTTCTTTTGCACAGTGTAGTACTCAGAAATACTTCCTTAATGATAAGAATTAAGATTTCAAATGAGAGTACCTCTCAAATGATCCAAACCTTTAGTTTTGTGACATATCATTGGTTATAGACAATTTCAAGGAAAACATTTTGTTTCACAGAAACTGTTCCAAATACATCCCATTGTATTCAAATATGAAAGTTAGCAACTGCATTTGTACTGCCATTTTAGTAAAAAAAAATCTTCTTTCAGGTTCCAGCCTCTGCTCGTGAGTGGAAAACTATTTCTCATTTATTTAATGTGTCCTGGCAATTCCCTCATTGCATTGGTGCTATTGATGGAAAAAAAAGTTACCTTCAGAGCACCAAGATCCGATGGTGCTACTTCCGAGACTACAAAGGAAACAACAGCATTGTTCTTCTCACGATTGTTGATGTGCACTATAAATATGTATATTTAAATATTGGTGCAAATGGGAGGGTGATGATTGGGCAATTTTCAATAGCAGTAAATTGGCTGAAGCCTTGAATAATAAAAAACTGAATTTGCGAGCACCGGAGAAGATAGTGTGTTTCAGTGATGTGGAACTGCCTTATGTGTTTGTTGCTGACCATGCGTTTGCATTGAAACAGTGTATGATGAAGGGGTATCCCGATAGAGACCTCTCAAAGGGAAAAAGGGTGTTGGATTATAGACTGAGCATGATGTCAAATAAATTTGGGGTTCTGCTCAGTCCTATTCGACTTTCAGCAAAGAAGGTGGATATTGTAATAAGAGTTTGTTGTGTGCTGCACACTTTTATTTTAGAACAGAAATCCCAATGCTATATTCCACCTGAAATTGGCAACAGCACATTCGCATCTACTATGGAAGGCATTCAGCAACAAAATCGACGGAATCCTACAGTAAATGCATTGAGGATTATGGACCAATTCAGTAACTACTTCAACACTGTAGGTTCTGTGCAATGGCAACAGGAGTGTGTTGATGTGGGAAGGTGGTAGATAAATGTTAAAGCTCAATAAAAGCTCATGGGTTGTAATGAAATACTTGCTACAGTAAAATGATAGTATAACAAATTAATTTTTTAATTACATTATCTATATCCTTTTGAGGCCAGATGTACCTAAGTTCTACCCCAAACAGGTATGTGTAGTGTTATGTATGTTGGTGCTTATTACGAACTATTTTATTTATCTGTAAAGAAATCTTATTTTACTGCACAGCGACTGGTAATCAGTGCTACTGTTTTCATGTACACTGCTTTTATTGTGCAGCTGAGTGGTAAAACTAATATTTGTCTCTAAAGCATGCAAATTCTCAAACATTTACAAATGTAATTTACACTGACTCACAAAAATTGCTACTCAGTAGGTTATGTTTAATAACACAGGTAAATCTAATTAGCTGTGTGTCCTATAAATAACATTTACAATAACCATTATGATGTGGAACTTGTGAATTGAGCAAACATCAGACACATTTAAAAACAAAGTATAAAATCATAGATGGGTACATGCTGGTTGTTTACAGGCTTCTTGTTCAGTATGAATGCCTGTTTCTGTTCAATAATTTCTCTACGTTTAGGTAGCTTTATTAAGGAGAAACATTTTGAGTTTACATTTGAAAACACTTATGACATTGCCAAACATTTTAATGCCAAGGGTAGATTGTTGGAGTCTTATACCCCAACATTACATTCATTTCTGTGTAACAGATTCATTGAAGAGTAAGGGAGATAAATTTTCCTACTACTGTGATCCTTTTGAACATCTCTAGTACTCTCAAACTCAAGTTGTTGAGAGGAAACTATGTAATGAGAGAAAACTATGTAAGTGAATGAAACAATGCACCTTGAGGCTGTTGTTAATAATTCCAGCAGCTTAAAGTTGTATGTGCATGAACCCCACACTCAGCCATAATTATTTTCTTTTGTCCAATAAATACTTTTGCCTAAGAGATGTGATACCCCAAAGTATTATCCTATAATACATCAATGAATGAAAATATATTAACTTACTGAATTTTATATACCGATTTTTGATAGTTATTATTATGATGAAAGTAGGTAGACCTGAATGTTTCTAAAATAGGGTTCGCCAAATGATAACAGCTTACAAGTGATTATCTATCCTTCTGACTGTAAGGCATTTGGGCATACAACTGATATCAGTTCCTTTCCAACTACTAGGATCTTCCAGATCAAATTAGCTGCCCACTTATTTTGATGTGTATCCCCTATTATTCTGGTGGGGGAAGTTAATTCCCCTTTCCCTCTATTCTTGTTGTATCAACTGGGAGGCCTTGTCAACTTAATTTACTTTAACAATATAAGTCTAAATTTGACCTGAAGCAAGTAACAGTAACCACATAATGTAACAGTAACCACATAATGTACTAGTGGACCACCTGACGTTTTCTGTTGCATTTGGTAACTACACTGGTGCAATTTACCAAAAGACCTCTAGTTAAATGAGTACAACATACACTCACATTGTGCTTCTTGACTCACATTAGAAACCTTTTAGGGTCTCATTGGCTAAATCTGTACAGGGAGCTCTCACCTTGAAATGTATGTTGCTAACACCTGTCACAAGTTATAATGGTGAGTTTCATATGGCAAACAGCTAGACCAAGAGAGACAGTGAATAGTGTAGCAATGTGGAGGATGAAGTTTATGAATGGTATTTTTACCTGCAATAATACTGGACTGAAATGAAAACCATGATGTATGTTCTCTGTCAGATATCTTTCAATACCATGATTTGCTAACAAGTTAGTTGTTTTAATTACATTATCGATACTATTTTGAGGCCTCATGCACCTCAGTTTTATCCCAAAATTGTAGTTATATATGTTGCTGCTTAGGTATAATCTGTTTATTTAAATGTAGATAAATCTTGGGGTCCATAGCAATTATCAATGAATGCCAGCTTTTTATGTGAATTGCATTCAGTGTACAATCTTATTGGGAATTCAGCTTTTGTGTGTGTACCAAGCATCCCAATTTAGATGACATACACAACTGCCATAGTGCTAAAGAATACTAACAAATTACACCATAAGACCTTCCTTGTACATTCACCTCCTCCCACTTAAAATCCCTGTTCAGTTATCTTTGACTTTAGTTTATAATGTCAAAAAAATCTGCTAGGAAGTGAAAGATTTGTAGAGTATAATTAAAAGACCAAGCCTCGTCTATTCATTTGTGTCTGGATTCAGCTCCTACAAGAGCAGCTGGCCCAATACTATCATCTATTGAACTATTTTTTTCTCTTTTCCTTCCTACAGTTCTGCAGTTTTACCAGATAACACAGAACATCAATTCCAACGAAAATTCATTTCCATAGAAGCAAATTCCATTTGTTTGTTCAGTATACATTTGAGAAATTATATAATGTACTTTTACTGCTCTTCATCCAAAATTCATTATCTATTCAGTATGTTTCTACTACTTGGTGAGTTTTTTTTCTCCTAGAATATTTAGAAACTGACAAAACTTTCTATGGCAGTTTGTTTACTGGAACATGTAATCAGTCTTTGCAAACGCAACACATAAGCTTACTACATTAAACTGCTGCCCTTAACATTGTAATTATCATTTTAAAACTGACATAACATGACTATAACACTGAAGGAAGCAAAAAGTTCAACAAGAATACTGAGGGGCAGAGTGCATAATTTGGAAAAAAATTGATTTTAAGAAAAGGGATACTAATCTGAATCGAAATTACAAAGAAAGTCGTAACAGATAAAGTGAAATTAAACATACTGCAAAAAAAGTGTGAATGGAAAATTGGTTAGGTGGGACGGATTATGGAACTATAGCTCAAAAATGGTGAAATAAACATGTATCAATAGGTGAACTTACACACTAGTTAATAGCAACAGGAGGATACGAAATGTGACAATACCAGTTAAAAAACTGAAAATGTCTGGTATACTATATGTATGTAGTACTCACTGCCAAATTCCCTTTTATTTAGCTGAATAGAGAACTGCACTCATATTTTTGCCAAAGTTACACAGCATGTTGCATTCACACAAACAAAGATATTTTAAATGGAAATACATGAAATGTTGCCCTTTAATCATGTAGATAATTAAAGTTATCATTTCACACTGTCAATGAAATACGTACTAAAAATTAGAGCAGGTAAATTTCACCTCACTGAGAGCATGTTATCATACAAAATCAAAGCACATAAACATGGGAACTACCAGTACTGTATAATGTTGGTATTAACCTTGAATTTAATTCTACCCAAATTAGGTTCTTATAATGTGATGTTTCGCATGCTCCGATAGTATGGTTCAATTGGATGGCTGAATTACTTAAACTGATCATTGTGCACAAGAATAGTGATACAGCCGCCTGTTCTCCATTTGATCAGATTTAGAGAAATTTGCTGCACACTGTTAATTATTTACAACTGCTTGTGAATAAATGCATTCAGGTTGATCATATGAAGGATCACTGCCTGGAGACACAAATGGTCCCGTATTACTCTTTCTCTCTCAGAAGGTAATGTTAGGATACAGGTAGTGGGACAGGCACAGAATATAATTCCTTAGTCTAGAAGCATATTACATTTCAAAATTAAATTTATTCGTCTAACGCTTCATACAGTACTCTCATTTGCTCCAATCTTATATGTCTTTTCTTTTTGTCGCATTTAATTTTTTTAATTTCTGCTCCCAGAAATTTTACAAACAGATCTGTTTCACCACTCTCATCATCTTCCTCTAGAGCCTTTGCAATCAGGTGAACTGCAGACCCATAGTCTTCATTGCCATTTCTTTTCTTAATTGAGGATGTGAGTGTCGACTTTTGAATATCTACTGACTCCAGAACTGTCTGAGAGGATGCCTGATCATTTGGTACAAACATACTGATGCTGCTGTTACTGTTACTGCAGACATCCTCAATGTTGTTAGTTAAAGGGTCCACCACCAGTTCACAATCTGCTGGAGCTGGATCACTATGGTTGGAGGTGCCACCATCATCTACCTGAAATTGGTGGGTTTTTGCGTGGGGACAAACTAAATATAAATAAATACACACACCACGATCTCAAATTCCGCTACACTTACAATATCGACAGGAATCGATCACTTACCTACACCTACATAGCTCAACCGCATTTCTCCATACCACGAAGTAAAAACCAACCAGTCCAAAAGTTATAATCAAGCCGCTACTATCTATACCACAAAACCAACACCTAAAACAACAAAATCTGGAATCTGACACTTCCATTGACCTATATAAGTCAACTGCAGCTACGACGACACATTAGAATTGGACACTTCCCTTGACCTATATAGGTCAACAACGGCTCACGATACCAAAACACACATAGCTACAACGACAAATTGGAATCTCACACTCTCCATAACGTATGTAGCACAAATACAACTGACGATACTAAAAAAAATTTAAATTGAGCAGCCTACTTCCCCTAAGATACAGAAATGAACCACAAGAGCCGAAACCAAAGCATCAAGCACCAACACATGCAGTAAATAACTCTGACCAAACAACACACAAAAACCCCACCTAACATCATAACACGCGAACAGTAGACCCAAAAAAAGCGACTACTTACCACAAAAATGTTCCGGCACTGCACACAAGGTCAGCCATCCCAATCACACAGAGCCCCCCCCCCTCCCAACACCACCACCACACACACACACACAAACCATTGTGCAGGTGGCAAGATACATAAACATATAGGCTCACTGCAACTAGAGATTCTTCCCGAATGGCAGTACCCCATAGTCGTAATTTCTTTCAAACAAGTACGTTCTAGCAATATATTAACATTACTTTGTCGATTCTAAATGTGGAGAAACGTTTATACATACAAGTACTTACACAAACTTGAAAATCGTGGGCAATTGCCATGAATGGCAACTCTGTTGCTTTAGTTTTCCGTGGCACATAATGCTCCTCCAGGAAGAGCAGATTTTTAAAATACCGTAAACTTGGTGTGTATACCTAAAACAAACGTGCAGCGATCTATTTATTTCGCTATTAAATACTACAAAAACACACAGCAATTTATATCGCTAGTAAATGATATAAAAACAACGTGCTGCAATTTACTTAGATCGCTAGTAACTACAATATCATTTTAAGAGACAAATCCAAGGAAAATAAATACTTACATCATCTGTTCCTGATCCGATTTTCATACTCTCTTTTCTCTTTTTGTTTTCCACATTAAACATGTTTCCCATATTGGAAAACTTTATCTGGCATTCCTTTGGGTTCTGTAAATGCGGCCGAACACTTTTAACTTTCTGGAACACTCTACTTAGAGCTTCCGACCGGGAATGTTTATAATGATAGTTCTTGGATTTCACGTTATAGAAGCACTGCTCTTCCTTGAACGCGTCTATTAACACATACAAATCATCGCGTGCCCAGTCGACCATATTTCTCATTCAAAAGTTCTGATACTACTGAATGCCGAGTGGAGAGACGACCTGGCTGTGACGTAGGTGGCGTTCTCCCATCTAATTGGTCAACGTTCAAACGCAAGTTCAGAGTATCTGGCATGCTAAACGTTGCTCTGTACGTTCGGAAAGACTCCCCAACGGGATTTTTCCACGCTGTGACGTCAGAATCTCGGCACACTCAACGCTCAACGTTCGAGTGCACGGACCGTATGCCGACGGCTTTAGGTTTAAATAGTTCGAAGTTCTAGAGGACTGTTGACCTCAGACGTTATGTCCCATAGTGCTCGGAGCCACTTGAACCATTTATACCGAAAACCCTTAGATTGTTTTGGAACGCCGACTTCGTGCCAGGCCTCACTAACCGACATCGATACCTCCCTCATTGCAGCTCTCCGTGAAGAATGGGCTGCCATCCCCCTAGAATCCTTCCACCATCTGAATGAAGGTATGCCTGCCATAGTGGAAGCTGTCATCAAGGTTAAGGGTGGGCGAACACCATACTGAATTCCAGCATTGCCGATGGAGGTTGCCAGGAACTTGTAGGTCATTTTCAGCCAGGTGTCCGGATACTTTGATCACTTAGTGTAGATAACATGGGTGAAGGACATCTGCAGAGATGTGTACGTGTAACTGTTGAGCAACTAACAGCACGTATGAATCAAGGAACCACCACAAGTGTCTACTCAAGCACCGTTCAGCGAACATAACAGAGTACGGGACTCCATAGCAAGCACTTGGTTTACTCATCATTGATTGTTGTAGTTATCGACGACGTAGCTTGGAATTTGCACGCGAATAACGCACCTGGACGTCCGCCGAATGGCGATAGGTGGCCTTTTCAGATGAATCGCGTTTTATGCTCCATCTGATAGGTGGCCGCTGTCATGGACGACGTGGGATGTCTGACCTCAAACACCCTGTAGTAACAGTCGGAAGTGCGCAGGACGGGAACGTTTTCGTGTCATTCGCTGCGTGATCTTGTTATTCTGGAAGACACAATGGAACAACACAGTTATGCATCAATCTTGGGGACCACGTGCATCAATATATGGCCTTTGTTTTTCATCTACACGATGGCTTCTACCAGCAGCATAATGGAACATGTCTCAATGCGTGGTTCGGAAAGAAGTTGGATGAACTTATTGTACTACCAAACGTCCCGGATTTAAACCCAACCGAGAATCTGTTGGAGCAGCTCGATCGGCTTGTTTGTACCACGAATCCTCAACGGAAAAACCTAGCGCAACTGGACATGGCAATGGAGATGGTACCCCTGTCTCTACCTTCTAGAACCTCTCTGACTATCTTCCTGCACACCCGCGCTGCAAATAGTTGTTATTCCGGCTTTTTGACATGTGATCATATTAATGTGACTGGATCGTATACTAACAAAGGAAGTAGCCCGCCCGATTAACTGAATCCGAATAAAACTGACTTAAAAATACGCAGATCCACGTCTGTCAGCCATACTAGTAACCACCTGAGTACAATAGAGTTTTCAAGGGTAATAAATTTAAAAGCCCTGCTGAAAGGAAAGTGTGAGAGACATTTATTACCAACACATTGACAACAGCCATAAATGACACATTATTTGGGAATGAGCTTAACATTTGCTTAAAACAATACCCTGTGTGTTCCGGCGTAACGTCAAGCGCCCCATGAGAATCAAGTATGTTAAAGCAGGGAGAAGACGTCAGCCAATAGTACGCTGACGGACCCCTCCCTAGGATGACACTGAGACAGCAGCGGCCTCTACAGGAAGAGAAGTGCCTCTCCGCCTGGCCGCATTCCAGTTTAAGGCCATCCGATCTACAAACGCTACAGTAGCAACTGATGAACTGTATTGTTTCACTTGTATTAGGCATTGTCTATACTGATGAGACTTCTTATCTGCCTGTCGCCATTTGCTTGCGACGCCATTGTAATCTTTCAGAGTTTTGTCATTTATTCTACTGTAATAAAAATGCATTAATACTATTTGCATGAATTGTTGTCTAGCGAAACGAGAAAGCAGGTTGCCCGGGCACCCTGTATTCGACGAGTAGGCTAGACGCAACACTGTGTTATTCACAAGTACCTTTCGGGGTTCAGAAGACCACTGCAGGTAAAGTATAACACATACACAAAACAATAGTATATAATGGGATAGGGCATCTATCCAAATTTTTAATTTGTACAGGTGTTGCTCAATATGGGCGCCGGTTGTGACGTGGCAAACCTCAGTACCGGAAGAATAGTATGTACTTCCAGGTTCAAAAATGGTTCAATAGGCCCTGAGCACTATGGGACTTAACGTCTATGGTCATCAGTCCCCTAGAACTTAGAACTACTTAAACCTAACTAACCTAAGGACAGCACACAACACCCAGCCATCACGAGGCAGAGAAAATCCCTGACCCCGCCGGGAATCGAACCCGGCAACTCGGGCGTGAGAAGCGAGAACGCTGCTGCGCGACCACGAGATGCGGGCGTACTTCCAGGTCATTTAACTTGTTTGTGTCTGGGAAGGTATAGGGATAGCAGCCCGACTTGGAGATCAGTTCGTAGGGTTGCCCATCTGCAGCCTAGTACTAATTCGAAGCGACAAAATGGAGTGGATGACCTGTCTACCTCTTCTTACATGCATGTCCTATGGCGGATCTACGCCACGGCGGGTATTATGAACTGAAACTTGAAGAAGTGCTATATCCAGTGATATGTGTTATTTTCCTGCATGTGCCTTCACATAGGTGACTTTGAATAGCCCTGTAAGTTATGACATGTAGAACATGCTGTGTTACTGTACGGTCAACAGTTAATCTTCATCGAAGTGCTAGTGTGGAGTTTCAGTGAGAGGAGTAAGACTAGCCAGTATGCCCACTTGACAAAGGTTAAATCACGACACACTAAATAATTTTCGTTGTATCCTCATTGTATCCGTCCAGTATCAAAGGGCACTGAGAAAGGGCACTGCTATCACAGTATCCAGTTCTTTGCGTGAGATGTTTCATTTCTCTGTGTCTCAATCATTTCATCTGAAAGACTCATTTATCTTTCTTTTCCTATTCCCTTTTTCCCAGTGCGTTTATCCTATAAAATGTGGGAGCGATCTTACAAGGATTTAACAAATATTTATTTTATATTTTCTGTGTCCGGATTCCTTTGTTGTCGGTATAGTACTAGAGAGAATTCAAAGGTGACAAGTCATTTGCACCTTCAGTCTCTAAATATTGTTTTAATTGTTGGTGTGTCGTGCTCTCTGAGCAGGAATGTCGGAGCAACAGCAGCACATGCCTAAGCTAGGGTGTAAACTTGCCTAAAAGGTGTACTATAGGCTAGCTCCAAGTTAGCGCACCGTCCTTTGCGCAGTAGGAGTAGGTATGCCCTGCGACTGTTAATGACGGTATTTATTAAGAACATTTGGGAGAGCACCCGTTTCAAACCGGCAGGGTCTTAGGTGGTGCGCCATCGTTGATAACGCGTCATTTTACGCCACTCTTGACAATTTTTGAAGGAGTTCATATTTAATACGTAAGATTCAATAACTTTTGATTTTGACAGCACACACACAATACATACATACATACATATATATATATATATATATATATATATATATATATATATATATATATATATATTACTGGCCATTAAAATTGCTACACCAAGAAGAAATGGAGATGATAAACGGGTATTCATTGGACAAATATATTATACTAGAAATGACGTGTGATTACATTTTCACGCAATTTGGGTGTATAGATCCTGAGAAATCAGTACCCAGAACAACCACCTCAAGCCGTAATAAAGGCCTTGATACGCCTGGGCATTGAGTCAAACAGAGCTTGGATGGCGTGTACAGGTACAGCTGCCCATTCAGCTTCAACACGATACCACAGTTCATCAAGAGTAGTGACAGGCGTATTGTGACGAGCCAGTTGCTCGGCCACCATTGTCCAGACGTTTTCAATTGGTGAGAGATCTGGAGAATGTGCTAGCCAGGGCAGCAGTTGAACATTTTCTGTATCCAGAAAGGCCCGTACATGACCTGAAACATGCGGTCGTGCATTATCCTACTGAAATGTAGCGTTTCGCAGGGATCGAATGAAGGGTAGAGCCACGGGTCCTAACACATCTGAAATATAACGTCCACTGTTGAAAGTGACGCCAATGCGAACAAGAGGTGAGCGAGACGTGTAACCAATGGAACCCCATACCATCACGCCTGGTGATACCCCAGTATGGCGATGACGAATGCACGCTTCCAATGTGCGTTCGCCGCGATGTCGCCAAACACGGATGCGGCCATCATGATCCTATAAACAGAACCTGGATTCATCCGAAACAATGGCGTTTTCCCATTAGTGCACCCAGGTCCGTCGTTGAGTACACCATCGCAGGCGCTCCTATCTGTGATGCAGGGTCAAGGGTAACCGCAGCCGCGGTCTCCGAGCTGATAGTCCATGCTGCTGCAAACCTCGTCGAACTGTTCGTGCAGATGGTTGTCGTCTTGCAAACGTCCCCAGCTGTTGACTCAGGGATCGAGACGTGGCTGCGCAATCCGTTACAGCCATGCGGATAAGATGCCTGTCATCTCGACTGCTAGTGATACGGGGCGGTAGGGATCCAGAACGGCGTTCCGTCTTACCCTCCTTAACCTACCACTTTCTGCTAACAGTCATTGGATCTCGACCAACGCGAACAACAATGTCGCGATACGAAAAAATCGCAATCGCGATAGGCTACAATCCGACCTTTATCAAAGTCGGAAACCGGTGGTACGCATTTCTCCTTCTTAGAGGAGGTATCACAACAACGTTTCACTAGGCAACACCGGTCAACTCCTGTTTGTGTGTAAGATATCGCGTCCTAACTTTCCTCGTGTCAGCACGTTGTAGGTGTCGCCACCGGCGCCAACTTTGTGTGAATGCTCCGAAAAGCCAATCATTTGCATATCACAGCATCTTCTTCCTGTCGGTTAAATTTCGCGTCTTTAGCACGTCACCTTCGTGGTGTAGCAATTTTAATAGCCAGTAGTGTATGTGTGAGTGTATGCGTGCGTGGTACTCCTCATTTCAAATTTAGGGGAACTTATGTATCTTACACGTGCTCCCAGATTTTTCGGGGAAGTCTGGTGGATTCGTCTTTGTCGAAAAAATTTTCGAATCCGTAACGTGCCGTCAGCGTCTCGTTCCTTCTGACGATATCAGTGGGCCATCTGACCCTAATGCAGCCATCATCAGACGAGTGAATGGATTCCTGATGTGCTTGCACGGTATATGGTATGCTTCGTGTTTTCATACTGACTTCCAAGTGCTCTCTCTGCAATGGGTTTTACTGTCAAGAGACCGATGGTGTGTTCCAAGGCACCCCTCGGTCCCCTGAGGTTGCCGAAACGTACGACGGAGGGCCTCGAGGACAATGCGCTACACTCGGTCTTGTTAAACCCAAAAGTTTTCTATAAATATTTACGATAGTTTCGTCATATGGCTCTAATGGCAATAAGAAAGACAAGATTCTTGCACCACTTCAGCAGCAAAATGCAGTTCACAACAGAGATGAAGCTAAACTGTAGCTACCTTTCTTGGATGTTCAGGTACACAAATAATCCGTGGGAGCTATGTGCTGTCATTAATGACTTTCATCATATTAGTTGAAATTGTAAGTGGAGCGCCCTACAGCTGCAGTATCAATATTTTTCCATAGTTATTTACAAAAATCTCATTTAGCTTGTTTAGGAACAAACGGAGAGACTCGGAATAATACATATGTGTCTCTGTTGCCTCGATATCTTGGCAGAGCCCTTACGTAATTAATTGTTCTGACTAAATTAAGACTGTGCATATGCTGTGAATTAACTCTTAATAAATCGGTTGGTATATTTATATCATTTATATTGAACCATGAGAATCAACTTTCGTAGTGAAATTTTCTATTTTTTCAAGTCTTAGCACCTTCGCCTAGCAAAGTCTGTCCGGATATTTCATGCCACATGGAGCGAGATAAGAGGTAAAGCCTTCATTAATCCATAGGGAAGTCCGATGCCATCGTGATCGGTGGCAGTCCCACCTCATCGCACATCTATTAGACTCAAAGGGTATGGTTGCGCCTCGCGGGATTAGCCGAGCGGTCTGAGGCACTGCAGACATGGACTGTGCGGCTGGTCCCGGTGGAGGTTCGAGTCCTCCTTCGGGCATGGGTGTGTGTGTTTGTCATTAGGATAATTTAGGTTAAAGTAATGTGTAAGCTTAGGGACTGATGACCTTAGCAGTTTAGTCCCATAAGATTTCACACACGTTTGAACATTTTTTTGGTACGGTTGCCATCACCGATTACGAAGAGAAGGAGTGCTAAAGATGCTGGCCCAAAGAAGCTGTGTCATCTCCGGCAGAGAGAGATTACCACGGGAACTGGTGTAGCTCAAGACCGTGCTACGGAAGAATGGCTATAGATGCCGTCAACTTCTTCCTCTGTCAGAAGAACACACCGCAAATGTCACAAGGGAATGATAAGCGCACAGAGACAAACTACGTTTGCGACATACCGGCTGCCAGCAGGGACTAAGTTCCTTCTAAGTTCAGTAAAACATTATCTGGGGCTCCAGAAACATGGCGTATTCCAACGTATGGCGGTGCATAAAAGCGTATGTCGGACAAACCATTCACATGACGACATTTGCTACAGATGGATTTTACAGGAATTATCAGATATTTCGCCGAACATGCGTTTGTGATGGTAATAAACGTGATTGCTGACAGCTTGCAGAATCTTGTGTCAAGTGTTGTGGATTGGCAAGAGAGCCAACCCACTATGATAGGAAGCCGAAAGGCACGCGTTTTAGCTCACGCAGGCTGGCGTGAGGTCTGGAACAGGTCAAGGAAATGAGACTAGCAAAATAGGACGTAGCTGTGGAATACTTAACTTTAATCCATAAATGGTGAACATCGCTCTTGACGGTACATGTTTTACAGCATCAATAGTAACTGGTAATGGCGCCTTGCTAGGTCGTAGCAAATGACGTAGCTGAAGGCTATGCTAACTATCGTCTCGGCAAATGAGAGCGTTATTTGTCAGTGAACCATCGCTAGCAAAGTCGGCTGTACAACTGGGGCGACTGCTAGGAAGTCTCTCTAGACCTGCCGTGTGGCGGCGCTCGGTCTGCAATCACTGATAGTGGCGACACGCGGGTCGGACTTATACTAACGGACCGCGGCCGATTTAAAGGCTACCACCTAGCAAGTGTGGTGTCTGGCGGTGACACCGCATCAAGTAATTCAAATGAGCAGCGGAACTAACTTAAGTAACTAAAATACACAACTGTGACATTTAAATCGATTGTGTATCTCTTAGACCTGGTAGAAATATTAAACTTACGTTGCAGGAGTAGAATCTAACTCAAAGAGCTGTTTCCACAGCGCTCTGTGATGAAATACAGAGAAGTGAGCCAAACCCGAACTGGTGACCTGAGCATTTCTCTGGTACACGGGACATACAAGTACTGGGCTTGTGCCCGATGTTTAACTCCAGAAAATATGCAATCAGCTACAAATACGACAATATGCACAACAAAATTCATTCGTATTTATGAATTCTTCCGTTACTTCTTGGCAGAATAGTTCCACATATGAGACTGAATAACTAATATACTTTTATGGTAATACTGATTTTTGTTTATTGAAGATTAGTTACTGGCTTATTCGTCCATTTTCAAGAAACAACTGACAAGCGTCTGAGAGGAACGCTAGTTCTTATGTAACCAACCATTATAAGCAAAGATACCAACACTTCCATTGAGTTTTGTGCATTAAACTTGTTTATTAATGTTGAAATTATACTTTATGTAATTGATATTAAGCACAATAAATAATTAAACTGTACAACATTACAAGTGTTTCGGTTATAACGCTAAAGTTTCCAAAGTCTTGAGATTGGCTGGGACATGTTAAACTGAGCACACTTCATCTATGTTGTGTAACAACTCTGCAAAATTGAACTGTAGGCAGTAGACAATGTTATTCACAATAATTAAAAGAACCACTTACAGTATTACAGATTATATAGTTACGATGACATTGAGTGAGATCTGTATAACAGAGCACTAGTAACTTATTTTGTGCAACAAACGTGTCTTACATTGGAAACTATATTTTATGCAATGCCCAGTGTTAAACATATTAGCCTGAAAGTATTTTTTTCATTGTCTTTTCCCACATTCCACAAGGTTCCCCACTCCAAACCCTGTGCTACGAGTATAGAAGTATGTTTGGGGACGGGGGAGAATACAGTGATTGATGTGTCACAGTTGCCACTTCGTAAACCTCCTTGGCCTTGAGGGGCTTCCGTTTTGTACCAATCTGTTGCCAATCTGAACTGATCGTAGCAATCACGTGCTTCGAACACTGCAGATTGAATTTGCTCCTTGAGTGCTCTCATCAGGAGATACTGGACACAGATATGTTGTGATGGTTCAGTTGCAAACATAATTCCCTCGGGCGTTAGGTTTACAGCTACAAACATTTCATAAACTATACACACTAATAAACGAGGAACAATAATTATAATTTCTTTCGACTTATATTCTTCATCGCCTCCTTTCTTTGTCAGTGGCAGCGCTCAAATCACTTCACTTTTTTTGGTCTGAGTTTCGTGACCACCATACGTAAACAACAAAAACATTCAAGTTCCCTTAGAAAACTACTACAAAATTTATGCGCCAAGGTAACTGTTATAGGAACGCATATTCAAATACAGAGATATGTAAACAGGCAGAATACGGCACTGCGGTAGGCAACACTGTAAGACAACAAGTCTCTGCTGCTACAATGGCAGGTTATCAAGATTTAAGTGAGTATGAATGTTGTGTTTTAGTCGGCGCACGAGTGATGGGACAAAACATCTCTGAGGTAAATAGGAAGTGGGTATTTTCTCTTACGACCATTTCAAGAGTGTACCGTGAGTATCAGGATCCTGTAAAACAGCAAATCTCCGACAGCGCTGCGACCGGAAGAGGATGATACAAAAACGGGACCAACGGCGACTGAAGAGAATCGTTCTGCATGACAGAAGTGCAACCCTTCCGCAAACTGCTGCAGATTTCAATACTGGGTCACCAAGAAGTGTCAGCCTTCAAACCATTCAACGAAACATCATCGATATGGGCTTTCGGAGCCGAATGCTCACTCGTGTACCTTTGATAACTGCACGACGGGAAGCTTTACGCCTCACCTGGGACCGTCAACTCCGACACTGGATTGTTAATTACTGGAAACATGTGGCCTCGCAAGACGAGTCTCGTTTCAAATTGTATCGAGGGGATCGACGTTCATGGGTATGGAGACAACCTCACGAATCCATGGACCTTGCATGTCAGCGGGGGACTGTTGAAGCTGGTGGAGTTGTGTGTTGAGTGCCACTGGACTGATACGGGAACTCTGATACTTCTAGATACGACTCTGATAGGCGACACGTACCTAAGCATTCTGAATGATCATCTGCAGCCATGCATCTCCACTGTGCATTCCGAAAGACAGCAGGACAATGCGACACCTACACGTCCGTAACTGCTACAGAGTGGCTTCAGGAACGCTCTTCTGACCTTAAACACTTCTACTGGGCACCAAACCCCTCAGGCATTAACATTACTGAGCATATCTGGGATGCCTTGCAACGTGCTGTTCAGAAGATATCTCCACCCCGTCATACTCTTACGGATTAATGACATCCCTGCAGCATTTATGGTGTCAGTTCCCTCCACTACTACTTTGGACATTAGTCGAGTCCATTCCACGTTGTGTTGCGGCACTTCTGCGTGTTCGCGGTATTAGGCAGGTGTACCATTTCTTTGCCTATTTATTGCAATTAACAATTCATGACACGCAACTTGGTAACCTTACAATTTACTTCGCAAAACAGGTAATTATATATCTAACAATATAAATATTAATGAGACAATTTAATTATTGAATAGTTCAATTTTTCCAATATTCTGTAGCCCTTTCTCAGTGCCAGAGTCCGGTTCGTACCCTCCAGAGCCGTCTTAGTCTACTCAGTCAAAGCATAATATGATCTAACCCAGTGTTCCTCTCTACCTCAGAGTTCTTTACAGAAGGGGAAATTATCCTCAAAGGAACCGCGGCTGGCGCAGGCTGCAGCAGCTCCTTGCAAGCGACAGCGCCCGGCAAAGGGACTGAATACCTGGCAATTACTCCTAACATGTCGCCTCTTGTAGTCTCTTGTAGCCTCTGTGTAGCAGGAACCAGTCTGAGGCGCTTCCGGCAACTATGTGACCGCACCAGGTTGATTCACTCTGACGCAATTTCCGTATTTAATTCACTACATTTCTTTTTTCAATTTAGACATGCTACGCAGCAATGACCTCAACAAAATCCGTTTTCAGACTTATCAAACTGCCCGTCTATTGAATCAACCCTTGCCACATCGCTTACCTTAGTCTGAGCACATAGAATAGTGGTACTGATTTTTACTTTGGTTTTGACCTACAGCCATGTAAACTTTTTTGAGAAATGTAACGGCCATTTAACTGTTTGAAAAGGGTTTTCAATAATCTACATTTCGGCCTTAGGCCGTTTACAAGTGTTACAACTGCAACAGAGTAAAACACAATAAAAAGACAAGTAAAAGAAAACTAGCAGGGCAAACAGTTAAATTAATGTATGGGCTGCATGATTTGCTCTCTTGTTTACGTATCAAAATTGTTAGACTTCCGTAGAACACAAACCAACGTCGATAAATCAGTTTTGTCAAAATGAAATGCGAGAATATTTGTGTAGTAGGCTAATTTACTGGCAATTGGTCTCGACTTATTCACTTGATGTGGTTGTGGAATGAAATAGATCACCAAATCGGAGGTATTAAACTTTGCTACCTATGTCTAAGTAGCCGCTGACATAAACATAAGTGAAAGCGATCTTCAAAGACCATCATAAAGACATCCCAGTTTGTGCCATGTGATCTGTGGTATGTCATGGGAACAAGTAGTGCGACTCTTTATTATACAATCGCTTGACATAATGTTTGAAGTGGGCACAAGATGCCAGTGTTTAGGTTATATTGCTTGTAGAGCCTACTTCCCGGTGTACACGTAAAAATGAGACATACACCATCGTAATTAAAGATAGATAGAAGTACTGGCTTACAAGATATTGAAATACGTGATATACGGTCCATTGTAAAATAACCATTGATACAATGTTATGAATTACTATCATGTTTAAAAACTAGTCACTTATATAAATAGTAACTGTCACAAACATCTTTGGGATTTAAAACCCTTTTCATATAAGCTTCAATGAATGTTATAAAAGAACAAGCATACAATGACAGAACTCGCTAATCGTTTCGGCCTTCCACCCATATATCTGATTTGCAGTTATAACACTTGCTCTCCTACTGTACGCAGTTTATCGGCATTATTATTCAAAGCTCCAAGTTACCAGGAACGCCCTGTCGTAAGCCTCACCTTGCTTCTTAAAACCTAGAGCCTGAGCTTTAACTCGCTTAAGGGCAGCAAACAATTCATTTATAAGTGCATCCGTTTCTTGCTCATATTTTGTCGTCGATTTAGAACCTATTCCACGTCCTTTTTCAGCTAATAAACCATCAAATTGTTGCTCTGAACCGCTTGTGCTTAAATTTCTCTGATACTTTCGATATTGAACTGACTGTCTGAGCTGCTTGTGGTCCTTCAGCTTGTACCATTACTATTAACCGAATTAACATAGCTTTTGTTATGACTATATTATGTTCATCATAAGAATAAACTTGATGTAAATATTACACCATCTATTCTTCCGTGTTTGCTTGAATCTCATTGGATTTTGTTTCTTGTGGAGCGTAGATGTGTCTTGTGCAGTCATGTACAATCACGAGGGCACGTTTAATGCTGTGCTACATGCACATAGACGGAGAGATAATGGGTGACACCAGCTTTACCGGCGCATTTAACTGGGACAGCACTGGTCAGCCAGCACGTCCAGCTGACCTACAATGATGCGAGCAGTTGCAGTTTAGACATAAAAAGAGATGAGCAGAGAAGCAACGTAGCTTCTAAAGTTACTTAATTTTCAAAGAGAATCACATAATTTTCGGCAAATCTCAAGTGCTATGTCACGCTTCTTAGGTGACCAGACAGCAAGCATAAAATTCTTTCGACCTCACAAAAACAGTATTCTCGTAATTACAAAGCACAGTGATGAAAAATTTCTACCACACAGGGTAATTTTTCTGAGCGAGCTATGTGTGATGCAAAAGTATAGTGGTGGGGGTTTGACAAGTTTGTAGAATACTGTCGCCGCTGAAGGTATTAATTACAGTCTGTTGTCTGGTAATCTCTTAGCACCTTTCTTATGTGAATCCGGGAAATAAATTTCAGTTCTCGAACTGTCATCTGCTACGTTGATAACGAATCTACCAACAACAGAATCCACAAAGCCACACCAGTGCCGCATTTTCTCTTCGTCTTTTATGAAATTCTTTTCTGTATTCCGGCACCGTTCCACAGTGACATGTAAAACAGGTGCGTGTGTTAGTTAGTCTTGTTTCTCGTGACAAATCGCTTTACTTGGCTCCAGACGAGTTCTGGTAGGTACATATTGTAATGGTACTGTGGCAAATGTAAATAAGCAGCATTTATGTGGTGTGATCGATGCTGTAGAAATCATTGTTTCTCATGTTTCTTCGACAATTATGACTATGAATCGTGTGAGACTACGTCTGTGGTATAAAACAATGGGCAGAGTCGAAACAAAGAGTGTTTGGTGTTCCATTTTCGTCCTAATAATTAAATTGTTATATTTCTTTAATTTAAACAACCTTCATTAATAATCTTTCGTAAAATATCGATGATTAAAAATTTAAATTTGAAATGCAGACACGAATTTCGCATCTAGTATGTAGTTATAAACAACTTCTTGTTTTATGAAGAATTCATAAAAAATTATGATGACTTTTACAATTACGGGATGTAGATATTTCAAATTCAACGAAAGAAAAGGTGACCAAGGCGAGACTTGAACCAGTGATTCATGAACTGCACCAGATTATCAATCCGTTTCCACTAAAAATCAAATGTCTACTTGTAACTCAATTGTATCAAACACAGTCCATTGCAAAACTTCAAAACCCACTTTTTCTGTAAATTTATGAAAAACGTTAAGAACAACCCATTTATCGGCACTTTTTATCCCCAACGCACGCGTATGTTTCACTATGGAGCAGGAGGCACGGCCAGCCGTTTTCATACTCTGTATTAAAAGCGCGACAATCAGAACACAACTGTACATAAACTGTGACTCTACACCACTTTTGAAACAAAAACTACATATCTAACGCGTAATTAAGACAAACGTTGATGGCTGTTAAAGCATTAAAATATCTTAAAGTACAGGGTGATTCAAAAAGAATACCACAACTTTAGGAATTTAAAACTCTGCAACGACAAAAGGCAGAGCTAAGCACTATCTATCGGCGAATTAAGGGAGCTATAAAGTTTCATTTAGTTGTACATTTGTTCGCTTGAGGCGCTGATGACTAGGCGTCAGCGACAGTTGATGCTAAGATGGCGACCGATCAACAGAAAGCTTTCTGTGTTATTGAGTGCGGCAGAAGTGAATCAACGAGAATCCGCGGGAAACAACTGAGTATGAACGTGACTCGCCTAAGGTGAACGTTTTCTGTGCCATTTCAGCCAATAAAGTTTTTGGTCCCTTTTTCTTCGAAGGTGCTACTGTAACTGGACAACAGTATCTTGAGATGTTAGAGAATTGGCTGTTCCCTCAGCTCGAACAAGAAGCACAACAATTCATATTTCAGCAGGATGGAGCGCCACCACATTGGCACTTATCTGTCCGTAACTACCTGAACGTCAACTACCCGAGGCGATGGATCGGCCGCCAGGCAGCCCGTGACAGAGCACTTCATCACTGGCCTCCAAGAAGCCCTGACCTAACCCCCTGCGATTTTTTCTTATGGGGGTATGTTAAGGATATGGTGTTTCGGCCACCTCTCCCAGCCACCATTGATGATTTAAAACGAGAAATAACAACAGCTATCCAAACTGTTACGCCTGATATGCTACAGAGAGTGGGGAACGAGTTGGAGTATCGTGTTGATATTGCTCGAGTGTCTGGAGGGGGCCATATTGAACATCTCTGAACTTGTTTTTGAGTGAAAAAACTTTTTTAAATACTCTTTGTAATGATGTATAACAGAAGGTTATATTATGTTTCTTTCATTAAATACACATTTTTAAAGTTGTGGTATTCTTTTTGAATCACCCTGTATAATTCAACGTAACTTAGTAATAAGATATCTCACACGTAATTAGGATCTACTTTCAAGAGCGTAGTGACACCAGTGTACTTGTGCTCCGGCTTCTGACCAATCACTACGTTTGTGTTTGTTTATATAAGGTTTATTCTTATGATGAACAGAGTGTAGCAGCAACAGCTGGTTATGAAGTGGTACTCGCATTTGGATGATTCACGTCTGCAACCAGCGATGTCAGCTGCCATGCACAGGTTCCCTAGTCATCACCATGGCGCAACTCGTTAGTGTCATCGCAAATGGAGACAACTGCATCACCGGCGGTGGCGGCGTGCATTTCACAGCCGGGCGGAGTGCTGCTGATAAACCTCAAATAACACGGAGCTATCGGAAATTACATTGCCCAGCAACTTCACGAAAAGTATTTCCATCAGGTGAAAAACTTTTTTACCGAGAGTCACATTGGTTGCTCCGGCTGGAGTCTGCGTTAAATCAGCAGTATTCTTGTATAAATAGTAAACAGCCAATGAGTTGCCAAATGGAATGTTTATTAACAACCCGTTGCCATAAAAATGTCTTCTTCAGAAGGAAATATTGTCAAATGGATTACATATAGCGGCAGAGGTACGTTGAAATATAGCCCAAAGGCGTCACTCAGATATAAAATTTCACCTCCATAGCCTTTCGGCTATGTATAAACGTACCTCTGCCAAATATGTAATTTTCTTCTGAAGACGACGTTCTTATAAAAGGGTAAAGGGGTTTTAATAAAACTGATATTTCGAGCTGACTGGCTGTTTTCCAATTCTACAAGAAGATTTTGTCCTAAGGTAGTTGCTCTAGCCATGTACAAAATTATAAAATATAGTAACGATTTTTCGTCGCCTTACTGAAAAACAGTGATGTCATTGTTTCCAGGCCATGAGTGAAATAATTTTAGCGACTGATAAGAATCGCTTCAAATTAAGTGTTGAAAATTATTATTTCCGCTTTTTTCAAATTTTGATAGTTGGTTCATACGATTTATTGCCACTAAACAGTACTTTTCTATTTTCTATGCCTTGAGGTCCCGGAAACATATATAAAGCTGGCAAAACGATAATCCACTCTTTATTATCATTGTAATTGTTGTATATGAATATATCATGGCATTAACAGGTGCCACAGCAGACTGTTTTTCTTCGCCTCGAAATGGTAAAGTACGGTTTGCTTGCTGTTCTTTCACGACACATGACTGATGGCGTTAGACACAACACCTGTGGAGATAAAAGGATGCTTGGACTCAGCATGAGCTACAAATTAATGGTATCTTCTCTACAACTTGAAGTAAAGTTCGTTGTTTTGCGACTTATTGTATTATTTCTTGAATCTGCTGAAACAGGTCGAAGAAGACTGCATTTCAGAGGGTCAAGTCTCGTAGATCTCCATCAATAACGGTGCACTGCGTCTCACTAACATCTCTACCTTGTTCATGACTCAAGAAAACCCCTCTAAGGAACTGTTGTTCATAATTTTTATTTATGTTTATGGGTTTATGTTGGTTGCTGTTGAAGGCTAAACGGACTTTGTCGCTATCACGTAGAGTAAATCTTTGAGTTTTTCTTACACAGTTTTGCAAGTTCCATTTTGGCGCGTATTTACTACTTCGTTTACGTCATTCTTCCATTTAGACAGTTCACGACCAAATTTTTGGCAAAACCGGGTCTGCACATTGCGTAACATTGTGAAGTACACATAATGAATATTAATTCAGTTTTTTCGCCATTGTTAACAGTTACACAACAATACAAGCATCTGGTAATTATTTTCCGTATAAAATGACTTCGAAGTTTGAGTGGTCAGTAACGGCGGAGAACTGTTTCCGACAAACTGTCGTTGGAGACTGAAATTTGCCTTACAAATTATGATCATGATGCCTAGTGTAATGTGTTTACGAATGCGCCGTCAATCAGCGATACGCACCTGCCATGTTTTCCCATGCGCTTTCCGCTATAGCTGCTGCGTGGGTGTGTATCTATCCAGATGTGTAGTGATCTATGAATTTCCACATTTAAAAAAAAAATTGCTTTGCACTTGACATGGATGCTGAAATTAACACAAATATAGGCTTCATTATAATCAGGCTCAGTTGTACGCGAGCTCAATATCGTTGGAGCTGATAGTACAGATTATGCAAGTTATAATGAAAAATTTAATAAAAAATTAATACATAATTATGGGGAAAAGCTAGTTGATTTTATAAAGAAAGGAAATAATGTTGCATCTGGAACAGAATTTCCTTTTATTTCATCATCAGCTTTTTTTACTGTTTGACTTTATCTCTTGATGATAAAATAAGTATGGAAGGACGTATACCTAATAATGGTATAGCATAGAGTAAGAAAATTGATGTACCTTATCCAGTGAATATGCAAGATGGTTTCTTTAGGGATTGTGAAGGAATTTTATGGGAATAGGATCTTACCATAATTTTTACTTAGCGTTCCAGTGCTGGAGATGCTCTTCATAGACTGCATCACTGCAAAATGCTGAGATACCCACCCAAAATAAGGCAAAATTTTAGTACTTTCGTGAAAGTATTGTTAAACACGAACCGAATTATGAGCTTGTACAATGAGAAAGTATACTGAAAAATACTAAAATTCCAATACCTTTCTATGAACTGTAAGTAGGCTGTTTATGTTTTCTTTATGTAAGTAGGCTGTTTATGTTTTCTTATTGGCAACGTTACGTAGCGCTCTGTATGAAAATCACTGGCTGTGCTGTGTGCAGCCTGTGGCTAGTTTGCATTGTTGTCTGCCATTGTAGTGTTGGGCAGCGGCAGCTGGATGTGAATAGCGCGTAGCGTTGCGCAGTTGGAGGTGAGCCGCCAGCAGTGGTGGATGTGGGAAATGAGATGGCGGATTTTTGAGTACAGAATGGATGTCTTGAACTGCTATGTATATTATGATTTTTCAACACTATTAAGGTAAATACATTGTTTGTTCTCTATTAAAATCTTTCATTTGCTAACTATTCCTATCAGTAGTTAGTGCCTTCCGTATTTTGAATCTTTTATTTAGCTGGCAGTAGTGGCGCTCGCTGTATTGCAGTAGTTCGAATAATGAAGATTTTTGTGAGGTAAGTGATTTGTGAAAGGTATAGTTTAATGTTAGTCAGGGCCATCCTTTTGTAGGGATTTTTGATAGCCTTTCTCATTCAGATTATGTCAGCATTTTGCATTTTCAATGTTGTTTAATACTTAGCTCAGAAATTAATAACAGTGGAGATTCTTTTTAAGTCGTAATCTCAGGAGAGCCGAGCAGCAGAAAACAGGCACATTTCCTGCCTCCTCAAGATCGCTAACTCCAACTGTTGCCACAGGAAGATTATGCAAGAGATACAGCTGCAAGCGCCTGTCTCTTATTATCGAATGCCGTCCCCTCATTCCCGTCTCGCTCACAGTAGGTCTCTCGCTCGCACGATGGTGGCACACGAGGAAGTGTTAGAAATTCTCAGTATTAAAGGTCGCCTGCATAGCGAAGTTTAATACCAAGCTCTTAAGCATATGTCGCCGATATTAATGGTTTAAACTCTGTGTTACTAGCCTGCATAGCGAAGTTTAATACCAAGCTCTTAAGCATATGTCGCCGATATTAATGGTTTAAACTCTGGGTTACTAGTCAAGAGGTTTATTGTCGTTGTGTCAATTCTCAAGGTTTAGGTATGATAAAAACAAATTTCAGAGACTCTGAGGCTTACTCATAAAGTTTAAAGTATACTCGTAAATGAGTTCGGGTGGAGGGCTTTCCAGCATGCATTTTTACTGGTCAAAAGATGGCGCTCAGGTAGCCTCCACTTACATTAAGAAAGGAATAAGCTTCACTTTAAACAGAAATTGTTCTATTTTTGAAGTTAATTTGAGTATTGTAAATACACGTCACTCACATTTTATCTCTTCAAATAAAATACAACAATGTAAAGATAATAATTTATTTGCACCAAAAATAAACTGCTGAAAATGACTAAATTTGAATAAAGTTTGTCACTTTAGTACCAAAACTATATATATGATTTTTGAACGTTATTTCCTTGCCCTCAGGGGCACAGCTTAATAGCAGCTGGCCCTCAGCGACGGAGCGGCGAGGAGGAGTGCATGTCGTCGCGCTGGTCTCGTGCAGTACGCGAGTTTGTTTACTTCGCGCAAGCGCAAAACGCTTATTACAAGATCAACATTCTAAACTCCTGTAGATATAACACTATCAAGATTAAGGTCCAAGCCGAACATCCAAGACTGCAAACATATGAAGTAGAAAACTCCTTACGTGATGAACTACGTCTGGATCCACAGGACATAATTGGTATTCCCTTGTCGGTCACCCCCAGTGTAGTCAATGTTAAGATGATTAACGAAGAAGCATGCGTGGAGGTGTTTACCGGCACTGGCGGCAAACCACAGTTGAGGCCATCAGATGAACATATCCAGGATGTTACAGTTGAACACAGAGGCGGGACCTTCGGGTATTCCAGCTACCTTTCGAGTACCCGCAGAGTCCGTTACCACCGATCTTAAGCCGTACGGGACTTTCATTAGCCACGTGGCTGAGATGTGGCACACTTTTACAACATTTCCCGTACTCAGCGGAGAGAGACAGGT
Source organism: Schistocerca cancellata (assembly GCF_023864275.1). NCBI lineage: Eukaryota > Metazoa > Arthropoda > Insecta > Orthoptera > Acrididae > Schistocerca > Schistocerca cancellata. Next base: position 57,031,596 of record NC_064626.1, on the reverse strand, counting down.
CGAAATCGAACTGACGAAGCATGTTCCTTCATACTTAAACACTGGCGGTTGCCGTGGCATTATCATGTACGATGGACAGCTGCGCACATGCTCAAGATGCCTATAGGAGGGTCATGTTCGCTCTGATTGTTTGGTACGGCGGATCACTCAGATTCCATCAGGAGAAGCGGTACAGCATGTTCCTCCACCGATTCTACCCATTACGTATGCATAAGTGACGGCACCTACGACGTCTGGACGTCTGGCGTCAGGGATAGGGGTCGGTTACTACCGCAGACAGACGGTCACGGACTGATGGGGCACATACCGTCCACTCTTTGCCGACGGAGTCTACAGATAAACCCAAACAGTAGTTGCCACTGCGGATGGATGTTGATACACGAGTCGTACCAACCCGAGCTTTCCTCTCATACATTCACATTCTGACACAGAGACGTATGTCCGGAAATAGCGTTCGCCACGCAAGCACAAAAAAAGGCGACGGACGCCGTCTGACGACTGTCTCTTGCGGACAGATACAAAAGATCGTACTGATTTCGACAGTGTCGTGGGTGTCCATGGTCCGGAGACGTCGACCGACACTGCTCACTTTTTACGAACTGGGACGATGGACTTTTCTTCCCTTGGACACCCGTGTGGAGATGGATGGGGCAATGGAACACCGTTGCAACCGCGATGAATCACAAGGGCGTCTTTGGTAGCCGATGTACCGCTCCGACCGCCTCTCCCCAATAACTTGCGGGCGGACGACGAGGAGGACGAGTCTTTGGCGGGCACATCACGTACAGAAGATGGGGTGTTAAATAATCCTCCCCATCTCCTGCAGACTGCATGATAGTGGAAACGTCAGGGTGGCGTGAGGGTGACCAAACCTGTCGCCACTGCGTACACCGATGACTGCCGCTGCCTTCGATGGCCAACGAAAGTGGTATTGATTCTCAGCGATTAAGATAAATAATATATATTATAAATGTAATAAAAAAGAAATAATATATATATATATATATGTATAAAATATAATAGAAATTAAAATAATATAAAATAAATAAATTGCAAGATATATACGTTCTTGGCTTTGAGGACATCACCGGATAAACGACATAGAAATCACACGCGTCGTATACGGGCAGTGGTGTCGCAATACGTCTCAACGACGTATTAATAGCTGAGTCGAGCTCACTCCCAACTATGCGTTTTCGTGAACATCTGTGTTTGGTTTCCCGCCATTATTGCGGTTACGTAGTGGTTATTCGTCCATCTACGTGTGGCAGCAGTGATGTGTATCGATATTTGCGCCGTGTACCATCTTTGATTTGGTGCATATAGTTTCCGGCTAGGGGGTCTTGAGTCAGTCGGTCAGTTGCTGCGCACCAGGGAAGTTATCACCGCACGGTGCGGTCGGCTGGGTCTGCTGGCAGTCCCTGTACAGTGTCGCAGCGTGTGTGGAGCGTCGTGGTTCACCGACACACGACATCAAAGTTGAGCAGTGGTTTCGACTATCCAAGCGACATCCATTCATGTTGTGGTGGTTCGTTTCGGTGGTTTCCTATTGGGAAGGTTTCCCTGTATGCAACACCTAGTGTTTCTACTGCTGAAATTTAGCCGCCATGTGGTGCAATTAACTACTTTGGTCGACTACAATTTGAGTGCAGCAGTGGAATTTTCCCTCTTGTGGCCGTTCTGGTTAACTGCTATGTGTACTGACGTAAAGTCAGGCAGTGTTCTTTAGAGTGAAATTAACTATATTACCGTGTTTCAAATTCAAGTATACCAGCGGAATTTCCTGCCTAGTGGCCGTTAGTGTTCCTGTTACCTACCCAGGCCACTAACGTAATTTCAGGCAGCGCCTTTTCTTCACCTGTTGTTGCTGTCCAACATGGTGTGTAATTTTGACAGCTAATACATACTCAATTATGGATTATCACGTGTGTAATAATTCCGGTTTGAGTTTTCATGTACCGATTGAAGTCGTTGTGTCTCTCGGTCCGTGGCTATCCCGTGGCTGTGTTCCGACGCATCAAGTATAGTTGGGCTCAGCACCTGCCTCGCCTAAGTGAACGAGGGCAGAATGACCTCACTGGAGACTTCTGAGTGCCAACGATGTTTAATTGTCTGTTGTCAGCTACTTTATATGTAAGGCTTACGATTACTTCTTTTTATTTTCATAAAAATATTGCAAAATTTATTTTTAAATTGATCTTTCAGCATCCACCTCTAAAGCTGCCAATATTAATGCAGCGTAAACTACACCTACTGTAGCTCTGAGTGGCATACCGCCTTTTCGCCATTTTCATGAACAACGAGAGGAATGGCTTGCGTGGTTGCAACAGTTTGAATCTCACATAATTTCTCACAACGTACCAGGTACAGGTACTATGAAAATATATTACTTTCTGTCAACAGTAGGAAGTGAAACCTCATTGAGAAATTGTTCCCTAAAGTAACTACGAGTCAACTTCCCTACAATCAGGTTGTAGAGTCCCTCACTAACTATTATGACCAACAAGTGAATGTGATAGCAGCTAGATATCAATTCTTTCGTTGTAAGAAACAGTCAGAACAAACTTACCGTGAGTTGGTAACAGATTTACAGGATATGGTAATGGAAGGCAATTTAAGATGCACTTGTGCTGTTGTGTATTCAGATCTTATGTTGCGTGAGCCAGTGTGTACAGTGTAACTGATGTCAGACTACTAGAACAGACCTTGAAACGCTCAGATTATCATTTGAGCATGTAGTGCAACTACTAGATCAGTACGATTCAGGTGCCGTGTGAGCCGATAAATTTCAGCAGCCCTTGTTCATAACCAGCCCCATACGCAGCAACAGCTTGCTCGCACCAGGCGACATAATCAGATCTCCACGCCACGTAAGCGGTTTCGTAGACAGGCGAACAGAATTAAGTGATGCCCTCGCTGTTATTCACTGGACAAACATCAAGATCGCCCATCCAGGCAAGCATGGGTTATGATTGTGACAAGAAAGGTCATGCACAAGCCATATGTATGCAGACGAACACGTATAAGAATTCTGCCCACTCACAAAAATCTAGTCACAATGCCCATGTAATCAATGCAATGTATTCAAAACCTGCTGCAGGCGGTGGGGCGGCGGGTGGAATTTATTGTTATTTTATGTTGCTTTGTTTTTCCCGGCCGATGCACCATATGTGGGGTGGCGGGTGTAATTTATTGTTAATATAGAATGTAGAATGTAAAGAAGAAAAGATGCATTACCCGGCCGATTAACCATATGTGGGGCGGTGGGTGGAATTAATTGTTATAAAAATGTTCCTATTATATATGCAGTCTTTTGCCGTTCTCAGCACTGGCTCTCTAACTACAATATTGGCAACCAGAAAGTGATTAGCAAAACGTGAAGCCTGTAATTAGAATTCCTAGTGTCCACTTCATCTGAGAAATACACTTATAGCTACAGCTTATAGCTCTGAGGAATTAGGAGATTGTCTGGGATTCATAATCAAAAAAGGTTCCCTATAAAAGGTTCACTATATTCTGAAAGTCACAGACCAAAAAGAATCCACACAATCCAACTACGAGAGCAGTTCAGAGTCTAATGCGCTGATGCAACTATAACTGTTCAAATTAAATGTTTAAGTGAATTGTCGCAATAATTTGATGATAATGTTCATCAAACGCCACACTAAATAATGGTAGAAAGTCTGTCCCGTGGCGGCACGTGAAAATACGACATACGCAAACTGAAGATACATCATTTAAGTCATCCCAGAATTAACACTTCACTCGAAAATGATTTCAAAGTTACGCGTACCCCGAGTAAGTTATTACGGCACCCGAGGCTGTTTATAGCATTGATACCAACGCGACGCGACTCCCGGCACAGGTGGCGTGCTATTCAGCGTCTGGAGGGAACTGGGGCCTACCTTCTCTCGCGCAGCTTTCTTATATATAAAGCCGCGGTGCGGACGACGAAGGGAACGCCTGATCAAAATTGCTCTCCCGACTAGCCGCTGGGCTAGTAATGCACCATTTTAAATTATTGAATAAATCATCGCTTCCTTTGCTGATGGCCGATGAAGCTCTCAATTTAAATGTGCATTCAGCACACAGGTAAGTAATCATAATAAAAGTCTGACGTGGCTAAGTCAAATATTTTGGGTGAGAGAGTTAATTTAAATATACTACACGCAGTAGACGAGCTCTGAACTTGCCCTTGTGAGATACGCTATTGCTATAGTTTTATAGTTATTCAATTGAAACTTCTCACATCTTTATGATTATAGCGGATCTCCCTTCTACTTAAATTTAAACATCCTAGCCTTATTTATTCGCCTTCTTAAGCTGTCTTGCTTCCTTAATTTTTAAGACAAAAACCAGAAAATCATGAATATCAACTAAAATTTTTACTTGTGAGATCCAGAATACTGTTTCTACTAAATTATTATGAGAATGGAAAGTGACTAAAATTTTTTAAGTTTCTAGCTCTTTTCTGTTGCGCCAAATATTTTTACAGACAAACGTTCAGATTTCGGAAATGGTTAAAGTTATTGAACTGATATTCAACACATATTGATTTAGTATTACTCCTGACATGCTAGAAACGTTTCAGGTTATTTACTTGATTTTTAAAGTATTGCACAACGTCAGAGCTAGCTACAGTGGACTAGGCTGGCACACAATGGTAAGAGTGATGTGAATTTTATACGGCGTGAGTAGGCTGCTTCCCTACATCACCTCTACTTAATTTCTTTTTGAATGTACATGGCAAAGAAAAAAAATTTAATTACAAAAGGGAAGCAAGGGTACAGCTTAACTCCCTATGAAAATTAAAATTTAAATGTAAACATATAGAAATATTAAAAAGAAAACTGAGGACTTAATTCAATTATTTAAATTGCTGGAATGTTCACTACTTAATAAGCAACATTATCACTCAAAATTTAAGCAAAATCAATGAAACACTTTGGCATACATATTGCCTTAGACAGACAAACACATAAAATATGTTAAATTATGAAAATCTTAAATCCATTAAATACATTTTTACAAACACAAATTCAAAGAAAATAACACATTTATTATACATAAACAGGTAATTATATCTTAGCAGTCTTTTCTAAACCTGAAAGAAAATTTTACAAATCATGACAATTTCATTTTTACACACGAGGTTGTAGCCGTTTTGGCTGGCGTTCTACACTTCCATTCACAAGGGTAGAGGAGGGGAAGTTGCTATGGTGTGCGTCCTTCACGTTCACTCTAAATTACATGGGGACAGGGGAGGGGTCACTATGAGTTGTGTCCATGTCACTCCACGCTTTCACGCAGCTACCAGGCTGCCATTACCTAGTGTGTCCTGTAGAACAAAAAAAAAAGAGTGCCTCAGACTCTGTTCACTCAATATCTAAGGGTGAGTCACAATAAAATGGGGATATACACATTTTAACTTTTAATGTGTTGCTGGATCAAAGTTAACAGAACTTTTTCCATTTAACTCTCGCAGTTACTTAACTGTCATAAAATCGATAAACAAATGGATCAAAACGCCGTTAGTCACGTACTAGAGAAAATTTAGGCTCAAGGCATACAATCATATAACCTATTTAATTTGAATTTATTATTTATGGGTCGGAACACTGAACCAATGCTCGGTACATTCCTGATACATTTGTATATTATTTACTTAGCTGACTCATCTTCGATTACCTTATTCTTAGAGATAGTATGAGTATATTTGATTAGTAGTTGTCTTCTCAGCTTCTTTGTACATGTGAGTAACTTGTGGTAATAGTACAGTTCTGAGTGTTCAAAACACACTACGTTTAGTTGACTTCTAAATCCATTTATTGGTCCTCTGCTGCTGTGTCAGTTCCACATCTGCATTTATGTACGTACTTCATTGAAGTGTATTCATGCTGAGCTATACATAATGTTTCACGTCTGCCATTATGTTACTCAATTATGTTGCTAGTGTATGTACTTATTTAACACTCACTCTATTAACATTTAAAGCATAGGATAAAACATTTATTTCATATCTGTAGTGTATTGTGGCTGATGAGTTTGCTCACGTGGCAATTCATTTCCACTCGATCGGACGCTGATACCACAGGTAGTCTCTCTCGACCTACCACTAAAGTGCATTAAGTAATTATGGACGAGCGTAATGCTAAATTCCTTAAAGTTATAGGACACCATGAGCTGCTCTGTCTCATCTAACATAAGGGTACGTATGGTCGCATTCACGCCTCGAACTCATAACCTCAATAAGTGTAGGTGTGTCCTGTCACACACTACACCAAATAACGGCCAGCTCCAGCCTTATAAATATTTCAAGGACGTGTCCTTCACGTCTCAACCACAAACACTGTTCAATTCTATTACACTGCCATTCCTTGCTACACAAGGTGAGTTCATTCTTACAACTTACCTGCATATTTTTCATAACACTAAGCTATCTCTTTTATTATTAATTAGTTAGCTCTACAGCATACAATAGGTTTCACTGCCACTTCAGATCCTGCTTGTACACGAATTTGTATATCTTTTTAAATTACTGTTGGTGGACCATTTCCAATAAAACAGCAACTTTATACTTATAATATTAAAAGCGTTCTATACATACTTGTTACTCAAATACATTTGTATCTTAATTACATCATACTTCTCTGTTTATGTCACAGTTAGGTTTGTCACAGTAGGTTTTTTTTTCACTAATCGGTGGATAGAATGGTTACAGAACTCATGGCTTGATAGCCAAAACTGAAAATTTTTGTATTGCAAAGAAGGAGTCGAAACTTTGGTGGATAGGGAAGATGAAGAATGAGTGAGACCCGAAAAGGAAAGAAGATCTCACACAGCTGGGACTGCACAGCTGCCACACTGTGTAGAGGTTACAGAACAACCTCCACCCTACAGAATTCATTAGTTTAATATTGGATTGATAACCATAACGGATAATTTAATGTGTTGGAAAGAAGAGGTCGAAATTTTTGGTGGATAGAAAAGATGAAGAGTGAGTGAGGCCTGAAAAGGAAAGAAGATCTCACACAGCTGCGACTACACAGCTGCCACACTGTGTAGAGTTTACAGAACAACCTCCTCCCTGCAGAATTCATAAGTTTATTATTGGATTGATAACCATAACGGAAAATTTAATATGTTGGAAAGAAGAGGTCGACATTTTAGGTCGATAGAAAAGATGAAGAGAGAGTGAGACCTGAAAAGGAAAGAAGATCTCAGACAGCTGCGACTGCACAGCTGCCACACTGTGTAGAGGTTACAGAACAACCTCCACCCTACAGAATTCATTCACTACCTATAAATTTCTTTAGGTCGATCGCGTTCCTGAGACCTAATGTCTTTTTACTCCTAGGGTACTCTAGCCTATATGCATTGGCATGTGGTTTTCCTATGATCCTGAAAGGTCCTTGGTATACGAACATGAATGTCTTTGTTTCTGTATTTATTTTCTTTGATTTTGCCTTGGTTTTGACAAGGACTAACTGACCTATTTCAAAACTGGTGGGTACAGCTTTTGCGTCATGACGCTTCTTACTTTCCAATGCTCTTTTTCTTATATTTGCCCTAGCCTTTAACTTCTTCTCGTCTGTGGATATTTGCGTTAGAATAGGGAGTTCTACCATATAACATTGTGCGGTTCTTGGCCGAACATCAATTCGCAAGGCGCAAAACCAGTTGCATTATGCCTTAAGTTGTTAATTACATTCTCAAAATACTTCATGTGCTCTGGCCAACTTGAGTGTTTCCGAGCACAATAAGTCCTGCAAAGCCTATTCAGTTCTCTCATAATACGTTCACTCATATTTCCTTGGGGGAAATACGCACATATTTTCAGATGTTTCACTCTGGCCTTATCCAGACATTCTTTAAATCTATCAGAAGTAAATTGAGGCCCATTGTCTGACAGCAAATTCTTCGGAACGCCAACGTTCACGAAGAAATCTTTTTCCAACTTTTCTACCAACGTTTTTGCATTTGCTCTTTTAATTGGGTATAGCTTAACATATTTACTAAATCCATCCAGAACAACAAAAAAATGGGTGCACCCAGGAAGGGGGCCAAACAAATCACAAGCCAGTAATTCTAGGGTTTCAGTTGGCTCTACTGCATGCATATCCCCTTGTATTCTGGTGTTAGCAGCACGGACTTTCTGGCATACTACACAAGATGCTAAACGCTTGGCAACACGGCGGTACATGTTGTCAAACACAACCTTCTGTTTTAATTTTGCAATGCACTTCTTTGCCCCGTAGTGCCCATACCTCAGGTGTACATAGTCGATTAGTAAGTCTACATGTTGTGAGGGAAGGCACAGGTTCCACTCAGAAACACCTACCTATTTCCTCCTAAACAGAATACCTTTATGCAGACTGTAGTATTGCGAAACCTTATGATAGTTCGCATCTCTCAAATAGTTCTTTACTAATTTCAGCTGGTCATCGGCATTCTGCTCACGTCTCAAGTTCTTGATCACCCTCTTCAATGCACTTTCTTCCTTTACTTCGTGCAACGCAAACGTTCGTACTTCACTTAGGTCTGTTGCTGTAATTCACGCGTCGTCAAGGAGTTCCGCACTCCAAGATAACCCATCGGCTACCAAATTATCTTTGCCTTGAATATATCTAACCTCAGGGTCAAACTGCTGGAGATACAATGATCATCTTACCAAACGAGCATTCCTCAACTTACAGGTCTCTAAAAAGGTCAACGTCTTATGGTCACTGTAAACAATTATCATGTGACATAATAGATACTGCTCAAATTTCTGTACCCCAAATACAATTGTCAATTCTTCCAGTTCTGAGATGCCATAATTTCTCTCTGCTGCCTGTAAAGATCGACTTGCGATAGCTATAGTCTTGTGCACTTCTTGTTCGTGATCTATTTCTACTTGGAATACCTCCACAGCTATACCATAGCCACTAGCATAAACAGACATACAGAATGGTTTTTCAAAATAAGGATGATGTAAAATAGAATTATTAATTAAAGATTGTTTAAGCACCTCGAACGCCTGTTGAAATTCTGCTGTCCAAACCCAAGGGGTATTCTTTTTCAGCAGGAGGTGAAGACAGGGTTCATTAAAAGCCTGATCACTAACAAAACGCCTATAGAAGCCGAAAAGACCGAACATCGATCTGAGCTGCTTCTTGTTTCTGGGAGCCTCAAATTTTTCAATGACTGCTAGCTTGCCTGGGTCAGGCAGAATAACTTTTCCACTTATCATATATTCCAAGAAACCTATTTCCTCTTTAATGCACTCTGTCTTTTCAATCATTAGTTTCATGCCACCTCCCTCAATAGCCTCTAACACTACCTCTAATAAAACTGTGAGTTCTTCACAGGCAGGAGTTGCTATTACCAGATCATCTACGTAGACTGTGATTTTATTAATGAAGGCTGGTCCTAAAACGTGGCACATCACACGTACAAAGGCACAAACAGAGATATTAAGTCCGAAAGGTATCACACGGTATTGGTAACAAACTCCTTCGTACAAGAAAGCTGTGTACTTCCTTGAACTTTCCGCCAGTGGCAAATTCCAATATCCACACGTGGTGCCCATAAAAGTTAAGAATATTACACCCCGGAACTTTTACAATAACACGTCCATGTTCTGCGGTCTATCACTTTCCCTAACCACAATTTCATTCAACCAACGAGCGTCCAAGACCAATATGACACTCCCGTCTCTTTTTGGTACAACAACAAGAGGAATATTGTACTCACTGACCGCTTTTTCAATCCCACCCCACTCTAGCATTCTCTGTATCTCCTTTCGAACCGCCTCCTTCCTAGCTACATGTATTTGGTATGGTTTACTGAAAAACACTTGGCCAGGTTTCACCTATAATGGACATTCATAACCTTTGACCACGCCAGGTCGATTTGAAAATACCTTATGATGCCTTTTTAAAACCTGTCTCAGTTCTTCCTTCTGATTAGCTGAAATTTTATCGATTTCCTGCCATTTAGCTTCTATTTTGTCCGAAATAATTGCTTCTTCTGTGTTTAGCTTACTTTTACTAAGATTAACACCTTCGTCCCAATGTCTCATATTTTTCAGAACTCGTATTAGGCAGCTCCCAAGTTTCATCAGTACCGTAATTATTTCGACAAGAAATCTATGCCAATTAAAACCTCAATACTGAGATTGTTTACAATTAAGCATGGATGATCAATTAAATTACCATTAATGTTAAAGGGCAGCAAAGCTTCTTGCTTTACGGTTTTTGACACCTTGCCAGTAACACCAATTATTCTTAGCCCTGATACCCTCTTTACTGTAAGCTTGTCTTTACCAGGTAATGCATCAAAGAAGGACTGAGATATCGCACTCACCTCACTTCCACTGTCTAAGAGACAACGTACATTGATACCCAACATAGTCACTATTATTATAGAGTGGCTTACTCTAGTTTGTACAGGTGATTCCTCAAACTCATCCAATAGTTCCTTTTTGATTTGTCTCCTGCCCGCATCTCGTGGTCGTGCGGTAGCGATCTCGCTTCCCACGCCCGGGTTCCCGGGTTCGATTCCCGGCGGGGTCAGGGATTTTCTCTACTTCGTGATGGCTGGGTGTTGTGTGCTGTCCTTAGGTTAGTTAGGTTTAAGTAGTTCTAAGTTCTAGGGGACTGATGACCATAGATGTTAAGTCCCATAGTGCTCAGAGCCATTTGAACCATTATTTTGATTTGTCTCCAACTAAAGTGATCGACTTCTCCCTTCATTACATTTAGGTGTGTAGGGGTTTCCTGAATTACATTTTCAGCTGCCTTTTCCAGTCGGTCTATTAATTTTAAATCGAAACACCGCACGACTTCATAACATTTAGTTTGCTGAACATGACCCAAATTACTGTAGTCTGAGCGATTCTGCGCCTCCAGACCGGGCATAACACTAGTTACAGCTAAACCACTTTCATTATTATCCTCGGGTTCCTTCTAAAGTGACAACTGGTCATAGCTCCGGGGTTCATCGACCCCCAACAGGCTCATCCTCTACATTCTCATTTACCCCCTGTCCGAAATCTATTAGTGCAGTATCAACATCCTGCACAGGCACTTTAGATAAGAGCAAATCATCCTCATCGTAAATATAAGCATGAATTTCTTCTGCTTCTTCACCTGACAATTCAGTATTTTGTAGCTCTTCCCTACCGTTACACTGCTGCGCCTTCTCTTTCTCTTCCCACTTAGAAAGCGTCTCTAACATAGTATCTATCAAATACTGTGAGTGATCTAATATTTCTGGTGTATCCTTAGATGCTACCGACCCTTCATCCACATGTTCAGTCTGAGTATTCTGATCTGTCTTACCAATTACTGGAATTACTGGCTAAGGATAAGCAACCGCCTGGTGAGCGCCAGTGTCCTCATAGACGGAAACTAGATTTCCTGCCTCGGCCTACTACTGTTTCCTTTATTTCCATTATAGTTAACTGGCACAGCATTGGTTTCTGCACTGTTGTTTACCTGCATAATTTTGTTCGGAACAAAATTACTATCATTTGGATGCCATTGTTGGTTCTGATAATTATTTCCCCAATTTCTACCTGTCATAGGATGTCGAACTCCTACTGTTCTGATGTTCACATTTCCATTCTGCTCGTTCTTAAAATTACTACTAGTGTTATTGCCATTTCTGTTAGTACGTGCTTGCTCCTCATTGGCAGCAACACGCTCTACACGTTCCAAATATTCAATGAAACGATCCAGATTAGCTCTAGGGGCAGATATAATTCTAGTTTGCCAATATCATGGCTGTTTGGATTCAAGACCTAGTATTATCATTTCAGGTTTTAGCTTTTCGGCCAAATGTGACAAACGTGAGATCCATGACCTGGCAAATTCTTTAATAGATTCCTTGCCTACATTGAAGCGTTTTCCACTCCAAAATTCTCTCAACACTTCATTTTGCTTATTACTAGACCAGTACTCATTAATGAAAGCTGTTTTAAATTCCGCTACTGTTATACACTTCAACATAACATCAGCTGACCAACGCATGGCGTCACCTACTAAATGGCTTGTAATAAATGAGATTATCTCTCGTTCAGACCAAGTTGGTGGAATCAGATCTTCAAAATCGTTCCAGAAATCTAGCGGGTGGATATTTTTATCTGGATCGAGCCGCAAGAACTGCCGACACCTGATAAAAGCGGCGTTTGCAGCTACAACTTGTTGCATACTACCATTACCAGAAGTTACTGAAGCTACTTTACTCTCAATGTCAGAAATTTTAGTACTAATATTTTCTACTCTCATTTCAAGATTATCTACCCTTGGCACAAGATGAGTAGTATCAGTTTGGATTGCATCTACCTCTGCTTGACATATGTTTACTTTTATATTAACATCTTTAAACCTATCTGAGCACAATTCAGATTCCGCCTCGATCTTTTGTGCTCCAGCTTCGCATCTTCCATTTGGAAGTCTTTACGAACCTCAGCAACTTCGGATTTTACTGTTTTATACATTTCAGAAAATTGTTGAGCAACCAATTTCTTAATATCTTCATGATTGTAATCAATTTTATAATTCAATCTGTCCAGACCCTCTTTCAACTTATTGCAGCCAGTCTTGAAGTAAGTTTCTAATTAGGCTTTATTGGATTCTAATTTATTGTCCATTGCCTCAAACCATTTATTAAAATTGGTTTGGCTGGCCACAATTTCATACTTTAATTCAGCATTACTGGCTTTGACCTGTTCACTTATTTCAGACTTTAATTCAGCTGTAATTCTAGCATTACTGGCAGCTATTGCTTGTCATATTACATTTAAATCCATAGCCCCAGTATCTTTGGGTCGCTCACTAGCTGGCTTTTTATCACACTCAGGTGACGAAAAACTAGCTCCAACACCAGAATCATCAAAACTAAATGAAACTTGTAATTGATCAGTCATATCTAACATCTCCTTCTTAAACTCTACCATCTCTGATGACTGTTACATTTTTAATTCATGAGAGAAACTATCATCCAATAAATTAACAATTTCTGATTTTTGCTTTACTACCGGGGTCTCTATTATTGAATCATTGCCCCTTTTCACACTACTGTCAGGAGACAATACTTCATATTTCACTTTAACATTACTATTTTCATGCATATTTACACTTGAACCGTTGTCTGGATTTACAGTTCCCTCAACCGACATAGCTTCTGATTTAAGTTTAACCTCAGTTTCTTCTGGTGATTCCATCGCCGACAGTCTTTTAGTGCTGGTTAGTAAAATTTTTAACAGCTTTTCACTTAACTTAGTTCCTTCTGCACGGCGTATGGCATTGCAGGCGCGGCGTACCAGGATTACTGATACGACGCGGCGCGTTGACCTGCAGACGGCACTCTGACGGCTACTGTGTGGGCCGCAACTGCAGGCGCGGCTCCGTTTGCTCCAGTGGACAACTGCGGTGAGGCGAAACTGGCTTCTCGCGATGCCGGCAGCGCCGCAAGACTCAGTGCCAGCTCCGTCAATCCAGATGCGTTGTTAATCCAATTGCGTCGTCTGCATGCACACGTAACACTATCACTGTTCTATTACTCAATTGCGTGTCGCATTTCACTCCCGAATCAGAATATTTAAAAATCACTTTCACTTTTACTCAGTTTCTTTCCCAGGCGATGCATCATATACAGGGCGGCGGGTGGAATTTATTGTTATTTTATGTTGTTTTGTTTTTCCCGGCCGATGCACCATATGTGGTGTGGCGGGTGGAATTTACTGTTAATATATAATGTAGAATGTTAAGTAGAAAAGATGCGTTTCAGGGCCGATTAACCATATGTGGGGCGGCGGGTGGAATTAATTCCAAAAAAATGTTCCAATTATTTATGCAGTCTTTTGCCGTTCTCAACAATGGCTCTCTAACTACAATATTGGCAACCAGAAAGTGATTAGCAAAACGTGAAGCCTGTAATTAGAATTCCTAGTGTCCACTTCATCTAAGAAATACACTTATAGCGACAGCTTATAGCTCTGAGGAATTAGCAGATTGTCTGGGATTCATAATCAAAAACGATTCTCAAGAAAAGGTTCACTATATTCTGAAAGTCACAGACCAAAAGGAATCCACACAATCCAACTACCACAGCAGTTCAGAGTCTAATGCGCTGATGCAACTATAACTGTTCAAATTAAATGTTTAAGTGAATGCTCGCAATAATTTGATGATAATGTTCATCAAACGCCACGCTAAATAAAGTTAGAATGTCTGTCCCGTGGCGGCACGTGAAAATACGACATACGCAAACTGAAGATACATCATTAAAGTCATCCCAGAATTAACACTTCACTCGAAAATAATTTCATGGTTACGCGTATCCCGAGTAAGTTATTATGGCACCCGAGGCTGTTAATAGCAATGATACCGACGCGACGCGACTCCCGGCACAGGTGGTATGCTATTCAGCGTCTGGAGGGAACTGGGGCCTTCCTTCTCTCGCGCAGCGTTCTTATACGTACATAAAGCCGCGGTGCGGACGACTAAGGGAACGCCTGATCAAATTTGCTCTCCCGACTAGCCGCTGGGCTAGTAATGCACCACTTTAAGTTATTGAATAAATCATCGCTTCCTTTGCTGATGGCCGATAAAGCTCTCAATTTAAAAGTACATTCAGCACACAGGTAAGTAATCATTATTAAAGTCTGACGTGCCTAAGTCAAATATTTTGGGCGAGAGAATTAATTTAATTACACCACACACAGTAGACGTGCTCTGAACTTGCCCTTTGGAGATACGCTATTGCTATAGTTTTATAGTCATTCAATTGAAACGTCTCACATCTTTATGATTATAGCGGTTCTCCCTTCTACTTAAATTTAAACATCCTAGCCTTATTTATTAGCCTACTTAATCTATCTTGCTTCTTTAATTTTTAAGCCAAAAACAAGAAAATCATGAATTTCAACTAAAATTTTAATTCGTGAGATCCAGAATACTGTTTCTACCTAATTATTATGCGAATGGAATCTAAGAATTTTTAAGTTTCTAGCTCTTTTCTGTTGTGCCAAATATTTTTACAGAAAAACGTCCAAATTTCGGAAATGGTTAAAGTTATTGAACTGATATTCAACACATATTGATTTGGTATTACTCCAGACATGCTAGAAACGTTTCAGGTTATTTACTTGATTTTTAAAGTATTGCGCAACGTCAGAGCTAGTTACAGCGGACTAGGCTGGCACACAATGGAAAGACTGATGTGAATTTTATACGGCGTGAGTAGGCTGCTTCCCTACAAGGCATTAGCAAAACTAGCAACCAAACAGTATCATATCAACGCACACTCCGCTGCAGAGTGAAAACCTCATTCTTGAGAAAATCCCAGTCTGTGGCTAAGCCATGTCTGCACTATATCCATTCGTTCAGGAGTGCTAGTTTTGCAAGTTTTGCAGGAGAGCTTCTGTAATGTGTGGAAGGTAGGAGACGTGATACTGGCAGAAGTAAAGCTGTGAGAATGGGGCGTTAGCCGTGCTCAGCTGGTGGAGCACTTGCCCGCGAAAGGCAAAGGTCCCGAGTTCCAGTCTCTGTCCCGCACACAGTTTTAATCTGCCAGGCAGTTTCATAACACGCACACTCTGCTGCAGAGTGAAAATCTCATTCTAGTTTCTTCACTGCTATTCCAGTCCAAAAAACATTTTGTCCATTAGCATATTAATGGAAAATGTGTGAAATTTCAGTTGGACAAGGCTGCCTCTGTTACACTGCTGATCGAAAGACATGAACTATCAGGTTCCCCACACCTGTCTAAAACTAGCATGCACCTGACGGCTTACAATGGACAAGACATTCCCATTCTCGGAAAGTGTACTTTGCCTGCCATGTATCGCTCGCATACGCGAACTGTAACTTTTACTGTGCTACAATCACGCTACTGTGAAAACATATTTGGCCTTGATTCGTTTCATTTGTTTGGATTTCACATTCAGGACAATGTGTCAGCGACTGTATTCAATGCCAATGACAGTACACGTTGTTGAAAGAATTCTCTGAACTCTTTTCGGAAGGTTTATGCAATGCTAACCAGTTTTTTGCACATATTACTATGAAAGACAATGCTCCTCCGATATTTTTCCGGGCCCAAACTACTGCCATTGCATCACGGGGCAAGGTCGCTTCTGACTTCAAAAAATTGTAAAATGGTGAAGCTGGTGCTGCCCCTCCCGCTGGAGGTTCGAGTCCTCCCTCACGCACTGATGTGTGTGTTGTTCTTAGCATAACTTAGTTTAAGTAGTGTGTAAGTGTAGGGACCGATGACCTCAGCTGTTTCGTCCGCTAGGAATTCACACACATCTGAACATATCTAAGCTGTTGCGAGCGTACCAGATAGTTAGTGGGGAAGTCCACACCTTTTGCTCCGCAAACTTTTAGGTCGCATTCGCCTTTGTGTTAACTTTGTTTACGTTCAACCCACCAACTGTGATTGATGCTTATCCATTGCCACGCCCGGAGGATCTCATGGACAGCTTAGGCTATGGTCGCTACTTCTCATAAATTGATTTGCACGATGCATATCTTGAAATACCGGTTGATAAAGAAACTCAAGAAGTGTGTGTGAGTTTAAACACTCATTTCGGCTTTTTTAAATATTTGCTTTTGCCTTTTGGCACCCACCGCTTCCCAGCCGTATTTGGAACAGCTGATGGCTCAGATACCAAACTGTTCAAACTATTTGGACGATATTGTCGTAGCTGGTCGTATACCTGAAGAAAACGCCCGGTTGATATCGCACTGCAATTTAATCAGCTCTACTTGACACGTTTGTGAGAAGTCCTCTGCCCGAAGGGAAAACGGGAGAACAAATATATCTCAGGCCAGTTGAAACTCACTTATCTCCAAAAATCTGTTTTCAGACTCTTCCTGTAATTCCCAAATGATTAAAGTAATCTGAAAAATCCACATCGTCTTTAACGCTGTCTAATGCAGGGAAGTGTCCACAGTTCTCGTTTCTCCCACAAAATAAGTTTCTTTTTTTAAAAAATATTTGAATCGTCTGCACTAAATCAACAACATTGATTTTCGCCTTGCAGTGAAATGTTCAAAGTATTTAAATAACCAGTTAGGTCACTCAAGAAAGCCAAATTCGCCACCCACTTAGGATCACAAAGTAATTCTTCTGGATGGCCTTTCAATTCCAAAAAGGTATTGATTTCGTTCCTCAAGGAGAAAAACCGATGAAGCCCCTTCCCTCTGCTCAGTCATCTTACTTCGGTGCGGTAGGGGATGTCCGGGTATTCCTCTCCGATATCGGCCAGAAATTCATTAAATTGGCTATGTGTGAGTCAACGCGAGCGAAGATAAGTGACCGTTCGAACAACTGTGTCCATATTACTTTTTATGTTGACAATATTCGCATAAAGTGCCTCCTGGTGAATCAGATATTGGATTGCCGCGAATAAGGAGCAACCAACTTCAGCCGATTTGACACAGGAATCCAGTGCGTATCCCTCGTAGCAAAGGGGCTCCATCCGCTGCCACATTGTCAGGCGTCCCCATTTTAAACCCATTAACTCGAACACGTTTTCCATGGCTAGAATATTATCCAAACCCGTCTTTGTGTCTTTTAATTGTATGAAGTCGACAAATTCTTCGGTGGCACGCGGATTGTCGTCGACACCCCGAATGAATGAAACAAGCTGAGGTATTGAGGCGGAAGAGCTTTTTTTTCCGTACGTTCTGCTGGAAAAATACAAAGGGCCGAATCGGCCAGACGATCCTTGATGAGATTCCCAACCGTAAAGGGTTTCCCTGCTTTCGGAATTCTCAGTGTGCATTTGTAACTTGAGCGCAAAATTTTCGCACCAGTTTTCTTCTCCTACCACAGCAAAAAACTTTGCAATTAGTTTTTTACAATCCTGTTTTTAAACAATTCCATCATTTTTAACAATTATTTCTTTCATTCATTGAAACCCAAATAAGAAACTAACATAAAAGATTGGTTTTAGGGGTCATAGACACTAGCGAGGACACGGAAATGTGGTTGCAAAATTATTTATCTATTGGAATATCTGCGTTTTAATTAATTTGAAACATAGATCAAAACACAACATATGCTTTCCCATCCATCGAAATACAAATTCACAAAAACAAAGACTGACCCTTAATGACACTTTGCTGTCCGAGAGAGTGTTTGTGACGGCTTTTCATAAAGTGGCAAAAAATTTACCTAAGACTTTTTCTTATGTCCGTGCGACGCGCATTAATGCAGCACAAATACAAAAATTAACCGTAAAGAAATGTTCCTTGTTGCCGACAATCTGATATTCGATAACTGGCACATTGCTAAGTGACATATCTGATTATAAAATATAGTTTCATTTATCACCTTTATAAATAATAGTCTTACGATAGGAAACACTTACTTTACTGTAATGCTGATTGAAATTTTCTTTCAGGTCTTCGAGATTTGACGTGCGACCAATTTTGGAACTGATCTCTGTGACAGGTATTAAATTGCCGTTCAGTTGAGTACTTTCTTAAATACATGACGTTCCGATGACATACTAAACATTTGGCACAATTTTTGACAGCAGCACAAGAGTATTTAATTTCGCACTCTGGTTTAATAGTGCGGACGCAGCACTCCCCTCCCCCTTTTTTTGTCTGCTGCTGTTGACCTTCCATCTGGATTCACTGTAGCCTTACGTCTGTCGATTAACGGCTTTGTGTCGTTTGAATGCTTTTGATCGCTGCTGGCGCGGCGGTGTGTCTTCCGTACGAAGCGCGCGTACAGTGGCATGGCGAGGCGCTGCGGACGGGGCTAAGCGACACGGCTGGGCCACTGCAACAATATACGAATTAACCCGGGGCGCTGGCCTCGGGCGATCGCGGGCGCTAGCGCCCCAGAGGCACTGTTTGAACGAGCCAACTCTAGGCGACTGCCGTCAATGGCACTCAGTCTGTAATTTGAGTGAACAATTGATATAGTTCGTATAAAATCGTCGCGCGGGATTAGCCGAGCGGTCTAAGGCGCTGCTGTCATGGACTCTTCTGTTAATCCCGGAGGAGGTTAGAGTCCTCCCTCGGGTATGGGTGTGTGTGTTTGTCTTAGGATAATTTAGTTTAAGTGGTGTGTAAGCTTAAGGGACTGATGACCTTAGCAGTTAAGTCCCATAACGTTTCACACACAGTGGAACATTTTCGTATAAAATCGTACATCTTGGGCTGTGCCAAAGTTCTTCATTTATTTCTTAATATCAACGATTCCTGGCAATGTTAGGTTATTGAAAGATAGAATTTGTGACTCGTAGGCCCGTAGTAGTGTCTCTGTGACGAAAGGCGACTTTTGTCGACAAATATTTATTTATAACGATTACCTGATTCGCACTAGAATAAATCTGCTTTTCGTACATACCTATTTGCTGACGTCACGAGTGATTTTTGCACCGGCACCTCATCCCACTGAGATCACGGGTTCCCGAGTTCAATTTTCGGCCGGGTTGGGGATGTACTCAGCCCGGGGACTGGGTGTTGTCCTCATCATTCCATCATCATTCATGGACGTCGCTAAACAGGACTGTGTACACATTGGGAATGTGTGCGGGAGCTGATGACCTCGCAGTTGAGCGCCCCACAGATTTAACATCACCATCATTGTCATCTCACTGACTCTGAAAGCGCTCGATGGCCAACCGCGTCCGTGGGCACGTGCCGCTCGCACCTTACTCTGTAGTTACTACAGGTTGAAACATTCACTTCACGCATGTGGACATAAAGTAAAATGCTCTCTTATCTGCAAATAAGGGATACCTTACGTGTGCTCTGTAGACCTGGTATTTTCAAAGCCATATCCAAAAGGATAAAATAAATTCTAAGTAAACATAAATTAATTATATTTCCTTAGAATTACATCCATTCCAGTGAATCTCTGTTTTTCGCCTGACTATCCTAAAATGTTTTCATTCCACTTTTTAGTCCCCTTGGATGAATACTCCTAGGAGTTTAACAGCTATTACCATTCGCATTGATCTGTCGCTGAGACCACAGCAGCGAAAGAGTACTTTTCTATTTATTTAATCGCAATATCTGTAGCTGCAGGTATTGTATTTACGCTTAGGTTCAACAGCAATCCTAGAACTACTCGACGCTGAATTTTCACTGTAACCTTTTGTGGAATAAAATTGTTCGTATCTAAGCTGTGACTACGTTCTGGGTACAGGTAGGTCTAGTACCTTCCGCCGCGGAAGTCGAACACGCGGCAGAACAAATGGACGTGGTCAGCCCATAGAGCGCTCCGCCTCCGCGGCGGCTGTTCCGCGCAGCGGCTCTCGCACAGCGAGGGCGCCACCGCTATGCCACGTGCAGACAGCGACCTTTAGCCGCTCCCTCCGGTTTCGTAAATAGGGACCCGCTCTGCCCTAGTCCAGTCAGCACCTTTCTCAATCAGCACCTTTCTAAACACCACCTCCTCCCCCTTACCCAGTGTGGCATCCGACCCTCCTTCTCTGCTGACGACCAACTCCTCAACCTTGTTTACCTTCTGTCCCTCCAGCTCAATTCCCGCCGCTCCGCCATCTTTGTTTCCCTTGACCTCCAAAATGCCTATGACCGTGTATGGCATCCTGGCCTCCTCTTTAAACTCCAAACCTACGCCCTGCCCATCAATTTTGTCCGTCTGGTCGCTTCCTTCCTCTCGCACCGTCCTTCCTATGTCACCCTCCACAACACCAGTTCCCGTCTCTTTTATCCCACGGCTGGCGTCCCCCAGGGTTCTGTACTCTCCCCTCTCCTTTATCTCTTGTATACAGCTGATACGCCCAGTCCACCTTCTCCAGTATGCTGATGACACCGCCTTCCTTGCTCTCTATCCTACCCTTCAACGGTCTCAACGTACCCTCCAAACCCACCTTAACCAGTTCACCACTTGGTGTAACCAGTGGTTCCTCCATCTCAACCCCTCCAAAACCCAGGCAATCATCATAGGCCGCACTGCTCGCTCCTTTCGCCTCCATGATTTCTACCTCACCCTTTATGGTCGTCCTATCCAACTCACCCCCACCCTGAAATACCTTGGCCTCACCCTAGACCAACACCTCACCTGGACCCCTCATCTCCTGACCATCCAGCAGAAAGCCCATTCCCGCCTCCGCCTTCTGAAACTCCTGTCTGGTCGGACCTGGGGATTGCATCCTTCTACCATCCTCCACACCTACAAATCCCTCATCCGTCCTATCCTCTGTTATGCCAGCGTTGCCTGGATCTCCGCCCCCACCCGCTTTTACAAGGCCCTCCAAATCCTAGAACGCCATGCGCTCCGCCTTGCCTTCCATATCCGCCTTCCTTCCCCAACACGGCTCCTGTATGAACTGATCCCCTTCCCCCACCTCCTCCTGTTCCTCCAACATCTCCGCATCCTTTACATTGTTCGCAGGCTTGATCCCCCCCACCCTCTGGTTTCCTCCTTCCTCTCCACCCCCCGCCCGTTGCTGCGCCTCTATCGCTGTATCCCTCCCTCTCTCCACCTCCACACCCTCCATCTCCTTCATCAGGGCAATTTCCAACGCCTCCCCCTCCCGGATGACGAACTTCGCCGTGACATCTACCCTTCCTTCCAACTATAACCTGGCCTTGTTCCCCCCCCCTCCCCAGGCCCCCTTTCCTCTTTCCTCCTTCTCCCAGAGCGGATTTCCCTCCGTCCCCCCTCCCCTGAGACCCTGCACCCCATACTTGCCTCTCTCCTTCCCACCCTACCTGGCCCTCTCCCGTGCACCCCCTGCTCACCACCCCCATCTCTTCCACTCCCTCCCTTCTTCAGGTCTCCCTCATCTCCTAGCGCCTGGCAGATTCTGTATCACTCATCATCAGTGTGCCACATCAGTGTTGTGTTTAGTGCTGTTACTCGTGTGCGTCAAGAGATGTGATTTTAATTGTGTCCTGCCTTGAGTTTCGCCGTCAGTGTTATGTTATGTGCTATGCCATCCGTCGCTACTTTTATGCTCCAGTCATACTGTGCCTTGTGTTCTTTTAACCATCGCAGTGTGTGGCTTTTTATATGTGCTACTTTTAAACAGTTTTTTTTGTTATCTCCATTTTACAGTCACCCCGTTTTTTTTTTGTCTTCCATACTGTTCCCCCTTTTTTTATATCTATGTTCACCTTATTCTCCCCTTTGCTGTTTTTCAATGTCTTCTATTGTTTTGTTCTGTCTTTCGGCTGAAGAGCAGCGCCTATGCTGCTGCCAGCCCACCCCGATGGGGAATTGAAAAACAATAAAGGAAAAAAAAAACCTAGTCCAGCGTCGCCTCTCCTGGACTCCCCACCTCCGGACAATCCAAGCCAAGGCACGCTCCCGCCTCAGTCTCCTCAAGCTCCTCTCCGGCCGTACGCTGGGTATGGACCACTCCACCATCCTCCACACCTATAAATCCCTCATCCGCCCTATCCTTTGTTATGCCCATCCAGCTTGGATCTCCGCCCCCTACCCTTTACAAATCCCTCCAAATCCTTGAACGCCATGCTCTCCGCCTCGCCTATCGCATCCGTCTCCCTCCCCCACGCGGACCCTCTACGATCTCATCCCCTTCCCCCACCTTCTGCTTTTCCTTTAAAGGATACGGATCCTGTACAGCTCCCGTAAACTCGATCCTCTTCATCCACTCGTCTCCCCGATCCTCTCCCACCCCCACCCGCTGCCGCGCCTGTATTCCCACGTCCCACCCGGTCTCCATCTCTCCACCCACCTTACCCTCTCCCGAGGTGGCTTCCGCCAGGTCCCCCTCCCCCTCCCTTCCATTTACCCTCCTCTCAACTTTTATCCTCCCCCCACTTCCTGTTTCC
The DNA here is from genome assembly GCF_023864275.1 of Schistocerca cancellata. Taxonomy (NCBI): domain Eukaryota; kingdom Metazoa; phylum Arthropoda; class Insecta; order Orthoptera; family Acrididae; genus Schistocerca; species Schistocerca cancellata. The sequence goes on along the minus strand of NC_064626.1, from coordinate 57,008,812 downwards.
TTTCCTTTAGGCACCCACCCTCCCTTCTCTTTCCTTTTTCCCCTGTCCCCCTTCCTCCGCCCCTCTTTCCCCGGGCTTCCCCACCCCATTCCTCCCTCCCCCACTCTCCCCTGCCCGTGGCATCTCTGCTCCCCCCTCTTACTCTCCCACTCCCCTTCCACCTCCTCCTCTCTTGGCAGGTCCCCGGACTCGCACACGCTCAGTGAACATTCGCGCGCCAGAGATCATCGCCATCAGCGTCTCGTGTGTGTGCTTCGTTTTGTGTTTCGAGTTCTTTCGCAGTTACAACTCCACTGTTCACATGTGCCGTCGCCGTCCTCCGTGTTCTGTGCGCCGCGCCAACAAGTGTTAGTGCTTTAATCGTCCAGCGTGAACGGCTTCTTGTTTATTGTTTTTTGTCTCTACTTTTTTTTTGCCCGCCATTTTCATTGTATTTTCTATGTCGCCTCTTTGTCATATGATTGCACCACTTAAGGCTGAAGAGCGGCGTACTATGCTGCTGACAGCCCGCCTGTATGAGGTGCTAAAATTACAATAAAGAAAAAGAAAAAAAACCTAGTCCAGCCAGTCTGGTACTCGCTCTGGCTTTCGTTTCTATCTCGGAAGTACTGCGTTATGGTCGTTACTCGTTGTTAACATTTGCGTGGTTCTGGTTCGAGTGGATTCACGTTTGGTGTTTGGTGTTGTCGTTTCCACAAGCCTCCGTTGTTTATCTCTCCCTTGTTGTGTCGCTCATAGTCGTTCGTGGTCGGTTGTTGTCCGTTGTCGTTGGTCGGTCGTCCGACTCGTCCTGTGTTTACCTGGTGGTGCGTGCTCCACCGCCGGCGGCTTCCCCGCCTGGCGGCTCCGATGCGCAGCCCAAGGCGTTCCCGCTGTTGGTTGTGGTTACAACAGTAGGGTTTCAGTCACTGTTTTGATTTTGACTGAAAAACAGTAACGGTACCTGATGACTTACGTTATACGTTGTCACTCTCATTGGGCCTTTTCAAAAACGAAGTAGGAGCTGATTTATGACCAGGGCACCCTTTTGCTCCTTGGGCGGGACACTGGGCCCATGAGAGGAAGAATCGGTAATAATCAACGGTCTAAGGCTCTACCTGAGAGTAGAAACAACTCTGTTGAGGACATATAAATCTAGGCGTCCACAGAAATTTATCCCGATGGAGGAGAGGGGGGTGGGAAGACTTTAAAATTACCAATTTTTATATGAATTAGTTTCTAGACACGCCATTTACCAGGAACTAAATAATTTTATAAGTGCTACAAAGAACTGATTAAGTCACAGAGAACTGATAGTGTGTGATGTCCTTAGGTTGGTGAGGTTTAAGTAGTTCTAAGTTCTAGGGGACTGATGACCTAAGAATTAAGTCCCATAGTGCTTAGAGCCATTGGACCATTTTTTGAACTGATAGTTATCCACTTGATGTATTAATAAAACCGTGTGGTACGGTTTACATCCTTTGAGCCACTGATGTTCATAACACGTAACCACAGGAATGGTGCACTGTTGTTGATAAAGTGTCATGACGAGCTCTCTATTGGCAATCAGTTACTGATTAACATCTCATTCGTATCTCCGGAATGGGACTGCAATGTGAACGTGGCAGTGAGGAAAACATTGAATACCGAATAAAACAGTAACATTCAATTACAGAAGTTAGACAAACAAATTTAGGCCCAAGGTAAAAACTGCAAACATATGTAGGATGGCGAAAAATATATTTCAGTTCAACAACGGAAGGATGAATTATAAAAATTTTATGGAAAAGAAAGGAATACAGCAATATACGTCTCTTCGCTAAAGAATTAAATTGGAAGTCCAATGAATCTAAAGCAAACTGGGTACAGGAAATAAATCTAGAAAAAGTACTTCAGAATACGGAAAATTCAAAATAACTTACAATGAAGTTTAAAGCAAGTGCAACACTGAGACTGTGAAAGAATTTTCATTTTTAAATGAAGAGAAGAGAGCGGAGAAGTAAAAGGGGACGAACTATTTGCTGTCATGGTACAAAACGAAATAAATGTCGATTTGGAAGACATATGCTGTCCAGTATTAAAATCAGAGTTATGAAAAGCTTTGGAGACTGGTTAACAAGAAAAGCAGAAGGTAAAACTAACATTCCTTCAAGAATCACTGGATGATGTGGCCATTAAACTGACTCTGCCGAACAGGAGACTTACCATCGGTCATTTCGATGACCTTCACTCATATAGTCCTGAAGAAAGGAAAGTAAAGGCGGACTTTTTCGTACCATTAGCATCCATGTTGTTGACAATTACGCATTGCGAAACATAAAAGGAAACTGCGGATCAGCTGGATGACGATTAGTTGCTCACTGGGAAAGGAAATGGCCCAAGAAGGCCAGTTCTGACGGTTTGCTTGATAAGGAAGGCAAGGAAAATCAAAACACCTTCACACGATTTGCTCACATAAGAAAGGATTCGACAATAAATAATTGTGCAGCATGTAAGAAAATTTCAGAAAAATGGGTGTGAATAAATGGAAAGTTAGGTGACCTACAGGATGTACAACAATCATGATAGAACCGTAAAAAATGACGAACAAGAAAAAAAATACTCTGATTTAATATAGTGAAAGACAGGGATGCAGTCCTTCTCCCATACTGTTTAATGTATATGTTGAAAAAAATAAAAAAAGATGCATGATTGTGATTACAGTTAAGGGTTAAACGAAATGAGTGATCAGATTCGCTTCTGACAATGCTGTATTCAATGAAAGTGAGGTAGATTTGTAGGGCAGAATGAACAGTGTAATGAGCGCAGTATTTCCGTTGAAAGTAGCTCAAAGTAAAACAAAAGTTGAGGGGAGTAACGCAAGTAGTATTATCGACAAACTTAACATCCAAATTTTGGACCATATAGCAGATGAATTGGAGGACTTTTGCTACGAGCGAGGCCAAATAACCCAACACGGAGAAAGAATGGGCGACGTCAGAGGCAGACTAGCACAGGCATACAGACCATTCCTTGCTGAAGTAAATCTCCAAGCATGCTGCTACATAGGCCTCAGTTTGTGGACAAAACTTAAGAGAATTTAATTCTGGAGTGCAGCATTGTATGAAAATGAGTCACGGAGTGTAGGTAAACCGTAAATGAAAAGAATCGAAGTGTCTGAGATATGGTGTCATAGGAGATGTTGAAAATTGTGCAGGCGAATACTATAAAATATAAATTAGGACAGTTGAGGAGGAGAGGAGTATGTCGTGAGCAATATCAGACCAAACCCAGTAGAAAAAGCTGCATATAAAGAGCAGAATTCTTTTGACACACGAATATGCACATTTACGTGTGATACAGGACTGATACAAAAATTGATGCGTGGAATACGTATAAAGCGATGATATTTGCATGACGTATTGGACTTAATCCGGTATTAATATTATTTATGACAGGAAAAGAAACAAATTTTTTGTCATCGACATCAAAGGTTCATTTGTTTCCCTAATAACATTCCTACAAAAACATATTTACTGTAAGCTCCAAAGGTTTTCCTGATATATTTGTTATTCTGAACAGTGCAAGAAAAAGTGTCCGAATGTAGTGTGGTATATCTGCTTGGAAGACCCGACCAGTGGAACAAATACTGCATCTAATGATTTCCGGGTATGCAGCCGGATCCCGTCGACATTCTGCCACGATATTTCGGCCCAGAGACGTCCGGCCATCATCAGGTGAGTACACAACTACTGAAGAGCCCAGGTGCAGTCGCGGTATTTATGCCGAATCTCGCGCCCGAGTTGTACGTGCTGCCCTCGGTGGTGGAAATAAAGGTTCATCTAGTCATTGAGTATCGAATGACACTGTCGATTCCGCTGTGATTGTATAATTTTAATAACAGGATTCCAATTTTTATCCAGCTGAAAGCCGTTGTCACGATTTATAAGATTATTGGCAAGACGTATTTCCACTGATTCCTTGATTACGGAATCCCAAAAACCGGAAACCGGGGATAAAATTTTTGTTACATTGTATTCCATTGAATGTCCCAAAGAAATACAGTGCTCTGCTACTGCCGATTTTGACGGTTGCCGCAGACGGGTGTATCTTTCATGTTCTATACATCGTTCATGGACAGTTCTTGTCGTCTGGCCAATATATGCAGCGCCACATTCACAGGGAATTTTGTAGACGCCTGCCTTCTTCAGTTGTAAATCGTCTTTAACGGATCCAACCAGGGCCCGGTTCTTAGCTGGTGGACGAAAGATAACCTTGATTTTATTTTTCCTCAGTAATCGGCCTATTTTCGACGACACATTCCCGGCGTATGGAAGGAACGCAGTTGATTTAAAGTCATCATCTGCGTCCTCAGTGCGTTGCTTCTTGTTATGATAGTTGCGCATGGCCTTCCGTATTTGGCGAGAAGTGTAGCCATTCTCTTTGAAAACCTTCTCCAAGTGTTCTAATTCTGCGTGGAGATTTTCATCATCCGATATTATATGCGCTCGATGTATTAAGGTACTGAGAACACCGGCTGTTTGTGCTGGGTGATGGCAGCTTGACGCCTGGAGATACAGATCTGTGTGAGTCGCTTTCCTGTACACAGAATGTCCTAATGACCCATCATTTTTACGGCGTACTAGCACGTCTAGAAATGGTAAAGTGCCCTCTTTTTCAATCTCCATCGTAAATTTGATGTTCAGAAGTCACATCAAATACTGCAGTTTACTAAATCAAAGAGGTAGAGTTAAAACATAATCAAATTAGGATACTTCATTCACAGTGTGATTTTGGGCACGTCCGAAGACGATAGTTCCTTCTTGTCGTTCACGTCGATTCCACTGGCGCGACTAACAACTTGGGTTGCCGATATCGATTCGATCGTGTGTCGCGACTCAAGGGCTCTGGTCAAGGTGTTTGTGCGGTAGGTTTGCCGGGGCCAGGAAAGTTATTTGGCTGAGGAGCAATGATTGGCCAGCTGTGGCTTTTGGGGGACTCCGGCTGCCGGCGCGGTTCTCGAGAAGAGGTGTATGTCTAATTTGGTCTGGAGCAATCCTGGCAGGCTCGCTTAATAACTGGTAGCGGCGGGCGGCAGACAGGGGTCGCGCGCAACCTAGGGGACAAGGTGCTGTCTGATTCTGCAAACTTAAGGTGAACGGCACGTCGACGATCGTCTGTGTGGTTTGGAAGCACTAACGCCCTGGCCGGAATCCTGAAAGTCACAGTTTCTTCACTCCTGACTGGAATTAAGTGTTGTTTCTTTATTCTGAGAACTGTATATTGTAGGCCGTGCCTATGTTATGAGGAATTTGACCTGTTATATTAACGCGCCTACCACGGACATCCTTCAATTTTCTAGGAAATACACTCCTGGAAATTGAAATAAGAACACCGTGAATTCATTGTCCCAGGAAGGGGAAACTTTATTGACACATTCCTGGGGTCAGATACATCACATGATCACACTGACAGAACCACAGGCACATAGACACAGGCAACAGAGCATGCACAATGTCGGCACTAGTACAGTGTATATCCACCTTTCGCAGCAATGCAGGCTGCTATTCTCCCATGGAGACGATCGTAGAGATGCTGGATGTAGTCCTGTGGAAAGGGTTGCCATGTCATTTCCACCTGGCGCCTCAGTTGGACCAGCGTTCGTGCTGGACGTGCAGACCGCGTGAGACGACGCTTCATCCAGTCCCAAACATGCTCAATGGGGGACAGATCCGGAGATCTTGCTGGCCAGGGTAGTTGACTTACACCTTCTAGAGCACGTTGGGTGGCACGGGATACATGCGGACGTGCATTGCCCTGTTGGAACAGCAAGTTCCCTTGCCGGTCTAGGAATGGTAGAACGATGGGTTCGATGACGGTTTGGATGTACCGTGCACTATTCAGTGTCCCCTCGACGATCACCTGTGGTGTACGGTCAGTGTAGAAGATCGCTCCCCACACCATGATGCCGGGTGTTGGCCCTGTGTGCCTCGGTCGTATGCAGTCCTGATTGTGGCGCTCACCTGCACGGCGCCAAACACGCAAACGACCATCATTGGCACCAAGGCAGAAGCGACTCTCATCGCTGAAGACGACACGTCTCCATTCGTCCCTCCATTCACGCCTGTCGCGACACCACTGGAGGCGGGCTGCACGATGTTGGGGCGTGAGCGGAAGACGGCCTAACGGTGTGCGGGACCGTAGCCCAGCTTCATGGAGACGGTTGCGAATGGTCCTCGCCGATACCCCAGGAGCAACAGTGTCCCTAATTTGCTGGGAAGTGGCGGTGCGGTCCCCTACGACACTGCGTAGGATCCTACGGTCTTGGCGTGCATCCGTGCGTCGCTGCGGTCCGGTCCCAGGTCGACGGGCACGTGCACCTTCCGCCGACCACTGGCGACAACATCGATGTACTGTGGAGACCTCACGCCCCACGTGTTGAGCAATTCGGCGGTACGTCCACCCGGCCTCCCGCATGCCCACTATACACCCTCGCTCAAAGTCCGTCAACTGCACATACGGTTCACGTCCACGCTGTCGCGGCATGCTACCAGTGTTAAAGACTGCGATGGAGCTCCGTATGCCACGGCAAACTGGCTGACACTGACGGCGGCGGTGCACAAATGCTGCGCTGCTAGCGCCATTCGACAGCCAACACCGCGGTTCCTGGTGTGTCCGCTGTGCCGTGCGTGTGATTATTGCTTGTACAGCCCTCTCGCAGTGTCCGGAGCAAGTATGGTGGGTCTGACACACCGGTGTCAATGTGTTCTTTTTTCCATTTCCAGGAGTGTATTTGGAAACCAGTTGTCAGATCTGTTTGGTGGATTTAAAGAGCTCAGGAGGATAACGCGTGTTTTACAAGTCTGGGATTCTCATTATGCTTCTATAACTGTTCTTTTAAAGCTGGAACTCTTATTACTACTTCTCAGCGCATTAAATTTAAGACCTTTCACTTACCAAATTAAATTGATCCGCAGTCGTTAGCTACTAAGCTTGCTGTGAAATCATGCTCCGCGTCCCTTGTTGGATTTGGTAGCCGTCTGCTATAGCACTCAGCTTACTCTGATTTTAGGCAATTGTATAGTTATTAAAGGTTGTATCAGAGTTTCTGCTTGGGTATACCAGTTGAAGTACATTTCAATTACGTGTACTTCCACTTATGTTGATGTTTGTGCAATTGTATATTTAAAACGGTTATTGTTAACGTTTGGTATGCTACATGCGTTTGGGCATTGATGTTTAAATTTTGTACCTTACCAGTTGGTCTGTTTGAGAGACTGCTTGCTTTATTGCTTAAGGGGTTTTCTTATTAACGGTTATTCATCGCTAAGCGGTCCTCTAACAGCTATGATCAGTGGTGGGTCTTGTGGTAAAACGAATGGCTCAAATGGCTCTGAACACTACGGGACTTCATATCTGAGGTCATCAGTCCCCCAGATCGTAGAACTACTTAAACCTAAGCAATCTAAGAACATCACACACTTCCATGCCCGAGGCAGGATTCGAGCGTGCGGCCGTAGCGGTTGCGCGGTTGCAGACTGAAGCGCCTGGAACCACTCGGCCACAACGGCCTGCTCATTCCCGTATTTTTATTAACGTTTTCCGATTGCATAACGGCTGCCTAAGCTTGCAGTTTGTTTGTATATTTAACAGTCGTTATTTTAATTCATTTCATTTATAAATTCATTTCATTGTTGAACCTGCTTTCTGTTGATGTGTCTATTCCTGTTTTGGGAACTCCGTTCTCTCGATTTAGATGTCCAGCTCTTAGTAGTACAATTGTTAAAACTATTTTTAAATGACTTGAGCAATTGTTAGTACATTTAATGCCTGTTAATGTAATTCATTTGGCTGATAAAATTGTTCGTTGAAGCTGCTTGCAGCTATGCCCAGTTGATTCGACTTTTCATGTTTTGGGAGGTCTGTACTTCAGATTTTGATGTCCTGTTCTTAATGGTGCAATTGGTGAGGTTGAAACTTCTTTGCAGATTAAAAGTCCCTGCTAGGCCTAGATTCGAATTCTGGAGCTTTGCCTTTGGCGGGCTAGTGCTCTACCATCTGAGCTAGCCAAGCACGGCTCACGACCCGTCCTCGCAGCTTTAATTCCGCCAGTACCTCGTCTCCGACTTTCCAAATTTCACAGAAGATCTCCTGCAGGACTTGCAGGACGAACACTCCTGGAAGAAAGGATATTGTGGGGACATGGCCTAGCTACAACCTGGAGGATGTTTCCGAAATGACATTTTCATACTACAGCGGAGTGTGCGCTGATGTGGAACTTCCTGGCATATTAAAACTGCACGCCAGACCGAGACTCAAACTCGGGAGCTTTGCCTTTCGCGGGCAAATTCTCTGTCATCTGACCTACACAAGGACGACTCACGACGTGTACTCACAGGTGTGAGATAGGGGTGGTGGTGGCGTTAAGTTCCTATGGGACTAAACTGCTTAGGTCATCGTGATCCAATGTAAACATACAACACACACACCCCTGACTAAGGAAAGACTAGGACCTCCGACGAGAGGAACCGCGCGAACCGTGGTAAGGTGCCTTAAACCGCACGGCTACCCCGTGCGGGTGAGGTAGGGAGTCACGTCTTACATTTCCCCATATCCACAGCGATCCGTAGCTTTTCTTAAAAGTCGGTGGGCTCAATTGGGCTCTCAAATCTTACAAGAGTCGCTACCTTCTTCATTTTATGTCAGTTTTTTGCACCTGTGCTGTGACAATAGCCTCTTTGGTTGGTAATCCAAACGTCCTCGGTCCCGGGTTAGATCCCCGCAACACCTTAAAATTCCAATAAAAGCCGTCAAGCAATGGAGGCCGAAGACTTGCGGCGTAGGAAGTCAGCCTCATTCTGCACGAAACGTCTTTATTTAAAATTGTTTTACTTAAATTGCAATAACTGAGAAGGTGAAACTTCTTAATTTATTTTAATTGTGAAACTGGTGAGTGAAACTGAACGTAATGAGCCTAATTCTTCTTTAGTTGTGCTTAATATTTCAACAGTGACCACCAATATCCTAGCGCAACCCAATATGACTGCTCAAAAATGATAACCTGACTTCAAATAATTAATCCAGATAATGGCACTGAATTAGAATAAACCATAACAATAATCTATACATATCAAAGGTCACTTACCTCACAGAAAATCTTCATTACACGAACTACAGCAACGCAGCAAACACCAACGAAGCCAGATAAATAAAAGATTTTAGCTACTGTAGGCTCTAACTACTAATAGGCGTGTGGTTAGCAAAGAAAAGATTTTGTTGCAGAGCAAACAATGTATTTAGCAGCTCTTACTTTAATCATAAGATAACCAGTTTAAAAAATTTATATAATCAAGAGTAATAAATCTCCATGACGGATATACATTCAGACCGTCCGCTCGCGCTAATACTGCAAACCTCCAACACAGCTAACTATTAACCTATAACCTCTATCACTGCTGACTACTCACAACCAACTTTCAATACTGCTGGCTGTTCAGCTCCAACAGCCACCACTGCTGGCTATTCACCTCCAGCTTCCACCACTGCTGGCTGTTCACCTCCAACTGCGACTGGTCCCGGCGGAGGTTCGAGTCCTCCCTCGGGCATGTGTGTGTGTGTGTGTGTGTGTGTGTGTGTGTTTGTCCTTAGGATAGTTTAGATTAAATGATTTGTAAGCTTAGGGACTGATGACCTTAGCAGTTAAGTCCCATAAGATTTCACACACATTTGAACAATTTTCCAACTCCGATTCCGACCAGCCGCAGAATCTCTCACAGAGTGCGCACGGCACTGTCAGAGTTATTGATCCAGAGCGCTACATAGCGCTTCCAGCACGCAAACACATAAAGAGCCTACTTACATGCCAACGGCATTGTCAAAGAGGGCGAAGGGACGGACAAAATTCCAGGGCACTCTCCTGCATTGGGGATAGGAAAATAACCCTACAAGTTCATCTACATGGATACTCTTCAAATCACACTTATGTGCGTGGCAGGGGGTTCATCGAATTACCTTAAAAGTAATTCTCTATTACTCCAATCTCGAACAGCGCGCAGAAGAAACGAACATCTATATGTTCTTTGTGAGATATGATTTCCCTCGTTTTTTTAAGAAAATCGTTTCTCCCTATGTAGGTCGACTCAACAACTCTCCGCTATTTCACAATAATACAAAAAGTGCTGCTCTCCCTTGAACTCCGTTTATCCTTTATGGTAACGATTACAGACCGTGCTGTAGTATCCCAAAAAAGAGGTACAAGCGTAGTGTAGGCACTCTCTTCAGTAGGTCTGTTACATTTTTTAAGTGTTCTGCCAGTAAAGGTATCCCGTTCCCACAACATTTTTCTCTGCATTCTTTGCAAATTAAGTTGTTCGAAACTGTAGTTCCTAGGTATTTAGTTAAATATACAAGCTTTAATATTGTCTGATTTATAATGTAACCCAAGTTTACTGGATTCCTTTTAGCACTCATGTGGATGGCCTAATATGTTCCATTATTTACGGTTGATTACCAATTTTGGGCATCATGCAAAATTATTTTCTAAATCGTTTGGCAATTTGTTTTGATCTTCTGATGACATTAATAGACACCAAACGACTTCATCATCTGCAAGCAACCTAAGACGGCTGCTCAGATTCTTGCCTAAATTATGTATATAGACAGGAAACAGCATAGGGCCTATAACATTACCTCGGGAACGCCCGAAATCACTTTGGTTTTACTAGATGGCTTTCCGTCATTTACTACGAATTGTGACCTCTCCGACAGGAAATCACGAATCCAGTCACATAACTGAGACGATATCCCATAAGTAGCCAGTTTCACTACCAGCCGCTTGTGTTGCAGAGTGTCAAACACCGTCGTGAAATCTAGAAATAGGGAACCGATTTGAAATCCCGTGTCTAGCACCCAACACTTCTGTAATTAAAGGGCAAGTCGTGTTTCACAGGAACTGTTTTTCCTAAAACATTGCTGAATGTATGTCAATAGACTTATTGGAAATTTATAATGTGCGAACACAATACATGTTCCAAAATCCCGCTGTATATCGATATTAATGATATGCGCCTGTTATTAAGTGGATTACTCCTGCTACCCTTCTTGATTATTAGTGTGACTTGTGCTACTTTCCAGTATTTTGGTACATATGTATCGAGCAAGCGGTTGCGTTTGATGTTAACTAAGGAGGTTTTGCATCAGCATACTCAGAAAGTTACCAGTCTGGACCGGGATGAAACATCCCCTTAGAAAAATTATTGAATTACTGTGCTGCTTAATCTCTCACATTATTTGATTTTCAAGCAGCTGAGCAGAACTGAACGTACTCAGACATTTCACTCTTTATCTATTCTGATCAACACTAAACTAACACACAATATTTTTAGCGCAACGCAGTCTGACTTTCAATAGTCTCTACAATAGAATGGCCCTGACTAACAATAACCTATACCTTTCATGAGTGACTTGCCTCACAAAAATCGTCGTTACTCAAACTACTGCAATACAGCGAGCGCCAATACTGCCAGCTAAATAAAAGATTCTAAGTACTGAAGTCACTAACTACTGATAGGCATAGTTAGGAAATGAAAGATTTTGATAAACAACAAACCATGTATTCACCTTAATAGTGTTCAAAGGTCATAATGTGTATATATATATATATATATATATCTGTTCATGATATACAGTATTTACTGTCTCTGATGGACGCACGTCCAGATCATCTGCTCTCAAAACTCCGCCATCTCTCTTCCCCACATCCACCACTGCTGGCGGCTCACCTCCAACTGCGCAACGCTTCGCACTGTTAACAGCCAACTGCCCAACACTACAATAGCGAATATTACAACAATGTCAACCAGCCACAGACTGCTCACAGCACACCCAGTGATTTTCATACAGAGCGCTACATGGCGTTACCAATTTTTTTTTTTTTTTTGGTCATCAGTCTACTGACTGGTTTGACGCGGCCCGCCACGAATTCCTTTCCTGTGCTAACCTCTTCATCTCTGAGTAGCACTTGCAATCTACGTCCTCAATTATTTGCTTGACGTATTCCAATCTGTTGTCCTCTACAGTTTTAGCACTCTACAGCTCCCATGGAGGTCATTCCCTCATGTCTTAGCAGATGTCCTATCATCGTGCCCCTACTCCTTATCAGTGTTTTCCACATATTCCTTTCCTCTCCGATTCTGCGTAGAATCTCCTCATTCCTTACCTTATCAGTCCACCAAATTTTCAACATTCGTCTATAGCACCACATCTCAAATGCTTCGATTCTCTTCTGTTCCGGTTTTCCCACTGTCCGCGTTTCACTACCATACAATGCTGCTCTTCGGACGTACATCCTCCGAAATTTCTTCCTCAAATTAAGGCCGGTATTTGATATTAGTAGACTTCTCTTGGCCAGAAATGCCTTTTTTACCATAGCGAGTCTGCTTTTGATGTCCTCCTTGCTCCGTGCGTCATTGGTTATTTTACTGCCTAGGTAGCAGAATTCATTAACTTCATTGACTTCGTGACCATCAATCCTGATGTTAAGTCTCGCTGTTCTTATTTCTACTACTTCTCATTACCTTCGTCTTTCTCCGATTTACTCTCAAACCATACTGTGTACTCATTAGACTGTTCATTCCGTTCAGCAGATCATTTAATTCTTCTTCACTTTCACTCAGGATAGCAATGTCATCAGCGAATCGTATCATTGTTATCCTTTCACCTTGTATTTTAATTCCACTCCTGAACCTTTCTTTTATTTCCATCATAGTTTCCTCGATGTACAGATTGAAGAGTAGGGGCGAAAGGCTACAGCCTTGTCTTACACCCTTCTTAATACGAGCACTTCGTTCTTATTATTCCCTCTTGGTTGTTGTACATATTGTATATGACCCGTCTCACCCTATAGCTTACCCCTACTTTTTTCAGCATCTCGAACAGCTAGCACGATTTTATATTGTCGAACGCTTTTTCCAGGTCGACAAATCCCATGAAAGTGTCTTGATTTTTCTTTAGCCTTGCTTCCATTATTAGCCGTAACGTCAGAATTGCAGAATTCATTAACTTCATTGACTTCGTGACCATTCTCGTGGCTTTAATTTTCCTAAAGCCAAACTGATCGTCACCTAGCGCATTCTCAATTTTCTTTTCCTTTCTTCTGTATATTATTCTTGTAAGCAGCTTCGATGCATGAGCTGTTAAGCTGATTATGCGATAATTCTCGCACTTGTCAGCTCTTGCCGTTTTCGGAATTGTGTGGATGATGCTTTTCCGAAAGTCAGATGGTATATCGCCAGACTCATATACTCTGCACACCAACGTGAATAGTCGTTTTGTTGCCACTTCCCCCAATGATTTTACAAATTCTGATGGAATGTTATGTATCCCATCAGCCTGATTTGACCGTAAGTCCTCCAAAGCTCTTTTAAATTCCGATTCTAATATTGGATCCCCTATCTCTTCTAAATCAACTCCTGTTTCTTCTTCTATCACATCAGACAAATCTTCACCCTCATAGTGGTTTTCAATGTATTCTTTCCACCTATCTGCTCCCTCCTCTGCATTTAACAGTGGAATTCCCGTTGCACTCTTAATCTTACCTCCGTTGCTTTTAATGCCACCAAAGGTTGATTTGACTTTCCTGTATGCTGAGTCTGTCCTTCCGACAATCATATCTATTTAGATGTCTTCACATTTTTCCTGCAGCCTAGATTCCCTGCACTTCCTATTTATTTCATTCCTCAGCGACTTGTATTTCTGTATTCCTGATTTTCCCGGAACATGTTTGTACTTCCTCCTTTCATCAATCAACTGAAGTATTTCTTCTGTTACCCATGGTTTCTTCGCAGCTACCTTCTTTGTACCTATGTTTTCCTTCCCAACTTCTGTGATGGCCCTTTTTAGAGATGTCCATTCCTCTTCAACTGTACTGCCTACTGCGCTATTCCTTATTGCTGTATCTATAGCGTTAGAGATCTTCAAACGTATCTCGTCATTCCTTAGTACTTCCGTATCCCTCTTCTTTGCGTATTGATTCTTCCTGACTAATGTCTTGAACTTCAGCCTACTCTTCATCACTACTATATCTACATTTATACTCCGCAAGCCACCCAACGGTGTGTGGCGGTGTTGTGATCTGAGTCTATATCTGCTCCTGGGTACGCCTTACAATCTAGTATCTGATTTCGGAATCTCTGTCTGACCATGAAGTACTGTAATTCAAATCTTCCCGTATCTCCCGGCCTTTTCCAAGTATACCTCCTCCTCTTGTGATTCTTGAACAGGGTATTCGCTATTACTAGCTGAAACTTGTTACAGAACTCAATTAGTCTTTCTCCTCTTTCATTCCTTGTACAAGCCCGTATTCTCCTGTAACCTTTTCTTCTACTCCTTCCCCTACAACTGCATTCCAGTCGCCCATGACTATTAGATTTTCGTCCCTTTATTACATACTGCATTACCCTTTCAATATCCTCATATACTTTCTCTATCTGTTCATCTTCAGCTTGCGACGTCGGCATGTGTACCTGAACTATCGTTGTCGGTATTGGTCTGCTGACGATTCTGATTAGAACAACTCGGTCACTGAACTGTTCCCAGTAACACACCTTCTCCCCTACCTTCCTATTCATAACGAATCCTACACCTCTGATACCATTTTCTGCTGCTGTTGCGTTACCAATAGATAAACCTAAACAGCCTACTTACAGGGAGACTTGCTTTTAGCTTATTTAATTTACTTTGCTACTTCGAGGACATCTACTTTTAAGTTACTTATGTTGGGAGTTGCTCTTGATTCGTATTCGCCTAAAGACGGAAGAATCCGCGACGACTCACGGCATGGGGATGCAGATGGCAATGGAAACTGCTGCTTATAATGTGTACCCAAAGGACATGGGAACTGTAACGAAAAAGTATCATGATTATCTCTTCATTGACAAGATTCCGTAATAGTCCCCCTTTCCGATCTCCGGAAGGGGACTTCCATGGGGACATGACTATGAGAAAAAGATTGAATAACCAACGAAAGGGAGACTTAATACGAGTCGGAGCGTGGAATGTGGGAAGCTTGAACGCGGTAGGGAAATTACAAAATCTGAGAAGGGAAATATAGCACGGGTCATTGAAGTGAAATGGAAAAAAGCAAAATTTCTCGTCAGATGTATGTAGGGTAACATCAACAGCAGCAGAAAATGGAGTAACTGCAATGGGATTCCTTACCAATAGGAAGGTAGCGCAGAGCGTGAAGTACTATGAACGGTTCAGTTTTAGGGTTGTTCTTATTATAATCGACACGAAACCAAAACCGACGGAGAT
This sequence comes from Schistocerca cancellata, assembly GCF_023864275.1. Lineage (NCBI taxonomy): Eukaryota > Metazoa > Arthropoda > Insecta > Orthoptera > Acrididae > Schistocerca > Schistocerca cancellata. The sequence continues at coordinate 56,993,542 of NC_064626.1, read as the reverse complement.
ACTGCAGGTATGCATACCGAGTTATAGAAAGTACATAAGGGTATTGAATGGGTAACAGTACGTAAACGGAGATGAAAATCCAATAGTTATGAGAAACTGGAATACTGTTGTAGGGGAAGGAACAGAAGAAATGGTTGCAGGAGAATATGGGCTTGGTACTAGGATTCGAGAACGACTAATTGAGTTCTGCAATAAATTTCAGCTAGTAACAGCGAATACTCTGTTCAAGAATGGCAAGAGAAGGAGGTATACTTGGAAAAGGCTAGTAGACATGGAATATTTCATTTATGCTATCATGGGTAGGCAGAGATTTCATAAGCAATTACTGGATTGTAAGGTGTACCTAGGAGCAGACATTGGTTCAGTTCACAATGTAGTAGTGCTGAAAAGTAGCCTGAAGTTTAGGAGTCTATTTAGGAAGTTCGCTGACATTTTAGATAATGCGATATGGAATAGCTCAGAACACAGTTCAAGTCAAGTGGAATGAACGTCTCTAAGAAGGGCAATCACTGAAGTTGGAAGGCAATTCATAGGTACAAACAAGCTAACTGCGTGGAAACCATGAACAATTGAAGAAAGCACTTCAGTTGATAGATGAAAGAAGGCAGTACAAAAATGTTCCAAGAAATTCGGGAATATAGAAATATAAGTAACTTAGGAATGAATAAACACGAAATGCAGAGAAACTAAGGCGAAATGTGTGCTTTCAAAATGTGAATAAATCGAAAAAGAAATGATCGTCGGGAGGACTGACTCAGCATATAGAAAAGTCAAGCCAACCTTCGACCAAATTAAAAGCAAAGATGATTACAATAAAAGGTTCAGTGGAAATTCCTATGTGAAATGCAAAGGAGAGAGCGGATAGGTGGAAAGAGTACATTGAAAGCCTCTATGAGAGAGAAGATTTGTCGTATGATGTGACAGAAGAGACACGAGTCAATATAGGAGAGATAGTGGATCCAGTATTAGAATCCGAATTTACAAGGGCTTTGAAGGACTGGAGGTCGAATATTGCAGAAAGTATAGATAGCATTCCATCAGAATTTCTAAAATAACTGGCGAAAATGGTAACAGAGCGATAATTATCACTGGTGTGTAGAACGCGTGAGAGTGGCGATATACCGTCTGACTTTCATAAAAATATTATCCTCACAAATCTGAAGAGTGCTAGGGCAGCCAAGTGTGAGAATTATTGCAGTATCAGCTGAACAGCTGACGCTTGCAAGTTGCTGACAGTATTAAGATACACTCCTGGAAATTGAAATAAGAACACCGTGAATTCATTGTCCCAGGAAGGGGAAACTTTATTGACACATTCCTGGTGTCAGATACATCACATGATCACACTGACAGAACCACAGGCACATAGACACAGGCAACAGAGCATGCACAATGTCGGCACTAGTACAGTGTATATCCACCTTTCGCAGCAATGCAGGCTGCTATTCGCCCATGGAGACGATCGTAGAGATGCTGGATGTAGTCCTGTGGAACGGCTTGCCATGCCATTTCCACCTGGCGCCTCAGTTGGACCAGCGTTCGTGCTGGACGTGCAGACCGCGTGAGACGACGCTTCATCCAGTTCCAAACATGCTCAATGGGGGACAGATCCGGAGATCTTGCTGGCCAGGGTAGTTGACTTACACCTTCTAGAGCACGTTGGGTGGCACGGGATACATGCGGACGTGCATTGTCCTGTTGAAACAGCAAGTTCCCTTGCCGGTCTAGGAATGGTAGAACGATGGGTTCGATGACGGTTGGGATGTACCGTGCACTATTCAGTGTCCCCTCGACGATCACCAGTGGTGTACGGCCAGTGTAGGAGATCGCTCCCCACACCATGATGCCGGGTGTTGGCCCTGTGTGCCTAGGTCGTATGCAGTCCTGATTGTGGCGCTCACCTGCACGGCGCCAAACACGCATACGACCATCATTGGCACCAAGGCAGAAGCGACTCTCATCGCTGAAGATGACACGTCTCCATTCGTCTCTCCATTCACGCCTGTCGCGACACCACTGGAGGCGGGCTGCACGATGTTGGGGCGTGAGCGGAAGACGGCCTAACGGTGTGCGGGACCGTAGCCCAGCTTCATGGAGACGGTTGCGAATGGTCCTCGCCGATACCCCAGGAGCAACAGTGTCCCTAATTTGCTGGGAAGTGGCGGTGCGGTCCCCTACGGCACTGTGTAGGATCCTACGGTCTTGGCGTGCATCCGTGCGTCGCTGCGGTCCGGTCCCAGGTCGACGGGCACGTGCACCTTCCGCCGACCACTGGCGACAACATCGATGTACTGTGGAGACCTCACGCCCCACGTGTTGAGCAATTCGGCGGTACGTCCACCCGGCCTCCCGCATGCCCACTATACGCCCTCGCTCAAAGTCCGTCAGCTGCACATACGGTTCACGTCCACGCTGTCGCGGCATGCTACCAGTGTTAAAGACTGCGATGGAGCTCCGTATGCCACGGCAAACTGGCTGACACTGACGGCGGCGGTGCACAAATGCTGCGCAGCTAGCGCCATTCGACGGCCAACACCGCGGTTCCTGGTGTGTCCGCTGTGCCGTGCGTGTAATCATTTCTTGTACAGCCCTCTCGCAGTGTCCGGAGCAAGTATGGTGGGTCTGACACACCGGTGTCAATGTGATCTTTTTTCCATTTCCAGGAGTGTACAAAAGAAGGGAAAAAAAGTGGAGGATGTGTTTGATAACGAATTTCAAATAGTACAGGATGTTCGAAATTTTGAGAAAATTTTGAGTAAACTATAGGGAAAGACGTGCAATAATGAACATGTACAAGAACCGAAATGGAACAGTAGTAGTGGAAGACCAAGAACGAAGTGCTAGGATTAAAAGTGGCGTAAAGAAAGAATGTAATCATTCGTCGCTACTATACATCGAAGAAGCAATGACGGAAATAAAGGAAAGGCTCAAGAGTGGAGTTGAAAATGAAAGTGAAACGATATCAATGATAATTTTTGCTGATGACCTTACTATCTACAGTGAAAGCGGAGAGGAATTACAGAATCTGCGGAATGGAATGAACAGTCTAGCGAGTACAATATATAGACTGGGAGTAATTAGAAGAAAGACTAAAGGAAAGAGAAGTAGCAAAAATGAGAACAGCGACATACTTAACATCAGGATTTGTGATCACGAAGAAGAAAAGTTAAACAATTGTGTTACGTAGGCAGCCAAATATCCCATGGCGGACGGAAAGAGCAGGACATAGAAAGCAGAACAGCAAAGGCAAATAAGGTATTTATGGCCAAGACAAGTCTGCTAGTGTCAAACATATGCCTTAATTTGAGGAAGAAATTTCTGAGAATGTAGATTTAGTGCACAGCATTGCATGGTTGTGAGACATGGACTGTGGGAAAACCGGAATAGAAGAGAATCTAGGCATGTGTGATATGGTACTAAAGAAGAATGTTGGAAATGACGTGGATTGGTAGGGTAAGGGATGAAGAGGTTCTCCGTAGAATCTATGAGAAAAGGAATATATGGAAAACACTGACTTCCATGGTTCCAGAGGGAGCTTAAAAGTGTAAAATCTATGGTGGAAGACAAAGATTTGAATGCGTCTATCAGATAATTGAGGATGTATATTGCAAGTCCTACTCTGGGTTAAGTATGTTGGGACAGGAGAGGAATTCGTGGCGGGCCGCATCAGACGTCAGATGACCGCTGACTAAAAAAAATGTCAAAAAAAATGGTTCAAATGGCTCTGAGCACTATGGGACTCAACATCTTAGGTCATAAGTCCCCTAGAACTTAGAACTACTTAAACCTAACTAACCGAAGAACATCACACACACCCATGCCCAAGGCAGGATTCGAACCTGCGACCGTAGCAGTCCCGCGGTTCCGGACTGCAGCGCCAGAACCGCTAGACCACCGCGGCCGGCAAAAAAATGTCACTTTAAAGCAATGACGTATTGATCAAAATTGCCACATACTGACTTTTGTAGAAATATACCTAAGAAGTTATTACCACTTCTACTTGAGGTAAACATATTGTACTGGAGAGCGTCGGAATATACTGAAACCAAAAAAGCCAAAGGTCATCGGTGTAGGCTGAGTTATTTGACAATTATTTCCTTGTTGGAATGAATTTACGTAAACCGTAGTGAAATGTTAAGAAATCTTAGTGAGCTTACAGTTTTAAACTCGGCTGTTTCTCAACAACGGTATGTAATTTTCAAACATAGGAATAATACAGCCAAACGGTTTCAGATAACTGTGTGGTTCACTGACCTAGATTTCGACACCTCCTAAGGGTGCCTTCATCAGAATGAAATTTTGATAAACCATAAAATTACTTTGCGAGAAAGCAATGATCAGAATTTACAGCAGGTATGCTCAAGTCAACAGTAAAATAAAAATAAAATAAAACACGTGTTTGTATTAATTTTTACTTGGTACTGCTGTAAATTCTGACCATCGTTTTCTCGCAACGTAATTTTATGGTTTATCCAAATTTCATTCTGATGAAGACATCCTAAGCAGGTGTCGAAATTTAGGTCAATGTGTCAAACAGTTACTTGCAGACAGTTGTCTGTCCTATGTTTGTAAATCTTAGTGATCAGTGGTATAAGTGTAAGTACTGACATTTTTGTCTGCTGTTATTACGTAATATTAGAGCATATTTAATAAACACATCAACCTGTGTACAAAAATTCTGATACAACTCTTGCGGCAAATTACAAGTTTTCCGAATAGATATCCGGTTAACTTTACTGCTCATTCCATTTTCTAGAAAAGATCTCCTTCACGCTGAGCACGTAATTTCAGGCGCCGAGCGGAAGTTTAGCTTCTGAGAGACAAACGTGATAAATATTACAATGCCGTTAATCATACGAGAGAAAAGCAAATTGCAAACGGGAGCAATAAATGAAGAAGAAATCAGTAGATGCCCCTCTCGTAGGCCTCTGCTGAGGAAGCCCGAGATAAACAGAGCCAATTTGTCTCCACCGCTGGCGGAATAGGCAAGTGGGTATCCCCTTCGCAGCGCTGGGACGAAATGGGCGAATAAATTGGCCTCATCAAGGCAGCCTTCAGCACGGCTATACAGGTTTCGCGGAGACTCCGCCGTCCCAGGAGCCCGACAAAAACAAAGTGAGCGGCGGAACTTTCCTCCGCGCTTAGTTTACCGTAAGCAGCGGCGGCCACGTTGCCTACCCTTCGGCGTTGCATGCAGAGGGACTTCTCTGCCCGTTACAGCGAAAGGCAGAAGGTTCTCGCACGGGGTAGCTGCGTCCAGTATCGAATGCCGTAGTTACTACTCACGGCTGGTTCCCGTTGAACAAGTGGGGACTCCAGATGGGATTCCAATCATTTGGAGTACACATTTTTGCTTCCATTACAACACCATTTTCTAGAAACGAATTTACAGTGATAAAATAGAGAGGTCATGTCCAACGAAGTGGGCCTAAAGACTGAGCAATAATTTGTTACCACGACAAAATATGCTTCTTTAAAAGGTGTTCTAGAGTCTTTGATTTCATTTAGAAAAAAAGAAATAGAATTTTACTTTTGATTTGTAGATATCTATACCCTCAGCCTCCGACACTACTATAAAGATCTCCGCTCTGGCTGGTCGGTGATCTCGCATGACGTCGTTTATATTACAAACATGTAGATCAGACTTTGACTTTTTTCTTTGCTCTGTTGAACAAGAGTTAATACCGGCCAGTACGTTCGCCGTACTAAGGGGACGTAGCAGGCGATTACGATAAATTTTTTTCTTTTTACATCCAGTACAGAGAAGTGAGCGTAGTAATTCTGCCTAAGTCGGCGCCAGCAAATGCCTTTGAGTGGTAAATTAACACATGATTCGAAAGAGGAACACCATTATTTCACCATCATAACTATTCAGCGATCAGTCCCGTTTCTGAATGAGCCCTGATGACCAGCGAAGAGGTCTTTGGAGAAGCCCGGGAGAGAGGAGGAATACAAACTTTGTTGTCACCCAGCACACGGACTGGCAAATAGCAGTGATGATCCGGGGTGCCGTTTCGTGTGACGCACGTAGAAGAGTTTCTGCTGGTTGTCTTCGTGCTTGACAAACCCCACCTCGGTCAGCGTGGTCACTGGATCTCTCCTCAACTGGGAACGTCTGGAGCATCATGGGCAGAGCCCTCCAACCACTTCGGTTTTTCGACTATGTAAAGCGACAATGGGACAGAAGTTGGCACTATATCCCTCAGTGATACGGCCAAAATGTCGATTAATGAATACCAAGCCGAGTAACGTCTTGCATAAGGGTCAGAGATCAACACGTTTCTGGCATTTAAACCAGCAACACAAAGTGGCTCTACTAATTACCAACCAGAATGGGCTGAGGCGTAGCATAAGCAGCACTGCGTCCGTTGCTGTTGTGCCATATTTCGCATTGCTTGTGGAGTAATGCTTTATTTGTAGACTTCATAATATCATGGCAGGTTCCACGGGGTGAAATCTGCGTTTCCAAGTTCTGGAACCATAGCCACTATCTAAGAAGTTGAATTACTACGAATATTTTTTCCTATAATGGACAGACGGTGGAAGATTTGCAACCAGTAATAAAAAGTAACACACTGTGAAAAGGGGCAGAGAGTTGGTAAGTATGTGGCATATGGACTATGTCCTGACACGTAGTGAACAGCTCCCTGGATCGGAAGGCAGCATGACATTCCTGTTCTTTCTTTGATGATAGGAAGAAACTGGTGGGTCCTCTACCCTTTTTTTTTTTTCACTATTCCAAATTTCTTGTCAGTAACTGTCAATGCATGCCTTAAATTCTTTATTCGGTGTGGCTTTTTTACCCAATATCTTCTTTACCTTCTCATATTCGGGCTTTTTTAGCCAATGTTGTGCAACTCTCTTACTTGATAGAATGAGATTTTCACTCTGCATCGGAGTGTGCGCTGATATTAAACTTCCCGGAATATTACATCTGTGTGCCGGACCGAGACTCGAACTCAGACCTTTGCCTTTCGGGGGCAAGTGCTCTACCATCTGAGCTACCCAAGCACTACTCACGCCCCGTCCTCACAGCTTTACTTTCTCGTTCTTGCTGCTACCTCTAGTGATAATAAGCCTAATATCAACAGCAACGCCTCTGTATGCACCTGTTAGCCGCTGGATTACACCTAGATGCGCTCCCCGCAGAGTCTGTGCTCTCCTTACCTTATTGGCTCTTTCAGCCCAAACGCTCGACCTGTAGCCCCCAACAAAATGTAAGATTGCGTAATGATACTTTCTTATTGTACTTGCTGGCAGAAGAAATTTTACAGGGTGTTACAAAAAGGTACGGCCAAACTTTCAGGAAACATTCCTCACACACAAATAAAGAAAAGATGTTATGTGGACATGTGTCCGGAAACGCTTAATTTCCATGTTAGAGCTCATCTTAGTTTCGTTCTCCCACCTATGCTCAATGGAGCACGTTATCATCATTTCAAAATTGTTTCAAATAGCTCTGAGCACTATGCGACGTAACTTCTGAGGTCATCAGTGCCTAGAACTTGGAACTAATTAAACCTAACTAACCTAAGGACATCACACACATCCATCCCCGAGGTAGTATTCGAACCTGCGACTATCATGATTTCATACGGGATACTCTACCTGTGCTTCTAGAACATGTGCCTTTACAAGTACGACACATGTGGTTCATGCACGATGGAGCTCCTGCACATTTCAGTCGAAGTGTTCGTACGCTTCTCAACAACAGATTCGGTGGCCAATGAATTGATAGAGGCGGACCAATTCCATGGCCTCCACGCTCTCCTGACCTCAACCCTCTTGACTTTCATTTATGGGGGCATTTAAAAGCTCTTGTCTACGCAACCCCGGTACCAAATGTAGAGACTCTTCGTGCTCGTATTGTGGACGGCTGTGATACAATACGCCATTCTCCAGGGCTGCATCAGCGCATCAGGGATTCCATGCGACGGAGGGTGGATGCATGTATCCTCGCTAACGGAGGACATTTTGAACATTTCCTGTAACAAAGTATTTGAAGTCACGCTGGTACGTTCTCTTGCTGTGTGTTTCCATTCCATGATTAATTTGATTTGAAGAGAAGTAATAAAATGACCTCTAACATGGAAAGTAAGCGTTTCCAGACACATGTCCTCATAACATACTTTCTTTCTTTGTGTGTGAGGAATGTTTCCTGAAAGTTTGGCCGTACCTTTTTGTAACACCCTGTATATACACCTTATCTTTTCACAGATTGGACATTTATTCTGCTTACATGGTCTCCCTTTTTTGATAACGTTAAAATGTTTCTAATCACCATTGGACGTAACATCTGAGGTAATCAGTTCCCTTGACTTAGAACTATTTAAACCTAATTAACCTAAGGACATCACACACACCCATGTCCGACGCAGGATTCGAACCTGCGACCGTAGCAGCAACGCGGTTCCCGACTGAGGCGCCTAAAACCTCTCGGCCACTGATAACTTTCCTTTTAGTGACGTATACAGAGTTTTGTGTGCTGCTATTGTTAGTTTGTTTTCTATGCAAGAGTTACCCAGTCTTTCAAGAACTACTCTACTATTAGTCCTCCCATTTATCCCGTGTTGGCAGATATTGTAATTAGAAGATAGTCTGCGAAGGCGACACAGCCTCTGGTGTTTGTTATACTCTGCTGCGTATCCAGTGATGGTTCTGCGCCAGCATCCCATAACTCTGGCCCACTCACAGAGCACTGTGGACAGTGTTTGCTGGTATCTTTCACAATTTTCATTCCAGGTCATTCTAATCGCACCTACCGGTCTGTGCAGTAATTTGATATAGACAATTGGGACATTCAGTGTGTTTCAGTCTTTTGAACAAGGCCGGCTACCACAAATTATCAATCGCTCCAGCTATATCACTCATTTGCATATAACCTACTTGTTGTGTGAGGTGTTCACAATATTCACCCTCCCGGATAACCACGGCTCTATCAAACCTCTTCCGGGATTCTGGGAGGTAGGCCAGCCTCGGGTCTACTATGTCCGGCAGATTCAAGACGATAGCCGGTGTGTGACATGCCTAGAGGTGGTTTTTGGTGATTTACCAGATCCGTCTACGTGAATATTGGACTGATCTCCACATCCCCTATCAGCTGCACGTTTCGCATGCATTTCACATTAACTGACACTAGACACAAACAGACGGGGTGAACAAATTTCGTCCAAGTGGGAAAGGAGTGGTGGCAGGAAGACATGCGGCCACCCTTCACCAGTTACACTGCCTCATCGAAGAATTAATATACCGATAAAGACATGGGATAAAGGCTAGTAAGTAAATTAAGTGTAACATCAAGTATTATGTTAATTTTAAGAGATTCTGTGGACATACTCGTCTGTGGAGTAAGAGGAATTATCAGTAAGGAAGTTCAACTTCTCAGTCTTAAAATCTACCACCTTCCCGTCTAATTCTTTAATGTACTAGGGCAAGCTGTTGTCTCCATCTAGTTTCATGCAGTACACTGTTGTTTGAGAAAAGAAAGATGTTGATGGCGGCGAGTATAGGCCGATTAATAAATTTGTACAACGCGAAACGTGTCCAAATATGAAAGTTGTTTAAGACATTTTTGGAGAACTCGCAAAATTAACGTCAGAATTATTCTAATAAGGTGTTTCAATATTCTAAAAATATTTTTCTCCCGGTAGCTTAACTTTCCCAAACGAAAGATATTCCGAAAGTAATTAAAAATAAAAATATACCATCAAACTAGTGTGCTTAAATTTAAATCTGCAATTGAAATAATGTTGCCTATTCCACTGTAGATGGACTTAGGCTCTTCATTAATAGTATCAAGCGGTTCAAGAATTACGTTACTGATCTATATGTAGTGCCTAAAACGTGTCAATATGCTTCGTATATTTCGAGGGGGAGACTATTTTTATTGCTTGTGAATTTCTATGTGAAGTAATAAATATTGTTTCCAAATAACCACTGATGTTCTAAAATATTTCATTAGCTGCCTGTTAGAAAAAAATGGTACCATAAATAAAAAACACAGTACTGAGTATGTTCTGTAATTACACGTGTAGGTCCAACAGCTTGTTGCCTGGTTGAGTTTTCTCGCCTTTCAACCATTTTCTATATATCCGCTGGACAGTAGAATGCTAGCGGCTGATCAGTTTCGTCGAATACACAACGCTCTTTCCCAAGCAAAGTACCATAAGCACCTGCCCTCTGTCAGGTTCGTTTAATTCAGTGGATTCCCACTTCTGGCCTCTTTCTTCGCTATAATGTTTGCCTATTCACCTCTTCTCCGCTTATAAATCCTCCTTTCAGCTTCACGTACCTCTAGCGCCATTCTCGCAGTAGACAGTCATCACGATGTTTCAATTCATTTGCAAAACAAAACATCTTGTTCTTACAAGAGTTCTAAAACTAATGCTAATAATTATATCTTTGGTCATCATGGCCAACGCTGTCGAACTTTGGGGATTAAGGAAGAAGCCGCAATGAAGACTGTTACTGTCTTAGGACGATCCCTAGACAACGGTTAATAACAGCCAATTCTTCAATTAAGGTCCTGCCACACTGCAACAAGTATGCAAGAGAACAGTCTATGTCCCAGTCCACTTCAGGACCAACCATGCATGGGACAACATACGTATTTGTCACTTGAACAAATCAGTCTGTTTCATCTTCTAAAAGACAATATCTCTCCTGCCTGATGGTGGAGAATGCTGTGCATGTCATAGCAATACAGGAGACTTACATCAAGGACAAGACACATCTTGGCAGAAGAGGAAGTGTATTTGGATATGTTCTGGTTGGGTCCTTAAATGATGCACAACATGGCATTGCAACGTACGTGAAGCTCTATCTTGCTGATTACAAAGTACGTTATCAAGACAGAACAGCAAATGCCTTTGTTTTGTCTATAGATATTGTAAGCACTGTTATTGTAAATATTTACAAACTTCCGCAAGTCAGCTGGCCAAATCCTCCTGTAAGGTCCTCCACCCACCGAGTTATGTATGTTTGTGATTTTAACAGCCATAGTCATCTGTGGGGATATCAGGAACAAGACAACAACGGAACAATTCTAAATAAGCACAATAACCAGCTTCTGTACAATGCTGAAGATCCTGGAACATTCCGAACTTGTAGATGGCTAAAGAACTACTCTCTCTGTCTGAGAATCATATGTAAATCTGAAAACAATGATACGATACAACGAAAAGTGATAAAGTATTTCGCACACAGCCATCATGGGCCAGTCATAATTTACTATGGTATCAAAATTCCATTAGTCACATCTGTCCCTCAACCTCGATGGAAATTTCGACTTGCGAACTGGGAACTGTTTCAGAAAGTTCTTGATGACAGCGTTCATTGTATTCTTCCATTTCCATCTAATTATGTAAGATTTGTGATTATTATTGAAGTTAATGGCAAGAAGTATGTTCCATGTATTTTCGGAAGGAATACGTCAAGGATGGCCACAAGAAAGTGTTGAGCTGTATGCTAAATGACAAGAGTTCCACTATGACGCAACAGCTCATATCCTCTTGAGGCTCTCTGTAAAAACAGAAAAGTGGCATAAAACAACGGCATGGCTCAACTTAACACACTCGATTCGGAAAGCATGAAACCTTATAAGAAAACCTGGCACAGACACAATGTTGTCAGGTCACCACAAATGTAAATGCAATTTGTGTTGGAGCCAGACAAATGAAGATTTCGAAAACAAAAATAGACAAGGCATACACACATTCCGTGAGAATAAGTGGTATACAAGTGGGCAGTAGTTGGAACAACCGATTACTCATTTGACTTCCACACTGAGGAACTTAATATAGTCTTGAATATGTTAAAGGTAAACAAAGCTGCTGGATTTGATGGCGTTTATCCAGTGTTTATCAAAGACGCCGTATCTTAGACGAAAGTATGGCTCACATTTTCTTTAGCGAGATTCTGAGAAATGGAAAATTACCAAAGCTTTTCAGGCACACTAGGATAATTGTCAGTGTAAAACCATGCAAAGATGGAACACATGTGTCCCACTACCGACCAGTATCATTCCTCAGCATGGCCTATAAACTACTAGAATGCCTCATACTATATCTTATTCGAGAGCTCATTGATCAAATCACTCCTGTCGAACAACGTGGCTTCAGGAAATATCGGAGCAGGTCCACATGAAGTTGCATTTCAGTGAAGTCTCAAATCAGCTGCAGTTTCCATGAATTTTACACTGTGTGGAGGGAGGGACTAATGCTGAAGCTTACTGAAATCATCCCAATCGTAAACCATGGCTTCTAATTAAAAGCACGCTCCCCAAGAGACATTTTAAGGTGATCCTGAACGGAAAAGCTAGCTGGTGTAAAACTATAAATAATCGCAAAATCTTGTACATGGCTGCACGTTCAGACCCCGTAAATAATTATAACTGAAAGAAAATCAGTCCTCGGTCACTATTTTTAACAAATTAACCTGGTTTCGACACTGCTATAAGTGTCTTCCTCAGAATTTAAAACAAAGAATTGTCTATATTCTATAACATGGTCACAAAATTACGTCTTAAAATGTATGATAGATTATAATTACGGAAAACTGCCTGTACCTATATGTCAATTATAAAGTAATAAATATGCCAAAAGGGCATTAGTCACAAAGATATTTAAGATAAAGAAAACTGTGACGGCGAGAATATAGAACAATCTTTGTTTCAAATTCTGAGAAAGACATTCCTAGCAGTGTCGAAACAAGGTTATATTTGTTAAAAATAGTGACCGAGGGCAGATTTTTTTAAATTATATAAATAATTGTCTGCCTCAGGGGTCAGTTCTCACCTCAACCCTGTTTATCCTGCATACCCATGCTATTCCAGACACGGGCTCTATGAGAATCCAGTATGCAGATGACCTAGCATTAGTGCTACGGAGTAGAGACATAATGCACTGTAAGAGTTTGCTGACAAGTGAAATGATGACATGATTACTTACACTACTGGCCATTAAAATTGCTACACCAAGAAAAAATGCAGATGATAAATGGGTATTCATTTGACAAATATATTATAATAGAACTGTCATGTGATTACATTTTCACGCAATTTCGTTGCATAGATCCTGAGGAATCAGTACCCAGAATAACAACCTCTGGCAGTAATAACGGCCTTGATATGCCAGGACATAGTGTCAGACAGAGCTTGGATGGCGTGTACTGGTACAGCTGCCCATGCAGCATCAACACAGTACCATAGCTCATCAGGAGTAGTGACTGGCGTATTGTTACGCGCCAGTTGCTCGGCGACCATTGAGCAGACGTTTTCAATTGGTGAGAGATCTCGAGAGTGTGCTGGCCAGGGCAGCAGTCGAACATGTTCTGTATTCAGAAAGGCCCGTACAGGACCTGCAACATGCGGTCGTGCCTTATCCTGCTGAAATGTAGGGTTTCCAGGGATAGAATGAAGGGTAGAGCCGCGGGTCGTAACACATCTGACATGTTAAGGTTTCTAACGTGGCTGTCAATCTGAAATGTAATGTCCACTGTTCAAAGTGCCGTCAGTGTGAACAAGATGTGACCGAGACGTCTAACGAATGACGACTCATACCATCACGCCGGGTGTTACGCCAGTATGGCGATGACGAATACACGCTTCCAATGTGTGTTCACCGCGATGTCGCCAAACACGGATGCAACCATCATGATGTTGTAAACAGAACGTGGAGTACACCATCGCAGGCGCTCCTGTCTGTGATGCAGCGTCAAGGCTAACCGCAGCCATGGTCTCCGAGCTGATAGTCCATGCTGCTGCAAGCGTAGTCAAACTGTTCGTGCAGATGGTTTTTGTCTTGCAGACGTCCCCATCTGTTGACCCAGGGATCGAGACGTGGCTGCAGGATCCGTTACAGCCATTCGGATAAGACTTCCGTCATCTCGACTGCTAGTGATACGAGGCCGCTGGGATCCAGCACGGCGTCCGTATTACCGTCCTGATCCCACCGATTCCATATTCTGCTAACAGTCATTGGATCGCGACCAACGCGAGCAGCAATGTCGCGATACGATAAACTGCAATCGTGATAGGCTACATTCCGACCTTTATCAAGGTCGGAATCCTGATGGTATGCATTCCTCCTCCTTGCATGAGACATCTTAAGAACGTTTCACCAGGTAACGTCGGTTAACTGCTGTTTGTGTACGAGTAATCGGTTGGAAACTTTCCTCATGTCAGCATGTTGTAAGTGTCGCCACCGGCGCCAGCCTTGTGCGAAAGCTATGAAAAACTAATCATTTGCATATAACACTATTTTCTTCCTGTGGCTTAAATTTCGCGTCTGTAGCACTTCATCTTCGTGTTGTAGCATTTTGATTGGTCAGTAGTGTATATTTCGCCGTAGAAGACGACAATTCGCGGTGCGATGTGCAACACGGCGATGTTTCTGACAACCATTGATACTGATAACACCTTCTGGATGGACATTGTGGGCTACCAACCCAGCTGAACGTTATCACATCCACTTGGTAGCAGTGGGTTTTGCGTTTTTTCCTTCGGAAATGTGGAAAACGATTTGACGGAATCTGAATCCGAGTTCGAAGCAGCAAAAGACGCTTGTTCTTTTTCAACATTCATGCTTTGCGGCCTCTTGTGGTGTGAACACAGAGGTTAGCGACATTGAAAGATACTTGAATAAAACGACAAAGGGCCTTCCTAAGATTCGCCATTTGAGCAACACCCTCGGTGCCACCCCATCACATTTGTTGAGCTCTTTAAAAATTACCGGCACAGAGAGAAAATGTGATGATTGTGCGACTCGCCTGCAAGCAATCAACCCACTGACACAAATCTGTTTCATATGCCTACTCTCAGGCACAGAAGCAGCAGCAGCATAGCCCACCAGTGAACGCCTAGAACTGTGGTCACAGTTGGTCTCTGTGCAGGTACATTTCCAAAGAGCTTAACAAACGTGGGACGGTGGAGCTTAGGCTGTTACCAAACTGCGTGGTCTTGGTGGTACCCGTGGCCATTTTACTTACGTGTTTGTCTATGTCGCACCCCCTCCCCCCATGATTACGCCAGAGATTATTGTAAAACAGGATGGCTGGTATAGCATAACCACCCTATGCTCATTCCCGTCAATTTCAGACTTCGACCCTGATGTTTTCACCCTGTATTCCAGGGCAACCACTGCTGTCGCTCTGCACTGCACAGGGAAGCAATCTCTTTCAATGGGGTCGCTAGCCTATGGCGACGTTGGAGGAGCTTTGAATCTTCCTGGGCATATCAGCAATGTCAAAGATTGTGAAGAACGTCGTCCTGGTGCTCACTGCATAGCGTTCTGTCGTTTTCGACCGAAAAATGTGTTTGAACTAACTCCCGAAGTAAAGGGGTGTTATCATTGACCCCATTCAACTAGAACCTGAGGTCTTTCCGCGTCAATTCTGAGCATCGGTTTGTTTGAAATGCTTTCTTCGGCCATGCATAAGAAAATCGTGTAACTTCAAAGCGAAGCGTTGCTGTTCTAACGTTCATCGTAGAGGCGTCAGACGAAGTGGTAAGATTAGGTAAGACGGATTGCGACTATTGTCGTATCATGTAACGTACGTGGCGTCGGGCACAATTGTGGTGAAATTTGGTACCTATTTTAACGTCAAACGAGCTTGTGGTCTCTGGCTTCCTTTCGCAAATGCTGACGTCTTGCTGTGTGAAGCAGAGTGTGACATCACATGGAGCCACGCTCTTGTACCGTTACAGAAGAAGGCTGTGGACACTTTTGAGGCACGTTTCAGATTTCTATACCGCAATGGGAGTCAGTTCAAGCATTTTAAATAAATGATCCTTTAATTGTGTTGCTCAGTATATTTTAGCGGCCAGTTTCCTTTTTGCTACCTAGTAGAAGAGAAATGCCATTAAATATTCTGAAAAACATCACATACACTGCATATTTCTTCAGCATACTATATACAGCTCGGGAGCTTTTACATGATAGGTTAGTATATTTCACTCGGCCGTCACGCATGTGGTTATTACGTTAGCGCTACATGCGCGAGCCCACAGCTGATGGCTTTAAGCGGATTCTGCAGGGATAGAGCCAGCGCTGAAGCACAGTCCTCCGTGCCATTAGGAGCAGGGCTAGGGCCCTGTTAACGGTTTAACTAATTGACCAGGCTAATGATTACTCAGGTGTTCGGGGAATGCAGGTGCAGATCGTTGTGCTACGAAATGTAGCATATCCATGCTGTTAATGGATGCACAGCTGACAGTGTGAAGGCATATTCCTACGAACCAGTTTTCCAGATCTCCCTTCACATGTTAAATTTTTGTACAATTTTACGCCTCACATGGAAACAAATTCGTGGTAGTCTAAACAGTGCTCGAATTTGTGACCTCACTACGTGTTGGTTTTAAAATCTGTAATACCCGTCAGGATGTGAGATTAAACTCTCTTAATTACAAGCAAGCACAAAACGAAAGTACTATGTCGACCAGGGACGAATGCGCATACAACAAACAAAGTGTATTATGCTAGGTGGGCAGCCCTGAAGCAAATGTCGTTCGCAGATGCATATTTTGCTGTATGGTGAAAAAAGGTAGCCAGCGTTTCTTTTAATGGAGATATTCTTTCTACAGATATTTGAGAGTTGGTGAAAGATGACGCAGGTAATGTGATCACATTACACAATTTTCAGACAAATATTTATAGAATTATACTAAAGCAGACCTATCATTCGCATCACAAAGTATGTGGTTCTAAAATGATCTGAACTATCAGTTACTTCTTAGTGACATCTGATGAAATTATCGATAAAGCTATTTTTACAGAAATAACGTAAATGTAAACAACAAATAATAAATACACTGTTATTCAAATAGTATCGTGCATAATTGAAGTAAATAGTGGTTCCATATGATTCAGCCGTGCAAGACACTTAGGCACATGTATTTTGGCCTCTGTTGTCGAACCCGAACGAAGAGATGTTTCGGTTGAGCCACTGGTCTTGCATTTGGAATGAGTGGTACTCCCGTCCCTTCCCAGTCAAAGGTTTTCTGCTAGATAGTTAATTAATGAGTTACATGTTCATGATAAACATTGTAATGTGGAATGTGCCATCTGATAAAAGGCAGAACAAATGATGGAAAAATTTTATGTGGGCTCCTCATGCCCACATGGGGGTTTTTTCTGTGTAAATAACTCATTATTTCTATTCACAAATTCATTTATCGTGAAGAAAGAGCAGTCCAAGAGTTACGTCTTTAATCTAGGTTTGACAGCTCTTCTTGTGTCAAACATTTCAGTTTCATACGTACATTATGAATGAGTATTATAGCTGTGTATTTCACCTCTTTCTGTGTAATGGCTAAGTCTATTAAAGAATAATATCGATAATTTATCGTTGTTGTGCTGTACGGTTGTATATATCCTTAACTATCCAATTCACAGCCGGCCGCGGTGGTCTAGTGGTTCTCGGCTCTCAGTCCGGAGCCACACGACTGCTACAGTCGCAGGTTCGAATCCTGCCTCGGGCATGGATGTGAGTGATGTCCTTAGGTTAGTTAGGTTTAAATAGTTCTAAGTTCTAGGGGACTGATGACCACAGATGTTAAGTCCCATAGTGCTCAGAGCCATTTCAACCATCCAATTCACATGTAAACAAGATAACAAATTCCATAAAAATAAATGTATTCTCAGGCTGTTAATAATTTTCCCAGCTGCTTAAACAGATTCCTGTAAGATGTGCGGGTTGCGAACCCGACACACGGCACTCAATATTTTCTTTCGTGTAATGAAAACTTTTCGCTTAAATTAGGAGTTATCCCAGAATATTATCACATAAGACACCAGTAAATGAAAGTTTGCAAACCAAGTTACCTTTTTGAGTACTGTTTTCCCAAAATTATCAATTATTCTAACGGGAAAAACAGCTGAACTAAAGGTTTCAGCATGTCTACAGATCATTACACTTCAATTTTTCATCAAATTCCACATCTAAGAAGTTGGAAATATCTGTCCAGTATATTATTTCTTGCTGGCATGCTAGGTTAATGGGAGATGGAACACATTTAGGCGGCACAAAATTGAACCATCTGCATCTTCTCAAAGTTTAAGGCTAGCTCATTTGTGCCGAACCAGTCAGGAACTTACACGGAAACATCGTTTATTATTTTCTCAGTCGACGTTTCTTTGTTCGGCTTCAGAACTATGTTACATGATATTAGTAGAACAATCTTAAGTAATTTTCTCTGTTGTGTTTTTTTTTTAAATAACAGCTAAACGTGGAATGTGCCAAACTACATATTCCATTACAACTTCTGTAACAGTATATGATGACTCACTCAATGAAATGCCTTCACTGTGTCACAGTAGAACGCAACTGCTGACATTCTATCATTTAAAGATTTTATTACGTGCTAATTAAAATCAGAAATGGTTATCATAGTAGAGTGACCCTTCTGATATCCAACTTACGATTAGCTGATTAGCTCATTACTAGACCAGTGGGTTGAAAACATTGAGTAATTTACTTCTCCAAAATTTCGGAAACTGTTGGAATGAGTGACATCGGGTAGTAGTTCAAGACACCTCTGGAGTCGCAGTTCTTATGGAGAGACCCAACAACGGCCTATTTTAATCTGTCTGGAAAAACACCCTGAATTAATGGTGGATTATGTAAGTGAGTAATAACATTCAACGTTAGAGGAACACATATTCTTGTTGAGTTACTGGATATTCTAGCAATCGCATATCAACTCTTATTTTTACACTCTTACCTTCTTTAGAAGGGATTTTTTCAGGAAATGACACTGCTTCAGAGAAGTGGTTTGCTTTCCCATTTGAGTTACTTGCATCGATTTTTCACTTATTTTAAAGAGGTATTTCCGAAATATGTGTTTGCAGCACATGCATACATTGTCTGTTATGTTGCTCCCATTATCTGCACGAGACTTAGTGTCATTTGTGTCGTTTCTTATGGCTTCCTACCTTGTCTCACTTTCAACCAAATTCAATTTTGATTTGATTTTGCTGTCTGATCTCTCTATTTGACACAAGATGTGCATGTTCCTTGAACTCCTTTTTGCAACTTTTCTTCACGTGATACAGATCTGTCTACCGAATGAAATTATTTCTTGAACACTGTTATATTCTAGAGAAAACGAACGTTAAATATGGGTTTGTTGCACCAGCAGCGACATGTGAGCATGTTTGAACTAGAAATAATATGACGAAGAGTTCAGTGCTGATTGGTAATACAGCTCCACACATAATGTTGTTGACTACACTCGAATAGACGTCAGCTACCGAATTTTTCTCCACCAGCAGCTCGGAATAACATCTTGAACTTACAGTGATCTCGCAAATAGTTCTGTGTCTAACTGGGCGTCAAAAACGTCAAATATCGTTAGTGTTGACAACGAATGAAAATACATTAAACATCGAAATTAATATCCACCAGCAGATAGGTGTTTTCATGGTAGAGCTTGATAATACATAACGAAATCTTTAGTGTCGGGCCAGGATTCGAATCCATTCAGGTGCAATATATGGAGATGTTTAGGAATCTGCAGTTTTGAACAAACGACAATTGTAGCCGAGCTGTATTGTCACGAAGGGAACAAATTCGGCGTTAAGGGCGGTCTGAGTTGCATTCCCAGTTCAGAACGAATCTTATCGACATACAGAAGCTCAGATAAAAGATGGAATAAGTGTCCTGTGAGCCTATATAGCGTTTGTTTCGTCACTAGAAATATATAACTAATGTAAGAAAGGTTACATGACGCCACTCCAGACTTTATTGCGGCTCAACCTAAAGTCTACTTGGTAGAGAAGGTATATCATTTTTAATGTGAATTTCAGACCACAATGCCATTATATCTTCTTCACTTGGTGTAGCCAGAAGAGAATGGAATCTGTCTCAAATCTAAAATCACCTACCGAAGTAGGAATTGAACCCAGACCATACATATAAGAACCTATCATCAGCCCAACAGACCACGAAATCCTCTTCTCAGTGGCTCATTTTTTTTATCATAACACCTTTGCGCCACACTGGCTGAGAATTCTGACACACAGGCTCCATGCATCAAATTGCAGCATGTTCAGTAAATTCCTTTACTTGGTTGACCGAATCACCATTAACGGCTACCCAGTGCATACATTCAACTTTATTTTGTAATCACCAAAATAAAATCACGTAACTTCCACCTACACAGAACTGCCAACAGTGTAGGATGCGGAAATGTAGATAGCTAGTGTTCCTTTGCACTTAAACTACTCTACTGCGCTATTTGTTTGTTGAAATGTCGGGCAGTGCAAAAGAAGGTACATCTGTTTGTCTCTCAGAATTCTAAACTCGGCCACATGCATTATTTCACGGCGCTGTGGAATGCAGAAGTTACGGAGGAATTGTTTTTGAGTACTGGAGCTGCTGATCCAATCTGTGAACTGGTAGCGTAATGGTAAGTGTCTTGACCCGTAGAAAAGATGGCGCGAGTTCGAGAACATTCACTGCAACATTTTTTAAACGCAATTCTGCTGTCTACTAAAATTATCAATCTAATGGAACTTGTAACATAATTTCCTTCACTTCTCAACCCAAAATAGCCATATGTGGAAAAAGGGCTAACTACTGCGACATTTTGTTCTTTTCAGGTTTAACAGACAGCCAGACAGTCTTTTGTATTAGGGTATGGGTAGCGCGCATCGTGCCAAAATACGTCGGAAAAGTATTTTATACATTAGCTGTCGTCTGGTAGTGGAATTTTATTCTTCTTAAAACTTTGTTTGAGAGCTTTAACTCAGAACTAGTTTTCTACATGCATGTAATCGATAAACTGCATATGCATTTTCAGGCTGTTATAGATAAGATCAGAGAATTCGCATGTATCGTAGATGATTAATTTCTCTCTCATGTTTACTATGGTTTTAACAACATTAAAGGAAACTTTACGAAAATTGTGAACTGTAACATAAAAAATCAAATGAAACTACACACGATAACCTTACGACGAAAGTCTGTTGTAATAAAACAGAGTATCTGTACAAAAGCGTGCCTCTATCGTCACGAATGGGTAAAATACTACTCACTTTGATTTGGTTGGGTCTGTGGTTAATTGGTATGCTGCGTCATACTCAAGAGGGATGCAAATTTGACATTTCATAAATAAAGTTATGTATTCCTAGAAACCCAAAATTTGCTTGTCAGCAGCGGAAAGAGGCGTTACCTGTTGTGCAGGATTGTAAGTTTTTCACCATTGCACTATGAGCCGAAAGTATTTTCTTGAGATTTCCTTAGCGATGTCTGATCTGACTGCTCGTAACTCTTTCACAGAATGGATAAAAACGCTACATTCAGTGATACTGGAACTGGGAGCGATAACAGATGCTTTTTCACAAGTCAGCACGTTACCACAGAGTTGGCGAAGAAGTACGTGTCTTAGATTCCTCTTACGAGATCAATAGTATCTAGAACTCGTAAACCGCTATTTAAAAGACGAGGTTGGTTGCGATTTCCACGTGAAACGACTTTCCTGGGCTTAGAACCGTAAAGTTACTATCTTTTGTTACACCTCAAGCGATAATAACTCAGATTATTCAATGGAAATGACAGGTAAAATCAAGTGAATTTTGAGGCTTAATCCCGTGCACACCAGGATGTAACTCGTCGTTCACAGAGTTGCCGAACATACAATGCCTTGTTGCCAAATCTCAGTTACAATACCAGCAGGGAGAAGACGAAGCGATGTGATCTTATAGCGGGCTGGGAAGTGACCATAGCTGGTGTCTCCAAGTCGCGGCTGCAACGGCTTGGAATACGTAATGCGTCTGATTCGCATTTCTGTAACTAGGTTTAGGGACTGGAGCGTAGTTACTAATAACACACAGAACTAACTGCAATCTAAGCATCATAAATAAGTAACTCTCATAGTTGTTTCTATATTTCTTTCGTAAGTGGACTCAAAACTAGGAAACTCATTCACAGATTATTTCGTGCCTCGCCGATACTCGAGCACAACGAACAAATAAAAATAAAAAAAGAATGTGTCTGTGTGTGTGTGTGTGTGTGTGTGTGTGAGAGAGAGAGAGAGAGAGAGAGAGAGAGAGAGAGAGAGAGATAAAAATCAAAGAGAATGAGAGAGAGAGGGAGAGAGAGAAAGAGAAAGAGAGAGTAAAAAATTGTGAAAAAACTGAATCATGGTATGTAAAGAAATCATTCATTAAAATGATATGTTCCACATCATTACGAAATATCGTATTCATGATCTATGAAACAAGACTTAAACTAACGGAATGTAATCTAATCATATCATATTGATGACTAGCCATGAATTGTGTAAAAACTGAATCATGGTATGTAAAGAAATCATTCATTAAAATGACATGTTCCACATCATTACGAAATATCGTATTCATGAACTATGAAACAAGATTTAATCTAACGGAATGTAATCTAATCATATCATATTGATGACTAGCCATGAAGAGTCATGAATTACCGAAATTTTTGCTAATACCAGTAACCAAATTTAGACTTGAAAATAAAAGACGTCAGTTTTTGTTAAAACTGGGACTTCTATCAAGACCCTTTCGTCCCTGTTGACTAACCACGAAAGATGTCAGATATAGCTCTATTCTAAAGTAACAAAGTGTGCATGCATTTCAAGATGAAGTGCATGATGTGAAGTTCTGTGACTGAGATACGAGCCCAACACGTAATCGGATTGTTGACTAAGTAAAATTAAATGTTTCGTATCGGTTTTTCTTACCAGCTGCTAGGTGTTTGAATCTAAAATAAGGATACAAGCTTTTGTGCCTAAGCGTCAATCGAACTGCACACCTACCGTGCATCCGCGAATATAACTTAAGTATCAGTTGTTTACTCACCAATAGTAAGATGTGTGCGTGTTTGACCAGAAATAACGACACCTATTGCGATTGTTGGCAACACACGAACAGACATGAATTATGTACGTTAACTTTCACTAGAAGTCTGGTGTGCACGTGACAGGGCTTGAAATGAAATTATGAATATTTTTGTACTGGATCAGGATTCTGACTTACATACTTACCTTTGGAGGTGGCCTAGAGAAGATTGCAGTCTTGAGAAAAGGAACGAAATGGTTGAACTATACTGTTCCGAGAGATTCACATCCTCGATAGAGGATTTTGTAATCATTTCAGTAAAACAACATGACCTTCCACTAGGAGACATTTCGTCCCACTTTTCCTTCTGTGAAATTTGTCAGTAAGCTTTTTGCCTTCCAACCAGTGAAATGCGGCAGAGTACGGCCGGTAAATAATTCACAAACCACGATTTACTGCCGTTAAAACGATTTATTTAAACGTCACAAGACTGCACATAGGTGCAATCGATTTCGAGGTGCAAAGTATTTGTTATCTTACTTTTGTGACAGGTGGGCATAAGTGATTTCCAAAGACTTTTGATTGTACTGAAATAATCTTTTGTCACAAAGTAACAAGGTGTTTTATTCGTATATATTTTGTAGGAAACTGTAATCGTGATGGAAGATTATACACCTGAATGTTTGACACAACTGGTAGGAGAAAACGCTGCATATTAACCAAACACCGCGCCTCCTCTCCTTATCCTCCTATGACACGAGCACGGGATTCTCCTCGCATACCGCTACAGAGCTGTTCCTAGCACAGCTGAGAATTGGCAACATCGTCACAAACATTAGGCAACACTGTGACAATGCAATCACTTGCGCGTATGGTACTGAATTGACTCGCTAAATTCACTTGATATTCGCTATCCATTTGAATGACTCGTGCTATATAATCCCCATGTAAAACTAAGACACTGAGACAGAAAATTCAATTTTTTGCCTAAAGAAATGCTATTCTTCACATAAGTGACTACTTTGATTATCTTTCACGATGCGTTATGAGGCTGAGCGACAAATACCATGATGAGGATGGCGTACAGGAAGCAGTGTATACGTAGCCCGGTGGTACCGCCCGTGTCTCGGGTCAGAACGCTTCAATCAGTCGTCAGGTCTAACCGTGGTAGGGGCCAGCGTATGCGAGCTTTTTTTCTGATATATTTTATGGAGCTGCGAATTTCCAGAAAAAATTATGTATCGAAATCGGAAGAAAACTTTTACACATCAAATCCTCTTGTTAGCTCGACTCAGTAAGTTGTGTTAATGGTCATTGACGTTACCTGACCTGTCTTCGAATTTGTTGTGGACTTCAGTCCTGAGAGTGGTTTGATGCAGGTCTCCATGCTACTCTAACCCGTGCAAGCTTCTTCATCTCCCAGTAACTACTGCAACCTATTTCCTTCTGAATCTGCTTGGTGTATTCATCTCTTGGTCTCCCTCTATGATTTTTACCTTCCACACTGCCCTCCAATACTAAATTTGAGATCCCTTGATGCCTCAGAGCATGTCCTACCAACTGGTCCCTTCTTCTTGTCAAGTTGTGCCACAAACTCCTCTTCTCACCAATTCTATTCAATACCTCCTCATTAGTTACGTGATCTGCCCATATAATCCTTAGCATTCGTCTGTAGCAACACATTTCGAAAGCTTCTATTCTCTTCTTGTCCAAACTATTTATCGTCCATGTTTCACTTCCATACATGGCTACACTCCATACAAATACTTTCAGAAACGACTTCCTGACACTTAAATCTATACTCGATGTTAACAAATTTCTCTTCTTCAGAGACGCTTTTCTTGCCATTGCCAGTCTACATTTTATATCCTCTCTACTTCGACAATCATAAGTTATTTTGCTCCCCAAATAGCAAAACTCCTTTACTACTTTAAGTGTCTCATTTCCTAATCAAATTCCCTCTGTATCACCCGACTTAATTCGACTACATTCCATTATCCTCGTTTTGCTTTTGTTGATGTTCATCTTATACCCTCCTTTCAATACACTATCCATTCCGTTCAACTGCTCTTCCATGTCCTATGCTTTCTCTGACAGAATTACAATGTCATCGGCGTACCTCAAAGTTTTTATTTCTTCTCCATGGATTTTAATATCTACTCCGAATATTTCTTTTTTTTCCTTTACTGCTAGCTCAATATACAGATTGAATAACATCGGGGAGAGGCTACTATCCTGTCTCACTCCCTTCACAACCGCTGTTTCCCTTTCATGTCCCTCGACTCTTATAACTTGTAACATTATGTGATTGTCTTATCATTTTAAATCATTCACTAATCGAGCAGTCGCTCGGCAACAGCTACAGTTAGCAAATAATATTGCGAGAATGTAAAAGGTGAACGACCTGTGACGTAACTTGTTTATTGTCGAAGCGCCGTCAGTGATGCAGTGAGTTATTGACTTTGAAAACCGCGGCGCGAAAAACGGACAGAAGAAGAACACTTTAACACATTTTTTTTTTTTTTTTGAGGTACGAGGAATTCTCGATGAACAGTTACTCATTCTTCTCTTGTCTCCTGTAACTTGTGTCGGACGCGCATGTCTTGCCGCCGTATTATTATTGTTAAAATTAATATTGTTCTAGTGTAAAGTAAATGTGTAATACTAAAAGTGCCTAGCAGTAGATTTATTGTGCGGCGTTTATGTGAAAACGTCAAAGGAATTGTTTTCATTAAGAGAAGTGCCAGTCAAAACGGCATCCATGTTAAATCCGTCATTGTAATGTAAGTTTGTCTATTACTTGCCATAAATTCAGAGTTAAATGGAACTGGTGTATGGACTATTCATTTACCATAGAATCTATGTCGCACTTCTTCATGAAATTATTTAATTTTCTATATGTTTCTGCCAAATAGAGAGTTCACAGTCACGAATTCTTTCGTCGAGTTCGGACGGAAGTTGCATGCGGCGAAATATTTTCTCCGCGCCATATTCTACTGGTAAATGCATGATAAACTACGGTCCCTTAGGAAATTCATGTTGAGCTATCCAAAATAATTATATTTTGAATAGGCTTTTACTCTCCTCTGCAATGCAACTTCCGACTGATCAGACGATCCAACAAGAAACAGCCGCACACGGTCGGCGTTCGCAAATATGTTTCCACCGCTGATTATAGCTATATGTTACAGCACAAAAGTAACATATTGTTATAATTAGAGACTACGAACGGGGACATTTATAACTGTATGTTTATGTATACACATTAAGTAAACATATCGTTATAAACTGCCATCTGGTTTCTGTACAGATCTTAAATAGCTTTTCGCTCCCTGCATTTTACCCCTGCCACCTTTAGAATTTGAAAGAGAGTATTCCAGTCAACATCGTCAAAAACTTTCTCTAAGTCTAGAAATGCTAAAAACGTAGGTCTGCCTTTCCTTAATCTTTCTTTTAAGATAAGTCATAAGGTCAATGTTGCGTCACGTGTTCCAATATTTCTACGGAATCCAAAGTGATCTTTCCCGAGGTTGACTTCTACTAGTTTTTCCATTCGTCTGTAAAGAATTCGCGTTATTATTTTGCAGCTGTGGCATATTAAACTGATTGTTCGGTAATTTTCACATCTGTCAACACATGCTTTCTTTGGGATTGGAATTATTATATTCCTCTTTAAGTCTGAAAGTATTTCGCCTGTCTCATACATCTTGCTCAGCAGATGGTAGAGTTTTGTCAGGACTAGCTCTCCCGAGGCCGACGGTAGTTCTAATAGTTCTAATGGAATGTTGTCTACTCCGGGGGCCTTGTTTCGACTCAGGTCTTTCAGTGCTCTGTCAAACTCTTCACGCAGTATCATATCTCCGATTTCGTCTTCATCTACATTCTCTTCCATTTCCAGGATATTGTCCTCAAATACGTCGCCCTTGTATAGACCCTCTATATACTCCTTCCACCTTTCTGCTTTCCCTTCTTTGCTTAGAACTGGGTTTCCATCTGAGCTCTTGATATTCATACAAGTGGTTCTCTTTTCTCCAAAGGTCTCTTTAATTTTCCTGTAGGCAGTATCTATCTTAACACTAGTGAGATAAGCCTCTACATCCTTATATTTGTCCTCCAGCCATGCCTGCTTAGCCATTTTGCACTTCCTGTCGATCTCATTTTTGAGACGTTTGTATTCCTTCTTGCCTGCTTCATTTAGTGCATTTTTATATTTTCTCCTTTCATCAATTAAATTAAATATTTCTTCTGTTACCCAAGGATTTCTACTAGCCCTCGTCTTTTTACCTACTTGATCCTCTGCTGCCTTCACTACTTCATCCCTGAGAGCTACTCATTCTTCTTCTGCTGTATTTCTTTCCCCCATTTGTGATAATTGTTCCCTTGTGCTCTCTCTGATACTCTGTACAACCTCTGGTTTAATCAGTTAGTCCAGATCCCGTCTCCTTAAATTCCCACCTTTTTGCAGTTTTCTCAGTTTCAGTCTACACCAATAGATTGTGGTCACAGTCCACATCTGCACCTGGAAATGTCTTACAGTTTAATACCTGGTTCCTAAATCTGTCTTACCAATATATAATCTATCTGATACCTTCTAGTATTTACAGGATTCTTCCATGCGTACAACCTTCATTTATTATTCTTGAACCATGTGTTAGCTACGATTAAGTTATGCACTATGCAAAATTCTACCAGATGACTTCCTCTTTCATTACTTTCCCCTAATCCATATTCACCTACTATGTTTCCTTCTCTCCCTCTTCCTACTCTCGATTCCCAAACACGCATGACTATTAAATTTTCGTCTCCCTTTACTTCCTGAATAATTTCTTTTATCTCATCATACATTTCATCAATTTCTTCATCATCTGCAGAGCTAGCTGGCATATAAACTTGTACTATTGTAGTAGGTGTGGGCTTCGTGTCTATCTTGGTCACAATAATGCGTTCGCTATGGTGTTTGTAGTAGCTTACCTGCACTCCTATTTTTTTATTCATTATGAACCCTACTCCTGCATTACCCCTATTTGATTTTGTATTTATAACGCCGTATTCACCTGACCAAAAGTCTTGTTCCTCCTTACACCGAACTTCACTAATTCCCACTATGTCTAACTTTAACCTATCCATATCCCTTTTTAAGATTTCTATCCTACCTGCCCGATTAAGGGACCTGACATTCCACGCTCTGATCCGCAGAAAGCCAATTTACTTTCTCCTGATAACGACGTCCTCTTGTGTAGTCCCCGCCCGGAGATCCAAATGGGGGACTATTTTACCTCCGGAATAATTTACCCAAGAGGACGCCATCATCATTTAACCATACAGTAAAAGTGCATGCCCTCGGGAAAAATTACGGCTGTAGTTTCCCCTTGGCAAAAACTTCGGTAATTCATGACTCTTCATGGCTAGTCATCAATATAATATGATTAGAATAGATCTTCTTTCATAGATCATGAATACAACATTTCGTAATGATGTGGAACACGTAATTTTTATGAATGATTTCCTTACATACCGTGATTCAATTTCTTTCCTACTTCTTACTCTCTCTCTCTCTCATTCTTTTTGATTTTTATCTCTCTCTTTCTGTCACACACACACACACACACACACACACACACACACACACACACACAATCACACACACACACACAAATGCATTCATTTTTTAATTTTTGTTTGTTGTGCTCGACTATCGGCGAGGCACGAAATCTTCTGTGAATGAGTTTCTTAGTTTTGAGAACACTTACGAAAGAAATATAGCAACAACTATGAGAGTTACTTATTTATGATGCTTAGATTGCAGTTCTGAGTATTAACTACGCTCCAGTCCGTAACCCTAGTTACAGAAATGCGAATCAGACGCATTACGTATTCCAAGCCGTTGCAGCCGCGACTTGGAGACACCAGCTATGGTCACTTCCCAGCCCACCGTAAGATCACATCGCTTCGTCTTCTCCCTGCTGGTATTGTAACTGAGATTTGGCAACAAGGCATTGTATGTTCGGCAACTCTGTGAACGACGAGTTACATCCTGGTGTGCACGGGATTAAGCCTCAAAATTCACTTGATTTTACCTGTCATTTCCATTGAATAATCTGAGTTATTATCGCTTGAGGTGTAACAAAAGATAGTAACTTTACGGTTCTAAGCCCAGGAAAGTCGTTTCACGTGGAAATCGCAACCAACCTCGTCTTTTAAATAGCGGTTTACGAGTTCTAGATACTATTGATCTCGTAAGAGGAATCTAAGACACGTACTTCTTCGCCAACTCTGTGGTAACGTGCTGACTTGTGAAAAAGCATCTGTTATCGTTGCCAGTTCCAGTATCACTGAATGTAGCGTTTTTATCCCTTCTGTGAAAGAGTTACAAGCAGTCAGATCAGACATCGCCAAGGAAATCTCAAGAAAATACTTTCGGCTCATTGTGCAATGGTGAAAAACTTACAATCCTGCACAACAGGTAACGCCTCTTTCCGCTGCTGACAAGCAAATTTTGGGTTTCTAGTAATACGTAACTTTATTTATGAAATGCCACATTTGCATCCCTCTCGAGTATGACACAGCATACCAATTAACCACAGACCCAACCAAATCTAAGTGAGTAGTATTTTACCAATTCGTGACGATAGAGGCACGCTTATGTACAGATACTCTGTTTTTTACAACAGACTTTCGTCGTAAGGTTATCGTGTGTAGTTTCATTTCATATTTTATGATACAGTTCACAATTTTCGTAAGGTTTCCTGTAATATTGTTAAAACCACAGTAAACATGAGAGAGAAATTAATCATCAAAGATATATGCGAATTCTCTGATGTTATCTATAACAGTCTGAAAATGCACATGCAGTTTATTGATTACATACATGTAGAAAACTTGTTCTGAGTTAAAGCTCCCAAACAAGGTTTGAGGAAGAATAAAATTCCACTATCAGACGACAGCTAATGTATAAAATACTTTTCCGACGTATTTTGGCACTATGCGCGCTACCCATACATAATACAAAAGATTCGAGATGCTTTTACTGTCTGGCTGTCTGTTAAACCTGAAAAGAACAAAATGTCACAGTAGTTAGCCCTTTTTCCACATACGACTATTTTGGGTTGAGAACTGAAGGAAATTATGTTACAAGTTCCATTAGATTGATAACTTTAGTAGACAGAAGAATTGCGTTTAAAAAATGTTGCAGTGAATGTTCTCGAACTCGCGCCATCTTTTCTACGGGTCACGACACTTACCATTACGCTACCAGTTCACAGATTGGTACAGCAGCTCCAGTACTCAAAAACAATTCCTCCGTAACTTCTGCATTCCACAGCGCTGTGAAATAATGCATGTGGCCGAGTCTAGAATTCTGAGAGACACAGTTTTACCTTTTCTTTTGCACTGCCCGACATTTCGCCGGCCTGAGTGGCGGAGCGGTTCTAGGCGCTGCAGTCTGGAACCGTGCGACCGCTACGATCGCCTGTTCGAATCCTGCCTCGGGCATGGATGTGTGTGATGTCCTTAGATTAGTTAGGTTTAAGTAGTTCTAAGTTCTAGGGGACTGATGGCATCAGATGTTAAGTCCCATAGTGCTCAGAGCCATTTGAACCATTTTTTGCCCCACGTTTTCAACAAGCAGATAGCGCAATAGAGTAGCCCAAGTGCAATGGAACACTTGCTATTTAAATTTCCGCATCCTAAACTGTTGGCAGTTCTGTGTAGGTAGCAGTTACTTGATTTTGGTTTGGTGATTACAAAATAAAGTTTAATGTATGCACTGGGTAGCCGAGGCAGCTAGTTAATGGTGTTTCGGTCAACCAACTAATGAATTTACTGAACATGCTTCAAATTGATACAGGGAGACTGTGTGTCAGAATTCTCAGCCATGGCGCAAAGGTGTTATGATAGAAAAATGAGCCACTGAGAAGAGGATTTGGCGGTCTGTTGGGCTGATGATAGGTTCTTATACGTATGGTCTGGGTTCGATTCCTACTTCGGTCAGTGATTTTAGATATGGAGAGACAGATTCCATTCTCTTCTGGCTACACCAAGTGAAGAAGATATAATGGCATTGTGGTCTGAAATTCACATTAAAAATGATATTCCTTCTCTACCAAGTAGACGTTAGGTTGAGCCACAATAAAGTCTGGAGTGGCTACATGTAGAAACTCTATCACCAGTAACCTTTCTTATATTAGCTATTTATTTCTAGTGACGAAACAAACGCCATATAGGCTCACAGGACACTTATTCCATCTTTTATCTGAGCTTCTGTATGTCGATAAGATTCGTTCTGAACTGGGAATGCAACTCAGACCGCCCTTAACGCGGAATTTGTTCCCTTCGGGACAATACAACTCGGCTACAAATATTGTTTTTTGAAAAATGTTGATTCCTCAACATCTCCATATAGTGCGCGTGAATGGGTTCGAATCCTGGCCCGGCACTAAAGATTTCATTATGTATTATCAAGCTCTACCATGAGAACACCTATCTGCTGGTGGATAGTAATTTCGATGTTTAATGTATTTTCATTCGTTGTCAACACTAACGACATTTGACGTTTTTGACGCCCAGTGAGACACAGAACTATTTGCGAGATCACTGTAGGTTCAAGATGTTATTCCGAGCTGCTGGTGGAGAAAAATTCGGTAGCTGACGTCCTTTTGCGTGTAGTCAACCACATTATGTGTGGAGCTGTATTACCAATCAGCACTGAACTCTTCGTCATATTATTTCTAGTTCAAACAAGCTCACATATCGCTGCTGGTGCAATAAACTCATATTTAACGTTCGTTTTCTCTAGAATATAACAGCGATAGGTGCTGGGTTGTAGTCGTGGGAAGGAAAAAAATTATGTTTCGTCTCGCCATTTCAGTTGAAACACACCAGCGATTTGTCACAGTTAATAGTGCTTCGATATCTATCCGATTAGGTTCTGGGTTCGATTCCCAGTCGAACAAAAAGCTTTTCCTCGCGGAATTTCAAGTACGTTACTTGTTAAGAAGCAATATGTAACATCTCTCGTAATTCGTTAACTCGGACAATAGGTGCTGGGTATGAATTTGCGTCCGTTAAAAATGTTTGCGTTATGTAATATGAAGTTGATATTTGCTAACTGATACTGTCTAAATTCGAGGTATTTCACTCTCTGTATGCGTAATCAGGAATGACTGTTTGTTTCCGTCAGTCACGCAACCTTTGCTTAGTCTGCATGACGTGGGTTTGAATCCATATGCAGAACGAGACGGTTAGTCGTGTCATTTCAAGTTCATACATATTCTCAACTAGCTGCTCGTGAATAACTTAAATTTTTTATGTCAACTTGTGTTTAATAATAAGTACGGTATGTTACTTTGAAGAGGATATCATGAATACGACGAACTTACTACGTGCATTACCTATCTGACGTAATAATGAGAGTGGTAACATTTCATGTATGTCATTTATTATAATAAATGTGAGCTTACAAGCCTTAAGGGCAGTCTTACCTGTAATAAGGTGTTTCCTGATATTTGTAGTATCGTAGTATTACTTTACATCTTGAGTTATTGAGATACAGAGTAGTATTTTCTAGTGGTGACATGGAACCATTTTCAATAGTTAAACGACTGTACCAAGGAGCGATTAGAGGACCTGCTAGACAGCTGCGTTATGTGGGTTGCATGCGAATCAGGCGAAATGAAATTGAGGTCGTTCGGATACTTTTGAGCACGACTGTACATGCAATTATTATCCAGAAATTGTCAGTAATTAATTGTGTATCTGAGTGTTTTTACCGTTGTTCTATCACGCAGTGGAACACAGTCGGTGTTGTTGTATATTAAGGAAGTAATATATTTCCTTCAGTATTGCAAACTTGTAGGAATACTGATATTGGGAATTTGTCTGACTATCTGTAAGCAGTAAGTTGGAAGAAAGTTAAAGTTCACTAACGAGTTATTATTGATAGAGCAGCGCAATTTCCTAATATTGTGACAGAAGCGACATCGTTAATAGGTCGTAGTTTGAATCAGCCTAAGAGGAAATAACGCAGCCTCTCGTTCCGGAGACAGTACATTAATTAGGTTAATCATAAGAGATTCGGCGTGTTCAAATGGTTCAAATGGCTCTGAGCACTATGGATCTTAACATCTGAGGTCATCAGTCCCCTAGAACTTAGAACTACTTAAACCTAACTAACCTAAGGACATCACAAACATCCATGCCCAAGGCAGGATTCGGACCTGCGACCGTAGCGGTCGCGCGGTTCCAGACTGTAGCGCCTAGAGCCGCTCGGCCACTGCAGCCTGCATTCGGCGTGTACTATGGTTGTTGCACAACATGTCTGTTCGCTGAAGAGCCAAGAATTACGGAAGTGTAAACCGCCTAAAACGTCAGTAGCGAAGTCCTAGCGGCAAACATCAGTCGTCTCGTCGTTAGGTTGTACTTGGGCAATGCTGGTATTTCAGGCTGTAGCACCAGATCTAGTTGACAAGCCTGCGTACTGCTGCTGCGATTGTCGTACTCATAGGGGAAGGATGTGTCTCCCGTCACACTTTATACTTTGGTGATGGTTCAGTCGTGTATAATTGTGAGGAAGTGTCTGGTGGAGGACTCTATAAAGCGAACATGATTATTAATATCGGAGTTTAATGCTTTTTCGGAGAGTATTGACTACTAAATTTGAAATTTAGACAGCTTATGTGAGGGGCACTTGTTCGCTTTGAAGTAAGAAAATGTGTAATAATACATCGGTTCTATTTGGACGTTTGAGTATCAGCAAGACGGTTTTGCTAAAATTCATAATTGGAAAGTCGTGGGTTTCATGTGGCAGTTACTTAGAGCATATTGTTTGTATGAACCGATTAATAAACTAAATTGATAAGCTTTAACATTTATACGGAGATCTGTGCATCTGAGAAATATCCTCCTTGCTCAGTAAGGACTTGGTGGTCACTTCTGTTACTTATCGGCATGAAAATATAGCAGCGTTATTTGCTTAAGAGCTTATCTCACTTAGTTAACTAAATCAAACCTGAAGTATATAGCACACGTACAAGTAAAATAGGGTGCAGACAATAGCAAATAGCGTAATGATCCACCCAGTATAATCAATTTCCGATAGATTTTTTTGAATGAGATGCACTGTTCGTGACTCTAGGCCAGACACCGCATTTGTGGAGCTTACCAAGGTAAATGAGGAATTACGGAGAGAGAAATCATTCCACCGCAGTTCGTCTGAAAACCAAACAGCTGCTTTGCTTCCCCGTCATTGTACAACCATAACTCTATCCCTGAAACCGCTATCGTTGGTGGCATATTAAGCGTTAATCACCACCTTACGTTAGGTATTTTGTATAGTTGACGCCAACAATAGGCAACTCTTTCAACCAAGTTCCTTGAGAACCACAACAGCTGTTTATGCACAGATCGTGCTCGTTTCCTACGTTGTCGATAATTACAATTCTGGTAATCCACTCCGAGTGAAATATTAATTTTGCACAGGAAACTGTTATCAGTGATCTTCTTATGTAAACAACAGCGACCACTGGTATGAAGTGAATATTACAGAACGAATTTTTCACAATGCAGCAAGTTAGTAATTGTTTACTTTTTTCAACGGACAAAACTTTGGTCCTGATCATAAATCTTATCGCCAGAAGAGAAAGTTTCTGAGTGCAGAAGTTATTCAGTTAGAAATAATCAAAAATTATTACTCTTTCTAAAAATACTAATGTAGGTAAATTCAGATAAATACGTTATTTTTGTTCAGTATTTACCGAAATGTAGCGCATTGGGAAGACTGTTCCATTGGATGGACAGTTCTCTGTGAACATATGGCTTAATTTGATTGTCATATCTGTAAATCAGTACTATTTAAAACGCAACTCAGCCATGGCCGGTCGCAAGCCCGGTTGAGAAAGGTGGAGGGGGAGGAGTAACACCTCGTTAGCCCGGCCGATTGGCCGCGAGGTCTAACGCTCGGCTTTCCGGGCGGGAAGGAGCGCCTGGTCCCGGGCACGAATCCACCCGGCGGATTTGTGTCGAGATCCGGTGAGCCGGCCAGTCTGTTGATGGTTTTTAGGCGGTTTTCCGTCTGCCTCGGTGAATGCGGGCTGGTTCCCCTTATTCCACCTCAGCTACACTATGTCGGCGACTGAAGCGCAAACAAATTCTCCACGTACGCGTACACCACCATTACTCTACCATGTAAACATAGGGGTTACACTCGTCTGGTGTGAGACGTTCCCTGGGGGGTCCACCGGGAGCCGAACCGCACAATAACCGTGGGATCAGTGTGGGGCGGCGGAGGGGTGGACTGAGGTAGTCGTCATGGGGTTGCGGACCACTGCGGCTGTGGCGGGGACGGAGCCCCTCCGTTGTTTCTAGGTCCCCTGTTAACATAACATAACATAATACATCGTTAAAAAACCTTGGTTCACCTGGACCGCGTCATAGTACCTCGTGAGGGCCCCTTGCCAGGGATATGGTGAAGATCTCAGCCGCAGCGAAGGTCGAGAAGATGAACCTCGGTGCGGCGGAGCTGGCGGAAGAGGCACCTTTTCTCTTTGGGTACAAAAAGAATGGTAGCGAATGAACCCCAGAGGCGCGGCTACAGACAGCGTCTGACTCATAGTGAGCGGCAGATTTTAGGCTTGGCATACTACTGCCTATGCGGAAAGTAACGGGATACTACCACATTACATTCCCAAGCAATACATGGTATGTCTCTCCGTGTGAAAGATTCCTGAGATAAAACTTCCCTTCATTCGGATCTCCGGGAGGGGAACACATTGAGAGTAGACGTATTAGAAAGGAAGAAAGGGACAGTGAAGGGAGGAAAGATACGGATTGGAACACGGAATGTGGGGACTCCACTGCAAGCAGGAATGAGAGAGAATACAAAACAGGAGATGAAAAGGAACAGATTAAAATCCTTCGGTTTGTGTGAAGTGAGATGGGGAGAGAATGGGGAGATATACAGTCGAGATTATAAGCCCTTTTACTCAGGGGAAATCAAGAATGGTGAAAACGGAGTAGGAATACTGACAGGGCAAAAAGTACAATATATTGATGGAAGATTTGGTATTAATACTGGAATATATGCCAACCACCCAGCATACAGATAAGGAAGTGGAAGAATTTTATGAGAATATACAAGAACTCAACGAAAAAGAAAATGGAATTTCCTGCGTTAACATCATGGGGTACTGGAATGCAGTGGTGGGTGAAGGAAGAGATGGAGATAAAGTAGGAAAATTCGGATTAGGAATAAGAAAAGAGAGAGGTGAACAACTAATCTATTTCTGTATAGAAAATTCATTATTTGAACAAATTTGGATATCAAATTTGAATAGGGAAAAATATCAGCTGGACTACATCCTGATACAAAAAAGGTTTAGGAACTGTTTGAAGAATTCTAAAGCTTACCCATAGAGAAACATTAAAAATGTTAAGAGCACCAGACCATCAGTCTAATTTCTCATGCAGCTAAAGTCTTGCTGAGATTGTTGAATAGAATGTTATATGGCAAGCTGGATAGAGGCATTGCAGAGGAGCAGTTCGGATTTAGAAGAGGAAAAGGAACAAGTGATGCAATTGGCCTGTTGAGAGCTATAGGGGAAAGATATTTGGAAAAGGGTAGAGAAATCTTTGCTGCTTTTATAGATTTAGGAAAGGCTTTTGACAGAGTTTAG
The DNA here is from genome assembly GCF_023864275.1 of Schistocerca cancellata. NCBI lineage: Eukaryota > Metazoa > Arthropoda > Insecta > Orthoptera > Acrididae > Schistocerca > Schistocerca cancellata. Next base: position 56,957,067 of record NC_064626.1, on the reverse strand, counting down.
TGGAACAAGCTGATGGATATTTTGATGAGGAAGGGAGTAGATTGGAAAGAGAGACTACTGATACAGAATCTATATTTACACCGGAAAGTAAGGATAAGGATTGAAAATGAAATATCAAAGGGAAGCAGCATTGGACGAGGTGTTAGACAAGATTGCTGCCTTTCCCAACCGTTGTTCAACGTATACCTTGAAGAGATTATTGCGAAAAACTAAGACGGGAAAAGAGGAATACATATTGGTGGAAAGAGAATAGAATGTATAAGATTTGCTGATAACATGGTATTAGTGGCAGAAAGTGAGCGAACCGTGAATAACATGCTCAAAGATCTCAATGAAGCTTGTGTGGAATATGGGATGCAAATAAACACAGCAAAAACAATGAGTATGGTCATCAGTACAAGACGCAGACCGTCCAATATTAAAATAGGACAATCTACCATTAGCCAAGTAAGAGAATTTAATTATCTTGGAAGCACAATAACTGAAGACTTGAGATGTCACCAGGAGGTGAAAACTCGAATTGCCATAGCGAAGGACGCATTCAACAGAAGGAGGAGGCTCTGATGTGGCAAATTAGGTAAAGGACTAAGGAAAAGTCTTGGCCAATGATTTTTCTGGAGTGTGGCACTATATGGGACAGAAACATGGACGCTGAGACATGAGGAAGAAAAAAGTTAGAAGCATTTTAGAATGGAGAGAATAACCTGGATGGAAAGAGTGAGAAATGAAAGAGTATTGGAAAGGGTTGTTGAGAGAAGATGGCCCGCCAGGGTGGCAGAGCGGTTCTAGGTGCTACAGTCTGGAACCGCGCGACCGCTACGGTCGCAGGTTCGAATCCTGCCTCGGACATGAATGTGTGTGATGTCCTTAGGTTAGTTAGGTTTAAATAGTTCTAGGGGACTGATGACCTCAGAAATTAAGTCCCATAGTGATCAGAGCCATTTTAACCATTTGAGAGAATTTGTTTGCTGATGGTTGTAAGAGAAAGGAAAAAGAACTGGTTGGGACATTCATTGAGAAGAGAGTGCTTGCTAGTAGATGCTTTGGACGGGTTGGTTTATGGGAGAAGACTGAGAGGAAGAAGGAGATACAAGATAATAGATGACATAAAGGGAAGAGAAAATTATGCAGACCTGAAGAGGATGGCAGAAGACCAGGCAGATGGTGAACTACCATGTGAAAACCTGCCTTTTGGCAGAACACTAATGCTGATTTAAAACGCATTATATAAGAAATTTGTAGCTTCGTGAGATCTGTTCACAACGATTCATTTGTAAGACTGAAGCTGACACCTTGTGGCGCAACACTGTGATAAGAGGAGTCCATAATGCTACAAATGTTGAACAAAGACCCGCAGACATTAAAATCCGTTACTGATACAAAATAAGAGGATACTGTTTCATATAACTATTTCATTTCCTCTGACGATTTACGGATGCGAATTTATGACATCCCTCATAGTATGACTCTGTCTCTGAATGTAGTGCGCTCATGCCCACTTTTATTTCGAAATAATGTGTCATCTGAATTACTGAGGCATTTCGTATGTCATTAATTCATTGCGTTCTTTACCATGGTATTAGACATAAGTACATAATCAATACCCTTATCATGAACTAAGTCTTTAAAAAATTTACTGTTTTCTCTAAGGTAGATTTAGAAGAAATGCGTCGAAGAAAGGGTATTCTGAACATAAAATGATGCCTTAGTGGTCATAACGACATAGTAATACTACAGTAACTGATTCCTGTGGTCAGCTCACAATCATTATTGTCAAAACTGTATATTCGCTGTCACCAAGCAGCGGGAACGGCGAGAAAGTTTTAAATCAATTGGCATGTCCCTTCGTTTAATTAATGCGATAACAATAATACGACCATGTGAAATCAGCGTGCCGTGGAGTTAGCGCTAACACGCACATTTGGCTCCACAAATGTTTCGTGCGGCCATTACACACACCGACGCGCTTACGCATCGCCCAATTTTCAAGTGTTATCTAAATTGCTCGTAATTGACGACGTGCGGAATTTCGAAACGGACTTATACCGAAAATCAGACAACATAATTTCCTTTTGTGCGAAAGAGACTCTTCACATTGAACCACTGATAACTGAAACGAAAATACAACAGATCTGTCGTATGCACCAAACTCGCAAATAGGAATACTTTCTGTACTGCTATTACCGACAGATACTTTGGGACACATTAATCGTGTTTGTTCGAGTAACTCTGAGTACTACTTTCCGTTTATCTAGTGCTGTGTGCTGTAATGTTAGATTACACTCAGACATGCAGACAGACGTAGCCAACGCTACCGTCCGTACCACGTATTGCCACCTGTCGCTATACAGAGAAGCGTTTTCACTATTTTAATAGCATACTATTCCATCGTACAGAATCTGCAGATTCCGCTCCTTTTAAATGGAGTGTCCTTAATGTTCTGTTGACTCTACATCTACATTAACACGATGAGCATGCAGTTAAATCTCAAGTGCTTATCAGAGCCTTCATCGAACCACTTTCAAACTATATCTCTACCATTCAACTCTGGAACAGCAAGTGGAAAAACCGAAGTCTTTCCCTGCGAGCTCTGATTTCTCTAATTCCATAACGATGGTATTTTGTCAAGGTGACAGTCGACCAAATTCTTTCGCATTCGGAGGAGAAAATTGGTGAATGACATTTCATGAAATGATTTTTCCATTACTAGAAACGCCATTGTTTTAGTGATTGCCACCCAAGCTCGCGTGTAATTTCTCTGAGACCTACTCTTGCATTTCGTAATACTACAAGAAGGCACCCCTGGTTTGAACCTTCCGGTGTACTCCGCCAACTCTGAAATGGTATGCAATACCACGCACCAGTACTCCAGAAGAGTACAGACAAACGTACTGTAACATTATCTTTAGTAGATTTGTTGCATCTTCTAAGGGTTCTGCCAATAACACGCAGTCTTAGGTTCGCATTCCCCACAACATTTTCCACGTGGAAGCTGCAAATTTATGGTGTTCGTTTATGTGGTCCCTAGGTACGTCGTTGAACTGACACTCTTTAGATTTGTGTGGTTAGTCGTGTAACCGAAAATTAGCGTAGCCATTTTAGTAATAATGTGGAGTGTAGAAAGAGAAGTATAATTTCAAAAGAGCCAAGATGGCTATTGTGCCGCATTTATTGTGATGACCATCTTCAGCAAACTACGTTGGCATCACAAAATCTCCTTCATAAGTTCCTATAAAGCCATCGTAGTTTCCTGAAACCGGACATCACAGTAAATACTGTACCAGTGCGATTCTGGCTGTTTGAAGTTGTACATCTGTTTCTGTATTAATCTAGATCCCCCCCTAACTTGGCAATGTCAAAAAGGTGGAGTACCTCACGCTCACTTCGCTTAAATTCTGTTACATTTCACGCAATGGAGATGAACGGGACTATTTTACTTCCATTCTGGTTTTTGTAAAATTCCAGCCTGGGGTATCATACTTTCCTCGCCACAGTTTACATTTCCTTTTCCGTTGCACGCTGCTCCAATAAAAGTGTATCCCACGTTGTCATCTCCATCTACATTTGCATCTTTATTCCATAAGCCACCTGACAATGTGTGTGATAGTTCTTGTACAGCTAGCTTTCCCACATTCCGCATTCATGGTGCGTGGTAATAACAACCGTTACGCAACTGTATGAGTTCTGATTCCTCTGATTTTCTCGTGGGCGCCATTTCACGAGACATCTGTGGGAGGAGGTCATGTGCTGCCTGACGACTTTTCTCGGAACATACGCTCTCCAAAACCCAAGGGGAAGTCTCTGTGCTGCACAATGCCGATCGTGTAGCGTCATCCGCTTCCAGTCCGTTAGGCGTATACGTTCCTCACTCAGATTTGGTAAACGATCTTGTGACGAAATCGCGCTCTCTTCATTGTACCTATTCATTTGTTAATTCAGTCTTACAAGGGACAACACGAGTGAGCGAAATTAAAGACTCGGTCAGACAAGGTTTTTAGGCTTCTCTTTTCTAGAAGAACATGATTTCCATAAGATTCCGCTAAGGACCTCAGTCAGCCAGAATGGTTTCCAACAAATAGTTTATTGTGGTTATTCCACTACAGCTCTCCCCGAACGTTTTGATGGCCAATATTGTGATTCCTTCGTATTGGATCACCTTGACTACTTATGCGAAAAACGTTATTTTTGTTTATGTTCAGGATCAACCTAGAGCCCAGGCACCAGTTATCGACCTTCTGCAGATGGTGTTGAAATCCCTCTGGACTACAGCATTGTCCACGAACAGCATCAAGGAGCACTCTCGCCATCCGCGAGGCAGTTCGTGCATATTATAAACAATGGCAGCCCTGTTACACTCCCTTGCGGAACTCCCGATCATATTTTTAATTATGTAAATTTCGGCCCGTTGAGAAAGTCATGTTTGTTCTATCTGCTAGGAAGCTTTGAATTCTGTCACGACTCTGGCAGGATATTCAGAAAGATCATGTTTTCTTTAGAGAACGACAGTGCAAAACTGCCTTGTGTAAAGCAATAAACACGGCAAAAAGCTGATTTCGCACTCCGGATCTCATCGATGAAGAGAGCGATCTAATCTCTCAGGTTCTTTGTTTACAGATTCTATGTTGATATTTATTGAAAGAATTTAACTTGTCGAAAATAGTCATAATTCATTAACAAGAAAAGTTAAACAATTCTATACCAATTGAAGGTAAACGATGTGGTCCTATTATTATGCACATCTGCCCGACTACGCTGTTCCCTTAGTTCAGAAATATATTAAAAGTTAAATTATTCCACCCAATTTTAATTTTACTTTTGATGATACGAATTGTTACTAACTTGTGGAGTAGGAGAGGTGATGGGGCGCAAAATGTTAAGCACTATTTAAAAAAAATAGTTGTTTATTTTACTAAATACCAAAAATCTGTTAATTTCAAGTTATATCTAGTGTCAGCTGTTGGACTCTAGTCAAAGCTTTCTTTAACTTGCAAAACAACATTAGTTTAAATTTATATTTACGCAAGACCTTGGTGTAAAACACTCTGTAAAACGTATTGCAATATCTTTGCGGCAGATTAAATCATTAGCTTTGAAAAATTCAAAGTTTTTATCAGTTTTAAAATTTCTTTAAGTGAACTCTACAATAAATTTTAAGAAAACAAGTATTCGCAGTTATTAACAAATCAAATCATTTCAAATGTAAGTATTTCAATGGCAAGTACACCAATCGCTTTTGCAATAAGTGTACTTCAACGTTCCCGTCTCCGAATGAACTTCGTCTATAAATCTGGTACAGGTAGTATTTTGAAACTCTGATTCTCAGGTACTGTATATTGTATTTATTACTCATCTCGTGAAAATTCCAAGCTTAGATCTCCTCCCCCTTGTACGTTATCCACTAAGAAAAGGGACTTCCTTTCAGTTTTTCCTCAGTTACTCGCTTCCAATTTATTTTAGGCAAAAATATGCCACTATCAATTTTAAAGAACGTTAAATATCCTGCAAGTTTCATATTCAATATGACAGTAAATTCGGAACAGCTACTGAGATAAAAGTCTGCGAAATTCTGCAAAAATTTCAATAAAACGCAAAAAGTCTTATATATTAGTGATTTCGCCTTAATAAATTTTAGTGCAATTTTTTAGTAAATGAATTATAACGAATATTGTAGAAGATTTAGTTATCTTCAATTTTTATACATACAAACTGTAATACATCCTCCGATAAATGTCTAATTAACAATTTTAGTGAAAATGTACTCTAAACTGAAAATGACGCCTTCTAATACACTTAGTACACTTCAGTTTAACGTCATCTTTAAGCGATTACGTATGCAAATGTACATGTAGTTCATGAGATTCGTGTAATTTCTGGGAGTACGTATTTTTGTTAAAGAAAAAGACATATTGTCAACACTTTTACAAATACTTACATTGCAACTAAATACAGTTTAAAATTGGTCTTAAATTTTATTAAAATGATACATACAAAATTAAAAATTCATTGGTTTTGTTTCGTTTTTTGTCATATGGGCTTCGTGGCTCCTTTTCATCACTTCCACCAATAGGCAGTGGCTCATCTAACTCAACAGAATCCATTTGCTGCTGACAGTAGATATAAGCACGATGTATAGATCGAGTTCTCAAAAACAAAACTAGCAAAAAGTATTCTACTGTTCGACGTAACAGATCCGCATAGGGGAAACACCACGACAATATTTTCATAACCATTCCGATTTTTGGTGATATATCCTATAGGACTATACGCCTCTTGGTGAATAAATGTAACTGCAAGGTAATTTTGTCTTCTAATTACAGTCTAAAGCAACCTGATGATGATGTTTGGTTTTTGGAGCGCTCAACGGCGTGGTTATCAGCGCCCGTACAATTACCCAATCATTGCTCAGTCCAATTTCGCTACTTTCCTGGATGATGATGAAATGATGAGGACAACGCAAACACCCAGTCATCAAGAGGCAGGTGAAAATCCCTGACCCCGCCGGGAATCGAACCCGGGACCCCGTGCTAAAGCAACCTGAAGTTATTGCGGTTCATGTTGGTCCCCTGCCATTACACAAGGCGGGATACGTTTCATGATACGTTTTGTGATCGCCACGGTCGGCAGTGCTGGTTCTGAAACACCCTACCACGCTGTTCTTGTGGTAGTGCAGTACATCCCTCAACCACCTCGGTAGACAGCAACTGGGTGGTCGATGGTTCATGTGGGCACTGTTCAGGTCGACACCCCAAAGTGTCACACACGTGCAGGGGACGGGCAGGCAACTCCCAGATCTCCTCCACGTGCACTGTTCGTTAAGGTCGTGCATTGACATTGAAAGACGTCCATTCATTCTCATTCATTATCTATGCCTTTTATGTTTCTTTAATTTTTCATTTAACAATGAATATATATATTCTTTCACTGATTTATAATTTACGATAACATGGCTGAGTGACTGTGTGAAATCACTTTTTATTACGGAAATAACTGTGTCAGATACTGTAGTGTGTGTAGGAACGAAAGACCTTACTCTGTGCATCAGAAAATCGAACATTATCATTGCACTATCTCTGATTACTATTATCTCTGTTGTTGCCAACAACGCTAATAACTAAATGATAAACAATTAGATGAGGCCCGAACGTAAATATTCCTCTTTATAGTCATCCTAATTAATATAGAAAGTTTCAGCCACACTAGGTCGACGTAGAGTTGGAGTGACGCTCGGGAGACTGGCGAGCGAACCAGAAAATAAACACAGTGACTTTCAACGGACTCAAGACCACGCAACAAGAAATGTGCCACAGCTCTTTACCAACATATTTCCACGCGGCAAAACACACAGAGGGCGAGTTTAATTTTAATGAACATTTCAATACTGCCTATTTGCTTCTTTCTCAGGTTCTTCGGCCGATGTTCGTCTGTTCTACATCTACATCTACATTTATACTCCGCAAGCCACCCAACGGTGTCTGGCGCAGGGCACTTTACGTGCCACTGTCATTTCCTCCCTTTCCTGTTCCAGTCGCGTATGGTTAGCGGGAAGAACGACTACCGGAAACCCTCCGTGCGCGCTCGAATCTCTCTAATTTTGCATTCGTGAACTCCTCGGGAGGTATAAGTAGGGGGAAGCAATATATTCGATACCTCATCCAGAAACGCACCCTCTCGAAACCTGGCGAGCAAGCTACACCGCGATGCAGAGCGCCTCTCTTGCAGAGTCTGCCACTTGAGTTTGTTAAACATCTCCGTAACGCTATCACGGTTACCAAATAACCCTGTGACGAAACGCGCCGCTCTCCTTTGGATCTTCTCTATCTCCTCCGTCAACCCGATCTGGTACGGATTCCACACGGATGAGCAATACTCAAGTATAGGTCGAACGAGTGTTTTGTAAGCCACCTCCTTTGTTGATGGACTACATTTTCTAAGGACTATCCCTATGAATCTCAACCTGTTACCCGCCTTACCAACAATTAATTTTATATGATCATTCCACTTCAAATCGTTCCGCACGCATACTCCCAGATATTTTACAGAAGTAACTGCTACCAGTGTTTGTTCCGCTATCATATAATCATACAATAAAGGATCCTTCTTTCTATGTATTCGCAATACATTACATTTGTCTATGTTAAGGGTCAGTTGCCACTCCCTGCACCAAATGCCTATCCGCTGCAGATCTTCCTGCATTTCGCTACAATTTTCTAATGCTGCAACGTCTCTGTATACTATAGCATCATCCGCGAAAATGATGATTGTACTGACGTTTCGCCAGCACGAGTGGCTGGCATTGTCAAACCTTCACCCTCCATTGCCGGTGGTGAACTGGAGCCGAGCTCGCGGCCGCAGACTATGTGTACCTGGCGCGCCAACGTCCGTGGGCTTCTCCACGGTCATTTCCGGTGCGGTTCTCCTCTTGCTGCCTGCGACGGTCGTTCGCTGCAGTGCGGGAAGCCAGGATACATTTATCTTAAGGCTTTCCTCATTATAGTTGAAACTGTTCTCGTGTTTATTTCTACAGCTTCTCTAAGGCCAGAACATCCGTGTCGGTGAATTTTATTACATGGTTAGTCTCACACAGCGCGTGCTGTGCCACGGCCGATTTCTCCACCTGCCACAACCTGGAATGTCGCTTATGTTCTTTCATCCTGGTGTCCAGTCATTAAGACATAAACTTTTCCGCATGTGTATGGTATGCGGTATATTCCTGACATTGCAAGTGGCCTCTTTTACACATTGCCGATCTAAGACATTCTTTGATCATCTTTGTGGGTTTGAAAATTGTCTTTTCCGCAGTGTTTGTGCAATATACGGCCGACTCTGCCTGTCACTCTGGGAACGTATGGCAGAGAGGCCGTATCCGACATTTCTTTTTCTGATTCCTTACTTCGCGGAGAGTTTGGCTCTGTTACACTTCTAATATAACCTGTGGCGTATCCATTGCTCCTCGGAACACTTTCCAGATGTTGCATTTCGCGTTTGAGGTGCTGCAGCTCACACATTCGTCTTGCTCGCGTTATGATCGTATGAATCATGTCTCTTTTCTGGCTCGGGTGGTGGTTTGATAGTTTGTGCAGGTATCGGTCCGTGTGTGTCGGTTTTCAGTACACGCTATATCCCAGGTTTTCGCCGTCCCTTGTGAACAGCATGTCTAGATATGGTAGATTTTGTCATTTTCTACTTCCATGGTAAATTTTATGTTGGTGTGGAGGCTGTTCAAGTGTCTCAGGAAGTCACCGAGCAGTTCTTCAACATAGGCCAACACGATGAAAGTATCATCGACGCGCTGAGTGAGACCGACCACGTAATAACATTCAGCGATACGGAAGTTCTGGTTGTGGAGAAGCACTATCATATCCGCTTGTTTAGAGAAGCTGTAGAAACACACAAACACGGGAACAGTTTCAACAAGAAAGGGGAAAGCCTTAAGGTAAACGGATCCTGGCTTCCCGTACTGCAGCGAACGACCGTCGCAAGCAGCAAGAGGAGAACCGCACCGGAAATGACCGCGGAGAAGCCCTCGGACGTTGGCACGCCAGGTACATATAGTCTGTGGCCGTGAGCTTGGCTCCAGTTCAGCACCGGCAATGGAGGGTGAAGCTTTGACAATGAAAGCCACTCGTGCTGGCGAAACGTCAGTACAATCATCGGACGAACGTCGCCCGAAGAACCCGAGACAGAAGCAAATAGGCAGTTTGTCAACAGCTGGCCACGAAAGCGTTAACAATTTTGTAACATTTCAATAGACAACTCCCAGAATACATGCTCATGCTATATATAACACCGTAAAATACCATAAAAATAACAACATAGCTTGATAATTTTCTGTGCTCACTTTACGCTGTTTAGTGAGAGACGATGGGCACAAGATTTTTTTAATTCATTTTCTTAATTTTTTACATTCAGTTCTCGTGTCTCCTAGGATTCCCGTTCCTCCCATGGCATGGGCCAGCAGTTTTAATTCCCTATAGGCGCCAAAGAAGTTCCGCTTCTTATTCTCACAAAATGTAATACCAACTTTGAAGGTTCACTTCTCACATACACTTTTGGTGCTGTAAAGTGGCCTCCACGATGAAACTCTGTACGAGTTCTGACGAATCAGGAACCATCCCCCTAGCTAGAAAGGCATTTAATTCGCTATAAAGTCTATGCCGTCTGATTGGCTGGTTTAGCGATGTATCAGTACCCGCCCTCGTAGACGCAACTGTCCTTTGGAGACAAGGAAACGGCGCCGTTGTTGCTAGTGGATGGATGCGAGATGCTGCCAGTCTTGGATTGGTAAGCGGACGTGTACCTCAGTTACCACCAAACTAGAGTCAGCACATCCATTAGTTAGCAAGAAGTTGTATATTCCGTTTTCTTTGCAATTGTCCCCCGTAAAGTCAGTGATTTCAAAGTGGTTCTGGACTTGGCGTTTGACCTCTCTCTCTCAATTCAATTGAGCGTAGCCTGGCGTTGCTCACGTCGAAATATCTGTTCTTTTAGTTATGGTAACGATTCATTCTCATTTCCTATGCACTTTCGTATTATGCGTGTGAAACTATTATTTTTTAAATAGGTCCGTGATTCTTTGCATTGTATCACGTGGCCACCTTGCGAAAGGTGGCCCTTATGTGAAATTAATCTCATATCAACCGCTTGCACTCGTGCTGGTGTTGGTGTTGTCTATATCACTCAGACGAAAAACCGTGTGATGGATCTTATCGAGATTTCCTTAATTTTGGATGGAAGGCCATTTTTCCGCTTCGCTATTCTTTTACCGAAGTTTATCTCTGCTTATACTTTATTGGCTACGGTTGCATGGTGATAATTTATTGCCCGCATCTCGTGGTCGTGCGGTAGCGTTCTCGCTTCCCACGCCCGGGTTCCCGGGTTCGATTCACGGCGGGGTCAGGGATTTTCTCTGCCTCGTGATGGCTGGGTATTGTGTGCTGTCCTTAGGTTAGTTAGGTTTAAGTAGTTCTAAGTTCTAGGGGACTGATGACCATAGATGTTAAGTCACATAGTGCTCAGAACCATTTGATAATTTATTTTTCTTGTTGTTAAATAAGGAAACGGATTAATCACAGCGGTCAGCTACCATGATTTCGTTCTTATTAAACTAACTTCGCCAGTGTGGAGCGGCTAGGCTGTCTGGGATAGTTGTTTCTCTCCCCAAATATAATGTCACATTGTTGTAGAACAGGCCTGACTACTGAGATAATTCTCCATTTCTATAACACCAAGTTTCCTCTGTAGTAGAACAGGTGTAAGTTCCGAGATAGTTATATGTTTATATAGGACCAAGTTCCTTTGTAGCAGAAGAGACGTGAGTACTGACATGACACTATGTTTTTATAAGACCAAGTTGCCGTTGTATTAAAACGTAATGTTGATTTGTATTACTGCTTTTACTGGAATTTGCTCCCACAAGTAGAACTGATCTGGAGGTTCCCTTTAGATATTTTCCGCTAAGAAAAGAAATGAGTAAGTCAATGCGTTACGTAGTCGGTGCTCATATTGTCGTACGGATGTCGCGTTCTCCGTTGCTAGGGCTCAATTAATTTTCTCACATCTGTTTCAACCAATGCGCTTACGGAACCACTGAGAATCGTATCAAATACTTCCATTCTCAATAAGGGGAATGTCATGGTATACTGTGCCCAAGGGTCAAATTTCCATTTGATATAGTGATAGTAGGTTGCCTTTTTTGATTGGCTGTAATGAGTTCTGAAAATATGGATCTGTGAGCTTTTATAGAATCAGATGCGTAGGATCGCTAATTATAATAATTCTGCACTGCCGAAATAGCGACAGCGTGTCTACTCACCCTATTTGTTAGGAATCCTATCCAAAATTCAATTTACCACAGAAATTAAACCACAAGGCATCGCTTTTAACATCCATAAAAATGAAGTCAGGGAAGAAAGCACTCCTGAAAATTCTGTATATGCATCAGAACTGATCACAGTGTCACAATAACACTGACCTGTGAGAGTCCCGTGTTAAAAGATTTTGAGGTTAGTACGCCCTGGAAACAATATGTAACCTCGTACCGTAACACGAGGGCCAGGAAAACAATCGTGTTCGGAAATGTTCCTCGGTTAATTATATTACTAGGGAGAGCTCTTGGAATCCATCTGAGAGATAAAATAACCAACGACAGAACATTTCACAACGGCCTATGTAAGGTCTAGTGCTCGTCTTCTTACTTGTTATCTTGTACAGGGTGAGTAATGCCGAACGTAATCCCCCTTTTATTTGGTGAATGTTTACACAAATCCAAACGTGGTTTTCGGCAAATTTTGGAGCTTCGAGATGCAATTAGTTTTTGGTTGGGTTAATATTTATAGCGCTGTTATCAACGCACGTACTGAAGCAAGTACGTTTTTTTTAATGGTACCGCGTACTTTATGTAACGGCATTCGATAGACCTTGAGAAGACAGTTACAGTGATATAGCAATTGTTACTGTTGATGTTGAAACCTGTTGTAAAGTAATTCGAGAAATGTCCTAGAATGTCCTAGAACGTGAGAGCACGGTGGTAGGAAACGGTTTTTGCGAAGCAAATACTGCCAATCGGGAGTCCCGAATGCAGTTTCAAAAATTATACGGTACCATTAAAAAAAAAGTACATGCTTCAATATCTCGGTTCATACAACACATTAACGAAAAAGAAAAATACGTGTTCCTCGACGCTCTAACATTTCCCGACCATCACATTTCGATATGTGTCACCATTCCCGAAAAAATAGGGGTGTTAATTCTTACGTGACTCTCACCGTATATATCAGATTTAACGAACACACAATCACATAAAATTGCTTATCCCGATGATTTAGCGTTAAAAGTCCTTTGAACAGTTAAAAGCTACCGTGAGCAGTGATCTACGGTCTCTTCATAAGTTTTATATCAAACGAAACATGGAAATCAAATCTTTCCACATCTGGAAATATCACCATGCATGTCAATAATGAAGAGGCTAACAGGAAAATAAGCCTGAAATTCAACAGGCAGCCGATTAAATATGAAAATACCCTGCATTTGCTGACGGAAAAAAAATCGCAGCAAGAAGAAGAATTTCAGAACATGGATAGCCTCGGCAACTCTGCTCGTGTATAAGGCGGCAGTTAAAGTAGACTGAGGCGGCAGTGGGAATTTGTATCGCAGAGGCAAGCGTACCAAAGTAGTCCGTGCAGATATTTGAACCGCTTAGCTTGCTGACTAATGAACTTGCCTAGTAAGAAGGAGACACAGGTTCGATTCCCGGCACTGGCAAAAATTTTCACTCGATACTTAAATCTATATGGTTAACTCTAAGAAGCAGTTTTGCGACATGAACGATAGTAAACAGGCTATTGAAACGCGTATTCAGATTTCGCGCCAGGCACATACCAACGGCGCTAGTGGTACCGCTATGAGGGTACAAACCCGAGTTACTTTAAATACTGACTGTTACAGCAGTGAGTGTTACTGACCTTTGAGAACGACGTGATGAGTCGATGTGAAAATGTCTTTAAGGAGATAAAGATGCCGTTATCAAGACCTCACAGAATTTGAACGAGGTCGTGTAATAGGGCTACGGGAAGCTGTGTGTTGCTTCTGCGATATTACAGAAAGACTTGGAAGGAATGTAGCCAGTCCGCAGCTCGTGGTCGTGCGGTAGCGTTCCCGCCTCCCACGCCCGGGTTCCCGGGTTCGATTCCCGGCGGGGTCACGGATTTTTTCTGCCTGGGTGTTGTGTGCTGTCCTTAGGTGAGATAGGTTTAAGTAGTTCTGAGTTCTAGGGGACTGATGACCATATCTGTTAAGTCCCATAGGGCTCAGAGCCATTTGAACCATTTTTTGAATGTAGCCACTGTATAAGATTGCTGGCAGTGGTGGTCACGTGAACGTGCAGTTGCAGTAAGATCGGAATGCGGACGGCCACGTGGCACTACTGAGACGTAAGAACATCGTGGTCGGCTTGTGGCTCCGCCGCATCGCCGCACCGTACCGCATTCGCAGCAACAATCTGAGCAGCACTTCGCAGCACAGTGAGAATACGAACAGTTACAAGCAGGTTACTTCAAGGACAGCTGCGAAGCAGACGCCATGTACCATGCATTCCACTGACCCCAAACCACCGCCGTTTGCGATTTCGGTGGCGTCGAGGAGACAAGTTAGGGGCCTGCAAACAATTGGTATGCGCGCTAGATACGTAGGACTACACCTTGAGTTAGGGTCGGGGATGCGAGATCATATGACACTATGATCACTCTCGTGGTTATCTCACGCACCCTCAATGCAAAATTTCACGCTAGTGTTGTGATCCGAGGTGTTGTGCTGCCAACCCTTACAATGCCCTCTGATCTTGCAGTGTTGATCTCTTAAATATGTACTTAGACGAATGTGATCACCAAATTTCGATACTCCGATACTCAAACACTCATTTTTGTTGTTGTTGTTGTTGCGATGGTTTTTTCCTTCCATGTACTTAGAATTTAAACATCACCATACATTTTCCTACAGGCACTATATAGAAGAAGTGAAGCAAAAACTGGAAACCAGAAGCTCTTTACTAGCCAAACTAGCAGGCAAGTCTTGGGGGAACGAGGTTAATACATAGCGTACACCAGCAATAATAGCGGAACACAGTACTTTACAGTAATGCGCCTTAATAAGAGCGATGAGTGCCCACAGAAAAGAAGTAAGGATGCAGCTCAGTGCATTGATGAGAATCGTAATTGGCTAACTGATACCGACCCACAAAACACAGCTACAAGTGCCAGCCATTATCGAAGCACCGACCGTGAGACTCAAAGCAGCGATAGAAAATGAGTGGAAGATGTGTAATCAGGGCGATATCCCATTTCATAGTCATTTCCACAAAAGGAATCGCGGGACATCGAAGAAGCCTCTCTGAAAACCATACAGTTACTTAGAGTCCTTGATGAAGAAATGGACTGGCAAGAGCAATGCCGATGTAACACAATACAAAATAGATAATTTATTGCAGACATGTCAGAGAAGCTCGTGGTCTTGGTCTTCAAAGAAAATTCTGCCGGTGATTAATCAGAATAAAGACTGAAACGGATCGCTGTAAAAGCTTAAAGACAAAACCGTTTCCTTTCGTTACCAGGTGTAAACATCAAACTATGGACCATTTTTCAATGTGTCTAAATTACGGTTTAACATGTGGTGGTATTAAAGACAGCCATCATGTCTTTGGAAAAGCCCTCCAATGGATGTATAGAGTATTTTCTTATGTGTTTAATATTTTTGGTTGTTGATGATTTGAATTTTTTAGTCTGTGATGTACGCCTAAGCGCCAAAGAAACTGGCATTGGGATGCGTATTCAAATACAAAGATATGTAAACAGCAAGAATACAGCGCTGCGGTCGGCAACGCCAGTATACCACACTAAGTATCTGGCGCAGTTGTTAGTTCGGTTACTGCTCCTACAATGGCAGGTTATCAAGATTTAAGGGAATTTAAAAGTGGTGTTATAGGGTGGTTAAAATGGCTCTGAGCACTATGGGACTTAACATCTGAGGTCATCAGTCCCCTAGAACTACTTAAACCCAACTAACTTAAGGACGTCACACACATCCAAGCCCGAGGCAGCATTCGAACCTGCGACCGTAGCTGTCGCGCGGTTCCAGACTGAAGCGCCTAGAACCGCTCGGCCTGAGGGTTTGGACACAACATCTCCGAGTTAGCGATGAAGTGGGGATTTCCCCTTACGACCATTTTACGAGTGTACCGCGAACATCATGAATCAGGCGACATATCAAATCTCTGACATCACTACGGCCGGAGAAAGATCCTGCGAGAAACGGACCAACGACGACCGAAGAGAATAGTTCAACGTGACAGAAGTGAACCCTTCCGTAAATTGCTGCAGATTTCAACTCTGCGCTATCAACAAGAATTAGCGTGCGAACCGTTCAACGAAACACCATCGATAAGAGCTCTCGGAGCCGAAGGCCCATTCTTGAACCCTTGATGACTACACGACACAAAGCCTTACACCTCGCTTGGGCCCATCAACACCGACATAGGACTGTTAATGACTGGAAACATGTTGCTTGATCGGACGAGTTTCGTTTGAAATTGTATCGAGCAGATGGACCTGTATTGGTATGGAGACAACCTCATAAATCTATGGGCCCTGCATATCAGCAGGGGACTGTTCGAGATAGTATAGGCCTTGTAATGAGGTGGGGTGTGTGCAGTTGGAGTGATATGGGCCTCCTGATATGTCTAGATTCAAGTCGGATCGGTGACACTAAGTAACCATCCTGTGTGATCAGCTGCATCCATTCATATCCATTGCGCATTCCGACGTACTTGGACAGTTCCAGCAGGACAATGCGTCTCCCCACACACCCAGAATTGCTACAGAGTGGCTCTGGGAACACTCTTCTGAGATTAAACACTTCCACCGACCACCATACTCCCAAGACATGAACATTATTGAGCATATCTGGGATACCTTGCTGTTCACTAGGGGTCTGCAGCCCCTCGTACTCTTAGGGATTAATGGACAGCCCTGCAGGATTCATGGTGACATTTCCCCCCAGCACTACTTCTGATATTAGTCGAGTCCATGCCACGTCGTTTAGCGGCATCACTGCGTGCTCGGGGGGGGGGGGGGGGGTCTACACGATATGAAACAGGTGTACCAGTTTCTCGAAAGAATTTACATTAACGTTACAAGTCATATTATGGTTGTTCTAAGTTCTTTCACAAGAGAGTGTGCTTGCGACACGCACGCACGCACGCACGCGCGCGCACGTGCGCGTTCATATGCGCAGGTACTATCACACATACACATTTCTGGATTCATAAACATGAAGTCATGTAAGTGAGATCCTTTGTGATGTTGCGTTTTGAGTGTGGAACTCGATCTAAGAAATATTTGCATGATTTTCGCTGCATCCCTCTACAACAACCGTTCTTCCAGAACTCTGCTTTCAAGCAGCATGCATCCGTGGCTACACAGCTCGTGAAAATCGGGCTCTGTTGCCAATCAGATCATGGAACATACTCTGCATCATCCGACTTTAGACGCTCGACACCAGGCTGGCTTTTCTTTAACATTAATTCCGACAAAACACAGCACTGGCCGACATTGTACATCTTTGATGTTTGCCTTGTCATGGGGGACAACTGGCGGTTTTATAGACAGGACGGGGGCCTGGCTCCCTGACACTTTATGGCGCTACAGTGCGTCCCTAATTTCTCTGTGGAGTTCAGCCTGCTTTCACAGTGCCATCTCACTTAGGTATGGAAACAGTTTACACAGGAATTTGTAATCTAAACATTAAAGTATTGGCAGTCACAAGTAGATATTCACATAACATTATCTCAAGGAGACTGAATCAGCATAATTTGATCTGACACTTTCTCATGCGTTTATATAAGTTACTGGAGTTACAGGGCAGTATGGTAGAAACGATCGTGTGACAGCATCAAGCAGACTGAAACCTCTTCACATATGCATCTGCCTTCTGAGCAGTAATAGACTCCTGAAACATTCCGTGTCATCTCACACCATTGATCTAAGACTAATAGCAATCGGACTATGGAATTACCGTCACATCTATAGGCTACTATTAACGACACACCACAAACAGCTGCATTTGGACTGGTGCTGTTTCTGTGAATCATGGAACGCTGATGAAAGGCTTCGTAAAGTTCTGGCGAAGCAGCGCCGTTCTTGACTCCCCCAGAGGACATGGGGTTTTGTCTCATTCATCCAATGTATTGCAAGGACACGGCTGTATTACATCTGACCTCATGGTGTGTGGAGCCTTTTGCTACGACTTCCAGACAGTGCTGGTTGTGACCGACGTAGCTCTGATGGCACAATGGTACATCATGGACATCCTGCATTGTGTTATCCTTCAGGCGCCAATACTATGGCACCATATTTCAACAGCACAACGCTCATCTATAAATGTTGGAGTTCCTGTGAACTGCCTACGTGATGCTGAGGTATTCTTGTGACCGTTGAGGTACCGAAATCTGTACACGGCTGACCATGTCCGTAACCAGTTCGCATTTCAATTCCATTCAGCGGCCAGTGTAAGGGATATCAAGGACTACTTAAACAGTTGTCGTATAGCCTGCCTCAGAGAAGGTGTGATGGACTTATGACACCTTTCCAACCCGAATCAGTGCCTGCATAAAGGCCAGAATGATTGTGTTGTCATACTGATAACTGCGTTCATACAGCATTGTTGTGTGTTAATTTGACTCTATGTTGTAATCGTTCACATAACATCACATTCCACATCAACCAGTGAAGTTTCATATCTTTACTTCCTCCTCTCCTGGGATCTTCACTTTTGTTTTCAATCTATGTCCGTTACTCCACAGAAAAAGTGGCTTTTCTAACGTTTACCCATCTAAACAAATATACCTTTAATTTTTTATTTTGAAACTTATAGGAACAGTTACCTTATCTGAAACGCACTGTAGATTTTACTTCCGAGAATGTATGTGTAGTTCATCTACATCGGTACAACAATGTCGAAGTCTCTTCAGTGGCTTCTCTTCACTAATACTGCTATCCGTTTCATTATATAGATTTCCTATCCTCATTAACAAACCAGAAATGATACATCGATGTGGTCGACAGAACCATAAATCCTAGAAAAAAATTGTTATGTCTAGCTGGTGATATCATGTGATGGTTGTCAGAAGCTCATCATACACTCCTGGAAATGGAAAAAAGAACACATTGACACCGGTGTGTCAGACCCACCATACTTGCTCCGGACACTGCGAGAGGGCTGTACAAGCAATGATCACACGCACGGCACAGCGGACACACCAGGAACCGCGGTGTTGGCCGTCGAACGCCGCTAGCTGCGCAGCATTTGTGCACCGCCGCCGTCAGTGTCAGCCAGTTTGCCGTGGCATACGGAGCTCCATCGCAGTCTTCAACACTGGTAGCATGCCGCGACAGCGTGGACGTGAACCGTATGTGCAGTTGACGGACTTTGAGCGATGGCGTATAGTGGGCATGCGGGAGGCCGGGTGGACGTACCGCGGAATTGCTCAACACGTGGGGCGTGAGGTCTCCACAGTACATCGACGTTGTCGCCAGTGGTCGGCGGAAGGTGCACGTGCCCGTCGACCTGGGACCGGACCGCAGCGACGCACGGATGCACGCCAAGAGCGTAGGATCCTACGCAGTGCCGTAGGGGACCGCACCGCCACTTCCCAGCAAATTAGGGACACTGTTGCTCCTGGGGTATCGGCGAGGACCATTCGCAACCGTCTCCATGAAGCTGGGCTACGGTCCCGCACACCGTTAGGCCGTCTTCCGCTCACGCCCCAACATCGTGCAGCCCGCCTCCAGTGGTGTCGCGACAGGCGTGAATGGAGGGACGAATGGAGACGTGTCGTCTTCAGCGATGAGTGTCGCTTCTGCCTTGGTGCCAATGATGGTCGTATGCGTGTTTGGCGCCGTGCAGGTGAGCGCCACAATCAGGACTGCATACGACCGAGGCACACAGGGCCAACACCCGGCATCATGGTGTGGGGAGCGATCTCCTACACTGGCCGTACACCACTGGTGATCGTCGAGGGGCACTGAATAGTGCACGGTACATCCAAACCGTCATCGAACCCATCGTTCTACCATTCCTAGACTGGCAAGGGAACTTGCTGTTCCAACAGGACAATGCACGTCCGCATGTATCCCGTGCCACCCAACGTGCTGTAGAAGTTGTAAGTCAACTACCCTGGCCAGCAAGATCTCCGGATCTGTCCCCCATTGAGCATGTTTGGGACTGGATGAAGCGTCGTCTCACGCGGTCTGCACGTCCAGCACGAACGCTGGTCCAACTGAGGCGCCAGGTGGAAATGGCATGGCAAGCCGTTCCATGGGACTACATCCAGCATCTCTACGATCGTCTCCATGGGAGAATAGCAGCCTGCATTGCTGCGAAAGGTGGATATACACTGTACCAGTGCCGACATTGTGCGTGCTCTGTTGCCTGTGTCTATGTGCCTGTGGTTCTGTCAGTGTGATCATGCGATGTATCTGACCCCAGGAATGTGTCAATAAAGTTTCCCCTTCCTGGGACAATGAATTCACGGTGTCCTTATTTCAATTTCCAGGAGTGTATAACTCTGAACCAGGTTAATGTGCAATCATAATATTAATCTTTCACTTCTTCGTTAGTTATCTTAAGCACCCCTGTGCCCTCCACATTAATTATATGTTTGTCACAACAACGAGACTGGGTTGCTACATTTTATAATGACAATCTCTATCTCTTCGTGAAGTCTGTTTTCATGATACTATTGACTTTTTTTTATCCATACTGTTCAAGAACCGCCAGTTCCCTAACGAAAATAGGGAAACATGGATTCCACATAAAATATCCCAACATTTGAACGTTTAACAATTCAGGATAACTTTTCACAATTCAAATACTGTTGCCATCTTACAGTTACAGACGTGCACGAACTCAGAAATATCTTTAGTACCGCCAGAATTTATATAACTGGTAACGGCGTGACGTTCCAACGAAAATAATTTGTTTAATTTCTAAGATATTTATAAAAAAATTACCTCTACCTTAAAAGCTATTCATTTAAAGACACTTAACACTGGTCAAAGGAGATGGGTTACTAACATTAGGATCTCTTCACATCAGTGAATTGTATGAATTACTGTATTAAATAAACTTCTCTGACACGTACACTATACACGATAGTCTTCCCTCTTGGTAGTGCCATGTCGCCATCCAAAGTCTGGTTTACTTGTGACCATACACGGTTGCCAGCAATCCCGTACAGCGGCTACGTTTCTGCCAAGTCTTCCTGCAGCGTCGAAGAAGAATATCCAATTTACCGCAGCCTTATTCCAGACCTCGTTCAAACTTAGTGCGGTGTTGTCGATTTAAAGGCATTCTTCACTAATAACTCACTGCGTCGTATGTCAAAGGTAACTAACGCTCTGTTACAGTGTGCCTTTGAAGCAATAGTGGCGCTACATGCGCGTCTTATGTGACTGGCCCGAAATCAGTGTAGGCACCATTCTTCGGATGTAGAAACACGCCTACTGACTTTCGTTTGTGTTGCACAACTGCTTCTTTGTGTTTAGATTTTTTTTCCGTCGGTGTTATATGACATGTACAGGCGGAGTGTATTAATATCTTCTAACGATCTTCATATCTAGGTCCAGCCTACAGCAAGAGCTGTGCAACATTGTGGTCCGAGATGTGCTGCTTATTTGCTGTCTTTTCTACTATATTTTTTGATTACCATACTAATTTTAATAGTTTTTTTACTCCAATCCCGTACCTGCATGGGTCAACATGCTTGTTATCGGATTTGGCAAGACTAATGTCAGACGGTGACTGGATCCCACTTTCGTCGCCATCTGTTTACCCCGGGTGAGAAAGTATTCTAAATGTTTGTGAATCGTTGAACTGAGATGGAACGTGAGTACCAGCTCTCAGTATTCACCTAGTCTGGCCTTGGAAGCCGCCTAAATGCCACATTTAGACTGGCTGGCACAAACACACCTGTAATTAACCCACCAGGCGGATTCGGTCCCGTGCTGGCGCACTTGCCCGAAAACTGTAATTGACTTGCTAACACATGCAGCTATCCAGACGGGTTAAGTTCGCAGGTGCTATTACCAGCGTAATACATTACTAAGTTAATTTCATTGACATCGTCAGAATAATTTTGCGCTCACATATTTTACTGTGGTAATTAATGGAGTGGGACCCACTACCACCTGTTTCAATTTGCCTCTTTATTGGTAGTTGATTTCATCCACATGGATTCATGTGTTGCTCCATAGTAACCACTCAGTCTTCCACTCGATCCCACAATCAGTCTTACGAATTCTTGAAACAGTTCTAGGGACTTTGTATCCCTTTGCTGACCCCTCTTTGCAAAATGATTCAAACGGCTCCGGGCACTATGCTACTTAACTTCTGAGGTCATCAGTCGTCTAGAACGTAGAACTACGTAAATGTAACTAACCTCAGGACATCACACACATCCATGCCCGAGGCAGGATTCGAACCTGCGACCGTAGAGGTCGCTCGGTTCCAGACTGTACCGCCTAGAACCGCACGGCGACTCCGGCCGGCCCTTTGTTACTATAACTGCTCCCAAATAACTAGATAAGCGCGTCACATTCCCAATGTGGAGCATCAATACGGCGTCATATGCTCCTAAAAACTCTAGTCGCACCATCATGCGTAAACGACCCCAGTGTACTGGCTGTCAAATCCTGTCATTATGCTCGTTCCAATGCCATGCAAAACTTTAGTTACAACCTCACTTTAGTGCACAGCTACGTTTTGCAACATGATTACATTTCATTAGCTACTATTAGTACAGTGATATCGTGTAAGTGCAGTTGTCAGACTGAGTGACAGCCACATTACCTGATTGCCCTGCTGATGCCGTCCCTTCTTTTGAGATATCGGCTACGTCCTGCTCCTCTCTCTGCAGATCTATTCTCACCACTGGCACTGCCATTCGAGGAGAAAGAAAAAGCACCGACAATTCTCTGGCGGTGGCCCTGCAAATTGCCTGTCGTTGGTGGTTAGAAGGCTGTTTGTGCGCGAAGACTGACAAATGCTTTGCCTGTGGGAGCTGCTCTGTTCGGTGCCCCTCAGTTAAAAAAGCATTCTGCACACGATGTTGTTGTACAAATGTTGCCTTCTTCACCCCTATAAGAGCACTGTACCTTGCAAAATATTATGTACCGCCGTATGAACAGTAAACAAGACGAAGTCACTTATAAATTGTACCATGTAGCTGGAACCCAGTTAGTGTACAGGAGCTAAACGCAAAGATGCCAGCTTGAATATACAACAAGAAAATAGGCGTAAATTAAGGGAGCTCTAAATGGAAAATTTTATAAATATATTCGTCGAGTTAACCACAATCTGCAGGATGAACGTATCTAAGACTGTCTGAACGTAGAACAATGCATATGGTCGCAGATTATCAGATAATTATTTACTCTGATTAATCGCCAAATTGACTTTAAAGCTCCTTTTCAGAAAGGTCATCACTAAATTCAGTGCATTTGACAACATATTTAGACAGTCGCACGCTATCTTTTTATTCGGAACACGTAGCAAAATTGTTTTTAGTATGTGCACGAGCATTTAGAACAGAGGTGGCCACCTCGCGCCAAGCTCCACGCAGGCCATTTGTGCGTGCCTCGTATGGGTCGTGGCTCGGCCTTTCTCGGCTTCGCTCATTCTTTCCCGGAAGAAGTCTCTATAGCGGGACATTTTATTTAGTACTTCCGTGTGGCAGTTTACGGTCGGAAAAACTCTCTTCAGTTCGTCAGAAAAGTGGAGTCAGCGCAGTTTACCATTCACTCTTTGTTCATAGTACGAAAGATGTTCAAAAGTCGAGTGTCTCTCTGAAAAAAAATAAAAATCTATAGTCACAAGACTTTAAAAACGAATGTGAATAACAGACGAGAGGGATGAGAATTCTCATTCTCAGTGTATACTATATAGTCATATAAGTGACGGGTACTGCAAATTAGCTGTGAAATGATGCTACTGCAACATCATCCAGAAAGAATTTAAAGATTTAGTTGCTGATGAAAGAGCAAAAAATAAAAATTATCGTGACACAGGTTTCATAGATCTGTACACCAAGAAACACTCTGTGCTAAATTTGCAAGCACGCTACAAGTGAAGAAATTGAGCGTTCAAATAGTAAAATTTTTTATGTAACACGCTTTATTCCACTGTCAGTTGCTACAGTTTTCGATGGCATTGTATGGAGTCTTTTCAGACTACTGCAAAGTATGTCAGCTAAGTCAAGGGGCACGAGTGGAACGGTTTTTCTATCTAAAACTCGCTGTTGTTGGATTCACGAAAGACATAGGACTGCAGGAGCAAAAACTAAACCATTCCGATTGCTTACAGACCTCGCATTTTAAATGGACTTGACTGTACACTGGCAACACCAACACACTGCAGACTGAGAAACACTTCCATTCTGATTTCATGGACATGTATTTATAAGAGGGATACGTTCTGACAAACCGTCCCATTCATTAAGCTCATTATCGTTAAATAAAATGCGAGGGTTGAAGAATTCATTAGAGTCTTGAAAGAATTACAAGAATAGTTTCCGAAACATTTCGAGGACACTACCAGTATAATATTTGTTTTCAAGCTGATATCGAGACCGTTTTCTGTTACAGTCGAAAGCGCCCCTGTTCGTGTGCAGAAGAAAGTGGTTGACCTGCAGGGCCATTCCCATTTCAGTGAGAAATCCATTTATGCTAAAACTGTAGCGGACGTCAAAACTGCTTTTTTCAGATGGAGTGTCCATATCTCCATAATGTAGCTGCAAAAATGGTACAATATTTCGATTAACATATTTGTGTGAAAGACCTTTTTTCAATTATGAAACTGAATAAGGCACGATTACGTGGCAAAGGAATGCGAGAATCTGTGTAACTATCTGTGTCCGTCGATATACAGACAGTTTGCACCATATATATATATATATACAGGGTGAGTCACCTAACATTACAGCTGGATATATGTCGTAAACCACATCAAATACTGACGAATCGATTCCACAGACCGAACGTGAGGAGAGGGGCTAGTGTAATTGGTTAATACGAACCATAAAAAAAATGCACGGAAATATGTTTTTTAACTCAAACCTAAGTTTTTTTTAAATGGAACCCCGTTAGTTTTGTTAGCACATCTGAACATATAAACAAATACGTAATCAGTGCCGTTTGTTGCATTGTAAAATGTTAATTACATCCGGAGATATTGTAACTTAAAGTTGACGCTTGAGTACCACTCCTCCGCTGTTCGATCGTGTGTATCGGAGAGCACCGAATTACGTAGGGATCCAAAGGGAACGGTGATGGACCTTAGGTACAGAAGAGACTGGAACAGCACATTACGTCCATATGCTAACACCTTTTTATTGGTCTCTTTCACTGACGTACATGTACATTACCATGAGGGGTGAGGCACACGTTCGACGTGCGTTTCATAGGACGTAGAGGACGCATAAATTGGCCAGCCCGTTCTCCTGATCTTACACCTCTGGACTTCTGGACTTCTTTCTGTGGGGTACGTTAAAGGAGAATGTGTACCGTGATGTGCCTACAACCCCAAAGGATATGAAACAACGTATTGTGGCAGCCTGCGGCGACATTACACCAGATGTACTGCGGCGTGTACGACATTCATTATGCCAGAGATTGCAATTGTGTGCAGCAAATGATGGCCACCACATTGAATATCTACTGGCCTGATATGTAGGGACACACTCTATTCCACTCCGTAAATGAAAACGGAAACCACGTATGTACGTGTACCTCACCCCTCATGGTAATGTACATGTGCGTCAGTGAAAAAGACCAATAAAAAGGTGTTAGCATGTGGACGTAATGTGCTGTTCCAGTCTCTTTTGTACCTAAGGTCCATCGCCGTTCCCTTTGGATCCCTACGTAATTCCGTGCTCTCCGATACACGCGATCGAACAGCGGAGGAGTGGTACTCAAGCGTCAACTCCGGATGGAATTAACATTGTACAAGACAACAAACGGCACTCATTACGTATTTGCTTATATGGTCAGATGTGCTAACAAAACTAACGGGGTTCTATTTAAAAAAACCTAGGTTTGTGTTCAAAAACATACTTCCGTGCATTTTTTTATGGTTTGTATTAACCAATTACACTAGCCCCTCTCCTCACGTTCGGTCTGTGGAATCGATTCGTCAGTATTTGATGTGGTTTACGAAATATATCCAGCGGTAACGTTAGGTGACCCACCCTGTATATATATATATATATATATATATAATATTTTGTGTTGAACGCTCCAAAAATAATTGAATAATATTGAAATTTTCATTCTTTGTGATCTATATGATTAAAAAATGTGACATATAACACTAAGTCGTATGCTGTGCGACTGCACATCCATGTAAATTGGTGCTTTCGCAGTTTCCCCCTCAAGCTTCCCCAAGCGCTTAAACACCTGGCTGTGGCGGTGGGGAATGTGTGCAGTGGCGCTGATCGGCTTCTGCCACGGCGCGACTCGTCCGCCAAAATCTCGCTCCCCCTTATTCAGATAGTGTGTACATAATTTCTCGTTTGTTGGGCATTATTGCTTACAGTCCCCCATGTAGGACCAGCGATACAAGCAAAAATCTTGAAGAGGTAAGTCTCGAAACCCTGACGTCTACAAAGCTCTATCCAACGCAATAAAACGATTGCAACACGTTTCTGAGGAACGTCGTGTCACTTATCACCAGAATAATCCAGTTTGAGTTTGAATATGACATGTAAGAGGGAAATGAATCATAAAACACAATAGATTAAGAACCTTTCATTTTCAGAATGAGATTTTCACTCCGCTGATGAGTGTGCGAAGACATGATTGGAAGATAGGGGACGAGGTAATGGCGGAAGTGAAGCTGTGAGGCCGGGTCGTGTGTCGTGCTTGGGTAGCTCAGTCGGCAGAGCACTTCTCCGGGAAAGGCAAAGGTCCCGATTTCGAGTCTCGGTCCGGCACACAGTTTTAATCTTCCAGAAAGTTTCGTCTTTTAATTTAATTTCTCTTGAAAGGACCCTGCTGTTTCGTACTTTAGAATAGTCATATTTAGAAATAAACAACTATAGTTTTAGTGCGTAAGCGTGATCTCTTGTAGCACACAGCGGATGTTAACAGGGAGCAGAAGACATTTATAATGCTCGCTTTTGTCGTAACGTGGACAGCTATCGACACCATATTGTTGTGGTCTTCAGTCCTGAGACTGGTTTAATGCAGCTCTCCATGCTACTCTATCCTGTGCAAGCTTCTTCATTTCCCAGTACCTACTGCAACCTACATCCTTCTGAATCTGCTTAGTGTATTCATCTCTTGGTCTCCCCCTACGATTTTTACCCTCCTCGCTGCCCTCCAATACTAAGTTGGTCATCCCTTGATGCCTCAGAACATGTCCTACCAACCGATCCCTTCTTCTGGTCAAGTTGTGTCACAAACTCCTCTTCTCCCCAATTCCATTCAATACCTCCTTATTAGTTATGTGATCTACCCATCTAATCTTCAGCATTCTTCTGTAGCACCACATTTCGAAAGCTTCTATTCTCTTCTTGTCCAAACTATTTACCGTCCATGTTTCACTTCCATACATGGCTACACTCCATACAAATACTTTCAGAAATGACTTCCTGACACTTAAATCTATACTTGATGTTAACAAATTTCTCTTCTTCAGAAACGCTTTCCTTGCCATTGCCAGTCTCCAGTTTATATCCTCTCTACTTCGACCATCATCTGTTATTTTGCTCCCCAAATAGCAAAACTCCTTTACCACTTTAAGTGTCTCTTTTCCTAATCTAATACCCTCAACATCACCCGACTTAATTCGACTACATTCCATTATCCTCGTTTTGTTTTTGTTAATGTTCATCTTATGTCCTCCCTTCAAGACACCATCCATTCCGTTCAACTGCTCTTCCAAGTCCTTTGCTGTCTCTGACAGAATTACAATGTCGTCGGCGAACCTCAAAGTTTTTTTTCTTCTCCATGGATTTTAATACCTACTTCGAATTTTTCATTTGTTACCTTTACTGCTTTCTCAATATACAGATTGAATAACATCGGGGAGAGGCTACAACCCTGTCTCACTCCCTTCCCAACCACTGCGTCCCCTTCATGTCCCTCGACTGTTATAACTGCCATCTGGCTTCTGTACAAATTGTAAATAGCCTTTCGCTCCCTATATTTTACCCCTGCCTCCTTCAGAATTAGAAAGAGAGTATTCCAGTCAACATTGTCAAAAGCTTTCTCTAGGTCTACAAATGCTAGAAACGTAGGTTTGCCTTTCCTTAATCTTTCTTCTAAGATAAGTCGTAAGGTCAGTATTGCCTCACGTGTTCCAGTATTTCTACGGAATCCAAACTGATCTTCCCCGAGGTCGGTTTCTACTAGTTTTTCCATTCGTCTGTACAGAATTCGTGTTAGTATTTTGCATCTGTGGCTTATTAAACTGATTGTTCGGTAACTTTCTCATCTGTCTACACCTGCTTTCTTTGGGATTGGAATTATTATATTCTTCTTGAATCTGAGGGTATTTCGCCTGTTTCGTACATCTTGCTCACCAGATGGTAGAGTTTTGTCAGGACTGGTCCTCCAAAGGCCGTCAGTAGTTCCAATGGAATGTTGTCTACTCCGGGGTACTTGTTTCGACTCAGGTCTTTCAATGCTCTGTCAAACTCTTCACGCTGGATCGTATCTCCCATTTCATCTTCATCTACATCCTCTTCCGTTTCCATAATATTGTCCTCAAGTACATCGACTTAGTATAGACCCTCTATATACCCCATCCTCCTTTCTGCTTTCCCTTCTTTGCTTAGAACTGGGTTTCCATCTGAGCTCTTGATGTTCATACAAGTGGCTCTCTTTTCTCCAAAGGTCTCTTTAATTTTCCTGTAGGCAGTATCTATCTTACCCCTAGTGAGATAAACCCCTACATCCTTATATTTGTCCTCTTGCCATCCCTGTTTAACCATTTTGCACTTCCTGTCGATCTTATTTTTGAGACGTTTGTATTCCTTTTTGCGTGCTTCATTTAGTGCATTTTTATATTTTCTCCTTTCATCAATTAAATTCAATATTTCTTCTGTTACCCAAGGATTTCTACTATCTCTCGTCTTTTTACCTACTTGAACCTCTGCTGACTTCACTACTTCATCCCTCAAAGCTACACATTCTTCTTCTACTGTATCTCTTTCCCCCATTCCTGTCAATTGTTCCCTTACGCTCTCCCTGAAACTCTGTACAACCTCTGGTTCTTTCCGTTTATCCAGGTCCCATATCCTTAAATTCCCAACTTTTTGCAGTTTCTTCAGTTTTAATCTACAGGTCATAACCAATAGATTGTTTTCAGAGTCCACATCTGCCCCTGGAAATGTCTTACAATTTAAAACCTGGTTCCTAAATCTCTGTCTGACCACTATATAATTTATCTGATACCTTTCAGTATCTCCAGGGTTCTTCCATGTATGACACCATATTAATAAAATGAAATATTTGTTCTCGTCACGACAGTCCTACGGAAAGCTTACATGGGCATCTTTATGTTATAATTTGAAATACACTCTAAGCCAAACAACAAAGGAATTATCCTATTGGGACGAAAATCGGTGTATATCATGCTCTATGATAAACAAAAGCATCCGAACGACGTGAATTGCGTTTATTGGCCTGCCGGAGTGGCCGAGCGGATCTAGGCGCTACAGTCTGGAACATCGCGACCCCTACGGTTGCAGGTTCGAATCCTGCCTCGGGCATGGATGTGTGTGATATCCTTAGGTTAGTTAAATTTAAGTAGTTCTATGTTCTAGGGGACTGATGACCTGAGAACTTAAGTCCCATAGTGTTCAGAGCCATTTGAACCATTTTTAAATTGCCTTTATCCATATTTTCTTGCAGCCAACATAACGTAGTTGTCTATCACGTCCTCTTATCTCTTTGCAGTACAGTCATTTGAGTACACAAAATGGATAGCACAAGCGATCTTTAAGATAGTAGGTTCAGATGTAAATCAGCGCCACAAATCGGAAATACTAGGAGGAGCGTCATTAGAGATTGGACAGTCTTAAGGGATGTAAATTCTATTTTACTTCAGTAACCGACATTTAAATATCACTACCACACTCATCAGAATTTGAGTTAACCAATTTTGTCACGTAAGTCATTGCAGCGATCTTTAGGCAGAATTAAATATTTTTATGGATAAGAGATTCTGCGAGAGTATCTGGACTCCTAAGGTTCAACGACAATTCGAAGTATTTTTCCTCGTGAAAGGTTTCCCACACCTGTGGAAAGTCGTTCTTCGTACGAGTAGTTAGTCGTAAATTTGATGTTGAACTAACCTTGTTAAAAGCGACGCGATTAACAGCAGCGTGTGCACCATGGCTACCTTAAAGTTAACGGCCTGTCACCAGTAATTCCTCTGTACATGAGCAATTATTTGAGCGTATTTTTGATTGGGTCTGGACTGAAATCTAGCACCTATGTCCACTGTCACTAAGCAAATCTTTTGTGCCGGATCAAGACTCGATCACAGCAATATTCGTCGCTGGTAACCAGGCGTATAGCGTCGTGATATATCGAAGTTCTCACCAGTATCAGTTAACAAACCTGAGCTTCAAAACAGTTGCGTCCTGCCTGGAATACTGTCTACACCCTTATATCCCTGTTACATAACTACGAAAAATGTTTAATGTCATATGAGGTAGCAAAGTGTGCACGTGTAAGTGCCATGACGTAAGGTTTTGTGGCGCGGACTGTAACCCAGCACGTAATCACTACTAGCTCGATTTGCATGTGCTAGAGCTTCAAATGGACCCATCAATATTTTTGTGCTGGACCAGAATTCATAGTCACATATGTGTCTTTCGCAGTGACTTAGAGGACCCGCAACCTTCCGAGAAACTACGAAATATCGAACTATACCGTTGTGCCTGGGTCACATACCACGGACAACCGAGATCGAATCTTATTCCTGCACCAAATTATTCAACGTCCCAAGTTCAGATAAAATAGGAGGTCTGTGACCTTATGTAACAACTGATTCAATAAACAAAATAAAGTTCCTAGTGTAAGGAAGCTCACTGGCGACAGAATTTCTGTTTGCCACTACTTCAACCTCTGCTATGGCTCTAACTAAACCGGCCCTGCCCCACTTGGTAGCGAAGAGATATGATGTTTATAATGCAGATTCTGAACTACGGTGCAACCGTAGAGTAGGTAAAGCTGATCTGCTTGTGTGTGTTTAAAATACATGCCGAAAATTGGAATCGAACCGATACCTCACAACTAAAAAACTTGTCTCAATACGCCATACCACTCAAAACCACGTGTGTTACTTTCATGATTATGTCGTAAGGTAAGACGCCCTCACCTTACATATTAGATACGGCGCAGAAAATTATATTCTCCACTAACTGGTAAATTATCAGCAGGCTTCTGATACGGGAATTACACCAGTCCCAAGCCAGCGGGATGTAAAGACACTTTTAGACATTATAGCCTCTATTCGAAGCCATTTTGAAATTTTCACGATTTCAAGAAATTTCTTAGATCAAAAAGTACCATTGCAGAGTGTGAAGTTAGCAAATACTTCGATTATTACTGCCATTATCGCTACTAACTTCTTCATTCTGCTGCTGCTACATGCGTACTTGAAGGAAGTATTCAAAGGTTCCTGTTCATTTTAGAAGCAACTGCCGAAAAATAAATAATTATTTAGTTGCGGTGAATGTTTGCGGCGCTCTGTGGCACGTGTACCGTAATAAATCTCTCTGAGGGGTATGAAAATCATACTGGACATCTCCAGTTATTCGCAGATTACATTAAAAGTAAATTAACTTATGAAGACATTACGTCATAACAGGAACTGCATGCATTATTTCATTTTCCTTGCCGTAGCAAAGACGCTTGTAAAATGATAGAACCGGTGGCTGACGCCACTTTCAAAGCCAGAGGACGTTAATGTCTCCTGTTAAATATCACGATCATTCTCTCCTGATTACTTTCTGCATCTCACCTATTTCAAGTAGAGCAGAGAAGTAAGTATTGCACAAGATCACCTCATTCTGAGTGGTCCGACATCACATTTTCACGCAATTACTCTAACTATGATATCCATTTCATCAATGTAGAAAAATATTTCAACGTTGTAAGACTCAAATCCTACTCAGAGGCCTTACACTTAGTCGACAACGAAAAATTCTAACTCTTTGGAATATATATAGCTGCCGTACTGGGATCTTTAACTATACTGCAACAGTAATTTTGCAAACAAGGAATGCTTATGAATTGCAGATTTTTATAGCGTAGTGGCCTCCAGTTCTCTGTAATCCTGACCTACACTGACTTTGCATCATCACATGACGTAAGTACTGCAACGCCATACTGACATCAACAATGTGCTCGTACTGACAGATTCATTGCTCCTTCCAACACGCCACATCTATTGGTTGGGAGCGGTGGGGGGAGCGGGAAAATTGGGGTATCTGTCCCGAACGGCAATTTCAGAGGGCACCAAAATCATATTGTTCACAATGCGCCTATCATCCTGTGTTCTTTCGTCTATAATTCTTCATATGAGTTTCAAATGCATCCCTGTAGGTTTTTAACAGTTTTTCAACACATTCTTAGCCGTTTTTTAAACCAATCATAAGTTGACTTTTGAACGCGTGCATAGTGTACGTGATGTCTGTGCCAGAGGAATCCCCGTCGCATCTAGAAATAAAAAACTTTCCCGCAGAGAAAAGGGGATGGGGCAATATAAGCTATAAGGTAAGAGATTCAATACAATTCTGTATGGTTAAATGATGATGAAATCCTCTTGAGTAAAATATTCCAGAGGTAAAGTAGTCCTCTATTCGAATGTCCGGGTGGGAACCACTCTGAACAATATCATTAAATGGAGAAACAATACTGGCGTTTTACGGATCGTACCTTGGAAAGTCCGATAGTTTAATCGGGCAGGTAGTTTATAAAATTTAGAAAAGGAAATAGTTAGTTTAGAGTTACCTTTATTGGACCTTAATGAGATTCGATGCCAGGAGGAACAGGACTTCTGGTCTGGTGACTAAATGCTTATGAATGCAAAATCAAATGTGGATGATGCAGGCGTAGGTTTAATAACGAATAAAAAGATAGGAACGCTGGTAATCTACTACGAACAGCATAGTGAACGTAATATTGTAGCCAAGATAGTCAGGAAGCCCACACAAAATACAGTAGTGCAGGTTTATATGCCAACTAGCTGCACAATCTATGAAGGGATTGAACAAGTGTATACAGAGTTACAAGAAATAATTCAGATAGTTAAGCGAGACGAAAATTTAACAGTCATGGGGAACTGGAATTCGACAGTAGGAAAATATGGAGAAATTGTAGGTGAATATGGGCTGGGGGAAAGGAATGAAAGAGAAAGCCTCCTGATAGAATTTAGCACAGAGCATAATTTAATTGTCGCTAACACTTGGTTTATGACTCATGAAAGAAGGTTCTACACATGGAAGAGACTTGCAGACACTGGAACATTTAAAACTATATTATGGTAAGACAGAGATATTGGAAACTAATTTTAAATTGCAAGACATTTCAAGGGGCATATGTGGTCTCTGACCAATTTATCGATTATGAACTGTAGATTAAAATTAAAGAAATTGCAAAAAAGTTGAAAATAAATGATACTGGACCAGGATAAGTTGAATGAACCTGAGGATCGAGCGAGATGGGAGGACGACGGTTCAATCCCGCGTCCAGCCATCCTGATTTAGGTTTCCCGTGATTTCCCTAAATCACTCCAGGAAAATGCCGGGATGGTTCCTCTGAAAGGGCACGGCCGACTTCCTTCCCCATCCTTCCATAATCCGATGAGACCGATGACCACGCTGTCTGGACACCTTCCCCAAACCAACCAACCAAGAACCAGAGGACCTAGCGAGTTTCAAAAGGACCATTGGGAAACGACTGGCTAGAACATGGAAAAGCAATACAGTAAAAGATGAATGGGTGGCTTTAAGAGATCGAATACTAATGGCTAATGTAAGGATTTAGAAGCATATATCACTAGGAGAAAGATATACCGCTTACAGGAAAGCGGGAGAGGCCTTTGGAGAGAAGAGAAGCAGCTGCATGAACATGAAAAACCAGTCCTATGCAAAGAAGGAAAATCTGAAATGTTCAAGCAGCATTTAAAGGGTCTATACAAAGAATATGAAGATGCTGGGAATATTATAGAAAGATGAGGAGACCTAGATGAAGGTGAGATGGGAGACATGATACCGCAAGAATAATTTGACATACACTGTCAGACCTCATTCGGAACAAGACCCCGGGAGTAAAAGAAATTCCGTCAGAATTACTAACAGCCTTGGGGGATCCAGTTATGGAAAGACTCTTCCATTATGTATGCAAGATGTATGAAACAGGTGAAATACCCTCAGACCCCTAGAACAATAAATAATATCGTTTCTAAAGAAAGCCTATGCTGACAGGTGCGAATATTTCCGAATTATCAGTTTAATACGTGACGGTGGCAAACTGTTAGCCAGCATTGTTAACAGAAAAATGGAACAGTTGGGAGAACCCGACTCGGAGTCGAGCAGTTTGGATTCCAGAGGAATGTAGGAACAGGCGAGGCTGTACTCACCCTACGACTTCTCTTAGAATGTAGGTTAAGGAAAAGCAAACCTACGTTTATAACATTGGCCGACTAAAACAAAACTTTCGAAAGTATTCAATGGAATGCTCTCTTTGAAATTTTGAAGGTATCAGGAGGAGCTAAAGGTATTTACAACTTGTAAAGAAACCAGATGTCAGGTGTAAAAGTCGAGGGGCATGAAAGGGATCCAGTGGTTGGAAAGGGAGTGAGACTGGGTTGTAGCTTATTCCTGATGTTAATCTTTACACTGAACAGATAAAAAGTTGTAGTAGGAATTAAAGTCCAGGTAGAAGAAATAGAAACTTTGAGGTTTGCCCATGACATAGTAATTCTTTCAGAAACAGCGAAGTATTAGGAAGAGCAGTTTAACGGGGTTGTCATTGTCTCGAAAGGAGGATGTGAGATGGGTATAAAAAAAGCAAAACAAGGACAATGGCATGTAGTCGCAGAACATAGACTAATCACGGCAGGTGATACTGAGGGAATTAGATTAGGAAATGAGGCACTTAAAGAAATAGATTAGGTAGATGAGTTTTGCTATTTGGACATAAAAAGAACTGATGAAGGTCGAAATAGAGGGAATGTAAAATGTAGACGGGCGATGGTAAAATGGTTCAACTGGCACTGATCACTATGGGACTTTACATCTGTGGTCATCAGTCCCCTAGAACTTAGAACTACTTAAACCTAACTAACCTAAGGACATCACACACATCAATGCCCGAGGCAGGATTCGAACCTGCGACCGTAGCGGGTCACGCGGTTCCAGACTGAAGCGCCTTTAACCGCTCGGCCACACCGGCCGGCTGGCGATGGTAAGGAAAGCGTTTCTTATGAAGAGATATTTGTTAACATCGTGTATAGATTTAGGTGCCAGGAAGTCTTTTCTGAATGTATTTGTATGGAGTGTAGCAACTTATGG
The DNA here is from genome assembly GCF_023864275.1 of Schistocerca cancellata. Classification (NCBI taxonomy): domain Eukaryota; kingdom Metazoa; phylum Arthropoda; class Insecta; order Orthoptera; family Acrididae; genus Schistocerca; species Schistocerca cancellata. The sequence continues at coordinate 56,921,933 of NC_064626.1, read as the reverse complement.
ATGCGAAACATGGAAGATAAACAACTTGACAAGAAGACAACAGAAGAGTTTGAAATACGGTGCTACAGAAGAATGCTGAAGATTAGATTGTTAGGTCACGTATATAATGAGGAACTGAACAGAACTGGGCAAAAAATTATGAGACATATAGGGACCACCAATTTAGTATTGGAGGGAAGCATCGGGGGTAAAAATCGTAGAGGTAGACCGCAGACCAAGAGGTGAATACAGTAAGTAGATTCAGGGGGATGTGTGTTCCAGTAGCTATTCGAAGACGAAGAGGCTTGCTCGGCATACAGTAGCATGGAGAGCTGCGACTGAAGTCTACAACAACGCAATAACAGATTTACAAGTTCGGAGTTTTTCTCTTACTTGTACTGTGAAACATTACGTCTTGCCAATTTTCACGATTCTAGGTCAACGGGAAACATTCTATAGGTGTTGATGAGTGTGTTTTCGGTTATTAAATATGAGGCATTACTGATCGCATCTTTGGATTGCATCGACTTAGAAGCTGAAGTATTTTACACTGCTAAGATACCGTAGAATTCAGTAAGTGGCATAACACACCATTGCGGAGAGAAATGGATCGTAACAGACGGCAGACAGACAGATAAAAAAATAACAAAAATATTTTTTTGCATCTTATATAACCACAGATTAATAATTTTTCAATATGTTTCCTTCAGTTGTCCTGTGAATTCTTGCTCCTTGCCAACTTTCATCATTCTAGGTCAACGGGCAAGTGCCCTATAGGTTTGGATGTGTGGGTTTTCGAGTATCAAGATATTTAACGGAAATGGCCTTATCTCTCGATTGAATTGACATAGAAGGTAACACCTTGGAGACCGCCAGGCGACCATAGACCTTAAATATGACATAAATTAGAAACTAATTCGTCAACCCGTTCCACAGTAGTCGGGAAGACTGGCAGACAGAAAATAAAACGATTCTATAAGGGTTCCGTATCTCCAGAAAGAGGCAAGGAACCCTAAAATGGGGAAGATATTAACGAAAAAGCTCCCTGATGCCTGAGCATTAAACATCTCATCAGAACAGGTTGAAATAGTACAGTTTCGTTCATCGTGAACGATTATATGTGAAGTGAAAGGGGGGGAAAAGGAACGTATAAATTCATGCACTCGAATTGGACGCACACATGAAGTATGGAGGGCAGTTAAATACGATCATAAGCATACAATTATGGCAAAGAGATTTATAGCGTCTGAACAACTGGAACACTTGTACGACACGGGAACTCGCGTCCACAGTACAGAAACACAGAAAGTGAAAGAACGCATGGGTGAATAAATTGCTCAAATTAATTAACACACATCCTGGATAAGGAGATAAAACCCTTCAGTTAGGCTGAAGAACTTCCTCATTTACAACGACATTAAAGTAGCAAGCCCTCGCCTAGTAACTAGGAACCGAACTCACTAACAGCCACATGCAGCATCTGCAGGGACTGCACTCAGAGAACCACACAGGTGAAAAGAAAATACCATAGCGGTTTCCGCCTCCAAAATAACAGACGAAGAAGAAACGAACAGTGGGGTTTGACCTCTATGCCCCAAGTGAAAGGAATACGAAGTTGGTTACCCTGTACCCACTGCAGACGGAAAGCAGCTAGACTGGGACATGTCTTTCATTCATAAGCCAAGGGAAAGGAGGAAACCTGATAATAAAGGATGTCATTATATAAGTATTGGTGTGGAGCGCACAATGTAAGTAATCGGAAAATATAGTATATAAAATTTCCCATTCAGATCACAGGTTACTTGCATCTAAAGGTCAGAAAATTCATAATATTTTATTAGTCCCACAGCTCAGTCCTTTTGGGATAGTTTTAAGAAGTACAGCGGTGATAAGCAGCGCGGATAATGAGACTGGAACGAACAGTATTGACTGTATATGTTATGAAACGATTCTAAGCAGACATTTTAGCAGTTATCCTGCTGGAAGATGCCCTCGCGTCGAGGACGATACCGTACAAAGCGTGAAGAGAATGCATTAGTTAGAAACATTTGGGTTCAAACTTGTTACTTAGGCTTACTTTCTCATGAAAAAATAGCGCGCAATTACTAACTGTTGCGCGCCAAAAATTTGCCCAGTTTGGAGAAACGCATCTACTGAATTGATATGAAATTTTGTAAAAAAGCCTTCCTTATTGCGTCTGAAAAGGTTCATTTAGGCCCCACAATTGATTCTTATTGGTGCAATGGATAACTAGACTGTGGTCTGTCTACACACCGCAAGAATGTGAAGTGCTGAACTGTGTGTACTTGAAATAAATCCCTGTTTGGCAAACTGCGTGATCTTATTTATTTTATTTATCAGAGTGCATCAGCAAATCGAACATCTTTTGGCTGGCCACTACAATTTTTGGTAGTCCATTTGAAGCACTGCCGCTCTATTCACTAGGCAACAAATTATGCCACCCATTTTACACATTGGCAATCCATTTTATTAAGTTACCGCTCACTTTGCAGTGCAGCCTTCTAGTATGTCCTTCACTTTTTTTTACGTCCATTTCATTCTATATGCAATTATATTGTTAATAATCTGAAACTTATAGACCTATATTAGCCAAACAATAACAGTAAGTGTTAACAACAATATGACAATATTGCAAAACAGAATCTATAAAATAAACATATAATTATTATTACTATTAATATGCATTTTTGCCCTTAAGACAGTGATTGAAGATGAATCTTTCATAATTATGCAATTTTCTCCCTTTTGTCATGTTTTCTTCCTCTTTTTCTCTTCCCAAAACATTTTAATTCTTTGACAGTGTTCGTGTTGCCTTTGTTCTGACCCTACTTTCCCTGATATCTTAATTTCTTTCACTTCAAATTTCGTGTCCATAATTTTGTTCCTGAATTTGTCTCTTTCATCCATCCTTGCTCTATTTGTTCCTGCTTGTTTTAGGTCTTCTTCTATTACACGAAATCAGGTACTCTTTTTTTACTGAACTGTGGACCATATCAAAAATCCTCCTTGTGAGTCTGGTGTTGTTCATCCTGTGTATGTGCCCAAAGAATGTTAATCGACGTTTTCTAGTTATGTCTGTAAGTCTGTATATTCGTATAGTTCCCTGTATGTACTCTTCCAAAAATTCTTCGAGGGATTTTACGTTTTATCATTTCTGCCTCTGTGATGCCTGATGCCACGATTATGGCCGCTTCTGATGCATAGAGGGCTTCTGGTAGTACAACTGTTTTGAAGTGCCTGAGTTTCGCCTGTCTTGAGATGCTTCTTTTATTGTGGCAGTCCACGTGAGTTTGTACGCTTTACTAAAATGTAGACTTTCACGACCGGAAATGTCATGTCCATTATGATTATCCGGGCTGTTATGCCGTGGGCGGTTGATGAATTCTGTATCAACTGACACAGAATTCATCAACCGACCACGGCATACAGCCAGGATATAATGGACATTTCTACGCTTTTTGAATTTTTTCTGTTGTTTTCTTTTGGATGCCTTGTTTTATCGTGCTATTTGTATGTATTCTCCAACATACTGGAATTTTTCCGTTCTGTTAACCAGTCCATATTTTGTGTGCAACACTTGTGTATTGTCGTTTTTTCTTTCCCTATCTTGTGTTTTCTCGTATGATATCTCTAACCCCGTTTTAGCAGAGACTTTATGCAAATAATCCAGGGCTTCTTGCGCTCCTTCTCTGTTGTTGCTGAGTATTGCCAAGTCATCTGCAAATGCTACGCATTTAATGATTTTCTTGTTTGCACGTGTTCTTCCTAACTGAATTCCTTTTACTTCTTCTTCCCACTGCTTGGAAATTTTTCCAGTGCTATGTTGGACAGAAGTGGTTTGAGACCATCTCCTTGTCTGACCCCTGTATGTATCTCAAATGGCTGTGAGATTTCTCGCGTTATTTTAATTTTTATTTGGTGTCTGTCACCGTCTGTTCTATCAGTGCCCTTGTTTTTCTGTCTATTCCATATTCTTCTAGTGTGTCAAAGAGAGTCTGCCTGTCAATGGAGTCACACGCCTTCTTGAAGTCCACAAATGTAAATACAGTGTAGTTCGTGTGTGAGACCTTCAAGAGTGTTCACAGGTTCCAAATTTGTTCAATAGAGGATCTTCCGTTTCTGAACCCTGCCTGGTATTAACCTATCTTTGTATCCACTTGTGATTCCATATTATAATACAGCATATATGATTCATGACATGTGTCCAAACAGTGTTAACTTTTATTTTGTTCTGTGAATGTAAAGTTTCAGTTCCACTGTATTACGAAAACCAAAGGGCTTCTTTGATTTTGCGTATACGACATAGTTTTTGATGGTACAAGGAGTGCCTTAAACCACAAACTGGCCATTATATTTAAATTTGTAAGTAAACCTGGTCAATTTTCAGCTGAAACTGCCCAACGCACTCTAATTATAATAAAATGAAATAAACCTGCCTAATTTGACTTAATTGTTAGGCATTCCATCTGACTATGGAATCAGTATGTCACATTGTTTTTCTTTGTTAGCTACTGCCTTTATTTCACATCGTGCACCGGGTACGGATTTGGCATGGTTAATTCTAAGGGATGGCCGGATGACCTTCCTGCCGCCATCCCGTACGCCCTGGGACGGAATTAGTGTGAATGTATTTCAAATGTCTGTGAGTCGTGTAACAGAGGCGGGACGTGGGGACCAACCCTGTGTGATGTGGTAAACCGGCTAAAAACCACATCCAGACTCCCCGGTACACCGGTCCTCGTCGTTAATACGCCGGCCGGATTCGATCCGGGGTCGGCACGCCTGCCCGAGTCCAGGAAGCAGCACATTAGCGCACTTGGCTACCCTGGCAAGTCATTATTCGATATTGTAAACAGAACATTTCATTTTCCTGATCTTTCCGGAATAAGTCTTAAAGAGACGGGATTTTATCCCACGAAATGTGCCTACATATCCTTTTACTATACATGGCGTTTTTTATTTTGGGCTTTCAAATTCTTTCGTGATTTGATCCGTTTTTAATAGTACACAACATCGTCCGGTGGTTCTTTGTTTCTTGGTCTTGTGTTTACTCCAGGGTTTTGTTTTGACATTGTCTCATCTCCTGGTAGAAAATAACATTTCGCCACGCATTTCTCGATTTCTGTTATTTAAATATTTTCTTCATACGAACTATCTACTATATATGACCATTCTGGGTTACTGTTCGGTTCTAACAGAAACACTTCCCTTAAACATATGTTAATTTCCTCATCCGTCCTTCTGTCGGTTCTTAAATCCCAGGATCACGGTTTCCTCCTAACGATATTAACCCTTTTTCTTTTACGGCATGCTCTTGGCTTGATCTCTTATTTATTTCGGCTGTAAAGACATCTACCTTTACTTCGTATTTTGTGTAGTCTTTGTGAACTTCAGTAATTCGTAAGTAATCGTCTCTATCTAATTCTTCCCGCCTACTGACAACAGTTTGGCGATACGTTAGTCAGGAACGCTTCGTCAGCGACGCAGAGCATTTCATTTTTTTCCAGGCTCCTCACTGCGAACGTATTACTTCCCTTACTAATAATCTCAGTATTATTAGCAGCTCGTGTACTTTGCACGGTGCCCTTTTGCTCACCACTTGCCACCTCTTCACTAATTGCTGCTCGCGAAATTTGCGCGGCACTAAATATAGAAATTTCTTCCTTTCTATCTGGCCACGTCCTATTCTCGACGTCCACTTTTCTCCTTGCACCAACACCTAACATTTTGGACGCATGATTTCCCTTGAAATTCTCCCATTCGGACTGCTTTAGCCCTTGGTACAGATCATCGATCTTTTCACACCAACTTGCAATCCGTGACAACTCATTTTCGCAAATTTTGGCGTCGGCGCTTCCTTCCTCACTGAGCACTATTTTACTCAACATCTGAGGTCATCAGTCCCTTATAACTTGTAACTACTTAAACCTAACCAACCTAAGGACATCACACACATCCATGCCCGAGGCAGGATTCGAACCTACGAGCGTAGTAGTCGCGCGGTTCAGGACCGAAGCGCTTACAACAGCTCGGCCATCGCGGCCGGCTGGTTCGTGTAGCTGTAAGATTTGCGCACCGATTTTATCGCTCAATGTTTTCATGACTCCAGCTTGCATTTTCAGCTGATTATTTAGACCAGTATCTTGTGTTTTTAGATGATTATCAAGACCACAAACTTGAATCTTAATTTGATTACTAATGCTGCTACCTTGTGATTTAATAAGAGTGGAAAAGAGTTTAACATATGAGTCATGCTCAAATGCTTTTCACTGACTTGCTCTAACGTATCATGAAGTTCTGATTCTACCTCATGTTTCTCGATCGCTTCTTTCTCTGTTTACGGCGAACTGAACAGATCAACGGATTCATTCATATAATCACTATCTTCCACGTACTCTTTCTAATTTATTCCGTCCTTTAGTTTCAGTATCCTTTGTGACCGGCTCATAATGTGAATCTGGTCATTTGAATTCCCTTCATATGCTACGCAAAACAATTGCCGCTCTGTGCCGCTACCTGTGTGTTCATCTCGGTATCCGCTATCGGGCTACATGATCTTTCTCGGTACGTCCTCTGCCGTGTCACTTTCTGTTCTCTTTGATCTACAATTGTTATTGTATCCATTTAATACTGAATTTGAATGCAGTTAACTGTCTAAATTCCTGTAATATTTGCTATTATTTGTGTTATTGAATTTGCTACACGTTCATGGCGCCGGACATTCAGCACTCGTAACACGATTTTCGCTTAGTACATACGCTATTGTCTGTATTTTACTGTGTAATAAGCTAAAGAATGTCCTGTCACGGTCACCACGTACAACACTACTGGCTTCTACTAAATTAGTGATATGCCGATAACGTTATTCCTGTGAAAGGATTTTTACTTTGTGACTGGTAAGGTATCTGGATAATGTCGTGTCCCTAAAGATTTATACTCAAAGAAAGCAGTAGCACGGTAAACGGGAATCGAAGCAAGGTTCTGTAATTAATCAAGTGAACTATAATTACGGCCTAATTAAGTAAAGTCGTACCCATTACTGGCATGGTTCATAAAGAAAGTATACTATTGCGGCTGACTTTACTTGATACCGAACTTGTGTTTAGCTGATTCGAAACAAGACGACGGTACAATTTAGCAAGTAATGGACCAGTGATTCGACTTGATGTACACAGGAGGAGTATTAATGCGTTTACGCAATAACTGCCTCTCAGTAACACTTGCTATCTGTACATTACAGTAGGAAGATAATGATAGTTATAGGTAAATGATTATTAATGGTGGATCACTACTGACTTGGACAAGAGGTTCATTTGTCAGTTTAACTAAGGGAAATTACTGCTATTGAAACAGTTGTGAAGTAACTATATCTTTTGTAGAAATTATTATTTGCATTCTGGAAGAACAATCACTTCTTTGTTTACTTAGCTCAAGTGGAACATACGAGACGTGGGTCTAGTCTAGTTTGAATATTTGTAGCCAGTTGTTTATTCTCGACTGCTGTTATTGTAATACGACATTGAAATCTGGCTCCACTATTGGCATGCGGACCCTGAAGCTAATCTATCGGTAGACTCAGAACAAGGCTCAACACTTCAGTCTCAACACAATTGGGAAACACTGTGAACTACATAATACATGAAACAGTAGACACTATTATTTCAATAAGAAGAATCTCTGAATTGAATGCTTTAAATAAATCTTCTCGTAGAACGTATATTTTGATGAAATTTTAACTTTCCATTCATGGAAACTATATGGAGTAGTTCCAAACTTATTCTCACTAGATAATTATGTACATTACAACTACACAAAGCGTATTACCTTTTCTTAAGGAAGATAACCGCTTTTCAGTTCACTAAACTAGGATACTTGGATTTGTCATAGCACTTTGGATAGCATCTTGTCTAGGTAAACGACTAAGGATAAAACATTGTTGCTCGACATAAAGTTTACAGAACACAAAATTATTATTAGAAACCAAATCACGCAATTATACAATACTCAACTAATAATTTGAGATGAAGATGGTGGCAGCGTTGATCTGCTGCGTGATTCAAAAAAGGCTGCGAATGTTTCCATGGCTCTTCTTGTGTAACAAGCTGTGGAATATCTCTTCTTAGCGTCGGACTTGCATGGTATAGAGCTAACCAAATTGTGCCATGAATAACAAGCCGCACTACTTCCGCAACCGAGGCTATAATCTTGCAGTTATTATCGCCTCTTTCGGTTCACAAGATGCACACCCTTTGGCTGCTAGCCACCGACTGACTTATTCCACATAGAAGCTTTGCAGTTCTAGACAGGTCCAACTTTTCTATTCCTGCCTAGCCCTTTTCGTGGCGGAAGGATTTCCCCCAAAGATTTACATGATTACAGACTTAGCCAACTAGCTCTGCAGATGACGAAGAAATTGAAGAAATGTATGATGAAATAAAAGAAATTATTCAGATAGTGAAGGGAGACGAAAATTTAATAGTGATGGGTGACTGGAATTCGAGTGTAGGAAAAGGGAAAGAAGGAAACGCAGTAGGTGAATATGGATTGGGGCTAAGAAATGAAAGAGGAAGCTGCCTGGTAGAATTTTGCACAGAGCACAACTTAATCATAGCTAACACTTGGTTTAAGAATCATGATAGAAGGTTGTATACATGGAAGAACCCTGGAGATAATAAAAGGTATCAGATAGATTATATTATGGTAAGACAGAGATTTAGGAACCAGGTTTTAAATTGTAAGACATTTCCAGGGGCAGATGTGGAATCTGACCACTATCTATTGGTTATGACCTGTAGATTAAAACTGAAGAAAGTGCAAAAAGGTGGGAATTTAAGGAGATGGGACCTGGATAAACTGAAAGAACCAGAGGTTGTACAGAGTTTCAGGGAGAGTATAAGGGAACAATTGACAGGAATGGGGGAAAGAAATACAGTAGAAGAAGAATGGGTAGCTTTGAGGGATGAAGTAGTGAAGGCAGCAGAGGGTCACATAGGTAAAAAGACGAGGGCTGGTAGAAATCCTTGGGTAACAGAAGAAATATTGAATTTAATTGATGAAAGGAGAAAATATAAAAATGCAGTAAATGAAGCAGGCAAAAAGGAATACAAACGTCTCAGAAATGAGATCGACAGGAGGTACAAAATGACTAAGCAGGGATGGCTAGAGGACAAATGTAAGGATGTAGAGGCTTATCTCACTAGGGGTAAGATCGATACTGCCTACAGGAAAATTAAAGAGACCTTTGGAGATAAGAGAACCACTTGTATGAACATCAAGAGCTCAGATGGAAACCCAGTTCTAAGCAAAGAAGGGAAAGCAGAAAGGTGGAAGGAGTATATAGAGGGTCTATACAAGGGCGATGTACTTGAGGACAATGTTATGGAAATGGAAGAGGATGTAGATGAAGATGAAATGGGAGATACGATACTGCGTGAAGAGTTTGACAGAGCACTGAAAGACCTGAGTAGGCCCCCGGAGTAGACAACATTCCATCAGAACTACTGACAGCCTTGGGAGAGCCAGTCCTGACAAAACTCTACCATCTGGTGAGCAAGATGTATGAAACAGGCGAAATACCCTCAGACTTCAAAAAGAATATAATAATTCCAATCCCAAAGAAAGCAGGTGTTGACAGATGTGAAAATTACCGAACAATCAGTATAATAAGCCACAGCTGCAAAATACTAACACGAATTCTTTACAGACGAATGGAAAAACTATTAGAAGCTGACCTCGGGGAAGTTCAGTTTGGATTCCGTAGAAATACTGGAACGCGTGAGGCAATACTGACCTTACGACTTATCTTAGAAGAAAGATTAAGGAAAGGCAAACCTACGTTTCTAGCATTTGTAGACTTAGAGAAAGCTTTTGATAATGTTGACTGGAATACTCTTTTTCAAATTCTAAAGGTGGCAGGGGTAAAATATAGGGAGCGAAAGGCTATTTACAATTTGTACAGAAACCAGATGGCAGTTATAAGAGTCGAGGGACATGAAAGGGAAGCAGTGGTTGGGAAGGGAGTAAGACAGGGTTGTAGCCTCTCCCCAATGTTATTCAATCTGTATATTGAGCAAGCAGTAAAGGAAACGAAAGAAAAATTCGGAGTAGGTATTAAAGTCCATGGAGATGAAATAAAAACTTTGAGGTTCGCCGATGACATTGTAATTCTGTCAGAGACAGCAAAGGACTTGGAAGAGCAGTTGAATGGAATGGATGGTGTCTTGAAGGGAGGGTATAAGATGAACATCAACAAAAGCAAAACGAGGATAATGGAATGTAGTCGAATTAAGTCGGGTGATTTTGAGGGTATTAGATTAGGAAATGAGACACTTAAAGTAGTAAAGGAGTTTTGCTATTTGGGGAGCAAAATAACTGATGATGGTCGAAGTAGAGAGGGTATAAAATGTAGACTGGCAATGGCAAGGAAAGTGTTTCTGAAGAAGAGAAATTTGTTAACATCGAGTATAGATCTAAGTGTCTGGAAGTCATTTCTGAAAGTATTTGTATGGAGTGTAACCTTGTATGGAAGTGAAACATGGACGGTAAATAGTTTGGACAAGAAGAGAATAAAAGCTTTCGAAATGTGGTGCTACAGAAGAATGCTGAAGATTAGATGGGTAGATCACATAACTAATGGGGAAGTATTGAATAGGATTGGGGAGAAGAGAAATTTGTGGCACAACTTGACCAGAAGAAGGGATCGGTTGGTAGGACATGTTCTGAGGCATCAAGGGATCACCAATTTAGTATTGAAGGGCAGCGTGGAGGGTAAAAATCGTAGGGGAAGACCAAGAGATGAATACACTAAGCAGATTCAGAAGGATGTAGGTTGCAGTAGGTACTGGGAGATGAAGAAGCTTGCACAGGATAGAGTAGCATGGAGAGCTGCATCAAACCAGTCTCAGGACTGAAGACCACAACAACAACAACAACAACAAGACTTACTTTCCCTATGCGTGAACCTGAATTACAATTAAAGTTTTAACTCTTACACTTTTTACAACACATTACTTTTGTAATTACATTCACATGTTAGTTACAATTACATAAATTATCATAAATAATTAGTAAAACGTTTACATAGATGTCACATAATAGAGTATGGCTATACGTATCTCACATTAAATAAAAGCAAGCCGGCCGAAGTGGCCGAGCGGTTCCAGGAGCTACAGTCTGGAGCCGCGCGACCGCTACGGTCGCAGGTTCAAATCGTGTTTCGGACATGGATGTGTGTGATGTCCTAGGTTAGTTAGGTTTAAGTTGTTCTATGTTCTAGGGGACTGATGACCAAAGAAGTTAAGTCCCATAGTGCTCAGAGCCAAATGAAAGCAAAGAAGTTAGATAGCATCATTACAGGTAATATCGACAGTATTCTTACACCCATACTGAGAGGTTTCGAAATTAAATTGTAGAGCCATAGACAGAGTTGAAAGGCTGAAATAGTGTCATATGCGGCTTATGCTATTTATGGAGTGCAGAGAGATAATCCATCACTATAATCGCTCATTCATTGGTAATTAGAACATACAGTCAATGGCTCACACTACGTAACTTAGACATTGCGCGGAATTTCTTGAGGTCGCTAAAAAATTCGCTGCATTCAACGGAATGCTTGGATTTACCAGGCGCCGGATATATCACTATCGTACGCTGCAAAAAAGTTTTAGACTCTATTCTCTATACCCGTAAAAGCTACTACCACATAAATTGTGTTTTTCTTTTGGGAAGACATGAGAGTGAGTGTATGAATAGGGCAAGCACAATAAGCTGTTAATCACAAAAGCAAGTACATAAATCGTTGCTACTGCTAACTTATGACGTCCAAAACACAGAAGTGCCATATTTTGGGGAAACAGAAATGATATTCTTTTCTATATTGCACTTTGTCCTGACTCCACTATGTAATGCGGAACCGACCACTATATGTCACGAGAGGCGCACCCGCCGTTATGAAAGGAGCCAGACATATCTCGGTGTCACCAGAGATGCATTAACAGCAGATAATGGGTTCAGACTTGGCCTAGTCACTCAATGGCACATGAGTAACAAATCCTTATGGGACATTTCAACCTCCATAGAGCTGATAAAGTAATAGTTGATTATATGTGGTGATAGTTGATGATATGTGGTGATGTGGAAACATAAACAGCTAAATTAAGACCATGCTGACGTGATGTACTGACCGACAGGTACCGTCGAGTACTGTGGAGGGTGTTTTTAAAAAGTCGCTTGAACTCAGCGGAAGGAAACAAAGCACTGCCAGCCGTCCAGCTAACACAGTGGCTGTGTGCGTAGGGAGTTAAAAGTAATGTGGTACAAGGTCTCAGCAGCTCCTCATAAGGTATGTATTTATGCTGTCTTGCTAAGCGACTATTGAGGTGGTGTAAAGAGTGACAAAGCTAGACAACGTATAACTGGAAACGAGTTATTTCGTGCGATGAATCACGCTGTAGCCTGTGGCAACTGTCTGGCAAGGTTTCAGTTTTTCGAATGCGTGGAGAACGTTGTCTGGTATCATGTGTCGTGCTGTCTATGAAGTAACGAGGCTGTGGAGTTACGGTGAACGGGACAGTTTTCGTGGTAATGATGTGGTTCGCTTATTGTGCTTAAAAACAGATAAATTCGGAATGATATGAAAACATTTTAGAGCAATATGTTCTCCCTATAAAAGAGGAAAGGTTCAGAGAAAGTGATTGTTTAGGTCAGCATGAAAATGCACCCCATCATAAAGCACGTTTGAGGAGCTAGTCTGTGTACAATAATGTTCCTGAAATGAACTGGCCTGGCCGGATGCCCGACCTGAACCCAATGGAACACACTTGGGAAGAATCAGAAGGTGAATTTGCTCCTAAACCCAGCGTCCAGCATCCATACTTTCTCTGGTTTCGTCTCTTAAGAATGTGCTGCCATTCCTCTACAGATATTCCGGTATCTCATTGAGAGAATCGCCAGCAGAGTTCAAGCTGGCTTAAAGGCAAGCGATGAACACACCCCATACTAATGAGCTCTAGTAAGTGTGCAGATGCTTTGGAACAGATAAAATACGATTCTGTATCCGAGAGTCTGTCCTGGAGAATAACGGACTGCGCAGACTGTTGCTTTGACACTGACTAAATTCGTGGAATGTTTGGGCCTATTTATTTTATTTAGTTTATTGATTCGTTTTACGTTGAAGCACATTGTAGGAAGACACGTTCCCAATGGAACTCACCACGAATTTCTAATCTCTGTACATAAGCGGCAATGTCCTGACTGACTGACTCATCATCAACCAGCACTAACCGCGAAGGATAGAAACTTCAAGTTTGGAGAAAGTATGGATCTTGTACTATAGGGCTCTGGAAAGGCTCAAAATCATGAAAAGTTCAATTTTTACTTTTTTGCGTTTTCTGAATCTGCAGACTATTACCTTTTAATATATAATTTATTCAATTCCGAAGACTACAACTATTTTTAAATTTTTTTTGGAATGTGTTCTACATGCGCGTGACCCACTGTGGCGCTGTGCGATGTGATAATTACCTTGGTGACGGTGATTCTAACAGTTTCAAACATGTTCAAGGACTGAAGCCCTATGGTGATGATGTTGTAGTGCAGAAATTTGAGTGTATTGGACACGTACAGAAGCGAATGGGAACAAGACTTCGGCGACTGAAAGCTTTGTACAAAAAACAAAAACTCGGTGATGGTAAAGGGTTGGATGGGAAGGGAAGGTTAACTGACAGTGTAATTGCCAAAATACAGAACTATTATGGAATGGCTATTAGGCAAAATACACAAAGTGTCGACGAAATGAAGAAGGCTATTTGGGCTATTTTTTTTTCATACTTCATCAACCGATGAAAATCCTCAACATAGCTTGTGTCCCAAAGAAGAAGACAGTTGGTGTAAATATAACAAAGGATTGTTAACTGGTGAAGTGTACACTCATAAGCATAGTCTGCCTCATGCAATAATGGAGGTGATAAAACCTATTTTCAGAGACTTAGCAGCACCTGAACTGTTGAAAAAGTGTACTCACGGAAAAACTCAAAACCCCAATGAAAGTGTAAATAGTGTTATATGGTCGAGAATCCCCAAGACTGTATTTGTTGGAATAGAGACACTTCACTTTGGTGTGTATGATGCTGTTGCGACTTTCAATGATGGCAACATTGTAAGGTGCAAGGTATTTAGAAATATGGGAATGAAGATAGGTTCTAACATGGTACGAGCGATGCTTGCTTTAGACAAGGAACGCCTTCGGGCAGCAGACTTGGCTGTAAAGAGTCTAGAAATACAAGCAAGAGTAAACAGGAGGAGGAACAAGGGGAAGCTGGAGGAGGAGTTTGTAGAGGATGAAGATAATCCATCCTATGGACCTGGAATGCACAAAAATTAATCCAATCTTTGTCGCTCGATTCGCAAAACTTTTATTTTCTCATACTAATTACATGTTTTCTAAGGATCTTACAAACATATTTGTTTCAAACTTTCAGTAAGTGTTACACAGTACTTTCTGCATAATTTAACACAGCCTTTTTCCAAAAAATTGTATATTTTTGAATATATAAATAAAAAAATTGCAAAAACATGTTGTGAATTTTCATTACAATTGAAAAAAAATCATCTTTAATAACTGAACTAAAATTTTGTAAAATCCCTGTGTTAAGTTGTAGCCCATATTCCAATAAATAATCTGTAAAGAGTTTAACTTACTACCTCAAATACTTTGTGAGGAAAGATGTAATTTATAAGCGTTATTTTAACATTGCAAGTATAGGGCGTTCCGGAGCCCCTTAAGAAGGGATTTTTAGAAATTGCAGCCTTAAGGGGGATGATGGATCTTTTTTTAAAAAATATCACTATTAAGGCAATTTTGAAACTAGACCTAGGAAAATTGGTATTGGCTCTCGTGATCAGAAAAAAAGAAAGACGTGGATTTTTGGATATTTTACTCTATGGTGGTGAAATAGTGGGAATTTAAAAAAAAATATATCATTATCAACGAACTACTGATTTGATCCAATATAAATGGTTCTGAAAACCTGCGACTGTGAAAACAATAGGTTTGTTTATAAGTAGCTCATCTGCTATCAGTTACGATTTTCTTTATTTTATTTTTCGCGCCACGCGTTTCGGGAAATGATTCCCATTTTCAAGTGCATTTTTTGTGTTTGTTATGTCATTCCTATGTGATGTTGTCGATGTGTGAGATTCTGCTTCATTTCGTTGACTTTACTGCAATATATAAGAAAACACGCGATTTTTAGTTGGTTATCTGTCTTTTTGTGCAGCACAAATTCTTCTAAATTTCGCCACTAATTTCACAAAAAGATCGAGAACCAACTAAAAATAGCGTCGTTTCTTATATATGGCACTAAAGTCAACGAAATGAAGCAGAATCTAACACATCGACAACATCACATAGGAATGACATAACAAACACAAACAACGCACTTGAATATGGGAATCATTTCCCGAAATGAATCGCGCAAAAAATAAAATAAAGAAAATCGTGACTGGTAGCAGCTGAGTTATTTATTAACAAACCTCTTAACGAACAATGTGCTAAAATAACTTTAAAGCTACATCTATAAAAACGTGTTTGTTTTTTTGGTAACTGAACCGCTAAGGGGGTGAAACAAGGGAAGAGATATTTTTATGAAAATATTTTATTATGACAGCATCTTAAACCCACACCCCATACATCGGTCTTCTGGAACGAAGCGACCCCTTTCTCTCTCCTCCACTTCTCTCTGAGCTCTCCACTCCTCAGTAGCCTCAAGGCAGGCTCTGTAGCTAACGAGTTGCCCAGTCCGCTTTTCGGTCTAAAAGACCCCGTGCACCCTCAAGCTGTGTGTTTCTTCTTTCAGAGTTGACTGCAAGGCATTAAAATTGGGGAAAATCTATGTATGTGTGGTGTCACCCGCCAGACACCACACTTGCTAGGTGGTAGCTTTAAATCGGCCGCGGTCCATTAGTACATGTCGGACCCACGTGTCGCCACTGTCAGTAATTGCAGACCGAGCGCCACCACACGGCAGGTCTAGAGAGACGTACTAGGACTCGCCCCAGTTGTACGACGACTTTGCTAGCGACCACACTGACGAAGCCTTTCTCTCATTTGCCGAGAGACAGTTGGAATAGCCTTCAGCTAAGTCCATGGCTACGACCTAGCAAGACGCCATTAACCATTTCTAGAGAGAGTCTTACTTGTATCATCCAGAATGCTGTATACAAATGATGGATTAAAGTTAAGTATTCCAGCAGCTACGTACTTTTCTTTATAGCATTCATTACGTATCCTGTTTCAGACCGAGCGCCACCGGCGTGAATTAAACGCGTGCATATCGGCTACTTCCGAGTGGCGTGGCTGTCTTGATACGCCACAACAGTATGTATCTGCATGTCAGATGTGTGCGTATAGTATGTGTATGTGTATGTGCGTGCGTGTGTGTGTGTGTGTGTGTGTGTGTGTGTGTGTGTGTGTGTGTGACTGTGGTGGGCATGTGGAATGTTTCATTACTCAAGGTTGTCAAAAAATTGTTCACACATTGCTTTTTTTACTTACGGGCAACCGAAATGGCAGAAAAAGCTTGTACCGGTGGAAAAAGCAAACTCCGCATTGACGGGCCGGATTTCTCAGCAGTGGTGCCCAGAATCTTATTTGTAGATGATTAATACACTGTTAAGGATATTACGCACCAGCATAAGATGAAGATGATGGTGCCAATAGCGATGCAGAAGAAGACACTTTACTTGGTGACTCTGATGACCTCATAGAAGATGATGTTGATTATCAGCCGTCAGCAGCAGATAAATATCATGGTAACGTTGACAGTGTTTAAGAAGACAGCAGTGTGCATTCACAACCACAACAAGACTATGTTGAAAAGCAAATCGGAAGAGTTGCTGAACGAAATGTATTCTTATGCATCCCTGAAATTTACTTACCTTCAGACGGTTGTGAATGGCACTCGGATCCTCGTAGTAAAAGAGTAAGGAAAAGCGAAGTTGATATTCTTATTGCTCTTCCAGGCGTGAAAGATCCTGCCTGTGCTCTCGGGGACAAACCAACAGTCAAATAAGTTCGTAACTTGTTAACTGCTCAGGTTATTATTGATGAAATAGTCTTATGGGCTAACAAGATAGTGGCCTCACTTCGGTAAATAATAAATAATAAGATTGTGATGAACGAATCGGCAAGAAGAAATATGAGAAATTTACTGTAGATGTACCGATATACAAATTTTGATTATATAAATGGCTAAATTTTACTTCTTTTCCTTGCTTCGATTTACAGAGCATCTGAGAAATATCTACAATTTTTTTTCTTTACTGGGATTTCAGGAAGACCGATTTACCTTGCTGCCATGTCAGAAAATGGTCTGAAGTTACAAGCGATGCCATCGGGATTGATAATGCAGAAACAAGGGTGACGAAATGAACAAATGAACTAGATGCTCCCGTTTCGTTCCTTATCCAAAGATCCGTAAGAAATTGTCAAGCCCTTATGAGCCTAAGCATTTCTGTTTGCATTGACGAAATATTAGTGCCGTTTCGAGGGAGATGAAATTCTAGCAATATATGCCAAAAAGGCCAGCGGAGTATGGCCTCATATCTCAGTGTCTCACTGATCAGAGAACTTCATATTAAACAAAGCACATCTGTATACAGGCCGAAGGTCAGATGGTATTTGACTGAATACAGAAGAAAAACAACTGTTAATCACAACACAGTTCTATGAGTAGGTAACATCCTAAAAAACACAGGGAGGAACATAGCTGCCGACAACTGGTTCTGTTCTTTTGAGCTGTGCAGGAATCTCACAAAACGATGGCTAACTCTCCTTGGAACCCTAAAAACAAAGGAAGGGGAATTACCACCTGTCGTGAATCACAGTAGAGCAGCGATTAGCAGTCTAACAACACTTAATTACATAGTCACAGAACATACAATACAACAAGTCAAAGATACATTGTCCTAAGAGTAAACAAACAGTCTCTCACTCGCCCGAAGTACATCACTCTGTGACATCCTCCCCACCCTGGTCGACCTCCAAAAGGTACGGCCAGCTGCACAGGACGACTACTGGTGTGACTTTCTGGTGTCCGGAGTATTATCGTCCTTACCCTGCCGTCTCTTCCTGGTAGTACCTATTCTATCCTGGCCTTCTTCTACATATGTCGCGGACGAAGGTCCTCTTGGATCAGCAAGATGTCGCCAGGGCGTCCCGATGGACGTTTAACTTCATGGTAGTTCCGGAGCTCCAATAGGTATTCTTTAAACCAACGGTTCCAAAAACTGTCACAGAGTTGCTGTCTCAGTCGGTTTTCCTTTGTTAAATACGTGCTCACTGAAGGCTCTGGTCCCGTCGGAATAATCGTAAGTTTTTCTCCCGTCAGAAAATGGGAAGGTGTGAGTGCATCACAATCATCTCCTGGTATGATGGGCATGGAGTTCACCGCGGCTTCAATGCTGATAAAGGTGGTGTTCTGTTGTTCCTCAGTGAGCTTTGCGAGTCGCAATACATTCCGTAGGCAACGCTTTATAGTGGCCCCCATTCTTTCCCACCATCTTTTTTTTGGGACTCGCAAAGGGCTTGGTGTGGAGGATGGTGGGAAAGAATGGTGGGCACTATAAAGCGTTGCCTACGGAAGGTATTGCGACTCGCAAAGCTCACTGAGGAACAACTGAACACCACCTTGATCATTATTTAAGCCGCAGTGAACTCCAGGCCCATCACACCAAGGGATGATTGTGATGTACTCACACCTTCCCATTTTCTGGCGGGAGAAAAACTTAAGACTATTCCGACGGGACCAGAGCCTTCAGTGAGCACAAATTTAACATTGCCCATGCGGTATTGTGGACAGATTCTACAATAAGTTGGATTCGCTGTGATCCTAACAGATGGAAGACCTTAGTTTTGTAATCGGGTAACTGCGATACAAACACACACGACTCCCACGCAATGGAAACACTGCCCAGGACCAGACAATCCTGCTGATCACCTCTCACGTGGAGTCCTCGGCTACCTAATGAATTCTCTGGATATTTGGTGGCATGGGCCGCTTTGGCTTACACGCCCTCCTGAATGCTGGCCAAACGATACTGCAACGATAGTACGACCTCCTCCCGAAGGAAAGAGGATGAAAACTCAGAGCCAAGTCTTGTCGATATCTACGCCAAAGTCTCTCGAAAAAATAAAAGCGTTTTAAAGGTCTCGACTGCGTTTGATGACAAAACTGTGGATGATTCAGCTGGAAAACCAGAAATGATTATGTACTACAACAAAACAAAAGATTGGGTAGGGGTATACGCACTCTGCATAAAGTGTTCTGTTTTTCCGTCGAAGAGATAAACATAGAGATGGACTGTCGCCCTTCTTCTTCGTATTTGCGATTTCACGGGACCAAACACACATTTATTGTTTCTTTGCTTTCGACAGAACCCTCTGCTAGAAAGGTTCAACTTCTTGCAGCAGAAGTAATGACCGCGCATTTACTAATGAGACGTGAAGAGAATATTAGATACGACTTGATAGCCCTCATCAGTATTGTGGCCGGTGCAGATACAAATACAACAGGTGATGTGCTTGAAGAAGAACATGTGGAGGAAGCGTATGGGTAACAAAATTCGCTTCTATCAAAGAAGATGAGAAAGTTATGCAAGTTTTGCAATCGGAAATTGAAGCGTAAAAACTCGACAGAACTACGATACATGCAGAACTTTATTTCTGGCGAACATTCAAATACGACAAGATTATGTCCTGCATGTTCAAGGAAATGGAGAAGAAGAATGTCGAAAATTTGCATGAAGACGAATTCATTTGAATTTGATTGTGACTGTCAGTTGTGCTTTCCTTTTCTGTTGATAAAGTTGGTGTTTGGTTCGAAAAACGTTTCGTGTTAGTTCAAGAAGTGAAAATGATAATGTGAAAGTACTGTTCTTTTATGCCAGTTGTTTTTTATAGTCAGATATATCTTTTCTTTTAAAGTTTAAAAATGTGAATGTAATTTTTATTCATAAATTCAAATTTATCTGCACGTGCGTAGTTATTGTTTTTACCTCTCGTTTCTGATTTTTTACGTTTACCGCATTAAGTGTCTATGTTTATATTTCAAAATTTCGTAGATTTTATATTTTTTCAGAATTTTTGTTCATACAAATTTGTATCAATTTTTTTCAGAATTTTTGTTCATACAAATTTTTATCAATTTTTTCAGAATTTTTGTTCATACAAATTGTAACAAAGTTTTTTACGAATTTTTCTCCAGGAAAAAAAGAATTTGCTCCAGATGGTTGAGAACAAGGGTGGGGGGATGGCAAATGGTACACTGAATTCGATGCTGAAAATGCAATAAAAAGCTGAAAAAAAGGCAGCCGGTCTTCAAGACCGAAGGTACGTTCTATGTACCATAGGCGTGTGTACGGGCTAAAGGTTAATGTTAAATCTATCAAAATTTTAAATTTCACTTCTCAGTTAGAAATAAAAAACACGTGTTTCGCTGTTTTTTGAATTTCAACCCCTCTGGGGTGAAATGGTGGATGAAAATGTATATGGATTTATTTCATTGTGCAATGATTTTTGAAGCTAAGTCTATGAAAATTGGTATTTGGTTTCTGTGTTACAAATAAAACTGGCGCATACACCTGTTTTTGGAAATTCAGTTCCTAACGGGGTGAAGTAGGGAATGAAACGTTTAGTTAAAATAATTTATTGCGAAAGCATTTTAAAGCTTATTCTTTAAACATTCGAATTTGGCTTATCCGTTAGAAATGACAAGTTTTTCACTCTCTTTGGAAATTCAACCCCTAAGGGAGTTAAATAGAATCAGACTCTTTCCCTGAATCATCGCACTGCCTAAACCACTAAGAATAGAAACCTGAAGTTTGGAGAGTGATGGACATCATGCTGTAGGCACTGTTTAACAAATTCCACTCCTAATGTGGTGTAATAGGTGATGAAACTCTTTTCGAAAGAATATCGCTATAGATGAATTTTGGAAACAGAACTGGGAAAACTGATATTTGGTTTCTCAGTCATAATGTAAAAAATACGTGCTTCAGCATTTTTATAAATTCTATAACTAAGGGGATAAAATGTCTTTTTGGAAATAAATAATTACTAATCAACTACTAAAGGATTTTTAAGGCTACATATATTGCACTTGTATTTGACTCCTCGGTTAGACATAAAAAAATACGTGCCTCAGTGTCTCTGGAAACTCAACCCCGAAGGGAGTGCAACAGGGGATGAAATTTTTAAGAAAATATTTCGTTACATTAAAATATTTAAATCTCCAATTATGAAAATTGTATTAGGGTATGAAAGTTGCTCTAGAAATATCTCCACAAGAACGCAAAAGACATAATTAACAAAACCTTCGTATTCCAGCTACCAGAATCGCTTTTTCGTCAGAGGTACATTAGGAACAGACCATGTTCGTATGACCTTAATTAGTGAGAAATGCGTAGAAGGTGTTGGTAGTTGCGAGCAACTTAAAAATTCGATTAAATAAAAATAAAGAAACGAACTCCGCATGTCATACTGTTGACGTGAGCTAAGCATTGGGCGCCAAACTACTTTATATTTATTAATTTTATAATATCCTTTTAGAGTAGTGCTCATGATAAAGGCTGCATTGTTCCAGACGCGGCAATTCTAATGGTTTCGCAGTGTAAAATGTGTTTGACTACACACTTTAAAACTGATCACAGATGTTATTTATAGAAGCCAAAGCAGTCACGGTTTCACTTCGAAACTCGAGCATAACGCGACTTTTGTGTGAAGATACATCATCCCACACACGTGTTCATGTGTTCCTTTGTTTTCTAGGCCATCTGTCTTTCGACCGGTTTCATACTGCGCTACATAGTTTCCTATCACACATAGGTCATTTCGCGTGTGTCGTTATGCCACAGAACGTCCTCAATAACCTGTTTTGCGTGCCCTGCATCTAATAGTTTTCCACCCTATTGCTCATCCCGCCGCCAGGTCAGCAATTCCTGGACGCCGTACCTGACACCGCAAAAGCCTGTTCCTTCCTCTGATAAACGTTGGCGTCTATTCTCACCTAACCCTGTCCAGCACTTCTTCGTTTCGCACCTCACCCTTCACAGAAGGTTTAAAATTATACTATAGCATCACAATTTAGAAGGTCAGCACTTAAGTTTTGCAAAATGATTTGCCCGAGATATATACATTTACATTCTTCAGTTATATATCAATCACTATCAGTACAGCTCTTTTATAGAATCCTTCTTCTGCTGTGACAGGTTAATTCTGATATAAACACCGCTTTAGCTGATCTATGAATTACTACTTCCTGAAAACTTCTTTCATTCTTTCAACTATGGTTTCTCACGTTGACGTCAAACAAGTACTATAGCATTCAACTTATTTGTTTCTGCTGCTTTTACCCGTAAGCCTTATTCCGTGCAAAGTACGTCGTGCCTTCCTCTCAACAGTTTTCAAGAAGGCTACTGCTTTAGAAACTGGACTAGTATGAGAAGTAATAAAATTATGCCCGTATTTAGAGAAACTCGAGCTTATTATCAGTTAACCGAAAATCACATTATCAGTTTTGTAATGAAGTCTGACTTCGAGAATAAGAAATGAACGCCGGCCGGGGTGGCCGAGAGATTCTAGTTGCTACAATCTGGAACCGCGTGACAGCTACGGTCGGAGGTTCGAATCCTGCCTCGGGCATGGATGTGTGTGATGTCCTTAGGTTAGTTACATTTAAGTAGCTCTAAGTTCTAGGGGACTGATGACCTCAGTCCCATTGGAATGGGCCATAGTGCTCAGAGCCATTTCAACCATTTAAGAAATGAACAGATACAGTTTGGCACACAATAAGTCATGCCACTGGTAATTGACAGGCACAGCTTGCATAACTGAACATCAAATACTGTGAAAAACCATTCACAAAAACCTGTGGAATCACGGGCCTTATTGGTAATCAAAACAATTATAAAGATAAACACTAACTGCTGATAATACCTCAATACCATTCGGATAATGGTTTGGTTCGAATGATTGTATACGAGCTATTACGGAATTCAGAATGCATGAGTACTATATTCTGTCGGCGTTCTATCGTGCAGACATGTACACACACTCTGTAGAACTTACTGCTGCAAATGTCCAGTCACGAGCCAGCGACAGGACTTACTTCTATATTTGAAATTTATACCTACGGAGAACGGGAATATTTTATGCGAACCTAGTTATTTCGATATCTGCGCTAATTGTAGCCACTGGATAAACAAGAGCGAACTACTTGGAACAGATGCTGACATGATGATGTTACATATGGAATGCACCACAGATATGTGTAAGCATTCATCAAGTGATTTAGGAAGGCAGAAATGAGTAGCAAAAATTTCATATGAATGGACTATATTGATTATAAATGAAATAACAGTTGACAAGATGCACTTGGGACTCACATTACATGTTAGATAATAGTCAAAATTGTAGCACATTTGTATATGTTATCAACTGAAGAAACCACAGACGTCCAGTCATTACTATGGGTTCTGTGACTGCTCTGGAAGGTAGTTGTTCGGAACTTGGACATAAGAAATGCTGGTTGACGTTGGTACGAATGGCTCTGAGCACTATGCAAGTTAACTTCTGAGGTCATCAGTCGCCTAGGACTTAGAACTAATTAAACCTATCTAACCTAAAGACATCACACACATACATGCCCGAAGCAGGATTCGAACCTGCGACCGTAGCGGTCGCTCGGTTCCGGACTGTAGTGCCCAGAACCGCACGGCCACCCCAACCGGCCACGTTGGTACCAGAATTATTGAAAGATTGACATAACTTTGTACAATCTCTAGCCAAAGGAGCGTGCAGAATATTTACAACTATCTTTGAATACTGAAGCATCGCTGATGCACAATTTTATCAAAATCTTCTCTTGAAGCACACAGATGAATATACACAGTTTAAATTCAGTATTAGACATTATTCACTGTTGTCCTACCTAAAACGCTGTTTTCTTGATCGGAGCTCGTGAATTGTGGCAGAGCCTTTCTCTTCTGGGCACTATATCGGATAGAGCCAGTTGGTGCACTAGTTAGCACAGTTGGCTCTCACTTTGGAGGACGACGGTTAAAACCCGCGTCGGGCCATCCTCATTTAGGCTTTCTGTGATTTCCTTAAATTGCTTCAGGCAAATGTCAGGACGAAATTAGAATTGTATTGATACCCTCAGCTGCTAACGGGCGTTGATATATATATCAACGGAGACAGGTGAAAATGTGTGCCCCGACCGGGGATCGAACCCGGGATCTTCTCCTTACATGGCAGATGCTCTATCCATCTCAGCCACGTAGGGCACAGAGGATAGTGAGAGTGCAGGGACCATCTCGCTCACGCCTCCCGCGAGACCCACATTCTCACCTTGTATGTCCACACACTACATTGGAAGTGTCCCACCCCAACACACTCATTACTCGTGGAAGACATTCTTACCAAGTCCCGTAAGTGTTCGGGGAATATGTGTCCATCCGCACAGAAGAAGAATAACACGGCCGGTGTTGCCGGAACTATAACTTTATATGGATATGGTGCCTGTTCTTTTCCCGAACTCTTACGGGACTTGGTAAGAATGTCTTCCACGAGTAATGAGTGTGTTGTGGTGGGACACTACGAATGTAGTGTGTGGACATACAAGGTCTCGCGGGAAGAGTGCGCGAGATAGTCCCTGCAGTCGCACTATTCTCTGAGCCCTCGGCGGCTCAGATGGATAGAGCGTCTACCATATAAGTAGCAGATACCGGGTTCGAGCCCCGGTCGGGGCACACATTTTCACCCGTCCCCGTTGATATATATCAACGCCTGTTAGCAGCTGAAGATGTAATACAATTCCAATTTATTTCTAGATAGCTGCAGATCATAGTGTCTGTCCGAAAGAACAGACACCATATCCATATAAGTGTATAAATGTGAGGATGGTCCCTTTGGAAAAGACACAGCCCCATTATCCCCTAATCCGATGGAACCGATGACCTCGCTGTTTGGTCGCCTCCCCCGAATCAACGAAGCAACCTACCATTATATGGGCCTCCGTGCGGCGGCGCTGTGGAGCTGGGAGCGAGGGTATGGCTGTGCCAGCGCTTCCCTTTCTTCAGTGAGGATTGCAGCGAGAGACCGCTAACGCCTTTAGTACCGATGCGAGTTGCCGACTTTGGTACGCTAGCGAGATCTTTGGACGATGCCACAGTATATGTGATTTCCACCAATGCTTATAACAATCTAAAGAGTAGAAGACAATGGCGAAATCGAGAGTATAAAACTTTTTACGGAATGACTACAACACAATTACGTATGAAGCTTCCTATTTGCGAAAATCACGAAGTCCCTAAAATTCTGTAGTATCTCGAGCTTAATTATCACATCACTTCCGTAATTCATCACAAGTGTAGCTTGCTAAATAGATCATGCAGCAAGAACGTCACTCGAAAGAAGTGACTCAAAACCATGCTTGTTAGCAGCCACTGAAAACAAATCAAACGCCTGATCAGATCTCCGAAATGTTACCGTCGCCTATGAACCACCACAACTCATCTCAGAATCAAATGTTTAAAACTCTCTTGCAAGCATGGATCGACTAATAGGCTGATTTGCTGGAAGCGTACAGACTCACGAAAAACACACGCTAACCTACATGGCCGCAGAGAGACCAAACACGAATAGTCTACTTTGTGTAAGGATACTGATTACGGAACGTCTTTGCGAAAAGTTTGCAAGGACCAGATTGCGAATTAAAGATGATAAAACTGTAGCAAAAATTAAAAGCACCGTCTAACAGCCAAGTTTCAAGTTCTTCTGCGTCTGTTTTACGTACAGCCAAAAGGGCTATGTCGTCTCCCACTCTTCCATTTAAATCCATTGTAGTTGCTGTATCTCACTCTTGTTACTTCTTGTCCGGTTGAACTGATGTTGAAGAATATCCGTTTGTCTCTCGACTTGAGGCGCAATTTTCCAACGTTAATTAACAACTTATTCCACCTTACATTGTTCAAGCATGTTCTTTGGCCACAAATCTAAGAACTTAACCGCAGTTTTCGTTCAATTTATTATCCTCTACCAAGTGCAATGTCGTTATAGCCACTCTGATATCTAAATAGTTTCTGCAAGGAAACTTATCATTCTCCAGAACGTTTCCTATTTACCTTTTCTTCTTTTGAATACTATTCTACTTGCCAGTTTACAACTATGACATATCAGATTAATGACCTCATAATTTGAACGTGCCTTTCTTGATAACGTGATTGCCAATGGTCTTATTGAAAACTCATAGCCATTCATTCACTCCATTGGATTTTGAAGCCAAAAATAACTGCATGTTTCTCACATCTCCCGCAGAAATAAGTGTCGCTTTTCTACATACTACTTTGAGCTCAGACTGTTCAGTGCTCTATGAAACGTTAAAATCGTTACAGGGTAACGGATTCCTTCCGCATCCACTTTGGGTTTATAACGTTCTCCTGTTATATTTTTGACCCTTCATCTACATCTAACAGATGTTTCCTAAGCAGATGTCTTAGTTTATGATCTTTTCACTGTATTTACGTAACATTTAATCTTCCTATGTGGCGTGTCGACTTTTCTTACGAGGATACCAATATTAGTACGTTTACATGTCTCACTCACCCACTCCCATTCAGCAGGTACGCGCTTCCAGTTAATTTCGTTACCAAGCAATCTATACTGTTGTGTTGGTTACTCATTTTTAGGATTCGTGAATTTTTTTCGACCATCTGCGAATTCTACTATCTGCTTACTCATCCATGTCGTACTCGCATCTACTTTCGCCTAACCTACAATGCTCCTTTTATATTACAATCCACTTCTCTCTCAATTCAATCTTCTTGATACTTTGATTTAAACTATAGGTCACGGCCTCAGGAATTTTCCACTTTGTCAAAGTTTCTCGTAAATACACAGTACTCCGTTTAATCGCATATTACTTTATCTTTATTCTTTCAGTTTTAAGTTGTTACTCCTCACTACTAAGTTGTGTCCGCACCTGAACGAGTTTTGTAGTCCATTATTGAACTTCTGCATATTTGTCCCGCCATGATAAAGTTAGGTGATATCCACTGTGTCTTGTGCTGATTTAGAGATGTTATTTGAAAGTATGAACTGGACAAATCAATGAGAAAAGGTTCATCTGAAGTCCATATCGCGGAGTAGATGCAAACCGTTGTTGTTATCGTTGTTGTTATCTTCAGTCGAAACACTGATCCCATGCAGAACTACGTTCTAGTCTATGATGTACAAGCTTTTGATTCCCGGCAAAACGATTGCGACCGTTACCCATTTCAACCTGCATACTGTAGCCAATCCTTGGTGGCCCCCTACATTTTTAGCCCACAAATTTGTCTCCATTTCCAAACTGACAATCCCTTTGATCCTTCATATAGACAAGTTTTAGCCAAACATTTTTTTTTTTCAAATCGATTCAGGAGTACATCATTAGTTGTTCTCTCTACCCACGTAATATTTAGCATTCTTCTTTAGCAGCATTTCTCAAATCTCCTATACTCTTCTTATCTGAACTGTTTGTCACTTCTAAAAGTTGCTCTCCAGACAGCTACCACCAAAAAATGCTTTTTAACAAATTTGTGCATGACGTTAACACTCTTTTTTTCAGAACCGCTTTCCTTTCTAGTCGCACTGCACACTGTATATCCTTTCGACTTCAGCCATCATCAGTTATTTAGCTACCCAAACAACGAAACTGATCAACTTTCAGGTTCTCAGTCCGTGATCTAAATTCTGCAGCATCACCTGACTAAATTGGACTCCATTCAATTACCCATGTTTTACTTCTGATAATGTTCATCTTAAAATCTCTTATCAAGACACTGTTAATTCCATTCAGTCCAAGTCCTTTTCCATCTTAGCCAGAGATTGTCAATCAGAAAACGTAAAGTTTTTATTTCTTCTCCCCCAAATCTTTCATTTCTTTCCAAATCTGGCTTTCAGTTTCTTTAGTATTTGCCTAGTGTATTGACTGAATAACATGGGGGATAGAATTCAACACTTTCTAACTCTCTTTTCAACCACTGTTTCCCTTTCATGTCTTCCGACCCCAAAAACTGGAGTCTGATTTCTGTACAAGTTGTAGGCATTGTTTCGCTTCCTGTATTTTATCCCCGCTACCTTCTAAATTTGAAAGAGTGTTTCCCACTCAACATTGACGGCAGCCTTGTCCAAACCCCATAAATGAAGCTGGTTGGTTTACCTTACCTCAATAATTCAAAGATCACTATCCCTCCCGTGTTCCGACATTTCTCCAGAACTGAAACCTATCTTCCCCTAGGCCAGCTTCTGCAAGGTTTCCCATTCATCTGTTAGTTATTCGTATTGGCAACGCAAACTAACAGCACCATGAAGAGCTGGGTGCACTGCGCAGATTATTCTGCGATATCATCCTCTAGACGCAGCAACGAATGACAATAATATTGCTGATGTAGCGGCCGCATTCCTTCGATTGCAAGGCCGCAAATATAAGTCAACGGCGAGTTTCATAATCAATGGTTCTCTTTGGTGAATGCTGCAGATGGCCTACTTGTACTACAGATTAGCGGAAGAAAGACTATCGACTAATAACCTCACCACGTTCGAGTCTGACTTAGCACTAGTGTGTGTAAGCTGTGCAGAATCTGTCCAAGTGCCGCCCATTTTCGTGCGATAGTTCAGTGCAGCGTTACCGAGGTGGCAGCACATGTTCCTCCAAGCAGCAGCCGGTTTTGCTATTTTTATTTAATTTATGGAAACTTGAGTAAATGCAGCATTTCTCCATGAGCAAGGAAACAGTGTACAACTGGAATATTATGACAATATCACCTTTTATCGAGACTTCTCTCCCACCCAGTTAATTGCTGCTTTACGAAATTTATGCCTGTAAACATGTTCGTAATGACTCCACAGTTTTTTATATTTTTTTATTCTGATGCATTTCTGATTGCCTTCGATTCCCATCGGAAAAATGCTCCTTCCACACGCACCCCTCCCTCTACCCTTACCCTCTCTATCTCTGTTCACTATCGGCAATTGGTCTCCCTTCCAGAGCCATTACCATACGCCGTCCGATCGCTGATACGCATGGGTGAATTTCATGCCAGATGTGCGTGCGAGCAGTAACAGGAATTTCTTGAAACGCACCATTACGCTCGGAGCCAGCACATTTTCCGCTGAATGGTCCACGTCCGGCACATTAAAGCTCGTATCGCAGATGAAGAACCATTCACAGATGTTCGTGCATGGTAATATATTCCCCGAATTCGAGGCGTACCTCACATACGACTGCCTATCGGACGCTAAGGTGGCAGTATCAAACAAGGCCCGGCTTTAGATAAGGCCCACTTCTCCCAGTTCTGAAAGTATGAGCGAGACCAGGAAGGTGGAAACACTTCCTGACCCTTCTGCTATTACGTAATCACTGGACGGTGCTAATAACGCACATCAGGCTGCAATTAATTTCCATCCCTGTCGTGTTGTTGTTTTTATGTGCTGCGTTTGACCAGCTTAGTTGGCTGTGACATTTTCAAATTCGATATCTGGAAATTTATTAACAAAAATATATTACGTGTTATATATATCTTAAAAGCTTCTTCATTTAACGTTAAAGTAAGTCAATTAAATTTGCCTGATTATTAGTGGCGTGAAAGTAGTCATTGCCGTACGTGAATGGTGAAAAGTAGGTGATCTCTAATAATCCTAGTGAGACTTGTTTAATACATTCGTTGTAACAATATGAGTGATTAGATTTGTTTCATGAGGATCTCTTCTTAATGTTACCTGCGGTAATGAGTAATCATTTGTGGTTGGTGTAGAAGTTCGCACCTGTGAACACCCTTCAGATGGGTTTATTACCAGTACATATCATGAGAGTAAGTGTATAATGTGCGTGCTGTTAAAACTCAAACGAGTCCATGCACGTTCACGGGAGTTACATGGTGTGGTAGTCCTCTGTCCCTCAAACTGGAAAAACGCTCCAGTCTCTACTTGAAGGGCGTGTTCTTGAAGATATGTGGGCTGGGAAGTTTCACACTCTATAAATTTCTGGAACATTCCAGAACATTCGAGAGTATCCGAGAACATCCAGACCATTCCAGAGCATTCCACGACATTCCACAATTTTCCAGAATGTTCTGTAATGTTCTGGAATAGTGTGGAACATCTGGGAGGATTCTAGAATGTTCTGGATTATCTCGGAATATTCCGGATCACTGTGGCACATTCCAGACCACTCTAGAATGTTGTGGAATGTTCTGGAACATTGTCGACAATTCGAAACGTTTTTGGTACGTTCGGGAATACACCACTGGTGGGGTTACCCATTGGTGGTATTACAAGGCTTGCGAGGAAACTTTGAACTGATGGCAGGAGCTTCACCCATATTCTCAGGAGATTTTCCCAAACACTTCAAGTTATGCCCAAATCAACATCAGCAGACGAGATTAATGCATGCTTGAAAAAAAAAATTACATTTCTGGCCACACATACAAATTACCGCGACTAACAAAAGGCATGAGAGTTGAATTATTTAAAGACGAAACAGCAGCACATTTTGCTCAACAACTTTTACAGATAGTCGAACGCACATATCCTACTGACCATACGACTGGCCTCATAAAACGCAACAATGATTTCTGCAACATAGCCACTGCTGAAAAGGAACCCATCTACCAAATTTATCCAAACTTTGCTCACAACTGTATCAATCGGGACTGGCAACTTGAAACGGCAATTTTGGCAAGTAAAACTAATATTGTCGACGATATCAACCTTAATATTCAAAAGAAAATTCCCAGCAAAGAGAGAATATACAAATCTACCAACACGATGTAAGCGTTGAAGAGAGTGTGATATTCCCTAGAGAATTTCTAAACTCTTTACAAGTACCACGAATGCCATTACAGCGGCTTACAATTAAAAGTCGATCTCCGTCCATACTACTCAGAAATCTCAACTTCCCAATCTATGTAATGGAGCAACGATGATCGTCAAACAGCTATCGAATAGTGTCATCGAAGGCGAACGTATGACTGAAAAGTACAAAAGACACACACCCTTTATCCTCAGAATACCAATGATCTCTGCTGAACTGCCATTCCAGTTTAAAAGACTCCAGTTTCCAAGCAATTTGCCTACAGTCTTACAGCTGACAAAGCAGAAGGACAAACTTTAAAATTTTCCTGCAAAAACCTCAAAGACTCCCGCTTCTCTCACGCTCGACTATACGTAGTTTCCTCTCCAGTAGGAGATTAGAAAAATTTGGGCATATATACCCCAGAGAACAAAATAATAATTACGTTTATAAACAAGTATTGTAAATAGTAAGAATAAGTTTCCAATAAACTTTTTATCTCTTATAATGTGACTAGTCTTGTAAGCAGAAGAATATGTTTCCAAGAATTTTTTTAACTCTTATAATTGAAAATTTATCCTTTTAATCCAACTGCCACATAATCTCCTATCAGTCCCTGAGGGAAGCAGGGCATTCCAGCTACAAATAAAATAGTAACAGAGTTGACGATTTTAACTTTTGTTCCTTAAGTAAATAAGCTGAAACCCTTGTTCCTCAATGCAGGAAAATACCTTGGGCGATAATAAAAAAAGCCAAAAAGCGAGAACAGTAGGCATCAGAGGTTTTACGAAGAGAGGTAAATAAAACTTCAGCTTGATTGAGTGTGAGAACCACTGCTAGGGAATTCAGACTCTGTCTACGAATTTAGGCAATAACATTAAAAGTGGCAGCAGTGGAAAGAAAATGAGTAGGTCCACAATTATAATTTCGGAAAGAGAAAGGAAACTTTTTTGCAGCATATGTCGATAAGCTGACATAGGCGTTTTCCTGATAAGTAAATGTTTGTAAACACTGGTGTTTAGTTTTTGCAAAATGAATGATATAACAACATCCTTCAGTAAGTCAAGTAATCTATCTGCAAAAAAGTGGTCTCGAGTATTTCCTTAGCGACAACCTCAGGCTGCAGAAAGGAGAGATCCGATAAACACTGAGAGCGACGTCACCAGCTAATTTGGCCGCTGGTTTCGAAGAAACAGGAATATTTCGTTCCAATTCTTGATAACTCCTAATGGAGTGATCTACTGCAACAAATTTCAGCCAAAATGTGTCTGACCTATCACCTGACGATGAAGCAACTGACAACCATCACGAAGTGATTGGCATAACGTCTTCTCTTAGTAATACGTATTCACAATAAACAGACAAGGAATAATGGCGGAGAAACGTCCACAGTGTCTACTGCACACAGTAATCGAGATGTTTGATCCCCCCAAAACTGTTAAAAAAGAGAACCATAACACGAAGCTGTAGATACTAAGCGAAAAAATATTTCGAAATCTCTCTTTGCAGACAAGGAAAGCGTTAAAACACTAGCGCCTCACTGAAACAACAAAAGGGCATACCAAGGACAGAAATAAAACTTTTCAACACAAATAAATAAATTTTTAGAAATACCAACCAAGATCTAGTAGCAACCAACAGAAAAAATAAGGAGAAGAGTCACAGTATTGCAATATCTCTCGACTGGACCCGGTTTCAGAAATGCGGCTATGCATCACGTGCAAGGAATACGTTCATGAAAAGTGTGTGGGTTTGCATTCTGAAGAGGACGAACCTTTTACTTGTCCTGACTGTCCTGACTGTCTCTCTGTAAATACCAAATGATTCATCCTTATTCATTTGCGCCGTTACTTCTGTATTTAAAAAAAAAAACACGTAAGAACATTTACTCTTAGATGTCTTTTAGTTTCTGCTTCTATATTTATTTCACATCATGCACTCTTATACTTTAATCCTTTAGGACGTATTTAGAGACCTTTGTCTTAATAAGAGAATTTGATGAATAACTCTTAATTATTTACACAGTGAAATTTACGAAAGTGTTAATTTCCCTCTTCTTCCCCTAACAATGAAATAAATTGTCATTCTAGTACTGTAAATATAATTTTCCTGAAAGTGCAAATTAAAAGCACAGAAGCAGCCAAGCCTTAAGATGACATATGTTGATACACCTACCTTATATTGTAATTTTTCGAGTTTTAGGTATGTATTGTTCACGAAATACATGTTGCATATTTTAGTAAACTGTATATTGTCAGGACGATTTGTGAGCATCTATAAGATTTTCACCCGCGTCATTTTTCATAGAACCTCAGTTTCTTTTGACACAAGTTGAGGCATCCTCTCCCTGTCAGTGAAGGGTTTCCTGTTGCATGAATGTAGCGCTAATGTGACTGGTAATCGGTGCATGTCCAGTTTCATCTTCAACTGTCATTTAATATTCACTACTGGATAAAGATCGTCTCAAGCCTTTTCACTGCATTATGGTCTCCAGAGAAACTTGTGGTGTCACCGCCGGACACCACACTTGCTAGGTGGTAGCTTTTAAATCGGCCGCGGTCCGCTAGTATACGACGGACCCGCGTGTCGCCACTGTCAGTAATTGCAGACCGAGCGCCACCACACGGCAGGTCTAGAGAAACGTACTAGCACTCGCCCCAGTTGTACAGCCGACGTTGCTAGCCATGGTTCACTGGGAATTACGCTCTCATTTGCCGAGACGATAGTTAGCATAGCCTTCAGCTACTTTTGCTACGTCCTAGCAAGGCGCCATTACCAATTGATATTGTGATGATAAAGCCTGTACAGTAACGAGAGATGTTCTACAAATGTGGATTAAAGTTAAGTATTTCAGAAGCTCCGTACTTTTCTTTATAGCATTCATTACGTATCCTGTTTCGGACCTCACGCCAGCCTGCGTGAGCTTATAGCGTGCATTTCGGTCTCCTCCAGCAAAACAGTGTTGGCACGTCTGCCGACACTTCAAAACTTATCAGTGCTTTTCCTGTTGTCTAATCTAATCTTGTGTTTACTCCGAGAATTTCTATGTTAAGATTGTTTTTCCTCATCCAAGCCTTGATAATGGCGCACCAAACTCAGAAATCTGTAAGATGGGTCATAACAGAGTATCGCTGTTCATAAAACTTATCTGAAAAGCCGGTCACTGAAACTGCTACACCACGCGGGATGCTAAACAGCGAAATTTTACTTACGTAATAACAAATTGCGTATTATTGTTTACAGAGTTCACTGTAGCTTTACCTCACATTCATACAATTACCGTTCTCCACCATCCCTGAAATTCTGTTGCCCTATCACGAATCACACTGTATACGTTACTAGCCATTACAGCTGCAACATTAAGAACGATGGTAAATAGCGAAATTTTACTCAGTGTGTGTATACAGTATAGTTGGAAGAATATGTTATTGAATTTGTAGAAGATTCGGCTGTCTGAGGGGGTAGAGGGGGGAGGTGCGAAGTTTATTACACAGTGCTGCATCTCTAGCAACAACAGCGGTTCCAATGGATTTGGCCACAGGGTCTAACTGAAATCGGAAGATATATCGTTTTATTCTGTGTTGTATCAACACTGTCAGAGTTCACGAGCTACAGCAGCAGGTAATGGGTGGCAAACCAGTGTCTCGGCAAATCATAACCAAATGTTTTCAGTCAGGGAGAGATCTGGAGAATGCGTTGGCCGAGGCAACAGCCGTATACACTCTGTATCGAAGTATGTCAGGGCAATACGGAGAACATGCTTTCTGGTGTTGCTGTGTTGGATGTTAAAGTAACGGAGACTTCGAAGACAGAACAGAGCTATCAATCTTAACACGTCACAATTGCAACAGTCATTGTCTGATTCCGTCTATGTGAACCAGAGCTGGTCGCGGTGTGTGCGCAATGCCAGCCTCTAGCATCAGGCCACGCATAGGGTGTTTGTGACGGCGGTGTTTTCTCTCATCGCGGCCTCCAAGCATGTAAACGTCCATTGTGCTGTGCACCCGTCAGTACCCCATACAATCGCTGGAGGTTCAGGCCTCTGTACTGCATACGCCTAACTGTGACTGGCGTGAAAATATGTCGTGATGTCATTCCTGTGCCCACTTTGCTCGTTGAAGACCACCGTCTTCATGCCTCTACTAGCTGACACATCAGTAGAGGGCCCAACAATCGTCAGTGATCTCTTCGTACTGTTTGTGAGGTTACTTCTATTGATACAGACAAACCCATTTCAAGGCCAAGGTGCGTACCGTCGTTGTTCAGTCCTGTACTACAGAGAGAAAGATGTACTGGTCATTACAATTAATGTGACGCTACTCACAGAGATCCAGTTGGGTTGTAATTGTCGTATGCCAGCGAAATTAGGTAGATACGGAAACCGTTAATGTCGAGCCGATTTAATCTTCAAAATAATTGTTTCCAATTTTGGCCAACGGGTGCGCTGTTAATGCACAAACGACGTATAGAAATGTCTCCTAGTGTAATGGATCAGGAATGGGACGTTTGCTTATAGAACTTTCTCAGTACGAACACCAGACTAGTCGACGAGATGCTGTATCCGTGAAACGACGCTATGAACAGGTGGTGGCAGAATTTCCGGCGTAATCTGGGCTGCGTGTTCCCGTACATTGGCCTTCAGAACAAATACAGACCGAATGTGTCACTGCTAAACGTGTTCTTTAGATATATCCAGAGCCAAAACTCACATGGATTATCTTGCTGACGATGAATCTGGAAAATATTTGAAGGTAGATGGTTTGTGAAAGGTTATACTAAGCTAGAGGTGTTACTCTATCTAGCATGAAGACAAATGTCTCCACAAAGCTGCGCTTTTGTGAAGTAGGAATCACATGCTGCACAAGGAGGTCTCGATAACATACAGGTGCGACAGTATATCTGACGCCCTCCCGATGTATTCTCTTCAAAGAAGGAGGGACCGACAGTAAACTTGCTTGTGAATCCGAACCACAGAGACACATACAGCGAGTGCAGTGGCTCATTTTGCACAACACGTGGCTTAATGGTACCCCAAATTCGGCAGTTATGTGCAGTTACTGCTACATCCAGTGTAAAATGTTCCTCGTTAGTCCATAGAATATTCTCTCGCCACATGTCATCAACTTCGATCCGTGCCGGGAACCGAAGAGCAAATTCAGAACGTTGCTTCGGATCGTGAGATTTCAGTTGCTGCGTAGGCTTGATCTACTACGGGTATCAGTTTAATGTAGACCGTAAAACTTTCCGTACTGTTGACCGTGAGATGGAGAATTCTCGTGGCACTGAACGCGAAGTAACACTACTCTGGGCACGAACTATATGTTCAGTTACACCAACAGTAACCTCTTCAATAACTTCCACCTATATAGGGCGTCATCCTCTCCTACGTGCCACACCAAGCTCACACGCGTTTTCCAACTTCATTACGATCTTCTTTAAATCATTTAATGCCAGCGCGTCTCCTCTCAGATCACTCTCTCGGCGATGCTCCCTCAATGCAGCACAGAAATTGGTGCCGTTCACATAAAACAGTTCCAGCCAGAGCTCCCGGTCTCTATTCTCGATAGCCATACTGTTCACTCATATTATGGCTTGTCAAATGACAACGTGTATAACATACCGTCAAACAAACAGTGTACAGCAACGGATTTGAAGCTGCTGGCCATAACTAGAACTTATTATTTTTCCAGCGTAAATTGGTTCCACATTAATGCATTAGCATATCTGCTACGTTCCACTGCCACACGACAACTACAGCCCAGAGCTGACCTCCGCGAATAACTAAACTTTAATTATAACCACACATTATCTGTACCCTTTGGCGCAAGCCGGATGGGGCCATTGAGATCCACCATGGCGCTGAGTATTGTATGGATATGAAACCTGAACCACAGACACACAAGAAAAAAGTGGAAGTAACTGAACGTAATGCTACAGAAAGATATAAAATAATGAAGAAAATGAAATAAGAAGATAATGAACGAAATAATTATAGGCCGAAAATAAAATCGAATGAATGCCGAACAGGAATAGTAACCGGAAGGAGACAAGTATTATTTGGAGGTCTGCATTGAATTTGAACAGTAGTTGTCAGCAGCTGGAAGAAACAACAAATGGGAAATTTGTATAGGCGAACAAGGACTACAAGAATTGTGTTGTCACCGCCAGACACCACACTTGCTCGGTGGTAGCTTTAAATCGGCCGCGGTCCATTAGTACATGTCGGACCCGCGTGTCGCCACTGTCAGTACTTGCAGACCTAGCGCCACCACATGGCATGTCTTGAGAGACGGTCTAGCACTCGCCCCAGTTGTACGACGACTTTGCTAGCGACTGCACTGGCGAGGCCTTTCTCTCATTTGCCGAGAGACGGTTGGAGTGGCCTTCAGCTGGGACCATGACTGCGGCCTAGCAAGGCGCCATTAACCTTACAGTGCTTGTAATTAAAGTCTCATTTGTATCGTCAAGAGCTATGTACCACAATGATGGAATTAGAAGTTGAGTATTAACTTAGATACGTACATTTCTTTAGTGCATTCATAACGTATCCTGTTCCAGAGTTCGCGCCCGTCTGCGTTAGTTAGCGTGCATTTCAGCCTCCTCTACCTACAAGGTGTTGGCACATTTGCCAACACATCAAGAATGTTATCAAGTAGCTATGAGTGGTGGATATGTGTAAACATTAGACAGGATAAAATGAAAAGTGCTAAAGATAGAAAGGAACGCACACGTAATTGAAAAATATACATTGCTTATTAATTTCACCTGACAGTGTCCTCTATTCAGTTTCATTACTTTGTCAGGCTTTAACAATGTGATTTGGTATTGTCAATCCTTGCGTACAAATTTGTCGCCTTAGCAGACGCGGAACCGGCAGTTTAAATCCAGACAGTGATTTTCAGGAAGTCTTGCTGACAATAGTAGGAATACTGCAGAGAAGTAGAAAATATTTTTATAACTAAATACGATGAACTCTTAAAATAAACAACTGCAGCCCATACGATTAGGAATGTATAGGCAAAACTGTGACAAGAAGACTCTTTGACATTGTAATCTCTATAGCACATGGAACGTAAAGATACTTGTAGTTCCAGACGCTGACAGGAAGAGACTTCTTTCTACTTTTGAAACCTGATAATCTCTACGGAAAAATATGAATTTCATGACGATGTTACGTCGTTTGATTTATTATTTCCTCACTCGCGCTTCGGCATGCTCTTTGACCTGTGGAATCCCACTGAATCGTAATTCGATTCTTCGCTCTTCGCGTCGCGTGTGTGTTAGGTCTGCGAACTGAGATTGCGAGAGGAGACCTGCAATCAAACAGACGTAGAAAATTCCATGCATTTAAAACAGGTGCAGACTTTGAGAGCGAGAAACGCCGATGAAACTGCAGGGGACGACGAATGCACGAAAGATCCGTTTCGGAGGCGTATAAAAATTTATTTCGTCATATCACTTTACCTTGTATTTCAATTTCGGTACAGAAAAATCTCTGTGCAAACGGAACAGCACCCGATAAGTAATACATTATTCGAAATTTTTATTTACATCAATAGTGGATATGGTGCAATTTACATATAACCTACACAGTTCTTTAATCTGACTGTTTCTTGTCCAGCTTGCCACAACCACAACTTCCTCTCATGGTTCAAATGGCTCTGAGCACTATGGGACTTAACTTCTGAGATCATCAGCCCCCTAGAACTTAGAACTGCTTAAACCTAACTAACCTAAGGAAATCACACACAACAATGCCCGTGGCGG
This sequence comes from Schistocerca cancellata, assembly GCF_023864275.1. Taxonomy (NCBI): domain Eukaryota; kingdom Metazoa; phylum Arthropoda; class Insecta; order Orthoptera; family Acrididae; genus Schistocerca; species Schistocerca cancellata. Next base: position 56,883,279 of record NC_064626.1, on the reverse strand, counting down.
AACTAGAACCTGCGACCGTAGCGGTCGCGCGGTTCCAGACTAAGGCACCTAGAAGCGCTCGGCCGCTCCGGCCGCCCTTCCTCTCTTGTGTCAAGATCTTTAACTCAGAGTGGCTGTTACAATAAATATTCTCTGTTACGTATTGTGTCTATTCCACTCTCTGTCTTTTTCTACCATCTTTGCCCCGTACGTATTCCTCTAATAGCATGGCAGTTTTTACCTGATACGTAAACCATGTGGTATAATTTTGTGTTATAGCTACTGTGTTCCATGTTTTCCGTTCCTCGCGGACTCTTCTTATCGTATCAGTTCACTGAACATTCAAAATCTGCCCGCAACACAACGTCCAAACTAGTTCGATTCTTTTCTTTTCTTGTTGTCTGAAGTCCAATATCCAGTGTCCAACCATGAAACCGTCGAAATACAAAACATATTTCTTCCTCAAACTAAGATCAACGTTTTGTACAAGTAGACTGGTTTTAGCGAGGAACACCTTATTTCCAGCGCCAGTCAGCTCGTCCTGTCCTTGGCTAGTCATGCTTTATTTGGCTTCGAAGGTAGCAGAATTCGTCCACTTCAGTTATAACATCATCACCAACATTTATTTCACCTTCATGCTAAACTCCTTTCTGCTACTAATCATTATTTTCTTCTTTCTTTTGTTTATACCAAAAACATAATCTGCGATCAGAAGGTTGTTAGCCGCATTCAAGACATTCTGTAATTCTTTATTGCTCTCAAAAAGCATAGTAGTGCCTTCAGCGAATGTTATGGTTAAAGTCCTTCCACCCTGAAGATGATTCCGTTCTTAAACTGAAGCCAGTGACGTTTATTTGAACAGTATTGTGATTTGTCGCTATTGTAAAATAAAACACTATCTGATAAATGATTATAAATGATCGCTGAATTATTGACATATAATAGCGAAAGTAGCGGCAATTTGCATTTTATCACTAAGATTAACGTACGCTACGGCATTCCCTCCTCCCATATGCTAGGTTCAAGAGTTGGATGAGAGTTGCTCAATACGATGAAGGTGGGTTGTGCACAATACAATAAAGTATGTGGACGAAGAATTTTAAGAAGAGGAAAAAACTCATGCCTCAGATTAATAGTCATCAAGTACTTAATGATATACGAAGACTTCCGCAGGAAAGCTTTCCGAATTTCATAAATACTTTCAGAATTGAGAAGCGCACTTGTATTGTGGACAGATAATCTGACGATCATTGCCAGCTTCATGGCAGAACATAGTTTATTTTTAAGACCGATTTCCACCACAAAGGCTGTGATGCATTAAGAAACTCTTGACATTCCAGTGGTACTTCCCTTATATGATTTATGGATAAAATCGTTTGACAGAATGCGTAGACCCCACTCTAACTCTATGTAGTTCTACGACATGTTCGCCCCAGGGTTAGAACCCACTATAACTCTATGTAGTTCTATGAGATATTCACCTCAGGGTTAGATTATATGGATGAAAACATATCGGACATTCTGAGCTGATACATGATTTGTTATCTTTTACAACACTGTTATACTGGCATCATTGTCATTAATCAAGTTGTGGGTAGCGTTGTAGATTCTGATAACGTTAATGCTATGGATTGTAGCTGTAACCATTTTGCACAGAATTTCATGTAACAGAAGTTATTTTTCATATTTTAAGAGTGGAAGCACGTAGATAGAAATTATCTGAAGTCATTGCAGGTGTCAGTCTAAGGGCATATTGAAATGACGGTAACATGTAGTACGGCCTCGTGACTGGCGAACATATGGACGTAAACCTGTGGTGTACATGTCCACTGAAGTAAACAGCGATTAATGGTCACTTCTTTTCCATTTTCAATAAACCCTGAGACTGAAATGCACGCTGGGCACAGCACCAGTAGTGAGCGTCCACTGGAGCGGACTGAGTGAATTTGCGGTCTCAGGATCACTTAAATGTGGCTGTCCTCTATAGTGGGAGGACTAGTACCCCACACGGTAGCTCCTTGGGAATTTATACAAGTCTGTGGATAGATTTAGATGATGTGGCCATCGTATTAAAACCGAGACGCAAGAAAGCAACCAAGCAATTCGGGAATGTTTACTATAAGTTCTTCACAAATCTGAAATTCTAGTACTAATTTTAGTCAGAAGAAATCGCATCAACCGAAATAAGAAATTTTGATTGTAGAGGGTAAATAGCACATTAGCGACCAATACATTCGGACTCATTGTTGGGCTACAAATTCACCTTCAGTCCCACAACTAAGTACTGTAACTAAAAACGACATTTCGCTTCGAGGAATTGACCAGTGACTTTGCACTTACAATTATAGGTCCGAGAAATGTTGCAAACAAATTTGAATGTCTCATACCGCAATTTGTTTCTGTTGAGTGTGAACTCAAGAAATAACAATTTAACGTTAAGTGTGATTCCTAAACCTTTACATTTCGTGGGGAAGCTATATGACAGTAAATTATCACAGGTAAGTTGTAAGCCTCTAATGATACACATCACCAGTAAAGTAGGATTCTGAAATTCTGTTACCTGAAATGCATACCTGTAGGCCTCGACAAATTATTAGACATCAGTTTTCCGTCACCAACTGCCAATGGGCATACCACATACTGATCGGGCCAATGTGGCACCGTCAGCTCTCTAAGGCTGTACACAAGGTGCGGCAAAGAATGTTGCGCGTACTTCTGCAGTCCACGTAGGTAGCCGTACAATAAGGCGTAGGTCTGACTTACGGGGCTCCGGGAAGGCTCAAAATCATGAAAAGTTCAATTTTTACTTTTTTGCGTTTTCTGAATCTGCAGACTATTACCTTTTAATAGATATATAATTTATTCAATTCCTAAGACTACAACTATTTTTAAATATTTTTTTTGAAATGTGTTCTACATGGGCGTGACCCACTGTGGCGCTGTTAAACTGCTGTCAAATGGTGTTATTATTAACGTCCGTGTTCATCAGGTACATTTTAGTGATGTGAGATAAAGTATGTGTTGTGGCTAACCTGTGATGGTTCAATATATATCGCTGGTGTGATTGTCGATTGTTTCATGTTTATTTACTCTGTCCTTATCTCGAAAATATTCGTAATTAATTCTGTTTCTTGAGTCTCTGTTTTGTTGAAGTATAATAATGAGTAAAAGTAAAGTTATTACAAATCCTCTGAAGGCCTTTAAGAAAAGGGGAAATGTTGGAAAGCCAAAGGCATGTGTTGTTACTGTAAATAATAACATTCCAACATGGTACGAGCGATGCTTGCTTTAGACAAGGAACGCCTTCGGACTGCAGACAGGGCTGTAAAGAGTCTAGAAATACAAGCAAGAGTAAACAGGAGGAGGAACAAGAGGAAGCTGGAGGAGGAGTTTGCAGAGGATGAAGATAATCCATCCTATGGACGTGGAATGCACTAAAAAGTTAATCCAATCTTCGTCGCTCGATTCCCAAAACTTTTATTTTCTCATACTAATTACATGTTTTCTAAGGATCTTCCAAACATATTTGTTTCAAACTTTCAGTAAATGTTACACAGTACCTTCTGCATAATTTAACACAGCCTTTTTCCAAAAAACTGTATATTTTTGAATATATAAATAAGAAATTGCAAAAAAATGTTGTGAATTTTCATTACAATTGAAAAAAAATCATATTTAACAACTGAACTAAAATTTTGTAAAATCCCTGTGTTAAGTTGTAGCCCATATTCCAATAAATAATCTGTAAAAAGTTTAACTTCCTACCTCAAATACTTTGTGAGGAAAGATGTAATTTATAAGCGTTATTTTAAAATTGCAAGTATAAGGCGTTCCGGAGCCCCTTAATGCGAAACCTGTGAGTCGTACTGAAATATTTATCAACATCTCTAAGAGCTGATTTGTTAAATACGCTGCCGGAAGAAAATTAGTACTCTCTTTTAGTGATTTCCAATCACTCAAGATTTATTGTTACAGCAGTGGGTATTGAGTACATGAAATGATTACATTTACAGACCAGTAGCATAGGCGTTTCTGTTGTACCTGGCATCGACACATAGTAGTACGTGACCACCCTCCACAACCGGAAATGCTAGCAGTCCATCGTATAGGTAGCGAATACAGTCCTGTGATACGTTATGCCACACCTACTCGGCGCGTTCACGTAGTTCTGCAAGGGCGAGTCGCACAAGTCACTTAGCGCCCCATCAGGTCCCACGCGTCCTCGACTGCAGACAAGTCTGGAGATCGTGCTGGCCAGGAAAGTTGATGCACGTCGTGCAGAGCACGTTGAGTTTCAGAGGAGGTGTGTGGACAAGCATTAACTTGTTGAACACTACATCATCTTCCTCTTTCAAGAACGACAAATGAATGGGACAAACAGTACTCTGGACATAACGAGCGCTGTTTAGCGTCCCGTCCAGAAACACGAACGGTGAACGATGGTTGAAGCTTATCGCACGCCAACTCATAACATCTGGGGTGAGTCCAGTGTGCCTTGAACGAATGCTCTCTGCGAGGCAGTGCTCAACAGGTGTACGTCGTACGTGCAGACAACAATCACTTGAATGTAGTCAGAAGCTGCTATCTTTGCTGAAGACCACGGCACGGCATTACATCTTGCAAGTTATCGCCTGACGGCACCATTGGAGCCATACACATCGACACTGTGGCGTCAGTGGAAGACGGAATAAAGGTGTGAGTTAACAAATGGTTACCAATGTTTCCTGTTGACACAAGCCCTCTTATCTGTCCTGTGGTAGCTGTACGATCTGCCATTGCTGAACAACAACAAGAACAGCTGCCAGACTAGAAACATAGGAAGATATGCTCGGAGAACCAAAGCAGCTTAAATCACTTAATCAAGGCAAGGCCTCCGTTGCGGATTGTAAACCAATAAGGTTTCTTTCAGAATATGCTGATACAATAGCTGGGTAGAGATCAATTGTATACAACCACTCGCTCACAGAAAGATCCGTACATAAAGACTGGAAAATTGCTGAAGTCACACCAATAACCAAAAAGGGAAGTAGGTGTAATCCACTGACTTACAGGACTATATCACTAACGTCGATTTGGGGTATGATTTTGGAATATATACTGTGTTCAATCATTACAAGTACCTCGAAGCAAATGATTTATTGACGCATAGGCAACACGGATTCAGAAAATATCGTTCTTATTAAACACAACTGGAAAACTGGTCAAGTCACAACAGTACCCAAAAACGGAAATTCGTGTAATCCACTGACTTACAGGTCCATATCACTAACGTCGATTTGGGGTAGGATTCAGGAATATATACTGTGTTCAATCATTACAAGTACTTCGAAGAAAACGATATTTTCTGAATCCGTGTTGCCTATGTGTCAATAAATCATTCTTTTGAAACACAAGTAGCTGTTTATACTCAATAACTAATGAGCGTTATCCACAGGGGGTGTCAAATTGATTCCATATTTTTATATTTCCAGAAGGCTTTCGACACCGTTCCTCACAAGCATCTTATAACCAAACTGCGTGCCTATGGAATATCGCCTCATTTCTGCGACTGGACTCCTGACTTCCTGTGAGAAAGGTCCCAAGAAAGTATTATAGGCCCTCTGCTGTTCCTGATCTATATTAACGACATAAGAGATAATCTGAGTAGCCCTCTTACATTGTTTTCAGATGATGCTGTCGTTAACCGTCTTCTAAAGTCAACAGATGACCAGATCGAATTGCAAAACAATTTACATAAGATATCTGCACGGAGCGAAATGTGGTAATCGACCCTGAAAAAACAAAAGTGTGAAGTTATTCACATGAGTACGAAAACCAATACGCTAAATTTAGGGATTACAATTACAAATAACCTAAATTCGAATGACCACGTAGATAATGTTGTGGGCTGAGCAAACAAGAGACTGCGATTCATTGGCAGAGCACTTTGAAGGTGCAGCAGGTCTACTAGGCTCCCAGGTAGATGCTATTTTTCTTGACTTCCGGAAGGCGTTCGATACAGTTCCGCACTGTCGCCTGATAAACAAAGTAAGAGCCTACGGAATATCAGACCAGCTGTGTGGCTGGATTGAAGAGTCTACAGACGTTAAAGTAACCTCTGGTGCGCCACAGGGGAGTGTTATGGAACCATTGCTTTTCACAATATATATAAATGACCTATTAGATAGCGTCGGAAGTTCCAAGCGGCTTTTCGCGGCTAATGGTGTAGTATACAGAGAAGTTGCAGCATTAGAAAATTGTAGCGAAATGCAGGAAGATCTGCAGCGGATTGGCACTTGGTGCAGGGAGTGGCAACGGACCCTTAACATAGACAAATGTAATGTATTGCGAATACATAGAAAGAAGGATCCCTTATTGTATGATTATATTATTGCGGAACTAACACTGGTAGCAGTTATTTCTGTAAAATATCTGGAAGTATGCGTGCGGAACGATTTGAAGTGGAATGACCATTTAAAATTAATTGTTGGTAAGGCGGGTACCAGCTTGTGATTCATTGGGAGTGTCCTTAGAAAACGTAGTCCATCAACAAAGGAGGTGACTTACAAAACACTCGTTCGACCTATACTTGAGTATTGCTCATCAGTGTGGGATCCGTACCAGATCGGGTTGACGGAGGAGATTGAGAAGATCCAAAGAAGAGCGGCGCGTTTCGTCACAGGGTCATTTGGTAACCGTGATAGCGTTACGGAGTTGTTTAACAAACTCAAGTGGCAGACTCTGCAAGAGAGGCGCACTGCATCGCGGTGTAGCTTGCTCGCCAGGTTTCGAGAGGGTGCGTTTCTGGATGAGGTATCGAATATATTGCTTCCCCCTACTTATACCTCCCGAGGAGATCACGAATGTACAATTAGAGAGATCAGAGCGCGTACAGAGGCTTTCAGACAGTCGTTCTTCCCGCGAACCATACGCGACTGGAACAGGAAAGGGAGGTAATGACAGTGGCACGTAAAGCGCCCTCCGCCACACACCGTTGGGTGGTTTGCGGAGTATAAATGTAGATGTAGATGTAGATGTAGAGAGACAGCATGAAGGTGGTCCATTGAACTCTCTTCCAGACACTTTATTGTGAATAGCACGATCATAGAGGGCGTGTGTGCTAGGTGGACGTCCAGAATCTCGTCTACTGGTGTGAGAATGTTCACGTGACCGCTGATGCCAGCGGCTTTGCAAAACGGACGCTGCTCTTTCTACTTACGTGTCAGTTCTCCGACACAACAATCCCCCCACTTGGCAAGCAACAATCTGAGGCCTTTGAAACTCGCTCAGTTAGATACATGAAGCACGATAGTGTCTCTGTGTCATGGCTGTCTGGTTGCTTCACAAGATTTGCGCCACAATGCACCATCAGGCTGTGAGTACTCCCAATTAGATAGCACACTTGTAGCTATTCCACGACGCTCTCTTTTGACATACGACACTGAAATTATTATCAGTACCTGTACATCTTCCGTACCCCAGGTAGCATGTGCCATCACTGTGTCAAAATAGACATCCGAATTCCTGATGTACTTTTCTTTTCCGACAATGTATATCACGAGGATAAGAAAATTCAGTATTTGCAACTTAAGGTTTCGTTTATATCTAACCAAACATGTCTTACCTGTTAGTGATATGCATCTTCAATAGTCTATAACATAAATAGAATTATGTATTTATATTTATTTCGTTACGAGATATGTGGTGCTCCTTGGAAAGCACATTTAAACACATTTACGCCCACCTTTACACTTAAATTTAAGCCCGTTTACAAATATATATATATATATATATATATATATATATATATATATATATATATATATATATATATGGGTGATGAAATAATTTCCGTTCGCGGGGCCATGCTGCACCATATATGCAACCTAGCGCGACACCGATGTGAGTGTATAAGCACCAACGTACAGCCAAGTCATTAGCGTCGTCTCCCAACGGAAACTTTTTGATCCTCACTTATAGTTGTGACTTACCGTTTACTTTCACTTTTATATTCTTTTCATGTAAGAGTGGATTTTTGTGTGAGAACTAAATGCACGTAATACAGGTTTTCAATTGATACGACATATTTATGCGTTTCACTTCACATAACTTACCGCTTTTCACACTTGAGTCGTCTTGCTCACTTGCCATGTAATTCACTGAGGGATAATGGGAGCTCTTCAGTGTAAGAATAGAGTTTGGCCTGGTGGTGGTTGCGAGGTAGGGTGGGTGATAAGGGTACTGTATGTGTTAAGTTTCTTTTAATATATTATTTACTTTTTAGACCCTAATTTATTATAGAAACGACATTTTTATGTTTTCTATTTCCTCGATAATCGGAGGTCCATATTAAAAGTAACATAGATATTACGATGGAAGTATAAATTTTTGATTTAAATGAAAACGTGGAAGAAAATAGACAATACTGTATATATCATCTGTTGCGAATGGATGAGTCAACATAAGCACTACATTTTTAGTACTATATTCTGAGAGATACGAGATGCATTGGAAGACATTCAAAATGAAGGAAGGCTCAAATGTAAGTGCAACAGTCACGGCAGAAGAAAAAATGGAAATAGTACATTAGTTTTTCCTTTTCTTTTTATGATAATTCGTGTGAAATTCATGATAATATGATAATTAGTGTGAATATAGTGGTCGTTAATCATTTAACATAAAATAGAAAAATATAATTGAATAAAGCATAAAAATACAGTAAGTATTAATTTTACAATGAGAAAATAAATGAAATAATAAATAGAACACCATCCATCATCCCTCCCAAACCACCCCTCCCTTTCGCTCTGACGTTCTAAACAGCCACCATTATGTCTTAGTCAACCATCCAGCAAGTGAGGAAGACCATGTGCAATGCACAGATGGATAGGTTATGTGTAGCGAAACGTATAACCAACTCTCTCAATTGCAAATATACATTTTGTGAATCTTGTGGCCACAGGGGAAGCCACTGGACGATAAAAGCGATAGTAAATTGAAAGTGACTGATAAAGCAAACCACATATCTGTAAACAGGTTATTTAGAAGTGCTTTCCAACGATCACTATAGATGTGATAAGAAAATATGTGCAATTGAGTAATGTTATTTATTTTAAGTATCACTGATAAACGAAGTTTTTTGATTACAAACAAAAGATAAATTAAATTTCCTAATTTGGAAATTTTTTACCTCTATCATAAGGATAAATGAATTACCAATTAAGGAAAATGGCTACAACTATCAACAATACTAATTAAACGATATATAATATGTATTAGGTGTTCTGGAGCGAAGCCTTGTGTGGAATTCATGGGTGGACGGTAAACAGTAGAGGCACGTTGAGAATATAAGCTTTTGAAATGTGACGGCACGGAAGACAACCGAAGAACAGAGGGTCAGTTTGGTCAGTAGGAGTAACAAATGACCAGCAAGGTTTTGGTGCATCAAACAATAATTCATTTACAAACAGAAAGAAGGGGGAAGTTGTTGATGGAGGGGGCAGGAATGAGAGGTTTGTAGAGTGAACCAGTGTTTCACTGCATAGGCAGACACAAATATATGTAGGTTACACTAATGTAGGTGTGATAAAGATACTCGTACAGTATAGTCTAGCGTGGAGAGCTACATGAAACCTGTATTCGGACTGAAGATCAGAATCATAACAACAAAACGGTAATACCACCCGATTTACTAGATATTCAATGACAGAATAACTGAACGAATACTGTTACATCAGTGATGTTGCAATGTAAATCAGTGGGCTTTATTGTACAGTGAATGAGCGAAGCACTAATTCAAAGAGTATAGCTTAAAATAAATCATAAAATTATGTTTAAAATCTGTAGCTAAAGAACGTAGTTTTAATGTAGTAAACAGATATTATCGGAGCTTGAGATAGTTATATCAAAGTGATTTATAATCTTAGTCGCTGGACGCAACAATTTAATGACGGAACTTGAGTAATATGATTCCTGAAGATATTTTAGAACTGCTTCTCCTTACGATTCCTCACATGTACCAGCGTGAACAATTCCAGAAAGTTACAGATACAGTTCTGCATATGCCAAAACAGTTTGCCTGGAGTCCAAGAAGTGAGAATGCACAACATTGTTTCTAACTTCACTTGAAGAAGGCAGTTCGATTCATTGTAAGTACCTTGCTACGTTACGTACTGCTGTCTTGTGATGGCGGCAACATCCTGTACCAGATTCTATATTAGTGAAAGGGACCATCATATATAAACATACTGTAGAGCGTCTCCACCGTTTACTCAATCTGTAATAAGGGGGAACTTGTTACAGCATTATGTAGGATACAAAGTTATGTTTGCATTATTAAAACCACCAGGTAATACACCTAGGTTTTAACTGAAGTAGTGGCAGCACTGCTGTGGAGACACTATGCAATGGCCGGCCGAGGTGGCCGAGCGGTTCTAGGCACTACAGTCTGGAACCGCGCGACCGCTACGGTCGCAGGTTCGAATCCTACCTCGGGCACGGATGTGTGTGATGTCCTTAGGTTAGTTAGGTTTAAATAGTTCTAAGTTCTAGAGAACTGATGACCCCAAATGTTTAGTTCCATAGTGCCCAGACCCACACTCTGCAATGGAATCTGCTATTGTCGCCGAATGCACACGTTGCTGACATGCCCACCTCGGAGCAAATGGACTCGCCGTCCCACGTCACCGGCGTGCGCACAATCGAGGGAAAGACAATCACTTGTGAACGAGTGGTCTAAAGTACCGGTGTCACTACGTTTTGGAAACAGGAACAACGGAGTTGGATTAAGATTGTATTTGCCAGAGGTCGCACAGAACGACAGTGTCATCAGGGTCTTCAAGAGGCTTCCGGGGAACAGTGGCGCGGCAATGTGCAGGCGCATACAGAGCAAGCTGTGGCTTCTCCGTTCGGTCGATGGGACTGGAAAGGACTGTACTATCCAGCATACTCCAAGGAATTATGTCCTTGTGTCCTTAATTTGATTCCAAAGGTGAAGGAACCCCTTCATGGCATTCGCTTCACAACTGTTCCAGAGATTCGACAGGCAGTTGACCCCTCCATTCGCACCATCAACAGAACAGGCTCTACTAACGGTATAGTACGCCTTCCACATCGCTGGCAATGAGTTCTACTCTACGCTGGTGACTACTTTGAAGGACAGTAATGGGTGCAAACATGTAACCCTTTTGTATCGTTTGTGAATAAAAGGTTGCCACTACTTAAATTCCAACCCTCGTATATAGCAGCCATCACTGTCAACCCACGGATCAGCTAGACGAGATGCAATGAAGTCTGTAGTGGCTCCCCTAGCATCATATCGTATCAACCTCAGGAAAGACATTGAGAGCGGACGAATGAAATAATTTCTTCACGAAATCGATGATACAGTATGCAAGTAGCGGTGGCTCTCCAGACTTCCACTAAGACATTTCATATAAAGAAACTACTTTCGTCGCTTGCATTCTTCTGAAACTCGTGTAAGTGCATGTGTTTTCCGATGACTGTCACACATTATGCCGACTTCTTTCTTTCACCTATGTGAAACAGAAGCCCTTAGTATTAGTCTTCAATCTCTGTGAAACACAAGCCCTTATTACTAGTCTTCAATCAGTGGAATCCCACATTGAGTAGCAACTTCCAATATATATTTACTTTCTGTCGGTGTACCATTACTGGGATCTGTGCAAAGGATACCTGTACGAAGTGAGTCCCAGACTCTGCTATGTACTCTTATCTGCTATAGCATATAACATGTTCATCTTCGACATTAGTGACTGTGTGCTGACACTATTACCTTTGATATATTTAGCTCCCCCCTCTCCCCCCCCCCCCGGAACCCGTGAACCATGGACCTTGTCGTTGGTGGGGAGGCTTGCGTGCCTCAACGATATAGATAGCCGTACCGTAGGTGCAACCACACCAGAGGGGTACCTGTTGAGTGGCCAGACAAACGCGTGGTTCCAGAAGAGGGGCAGCAGCCTTTTCAGTGGTTGCAGGGGCAACAGTCTGGATGATTGACCGATCTGGCCTAGTAACACTAACCAAAACGACCTTGCTGTTGTGGTACTGCGAACGGCTGAAAGAAAGGGGAAACTACAGCCGTCATTTTTTCCCGAGGGCACGCAGCTTTACTGTATGATTAAATGATGATGGCGTCCTCTTGGGTAAAATATTCCGGAGGTAAAAAAGTCCCCCATTCGGATCTCCGGGCGGGACTACTCAAGAGGACGTCGTTATCAGGAGAAAGAAAACGTTCTACGGATTGGAGCGCGGAATGTCAGATCCCTGAATCCGGCAGGTAGATTAGAAAATTTGAAAAGGGAAATAGATAGGTTAAAGTTAGATATAGTGGGAATTAGTGAAGTTCGGTGGCAGGTGGAACAAGACCTTTGGTCAGGTGAATACAGGGTTATAAATACAAAATCAAGTAGGGGTAATGCCGGAGTAGCTTTAATAATGATTAGGAAAATAGGAGTGCGTGTAATCTACTACAAACAGTATCGTGAACGCATTATTGTGGCCAAGATAGACACGAAGCCCACACCTACTACAGTAGCAAAAGTTTATATGCCAACTACCCCTGCAGATGATGAAGAAATTGATAAAACGTATGACGAGATAAAAGAAATTATTCAGGTAGCCAAGGGAGACGAAAATTTAATATGAGTGACTGGAATTTGACAGTAGGAAAAGGAAAAGAAGGAAACATAGTTTGTGAATATGGATTGGGGTAAGATATGAAAGTCGAAGCCACCTGGTAGAATTTTGCACAGAGCATAACTTAATCATAGCTAACACTTGACTCAAGAATCAGGAATGAAGGTTGTATACATGGAGGAACCCTGGAGATACTAGAAGGTTTCAGATAGATTTTATAATGGTAAGACAGAGATTTAGGAACCAGATTATTAATTATAAGACATTTCCAGGGGCAGGCGTGGACACTGAGCACAATCTATTGGTTATGAACTGTAGATTAAAACTAAAGAAACTGCAAAAAGTTAGGAATTTAAGGAGGTGGGACATGGATAAACTAAAAGAGGTTGTACAGAGTATCAGGGAGAGCATAACGGAACATTTGACGTGGATTGGGGAAAGAAATACAGTAGGAGAAGAATGGGTAGCTTTGGGGAATGAAATAGTGAAGGCAACAGAGGATCAAGTAGGTAAAAAGACGAAGGATAGTAGAAATCCCTGGGTAACAGAAGAGATACTGAATTTAATTGATGAAAGGAGAAAATACAAAAATGCAGTAAATGAAGCATTCACAAAGGAATACAAACGTCTCAAAAACGAGATCGCCAGGAAGTGCAAAATGGCTAAGAAGGCATGGCTAGAGGACAAATGTAAGGATGTAGAGGCTTATCTCATGAGGGGTAAGATAGATACTGCCTACAGGAAAATTAAAGAGACCTTTGGAGATAAGTGAACCACTTGTATGAACATCAAGAGCTCAGATGGAAACCCAGTTCTAAGCAAAGAAGGGATAGCAGAAAGGTGGAAGGAGTATATAGAGGGTCTATACAGGGGCGATGTACTTGAGGACAATATTACGGAAATGGAAGAGGATGTAGATGAAGATGAAATGGGAGATACGATGCTGCGTGAAGAGTTCGACAGAGCACTGAAAGACCTAAGTCGAAACAAGGCCCCGGGAGTAGACAACATTCCATTAGAACAACTGATAGCCTTGGGAGAGCCAGTCCTGACAAAACTCTACCATCTGGTGAGCAACATGTATGGGACAGCTGGAATTCCCTCAGACATCAAGAAGAATATTATAATTCCAATCCCAAAGAAAGCAGGTTTTGACAGATGTGAAAATTACCGAACTATCAGTTTAATAAGTCACAGCTGCAAAATACTAACGCGTATTCCTTACAGACGAATGGAAAAACTGGTAGAAGCCGACATCGGGGAAGGTCAGTTTGGATTCCGCAGAAATGTTGGGACACGTGAAGGAATACTGACCCCACGACTTATCTTAGAAGAAAGATTAAGGAGAGGCAAACCTACTTTTCTAGCATTTGTAGACTTAGACAAAGCTTTTGACAATGTTGACTGGAATACTCTCTTTCTAATTCTGAAGGAGGGTGGGGTAAAATACAGGGAGCGAAAGGCTATTTACTATTTGCACAGAAAGCAGACGGCAGTTGTAAGAGTCGAGGGACATGAAAGAGAAGCAGTGGTTGGGAAGGGAGTGAGACAGGATTGTAGCCTCTCCCCGATGCTATTCAATCTGTATATTGAGCAAGCAGTAAAGGAAACAAAAGAAAAGTTCGGAGAAGGTATGAAAATCCATGGAGAAGAAATAAAAACTTTGAGGTTCACCGATGACATTGTAATTCTGTCAGAGACAGCAAAGGACTTGGAAGAGCAGTTGAACGGAATGGACAGTGACATGAAAGGAGGGTATAAGATGAACATCAACGAAAGCATAACAAGGATAATGGAATGTAGTTGAATTAAGTCGGGTGATGCTGAAGGAATTAGATTAGGAAATGAGACACCTAAAGTGGTAAAAGAGTTTTGCTATTTGGGGGGCAAAATAACTGATGATGGTCGAAGTAGAGAGGATATAAAATGTAGACTGGCAGTGGCATGGAATTCGTTTCTGAAGAAGAGAAATTTGTTAACATCGAGTATAGATTTAATTGTCAGGAAGTGTAGCCATGTATGGAAGTGAAACATGGACGATAGTTAGTTTAGACAAGAAGAGAATAGAAGCTTTCGAGATGTGGTGCTACAGAAGAATGCTGAAGATCAGATGGTAGAGCACATAACTAATGAGGAGGTACTGAATAGAATTGAGGAGGAGTTTGTTGCACAACTTGACTAGAAGAAGGGATCGGTTGGTAGGACATGTTCTGAGGCATAAAGGGATCACCAATTTAGTACTGGAGGGCAGCGTGGAGCGTAAATAGCGTGTAGGGAGACGAAGAGATGAATACACTAAGGAGATTCAGAAGGATGTAGGCTGCAGTAGGTACTGGGAGATGAAGAAGCTTGCACAGGATAGAGTAGCATGGAGAGCTGCATCAAACCAGTCTCAGGACTGAAGACCACAACAACAACAACAACAACAACATCTTTAGCTCAGTCACGATAAACGTTTAATACAAAGAGGACTTGCGCAGCATCCTACGTTGTTCCAATGATGATTACAACATTTTCTGCAGCTGGCATAAATAAGCCTTTTTTCCCACGATAGCAGTGAGCGAAAGATATTTCGACACCATTCATGTCCGATTACATTCACACTTCGCCAATGATCGGCATATTACATACGTCATGAGATACACGCTATTAAACCACAACTTTGTAGTGATATTAATTCTACAATGTAAAACTATTAGTGGGAAAAGTTCAACAATTTGGATCCTTACACCTAGATCAGGAGTGGGAGGTGGTGGCCAACGTTCCCTGCCGCCGACGCAGAGGCTGACCCTGCTTCAGTGCTGGTGGTACCAGTGGGTATCGACTGGCAATGATCTGAATCTATTTACTGACGTCCAAGGGAGTGAAATATTGCGTTATGCCTGCCAATATATAGGGTTCATGTATCACTTTCTGACTTAATCGCTAGTGTGTCACTTATGTATTCTTATTACCACTATATTCCCCTCCAATCCTGACGCCCAAGCAGCTAAAGCGGCCATTTTGTACTGAATATCGTCTATCGGCACTAACTTGTGGCTCAGTCCTGGAACGCCGTACTCTCTACTAGGACATTGTCTTGAGATTATCTATGTAGTTAAGTTTATTTACCGTATGATCAGGAAAATTGAACACAGCATGCGTCCTCTGAACGCCACTTAAGCATGTGATGTCTCCTCTTATCTGCGGTATTCTGAAGGGCACAAAACCAATTTTAGTCAAGGGTTCATTTTAATTTCCTACACAGCCGAGGTATACTACCATGCTTATTTAACATTTGGGTAAACAGCTGTAGATCACGTATAATTTGGTTTGTTGTTAGTATTATTCATCAGATAAGAATATCTTCTCTTAGTAATTGCCCAGTTGCGTTTATCTCTACAATAGTTTCCAACAAGGGCTGCACCTGTATCTAGCGATTTAGTATGGAGTATGCTTCACATGAGAATAAAATACTTTTACGAAATGTAGCTGCATATGTTCGTTACCGATTCGGTGACGTGTCGTACACTAGATGGACCCGGAGTTGCCCGGGTACTTGTTTATTCCATTCTACTGTTAGTCCATCTCCTTCTTCTTCCTTTATCTCCTCCTCTCAACTCTCATTGTCCACCTACTCCCCCCCCTCTCTCCCTCGCTTTCCATTCTCAAAGTCTATGTTCATTTCCTCCTTCCTTCTGCTCAGTCCATCTCCGCCTAGCCCTCTCTTTTCACCTTGTCCTCCCACTCTCTCTGTCTATCGTCTCTCCCTTTCTACCTCACTATCTCTGGATCCACTCTCTGTCCACCTCCTCTTGGTCATCCCTTACTCTGTCCACCATCCCATTATCACCTCCATCTCCAACCAAGTTGATGATTTTGGTTTTTATGCTCACTCTATTTCACTCCAGATAGTAACTAATGTGTGTACCAAGTTTGGTTGAACTGGATCTATGGGGCTTAGGAGGAGATGTTCAACATACATGTATGTCATATATATTACATACACATGTGTTAGAATATCTGCTTGTTCTATACCATCCGACTGCGGACAGTAATTTGTGAAATTTAGCTGTGTGGCTTTATCTTATGCCCCGAAACACGTTGACAAAGATGTGCACCTCACTGAAGTGCTCTTTAACGCTACCAGATTGCCACACTGAACAGCATCAATAAGAGAAATTGCAGTTCATACTTTTAAAAGTCTACTAAATACAATAGGCAATTTTCGAACATTTCTAATTCATCCCTTCTCATCCACAATAATACTGCTAGTGGTAGTCAGGTATCCTATTTAGAAAGTATTTTTAAGCAAATATTCAGTCATGCATGTGGCAAAGTTGCTTGAAATTGTCCCATATGTTCCCGAGTTAGGCTTCTATGTCACCCTCTTCTCATTACCACCCATATCGGACGCTCATATTTCTTGACCCCTGAGTCGTTCTTTCTAGATAGTAAGTAACCAGAAAACTGCCGATCCTTTACAGTATCACACTTCATTACATAAAACAACTTCAAACTTCTGATTTCTTTACCAAATACAAAATGTGTTGGATATTTGACATTAAACATGTAAACGAAGAAAGTTTCGCAAAGGTTTGAAACTGTATTTAAAGTATACTAGAAGTCACTAAGACCTCTCTTTATCAAAGACTGGTTGAGTATAATCTCAGTAATTTGCACTGCGTTTTAAGAAAAAAGGAGTTTTTCACGTATGTCAGTGATTACGACGTCATACCTCTTGAACTAGGTATTGCACAATGGTATAATTTTCAGGTACGTTCAGTGGTTTACATGGACGATTTGACCAAAATGTGTTGCGAATAGAGTTCGTAGTAAAGAAACATAAGACAAAACGTCACGAATAACAACGTAAATTTTTACTCATCGCAATGATTATGACGTCACATCGCTTGAAGAAAGTGTGGTACTATGACGTCGTATGATGATACAATTTTGCACGCTCATTTAATGGTATATGTAAATGAAGTCTGAAAAATGTATTGCGAATAAAATTAGTAGCAAAGAAGTAATAACTGGAACGTCAGCCTAATGCGGCAGATTTACTGCATGAATAGCAAAAATGTCGTAAGCGGTGAGCTTTTTACCTTTCATCATTTTGCGCGGGATTCAGGAAGGAAAAGTTTCATAAGGCTTTGAAATCACGTGTAACGCCTGTTCGATGTTGTTAATCTTAAGTTCTCTCACTCTCAAATACTAGATGAATAAGTTCTGGGATTCACGTGCGAGATTTGTTAGCCACATTCTCACCCCATCCTATCCCTGTTGGGAGTTAGATGGTTGTTACCCATACAGTGTTTCCTACCAAATAGCGTGTGCTATGTGTATCTCAGTCTGCTTTAAATCGATCGAGTGATTCAGGAGGGATGCTGCACATAAATTTCTATAACATACAGAGATTACATCCACAGTAACTGTCAAATTTTAACTCATATTCAGCCATTTGTAAATAGCCTAAGGCAGCGTCAGAGTACGTAGAATGGAAACCGAAAGTGCCAGTAAGGAAGTGCCCAACACGTCTGCCCCCTAAAGTGTTTCTATGTATCCATTCCCATTGTGGGGGAATGATTTTACGTGTTTCGCATTCGACTAAGAGTGTCTCATAGCGACAGGTGGACCACGGGCTGGGTTGTTTTTTCCTTGCCAGCTCAGCAGCAACACTACTGGCCATTAAAATTGCTACACCAGGAAGAAATCCAGATGATAAACGGGTATTCATTGGACAAATATACTATAACTGACATGTGATTACATTTTCACGCAATTTGGGTGCATAGATCCTGAGAAATCAGTACCCAGAACAACCACACCTGGCCATGATAACGGCCTTGATACGCCTGGGTATTGAGTCAAACAGAGTTTGGATGGCGTGTACGGGTACAGCTGCCCATGCACCTTCAACGCGATACCACAGTTAATCAAGAGTAGTGACTGGCGTATTGTGACGAGCCAGTTGCTCGGCCACCATTGACCAGACGTTTTAAATTGGTGAGAGATCTGGAGAGTTGGCTGGCCAGGGCAGCAGTCGAACATTTTCTGTATCCATACAATGTAGGGTTTCGCAGGGGTCGAATGAAGTGTAGAGCCACGGGTCGTAGCACATCTGAAATTAACGTCCACTGTTCAAAGTGCCGTCAATGCGAACAAGAGGTGAAAGAGACGTGTAATCAATGGCACCCCATACCATCATGTCGTGATATACGCCAGGTATGGCGATGACGAATACACGCTTCCAGTGTGCGTTCACCGCGATGTCGCCAAACACAGATGCGACCATCATGATGCTGTAGACAGAACCTGGATTTATCCGAAAAAATGACGCTTTGCCATTCGTGCACCCAGGTTCGTCGTTGAGTACACCATCGCAGGCGCTCCAGTCTGTGATGCAGCGTCAAGGGTAACCGCAGCCTTGGTCTCCGAGCTGGTAGGCCATGTTGCTGCAAACGTCGTCGAACTGTTCATGCAGATGATTGTTGTCTTGCAAACGGCCCTATCTGTTGACTCAGGGATCGAGACGTGGCTGCACCATCCGTTACAGCCATGGGGATAAGATGCCTGTCATCTCGACTGCTAGTGATACGAGGCCGTAAGGATCCAGCACGGCGGTCCGTATTACCCTCCTGAACCCACCGATTCCATGTTCTGTTAACAGTCATTGGCTCTTGACCAACGGGAACAGCTATGCCGTGATACAATAAACCGTAATCGCGATAGGCCACAATCCGACCTTTATCAAATTCTCAAACGTGATGGTACGCATTTCTCCTCCTTACACGAGGCATCAAAACAACGTTTCACCAGGCAACGCCGGTCAACTGCTGTTTGTGTATGAGAAATCGGTTGGAAACTTTCCTCATGTCATCACGTTGGAGGTGACGCCACCGGTGCCAACCTTGTGTGAATGCTCTGAAAAGCTAATCATTTGCATATCATCTTCTTCCTGTCTGTTAAATTTCCGGTCTGTAGCACGTCATCATCGTGGTGTATCAGTTATAATGGTCAGTAGTGTATATTTCAATTCTGAGTTACTTTACTTTCGCAAACGCAGCTCCATTGTTTCTCCTTGTAACTGGGAGCCGTACTTATATTTTCGTGGTTCTTTTCGTTTTTGTCCTATACTTTTGGCACAGAGCTATGTTTAAGATGTGACAAGTGTAATGACCGAAAATATCAACTACAGAGCAGTCAAAGAAAGGAGTTCCGTTTCCAGCCCAAAAAAAGTGTGGTCGTGATTCAGCTTTAATGTCCGTCGTTAAGTGATTTGTTGTAATTGTAAACAAATATTATGTGACTTACATTCCTTGTAAGCGAACTTGTTGTTAGTATTATGCCGGCCGCAGTGGGCGAGTGGTTCTAGGTGCTTCAGTCCGGAACCGCGCGACTGCTGCTGTCGCAGGTTCGAATCCTGCCTCGGGCATGGATGTGTGTGATGTCCTTAGGTTAGTTAGGTTTAAGTAGTTCTAATTTCTAAGGGACTGATGACCTCAGAAGTTAAGTCCCATAGTGCTCAGTGCCATTTGAACCAACTGTAGTAGTATACCTTACGTTTTAGGCATATTCAGTAGCTGACAACGGAAACGATAATTGCCATCAATTCCTGAAAATAAAATTTTACCTTAATATTTAAGTATACAGTGCGATTCAGCTAAGCTAGTAGTTTCAGATATTTCCGAAGTTGTGTTTTCATTCAGAGAAATAGTGAGAAGATTCTCACCAAGCCGACATGAAATTTCTTTTCACTCGTGTAGTCGTTGCACAGATATGTGAAGCAAATTCGCTACTTGAAGTGAAACGATAGCAATTTCTCCTTCTAGTGTCATAGTTCTAAAAACGATGAATTCAGTGGTATATCATTCTTGAAACACCGGTTACTAAAGTGGAGTTAAAAAGGACGAATGTGGCTTTCGCATGATGTGTCATTCCAGCATAGCTTGATGAATCTAGGATCGTACATACAAAAAACGTCTATAGTACAGTACAGAGGGTAACTGAAATAAGTACTGAATGAGACGAACATAGATATTAGTTTTATGCGAAGACAACCATTACACTAAAGTCACGGTCATTTATGATGGTCCCCTGTCCATTGCAAAAGGTGGGACATTGTTCTAATAGGGTGTGTGATCACTGCGGACGGTAACGACGCATGCCTTGCAACGTGCTCCTATGGTGCCCACGTATCTGGTAAGGAGTCCTTGTGGTAGAGTTTTCCTTACCTCCAATAGCGAGGTTGGAATTGCTGGACACTCGTTTGTGCATGTCGGAGAGCCGCAATACGACTCCCAATCGCAGCCCACATGTGATCGATGGGATTTGAGTAGCGACAACAGGCCGGACAGAAAATTCGCTGGACGAACCTTCATATGGCGGGAGCTGAGAACACGTAATTCACACAGGAAAAGCATGGTGGTCTTGGTGGTTCAGATGTTATTAAGGCATGGTGTGGGTTAATGCTGCCTGGGCGTATTGACCTCCACATCTTTGACTACGGTACCCTCACTACTCAACGTTTTTTGACATTCTACTCCTACCACATGTCCGACTTTTCAAGTGTACCTTGAGCCATGACATCTTTTTAGGGTTCCGTACCTAAGTCAATAAAAACGGAAACATTATAGGATGACTTTCTTGTCCGTCCATTCGTCCGGCTGTCTGTCTGTCTGTAGGTCTCTCTGTCCGACTGTTAAAAACCTATTTTCTCAGAAGCTGATAGATTTACCAAGATGAAACTTGTTTCACATACTAAGATGTACGATCCCTTCCTTGAGGAATAAATGTGAGATTTGAAGTCAATACAGCCAAAAGATCCAGCCATTTATTTCGTAAAATTTCCTTTCGGAAACACATTCATAAAAATGTATAGGTTACCACACGTTGACCTAGAAACATTAACTTCGGCAAGAAGCAAGATTTCACAAGAAAAGAAGAGAAGAAATCTTAAAATTGTTAATTTGTTACTCTTTCACATTAAAAAAGTTTGTTTTCCTTATTTGTTATCAAGTTCGCTGTCAATCCGCCCGTCTATTAAAACCCTATTTTGTCAGGAACGAGTAGACATATCAGATTGAAATTTGTGTCACATACTAAAGTCTCTAGTCTCTTAGCTCTAAAATACAAGTGAGAATCTAACACAAGGCAACCAAAAGATACAGCCATTTTTTTCACATAAACTGAAGAGCCAAACAAACTGGTACACCTGCCTCGTATCGTGTAGGGCCTGCGCGAGCACGCAACAGTACTGCCACACGACGTGGCGTGGACTCGACTATTATTTGAAGTAGTGCAGTAAGAGTGCGAGGGATTGGAGATCTCCAACAGCACGTTGGAAGTCATCATTGTTTGCTCAATAATGTTCGCGTCTGGTGGTGTGGTGACCAGCGAAAGTGTTTAAACTCGGAAGAGTGTTTGTGGAGCCACTCCGTAGCAATTTTGGACGTGTGGGGTGTCGCATTGTGCTGCCGAAATTTCCCGTCGTAATGCACAATGGACATCAACGGGCACAGGTGATCAGACAGGACGCATACGTGCGTGTCACCTGTCACAGTCGTATCGAGACGTATCATGGGTCCCATATCACACCAATTGCACACGCCCTACACCATCACAGAGTCTCCACCAGATTGAACAGTCCCTTGCTGACATGCAGGATCCATGGTTTCATGAGGTTGTCTCCATACCCGTACACGCCCATCAGCTCGATACTATTTGAAACGAGAAGCGTCCGACAAGGCAACATGTGCCGTGGAGTCATCAAGTGTACACGAGTGGGCCGCCGGCTCCGACAGTCCACATTGATGACGTTTCGTTGAATGGTTCGCAAGTTGACACTCGTTGATGCCACGGCATTGAAATCTGCAGCAATTTACGGAACAGTTGCACTTCTATTGTGTTGAACGATTCTCTTCAGTCCTCGTTGGTCCAGTTTGTGCAGTCTTTTTCCTGCCGCCGCGCTGAGGGAGATTTGATATTTTACCGGATTCCTGATATTCACGGTACACCCATGGAATGGTCGTACGGAAAAATTCTCATTTCATCTCTACCTCTGAGATGCTCTGTCCCATCACTCGCACACTGACTGTAACACGACGTTCAAACTCACTTAAATCTTGAGAACCTGCGCAAGAATCTTGTTGTCTTATATAGGCGTTACCGACTGCATCGCTGTATTCTACCCGTTTACATATCTGTGTATTTGAATACGCATGCCTATACCAGTTTCTTTGGCTCTTCAGTGTATTTTGAGTCCCACAGACTCACTGATCAAAACTTACAGCATAAATCCCGTTAGTTAAGAATCAGGAAATTTGGCCTGAAACAAGATTACACAGTACGACGAAAGCAAAAACTCCGGAAGTATTAATTCATAGTTATGGATTGGTTGGTTGGTTTGGGGAAGGAGACCAAACAGCGTGGTCATCGGTCTCATCGGATTAGGGAAAGATTGGGAAGGAAGTCGGCCGTGCCCTTTCAGAGGAACCATCCCGGCATTTGCCTGGAGCGATTCAGGGAAATCACGGAAAACCTAAATCAGGATGGCCGGACGCGGGATTGAACCGTCGTCCTCCCGAATGCGAGTCCAGTGTCTAACCACTGCGCCACCCCGCTCGGTAATTCATAATTATATCTCAACAATAAATATTAATTTCGTTATTTGTTATCTGTGTTGAAATTTGAAATTAAAACATTCTCGAAAGCTTATTATCCTTGGTATCGATATCTAACGAGTATCAATATCGATTACAGGCAAAACTCACTGAGAGTCTCGACTCACGGAATAAACGAACTATTTACATACACAGTTAAGTCTATACCGAACTATCAGTGCTCCAGTTTTACAAGCACCTGGCAATTTTTTTAAATTTTTTTTATAGATGACATTACACAACCGCGTCGTCCAGCGGAGGTGGACGAGCTTTTGGGACGAGAGGATGTTAATCGGGACTTGCTTGCTCGTTCCCCCCACTCCCCACCCCATAAATCTGATCGAGCGTGTGTGGGATGCACTTCCAGATGCACCAAAGACCAAGAAAACTTCTATGTGCTATTTCCTTACGAAGAATGCAGGGGGAACGCGAAGGAGAAGGTTGAGTTGTATCCTCAAACAAATCGCTACAGACTATTCCAGCAAGAATAAAAATTCAGTGAATGAGCAAAAAATTGTTGTTGGAATGGTTCAGGAATACTGTGAAGAGGGTACGAAATAAACCTCAACGAGCGAAACGAACGAAATGAAAATTCTGTCAGCTGTTGCTCACAATCCTCATGTTAGCTCTACAGAAACTGCGAGTGGCTCTGGAATAAGTCAGACAAACGTTCTTCACTTTTTGTTTTTAAACCATTTCCATATGTAGCGTGTGTCACTTGACCAGCGGATTAATCAATGGGATTACAGCTTTCTTCCGCTCAGGTCTGGTGCGACGTCTGCGGAATAGGTTCTTTCCTCAAAAGACTCCCTTTAGCGTTTTCGGTGAATCTGTAAATATTAGATAACTGAATTTAAGAAATATTCACTCTCCCTCTTCAGGATAGACCACGTGAAATACTAAGATGAATATGGATCCAAGACGATGGGTGCCCAGCTCACTGTTCTGTTGTGGCTAGGAAAGCGCTCATGTACTTGGTCTCTGGATAGAACGTGAAGGAGTTATTAGTTTGCCTGATATGTCGTCAGTGTATACTTTTCTCTACGGCAAACTAAGAAATGAATTCCATGAAGAATTTACGACGAGTTAAAAGCATTTAAAACATCGCATTGTAACAGTATGCGTAATGATATCGAAGCAATTCTTTCAGTCTGACGAGAAATCTTTGCACTAACGACTGCGAACATTCATTGCAAACAGTGGATGAGGATTTCGACTACTCCATGGTAGAAGAGAAATGTTAACTCCATGACCTTCTCCACTCCAGGAAATGGAGAAAAGAGCACATTGACACCGGTGTGTCAGACCCACCATACTTGCTCCGGACACTGCGAGAGGGCTGTACAAGCAATGATCACACGCACGGCACAGCGGACACACCAGGAACCGCGGTGTTGGCCGTCGAATGGCGCTAGCTGCGCAGCATTTGTGCACCGCCGCCGTCAGTGTCAGCCAGTTTGCCGTGGCATACGGAGCTCCATCGCAGTCTTTAACACTGGTAGCATGCCGCGACAGCGTGGACGTGAACCGTATGTGCAGTTGACGGACTTTGAGCGAGGGCGTATAGTGGGCATGCGGGAGGCCGGGTGGACGTACCGCCGAATTGCTCAACACGTGGGGCGTGAGGTCTCCACAGTACATCGATGTTGTCGCCAGTGGTCGGCGGAAGGTGCACGTGCCCGTCGACCTGGGACCGGACCGCAGCGACGCACGGATGCACGCCAAGACCGTAGGATCCTACGCAGTGCCGTAGGGGACCGCACCGCCACTTCCCAGCAAATTAGGGACACTGTTGCTCCTGGGGTATCGGCGAGGACCATTCGCAACCGTCTCCATGAAGCTGGGCTACGGTCCCGCACACCGTTAGGCCGTCTTCCGCTCACGCCCCAACATCGTGCAGCCCGCCTCCAGTGGTGTCGCGACAGGCGTGAATGGAGGGACGAATGGAGACGTGTCGTCTTCAGCGATGAGAGTCGCTTCTGCCTTCGTGCCAATGATGGTCGTATGCGTGTTTGGCGCCGTGTAGGTGAGCGCCACAATCAGGACTGCATACGACCGAGGCACACAGGGCCAACACCCGGCATCATGGTGTGGGGAGCGATCTCCTACACTGGCCGTACACCACTGGTGATCGTCGAGGGGACACTGAATAGTGCACGGTACATCCAAACCGTCATCGAACCCATCGTTCTACCATTCCTAGACCGGCAAGGGAACTTGCTGTTCCAACAGGACAATGCACGTCCGCATGTATCCCGTGCTACCCAACGTGCTCTAGAAAGTGTAAGTCAACTACCCTGGCCAGCAAGATCTCCGGATCTGTACCCCATTGAGCATGTTTGGGACTGGATGAAGCGTCGTCTCACGCGGTCTGCACGTCCAGCACGAACGCTGGTCCAACTGAGGCGCCAGGTGGAAATGGCATGGCAAGCCGTTCCACAGGACTATATCCAGCATCTCTACGATCGTCTCCATGGGAGAATAGCAGCCTGCATTGCTGCGAAAGGTGGATATACACTGTACTAGTGCCGACATTGTGCATGCTCTGTTGCCTGTGTCTATGTGCCTGTGGTTCTGTCAGTGTGATCATGCGATGTATCTGACCCCAGGAATGTGTCAATAAAGTTTCCCCTTCCTGGGACAATGAATTCACGGTGTTCTTATTTCAATTTCCAGGAATGTATTTACATCGACGAAAACCATGTCCAAGCGACTGCAGAAGACATTTGTGAAACGGTGCAGTGAGATGCACAATCCTATCGTAGTACGAGCCGACATGCGGATACCAAACAGTTGTTTCAGCTGGTGATGGTTTTCCTACATCTTTGTAGTTTAATTTTCGTAGTTCAGCTGATTTCACCATTACCCCTGTAATATTCATTCGGTAATCAACAAACGTTTCCAATCTCTGAGTGTGTTTCGTAGTTTGGTAAAGTGCACATTGAATAGAGCCATATACGACACGCGAAAAACAATGGTTGGCCAGACTTAGTTCAAACGAGTTTCCATTTGCACCGCACCGAATTTTTTTCCACTAATCGGACTCGTCAATGTACGGCAAGTGGTTAAGGAAGTAAAATTAAAGTCTTCTGAGATGTTAGGCCACGTCATATTTCCTTCAAAAATAATCGACGATTCGAGTCCTCTGCTTGGATCTTCTTCAGGATAATTCGGTGTCTACTATCGCTAGTGGACGCCGAAAAACCCCGAAGAACCTCCCAGCAGAGGGGTTGAAACGTTGATTATTTTAGAAGGAAATTCGACGCGGCCTAACAACTCAGAGGACTTCTACTGTAGCGTCAACGACCACGAAAGCCTGCAGTCTTACATCGTTGAGGAAGTATTCATGACCACATTCTTCTATGATTTCATTTTTGCTGTTGATGATGCAAGTTTGCAAAAATGTATGTCACCTGATGTCGTACAAAGACGCAGAGCTATTACTATACATAGTTATACCACAATTCCGAATTTTCCAGTTGCACATTCTTTCAAGGCTCTGACAGAGAACAACTGCTACCATAGTAACTGGTCAAACATCCTACGGTGTCACGTCCTTAGCCATCCAGTTGGTACGTATGTCCATATAACAAGGTGTCGACAAATGTGATTAATAGCAGTTTATAATATACATTACTCGTCAGCTTTCCTTTTGTATGCACACAATCGTAGCTGCCAAAAACTACAGCCCCACATCATCCTGATACAACGGTTCCGTATCAGAACGCGAGCTCCCACCTAAGGCACTAACTGTTTCCTTGTCGAAACAGATAAATACTGTAATTTGTCCGAACGTAATTACATTTTGAAGAGTTAACCGCCGTTGAATAGATCTCTGTAGGTAACGTGGTACTAGCAGCAGAAATTACTGTAATTCTATTCGAAATAGACAAGTTAATGCCAATATCTCTCTAGAAACATCGTTATGAGAAGAGAATATACGTTATTTAGAGTTTTCACAATTTATTTGGAGGAAACCATTCTTACAACATCTTAAATTGTCTATTAAAGGTGTCACTATGAGCTGAGTCATCTTGTATAGAGTTACATAGCTCATTCTTTGGGATAACTCAGTGTTTGAATTACTTTAAAGTAAAGTTTAATGGTGGTCACTTACTTTTACATATCCGATCCTCTCCATCTGCCTATTAGATGTTTCATTTGCTCTTACGGCTGCAAAATAATTAGTGGAGGAGGGGACTGAATCTGTCCGAAATTTGGCAAGTTATAGATCACACACATTAATCAGCTACTTGTTTCTTCATTTGTTTTGTTTTTCGTCTTATTCTAAAACAGACCATACTTCGCACAGAAAGTTACATACACTAGTATACAATGTATTAACGTAAAAATGAAAACTCTCTCATGTATTTCAGCATTATTTTGTTAACCAACGGCAGGTACAACAGCGAGGGGTGACGCGAAGATTGCGCCAGTGCGTCCATCTCAGCACCGTCCGCCTTCATATTTGAGCCGCGTTCTTGGAAACCTTGCTTCCCCGTATTACTGTGCAACTGCGTGGGTACTGTTTTCGTCCGCACGTACTTTCATGACGTTTTGGATTTTGTACGAAATGTCGGCGCCACTCCGGACTTGTTATTGCCTTCCTGGTACTCACATTAATGGCCACAAATGCATGCTCTTTCCGTTACTGGGTTTTAACAAAGTGGTAATTACTTCGGCGACGGTGGTTGACCGCCGAAAGACGTTAGGGATGATAGTGAGTCGCAACGCGTCCAAAATAGCAGCATTAATCTGGCGAGAGCCTACGATTCGTCTTCAGGGAGCTTTTCGTGAACACGAAAATCGTTGCGTTAGCTTCTTTCACTAAGTGCGGATCTCAAACACTTATGTTTTCAGTAAAGTGCATGACACAAGCCAGAAAACAATGCTTCCCGCGATGGTGGCTCACAGACCCAAAAGCTATCCGGCCAATTTCTGTGCGGACGACATACCTTCCGAGTTTTGTATGAAGTGGTAGCCAAGCCACGCAAGCGCAGGGGTTTAGGACTTACCCATATTGAAGTAATGACATCCGAGTTGTTTGTAGGACGCAATATTTAACACGTACACAGGCGTCGTATTCCAATTCATCTCGTTCATTTCGCTGCCTCCAACACGGCAGTCTGACTCCTCCCATTTATATTTGACGGATTTATCCTTAAATTGCAACACTTCCGCGAATATTTTATAAATGTCAGTTTCTTTGGGCCGATATCGTCTCAAAGGCGCATCTCACTATAGGAGACTTATTATCCAGTCCGTATCAACGGTCTTGCCTCTGCTCTGAAGAAATAGCTTCACCGTAATTATCCTTGAAAACCATTTGGTCTCATCTTAGTCTTCGTGGAGGTATAAAGTCATTCGTAGTTTGATAAAGACTGGCGACGGTGTTTTTCGCTTAGGTCTTTCCCAGACTGATCAGTATGACAAAAGGCTGGCCTTCTGTGGACTGGATTGGCTCTGGATTCGTCGGGTGTGGTTTACCTTTCCTGAGCTCATGAAACCACTTTATCGGATGAATTTCTTATTCGTCCGGACGTATCCTTTTTTCCTCAGACGAGAACTAGTACGATCGTCTGGTTCCTGGGTCATTACGTTCACTATGTTGTTGCAGGAGTTAACAGCTCTGGAC
This sequence comes from Schistocerca cancellata, assembly GCF_023864275.1. Classification (NCBI taxonomy): domain Eukaryota; kingdom Metazoa; phylum Arthropoda; class Insecta; order Orthoptera; family Acrididae; genus Schistocerca; species Schistocerca cancellata. The sequence continues at coordinate 56,854,386 of NC_064626.1, read as the reverse complement.
CCCTGTCTTCTACTAGAATCTGTATGCTACGTTATTAAGCGTTTTTTGCAAATACGCTTTTAGTCGACATTGCGTTGGTTAAGTTCTCTTGTGGTCTTTGATTCCTCCCTGTTTCTGATGCTCAGTCAGGTGAAGCCTTGTTTAGTACACTCCTTGTCATGGCGTGAGGTCAAGCGCCGGAACGGCAAAGAAGAGAAGGTTGTACTAAGAGGTCTGCCAAAGGCTGACTGAACGGCCACCTTCCACGACGACAATGCGAAAGCAGCGGTCTCTATGTGACGAGGACATAAGCCACCCGGCCGATTCATGTCGGTCCAGTTCAATAGCATTATCAAGATTAGCGACATAGACAGGAGCATCAACGCTAGTAACTTCGTTTGTACTCTCTATGTAGAACAAACTTGAGATTTTCTATACCGAAGAAGATTGATTATTTTGTGTGTAACTCTTTGCTTGCGACACATCTGTGTAACAGCAAAAGTTGCAATTCTCTTATTCTTGTTTGATTGTTTGTCTATGCAGGCTTCCTGGACACTTTATATTTGGGGACAAGGATGGGATAAGAATCCCATAGCGACAACCCAGAGCCTGGTTGCCACAATTTTCTTTTGTTGTGGTCTTTTGTGTTTTGCTGGTGCCTTAATCCAACCTCATCTTTTCACGCAGGGATGTGTTTACACGTTGTAACAGCGTCTTGCTGTGTTTATTCTATCTTCTGTTGTCAGGTGGGCATTGCAGATATTTTCTTTGCTTGTATGATTATTTTTCTTGCTTGCATCGTCTGTTTATTGCATTTTCCTGTTCAAAAATGAGAAACCCACCTCTCCCACGCAACCCCCCCCCCCCCCCCCCCCGTTCAGGCGTCGCTGCTGCAATCGATACGTTGGCGAACCAAACATCTGACACAGCGCAACAGGCAACAACTGTGGCTCCAAGTGCTATACCGCCTTTCCATCAGTTAAACGAGAAAGAAGACTAATGGCTCAAGTGGTTGCAACAGTATGAAGTCCTCAACATAGCTCAGAAAGTATCAGGTACTGTGAAAATACATTAGTTTTTGTCCACGGTAGAAAGTTCCGTTTGTCGCCTCTTTCAGAAATTGTTCCCTAACGCCACTCCGAGTGACCTAGCTACGATCGGGCTATAGGTTCGCTAACTAACAATTACGACCAACAAGTGAATGCGGTTCGCTTCAAGGAAAAGTCAGAACAAACTTATCGCGAGTGGGTAACAGATTGTATGATGAGAAAAAGCAAATTCAAATCTGCTGGTGGTGCTTTCTATTCAGATGTTATGGCGTGATGCAATTGTCTACAATACAACTGATGTTAGATATAGAGAACAGGTTTTGAAACAGTCAGATCCACCATTCCATCAAGTAGCGCAGATTCTAGATCAGTATGATCGAGGTGCCGAAGCTGCCCATGAATCTGAGCAGCCGCCAATTTGTAGGGTTGAGTTGTCCCTTGCTCACAACCGGCCCAGTGAGCAAGTGGGCAGAAACAACATGCACATTCCAAAGAGCGTGAACACTTCTCTAAACAGACGAACAGAATTAAATAATGTCCTCAGTACTATTAAGGGCACAAATGCCAAGACTACCCATCCAGACAAGCAGATGTTACTCTTGTGTCAAGAAAGGTCACATAGAGTCCATATGTTTGCAACGGAACATACAGAACTCTGGCCAGTCACTGAATTCTAGTCACAGGGCCCATGTAATCAATGCAGTGTATTCAAAGCCTGTTGCAGGCATTAGAATAACCGGCAAGCAAACAGATTCTTCAGTGTTACACCAGTCCAACGATCTTGTAGTTCAATTGTATCTTAGTGGAGAAAGTGTGAAATTAAAGTTGGACATGGGTGCCTACGTTAAATTACTGAATCGTAACACATACGGACTGTTAGGCTCCCCATGTCTGTCTGAAAATAGCGTGCACCTGACAGCTTATAGTGGACAAGACATTCCCGTTCTTGGAAAATATACTTAGCCTTCCATGTATCATTCCCGTAAGTGAACTGCTACTTTCACTGTGCTACAATCAAGCGATTGTGAGAACATATTTGGCGTTGATTCAGTTGACTAGTTTGGCTTTCAAATTCAGGACAATGAGTTGTCTGTAGTCAGTGCCAAAGACAGTTAGTAAGCTTGCTGAAAGAATTCCTTGATCCATTTTCTGAACGTTAAGCAAGGCTAATAATTTTGTTGCACATATTACTACGAAAGAAAATACTCACTCGAAATTTTGCCAGTCCAGAACTGTTCCCACAGCATTACGGGGCAAAGTGGCTGCTGAACTTAAAGAATTGCGAGATAGTGGAGCTATTGGGACCACACAAGCTAGTCAGTAGGTAAGTCCACTGGTCTGTTCCCTAAACCATCAGTTTTGTCAAAGCAAGGAGGATGTTTCCAGAATGTAATTTTAACTCTGCAGAAGAATGTGCATTGGTATGAAACTTCGTGACAAATTAAAATTGTGTACCGGACCGAGACTCGAACGCCGGATCTTCTGCCTTTAACAGGTAAGAGCTCTACTGACCTACCCAAGCACGCTCCATCTCGGAGCTTTAATTCCACCAGTTTAATCCCTAAGTTTGGAAGGTAGGAGACGTGTTACTGGCGGAATTAAAGCTGTGAGCAGCTGGTGGGCGCGACGCGAGATCCTTCGTTGGCGCATGCGTGTATCTCATTTCAGGCCTAGATGTATTACAGCGCCCACATCACTAAAAAATTTGGATGGTGATTCTTCTATGTCTCTTTCTCAAGATTCACGTACCCCGAGGACAGTGAGGCTACAGCAGCCGCCATAGGCTGTCATCACGACAACACGTGACTACTCCATGGAGACGGAGCCTTCATCTCTCGTCCGACCGATGGAGCGGGACCCGCCCCTGCTGCAGGGGCCGACACCTCCGACATCTGTGTATGGGCCTCAGAAGGTGGACGCATACTCTTCTGAGCGTTCTCTGGGAGGCATTTCCACCATAACGAAGGCCAGATTGCGGGGTACGACCCAGAGACGGGCGGAGTGGCCGTGCGGTTCTAGTCGCTGGAACCGAGCGACCGCTACGGTCGCAGTTTCGGCTCCTGCCTCGGACATGGATGTGTATGAAGTCCTTAGGCTAGTTACATTTAATTAGATCACCCGTGGTCTAGGGGTAGCGTCTTTGATTCATAATCAAAAACGTCTTCGGTACCGGGATCGATCCCCGCCTCTGCCTAAATTTTGATAAATAATCAGCATTGGCGGCCGAAGACTTCCGGCATAAGAAGTCAGCCTCGTTCTGCCAACGGCCTTGTCAAAGAGGGCGGAGGAGCGGATTGAGGTTCAGGGCCTCTCTTGTCCTAGGGGTGGGAAATTGCCCCTAAAGGCGGAAGAATCAGCAATGATCAACGACATGAGGATGCAGAAGGCAATGGAAACCACTGCATTAAAGACACGTAACGTGTATCCACAGGACATGTGACCTGTATTTGAAGAAGTGTCATGATGATCTTTCCATTGACAAAAGGTTCCGGAATAGTCCCCCATTCGGATCTCCGGGAGGGGACTGCCAAGGGGGAGGTTACCATGAGAAAAAGATTGAATAATCAACGAAAGGATAACGTTCTAAGAGTCGGGGCGTGGAATGTCTGAAGCTTGAACGTGGTAGGGAAACTAGAAAATCTGAAAAGGAAAACGCAAAGGCTCAATCTAGATATAGTAGGGGACAGCGAAGTGAAGTGGAAGAAAGACAAGGATTTCTGGTCAGATGAGTATCGGGTAATATCAGCAGCAGCAGAAAATGGTATAACAGGTGTAGGATTCGTTATGAATAGGAAGGTAGGGCAGAGAGTGTGTTACTGTGAACAGTTCAGTGACCGGGTTGTTCTAATCAGAATTGACAGCAGACCAATACCGACAACGATAGTTCAGGTATACATGCCGACGTCGCAAGCTGAAGATGAACAGATTGAAAAAGTGTATGAGGATATTGAAAGGGTAATGCAGTATGTAAAGGGGGACGAAAATCTAATAGTCATGGGCGACTGGAATGCAGTTGTAGGGGAAGGAGTAGAAGAAAAGGTTACAGGAGAATATGGGCTTGGGACAAGGAATGAAAGAGGAGAGAGACTAATTGAGTTCTGTAACAAGTTTCAGCTAGTAATAGCGAATACCTTGTTCACGAATCACAAGAGGAGGAGGTATACTTGGAAAAGGCCAGGAGATACGGGAAGATTTCAATTAGATTACATCATGGTCAGACAGAGATTCCGAAATCAGATACTGGATTGTAAGGCGTACCCAGGAGCAGATATAGACTCAGATCACAATATAGTAGTGATGAAGAATAGGCTGAAGTTCAAGACATTAGTCAGGAAGAATCAATACGCAAAGAAATGTGATACGGAAGTACTAAGGAATGACGAGATACGTTTGAAGTTCTCTAACGCTATAGATAAAGCAATAAGGAATAGCGCAGTAGGCAGTACAGTTGAAGAGGAATGGAAATCTCTAAAAAGGGCCATCACAGAAGTTGGGAAGGAAAACATAGGTACAAAGAAGGTAGGTGCGAAGAAACCATGGGTAACAGAAGAAATACTTCAGTTGATGGATGAAAGGAGGAAGTACAAACATGTTCCGGGAAAATCAGGAATACAGAAATACAAGTCGCTGAGGAATGAAATAAATAGGAAGTGCAGGGAAGCTAAGACGAAATGGCTGCAGGAAAAATGTGAAGACATCGAGAAAGATATGATTGTCGGAAGGACAGACTCAGCATACAGGAAAGTCAAAACAACCTTTGGTGATATTAAAAACAACGGTGGTAACATTAAGAGTGCAACGGGAATTCCACTGTTAAATGCAGAGGAGAGAGCAGATAGGTGGAAAGAATACATTGAAAGCCTCAATGAGGGTGAAGATTTGTCTGATGTGATAGAAGAAGAAACCGGAGTCGATGTAGAAGAGATAGGGGATGCAGTATTAGAATCGGAATTTAAAAGAGCTTAGGAGAACTTACGGTCAAATAAGGCAGAAGGGATAGAAAACATTCCATCAGAATTTCTAAAATCATTGGGGGAAGTGGCAACAAAACGACTATTCACGTTGGTGTGTAGAATATATGAGTCTGGCGATCTACCATCTGACTTTCGGAAAAGCATCATCCACACAATTCCGAAGACGGTAAGAGCTGACAAGTGCGAGAATTATCGCACAATCAGCTTAACAGCTCATGTATCGACGCTGCTTACAAGAATAAAATACAGAAGAATGGAAAAGAAAATAGAGAAAACGTAAAGGGACGAGAGAGGCAATTCTGACGTTACGGCTAATAATGGAAGCAAGGCTAAAGAAAAATCAAGACACTTTCATAGGATTTGTCGACCTGGAAAAAGCGTTCGACAGTATAAAATGGTGCAAGCTGTTCGAGATTCTGAAAAAAGTAGGGGTAAGCTATAGGGAGAGACGGGTTATATACAATATGTACAACAACCAAGAGGGAATAATAAGAGTGGACGATCAAGAACGAAGTGCTCGTATTAAGAAGGGTGTAAGACAAGGCTGTAGCCTTTCGCCCCTACTCTTTAATCTGTACATCGAGGAAGCAATGATGTAAATAAAAGAAAGGTTCAGGAGTGGAATTAAAATACAAGGTGAAAGGATATCAATGATACGATTCGCTGATGACATTGCTATCCTGAGTGAAAGTGAAGAAGAATTAAATGATCTGCTGAACGGAATGAACACTCTAATGAGTACGCAGTATGGTTTGAGAGAAAATCGGAGAAAGACGAAGGTAATGAGAAGTAGCAGAAATGAGAACAGCGAGAAACTTAACATCAGGATTGATGGTGACGAAGTCAATGAAGTTAAGTTATTCTGCTACCTAGGCAGTAAAATAACCAATGACGGACGGAGCAAGGAGGACATCAAAAGCAGACTCGCTATGGCAAAAAAGGCATTTCTGGCCAAGAGAAGTCTACTAATATCAAATACCGGCCTTAATTTGAGGAACAAATTTCTGAGGATGTACGTCTGGAGTACAGCATTGTATGGTAGTGAAACATGGACTGTGGGAAAACCGGAACAGAAGAGAATCGAAGCATTTGAGATGTGGTGCTATAGACGAATGTTGAAAATTAGGTGGACTGATAAGGTAAGGAATGAGGAGGTTCTACGCAGAATCGGAGAGGAAAGGAATATGTGGAAAACACTGATAAGGAGAAGGTACAGGATGATAGGACATCTGCTAAGACATGAGGGAATGACTTCCATGGTACTAGAGGGAGCTGTAGAGGGCAAAAACTGTAAAGGAAGACAGATATTGGAATACGTCAAGCAAATAATTGAGGACGTAGGTTGCAAGTGCTACCCTGAGATGAAGAGGTTAGCACAGGAAAGGAATTCGTGGCGGGCCGCATCAAACCAGTCAGTAGACTGATGACCAAAAAAAAAAAAAAGTTCTTGGTGACTGATGACCTGAGAAGTTAAGTCGTATAGTACTCAGAGCCATTTGAACCATTTTGAACCCAGAGTCTGACGTCCCCTGCAGCCACAGCTTACGGTTCATTAGAGCCTCCATGCTCCTGCTACCCCCCTCCCCACCCTCCCCGTACTACTGCTCCATACACGACGACAGTGCGTCGTTTTCTTGTAAAGGGTGGGGAGAGGGGGAGGAACTTTACGGCGTGAAGTCAAGCGCCGGCACGCCAGTCGTGAACGAGAAAGAAGAAAAGGCTGTGGGAAGAGATCAGCCAATCGCACGCTGATCGACCCCCTTCCAGGTCGACAACGCGACAGCAGCGGCCCCAGTGTGAACAGGACGTAAGTGGCGCGAACGACAGGTGACGGCACGGCAGCTGTAAGGTTAGCGACTTAGATAGGAGCGTCAACGCTAGTAACTTCTCCTATACTCTTTATGTAGCATCGATTTGAGATTGTCAATACTGAAGAAGACTGATTATTTCGTATGTCGCCCTTGCTCACTACACATCTGTGTAATTGCTTAAGTTAAGTACTGCAATTTTCGTATTCTATTCAAACTCATTAATACAACTTGCACTTTACTTCTCTTCGTTACTTATATGTAAGGACCAAAATAGATACTAGGTCGTAAATCAGTTTCTGGTCATTCAGAAGCTTTTTAATTTGTGTTGTTACTCATATCTGGGACATATTATGCATAAATAAATAAAACACATCTATAGTACATCAGTTCTCACAAAGGATTATTTTGGAATCTCCGCTCCGTTGTGAGTCATAGGGCGGCTTTGACAAGATGCTGCCACATCCCCCCCAAAACTATTCCCAATTTTCCCATTAGGGGCTCTCATCGCTTAAGAACCAGCTCTACTGGTATTTGAAAAGAACTCGCATCAACATATTTTTATGTTTGACTTCTCATTCTCTTCCCTTATGGGCCGTGCCGCACTGGGATGCCACGGTAGCTCTGTTAATCGAGACGCCGTACTCATTGCGTGGGACACCATGGACCATCCCTCACCTGGCGCCCACGAGAGTGCGGCAACGCTACCTGCAGAGCTCCGGCTGTGAGCTTCTGCCAGCAGGTCTGTCCGCCCTGTAGTGCTGCCAATGGAACAAGTGACAGCTAAGAGCCGTTCCCGCACTAGGAAGCCCGTGGAGCTGCCAAACTGCTATTGACAATTTATTTCAAACTGATTCCGTATCTCTAGATTTCCAGAAGGTTTTCGACACCGTACCACACAGGTGGCTTGTAGTGAAATAGTTTGCTTATGGAATATCGTCTGATTTACGTGACTGGATTCGTCATTTTCTGTCAGAGAGCTTACGGTTCGTAGTAACTGACGGAAAATCATCAAGAAAAACAGAAGTGATTTCTGGCATCCCCCAAGGTAGTGTTATAGGCCCTTCGCTATTCTTCATCTATATAAATGATTTAGGGGACAATATGAGCAGCCATCTAAGGTAGCTCGCAGATGACACTGTCGTTTATCGTCTAATATGTTCATGACAAGATCAAAACAAATTCCAGAACGACTCACAAAAGACATCTGTATGGTACAAGAATTGGGAATTGACCCTGAATAATGAAAAAAGGGGTCATTCACGTGAGTGCTAAAAGGAATCCCTTAAACTTCTGTTACACGATAAATCAGACAAATCTAATGGCCGAAAATTGAACTAAATACCTAGGAATTAAAATTACGATGACCTTAAATTGGAAAGAACGCACAGAAAATGTTGAGGGGAAGGTAAATCGAAGATTGCGTTTTATTGGTAGGACACTTAGAAAATGTAGCAAATTTACTGAAGAGACTGCCTACACTGCGCTTGTCTGTTCCCTTTTGGACTACCGCTGTGCGGTCTGCCATCCTTACCGTACAGGATTGACGGGGTACATCGAGAAACGCCAAGGAAGGGCAGCACGTTTTGTATTATCGCGAAATAGGGGTGAGTGTGTCAGTGACATTATACAGGATTTGGGGTGGACATCAGTAAAAAAGTGTTTTTTCGTTGCGGCGAAATCTGCTCACGAAATTTCAGTCACAAAACTTCTTCTCCGAATGCGAAAATATTTTGTTGACGCCGACCTACATGGGAAGATACGATCTCTACGAGAAAAATCAGAGCTCGCACGGAAAGATGTAGGTGTTCATATTTCCTGCGTGCTGTTCGAAATAATAGAGAATTATTGTGAGGATGGTTCGATGAAACCCCTCCTAGGACTTTAAGTACGATTTTCAGAGTATCCATGTAGATGTAGATGTACAAACACTACCAACTGCTCACCCATGCACAGATTTCTTCAAATTCACCTTGTGTGCTATGGATTGTCTTCGCTCATGTAACTTTTAGCAGCGAGACTCAGATGACACCAATAACGTGGGACATTTCATCTAAGGATTGTTCCTGCTGGGAACTAAAGCGGGAAGAAATACTGGAATTCATGATTGTCATAATCGATGTCCAGTTCAAAAAACACGACCCTGCGTGTTACAATCACATTCAATCAACATGTAATAGTGTACTTTCAGGACAATGGCCGATTCTCGATTTCGTTACAGCCTCTTTCTGATACTCCACTTCAATCGCAAAAACTTAACAACACAGGCAAGGCACACAAATATTCAGGACATGGATGTTTTCCAGATCGAAATAGCAAAGCTACATCTCCTGCTCAGCTGCGCAAGTATTACTTAAAGAAATAAGGTGGATAAGCACATGAGGCAAAGTTTCTACTTTTTGCCTAAAATGCTTGTAAATGTAATTTGAGTTGATAATGAAGTATTTATATATGTGTAGTATCTGTTCTTTCAGACACGTCCAAAAGAAGAGGCACCATTCTTGATTTGTCATCCACACATATTCATGATGGAATGTAATAACTTTTGCAATCAGCAGCAACTGTGGATCTAAATGAATTCAGTGCCGACAAGTAAGAATTTGTGCCGGACAAGGAGTCGAACCCTGATTTTCCGCTTAATGCAAGTGGTCGCCTTAACCGTTTCCGCTATCCAAGCACGCTTTCCATCCGACTCAATTTCGCAACTTGTTGCACACTACTTACGTTGTGTCCCTTATCCACCTTAGACATTGCTTGCTGCATCACACTGGATTCTCGCAAGAGTTCAGGGGAGAGAGTAGATCCGTACTGAAATGATCTTAAAGGCCGTCAAGCCGTTCATTTTTATATATGGGTGGTGTCTGTTCTTTCAGACTTCCAGTAGCTTGTCAAGTAAACGAACTGAATTCTCATGAAACTGAGAAATTTGACACTATAAATTCCTAAAACGTTGTACAGTGTGTGAAATAACCTGTTTATCTCACGGTCAGCAATGAACTGATGCACCTAGGACCTTTTCCTTTTCTGCACTCTTTCTGTGTTTCAATGACTCTCTCTTTCTCTCTGTCTGTCTGTCTGTCTGTCTCTCTCTCTCTCACACACACACACACACGCACACACACACACACACACACACACACACACACACACACCGATTTCGGTAATGAGTGCAGACTGAAGAAATTTATCGGGTGTCTCTGCGAATGTCTCGAACTCCTCCACCAAAACGCTGCCGCCAGAGCGGCCATAGCTTCCCAGTGCTGCAGGACCCTAAGGCAGCCTGGAGGCTGTTTGAGCTTTCACCTGCTGTAGGTTATGGGTCTTCTAAGCCAAATAACATGTGAGCAGGTAATGGGCAGGAGGCTTGCACAAGCAATAATTAATGAGACGAGATTAACTTTTCTGGAATTTTGCTTAGAGCCAAAGGACACGAATCCAAAACCTTCATCCGAATGCGGAGATTCGACCTACTACTATTCGTTTATTGCTCTAATCATATTCAAAACATCAGGATCCATAATAATTCTATGTGCACTGCTTAATAAGCGGTGTAATGCAAACTACCATGACCTCGATAATGCATTCGCTTCGCTTAGTCCGCTCTGTCGCCGCTGTGCCGCGTACAGCTAGAAGGCACATAACATTCCGTGTTCCCAGCACGCCGGACACAGGTTGCAGTTGCGGAATGAACGAAGGGCAGCCAGGCGAGTAATTCATAACCAGGTCGCCGCCGCATACAGAGCTGCAGAGCCGCGTTCGTTGCAAACATCTGCGCACCCTCAAACATCCCACTCTCGCCCAGCCGTCGTGTAGCGACACCGCAAAACGACGACCCTCGAATAAGGAGCGCACGTGAACCGCGCGGACAAACGAGTCACGAGCAGCGGTCGAGTGTTACAACAGTCAAAAAAGGCTAGAATAAATTTCCGGACGTTTTCTAACACATTAATTTTTTCCAAAGCTTAAATTTTATAACAGTCCGGTTGCCTAGAATTAGTCTTCCTAATTAGTGAGAGAAACGTGGAACAGAGTAACGGCTAGACCAGCATAAAATATTAAACAAATCTGTAATTGGGAGTAACTGAAGCACTTAAACCAACAGTGATCCCACCTACGTTTGAACGTTCCCTTGATCTCCTTGGAAATAATGTTGTTCTTATTAAAGTAAAAGAGATTTCCAATTTCCCTTGTGTTTCTACGTTAGTTTGTAATTTGGAGCCGGCCGAAGTGGCCGTGCGGTTAAAGGCGCTGCAGTCTGGAACCGCAAGACCGCTACGGTCGCAGGTTCGAATCCTGCCTCGGGCATGGATGTTTGTGATGTCCTTAGGTTAGTTAGGTTTAACTAGTTCTAAGTTCTAGGGGACTAATGACCTCAGCAGTTGAGTCCCATAGTGCTCAGAGCCATTTGAACCATTTTTTTTGTAATTTGGAACTGTCTGAGACAGTCCGCAGTTTTCGTAAGACTATCCAAATACTCACCTCTACAGCGTTTTGTGTAATCTATAACGGCTACTCATTATTCGAAGCTGAAGAGTCCAGAATAGAGTCAGACGCTAGTAACATGATACATACAGGGTTTTTCAAAAATGACCGGTATATTTGAAACGGCAATAAAAACTAAACGAGCAGCGACAGAAATACACCGTTTGTTGCAATATGCTTGGGACAACAGTACATTTTCAGGCGGACAAACTTTCGAAATTACAGTAGTTACAATTTTCAACAACAGATGGCGCTGCAAACGCTCAGCGCCGCTACCATTGCTGCACGAGAGACATTCGCTAACGATATAGTGCACAGGATTGATGACGGCGATATGCATGTGGGCAGTATTTGGTTTACTGACGAAGCTTATTTTTACCTGAACGGCTTCGTCAATAAACAGAATTGGCGCATATGGGGAACCGAAAAGCCCCATGTTGCAGTCCCATCGTTCCTGCATCCTCAAAAAATACTGGTCAGGGCCGCCATTTCTTCCAAAGGAATCATTGGCCCATTTTTCAGATCCGAAACGATTACTGCATCACGCTATCTGGACATTCTTCGTGAATTTGTGGCGGTACAAACTGCCTTAGACGACACTGCGAACACCTCGTGGTTTATGCAAGATGGTGCCCGGCCACATCGCACGGCCGACGTCTTTAATTTCCTGAATGAATATTTCGATGATCGTGTGATTGCTTTGGGCTATCCGAAACATAGAGGAGGCGGCGTGGATTGGCCTCCCTATTCGCCAGACGTGAACCCCTGTGACTTCTTTCTGTGGGGACACTTGAAAGACCAGGTGTTCCGCCAGAATCCAGAAACAATTGAACAGCTGAAGCAGTACATCTCATCAGCATGTGAAGCCATTCCGCCAGACACGTTGTCAAAGGTTTCGGGTAATTTCATTCAGAGACTACGCCATATTATTGCTACGCATGGTGGATATCTGGGAAATATCGTACTATAGAGTTTCCCATACCGCAGCGCCATCTGTTGTTGAAATTTGTAACTACTGTAATTTCGAAAGTTTGTCTGCCTGAAATTGTACTTTTGTCCCAAGCATACTGCAACAAACGGTGTATTTCTATCGCTGCTCGTTCAGTTTTTATTGCCGTTTCAAATACACCGGTCATTTTTGAAACACCCTGTATCTTAAGCTATTTGTAGACAAATTACATAACATTTTACGAAAAATATTTATATCAAAATATAAATCGACAATCTCAAACTTCATTCATGTATTGTATGTGGTCCTACAAATGTGACTTTCTGTTTTAAAGCCACATTTGAAGGGTGTGCTTTTATTAGCAGAAAACGTAATTATAAGTACAGAAATAAAGAAAAATTCGAGCCATAGATATAATCCACGGCTGTGTAAATATTGTATGGAGCCGCTGGAAACATTTGAAGATTTTTGATCGTCATATCACTAGACTAAGAGTGATCTTTTTTCTAGGTCTTGTTCAGATCGGACGTATTAAGGCGCACCGCCATTAGTAATACATTATTTTATAAATACTTGACGAGTTGCAACCAGACAGCACTCGTAATTACATAATGTAAGTGTGGTACATTAAATTTTGTTTTTATCTCAGAATGTGTTGTTATTACTTGTTACTGTTACTGTTACTGTTGACACCGACCTACATAGGGAGGAACGATTACCACCATAAAATAAGCGAAATCAGCGCTCGTACGGAAAGATACAGGTGTTCATTCTTTACGCGTGCTATACGAGATTGGAATAATAGAGAATTGTGAACGTGGTTCGATGAATCCTCTGCCAGGCACTTAAATGGGTTTTTCTGAGTATCCATGTAAATGTAGATGCAGATGTAGATGTAGATGTAGAAAAAAGAAATTAATTAAACTGGCGACTTCGTGTCGGGACTCATTGTTATATGTACTACATTGTCTTCCTTTTGTTACATGTTTATTGGAAACTGCCAACGAGACCGGAATACACTGAAGTAAGACGAATTACTAGATTGCATGTAGACACCAGAAATTACGCTGCAATCGTGGATACAAGGTAGGCCACCGCATCTTTACATCAGCAATCTTGCCCAAGCGCTTTGTAATATCGTAGCTTCCTTGATAGATCTATCACAATTTTCTGTTTCTTTAGCAGAGATTTTAAGCTACATCGCGGTTTCCTAAATTATTTTCATTATTCATACTGTGCAACAATACAGTTTTGTAAGTGCATAATACGGCCGACTGTAGTTCTGTGCTTCGTAACATGGGGTGCAGCTATTCTTATTCAAAATTTCAACATTACTTTCGGCAGTTAATTTTCTTGTTCAGACATTGTCGCACAGCGAGATTAATTTTTACATTTATTCTTATTGTCCATACGAGTTTAAATTTTTATTGCGTCATACATTACCTGTGGCATGGTCCTCACCAGAAAACAGTTAGCAAAGATGGAGAACCAGATACCGCAAACACAGACGCAATCCGACTCTGACATGCCATTAAATAATGAAAGTGACGTTTCGGCTGACGCGAATACTAACGAGCGACGTATTATTGCCTATTCTGCTCATGTAAATTTAGAACATAGACCGCCTATATCTTGTTCCGGATTCATTCTGGTGTCTGACGTCATGTCTAACGACGTGGAGTGGCTGAACAATTGCACATCGCTAGTGTTGTCAGAATGTTCTATGCTGTTATGACACAACATAAGCATGACATTGACGCACATATCGACCAACAGATGACTTACACACGCGCCACTTTGAAAACAGCTCATGACGAGATGAAAACACGACATGATGAAATTAAATCAGATTTAGTCGCACTTAAAACATCAAACGACACTTTGAGTAGCCGTGTTCAGGTGATAAATAATAGTGTCGGCCACAATGGCCGAGCTGTTCTAGGCACTACAGTCTGGAACCATGCTACCGCAATGGTGGCAGGTTCGAATCTTGCCTCGGGCATGGATGTGTGTGGTGTCCTTAGGTTACTTAGGTTTAAGTAGTTCTAAGTTCTAGGGGACTGATGACCTCAGAAGTTAAGTCACATACTGCTCAGAGCCCATCAAATCTTATCCGGCACTCCATGGTGATATAAAAACGCGTATTGTCGATGTCGAAAATAAGGTTGACACAATTGACAAACAGCTTTCTGATAAAGTAATACTATGCACTGTCAAGCATTTCTCATGCATCAATAGAGAATTTCACTGTTGGATAGAGCAAAAAGACAAGAAAAATTGCCTGCTGTTGTCCACGACCCTGTTGCGGAATCTGTACATAACAACAAACACGCAATCAGTCAAGCAGCACAATCTGTCGTTACGCAGTCGAAACAGTTTGACAATTAGGTACAACCAATGTGCAATGACGGTAATAGCAACCAGAACACTAGTTTGGCAGTGAATACCGGTACATTTATGAGGCATACATACCGCAAACGATGTACGCACAACAACAACAGTACGCACCTCGACATGACACAATGCATTACAGTCGTGATAATTATCAATAACATTTTCCTTGCCATTCTCCAGTTGAACCTTACAGCAATCATTCTGAAACTAAACATTACTATATTACCAAGGAAGAGGAGAGCCTTATAAAAGACATACAATTCCAGTGATTTATACCTGAAAAAAGAACCGTACATCCTGTCATCCCTATTAAAGCATTTAGAAATGCATTTCCTCGTACGTAGAGTGACCGTAAGAGGATATATTGTGTTGTCGGTTATATCCAAGGCGACGCAGTTGTATGGGCGTATAATGAAGTCAACAGATGCGTCACGTACGAACAATATAAGAGAGCCTTTTTATCTAAGTTTTGGTCACAATCTGTACAGCAGTGACTTCGTACTCATATTGTGGATCCTGAAATATTCAATCCTATGCACGGCAATTTGCGCCGATATTTAGAGAACTATTTAACTATGGGACATTTCCTTGACGAGCCGGTTGCAAAGCGTGACATTCTCCGCGCACTGAAGGCAAGACTGCCGTTTAAAATCAAAGAAAAACTTCTTCACATCACAGATAACGACGCGGAGTATTTTCTCACAGTGCTCGATTCTGTTGGTATGCTTTACGAGGACCAGCGTTCCATACGGCAAAACAATTGCTACAATGTTTACACCTGCGCAATGCAAATTACGCAGGCTAGCCAACCCAATCTCGGCACGGGGGCTGTTGTCGGCACGCTAACAGAATCAATCGCTTCAAATGGAAAGCGTATATACACAACAGAACCAACATGCTCAACACAGCACAAACAGTAATTACAGCACTTCTTATTCTACTGGCGGCGATCCAACCAAAACAGCAACGGACCTGGAGAAACGACAACTACGCCGCTCGGTATGAAAACACTGCGACACCATCTCAGCAAAACAATAATACAGGCAAGTGGCAATTGCCACCGCCGCAAATGCTAACTCAAAACTGGAATGCATCTACGGATCCGCAGGTGAGTCAAACCATGAAAACATAACGACAAACCCAGTTCGGAGACTGGAATAAACAATACCAAAATGTAAATATTATCGAAGTAAGAACTGATACTCCACCTCCGTCTGTGCCTGCACACAGTACAAATGTGACGACGTCAAACTAAAAACAGTCACTACTGTACGCCAGGTCGTGGCTGTGGAAGAATTGGGTGGCGACTTTCATTTTAATTAATTTTTGACACACCCACTTTGCAACGGCACAATGACCATGTACCTGACAGTTGTATACAGCAACCATTATTACTCATAACGTAAAATCATGACGAAAACTAGTCTGATCAACTGTTACAAGAGAACACACAATGTCGTTCATGGACCAATGCAATTGTTTTGGCCTCAACTACTGGTGTTGTGGGTGGTATTCCCACTACTATTATTCAGGACACAGGAGTGGCTATTAATGTCCTATCCTATGATTTTTACTATAAAATGTGTGAATTTGGACCGTACCAGAGTATCCTGTCCAGAACCGTAAAATTTTAACTGCCGTATGCAATAAGTCTTCTAGGATTAAGAAACAGGTATTTGTGACAGTCAAGATACGTAATGGAATTGTACAATGGCCCTTCCTGGTCGTGCAAATCCTGGTCATTAATTGTATTTTAGGTTTAGATATAGTGTGTGAGATGGACCGCACTACTGCCTTCTACAAGCGTAAAGGTACACTTGGAGATAAGGGTAGTAAAATTTCTACTGACCTGGATACCAAGCCTCTGAAGCAGAATAAATATTGTACAGGTACAAGATTCAGTTAATACGCGACACTCATGACATTGACACATAGACACACGAACATGATGCCCAGGTTGAGGACGTGAAAACGTTAATTAGTAATAAGTTATCATAAACCACGGCTGTCACACATGATGAACGTAATGAACTTTATGGTGTTTTGTCCAAGTATATACAAGTATTTAGCAAACGGCAAGGTGTGATCAACAGATATGTGTATATAACAGAAGTTAAACATCACCAGATTTTCTTCCACAAAACCTATAATGTTCCACTATCCCACCGACCTGGTGTGTGGCACGAGATGAAACAAATATTAGAGTGAAAAGTCATTTAACCTTCCACGTCACCTTACTGCAGCCCTTTACTAGTTGTAAAGAAACCCAACGGGAATATCAGAGTTGTTTTTGGTGCTCGTGTAATAATGAGATTATTTTACTTGTTCCCACAAAACCTGGAAAGTCTGAGGAGCAATTCCAGAAATTTTTAGATTCTAACTATTTTTCGACGATTCATGTGACCAATTCCTTCTGACAAGACGCAGTCATGCCAGATTCTAGAAAGTATACCGCATTTATATATGGGTGGGGGGGGGGGGTAGGAGGGGCGAACCTATCAACTTTTTGTCCTTCCCTTCGGTCTGAACGTCAGTTCAGGCGTGTTTATCACCGCATTGCATACTGTACTTGGTGATGAATTGGTTCAGTCAGTTAGTCACTAAATTAATGACTTACTCATAGCTAGTAAAGCTTAGTCTGAACACATTGATACTTTGCAAAAGATTCTGCATAAATTCGCACAAGCTGGAGTGACAGCTAATCTCAAAAAGTCGAAACTGGCTTACACTGAAATTAAGTATCTTGTACATATCATTAACGCTCAAGGTATACGACCTGACTCTAGTGAGACAGACGCAATCAGGAATTTTCCTAGTCCATGGACTAGAAAACAATTGAAATAATTCTTTGTACTTTGTTCTTTCTTTAGACTACTTTTACCACACCGGCTATTAAACAGCAAACATCTATGGAACCCACTCAAAAAGAAACAGGCATGTATATGGTCTGACCAGTGTCAGACATACTTAGATGTTATTAAGCATGCTTTGGTTAACGCAAACATTTTGGACCACCCTGATTTTAACTTGGATTTTTGTATGACATTTGAAGCATCATCCTATGGCGTAGGCTGTTGCTTGTTTCAAGTTGTAAATAATGGAGATGAAGACCATGTAAAAATAATAATTTTTGCGAGCCGCACACTTAGTGAATATGACAGCACCTACTCTACCACATAACTTGAAATACTCTCTATAATGTGGGCCTTTAAGAAATTCAATTACAATTTGTATGGTATGCACACTAAAATTTATACTGTCCACCAAGCTATCACATTTCTATTAACAAACTGCCTAATGGCTTCTGTCTCGGGTTCTTCGGCCGACGTTCATCTAATGATTTTTCTGACGTTTCGTCAGCACGAGTGGCTGGCATTGTCAAAGCTTCACCCTCCACTGCCGGTGGTGAACTGGAGCCGAGCTCGCGGGCGCAGACTATATGTACCTGGCGCGCCAACGTCCGAGGGCTTCTCCGCGGTCATTTCCGGTGCGGTTCTCCTCTTGCTACCTGCGACGGTCGTTCGCTGTAGTACACGAAGCCAGGATCCGTTTACCTTAAGGCTTTCCTCTTTCTTGTTCAAACTTCTTACTGTAGAGAACCACAATCACACGCGCTTGTTCAGAGAAGCTGTTGAAATACAAAAACACGCGAACAGTTTGAACAAGAAAGAGGAAAGCCTTAAGGTAAACGGGTCCTGGCTTCCCGTACTGCAGCGAACGACCGTCGCAGGTATCAAGAGGAGAACCGCACCGGAAATGACCGCGGAGAAGCCCTCGGACGTTGGCGCGCCAGGTACATATAGTCTGCGCCCGCGAGCTCGGCTCCAGTTCACCACCGGCAGTGGAGGGTGAAGCTTTGACAATGCCAGCCACTCGTGCTAGCGAAACGTCAGAAACATCATTAGATGAACGTCGGCCGAAGAACCCGAGACATAATCCAATAGGCAGTTTGTCAACAAGTGTCCACGAAAGCCTCAACAATTTTACATTTCTATTACCTTGTAAGCTTGACATCCCAGATTATCACGCTGGGCTTTAACTTTGCTAATCTTTTCCTTTCAAATTGTATATAACAAGGGTAAAGACAACATCATCGCCGAAGCTTTCTCTCGTCTGCCTCAAGGCTTGAACGAGTGTAACTCTGAGCTGGAGAATATCAATGATTACCGAATACTTCTGATGCAGGATAAGCTATATCACCAGTATTACATCGACTTAGTAGAAATATGTCAACGTTGCAGAAATCTGATCCTCACTGGAGTGAGGTAGGCGTTTTACTCACAAACCAACAAGACCATCCTCTGTCCAATCAATTTTGATACACAATGATGTGATATTTTATCGCCGTCATCCTGAAGTCACTACTTCGTATGTTTGTATTCGTAAGGCTTCTGAAAGCAACTCAATTTGGCACACACAATTTGTTTGGAGTCATTATGGTACCAAGAAGTGCCTAGCAAAGGTTAATACCTATTGTTACTTTAGCAATATGAGACGTAAAATCCGCAATATGCTGACAACATGTGCGATCTGCCAAAAATGTAAATCACTGAACTTGTCTACGAAGACTGATTTCCATTCTATTCCACCCACTAAACGTCTACAAATTGCAAGTTCTCACATACATGCTCCACATCCCACAAGCAGTGGTGGTGTGAAATATATTCTTGCTTATTACGATTTACTCTCGAAGCATGTTAAACTGCATGCTATAAGATCTGCTACTGCCACTGCCATCATTCGTCGTTTCTCATGTGACTCCATTCCTCACGTGGGAAGACCAAAAGTTATTTTATCCAACAATGCTGCATACTATACCAAGTACAAGTGGTGTAAAATTCTCAAAGACAATAGTATTAAGAGTATTTTTATCGCAAGTTATATTATCCGGTGTAATCCCACTGAACGTGTGTTCTGTGAGCTTAACAGATTTATGAGAACCTACATTTCAACCAAACATACCAATTGGGTAACATATTTGTCTTTATTTTATTTGAAGAGCTACACAAGAACCTAAATGTTTATGAAACACCGTACGCATCTAATGAGCTCATATTCGATCGCGAAGAAGGCAACGATTGACAATGCCGTTACCAAAAGTTTCTTTTCAGCAAACAACACACGAGGAAATGGTAAGGGAATTCTGCTGGACGCTGTCTGCGGAGGCCAAAATTAGGAATAGAAATTATGCGCGAACTGTTAAGAGGAAGCGGGAATTTAAAATTGGAATGTTAGTGCTTTTGCATACTCACCATAATTCGGCAGCTCTTCAGCGGCGCAACGCGAAGTGGCGTCTGCTTTACGACGGTCCTTTTGTTATTGGCAGCATTCCGCATCCTGGTGCATATCTGCTACAACACAGAACAGAGAGAGTCCCTTTAGTTGGCCATAGTGTCAGTAGTGTTAGTGTCGTCATAACTGCCGTCTGCATCACATCTTCTGTGCAGCGAGCTACATTAATTTAAGTATTAACAGCATTTTTCTTACTTGTCACTTCTTCTTCCGTGTATTTTTGCTTTCAGGAAGCTTTAATTTTCGAGTACTAGTAATAGTGCTCCATAGATTCCGTGTTTGTTTTGAATACAGTCACAGAGAGTCCCTTTAGTCAGCTGTAGTACCAGTAGTGCTAGTGTTTGTTCTGAATACACTCCAGAGACAGGTAGTGCTTATATTCATTATTTTCAACATGAAGTGTCTTGTAACCACAGTTTAGTCAGCTATCAGCCGCCTTTAGTGAATTTGCAGTCTAGTTCAAAATTGGCTCTGAGCACTATGGGACTTAACATCTATGGTCATCAGTCCCCTAGATCTTAGAACTACTTAAACCTAACTAACCTAAAGACATCACACGACACCCAGTCATCACGAGGCAGAGAAAATACCTGACCCCGCCGGGAATCGAGAACGCTACCACACGACCAGCAGTCTAGTTAAAAGTTGATTAACTCTCTACAGTAAATTGTTGATTTATCAGGATGGATATGATGCGTGACTGCTGTGTACGGACGCAGGAGAAGCTGGCCACTGTTTGAGAACAGCTGAACGTGTTGATGGTCGCGGTCAGCCGTCTTCAGGCTGCTGCCTCGGAGTGTAGCGGCAGTGGGGAGTCTGTTGCGTCACATGGTACACCACAGGTGTTACATGCTTCACCCACGGTCCCTGCTGTCGAGACATCTTCGCGGGTACCGGGCGCGGTTGGGCCACCCTCTCCCAAAGGGGAGTGGCGGGTTCAGCGGCGATGGC
Organism: Schistocerca cancellata; assembly: GCF_023864275.1. Lineage (NCBI taxonomy): Eukaryota > Metazoa > Arthropoda > Insecta > Orthoptera > Acrididae > Schistocerca > Schistocerca cancellata. The sequence goes on along the minus strand of NC_064626.1, from coordinate 56,833,508 downwards.
GACGCACAAGGTGGAGGATCAATGTGGAGGCTGGCCGTGTGGCATCGCCCACTCTGCCTTTGAGTGGACATGTGGCCGCTCCTTCAACAAGGTCCGAGCAGGCCCACGGGGGAAGGGGTTTATTAGTGATTGGGAGCTCCAACGTTCCCATAGGGAAATAGCGGAAAGGTCGGGGAAGAAGGCCAGTGTTCTCTCTCTCTGATTGCCAGGGTGTGTCATCCGAGATTTGGAGGAGGACCTGCCGACGGCGATAGAGAGCACTGGGTGCACCCGACTGCAAATTGTTGCTCATGTCGGCATCAATGACTCCTGCCGTCTGGGTTCAGAGTTCATCCTCAGTTCGTACAGGCGGTTGGCGGAATTGGTGAAGGCGGAAAGCCTCGCTCGCGGGGTGGAATCTGAGCTAACAACTTGTCTTATCGTTCCCAGAACCGATCGTGGTCCTCTGGTTTGGAGCCGAGTGGCTTAAACCAGAGGCTCAGACGATGGTGCGGAGATCTGGGGTGCAAATTTCTCGACCTCCGCTATCGGGTGAAGAAATGTAGGGTCCCCCTGAATTGGTCAGGCGTGCGCTACTCGCAGGAAGCGGCAACAAGAGTATCGGAGTACGTGTGGAGTGCACATGTGCGTTTTTTAGGTTGGAGAATTCCCTCCGTAGGTCCGGCAAGAAGCCTCCTGAGACGCGACAAGGTAGTAGTAGGCAAAACGCAACAGGGAATAACAAAATTAATGTGGTAATAGTAAACTGCAGGAGCGTCTATATAAAGGTCCCTGAACTGCTCTCATTACTAAACGGTCACAATGCCCACATAGTACTAAGGACTGAAACCTGAAATTATAAACTCAGATTGGAATGTATATCGCAGGCAGGCTGGACAGTGAAGGGGGAGGCGTATTTATAGCGATAAAAAGTGCAATAGAATCGAAGGAAACTGACGGTGATCCTAAATGTAAAAATAATCTGGGCGAAGCTCACGGATAAAAATGGTTCAAATGGCTCTGAGCACTATGGGACTCAACATCTTAGGTCATAATTCCCCTAGAACTTAGAACTACTTAAACCTAACTAACCTAAGGACATCACACACACCCATGCCCGAGGCAGGATTCGAACCTGCGACCGTAGCAGTCCCGCGGTTCCGGACTGCAGCGCCAGAACCGCTAGACCACCGCGGCCGGCGCTCACGGATAAAGCAGGCTCAAACATGGTAGTTGGATGTCTCTATAGGCCCCCTGGTTCAGCAGCTGTTGTGGCAGAGCAACTGAAGGAAAATTTGGAAAATATATCGAGCGGATTTCCCCACCATGTTATAACGGGTGGCAGGGACTAATAATCCAGTGAATTTTTGTAAGTGCATTATCTGAAGACTACCTTGAGCAGTTAAGCAGAGAAGCGACTCGTGCGATAACATATTAGACCTTCTCGTGACAAACAGACCCGAACTATTTGAAACAGTTATCGCAGAACAGGGCATCAGCGATCATAAAGCGATTACTGCATCGATGATTTCGCTGTAAGTAGAAATATTACAAAAGGTATGAAGATTTTTCTGTTTGGCAAAACTGATGATGTTGTCTTTACACTTAAAATATACAATTTCAAAGGAAAAGATTTGCAAAGATAAAGCCCAGCGTGATAATCTGGGATGTCAAGCTTAAAAGGTAATTGAAATGTGAGATCTTGGTGGTCAGTATAAATTTTGTGTGCTTACCATAGAAATAATAATTGAATTTCTTAAAGTCCCTCATTATATAGAGTATTTAATTTTATGTGTCAGAGTAGTTGCGGTCACATTCACTAAGTGTGCGGCTCGCAAAACTAATTATTTTTACATGTTCTTCTTCTCCATTATTTACAACTTGAAACAAACAACAGCCTACGCCATAGGATGAGGGGTCAAATGTCATACAAAAATCCAAGTTAAAATCAGGGTGGTCAAAATGTTTGCGTTAACCAAAGCATGCTTAATACCATCTAAGTCTGTCTGACACTGGTCAGACCATGTACATGCTTATTTCTTTTTGAGTGGGTTCCATAGATGTTTGCTGTTTAATAGTTGGTGTGGTAAAAATAGTCTAAAGAAAGAACAAAGTACAAGAAATTATTTAATAGTCCGTGGACTAGGATATACCTACAATCGGAAATTTCTGGAATTGCTGCTCTAAATTACCAGGTTTCGTCCGAACAAGTAAAATAATCTCATTAATGACACGAGCACCAAAAACAACTCTGATATTCCCGTTGGGTTTCTTTACAACAAGTAAAGGGCTACAATAATGTGACGTGGAAGGTTAAATGATATTCCACTCTAACATTTGTTTCATCTCAAGCTACACAGCTGGTCGATGGGATAGTGGCACATTATAGGTTTTGTGGAAGAAAATCTGGTGATGCTTAAATTCTGTGTCATACACATAAGTGTTGATCACACCTAGTCGTTTGCTAAATATTTGGATAAACTTGGACAAAACATCAAGTTCATTACGTTCATCATGTGTGACATCTGTGGTTTCTGATAACTTATTACTAATTAACGTTTTCAAATCCTCAACCACGGCATCCAGTCTCGTATTGTTCGTGGAAAGAAAGATTGTCGGTATGCCTCTGCGTGGGCTCTCATCTCTCTGATTTTATCCTCATAGTCTCTTTGCGAGATATATGTAAGGGTAGATAATACACTGCTTGACTCCTCGGTGAAGGTATGTTCTCGAAACTTCAACAAAAGCCCGTACCGAGCTACTTAGCGTCTCTCCTGCAGAATCTTCCACTGGAGTTTATTTATCATCTCCGTAACGCTTTCGCGATTACTAAATGATTCTGTAACGAAGCGCGCTGCTCTCCGTTGGATCTTCTCTATCTCTTCTATCAACCCTATCAGGAACGGATCCCACACTGGTTAACGATATTCAAGCAGTGGGCAAACAAGTGCACTGTAACCTACATCCTTTGTTTTAGGATTGCATTGCCTTATGATTCTTCCAATGAATCTCGGTCTGGCATCTAGTTTACCGACGATCAACTTTATAAGATCATGCCATTTTAAATCACTCCTAATGCCCACTCCAAGGTAATTTATGAAAATAACTGCTTCCAGTTGCTGACCTGCCAGTTGTAGCTAAATGATGAAGTGTCTTTCTTTCTACGTATTCGCAGCACATTACACTTGTCTGCATTGACATTCAATTGACATTCCCTGGACCATGCTTAAATTTGTTGCAGATCCTCCTGCATTTCAGTACAATTTTCCATTGCTACAACCTCTCGATATACCACAGCATCATCCGCAAAAAGCCTCAGTGAACTTCCGATGTCATACACAAGGACATTTATGTATATTGTGAATAGAGACGGTCCTACGGCACTCCCCCGTGGCACACCTGAAATCACTCTTACTCCGGAAGACTTCTCTCCATTCAGAACGACATGCTGCGTTTTGTTATCTAGGAACTCTTCAATCCAATCACACAATTGGTCTGATAGTCCATATGCTCTAAGTTTGTTCATTAAACGACTGTAGGGAACTGTATCGAACGCTTTGCGGAAGTCAAGAAACACGGCATCTACCTGGGAACCCGTGTCTTTGGCCCTCTGTGTCTCGTGGACGAATAGCGCTATCTGGGTTTCACGCGACCGTCTTTTTCGAAACCCATGCTCATTACTACAGAGTAGATTTCTAATCTTCAGAAAGTCATTATACTCGAACATAATACGTGTTCCAAAATTCTACAACTGATCGACGTTAGAGATATAGGTACATAGTTCTGCACATTTGTTCGACGTCCCTTCTTGAAAACGGGGATGACCTGTGCCCTTTTCCAATCCTTTGGAACGCTACGCTCTTCTACAGTTCTACGGTACACCGCTTGAAGAAGTGGGACAAGTTCCTTCGAGTACTCTGTGTAAAATCGAACTGGTATCCCATCAGGTCCAGCGGCGTTTCCTCTTTTGACCGATTATAATTGTTTCTCTATCCCTCTGTCGTCTATTTCGATATCTACCATTTTGTCATCTGTGCAACTATCTAGTGAAAAAACTACAGTGCAGTCTTCCTCTGTGAAACAGCTTTGGAAAAAGACATTTAGTATTTCGGCCTTTAGTCTGTCATCCTCTGTTTCAGTACCATTTTGGTCACAGAGCGCCTGGACATTTTGTTTTGATCCACCTACCGCTTTGACATAAGACCAAAATTTCTTACGATTTTCTGCCAAGTCAGTACAAAGAACTTTACTTTCGAATTCATTGAACGCCTCTCGCATAGCCCTCCTCACACTACATTTCGCTTCGCGTTATTTTTGTTAGTCTGCAAGGCAATGGCTATGTTTACGTTTGCTGTGAAGTTCCCTTTGATTCCGCAGCAGTTTTCTAACACGGTTGTTGTACCACGGTGGCTCTTTACCATCTCTTACTATCTTACTTGGCACATACTCATCTAATGCATATTGTGCGAGGGTTTTGAACGTTGTCCACTGATCCTCAATACTATCTGTACTTGAGACAAAACTTTTGTGTTGAGCCATCAAGTACTGTGAAATCTGCTTTTTGTCACTTTTGCTAAACAGAAAAATGATTATACCTTTTGTAATAATTCTATTTACACCTGAAATCATCGATGCAGTAACCGCTTTATGATCGCTGATTCCCTGTTCTGTGTTAACTGTTTCAAATAGTTGGGGTCTGTTTGTCGCCAGAAGGTCTAATATTTATCGCCCGAGTCGCTTCTCTGCTTAACTGCTCAAGGTAGTTTTCAGATAAAGCACTTAAAAAAATGTCACTGGATTCTATATCCCTGCCACCCGTTATAAACGTTTCAGTCTCCCAGTCTATATCCGGCAAGGAAGGAGAAAGAAGAGATTCGTCTTGGCCGAATACTTGCAGCAGCCACTTAAAATTTAAAGCAATTTTTATATTAACTTTTATACAGGTATGAAGAAGATATATTTTCAGCATACGAGATTGACTATCTGCATCGTTAGTCTTCGACTAGTAACGACTGATTGACGTGAATAGTTAATCATTCTACACGCTTAGATTTTCACGTTAAAACTCATTGGATACGCATCTCACCACTGAACACACACATTTACGAGTATCTAAGGCTATGCTTATAATCCACACGTACACTAGTGTCGAGAGTATTTTCTGTGTTTGATGCTAGTTCATTGTTTTTGTCATTTGCTTGTTTGTAGTTGTGCGCTTTGTCTTGTTGCTGGTGTGGTATTTCGTGTATAATACTCCTCTATATCAGGTCAGATCATTGGCAAAAGCAGAACATAGATCTGAACTTGTAATGATTGTAAATACCGTAAATATTGTAAACTTATGTAAAGCTATACAAAAATGTTTCCATGTGACCATTCATTCATGTGTGAAGACAAGACAAATATGTTTTTATGTTTATGTAAAGCCAATGTATAATATGTTTTTATGTATTTGTACCTATGAAGAAACCTATATGTAACATGTTTCTATGTATTTATCTGTGTTTAGATATAGCTACATGATATATGCTCACTTGTATATGATATCTGTTCTTGTTAATTTGCACATACGGGAAAAGCTATGAGACTTGTATAACGTGAAACTATTTGTGCACATTTACTGTACGTCGCTGAACTTGTGACTAGGAGTAAATTGCTGTGCAATACCGCATAATTGGAAAAAGACGGTTCATGATATATTGCTATGTATTTAGCCGTGATGAACTTTTTATGTTTGAAATTTGTTTACAAGTTGTTAACGTAAAGGCATGTTAGGAATTGTTTGCGAAAAGACTTGTCAAAGGACATTTGTTCTACGTCACAGCTACCTGTGTACGAATATTTGTATATCGTCTGACAAAACCGAGTACGTGGAAAAAAAAACTGTGATATTGAAGTCTCCGACACTTTTGAGTGCATTGCAAATTGACATTTACTGCTCTTTATCTCTGTACCTCTGCAAGTCTGAACAGCAAGAACTGGTTCCCTGCTGCAAGTGGCTTTGTTCCAAAACGATGAAGACTACTCGATGGGTGGAGGAAATTTGGACGGGTCCTTAGGAGCAAAATGTTCTCGGAAATGACGGACACTTTTGCCTGGTCTAAGCGAGGATCGACGCCAGAAACGTGCCGTCCGATTTCCAGCTTACATGCCTTCACGAACATTGTGCTGTGGAATGGGAATACACCAGTCTTCTATCGGGCAATGCACGACCTGGGATAGAGAAACAGTGACGTCAGTCTAAATAACCAGGGTAACCAGTGTAGAAATATAAACTGTGCTACGAGCGATCGCGCAGAGGCGAATATTTATTTAACAAAATGACTTGTTTCTTGCCAGAACGGCTGTTATTTCCCTAATTTTCGCGCGTTGACGTAACTTATTTTCTCACACACAGCCGTAGCGCCTCGCACTACAGTCCACAGGCAACGCCAGATGGTCCAGTGGCTTCTTCCACCAGCGTGGTGGACACTGAAATCTCTCTCCCTGCTATGCGTTCTGCACTACTGCCTGAGCTCACTGAAAGCTTTGATATCTGCAGACGCCTTATAAAAGATAAATTTGAGGAAGAAGGAATTAAGCTAGTTTTAGTAGTAAGGGGTACCTGACAAATTACATTACATTAGTCATCTTTCATAACCCTCCAGTGATCACATAATGTGCACTACAAATATAGCTGAGCTAACAGCTTCTCTGGTTTTTTGTCAGAATACACAATTTGAAATATCGATCAGCGAGATATATAAAAATGTGTGACTAATAAAAGTGTTTCTGTGGACATGTTTTTGAAGACGAGTTTAGACAAGATCTCTTCAGGACGTTCTAGGTCACTTGATGTGATTCGTACATTTCTATAAGTTGACGCCACCAAATTATTCTCCAACGTAGTAATAACAGGATATGTGCAGATGTAACTGGTTCTGTCGTTTTTAAATTACCAATTGACGTAAAAATGTGTAGTACAAAGATACCTTCACTAAGACGCTTCCATAACTTGAGGGACTCTTTGTAAGAATACACACTCGCCGTATATAACATTTTGGAAACTAATTACATTTTCCTTCTATTTATAAATCAATCACGGAAAAATTTCTTTTAACTGTTTTTCAGACTGCATAGAAACAAAATTGATTCTTACCTACTTTTTACCGTCATAGAGCTTACTTTGAAATGAAGAAACAATCAGTCTTAATTACAGTATTAAATATTTTTATTATTTCGCAGTGACTATTATCACCTTTACCTAGGCATCTTCGTATTGGCCTACGGGGGTAATACAACATTTCGTAACAGTAGCTCACCCCATTTGCTGAGATTGGATTAACAACAAAATATTAAATAACTTGCTGATATATGGTAACGATGGAAATATGGGATACTGTGCATAAAATATCCCAGTAGATAAAAGTGCCTTGTCAAAGCTTTAAAAACGATGAACGGTGTCCCATAAAAAAGAGTACGACAGAATACGACCGAATTGTATCTTGAAAAAATATGTAACCTTTTTTTCCGTACTCTAATAACCCACACTAGAAATGAGAAGGAATCAGGGAATTGCCTTATTACAGCGTGTGGTGCAGTCCGTCACAAACCAACAGGACAAGGACCTACGATAAAGCTTTTACAATATAAACATGGTGGAGGTGTAGTCCATAATCTGGTAGCACCCATCCCATTGGATATGGTAACATTCACTGATGAGCCTAAACGTTATGACCACCTTCCTAACAGCCTGTTTTTCAGTCTTTGGAAAGAAACATATCACTGATTCTGCGTGTCAGGCATCCGACAGTATTTCCTTGGTAGATTGTGCAGGTATGTGGCTTACGTTAGATGTCTACGAACAAGTCATGCGATTCGCTTAAACAACGGGCGGATGTTCTACGTACGTGGTAATAACGCCCGACCGCGACCCAGATGGGTCACATAGGATTTACATCGGGCAAATTTGATCGCTGAGACATCAGCTTGAACTTACTAGAATGCTCCTCAGACCAGCGTAGCTCGGTTCTGGCTCCGAGACGCTGACAATTATACTGATGAAAGATGACGTCGTCGGGGAAGACATCAAGTATGAAGACATGCAGCTGTCAGTGTGTCTTCCAATTCTACCACAGGTCCCACGCAAGCCTGGGAAAACGTCTCCCATAGCATAATACTGCCTCCACCAGCCCGCGTCCACGGCGCGCTGCACGTTTCGAGCCACCGTCCATCTCGATGACGACGTTCGTGGAGACCACCATCGACCTAGTGTAGAAAAAATGTGATTCAACTGAAGCGCCGACAAGTTTCCATTGATCTATCGAACGCCGATGATTCCGTGCCCACTGGTGTCGTATCTGGCTCTATTGTTGGGTCAACGTTTGAACCCGCAGGGGTGGTCTGCTGCGGAGCTCCATGTTCAACAACGTAGGATGACCGATGTGCACCGAAACACTTGTACGTGGACCAGCATTGTGCACATTCGCCAGAGATGCCGCAGATCACCATATATCCTACTCTCGAAACATCATGTCCAGACACTCCGGGATGATGATGGCATTGAAACAGAGGATAACAAGCGTAAAGCTGAAATACTAAACACCTTTTTCCAAAGCTGTTCCACAGAGGAAGACCGCACTGCAGTTCCTTCTCTAAATCCTCGCACCAACGAAAAAATGGCAGACATCGAAATAAGTGTCCAAGGAATAGAAAAGCAACTGGAATCACTCAACAGAGGAAAGTCCACTGGACCTGACGGGATACCAATTCGATTCTACGCAGAGTACGCGAAAGAACTTGCCCCCCTTCTAACAGCCGTGTACCGCAAGTCTCTAGAGGAACAGAAGGTTCCAAATGATTGGAAAAGAGCACAGGTAGTCCCAGTCTTCGAGAAGGGTCGTCGAGCAGATGCGCAAAACTATAGACCTATATCTCTGACGTCGATCTGTTGTAGAATTTTAGAACATGTGTTTTGCTCGAGTATCGTGTCGTTTTTGGAAACTCAGAATCTACTATGTAGGAATCAACATGGATTCCGGAAACAGCGATCGTGTGAAACCCAACTCGCTTTATTTGTTCATGAGACCCAGAAAATATTAGATACAGGCTCCCAGGTAGATGCTATTTTCCTTGACTTCCGGAAGGCGTTCGATACAGTTCCGCACTGTCGCCTGATAAACAAAGTAAGAGCCTACGGAATATCAGACCAGCTGTGTGGCTGGATTGAAGAGTTTTTAGCAAACAGAACACAGCATGTTGTTGTCAACGGAGAGACGTCTACAGACATTAAAGTAACCTCTGGCGTGCCACAGGGGAGTGTTATGGGACCATTGCTTTTCACAATATATATAAATGACCTAGTAGATAGTGTCGGAAGTTCCATGCGGCTTTTCGCGGATGATGCTGTAGTATACAGAGAAGTTGCAGCATTAGAAAATTGCAGCGAAATGCAGGAAGATCTGCAGCGGATAGGCACTTGGTGCAGGGAGTGGCAACTGACCCTTAACATAGACAAGTGTAGTGTATTGCGAATACATAGAAAGAAGGATCCTTTATTGTACGGTTATATGATAGCGGAACAAACACTGGTAGCAGTTACTTCTGTAAAATATCTGGGAGTATGCGTGCGGAACGATTTGAAGTGGAATGATCATATAAAATTAATTGTTGGTAAGGCGGGTACCAGGTTGAGATTCATTGGGAGAGTCCTTAGCAAATGTAGTCCATCAACAAAGGAGGTGGCTTACAAAACACTCGTTCGACCTATACTTGAGTATTGCTCATCAGTGTGGGATCCGTACCAGATCGGGTTGACGGAGGAGATAGAGAAGATCCAAAGAAGAGCAGCGCGTTTCGTCACAGGGTTATTTGGTAACCGTGATAGCGTTACGGAGATGTTTAACAAACTCAAGTGGCAGACTCTGCAAGAGAGGCGCTCTGCATCGCGGTGTAGCTTGCTCGCCAGGTTTCGAGAGGGTGCGTTTCTGGATGAGGTATCGAATATATTGCTTCCCCCTACTTATACCTCCCGAGGAGATCATGAATGTAAAATTAGAGAGATTAGAGCGCGCACAGAGGCTTTCAGACAGTCGTTCTTCCCGCGAACCATACGCGACTGGAACAGGAAAGGGAGGTAATGACAGTGGCACGTAAAGTGCCCTCCGCCAAACACCGTTGGGTGGCTTGCGGAGTATAAAAGTAGATGTAGATGTAGATGTAGCTACAGAGAAGACAAGCCTTCACGTTCTGTGAAGAATAGTGAACGTCCAATTATTTAGCATCTAGTGGTAGTGTCATTGTCCTTCTACCTTCTTTCCGTAGATCCTCGCGAGAGTAGCACGTGAACATTCCCCCATCTTCGTCGTTTTCGAGATACTTGTTCACAGTCTTTCTGTTATAATAATCTTCCCTTTCCAAAGTCGCTTATATCAATGGATTTCGCCATTTCTCTGGGGTGATCCGTTTACAAACTTTCGTTACTGCCTCATGCGCCCGCAACGTCACGAGGTGGCATTCAAAACGTCGCTGTGGGCAGAAGTAATAATGTTTTCACTTATCAGAGTGCAAGTCCCCTAACACTAGCGAAAGCAGCTCTCGGCAGATGGCATTTGCAGGCTGAGCTACGATAGTGTTCAATTGCTGAAACTCGTCATAACAACCAACCATGATAATTATTATACAGGGTGATTTCTTCTACTGGGTACAAATTCTTGGTACTGATTGATGAGAGGATACGGAGGAAAATAGGTCTAATGAACTTATGTCCAGAAATGCATGGTTCCCATACAAGGGAGCATTTGTTGAATCGTACTTAGTTACAAAGACTGCGGTCTAATACTTGCTGTACCACGCAGCCACAGTTACAGAATGCATGGTTTTATCCTCCTAGACGTTAGTTCTGTTCCTCGTACTTCATGCTCTAGCGTCCTCTCCTACCATAGTGATTAATAATATTGTGTCCGATTCACTTCTCTTGCTGACTCACCTTGCAATGGATATGATAAAGCGTTGTACACAGTGGTTGCGTATTCTAATCGAGAGCTTGCCGATTTGGTGTTTATTTATGGAAATACCAGTGGCAATGGGCAGCGGGCAAAATGTTTGTATCAGGACACCCGACGACAACTACAGCATTCAATGTTTGCAACAGTGTTTCGCTGTTTGTCTAAGACAGGGTCGTTTCGGGAAGCAGGAAATCACGAAGGGCGTACCCGAAATGTTAGGACACCCGCCTAGTTACATTATATATTGAAAATGGTTTCCTTGTGCGTCAACGCGTGAATGTAGATACGACAGCATGTTCTGTCTCACACATTCACATCGGCGAGGCTGCATCCGAACAGTGTTAAAGGCAGCATGAATACGCTGCTCCAATGCCTCAACATCTAGAATGGGATTAGTTAAAAGCATCCCATATTCCATATTCGACATAGATCAGCTTCAAAGGAATACTGCATGCTCTTGTTGTACCCTAGATCCTGTATGAAAACTAATAACCGAAACCGATGGATGACTAACAGCAAACAAGTAGCTGATGTTAAAAGTACATTTCATAAAACGCCATAAACTGGATCGGTAAACGTAAGTTTGTAGGAGCATTGATATCGAAGCACTGAAAGCAATATTGATGCCAGAGGTCAGATATGATGTAAGGAAAAGTAAAAGTAAATGGGCCGGGTCGGTACGTAGGTCAGGGCGAACGGGGTGTCTCCCAGATATCACTGTGGTGACATAAACACCACCAGCAATCGAGGCTCTGGTAAACGATAGAGGACGAACACATTTACAGAGTAAAAGAAGCCTTCTAGCCGGGAGATGTTTTATAATTAATTAGAGAAGGCTAAAAACGAAATGGACATCAACTGAACCGACAGTAAGAAACCGATGTGAGAGAAATTGTCAGGTCAGATGGCGGGAGGGGCCATGAAAATGTCCCACTGGGTTCTACACGCGATGGGGTCGTCTCTCCAATAGCCGTCGCACTGTTGAAGACTCCTACTCCAAGAACGAGATGTCATCAGTTTCGTAGCAATTCTGTCATCAATAAAGGGATAAGTACTCCATTGCTTATGCTAAACCAACACAAGACGCTCGCACAGAATAGGCTGTTGCGGTTACTAATACGTTCATTAGAGTTCGATGATCGGTTATGGTGTATCGCGTCATTGTTAATTGTCAGTTATACGACTTAACTAGATATTTTTCAGTTTCATTCTCCAGCGTATAATCCCACAAGAAAGGGGCTTGACGCATCTGCTGATCCTGGCCATCAATTCAGAATTCCATCTATCATTATGCCACTCTTCCATGGTACGTTTAGACTAAGAAGAAATAGTGTTACTGCCGTGAAACTATGCTATTAACTAAATGCCTTTCATCTTTCGTCGAGGCAGACGCTGTTACAGACTCCTGTTGCTTCGGATACAGGTTATTTTTCTTTACCGCAACTCACGATGAGCGATCAAACATTCTTTGACTATCACTCGTATACTAAAGGTGAGTTTTAATACAGATAAATTCTCCACACCTATAAATCCATCATCCACCCTTTCCTTTGTTACGCCCATCCAGCCTGGATCTCCACCCCCCCTCCCTTTTATAAATCCCTCCAAATCCTTGAACGCCATGCTCTCCGCCTTGCCTATCGCATCCGTCTCCCCTCCCCCACGCGGATCCTGTAGGATCTCATCCCCTTCCCCCACCTCCTCCTTTTCCTTGAAAGGATATGGATCCTGTACACCTCCCGTAAACTTGACCCTCCTCACCCGCTCGTATCCCCGATCGTCTCCCATCCCCGCCCGCTGCCGTGCCTTTATTTCCACGTCCAATCCGGTCTCCATCTCTCCACCCTCCTTAGCCTCTCCCAAGGTGGCTTCCGCCATCTCCCCCTCCCTGATGATGTCCTCATCCCCTCCATCTACCCCTCCATCTACCCCTCCTATCAACTTTGATCCTGCCTTACCCCCCACTTCCGGTGTCCTTTCCTTTCGGCACCCTCCCTCCCTTCTCTTCTCTTCCCTTCTCTTTCCTTTTCCTCCATCCCCTCCCTCCACCCCTCTTCCCCCGGGCTTCCCCTCCCCCTTCCTCCCTCACCCCTATCTCCCCTGCCCGTGGCATCCCTGCTCTCCCCTCTCGCTCTCCCACTCCCCTTCCTCCTCCTCCTCTCTTGGCAGGTGCCCGGACTCGCACACGCATAGTGAACATTCGCGCGCCAGAGATCATCGCCTTCTGTGTCTCGTGTGTGTAACGTCGTTTAGTGTTTTTGGTGTCCGCCGTCCTGCTACTACGTTCACTTGTGCCGTCAGATTCATCAGTGTTCTGTGCGCCGTGTCAACGGGTTTCAGTGTTGTTATCGTCACGTGTGAACGACTCCATGTTTTTTGTGTCTCTGTGACCTCTCTCTTTTGCCCATCACTATGTTCATTATCATTCTCCGTTCTTATACTCTTGTCAACACTATGGCTGAAGAGCGGCGTCGTGTGCCGCTGCCAGCCTGCCTGATTTGTACAGGTATTCAAATAACAAGAAAGTAAAAAAAAAAAAAAACACAGATTAATATCTCTGTTGCAATAATGCACTTTTTATAAGTATACTCACTTACTTCCGATTGGAAATTGAGGTTCTGTAATCGTTTGTTGTTAGTATAGCGCAAAATACCAGCTCAGAAAATGGAATGGGATTCACGCGCCGTTACAAACACTTCAGTGTATGAAACATAAGACGACGACGCAACACAGTAGTTTTCGGTCTAACACGGCAGATCGTACTTACATTTATTCTAATTGCAACGAGTCATATCCTGCTGATAATGAAGTGAAAAAAATTAAATGTCGTGTGGCTAGGCCTCCCGTCATGTAGACCGGTCGTCAGGTGCAAGTCATTTTAATTGAAACCACTACGGCTACTTGCGTGTCGAGATAATTAAGTTGAAAGCAACCCCTCACCCACTGAATGTCGGGTTCACTTGCTCAGTATTTTCGATATACTTAATTAGGACGCACTTGATTATTCCACTCTAAATTGGTTCACTAAATAGATTTCATTGCAAATCAATTTCAACGGACGTTCACATTACGACATTAATTCGCTGACAGGCTAGGAGTAGTCACGCAAAACGTCTTTTTTAGCATGTGGTGATATAACGTTGATTCATCGAAATAGTCTAAGAGATCATGGTGTTTAGAATACTAGAATGTAATTGTTGTATATGTTAACTATGCTCCTAGTGGATTAATCGCATCTGAAGAAGGCATTCAAACGCTGAAACCGGTAATATGGTTTGTAATTTTAAGCGACCTTCGAGGTAGTAAATGACACACGCCAGCATTTCATAATCACGTACACCAACTAAATGAATAAGACTGATACAAGCAATCTTGTTACTAATAAAAATGTTATAGATAATTCAAAGCGAGCATGGTATAAAACCACAACAGGTTTTCTACCGGTGTTGATATGGAGATTTCCTGTAGCATATTTACCGGTAATTACTATCGTATCAAATGGTCCTGCATCCTCGAAAAGAGTGTAGGTCACTCCTATCTGAAGGAAAACAACAAAAAGTACAAATACAACAAGGAACAGTGACATAAGTGATGTACGGTATTTAAAGAAGTGAGCCACATATAATTGTCTCACGAACATATCTAAAGAAATTTGTGGACGGAATTACTATTTAACATGCTAAACATTCAGCTGCTGTTGGTACCTGGTGTATATTCTAAGCTCCGACGCTATGATGTGAGTGGAGGAAATATTGATGACCTCAGAGAATCGTCAAGGATGTGGGAGAACCCATGACTTTCCAAAACAGTTCGCTATAACTTTAGAAGATGTTTTGCAAATACTGAATGCTGCTGAACTAGTAGAGTCCGTCTTGCTCCAATGTGTAGTGGCCTTAGAATGTGTACCATACAATCGACTGTTGACTCAATATACCGTTCTACTAATGGGATACAGGCCGTTGTACTGGATGTCGAATCTTCCACAGAACGCCGGCTGTGACTTTCTGAAGCGTAATAAGACCGCGAACGTTTTCAGTAATCGTAAAAATATCATCGTGTGGCTCGCTGACAATGGTGTACTCTACTACTGTCTATTGTTCATAGTAAAACAACTGAGGCCGATTTAAATTGTCTTTCAGTTGATGAAGTGAACGAGAGCTATCTGCAGTGTGCACGGATACCCTTCATAAAGGGAGGAAAGATGATCGGCCAGTACTGTACGTATGAAGCAGAAACTTTTTACAATACGGTATTTCAGCCTATTCTAAAGTACCGCTCCGGAGTTTGGAGGCCTTATCAAGTTACATGAGGATACAGAGGTAATAATTTCGTACATCCTCGATACAATCTTGACAGAGACGACATGGACATTTAAATCTTCTGAAAACAATCTTTGTTCTCAAGACTGTGTGTTGGGGTACATTCAGTGCACCGATTCTGAAGAAAGGAAACAGTTATGTGGCCTCCTTTATAGGACTCGTGAAGGGATCGTAACCATAAGGTATGACGAATTAATGCTATAATGCAGGGAGTGGCGTAGGAGAGATTCTGGATGTGTGGGTGGTTACTGAAGTTAAAGGAATAGAACAGGGGCTGCCAAGAATCCCTGGTCTGGCACGAATGCTTTAGGACTCAGCCTGACTGCACAGTTTCTACACTGCCACGGCACGAGGAGGGGAAAGAGGTGGAAGCTGTGGAAGCACTGCGTTTAAATGACAGTGCTGTCGCACTGCATTTGACTTAATTTTATATCTCACATTTCTCATCAACATAGATCACAAACAAATCTAACATTACTTAATTACTTTTTGTGCAAAAAAGATATAATATAATTTTTATATGGTACAGACTCAGAAAATTTAACATATTATTTCAGCCAGGATGACACTTAATCGTGACTTATTAAGTTTCAAAATCGAAAAATTACCGGTCACATACACTTGTTGATCGAAACATAGTAGCACTTTTCCAGTCATATTATGGACACATTGAAACTCTATCAGAGGAAAACAATGTGGATCTCCTGGACAGTTTTAATGTAAAAGGGTTTATGCTTAAAACGGGAATTACCTTGCATATCAATTAGTTACATCTCCAAATGCCCGGAGGCGCTTTCAACCGAAACGGCAAGCGGTTTATACAGCTTGGAAACGTATCTTTCAAGGCCACAGTAAATTAATCAGACTTCCTGTTATTGTTTGATGTCAGTGTTCTTGGACTGTGTTTGTCAGAATGTGTACTTCTACAACGCGATTTCCTTTTTCAATGCATCCCCATGAAATCAGAAAGAAGCTGTTTCACTGCTTTCAGTTTTTTATAGTGAGCAGTGTGCAGTCAAGTCAACTTAAAGTGCAAGGTCAGCAATCTATTCCGAATGTTCAGATTTTCGCTCTCGCACTCATTTCTCTTCATAAATCAGCAATAGTGAGTTTAAAATCGAAAAATCGTTCTAGGCATGGCTCTTGACTTAAACAGCGTACATTATGGAAATGTGTATAATCACCATAGTGTTTGTTTAACTCCATCGAAAACAGTGGCAACTGACATGGAGATAATGTGTGCGACTTCAGAAAAATTGCAATTCGTGCCATCAGTTTCTTCACGTGCTGCATGTCTGCAAAATTTAGTGCAAAGTATTTCTTTGTGTATAGAACAATGTATCCTGTCCGTCAATCTAAAGGTTTTCTCTTAAATCTTCTGCTTAGTACTGTGATGTAATTTCACAGTAAGTTTTCAGTACTTGTTCGTTTGGCGACTGCATAGTATATATTGAGAATTCTCATTCCTCTCTTTAGTGCGGTATAGCGTACAAATTGAATACCTGGGCGGCGGCCATTAGAGTGGTAAAGTGGCGCGCGGAGTTCGAATGTTTATACATCGCTTTTGGTTACAAAATGCCTGCCCTTGAGATAGGTCACAAACGTAATGCCTCATTTAAATACGTTACTACAATACACTTTTTAATTTATGAACAAACAGCAACTAGTCACTTTATGAATTTATCTTACGTACCACATGGAATCTGCCGTAGCAAAAAGTTATGTACTGGACCCCTAGCATTTTTCGTAGTTCATTTACGATAGATGTAAGCAAAATGCATCAAAATACTCGAAGATTTGCCCACTATATTAATAGATATTTTCTGACTCTACCTTGCTTTAGATTTTATGACGAGAAGTGCGTTATGTATGGCATAGTGCTTTGGCAACTCACGACCAAATTACCAAGTTTCAACCTAATCTAGACCATGAAAACACTACCGATCAGCCAACTTTCTTCAAAATGATCAGAACATATAAAATGGTATTCTGTCGGTCGGAAATCTTGCCTTCTGACAACGTGTAACCATTTTTGTAACAGCTGTGGTTTAGAGAAAGGAAACCTGCAAATAGATGCACAGACATTATGCTAATATCGTGTTACAAAAATATTTATTAAGCAAGTGCACTGACATACAAAACAACTTAAAATATCCACATACCTGTCAAACGTAATATTCGTTCCTTTCTCGAATATATTTGTACAATAATCGCTGCACAACTCTTCACCATTGTACTTCTTTTGATTGGAACATACAGACAGTAGAATTACGAGTAACAAATACTGTATGTACGCCCCAACAAATATACAACGTTGAATCAGGGTCTTCATAAACAACAATACTACACAACACATCAGACTACAACCACTATAATGGCGTCCAGCCGAAGGTTCAAATTATCCCACGACTGCAGCGCCATCTAGTGAGTCTAGTTATTTTTTACAAGGTCTTTGGTCCACTCACACTCAGAATCCCATCTCTACTTGATGCTACGCAAACACCAGCAGGTTGCAGCTCGCACACCATCATTCGTTCTTTCGTTCAGAGAGCATCTTCCTTGTTGACACATCGAGATTGACTATTGCATTGCAGTGTTACTTGTAATGAAGATAGCGTCTTCCTTGTTGACACACCGAGATTGACTATCCATTGCAATGTTACTTGTAATGAGTCTTCGTATACTTGGAGAAACACATCTAAATCTTCTGCGTTTTGTGTTATCTTGTTCACTAATCATTTCTGCTCCTGTCTACCATTCCTACAATAACAGTTGCTGCACCACTGAGAAGCCCATCTCTCCTTACCATACTGTACTAAGTCACTCACAACGTTTAGCTATTGTCATTCACTTTGAAAGGCTTGTGACGATAGACTGCTAGATGTCCTCTTTTCGTACAAACAACCTCTGGACCTGTGAATATCCTCCATATCACGGACAAATAGCGAAAGGTAAGCGGAGTTAACACCACGACTCCTCTATGCTGATGAGAATTGTGCTGACAGAAAGAAGCCACAGCGAAATGCTAAACCAACTGTCGAGCTGTACCTTGAACGTCAGAGAAGGGCCAATCAAAGCCGAGACAGGCTGAACCTGGCCAGCATGCACTTCGGCATGCTGCGGCCGGTCCTGCGATAGAAGCTAAAAATTGCTAGTCAGAAGGATACATGGTAAAATAAACAGTAATTGAAAACGGTATAGTGTGGTAAAGATTCGTTATCGATAGACAGTGGGAGACAGAATGTTTCACAATGAACAGTTCATTCTCAAACAGTAGATGACGAGATAGCGTATAAGAAGGAAGTAAAATGACATTCCAGTACTGTTGTAGGAGAAGGAATTGAAGAGTTTTGAGTGAAAACGGGCACTTTAATAGGAATCTGAGAGGAGAATATTTTTCTATGCTTCTGCAATAAATTTACACTTATGGTAGCGCATACACGGTCCAAGAATCACAAGATGGGGAAGCTGGAAGATATCAGCTATAATGCACTAAAACCAGGCAGGGACTACGAAATCAGATATTGGACTGCAACGTGTGGGGAATAAAAAGCCTTAAACACATGTCACCATTTAATAATGAAGTGCAGACAGAGACGTTAGAGCATCATCAATATACACCAATGTGGCATATAATAGGGTGCTGATGAAATAGATAAGGGTGGGATTTGTTCTAAGTCTTTTGAGTCTTCATATATTTCACCATTAAAAACTGCAGCACGATGCTGAATAGAGAGCGAAGTGTCGTATCTAAAAAGGGTAGTTACAAAAATAACGAGGACACATATAGGTATAAAAAATACTGAAAAGGAATTGATCGTAATAGTAGAAACACTCTAATTTTTTGACGAAGTATGAATAACAACAATGTTGAGATAAAGCAAAGAATACAACAACAAAAAGGCACTTAGTAATTAAATCAGTAGGAAGCGCAAAGAAGGCGAAGCAGAATGGCCGTAGGAAAATTTGCAGAAGTTGAAGAGGTAATGCACGCAGGAGAAAAGGTCGCGACACCTTCTGGCGAATTTTAAAACCGAAGAGGCTGAGAAAAGGATTCAACTGTTAAACTCAGAGAAAGAGCTTGTAGCTGCAAAGTGTATATTGATTAACTATACGCATTAAAGAAACTTTCCACTGGTGTGATAGAAAATGTACTTAGTGTCGGTTTGGAAGGCTATTGCCGGTTCAGTGTTTGACAGAGTTTTGGAAGACCAAAGTGATACGTAACGTTGACACGAACTGCGTCCAAGTTACTGGACAGAAAAATTTGCTTCCGGGTCATAAAAGAAAGTAGAGGATCAGTTACATGATGACACTACACTTGGTACTGGAAGTAAAACTTAGAAAAATCGAGAAACATTTATAGGATTTAACCAAAATCGTTCCACGTTTTAAAGTGGAATAGGAGATTTTACATCCCCAGAAATGTACGTGTTTCATACAGGGTATGCTATGGGGTAAAATTATAATATAGGACCAGAAGAGAAGGGCTCGGATTAAAGGATTACAAGAGGCGTCAATCAGGGATGCAGCTTTTCTCCTCTACTGTTGAACCTGTATATCTGAGAACCAATGAAGTAACCAAAGTGGGAGTTTATAAGTGACACTAATATTCATGGTGAAAGTACATCAATTAAATTGAGCCACTGATTAGATTGTGGTCAGCCATAAAGGTGAGGAGGAATTAGAGAATCTGTTTACTGGGACGAACAATCTACAATCGCAGAAAACAGATTAGGAGTAAACCAAATCGAAAACCTAAGAACGATGTAGGATTAGGAGCGATTGCAAAGGAATCTTCACATCTAAACAGGAAACTAAGTAAGCGACTAGGTGGAGGAATTCTGTAAACGTGGAATCAATTATGCTTAGCGAACTAAGTAATATGGTACAAGAAGCGAAATACCGCAGGTAAAGATGACAGTCCTCATTACAAAAAGTCTATTGCTAACAAAGAAATATTAATTCTATTTCTTACAATTTCTTGCAGATAAAGTGACTTTGTTCAAGATCCTATATTATTGACTAATGTTCTATTGCAATCACTGCACTTATACGATAGTCGTAGTCAAAACTAAGCTCAGGAATGTCAGTTGCTTGAATAACATAAGTTATAGATTTAAAAGCGGCAGCTAAACTTTCAATTCATATCGTGTCTATAGTATTCCAATGACATTTATATTGTTTCACTTTGTTACTGACTGAAAGCCTACATTCAATGAACAGCATACTTCGATACTTAGTGTATAGGTGAATACTACTGCAAATCAGATTACAGAAAGTTAACAAGGTAGAGTTACAACATGTTCAGCAAATACAAAGACGGTATATCTCATTTCAACGCACGCCCAACTGCTGAAAGGAGAGCTGCGGCGAGGGTGCTATATTCCACCAGCTGTACGGCGTGTGACGCGCTACACAGGAGGCAAAGGAGCTTTATGCAGATGAAATGCAAAGTGATTTACACCCACAGTGTCGAGAGCCCCTTGAGGATCACAGGCTGTGCTGTGCCCGACGTGTCATTGAGGTAAACTCGGCGCGCCTGGCTTCAGCCGACTTACTTCGTACGTCAGACAGTTGCCATTTGTAAGCAGATACTCAAACTAGTTGCATTCGTAACCCCAAGTCACATGTAACTCTAATTAGTCTTGTGCAGTACATTGGTTAATTTGAAGCATTCTGTGTACTGTCTGCTCCTTGGAGTCTAAGATATGAACTTCAAAGTACGTGTAAGCAAGTTTTCAGAAATGCTGTAATTATTTGGCACATTTAGTGAACATTTAGTGTCATAAACCTCAAAAGACGCAATTACCCGTTCAATCCATTTCGATATCTTCTTGTAAGGAAATCATCTGGTAAGGTGCCCTTTCATACAAATGTATTATTTAAAACACTTCTACGTAACAGAACACCTAATGTACATAGAAACTAAGTTACACTACTGAAACAAGTTTCGATAGTTTTATCGTGATAATCACATACACTTTCATTTGCTTTTATCTCAGTTACTTGTTGTCCTTCTGAAATATTCTAAGCCGGCAGACACTAATTTTCAAGGTTAAAATAAGTGGTGGAGTACCATCGACCACATGAAACTGCCTGATATTTTAAGAACTCACGCTGTGTGGAAGCGAATCGCTGTCTTACTACAGTAGTATCCTGTATACATTGTCCACTAACATCAACGTGAACGACGCCCATGTCGTACGTCAACGTGCAATAACCATCCACATGTGGCACGTGGCTACGCTAGCAGTGGTAGTTATATAAAGTGTGTCGCTGCGGAGGCTCTTGAAATCAGTGCAGTTGTTCAGTTGCAATTTATGCACGGAGAAATTTATATATCGTACGAACGGGTATGATCGTTGGCTTTCAGGTCAACGGTGAAAGCATTTACGAAACGGCGCAGTTCGTAAACTGTTCCTCTGCCGCCGTGGTTAATGTATATCTTGTATGGCAAAATGGCACGATCCAAACCCGGCGTCGATGGAGCAGAGGTGCACCACGGGCCGTTGATTACAAAAATTAATGACGGTTGCGGAGATGTATGCGGGCATATAGACGCTGAGAAACTGGTCGTCCAAATGAACCTAGGGCTATCAACTGCATCTGCTCAACAACCGTTCAGCGGAAGTTGCTACGAACTTACGCACTAAACTAACAGTACCTACAGAGATAACGCGATAGCCACACGTAAAAAATAAACGTTAGGATTGTCTGGTCATCTATTTGTCTACTAACACATCCCAAAACCACTCTTAGAGATAAGATGTACCTCGAGTCATTTCCTTCAGATTAATTACATCTGTTACAACCTTGTGGAGACATGACCACTAATTTCTCTTTAAGCTTCTTCGTACACTAAAGACTGAGCTGGCTGCATTGCTCATAGTGTAATAACACACAACACAGATTAAACAAATGACCGACAGATATCAACAAATCCGCAAATGTCAAGCGAGTGTGCTTCGCCGTTTTAACAGGTGAAAGGTGCTACTGTGTTATTCTACAAAGATTCGAAGATACGATCATTGTGAGAGGGGAAACATGACAAACCCAGCTTTCAAACAAACACATCGTAATGGCTAGTTACTACCTGATGATACCCTTCCTATACTTTCGACTACTGATCCCAGTCAGTAAGGGTCCAGGCAAAAATATACCGTGTTAGTGATACACATATCCGTCGATAACAGAGAAGGGCATGTTTACTGTTTTGGATAAATGTGCCGGGTCATGAACCTACCGAGTCCTTATCAGAAGGCATTACGTTCTCAACAGTTGTTCAACGCGGCGTCTGAACGAGATTTTCGAGCTAAAAACTATACGAAGAAAGAGTGTTGGTGCCCGCTAGAGCAAACATGTTCTTTATAGGACAATTCTGTACGAAATGAAGATTTTTTTCACCAGATTTTTCTTCACATTCAACAAGCTTAATGGAAAACAACAAATTTTACGAGAAGGCACCCGCCTTAATGTAGTATAGCCTGATTCTAGATTCAAGGTACATGACGTTACTCTGCGATCCTAGTCTAGAGAACAATACTGTCTGTTTTTTCTGCTCACCCGTCACATTGCACCGTTGACATCCAGCGTGGTAGTCAAAATTGCCATTGACTCCATATCCGCGTGACAGCCGTAAAATATTCAAATGTGCGTGAATTCCTAAGGGACCAAACTGCTGAGGTCATCGGTCCCTAGACTTACACACTACTTAAACCAACTTAATGCTGAGGACAACACACGCCGAGGGAGGACGGATACCTCCGGCGGGAGGGGCGCACGCAATTACTGACATGGTGCCTCTAACCGCGTGGCCTATCCACGCAGCTGGACAGTCATCGGATCCCAACGAATGTGGGCAGCGATATCAACAAACCTCAATGTCGACAGGCCACAATCCTATTGTGGTGAAGTTCCAAACTTTCAGGTGGGAGTTTGCCCTCCATGCGCGAGTAATAAAATGATCTTGTAACTAACAGACAAAATCCAGATGCGATTTCTGATTGAGAAGCCTGCTGTGAAATCTCCACTCTTCTACGGAGTGGGGATGGTGTCGCACGTACCCACTTCACCTGCTTGCGCTGATATGCTAATAATTAGCATCTGCTATATTTAGTACACATCTTGCCAGGTTGATGTTTGTAGCATGGTGCTGCAATTTTAACTGTCAGAACTGTGTTTCCCATAAAAACGCACATGGCTGACGCCCTGTGAAAAAGGATAATTTTCGTATGAAGTATTTAAAAAAGATCCCAATGGAGTGGACCTAACGCTCTCGTTTGAATTGAATTTTAAGGAAAATCGGTTATCAGATCAACTGAGAGATAGTCCGATACGTACAGAGAGTTAAAATGGAACAATATTAACAACGTAAACGAACGCCTGATTTCATAAATGGGAAAAAACGAATTGAAAATATAGTCATGCTTCTGAAATGGAGAAAATAAGCCATAAACGCATCTAAATAGGATGCACGGGGGAGTGATACCTTCAAATAAATTTCGACGACAAACTCACCTGTCAAATACACGGTATTTACCTCATGATGATACAAGCTCTACCAAAAAAAGATGAAGCTTCAATGTATGTAGTTTAGGTTTGTTTATGAATAAATGAATAAATAAATCTGAATTTGTACTTAAGTTTTCTAATGGCCCATTTGTGCAGTGTCACACACACTTAACATCACACACAACTTGTTGTACGCTATACACATCGAAAATATCTTATGTAAACAAAACAGTAACAAAGATCTTCTTACAGGTAGTCCACAGAGATAAGATTATAGGTCCTCCAAAGATTATGATATGTTTTTGTACAGAGGTTTTTTATGTTAAGAATTCGGCTCATAAATAACTTACATTGATTTTACAATTGTGCTTATTTCTATATTTTACTATTTTTATTTAAGTATATTATCGAAACATCTAAAGAAATTCACTGATTCACATTCAAGTTTTTCATTTAATATTTTATCTTCATGTTTTCTCTAATGTGAATTATCTCCAGTTCTTCAATCAAATCCATTTGTTGTCCTTTATTAATTCGGTGGAGTTCTTTGACATTTTGCTCTATTTTTCCAAATGGATCTCATGTATTATGTATGTATGTTGCTGTTGCTGATGTAGTGTGTTTGTTGTGTGTGTATGCTCTAATGTGCTCTGTGTACCTGGTGTTGATATTTCGGCCTGTTTGTCCTAGGTAGAACTTGGAACATTCCTGGCATGTTACCTGGTAGCAGAAGATTTATTTATTTATAAACAAACCTATTGTTTCTACCGCCGCAGGCTTTCAAAAACCTTTTGTAATGGATCAAATCAATATATACTTTATATAAGGAGTTTGTTTATTTCTCTTACAGTTGGACATAGAGAGTTTTGTGGTACGCTCTTGCATTTAAGTACATTTCACTGGGTTTCTGCTTACACGGTAGTAGATCGTGTTTTATGCGCGATCACCTGCCGCTGATAATTAAGATTTCCTTAACGGTAGTTCTCGGTTCCTGTTACAGTGTTTAGAAGATATAATGAGGCTTCTTGCACTCAGTGCAGCATCCAGATTCTGTAGTCCTTTCACAAAGGCTGGTAGATTACATTTCAACAGTTGTTGTGAGTGTAGTATCTAGCGCAATTTGTACACATAAATAAATCAATAAATAAATAAGGAAAATGTAACTACTTGGTTTTGTATAATATTGAGTGTAGGACGGTAAATTTTCAAATTTCCTACCTTCCACTTACAACTTCTCACATGATCATTTCCTCTCCATGTTTGCCTCAGTGATAATGATAAATTTGACCTTGCCCTAGAGATATGCAATACTGCAGACGCCACAATACTCGCACAGTGTGCCATCATATCTACTACTTGCAAAATCCTACACTCCCAACCCAAGACGTAGATGACAAATGTCTGCCAGACAGAAAACTTGACTGTCCGAACATTGCCCTTTCAAAACACGTATCCTAATTGGTCATATTGCCAATTCACTCAGGTAACTTCTTAGTTTGGTTTATATGTTTCTGCCATTTCGGTTTTGCATGTGCGTAATCTGGTTGCTAGTTGTTTATTTATTGATTGTTATTTTTTATTTACTCGTGTAGTTAACTGTCTCTGTCTGAATTAGCGTATTGTCATTTGGTTATTTGGAGACAGTGAGTGGAGCTGTGGAATTCTAAAAGTGTCAAATGGAGTGTCATGTGGAGAAATCGAGACGTTTCCGACACGTCCTTCTGTTTGAATTCAATACAGAAGCAACAGAAGCGAAGGCAGCTAGAAACATTTCCGTCACACATAATAATAATACCACTAGACAGAGCACGGTAAGAAAAAGGTTTTCTCGTTTTAAGGAGGATCGTTTTGACATTAGTGACTCTTCACGTTCAGGAAACGTTGGGGGTTCGATGAATATCCACAAAACGCATTAATTGACAATCCGCGTCAGAATACTCGAGAACTGGCAGATGTGATGAAATCTGATCGTTTCACCTTTGTGCGACATTTGCATGCAGTGATGAAGGTACAAATATCGGGCGTATGGGTACTGTATGCTCTAAACCAAACTCACAAAAGGTTAGAGAATGGCCATGTGTGCATCTCTGCTTGTTCGACAGTAACTGTCTCGAGAATAAAACCAAACATTCCATCCTGTCTCGCCTGGTGACGTGAAATGTTGTCGTTATCGTACATAAGAAAAAGACATAAGAAAGTAGTAGTTGAGCCCGAACAAAGCAGCAACTTCTCGTACAAAGATTTGCGCGCATTCAGACATGGGAACGTTATGCATCTGATGCCCGCGTCCGTAGTGTAGCGGTAGCGTTACCGCCTACCACATAGGAGCCCGGGTTCGATTTCCGACAGGGGACTGGGTGTTGTGTGTCATTCATCATCACTGACTCGCAAGTTACCGATGTGACGTCACCTAAGATACGGCGGCCAAACTCCCCCGAATTGGGCCTCACGACAAACAATGCCATACGTTCATTTTTTTATGCGTCTCATGGAACAGCGGCAGTGTCGTGTACCACTAATTACGCTCTAGAGGTTTAACCATCACTGCTGATATTCATTTTCAACAACTAAGGCATATTGCGGGCGCAATCCAAGAACAACGACCAGGAACACTGGGTGAAGTTACGCTACTCCGCAGCTACGAGCCCCCCCCCCCCCCCCCTGATCATGTGCCCACAGATATTTCGAACAACCTTCAAAGACCTTCCTTTCCGAATGAAAATGCGCTCCAAACATGGCTCGACGAATTCTTCGTCTCAAAACGACGTGATGTCTAAGCCGCGGAATCTGAAAGTTACTACCTTAGTGTTGGCAGACTGTTGCAATTAGTGATAGAGACTATATAATTGACGACTGAAATCTATGTCAAATTTAACTACTGTGTTTATTAAGCTTAAGGAAAACGCTACGAACTTACGCGCTAACCTAGTAAAATGTCAAAATTTTATACACTCCTGGAAATTGAAAAAAGAACACATTGACACCGGTGTGTCAGACCCACCATACTTGCTCCGGACACTGCGAGAGGGCTGTACAAGCAATGATCACACGCACGGCACAGCGGACTCACCAGTAACCGCGGTGTTGGCCGTCGAATGGCGCTAGCTGCGCAGCATTTGTGCACCGCCGCCGTCAGTGTCAGCCAGTTTGCCGTGGCATACGGAGCTCCATCGCAGTCTTTAACACTGGTAGCATGCCGCGACAGCGTGGACGTGAACCGTATGTGCAGTTGACGGACTTTGAGCGAGGGCGTATAGTGGGCATGCGGGAGGCCGGGTGGACGTACCGCCGAATTGCTCAACACGTGGGACGTGAGGTCTCCACAGTACATCGATGTTGTCGCCAGTGGTCGGCGGAAGGTGCACGTGCCCGTCGACCTGGGACCGGACCGCAGCGACGCACGGATGCACGCCAAGACCGTAGGATCCTACGCAGTGCCGTAGGGGACCGCACCGCCACTTCCCAGCAAATTAGGGACACTGTTGCTCCTGGGGTATCGGCGAGGACCGTTCGCAACCGTCTCCATGAAGCTGGGCTACGGTCCCGCACACCGTTAGGCCATCTTCCGCTCACGCCCCAACATCGTGCAGCCCGCCTCCAGTGGTGTCGCGACAGGCGTGAATGGAGGGACGAATGGAGACGTGTCGTCTTCAGCGATGAGAGTTGCTTCTGCCTTGGTGCCAATGATGGTCGTATGCGTGTTTGGCGCCGTGCAGGTGAGCGCCACAATCAGGACTGCATACGACCGAGGCACACAGGGCCAACACCCGGCATCATGGTGTGGGGAGCGATCTCCTACACTGGCCGTACACCACTGGTGATCGTCGAGGGGACACTGAATAGTGCACGGTACATCCAAACCGTCATCGAACCCATCGTTCTACCATTCCTAGACCGGCAAGGGAACTTGCTGTTCCAACAGGACAATGCACGTCCGCATGTATCCCGTGCCACCCAACGTGCTCTAGAAGGTGTAAGTCAACTACCCTGGCTAGCAAGATCTCCGGATCTGTCCCCCATTGAGCATGTTTGGGACTGGATGAAGCGTCGTCTCACGCGGTCTGCACGTCCAGCACGAACGCTGGTCCAAATGAGGCGCCAGGTGGAAATGGCATGGGAAGCCGTTCAACTGGACTACATCCAGCATCGCTACGATCGTCTCCATGGGAGAATAGCAGCCTGCATTGCTGCGAAAGGTGGATATACACTGTACTAGTGCCGACATTGTGCATGCTCTGTTGCCTGTGTCTATGTGCCTGTGGTTCTGTCAGTGTGATCATGTGATGTATCTGACCCCAGGAATGTGTCAATAAAGTTTCCCCTTCCTGGGACAATGAATTCACGGTGTTCTTATTTCAATTTCCAGGAGTGTAGTTGTCATTAATTGTGATAACCCTAAAATTAGCGTTCAATTAACTTAATAATTCATTTTATTTGATACACTATAAATCTTTAGGTAATGCCTGCTACGGTAATAACAGTGAATTTGTTTATGAAATAACTTTTCCGCAAGCAGTCACACATCTGACTGTTATTTCATAGACGAACCTACGTGAAATTGTTGCAAATAAGTGCACATAGTAAATGATTATTATGAAACTACAGAAGAACTTCATACATCATTCTAAGGAAGCAGGAAGCTCCAGATTTCAAGTAAAAGATACCAGTAGTGTGAAACGGATAACATACTTCAAATATCTGCGATGGATTGGCTAAAGAGTACGATAGTGTGATGATGTTACAGGCTTTCAGGGATGGTGCGAAAGTGTAAATGTACCAATCTGCGGTAAGAGACTCTGGTCCGGATATTATTGGGTCGAAATTTATGAAATAATATCGTTGATACACCTCTGAAGAGGACCTCTTGTGCTGTAAGCTCTTTCCTCCACGTGTTATTTTGGGAGGAGGCAGTACGGACCAAATGAAGAAAAATTGTCAAATGAACACGGGCTGTGAAAATCATACCTCAGAGTTATATGAATTTGTTCAGTAAAACAGATGTATTTCCCAGTAGCAAAGATGAACTGCTCATAGCTCTTAAGGCACGCACACTGGAGCCCACGTCTGATTGAATTTTTTCCCTTGTTTTTCTCTAAAAACATCCTCCTAAAATATGGAAAGCACAGAGTTTGTAGAAGAAGAGGTCCACTGTCAGAGATATCGGAACGATTTTCGCTTATAACATTCGACATCGTCTTTTCCGTACCAAGGACCAAGGTCCCTTACCTCAAATTCTACATCTCTGCATATTTGCAACATAATCACGGAATCACCCTGTATATGGCATTTACATTTACGGTAAATGGGTGCACTACGCCATTTTGCTGGCTGTAGACACGTACATTTAGTATTATGAAAATATCTGACTTAACATACTGAAGTGATTTGTTCACACACAGGTTACTCAGGTATTATCTTCGTGGCTCCATTTCCTTTCTTATGATTAGGTCTGACGTTAAGTCCAAGGATTTCAATATCAAAATCTGAGATCGCGGTTGTTGTTGTTGTTGTGGTCTTCAGTTCTGAGACTGGT
Organism: Schistocerca cancellata; assembly: GCF_023864275.1. Classification (NCBI taxonomy): domain Eukaryota; kingdom Metazoa; phylum Arthropoda; class Insecta; order Orthoptera; family Acrididae; genus Schistocerca; species Schistocerca cancellata. Next base: position 56,804,178 of record NC_064626.1, on the reverse strand, counting down.
TTGATGCAGCTCTCCATGCTACTCTATTCTGTGCAAGCTTCTTCATCTCCCAGTACTTACTGCTACATACATCCTTCTGAATCTGCTTAGTGTATTCATCTCTAGGTCTCCCTCTACGATTTTTACCCTCCACGCAGCCCTCCAATGCTAAATTTATGATCCCTTGATGCCTCAGAATATGCCCTACCAACCGGTCCCATCTTATTGTCAACTTGTGCCAGAAACTCATCTTCTCCCCTATCCTATTCAATACCTCCTTTTTAGTAACGTGATCTACCCATGTAATCTTCAGCATTCTTCTGTAACACCACATTTCGAAATCTTCTATTCTCTTCCTGTCCAAACTATTTATCGTCCATGTTTCACTTCCATACATAGCTACACTCCAGACAAATACTTTCAGAAACAACTTCCTGACACTTAAATATATACTCGATGATAAAAAATTTCTCTTCTTCAGAATCGCTTTCCTTGCCATTGCCAGTCTAAATTTTATATCCTCTCTACTTCGACTATCATCAGTTATTTTGCTCCCCAAATAGCAAAACTCCTATTACTACTTAAAGTGTCTCATTTCCTAATCTAATTCCCTCAGCATCACCCGACTTAATTCGACTACATTCCATGATCCTCGTTTTGCTTTTGTTGATGTTCATCTTATATCCTCCTTTGAAGACACTATCCGTACCGTTCAACTGCTCTTCCAAGTCCTTTGCTGTCTCTGAAAGAATTACAATGTCATCTTCTCCATGGATTTTAATACCTACTTCGAATTTTTCATTCGTTTCCTTTACTGCTTGCTCAATATACAGATTCAATAACATCGGGGAGAGGCTAAACCCTGTCTTACTCCCTTCCCAACCACTGCTTCCCTTTCGGCCCCTCGACTCTTATAACTGCCATCTGGTTTCTGTACAAATTGTAAATAGCTTCCTGCTCCCTGTATTTTATCCCTGCCACCTTTAGAATTTGAAAGAGAGTATTCCAGTCAACATAGCCAAATGCTTTATCAAAGTCTACAAATGCTAGAAGTGTAGGTTTACCTGTCCTTAATCTCTCTTCTAAGATAAGGCGTAAGATCAGTACTGCCTCACGTGTTCCAACTTTTCTACGGAATCCAAACTGATCTTCAACGAGGTCGACTTCCACCAGTTTTTCCATTCGTCTGTAACGAATTTGCGTTAGTATTTGCAGCTGTTACCTATTAAACTGATAGTTCGGTAATTTTCACATCTGTCAGCACCTGCTTTCTTTGGGATTGGAATTATTATATTCCTCTTGAAGTCTGAGAGTATTTCGCCTGTCTCATACATCTTGCTCACCAAATGGTAGAATTTAGTCATGACTGGCTCTCCCAAGGCCGTCAGTTGTACTAATGGAATGTTGCCTACTCCCAGGGCCTTGTTTCGACTCAGGTCTTTCAATGCTCTGTCAAACTCTTCACGCAGTATCGTATCTCCCATTTCATCTTCATCTACATCCTCTTCCATTTCCACAATATTGTCTTCAAGTACATCGCCCTTGTATAGTCCCTCGATATACTCCTTCCACCTTTGTGCTTTCCCTTGTTTGCTTACGAATGGGTTTCCATCTGAGCTCTTGATATTCATACAAGTGGTTCTCTTTTCTCTAAAGGTCTCTTTAATTTTCCTGTAGGCAGTATCTATCTTACCCCTCATGAGATAAGCCTCTACATCCTTACATTTGTCCTCTAGCCATCCCTGCTTAGCTGTTTTGCACTTCCTGTCGATCTCATTTTTGAGACGTTTGTGTTCCTTTTTGCCTGATTCATTTACTGCATATTTATACATTCTCCTTTCATCAATTAAATTCAGTACTTCTTCGGTTACCCAAGGATTTCTACCAGCTCTCGTCTGTTTACCTACTTGATCGTCTGCTGCCTTCACTACTTCATTCCTCAACGCTACCCATTCTCCTTCTACTGTATTTTTCCCCCATTTCTGTCAATTGTTCGCTTATGCTCTCCCTGAAAGTCTCTACAACCTCTGGTTTAGTCAGTTTATCCAGGTCCCAACTCCCTAAATTCCCACCTTTTTGCAGTTTCTTCATTTTTAATCCACAGTTCATAACCAATTGATTGTGGTCACAGTCTACATCTGCCCCTAGAAATGTCTTACAATTTAAAAGCTGGTTCCTAAATCTCTGTCTTACCATTATATAATCCATCTGATGCCTTTTTGTATTTCCAGGGTTCCTCCATGTATACAACCATATTTCATGATTCTTGAACCAAGTGTTAGCTACGATTAATTTATGCTATGTGCCAAATTCGGACAGACGGCTTCCTCTTTCATTTCTTACCCCCAATCCGTATTCACCTACTATGTTTCCTTCTCTCCCTTTTCCTACTCTCGAATTCCAGTCACCCATGACTATTAAACTTTCGTCTCCCTTCAGTACCTGAATAATTTCTTTTATCTCATCATACATTTCATAAATTTCTTCATCATCTGCAGCGCTAGTTGGCATATAAACTTGTACTACTGTAGTAGGCATGGGCTTCGTGTCTATCTTGGCCACAATAATGCGTTCATTATGTTGTTTGTAGTAGCTTATGCGCACTCCTATTTTTATTCATTATTAAACCTACTCCTGCATTACCCCTATTTGATTTTGTATTTATAACACTGTATTCACCTGATTAAAAGTCTTGTTCCTCCTGCCACCGAACTTCAACCTATCCATTTCCCTTTTTAAATTTTCTAACCTACCTGCCCGATTAAGAGATCTGACATTCCACGCTCCGATCCGTAGAACGCCAGTTTTCTTTCTCCTGATAACGACGTTCTGTTGAGTAGTCCCCGCCCGGAGATCCGAATGGGAGACTATTTTACCTCCGGAATATTTCACCCAAGAGGACGAAATCATCATTTAATCATACAGTAAAGCTGCATGCTTTCGGAAAAAATTACGGCCGTAATTTCCCCTTGCTTTCAGCCGTTCGCAGTACCAGCACAGCAAGGCCGTTTTGGTTAGTGTTACAAGACCAGATCAGTCAATCATCCAGACTGTTGCCCCTGCAACCACTGAAAAGGCTGCTGCCCCTCTTCAGGAACCACGCGTTTGCCTAGCCTCTCAACAGATATCCCTCCATTGTGGTTGAACCTACGGAAAACCATCTGTATCGCTGACGAACGCAAGCCTTCCCACCTACGGCAAGGTCCATGGTTGATGGTGGGGGAGATCGAGGTTACGCTGTTGGAAGAGACTGAAAATTGAATTCTGAACTATAGATAAGCACATTAATAAAGACAAATCACAAAATATAGTGCATTTCCCCATTCCTGTCCCTAACTCTATTTAAAGGTTGTAGATATTCTAGGATGTCAGGCCGTGTCATGTTCAGTTTCTCCTGTGTGATCGACGTGTCGACCTTACTGTAAGGACCTTCACCGTAATCTTCGAGTGCCCGCCATTAACTGAACAGTTACCTTCAGCGACAAGGCCACGAGAGCCTACGGTCTTTCTTATTGTATTTGATCCAATACTTTGACCGTCACTGTAGTAGATCTTTGACGAATCATTACGTACAGTCTATACGACACTCGTGCTAAACGATTGTAACTTCCTCCCAGGGTTTGGACAGTTTCCCATTCAGATATTTTGTTAAATATGGGGCCAGGCGGTGATTATAATGGTAAATATGAAAAATGTTCTAAAGATTAGCATTTCAAATTCTTTACTTTTACTTACGCTAAAGGAACTTTCTGCTAAACAGCATGGTTCTGGAAACGATGTCACTCTTTAGAAATGCAGCTGTTTTGTCACATTTTTTGCCACGGTAGTTATTTACTCGTGCACTCTAAGGTAATCAACAAGAAGAGGCCTTTTTTCATTCCATAAAACTACGTCCATATAGGTTGTAATAAACGACATCAACCTCGACACGTATGATTCATGTTTGCCGATAGCAATGCACTTCTTTCATAACGCCCCCCTCCCCCCCCTCCCCAAAAAAAACGAATATGTTTGGCCAATCTCTTCATCCACGACAAAATTGAACGCACATAAATAGTTTGAACTTTTCGAAAAATATAATATAATACGCGGCTACAAATAATTTAGAACCAGTACTTTGCCCGCTATTTATACCCGAATCTGTCAAGCGGCAGAGGATGTAGTATTCCAATGAGGAGAGATAAACGTGAACTAATTATCTATGTAAAGGCTTGCCGAGAGGTGTTGATTGAAGGGTCTTAAATACAGATCGTGGTGAATATATTTTTCGTGTTAAAGTAACAGATGAAAATTGAGGCCGTCTGCACAAATTGCAGCACAGGGACAACAAAATGCAGCAGACAATGAAAATATTAAGGCGCAAATCGCAACACAGGGGCAACAAATCGCAGCACAAGGTCGAAACATTAATAATCAACTTGAGCAAAACCAACAGATTATTGCACAAAGTAAACAAATCGAAATTCAGAGTACCAGACTTAGCAAACAAATCGAAGAAGTGAATTGAAAGGTAGTAGTAGTGATGGATGAAATTAAATACCTTAAAAGTGAAATTACTGTCATCAATGGCAATATTGCCAACGTACAAGAACAGGTTGATGACATTAATGAAAGATTTGACACTTAAGTAATCAAAACTCTAGATCAAATAGAACCCCTAGTCAGTACTAAGGTGGACGAAAAGATATTCGGTATTAAATGCGAAATACAAACAGAATGTAATGCGGAATTTACACAGATTAAGCAATCTGTAACAGAAACAAGTAGGACCTACACATTTTACTGAAAGAATGCCTTTCAATAAAATCTTAGAGGGCGAGGAAAAATTCGACCCCCAAAGAGACTTAACGAATGGCACCCCCTTCGTCTTGTAAAGAATTGCGAAAGGAACTTTCCTGAATATTTTTCTGATCAGGAAACATTTAATGTTGTAATCAGTGTATTAACGGGAGAAGAAAAAAGGTTGGGGTTGAATCTGGAATCAAACCAGATGTCATTTGAAAATTTTAAGCAAAAATTTACTGACGAATACAGGTCAGAACAAAAACAAGACCAGTTTTGGCGTGCGTTTCTAATGGTCAGGCTGTATGATATCAGAGGTAGACAAAGCATGAAAGTTTTTTGCGAATCGTGGTATAGAAAACTGATACACCTAAAAGCAAGAGGGATTGAAGCCGAGATCATTTGGGTTCTTTGGCAGAAACAGCCTGAGGATTCTAAACGATATGTTGGGAGTACCCATAAAGGCTCTTCTGCATTCTTGGAAGGGGTAGAGGATGAAGATCACTGGCAAAGAAATCGCGAGTCCCATCCCCATAATAACAATAATTATTTGCAAGAAAGTAATGACCAAACTGAACGACTTGAAAACGATAGATTTCGTGTAAACACGATTCAAAGAGGTCCCGCAACAGGTAGGGGAAATTATACGACGCGCGACAGAGGATACATGGCGCGGAATTTCCAAACTAGAGACGAAATGGAAAACTGAAATCCGCGTGTGTTATGGGCCGGATTCACACGGAAACCGGTTTTGGGCCCAAAGAAAAGATGTCAATTAATAAATTCCAGAAGGCAGGATGTAAAGTACGGGGCAGGAAGTTTAAGGACGCGCCTATGGAAGACGGGCGCGGAGCGATACACAGTGGCGTTCCCAGTGCGAAGTCACGTGACCGTTTGTGTTCGGCGCAGCGCTTGCTGGAGCACCGTACATTACACTTGGCAGCACACAGAAATGGCCGAGGTCAGAACAAGATGGCTGCTGAAGAGAGAGAGAGAGAGAGACAGATGAGGCGGGATCGGCCACTTCCGTTGGCCGGTTTCAGTAATAGACGTATGTAACACTGAAAATAAAGTTAGTATGTCATATGATAAAGATAAATCAATATCGGAATCGTGCGAAAAGGCATCATTAACGAAAGAAAGAGAGCCAGAAAAGGCGAGTGGAAAGGAGGATATTTGTACTGTTACTAATGTATATGAGGTGAAAGACGTAGATGTGGGGGAGGTACTGATGAATAAAGAGGAAAGGAAGGTAGAATATACCACGCAAAAGACGTGTGCACAATTAATAATAGGTGAAAATGATGTAGAGGAGGACGTTAGTAAACACTGCATTATAAGCAGTGCAGGTGAGATTACTGTTGATGGAAAGGTGTTCTGTGATTCTAATGCAGAAGGGTCTAGTAGGAATTTCGCACGGTTATCTGGAATTGACAGTAAAGGAAACAATGAAATGAAGGTTATCGATGTATATGACGTTGATACTAAGTATGAAGTTAAGGCTGAAATCGTTCAGAGTGATATAACAGAAGTGCCTCAGTGTCCAAACGATGTGAATTGTGTAGAAAATTAGTTGAAGAACGAAGTGGCTGAAACATCTAGTGATAATCTGCTCCACTGTCTAAAAGTTGCTTTCCTGCTCTAATCTGATGACGAAAATGGAATCAGGGATAGTTCAGATGATGAGGGGTATATGAATAGAGATAAGAATGAATATACTAACTTTCCCTATTGTTCAAAACTCGAGTACTTAAGTTAATCTGATGGTGAGGAAGAGAGTGGTGATGACTCCAGTGAAGATGAATTTTCAGGTGTAAACGGGAAGTGAATATACTTTTACTGAAAGAGGGTACGAAAAAATTAATTACATTTTTCCAAAGTAAGATACAGAAAGCAGAACTGGTCCAAAACCGAAGGAATCACTAAGTAAAATAGTACAGGGGCATAATCTGCAAGAACCTCCAGATGATACTATACTGGGGCAAGCCTTAACAAATGTTTTGAAAAAATGTGTATTACAGGAACAAAATGAGCCACCTGATATAATAATAGCAGAACAGGAGATCATGCACCATGCTAAAGACTTTGAAATTCCAAAACCTAAAAAGCCACCTGATGAAACAAAACGTTGGCAAGATCGGAATGTGTTAGTGAAAGATGTGGAAGATAGGAGGCCTAAAAAGCCACCACACTTAAGTGGCTGTTTTGTGACCCATAAAAGATTGCCAAAAGATTGCCTTGTTATTAAAGAGACTGGGGACAGGATATATATATACAGGGTGTTTCAAAAATAACCAGTATATTTGAAACGGTACTAAAAACTAAACGAACAGCGATAGATATACACCGTTTGTTGCAATATGCTTGGGACAACAGTACATTTTCAGGCGGACAAACTTTCGAAATTACAGTAGTTACAATTGTCAACAACAGATGGCGCTGCGGTCTGGGAAACTCTATAGTACGATATTTTCCACATATCCACCATGCATAGCAATAATATGGCGTAGTCTCTGAATGAAATTACCCGAAACCTTTGACAACGTGTCTGGCGGAATGGCTTCACATGCAGATGAGATGTACTGCTTCAGCTGTTCAATTGTTTCTAGATTCTGGCGGTACACCTGGTCTTTGAAGTGTCCCCACAGAAACAAGTCACAGGGGTTCATGTCTGGCGAATAGGGAGGCCAATCCACGCCGCCTCCTGTATGTTTCGGATAGCCCAAAGCAATCACACGATCATCAAAATATTCATTCAGGAAATTAAAGACGTCGGCCGTGCGATGTGGCTGGGCACCATCTTGCATAAACCACGAGGTGTTCGCAGTGTCGTCTAAGGCAGTTTGTACCGCCACAAATTCACGAAGAATGTCCAGATAGCGTGACGCAGTAATCGTTTCGGATCTGAAAAATGGGCCAATGATTCCTTTGGAAGAAATGGCGGCCCAGACCAGTACTTTTTGAGGATGCAGGGACGATGGGACTGAAACATGGGGCTTTTCGGTTCCCCATATGCGCCAGTTCTGTTTATTGACGAAGCCGTCCAGGTAAAAATAAGCTTCGTCAGTAAACCAAATGTTGCCCACATGCATATCGCCGTCATCCATCCTGTGCACTATATCGTTAGCGAATGTCTCTCGTGCAGCAATGGTAGCGGCGCTGAGGGGTTGCCGCGTTTGAATTTTGTATAGATAGAGGTGTAAACTCTGGCGCATGAGACGATACGTGGACGTTGGCGTCATTTGGACCGCAGCTGCAACACGGCGAACGGAAACCCGAGGCCGCTGTTGGATCACCTGCTGCACTAGCTGCGCGTTGCCCTCTGTGGTTGCCGTACGTGGTCGCCGTACCTTTCCAGCACATTCATCCGTCACGTTCCCAGTCCATTGAAATTTTTCAAACAGATCCTTTATTGTATCGCTTTTCGGTCCTTTGGTTACATTAAACCTCCGTTGAAAACTTCGTCTTGTTGCAACAACACTGTGTTCTAGGCGGTGGAATTCCAACATCAGAAAAATCCTCTGTTCTAAGGAATAAACCATGTTGTCCACAGCACACTTGACGTTGTGAACAGCACACGCTTACAGCAGAAAGACGACGTACAGAATGGCGCACCCACAGACTGCGTTGTCTTCTATATCTTTCACATCACTTGCAGCGCCATTTGTTGTTGAAAATTGTAACTACTGTAATTTCGAAAGGTTGTCCGCCTGAAAATGTACTGTTGTCCCAAGCATATTGCAACAATCGGTGTATTTCTATCGCTGCTCGTTTAGTTTTTATTGCCGTTTCAAATATACCGGTCATTTTTGAAACACCCTGTATATATATATATATATATATATATATATATATATATATATATATATATATATAAAATTAAAATAATGCATGTCTTTATTATTATTGTATCTGAGTGTTACCTGAAAATGAATTACAGTTTTGTTGTTACTCAGACCTGGGGCAGGTTGTTTATTTACTGTAGTGTACTGTTTGACTTTGCTTAAGAACTGTTTATTTTCAATTGAATATTTATTGTTGCCAGTATAATTATGAAAAGAGGGCCATGTAGTGTGAGAAACCTGAGAACTTTATGAATAATGATGCTTATGGTAACTTAATGAAAGTGTAAAGAACTCTACAAGACAATAATTAATTCCTAAGATACTTAAACATCAGAAAGGGATTATGTTTGCACTATGTTGTTTATTTAATGGTACATGTCATCAGATGAGGGTTTTTAAGCCTCAGGAGACATTCACTCTTTTCATTGCCAAGTGTCTAACGAGCACTAGGTACCTCAGTCGTTACCAGTACTACTAGCAATTCTTTTCGTGTTGCCAACCTTCCTCTTCGTTATTCAGAACTTTTACTATCTTCTTTCCTTCTTCTCTATCAATGTAAAGTGACTAGTATAGAAATAATGTAAGATGCTTTGTATTGTTGGTGGACAAGTAAATGAATAATCAAACTGGGCACACTAGAAGATGATGAAGCATGTTATGAGTAAAGTAGGTACAGTGAAAGGGAATAGGAACATGCAGTGAAAATATTTGAGTAAATGGTTTCATGCAGCAAGATGCAAGAGTTAATAAAGGTAATGTTTAAAGTGAATAATCTAATATGATTAATGTCTAAAGTTGGTTCTATAAAAATGGGTAATAACGGTGATGAAAAATGTTCTGTATCAAAACTAAGGAGAGAAACTTGACTAATGTGTGTAAAATAGATACGAGAGGTATGTGTCTAGTGCCAAAAAGGGCTGGCAGAAAACACTTGCAATAGGATATAAAGTTATTGTCCTGATCTTGACGTATATGATGACCTAAATATTTGTAAAAATTATTGGATTGAATGTTGACTATAAAAGAAATATTACTGAGTAAGAAAGAGGGAAGAAAAACAACAAACCTGGGGACTCTGAAATAACTCCTGAAAATTGTCATTATACCAAAACTGTCATTTAAAATTTTCTTGATTAATGATGTGTATTTTACCTGATTTTGTCATGGTGTAAAGAAAAATTTAATATTACCTGCCTCTAATTGTGGTTTGAAAATTCCAGGTTTTATGTTTTATAAAATTAATGCAATTTGTGCCAAAGATATGACATAATGATGAAAAAACTTGGGGATGATGACAATAAACTGCTCAAAAATATGTTGTTGGGCAGCAAAACTAGACAAAAGAATAAAAACGCAGTCGTCCTCAAGTTGAGGACTACCAGAAATGTTATGTTTTTCGATAATCAAAGGACTTGCCAATGTGGGGCAAGGTGTTGATAAGTGGTCACGAACTGCCAAACCTAAAGGATGAGGCAGTGTGTCAACTTCAAAAGGTGTTCTTTAGTGTTCCTAATCCAATTGTGTTTTTGTACCTAACTGTATACATACAAAGACTGTCAAACCAATAATAGTCAGAATGAGTAACATGGACTGCTTATGCTGAGGCAAGCAGTGATGTAAGTTAGGTTCCAGGTGCAGATGTGGACTCTGACCACAATCTATTGGTTACGACGTGTCGATTAAAACTAAAGAAACTGCTAAAAGGTGGGATTTAGGGAGATGGGACCTGGATAAACTGAAAGAACCAGAGGTTGTACAGAGTTTCAGGGAGAGCATTAGGGAACATTTGACAGGAATGGGGGAAAGATATACAGTAGAAGAAGAATGGGTAGCTTTGAGTGATGAAGTAGTGAAAGCAGCAGGGGATCAAGTAGGTAAAAAGTCGAGGGCTAGTAGAAATCCTTGGGTGACAGAAGAAATATTGTATTTAATTGATGAAAGGAGAAAATATAAAAATACAGTAAATGAAGCAGGCAAAAAGGAATACAAACGTCTCAAAAATGAGAACGACAGGAAGTGCAAAATGGGTAAGAAGGGATGGCTAGAGGACAAATGTAAGGATGTAGAGGCGTATCTCACTAGGGGTTAGATAGATACTGCCTACAGGAAAATTAAAGAGACCTTTGGAGATAAGAGAACCACTTGAATGATCATCAAGAGCTCAGATGGAAACCCAGTTCTAAGCAAAGAAAGGAAGGCAGAAAGGTGGAAGGAGTATATAGAGGGTCTACACAGGGGCGATGTACTTGAGGACAATATTATGGAAATGGAAGAGGATGTAGATGAAGATGAAATGGGAGATACGATGCTGCGTGAAGAGTTCGACAGAGCACTGATAGACCTAAGTCGAAACAAGGCCCCGGGAGTAGACAACATTCCATTAGAACAACTGATAGCCTTGGGAGAGCCAGTCCTGACAAAACTCTACCATCTGGTGAGCAACATGTATGAGACAGCTAGAATTCCCTCAGACATCAAGAAGAATATTATAATTCCAATTCCAAAGAAAGCAGGTTTTGACAGATGTAAAAATTACCGAACTATCAGTTTAAAAAGTCACAGCTGCAAAATGCTAACGCGTATTCCTTACAGACGAATGGAAAAACTGGTAGAAGCCGACCTCAGGGAAGGTCAGTTTGGATTCCGTAGAAATACTGGAACACTTGAGGCAATACTGACTTTCCGACTTATCTCACAAGAAAGGTTAAGGAAAGGCAAACCTATTTTTCTAGCATTTGTAGATTTAGAGAAAGCTTTTCGCAATGTTGACTGGAATACTCTCTTCCAAATTCTAAAGGTGGCAGGGGTAAAATACAGGCAGCGAAAGGCTATTTACAATTTGTACGGAAACGAGATGGCAGTTACAAGAGTCGAGGGACATCAAAGGGAAGCAGTGGTTGGGAAGGGAGTAAGATAGGGTTGTAGCCCCTCCCTGATGTTATTCAATGTGTATATTGAGCAAGCGGTAAAGGAAACAAAAGAAAAATTCGGAGTAGGTACTAAAATCCATGGAGAAGAAATAAAAACTCTGAGGTTCGCCGATGACATTGTAATTTTCTCAGAGACAGCAAAGGACTTGGAAGAGCAGTTGAACGGAATGGATGGTGTCTTGAAGGGAGGATATAAGATGAACATCAACAAAAGCAAAACGAGGATAATGGAATGTAGTCGAATTAAGTTAGGTGATGTTGAGGGTATTAGATTAGGAAATGAGACACTTAAAGTAGTAAAGGAGTCTTGCTATTTGGGGAGCAAAATAACTCATGATGGTCGAGGTAGAGAGGATATAAAATTTAGACTGGCAATGGCAAGGAAAGCGTTTCTGAAGAAGAGAAATTTGTTAACATCGAGTATACATTTAAGTGTTAGGAAGTCATTTCTGAAAGTATTTGTATGGAGTGTAGCCATGTATGGAAGTGAAACATGGACAGTAAATGGTTTGGACAAGAAGAGAATTGAAGCATTCCTAATGTGGTGCTACAGAAGAATGCTGAAGATTAGATGGGTAGATCACATAACTAATGAGGAAGTATTGAATAGGATTGGGGAGAAGAGAAGTTTGTGGCACAACTTGACTAGAAGAAGGGATCGGTTGGCAGGACATGTTATGAGGCATAAAGGGATCACCAATTTAGTATTGGAGGGCAGTGTGGAGGGTAAAAATCGCAGGGGGAGACCAAGAGATGAATACACTAAGCTGATTCAGAAGGATGTGGGTTGCAGTAGGTACTGGGAGATGAAGAAGCTTGCACTGGATAGAGTTGCATGGAGATCTGCATCAAACCAATCTGAGGACTGAAGACCACAACAACAACAACAATATGTATTCTACTAATATGCAGCTTATTTTGTGTACTGTTTGTCTGTTATTTGAACTGTATGTGTATGAAATGAACATACTTAAAGATATCTTGCATAATTATGAAATTTAGCTTCCTTAAACCAGTGTGAAAATGAAAATTACTGTAAATGTCTTATTTTGAAAATGTTTGTACGGAAAATGAACGGAATTTCTTAGAATATATACTGTATGTTTGTAGTACGAGTATTTTTTTCCCCCAACTAAAGTTGGATGGAATAATTTTTTTTCTAGCCAACACTACTTAGGTGTGATGGATGTTTCCTTGAAGTATCCCTGACGGGAAACTTCAACGAAACATGGGGCATGTGTAACACAATAGCTCTAATACTCTACTGATTTATTTTGCCTTTTGTTTTGTTTAATGTTACGTTGTTGAGCTTCTGTAAATGTGTTTGATTGAATAGATAACACAAAACTGTATATTCCTTCATTGTAAAAACTTTGATGTCATGATTTGATTCCATGCAATGAAGTATATCTGTCATTTACAGTCTTTGTCCCCATTGGAGGGAGACAAACCTTACTGTATATATGTGGAATTTGTTTAAATAATTTTGTTTAGAATTACCTATATGTGCATTGATATGTTTTGTTTAATATGTTTAGTTACTGTTATGTAAACTGCTGACCTTCACTCAGGATTCTTAATTAGTTTGTATGCAAAAGGTGTAGTGGTTCCATTGGGAATGGAACTGTGTATCGCGTGCAAATTGTGGTTGGCTAGGTAGAAAAGGTGGAACTGAGAGGCTTTTTCTGCCACTTTCCAATGTCTCAGATTGATGGATAAATAGCTTGAACGATTCTGGAATTGGTATCCATCACCGCCAACAACAAGGGACAGAGTCCAGCAATTCTGCCTGCAAATCTACCTAGGAACATGCAGTTGCCACCACATTGTGCAATCACTGTAACGGTATGCTATAATAATGTACAGTGAAGGATCAGCTTATTGGATGTGTTAGTGTGCTCAAATATAAGGTAATTCATGAACCTACCTTGATATTTCCCTATCACAACACCTTTCAGGTTCCTCTCCATTTAAACTATGATTACCAAGTGTCCTAGTTTGTGGAAGAAATGAAAGCCTCAGAACATTAAATAATTTTGTTTGATCTTTGGTAAGAAGGGAGTATTCAGATTTACTGTGGATTTAATGAAATTGTTGGAGGTAGTAAATGTAGTCTTGTGAAAGCCTCCCATGAATGGAAACAGTCTAATTTAAAGTTTTGTGGAGTATCAAAGTCTCCTATTTAATCATTTACTTCCAAGTAGAAGAGTGTGGTAATAAAGACAATTTGCAGTTTCTTTTCAAGATTAAAAGGTCTTAAAACTGAGGCTTATAAAGTTTTGCTTAGTAAATGATCACATTGCTGCCTGTAGTAAATTCTAAAAGGTGAGTCAGTTTCTTGCAATTTTGTCAAAATTGTGTTTCACTGTAGTAAAAGCTGGAAAACTGCAAAAGTAGAAAATGATATGTTCATAACTGCTAAGTGTTTGTCTCTCTTGTGTATTGGAAGTGCATATTAATAGTATAACAGGATCCACAGTTTGTCTATTGTGCTAATGCTAGGTAACAAGTAATGGGAAGACCAGTATTTATGAAAAGCATAATTTCTTTATTCAAATGATAGTGAGAAGAAACCTGTTAGTGGATTCCAGTTAACTTTCATTTTAAATAGTAAAGTATTTAACTGAGAGAAACTTAACCTATGTCTCATTTTTGATCCTGCAGTGCATGTTAATAGTAATGTTATAAACACCATTCAGATTGAACACGCCCTGAAAGTAATAGTGTGTTTCGGTATCTGCTACATTTTTGCCAATAGTTTGTGCTGCTCTACCTGTTAGCTTCAATCTTACGTATGTGTCAGAGTTGATTGCACTCGCTTGTGACAAAGTATAGGTTGTGTTTATCCGTTAATGTTACTAATAACTATTTTCTTGAACAAGAATGTTAATCAATCTCTTGCCTAATTAGGCTGGCGACCGTTTTCTTTATCCGTTAAACAGTGCAGAGAGGAATAAAAATTAGTTTGTTACTGTTCAAATATTTACGTAATTCTGACTTTCATTTCCGATAAGCCACCCCCATTAGGTACAACTCGGTCAACACAACAAAATTCCTCTCAGGAGGTAACACTGCTCTGTTGCTTTATACCATTATTGTTTTAACTAGATAGTTACATTTCACGACCTGCCTCCTACTTGAATGTTATGGTACAGCAGTAGCAGACAGTAGTATTATAACTTTCCCTCAATGATTTCAGAAATTCCGATGGAATGTAAGGTAACGCTTCTGTCATACTTGAATTTAAGTCTTCCACAGCTCTTCTAAATTCTGATTTTAATATTTGATCCCTAATACTATCTACTAACAAACACAAAACATTGGCGTGCTCTTTTCGCTCTTCAAGTGTTTCAAATAGGAGGATATAGTTATACAACATACAGCTCGTATTCTAAATCAAATGAAGTCACCAGTTCCTAACGTTTATGATGAGAGGTAATACAGAGGGGGGACATACATTCTATCTTTAATAATGTTTTTGTCAGTTTGACATAAAAAAAGATAGAGAGAGAGAAAGAGAGAGAGGGAGGGAGACGAGAGAAATCATCAACACAGTCGCAATATAACACTCACCTGTCGTCACCCAAACCAATTTTACCCTCTGGGAGGATTTTTAATTTGAACCGTGTACTTATCTAATGGATAAGGGTATCGGACAGTAGTTTTGAATAAATTGAAACTAATATAAAAATTAAACTTGCTTTAACGTGAAGGTTTCATAGAAGTATAAAAGTTCATACGAATGAAACAATAAACGGTCACCAGCCCAATTCTGCAGATTAATTTGAAATATTATTTTAATAAAACTGAATATTAGTTGTTGAAGAGACTTTCACTAAGACTCTTTCTAAATAGCACACTGGATACACACAAATACATAGCATTCTAAGTTATGGGCAGCAGTAGTTACCATTAATGCACAAACCAGTAGTTAAAGGCAGCAAAATTATACCCAACTCATAATAATAACAGTTACAATCAGGATCATTACGTGACTCAGTATTGAGATATTACAGCAGGAAGAACCGAATGAAAATTGGACATGGAGGGGCTTCTGACTTAACTGACATATAAATACAACAAATAAAATTAAATAATACTACAATTACACTGCTTATACTCCTATTTATAGCAATATATCAGATTTCTTTAGTAGCAATAATATTCCAATTATCTTTATAATATGAGAAGAATACGGTGGGGACGCAGAAGCTGATATCGTGCCACTGGTGAAACTCTATGATTATTTCAGTAGTAAGATTCAATTCAACTAAATTTAATTCTTAGACTCCCTTGGAATAGTTGATGTCTACATCTCCCAAAGCATATTACCCAACACTGAGCTCTATTGACCTCAAAAAATCGTGAACAATAAGAATCAAGGCTAAATTATGTTTCAAATAAGTTTAGCTTACGTGCGTTTTTCATCACCTGTGAAGCAGGTACTTTAGACAGCAACATTTACAGTCTGGCACTGAATTTTCGTGCATTTAGTACACAAAAACAAATTACTAATTTGTTTGAAACAGGATACTCTGTTTTCTGAACACTTAGGAGGCGATCCTGCATAGGTCCATTTTAGGATGAAAGATACGGTTCTAAACACAGGTTTATGGCACTTGGATTATTATTAAATCACTCACACAAATTAACTGGTCCATTGTCTGATACATATCAATATGCATGAAGTTGGTGGTGCTCTGCCGACGTAGCGCTGGCAAGCGACGTGTCGGTTAACTGAACTCACAGTTCTTGATGTTTGACTACTCTTTACAGTTTCTTCTTGGCGACGGATTTTTAACGTTTTTATGGCTGAGAGTACCATGCATCAGACAAATCCACATCCGATGCAAAATTCCTTGCAAAACGGCTTCCAATTGCTTTCCTTGGCACCCTCGATGTGTACCGTGCTACGTCTAGCCACTGACTGCGTACCGTTCCTACCAAGGGGCCGCCCAGTTCGATCGCCAAAACCACCTTTTACATCGCGCCAAGCCACTTTCGTTGCGGAGGTACTTCCCTAAATCCTTTACATTTTACAATATAAGTGCCCTAAGCATGAACCAGTACCCAATATACAATGTTTTTCTTCATAAACATACATATATTATAAAAATTCATTATTTTAACAGATTGTTTTTCCTTTCCCATATCTATATATACAGGGTGAGTCACCTAACGTTACCTCTGGATATATTTCGTAAACCACATCAAATACTGACTAACCGATTCCACAGACCGAACGTGAGGAGAGGAGCTAGTGTAATTGTTTAATACAAACAATACAAAAATGCACGGAAGTATGTTTTTTAACACAAACCTACGTTTTTTTTAAATGGAACCCCGTTAGTTTTGTTAGCACATTTGAACATATAAACAAATACGTAATCCGTGCCGTTTGTTGCATTGTAAAATGTTAATTACATCCGGAGATATTGTAACCTAAAGTTGACACTTGGTGATGGACCTTAGGTACAGAAGAGACTGGAACAGCACATTACGTCCACATGCTAACACCTTTTTATTGGTCTTTTTCACTGACGCATATGTACATTACCATGAGGGGTGAGGTACGCGTACACACGTGGTTTCGGTTTTCAATTACGGAGTGGAATAGAGTGTGTCCCGACATGTCAGGCCAATAGATGTTCAATGTGGTGGCCATCATTTGCTGCACACAATTGCAATCTCAGGCGTAATGAATCTCGTACACAGCGCAGTACATCTGGTGTAATGTCGCCGCAGGCTGCCACAATACGTTGTTTCATATCCTCTGGGGTTGTAGGCAGATCACGGTACACATTCTCCTTTAACATACCCCACAAAAAGAAGTCCAGAGGTGTAAGATAAGCAGAACGCGCTGGCCAATTTATGCGTCATCGACGTCCTATGAAACGCCCGTCGAACATCCTGTCAAGGGTCAGCCTAGTGTTAATTGCGGAATGTGCAGGTGCATCATCATGCTGATACCACATACGTTGACACGTTTCCAGCGGGACATTTTCGAGCAACGTTGGCCGATCATTCTGTAGAAACGCGATGTATGTTGCAGTGCTCTCCGATACACACGATCGAACAACGGAGGAGTGGTACTCAAGCGTCAACTTTAGGTTACAATATCTCCGGATGTAATTAACATTTTACAATGCAACAAACGGCACTGATTACGTATTTGTTTATATGTTCAGATGTGCTAACAAAAGTAACGGGGTTCCATTTAAGAAAACGTAGGTTTGTGTTAAAAACATACTTCCGTGCATTTTTGTATGGTTTGTATTAAACAGTTACACTAGCCCCTCTCCTTACGTTCGGTCTGTGGAATCGGTTCGACAGTATTTGATGTGGTTTACGAAATATATCCAGCGGTAAGGTTAGGTGACTCACCCTGTATATATATATATATATATATATATATATATATATATATATATATATATATGTTACAGCCATTGATATATACTTTAAATTTCCTGTCACAAATCAATGGCTGTAACTAACAAACAACACATCCTCCATAAACGTAGATACGCAGTTACCCAATATAAACCTGCCACTAATCGATATAAGTGTAAGTACATTTCGACTACTGGCTTGAAGAGGGCTGTCAGTCTTAACCTACCTCGATAGCAAGTAAATACAAAGATTTTACTTACCGTTCATGAGTGAAACACTGTGGAATGCGGTGGGATGTAATTAAGTAGGCTTACGCACAGTCTGTACTTAAAAAATTCTCACTTCGCTTCGCATTCTGTGATAAATAAGGCGAAGAAAGTTATTACCGCCAGGAATAATTTGAGTTGGTTGTATGCACACCTAACACGCTCCGATTTCGTGTGTCTGGGAATGCTTGATGTCTAATATACATTACAACGCTTGGAAAACAGAGCGCTCTATAGACGTTCCAGTTCTTAATATCGAATGATGTGAAATGTTTTGTATTAAATGTGTATTCTGACATTCCTTCTACCTTCAACTAAGTCCTACAGTGCCGCTAGTGAAATAGTCATAGCTGCATGCTTCTCTGGTCATGTAGTCATGCACGAGGACGGCTTGTGGACAGTAGCAGTATGCTAATTCTCAGGGATTCCTCATGACAGTCTAGACGGTCATTTTCTTCAGAGTGCTCCCCCAACAGCCTTGAGCATTGATGCATATAGAAATGTGCTGCCGACAATCTTCTAGTATCTGACACGCGAGTGGTTACGCGGACTTTTCAGATAACTAATAATGTCTGCCCGTGGCTTATGCTGCACTTGCAGCACCGACCTCGGAAGCGAACCATAAAACGCTTGGGTGCATCATAAAAATGAGCATGTTCACCCGCCCTAGCAGATAACTTCGCAGCAGAGGGAGACACGTGATCACTGTCCTTATTTAACAGGGTTGTGAAATTACCCAGCCATATATGCATGCACCGCTTTACTAACAATGAGAAGTATACACTGCACTGTTATCATAACATACAAACGTGGATTAGTTTCTGTTGTACTAAAGGTATTTATTAATTAGTAGGACGACTAAATTATTAATGAGCCACTGACAGCCGTTTGCCACACCATTCCCGAAGAATTTATTCTATTAATGCCTGTAGTTTGTATAATGACAACAAACAAATTTCTACATTTACAGTAGAGCATATTCAGATACCAGTAGTGATCTTTGAACAAGTAGTTGTAATGTGTGTTAGTTTTTTAATACTCAGTCTACAGCTTTTGATTCGCGTGAGATCTATCATATAATCTGATACAATCAGGCTCCCTGTGAAAAACACTGGAAACACTAAAACAATTAGGCAACGTAAAAGAAACAGTGAATAAAACTCGGGAGTGTTGTGACAACATAAAATTAACTCTGGGTATAGAATTTGGATTAATAGGAGGGATACGGAAGATGAATCGTACAAAATAGGGTTTTGTGAATATCAACCAAGTGTGGACCACATTTTGTAATTCCAGCAGCTTTGCGGACAGAATTACTACGCCAGGCACATGGTCATATGTTATCAGGCCATTGGGGTAAGAGAACGAGAGATAGAAGATTAGAAGAAAGCTTCTGGTGGAGAACAAGACGTGCTGATGTTCAACAGTAGGCCTAGAACTGTATTCCGCGTGTACAACGTGCTGATCTACGCTATCAAGACGGTCAGAGTCTAGATATCCATCTCAAAAGGCAGGAGTTGATATTTTGGGGCATTTTCACAGCAGTCAATTGGGTAACAAGTATGTTTTAACAATTATAGATCACTTCTCAAGATATCTGCTAGTGTTGCAATAACAGACCAGAAACCAAGCACACCGAAGATCCATCGCTAGTCCTTGATAAAGATATTGTTTTATTTATTCTTGTTACTAATAAATCTTGTATAGCACTTATCATCACTTGTATTTCCTACATGATGTATTTCCCAGACATTCTGTACAGATGGATTTGTTGTTGTCTTTTCGAAGGCATCTGATTATCATTATGACCTCCCAACTTAAATTTATACGAGACTAAATTAAGGTTTACCATCTAGAGAAAATATAAGAAATAATGAAGTGTAACGCACAAAAACTTAAAGAGACGTGCATAACTACGAAATAGAATTTTTCGGATGCCTTCCAGTTCGAAAGGAGCAACGGCCTTGCCGCATTGGATACACCGGTTCCCGTCAGATCACCGAAGTTAAGCGCTGTCAGACGTGGCCGGCTCTTGGATGGGTGACCATCCGGGCCGCCATGCGCTGTTGACATTTTTCGGGGTGCACTCAGCGGTATGATGCCAATTGAGGAGCTACTCGACCGAACAGTAGCGACTCCGGTCAGAGAAAACCATCATAACGACCGGAAGAGCGGTGTGCTGACCACACGCCCCTTCTACCCACCTCCTCAGCTGAGGATGACACGGCGGTCGGATGGTCCCGATTGGCCACTTGTGTCCTGAATACGGAGTGCTTTTCCTGTTCGAAGCTTTCACTGATGGAAACTAGACTTATGGCAGAATAAAACTCTCAGTCGCGTTTACAATGTCTGATACGATGAAGGAATTCTAACTACGTGTAGCATCAGATAAAGCATCCAGCAAGTTACGAACAAAATTATTGACCATCTCTCACGCCTTTTATCTACTAACGAAATGTCACGGTTCTGGGACAGTCAGTGTTAGTTTATTCACCGCTCAGCATGTTGAGAATATCCTTTTTTCGACGACTTTTTCGAGACCTATTTCAAAGTTTATGGAGCTGAAGCAATTGGGTACCACAACCAACTGCTGCTTTCCCAATCAGATTTGTCTTACACTCATTTGCATAGCCTTAGTCAGTGAGCGTGCAGCTCCACAATTACGTTACAGAATGTGATGTTGTGAAATCTAGTAAGTCCCTTACAACGGATAAAATATTCAGATCAGCTCTTGGATACAAGAAATTTCTATCGAAATTTCGGTAACGCTATTAGCACTGTTTTTCCCTGTTGTTGTGTTGGACCGTCCAACTTACAGTAATTATCAGCATATAATATCTGCACTAAATGATGTATCTGAATTGGGTACGGACTAATAACATGCACCAGTTAAGTCATTTCAGCTTTGTGTCAAGAATTGTAGTGGAGTGATATTGAATGATAGGCTGTTATTTAACTTCTAATATCATTGTGTATTTCTGCTATCAGCTCCAGAATTCAGGCATATTAAGTTATTGAAATAATAAGAGGGTTATCGTACGTACATCTCGATACGAATATGGTATTAAAACGCTTACGGTCAGACCATTGTGTATGTACGAGCATCTAGCTTGAAGGAAAGATAGTTAACAGCTCAGTAATGCAAGACACGGGGAATTTTCAACTACCTATTATTGTTGGTGAGTGCTTCATTATGAATGTTGGATACGATTGCCACGGATATAATACTTCTAAACTCAGTATTGTAAGAGCGTTGTTATACGTGCATTGTTGACTGAATATGAGGAGTCATTCCTATCGACAACAAAAATCTATTTGCTACCGGTAGTCACTTATCAGTGTACTGAGGTAATACATGTTCATTTAACTAAATTGTGAGTTCTTTACGAAAATTCTTGCCACTACGGAACATTAAACAGAGTTAGTCAGATAGAGCTGACTCAAATTCGGGTCAGCATTTATACAAAGAGGCAACGTTTCAGAGCATAAAAATTTGGCCAGGCGAGAGAAAACTCGCGCGCTGACCGTTCCATAGAAACGTGCATGTGCAGAGGCAGTTCAACGAATCTGGAAATCAAGAATCTCGACCGTTTTAGCCTGTTAACGGCATTGACACTGGCAAGATATCGCTTGCAGACGTTCCAGGATCTTCGCGCATGTTTTAGTTCCAGTAATATAAATCTGACACAAAGTCATGAAGGAGGCTTGCGACCATTATCGTAATAAACAGCAATCTCCATTCAGTCTGACTAGGTGGCAATGGTAGAATTCTAACATCAGGCAAGGAATGACTTTATAGTTTATGTGACGCGATTTGGAATTTGTACATCACATTCCCAGGAGCGATTACTCTACGCAGATATGGCATTTCAGGGTGTGTATGAGACAAACATTCGTCGACTATGAGCAATAACGTCATTCTTTACCCAATGCTTGACTCTAACAACTGCGCTGCTATCAGCCCCAGTGCAAAGATACTATTGTTTTAATTTGAAGTTGGTGTCGGACAACACTTGACAACAGAACAATTTATCTCGAGTAACAGAAATACAGATTAACGATTTTCGGACTTTTTTATCTTACTTGCACCGTGAAACATTACTTGTTAGTAAATTTATGAGCCTAGGTGAATGTGTGGTACCGTATAGATTTTAAAGACAGTTTCAAAGTATCAAAGCAGGTGACATAAATAGCCATACTTTTAGACTCCAAGGAGCGTAGAGGACGATTCGGGAGACCAGCACAGACGACTAGGCAAGGTCCTAGCGGAGGTAGTTTGCCATTGCCTTCCTCCGAACATTATGGGGAAGAATGGTGATGATGAAGGTGACACAACAACACCCAGTCATCTCTAGGCAGGGAAAATACCTGACCGCCCCGGGAATCGAACCCAAGACTTACTATGTGACATAAATTTCACCTTGACACCTCTCACCGTTCGTGACAAAAGTGGATTTTACAAGGAGAAACATACAATAAGATAACAAATAGTTAAAAACTTACAATATTTGGACTCTCTCCATTGTTTGTAGTATGAAACCTTGCTTCTTGACAAATTTCATGAGTAAAAGGGAAAGTACCGCATAAGTTTTAATGAGATATTACGATAACCAAAATATGCGACCCAAATAGCCGTAATTTTTTCTTGCATTTACTAAGAAGCTTAAATGTATTACACCACCAAGGGCTTATAGACTCTAATATGTGACATTTCAACTTCGTACATCAACCTACTCCTGAGAGACAGCGGTCTTAACAGTGGACGAACAGACACAGAGTCAGATAAGAAATGACAAAATGATTTTCGTATGATATAATTACAAATTTTCTCTTTTCGGACTTTTTCCTTGATCTTTACTGTGAAACCTTTCTTTTTGCTATATTTCATGATTCTAGACCAAAGAGAAGTACCCTGTAGGATCTTGTGAGTGAGTTTGAAAGTACTAAAATACGCGACGTAAATGGTCTATCTTCTGTCTGCATTGGCTTTCAAGATCCAATGTTCAACGCCACCAGGGCACCATACCCCTCAGTATTTGACATAAATTTCAACCACATATATCTACCCAGTCCCGAGAAAAAGGGTTTTTAAGATCCAGACAGACAGAAAGACAGAGAGACGCACAACAAAGTGATCGTATACGGGTTACGTTTCTACGTTTGACGTATCGAACCCTAAAAATGGGGCGATAGTCTCTTAGGAACTCACAGGTTAAAGTAAACGATAGGGGCAGGCGTCCACTCTCTTATTTATTTCATTCGTTTCTGTCTCATTAAACTCCTCTGTTACCCTTTTCGAATCCAACAGAACCGCTGTAATATTTCCACAAATAGTGGATTGATTTATGTCTTAATATTCCTCTGTGTTCCTGTTGTCGTTTGGAGTTAGTACGGTCCATTACGCTGTCATTATCACCCACACATTAATCATTACAAATTCATTATCAGACACACCTTCAAAATTTAAATGATCCACGAACTCAAAACTATCTTAAAAATGCGAAAACCTTACATCATTCTTATCTAAAAGTATATTCCAAGACGTATAGAGATCGCATTCCGCATACGTGACGTTGAAATACGAACTATCTACATTAGACACGTGAATGCTTTAAACATTAGTCCATAATGTATTTGCACATTTTGAAACCACAAATCAAAAACAATTTTCTTTGTGCAGTAACTAGCACTATAAATACGCCGTGGAGTAGAATGTTAGTGACGCTACTACTTTTTCTTTGGGATACTGGGATGGAGACTGTTCATATGCGGACGAGGCCAACCACTCCAACTTCCGTTCAGCTGTAAAGACGCTTAGCGCTATAACAACACCTGTTTTGGCGATGACCATGCCGTTCCGTAAAAGTGTCATGTCGTAACACGTCTAGACGTCGTAACCCTTCTAGGTCACTAAGCTTTCGCTCCACAACAGCTCTGAGACTTTCTTTTTTATGAATACATTAACCTCGGTTCCCTAAGCACGCCGCGGTGCCCATGATATTGAGGAAAGTGAACTGCTAGCCATGAATTGCAGGTACAACGCTGAAACTAGGGAGTGGCGGTTCTTAACAGAAATAAGAGAGTCAGACGAATTCGTCCTTTCAGTAACGTTTGTAGTTCTCTAATGTACATTTCGAACTCAAAGCTTCATCATCTGAGTTTCAATTGAAAATAAAGAAGATCTATAGTTTTCCAGCACGCGAAAAAGCGTATGTGTGGAAGTTACAGTACGTACACCATTGAAGTTTGTGAGTTCGTCACTGAACATATATAGAATCACAAGAGAAAACCTCCAAACTTTTGTTAAAGTTTGCGGTATACCTCTGAATTTTTTGACTGCTGTTGGTTGACACCACAGTGCGGAAACTTATACATGTTGCTAACGCTGTCTTCAGAGGTGGAACATCAGTTTCAAAGAAATGAGATGCAAAACAAGTTAATCTTTAAACACCTTTCTTATTTTATTCAAAACAAAATCCTCTTACCTCCTACCTTGTATCCTCTAAATAGTTGTACTTCGATGTATAAAAAAGCTACAAACATCTGATTACATTATTTATATGTTAATGAGTTCAATATGTGGCAGTAACCACTTGTGACTGAATAGAGTGTAGTTTTTGATGATCTTAATGCTTATGACGTCATATCTCCTGAACTAATTGTCATACAGTGATCCAGTTCGGGACACCCATTCAATGGTATTCATTCATACTGTCTGAAATTGTGTTGGGATAAAAGATAGCGATAAAGAAGAAATAAATTAAAATACACCTAATGCTGAAGTTTTACAGCATGGGCAGCGACAGTGGCGCTAGTGATAACTTTTTTATTTCCTTTCTTTATTTTGTGACTGTTATCAATTAGAAAATGTTTCTAAGATATTTGCATAAAGTTTCTTGGAAGTCACTAATTGCCCTCATTCTCAAATACTGGATGAATATGGTCTGTGTAATTTTCATGTCGTAAGCTATACTCCTCAAGACACATCCGAGTAAACAGTTTCCTATCCTAATACTTGTCTTCTTGTGTTAAGGATGCAGGGTACTTTTCCAGCTCAGTATTGTGTAATCTTTCTTTCAGGCATTGTTTACAATGTATACATTTACCGATTCTTTTAATGTCAGGTAAAGCAGCACACATTATACACAAATGAGAAGTAATTTGAATATTTTTGAACCTGTTTAGGGTTATTAAAAAAATTACAAACGAATGGATGCAATTTTTTTTTCAAAATGCTTCCTCAAATTGAGGTACCGCATAATCCAATGTTATACATTTGAAGGAGACCATATTTTTCCCAAGTTTTTATGACATGATGACTGAGGTACTAGACCTATTTAATTCCACCTGTTATGTATATTACAAGGATACAAATACTCACTTTCTGCATTTTATTTTTAATAATTTTCTTCCTAATAAACATGATAATTTTTCTATAATTTAGTTGATTCTGCAATAAAGCATAGGTCTACTACATAAGTATGGACTATTGCAAGTTACAGGAAAAAATTAGAGCAATGCTTTATAAACTTTAGGAAATATTTGTACCTGAATTCTGAAAAATACAACTTACGGGAAGTTGCGAATGAACATATATGAGTCCAATTTAACTGTACCTCAGAACATTCCTGAAGCATAGTCTTCATCCTGCAGCATTTTTTCATCTTCAAGCTTCCTGTTGGCATTCCTTTTAGCCTTTCTTGCTTCTTTGCTAATTTCAAGAGTGAATATTTCAGCTTCATGCACCTGTTGCCGGTCACACTCAAGCAATTGATCTTCCATGTTAGAGCCACATTTTATACCTAAATTTCTCAGGACTTCCAACCTTCCTATCACTCCATCATTGAAATATATCACTGCACCTAGTAAACCAACTTTTAATGTATTTAGTCCTACAAAAACATTCTTGGGTAATCTTTTCCATATGCAATGGTTGAAACATTCATTTGTGGTCCCATGAAGACATTTACTAAGCAAAAACCGGTCACTCGGGTCTCTAAAATCTGTTTTTATTTCATTCATAACAGGCTCCGAAAGAGAATGCTTATGATGGTATATTTGACCACGTTCTTTTCCTTTCGGCTACCACACCAAAAATCTGCTTCTTTAGGGCAAAGTTCATGAACTAGGTGGTCATTTGTGGACAATTTATGAAAGTATGTGGCCCATATAGCTTTTCTGATTGCTGTAAGATCAGTCAGAGGTACAGTTCGTCTAATGGTCAATCAATAGTAACTCTGAAGAAGGTCTATTTCAGTTTCTGTCAATATGCCTCGGTGAGACAGATATTTTCCATCATATAGCAACTTTCCTTTCATTTCTCTTCGTAGCTTCTTCAATCTTGCATCTCCCGTCTTTGGCAAATGTACCCAACTCTCCGGTCTTGTTACCAAGGTATCACCATAAACATTGAGGTCATTAATTTTATAGAGAGCCGTACAGTCCCTATCGCCTAGGTACTTCGTATATTTAACGTTATAAACAGGCATCGACCTATGAAATATTTTTAGAGGTCCATCAAACTGCGCACCTCCACTCTAACCATCATAATTCTTATAACACTGCAGTTCAATATGTACTTCAGTGTTACCATGAAAGGTGTGACAGTACTTAGGTAAGCACCCAATGTCAACAAGTTTTCCGTTCTCCAGAGAAAGTAGCACTTACAATACCATTCAAGGAACGATGTCATCGACTTTGCCATGTCCCATTAAGTGCAACAGCAATATCCCTGTTTCCACTAATATTTACAGTTTCTCATACTGCACGTTTCATAGATGCTTTAGACGTACTTGATGAATCTACTGGAAGGATGAGGAAGGTCAATCAAACCACAAAACGTTTGAGCAGACTTTTTTCCTTCTCCTACTGCATGCATTACATACACAAACCTCAAATTCGCATCATATGAATTATGCACAATGTTCGTAGTCATTTTCGAGGTAGATTTGTTGCAGGATCTACACAGAACAAGTTATTTTGACGCTGAACCCTTCTTGCTACTTCGTTGTTCAGTTATTTCCAGACAGCCTACACCATTACATTAGATTTCGCCACTTCCTTTATCAAAGAAGATAAGATTCCCATATCAACAACCACAAATCCACTACAAACAGCGTCATTGTTAACATAAAAATTTGAATCACCAGGATTCATGACATATGGGAGTATCTTACCTGAAAGAACTGATACATAGGTTACTTTCAACAGTGTGGCTGGCTTTGTTTGTGAACTAGTTACCACGGAATTTACTTATATTGAATTTCTTGATGTGTGGCATAGTTCGTATTTATTGCACACTATGGGATATGTACTTCCACAAATATATGTAGCACTTAGGCAACAAACATTCAGTAACACGTGAACCAACGTGTATATATGTCATTTTTCATTTGAAACCCGATAAATTATATATCAATGTAATCAGGAAAGACTATAGAATTTAATAAAGTCATTAAAATTTTTCCATGTTTCCACCATTTGTAAGTAAGTACCCTGTATCCTTAAACATTCAACGTAAGGTTACTACATCTTTTAGTGATAGTTATACAATAATTTCAAGAGAAATGAGGAATTAAATTGTTTTGCCCGCTGAAGCTGTCAGATAGAAAATTTTAAATTGGACTCTGTGGCCATTGTAGACTTTTAATCATATAAATAATATTGCTTATTCTTGTTAGTGGTTGAAACTGAATTGGGGCATTAGTAGTAACGGTTACGAAACATAAATGAAATGTTAAAAACTAATATGGCTCTCATGCAGTAGTAAACACGAGTATTGAATCTAGGAGTGCAATCTGTAATATCCGTTAACAAAAGTACGCAATCTGCGTTTATCATAATGACAAATTAACAAAGTTTGTTAAGAGTGAATTTCAGGTGTCCCATTATTCAGTAGCGTAGAATATGGTGGATAGAGACTGGCAGCAAAGAGCAAAATATGGGAAGAGGAACACAGACAGAGTGAAATGCAAAAGGTTGTGAGCTACTGTGTGATAGCGAGACTTACAATGTCTGGATGTCTGTCAGTGATAGTGTGAAACCCAGGGTACACTTGCATTACTGCGGACGAGCCCAGAGTTTGTGTATGTCACTCTGCATTTCTTGAACAAACACAAGCTGTGATTTTTTCTCTAACACTACATGTTATTTATGACATTGTTACTTCTGAATACTAAGCTCCTACATTAAAAGCAGCATTCCTTATAACATTCTAATCGTAATACATGTAATTTAAAGCAACAGTAACCCGTAATCCCCCATTCGGGAATCAATAAAGGTTCGAACACTATGTACAAAACAGCTTCGGATGTCTGTTTACTTTTCAAATGTTTTTATTCTGTTCGTGGACTGGATGTTGCGTTGTGCTGTTCATCATTTCACCCTCATCACCGGCAGTCAAATCGCCCAATGGGACGTCGACTGAAATAAGACTTGCACTCGGCGGCTGAACTTCCCCAGATGGGGTCTCCCGGCCAACAATGCCACACGATCATTTCATTATTCCATTGGAAGAGCAAAGTGTACATGGTTTGCTCTTCGTTTTAAGAACAGCTAGATCATCACTATTCTCAATGTCTATGGCATCATATCTTCTAAACTATGTTTCGCAGAAAGATACAATATTGCAGGTACATTTACTGGTATATGTAGATACTGTCTGAAGACTGTGTTACGAATGGAGTTAGCAGTAAAGAAGTAACAAGTTAAGACGTCATGTCTGATACCGAAGCTTTAGCGCATGAACCGTCAAAATGTAGTAAGCGATAAAACTTTTCCCATTCATCAGTTTTCGAGGAATGTCACGGAGAAAAAGTTTCGAAAACTTTTGAATTGTAGACAGCCGCTAAGAGCTCTCATTCTGAAGTCGCTTGATTTCCTCATATCGAACAAACGTAGCTTAATCTCACCTATGTTAAATTTATCATTTCCGAAAAAAAGTTTAATTGTTACTTAGCATGTTAAGAAGTGGTGGCACTCCGACGCTCAGATGTCTCTGAACTACCGCGATTTAGCGCGTGCAGTGCTTGAATTTCCACTCCCTCGCAGTGTGCTGAATGGCTAACTTCAGTGCTAAGTAACTCGGAAATGACGAATTTTATCGAGTTCCTTTCTCAACATATCTCAGCAGAACCTTCCCTCAATCACTATTACATGCAAGCCGCCTCATACTTGTGTCCATATGTGTGTGGAGTCTAAAGTCAAGTACTGCTGTACGGATTTTGATGTCGTTTAGACTAATACACACACTGGTTAACGAGGAAGGCATTTGTGTATAATTTATAAATATTTCATAGAAATAGTCTGAGTTACGATTAATTTAAGTTGACGTGAGAAAACAACGCCACCGCAACCTACCAAACAGCCGCAATAACTCGGGTTAAAGAATGAATAACAAGCAAACTCCCAATCCAGAACCAATAAAAAATCGAACCTGGAAGCATGAAATAAATTCGAACTACAAATTTTTTCACAAAAGAGTTAATATGCTAAACATTTGACGTTGAGCTAACAGTACATGGCGTGCCACGCACATCTATTGTGAAGGTGACCTACTCTAAACAGAAATAGTATAGAATCGAGCCTCGTCGTTGTCCCTTTACTTTTTCATTCTATCTTCTACTCTAGTATTCATATCTCAATGAAGTGAATACTCGCCAAAAACGTGACTTAGATTGCATGTTACGCTGTAGCTCCCCTATCCCCGGTTGGATAACTATTTACGGACGTGCAAGTCGCCTAAATGACGCCTAGTCAATTCGTATGAGGGCCATTTCACAGCCAAAAAAATATGTGAGTCGAAAACTCGTGGTTTTCAGTTACTTATGCACAGAGTAAAACTTAGCCTGGGCTGTAACTCTACATCGTTTGTATGAGGCTTATACGAAAATTTTGCTGCAGCGACAGAACACGACTCAGGTTTTCAACTTCTGCTTTCCTCTACCTTAAAAAATGCGAAAACGAGGCTGTACATGGAGGAGCGAAAGATATTATTTGTTTGCTCTCTTTCAAATTATACAGCAGACTGGTAAACGAATCTTCACCGGCGAGAAGGAGATTTAAGTCTTTTAAAGATCATAAATATACGGGCACAATCTTCATGAATGCAACGGCTCCCGTACGATAGATTGTAAGCGGCGCTTGAGGAGCGGGGGGGGGGGGGGAGGTTAGACCTCGATATATGGAGTATTTTTAATATTCTGGAAGACGAATGGACGTGGGCACAAAGGAGATGCAGTTCCGACCATGTTGAAAACCTACGTAACACCCGCACACCCGCATATTCTTGAAAGAAGCGCATATCACTACCATTTTTTTTTCTTTCGCTGAGAACTAGGTAGGAAGGGATTTCCAACCCCCTTGCCACTTGGAATGGGCGCCCTTGCTTGAATGAGCTACAGAAATTTCTTGTGGATGAATAAAAATGATTTTCAAATCCTTCTACAAATGATTGAAGGACTCATTTCCCAATGTGACGACAATTTCACACTGCTAATTTCTGCTTCCCTCAGACTGTAAGTCGCATTTTGCACTCTTAATTTACTGTAATATATTCGAAAAACTTGCAGTCAGACATTAAACTTCGAAGTATCGTGTAAGTATAACCGGTAACGAAAAAATAACATCAGGCGGCGACGTGAGACTTACAATCTCATGTGGTTTGATGAATGGAAGTTGTCTTCCTCAAAACGTTTCACAACAAGTGAATAGCAAAGAACCAAGTGAGTCCAAAGTATGTGGCGTCTTTTTGTTTATACTACAACTAAAATATTTTCCGAAAAAGAGCTTCAGCAATTTTGCTTCGTTTACAGACAATACGTTGTTTCAGTAGATCATCAACTGACTCAACTTTTAGTTTTCTGTTGCCTTGAATCAAACCTAGTTGTGGACATGATTCTTTGCGTGGTACGCCGAATAAGTCTGCCAAAAAGAACGCACGTAAAGAACAGCTACAATGAGAATCATCATTCCCCCATAGCGGTGCTAAGCTCCTTTTTTCATTTGTGCCACCTCAGTTAGCCTCCAATACGTTTCAAACCATCTATACACACATATAAAAAAGCTTCGTGTACTCTCTTTATGTTAGACTTAGGGAACATACTACTTAAATCTCGATGTGCTCCCATCATTGCCATGAGACGTCACTGCGAACGCCGATTCAATAAGGAACACACAGTGTTCCTGCCGCAAGACAAATTACTTGGCTTGTACTGCTTACATCATGTAAAGTTATATGAAAGTTTGTATTGTTGAGGTCCCGCTGCGCAACGTGCGTCTTACAGAGACAGTATAAGTAGAGAAATCGCTGCTCCGAAATCTAGTGCTTCATTGCTCTGCAGTAGGCCTAATTACGATGCTGTGCCATACTCTACTTGCGAATAGTACTTGGTTTCGATGACTCTATTTTGTATTGTTATATATAATTATTGACAATATTTGTTGATTATTTTTTATTATAGAGAGTCGAATTTAAGCTTTTATTTTAAGCGAAACAACTGGCCTATCGAAAAATGATTATACCAATATTTTTCTTGTTTTATCCTGCGTTAAGCTACATGGAGAAATTTGATTTCAAAGTTCAATATTTATTTCTTATTTTAGATCGTAGTAAAAATTTTCCAGTCTTCGACGTCTTCGCTACGATCTGCTAACTTCAAAACTGTACAGCCTGAAATGTGTTCCTCCGATGTTAATGAAATTTTGATACGGTAAAGGTACATATAATGGAAATGGAAATATCAAGTGATAGAAATTTTCAGTCACCAAAAAATAAGTTCTTACCATTTTTCAAAAATAGCTCTTTCTCAGTGCAGGATAAACATGTGACAGAAAGCTTGTGTTTGACTTGAAGGTCTCTCTTGTAGTTGTAAGAAGCTACAGCCACTGGGACCATGCAGTTTGATACGGATTTTATAGAGAGTGTTATTTAAGACTCGTTTCTATGCGTGGTGGGCCGTGGGAGTAATAGAGGGCGCAGTGGCGGAATCAGGTGCTACGTTGCCAGTCACAGGCAAACCGTTTTCCAACAACGCGGGGAGTTGCGCCATAGACGCATTAATTTTCACAGCCATGCACACTGTAATTACCGGAGTCAGTCACGCAGAGAGCTTGTCGTAAATAACACTCTTTAAAACATCCGTGAGACATTGTACGGTCGTACTGGCTGTAACTTCTTACAACTACAAATGAGACCAAAAGAAACCGACGCGTACTGCTATGTGTTTATCCTGGGCTGAGAAAAGTTGTTTTAGCAAATCATACGAACTACAGAAGAATGCTGAAGATTGGATGGGTAGATCACATAACTAATGAGGAAGTATTGAATAGGATTGGGGAGAAGAGAAGTTTGTGGCACAACTTGACCAGAAGAAGGGATCGGTTGGTAGGACATGTGCTGAGGCATCAAGGGATCACCAATTTAGTATTGGAGGGCAGCGTGGAGGGTAAAAATCGTAGGGGGAGACCAAGAGATGAATATACTAAGCAGATTCAGAGGGATGTAGGTTGCAGTAGATACTGGGAGATGAAGAAGCTTGCACAGGATAGAGTAGCATGGAGAGCTGCATCAAACCAGTCTCGGGACTGAAGACCGCAACAACAACAAAATCGAACTATTTAGTGCGACATTGAAAAATTCTGTAATTTGAAAATTTGAACATAGCTGCTAAGGTTCAGTGACCGTGTCAGAATTATATTAGAACAAATAAGCCCTCGGTCACAAATTTTAAGTCAAAATTCACCAGGTTTCGACGCTACTATGAGCGTCGTCTTCAGAATTAGACTAACTGTTCTAAAATATATTAAGTATATAATACATTTATAAAATAAATGTTTGTACTGACTGGAAAAAGATGCAGTACTTAGATGTCACATATTAAAAAAGATCTAAGCCGGAAAGGCGACGTCATGAATAGTTGTAGGTAAGATGGCGAGCCGCTAAGGGCTGCTTGTAGTTTAGTGAACAAGGCTTGCAACAAGACTGACTGTAATTTGAGGCTTGCACTAGCAATATATGTGCCTATAACCCATTAAAATTTCATTAATATCGGACAGATAAATTTCAAGCTATATAGTTTTGTAATGAGGAGTTCGTAGCGAAGAGCCCAATAATCGAACAACCGTTACTGCAATGAAAACGGAAAATATATATTGAACTTTAAAACAAAATTGTTCCATGTAATTATACGTAGAATAAAACAAGGAAAATAGTGAAATAACTCGTTTTGCGATTGGTCTATTGGTTATCGTCTAATTAAACCTTAATATCGAGTCTCCATAATAAAGAAATCCGGTAGTGGTACTTACTATCTTTTTTTGACGTCCATAAAACATCGATTGGTGATGTCATTGTCTAACGATATGGTTGTTATTACTTACATATCGCTGTGTTACATGATTGTGACAGCTGTGCCGCCATATTTCGATCGTTAACGTTGTTGTAGGCGAGAATTTTTTGTTGATTATGACATTCTTGTTCGGTTTACATTTCTTTGTACATGATACGTAGGGGAATAACTATGAACATCTTGGAAAAAATGGAAATTTATAGAGACGCATATAACCACTCAGAGGTCACAGTGAACGAACGGTCTGATCTGAGACACAATTACTGTATCAAAAATTTTATTCATATCTTACATGTAGATAATGGATACACTTACACAGCGATCTTAGACACAAATACTGTATGAAAGATTTTATTCATATCTTACATATAGATAATGGATACACATACACAGCTAACGACATTTTACAAGCGAAGTTAACATTAACACCTAAAATCAAATCACTATTACATACAGAAATTCATAGATCAATAAATCAAAACAAAACTACAACCCTCTAACATCACTTTTGTTCCGTCAAAGAAAGCTTTTATAAGCATAAAAACTTCTAACCAGAACCAGAGGACCATAACCGACTTTTTGTGTTAAACTTTTAACATAAGATTACAGATTTTATTTAGTGGATTATAACTGTATTTAAAATTTTTTAAGTCAATCAGTATTTGTTTGAAATATGGAAAATCAAATTTCTGTGGCTTCTGGAAGCCGTTAGATAGGCAACCTGCAACTGAAAATTGCCTGGCCGGGTAACCGTTTCAGTAAAACACGTAACTGGTTACGTGGAAGAGGGTCTTATACGACTAATGTATCTTTCAGGATACATCTGTTTACAGGTAAACGCGCTTATGGCTGTTTATCTCGGTACTTTTATTTGTAAAATGACTGAAGGACGTACATGTTCGACTCGGAGACACTTATTGATGCTACACTGAAGAGGCAATGAAACTGGTACACCTGCATCATATCGTGTAGGGCCCCCGCGAGCACGCAGAAGTGCCACAACACGACGTGGCATGGAGTTCACTAATGTCTGAAGTCGTGCTGGAAGGAAATGACAGTAAGAATCCTGCAGGGCAGCCATAAATCCATAAAAGTGCGTGGGGGGGGAGGGAGATATCTTCTGAACAGCAAGTCGCGAGGGATCCTAGATATGCCCAACAATATTCATATTTGGAGAGTTTGGTGGCCAGCGAACGTGTTTAAACTCAGAAGAGTGTTCCTGGAAGAGACACACTGTAGCAAATGTGGACGTGTGAGATGTCACATTGTCCTGCTAGAAGTGCCCAAATCCGTCGTAATACGCAATGGACGTGAATGGATGCAGGTGTTCAGACAGGATGCTTCCGTACGGGTCACGTGTGACAGTCGTATTTAGACGTATCAGAGGTCCGATATTACTCCAACGGCTCACGCCCCACAACATTCAGAGCCTCCAACAACTTGAACAGTCCGTTGCTGACATGATGACGTGCAGTGTCCATGGATTAATGAGGCAGTCTTCATACCCGAACACGTCCATACACACGATAAAATTTTAAACGGGACTCGTCCGAGCATACAACATGTTTCCTGTCATCAACAGTCCTAGTCGGTGTTGACGGGCTCAGGCGAGGCGTAAAGCTTTGTGTCCTGCAGTCATCAAAGGTGTTCTTTCGGCTCCGAAACCCCATATCGATGATGTTTCGTTGAATAGATCGCACACTGACTCTGATGCCTCAGTATTGCAATCTGTAGCAATTTGCGGAAGGGCTGAACTACTGTCACGTTGAACATTCTCTTCTGCCGTCTTGGCCCCTTTCTTGCAGGGTATTTCTCCGGCCGCTGCGATGTCGGAGATTTTATATTTTAGCGGATTCTTCAAATTCAAGGTACACCCGCGAAATGATCGTACGGGAAAATCCCCACTTCATCGCTGCCTCTAAGATGCTGTGTCCCGTCGCTTGTGCGCCGATTATAACGCTACGTTCAAACTCACTTAAATCTTGATAACCTGCCATTGTAGGTGCGGTAACCAATCTAACAACTGCGCCAGACTGCCTGCCTCTGAGCACTATGTGACTTAACATCTGAGGTCATCAATCACGTAGACTTAGAACTATTTGAACCTAACTAATCTAAGGACATCACACACATCCATGCCCGAGGCAGGATTCGAACCTGCGACCGTAGCGGTCGCGCGGTTCCAGACTGACGCGCCTAGAACCACTCGGCCACTCCGGCCGGCTACGCCAGACACTTCTTATATTATATAGGCGTTGCCGGTCGCAGCGCCATATTCTGCCTGTTTACAGATATCTATATTTGAATACGCATGCCAATGCCAGTTTCTTTGGTGCTTCAGTGCAAAACCACATACACACACCAAGAAAAGTTTTGCATCGTCTCGCTTACGATAGGTCCGGAACTTGTACAGAAAATTGGACTAGAGATGAACGTAAACATCATTTCCGTCCTTTCTACTGCTCATGAAAATCAGACATTGTATGTTGTACCACAATACAGCGAGACCTGCAGAGGTGGTGGTCCAGATTGGTGTGCACACCGGTACCTCTAATACACAGTAACACGTCCTCTTGCATAGATGCATGCCTGTATTCGTCGTTGCATACTATCCACAAGTTCATAAAGGCACTGTTGGTCCAGATTGTCCCACTCTTCAACGGTGATTCGATGTAGATACCTCAGAGTAGTTGGTGGTTCACGTCGTCCATAAACAGCCCTTTTCAATCTTCCCAGGCATGTTCGATATGGTCCATGTCTGGAGAACGTGCTGGCCACTATATTCGAGCGATATCGTTATCCTGAAGGAAGTCATTCACAAGATGTGCACGATGCGGGCACGAACTGTCGTCCATGAAGACGAATGCCGATGTTGTTGCACTATCGGTCGGAGGTTGGTATTCACGTATCGTACAGCCGTTACAGCGCCTTCCATGACAACCAGCGGATTACGTTAGCCCCACGTAATGCCACCCCAAAACAACAGAGAACCACCACCCTGTTGCAGTCGCTGGAGAGTGTGTCTAAGGCGTTCAGCCTGGCCGGGTTGCCTCCAAACACGTTTCCGACGATTCTCTGGTTGAAGGCATACACGACACTCATCGTTGAAGAGAGCTTGATGCCAATCCTCAGCGGTCCATTCGGCATATTGCTGGGCCCATCTGTACCGCGCTGCATGGCGTGGTAGTTGCAAAGATGGACCTCGCAGGGACGTCGGGAGGTAAGTTGCGCATCATGCAGCCTACTGCGCACAGTTTGAGTCATAACACCACGTCCTGTGGTTGCATGAAAAGCATTATTCAACATGGTGGCGTTGCTGTCAGGGTTCCTCCGAGCCATAATCCATAGGTAGCGGTCAGCCACTGCAATAGTAGTCCTTGGGTGGCTTCAGCGAGGCATGTCATCGATAGTTCCTGTCCCTCTGTATCTCCTCCATGTCCGAACAACCTCGCTTTGGTTCACTCCGAGACGCCTGGACACTTCCCTTGTTGAGAGCCCCTCCTGGCACTAAGTAATAATGCGGACGCGATCGAACCGCGGTATCGGCCGTCTGGGCATGGTTGAACTACAGACAACACGAGCCGTGTAGCTCCTTCCAGGTGGAATGACTGGACCCGATAAGCTGTCGGACACCCTCCTTCTAACAGGCGCTGCTCATGCATGGTTGTTTTCATCTTTGGGTGGGTTTAGTGACATCTCTGAATAGTGAAAGGGACTGTGTCTGTGATACAATGTCCATAGTCAACGTCTGTCTTCAGGAGTTCTGGGAACCAGGCTGAAGCAAAACTTTTTTTGATGTGTGTGTTTTGTCAATCAAATTATTTCTGCTTCCAACGAGACATTTAAGTACAACATTCACCCTCCTGTTCGTGCGATTAACGCAGCAAATTTGGTGTGCTGTTTCCAATCATTAATGATGGTAGCAGCAGCTGGGAGTTGCTCTCTCGCTCCACAGTCAGCATTTACAGATGCAACTGGCAGTGCACTCTTATTTGCAGCACTCTCCGATCAGGGTATTACACAGATACAGCAGTCACGGTGTGTCACACCACTGGCGAGCGATATATTCCGGTCCGGAACTCGCACGCACGCACGCGCTCACACACACACACACACACACACACACGCAGGAACACACGCACACAAACACACACATTCCCGTACGCACTTACGCACGCATGTGTATTTATCACGTTCAAAACAGCTGCTACCTCCTTCTGCGCAGTCAGAAAGTGTTATGGACCTAAGTCGAGAAAGACAGTTGGAAAAAATAGAAAAGTACCTAAATGCCTCATTTTCGGTATCCCGCAAACTACTTTTTCGTACTGATACACTCGTCTCCTGTACGAACAACTCCGTATTCAGAGAAGCTGCTCCACCATCACACTCGTAGTTCAGCTTCTCAAACTGAAACAGAGTAGAGGTAATGAATCCAGTTGTTGTGACGTCCTCTTCCTCTGCCAAAATAGTAGGATAAACTAAAACACAAGATTCGTAGCGCATGCTCCCCATTCCTTCTTGCATGTTATGTCGCATGTGGTCATTATCGGAAAATGTTTGTGACAAGAACAAAATAGCCATTCGTTTAAGAATTACTAGGTAAATCAGTCTTTGTTACATCCATAAATATCTCGAGGTCGATTGCAAAATATGATTATCTCTCTCAGTTACCTTTAACTTCTATACGTCGCAGTTTCTTATATCAATATTGGACCATCAACGGTAAGATTGTCGTTGTTCACTCAAGTGGTAATATATTTATATTGTGATGGTCAGTCACCCTAATCAGGCAATTGCTGTTGAGCGGGAGGGCCGAGCCACATGAGCAACATTCACCGTTTATAACAACAACACTTTTATTAAACCTTTTTTTGGCAAAATAAAATTTTACCTCTAAAATTTTTGTGATAAGGTAATTTCAAAAAAAAAAAAAAAAATCCCTACAAGCACGGGCAACGGCCCAATTCAAACAACAACCTTAATCTTTAAACAAGCATTAAGTGACTCGCAAGATAATTAAACTCTGCACACAGTAAAATTCCGAAAAGGAGACTACAATAATGAGATAAACTTTAACCAATACTGGATATTACAATTTTTTTTAACATATAATAAAATACAAGCAGATAAACTCCTTCGTGACACATTTTCAAAACAGGTGATGTGACATAGGCACTGCCTAATTAAAGTAGCAGAAGGGGCGGGGGTCCACTTGACCTAGACCAGAGGCGGGTAGACCCAGAACCCACAGCAAGCGGGCGAGCTGGACAGGGTGCCACACAAAGGACACTATAACACACTGAAAGAAAGGTCTTGGAGCCCATGCTACTATACAATTTCAGAGAAAGGGGGGGGGGAGGAAACGGCAAATATTAATTCCTCAAACGTAAAAAAACTACGATGTACAAAATGATAGCCTATTTCACGAACATTGAAATAAAATAGTCTAGGGTGAACCAATAACTAATGCCCTTGACGTAACCGTAAGGGACGAAGGCGAATAGCATAATACCAAGTCAGCTTAGAAATTTAAACTACACTAGTAGGTTAACATATGCTCACTGAAACTGTGGAGCTCATTTAAATTACCCCTTAAAAGGAGCCAGAGGTGCCTATGCTGCCCATGTTAAAATCACTAAGTTTGAGGAACATTTATGAATAAACTACCAAATAGGAAAATTTGAATTTTTTTATATATTGAGTGGTTTAGTATTGCAGTTATGACAGAGGGATTTTGGAATATCTTTTCTAGTTTCCTTCCAATTATTTTGTTTTATTAATGACCAATTTTTTTTACAAATAATTGCTTTATAATTAAACTGAAATGAAACTACTGAACATATTGCCCAATGGGTGTGTTACAATGTAAGCCTGACCACTAGGAGTGCTGTATAAAAATTTCATCTCTCTAGCTATAGTGGATTTTCAGAAAATGTTCCTTATATTCGAAAATCTCTAATTTATGGGAAATGGCTATCAAGGTTTCTCAATACATTCCTGCACTATAGGATGGATTATAAGGGTCTTCTTCTTCATCCTCCAAAAGCTTCCTCTTCTGTCTTCTTTTCTGGCCTGTTGTTCCATCATACTTCATATGCCTTTCTCTTCTTTCTGCTCCTCTTATCCTTTCTCTGTCAATATTTCTTAGTGCTCGTACAGTGTTCACCCCAGCTGTAAATCCTAATGCCTTCAGGACTTCACACTTCACACTGTTCCCTTGGTTGCAGGTTGCTATTGCATCATAAATGCCAAAGTGCAGTGTTTTTATGCTTACAAACACCCTTTTAGGAATCACTTTCCAAATAAAATTGTTTACGCTCTCATTAGGATTCTGCGTCTTTCCGTGTAGACATTTGTGTAACAATTCTGATTGTGCTAAGTCATGAAAAATTGGTTTTATTGCATTTATCACAGCTGCTGGCAAACCATGTTTGTGATCATAGTCCTTTTTTGCATTATATTTGCACCAGGAATCTTTTGGACACAGGCTGTGTTGAGGGTATTCATTGTAAGAGGCAGTATGAAGGAACAATGCCCACACTGCTTTTCGCATGTCACTAACACTACTAGTATTTTGCCTTGTAGCATACCCATAGTATCTCTGTAGACGTTCAGTCACCTCATCAGTAAGCCTGCCTCTCCCTCCTATTGTCTTTCCATCACTGAGCTTACTTCAACCCAAAGTTTGTTTGAGCCTTCAAAGCCGTACACCCATACGCTTTTGCACATGCCCAATGCATTCCGACTTTTCAACTACAAATTCATTTCCATATGGTTTCAGTTCCTCTATAGTCTTGAAACCTTTGGAGTCACCATCCCCAAGGTAGTATTCGTACTTAACGTTGTATCTGGGAACGGAACGTTCAAAAATTTGTTTCACTCCATCCACTTCCATTGCTCCACTTGATCCACTAAAATTTGCCTCACAGGTTCCACTGTGCTCCCCCTTTGATTTTATTTTTGCACCTACAATGTTTTGATAATATTGCAACATCTATCACTTTTGCATTATCATCACAAGTAGCAGTTACAATCCCATTCAGGGATTTTTGACCCATTTTTTCCCAGGAACCATCTAATGCCACTACCAAATCCCTAGAACCACTGTTCATTTCTACAGATTGCTCCACTGCTTCCTTCATGGTTTTCAAAGCAACATCTTCATCAGAGGATCCTACCAGTTCACAGTAATACCCACATTTGCTTATAGGCGATGGCAAGTTCATAAACCACAAAACAGTTTACCAGCAGCAAACCCTTTTCCAATGGATCGAAGACCATACACAAGTCGAACTTTCACATCAAACACTCTAGATCGTCCATTTTCACCAAAGAACTGGCATGTGAATTGTAGAAAGTCACTTGATACTTGCAACATGCACAGATTATCTTCATCTCACAAGCTAAACCAAAGTGCTTTGTTATCTCTAGTCCCACTCCTACACTTGAACACATTTTGCACAGAACACTTTCTTTCAGCACAGAAGATAATAATCGAATGTTCAGTACTTCGTTAATATCATCACTGTCACTAACATATTCACGAAATCTGTCACTTCCACCAGTCAGCTTCTTGCTAGAAGATGTCACAGGGCTATGGCCGGCCATGTGTTGCTTAGCACAAGAACGCACAGTTTCAGTAATTGTAGTATCGCAACTTGGTATTAGTGTTAATTTTCTTTTCCCTACGTTCTTCCTCTTCTTATATACACGGTTACTGAAACGTGGCATCGTAACCAGAACAACGCTTTACACAATAAGTATAATACTACCACCAACAGGCGCAACACTCAACTAATTCGAAACGGTAAACAGCAAAGAGACGATGTTCCGCGCTCTTAGCGCTTCATTTGTCACAGAAAACAATGTAGCCAACCCTTGCACACTCGCTGTGTACGTAACATAAGACACTGTATGCGTAACAGGGGAGAAAATCACAAGCAGTTCGCCAGGAAGTCACGAGAGGGTGTCAGATGCATTCAGCGGCCGCCCATTTCCTCTCCAGGCGTGGAGGAAAATGGTAAGAACTCCACTTCTAGGGCGAGTAGGACAATAATTCAAAGTTTACATTAAAGAGGAATGTTTCAATCAATCTTCGGTAGCAAAAAAAAATCGTAATGTTTTGGATTTGACCACCTCCGGCTCCCCTTTATAGGATACTGATAAACTTAAACAGATAAGTAAGGCTACCATTTCACTGTTTACGGGTGAACAAGTAATGCAATTAGATATCACAGAACGTACAGACTCAATGTTAAGCCTGTGCTTTGAACCAGCTGTAACAACGTCTACACAACTCGCTGCACCAGGAAAAATATTACAGTTTCACCATACTGGCTTACCCTTTCCGTCACTCCGAACAGCAATAGTACCAATTAATACACCTCTCTTGCTCGGACTGTAACACATCATAAAATCCGGGTAGAGCTTTAACCTAACACAATAACACGTGTTTACTTAAACAGCAATAAATAGAGGGGACCTTTTGGTTGACAAGACAACAGTTTCGGGTCATGGTGCCGATACTTGGGAAGCAAGGATCAGTATAATATGCGCACCAAAAACATGACAAGCAATTCTCACCAAATCTTTTATGATATCCTTTACAGGTCCAAATCAGGGCCGCTCGACTCGATTCGGGTAATGTGGCTGAGTCCATTCCCCACACTACAAGCCAGGTTCGGTCTTGCAAACGTGCCAAACACACCACAACATCTGCGTCGTGCCCCGGACTGCTCAACCACGCTCACCTCCGATTCCCACGCGCCGCGCGGCTCTCCGGCTGTCCCCTTTCTCGCTCCCACGCCCACCGCCGCCAAAAGACACGTCAAACGACCGAGCCCAAAGATCACAACTTGCCGACCCGATCGATCAATCGATATTAGCCAGCACAGCTCATATATATCCGTATTTGAATAATCGAAGCAGTAACTCACCGTTCAAACTTGTTACCTCTTCTCAAGTCTTCGGGGAATCTATTGGGCTCCATAGTCCATTTGTCTAAACCTCGGCGTCTAAATAAAAAATCCTTATCTATATTCGTCAGCTCTTTCTCAGACTGTGCACACTGGCACCATCGTATGAGACAATATTTCACTACACGATGATCATAGCCGACGAAACGGCATTCTGAGCTTCAAAATTCAAAAACATCGTCAAGGGTCCTGATAACCGCTCACGCTAGAAACATCTGTAAGAAGACAGGAATGTAGCGGATATTCTGCCTTCGACTTCAAAAGAACT
The DNA here is from genome assembly GCF_023864275.1 of Schistocerca cancellata. NCBI lineage: Eukaryota > Metazoa > Arthropoda > Insecta > Orthoptera > Acrididae > Schistocerca > Schistocerca cancellata. Next base: position 56,761,393 of record NC_064626.1, on the reverse strand, counting down.
GCGGACAGGAAGGTATCATAGACAGCTGGTCGTGCGGTTCTAGGCGCTACAGTCTGGAACGGCGTGACTGCTACGGTCGCAGGTTCGAATCCTGCCTCGGGCATGGATGTGTGTGATGTCCTTAGGTTAGTTAGGTTTAAGTAGTTCTAAGTTCTAGGGGACTGATGACCACAGCTGTTAAGTTCCATAGTACTCAGAGCCATTTGAACCATCATAGACACCGTTGTGGACGTCACTGCAGAATATCACGGTACATTTACGTTGCCTTATTATTTATGAAGAAGGTTACAACGCTCCCGTCATATAATAAATCTGGTTTTATGGACTAAATCCATACATACACCGACGGACACTCAGGATATATTCTTGCAGCAGTGGATTGTGGAAATAGAAGAGGATGTAGATGAGGATGAGAAGGGTGATGTGATACTGTGTGAAGAATATCACAAAGCACTTAAAGACTTGCCGAAGCAATGCCACGGAAGTAGACAGAATTCCGTTAGGGCCTTGGGAGAGTCAGCCACGACAAAAGTATTCCATATATTGAGGAACATATAAGAGACAGGCGAAATACCCTCCGACTTCAAGAAGACAATAATAATTCCAATTCCAAAGAAAACAGGTGCTTACAGATGTGAAAATTACCGAACTGCCAGTCAATAAGTCACGGTTGCAAAATACTAACCGAATTATTCACAGACGAATGGAGAAACTGGTAGCAGATTACCTCGGAAGGAATCGGTTTTGATTTCGTTGAAATGTAGGAACACGCGTCGCAATATTGTCCCGCGACTTATCTTAGAAGATAGGTTAAGGAAAGTCAAACTTACGTTTATGGCAGTGGAGATTTAGAGAAAGCTTTTCACAATGTTGCCTGGAATACTCTCTTTCAAATTGTAAACATGGCACTGGTAAAATACAGGGACTGAAAGCCTATTTACAATTTGTACAGGAGTCAGATGGTAGTTGTAAGAGTCAAGGGAGGTGAAAGAAAATCACTGGTTGAGAAGGGAGTGAGACAGGGTTGTAGATGTTATTTAATCTTTATATCGAGCACGCAGTAAAGGAAAGTTCAAAATTTGGAATAGCAATTAAAGCCCAGGGGTAAGAAGTAAAAACATTTAGGTTTGCTGATGACATTGTGATTCTCTCGGAGGCAGCAAAGGACTTCGAAGAGCTGTTGAACGGAATGGACAAGTCTTGGAAGGAGGATAGAAGATGAAGATTAACAAAAGCAAAACGAGGATACTGAAATGTAGTTAAATTGAATCAGGTGATGTAGAGGAATTTAGATTAGGAAATGAGACGATTAAAACAGTACATGTGCTTTCTATTTCGGGAGCAAAATAACCGATGATAGTCGAAGTACGGCAAATATAAGATGTAGACTGGGAATGGCAAGGCAAGCATTCCCGAAGAAGAGAAATTTGTTAACATCGAGTATAGATTTAACTGACTGGAATTCCTTTTTGTATGGAAGGAAAACTCTGAATATGGCTGAACGTTATACAGTCAAAATATTAGAAGAAGAAGCAGAATTCTTACGGCTGCACACTCGAAACATAATGGAACAGTCTTTGTGCTGCAAAAACCTGAAGATTCAAACCTTACGCTCAGTTTGGGATGAATTCGGCTATCGGCTAGATGTCGACCGTGCAGCCAGTGGACGACATATTGAACAATTATGATGAACTTTTATAAACTTCTGTCTTTTCTGAGTAATTTAGTATGCAATTAGTACGTGTAAAGCCCTTCTTCATAGTAAATAATTCTATTTAAGATAAGGTCATTCTTTTTGGGTCACCCTGTATTTGTGTGGAGTGAAGTCAGGTATGGAAGTGAAACACGGACGATAAACAGTTTATCCAATAAGATAATTGAAGCTTTTGAAATATGGTGCTAAAGAAGCTCACTGAAAATTAGCTGGGATAATCATGTAACTAATGAGGAAGTACTGAATAGAATTGGAGAGCTAACAAATTTGTGGCACAACCTCGCTTTAAGAACGGATGCCTTGATACGAAGCATTCTGAGACATCAAGAGATCATCAATTTAATACTAGAGGGAAGTATGTGTGTATGGGGTTGGGGCTGGGGGAGATTGGAGGGGGGGAGGGGGGAATCGGACAAAGAGACCAAGAGATGAATACGGTAAGCCGATACAGAAGGATGTGGCTTTAAGTAGTTATTCGGAGATGAAGAGGCCTGCACGAGATTTAGTAGCATGGAGACCTGCATGAAACCAGTCTTCAGACGGAAGTCCAAAACAACAATATGTTACATCAACTAGTAAAAGTGTTATCAACTTTGTGTTGAGCAAGTTTGGTTCTGATTTCTTAATTAGTTTGCGTGTAAAATAAACAGGAACTAATATAACGTATATAATTATGGTTTTGTGTCTTCATTCACAAACGTTTCACACGTTTAGCGTCAAATATTTTCACCTTAATCATCTGTAAAGTAATGAGACGCTTCAAAGCGTCTTATACGTGGAAGTTTTGGTTCTTTAAGGAATCAGAGGGTGAGGGTTAGCAGAACATACAGTACACAAGTAACAATGTAAGGCTTCCACAACGGATGTGAGGCTGCGCTAACTGCGCAGAAACCGACGCGTTACGCAGGATGTAAGGAACCGGTATGCAGATGGGATGCACAGTAGCTCACTGCCTCCGTACGTTAGGTGCCTTTGAGTACTGTTGGTGCTGCTCCGTGAGAGGTGCCGTGTAGGCAAACGAGGTTCAGCTACCTTGTCGAACGTGGTCTGGGAGGCTTCTCGGAAGTTCCTGTGCCGTGTAATCTTATTCTCCCACCACATCACTACCAAATTTTTCTTATTGACTTCATTATTTTCAAAAGCTACGAGAGGCATAAGATATACAAAACTATTTACTTATATTTATTTTCTCTTCTTGTTGGCTCTAAGTCTTGCGTCTAAGGGTACATTCTTGTGGCTGAAATTTTGATTTAACATTGTAGGTTCCTGATGACTAAATATCTGATGAAGATTTTATTCTTTATCACATTATTAAATATCACACCGTTTCTTCAATTTCCACTTAATATTCCAAACTATAGTTTTAGTGTCGATCATATAAATACGTCTGTCTCCATTACAGGCATGCCCACTACTAGAAATATTGTGCGGTACTCACAATATTTCAGTGTAAAGAAAAGAGTTTACAAACTTTCTTACCAAAAGTAAAGTCCTTACCTCATTATATCATTATCTTATAAACGAATTCAGAAATAACTTTAATAATACGCATTTAATTGTGCTGTTAATAATATGAATTTGAAGTATGCCGGGCTTTTCGTAATTTCAAATATTTCTAAAAGACGAGTGATTTTAACTGTATGTACAGACTACTAACAAATTGATTTCTATTTACACATAATAGCCTGAAATATAACAAATCGTATACAAAATCATATGAAATGCTTTAGTGGAACAGCCGACAATGTTCTCTTATGCTAGATTTGGGATTAATCCTGTTATCGGCTACTTCTATAAAAAGAAAGCTAACATTAATTAAAGAAAGTTTCCTCAGTTTGCGAATCACAAATTTTAATGAAAGTACTTATTTCCTATAAAACCTAAGATGTTTGTATGTTTTCAGAACAGACGTAAACTACTTATTTCCCTTACAGAACGTACATACAATTTCCCGCCATTGTTGCTTGTATTCCTTTATGCAGGTGCAATTTTGAATTAATCACTACATAACAGGTTTTGAAATGCAACAGTTTCCGTGACAATGGGAATAAGCTTCTTCGTGTAGAATATATAGTCCTGTGAGAATGGAGAATCTATTTGGAACAAACGCAACACGTAACTCTATGCAGTTAATTTCGGAAGTATCCTCTTCCTTGTATACCCTGTCGCTCAGCTTCAGTTCAACTCTAGCAACTGTGATGCCTCTTATCGAAAGACTTCGCTCAGTGGCGAGCTTAAGTATTTTCTATAATCATGATTTGTGTTTTACGTTAACGGAGTGTAGATTTCTGCACACAGAGCCTATAATCGTAAGAGTATTCGCTGATACAGAACCCCAACGTGCTGTAAAATAACTGTGAGTAATTGGATAAAACCAACATTACGCCTGCAGGTACAGTGGTGTAAAACACAAAGGGGGGCCGGCAGCAACCGTCGTAGGCGAAACACCGCGTTCTATCCACCGAATGACAGTTATGGTACTTTACAACATGGCGAGGCTTTGCCCCCACAAAACTTTTATGCTAACTGACTTAGTTTATCGTGAATTTATTTACAGCAATCAACATTTTAGATTTAGGCACTTCGTTTTAAAGAGTAGTTGTTTTACAGTTGATAATTGTAGTTTCACAATTCATCTGAAATCACAATTTCGTCGCCTGGATATTAAGCTCTAACATTATTACTAAAGTCCATGTTTGCAAGTGTGTCCTCATGGTACACTCGTAATCTCGTGGAACGTATTTCAGTAGCCGTGCGATTTTGGCAGCACAATGACGAGACATTTACAACTTGTAGTGTAATTCTTTCAGAACTTGGAATACAATTATTTGGAATAATAGGTGAATCTGAGGAACAGATGTAATGTATGTTAGTTCTGTGGGCGCTTCAACAAACACAAAACATTTATTGTGCTGAAACTTGCTGTCGCGGCAATATTATGTCTCCAATGTTAAATCTCTAGCAGACAACATTTTATAAGCAAACCTTCTAGCAACAGTATCAAAGTTCAGTTGTTCACTTATGACAATTGTTGTGAAGATACAAACAATGTATTGAAATACAGTGACACAAAAAGAATCGCAACACAAAGAAGGAGTTGTGCGACACAAATGAATGTTGGAAGGAGTGTTTCTACATCAGACAAACGATGTTTGTTTACATTTCCCATCTCTCATTTAAGAGTGGCTTTAGCAGCGGGACACAGGAAATAGACTTAGAAGGAATGTAGCAGTTGGACATTGTTGCTGGCAGTGGAGGTCACGAGAATGTAGGGTGGCAAGAAAATCGGGGTCTGGAGGTCACGTGGCCATACCGAGAAGGAAGACCATGGTTTGGTTCTGGCGCATCTGCAGCACCAATCTGAGTAGCGATTGGCACCACAGTGACACAACCAATTGTTACAAATCAGTTACTCCAAGCACAGCTCCGACCCAGACACCCTTTGGGGCGCATTCCACATACCTCAGACCACCGCCACTTGCGACTTCAATGGTACCAAGCGATAGTTGGTTCGAGGGCAGGGTAGAGCTGTTGTGTTTTCTGATGAAAGCTGTTATGATTAGTAGGAGGTCAGCTGATGTCCTCCAACTAATCTGTTCGCGTACTAGACTCACTGAACGGCCACCTGGAGCTAAGGACTGCCGTGGGGCTATTTCGTGGCTACTCCACGCATCTAGAATGCAAATTAATCGGTCAATTTGAGAATCATGAACACTATTAGAGGTATTGTTTTCCGGCAGGATAACGCTCGTCCACATACCGCTGTTGTAACCCAACACGCTCCATAGATTGGCTTGACCGGCTCGATCATCAGATCTGTCACCAATCGAGCACAAATGGGACATCATATGACAACTCCAATGTCATCCACGAACAGTAATAACCGATCCTGTATTGACCGACGAAGTGCAACAGGCATGGGGTTATCCGAGAAAACCAACATCCGGCACCTGTACAACACAATAAATGCTCGCATTGAACATTCTGGCGTTTATACCGTTTACTAATGTGTCAGCATTTCACATTTTCAGTGGGCTATCTTGTGCTTACATTAAACTATCATGTAAAGTTAATCACTTAAATATTACTCGGACAAGTGCATTCCCGAAATATCGTTGCTCTACATTATTCAATCCGTCTACTGTGTAACCACATGAACTTGCTGATCCCAGCCAATCCTTGATCTTCCTCTTCAATTGTTACAACCGTCACTAGCTTTCCAACCAAACTGAGTACTCCTTGGTGACTTAGGATGTGTCGTGATCATCGATCCCTTCTATTATTAAAGTTCTGCACTAAAATTACTCTTTCCCTATAATTTCTGCTAATCTATTCTATTGCATGTATACATTCCATTTATCTATGATCTACTATTTGTCTACTCTATTATATTTTAAAGCCTGGACCCTTTGTACCTGCAATTTTTGTCGTGTACGTTGTATTTCTGTAGAAGGCTACATTTCATGTAAATTCATCAATCAAAAATTTGTTAACAATGAAATTTATGCGTGATCATAGCCTATCCCGGCGAATTAACTGTTTATACACTCCTCGAAATTGAAATAAGAACACCGTGAATTCATTGTCCCAGGAAGGGGAAACTTTATTGACACATTCCTCGGGTAAGATATATCACATGATCACACTGACAGAACCACAGGCACATAGACACAGGCAACAGAGCATGCACAATGTCGGCACTACTACAGTGTATATCCACCTTTCGCAGCAATGCAGCCTGCTATTCTCCCATGGAGACGATCGTAGAGATGCTGGATGTAGTCCTGTGGAACGGCTTGCCATGCCATTTCCACCTGGCGCCTCAGTTGGCCCAGCGTTCGTGCTGGACGTGCAGACTGCGTGAGACGACGCTTCATCCAGTCCCAAACATGCTCAATGGGGGACAGATCCGGAGATCTTGCTGGCCAGGGTAGTTGACTTACACCTTCTAGAGCACGTTGGGTGGCACGGGATACATGTGGACGTGCATTGTCCTGTTGGAACAGCAAGTTCCCTTGCCGGTCTAGGAATGGTAGAACGATGGGTTCGATGACGGTTTGGATGTACCGTGCACTATTCAGTGTCCCCTCGACGATCACCAGTGGTGTACGGCCAGTGTAGGAGATCGCTCCCGACACCATGATGCCGGGTGTTGGCCCTGTGTGCCTCGGTCGTATGCAGTCCTGATTGTGGCGCTCACCTGCACGGCGCCAAACACGCATACGACCATCATTGGCACCAAGGCAGAAGCGACTCTCATCGCTGAAGACGACACGTCTCCATTCGTCCCTCCATTCACGCCTGTCGCGACACCACTGGAGGCGGGCTGCACGATGTTGGGGCGTGAGCGGAAGACGGCCTAACGGTGTGCCGGACCATATCCCAGCTTCATGGAGACGGTTGCGAATGGTCCTCGCTTATACCCCAGGAGCAACAGTGTCCCTAATTTGCTGGGAAGTGGCGGTGCGGTCCCCTACGGCACTGCGTAGGATCCTACGGTCTTGGCGTGCATCCGTGCGTCGCTGCGGTCCGGTCCCAGGTCGACGGGCACGTGCACCTTCCGCCGACCACTGGCGACAACATCGATGTACTGTGGAGACCTCACGCCCCACGTGTTGAGCAATTTGGCGGTACGTCCACCCGGCCTCCCGCATCCCACTATACGCCCTCGCTCAAAGTCCGTCAACTGCACATACGGTTCACGTCCACGCTGTCGCGGCATGCTACCAGTGTTAAAGACTGCGATGGAGCTCCGTATGCCACGGCAAACTGGCTGACACTGACGGCGGCGGTGCACAAATGCTGCGCAGCTAGCGCCATTCGACGGCCAACACCGCGGTTCCTGGTGTGTCCGCTGTGCCGTGCGTGTCATCATTGCTTGTACAGCCCTCTCGCAGTGTCCGGAGCAAGTATGGTGGGTCTGACACACCGGTGTCAATGTGTTCTTTTTTCCAATTCCAGGGGTGTACATTTTTCGGGTCTCCAGCCGGGTGCAGTCGTTTTCAAACCACGATATTTCGACAGCGTTCTTTGCCGTCATCTTCAAGTGATACCTGCAGACTGAGCGTCTCCGCTGGATCTCCTCCCCTTTATACTCTGATCGCTCCCCACCCCTACCCCCGCGTCATGCCGAACGCAGCGCTGCGTGGAGCGGTGGTGGAGAGGGGCGGGCTGCTGGCTGCTGGATGCGAACTGCGGACCATCAGATGTCCTGTGGCCATCGTCGGGCGCGGAAGTCGGTTTTGGTCGGCGCTGCGCTTTTAGTTGGCTGAGTGTTGGGTCCCAGGCTTTGCTGAACCCGGCGTCTCTGTGATCAGCCCATCAACTACACGTATTTCACACGCCTCTTTGAGAACACAGTCGAAAAAAGACGAGCCCTACCGTAAAACTTCCGTTTTCGCGTACTCCATAGTATCTCCAAAAGCCATGTAATGTTCCGCAACCGCAGATTTTGTTGGCTGCTTCAGTTCAGTGTTCCTGGCATCTCTCTTCGATTGTCCATACAGTTTGCTCGATGTATGCCTTACCGCAGTTACACGGAATACGATACACACCCAGTTTGCGGAGCCCTAGGTCATCTCTTACTGTACCTAGCAGGGAACGCGTATTCGGAGGTGGGCGGAAGACACATTTGATGTTACACCGAGCCAGAATTCTGCTGATTCTGTTGGATACTTTGCCGGCGTAAGGCAGGTACCACATTGTCTTCTCGTCCTCTTCGTTCTCTCTCTGTTGGGCTTGTGCATTCTGCCCGAAAGCACGTCGAATTTGACTCCCGTTACATCCGTTCTTCTTGAAAACGTCCTTAAGGTGGTTAAGTTCTCCTTGTAGGCTTTCCTCATCCGATATTGCGCGGGCCCTGTGTACCAGTGTTCGCAGTACACCCGCACGCTGTGAAGGATGATGGCACCTGGTAGCGTGGAGATACAGGTCATTGTGGGTTTCTTTCCTGTATACACTCTGTTCCACGGCGCCATCCGCTTTGCGCTTGACTAGGACGTCCAGAAACGGGAGTTCACCATTCTCTTCCATCTCCATGGTGAATTTGACGTTAGGATGCCGAGAATTCAGATGTTCGAGGAACTCTTGAAGTTTTTCTCATCCATGTGGACATATCACAAATGTGTCATCAACATATCTGTAAAAGCACATAGGCTTCATTGCTGCAGTTTCCAGTGCTTTCTCTTCGAAGTCCTCCATAAACAAGTTTGCTACCACTGGTGACAGGGGACACCACATGGCAACACCATCCGTATATTCATAATAGTTTCCATCGAAGAGAAAGAATGTTGATGTGAGGACAAATTTGAGAAGATTAGTCACTGTCGGGCTGAATTTCTCCCTAATCAACTTAAGACAGTCATCAAGCAGCACTCTGGTGAAAAGCGAGACCACATCGAAGTTCACCATGAGGTGCTGGTTACTGAGGCGCAGCTCCTGCAGCCGTTGCATGAAATGTACAGAATTCCTGATGTGATGCTGACATTTACCGACACGAGGGCTTAATTCCGCAGTTACGTATTTGCCTATATGATACGTTGGAGCGCGTATGTTGCTGACGATAGGGCGCAATGGAACATTATTTTTGTGCACCTTTGGTAACCCATAGAGCCTCGAGGGTGCAGCAGCTCGAGGTCGGGGCTTCTTGACGATTTCCTTCGGCAGGCACTGGCGTAGAAGCTCAATAGTCTTCTTTTTCGCCCTGTTGGTCGGGTCTCCCTTCAGTTTTCTGTATGCTGGATCCTCGAGTAGGTCGAACATATTGTGATTGTACTCTGATAATGGAAGCAGTACAGTTGTATTTCCTTTAACCGCGGGTAAAACAACTATTTTTGGATCATTCCGTCGTTCTTTCGTGATGTTCGGCCACGGTGGAGCAGCTTTGGTAATGACACGGCACGTTTCCCGACGTATCTCTTCTGCTTTTTCGCTGGGAATGGTGGAAATTACTTGTTCTATACCACTGATGAAATCTGCGATGGGTATAGTAGCCAGTGTTAGTGCGAAATTTTTTCCGTTTTCCAGAACTGATTTTGCTGCGTCGTCAATCTCCTTCCCAGTGAAGTTGATTACGGTTCGTCGTTTCATTTCTTGCGCCTGTTGTTTTCTGGCTGCCAAATGTTGCAACTTGGAGGATTGTTTAGAAGAGTCGCTGCGTCGAGACAGGTCCGCATGAGCCCAAGAGATAGTGTGAACCCAGTCCCAAGAATCGGGCGAAAGCAAACAAGCCATCTCTAAGTGGAGTGCGAGTAATTCCTTATATGTCGTGTCTAGCCGCCGACAGGTGTTGCCGGATCTTTTCCCTTACTAGCGACAGACAAGCTCTTCTTGTGATCCGGTGGGCTGCCGCGGTGTTTATGTGATGGGTAATCCTCGAGAATGCCGGTATTATGCTGTGGTCACGGCACCGCATCAGGAAATGTCAGCATCACATCAGGAATTCTGTACATGTCATTCAATGACTGCAGGAGCTGCGCCTCCGCAACCAGGACCTCTTGGTGACTACTTTGAAGGTCAGAAAAACTTTGAAACACGTATCTGTTTTGACGAGCTGTAAATAAATAATTGCCACTATTAAAGTTGAAACTCTCGTGTTTGTAAATAAGCTGGAAAATAATACTAGATAAAACAGTAGAAAAGTTTACTTCCATATATCCTTAAGCTGGCTTTTTCCCAACTCAAACCGTTCAGTGGAGCAGCCTCTATGTCATGTTATATTTTTGCTAGCTCTTGGGATAATACCCTGTAAACACCTCGACAAAGTATCCCTCCTGAACAAGTGCAATCTGAATTTACTTACGTTTCGGCTCAATATGAGTTTTTAGAACAGCAACCGATTAATATAAAGGGGGAGGGGACGTTAACCAGCATCATCCAATACAATATTTAAATTGGTATTTTCTCTGTAGACCTCCTGAAGTATCTAACTACGCACGTAAAGGGATTGCACCTTACAGATACAGTTCCTACAAAGCAATTGATTTTTTAGACCTTGCCCTAAACCACCAAATAACGATCACAAAAAGCCATGAGCTACCGCGTTAGTAGGAATTATCTCGATGCCTCCGCGGGTTCGGGTCTCCAAGTTCAACAGCAGCACAAACGTATCTGCATAGAAGAAAAGCTTCCTTAATAAAACTGCATTCTCTTCTTAAGGCAGGATATTTCCTCACAACTTTAAATGCAATTGAACTAAGTGTGGTACATTTCGAGAACGTGCTTTCTGACAGATTATTTGTTGATGTGCGGAACACGTGGAAGGGTAACTAGAACAAAGACCATCGAAAGCGATAATAAGCTCTTAACAGCCCCAGTTACGCTTAACGTAATGTAATTACCAATCAAACGTCCAACGTTTCGCACGTTAGACAGGGCTGCAAAATACAACGCAGTCAGAAGACTAATGATAGTCTATTAACAGTTCATAATGTGAAAAGGAACGTAATGTACAATCACGCAAACTCATCAAAATGAGCAAAGCCGTCAACAGTCTCGCCATAATCCAGAACGAATCGGATGAATTTTCACATATCACTGCCATAAAACGAAGCGTCCACAACGTACCAATTGTCAGATCGGTACGTCGCATTAAGGTTACAGGAAGGAGACAGTGTTTTCGTGCGCCGGCCACCTGGTCTCGTGGAAACGAATACTGCCGCCTAACTTCCCTGTTGGTTGACTCGTGTCAAACCTCGCACTACTTGTCAAGACAAAACTTGCGGTTTCCACCCGTAGATGTGCTATCCCAGCACACAAGCGTCCATCACCGAGCGTAGGAATACATGGCATGAAAAATGTTTCTCGCAACAGCAGACGCCTTTCAACTATACTAAAGTAATAATATGAAGATCAAGTGACCTGTACAATCAGAATCAATGACAGAACCGTGAAAATAAAAGTACTCTGGAAGTACCTTGGCATAAATATCGACGAAAATCAAAACTAGTACACGCGTGGAAATCGTACGCCAGAGAGGAGTCACAATTCTGAACAAAATACCGTCATGTAAAGAAACTATCCGCTGACTTTTTGTGCAATGAGGATGTACCACACCGCAGTCCTAGTCGCTACTGTGGACGTATGGTAAATATGACGACATTGTGGAGCAATCGTCACCGTGAACAACATCCTCAGGAAGCGCGCAAACATGTCAGATGTTGCAAACGATGACAGGAACGACTTTGATAGTACACCAGTCTACAGCATAGTAAGGGATGAGGAGCTGTAACAGAAGCTGAACTTGCTGGTCAAAATGTCAGTTTACGAAATGCAAGATTACATGGCTGGGAGATAATTAATAAGAAACCATAAATAATAATAACGAGACCCGTCATGACAGGACACCCAACTACAACAACCTTCCGGAAGCAGGGAGGAGATAGGCCTCGGGGAACGTCAGTAATGCTTTCTTGAGACCCTAATACCAATATGCACGTCTATATACCTTGGGTGTCAAGGCAGTACGACTCCTTTTAGTGCTTAGTTATGCCTCAGCGCACCAGGTGCTAACAGTCCATACAAAATGAGTTTTTGCTTCTGATAGCAAGTACGGAAGTGTAGTGTAATGTTATATAACACAGTGTCGCCTAGAATTAAAACTTACAAAATCTGTGATGTATAAATTCATCACAGTACAATAGTACAGCAACATGTGCTATCTGCTATGGTTATAGTTATTGTTTTAGTTTCATGTCCCATGGATTATTTGGTACGATAAATTGGAGTGATGCAGAATGAGTCATTTTACATTCACATCGCAAATTAATTTATAAATATTGCTGCACGTTGCAAATTTTTAATTTTTAATATTACTAATTTCTGTCCATCATCTTTTACAAATGACACTAACTGAGATTATTCTATGGAATAGAAGCAGTTTTGAAGGAGAAACTGTTTCTAAAACTGCATAATTGCTCTGCAGTTCACAACTGAATGCCTGGCAGACGCTTCATAGCACCACTTTTAAGCTACTTACCTACGGTTTCACTCTCTAACAGCGCGCAGGAAGAACGATCACTTAAATCTTCCTAAGCGAGCTCTGATCTCTCTAATTTTATTATGATGATCGTTTATCCCTACGTAGGTCTGTGTCAAAAATGTCCGTACACTCTGTGGAGGAACGTGGTGATAGAAATTTCATGAGAAGATCCAATCACAGTCAAGTACGCCTTTGCTTTAATAACCGCCACCCTAATTCGTGTATCATATCCATGGCAGTCTCTCCCATACTACGCCGTAATACAAAACGAGTTGTTCTTCTCTGAACTTTTTCGATGTCCTCCGTCAACTCCACCTAATTGAAATCGCACAACTCACAGTAATACTCCAGGAGAGAGCGGACAAGCGCAATGTAAGTCAATTTTTCTAAGCGTTCTGCCACTCAACCACAGTCTTTGGTTTACCTTCCCCACAATTTTATCTGTGTGTTTGTCCCAATTTAATTTCAAATGATTCCAATGGCTCTGAGCACTATGGGACTCAACTTCTGAGGTCATTAGTCCCCTAGAACTTAGAACTAGTTTAACCTAACTAACTTAAGGACATCACACACATCCATGCCCGAGGCAGGATTCAAACCTGCGACCGGTAGCGGTCTTGCAGTTCCAGACTGCAGCGCCTAGAACCGCACGGCCACATCGGGCGGCCAATTTAATTTATTCGTAATTGTAATCCGTAAGTATTTAACACAGTTTATAACCTTTAGATGTGTATGAGTTGTTATGTAACTGAAACTTAGTGGATTCTCTGTGGATGACTTCACACTTTTCTTATTTTAGAGTCAATTGTCACATTTAGCACCATACAGATATGTTGTCTAAATTATTTTTCAGTTGTTTTGTCATGTGATAACACGATGTGACCCTAAATGACAACATAATCTGCAAACAAAAAATAAGGACTGCTCAGATTGTCTCCTAAATCGTTTATGTAGATCAGGAAGAATAGAGGACTCGAAACACTTCCTTTGAGAACGCCAGATAGTACTTCTGCTTTGTTCGATGACTTTCCGTTAACTATTACGAAATGTGACCTTTCTGACATGAAATCACAATCCAGTCTCACGATGAAGACGATACTTCACAGACAAGCAATTTAATTAGAAGTCGCTTGTGAGGAACGGTGTCAAAAGCCTTCTGAACATCTGAAAATATCTTATCATTTTGACATTCCTTGTCGATAGCACTCATTACTTCGTGAGAACGACAAGCTGTTTGTGTTTCACAAGAACAATATTTCCTGAATCCGTGTTCGCTATTCGTGAATAAAATTGTTTTCTAAGTGGTGATTCACAATATTCGAGCGCAATATATGTTCCACAATCCTATGTAAAATCCACATTAGAGATATGAGCGGGTATTTCCTTTCTTGGGTATTGGTGTGACTTTTGCAACTATCCAATTACTGGATGCGATCTTCCTACGAGTGAGTGATTGAGAACGATTGCCAAATATGGGGCTATTGTATCAGCATACACTGAGAGGAATGTGTATTATATACAGCCTGGACCGGAAGCGTTGCCTTTCTGAAGTGTTTTAAGCTGCTTCGCTACACCAAGTATATCTACTTCTAAGTTACTCTTGTGAGCAGTTGTTTTTGATTCGAATTCTGGAATATTTACTTCATGTCCTTTTGTGAAGGAATTTTGGAAAAGCGTGTTCAGTAACTCTGCTGTAATGGCACTGTCATCAATAACATCAGCATTGTTATCTTGCAGAGTAGGTACTGATTCGTCTTGCCACTGGTGCTTCTTACACACGACCAGAAGCTCTTTGGGTTTCGTGCCATATTTCAAGACAGAGTTTCGTTCGAGTAATTATTAAAAGTGTCTCGTATTGAAGTTCGTGCTAAATTTCGAGCTTTCGCAAGACTTCACCAGTCTTGGGGATTTGGGGGTCTTTTAAATTTGGCAGGCATTTTTCGTTGTAGTGTATTTTGAAATTTACTATACTATCTATCAGATATGTAAGTGCCTAAGTTACCCAAAATTTTAGTTGCAGCATTATCCACTACATTTTAATCTGAAGGCAACTTTTATGTGTAGTTATGAATGTACTTTTTCCTTCTGGTATGTAAGTATGTACGTCATTGCTCCTTTTGAACTGCAATGAATTATTTACAGCAAACGTCATGAGGAAATAAACATACTGTGAGCAGAAATCAGGATGTCCAACTACTTAAACAGACGTCTACAAGATGATCATTGGTGTGCACCTCATACTTTTGTAGGAGAACTTTTTTGACCCATGAAGGCTTCCTTGATGAATTACCCCCAGAATATTACTCTGTGTGACATTATTGAATGAAAATATGCAAAATTTATCGGTTTAGTAATTTGTTTCTACCCAATTTTGCAATAAAATAAGTGCAAATGCAAATGGGGCTGAACTGAGTTCATATAGGAGTCCCAAAATGTATGCTTTGCAGTTTAAATTCTCGTCAATATGGACACCTAAAATTTTTGAAGTTTCCACCCTATTTATTATTTCCTTACAGTGTGTTACACTTATTATTGTTGTGCTGCCCCCAAATTCACAACCGAATATTTTGTGTCTTTTTAAAATTGAGGGTTTCCAGAAAAGCAGTCAGTTTTAAAAACATTATTTATAACTCCTTCTCTTCCTTTATGCGTGGTTGTATTGTTTACAACACTAGCGTCATCCAAAAAATAAATAAATGAAGCCTAATACGAATTCTGCTTGTTGCATATTAAAGTATATTAGACAGAAGATCGTTTATATGTGTGAGAAACAATATCACACCTGTGACTGAGCCTTGGGGATCCATATACGTGGTTTCTCTCCAGTCAGAATGTTGTCTACATCTACATCTACTTCTACATCTACATGACTACTCTGCAATTCACATTTAAGTGCTTGGCAGAGGGTTCATCGAACCACAATCATATTATCTCTCTACCATTCCACTTCCGAACAGCGCGTGGGAAAAACGAACACCTAAATCTTTCTGTTCGAACTCTGATTTCTCTTATTTTAGATTTATGATCATTTTTACCTATGTAGGGTGGTCTCAAAAAAATATTTTCGCATTCGGAAGAGAAAGTTGGTGACTGAAATTTCGTAAATAGATCTCGCCGCGACGAAAAACGTCTTTGCTTTAATGACTTCCATCCCAACTCGCGTATCATATCTGCCACACTCTCTCCCCTATTACGCGATAATACAAAACGAGCTGCCCTTCTTTGCACCCTTTCGATGTCCTCCGTCAATCCCACCTGGTAAGGATCTCAAACCGCGCAGCAATATTCTAACAGAGGACGAACAAGTGTAGTGTAAGCTGTCTCTTTAGTGGACTTGTTGCATCTTCTAAGTGTCCTGCCAATGAAACGCAACCTTTGGCTCACCTTCCCCACAATATTATCTATGTGGTACTTCCAACTGAAGTTGTTCGTAATTTTAACACCAAGGTGCTTAGTTGAATTGACAGCCTTGAGAATTGTACTATTTATCAAGTAATCGAATTCCAACGGATTTCTTTTGGAACTCATGTGGAACACCTCACACTTTTCGTTATTTAGCGTCAACTCCCACCTGCCACACCATACAGCAATCTTTTCTAAATCGCTTTGCAACTGATACTGGTCTTCGGATGACCTTACTAGACGGCAAATTACAGCATCATCTGAAAACAACCTAAGAGAACTGCTCAGATTGTCACCCAGGTCATTTATATAGATCAGGAACAGCATAGGTCCCAGGACGCTTCCCTGGGGACCACCTGATATCACTTCAGTTTTACTCAATGATTTGCCGTCTATTACGAACTGCCGTCTATACGAACTGCGACCTTCCTGACAGGAAATCACGAATCCAGTCGCACAACTGAGACGATACCCCATAGGCCCGCAGCTTGATTAGAAGTCGCTTGTGAGGAACGGTGTCAAAGCTTTCCGGAAATCCAGAAATACGGAATCAACCTGAGATCCCCTGTCGATAGCGGCCATTACTTCGTGCGAATAAAGAGCTAGCTGCGTTGCACAACAACGATGTTTTCTGAAACAATGCTGATTACGAATCAATAGATCGTTCCCTTCGAGGTGATTCATAATGTTTGAATACAGTATATGCTCCAAAACCCTACTGCAAACTGACGTCAATGATATAGGTCTGTAGTTCGATGGATTACTCCTACTACCCTTCTTAAACACTGGTGCGACCTGCGCAATTTTCCAATCTGTAGGTACAGATCTATCGGTGAGCGAGCGGTTGTATATGATTGCTAAGTAGGGAGCTATTGTATCAGCGTAATCTGAAAGGAACCTAATCGGTATACAATCTGGACCTGAAGACTTGCCCGTATGAAGCGATTTGAGTTGCTTCGCAACCCCTAAGGTATCTACTTCTGAGAAACTCATGCTGGCAGCTGTTCGTGTTTCAAATTCTGAAATATTCCATTCGTCTTCCCTGGTGAAGGAATTTCGGAAAACTGCGTTCAATAACTCCGCTTTAGCGGCACAGTCGTCGGTAACAGTACCACCGGCACTGCGCAGCGAAGGTATTGACTGCGTCTTGCCGCTTGTGTACTTTACACACGACCAGAATTTCTTCGGATTTTCTACCAAATTTCGAGACAATGTTTCGTTGTGGAACCTATTAAAGGCATCTCGCATTGAAGTCCGTCCCAAATTTCGCGCGTCTGTAAATGTTAGCCAATCTTCGGGATTTCGCGTTCTTCTGAACTTCGCATGCTTTATCCGTTGCCTCTGCAACAGCGTTCGGACCTGATTTGTGTACCATGGGGGATCAGTTCCATCTCTTACCAATTTATGAGGAATGAATCTCTCAATTGCAGTTGCTACTATATCTTTGAATTTGACAACTCGTCTACATTTGCATAGTTAGTTCGGAAGGAATGGAGATTGTCTCTTGGGAAGGCTTCTAGTGACAGTTTATCCGCTTTTTTGAATAAAATTATTTTGCGTTTGTTTTTGGTGGATTTGGAAGAAACGGTATTGAGCCTAGCTACAACGGCCCTGTGATCACTAATCCCTGTATCAGTCATGATGCTCTCTATTAGCTCTGGATAGTTTGTGACTAAGAGGTCAAGTGTGTTTTCGCAACCATTTACAATTCGCGTGTGTTCGTGGACTAACTGCTCGAAATAATTTTCGGAGAAAGCATTTAGGACAAGCTCGGAAGATGTTTTCCGCCTACCACCGGTTTTGAACAAGTATTTTGCCAACATATCGAGGGAAGGTTGAAGTCCCCACCAACTATAACGGTATGAGTGGGGTATTTATTTGTTACGAGATTCACATTTTCTCTGAACTGTTCAGCAACTGTATCATCGGAGTCTGGGAGTCGGTAGAAGGAGCCAATTATTAATTTAGTTCGGCTGTTAAGTATAACCTCCACCCATACGAGTTCGTACGGAGTATCAACTTCGACTTCACTACAAAATAAACCACTACTGACACACACAAACACTCCACCACCAATTCTGCCTAATCTATCTTCCCTGAACACCGTCTGAGACTTCGTAAAAAGTTCTGCAGAACTTATTTCAGGCTTTAGCCGGATTTCTCGGCCTACATTGCTTAAATTACTAAGCATAACTTTCTGCCTTATATATAACACTATCCCTTGGTTGGCTATACGATCAGCCTCATGAAACTTCAATTTACCTACCAGAATACTATGATTCACAGAGCCAAGTGCTTTAGATAGGTCGGAGAAAATATCAGCCGGCATAATTTTGCTCTTTAATGTTCGTAAAATTTGTTGAGTGAACATATAAATAGCATTCTCGGCCCAGCAACTCTTCTCAAATTCTAACTGTAATATGCTGAGGATGTTATTGTTGCTCGGGTGAGATGCTAATTTAGAATACATCATCTTCTATAAAATTTTGGAAAAATTATGTTAACAGTAAAATAGATTGGTAGCGATTGACATTTCCCCTATCACTTTTGTTAAGTAGGTGTTTGCAACGGCATATTTATTTGTCTCTGGATGTTTACATATCTGTCCGTCACACTTCAAAAGCGTAATATGCAAATATTTCATTGTATTTCGTTACACATCGTGCTGTTGAATTATACTAATGCATGAGATATTTGATGTTAAAGTAATGAGTGTTATATAAATTACTTCATGTACAACATTTAGTCTGTTACTTAGTCTAAATAACACCTCAAAGAGTCGAGAATTCCCGGTGGATACGAATCTCTCTAACTTTATCATCTTATAGTGAGATTTTTGTTGCAGGAAACAAAAATGTTCAGTGACTATTGTGCGCTCTCTGTCCCCTAATCGTGATACACAATACCTCTGTTGTTCCGTCTGTCTCTGAACTTCGGTGAGCATCTTCGTGATGCTTTAGTGGATATTAAATTATAAGTGTTATTCTCCCTTCGAAATTCTCTGTTTCCTTCATCAGTTATACCTGGTAATGGTACACGAAGAACTAATAGTCAGAAACCGGTCGAAATAGGGCTGTGTAAGCTACCTTCTTCACGAGTAGACTACATTTACTCAGCTCTCCCTGAATAAATCTTAGACTGGCATCTACAATCCCTTCGAAGAATTTCGCGTGTTCATTCCACTTAAAATTAGTAAGTTCACGTACTCCCGGACATTAAATTTACGTGACTGGTTCATAAGATTATTCTGGAATCATATATTCATACAATAATTGGTCTTGTCGCCTGTTAATGAGCAAAATATTACATTTGTCAACACACAGGATCAACTGACAAATGCAGCAGTAAAGTCCGACCGCCTACGTATCACCTCGTATTTCACTCGTAGTTTCTAACCTTGCGACTTCTCAATAGCAACAAACGCATATAGCCTCTAATATACTTCCAGAATTATCCAATGGACCTCTAACGAGTATGGTGAATCGTAATGGTCCTATATCACTCCTTCCGGGTACGCCCGAGGATAATTTTAACTCGGGTTATTTCTCTCCGTAAGGAATGTCCTATTGTAACGTATTTCCCAGGAACTTGACAGTCATATCAAAATTCTGTTGAAATATATCGTACGTGCTTGTTTTGTTCATTATACAATACTGAAAACTATGGCGAATGCCTTCCTAGAGTTAATGAATATTATGTCAACCATGGGCACTGAATTCCATTATCTTCTGATTCTCGTGGACTAATGGAGAGTACCGGGTTTTACAGGGTCATTATCGCACGAAATTCTTGTTGATTCATATTGACAAAGTTTCCGATCTACTGAAAGATCACCCTTATCTAGCATAAAACATGTTCCACAGTTCTACAATAAATAGGCGTCAACGATATATCCCAGTAGTTGTGCGCATGTTTCCAACGACTTTGGTTGAAAATGAGGTTGACTTGCAAATTTTCGAGGCATCTGCAAGGTATGTATGACGTGCTGCTGTTAGAAGGGGCTCATGGTCTTTCGCATGCTCTGTTTTCAACTTTGTATTCATGTCTATCGCAGACGACCGTCTGGTATCCCTATGTTGAGCGATTTCAATTAGATAACGTTTAGTTCAGTACTCTTGCGATGTTCGAAATACGAATCGTTGCTTTACCTGCTTTCAGCGACCTCCCCTTCTGCTTTCTAAGACATCTACAAGACTATGTAAAAATTTTTCTAAATTTCGTCATATTTCTGTTTCTTTTTCCTTTGTGGAAGGAATCCCAGTTCTGTATGCCAATAGCTTTGCACAGTTGCTGTTTATAAAAATCGATGGACTTGCCTAAATCATTCTACCATCGCATGACGGAAAATGAACCATATTCAGTTAAATTTATATGCTAAAACAGAAATAAAGACATTGAGAACTTTTTGAAAGGCAATTGTCGCACAGGAACTTTGTATCGAAATATAAGTCATTTAAAGGAATATATCTTCGTTTAAATATAATCATAAAAAATTATATATAAATTTATCCATATGTAACACTGGCGTACCTAATATGAGTGTGTGAATCATTGCTGTCATTACAAATAACGTCAGCAAAATTTAAATCAAAATGGGTTCTGATGTATAGAGGAAGTATTTCATTCGATATCTTTCTCAGAGGTCTTAAAATAGGTGAATTGCTATTCAAAAAAAAAGGAAACAACCTCATAATTCAAGATCTAAGTTCTTGCAAGGAAATTTTCAAGATTATTAGTACAAATATCGTGCACTTACCCTTTCTTTTCATTGTGAAATTATTGGAAAGGAAATACAGTTGATGTCAGTAATATAAGATAAAGAAATTAAGACATTAGGTTCTATCAACAGTCGAGCGGCATATTACTTCCACCTACATAGTGACACGAAATGAACGCCCCCGGAAGCGTCATAAATTGGAACTGATAGTATCTTAATGATATTCATTCACCTCGCGTGCAATTCACGGAGGGGTGGAGTGGGAGAGAGTGTGGGTGGGGGGCATGGTGGCTTGGTGGCATCCTCCTCGCACAGTATTATTGGTCGAAGCACTTAAAAGTACATGTACTTATTGGTAGTAACATAAACATTTCACTAGGAACTAAGTAACACATGTTGGTAGTACGAGGTGTTAAAATTATTTCACACATTCTTCACTACGTCTATCCGTACAGTACATCACAGAACAGATTTATCCATAGTCGCGCAACTGCTTCTCGTAACGATAACGACAGAGAAAGGCGAGCAACAAGATTGGTTTTGTCACTTACTGTATACTGACTATTGACGTATGATGACAGTGTACTTGGAGTGACTCTACTGCTAAGGTAGTTGCTTTACCGTAATACCCACATGTCACGAAATTCCTGTGACATCCAGTACACTAAAAATGAATTACACTATACTCGCCTTTCCATATATGCTAACTATTTGACGCTTGATTCGGTGAAAATAAAGTGGCTAAGTTACAGATACTGTAAGATAAAGACACCAAAACAAAGTAACTATTTCGAATCACTGTAGATAGTGAATATTTCAGAACAAAACTTTCATCTATTACAAATAATTTTGAAAGGATAGTATCCAGTAACTAAAAGGGTAGTTTTCAAGAACGCTTGCAAGTGCGTTTGATGTAAATCGCTTGCAAGAGTTCTTGGAAATTACCCAGAAAAATTCAAACTACATGTCTCAGTAAAATGATACGTCAATTAACTCCTCATTTCTATGTTGCTGCTCAGTTGCCATATATATGCACCTTCTAAGGCGCTGGAGAAACAGGCAATTCCCAAAGACAACAGGCACTCTGGAAGTAACTAAGAAAACTAAATGGATCTTACCGTTGAATCCAGGGAAAACGTCCACATATTTACGGAGACTGCTCTGGCAAGTTGAGAACCGAAGTAAGATAACTGTGTTGAGCACCATCCATCCACTTACATTTGTATGTTTGGCACTGAAGGGTGTGTACCGAGCTGCGTTTGGTATACCGTCTCTCTAGAAAAGCTGGAAGCGTGTGTTCCTCTCTAGGCAACGGTCACGCCGAGGTCTATGTTGAATGGCCGTCTCTAGGCAACAGTCAAAATGGTTCAAATGGCTCTGAGCACTATGGGACTTAACATCTGAGGTCATCAGTCCCCTAGTACTTAGAACTACTTAAACCTAACTAACCTAAGGACATCAGACACATCCATGCCCGAGGCTGGATTCGAACCTGCGACCGTAGCGGTCGCGCGGTTCCAGACTGAAGCGCCTTTAACCGCGTGGCCACACTGGCCGGCGGCAACAGTCAACTATGAAGCTTAAAATAGCCCTTTTTCCTGGTTATCAGTTCTCAGTTTGAAAGAATTCGTATTTTCAATTGTGGACTACACAGAGATGGAAATTATAACTATGATTTAGAATTGTCTGATCGTAATGCCCTTATCTTTACAATTCCAACTGTGGCTGTGAGACGAAATGAATGCACTTATTGTTTGTAGTAGAAATTTCTCTGTCGAATACTGTGATTTTTTTTTTGGTCATCAGTCTACTGACTAGTTTGATGCAGCCCGCCACGAATTCCTTTCCTGTGTTAACCTCTTCATCTCAGAGCAGCACTTGCAACCTACGTCCTCAATTATTTGCTTGACGTATTCCAATCTCTGTCTTCCTCTACTGTTTTTGCCCTCTACTGCTCCCTCTAGTACCATGGAAGTCATTCCCTCATGACTTAGCAGATGTCCTATCATCCTGTCCCTTCTCCTTATCAGTGTTTTCCACATATTCCTTTCCTCTCCGATTCTGCGTAGAACCTCCACCATCCTTACCTTATCAGTACACCTAATTTTCAACATTCGTCTGTAGCAACACATCTCAAATGCTACGATTCTCTTTTGTTCCGGTTTTCCCACAGTCCATGTTTCACTACCATACAATGCTGTACTCCAGACTTACATCCTCAGAAATTTCTTCCTCAAATTAAGGCCGGTATTTGATATTAGTAGACTCCTCTTGGCCAGAAATGCCTTTTTTGCCATAGCGAGTCTGCTTTTGATGTCCTCCTTGCTCCGTCCGTCATTGATTATTTTACTGCCTAGATAGCAGAATTCCTTAACTTCATTGACTTCGTGACCCTCAATCCTGATGTTAAGTTTCTCGCTGTTCTCATTTCTTCTACTTCTCATTACCTTCGTCTTTCTCCGATTCACTCTCAAACCATACTGTGTACTCATTAGATTGTTCATTCCGTTCAGCAGATGATTTAAGTCTTCTTCATTTTCACTCAGGATAGCAATGTCATCAGCGAATCGTATCACTGATATCCCTTCACCTTGTATTTTAATTCCACTCCTGAACCTTTTTTTTATTTCCATCATTGCTTCCTCGATGTACAGATTGAAGAGTAGGGGCGAAAGGCTACAGCCTTGTCTTACACCCTTATTAATACGAGCACTTCGTTCTTGATCGTCCACTCTTATTATTCCCTCTTGGTTGTTGTACATATTGTATATGACCCGTCTCTCCCTATAGCATACCCCTACATTTTTCGGAATCTCGAACAGCTTGCACCATTTTATATTGTCGAACGCTTTTTCCAGGTCGACAAAGCCTATGAAAGTGTCTTGATTTTTCTTTAGCCTTGCTTCCATTATTAGCCGTAACGTCAGAATTGCCTCTCTCGTCCCTTTACCTTTCCTTAAGCCAAACTGATCGTCACCTAGCGCATTCTCAATTTTCTTTTCCATTCTTCTGTATATTATTCTTCTAAGCAGCTTCGATGCATGAGCTGTTAAGCTGATTGTGCGATAATTCTCGCACTTGTCAGCTCTTGCCGTCTTCGGAATTGTGTGGATGATGCTTTTCCGAAAGTCAGATGGTATATCGCCAGACTCATATATTCTACACTCCAACGTGAATAGTCGTTTTGTTGCCACTTCCCCCAATGATTTTAGAAATTCTGATGGAATGTTATCTATCCCTTCTGCCTTATTTGACTGTAAGTCCTCCAAAGCTCTTTTAAATTCCGATCCTAATACTGGATCCCCTATCTCTTCTAAATCGATTCCTGTTTCTTCTTCTATCACATCAGACAAATCTTCACCTTCATAGAGGCTTTCAATATATTCTTTCGACCTATCTGCTCTCTCCTCTGCGTGTAACAGTGGAATAACCGTTGCACTCTTAATGTTACCACCGTTGCTTTTAATGTCACCAAAAGTTGTTTTGACTTTCCTGTATGCTGAGTCTGTCCTTCCGACAATCATTTCTTTTTCGATGTCTTCACATTTTTCCTGCAGCCATTTCGTCTTAGCATCCATGCACTTCATATTTATTTCATTCCTCAGCGACTTGTATTTCTGTATTCCTGACTTTCACGGAACATGTTTGTATTTCCTCTTTTCATCAATCAACTGAAGTATTTCTTCTGTTACCCATGGTTTCTTCGCAGCTACCTTCTTTGTACCTATATTTTCCTTGCCAACTTCTGTGAAGGCCCTTTTTAGAGATGTCCATTACTCTTCAACTATACTGCCTACTGCGCTATTCCTTACTGCTGAATCTATAGCGTTAGAGAACTTCAAACGTGTCTCGTCATTCCTTAGTACTTCCGTATCCCACTTCTCTGCGTATTGATTCTTCCTGACTAATGTATTGAACTTCAGCCTACTCTTCATAACTACTATATTGTGATCTGAGTCTATATCTGCTCCTGGGTACGCCTTACAATCCAGTACCTGATTTCGGAATCTCTGTCTGACCATGATGTAATCTAACTAAAATCTTCCCGTATCTCCCGACCTTTTCCTAGTATACCTCCTCCTCTTGTGCTTCTTGAACAGGGTATTCGCTATTAATAGCTGAAACTTGTTACAGAACTCAATTAGTCTTTCTCGTCTTTCATTTCTTGTCCCAAGCCCATATTCTCCTGTAACCACCGAGCGAGGTGGCGCAGTGGTTAGCACACTGGACTCGCATTCGGGAGGACGACGGTTCAATCCCGTCTCCAGCCATCCTGATTTAGGTTTTCCGTGATTTCCCTAAATCGTTTCAGGCAAATGCCGGGATGGTTCCTTTGAAAGGGCACGGCCGATATCCTTCCCCATCCTTCCCTAACCCGAGCTTGCGCTCTGTCTCTAATGACCTCGTTGTCGACGGGACGTTAAACAACACTAACCTAACCTAACCTCCTGTAACCTTCTCTTCTACTCCTTCCACTACAACTGCATTCCAGTCGCCCATGACTATTAGATTTTTGTCCCCCTTTACATACCGCATTACTCTTTCAACATCCTCATACACTTTCTCTGTCTGTTCATATTTAGCTTGCGACGTCGGCATGTATACCTGAACTATCGTTGTTGGTATTGGTCTGCTGTTGATTCTGATTAGAACAACCCGGTCACTGAACTGTTCACAATAACACACCCTCTGCCCTACCTTCCTACTCATAACGAATCCTACACCTGTTATACCATTTTGTGCTGCTGTTGATATTACCCGATACTCATCTGACCAGATATCCTTGTCTTCCTTCCACTTCAATTCACTGACCCCTACTATAACTAGATTGAGCCTTTCCATTTTCAGATTTTCTAGTTTCCCTACCACGTTCAAGGTTCTGACATTCCACGCCCCGACTCGTAGAACGTTATCCTTTCGTAGATTATTCAATCTTTTTCTCATGGTAACCTCCCCCTAGGCAGTCCCCTCCTGGAGATCCGGATGGGGAACTATTCCGGAATCTTTTGTCAAAGGAGAGATCATCATGACACTTCTTCAAATACAGGCCACATGTCCTGTGGATACACGTTACGTGTCTTTAATGCAGTGGTTTCCATTGCCTTCTGCATCCTCATGTCGTTGATCATTACTGATTCTTCCACCTTTAGGGGCAATTTCCCACCCCTAGGACAAGAGAGTGCCCTGAACCTCTATCCGCTCCTCCACCCTCTTTGACAAGGCCGTTGGCAGAATGAGGCTGACTTCTTATGCCGGAAGTCTTCGGCCGCCATTGCTGATTATTTATCAAAATTTTGGCAGTGGCGGGGATCGAACCCGGGACCGAAGACGTTTTTGATTATGAATCATACCTTTGTAGATAGTCTGTCTGATGAATCCCAAGTAGACGTGCTTTCTAAACGATGTAACAATACCTCTGCCTCTTCGGAGTACAGACTAACTTTCAAATGCGTTTTCTGAAGAAAATAAGCAGTCCTTTCATGTTGATTTCTTGTAGGACTTTTAAACGATCAGTTATCAAATGAAAAGATTCACACATTCGTTTTATAGCCTGTGTAAAGACTTGTCGATAGAAACTGCAAAGCCGAAGTCGGCCGGAGTGGCTGAGCGGTTCTAGGCGCTACAGTCTGGAACCGCGCGATCGGTAGGGTCACAGGTTCGAATTCTGCTTCGGGTATGAATGTTTGTGGTGTCCTTAGGTTACTTAGGTTTAAGTAGTAGTTCTAAGTTCTAGGGGACTGATGACCACAGAAGTTAAGTCCCATAGAGCTCAGAGCCTTTTCCTTTTTTTTTCTTTTTTTGCAAAGCCAACGTGGTTGCATAATAAAACTGTCGGTCAATAAAGCAAGAGCTGTATGGGAAATTGTAAAAAGTGGAACAGGGAAGGAAGAGTAGGAAAATAAACATGCAAATGCTGATACCATTAATAGTGGCAAAGAATACCTGCCAATCATACTTTCTAAACGCTTCCCAAGTACTGAGTTTAAATTAAACAAACCACGACAATATTATGACTACGAAGTCTTTCGCGACGGAGTCCTTGCATAAAAAGTTCTCGGTTTACTTGCCGCGTCAAATTTGGATAAAATCCCAAGCTTTCGATGACTACCTCCGTCATCTTCGTCAGGGGTAAAACTGACTGTCGTGGACCGGTGAGGCTTCCGCTTTTATAAGCAGTGGACGGCTTCTCATTCGCTGGATGACGTCACGGTGAATCCGATGCGTACTGAGGTGGCGGCCTCTATATCCATAGATTTTGTTTGCGCGCTTTATCCAGCGTTGCTTGCAGCGCCATCCATCGCAACAGGAAGCAGTTGAAATTAGACTCTGTGAAAATAATTTCAACAGAGATTCCGGTTATGCACTCAGCAATGCATGGAAGCGCGCAATTGATATAGAAAGAGCGCAGAGGGAGACCTCTTACATTCCTCGCAGTTCTCCGCCTGTTGCGATGGATGGCGCTGCAAGCGACGCTGGATAAAGCGCGCAAACAAAATCTATGGATATAGAGGCCGCCACCTCAGTACGCATCGGATTCACCGTGACGTCATCCAGCCAATGAGAAGCCGTCCACTGCTTATAAAAGCGGAAGCCTCACCGGTCCACGACAGTCAGTTTTACCCCTGACGAAGATGACGGAGGTAGTCATCGAAAGCTTGGGATTTTATCCAAATTTGACGCGGCAAGTAAACCGAGAACTTTTTATGCAAGGACTCCGTCGCGAAAGACTTCGTAGTCATATTAGTTTCCTCTACGGGGAGGATGTAGCGCGCAGCGTTCGTCGGCTGGAGAAACTGCGCTTGAAACAGGAAGCTGGCTTTTCTACAACGTTGTCGTGACAAGGAGGTTGTACCAAATTTCGCAGTTGTCAAACATCACATCCGAACTGCTGCAGTGAATAGAATTTTGCGGAAAACAAGTCATGCGATCGTCAGGGAGAGGATACATCATACGAGGTATGAACTGGATGCCAACGCTCGCTCTTTATGTAGTTGCCATCTGTTTTTGTCTGCAGTTTTGTCACCTTGGGACTGGGAATGGGTAGACACGAGCTTGGCTGCACATCAGCGAGCTAATTTAAGCAAGACTACAGCAAAACAGGATGATAAATTTGTGCGCCTAAACCGGGGAAAAGGAACTTCTGGGTCCAGCGACGCACATCGCACTGTTATCAACTTCTCCGACAAGGAAATTGACGACGCCACCATCTCGGTTCTCAGTAAGGGACTGAACTTTTCTCCAGCTCCACAAAAGCTACCTGTGGCCGAGATTATCAGTGCAGTAGAACAAGCGGTTCGGCACCTTCCTGAAGAGGCAGCAGATGAGGTAAGGCTTGCAACTAGTCGGATTTTAGCAACAGCCAAGCCTCCTAAGCCCAATGTGAGCAGAGTGGAGAAACTGGCATTGAAATCGTTGGGGAAGGATGAAGAGTTAGTTGTACTACCAGCCGACAAAGGAAATGCCACAGTTATCCTCAATGCTACCGATTATCATAAGAAAGTGGCCATATTATTGGAAGATGCCACGTACCGTATTCTTAAACGGGATCCTACAGCAGCACTTAGTAGGAAGACAGGGGAGCTACTGAAGAACTCTGGCCTCCCAGAAGAACTAGTCAAGAATCTACGACCAAGAGCACCAAGGCCACCCAGATTATATGGTCTACCCGAAGTCCATAAGGATGGGGTTCCGTTGAGACCTATTGTTAGTGCTATTGGGTCTCCTACATATCGGTTGGCAAAGTACTTAACCAAATTACTAGCACCTATAGCCGGCCACTGCAGCCATCATATTTCTAACTCACAAATGTTTGTTGACATTATAAAGCAGATGAGGATAAGTCCGAATGACATCATGATCAGCCTAGATGTGGTCTCTTTGTTTACAAAGGTTCCAGTGGAAGATACGTTAAAAATGTTGGCTGCTCATTTCTCTCCTGAAATACTAAAGTTATTTCGACACACTTTGACGACCACCTATTTTTTGTATGGTGGAAAATATTATGAAATGATTGACGGAACAGCCATGGGTTCGCCGCTGTCACCAGCCATAGCTAACTTCTTCATGGAGGATTTCGAAGAACGAGCGTTGAACAGTGCTCCCTTACGTCCATCCTGCTTCTTCAGGTATGTCGACGATACTTTTTTAATCTGGCCACATGGCAATGAGGCACTGCAGCAGTTTGTTGAACATTTGAATGGCATACATCAGAACATAAGATTTACAGTGGAGGTGGAGAAGGATGGAAAGTTACCCTTCTTAGATGTACTGGTGGAGCGAAAATCAGATGGACGTCTCGGACAATCTGTGTACAGAAAACCGACGCATACAGATTTATATCTAAACGCGCGTAGTTTTCACCACCCAGCTCAGAAGAGAGCTATGCTGAACACCTTGGTACACAGAGCAAGGACTATTTCGGACAAGGATCATCTCGGCTCCGAGATTAACCATCTGACGACGGTATTCATAAAAAATGATTATTCTGATCGTGATATCAGATCTACTCTGGCGATGAAACCAAGAAAGGACGCTGTTCGAACAGATCAAGAGGACCAACACATCGCGCGGCTACCATTTTGCGGTGCAACGACCAGCAAGATCGGCAGAGTCTTAAGCCGGCAAGGAATCAGACCAGTCTTCCGGCCACCCAGGAAGATTAAGGAAATGCTGCGACCCGTGAAAGATAATCTTGGCCTGAGAGTACCGGGAATTTACAGCATTCCTTGCGAGTGTGGCCGATCGCAGTGTGGAACATCAGCGTCACCTGAAATACAGATATCTAGAAAAATCAGCGGTGGCTGAGCACAGTTTGTTAAATAAACATAAGATTTTATTCGATGAAACAAGACTACTTGCTCACGCTTCAAACTATTGGGACTCTGTCATCAGGGAAGCAGTTGAAATTAGACTCTGTGAAAATAATTTCAACAGAGATTCCGGTTATGCACTCAGCAATGCATGGAAGCGCGCAATTGATATAGAAAGAGCGCAGAGGGAGACCTCTTACATTCCTCGCAGTTCTCCGCCTGTTGCGATGGATGGCGCTGCAAGCGACGCTGGATAAAGCGCGCAAACAAAATCTATGGATATAGAGGCCGCCACCTCAGTACGCATCGGATTCACCGTGACGTCATCCAGCCAATGAGAAGCCGTCCACTGCTTATAAAAGCGGAAGCCTCACCGGTCCACGACATTCGAGGGTTGGATTCCCTCTCTTCTTCATCAAAGTTTCACTGCCTGGGCTACACTCAGGGTGCAACTTCGAGGTGGAAGATCCCCACCGTTTCCTTGCCGTGTCGTCTGCTTGCCGTCACTACTGCTCGCCGGCCGGTCCTCCTCCTCGCCGCCGCCGCCGCCGCCGCCTGCCGGTCCTCGCCGCCGCCGCCGTTTGGTCGCCGCCTGCCGGTCCTCACCGCCGCCGCCGTTTGGTCGCCGCCTGCCGGTCCTCACCGCCGCCGCCGCCGTCGCCGCCTGCCGGTGCTCGCCGCCTGCCGGTGCTCGCCGCCTGCCGGTGCTCGCCGCCGCCGCCGCCTGGTCGCCGCTGCCGCCTGCCGGTGCTCGCCGCCTGCCGGTGCTCGCCGCCGCCGCCTGGTCGCCGCCTGCCGCCGCCGCCGTCTGGTCACCGCCGCCGCCGTCTGGTCGCCGCCGCCGCCCTTCTCGCGCGCCGCCACCATGTCCCAACCCACCACCACTACCACTATCATTTTCACCTCTCCCTCCGCTGCTCCAACCACCATCACATGGAGCTCATCCTCCACCCCCCTTCCCGTCCTTCCTTCTCTCCCTGTCCACCCCACCCCTGCGCCACTTTCGGCTGTACCCACCCCCAACTCCTCTTCCCCTATCACTGTCGCCCCATCGACAGCTACAGACTTTCCGCCGCTCCCCGCACCGCCTCCGACAGGCTCCAAGCCAGCACGGATCTCTGCTCGCCGTTCCACAGTCTCAGTGACACCCACGCCCCCACCGTCTGCGTCTTCCGCTGCTCAGGGTGGTCCTGCCCCCCGCCATCTCCCCCTGCAACCCGTCCCCCTGCCCCCTCCCCACCCAGTGGTGTCCACGAAACCTTCCAAGCGCCCGAATGCTGACCCTTCCCCCGAAGTCTCCTCCAAAAAAACTCCCAATCCCCGTGACCCACCCACTCCCATGGACGCGGCCCCGACCCCCACCCCCGCCACGCCTGCCACCCACACCTTTGTCCTCTCTAATCCTGACCCTCAATTCCTTGATGCCCGCTCCCTCACTCTCGCCATCCGGAAATACTGCCCCAATGCTCCCATCTCCCAACTGATTCCTCGCAAGGAATGCTTCCTTCCACACCGACCTCCTCTCCCGCATCCCTCGTATCCAATTTGGCCAACGTGCAACCCTCACCCCCTACCACACCCCGTCCTCTCCCCGTCAGCCTCAACCTCCCCGACGTCCGCCGACCTTCACCGCTGTGATCACGAAGCTTAGCCCCGTGATCACGGAGGCTGAGGTGTTGGCGGAACTCAACTCCCGGCCCGACATCGAAATCCGCTCGGCCCGTCGCATCTTCAATGATGCCGGGCCGACTTTTCTCATGCGGATATTCACTGAATCCTCCTCCTCCATTGACCGCCTCCTCACCGAGGGAGCCCTCATCTACAATCAGCGCCATAAGGTGGACCCCTCCCGTTCCCCAGTCCAATCCTACCGCTGCCAACGCTGTCTCACCTACAATGACCACGTTACCTCTGCCTGCAAGAACCCCCCTACTTGTCCCCACTGCAAAGCCTCCCACTTCCTCAAGCATTGCCCCAACCTCACCTCTCCCCCCTCCTGCAACACTTGTAATGAACCACATCCTACCTACTCCTCGAAGTGTAAAGCGAAACCTCCACCAGTAACCCCCGAGCTCACCATCCCTGTCCATCCTGTTGATGACCCCATCCACCCCAACAACTCGCTCCGCCCTCCCCCTACTGCTGAGGACATCATCCGTTTCACCACCATTGTGCTCCAAAACATCCACCCCTTCCAGCGCTCCCACACTCTTTCCCAAATCGCCCTCGCTGCCCGTTCCATCTTCCATCTTACCACCTATGCCACTTACTCCCACAACCTGGCCCACTTCACCTTCACCCCCCTCACCACCCTCGTCTAACTCTCCACTCCCATGGTACAACAACCGTACCGTATCCTGTACCACAACATTCGCTCCCTGCCCACCTATAAAGGCACATTTGCATGCCGAGCGTGAGTTTCCTCGGAAACGCGAAATATTAATTAAATAAATAATCAGTGACAAATAAATAAAGCCTATGGCACACAACTGCAGCGCTGTGTCGCTGATAAAACAAAAGCACAATTACGTTACTCGTATGTTTGATTAAGAAAGGAGAGCTCTGGTTGAAGTGGTGCGAGAAGCACGTATTTTTATTTTATTGTCTGGCACACCGCCATATTTCATGTTATAGAAAATTACTGCGAGTTGCAACCACACTAGGCACTCGATTCTGTAAAGAATTTATATTTATAAAAGTAAGTAGGATTATGAACTGTAGGCTTATTCATTGAATATATCTGATTTAACTAACAGTGTAACTTTTTTATGTTTAGTAGACAATCACCTCTGTACGACGTTTTGGCATGGCTGGCAAATTATTGTAATATTGAGATTTAGATTATGAGTCCGCACCTACCGCAGCAGTCTTTGGAAACGATTTAACTACGAAGTCCGATTATTTCAATTTTATTTCACGGTCAACTACGAGTAACATTGCCTTTACGAAAAAGCCATTGTCAAGCGTCTGATACCGAATAATTATCCAGATAAGCAAATATCAATTACAATTACAATCACCATCATACAGAATAATTAACATTAAAATAATTAATATTTTATTTGATTTTATTTTATTTATTTTATACACCCACAAACTCCTCTTCCTCCACACCCTACGTCAGCACCGCGTGGATGCCTTCGTCCTCAATGAAACCTTCCTTCAGCCCCGTATCTCCGTCTCCACTGCCCCTTACACCCTACATCGTACCGATAACCCGTACCCTCTGGCACGTGGCGGAGTTGCTATAGGCCACCTCAAGCACCTCCCTGTCTGGCCCCAACCTCTCCTTAACAATCCTGCCGAGCATCTCACCCTCAGCCTCTTCTTCCCCGCCCTTACCATCACCTGTGCCACCATTTATGTCCGCCCTCGCACCCCCATCCCGTATGATTTCCTGGCCCACATTGACCGCACCTTCTCCACCTACGTGATTGCCGCCGACCTCAATATCCACAGCCGTGATCCTGCCGACCTCCGGCGGTGGCATCAGTTTCTCACCACTCTCCAGGGAGACCTGGTTCCCCTGCCCCAGCACACCCGGCCCGAATCCAACACCACTCCTGATGTAGTCCTTGCCTCTCCCAACCTCCTTGGGCGCATCACCGCGGATGTCCTTGACCTCATTGGCAGTGACCATGCTCCTGTCCTCCTCACTCTCTCTAACGGTCGCCATCCCCGCCACGCTCCTCGCCCTGACGTCCCTCCTAAACTTGTCCATGATTACTCCCGTGCCAACTGGGATGCCTACCGGGATTCCATTCACACCCAGGTTGACAGCCACGACCTTACCCTCCAGTCTCCTGCTGACATCTCTCGCACTGCTGCCTTCCTGCACCAGACCTTGTCTGACGCCGTCGCCACCCATATCCCCACCAAAGCCATCCACCCTCACCGCCCCGCCCTGCCTCCACAGGCCGTCCTTCTCCTTCGGGAGTCCCGCCGCCTCTACCGCTCTTTTCTCCGCACTCGTGACCGGGATACACTTACCCGCCACCGGCAATTACAGCGACACATTCGCAACCTGCTTGTTGCGAAGAAACGCCGAGCCTGGCGCCAGACATGTACACACCTCAACACCACGCTCCCCATCAACTCTTCCAAGTATTGGTCTGCTTTCCACCGCCTTACTGGGAACCGCCCCACCCCCCAGTACCCTCTCCTCCTTAATGACCGTCCCTTTCCTGACAACCTCAGTAAGGCCAACCACTTTGCCTCCCACCTCTCTGATGTTTTTTCCATCCCAGATGATCCCCACTTTGATTATTCCCTCTTCCCTGATGTCATGGACCGTACGAATACCTCTGTTCCTCCCCTTGCTCCTAGCTTCCAGTACTTGGGCCACACCCCACCATCTGCACTTAACACTCCCATCACTACACAGGACATCAGCCTCACACTCCGCACTAAACGCAACACTGCTCCCGGCCACGACTGCGTTACCTACCGCCACCTCAAACACTGCCCTCCCTCCTTCCTTTCCCTCCTTGCCGCCCTCTACAATGTCATCCTTGCCACTGGCTTCTATCCCGACCTGTGGAAAACCTCCCGTATCCTGATGTTCTCCAAACCCAATAAGCCTCCATCTGATGCCTCTTCCTATCGTCCTATCTGTCTCACGTCGGTGTTCAGCAAGCTCTTGGAATCCATCCTTTCCCGGCGCATCCATCTCCACCTCCACCAAAACCACCTCCTCCCAAACACCCAATGTGGCTTTCGACCTTCCTTCTCTGCTGATGACCAACTCCTCCGCCTCACTCATCTCCTCTCCCTCCAGCTTAACTCCCGTCGCTCCGCCATTTTTGTCTCACTTGACCTTGAAAAGGCCTACGACCGTGTCTGGCATCCCGGTCTCCTGTTTAAACTCCAAACCTACGCCCTTCCTATCAACTACATCCGTCTGGTGGCCTCCTTCCTCTCCCGCCGCCCCTCCTACGTTACCATCCATCATGCCAATTCCCGCACCTTCTACCCCTCTGCCGGTGTGCCCCAGGGCTCTGTCCTCTCCCCTCTCCTCTACCTCCTGTACACAGCAGATATGCCCCAACCCCCCCCCTCCAGTGCACCTCTTGCAATATGCTGATGACACCGCATTCCTCGCCCTCGCTCCTACCCTCCAACGGTCCCAACGCCTTCTCCAGAATCACCTTGACCTTTTTGCTGCATGGTGTAACCAATGGCTCCTGAAACTCAATCCTTCCAAGACCCAGGCAATCATCGTAGGTCGTACCACTCGCTCCTTCCGGCTCCTGGATTTCTCCCTTACTGTCTGCGCACGTCCTGTCCGTCTCACCCCCACCCTCACCTACCTTGGCCTCACCATTGACCGTCACCTAACCTGGATCCCTCATCTCCGATCCATCCAATCCAAAGCCCACAACCGCCTCCGCCTCCTCAAACTCCTCTCTGGCCGGACATGGGGGTTGCACCCCTCTACCATCCTCCACACCTACAAATCCTTAATCCGTCCCATCCTCTGTTATGCCAGTCCTGCCTGGATATCTGCCCCCCCCAAATTCTATCAGTCCCTCCAGATCCTTGAGCGTCATGCACTCCGCCTCGCCTTCCGTATCCGCCTCCCGTCCCCCACGCGGATCCTCTATGATCTCATTCCTTTCCCCCATCTGCTCCTCTTCCTCGAACATATCCGCATCCTCTACACCTCCCGCCGTCTTGAACCCCCTCACCCCCTGGTTGCTCCTCTCCTCTCCCATCCTCGCCCCCTGCCCCATCTTCACCGTTGTGTCCCCCCTACCCTCCATCTCTACACCCTCCATCTCCTTTCCCAAGGTGGCTTCCGTCAACTCCCCCTCCCGGATGATGCCCTCTCTCCCTCCATTTATCCTTCCTATCAACTCTGATCCTCCCTCCCCCTCCTTTCCTCTGTCCTTTCCCTGGGCTCCCTCTTCCCCCCCCCTTCCGTCCTGTTTCCTCCCCACTACACCTCTCCCTACCTCCCTTCTCCCCCCCAGTCCTTTTGTATTCCCCTCCTCTGCCTACCCCCCTCCCTGTCGCGTCTGCCCCCCACCCCTCTTATGGGTCCTTATCCTCCATCAGCTCCTTTCCCGGTTCCCCCCCCCCTTCGCTTTTACTCTCCTTTCCCCCCTTTTTGTTTTCCCACCTCCTGTCCAGTTTCCCCCCACCTGCTCTCGACTGTGGTGTCCCCTTTGCCGACTTTTAGTGCTGTGTTCTAGTGACTATTCGGTGTTGTGTTGCGAACAGAAACCATGCTGTCGCTGGGTGTGCATTTTATATACTTTGCGAACAGAATCCAGACTGTCGCCGTGTTTTTTTAATTGTCTATTGTTTCCCCTGTCTGCTCCGTATGTATTTTTATTCGCTTCATCGTCCCTCTGTTGTTTGTTTTAATTTCCCCATTTTCTTTTCACCTTGTTACTCACTAAGTCCCCGATTTTATCGCCTGTTTTTTATTATTATTTATTCTTCTACTCTTTGTCAGAAAATCTGTAGGCTGCAGAGCGGCGTCCTAAGCTGCTGCCAGCCCGCCCCCTTCGGGGGGAATTGAAATTCAATAAAGGAAAAAAAAAAAAAAAAAAAAAACGGTCCACGACAGTCAGTTTTACCCCTGACGAAGATGACGGAGGTAGTCATCGAAAGCTTGGGATTTTATCCAAATTTGACGCGGCAAGTAAACCGAGAACTTTTTATGCACGACAATATTATGTTTCGTATACTTGCATAGAGCGTGAGATTAGTTCCTACCATTGAACAGTAAGCAGTTATGTTGATTAAAATCAACAACTGGAAAATGTCAGTAAATGTGGATGACGTAAGAGCGTCAACAATATAGTGTACAACTTCACACAAATTGTGAAGGACTTGGCTCAAATTGTTAATTTAGCGTTCACTGAAGGAGTGTTCGTCCATGGTTTAAAAATTTTGAAAATAATGCCTGTATTCAAGAGCGATAACAGTAATAATCACGAAATTAATTGACTGGTATAATTCTGCTCAGGATCCTGTAAAGTATTTGAGAGAAATAATTGCCAGGTACTTTAACGACCAAGTGTTAGTAATGACCATCGCTCTCGAACAGGTAGAAGAATAAGTAGGTTCAAGAGACGAAATATTTAGAAACCTAGATGACAACACCCGTGTATTAACAGTAAACTTAGATCATTTTTAAGCTCTTTATATTGTTAGCCATGAAATTCTTTTTAAAAAAGCTGGACGGATTGGGGATAAGTTTGGTAGGAAAAGAGTGAGTTCAATCATAATTACAAGATAGTTGACAGGTTGTCAAACTTGCTTCAGATCATTCTAATCATAAACAGAGGTTATTATCTGATACAAAGAAAATCGTTTAATGTGTACCACATGGTATTGCGTTATGGCCCCGTATGGATTTTTTATGTGAATTATGTACAGACTTTAGTAACAGTATCTAAGGTCATGTTAACAGTTATGAGTCAACTCCAGCAAAAATACGCACGGGCAGACCCGCATGAAAGTTTGACGTCCTTAGTTCTACAGGCGTGCGTTCTCAACTGTCCCCTTTTCCTCTTAACATGTTCTTAGGGAACCCACTGGTCTGGGAGGCAGTTCAGGGAGTGCAGTTGAAGTATTTGACACTAAATGGTGCGGGAATACTGGTGAAGGGTGAAATATTCCTTTTTTTTGTGGGACTTTACGAGTGGCAATTTTCCACCGCGCTCACTCAGTTGCGTCGACATGGCAAAGCTTGGTATGTCGGATGATGAAATTGCTTGTGTGTTGACATGCTGTTTTGAAGAACGTGATGTTGATTTTTCGGACGATGATGATTTGCATGATTGTGATGATAACCTAGACTTTATTCAAGCCAGACGGTGTGGCCGAGAGGTCTAGGCGCTTCATTCTGGAACCGTGCGACCGCTACGGTCGCAGGTTCGAATCGTGCCTCGGGCATGAATGTGTATGATGTTCTTAGGTTAGTTAGGTTTAAGTAGTTCTAAGTTCTAGGGGACTGATGACCTCTGATGTTGAGTCCCATAGTGCTCAGAGCCATTTGAACTTTATTCAAGAAAAATGTTCTCAGTGTTCAAATAAGGAAGGCAGATAACACAAAATGTAAAACTTTTATTCAGATTTCAGTTGACAGAGCTTTAAAAACATAATTACAGTAGGAAATGATTTTGTTTGCCACTACAATTTTTATGGTAGATTCATGGGAGGAGAACGATCATCCAAGTTCTTCAGAAGCAAGTATTGTCAGTGTCATTGTCGGTTAAACCGTCAGTGACAGAGCACACCTAGTTCCTGCTGATAAGGAGAGTACACCGTTCGTTTGTTACATATTTTTCCAAGCCTCAAACAGAAGCGAACTATTTTCAGTTAAATGTGTAGTTATTAGTTCATTCTGTCTCCCTGCAGCAAGAATAAACCTTTACAAAATGTTCCCTAGACTGATGGTTCATTCACAGTGCCGGTATCTGCTTCAATTTATGGGGACTTCAGGCACACTTTTTGCATACACACAGAGAATCTTAGTGTAGCTGTACATCGATATTAGAGTCACACATGTGTAAACAATAACTGCAGAATACAAAAAACATGGTGTAGATAGCAATGCCATAAAAGAGTCACATTTAACATAGTTATCACAAGTACACTGTTCATGTTCATGAGTATCCTATTGTCGTGTATTAAAATGTACACAGATGCAAGATAAATTTATGTATAGCGTGGATAAGTAAACATCTGATGTCCACATGTAATTGATCTCTGTGTCACACAATTGTACGTTAATATTCCATGAGTAATCTAAGTATTTTGTGTACCCTACTCTAACATTTACATAAGAATTACAATGAAAAACAAAAACACATACAAGGAATAACATATTCAAGTTGTCCTTGCACATTGTTCACGACTGTGGTGAGAATGAGATACTAAATCTTATTGTTAGAAATAGACGAAGCACCTTTAACTTCACAATTTCATTGGTTTCTCTGAGGGGGTTGGTCCATTGAGTCATATGAATTGATGTATGTGGTTCCATGTCTTGAGCAAAGCACGGAGGCTTTTGGAATGAGGTCACTGTACTGACGTCACACAGTGTTAAGTGTCTGGTGTTGCTGCTGCGTCGTTGCCGCAGTAATAGGGTGTGCTGGAGCATCTGCAGTACACTGCTGAGATTGCAGCAAGACCCACACTTATGATCATGGCAGTACGGTACGAAGGCATGTTGATAGACCGGATCTCAGCTGTTCATGAACGGTACTTTACGTTTCCCAATATAGAAGTTGAAGTGTGTGAGGTCATCTGTACAGGATCGAACTGGGAACAACTGATTGGTCCATTAGTGGACGATTGCTATGACTGCTCTCTTAGTGAGAGGAGAAGGTAGAAATGTGACAAATCGTTTATTAGAGTTTGTGGCACGATACTGCTTTGTGTATGCAGATCGGCCAAAGCTAGTGAGTTGTAAAAACTGAAACAGGTAAGCATATAGCGTTCCTTCCTGTCCTGAGGCACATGAGGAGCAGGTTCTGTCGCTGTACGTCAGGGCCGGCCAAACGCTGCACAGTATGCAGACGTGCGGAAGTGCTGCAGATGTGCGCACGCGTGCGACAGCGAGCGACAGCGACATCTGTTATTAGACATGTGTCCTAAATGAACGGCAGCGGCTCCACTTGTATGTGGTGCAAGCAAGAGCGCAACATATCCAGTCTCGTTTACCCCTGATGACCGTAACCTTAACAGAGAAGTACTGAGAAATGGCAAGTACTGTGAAAAAGCAAAGGACGGGAGATCTATGTTCTCAGTCGTTTAAAAATTACTGGGAACAGCAATTCTCTTTTATAGCCGTTGGCGAAAACTCACAGTATTTGCTGTGCCGCCGAAAAATAGGCGGCCAGCGTAAGTTTTCAATTGAAAGACATTACAATACATATCACAAAGACGAGCGAAGTGTACTCAACAGTGAAGAACGGCAAGCAAAATTAAATGTCCTTATGAAAATGGATGAGACACATCAACTCTATTTTACTGCACTGTACAGTGCGTGTGGCAACTGATATTATCTATGGTATAAGCAACTAAATGTGTGGGCCCGCACTATATTACTTATATAGATCGACAGAAGATATGCTCAAGAATTTACGCATTTACAACCTATGTCTTTTAATACATTACGTAATTAGGCAGGTTGAAATTTACTGAGCTATACAGAACATGCAACTATTCTGCGTTTGTTTGACCGTCGTCCCTCCGTCTCGGGCCTGTGGTTTGGTGACCTGAAAAATACAATTGCAACTGGCACGCTCCAAACATGCCTACTTGGGGTAGACACATTGTTAAGTGTCTGTTTATTGCTTAGACCTAAAGTTTACCTTATCGTAGTATCTGGTAAATTTATTACCTCATACAGTACCCTTAGCCTAATTCCTGTTACGCTGCGATGTCTCGCTGCTCGCCGCTATTGCCGACGACAGTGATGTGCGCGTCCTACGACACGGCCTCCGAGTTCTCACCACGACTCACTGAAACTCGGAAGGGTGGGTTAGCCGCGGCTGCACAACACAATAAATTTATAGTTGCAACTTCACTTTCTATGTGATACGGTTTTAGAGAACGAAGTGCACTTTTCCAGAGGCCATGTAATACACTCCTGGAAATTGAAATAAAAACACCGTGAATTCATTGTCCCAGGAAGGGGAAACTTTATTGACACATTCCTGGGGTCAGATACATCACATGATCACACTGACAGAACCACAGGCACATAGACACAGGCAACAGAGCATGCACAATGTCGGCACTAGTACAGTGTATATCCACCTTTCGCAGCAATGCAGGCTGCTATTCTCCCATGGAGACGATCGTAGAGATGCTGGATGCAGTCCTGTGGAACGGCTTGCCATGCCATTTCCACCTGGCGCCTCAGTTGGACCAGCGTTCGTGCTGGACGTGCAGACCGCGTGAGACGACGCTTCATCCAGTCCCAAACATGCTCAATGGGGGACAGATCCGGAGATCTTGCTGGCCAGGGTAGTTGACTTACACCTTCTAGAGCACGTTGGGTGGCACGGGATACATGCGGACGTGCATTGTCCTGTTGGAACAGTAAGTTCCCTTGCCGGTCTAGGAATGGTAGAACGATGGGTTCGATGACGGTTTGGATGTACCGTGCACTATTCAGTGTCCCCTCGACGATCACCAGTGGTGTACGGCCAGTGTAGGAGATCGCTCCCCACACCATGATGCCGGGTGTTGGCCCTGTGTGCCTCGGTCGTATGCAGTCCTGATTGTGGCGCTCACCTGCACGGCGCCAAACACGCATACGACCATCATTGGCACCAAGGCAGAAGCGACTCTCATCGCTGAAGACGACACGTCTCCATTCGTCCCTCCATTCACGCCTGTCGCGACACCACTGGAGGCGGGCTGCACGATGTTGGGGCGTGAGCGGAAGACGGCCTAACGGTGTGCCGGACCGTATCCCAGCTTCATGGAGACGGTTGCGAATGGTCCTCGCCGATACCCCAGGAGCAACAGTGTCCCTAATTTGCTGGGAAGTGGCGGAGCGGTCCCCTACGGCACTGCGTAGGATCCTACGGTCTTGGCGTGCATCCGTGCGTCGCTGCGGTCTGGTCCCAGGTCGACGGGCACGTGCACCTTCCGCCGACCACTGGCGACAACATCGATGTACTGTGGAGACCTCACGCCCCACGTGTTGAGCAATTCGGCGGTACGTCCACCCGGCCTCCCGCATGCCCACTATACGCCCTCGCTCAAAGTCCGTCAACTGCACATACGGTTCACGTCCACGCTGTCGCGGCATGCTACCAGTGTTAAAGACTGCGATGGAGCTCCGTATGCCACGGCAAACTGGCTGACACTGACGGCGGCGGTGCACAAATGCTGCGCAGCTAGCGCCATTCGGCGGCCAACACCGCGGTTCCTGGTGTGTCCGCTGTGCCGTGCGTGTGATCATTGCTTGTACAGCCCTCTCGCAGTGTCCGGAGCAAGTATGGTGGGTCTGACACACCGGTGTCAATGTGTTCTTTTTTCCATTTCCAGGAGTGTATATAGATCGACAGTAGATATGCTCAAGAATTTACACATTTACAACCTATGTCTTTTAATGCATTACGTAATTAGGCAGGTTGAAATTTACAGAGCTATACAGAACATGCAACTATTCTGCGTTAGTTTGACCGTCGTCCCTCCGTCCCGGGCCTGTGGTTTTGTGACCAGAAAAATAGAATTGCAACTGGCACGCTCCAAAAATGCCTACTTGGGGTAGACACATTGTTAAGTGTCTGTTTATTGCTTAGTCCAAAAGTTTAGCTTATCGTAGTATCTGGTAAATTTATTACCTCATACAGTACTCTTAGCCTAATTCCTGTTACGCTGCGATGTCTCGTTGCTATTGCCGACGACAGTGATGTGTGCGCGTCCTACGACGCGGCCTCTGAGTTCTCACCACGACTCACTGAAACTCGGAAGGGTGGGTTAGCCGTGGCTGCACAACACAATAAATTTATAGTTGCAACTTCAGTTTCTATGTGATACGGTTTTAGCGAACGAAGTGCACTTTTCCAGAGGCCATATAATATGACCAAGCCAGGACGGATGCATGTTCAGGATACAGTCGCCCACCACACGCCTGCTAGGCAGTTTGTCACGAATCTGCAACTATAATTCCTTGGTTATTCATCTTTGACAGTCACGAGCAACACGCCAAGTCTCCAACCAGCACATTGGGACGGTAGGTTTTATGCCCGCATTTCTACCGTCTATGGCACCATTTGA
Source organism: Schistocerca cancellata (assembly GCF_023864275.1). Classification (NCBI taxonomy): domain Eukaryota; kingdom Metazoa; phylum Arthropoda; class Insecta; order Orthoptera; family Acrididae; genus Schistocerca; species Schistocerca cancellata. The sequence continues at coordinate 56,719,013 of NC_064626.1, read as the reverse complement.
GTCATACGCCCACAGGTTCACCCATACTTACAAGACAACGACTTTGGCGCGCAACTGTATAAAATACAGCCCATATTCATCCTCGAAATCAAGTAGTATATCACAAACTTGCAGTGCACTGACGAGCGCCTGCAAACCTTGGTATGTACGTCTCTAGAACTGGTTGTGGCCGCTATGAGGCGTACCACGATTTCCAAGAACGCTTCTATGAGCACGTTCTTGTTTGCGCCCGTTTGCGGAGGAAAGGACAGGAAAGGACAAAAACATTGCTAATGGAATGGTAGTGCATCCTACTCTATCGACATTGTAAGGACAGCAACAGTAAATTATTTTGCAAGACAGGGCAGCAAGTTAATACTTCAACAATCTTAATCGTTTAATGCAATGATTATCCTTACCCGAATAAATGTTCATCTATTTGCCTATTCTACTGTGTACACCACTTAAACTACTATTATTCCTCCAACTCTACGTGAGAGATGTGATGGTGTCCTATGGACTTAGTACTTTGAGCGTCGCCAATTCATTAACGTTGTGGTAAGCTGCTCTCCTTATACGGTACGGGCCGTTGTAAACAGAATAGAGATTTTGGCATTTAATTTATTGTTTGTTCGAGAGTTGGAAAGGTTTCACGAGCACCCTTTGTCCAATTTGGAAGTATTGTACTCCTCCACTGCTGCCTGTATCCTCTTGAGAGCCAAATCCACTACGGCTCAGTGGTGCGTCCGCGCCCTTAGTGGGAAGTTTACGACTTCGGTTATCAAACCTTCAGGAATAAGGTTTTTCAGTACTGTAATGGGTGCAAATTTTTTTACCCCATGGGGTGTCTCATTGATCACCTCCTGGAAGTCTACAAGGAAAACGTCCCATGTCGTGTGTTGTTTGTTACAGTGCGACCGGTACAACTTTCCGAGTTCCTTTGTAACCCGTTCTACAGCAATCGAACTTCGATAGAGTGATGATATAAAAACAGGATAAATTTTACATCGTCGCAACGTCTTCCATGTTTCTGACTTAAATTGTGGCACTTTATCTGAAACTATTCTAATCACATGACAAACCTGTGGTAGGATATCCCGGATTAGGGCTCGTGATACAGTTCGTCCTGTCGCCCTCTTCAGGGCCGTAAAGGTAACATATTTGGACGTTAGTTCAACAAAGATTAATATGTATGTATATCCTCTTCTTGTTCTTGGCAATGGCCTCGTCAAATCCGTTGCCACTAATTGTCTTAATTTGGTTGGTACGATTGGGTACAATAAGTGCCTGCATGCTCACAGTGGTGTGCTTAGCATTTTGGCAGTCTTCACACACCGATAGTACCCTCCGAATTCGACGCTCCATGTTTCGAAATAACACACTTTCGTTAGGTTCAGATAGTACTCGCGTGGTCCTAGTGTCCGTAGCTGAGGTGAGTATGCATATAACCTTTTTTATTAGGTTTTCAGGGATGCATCCCCCACCACCCCGTCAGTGTAATTAACGTTATTTCTGTGGAAGATTATGCCTTCCCGCAAGAGGTATAACTGCCTGACGGTGGCGAGTCTTCTGTATTTCCATTTCTGTTTCAAGAACGGTAGGGCATCGTGCATGTCTTGCTCCTACTTGATGTCCTACACACTACAGGTAATAACATTTTCAACGATTACTTTTTGCATTTAGAACAGGCAGTAGGGATTTTCCTCGAGATCTTCTTTCATATTGGGGTCAAATCCGGCCGGTGACCGTGATAAGTCTTCCGCAATAATTTTCTGACTGCCGCGGATATATTCTATCGAAAAGATGTACTGCTGTAGATATGGTTCCCACCTAATGAGCCGCCTGTGATTAAGCTTTGTTGTCATCAGGAACTCGAGTGCCTTGTGGTCTATGTAGACCCTCGTCTTGTGACCATACAAAAGGCCCATACAATAGCCAGCGTCTATAACTCGGTTACCGAGTAATTCCTCTCACTCTAGGCTAGTACTCTGCTACCAAACGCAATTGTCTTCCATGCACTGTTTCCTTCATGTACATAGCCGTGATACACCATAACACACAGGCCTGAGTATGAACTGTCCGTTACTATGCAAAGTTCTTTGTTAAATCAGGGTGTCAGAGAATGGGTGCTTGCAGTAATGCCAGTTTCGATGCTTTCCTTTCAGATTCGCCGCCTCATCCCATTCCCAGGGAATTTTCGTTCCTGTAAGTTAGTGCAATCTAGGACTGCTCTAAGGTTTGACATATATGAAGCGGTTGTAAGAATTTATGATCCCTAAGAACTCCCTTAACATCTTCTTTGTTGTAAGAATGCGAAACTTTTCAATCGCTTCGACCATTTCCTCATTTGGTGCAGTGCCCTCACCCGTGATGGTATGGCCTAGGAATTTCACAGAATACGTCCCCAATACGATTTTTTTTATATTCATAGACACTCGGTGTTCCTTGAATGTTCACCGAGGACCGCGTTGTGCACTCCCCAAGATATCTCCGCGATCAGCAAATCGTCCATGTAGCTGGTGACATGACGTTCCAAATTATCTCTTAGTGCCCCCGAATGAATGCGGCAGAAGAAATGATCAAACCAAATGGCAGACGAAGAAACCGGTAACATCTTCCAAATGCTAAAAAGGCTGTGTGCTGCCTGAAATTTGGATGCAGCTCAATTTTCCAGATACTCGATTTCAGATCCTCTGATGTGAAGATCGATATTCCATGGAAGTTTGGTAAGAGGTCCTCTAATCTTTCCGGTCTGTCTGTTTCGGGTTGTATTATAGTATTAATTTGTCGCGAGTCCAAGAATAAGCGAACACTACCATCTGCGTTATTGACTACTCTTAACGGGTTATTATAGGCTGAGGCCGTAGGTTCTATTATTGCTTCACTCAGCATTCGCGTAATTTCTGTTCAAACTTTCTGCCGATATGCCATGGGGATTGGGTAGGTTGGAACACGAAACTGCTTGTGCGGACGTACATGGACCTGTTCTTCTTTCCTGTCGTTCTGACATGTATAGTTTATCCGTACACAGTTAGACCGTAGTTCAGCTGGGATCAGCTGGTCGTCGAACTTAATATGGACGGGATTACCTTTTCTCAAACCGAGCGGGGTGGCGCAGTGGTTAGACACTGGACTCGCATTCGGGAGGACGACGGTTCAATCCCGCGTCCGGCCATCCTGATTTAGGTTTTCCGTGATTTCCCTAAATCACTTCAGGCAAATGCCGGGATGGTTCCTCTGAAAGGGCACGGCCGACTTCCTTCCCAATCCTTCCCTAATCCGATGAGACCGATGACCACGCTGTCTGGTCTCCTTCCCCAAAACCGACCAACCAACCAACCTTTTCTCAAAACCACTTCAGCTCGTCCTAGATCATCTATCGCTCCGTGCTCATTTAGGAAGTCCGTTCCTATTACCATGTCGATCGGCAGATTTGGCACGATCCTGAAGTTAGTCTCTATTTTGTATCCTGTGGAGGAGAATTCCAGTCTTGTTTGTTAGGTGACCTCCGTACACTTGCCATTAATGCCCCTTTTTTGGGTTTTCTTGACCGATAAAACAGGCCAGTCCACCTCCTGAGAGCACCTTTTGTACACTGCCTTAGATTTTTCCGTTATGTAGCTGCCACTATGTATTATCACACTCATGTTATTTTCAGCCAATCTTACTGGGATCATAGGCTGACGATCCTGTCGAGGAGTTTGCTCCTCTAGCGGGATTTCTGATAAATCTTCGTAATTTATCATCCGTAGTTGGCCAGATCAGATATTACGTGCGAAATTCTCGCGGCCTGTGTTCGCACTAGTCTGGCGTCAGTCCCTTGTTAAGCTCCCCCTCCTCTGACGTCCATTAGGGTTTGCGGGTCTAGTTTCAATCTCCTCGCACCCCTGTTGTCCCTGGTTTTCCTCTCTCCAATTACAGTCGCTTTGCCTTTCGTTATTTCTCCTGTCCCCGATTCCTTGCCTAGCATGACCCTGTTCCCTGACGTTCTCGTTCCCTTGTTCCTGGTTTCCGTAACCTTGATTAGCGTAACCTTCATTTCCGTAACCCTGGTTTCCATAATCACCAGTGCGAATATGCGATCTGTTGTCGTTCTCCCTTGCAGGTCCTTGGTATTTATTACTCTGCCCCTTCTTCCTGTCCTTTGCGTCTTGTTTGTCAAAGACTACTTCGAATTCACGCAATAGACTCTTGAATGCCTTTATGTCAGGTCTTCACTTCCCGACAAGTGTCTGTTGGTACCTCACTGGCAATTTGGAAAAATAACATTTCATGATTTCTCCCTTGCTATATGGACTATCTAAAAATTGATTCTTCTTGAGTAAATCCTCAAAAAATCTGTTTGCGCTTCTTTTCCCGGACACTTCCAATTCAGGACAAAATATTATTTCCTCTTTAATCCTGTCTAGCCTTTCCTTTGACCTCCTGCGGAGGAACGCACCGACAAATTGCTGATAATCCAACACGTTGCTGCCACACTCCGCATCTTTTCCGCGGCTTGGCATTCGATGTGTCCACACATGAATTCTAATTTAGCCTGGGTTGGCCATGGTGACGGTAATGAATTTGAGAACTGCATCACCCAGCCCATGGGATGCATCGACCCTCCATTATCTTTGAACTTCTGGAATTTTAGTATCTACAGGAAGTGATTGTGATCCAAATCCTGTCCTATCCTTGCACTGGAGTTGTCACCCGTTTCCGATACTCGCACGTCTACTGAGTGTTCTGATCTACCTTGCTGATAACTGTGATGTGCTAGCTCTGTTTCACAGTGGAAGTGGCATTCAGCATAAATCCTCCTAAGTGGGCTGCAATTATTGGAGCTACCGTATTAATCGCTGTTTCTGCGTACGATTTGTTAGTTCCGCACTCTGTCACTGGTCAAGAGCACGGCGGGCTTTCCATCGGGGACACAATTCTGTGAACACCATCTGTATCAAAACGCGCAGTGCTCGTGTGCCTGTTTAGCTCTAGTTTTGCTATCCGGCTCTCTACTTCTTCCATTCGTTTCATGATGTTCGTAACCGCGATATTACATTGAGATTTTAAGAACGCCAAGGATTTTGAGTCGGCTTGTGTTGTACGTTGCAAGCGCCCTGCGAGTTTATAAGTTACTTCCGAGATTTTCATTGCCCCAGTTGCTGCCGTTTTGGCTAGGCCTGCTACTGTTTGTGCAACCGTAGACATTTCTTTTACCTGTCTACATTCTTTATTTTTTGTTAGTAATTCCTCATGAATTTACCCTATATGCGAAATTCATGCCTGAGTGTTCCTCTGCACCCCTTCTTCGATTATTGAAGCTAGTTCTTCATTATCCTTCTTACGCTGTCTGTAAACTTCTTCCCTATCCTCCTTATGCTGTTGATCTTCTTCTTTCTCCTTTTCACACTGTTAGTCATATATATATATATATATATATATATATATATATATATATATATATATATATATATATACTGAAAACAAAAAACTGTAATCATGCGCCGCTACTTAACACTAATCGAGGACCTAGCAGGAAAAGGACTTGGGTAATAATCATTAAAAAACTGAAGTAGAAAAAAAAATCTGAATGTTCCTATTGATAATACTGCTTGCTTATCAGTGATTCACAGGGAATATCCTGGCAGGGTGGCCATTTTAAGTCAGGTGCTGATGCTAGCTGTGTGTTTAGCACTAAATTCAGCTATAATTTGCATATGGAAATGATGCTCTAAGGCCCCCCTTCCTTAATTCCGACTTTTGCTTTTGCACATGGATTGAAATAGAAATACAAACTGATTGTAATCGACCCTGAAAGTGGAGTAGAGAAGAGTTTGGCACCTAGAATAATTTAATTTGATAAAAATTAATTTGATAGTGGAAAGTTTAATTAATGTTGTGACAGATGAAAAGGTTGCTCTACAGAACTGCAGAATGAAAGGTATGTCAAGATGACAATTGGATTTATTCTGACTAAACTCAAAATGAAAAGCACGTTAAACATTTACAATACGTCAGTTAAATACAAAGATAATGTCTGTGAAGTTGAAGTTGTCCATAAACTGGATTGTGACATTTATGACCAAGTAGTATGTGGAGCCAACTACTTGCAACTCGAATCCCAAGAAAAACACTCAGCAAACACTACTTTAATTGCTGTGAAACTATAGTGAGAAATCAGACTATGGAAACAAAAGACAGAACCAAAAAAAGAGAAAAAAAAAGAAACGTCAGCAGGCGCGCTCTGCTGAGCTCTGATTATCACGTAGCGAAATCCCCTAATGTGCCGGTGCTGTGGACATACGTTACCATTCTGCCTTCTTCACTGCAAGAACACAATCTGGCGTACGAGAGGTGATGGTTCGTGGTTTCGACGTCCCGTCGTGGTGATGATAATGTCCCGAGTATATTTGGATACTAATTATCCTGGCCTGGTTGTTCCAGACTTATGCCATCCTAGCAGTTCAAATGCGCCTCTGAGGGAGAGAAAGGAGGCTCGCCACACAATCGCCGACGGTGCAGTGGTTTTAACAAGCCAAGTCACACAGTAACTCTGATACAGTCAACTTTAGCCAAAACTGGCCATTTGTACGCAGAACGCTCAGTTGAGAACTGTACTCGGAAAGTTACATTGAAGCATAATCTTCAGCAGCTTCGTCAAACAGGTACTATTAAAGAAAAGCTTATTAGACTGCCAACGGATGGCAGACTGTGACCAGCAGCGAGCGCTGAATGTTGTAACCTATTCAGACCGAAAGGCGAGACTAGACTCCAATCACAGGGCACCCGTACAAGCCAAACACAGTACATTACCACCCCCACCATAGTGGCCATGGTTAAACGTGCCAATCAGCAACTTGATAACTAGTGGAAAATTCCACTCTCTTGCCGAAGCTCTTCTACTACACTAATGGAGATACTTTGGGCCAATTTCTGCGCCAATTTTGCTACGTAACGGAGCTTTACCCTGAGCAACCCAATGATATGTAGTGATTTACAGAAATAACAGGAATTTGCCCACGAAAACTGCCTGGGAGCTCATGTCATTCCCATTCCTCGCTCGTAGCTCGCCAGAATGTGTATTTACCGAATTTCCACGAAGAAACGGAATATCTCACCGCAGGATCTACCTCAGAACTCACCGTTGGCGTGTCGTCACGCTCTTTTGACAATGTCGGCGTCTGGGCGATATCCACCCCATTCAGCCAGTCCCTCACACCAGCTGGCATAACCCTTTCTTGACCAGCAGGAACCTCCTGTCATTCTGGACACCCCGAACGACAAGAGGTGCCATGTGGAAAGGAATAGCAGCCCTTCGTCGCATGCAGTTCGAGAGGAAAGCATTCATATCTTCCGAGTTCTCAATACTATCATTGTAATGACCATTCTCGGCTATACCTCCACAAATCGTATTACTAAGAGTAAGATGATTGATATAAGCATGAGAGGAGGCAGGCCACTGTGTGCATCGGAAAGGCATGCCACCTCTCAATTTTTGTAATTTCTTGCATGTCTGAGTGCTTACTAGGCACGACCATTTGTTTTAATAACAGTGTAGCATACAGTACTGCCGTTGTTATCGACCCTTGTATTGACCCTCGTGTCTTACAGGCTTTTGTTTGTTTTGATTAGAACAGCTTAGTGTCAACTAGACCATCAGTGACAGAGCACCTCGAGTTCCTGCTGCTAGTAAGCCAAGTACACCATTCATTTGTTACATATTTTTATGAGCTTCGAACAGGGGAAACTTCTGTAGTGGATAGTATCTGTGATTGCTGTGTGCAGATGAGAGCTGAGTTGATGAGCCTTTGCTCACAGCTCCAGGCAGTGTCGGCTTCTGTCACACAGCTTGAGGCTGCTGCTAAGGGGCATCACTGTCGAGGAATGGATGCGGAGTTGCGAGGGAAATCGAACACGTCCCATGTTTCCCCCAGTCGGTCCACTGCTGTGCAGCACCGGGTATTGCCTGCGATGAGATTGACCCTTCACCCTCGTCTGAGTGGGAGATCATTCCAAAGTCTGGCAGGCAGCGAAAGACTTTCCGAGGGACTGATCGCAGGGCGTCACCAGTTCGCTTAACAAACTGGTTTCCGGCGTTATCTGTACCTGACGAAGTCTCTAAGCCGTATGCAGTCGTCCACCCTTTTCCAGAGGCAGCTTCTTGGCCCACAGGGTCTGGGCATGCACAGAGAGTGGGTTTTCGGGTAGATGGGGGCTCAAACGTTAGGCGTGTAATGGGGCCCCTTAGGAACGTGGTTGACGAGGAGGGGAAGGAAGCCAGCGTGCACTCCATGTGCAATCCGGGGGGAGTTACTCCGAATGTGGAAAGGGTGCTTCTGGATGCCAAGAAGAGCACAAGCTGCAGCCAACAGCAGGTGGCTCATGTCGGTACCAATGACGTGTGTCGCTTTGGATCGGCGGACATTCTCTCTGGTTTCGGGCGGCTAGAGGAAATGGTAAAGACTGCCAGTCTTCTTTGCAAGGTTCAGGCGGAGCTCACGATGTGCAGTACTGTCGATAGAACCAACTGTGGTTCATTGGTGCAGAGCCAAATGGAAAATCTGAATCAGAGTCTCACGTAGATCTGTGACCGTGAAGGCCGCAGTTTCTTGACTTTCGCCATCGGGTGGTGGATTTCCGGTTTCCGCTTAATAGGTCAGGAGTCCACTACACACAGGAGGCGGCTACGCGGGTAGCGTGGACATTGTGGAAGGGACTGGGCGGCTTTTTAGGTCAGAGAGTCTCAGGAAACCACAGGAAGGGCGTCCACCTGAAATGGGGTTTGAGGTAAAATACAGTAAGGTAGTTGCAGAAACCATCGGTATTTTGGTTGTAAAATGTCGTACGTATTATAGTAAAGAACCAGACCTCAAAGCCCTAATAAAAAGCACTGAAGCTCAAATAGTTATAAGTATGGAAAGCTGGCTAAATGCCGAAATAAGTTCAGCCGAAATTTTATCAAACGACCTAACAATGTTCAGAAAGGATAGACTGAATACAATTGGTGGTGGAGTATTTATTGCTGTCACAAGAAGTTTATCTTGTAGTGAAACAGTTTCTGCGAAATAGTATGGGTAGAGGGTATACTTGGCATTCGGACTAAACTATTAATTGGATCGTTCTACCGACCCCCCCAAATTAAGAAGATATATTTACTGAACAGCTGAAAGCGAACTTGAGCCTCATTTCAAATAGGTACCCCCATCACAAAATTACAGTCGGTGGTAACTTCAATCTGTCCCCGATATGCTGGAAAAGTTTAAGTTTAAAACCGGCGGCAAGCATAAAACGTCATCCGAAATTGTACTGAATGCTTTCACAGGGAGTTATTTTGAACAATTAGTTGATGAGCCCAGTCGAAGCGTAAATGGGTGCGAAAGCATACTTGACCTCTTAGGAACAAATAATACTGTACGAATAGGGTGTATCATGAGGGATACAGGGATTAGCGACCACAAGGCAGTTGCTGCTAGGCTGAATACCGTAACATCCACAACCATCTAAAAGACATACAAATTACATCTATTTAAAACAGCTGATGAAAGCGCTCTTAACTCCTTTTTAAGAGACAGTCTCCACTCCTTCTGTTCTGATCATGTAAGTGTAGAAAAGATGTGCACTGTCTTCAGAGAGATAGTATCGACAACGATTGGGACATATATACCTCATAAATTAATATGAGATGGTACTGATCCCCTAAGGTACACAAAAAGGGTCAGATCGCTGTTGTAGAAGCAATGAAAAGAGAGTGCCAAATTTAAAAGTACGCAAAATCCTCAAGACTGGCAACGTTTTGCAGAAGTTCGCAAGATAGCGCGTACTTATTGCGAGACGCTTATAATAATTTCCACAACGAAACTCTGTCTCGGAGTCTGGTAGAAAACCCAAAGAGATTCTGGACATACCCAAAGATATTCTGGTCATACATAAAGCACACCACTGGCAAGAAGCAATCTATAGCTTCACTGCGCGATAACGTCTGCGAAGTCAGTGATGACAGTGTTACTAAAGTAGAGTTACTAAACACGGTTCGTCGAAACTCCTTCAATTAGACGAAGTAAATATTCCTCAGTTCCAATCAAGAACAAGTGTCTGGATGAGAAACATAGAAGTAGTTATCCTTGGTGTAGCAAAGCAGCTTAAATCACTTATTAAAGGCAAGGCCTCCGGCCCAGAATGTATACCAGTCCGCTTTTTTGAAGAGTATGCTGGTGAAATAGCTCCATATTTAGCAATTATGTGCAAGCGCTCGCTCACCAAAAAACCAGTAAATTGCTCAAGTCACACCAATACCCAAAATTGGTAGTAGGAGTAACCTGTTGAATTGCAGGCCCATGTCATTAGCGTCGACTTGCAGTAGGGTTTTAGGACATATACTGTGTTCGAACATCATGAATTACCTAGAAGGAAACGATTTCTTCACACATAGTCAACACGGATTCAAAAAAAATCTTTCTTGCCAAACGTTCCCCACAAGCATTTTCTAACCAAACTGCATGTTTATGGAATTTCGCCTCAGTTGTGCTACTAGATTCGTGATTTCCTGTCAGAAAGGTCACAGTACGTAGAAATAGACGGAAAGTCATCGAGTAAAACAGAAGTATTACTAGGCGTTCCCCAAGGAATTGTTCTAGGCCCTGTACTGTTCCTGATCTACGTGTTTTTACCGTCTTGTAAAGTCATCAGATGACCAAAACGAATTGCTAAATGATATGGTTAAATATCTGTACGGTACGAAAAGTGGAAATTGATCCTGAATAGAGAAAAGTGTGAAGTTATTCACACGATTATTAAAAGAAATCAACTAAATTTCGATTACAAGATAAGTCATACAAAACTTGAAGCTGAAAATTCAACTAAATACTTGGGAATTAGAATTACAGATAACAAACAACCTAAACAGGAACAATCACACAGATAGTGATTTGGATAGAGCATACCAAAGACTGCGATTCATTGGGAGGACACTTAAAAAGTGTGACAGGTTTACTAAAGAGACTGCTTACGTTGGTCCGCCATATTCTGGAATATTGCTGTGCCGTGTGGGATCCGCATCAGGTGAGACTGACAGATGACATCGAATAAGTTCAAACAAGGGCAGCTCATTTTGTATTACCGCGGTATTGGGGTGATAGTGCCACAGACATGACACGTGAATTGGAGTAGCAGTCATTAAAAAAAAGGGGTTTTTCCATGCGACGGGACCTTCCCATGAAATTTCAATCACCAGCTTTCTGCTCTGATTGCGAAAACATTCTGTTGGCACCCACCTACATAGGGAGAAATGATCACGATAAAATAAGAGAAATCAGGGCTCGCAGAGAAGAATTTAAGTGGTCGTTTTTCAGGCGCTCTTTTCGAGGGTGGAACGGTAGAGAAACAGCTTGGAGGTGGTTGATTGAACCCTGTGCCTCGCACTTTATTGTGAATAGCAGAGTAATCACGTAGATGCAGTTATAGAATCCTGTTGATACAACGCCTACAGATTTTGGAAGACCAAAGGGGGCTGTGATGTACAGAACTTTGTGCCATACCCATTCTGAGGAAGCTTGGACAACTGCTGATAGTTTACCATGTATCTGTCTAATCCTGGGACAATCCGGAAAGAGTAACCTTATCAGTTTAGACCAGGCCAGTGCACCTCTATATTTCTTCCCGTGTTTACTTACAAGCAGTATGACAAATCATATAAAGCACCAAACTAATCTGTATGCGCAACAAAGCATAACGAAATTACTTAGCATAAATTCTCTTTCACCTGCCTGCTAGCAATCTAAGTGGAAATTAGTTACTCTCATAGAAATAAAGTTTCTGCCAATTATAGTCCATACGTGTGTATGTACGAGACCCGTATACCAGAGCATTTTAACACCCCTGTCGCATCCAACACGTCTGGAAGCGGTCACCATAATGCTAAGAAATTCTACTTAGTTCGTTGCCTTATTGTTGCCCAGGGAGTTCAACACCGCCCACGTTTCCAGTCGCTGTTTGTTCACAGAGTTTTCCAATTGCGGAACTTGAATTAGCTTACAGGTCGGAGGACCGTTCAAGATACCAGCTTTCATCTTCTACATGGTCACTGACAGATAAGCCTGGCTCAAGTAAGTGAGCAATCCATGATTTCTGTCCAGAGCAATGGTGAACAGTTTCCTCAAGTCAGGGGTGGCAAGTGTATCACATCTTCATTAGAGCGTTGCTGATGACGTTGATAGTTCTGTCAACCATCAATTCATTCCGTACAGGCCATCTTTTGGTAATGCCGAGATCTGTCGCTCTGTCCCACATGCAGGGAAAGCACAGGCGCTTGGTGCCACAACAGAAAGTTCATCATCTTCAGGTCTGCACTATTCAACCACTCATGCTGATAGAAAAAAAATTTTCTCCCACACGTAGTATACAGCTTTGTATTTTTCCTTTATTTTTCCTTCAGTGCGGTCTAGTAGGCAAGGGAAGACCGGGAGATCGTAACACGGTGTTTCATTTCAATCGTTGTACGAAAGCCGTAATGGCAGATATTGAGATAACCAGTCGCTGAATAGAAAAAAACACCATCAGTTAGTAGTGGAAAGGCATCATGACCGGATAGGACTCCTAAAGGATTCTATACACATTATGCTGAAGAACTTGTTCCCCTTCTAGCGGTAATTTACCGTAGAACGCTTGAGCAGTGACGGGTACCTATGGACTGGGAAAAAGCTGACCTCATTCCCGTTTTTAAGAAGGGACGTGATACAGATGCATACAAGTGCAGACCTATATCGTTGACGTCAATCTGTTTTAGAATTATGGAACGTGGCTTTTGCTCGAGAGTTATGACGCTTTTGCGGACTGAAAATGTTCTCTGTAAACATCAACATGGACTCCGCAAACAGAGATCCTGCGAAACTCAGCTCGTTCCATGAGATACACGGCTCCCAGGTTGACGCCATGTTCCTTGACATATGGAAGGCATTTGACAAATGGTTCAAATGGCTCTAAGCACTATGGGACTTAACACCTGAGGTCATCAGTCCCCTAGAACTACTTAAACCTAACTAACGTAAGGACATCGCACACATCCATGACCGAGGCAGGTTTCGAACCAGCGAAGGTAGCAGCGTTGCGGTTCCTAACTGAAGCGCCTAAAACTGTCGGTCACCGCGGCCGGCTGGCATTTGACATCATTTCGCACTGCCCATTATCGAAAAAAATACGAGATTTTGAAGTATCGGAGCAGATTTGCGACTGGATTCAAGACTTATTTGCAGACAGATCTCTATACGTCACCTCTTACAGAACAAAAACCACGAATGTGAAGGTTATTTCCGGTGTACCCCAGGGAAGTGTGAAGGGACCGTAATTGCTTGAAATACATATAGACGATCTAGTAGAAAGCATCGGATGCTCCCTAAGGCTGTTCGAAGATTTCCTATAACAATGTAGCAACGCCAGAAGATAGTAACTATTTGCAGAACAAGCCCCAGAGAATTAATTATTGGCGCAGGCTCAGGCGGTTGACTCTCAACGTAAAGAACGTAACATATGTAAGAAATCAAATCCACTAGTGTACAGCTACTCTACCGATGACGAGCCGCTGAAAACAGTATCTACCGAAAAGTAGCTAGGAGTTATCTATCCAGAGCGACCTCAATTGGAATGATCACATAAAACAAAAGTAGATAGATGCCAGACTCAGGTTCATAGGAAGAATCTTAAGGAAATGTAACTTATTCATGCAGGATATGGCTTATAAGGCGCTTGTTCGAGCGATTCTTGAATATTGTTCATCTAACTGGGATTGCTACAAGGTAGGAGTGATAGGATATACAGGGAAAATTCAACGAAGACCGCCTCCTTTCGTAACCGGGTCGTTTAGCTGGCGCGAGAGCGTTATGGAGGTGCTCAACCAACAGCACTGACAGACGTTAAAAGGGAGGCGTTGTGCATCACGGAGAGATTTGCTAATCAATTTTCGAGTGAGCACTGTCTGGAAAGGGTCGGAAAACCTATTACTTCCCCCACACAGGTGTGGTGTAATGACCACGAGGAGAAAATTCGAGATATTAGAGCCAATATAGAGGCTTACCGACAATCGTTCTTCCCATGCGTTATTCGTGAGTGGAACAGGGTTGGAGGGTATAGTTATTGTTACTACAAGTACACTCCGCCACACACCAGTAAGTGGCTTGCGGAGTATGATGTAGACTTAGATGTACTACATGTACGGGAATAGCGGCATATTGGTGGCCGTTGTGCAGCAATATGCTTTTCAGGGATCGCTTGATGCTGTCGGTTCATATTTAGACCTCCGAGATTCCGCAAAAGTCCGTCAGTATTTGTACAGTACACCGAATACTTTATTTCTGAAAAGAAACTAATCTCTTTACGTCTGTTGCGATAGAACGCGAGCCGAACACTGGCAGGTAGCATGATTTTCTTTCAGTCTTGATGGCAAAAGTTCGGCAGAAGGTTTTTGACAAGCTGACATCCCTAACTACAGCACTGAGCTCCCAGAGAGAAAAGGGAACGGAGCTTCGTCATCAACATATAAATATTCTTCTTCTCTTTCATAAACAGGAGCGAAATCTCCGTTAGTACTGTCAGGAAGTTCTCCTCAGGCCGGTAATGGAATTCCCTCACAGTTAGCTGCAGGACTAACGTGCTGCGATAAGATCAGGATACGTGTGGATGCTGCGATTCCTGCTGTTGTTAGCAATCATATCACTAGCGTTGAAGTAGCAGCGTGTGGCGTAGTTCGTCGGCTCCCTCCAAACAATCGTCATTTCAAATTTCAAAGAACTGACACAGAAAGTCGTTGCATGTCTTGCGAACCATATGTGATGCGCAGGCTTTATCTTGGGCACCAACTGCCATACCAAAATAAGCTACGTAGCCAGGATTTATGAATCTTTGACTGCATTTCTCTTATTAACCGGGCTGTATTCCTAGCAGATATAGCATAATATACTGGGATTATTTTTGCATAGTTTTCTTCATGATGTCATCCAATTTTTCTGCAGATAGAAAACAGTATGTGCTCAGGATTTTGTGATGTGTGTCACAATACACGAAAGTTCAATAACTCGAAAAGATGACCTGAATAAACACAACCAGTGTTATTTTTTAAATCTATACCTCGTAATTACACAATACCAATAAAAAACCTTTGACTATATTTTCCTTGCCCCCTATTGTTATGCTTCTTGTGCATGTTGAAATCTCCTTGTAGACTACGTACTTGCGCAGCTTTTCTTTTCTAAATCATATACCGAGGGAGGTAGCTAAGCCATGGTTATTGCATTGGCCTCGAATTCGGGAGGAGGGACGTAACTCATCTGGTCCTCTTGACTTGGATTTTCCACGGTTTTGCCAAACTGCTAACGTGAATTCTGCGGTAGTTCCATCGATAAGACTACGGTCGACTTCCTCCTCTATATAAGCTTTCCCCAAAGCCACTTTTTATGTATTTTGTATATGTATATACGTTCCTCTGTGAAACGTAAGGAGAAGCTATAAAACTGGCATTTGAGCGAGGACGTCGAAAGTGCAAGAAAGAGGTGAATTCTACAAATAATGAAACAAGTGCAGAAGCTAATTTGGTGTTCGACCAAGTGCTTAACGTAATTGATGGCTGTTGTTGAATTGGTGCTAGTTTTTTCGCTGGAAACCAAAGTGACATAAACCAAAGTGACGTTACCATGAACGGAAACACTCACTCAACCAGATTTCACCGCCGTAATGCAGGCAAAACAGAGTATAGTTTTGGGATGCTCTGAAAAAGATCATTTGAAGCGTAGAAGACAGATCGAAGCAGATTTTAAGGTATAGAGCATGATTCAGTGCTCAGGAGAGTATATAGGAATTCGCAGAGTCTTTCACTATTGCTTCCGTTTACAGTCAAATTAGATCATACAAAAACAAAACTCTTCTGCATATAACAGAGCTACATTTGCAGTGTTATAGGAGTTAATCTATAGTTTATATACTACATAATAAGCGTTCAAATGTGATATTTATTACTTATAGAAGAATTGCTGTTGCAGATTCACATCTCAGAAATGCAAGTGTAGCAGAGGGGACTATAGTACCCAGCGGGTAGTGTACACAGGAACGCGTGATGTTTCGTGGTCGATGTTTCACCCTATCGACAGTGAAGGAATCAAGTGAAGGAGCGCGCACTAGAAATCGCCCATAGCAGATTCCGGCATTTTCGGTTGTTGTCGTTGTGGAACATGTGGATGTGTTTCGTACCGCGTTTTGTACACTCCTGGAAATTGAAATAAGTACCCCGTGAATTCATTGTCCCAGGAAGGGGAAACTTTATTGACACATTCCTGGGGTCAGATACATCACATGATCACACTGACAGAACCACAGGCACATAGACACAGGCAACAGAGCATGCACAATGTCGGCACTAGTACAGTGTATATCCACCTTTCGCAGCAATGCAGGCTGCTATTCTCCCATGGAGACGATCGTAGATATGCTGGATGTAGTCCTGTGGAACGGCTTGCCATGCCATTTCCACCTGGCGCCTCAGTTGGACCAGCGTTCGTGCTGGACGTGCAGACCGCGTGAGACGACGCTTCATCCAGTCCCAAACATGCTCAATGGGGGACAGAACCGGAGATCTTGCTGGCCAGGGTAGTTGACTTACACCTTCTAGAGCACGTTGGGTGGCACGGGATACATGCGGACGTGCATTGTCCTGTTGGAACAGCAAGTTCCCTTGCCGGTCTAGGAATGGTAGAACGATGAGTTCGATGACGGTTTGGATGTACCGTGCACTATTCAGTGTCCCCTCGACGATCACCAGTGGTGTACGGCCAGTGTAGGAGATCGCTCCCCACACCATGATGCCGGGTGTTGGCCCTGTGTGCCTCGGTCGTATGCAGTCCTGATTGTGGCGCTCACCTGCACGGCGCCAAACACGCATACGACCATCATTGGCACCAAGGCAGAAGTGACTCTCATCGCTGAAGACGACACGTCTCAATTCGTCCCTCCATTCACGCCTGTCGCGACACCACTGGAGGCGGGCTGCACGATGTTGGGGCGTGAGCGGAAGACGGCCTAACGGTGTGCGGGACCGTAGCCCAGCTTCATGGAGACGGTTGCGAATGGTCCTCGCCGATACCCCAGGAGCAACAGTGTCCCTAATTTGCTGGGAAGTGGCGGTGCGGTCCCCTACGGCACTGCGTAGGATCCGACGGTCTTGGCGTGCATCCGTGCGTCGCTGCGGTCCGGTCCCTGGTCGACGGGGACGTTCACCTTCCGCCGACCACTGGCGACAACATCGATGTACTGTGGAGACCTCACGCCCCACGTGTTGAGCAATTCGGCGGTACGTCCACCCGGCCTCCCGCATGCCCACTATATGCCCTCGCTCAAAGTCCGTCAACTGCATATACGGTTCACGTCCACGCTGTCGCGACATGCTACCAGTGTTAAAGACTGCGATGGAGCTCCGTATGCCACGGCAAACTGGCTGACACTGACGGCGGCGGTGCACAAATGCTGCGCAGCTAGCGCCATTCGACGGCCAACACCGCGGTTCCTGGTGTGTCCGCTGTGCCGTGCGTGTGATCATTGCTTGTACAGCCCTCTCGCAGTGTCCGGAGCAAGTATGGTGGGTCTGACACACCGGTGTCAATGTGTTCTTTTTTTCCATTTCCAGGAGTGTAAAAACGACAAGTCCTACGTACTTAATTGCTGTATAATATATGGTAGCTATTTGGAGGAAGTTATTTATTGTTTAGTTAGAGATCTTTTCTGGTGAGTAAAATTTTGTATGTTTTTAAAACATGGTTAAGCCTTACTTCGTCGGCCATGCACCCTCTAGACCCTTGAAGTGGAAGAATGTCTTCTACCAAAATATTTGCAAAGAAACTGAGTTTGTTAAATCTCTTAAGAACTTTCATTGCCTTGAAACTGGAAATTTATGTTAGTTGCCAATATGTCCCATTTCTAAACATTTTAAACTTGTAACCGCGTTTTGTTTATAAACGTTCTTAATATGATTACAGATATTGATTAGCGTTATGTAGTAAGGTAATAATGTATCAAATAACCTAATAAAGACAATATTGACAAGATTTTATTAATCACGACATATCTAAATTTGAACAGAATATAGGTTTGGAGGTATTCTTACGTACTCGAGTTGTACCTTGGAACAGATACCCAAATTCGGAAATAAACCTTAGCATTCCGGCGTAATTTTTTGTAGTTTCTGAAAACGACTGCAGCACACCTAAAGCAAATGCTATCATTTTACAATGGAATAACAAAGTATATGGACGGGTGAAAATCACAGCACCGAGAAGGAATTGTGCTACATAAACAAAACTTGGCAGGCGTGTTTTTACATCTGAAAGACGTTGTCTACTCAAATTTGGCCCCAGTCGCATAAGAGTGAGGCCAGTAACTCAGTTATTAGGACGCAAATAGACTCTATAAAAATGGCTCTGAGCACTATGGGACTTAACATCTGAGGTCATCAGTCCACTAGAACTGAGAACTACATAAACCTACCTAACCGAAGGACATCACACACATCCATTCCCGAGGCAGGATTTGAACCTGCGACCGTAGCAGTCGCGAGACTCTATAAAAGTCGTGAGCTTTAGTTATATTTTTGATATTACAAGTGGTGAGTAGTTGTTAGTCAATAATGTCTTTAAGGCGGAAAAGCCAACATTATCACATCTGGCTGAGTTTGAAAGAAGTCGTGTGGTATGGCTACGACAAGCTGGATATTCTTTCCGCGATACTGCAGTAATACTTAGCCGGAACGAAGCAGTAGTAGTAGTAGTAGTAGTAGAAGGGTTTTGCGGCGCACGACAGCAAGGTCTTCAGCGCCCCTTCAGTATCATAGTGAGACGGGGGTCAAGAAAGAAACTCAGAACATTTACATCAAACGGAACATAAAACACGGGGAACAATCATGGAAAAATATGTGCTCACCCGCACCGAAGCGTGGGATGAAGCAGGGCGTCAGCAGTAAAACATGGACAACACAGGAAGAAAAATGTAGAGGGAGCTAAAACAATGGAGCAGATGGAAGTGGCTGGCTGACCGCAAGGAAAAAAGGGATGAGTCAGCCACTCTGCAATACACTAAAACCGCCAGCCTAAAAGCTTAGGCCAGAGTCCAGACGAATCACAAAACTTAAAAACCCTAGACACACACGTCTCATCGTTAGCTAAGACACAGGGCAGATCGCCATCAACTTGTGCTTCTGCCCTTGCATCACGGTATAAAACGCCGTCTGTTAAAATGTGCCGGACAGAGATGTACACACCACAAGCATCACAAAACGGAGGATCCTCCCGCCGTAATAAATAGTTATGTGTCAGAGGACAGTGCCCGATCCGAAGACGTGTGAGCGCCACCTCTTCCCGCCTGAGCAGCCGGCAGGAGGAACGCCACGGCCGAGTGGCCGACTTTACCGACCGCAGTTTATTGGCCGTCACCGCCAGCCATTCGTCCTCCCACAACTCCATGCACTTCCTGTGGAGTGCAGCGATGACTGACTGCAAGGGGATAGGACACTGGACCACATCCTGCTCTCTGCAGGCCTCCTTGGCAGCCCGATCAGCCTGTTCATTGCCCCATATGCTGACATGAACAAGCACACAGCAGAAGGATACCTCTTTACCCCACCGTTGGAGCAAGTACAGTGGGTCATGTATCAGCTGGACCACCTCTTCAGTCGGGAACAGGTTCTGCAGTAACTGTAAGGCACTAAGAGAATCGGAGCAGAGAAGAAATCGATCGCCCCGAGCACGATGCATCTGCACTGTACGTGACTGCTGACAGCGGTGGTCACGAAAATGTATGTTCGCAAGAAGACCGGACTCCGTACGGCCACGTGGCACTAACAACAGGGAAGATCATCGTCTTCGGCTTATGCGTCTGGCGTATCGTACTGCATATGCAGAAACAATTTGAGCAGCAACTGGCACCACAGTGACACAACGAACAGTTATAAATCGGTTACTTCAACAACGGCTCCAAGGTAGTAGCGCTGAAGGATGCATTCCACTGTTTCCAAACTAACGCCATTTGTGATTCCTGTGGTGTCAAGCGAGAGCTCATTGGAAGGCAGGTGGAGGTATTCTGTTTTCTGGTGTAAGCTGGTTCTCTCTCGGCGCCAGTGATGGCCGTGTTTTGGTTACAAGGAGGCCAGTCGAGGACCTGCAACCAACCTATCTGCTTGCTAGACACCCTGAACCCACACCTGGCGTTAAGGCCGGGGTTCGGTATCGTCTGACAGCAGGAGCACTCTCACGATTACCGCAAGCTCCCTGACAACCAAACTGTACGTCAGTCTGGTGATTCAACGTTTCGTACTGCCATTCATGAACAGCATTACACGGGGTATTTTCAAAGAGGAGAACACTCGCCCACGCACCGCTGTTGTAACCCAACAAGCTCTACATAATGTCGATGTGTTGCCTTGGCCTACTTGAATAGCAGACGTCTCTCCAATCGAGCATGTATGGGACGTCATCGGACGACAATTCCAGCGTCATCCACAAACAGCAAGAACGGTCCCTGCATGGAACTCAATTCCACAAACTGACATCCAGCACCTGTACAGCACAATGCATGCGCGTTTTCATGGTTGCATTCAACATTCTTGCGGTTACACTGATTATTAATGTACCAGCATTTCGCATTTGCAATAGCTTAACTCGCGCATCCATTAATCTGTGATCCTGCAATGTTAATCACTTAAACATATTACGCAAATCATTATATTAATGAAATTTCATTGCTCTACATTAATTCCTTTTTGGCGTTGTGTGTTTTTTTTTCCTGTCGTATATAATGTACTTCTAATACAGCGAAAGTCTGACCAATGTTCCAAGGAACAACACGCTTCATTATAATAATACCTACAGTCTACACAACAAGGCGGTACTGGTGTATCGCACTGTTTGCACTGTCCCCGGCCTTGTTGCAGATAAGACAAAAGCCAGCGATGGGGGGGGGGGGGGCTGACGACCGTCCATTTGCAATGCTAATGGCTGCAAGTCGGCAGTAGCGGTGGAGGTCGGTCGGGGCACTGAGTTTAGAGCACCCGAGGGTATCCCGCTAGGGACACTGAGATAGCAGATGGTGGCAGTAGGGGAATCTCACGGCTGTCGACCGTTTTACAGAAAAGTAAGTTACTTGGTCACTAATGACTGTGACCTCAAAGCACCACTGTAATTACAAAAGTGCAATTATAGTCATATGACCCGAAATACTACATAAGTATAATTTTCACATCAACATTGTCTACAGTCATGTGTGATTTCATCAGGTACGTACTCGGAGGTAATCTGAAATAAACGAAGGTAAATATTCCTTTGAGGAGTGTACATTGTGGCAGAGAATAATATGATCCTGTTCCACGTTCTTATGGTATTGTTGTGGTCTTCAGTGTGAACAGTCTGAATAGCTACTGCAATATAAATTCACTTTAACCTACTTAATCAATTCAGGCATTGGTCTCCCTGTACAATCTTTACCCACGACTCTTTGTCCCATTACCAAACTGATGACTCCTCGTTACGTAAGGATGAGCCAAATCAACCGATGCCTTCTTTTAGTCAAGTGGTGCAACAATTCTCCTTCTCCACATTTCGATTCAGTACCTCCTCATAAGTTATTTCATATCCGCCCCTAACCTTAAACATTCTTCTGTAGTTTTATAGTCATCGTGTCCTGCAGCCTCGTCTGTGCTTGTACATACAACATCTTAATAAAGGTAAACATTACCCTTATTACGCTGTAATGCGTTGTTTATGTAATCAAGCGATTAGCTAATTTCGACTAAGCGGCATTGTCAAGCACATTTGTAACGTCTGTATTTCATATCTTTTTCAAATCACTCTTAATTACAAGGATAAAGTAGTCATTTTACTTTTTACTTTTAATTAAGAGTGATTTCAAAATGAGATAAAATACAGATGTTGCAAATGTGCTTGACAATGACCCTTTTTCGAAATTAGGTAATCGCACGATTAAATTAATTCCCCATTACAGCCCGCTACGAACATGTTTACATTCATTAACCATCTGGAGGTTGTGGATTCCCGCCAAAACAACTAATCTTCTGCACAAACGTTATAAAAGATGATATCTTGGTCTTCTGTATACTGCTCACTTCAGTACAAGGCTATACTGGTGAGGAACACCTCCAGAGAAGAATTTATAGAATCTGAATTTACATTCGAAATTACGAAATTCCGTTGGTTCTTAAAAGCTTTTCTTGCTAATTCCTGGCTTCGTGTCATGTCTCCCCCTCCTCCTTGGCAGTCATTACTTATTTATCAGTCCAAGTATCAAAACTCATAGAGTCATTTTAATGTTAAATCAAATTCTATCAATTTCCCGTGTAATAATTTGACGTCATTCCAGTAACCCTGTGTTAATTTTATGTTTACCTTACCAACCCTTTTTAAGACATTATATATTCAATACAACTTCTCTACCAAGTTATTGGCCGTTTCTGATAGAATCTCTCTCTCATTAGACACAGCAAATTCTCAATATTTCTGTCATAGTTTTTACTCAATTTACAAATTATTGGTTGGTTTCCTTAGCTGCTTACCTAATGTAAAGACTGAATAATTTTAAGGAGATGTTACAAACATGGTCACTTCTCCCTTAATTGCAGCTTCCGTTTAACATTTTGATAACGGCAGCAAGATTTCCACTCTTTTTCTAAATAACTTGTGGATCCATATATTCCATCCCTGCTAAAACCAAAATTTCAGTAGTTCAGTCAACATAGTCAAAATCTTTGTCTAAATCTGCATGTGCTATAAATATCACTTCACCTTTCTTAAGTCTATCTTCCACGCTCCTTGTAGACTCAGTGTCCCCTTGTGTTCCTATATTTCTCCAGGACCAAAACTGATCTTCCCCTAGGCCATATTCTGTATATTCTTCCATTCTTCTGTAAATTATTCGTTTCACTGTCTTCCGAATATAACGGCTGGCTATCCCAAGAAACCCAATTATTGTAAAGCGATTTCGTCTGCAGCTGGGGGCTTGTTTCAACTTAAGCCTTCTCGCAGAGTAATTTCAGATGAAAACTTAAGGTGAAGAGATGAGAAAGGAAAGGAATGGGATGGAACTAATGATATTAGCTGCAGAGGGACATTGTGCGGAATCAGAGGCGACAGTTGTAAATGTGTGCGAGACAGGAATTCGAACCTGTGATGCCCTATCTGCAGTCCCCGTCTGTGTTCTTCATGCTTGCAAATTTTAGAGTCCCGCTAGTGCTTCCGCACTGAAGGTTGTGGATTTATGTGCCTTTGGACATGTGTGAAAGAACTGATTCACGTCGATGTGAAATGAATCCGCAACGTTCAGTGCGGATGACCATTTACGTTCGCAGTTCCGGATTTCTTGTGGTCTCTGTTCTTTCCAACATTTCCGACGGAACGGACACCACTAATTCGTATAGAATCACGACTCCTGTATAATCTTCACGTATTTCCTCTCTTAATGTATAGTTTAGTCTTAAATTTTGTTTCCCTTATGCAGACCCTCTACATCAGCGGTTCCCAACCTTTTTTGTATTATTACCCATGAGTGCAATCAGACATTAGCTAGTACCTCCGCCCTCCCCCTCCGCCACATTCCCCACATTGTCACTAACTTTGGTATGTAAACTGTAGAAAAAATACTTTTCTTGGAATACTTTTATTTTTAAATGACGAATGATGTGTGTGTTTGTGTTTCAGAATGAATGACGAAGGAATTCGTGGTGCATCGCAAGTCATATCCACAACTCCTTCTCAGAGAACATAGTTAACTATTAACAGTGAGGGTAGAGGCCTGTTACGAAACAAACTTCCCCGTCATTACTGCTCTCCATTTGCAGCACTTGCTTGACCTATACACAGGAACCCCATAAAATCAACAAAGTTAAAATGTGTGCACTGTATTTACTGTTCGTAAATCACCTGATCTCTGCACTCCTTACTTCTGAATTAGCAGGAAGTGGAAGACTTCAGGCTGTTAATGCTTTTTGTCTGATCACAGCCACTAATAATAATGGTAATGATATTAATAATAATAATAATAATCTGTACAGCATTATAGTAGCTCTTATCTGGATACTGTTATCTAGTGGTATCAGATAATTCCTTCATGTTTCGAACCGACTAATGAAGTGATTTCTGGACTGCTGCAGGTATTATTTACAACTTTAAGAAGACATTTTCTTGAGATATTTAGCGATTAGTGCGTGTATGACTCACTTTTACTATTAGTGATGTACAGGACAAAGCACAACGTAAGTGTGTAGTGGGTGGAGTACGTGAGGAACATTAACCTCCATCGCATCAATGCTACTAAGTGAAGAATAGTAATTATTGGCAATTTATATAATCAGTATTAGAATCTTACAGAACTGTGAGAATGGTAATGATCTTTTGAAACTAAATTAGTTTCGTGACTGAAACGCAATCGAAACGTTTAGATTTTACACATCAGAAAATTTTATTTAACACCTCAGGGGGCAATTACACCCCACGTTGGGAACCATGGCTTTACGTTTACATGCCACATTTCATCATAACATCCTTCGCTTAGTATGGGCTGCCATCAAAATATTTAATATTCATACAGGTGTTAGTCTATTCTTCAAACTTCTGTGTACTTTAGTTATATGTGGCATCTAATTTACTTAAAGTAGTAAATTAGTTTTGCTATTTGGGGAGAAAAATAACTGCTGGTGGTCGACGTAGAGATGATATAAAACGTAGGCTGGCAATGGCAAGGAAAACGTTTCTGAAGAAGAGAAATATCTTAACATGGAGTATAGATTTAGGTTCCAGAAAGTCGTTTCTGAATGTATTTGTAAGCTATGTAGCCATGCATGGAAGTGAAACGTGGACGGCAAGTAGTTCAGACCAGAAGAGAATAGAAGCTTCCGAATTGTGGTGCTACAGAAGAATGCTGAAGATTAGATGGGTAGATCACATAACTAATTTCGATGTATTGAATAAAATTGTGAAAAAGAGAAATTTGTGGCACAACTTGACTAGAAGAAGGGATCGGTTGGTAGGGCATGGTCTGAGGTATCACGCGATTGTTGTGGATTTATGTGCCTTTGGACATGTGTGAAAGAACTGATTCACGTCGATGTGAAATGAATCCGCAACGTTCAGTGCGGATGACCATTTACGTTCGCAGTTCCGGATTTCTTGTGGTCTCTGTTCTTTCCAACATTTCCGACGGAACGGACACCACTAATTCGTATAGAATCACGACTCCTGTATAATCTTCACGTATTTCCTCTCTTAATGTATAGTTTAGTCTTAAATTTTGTTTCCCTTATGCAGACCCTCTACATCAGCGGTTCCCAACCTTTTTTGTATTATTACCCATGAGTGCAATCAGACATTAGCTAGTACCTCCGCCCTCCCCCTCCGCCACATTCCCCACATTGTCACTAACTTTGGTATGTAAACTGTAGAAAAAATACTTTTCTTGGAATACTTTTATTTTTAAATGACGAATGATGTGTGTGTTTGTGTTTCAGAATGAATGACGAAGGAATTCGTGGTGCATCGCAAGTCATATCCACAACTCCTTCTCAGAGAACATAGTTAACTATTAACAGTGAGGGTAGAGGCCTGTTACGAAACAAACTTCCCCGTCATTACTGCTCTCCATTTGCAGCACTTGCTTGACCTATACACAGGAACCCCATAAAATCAACAAAGTTAAAATGTGTGCACTGTATTTACTGTTCGTAAATCACCTGATCTCTGCACTCCTTACTTCTGAATTAGCAGGAAGTGGAAGACTTCAGGCTGTTAATGCTTTTTGTCTGATCACAGCCACTAATAATAATGGTAATGATATTAATAATAATAATAATAATCTGTACAGCATTATAGTAGCTCTTATCTGGATACTGTTATCTAGTGGTATCAGATAATTCCTTCATGTTTCGAGCCGACTAATGAAGTGATTTCTGGACTGCTGCAGGTATTATTTACAACTTTAAGAAGACATTTTCTTGAGATATTTAGCGATTAGTGCGTGTATGACTCACTTTTACTATTAGTGATGTACAGGACAAAGCACAACGTAAGTGTGTAGTGGGTGGAGTACGTGAGGAACATTAACCTCCATCGCATCAATGCTACTAAGTGAAGAATAGTAATTATTGGCAATTTATATAATCAGTATTAGAATCTTACAGAACTGTGAGAATGGTAATGATCTTTTGAAACTAAATTAGTTTCGTGACTGAAACGCAATCGAAACGTTTAGATTTTACACATCAGAAAATTTTATTTAACACCTCAGGGGGCAATTACACCCCACGTTGGGAACCACGGCTTTACGTTTACATGCCACATTTCAACATAACATCCTTCGCTTAGTATGGGCTGCCATCAGAATATTTAATATTCATACAGGTGTTAGTCTATTCTTCAAACTTCTGTGTACTTTAGTTATATGTGGCATCTAATTTACTTAAAGTAGTAAATGAGTTTTGCTATTTGGGGAGAAAAATAACTGCTGGTGGTCGACGTAGAGATGATATAAAAGGTAGACTGGCAATGGCAACGAAAATGTTTCTGAAGAAGAGAAATTTCTTAACATGGTGTATAGATTTAAGTTCCAGAAAGTCATTTCTGAATGTATTTGTAAGCTATGTAGCCATGCATAGAAGTGAAACGTGGACGACAAGTAGTTCAGACAAGAAGAGAATAGAAGCTTTCGAATTGTGGTGCTAAGGAAGAATGCTGAAGATTAGATGGGTAGATCACACAACTAATTTGGATGTATTGAACAGAATTGTGAAAAAGAGAAATTTGTGGCACAACTTGACTAGAAGAAGGGATCGGTTGGTAGGGCATGGTCTGAAGTATCAAGCGATTCGAAATTTAGCAATTGAGGGAAGCGTGGAGGGTAAGAATCGTAGAGGGAGAGCAAGTGATGAATACACTAAGCAGATTCAGAAGGATGTAGGTTGCTGTAGGTACTGGGAGGTGAAGAAGCTTGCACAGGATAGAGTAGCATGGAGAGCTGCATCAAACCAGTTTCTGGACTGAAGACCGCAACAACAACCACAATAACTACCTTTATCATAGTCATACTTGCCTTTACAGCTCTGTACTTATCTCCTAGCCATGCTTTGTTATTTTCCGTTTCCTATCAGTATCAATTCGGGACGTGTGTCCTCTATTTTCTTGGTTTCTGAGCTGGTGAAAGCTGTGGCCAGCACTCCGATCAGCAAAGAGGCTGCGGGAAGATCGATAGTAGGAACCGGAGCAAGCAAGTCTGTCACTGAGAGGACAAAGACAGATTCGTAAGAAACGCGCCGCAACGCCCTCTTTGACACCAGGATTTAGATCGCCGCCGTGGACCAGAGGGCCCAGTCAGTTACAGCCCGTCCCAGTCACTCATCCAGTGAGTCAGCGAGTAGAGTCATCAGTCGCAGCCCAGTGGGAGTCGCAGTCGCAGTTATCTCAGCCTGTAGCTTAGAGTGCGTGCGTATTTCACAGAATGAATTGGTTGGGTGGTTGGTTGGTTGTTTTGGGGAAGGAGACCAGACAGCGTGGTCATCGGTCTCATCGGATTAGGGAAGGATGGGGAAGGAAGTCGCTCGTGCCCTTTCAGAGGAACCATCCCGGCATTTGCCTGGAGTGATTTACGGAAATCACGGAAAACCTAAATCAGGATGGCCGGATCCGGGATTGAACCGTCGTCCTCTCGAATGCGAGTCCAGTGTCTAACCACTGCGCCACCTCGCTCGGTGCTTAGAGTCAGTTGGTACCTAGCGATCAGAGTTGTGTACATAGCAGGATTTCAATTCACCAACAGTGAGGCTAACGTATACTATCACAGAAGAGCTGGAACCACAACATCTGCACTATTTGAAGTTCAGAAACTTCTTTATCTTGAACCTTGTTAATACATCCATACATCCGTGCGGTTTGTGTTGCAAAAGAGGATACCAGCCACCAAACAACCAAACAACATCCTCTCCTTGCTTCCCATGGTGCAAGCCTACGGTGACAACGAGACGACAGAAAACTGGCAACGAGTGTAATTCAGTGCAGATATTGCTTAATTCTCTTCTGTTTTAGCTTGCATGGGTGCTCATTTGTAACTGCTAAATTTTCGTCATATTCTTGCATATATTCCAGGAGGGGAGCCGCGGAAATAATCAAATTTCTCTTTTAAGAGGTTTTGCTTGCTTTTTTGCTATAACGTGTTCGTGTAAACCATGGCTACCCCCCCCCCCCCCCCCCCCCCCGCGCGACGCAGCCGTAAACGGCCAGTGTCATGGATCCAGCACAAGCTTTTCAGTTTCAGAACCAACAAATTGCTGCCTGGCTGACGACAGTACAAAACTTTCTGGTGGAGCATTTTCATTCAAACTCGCTGTGGGAAACGATATGCCTTTGTTCTCGTTCTTGATGTCAACAGAACACGTGGTCATCGATACAAGTTTCTTAGATAACCATCCGTAATTTCAAGTGACTCTCAAGCAGATTCTCTCACTCGCAAGATCATATTTCCGAAGTTTGCAAATTTATTGAATATTCTTGTGCTATGGCACACAATGACGCTATGGTGTCCGTAATTGTAGGTGGCTAGCAATCAAAGCATGTTGTCTTTTAAAAAAATTCACTAAATTTATTTTAAGTTTGGATTTCCTAAATTTTTTACTTAAGAACTCTCCCTTTGTAAACGAGTTTCACCATGTGTGCTGTATGTCCACATATGAATACTTATTAGCTACGTAAATAAACGAAATGACACAATTTCTGAGACTTTTATGGTCTCATACTGACGTGAATTTATGTATATAGACTGAAGCGGAGAGTGACAATTTGTACTAATAGCACGAATCGAAAACAGGTCTTCTGCTTTCTAGGCAGGTGTGTTTGCAACTAATCGATCTTGGCTCAGCGATTTACACAACTGCACGGTTTACCATGCACGCCTCCCTCCTCGATGCAAATTCCCACTGCCGTTCCCAGTCTACTTTGAATTCGCCTTGGCAATATTGTCCCTGTGCAAGGGGGGAATGTGAAGTAGATTGGGAACGGCAGTGGGAATATGCATCGAGAAGGTAGGTGTGTCAGCATAATCCGTGCCGTTGTGTAAATCGCTGTGCCAAGGTGGGTCAGTTTCTAAGGTACCTGCCTAGTAAGCAACTGACCCGTTGTCGATTCCCGCCATTACTACAAATGTTCACTCGTCGCTTCAGCCTATATACTTAAAATGTTTTTAGCTACTTCATAAAACACGTTCTAATACTTTACGTTATTCTTATGTGTTGCGATATACAAATAAGCAGAATTTGCCATTGTATTCCGTAATCCGGTAACTCATGTAAGATGACGTAAATATGATACATCCAGACATGTGTCAGCATGAAGGGTGATATCTGACTTATTGCTTGAACTACACGTGGTCCTAATTTTTCATGTTATTCTGCAGTGTGGGCAGCAAATGTCAAATACGTTAGACCGGCACATATTTTGCCAATAAAATACGATTTATTAAACTTCGAGGCACTCTAGTACGATGTTTGCAGTCGATGATCTATGTAAATTTGGTCTGTGTTATTTTAATGTAACCTCGTTCTCTGTAGCTCTTTGGAAAGGTTATTACCGTCTGCGAACTTCACAATAATAGTCTGGGCTTCAGTTTCTGCTTGGAATTTCTATGGAAGAAACTATGTTCATAACTACACAGGAACACACAGTTTCAAATGGAGTGCAGCCTTTCAATGTTAACTCACTCCGGCACGAGTACTGAGTGTACTGTATGACCGGTGCTTTGAAGCGTTCCGTTTCACTATTATATCGTGGAAGTGCCGAGATCTTCACTAATTTTGGTGAGACTCAGCCACCGGTTCATATGTGGACGCGTATACAGGGTGGGCACCGATAATGAACTGATAGTAAGTACATGCATTCATGTACATCATTAGGAGCACTGTACGTGGAGGATGATAGAGAAGTCTTTCTTGTGAGTAGTGCATTGATTGCGTATGAGTTGCAAGTGTTGTGTGCCTCAACAATTAGTGGCACCTCAAACCATGACGTGAAGGAATTTAACAATGGCTACAGTGAGTGCTTTGTATTTAAAGCACTACCAGCTTGTTGAAAAAGCTATTGCGGAGGTGTCTTGACACTTCCAATACAACTCGTGTGTGGAACGTGTAGCTACCGCGATGAACCTCGGTCAATCTATCGATACTTCAGGTATACATATAGAAGTCACAAGAAGAAGATAAATGAAAAGAAAAAAAGTGTAAGAGTGTACTGTAATGTTGAACAGTAGGTGAGGGGAAAAAACAAATAGTAATGAGAGAATGGAATGTGGTTGTCTGGGAAGGAGTAGAAGAAGGGGTTGTGAGAGAACATGAGCTAGGCAATAGGAATGGGAGAGAAGAAAGACGTGTTCTGCAATAACTTTCACTTAGTCATATCGAATACTCAGCAGGAAGAGGTAAGCTTGGAAAAGACCAGCAGCCACTGAAAGATTCCAGTTTTATGTCATGGTCAGGCAGAGATTTCTAAATCAGATATGGGGTTGTAAGCTGTATCCAGTACCAGACATACACTCCGACCACAATTTAGTAACGATGAAGAGTAGACATAAATTTAAGAGACTAGACTTGAAGAATCAACACTCAAGGAAATGATATGCAGGAGTGCTAAAGAATGAAGCGATATGCTTGGAGTTCTCTGAGGCTGTAGATTCTGCGATAGTGAACATGCAAATAGACAGTTCAATTGAAACGTCTCTAATGACTTCGTTGTCCACGGGACGTTAAAAAACACTAACCTAACTAACCTATGTTTAATTAAAGTGGAATGGACATCGCTAAAAAGGGCAATTACTGTAGGTGGTGAGGAAGAACATAGGAATAAGTAAAAAATAATTCAGTTGAAGAAGAAAGGAGTATAAACAAGAAAGAAGGAACTACAAAAATTTTCTGAGGAAATTCAGGAATACAGAAATACAGGACACTAGGAATGAAATAAACAGGAAGTGCTGGTAAGCGAAGGCTAATTGGCTACACAAAAAATGTGAAGAAATCGAAAAAGAAATGATGGTTGGAAGGACTGACTCAGCAAACAGAAAAGTAAAAACGATCTTCGGTGAAATTAAAAAGAAGGACGGGAATATTAAAAATGCAATGCGAATTGTACTGTTAAATACAGAGGAGAGAGCGGATAGGTGGGAAGAGTACACTGAAGGCTTCTACTAGGGGGAAGACGTGTCTGATTACGTGATACAGGAAGAAATAACAGTCGACAGGAAAGACATAGGGTATCCAGTACTACAGTGAGAATATAAAAGAGTTTTGGACAACTTAAGATGAAATAAGGCAGACAGGATAGGTAACGTTCCTTCAGAATTACTAAAATCATTGGGAGAATTCGCAACAAAACGACTATTCACGGTGCGCTGCAGAATATATGACACTAGCGATAGACCATCAGACTTTCGGAAAAAGAAATAATGCACAGAATATGAAATATAACATGAGGCGTCTAGTACGAGAATTATCACACAATTAGTTTAAAGGCTCTTGCATCCAGGTCGTCAAAAACCATAAAGAGAAGAATAGAAAAGAAAACTGAACATGTGTTAGATGACGATTAGTTTGCATTTAGATTCGATAAAGGCACGTGAGCGGCACTAATGACGTTGCCGTTGATAGCGGAAGCAAGACTAAAGAAAAACCTGGATACGTTCATAGGATCTGTAAATCTGAAAAAAGCCTTCGACAATGCAAAGTGGTAGAAGACGTACGAAATGCTGAGAAAAATAGTGATTAGCTATTGGGAAAGACGGGTAATATTGAATATG
The DNA here is from genome assembly GCF_023864275.1 of Schistocerca cancellata. Lineage (NCBI taxonomy): Eukaryota > Metazoa > Arthropoda > Insecta > Orthoptera > Acrididae > Schistocerca > Schistocerca cancellata. Next base: position 56,687,201 of record NC_064626.1, on the reverse strand, counting down.
TACAAAAACTGGAAGGGAACAATATGACTGGAACGACAGGAACGAAGGGCATGAATCCAAAAGGGTGAAAATAAAGATGAAGTTTTTGCCCCTACTGCTTAGTCTATACATCGAAGAAGCGACGACGGAAATCAAAGCACGGTTCTAGGGAGGGATTAAAATTGAATGTGAAAGGGATCATAATAAGATTCGCTCATGAAATTGGTATTCATTGTGAATGTGAAAAAGAATTACAGGAGCAGTTAGAGGGAATAAACAGCCTAATGAATGCAGAATATGGATTGAGAGTAAACGCAATAAATGACAGTCGTAATTAGATGTAGCAGAAATCAGAACACAGAGAAACTTAACATCAATATCGAGGATCGCTAAGTAGACAAATTGAGGAGTTCTGATACCTTGGAAGCTAAATAACCATTACGCACGGATAAGGATGATATAAAAAGCAGGCTAGCACAGACAAAGAGTGCATTTCTGCGTATGTGAAGTCTACTGCCATCAAACATTGGCCAAAATTTGAGGAACAAATTCGTGAGAATGTACGTTTGGAGCAGAGCATTGTGTCTTAATGAAGCAGTGACTGTGGCAGAAAAGGAACAGAAGAGAATCGAATGCATTTGATACGTGACACTATAGAAGAATGGTGCAAAGTACATGGACTGGCAAGGTAAGGTATGATGAGGTTCTCCACAGAACTAGCGAGGAAAGAATATATATAAAACACTGAAAAGAAGAAGGGACAGGATGGTAGGAGATGCTTTAAGACATCAGGGAACAATCTCCATGGTACTACGCGTAGAGCGAGCACTAGAGGGTAAAAACTGTAGTGGAAGACAGAGATTGGAATACAGTCAAGTAATTGAGAACGTAGGTTGCAAGAGCTGTTCTGAGATGAAAAGTTTGGCACACGGGAGGAACTTGTAGTGAGCACCGTCAAACCAATCCGAAGGTTGATGACTAAGAAAGAACGAGTCCTTAGCGGTCCAGGCGACATGTTAACGCTGATCCAGCAACAAATCTCGGCAATACTGTGGCTACGGGAATAGTAATGCATATGTCGTTGGCTCAACATGAAAACATGAAGGGGTTGTCTGTTGCAGAGACCTGTGACCAACGTGTGATGATCAGGGTGCTCCAAAACACTTGTTCTTGCACCAGGATTGTATTCTGTTGTCAGATACGCCACATATCACCACCTGTTATGCTTCACAGACAAGGCAGGCCTTCAGCATGTACAGTCTATTACGAGGCGTGGACGTTAACACCTAGTCGCCCATTCGTGGATTCTTCAACTTTCACAAGTTGCTATAAACGCTCACGACCAACTGACCAGCATCGCCATTTCCAATATGCTCATTCCAACGTGCCGTAGCAATCAGCCCTTTTTCTAAGTCGCTTACATCCCTACCTACGACTCGTATTGTCAGTAAAATGATTGTCCACTCATCTCTGCTCCGCTCCGCTTACTGAGTAGCGTGATCGCAACGCCACCAGGTGGCATTGTATCACGCGATGGGCAGAGGTCATTATGTTTAGCCTCATATGTGGATATTACTTCGTGAACGGTTCAAGATACCAAGACGAGTTCATCCGCAAGTTAAATTACGCAGATGGGCTCTAAATTTTGTTTCAAGTAGTGCCGTTAACTCAGATCAAGCTATATATTGCGCAAGTGTAATGTTTTTAGTTGGAGCGATAAAATTATGATTAACGGCATTACGGGTCTATTGCAAGGATGAGTACAGAAATACAACGCAAGTTGATGTTGGCGTTGAAACTCGTCGCATTAGAAACCTGAGAAGCACCTTAAAACTGAAAGGCAAAAGTCCATGCTTTCCATGACATAGATACAGAAATAGCTATTATTGTTATAATCAAGCTATAGCTTCTACCCTGGAACGAGAGAAAATTTTGGTGACTGGGAAGAAATCACGAAGCGAGTCCCACAAGATTTCATTTTGTGTTCACTATTGTTGCTTATAAATGTGAATGATTTCCATCAAACAGGAGAGGTACTCCTGCAAAACCACAATAGTTTCATAATAATTTTTATTAGAGGGAAATCAACAGAAGATATTGTTAATGGTAGTTTACAAGGAATTATTGTTTCGGTGTACATGGACTCTGCCTGAACTTTCAGAAAACACACAGTATTCAGTTCTGTACAACAAAAGGAGTCATGCCAACAACACCTGTAGCACATATGCGCTAGTTAGTAAACAGAGCAGATTGCTTCAGATCTCTGCTGTATATAGTGATGAAATCTTGGACTGCAAAAAGCATATCACTTTGTTGCTCAAACAGTTTATCCAGATACTTTCGTTCTTCGTACAATTCCTAGCCTTGGAAATAAATGAATCGCTATCCTGACATATTTTGCCTATTTTAGGCACAATAATGTCTTAGGGAATAATTTTCAGGGGTAACTCATCTCTTAGAATGGAAGTATTGATTACAGAAAGCGAGTAGTAAGAATAATATTTGTTGTCACCCGGGACAGTCGTGCTGGTACCTCTTCAGTGAGTTACGTATTTAAACTGCACCATCAAAATATATTAGCTAATATCACTCTTCGTAAATAAATATGAATTGCAGCTACATTTGATCTACTTTTCTGTCCTTTAAGATACTGTGGTAACTGAAGAATTCGGACAATACCCTCGATGGTCTACAGTTTCAGAACGAAATGAATGATCAGCTTTCTCTTCGTAACTGCGAATTGCTAAAAATTATATATCATACCACTACAGGTGCAAAGCTCGACGTTAATTCCTATTCAGGCGGCCAAATACTTCCAGCTGAACTTCTTTCATTAACATGGAAATGCAGAGAAACCGTGCAGTCCTCCAAGAAATTCCAAGACACAAGGTGTACTTCGAAGTCACACCGTATCAGAGTTTCTCCTTCCCAGTGGAACCAACTTCCAAAGCCAGGGCTCTCGAGACGAAGTTTCCTGCTGCAGTCTCTCTGAAAACGCAGTCTTTTTCTGTTTTTCTAATGTCTGAATAATTACAGCGTTGCGTTTACACAACAAAAGTTTCTGTCAAGAAAAGACCGAAGACACGCTACTGTGTGACCTTATTCGTTTATAGCCCATAAATTACCTACAGTATTTCATGTTTGCCTAGTCTGAAAAAGAAGAATGTCTCTACGAAGCAGTAGAGTGTGATATATTAATGTAAAGCAATGTTCCGTCGTCAGTAAAACCAGACACTAATTATGCATTAACCAACTGAAGGGCGAAAATGAAAAATTTTATGAACACCATGTTTTAAGAAAAACGCGTGTTCCGTTCTGTTGTGTTCTCCATACCCTGTTTCGTGTCCCAAAATTTGATCTGGGAACCAAACCATGGAGAAAGTCTTACAAACATGCATCAATGGATATCTCATCGTCTTTGTGCCAAACTGTACCTCTGTCTGTAGCTACCAAATTTAGAAGATACGTGGTTTTCGTTGACTACAGTTCTGCTGGATAAAAACTTAAAGCATAAACCCGTATACGTTTTATCATAAATAAATCGAAGTGCCTCATATTACTGGCATTTGCAACAAACTCTTTCTTATTGTTATTTGTCGAAAACTGACATATTAGACACCATGTCTACGTATAAACTACAAGTTAATTCCTGTAAAGAAGACAATAGCAACGAGACTCTATTAACACAAATATCGTCTTTAACGCTTTAGGACTGATTCGTACATTTTAAGATGGCTGTTCATGTTTACATTAGCTCTTGGAACAAAAAACGGTCAACAACTGACGCAAACAACAACATACGTGATATAAACGTACACAGCCGTCTCAACATGAACCTGCCGATTTGAAACCGATAACTGCGGTTTTTTGTAAATAACTAATACCAATGGCTGACTGCTGTTTCCTTCTTTGCAAGAATGTACTTGAAAAAAGCTTTCATATTGTCACTTAGAACCATTTTCCTGGTACTGCACGCGCCTAGAGAAGTCTTAATTTTTATATGTTTGTCGGGATGTGGGAAGTAGCCTAATTCTGTGGTATCAAAATACCTTCTGAATTTTTCGAAGAAATGTCAGTTATACAGAAAAATGGATACATTTGTTTCATTCTCATAACAAATGTGGGATCTGACACTTCGAACCCTTTCTCTTTCTACACTTCAACTGATTAACATCTCATGAAGCCGATGGTAACACTGTTTGGTGTCCCAGGGATGAACACTACAGTCAGATATCAACCATTGTGGTACTAGGTATTCCCACGTAATGGAAAGGTTTGAAAGCAGTTAGAAATACATTTAAGGATTACCTAAAGTCACGACACCTCGTGAATTTTAAGCGGCGGACTTTCGGGTTGTTACGAAACAATTAACTCTTATAATCGTGCTGTTACTGTGGAAAAACTTCGTACGTTGATTTGAAAAGGAGAACTGATACAGAATAAATTGTAAGAACCTTGATTGCAAATTAATTTATTATCGCATTTCGTAACATCATCATCAAGTATAGCTGTAGTGAATTCAAAAGAGTATAATACAAAAAATGGTGCCTCAGGAAAATATATGCACTGAGGACACCAGTTTCCATCAGTGCTTACAAGGAAGTAAAAAAAGCAAGCCACAAAGACGTAAGCACACAATAAACTGAAAATGTCGATCTCAAAGTGTAGAATAAGTTTACGAACTGACGGTGCATCGAGAAGGTAGAGGTGAGGAAACCTTCGCCGTCAGTGTACGGCGTTATCATCTATACATAAAATATGTGTCTCTCAAAGACCCAACCACAAGGAAAGGGTAAAAAATATGTCGAACACGTACTATATGAAACTGAAATACATGGGGGAACTAGGCAGGCGTAAACCTGTAAAAATGAGAGTTATGTACTGTTCACACTTAAAATAAATAGATATAACAACATACACGGATCTCATGGCGGATAATAGCTGTCAATAATAACAAAACGGGACGAATTATTAAATGAAACGTAAATAGAAACAAACTGCAAGACATAAATGCAAATACATATGACATAATTTTGTAAGCGATATAGCCTTTGAATACAACATAGTTACATAGGTGTTACAATACAGGAGCTAGTAACATAATTTTTTTTAACCTAAGGATATGTAGAAATTCTTCCAGTCCATATGTGGCATAACAGCAAACCAGTGCTTAACAGTATTGATTACAAACAGTCTTGGTTGCAATTTTAGTTTCTTTATTTTTCAACGATGCGTTTCGCCTTATTTAGTAATCTTCAGGTTATCTTTCCTAGATGGCCGTGAGAGGCACCAAGATCTGCACAATACGTTCCCGTTCACAGGAGCGAGTAACAGTTACTCGCACCTGAGAACGGGAACGCGTTATGAAGAACTTAGTGCCTCTCCCGTCCATATAGGAAAGATAACCTGAAGATGTCTAAATAAGGCGAAACGCGTCGTTGAAAAATAAAAAAAAATAAAATTGCAACCAAGACTATTTTAACGAATACTAAGGATATATAATAAAGTGACAACATACTTATTCACGCCATTAAAGAGTGTTACGTATAAACGTTGAAACGTGAAACACAGACAAAAAAATGATGACATAGCTTTAAAAAATTATAAACAAGCTACACGTGTAATAATAAGAGGTAAACCTGAAGCAGTGCTTCATCCAATACTGCAAACTAGAATTATTTGTGTGTTACGGCTAAATACAGTAATATAGCCTGTAAAATCATCCTGCCACAAAAAGAGAAGCGTTTCGTCTTATCCGAAAACCAGGAAATACAAAAAATAATTAACACAGTAGTAATGATTGAGTGATGATATAATAATGTCAAAACAGAAGCCAAAAATTTTATGATCCCTGCCAAGGTATAAGTCGAAACACCGTTCAATCCAAGCGTCCATGACAACGTAAATACAGCGCAAAATAAACTGAAGGCTATTGTTTGTTCGCCGTCCTAATGTCATTAAAGAGCGTGTTTCATAAGACGCTACACTGCCTGTGGCAAGAAAATATCTTTAATTGTGACCAACTACCCTCGTAATGACAAAACAAGTCAATGGTTAACTTCGCTTCGTACTGACGACACATATGTCAATAAAGAGGTGTGGATGAGAATGGCGGAAATAATAATACTAGAAGTCAACGAAATATGTAAATTGTACCACACAGAGCATCTGAAAGGAGAGTAAGGCAAGGCACAAAAGAATAGGAATACTGGAAGACGTGGAATATGTGACATATATAACACAATATGTAAATTGGCACTGTCAAAGAAATTATCAGTAGCAAATGAAAACTTTGGAAACCATATAGACAGAATTAACAATTCCAGCGTCAATTTGTATAAAAACAAAACATATGTGTGGCATTAAGTTCTTAGACGCTCTCTAACTCGATCGAAATTCAAGTAACTACGACAACCCCTGTCCCTTTACAATCAGCAACGCCCAGGCAAAGCCACTGTAAGGATCACGTTAGCTACATGTGCCTCCTAGTAACACAAATGAGAAACCACAAGGCACCACCATCCACGAGTATACGACTAATAAGCAAAACGGACATACTGAGCGTAATACACAAAACTGATACGTGACTGACATAGAGCTGGCGATGTACGTAAGCTCTATTAGTCACGCACATTCTTTCAAACTTCATTAGAAGAAATCAAAAACCATTTTCTACTTTGTTCATATAATAACCGATACGGTTTACACATTCGGTTCCTAAAATATCCCCAGGAACCACCCACTAGGGCACCTTCCTTTATACGGTATTTCTTTGCAGATGGTACATCGAGACGCATCAACAAATTAATTTGCGTCCAAGACCTCTCACTGCTCACTGTGTGCCAATTTCGAAAGGTCACCTGCCTTATATAGATGGAAGCATTTCTCTGTCAAGTGAAGAAAAGGAGAACGCAGACGTATTTCACATGTAGCAATATTCGGAAAGGTTTTGAACTAGTATTACAATGCAGATTTCTTATTTTCGTCATTGTTGTTTTAGTGAGCGAACCAAAACGTTCCCTAAGTTTATTAGTCATTATGTTTTACTTTTGTTCAGTCCAGGCATACAGGAAGAACTCTCAGAGGTCTACGTGTTTGAGACCCGGTGGTCTACAAAAAATAAAGGACCCCAGAGTTCTCGCACCACGGTATCACCGACGTGGATATATGGCATGCGCTTGGAAAAAGAGTCGCCTTCGTTGCTTCTTGCTTTTTCTCTCTCTTCTCTTTGTGGCCGGACTAAGCTGCTCTTGACACACGACTGGCCGTAAACAGAGATAAATGGCCGCAGGGGCCTCCCACAATACCGTTTGCTCTTGGCTTCTAAATACAAGAGAGCCGTTCTTCCGCAATAGGCCGTATAATCCTTGTTTCTTATAAGAACCTAATGTCGTGGTCAGCTCACCTTCGCACGGCCAACTCGAATAGACGCATCAAAGTTGTGTATCATACTCTGCAAAAGGAATCAGTTCTGTAACATATGGTGAGGCGATATTACTTCAGTTATCATCAATAAAATTAAAGAGGCGGAGAGAAATATCCGTTCAAAAATATTCTAGCTTTAATTACTTGTATTAAATCAGTATGTCTGTTTCTCTATTTTGCCACTTCTTCAGACAATGAGCCTAACAAGAAAGATTAAAAGCACCGATGTCTAACGGTCAATGACAATGCTCAGCTTTTCTTTTTCTTTTTTTTTTGAGAATTTTGCTACGTAGCAGTTTATTGTCACCCATCAATCCAGGATTCATAGCCAATTCACTGTCATTACACTTTGAAAAGTCCCACTATATGCAGTTCAGAACTTCCAGGGGATTTCCTTGTGGTGTATGTATAAAATATGATGACATAGAAATAGGAGAAGTTGAGAGTATAAAATTCTTGGGATTACAACTTGATAATAAATTCAGTTGGGAACAAAATATTAACGAACTGCTAAAGCGCCTAAACAAGCCTGTGTTTGCAATGGGAATGATGAGAGACATAGGACGTGTAAATATAAAAAAAACTGGCTTATTTTCACTCCATTATGTCATATGGTATCGTATTTGAGTGTAGCTCCACAAACACAGGCAAAAATTTTAGAGTACAGAGGTGTATAATAAGAGTAGTGAGTAGTGTAAATCCAAGAACATCATGTCGAAACCTTTTCAAAGGATTTGGAATATTAACCACAGCTTCTCAATATATTTATTCCTTAAAGAAGTTTGTTATAAATAATATATCTCTTTTTCCATCTAACTGCTTAGTACACAGTATCAATACTACGAATAAGAAAAATATACATAAAGATTTAAAATCACTTACTCCTGCCCAGAAAGGAGTCCAGTATTCACCAACGCTTGTTTTCAATAAGTTACCAGCAACCATTAAGAGTTTAGTTTCAGACAAGGAACAATTTAAACATAATTTAAAAGAATATTTGGTGGCCTACTGCTTCTGTTCCATCCATGAGTTTCTCAACAAAAGCAGTAGACCATATTAATGAAAACTTATTATACTTTAATTTTTGACAATACTTGGTTGTAACAGCAAAGTAACTACATAGTGTGTGAATGATGGCTGTATGGAAAGCAGATGTAAGTCTTAAGTCTATAAACAGTGGAAGTTAAATTTTAAATCTTGTAGATAATCTGACTGTTCTTAACTGAGGATCACTGAAGTGAATAATTTACTTTAATTTTTGACAATACTTGGTTGAAATAGCCAAGAAACTAGCAAAAGTCTGAATGATGGATTTAATGAGAGCAGATGTAAGTATTAAACCTGTAAATATTAGAAGTTTAAATTTAATTCATGTACATAATTTATTGTTAATTGACTAAGGATCATTAAAATTAATGAAACTCGAGTTTTTGTAATTACATTTTTGTAATGTGTTTATCTGACATGTGCTACACCCAGGAGGATTCCCTCTTTTATGGGTCGATGGAGTGAATAATTAATCTAATCTAAACTAATCTAATTCCTATTGGCTATAATATTCCTCACTCTTCTTACTGCTATACCTTATTTTTCAACATAACCCCTTTCAATGCCATGGCTTTACGTCAATATTTTTAAACATAATCTCCGTTCAATGTCACAGCCTTACGTCACCTTACTGGGAGTGCCTGTATGCCTACACGGTTCCACTCTACTAGTCGACGTCGGAGCCAACGTCTTCTGAGTCAATAACTTCCCCATCATCCACGCACGGATTCCCCCTGAGTGAGTTATTCAATGGGCCAGAACAGATGCTCCTTCGCTGCTCATTATGGTCTTCAGATAGGCAGCGAGGAACCCAGTGGGCGCTTACCAGCGAGTATCCCAACTGGTTGACCAGTGTCTCAGCACTGCCAAAGGAGACGTCCAGTAGAGCAACGAGATGGTTGACTGTGATCCGCAACTTCCAGCATTGCAGGAGTCACAGTTGTGTGTCTCCGGCCGGCACACCGCTTTGCGTGACCTTGTTGCGAAGATGTTGGGCGCCTGGTACAACGACTCACCGTGCTTTTGTCCACTGCCACGTCTCCGTAGAAATTCTACAACCGCTTATGGATATCTGCAGTTATCTAGTTTTCCGCAAAAGAATCTGAAAGACTACTCTCTGCTTGGATCGCACCTCCACTACAGATACCATTTAGAATGTTCAGTATAGCGCCATCACCTATCAGAACTTCATGAAGCGGGAATATCTCACGATCCACAACAAATGTCGCATAATTTAAAGTGAAACTGGCTCAGAAGGTATTGGACGCCCATCCTATTTGACCGAGAATGGCTTCTGTGCAATGTCCTCACTTCAGTGAAAGTATCAGTCGCGGTTAGGACAATGTTGTTTGTATATGTGGGTGTTTCATGTCGGAAATAAGAGAATTAGATCCCGAGAAAACTGTTGGAGCTCGTATGGTTAGTGCTTCCGCAATGACAGGAACCGACGTCTTTGGTGTTTCAAGACACATCGTATCGAATATTTAAACTGCATGCAGGGAAAGCGGAAAAGCATCATACGTTAATTCACAACGAGAACAAAACTGTCCGTTGAATGGTCGTCACAGGCGGTCACTGAAGAGAACTGTGGCGAAACGTATTATTGCGACAGCTGCGAAATTCACTACAGAAATAAATGCCACACTCCCGTACCTTAAAAAAACTCCTCCCGAACAGGCCATGAAGGCCAAACATTACCGACGGGCGGCCGTTGTATTCTGAGCCCATAGGCGTCACTGGCTGCGGATATGGATGGGCATGCGGTTAGCACAAAGCTCTCTCACACTGCCGTACCCTGTTAGCGAGAAAACAACACTAAAGGTGTTCCATTCTCTGGATATTGCAGAGTGAGACCGAATTACGAAACCAGGCATCAGGGATGGAACTGCTCTGAAAAAGAGAAAGTGGTGGCGAAGCCATAAAACTCGCCCTATGGAGCTGTGGAAGAATGTCATTTGGTCGTATTCGTATTGCTTCATTGTTTGAAATATTTGGCCGTGTTCACGACCAAACAGCGAACCGTTGGGGGTTCGGTGGTGATTTGGAAAGCTACATCATGTATGTCCACCACATGGAGAAATGTTTGCTTCCGAATGGTGGAGCTGTGTTCCATGAAAACGGGTACCCTGTGTGGTGTCACCGCCAGACACCACACTAGCTAGGTGGTAGCCTTTAAATCGGCCGCGGTCCGTTAGTATACGCCGGACCCGCGTATCGCCACTATCAGTGATGGCAGACCGAGCGCCGCCACACGGCAGGTCTAGAGAGACTTCCTAGCACTCGCCCCAGTTGTACAGCCGACTTTGCTAGCGATGGTTCACTGACAAATTACGCTCTCATTTGCCGAGACGATAGTTAGCATAGCCTTCAGCTACGTCATTTGCTACGGCCTAGCAAGGCGCCATTATCATTTGCTATTTATCTTGTGATGCATGTACCGTCAGACCGACGTTCACCAATTATGGATTAAAGTTAAGTATTCCAACAGCTACGACCTTTTTTGCTCAAGCCTAACTTCCTTAAATGTTCCAGACCTCACGCCAGCCTGCGTGAGCTTAACGCGTGCCTTTCGGCTGCCAATCCTAGTGGCTTGGCTGTCTTGCCGAGTCACAACACCCTACTGATGCCGTCCAGGACTGAGAGCAAGAGCGTGAACTGACACATCGCCACAATCGCTGGATCTCAATATTATTTAGTGTTTGAGGCCTATCGTGGAGACAAGTCTGATTGCTACCCACTTGCATCACTGTTATCAGAGCTTGCCACTATTTTGCAGAAGGAATAATATTAGATCCCCAACGTGTAAAGTATGCAACCAACCGGTAGCATACGTTTACTGTAAAGACCTTAACCCGGTTTCGATACAACTAAGGAAATCTTCTTCGTTCTGAAGAAGATATCCTTAGTAGTATCGAAACCTGGTCCAGGTTTCTACATTAAACGTATGCAACAGGTTGTTGTAACCTTGATACATTGAATTTTTATTAAAGCTGTTTCTGTCAGCCATATTTAAAATTGTCGTATAAGATTCCCATTCCGAGACGACTGATAGCTGTTTTGAATGCCAAAGATTTTCTACACCGTATTAAGCATGGTACTGTGTTGTGTTGTGGTGTTTCTATATTTTTTTCAGAACATATACTGCAATCCTGCAACTCACATACACTGAAGGGACAACGAAATTAGGACACCTGTCCTATCGTGTAGAACATCCACGAGCACCCAGAAGTGCCACAACATGACGTTGCATAAACTCGATTAATGTCTGAAGTAGTGCAGGATAGAACTAAAACCATGAATCCTGCAGGACTGTCCACAAATCCGTAAGGGTACGAGGGGTGAAGATTTCATCTGAACAACACGTAAGGCATCCCAGATATGCTCAACAGTACTGTCTGGGAACTTTGGTGGGCAGTGGAAGTGTTAGAAGTGTGTTCCTGGAGCAACACTGTAGCAATTCTGAACGTGTTAGGTGTCACATTCTCCTGCTGGAATTGCCGATTTCCGTCGGATCGCACAATGGATATGAATGGATCTTGGAGATCAGACAGGATGACTATGTACGTGTCACCTGTCAGGGTCGTATCTAGACGTATCAGGGGTCCCATATCACTCCAACTGCACACGCCCCACACCACTGCAGACCGTCCCCGGGCTTGAACAGTCTCCGGCTAACATGCTGGGTCCATGGATTCGTTCCGGCCCGAGTAGCTGAGCGGTTCTAGGCGCTTCAGTCTGGAACAGCAGGTTTGAATCTTGCTTCGGGCATGGATGTGTGTGGTGTCCTTAGGTTAGTTAGGTTTAAGTAGTTCTAAGTTCCAGGGGACTGATGACCACAGCTGTTGAGCCCCATAGTTCTCAGAGCCATTTGAGCCATGGATTCGTGAGTCTTGAACAGTCTGCTGCTGACTTGCTCATATGCAGGGTCCATGGATTCATGAGGCTGTCTCCGTACCCGCACACGTCTATCCGCTCGATACAATTTGAAACGAGACTCGTCCGACCAGGCAACATGTTTCCAGTCATCAACAGTCCAATGTCGAAGTCGAGGGGCCTAGGTGAGGCGTAAACGTTTGTGTCATGCAGTCATCAAGGCTTCATGGTTGGGCCTCTGTTTCCGAAAGCCCATATCGGTGATGTTTCGTAGAATGGTTCGCACGCTGTCGCTTGTTTATAACCGAGCACTGACATCTGCGGGTATGTTCGGAATGGTTGCACTTGTGACACGCTTAACGATTCTCATCAGTCGTCGTTGGTCCCCTTCTTGCATGATCTTTCTCCTCCCTCAGCGATGTCGGAGATTTGATGTTTTAACGCATTCATGATATTCAAAGTACACTCGTGAAATGGTCGTACGGGAAATTCCGCACTTCATTACTACCTCGGAGACGCTGTATCTCATCGCTCGTGCGATGACTGTTACACCAAGTTCAGACTCACTTAAATCTTGGTAAGCCATTATAGCAGCAGTAACCGATCTAAGAACTGTGCCAGACACTTGTTGTCTCATATAGGCACTGCCGACAGCTGCGTCGTATTCTGACTCTTTACATATAAGTGCATTAGAATACGCATGCCTGTACCTGTTTCTTTGGCGCTTCAGTGTAGATATTGTATGTACGCAACGATGGTAATCCTACAATCGTTCTGTATCCAGAAACGCTTGTTTGTACAATTGCATAATATACAGAGTTGCGACAGATTATTAATCAATTATTTTTTTCTGCTAGGGCAAAATCTATTGTCCTTAGCACTTGCAGAAGTTGACTGTTGTATTTCAAACCGCGGAAGTTGACTGGGGACTTTGAAACATGAGTTACCCGAAACTGTGACGGGCCAAGTCACTTTTATTGAACACTGCACTAACCTTTAAAGTGAAACTGATACAGGACACTATATTTTGACACAGCCAACAACGGTCACTGAGACACTTGACAACCTGTATGTGCACCACCTCATCGATAAAAACTCCTCGATAAGTCAAATCAGTTGGTGGAGTGGCTGGACATCCTCATCTGTGACCGATGTCGATGGCCTTCCTTCCCTGTAAGCACCAGCCACGTGTGCCGCCTTGGTTAAATCAATGGCACCATTTACACTACAACTGAAAGCAACATTGAATGTGGTGCACAGGCCGCCGGACCATCAAGGTGACTTTACGTGTAATTTAACGTTTTGCTCAGAAGAATGGAACTGTCGGTTTTTCAGCCTTTGCTTTCAGTTCTTGTGCAGTTAAATTGAGCACACTGCGGCTCACTCCCACTGCGTCTGCAAGAAACATGGAACAAACACTATACTCTCTCCTTACTATACGCCACTGTTGTTCATGAATGGTCACAGCGTGGGGCGACATGTGTAACTTACTATCTGAAGGCCTCTTATTTTCTTCAGATGTTACGAGGACCGATTGTGCATGTTAAGTTTCCAGTCATACGCGCTAAAACTATTACACGGAAAAAAAATTTACTCTGCAGCTAGATTGTAATAGTGAATATATATATATCTTAAAGTCAGGTAAAAGTAACACAGAAAATAACACACTTAGCCCCGTTCCTGAAGGACATACACCAGAAGCTTGTATTCTTACGCAGAATCTCCCAAACTTTTAGTGCCAAAATTAGCCAGACCATTTAATCTGAATACTTCGAGAAGAGGAACAAATGGTCGGGTATTAATACAGTTCATATAGACAGCTTACACCATATAGTAACAGCTTAAACTCATATCACATGTTCAGACCTACGAGCGCCAACATCAATGCATGAATTACAACAACGTATGAAAATTTGCCACATTATTTCACAGACCCCTGTTCTGCGTTGTGGCATGGGATAAAGACCATACCAAACTTAACATTTCTCATTCCGTACTCATGACAGGAAGGAGAGCAATTTTGGAAGCAGTTTTGCAATTCTTGTTCTTCTGGACCAAATATCTCCCTGTATCTGTGTCAATGGCCATAATTTGGTTAAGTAGAATGGCCCAAGATTCTTCGGTTATGCCATGTGTACTTGAAGCCACTCGTCAACGAGTAGATCCTGATGAGTTAATGAACTCTGAGATTTCACCATACGTGCCACAAATCTTTTATAGGATAAAGATCATAAGAAGAATGTGGCCAGTCAATCTGCCACAGCGCGAGTCGGGGTTTCTCAAGTCAGTGCAGTATGCGCGCTGTTCTGTGGAAATAAAAGTGTGCACAGCACACTCACCATGATGACGAAAAAAACGGTGAATTTTTTTGACAGCAGGGTGCTCAAGTAAACATGCTGTTCCGTATTTGTAATAGCCTAAACTAGTAGTCGCAGTCATTTTGCTTCCCCCAAAACATAGCCTGGTGTCACCGCCAGACACCACACTTGCTAGGTGGTAGCCTTTAAATCGGCAGCGGTGCGTTAGTATACGTCGGACCCGCGTGTCACCACTATCAGTGATTGCAGACCGAGCGCCGCCACACGGCAGATCTAGTCTAGAGAGACTCCCTAGCACTCGCCCCTGTTGTACAGCCGACTTTGCTAGCAATGGTTCACTGTCTACATACGCTCTCACTTGCCGAGACGACAGTTTAGCACAGCCTTCAGCTACGTCATTTGCTACGACCTAGCAAGGCGCCATATTCAGTTACTATAATTACTATCTTCAAGAAAGTATTCTGAACAGGCAATATTGTGAATAATGTACCGTCAAGAGCGACGTTCATCATTAATGGATTAAAGTTAAGTATCAAACTAATTGCGTCCGCTTTCTGAATTTTCATTTCTTGTCATGTTGCAGACCTCACGTCATTATAGTTCTTCCCTCCTCACGCCAGCCTGCGTGAGCTAAAACGCGTGCATTTCGGCCTCCACTCCTAACACGGTGTTGGCTCTTCTGCTAACACAACACACAGCACAATAATCTCCGAGTAGCAAAGGAGGCTGGGATCCATTCCAATTTTCTTTTGTTATTTGCCTCCTTAAATAATTTTTTTGCTCTCCTTATTATCATTATTGTTAGTGAGAGATGTGCCATAAAACATAGCTCTCATTCCGTAATTCCGAGTATAAGACCAGGTCCAACTTTGCATAACTGCATTAGGCAGAAAAATTCCCTTACTAGTTTGAACCATTTCAAGAAACTAGCTTTGCTAAAGCTCAGTTCAGTTTTAAATAAAAGCACTCCGTCTTCAGGCCACGAGTGGCCTACAGGGGCCATCCGACCGCCACGTCATCCTCGGTGGAGGATGCGGATAGGAGGGGCGTGGGGTCAGCACACCGCTCTCCGGGTCGTAAGATATTCTTGACCGAAGCCGCTACTATTCGGTTGAGTAGCTCCTGAATTGGCATCACGAGGCTGAGTGCACCCCGAAAAATGGCAACAGCGCATGGCGGCCTGGATGGTCACCCATTGAAGTGCCGACCACGCCCGGCATTGCTTAACTTCAGTGATCTTACGGGAACCGGTGTAGCCACTGCGGCAAGGCCGTTGCCTCAGTTCAGTTGCTAACATTAATTATTTTCTATTCCAGTCAAATTGTTGAGATGTAAAAAGATGTAATTACCATGTTACTGATAAGGTTAGGATAATAACGCATAGAAATTCTTAAAGTATTCATGCATCTAGTTTCCAAAACATTGTAGGAACATCAACACTTAATTGGTTTCCGAATAATTAACACATTTATCTATGGTAGTGTTAATTTAGGTATATTTGCAGTTTTCGGCATCAAGAAGGCTTATTTCAGTCGAAACTCTTATTGTAACGTAAAGATCAGACCGAAACTAATTTCCTGCATTAATCAATTAATTTGAGATGTAAAATTCTGATTGTAAATTATCGATATTACGTATTTAACAATGTGAAACTTTAGTAGCTGATTTTGAAAAGTTGTGTAAGCACTGGGTATGAAGCCATTTTAAGTTAGTCTGTTCCCAGGTTTCGAGCGTGGAACGCGTGTCAGCAAAACAGCCATTATGCACTTGTGCAATAAAGTGTTTAACTTGTTATGAAACCGGACTATGAGTTAGATATGTTAATAAAATATGTGAATTACCTTGAACATGAAAAGTAGTGAGTGCCTAGAATCATGTAGTTCAATCCATGTCAATCCGAACCGTAATAATGTAACGGTTCAGTGACGTGTTGTTGTGAGTAAGAAGACTAACAGTGTAGTAGGACAATTAACCATGATTGGTGATTACCTTAGATATAAAATTGCCACACGTATTGTCCATCTGAATGACGCTCTTGTTGGTTTGTTAAGTCATGCCACTAAGTGACTATTGTCGTATAATTAGAAGCTGCATTATGTGCATACTCGGTAAATGATACTTTATTACGTACTTAAGACACGGCCTGGCAATAACTAATTCAGGGAGAGGCTCCTGACGTTTATGGAAGCAAAACCTGTGAAACAAAATGTGTGTGTGTCGACGTCATTATTGGATGCAGATAGTGCTGCGACCACCCATACTCTATAATCGGTGCCACTGAGCAGCTACAAGCTGATACATGACCAGGAATGTTACATCACGCTTCGGCACATTCGTCACATTGGACATTAAACGTCTCGTACGGCTGTTGTGGCTCTCGAAGCACAGGCTGTTGCCTGTCAGGCTAGTGGGGAATTCTATATTGGCTTGCAGATGAAAGTTAAGTGACGTTACACACATATTACGTGTGCTTCTAAATATTTTGCTCTCAGCACCCACCTATTCATCAGAGTCCACTTCTGGACTGACGCAGTAGACACTACCTCATCAGGGGTAACGAATTTGCACTGTCGTGCCACAGAGTTCCTTCAGAGACTGTCAGTCAAGACCTGAAATCGTATCCAATGAATACCCACTCCACAACAGCGGGAGTAACACCGTTATACTTATCCAAGGAACTGCAGCTACGACCTCTTCCTTAATTGGCGCCATACTCGCCAGTGGCTGTCATCTGTGGTTCTGCAGGACCACAAGTCATCACTGAACTCGATGCGACAACATTCATGAGAAGTCCCTGCATCATTGTCGTCGCGCCACTCGAAAAGCAGCTCTTTGCTAATGGCAGCCTACACGCATTGGACGCCAATTACCTAGTCCTGCTGCTACTACTCAGCGTCCAACGATGAAGGTGTTACATAACGTTTGCAAGGTTCCCTTCACTTGTTTTTGGATAGTAGGCAAGTAGTCTATCGTTCTTCTTCTGTAGTGAACTTGTTTGGTTTCGATTTATGTCAGTTGTCTAACTTGTATATAGTAAATCAGGTCCTATCAGTGAACCAGACTCAGCCTTCCGACAGTGTTTCTCGTCTATGTGAAGAATTGGCAGACATTTTTGCACCGAGCCTTGGTTGTGGTTAACACGAATCTTGGTTTGTACCGATTCCAAAGACTGCCATTCGGGTGTGCATCCGCCCCTGCATTGTTTCAGCATTATCTACAAACTGTTTGTGCGTCGGTCCCTACGGCAGCAAACTATCTGCATGATACTGTGATCTCCGGAAAAACGGAAGAAGAACATTTAGCCAATCTCAGAAAATTATTTCAGGTCTTGCGACAAAATGGTCTTCGCTTGCGGAAGGACAAATGTGTGTTTTTTGCTCGTGAATTGCCATATCTGGGCCATGTACTCAATGCCCAAGGCATACATCCGAGTCCAGAGCACCTCCGTACCATACAAGACTTGCCTTCGCCGCAGAATTTGAAGCAGCTGCAGTGTGCTGAGTAAAATAAATTACTACCGTAGATATATCCCCCATGCCTCTTCCATTTCAGCTCCGCTTCATCGCTTATGCTGTAAAGGAGTTCCGTTCGTCTGGACGACGGAATGCGAACGCGCCTTTCGCCAGTTGAAATCGGCGTTGCTTTCCCATACTTGCCTTACGCCCTTCGATCCCCAGAGACCCCTTTTGATGATGGTAGTTGCATCGGATTTCGGGATCGGTGCTGTGCTTGCGCACAAAGATGGCTCGCATGATCACCCTATTGCCTTTGCGTCCCAATTGCTCTCGTCAGCGCAAAGCAATTATTCACAGATCGAGAAAGATGCTTTGGCTCTCGTATTTGGTGTTACCAAGTTTCATGATTTCTTGTATGGTCGTCACTTTACCGTCATCACAGACCACAAACCTTTGACGTCGCTTTTTCATCCCAACAAGCCTGTACCTCCACGTAGAGCGCTGAAATTCATTCGCTGGTCTATTTTCCTCTCGCAGTACCGCTACGATCTCTTGTATGGGTCCACTGCTAAGCACGGAAACGACGATGCGTTGACCCGTTTGCTTGTTGCTGAGGATAGAGCATTCCATTCTTCCGAACTCGCTTGCATGTTCATTGACTCGGAAACCGCTGACGTGGTCGAATCGTTTCCGATTGATTTTCGTCGTGTAGCTACAGCCACAGCAGATGACCCTGTCCTTGCTACCGTTTTGCGTTTTGTTGCTACGCAATGGCCCTTGTCAAAGTAACGGATCGAGGATCCGTTGGTTCGCAGATTTTTTGCTCACAAGGAGAGACTTTTTGTTCGACATGGTGTTTTGTTGTTGCGTTCTGATAATGATCAGTCCAGGGTCGTGGTCCCATGCTCGTTACAGTCCTCTGTCTTAAAGCTTCTCCACCAAGGACATTGGGGTATAGTGCGAACGAAACAACTTGCTCGTCAGCACTGTACTTGGTTCGGAATCGATGCTGCGATTACGAATATGTGCTCTTCTTGCATGGCGTGTGCCGAACAACAATCCGCACCACCGCGGAAATTCTTTGCATGGCCACAAGCCACTTCCCCTTGGCAACGCTTACACATCGATTTTGCTGGTCCCTTTTGGATTGCTCGATGGTTGGTTGTGGTCGATTTCTTCAGTAATTTTCCTTTTGTTGTCCGGATGTCGTCCACAACGTCTTCTGCCACCATCCAAGCGTTGTCCGCTATCTTTTACATTGAAGGTCTTCCACAGACTATTGTTTCCGACAGTGGCCACAATTCATGTCCGCAGAATTTCAGTCCTTCTGCAAGGCCAATGGTATTCAACATCTGACGTCCGCGCCGTTTTCGCCACAGTCAAACGGTGCCGCTGAGCGTTTGGTCCGGCCTTTCAAGTCGCAGATGTTGAAATTGAAAAAATCGCATTCTCGGGATTACGCGTTATTGCTCTTTTTGTCCTCGTGTCGCTCTCAGCCCCGCGATGGTCGCTCGCCGGTTGAGTTGCTTCATGGTCGCCCTCGTCGCACCTTGATGTCTTTGTTACATCCGCCGCATCAGGTTCCTGTGCAGCGGCAGACACTTGCTTTTGCTCCCGGCGACGTTCTATACTATCGCAACTATCGAGGTTCACGGCGTTGGCTCGCAGGGCGCATTCTTCGATGCCTTGGACGCGCTATGTATCTGGTTTTGGGGGCCTCTGGTGAGGTGCGTCGGCATCTCAATCAGCTGCGCCTCTGTCGTCGCACGGGTTCTGCCGCTCCCCGTCTGCTTTCAGCGACGGTGCCGTCCGGTAAGCGCCCTGGCGACCCATCTACTTGTTCGCCTCAGCCCCAGGTGTTACCGACGCTGCCTTCTATTTTGCACCATTGCGACGCGCCGCCGCCGCCGCTGCCTGTTCTCCCGCCGGCGCCGCCCGCAGTGGTCGCGTCGCTGCAGCCGCCGGGCGCCTCCCTGGGTCACGCGCCGCCGATCGCTTCCCGTGACCAGCTGTCCTCCGCCATGGAACTCTTGCCCGCTCCGGACCATCTGTCGTCTTCGCCCGTCGGGTGCTCCGACTCGATGGAGGTCGACCCTTCGGCCCCTCCTGACTATCTACGGGCGCATACACCGCATGTTGGCGTGCACCCTGGACTAGGTTTTCAGGCGTTTCCTAGCTCCCCTCGGACCGAATGGCCGGGTGCGGGTGGCACAGCCTCGCCTGTTGTTAGGCTCCCCACCTCGTCGCATACGTCAACATGGGGTCCTCCCCATGGCGGGCGGAAGCCTTATAACACAACAGTTCGCCGATTTGCGGGGGAGGAATGTGGTGTCACCGCCAGACACCACACTTGCTAGGTGGTAGCTTTTAAATGGGCCGCGGTCCGCTAGTATACGACGGGCCCGTGTGTCGCCGCTGTCAGTGATGGCAGACCGAGCGCCGCCACACGGCAGGTCTAGAGAGACGTACTAGCACTCCCCCAGTTGTACACCCGACTTTGGTAGCGAAGCTACACTGACAAATACGCTCTCATTTGCTGAGACGATAGTTAGCATAGCCTTCAGCTACGTCATTTGCTACGACCTAGTAAGGCGCCATTACCCGTTTATTTTGAGACTCAAATTATGCATCATCAAGAGCGATGTTCTACAATTATGGATTAAAGTTAGGTATTCAAGCAACTACGTACTTCATTTACTAGACTCAACTCCTTTAACTGTTCCAGACCTCACGCCAGTGTGCGTGAGGTTGCACGCGGGCATTTCGGCCTCCTCTAGTAACACGGTGTTGGCTCTTCTGCCAGCACTACAGTTACATTTCATGCACTTTATCTGTATAAGAATAGTCATATATTAGTCCACAGCATATGCTAACTTAATACCAATAATAATAACATTAATAATGAATACACGCTAAGTTAATAAAAGGACGCACCGCAAAGGAATTATCCGAATGCAAAGTAAATCAGTACATTTGCTGTACATGTACAGACGAACAAACGATACAGATTGAGAAAAACTGGATTATTTATTCAAAAGAAAGACACACATAAAGATTTCAAAAAAAGTTTAAATACTGTCAATGTGAGAAGGTGATATTCCACAAAGTCCGTAGACAATAATGAAGAGAAAATAATTGTTGAAGGATGCTGACGTTCAGCTTCCACGGATTTCAGGATCTTTATTGTTCCGCCAGCTTCGGCTAGAAACTGACAGAGGGTAAATTACGAAAGGAGAAATAATCAGTAGCTAATGTTTGCCAGTTATGCAACATGAATCCCTGATAAACAAGTAGCATGTTTCGTGCATGTCCCAGTAGTTCTACTGACAATGTTTAACAATTAATTTTTTGCTTATTATTGTTTATCGGTCCCTCCATAGAAGTGAAAACATGTTTTGCTGTCTTTGTCTGGAAATTTGAGTTTTACAATGCTTACATCTCGTTAAATAACTGTTACTGTATTACTAACTTGTTATTTTGATTTCATTACGTTATGGGCAAGATTAGTGTTATTACCTTACTAGCTCCGTACTGTTGTTTCCAGTTATGTATTTATTCCAACATTCTGTTAGTCCATCTCCTCCTTTCACCCTCTCTCTCTCTATCTTATTCTTCAACCCCTCCCTCTCCATTACCTCAACCTACTCTTTGTCCATCTCCTCTGTCCCTCTATCCTCTATCCCCTCCCCCTTTTTCTGACCTTATGATTCTTTCCCGTCTGTCCATCTCGTCCTCCTCCCTCTCTCAGTCGATCATCTCTTTTCCCTCTCCTGTTCATCTCCTCCTCTTTCCTTCTTCTCTCCATCCTGCTGTCCTCTCTCTCTGTCCAAAGGAACCACTTCCATCCATCCATCGCTTCGTCTCCCCTTCTCTCTCGAAGCTATCACGCTCTCCCCGACAGGCGTTTGTTTTGCACTGACATGCACAGATTATCCGTGCTAATATGAAAGTCCTCCAGTATGGAAGGAAACGGTTGGCGCTAACGAGTAGACCACAGTTTTGTTCTCTAGCTGAACATTACTATAAATATTAATTAGTGATTGAGAATATCAGCTACTGTAATGAAATAAGGGGTTACAAATTACTCATGTTTATTCTTTAGAACCCGGCAGGTGTGGCCGAGCGGTTGTAGGCTATTCAGTCTGGAACCGCGCGACCGCCACGGTCGAAACTTCAAAACCTGCCTCGGGCATGGATGTGGGTGATTTCCTTAGGTTAGTTAGGTTTAAGTAGTTCTAAGTTCTAGGGGACTGATGACCTCAGATGTCCCATAGTGTTCAGAGTTATTTGAACCATTCTTTAGAAATTATATGGATGCTAGGAATAAACAAGTAACACTCATCTCAGGAGAATGAGTACATGTAAACATTTGAAGGTATGATAACTGTAGATCTTCAGAAGGAAAGAATCGGAAAAGTCCTGATAGAATAGATCCAACGGATAAGAAATCGTATAAACTGACCACTCGTCGAGAAGTTGATGGTGATGATTTCGTTGACAGTTTAGTTAGTGAAGCGAAATAGAGCCACAATAAGTAAAATCATGGGCGAGAGGTCATCTTATCGTGATCGATTAATCAATCTGAAACAAGGTTCCTATCATTGTGCACGAATTTTGTTCGCCTTTGTGCGGCGAAACTTACATTAACTGCGGGAGATGTTGAATGTCAAAGTCGCCTGCGGAGACGGTCACCGGCACGGTTCGGTCCATCGGCTCATGAACAGACTGATCCTCTGCAAATCCGTTTCTCTGTCTACTACTGGCAGTGAATAAGTCCTCTCTCGACTACTCCAGCGGGAAGAAGTGTTCTCTCTATGCCTCCTGGTGCAGAATCTCTCCATCGCTTCCTTTCACATTTAGTGCTACTATGGCCCAATGGATAGCCTGTCTGGAACTGTTCACTGGTCAAGCATGAATACAGGGAGAAGGTATACTGAACTATGAAAACGTGAGGAAATTCTAAACAGTGAACGGTACAAGCTGAAGAAGTGCTACATGGAGCAAATTTGAACTGCTGTGGCATTATAGTTACATGGTGACGGTTGTAAGTAGGCTGTTTATATTTTCTTATTGGCAACGTTACATAGCGCTCTGTACGAAAATCACTGGCTGCGCTGTGTGCAGTCTGTTGCTAGTTAGCATTGTTGTCTCCCATTGTAGTGTTGGGCAGCTGGATGTTAACAGCGCGTAGCGTTGCGCAGATGGAGGTGAGCCGCCAGCAGTGGTGAATGTGGGGAGAGAGATGGCGGAGTTTTGAAATTTGTTATACTGGATATTATGAACTGCTATATATATTATGACTATTAAGGTAAATACATTGTTTGTTCTCTATCAAAATCTTTCATTTACTAACGATGCCTATCAGTCGTTAGTGCCTTCCGTAGTTTGAATCTTTTATTTAGCTGGCAGTAGTGGCGCTCGCTGTATTGCAGTAGCTTGAGTAACGAAGATTTTTGTGAGGTAAGTGATTTGTGAAAGGTAAAGGTTAATGTTAGTCAGGGCCATTCTTTTGCAGGGATTTTTGAAAGTCAGATTGCGTTGCGCTAATAAAAAATATTGTGTGTCAGTTTAAGCACAGTCCTGTATAAATTTTCTAAGGGGACGTTTCACGGTGTTGGACTGCGAAGCCGTCTCTCTAGCGCCCAATTTTTTTTCCACAAAATTATTAACTGTCCGTTTGGTCTTGACTTATTTGTTCACTGTAATCAAATTTCAAATTTGAGTCTGTGTACTAGTGTAAAGTCCGTTTGCAGCACCAATGTGTAAGGAAGGGGACTACAGGCATACGAACTCCTGTTTGTTTACACAAGTACCACATGTTATGACTCTTGTGTTCTATTTTGGAAGTTTTGACTCTTGAACTGCTTTGTTGTAACATAGCTCACATCCGATTTTTTGTTCCTTTCATTTATGTGACAGGTCTATGCGACATCTCGCCTGCTCTAGCTTTTCGTCGCATTAACTTGCGACAGTGATATGTTCTTACACATGATTCATATTCTATAATCAGTGTACAGTATGACAGTTGCCAGGACTGTAGAAGGAGACAAAGCACGTCAGTAACCGGACGGAATGTTCATAAATTTGTGAAAAAAGGAAAGAAAATGGGTCACAACTTACAAAGAGATCACCCACTTTGCAGTGCAACACTTTGTCGACACAACCACGACCCTGTGATTTTCGCAGTCCGCTCTACGTTGTACATCTAGAACTTGGACCGGCCGGCCGGAGTGGCCGAGCGGTTCTAGGCGCTTCAGTCTGGAACCGCGCGACCGCTGCGGTCGCAAGTTCGAATCCTGCCTCTGGCATGGATGTGTGTGATGTCCTTAGCTTATTTAGGATTAAGTAGTTCTATTCTAAGGGACTGATGACCTCAGATGTTAAGTCCCATAGTGCTCAGAGCCATTTGAGTCATTTTTGAACTTGGACCATTCAGTATCTGTATTTTGCTTCTTTTTTGGAACTTTAGTACACTATCTTCCTGTTTTCAAGCTCGATGTGTGTCAAGTTTTTGGTGGGCTATCCATTAGGCCATTTTAGGACTAAATCTGAGAGGAGTGCGATGGTTAGTTTTCCTTGTGAGTGAAAAAGAATGAAGCACGACGCTGGCTGGGGACTGACGTGTTTCAGAATGACTTGACATGTCGTACCTAATATGAGTACTAATTTTGGTTGAAATACGTCCAGGGGTTTAGGATGGGCTTTCTCCCCGCGAATTTGCTCACGTGCGTATATGGCAAATATATTTCACATGTATCTAACATATTGCAGTCATATTTGTGCACGTATTTCATGCATATGTCTAGCGAATTTCTCCCCGCATTTTGATTTCCACGCCACTTAATGTTTATGACGTCGTACATCCTAAACTACGTGCTTTAGAGAGACAAAAATTCTGCAGCTACATCCAGTGGTACATGTAATTACCGTCTGTGAAACGTGTTGAGAGTAGAGTTAGGAGTAAAGAAATAATAAATTAAAACCTCTTGCATGAAGAGTCAGTTTTTGACGTATCTCAGTGTTCATAACTTCATATCTCCTGAACTATGTCTTCTAAAATGTTGTATTTTTGTAGGTACATGGAGCGGCGGAAATGGATACTATCAGCAAAAAGTTTTGCTAATACAGCTATCAGCCACGAAGTAATAAATTTAAACGTCTTACACGATGTGGCAGTTTTTCACGGATTTCAAAGTACATGACATCATGCCTCCTGAACCAAGGACCACGAAAAGACAGGCCGTGCCGTGTTCGTCACAGCACGTGACACGGCAGGTCTTACGAGTGGCAGTAGCCGTCTCCGGCGGGGAGCGAGTAAATGTGTCAGACGATTTCAGTAATTCTTTACTGCGGGTTTAAATCCATACAAATGTTCAAATTTGTGTGAACACCTAAGGGACCAAACAGCTGAGGTCATCAGTCCCTATACTTACAAACCTTAAACTAAATTATGCTAAGAACAAGACACACACCCATGACCGAGAGAGGACTCGAACCCTCGGCGGGAGAGGCCGCGCAATCCGTGGAATGACCCCTCAAACAGTGAGGCCACCTCGAGCGGATAAATGTGTGCAGGGTCACGATAGCACACGAAAAAAATTATGACATTTGGTGGGTACCTTTTCAATTACGTACTGATTTCTCGTGGTCCCTGCACTGAGCCGAGCTTTCAGAAGTGTGCCGGACAAGACCACTGGTGTGACGTCACAAGTTCGTTGCCGGGCCCATATATATCCCGTTGGCGCCATTCTGAACGATGAACAGGACAATTATAAAATTTTGCTGATACACTAAATGGTGTACGTGAATACAGTTTGCAAAATTAGTCACGAATACAGTTTGCAATGACGAAAAAAGAAATTACAACGGCATGCTTCACGCGGCCGTTCTACTTTATCAACAGTGAAATTGTACTACGCGAAACATTTTTCCTTTCATCATTTTGTCGGCGAGAAAAATTTTCGTAAGGGTTTGAAACTATGTGTAAAGTTTGTTCTAAGTCTCTAAGTGCTTTCACTCTCAAAAACTGTGTAACTAAAGTAATGGTGACTGCATGACGTGGGCCATACTGCTTTTTCACCCCACCCCTTTGCTAGGTTGAGGGTTTCTAATTAAAAGCGATTCTTTTCTGGAAGTGAGAGAGATGTGTACTGAGCCTTGTTGAGATCGGTCCATTGGCGTGGGAGGAGATGTGGCACATGGACATACACATATATATGTACAGTCATAGTCAAAAGTATCCGAACGACCAGAATTGCATTTCGCCGGATTCGCATGCAACCCACAAAACGCAGCTGTGTAGCAGGTCGTCTAATCGCTCCTTGGTACTGTCGTTTGACAATTGGAAATGGTTCCAACAAGTCAACACTAGAAAACACTGCTCTGTATCGCAATAACTCAAGATGTAAAGTAATACTATGATACTACAAATATCAGGGAACACCTTATCACAGATAAGACTGTCCTTAAGGATTGTAAGCTCACATTGATTACAATAAATGGCATACCTGAAATGTTACCACTCTAATTATTACGTCAGATAGGTAATGTAACAGTAATTTCTGTGTGTATGCAATGCATACGGATTAGAATTTAATGGTACTCTCTCTTCCACTTCTGTATACAATATGCCTGACCTAAACGGGTCCTGTATCATTACAGGCCCTGGGCAGTGTAACATCATACTGACAACAGTAATGTGCTTAGACTGACAACCCGACTGTTCGTTTTACCTGATTTTGTAATCATTTAAATAAAACAACATGACCTTCCAGTGGGAGATATTTTGTCCCACCTTTCCTTCTGTGAAATTTGTCAGTAAGCCTTTTGCCTTCCAATCAGTGAAATGCGGCAGAATACGGCCGGTAAACGATTCACAAACCACGATTTAGTGCCGTTAAGACGATTTATTTAAACGTCACAAGACTGCACATAGGTGCAATCGATTTCTAGGTGCAAAGTGTTTGTTACTTTTGTGACAGGTGGGCATAAGTGATTTCCAAAGACTTTTTATTGTACTGAAATAATCTTTTGTCACAAAGTAACAAGGTACGTGATTCATTCGTATATATTTTTTAGCAAACTGTAATCGTGATGGAAGATTATACACCTGAATGTTTGACAGAACTGGTAGCAGAAAACGCTCCATATTAACCAAACCCCGCGCCTCCTCTCCATATTCTATGATACGAGCACGGGATTCTCCTCGCATACCGCTACAGAGCTCTTCCTAGCACAGCTGAGAATTGGCAACATCGTCACAACCATTAGGCAACACTGTGGCAGTGCAATCACTTCCGCGCATGGTACTGAATTGACTCGCTAAATTCACTTGATATTCCATTTCCATTTGAATGACTCGTGCTCACTGAGAGAGAAAATTCAATTTTTTGCCTAAAGAAATGCTATTCTTCAGATAAGTGGCAACTTTTATTATCTTTCACGATGCGTTATCAGGCTGAGCGACAAATACCATGATGAGAGTGGCGGACAGGCAGCAGTTTGACCGTAGCCCGGTGGTACCGCCCGTGTCTCGGGTCAGAACGGCTCAATCGGTCGTCAGTTCTAACCGTGGTAGGGGGTGGCGTATGCGAACTTTTTTCTGATATATTTTATGGAGTTGCGAATGCCCAGAAACAATTCTGTATCGAAATCGGATGAAAATATTTACACAACAAATCTTGGTAGCTCGATTCAGTAGGTTCTGTTAATGGTCATAGATCTTGGCTTTCACACTGCCAAGCTGCTTCGCAATACCAGCGTCTCTGAAAAAATTTGAATCGACCATCAGCGATACGAATTTCAATATTGTTTTTCACTTAAGACTCACACGCCAGGGTGATAAGTACGAAGGAAATGAACCTCTTGATTACTATAGGGCCTCTATGCTAAATTCCCACAGTAGCAATTAGGAACTCCCTGCAGACATTTGCTAACAGCGGCTCTAGCAACTGACTTTTTCTCTGGGTAGCTTCAAATATGGGCAATTTTGTCACCTTAAAACCAACTGAATATTTTAAATATCACTTGTGAACAGCGTTCACTTCTCCATTAATTAAGGTATAGACCTCAAAACAAGCAATTTGCCTGAGTAGCTATAGAGCAGTTTCTGATAGGTATTGACACAATCTTTTGCATCCATTTACCATAGAGAACCAAAGAAAGAAGTCAGACACATTACATTGCATTTGCTCTCTGTGCCTTGACTAACACATATGGATCCATGGCAATAAGAAATTATTTGAGGAACCTCCGGTGAAAGGAAAAAGAACAGAATGTGACGCTTTAATTGTAGTGCACTGGATCAGAAACAATGAAACTAATTCTGTACCCCATTGATGTATTGCATTCTAGTGTAATAAAATAATCATAAAGTAAAAACGGTTTTGTGCCTCCTTTGCTATCAAGAGTGAAACACAAAACGTAGACAGATTTTATGGGTCACCACTCAACGTTATTAAAGCATTTTACATGGTCGTGAGTGCAGAATGGAGCAGACGTTGTAGGCAGAAGGCGAGACAATGCAGTGCCTCAGCCCCCGTCAGTAGGCAGTAAACGGGTACAAGAGAACTCAGACACACGCGGTGTTCAGAGGCAGATGGTCGGAAAAAAAATCTTTCGCTAAAACATTGTTGGACCAAACTGTTATTACCAGTGTGACAGAAAGCGAAATCTATTGTAGATTAGCTCGAATTACACTCATGGCTTCAGGAAAGGGGCGATAAAAACTTAGTCAACGTGTGCTTTTAGTTACCAGACGTCGTATTAGCTAGTTTCGCGTATTATCTCAAGACTACGGTCGTAGTCAACAATAGAGTACTAAGAGTGAAGTCAAGACTTCTTCCTCTGGGAAGTGCCGCAGTCTACAGTGTTGCCAGATCGAGCATATTGCCGGACATAGGATTCTGAGAGGAGCACGACTGTATTGCCCACCTTACGTGAACGACTCGGCGGTCATTTTTTTGCTCTAAGATTGTATCTACAACACATATTGCACGCTGACGACCCAGAAGAATTAAAAAACAAAAGTAGTTTACGAGAGCAACGTTAACTATAGCGTTCGAAGTATTCTTAGTATTGTATACGTGTGTGTAAACGCCTTCCAAAGCCCACTCAAGGAAGACAAGAATACACAGTCCAGCTTCAATATTATAAATTCGCCTCAGTTTGCGGATGAACTCAGACTTAGGTTGATAATCATTTTGAACATTTAGCAGCACTGTACTCATTGGTGTTAAATTAGTTTTCAACCAATGATTCCCACAGCTACTGGAACACTACTTGTGATACTTACGCAGTGCTATCAGACGAAAAGATCAACCTGACACAAACTGTGGGAAGTTTGTTTTACAACCTTCGTACCCGGATAATGAGCTTTTTCCTATTTAAGGTGTCTGTGAACATTGCTGCTTGAGACGATTTAAGACGAAACTAAATTTCTTCAGCTACGACAATGTTTAAGGAAATCGTCTTAACGGCACTAAACCATGGTTTGTGAATCGCTTACTGGCCGTACTCTGCTGCATTTCGCTGGCTGGACGGCGAAAATTTTACCGACAAATTTCACAGAAGAAAAAGAGGGACGAAATGTCTCCGAGTGTTGTTTTATTTAAATGATTACAAAATCAGGTAAATAGAACCGTCAGGTTGTCAGTCTAAGCACATTACTGTTGTCAGTATGGTGTTGCACTGCCCAGGACCTGTAATGATAAAGGAGCCGTTTAGGTCAGGCATATTGTATACAGAAGTGGAAGAGAGAGTACCACTCAAATGTAATCCGTATGCACTGCATACACACAGAAGTTACAGTTACAGTGTACTTATGCAGCCCAATGAGTGAATCGCGTATTTTCCGGTGAGAAAGAGCACTGGCAAACAGTCTTCGCTACATTAGGTTACTTAATCTGGTGTCACTCTGAGCTGGAATTTATGGTCAGCGACTAAGTGTTAGGTCAATGAGTCGGATGAGAGTTTTGCAACTGTGAAATACTCTCCTACATTATAGAAGCGATTATTAAATTTGAACAAATATTGCGAAAATTTTGTACTTGGATAGCTTAGAATGAAAATCTTTCTGTTTATTGCAAAGGAAAACAACTGATTTTCTAAGACGTTGTTTGTAATACACAACTTAAAACAGGTCATGACGACCGAAGCATATGGAAGAACTGACAGCGACGTATATCGGAAGGCAGCAAGATCTTTTGCCTTTTGGTTTGGCAGTACTCGATAGCCATTTCTAGGCGCAAGTAAATGAAGAAAGGCTGCGCGTTTTTGTTATCAAGTAACGTCTTCATCAATTACTTTAATTTTAATGTAATCTACGAGTAATTGTTCATTTTTGATATTAATATGAAAAGGATTCCGTAGACAGGGAAAGAACCGTGTTGGGTTCGTATCTCTGTCACAGAACTTCACATCATGCACTCCATCTTTAAATGCATGCACACTTTGGTACTTCAGAATAGAGGTATATCAGACATCTTTCGTGGTTAGTTAACAGGGACGAAAGTCTTGATAGAAGTCCCGGTTTATTACAAAAACTGTCGTCTTTTATTTTCAAGTTTAGATTTGGTTACTGGTATTAGCAAAAATTTCGGTAATTCATGACTCTTCCTGGCTAGTCATCAATATGATATGATTAGATTAGATTACATTAGATTAATTCTTGTTTCATAGATCATGAATACGGTATTTCGTAATGATGTGGAACGTATCATTTTAATGAATGATCTCTTTACATACCATGATTCCAGTTCTTTACAATTTTTTACTCTCTCTCATTCTTTTTGATTTTTATCTCTCTTTCTCTCTCTCTCTCTCTCTCTGTCACACACACACACACACACACACACGTTCTTTTTTTTTATTGGTTTGTTGTGCTCGACCATCGGCAAGGCCCGAAAACGTCTGTGATTGAGTTTCTTGGTTTTGAGTACACTTACGAAAGAAATATAAAAACAACTATGAGAGTTACTGATTTATGATGCTTAGTTTTCAGTCAGTTCTGAGTATTATTAGTAACTACGCTCCAGTCCCTAAACCTAGTTACAGAAATGCGAATCAGACGCATTACGTATTCCAAGCCGTTGCTGCCGCGACTTGGAGACAACAGCTATGGTCACTTCCCAGACCGCTGTAAGATCACATCGCTTCGTCTTCTTCCTGTTGGTACTGTAACTGAGATTTGGTGACAAGGCAATGTATGTTTGGCAACTCTGTGATCGACTAGTTACTTCCTGGTGTGCACGGAATTAAGCCTCAAAGTTCACTTGATTTTACCTGTCATTTCCATTGAATAATCTGAGTTATTATCGCTTGAAGTGTAACAAAAGATTGTAAGCTTACGGTTTTCAGCCCAGGAAAGTCGTTGCACATGGAAATCGCAACTAATCTCGTCCTTCAAATAGCGGTTTACGAGTTCTAGCCACTATTACTCTCGTGAGAGGAAGCTAAGCCACATACTTCTCCGCCAGCTCTGTGGTAACGTCCTGTTCTGTTCTAGTTCGCAGTTCCAGTCTCCCTGAGTGTAGCGTTTTTATCCCTTCTGTGAAAGAGCTACAAACAGTCATAAGGAAATCGCAAGAAAATAGTTTCGGCTCATAGTGCAACGGTGAAGAACTTACAATGCTGCACAACAGGTAACGCCTCTTTACGTTGCTGACAAGCAAATTTTGGGTTTCTAGGAATACAGAACTTTATTTATGAAATGCCACATTTGCATACCTCTTGAGTATGACGCAGCATACCAATTAAACACAGACCCATTCAAAATCTAAGTGAGTAGTATTTTACCAATTCGTGTCGATAGAGGCACGCTCGTGTTCTGATACTCAGTTTTATAAAAACAGACTTTCGTCGTACGTTATTGTGGGTAGTTTTATTACGTTTCTTATAATACAGCTCACAATTTTCCTAAGGTTTCCTCTAGTGTTGTTAAAACAATAGTAAACATGAGAGAGAAATCAATACTCAACGATATATGCGAATTCTCTGAAGTTATCTATAACAGTCTGAAAATGCACATGTCGTTTATTGATTACTTGCATGTAGAAAACTTGTTCTGAGCTAAAGCTGTCAAACAAGGTTTGAAGAAGAATAAAATGCCACTACCAGACGACAGCTAATGTAGAAAATACTTTTCCGACGTATTTTGGCACGGTGCGCTCTCCCCATACATAATAAAAAAGTTTCGAGATGCGTCTGCTGCCTGGTTGTCTATTAAACCTGAAAGGAATGAAATGTCGGAAAAGTTAGCCCTTATCCCACATGCGACTATTTTGGGTTGAGAAGTGAAGAGAATTATGATACAAGTTCCATTAGATTGATAACTTTAGCAGAGAGCAGAATTGCCTTTTAAAAAAAAAATAGCAGTGAATGTACTCGAACTCGAGACATCTCATCTACCGCATGTGATACGTAGCATTACGCTACTAGCTGACACGTATCTATAACAGCTCCAGAAGTCAAGAACAAGTCCTCCAGATCTTCTGCATTCCACAGCGCTGTGGGATAATGCATATGGCAACGTCAATACTTTTGAGAGGCAAACAGTTATACCTTTTCTTTTGCCCTGCACGACGTTTTCAACAAACAGATAGCGCTCAGTAGCTCAAGTGGAAAGGAAGACTTCCTATTTAAATTTCTGCGTCCTACACTGTTGGCAGTTCTGTGTAGGTGGCAGTTACGTGATTTTATTTCGGTGATTACGAAATAAAGTTGAATGTATGCACTGGGTAGCCGAGGCATCTAGTTCATGGTGATTCGGTCAACCAAGTAAATGAATTTACTGAACATGCTCCAAATTGATACAGGCAGCCTGTGTGTCAGAATTCTCAGCCAGTGTGGCACAACGGCGTTATGATAGAAAAATGAGCCAGTGAGGAGAGGATTTGGTGGTCTGTTGGGCTGATGAAAGGTTCGTACGTCTATGGTCTGGATTTTATTCCAATTTTGGTCAGTGATTTTAGATAGGGAGAGACTGATTCCATTCTCCTCTGGCTACACCAAGTGAAGAAGATATAATGGCATTGAGGTCTGAAATTCACTTTAAAAATTATATTCCTTCTCTACCAAGCAGACGTTAGGTTGAGCCACAATAAAGTCTGGAGTGGCGACATATAGAAACTCTATCACCAGTAACCTTTCTTATACTAGTTATCTACACTCCTGGAAATTGAAATAAGAACACCGTGAATTCATTGTCCCAGGAAGGGGAAACTTTATTGACACATTCCTGGGGTCAGATACATCACATGATCACACTGACAGAACCACAGGCACATAGGCACAGGCAACAGAGCATGCACAATGTCGGCACTAGTACAGTGTATATCCACCTTTCGCAGCAATGCAGGCTGCTATTCTCCCATGGAGACGATCGTAGAGATGCTGGATGTAGTCCTGTGGAACGGCTTGCCATGCCATTTCCACCTGGCGCCTCAGTTGGACCAGCGTTCGTGCTGGACGTGCAGACCGCGTGAGACGACGCTTCATCCAGTCCCAAACATGCTCAATGGGGGACAGATCCGGAGATCTTGCTGGCCAGGGTAGTTGACTTA
Organism: Schistocerca cancellata; assembly: GCF_023864275.1. Taxonomy (NCBI): domain Eukaryota; kingdom Metazoa; phylum Arthropoda; class Insecta; order Orthoptera; family Acrididae; genus Schistocerca; species Schistocerca cancellata. The sequence continues at coordinate 56,653,544 of NC_064626.1, read as the reverse complement.
CACCTTCTAGAGCACGTTGGGTGGCACGGGATACATGCGGACGTGCATTGTCCTGTTGGAACAACCAGTTCCCTTGCCGGTCTAGGAATGGTAGAACGATGGGTTCGATAACGGTTTCGATGTACCGTGCACTATTCAGTGTCCCCTCGACGATCACCAGTGGTGTACGGCCAGTGTAGGAGATCGCTCCCCACACCATGATGCTGGGTGTTGGCCCTGTGTGCCTCGGTCGTATGCAGTCCCGATTGTGGCGCTCACCTGCACGGCGCCAAACACGCATACGACTATCATTGGCACTAAGGCAGAAGCGACTCTCATCGCTGAAGACGACACGTCTCCATTCGTCCCTCCATTCACGCCTGTCGCGACACCACTGGAGGCGGGCTGCACAATGTTGGGGCGTGAGCGGAAGACGGCCTAACGGTGTGCGGGACCGTAGCCCAGCTTCATGCAGACGGTTGCGAATGGTCCTCGCCGATACCCCAGGAGCAACAGTGTCCCTAATTTGCTGGGAAGTGGCGGTGCGGTCCCCTACGGCACTGCGTAGGATCCTACGGTCTTGGCGTGCATCCGTGCGTCGCTGCGGTCCGGTCCCAGGTCGACGGGCACGTGCACCTTCCGCCGACCACTGGCGACAACATCGATGTACTGTGGAGACCTCACGCCCCACGTGTTGAGCAATTCGGCGGTACGTCCACCCGGCCTCCCGCATGCCCACTATACGCCCTCGCTCAAAGTCCGTCAACTGCACATACGGTTCACGTCCACGCTGTCGCGGCATGCTACCAGTGTTAAAGACTCCGATGGAGCTCCGTATGCTACGGCAAACTGGCTGACACTGACGGCGGCGGTGCACAAATGCTGCGCAGCTAGCGCCATTCGACGGCCAACACCGCGGTTCCTGGTGTGTCCGCTGTGCCGTGCGTGTGATCATTGCTTGAACAGCCCTCTCCCAGTGTCCGGAGCAAGTATGGTGGGTCTGACACACCGGTGTCAATGTGTTCTTTTTTCCATTTCCAGGAGTGTATTTCTAGTGACGAAACAAACGCCATGTAGGATCACAGGACACTTATTCCATCTTTTATCTGCGCTTCTGTATGACGATAAAATTGTTTCTGAACTGGGAATGCAACTCAGACCACCCTTAACGCGGAATTTGATCCCTTCGTGACAATACAGCTCGGCTACAATTTGTTGTTTGTTCAAAACAGCAGATTCCTCAACATATCCACATATTGCGCGGGAATGGGTTCGAATCCTGGCCCAGCACTGAAGACTTCATTATGTATTATCAAGATCTAGCATGAGAACACCTATCTGCTGGTGGATAATAATTTCGATTTTTAATGTATTTTCATTCGTTGCCAACACCAACTATATTTGACGTTTTTGACTCCCAATGAGACACAGAACTATTTTCGAGATCACTGTAAGTTCAAGATGTTATTCCGGGCTGCTGGTGGAGAAAATTTGGTAGCTGACGTCTCTCTCTGTGTAGTCAACAACGATATGTGTGGAGCTCTGTTCCCAGTCAGCACTGAACTCTTTGTCATATTATTTCTAGTTCAAAGATGCTCACATGTCGTTGCTGGTGCAACAAACCTATATTTAACGTTCGTTTTCTCTAGAATATAACAGCGATAGGTGCTGGATTGGAGTCCTGGGAAGGAAAAAATTGATGTTTCGTCTCGTCATTTCAGTTAAAACATCTAGCTACAGCCAAGAAAATGCTATATGTCACAGTTGATTGTGCTTCGATATCTATCTTATTAGGTTCTGGGTTCGAATCCCTGTCCAACACAAAGGTTTACCTCACGGCATTTCAAGTAAGTTACTTGTTAAGAAACAATATTTAACATCTCTCGTAGTTCGTTTTACAGGGACAATAGGTGCTGGGTTGGAATTCGCGTCCGTTAAATATGTTTGAGTTATGTAATTTAAAGTTGGTATTTGCTAATTGATACTGTCTAAGATCGAGGTGTATCACTCTCTGTATGCCTAATCAGGACTGTTAGTTTCCGTCAGTCACGATATCTTTGCTTAGTCTGCATGAACTGGGTTTGAATCCGTATGCAGAACGAGACGGTTCGTCGTGTCATTTGAAGTTCATACAAATTCTCAACTAGCTGCTTGTGAGTAACTTAAATTTTTAATGGCATTTTGTGTTTAATAATAAATACGATATGTTACTTTGAAGAGGAAATCATGAATACGACGAACTTACTACGTGCATTACCTATCTGACGTAATAATTAGAGTGGTAACATTTCAGGTATGCCATTTATTGTAATAAATGTGAGCTTACAAATACTTAAGGACAGTCTTATCCGTGATAAGGTGTTCCCTGATATTTGTAGTATCGTAGTATTACTTTACATCTAGAGTTATTGCGATACAGAGCAGTGTTTTCTAGTGGTGACTTGTTGGAACCATTTTCAATAGTCAAACGACTGTACCAAGGAGCGATTAGAGGACCTGCTAGACAGCTGCGTTATGTGGGTTGCATGCGAATCTGGCGAAATGCAATTCTGGTCGTTCGGATAATTTTGAGCACGACTGTACGTCCATTTTTATGAATACGGAAAAACTAAAATGTAGCTTCCTACATGTGGTCCTGAATGCCCCAGTTTTCGTTTTCGTGTCAGCCAATAACACGTAAGTATTCGCTGAAGATGACATTCCATTGTTAATATTAACATTGAAATGGGTATTAAGATTATATGTGGCACAAAACACAAAAGATTGTGGATTTACTTGATACCCGTACATCCATGCTACACTAAGTGGAAACTCGTGGGGTCTCATTCCAAGGTCTTTATACGAGGACATTCACCAGATGTAATATAAACTTCCTCTCCATTGACTTATGTTTAATGCAGACCACTGTGAACTGCACTGTAAGTCTCACATAGCACGGTGTCACATGTCAGTATATCTGCCCTAGTAGTTGCGTATGGAGCTCGGCATGAATGACTGCATAAAGGGATCTGATGCTGTTGGAATTAGTCTAATCCTGTCTTCAGGACCTCTCGGAGCGATACGTAGAGGCATGAAGAGAATCTCCGGTTCTTCACTTAATACGGGATCTTGAAACTGTAATTATGCCTTAAGGGAACAGGTGTCTTCCAGTGCTGGTTTTTCAACATTTTCGAATGAAACAAATCTGTTACCATTCCTGTCGTCCTTGTTCAACATCCCCAGTTTCGTTTGTTTGGTGTAGTTATCATACACACAGTAACAAGTATTCCAGCATCACCTCTGGAGCACACCTGAAGTTGCATTTATTTCTGACGATGATTCTCCGTTCAAGATAACATGCCACGTCGACCGTACATAGAAATCCACTTACATATTTTGTTATGGACGCCAAATAATCGTTCTTTTGTTAATAAACGTATGTATCGCGAGAACACCGTAAGTTCATTTTGTGCATGATTGATGATTTCGGAGTCCTTGATGAGTGATATGTAGAAGTTGGTTCTGTACGAGATACTTCTCCTTTTGAGCTCAGAATATGTCCTACGGACATCGACGTCAGTGGGGTTGTAGGGTATATTTTCAGATAATTTTTGGTTCCCTTCTAGGAGGCGGTTGTCATATATGCTTTCTCCAGTCATTGGACACACTTCGTGTTTAAGTGATCTACAATATATATTATGATTAAAGTCCAATCGGGTCCTGCAGATTAATTATAGCTGTTCTCGGCGCCACTGTCGCTGATTTCTACACTCCTCTTTGTAGAGACGCAAGAAGTAAACGGGTACAGAGCATCATTGTCTTCTTCAATAAGGAGACGTCTTCACAGTTCAGCACATCTGCTCTGTTACCCTCAATTACTTTTCCTATGTCTTCCATGAGTGCTTGGGCACTAACTTCGGTAACCTTGACAGTATACACGTACGACCAGAAATTTTTTTTGGGTATTGTGATATACCTTTGGAGAAGAGTCTGCTACGATAAAGGCTACACGCATTGGCTTCTTGGCAGTTCATTCAGTTTCTCTTGATTTTGAACTATCGGCTTTATTTTATAACTCCCAAGCAAAAGTCGATGGTTTGCTAGCCGTTTATTCACTGCGGCACAATGGTGTTGATCGTTCCTCTCATCATAAACTTTTATTGTAGGTAATACGTATCTGTCTAGTGTATGGTCAGCTTTTCTGCTAAATTTGAGCCACAGTTCCTCTGCTTGCTCCTGAGTAGACGTATATGTTCGAAGCTCACGTTTGAGATGTGACACGACTGCCTCTTCATTTAGCCTACTAAACCTGTAAAAATCCGTCCTTGTTCGTACAACATGTCTCATGGTGACACACGTATTCGGAGCATTTATCAATAGCTTTTGAGGAACCCATAATAAAAACAGGGCACGTGGAGAACAGTAAGTTAACTGGCTATTATTTCAAAAATAATCCCCATAACAGTTAACACATTTGTCACACCATGAGAAAACACGTTTATGCCTTCACTGCAAAATGTTTGCAGCTGACTATGGAATCGCCGGCCGGTATTGCCGTGCGGTTCTAGACCGCGTGACCGCTAGGGTCGCAGGTTCGAATCCTGCATCGGGCATGGATGTGTGTGATGTCCTTAGGTTAGTTAGGTTTAAGTAGTTCTACGTTCAAGGCTACTGATGACCTCAGAAGTTAAGTCGCATAGTGCTCAGAGCCATTTGACTATGGAATCATGAATGTACCCAGGCTCGCACCTCTTCAAAGCAAATCGACGGTAACGAATGTCTTTCATCAGCGCTCCAAAAATATGGAAAGAAAACGAGGAGATATCGGTACTGTATGAAATATGTGTAAGGCCTTCCAACCGAAATTTGAGCACCGTAGTCAAAACAATGTTGGCAACTAGATGATGATGATGTTTGGTTTGTGGGGCGCTCAACTGCGTGGTTATCAGCGCCCGAGATGTTGGAAACTAGAGGGCGTGCATTATCCTGCTTCGGAAAGATGCAGTGCATCAACATTCATGTGCGTTTTACTTGATGACGCACTTCAGTTTTTACAATTTGTCCACGATTTTCGGTGGAAAACGTAGTCGTAAAATAGCACTCTACACTGACATCAGCCTAAAGAAAAATTTTATTCGTAATATTAGAACCGTAAGTAACCGCTTACGCTGCTCAGGTTTTTACAAGATAACGTGCGATGGACGTCCAGCATTTCCCATCAGATAAGGACATTTAATATCAGATTAAAGAACATCTTTTAGGTAAAAAAGATGCCAATGGGATTATTATATATTCGCCTAACACTTCCCAACGTCGTGTCATAATTAAAAAAGGGGTCGTTGTAATTGAGATCTTGCACCAAGGAAAACTAAGTATGGAGACTAGATATATAACAAGGAGTGGGGATGTTTACATATATGAATACATGATTAGAAAAGACGTATTTTTTAAATTTGTAGCAGAAACAAAGGTTGCTTTAACGGTTTCTAACCGTTACTCGTGACTGTTTAATTATGTCCGGCGGTCCTTGTTTCACAAGATCTCTTTCCCATTGGAAGTGTTGTTTTGCTCATAACAACTATTGTAATCAATTACTTTTCACAAGTTGCAATTACTCTTTGATACGCTAGTTTACCAAAAGAGACACTCCTACGTATTTTCTATAATGTCATATGCAGAGCAGTAATTTCCTGTACAACCTTTGAGCTAGAGGAGCGTGTTATTTATTACTTCATCTAGCACAACTTATTTATACCTATGAATATTACGAAAACAAGAGTAGTTAGTTCATTTAAGACTGTATGCTACCCTCCTATTTTTGATTTTACGTACCTGTTACTACTTCGTTACCGTTACGTTGCTCTATACTGCTAACAAAGTAGATTATTACATGTTTGTTCCGATGGTATGTCGGTGCAGACAAAACAAATATTACATAATTGAGCTTTTTATTATATCGGCTCACAACATGTGCCTAGCTCTTCGGTAGTTTACATAATCTCTGTTGTAACTAGATGCTACGCGTTCTGTTCGACTTTTACGTTTGTTATGAAGCCATATGTTTTCGTCCTTACAGTTTCAATGAGCATTTTAAGCATCAGTGCTGCATGTCACTTGTGATGTGTTAGTTAAGCTATCAATTAATTAATGATGCCGTATTGAATGTGAAGATTTTAATTACTTTTACATCAGAATCAGCAGATATAATTACAGATTGTGACTTTAAGTAAGACCACGTACTTCTGAAGAAACTACTCATAGTAGTATAGAAACCTAGGACAAGTGTAAATAAACAGACTGGTCGCTTATTTTATTAATCGAAGCATTCTCTCAGCCATGTTGAAGACTGTGGAACGCTTTTTGGAGAATGTTGCTGACATTGACCCTTTTTTTTATTTTACTTGTGCTCTCCGATATCCTATCAGCTGCACTTTGTGGAACGCAATAAAAGTGTATCAAAAACGTGAAGCACTAGCAGGTTTACTTTCAGCTCTCCCATATACGCAGCAAATCAGTAAACAGTGAATGGTAAATTGCTTCTTACGCGCCAGTCTAAAATTTGATTTATTACAGGAATCAAGCTGCAAGAGCCATTCAGATAGTTTGGCTAAATAACTTCAGAGTCCTAGGAACAGTGAAACATTATTCTATTTACAAAAAATACAACATTCCACGAACTATCTTGAAATATGCTACTATATTTTTAAATCCTTAATATTAATATCATGATTTGTTTTCTACTCGCATATGATAGCTTGGTACTCAGTGGAAAGAAGTTGGAATTATATGTGTTACACAGAAGCAGAATTCAAAAGATCCTCACGCTGTATTTTACGAGAGACATTCATCATGTGGAAATTAATTCCTAATGGGAGACCAGAGCTACAGGCAGTCGTAGCGATAAACGTTTCCAGGAAATCACGTCCACATATAAACTGCTGCTGTAATTACTGTATACGAAACTAGATATTCGCATATCCATACTGTAAATATCGCTCTGCTCACTATTGGATATCTGTTGCGCATAAAAAAAACCTCAAGAGAACGGTACTTATAGCTGGTTGTCCTCGTAAAAATTCAGTAACTTATAATAGTATCGCAGAATATGTAAGATGCCACAATATAAAAACATGGAGGAAGTAATAACGCAAGACTCAACACCATAAATCACATTTTCATCATTAAAGCATCATTTCGAAGCAGAAGATACTGAAACTCTCATACGTAATTTGAATCGTACGTATGTACTTCGATGCATAGAGAAAAACGTTTATGTCTATTATACACTGTGCAAGTAAAGAAAAGTTTTAAGATCATTCTAACCACGAGTATGTGCTCTGATCTATGAGAATACTACTACACAAAAAGTTCAACAGCTGCAGAAATCTAGTAAATCGTCTTAAAAGGCACGCACGCGACCATTACTTGCGCAAAAGCTATATAATACTTCAAAACGGGATTTATTTGGTCAAAATAGGTCAAATGAGAGTATTCCCACACAACAACTGCAAAATTGATTAACTGAGAGAAGTAGTGTTCAAGACCCCACAATCATACTGATAGTATCACGGATATACTAATATCATCAACAAGTGTTTTACGATTATTTTCAGATCTGTTTTGATGTAATGTTTCTCCATCTACCTTAACGGATTTCCCCTCCCCCCCCCCTCCCTTCTCCTCCGCCACTTCCCTACATCGATGTCTATCCACGTGCGCGATGCTTACATTCTTAGGTGTGATTTAACTGATAAGGCTATCATGGCACTTTTAGGATAAGAAAGCTATACAGTCCTCTGAGTACCAGATACGTACTTATGCCCTACTTAGATGACAATACAAGTGACTGTGTCTTTCTTCATCCGATGAACCGCAGATTGATTCTGTCGTCCGTCTGTGTCGACGTATGGCTTGAAGAAAGTTGCACAGTCGTAATTCCTTACGCGACAAATAAAAGTTCATGTTCCTTATTTGAAACACATGTTGCGATTTTCTCTGTAAATTAAACAGATGTCAAAAAGAGGGCCGAACAATGCTCTACATAGTCTAGCATTCTTTATGGTTACCTTTACATGTGTACATAAGTAGTAAAATGCCCAATCAGTGTAAAATACAGGGTGTTCGTAATTAAAATTGTAGTTTCAAAACGTTGTAGAAAGTGAGTCCCTGCTCAGAATGACGCCAAATTTGAACAGCATATTACTGATGCAAAGGGGAAACGTCATGGAAAAAAATTACGAAAGTTTGATAAATATATGGCGCTGTAGGCGTTACAATATGATACTGAAAAAGGCATTGGTCCTGAACGTGACCCCCGATACACTCCGAATTGTTGTGGAGCATGCTGCTTCTCGATTTCAACTTGTAGCAGACAACTGTGGACAGCATATTGCACGTGTCTTGCGCCAGTATCACGACAATCAGGAATCTATGATTTTGTTTTTTTGTACGTTTTCTGGCCTCAGAGCAGCCAAAATACGATGTTTCTCATCTGATGTGGTACGGCATTGCGGTAATGGATGGGCTTACCGAACGGATAGCGTCACGACTGTTAACTGCCGGACTTGCATAGTCATGCATATTGAACAGTAAGGATTGCTTAACGTGCAACTCAATCCATAGCCCTCTTATTGCGATTCATCTGTAACTTGTAGCCAAGACGCTTACGGTGTCATGTATTGGCAAAATTTTCGTTATTTCTTTTGTTCTATGACGTCTACGCCTGCGTCAAAAACATGCTCCTCATATTTGACGTCATTTTGGGCAGATGTTCTCTTCCTACAGCATTTTGAGACTGGAAATTTAATTAAGGGCACCCTACACATATCACAACTGTGGTGTTGTGACGTTAACTGCTACACTAATTGACATACGAAACCATAAATAATTTAAAAAACAAGCTTAGTAATTGGACATATGACGCTTGGCTGTTATTCCCGAAAATACGGCAACAGCAGAGCGTATGCTCGCAACTGATCGGATATTGCCAGCGAACATTGTCACCGGAACTGAGACTCACAAAAATTCTAAGTTGTTTATTTAATGAGATATGCAACTCAGCTGTCGATTCGTTTCGTAGCGTAAACGAAAAAAAATTGCACACGTAATTATACTGTTTGCCAGGTTTATGGAATCATGTAGGATTATTGAGAGTTGTGGGAGGGTGGGGGGAGAGGGAGAGGTTTGATTACGTTGAGAAATAAGAAAAATTTTAAAAAAGGGCAATTTGGGAAAATGATCACTTAGTGTAGCCTGCTCATCTCCAGGAGCCCTAAGGTTATGCACCGTAACGGAAGAATTACATTAACAAGTGAGATTCTGACAAAATAATCCGGATACAGTTCAAGTCGACAATGTTCACATTAGCGAACTTCTGTCAGAGTTTTCGATGGCATATAAAAACTTGTATGGTTATAGCTATGTAACCCGCTATACTTTTCTACAAGATTATAATGCGTCGTAAGTGCGGAGTACCATTCTCATCTCAGTTTTACAACTTTCATTGAAATCAGCTGTCTTTTCAAGTTAAGAGGACGAAAACATTCTTTTGCTTTCTTCGGTAATGTAACGGTAAATGACTAGGCCACTCTTCTTGGAATCTCTTGGAGTTGTTCTCACCTCGCCGCAGAGTCTGCGGCAATCTTAGTGAGGAAGCTGTACAGTGTCTCTTGGGCAAACAGTTCAGCCCCTCGAAGGAAATTTCTAATTGAAATCGCAGTGGAAGCTAACATGTACTTTCTGGCTATTTGAAACTTTGTATTTGCTTGAAACTAGAATCGAAACTTGCAAGTAAATAGTGCTGTGTTGACTTAGAAGCAGGACTCGCTCTGCAGTTCGGCTCTTTTACACGGCACCGTATGGCTGGTAGTGATAATAGTGTTAGCGGATTGGGAACCTCCGAGTGATATTCTACGTACTGCAAGTGCCTCTTAACATCAAAAGACAAACCACATATAACAATTTTAATACGAAAGTAAATTACCGAGTACGGTTTAACGAAATTCCTTCACCAAATGAGATGCAGTACATATTTCAGGATTCCAGTCAAAAGCAACTGACAACATGGATGATTTGAAAGTATGTACGTTCAGTGTAGCGAAACAACTTAAGTTACTTAATAAAGGCATGTCTAACGGTGTAGATTGTATAACCAGCTTATTTCCTTCTAGAGAACGCTGATATAATGGTTCAGTATTTAAGTTTCTTTGCTTTACTGTGCGCATTTACTTCCAAATTACCTATGTTGGCAGTTGTTTATTCTGAAATACTTACTGCACCTTCTTTGTTGAAGGAATTTCGGAAAATTTTGTTAGGTAATTTATCACTTAAAACAACTGGTCGCTCGACGAAAAATCCGAACCTATACAATGGAAAAATGCACAGGTCACACCAATACACAGAAAAGGAAACGGAAATAAGCAGTTGAATTGGAGAGCCAGTTCATTAACATCGATTTATGGCAAGCTTTTAGAACACACACTTTCTTGCGACATTATGAAGTACTTCGAACAAAAGTGATCTGTTAACACAAAACCAGCTTGTATTGGAAAACATCGTTCTTCTGAAACGCAACAGGCCCGTTATTCATACAGAGTAATGAGTGTTATTGACAGGGGATATCAGTCTTGATTTCCACAATACTTTTGACACTATTTCTCACAAGCAGTTTCTAATAAAATTCTCTGCGTGTCATTAGGATATAATTCGACATTTTGAAAAAGCTGGACATCTGCTGGATGTTCGCGTCGTTCTCGCACGATATTTCGACGGTGTAACTCGCTGTCTTCTTCAGGTGCTACCTAAGAATGGGCCTAGGGCGGATCGAGTCCAGTATTTATGCCTGTAAGGTCAGCGCCGCATCGAGTGTTCCTACCTGTGGTCCGCGCCCGCACTCACTCACTCACTCACACATTACTTACGAGTCTGTTCTGACTCGTCGGTGGCAGGATAACATTCATGACTATTCCTGCATATCCTATTGGTTTGGGATGGCTTCGTGTTGGTCTGAATACGCCTGGAGTGGGGATGCCATGGCTCTGATACGGGATTTTTACTCCCGCAACAGGTCAGGCGAAGGTGTGGTTGGCCTGTGATGAATAGTGTGGCCCAGGTCCCTGATGAGCTGGTTGTCGGACCGTTCGGCCCGCTCGTGAAATACTCGCGCCGACTGCTTGAATCGGTCACGGAGGAGGAGGATTCCTATCTGCTCGTGTAGCCGAGCAGTCGAGTAGAGCGTTGTCAGGCGCAGAGCGCGCTTGAGCACCCTGTTCTGCAACCTCTTTAGCCTGTTGATGTGTGTATCAGCTGCGTTGACCCACACCATGGCTGCATATTCCAGCACTGGACGAACCAGTGTCAGATATAGTGTGATGCCATGGTGGGGAGGGAGCGCAGACGGTGGGTTGAGCACAGGATACAGAACGCGTAGGTGCCCTATTGCTCTGCCCTTGACGTCCTCTATATGTGGCTTCCACGTCAGCCTCTGGTCCAAGGTGATTCCAAGGTAGCGGCCAGTCTTACTCCATGGGACAGGGCTTCCCATGATGATAACTGGCGGAAGATCGGGTGGCAGTGGTCTTCGTGGGAACGCCACTGCCTGACTCTTCGCTGCGTTCTGTTTGAGGCGTCACATGGTCGACCAGGCACCGAGGGCCTCGCGGCCAAACTGGAGCAGACGCCGCATCTCGACCGCCTTCATGCTCCGCATGAACAGTGCAGTGTCGTCGGCATATAGTGCCAACTTCTCTGGCACTAGGCACCTTGCGTCGGCAGTGAATATGGAGTAGGGCAGGGGCCAAGGGCTGACCCCTGCAGCACCCCAGCAAGTGTGGGTCGATGAGTGGATGTCCCATCATCCAGCTGGACGTAGAATGTCCTGTCGGCCAGATACGACTGGAGGAGCAACCCATGCTACGTCAGGACCCCGTGCACAGAAAGTTTGTACAATAGGACGTCAAGCCACACAGAGTCAAATGCCCTGGAGACGTCAAGGAATACTGTCCCAAGGGATTCCCGAGTCTCCATGGCGCGCATTGCCTCTTTCATCAGCCACATCATCTGATGAACAGTGGAATGGCCCCTCCTGAATCCGAACTGTTTATCCAGTATTATTCCCTCTGCCGTCACGTAGCGAAAAAAGCGCCTGGCATATAGGCACTCAAACACTTTGGAAAGTGCAGGCAGCATGCTTATATGTCTGTAGTAGGCGGCGTCACGGGGGTCCCTGTTCACCTTTGGGATGGCCACCACCTCCGCATGTTTCCACACTTAGGGGTAGACCCCAGAGCAAAGGACCTGGTTGAAGATACCCGCGAGGTTTGGGTGAGCCTCCAACGGCAGGTTCCTCAGTAGGTGGTTGGTGACTCCATAAGTGCCTCCAATCATCTTGGAGTTGAGCGCCATCAGCTGTGCAGAAACCTCCTCCTTGGGCTCGATTTCGTCCACATCGTCCAGGCTTCCAGGAACACTGGGAGTTGCTCTTCAACCCTATGGAGGTGATTTTCGTCTGTTGTCATCCAGTGGGGTGAATGACGACTCGAAGTGGTCCGCCAGGTACTGCCATCCTCAAAGTTCAGGGAAGCGAAGAAATCTGACCAGACACTGTTCCTGTGGACCTCAGCCTCAGCTTTGATTTCACCCAGCATGCGGTTGAGACGCCATTTCGTTGCGGGTTGGCGGGTGAGCTGCCACTCCCAGAACAGTCTGTTCTTCTCGCTGATTGAATCCTGGATGGGAGGCGCTAGACCTCGGGAGAAGTCCCTGGTCCCCCATGGAGAGGGAGGGGAGTCTGTGTCAGCTGCTTGCAGCAGCTGGTGGGAGCAGAATAGCAAGCCAACGTCCGCCCCCACTGCATCTGAGTCGGTGGAGTCCGTAAGACATTACAGGACACCGTCCTGGAATCGGTCGCAGTCCATGCGCGAGTATTTTGGCCGGTGTGGTGGAAGTGTGGCTCCAGCAGTGTCAGTTCCGACAACGCACACTGTGTGGATGCAGTCGTGTAGTGCCTGACGCCTTTGATAACAGAGACATCGAACATGTCCGCCCGTCCCTGGCAGGATAAATGTTTTTTTTTCGTATTGGCACAAGACGTGGACGCTGTTCCGCTGGGCAGCGCGGAGAAGTCGACAGCCACTGACATTCATGAGGTGGGAGTTGCACCTCGGGTGCTTCGCATTGAAGTCACCTGCAATGAAGACTCTCCCCCCAAACGTCAGCGGAGCGTCCTCCTCCTGCAGGTGTCCTTGGAGTGGTCTGTACGCGGCCACGAAGGGTCTGCACCTGCCAGATGCGGTTCACATGGTCCTCTCTGGCCGCTGGTGCTCCCACTGCCGTCCGCGCCTGGCTCGGACGCTCTCTGGAGTGGTGGACGTCATCTGTCGTGTCTGGTGCTCTCTATCCTGACTGATTCCTCAGTTTCCACTTGTTTCTTGATGGGTCCTTCGTAACAGGTCTGCATCGAGTGTTCCGTTCGCGGTCCGCGCCCGCCGGGCCCGGTTCCCTTGGTCCCCTGTGGCCGTTGATGTTCCCATTGCCGTCCACACTAGGCTCGGCCGCTCTATGGGGTCACGGTAGTCATCTGTAGTGGCTGGTGCTCGGTATCCCGGCTGTTTACTGGCTTTCCACTTCAGTCGCTTGCTGGACGCTCCGTAATCGGTCCGCTCCGCGTCGAGTGATGCGTCTCCAGTCCGCGCCGTCCAGGCGCGTCTCCAATGGTTCTCTCTGATCGCTGGTGTCCAGACCGACGTCTGCGCCCGACTTGGACGTCCTGTACAATACATCTTTTAGCTACTGCTTTCAGTATTACCTGTAACTACATGTGTATAGATGCATCTGCTCGTACTGATTCATATAATTTTATCTTTACTTGCAAGAACTTAATTCAACCATCAATTTACTTTCAAAACTTCTTCTGAAGAATTTATTTTGTTTACTAGCAATTCATCAAGAACATAACACATTTAATCACACTATGTGAACGAGGAAGTAGTTGCCAGGGAGTAACTGATGAAATCAATACGAAATTGCTTTTAACAAATGGGAATTTTATTCCTAAAAGCTTCTTTTTTTTAAGAAACATATTTAAAATTATAAGCAGAAAGCACACTCTAAATATCACGTTAAAATTTATTCAGACGCAAAAAGAAACAAATTTTTGAATGTATGAGCTTTCGGGCTGAGAACCTTGCCGCTCGCTTTCGACACGGCCGCTGTCACGACCGCTCACAACAACCTTTGAAAGACTACACAGGTGAAAATCTGCAACACACCAGATTACGATAAAGTAAAAGTTTTAACAATTCACAAAAGCACAAAAACAATGCACCCCGTAGGAGGGATGGAAATGGTACAAAACACTAAAATTAAAGTATTAACTTTCCACCGAAGTTGCAACTTGATTTCAACTTCTAAGAATAGTCTTACGGTGGAAAGCTGGCCACTTTATATACTAAAATGATCATTTAAATAAAAGCCCATGAAATGCAATCTTACATAAAATTATACAACGTTGCCCAAACATGCTCTATAGTACACATATCCCTCCCCTTTAGATGATAGGCCAGATAAAAACATATTTCAGGAATTAAGCCGTTACACTTGAAGCAAGAAATTCGTTATCACATCGAATCCGACAAACATGACAGAGGCAGCTCCGAACGAGTGACCGACACTAACTGCCTAACATGTGCGGGCGAGAGACAGACGGGCAAACTGGGGACGAGAGACTGTCCAAGAAAACAAGAGTAATTCACACAACATATCACCAATCACTTAACTTCTAATAGACTGCGATTTGTGGAGAAGACCTGGCGCAGCACCCCCAAATCTCTCTCACGGACCGTCCGCTGTCAGCCGTTTCAACGGACGCTGGAAGGCGCGCCGATCTCCCGTCTTTCCTGGTCGGCACCAACCGACCGACTGCCCGCTCGTCCGCAGCTGCTGCTTCGTCGTGACCGCACTGCTGGTGCGTCTCTAAGACACACGACTGCGGATATACTGGCTCGTACCCAAACATGCAGAGGAAACACGCCCACTGGAAAAACGACATCCCTGCAGCAGCAAAGGACCGAGGCAAGCTTCACAAGATAGTAACTCAATGGGCCCAGAAGCGCTCGGAGAACCAGTTACACCACGGCGTTTCAGATGGCTCCGGCCAGACCGATGTCGTGGGTTGACTCATGTTGCTCTCGTGTCGGTAGCGAAGCCACTACCCCTCGCTATATGGCGTGGCCAACTAGACTCACGTGGCGACCTCACGTGCGCCGCCGCTCAAGGCGGCCAAGTCATCTTGTGTCTCAGTGCTCCGGCCAAAGTGGCCGAGCGGTTGTAGGCGCTTCAGTCTGGAACCGCGCGACCGCTACGGTCGCAGGTTCGAATCCTGCCGCGGGCATGGCTGTGTGTGATGACCTTGGAGGTTATTTAGATTTAAGTAGTTTTAAGTTCTAGGGGACTGATGACTCAGATGTTAAGTCCCATAGTGCTCAGAGCCATTTTAACTATTTTTTTTTGTCTCAGTGCGCTGACCGACCATCTGATCGATCCAACCGCCAATGCCCATTGCCTGAGCAAACTCGAGCAGACATACTAGTACTCCGGACGACAGACAGACACTAAGTGCCTAAGAAATGCGTACGAGAGACTGAGCCAGACTGACCCGACCGACCCCAGCCTCCCTCCAGACTGACCAACTGGCGAGCTCATAGCGCCCCTTAAATGCACGTGAACAGGCAACCTTTCCTTTTTCCCACCAGAGGGAGACACTAAGGTTAAGACTGCCACAGCGGCGCCACCGCCAGAAACGGAGGGCGACTGCTTCACACTACGCGCTGCGGCGCGCTCTTCAAAACAGCAATTTTTACCTCGGCCCCTTAATTATACACTATGTGATCAAAAGTATCCGCAAACTCCCAGAAATATACGTTTTAAGTATTAGGTACTTTCTGCTGCCACCTACTGCCAGGTATTCCGTATCAGTGACCTCAGCAGTCTTTAGACATCGTGAGAGAGCAGAATGAGGCGCTACGCGGAACTCACAGACATGGTCAGTTGATTGGGTGTCACTTGTGTCATACGTCTGTACGCGAGATTTCCACACTCTTAAACATTCCTATGTCCACTGTTTCCGATGTGGTAGTTGAGTGGAAACGTGAAGGGACACGTAAAGCACAAAAGCGTACAGGCCGACCTCGTCTGTTGACTGACAAAGACTGCCGACATTTTAAGAGGGTCGTAATAGGCAATAGGCAGGCATTTATCCAGACCATCAACAGGAGTTCCAAACTGCACCAGGATCTGCTGCAAGTACTATGACAGTTAGGCGAGAGGTGAGATACCTAGGATTTCATGGTCAGGAGCTGCTTATAAGCCACACATCAGGCCGGTAAATGCCAAACGACGCCTCGCTTGGTGTAAGGAGCATAAACATTGGACGATTGGACAGTGGAGAAACGTTGTGTGGATTAACGAATCACGATACACAATGTGGCGATCCGATGGCAGGGTGTGGGCATGGCGCATGCCCAGTGAACGTCATCTACCAGCGTGTGTAGTGCCAACAGCAAAATTCGCAAGTGCTGGTGTTATGGCGTGGTGGTGTTTTCCATGGAGGGGTTTGTACCCCTTGTTGTTTTGCGTGGCACTATCACAGCTTCCCACTGCTGAACAATTCGGTGATGGCGATTTCATCTTCCAAAGCGATCGAGCACCTGTTCATAACGCACGGCCTGTAGCTGAGTGGCAGACAATAATATCCCAGCAATGGACTGGCCTGCACAACGTCCTGACCTGAATCCTACAGAACACCTTTGGGATGTTTTGAAACGCCAACGTCGTGCCAGGCCTCACCGACCGACATCGATACGTCTATTCAGTGCATCACTCCGTTAAGAATGGGCTACCATTCCTCAAGATACCTTCCAGCACCTGATTGACCGTATACCTGCGAGAATGGAAGCTGTCATAATGGATAAGGGTTGGCCAACACCACGTTGAGTTCCAGCTTTACAGATGGAGGGCACAACAGCTAGGTGTCAGGATACTTTTGATCACATAGTGTATGTACAGGGTGTCTGTAATTAAAGTTTCAGGTTCAAACCGCTGTAGAAAGAGAACCATTGCTCACAATGACATCACATTTGAACAACATATTACTGACGCCGGGGGAGCCGCCATGGAAAAAAAAGCAAAATTAAAACTTTTACCAACTGCGTTAGAACATAAATTTGGTCGGCTGCAATTGACAGAAGAATCGCAGTACCATGGCT
Source organism: Schistocerca cancellata (assembly GCF_023864275.1). NCBI lineage: Eukaryota > Metazoa > Arthropoda > Insecta > Orthoptera > Acrididae > Schistocerca > Schistocerca cancellata. Next base: position 56,636,325 of record NC_064626.1, on the reverse strand, counting down.
ATGGTTTCAGTTGCACATTACTCGATCCGTACCCTTCAATGAGCCTACTGCACAAATCCGGTAGTAAACAGTCGTGGCACTGTTAGTTAGGTAAGGCCACCCACCACAGTAAAGTCTAACCACATTAAACGGGACAGCTCGGTTTTTCATTGTCGTGACTCCAAAAATCACATAAAATGCAAAACGGCGGAGGGGGGATAACAGTTGTCCTGTCGTGGCGCAAGACAAGTTCTACAATCAGTCCACCATTTTCTTCCACACCCTGAAATCGAGAAACATCATATTCCACAACAGACCGGAGTGTTTCGCTGAACGTTCAGAATGCATTGATGAAAGTATGCCTTCAGTTGAGCTACGTCCGTAAACTGAAGCAGTGAACACAACGTCTTTCAGATAACATCACATCCGGCATGTTTCGTGTGATCTTATACAGGGTTTCCGCAGGCATGCCCAACGTTCGGGCACTTAACCATGCACAGCGTATTTGCACATCGCGGCTCGACCCCACATTTCCAACAGACGTCAGGACAACTGTTATCCTCCCTCCGCCGTTTAGGATTTCAGAATAACCTGTATTTTCGAATTTTCTAATCATTTTCTCCAGACCCTTAGCAGATATCGAGCTGATGCCTTTTCTCATACCACTGATCGACCGAAACCTCTGCAGGTCCACGGGGTGCAAAGTCATCGTTCTCGGAAACGAGTTTTACCGGTAGCGCATAATCGTTTATGAGGGCAGTCATTTTTGGCGTTTCACACCCTAACTGTGTTACGGTGGCGTGCCGTACGACTGTTGGTGTGCAAAGAGTGACACAACACGAATTATTGTTCAAATTTCGGTTACTGTTTTATTTATTTGTTTGTTTGTACCATGACGTTCCCCTTTGCGTCTGTAATCTGCTGTTCGGGTTTGACGTAATTCTGCTTACTGGATCACTTTCGACAGCGTTTTGAAATTGGAACTTGTAAAAAATATAATTCTGTGAGTCATACGCTACATAATGCGTAAAAATGTGTTTAAAATGTGGCAACGTGATTTGGTAAGAAAAATGCCGAGTTGCACAGTGTTTCGGATTCCACACTAAACTGTAGTCCTCCATATACACTGATAAATCAAAACACAATGACCACTGCCCGCCGTGACTTTGGATTCCGTCTGGTGGTGTTGTGATCGCGTGACGCGGTAACGAAAGTATGTAAGCAGAGCAGACACGGACAGGGGTTCGAACTAGTGAAGATATGGACTGCAAATGGGGAAATCTATTGACATAAGCGATTTTGACCAAGGAGAGCCTGTGAACAAGTATCTCGATAACGACAAAGCGGGTCGAATGCTCACGTGATACTGTGATGAGCAACTACGGAAAGAGCAATAAGGACAGTGGAACTACCACTAGACGCTAAATGGTTGGACGTCCGCGACTCTTCACGGAACGTGGGGTACGGCCGACACCCCCGGGGTAACAAGGCCGCCCAGCAGTGTTAGTGACGTCACACTAAGCGGCCCATAGCCGACGCAGCAGTCCACGGACCCCTCCGTACAGACGCGCCTGATGCTAACGATCTTTAAGCCTTTGCCGGTTAGGAAAAACAGATAAATGGGCTGTAGCAGATCACGCTTTTCAGTCAGGAAATCATCAAGTGAGGTTTTCCGAAACAAAAATTTTATCTACGACGACGAACTATTACTCACGGCTTTGTAGAGAAGCAATTGAAATATATAAACATAAGGATAATTTTAATCGGAAAGAAGAGACCATGAATCTTAGTGATATTTGGACAGTACCTCTACAGAATTGCTAGACAGTTTTATCCGTGACAAGATTACGATCGATAGTTACGTTTTATCTTTGACAAAGATTATCTCTGCATATCATGTGTAACTCTGGTCACGCCCACTTTCTACGATATATAAGACGCTCTCAGACGTCCGACCCGTCAGTCGGCAAGACTCACCGGAGGAGAAACACCCCTCTGAAGATGTCCAGCGCAGCTCTGGACGAAACGTTAGGAGCTGAAGAGTTTCATGAACCACGACCTTACATCCCGGAAGGTTTACCAGAAGATATGTCATCCGGTCGTGAAAGCCTTCATACTGTAATCGGAGACGAGCTGACAACTGCGAACCACCTGCATCTCTTCATGCCTCGGAGCGAGATCCGTGCTACAGTGGTGTGAGAAGCATTACATTGAAATAGCTTTGATGTCTTGACAACCAAATTCGCTGACGTAAATCCTATGGAACCTCTCTGAGTCGCTATCGGGTGCCAAATACCGAAATCAGATTTGGCGCGAACCGTGTGACCTGTGCGTAGACATTAACAGACCTACCTACAAGTTGCTGGAATCCTGATACGGACATTTAGTTTTGTATTTCCTTCCGAAGACAGACAAACAAGCTATTAAGCAGCTGGTCGTAATGTTTTGGCTCGTCAGTGTAAGTTGCTGCATAAGCCAACTCGAATGTCGGAGAGAGATGAGGGGATCTAACAATGCCTTTTAAACCACTGTGGTCTTAGAACCAAACCTATCGTGGATGACAGCTTTGCAATTATACTGACACAAGATGAATCAATCCCTTTTTTGTCAAGCGTTCTAAGTAGGTAATGTATTTAAACTCAAACATGCAACTCTCAAAAATATGGCTCTACGAACTATGGGACTTAACATCTGATGTCATCAGTCCCCTAGACTTAGAACTATTTAAACCCAACTAACCTAAGAACATCAGACACATCCATGCCCGAGGCGGCATTCGAACCTGCGACGTAGCAGCAGCGTGGTTCCGGACTGAAGCGCCTAGAACCGCTTGACCACAGCAGCCGGCTATATGTCTCTCACTGTGGATGAATCTGACACGAACACGCAATTTATAGTTATTGTTCCGTCCTACGATTTGTAAATGATCCATAGTGCTGTGTGTTTTCCTAAAGCTAATTTGTCTGTTCCTGATCAAGAAACGAGGGCTTAGGAAGCACACTCTGAACAGATGATCTCACCTAACGCCTATAACAAAGGCTTCGCAAAATCTATCGGCAGCCCTTGGGGCTCTTCGGTCACGCGTGCTGCCAAAATGGCCCATGCACACCTCAGCTCTACGAACCCGCCCTGTTGCAGTTAGGGGGCACCAGGTTGAGGTATCAGCGTCAGGAGGGATCTTCACTTCCAAGGGGCCTATTCGCGTCCGCCATACAAGTGAACCGATAACAGTGCCACGAGTATTCCGTCGCCGATAGCTATAAAGGTCGACGCCGGAGATACTCAGTTTAGTTTCTCCGGCTTTGAGAGACTTTTCCAGCCTTCGGGGAGAGCTTACTCATGCTACTGTCTTAGGACGCTCTAGAAGAATATCGTAGGGATCGACGCGGCAGTATTCAGCGGTCGTCGTTGTTTCCTTCGATGTATCCAGCACAGACTTTCCTGTTTTTATGCAGGTGTATTTTCCATACATGTGCATTTATTGTGTTACTTTCTCATACACTGGAATCCCCATACTGTCAAGTCTTCATGCCTGGGAGACAATGTAATTGTGATTTTATTATTATCATTGAAGCAGACGTTTCTTCCCTTGGAAAAGAAACGTTTGTAAACTTCCATTACTGTGGTCCCGGTGTCATTGTGAGTGACAAATTACCTTGACAATTTCCATAAGTCATCTGATAGTATTGTTAAAGGGTAATGGGGAAGTAAAGTAGCACAGAGTGGGATAAGACACTCTGAAAAGCGATTTAGCGCTCTATTCTTGTTTTTACGCCGATACATCAAATCGGTGATGGCCACTTGTCGCGTTATGAAAGCAGCTCACTTTCCAATCGTTCATCAGAACAGATACAGGAGCTTTCTGCGGGCGCCTTACTGCTTATGGTGGGACGTGTCTGCACTGCTGTTGCTGGACCAGACGCATAATGGCAACAGCTGCTGACGAGTGAGTGACCCTATGACAGCGCTTACATGCCACACGCCCGTCTTTTGTTTTGGGTATTCAAACTAATAACGGGTTCAATCATCGTACCATTTTCTGTCACCCTACCGACTAATAATAACACACCATTCATGACGATGAGGAATAACAAATAACAATAAATCATACTCAATTAGCTACAGATAACTACCAACAATAGACACATTGAATTAGCTACGAAATTCCTTTACTGTGTTCCTCAGCCTCACGACACGCAAATAATAAACTCCGCGGTTCTGTGTTTATGGTAAGATATCAGCAGATGGACAGTTTAAACCGAAAGGAGAGTGGAGACATTACACCACTAGGAAACTACACCAGCAGTTACTTAAATTTTCACTTATATTACATTTAAAAGCCGTTATCTCACAAACAGCTTTAGGTTGAGAATGTTTCTAAGCCTATATTAGCGATTTCGTCCTCCTTCTCCCTCCTTAAAGTTGGACATGTCCGAGGGGCTGTGGCTTGCATGTCTCAACGAGACGTTACCTTAGGGACAAAGGAACGGTACGCAGTTGCAACACAAAGGCAGGGTATCTTTGGAGAGGCCAGACGAACCCTTGGTTACTGAAGAGCGGCAGCAGCCTTTCCGGTAGCTGAAAGGGTAACAGTATGGATGATTGATTTGTCTGGCCTCGGAGACAATTAGACAACATGGTGTCAGTACTGCGAACGGTTGAATGATAAGGGAAACGACAGCTTTTTCCCCTCCCATGGGGTGCTCTTATGTATGACTTCTTAAAGACTGCATGATCTTTGATACAATATTTCGGTAAAATGCAAAAGAGCTTTTGAAACGTAGTGTTACAGAAGAACGTTGAGGATTAGATTGTGGGTAAATTTATTATACTGAATGGAACTGAGGAGTAAGTAATTTGTGGCACAACTTGATTAACAGGAAGGGATCAGTTGACAGGACATTTCCTTACGGACAAAGGAATGGTCAGTTTTACAATGAAAAGAAGGTAACAAGAGGACCAAGGCTTGCATACAGCAAACAGATTGAAATGGATGTAACTTGCGAGAGTCTTTCAGCGATGACGAGGCTGGAAAGGAGACATTAGTGTGAAAGATGCATCAAACAGTTCTTCGTTTTGGAGACCCCAGCTGTAGCATTGGGCTGCGAGAAGGAGGTCGCAGATAATGTATGTTCACGTTGGGAGAGCCTGTCTTTGCCTGATCTGTTCACAACAAATTATGTAACGTATTCTGGAGCGTATTGTTGTGTGTGATTTGTAAATTGATTTCTTCATATGTAATTGTACTCCTTTTTCCCTTCTCTTTAAACAGAACGTCTGCCGACGCCTCACTTGAAAACTGAAACCGGTCATGGTACCGTGTCCAGAATTGAGGCAAGGAAATAGAACAGAAAAAATTCAACTCATGAAGGTCATTGTGTTCCTTTTAATTACCCATTCACACGTTCCTTAAAGCGCACAAAAAGCCGCGTACTCCAGCTATGGGGAAAAATAGTGTGTGGTTAGTCAGAAGCGGCACAAAGCATACGTAAGCAGACAACGCTGCATCCACAGCGTACAGGCTGTATTGGCGTTGAGTGGTAAAACGGAATGAGCAATTCATGTTTTCTCTACAGCTACTGCATTTTATACCATGGCAGTGTACAACACCGAAAGATGAAAACGCTCATTACGGACGAAAAAATTTATGAGCGGACGAGACGAAATGGAAACCTGGACATTTCTTCTAAAGTTACTCGAGAACCAGTACTTCGTCTCGAAATTAACTAGGTTTGAGAGACCATAATTATGGAAACCAAGTGGACCTTGTGGAAAATACATCAACATATTACAATATGATGAGAAAAGTAGTTACCTCTTCCGATAAGGTATTATCTGTCCATTTAGGAACAGAAGTTTATCAAAACTGGACGTCTCTGTCAAAACGGAGTTATACGCGAACTTCGTTGATACAAAATGACTTAATCGTCACAGATCGCTAAATCTTATTTTGAAATTTGTTGTTCCGGGCAATGTCACCCGTCTTCAGATCTGTTAAACAATGAAGTGAATTGCAAGCAGACTCTAATTCTATGTTTCACACGCTTGAAGATTTTGTAAAAACTAGTTACAATGCAGAAGTTGTATGACGTGTCATGCGTGGCAGTTGCTGAATAACCAGTCCTGAAGGAACCGTCATTCCACAATCATATATTGGAATCATACCTGCATTTTGTGGCTTAATGGATACAGGACAGAAGATGTGATCCGTATCTTTACCGAAGTAAAACGCAAATTTTCCGGTACAGGTGACGAGATAACTTCAGAGTTAAGAATAATTTTGTTATTTTGACATGCAAGTATGTGTACCACAAAGAACTACGAATTTTTCCCCAAAAAATGCTGCCGTGCCGTATCACATCGAAGAGAAAATGGCACTCGGATTAAGACGTAAAACTACATGATGAAGAATCACAAATACAATAATTCCGAGATGTACAAGAATAAATGCGCAGAATGTGAAAAATATTATACAGTATAAACCGCACTAGACAGGACTCTGAAATTCGGTATAAAAGACTTGAGGTCATAGTAATCTGGCGGGTTCCTTCCGCGTGTAAAAGATGACAAACATGAACTTAGCAGAATAGAGAGACAAATGGCTGTTCTTCACAGAGCTCCAAAAAGTTTTTATCTTAATGTGCTGGAGGACTAGAGAGCTATGTCGACCATATAGAACATCAGAAAAATTAAAAACTGAACAACGTGATTTTACCCACACGTAATTACAGACAAATCCCTTGTGACGAATATGTTTAGTTTTGACTAACTGGTGAAAGCCAATATAAATATTAAATTCAAAAATAACTGTTTACAGTTAGGAGTGTTGTCAAAGCATGGAAGGAAAATAATTACAGCTCTATTTCAGTGCGAGTAGTGATGAACAATGTAGATCAGTTATGGATACAAATCATGGATGGAAAATAGTAATAGCGCTGTTCCAGCCTGAGCAGTGAAGAACGCGGCAGAGCAGCTACGGATAAGGCAGCAAATAAAATTTAGGTACAACGGAAAGATAAGTTCTACTAAGTATTGTCTGAGTTACATTTGAAATTAAGAAATGCACTGACACCACTTGAATATGGGCAGTTTAAAGAAGAAATTTACGCCATAATTTGAGTACAGACGGACACAATTATAGAAAGACAGACTAAGAGGTAGGCAGTCTTTGTAAACTGCTGGTGCAGCGGGGGCGGGAGGGGGGGGGGCGCCACACTGAATCAGACATACATACATGTTTTACGATAGAACGATTGATTTATCAGACATTGTTTTTGCCAATGAAGAACAGAAAGTTTTAAATAGGAGATATAATCACATCCCACAAATGAATATGCGAAAACAAGACAGCACACATATGATTGCGGAAGTAAAAGGAGCATGAACAGAAGCTGTCGTAACTAAATTCCAGTAGACATAAATCACGGTAAATTAAAGAGGCTGTTAAATTAAAAAAGACACTATCAAACACGTAGATCTTAAAATAGTTACAAAAATTGATTTAAAATGGGATTGTAGTGTTATAACTATGATCAAACCACATAAGTGTAATATCTCTGCAGAAATTTACGAGAATGATTATGTAAGCGAAATTACGCAGTATTTGTAGCAGAATGGAATTAAATAATTCCAACGAGATTAGACGAAGAATTTCCAGGTAAAATTAAAGGCTAAATTAGAAGGAGTAATTTTTTTTTACGTTAACTGAAAAGTCTAAATTAACTACGATGAATCTGAAAGCAACCAGAGCAAGAGCGCAAACGAAGCTGCACAGAGAGAATAAGTCTATGCGGGTTATTTGCAGTGGTGGGGAAGCGGCTAATGAGCTTTTGAATAAGGCTTTATACAGTAACTTGAAGTCGGCTTACAGGTTCCAGCAGGTCCGTAATGTCAAAAATAGTTTCTGCATTGCTAACAAGATGAAACTATAGCAATATCAGCGGACGCTATCCAAACTGTCCTAGACATTCTGAATCGTTACAACAATACACGCGTAGCTATGTCAGAAACTTTAAAAATTATTCGGAATAGTCTGATAAGAAACACATAAATGATTATAGGAGAATTTTTGAAAATTTGTATACGAGAATTTCTGAAAATTAGTAAGAAACATTCTCTATCGCATGGTGATTTGTTAAAAATATACCCAGTTTCTGTCTCTAGTGGTAGCCCGTCTTCAGGTAATGCAATATAAAGATAAAATTTAACAGGGCTGTTTAACATAGGAAAGTTAGATTTGTACATCGACCTTACCTCTTGAGAAAACAATTTTTCTGACTTCTAGTTTTAGTTTCAGCTGAGTTTAATACAACTGGTCTCTTTGTTGCAAAACCACCAGCGTCTTGCCATTGACTATAACATTTCAGCACACTAACGCCACTTGCGTTAGCGACATCATTTCCTTCCTCTTCGACTGTAGGTATAGACAATTGTCGTCATGGCAACAAATGGCATACATCGAAAACATCTTTGACGGCCCTTTCCAAACACGATGGAAACGTCGTCCTTAGGCATTCTAACCGATACCACGAGAAGGAGCTCTTGTAACACGAAGTTTCTACCTGTTCGTATTATCTTTAAGTACACAAACCAAAAAGTTTTGCATCACCCCGGTCTCAGAACTCCTGAAGATAGACACTGAATGTGGATATTGTATCACAGACACAATCCCTTTGACTGTTCAGAGACGTCACTAAACCCGCCAAAGATGTGAACAACCATGCATGAGCAGCGCCTATTAGATGGAGGGGTTCCGAAAGCCGATCAGTTCCAGTCATTCTACCAGAAAGTATGTACATACGTAGACGGCTTGTGTTGTCTATGGTTCAGCCATGTCTAGACGGTCGTTACCGCGATTCAATCACGTCCGCATTGTTACTCTGTACCAGGAAGGGCTCTCAAAAAGGGAAGTGTTAAGGAGTCTCGGAGTGAACCAAAGCGAATTATTTTCGGACATGGAGGAAATAAAGAGAGACGGGGGCTGTCGATGACATGCTCAGGTCTCCCAAGGGCTACTACTGCAGTGGATGACCGTTAGCTACGGATCATGGCCCGGAGGAAACCTGACAGCAACACCACCATGTTGAATAATGCTTTACGTGCAGCCACAGGACGTCGTGTTATGACTGAAACTGTGCACAATAGGAAGCACGATGCGTAACATCACTCACGACGTCCATGGCGAGGGGCCATCTTTGCAACCACGACACCATGCAGTGCAATAGAGATGGGCCCTACAACATGCCGAATGGACCGCACGGGTTTGGCATCACCTTCTCTTCACTGATGAGTGTCGCACATCCCTTCAACCAGACAATCGTTGGAGACTTGTTTAGACACACTGTGCAGCAAGTCCAGCACGGTGGAAATTACCTGTTGCTTTGGGGTGGTATCTTGTGGCGCAGATGTACGCAGCTGGTGGTCATGGAAGGTACCGTAACGACTGTACGGTCTTTTAATGCTATCCTCCCACCGATAGCGCAACCATATCGGCAGCATGTTGGGAGGTGTTCGTCTTCATGGACGACAATTCGCGCCCCCGTCGTGTACATCTTGTGAATGACTTCCTTGAGGATAACGACATCGCTCACGAGAGTGGCCAGCATATTCTCCAGATATGAACCCTGTCGAATATGTTTGAGATTGACTGAAAAGGGCTGTATATGGAGGACGTGACACTCCAACCACTCCGAGGGATCTACGCCGAATCGTCGTTCAGGAGTGGGACTGGACCAACAGTGCCTTGAGGAACTTGTGGATGGTATGCCACGAAGAATACTGGCATACATGAATGCAAGAGGACGTGCTACTGGTTATTAGACGTATCTGTGTGTTCCACAATCTGGAGCAGCACCACTGAAGTTCTCACTCTATGGTGGTACAGCATGCAATGTCAAGTTTTCATGACCAATAAAAAGGGCGGTAATGATGTTTAAGTTGATCTCTATTCCAATTTTCTGTACGGTTCTGGATCCCTCGGAACCGAGGTGACGCTAAACTTTTTTTGAGGCGTGTATTTTAACAGACCAGTTATACTTACGTGACTATTGGTGTATTTAATCGTTAAAAAGGTACTTTTCATACATCATTCTGTTATGAATGTACACTGAAGAGCCAAAGAAACAGGTATATGCATGCGTATTCAAATACAGAAATTTTGAAACAGCCAGAAACAGCTCTGCGATCCGTAGCGCCTATATAAGACACAAGTGTCTGCGTAGTTGATAGATCGATTACTGCCATTACAATGGCAAGTTATCAAGATTTATGTGAGTATTAACGTGGTGTTATAGTTGGCGCACTAGCGATGGGACACAGCCTCCGAAGGGGGGATTTTCCCGTACGACGATTTCATGAGTGGTCCGTGAATATTAGGAATCCTACGAAACATCAAACCTCCGACATTGCTGCGGCCGGAAAAAGATGCTGCAAGAACGCGACCAGCGAATTGTTCAGCGTGATAAAAGTGCAACGTTTCCGTAAATTGCTGTAAATTTCCATTCAACGAAACATTATCGATATGGGCCACTTATGTACTCTTGTTGACAGCTCAACACAAAGCTTTAAGCCTCACCTGGGCCCGTCAACACAGACATTGGGCTGTAGGTGCCTGGAAACATGTTTCCTGGTCGGACGAGTCCTGTTTCAAGTTGTATCGAGGCGGATGGACATGTAGGGGTATGGACACAACTGGTGTAGGCTTTGAAACAGTGTGCTTCATACAGTTACCTTGGAGTTACGTCTCGTCGCATTCGCCTTATCGCCACTTGGCATTAGATATCTGTGACAAGTTGCTGCTGTAACTACTGTGTGGCTGGAAGATAACCGTTTAAAACAATATAAATCTGCTGCCCCGTAATAATTTTAAAAATTTTGATGTATTACGTGCACGTTGTGTTCCCCTCCATCTAACCATGTTAAATATCACGACGTTCATTATACTTTGGAAGCAATTTATAAAATGACAGAAATGTTATATTTTAAATTTTACTACCAATAATAATATTTCGTCAAACCATATTTTTGTCGTTTAGGAAATCCATTAATGTGTAGTGAGAATTATTTAACAGCCCTCTTTTAGGCATTTGTCCTCCCCGATAGCTGAGTGGTCAGCGGTGTGGTCTGTCACGCCAAGGGGCCCGGGTTCGATTCACGGCAGGATCGGAGATTTTCTCCTCTCAGGAACTGGGTGTTGCCCTCGTTATCATTTCATCATCACCAGTGGAAGGCAAAGGGAAACCACCGTTGGAATCACTTCCCTCGGCGCTCATGCGGTGGTTCTCTCTGACAAGCTTCAAACTTGACAAGACCTCCTGTAAATCAGAACACAAAGTTAAAAGTTTAGACATGTCATTCAGCTACATCAGCATACACACTCCTCAACCCACCGTACGGATCGTCGCAGGTGGTATCCCGTAACACTATTAACCGCTTTCTGCTTCACTCGCCAAGACAGCGAAGGAAAATCGTTTGTGTATATGCACCCATACCAACCTTAATTTACCTTTCCTTAGTGGACCTTAGCGAAATGTATGTTGGTGACTGTGGAATCATTCTGCAGTTAGCTTGAAAAGGCAGTTATCTAAATTTTTTCAAGGGTGTTCCCCGAAAAGTACGTCGCCTTCTCTCCAGGGATTCCCATTTGATTTCCCTAAGAACATCCGCAAATTCTAGCCCGTTGTTCGAACCTGCTGCTAACAAAGCTAGTAGCTCGTCTATGAACTGCTTCGATGTCTGCGGATCTCGAACAATCGAGTAGTACTGAGTACTAGGTTGCACTATCGTCCTATTTGCGGTCTCCTTTACAGATGAACCACACTTTTCCAAAATTCTCCCAATAAACGGAAGACGACCATTCTCCTATCACAATTCTCACATGTTCATTCCACTTCATGTTGTTTTGTAACGTTACACCAAGATACATAACCGGTGTGACTCTGTCCAACAGGACATTACCAATACCATATTAGAACATTATTGGTTCTTTTTTCTTACTCATCCGCTTTACCTTACATTTTGCTACATTTAGAGCAAACTGTCATTCATTACACCGACTAAAAATGTTATCTAAGTCATCTTTCGCTCGCTTACAGCCACTCAACTTCGACACCTTACCATGTACCAAGCATCATCAGCAAAACGACCGCAGAGTACTGACCCCTCGGCCAGCCAAATCATTTATGTATCTGGAAAATAATAGTGACTTATCATACTTCCCTGTGACTTTGCTGATGATTCCCTTGTGCCTGATGATCACGCGCCGCAACGGACAACGTACTGGATTCTGCTACTTAAGAAGTCTTCCAGCAACTCACATATCTTGGAATCTATTTCATATCATCGTACCTTCGTCAACAGCCTGGAGTAGGGCCAAATGTCAAATGCTTTTCGGAAGCATTGAAATTTCGAATCTGTCTGTTTCCCTTCATCCATAGTTCGCAATTATCATGTGAGAAAAAAGCTAGCTGAGTTTCGCTTGAGTGATGTTTTTTGAAACCGCACTGGTTAGTATATATAAGCTTCTCGGTCTCAAGAAAATTTATTATAATAGAACTGAGAATAGGTACAAGAATTTCGCACCACACAGACGTTAAGGACATTGATCTGTAATATTGCGAGGTGCGTTAGTCCATACGAGAGTCTGTTCTGTGATAGAACGACAGTTTGTTTCCGCTTTTTCCAGGGTGAACGATTTCTTAAATGCAAAGTTATAACGTCGGCTTTCCTTTTTGTATCGTCAGCTGCCACACAGACTGGTCAATGAGTGACTGAATTGAAACTTAGCGATTTTACGTACTACCAGAATTTTCTCGCGTTCTCGTCCAGATCATTTTCTAAGGTATGATGGGGGAAGTACTTGTATGCTTAGCCCTTCGCGTATAGATCTCTCTATAGAAACGCAAATCTGTAGTAAACTTTACCTGTCGTCATTTGCGCGTTCTCTTTTGTTCCGAGATTACAACAACCTTCGCCTTCTCAGCATTTCTCGAATTTCGTTTCTATACGATGTTGGATCGTTCCCGTCCTAGTCACATAGTCCTCCAGTTCATGGTTTACGATGTGTTAAATCTTTGCCCAAGAAGCCTATTCCATCACTTCCAATGCACTGGGACTAGGTGACGTCAATTCATTCTCTAAATGAGGTGCTGACAATTGCTTATCTACTCTTTCTACCAGAAACACTCCCCTAGCCTACTTATTTATTTCGTAGCCATAGCTGCTCTGATGACATCATGATCACCGATCCCCGTCTCTACACTAACGCTGTTGATAAGGTCTGGCGTGTTTGCAGGTAGTAAAGTCTAAAATACTTCCTTTGTGTGTGAGCTGCTGAGTTTTTCTGAGTTATTCTGGAATTGTCACAGCAAAATCAGAGGGCCGCTAGGAACATCCAAATATTAACTTCTTCTCGCACAGACCTGTAGTACGCTACCAGATAACTTCATTGTCACACACAGCTTCGACGGCATTTAAGACAACATTTTTATCAACTGAAAAATGGCTCTGAGCACTATGGGACTCAACTGCTGTGGTCATAAGTCCCCTAGAACTTAGAACTACTTAAACCTAACTAACCTAAGGACAGCACACAACACCCAGCCATCACGAGGCAGAGAAAATCCCTGACTCCGCCGGGAATCGAACCCGGGAACCCGGGCGTGGGAAGCGAGAACGCTACCGCACGACCACGAGATGCGGGCCTTTATCAACTGAAGTGAACACTCCTCCTCCTATGATGTCTACTCTGTCTTTCCGATATGCATCCCATTACTCGCTAAATATTAGTTTCGTGCACAAGTTCGTACAGTTTTGGGTTTCCATCTTGGATTTCCAATTACTAGGGGTTTATTTATCAAGTGTCTATTCTTATTTGTAGTTCACTGTTACTAATTTAGATTACATGTCTTCATTTTGTCATTTTGAGATACTGAGGGGAGCTGTGGACGCTAGACAATCCAGTGCCAAGTGGAGAAATCGGAACATTACCGACGTATTCATCTGTCTGAGTTCAGCAGACGGGAGATAGCTGCGAAGGCAGCCAGAAACATTTCCGCCGTGTGTGGGAATAGTACCACTGGACAGAGCACGGCAGGAAAACGGCTTTCACGTTTTAAGGAAGATCGTTTTGACATTAATGACTCTCCACGTTCAGGAAGACGTTCGGGATTTGATGAAGATCATTTAAACACACGAGTCTACGATCATCCATGCCTCTGAACTCGATAACTGGAAAATGTGATGAACTGTGATGATTCCAGAATTGTTCCATGTTTACATGCATTGGGAATGGTTGCAAAATCGGGTGTATATAAAGCAGCAACTTCCCGTACGAAGGCTTGCATGCATCCACAGAAGATAATGTTATGCATCTGATGAAACAGCGACGGTGATTTTTACTACGAATTGCTTCCCCGAGGTTTAACCATCACTGCTCGTATTTATTGTTAACAAGCGAGACGTCTTGCAGACGTAATCCGAGGACAACGACGAGGTAGACTGTGTGAAGTGATGCTACTCCACTATAATGGCAGCCCGCATCCTGCTATACTGACAGGAAACACTATACAGGAGATGCATTGGAAAGTCATTCCACACCCACCTTGTTCACCTAATCTTACTCCCTCAGATTTTAACGTTTTTCGCTCTCTATTGAACAACTTTCAAGGTATTGTCTCTCCGGATGAAAATGCGCTCCGAAGCCCGGCGATTTTTTTGCCTCAAAAGCACGTGATTTCTACTCTCATAGAATGAAAACGGAACCCAGAATACTGTAAATGGTGAAGGAGAATATATTATTGATCACTAAAGTCTGTGTTATGCGTACCTGTTGTGTTCGCTAAACTTAAGTAAAAACGCTACGAATTTATGAATCAACCGAATATCTCAGAGCTTTCTACTTCGAGTTTCATTCAGCTCTCGGTCCCAAGGATAATTTGAGCACCATTGCTTTCTTCGATTGCAGTAAATTCGAAAACCTTGTTACAGAAACTTTGACACTTAGTGAATTCTTGATAAGATGTAATTTACCGGTAGTAAATATGGTTGCGGTTTTGTGGTTGGTTGGTGGATTCGGGGGAGGGGACGAAACAGCGAGGTAATTCGTCCCATCGGACTAGGGAAGAATGGGGTAGGAAGTCAGCCACGCCATTTCAAAGGAACCATCCGGCAATTTTCCTGAAGCGATTTTAGGGAAATCACGGAAAACCTAAATCAGGATGGCTGGACGTATATTTGAGCCGTCTTCCTCCCGAATGCGGGTCTAGTGTCCAAACCACGGTGCCACATGGCTCGGTGAATATCTACGGAAAGCGGTCGCGTGAGGCCTAAAACCCTCTTGTTCTACTGGAATGTGGGAATCTATTCTATTGTAAATAAGTCTCTCCAACAGCTTATATGTGCAACTAAGCGTGGAAATTGACCGAAAGTTCCGGTTGAAAGTCCGGTGATTTTTTATATTTCTAGACTGCCAGGATTTTTTAAAAATTTTTAGTACCTTGCAACGTGTTCCTGTCTTGAAAATAATAGAGAAGAAGTGAGTCAGCCAGTGTTTGGTATTTTACCCGAGATGGGACAAAATTCTAGATGTATATTAACGGACCCTGGAGCATTTCCAGCTTTAACCTCTGCTGAAGCTACCTCTTTTTCATCTAGGGTGAATGAGGAAACAAATTTTGAGTCACTTGTAGACTGAGCTTTAAAATTACCTCTTTTCTAATCCTGGAGGTGTGCTATTTATCACTGGGCGATCTAGACGTTTCCACTATATGGTTAGTAATTTGACTGGCTGAAATTCCGGGCTTCTGATCTGATTTATTGAAGGAGGCACCCAATTTACAGAGCAAGGATCAAGTCTTTCACCTCGAATAACACTGAATTTTTCTGACGATGTAGACCAGCGCTCTTTCTTTGCGTAATCAAGACTGTGAAGAAAGTAATGTGCATTGTCACTGTCTCCACTTCTTTTATACTGTTCTTATAGGTGTTCACATCTCTCATTTCACCCTCTGATATATTCTCTCCAATATTCACGAGCACAGATTCAATAAAACTGCTGTACTCTTGTGTTTTGATGGAGTGAATCAAATATATTTTCTTCAGATGGTCTGAGAAACACTGCCAGTCTGCCTGTCTAAAATTCCCTCTAGGTCGTGGTACTTACTTTAGCAGTGGGGAATGGGTAAGCTAAAATTGAGAATAACAGGTCAGTGGCGGCTATGTGCGAAGCCTGACAAGCCTTTATTGATGTAGGAATTGGTTTGTTTTCACAATCAAGTGAGACAAAACAGCTACCTGGGTTAAAGACTCTCCGCCAGGTAGTTTATCTAAATGTGTCCAAATCGTTGGCGTCAAAAACTAGGTAGAAGTTGCTACTCTCATTCCAGTCCGCAAGTGTGTTACCACAGTCAGTGTTCCGTGCATGCATCCACTTCTCGTGGCGGCTCTTAAAATAACCAGTATCTGTTGATGGAAGGGCAGCAATTGATTGCAGGTATGGAAGCTGCTCAACATTTGGTGATTTGTAGATGTTATACTAAGTGAGCTTTTCATCCTTTATTGAAACATTATGTAATTCGTCAGCTGAGATAAGACGTGCATGAACAATGTTAGCTCTACCGTAAGTAGCAACACCAAGAACGTTGTGGGAACGTGCATCTCTAAGCTGTTAGCCATATATCCTTCCTCTCTTAGGAATATCTTCCTCGTCTGATGCATGGGTTTCCTGGACTAAAATCATGTCAATATTGCTACTTAAAAGAAATTTTGACAAGTATTCAGTTTTGGTTTAGCTAAGTAATCTGCGTGTTTGTAGCCAGGAAGCCCAATAAAGGTCTGGCTGCCGAGACGCTCTAACTCACTTAGCGTTACCCAAGCTGCACGTGCAGTACTTAACCGCGGAACGGAGCTAGATTCATACCCCACTGTAGCGCTGATACAGGGTGTTTCAAAAATGATCGGTATATTTGAAACGGCAATAAAAACTAAACGAGCAGCGATAGAAATATACCT
This sequence comes from Schistocerca cancellata, assembly GCF_023864275.1. Taxonomy (NCBI): domain Eukaryota; kingdom Metazoa; phylum Arthropoda; class Insecta; order Orthoptera; family Acrididae; genus Schistocerca; species Schistocerca cancellata. Next base: position 56,619,339 of record NC_064626.1, on the reverse strand, counting down.
TTTGTTGCAATATGCTTGGGACAACAGTACATTTTCAGGCGAACAAACTTTCGAAATTACAGCAGTTACAATTTTCTACAACAGATGGCGCTGCAAGTGATGTGAAAGATATAGAAGATATTGCAGTCTGTGGGTGCGCCATTCTGTACGTCGTCTTTCTGCTGTAAGCGTGTGCTGTTCACAACGTGCAGGTGTGCTGTGGACAACATGGTTTATTCCTTAGAACAGAGGATTTTTCTGGTGTTGGAATTCCACCGCCTAGAACACAGTGTTGTTGCAACAAGACGAAGTTTTCAACGGAGGTTTAATGTAACCAAAGGACCGAAAAGCGATACAATAAAGGATCTGTTTGAAAAATTTCAACGGACTGGGAACGTGACGGGTGAACGTGCTGGAAAGGTAGAGCGACCGCGTACGGCAAACACAGAGGGCCACGCGCAGCTAGTGCAGCAGGTGATCCAACAGCGGCCTCAGGTTTCCGTTCGCCGTGTTGCAGCTGCGGTCCAAATGACGCCAACGTCCACGTATCGTCTCATGCGCCAGAGTTTACACATCTATCCATACAAAATTCAAACGCGGCAACCCCTCAGCGCCGCTACCATTGCTGCACAAGAGACATTCGCTAACGATATAGTGCACAGGATTGATGACGGCGATATGCATGTGGGCAGCATTTGGTTTACTGACGAAGCTTATTTTTACCTGGACGGCTTCGTCAATAAACAGAACTGGCGCTTATGGGGAACCGAAAAGCCCCATGTTGCAGTCCCATCGTCCCTGCATCCTCAAAAGGTACTGGTCTGGGCCGCCATTTCTTCCAAAGGAATCATTGGCCCATTTTTCAGATCCGAAACGATTACTGCATCACGCTATCTGGACATTCTTCGTGAATTTGTGGCGGTACAAACTGCCTTAGACGACACTGCGAACACCTCGAGGTTTATGCAAGATGGTGCCCGGCCACATCGCACGGCCGACGTCTTTAATTTCCTGAATGAATATTTCGATGATCGTGTGATTGCTTTGGGCTATCCGAAACATACAGGAGGCGGCGTGGATTGGCCTCCCTATTCGCCAGACATGAACCCCTGTGACTTCTTTCTGTGGGGACACTTGAAAGACCAGGTGTACCGCCAGAATCCAGAAACAATTGAACAGCTGAAGCAGTACATCTCATCTGCATGTGAAGCCATTCCGCCAGACACGTTGTCCAAGGTTTCGGGTAATTTCATTCAGAGACTACGCCATATTATTGCTACGCATGGAGGATATGTGGAAAATATCGTATTATAGAGTTTCCCAGACCGCAGCGCCATCTGTTGTTGACAATTATGACTACTGTTATTTCGAAAGATTTTTTGCCTGAAAATGTACTGTTGTCCCAAGCATATTGCAACAAACGGTGTATTTCTATCACTGCTCGTTTAGTTTTTATTACCGTTTCAAATATACCGGTCATTTTTGAAACACCCTGTAGGTACCCTCTATCCGTAGAGAATCTACTGAAATAACTCATACACAGTAAAGTCCCTAAGCAACACTGATGAGGAATTTAACATAATTAAAAACCTTTGAAGGAAGTTCGAAAGTTATTTAAAAAAATGTGTGTTCACTTTTTACTATTTGGTGATCGTAGACGGAGCACCCAGGCTTCAGACAGCGCCCCTCCGAAGTTTCCTCTCACGTGTCCAGTTCTCCGCCACCAGCACGCTGAGGGCCGCCGTAGCTGACGTTTGGTAGAGCATCACATTTTTGCCACCAACGTCGTCAATTATTTGCTAGATTCATTCCAGTCTCTGTCTTCCTCTACAGTTCTTACCATCTATAGCTCCAACTAGTAGTATGGACGTCATTCCCTGTCTTAACAGATGTCCTATCATTCTTCTCTTTGTCGGTGTATCTCACTATTCCTTCCCTCTCCGATTCTTCGCAGAACCTCCTCATTCCCCATCTTATCAGTCCACCTAATTCTCAACATTCGTCTGTAGCAACACATCTCAAATATTTCGAGTCTCTTCTGTTCCGGTTTTACCGCAGTCCGTGTTTCACTACCATACGATGCTACAATGCTGGGTTCCAAACGTACTTTCTCAGAAATTTCTTCCTCAAACTAAGGCCTATGTTTGATACTAGTAGTCTTCTCTTGGCCATTAATGCTCTTTTTGTCAGTGCTAGTCTGATTTTGGTGTCCTCCTTGCCCGTCCATCATTGGTTATTTTGCTGCCTAGGTAGTAGAATTTCTTAACGTACCTGCTTCGCGACCATGAATCCTAACATTAAGTTTCTCGCTGTTCTCGTTTGTGCTACTTTTCATTCTTTCGTCTTTATTAGATTTACGCTAAAGTAATAGTCTGTAATCAAAAGACTGTTCATTACATTCAGGAGATCATGTAATTCTTCTTCATTTTCTCTCAGTACAGGGATGTCATCAGCGAATCGTATCATTGATATCCTCTCAGACTGGATTTTAGTTCCACTACCGGAAATTTATTTTATTTCCATCATTGTTTCTTCGATGTACAGATTGTACATTATAGCAGAAAGGCTACATCCCTGTCTTACATACATTTAATCTGAGCACTTCGTTCTTCATCGTCCTTTCTTATTGTTCCCTATTGGCTCTTGTACATATTGCACATTACCCGTCTCTCCTATAGCTTACACCTATTTTTCTCATAATTTCGAATATTTGCACAATAGTACATTGTCTAAAGCTTTTTCCAGGCGACAGATCCTATGAACGTATCTTGAATTTTCTGTAGTGTTGCTTCCACTATCATCCGCAACGTCAGAGTTGCGTCTCTAGTGCCTTTACCTTTTCTATAGCTAAACTGATCCTCATCTAAGACATCCTCAATTTTCTTTTCCATTTTCCTCCATATTATTCTTATTAGTAACTTTCATGCATCAGCTGTAGAGCTTATTGTGCGATAATTCTCGCACTAGTCAGCACATTCAGTCTTCGGAATTGTGTGGATGTTATTCTTCCGTAAGTCAGATAGTGTGTCGCCCGGTTCATACATTATACACTCCAGCGCGAATAGTCGTTTTGTTGCTACTTCCCCATGATTTTAGAAATTCTGATAGAATGTTATCTTTCCCTTTTGGCTATTTGAGCTTAACTCCTCCACATAGAGTGCCATATGTGATGCCAAATTAAGGCTAAAACATGTATAAAGTTTCATAATAAATACCATACACAAAATCATGCTGCTCCCTAACCTGTTTTCTGAGGTTCTCATCTGGTGGGCGTAAATATCCAGTTCCTCCAGACACTAAGAGAAAATCGTTTAGGAGGTCTGTGCAGTACTTACATTTTTTCCCTTTATTGTGCGACGCTCAGGTTTGTAACCTTTTACTTGTGCTCCAAACGCTATCAGATTACTGTTACTACCAATATCTGATTTAACACTCCAGAACAACTGCTTAATGATCAAGGTGATTTAATGGACAGGAGTTATTATGAAGACTACGTTCAATCTTACCATGGGATGAGCTATGACCCTCTGCCAAACACCAGCTGCGGCCACCCTCAGCGAACTGGTGAGGACGGAATGGGTACAGCAGAGGGAGCTTTCGCGTGGCGAAAAATGTCCGAAGTTGTTTTAAAGTTTTTTGATGTCGTGAAATCCCTAATCAGTGTTTCCTCTTCTTCCGCATAACGGTTTATCCAACGTATCCCTTGGACTGTAGGGGCGACAGAGACATCTTTGTGTTACCTTGTTTTAATCAAACCGCTTACTTCTTGGGGTTCCTGTTTCCTTGTTCTCTCTTGGTCATTAGGCATAATTTAGGTAGGTAGGTGGTTAGTGTTTAACGTCCCGTCGACATCGAAGTCATTAGAGACGGAGCCCAAGCTCGGGTTAGGGAAGTATTGGGAAGGAAATCGGCCGTGCCCTTTCAAAGGAACCATCCCGGCATAATTTATATTATTCATCTTTTTCTGTCCATTATTTCCGTGTTTCTCCGAATCTGTAGCATCTGGCAGCATTCTGCATCGACGAACACTGTTTCCACGACGACAAATCCTGTGAATTTGTCTTGATTTTCCTTGTGTCTCGTTTCCATTAGCAACCACAACGTCAGAAGTGCCAGTTTGGTGCTGTTAGGTTTCAGATACCAGCCATTCACACCTGAAGGATTAATCCTCCTTGCTTCCACTTTCTTTTCAGTGTACCCGTCTCCGCTACCGTTACGCCGTCACCCCAGATGCCACAAACAGCCCAGTACCGTTCGGTGCTACTTGGTAGCAAGCGGTTATGCAACGGCTGCCCGCAACTCAGCCTGGGCCCCCTGAGAAACGTGTTTGCCCACACTGTTAGCCTTGTCCACTGTCCGTTATATCCTCAGCCTGCAGCTTCGATTAATTGAACCGCCTGTGGGAACCTCTTCAGTTTCCCACCACTGGACACAGAGACACGTGAACAACACGATTGATTTGTTGCTTACAAGTGCTCACCAATACGGCAAGAACTAAATCGAACATTATCCCTACAATGAGGTGTACAGTTGTATTATAGATGTACAATTAATAACCACGAATGCAGGCGTGACAAAGGGTGTCGGCAGGTACCCTTGTTTTTCCCACTGTGTACGTCAGACAGTATTAATAGTCGGGGAAAGGTCTGCACATAGGATAGCGTGCCTGAGAAGAGTTGCACAGGAAAAAAATAGACTTTTCGGTACAATGATGGGTTCTTTACTTTTGACTGGGATTAGACCAAATGAACCTAACACAAATCATGATAGTTCACTGTATTACATGCATAAGAAAAAGTACTTAACGCTGTACAATCCATTTCCACGGGTATATCATGAGTAGTTACAAATGTGTCTGAAAATTAATGTTGGACATAATAAGGAAACATTATATACCTCTCAGTGAAAGCTATACATTTAGCAATTGGGTTCTGCCTATTACACTAACATAAAAAATTCGCAACACCAAAACATAATTAATGTATAGCAATAAAGTTCGGGAGTACATTTGTCTAGGTGACATATGTAACATTGCAAAATCACTGTTAACCGTAAGCGCGAGATGAGCCACTGAAAATGTCGAAATGCTGGTGCGATAGTGAGCCCTGTAACCGCCAGAATACTGAATGCAAGCCTGCAAAAATGCCTGCAATGTCTTGTATAGATGCCAGATGTCTGTTTCTGGGATGGAGTTGCCTGGCTATTATACTTGTTCGACCCATACTGGGACGGTTAGTGTTGATTGCGAATGACGTTGGAGTTGTCGTCCAGTGTTAAGTCTCTCCATTGAGCCACATAATTGCGTTGGATCCTATGGAGATGTATTTTAGTGCTTACAGCCACTGGTGACTCTTAACCAGCCACTCTTAACTCGAATGAGTTGTCTTTTTGAACCTGTCTGCGAAGTGCCTCATACATCAAAACTCCAGTCATGTCGTAGATAGCCACATTGCGTCTTATTTCCTCAGTCTCTGCCCCAGCCTCCCTGCAGCTTTGTCCATGTGATAGTCCCAGTTTATGCCAGAACAGAGCAGAAGGTCGAGAGAGTTATGTGTTAGACTTCCTGCATCCCATTGACGAGCAGGATGAACTCAGTTAATATGACAGTACCGTGTTTTGACCACTCTTCAGAAATGAGAACAAAGTGTAAGGTCGGAGCAAAACAAAGCTTTCTCCTACAACAGAAGGTAGTGGAAAAGACAGAACTAACAGTTAATGGTGGTGCTTTTTATTGGGACAATTAGCAAGTCTCCACATCCTAGAGGAACTAGAAAAAAGACGAGGATATTTTCTACTGCATTGCAGTGCATCTCCCAACAATGTACATGCACTGCAGTCTGAAAGAGATCTGCATCCCCCACAGTATATTAATGTCTGTAACCCTAACATTGTCTATCTTCATTATTTTGCAGCATCCAACACAGGAAACGATGAATATAAAAGTTCCGCTAACATCATCCGGTAGACAATGCAATATTACTGCATGTCTGTCATCCAATATATAGAAAACAAATACCGTGTGCATGCTGACATCGACCACATGTGGCGACTCTGTTAGTAGGGTCCATTGGAACAGGTGGCCAGTTATGGAAGTCTCAAGGTCTCTTGCACAGACTAGTGTAACGTTTCGTCACACATAATGTAGGATGACTATATGCCATAGACTATCAATCACAAGAGGGAGTCCCTCTGACGTTCTTTCATAAACAGTTTTCTTCTGTAACACTTCCAGAGAAGTGTACCACTACTTTTTGTTTTTCCACCACGATTTCGACGTCTTTGTCAGGAGCTAAACCGACATTAAAACGTTTTGATCCATTGGCTTTCACAAAAAGCTGGACATCATATGGTGTAAACCATGCTGCTCTCATAACACACAGGATGGGTGAAATAACAGACAAAGGGAGTGTTCCTTATTGACAACAATGTGGAAGACATGACAATATACGGAAACTTGAAGAGTTTGCGTCATTGTGGAGCGTTTCCAAACAGTTGCCCAAATGCGATGACCTCTACATTTAATCTCATCTTCCACAGTGATGGGGTAGCAGATGTCTAGATGTTCCGTTTCGAAGAGACCAAGATCAGTGATTTCTTATACTGCAGCCATGTACGTGATCACTCTTTCGGTGGTAGCCATCCCCTGGAAGGTGTTGCTGGTACCAAGACACTCTCGATCCCATACACATGGTGTCAGTCAAACGTTATTTGGTAATCAATAGCATGTCAGTCGATAGACAGGATGGAAAAGACACCGCTGATATGGGACAATGCACTGTAATAAGCACTACAGTTGACAGTGCAATCCATCTTAGCAATTTTATCAGTTTTTCAGTAATTTCAACACTGACCATTGACATGGCAGCATGCTTCCCTATTTCAGTATCATCGCTAAACCAGCACTCCACTACTTTGCGTACACTATATACTACATAGTGAATGTAGGTAGATAACTGTGCTGTACATCCATTCTTGATTAACTCTCAATCATATACACCAAAGAATACCAGACAGCGTCCTATACCAATGCAGTTAGGTTATCTACATGTTTTTAACACTTAGTGTGTATTTTAAGATTACGATTGCCCATGTTTTCCAATGTGCTTGGGAATCACAGGGTATTCTCGCATTATTAGGATGCAGCTGGAGATTGAAAGATCTCCCTACATTGTTTTTGACCAAAAATCGCTGCAACATTGCCACACACAGACCTAATTTGCAGATGACCAGAAGCAGAACAGTACAGTACCCACTAAATTCCATATCCCATGACGGAGAAGAGGGAGCTGAGTCTGTAACTGCTGTTCAACAAAAACTGCTCTGCACCAATCTTACGCACAGCACCCATCCTGTTGCACTAGTCGAGGAGGTTAGCATCCCTTATCGGTGTATAGTACATATGAGACTGTTGTGGTGACATAACAAACAGTTTGGAAGAAACATGTGGCTTATGCATGATGGTGCTCCAGACAGATGGAGTTTGAAGCATTTTACATAAATCAACTGTGCTATCAATTTTATTGTTAAAGTGTTTGGGTCAGTACCTAGACAGTATCGACATGAGAAATGAATGCTTGAACATAGACACATACACTCCTAAGGCTACACGATTCTGTACTTAAATGTGCTAGAATTTTAAAGCCATGTGGTTTCCGAAAAATTAGTTATGTGGATTCCAGCACTCTTAACACACTAATGCAGGATGTCTAAGTCCAACATGTGACATACATCCATTCTGCAAGTTTTCTATCCCTCTGACTACAGTGAGAGTCTTAAGGAACCATAGGGTGTATAGGCGGCCGGAATGGCCGGGCGGTTCTAGGCGCTACAGTCTGGAACCGCGCCACCGCTACGGTCGCAGGTTCGAATCCTGCCTCGGGCATTGACGTGTGTGATGTCCTTAAGTTAGTTATGTTTAAGTAGTTCTACGTCCTAGGGGACTGAAGACCTCCGCAGTTAAGTCCCATAGTGCTCAGAGCCATTTGAACCAATTGAACCATAGGGTGCATAATAATTATGTACAACTATTGAGTGTTATTTACGATTGTTCAAAGCAGTAAAATATGAAAAGATTTATTATAGGTTAAGTGAACATTTTAGAGATTTTGACACGTTAAGCGTCGGAAGCGAGAGCGGTCGAACCAGGGAAGCCGGCACTGGCGTCGACATTGGTCACGTCTCTGTCCAGCGTGGGAACGCCGATGACCAGTGCAGTTTGTGTAGCAGCAATAGGCACTTCGACAGGTCAACGACTAAGCAGACAGTCAATGCTTCCAAGCAGAACAACGACCTGCGCAGTTCGCAATGCAGCGGACAGTGCTCTAGGAACTGTCAACATACTGAACTCACGTGCGTGACTGTCTGGCGATGCAGAGGAGGACGACAGGGCAATATCCGACCGGGCAAGCATAGAGGCGAAACAGTGGAAAGCCGGCACGAGTGTCGACATTGGTCACGTTTCTGCCCAACGTGAAAACCAAAGATCAACAACCAAAGAGTCTGTCGCCGGCCCAGAAACTTCGAGACATTCGCAGAAACATCGAATAAATACCTCTGACAAACGGATGTGAGGTGGTCTTTTGAGGAGGTCCTTCGAGGGGAGAAAGAAGACGCGAAGAAAGGTCACCTTGACGGACAGACCGATGGTTAGTCAGTGGACGTCACACTTCACTACACCGACTTTGTTGCTAGACAGCTTTGCAGGACAACATGTCGTTACCGCACCAGTAGGTCAACACAGGAGATGCCGTCCCAGATTTGGCTACTTTAAGGGAGTTCGGAAGTGAGGAACATCCTGTGACAGAGGTAGACATTAGCACTGTAATGAGCGACAAATGAGTTTAATATTCTAGTCCAATGTTGCAGAACTGAACAGATATTAAGCTGATTAGGACATTTTTCTTTTATCTATTTAGGGAAAACGTATAGGAAACATAGCCTATGCCATACTGTTGCAGGGTTTTCACAAGTAACTATAGTGATTTGAAGAAGCGTGCATGCCCCGATTTCTTCTGTCTTCAAAATTAGCTCACATAAAAGGCACAAATCTACACTTCGTGAGAGAAATTCGTTGTGTATGGTAAACAATACTGCCGGCTCGGATTGGGTGGATTTCTTAAACTGGGGTTCTATGACAGGATGGAATTGATTAAAACTACTGTATACATCCAAGCCGTAACTGTGTGTTTTGCTGTTCACCGAGGCTGGTGGCAGGAGCGGTCACGAGGTTTCGGCAAGCGGAAGTCTCGGATTAGCCCACCCTGTGACAAGCAGTTAGGTACAAGGAATGTGCCGACCTGTCTGATTTTTCCCATGGCAGCAGTGTCTGGCGAAGGTCTGGGTGAGCGGTGACAGAGGAGGACGTGTGTGTTGAATTAGAAGGTTGAGTATGACAGTTGTTTGCACTGAGTAATTATTACCCCCTCCCCCCAATGTAAACTGACCGGTTGACTGCTTATTGACTGTCGCTCTGACCTCTGAGCGTTCAGTGTGGCAGGCATGTGCATGCCAGGGAATGCGGGTGCAGCTGCCAGCATGGCTAGCGTGGGCGCGGGGCTCTTCTGGCTAGCTCACACAGTGCTACCCTGCAGTCGGCGGATGGCACCTTCTTCACAATAATGAGTTTGTGTAATCGGTAGCATTTTTTTCACCAGATATTTTCAAAGGAAATGTTGTCGCTGAGGAGGGTGCTTGCTCTCTCGATCATCGGAGCACACAAAACCTCAGATATACTGACTGCTGCGATATACTTGTGGCAGCAATTTCGTTGCTCGATTTGCATTATGTTTGCTTGGGATACTCAAATGTTGAAAATATGTTTTACTAATAAGAAGATTACTGTAAGGTGGAGATGAGTATTTTAAGCGATATATTTGACTCCTGCAAATTGTTAACCAATTAATGGGGTAGGTTAGTACAAGTGGATTATTTCACTCCTTTTGTTCATATCTTAATTGCGTCAGCTCGCCCTTTGTCTCCAGCATTAGGCAATAAGTACACAGTATTCTGTGAGGAGATGAAAACCTCTCTCTGCATATTTGGAAACGTTGGTACACAAAGGCAATCAGGAAGTGCCCTCTTGAGAGAGTGACAAACAAGAAGAATGTCTGGTATTTCCCAATGAAAGGAATGCTGACACTTGAAGCTTTGTTCGGGTGCCGCAAGATCAAAGGAGGCCGATATCAAGTTCATGGTCAGTGGTATTTAGTAATATGATCTGTAATTAGGACATTGTGCTGTTTTGACTTTTGCTGAGGGTACGCAAACAAACGTGAACTCTACCCAACAGAGAGGAGCCCTTCTCCCACATATAAAAAAACATGTAACAAAACTTGACCGCCTTTGATTTGAAAATTGCGTCATGAGATCCTTCCTCTCCAGCACAGAGCGAGTGTTTCTCCCAAGAATATTTCTTGGTAGGGTGGGGAGCGAAGGGGTGTGGGCCAGAGGGGGGACACCCTCTGGTGGTTACATTGTGCACTAGCTCGGTCAATCCCTCCATGTAAAGGTGAGCACAAACTCGAAAATTTCCCAACTGGATAACGCCTCCCATACACATCAGTGTAATTATATAACTAGGATATTTAGTTGCCAAATGTGAGCTTTTAATGCCAAATAAAAGTAATATCCAACACCAGAAAATTGAATTTTATAACATAAACAGTATATCCTTTGATATATATTCAATTTCCTGTCATGATATCCTTCCTCACCTGCACAGACCGTTCAATTTCTAAGTTGGTGTGTGGGGGGAGGGATGGGTGGGAGCGAGGGGGGTGGAGGTGTGGACGAGAAGACTCGAGGGGGTGTTGTAGAAATGCTGGGGGAATAACCCAGTTAGGGATGTGGATAATTATCAATATTATAATTAGTCAATTAATTTGATAGCCAGTGAGGTGGACCAATCAAACAACCTCAAGCAGCTGGTAAATACCAGAAGTTGCACAATAAGTAATTACCAAATTTCTTTCGATTAAGTTAATTGATTAGTCAATTGGTATGGTAAAAAATTTGTCAAAGGTTTCAAACAACCTCAAGCAGCTGGTAAATACCGGAAGTAGGACAATAAGCAATTACCATTTTTTTCGAATAATTTAAATAATTAGTCAATTAGTATGGTATAAAATGTGCCAAAGGTTTCTGGTATTCTCCAGAAGTTTAGCTGACAAGGATATGTGTGTCCAGAAACACTATTCAAAAGCAATATATGTCATGTTATAGGTATATAAAGCGCGCTTTGAACTTCAAAAGCTATTTTCTCAAAAACCATGGCCCGCCGCTAAAAAACCGGATAGGCAGGTACTTAGGGTAAGTGCCTCTACAACATATTTGAAGCGCATAAAAATCCGTGATCTACAGTATGGAGGGCCCCCTTAGTTGATGATCGTGGAGTGGGTTGAGCGGCCCTGTGCTCGGCCGTAAATAGAAGAGCGGTTGGGGTGACGTAGCGAATCGTTTCTGGCGCTGGCCCATTCGTTGGTGCGACTCGCAGCGACTATCTTCTCTTCTGTTTGCATTATGAGCTACCAACGTTGCTTTGACACCTTGCTCTTCAGACGACACTACAGATCAGGTGACATTTCCTGGTCGGGTTTTCAGTGTAACGTCCCATCTTAGAATGAAATGAAGGAAAGCGTGCTAGAGAGCGCTGTAGTGGGCTGACCCGACAGCCAATCCACTATGACTTGTAGCCGAATAGAACGCATTTAAGCTCACACAGACTGGCGTGAGGTCTGGAACAGATTAAAGGAGTTGAGTCTAATAAATAAAGTACGGAGTAGATGTAAAACTTAACTTTAATCCATAATTGGAGAACATCGCTCTTGTTGATACATTATATAATCTCAATATAAACTGGTCATGGCGCCTTGCTAGGTCGTAGCAAATGACGTAGCTGAAGGCTATGCTAACTATCGTCTCGGCAAATGAGAGCGTAGTTGTCAGTGTAGCATCGCTAGCAAAGTCGTCTGTACAACTGGGGCGAGTGCTAGGACGTCTCACTGTACCTGCCGCGTGGCGGCGCTCGGTTTGCAATCACTGACAGTGGCGACACGCGGGTCCGACGTATACTAGCGGACCGCGGCCGATTTAAAGGCTACCACCTAGCAAGTGTGGTGTCTGGCGGTGACACCACAAGCGCCATAATCAGTTTCCTGCAATTTTACTGCTTTTTGTTGGAAGACATGGATGTGTATTTTGTGCAACGTTTATAAATATTACAACTTATACATGTTTCAGTGCTGTAGAATACATTAAAACTGTTTTGAGGTTTTTGATAATTTTTCAGTAGCTGAGTTTTTTGATTAGTATAACTCTGTATAGTTTTAAATTTAGTTACACAAGGTGTTGACGTTTAACCCATAATACGGCAGTCGTGCGCCATCTTGTATTTTGAAACTGAAGGTGTCTTCCTATGCAATACGTGATTTTCAAACTGAATTAATTTCTTTCCTGTAGTAATAATTTTACCCGCCTTAAAAATCGAAATTTTTGCAACAATTTTTCTTCACAACGTTTTAACATGTAACTGGTTTATGTTAATCGTATTCTTAATTTAACTGTACTTACAGGTCTTTGGTGCGTGGTAGATCTTCTCAACAGCGGCAATTCTAAATGTCATAAATATAAACAACATAGACTATGGAGAGCAGCGACCACATGCTGTATTTCAGTTAAATGAACAGTTGAGATCGTAATGATATTTGTTTATTTACCGGTTTCGGATTATGCAAAGGCCATCTTCAAAACTTATGGCCCACTATGACTCGTGCTGGCAGCTCCTCGGTTTTCTCGTGATACCACAATCCTACTGCTCATTTAATTTAAATTCTAAATTTGAATAAAATATGTGTTCCAAGCTACGTGACCCATGCTATATCCTGGAACAGTTTTTGACATTTGGATACACCTCACTCTTCCGGAGCACATTTTGTAATTTCAGAAACACTGCAATACAGATAAAATAAATGCAATCATTTGAAAATGGAACAAGAAAATGTATTAAATATAATATAAGAAAAATAATATAATACAGAGGTTACAAGATCTGAAAAGTGTTGCTAGAAACAACACTCTCGCCTACCCTCAGATTTTCAAACTTAATGCAATTACTTATTGTGAAGTGTCTTAATAAAACTATAAATACATTCAGTCAGACTGAAGGGCCTAGGGACGCTCGGCCACAGCGGACGGCTACATTGGACTGATAGAATATAAAAAGTATGAGAAGAAGAGCAGCAGGAATGGTCACATATTTCTTTGACTCGCAAGCAGTTGTAAAAGCTGAATTGGCAGACCCTTGAAGACAGATTCCAGTTACTCCGCGAATGCCTACGTGTGAAGTTTAAAGAGGCAGTATTTAGTGAAGAATGTGGAGAAATTCATCTGCACGGTACCTATAGCGAATGTGAATACAATATTAGGGTACTTAGAGATATCACAGAGGCAGTTAAGCAACTCCTTGTTGAGTACCCTTGTCAGGCACTTTACAGAGTCTCGGAGGGCGTGTATGTGGACGTAGATGCCGTTGTGGATAAAATTTATTTAGGTTACCAGTATGGTCTTCTCCGTTATATTTATACAGGGTGGTCCATTAATCGTGACCGGGCTTAATATCTCACGAAATAAGCGGCAAACGGAAAAAATTCAAACGATGAAACTTGTCTAGCTTCAAGGGGAAACCAGATGGCGCTACGGTTGACCCGCTAGATGGCGCTGCCATAGGTCAAACGGATATCACCTGTGCCTTTTAAATAGGAACCCCCATCTTTACTACATATTCTTATAGTACGTAAACTAATATGAATGTTTTAGTTGGGCAACTTTTTTCGCTTCGTGATAGATGGGGTTGTAATAGTCACAAACCTCACAATGTTAGACGAACAGGTAGGTTTTTAAATTAAAATACAGGACTAGGTACGTTTCAACATTTTATTTCAGTTGTTGCAATGTGATACATGTACCGTTGTGAACTTATCATTTGTGAGAACGCATGCTGTTACAGCGTGAATACCTGTAAATGCAACATTAATGCAACAAATGCTCAAAATTATGTCTGTCAACCTCAATGCATTTGGCAATACGTGTAACGACATTCCTCTCATCAGCGAGTAGTTCGCCTTCCGTAGTATTCGCACATGCATTGACAATGCGCCGACACATGTTGTCAGGTGTTGTCGGTGGATCGCGATGGCAAATATGCTTCAACTTTCCCCACAGAAAGAAATCCGGGGACGTCAGATCTGGTGAACGTGCGGGCCAAATTATGGTGCTTCGACGACCAATACACTTTTCATGAACTATGCTATTCAATACCACTTAAACTTCACGCGAACTTTGTGCCAGACATTAATCATGTTGGAAGTACATCGCCATTCAGTCATGCAGCGAAAGATCTTGTTGTAACATCGGTTGAACATTACATAGGAAATCAGCATACATTGCAACATTTAGATTGCCATTGATAAAATGGGGGCCAATTATTCATCTTCCCATAATGCCGCACCATGCTTTAACCCGCCAAGGTCGCTGATGTTCCACTAGTCGCAGCCATCGTGAATTTTTCGTTGCCCAATAGTGCATATTATGTCGGTTTACGTTACCGCTGTTCGTGAATGACGCTTCTTCGCTAAATAGAACGCCTGCAGAAAATCTGTCATCGTCCTGTAATTTCTCTTGTGCCCAGTGGCAGAACTGTACACGAAGTTCAAAGTCGTCGCCATGCAATTCCTCGTGCATAGAAATATGGTACCTGTGCAATGGATGTTGATGTAACATTGACAACACCGAAGTTTTTGAGATTCTCGATTCTCGCGCAATTTGTCTGCTACTAATGTGCAGATTAGCCGCGACAGCCACTAAAACACCTACTTGGCCATCATAATTTGTTGCAGGTCGTGGTTCACGTTCCACATGTGGCTGAACACTTCCTTAAATAACGTAACTATCCGGCGAACGGTGCGGACACTTGGATGATGTCGTCCAGGATACCTAGAAACGAACACAGCACATGCCCGTTGGGCATTATGATTACAGTAGCCATACTTCAACACGATACCGACCTTTTCCGCCTTTGGTAAACGGTCCATCACGAAGCAAATACCGTCCGCACTGACGGACTGTTACGTAATACCACGTACTTTTACGTTTGTGACTATTACAGTGCCATCTGTTACAAAGCGAAAAACTACAAAATTCCAATTGCTTTATGTACTACACGAATATGTAATAATAAATGGGGGTTCCAATTTAAAAAAAAAAACGCTGTTGATATCGGTTTGACTTATGGCAGCGCCATCTATCGGGCCAACCATAGCACCATCTGGTTTCCCCCTTCAAGATACACGAGTTTCGTTCTTTGTAGTTTTTTTCGTTTGGTGCTTATTTCGTGAGATATTTGGCCCGGTCTCTATCAATGGACAACCCTATTTATATACATGGTGTACCTAAGGTCTCGGAACACTTTCAATTATTTACTGCAGAACAGCTAAACAATGTACAGATCTCATACAAATTTCATTTTGAAGAGAAACTGTGAAAGTTTTTCTTACAAACATTCGATATGCAGCAGAGTCAGTACGGTAATTGAATTCTTGCTATACCCGTCCCAGCATGACATCATCGACTGTGGCAGTCGCTTCCAATATTCTCTCCCAGTGCTCTGTTACATCACGTGCTAGAGGCAGTGCATCCACCAGATCTTTAATGTGTCCTCACAGAAGAAAGTCACATGGAGTGAGATATGGTGATCGGGGAGGCCATTTCATGAAACAGCTGTTCCATTCTGTAGCATGGCTGATCCATCGATGAGGCAGCTCCGTGTTCAAGTACCCAACAACTTCACGAAGAAATTGGGTAGTAGTCCAATCCTGCTGAAAGATGAATGGAGGGTATGGTTGCATTTGAGGCATCTGCCATTGCTGCAACGTGACCAAGTAGAAATATGCTTATGAAAGTCTCTGGTGCGCGCTGCACATCCACTTCACTGACATTGGGACATCCGCTTCCTTTTTCTGGGCACAAGCAACCTGCCACAACGAATTTATTGTGGCAATGGTAAATGGCCTTCCTTGTTGGTGGCTTCTCACTGTACTTGGTTCTAAACATCCGCTGAACACTTGTTTTTGTCGAACTCCAACACACAGAAAACTCACTCTGCACCTGAACTCGCCATGTTTGCGACTAGCACTGGCTATCAGCAAATTACCAAACTACACTGAGGTCGTACATAAAAGTGATATATGTATGATATCTGTACAGTGTTTGGTTCTTGTACAATAAATAATTGAAAGTGTTCCCAGATTTTATGTACACCCTGTAGTACGACGGCAGACGGAGCTCGAAGTCCAGAGTCGCTGATTGCAGGGGTCAGTGGGCATGCACCATTGGGTCTGGCTGACCCCACCACACTGATTTCAGCGTCAGGCAGGAACTTGTCATTCCGTTGCAACTGTGATGCCCATGGGGTTGTATAGATATGTGTTGTTCCACACATTAGATGCAGTGGTATTACAACTGAGGTGGATATTGCTTTCAGAGGGTAACTCCATTCCAAGGTCCACGTCTCAGTGGGTATGGCAAAGTTAAAATAAGCAATTTTGACATTCCTTTAATTATGGACTGAAAGATTATTTCTTCTTTTCGCCATTTAAAACTGATAAATACGTTGGTTGCTGTGTGTTAAATTTTTGAGGGTGCAGTTGTACTAGGAGTACAAAGCTGAGAAAGCTGAAAAAGTTGCCTTAGAGATACTTGAAGAACGAAGGAACATTGCCAAATCTGCATTCCATTTTACTGAAAAGGTGTGATGATGTCCACTAATTGAAAACGATTTTAAAAGTTTAAAAACCTTGTTGTAGTGCGGCCCGCACGCTCCACGTCTACGTGCTGCTGCTGTCGGGACCAGGGAGGCAGCCGACGCGAGGAGGTGGAACGATGGCCAGTCGCCACGAGCGTAGTTCCCGGCAGAGTTGCGGCCTCCGCGCCACCTCCTCGCATCGGCTATCACCCTTGCCCCGTCAGAAGAAAGAAGCTACGGCGGCGGCATCGTGTGCCCACGCCGAGACGACCCCCGATCCTCGTGGGAAAGGGCGAACATATTTTCACTATTTACAACGACCAATATTTTGTTCGTTTAAGTAATATGTTTCAACTTGCCTTTTTAAGCACTGCCTGGCGAACTGTCAAGCCCAATCACCCTTCGATGCGGCGGAAATTTTTATTCATTTTCAACAACGTGCTTACTGAAAAATCTTACGCCTGCAATTAAACTACTTCATTTTCTGGCCTGTTACGATGTGGAGTAGTTAAATACACGGTCACATGATGAGGTACTACACATAAAACAAATATTTTTATAGTCAGGAAAAGTCACAGAATTTTATTTAATAAAAAAATTCAATGTTTTTGGTCCTCATGGCGCCCAGATCCCTTTAAAGTTACACATCGCTAACAATGCCTACACTCAACGTCTCGTTTAACAGTTATCTTTGTTTCACATCCACACTGAAGCAACCATTGCTACATTGCATTTCCCCATAACTTCAACAAGTAGTCTCTGATCATGGAAGACTTTTTCACCAATGTTCTCCTATGAGTATGTTCCTCCATGACAATTACTTCTTCTCAAACACGACACAATATCAACAGTAAATCTCTTAATCAGCCCGCCCCCCTCCCCCGCACCACCTTACCGTGAAATAACAGAAATACCTTTCTCAACCAACCGACGGAACACTTTTAACCATTTATACTACTTTTGTACCAAATTCTTCACATTATTTATTCGCGGCTCGGCAGGGCGTGAGAGCTACGAATGGAAGCTCAACACGGTCTCTTCTGCCCAGACCAAGACAGCGTGTCACCACTAGCGACGGGGCATTGTTGTCGTTAAACTGCAGGATAAGACTTCCGCAGAGAAAATGCTCGCTCCTCTGAAAGTTCCAGAATCCATCGATACGTAACGAGTACGATGGCAATGCGTTATTACGTCAAAGACAGCAGTATTCCATACAATTATCATTTAAAAGCGTTGATTGATTTGTACATTATATTTTTATTCGTTATTAGTTTACCATACTTTCATTTTAACACACTGTTAATTTATCATACTTTGTTAAGTTCCTCTCTATGTCTGTTTGGTTTGTGAACTACAAAACATAGCAGCACAAACACGTAAATTCTGTTATCTGTATTAACACTTTGTTATCGATGGAAATTTTTAATCATGAAAGAATTGTCCCAGCCACTGCCTTTCTTTTAGCTTTTGGATGTCCATATAGAATATTGTGAATATTTGTATACAGATATTTGTAAATAGGTCAGCAGTAATGAGTTTCCCCCCAGGGGGTCCACAACTCTTTTGTGGATACGTGCGTAGCGAGCACGGGACCCCGAGCTAATGTGGCCTTCCTTCCTTTCCGGGCTGCATACCTTCCCTTTCCGCATCCTTCCCCATCCCTATCTTCGCCCCTCCTCCCCTCACCTCTGGCTCTTTCCTTCCCTTTCTCCCCATCTGGGAGTATGGTTTGTGCCTACGTCCGGAGACGGACGCTCGTAAATGTACTGCATTCTTCGCCTTCCTTGCTTTTGTCTTCTTCCTTCCTTTGTCCTTCTCTTTTCCTTACCTCTTCTCTTTCCCTTTTCTCCGCTGCGGCGTTTGAGACCTCTCTTCCTTCCTTTCCCTTTCTCTTTCTTCCTCCCTGTGCGTGTCTGAAGGCCGACCCACGCCCTTCGTGCGTAGCCGGTGACGGGGTAACGCGTAATTCCCCGCCCCGGGTAGACAGGTAGGACACGTACGTACCCCCTGGTAACGGCCAGGCCCAGGGAGGGGTGATTACCCGAGCTGATACCTTCCGAAAATGCCGATTGGTCCCTCCGTCCGTTTGTCGGGAGGTGTGACCTGAGGTGTGAACAATCACCTAAGGCGGGAGTGCCCTCAGAGAGGGCCCCCACAAGGGAGGAGCGCGCCATCGGAGACGCCGGTAATCATGGGGGATTCTTCCGCAATGGTTTCCTCACCTTCCACTAAGTCTGCTCACAAACGTAAGTATACTGAGTCTCAGCCACAGACGATTCTTCCATCGTTGCCACAGTTCCTTGTTGTTTCTCGGTCTGATGAAGGTCACGACTTCTCCACGGTCAACCCTTTCATTATTCAGAAAGGTGTCGACGCAATAGCAGGTCCTGTAAAGTCTTGTTCCAGATTACGGAATGGCACCCTGTTGTTAGAAACACACAGTGCCCTCCAGGCACAAAAATTGCTGCGTACTTCTCTGCTCCACACCTTCCCTGTCCGGGTGGAACCGCACCGTACCTTAAATTCCTCGCGTGGAGTCGTTTATACACGCTCCCTCGATGGATTGTCTGACGAAGAAATTCAGCACTATCTGTCTGACCAGGGCGTAACGGCAGTTCATAGAGTAATGAAACGGGTTGACACGAACATCATTCCAACCCGCACTGTCTTCTTGACATTTGACACAGTTCAACTCCCATCGCAAATCAAAGCAGGCTATGAGATAATTTCCGTTCGCCCTTACGTCCCAAACCCTACGCGTTGCTATCGATGTCAGCGGTTCAATCACACCAGCCAGTCCTGTTCCAATCCAGCCAAATGTGTTACGTGTGGCAAGGATGCCCATGAGGGTGCTTGTCCACCTCCATCCCCTCGCTGCATCAACTGTATGGGTGACCACGCTGCTTCCTCTCGAGATTGCCCCGTTTTTAAGGACGAGAAGCTCATCCAGGAAATAAGGGTGAAGGAAAAGGTGTCGACCTTTGCTGCTCGAAAATTATTCGCCAGTCGCAAGCCCACCGTGCCTCAGACAGGAAAATACAGCACTGTCCTTGCTTCTCCTCGGCCAACAAAGGAGGCGGCCACGCAGACTTGCTACCTCACCTTTAGTACCACGGTCGTCAGATCGGCCAGCGCAAAGATCGCTCGTTCAACCTCACCACTTTCGCCTGCCCACTCTGTGGCTCACCCTTCGTCGGGTTCTGCTACATCTCGAGCCCAAAAGTCGGACGCCAAGTCTTCGAAAAAAGAGCATACTCGTGAAGAGTTTTTACGTACCGCAACTTCACAACCATCGGTTCCTTCTTCATCTAAACCACATTCTTCCAAGAAGGCTACAAAGAAACCCAGTTCCTCTCCTTCTCCGCCAAGGCGTGCCCCCTCTACAGCACCACCTGGCGGAAATCGCCCTCGGCCATCTTCTGTGTCGCCGAGGCGCACTGCTGGTGGCCGGTCAACTGGCTGATCGCTGGTGGCAGGGACTGCTCCTGACCAACCTATGGATCAGGATCTTCTGCCTTCGGCTGAATGCCATTCCATGCTGTCGGTTGCTAGCTCCAAGCAGTCTCTGAGTTGACAGCAACTTTGGTCACATTCCTCCATTTTCCTTTCACCCCATGTCCATTATCCACTGGAATATCCGCGGCATTCGAGCCAATCGGGATGAATTGTCGGTCCTCTTACGCTCCTACTCGCCGGTCATCTTCTGTCTTCAGGAAACAAAGCTGCGTCCCCATGACCGCTTTGTTCTCCCTCACTTTCAGTCCGTCCGATATGACCTCCCCTCTGTTGAAGGCACTCCAGCCCATGGAGGACTCATGATTCTTCTCCATGATACTCTCCATTATCACCCAATCCCCTTAAACAGTTCCTTCCAAGCTGTCGCCGTCCGTCTTTCCCTTTCTGGATACACGTTCTCTCTTTGTACTGTATACATTCCATCATCCACACCAATGGCACGAGCTGATCTCCTTCATCTTCTTGGTCAGCTTCCACCCCCCTATTTGCTGGTTGGGGACTTCAATGCCCACCACCCGCTTTGGGGATCTCCTCATCCTAGTCCACGTGGCTCCATATTGCTAGACGTCTTCCACCAAGCGGATCTAGTTTGCCTCAACACTGGGGTCCCCACATTTTTGTCTGCCTCCACGACAACCTTATCTCATTTGGACCTTGCGGTCGGTACTGTTCCGCTAGCTCGGCGCTTCGAATGGTTCGCCCTTGATGATACACACTCGAGTGACCACTTTCCATGTGTCCTCAGACTGCAGCCTCAACTGCCATATATGCGCCCGCGACGCTGGAAGTTTGCCCAAGCCGATTGGACACTTTTTTCGTCTCTCGCGACATTCGATGACCGTCGCTTTCCCAGCATCGACGATGAGGTCACACATATTACCGACGTTATCCTTACAGCTGCGGAACTTTCAATACCACGCACCTCCGAATTGCCCCGGCGCCCCCCAGTTCCTTGGTGGAACGAAGCATGCCGTGATGCAATACGTGAGCGGCGACGTGCTCTTCGCATTTTCCGTCACCATCCTACTTTGGCCAACTGTATCCGCTATAAGCAGCTCCGTGCGCGATGTCGTCGCGTCATCCGCGATAGCAAGAAGGCAAGCTGGAAATTCTTTATTAGCTCATTTAACACCTTCACTCCCTCCTCGGAAGTTTGGAGTCGGCTTCGACGGTTCTCAGGCGCACCTAGTTTTTCCCCGGTCTCTGGGCTCACTGTCGCGCATGATACATTCGTGGACCCCGTCGCAATTTCTAACTCGTTGGGTCAGCACTTTGCTGAGATTTCGAGCTCTTCAAATTACCCGCCAGCGTTTCTCCCGAAGAAACGTGCAGCGGAAGTGCGACCTCTTGCTTTCTCCTCTCAAAATCACGAAAGCTACAATACTGTTTTCTCCATGCGGGAACTCCAACATGCCCTCTCATCTTCTCGCTCCTCCGCCCCAGGACCGGATGGTATCCATGTCCAAATGTTGCTGCATTTATCAACCCCTAGTCTGCGTTACCTCCTTCGCCTTTATAATCGAATTTGGACCGACAGTACCTTTCCCAAACGGTGGCGGGAAGCTATTGTCGTTCCCGTTCCGAAACCTGGAAAGGACAAACATCTCCCCTCTAGCTATCGCCCCATTTCTCTCACGAGTAGTGTCTGTAAGGTTTTGGAGCGTATGGTGAATTACCGTTTAGCTTGGTGGCTAGAATCCCGCAGTCTTTTAACACCAGCCCAATGCGGATTTCGGAAGCATCGTTCTGCCGTTGACCATCTTGTTGCTCTCTCCACTTATATCATGAACAATTTTCTCCGGAAACGCCAAACGGTAGCAATATTTTTTGATCTGGAGAGAGCATACGATACCTGTTGGAGGACAGGCATCCTCCGCACACTGTTCTCTTGGGGCTTTCGAGGCCGGCTGCCCCTTTTTCTTCGCGAATTTATGGCAGAGCGCACTTTTAGGGTGCGGGTGAACACTACTCTCTCCCGTACTTTCTCCCAAGAAAACGGGGTACCCCAGGGATCTGTTCTGAGTGTTGTACTATTTGCCATCGCCATAAATCCAATTATGGATTGTCTCCCTCCTGATGTCTCGGGCTCCCTCTTTGTGGACGATTTTGCGATCTACTACAGCTCTCAACGGACCAGCCATCTTGAACGACGTCTTCAAGGATGTCTCGATCGCCTCCACTCGTGGAGCATCGAAACTGGCTTCCGTTTCTCACCCAGTAAGACCGTTTGTGTCAATTTTTGGCGACGTAAGGAGTTTCTTCCGCCCTCCTTACATCTAGGTCCTGTCAACCTTCCGTTTTCAGACGTCGCTAAATTCTTGGGTCTTATGTTTGACAGAAAACTAAGCTGGTCCTCCCACGTTTCCTATCTTTCGGCTCGCTGTCTGCGATCGCTTAACACCCTCCGTGTCCTGAATGGTACCTCCTGGGGAGCGGACCGAGTGGTCCTTCTCCGCCTCTATCGCGCCTTAGTGCGCTCGAAATTGGATTATGGAAGCATAGTCTACTCCTCTGCTCGGCCGTCTATTCTTCGGCGTCTCGACTCTATCCACCACCGTGGATTACGTTTAGTGTCTGGAGCTTTTTACACTAGCCCTGTGGAAAGCCTTTATGCTGAGACTGCTGAACCTCCGCTGTCCAATCGGCGGGCAGTACTCTTGAGTCGTTATGCTAGCCATCTGTCTTCCATGCCTACTAATCCAGCCCATGACCTTTTTTTCGACGCCTCCTTTGATGTAGGGTATGCAGGCCGCTCCTCTTCCCTACTACCCCCGGGAGTCCGCTTCCGTCAAC
This sequence comes from Schistocerca cancellata, assembly GCF_023864275.1. NCBI lineage: Eukaryota > Metazoa > Arthropoda > Insecta > Orthoptera > Acrididae > Schistocerca > Schistocerca cancellata. The sequence goes on along the minus strand of NC_064626.1, from coordinate 56,596,256 downwards.
TGCTCCATTCTCTTTCCTTCCGCTTTCCTAAAACCTTCTGGACAACTTGGGGTACAGCACCGCCTTGGCTCCGTCCCCGGATCTGCCTGCTCCGTGACCTTTGTCAATTTCGCAAGGATGGTACCCCTACACTTGTTTATCGTCGGGCATTTGCTGCTCTATGTGCAGCAATGACGGAGGCCACATTTATTTACACCGACGGCTCGAAAACATCGTTAGGTGTAGGGAGTGCTTATATTGTTGGCGACACCCCAAATCAATTTTGGCTTCCCGACCAGTGTTCGGTTTATACTGCGGAGCTTTACGCTGTTCTCCAGGCTGTCCACTACATCCGCCGCCATCAGCGGATACAGTACGTAATCTGCTCAGATTCTCTCAGCTCTCTCCTCAGTCTCCAAGCTCTTTACCCTGTGCACCCTCTGGTCCACCGGATTCAGGACTGTCTGCGCTTGCTCCACCTGAGGGGCGTCTCGGTGGCGTTCCTCTGGCTCCCGGGACACGCTGGTATCTGTGGGAATGAGGCGGCTGATATAGCGGCCAAGGCCGCAGTCTCTCTTCCTCGGCCAGCTATTCGGTCGCTTCCCTTCACCGATCTACGGAGCGGTTTATGTCGCCAAGTTGCTCATTTATGGCATGCGCATTGGTCGGCACTTCCCTGTAATAAATTGCGGGAAGTGAAAGCCCTTCCTTGCGCTTGGACCTCTTCCTCCCGAACGCGTCGTCGGGAGGAGGTAATTTTAGCTAGACTCCGGATAGGGCACTGTCGTTTTAGCCATCGACATCTTTTAAGCGGCGATCCTCCCCCACTCTGTCCCCACTGCTCTCAGCTGTGGACGGTAAGACACCTTTTAATTGAATGCCCCTATTTTAATCCGTTACGCTCCCGTCTACAGCTATCGCCTGATCTATCGTCGATTTTAGCAGATGACACGCGCTCCGCCGACCGCGTTCTCCAGTTTATTAGTGACAGTGAAATGGCGTCAGTCATTTGAACCTTTTTTTGGGGACAATCACCCCCTTTCTGTAGTGGATTTTTAAGCATTCTTCTATTTTTAGTTTCTCAAATTTTCTGACTTTGTTCCCATTGCTGCTGGTTTTAAAATTCGGTTTTTTACTGTCTTAAGTCACGGGCTGGGCGCTAATGACCTTAGCAGTTTTGCGCCCTAAAACCACAAAAAAAAAAGTAATGAGTTTCTGTCCATTTTTACACAAGGCGAGATTGTATTTCAAGACATTTATAAATAACTACATTGTGTAATTTATAGAATCTCGCAACATGTTTCACAGACACAGGGAAGGGATTTCTACTGCTCTGCATCTCACTCCATTCCAGTATTCATTTTTCACCTGGATATAAGAAAGTGAGAGCACAGCATTGTGGTACTCAAGTAATATGGTCTTGCTTTGTTTCGTTTTCGATGTTGCTGTATGTCCCCAGAAACAGTCTAAAATTTATTTAATTTGTTATTTGTGTCACATTAGTAAGTTTTTTTATTCATCCACAGTTCGGTTTAAAATGGTATTGAACGTTTCAGTTTAATACAACTATAAAACTTACTGTAAAGTTAACAACTACACAGCCATACAATTGCGCACAGCTCTAGTTAATTCCAAAACTAATGTTACACCTTTTATTCACATTTCATCGAATACCAAGGTACACATTGCTCTTGCTTCACACACCCTCTCACTTGTTATCAAGGCATTTTTTACATTGCATTTTTTGTGCGTTGTCATTTACCTGACTAAAATACCGCCGTGGCCAGTTTCGAACCGACAAGTTTTTTCTTCGGATGGCTCTTTATTTCATATTGTGGTGAAAGATTTTACGGAAGGTGGCGCCATACAGTACAAAAGCAAAGTTAAAAGCGACCTTATTAAAAGTAACTATCCACTATGGCGATTGGAGACAGTGTAAACATATATGCAAGACTGAGAAGTTGTTGTTACATTTTACTTACGTCGAAAATCCCGGATTAGTTTGTTGGAACGTTGGCTTGTATTCATGAAATACTGTAGAGTATATGTGGCATTTATATGACTTGTATATAATCAGCTGCGTAAAGTACCACACACACACACACACACACACACACACAAACCAAAACGCTTTGGCCACTTGGAAAAAGGTATGTCAAGATGGCGATATCACGAATACAACAGCGTTAAACAATTCTCATTCAGAGATATTACAATACATTCATTAATTTTACAGCAGAAATTTTACAATGAGTAATCTCTACATTTTGTTCATTTGAGACCCAAGGAGCGCTAATTACAAATAAAGTCATCAGGTGTAGTACCAGTTCTTACTAAATGTTAGCTAAGCATATGTAAGTACTATGATACACAGAGGCTTTTCTGTAAAGTTTCACTCACATACTTTCCAATTTAACACATAGATAAACGTTATACCTTCTTTAATAACAACAAACAGTCTGCAACCGTTTGTAAAGGCTACATTAAAATATAGCAGAGTGTACAGTCACACTTTAATACATCTGTTAAATAAAATTGAAAATGTGAACTTACCATTATATGTTAACACGATTTCACTGTCGTAATATTTATTAATTTTTCATCTCTTAGTTTGTTTCCTGTGTATATCGTAATATTCATATAATATCATTAAAGTAACACTTTTAACTAACTGGTTGCTACATCTGTTGATTTTGTTCGTAATTAATGTTCATTGAATGTAAAATGCATATAACGAAACATTTGTTCTTAGTTAATTTCCTACTGTAAAATGAATGCTTATGTCGTAATATCCCTGAGAGAGAGTTCAAAAAATGGTTCAAATGGCTCTGAGCACTATGGGACTTAACTTCTGAGGTCGTCAGTCCCCTAGAATTTAGAACTACTTAAACCTAATTAACCTAAGGACATCACACAAACCCATGCCAGAGGAAGGATTCGAACCTGCGACCGTAGTAGTAGCGCGGTTCCAGACTGTAGCGCCTAGAACCGCTCATCTGAGAAACAGTTATTTGGCACTGTTTTACCCGCCATAACTGCATCTTTGTCTGCATTTCCCATGTGGCAAAAATTTTTCCCTGTCTGTGTGTGGTATTTTACGCAATGTGGTTATACAGGGTGGTGTATTGATGGTGACCGGGCCAAATACCTCAGAAATAAGCGTCAAGCGAAAAAAACTACAAAGAACGAAAGTTGTCTAGCTTGAAGGGGGAAACCAGATGCCGCTATGGTAAAGAAATATGAATATCTCAGTTGGACCACTTTCATCGCTTTGTGATAGATGGCGCTGTAATATACACACACATATGGCTCACAGTTTTAGACGAACAGTTGTTAACGAGTAGGCTTTATAAATTAAAATACAGAACTAATTACGTTTGAACATTTTATTTCGGTTGTTCCTGTGTAATACATGTACCTTTGTGAGCTTATCATTTCTGAGAAGCATGCTGTTACAGTGTGATCACCTGTTAATACCACATTGATGCAATAAATGCTAAAATGATGTCCGTCAACCTCACTGCATTTCGCAATACGTGTAACGAGATTCATCTCAACAGCGAATAGTTCGCCTTCCGTAATGTTCGCACATGCTTTGACAAAGCGATGACGAATGTTGTCAGGCGTTGTCGGTGGATCACGATAGCAAATATCCTTCAACTTTTCCGACAGATAGAAATCCGGGGACGTCGGACTTGGTGAATGTGCGGGCCACGGTATGGTGCTTCGACGACCAATCCACTTGTCATGAAATATGCTATTAAGTACCACTTCAACCGCACGAGAGCTATGTGCCGGACATCCATCATGTTGGACGTACATCGCCATTCTGTCATGCAGTGAAACATCTTGTTGTAACATCGGTGGAACATTACGTAGGAAATCAGCATACATTGCAACAGTTAGACTGCCATGAATAAAATGGGGGACAATTACACTTCCTCCCATAATGCCGTACCATACATTAACCGGCCAAAGTCGCTGATATTCCACTTGTCGCAGCCATCGTGGATTTTCCGTTGCCCAATAGTGCATTTTATGCTGGTTTACATTACCACTGTTGGTGAATGACGCTTCGTCCGAAATTAGTACGCGTGCAAAAAGTCTGTCATCATCCTGTAATTTTGTCTTGTGCCCATTTGCAGAAATGTACACGACCTTTAAAGTTGTCGCCATGCAATTCCTTGTGTATAGAAATATGGTTCAGGTGCAATAGATGTTGATGTATCATTCTCAAATCCGACGTTTTTGAGATTCCCGATTCTCGAGCAATTTGTCTGCTACTGATGTGGGGATTGACCGCGACTGCAGCTAAAATACCTACTTGGGCATTATCATTTTTTGCAGGTCGTGGTTGACGTTCCACATGTGGCTGAACACTTCCTGTTCCCTTAAATAACCTAGCTATCCGGCGAATGGTCAGAACACTTGGACGATGTCGTCCAGGATAGCGAGCAGCATACATACCACCCGCTCGCTGAGAATTTTGATAACTATAGCCATACATCAACACGGTATCGACCTCTTCCGCAATTGCTAAACGGTCCATTTATAGACGGGTAATGTATCACGACGGAAAAACCGTCCGCACTGGCGGAATGTAACGTGATACCACGTACTTATACCTTTGTCACTATTACAGCACCATCTATCACAAAGTGATAAAAGAGGTCCAACTAAAACATTCATATTTCTTTATGTATGTCACTAATATGTAATAAAAATGGGGGTTCCCATTTAAAAAACGCAGTTGATATCCGTTTTACCTGTGACAGCGCCATCTAGCGGGCCAACCATAACGCCATCTGGTTTCCCCCTTCAAGCTAGATAAGTTTCGGTCTTTGTGGTTTTTTCGTTTGGTGCTTATTAGTGAGATATTTGGAGCGGTCACTATCAATAGTCCCCACCTCTATACAAGGTGTTCGGTGAGAAAATGTCAGTGTGACGGATTTGCTCATTTGCTGAATTCTGGCATTCCGTCAGCGACTTCAGTGGAGACTATAACGATAGTTTCCTTCCATGCAGCTAGTGAGTATAAAGCTGTTGGACAGAAGCGTTCTATGGTCTCCTGGACCCCCCATCTCCGGACAATCCAAGCCAAGGCACTCTCCCGACTCCGTCTCCTCAAGCTCCTTTCCAGCCGTACGTGGGGTCTGGACCCCTCCACCATACTCCACACCTATAACTCCGGTCTGGATCTCCGCCCCCCCCCCTACCTTTTATAAATCCCTCCAAATCCTTTAACGCCATGCTCTCCATCTCGCCTATCGCATCCGTCTCCCCTCCCCTACGCGGATCCTGTATGATCTCATCCCTTCCCCCACCTCCTCCTCTTCCTTGAAAGGATACGGATCCTGTACACCTCCCACCAACTCGATCCTTCTCACCCACTTGTCTCTCCCATCCTCTTCCGCCCCCGGCCGCTGCCGCGCCTGTATTCCCACATCCCACCCGGTCTCCATCTCTCCACCCTCCTTACCCTCTCCCAAGGTGGCTTCTGCCAGCTCCCTCTCCCTGATGATGCCCTCCTCCCCTCCATCTACCCCTCCTACCAACTTTGATCCTCCCTCCCTCTTCCTGTTTTTGCCCCTTTGGACACCCTTCCACCCTTCTCTCCCTCTCCCCACCCTCCTCCATTTCTCCGCATTCCTCCCCCGGGCTTCCCCTCCCCTGTCCCTCTACTCCACCCCCCCGTTTCCCCAGCCATTGGCATCTTTGTTCTCCCCTCTCCCCCAGCTCACCCTTCTTTCCCTCTTGGCAAGTCCCTGGACTCGCACACGCTGAGTGGACATTCGCGCGCCGGAGATCATCGCCATCAGAGTCTCGTGTGCGCCGTCATGTTTAGTGTTCAGTGTTCACGGTCACACTCCATCGTTCACCTGTGCCATCGCCATCTTCAGTGTTAGTGCGTCGTGACAACAGTTTGTAGTGTGGATTATCGTCGAGTGTGAACGGCTCCGTGTTTGTCTTTATGTGTCTACAGATTTATTACCCACCGTTATGTCACATCTGCGTATTCTTTCTGATGTTTATTTATCTACTCTATGGCCGAAGAGCGGCGTAACATGCTACTGACAGCCTGCCTGTTTGTACGGGTTTGAAAATAACAATAAAGAAAAAAAAAAGCGTTCTATGGGTTGGCTGCTCTTATCGCTGGACAGGGTGGGTGCAGAGACAGAGCAGGTCCGCTTTCAGGCTCAACGACGCTCCCGTTTCCCGAATGTTGCCACCATGAAGGGCACAGCATTAGGACGGGTGGGATGCTGCAAGTACAAAAAAATGAGGACTATGGGACTTAACTTCTGAGGTCATCAGTTCCCTAAAAGTTAGAATTACCTAAACCTAACTAACCTAAGGGCATCACACACACCCATGCCCCAGGCAGGATTCGAACCAGCGACAGTAGCGGTCACGCGGTTCCAGACTGTAGCGCCTAGAACCGCTCGGCCAATCCGGCCGGCTCTGCAAGAACACCTACCCGTCCTTATAGAGTGACCAGCCAAGACTGAACGCCAAGTCAGGGTACAAAGATAATTTGAGTTACAGTCCACGAATTAAAATTAACATGTGTAAGAGAGAAATAGAATCTTGTTATCGAGACAAGGCTGACTGCTACATGAAAATTGAAAGTTAATATAAAGAAATACTAAAAAGTATTTCCAAATGTAGTCATTCTTAAGGGCTGCTTACCAGACAGAACGAGCCATATGCTCATGATTCTGCCTCACTTTCCTGTGACACAAAGTACACCGCAACTCTATCGTAAGAAATGTGAACTGTCCATATAGCAATACCAGCTGAGAGACACGGCTGGGGTTGTTCGGCAGCAATTTCTTTTGCTAAGCATATTTACTGCGATCACCAGAACAGAACAGAAACTTCTTTTTCCAAACGAGAGATATTTCGTTTGAGACTTTCCATTTTTTCCAGTTACAAGAAAAAAAATGGTACTGAGCACTACAGGACTTAACATCGATGGTCATCAGTCCCCTAGAACTTAGAACTACTTAAACCTAACTAACCTAAGGACATCGCACCCATCCATGCCCGAGGCAGGATTCGAACCTGCGACCGTAGCAGTCGCTCGTTTCCGGACTGAGTGCCTAGAACCGCTCGGCCACCCCGGCCGGCCCAGTGACAAGAAGTAAAACCCTTCTCTTCTGGTTTAAATGCCTTAGGCTTGCAGTAAATGTAATCATGATATTTGTAATAATTATAAATAGGTATAAAACACACCTGTTTGGTCATGACTTAGCTTACCAACTGATTGCCGGTAACCTTGCTTTTAGATTTCCATCCCTCAGTCGGTAAAACCGAACACTTATATGATAATTTTCTTCTACCACTGTCTTGCCTTCTTTTCTGTCCGGCTACTGAAAACCATTATTCTTAGTATTAGGTAGACGTATCCAGCACCCAATTACGTCATATACGAAGGTCTACGGTACCTTAGTCGAATAACAAATTTTAGCTAATACGGTCATTTACGCCACATATACTGACACTCATCAAAAGGTATAGGTACTCGTTGATCTAGAATTATGAGATATGGCAAGTAGTACAGTCTAAGAATACAAGAAAGGAAAACAACCGAATATTATTGGTTTGTAATTGTATCATACAAAAGAAGTTTTCTTTGTCTTGTTTAATCTCACAATTTGCTGGTCCGCCTGTTAGGTTTCCCTACCACAGTCGCCAGAAACGGAACCGCAATATGATCAGTTTGGAGCCCATCTGTCTGTTGTACGACTATTCAAAACACATTTTCTGAGAATCAGCTATCAAACTGAAATTTATGTCGCATATTAAGGCCTCCGGCACCTTGGCAGCACTATAAACGTTGGCTTCTAAGTTATAGCAACCAAAAGATACGCTCACTTACGTCACGTATTTTGATATTTGCAATCTCAGTCGTCAAAATCTACAGGGCACTTTCCGTTGACCTAGAATCGTGAAATGTTCCAAGGACCAGTAGTTTCAGCATCGTGACATTCCCCATGGACCGAACAAACATGTGAGCGTTCGTACTGCTCTTCATCTGTCTCTGTTAAGTATCCCCGTACAGTACTATGATGTATGGGCCTCACGCACTTTAGCGGTATGCAGTACTCTAAGAGTGGTCGTACGAGTGTGAGCCACGCGTGGCTCGTGTTCCCGCCGTCATGTATTTTACACTCTGCTTTTAACGTACATCCACCACACTACATTAGTGTAAATTGCTACTGCCACTGAGTTGCTGTTTTGCCAGACCGTGACCGGCGCCAGCAGCGCGTATCGATATATCCCCAGTTGTAGAGCCTTTGCTTCCCGGTCGTTGTCTGTCGCAAGGCAGTTCGGGTCACGAGTTCAAGTCTTCCTGGCAGTTGGAACGGCTCTTGAGCGCAGTCCGGACCTGCCAGTCGGGGAGTTGCAATGCGACACTAGTGCAGTCGGGTTGGAGGAGTGATGTCTGCATTGACATGGCTCGCTCGACCATAGACACCTCGCATCACTTGAGCCAGGCCGCGGTCTTGGTGGATCGTCGATCGGTCGTCCTACTGGACGACGCGTTTTGGCTCGCCCATAGTTCATGAGTCGGCTGTGTGTTTGTGTGTGTGTGTGCATCGACTCCCCATTTGTCTCCGTGCATGCTTAGTTACTGTTTGGTATCGTTCAGGTCTTCATGCAAGTGTTTGTCGGGTTGTGTGTGTCTGGCGTTATTTCCACTGAGGACTATTTTAGATGTTGTTGGTATTCTGGGAGGAGTCTTCCGGTTGGTGCGGCCCAGGGAGGATTTCCGTGCGGTGCAGTCGGCTGGGTGTGCTGGCGGTCCCTGCGCAATGACGGAAGCGTGCTGCTGTCCGATCGCTACGAGCTTCGAGGCTCACTGACACCGGACGTTAAAGTTGTGTGGTGTGTTAGGTACTCAAGCCGCGTCTGTTCATGTTCTTTGATTCGGTGATTCGCTGTTGGGGAGCTTCCTGTCAGCAACACCAAGTGTTTGTAGTGGTGTAATCGAGCCGCCGTGCAGTGGAGTTATATATATTGGTTCACTACTGTCCTGTCACCGCCAGACACCAAACTTGCTAGGTGGTAGCCTTTAAATCGGCCGCAGTCCGCTAGTATACGACGGACCCGCGTGTCGCCACTGTCAGTGATTGCAGACCGAGCGCCGCCACACGGTAGGTCTAGAGAGTCGTCCTGGCACTCGCCCCAGTTGTACAGCCAACTTTGCTAGCGAAGCTACACTGACAAATACGCTCTCATTTGCCGAGACGATAGTTAGCATATTACTTCAACTACGTACTTTATTTGCTACTATCAAGTCCCTTAACTGTTCCAGACCTCACGCCAGTCTGCGTGAGCTAAACGCGTGCATTTCGGCCTCCTTTAGCAACACGGTGTTGGCTCTTCTGCCAACACACCACATATCCCATCCTCGTCGCCATGTGGTGTGTTGGCAGAAGAGCCAACACCGTGTTGCTAAAGGAGGCCGAAATGCACGCGTTTAGCTCACGCAGACTGGCGTGAGGTCTGGAACAGTTAAGGGACTTGATAGTAGCAAATAAAGTACGTAGTTGAAGTAATATGCTAACTATCGTCTCGGCAAATGAGAGCGTATTTGTCAGTGTAGCTTCGCTAGCAAAGTCGGCTTTACAACTGGGGCGAGTGCCAGGACGTCTCTCTAGACCTGCTGTATGGTGGCGCTCGGTCTGCAATCACTGACAGTGGCGACACGCGGGTCCGTCGTATACTAGCGGACCGCGGCCCATTTAAAGGCTACCACCTAGCAAGTGTGGTGTCTGGCGGTGACACCACAACTACAATTCAGGTGCACTAGCGGAATTTTCTGCCTTGTAGACGTTAGTGTTCCAATTACGTGCTTTGGCCACTAACGTAACTTCAGGCAGCGTTCTTTCTTCACCTGTTGTCACTGTCTAACATGGTGTGTAGTTTTGACAGCTTAGTACATATTTCATTGTGGATAATTACGTCCATAAGAGCTTTTTCTTTGAGTTTTAATGTACCAATTGGTGGCGAGCAAGTCGTTTGGTCGGTCGGTCTGTGACTGTCTCTTAGTTGGGTTACCGACGGATCAAGTGTAGTTGGGTCCACTACCTGTCTCACCTAAGTGGACGTTAATGTTTCGAGGGCAGGCCTACCCTCCTGGAGGCGCCAGAGTGCCGTTGTCTGTACTGTCCTTTTCATGGGTGTTAAGGGTCTGTTGGTAATTTGTTATAGCCAATATCTTTAAAGAAAATAAATTTCAATTTATTTAAATAATTTGTGGGCCTTCAGCCGCTTGAAACCTTATTCTTAAATTTAGTTATTGTCGTTGCGTTCCTTTTTCGCTTAATGACCGTTTGGCCATTGAATAATTCAAGCTTAAGGTACTTTTGAAATTTTGAAAAATGAACTGCTGATTTTCAGCCGCTTAAAGCCTTGTTCTCAAAATTTCCCATTAGGGGAAAACATAGCGGCTTCTTCCTTAAGAGGTTATGGTAATATATTTTAATCTTTTGAAATTTTATTGTGGCCTTCAGCCGTTTGTATTGCACCTTGCATATATTTGTTCTATCTACTTTTGCCTTGAGGATCTCCACCTAGCTGTGATATATATATATATATATATATATATATATATATATATATATATATATATATATATATATATATATATATGTATATATCACAGCTAGGTGGAGAACCTCAGGGCAAAAGTGTTTTGTATGTAGTCTCCTTCTGAGAAATTGCATTCCTTTTACTATTTCAGCCATCAATCTTCTGAGTGGTTTGAGGCAGAACACTAAGAGTTCCTCTCCTGTGCCAACCTCTTCATCTCGGAAAAGCAGTTGCAACCTACGTTCTAAGTCATTTGCTGGATGTACTCAAATCTCTTCCTTCCTCTACAGTTTCTATCCCCTAGAGTTCTCTCTAGAGACATGGAAGTTGTTCCTTGATGATTTAAAAGATGTCCTATCATCCTGTCCTTTCTTCTTTTCAATGTTTCCAATATCCAATATATTGCTTTCCTTGCTGATTCTGCACAGGACTTTCTCATTCATTACTTTTTCAGCCCACCTTATTGACGACATTACTCAGCAGCACCACATCTCCAATGATTCGATTCTCTTCTATTCCTGTTTTCCCATAGTCCATGTCTAAGAACTGTACAATCCTGCGATTCAAACGTACATTCTCAGAAATTTATTTCACAAATTAAGACCTTTGTTAGTTACTAGTAAACTTCTCTAGGCCAATAATGACCATTTTTCCACGTTCCAGACTGCTTTTTATATCCTCTTTGCTCCGTCCGTCATCCTTTATTTTGCTGCCTCAGTAGCAGAGCTCTTTAATTTCATCTACTTTGTGGCCACCAGTTCTGATGTTAAGTCTCTCGCTGTTCTCACTTCTGCTACTTCTCAATGCTTTCGTCTCACTTCGATTAACTCTCAACTTACACTCTGTACTCATTAGGCTATTCTTACAGCTCAACCGATCCTGTAATTCTTCTTCACTTTGGCTGAGGACACCAATGTCATCAGCGACACTAATAATAGATATTCTTTCACTGAATTCTAATCCCACTCCTGAACCTTTCTTTGATTTCTGTCATTGCTTCTTCTGTCTATAGAGTGAACAGTAACGTCGGAGGATTACATTCCTCTCTCACTTCCTTGTTAATCCGAGAACTTATTTCTTGGTCTCCCAGTGTTATTAATCCCTCTTGGTTCTTGTAGACATTGTGTGTTACCTGTCTTTTCTTAAAGCTTACCCCAATTTTTCTCAGAATTTCGAACAACTTGCACCATTTTACATTGTGGAATTATTTTTCTCGGTCAACTAAACGTACTCTTTACATTTTTCTTCATTCTAGCTTCCATTATAAACAACCAATTCGCAACTGCCTCCCTGGTACATGTAGCATCCTCGATTTTTTTTCCACCCATCTGAATATTATTCTTGTCAGCGAGAAGGTTGCATGAGCTGCCAAGCTGTTTGTGTTATAATTTTCGCGCTTGTAGACTCTTTGAATCTTCGGCATTAAATAGGTGATGCTTTTTCCAAAAGTTTGAAGGCATATCGCAAGTGTCACACATTGTACAGAACAACGAAGAACAATCGTTTAGTAGCCAATTCCCCCAATGATTATACAGGGTGTTACAAAAAGGTACGGCCAAACTTTCAGGAAACATTCCTCACACACAAATAAAGAAAAGATGTTATGTGGACATGTGTCCGGAAACGCTTAATTTCCATGTTAGAGCTCATTTTAGTTTCGTCAGTATGTTCTTCCACCTACGCTCAATGGAGCATGTTATCATGATTTCATACGGGATACTCTACCTGTGCTGCTAGAATATGTGCTTTTGCAAGTACGACACAACATTTGGTTCATGCATGATGGAGCTCCTGCACATTTCGGTCGAAATGTTGGTGCGCTTCTCAACAACAGATTCGGTGACCGATGGATTGGTAGATGCGGACCAATCCATGGCCTCCACGCTCTCCTGACCTCAACCCTCTTGACTTTCAATTATGGGGGCATTTGAAAGCTCTTGTCTACGCAACTCCGGTACCAAATGTAGAGACTCTTCGTGCTCGTATTGTGGAGGGCTGTGATACAATACGCCATTCTCCAGGGCTGCATCAGCGCAACCTGGGATTCGATACGACGGAGGGTGGATGCATGTATCCCCGCTAACGGAGGACATTTTGAATATTTCCTGTAACAAAGTGTTTGAAGTCACGCTGGTACGTTCTGCTGCTGTGTGTTTCCATTCCATGATTAATTTGATTTGAAGAGAAGTAATAAAATGAGCTCTAACATGCAAATATAAGTGTTGCCGGACACATGTCCACATAAGATATTTTCTTTCTTTGTGTGTGAGGAATGTTTCCTGAAAGTTTGGCCGTACCTTTTTGTAACACCCTGCATAAACTCGAATGGAATTTTATCCATCCCATATGCCTCATTGTATCTTCCAAGGCTCTTTTAAATTCCGATTCTAATACTGTATCCTCTGCCTCTTGTCTGTCGACTCCTGTTTCTTCTTCTATCATGTTATCAGACAAGTCGTCCTCATCATAGAGGTCTTCAATGTACTCCTCCCACGTATCCGCTCTCTCTCCTGCATTGAACAGTGGAACTCCTATTTGCACTCTTAATGTTATGGTCTTTGCTTTTGATTTAACAGGAGGTCGTTTTGACTTTTTATATGCTGAATCAGTCCCTCCAACAGTAATTCCTGCACATTCTTCATGCAGCCATTTCCCCTTTACCTCCTTGCACTCCCTATTTATTTATTTCCTGTGAGACTTGTATTTCTATATTCCTGAGTATACGCGAAAATTTCTGTACTTCCTTCTTTCGTCGATCATCTGCTGTATTACTTCTGTCACCAATGGCTTCTTCGCAATTTCCTTCCTTGTACCTATGTTTTTCTTTCCAACATCTGCGACTGCTCGTTTTCGAGATGTCCACTTCCCTTCAGCTGAAATGTCTACAGAGATTTTCACTATCGTAGTATCTATAGTCTCAACTTCCAGCATGTCTCTTCATTCCATAGCATTTCCTTACCACACATTTGTGCCTGTTGATTCTTTCTGACTAGTCTGTTGAACATCAGCCTACCCTTCGTCGTTACTAAACTGTGATCTCAGTCTACATTTGGTCTACGTACACCTTACAATCCAGCACCGGATTTCAGAATGTCTGCCTGACTCTGATGTAATGAAAGTGAAGTCTTCCTGTATCTCCCAGCCTTTTCCCACTATACCTCCTCCTCTTGTGATTCTTGAACGTAGTATTCGCTATTATTAGGTTAAATTCATTGCTGTACTCAGTTAGTCTTTCTCCTCTTTTATTCCTTCTACCACATTCATATTATCCCTTCACCCTTTCTTCTACTCCTTTTCCGGCAGGCGCTTACTTCCTCTGTCTCTTCACATTCATACTGGGACAGCAGCATGTGTACCTGAACCATTGTTGTTGGTGTTGGTCTGGTTTCGATTCTGATTAGAACAAACCGCTAGCCTGCTATCGGATCTATGAAGCGCAGTATGGCAGCTGCTTTAACTACTACTGAGCCTATATGTCCGACGCATTCCACATCCCTACAAACTCTTACTCCTGGGTATTCGTATCAGTTGACCGATTCCTGCTGTGACTCACAGTAGTTATAACTATGGAATACCTTTCAAATTTACCTCGATTCAAGAACGACGTGGTTTCTTTGCAGTTCCTATCGCTGTACGTTGTGCTGTTCCTGGAATCGTATTTGCGTCAACATGCAGCCGTTGAGTAGCGTTTTACATTTCCGATTTTAACTAACATGGTTGGCAATGACAATTATCTTACTTGTAATAATTACTTATGAAGAAACAACTACAATCGCAAAATATCATTTATTTATAATGACCGGTTTCGGCACATGCATTTTTTTGCACCTTTTGCTGGAGCTGGTAACTTGTTATCAACATGCTGAACTCAGTTGGTCTTTCTTCTCTCTGTTTCCTTCTACCAAGCTCATATTTTCCTGTAACCCTTTGTTCTTCTCATATCCCCCAAAGCCGCATAGTTTCTCTATCTCTCGGCTGGTCCCGGCGGAGGCTCGCGTCCTCCCTCGGGCATGGGTGTGTGTGTTTGTCCTTAGGATAATTTAGGTTAAGTAATGTGTAAGCTTAGGGACTGATGACCTTAGAAATTAAGTCCCACAAGATTTCACACACATCTGAAAATTTGAGATATTTCCTGGTAGTTTTATCGTGATGTGTACCACTCTTATTTTTTGAATAATGTCGAAGTCTCGGTTTCTGACAATTATAGGTTTGCCCGAATATGGCATATAACGCCGTTTTAGCAGGATTTGCGATAATGAAGATACCGAATTATTTATGCTTTTCTTTTACCTTTTGGTTGAAACACTACATTTTCGGCGTTTCTAATTCCATTGGCAGGGTGGTCGTTTTCTCCGAAACAGAGATTTGCGCCGTTACTGTCCGTGAAGGAGTTGAGCATTTCTTTGACACAGGCCAGCTCATGGACCAAGGTTGTCGGAGCATATCTATGTCTCAGCGTAGGCCGTATGCATTTCCATGCTTTCTGTATGAAGGCCTCGAGTTGCTGTAATTAATGGTTCCATGTCTAAGGCAAACAAAGCCATGGATATTGATCATCCATGTCCAACAGACTTCCCAGTATCAGCGGCTTTTGGAAGGTGTCCATCTGTGAGAACTCTGAATGATTTACGTTTTAGAAGACCTCCAATTAAACGAACGAACTTGTTCGCACATTTATTGTGTTGAAGTATTCGAATGTTGTAATTCTGACTATTTCGATGGAGACCTTGTCGAGGTCTGTAAATATGAGCCCACCGTTGAATTCCTTATTTGCCACGTTGCTGATTGGTTCCTTATTTTCACGAGCAGCTGTCAGGGTTCTTTCCCCATGCAGATCTCTCTACGTGAAGATTGTTTTAGCGCAGCAGTCAATGTATGTTTGCCAGCTAGAGCTATGATTTTAGAGTCCCAATTATCGAGGGGATGGGCCTTATGATGGGACTTATGTCCTATGCATCCTCTCCACCGGAAGGTGCAGAGTCCAAGGTTTTTGGTTTCGTCGCGACGCTGCACTGTGTGGCTGAAAACGTTGTTTCTCACCGTTCCGTGACAATATAGCTTCTTGACGCGAAACAGTAGGAGGATCATCAAGTTCCACTGCGATGGGAGAGAGCCAGGTGTACTCACTCCACCCTACGGAATATGAGAAACACAACCGGGAGCAACAAACATCACCATCAGAAAGAATAGACACGAAATGCAGCGTCTGGAGCCGTCTGCATGATCTGACTACCAGGAAGGGAATCCGCAGTAACCTATTGTTCTTTCATATCAGACTGAGTAAAGAGCTGCATTTCACTAGAATATTGTAAAGGCAGAACCGCAGTCTCTGTTAAACAACGACACCGTAAGAAATGAATCATCCTCTTTGAGTGAAAGATTGTAAATACTAATCGGGGCCCTTTGGAACAGACGTTGCTAGGGGTGGAGGAGAGCACGCAGATGCAACATTCATTTCAACACCAACAGAACCAGCCTCGTCCTCGCTGGCGGAACAAGAACCGCAACTGGCGTCAGTATTCAAAGTTATCACCACCGGAAGAAGCATCCTCCACCACCACGGTCTTGTAGAGACGAGATCGTGGAGGGGTGAATTCTAAACCTTTACCATTCTGAGTCCACCGGCATTCAAGGGGCTCCGGAAAGGCTCAAAATCATGAGAAGTTCAATTTTAACTTTTTTGCGTTTTCTGAATCTGCAGACTATCACCTTTTAATAGATATATAATTTATTCAATTCCGAAGACTACAACTATTTTTAAATTTTTTTTAAATGTGTTCTACATGGCCGTGACCCACTGTGGCGCTGTTAAACTGCTGTCAAATGGTGTTTTTATTAACGTCCGTGTTCATCAGGTACATTTTAGTGATGTGAAATAAAGTATGTGTTGTGGCTAACCTGTGATGGTTCAATATATATCGCTGGTGTGATTGTCGATTGTTTCATGTTTATTTACTCTGTCGTTATCTCGAAAATATTCGTAATTAATTCTGTTTCTTGAGTCTCTGTTTTGTTGAAGTATAATAATGAGTAAAAGTAAAGTTGCTGTTGCGACTTTCAATGATGGCAACATTATAGGGTGCAAGGTATTTAGAAATATGGGAATGAAGATAGTTTCTAACATGGTACGAGCGATGCTTGCTTTAAACAAGGAACGCCTTCGGGCTGCAGAGAGGGCTGCAAAGAGTCTAGAAATACAAGCAAGACTAAACAGGAGGAGGAACAAGAGGAAGCTGGAGGAGGAGTTTGCAGAGGATGAAGATAATCCATCCTATGGACCTGGAATGCACTAAAAAGTTAATCCAATCTTTGTCGCTCGATCCCCAAAACTTTTATTTTCTCATACTGATTACATGTTTTCTAAGGATCTTCCAAACATATTTGTTTCAAACTTTCAGTAAATGTTACACAGTACCTTCTGCATAATTTAACACAGCCTTTTTCCAAAAAACGGTATATTTTTGATTATATAAATAAAAAATTGCAAAAAAATGTTGTGAATTTTCATTACAATTGAAAAAAATCATCTTTAATCACTGAACTAAAATTTTGTAAAATCCCTGTGTGCAGTTGTAGCCCATATTCAAATAAATAATCTGTAAAAAGTTCAACTTCCTACCTCAAATAATTTGTGAAGAAAGATGTAATTTATAAGCGTTATTTTAACATTGCAAGTATAGGGCGTTCCGGAGCCCCTTAAATAGTGCTACCGGTGCCGTCACCTTAAGGGCAGCAGGAGCCGTATGCGAACGTGTCGGTAACGGCGTAAGACAGCGCAGAGTGGGCGCCATTGTCTCCCGAACGTTCTCCAAAGCTGGAGAAGCGCTGAAAGCAGATTCCGAAGACATTAATTCAGCCAACGTCAACGGCCGACGTTTGCCAATTCCGAAGACATTAATTCAGCTAACGTCAACGGACGACGTTTTGCATAGAACACACGGCGCAGACAATTGGGTCTGAGACTGACATTTTCATTAGAAATGAAGCAGGTTCCTTCTTGCCCTGCATATGTGACATGAACCTCAAACATGCACGTGTGAAGATATATCCTTCTGAACATACATATCTACTATTCGGATTTAACATTGCAAGAGATGTTGAGCAAACCAGCGTTCCCGCGGAATATGCCGAATGACTCCATAAGGAAACAACGCCACCGTAAGAAATCAATCATCCTCTTTGAGTGAAAGATTGTAAACACTAACCGTAATATATTATATCACTTCATTTGCAAGAAGGACTTGACTAACGGAATCATCACGATGTGCGAACGTCAACCAACCAGAGAGAGAAACCGCTCTACTTTCAAGGGAACATCGACCTCAACAAAAAATGTAAACAAATCTGAATCAAAATAAGCAGTATTTACCTGACCAGATGTAACTCGAACCTTATCTACCAATCAGAAGTGGGAGCCCGGTTGAGCATGACGCGTACTCCTGTCAAAACCGAAGCGAACGGTACCCCGACGAGGAGTATTCTTGGGAGACTCGACAGACAACACGGCGCGGGCAGAGAACGCCACCGCCAGAGAACAAACCAGCAACGAACGCCGCGAGGGAAGAATAGTGAGATACTGGCCGATATACAGCGAGGCTGACTTCACTCAATTTCGACACTCGCGGCGCGGCTGTACAGGCGGATGTATGAACAATGAGCTCGCTCGAAGCGCAAGGCGAAATTATTTCCATAGACGCTAAACACCACAACATGCAGTCAGATTCCTGTCACATTCGTAACATTCGTTTTAGTGTTGTGCGAAGAAGACAAACTCCAAAATGATGACTGTAGGAAAAAGACGTACCACGAAGGAATTCTCCGAGTGGGACGAAACCAGTAGATGTTGTGTACATATGCAGACAAACAAATGAATACACTTTCAGACAAACTGAATGATTTATTCAGGAGTAAGAGCTTCGTAAATTGAGCAACCCAATAATGCGTTTGTCCTCCTCTGTCCCTTATACAGGCAGTTGCTCGATCTGGCAATGATTGACAGTGATGAAATTTCCTGGCAGATAAAAACTGTGTGCCGGACAGAGACTCGAACTCGGGGCCTTTTCCTTTCGCGGGCAAGGGCTCTACCCTGTGAACTACCCAAGCGTGACTCACGCGACGTCCACATAGCTTTACTTCTGCCAGTAGCTCGTCTCCTACCTTCCAAACTTTACAGAAGCTCTCCTGCACAGGAGTTTCATTCTGCCAGGAAGTTTCATATAAGAGCACACTCCACTGCAGAGTGAAAATTTCATTCTGGAAACATCCCCAAGTCTGTGGCTAAGCCATGTATCCGCAATATCTTTTCTTTCAGGAGTGCTAGTTCTGCAAAGTTTCACAGGAGAGCTTCTGTAAAGTTTGGAAGGTAGGAGACGCGGTACTGGCGGATGTAAAACTGTGAGGACGGGGCGTGAATCGTGCTTGGGTAGCTCGCATGGTAGAGCACTTGCTCGCGAAAGGCAAAGGTCTCGAGTTCGACTCTCGGTCCGACCCACATTTTAATCTGCCAGGAAGTTTCACATCAGCGCACATTCCGCTGCAGAGTGAAAATCTCATTGACAGAGATGTTGGATGTCTTTCTGATGGATATCGTGCCAAATTCAGTCCAAAGCCCGTTAGATTGTCAAATTCACAAACTGGTTGAAGGACCTTGTCCATAATGTACCAAACCTTTTCAGAGCGGGGGAGATTCGTCGACCTTGCTGGCCGAGATAGGGTCTGACAAGCACTAAGTCAAGCAGCAGGAAGTCTCATCGTGTGTGGGCGTGCATTATCTTGCTGAAATGGAATACCAGTATGGATTGTCATAAAGGGCAACAAAACACGGCATATAACATGTCGCCTACCACTATGCTGTAAGGGCGCCGCAGATGCCGGCCGAAGGGGCCATACTACGAAATGAAACGGAACCCCAGACCATAACTTCTGGTTGTTGGGCCATATGGCGGGGGACTGTCAGGTTTGTATCTCAGCACTGCCTAGGCTATCAGCAAGCACGTATTTGGTCTAGAATCTAATTCACTAGAGGAGAATTGTCTTCGGTGATGAGTCCTGCTACTAACTAAACCTTAATGACCAGCGAAGACATGTCTGGAAACGCCCGGGCAGCGGTTGCATACCAACCTGAGCGTCGCCCACATCATATGCCCGACAACCAGGAGTGATTATCTGGTGTGCCATTTCTTTTCATAGCAAGACCCCTTTGGTTTTGTGTTTCTCAGTCGAGGTGCTACAGAACAAGTGAAAATTTTGCAGTGGCATACACTTCTGCGATTGCAAATGCTGAACCGTGATAATATTCAACTTTTTTGTAATATCTTCATTTACGGCACGGCGTTCGTCACTAATCATTCACTTAGCTGCCCAGGAGTTGAGGGCCATTTTCGGATTTCCCTCCTGGCAGCTCTTCCATCATAAAGTATAAGTTCACTTTCCAAGTGATTTATTCACTTGTAAACATTTCGTTCACCATACTGCAAGGGAAATCTAACCATAGGCCCCGCACTACAGTCCCATCAGAGTAGGAAGACGAATTATTCGCCTCATTTCTTCCTTGCACACACGAACAACTGGGCTCAGTAATAAAATATTCTGTACTCTGAAATTACTGCCAATAGGAATTCGCTGAGCCAACTAAAGAGACAGCAGCCACTCACAGAACCAAAAACAACCAGGTTTCAGAAACAGTGGGGCAAGTGAAGTTCAAAGCCTCACGGAACACAAAGGGGAGTGTTACGAATAGACCAGTCTGCTCAATACAGCATGTAACAGCACAGTCCTGCAAGGCAAGGTGTCCAAAAATTTAAAGGTTTCCAGTTTGGTGATTCAGTCAGTTCTTGATAACAGAAGATTCTGTTGATGTTTGGATAAAGAAAAGAATAGTTACTCAACTTTATGGTCTGCGTCAAGGAAGTGTACTGGCAACATCATAATTTCGTTACTATACAAATAACCACATAGTTTCTTGTAACGTTAAGCATTTCTTCTACAAAGACTCTCATGCCTCTCTGAGTAAAAGTTTTGAACCTGTTGAGGAGCAAGGGTATATGTCCGTATCAAAATATGAAAAACAAAATGCATTTTGATCGAATACCTTAAAAACACAAGTATGTACATACATCCTAGGTCTAGAGCGTCAGGTCAAAACTTCAAACTGTATTTGGAAGGCTAGTACGTGAAAATAAGAGGAACACCTACGCATCTAGGAGAGTTCCTTGTCAGCTTTTGGACCAATAACAATCACAGCAATCTAACTTCTTAAACCGGAGTCGCAAGCAACCACGTTTTTCATGAGACTCACTTGCAAAAAGCGTTGAAAAGTCCTGCTGACGTCAGAACAGCTAGTAAGACCCTGTAAAGCATCCCTGTGAAATCTGGAAAAAACCTGCCAATACGTAAATGCCACCCTCAATGAAATATGTTGTCTGCGGGATGTATGAATTCTCCACCCCCTGGATAATCTTTGTGGAGCTGATGCATTCTATGCTTCATGTATTCGAATATCGTCAATAGGCTACAAGGAAAAGTTCAATGAGACCTTCGATGAAAAATATGTACTGTACTGTGCAGAGAGCAAGTTTCCAATATAATCAGGTACAGATGAATCTTTGTGAACTGTGTGAGTATACAAACTCACGATTGGTACTGCGCTATACGAAACTGACCCAACAAGAACCCGAATGGAATGAAAAACTTAGAGAATTCTCAAGGAATTCCGAACACGTGTTGCTCCGGTAAAGACAAACACGTGAATGTGGAGTTTACTAGGAAACAGCGATATTTTATGGGATGATGATGATGTGCAGGATATAGAACACGCACTAGATTAACCGGTAAGTCACAGACCTGTGATGTGTTGGCAGATGTGCCAACACCTTGTAGTTAGAGGAGGCCGAAATGCACACTATAATCTAACGCAGACTGGCGTGAGGTCTGGAACAGGACACGTAATGAATGCTATAAGGAAAAGTACGTAGCTGCTGGAATACTTAACTTTAATCCATCATTTGTATACAGCATTCTTGATGATACAAGTGAGACTCTCTCTAGAATTGGTTAATGGCGCCTTGCTAGGCCGTAGCCATGGACTTAGCTGAAGGCTATTCTAACTATCTCTCGGCAAATGAGAGAAAGGCTTCGTCAGTGTAGTCGCTAGCAAAGTCGTCGTACAACTGGGACGAGTTCTAGTACGTCTCTCTAGACCTGCTGCGTGGTGGCGCTCGATCTGCAATCACTGACAGTGGCGACACGCGGGTCCGACATGTACTAATGGACCGCGGCCGATTTAAAGCTACCACCTAGCAAGTGTGGTGTCTGGCGGTGACACCACAACCTCCACGCTCGAAGTTCTATGGCTGGCA
Organism: Schistocerca cancellata; assembly: GCF_023864275.1. Taxonomy (NCBI): domain Eukaryota; kingdom Metazoa; phylum Arthropoda; class Insecta; order Orthoptera; family Acrididae; genus Schistocerca; species Schistocerca cancellata. The sequence continues at coordinate 56,574,318 of NC_064626.1, read as the reverse complement.
AACAATGCAGTTATGACGATATAGAATACGTGGCCGAAAATTTTGGAAGTTAAATAAATGACCGGAGCAAAGGCTGAAATGCCGGGCAGATACGACGAAGTAACAGAAACAACAGAACAAACGATCAAGAACAACAGCGACCTTAAGGTATGCTACTGTCGATTTCGTGTTGATAATCGATGGACCGAACGAACGAAGTCCCTTTACTGACTGAACTCCCTCAGAAATCTGTGAGGCATACGCTAATTCGATACGCATTGTCTCGTGACAGAGTTATTTACTGTACAGGAAACTGGCACTTTGAGTCAAAAATCTGCTGAATTCATTTGCATTTGGGTATTAGCCGTTTAGCGACTCATACCAGTCCGCGCACGCCCTCATTCACTCAGCCGATGGAGAGTGAAATAACTCCCCCCACACCCCCATACCCACTCACCCATCCCGCGACTAGGAGGCACAGTGAATCGTTCCGCTCCGTGCCAAGTCCCGCCCAGATGCCGTCTGCAGGGTTAATTAAGCCCGCACCGGAATGCGGACCACCTCATCAGTGCCGGTTAAAGCAGCGCAGGCTCCAGGCTTTGGGCAGCGGACTGCGTTTACTCTTCTACCAAGCCTTGATACAGAGTTTGGCTGTCAGTGGCCTTATTTTAAGGGGCTCCGGAACGCCCTATACTTGCAGTGTTAAAATAACGCTTATAAATTACATCTTTCCTCACAAAGTATTTGAGATAGGAAGTTTAACTTTTTACAGATTATTTATTGGAATATGGGCTACAACTGCACACAGGGATTTTACAAAATTTTAGTTCAGTGATTAAAGATGATTTTTTTCAATTGTAATGAAAATTCACAACATTTTTTTGCAATTTTTTATTTATATATTCAAAATATACAGTTTTTTGGAAAAAGGCTGTGTTAAATTATGGAGAAGGTACTGTGTAACATTTACTGAAAGTTTGAAACAAATATGTTTGGAAGATCCTTAGAAAACATGTAATTAGTATGAGAAAATAAAAGTTTTGGGGATCGAGCGACAAAGATTGTATTAACTTTTTAGTGCATTCCAGGTCAATAGGATGGATTATCTTCATCCTCTGCAAAATCTTCCTCCAGCTTCCTCTTGTTCCTCCTCCTGTTTACTCTCGCTTGTATTTCTAGACTCTTTACAGCCCTGTCTGCAGCCCGAAGGCGTTCCTTGTCTAAAGCAAGCATCGCTCGTACCATGTTAGAACCTATCTTCATTCCCATATTTCTAAATACCGTGCGCCTTACAATGTTGCCATCATTGAAAGTCGCAGCAGCATCATACACACCAAAGTGAAGCGTTTCTATTCCAACAAATACAGTCTTGGGGAATTAATTACGAATATTTTCGAGATAACGACAGAGTAAATAAACATGAAACAATCGACAGTCACACCAACGATATATATTGAACCATCACAGGTTAGCCACAACACATACTTTATCTCACATCACTAAAATGTACCTGATGGACACGGACGTTAATAATAACACCATTTGACAGCAGTTTAACAGCGCCACAGTGGGTGACGCCCATGTAGAACACATTAAAAAAAATTAAAAATAGTTGTAGTCTTCGGAATTGAATAAATTATATATCTATTAAAAGGTAATAGTCTGCAGATTCAGAAAACGCAAAAAAGTAAAAATTGAACTTTTCATGATTTTTAGCCTTTCCGGAGCCCCTTAAAACACATACCAACAAAGTTACCAGACTGTTACAAGAGGAGTTGTGTTGAGAGTGTACGTAATATTGTTGCAGTGATTACAAAATCAAATTTACAGACAACTTAGCAGTCTTATTCTCCAGAGCAGAAAAGGAAAAGGAATTTAAAATTTTCTAAAGTTCAAAGTAGCACAGAGCAGGCGATACATGGCAGATGTGATGATACACCACAAAGAAACAGTCAACAATGTAGGTCACTCTCATACTTGAGCTCATATTGCTACATTGGTACCAGTCGCCAAGTACAACCAAAATGTCAACCGAGATAGAACTCGTTAGCTCTTGTAATACCAAGCATCAACCGTTACCACAGATGCAGGAACACATGTCAGAGATCTGACAGTGAAGTTAAGAGGCTGTAACCAATTGTTAAGCACATGCAGTGGAACAAGGACTAGTAACAACTGGTGAATAAGTAGGACCCATTCAGACATAGCGAACAGAGCCTCATGACATCATCTCACGCCGGTTTTCATGAATACCCCACTTCTCTAGATCTGTATTCATTTAGTCATTAGGATTGATGGCGCTGTAGCCAATGGCACTCAATTTAGTGATAATTACACTCGAGTGACATCATGTTTGACGTTACGGCACTATTTGCTGTTCCATAGCTGGCATCATACAAGCAAGCACCACCTGCCACTCACTGGACATAGCCCTTGTCGCCACCTACCAAATCGCTGATGGTGAAACTGAGGGTCTTCCTACACCAACACATCTCTCTGTGCTTATTGCACTACCTTGCTCTGTGACAGGGCCATCTCGTACCTCTGTTCCTGATCGACGGTGTGGGAACTATGTGGTGCCAGGGACTACTTGTCTGGTGTGGCCAGGATCTACATCCATATCTGCATCTACGTGATTGTTTTGTAATTCACAGTTAGGTCCACACAGAGGGTTCACAGAATGGGGAACACTGATGCCAGAAGTCAAACCACAGGGCTTTAGCCGGACTGCTGGGGTATTGGCCTTTCTCAAGGTAAGGTGACAACAGATGCCATCGGAATTCTAGAGTGTCACTGTCACTAAATGTCAGCGGAGCTGATGACAAGGTACTGAACCGTAATTGTGAACCAGTAATCATGTTTTATTAGCGCTGAAAGGCTCCAGATCACTATCCTGCCAGCTGTAGATGTCTCCGCTCAACACCCACACAATAGTATGAGCCCCCTTATAAGTATGACATTGCATTGCCTCTGGCGTTTATGCACCCATTGATTTGGTTCCGGAGGGTATCTTAAAGTGGTTGTTTCCTCTCCTGAGACAAGATGGCCAATAACTATTTTAGCTGGTCCTTGATATCACAAAAATTTGCACTTGCATGGTGTTGACTTCAAAGCTGGTCCTACACGTGTTCTTCCATGGACAGTTCTAGGGACCATGTTGGCCACCAGAGTATTACAACAATATACAGATAGTTCATACAGAAATATCCCATGAGTGGACTAAAATTGCTCTGCTGGAAAATGGCAGTTACAACACAGTCACATGTCAAGTAACACACAAGGCAGCATTATGTCTGTGACATACTGCTACGTCATTATATCAATCACTACCAGTAGTGACCAGAAGTCATACCCAATGGCTCCCCATACAGTGGTGCCAGGAATAATACCACTGTGCACATCTAACACACTGGAATAATGGGACAGCCCTTCTATATTATCGCCATACTCCCAGATGAAGATCCTGTGGGGTACTGCAGTACCGTGCTTCATAGCTGAACATTATGTGACACCATTCAATAGCAGCCCATGCTCCTTGGGCACAGCACCATTCAAGAAGCAACTGTTTCTGATGTTATATTAGTGGAAGCCTATGCATTCTCCAGTGTGGCTTCAGTTGGTCTTTCACTAACGATGTTCAATGACAGAACTTTGTAGTAAGTTCATTACTTATTCTCAGTTGACAGGCGCATTTGGGCAGATGGGCAGATGATTCGATGTGTATGGTACCAAATATCTACCATTTTGGTGGTTAGGTGTTGTATGGACTTTGATGGGAGGTATGCCTGTCCTCATGTTCCCCTGAACTCCAACGTCGGACCACCATCACATCCGAAGATCCCACAAGACTATATATTCCACTATTTGATCAGTCAGTGTACTGGAGATGATGAGACACTTATGAAAGTAGGTTAGGTGATGATAACATAGTGTCACACGAATACGCAATATCCCCATGATGCCCGTGACTGTGATCACTCTACATCTGACGGTGCTCACGTCCACTATATAGCATACGAGGACTGGTATCAAAACTAAACACCAATAATACTAATGCATTCTGGCAGCCGTTCGTTGATTGAGGCCTGATATTCCAATCATTTACATACCAGCCGATAGTGTTTACATATACGATGATACAGTGAGTAGAGGTCTACATAACTCAATTATGCTCGCTGGAATTGCTCTCTCCAAGCAGCTCCGCTTAAGTAAGGCAGATGCCAATACAGCAGCTTTGGAAATGGGAGGGAGATTACATTAGTAACTGATAATAACGTCGCCTACATGCACTGTGGCAAGTGCTGTGCTTGACTGTCTTACTGATCCATCACCACTCATCTGAAGGTACATGTCTACAGAACACGACAGTGTGTTAAGTTCTGAAGCATTATCAGTTTCAGTGCGAACTACGGTAGTTAAAAAGGTGAGTGGAATTGACTGCCAGAGATCTTTGTCCATCTGCATTAATATCACGTGTATGGGTTCGCGCCTCATGTCAGGAGTTTGTAAAGGTCGGTTCAGCATTTGGTCGTGAAGACGTCTGTAACATTTTGCTTCATCCTACGACAGAAGTGCGAACACTGTAGGACCAGCAGGGCGTGAGTGCATACTGAAATACAGCGTTAATGTGGACCCATTTTTATCGAAAAGTGTTTCACATACCTGTTACTGCGCAGTTTCTCTATCAAGAGTGTGAAATATGTCATTCGTGATAAGTCAATTTTCAGAGAAGTTGTGACCTCCCCACTCGTCAAGTATGGGGTCCCTAAGAAACCTACTTTCTCTGAACGCTAGACAACAATTCAAGCAAACTGTGTTAATGAACTTTATTGGAATAAGATAAATGACAATAATTTTTGTTGTTGTTGTTGTGGTCTTCAGTACAGAGAGAGGTTTGATGCAGCTGTCCATGCTACTCTAACCTGTGCAAGCTTCTTCATCTCCTAGTACCTACTACAACCTACAGCCTACTGAATCAGTTTAGTGTAATCATCTCTTGGCGTCCCTCTACGATTTTTACCCTCCACGCTGCCCTGCAGTACTAAATTGGTGATCCCTTGATGCATCAGAATATGCCCCACCAACCGATCACTTCTCCTAGTCAAGTTGTGCCCCAAACTTCTCTTCTCTCCAGTTCTATTCACTACCTCCTCATTAGCTATGTGATCTATCCATCTAATCTTCAGCATTCTTCTGTACCACCACGTTTCAAAAGATTCTATTCTCTACTTGTCTAAATTATTTATAGTCCACGTTTCACTTCCATACTTGACTACACTACATACAAATACTTTCAGAAACGATTTCCTTACACTGAAATCTATACTCGATGTCAATAAATTTCTCATCTTCAGAAACGCTTTCCTTGCTTTTGCCAGTCTACATTTTATTTCCTCTCTACTTCGACCATCTTCAGTTATTTGGCTCCCCAAATAAAAAAACTCATTTACTTCTTTAAGCCTCTCATTTCCTAATCTAATTCCCGCAGAGCCGGCCGAAGTGGCCGTGCAGTTCTAGGCGCTGCAGTCTCGAACCGAGCGACGGCTACGGTCGTAGGTTCGAATCCTGCCACGGGCATGGATGTGTGTGATGTCCTTAGGTTAGTTAGGTTTAAGTAGTTCTAAGTTCTAGGGGACTGATGACCACAGATGTTAAGTCCCATAGTGCTCAGAGCCAGCCAATTCCCGCAGCATCACCCGATTTAATGCGACTACATTCCATTATCTTCGTTTTGCTTCTGTTGATGTTCATCTTGTATCCTCCTTTCACGACACTGTCCATTCAGTTCAACTGCTCTTCCAAGTCCTTTGCTGTCTCTGACAGAATTACGATGTCATCGGAAAACCTTAAAGTTTTTATTTCTTCTCCATGGATTTTAATTCCCACTCCGAATATTTCTTTTGTTTCCAATACTGCTTGCTCAATATACAGATTCAATAACATCGGGGAGAGGCTACAACCCTGTCTGACTCCCTTCCCAACCACTGCTTCCCATTCATGCCGCTGGAATCTTATAACTGCCATCTGGTTTCTGTTTAAATTGTAAATAGCCTTTCGCTCCCTGTATTTTACCCCTGCCATCTTCAGAATTTGAAACAGAGTATTGCAGTCAACATTGTCAAAAGCTTTCTCTAAGTCTACAAATGCTAGAAAAGTTGGTTTGCCTTTCCTTAATCTATTTTCTAAGATAAGTCGTAGGGTGTGTATTGCCTCACGTGTTCCGGTATTTCTATAGAATCCAAAGTGATCTTTCCCGATGTCGTCTTCTATCAGTTTTTCCATTCGTCTGTAAATAATTCGTGTTAGTATTTTGCAGCTGTGGCTTATTAAACTGATAGTACTGTAATTTTCACATCTGTCAACCCCTGCTTTCTTTGGGATGGGAATTATTACATTCTTCTTGAAGTCTGAGGGTATATCGCATGTCTCATACATCTTGCTAACTAGATGGTAGAGTTTTGTTAGGCCTGGCTCCCCCCAAGGCTGTCAGTAATTCTAATGGAATGTTGACTACTGCCTTGGCCTTGTTTCGACGTATGTCTTTCAGTGCTCTGTCAAACTCTTCACGCAGTATCATATCTCCTATTTCATCTTCATCTACATTCTCATCCAATTCTATAATATTGTCCTCAAGAGCGTCGCCCTTACATAGACTCTCTTACTTACTTACTTAACTTTGAGCATTTTGAATGGTTTGTCGCAAGCAACGTGCAAGAGACAAAATAAGAGGTCTCATCAGCATAGACAATAGTTGGTTGGTTGGTTTGGGGAAGGAGACCAGACAGCGAGGTCATCGGTCTCATCGGATTAGGGAAGGACGGGGAAGGAAGTCAGCCGTACACTTTGAAAGGAACCATCCCGGCATTTGCCTGGAGTGATTTAGGGAAATCACGGAAAACCTAAATCAGGATGGCCGGACGCGGGATTGAACCGTCGTCCTCCAGAATGCGAGTCCAGTGTCTTACCACTGCGCCACCTCGCTCGGTCCAGCATAGACAATACCTAATACAAGTGAACTTATACAGTTCCTAAGTCGCTACTGTAGAGCTAGTAGAATGGCTAGGCTTCAACTTTACCGCTGTCAGCCGGCGCGGCGCTTATGTTCTCTTTCCCTAGAGGCCGTTGTTGTCTCGGTGTCGTTCTAGAGTGGAGTCGGTCAGCGTACTATTGGCTGACTTCTTAAGAGCCGTCTCTCCTCTGCCGTACCTGATCCTCGTGCCGGCGCTTGACTGTTACGCCAGGACATTCCTCCCCCACAAAGCGACGGGTCGTCGTCATACTAGGAGCTAGACCACAACGGCGGTGACAGGAGAGTGAATGCTGCGTTGTACTGGAAGCAGCGGGTGCAGGGGTCGTCAGGCTTCCCGTCGTACAACGCCACCCGGCCTTCGTTCTGGCGGAAACGTCTCGCGTCCACCTCCTGAGGCGCATAGCCAGATGTACACTCCTGGAAATGGAAAAAAGAACACATTGACACCGGTGTGTCAGACTCACCATACTTGCTCCGGACACTGCGAGAGGGCTGTACAAGCAATGATCACACGCACGGCACAGCGGACACACCAGGAACCGCGGTGTTGGCTGTCGAATGGCGCTAGCTGCGCAGCATTTGTGCACCGCCGCCGTCAGTGTCAGCCAGTTTCCCGTGGCATACGGAGCTCCATCGCAGTCTTTAACACTGGTAGCATGCCGCGACAGCGTGGACGTGAACCGTATGTGCAGTTGACGGACTTTGAGCGAGGGCGTATAGTGGGCATGCGGGAGGCCGGGTGGACGTACCGCCGAATTGCTCAACACGTGTGGCGTGAGGTCTCCACAGTACTTCGATGTTGTCGCCAGTGGTCGGCGGAAGGTGCACGTGGCCGTCGACCTGGGACCGGACCGCAGCGACGCACGGATGCACGCCAAGACCGTAGGATCCTACGCAGTGCCGTAGGGGACCGCACCGCCACTTCCCAGGAAATTAGGGACACTGTTGCTCCTGGGGTATCGGCGAGGACCTTTCGCAACCGTCTCCATGAAGCTGGGCTACGGTCCCGCACACCGTTAGGCCGTCTTCCGCTCACGCCCCAACATCGTGCAGCCCGCCTCCAGTGGTGTCGCGACAGGCGTGAATGGAGGGACGAATGGAGACGTGTCGTCTTCAACGATGAGAGTCGCTTCTGCCTTGGTGCCAATGATGGTCGTATGCGTGTTTGGCGCCGTGCAGGTGAGCGCCACAATCAGGACTGCATACGACCGAGGCACACAGGGCCAACACCCGGCATCATGGTGTGGGGAGCGGTCTCCTTACACTGGCCGTACACCACTGGTGATCGTCGAGGGGACACTGAATAGTGCACGGTACATCCAAACCGTCATCGAACCCATCGTTCTACCATTCCTAGACCGCAAGGGAACTTGCTGTTCCAACAGGACAATGCACGTCCGCATGTATCCCGTGCCACCCAACGTGCTCTAGAAGGTGTAAGTCAACTACCCTGGCCAGCAAGATCTCCGGATCTGTCCCCCATTGAGCATGTTTGGGACTGGATGAAGCGTCGTCTCACGCGGTCTGCACGTCCAGCACGAACGCTGGTCCAACTGAGGCGCCGGGTGGAAATGGCATGGCAAACCGTTCCACAGGACTACATCCAGCATCTCTACGATCGTCTCCGTGGGAGAATAGCAGCCTGCATTGCTGCGAAAGGTGGATATACACTGTACTAGTGCCGACATTGTGCATGCTCTGTTGCCTGTGTCTATGTGCCTGTGGTTCTGTCAGTGTGATCATGTGATGTATCTGACCCCAGGAATGTGTCAATAAAGTTTCCCCTTCCTGGGACAATGAATTCACGGTGTTCCTATTTCAATTTCCAGGAGTGTAGAAGGCGTGGGCTGCTGCGGTGTGGGCTGCTGCGATGTTGGCTGCTGCGGTGTGGGTGGGTCCAGCTCCGTCAGTAGGACGAGAGGAGGTGGAGACGGCGTAGATTCCGTCTCCACGGGCTCATCCCGCGGTGTCGTGATGTCAGGCCCTGGCGGCTGCTATGCCCGTGCTGTCCTCCGGATCCGTGAATCTGGGGGAGAGATAGAGAAGGATCAATGTGCACATGCCAGTGGCGATAATGAGTGTGATGTTAGCGCTGCAATTCGTCTGGGCCTGAGATACATGCATGCACCAAGTCGATGAAGGATCTCGCGTCGCGCCCACTGTCTGCTGCCGCTAAAAAAATCAGAAAAGCAAAATATCATGCGGCGCGAAGCGATACTTGCGGCCTTCCTTCGGCACCGGATGCTGAGAACGGTTGTCCAGGTGGAGCAGTGTCGGATAGCGGCGGCCGTGATGCAATTCCGCCGGCGATGGTCCATCTCCTGGGTGCGAACGAGACGAGGCGATAAACAGTTGCATTGCTTGATCCCTGATATGTGCGGTGTGAAGTTTGGCCATGTGCTGCTAGAGGGCTCTGAAAAAACGTTCCGTTTCGTCGATTGACTGTGGATGGAACGGTGCGCTAGTTAAATGCTGTATGCCATTGAGTTCACAGAATGTTTCAAATTCATTTGACGTGAACTGCGGTTCGTTCTCCGACACTATGACTTCAGACACAGCAAACGGAAACTGGATGTAAGCGTCTAAAACAACTAATGAGTATTCCACGAAGGCCCCGCAAAGTCTATGTGCACATGTTGCCATAGCGACTGCGACTTAGGCCAAACGGATAATTTTGGTGGTTGAGCTTGCTGATTTTCCGCAAATGCGAGACTCTGACGTCATCTGTAGTGTTTGGGTGTCCATACTCTGCCATGTACACTGTTGGCGAGCTTACGGTTTTGTATGAACAATCCCCCTGTGTCATTAGTGAAGCAGCTGCAACACTTCTTTTTGCAATGTTTTAGGGATCAACACACGTGACTGCTCACTGTCAGTTTGGGCAAGAATCACACCTTTTTGTATAGCGAGGCTGTGTCGACGTGCAAAGTATCTCCGCACCACAGGGATTACAGAGATCTCTGTTCTATGTAATGAGAGAGGCCAAGATGAGCGAATGTACTGTAGCAAAATTTTCAAATAGCAACCGGCTTCCGTGGCCTGTGCAATTTTCCAGTAGTTCAGAGGAAAGGATTGTAGCAATTCAGAATCGTGAGCATCGACGTGACAGCAAGATGCAGCAAAAACGTCAGTGTGTGTATCTGGGCCAATCGGGAGACGTAAAAATGCGTCTGCATTACCTTGTTTAAACGTCGGATGATACACAATCTCATACAGGTATGGAGACAACAACAAAACCCATCGGTGCTAGTTTGGGCTGTTCGTACAGGAACCGGGTTTCGTCGAATGATACAAGGTCTGCAATAGCTTGCGATCTGCTACTAGGTAGAATTTTCTGCCATACAAATAGTGGTGGAATTTGGTGGCACCACACACAGTTGCTAATGCCTCCTTCATTGTTTATGAATACTTGCACTGAGCTTTGGATAACTCTTTTGACGCGACAGCAGTAGCCTGTCTGTATCCCCATTTGTGTACATAAGCACTGCGCTGATTCCGTAAGAGGAGGCGTCAACTTGCAACGCAACTGGTTTGTGAAGTAAGCATCGATCATTAAGGCTTTAAAAAGCCTTTTGGCACTCATCTGTCCAAACAAATGGAACAATCTTGGGGCACCAGCGATGCAATTGAGCTGCGATTTGTGCAGCATTCGGTATGAAAAGAATATAATAGATCACTTACCCTGAAACTGGTTGCAACTCTGTGACAATGCGAGGAACTGGCAGGTATCGTTCGGCTAACAAATGCGCCTTGACTGTTTATGACATGACCAAAATATTGCAATCAGGTTTAAAAAATCACACTTGTCTAGTCTAGTCCTGCATCAAATAACACACAAAACGAAGTACGCAAATATTCAATATAATATTTTGGTGTAGTAACTGATACGACTGTACCGTCCAGATAGTTTCAGTAGTATTACACATGAACAATCAGCTGTTTCTAATACCGTTGGATAATGGCGGGTGCGGAGGCACTGCCAAAAGGCAAACGAAAATATTTAAACAAGCCCAAGTGACTGTTCACAACACACACTTTTTGAGATTCTTCGTCTAGTGGTATCTGAAGACATGTGTCGAGCAAATAAATTTTTGAGAAGTAACAACCAGTGCCTATTTTGTCAATGACGTCCTCTGGTCGTGTTAACGGATAAGTATCAATCACAGTTCATGTGTTAACTGTAGACTTAAAAGTCAACACAGAGGCCAATGCGACCTTAAGGTTTGGCGAGCAAAACCAGTTGACTTGCCCATTGTCTAGATGATAGGGGCGCAATAACACCACTATCTTGTAATTCTTAAAGTATAGCAGCGACCTTGTCCCATTATCCAATGGGATGAGTTCTCGTCTGCAAAAATTTCGTCTGAGCATTGTCCTCCATAGTAGTATGTGCAACAAAATTATTAGCCTTCCATAAATCTTAAAGAAGTTCAGGGAAATCTGTCAGAAAGCTAGTTACACTGTCTTTTGGATTGAATGCAGACATTGACAACATATTTTCTAGATTTTAAACAAAAGAAAAGAAACAAATCAAAAAAATCGAGGCCAAATATGTTCTCACAGTCGCGTGATTCTAGCACAGTGGGAATCACAGTTCGCATATGCAAGCGATTTATGGCAGTCAGAGTTCATTTTCTGAGAATGGGAATGTCTTGTCCATTATAAGTAGTCAGATGCATTCTAGTTTTAGACAGGCGTGGGGAACCTTACAATTCATATGTGTTTCAATTCAGCAGTGTAACAAAGGTTCCTGAGTCCAACAGGAATTTCACAGATGATTTTCCCTAATAAGCAAATATACAAAAAGTTTGTTGGACTGGCATAGCACTCGAAAAATCTGTGTGCCTGCTATTTTTGCTAATGACTGTAGCAGGCTTTGACTCCACTTCACGGATGACATGTGCCTTCTGACTAGATTTTTGTGATTCGGCAGAATTCTTATGGTTGTTCCGTTGCAAACATGCGGATTGTACATGTCCTTTCTTCTCACAAGCATAACACTGTGCTTATCGGGATGGGCAAACTTGGCGTTTGTGATGTGAATAGCACGAAGAGCATGACTTAATTCTTTTCGTCCGTGTAGCCGCCTGGTTAGAAAACTGCTTAAGCGGTATGAAGAACGGTTGATACGGCTGGCACATGCAAGCTGCCGCTGCCTAATGGGCCTGTCGGGAGCAAGGCTGGCTGTTTACATTTCTCGGCCGACATTGGCACTGTGTGTTGGACTTATGAATCAGACTGTTTCAAAATCCGTTCTCTAAGTTTGGCATCAGTTACATTGTACACGATCGCTTCATGCAACATCGCATCTGAATATAAAGCACCACAAGCACATTTGAATTTGCATTTCCTCATCATACGCTGCAAAACTGTTACCCACTCGCCATAGGCTTGTCCTGACCGTTTCTTGCAGTTAACGAATTGGTACTTAGCGACTACCACATCCACTTGTTGGTCATAATTGATAGTTAGCGAATATGCAACCTGATTATATGAAAGTTCACTCGGAGTGGCGTTAGGAAATGACTTCCGAATGAGTCTGAACGCTGCACTTCTCACTGCAGGCAATAAATAGTGGAGTTACACAATACCTGGCACGTTGTTAGCAATTACATGGGCTTTAAACTGTTGCAACGACTCGAGCCATTCCTTTTTTTGTTCATGAAACTAGCAGCAGTTGCTGCACTGTGTTTAGCAGGGTTCAAATTTTTTGACTCCTAAACTGAAACATCTGCATTAGCTGCATTGCATCTAACGCTGGCACCTGTGGCGCCTGGGCAGGGGGTGGGATAGGTGGGGTGGGCATGTTGGAAGAAACAAATGCAGACAAGGCATATAACAAAAATCAGTACAAAAGCAAAGAAAATTTCTGCAACGCCCATCTGAAAACACTGATTAGAAAAAAATAGATTGTTAACGCAAATAAATACATTAATGCAAGGAAAAGGCGAGACAGAATTGAGGCGCCAGTAAAACACGAAAGCCCACGATAAAGGAAAACAGAGAAGAAGTGGTGGCTGTCGCTATCGAATCCGTTGACCTCCTCGTCGCCAGTGTTGTGTCCTGCCCAGTCGTCAACTATGGGGTACCGAAGAAACCTGCTTTCTCGTACCGCTAGACAACAATTCATGCAAATTGTATTAATGTAAGGTAAATGACAATACTTAACTTTGAGAATTTACAATTGTGTGTTGCAAGCAGTAGGCCAATAACAAAATAATGAACCTCATTATCATAGACAGTGCCTAATACAAGTGAAATCACACAGTTACGAAGCCGCTGCTGTAGAGCTTGTAGAACACGGTCTGACAAATAGCGTTTCGCGAGCACGAGCGCTCGCAGATCGCTGCAAGGTCTGCTGCCCTCGGCTCTCCCCCACTCCGGCAGCCAGCTGCACCCCCACCATCTACTCGCCTAGCCACGTCGCTGGGCTGCGCAGAGCCACTAAGTCCGTTTACTTCCCGTAGTTTCTATCGTATTTGCTGTTCGTGACAAAACAGAACTGGTGGGTGGAAAATGGCTGAGGAGGAGTTAAAATCGTTGAAACGAAAGTCCTTTGATCTTTAATCCACAGTGGGAAGAAGACTGCTTTTTTGTTTGAACGCAAGGCGGACCTCGTTAATTTATATGCAAAGCAACATTGTCGTCATGGAAGGAGTACAATGTAAAGCGACATTATCAGCTGCTTCAAGAAAAGGATAGTCTGTTTGAATTATGAAGAAACGAAAACCAATCTTATCGAACTGAAGCAGAAAAAGGAGAAAGACGTACAAATACATGTAGATTGTTAAGAGATTGATTCACATTGTAACTGTTATTAATAATATGTAATGTGAATTTCCCGTCATTTTAACCTTTTCCTGTACGTATTTACAGGACAAAATCATCCCCAACGATGCTTAAAATATGGTTCATATGGCTCTGAGCACTATGGGACTTAACTTCTAAGGTCATCAGTCCCCTAGAACTTAGAACTACTTAAACCTAACTAACCTAAGTACATTACATATATCCATGCCCGAGGCAGGATTCTAAACTGCGACCGTAGCGGTCACGCTGTTCCAGACTGTAGCGTTTAGAACCGCTCGGTCACCCCGGCCGGCCACAACGATGCAGCGATGACAGTAAGCTATCATGTAGACCTTAAAATATCTAAAACAGCACAGCCCATCGGTGACGGAGAATTTGTGAAAGACATTTCTTTTTTTTGTGCCCAACAAGTCTTCCTGTTTTTGGATCCGTTCCTGTCCGCCCCCGTTAGTCAGAGCTCAGTGCCGCATAATGCCACGCCAATGGGAACGGGTTCCACTCACGGCTGAATCAGGAGATTTTCTCCAATCGGGAACTGGGTGTTGTGTTGTCCTCATCATCATTTCATCTTCTTTTCCGACCCGCAAGTCGCCCAATGTGGCGTCGAATGAAATAAGTACTTGCCCGGCCTACAATGCCATACGCTCATTTGATTTTCATTTCGAACCATTCCTCTTTCACGGAGAACGGTTTGTAGGCGCATTGTGGAAATTGCACACGATGTGGAAGTTAACACGAGAAACAGAATCAAAGATTTGGTGTTGTTTTCATTACCAATGGACGAAAACACTGATGTATGTGATTTTGCTCAACTTCCAGTCTTTTTGCGAGGAGTTGAAGTTCAGTTTAATGTGACTGAGGAACTCCTCGATTTAGTGCCAATACATTACCCAAAGCTTGCAGAAGATATTTATTTTTTGCGTTGAACATATAGAAGAGAAACACGAGCTATGTTGGAAAAACTTTCTTCGTTTTCAACAATGGGCCTCCTGCATTTATTTGGTTGTAGGTCTGCTGTCGTTGCATTGAAACGAAAAAAAAAAAAAAAATTGAAAGCTGTTTGTGTCCAGCACGAACTACCAGCAATACATTGCGTTCTTCACCGTGTTAATTTGTTAGCAAAATGTGCCAAAGTAGTTGGTGTCATGGACGTGGTTATAAAAACAGTTAACATTCTCAGAACGCAGGGTTCGGGACATAGACAATTCAAATCGTTGGTGGCAGACCTTGAGTGTGAATACGGCGATGTTCCATATTTTTGTGAAGTACACTGTTTGAGTAGAGGTGTTGCTTTAGAACGATGTTTTAATTTCTGTAAATATTCAGCGTTATTCATGGATGTGAAAGGGAAAACGGTGAAAGAATTGGTCGACCAATAGGGTATTTTAGACCTTACTTTCTTAACTGACGTAACCAGGCTCTGAATTCAACACTTAGATAAAGTCATGGAAATGCTTGCGTAGGGAGACGTCTGGAAAAACTTATTCGTTACGACAGCAGCAGTATAGAAGGATTCTTGACAGTATTAAAGCCATTGAGAGATACAACAGATGTTCAATTGCTTCACGAAATTACCAGGGTGAGTCAAATGAAAACTTTAAATTTGTAATAACAAATCGAAACGCCATTATCCTGTAAGTTGGTAAGCGTGCTACAAATAGCGTTCAGAATAGTCTGTAGGTGGCAGCATAGTGTAGATGCACACATACCACCGCAGTATCAGTATAAAGATGGCCGCCCCACTAGCGACGTGCACCAGGGAAGAACAGCGTTCTGTTATTCGGTTTTTGCGTAGTAAAAGTGTGAAACCTATTGACATTCATCGACGAAGAAGGTCCAGTACGGTGATGCATGTTTGTCACAGCAGCAAGTCTAAGAATGGAGTAGGAAGTTCGAAAATGGTGTGACTTCAGTGGGAGATGCTCCTCGTCCAGGTCAGGCATAACGAGTTGTGACTCCACACAACATTGTGGCCGGTGTTGCCGATCGGTTCTAGGCGGTACAGTCTTGAACCGCACGAACACTACGGTCGCAGGTTCTAATCCTGCCTCGGTCATGGATGTGTGTGATGTCCTTATGTTAGTTATGTTTAAGTAATTCTAAGTTCTAGGGGACTGATGACCTCAGTAGTAAAGTCCCATAGTGCTCAGAGCCATTTGATTTCCACAGAACACTGCAGCAGTTGAAGCCATAGTGAAGGAAAACCGCCGAGTGACACTGAATGACATTGCAGCATGTTTACAGATGGGTCAGCACACCACACTGTGCATGATGTGCTCCAGTTTCACAAAGTATCTGCAAGCCACGGCAGCTGACTCCTGAAATGAGAGAACGACGTGTTGATACCTGTGAAGAACTTCTTCGGCACTTTGAACGAGAAGGTGTATGGCTTCCTTGCAAGAATTGTAACCTTGGTTCCCTTCCACCAACCGGAAACGAGGAGAGCGTGCAAGGAATGGCGCCATTCCTCACGGCCAAAAATAAAGACGTATCGAACAGAACCATCAGAGGGAAAGGTTATGCTGACTCTTTTGGGACGAAAAAAGGGGTCATTTTGGAGCATTACATGCCTAGAGGGACCACTGTCGCTAGTGCATCAGTCACATATCTCCTAAAAAATCATCTGCGGCCTGTAATCATATCAAAACGACGTGGATTGCTGTCAGCAGCTGTCCTTTTGCAACATGACAATGCCAGCCCCCCAGTGCCCGTACAACAGTTTCATCAATCACAGACCTGCGTTTTGCGTGTCTTCCTGATCCCCCATACTCACCACACGTTACCCCGAGTGATTTCCATGTGTTTGGACCACTCAAAGACGCAATGGGAGGAAAGAAAGTCCGTTCTGATGCAGAGGTACGCCACGCGGTGCATGAGTGGTTGCGCGGACTACCAAAATAATATTTTTCTAAAGCAATTTATGCACTTTGTAAGCACTGGAGGAATTGCATTGAGCGTGGGGAAGATTATGTTGCAAACTGATACAGTTTTGTACCACTTCTGCACAATAACTAATATTTAAAAAGATGTTTCAGGTTTTCATTTAACTCACCTTCGTACCTTCCTCATTGTGCATGCCACAATAAATGGAGTTCCGAAATTGAATACGGCATTTTGCATCTGTACATTCACATCAGTAGCTGAGTGGTCAGCCTAGATGGCTACCACATGGAAGACTCAGGTTTAATTCGCGGAATTCCAAGGGTTTTCCTTGGTAGGGCTGCTGGTATGGGGTTGTGCCAAGTAAAGAGTTATTTGACCGCACAATAGCGGCGCCAAAGTCTGGAAAGCCTGAAAAACGGCCGGGGGAGCCATATTCTGACCACATGCGCCTCCATACCACATACGAAGGACGTTACAAGGCGGAGGATGACACGGTGGCTGGTAGGGTTAATTTTACTCTTGATGTCACTACTGGAAATTCTGGTAGTGGCTGGTTTACCCTAGCCATCGTTCGTTGTGAAAAAGCTTCGTTATCTGGACTTGAATCTTTCACCGATCGAGATGTCATCGCCTACAAGACTTGCCATTGTGGAATTGACCCTAAAATACAAAGTAGACCTAGCTATGTATATAGTAACATGCCATTTACATTGTATACACGCTCTTGTAGGTAAGTTAGTAATGTTGAAAAAATACATGTGGGGATGAAAGGACTTGGTGTACTTGCTGAAAAGGTAACTTTAAATGGAGATATTACTTTGTACTATAATTATTAATAAAGTATGGTCCTTGACCTCTGTAACCGCTAGATGTACATCAAGAAACGGGGGCTCAAGGATGCAACAGTTTGAAAGAATTCGAAAACTTGGTGCCGCACTGCCCGCTGAGCGCCTAGCGAGTCGGTGACGCAACCCGCCTGACTTCAATCAGGGCTAGGCAGGTGCACCTTCACGGCCTGGCGAGGAACTTGTATTTTGCGTCTGTAGAGCGACACGGTCGCGTTCCCAGAAGCGTATGTTATGCATTCTGGGTATTTGTGGAATTTCCAGAACGCACCCCTGGAAGACTACGAGCGTCCGCATTCTTTTGATGCGCATCCAGTGGAACTGCCTCGAGATTGCCTGCGAAAATATTTCACACCACCTCGCTCTTTTTGTCACCGTATTCCGCTGCGTGTTTTTCTTTTTCCGTCAACATCTCGCGAAATACAATTTTTGTCGCTCTAGCAGCCTGCGTGGTTTCTCACGCAGTCACACAATTCGACGTTCCGTTGTTTTTAAGAGTCCTGTCGTCACGATTACGTCGCTTTTTATCTTCCTTCTCTGCAACGCTGGCGTCCGCCGTCTTTCCATCCCCTTCCGTTTCCCAGCCTCATTCTAAGCCCAACACCGTCTCCAGCCCCCTCCTACACTCCCATCGCTGGTCTGTCCCAATTGAGTTCCAATAACTCACAGCCCCTAGAAAGAAAGCAGTCTCCTAAAAGCGTCGGTGGGGAAAAACTCAATTGGCACGGCGGGAGGAAACACTGCCTTTTCATTATGTCGACCGGAAACAACGCCACTAAAACTGCACCACCGTGAGCTTCAAAAGCCGAAGCGCTACCCAACAATAACAGACGTATTTTGTTGCCACTAACTGCATTTACACCAGTCCTCAATATCTGTCGGATCAGTGACTGGTAATTTACGAAATAAATCAAGAAGAGGGAGAGATACATGAAAATAATAGATTATTGACGCAAATATAACTTGTAAAAGACATGGTGAAACACTACAAATAAGAACCATAATCAGTGTGGGCAAAATTTATTAACATCACTTGCAGGACCAATAATTTTACAAGAACGGAAACCATTCGCAAAATTGTTGCCTCAGAAATCCTTCCAGTGGTGCATGGTGTCTATACATGAAAAAATTCCTACGTGATCTATTACATATACTTGGTACTACGAAGTACAGTCAGACCTTCTTAAAGCTTTCACTTGAAATAAAATAATTACGTGTCGTTAGAAAATCTCTGAAATACCTTGGTTCGACGCATAACGTTCTCCTGATGACCTCCAGTACAGACTAAACACTACAAGTAAAAACAACAGACGAACTCAGTAGATGAGGTTGAAAAATACGGTCGAATATCAGTTGTGTAAGGATCGACTAAAAATTCTGTTTGAGGGCGTTGTAGCAAAATATACGCAACCCAGCGCAATTATGCAGGGTGATTCTCATTACGGGGACCACACCCTGCCTATGTAACCCTTGTTAATTTAGGCAAGTATTTGACCCATTGTATTTGCACCACGTATTTTCTCCTGACCGACACAATGCATGACATGGCTTATCATCAGTAGAGGACTTGGAATATGGCCCAAACATCTCTCTTCATTGCCTCCAGAATTTCTTTATTTCTCCTAATTGCCTGCCCATAGTATAGTGCTAGTTTTCTGTAACAACTAATCGCAATCAGACTTGAACAAAACTAAGCGCGTGTTTGAAAGCGTGTTGTTTACAAACAGCAGAAACAAAAGAATACCAACCCTTGCATTCCAAGGATGGCCAACACACTCGAGAGTAAAAAAAAAAATCCCTAACGTGCAATGTAGGGGATATGAAGATCTAAAATACACTCAGAAAATTGGGTGACAGAAAAGTAAGCGTGGCACATAAACACATTTGGTAGGAGAATGCTCTTTAAATGCTGGAAAAAAAAAATTTTCAGCAAAATCCTTTTCAGACTACTTAAACAGAACCTTAATCCATCGAAATACGACAAAAACCGAAAATCGAGTTTTTCTACCTGAAGAACCGTGTGGTCCCCTTAACGTTCAAAAAACTACCAAAGCGACGTAGACGACGCCGACACTTGTGATTTAATGTAACACACACGGGGCCGCAAATGTCAGGAAACACCCCAAAAGTGGATGACAAATGTTGAACATGTGACGTCACCAGATGACGTACCTCGCTGCCGGTGCAGCGGTGGAGCCTGTCGGTATTTCACACCTGACGATCCCAACGCAAGTCCACTATTCACATCGGTGTGGTTCCTTGCCTCTCTGCCTATGTGCTTAAGCGAGCGCCTTTAGCGCGTGGGTAACAGGATACGAGGCAGGCAGACTTTCTTGACACTGCGTTAGACATCAGCGTGTTTACATTATCCTAAGGTTTATTATTCTGTATATCGGTCTCTGGTCTCCGCTGGTTAATTGCAAAGTGCAGTACAACAGAAACCTACCGTACAGTGTCACAATTAAATAAGTACCCCTGCAAAGTAATCGCACTCTATCCTGATAAGTCACAGAAAGGTAATGTAGTATTGGAGAAATAATTAAACGCAGGTACTTATGAAATAAAAGACATTATACTTTGAACAGTGGTAATAAAAATTTCTCCCTGTGTAAAAAATTCGACATCAGAATGTGCAATGCGGTTGAGTGAAGAATATAAAGCAGCAGATGTTGTCTTTGTGAAATTAACTTTACTCATTTAAATTCCTTTATTTGGAAAAAGTTCTTTGAATAGAATGTTAGCAGTTATAATGTAATTATCGTTCACTCTTTGGCTCAATGTGTCTTCAGCACAAACATAAATGTCATTTAATGTGCAAGCTCATGAAAAGCCGTGTATAGCTGTCCATGTGGAAAAAACAGGTTCTCGTAAATATGGTCCCCAGTCCCTGCCTGTGAAGCGTTAGACCTCATCGGGTTGTTGGTTGGTGGTTTTTGGGGGAGGAGACCAAACAGGTAGGTCATCGGTCTCTTCGGTTTAGGGAAGGACGGGGAAGGAAGGCGGCCGCGCCCTTTCAATGGCATTAGCTTCGAACGATTTAGGAACATCACGGAAAACCTAAATGAGAATGGCCGGAGATGGGATTGAACTGTCGTCCTCCACAATGCGAGGCCAGTGCGCCACCTCGCTATGTCTTCATCTGGTATTAAAGATGTTAGCGAGGAATACTTTCATTGGAAATTGTTGTCCTATAATCTGAAAAGGCATGGTTGTGACACACGTTGGCAGTTTGATGTGAGGTACGAGCACAGTTTTATCGGAGAGATTGAATTTAACAGCGTGATGCACCCACCGAAATGAGTTACCACTGATCTTACATTAATTGTTGCCAGATTAGCGACAAGATTTAAAGTTAACGTAATAATTGCATTTTTCTGTAAATGCAAGTGGTGAGGTGGTAAACCGGACGGATCTGGAGGGTTGAAAAATTCTGTGGGGTACAACTGAACTCTGTTTCTTTCGCCAAGTTGAAGGATCAGAACTTAATTAGACAATTGTCTCTTCAAGTAACAAATTGGAAATGGCGTATTCATTAACTGCTGTAGAAACTTTAATTTTTGAGAATAGAATCGCCGTAGAATAGAATTGAGGAAAATTTTATTAATTGATTTCTGCGGCATTGAATATGGTGGTAATGAAACTATCATAATTACAGTAACGGTGTTTTGGAATTTTGATGCAGCTGAAAGTTATTTGCTCCCACTCGATCGTTCGTTCATGAAATTTAAAATTGTTTCCTGCGCGTTCTATTCAAAACTGAATATACAGTCCTCCGTTATAAGAAGTTTGAACTGAAATTATTATTGCGAACAACGTGTCTCAGAGCACACATTTACATAAAGACAAAACTAACTTGCGTTCACTGTGCGGGAAATTAAATTGAAAGTGTCAGTCAGAAACCACTACCATAATCAAACGGTGCACCGCAAAAAAAAAAAAAAAAAAAAACTGAAGTTACATTGCAACACTACGAAACACATAAAGTTCACTATCACATCAAAATTCAGGATTATAAAGAAAATGCTTTTAATTTGCGGAGTGGAAACATCTGATGAGAAAAGAAAGAACAGACAAAATATGAAACGAATCTCACTTGAAAAATTACAACACAATCAACAACAAACAGCACAGTGTCAAGAAATCGCCACAACTACAAAATGCTAAACTACAGCGAGAAATATTGGGATTATTTTCTCATACTGAAAAAAACTTCTTGCTTGAAATTAAAATACTAATCTGTTCATCATAATGAGAATGCTGTATTTTAAAATCTCATTTTTCAATAACATAAAACTCACAGAAAACTAAAAACTTTACTTTCTTTACAAAAATGTTGCAAGGCAATGATTTTACGATTATGACTGATAATGTTAGCGATTATTGCAACAGAATCTTTCCACCTCAGTTTAGGTCATTTCAGTCGAATTCATTTCAATTGACGTAAACTGAGGTCGGGAGGTGGATTTTTCTGTTGCAAGAGTCGCTAACGTTATCAGTACGCACCAGCAAAAATTATTACATTAAAAACATCCATAATGCAAATCCATTCTCTCTGCCATAAATGCTGAGCCTGTACGTTCTTTCATGAGATTCATAATTCCTAACCATTTTCTTCAGAAAAGTCCTCCTCCAATATGCACTACGCTAAAAGTTCTGCCAGCTTACTCCACGTCCAAGCCAGCCGCGGTGGTCTAGCGGTTCTGGCGCTGCAGTCCGGAACCGCGGGACTGCTACGGTCGCAGGTTCGAATCCTGACTCGGGCATGGGTGTGTGTGGTGTCCTTAGGTTAGTTAGGTTTAAGTAATTCTAAGTTCTAGGGGACTTATGACCTTAGATGTTGAGTCCCATAGTGCTCAGAGCAATTTGAATTTTTTCCACGTCCAACACTCGACAATCATGCGGTCTACACCTGAGCCAAAGATGCACAAGTTCTCAGATACTACTGCCACTATTGTAAAGTTGTCACACTCGAGTGCTTTGCTCTCGTAACGTGAACTTTCCTCTCATTTTGAAACCAGCCGTAAATAAATGTCCAGCCCACCTATATATGCCACCTTTCACAGTTTAATGGCACTTACGCTACTAGAAGAGCAACGTAGGGTGGCAAACGCTGCGAAGTAAGGAATAATTAAGCTGTAAAAATGAATATGTAGATGTATGGCACTAAGGTCAGGTAAAGTTTTTTGAACCATTTAAGTATTAACAAATTAAAATTTGATAAATGAAGTTGTAAATTTATTTATGAAAGTTACTAGTACTTAATTTTGATGATCAGGGTTGCTGTAATTCAGTTCATTTGCACAGTACACTATACTTGCTTAAAGAAAATAAACAACCCTGTCCGCTGCTTACCATAACAGTGAGCTCAGATTGTCAATACATCGTCGCGAATTCGGCGTGTACGACCAAAATCGCATGATACACTACGCTTGCCCAAGAATCTAGTTAACTGCACCAGCCGTCGTGCATGTTACTTAAGATGATTGTCAATAAATGGCAGCTGCTACACTGTCTTTATAGAAATGCCTTCAAAACAAAATTTTCTAACGAAAGCAGTAACTTTAAGCTACATGCGTATTTATCGTCATTAATTGGGAACGATATCTTGAAAACGATGTAGCAATCGTTATTTTGATTAAGGAATACGGGAGATACGTAGAACCGACAAAAAACAGCGTTGAGAAGTAATTTATATCATAAGCTTCCGAATCACATCGCTCCCAGTAAATGACCTTCGTGGTCCTTACTAGATAATATCTGTAAACAAGAAAAGAAGGGATAGAAGGGGTCAAACACAAAATAAGATCAGCTTTGTCTTGGCTACAGCGAGAAAACGAGAAAACTAATTTTGTGGCTTCCATATCACAAAATATTGCATTTACAATAGGAGTTTTGAAACGTAGTAGCCCAGCGGGGTGACATGTTGCACTTCACCCTGTTGGTGAGTGTAGGATAGACAAGCACAGTCTCTGCACGTGTGGCGAGGTGCGTAACCTGGTGACGCTAATCGTTCAACATTTATAATCCACGTTTGGGCTTTTACGCAGCATTTGCGGTCCCGTATGTCTTATATTAAAGTACTTGTCTCAGCCTTATCTACGTCGCTCCGCGGTTTTCAGACCGTTAATAAATATCACGCTGATTAAGCACCGCATAGGCAAGGAGCATTCGAACGGAAACTTTTTGATCGGACCTTATAAGAGTACAATAATACGTGATCCACACATTAAAAAGAAAATTGTACAAACTTCCAAATGAGTCGTAGTTGATGATTTATCGGAATCAGATAAGTAGAAGACAGCGAGTACATGCCCAGTATAATACACTCCTGCAAATGGAAAAAAGAACACATTGACTCCGGTGTGTCAGACCCACCATACTTGCTCCGGACACTGCGAGAGGGCTGTACAAGCAACGATCACACGCACGGCACAGCGGACACACCAGGAACCGCGGTGTTGGCCGTCGAATGGCGCTAGCTGCGCAGCATTTGTGCACCGCCGCCGTCACTGTCGGCCAGTTTGCGTGGCATACGGAGCTCCATCGCAGTCTTTAACACTGGTAGCATGCCGCGACAGCGTGGACGTGAACCGTATGTGCAGTTGACGGACTTTGAGAGTGGGCGTATAGTGGGCATGCGGGAGGCCGGGTGGACGTACCGCCGAATTGCTCAACACGTGCGGCGTGAGGTCTCCACAGTACATCGATGTTGTCGCCAGTGGTCGGCGGAAGGTGCACGTGCCCGTCGACCTGGGACCGGACCGCAGCGATGCACGGATGAACGCCAAGACCGTAGGATCCTACGCAGTGCCGTAGGGGACCGCACCGCCACTTCCCAGCAAATTAGGGACACTGTTGCTCCTGGGGTATCGGCGAGGACCATTCGCAACCGTCTCCATGAAGCTGGGCTACGGTCCCGCACACCGTTAGGCCGTCTTCCGCTCACGCCCCAACATCGTGCAGCCCGCCTCCAGTGGTGTCGCGACAGGCGTGAATGGAGGGACGAATGGAGACGTGTCGTTCTCAGCGATGAGAGTCGCTTCTGCCTTGGTGGCAATGATGGTCGTATGCGTGTTTGGCGCCGTGCAGGTGAGCGCCACAATCAGGACTGCATACGACCGAGGCACACAGGGCCAACACCCGGAATCATGGTGTGGGGAGCGATCTCCTACACTGGCCGTACACCACTGGTGATCGTCGAGGGGACACTGAATAGTGCACGGTACATCCAAACCGTCATCGAACCCATCGTTCTACCATTCCTAGACCGGGAAGGAAACTTGCTGTTCCAACAGGACAATGCACGTCCGCATGTATCCCGTGCCACCCAACGTGCTCTAGAAGGTGTAAGTCAACTACCCTGGCCATTAAGATCTCCGGATCTGTCCCCCATTGAGCATGTTTGGGACTGGATGAAGCGTCGTCTCACGCGGTCTGCACGTCCAGCACGAACGCTGGTCCAACTGAGGCGCCAGGTGGAAATGGCATGGCAAGCCGTTCCACAGGACTACATCCAGCATCTCTACGATCGTCTCCATGGGAGAATAGCAGCCTGCATTGCTGCGAAAGGTGGATATACACTGTACTAGTGCCGACATTGTGCATGGTCTGGTGCCTGTGTCTATGTGCCTGTGGGTGTCTATGTGCCTGTGGTTCTGTCAGTGTGATCATGTGATGTATCTGACCCCAGGAATGTGTCAATAAAGTTTCCCCTTCCTGGGACAATGAATTCACGGTGTTCTTATTTCAATTTCCAGGAGTGTACATTTCCAGGAGTGTATATTAATGGATAGGGCAAAGTAGCCATAAATGCATTAGGTAAAAAAACAGTGTTTTCAAAATTAAATACTTTAAAGGGCTGCAACAGAGCATCTGAAAACAGTGTTTATTACGAGTTCTTCAGTTACTGCATCAAGACAAGAACTTTCAATGTATATTCAGTCCTAAACTGAGCGTTGCTCCGTAAGAATTTGAGAAATATATCTCCTAATAATTTCCTTCGGAGACAGGAATGTAATAAATTCATCGCTTATGCGACTACTGTGGAAGACGTAATTACGATCCCAAAGAAAATAAAACAGAGGTTTGTGGGGGAATAAACCGGCTGAATCGAAGCTAAATAGACCAAATACTCCTTTGTTGCGTACCATGGGCATATAAACGACCGAGGCGAAGACGTAACAGAAGAGAAATACATGATATTGGGATATAATTTTGGGTGTAGAGAAAATCCGTAACGGTTGGTAGGGGAGGCCATTCTCAAGTAGTTTGTAGATGGTGATGATAAATGTCAAAGGGCAGGATGACAGACTTCCAATGAATTTATTTCAGCAGAAGATATTTCCAAAATTAGAACGAATTACAATCGAAGATCGTGGAATAGACATTAGCGCAAGGTCGGTGACACCCGTCATGTCCTGTCCTGGGGAGAACGAAGCTACTTCTTGACTGGAACCTAAGCATCCTGCTAAACTAGTAGCAATCATTAGCAAACAACACGTAAGCAAAACTTCAGTGAACGAGTTTGTGCAACTTAAATAGCAAATGCCTGCAAAAGGTGCACAGAAATTTAGTTGCTAACCAATATACTCTGGATGCAGAAATTGGCAGTAAGTAAAGGAACTATCGATATCGAGTTCCCAAATTAAAAACAGTTTTGTAAGTACCTGTGTAAGCAATTAGCTTTACCAAATAGCTATTGTTATATATGTAATTCGGAAAACTTGTCTCAACATTACTTTTTAGTTGTAGCACAGATTGATAGTTAAGAAATATTACTTCTTTTAAGTTGAAGAAAGCAACAATGAGTGAATATGTAATGCAAAAACATAGTTAAGTAACAACACTTTATTTCATGCACAGAATGGCCTGTATTTATACTGCTACCACAACATATCCAAACACAAACCTTACCCAGTTTTACTTCATTAACAACTAGGTTTAGAGAATATTAACGGTGACAGTCCTGAGTGTTAGAGGACCCGGTGCCACATAGTGTCACTGTCAAGAGCATTCCAGTATTGCAGTTTCTTAATTGGGAACTAGGCCACCCCACTTTTATACTGGACTACAGACCTAGGAATGATTTGCAATTACTAAATTTTTAACTGGACTGTACATACATCCTAAACCGCTTCCACACCTGTCTCTTCACATCTCCTGTCCCCACCCCCCACCCCCCACCCACACTCTTTGTTCACTTCACCTCCTCCAACCCTCTTATTCTGTGTCACCTTCTGTCCCTTCACTCTTTCCATTACCTTCCCCCTCTCTTTGTCTATCCCCTCCTCCTCCCTCTGCCACCATCTTTTGTCCCCTCTATGTCCATCTTCTCCTGCACCTCTCTCTCTCTCAGAACCTTCTCCTGCCCCCCTCGTTGTCCATATCCTGCTTCCCCTCTCTACGTTGATCTTCTGCTCGCCCTCTCCACGTCAACTTCTTCCCTCCTTTCTATGGCCTTGTTGTTGCAACGAAATCTTGACTGAAAAAATTGTATGCACAGCAATGTGCAGTTTTGCTTTTTTCCTCACAGTCGGTTTTCAAAGAAACCATAAGGCTTATTGAAAAATATAACATTCTGAAATTGTCTTTTCCTTATATGCAACTAGATGTGCATGAGTTGCCGTAAGATGCGTAATAAGACGACGAAGTCGCGCTTTGTGAAAAATGTGACCGAGTTTTTCGGGCGAAAAGTTAATAACCAAGCTCTGCAGAGAGCACCAGCGTAGCCATAGATAATTACTCTTGTAGGGTGAATTTTCTGTTTCAAGCATAACAACGGCAGACCGAGAAATTTTCGTACAGAGGAGATATTCTTATTTAGTCTTGGGACAGAACTCGAGTTTAGAAATATAACTCTAGTTAAAAACATTGAAGAAACATCGAATCGGGTCATAAGGTTAAGGGGCGAATATGTATTGAAATTGTAGCTATAGTATTCTATGATTATTTATCTTCTTACATGCAAACATTTCCAAAAAATTCTATATTTGCTGTTAGTAATAAACTATACAAGATGTGAATTCATTTTTTGATCTTAATTCAGTTCTGTCTATTAATTAATGTACCAACTAAACTAAATTTCATACTTATTATTACATCTTGAAACTTTGACGCAAATGTGATGCAAAAGCACTTTTGGTTCGATTAATAATGGTGTGGTCTGCTTAGCAAAATACAGGCAGTCTATGAATGAGTGCTGTTGCATTGTACGGTTGCGATCGAAAATTTGAAGCAGATTCTAGAGCAGCCACGATATTACACACCACATGCTCGAATACCGACAAAATTGTCTTGGTATTAACACCTAACTACGAGACGCTATATTTCAGAGAAACTCGGTAAAACTGTCTCCTAGTCATTTTAACATTGTTTCCCTTAGCTGTGATGGAGAGGGTCACTAGGCAGCATCTAGAGGTTTTAAAAATGCATTAGGATTTCGGCACAAACTTGATGATGTGCAGTTCTGTTCCACAGTGGATAGTGATGTGTGTGCGTGAGTGCTGTACTGCAGCAAATATGTTTCGTGTGAGAAGTTAATTACGACCATGGCACGTCAATCTGAATCTGTATCTGCACTCCTGAAGGCATCGTGCCGGATGTTGAGAGAATCAGCTCTTGCTTACAGCTCCGCTGTTGATGCTGAGTTTAACATCCAGTGACTCATAAAAGCGTTACATCTCACAGCGTTACACGCCTTCATTCTGCAAGACGCAACTGAAAAATTTCGAGTAGACAATCGGAGATTTTCCAATGTGTCGAGTAATCAAGAAGCAGACCGCCAAAAGTT
The DNA here is from genome assembly GCF_023864275.1 of Schistocerca cancellata. Taxonomy (NCBI): domain Eukaryota; kingdom Metazoa; phylum Arthropoda; class Insecta; order Orthoptera; family Acrididae; genus Schistocerca; species Schistocerca cancellata. The sequence continues at coordinate 56,545,982 of NC_064626.1, read as the reverse complement.
ACACCATAAGGACTATGACAGAAGAAACAATTTCCTTCAGTGAAAGCCAACACCGCCTTCTGTATCCACTGTAAACTCAAAGCAGATACTACGCGAAGTTTGAAGGAAACTAGCTATAGGTCTTTTAACATATCTCACTATACGTCAGTGAATTTTCTGAGGCTGATTTTACCGTAAATAAATAACAGTTTTGAGGTCAGTATACTGATCATAACCGCCATAAGAATATACACTCCTGTAAATGGAAAAAAGAACACATTGACACCGGTGTGTCAGACCCACCATACTTGCTCCGGACACTGCGAGAGGGCTGTACAAGCAATGATCACACGCACGGCACAGCGGACACACCAGGAACCGCGGTGTTGGCCGTCGAATGGCGCTAGCTGCGCAGCATTTGTGCACCGCCGCCGTCAGTGTCAGCCAGTTTGCCGTCGCATACGGAGCTCCATCGCAGTCTTTAACACTGGTAGCATGCCGCGACAGCGTGGACGTGAACCGTATGTGCAGTTGACGGACTTTGAGCGAGGGCGTATAGTTGGCATGCGGGAGGCCGGGTGGACGTACCGCCGAATTGCTCAACACGTGGGGCGTGAGGTCTCCACAGTACATTGATATTGTCGCCAGTGGTCGGCGGAAGGTGCACGTGCCCGTCCTCCTGGGACTGGACCGCAGCGATGCACGCCAAGACCGTAGGATCCTACGCAGTGCCGTAGGGGACCGCACCGCCACTTCCCAGCAAATTAGGGACACTGTTGCTCCTGGGGTATCGGCGAGGACCATTCGCAACCGTCTCCATGAAGCTGGGCTACGGTCCCGCACACCGTTCGGCCGTCTTCCGCTCACGCCCCAACATCGTGCAGCCCGCCTCCAGTGGTGTTATGACAGGCGTGAATGGAGGGACGAATGGAGACGTGTCGTCTTCAGCGATGAGAGTCGCTTCTGCCTCGGTGCCAATGATGGTCGTATGCGTGTTTGGCGCCGTGCAGGTGAGCGCCACAATCAGGACTGCATACGACCGAGGCACACAGGGCCAACACCCGGCATCATGGTGTGGGGAGCGATCTCCTACACTGGCCGTACACCACTGGTGATCGTCGAGGGGACACTGAATAGTGCACGGTACATCCAAACCGTCATCGAACCCATCGTTCTACCATTCCTAGACCGGCAAGGGAACTTGCTGTTCCAACAGGACAATGCACGTCCGCATGTATCCCATGCCACCCAACGTGCTCTAGAAGGTGTAAATCAACTACCCTGGCCAGCAAGATCTCCGGATGTGTCCCCCATTGAGCATGTTTGGGACTGGATGAAGCGTCGTCTCACGCGGTCTGCACGTCCAGCACGAACGCTGGTCCAACTGAGGCGCCAGGTGGAAATGGCATGGCAAGCCGTTCCACAGGACTACATCCAGCATCTCTACGATCGTCTCCATGGGAGAATAGCAGCCTGCATTGCTGCGAAAGGTGGATATACACTGTAGTAGTGCCGACATTGTGCATGCTCTGTTGCCTGTGTCTATGTGCCTGTGGTTCTGTCAGTGTGATCATGTGATGTATCTGACCCCAGGAATGTGTCAATAAAGTTTCCCCTTCCTGGGACAATGAAATCACGGTGTTCTTATTTCAATTTCCAGGAGTGTATTAATGCCCAACTAACGGCCTCACTTATCTTCTCGTAGATCAGATCGTAGTTCATTTATGGTGTATCTACTACAATTGAGTTTGAGGGTAATGATGAGTTCACCACTGTGTTATTCAAGCAGCCTTTTCTGGCATAAGCTACTGGAGCCAGTTTACAGAAACAACAATGTTCGTTTTCTTTCGTTTTTGAGACTCGTTCTCCGAGTGTAAACACGTTTTTACATTTAGTGTTCCTCTACATTGCGGTCCTGTGTTCTATTTTCACGTTACAAAAATGTTTCGATATTCTCTATCTTACTCTTCCTCTTCAGCTCCTAGCCAAACAAACAACAGTCGGTATTTAGTTTCGTCAAGCAGCTCCTTCCACAACATTCTGTCCTTTACACCATCCACTCTAGTTCCAAGTTTCTTAAGAGCCTTCGCCACCTGGTCTCTCCCTCATGTTGTCGGTCTGCCTAAAAGTCCACGCCTTTCGGGTTTCTTCTCCTACAATTCTCTTAGTCTTTATCCATCCTCTCTTATATAGACGTGCGTGGCCCATCTCAACCTCCTTCTCTTGGCTTCCGCAACAATATTTACTTGATTATAAACTTGTTTCTTCTTTGTATTTCTTCTCCCTCAAAAATTGTTACAAATACCTTCCACAGGATTTTACTTTCGAAAACCTTTAATTTTCTCTCTGTATGATACTCTGTACTCCATATATCTGCCCCATGTAGGAATATTGGTCTGATTGTGGTCTTATGTATACTTATGTTGTTTGCTCTTGATAAAATGTTGGATGACAGTAATTTGTTTAGTAAATATGACGCTCAGGATGGCACTTTTATCCTCTTTTGTACTTCTTCTTTCCCATCATTTCTGTTGATTACTCCGACCCTCGAACAATCTCTTTTACTTCTTCAAACACTTGGTCGTCAATCTGTATGGTTTGCCGCGTTTTTGTCTTCTAATTTCTTTCTGCACTCATTAATTTTGTTTCCTCTTCATTCCTTTAATCCATGGTTCTTACCTTCTTCAAACAGCTTTCACGATAGTATTTTCAGGACATGTTCATTTACTGCTCTTAATGCTACGTCATCCGCAAAGTCAAGTAAATTCATTCTTATTCCTACGCTTATTCTCTTCTCTGCTTCACTTGTTGTGTCCAGTGCTGGCAGCCAACCGAGTAAAGAGCGGCACTACTTGATATGCCACACTTGTACGACTGTGTCTTGCCATGAGAACAGAGCTATAGATTTTAATGGCTCAAATGGCTCTGAGCACTATGGGACTTAACTTCTGAGGTCATCAGTCCCCTAGATCTTAGAACTACTTAAACCTAACTAAACTAAGGACATCACACACATCCATGCCCGAGGCAGGATTAGGAACCTGCGACCGTAGCGGGCGCGCGGTTCCAGACTGTAGCACCTAGAACCGCTCGGCCAATTAGGCCGGCTAGATTTTAATGTTCTACTCGCTCTAACGAGTCGGTTATTATGGCACGAGAAGCAACCCTACGGTTTGTCGCACAGCATGTTTTCATAACCTGTCCATTGTAGATCTGAAGATCGTTCTTCGTATCTGAAGCGTTCTTTGCATTAAATTTCTTGATCACTCTCCTGCGGGAAATTAAGGCATGTACAAAAGAAAATATATAATCTACTCAGGGGTTGTTCTTTCAAGAAAATGATTTAAATCTCGGTATTACTCCTGTTGTTAACACAGTCAGAACCGGATCAGACATGTTTCTAATCGTCTTCTAAAACACTAAAAATAATCACTTCCTCCAGTTCTAGGAGCCCTTTAGAAAGTATCGTATGATCGCCCTTACACAAGTTCCACAAATTAAACTATAAAAATGGGGCCTTAAGTCATCGTCTACCTCTTCCATTTGAGTCTGATACGTTGAACTGTAAAAAGTTTCGATCACTAGTATTTGACTTTGAAATCGTTATGGAAGGTCAAACTTCTTTCAGAGTCATATTGACTTAAAGATAACAGAAGGGTTGCATAACATTTTTCAATAATGCTAACCTACTTAAAAGGTGGAGCTGAAGCTTCGTCAGTCCTGCCAGGGGCACAAGATCAGCTTGATACGATTCTGTGTCACTTGCAATAAGAGAACCCTTCACCGAAATGAACTTCTGTTTCTTTCTGGGCTGCCACGCCCTTTTCCTTCCGAAGTAATTGACACTCATTATTAACTTCACACTGGCAAAAAGATTTTCCATCACGGCGGTGCGGATATCAGTGGGATGCTAGTGGTCGACGTTGCGATGGCAACAGGACGTTTAAATGGACATGAGAGATATTGGAACGGAGAATATACCACCAGACTCGGACCCAGTCGGATGTCTAGAGAAGCAATTTGGGAAGATGCGTCGGCAAAGCGGCAGCCGAGCTGGCTGATAAGACACATTGATACGAAGTGATTCGATATTATCGCGATATTTCGTGACAGATAAGAGATCAGTCAACTTTTGGCAGCCATCAGTTCTCCCCAACTACACTACTGGCCATTAAAATTGCTACACCACGAAGATGACGTGCTACAGACGTGAAATTTAACCGACAAGAAGAAGATGCTGTGATATGCAAATGACTATCTTTTCAGAGCATTCACACACGGTTGGCGCCAGTGGCGACACCTACAACGTGCTGACATGAGGAAAGTTTCCAACCGATTTCGCATACACGAACAGCAGTTGACCCCCGTTGCCTGGTGAATCGTCGTTGTGATGCCTCGTGTAAGGAGGAGAAACGCGTACCATCACGTTTCCGACTTTGATAAAGGTCGGATTGTAGCCTATCGCGATTATGGTTTATCGTATCGCAAAATTGCTGCTCACGTTGGTCGAGATCCTAAATATGGAATCGGTGGTTTCAGAAGGATAATACGGAACGCCGTGCTGGATCCCAACGGCCTGTTAGTAGCAGTCGAGATGTCAGGCATCTGATATGCATGGCTGTAACGGATCGCGCAGCCAGGTCTCGATCCCTGAGTTAACAGATGGGGACGTTTGCAAGACAACAACCGTCTGCACGAACAGTTCGACGACCTTTGCAGCAGCATGGGCTATCAGCTCGGGACCATGGCTACGGTTACCCTTGACTCTGCATCACAGCCAGGAGCGCCTGCGATGGTGTACTCAACGACGTACCTGGGTGCACGATTGTCAAAACGTCATTTCTTTCGAATGAATCCAGGTGCTGTTTACAGCATCATGATGGTCACATGCGTGTTTGGCGACATCGCAGTGAACGCACATTGGAAGCGTGTATTCGTCTTCGCCATACTGGCGTATCACCCGGCGTGATTGTATGGGGCGCCATTGGTTAAACGTCTCGGTCACTTCTAGTTCGCATTGACGGCACTTTGAACAGTGAACGATACATTTCAGATGTGTTACGACCCGTGGCTCTACCCTTCATTCGATCCTTGCGAAACCCTACATTTCAGCAGGATAATGCACGACCGCATGTTGCAGGTCCTGTACGGACCTTTCTGGATACAGAAAATGTTAGACTGCTGCCCTGGCCATCACATTCTCCAGATCTCTCACCAATTGAAAATGTCTAGTCCAAACTATGTTTGACTCAATTCCCAGGCGTATCAAGGCCGTTATTACCGCCAGAGGTGGTTGTTCTGGGTACTGATTTCTCAGGATCTATGCACCCAAATTGCGTGAAAATGTAATCTCACGTCAGCTCTAGTATAATATATTTGTCCAATGAATCCCCGTTTATCGTATAAATTTTTCCTTGTGTAGCAATTTTAATGGCCAATAGTGTACATCTGCACTTTCAGGGACACAGGGCGAGGTGACGCAGTCGTAAGAGACGTAACACAACTGTCAGGATGGTTTCATCCCCATACTTCCATAATTTGTATAATTGGATCTTCTGCTCAGTCTGCAACGATGTAGTTGTCGATGGGACATTGAAAACTAATTTTCCTTTAAATTTTCCACGTACAGTACTTTTCAGCTGAGTTGTTCATCTTACATATTACCGGGATCGTTCAGATCCTCGTTATTCTGTTTTCACCCACATGGTTTGTGAGAATGTTTTCATTAACGACGTGTCATTTCTTTTGATGGTTGTGTCAGTCACAGAGTCGTCGATATCCTCAACTTTACTTTCTTATGTGTAACTCTTCTCGTTTTTGCTATTACAATCACAGTTCTAGAAGAGGTGAATTAACGTAGTTTCCGTCTCCAAAGTTTGATTAAGATATTTGGAGAAAATCAACACATATAATTTACCATGTACCTGTTTAGAACATAAGACCAATAGTTGTCTTAAGGGGCAGTCTGTAGATTCGTACCTAAACGGGGAATTACGTAATGTGGGATGAGAAGGAAGTACATTACTGTAAGTACGTGATACCGGTAGCGGAAGTGAACACAGACAAAGTGGTCTTTTTATTCTGTCTGTGTTGCTCACGTGTGTCCACTTTTGAGTACTTTTAAGGTACAAATATCAAACCAAGAGAACCACATATCTCGTGGTATTACGGAGAATTCAAAAAGAATGCGAACTGAAAAGTTCAGCATTGTGAAATTTGATTCACAGATTGCGAATCTACGTGGGCTATTCGGAAAGCAAGGAACGTTAGGTCGTGAAATGGAAAGCAGAGTGAAAATCAAGACTGTTTTATTTGCAACGGTTAAGTACACCTTCCAACTTCTTCTCTACACAGTCGTCTCTCAGACATCCGTCGTAGCGTTGTACCGAGTTTTCAATTCCCTCTTTATAGAAGACAGCCGCCAGTGCTTTTCGACAGTTTTCTACTCTGGACTGCAGCTCGTTGAGTTTGTCAAAATATTGTCTTCATAGCCAGCGGTTCATTTGAGCAGAGATGAACCGCCGGGGCAGCAATCACGGGCTGTATTGTGGGTGATCAGACACTTTCCGCCGAAAACACTGCAGGAGCATCTTCATTGCCCATGCATAGTGCGGCCGAGAATTGTAGAACGATCACAGGACAGTTATGTTATGCGGATTGCATAGCTTCAGGCCCTAGTACTTGTCGGGAGAAGCTAATTTCAAGCCATCTTTACGTTCTCACTGTGAGCTCAGAGCTGAAAAGAGCGACATGATGCGATCTACGGGCATACTAGACACAGTGCCCAACGGATCTATGCAAAGGTTCATCAGAATTTCACTGTGTCTTCCATTTCGCGACCGATCGTTCCTTACTTTCCGAATAAACCTCGTAAACTGATTTCATCTGTACTATTTATCGGTGACGTGTTAAAGTTCGTGCCAAATCGGGAATCGAACATGCGTCTTCCATTCTACGTGAGAGGTCGCCTTAACCACTTTCTTGTTTTAACTTGTTTTCACTTATTTTCTCTTTTTAAATTATTCTGTATCAAATCTGAATTGGTATCATATCACCCACGATTGAAAATAACGTCATTTTTATTAGAAAATAATGATTAAATGAGAGTTTATATTTATTATAATATCCACATGATAAAACTACACAATTTAAATATAACTAGAAAAAATTCGTGTAAAGGAGTTTGAACCAGAAACTCTTCCTTTATGAAGCTACGACGCTGCATTTTTGTTTTTGTTTGTCATCAAGAAGTAGATGATCAGCTTCCGGAAATGATGCCTCCCCCTTCCTGTCTGTGAGTGCACTCTTACGTTTTCTTCTTTTTTAACAGGACGAACAATTATACCCTTTTAGGGGTAAAGAAAGTATGCAAACAGCAAAACCAAAATTAAATCGTAAACAGAAGGAAAAGGCTGCCCTTCAGGCCGGACCAACATTCGACACTTCACTCGTGGCTACTAGCGACAAGACGTCCGCGAATCCTTCTAACCTGGCATGGAGGAGGTCACGTCTTCACAAAGAAAGATTCCATATACTTCTGTTACTTATTCCGGTATGCAAAACCGACACACGTGTCAGGTTAACTTCTTATACCCGTCACGCCCTAGCTGTGAGGAAGGTCCAAGAAGTCACAACCCAAATAATTAGCAAATCCATGGCAGGATCGCTGGTGGCGTGGGAGACATAAGAAATGGTCCAACAGGGAGAGACACAAACTGAGAAACTGCTTGTCACCATCCCGGTATAGATACACTGTGGTCAAATCCTTGATGCATGTCGCCTCATTCATCTTAATACATGGATGAAACATCATATGCTGAAAGGGAAGGGAAGTCGGCATCACGGCAGTTGCAGTCGCGCACTCAATGAGCATCGAAATAAGTGTCCAAGGAATAGAAAAGCAACTGGAATCACTCAACAGAGGAAAGTCCACTGGACCTGACGGGATACCAATTCGATTCTACACAGAGTACGCGAAAGAACTTGCCCCCCTTCTAACAGCCGTGTACCGCAAGTCTCTAGAGGAACGGAAGGTTCCAAAAGATTGGAAAAGAGCACAGGTAGTCCCAGTCTTCAAGAAGGGTCGTCGAGCAAATGCGCAAAACTATAGACCTATATCTCTGACGTCTATCAGTTGTAGAATTTTACAACATGTTTTTTGCTCGAGTCGTTTTAGGAAACCCAGAATCTACTATGTAGGAATCAACATGGATTCCGGCAACAGCGATCGTGTGAGACCCATCTCGCTTTATTTGTTCATGAGACCCAGAAAATATTAGATACAGGTTCCCAGGTAGATACTATTTTCCTTGACTTCCGGAAGGCGTTCGATACAGTTCCGCACTGTCGCCTGATAAACAAAGTAAGAGCCTACGGAATATCAGACCAGCTGTGTGGCTGGATTGAAGAATTTTTGCAAACAGAACACAGCAAGTTGTTATCAATGGAGAGACGTCTACAGACGTTAAAGTAACCTCAGGCGTGCCACAGGGGAGTGTTATGGGACCATTGCTTTTCACAATATATATAAATGACCTAGTAGATAGTGTCGGAAGTTCCATGCGGCTTTTCGCGGATGATGCTGTAATATACAGAGAAGTTGCAGCATTAGAAAATTGTAGCGAAATGCAGGAAGATCTGCAGCGGATAGGCACTTGGTGCCGGGAGTGGCAACTGACCCTTAACATAGACAAATGTAATGTATTGCGAATACATAGAAAGAAGGATCCTTTATTGTATGATTATATGATAGCAGAACAAACACTGGTAGCAGTTACTTCTGTAAAATATCTGGGAGTATGCGTGCGGAACGATTTGAAGTGGAATGATCATATAAAATTAATTGTTGGTAAGGTGGGTAGCAGGTTGAGATTCATTGGGAGAGTCCTTAGAAAATGTAGTCCATCAACAAAGGAGGTAGCTTACAAAACACTCGTTCGACCTATACTTGAGTATTGCACATCAGTGTGGGATCCGTACCAGATCGGGTTGACGGAGGAGATAGAGAAGATCCAAAGAAGAGCGGCGCGTTTCGTCACAGGGTTATTTGGTAACCGTGATAGCGTTATGGAGATGTTTAGCAAACTCAAGTGACAGACTCTGCAAGAGAGGCGCTCTGCATCGCGGTGTAGCTTGCTCGTCAGGTTTCGAGAGGGTGCGTTACTGGATGAGATATCGAATATATTGCTTCCCCTACTTATGCCTCCCGAGCAGATCACGAATGTAAAATTAGAGACATTAGAGCGCGCACGGAGGCTTTCAGACAGTCGTTCTTCCCGCGAACCATACGCGACAGGAACAGGAAAGGGAGGTAAGGACAGTGGCACGTAAAGTGCCCTCCACCACACACCGTTGGGTGGCTTGCGGAGTATAAATGTAGATGTAGATGTAGATGAATGAGGACCAACATCAGTCTCGTCAACTTCCACACCTCCAGTCCTCTAAGTAGACCCACATTCCAGACAGCGTTCATCCTTATCTGGCCGATAAACTGCGTACGTATCAAAGAGTCTGGCATACACACGGAATGAACTCTATGTCGAATCTTATATTTGTAGTTGATCGCCAAATACCAGGTCGCTCTGGCATCCGAATTGAGGGGAGTGCCATGCACTGGACGCCAGACCACCGGTCAAGTAACCGAAGGAAGACGGTTTTCAGTCGGATTCTGGTTATGGCTTCGCATCATCCGGCAGTAGAATTCTCGGGTCCTCTGCTTCCGCTCACCCAGCATGGTGGCATTGACGTCCCCAAAAAACTCCTTGCGATGAGATAGTGTCGGGGAAATATGTGCCACTGCAATTGGTGATTCGTCAAAAGCGGGGACCAATTTTTCGAGCGAAGTTAACATGAAGCTGGACAGGCGGCGAGATCACATCTTCATCATCGTGGCGGCACATAAAGCATCAGCTCTAACCCACCCATTGAACTTCCCGAGACCTCCCTCTGTGGTGCGTAGCGTGAGCTTATGGTATCGCACTTTGAAAACCACCGCCTCACTGGCAAGTAACGAAAGGCTAGCAGTAGACTGCATGCTATCGTATCGGGAGGACAGTAGCCAGATGTGCCATCTTGAACGCCAGATAGACAGTGCCATAAGTGACCCGCTGGACAACGTTCACAGGTCACAGCCAGGAGCTGAATAAATATGTGATTCTGCTCTCAAGCACCTGATAAATATTGGAAAATAGTTGTATGAATTATTGTATACTCAAGGAACAGATATATTAGGACTGACGCTTTTGATTTCGGGAATCCAGTGCAGATTCTCGGAGGTCGTTCCTTTTCCGATCTTTGATATGGCTAAAAATTAAAACTGGTGTGTATCTGATCTTTAGGCAGGTATTAACGTGCTGATTTTTTAAACATAATTTCCAAACTGTGTGCAACTTTAGTATCTACTGTACAAAGAGACTTTTGCCACATATCTGCCGCACCATCTCATACATGATGTGAACCCTCATCCTCAACCACTTTCTCATACGTGGAATCATACTCGTACACACTGGTTGCATATCTCGGAATGTAAAGAGCGTGATGTGATAGGTGTGCGTAACGTTGCAAGCTCTGATGCGCAGAGATCGCAAGTGCCTCCATTTCAGCTGTTCTGGGCTCTGTAACCAACGTCTGAGCTATGTGACAGATAATAAAATGTCATTTCACACTATGTGAAATGGAGCTGAGTGTCACAGTTCTTCGAAATAATCGTTTGAGTAAGACGCTGATTTTAACAAGTGAGCGAAGCATTGTGTTAGTATTACATGTGTGTTCAAAAAGTCTTTCCTAAATTCCAAAATTTTTGTGGCTATCATTTTAAGATGCGGTCTGGTGAAATAGTAGGAATCAAAATTTTAAACATTATTGTTGCAGTTCTATCTATAAAACCACTAGAAAGTATGCCAGTGAATTACCCCTTTTTGGATACACTTTGCGACGTTTAGATCACCGGTCTCACTAGACTGAGTTTCAACAAGTATTCCGCTTTACGATGGCGTTCTGTAATGTCTCTGAATTTTTTACGGGAAAGCCCTTATGTCTTAAATGAAACAAACGCTGTTGACATTCTTCATTTTTATCCTTCGTGTCCACATACTTATTTCTGAATGTAGTCACAGTGACGACGAACACATTTCTCCAAATGATTGACCAGTTTGTTGGCACCGTTGCCGTAGAATATTCGATTTGGTTGGTGGAGCCACAACCTCACCTCTGCTTGCATCACTTCATCACTATCAAAATGAAGTCCTCGAACGTGTTCTTTAGGTTTAGAAAGCAGACGACACTGGGATGTCAAGGTGACTACATTGAGAAATAAATATGTGGACATGAGGGATAAGACGTAAGAGTTTTCAAGTTAAAAAATTGGGAGGCAATACAGCACGCCATTGTAAAGCTCAAAACTTCTTGAAAATCAGTCCAGTGAGAACGATTCAAAGTCCATTATCCTTCTAAAGCGTAAAGTTGGAAATTTTATGCCATTACCTCGTGTTGTGTTGCACCGGCTAATTCCAGAGATACTTGCTATTACAATCAATGTGTCACGCATTGCTTTCTCTACAAATATATTTTTAAGAACTAAACGTCACATTTGTGTGTTGGTATAATCAGTGAAACGCTCTTTGTATCGGACAATGAATCTTTTAATCAAAAAGTTTACGTTAATCTCCCTATAGTGAGCGTAAAAGTTATTTAGATCCGTAAACAAAATATTTGTGTTAGAAAACACTCGAAGCCAGAAACGAATAATGAAACTAAATAATCGTTACGTATATTCAAGAACGAGTGTCATGAATGATAAAATTATTAGTGGCCATGTAACAAGTTCAAATTGTCTCTCCTCTGACTATTTCATAATCAGTTCATCACTCTGTCGTCTGCAATCATTTAATAGAAAAACAGGTGCCCTATTTTTTTCTAATTATCTGTTCCGCTAAACGGCTAACACGATGCAGCAACCCAACCACGGATGGGCTTTGTAACGGCTTCCAGGTGATACAAAAATACGATTTTCAACATTTCATACAGATATTGACCGAACGCTAAACTGGTGTCTTTATTTCATAATTGAGAGCTATAATCTCAAGTTAAAGGTTTAACACAATAAATCAAATATTGTAGTTGTAAACTCTGTACAAGTCTTGAGGCAGCGTAACTGACAGTACGCAAATTACGCAGACTAATTTCGTCTAGTATTTGACAATTAGAGCAGTCAGCGACCTTCAACAAGCTTTAAAAATAATTTCCCGTCTTCAACATACTTTTTCTCGCTGAAACCCCACATGAAATGACGCCATGAAAAAATTCTCACTCTTACTGCATTTTTGCTATTCACGCAGTAAAACTGCAGTATCACATATGACAATTTGACTCACTTCTTTATTGTTACTAAATCTGTTCGTAACACTTTTTCAAGACGGTATGCAGTATACGACTAAATGTACCTCCATGACTACTTTGCATTATGGCCCATAGTGCAAGAGCTATGACGTTGTATAAATGGGGTTCGAACCCCGAAGGAATCCGTGATCGGTGTAGAGTTTCGCTGGTGGCTAACTATCCAACGAAAGTAATGAAAATAATTTGCGTCCCATGCAGTGCGTTGTAGTTTAATGATCTTGTGATCACTGTACCATTTTTTTTTATGAACTGACATGTAAATTCAATGTTTTGTGCTATCTGGGCAGTGCAACTTTAATGAGGATTAGTGCTACAGGCAAATGCGTAAGAGGGTAAACACTTAACTAATACATTTACATTGGTCACCTTCCCTTAACTTGTGACTGTAAATGCTTAATTTGTATGCAGTCATTCATACATAAGGGACGATCCAGATGTTTCCGTTCTAAGACTCTACAGTGTCTTATTGCGTTACTGGCCCAATCCAACTAGAGTCGTCGATACGCCCAGGCATTTTTCAAGCGACAGAAACCATGGAGGGAGATCAGGACAATAGGACTGGGGTTCGAGTGTCTCCCACTTGAGCTACGACATTTGAGATAGGTGGCCGTGAGCTACGCACCCCAATGACGCTATTTCACCGCTTTTCAAAAGAGATGGGGCCCCATACACGGTCTCCAGTGTATGAGCACTGATGTTAGTCCTTCGGCAGCCAAGAAATGAATAACATCTTATTCGTGCTGTTATGGTGAATGTGGTAATAACGCCGCCATAGTTCACGTCTTTGTATTTACCGCTTGCACATCGGAAAGACACGAATGTCTTTCTAATCCCTCGCCTACATGTCAGTGATTATATACCCGCACTGGACTCGAACTGCGTTTCATATGAAACGCAGCAACGCCCTTAAACGGGAACTTTTTATCACCTCGTACATTATAACCCGCTCGTATATCTTCACACGCAGCGGACTAGCATGCAAGACAGGGAGGCGAAGGAGACACAGATTAAAAGCACGCGTGGATTTACAACAGTTGGTGTGGAAAGTGAGCCAGCCTCAGTTTGTTTTAACTGGTTTCTTCAAAGTACGTTTTGGTAGCCTTTAGCTAGTTTTCTTTATACAGGGTTATTACAAATGATTGAAGCGATTTCACAGCTCTACAATAACTTTATTATTTGAGACATTTTCACAATGCTTTGCACACACATACAAAAACTCAGAAAGTTTTTTTAGGCATTCACAAATGTTCGATATGTGCCCCTTTAGTGATTCGGCAGACATCAAGCCGATAATCAAGTTCCTCCCACACTCGGTGCAACATGTCCCCATCAATGAGTTCGAAAGCATCGTTGATGCGAGCTCGCAGTTCTGGCACGTTTCTTGGTAGATGAATCTTTCACATAACCCCACAGAAAGAAATCGCATGGGGTTAAGTCGGGAGAGCGTGGAGGCCATGACATAAATTGCTGATCACGATCTCCACCACGACCGATCCATCGGTTTTCCAATCTCCTGTTTGAGAAATGCCGAACATCATGATGGAAGTGCGGTGGAGCACCATCCTGTTGAAAGATGAAGTCGGCGCTGTCGGTCTCCAGTTGTGGCATGAGCCAATTTTCCAGCATGTCCAGATACACGTGTCCTGTAACGTTTTTTTCGCAGAAGAAAATGGGCCTTAAACTTTAAACCGTGAGATTGCACAAAACACGTTAACTTTTGGTGAATTGCGAATTTGCTGCACGAATGCGTGAGGATTCTCTAGCGCCAAGATTGGCACATTGTGTCTGTTCACTTCACCATTAAGAAAAAATGTTGCTTCATCAATGAAAACAAGTTTCGCACTGAACGCATCCTCTTCCATGAGCTGTTGCAACCGCGCCGAAAATTCAAAGCGTTTGACTTTGTCATCGGGTGTCAGGGCTTGTAGCAATTGTAAACGGTAAGGCTTCTGCTTTAGCCTTTTCCGTAAGATTTTCCAAACCGTCGGCTGTGGTACGTTTAACTCCCTGCTTGCTTTATTCGTCGACTTCCGCGGGCTACGCGTGAAACTTGCCCGCACGCGTTCAACCGTTTCTTCGCTCACTGCAGGCCGACCCGTTGATTTCCCCTTACAGAGGCATCCAGAAGCTTTAAACTACGCATACCATCGCCGAATGGAGTTAGCAGTTGGTGGATCTTTGTTGAACTTCGTCCTGAAGTGTCGTTGCACTGTTATGAATGACTGATGTGAGTGAATTTCAAGCACGACATACGCTTTCTCGGCTCCTGTCGCCATTTTGTCTCACTGCGCTCTCGAGCGCTCTGGCGGCAGAAACATGAAGTGCGGCTTCAGCCGAACAAATCTTTATGAGTTTTTCTATGTATCTGTGGTGTGTCGTGACCATATGTCAATGAATGGAGCTACAGTGAATTTATGAAATCGCTTCAATCATTTGTAATAGCCCTGTAGTTTTCCATCCTCAATTAGGCAGTTACTGGAGTGTTCCCTTATTTCTACATAAAATATACGATACGCAATCTCCTGAAATACTATAACAAAAAGAGTAAAGTCTGCTTGACTGCCCTCCTTTAAGTTAGCTAAGGATTTTGGTACCACAATGGTAATCCAGGCAACAAGTTAAAATGAAGTTAAGCTGACCAAGTTATGCAAACGGTGAATCCTGTCCGACACGATGGATGCCAAGAAAGAGAGTGTGAGTAAAGTTGCGTCTACAGCTGGCGTCTTGCGGTTAGTCGACATGCGGCTGTACCTCGCCCCACTCGGAAGTGGAGGCGCCCAACGCGAACACAGGTGCGAATGGAATCTCTCGTACGCACACGTTGAGGAAGAGGCGTGGAACTACACGCGTGCCTCTACTTGGTGGGAAACTCACGGTCGCACGGCGATTGCGGGCAAGGCACACAGGTGTAAAAGCACATTTACTGTCACATGTTTCTATATTAGGCTCTGAACTTCTTTTATTTCTACTTTACAAATAGTGCTTCAGCAGTGATTCATTTGTTGTCTCCGATGTGCCTGGTGATTCGCGATCTTTCTTAGCAAGTACTATATAACACGGAGTAATAATAGTAAAATTAGTTGATACGATTAAGGGAGCTTTGCGATACGTGTGTTTGCGAACTGTCATCATGTAGCTAGTATGGATGTCATATTTTTAGTGGACAGAAGGCGTCTTCTATTCGCCCGCAGCATAAGTCATCCGTTTTTTAGCTACATTTTGAGCTTCGTGCAGAGCGCAGACAGGCTGAGAACAAGTAACTTTTTAACGAGGTCCGCAACAGGTGCCGCAACAGTTTCATAATCTGAGGCAAACAAAATATTTAGTTTTCTCTGATTCAGTTTATGAACAATAATCTTATTTACACAAAATTTTCGCTCAGTTGTTGAAGACCGTCAGGTTTCAATAAGCTCTGCCTAGTGAATAATGGCGCTCAAAAGAGCTGGATCTTTTCTTAGTACCTTAAAGGAGCGTACAAGGACTCTAACGCGATTATTTCTGGTAGCATCTAAGAGTAAAAAATTAATTCTGTTCCACGAGCAAGAGATCATATTACATCAGATGACGGATAAAACAGCAAAACGGCTAATACAGTATTTTATCTACATTTGCTTTGTATTTATAAGCCATGGGTTTTTAGTTTCGAACTTGTGAAGTAGTTCGAAATGTAAATTAAGTAAGATCGCCTATGACAGTGTTCTCGATCGTAAACGTTACGTATCTGAAATGACAGTGAAAACGTGTGTCAAAGCTTAATCTGTCAAATTTGTTGCTTCATAATGAGGTACCATATGTCTCAGAGTCAAGCTGGTTCCACGCCGCTTCTTATTATTTAAAACTTTAGAAGAAGAATGCGGTTTCACGTTGCCAGACATGACTGCAAATAATCTTAAGCGCTAGGAAAAGGCAAAGCAAAATTTAGTCGATAATGACGCAAATGTCTCAAATCATAATTAGCAATGAATATAAAAACATAGACGATATTATAACCGCTCCTGGTGAGCATTTGACATTAAAAACATGGTTTTCATTCTATTCCAAATGAAATCAGTAGACATAACTTACTTGAATGCCCAATTAACTAAGCCCGAATGTTCTTACATTCACCTGCCCCTTCCAGTTTTAAGAGTCTTATACAGACTTCTTTCTTCGCCTATCCTTTTCAGTATTTCATAGTTTTGCACTGTATCTGCCCGCCTGATTTCTAACATTTCTTAACAGCTTCACGTTTAAAATATTTCCAGTTTTGCTTCTCTGTATTTCGGATTGCCCGCATACAATTTATATCTAATGTTGTGTGTTAGACGTCCACTTTGAGGAACGCATTCAATTCAGTATGCAGCACGGGTAGAGTTTTCTTTTTTAAGTGATATATGTTTCCTTCACTTGCGCCATTTTGCTTCGCTTCTTTCCCAATCCCGTGTATCCTTGCTTCCATTCCAGTACAATTCGTTCGCGCCCCAGAATTCCGTGACGTTCTTAACTTTGATATCAGGCATCTCGTTACTCTTACGCAGACTGCTCTCCATCCACTCCTCCATTGTCTTGCTTATTCGTAAAGTACCTACTGTGTTGAATACAGCAAGCACATTCAGCCTGATGTAGACTGCAGTTCTTGTGTGGGACAGCAATGTCTTGCACAGAATGAACAAGCGCATATACACTCCTGGAAATGGAAAAAAGAACACATTGACACCGGTGTGTCAGACCCACCATACTTGCTCCGGACACTGCGAGAGGGCTGTACAAGCAATGATCACACGCACGACACAGTGGACACACCAGGAAACGCGGTGTTGGCCGTCGAATGGCGCTAGCTGCGCAGCATTTGTGCACCGCCGCCGTCAGTGTCAGCCAGTTTGCCGTGGCATACGGAGCTCCATCGCAGTCTTTAACACTTTAACGCTGGTTTAACAGCGTGGACGTGAACCGTATGTGCAGTTGACGGACTTTGAGCGAGGGCGTATAGTGGGCATGCGGGAGGCCGGGTGGACGTACCGCCGAATTGCTCAACACGTGGGGCGTGAGGTCTCCACAGTACATCGATGTTGTCGCCAGTGGTCGGCGGAAGGTGCACGTGTCCGTCGACCTGGGACCGGACCGCAGCGACGTACGGATGCACGCCAAGACCGTAGGATCCTACGCAGTGCCGTAGGGGACCGCACCGCCACTTCCCAGCAAATTAGGGACACTGTTGCTCCTGGGGTATCGGCGAGGACCATTCGCAACCGTCTCCATGAAGCTGGGCTACGGTCCCGCACACCGTTAGGCCGTCTTCCGCTCACGCCCCAACATCGTGCAGCCCGCCTCCAGTGGTGTCGCGACAGGTGTGAATGGAGGGACGAATGGAGACGTGTCGTCTTCAGCGATGAGAGTCGCTTCTGCCTTGGTGCCAACGATGGTCGTATGCGTGTTTGGCGCCGTGCAGGTGAGCGCCACAATCAGGACTGCATACGACCGAGGCACACAGGGCCAACACCCGGCATCATGGTGTGGGGAGCGATCTCCTACACTGGCCGTACACCACTGGTGATCGTCGAGGGGACACTGAATAGTGCACGGTACATCCAAACCGTCATCGAACCCATCGTTCTACCATTCCTAGACCGGCAAGGGAACTTGCTGTTCCAACAGGACAATGCACGTCCGCATGTATCCCGTGCCACCCAACGTGCTCTAGAAGGTGTAAGTCAACTACCCTGGCCAGCAAGATCTCCGGATCTGTCCCCCATTGAGCATGTTTGGGACTGGATGAAGCGCGTCTCACGCGGTCTGCACGTCCCGCACGAACGCTGGTCCAACTGAGGCGCCAGGTGGAAATGGCATGGCAAGCCGTTCCACAGGGCTACATCCAGCATCTCTACGATCGTCTCCATAGGAGAATAGCAGCCTGCATTGCTGTGAAAGGTGGATATACACTGTACTAGTGCCGACATTGTGCATGCTCTGTTGCCTGTGTCTATGTGCCTGTGGTTCTGTCAGTGTGATCATGTGATGTATCTGACCCCAGGAATGTGTCAATAAAGTTTCCCCTTCCTGGGACAATGAATTCACGGTGTTCTTATTTCAATTTCCAGGAGTGTAGTTGCATCTAACCGATTTTCGAGCGTAAGTCAACTACAAGAAGTTCAAATAAATGCTTACAAGTAAGAATTTATAATGAGGAAATATTATTAACTCGAACTCCCTATACAATTATCCATGAATAATAGTGTCTGAGTGAGTCGCGCTCTTTTTAAAGAAAAGCTAGTTTTTCACACTGTTCGATATTTACGACGTTGTACCTCCTGAACTGTGTGTCTTAGAATGACACATTTTTCCAGGTGTGATCAATGGTATATGTGGGTACTGCCTCCATAATGTCATCCCTTTACAATAGTAAAGAAATAATAAATTAAAGCGTTATGTCTGATTCGGAAGTTTTACTGCATCAAACCGAAATTTTTGGTAAGCAGTAAAAATTTTTCCTTTTCCAATAATGTAGGGGCTGACAGCGAGAAAAAATTGCGAAAAGGTATGACGTTATGTGTAAAGTTTGTTGCAGATGGCTAAGTGCTCTCGCTCTCATACACTGGATGTATACATTGTGGGCTGTATGCACGCCGTTGTGGCCTCACATTCAGATTCAAAAGATTTTCCGTCTTCATGCAGATGAATTTCTACGAAATCACAGTATTAAGCAGAAGTAAATGAAATAATATTTAATGTACTGATAATTAGCCGTCTGTGAAATGCATACACGACATAACGCAAAAGAAAGAGACACTTCTTCTGTATCATCTGATCAATGCCTGTTATCACTGATCTGTATTATTTAACGTTAATCTTATTTTCGAGTGCTGATAAATACGCATTAAAAAGTCTAAAAATATTTATTGCATTCTGATTACGTTAATTAAAAGACGTTTTCTTTGATGATCAGTATAAAAGTTAAGTACTTGCAGTAAAAGTGAAATAATGGATCACAGAATCTTTCGATTGTTTCACGATAATTATAATCGCCTTTTTGTGCTTAATTGTTATTTACATATTACATTCGTTAGAACATGAGGTATACAAAAGGAGATGACGCTGTAGACTTACCCAATAAGATGTTTTGAAGTGAGAGTGGGCGGGGCATTAGCAGACTCCTGTTTGCGATTGCTTCTTATTCAGATTTCCTGTCGTGTGCACCCAACAGGTGTTTTAAATACTAAAAATCACAGTGTTTACATGAATAACATACAGACAGGAGGGTAATTTCGAGCGTTTTATTGCTGTTGAATGCGTATTGGTTCTAGTAATACGGCACATTTGGCCTCGTTAATGTAACTTGTTTTTCGTTGATATATTCCTAATAACCAAGAAGAGGAGGAAGTTGTTGAAAAACATGCTTTCGTAATTCATTTAAATCCTGTTTTACTGTATGTATGTCAGTAGGAAATGAAGATGAAAGTCCGAAACTATTGCCTGTTTGCTTACTGGTACTGCTTCCTGCTCGTTAGATTTTCAGCTTTCGGCTCATATGCACAACATTGATAATGTTCAGTTTCGCAAGAATCTTACCTATGTATTCTTCGCTAGTTCATAAACGTGTGCCACGAGAAAGGAACAAGGCGTGCTACCGTAATTTTGCATGTCAACGAAGTGAACCATTATTTAAATACCAAAGAAACAGAAATGCATAGAGATACACCTCCATGCAGAATAGAATTCTTGTTTTATTAGCTTAACAGTGCCTTAGTTTCACAGTATTTTACACATATTCTCACCTGAAATCTTACCCATGGTGCGCTATTTAGTGCGTGACCAATAATAGCAGTTTAGTGGGTAAAAAGAGAGAATTTTTAAACATGATCCAGCATCGTGCACTACGGCAAACGTGATCGTCTCAATCTCTTAGATGCTGTAAAATGGATATTTTGCCTTAACAAGTATGTAAGTCGTATTTTTAGAAATGAAAGTCCTGTGTAATATGAAGACCTACTTTACCACCAGTAGCCTATTTCATTCTTTCCCCAGAATATTTCTCGCCAGTAACACAGTTTTCAGGAATAGCCGAACATATCACAACTGGAATGTACGTCTACTTTGATCATCTGATTCATTTTACTCTTGAATTTAAATTTGAGGTTTTCATAGTTTATACCATACTTTGTGATACACGAGTAGTTAGTTAGCCTCATGTTCCATGTGATTTTCAGGATAAATGGTGATGATATGGAACGGGTCATTTTATATTAACATCAATGATTTTTTGTAAGTATGCCTCCATACTGAACATGTATTGTTTTTTTCCGTTTTTAATGAATAGCAGACAGATATTTGCCAGTACTTCCTACCTATCACCATTTAAAAATCACAAAATAGATAGTGTTCTGAGAAATAGTTGGAGTTGTCAAAGAGAAACGTTTTCAGTTTAGTTTCAAATTTTATTTTTGTGTCTGTAAGACATTTGATATCACTGGTAAGTGATCAAAGTTCTGGTTGCGGCGTTGTGAACGTTTATCCTACAGGTAATGAATGTCATTTTCTTCTTCTATTGTTGTAATTACGTGTATCATTGTTTTTGTTGAAGTGCTGTCTCCGGCGGTTCTAGCCAGAACAAGTTTTTAAGAGGCAGGAAATGAAACAATGAATAATTATCGGCGGAAAGAATTTAGATCATGAGGTGCTGCATAAACATTCAGAGCCGCCACGAAGCCGTGTCTTGTGTGGGAACGAGACCTTCAATACAGTGCGACTCGCATTCAGGAGCGTCTAATGTTTGAAAAGCAATGGACACAGGAAAGATTGAAAACAAGTAGCGCAACTGTAATTCACGTATACAGAAAATATTTCTTCATCTACCAATGAAATGTAATACCCATAAACTTTTGATTACGGCAGTATCGATTAGAACACCCGTAAACAACACAAGCTGACATCTTTGGTGAATACAACTACGTCACCACACAATCATACCACATGATGATGCTTGGAATACGACCACAAAAGTCGACAAATATCCTCAATGGTCGCAACTGGGCACAGGTACATCTGAGTGACATCATACACAAGTCTCACCGCGGTGAACCATGGAGGTATAAATGCAGTGGTGATTAGTGTTTAACGTCCCGTCGACAACGAGGTCATTAGAGACGAAGCGCAAGCTAGGGTTAGGGAAGGATTGGGAAGGAAATCGGCCGTGCCCTTTCAATGGAACCATCCCGGCATTTGCCTGAAACGATTTAGGGAAATCACAGAAAACCTAAATCAGGATGGCTGGAGACGGGATTGAACCGTCGTCCTCCCGAATGCGAGTCCAGTGTGCTAACCACTGCGCCACCTCGCTCGGTACAAATGCAGTGAACCTAAAGTTTTGGGCTATGTTAGATGGCGGATGCATGCTCCATGTTTTTGAATAGTGTCAACTCCCTTACTTTCTTACCTCCATGCACTAAAAACTGCAGTCATTTATTTTCATGATGTTCAATGGCACTTCCTTTTTAGCGTGAAGGAAAATGCGTATGATAACAACTGCTGACAAAATTAGCTGCATATATACACACTTATCTGAAAGACTTTCTTCATAACTAATTTGTAGCTTATGTCATTGAATCAGGGTGATTTGGCTGTTTTTAGCCCGTCAGTCGACAAGACTCACCGGAGGAGAAACACCCCTCTGAAGATGCCCAGCGCAGCTCTGGACGAAACGTTAGGAGCTGAAGAGTATCAAGGACCACGACCTTACATCCCGGAAGGTTTACCAGAAGATATGTTTTTAGCCTACTTGAATTTCACTATGCTTCATGTCTCTTGGTAATTTACTAACCCATGGAAGCAGAAAACATAACAACTATTTCGTTAATTAAGTAGCAAACGATTAAAAACCAACATTATCCTTACGACGCATGTGACTGCTTTCCCAACGCTTGGAGCGCTAGTTTCGGAGTTTTACGTGATATTCAATGCTTTTGATTACAAGTTCATGAATTTTAAGTCCGTTTCTCTACAAGTGGAGGAGATAGTGTTATAACTGGCGACCTCAGACGAGGACTGCCAGTAGAATACTAAATTTTATGAGTATATACATGTATATAACCTGTACAACTGTATGCTCTATAATTATTATGTCTTTATTTTACATGTATCTACTAACGAACGAGAAACTCCTAACAGGAACAAATAACACAATGGAAAGAAAACTGAGGACCACACCATAAAGAAATTCAAGAAAAGTATGAACAATTATATATCGCAGTCCTTCAGTAAGGAAGCCACTGACCCTAGAAAAAATTTTTGTGCTCACAAATCAGGAAATCAATAGTAGGTGAACATGGACTTTCTTCATTTTTTTGTAGATTTAGAAAGTGAGAGAAATTTTAATTGCCAGGTATTGACAATTAGTCTTAAGCACCATAAGATGGAGTGGATTTGTTGAAGCTAAGGCATTATCTACAGTCACTGTTAAATTGCATTTTTCTTTCTTTTAGTGTTAAAAAGGAAAATATTATTCCCTTTGCGATAGATTTCATAGTAATGAGAAGTCAAGTTTTTCAAATCAATGAGTAAGCCACAGTCAATGGAAATGGGGAAAGTGGGAGAAATGTTCACAAATATACACTCCTGAAAATTGAAATAAGAACACCGTGAATTCATTGTCCCAGGAAGGGGAAACTTTATTGACACATTCCTGGGGTCAGATACATCACATGATCACACTGACAGAACCACAGGCACATAGACACAGGCAACAGAGCATGCACAATGTCGGCACTAGTACAGTGTATATCCACCTTTCGCAGCAATGCAGGCTGCTATTCTCCCATGGAGACGATCGTAGAGATGCTGGATGTAGTCCTGTGGAACGGCTTGCCATGCCATTTCCACCTGGCGCCTCAGTTGGACCAGCGTTCGTGCGGGACGTGCAGACCGCGTGAGACGCGCTTCATCCAGTCCCAAACATGCTCAATGGGGGAGAGATCCGGAGATCTTGCTGGCCAGGGTAGTTGACTTACACCTTCTAGAGCACGTTGGGTGGCACGGGATACATGCGGACGTGCATTGTCCTGGTGGAACAGCAAGTTCCCTTGCCGGTGTAGGAATGGTAGAACGATGGGTTCGATGACGGTTTGGATGTACCGTGCACTATTCAGTGTCCCCTCGACAATCACCAGTGGTGTACGGCCAGTGTAGGAGATCGCTCCCCACACCATGATGCCGGGTGTTGGCCCTGTGTGCCTCGGTCGTATGCGGTCCTGATTGTGGCGCTCACCTGCACGGCGCCAAACACGCATACGACCATCATTGGCACCAAGGCAGAAGCGACTCTCATCGCTGAAGACGACACGTCTCCATTCGTCCCTCCATTCACGCCTGTCGCGACACCACTGGAGGCGGGCTGCACGATGTTGGGGCGTGAGCGGAAGACGACCTAACGGTGTGCGGGACCGTAGCCCAGCTTCATGGAGACGGTTGTGAATGGTCCTCGCCGATACCCTAGGAGCAACAGAGTCCCTATTTTGCTGGGAAATGGCGGTGCGGTCCCCTACGGCACTGCGTAGGATCCTACGGTCTTGGCGTGCATCCGTGCGTCGCTGCGGTCCGGTCCCCGGTCGACGGGCACGTGCACCTTCCGCCGACCACTGGCGACAACATCGATGTACTGTGGAGACCTCACGCCCCACGTGTTGAGCAATTCGGCGGTACGTCCACCCAGCCTCCCGCATGCCCACTATACGCCCTCGCTCAAAGTCCGTCAACTGCACATACGGTTCACGTCCACACTGTCGCGGCATGCTACCAGTGTTAAAAACTGCGATGGAGCTCCGTATGCCACGGCAAACTGGCTGACACTGACGGCGGCGGTGCACAAATGCTGCGCAGCTAGCGGCATTCGACGGCCAACACCGCGGTTCCTGGTGTGTCCGCTGTGCCGTGCGTGTGATCATTGCTTGTACAGCCCTCTCGCAGTGTCCGGAGCAAGTATGGTGGGTCTGACACACCGGTGTCAATGTGTTCTTTTTTCCATTTCCAGGAGTGTAGAAGAGATAGACACATATGATTAGCAATTAATGCTGAAAATCAGAATTGAGAATCAAGCAATAAAATGAACGAGTTTCATCGCATGTTAGGTGAATGCCGGTGGAATACGAAAAGAATGTCGAATTACTGTGTCCATTTTGACGTCAGGAACAGACAGCACAAGTCAATGAAAATTTTGTTCACCTCACGAAAGCACGAACTCAAAAGATGGACGAAAATTTTGAAAATTTTACAAATGAACATTCATCGGAAATTTCCCCAAGCGTTCAACAGTGAATGAGCAGGCATTTCAAGTGTTTGTTAAACGAAAAATCTGCTTAACTCGTCAGATTGAACCCAGACTTCCAAACAGTAACGATGGAATTAACTGATTTAAAAATCGCGTGCAAAGGCTTACCGAAAGCGGTAACGCATTTAAAATCAAATGTGAAGGAACAAAACGACAATCAGTCTCAATTATAGAATACCGTGTAGCAGATAACTTGTCTGACTAGCCACATGTATACAGAATTTGTTAGCTGGCTGCATGAAAAACACGAACACGTTACCGAATGCTTAACCGCCGAAAGTAACACCATTAGTAACGAATTCATTATCTAGTTACACAAAAAGAACGCTGAGTTTAACGAATCATTAAAGAATGAACTACTATTGGTAGAACAGAACGTAAGAGAATATGTTGTAGCTCATCGTAAGGACGACAGCGAAGGAGTTAAATCTGAATCAGGTCGGCTTCAGTCTGTGCTTTCACATGGACTTCCGAAACGGAAAGAAAACATGAAAGCTCACGCGAGGATGTTTCAGCAGGAGCTAACCAATTGTGTGTAATAATGGGGGCCAGACTTCGGCTGCGATAGCTGACATCAACATTGAATACTATACTGTGCCGAAACCTCAAACTTTTTACCGGGAGCAAAGTAATAATAGTAGCCAGTATGAAACCACACACAGTGTGAGATGGAGAAAAGCACAGTCAGTTCCAAATCTAAGTACCCGGCAAAAAAGAACCACATACTGTCGTATTCATAAAGTGTTTTCGTGGTATCCTATATAGATCGTGGGTAGACACCCAGAAAATACAATTTCTGCTGCCACATATCCAGCCCTTTTTCCACAGGAACAATATGAGAGAGCTTTTCTAGCTAAGTAGTGATCTCCTTGACATTACGACACGCCCGAGAAAGGAAGCTCAGAGCCAAGATCGCGTTAACGATAAACCGGAGACTTTACGTTGATACTTTGAAAAGTATGTAAATAAAACTCGGTATTGGGGTGATTCGATATCTACTGAAGAAATGGTACGTATTGTTATGGAGAAACTTCCTCAGTATTTAAAGGAGTAACTATTACACGCACTGGACATAGGAACTGATGAGTTTAGGTGGACAGTTCACTAGACTGATTTGCTCTGTGATGATACCAAAACGTATAACCAAGGAAATGATAGCGATAAAAGCAAGGGAACTGAACAACTGTGCAGTTATCACAATAAAAATCATAACCGTAACAACAATGTCAATGAAAACGATAGTTTATCACGAAAACAAAACTTTAGGCACAATCATGCTAATGATGGTAACAGCGGGCCATTGTTTAAAGAGAATAGAAAGTATGATGACAGTTTAACACAGGTTATAGAAACAATAATAATAATAGGTTAGGTACTTGCTGGTCAGTCCGTAAAGTAGCTGACAACAATTTTCTCTAATGCAGAACGTTAGTTAGAAATATTCCTACACGGGTCATTGTAACACTAATAATAGTAACAATCCCAACTGGAGATCACAGAACCAGTAGGTTAGGCGAATAAAAGTAACTGAAAATAACTACCAAATAACCAGCAACTCAACGAAATAATGGCGGCCACATTGTGCTCTCAGATAGTAGTCGCGAATTGTGTAGCGGGCAATGGAAGTGAACAAATTAATTACACCGACGGGGAGACATACGTGAGTATTTATTATCTGATCCAATCCCATGATTTGAACAGAACGATACAGTAGTTCAAGCTGCTTTTTCGGGCAGAGTAGGTACACTGCCTGCCATAGTAATTACCGACAGAGGTCCATTGGCAAATGTCTTTTCCCTCAGACTATATAACTATGAGAAGGGTACACCTCCCACATTATCGGTTCAGAACTCTCGAGTGATAGGTGCTATTTGCACCAAGTAAAGACGCTGGTGGAGATTTTTACAGATAATGGAGCATTCAAGGGCACAATGCTGTAGTGAATAATTTGTCGTCCAGTTACATATTAGCTATAGCGTTTCCACAAGAGCTGAGACAACGATCGATCTCTCTGTAGGCAAGTTGAAACATCCCCTTTGAAAAATTAATGAACTACTGTGCTGATATACCTCTTACGTTATTTGGTTTTCAAACAGCTGAGCTGGACTGAACGTATTCAGACACTTCTCTCTTCACTTATTCTGATCAACACTAAACTGACACACAATATTTTTAGCGCAATGCAATCTGAGTTTCAATAATCCCTACAAAAGAATGGCCCTGGCTAACAATAACCTATACCTTTCATGAACCACTTACCTCACAAAAATCTTCGTTACTCGAACTACTGTAATACAGCGAGTGCCAATACTGCCAGCTAAATAAAAGATTCTAACTACTGAAGGCACTAACTACGGATAAGCATAGCTAGCAAATGAAAGATTTTGATAGAGAACAAACAATTTATTAAGCTTAATAATATTCAAAGGTCATATACAGCATACAAATTTACTCTTTCTGATGGACACACTTCCAGATCGTCCGCTCTCAAAATTCTGCTTTCTCTCTCCCCACATACACCACTGCTGGCGGCTCACCTCCTGCTGCGCAACGCTACGCGCTGTTCACATCCAGCTGCCCAACACTACAATAGCGAATATTCCAACAGTGCCAACCAGCCACAGACTGCACACAGCACAGCCAGTGATTTTCATACAGAGCGCTGCGCGACGTTACCAACATAAAAACCTAAACAGACTACTTACAAAGTGTTTAAAGGAAGTTGCCGGCCAGAGTGGCCGTGCGGTTCTAGGCGCTGCAGTTGCCAAGCGACTTCTACGGTCGCAGGATCGAATCCTGCCTCTGGCATGGATGTGTGTGATGTCCTTAGGTTAGTTAGGTTTAATTAGTTCTAAGTTCTAGGCGACTGGTGACCTCAGGAGTTAAGTCGCATAGTGCTCAGAGCCATTTGAACCATTTTTTTAAAATGGAAGTTGGTGGCAATGTGCTTGTACTGGACTTAATGAAATATAAACCTAGTATGGTGAATTTTGTCAGAGTATAAACGTCAAGTTTGTAGATATTGAGTTACCATATACAGGCAGCCTTTTAACTACCCAAGATGAAGAAACGAAGTGTACAAGGTGTTTCGAAATGAGTATACGGGTCTTAAGGTTTTGTAGTATATATTACATTCACCTTACAATTATAACTTATACACCAAATGAAAGAGAAATACAGTTAAGTTTTTCTTACAAATATTCAGTGTGAACACCGATCACACGTCGAGTCCACAGGCGACTTGTTCCGAAATCTTGATCGATATATCAAGAGTAACTGCTGCAATAACACAATTTCTCATGTCAGATAGATCAGCTGGTATCGAAGGCACATAACACATGACCGCGTCAGATCGTGTGTGAACGCGGAGGTCATGCATAAAATGCTGTATCAACCGGCCCCTTGAACCCAGTCCACTGGTCGGATACAACTTCGTTTCTCCAGTCGCGTACTGAGTTATGCCAGTGAGGCCGCGACCCATCTTGCTCCCTAATAAAGATATGTTGTTCAGCTTCTTCCCATTGATACACGGGCCCTAGATGTAGCACATCGGGATAATAAACATTATTTACAGCTGATTCACCGAATAAGAAAAGCCCATATACTCTTCGCGGGGATATTTCTTGAGACTAAGCGATAAAGACTCGCACTCGTTCAACACGATTTTCAATAACTCTTTGTCATTCCCTACTCTTCCCACAGCACACAGGTATATAAACAAAACTGACTGAGTTGCTCTTTCATTTGGTGTATTATTACTATTGTAAGTTGAACGCAATAAATGCTACAGCGCCTTGAAACCGGTATATTCGTTTTGAAACACCCTGTCTAACTAGTGCTAACAATATACAAGATCATGAAGTAGGATTACACAAGAAGGTCTTTCATCTACATATTTAACTTAGGGACTAAGATATGAACTCAGTAACTTATTATTTAGTACAATTATTGATGTAAAAATACATGTAATCATGTGAACGGTGTATCAGAATTAAGCAAACAAATCCTCGTGAGATGTATTACCAGTCTGCTTACTCAGTTCCTTGGAATAAACGACAGGCAGTAAGCACAGAAATCAGAAATATGCTTGATCATTGAAAATTCCTTTTTCCATATAGCAATCCATTATTACCGGTAATTAAAGCAGGATGTATCGTACGCTTTGTGCTGAATGCAAGAGCTGTAATATAATAATATTGTAATACCCATTAAGACACATCCTGAAAACCTTGAAGAACAGATCCCAAAATTCTGTCGAGTACATTATTTAACCATGACCGATCTGTTGTCTCCATATCAGCAGGTATGACGAAAGATTTTCGAAAATTTACAGCTTTTATTTTTAGTGGTAGAAGTTATCACTTTCGTCTCTGACGATGGGAGTAACTGGCATCCTGGTGTATTTATAACAGCTTTAGACATGGTACTGAATCCCGATCTTTTAGACAGGGGCACATTATATGTAGGTGACCCATTTCCTAATAGCAATAAACACAGGAACTCCTTGATATATTGCACGTAACAGGAGGCAGGTTTCACTACAAACTTGTAGACATTGAAAATTTTCAAGGGAAGGATTAAGTGTTTTGGTCACATTATCGCACCAGAAGGTATCATGCCAGACAGAAGTAAAATAGATGCATTAAAAACACATCACCTCCACGAAGAAAGAAATGTCTGAAAGCTTTCTTAACACTTGCTTAGTTTCTCCAGCGATTCCCACCAAATCAACTACTTAACAGCGTGCCACTACTAAATTTATTAAGAAGGAATGCGCCTTGGGGTTGGACCAATGAATGTCAAATGGCTTCTCATAATGATAAATACGTCTTGATTAATGAACAAATCTTACACCACCCATGGACCAAGATTTCTGACATGGACCAAGATTTCTGCCTGGCCACAGAAGTGTCACTTCATTTTCTCGTTAAGAATCTTGTCTTTTTCGAGTAGAAAGTAACTATAATAGGACTGGTATTGGATTTATAGGATTTATTAGTGTAATGCTGTTGGAATGTGTAAGATCGTGTTGAGCAACCGAGATCGAAGCATTAGCAGTCGTTTGGTAACTGGAAGAGTTCAATTACTATGTTCATGGTACCCATGTATAGGTTTTCTGTGTCCATCAACCTTTGAGTTTTATTACGAGTGGTAAACTATGGCGTCGATGCCTAGTGTGCTAGTTATTACAATTACAGGAGCATGACCTTGAGGTAGTATATGTATGCAGGAAGGACAACGTGGTAGCTGATGCACTATCACACCTCCTACAAGGTTTACGTGACTTTCCAGAAATAGCTGACCTCACGACAGAGTTTAAGGTATTGTTAATGAAGGGGCCCACTAACATGAAATCTTATCTAAACATGTGTCACAGCATACAAATACTGCCGGAAGCAGAACCAAAGTGGGCACAGGTAACAGAATCCTTAGGACATAAACCTGCAAGTAAAACAAGTCAACACTAAACTCTCTATAACAGCATTTGGTTTTGCCTTCACAACACCCAGTCAGATGAGTTGTGTCCCTACAGCAAACCAAGAAGCATTAGCTTGTTACACATATTATGTATTGGGGTTCTATGGGACAAAGAAGTGTACACAGAATTTAAAACGACATTGCTACTTTACTAATATGAATGATATGTCCTCCAATCTTTGAGAATATCTACATCATGTCAGAAAACTAAGTCCATAACCATATGTTGTCACACGAAATTACATACAATTTTATCTTACAAACCACTGGAAACCGTACCTGTTGTCGTTGCTAGACCTCCTCCAGAGTCACAAGTAGGTGTGGAATATGTAGTGACCTTGTTGCACATATTTCCTAAACATATAAAACTGTCCGCAATAAAGACCACCACCTCTCCTTCCAATATTAAGAGAATTCCAAGTTATTACATACCTGGGATAGGGAAACCTAAAGCAAAACTCTCTGATAATGCTGCCAGTTTTACCAGTCATAAGTGAAAGTCTTTCCTGAATGAACAGTACATTAAACACATATTAATTTTCCGGTTACATCCTGAAGGAAACCATGTTGTACGCATATTTCGTGAATTTAGCCGTTGTATTTGGATCTATACACCCAATCATCAGACACAGTGGATAAAATACACAGACGCTTCTGAGGAAATAGAAAACAACTTTCTCCATACCTCCACTAAATATACACCAGATGAACCGATGTTTAATACACAACTGACCAATCCATGAATCATCCTCATATGCCAAGCGCGGAAGTATAGTGGGAACAAAAAGTAAAACAAACGAATGCCTCGCTAAAACACCAGGCAAAGTTCTGAAAAACCAAGTATGACAGAGACCTAACTAGAGTACAAAATTGCCAATTCGGAGGCGAAGTTCGATTAAAGTCACGAGGTAAGCCTTGTTTGTCTCAACGAAAGAACAAGAAACCACAACTGAAGTACACTAGTCTTTATAATATGATCACAAAGGGAGTTCTTTGCTTGCATATCCTGAGTCAGAGACACTATGAGGTCTGTGACTTTATCATGATCTAAAAGGATCTATGCAGTAACTACGAGATTTCTATTTCATCTGATGACTTTGTTGTGGAATTAGGATATAATTTGTTCATTCCTTCTACAGATTTGTTAATATTATAAGATATTTTATTTCATAGCATGAACTTTTGGTAATATCATCAACCAGAAGTGTTTTTAGATGAATGGAGAATGCATACAAATATATTCGTGGTGAAGCGATGCATTTATTGCGAAAGAGATTAGTTGCAATGTTTTGGTTGTGAAGAACTTTAGTCGAGTAACCTGCCTTTCCGACAACAGGAAATCGTATATGTAGACAGCTTCAATTATGTCTTGGGACACAGCAGTTCATTAGTTACCAAAATGTATAAATACACTTCTGTAAATTGAAATAAGAACACCGTGAATTCATTGTCCCAGGAAGGGGAAACTTTATTGACACATTCCTGGGGTCAGATACATCACATGATCACACTGACAGAACCACAGGCACATAGACACAGGCAACAGAGCATGCACAATGTCGGCACTAGTACAGTGTATATCCACCTTTCGCAGCAATGCAGGCTGCTATTCTCCCATGGAGACGATCGTAGAGATGCTGGATGTAGTCCTGTGGAACGGCTTGCCATGCCATTTCCACCTGGCGCCTCAGTTGGACCAGCGTTCGTGCTGGACGTGCAGACCGCGTGAGACGACGCTTCATCCAGTCCCAAACATGCTCAATGGGGGACAGATCCGGAGATCTTGCTGGCCAGGGTAGTTGACTTACACCTTCTAGAGCACGTTAGGTGGCACGGGATACATGCGGACGTGCATTGTCCTGTTGGAACAGCAAGTTCCCTTGCCGGTCTAGGAATGGTAGAACGATGGGTTTGATGACGGTTTGGATGTACCGTGCACTATTCAGTGTCCCCTCGACGATCACCAGTGGTGTACGGCCAGTGTAGGAGATCGCTCCCCACACCATGATGCCGGGTGTTGGCCCTGTGTGCCTCGGTCGTATGCAGTCCTGATTGTGGCGCTCACCTGCACGGCGCCAAACACGCATACGACCATCATTGGCACCAAGGTAGAAGCGACTCTCATCGCTGAAGACGACACGTATCCATTCGTCCCTCCATTCACGCCTGTCGCGACACCACTGGAGGCGGGCTGCACGATGTTGGGGCGTGAGCGGAAGACGGCCTAACGGTGTGCGGGACCGTAGCCCAGCTTCATGGAGACGGTTGCGAATGGTCCTCGCCGATACCCCAGGAGCAACAGTGTCCCTAATTTGCTGGGAAGTGGCGGTGCGGTCCCCTACGGCACTGCGTAGGATCCTATGGTCTTGGCGTGCATCCGTGCGTCGCTGCGGTCCGGTCCCAGGTCGACGGGCACGTGCACCTTCCGCCGACCACTAGCGACAACATCGATGTACGTGTTGAGCAATTCGGCGGTACGTCCACCCGGCCTCCCGCATGCCCACTATACGCCCTCGCTCAAAGTCCGTCAACTGCACATACGGTTCACGTCCACGCTGTCGCGACATGCTACCAGTGTTAAAGACTGCGATGGAGCTCCGTATGCCACGGCAAACTGGCTGACACTGACGGCGGCGGTGCACAAATGCTGCGCAGCTAGCGCCATTCGACGGCCAACACCGCGGTTCCTGGTGTGTCCGCTGTGCCGTGCGTGTGATCATTGCTTGTACAGCCCTCTCGCAGTGTCCGGAGCAAGTATGGTGGGTCTGACACACCGGTGTCAATGTGTTCTTTTTTCCATTTCCAGGAGTGTAGTAGGTGATCTCCAAAGCGAATGTAGTATTTAGTTTGTGCAGACATTCGAACAAGAATTAGTATTGTTTATTACAAGTGTGTATTTTCTGATATTTAATTGTGTACTGCGAAACAGAAGCACAACCTCATGAACAGTGATGTGTGAGAAATAACTAGGTACTTTCTTAATAGGGAAGCATTTGACATAGGCAGTTTCTTATGACCTTCAGTGGAGTATGTATCTAGTCATTGAGAGAATGTTCAACGATTTTCAGTACTAGCACTTTTAAATAACTGACCATTGTGCATGTACCTCACTAGGCAAGCAAACGGCACGAATCATCAACGTTTGAAAGTATTTAATTTGAATAATTTGCACTTATATTTCGTACAATGCAATGTCGTCAAGCACTGGTTCCATCATAGTAACGTTAGACATTTTCTCTTTCGCGTTTTTTTCTCTGTTCAGTGTACAAAGATTTACAGCACCTCTTGAAAGTGGTCTTCGTGAGTTATTGAAATGTCCACTTGATCCCAAAAACATTGCAGTTAATGTACCTATGTAAAGAATAGCAGCACAGCTCAAAGAAACAAGGCGATGCAGAATATCGCAACGCGAATTGAGAAAGCTAACCAAAGTGTTGTTTTGCAGTCAACGTAAATATGCTGATATCGTATGTGAGCTTTCGGTGATAGATTGTTTCCCGAAGTGTCTTGTCAACAAATGCTACAAGCGATTCACAAAATAAAGCTATTGTGGACTTCAAACGCGGATAACTAACAGCACAGGGACATAAGTAAAAGACTTTACGTGATAAATGATTCAGAATATAACAGAATGTCGAGGTCAATGCTAACGAAACTTTAATTGGAAGTCACAGTGCGTGGACTTAGAATGATAAGCGAACAGGCAACGATATGACTGTACTAGTGTGTGGAGAAGGACGAAAAATCTAGTGCTGATATACACAGTAGAGTGTAGACTTACCTAAACGGATGTGTCGAATCGTGGGAGTATTGTGTCAAAGAACTCCAGTGAGGAATGAAAACTTATGTATTCCCAGACTCAATAGTTATACTCACGAGTGAACGCTGAGTGACAAGAAATTTGTCGTTGTACCGGATTGCAAACATTTGTCGACAACAATGCTCTGCACTGGACTTGTATTATTGAGACTGAATGTCAGCCACGTGATCGTGCACTATTTCCAGTCGTTACTATTCTACAGTCGATGCTAATGTTATTACTCTCAAATGCCTGAAGTGCCATCATGATTCAATCATATTGACTGTAAACCGCATCACGAAATATAAACACTGAGTGTGGTGCAGTAAACAGCCGTATGACGTGTACAGCGGTACCACAAATAAAAACGACTGCCCCGATAGATACATTCAAAAATCATACCTGAACGGAGAAATTATAACCACAAATAATAAGAGAAAAAGGGATTATGAATCTTTGTAAAGGTATACCCTAATGAAATATCTTTGCAGCTGACGTTATCTCCATTCTGATGCAAAAGTGTAGTTTTTTATGCATCTACAAGCAATGAGACACCTGACGCAGAAGCAAAGAGAGCTTACACAGAGATTTACGTGAATTCAAAGCCTAGCTGACAAAAAAAAACTGAGCAAAGAGAGAATGAGTGTAAGGAGAGCCGTAAGAATAGCCTTCAGTTAATCTGAAAGTAAAATTTTATCGTCTCACCATCCTGGAAACACTGAGAAATTCTTTTGATCTTGTATGAACTCAGTAAGCGGATCAAATTCATCCATTCAGTCGCTCAGTGACCATACTGATTCTGAAACGGAAGGTGACAGAGAGAAGCCTCATCCAAAAGTGACTGAACACGGAAGATCGTAAAACGGTTCCTTCTTTCAATCATTGCACGAACGCCGAAAGAAAAGTGACCGCGGAATAGAAAACCAAGTCCAATAGTTCAGTAGTTGAATGTAATCAGGACACGATAAGTAACCTGTAAAATTAAACAGAGGTTATACAAAAGAGCTGGCTCTCATTGCAGTAAGTAGTAGGTTGCTGGGATAGGTAATTAGTGGGTTGATGGTGTAACCAAAGGTAACTACGTGCTGGAAAAGAAGGTTCTAGAAGGTCTGTCAGACAAACGCACATGATCATAGCCGTGTCCCTGCAGCGTCAGTCTGTTGCAGAATTATGGAACTTGTCTTATGCTCACGTATTATGACGTTCTTGGAAGATAAGCTACTCTTTATAACTCATGGATTCCGCAAACAGAAGTCTTACGAAACGCACCTCGCTCAGCCCGTCCATGAAGTTCAGAGCGTGGTACTCTTCGCCAGTCAGGTTGATACCGTGTCCCTTGACTTCCGGAAGGAATTTACTACACTTCTGCTCTATTTTAGAGTAGAAGGAATACGATCTCACCTAGTATCAGGCATGTATGTGACTGGATTAAAGATTCTCGCCCAGTCAAAACCGATCTTTAGCGAAAGTTTTTCTTTGATTACCTCATTGTTGACACCCTCCTGCCATTGTTCCCATCTACTAGTACCTGCAATCATCCTAGCTACTTTCATATCCGTAACCTCAACCTTATTGATAAGGTAACCTGAACCCACCCAGCTTTCGCTCCCACACAAAAAAGATGGTCGAAAGATTGAACGGTGCACAGATACCTTAGTCTTGGTACCGACTTCCTTCTTGCAGAAGAGAGTAGATCGTAGCTGAGCGCTCATTGCATTAGCTTTGCTACACCTCGCTTCCAGTTCTTTCACTGTGTTGCCATCCTGTGAGAATATGCATCCTAAGTACTTGAAGCCGTGCACCTGTTCTAACTTTGTTCCTCCCATTTGGCACTCAATCCGCTTATATTTCTTTCCCACTGACATTAATTTCGTTTTGGAGATGCTAATCTTCATACCATAGTCCTTACATCTCTGGTCTAGCTCTGAAATATTACTTTGCAAACTTTCAATCGCATCTGCCATCACAACTAAGTCATCCGCATATGCGAGACTGCTTATTTTGTATTCACATATCTTAATCTCACCCAGCCAGTCTATTGTTTTCAACATGCGATCCATAAATAATATGAACAACAGTGGAGACAGGTTGCAGCCTTGTCTTACACCTGAAACTACTCTGAACCATGAACTCAATTTACCATCAACTCTGCTACCTGACTGTCTATGTAAAGACCTTCAACTGCTTGCAAAAGTTGCCTCCTATTCGACGATCAGACAATAACTTCCTCCTAGGAACCCGGTCATATGCCTTTTCTAGATCTATAAAGCATAGATACAAATCCCTGTTCCTCTCGTAACACCTCTCCATTATTTGCCGTAAGCTAAATATCTGGTCCTGACAACCTCTAAGTGGCCTAAACCCACACTGATTTTCATCCAATTTGTCCTCAACTAATACTCGCACTTTCCTTTCAACAATATCTGAGAAGATTTTACCCACAACGCTGATTAAAGAGATACCTCTGCAGGTGTTACAAACTTTCCAGTACAAACAAAGTAATTTTTAAAGCGGAATTTTGAGTTTCCATTCGACAGAGCAGACCCTAATTAGCCTAAAGTGATATTCGTTTTACGTATGTGTATTGCAAGGGACAGCAAGATACGAAGAATAACCAGTACTTCCGTAGCGAATGAGCAGCAGTGCTGCATGGCGGAAGCGGTCGGTGCGGTCCTGTGCGGCGCTACTCATCCGCTGCTGGAGTACTCGTTATTCTTCGTGTTTTACTGTCCCTGTTAACACGTATCAGTAAAACGAATGTGGCACTAGGATAATTAGGGGCTCATCTGTCGAATGGAAACGCAAAATTCCGCTTTGAAAATGATTCTGTATGTAGCGGGAAGCAAATCGGCTCTTTATATTAGCACTGGGAGTCGCATGAAAGAAGTGCTGAGAAGTGTTGTTTGGACTGACTCCAGCTGTACTGCAAAAACGAAGTTGCAAGTGAAATAATAATTAAATGGACACCCTAGCTGCAAGCAGGCGTTGATATACTTCATTGGGGACATGCTGAAAATGTGTGCCCCGACCGGGACTCGAACCCGGGATCTCCTGCTTACATGGCATACGCTCTATCCATCTGAGCCACCGCGGTCTCCCCGTGAGATCCACATTCCCAAGGTGTCCACAACACTACATTCGTAGTGCGCCTAATAGATGTTTGCCCATCATACTCATTACTCGTGGCAGATTAATCTACCAAGTCCCGTACGAGTTCGGGCATAGCGTGTGCGTTCGCACAAGAAGGTCAAAGGCCGGGAACCCATTTTTTTAACTATCTATTAGGCGCACTACGAATGTAGCGTTGTGGATATGTTGGGAATGTGGATCTCACGGGGAGCGTGCAAGGGATAAGTCCCTGCAGACGCACTATCCTCTGTGCCCGCGGTGGCTCAGATGGATAGAGCGTCTGCCATATAAGCAGGAGATCCCGGATTCGAGTCCCGGTCGGGGCACACATTTTCAACATGTCCCCAATGAAGTATATCAACGCCTGCTTGCAGCTAGGGTGTCTATTTAATTATCATTTCATTTTTAGCAAAGCTGCATGGTCATTGACGGTAAATGTTCTTTCGGGAACAGATACTACCGTCATATATAGTTGAAGTTGCAAGTATCTTCTCGTCCAGTTACAGGAGAACCACTCAGCCTGCAAAGTCTGGGCATTCATGGAGCACACGTACGGAGAAGAATAGTGAAACCCAATGATAACAGCTACAGAAGAATAAAATCTATAGAGAATTTTCTAGAAAGTATACAAGAGATTCATTTCGTCTACATCACCATTTAGCTTCATATGTGTTCCTATTTCATTGAGTAAGTTGGCTGTTGCGGAATATCTATTCCTCGAATTTGTCTTTTTCAGGATGGATCCTTTCTTTCGAGCGACATTATCTATTACGGATTTTACCCAGAGCCTTCGGGTAAAGTAATAAGACCGCTAAAATGCCCGTAACGTAATCGTGCGAATGTAGCCTTAATATGAAGTTCCAACGTCAGTCAAGACCAGGGCCACTATGGCTACATCCATCTACATCCGTCGCAGTACTAAACCAACAGCTAATTCGGTTATTCTTCATAGCTGATGCCTGGGAAAGGTTGCACACTGCCAAATTTTCATCGTGTTGAATTGACTGAAACTGGAAGCTAGGCTAAGCATGGCTGTAGCGTTCACCTCCTACGTACTTAGCCACATGGGTTGTTTGGGGGAAGAGGCCAAACTGCCAGGTCATCGGTCTCATCGGATTAGGTTCAAATGGTTCAAATGGCTCTGAGCACTATGGGACTCAACTGCTGTGGTCATAAGTCCCCTAGAACTTAGAACTACTTAAACCTAACTAACCTAAGGACATCACACACATCCATGCCCGAGGCAGGATTCGAACCTGCGACCGTAGCGGTCGTGCGGTTCCAGACTGTAGCGCCTTTAACCGCTCGGCCACTCCGGCCGGCCGGATTAGGGAAGGACGGGGAAGGAAGTCGGCCGTGCCCTTTCAAAGGAACCATCCCGGCATTTGCCTGGAGCGATTTAGGGAAATCACGGAAAACCTAAATCAGAATGGCCGGACGCGGGATTGAACCGTCGTCCTCCCGAATGCGAGCCCTGTGTGCTAACCACTGCGCCACCTCGCTCGGTCTGAGCCACATCATCAGATATCTGTTTCTTAGTACCACACTACCACATGCTATTAGCAATGCAGAATCTTCAGAATAGGCTTCCCTTACAACAGGATGACGAGTATGGTTTGGGATCACATCCTTAGATATTACCGGAGATACTGAAAAGTATCTCAAAGTATCCAATGTACAGAATGGCATTAACTGTCCGTCACTAACTGCCTAAATATGTATGCGATATGTAACAACATACTACTCACTGACTAATTCGGTTAAATTTATCTTTCACAGCCTTATTCAAAATTCTGAAGAATCTGCTCCGACAGCCACTGATGGAACGGTTGCAACCAGCTGCAGTTCATGGACTACGGGAGATAGTTGCACCGATCCAGTGACAGACAGAGAAGGGTGAGAAGACAACCTCGACTACGGAATTCAAAGGAAACTTAGAATCTGCAGCTTTTTTCTCAGAATTGAATGTGGCACCATGGTTCTGAGCCAAGTGGAAGACCTCTACGGCATTCTTTAGAGGGCCTGTGAGGAGCTTGGCTGTGACATAATAAACTTGCACCATACACTTGAGGACGGTAGATTCATCTTAATTTAAAGGGTCTGTTGTGTACTGCACATCCGAAGTTGCTATCCAACAATAAAGACAATACAGTTTATTTATTTCGTAAAACTCTGGAGAAACTAGTGTTAGGCGGAGATCTTAATTGTGTTTTGCGTCCTGTGGATCAGCCTCTAATTTTAATTTCAGTATGGAACTAGACGATTTGGTGCACTCTTAGCAATTAAGCGATGCGTGGATCTGTCATTATCCCACTTTCGTCAGGTATACGCATTTTACAACAACTTCCAGCAGCAGACCCATCGCTTTTATCTTATTGATTCTTTATGTGAGCAGCTGTTGGCGATAGACGTGATATCAACC
The DNA here is from genome assembly GCF_023864275.1 of Schistocerca cancellata. Classification (NCBI taxonomy): domain Eukaryota; kingdom Metazoa; phylum Arthropoda; class Insecta; order Orthoptera; family Acrididae; genus Schistocerca; species Schistocerca cancellata. The sequence continues at coordinate 56,506,484 of NC_064626.1, read as the reverse complement.
TGTTTCACTCATCACTGTACCGTACTTGGAACTTTAAATCATGTGCCACAACCAGTAAAACTTTATCGCCTCCACTGGATGTTGAACACATCCCTCCTAAAGGATCCTTGACTCCAGACTGTCGTTCGAGAGATTTGAGCCAGTAGCATTCGTTCTCTGAACCGTTATCCTTCTCTTATGAAATGGTGATCAGGGCATTCCAAACATTTGCCCGGAGAGCGTTAAGGCTCTACGGCACTGAGAGGGTGAGGGATCTCCGTCGGACCCTGGAATTTCATCTTGCGACAACTTTATGACGGTGCCAGAAACGCTCAATAAGAGATTGTGGATGTGCGCCGTGTTAAGGCGGAGTTTCTTCAGTTAAACAGATAGCAAGTGGAAGGCCTCGGGGGGGATTCAAAATCCAGCTCCTTCCTACACGATGAACGGATCTCCTTATATCACCTTATTTGGTTGCGGACGCGTCGAAAAAGAGCATGCTGACGTTTCTGAGTAACTTTACTCTCGATGGTATGTATCGCTTTGTTATTGGTCCATCATCGCAAAAATCGCCGGTACTTGATGGTATTCCTAAGGAATTTTGGTGTTCATTTTTGGCCTCTTGTAGGTGATACCATTACTTCGTTGGTAAATGAGGCGAACCGGGAGGGAGTGGGGGGGGGCGGGAGGGGAGAAGATGTGTTCTTATTTCCGACGCCTTCAGAGTTGGTAAAATCGTTCAATTCCGAAGACAAACGAACGTCTGGATATTGATAAATTCGTCCCGATCACACTAATTTGGATTGGAAAGCAGTTGCACGCGATGTTAATAGTCATTTGTCGATGCAGCTAGAGAAAATTCTGGCCATTCTTGAAAGCTGTGTGCTTCGTCGAACGATTGTGACTCCTGTAGTCTAATGCCAGGTCGTTGTCTCGGTGGCTCCAACGACTTCCTTCTCTGGAGGCTTGGTTTTTATTGATTTTAATAAGGTATTTCACCGGGTCAATCACGGTTTCTTGATGCAGGTGCTCAACGCCTGGTCTCTATCATACTACGTCGGGTATTATCCAATATTTTTACTCGTATTCACGAAACTGTCGTAATGAATCGATAATGAATCTCCCCAGATCACCATGCTGAAGGACTTACCGCTTTTTGTCTTGTTCTTAGAACCTCTGCCTCGCGGTATTGGTAATCCATTATGTGGCTGGAAGCTATTAGGACAAATGTTCTTGGTACAAGTGTACGCAGATGACGTTATGGCATTGCTTCATCATGTTCATGATATATTCTTGTTCAAGGACACATTGGATTCCTTTTGCCCTCTCCCTGGGGCCTGCATTAGTGAAAGGAAATGTACTCTGCTACCTTTCAAGGACTTTCACACACCTTGTCATTCCATGGGCAACGGTGGTTTCTCAGCACTAATCGTTGGCGATTACCGTGGATCGCTATCCGATAAAAATGATTGCACTAAACTGGCTGGAAGTGCCGAATCGAATACAAGGGGCAATTTGTGAACACGAATGTCGTTCTCGTAGTCTGCTTCACAAAGTGCAGGTCTTAGATTCCTACATTTTCAGCAAAGTGAATTACGTTGCACAAATATTCTCACAACCCGCGTTGATGGGGCGCAAATTCATGCACTCTTTTAGTCGTTTCCTTTGGAAAAGTCCTATTTTGCGAGGTCCTGCCCCCTTGGAGGGTTGGGACTTACCAGTATCAAAGCGAAGGTGGGGAGGACAAGATACTTTTTCACACATTTTTCGTAATGATTTTGTTACAACATTACACAACTTGTCTGAGACTCCAGAAAGTTCACGACCTGAGCCGGTGTCGATGGAGCCTGGTAGGACGCTAAAAGCATGAGGTAATTTTATGGTTCTTAGCTCGTAGAAACGGCATGTTTGGAAGTTGAAACCAAGTGGTGGCGAGCCCATCCCCCAGTAAAAATTGCGGGACAGGCCAACGGCCGTATAGGGCCGACAGAGAACCCCCTAGTTGAGTTGGGTCTCCAACAGGACAATGCCCACTACACCTGCATCGACGCCAGCAGAAAGCTAAGCTGGAAGCGACGGACTGAAGGTAAGCATCTAAACACGGGTTGTAAACCGGGCATTGTCGACTGCGCTACGCCTAATAAAAATTGACAACTTTTCGTGTACGCCGAAAACTGCAAATGGGCTGTTGACCCACTTCTATCAGCCGCCTTGTTCTTAAAGGAAACGCTGGCGTCTCGGAAACTTTTAAAGATGGTATCTTTATTACACCACATAGCTAGGACTAACTTGCTCCAAGGCACAGGCAATTTTGATAAATATCTTAAAGATTGTACCTCTTCGCTTGTTGCTGTAGGAAGCGACGTGACTTCGGAAAAAAAAACATTTCCCACCACGGAAACTTAAAGAAGCCAGTAACTGGTGGTTTCCTTTTTTTTTTCAGAGAAAGGGTCTCTTAACTGTTGCGCTGGTTCGTCGTGAGTTTGTGCTGTCGTGTAGGAGGGGAGATTTAGAGCCTCTAAAGCCCTATAATTGCCTCAAGATGGGGTGAAGGCGGTGACGTTCGTGCACTTTGCGGAAAAACGGGAACTGTTCTGATCTGGAGAGGTGCGAAACACTCTGGTTCTGGACTTTTGTCTGGAAGCAACTGCTGGTCGAAGCTCTGTCACGTGTGGTTCGTACTTGGAGCCCGTCCTAAGACTGACTTCACTTGCATGTAATTATACTGGGGAGCCTGTGGTGAAGTTCTTACTGTACTGACAGTGTGACTTCAAATATCTAGGACTACTCGTTTGCCGAGCGGACACTTATTCGTTTTTGATTTACCAGTCTTGATGTTTGGCATCCTATCGCGCTCTGTCGTACAAGTGAGCCAGATTGGTTCTTGGTACGACTAGCGAACGATTGTGTCACACGCTGTAATCTACCGTGATATCAGTGCGCTGGTAGAGATTAAATTGCAATCCGTCTGCCTGATCGCTAGATCGTGAGATTTTGCATTTCATCGATTCACAGTTGCCGCCTTACTCCTCGCCACTGCCGCACACGTCTCACCAGCTGCAAGTTACATCGCTGCACGTAGCAAACAGGGTAACGTACTGCTGCTCCGGCCTTTAGGACGCACATATCCCAACCGCGGCTTGCCCTCAGCTGCATCAATAGAAACTTCTTTACATCATCGATCAATGTCTGCTCAGCGTCAGATTAACACAGAGAGCGTCATCCACATTTTTTAGGGCCAGAGTACTTGACTCACTTTTGCCACCCAGGATCCTTGACCATTGTTGTCTTAAATCCAGTTGTTTACGATATTCTAACATAATATATTTAACTTTAATTATGTCTGCCTTTTTTGTTTTTGGGAAAATAAATGTTGCCAGTAAACTAAATGTGGTTCATGGTGTGGGTTCCTGTAGTCATGTCCTAGTTCATGAACCACGGGCAACGTATGAGTGGCCAAGTAAGTGGTCCCGACAGTCGGGATACCAGTTACTTTGGAATAAGGCTGGGCATCTCGGACATATTCTGAGTCGTGGTCACCTTTGTGCTCATACGGCAAACACTACCAAATCCACCGGTTAGTCCCTCAGCCGTCAGGGGTAAAACCCAATGGGACTCGGGGCAAGTAAGGCTAGCAACCAGCTTACCTGGTACTTTAAATATGATGCTGGCAACAATCAGAGCAAAATGCCTCGGACCTTTGGAGGTGACTGAGTCCCACCTCTAACTGACAAACCAGGGACTCCTAAGATACGACTTGGCAAGCAAATGGTAATGAGATGGGGAGCTATTAATATCAATGGGGGCTACTCTGGGAAGAAGGTAGAGCTGGCAGAGGCTGCAAGTAGGATGGGGCTGGACGTTTTAGCTGTTAGTGACATTCGGGTAAGGGGTGAGAAAGAAGAGGAAGTGGGAGAATACTAGGTCTACCTGTCAGGAGTCAAAGCAGGAATAGCACAATGGGGAGTAGGGCTTTACATCAGGAAAGAAATGGAACCCAGCGTAGTTGCAATAAGGTATGTAAACGAACGGCTGATGTGGATAGATTTGACAGTGTCTAGCAAGGAAATTAGGATTGTGTCAGTATATTCGCATTGTGAAGGGACAGATCAAGATAAGATGGATAGTTTTTATGAGGCACTCAGTGATGTAGTTGTTAGAGTAAAGGACAAGGACAGTGTTCTGCTCATGGGTGATTTTAACGCCAGGATTGGAAATCAAACAGAAGGGTATGATAAGGTAATGGGTAAATTTGGAGAGGATATGAAGGCCAACAGGTACGGGATACAACTCTTGGATTTCTGTGCCAGTATGGGCTTAGTAATCACAAACTCCTTTTTTAAACATAAGAACATTCACCGGTATACTTGGGAAGGCAGGGGAACCAGATCTGTCATTGACTATAATAACAGATCAGGAGTTCAGAAACGCTGTGAGGGACACGCGTGTATTCAGGGGATTCTGTGATGACACTGATCATTATTTAATCAGCAGTGAAATTGGGATTGTGAGGCCGAAAGTGCAGGAGGTCAGGTCCATATGTAGGAGGATAAGAGTGGAGACACTTTAGGATAAGGAAATCAAGCACAAGTACATAACAGCGATCTCAGAAAGGTACCAGTTAGTTGAATGTAGCCAATTACAGCCATCGGAAAAGAAATGGACAAGATACAAGGACACAGTACTAGAAGTGGCTAAGGAATGTCTTGGAACAGTAGTGTGTAAAGGTAGGATGAAGCAAACAGCTTGGTGGAATGATACAGTCAAGGCAGCCTGTAAAAGGAAAAAGAAGGCGTATCAAAAATGGCTACATACCAGAACCCAGGTAGACAGTGAAAGTTATGTTGAAGGAAGAAACAAAGCCAAACAGATAATTGCAGCATATAATAAGAAATCGTGGGAAGACTTTGGAAACAGGTTGGAGAGTATGGGTCAAGCTGCTGGAAAACCATTCTGGAGTGTAATTAGCAGTCTTCGAAAGGGAGGTAAGAAGGAAATGACAAGTATTTTTGACAGGTCAGGAAACTGCTGGTGAACCCTGTGGATGCCTTGGGCAGATGGAGGGAATATTTTGAAGAGTTGCTCAATGTAGGTGAAAATGCGATCAGTAATGTTTCAGATTTCGAGGTAGAATGGGATAGGAATGATAATGGAAATAGGATCACATTTGAGGAAGTGAAAAATTGGTCAATGGATTGCAGTGCAATAAAGCGGCTGGGGTGGATGATATTAAGTCGGAACTCATGAAATACAGTGGAATGTCAGGTCTTAAATGGCTACACAGGATAATTGAAATGGCCTGGGAGTCGGGACAGGTTCCATCAGACTGGACTAAAGCAGTATTCACACCAATCTTTAAACATGGAAACAGAAAAGATTGTAACAATTACAGAGGTATCTCTTTAATCAGCGTTGTGGGTAAAATCTTCTCAGGTATTGTTGAAAGGAAAGTACGAGTATTAGTTGAGGACCAACTGGATAAAAACAGTGTGGGTTTAGGCCTCTTAGAGGTTGTCAGGACCAGATATTTAGCTTACAGCAAATAATGGAGAAGTGTTATGAGTGGAACAGGGAATTGTATCTATGCTTTATAGATCTAGAAAAGGCATATGACCGGGTTCCTAGGAGGAAGTTATTGTCTGTTCTACAAGATTATGGAATAGGAGGCAAACTTTTGCAAGCAATTAAAGGTCTTTACATGGATAGTCAGGCAGCAGTTAGAGTTGACGGTAATTTGAGTTCATGGTTCAGAGTAGTTTCAGGGGTAAGACAAGGCTGCAACCTGTCTCCACTGTTGTTCATATTATTTATGGATCATATGTTGAAAACAATAGACTGGCTGGGTGAGATTAAGATATGTGAACACAAAATAAGCAGCCTTGCATATGCGGATGACTTAGTTGTGATGGCAGATTCGATTGAAAGTTTGCAAAGTAATATTTCAGAGCTAGATCAGAAATGTAAGGACTATGGTATGAAGATTATCATCTCCAAAGCGAAAGTAATGTCAGTGGGAAAAAAAAAAATATAAACGGATTGAGTGCCAAATGGGAGGAACAAAGTTAGAACAGGTGGACGGTTTCAAGTGCTTAGGATGCATATTCTCACAGGATGGCAACATAGTGAAAGAACTGGAAGCGAGGTGTGGCAAAGCTAAAGCAGTGAGCGCTCAGCTACGATCTACTCTCTTCTGCAAGAAGGAAGTCAGTACCAAGACTAAGTTATCTGTGCACCGTTCAATCTTTCGACCAACTTTGTTGTATGGGAGCGAAAGCTGGGTGGATTCAGGTTACCTTATCAACAAAGTTGAGGTTACGGATATGAAAGTAGCTAGGATGATTGCAGGTACTAGTAGATGGGAACAATGGCCGGAGGGTGTCCACAATGAGGAAATCAAAGAAAAACTGGGAATGAACTCTATAGATGTAGCAGTCAGGGCGAACAGGCTTAGATGGTGGGGTCATGTTACACGCATGGGAGAAGCAAGGTTACCCAAGAGACTCATGGATTCAGCAGTAGAGGGTAGGAGGAGTCGGGGCAGACCGAGGAGAAGGTACCTGGTTTCGGTTAAGAATGATTTTGAAATAATAGGTTTAACATCAGAAGAGGCACCAATGTTAGCACTGAATAGGGGATCATGGAGGAACTGTATAAGGGGGGCTATGCTCCAGACTGAACGCTGAAAGACATAATCAGTCTTAAATGATAATGATGATGATGATGAGTAAACTAAATTTTGCTTACCTTCTCAATCAACTCGTCACCTTTATATAGTCACCCTGCTAGAATTAACTTTCGTTTTGTATGATCCTATCAGGATAGTATTCATTGTGTACGACCCTCCCAGATTCGTAATCAATCATTTTTCATAAAGTCCCCAAACGAGTTCCTTACATTTTTGCGTCACCTGCCAAGATCACCTTTCAAAGGCTTTAATATTGTTTATACGGCGTAACATTTTAACATATATCTGAGCTACTCATTCTATTGTATCTCGCTTATTTACACGTCTTCGCCCGCCCAATCTGAATCCTGTTGCCGTTGTTGGCCAGACGAACCCTAAAATGGGGCACATACGTGAATTTTATATCATAATATGTTCCCTGGGAGCCAACATTTCATCGATGACACAACTTACCACCAGATATTTGCTTTCTCGTTAGGAAGTACAATCATCCCCCTTAACAGCATAAGTGGCTGCGCCATTGATATCCTTGGAAGCAGTTTGGTTTCACTTTAGCCTTCCTGTCCTCCTGATGGAAGACACCGCATATCGTGGCACAGGGTCATTCGACCAAAAACCGCCTCCATCGAATTGGTCTTAGTCCGACTGGTCTTTGCGACATGTCATTGACCTGATACTTTACGATACAGGCTTGTTTCTTGTACATTAGAAAACTGGCACTGGATTTGCCTGCAACTGATTTTCCTTACCCTATCAGCTAAGGCTGCATTCTCGGTTAAACTTCTTCAGAGTCTGGATTTTCCCTTCTTCCCTCGGACGAACACTAATCCAGTCATATGACTCCTCGGAAATTATGTCCACTATGTAGTTGGATGTGACAACGATCACGAACCCTGCGGTTTTCGCTAGTGTAAGGTGAACGGTCATTGGATGTGTAAGAGTCTTCCACGTTGTAGTGCTTCATTTGCAAGTATGTTGCGCCTTGTGCTTAATCGTCAAGGAACGGGATAGCTTTGTTCTTTTTCCACGTTGTTGAGTCTTTTCTCATTGCCACCTGTAATTATGGAATCTATGTCTATCAACTTATCTTTAAATAAAAAATACACGCAAATGTAAAGGAGAGATAAAAAGTAGACACTAATAAAATTAAAAACAACATGAAAAAAACTATCTTAGTACATGTCCATGTGAGCAGCCATAAGAGTGACTGGTGGGAGGGAAGCATCGTGGGCAAGTCTATGGTTTTGACCCCTGCCCAACTCAGTATACTACCAAATACGAACTGAGTACAATCGGTCTGTTGGCTTCACACACGCCCCATCCTAGTGGGGAGGATGGAAAAGACCGTAATGTACCCAATGTCAGGGCAAAAGCTGAGCCAAGGTATAACACTCCCCGCCTGCTAACTACTGTACCATAACCTCAATGCCAGAAGCAGGTTGTAACATAAAACAATTTTGTAAAAGTAACTATGGCACAAAGCATCAGAGCAGTGTTACCCTCTGAGAGGAATTTTGTTAATTTGACCGTATTGTTCCTAATGGAAGTGGCTTATCGGAAATGAAAGTCAGAATTACGTTAATATTGGAATAGTGACAAACAAAATTTTGCCTAGCTATACTGTTCATAGAATAAGGGAAACGGTCGCCAGCCTAATTAGGCAAGAGAAAGATTAACATTCCCGTTTATGAAAGTAGGTATAAGTAACTATAATGGACAACACAACAGACACAACCTAGACTTAGCAACACGCGAGTGCAATGAACTCTAACACACATATGTTTTAAGATTGCAGCTAACAGTTAGAGCAGCCGGAACTATTTTCAAAATTATAACAGGTACAAAAAAAACACTATCACTTTCAGGGTTTACACAAACTGAGTGGTCTTTATACTGTTAATATGCACACAAGAGAGACAAACACTTGGCATACATGAGAATGTAACGTTTCACAACTGCAGCTTTCTCACTTTTACTACAACGAAACACAATGTTGACAAAATTGCAAGAAACTGACTCTCCTTTTTAGAATTTACTACAGACAACAACGTGATCATTTACTTTATAAGACTCAGCCTAAAGTTTGAAGTTGGTAACAGCACTTTAAATAACAGTTTCAATAGGAAAATTATCATTGGACAAATAACATTTGCTTTAACTCACTCTGTTACCACATTAGCTTTAACTATCTTTTTAATAAGTTCAAGAGGCATTATTTAACAAAGCTCTAGGCTTCAACGTACTTTCAGTAAGGGCACTCGATAATCACTTTACTTCAAACGGAGAGGACCCTGAGAGGTGTTATGATGAGGAGTAAAATCAAGGTAGGTAAATAAATTCCGATATGAATTACCTTATATTTCAGCACACTAACACATCCATTAGGCTGATCCTTCACTGTACATCAATATAGTATTACGTTACAGTGATTGCGCAATGTGGTGGCAACTGCATGTTGGTAGGTGGAATTGCAGGTAGAATTGCTGGACTCTGTCATTTCTTGGTGGCGATGATAAATACAACTTCCATAATAGTTCCAGCTATTTGTCCACCCATCCGAGGCATTGGAAAGAAGCAGGAAAAGCCTCTCTCTGAATCATCACAATATGCACCTTTATACTAGCAGTGCACAGACTCGTAGCTCCTTTCCGACTGCTGGCTCGTCTCCGACTGACTATCAGTTCCACCTTTTCCACCTATGCCAACCACAATTTGCGCGCTCTGCACATTTCTGTTCCCGAGGGGAACCACTACACCTTTTACATACAGAATAACTAAGAGCCCTAAGTGAGGATCAGCAATTTACATAACAGCAAACAAATACATTAAATAAAACAGAACATTTTCACATATTGACACTTCTACAGAAAATTATTCACACAAAATTACAATTACATACAATAAGTTCTGTTCCCTCCAAATGGGACAAAGAACTTTAAATTACAGATACACTACTTTGCATAGAATCAAATCACGACATCAAAGGTTTGACGAAGAAAAGAGTACACAATTTTATGTTATCGATTTAAACACATTCACAGACGATCAACAATGTGACATTAAATAAAGCAAAAGCAAATTAAATCCATACAGCATAAGAGCTGTGGTGTTACAAAGGGTTTCGGCCAGGAACTACCCAACCCTCCGCTAGTGGCACTGGCAGGGTACACTGTCCTCTACCTGAAGTCAGACAGAAAGCCAAGTCATGGTTTGGGCCAGGCTCGCCACCCACCCACTCCTAGTCACCTTGCTAGGATAGACCATAATCTGTACACAGCCACGACAATAGTCAATTAATGGGCGTGGGCCAGGCTAACCACCTGCCCCCTTCTGCTGGCGTGGCTAGGATAGAGTTTACACTGGTCAAAGTCATTCCAAAAGACAAGTCATTGGCTTGGGCCAGTCTCACCACCCACCCCCTTCTAGTGGCATTGCTAGGATGGACCATACTCTACACGAAGACAGGTCAAAAGCCTAGTCGTGGAACTGGACAGGCTCGCCACCTGCCACCACCTAGTGGCGTTACTAGGATAGACCATACTCTACCCAAAGTCAGGCCAAAAACCAAGTCATGGGCTTTGGCCAGGCGTGCCACCCACCTCCTCCAAGTGGCTTGGCTAGGAAGGCTGTACTCTACCCAAAGTCAGGCCAAAGGCTAAATTGTGGGTTTGGGCCACGCTCGCCACCCGCCAAGTTGCATGGCTACAGAAGACTGCACCATACCCAGTCAGGCCAAGAGCCAAGTCATGATCTTTGGCCAGGCTCGCCACCTGCCCCCTCACGGTGGCATGGTTAGGAATGACCGTAATCAATCCAAAGTAAGTCAAAAAGCCAAGTTATGTACATGGTCCCACAGAATTTATAGTGTTCTGAATTGTTCTTACAATGTGTCTTACTATCTATTACCATGATTCACTCACAATAACGAAAGTACGTTCTGACAAACAATCTCTGTTTCAATAACACTGATGATTCTGGCTATCAGACGGCAATGAAGATTTTAAAAATAGTGGTCCGGATGCCTGACGCCTTGTAATGGGCCCTGCTTCGATTCCGTGATGTTTTGGGGATTTTCTGCACATATGGACAGAGAGTTGTGTTATTCTCATCATCATTTCGGCATCACCGACATGCAAGTCTCATAGCTAGGAGAGACTGGCAAATCGGCTGCCATACAAGTTGGGAGTCACAGTCATCTATGCCAAACAATCATTCCATTTCATAAAATTACACCAGTTGTATGTAAATATCTTTCATAAAAGACAAATATCTTTGACTTTCATGGAAATAGTCCTTATTTTCAACTATCCAGTTCAAGTTGTGTAACTTTTTACTGCCCATCTCGTAGCATTTATGCACATAATTTTCATACCACAATCTGATGGTTGGAAATAGGGAGGACAGATTGGGGATATAAATCACAGCATGAGTTTCCCATTGGTCGTTTCTTTTTTAACACTGTGCTCTAATTGGCTGGAGATTGCGAGGAAGGTAGGGACACAGCATTTCTTATTACCCACTGGTACAAATTGGCTTCTACCACCTTGAGTTTTTTAAAATTTTATTAAATCTATTTTATTGATTGATAGATTGACTGACTGTTAAAAGACATCATGATTTCAAGGTTATTGGTAATATCATTCACACCTTCATGACCCATGACATGTGATGTCAGTTAAGGTCGAGGCCAAAGGTCAAACGCCATTGACTCGTGCCTTGAATGTGGGCAGCCCAAAATTCGAAGGTCAAACTTGTCTCTAAATCGGCATAACGCCACATGCATATTTAGACGAATTTTAAACTTACACAAATTTGCAAAAAGAAAAATAAATAAAAATAAACAATAAAACAGTTCATTAAAGTTCTTAATGAAGACACTGATTTAGAAAATAGTGGTTTTATCCAAAATTTGAAAGACATGGTCCGAACCATGTAGTGATTCCCAAAAAAATATCTGTGCAGGTACTTCAGTGTATGTCAGTATCACATAGTCTGCCTGGTTACTTCCGCATTGAATATCCCGTGATATTTTGGACGTTTATGGTGCCTTTGTTTTTATTCATTGTAAATAGTCTCTAAAAATAGCAGCCCAGTATGCATCGCCATATTGTCTTAGTTTTAAATATGTTAACCACAATCTAACTTGCATGTTCTTTGTATCCGATTTCATATTAATGTAGTTGATTGTATTACCGAATCTGTCTATGCTGGAGATCAAATTACATTTATACCAGTGTGGGACATGATTTACAGTCTACAGTACACAGTTTCCATCAGCCTTATTTTGCTGTTGTCGATTTTTTTTATTTGGTTAGTACACTAGATACAACTATTTTTTAATCAGTTATGTTAGTTACACACTCTCATTTCATCAGTGGTGACTGAATGAACGTGAGCGATTACTTAGTAAAATAATGTAGTCTCGGTTGCCTTGTGTACCTGAAAACGTGCTTTTAACTACAACCCTAACTACTGTCATCTTACTTTGCACCACTGTGTTACTACTTTCCTTCGTTATTGTAACTTACGTTTCCTGTAATTTCATATTGCGCTTAGCATGTGACATTCCATTCTTCAAATTTTCTTCCTTGTTGGCCCACCTACTTTTGGTTAAGGGGGGCTTATTCCTCAAAGGTCAGTATTGGACGGAGACAGTGTCCATGGTGAATGTGGCCGTATGTGGTTTCACACAGACATATATGTGGGTATGTTTATCATCAGTTTTGCGCATTTTGTTTCTGTCACCACAGTGGTTTTTGTAACAAAGTTGCGGTTGGGTTCAGCGTACAGAACGTTAAACTCGTTTTCGATTTACTCACTTTTATGTGTAAGATACAACACATACCATCGCTAGGTACTAGTCACTGTAATATTTCCAGAACTATCGATGTACGCAGACCGCTAGATTATCTTTAGTTCATCTGGTAAACAGTGATCAGCTGTGCAGAAGGCAGTACGTCTGTCATGTCGTGTACATGCTTGGCATGACGGAGCAGTAGGAAGTTAAAATTCAGAGTTGATCTTGGTTGTTGTTTGGCTGCAATTGAGAGAGACGTGCAGCTTCTCATGTAACATAGTCTAACTACGTATTAACGCAGGGTTTTCGCGTTGTTAAAGATTTCAGTGTGAAATGGTTAATTTTGTATTTCTGGCATACAGAATATTACTAAATCAGTGTAACTGAACTTGTCGGGAACTAGTAAATAATACGAGGTGCATTGAAGTTCTAAGGCCTCCGATTTTTTTTCTCCACTCTGGAAAGAGATAGAAACATGTGTATTGTTTTAAAATGAGGCCGCGTTCATTGTCAATACGTTCCACAGATGGCAGGACCGTACGGCAGATGTAATTTTACCGCCAGCGAAGAGAATGAGAACTGTTTTAAATACTTAAAATGGCGACGTTTTCGTTACTTGAACAGCGTGCAATCATTCGTTTTCTGAATTTGCGTGGTGTGAAACCAATTGAAATTCATCGACAGTTGAAGGAGACATGTGGTGAGGGAGTTATGGATGTATCGAAAGTGCGTTCGTGTGTGCGACAGTTTAGTGAAGGCAGAACAACGTGTGACAACCAACCGAAACAACCTCGGTATCGCACAACCCGGTCTGACGACATGATCGAGAAAGTGGAGTGAATTGTTTTGGGGGATCGCCGAATGACTGTTGAACAGATCGCCTACAGAGTTGGCATTTCTGTGGGTTCCGTGCACACAATCCTGCAAGACGACCTGAATAGGCGAAAAGTGTCGTCCAGGTGGGTGCCACGAATGCTGACGGACGACCACATGGCTGCCCCTGTGGCATGTTGCCATGCAATGTTGACGCGCAACGATAGCATGAATGGGACTTTCTTTTCGTCGGTTGTGACAATGTATGAGATGTGGATGCTATTTTTCAATCCAGAAACACAGCGCCAGTCAGCTCATTGGAAGCACACAGATTCACTGCCACCAAAAAACTTTCGGGTACCCGCCAGTGCTGAAAAAATTATGGTGTCCATGCTCTGGGACAGCGAGGGCGTAATCCTTACCCATTGGGTTCCAAAGGGCACTACGGTAACAGGTGCATCCTACGAAAATGGATTGATGAACAAATTCCTTCCTGCACTGCAACAAAAACGTCCGGGAAGGGCTGCACGTGTGCTGTTTCACCAAGACAACGCACCCGCACATCGAGCTAACATTACGCAACAGTTTCTTCGTGGTAACAACTTTGAAGTGATTACTCATGCTCCCTACTCACCTGACCTGGCTCCTAGTGACTTTTGGCTTTTTCCAACAATGAAAGACACTCTCCGTGGCCGCACATTCACCAGCCGTGCTGCTATTGCCTCAGCGATTTTCCAGTGGTCAAAACAGACTCCTAAAGAAGCCTTCGCTGCTGCCATGGAATCATGGCGTCAGCATTGTGAAAAATGTGTACGTCTGCAGGGCGTTTACGTCGAGAAGTAACGCCAGTTTCATCGATTTTGGGTGAGTAGTTAATTAGAAAAAAAATTAGAGGCCTTAGAACTTGAATGCACCTCTTAAATCGCTCTAACTCTGATCCACCCTTATTTGTTATCAGCTGAACCTGTGATAGTCCACCTCCTAAAATTACTAGCAGAAGACAACATATAATAATGTAGGGGGGCAAGGAGAGCACCGCAAAACACTGAGGGTTGGCTTCATCAGGGGCAAGAATACATTCAAGTGCATACATACAGTTTTGACTGACATGTCAAGCTATTATTCCGCTCAGAGCATTATGACCCCTTGCGGATAATGATAGACTGGTCCTTAATCTATTGTTCGAGAGGAATTTCTCGGCTTTCAAGTATATAAGGGTGCCACCACCTGATGCTTTTGTTTGTGGATTAGCGTGACATCTGGTTTTCCAAGTCACCTACCCCTTCCTCCCTTCTCCTTCCCTTCCCATTCTTTTTCCCCCACACATCCGGGAACTCCCCTCGCTGGTATAAGCACATTTTTGGTATCAATTAAATTGACTAATTAACTAAATCTCTCCTTGAATTAAACTCTTCGCCTATGGGAAAACCCCCAGAACTTCCACTCCCGTCCACCTGGAAATTGGTGGGAAGCGGACTGAGTTGATTGGTTATTTGGCAGGAAACTGACAGCAACGCGTGGAATATTGTTTAAACAATTTAGACAACAATTCGAAAATTTCTTATTTTAAAAAAAATTAATGGAATACAAGGTGGCTTACGGAGTTTAGTTTATTCAAAGAATTTCTCAGGAAATGGATAGCAGTGTGAGGAATATTTAAACAATCGCGGCACTTTCTTCATTCCGACTGCGTAAGGAAACAGGTAATCACACCGTCAAGGGTCGCCTGAACGTATCTGAAAAACTCTCGCCGGTCTCGCACCCATTGTCGGCTCGTGTCACTGTATGCGCAGGTCGCTCGAGCTCTCGCTAAGCGAGGCGTCCGGCAGAGGCTGCGCCACGAGACAGTGGCCAAGAGGGTCCGCTCGCGTCCCGCCACTGACAGACCGGGTGGCACGTTAATCCCCGAAAAAGAGCATCAGGTGGCGGCACCCTTCGACACTTGACACCCGAGAAATTCCTGTCGAAACACCGGCTTTCTCTCTCATCCTGTAGCGTACCACTGACGGGCCCGCACGTGCGGTCGCTCACGGTCGGACTGAACCGCAAACAAAGCAAACCCCTGCAGGAGACCGACGCACGCGAGACCCCTTCCTTCCAATGCAAATGTCTGACACGGAATCGTGCATAAATACTGCTGAAGTTAAGAATTAATTTCCGATCATGTGATTGTGACGTAGTAAATGTCAGGCATATGCGGCTGCTATGTCACACGCACACAAATTAACGATCTCACAAAAGTACCCGCTGGCTGACTGGAAATACATTTTGAATGAGGGACGTTGCATACATAGAAAGAGCTTTAGTTTGCTTTGCAGAAGACGTAGAAACTTGCATGAGATATTTCATTCCACCATGGACCCTAAACCGCCCCAGCCTTGCTGTGCACCTTTCTTGAGGTTCTCTTCAAAAATCGCTTCAGGAGTTACGAATCTGGTGCGGAATATCACGTCTTTAGGGTGTCATAAATGGTGCTTCAGAAGATGTGCCATGGGAAATATTAATTAAATTGTTGATGCAGCATTTATACAAGCTGTCCGAAACGCTTCTAGGGATATTGTGGGTAGGTTGTACTGAGAGTTTTCTGCTATACAGGGTGGCCAGAAAATATATGAAATTCTTGTAGTGATGTTGCAGGGCGGGTAGTACTGGGACATAAAACAAAAAAAAAAATCGATACATTGCCCCATTTCCGAGTTATTTACATTAAAATTAGCCAATCGGGGTGTCATAGACTCAGATTAAAGCGGTCTGCCAGGACATTTTTTGTTCAGCTGGCACTACCTGAAACGACCTCTTTCGCTAACTTCACGTCTCAATAACTTGGAAACGGCCCAACGTATCGAGTTTTCTTCTCAACATTTTTGTCTCAGTACAAACTGCACTGCAACGTCCATGCATGCGTTTCAAACATTTTCTGACCACCCTGTACATTTACCTGTTGTATTTTGTCTTCGTATATCCATAATTGAAACGGACGACTTGGTACGTCTGCTCGTATAATATATGTTAAAAAATGAGGAAACTCCTGCAGCTATATTAAGGTGTTAATTTTATTGGCAACTAGTTTCGATGTTGTTACATCATCTTCAGGCCCATACTTGTTGAGAGCAACCGTATGTGTCTAACACTAGTAGTCAGTGTTAGACACATACGGTTGCTGTCAACAAGTATGGGCCTGAAGATGATGTAACAACATCGAAACTAGTTACCAACAAAACCAACTCCTTGATACAGGTATAGGAATTTCCTCATTTTTTAACATATATTGTATTTTGCGTCTGCACGCAGTAAAAGAGTTATTAAAATTAAACGTCGATGAATGTTCACTGTGCCTCACAGTAAGGAAGTGTCATCATAAGTTGTAGGTACCACCAGTTGATAATACAATGAGGTGACTGAAGTCATGAGTTACCGATATGCACGTATAGATATGGTGGTAGTATCCCGTACACAAGGTATGAAAGGTCAGTGCAGTGGTCGAGCAATCACTGGAACTCAAGTGACTCATGTGAGAAGGTTTCCGACGTGATTGTGGCCTCACGACTGGAATTAACAGACTCTGAACGCCGAATAGTAGCTACAGCTAGACGCAAGCGACATTCCATTTGGTAAATCTTTAGGGAATACAAAATTCCGAGCTCCACAGTCTCAAAAATACCAAATTTCTGTCATTATGTGGCCGACGACCTTCACGTAGTGAGAGAATGCAGCGATGTTTGCGTAGAGTTGTCAGTACTAACAGAACTACACTGCGCGAAATAACCTCAGAAATCAATGTGGGACGTACAACGAACGCACCCGTTAGCACAGAGAGTCGAAATGTGGCGTTAATGGGCGTTGGCAGCAGACGGCCGATGCGAATGCCTTTGCTAACAGCACTACAAGGACTGCAGCGCTTCTCCTGACCGTATCCGTGGACCCTATAAGACTTGAAAACCGTGGCCTGGTGGGATGAGTCTCGATTTCGGTTAGAAAGAGCTCATGGTACGATTCGAGTGTGGAGCAGACTCTGCGAAGCCATTGACTCAGATTCTCAACAAGGCACTATACAAGTTGATGCTGGCTCCACAATGGTGTAGACAGTGTTTGCATGGAATGGACTGGGACCTCTGGGCCAAATGAACTGACCATTGATTGGAAATTGTTGCGTTCAGCTACTTGGAGACCATTTGCAGCCATTGGTGGACTTGATGTTCCCAAACAACGCTGTAATTTTTAAATGACAGTGCGCCATCTCACTGGACAACAATTGTTTGTGATTGGTTTGAAGAACATTGTGGATCATCCGTGTGAATGATTGGACCACCCAGATCAGCAGACATGACTCTCATCGAACATTTATGGGACATGAATGGTGCGAAATTTGTCGTTCTCCTGAAGTAGCCATGCAGAACAGTGGACTTATTTCTTCATCTTCGAAGTACCACCTGTGATTCAACATTAAATTTGTATTTACAATTTTAGGAAGCCACCATTTTATTTTCGACAGACCCTTAGATAAACATAAATGTCACTAACAGTGGAATAATCTGGAGGGGAAACGGAGATGTTGACGCTATAAAGTAGATCATACTGTAAAAGCCAGTACATAACCACCAACCAAGAAAATTTACGAAACTTCACGGAACATACTGAAGTTGTAGCAATGCTAGTCTAGGCTGAAACAAAACCAGATCCGAGCTAGGTTATGTTTCCTTGAATTCCTGTTTCCTGATTTTTGAGACCCGCCTCGTTATTTCCTAACCCACAACTAAAGTGGTTCATTGTCTCTGACAATCGCTGAATGTTTGTTTCAATTGCCAAGATTTTCTTTATTTTTCCTGTTGTCCTTGTTGCTTGAGGTATAACTTTTCACTTTACTAAACATTCGTCTTATTTTTATATCTCAACAATTGCAATAATCTGAGAATATGGTATTTACAGTACAATGAACTATTGGTGTTCTCATCACTGTATTTACTGATCGTCAAATTATTAGTAGCCAACTGGTCTTTTGAACCTCTACAATCGCTATTACATCTTAGTTATAAGACTGATTGTTTAATTTTTCTAAATACGGCACAGGAAAATATGAAGTGAAAGATTGCTAGTGTATTTTCTGTGGAAAGACAAAATATTTTGCCTTTTCGTATTATTTTTTTCGAATAGTGATCTTTAAAGCAACGTATGAAAGATAGAAAAAT
Source organism: Schistocerca cancellata (assembly GCF_023864275.1). Lineage (NCBI taxonomy): Eukaryota > Metazoa > Arthropoda > Insecta > Orthoptera > Acrididae > Schistocerca > Schistocerca cancellata. The sequence continues at coordinate 56,488,024 of NC_064626.1, read as the reverse complement.
GTTGAATAATTTTGAGAAGTAAGTGTCGTGATAAATTCGGCCAAATAATAGAACTATCTGGTTCACATTTCTCGCAGACGTGTTCGCCGTCGATTCCGAGCATTAATTGAATTGCGTGCTAGACATGGGAGGAGAGCCAGATGCATATCCAATGTTTCACTTCCACAAAAACAAATTTTCTGGGGCGACTGCGCTGCTTCCCTCAGCAGAAGTGACATGTCTGATGGATAATCGAAGCCACAGAGGAAGTAATTCGACTCGAATGCAGACAGAACTCCTACGCTACAAACAAACACGCACGCGCACGCGGGCGTGCGTATACAGGAGATGACCCAGCAGTAGTCGACGTCGTAGAGGAGTTTAATCAACGTCAGCGGTTCAGTTTCCCGGTAAGGACCACTGGCTGTCACCCCTTCATGTTGCGTGGGTCGTTATACCAATTAGAGCCCTTTCCACCTCTTTTTCAAACTCCATGCTTGGTAAATGGAGCTCAGATTTTGAATATCAGTTATGTATTGATTTATTTATTATTATTTTAGAACAGTTCTCTAAGGTTCGACATTCGTATCAATTCTCTGAAAGCCACGCTGCGGTGTGTGGCGGAGGGTACTTCTAATAAAATTACTGGTCTCCCATCCCGGCTCCATTTGCGAATGGTGTGTGAGAGGAACGACTTTCGTATCATCGTATTAAAAACTGAAAGACACAGATTTGGCGTTCCACAGTAAATTTTATTTAATAGTTCGCTATGAATCTGATTTCGGCTTTCTAGGAAATTCTCCGATAACTTCACACTCGACAGGTAGGCCATTCTACATCAGTGAGACTTCATAGCTGTACAAAGATATTTCTCAAACGTATGTGACATTTTACATCTACGTCTATACACATACTTCGCGAGGCACCCTACGGTTAGTTGTAGTGTGTAGCCTGTAATAGTTCTAGTAATTTCCTTTCCCGGTCCACTCGCAAATAGAACCAGAGGAAAACAACTGTTTTTATGCCTCCATACAAGCCAAAATCTCTCGCATCTTACCTTCGTGGTCGACATGTGACGTGTTCATTGGCGGCAATAGGGTCGTTATGCAGTCAGCTTTAAACGGCCGTTCTCTAAATTTTCCCAGTAGTGTTCCTCGAAAAACGGGGTCTTCTCCCACCAGCCCCCACCCATGGATTCCAATTTTAATTCCAGAAGGATCTCTGTAATAATCGTGTGTTGTTCGAATGCACTGGTAACAAATGTAGCAGCCCAATCCTGATTTGCTTTCATGTTTTCTTTTAATCCGAGCTGGTGCGGATCCCAACCACTCAATCGATTCCCAACAATGGATCGCACCAGTGTTCTGCATGTGGTCGTCTTTACAGATGTACCACACTTTTAAAATTCTCCCAGTAACTAGAAGTCGATCATTCGGCTTTCCTACTAAAAACCTTACATGCACGTTTCACTTCGTAACGCCTTTTAACGTTACGGCTGGATATTCTGCCGATGTGTCTGTGCCAAGCTGTATGCGAACATTATTAGTTTGTTCATCCTACTCACCGAATTAGCTTTTATTTTTCTACATTTAAAGCCAGTTGCCACATATGATATCAACTAGAAATATAGTATAAATTATCTCTTATCCTGCAATAGTCAATCAACTACCACACATTCTTTACACCATAGCATTATCATCCAACAACTATCCATCCCGTCCACGAGCTCATTTATGTATACAGAAAATTGTAATCATCTGATCACCCTGGACTCCGATTAAGACTCGCTGTTTACAAAGATGTGCCGGATTCTATTAGTTAAGGACGGCAAGTACGCTTCATATTCTTTCCCTTATTTGATAGGGAATATTTTCGAATACTTTAGCGTTGGACATCAAAATAGCAACGGATCTGTACATTCACTTTGATTTGCCTGGAGATGCATTACGACAATGTAATCTTCCATAATTCATTGAGCTACAGAGCTCGGTAATTTTTCTCTAGTGCACTGCCTATCATGCATGTTAGATCTTTAATGACAGATAGAACATTAAATCTCCTGGTTGCATGGACTAGAAAATATCATGTGATAGTTTTGAGAGTTTGTAGTTATCTGTGAGAACAGAAATAAATTATAATTATTGTATGAAGCAATTTTCAACACCACTAAACAAGAAAGTTTCTACGCCTCCTTGCCCATCCTTGATATGTGAGCTCTCTGATTAGTGTATTTTGATTGCGACATTGCTTAAGAAATAACTCAAATTACCGTTACCACTTTTTTATACTGTGATATAATCTGGAGATTTATATGTGTGGATTCCTTAGTTATACAGGGTGCATCAAAAAGAATCATCCAATTTGGCACGTCTACACTTGCAAACTGGTCACTTTACTGCAATTAGAAACATGTCTGCAGTTATATAAGTGTGGTTCGTGTCTGATCGCGCATTAGCACATTTTCTCAGCAGTGTGCATGACATTCTGATGTTTACATTTCGGGACCACTGAGCACCTATATCTTGGCCTCCTCGTTTTATATCCTTCAGTCAACTTCACCTCATTTTCAGGGAAACTAGGATATTCTACTCCACTCCTGTCCTTTTCAATGGATGGGCGTCAAACTGAGCACCTTCTGTGAAGAATAGTGAAGGAAGGAAGTTAGTTTCGGCACCCTCCTCGACTTGCTCCCCAGGTACAACTATTCATATGGCAGACGGTATGCGTTTCCATACTTGTTTTTCTTGCTCGAATGAGTGTTACCATCACTGGAAATATTTTACAGCCACATTGTCACCCTGTGGCTACGAGATGGCTTTTTGATGTGCACAGAAAATCGAACAGTGTACAGATGAAATGAAGCGAACAGTTATTTGCCATTTTTCAATTAAACATGGAGTAGCGACACTTTTCTGTACCACAGAAAAGGAAAAGGTAGAAGAACATATGTATTACTAAACCATTTGTAAAAAATTAACATCGTAAATATCTTACTGATCTGCTTCGAATAAATGAAGTACAACGGTCGTAAATTGTATGAAAGGTAATGAAATAACCAAATGAGCGTCATAACTTTGCTGTCGCTGTTCGTCATATTGTCCCTAGCTGGAAGAGGTACTTGGCTGAAGCTGTCTAAGGAATGTGGCATAATTTAACCTGCATGCATCTGTTATGTATTGGCAATACAATCAGGAATGTTGCCTTTGTGGCTACTTGTCGGACATCCGTGCAAAGCACCTGTTCTGGGCACAGAGAGCCTCCAAAATTAACTCCTGTGAACTAAAAAATAAAAAAGGGATTTTCATCTTAAAGTATGTGCACTCTTTGCGGTTGACGTTTCTGTACACATCGAAAATTCATAACCACACACACACACACACACACACACACACACTCAGACACACACACTGTATATGTATTTACGGGACGGAAAAGCAATCGCAACTCCAACAAGGAACTGTGAGACATAAGAGAAAGTGGAAACGCTTGTTTATACATGTGAAAATTGATGTCTATTCAAATTTCGCGCCAGTTGCCTAAGAGTGGCACTAGTAGCGTCACTATAAAGATGCAAATCATGTTTGCTTTAAATACATACTGTAACGGTCGTAGGCGTTAGTTATACAGGGTGCATCAAAAAGAATCATCCAATTTGGCACGCCTACATTTCTGAAACTAGTAAACATACACAATGAACTCTGTTTGTTGATGAATGGGAAACAGGTGTTCAATATACCCCCATAAGATGCGCGGCGTATGTGAATGAGGTATTCGTCTCTGCAGCAGGCATGTCTTGAGTTACAACGTTCACAGTTGCTGTCATGCGATGTGTCAGTTCATTCACTGTCATGCGATGTATCATAAACAGAGTCTTTTATAAACCCATACAAGGAATACACACAGTCAGTTCCGGTGACCTTGGAGGCCAGTAGGGTAAGGCTGAATCATTTGTTGCAGTCTGACCGATCCATCGTTCAGGAATCCTTTGATACAAAAATTCCCGCACTTCCTGATTCCAGTGTGACGGTCCTCCATCCTGTTGGTAAGTGAAGTCCTTCGAATCAGTCTCCAACGGTGGAAAAAAAGTTCTGAAGAATATGCAGATATATGCTTCCTGTAATATTGTTCTCGGCAAAGAAAAATGGATCATATACCTTTTCCCGTGAAACTACTCAAAACATATGAAATTTTGGAGAGCCTGTCTCATGTACAACTTGATTACCGTATTGTACATTACAACATTATGACGATTGCCTTGTCACTAAACCCAAAGTATGGAAGAAAACTGTCTCGCTCCATCTTGCCAAGAACGAAATTACAGAACTCCACTCGTCGTTGTTTGTCACCTTCACAAGAGAGCTTGCAGTAGCTGAATTTGGTATGGTTTCATGTCTAAAAACGTCGACGCAACCCACCGGGACGGCCCGGAGACATGCCTTTGCACAAACAACCTTTCCTCGGAATTGTTCATGCCATCATCTAATGCTCTGTGCTGTACGAGGATCCATACCATACCTAGTACGAAAGTGACGCTGAAAAGATATAACTGACCCGCACTACGCCAAACGTAGAACACAAAGCGCTTTCTGTTGTCCCAACACCATTTTTACTACAACTAAAGTCGGCGGACACTTCTGCTACATAGTGGGATTCATGTAAGAGTCGAGAGTTTCCTCTTTGCAACAATGCCTTGTTGACGCACATATCTCAAATAAAATAACAGTTATTATTTCTTTAAATCGCATAATTTTTTTTATGTCTCCTGTATTTGAGGTTGGGAATGGTGAACTGATAAATGTCAAAAATGACTTTAAGGCGACAAAGACGCCATTATCAGCATCCCACTGAGTTTGAAAGGGATCACGTATAGAACCACTTGAAGGTGGACTTTCCTTCTGCGGTATTCAGAAAGACTTTGCAGGACTGTAGCCACTGTACATGATGTAAGTAGGCTGTTTATGTTTTCTTATCGGCAACGTTACGTAGCGCTCTGTATGAAAATCACTGGCTGTGCTGTGTGCAGTCTGTGGCTAGTTTGCATTGTTGTCTGCCATTGTAGTGTTGGGCAGCGGCAGCTGGATGTGAACAGCGCGTAGCGTTGCGCAGTTGGAGGTGAGCCGCCAGCAGTGGTGGATGTGGGGAGAGAAATGGCGCAGATTTGAAATTTGTAAGATTGGATGGCATGAACTGCTATATATATTAGGAATATTAAGGTAAATACATTGTTTGTTGTCTATTAAAATCTTTCATTTGCTAACTATGCCTATCAGTAGTTAGTGCCTTCCGTAGTTTGAATCTTACATTTAGCTGGCAGTAGTGGCGCTCGCTGTATTGCAATAGTTCGAGTAACGAAGATTTTTGGTGAGGTAAGTGATTTGTGAAAGGTATAGGTTAATGTTAGTCAGGGCCATTCTTTTGTAGGGATTGTTAAAAGTCAGATTGCGTTGCGCTAAAAAAATATTGTGTCAGTTCAAGCACAGTCATGTATAATTTTTCAAACTGGACGTTTCAATGATTACTGGCAGAAGTGATCACAATAATCTACGGTCACAAGCAGCATGGCCTCCAAAAGTAAAAGCGGCGGTACGGAGAGGAAAATCATCGTGTTCGGCGTATGATTGGCGCATCGGACTCCATCTGTAGCATCAATCTGAGCAGCAACACAGTAATATAACGAATCGTTAAAAAACGGTGGCTTCGAGCCAGACGTCCTGTAGCGTTCATTCCACTGACCGCAAACAACCGCCTCTTGGGGCTTCAGTGTTGTCAAGTGAGAGCTCACTGGAGGGCACAGTGGAGGCATGTTGTGTTTGCTGATGATAACTGGCTCTGCCTCGGTGCCATTGACGTCCGTATGTTGATTACAAGAAGGCCAGTTGAGTGTTTTCAACCATCCTGCCTGCGTGGTAGGCACACTTGACCTGCACGTGGAGTTATGGTCTGTGGTGCGGTTACGTATTACAGCAAAAACACCCTGGTGGTTATCCCACGCACCCGGGTTGTAAAGCTGTACGTCATTCTCGTAATTCGACCTGTTGTGCTGAAATTCATGAACAATATGACAGAGGGTGTTTTCCAACAGGATAATGCTTGCCCCCACACCGCCGTAGTAAGCAGACGTGCTCTACAAAGTGTCGCCGTATTTCCTTGACCTCTTCGATTTCCAGACCTGTATCAAATCGAGCACATATGGGACATTATCGCGCCACAACTCAAGCATCATCTACTACCAGCATTAGACACCCGTCTATTGACTGATTAGGTGCCACAGATATGGAACTCCATCCGACGAAATGACACCAGCCACCTGTACAGGAATATACATGCATGTCTGAGTGCTTGCATTCAACCTTCTGGCGGTTACACCAGGTTTTTTAATGCACCAGAAGCTCAGATTTCTAATGGATTACCTCGCGCATACATTAATCTGTGATCTTGCAATGTTAATCAATTAAACACATTGCCTTGACCAATTTCATTACTCTACATTAATCAATTTGTGGTGCAGTGACTTTTCTTTGGTGTTCTTCATTGTACATATACACTGAAGAGCCAAAGAACTCATACACCTGCCTAATAACGTGTAGGGATCATGCAGGCATGCAGAAGCGCCGCTAACGTCGTTGCATGGACTCGACTAATCCCTGAATAGTGCTGGAGGGAGCTGACACCATACATCCTCTAGGACTGTCCATGAATTCGTAATAGCACGAGGGCTTGGGGAACCATGCTGAACAGCACGTTTCAAGGCACCCCAGATATGCTCAATAATGTTCATGTCTGTGGAGTTTAGTGGTCAGCGGAAGTTTTTAAACTCAGAAGAGTGTTGCTGGAACTAGTCTGTAGCAACTCTGGACGTTTAGGGTGTCGCTGGAATTACCCAAGTCCGTCGGAATGCGCAGGAGACATGAATGGATGCAGGTGGTCATACAGAATGCTTACGTACGTGTTACCTGTGAGAGTCTTATCTAGATGTATCAGGTGTCCCATAGCACTCCAACTGCACACACCCCACACCATTATGGAACCTCCACCGTGTTGAACAGTTCGCTGCTGACATGCAGGGTCCATGGATTCGTAATGTAGGCTCTACACCCATACATGTCCATCCACTGGATACAATTTGAAACCAAACTCGTCTGACAAGGCAACATGTTTCCGTCATCAACAGTTCAATGTAGGTGTTGATGGGCCCAGGTGGGTGGTAAAGCTTCGTGTCGTGCAGTCATCAAGGTTACAAGAGTCCATATTGACGATCGATGATGTTTCGTTATGATTGGAACATTCTTCAGGTTCCTTTTTTTAAATTTTTAGACGTCCATTCCCTAGTGGTACATCATTTTGTCACGAGACATTGTAAGGAAGCAGCCTACTCACGCCGTATAAAATTCACATCAGTCTTTCCATTGTGTGCTAGCCAGTCCGCTCTAATTAGCTCTGACGTCATAAATGTTGCGCAATACTTTAAAAATCAAGTAAATAACCTGAAACGTTTCTAGCATGTCAGGAGTAATTCTAAATCAATATGAGTTGAATATCAGTTCAATAACTTTAACCATTTTCTAAATTTGGACGTTCCTCTGTAAAAATCACTGGCGCAACAGAAAAGAGCTAGAAACTTAAAAATTTGTATTTGGATTCCTCATGCATAATAATTTGGTAGAAACAGTATTCTGGATCTCACAAATTAAAATTTTAGTTGAAATTGATGATTTTCTGGTTTTTGTCTTAGAAATTAAGGAAGCAATATAGATTAAGTAGGCGAATAAATAAGGCTAGGATGTTTAAATTTAAGTAGAAGGGAGATCCGCTATAATCATAAAGATGTGAGAAGTTTCAATTGAATAGCTGTAAAACTATAGCAATAGCGAATCTCCAAAGGGCACGTTCAGAGCTCGTCTACTGCGTGTAGTGTAATTAAATTAATTCTCTCGCCCAAAATATTTGACTTAGCCACGTCAGACTTTTGTTATGATTACTTACCTGTGTGCTGAATGCAGATTTAAATTGAGAGCTTCATCGGCCATCAGCAAAGGAAGCAATGATTTATTCAATAACTTAAAGTGGTGCATTACTAACCCAGCGGCTAATCAGGAGAGCAATTTTGATCAGGCGTTCCCTTAGCCGTCCGCACCGCGGCTTTATATATAAGAACGCAGCGCGAGAGAAAATAGGCCCCAGTTCTATCCAGACGCTGAATAGCACACCACCTGTGCCGGGAGTCGCGTCGCGTCGGTATCATTGCTATAAACAGCCTCGGATGCCGCAATAAGTAACTCGGGATACGTGTAACCATGAAATCGTTATCGAGTGAAGTGTTAATTCTGGGATGACTTTAATGATCTGTCTTCAGTTTTCGTATGTCGTAATTTCACGTGCCATCACGGGACAGACATTCTACCATTATTTAGCGTGGCGTTTGATGGACATTATCATCAAATTATGGCGAACATTCACTTAAACATTTGCTTTGAACAGTTATAGTTGTATCAGCGCATTAGACTCTGAACTGCTCTGTTAGTTGGATTATGTGGATTCCTTTTGGTCTGCGGCTTTCAGAATATAGTGAACATTTTTAGAGAGTAGTTTTTGATTATGAATCCCAGACAATCTCATAATTCCTCAGAGCTATAAGCTGTAGCTATAAGTGTATTTCTCAGATGAAGTGGGCACTAGGAATTCTAATTAGAGGCTTCACGTTTTGCTAATCACTTTCTGGTTGCCAATATTGTAGTTACAGAGCCAGTGTTGAGAACGGCAAACAACAGTATTACATAAATACAAAACAATTACACTACTATTCCACTCGCTGCCCCACATGTGTATATGAACACACATGCTCATGTACATGTTTAATATATACGGATTCGGTATTAATCTCTCAATTGCCTCACATAATAATTCCTTGTATTCAGTCCACATCTGCTCTGCACTAAAATACACTCCTGGAAATGGAAAAAAGAACACATTGACACCGGTATGTCAGACCCACCATACTTGCTCCGGACACTGCGAGAGGGCTGTACAAGCAATGATCACACGCACGGCACAGCGGACACACCAGGAACCGCGGTGTTGGCCGTCGAATGGCGCTAGCTGCGCAGCATTTGTGCACCGCCGCCGTCAGTGTCAGCCAGTTTGCCATGGCATACGGAGCTCCAGCGCAGTCTTTAACACTGGTAGCATGCCGCGACAGCGTGGACGTGAACCGTATGTGCAGTTGACGGACTTTGAGCGAGGGCGTATAGTGGGCATGCGGGAGCCCGGGTGGACGTACCGCCGAATTGCTCAACACGTGGGGCGTGAGGTCTCCACAGTACATCGATGTTGTCGCCAGTGGTTGGCGGAAGGAGCACGTGCCCGTCGACCTGGGACCGGACCGCAGCGACGCACGGATGCACGCCAAGACCGTAGGATCCTACGCAGTGTCGTAGGGGACCGCACCGCCACTTCCCAGCAAATTAGGGACACTGTTGCTCCTGGGGTATCGGCGAGGACCATTCGCAACCGTCTCCATGAAGCTGGGCTACGGTCCCGCACACCGTTAGGCCGTCTTCCACTCACGCCCCAACATCGTGCAGCCCGCCTCCAGTGGTGTCGCGACAGGCGTGAATGGAGGGACGAATGGAGACGTGTCGTCTTCAGCGATGAGAGTCGCTTCTGCCTTGGTGCCAATGATGGTCGTATGCGTGTTTGGCGCCGTGCAGGTGAGCGCCACAATCAGGACTGCATACGACCGAGGCACACAGGGCCAACACCCGGCATCATGGTGTGGGGAGCGATCTCCGACACTGGCCGTACACCACTGGTGATCGTCGAGGGGACACTGAATAGTGCACGGTACATCCGAACCGTCATCGAACCCATCGTTCTACCATTCCTAGACCGGCAAGGGAACTTGCTGTTCCAACAGGACAATGCACGTCCGCATGTATCCCGTGCCACCCAACGTGCTCTAGAAGGTGTAAGTCAACTACCCTGGCCAGCAAGATCTCCGGATCTGTCCCCCATTGAGCATGTTTGGGACTGGATGAAGCGTCGTCTCACGCGGTCTGCACGTCCAGCACGAACGCTGGTCCAGCTGAGGCGCCAGGTGGAAATGGCATGGCAAGCCGTTCCACAGGACTACATCCAGCATCTCTACGATCGTCTCCATGGGAGAATAGCAGCCTGCATTGCTGCGAAAGGTGGATATACACTGTACTAGTGCCGACATTGTGCATGCTCTGTTGCCTGTGTCTATGTGCCTGTGGTTCTGTCAGTGTGATCATGTGATGTATCTGACCCCAGGAATGTGTCAATAAAGTTTCCCCTTCCTGGGACAATGAATTCACGGTGTTCTTATTTCAATTTCCAGGAGTGTAGTTAGTAGGGAAAGAGAGATAACTGAGTGAAAGGCGTTACGCGAATTTTTATCCCAAAAAGAAACATCCAATTTTTATAAAAAGTCAGAAGTGTTATAATATTTGAAGTATGTGTGTGAACAAAGGTAGTATGGGAAAGTGCAATCTCTTGAGTTTTACGGGGTTCCCACTAGGTAGCAGCATTCTGCATCCACTTCAGTTCTAGTAAAAAGTGGTGTCTGGACAATAGAAAGCATTTCGTGTTCTATATCTTGCGCAGTCTGCGTCAGTAAAAACTGTTCAGCGTGACTTTCCTACCATGTGTGGTGTGGATGCTCTTAAAGCACAGAGCATTAGACGATGGCATGAACCCTTCGGAGAAACGGGTTGCTTGTATAAAGGCAAATCGCCCGGCCTTCCCCAAGTGTCTGACACAGACGTCGAATGCATTCGCCACAGTTTAACAAGGAGGTCACAAAAATCCGTTCGCTGTGCAACTAGACAGCCCAACATGACCCCGATGCCCGTATGGCACGTGTCACGTCGACGTTTACACATCAGACCATAAAAATTTTAGCTACTGTGCGCTCTTCATGAAGATGGTAAACCAACTTGTGAAGTTCTGTAATTTAATGCTTGGTAAGATGGAGGATAACAGATTTCTTCCTAGCTTCCTGTTTAATGACATGGCAAGATTCCATTCAAATGGAAAGATGAACCTTCATAATGAGAGAATATGGAGTACAGAACAACCACACGAACTTGTAAAACATGAGAGGGACGCTACAAAATATTTTTTTTTTTTTTTTTTTTTTTTTTGCATTTTCACATGAAGAGGTTTATGGTCCACTTTTCTTTGCCGAAGACACTGTTACAGGAAGCATATTCCTCGATATGCTTGAGAGCTATCTTTTCCCGCAGTTGGAGACTGATTTGAAAGAAAAATGGTTCAAATTGCTCTGAGCACTATGGGACTTAACTGCTGAGGTCATCAGTCCCCTAGAACTTAGAACTACTTAAACCTAATTAATCTAAGGAAATCACACACATCCAAGCCGAAGGCAGGATTAGAACCTGCGACCGTAGCGGTCGGATTTGGACTTTATTCACCAACAGGGTAGGGAACCATCACACTGGCACCTGGAAGTGTGGGAATTTTTAAATCAAAGTACTGCTGAACGCTAGATTGGTTGCACTGCACAGAATGATACAGTCTTATATTACTGGCTTCAAAGGTCACCATACCTGACTGTATATAATTATTTCTTGTGAAGGTTGTAATACACAGGACCGCGGTCACTTTTGCCAACGCACCGCTAACGGCTGAGGAGGAGGAGGAAGCAGGACACCTTGGGGCGAGCTCCCTAGGGGAGTACACTGCAGTCACTCTGCAGGGACACAGCGGGGAAGCCGAGTGAACGCCCTCACCTCGCTGAAGGAGAGACATGTTGCGAAGGGTCCAGCTGACAAAGAGAAGCGTGCCGAGAACTGATGGACACCTGCAGCCATTAGGACGGAATGCCAAGAATGTACGCGTGGAAGCATCTGAGTCCTTCTGGCATGGCTGTAGTCATTTTACGTGCGTTAGTAAATGTGGCGATATTTCCAGCGCTCCACACGCACAGTGAAAAGCGTACACAAAGCGCGGCGGATTGGCGCAGCGATGCGTGTGAAAGAAGACAGCGTTCTTAAGATGTTTTTCTCGACATTGAGGACATTCCTTATAAATCACGAACGCCGGCAGGTTTTGAGAAGGAGCCCAAACGTAAGTCTGTCCAGGGCTCACGCAGGGATAGCGGTTATAAAGAAGTGTTGTGTAGCTGCTCTCCCAACAGCCTCGGAATACTGAAAAATATGTTTAAGAATGTGAAGTCGTGAGAAAGATACCGATTCCCCAGCCCACGCCAGATAGGAAATTTCCACCCCGCGTGCAGAGGCCTGGCTATGAAACGGCGATCTGTCGGTGGGCTGCATTGAAAATTTCGTCCGCCAATCACAACGCCGAAAGGAAGATTATTTCGACGAGGAGTTGAGTTGAGAGAGGGAAGAGAAGCGGAAAAGAGGAGCCATGGAGACACTGGCGAAGCGAGAGGACATGGGCGCTCTTCCACCCATAGGCAACGTAATTCATCTGCTCGTCTTTTCACGGCCGACATCAGAGAGAAGAGCCCGCATCTCGTGGTCGTGCGGTAGCGTTCTCGCTTCCCACGCCCGGGTTCCCGGGTTCGATTCCCGGCGGGGTCAGGGATTTTCTCTGCCTCGTGATGGCTGGGTGTTGTGTGCTGTCCTTAGGTTAGTTAGGTTTAAGTAGTTCTAAGTTCTAGGGGACTGATGACCATAGATGTTAAGTCCCATAGTGCTCAGAGCCATTTGAACCATTTTTTTCAGAGAGAAGAATTCACAGATCACAACGTTTTTGGCGCCCAGCGTGGGGCGACCTCATGGGCAACTTTCATGGTATCTAATGGCAGAAAGTAATATCTCGAGTTCACTAAAGACTGTTTATGTGCGTCCGTTACCATCAACAATGAGTGAACAGAGTCATCGCATAACAGCCGCTATGGAAGCTTCAACTCACGACATGGTAACTATAGTGTAGGAACAATCTGAATATCGCACTGATATACGCAGTGCATCTCAAGGAGGGCATATTGAACACTTATGAAGTGGTACGAAAAAAAAACTTTTTCAGTTTCTCGTTCATCAAAAAACAAAATTCATTGCATATGTTACTTAGTTTCAGAAATATAGACGTGCCGAATCGGATGATTCTTTTTGATACACCGTATATTTTGCATTAACTTCTGGCGGATCTGGATGTTACGGCATCGTGTCTTGTCACAGCGACCTTGTGATCACTAATCCCGGTATGGGTCACCACCCTCACTTTTGCTAAGGAATATATGTTGCCACAGGTGAGAGCAAAGAGTCACCAAGTCAGTTCGCACCTGAACTAAGTATACATACTGAAGACCGCGGAAATGTACACTACACAAATACGCAAGGAAACTAAGAATTCAAACTAAAACAAAAAATTACCTCACCACTTGTAACTGGTAGCTCGATACTCCTTCTCATAAACGAAACACTGTGTTTGAATATCCTGCCAACGACACGGTGGTTGCTGCCGGACTAACGAATTCTACAGCTGTAACTAAGTTCTCACACGTAAACAAACGCCAGTCACGATACAATGTGCACATTACATAGCTACAAAACCACAGAAGTGTGACTGTTAGATATTTAGGGTTTGGTATTGGAGACGGTAACCGAACGTAATTGATAATGTAACGGCTGAGAATTTTGTTAAGATTTTTGTATCGTGATGAACTGAAGGAAAGCACCTTTCAATTTATACCATGTTATGCCTTCTTGTATAACCTCGGCCCATACCTATATAACGATGCTTTTAAGCGGAGTGAGCTATCTTCCTTTCATTCAAAGTCATTATTAACTGAAGATAGTCTCGTCAACTATCAGCGACACGAGCATGCTCTTTCCAAGAAAGAGATGACTTCATCATTTTCAGTACTTTGTCCATCTTCAGCAACTTTAGTCATAATAATGAAATACTAAGCAACCAGTTGCATAGAAGAAATTCAATTTTTTGACCGAATTGAGGCAGTTATTGCCCTTCTTTAGAAGGTTAGACCTATCGCATTATTTGCGAGTGTCAACAATAAAGTACTCTTGCAATATATTATTCACACTTATAGGAAATGCTGAGATGTTCGATGTGGGTGAGATGGGGTGGGAATTTGCTGAGATGGTAGAGATCCCATGTGGGGGTAGATAATTAGATGCACAAAGCCAGACGGAATGCATAGCGTTCAAGGATGCGGAGGGAATGGCAGAAGTTTGGTACGGCGACTCTAGACTGTAGAGTGAAATATGAATGCCAGCGACCGCGACTGTAACGACTACTGCAAATAAAAGGCGTCATTTATGTCCTCTTATTTTTAGCTATTCTTCTGTATTTGCTTCTGAAGTATAGGACGTTTGAAAAACCGTCATGTTCAATATTTGCTTTCTTTTACAGTATTGAACGTTGGCTTAGTTCAATGCAAGCGCTGACAGCTTTACTCTTTAATACAATCACTAGATATCACGGGTAGTCACTCACACAACTCTTGAAAACCATGCAGAATATAGGAGAGAAGTAAATATACGTTCCTACTAGTGGTTGTTGATGTTGTGGTCTTCAGTCCTGAAACTGGTTTGATGCAGCTCTCCATGCTTCTGTATCCTGTGCAAACTTCTTCATCTCCCAGAACCTACTGCAACCTACTTCCTTCTGAATCTGCTTAGTGTATTCATCTCTTGGTCTCCCTCTACGATTTTTAACCTCCACGCTGCCCTCCAATACTAAATTGGTGATTTCTAAAGTTACTATTCTCTTCTTGTCCAAACTATTTATCGTCCATATTCCTTACATGGCTACACTCCATAAAAATACTTTTAGAAACGACTTCCTGACACTTAAATCTATACTCGATGTTAACAAAAATCTCTTCTTCAGAACCGCTTTCCTTGCCATTGCCAGTCTACATTTTATATCCTCTCTACTTCGAAAATCATCAGTTATTAGGCCCCCCAATAGCAAATCTCCGTTACTACTTCAAGTGTCCCATTTCCTTATCTAATTCTCTCAGCATCACTCGACTTCATTCGACTACATTCCATCATCAACGTTTTGCTTTTGTTGATGTTCATCTTACATCCTCCTTTCAAGACACTGTCCATTCCGTCAACTGCTCTTCCAAGTCCTTTGCTGTCTCTGGCAGAATTACAATGTCATCGGCGAACCTCAAAGTTTTTATGTCTTCTCCATGGATTTTAATACCTATTCCGAATTTTTCTTTTGTTTCCTTTACTGCTTGAATAACATCAGGATAGGCTACAACCCTGTCTCACTCCCTTCCCAACCACTACTACCCTTTCCTATCCCCCGACTCTTATATCTGCCATTTGGTTTCCGTACAAATTGTAAATAGCCATTCGCTCCCTGTAATTTACTCCTGCCACCTTCAGAATTTGAAAGAGAGTATTCCAGTCAACATTGTCGAAAGCTTTCTCTAAGTCTACAAATGCTAGAAAGGTAGGTTTGCCTTTCCTTAATCTATTTCTTAAGATAAGTCGTAGGGTTAGTATTGCCTCACGTGTTCCAATATTTCTACGGAATCAAAACTGATCTTCTCCGAGGTCGGCTTCTACCAGTTTTTCAATTCGTCTGTGAAGAATTCTCGTTATTATTATGCAGCCGTGACTTATTAAACTGATACTTGGGTAATTTTCACATCTGTCAACACCTGCTTTCTTTGGGATTGGAAATATTCTTCTTGATGTCTGAGGGTATTCTGCCTGTATCATTCAATATTTGTGTTACCCAATGATTTCTACTAGCACTCTTCTTATTACCTACTTGATCCTCTGCGGCCTTCACTACTACATCCCTCAAAGGTACCGAGTCATCTTCTACTGTATTTCTTTCTCCCATTCCTGTCAATTGTTCCCTTATGCTCTCCCTGAAATTCTGTACAAACTCTGGTTTGGTCAGTTTATCCACATCTCATCTCCTTAAATTCCCAACTTTTTGCAGTTTCTACAGTTGTAATCTAGTGTTCATTACCAATAAATTGTTGTCAGAGTCCACATATGCCCCTGGAAATGTCTTACAATTTAAAACCTGCTCCCTCAATCTCTGTCTTACCATTATATAATCTATCTGATACATTCTAGTATCTCCACGCTTCTTCCATGTATACTACCTTCTATCTTGATTCTTGAACCAAGTGTTAGCTATGATTAAGTTATGCTCTGTGCAAAATTCTACCAAGCGGCTTCCTCTTCGATATCTTACCCCCAGTCCATGTTCACCTACTACGTTTTCTTCTCTCCCTTTTCCTACTATCGAATTCCCGTCACCCATGACTATTAAATTTTCGTCTCCCTTCACTATCTGAATAATTTCTTTTATCTCACCATACATTTCATCAGTTTCTTCGTCATCTGCAGAGATAGTTGGCATATAAACTTGTACTACTGTAGTAGTCGTGTGCTTCGTGTCAATCTTGGCCACAATAATGCGTTTACTATGGTGTTTGTATTAACTTAGCCACTCTCCTATTTTTTTATTCATTATTAAACCTACTCCTGCATCACCCCTCTTTTATTTTGTACTTACAACCCTGTATTTACGTGACCAAAAGTCATGATCCTCCCCTCACCGAACTTCACCAATTCCAACTACATCCATCTTTAACCTATCCATTTTCCTTTTTAAATTTCCTAACCTACCTGCCAGATTAAGGGATCTGACATTCCACGCTGCGATCCGTTGAACGCCAGTTTTCTTTCTCCTGATAACGACGTCCTCCTGAGTAGTCCCCGCCCGGTGATCCGAATGGGAGGTTATTTTACCTCATGACTATTTTACCCAAGAAGACGCCATCATCATTTAACCGTACAGTAAAGCTGCATGCCCTCGGGAAAAATTACGGCTGTAGTTTCCCCTTGCTTTCAGCCGTTCGCAGTACCAGCACAACAAGGCCGTTTTGGTTAGTGTTACAAGGCCAGATTAGTCAATCATCCAGACTGTTACCCCTGCAATTTCTGAGAAGCTGCTGCCCCTCTTCAGGAACCACAAGTTTGTCTGGCCTCTCAACCGATACCCCTCCGTTGCGGTCGCACCTACGGTACGGCTATCTGTATCGCTGAGGCACGCAAGCCTCCCCACCACGGCAATGTCCATGGTTTATGGACAACTACTAGATGTAAAGAGTACAGTTCCACAATTAACCTTCCTATGGTGTTTCAAACAGAAACACATACTGTGAATAGGTCAGTTAGGCCCGCTATTAAAAAAAGCTTTTTAATCTTAGGTGGCACTTCAAAACGTTTTGTAGATAGTTTTTTTCTGTAGAAAATCTGACATTGGAACTTATCAACATTTATTGAACATGAATATTACAAAATAAAAAATTGTTTACAAAATTTTTAAATGAAAAATAAATTATTCTTACATGGTACTCCAAAAAACTTTTTTCCAGAAAAACACACTTGTATTGCAGCTAATAATTATTATAAAATTTAAATTAAATTACAGAATTATACTTTGAGGAATTATATTGAACTTAATTTCTGTGTCTAACGTACTAAGTTGCGCAATTCTTGCAGTAGATGTTTGCATGCTCTTGGCAGAGGAATGATTGACGTCTACTACACTTTTTGTTTGTCTCTCGGTCTTCCTCCGGTCCACACTCTTTGCAGCGGCCCCTTTTCTGTTGTTCTGCTCCTGATCTCGTTCGCGCAATATTCTTCAGACTACCTCTGATCTTGTTAGAAATATTTTTGGTCATTACTTCCTCTCGCATTGGTTTTGTTAGCTCATATCATAGTTCTCTTAGGAATAACCACCTTCTGTACAATTTATTTTCATTGTACTCTGAATTGATGCGTTGATACAACACATAGGTATTTATTGAAGCAATATCTAGTTCGTTAGAGACCAGTCAGGCCATCGTTTGGTAAACCTCCTGCAGGAGTAAGTGCTAGTGAGCCTATCTACTTCAGGCTTATTATGTTCTTCGGAAACCAGGCTAAATTCATGGTCCTTTTTAGAGAGTAATACAGACTTTTTTTGCACGTTTTAAACCAACATTACATCCCTCTGGAACACAAAGATGGTTCAAATATTGGTCTGCTATTGTTTGGCGGTATTTCTTCCGGAATCTCATGTTTGTTCTTTCTGAGAATTCCTTCTAACGCTAGAGTTTCCTTTCGGCAGCCCGTAAGGATATTATCGGTGGCAATATTTCGCCCAGTTTTCTCAATACTTTACAAGCTTCACAACAACATTTTTGCCTTGATTTGTTTCTCGTGGTCCATTTCCCGGCTTTCATGCGTACACTTCCGCAGGACAAACATATGCGGTTTTTACGTCAGATAACAACCATAATTTTATTCCATATATTCCTCTAGGTCTTGAAGGTATATACTGCCGGAAGGGACACCTTACTATAAATGGTACCACTTGCTCACCCAATGACATGTTCGTAAGGAACTAACATTTTAGGCAACTGTTGCAGAAACATTTCAAAGAAGAGTCCTGATAGAGCCCAGTTTGTCATGACATCGCCTAGCTGTCAGATCTTCTTGTCGTCAAATCTTAGAAAACTGCTGATTGAATAGAAACGCTGAAGTGACATCCTGTACATATCGGCTAATATAAGAAATCCCAAATAAGCCTTCAGTTTGTGACTTTTAATAGGAGAGAGTGTCACCACTTTGAGTTGTGATACCTGTGCAATTTCTCTATTGGTTACATTCAGAATCACTGTCAACATCTCTTGAGTCATGAGCAATGAAAACGACGATACTTTGGTTTCATCAATCCGTTATAGAGCACAGCACGTAGCTGCTGAAACAGGACGGATGGTGTTTGAAACCATAAAATAGAAACACAAAATAAATAAAAATAACCTAATCTAGGATTAAATATAATGCAATAAAATAATTTACAAAGAAATAAAATAAAACCTAAACCAAATAATTAGTAAAAAGTAAAAATATATGCATACAAAACCGAAGGAGTGATGGATGATAGAAGTTTTCATCTTTCTAGGCAATCGGCACAATGATCTGGTAAAGGGATAGTCCTGAGAAAGCCTATCCCAGCGCCGTGTTCCCCACCAAAAGAATTACCTATGGCTAGACCGAGTTTCTATCGCGGTACCACAACAGTGACAAGCCAGCGCGCTAATTACTAGACTACGACGTAATGTAGTCATAATAACAGTATACAAATAAAATACAATTACGTATAATATATTCATTATGCTCGGCTTTCTCTTCTGGGGGATTTGTTGACCACTCTGTACTATTACGCGACGTATATCCACTAACGGACATTAAAATTGCTACAAGAAGAAGAAATGCAGATGATAAACGCTATTCATTAGACAACTATATTATACTAGAAATGACATGTGATTACATTTTCATGCAGTTTGGGTGCATATATTCTGAGAAATCAGTACTCAGAACAACCACCTCTGGCCGTAATAACGGCCTTGATACGCCGGGGGATTGAGTCAAACAAAGGGTGGGTGGCGCGTAAAGGTACAGCTGCCCATGCAGCTTCAACACGATACCAGAGTTAATCAAGAGTAGTACTGGCGTATTGTGACGAGGCAGTTGCTCAGCCACCATTGACCACAGGTTTTAAATTGGTGAGAAATCTGGAGAATTTGCTGGCCAAGACAGCAATGGATCTGGAGAATGTGCTGGCCAGGGCAGTAGTCGAAGATTTCCTGTATCCAGAAAGGCCCGTACAGGACCTGCAACATGCGGTCGTGCATTATCCTACTGAAATGTAGGGTTTCGCAGCGATCCAATGAAGGGTAGAGCCCCAGGTCGTAACACATCTGAAATGTAACGTCCACTGTTGAAAGTGCTGTCAATGCGAACAAGAGGTTGCCGAGACGTGTAACCAATGGCACCCGATACCATCACGCCGGGTGATACGCCAGTATGGCGATGACAAATTCACGCTTCCAATGTGCGTTCACTGCGATGTCGCCAAACACGGATGCGACCATCATGATGCTGTAAACAGAACCTGGTTTCATCAAAAAAAAATGACGTTTTGTCGTTCGTGCACGCAGGTTTGTCGTTGAGTACACCATCGCAGGCGCTCCTGTCTGTGATGCGGCGTCTAGGGTAACCGCAGCCATGGTCTCCGAGCTCATAGTCCATGCTGCTGCAAACGTCTTCGAACTGTTCGTGCAGATGGTTGTGGTCTTGCAAACGTCCCCATCTGTTGACTCAGGGATCGAGACGTGGCTGCACGATACGTCACAGCCATGCGGATAAGATGCCAGTCATCTCGACTGCTAGTGATACGAGGCCGTTGGGATCCAGCACGGCGTTCCGTATTACCCTCCTGAACACACCCGTTCCGTATTCTGCTAACAGTCATTGGATCTCGACCAACGCAAGCAGTAATGTTGCAATACGATAAATCGCAATCGCGATAGGCTACAATCCGACCTTTATCAAAGTCGGAAACGTGATGGTACGCGTTTCTCCTCCTTACACGAGGCATCACAACAACGTTTCACCAGGCAACGGGGGTCAACTGCTGTTTGTGTATGAGAAATCGATTGGAAACTTTCCTCATATCAGCACGTTTTACGTGTCGCCACCGGCGCCAACCTTGTGTGAATGCTCTGAAAAGCTAATCATTGGCATATCACAGCATCTCCTTCAGGTCAGTTAAATTACGCGTCTGGAGCACCTCATCTTCGTTGTGTAGCAATTTTACTGCCCAGTAGTGTACATCTCCAACGACGTTAGTTTCTTTAGACAACGATACTTCGTCTTCCCATCTCCTTCAGCCACATCACTTATTTCCAGCCGATACTTCGTCATCACCTGTTGAGCCATCAAGAACATCTTGAAAATCTGTATCATTGGCAGGATCTCCTACTACTTCATCTGTGACTCATTCAAAAGCCTTTCTAGTTGATCGTCACGTAGAAAAACCTTCAGCCATATTGACATGCAAAATCATACTAATGGAGTAGTTTTCATACTTGTACCAATTCTTGCAACAATATGAAAAGCCCTGGACCATTGTAGACCATACGATAACAGCAGCATTTATTTGAAATTCAATTTTGTTACAATTCAAACGACGATTTCTGACAGGGCCGATACGACCCATTCTTCCAAATTATTTTATATTTTCAAATAAAAATAATGACCACACGCATTATTACATATTTCATGATTACCTAAGATCCTTTTGGAATATAAATATTAATCTCGGTTTTATGTTACTTGTACCAAACGAACTGCGTCAGTTAGACCCATTCACTATCGGAAGCTTAATCGCCCCATCCTCAATCTGACGAATGCAATAGTATGTGAGATCTTTCAGCGGAATTTTGATTGGAACTCACAGTTGGAACGACCCCAATAGTTCTATATTCCACAGATGAATTTAATGGAGATATATTGAAATTCGGTTATCACGTAAGTAGGATTTTGTGCGACTGACATATTGAATCCCACAGCTTCTCTTTTCTGTAATTATTTTTTGTGATTAATATCTCACGTTTTACATGAATGTATGTTATTTACAACATTTAGATATTCTGTAAGCAGGATTTAATACAATTGACAATATTTTATGCAAATCCCACAGCTATTGTTTTTTGTGATTAATTTATTTGACTGTCGCAAGCATGAAAGTTAACTGATGAATACTTGATTGATATCTGCCTGTACAAAATTTGCGTAATGTATGTTATTCACAATGTTTAGATATTCTGCAAGCGGGATTTAATACAATTGACAGTATTTTACGCAAACCCCACAGCTATTATTTTTGTGATTATTCCATTTGACTGTCGCAAATATGGATATTAACTGTTGAATTCTTGATTGATATCTGCAGGTACAAAATTTGCGTAATGTAGCTGATCATATGGGTGTTTCATGTTTCGTAGGTTCCTGAAGATGACTCAGTATTGTCTCGAAAACTATGGTACATTTGTGAGATCAGTATTAATATAAAACAGTAAAATCAGCTGAAAGGAAACTGACTTTCATTGGAATAAATAAATACAGCTGAAATTCCTTCGGGTAATCTGTGCGAAGCCCCCTTTACAAGAATTATGGAAGTTGGTTTCAACAAGACATTGAGCTCCTTTCGGTTTTTGAGCGAATCGCTCAGATATAAATTTGTGTTTAGTGGAATGTGATGTCATCGCCAAACTTATGTGCGTTATTGAGAGAAAGTGTGATGTTACTGTAGTGTACTGTATATACAAAGCATTTGTGTAACGGCAGCCGCAGCGGCTGCTGGTAGCGGCAGAGTGGTGAAGGCCCACAAAGCGCACACTGGTGTCGTCGCTGAATGTCTGTCGCTGCTGGCGTCGGCTGTCCGCCACTGTGGGGTGAGAGCCATTCACTCTGGAAGCCGCTTTACATTTGGAACGATGGCCGTGTTCCGATAACACAAGCGCCGGTGAACAGAAGCAGCTGATATCCACCAGCTCGTACCAGTGACACTCTGGAGCTTGTGACGAGCCGAGCCAGTAGCCAACCTCTGACAGTTCAATCACTTAAATGTTCACCACGATTGCGTGTGTTTATCGTACTCAGTGCTTACACAAAGAACCATTGTGGCTGCTACGGTTATTTGTACGTACCACGAAGCGCTTGTGAAGAGCATGTTGCAGGAAACTGTCAACAGCTGATGCAATGAGACTGTTTTGAACCGCATTTAATGCTCGATATCTTCACAGGTTTAGCACCCACCCCCCTCAATACCGTTACGTCACATCTGCCTGTATACTAAGGTGACACTCTACATCTACATCTACATCCATACTCCGCAAGCCACCTGACGGTGTGTGGCGGAGGGTACGTTGAGTACCTCTGCCGGTTCTCCCTTCTATTCCAGTCTCGTATTGTTCGTGGAAAGAAGGATTGTCGGTATGCCTCTGTGTGGGCTCTAATCTCTCTGATTTTATCCTCATGGTCTCTTCGCGATATATACGTAGGAGGGAGCAATATACTGCTTGACTCTTCGGTGAAGGTATGTTCTCGAAACTTTGAAAAAGCCCGTACCGAGCTACTGAGCGTCTCTCCTGCAGAGTCTTCCACTGGAGTTTATCTATCATCTCCGTAACGCTTTCGCGATTACTTAATGATCCTGTAACGAAGCGCGCTGCTCTCCGTTGGATCTTCTCTATATCTTCAATCAACCCTATCTGGTACGGATCCCACACTGCTGAGCAGTATTCAAGCAGTGGGCGAACAAGCGTACTGTAACCTACTTCCTTTGTTTTCGGATTACGTTTCCTTAGGATTCTTCCAATGAGTCTCAGTCTGGCATCTGCCCTACCGACGATCAACTTTATATGATCATTCCATTTTAAATCACTCCTAATGCGTACTCCCAGATAATTTATGGTATTAACTGCTTCCAGTTGCTGACCTGCTATTTTGTAGCTAAATGATAAAGGATCTATCTTTCTGTGTATTCGCAGCACATTACACTTGTCTACATTGAGATTCAATTGCCATTCCCTGCACCATGCGTCAATTCGCGGCAGATCCTCCTGCATTTCAGTACAATTTTCCATTGTTACTACCTCTCGATACACCACAGCATCATCTGCAAAAGCCTCAGTGAACTTCCGATGTCATCCACCAGGTCATTTATGTATATTGTGAATAGCAACGGTCCTATACTCGAACACAATACGTGTTCCAAAATTCTACAACTGATCGATGTAGGTCTATAGTTCTGCACATCTTTTCGACGTCCCTTCTTGAAAACGGGGATGACCTGTGCCCTTTTCCAATCCTTTGGAACGCTACGCTCTTCTAGAGACCTACGGTACACCGCTGCAAGAAGGGGGGCAAGTTCCTTCGCGTACTCAGTGTAAAATTGAACTGGTATCCCATCAGGTCCAGAGGCCTTTCCTCTTTAGAGCGATTTTAATTGTTTCTCTATCCCTCTGTCGTCTATTTCGATATCTACCATTTTGTCATTTGTGCGACAGTCTAGAGAAAGAACTACAGTGC
This sequence comes from Schistocerca cancellata, assembly GCF_023864275.1. NCBI lineage: Eukaryota > Metazoa > Arthropoda > Insecta > Orthoptera > Acrididae > Schistocerca > Schistocerca cancellata. The sequence goes on along the minus strand of NC_064626.1, from coordinate 56,464,100 downwards.
AATCTTCCTCTGTGAAACAACTTTGGAAAAAGACATTTAGTATTTCGGCCTTTAGTCTGTCATCCTCTGTTTCAGTACCATTTTGGTCACAGAGTGTCTGGACATTTTGTTTTCCTCCACCTACCGCTTTGACATAAGACCAAAATTTCTTAGGATTTTATGCCAAGTCAGTACATAGAACTTTACTTTCGAATTCTTTGTACGCCTCTCGCATAGCCCTCCTCACACTACATTTCGCTTCTCGTAATTTTTGTTTGTCTGCAAGGCTTTGGCTATGTTTATGTTTGCTGTGAAGTTCCCTTTGCTTCCGCAGCAGTTTTCTAACTCGGTTGTTGTACCACGGTGGCTCTTTTCCATCTCTTACGATCCTGCTTGGCACATACTCATCTAACGCATTATGTACGACGGTTTTGAACTTTGTCCACTGATCCTCAACAGTATCTGTACTTGAGACAAAAATTTTGTGTTGAGCCAACAGGTACTCTGAAATCTGCTTCTTGTCACTTTTTCTAAACAGAAAAATCTTCCTACCCTTTTTAATATTCCTATTTACGGCTGAAATCATCGATGCCGTAATTGCTTTATGATCGCTGATTCCGTGTTCTGCGTTACCTTTTTCAAATAGTTCGGGTCTGTTTGTCACCAGAAGGTCTAATATGTTATGGGATAGTGATATTACATGTGCAAATGGCGGTATTACAGCGTACACAATGGAAGGTATTCAAAAAGTCTCTCCGTAATGCCGTATGATTGTTCGCCGCGCGTGCCGTATGATTGTTCACCTGCCTGGGTTACTTTCCTTCAAGTGGACTCTCGTTTATCTCAGCCAGTGTCAGTAGTATCGCTGGTGTGCGTCGTTACGTGTTGACGTGAACGTTTAAGTTTACTTCCTTTGTTCGTTTGTTTCGTTTTTGTCACTGTTACAATGCTAACCACTGAAGATCGCGTGTTTTTAGTCGAACAAGTGTTCAAAGCTGGCGGTAGATACACGGTTTCAGTTCGTCAAACACAATTCAGTTTTCCCGGAGACAACACTCCCACATCGCGATACTGTGCGAGATTTGTTTAAGAAATTTCGAAGTACGGGTTCAGTGACAGATGCACCGAGAAGTGGTCGTTCTGTCTGAGAATGAACTGTTCGATATTTCCGACAAAATGTCCATGACTCCGAACAAGTCAGTAAGAAAACTCGCCCAGGACATACATGTTAGTGTCGGAACGGCCTACACACCTGTTTAAGGAAAAAATTTGAACTTTTCCCTTACAAAGTGACAGTCGTGCGAGGACGGAAAATTGCTGGTCATGGTAAGACACTGCAGTATTGTCAATGGTTCAAAAACTTCGTTCAACAAAATAGAAGGGATATTCTTAATGAAACGTTTTTCACTGGTGAGGCGTGGGTTTATTTATCCGGGTTTATGAACTCGCAAAATTCTCATATGTGGAGTACTGCAAATCCATTGTGGACTCATGGGTAACTACTTCATTCTGTGAAAACAGGAGTTTGGATTGCAATTTCTAGTCGGCGGGTTGTGGGTCCCATATTTTTCAAACGAACAAACAACGCACAACGATACTGCAGTGATGTTCTGTACGCATTCATGGGAGAACTTGTGTTAAGTGAAATACGGAACGGTTATTTTCGACAAGACGGTGCTAACACGCATACAGCCGGTGTTTCAATGTCACTGCTTGCCGATGTTTTTGGTGATCACATAATTTCTCAGGGCCTTGGCCTCCACGATCGCCTGACCTAACACCACCTGACTTTTTCTTCTGGGCTGCCGCGAAAGCGACTGTCTATAAAAACCGTCCAAAATCCGTCGATGAACTGAAAAGTGCAATATCCACTTTCACTGCTTCTGTTACAGAAAAATGTTACAGCTGTTTTTCGAAACATGATTAGACGAATTGAATTGTGTATTCAACGACAGGGGGGGGGGGGTGAAACTTTCAACATTTAATGTGAAAATTTGTAAGTAAAAACGAATATTCAATAAATTAATTGCGACGTACGGCACGCGCGGATAACAATAATACGGCACTGCGGAGAGATTTTTTGAACACCCCGTATAAAGGGGTACTGCACTGGCGGAGCTGTAATTTGTAAACAGGTGACTCATGTGCAAAAGTTACCGACGTGTGTATCATCGCGCGACGTGAATTAATAGACTCTATAGGCGGAATAGTAGTTGGAGCTAGACTCATGCAACATTCTGATGCGAAAATCGTTAGGGAATTCAATATTCCGTGATCCACCATGTTAAGAGTTTGCCGAGAGTATGGAATTTCAGGCATTACCGGTCACCACGGACAAGGCAGTGGCCGACGGCTGAGAGCAGCTACTATTGGATAGAGTTGTCGGTGCTAACAGACAAGCATCACTGTGTGAAGTAAGCGCAGAAATCTATCTAGGACGTACGACGAACGTATCTAATAAAACATTGCCTTGAAATTTGGCGTTAATGGTCTATTGCATCAGATGACTGAGGCGACTGCCTTTGCTAACAGGCCGGCATCAGCTGCAGTGCCTCTCATGCGCTCGTGACCATATCAGTTGGAACCTAACCGTCTATAAAGTTGAGACCTGGTGAGATGAGTCCCGATTCCAGTTGGTAAGAGCTGAAGGTAGGATTCGAGTGTGGCGCAAACCTCCTTGCGCTGTTGACTAGTTTGTGAAGATTGTGCCCCACCCACACGCAGCTGCCAGCTCTCAATGGGCAACGCTGATACCACCTCAACCACTACCTCATTCTACTCTCGACAACTTACGGGTCGATCTCGGAACACAGATTTGTCTGCCGGTCGCATACCTCGCAATACTATCGAGACTCTTCCGGAGACCTCTTCCGGAAGCTCCACTAACAACACTGAAGATGCTACCTTGACCCTTTCTACATATTGTCGCAGCTCCTCGTCCTCCTGTTGCATACACCAAATGTAATTACATTCGAGGTGTTTCTGAAGACCTTTCGTCAGCCTTTCAACAATGACCAATTGTGTTACCTGAGTTAAAGACAACAGTACCCCCATCGCTTGCGATATCAATGGCCTTAACTAATCCCTCGCTAACTGGTACAAGAGACCAAAAATCAGCCGAGGTTAAATTTTAAATGCTTCCGCATGCTGCTCAAGACGGACCAACAACCACAAGAAACCCTCTATTTGGTCTAGACGTTCAACATGCAACTCCCTAATATCTTTAAACAAATACATCACCGGATTCGGTAATTTGGCAAATGCACTTTGTCCTACACCGACATATTCACCATCCTCTTCCTGACTCCCTTTATCACGGACTCTGACCTCCTTACCTCTCTTACGGGCCCCCTTTTCTAGTTTTAAACAAGCACGCTCGAGGTGGGCTAACTGCGCTCGCACCCTATCTAACTGTTTAACACTAGACTTAGCACCCTCTAACAAAGATAAATTATATTTGAGGCTATTCACACCCTCACCCAAAAACTTTGTGGCAGCCTTACACTCACCAATCACCTCCGGCGAGATGACCAGATGACCAGATGGCCAGCGGGGCTGAAAGGGCAGACCGTAAACGCGCAGCCAACTCCAACACGTTTCCTTCAGTTGACTGCTGGCGGATGGCTAATTCATAGACAAAAAAATGCTCTTTCTTCAATAGGGCTATCCCAGGGCATTCTCGGGGTTCCATAATTCTCTCCATGCTGAAACAGAACAATTGAATCAGCTCGTACACAAACAAATTTATAAGACATTCAACAATTACTAAAGCCCGACAGTAACCAAATAACAAGACAATCCTCACCACGCTCTGCTACCAAAGGTGAGACGGGTGTTACGATTAATCAAGGAAAACCCCCAGTTCGGAAACGGAGCCAAAATGATTTGGTTACTGTCGAGTTGCAGTTTACGATTTCTTTATTGATTACTTCAACCGTTAAAAGTCATTTCTTCATCACTTGACCATGAACAGATCCAAAAAAGCAAAACAATTTTCAAAGCAATTTACTTTACAGTTAACGTCCAAGCCATTTTGCTTAAAGTAATGAAAAAAACTACCAATTTGCATACAATTTCGCTACCGAACATGTAGGGAGCCCACTTATTTCAAACTTTGTCACAACAAGATATTAAATTGCAAGGTCTCACTAACAGGGAGGCAGAACTAGCATTTTCAAAGGATGCCAAGTTGATTAAAAGAATCAAAGTAAAGGTACAGTCATTCACCTTTTACATCAACTAACAATTTTAAAGCCACGTAATTTTAAAAACCCGTCAATGACAGGCAATCTTAACCTTTTTAAACAGTGGCCAAAGACAATCAGAGGAAAATACAACCATTTAACATTTTACAATAAGTAAAAACTTTAATACCATGTCCTTCCGCCAAAATGTCCAGGGATAGAGATAATTAACCGACCGGGTGTAAGGGAGGCCACAATTGTGTCCCGAATGATACTCTGGCTAGAAGCGGACTAACAGACCCACAACGCCTCCCATTCAGCAATCACATCGGCCTCACGCGAGGCCAGGGGAGGAGGAGGAATCAAATCAGGAACCATAATCCCTGCCCAAGAATGCAATTCGTCCCAGGCAGTACTAATAAGAAGCCAAAAGGTCACTGTCTATAATTACACGGGCGACCGGGACAGGAAATCCGAACGCAGGAGGCCACAAGGCAGAAAATAAGCTGGTTGCACAAACCAAAATTCTTCAATTAACATCTAAACCTTTAACCAACTTAACTTGCAGTTTATCGGAGGAACAGTAGGTGAACTCCGATGCAAAGGTTCCTCACACCCGACCGTGTCCCCTTCGCCAGCGTACCCCTGTGGGCACAGTCACGCAGCCACGCGCTCTATCATCGGAGCCCTCGTCTTCTGTGCACCCACGGCGGCGCAATACCACTCCTCAGGTTAGGCGAGTTACTACTCCGTCATTCCTGAAGTGTCGGCAGAATTGCCAACACTGTTTTTAGAGGAGGCCGAAATGTACGCTATAAGCTCACGCAGGCTGGCGTGAGGTCTGAAAGAGGATACGTAATGAATGCTATAAAGAAAAGTACGTAGCTTCTGGAATACTTAACTTTAATCAACATTTGTAGAACATCGCTCTTGATGATACATAAATATTATAGCAATTGAATACGGCGCCTTGCTAGGTCGTAGCAACTGTAGCTGAAGGCTATGCTAACTATCGTCTCGGCAAATGAGAGCGTAATTCTCAGTGAACCATGGCTAGCAACGTCGGCTGTACAACTGGGGCGAGTGATAGTACGTCTCTCTAGACCTGCCGTGTGGTGGCGCTCGGTCTGCAATTACTGACAGTGGCGACACGCGGGTCCGTCGTATACTAGCGGACCGCGGCCGATTTAAAAGCTACCACCTAGCAAGTGTGGTGTCCGGCGGTGACACCACAATTCCCGTCTCCAGACGGAACATTTTAAAGACATCCGTTGCCGCTCCCACCAAGAAGTGACACGGAATCACAGCCGTGGCCCCCGGGTGCTCACAGCAAGAGCTTACAGCCTTGTCCCGTCAACTCGTCCCACACGTCTCGCACTACCAGGATAGACCACGCTGCTTTTCGGAACAACAGCCGACTCTCCACCGCCACGCCACGCCGTGGTCTCATCGTAATACATTCTCTAATTCCCGATTTTAAAAACCAACCGATCCACTCGACACCGCTGGGCAACCAACCGGCCATCCCCCAAAGATCTTATTCGCTGACAAAAGGCTAAAAGGAAGCAACGAAACGAAGATCGATAAGACCAGACACGACGCCAGAGGGGAAACTCAACAGAATCGTACGCAGCGTAACGATAAATATGGAAGATTCAATTAGCGATAGAATGGAAGGACACACGGCTCAACTTGTCTCCTTTTAAAAAAATATATTTCTCTACCTACAGGCAGTCTGCATGTCGTATGCTCAAAACACCGCTGATCGTCTCTTACGTGACTGCCTAAATAGCAAAACTTATCTACTATTTTCACTATCTCATTTCCTAATTCAGTTCCCTCAGTATTGTCTGAGTTAATTCGAGGACATCCCTTTACCTGTGTTATCATCTGTCTCACTATCTCTTTTGAAGATACTCTCTACTTCTTTCAGCTAATCTTCCAAGACCGTTGCCGCGAACGACGGAATTACAATGTCAGTGGTAAACTTAGGAGTTTTTATTCTACTTTAACAAAATTGTTCTGTATTTCCTTGCCTTCTTGCTCAATATATAGGTTGAATAACATTGAGGTGTACTACAAATCTGTCTCATACCCTTCTCATTTACAGCTTCCCTTTAACGTCCTTCTATTTTTACAACTGCAGTCTAGTTTCTATGCAAGCCAAAGGCAAGCTTTTAAGTTTATAATATTCTTGTCGCCATTAGATGGTCAAAGAGTACATTTCAGTCAACAAAGTCGATCGCTTTTCTGCACCTACACATGCTGTTAACGGAGTTTAGACTTTACTCCACCACCTTCGAAGATAAATCCTAGGATCAGTCTTGTCATTCGTTTTCCTACTTAATCTAGAACCTAATCTGATTCTCCCCGAGTTCGGCGTTTGCCAGCTTTCCCAGCATTCTGTAAATATTAAGTGTTATGAGTATCTAAACTGATGTTTTGCAAATATTAACATTCATCAGGACCTTCATATCTCCTGTTATACACTTAAAACGTATTTTTAGAACATTGTCTTCCGCATCTATATCCTTAACCGTTTCCTGGCAACTCCCTAAACTGAAACTAAAACTGAACCACTCATGTATATGTTAAGCTTTTCTCAAACTGCTAGGCACTAAAATCTTTAATTATTTTCAGTTAATTGTCGGCATTATCGGCGTCATTTTATTTTCGCTCTTCTTTAACTGCGTGAAATTTCGACATATCTGGAAGCGACCTAGGGAGGGTTCCACTTTTGAAATAAGGCGTGTAAGAAGTTACTAAGTGGTCAAACTATACTACATCAAGTTTAAGAGGGGTGCTGAAAAATAATGCCTCCGAATTTTTTACGTGAATACGCTCCAGGCTTTTTTAATGAATGAAATGTTGTTAAGATTCTTCATCTTTATTCTCCATGCCTGCCTATTTGTAGCCCTCTGCGCTAGAGGTCTCTCAATTGCAGTGTATAACATGGCGGTGTGTAACGTAACAATGACAGTGCTGTAATAGAATATTGGATTCGAAATTTCGTCCTCATGTGGTGTACCATCTCCTTTAGAGTGACAATGAAAACTAGACAGAGCGTTGCGACATCTGCAACTAACTGACGGGTCATCGATCATCCTTCATGCAGTACCGACTTGATCCCATCCGATTTTCACTTGTTTCCAAAACTTAAAGAACATATTTGATGATTTAACATTGTTAGCGATGAAGCGGTGTAACCAGAGGTGAGGCTGCGGCTCCGGCAATGAATACAAACATTCTAGATTAACGGTTATCAACAAAAAAGTCTCTCGCTGGCAAAAATGCGTTCGCCGCCAAAGTGACTAGATTGAAAATAAATGCGTAGACATGAAGAATAGATATTGATAATGTTTCTTTCATTTATAAGCTTTTAGAGAATACACATAAAAAAATTTGGAGCATTACTTTTCAGTATGCCCACGCACGAATTATGCCGTTACTTCTGGGTAGAAAAATTTCATATTTAATTCTGAAAACAAACTCACTGCCTTTTTGTTGTAGTAATATTTGTTTCTTTCCAACTAATTTTCGGCTTATTGGGTCAGTGTCAGAAGTACTTTCTTCCTGACGATGCTGCAATAACCGGAAAACCTGTTCGAAACAGTCATGTATTAGCAGAAAAAATTAACGCCGTTTCCTTGCTTTTAAACCTTAAACATCAGCTACAGCAGTTGGCCGACATTTTACCGCTGCTTTTGTGTCGTAGAAAATGTGGCCAACGCCTTCTGTTTCGTCAGATAGGGGACCCTTACTGTCTAAGTCGTCTTGAACGTTCTGCAGTTCTTGTACGACCATCTTTCACGTACAACTTATTCTCTTGATATTTATAGTTAGTGGGTGTCTCAAAAGTGGTAAACATCAATTGGAATGTAAGTCAATACCTGACTGAACATTCCACAAAATTAGTGTTGCTGACAATGCTTTCCAGAGATGTTTGCAGTTCGGTCCCATACTCGAAATACAAGCAACAATATAAATCAAATAACAGTTCAGTCAGTCCAGTCACATAAACGTGGCCACCACTCATGTTCGACGTCAGTGCGCAATAACGAGTCAGAAACCGTACATGGCAGAACTAGCAGTTGAGGGCATAAGGTGTCAAAGCGGGGGGGGGGGGGGGGGCTGGTTTGGTTTTGGTGTGCTTTAGGGTGCCAAAAACGAAAGGGATCTTACGTGCCCAAGTCAAAGCTATGGAACACGAAGACAGAGAGGAATTAAAATGCGACGATACGTCAGTACCAATTGACATAATAGAAGACAGCTAAAGACAGGCACTTGGAAAAATGGCTAAAAGGCACCATACAGAAACAGAGGTCAAAAACTAATAATTAAGTGGCCCTCGCCATATTGCTTTGACGGATAGAAAGTAAAACGTGATCGACAGCCAGCGCGTCATTTGCTAAAATGGCCGATAACTCAGACGGCAAACCCAAGCGGGAATGGTAATCTCTTAAATCATGCTTAGAGTTAAAACTTGGGCACAATGCGTATAAAGAGGTGAGTAGTACCACTTATGAAACGGCGATGGCTAAAAGGCAATGCCCAACACGCAGCCTTGTTAAAATCTCCTCCCGGCGGAATGCCCGATAGGAGGTCATCGATGTCGCTGGGAGAAGCTTAGTAAGTGGGAACTTATTCCCGTGGAGGGAGGACAATAGGCGATGCCAAAGGGACACGACCTCCTGACAGATGGCCACACAGAGATCATCGGTGTGAATATAAGAACTCTCGGGCTGAGGTGTGGGGTCTGCAGCCTTGGCTGCAGCGTCTGAAGCCTCGTTCCCTGGCTGACCGACAAGAGCAGGAACCCACAGAAACATCACACTGGCTCCACCAAGAGTGAGCAAGTGACAGTTTTCCTGAACGAGCTGGACTAAGAGATGGGAGGTGTACAGCACACAGTGACTTTGAAGGGTACTGAGTGAGACTAAGCAGAGGACACAATTGCCACGGCTGTGGCCTGATGCAGGGCAAAGAGCTCGTCTGTAAGTAATGAACAGTGTGCTGCAAGCCGATATCGAAAGACATGGGTGCCAATGACGAAGGCACACCAGATTCCATGGTCAGTCTGAGAGCCATCAGTGTACACGAAGGTACTATCGCAAAGTTCCATGCCAAGGTCGTGCAACTGAAGGCGATAGACTGACGCTGGAGTAGCGAATGAATGCCAAGGCTAACATGGGCCGCTTCACGAAGCCAAGGTGGTGAAGGGTTCGCACCCACCGGGAAGGTTGCAGGTAGTGTGAAGTTAAGCTACCTGAGCGAGTGCCGAAAGCAGCCTCCAGGAGGTAACAGAGAAGTGGGATGCACCCCATACTGGCGATCACACAAGTCATCAAAGATGGAGGCATAGGATGGGTGGCCACGCCTGGCAGATAAACGGCATGCATTCCTGCTGAGGAGAAAGTCACGGCAGTAGGGCAGTGGTAGTTCAGCAGCTTCAGCATACAGACTCTCAACGGGACTAATGTAAAAGGCGCCCATGGTCAAATGGGTGCCACGATGGTGAATCGTGTTGAGACGGAGTAAGAGGAACGGACGTGCCGACTCATAAACATTGGAGTAATAGTCGAGTTTCGAATGGACAAGGGACCAGTACAAACAGAGGAGGGTGGTTCGAACAGCACCCCAAGAAGTACCATGGCGGACACGTAGGAGACTGAGGAACCGAATACAGCGGGCTGCTAGGTAAGACACATGGGAGGGCCAAGAGAGTTTCCTATGAAGCATGAGCCCTAGGAATTTCGTAGTTTCAACGAATGGAAAGGGAACAAGCCCAAGATGTAAATATGGTGGGAGAAAACAATTGCATCACCATAAATTCATACACACGGTTTAGTCAGTGGAAAAGCGGAAGCCATTCTCGATGCTCCAGGGGTAAAGACGATCAAGACATCGCAGAAGACGCAGCTCAGTGAGACAGGTCCGTGGAGAACTGAAATAGATGGCAAAATCGTTAACAAAAAGGGAACTGGAGATGCCCGTCGGGCGACAGGCCGTTATAGGGTTAGTGGACGGAACTCAGAACGGAACCCGGAGGCACACCGTTTTCCTGTATAAAGGTGTCCGACAACGCAGAACCCACACGCATCTGGAAAACTCGGTCTTTTAAAAATTTCTGAAGGAAACAGAGCACGTGGCCGTGGACGCCTCACGTGTAAAGGGTACGGAGGATACCAATTCTTCAGCAGGTGTCGTAGGCCTTCTCCAAACCGAAAAGCACGGCCATAGTCCGAGATTTCCGCAGAAAACCTTCATGACATGGGTGGACGAAGTAACGAGACAGTCAACTGCAGAATGCTGCGCTCGAAACCCACACTGTGCATTCATCAGTAAATAGCGACACTCGACCCCTCATAACAGACAGGCATGAATCATACATTCATCTCCTTGCAAACGCAGCTGAAAAGAGAGATGGGGCGGTAAATAGAAGGAACTTTTTTGTCCTTACCATGATTAGGTATGGGTATGACGATGGCTTCACGCCAGCGCCCGCGAGATGTGACCTCTGCTTGCCCACAAGGGAAAGGTGCTGCAACATCTGAATGTGCATAGCGTCTGGCCCTGGGGCGGAGGATCGGGATTAACTGAGAGCATGATCTAACCCCCTCAAAGTAAAGGCGGCATTGTAACACTCGCGATTCAGAGAAGAGAATGATATCGACCGAGCCTCCTCCACTCGTTTCCTATGGAGGAAGGCGGGGCGATAGTGGGAAGAGCTAGAAACTTCCGCAAAATGGTGGCCCAAGGTGTTGGAGGTAGCAATAGGAGCCATGATGACATCGTCTGCTACTGTGAGGCCGGAAATATGAGAATGGATCTTGCTCGCAGAGAGCCATCGGAGATTGGCCCACACGATAGAGGAAGGGGCGGAAGTGTTAAAAGAACTAGTGAATGAGATCCAGCTAGCTCTTTTGCTATATCGAAAAAAGCGACGACACATTTCACATATCTGTTTATAATTAATGCAGTTTGGCGTCGTAGGATGGCGGTTAAAACGCGGAGAGCACGTCTCCATGCGCGAAATGCGTCGCCCCATGCCTCCATGAAGGGATCGACACTACGTAGTAAAGAGGAAATGCGAGAAATGGAACATTCTGCAGCAATAAGTATAATGTTTATTAGATGTGCTAGAAAATGGAACATTCTGCAGCAGTAAGTACAGCGTTTGTGAGATGTTTCACTTGGTCATCACAACTGGGGAAATATTGCTCTTCGAAGGTCGCCAGGGAGCAGTAAAGTAGCCACTCAGCCTTAGTAAGTTGCCGTTGTGTGTGCACGCGGATGGGGTAGGAGTCAGCAAACGGATACCACATGGGAAATGGTCACTCGAGTAGGTGCCAGAAAGAACGGACCACACAAGACAGTGGGAAAACTCGGCAGTGCAGAAAGATAGGTCCAAATGGAAATAGCTCGGCGATGTGATGAAGTGGGTGTTCCAGTGTTAAGGCAGGTCAGCCAAGAGGGAACCCCTCTGAAACGTCCTGGGAGAACCTCAAAGGGAGTGATGCCCATTTAATTCACTGAGTAGCAAAAATGGGGGAGGTAGGTAACCTGAAGGAAGTCTGCCCTGGTCACATCGAATGACAGAGGGACATTAATGGAACATAGGGAAAAAGGCAGGTAGGGAAGGAAAAAGCGAACAGCAACAGCTTGAAGATTGGTAATTATGGAGCTGGGTTGACTATGAATGTCATCCTGTATGAGCAGCATGACGCCACCATGAGATGGGATGCTGACCTCAGAGGTAAGGTCAAAACGAATATGTAAAAACTATTAAAGCTAAAAGTGGTCTCGCGGGCGCAATTTCGTTTCGTGAGGGAGCAATTCAGGAGGATACTTCTCCATAGGGTCCGCAGAAGCATCGACTTGCTTGTGTGGTCTTTCTATGGAGTCAAACGCTGAGAAATGGTTGGTGGTGCACACTGGTGACACGGAGGTTGGCCTGGCAAAGGTATCACATGGCGACATTGTCGAAGAGGATCCTCGGAGAAGGAGAAGACCGTTTGCCTTTGGTGGAGTTTTCGAGCCTTTCCGATTAGAGGAAGACTTGGGTGTTGTTAGGCTGGAGGGATAAAGGAAGCCTTCATGGGAGTACTCCTTCTGTCCTTTCCTGCCAACTGATTATGTATTTGGTGGCTTCACCCCTTGAGGCGAGACCTTGATGGCTTGTTGCACAGCTGAACAGGTGGCTGGCGATGCTATCTTTACACTTGGTGATTTCACAACCTCAGAGCTGAATTGGAAGTCGCATGTCTGCTTGGCCATGCCCTTCGTGGAGTGAGAGGTAACAATGTCAGTATCATAGGTGCCAGACAGGAGAACGCATGGTTTGCGACTAGGCAGTAACTTGTGGTAAGGCAGTTTTTCCTTTACCTGCATCTCTTGGACAGCCCACTCATCAACATACATGGAAAAATCCCGAGAGGATGCAACATGGTCGCCATTGCAGTTGATACACCTGGGAGAAGGAATCGGACAATGGCCCTGGTGCACGTGCCTACCACAGGTTACAGATTTGGCTGGGTGTCGACAAGACGTTCTAGTGTGGTTGAAACGATGACGCTGGCAGAAGTGCTTCGGGTTCAGAGTGTATGGCCGGACAGTGATATTTTCATAGCCTGCTTTGACCTTGAATGGAAACACCACTCTATCAAAGGTGAGAAAAAGAGTGTGGGTGGGCACTAATGAAGCATCTACCTTTCTACTCACACGATGGACGGCAATGATACCTTGATCGGAGAGGTAAGATTGGATTTCGGCCTCGGTTAGACCGTCGAGCAGCCTGATGTAAATTACACCCTGGGAAGAATTCAAAGTTCAATGGGCCTCGACACGAACGGGGTAGCCATGGAGAAGTGAGGCGGCAAGCAGCTGTTGTGCTTGACACTCAGAAGTGGTCTCCAAAAGCAAAGTGCCACTCTGTAAATGAGAGAAGAATTTCACAGTGCCAGCAATTGCATCAACACCCTTTTGAACTATAAACGGATTTACCATGGCAAAGGACTGACCATCTTCAGTACGTGAGACCACGAGGAACTGTGGTGCACCAGGAATGGTCTTTCAATCATTAACCTCATTACGGTTTGTAGATGTTGACTGGGAAGATAATTGAGTCATTGTGAGAATATTCCCCATGATTGCCAGTGTCTCTAATATTGCGCTCCTCCCAACTGGGGGCCCCCTTCACAGAGGGTGAACCAGCCTAGGTGACTCTTCAGACCTCAGGTCACACCTCTCAAACACATGACAGAGGGACCAATCGGCTACTTTGGAAGGTTACAGCTCAGGCAATCACCCCTCACTGGGCCTGGCCTCTACTAGGGGGTACGTGCGAATCCTACGTGTCATTTCGGGGCTCGGAACTACATTACGTGTTACCCAGTCACCTGTTAAACGTCAGATGCATGGGCCAGCCTTCAGGACCGCACTGGGAGGAAGAAGTAAAAGAGGAACCTCAAAAGATAAAGTGGAGAAACGTGAGGAGAAAGGAAACAAAGAAAGGAAAAGTTTGCGAAAGCACAGGTGAGAGACTGTTCTTATGCCACCAGCAGACAATGCAGAACATTTCCAATAAAATCAAAGACATGTTCCCCAAGGGAGAGGAAACACTAGCAAGGCGATAGACATGCAGCATGGAAGGGAAAAAATGCTGCGAAGGCTAGAACCCCGTGGTAGCGAAGCACGAACCCACCAACGAGTGGCGAGACCCTGGGGTGGCCAGGGGTGGGGGTGGTGGGTGGTGGAGGGGGTAGATTTCGTTTTTGATTGTGGTTTTAGGGCACAGATCTGCTACGTATATAAGCACCTATTCCTTAGGCTTAGTGAAGGGTAAAAAACATAAATTATAAAACAGCAGCAATGGGAGCGAAACTCAAGAAGGAGGGAAACTAATAACTGATGGAAATCTTAGTAAACTGCTATTGAAGGATTTTGTTTTCCCCGTAAAGAGCTTCAAATGACCGTTGTCATTTCACTGACACAGATAAACTCTAGAACACGATCGTCAGAGCTCGTGTCATCCGTTAAAAGGAAAGATATATCAGGCGACACCTGCGAATGGGCGCGTAGCGGATTAAAACAGGGGCACTGAAGTAAAAGGTGTCTCGACGTCCACGAATGAGACAGTAGGGGCAAAGAGGGCGAGGACCACCACTTTAAAGAGGTCGGTGGCTAAAAAGTCAGTTCCCAATCCGGAGCCTAGTTAAAATTACCTCCTCCCGACGTCGAGTCTGGGAGGAAGAGGTCTAAGCATAGGGACCAGGCTTTATGTCCTATAATTAATTATTGGAAAGTGCCAACTAATGTGTCCCATAATTTATTATTGGGAAGTGCAAACCATTCTGTGTGCCATAAAAGAGCAATACGATGACTTAAAACGCTCTGTAGATGGGCAAAGGGAACCATGTGAACAGTTGGCCGAGGTAATACTGCAGTCTTTGCCACTATATCGGCTGCTTCGTTGCTGCGGATACCAACATGCCCTGGGATCCAGAGGAACGCCACAGAGACACTCCCCCCCCCCCCCCTCCACAAAGTGAAGCATGTGGATGAAGTCCTGAATCTGGATGAGCAGAGGGTAGATGGGATAAAGAGCTCGGAGGTTGGTAAGAGAGCTGAGCGAATCCGAGCATATAATATGCTGCGTCTGCGTACGGCGACGGATATAGTGGACAGCGTGGAGAACAACGTAAATCTCCGCAGTAAAAACCGAACACTGGTCAGGAAGCCGTATTCTAATAGGGGTGTTGCCAACTACATAGGCCCTCCCAACACTAAAGGAGGTCTCCTGGCCGTCAGTGTAAATAAATGTGGCATCTTCCAGTTGTGCACACAGAGCAGCAATTGGCCGACGATAAACTATAGGGGCGGTATACTATCCTTGGGAAGCTGACAAAGGTCTCGGGGAATCCAGGTCCGGGGGCGGAGGCAAGGTGTCGTCGTAACTCCATTTGTCAAGAAAGTTGTAGGAAATTGTAGGGAAAGGGAATGTAGCAGTTGACGGAAGCGGCTTCCCCGTGTTTGCAGAGAGAAAGGTGGCCTGCGTACCCCAAATCCAAGTAGGCGCCGAAAAAAAGGACGTGGGTCGTATGAGCAGGCATGGAAGACAGATCGCTAGCGTAACGACTCAGGACAGCTACTCAGTTTGACAGTGGGGAGGTTCATCAGTCTCAGCGTTAAGGCTCTCCACGGGGCTGGTGTAAAAGGCTTCAGACGCTAAACGGAATCCAGAGTGGTGGACAGAATCAAGGTGCCGAAGAATAGGCGGCCGTGGAGAGGAGTAAATTATGCTTCCATACACCAATTTCTAGCGCACTAGAGGAGTAGCCGACCTATAAGGCCCCCAGAGGACAGTGTGCGGAGGATGCCTGTCCTTGTAAAGGGGTCGTATGTGCTCTCAAGATAAAGAAATATAGCTACCGTTTAGGGTTTCCGGAGAAAATTTTTCATGATATAAGTGGAGATGACAACAAGATGGTCAACTGCGGAACGGTGCTTTCGAAAACCGCATGGGCAGGTGTTAAACGGCTTCAAGATTCCAGCCACCAGCCTAAATGGCAATTTACCATACGCTCCAAAACCTCACATACACTACTGGTGAGAGAGATGGGGCGATAGTTAGAGGGGAGATGTTTGTCCTTTCCTGGTTTCGGAACAACTCGATATAAAGGCGAAGGAGGTAACGCAGACTACGCTATGATAAATGCAGCAACATTCGGAGTGGGATGCCATCCCGTCCTGTGGCGGAAGAGTCAGAGGAAGGGAGTACATGTTGGAGTTTCGCATACAAAAAACAATATTATAGCTTTCGCGATTTTAAGAGGAGAAAGCAAGATGTCGCATTTCAGTTGCTCGTTTCTTTGGGAGAAAGGCTGGTGGGTAACTTGAAGAGCTCGAAATCTCAGCAAAGTGTTGACCCAATAAGTTAGAAATGGCGACTGGTGTCCACTTACGTATCTTGCGCGAAAGATAGCCCAGAGATGGGGAGAAACTAGACGTGCCTGATAACCGTCGAATTCGACTCCAAACTACAGACGAGAGAGTGAAGGGGATAAAGAAGCTGGTAAAGAAGTCCTGCTTCTTGCTATCGTGGATGATGCGACGGCATTGCGCACATAACTGCTTATAACGGATACATTTAGCTAACGTAGGATGGCGGCGGAAAATGCGAAGAACACGTCTCCACTCAGGTATTGCGTGACGGCATGCCTCTTTCCACCAAGGAATTGGGGGGGGGGGGAGGGAAGCGCCGGGGCAAAGAGGAGGTACGAGGTACTGAATTTTCCGCGGCTGTAAGAATAACTTCCGTAACATGAGTGACCCGATCGTCGATGTTTGGAAATTGGCAGTAATTAAGTGTTGCTATAGAGGAGAAAAGTGTCGAATCGGCTTGGGAAATCTTCCAGCTTCTTGGGCGCATAGATGGCAATTGTGGTGTCAACGCAATTTCAGGGCATGTAAAGTCTTGTTCCCAGTTACGAAATGAAACATTGTTGTTTGAAACAGACAGTGCCCTCCAGGCACGTAAATTGCTTCGAACTTCACCGCTACACACCTTCTCTGTCCAGGTGAATGCGCACCGTGCTTTAATTAATGGCACGGAGTGGTTTATACAAAATCACTCGACGGATTATTCAATGAGGACATATAAAACAACCTTTCTGACCAGGACGTAACGGCCGTACATCGAGTCATGAAAAGAGTTGATAAGGAATTGGTACCAACCCGTACTCTCTTCTTGATGTTTGACAGTTTTGAGCTTCCATCGAACATTAACGTAGGATATGACATCATTTCAGTTCGCCCTTACATTCCCAAACCTAGGTTTGGTGTCAGCGGTTTAATAGTAGCAGCCAGTCGTTTTCCAAGACGGTCAAATGCGTTATATGTGGCAGGGATGATCATGAGTGTGATTGTCTACCTCCATCACCTTGTTGCATCAACTATGTGGGCGACCACGCTGCTTCGTCCAGAGAGTTTGCCCTATTTTTAAAGAGGAACGAACTATTCAGGAAATCCGAGTGAAAGAAAGGTGTCCACCTTTGCTGCTCGCAAGTTATTCGCCAGTAGAAAGTCCCCTGTGCTCCTACCGGGGAAATATAGTACTCTCCTCGCTTGTCCTTGACCTAATAAGGAGAGGTAGCCATGCAGACTTGCGATCTCACCCTTAGCACCACGGTCGTCGCGTCGGCCAGCCCAAAGATCGCCCATTCAACCTCCCCACTATCACCCGCTCACTCCAAGGCTAAACTTTCATCAGTTCCTGCTAAATCATGGGCCCCAAAATCGGACCTCCGGACTTCCAAAAAAGAGCCTATTGGCGAAGATTTTTACGTACCCAGACCTCAGACTCCTCCCTCATCTCATCGTCCGGTTTCCAAGAACGCTCACAGGAAACAAAGTTCCTCTCCTTCACAGCCATGGCGTGTCTTTTCTACAGCACCACCCAGCAGTAGCCACCCTCAGCCAACTTCCGTGTCGCCAATGCGCACTGCTGGCGGCCGATCAACCGGCCGATCGCTGGCGGCAGGAGCTGCCCCCAAACAACCTATGGATCACTATTTTCTGCCTACCACTGAATGCCATTCCACGCTTCCGGCCGCTGGCACTCAGCAGTCATTGAACTGATGGCAACCATGGTGAGATTTTTCCCTAGTCTGTCCACCCTATGTCAGTTATCCAATGGAATATCTGCGGAATTCGCTCCAGTCGGGATGAATTGGCGATCCTCTTATGATCCTACTCCCCGGTCGTCTTCTATTTTCAGGAAACAGAGGTATGTCCTCATGTTCTCTTTGTCTTCCCTCATTTCCTATTAGTCTGGCTTGATCTCTCCTCTATTGACGGCACTCCGGCACATGGGAGACATGATTCTTCTACATTATACTATCTATTATCACCCAATCTCCTTAAACACTTAAACGTTTCCTGCCAAGCTGTTGCTGTACAGCTTTCCTTTTCTGGATACACCTTATCTCCTTGTACCATACACAGTTCATCGACCACAACAATAGCAAGAGCCGATCTCCTTCATCCTGTTGGTCAGCTCCCACCCCTAAATTTGCTGGTTGGGGACTTCAGTGCCCACCACACACTATAGGGATCTTTGCATCCTTGTCAGAGAGGCTCCCTATTGACGGGTCTCTTCTACCAAGCAGATCTTGTTTGCCTGAACACTGAGGAACCTACATTTTTGTCTGCCTCCACATCAACCTTCTCTCATTTGGACCTTTCGGTCGGTACTGTTCAGCTAGCCCGGCGCTTTGAACGGTTCGCTCTTGTTGATGCACACTCGGGAGGCCCTGCAATTGCGTTGACACATTTGTGACTAATGAAAGGGTTGACTGTGGAGAAGTCTTGACCTTCGTCAGACGGAGAAACCATTAGGAGCTTTGGCACTGATGGGAGAATTGTCTGTCGTTTAGCCTCATTTAACTTTCTCTTGTAGGCAGAAGTTATAGAAGTAGAGGAGTCCACTTAGAAAGTATCCCCCGACATTTGCTGCCGTCTCCGATGACGCGCTCCTTCCTAGCTGGGGCCCTCTCTGAGGGCATTCCCGCCTTAGGTGATTGTCCACACCTCAGGTCACACCTCTGGAGAAACAGATGGAGGGACCAAACGCCATGTTTACAAGGTACCAGCTCGGATAATCACACCTCCCTATGCCTGGCTAGGGGGCACGTAAGTGTTCTACTTGTCTGCCCAGGGTGGGGAATTACATGTTACCCTGTCACTGACTACACGTAGGAATGAATGGGTCGGCCTTCGGACACGCTCAGAGAAAGAAAAAGAGAAAGGAAGAAACAAAGAAAAGGAAGGAAGAGAAGAGGTCTCAAACACAGTAGCAAAGAAGAAGATAAAGACAAGAATCAAGGAAAAGAGAAAGACAAAGGACAGAGACTTTCCAGAATACAGAGAAAAAAAGAGTAAGTACGTCTTACAGTCAGAAGCATCCGTCTCTGGAAGTAGAGAGGGGCGCGGGGAGGGGGTAAAGGATCGGGGACAGGAAGGGCGGTGGAAAGAGAAGGTATGCAGGACAAAAACGAAACAGAGATGGTTGCCTGCAGTGGCCGAGCGGTTCTAGGAGCTTCAGTCTGGAACCGCTACGGTCGCAGGTTCGAATCCTGCCTCGGGCATGGATGTGTGCGATGTCCTTAGGTTAGTTAGGTTTAAGTAGTTCTAAGTTCTAGCGGACTGATGACAGATGTTAAGTCCCATAAGGCTCAGAGCTATTTGAACAATTTTTTTCTCTTTACAAACAGAGCTGCACTAGCTGCTGGGCAGTGTATAACGCTGCCTTCGTATATGGCTATTTTACTCTTTCTTTCTTCGTTTCGGCGAAGTAGGGACCACGTGAAGTTAATGTTCCCTTTTGCTGAGATTTTACTGTCGCTCGATGCCCCTGCTTTCGTTTTCGGTGATGTTATTTTGTTTTGTTCACTAAAACACCTTCTCCATCTTCATATTACGGATTTCCTGCAAACATTCGTGTACTTGTAATGTTTTCTGAATCAGTTCACGATCCTTAATAGTTTGAGGAGAAGTTTTCAGTTTTTTTCAGATCTTTATTTACTTTTGTGAACCATTCCGTTTACGTATTTTTATCTTGCGAGCAGATTAATATATCTTACATATCCTTCCTGGGTCATTCGTGTCACATGATCATAAAAAGGAATCCTTTTCCGAATCGTGTCACTTACCTTCCACAAATGTTTATGTACTTGTAGCGTCTGTTGTACTCTCTGTTTTCTTTGATAATACCTAAGGTTTTTCTCAAATTATTCCTTTCTTTGCCTTCTCCATTGCCCGTATCTCGTGGTCGTGCGGTAGCGTTCTCGCTTCCCACGCCCGGGTTCCCGGGTTCGATTCCCGGCGGGGTCAGGGATTTTCTCTGCCTCGTGATGGCTGGGTGTTGTGTGCTGTCCTTAGGTTAGTTAGGTTTAAGTAGTTCTAAGTTCTAGGGGACTGATGACCATAGATCTTAAGTCCCATAGTGCTCAGAGCCATTTGAACCTTCTCCATTACACCGTTCTCCATCACTGAAAGAGTCTCTGCCCATTTGGAGGCTCCAGTCGAGTAAGAGAACAGTACTTTCCAATTTTGAGATTTTAGGATATGTATCTCTTATTGCAGATGCCTCTATTTTGTTGGTGGCCATTTTGTTAATACATCCACGATGCCTTATCTCTGCATCTCCTTGGTACTTGAACATTTCTCCTTGCTCCTTTTTTCCTAGTACGATCTCGAGTTCTCTTGGTGCAGACTTCATGTTCTATCATAGAGAACGTCTTCTCGAAGGACAGTTGAAGGCCTTCATTACCAACGGCTTTCTTTGGTCGAGTTTCTTTGCCGTCGTATCTACAAACTCTGAAAACATTACTAGATCATCTGCAAAGGCTAGACAATCAATTCTAAAATTCTAACACTTCTAGCCTAGTCTTACCTCATTTTCTATCCCTGAATTGCTCATTTCCTTCCGACAGTCTTGGATGAAATTATCTACATCAAGGTGAAGAGTTGAGGTGATATCCCTTCTTCATGCCTTATTCCATTATGCTGCCGTATCTACAAACTCTGAAAACATTACTAGATCATCTGCAAAGGCTAGACAATCAATTCTAAAATTCAAACACTTCTAGCCTAGTCTTACCTCATTTTCTATCCCTGAATTGCTCATTTCCTTCCGACAGTCTTGGGTGATATTATCTACATCATAGGTGAAGAGTTGAGGTGATATCCCTTCTTCATGCCTTATTCCAGCCCCTACTTCAAATGCGTGAGACATCCCTCCTGTGAACTTCTCTCTGGAGCTGGTGTTGATCAGGGCTTTCTAGACAATCGCTTTTGTCTATTTCAAACTCTCCAAGGATATGAAATTGGATGTTTGGATGAATTGAGCGGTAAGCCTTGGTGAAACCGGCGACATTCATTACGAATTGCCTCCTACTAAGTAACGGATACGAAAAAGTGAACTTCAGGTTCATAAGCTGCTCTGCACATGATTGTCCGTTCCTGTAACGCCCTTGGTATTCCTCCAATTGTAGTTCTACCGTGCTCTGTAGATCTTTTCAGAGGATTCTGTAAGTTATTAGTAAGAGAGAGATGCGATGGTAGCTGTTCACATCTGACCTGTCTCTTTTCTTATCTAGTTGAAGAATTGCAGCAGAGATTCGGCCACTTAGAAGATTTTCGCTTTCCCATATCACTTGAATAACGGCAATAAATTCGTATATAGCCTTAACCACTGCATAATTCCACAGCAAAAATAATAATATAAAAAGTAATGTTAGTAGCATATGAATTGCGCCGCGGGTCGATAGATCGTGTTCTGCCGTAGATTAGGCATGTTTTGCCCACAGGGCGGGCGCAAGTGGCGAACTGAGGTTCTGGCGGAGTCTTTTTGGAGTCTAATCTACAAAGTGGTGGTAGCAGGAATCAAGCTGCTCCGTGAGCCCCGTGGTTGACACGTGACGCAGGTCGTATTGGTCGTTCTCGAAGTCCTGAGTTCGTTGTTGTACTGGACTGTTGCGGCCGCGAGGCTTGTTTCGGCGGAGAGGGTATTAGATGACCTATCTGGCGCGACCGCGCGTAGCCAGGAGACGGCCGCTGGAAGCAGGTGGTCCTTTACCGACTAAGGGCTCTGTTTTCAGTGGGCCTCCAGTTCCACGGCCCACAGCGGTTGACATCTTGGAGCCGAAGCAGTCTCCTGGTGAAGCTCCAGTAAAGATATCGGTATAGCAAGTTATCGGACGGTTCACTAGAATTCAGCTGTTGTGTGTGAAATGTGAAAATACGGCCTCTTAATTTGGAGAGAACGGAAAACGAGCAGGTGCTGGACCAATAGTGAGGTGGTGCAGTTCGCTCACTGGTAAAACACACACATTTATTTTCCACAGACAGATTATATCCTATTCACGATTTAATTAAACAACAATTAATTTGAATACTGAACAATATTAACTTACGGCAGAAAATATCATAAGATCGGAGACTAATGATACAAATAACAAGCCAGATTCGAAAAACCATAAAAATTACCAAAACCTCATTAGCAGAAGACACCAATAAAAAGTTTAATAAAACTTAACAGGCCGCATAATAGGCCACTCCCAAAACATTCTTATTGTAAAATACACTCCTGGAAATTGAAATAAGAACACCGTGAATTCATTGTCACAGGAAGGGGAAACTTTATTGACACATTCCTGGGGTCAGATACATCACATGATCACACTGACAGAACCACAGGCACATAGACACAGGCAACAGAGCATGCACAATGTCGGCACTAGTACAGTGTATATCCACCTTTCGCAGCAATGCAGGCTGCTATTCTCCCATGGAGACGATCGTAGAGATGCTGGATGTAGTCCTGTGGAACGGTTTGCCATGCCATTTCCACCTGGCGCCTCAGTTGGACCAGCGTTCGTGCTGGACGTGCAGACCGCGTGCGACGACGCTTCATCCAGTCCCAAACATGCTCAATGGGGGACAGATCCGGAGATCTTGCTGGCCAGGGTAGTTGACTTACACCTTCTAGAGCACGTTGGGTGGCACGGGATACATGCGGACGTGCATTGTCCTGTTGGAACAGCAAGTTCCCTTGCCGGTCTAGGAATGGTAGAACGATGGGTTCGATGACGGTTTGGATGTACCGTGCACTATTCAGTGTCCCCTCGACGATCACCAGTGGTGTACGGCCAGTGTAGGAGATCGCTCCCCACACCATGATGCTGGGTGTTGGCCCTGTGTGCCTCGGTCGTATGCAGTCCTGATTGAGGCGCTCACCTGCTCGGCGCCAAACACGCATACGACCATCATTGGCACCAAGGCAGAAGCGACTCTCATCGCTGAAGACGACACGTCTCCATTCGTCCCTCCATTCACGCCTGTCGCGAGACCACTGGAGGCGGGCTGCACGATGTTGGGGCGTGAGCGGAAGACGGCCTAGCGGTGTGCGGGACCGTAGCCCAGCTTCATGGAGACGGTTGCGAATGGTCCTCGCCGATACCCCAGGAGCAACAGTGTCCCTAATTTGCTGGGAAGTGGCGGTGCGGTCCCCTACGGCACTGCGTAGGATCCTACGGTCTTGGCGTGCATCCGTGCGTCGCTGCGGTCCGGTCCCAGGTCGACGGGCACGTGCACCTTCCGCCGACCACTGGCGACAACATCGATGTACTGTGGAGACCTCACGCCCCACGTGTTGAGCAATTCGGCAGTACGTCCACCCGGCCTCCCGCATGCCCACTATACGCCCTCGCTCAAAGTCCGTCAACTGCACATACGGTTCACGTCCACGCTGTCGCGGCATGCTACCAGTGTTAAAGACTGCGATGGAGCTCCGTATGCCACGGCAAACTGGCTGACACTGACGGCGGCGGTGCACAAATGCTGCGCAGCTAGCGCCATTCGACGGCCAACACCGCGGTTCCTGGTGTGTCTGCTGTGCCGTGCGTGTGATCATTGCTTGTACAGCCCTCTCGCAGTGTCCGGAGCAAGTATGGTGAGTCTGACACACCGGTGTCAATGTGTTCTTTTTTCCATTTCCAGGAGTGTACAATGTGACCAAGGAAGGAGGACAAAAGATTTAAAACCTAAATGTGACCAAGGAAGGAGGACAAAAGATTTAAAACCTAATAAAACAGACATGGTTGCAAGTAGCAAGGGTTCTATAATACTATTCAAATAATTGAATTTTACATTAAGTAAGAATGACCGTTGAGATCTCAACCACTAGTAAACTATTGAAATGACTTAAAGAAGCAATGAGGTTATAAAAAGGAGACTCTTTTTATTAACAAGTGGAATGAATCTGAGTTGCTCTAATATTTCAACTTAACTTTAAACACCAACATAAAGGCACGGCTGCGCTTCAAAGAAATAGCACTACAGGAGACGGACTACGCGAGCTTTCGCTGCTCAAGGCTCGGGCACAGACTCGCATAAAAATGCGGGTGTGTAAAGCGACTGGGCCCAATATGAGTAGGCCTGACAAGGAGCCGTAAACAACACCGAAGCCAGAGCACATGCAGTCATAACCAAATACCCCTTTTATCACGTAAATTTTTGCTCATACAGTTCAGCCGACAAAATCCACACAGGTGAGGATTTCATTACCAATAAACACAACCGCAGCTTCCAAAATTTCGGCTAAACACGTCTCTGACAACTCGCCGAGTTTTTAATAATCCACTTTCGAGGTTCTTCGGCACAGCAAGCCAAACACAGGGCAAAATGATCCCAGCGTGTATTTTCCAGTTCGCGCCAACACAGAGACAAGTGGGTGGGGGCAAATGGCCGCTTGGTTGCTCCGCTAATACTCCTCTCATCACACCGTCATACTGCCCCTGCGGGCGCACAATCCGACCCTACAGGCCACGCCAGATGGAGCTGTACTCGCTGAGCATTGTCTTAGAAACAAAGATAACAGCATATCGATATCGATACTGTACGACTAGCCACCACGGTTCAATGTGGTGTATTTAACTGTGCTGTTTTCGCGTCGTGCAATTCGGCCTGAGCATCGCTGCTGTGTGTTTGCCTGGAACGTGCTTGCTAGCTTATGTTGGCGAGTGAACTTTACGGGCGCCAAACTGTGACTATCGCGACTTTAGCTCGTCTCGTGTTGGCCATGTTCAGTCTCCCATGAGGATTGTCCGAATGGTGTTTCTATTATTTGTTCATATTGTGGTTCACAAACGTTAAGTAGTTAGAGTAATTACCGGTAACCGTTACTTGCGTCACGAACGAGATGTGTTATGTTTGTCACTGTTGTTTGGTGTACGTATCTCATCTCTTTTCTTGACATCATTCGTGAGATAGAGTCCTGTACTTTACAGGCGCGTCCGACCATCCTGATTTGGGTTTTCCGTGGTTTCCCTAAATCGCTCCAGGCAAATGCCGGAACGGTTCCTTCCAAAGGGCACTGCCGACTTCCTTCCCCGTCCTTCCCCAATCCGATGCGACCGACGACCTCGCTGTCTGGTCACCTTCCCAAAAACAAACAACCAACCAACTTAACAGGCAAGGGACTGGAGTCGGAATACTGCCGCTGCGTTATTATGTTTACCTTTTCTCTTGTTTTTATGTGTGTTCTAGAGAGAGTATTTGAGTTGCTCCGGCGGTCTATTGTGAGACGTCCTGGTTTGACGTGACGTCAGAGCCTATGTCGCTTTAGCTCGTCCGCTTACGGAGTTGGTCTTGGAATTTAATGCCAGATCTTAGGTCATATTCTCTGTTCGAGATCTGATATCTTATCGAAAGTACTTACTGTTCTCAAGATTTGATGCATAATTTAAACTAATTTAGGTTCTCCAGACTTGATATAGTATATAGAGTATTTACTGTTCTCGAGGTTTGATGCCTGATTTTAAGTATTTACTTTTCTCGACATTTGACGCCTTATACAAAAAATTTATCCTGAATTCCTGTCTGATTGTTCTGCGTCTTCCTGAGGAGATTGCAATTGAGATATGCCGTTCAGTTTCAATTTCACTGGATGCTCCTTGTCCTGTCTTAATTATCGTAGTTGCTGCCCTCGTTAGAAAAAAAATTATTCTCTCGGGAAACTTACGCGTTCCTATACTTTAAGGAAATTTGCATTTTTAAGCAAATGGTGTTTGGCGCTGTTCCTGTAACGAATGATGTTCAGCCTTCGCTCTCCCTGTCATTCCTCGCAATAGTACATTCCCGGAGAGTTAAGGTCGTGGTATAATAAGGAGCCCATATGACCGTTTATGTCTCGATACTTTCATACACGCATTACGAAGTTACTGGAGTGAAGTCATCGCTCATATAATTCTTCGTCCACAGTCACAGACCGACAAAATAGGTGTTGTGGTATCTGCCATGATTAGTGCAGAAGTTGAGCAACATCGGTGACTAGTTGGTAAATTGCTTCCCTCATTTGTGTTAGGCCCTACCGCAAATAGTAACACACTGCCAAGTCCACAAGATTTTCCACATTAATTTTGTAATTAGGTGCTATCGGTTTCTGTCTCCAGCCATCTCGTGGTTCACAGGACGTGAAATCACAACCTTTCTTCCCTCCAATCCGATATTGCATTGCCTGTTTTATTCCAAATTGTGATGCGAAGAATACAACCTTTATGAAACACATGTAATATATTCGAAGTTGTGAATATGCACTACCATTACCGTACAATGGAATGAAATAAAAAGAATTTGTGGCGGACTGTGACTCGAGCACCGATCTCGCCAACAATGAGTCCACAACTTGTACTCCTACGTCTGTTAGGGGAGAGAGGGGGAAATACACGCACCTAAGGGGAAACCGATGTTAACAATTCGTTACGTCATTAAAACCTACGAAAAAAAAGTACATAGCATACTATGGACATTTCTCCACATATTCCAATCGTCTGTAAATTGTTATAAACAGTACCTTAATTTTGAACATTAAAATAAGAAAAGTGCAAATGCGTGGTATACCCCAAACCTGAGGGTAATGACACGCAAAATACTGTGTAATAACACGTAAAACAAAACAAAAACCATAAAACTGTACTTTACTTGCTATTTTTATTTGCTTATTAATTACTACAAATAGTAAACAGTATATTTAAGAACGCGATAATGTAATTCTACAAACATGTCTTATACTTTTCGTTTTTTACATTTTTATTGAGGTGAAAAGAGTTCATTTTCTCACACAGCAAAGATCGCACTTGTAACCTTTTGGAGTTTTCCAGCCACTACATTCTTCATGACTCCATCTGCTACAAGAAATACATCGGTACCATAGTTCTCCATCTTTCCCAAACACTCCACAAACTAAACAGACACCTTCTGAAATCGCCAATGGATCAACACCATCCATTTCATCCTAATCAAAAATGTTCCGCAAGTCCAGATTTAGATCATTCTCGCTGCTACCTCCACTTTCTTGGTGGTGTTTCTTCCTATATAATGTCAGTTTCTTCTTCGAAACTTATTTAAGTTTCAGATTTCTGCTCTTATCTGCTTTATCCTTAAGATTTCTTTTCTTGTTTCCTTCAGCTTTCTTTTTCATGGCTTCTTTTTGTTTCTTTATTGATAACTCCGTTAGCAGTTTATTCTTCTCTGGAGTTTCTGTAAGGTTCACTAACTTTCTAGTAGGCTTTCCCTTGGCTTGTTTCGTCTTAGGAATAACTTTTTTTTCTGGTACAGGAGATCTGACAAATACACTAACGTGCTTGACACATGCAGTTTTAGTTGATGTTGTTATGACCTCTTCTAGGCCTACTAGAAGTGAAACATCATCTGCTGAAAATCCAGGAATCTGTTCTTGACTCCTTTTGGGGATATGTGGCTTGTTTGTGGATGCAGCCACTTCATTTCCATTTGTTGCATTCGGAACCTCATCATCTTCAAAGACAACATCTCTGAACATCTCACATTGTTGTAAGTCATCATGCTGAAATTTGTTTGGATTGAAAGAGCAAATCCCACATGCCTTAGACCCTGACTGCCCTTTTTCCATGGTAGAGACCTTAATATATGCCTCATAAAAAAGTTCTGCTAACTCATATGGTGTAATTTTTTGATACACCTGTCTCATTCACGATTGAAGGCTGATTTCAAAGAAGAAAAGAATGTAACATCTAGTGGTTGAAGCTTGTGAGAAGTGTGTGGAAATATGGTTACTATGACAATAGAATGTTTTTTTACGAAGTTCAAAAATATCAAGTGAAATGTGGCTACTGTGATTATCTAAAATCAGCAGCACAGGGTCATCAATAGTTGATTTTACATTGTTCTGAAAATGTTAGATCCATTCGAAAAATAATGATTCATTGGACTGACTCATTGGACGGAACCACCATATATTGCTCCAGCAGGTCCACCTTTGCTTAAGAGACTAGATATCCTCTTCCTGGGGAAGATAAACATAGGGTGGATGTAGGTACCAGCAGCACTGAAACAACATATCACAATCACGTTTTTCGCCCTTTTCCCAAGACGTGGCCCCACCTAATTGTTTAACACCTTTGGGAGCCAAAATTCTGTCGAGCTTTTTTACAGTATTTATGCCTGGCGTAAGCCGTGTGGTAGTTGTTACTCCTGCCGGCACGATGTAGCACCAACTGGGAACAGCTTGCGCCATTCAATCTGCGTAAATGAGTCTGCGTGGGATTACCCACATGCGTGTAATTCCCCCACCTTCCCCTACGTATATTCTCTTACAGGGTAGACATTTTACTTGAAAATCGCTTGTTCAGTGTCGGCGGATAAATACGATATTACATGAATGTCCGAAGGAGCTTTGGATCGTAATTCGGAGTAACACAGCCACTGCAATATCGTATTTGTCCGCCGACACTGGGCAAGCGCCTTTCAAGTAAATTTTGTCCCCTATAATGGAATATATATAATGTATGTACGAATACAGGTTGAAGATACGTGGTTGGTAACGTATGGATAGCCGGCCGGAGTGGCCGAGCGGTTCTAGGCGCTACAATCTGGATCTGCGCGACCGCTACGGTCGCAGGTTCGAATCCTGCCTCGGGCATGGATGCGTGTAATGTCCTTAGGTTAGTTAGGTTTAAGTAGTTCTATGTTCTAGGCGTCTGATGACCTCAGAATTTAAGTCTCATAGTGCTCAGAGCCATTTTTTGAACGTATGGATATTTGGGTGTGGTGATGACTCGTGCACGGATAGTCAAAACGGTAAGGCGACCGCTCGCAATTAGCGGGAAATTCGGCTTCCAGTGCCGGTCCGGGGCAAAATTTTCACTGTCGTTATCCATTATTAACCTGATGGTAGTCCATATTCGCAACTGCATTTTATGTACTGATTTCTTCCGCTCAAACTGTAACAGTCATCATCATCATCATAATCATCATTTAAGACTGATTATGCCTTTCAGCGTTCAGTCTGGAGCATAGCCCCCCTTATACAGTTCCTCCATGATCCCATATTCAGTGCTAACAATGGTGCCTCTTCTGATGTTAAACCTATTACTTCAAAATCATTCCTACCCTCTACTGCTGAATCCATAAGTCTCTTGAGTAACCTTGTTTCTCCCATGCGTGTAACATGACCCCACCATCTAGGCCTGTTCGCCCTGACTGCTACATCTATAGAGTTCATTCCCAGTTTTTCTTTGATTTCCTCATTGTGGACACCCTCCTGCCATTGTTCCCATCTACTAGTACCTGCAATCATCCTAGCTACTTCCATATCCGTAACCTCAACCTTGTTGATAAGGCAACCTGAATCCACCCAGCTTTCGCTCCCATACAACAAAGTTGGTCGAAAGATTGAACGGTGCACAGATAACTTAGTCTTGGTACTGACTTCCTTCTTGCAGAAGAGAGTAGATCGTAGCTGAGCGCTCACTGCATTAGCTTTGCTACACCTCGCTTCCAGTTCTTTCACTATGTTGCCATCCTGTGAGAATATGCATCCTAAGTACTTGAAACCGTCCACCTGTTCTAACTTTGTTCCTCCTATTTGGCACTCAATCCGTTTATATTTCTTTCCCACTGACATTACTTTCGTTTTGGCGATGCTAATCTTCATACCATAGTCCTTACATTTCTGATCTAGCTCTGAAATATTACTTTGCAAACTTTCAATCGAATCTGCCATCACAACTAAGTCATCCGCATATGCAAGACTGCTTATTTCGTGTTCACATATCTTAATCTCACCCAGCCAGTCTATTGTTTTCAACATATGATCCATAAATAATATGAACAACAGTGGAGACAGGTTGCAGCCTTGTCTTACCCCTGAAACTACTCTGAACCATGAACTCAATTTACCGTCAACTCTAACTGCTGCCTGACTATCCATGTAAAGATCTTTAATTGCTTGCAAAAGTTTGCCTCCTATTCCATAATCTTGTAGAACAGACAAAAACTTCCTCCTAGGAACCCGGTCATATGCCTTTTCTAGATCTATAAAGCATAGATACAATTCCCTGTTCCACTCATAACACTTCTGCATTATTTGCCGTAAGCTAAAGATCTGGTCCTGACAACCTCTAAGAGGCCTAAACCCACACTGATTTTCATCCAATTGGTCCTCAACTAATACTCGCTCTTTCCTTTCAACAATACCTGAGAAGATTTTACCCACAACGCTGATTAAAGAGATACATCTGTAGTTGTTACAATCTTTTCTGTTTCCATGTTTAAAGATTGGTGTGATTGCTGCTTTTGTCCAGTCTGATGGAACCTGTCCCAACTCCCAGGCCATTTCAATTATCCTGTGTAGCCATTTAAGACCTGACATTCCACTGTATTTGATGAGTTCCGACTTAATTTCATCCACCCCAGCCGCTTTATTGCACTGCAATCTATTGACCATTTTTTCCACTTCCTCAAATGTGATCCTATTTACATCATCATTCCTATCCCATTCTACCTCGAAATCTGGAACATTACTGATCGCGTTTTCACCTACATTGAGCAACTCTTCAAAATATTCCCTCCATCTGCCCAAGGCATCCGCTGGATTCACCAGCAGTTTTCCTGACCTGTCCAAAATACTTGTCATTTCCTTCTTACCTCTCTTTCGAAGACTGCTAATTACACTCCAGAATGGTTTTCCAGCAGCTTGCCCCATAGTCTCCAACCTGTTTCCAAAGTCTTCCCACGATTTCTTCTTGGATGCTGCAATTATCTGTTTGGCTTTGTTTCTTTCTTCAACATAACTTTCTCTGTCTAGCTGGCTTCTGGTATTTAGCCATTTTTGATACGCCTTCTTTTTCCTTTTACAGGCTGCCTTGACTGTATCATTCCACCAAGCTGTTTGCTTCATCCTACTTTTAGACACTACTGTTCCAAGACATTCTTTAGCCACTTCTAGTACTGTGTCCCTGTACCTTGTCCATTCCTTTTCCAATGACTGTAATTGACTACATTCAACTAACTGGTACCTTTCTGAGATCTCTGTTATGTACTTGTGCCTGATTTCCTTATCCTGAAGTTTCTCCACTCTTATCCTCCTACATATGGACCTGACCTCCTGCACTTTCGGCCTCACAATCCCAATTTCACTGCAGATTAAATAATGATCAGTGTCATCAAAGAATCCCCTGAATACACGTGTGTCCCTCACAGCCTTCCTGAATTCCTGATCTGTTATTATATAGTCAATGACAGATCTGGTTCCCCTGCCTTCCCAAGTATACCGGTGAATGTTCTTATGTTTAAAAAAAAGTTTGTGAATACTAAGCCCATACTGGCACAAAAATCCAAGAGTTGTTTCCCGTTCCTGTTGGCCTCCATATCCTCTCCAAATTTACCCATAACCTTTTCATACCCTTCTGTTCGATTTCCAATCCTGGCGTTAAAATCACCCATGAGCAGAACACTGTCCTTGTCCATTACTCTAACAACTACATCACTGAGTGCCTCATAAAAACTATCCATCTTATCTTGATCTGTCCCTTCACAATGCGAATATACTGACACAATCCTTATTTTCTTGCTAGGCACTGTCAAATCTATCCTCATCAGTCGTTCGTTTACATACCTCATTGCAACTACGCTGGGTTCCATTTCTTTCCTGATGTAAAGCCCTACACCCCATTGTGCTATACCTGCTTTGACTCCTGACAGGTAGACCTTGTATTCTCCCACTTCCTCTTCTTTCTCACCCCTTACCCGGATGTCACTAACAGCTAAAACGTCCAGTCCCATCTTACTTGCAGCCTCTGCCAGCTCTGCCTTCTTCCCAGAGTAGCCCCCTTTGATATTAATAGCTCCCCATCTCATTGCCATTTGTTTGCCAAGTCGTATATCAGGAGTCCCTGGTTTGTCAGTTAGAGGTGGGACTCCGTCACCTCCAAAGGTCCGAGGCATTTTCTCTGATTGTTGCCAGCATCATATTTAAAGTACCAGTGAAGCTGGTTGCTAGCCTTACTTGCCCCGAGTCCCATTGAGTTTTACCCCTAACGGCTGAGGGACTAATCGGTGGATTTGGTAGTCTTTGCCGTATGAGCACAAAGGTGACCATGACTCAGAATATGTCCGAGATGCCCAGCCTTATTCCAAAGTAACTGGTATTCCGACTGTTCAGACCACTTACTTGGCCACTCATAGTTTGCCCGTGGTTTATGAACTAGGACATGACTACAGGAACCCACACCATGAACCACTGTAACAGTGTAACTGTGTAACACTGCGATGATCAAAATTTTCCTGCAGTAGTTCAATTTCTTTGTCTTCTGCGTAAATTGAGAAACGACTTTCGATAACTGGAAGTCGACGAAACAAAAAAGAGGTATGTTAATTCAAAGAAGAGAACATGAATATTGTTCATAAAGGGAAAGTTTCGATTTGCATGAGAAATAGATGCGAGAAAGCTAAGCGTGTCAGTAGATGTATTCTCCTTTGAGTAGGTAACTCTTTAGACTTGCAGAATGATGGCTCCAAAGCCTGCCTGTCAGTGATTGTATACCAGCCCATTGCTGGAGTTCGGGGAACTGCTACGTGACGAGGTGCCTCTGGCTCCGTATTAACGGAGCCGCCCAAGTTTCGCCTGAGATGCAACAAATATTTGCCCATACACAAACTGTGTTTCGGTCGCCGATAGGGAGCAAGGGCAGCGCCGCTAAATTCTACAGGAAGCACACACTGCGGCTAATTAGTTGGGTGGGATAAGAAGAGACACGCCAGCCGCCTCGGAGTTTAGGGGACGGCACTTAGTTGCAAGTCTTCAGCTTACCGGTACGGAATAAGTCGCAGAATTATGGGAGAGGCGGCCAAGGCTGACACGGACTTCATGCTGTGTAGAAGAGCAATCCCGTGAGTTAGTGCGTCATCTCCAGGCTGCACTCAGGTGCTGCCTTCTAAAACCTCAGGCCATCCGCAAGAAAAAGCAGCGGAGGACCCTATCACTGCGCCTCATGGAGTCCGGAACCGACCTCAAAGCCACGTAACGGATAGAATAATGGAGATTCCTCATCAATACCCGCTATGCGAAGTGCAGAAGACAGGCGCAGTCTTTCTTATTCATAGCTGAAATCAAGCATAGATTTCACCGATTTAGCAACCCACTTCTTAGTATTCTACCAACGTTGAACACTTCATGTGTAGCTTTACAGCGAACGAAATTTCTGCAAAATTCTCGGTGTTAATGCAATGATTATTGTTTTAACATCCAGGCAGGTAAATGCATAGCAGCTAGCTGAAAGACTATATTTACAGTTGTTTTCGTATGTACAGGGTGTTTCAAAAATGATCGGTATATTTGAAACGGCAATAAAAACTAAACGAGCAGCGATAGAAATACACCGTTTGTTGCAATATGCTTGGGACAATAGTACATTTTCAGACAGACAAACTTTCGAAATTACAGTAGTTACAATTTTCAACAACAGATGGCGCTGCGGTCTGGGAAACTCTATAGTACGATATTTTCCACATATCCACCATGCGTAGCAATAATATGGCGTAGTCTCTGAATGAAATTACCCGAAACCTTTGACAACGTGTCTGGCGGAATGGCTTCCCATGCAGATGAGATGTACTGCTTCAGCTGTTCAATTGTTTCTGGATTCTGGCGGTACACCTGGTCTTTCAAGTGTCCCCACAGAAAGGGTTCATGTCTGGCGAATAGGGAGGCCAATCCACGCCGCCTCCTGTATGATTCGGATAGCCCAAAGCAATCACACGATTATCGAAATATTCATTCAGGAAATTAAAGACGTCGGCCGTGCGAAGTGGCCGGGCACCATTTTGCATAAACCACGAGGTGTTCGCAGTGTCGTCTAAGGCAGTTTGTACCGCCACAAATTCACGAAGAATGTCCAGATAGCGTGATGCAGTAATCGATTCGGATCTGAAAAATGGGCCAATGATTCCTTTGGAAGAAATGGCGGCCCAGACCAGTACTTTTTGAGGATGCAGGGACGGTGGGACTGCAACATGGGGCTTTTCGGTTCCCCATATGCGCCAGTTCTGTTTATTGACGAAGCCGTCCAGGTAAAAATAAGCTTCGTCAGTAAACCAAATGCTGCCCACATGCATATCGCCGTCATCAATCCTGTGCACTATATCGTTAGCGAATTTCTCTCGTGCAGCAATGGTAGCGGCGCTGAGGGGTTGCCGCGTTTGAGTTTTGTATGGATGGAGGTGTAAACTCTGGCGCATGAGACGATACGTGGACGTTGGCGTCATTTGGACCGCAGCTGCAACACGGCGAACGGAAAACCGAGGCCGCTGTTGGATCACCTGCTGCACTAGCTGCGCGTTGCCCTCTGTGGTTGCCGTACGCGGTCGCCCTACCTTTCCAGCACGTTCATCCGTCACGTTCCCAGTCCGTTGAAATTTTTCAAACAGATCCTTTATTGTATCGCTTTTCGGTCCTTTGGTTACATTAAACCTCCGTTGAAAACTTCGTCTTGTTGCAACTACACTGTGTTCTAGGCGGTGGAATTCCAACACCAGAAAAATCCTCTGTTCTAAGGAATAAACCATGTTGTCTACTGCACACTTGCACGTTGTGAACAGCACACGCTTACAGCAGAAAGACGACGTACAGAATGGCGCACCCACAGACTGCGTTGTCTTCTATACCTTTCACGTCACTTGCAGCGCCATCTGTTGTTGAAAATTGTAACTACTGTAATTTCGAAAGTTTGTCCGCTTGAAAATTTACTTTTGTCCCAAGGATATTGCAACAAACGGTGTATTTCTATCGCTGCTCGTTTAGTTTTTATTGCCGTTTCAAATATACCGGTCATTTTTGAAACACCCTGTATATTTTACAGCCGCGCGGTGTAGCCGCATGGTCTCGGTCGTTTTGTCATGGTCCACGCGTCTGCCCTCGTCAGAGGTTCGAGTCCTTCCTCTGGCATGGGTGTGTATGTCGTCCTTTGAGTAAGTTAGTTTAAGTTATATTCAATAGTATGTAAGCTTAGGGACCGATGACCTCAGAAGTTTGGTCCCATAAGACCTTACCACAGCTTTCCAAAAATTTTACAACGGCCATATTAATCTTTTTGTTACTAAACTATTGTTTTCTGTCTCTCGTGCATATCAATAGCCAGCCAACTTTTCATAGTATTTCTGAGCAAAAGAGGCAATGTAGTATCGTACTTACGCTCCGGAACCGTGCAAGAGCCTTTCATTTAAAATGTCTCCCCTGTACGGCGATATACATACGAATGTACGAGTTCAGGTTGTTGACACATGGTTGACGACATACGCATGCTTCGGCCTGCCTGCGAGTAGCACTCGAATAGCGTAATGGAACCCCCTGTTGACGTTGGTCGCATAAATTATGTTAAAAGACATTCGTTACTTCTGTCTTCCTGTGTGCTATTTAGAGGCTGATATTTTATGGAGTCGTCACATTGAAATTCCTACAGACTCGTTGGAAAAAACTTTCCTGCCCGAATCTCGTTGAAAGAGGATCGCCGCAAATAACTTGGACGACACTTTGGTGCAACATCAGTATTCCCATTTTGGCCGAAGTGCGTAGCGGCCTCTTGGTGTAAGCTAGTAAATGACTTCATTCCAACGAACGAGCGACTTTCCCGTATTGAGCTTAGCGACACGGATATACG
Organism: Schistocerca cancellata; assembly: GCF_023864275.1. Lineage (NCBI taxonomy): Eukaryota > Metazoa > Arthropoda > Insecta > Orthoptera > Acrididae > Schistocerca > Schistocerca cancellata. The sequence goes on along the minus strand of NC_064626.1, from coordinate 56,428,402 downwards.
TAACCGTTGTACGTGTACAGATAGGATAGGCCATCGCTTTTTCTTGTGGAGGTCATATGGCAAATTGGGCTTGAATTGGGACGCAACTAGCCTTCCTTACTAGATATCCTGAGACTTTATACCTTACGGGCATAACGACTGCGTCCAGAATATTCCTTCATTCCACGGTCGAAAACCCACGCCGTTAAATGGTTGCTGGGGCACTTCGTTCATTATATTGTAGAAGGCTAGGGGAAAGATCACAAACTTCATGCAGTACATTATCATGGCCTATTCGACATGCTTGCGAATGCCTAGACATCGAGCCCTCTCTGCCAAAATGCCAAAATGTTGAATCTCGTTTTCCGTCAGCAAGTTGTTGGTTAGGAGAGATTATTCTGATGATAAGTGTTTTCCCTTGTTTGTTTCCCATCTGATTTGCTTAGGCTTGTTCTCTGCTAGGCTACCTGCCAGTTTTCTTTTGTGTTTTGACTGTGTGTCACTATCATAATTTTTTCTCCGATTTCAGCTAATGTTACATGATGAGTTGACTACGGTCTATTGAAATTTCATGACAGTACCACGTAACTCGGATAATTAAAGGGAAAAAATGGTATGGAGGCCTTTCGCGATAAGCGGGAAGTTCGAAATCGAGTCCAGTACTGGTACAAATACTCACTATCGTCATTCAGTTTTACAGGTTGTCCATATTTGCAACTGCGAATACAGTTTATGAATTTAATTGTGGTCCACGTCCTCCACACAAAGCACTTTATGCATCTATTCCACATATCACTCGCCCATATTTTCCAATTGAACGGAAGAATAAGAGCGTATCCCTTTTCTGACAACTGAAGACAAAAGCTTTATGACAAGTCTGGGAAAGTTGTAGAACTGGACGAGACGAATCAGTGGCGTATTTCACAAACACGACGCTAGAGAACATCTCCCGCCGTATGTGAGGAAGCTCTTATGTCACACAATGTGGTAAAAAGTGCCGGTGTCATTTACGTGTTAGTTCAGGAGAAAAAAATCACATTCTCTGTTCCTGTAAGCCGAAATGTTTGGCTATTTAGTTGCGTAATTTGAGTACTAAAGCGTAGTTTGCAGTATTTCGATGCAGTTATTTTATTCTTTTCCTGTGACCTTGACAAATGTGTGAGCTTGATACTAAACGAAAATTACCATAGAGTGTCTTCTGCCAATAGACGTCGAGGTGGACCAACTCTCCGAGATGTGCCCATGCCCATTAATATTTATCAGGTATATCCCCAGTAAACTGTCACGTTCCACATTTCCTTATAAGACTCGCTCAAATGATCTATGCAACATGTAGGTTCTAAACAATTTTAAACGTGAATATGAATTTAAGGGGAGTGTTCTGATTGCCAGAAGGACCAGGGGACATTGGACATTAAAGCCAATTCACTGCAGTGCTCATTCGCGACCTCTTTCCATCTTATTTAAATTTGATTCACAGAATTTGTATTATTTAGTTGTTTTGTTGTTGTGGTCTTCAGTCCAAAGCCTGGTTTGATGCATCTCTCCATGCTCCTCTATCCTGTGCAAGTTTCTTCATGCCCCGGTACCTACTGCAACCTACATCCTTCTGAATCTGTTTAGCATATTCATTTCTGGGTCTTCCTCTACGATTTTTACCCTCCACCTTACCCTCCAATCCTAAATTTGTGATCCCTTGATGCCTTATAATATGCCCTACCAAGCTATCCCTTCTAGTCAAGTTGTGCCACAAGTTTCTCTTCTCCCCAATTCTATTAAATAACTCCTCATTAGTTATGTGACCTACCCATCTAATCTTCAGCATCCTTCTGTAGCACCACATTTCGAAAGCTTCTATTCTCTTCTTGTTTAACTATTTATAGTCCACATTTCACATCCATAGATGGTTACTCTCCATACAAATACTTTCAGAAACAACTTCCTGACACTTAAATCTATACTCAATGTTAACAAATTTCTCTTCTTCAGGAACGGTTTCCTTGCCATTGCCAGTATACATTTCATATCCTCTCTACTTCAACCATCATCGGTTAATTTGTTCCCCAAATAGCAAAACTCCTTTACTACTTTAAGCGTCTCATTTCCTAATCTAATTCCCTCAGCATCAATGGACTTCACTCGACTGCATTCCATTATCCTCGTTTTGCTTTTGTTGATGTTCATCTTTTACCCTCCTTTCAACACACTGTCCATTCCGTTCAGCTGCTTTTCCAGATACTTTGCTGTCTCTGACAGTATTACAATGTCATCGGTGAACCTCAAAGTTTTTATTCCTTCTCCATGGATTTTAATTCCTTCGCCGAATTTTTCTTTTGTTTCTTGTTTGCTCGGTATGAAGATTGAATGACATCGGGCTACAACCCTGTATCACTCCCTTTCCAACCTCTGCTTCCCTTTCATGCCCCTTGACGCTTATAACTGCCATCTACTTTCTGTACAAATTGTAAATAGCCTTTCGCTCCCTGTATTTTACGCCTGCCACCTCAGAATTTGAAACAGAGTATTCCATTCAATATTGTCAAAAGCTTTCTCTAAGTCTGCAAATGCTAGAAATGTAGAATTGCCTTTCCTTAGTCTATTTTCTAAGATAAGTCGTAGGGTCAGTATTGCTTCACGCCAATATTTCTACGGAATCCAAACTGATCTTCCGCGACGTCGGCTTCTACCAGTTTTTCCATTCGTCTGTAATGAATTCGTGTTAGTATTTTGCAGCCGTCGCTTATGAAACAGATAGTTCTGTCAACACCTGCTTTCTTTGGGATAGGAATTACTATATTCTTCTTGAAGTCTGAGGGAATTTCGCCTGTCACATTCATATTATTTAGTTATTAAATGTTAATTAGTTACCCATCTATCACACCCACCAACGACCAGTGGAACAAACTGGTTGCAGAGAAATTTATGTTCCGGAACGGGCCTCGATGAAAGTAACACAGGAAAGTTCAAATGGTTCAATTTGCTCTGAGCACTATGGGACTCAACTTCTGAGGTCATTAGTCCCCTAGAACTTAGAACTAGTTAAACCTAACTAACCTAATGGCATCACAAACATCCATGCCCGAGGCAGGATTCGAACCTGCGACCGTAGCGCCTTTAACCGCACGGCCACTTCAGCCGGCTCACAGGAAAGGACGCCCTAATAATATATAGGTCAAATTCAAGGCATATTACATTTTGGACTCGTGTAATGGGCGATAAATGAGCAGTCAGAATGTCGCGTACTGGCTTCTAGAAATGCAGTGACCACCTTAGCTCAACAATGGTTTAAAAACACGAAATTCACTGCACTGTAAATGGTTGCCCATTCATAAGGAACCTTGAGAAGAATGTGTTACAATTTGCAGTTTCCACATATTAGGTTTATTGGGTGTCTGTATTTCGCGAGCAACTACTTTCTATCGGTTCTGAACCTTATAATCGACTACTGCATATTTACTGCTCCACCTGTTACAGTAATTTCTCTGCCCGAGAACCTTGAGGTGAGAATGACATCGCCCAAAGAATAGTGACGACGTGAACCCCACACATGGCTTGGCGAGCTTAAAAGTCAACAGTGCGCTCTGCTTCATTACCTTTTAGTTTTGGCCGCTATGGAGTGAAGGTGGGATTTGCTTGTATGCCATACGGTATTCTTTTGAACAGGCTGCAAAAATAACACTGAGAAACATGGAGATCGAGAACTAACAGCAGCTTATCGTTAATTATATGCACTCCGTCATCAGGCAACAAGTGGCCCGTCGGGACCATCCGACCGCCGTGTCATCATCAGATGAGGATGCAGATAGGAGGGGCGTGTGTTTAGCACACCGCACTCCCGGTTGTTATGATGGTTTTCTTTAACCGGAACGGCTACTATGCGGTCGAGTAGCTCCTCAATTGGCATCACGAGGCTGAATGTACCCAGAAAAATGGCAACAGCGCTTGGCGGCCCGGAGTGTCACCCATCCAAGTGCTGACCAAGCCCGACAGAGCTTAACTTCTGTGATCTGACGGGAACCAGTGTATACACTGCAGCAAGGCTGTTGTTAATTGTATGCAGTGGTACTGAAACTCGTACATGGTATTTTATAGATGCTGACTCCAGAATATAAGACCATGTCTTTTTTTTCTGCTTGGCGAACCATACTGGAGCACTCTTATTGCTTAGGCAGTGTTGATGAATGAGTGGGAGAGTGACACGTGTGATCACGATCAGTGTGCGGCATATTTCGTTGACTTTACGTGTTCTTTAATGATTCGTGATGGGAATGAGCAACCAGTATTCTATTAACGAAAAGGTTTTGCATGTTTTTCAGATCTACATTATGGAGCAGGTCTTTCTTTGATTCTGATGATAGGACAACGTGACTCATGTACCATTGATCTGGTTGATCTGCATTAAATCTTAGTGTCCTTAGGACACAACAATAATTGCTACGTAACAGAGGATTACAGATTGTGAATTCAGTTCCGTTCCTTTTATCAGTTTCAGTGAATGAAGTAGTAGTAACTAACAATTTGAAAGTTTTTGCAACACAACTTTTATCTACATGAGCCTACATGGAAATGACTGAATAACAACGACAAGTCACATTCACAAAGTCAGTAAGAGTTTCCTACTTGAGGCTACAAAAGATAACTTCTACGTTTACTACAAGCGACGGTGGTAACACATATACACTTTATTCAAAGTCCTATTCCGATGTTGAAGACGTAGTCTTCCGTGGAGATGTCCTTGAGGTCGGTATTCGGCGTGAACTGACGTCTGCAGGAAGTAGTACGGGGAATGGCTGTTTCCAAAACAGCCGGTGTTTACCATTGCTTACGCCTTGGGCATAGACAACCTCAGTCCTGTGTGGTGTTAGATGTGTTGCCGGCCCGCAGGGGCTACCTTGGCGACGGCGTAACAGAAGTTAGATTTTTCAAGAGTATTACGTTATCGTGAGGTTTTCCAGCAATGCCTGGCAAATGAATAACTAGGGATACGACTTTATGCCTTCATCTCAGTTATTAGTTGGATGATAATCCTTATTCATGTGTCACGAATTGCAACACAAGGCAAATATTAATTTTATTTTACTAATTAAACTGCTAGAAAATGAATTTGTACACCTGGGAAGATGACTTCGATTTTGATCCGATGACGACATATGCTACCTGGGGAGTACCAGGTGTATTGATAATGGTATAACGTCATCCACCAAAAGATAGCGCAGTGTCATAGCTCCCAGAGCGCCCTCTGTATCTAGCCTTTAACAAAGAACGCTCGCAATGGAGAAGGCTCGTTGTGGTGCAGACGTGTAGCGCAGGCAGACAAACGTGTCACAGAGAGACAGTCGTGCTTCCTATGGCCAGCTGAGCGAGTTTGAAACGCGTCAAATTGTGGCCCTCCGAATGGTGCGATGGTCCTTCCGGAGAACTGCGACACAAATTGGTCGTGCTGCGTCAGTTGTGCACTGATGCTTGTATGAGCAATCACGCGAACATCCTCTGACCCGTAGACGAGGTTCTGGACGTAAACTCACCACAAACGCCAGACAGGATCTTGTAAGATAAGAGGGCTTGTGAGCCCAGATGTGTAAGCACAAGCTGTTACGAACCCGTTATAAGCCGTGGGACTAGGGGAACGCACACCTCTAGCACATTTCCCACTCAAGCCACAGCATCGACTTGTTTGGCTCATCCATTAGAGGATTACTTGGAAGATGGAATTACGCTCCGTGTTCTTCAACGATAAAAGCAGATTCTGCTTGCTCGCAAGTGATGGTCGTTTGCTCATACGAAGTAGTTCTGATGAACGCTGTCTCGTAGAGTGAATTTGTCCGAAATACACTGGTTCCATCCCAGGCCTTATGGTCTAGGGTGCGGTAAGCTATCAGTTTCCTTCAACTTTACTGTTTCTGGAGAGGACGCTGCCCAGCACTCGGTTTGTATAGAACACTTTAGACCCGTTCTTCTGAAGTCCTTGCGAGAGGAAAGTGGTATGTTATTCCAACAGGATACTGCTCGCTCACACACTGTCTCTAAAACTCAGCGTCCTCTACAAGACGTGCAGCAGGCTCCATGGTCAGCACATTGTCAGGACTAGTCTTCAGTCGTCCACAGGAGGGATATGATACAACGTGAAGTGACCCATGTGACACGTCAACCAATAGCTCTTAGAGGACTAGAGAACTACTTGGACAGGTCGAGCAGGCGTATCCCAGTACAGTATCCGCCGTCTGTACGATCGACTGGATACCAGTGTCAGCGCCCACATTGCCTCCCGTAGAGGCTACAACACCGACTGACATGGGTGTTTCAGTGCGGGTAGATTCCTGGTACCTTAGAAAAAGGTTCAAATGGCTCTGAGCACTATGGAGCTTAACATCTGAGGTCATCAGTCCACTAGAACTAGCGGTCGCGCGGTTCCAGACTGGAGCGGCTAGAACCGCTCGGTCACACCAGCTGTGCTGCTTGTGTTATTGATCTGTAAATGTAATCATTTCATATACTTCATGTGCACTATTACAACAATAAGTCTTGAGTGAACCGGTAACCTCTAAAACCAATTTTTTCCGTCCGTGTTTTTGAAATGACAGAAAATAAGTTTGCCTCGAGAGCTTTGGGGCGACAGGTGTCTCTTCATACAATTATCATGTGACATGACAAGGTTACATTAGTAGGTGACAATAACCAATAGATGCGAAGAATCTCCGTCGCTTCTTGTACGCATGTCTGTAACGAATCATTCTGGAGCGCAGTCAGATCGAGTATTTGTTTCGTCTGGGTTTACTTCACTTGTATGGTATCAGGGTCATTTCAAGTGGAAATGCATTGTCCACTACATGTAAAGTCTCATCCAGTTTTATAGACACCATATAACAATAATATTACACAGAGGCCAATAACATGCTTGTGGGTGTTGCAGGTTTTCGGAGACATTACGGTGGCCACTATACTTTAAAGGTTAAAGTCAGAATTGGTTTGGTCATACCCTGTACATTAGGCTCAGACTTTATCGTTAATTTGGGCATACTTCACTGTAAACCAGCTACTAAGAACTTCTTTTGCCATCGTAAAGAAGGACATGGTAAATCTATAGGTAGCCAATGTAAGAAGTCTTGGACCAGGTATAGACTCAGCGGTAACACCAGTTTTATATCTTCTGACGTCTGGTTGGCGAACATATAAAGAAAATTAAGGCAGCCTGCCACGAGTTTCACAATGTGTTAACCACTCACTATGGGACTCCTCCTTATTAGAGTTCCTAATGTTATTGTTACACTCCTGGAAATGGAAAAAAGAACACATTGACACCGGTGTGTCAGACCCACCATACTTGCTCCGGACACTGCGAGAGGGCTGTACAAGCAATGATCACACGCACGGCACTGCGGACACACCAGGAACCGCGGTGTTGGCCGTCGAATGGCGCTAGCTGCGCAGCATTTGTGCACCGCCGCCGTCATTGTCAGCCAGTTTGCCGTGGCATACGGAGCTCCATCGCAGTCTTTAACACTGGTAGCATGCCGCGACAGCGTGGACGTGAACCGTATGTGCAGTTGACGGACTTTGAGCGAGGGCGTATAGTGGGCATGCGGGAGGCCGGGTGGACGTAACGCCGAATTGCTCAACACGTGGGGCGTGAGGTCTCCACAGTACATCGATGCTGTCGCCAGTGGTCGGCGGAAGGTGCACGTGCTCGTCGACTTGGGACCGGACCGCAGCAACGCACGGATGCACGCCAAGACCGTAGGATCCTACGCAGTGCCGTAGGGGACCGCACCGCCACTTCCCAGCAAATTAGGGACACTGTTGCTCCTGGGGTATCGGCGAGGACCATTCGCAACCGTCTCCATGAAGCTGGGCTACGGTCCCGCACACCGTTAGGCCGTCTTCCGCTCACGCACCAACATCGTGCAGCCCGCCTCCAGTGGTGTCGCGACATGCGTGAATGGAGGGACGAATGGAGACGTGTCGTCTTCAGCGATGAGAGTCGCTTCTGCCTTGGTGCCAATGATGGTCGTATGCGTGTTTGGCGCCGTGCAGGTGAGCGCCACAATCAGGACTGCATACATCCGAGGCACACAGGGCCAACACCCGGCATCATGGTGTGGGGAGCGATCTCCTACACTGGCCGTACACCACTTGTGATCGTCGAGGTGACACTGAATAGTGCACGGTACATCCAAACCGTCATCGAACCCATCGTTTTACCATTCCTAGACCGGCAAGGCAACTTGCTGTTCCAACAGGACAATGCACGTCGCATGTATCCCGTGCCACCCAACGTGCTCTAGAAGGTGTAAGTCAACTACCCTGGCCAGCAAGATCTCCGGATCTGTCCCCCATTGAGCATGTTTGGGACTGGATGAAGCGTCGTCTCACGCGGTCTGCACGTCCAGCACGAACGCTGGTCCAACTGAGGCGCCAAGTGGAAATGGCATGGCAAGCCGTTCCACAGGACTACATCCAGCATCTCTACGATCGTCTCCATGGGAGAATAGCAGCCTGCATTGCTGCGAAAGGTGGATATACACTGTACTAGTGCCGACATTGTGCATGCTCTGTTGCCTGTGTCTATGTGCCTGTGGTTCTGTCAGTGTGATCATGTGATGTATCTGACCCCAGGAATGTGTCAAATAAAGTTTCCCCTTCCTGGGACAATGAATTCACGGTGTTCTTATTTCAATTTCCAGGAGTGTATAAGAAAACCTCCACATAGAGTGTTGCCACCACAGCTCATTGACGGTAGGTGGGATACAGGGTCATTTCATCCTTCTACATCACACTATATGGCAATTGTAGATTTAGTGCCCTAGTCAAATGATGAGAGTAGATCTGTTGTTGATTACAAAGAGTGAATTAAAAATAATTGTCGCAACATCACACTTATTAATTGATTAACAGTTCAGTTTTGGTTGTTTTAAGAGAGCTTAAGCTTTTACAACACTGCACCTTAAATAGGCACGTAGTCAAATAGCGGTAGCACAGAAATTTAAGCACCTTACAGCCCTTAAAACTGTAACATTGGTACTCACAATCATTTGTTACCTAAGATCACGAGAAGTAATAAGAAATCCACCATGAAGCAGTGCATTTACAGCAGTGGGCAGGTAGCCACAAATGTGGCGACACGTTATCACCAATTTGTTCCTAATTGGACACGGAATTTGCTAACACCACATTTACCTGTAAAACAAAACCTGAATCGCGATAATGTTTCGTGAGAGATGTTTTTTTCTTACAGCAACCGCGTACCTACTGCATTGGTCACAAATGTTTGCATTACAATAAGAGCTTATCACCGTCATCAGTAACGGACCACGTTGTAGAAATCGATGGGCAAACGTTCATCCCAGAACATGCCTGAAGTAGTCCATGAAATCGATGTTAAATCTGAAACCGCATCGGCAGGGCGTGCTAATACGAGCGCGAATCACGATATGTGTCTACATTTACATCTACACTCTACTTATATTATCATCTGCTTTCAGACAACACTAAACTGCGTCACAAGCCAAGGCTTTTTTATGGACAAACGTTCATCCCAGAATATGCCTGAAATAGTCAATGAAATCGATGGAAAACCTGAAACCGCATCGGCATGACGTGCTAATACGAGGGCGAATCTCGATATGTGTCTACATTTACATCTACCCTCTACTTATATTATCATCTGCTTGCAGACAACACTAATCTGTGTCACATGCCAAGGCTCTTTTCCCACTCTGTTCGCAAATGCAGTACGGTTGGGTGAATAATTGTAACGCTTCTTACGAAAAAGGTTCCATATACAACCTCAAATGAATAATCTCTACAGATAGGTGCGAAGCTTTCCCAAAAAATATTTACAAATTCTGTTCTAAAAGAAGTGTTTTAAACTGGTTTTCACGAAATGTACTTTGTGTCCTCGTATGTGATTCAATGATGGTAACGTTGCGTTTACCGTGACTATACGTTTAGTAATTTTTTGAATCATATAGAGCCCTGTTACACTACTATCGATTCCACGAACAAATCACACACTGGAACAACACTGGCTCAGCGAAACAGGATTCCTGTATTCGATAACTGGAAATATTAATTTTGGTATGGAAAGTGGATATTTTAAAAAATGAAAATTAACACAGCGAAATTGTACAATGAAACACCCGAGTATATTTGCGATGTGGCGGCTAAATTTTCTAGTGAAACAGGATCGTAATTGCAGGTCTTTATGAACTTTTTATACAGCTTCGCTCGGGAGTTCTGCTGCTATTAGAGGACTGGAAATAACATTCCTGGAAAACATTTACCAGCGTAAAACTCATGACTGTAGTCCCGGAATACGCATATTATTCTCATGATAATACAGTACCATTCAGAGCAACGTTCGGCTGCAAACAGTACTGAACGGTACATTCTACCTACGAGGGGTGTTCAGCAAGTAATGCACACTTTTTTGTCGGCAAATTTCGGTTGAAAAAATGAGCCATTTGCTGTGGGAGATTGTGAAATCTTTCCGCTCAGCCCCTATAGTTTCTGGAAGTTCCGAATGATGTGACGCCATATGCAGCCTTCAAAATTGCGTGTGTAACGGAGGTACGTTCCTAGCCAATAGGCGTCACTTAGTTTATTGTGATGGAAAACCAGACCATACATTCATAGACGCTTGAAGGGTGCCTGACAGTGAATGGTTAATCGTTGGACAAGGCATCTGTATCATCTCAACAATGTCGCGCAAAACTGTCCACTCTCCCACGTGCCAGCTGGCCGTCAGGCAACTGAAGAAACGGCTTCAGTGTTTTCGTCACCAAGGAAACTCAGACTAACTTCTCCTTCTCCATGACAACGCAAGCCTTTACACAGGAGGAGCTCCCAAAATTTCATTGCACTGTTCTTCCTCATTCACCGTACGCCCCAGATCTTGCACCTTCCAACTTCCGTCTGTTTCGTCCAATGAAGGATCGACTCCACGGGAAGCACCGTGAGTGACGGAGAGGATACTGATGCAGCAAGACCTAGGCTACGGCGTCGACCAGTAGAGTCGTACCTTGGCTGTTGGTTGGTTGATTCTGGGGAGGGAACCAAACAGCGAGGTCATTGGTCGCATCGGATTAGGGAAGGGTTTGGAAGGAAGTCGGCCGTGGCCTTTCAAAGGAACCAAAAGTGATTTAGGGAAATGGCGGACAACTTAAATAGGGGTAGCCGAACCCGATGTGAACCGTCGTCCACTCGAATGCTAGTCCATTGTACTAACCACTGCGCTCTGTCGCCAGGTATCATGCTGGCATAAAAGTCCTCCCAGTAAGCTGGTGTAAGGCCGTCGCATTAAACGCAGGTTGTGTTGAGAGATAGGGTCATGTAGCCGAAAGTGTGGGAAACAATATTGCGTATTGGAATCCTGAATAAAGCTAACCTGCTTTCAAAAGAAAATGTTGCATTACTTATTGATTACCCGTCGTGTAGCGAATGTCTCATCTGCACGCGGCTATTACTAATAGAAAAAATTTGCACCCTCTGAAATTAATTGGAAATACCCTACTGGCCATTAAAAATGCTACACCACGAAGATGATGAACTGTAGAAGTGGAATATAATGGATAGGAAGAAGATGCTGAGCTATGCAAATGATTAGCTTTTCAGAGCAGTCACACAAGTTTGTCGCCGGTGGCGACACCTACAACGTGCAGACATGAGGAAAGTTTCCAACCGATTTCTCATACACAAACTGCAGTTGACCGGCGTTGCCTGGTGAAACGTTGTAGTGATGGCTCGTGTAAGGAGGAGAAATGCGAACCATCACGTTTCCGACTTTGATAAAGGTCGGATTGTAGCCTATCGCGATTGCGGTTTATCGTATCGCGACATTGACTGTTAGCAGAATACGGAATCGGTGGGTTCAGGAGGGTAATGCGGAACGCCGTGCTGGAACCGAACGGCGTCGTATCACTAGCAGTCGCGAAGACAGGTATCTTATCCGCATGGCTGTAACGGATCGTGCAGACACGTCTCGATCCCCGAGTCAACAGATGGGGACGTTTGCAAGACAATAGTTGTCTGCACGAACAGTTCGACGACGTTGGCAGCAGCAAGGACTATCACCTCGGAGACCATGGCAGCGGTTACCCTTGATGCTGCATCACAGACAGGAGCGCCTGCGATGGTGTACTCAACGACGAACCTGGGTGCACGAATGGCGAAACGTCATTTTCTCGGATGAATCCAGAGTCTGTTTACAGCATCATTATGGTAGCATCCGTGTTTAGCGACATCGCTGTGAACGCACCTTGGAAGCATGTATTCGTCATCGCCATACTAGCGTATCACCCGGCGTGATGATATGGGGTGGCATTGGTTACACGTCTCGGTCATCTCTAGTTCGCATTGACGGCACATTGAACAGTAGACGTTACATTTCAGATGTGTTACGACCCGTGGCTCTACCCTTCATTCGATTTATGCGAAACCCTACATGTCTGCAGGATAATGCACGACCGCATGTTGCAGGTCCTGTACGGGCCTTTCAGGATCCAGAAAATGTTCGACTGCAGCCCTGGCCAGAAAATTCTCCAGAACTCTCACCAACTGAAAACGTCTGGTTAATGGTGTCCGAGCAACCAGCTCGTCACAATACGCCAGTCACTATTCTTGATGAACTGTGGTATCGTGTTGAAGCTGCATGGGCAGCTTTACCTGTACACGCCATAAATGCTCAGACTTAATGCCCAGGCGTATCAATGCCGTTATTACGGCCATAGGTTGTTGTTCTGGGTACTGATTTCTCAGGATCTATGCACCGAAATTGCCTGAAAATGTAATCAGATGTCAGTTCTAGTATAATATATTTGTCCAATGAATACCCGTTTATCAGCTGCATATCTTCTTGGTGTAGCAATTTTAATGGCCAGTAGTGTAAAATGAGCACCGATTCACTTCATTTAGTCTGTAAGGGAAAGGTCAAACTATTGAGGGTAAATAAAAAGATACAATAACTAAAGAAAATTGCCTCGTGATGACTGGGTATTTTGTACTGTCCTTAGGTTAGTTAGGTTTAAGTAGTTCTAAGTTCAAGGGGACTGATGACCATAGATGTTAAGTCCCATAGCGCTCAGAGCCATTTGCACTAAAGAATATTATTGGCACTGCGCCACATAACATAAATACTTTAACAGTTTTTAAATCGGTATTAGTAGTAACATCAGCAGTTCATGCTGGTTGCAGCTGTCAGACGTCGGTCCACATTGGATGGAAAACCGCGACTGACGAATACGTAATAAATAATATCTTCTTTCGTTTCGTGAAATGACAGGTTGCAGCACGGAACAACGCTGATGCCCTCGTGGTTGGGATTGACAGCAGACAGGTGCGCAGCTATCTAATCGGCGCACAGTCGCTTTCCGAGTTCCGTACATTTCGAACATCCGTCATACTTGGGCCTTCTATTGTGCTTTCTGTGCACGAAACTACGACCGACTGATTCCTATGGCGCTCTGAGAGGTCTGTCATAATGGCTTAAACGCCTAGACGACGCCAAGTATTTCACGAACAGCCAAGGTACCTTATTTTTAAAGCGTACTCGTTATTAAAATGCGAGGAAGATTCAGGCGAGCTGGTCAACGAGGTTGGGAATGTGCTGAAATGCGACCTGTGGCGATATTGTTGTACAAAATGGCAGGGCATTTGTGAAAGGGGCCCAGTCGCATAGGAAGCATACTGAAAGACGGAGTTTCGCCCTCCAGGAAAAAAATACAGTATGTAAAAGCGGGTAACAGCAATCAACAATTCCATCTAAATGTTTCACGTCGAGAGGTTTCCGAACTTTATGAACGACGCATGTTCCACACCAACAGTGAAATTATCCACTCTTTTGTGTAAAGCTTCTGGGTTTGAATTAAGTTCAACATCATGCAAAGAATACTGAAGCCCATCGGATGTTAATACATGTAATCTAACGACGAACAGAAGCTTTAATGGACTGTAGTGATATTGCTGCTGTTAAGATGGCGTTTCTGAGGACAACGCATTGTGCCAGATGACTAAGAGCTTCAGCTCTGTATTACTTCGACGAAACTTGGGTAAATCAATAAAACACTAAAAATTTGATGTGGTAAGCAACAAAGGAAGAAAACGGCTTCAAGGACCTAGCAGGAAAAGAAGAGAGTCTTTAGATACGTTCCGCTGCTACTGGATCTGTGCCTGAAAGTAAACTGGTATTCCGAGCAACATAGAAAAACCTGCTCTGGCTACCATGCCGAAATCAGCGGAGAAACATTCTGAGAATGGTTTCACAATGAGCTGTTGCCATATGTGAAACCAGGCTCTGTTACTGTTACGAACGAAGTAAGCTTTCCCTGAGTCAGCGGGAGGTAGCTGCATGGCCTAGGACGCGTTGTCGGTTCGCGTGGCTCCCACCCCCCGTTCGAAGTTCGAGTCCTCTCTTGAGCATGTGTGTGTGTGTGTGTGTGTGTGTGTGTGTGTGTGTGTGTGTGTGTGTGTGTGTGTGTTGTCCTTAGCGTAAATTAATGTAAGTTCGATTAAATAGTGTGTAAACCTAGGGACCGATGACCTCAGCAGTTATGTCCCATAAGAATCTTACACTAATTTCCAAAATTTTCCTCAGTCATTCTTGACAGGCGCCCCACTACACACACCAGAAATAGTGACGTTTTATGGCTGTGAAATTGTGTTACTGACAATTGTCAATATTTCAAAAGAGAAGGGACAGGATGACGGGACATTGTTAAGACATCGCTATTAAAAATAAGAAATTGATTCCATAGCTCTGGAGCATGGTCGCTTGGTGATACGCATGCATCCTTATCATTGGCGTTATAATCCAGTGGAAGTGGCAGGTAAAAGTACTATGTTTAAAGTAGGCAACACTGAGAGCCTGATTCGTGATGTGATAGACACAATTACCTTTGCTGATTGGGAAGCTGGCGTGTGACACAGTGACAAACTGCAAGAAGTGGATTACCAAAAGAGTTTGTGAGAAAAGAACTAATGGATTCGTTATTATCAGTCTCGCACCCATGTCCAGCGACTCTTGTTGTGGAGGCAGCGACAGTCAAACATCAGGGTAAAAAATTATATCAACGGAATGAAAACTTACGGTGTACTTTTCATGGGAAATGAGATTCTTGTCAAGCCGTCTGAACAGAATAAAATAGTTCAGAGTGTAAACTGTTGTGCAATAGGAATTTTATTTTACTACGGTATTATGTAAGCCTGAGGCAACAGGTATTATCCATTCTGTAAGGCGTAATTTATTACAGAATCCATTCTGCACTGCGAGAACATGTCTTTTTTTTTTTTTTAGGGTGTCATCATTCTTCTGACTGGTTTGATTCGGCCCGCCATGAATTCCTCTCCTGTGCTAGCCTCTCAATCTCAGAGCAGCGCTTACAACCTACGTCCCCTATTATATGCTGGATGTATTCCAGTCTCTGTCTTTCTCTACAATTTTTGCCTTCCACCGCTCCCTCTAGTACCGTGGAAGTCATTCCCCGATGTCTTAACGGATGTCCTGTCATCCTGTCCCGTCTCCTTATCAGTGTTTTCCACATATTCCTTCCTCTCTGATTCAGCGCAGAACCTCCTCATTCCTTACCTTATCAGTCCACCTAATTTTCAACGTTCGTTTGTAGCAGCACATCTCAAATGCTTCGATACTCTTCTGTTCCCTTTTCCCCACAGATCACGTTTCGCTACCGTACAATGCAGTACTCCAGACGTACATTCTCCGAAATTTCTTCCTCAAATTAAGTCCGATATGTGATGTTAGTAGACTTTTATTGGTCAGTAATGCCCTTTCTCCCATTGCTAGTCTGATTTTGATGTCCTCCTCGCTCCGTCCGTCACTCGTTATTTTACTGCCTAGGTATCAGAATTCCTTAACTTCATGTACTGCGTGACCATCGATCCTGATATTAAGTTCTCGCTGTTCTAATTTCTACTACTTCTCATTACCTTCGTCTTTCTTCGATATAGTCTCAATCCATACTCTGTACTCATTAGACTCTTCATTCCATTGACCAGATAATGTAATTCCTCTTCACTTTCACTCAGGACAGCAATGCCATCACCGAATTTATACTACTTCTCATTACCTTCGTCTCTTCGATTTAGTCTAAATCCATACTCTGTACTCATTAGACTCTTCATTCCATTGACCAGATAATGTATTTCCTCTTCACTTTCACTCAGGACAGCAACGTCATCACCGAATCGTATCACTGATAGCCTTTCACCTTGAATTTTAATTCCACTTCTGAACCTTTCTTTTATTTCCATTATTGATTCCTCGATGTACTGATTGAAAATTAGGGGCGAAAGACTACATCCTTGTCTTACACCCTTTTCGACAGGAGCACTTCGTTCTTGGTCGTCCACTCTTATTACTCCCTCTTGGCTGTTGTACAAATTGTATATGGCCCGTCTCTCCCTATAGCTTACTCCTACTTTTCACACAATTTCGAACATCTTGCAGCATTTTACATTGTCGAACTGTTCTCCGAGGACGACAAAGCCTTTTCTTTAGTCTTGCTTCCGTTATTAACCGCAACGTCAGAATGGCCTCTATCGTGCCCTTACCTTTCCTACAGCAAAACTGATCGTCATCTAGCGCATCCTCAATTTTCTTTTTCATTGTTCTGTGTATTATTCTCGACAGCAAGTTGGAAGCATGAGCTGTTAAGCTGATTGTGCGATAATTCTCGCACTTGACACTCTTGTCCTATTCGGAATTGTGTGGATCATGCTTTCCCGAAAGCCAGGTGGTATGTCGCCAGACTCATACATTCTACACACCAACGTGAATAGTCGTTTTGTTGCCACTTTCATCTACGATTTTAGAATTTCTGATGGGGTGTTATCTATCTCTTATGCCGTATTCGATCGTAAGTCCTCCAAAGTCCTTTATATTCTGCTTTAAATACCGGGTCCCCTATCTCCTCTAAATCGACTTCTTTTTCTTCTTCAATCACATCAGATAAATCTCCCAACTCAACGAAACTTTCAATGTATTCTTTCCACCTACCCGCTCTCTCCTTTGCATTTACCAGTGGAATTCCCCTTGCACTCTTCATGTTATCACCCTTGCTTTTAATCTCACCGAAAGTGGTTTTGACTTTCCTGTATGCTGAGTCAGTCCTACCAACAATAATTTCTTTTTATTTTTCTTCACATTTCTCATGCAGCCATTTCGTCTTAGCTTCAATGCATTTCCTGTTTATTTTATTCCTCACTGATTTGTATTTCTGAGTCTGCCGGAACATTTTTGTACTTCCTCCTTTCATCGATTAACTGAAGTATTTCTTCTGTTACCCATGGTTTCTTCACAGTCACCTACTTTGTACCTATACTTTCCTTCCCAACTTCTGTTATCGGCCATTTTAGGGATGTCATGATGCTTGCGAAAGACTGAATGTAGGGCATGTTCACGATTACTCTTCCAGTTTCAAAACTCCTTAGAGAGAGAACTATTTCTCAAAATGAGATCAAACTTTAACAGCTTGTTACTCAAGCAGGCGGAAACATTATGGAAGAAAAATTTCGTGAAAATTTGACCAGGATATGGTGCCGTGAGCGTTAAGATATGCACATCAACACACGTGCGGCATACGGCTGGCCCTTACTTTCCGTCGGATACGTGCAACGTGAGTGTTTCCGTGAAGGGTCGTGCGCTGCTGGTAAATCTCATTTACGAGGACAATAACTGTGCATCACTAGCCTTGTGCAGAAGTTCCGGACACTCAAGAGTATTAAAAAAGGCATTGGTTTGATCTCTCCGAAAAATGTGGAGAAAATATCACAAAATTTCAAAAGACAGGTTCTGTTGAAGTGAAATATGGCAGTCGGAAGGAAGCAGATGATCCAACATCTGTCTAAGATGAGACAACAGCACTGCAGTGAGGGTGGAACGATGCTGTGCAACCATACAGCTTACGGCGAATTGCCCGAAATATGGTCATGTCTGCGACTATGGTGCATAAAATCCGACGAAACAGTCTGCATTGCTATCCATATCCAATCATCCACGTTAGAAACTTGCCTGCTGATGACCTGCTACCAAGACGAACGTTTACTTTCGAATTTCTTTCTCGCATTGAAGTGGACGCTGAATGGCCCTTGGAACAATGTGTACACAGACTACGTCCATCTGCAAAGACAAGTCAGGTCTCTGAATTCCAGAATATGGGCAACGGAAAGTCCGCACTGCATTTTGCAAAGGGCACTGTGTGACGTAGGTTGCCGGCATCGTTTATCGTACGACGGTATTTCTTTGAGGAGACGAACTGTGCAGATCCCACTGTCTGTACCGTCACTAGTAAAGGCTTTGAGAGTTTTCTGTACAAACGTAATTGCAATCCTTCAACTGCGTTGATGTGTGGGTAGCGTTATTTTAATGCATGATGGCGCACTTCCGCACACTTCACAGCCAGTGAAACGACTGCTGCAGATGTCTACATCTACGTGATTACTCTGCTATTAACAACTAAGTGCCTGGCAGAGGGTTCAGTGAACCACCTTGGAGCTGTCTACCGTTCCACCCTCGAACGGTGCGAAGTATAAACGAACACTTCAATTTTTCTGTGCGAGCCCTGATTTCACTTATTTTATCGTAATAAACAGTTATCCCTATGTTGGTCGGTGGCAACAGAATGTTTTCGCAATCGGTGGAGAAAACTAGTGATTGAAATTTCATGGGAAGACCCAGTCGCAACGAAAAACGCCTTTGTTTTAATGATTGCCACTCAAGCTCACGTATCACGTCTGTGGCAGTATCTCCCCTGCTTCGCGATAATACAGAACCAGCTCCCACTGTTTGTACTTTTTCGATGTCATCCGTTAGTGCCACCTGTTGCAGATCCCACACCGCACTGTAATTCTCCAGAAAAGGGCGGACAAGTGTGGTGTAAGCAGCCTCCGTAGTAGATCTGTTGCACTTTTAAGTGTTTTGCCAATGAATCGCAGTCTTTGAGTTCTCAGCCCACAACATTATCTATGTGATCGTTCGAATTTAGGTTATTTATAATTACAATCCCTAAGTCTTTAGTTGAATTTACAGCCTTCAGAATTTTGTCAATTATCATGTAGTCGAAATTTAGCGTATGTCCTTTAGTACTCATGTGAATAACTTCACACATTTATTTTTTTCAGGGACGACTGCCACACTTCGAACCATGCAGATATCTTATCTAAATCGCTTTGCAGTTCGCTTTGGTCATCTGATGTTTCTGTAAGGCGGTAAATGGCAGCATCATTTGCAATTAATGTAGGAGAGCTTCTCAGGCTGTCTCGAATGTCTTTTAATATAGATCATGAACAATTGAGGACCTATATCACTTCCTTTGTGAACGCCGGATATTACTTCTGTTTTACTGGATGACTTTCCGTTTATTAGTACGAACTGTGATCTTTCTGACAGGAATTCACGAATCCAGTCGCACAAGGTCAGACCACATTGGATGGGAAACATCGGTTTTTAATTTCCCTGAGACCAAACTCCCATAAAAAGCAAGATGATACCTGTTTTAATTGTAACCGCATAAAAAGCAATATTACACCGGTTTTTTAGTTTTCTTAGACCAAAACTGCATAAAAAGCAAAATGAAATTGCTTTCTAACTGTCGTGAAACTAGCGTATGGCATGTTCAATATGCTATCCACCATTTTCTGCTGTAAGTTCACATGAGAAACAGTATGTACCACAAGAGGATGCGTTCAGAATTCGTTGCTCAATGCACGCCTTCAGTTCAGCTACATTCTGGTTGAAGCACTTTTAACATTTTAAATGTTCGGATAATAAGTTGCCGTCTCTTTTATCTAACAATAGATGATCAATGCAACTAGCCGTTATCTCTGTGTAATGTCTTGTCTGTATAGACGTGTATCTGTTGTCTTTAAGATCCCTTCACCTTCACACATAAGTCAATACAGTAAAGTAAGGCCCTCCCAGTTCTTGGCTGATCCGTTATAAGACAGGCGAAAAATTAGACTAATGGAGGATTATTAGTTTGATCTCTATTTTCATTCGCTCTTTCTCTTTCTCTCGTTTATCTATGTATAGTTTTTAATATAAGATTTCATTACGTGATAAAAAGAATTAGCCAAATAGAATTTTTGGTGGAATCCGTCGTCTTGGTAATCAGCGGCTGGCTTGCTGTAAGAGATCATTACATTTATTATTACTGTTAAACACTGCAGTCAGTCGGGAGAATAAATCGTTTGGACAATTTTCTCCTTTTACGAAAGATTACGAATTCCAGATGTGTACAAAGCCTTTTTGAAAGATTTAACACAGACTCAGTGATTGCAGGCTCTCTTCGACACAGCTGAAACTTCCCCGCTAATTACAGGGCCAACGTGATCAACAAATGATTCAGAGAAAAACTCATCCGTTCATTCACTCCAGAACTAAAAAGTCAGAAACCTTATTTATGGAGGGAATCGTGTATTAAATCCATCTCCATTACATGTCCAGATCTCCGGTGATTCCACGCCTTAATTATTTACCTTTTACATTCTCTTTCTCTTGAAAAAAAAAAAACCGCCAACGGCACAAATGTTAATTGGCTCGCTTTAGCGAGCAGAAAAGCAGAATATGTCTCTCTCAGAAACACGTCAATCCCTCAACAGATACTACAGAAGCTGTCCTCGTTACCACTCTAACAACCATGGAGAACGCATATATTCATCTCTGTTATTTCAAAGAATAAACGCACTACAAAATGCTTTGGCGTCGACGAGCTGTCGCCGCATATATTACGAGAAAATCAGATCAGATAACTTTTCCAAAGTGAATGAATGTGGATGGTTTGATTGAAAATGATTAATTGGTGCGTGGTAGCGGGTATTTGCTGTGGGGACATTACAATATCCCTCGCAGCGAGCTAAGATTGTCAGCCTAATTTTGATTTACCGAACACAATTCGCGAGCTATCTATTAGTGTGGGTAACCCGGAAGTGATGAGTGTCAGTCCTCCCACTGAAAAAATATAATTATGTTTAAGACAGACGAAGAAAAGAAACATTGAAAACAGATGAAACGAAGAGACAGGTACCGCGGTTGTATTGCTTTTACGTGCATCAAGGTGTTATGTCTGCTGTGCACAACCAGGGAAGATGATCTTTCATGAAACTATTATCAGGGTCTACCCATTCGGGAACTTTCTTAAGCAGGGAAACCTTGGAACACCACTTAAGCCTAGACCCCCAGCCTCCGGTACATAGAAGGTAGGAAAGCCTACAGAAGGAAAAACAAATATTTTAAAATTGATCTCTAAAGGATAGATAAGGATAGATTTATACAACGATTAGGAGAAGAGTGATTTGTGCCTCTAACTAAAAAAATTTTACAATCAATAACTCGAGTTTTTTTTTTCGATCTTGTTCCCAGGACAATTTCTTGCGGTTTTCAAACTCCCCCGGATCTTGCATGTCCCCGACGTCCACATTTGTAGTCGGTCTTCTACGCGGCCCACAATGGGAAGAGTAGAAGTGAGAGGGATACCAGATTTTACATGCGACATTCATTCCAAAAGAATTAGCTACGACCGAAACGGAAACTCTTCCTGTAAATGAACTGGTTAGGTTGCACCGTCCAAGATTCTCCTTTTTGAAAACAAAATCCCTATGGCTTCATGCATCCTCTTTCTTACGATGTACTGCAAGGAATTTAGCCATTGACTTAAGGTTTTCATGTATCCATTGACTAATGCTGTTGCCCAAAACATCATAATATTTACTCTAGTTTGAATTTTCTTTTGGACTTCGCCTCACCACTTGTGCTTATAAGTCCAAAGATTCTGACACATTTTCTGTCAATGATTTATTCTTCGTAATTTAAAGGATTCATGCAACTTGCAGTAGATTTTGGATTCAAATCATCGAATAATGGAAAGTATGGTTCATTTTATACAAAGACACAATCCATCATTTCCTTGAAAAGTCATATCATTTATCTATACTCATAAAAATTTTATCCTAAATACATATATTTCTCAGCTTGATTGCTGTAATGTAAAACTTATTAGTAGTAAGGAATGTGGATTCACTTCTTTCATTTATTCTCTGATTCATCCGGCATTCATACATGCACATATATGGAAAGGGATTTTCAAACAAAATTCCAAAGTGAACAATACCCATTAAATAACTACTAATTCTATGAATATTAATTTCTTTTGACATTCAACAATAAATCAAGAACTCTTAACCTCTAATTATGACACATTTTTGAAGTTCAACATCAATCAGTTTCCCCTCGCGTTTGATGCGAGTCTCTTACAAAGCATATCTGTGTCGTCTATATCGATTCTAACTCTCGCGCCGACGTCAATTGTTTTGCGCGGGAAATTATCTTTGCGGCGTTAACCGTCACTCATGAATCACTACTTAACCGCAAAAGTTCACTTCACACGTTTACACATCTAAGCGTGCACATGAAATTATATATGACCATTCACTGGGAACCTCTTTTGAATATGCAGCGTCATTTACGGGAAATATTTCTTTCTTCTTGAAGGTCATCTAGATCCTTTATACTTCTTGATGACATTAGCAATGCTAAAGTTCTATGTTTACCGAAACACAGGTGAAGCCTATCTCCACTATCTTCCTTGCAGCACTCGATAGTTATAGTTAGTCACTATTACTACAATCTGTGTCACTGATTAATTATTTCAGTTTAAAGTTTTCTAACACTAAACACATACAGTTTATTATTATGTTTTTACGAGCGTTCATCTGTCACTCGCAACACCATTCATCCCTATCTTCTAATCTTCATTAAATTTTTTGAAGTTGTGGTGGGAAACTAACCCTTTAATTTTGTTAGATCCTGGGTATGCTAACAGATAAGTCCCAGGGTTCGGAATTTGTAGAATTATGTATGGGCCAGCATATAATAACTCCCATTTCTTTATACTCTTCTTTATTAAGGATGATTTGGTATGTCTTTCGACTAGTACCTTCTCTCCGATGTGGTACGCCCGTACCCTCTTGATTAATTTGTCATATTGTTGTTTTCTCTGATCAGCCTTTTGCGTCATATTTATGATGGCTTGTCTTATTTTTTCTTCCCAAGGCATCTCAGTTTCCTGAGTTTTGTGCATATGTTCAATCCAGAAGTTTTCATCTTTTGCCTCGAACATCATTTCATGAGGTGTATAATCAGTGGAGGAGTGGGACATGTTATTGTATATTTGCTCAAATTCTTCCACATAATTTGCCCACGCATTCTGCTTATTATGGCAATAGGTCCTCATAATGCGATTGATCTTTCTAAAAATTCTCTCAACGAAATTGGCTTGTGGGTGGTAAAATGATGTTAGTACGTGTTTCACACCGACTTGAGACAAAGCCTGTTTCCATCGGAGTCCCGTGAATATCTTAGCATTGTCTGTTATTATCGCCTTAGGTATACCAACACGTGGAAGATAATCCCTTGTCAATCTTATTACAATTACTGTGGCTGTAGCCGCCTTTATCGGGTATAGCTTTACGTATTTCGTACACACATCAAGAAATGCCAACACATATCTAACACCTCCTCTTGAAGTACGTAACGGTCCCCACAGATCGCACGAAATTAATTCTTTTGGTTCTCGGACTAATATAGAGCATAATGGGTGCTTACTCCCTTTTGAATCCGGCTTTGTTTTTTGACAGATTATGCATTTCTTCAAGACCTCATGCACTCTGCGCTTTATGTTGGGAAAATAACAGTACACACTTATCTTGTCTGCACATTCTGTCGCACCGAAATGTCCCAGGTTAAATGGGTCAACCATACGAATTTCTCTATTTTCGCCTCAGGTATACAAACACACCAACGGACTTTGTTTGGCCTTCCACAGCGGAAAAATAATACGCCATTTACCAGCTTGTAATAATTTGCCACCTAATCCGAAGTTTGCTGTTGTAACCTTTGAATGACACTTCCCCATTGAGCCTCTCTTTTCGGTAACTGTGCCATATGCGCACACAAATTGACGTAGTACGTCTTATATGGATTTTCCTGCAGCAGCAATACAGGGAATTCTGAGTTATTATTTACGTCAATCTCTTTAGTCAAACTCTGTGGTGACCTTGATAGAGCATCAGCAATAATGTTTTGCTGTCCTGAGACACGCACGATCTTAAACTGGTATTGTTGTAGAGCGAGAGTCCATCTATCCAGTCTGGGGTGTAACAGTTAATGATTGATGATCGCAATATACGACAGTCTTTGACCCATATAGATAATAATGAAATTTTTAAAATCCCAAGATGACCGCAAAAGCCTCTAATTCTGTCGTCGTGTAAGATCGTTCACAGTTGGACAAAACACGACTAGCAAACGCAATAGGAGAGATGGTGAGTTGTCCATTTATCTTGCGTACTTGGAAAAGGCACGCTCCAATACCCACATTCGAAGAATCTGTTAACAAGTAAAATTCTTCTTGCATGTCCGGATGGTACAAAAGCGGTGCATTTACTAATTGCTTCTTTATCTCTTCGAATGCTTCTTGACACTCTAATGTGCAGAGCCAGGGCACATCCTTCTTCAACAGACTATTTAGAGCTGCTGCGTTCATCGCCTGATTTGTTATGAATTTTCTAAAAAATGAGGCAAGGCCCATAAACTCTTTTAATTGCCTCCTATTCCTGAGTGTTGGAAACTGACTAATTGCAATTAGCTTCTCCTTGGTTGGTAAAATTCCCTTCGCGTCAATTATATGCCCCAGGAATTTGATTCTGTTTACTGCAAAATGGGATTTCTGTAGGTTAGCAGTTATTCCCGTGGTTTTGAACACGTCCAACATTCGGTTCAGTAAGGTAATATGCTCCTCCCAAGTTTTCGAAGCAATAAGCAAATCATCAACAAACACTGTTATCCTGCTTCAGAGTTCTGGGCCTAGTGCATAATTTAGAGCTGCTATAAGGATTCCAGCACTAATGTTGAGTCCGAAAGGAACTACGGTGAATTGGTAACATCTTCCGGAATAAATGAAAGCCGTATACTTCCTTGATGACTCATCCAGCTTGACTTGCCAATAAGAGCTCCGCAAATCAATGCTCGTCAAATATTTCCTCGAACCGTTGTATAAGTTCGTCTAGGTTTTCCGGATGTGTTCTCACTGGAATTATGATTTTATTTATTTCTCTGGCGTCGAGTACCATCTAACATTCCCATTTGCTTTTGGCACGACCAACAATGGGTAGCAGTATGGGCTTGTAGAGTGTTCGATCAAACCCCATTTCAACATGCGATGTATTTCCTTTTGAACTTGAGCCTTTAACCTCCAGGGAACAGGATAGAAAGTTCTACAGTACGTTTCGTGCCTCCTCAACGTAGAGATGGCATATGTATCCCTTAATAACTCCTGGCCTTTCATCAAAAACGTTTTCATACATTAACAATAATTCATTGAACTGCTTCTTCTGATCTTCGATAATGCAGTCCGATTCATTTAACTTTTCAAACACTAACTGACCGAAATCTTCTTTGACTTGGAACTTACTAATTACGTGCTGTTTAGAATTTTGGGCCGTCCTGATTACTTGCACACTGATCGCACAATTATATTTTCTCGTAAGGCTTTTCTTTTTCAACAACTCCAACTCAATTTCTTGTTTATTAACATTCAACCAAATTTTTCCTGTTTTGAAATATATTCTGCATCCATATTGACATAGGTTGTCAACTCCGATAATGCATTCTACCACCAAATTTTTCACAACGAGGAATGTGCTTAATATTGCTACATTTCCGAATTCCACACCAAGTAGAGACTGCACGTTTACATTAGCCGATCGAGCCCCAACGGCGCCTATTATTCTGAAATTTGGAACTGGAAAGACTGGTACTTGTCTTATATTTCTGATCCTGTTGAATAGTGCCTCCGAAATAACATTTGCGGTTGCAGCTGTGTTTAAAACCGCCACTATTGGTACGGTCTCCATAATGACTTGCACTTCGGCTACTGCCACCTGTTCCTTATCCTCATCTTGTGGTTCTAAGTCCGCGGTCACTTCATCTGCCAGTAATCGCCCATTATTATACGTTAGCATGGGTACGCATATCCTGTTGCCCCTCAATCAATTGTTGACCGCTCCTCCGGGACACGAGTGGGTACTTACGAGTTTGTTGGATTTTTATTTGTCTTCTGGTTGACATCATCCGCCACTTCGGTAATTACCGGTTGATTCGGAGATGTCCGTCCCCACTGATGTTGGCTATTTGAATTCATTCCTCCCGGTTGATTCCAATTTCTATTATTGTTATTATTCCAGGCTTGGGGTCTGAAATTTCTTTCGTTGCACCACACGGGGTTGTATCTTTTCCCGTTCCTGTTGTTCCTTGAATAGCCCCTCGCAAGACATTTCCGTGATTACTATTAAGATTTTGAGGAGTTCCTCCATAATTTAAGGATCTCTGTTCATTCCTTCTAAGTGTCGATTGATCGCCATTGGTATAACCCATACCTCCACCTTCCCTACCATTTGGCAGAGGTTCTATCGCCCTATATTGGAACATGTTATTACGGGCTTTCTGGTTGTTCTCTTCGATAATATCTGTATGGCTCAACGTCGTGAGGAACGACTCCAAGTCTTTGTCGTTGCTGTAAATCAATTGATTCCGGATGCTAGTTGGTAGTCTTGCCTTAAGTACGTTCATTATGTCTGGCAAGGGCTTAGGTCTGTCCCTGTATCTCGTTTTATTTATATATTTTTTGAAATACCTTCTAAGGCTTCCTTTCGAAAAGGAGAAAGGCTCTGGGTAGAGCACCTCCTGCCTTAGGCGTTCCTGTACCCCTTCTGACCAGAACTTTGCTAAAAACGCCTTCTCAAAATCGTCATATGTCAGGCAAACAGAAGTCATGTCCGAGGCCCAAATCGCCCCCAACCTTGTATATATCCTGTAACAAAACTGATCTTCTGCCACTCCGACCCATTTCTGGGTAGCACTCCTCTGAAACTTCGAATAAAAACAATTGGATGGACCCCCCTTTTGTCAGGGTTAAAAATCTGGAATTGCCGATGCTTTATCATTTTTTCTTCGGCATGCCAAAGGCTTTCGTAATCTCCAGTAGATACGAATTCACGCAAACAATCAGCTTGTGGCAATTTAATGTTTGAATTACTTGCACAAGTCGGTATTGTGTGCGAATGGGCAGTAACTGGCTCTATAGTCCTTGCCAACTTCTGCTGCTGCCCTGTATTCACTTGTTCTGAGCTTTGTTGTGAAGAATCGACTCTTCTATCGTTTGTTTCCAATGCTCAAAATCAGCACCTAACTGCTGTCGCACCTCCTCAAGTCCTTTCGCAAACTAATCCTCTTCCTGTTTGCCAGATAAATTCTGGAATGCTGCCTTAACATTTTGCTCAACGTTTTCACACACTAGCCTTTTGTTTTCTAATGTGATTTCGGATAATTTACCCGTTAATACGTTAATTTGGTGGTCTATATCGTCTTGACTGTCTGTCAGATGTTCAACGCTTTCCTTTAGGTTAGTCTGTGTACGTGCCAATTCAGGAAGTTGCGCAATTTCACATGCCATAGCGTCTTGCTTTTGTACTAATTGCGGAACCATTTCCACTTGTTCCAGTACGGTATCTATCTTAATAGCCACGTACTCCTTCATTTCGACACGTACGCACTGAGTAGATTCCTCACATTGTGCATTCACCAATTCTGTTTGTGCAGTTCATTTTCGTTCCGTCTCTTCGGCCAGATCTTTGAGTTCCTTGTTCTTCGCCTCTAACCGCTGCTCTAATTCGGAAAAACTGTCTTGTAATTGCTGCTTAATCTCAGTCTGAACTAATTTCAACTCTTCTTGAGTTTGAGTGACTGTCAATAATTGTGCTTTAATATCGGTTTACAGATTTTCCTGCCCTTCGAAACTGAGGCTAATTTCGTATTCAAATCATTTTTGCCCCCTAGTAACTGAGGCAAATTTCGCATTAATGTCGGTTTTCAAAGTATTCATGCTCTCGGTAGGCATCTGAATCTGTCTCATGATAATTACCAATGGATCTAATCCCTGTTGCGTACTTGCTGTTGCACCCGTAGCCGTGTCTACAGGGCGTTCTGTTGCGCTATCTGTAGCCGTCGATCCTACGACACTTCTTACTGCTTAATTATTATCATTGCTAACAGCTGAAGGCTGATGCGTACCGCTTTGCTCTACTAGACTCTTCCTAAACATTGCCCTAGTTAAAACCATATAAATGTTCTACTGTCACCCATTCCTGTACGTTATTGTGGCGGTCAAAGACAGCCAACCGAGTGAACAGTGACCAGTTAGCCCTGCCAATCATCCACGATGGTGTCCGCTGCTCCAGCAATACACCATCCAGGAGATGAATGCGGATAGGGAAGTGTGGTGTCACCGCCAGACACCACACTTGGTAGGTGGTAGCCTTTAAATCGGCCGCGGTCCGCTAGTATACGACGGACCCGCGTGTCGCCACTATCAGTGACTGCAGACCGAGCGCCGCCACACGGCAGGTCTAGAGAGACGTCCTAGCACTCGCCCCAGTTGAACAGCCGACTTAGCGAACAATGGTTCATTGACAATTTACGCTCTCATTTGCCGAGACGATTGTTGGCATAGCCTTCAGCTACATCAATTGCTACGACCTAGCAAGTAGCCATTTATCATTTGCTATGTATCTTGTGAAGCATGTACCATCAGATCGATGTACACCAATTATGGATTAAAGTTAAGTGTTACTTCAACTACGTACTTTATTTGCTACTATAATTTCCCTTAACTGTTCCAGACCTCACGCCAATCTGCGTGAGCTTAACGCGTGCATTTTGGCCTCCTCTAGCAACACGGTGTTGGCTAGTCTGCCAATACATCACATGAGCTTGGCGGCAGCTGCGCTGACAGGCGCGAGGGCTGTTTACTGTTTGTTTACTGTTCCGTGAAGCTCGCCCGGCGGGCCGGTTAATGTGACACACGGCTGGCGAAGTTTCAAATGATTCCTGAGCAAAGTCAAGTGTGTCTTGCCGATCCAATATGTCCATCACTTGTTGAAGGGAGGGATTGACTAGTTTCAAAATCTGTTCCCATATACGAAAATCAGAAACGTTCTGTGCAATCGCATCACGCACCATAGTATCAGAATAAGGGAGTCCACATTCACACTCTCAAGCACAATCCCTAGTAAGGCCTTGTAAAGTTGCAACCCACTCCCATTTAGTTTGACCGGCCGTACGTATTGTACGAAAGAAAGTATACCTCTTTGCAACTATATTGACTGATGCTTTGAAATACGCATCTAATGCCGACAATATTTCGTCGTAGGACAGAGTTGCTACGTCGCGTCGGGGAAATAATTTCACTATCACACGGTACGTTTGGACGCCTCCAGCGGAAAGGAGAAAAGGCTGCCGCTCATTACCTTGAATTCTGTAGGCGGCGAGATGGAATCCAAATTGGCATGACCACTCCGTCCAGCTTTCCAGTGCCGCATCAAAAGGACGAATAGGTGGTGCAACAGCGTGTTGCGGCTGCTGTATCGGTGGAGCGGCTGCCGCCGCATCGTTTTGCAGTGCACGTTGACCCTGGTCGAGCTGTCCAAGGGCATCCAATAAGGCCTGCGTCTGCTGATTCTGCAAGCGATAAAATTCGGACAGTACATCTGGAGATTGTGGCGAAGCCATGACACAAGTAAATTAGGGCAATACGAACTTAAAATACTCGTCGCCATGTGATGTGTTGGCAAAAGAGCCAACACCGTGTTGCTTGAGAAGGCCAAAATGCACGCGTTAAGCTCACGCAGACTGGCGTGAGGTCTGGAACAGTTAAGGGAAATTATAGTAGCAAATAAATTACGTAGTTGAAGTAATACTTAACTTTATTCCATAATTGGTGAACATCGATCTGATAGTACATGCTTCACAAGATACAATGCAAAGGATTAATGGCGCCTTGCTAGGTCGTAGCAATTGACGTAGCTGAAGGCTATGCTAACTATCGTCTCGGCAAATGAGAGCGTAATTTGTCAGTGAACCATTGCTCGCTAAGTCGGCTGTACAACTGGGGCGAGTGCTAGGACGTCTCTCTAGACCTGCCGTGTAGCGGCGCTCGGTCTGCAATCACTGACAGTGGCGACACGCGGGTCCGCCGTATACTAGCGGACCGCGGCCGATTTAAAGGCTACCACCTAGCAAGTGTGGTGTCTGGCGGTGACACCACAGGAAGTGATCGCTGGAATGAAGGTCGTCAATGCCCACCCAGTGAACAGAGTCGGTGAGGGTTGGAGAGCAGAAAGATACGTCAATGGCTGAGAATGACCCTGTAGCAGTAGAGAAATGAGTCGGAGTACCTGTTTTGAGGATGCACAACACTTGAGATGTTAGGAGGCTCTCCAAAATTCGACCTCGAACG
The DNA here is from genome assembly GCF_023864275.1 of Schistocerca cancellata. Lineage (NCBI taxonomy): Eukaryota > Metazoa > Arthropoda > Insecta > Orthoptera > Acrididae > Schistocerca > Schistocerca cancellata. The sequence goes on along the minus strand of NC_064626.1, from coordinate 56,398,067 downwards.
CAAAGAGAAGTGGAGCCCCACAGGACATGATGGGCATTGAAGTCTCCCAGGAGGAGAAATGCGCGGTGGAGTTGGTCGATAAGATCTGTGAGAGCGTCTAAGGTCACTGCACCAGGTTACGACCGCATCCGGTACTCAATGCTTCGACATCTGCCAGCGGCGTCAAAGGAAATCCTCCTCGAATGTTTTAATCTCATATGGCAGACAGGAGCGTTCCCCACCGCGTGGAGGGAGGCAATCCTCATCCCTCTCCTCAAACCAGGAAAGGACCGCACATGTCCCGGTAGTTATCGTAGCATCGGCTTGACAAGCTGCATCGGAAAGACCCTGGAACGGATGGTTAACCGTCGTCTGGTCTGGCTGTTAGAGACCAGACAGCTACTTAGTCGCTTTCAGTGTGGATTCCGAAAATTTCCGTCCACGGTCGACCACCTGACCATCCTAGAGGCGGCTATTCAGCAGGCTTTCCTCCGTCAGCATCACTGTATCGGTATCTTCTTTCATATCACTAAGGCATATGATACTACTTGGAGACACTGTACTCTTGCACAACTGCATCAATGGGGCTTTCGTGGTCACCTCCCCATTTTCATTCAGTCTTTCCTGTCTCAGCGGTTTTTTCGGACCCGCGTAGGTAACACACTGTCTGTTCGCTTTGAGCAAGAGAACGGTGTCCCCAGGGCAGTGTTTTAAGGGGCTCCGGAACGCCCTATACTTCCAATGTTAAAATAACGCTTATATATTACATCTTTCCTCACAAAGTATTTCAGGTAGGAAGTTGAACTTTTTACAGATTATTTATTGGAATATGGGCTACAACTTAACACAGGGATTTTACAAAATTTTAGTTCAGTTATTAAAGATGAATTTTTTTCAAATGTAATGAAAATTCACAACATTTTTTTGCAATTTTTTATTTATATATTCAAAAATATACAGTTTTTTGGAAAAAGGCTGTGTTAAATTATGCAGAAGGTACTGTGTAACATTTCCTGAAAGTTTGAAACAAATATGTTTGGAAGATCCTTAGAAAACATGTAATTAGTATGAGAAAATAAAAGTTTTGGGAATCGAGCAACAAAGATTGGATTAACTTTTTAGTGCATTCCCGGTCTATAGGATGGATTATGTTCATCCTCTGCAAACTCCTCCTCCAGCTTCCTCTTGTTCCTCCTCCTGTTTACTCTTGCTTGTATTTCTAGACTCTTTACAGCCCTGTCTGCAGCCCGAAGGCGTTTCTTGTCTAAAGCAAGTTAGGTTCACTCACTTGGTTATCGTCTTTATTGTTTACAGTAATAACACATACCTTTGGCTTTCCAACATTTCTCCTTTTCTTAAAAGCCTTCAGAGGATTTCTAATAACTTTACTTTTACTCATTATTATACTTCAACAAAACAGAGACTCAAGAAACATAATTAATTACGAATCTTTTCGAGATAACGACAGAGTAAATAAACATGAAACAATCGACAATCACATAAGCGACATATATTGAACCATCACAGGTTAGCCACAACACATACTTTATCTCACATCACTAAAATGTACCTGATGAACACGGACGTTAATAATAACACCATCTGATAGCAGTTTAACAGCGCCACAGTGGGTCACGCCCATGTAGAACACTTTTCAAAAAAAATTTAATAATAGTTGTAGTCTTTGGAATTGAATAAATTATATATCTATTAAAAGGTAATAGTCTGCAGATTCAGAAAACGCAAAAAAGTAAAAGTTGAACTTTTCATGATTGTGAACCTTTCCGGAGCCCCTTAAGCGTTACCCTCTTTGCCATAGCCGTCAACAGTATAACGTCTACACTGAGGAGTCCAGTACAGTGCTCCTTGTTTGTGGACGACTTTGGTGTCTTCTGTTCCTCCTCCAGTGTTGCAACCGTGAGCCGTCAGTTGCAGCTAACAGTGCGGCGGTTAGAGGAGTGGGCTGCAAAGACGGGTTTTCGGTTTTCTGCCGATAAGTGTGTTTGTGTTCATTTTCATCGTTCTCGTCGTCTTTTTACTTTGCCTGCGTTACATTTTGGGGATATTGTCCTACATTTTAGAGACACAGTGGGGTTTCTGGGCCTAATTTTTGACTCCTGGTTGTCATGGCTGCCATACCTACGTGACTTGAAAGCCAGAACCCTGAAGGCAATGAACATCCTCAAGTGCCTCAGCCACAGGTCTTGGGTAGCGGACAGGGCGCGTCTCCTTCAGTTTTATCGCGCTTTTGTGCGTTCACGGCTGGACTATGGGTGCACAGTGTATGGGTCAGCGAGAGCGTCTTATTTGCAGATCATTGACGCTGTCCACCATGCTGGGATTCGACTGGCCACGGGTGCTTATGGGACCAGTCCCGTACCCAGCCTCTGTGTTGAGGCTGGCGAACCGCAACTTACCATCCGGCGGCAGCTCCTGCTGGTGCACCAGGCATGTAAGTTTCTTGCAGCTTCCAGCTCGTCTGCTCACCATCTTGTTGCCCATCCACTTCTGGACCGTCTTTTCTCCCGCCGTCCCCGGGCTACGTTGCCGTTTGGGATGCGTGTGCAACGTGTGCTAGAATCGCTCGGTGTGGAGTCTGTACAACCCCAAATCCTGCGTTTTAACCGCCGGTCACCCTGGCTACTGAAGAGGCCCGGTGTGATTTTAGATTTATTGCAGTGCAAGAGAGATTGCACTCCTGCCACCGTTTTTAATGCAGCATTTTCTGCCATTTTATCTGAGCACCACGACTATGTAGCTGTTTTTACGGATGGGTCGAAACAAGGGGATTCCGTTGGCTGCTCAGTTGTTTTTCCGGATCGTGTCCTCAACGTCCGACTGCCTAACCTTTTTACTGTCTTTGATGCAGAATTGTCTGCGATCTTGCGGGCACTGGAGCAGATGAGACTTTCATCCTCTCCTAAATTTCTTGTCTGTCCCTTCACTCATTGCAACGTTTGTATCCGGCAGACAAAATAGTCCAGACCATCCAAGATGCCCTCCTCCGACTACAGCGACTGGGGAAGGTTGTAGCTTTTGGCTGGGTTCCGAGGCATGTCGGCATTGCTGGGAATGAATGGGCAGATCTCGCAGCCAAGGAGGCGTGTCTCGATCCACAAGTAACTCAGTGTGCTATCTCCTTGCACGCACTCACCTCGCTGTTGAGCTCACGAGTCATGCGTCGGTGGGAGGATGAGTGGCTGGAAGTGACTGACAATAAGCTCCGTATAGTCAAGCCCACAACGCGTGTGTGGTGTACTTCCTTTCAGCCCCATCGACGGGACGAGGTTCTCCTCACTCGGCTTCGGATAGGCCACAGCCCTATGACGCATGGCTTCCTGCTCCGGCGAGAGGACCCTTCAATGTGTGGTGCTTGCGGCGTCCAGGTCACTGTGCGCCATGTTTTATTGGATTGCGTTTTATTTTCTGACCAGCGGGCCGCGGCTGACTTGCCAGCGGACCTGCCATCTCTTTTGGGCAACAATCGGACGAATGTGCTTAAAGTTTTAAAGTTCTGTGCCATGTCAAATGTTTTTACAAAGATTTTAGGGAGAGGATCTTCATTTGCTCACTGTGTGACAAGCTCGCCCATATTTTATGTAACTGGCCAGCCAATGACAATTTCCTGTGGCATTCTCGTTCCTATGTTTTCCAATTCATTCGGTTTTACTTTCTTATGTAGCATTTTCTTATTTTTCCTGCTTTCTTTGAGTGTGTGCGTCAGTTTTATTAGGTCTGTCCACATTTGTTCCTTTTAATGTGTGTCAGGGCGCTGATGACCTCGATGTTGAGCGCCCATAAGCCCCAACACACACACACACACACACACACACACACACACACACACACACTCTACTGTCACTATATGTAACTCCCTTCACACATGAGTACTTCCAGCGTATACTTCAACTGTACTAGCAAGCTTTAATAATAAAAATATAGATCTGGCCTTTTCTCTGCGCCCAGCGTGCTGTCTTTCGGCTTTATTTGTGGATCCAATGATATATCCGATAGTATAATGTGTAACTGAAACCATAGCCTTCGTACTGCGGTACATGTGTCATTTGTAGGTGACCCCATTTAAGCTTAGACACTTACAGCACCATCTGTAGGTAAAATTTTCGCCTTTAATTCCCTTTTTTTCATGACGTTTCCCCATTCGTCGACAAGTCTGATGTTATTCTGAGCAGTGGTTCTCTTCCTAAACATTTAGAAAGTAGAACATTAAGTATCGACATCCTGTAAGTTCATTCTGTAATGTGTATCTGTAATTATTAGATACACTTAAATGTATCACGGAATGTTCGTAGATCACAACATACCTGACCATACCGAGACAGTTTAAACTTCCCCTATCTCAGCTGTCCGTAACGTAGAAACTATCCACGCATTTTCAGCAAGCTGATAACGTAGGATTTCTGGCAAATAGTGTGGCGGGAACCCACAAACGCTGTCGCGGATTTATGCTTGACTGTAAAATAGATACGTTATTTTCTGAACCTCGATGTTTGTAGGTATCCCGGTATAAAAGCGATTCCTACTTTCATTAAATTGGAAATTTTGGAAATTTTGGAAATGTGGTAAGGTCTTATGGGACCAATTTGCTGATGTCATCGGTCTCTAAGCTTACACTCAATTTAATGTAACTTAAAGTAACTTACGCTGAGAACGACACTCACACCCATGCCTGAGGGAGGACTCGAATCTCCGACGGGGAGAGCTACGCGAACCGTGACAAGACACCATGACCACGAGGCTACCACGCGCCGTTAAACAGGGGATTGCTATTACGGCTGAGAGCTTCTGCTCAATCGTGATGTAGACTGTCATTCATTGTGACTTTATGTCTTTCACTATGTGACGATTTAGATCGATCATTAATTCTGATTGTCGCTCATCGTATGTGTAATACCGCATGAGAAAAGTAGCGGCAAAATTAACACTTTAAGCGCTGGCGGAACAGATGACCAAATATCGGAAAACGATATGGTTTCTGTGCGACTACACAACACGAATCAATTCTTCGTGAAACGATAAGCCATCTCGAGCCTCAATACAGTCCCTGGATATCTATACTACAAGGAAGTCTTTCAGAGAATAAGGTGCCATGATGACTGAAGATTCCGCAAACTGCAAAGGAAAGCAAGGCGTGATTGGGAGTTAGACAAACTGGAGGCCACGTATCGCAAACGAGCTGAAGTGGAACTGTTTTGTCAAGCAAAACACTCTTGATATGTCGCGAACGAGTATCAATTCTACGTGGTCTCTTATACATATACTGAGAACATTAACGCACTTATCTAACCAGCAACCAAGTATTTTCGGAAGATTTTAGAACATGTCATTTGGGAACCTTGAGGGGGGAGGGGGGGACAGTTCTGAATTGAACCAAATTCACACTGACACAACGAGGATGAAGAACAGAAAACTGGTGCATCTTATCTTTCGTTACAGGAGGTCACAAACGATGGAATCCGTTACCCCAGACAAAAACTCAGTTAATCTGACAACACAAATTTGGAATCTTTACTGCACAAATAGGGGTTTGCTTCAGTCGGAAAATTCAGCACCATGCGCTCAGGGAAGGAAAATGGGGACAGACAGCAGGATCAGAGCCAACACACGAGGAACTTAATAATTTCGATAAAATTTATTACATGAAATTGTTATTATCGATGTAGGGGTTCATTTTCAAATGGTTCAAATGGCTTTGAGCACTATGGGACTTAACATCTTGGGCCATCAGTCCCCTTGGACTTAACATCTTGGGTCATCAGTCCCCTTGGACTTAGAACTACTTAAACCTAACTAACCTAAGGACATCAGACACATCCATGCCCAAGGCACGATTCAAACCTGCGACCGTAACGCTCTCGCGGTTCCAGACTGGAGCGCCTAGAACCGCTCGGCCACACCGGCTGGCGGCTCACTTTACCCAGTATGTTTAGGACTCTCTAATAGGAATCATTCCTAACTGTGTATCCACATTTAAGTCCACGTGGTGGTCAGTGCCACATAAAGGTCAATTTTGCCATAACAGACAAATAATATCAAACACTAGACCGGTCGCAACCATTACTGTACGATTATTGGAGTTTCACTGAAGGAGTCTGAATGACAGAGTGGTTAGTGAAATTTAGGCTACCAGGAATCAACACAGGGGCCTATGGCTCGTGATACGCAAAACCTATGTCTGGTCAAACTCATTCTAATTAGACATTACAACAAATTAGCACTCTGCAGAGTCACATACATTACCTCATTCGGCACAAGGGAGACAGTGCATTAAATCAAAGCGACTATACTGACAGCACGTGGTTTGAATCGAGCTAAGGACGAACACAATCACATTTTCATACTCTCTACACGACTTTATTGTAAACAAAACTCGATCCACCCTCCGAAAATTATTCATTACTAGACCAATGTCAAACTGTAGATTCCTTTCCTTTCATCCATATTCTACCCTATACAAAGCGAATGGAACTTACGCGGACCTATGTTCCGAAGAACAGGTGTACAAGGCGTAACGGCCACAGGAAGAGTGTCTTAAAAAAGCAGCCCCAAACAGTCATTCGTCACGGGGTCCCAGTTTTTATATGAAGGGGTAGGGTTCTATTAATTAGGCCTAGCTGATAGAGCGGTCAAAATAAGCGTGAAAGCTTCAAGTTTACGGCATGCTACATTACTTGACATCTATGGAACAGATCCAGGGTGTTACTGCTATGCTCTCAGAAAGTAAACTCTGGCCCCCACCAGCACGTGTGGACATACATAACATTTGCACCATAGAGAAATTACTCAGGGCATAGCAACAAAATGAAAGTTACTGATTTTATAATAAATAAAACAGAAGCACCCCAATGAAATTGTTTCGAAAGTATCGAAGCATGCTCGACTAGACAGCAAAGCAACATTCTTAAGACATTAGCAATGCATGAACTAAGAAACATATGGAAGGAGGCACAAAGACATATGCGTTTCGCTGTTTGGCGCCTAAACGGCATTCAGATGAGGTATTCATGTTCTGCACTTCACCGCACTCGAAGCTGGGTAGAGTCTTTTAAATACTTGGCATACCGCAGACTTCTTTCTTAAAAATACGAGGCGTATTCGAAAAGTAAGGTCGGATTAGGCGTGAAATGGGAACCACTGAGAAAATCCGATGTACCTTTGTACAGATGTATTAGGCAGTGTATTTAGTGTTCCTGTCGACCGCTTTAGGTAGCTCTTTATAGTTGAGAGCCTTTCCTGGCACAAGGTAACAAGGCGGACGTGATCGAACCGAAGTATTGACGGTCTAGGCACGGTTGAACTACAGACAACACGAGCCGTGTACCTCCTTCGTGGCGGAATGACTGGAACTGATCAGCTGCTGGACCCTGAGATATTTTTATTTTCCCACCTCTGCTTTGAAAATGTTTTGATTGTTGAGTTAAATGCCAAGTCGATGTGCTGTTGTTTTCACGTCAATTCTACCAACAGTGAGAGTTGTTTAGTTCTCGGGGTGTTGTAGATTTCCTGGATTCATGTCTCGTCGCTGTGCAGCCTATGAAAAGGATTGCGGAAGACTCCAAAATAAATTCCAAAGTACGGTGCAGTTTTAATACCAATATATTTCCAGGACTCTGGTGTCCGAGCCTGGTGAACTGTACCAGTTACATCACGTGTACTCAAAGTTGACATCAAATGACACAGTGTTCACAACAATCAACAAACGAGTGAGCCTACAATACATTTGCTCGCAACCCTAGCCAAAAAACGAGTGCCCCAAGGCGCCTGCGTGACCTCTATTTATACTTTTCTTAGCAATTACAGACAATGAAAATTACAATTTTATAAAAAATCACAATTAAAAGTTAAACCGAATATGAGCTACCCATTGCTAAAAATTTACAATCTCAGGGCTGAACAAGGTGAACCTACTTTCAACTTAGTTATGAGTTAATATAACATTTTCTGACTAATTATGTTACAGGTAACAATTACATTTCTAAATTTCTTTATAACAAATCAGCTAGTGCCTGAATTTTAGTACTAACCTGTATCGGATATTCAATTAACGTGCTTTATTTATATGTTCTATTTAAATTGTTGTAGTAATTTTGTAATGATAGGTTTACTGGTACATCCTGACCATGTGCTACATTTCTTTCGATTAGTTACAGTATTAATTTCACCTCAATTCCTATCAGTTCCAATTTGCCTTTTGGCACAATACTTTGTAAATAACCTTGATATTTCTGATTTGTGACTTTTACTCTTTGACACCGATCCCATTTTTGTATAACCTGTCTTACTCTTCTAAACATATCATTAAAATAGACATTTTCCTAAAGTTTGTTAGTGCATTTCATGATTCCACAGTGCCCATGTGTGTACTTAATTAGAATGTCAACACATTGCGTAGGCCAACAAACCTTCCAGACTTCAGAGTCAGTGTTATGTCTCCTGAATAAAATATCTTTAAAGTTTTGATAATACATGCCAACCTTTTCATAACCCTTTTTACCAATAAGGCTTTTCACAAGTTTAAAATCATCATCCTGCTTCAGGTATCTTCTAAGCTGACTGCAAATGTTAGTAATTTCCTTGTCACCCTTAATCCCTCTCATGTACATTATTTTAAACACATAGCTATCCAATAGTACTTCTTCCTGACCACCCCCCACAGGTAACCTAGCCAAAGCATCAGCTATTATATTCTGATCCCCTTTTATATACTTAATGCTATAATCAAATTGTTGTAAATATATGGCCTACCTGTTTAATCTACTAATGAAAAGTTTACAGTCTTGAATATAACATAGAGCTTTGCGATCCGTGAAAACTATGACCTTATGGCCTGCTAGATAGTTCCTGTATTTAGTGAAACCCCATACAATGGCAAGTAGTTCCTTCTCAGTCACTGTGTAATTACGTTCATGTTTCTGCAGACCTCGGCTTGCAAAACTGATCTGTCATTAGGCAAAAAGGTAGTGAAAAGTCAGGTCTGTGGAGTAATTGTCTGTTATTTAGTTGTTGTTTGATCTCAGCGAATGCTGCTTGACACTGATCTGTCCATCCCCATATGGTGTTCTTTTTTAATAGCTCTCTCAAACACGGTGCATTTAAAGCTTGGGTGCTGACATACTTACGATAAAAATTACATAGACCATAAAATGACCTCAGCTGTTTCTTGTTCTTTGGACGTGGAAACTGAACAATAGCAGAAATGTTATCACTGTCATGTAGAATGCCTTCTCTGTTAATTGTATGGCCTAAAAACTTCATGTCTGATACTCCAAATTTGCATTTACTTAATTTAACTGTCATACAGCCTTGCCTGAACTTATTGGCTAATTTGTACGAAGTATCAAGGTGTTCCTCCCAAGTTTTGCTGGTTATTAATGTATCATCCACGTAATAAACTCGGCTACAGACACATTCAGCCAAAACGGAACAACACAATAATGAAAACATTTACCATTATATAAAAAGGCGGTGTACTGCCTTGAATCCCGTGCTAATGTGATTTGATGAAAACCTGAGGTCAAATCCAGGCTAGAAAAATATTTAGTGTCATTGAATTTGTACATGAGTTCCTCCATAGATTCAGGATGATTTGTTTCTCTTTCCATAAACCTATTCAGGTGACGTTAATCCAATACCAGCATAACACCACCCTCCTTTTTTGAAATACAGACCATCGGGCTGTTATATGGACTGTGACTTCACTCTATTATTCTCCTTTTTGCATTTTCTGGAGTTCCCTCTCCACTTCTTTCCTTTTACAGATGGGTACCGCATAAGGCTTAATGAAAAAGGGTTGGTGTGGCTTTAACTTCAAATGACATTCATAATCTTTGACCCTACCAGGTTGCTCACAAAAAATGTTACAGTTTTCCCAGAGAAAATTTTCAAATTCCTGCTTTTCAGACTCAGTCAAGTCATTTGCTTCTTTTACCTTTTCTGATATGGTTAGGGAGTAACTATCATCAACCAGATTCTGGTTATTGTGATCCCTATTTTCCTCTTCCTCCATGTAATGGCTACACTCAGGATAAACTATTTCCCTAATATGGTTACTACTCCTTGAACTTGAATTTAACTGGATCACTGCTTTTCTTTGAATACTGGTCTTTGGTTCAGTGAACAGTAATTCTGAATTTTGCCAATCAAAACTCACTTTTGCTTTAACTAACCAGTCCATCCCTAAAATCATTTGCTCATTGAGATCTGGAATAACTAAACTACCATGTTCAAAATTAATATTGCCAACAGAAAATGAGATTAAGGCTTGTTTATTTATTAACTTACTAAACTTGCCAGTGGCACCTTTAATCCGTACACCTGTGATTGGAAATTCGATGTAACTTTAGGTGTCTTTTATCCTGTTCCTCAACTTGTCTGAGATACTATTAATGGGACTGCCAGTGTCAATCAAACAAAGACCTGACCAATTGTTAATGCTTATTTCTACGTAAGGGTTACCTAAGGTAATATTTGGGTCACTATTGACATTCTCTGCCAGCAAGTCACTTTCAAATTCAGTTATATCGATTTTGTTACATACTTCTTCACTACAGGTTTCAAAGTTAGAATACACTCCTGGAAATGGAAAAAAGAACACATTGACACCGGTGTGTCAGACCCACCATACTTGCTCCGGACACTGCGAGAGGGCTGTACAAACAATGATCACACGCACGGCACAGCGGACACACCAGGAACCGCGGTGTTGGCCGTCGAATGGCGCTAGCTGCGCAGCATTTGTGCACCGCCGCCGTCAGTGTCAGCCAGTTTGCCGTGGCATACGGAGCTCCATCGCAGTCTTTAACACTGGTAGCATGCCGCGACAGCGTGGACGTGAACCGTATGTGCAGTTGACGGACTTTGAGCGAGGGCGTATAGTGGGCATGCGGGAGGCCGGGCGGACGTACCGCCGAATTGCTCAACACGTGGGGCGTGAGGTCTCCACAGTACATCGATGTTGTCGCCAGTGGTCGGCGGAAGGTGCACGTGCCCGTCGACCTGGGACTGGACCGCAGCGACGCACGGATGTACGCCAAGACCGTAGGATCCTACGCAGTGCCGTAGGGGACCGCACCGCCACTTCCCAGCAAATTAGGGACACTGTTGCTCCTTGGGTATCGGCGAGGACCATTCGCAACCGTCTCCATGAAGCTGGGCTACGGTCCCGCACACCGTTAGGCCGTCTTCCGCTCACGCCCCAACATCGTGCAGCCCGCCTCCAGTGGTGTCGCGACAGGCGTGAATGGAGGGACGAATGGAGACGTGTCGTCTTCAGCGATGAGAGTCGCTTCTGCCTTGGTGCCAATGATGGTCGTATGCGTGTTTGGCGCCGTGCAGGTGAGCGCCACAATCAGGACTGCATACGACCGAGGCACACAGGGCCAACACCCGGCATCATGGTGTGGGGAGCGATCTCCTACACTGGCCGTACACCACTGGTGATCGTCGAGGGGACACTGAATAGTGCACGGTACATCCAAACCGTCATCGAACCCATCGTTCTACAATTCCTAGACCGGCAAGGGAACTTGCTGTTCCAACAGGACAATGCACGTCCGCGTGTATCCCGTGCCACCCAACGTGCTCTAGAAGGTGTAAGTCAACTACCCTGGCCAGCAAGATCTCCGGATCTGTCCCCCATTGAGCATGTTTGGGACTGGATGAAGCGTCGTCTCACGCGGTCTGCACGTCCAGCACGAACGCTGGTCCAACTGAGGCGCCAGGTGGAAATGGCATGGCAAGCCGTTCCACAGGACTACATCCAGCATCTCTACGATCGTCTCCATGGGAGAATAGCAGCCTGCATTGCTGCGAAAGGTGGATATACACTGTACTAGTGCCGACATTGTGCATGCTCTGTTGCCTGTGTCTATGTGCCTGTGGTTCTGTCAGTGTGATCATGTGATGTATCTGACCCCAGGAATGTGTCAATAAAGTTTCCCCTTCCTGGGACAATGAATTCACGGTGTTCTTATTTCAATTTCCAGGAGTGTAAGATTGAGTGTCGTTATGGCTGGAATCAAATACACATGAAACAGATACCTTACTTTCACTAGACTTAAAATTGTCATTCATGGATGGATCCGATTTGATGACTTCACTTTCCTTATTATTTTCTAAACAAACTTCATTTTCACTGAAAATAGATTCCCAAATCTTCTCACCTATCAACTAAGCTTTTTCCTTCTTATTAGTAGATTTACTTAAGATTTCTTTTATACGAATTGGTATAAAATACATTGTTTGCACTCTTAATATGTTCACGTGAACCAACTTCGGATTCAGAGCTACTTTCAGGTGCAACACCATTGTCAATAACTTCAACATAAATACTGCTATCTAATTCCTCCTGTGTACATATATCATCAAATACATCATCCTTCACAACACTATCTGTATCAAAATCATCATCAAAATAATCTGTGGGTGATGCCTCTGCAAGCACATCTACCTAAACCACTAAGTGTTCAACATCTGAAGTTACACTACTGAAATTGCTACCTGTTTCATTACCAGAGTCAGGGGTTATTTCCTCATTTTGTCTACCAGTTTCTGCAAATATAGATACCGCATTATCCTTACCTTCATCAGAAAACAAGCTAGTGATACCATACATATCATAAGTTCTGTCTACATCAGGTGTTAATGTGCCATCAATTAATGCTAAGTCATGGTCTTTAAGTTCAAACTGTGGTCCTGCTTGAGCAGGTGCATTATTCAATTCACTCAACATGTGATCCTAAAAGTTTCGCTTATAACTAGTAACATCTAAGTAGCAGTCCCTATTTACATTACATTTATGATTGCTTTTACGTTTCTGTCTCTTTAACCTCTTATTTGCCTGGTTTGTGCCATAATTATTCACCTCAAATTGACAGGCTCCCAACGAGGTGGTTGCCTGTTTCCCTGGTTGGAATTTCTGTTGTGAAGCTGGTTACTGTTTCTCTGTTCTTGATAGTTTTCGTGTCTGTTGTAACTACTGTTTTGGTTACCACGCCAGTTATTATTTCTGTGTCCATTATATTGTTGTGACCCCCATTCCTATTGTGAGTGTTTCTGAGGTTTTGACTGTAATGTCTGTCATCATTCTGCCATGCACGGTCAATTTTGTCTACATGACGTAAAAATTCGCCAGCACTGTCATCTGGTCCATATACAAGTCCCCACTGAAAACGGTGTGGTAGGCGCCGTTTCAGTGCGTCAATCAGTATCAGTTCGTCCAATGGTTTGCTCAAATGTGACAATGTCCGTAATTGTTTTTCACAAAATTCTTGCATGCTAATTACAAAACCTGTGTGATATTTGCTACAGTTAAGAAATTCAGATTTTATTACTGCCTGTTTGTTTTCTGACCAAAATTTTGCCAAGAATTGGCGTTCAAAATCGGCAAAGAACGTAGTATTTGTATCAATGTTTGGTTCGCCCATGTAAGGGCTCCACCATCCAAAAAACGTTTCGAAAATTTAACTTTAGCAGACTCTGGCATGTTAGGTTGGAAACTGTCTTTGCACTGATGCACAAAGTCAACCGGATGCAATTTCGCATCACCTGGGAAACATTTTAAACTAACATTGCCACAATTATGCACAAACATCCGGTTTGAATCAAAATTGGACATTATATTATTTTGCAGTTTTGAAACTTCAGAGCTGACTGTTTGCAGTTCTATTGTTATACTTTCTACTTTCTCGTCAATACGAGATACCTTATCAGAAACTACTTCAGAATTTAATTTCAATCTTTCCCCTACCAATTCTTTTCCTGAAACAATGAGTTCCTGCCACATTTTAACTCGTCTTTTCGGTTCACTAATTCAATTAAAACGACTACTTCCGTGTTTTTGACACGTTCCTTAACTAATCAAATTTCTTTAAATTCGGAGATTGTGAAAGCCTCCAAACAGTCAACTTTGGTTTCTACCCTTTCTATGTCACAAGCAACAATTTGTACTTTGTTATTTGTTGCGTAGATTTCTTCTCTCAATGATTTCAAATTTTGGTCCAGCTTTTCTGTGAGCTCTTTAATGTTGCTACATAATTGGTTATTTTGAGTTACCAATTGTTCTAGTTTATTATTCAACAATTGAGATATCTGATCAATTAAATTCGGTTGCTGATTTGCTCCCGAAAAACCATGAAAAGGCGAACAACTACTGCTCGCGGAATTTGCTTCACTGTTTAAGTGTACATTTGAAGTTGAAGAATAAAATACACGGCCTGACCGTGTGGTCATGCCTATTTGTTTTAACCTTAGTTTCGCTCATTTTGATCAAAGTAGGTAGACACTAGACAAAACACTTTCCTGCCTATCAAGTAAAATTGTCACAAGCACACAATGAAACAAAAACTGAAAATTATATAACACAATTAAAAGGGGTACTTCTCTGATTCATTCGCGATGTAATTCCACAATATCACTTTTGCTGCTGGCGACGTCCGTGGCGCAGTCTGCAACGTACAAGATTATGGTTCCTGCCTCTTGTACATAGACTTCTTGCGAGTCGTCCTCTGCACAGTCTTCCACTTGATCCCAGCTTCTCCACCACGTTGAGATGTTTTTATTTTTCCCACCTCTGCTTTGCAAATGTTTTGACTGTTGAGTGTAATGCCCAGTCGATGTGCTGTTGTTTTCACGTCAATTGTACCAACAGTGAGAGTTGTTTGGTTCTCGGGATGTTGTAGATATCCTGGATTCATGTCTCGTCGCTGTGCAGCCTACGAAAAGGATTGCGGAAGACTCCCAAATAAAATCCAAAGTACAGTGCAGTTTTAATACCAATATATTTCCAGGACTCTGGTGTCCGAGCCTGGTGAACTGTACCAGTTACATCACATGTACTCAAAGTTGACGACAAACGACACAGTGTTCACAACAATCAACAAACGAGTGTGCCTACAATACATTTGCTCGCAACCCTAGCCAAAAAACGAGTGCCCCAAGGCGCCTGCGTGACCTCTATTTATACTTTTATTAGCAATTACAGACAATGAAAATTACAATTTTATGTAAAATCGAAATTAAAAGGTAAACCGAATATGAGCTACACATTGCAAAAAATTTACAATCTCAGTGCTGAACAAGGTGAACCCACTTTCAACTTAGTTATGAGTTAATATAACATTTTCTGACTAATTATGTTACAGGTAACAATTACATTTCTAAATTTGTTTATAACAAATCAACTAGTGCCTGAATTTTAGTACTAACATATATCGGGGATTCAATTAACGTGCTTTATTTATATGTTATATTTAAATTGTTGTAGTAATTTTATAATGATAGGTTTACTGGTACATCCTGACCATGTGCTACATTTCTTTCGATTAGTTACAGTATTAATGTCACATTTATATTGTCTTTTTCACATAAGAACAATGTTAATCAGCAAAGCATTGTTTTCGAATTGTATGTATACTGAAATAGTGGTTATTTTTGTGTGTAATTTGGAGACAGGTCACTTTACAGTCGGGCAATTAGGACAGTTGCTTATCTTTAATGCTCTCCGAGGGGTTCTGATAGGGCATTGAGATACAGTAATATTTCAACCCCCTCTGTCTAACATGCGCTGCTCACGCGTGGTTGTTTACATCTGTGGTCGGGTGGGGTGACATCTCTGAACACTCAAAGGGACTGTGTCCACAGTCAACTTCTGTCTTCAGGAGTTCTAGGAACCGGGGCGATGCTAAACTTTTATTGATGTGCGTATAACCTAACCCACGGAAGTTTTAAATTAAGTCATGTGGGAGGTGGGTTTTTATGCAGGAAGGTGAAAGTTAAACTTATTTCATACATCTTCAGATAGGTAACCCTACTTACATCGTCTGCAGTAGGTGCAGCAAATGTTATAGGCAACCCTACTTGCATCATCTGCACTAGAAACAGCAGATGCGTTAGGCGACGCTCCTTACATCGTCTGCTCTAGGTGTAGCAGATGTAACATGGGTTGTCTGTCTTGAGATGCATGATTTTTTCTTTTTTATTACCTGGCTGGTTTCAATTTGTCGACCCTGTGTATCGAAGTAAATGCCACTGTTGCTGTCACGATCATAATAAGTGAAAATATGATGTACCAACGAAATAATAAAAAAAACTCCGCCCGAAAGGGCCATAAGGGCCCAACGGTATCGACCGGGCCCCGTGTCATCCTTAGCCCACAGGCGTCACTGGATGCGGATAGGGAGGTCAATGTGGTCAGCACACCACTCTCCCAGCCGTACGTCACTTTACGAGACCGGAACCGCTACTTCTCAATCGAGTAGCTCCTCTGTTTGCCTCACAAGGGCTGAGAGCACCCGGCTTGCTAACAGCCCTCGGCAGACCGGATGGTCACCCATCCAAATGCTAGCCCAGCCCGACAACGCTTAACTTCAGTGATCTGACGAGAATCGGAGTTACCACTGCGGCATGGCCTTTGCCGAAATAACAGAAATTAAATAATTCATTTGTCAGGTGGATATATTTCCTATACAAAAAATTATTCTCTTCTTCAGTTAGGTTTACTGGCTTTGCTTTTATTGTTAAGAAAACATTTAATGAAATTTCGTAGCGGTCAGTAATATATTTCCTAGTGCACCAATTATCAGACAATTCCTAGTTGTCATTATTTTCTACATGTTACGCTTTGTCCTGCCACTGCTGTATAATTCCGCTTGAGATGCTGTTAAGTAAAGTTTTAATAATATGTTACGTTCACTGTACATTCTCAGGCGACCTGTATTATAACTTAGACGAGACTTACATCAGAAAAAGGAGCTATCCATATGTGATTTAAGAAATCATTACATTAAAGGGCTCGTAGCTGTTTGGGATCTTACCGAGTGCTTTGGCACACAAGAAAAGGATTTTTCTCTGTCGCAATTTCATCTCCCTCGTCCTATACTGGCGGGAAGCTGGCCTATGAGTGCTAGTCAACCCACTCTTATTCTCAAGCGTATATAACATAATGCAAAGAAGAAATACAAATGTTACGAGGTGAGATGTTTACAAATGTTTTAAAATGAACGTTTCATAGTAAATAAATTCGATCTTCTTTGATTTTCTTTCATTAGAAATAAGGAAACTGAAATATAAGTTGAAAACAATATGTATACATTTAAAGACGATATATAAACTGTGATCGCAAAAATGAAACACTGTAACACTACACAGTCGCTAGAAGCTGAAGCACCTGTCTGGGAGCGTTGGTCTGTTGTTGGACGTGATAAGTTAGGGCAGGGAGTTGTGAGAAAAATATGAAGAACCAATTGGTAATATCGATGGACACAGATTGGATATTGGGTGGCCGGGAAGGGAGGAGTAGATGGAAGTGTTGGTATGGTCATAATATGGAGTAATGATATAGGGAAAGATGGAGAACGAAGGGGAAGATGGGAGGCGAAAAGCAACGGAGCCCTGATGAGTCATGATCGGTGTTGTACATTCGAAAATAGTGCGGGTACATTTTCAGAGAGATTTAATTGTCTTGGTATCATCAGGAGGAGATACGGAGAGTTTTCAGATGTAGTGATTGTACAATGTGTCGGTATATGTGCAGCAGCGTCTAGGAATGGAAATTAGAGGGGACGCAATAGGATCTGTAGCCTATCGTGATTCTGGTTTATCATATCGCGACATTGCTGCTCGCGTTGGTCGATATCCACTGACTATTAGCACAATATGGAATCGGTGGATTCAGGAGGGTAATACGGAACGCCGTGCTGGATCCCAATGGCCTCGTATCACTACAAGTCGAGATGACAGGCATCTTATCCGCTTGGCGTAACGGATCGTGCAGCCACGTCTCGATCCCTGAGTCGACAGATGAGGACGTTTGCAAGACAACAATCATCTGCACGAACAGTTCGACGACGTTTCCAGCAGCATGGACTATCAGCTGGGAGACCATGGCTGCGGTTACCCTTGACGCTGTATCACCGACGGGAGCCGCTGCGATAGTGTACTCAACGTAGAACCTGGGTGCACAAATGGGAAAACGTCATTTTTTTGATGAATCCAGGTTCTGTTTACAGCATAATGATGGTGGCATCCATGTTTGGCAACATCGCGGTGAACCCAGGTTGGAAGCCTGTATTCGTCATCGCCATACTGACGTATCACCAGGCGTGATGATATGATGTGCCATTGGTTACACGTCTCGGTCACCTCTCATTCGTATTGACGGGACTTTGAACAGTAGACGTTACATTACTGATGTGTTACTACCCGTCGCTCTACACTTCATTCGATCCCTGCGAAACCTTATATTTCAGTAGGATAATGAACGACCGCATGTTGCAGGGCCTGTAGGGGCCTTTCTGGATACTGAAAATCTTCGACTACTGCCCTGGCCAGCACATTCTCCAGATCCGTCACCAATTGAAAACGTCTGTTCAGTGGTGGCCGAGCAACTGGCTCGTCACAATACGCCAGTCACTACTCTTGATGAACTGTGGCATTGTGTTGAAGCTTCATGGGCAGCTGTACCTGTACACGCCATCCAAGCTCTGTTTGACTAAATGCCCAGCGTATGAAGGCCGTTATTTCGGCCAGAGGTGGTTGTTCTAGGTACTGATTTCTCAGGATCTATGCACCCAAATTGCGTGAAAATGTAATCACATGTCAGTTCTAGTATAATATATTTGTCCAATGAATACCCGATTATCATCTGCATTTCTTCTTAGTGTGGCAGTTTTAATGGCCAGTAGTGTACATAGGTGACAGCGTGAAACAGCAACTCGGCGATGCTTTTATGCAATAAAAAGAGACCATAGGGATGTAAATAAATTCTATTACAGTACCTTTCCAAGGTATCAACTTTTTGCATGGATTAAATCACGACGCTATACATCGGGTTGTACGACCAGACGCTAAGGACATAAATCAGGAAATTATGTACTGTTTCATTTAGTAAATGGAACCAGGAGTGTTGGAATGCTGTTCAATGCGTGTGACCCACACTCAGTTACAGCGGGATGAAGATTCTTGTTTGGTCATCCAGTTTTATGTTTACATTGAGTATAAGTGTGTAAGACATTTCAACGATGTTGCCCGCCGATTGAAGAATGAAGGTCGACATGAAAGGTCGAGGTCACTGACGATAGGAGACCTAAATCCACTCTTAACGTAGCTCCAGTGCCCGTCGTATAAACATGTGGACTTAGTGCGTGCGCCCGGAAGCGGTTCTGGGTGGCAGGCAGTCGGCCCTCGGCCCTTCACAGGGCTGGCGTTATTTAGGAGTGGGCGTGGCAGTAGCGCCGAGACGGAGGCGGCGCCGCCCCAGCGCTCATCAGAGGCGGTAGCCGGGGGCGGGGGCGGGGGCGGGGGCCTGGGGCTGGACGCTCGCCAGCGCCATGTTTCACTCAGGGTGCGGCAGCGGTGCTGGGTTTGGGGGGTGTAGGGCAGAGGGGGGGGGGAGGGAATCTCTCATCTGAGAAGGCGATACTCAACAGACTCAGCTGGAGTTTGTATTGAGATTTGAGTAGTGAGAAAATGCATGATTAATGTTACTCACTAATGTCAACATACAGAATCTAGGGATGAAAGTGACTCAAATTATTGACCCAGAAATGAGTACAGTCGGGCAATGAGGAAAATTGGAAGAGATGTATTTACCCGCAAACTTCTACTGCCCTATAGCAACAGAGAGTCTCGCAATGACATCTCCATGTCAAATGATTTTCAGAAGTAAGTAAGGTTGATCAGATTATCTCCACCTTTATAGGCAGTCATTCTTGTATTAAAAATTGTTTGTTATCTCCAAAAAAAAAACGGTTCAAATGGCTCTGAGCACAATGGCACTTAACTTTTGAGGTCATCAGTCCCCTAGAACTTGGAACTAATTAAACCTAAGTAACATAAGGAGCTTTCGAAATGTGGTGCTACAGAAGAATGCTGAAGATTAGATGGGTAGATCACAAAACTAATGAGGAAGTATTGAATAGGATTGAAGAGAAGAGAAGTTTGTGGCACAACTTGACCAGAAGAAGGGATCGGTTGGTAGGACTTGTTCTGAGGCATCAAGGGATCACCAATTTAATATTGGAGGGCAGCGTGGAGGGTAAAAATCGTAGGGGGAGACCAAGAGATGAATACACTAAGCAGATTCAGAAGGATGTAGGTTGCAGTAAGTACTGGGAGATGAAGAAGCTTGCACAGGATAGAGTAGCATGGAGAGCTGCATCAAACCAGTCTCAGGACTGAAGACCACAACAACAACAACAACAACATAAGGACATCACTCACATCCATGCCCGAGGCAGGATTCGAACCTGCGACCTCAGTGGTCGCGCTGTTCCAAACTGTAGCGCCTCGAACTGCTCGGCCAGGCAGGACGGCTGTTATCACCATATGCTCTCTCGGGATACTGCTGACAGTGTTACAACTAACAGTAAGTATGTAGTAAGCAGTAGTGTACGTACTGCGAAGGATTTGGTAAGGTTGAAAGAAATGGTAGTTTGGCTGTGAAAATCAGAGAAAGAGCAGGAATTCATTTAGGTGCACCAGGTATGTTGATAGCAGGTCAAAGGCGGCGAGGAGTTAAAGGACTACGTTCATAGAGCAGTCTCAGCCACAAGCGTTATGTATCAGGCATTGAATCAACAAAACTGGTAACAGCACAGAGACAAAGTGATATTACAACTCATTAATTGTTCAAATAATAGATAAAGTCAAACATTTAGAAAAATGTTGCAAACTAATGGGCGTAGCGTTTATGAATATATACATTATTTGAAGATAAATGGTAGCGATTTCCTTTAATAAAATACTTTTTTTTAAACTTTGAACTTCTGCTTTAGCTTGTGACATAACATCGTTGCAAACTAGTTTTTTTAAAAAAAAAAGAGTTTTAAGGAAGACTTTACAGATATTTTACATATCCAATAAAATTACTTTGGACAAAATTAATTGACAGCGGACTAACAGGCCTGGAGGCTCCGAAATTGGTTGAAATTCTTTGAATAGTTTACTTACCATAAACGTGATTTATATGCTACAGTTTAAAATGAGAAGATAATTCTGTTAGAAGTAAAATACATGTATGAATGTATTGCTCAAACTTAGCAGACTTCCGCGGTTGCAGACTCACTTGGTTGTACAGGCCACGTGGCAACACGTGAAGAGCAGCCCAGCCGGCATAGAAAACAACATGCTACTTCCGTAACACATCAAACAAACTATTAGAACACGAGCTGTTTTCCGCCAGCCAACCTTTGACATGAAGGGTGTTGAAACAGATTAACATACACCCATGCGAACAGCCAATAAGCCCGATGTTCGTAAAGCAAATTGCGGTATTTTACAACACGTAAGACATTTTAATTGCAACTTTAGCAACAAATGATTTACGTAGGAAGTTTATTGGAATACCGTAGCAGTCCGCAAATCAGTAGACGCACAGTTCACTACAGGGTTAACGAAGTTACCCTTTAGAATTACAACTAAAATGGCAATGCATAGTTTGAGTTGCTTGCGCACACAGTTGAGCAGACGCAACCAGTATGTAATCAAGTACTGCAAGAGCAACCTTTAGTAGTAATTTGGGTGACTCGCTATTAAGGTTACAAACGCTGCTGTTAAATAAAAAATACTTCACGAAACAACAGGTGTTACCACAGTCGCGCTTTTAAAATTTACCAGGCATTGGGCTTTAAATAACCAAACGCTACTCCAGCAAAATTCCCCGGTTGCAAGCTCTGTATAGTTTGAACAATTTTCACAGCTTTCGTAAGTTAAACACAGTTAATGAAGAAACAGACAAAGGTAGTACTTGTAAACACAGTGGCACATATAGGGCGAGGTACTCAGACACACAAACGCGACAGCATATTTGAGGTACCACAACTCAACGCCAAAGTCGTAAAGGGCCACACAACAGTTAATCGTAGAAGAACGGCCCTGAATGAGAAAACAACTTACGCAGCAGTAATAACCCTTAAATCTCGAAGAGACGTTTCTGTAACGTATACCATGAGGTGGGGCCTCTGGGACCCCATTGTTTAACCCGAGATTTAAGGTCAAAGTCATTCGAAATGTTTAGTTTAAGCTACATAAAATTTATTTTTACAATTACTTAAGTGTTGTTTAAATGCTTCTAGTTTATTTTATAGCTCTAAACGAAACCTATGGCATTATACTGTTTATCACACAAACGCACATAATTTTTTCTGGTTCTTTTAAGTAGAATACATGAACAGACTGTTAGAGTACTGAATTTTACATTGTGAAAAATTATACAGGCTGTGTAGCAAATGAATTTCCGAATAAAACAAAATTCCAGGGTTTAAATTTGCGCATAAAAATTTCACCTGATATGTGCAAAAGAAAGTCTGTGAAATTGACACTCATTGCAGGGAACTACATTTTTATCAACACATTAGATTTTATCACCACATTAGATTTTAAGAGACACTTTAAGTATTTCATTGAATAAACAGACAAATCCACATCACAGATTTCCTGAAGTTCTTCCTCAGAACGGTATTCTTATCCGATAGCAGAACTACGATCACTGGCTAATGTAAAGTCGTCGTCTTTTTCGTTTACTTCTTGAACTATATCACTGACGCCTAACTGCATAGACCGACTAAAAATTTTGTCAAACTCGGGAAATAGACTGCCTATTGCCTTATGTCTCCGTTTCATCGTCCGATGTTCATCTAATGATTCTACTGACGTTTCGTCAACACGAGTGGCTGGCGTTGTCAAAGCTTCACCCTCCATGGCCGGTGGCGAACTGGAGCCGAGCTCGCGGCCGCAGCCTATATGTACCTGGCGCGCCGACGTCCGAGGGCTTCTCCGTGGTCTTTTCCGGTGCGGTTCTCCTCTTGCTACCTGCGACGGTCGTTCGCTGCAGTACGGGAAGCTAGGATCCGCTTACCTTAAGGCTTTCCTCCTTCTTGTTGAAACTGTCCGCGTGTTTTTGTATTGCTACAGCTTCCCTGAATAAGCACGTGTGATAGTGCTTTTCTACATCCAGAACTTCCGTGTCAGCGAATTTTATTACGTGGTCGGTCTCACTCAGTGCGTGCTCTGTCACGGCCGATTTCTCCACCTGCCCCAACCTGCTATGTCGCTTATGCTCTTTGATCCTGGTGTTAATTGATCGTCCAGTCATTTCGACATAAGATTTTCCGCATGTGCATGGTATACGGTATATTCCCGACATTGCAAGTGGGTCTCTTTTCTCCTTCGCCGATCTAAGACGCTCTTGGATCTTCCTTGTCGGTTCGAAAATCGTCTTTATGCCATGTTTGAGCAATATACGGCCGATTCTGTCCGTCACTCTGGGAATGTGTGGCAGAAAGGCCGTACCCGACATTTATTTTTCTTCGCTTTGTGTTAGGCTCTGTTACACTTGTAATATAATTTGTGGAGTACCGTTGCTCCTCAGAACACTTTCCAGGTGTTGCATTTCTCGTCTGAGGTGCTGCGGCTGACATATTCATCCTGCTCTCGCTACGAGCGTATTAATCATGCCTCTTTTCTGTCTCGGGTGGTGGTTTGTAGTTTGTGTAGGTATCGGTCAGTGTGTGTCGGTTTCCGATGCACGCTGTGTACCAGGCTTTCGCCGGCCCTTGTGACCAGCAGATCTAGAAAGGGCAGTTACTTGTCCTTTTCTACTCCATGGTAAATGCTATGTTGGCATGGAGGCTGTTCAAGTGTCTTAGGAAGTCACCGAGATGTTCTTCACCATGGCTCCACACCACGAAAGTATCATCGACGTACCTGTACCACACCTTAGGTTTGCAAGTCGCCAAGTCCAGTGCTTGTGCTTCGAATTGTTCCATGAAGTAGTTGGCCACCTCTGGACTAAGAGGACCACCTATCGTGACGCCTTCCAGCTGTTAGAAGAAATCGCCATTCCACGTGAAATAGCTCGTGGTGAGACATGCATGGAAGAGCTTTTTGATGTCTTGCGGGAAAATTGAATCGATGTGCTCCAGAGAGTCACTCAGTGACACTTTCGTAAACAACGAAACAACATCAAAGCTGACCAGGATGTCGTTTGGTGCAAGTTTCAGTGTCTTCAGCCTCTCAATGAAATGTCCTGAGTCCTTTATGTATTTGTCGGTCTTCCCCACGTGTGGCTGGAGCAGAGAGGCCATGTGTCTTGCCAGTTTATATGTCGGTGAGCCTGGAGCGCTAACGATCGGTCACAATGGAACGTTGTTCTTATGGACCTTGGGTAACCCATACAGCCGAGGTTGTGGGACTTCTGTGTTGCGCAGGTTTCTCTGTATGTCCACCGGCAGAGAAGACGTCTTGATTAATCGATTCGTATTCCGTGTTATACGCTGCGTCGTATCTGCACTTGGTTTTCGCTACGTCGTCCGATCTAATAGGTCTCGGATCTTTTGCTCATAATCTTCGAACTTCATTACGACGGTCGCATTCCCCTTATTGGCAGGGAGTACCAATATACTCCTGCCGGCGTTGGGATTCTTAATGGCTTGTACATCTTCAGGTTGCAAGCTTGCAGTTTTGCTCGGCGCAGTGTCCTGGCTGTTTCAGTGCGTATTTCCTCTGCCATTTCAAAAGGAAGGGTCCGAATGGCCGCTTCAGTGTTGGCAATGATGTCCTCCATAGGTATAGTTCTCGGGATGATCGCGAAATTCCCTCCCTTTTGAAGAACAGACACTTCGTCTTCGGTCAGTTGTAGTTCAGTGAGGTTGACCACTGTGTGACATGTCAGGAATCGTCTTGTCAGTCAGCTTCTGACATCTTTCAAACTTTTTCTTCTGTCGCTCGGTGCAGCTCGAGTTCGTTCTGCATGCTCCTGTGAGTGAAGCTGTCGACCCTTTCCCAGTCGTCTCGAAGCATTCTGCTACTTAGTTGATAGAAAATATCCAGAAGCTCCTGATCTGTACTTGCCAAGTCTCTCCGTGTTCCATTCAGTCGTGGATACGATGTGCTTGGGCGGTGGTGAATAGGCGCTTACATCTCAAGAACTTCGGTGTAGCACATTCATATCGGAACCATGACAGAAAGGACGTCAATCGCTCTTTCTTCTTCCGTCGTTTGTCAAGGCGTCGGTACAATTGGTAATTCTCCTCCCCATTGAGGCGTAATACAAAATCGCTAAGTCTTTCGTGGCCACTTGTTGACAAACTGCCTATTGGCTTCTGTCTCGGGTTCTTCAGCCGACGTTCATCTAATGATTTTACTGAGGTTTCGCCAGGACAAGCGGAAAAGAATATGTCGGAATGCTGGACAATCAATTAACACCCGGACCAAAGAGCATAAGCGACATTGCAGGTTGGGACAGGTGGAGAAATTGGCTGTGGCAGAGCACGCACTGACTCAGACCGACCACGTAATAAAATTCACCGACACGGAAGTTCTGGCTGTAGACAAGCACTATCACACGCGCTTATTCAGAGAAGCTGTATAAATACAAAAACACGCAAACAGTTTCAACAAGAAAGAGGAAAGCCTTAAGGTAAACGGATACTGGCTTCCCGTACCGCAGCGAACGACCGTCGCAGGTAGCAAAAGGAGAACCGCACCGGAAATGGCTACGGAGAAGCCCTCGGACGTTGGCGCGCCATGTACATATAGTCTGCGGCCGCGAGCTCGGCTCCAGTTCGCCACCGGCCATGGAGGGTGAAGCTTTGACAACGCCAGCCACTCGTGCTGACGAAACGTCAGTAAAATGATTAGATGAACGTCGGGCAATGAAACGGAGACAGAAGCCAATTGGCAGTTTGTCAACAAGTGACCACGAAAGCCTGAACAATTTTTGTAAACTCAAGAAAGTGAAGAATGACACATTCGTGCCAATACATTTTGAACTATACGGTACCGCACTGAAGAAAACAGGTAGGTAGCTCACGAGGCGCGATCTTGGAGACTCCAGCACCTATCTGTTGTGGGTTGGCAGGAGAGCCAACACCGGTTTACTAGAGGAAGCCGAAAGGCACGCGTTTTATCTCACGCAGGCAGGCGTGAGTTATGTAACAGGTCAAGGAAATTAGACTTTAGAAAAAACGGACGTAGCTGGTGGGATACTTAACTTTGATCCATAAATGGTGAGCGTCGCTCTTGACGGTACATGATTACAGTATCAATAGTAACTGGTACTGGCGCCTTGCTAGGTCGTAGCAAATGACGTAGCTGAAGGCTATGCTAACTATCGTCTCGGCAAATGAGAGCGTATTTTGTCAGTGAACCATCGCTAGCAAAGTCGGCTGTACAATTGGGGCGAGTGCTAGGAAGTCTCTCTAGACCTGCCGTGTGGCGGCGCTCGGTCTGCAATCACTGATAGTGGCGACACGCGGGTCCGACGTACACTAACGGACCGCGGCCGATTTAAAGGCTACCACCTAGCAAGTGTGGTGTCTGGCGGTGACACCACACTATCAATATCACGTGCCAACAATAAACACAGAAGGCGATAACGCAACCGAGAGCAAAACATCGTAGGCTTGGCAATTTAAAGAGGATAGGAGGAGTACAGAAGCGTTCCACCACAACTGGCCTTGGAGAGCGAGTTGAAAAATTTTCGTGCGGTTTCAGAGACTACACCACTTGAGTTAATGATTAACACAGCTTAAGGTAGCAGTGGCGGACATAAGTCTTGGCACTGGGATAGGATGCAGACGGTTGCAGTCAGGCCTCTGCACGGCTACGATGTCCTCCAGACGTAGCGACGCCCCAGTTCCGCTATTAGCCGGAAGTCCTTCGTCACGCCGTCCACTCACCAGCGTTGCTTCCGTACTCGGCCTAAAATAACTCCGTTCTCGCAGGGCCCACCACCGACCACGCCACGACCAGTACTGCAACGGCGACGACTGGCAGGGTGACCGCCCTCTCTCGGTAACCAGGCGGTCGCCACCAGTCGCACGGCAGCAAAGCACGGGCACTAGAAAGAGGCGACACACTAATCGTTCCAGAGATAAGTTACGGCCCAATACCGATTGTTCACATGAAGTAATTAGGAGATAGCTTCATTGTTTACATAAGAGGTTCGGTTGGTCAGTTGAGTTCAGATGGATGAAATAATCTGACATTATAAAGGTTCTCTCATTAAGAGTGATACATTCTAAAGCAAAAAAAAAAAGCACTCAGAGTAACAAAGCAAATGGTGCTTCAGTCTGAAACTTATATTCCGAAAAAAATATTTTTCAAAGTCCCACCATGCCTTAGAACCCATGGACTTTGACTTGCAGACAAACAAAAATTACGCGAAGCGAAATGTAGTGTGAGGAGGGCTATGCGAGAGGCGTTCAATGAATTCGAAAGTAAAGTTCTATGTACTGACTTGGCAGAAACTCCTAAGATATTTTGGTCATATGTCAAAGCGGTAGGTGGATCAAAACAAAATGTCCAGACACTCTGTGACCAAAATGGTACTGAAACAGAGAATGACAGACTAAAGGACGAAATACTAAATGTCTTTTTCCAAATTTGTTTCACAGAGGAAGATTGCACTTTAGTTCCTTCTCTAGATTGTCGCACAGATGACAAAATGGTAGATATCGAAATAGACGACAGAGGGATAGAGAAACAATTAAAATCGCTCAAAAGCGGAAAGGCCTCTGGACCTGATGGGATACTAGTTCAATTTTACACAGAGTACGCGAAGGAACTTGGCCCCCTTCTTGCAGCAGTGTACCGTAGGTCTCTAGAAGAGCGTAGCGTTCCAAAGGATTTGAAAAGGGCACAGGTCATCCCCGTTTTCAAGAAGGGACGTCGAACAGATGTGCAGAACTATAGACCTATATCTCTAACGTCGATCAGCTGTAGAATTTTGGAACACGTATTGTGTTCGAGTATAATGACTTTTCTGGAGACTAGAAATCTACTCAGTAGGAATCAGCATGGGTTTAGAAAAAGACGGTCATGTGAAACCCAGCTCGCGCTATTCGTCGACGAGACTCAGAGGGCCATTGACACGGGTTCACAGGTAGATGCCGTGTTTCTTGACTTCCGCAAGGTGTTCGATACAGTTCCCCACAGTCGTTTAATGAACAAAGTAAGAGCATATGGACTATCAGACCTATTGTCTGATTGGATCGAAGAGTACCTAGAGAACAGAACGCAGCATGTCATTCTCAATGGAGAGAAGTCTTCCGAAGTAAGAGTGATTTCAGGTATGCCGCAGGGGAGTGTCATAGGACAGTTGCTATTCACAATATACATAATTGACCTGGTGGATGACATCAGAAGTTCACTGAGGCTTTTTGCAGATGATGCTGTGGTGTATCGAGAGGTTGTAACAATGTAAAATTGTACTGAAATGCGGGAGGATCTGCAGCGAATTGACGCATGGTGCAGGGAATGGCAATTGAATCTCAATGTAGACAAGTGTAATGTGCTGCGAATACACAGAAAGATAGATCATTTTTCATTTAGCTACAAAATAGCAGGTCAGCAACTGGAAGCAGTTAATACCATGAATTATCTGGGAGTATGCATTAGGAGTGATTTAAAATGGAATGATCATATAATGTTGATCGTCGGTAAAGCAGATGCCAGACTGAGATTCATTGGAAGAATCCTAAGGAAATGCAATCCGAAAACAAAAGAAGTAGGTTACAGTACGATTGTTCGCCCACTGCTTGAATACTGCTCAGCAATGTGGGATCCGTACCAGATAGGGTTGATACAAGACATAGAGAAGATCCAACGGAGAGCAGCGCGCTTCGTTACAGGATCATTTAGTAATCGCGAAAGCGTTACGGAGATGATAGATAAACTCCAGTGGAAGACTCTGCAGGAGATACGCTCAGTAGCTCGGTAGGGGCTTTTGTCAAAGTTTCGAGAACATACCTTCACCGAAGAGTCAAGCAGTATATTGCTCCCTCCTACGTATATCTCGCGAAGAGACCATGAGGATAAAATCGGAGAGATTAGAGCCCACACAGAGGCATACCGACAATCCTTCTTTCCACGAACAATACGAGACTGGAATAGAAGGGAGAACCGATAGAGGTACTCAAGGTACCCTCCGCCACACACCGGCAGGTGGCTTGCGGAGTATGGATGTAGATGTAGATGTAGATGTAGACTCACTTGATAGTTCCAGTTGTTGATCACTCTGTCCAACATTAGTGGCCTTAGATCTTGAGTCAGCACATTTTCATACGGATACGGATAGCCGCGGCCGCTGAGGTCGTCTTGACGCGTACACATTCGGCTCATCCTCTAATACTGCCCTCTGCCGCTTCTGGTGGCTTCTAATGGTGTAGAGCGAAATCCTGCCCAAACATGCCTACACAAAAAGTATATTAGAAATTGGAAATTACAACTTTAAAAAGCATCACTCTTGATGAAAAACCATATAGGCAGGGTAGATGTGTGGGCTTACTGTATAGTTTGCGAGAGACATGGTCTTACAGTTTCTTTAGGAAACGGAGTGTTTGGAAATGAAATAATGCTGAGATATACCGACAAAGATGCGGAAATGGGCCAGGGTTACCATGGATGGAACTTCAGCATAGAGTAGCTGTAGGTAGGTGAATAACATCACGGTGTCTGACAAACTGTGACAACTTCATGAGCAGGCAGCAATCCGTACAGAAAGCGTCAAGTGGTGCATATCACAAAAGAATATGGAGAGAGTAGTTAACCTCTGGAGAAGAATATGCCCATACTGTATATACGTGAGTGTGGGGTGAATGGGCTACATTTATGTGTATAATATGGCTCTGCAATGTCCTTACTGTGCCATAACAGTTGACGGATTGCCATTTACTCGTACAGTCAGCAATCGTCCAGCGATTGGTCAAGCTACGTCATTATCAGATCATTTTACCAGACACCGCTTCGATGTCTGATAAGGAAGGATTGCAGTGGATCACTACTCCTTTTAGAACGTTAGCGACTCAATGGATTTCTCTCACAACGCGGAGCACACGCTTCCGGATACAACTAAGATTGTTGCCAATGCTCATGTTAAAGTTATAGTGGTATTTTCTAATCTCAACGACTGTTTCTCTGGGGAGCCCATAATATTTTATTTCCCAATGAGAATATACTCAGAAATAATGATCGTTAATGAGCTGTTGGTATTTCAGAAAGTGTGCTTAGGATGCCCATAAGCCATAATATTGTCCATCTTGTTAGATAGTAGGAAAATTTTTAACACCTTGTTTGCCGAGAATCTTACAAGTTTTACGCGCTGTTGCTCCGTACCCGTAGTATAGTGTAGCGCCTTTGAATGATACTCATAATGATCTGATCCTAGTTTCGATCCCAGCCTTTCCTTAAAATCTGAACAAAAGTCAGCAGCAAAGGTGGTGGTAGACTTCCGATATAACAATTTCTGCCAACGCCCTTGTCATTAAGGACGGAGGAGCGCATTCAAAGCAGCATTGTGGCCGCTGTGTAGGTTATTGCCCCAAAACAGTCCGAAGAATCTGCAATGACAGACGACATTAAGGAGCAGAAGCAACAGAGACCAATGCATTAAAGACCTCAGGTGGCCAGTTGGCAGAACGTGGCTGGGGGAAGCCATTTAAGACAGACTGCTTTAAACTAGGCCTTTGTGCAAATGGTGAGAGGTCAATAAACTCCGTACATTCTCATGCTAGAAGCTGCGATGATACGCACAGAACATCAGCTGTATGTGTTTAGTGGAGGGAGGTCTGTAAACCCTCTGACACCAGGGAGTCGCATGGTAATTTTAGGGAGCCGCAAAAACACATATTTCATGGGAACTACTGTCTGGGGTACGTAACACCCTTCTTTCATAAACTGCAAATGGTCGGTCTGGAAAGATTACATTTCACCATTAATGAGGGACTGTGGTCCCATCTAGGTACATTTTTCCCAAAGTACTGGCATGCTGTCCGTGAGAAGAACACCTCCATAGTCTAAATCGTTCTTTGATAAGACAAGAGAGATGTGAAGTAACTGATTGGCTCCTCTCAGAATATTCAAAGTTGAGGCGTGATACCCCAGCCTGGTAACACATGCTCGCCCCTGAAGTCATTTGACCACCTGGGGTGCAGCTGATAAATTGACATCACAGCAGAATGAACAGACGTGCATGGAGTCCCACTCATTCTTTGACTCGCTCCAAAATGGAGTGAAAGCATCGGAAGGGGTGCCCCACCTGCAGCCTGCGGATAATGGAGGCTCGCCCCTGACGTCATGTGATCACCTGGAACCATTGCTGTTAATGCAAGACTTGTGAGGGACTGGACCTGAATGTAAAGCAGACGCCGATCAGAATGGAGGGATTAGAGATCATCGTACCAAACGATTGATGTCTATGGACGCTTGCTGCAATACTAAACCTGCTGCTGGCGGGCTTTCGTTAGTTAAAGCGAACGTTGGTCAACTGCTGCCCCATCTCTACTCTGTCAATAGTCCAAAAGCATACCCGTTGCTGCCATAGGCTGGAGACAGCTCCTGCCAAAGACACCGCTGCTACCACTGATGCTGTAAGTAAAGAGTTAACCTTTCTCTTACCACCAGCTCATCTGAAACATCTGTCACATCCGATCTGTTACACATCTCATGAGTGTAGTGCTGTGTTTACCTGTGTGTCTAACATTAAAGTTAATTTTTCTGTTGCCTAAAGACCCTTGTGAAGGGAACATTAGGATACTTAAAATAAGTTTATGCTTTTTTAATTCTTACTTTTGTATGCCTTGCTATTTTTTTAATGGGTTAGCGGTAATTTTTCACTTTTCTTTCCTACTACGTTAGTCATGACGAACAACACCAGTTTCAGATGTGTACTGGAATACTATGTCACTGTCTCCTAAAATCTGAGATCGACAGAAGATCTCACACAACAAATACACAAATATTCCAACCACTGTTGTTTCTCATGTCATGTAAAAGTTGTTTATTTTGTGTTAACACGATTTAATTCTGCCGGCGGAAGTGGCCGTGCGGTTAAAGGCGCTGCAGTCTGGACCCGCAAGACCGCTACGGTCGCAGGTTCGAATCCTGCCTCGGGCATGGATGTTTGTGATGTCCTTAGGTTAGTTAGGTTTAACTAGTTCCAAGTTCTAGGGGACTAATGACCTCAGAAGTTGAGTCCCATAGTGCTCAGAGCCATTTGAACCATTTTTGATTTAATTCTTTGTATTAAAAGGACTACATTTGATGAATTATTGGATAGAACTTTTCATGTTATTGTCTTTACGAACGATTGAATCGCTGAGAATGCTTGGGCAGGGGTAACAAAATCTCTGAGCCAAACAATGCTCAATGCTCAACGATACTGTATTGTGGTTAGGGGAACCAATCATCGCAGCCTCGGTGTGAATTGGTTAGTTAATTGTCTGAATGCCATCTTAACTGCTCAGTCATATCTTCAGGGTTTATGTCCTCAGGATCAACAGGATATATCCTGACATCTAGTAAATTACAAAACTTTTGCAGACATGCAACAATGAGTGTGTGTATGACTCCTGCTGAAATGAGGTCAAGACTGGGTATGGTTTCTGGTTGGTACAGCTGTCTTGGACTGGCATGTCAGTCTCTAAGACCCAGTTCAAGTGACATAATCCCTTCAGATCCATGTCACATTAAACTCTTTATTGAAGTGTGTCACTCCTCAAACAGAAATTGTTGGGTAACAGGGAGTTAATGAGAGATGGAATGTCGTTGTCTCACTTTAACAACATTGTCAGTCAGATTTACAGTCATATTTTAGGTCATGATCTCAGTGTTTCCAAATACTACATTTGGTTAGAGTGATTTATGACTCTTCACATCAGGAAATTGTGATCAGAAAGATCCTGTAACTGCATGTGTAACTTGAGAGAACTTGTACCCAAGAGGCCTTAGCCGAGGTGACAGAGAAGAGCGAGAGAGATGGAATGGGAGGCATAAATGCTGGCTGGAGCGGCCCGACTGTGCGAATGATTCTGGGAAGTAGCGCTCAGTGAATCATACCCAAAGAGAGAGTTCTGGCCGTAGCACTCACCTTAGGATTAGGACAGGAAATAACGGCGCGGGTTCACTAAAAATTTTACCTGGACCAGGCGGCAGTCCGTCACGGAGGCATTACATCTCTCCATATATATGAGGGACTGTGGTCCCATCTAGGTACATGTCTTTTTGCCGAAACATGGTCATGCATGCAGTGAGAACAACGCTTTCCAAGTCTAATACCTTCCTCTTTTAGACAAGAGAGATTTGGAGCTGCTGATTGGCTGTTCTCATAATATGCAAAGTTGAACCTTGTTCCCCCAGCGTGGGAATCCGGTTCTGTGTATAGATTAGCTACTAGGCCAACAGAACAGCCAAGGTGGGAGACTCTACGAGTAGAGGATCCTCTGGTGGAGAACTTGAGGTCTTTTCCTACTGGTTGAGACATGTGGTCTGTACCTTGTGGTGGACTAAAAACTTGTGGCAGTTTTGAACGGCACCGACAGTGAAAGTGCGTATCATCTCAAACATATCATGTGTCACGAGGATGAACTTACTCGTTCTGAGTTGGATGTCTGACAATTCCCAAATGCAACCGCTGTGCCTGTGAATCAAACTGATTTGGCCAGACCAGTCAATGGATGCAACTCACACTGGAGTGTGCGCGGATTTCAGCACTCTGGTAGGGAAGGTTCCGATGTTCTGATAATACTAACGCCAGACCGCGTTGAGCCGTGCGTGGCTCGTGTTCCCGCCATCATGTATTTTACACCCTGTTTTTAACGTACTTCCACGTCGCTACGTTAATTTAAATTACTACTGTCACTGAGTTGCTGCTTTGCCTGACCGTGACGGGCGGTAGCAGCGCGTATTAACACATTCCCTCTCGTAATAACTTTGCTCGACTGATATTACTACCCGGTCGATGTCTGTCGTAAGCCAGTTCGGGTCGCGAGTTCGGAGTTCGGGCTGCCAGTCAGTTGGAACGTGTCTGGAGCGCTGTCCGGACCTGCCAGTCGGAGAGTTTTAATGCTGCACTAGTGTAGACGGGTTGGAGCAGCAGTGACGTCTGCGTCGACATGGCTCGCCCGAACATTGTTGCCAGACATCACTTGAGCCGGACCACGGCCTTGGCGGATCGTCGGTCGGTCATCCTACCGGACTACGCGTTTTGCCTCGCCGATCGTTCATTAGTCGGCTGTGATTTTGTTTGTTTGTGTGTGTGTGTGTGTGTGTGTGTGTGTGTGTGTGCGCGCGCGCGCATCAACTCCCGATTTGTCTTCCTGCGTGTTTAGTTACTGTAGCGTATCGTTCAGGTCTTCGTGCAAGTGTTTGTCAGGTTGTTTGTGTAGTTGGCCATATTTCCACTGACGACTATTTTAGATGTTGTCGACATTCTGACGGTAGTCGGTCGCCTGGTGCGGACCAGGGAGGATAGATATCTCCGCAATGTGCAGTCGGCTGGGTCTGCTGCCGGCCCCTGCGCAGTGTCGTAGCAAGTGTCGAGCTGTCCGATCGCTAGGAGCTTCGCTGCTCACCAACCCAGGACGTCAAAGTTGAGTGGTGCTTTAAGTACCCAGGCCACGTCCATTCATGTTGTGTGGTTCGTTTCAGTAGTTCGCTGTTCGGGAGGTTCTCCGGCGAGCAACACAGAGTGTTTGTATTGCTGAAAGTTAGCCGCCAAGCAGTGGAATTAACTATATTGGTTGACTACAATTCAAGTGCACCAGCGGAATTTTCTTCCTTGTGGCCATTAGTGTTCCAGTTACCTGCCCTGGCTCCTAACGTAATTTCAGGCAATGTCCTTTCCTCACCTGTTGTCGCTGTCCAACATGGTGTGTCGTTTTGACAGCTTAATACACTCCTGGAAATGGAAAAAAGAACACATTGACACCGGTGTGTCAGACCCACCTTACTTGCTCCGGACACTGCGAGAGGGCTGTACAAGCAATGATCACACGCACGGCACAGCGGACACACCAGGAACCGCGGTGTTGGCCGTCGAATGGCGCTAGCTGCGCAGCATTTGTGCACCGCCGCCGTCAGTGTCAGCCAGTTTGCCGTGGCATACGGAGCTCCATCGCAGTCTTTAACACTGGTAGCATGCCGCGACAGCGTGGACGTGAACCGTATGTGCAGTTGACGGACTTTGAGCGAGGGCGTATAGTGGGCATGCGGGAGGCCGGATGGACGTACCGCCGAATTCCTCAACACGTGGGGCGTGAGGTCTCCACAGTACATCGATGTTGTCGCCAGTGGTCGGCGGAAGGTGCACGTGCCCGTCGACCTGGGACCGGACCGCAGCGACGCACGGATGCACGCCAAGACCGTAGGACCCTACGCAGTACCGTAGGGGACCGCACCGCCACTTCCCAGCAAATTAGGGACATCATGGTGTGGGGAGCGATATCCTACACTGGCCGTACACCACTGGTGATCGTCGAGGGGACAATGAATAGTGCACGGTACATCCAAACCGTCATCGAACCCATCGTTCTACCATTCCTAGACCGGCAAGGGAACTTGCTGTTCCAACAGGACAATGCACGTCCGCATGTATCCCGTGCCACCCAACGTGCCCTAGAAGGTGTAAGTCAACTACCCTGGCCAGCAAGATCTCCGGATCTGTCCCCCATTGAGCATGTTTGGGACTGGATGAAGCGTCGTCTCACGCGGTCTGCACGTCCAGCACGAACGCTGGTCCAACTGAGGCGCCAGGTGGAAATGGCATGGCAAGCCGTTCCACAGGACTACATCCAGCATCTCTACGATCGTCTCCATGGGAGAATAGCAGCCTGCATTGCTGCGAAAGGTGGATATACACTGTACTAGTGCCGACATTGTGCATGCTCTGTTGCCTGTGTCTATGTGCCTGTGGTTCTGTCAGTGTGATCATGTGATGTATCTGACCCCAGGAATGTGTCAATAAAGTTTCCCCTTCCTGGGACAATGAATTCACGGTGTTCTTATTTCAATTTCCAGGAGTGTACATACACATATTCGATTGTGGATAATTACGTCCGTAACACTTTGGTGTTTGAGTTCTCATGTACCGATTGGTGGCAAGTAATTCCTTTTGTCGGTCAGTCCGTGGCTGTCACTGAGTTGTCTTACCGACGAATCAAATGTAGTTCGGCTCACTACCTGTCTCACCTAAGTGAACGAGGGCAGACCGTCCCACTGGAGGCTTCTGAGTGCCGTTGTCTTTACTGTCTTTCTCACCGGTAACCAATTACTGTTTATAATCCGTCATAGGCAATGATTTAAAAATTGTTGGTTTTACTGTGTTTTATGTGAATCAAAGGACATCACCCGCGTATAAGTAAGTCTGAATTCCGGCAAGTGGATTTTTGCCGAGAGATTATTGTCATTGTGTTGTCTTTTCTATTAGTGCGGTTTCAGCCACTGAAAACTTAAGGCTTATGGTTATAGTATTATTAAAATTTTGGAAATTTAATTGTGGGGCTTCAGCCGCTTGGAACCATCTGCTTATCATTAACTTTCAAGGTTAAACATTGCGGCCTGCTGCCCTTAAATATTAGTGGTATTTTTGAATTATGGAAAATCAATTGTGGACCTTCCTCCGCTTAAAATCTTATTCTTAAAATTATCCTTAAGGCAAAAACATTGCGGCCTTCTGCCTTGGAAACGTTGTGGTAATTTATTTCAAAATCTTAAAAATTTTATTATCAGCCTTCAGCCGTTTGTATTGCCTCTCGTTTACATTTGTTTGTCCACATTTGTCTTGACGCTTTCAGCCTAGCTGTGATGTATACAGGGTTATTACAAATGATTGAAGCGATTTCACAGCTCTACAATAACTTTCTTATTTGAGATATTTTCACAATGCTTTGCAAACACGTACAAAAACTCAAAAAGTTTTCTTAGGCATTCACAAATGTTCGATATGTGCCCCTTTAGTGATTCGGCAGACATCAAGCCGATAATCAAGTTCCTCCCACACTCGGCGCAGCATGTCCCCATCTATGAGTTCGAAAGCATCGTTGATGCGAGCTCGCAGTTCTGGCACGTTTCTTGGTAGAGGAGGTTTAAACACCGAATCTTTCACATAACCCCACAGAAAGAAATCGCATGGGGTTAAGTCGGGAGAGCGTGGAGGCCATGACATGAATTGCTGATCGTGATCTCCACCACGACCGATCCATCGGTTTTCCAATCTCCTGTTTAAGAAATGCCGAACATCATGATGGAAGTGCGGTGCAGCACCATCCTGTTGAAAGATGAAGTCGGCGCTGTCAGTCTCCAGTTCTGGCATGAGCCAATTTTCCGCGGGCTACGCGTGAAACTTGCCTGCACGCGTTCAACCGTTTCTTCGCTCATTGCAGGCCGACCCGTTGATTTCACCTTACAGAGGCATCCAGAAGCTTTAAACTGCGCATACCATCGCCGAATGGAGTTATCAGTTGGTGGATCTTTGTTGAACTTCGTCCTGAAGTGTCGTTGCACTGTTATGACTGACTGATGTGAGTGCATTTCAAGCACGACATACGCTTTCTCGGCTCCTGTCGCCATTTTGTCTCACTGCGCTCTCGAGCGCTCTGACGGCAGAAAACTGAAGTGCGGCTTCAGCCGAACAAAACTTTATGAGTTTTTCTACGTATCTGTAGTGTGCCGTGACCATATGTCAATGAACGGAGCTACGGTGAATTTATGAAATCGCTTCAATCATTTGTAATAGCCCTGTATATAATTTCCTATTTTAACTGCATTTTTATCTTGTTGTTATTGAAGAGTTCTTGTTTGGAGGCCTTCATCCGTGAAAGAATTGGCTGTATTTTGAAACTCGTAGTTGTAAAGGTTCGGCTATGTGCCATTTTGGTTAAATGGTGTTATTAAATTACAAAAAATTGCAATTTAGAAGTGTAACTGACCCCAACGTTATTTGGCCCTTTCCACAATCCTAACCACCTGTTCTGCCCAGCGAGTTTAACGGGCGTCTCACGCATAGTTTGAAAACTTTCCGTGAAACCATCCGAACATTTCAACTGCAGGTGAAAATGCAAATTTCTGTTACACCTGCGTAAGGTTAGTAATTGATATATACAGTTCACTTCTTTTCAGGTGAACCTTAGCGTGTGGTACATTTGGTCTTAGCTGGATTCATTTGAATAGAACTGGGCCTCACAGTGGATTCATGTAAACAAACTCAGATTGCGTTGAAAAAGAGATTAATTTAGGGAACAATTTGTATAGCTTCCATATATTGTATGCTTTGCCAATCAAACACCAATCCTTTCCTGATTTGTGTTTGTCATTTTTTTGTAAGATTTATCAGCTTGTTGTAGTTACAACAGGATTAATAAAACTTGTCATCATTTTGTAAACATAGAAATGCCACTGTTCTCTTTCTTAGTCCCTCAACTTTTCACTGTTTTTATTTTATTTTTGTGCTCTATGTGGACACCAGCAATTTAAGATTCAATCTTGATTATTAATTGGAGTTCTGTAAGTGACAACAGACATAGGCGACTAAAGTGCAGTGAGGAAATTCTCCAATTCATGTACTAAAAATTAAACGTGTAGTTAACGATTTGAATGTTATTGAGAAGATAATAATTTTCTTCACGTAAAACTAATAATATTTAGCATCACTCACACATAAATTTATGTTTAAACCACGAGATGGCTGGAAAACTGTCCCATGTCATCAATAAATGCATGTATCTTCTAGTCTTAAGTTGGAGCTCGTTAAAGATCTGGAAATGTGTTTAAATACCATATACAAGACCTTGGGATATGATTAGTACTGAAAGTACAACAGATGTCTGAAACGTTAACCGTGTTCCTCCAATGAATAGCCTTAATGGATTGCCTCCCACCGACAATGAGCCAGTGCATTTCTATTGAGCGGCAGTCTCCCATGTGTGCAATGGTTATTAGTTGCAGGCAGTTGCAGCGTTTGTCATATGGTGAGCTATTTTACAGAAGACAAGCCATGGCAGTTGGATATACCAAATATGCAGTCGGTGTGTATTACAGAAGGCTTTTCATGCCATGTGGAAAAGGCCTCTCAGGTGCAAATTTGAACGAAGATTGTAGTAGTCGGGTTCTGAGACCATTGCCAATTCACTCCACAGACTGACAGAACTAGTGATGGGAGCTATCTTCTTTCGTAAAATCTCATCACAGATGCTGATCTGCTACATCTATAACTGATACGTGTTTCCTGGTCAGGAAAGGGAAATTACATACGTCCATCTCATGCAGGCTTCTATAGCATATTCTGAGTGCAAGTAATATCACATTCCTGGACTTCTTGAACACAGACAGTGCTGGTTGAAGCAATCACGTTTTCTACTGGTGGACTCATTAATTCTGGCAGAATCACCAAATAGAAGAAACATGTTTAACGTTACCATCTGAATAACTAACTGTAGTATTCTGGTAATTGTGGCTAAGTAGGAAGAAGTAATTAGTTTTAGTGATCGAACTGGTCTTGTACTAGGTTTAAAAAAGAAGTAAAACTCGCAAGCACTGATGGTCCGCTAGTGGTCAGTTGTGCACCCGTGACCTCTGGGCATACAGTATTTCGATGTAGAGTATCAGATTGGGAGAATTCAGTGAAGACATTCATGGTTTACACTTGCCATTTCAAACAGTCTAGACTGCTGTACGCTACACTGGATCGTGAATGTTCAACAGCAACGAAAGAAACACCAGACTTGACCAACGATAGCGTGATAGGACCTTTGGTACTCTCTGCTTCCAGGAGTGAAGTATCAAATAGTACCAGCAGCATTATCAGGGTGACGCCTGACGTACTGTCGTCTACATGCAAGTCCCGCGTTGGCGGATGGTGATTTAGCACACAGACCACAGTCTGGCTCTGACGTGTAAAATACGAAGTAGATTACAGCAGACACAGCCACTGATAAGTTCAAATGTTCAAATGTGTGTGAACTCGTATGGGACTTAACTGTGAATGTCATCAGTCCCTAAGCTTACACACTACTTAACCTAAATTATCCTACGGACAAACACACACACACCCATGCCCGAGGGAGGCCTCGAACCTCCGCCTGGACCAGTCGCACAGTCCATGACTGCAGCGCCTGAGACCGCTCGGCTAATCCCGCGCGACCACAGATAAGTGAGGATGCTGTGCCTTACAAAACACAGCACAGCCATCTCATATTACGAGGCGAACCAGCCGGGTGACATGCGGAAATAGTTTGTACAGGGGCATCTAAGTGGAAGAACGGTGAAGCCTTTCCATACCAGCAACTATGGAAGCGTTTAGGATACGTGCTGCAGGGCACAGCAATACCCAGGCAACCACAGACTCTGAGCGTATAAATACCCAGCCATTTTTGTACTGAAATCAATTTTTTTAATGAGTAATTTAAAAGAAAACTTTATTTGATGCAACACAGATAATTATAAAATGCAAAACAAGGATAATGATACATTAGTTTAAAAGAACAACAGTGGTAATCATACACAATAACCCACCACCTTATTTAATTAGTGGGTCCTATAATCATACACTCCTGGAAATGGAAAAAAAACCATTGACACCGGTGTGTCAGACCCACC
Organism: Schistocerca cancellata; assembly: GCF_023864275.1. Classification (NCBI taxonomy): domain Eukaryota; kingdom Metazoa; phylum Arthropoda; class Insecta; order Orthoptera; family Acrididae; genus Schistocerca; species Schistocerca cancellata. The sequence goes on along the minus strand of NC_064626.1, from coordinate 56,357,705 downwards.
ATACTTGCTCCGGACACTGCGAGAGGGCTGTACAAGCAATGATCACACGCACGGCACAGCGGACACACCAGGAACCGCGGTGTTGGCCGTCGAATGGCGCTAGCTGCGCAGCATTTGTGCACCGCCGCCGTCAGTGTCAGCCAGTTTGCCGTGGCATACGGAGCTCCATCGCAGCCTTTAACACTGGTAGCATGCCGCGACAGCGTGGACGTGAACCGTATGTGCAGTTGACGGACTTTGAGCGAGGGCGTATAGTGGGCATGCGGGAGGCCGGGTGGACGTACCGCCGAATTGCTCAACACGTGGGGCGTGAGGTCTCCACAGTACATCGATGTTGTCGCCAGTGGTCGGCGGAAGGTGCACGTGCCCGTCGACCTGGGACCGGACCGCAGCGACACACGGATGCACGCCAAGACCGTAGGATCCTACGCAGTGCCGTAGGGGACCGCACCGCCACTTCCCAGCAAATTAGGGACACTGTTGCTCCTGGGGTATCGGCGAGGACCATTCGCAACCGTCTCCATGAAGCTGGGCTACGGTCCCGCACACCGTTAGGCCGTCTTCCGCTCACGCTCCAACATCGTGCAGCCCGCCTCCAGTGGTGTCGCGACAGGCGTGAATGGAGGGACGAATGGAGACGTGTCGTCTTCAGCGATGAGAGTCGCTCCTGCCTTGGTGCCAATGATGGTCGTATGCGTGTTTGTGTGAAGGTGATCGCCACAATCAGGACTGCATACGACCGAGGCACACAGGGCCAACACCCGACATCTTGGTGTGGGGAGCGATCTCCTACACTGGCCGTACACCACTGGTGATCGTCGAGGGGACACTGAATAGTGCACGGTACATCCAAACCGTCATCGAACCCATCGTTCTACCGTTCCTAGACCGGCAAGGGAACTTGCTGTTCCAACAGGACAATGCACGTCCGCATGTATCCCGTGCCACCCATCGTGCTCTAGAAGGTGTAAGTCAACTACCCTGGCTAGCAAGATCTCCGGATCTGTCCCCCATTGAGCATGTTTGGGACTGGATGAAGCGTCGTCTCACGCGGTCTGTACGTCCAGCACGAACGCTGGTCCAACTGAGGCGCCAGGTGGAAATGGCATGGCAAGCCGTTCCACAGGACTACATCCAGCATCTCTACGATCGTCTCCATGGGAGAATAGCAGCCTGCATTACTGCGAAAGGTGGATATACACTGTACTAGTGCCGACATTGTGCATGCTCTGTTGCCTGTGTCTATGTGCCTGTGGTTCTGTCAGTGTGATCATGTGATGTATCTGACCCCAGGAATGTGTCAATAAAGTTTCCCCTTCCTGGGACAATGAATTCACGGTGTTCTTATTTCAATTTCCAGGAGTGTACAATACAATGAAATCATCTTCTGTTAGCATCGCAGCACTACCATCATGGAGCTGTGAAACTTTGGCGCCATCTGGAATGCTCTACGGCGTCGGCAGTTCGACCTCGCGGCCAGGGCAGCCTGCCCTGAGACTCGAGACGAACGGCACACGCCGCTGCATGGTCAGCCGAGCACTGGGACACAATGTGCCAGCCACAGCGCTTCAACGGTGGTGCACGGTCGTTGCCACCAGCCTGGCAGAGTTGGAGACATCCATCAGTCGCGCCTTAGCTCACCAGTGCTGGAATATTGCTGACAGAAGTAGTAGCGTCACGCCACCGCTCGGCAGCTCTGCGCTCTGGCTCCATAGATGGACGTCACGCACGAATGCACACACACACACACACACACACACACACACACACACACACACACACACACACACACACACGAGGCTACAGGATGCCTCAGCCAAATTGCTGCTGCTTGTAATGAATCACGGTGGAGAGATTTATAAAAGAATTTAAAAACCACAAAAAATTCTCTTTGCCTCCAGCCTTATTCGGTGAGGAAAAGAAGAGAGGCTTGCACAAAATACCCCCTTTGTCTAACGAATCTAACGAATACCAAAACTTCTTATGTGGATAAATACAAGCCAAAGAGTAATATCAAGATGATACCTCCTCACAAGATAAGTGGTGATCACAGAGTGTATAGCGAAGAGAACCCTCATTTAAGAAATTAAGTATCTCGATAAATAAGACCGACTGATGAGTGCAACAAACGTTATGTTTGTTGCGACAGCTGCAACAAGTTAATACAGAAATTTCGGAATAGTTTGAAAATCTCCTAACAGATGGTGCAGCAATCGCAATACACAGTGCGATGCCGTTGAACCGTGAAGGAAGGATAGCATACCAAAGGAAGTGATTGACGTCACGTATTTCATTGTGAAACATGCTTCTCTTGCTCTGGCCCCACAGGCTCGGAGTTTTCAAACACGGTTTAACGATTCAAAATGACCAAAAGTGGAAACCACTCGCAGGCATCCCCCAACTTCCGACGAACGGACAGATTGGCTGATGATCTAATGGGACTTGCTGGGACTTGTGAAAAAACAAAACTAGCGACTACGGATTTCCGTAAATCCCCGTCTACGTTAAGCGAAACCACTTTATTCTTCCAAAGTTGTTGTTTGGGCTGCGGTATGCACCAGATGGCGTATTTGTTTTTTGAGTCAGTCTTCTGACTGGTTTGATGCGACCCGCCACGAATTCATCTCCTGTGCCAACCTCTTCATCTAAAGAGTAGCACTTGCAACCTATGTCCTCAATTATTTGCTGGATGCATTCCAATCTTTGTCTTCCTCTACTGTTTTTGTCCTCCACAGTATGTTTGATACTAGTAGACTTCTCTGTATTTGATGTCCTTTGGCTAGAGGACAAATGTAAAGATGTAGAGGTTTATCTCACTAGGGGTAAGATAGATACTGGCTACAGGAAAATTAAAGAGACTTTTGGAGATAAGAGAACCACTTGTATGAACATCAAGAGCTCAGATGGAAACCCAGTTCTAAGCAAAGAACGGAAAGCAGAAAGGTGGAAGGAGTATATAGAGGGTCTATACAAGGGCGATGCACTTGAGGACAATATTATGGAAATGGAAGAGGATGTAGATGAAGATGAAATGGGAGATACGATACTGCGTGAAGAGTTTGACAGAGCACTGAAAGACCTGAGTCGAAACAAGGCCCCCGGAGTAGACAACATTCCATTGGAACTACTGACAGCCTTGGGAGAGCCAATCCTGACAAAACTCTACCATCTGGTGAGCAAGATGTATGAAACAGGCGAAATACCCTCAGACTTCAAGAAGAATATAATAATTCCAATCCCAAAGAAAGCAGGTGTTGACATATGTGAAAATTACCGAACAATCAGTTTAATAAGCCACAGATGCAAATTACTAACACGAATTCTTTCCAGACGAATGGAAAAACTAGTAGAAGCCGACCTCGGGGAAGATCAGTTTGGATTCCGTAGAAATACTGGACCACGTGAGGCAATACTGACCTTACAACTTATCTTAGAAGAAAGATTAGGGAAACGCAAACCTACGTTTCTAGCATTTGTAGACTTAGAGAAAGCTTTTGACAATGTTGACTGGAATACTCTCTTTCAAATTATACAGGTGGCAGGGGTAAAATACAGGGAGCAAAAGGCTATTTACAATTTGTACAGAAACCAGATGGCAGTTATAAGAGTCGAGGGACATGAAAGAGAAGCAGTGGTTAAGAAGGGAGTAAGACAGGGTTGTAGCCTCTCCCCGATGTTATTCAATCTGTATATTGAGCAAGCAGTAAAGGAAACATAGGAAAAATTCGGGGTAGGTATTAAAATCCATGGAGAAGAAATAAAAACTTTAAGGTTCGCCGATGACATTGTAATTCTGTCAGTGACATCAAAGGACTTGGAATAGCAGGTGAACGGAATGGATGGTGTCTTGAAGGGAGGATATAAGATGAACATCAACAAATACAAAACGAGAATAATGGAATGTAGTCGAATTAAGTCGGGTGATGTTGAGGGTATTAGATTAGGAAATGAGACACTTAAAGTAGTAAAGGAGTTTTGCTATTTGGGGAGCAAAATAACTGATGATGGTCGAAGTAGAGAAGATATAAAATGTGGACTGGCGATGGCAAGGAAAGCGTTTCTGAAGAAGAGAAATATGTTAACATCGAGTATAGATTTAAGTGTCAGGAAGTCATTTCTGAAAGTATTTGTATGGAGTGTAGCCATGTATGGAAGTGAAACATAGACGGTAGATAGTTTGGACAAGAAGAGAATAGAAGGTTTCGAAATGTGGTGCTACAGAAGAATGCTGAAGATTAGATGGCTAGATCACATAACTAATGAGGAAGTATTGAACAGGATTGGGGAGAAGAGAAGTTTGTGGCACAACTTCATCAAGGGATCACCAATTTAGTATTAGAGGGCAGCGTGGAGGGTAAAAATCGTAGGGGGAGACCAAGAGATGAATACACTAAGCAGATTCAGAAGGATGTAGGTTGCAGTAGGTACTGGGAGGTGAAGAAGCTTGCACAGGATAGAGTAGCATGGAGAGCTGCGTCAAACCAGTCTCAGGACTGAAGACCACAACATCAACAACAGGGTAGCAGAATTTATTAACTTCATCTACTTCGTGCTCATCAATTGTGATGTTAAATTTCACCCTGCTCTCATTTCTCCTACTTGTTATTACTTTCGTCTTTCTTAAATGTACTCTTTAACCATATTCTGTGCTCATCAGACACTACATTCCATTCAGCATATCATGTAATTCTTCTTCACTTTGACTCAGGATAGTAATGCCATCGGCGAATCGTACCATTGATATCCTTTCACCTAGACTTTTAATTCCGCTCCTGGACCTTTCGTTTGTTTCCTTCATCTCTTCTTCGATGTAAAGATTGAACAGTAAGGGGAAAGACTACATCCCTGTCTTACACCCTTTTCAAACCGAGCACTACGCTCTTGGTCGTCCACTCTTATTATTTCCTTCCGTCTCTAGTGCAAATTGTAAATTACCCGTCTCTCCCTACAGCTTACACCTATTTTGCCCTGGATTTCGAACATCTGTTTTAATTTTTCTGTAGTCTTTGTCAATTATCAACCGCAACGTCAAAATTGCCTCTCTGGTGCCTTTGCCTATCCTTAAGCCACATTGATCGTCATTAAACACATCCTCAAATTTGTTTTCCATTCTTCTGTATATATTCTTCTCGGCGACTTGGATGCATGAGCTGTTAAGCCGATTGTGCGATAATTCTCGCACTTTTCCGCTATTGCAGTCTTTGGAAACGTGTGGGTGACATTTATCCGAAAGTCAGGTGGTATGTCGCCAGACACATACGTTCTACACACCAACGTGAATAGTCGCTTTCCTGCCACTTACCCCAAAGATTCTAGAAATTCTGATGAAGTGTTATCCATCCCTTCTGCCTCATTTGATCTTAAGTCCTCCAAAGCTCTCTTAAATTGTGATTCTAATACAGGATCAACTGTAAGTTCTATATCCATTCTTGTTTCTTGTTCTAGCACATCAGATACATCTTCCCCCTCATAGAGGCCTCCAGTGTACTCTTTCCAACCCCCCTCTCTCCCCTCTGCATTTGACTGTCAATTCCCGTTGCACTCTTAAGGTTACAACCCTTGCTTTCAAAATCACCACAGGTTGTTTTGACTTTTCTGCAGGCTGTCAGTTCTTCCAAGAATAAATTCTTTTTCGATTTCTCCACATTTTTCTAGCCGCCATTTCGTCCTAGCTTACTGCACTTCCTATTTATTTTCTTCCTCAGTGACTGGCATTTCTGTATTCCTGAACTTCCGTGAACATTTTTGTACTTCCTTTTTTCATCGATCAGCTGAAGTATTTCTTCTGTTAGCCATGGATTTTTCCCATTTACCTTCTTTCTTCCTACGTTTTTCTTTCCAACTTCTGTGACTGCCCTTCTTAGAGATTTCTATTCGTCTTCAGTTTTGCTGGCTGCTGAGCAATTCCTCATTACTGTGTCTATAGCCTTCGAGAACAGCAAGCGTGTCTCGTCATTCTTAGTACTTCCGTATCCGACTTCTTTTTATATTGATACTACCTGACTAATCTACTCCCTACTCTTCATCACAACAAAGTTGTGATTTGAGTCTATATCTGCTCCTGGGTAAGCCTACAATAAAGTATTTGATTTCGGAATCTCTACCTGACAATGATGTAATGTAACTGAAATCTTCCTATGTCACCCGTCCTTTTCCATGTATACATTCTAGTCATTCTTCAACGTAGTATTCGCTATTACTGGCTGAAATTAATTGCAGAGCTCAATTAGTCTTTTCCCTCTCTCATTCCTTGTCCAGAGCCAATATACGTCTGTAACCTTTTCTTCTTCTTCTTCCCCTAGAGCTATGTTCCAGTCCCCCATGACTATTAGATTTTCATCTCGTTTTACTTATAGTATTGGCTTTTCAGTATTCTCATACCCTTTCTATACCTCTCATCCACAGCCTGTGACGTCGGCGTGTATACCGGTACTATCGTTGTTGGTTGGCTGTCTATTCTGATCAGATCACACATATCACTATACTGTTCACAGTAACTCACTGTCTGCACTAATTTCTCATTAAGAATCCTACTCTGCTGCCGTTGATGTTGCCCTATCTCAGAAATCCTTTTCACTTCACTGACACCCGCTATATCTAGATTGCGCCTTTGAATTTCCCTTTTCAGATTTACTAGCTTCATAACCACGTTCAAGTTTCTGACATTCCATGCCGTGACTTGTATAACGATATCCTTCTGTTGATTATTCAGTCTTTCTCTTGTGGTCACCTGCCCATTCGCAGTCTCCTCCCAGGGATCCGATTGGGGGGACTATTCCGTAATCTTTTGCCAATGGCAGATCATCATGACACTTTTTTAATTGCAGGCCGCATGTCCTGTGGATACACGTAACGTGTCTTTAATGCAGGGGCCTCCACTGCCTTCTGCATTCTCATACCGGTGATCATTGCCATTGTTCCGCCCTTCGGAGAGTTTCCCACCTCAAGGGCAAGTGAGTGCCGTGAACTGCTGTCTGGTCCTCCGCCCGAGTTAACTGAGCCGTTGGCAAATGCATTATGGGCTTTTAATCAGCGAAAACCGATTACTATTGAACGTTACGTTGCAGCTTCGGAACAATTAGTCGCCATAAGTTAGCGCTGCAGGATCGATCAGGCATCGAGTGGTTCGTACAAGATGGGACCAAACCACAACGCACCGAACAGGCGTTTCGCTTTCTTAAAATCATTGGGGGAAGTGGCAACAAAACGACTATTCACGTTGGTGTGTAGAATATATGAGTCTGGCGATATACCATCTGACTTTCGGAAAAGCATCATTCACAAAATTCCGAAGACGGCAAGAGCTAACAAGTGCGAGAATTATCGCAAAATCAGCTTAACAGCTCATGCATCGAAGCTGCTTACAAGAATAATACACAGAAGAATGGAAAAGAAAATTGAGAATGCGGCAGGTGACGATCAGTTTGGCTTTAGGAAATGTAAAGAGACGAAAGAGGCAATTCTGACGTTACGGCTAATAATGGAAGCAAGGCTAAAGAAAAATCAAGACACTTTCATAGGATTTGTCGACCTGGAAAAAGCGTTCGACAATATAAAATGGTGCAAGCTGTTCGAGATTCTGAAAAACGTAGGGGTAAGCTATAGGGAGAGACGGGTCATATACAATATGTACAACAACCAAGAGGGAATAATAAGAGTGGACGATCAAGAACGAAGTGCTCGTATTAAGAAGGGTGTAAGACAAGGCTGTAGCCTTTCGCCCCTACTCTTCAATCTGTACATCGAGGAAGCAATGATGGAAATAAAAGAATGCTTCAGGAGTGGAATTAAAATGCAAGGTGAAAGGATATCAATGATACGATTCGCTGATGACATTGCTATCCTGAGTGAAAGTGAAGAAGAATTAAATGATCTGCTGAACGGAATGAACAGTCTAATGAGTACACAGTATTGTTTGAGAGTAAATCGGAGAAAGACGAAGGTAATGAGAAGTAGTAGAACTGAGAACAGCGAGAAACTTAACATCAGGATTGATGGTCACGAAGTCAATGAAGTTAAGGAATTCTGCTACCTAGGCAGTAAAATAACCAATGGCGGACGGAGCAAGAAGGACATCAAAAGCAGACTCGCTATGGAAAAAAAGGCATTTCTGGCCAAGAGAACTCTACTACTATCAAATACCGGCTTAATTTGAGGAAGAAATTTCGGAGGATGTACGTCTGGAGTACAGCATTGTATGGCAGTGAAACATGGACTGTGGGAAGACCGGAACAGAAGAGAATCGAAGCATTTGAGATGTGGTGCTATAGACGAATGTTGAAAATTAGGTGGACTGATAAGGTAAGGAATTAGGAGGTTCTACGCAGAATCGGAAAGGAAAGGAATATGTGGAAAACACTGATAAGGAGAAGGGACACGATGATAGGACATCTGCTAAGACATGAGGGAATGACTTCCATGGTACTAGAGGGAGCTGTAGAGGGCACAAACTGTAAAGACAGAGATTGGAATACGTCAAGCAAATAATTGAGGACGTAGGTTGCAAGTGCTACTGTGAGATGAAGAGGTTAGCCCAGGAAAGGAATTCGTGGCGGGCCGCATGAAACCAGTCAGTAGACTGATGACAAAAAAAAAAAAAAAAAAAAAAAGATTACGTTGGGAATAAAGTCATCGTGTTCGATTCTTATAAATTTATTGACGCGTCAATAGATTGGCCTACATAGTCACTCGATCTGTCTCCTTGTGACTATATTTTGTGGGGCACCTTGAGAGTCACTCTCTTTTAAAATCATCTCGACAGCCTGGACGAGTCTGAATCGGCGATCTGTGTGGCATCTGAACCCATTTCCATTGTGGCTTTACACGATGTGATGGCAAATTTCATGGTTCGTTTGCGCCTCCTTCGTACTGCACGTGGTGAAAGTTCCCAAAAGAATGTGATGTGATTTCAAAGACTTCTTGCAGAGGACTATTTTAATAATGCACGCTGTAATTGGAACATGAAATATCATATTAATATTTAGGGGTAATTTTAAGAACAGTTACAAAATGAGAAGGAAAACGGACAAAATCAGCGGCTCTATTAGGGATGGCGCATGAAAGTCTGAGATATATTCCAAGTGTTCTACGAAAACACGGTACAATTTTTCTCTTACTTAGTAGCGTAGAACATAAAATTAGTAAGATGAGGACCCTCTTCTACGTTTTTGTTACGCCCTGGGCACTACAGCATCGATAGTCATTGCAGACGTAATTCGTAATATCAAGTGGACGATAAGGACTCAAGTAAATAGTTGAGTCTCGAAAGTTCCTGGCAGATTAAAATTATGTAGTGGACCGAGACTCGACCTCGGGACTATTGCCTTCTGCGGACAAGTGCTCAATCGACAGAGTTACCCCAGCACGACGCGTGACCTCTCCTCATAGCTTTACTTCAGTCAATACCTTTTCTCCTACCTTCCAAACTTCGTATACGCTCTCCTGAGAACCTCGCAAAACTAGTCCTCCGGGAAGAAAGGGTATAGCGGAGACATGGGTTAGCAACAGCGTTGGTGATGTTTCTAGAGTGAAATTTTCACTCTACACTTGAGTGTACGCTCATATGAAAATACCTGGCAGATAAAAAGTGTATACCGAACCGAGACTCTAACTCAGGGCCTTGGCCTTTCGCAGGCATGTGCTTGCCCGCGGAAGGATAACGTCCCCAGTTCGAGTCCAGGCCCGGTATACAGTTTTTATCTGCCAGGAAGTTTCATATCAGCGCAGACTCGGATACAGACTGAAAATTTCATTCTAACTTCCTGCCAGATTAAAACTGTGTGCCGGACGGAGACTCGAACGTGGGACCTTTGCCTTTCGCGGGCAAGTGCTCTACCATCTGAGCTACACAAGCACGACTCACGTCCCGTCCTCACAGCTTTACTTTTGCCAGTACCAAATCACCTACCTTCCAAACTTTACAGAAGCTCTCCTGCGAAACCTTGCAGAATTAGCACAAGTGAATGAAAGGATAATGCGGAGACGTGGCTTAGTCACAGCCTCGGGCAGGTTTCCAGAATGAGATTTTCACTCTGCAGCGGAGTGTGCGCTGATATGAAACTTCCTGGCAGATTAAAACTCCTGCCCAGGAGAGCTTCTGTAAAGTTTGGAAGGCAGGAGACGAGCTACTAGCAGAAGTAAAGCTGTGAGGACGGGGCGTCAGTCGTGCTTAGGTAGCTCAGATGGTAGTGCAGTTGCCAGCGAAAGGCAAAGGTCTCGAGTTAGAGTCTTGGTCCGGCGCACAGTATTAATCTGCCACGAAGTTTCATATCAGCGCACACTCCGGTGCATAGTGAAAATCTCATTCTGGAATTTCATTCTAGTTCAAACTTCCATGTCTGTCAAACATGTTGCGTTTGGTATACCATGCTGACGTTCGATTTTTCCCTCTTCAACTAATTTTTATCTTATGTGCTTATTTCCAAGCCACTTCTTTCGTGTACGTAATGCAGTAGTAGATTAACCAGAGAAAATCTTTCACGAATAAATTCACTCATGCTCTTGTCGAGGTCTTATAGTGACCTCGATTGCACCAGGACATAGAGAATAACTTCCGTATAGGCATAGAATGGATGTTAATACACAAATGTCGACAAATAGAGCACAGTCGAATAAATAAGTGCGGTTCATAGTCATCCGCTTGAAAAAATGGGTCAAATGGCTCTGAGCACTATGGGATTTAACATCTGAGGTCATCAGTCCCCTAGAACCTAGAACTACTTAAACCTAACTAACCTAAGGACATCACACACATCCATGCCCGAGGCAGAATTCGAACCTGCGACCGTAGCAGTCGCGCGGTTCCGGACTGAAGCGCCTAGAACCGCTACGCCACAGCGGCTGGCAGTCATCCGCTTACTCAGTACTGATACAAGACCAATGACCGATTCGTCTAAAGAACGAAATGTCACATTACTATTCTAAGTATTCCATTTTATTCATTTGTGTTTCAGTGCGCCCCTGGCAGTTGAGTGGTCAGCGCGACGGAGTGTCATACCTAACGGCCCGGGTTAGATTCCCGGCTGGGTTGGAGATTTCCTCCGCTCGGGGGGCGTTAGCTCGAAAGACTTGCACCAGGCGAACGGTCTACCCTCCAGGAGGCCCTAGCCACACGGCACTTGCGTTTCAGACGAGACTGAAATAATACCTTCTGTTCAATCTAACAGTAGGCCTACAGCAGATCTGGAATGTTAAGTGTGGTAACAGTAGACGTGAGAACAGCAGAAGGAATTTGTGATATTGAAGAGTCCAACAGATGAAGGGAAATAAAAGAGCAGGCGAAAAATTTATTTCTGTTACCGAGCAAGTGTAAAAATGTAAACCCAGAGGAAAGCAGTGGATGATATAAGCGGCAAAAAGAGAGTTTCACTGAACAGTGATAGCTGCAGGAACTGCACCATATTCCTGGACTGTTTGTAACCTTTAAGTCACTTGGTTCCCGAAAACGACTGCAGTAAGAAAGGAGGACTTCCATAACATTCGTGTTTGTTTGTAGTATCACAGTTTACCCTGATATTTCATTAATTTTGATCTAATTTTCATGTTTTTCACTTCGTGATACACATTTCACTAACAGTGCTGGCATTTATTTATTGATTGTAGGGACAGAATTATGCACGTAAGACTTAAGTAGAAGCAATATAGTACGAGGAAGCAATGGAATACATAAAATTCAAAAGGTATTTGTAAGACGTGTTTCATGATATGAAGTAATTATAAAGGCAGGAAAAAGTCCAGTAGGCTCTCTTCCCTGCTAATAATTCCACGTTCCTAAAATCAGTTTCTCGATGATCTCATTTTCGCAACGCTCATAATAAACATTGGTCCACATCGCAAGAAAACAGGAGGCCGACACACCACAGAAAAGATGGATGCTCGAAGACCAGCAGGGAATTGAAGTTGAAAATATTACATGCCGCAAGGCTATTATCACTGTTGCAACTGCTGACATAAGCGACAAGAGAATTGTGTACACTTATTTCGAGAGTCTTTCCACGTTCAACACGAGATCACTATGGTTCATATACTGGTACTCTGGATGCTACTAATCCTTAGCAGCAGAATACAGCAGAAGATGGAGAATGATAAACAAAGGTAGGAAATGAAAAATTTATTTCTGTCTCACTTAAACAATTTGTATCTAACAGGAAAAAGACTTTCATCTCACAACTTCAGACTGAGTGAATACCGGAAAGTAGTTTGATTGTATGTTATTCTATGGAACCAGCCCAGAATTCGTTTTAGAAATCGTATATCAGAATTGTCAGACAAAGATATGATCCCTGTTTTTTTTTTTTAATTCTGAAAGATAGCCCCACGCCTGAATCATATAGACTTGACGAAGTGGTAACGACATGGGGCACAATTTTAATCTATCAGGACGAATCCTATCACTCTACGTCAGAGTGAAAAATGCGCTGTGGAGACATGCAACCTCGTATCGTACGTCCACGTACCATTAACCGGTATTGTGTCCCTCAATACAGATTTCCGTCGTCACTGAACGTCAATTTCACTTCCGTGTGTCAAAGCACTGCCACTCTATCTAGGTATTGGTAGGGCAGTGCAATAGTTTCGATTCCCTCTTCGAGGGTACAGGTGCTTTCCGCCCTCAAAGAGTCGTGCTGCTTTAAATGCATGGAATTTTCTACTGATGTTTGATTGCCGGCATCCCTTTGATCTCCCTAGTTTAGAGCCTGCCGACAGAGACAGAAATTTTAGGTTCTGGTTTCTACCGCTGTGCCGCACTTTCTGCGTAACGTAAACTTCTGCATACGACGCATGAGATTGTCTATATCCTGTAAGTTACACAAAAGTTTGTATTTTTATCGATGTATATTTTAAAATAAATGTATAAAATTAAGTAAAATGTACAACTTACTTTACTTATTTACTGGCGGAAGAGGATCCGGGCGGGCGAATATTTATTTAAGCTCGAATACGTTCATGAGGGTTATACCAACTGTGAGGACAACTATTTCAGTTCATCAGAAAGAATAAATGGTTGAAATGGCTCTGAGCACTATGGGACTTAACTTCTGAGGGCATCAGTCCCCTAGAACTTAGAACTACTTAAACCTAACTAACCTAAGGACATCACACACATCCATGCCCAAGGCAGTATTCGAACCTGCGACCGTAGCGGTCACGTGGTTCCAGACTGTAGCGCCTAGAACCGCACGGCCACACCGGCCGGCAGAAAGAGTAGACTAACAACTAAAGGAAACTACATTATGTGTCCTTGGCATAAATCTGTGTAATAACCAATAACAATGCAATAAAATATTTTTCAACTTTCATGCTTTGAGTTTTAAACACGATAAAATTAATGTGTACTGATGCACAGAATCTTGTTTAAATTCTAAATACCAACACCTATAAAAATTCCTGCTTACGATACACACAACGAAATACTTCTAAAGGCTGTATCTAGCATCAGAGTTATTACTTCGAGCTGAATTTTCTTTTGTGACCAATCGGACAGAGCGACTGTCAAAATTAGTCTCACTCCGCAATGATATTATGAAAAAACTTTGTTACAAATACCGAAAATAGCTATACACAAATAATAATTCTATACATGGGCAGGCATGCTACAGCATGCGCTAACAATATGTTACAAAAAAAACCGCATAAAAACGGGGATTTTGCCAGGTATCATACCTCGGGTTTTATTAGTGGATGGCGCTTATGCTAGAGACCATTTGTTTACCTACCAGAACGATTCTCTTATTGTAACCATCCTGCAGTACAGGTACAATTTTTGAAAAACATAGTTCGTCCAGATTAGCTAAATGCAGCAAATCGGTGGATTCTCTTTGCATTAGATGTCGTCTACGGTGCGCCCTAACGGATTCACGGATGTGCATTTAGAAAACCCGAAAAGGCGTTCCTCCACATTTTACGCCGTAGCGACAGTATAGTGTGTTGACATGTTGCCTTGGCCTGCTCGATTACCAGATCTGTCTCTAATTGAGACATCATCGTACTAAAAATCCAGCGTCAGCTACAAACAGCAATAATCGTCCCTATACTGACCGATGAAATGCATCAGGCAGGGAACTCCATCCCACAAACAGACATCCGGCCCCTGTACAACACAATACATCCACTCCGACACGTTTTAATTTAACGCTCTAGTGGCTACACCTGTTACAATTGTACCAGTATTTCACATTTGCAGTGGCTTATTAACCTGTAGACTTGCAATTTTAATCATTTAAGTACATTACATAGGCAAATGAATGCCAGGAATTTCTTTACGCTACATTAATTATTTTTTGGTATTTAGATTTTCCTCCATCAGTTCATGTTCGAGAGGAACAACGGATTTCACCATTTCGACGTTAGGATTACGTCCCTTGTTTCAAGACCGCCAGTGGAGGCCCGCGGCGCCACACAGGGCTTTTTTTTTTTTTTTTTTTTTTGCGGGAACGGGGGCTCGACAGCTCCAATCGCCCAGAGCCAAAAAGCAGGAAGAACTCTGATTTCTCAAGAAGAGACTCACCCCAATGTTTCAGAGAACCAGAGCCCCCAGTACCGGAAAACGCGGAAAGCTCTTAGTTGAGGGAAAGCTACGAGGCACTTCTGTAACATTTAACAGTGTCTATACTACACCACGGGACAATTAAGAAATACCTGCCTCCCTCACCAGTCGGTCTCATGCATATAACCTTAGAGACCAGAACTAGAGAGAAGAGGAGAAGGAAGCTGGTCGATACACGAAAGAAATGCGCACTTTCTCATTGAGTATTCCCTTCACGACACGAGACGATCCAAAACACCTTATAACACCACCGTCTGCTACTGCTATACCATAACCATAAAGCTGGAAACAGGTTTTGAAATAAAACTGTTTTGTTAAAGCAATTATGGAATAAAGCAACAGAGCAGTGTTACCCTCTGAGAGGAATTTTGTTATGTTGACCGTATTGCACTTAACGGAGGTGGCTTATCGGAAAAGAAAGTCAGAATTACGTAAATATTTGAACAGTAACAAACAAAATTTTGCCTATCTGCACTGTTTAACGGACAAAGAAAACGGTCGCCAGCCTAACTAGGCAAGAGAATGATTAACATTCTCGTTCAAGAAAATGGTTATTAGTAACTTTAATGGATAAACACAACCTATACTTTGTTACAAGAGAGTGCAGTGAACTCTGGCACATACATATGTTTACGGTAAGACTGAAACTAACAGTTAGAGCAGCATCAACTATTTGCAAAGTTATAACAGATACCGAAACACACTATAACTTTCAGGGCTTACACAAACTGAGTGGTCTTTATAACATTGTTATTAGCATTCCCTCCAGGATCATAAATTGGACATAGGTTAAGTCTCTATCAGTTAAATACTTTACTATTTAAAATGAAAGTTAGTTGAAATTCACTGATAGGTTACTTATCACTGTCTTTCTAATAAATAGATTATGGTTTTCATAAATAGAGATCATTCCGTTACTTGTTACCTAGCATTAGCGCAATAGACATACTGTGTATCTTGTTATACTGTTAATATGCACTTCCAATACACAAGAGAGACAAACACTTAGCAACCATGAACATATAATTTTCTACTATTGCAGTTTCCCACTTTTACTACAGCGAATCACAATGTTGACAAAATTGCAAGAAACTGATTCACCTTTTAGAATTTACTATAGACTACAATGTGATCATTTACTTTATAAGCCTCAGTCTTAAGAACTTTTAATTTTTAATTTTACAACAGCACTTTAATAAGCAGTTTTAATAGGAATATTTTCAGCAAACAACGTTTACATTAACTCACTCTCTTGCCACATTTACTTTAACTTTCTTTTTACTATGTTGAAGAGGCATTAATGAGCAAAATACTGGGATTTAATGTTCTTTTAGTAAGGACACTCGGATATCACTTTAGCTCAAACGGAGAGGAACCTGAGAGGTGCTATGATGAGGAGAAAAATCGGGGTAGGTACATAAATTCAGATATAAATTACCTTATATTTGAACACACTAACACTTCCATTAAGCAGATCCTTCACTGTACATCATTGTAGTATTCCGATGTAATGATTGCGCAATGTGGTGGCAACTGCATGTTGTTAGGTGGAATTGCAGGTAGAATTGCTGGACTCTGTCATTTCTTGGTGGCAATGATTGATACCAATCCCAGAATATTTCCAGCTATTTATCCATTCTTCAGAGGCATTGGAAAGCGGCAGGAGAAGCCTCTCTCGGAACCAGCACAATATGCATTTTGTTACACGACAGTGCACAGACTCGTAGCTCGTCCCCGACTCGTAGCTCGTCCCCGACTGACTATCAGTTCCACCTTTCCTACCTATCCCAACCACAATTTGCGTGCGCTACACAGTTCCGTTCCCGAGGGGAACCACAACAACTTTTACATACAGAATATCTAAGAACCCTAAGTGAGGATCAGCAGTTTACATAACAGTAAACAAATACATTAAATAAAACAGAACAGTTGCACATATTGATATTTCTACCAAAATTTATTCACACAAAATTACAATCATATACAGTAAGTTTTGTTCCCTCCAAATGGGACAAGGCATTTAAATGACAGATACACTACTTTGTATTGAACCAAACCATGACATCAAAGTTTGTACAAAGAAAGGAGTATACAATTCTGTGTTATCGATTCAATGAAACAATATTTACAGAAGCTCAACGATGTAACGTTAAATGAAACAAAAGCAAAATAAATCAGTAGAGCATTAGAGCTATGGTGTTACAACCTATCTGTGGTACTTATCCGGAAAGGAAGACTGTATTTACAGCAGCCTTTAATTTGGTATAACTAACCCAGTGTCTCCAGTGGATCTTTTCGTTTGGACGACAGTGAATCGCTCTTGGTTCTCCTGTTCCATGCCCACTTTGGCCACCAATTGGGACACCAACAGGCTTCCTTTTGTATGGGTGTGTGAGGACTCTAGACTACGAGACTTAAGATCACTTCCTGCAAAGAACCGGTTGCTAGGATTATCGCAGTCATGGAAGAACAAGGGGTGTTGAACAGGTAATGCAGCACTTTCTTCTGGCCACATTTTAATAGAAAAAAGACAGAATTTGCTGTGTAGCATAGAGGAATATTGCTGCTTCAGATCCTGTAGTGCTGTAGAAGCACCACCGTTTAGGACAGGGAAAGTTAGTTTTGTGCAATATTCTGAGGACATGTTACAGCCAGATGCAGGCCGGATTCCATTGAGTTTCGCAAACCAACAGTTGACAAGCAGAATAGAGGCCACAGGGCCATCAAAATGCTGAAAGAGTACATGTAACGGTTTTGAATGTCACAAATCACAGGCAGAAGGGGCCCACTGGCCAACTTGGTGTGTTATGCGTATGTGACGCAAAGCAGCGCGTATGGCAAAACACAGGTGCACAGCTGTGTATAAATAGGTGCGGGTCTCTAACGAGTTTCTTTCAAGTGTGACAGCTCTCCTGGATGGCGGAGCATTGCACACCACCACCGGCACGCAGCAGAAGATGAGGCGCCAGCGTTCCAGTCCACTGGCGGTCACTGGTTCGACACTCTGAGGCCGACATGGGGTCCGCAGCCAGCCAGCGGCAGGCCGCTCCACGGCTCACTTGCGCGGGCTTTCAACAGACGCCAGAGGAATCCCGAGGCGAGGGCCACCGATTCGGATTCTGGACCGTATGCACTTGTTGCCACCATGATCGTAGTCACCCCGGCAGAAGCACGCAGCTTGCTGCCTGCGACTCACACCGTGCGGCGCTGAGTCAGTTGGGTCACAGCTCACAGAGTTAGCTGCTGGCATCCTAATGATGACGCAACTGCACTGCCGTTCAAGGCCAACCCACAGCAGTGCGTGCATGGGTCATTGAGGCAGCCACTCCACGCCAATCCATTTCGCAGACAGTGAAGTAGTGTCCTCAGCATTGCGGGACCCAGTGATGCAGATCGAGAGGAACGGGGCCACTGTAGCTGGAAACAATATCACTCGAACGAGTCTTAAAATGATGCCTTCTACCTCTTCCCCCTATATTTGGTGTTGCTGTTACATTCAGTGGCAGAAGTGACCACTACAGTCCGTTCGAAGGAGATAGTTGTCAAAGAGTTTCTTTTGACGGAAAATCGGTGCAAAGCAGATATCCACAGGTGCCTGAAGAATGTCTACACAGATCTAGCAGCGAACAATTGTACGGAGAGTCATTGGGCGAGGCATCTGTCATCATCACAACAACATCACACAAACTTATCCGTTTTTCCACATGCCGACCAGCCACACACAGCTCTAACTCCTCCAAAGTAGGATCGTGTGGACACTATCATTCGAGGTTACCGACGAATCACAATTATTCACTTCACTGCACAGCAGAATGTCTCTGTTGGTAGTGCCAAGACACTCCTCCGCCAGTTGGGGCACACAAAAGTAGGTTCCTGCTGGGTCCCTGGTCGCCTAACCGAAGACTATGAACAGCAATGAAGAAACATCTGTGCGGAATTGCGTGCACGTTAAAGGGCTGATCGTGACAATTTTCGGTAGAACACCATCACTGGCGATGAAACATGAATTCTTCACTTCGAACTGCAAAGAGCAGTCCATGGAGTGGTGCCACACCACCTTACCCTTGACGAAAAAGTTCAAAGCTGCACCCTGAGCCAGTAAGGTCACAGAGACAGTGTTCTGGGACTCGGAAGGGGTTATTCTATATGTTGTCGTTTTCTGCTTGCCACGATCAACAGTGAAGTCTATTGTACACTGTATGTTACCTTGACAATTATGGCTTTATCAGAGGAACATTCCAAACAGACAGCTGCCACTGAGTTTCTTTTGAAAAAAAGAAAAAAAACAGAGTATTACAGATGCTCATAGGTGCATGCAGAATGTGTACTAACATCTGTAACTCACCAAAAGGAAGGTGAGTCGGTGAAGTGTCTCTCATCATCGGAACGAGGTCGCACAAACCTGTGCGATAGTGCTCGTGCCAGCTGCCTGCAAACAGTTGTGACCCCTGCAGTGTTGAAATTAAATGTCGTGTGACAAGGGCCTCCCGTCAGGTAGACCGTTCGCCTGGTGCAAGTCTTTCGATTTGACTCCACTTCGGCGACTTGCGCGTCGATGGGGATGAAATGGTGATGATTAGGACAACACAACACCCAGTCCCTGAGCAGAGAAAATCTCCGACCCAGCTGGGAATCGAACCCAGGCCCTTTGGATTGACAGTCTGTCGCGCTGACCACTCAGCTACCGGGGGCGGACCCTGCAGTGTAGGAAAGTGCGGACACATACATTCGAGGTGACAAATGGATCGCACTCCGCTGATCAGCTCGACGTCGCTGTTGCTAGAGCAGACACCCTCGTCCACCAGTTGGGGTAATCAGATGTGTGTGCCAGGTGGGGTCCATGGCGCCTTACAAAAGACCACAGACGGCAACGATGACCATCTGAGCGGAATTGCTTGCACTTTATGAGACTGATAGGGAGAATTTTGGGCCTAACACAGCAACACCAGACGCAGCTTCCTCACTTCAAATCGGAAACAAAACGACAGTCCATGGAGTGGCGTCACACTACCTCACCTCTGAAGAAAAAGGTCAAAACCGCCCCGTTAGCCAGTAAGTTAATGGCGACTGCCTTCTGGCACCACCAAGGGGTTATCCTGCTCGATGTCCTCCCTCATTGTACGAATATCAAATCCGAAGTATACTCTGCTAGCCTCAACGAATTGAAATAACGACTTACGCGTGTTCGTCGACATAAAAATTCAAACGAACCTTTCTTTCTCCGTGAAAAAGCATTGCCTCACACAATTCTGCACACCCGGGAGCAGCACACAAAGCTTCATTTAACTATTCTTCCTAGTCCAACCCATAGCCCGGACGTCACGCCTTCTCGTTCCTGTCTGCTTGGTCCAATGAAGGATACACTCCATGGGCAAAAGTAATATAGGGCCTCCGAGTTCTACTTGTAGAGTGGTTCCACGCGGGCATACAGCCCCCCCCCCTCCCCGCTCCCCCAGTAAGG
The DNA here is from genome assembly GCF_023864275.1 of Schistocerca cancellata. Classification (NCBI taxonomy): domain Eukaryota; kingdom Metazoa; phylum Arthropoda; class Insecta; order Orthoptera; family Acrididae; genus Schistocerca; species Schistocerca cancellata. The sequence goes on along the minus strand of NC_064626.1, from coordinate 56,337,699 downwards.
AGCCGTAAGGCCTTCACATTTAATGGAGGTAATAATGAAAAATTGGATTTTGTAGCCTCAAGAGCGGGGAATGATATGGTGTATTGGAATCCTGAATCAAACCAACTTCCTTTCAGAATACCTATAGAACGCCCTCTTAGTACATCAAACTCCAGGAATGCTTGATCGTGCAAAACAGTGGATGGTGTATCGATGTACACTGCGACGTAATTACGGTGGTCGACATTTTAAACGACATCTATATCCATTTGTCTCGTGATGCAATGTACTTCGACAGCACGTGCTGAACACACTGTGATAACATTGTAAATGTTTCGTCTGAGGATTGTGAGATTATTCTGTGTTGTGTGTTGTATGTTTTGAATATTGCATATCACAGGTATCTTACTCTTACGAAGGTGTTTTCACAGGAACATTCGTGACTGCGGAAACAAACGGAATAAGTGGTAATTACATTATTATTCTGTAACGAAGCGCTGTAGATCTGGGTCATTTGTACCAAAATAGCCAGAAGGAATCTCTGAACAAACACTGAAAGTTAGTCAGTGGACTTTTGATTCATACTGTATAACTTAGTATCCCTACGCCTAACTAGCTGTCTGGTCATAGATCCTTATTGCTACGCATGCGAAGACGAGTTGGTTCGCTACTTAGGCTATAAACACGATCACTTTGATCGATAGCGCCAATCGTGTTTACGGGTATTCATTAGAGGCTTCAGTCACATGAGGCAAGTGAAGTATATCACAGGACCACGATGCTCTTTTAAGCCATTGGTGGTCAAGAATTCGGCTGGTGAGCTTTGTCCTGTCTCATGTGCCATAGCGATCAACCTGCCTGCAAATGTTCGCCACCACCACAACACACTTACTGAGGAGGCAGAAGAGAGGGAAGCCACGAATGAGCCATATTTAAATTGCAGTGCACTTTCACTGCATACAGCTTGATTTCGTATTTTATATCCCTTAACAACACAGACAACAAGAGGAACAAATTTTCAATATATCAAATTTATAGGGGACTGAAATCGTCATATAAACTTTATCAGAAACCAACTGCCAGTACACAGACATATGCAGATAATTTCACAAATTATTTCTCTCAGGGTGCGATGTAATTTTGACATATTTAGATTCATAACCGAAAAAGGTCATTCACACATATACTATGTGGTCAAAAGTATCTGGACAACTGACTGAATCTGACTTACAAGTTCGTGGCGCCCTCCAACGGTAACGATGGAATTCAATACTGTGTTGACCCACCTTTAGCCTTGATGACAGCTTCCACTCTCGCAGGCATACGTTCAGTCAGGTGCTGGAATGGGAAAGGCACCCGATTCTTCAAGGAGTGCTGCACTGAGGACAGTTATCGACGTCGGTCAGTGAGGCCTGGCACGAAGTGGGCTTTGCAAAAGATTCCAAAGATGTTCTATAGGTTCAGGTCAGGGCTCTGTGCAGGCCAGTCCACTACAAGGATGCTATTGTCGTACAATCATTCCGCTACAGGCTTTGCATTGTGAATAGGTGCTCGATCGTGTTGAAAGATGCAATCGCCAACCCCGAACTGTCTTCAACAGTGGAAAGCAAGAAGGTGCTTAATACGAGCAATGTAGACGTGTGCTTTGATAGTGCCCCGCAAAACAACAAGGGGTGCAAGCCCCTCCATGAAAAACACGAACATACCATAATACCACCGACTCCGAACTTTACTGTTGGCACTACACACGCTGGCAGATGACGTTCACCGGGCATTTGGCACACCTACACCCTGCCATCGCATCGCCATATTGTGTACCGTGATTCGCCACTCCACAGAACGTTTTACTACTATTTACGCTCCTTACACCAAGCGAAGCCTCGTTTGGCATTCATGGGCGTGATGTGTGGCTTATGAGCAGCCGCTCGACCATGAAATCCAAGTTTTCTTACCTCCCGCCTAACTGTCATGGTACTTTCAGTAGATCGCGATGCCGTCTGGAATTCCTGTGTGATGGTCTGGATAGATGTCTGCCAATTGCACGTTATGATCCTCTTCTACTGTCGGCGGTCTCCGTCAGTCAACAGACGATGTCTACGCTTTTGTGCTGTACGTGTCCCTTCAGGTTTCCATTTCCCTATCCCATCGGAGACAGTGGAAGTAGGGATGTTTAGGTGTGCGGAAATGTCGCGTATGACACAAGTGCCACCCAGTCACGTGACCACATTCGAAGTCAGTGAGTACGGCGGAGCGCCCCATTCTGCTTTCTCTCGATGTCTGACTGAGGCCGCTGATATGGAGTTCTTAGCAGTAGTTGGCAGCACAGTGCACCTAATATGAAAAACGTTTCTTTCTGTGGGTGTACGGATACTTTTGACCACATAATGTATGTGTGTCTCAGGGGCGGGAAAGGGGAGGGGATAAAAATTCTACAGGCGACCAAGAGACGAGTACAGCAAGTAAATTAAAAAGGATGTAGAATGCAGTAGTTATTCAATGACGAAGAGGCTTGCTCAGTGTAAAGTAGCGTGAAGAGTGGTATCGAACCAGTCTTCTTACTGAATAGATCCAACAACAACATTCAATGAGTTGTATGTTCACGCCAAGTGTGTGTTTCTGAATTCATATAGGATGTCGTGTGTGAGTGTGTGTGTGTGTGTGTGTGTGTGTGTGTGATGCAAGGGTACATATATCGATGCCACTTACACTTCAATATAGGTATGGTTTGGCACCTGCCAGTGTGGCATGTGGGAAGTCAGCTTGTTATGAGGACACCTATCGTGAAGATCGTATTCCAGAAGTGTCCAAGATATTGGCTCATGGATCATGCCTAGGCCAGAGTGCCAAAGCGCTAAACCTTACTTCACATTCCCCCACCGCCACGCCAAGCTGTCAGAGCGTGTGGAGAGAGACGAGAGGAAAACAGCGACATTTTAAATGGCACTGCAATAGCACTGCATGTTACTTGATTTTATATTTCACGTTTCTTGAGAACATGCAAGAGAGCAACAAGCAAATATAATTTTACAGGAATAAATTCAAAACTTTGAGTAAGAAATTTGAAGCTATTGGGGAAGATGATGGAGAGATATTCAATGTTGTTTCATACATTCAGGTTGCTATGGCTTTACGTATCAACTGTAATTTTTTCTTTGTAGTTCTATGATGCTATTTGAGTTTACAGAATTAGACTAAGTGGAGCTGTGAACGCTAGAAAATGGTGTGCTGATTGAAAAACGTCGGAATATTTTCGACATACTCCTCTCGTCGAGTTCAGTAGAGGTGTGAGAACAGTGGAGGTAGGCAGAAACATTGAACCATTGATTAGGATAATATTATTGGAGAGAGCACGGCAAGAAAATGTTTTCTCGTTTTTAGGACGATCAGTTTGATATTAGTGGCTCTCCTCGTTCATGAAGAACTTCGGGATATTATGAAGATCGATTAAGCGCATTAATCGTCAAGGATCCTCCTTAGTGTACCCAAGAACTGGAAAAGTGATGTACTGTGATCATTCCAACTTCGTGCGACATTTGCATGCCATAGGAGGAGTCCAAAAATAGGGTCTGTACGTACCGCACTCTCTCACCGATAATCGCAAATATCTGTGGATGGACATATGTGCATATCTGCTTCCTCATCATCAGGCACGTGCTTGCGAGCAGGTGCTAGGTCGCGGAGTAGGGAGGGAGGGGAGCGAGGGGAAATGCGCGCGCACGTATGAATAGGACCGCAGCGTGCCTATTGAATTCGCGCCAACTGTGTAACGTTAAAAGTACTAAGATCAGCTCTAACAGTCACTTCGCTGGTTTAGAATCATGTGAAGTCGCCGTTGTGTAACCCCAACCATGTTTTCGCAGTTCAACCCCCATTGGGAGGAATTGTATCGGTTTACAGAAAAAGATGGTGTAGCAAAATGTTTAGTATGTCACAAAACGCTGAATTCTTTTAGGAAATCTAATTTGCAGCGACATTATATGTCGTACCACGCGAAAGACTACGGAAGTGGAAAATGTGATGGACCAGATCGTGCACAGGAAGTTATTAAACTTAAAAGGAAGCTATCCGAAGAAGATCTGGATGACGAAGAAAAATCAACTGAGGCAGCTCCCAGAGTGAGCTACAAAATTGCTTTGTTTTTAGCAAAATCCCTGCGCCCCTTCACTCATGGCGAATTAATAGAAGATGTTTGGTAGTTGCAGTGGAACATTTGTGTCCATCTCAAGTTGAACAGTTTAGGATTGTGCCATTATCTGACATGACCATTATGCGTCGCATACAGGACATGGCAGACGACGTCCAGAGCCAGCTTGCAAATATCTATAAAGATTTTATGGCGTATTCTATAGCTCTGGACGAAAGTGTTGATATCACTGGAACAGCGCAGCTTTCCATATTTATTAGAGGTGTTAATAGAGATCTTCAGGTGAGGAAGGAGCTCCTCGATGTAGTAGCCATGAAGAACACTACAACCGGAGGTGATAGTTTAAGTAGTATTGAAGAAAGTGTCGAAAATATAGGATTTTCGTGGAATTCCTTAGTTTCAGTGTCTACAGACGGTGCACCAGCGATGACAGGGAAAAAATTAGGTTTCGTTGCGCTGTTGAAGGAGAAAAAGCAAAAACTGACCGTGCCGAATGAAATAAGGGGCGTTCACTCTGTGATCCACCAGGAAAACTTATGTGCAAAGAGCGTCACTCTAAAAAATGTGATGAGTGTTGTTGTTCGTACAACCAATTATATAAGGAAGCATGGGCTACAACACAGACAATTTAAAAGCTTTCTTGAGGATGTAGAAAGCCAGTATGGTAGCCTGCCTTATTACAGCGAGGTCCGCTGGCTTAGTCGTGGCGAATTATTAAATCCAATTTTTGCCTATTAGATGAGATAAATATGTTCATGGAAATAAATAACATGTGTGTTCCTGAATTGAAAGAGCCTTCATGGAAATTTGATCTTGCGTTCGTAGCAGATTTAACTAGCCATCTGAATGCTTTGAACATTTCACTACAAGGTAAAGATCTGCTAATTACTCATTTCATAGATAGAATACGAGCTTTTAAAATGAAATTGACACTTTGGGTGAGTCAGCCGGAAACAGGAAATCTAGCTCATTTTCCTAAATTATCATCCATTCGAGATATTCACAAAGACTGTAAACGTTATTCACATAGTTTAGTTGCCCTTAAGTAAGAGTTTGATCAACGCTTTCAAGATCTGACTGCACTAGACAGTGATTCTGATCTGTTCTCCTCTCCATTCTCAGCGAATATTGAAGAGATTCGTCCTTAGCTGCAACTAGAAATTATTGACCTGCAGTGTGACAGAGAATACAGAGACAAATTTCAGAACAAGAAAAACATTTTGGAATTTTACAGACACTTCCCTCAGGATAGATATCCTCATTTGCACAAACTGGCGGCTACAATAATATCAATGTTCGGTTCCATGTATGTTAGTGAATAACTGTTCTCTGCAATGAAATGTAACAAGACGCGCCTGAGAAACGCATTGTCTGATCGAAATTTAAACTGCATGCTGCGCCTACGATGCACAAGAACAATTACTCCGAACACAGACGCAATTGTAAAGGGCAAAAAGTACAAGATAACAGAGAATCCCACACTTCAGTGACACCTTTACTTGTGTAACAGCTCACAAATTAATACGAATGTAGAGGCATACACTAAGCTAATAAAATTATGTGGCACGTGTACATTCTCCTTTATTTGCTTCATTTGTCACAGTAATAATTCGTGAGTGATATCCCTGCAGGTGGCCGCGGATTTACATTGACTGGCGGCAGCTGCTGTGTGCCCCACGTGACTCTCCCCACTCTCCGCTCTGGTCCGGTAGTGGGGGTAGCGTGCTTGCGCTGCTCCATGCTCGCGCCTTGCTGCTCACAGCTTGCTCCGTGAGCACGTATGTTGTGAAGCCCAGTGCTAGACTGACGAAACACATTATATAGTCGTTAGCCTTGGAAGTTATTTCGCACCTACGTTATTTGTCTGATGTTGCAACCTCAGATTTACACCTTTTTGATTTTCTACCGAACAACCATCAATAAACGTCCATTCCGGATGAAAATGCGCTCCGAACATGGCTTGACGATTTGTTCGCCTCAAAACTACATGATATCTAGTCTCGGAGTCAAAATCTTCCATAGCGATTGCTGACACTTGTAAATACTGAAGCAGAATGTACTATTTTGACTGAAATTTGTGATATGTGTATGTCTTGTGTTTATGGAACGTACAGGAAAAAGCTACGAACTTATGCGCCAACCCAATAATTACAACATGATGTCGCGTTCTCTTGGATTAGTTCCATACAATCCAACATTGACATGAACTCCTCAACGTTCGATTCCTATTCATTTATCAGCTATGCCCAGACATGTATTGGCAAGTTCGCCTACAGTATCTTTAACATGTCATGGTGGTACGTGGGACCATCCCAGTACCTTATTTATGTACTTATCAAAATATTTTCACAAACTACACTGATGGGCTTGGAGCAGCACCAGTTGGGAAGCTCCTTTATAGATTCTTTCCTGCACTCCAGCAGAACAGTTTTTGGACATAAAAGTGCATTAGATTTCATTGTATGGGTACAGAATTCTCCTGCATCTGTGTACAACAATACGATTTCCCCTGGTCTGCGAAGCTGACCATGTTTGTGGCATTTTTCCATTGAATACTCGATTACATATAACATTGTGAGTAGTTTTTAATCTGGCAACAATACAGCAAATTACCTACATCGAAACAGATTCTCTTCAAGTAACACAGTGGAAAAAAGTGGTCCAGACCCCATACTGCTACCCCAATTGTGCAATAACCTCTGTGGCATATTCACTATTGATTCGTAACTGTAATTCTCTGTTGAAAATATGCACTGATTGGTTGTCATACACTTTCCCTATTACCTGCGCTAAATTCCTTTTCTTATTTTCCATTTCTTCACTGTCAGTGGCATGCCACAGCGAGAATACTTTATTCACTTTTTTCTTAAAAATTCTCAGTTCAGTCTGTGCCTGGCGTGGAGAAAGATCCTGTTCCATAGCATCCCCGTTGATGATTTTTCCGATGGCCTCTTGGAATTCATCGTTTCTGCAATTCTCGTGTCCTTTTAGGACTTTTAAGAAACAAGTACTTCATCCATGTATTTTTCTTGCTTCGCAGCGATATTTTTTACCATGATCGATGGCTGCCGAACAGTTTTGAGAGCGAGTATAGCGCTCGTTTTATTTCAGCAACTTCGTTTGTTAGTTTCTGAGCGACGTCAGGTACCTCTGCACATGCAGATATTTCTTTTGACAAATCATCCTGTTTTTCCAAAAGTTCTGCATACAGTGCATGTTCCATATGTGAAATCTCAGCCGATATAGCGTCCTGCTTTTGTGAAATTTTAGCCATTTCTAAGGCGACAGCGTCGTGTTTCAATTGACACGTCGTTCTGGGTTCGTGAAGTTTCTGTCATTTCTGTAAACATCTCTGTTTGCACCGTCGAAATATCGCTTACGTAGTTGAACACAATGGACATGGCTGAAGAATTATGCTGTATTTTTTTTCTCAATAGTTCGGCTAATTGATCTATTGACTGAATCTGTGAGCAACTTTTATCCATTGCAATGCGTAATCCGCCTACGGTATTCTCAGTAGAATCCATGGCTAAATTTGGCGATCTAGTATTCACCTTAATACAGATATACTCAAAATCTCAAGAAGCGTCGCTTCCAGTATTACTGGAATAGCGAGATACAGTACTTATTGCTTCACTGAATGACTAGCAACAATTAAAAGAATACACCGCCATTTGACTGTACGTGTTTGTTCATTTGCAAATCAGGTTTCCGCCTTTTATGCTATTTTCAAAAATGGTTCAAATGGCTCTGAGCACTATGGGACTCAACATCTTAGGTCATAAGTCCCCTAGAACTTAGAACTACTTAAACCTAACTAACCTAAGGACATCACACACACCCATGCCCGAAGCAGGATTCGAACCTGCGACCGTAGCAGTCCCGCGGTTCCGGACTGCAGCGCCAGAACCGCTAGACCACCGCGGCCGGCTATGCTATTTTCGCGTGATTGAGTTTATGTCATTAACATATATTGCAGGATATCAAGCTCAAAATTGGCCATAAATAAAGATAAATATTTTCTCCTCATGAAATGCCAGACGTGCGCGATTGAATATTTTTCTTAACTTATGGCCAATTTTGAGCTTGATGTCATGCAATTTATGTTAATATGACATAAACTCAATCACTTGAAAATGGTATAAAAAGCCGATACTTTGGTCATAATTAAATAATCAACAATAGAGTCCAATGGCGGTGCGTTCATTTGTAAACTGTTTTACGTTGTTCAGCAACGTCAAAAACTGATTAATTTGTTGTGTCTAAGTCCTCTAAGAAAAACAGAGTAACAACGCCTAGTTCTGTAGTGTGCAGTGCATGGATTTCCCCAGAAAACTATATAAAAATACTAACTGCAGCTTATAAGTACACTAATAACTATTTAAATCTACCAGCCTACATTCTGAGTTATTCCAATCGAGCGCTTGGTAGCAAGCAAGCCGATATTGGAAAATGTAAATTTGCTTTTGCGCTTCACCGACGAAATTTGATTTCCTCTCGATGTGCAGGTCTTTTCTATACCTCCTCTTGTTTATGTTGCCCACGAGCACATCTTTTCGTAGATTTCATGGGACAGAGGAGTTGCAAGCGTGTTTAGTTAAAAAATAAGTTCTATACAATACCTGTACTATGGTCGTCCTCGAACTGGCGCGTCATAATGTCGAAAGCTGCAAAATGCACCAATTATTTACTACGTGTCCTGCCATGGTCACCGGCTTTGCATTTGCAACCAGAATAAATGGTAGTATATTTATTTTCCTGCTCTACTTGGTGCTACAAGGCAGAATACAAATTAATTTTATTGCAAGATACCAATGAGTTTATTCTCTTAAATATGTCATGAAGATTAACTGTCGTCATTAACTGATGTACCAGATAACTGATTCCTTCTAATCATCACCGACAGAGAAGAAAAGAGATAAAATGGAACTCAAAAAATTCCATATATACTTTTTATCATTTCATACAGTTAGTGAAGAGAATAGAAAGTCGACACCAAGTATAATATTCCACATTACTACTGGAAACTTATGTGATCACTAACAGAGATAAAAAAAACTTGCAAACTAATATATTGCTATCTTTCTGAATATGTTGATCTAAACTGTGGGCTTTTAGCCCAGAGGATACATTCTGGTGTGATCACAATCAGAAAAAACTCCCAACTTGTTGAAACGTATGACTGTTAGGTTCTCACAAAGGGTAACGAATCTATATTTGAAGACTGCACGGAAAGTAGGGGTTAAATTCAAATCTCACGAAAATGGTTAGTGGTATCATTATTAAATTCATCAGATGTACTTTCAGTAGGATGAACTTAACTGAATATGATGGGTATAGTCACGGAGTTGTAGCCAGATTAAAATATGGTATACACGGAAAAAACGGACCTAGTTCGTCCAATACAAGGACAGAAAGCGTGAAGCAGGTGCGGATTTCTGTATTGATTTTTTGTTTGCTTTTATGGAAGTCTCGTAAGTGATATTGTTTAATGAAATATAATTGTTGATCATTTTCATGTATTGTCGAACCTATTGGCTTCATTGCTTTGTGCTGTGGTGGAACTGATTTTCGTGCTGTGATTTGTGCTAACCCAGAGAAACATTGACAATCGCTTTAGCGCTTTGTGGCGTGGTAGATAGAACTGAATTTCTTGTAAAATGCATCGGAGGTCGGTCTTTCAGCTGCTGATGGAATATCCGGAGTCAAACTGCGGTGGTAAGTCTAGAGAAAGACAGAGCACTGGTAGACAATTAGAAGTATCTAAAAACCTATGAACAATGGCACACGAAATAGGAGATTATTGGAACTGCAAGAAGAATTGAATTAATTTGCTAACTGACGCAGAGAAGGCTGCATTAATATCTAATTTCAATGAGCTGAAGGACTGGGATGAGCAACGTTGTCACCTGACAAGACTTATTTCTGTTGACAATTTACAACGCCGAAGTCCTCCCAGAGATGAGACAATAGCTACATCGAGTTATTATACATTTCACTATAAGGTCAGAATAATGAGAGGCAATACTGTGACAATTGTTTGTTTGTCAAAGGGCCTTTACATCACTGAACGATATTTCAAAGAAAAGATTAGAAACTATCAGGAATTCCTTAAGAACTGAAGGCATGGCGCCAGATGATAAACGAGGGAAACACGGAACCAAGTTCATAAACTTTCAACAGAAACAGAGCAAAACATGTGCACTCATATAAAGTCATTTAAAGGATGGTCCAGTCATTACAGCATAAATAAAAACACAGAAACTGTATTCTCCTGAAGACCTCATAATCAAGAAGATATTCAAGATGTTTCAAGAGACACATTCTACTTGTGTGTATCATATGAAACTTATCGTAAAAAATTTAATACAAAATTCAATACCTCATTCGGTTTCACTCGAAGAGGTACATGCAGTACTAGTGATAAATTTTCTGTAACTTTCAAAGCTCTAGAGTCGAAACTCACAAATGCAGCAGATGGAAAGGAAGGATCAGACGTTCATAGTAATATCAAGAGAGAGAACACTGAATATGAACTACAGCACTGTAAAGCTGATACATTCTATCAGCGTAAAAAACAATCTCGACAGAGAAGCACGAAGTTTACAAACGCAGAATAGATATGTATGGATTTCCGACGGAATCTGCCATGTCCAAACATCAGAACTGACATTGTCTATTAGAAGCGACAGCTTTCTCAGTATGTATTTAACATACATCGACTCTCAGACAGTAGTGCAGTGTTTTATGTTTATCCTGAAACTATAGGGCAGAAAGATTCAAATTAATAAGTTATTTCCCTGCATCATTAAGTTACTTACTTTCAGGGTACAGAGGTTAAAAATTTGGAACTCGTCTGTGTCATATGGTGGTCAAAACAAAAACTACAACCTTTTTAGGTCCATCCATTGTCTTGTCCATCATGCAAAGTGATTTAAATCAGTTTCTGTGACATTCTCAGTCATAGGGCATTCATACCTTGAAAGTGGCAAAGACGTGAGCCTCAACAGACGCAAAACAAAAGCTGAGCTCCCAAAGGACTGGACAGACATAATTAAAGACGCGCGTGCGAAACCCACTCCTTTTCAGGTTGTTGATATTGATGGCACAATGATAGGTGACTGGAATGATTTCTTGCAACCCAGATACCGACCAAATTGTCCATCCCCATAGCGAATTATTAAGGAGATGAAGGTAGTACGTCACCATCCAAGGCTAATCACACATCGTGACACGTACAAAGGATTTTGGATCACATCAGTTGTTACTCCTCTAACTGAACGAAGAGGAAACAGAACTTGCAGAAGGAGAGTTTTAGTTCCTTTCACCTTCTTATGAAGACAGGCTGATAAAGACTTAAGCCACAGTAATCAAATGAAACTAGACCACATCAGTGTGTGAAATAGCAGGTCCTGCTTTATTATAACAAAACTACTGAGATAACATGCTAATAAGAGGACACATGTCCAACGTTTCAGGACTGCTACCTATTATGAAGGAAAAGTACCGTGATGTGCAAGAACTGAAGTTGTTCTATGAAACAGGGGCCCAAGAGTAATATGTAAATATCCATTACCAGCAGAGAATTTACAAACATGTTTTGTGTTATTTGTTTGTATTAAGTAAAATGTGAGAAATGAAGACTGTGGGTTATAAAAACTGTGTTTTATGCTGATAACTGAAATTACAATCTATTAACTATATTTTTAATGAATATGTTGTAACCATTTATTGAATAATTGTTGGTAGTTGTACACTAGGTGATTGAAAGATACATAAGTTGAGACATGAGATTATTAATCATTATAATTTACACGAGTTCAGTGAAACTAAAATCAGAATATTGATAAACAGTATTCTTCCTAAAACCTGATGAGTCATGAAGATCCTGTACAAAGATAAATAGATATTTGTCAAAGTGGTTGCAGGGAAGTTTGATAGTGAAGTATCATTCCAATATCACATTACATTGTGACTTTTACAACCTAATTAGTGCATTACCCAAAGAAATTAAAAATAGACATTCGGATAAAAAGACATACAGTATCCAACAATTTGTAATAATATTTTTGCCACTTTTAAGGGATCCTAAATAAAAGGTCACTGATTGTACTGTATAAATTATAAAAGCATATTTTAATAAACAGTGAAACTGTAACTTTTTACACTTTAAAATTGCTCTCCTGAAAAAAATATCAAATCAACATAACCCTTCTTTCCATGTGGTCTTCATTTTGAAAATGTTGCAGTTATGCCATTATTTGCATAAAATTGTCTTCAGATCTAGTCAATAATACACTGAGATCGGTTGAAAGGACCTCCAGGCCTGCAGGTGTTATACTATACGTACATCCTTTTTGCTGCTCAATTCAAACCTTCATCTTCTGATACAGTTCTCTGAGTTACTATAGCACAGCTGTTTTCGCCATGTTCTTAAATATTTCAGTACAATATTCTTGCAGTTTCCTAGTGCATTTACTTAGGCGAAAATATGCGTTACTAACAGGAACATATTTAATAAGAAAATATATTGAATGCTGTGGTACACCTTATCTCCATTATGAAGATCGGTGGTACAAAATGTTTGTCTGTTTTGAGTAATATTGATTAATCTTCATTGCTGTAGCGTTGGATTCGCCTTGATTGTCGTATAACGTTTGTACTTTCCTAAGGCTGTCTCTGCATGTTTCTCTTCTGATTTATTGTGCAGTAGTTCCTTGATAAACTTACCTCCCACAACGGCAATGATGAAATTAATGTTAATATCTCTCTTAAATGGGTGTGCAACGTTTGCCATTCCTACATCAACAGTAAGTCGTGACAATGCGTAGGGAACAGTATCGTCATGAACTGGCAATTAGCGATTTTCGTAAATAAATTCATGTAAACTGAATGCACAGTCTGTCAGACAGTTGTACCTTTAGTGTTGTCTTGACAGATCAACAGGCGTTCATCGCTTTTAAAAAGCGATGAACGCCTGTTGATCGGTCAAGACAACAGCTTTTCTTCCTGTAAGAGGAAAGTTCTGTGATCCAGAGACAATTGTTGTAATTTGGCACTCAGGAACTGCAAACCTCCTCTCCCACGTATTGGAGTGCTAGCTTCTGAATGCAATTGTACTATGTTGTATTTGGCCATTATTTCATAAATTTGGTTCATCTCAGTGCCTATGGTTAATCACTGCTGTCAGTCCACATGACACATTCCGCTGATAAATCCGGACAGTGTGATAATTTAGCTTGATATAATGTTGACTTGATAAGATTGAAATCATATTGTTTTCCTCCTGCCTTATACAAATTGTCTCTACCTTCAATATATTTAATGATATACGTGCTGGTACACAGTTATCTTCGGGGAACCCAATATCCACAGAATGCGAAAAGGGTTTTCTGATATTTGCGCATTGCAAACATTCTATCGCTTCCGATTCATGTGTGTCTGACAAGTTTCCGTCTGGTGTTATAATGTGTCCCCAGGATTTTATTTATTTCTCCCCCAGTCTAGTTTTATCCAAATCGATGATAACGTTTGATCTTCTAAATGCTTCTAGTGCTTCTTTCACAGTACCTACGTGTTCTCTCAAAATCGTTCTTCCATATAAAAAGCTCGTCACCATAAAAGATCACATATTTCAGCAATTTACACAATATATTTTTCTTTCTGGCGAGTGTATAAAAAGCTGGTGATTATGCATTTAGATCGCATGGAACTACTTTGATCTGATGACATCTGACTTCACACAAGAAGGCTATGTACGAGGTGCATTCAAGTTCTAAGGCCTCCGATTTTTTTTCTCCGGACTGGAAAGAGATAGAAACATGCGCATTGTTTTAAAATGAGGCCGCGTTCATTGCCAATACGTCCCAGAGATGGCAGCACCGTACGGCTGATGGAATTTTACCGCCAGCTGCGAGAATGAGAACTGTTTTAAATACTTAAAATGGCGACGTTTTCCTTATTTGAACAGCGTGCAATCATTCGTTTTCTGAATTTGCGTGGTGTGAAACCAATTGAAATTCATCGAAAGTTGAAGGAGGAATGTGGTGATGGAGTTATGGATGTGTCGAAAGTACATTCGTGGGTGCGACAGTTTAATGAAGGCAGAACATCGTGTGACAACAAACCGAAACTACCTTGGGCTCACACAAGCCGGTCTGACGACATGATCGAGAAAGTGGACAGAATTGTTTTGGCGGATCGCCAAATGACTGTTGAACAGATCACCTCCAGAGTTGGCATTTCTGTGGGTTCTGTGCACACAATCCTGCATGACGACCAGAAAATGCGAAAAGTGTCATCAAGGTGGGTGCCACGAATGCTGATGGACCACCACATGGCTGCCCGTGTGGCATGTTGCCAAGCAATGTTGACACGCAACGACAGCATGAATGGGACTTTCTCATCGTCGGTTGTGACAATGTATGAGACGTGGATGCCATTTTTCAATCCAGAAACAAAGCGCTTGTCATCTCAATGGAAGCACACAGGTTCACCGCCACCAAATAAATTTCGGGTAACCGCCAGTGCTGAGAAAATGATGGAGTTCATGTTCTGGGACAGCGAGGGTGTAATCCTTACCCATTGCATTCCAAAGGGCACTACGGTAACAGGTGCATCCTACGAAAATGTTTTGAAGAAGAAATTCCTTCCTGCACTGCAACAAAAACGTCCGGGAAGGGCTGCGCGAGTGCTGTTCCACCAATAGAACGCACCCGTACGTCGAGCTAACGTTACGCAAAAGGCTCTTTGTGATAAGAACTTTGAAGTGATTCCTCATGCTCCCTACTCACCTGACCAGGCTCCTAGTAACTTTTGGCTTTTTCCAACAATGAAAGACACTCTCCGTGGCCGCACATTCACCAGCCGTGCTTCTATTGCCTCAGCGATTTTCCAGTGGTCAAAACAGACTCCTAAAGAAGCCTTCGCCGTTGCAATGGAATGATGGCGTCAGCGTTGTGAAAAATGTGTACGTCTGCAGGGCGATTACATCGAGAAGTAACGCCAGTTTCATCGATTTCGGGTGAGTAGTTAATTAGAAAAAGATTCGGAGGCCTTAGAACTTGAACGCACCTCGTATTTTCGGCTAGCTTCGTCAATTTGCACCTGCCAGTAACACTACTTGTTAGGTCGAAGCTTGTTAAGTATTTGACAGATTTAACTGCTCTTCTAAATTTAAGGTCTTACTTCGTTGAGGCAGTGTATGTTGTTAACGCTGCATGTATCCCAAACTAATGTGAATGATCTTACTTGCGCGATACGTGCGTAAAATAGTCGGTATCTGACGGCACAGTGATTCGTGATTCCAGTATTCTTTTAATTTCTCAATCAAGAGCTTCACAATTTGTTCGCTAAGTATGAAAAATCTGCTTCAAAGAGGTATATAATTCTTAAATATAATTTTTAGTTACAGCATTTCATTAACACTGGTTTCTTGGAAAACACCATGTAACGATATATCGATACTTCACTTAATCCTTTTTTTCTTCTTGCACTAAATCATATAATTCCTGAATTTTGCTATTTTAACCACATTTACCTGAGCGTCACTCTAGTTTTTAAGCATACGAATATATATATATATATATATATATATATATATATATATATATATATATATATATATATATTCAAATGGCTCTGAGCACTATGGGGCTTAACTTCTGAGGTCATCAGTCCCCTAGAACTGAGAACTACTTACACCTAACTAACCTAAGGACATCACACACATCCATGCCCGAGACAGGATTCGAACCTGCGACCGTAGCGGTCGCGCGGTTCAGACTGTAGCACATTAAATCGCTCGGCCACTCCGGCCGGCTATATATACGTTCATATCGTAAACATATTTCAAGAAAAATACGCAATATCATCCCTTCTATTTCATCATGAGTTATTATTAATCTACTGTTTGCAAAATACAACTCACACATAGGCTATATTTTTTTTATGGCAGCCAGTGCCAAACAAGAAACCAGCTCCTAACGATGGAATTTGAATAAGATATGTTCAAATTCTCTGCCGTCAATGGAAAAGTTCAAAAATATATGAATTTCTGCTGTCTTACTGGTCTACTTTTTGATTCCGACAACACCAATAAATCCTACACTAATTACCGAAAACTTTCTGACAAAATTTCTGTGAGCTGCTTTCAGTTGAGTACCAAATTCGGAAATACATTCTAAGTTAAATACGCAGATTTGAACTGTTATAATAGGCATAAGATACCATCGATAATTATTTCGTCCATAAGCAGTAAATCTTCTCTCGGGTTATGAGCATTGTGATACGAGACAACATTCATAACACGTTCTGACCCTGTGGCTGCACTGTTTGTAATCAGGTCTTATTCGAAACAAACCTCTGTTCTCCGGTTCATGATGCGATTGTATCTTCTGAACATGATTCCATGTTTCCACTGACCTATTTCTTCTTCGTTCATGGTGTTATGACAGATAATTCTCTTCTGAGTATAAGTTTGTTCATTCACATACTGATTAACTACCTATTATTTTTTCTTCTCGGTGGTTCCAGTTACACTCCTGATTGACATTACTGTGGTGTTGTCGCTGCTGTGTGCCAGAACTTTCATTGTGACGATTATTTTCGGTATCTTGCTCCATTCGGCGTTCATAATTAATCCAAGCCTTACCAACGCATTTTTCATAACACATAATACGAAGGTAGGGGGCGGGTATCGATTACCAAAAAACCTAAAAAAATATTTCCTTAAATGTGTAACTTTAATTAGCAACACCTTTGTTAAATATGTACTGATGAATAAGTAGGGTACAGAATAAGAAAATAGTTGCATAATCTTAGCAACACCAATTCATTATTAGTAATGTTCACACTGAGTGAAAGTGTGACGACGACAAAAAATTTGAAAAAATACAAATTTCGTTAACTGTATTGATTTTCATTCACAACATACGTTTGAGACGTATCTAGATGTAGGAGAATGGTCGTCAGCCTGAAATCATGAGTACGAAATTTGCTGCGAAAAGTCTCATTCGCTATTAAGATTTACAATTTGGGTTAAGTTTTACTGAAAAACTTAAAACAGTTATGGAATATGAAAGTGTTAATGTTCTCCATTTGATAGAGTGTCAACTATACTTCACGAAAATCGTGGTGCAAAATCACTTGAAATATTTTATGCACATCGAATGGTAATCACTTAATTGATACTAGAATTACATCTTTATTTTGCTGCTCCGAAACGTAGCGATAGCTTCTTTATCCCATTGTTACTGAAAATGCCAACTCGTTGTGCCTTTCCTTCAGTCGTACAGTAGCGGCGTCCGTAAATCAATTCCAGTTTTCTTTTGGAAGTTTCTAGGACCAACATTCACAATTCGAGAAATAAGGATCAATACAGAGATTTACAGAGAATCATTCTTCCCACGCGCTACTCTCGCGTGGAACGGGGTTGGACGGCTTGGTTGGTGGTACAAAAGTACCGTCAGCCACACACCATTATGTGGCTTGCTGAGTATATTGTAGATGCAGATGCAGAGTGGAATGTTCATATCAGAAGCATTCATAGATTAACTTGATAATCCGTTGGCTGAGGATGGCTGAGATAATAAGTTCATTCTTTAATACAGGGGAGTACAAGATGTCCGGAATGGTTTCAAGAAACCTGTCTGCGCTTCACTCTTACTGTAGTATGAACGCTGGGGTTCGATTTTGAGCTGTCTCTCTCTCTCTGTGTGTGTATGTGTGTGTGTGTGTGCATGCATGTACCTGATTTCTATCCAGCTCTCTACAAGTTCCAATGTATGCAATACGTCTGCCTGTTGCATGGTCTATGTCCAGTTTGCAAGATGTAAAACACAGAACTATTTTACGGGTGTATACAATCGCTGTTGAAAGTTTATAAGGCTGGTTAGGAGGAGAAGCCTTAAGTCTGATTGCAGTTTTACAGAACAGTGCTCAGTAAAAGAAATTGTTTGTCTTATCACTGCACAGGTGTCTGGGTGACAGATTGTTCGACATGTCTGACATACTGGTAATTTTGCTTACTTCACAGAATGTAAATCATCGGGACTAGGAGCTCTGTTAACTGCTGCTGAATTTTCTATACATCCTATAGGCTAATTTTATTTGGTTCCCAGTTTTCATTCGCAATCACCATAACAGTGCAAATCTACATTCTGCTTTCAATATTTGAATTGTTATCGTGTTCTGCAAATTTTATACAGTGGAATTCTGTTCGCTCTTCGTATTTTTAATATACTGCAAATTAACTACATGATTTCAATGTTTTTGGTTACTGCTGCTTTTATAATTTGGTGTCGGGCAATCACTGTGAGTTCACATTACACGTATCATGCATTTGTATTGTATTGAGGAAGAATTACCTTATCAACAAATTATACCATTACGCAATTAAAAATACTAATAATCACTACATAATTCACAAAATTCTTTCGAACACAGAGGCGCTATGTAGCTAAAGCTAAGAAATTAAGCAAGCGTTCTTTTCTTTTTCTGCTGTAATGGACTGGTTCAATCTGAAGATATTATAGCGTTTAAAGTTCTCCTTATCATGTCCCATTTTAAGTTCCCACACTTTACTGTTTCGTTGTTTTATCCGCACAGCTGCTCTAGAAAAAAACACATTTAACTTTGTTAATAAACTCTAGGTTGGAAAGGTACCTACTCGCAGGTTACTGGGTGGATACCAGTCATAATTACATATTATCACGGACAGCGATCACAAATCTGCTGATTTATTAACATGAAGCACTCAGTAACACAAACATTCACAGCGTAATATGTGGCAAAAATACAGTATTAATAATGTGGCCTCTGTCATTTAACTTTTGACACAACTGACACATTTCACAAGCTCGCAGGTTGACGCACATCTTATGTGAAAACAAGCTCGCCAGCCACTGTAGTGTGAGTCATAAGAAAAACTACTTGAAGCTCCTACTGTGCTACATATTGCTACGTCAAACCTCACGTATGTTGTCATTGTAATTCTAGAAAACTCAGCATTTATTAGGGCTCGGATAAAATTCCTTGAACACGTTGTGAATGCATCAGAGGTCTAATCTTTTCCAGAGAAAATTTAGGTACTCTGAGACTCACCTGTTTCAAGAGTGAAGAAGTGGATTAGTGCATTCTTGGGATTAATTAGCATTTACAAAATATTTATGAATTGAATAGCTTGGTTACATCTCGACTTCGTACACTGATGGATAGGAAAACTCCCTGATATTGGCACTCCCAAGCACAAACGAACTTCGATAAGTTCCTATGACGCTCCTGTCCTTTCACATCATTATCTGAAAAAATATTTTTGTGTAAGCTCAGGCCCGCATCTCGTGGTCGTGCGGTAGCGTTCTCGCTTCCCACGCCCAGGTTCCCGGGTTCGATTCCCGGTGTGGTCAGGGATTTTCTCTGCCTCGTGATGGCTGGGTGTTGTGTGCTGTCCTTAGGTTAGTTAGGTTTAAGTAGTTCTAAGATCTAGGGGACTGATGACCATAGATGTTAAGTCCCATAGTGCTCAGAGCCATTTGAACCATTTTGTAAGCTCAGATAGTTCTAAGACAGCTCTTAATGCTGAGCTCTTCCAAGAATTTGAGACAGATGGGGTTATGAAGTCTCATAATATTGCTTTTGGAAACTGTACAGTTCCTGTGAACACAACTACTTCCTGACTCAGCTTGAAGTTGTGTCTGTTGTATCGTTTTTTTTATATTCAGATGTCTTTTGTTTGAGCAGGTGACCAATGTCTGTAACGATCACTGAGCAACTGTATTTGCAAGAGGTCTCCATTGCGTACATTCTTGTGAAAGGTAATATCATTGCTGATGCTCTTTCAAGATGTCCCCTGGGGTTGGATCATGGGACTGAGAATGACTGTGATGGAAATCATTTCATTGTCATGGATTTTAAAGAGGTAGCATTTAATCGTTTCTCTAACTGTTCACTTGAGATTATTTTGAAGGACCAGGGAAAAGATATATCATGGAAAGAGGAGAAGGAGAAGATGAGTGATGAAGACAACATTGAAGTCCTGCCGTTTTACTTGGTTTACGATTATTCTTATACACCAAGAGACGAGCAGATCATTCACATTGCGTTATTTACATTCCCGAGGAATTAATCAGAAAACTGATTTAGCCCACTCAGTTTAGTTACGCACATTTTGGGCACGAAAACTATTCCGCAAAATTTGGAAGACTTGCTACTTTCTGAGTTTGGAGAAACATATCTGCAAGGTATTGCCTTCATGTAACACTTGTCAGACTGGTAAACCACCAACAGTGCCTCAACATACACTTTTATTTCCAGCTATTCCATCGAGATTGAGAGAGCTTACTTCAGTTGATTTACTTGGTCCTCTTCTACGAAGATGTCAAAATTATTCTCGTGTTTCTATTGTGGCTGCACTGACTTCTAAGTTTTTATCACTCGTGCACTAGAGAACAGTTATGGCACAGTCTGTTGTATGAGCATTTATGAATCATTTTCTGCATATATGGGGTCATGTTAATAAAGTAACATCAGATAACGGTCCACCATTCAGGTCATTAGCTTGGCAGCATGCTTAGCATTACCGAAGAACAAAGACAATTTACTTTTCTCCATATCATCCAGTCTCCAATCAATCTGAGCGTCTAATGTTATTGCCAGTTGTGTCACAAATTCCAGGACTGAAATATGTATGTGTTTGAAGATATCGTAATTGGCCTGCCAAACGACTGGACACATATACAATCGATATTAGTACTTAAACATTAGCATCCAGTAGATAAGATGCAGAGGAATGTATAGCTACCAGCTTCTTCTACGTTAGTATAGGGTTATATAGTGAAATAAGTTTTGGAAAACAGGAAGGCTGATGAGAGGTGTGTGAAAACTAACCAAAGCAAGTCGTTTAGACTAGGTTCAAATGTATTAATATGATCACACGATCGATTAACAAAATGGCTCTCACTCACAACTAAGTTTCTTCTTTGCCAGCAGCAAAATGTTGGATCAAACATACGATGCATCCACAAGCAGAAGAAGATAAGACATTTGAAAGTAAGAAGCCTTAGGGCAACAATCACATAAGTAACACCAAGAGATTCAGGGAATAAATGTTATAGAGAAGACAACTTGTCTTACATTACTGTTTTGCATTATTTATACTGTTTTGTGAATTTTATCTAGAGGATTTTGATAATTGCCTATCTGTGAACCAATGTAAACACTGTGTGTAATGACTGAATGAGAAATTCTGGAGAAATCTGATGACCTTTGGGAAAAAATTACGATGGTAGAATACGTAAACAAGTTGAGAAAGTATTGAAAACATGCTGAATAGGAATTTGTTACAGGACATCCTCCTCCAGGATTCCCTTTGCACAAGAGTAGTTGTCGATACAAGTATTATTTTTCGAATTTTGGACATATCATTATAATCTCAGTTGCTTTTCTGAAAACTTTCATATAATATTATACAGAGTATGTTATATTTCAAACAACTTGAAATTACGAGTAATTGGTACACTTAAAGTTACTATTATTAATTACACAATCATGTATTGTTTACTCTATTTATCTCTGGATTCATTTATGAAATAATGGTCGAAATTAAAAATGTAGCGATAAATAATAAAAATTCTGTTGCAAACTTTTTGGAATATTGTTATCTTCCGCAGCGAGAGGGAGTTGCACGCATGCCTCTGATGTGATCAGACGTATTTTTGCACGAATAATGTAATTTCGACTTTGTTAATGTGAAAAAACAAAAGATTGTATGTTATACTAACATGTGAGGAAATATATTTACATAAAAACAAAAACCCTGCAACAAGAATCTCCAGATTTAAGTCGTTGAATTCAACCGTGATGACCTAATATGTGGGATTTTCGGCGTCAAGAACCAGACCCATAGAAAAGAAGAACTGAAACCAACTCAACATGAGAAGCTAAGTAAAGTAGAAAGTTTGTTGTTGTCTTCGCTCCTCTCAAATCTTCATAAAAGACAATAAATGAAAGTAAGAAGGAAGGGGAGGGAAAAGTAGCAAGTTGTACAAAGATCATCCTAGTTGAGACTAAGGGAGAAAATATGCGGTGAAAGGTGTCGATCAGTATGATTATAAATTTATAGCTTTCATGTGTATATAAAAGTATGTATATGAGTATAGGTGAAAACGCTTGACAACAGGCTGCTAATTTAAGGTAGAAGGGAAGTTCTGGCAAGATCTTATCTGTTTATTGATCATGAATTTTATGCTTGATGTACAAATGTTATTCTAAGGACAAAGAGGAATTATTCAGAAGAAGAGGTACAGAAGGGCTACAGTTGGTTTTTGAACTAACTAGTAGTTGACAGATTTGATATTTTGTAGCAATTAAGAAAAAACTGCAAGTAATTTTTTAAACTCTTTGTAGCAGTAATGAGCTAAATGTTGTAATGATATGGGAAAGTGAATCATTCATAGTTCCATGACATACCATCTGTAACAAGAGTTATATTTGTTGTTTATATGTAAGATAATACCTTTCTATCAGTGATGGATATGATTGATATTATTTTTGCTATAACATTACGTCTGTTCTAGGTTACTAGTGAAGCCTGTTTATAGCAAAACTTATGTATACTACCATTACCTGGGAACATGTATCACAGTTGTAAAGGAATGGAATAATTGTTTGTATGTAATGCAGATCATCCAACTAAGGTAATGACATGTACATATTATGCACATTTGTGACTGTTAACATGGCGTATGAAATATGTCTCATAGCAGATTGCTACCAGCAGTGAGAGTAAGATATTAAGTCTTATACTTGCCTTTTTATAGGTGAGTTGCCTCAGGGAGCTGACCGTAATGAACTCGCTGCCAGTCATGCGTGCACCAGATATTCATGTAACGAAATATAATAGAGTGATTAGCAAACGATGTAACTACTGCAGTACATCAACAATTGTAATAATAAACTCTATCCTACCCATTGCTAGTCCTGTCACAGTATAAGACAGCTTTAAATACACGTTATTATTATTCATTTAGCTATTTATTAATTGAATTTTTAATTTATTATTATATGTGACAGGGAAACATCAACGAACTAATTATTATGCTTGGTAAGAATTTTTTAAATCCTTCAGCTGATGGTACAACTGACTTGAATTTTTAATCTGAACTTCGACAGAACCAAGACTGTGCTAATTCTACTTTAAGCTCACAATAAGTGAAGGGTATGGTTGCAGATACAGCAGCAGTCTGCGTCAATCCTGTGGCTGTGTCTTCCACAACTACTGAAGTTCACGGTCACCTGTAAGAAAACTTGGACGGGACACTGTCTGGGACTGCCGAGTTCTGTTAGCAAATGGGGTGCACTCTGCCCTTGTGAAGCCGGTTGTGGATGTACTTGACTGAGAAGTAGTGGCACTGATCAAGAAAACTGACAACGGATGGGAGTGCGGGGTGTTGACCACATGCCACTCCGTAACTGTATGTAGTTACACCTAAGGGCTGAGAAAGACACGGCGACCGGTCGGCACCGATGGGCTATCAAGGCCAGTTTATAAGAATAGAAAGTCTCCAACGATCTCTCATATCCAGCTAGAATATAGAAAAGGAAATAAAATTCATTTGTACATTTAAATCACTTGACATGTATTCAGAAAATCTTACAGGTATTTATTAAAAGACATCTTACCGTAAAATCTCTTTACATTTCATTAAAATACTTTACGCAAAAAACTATCCTTAATGGCAACCAATAGTTAATCTCGCTCTCCTCATATTTCTAAAACGCCCACACTAGTAAGCACATAGGTCATCAAAATTCCTTGGTTCATCACTGCAGTCGCTCACATCTACTTTTACACGGAGCAATACAGCAAAGATATTTTATACAGTCTCGCAGTCGTTATAACAATTAAATTAATTTTATCGTATTTTTAAGCCCCTCCGAGTCGTGGAAATTCGTTCGTTATTCTTAGATAATCGTACCTTATAGCAAGTTATGGACAACATGTAGAAAGTAGTAATAATGGCAAATACAGATCTGCCTAAGAGGTTCTGCTTTACCATTCGTATTCTCTGAACTTGTAGAGCATCTCCCTGGATCCCTAACTTACAATAACGCTGACAGTTAATTGAACATTGTCAACAAATTTATTTCGCAGATGACCTTAAACTGAAACCTTGTAACTGTTTGTAATCTCCATGAAAGAACAGAACAGCTAAACAGACTGAGTTTCAAAGTTCGTCTTAAGGTGAGAGACCACTCAAAAATTAAACGTTTCTTCTACTTTGCCGATTTCAACGGAATTTCTGAATCATGCCTGCCACGTAAATATGTAACAATATACAGTCTAGAAGACCAGAACATTACTGGTTCTTGTGGTATGATTTTTGATATGATTCATATCGGTATTTTTCTAAAGCAGCTTATTTTACCCTGACCTGAGTTCCCACATTCTAGATTTTTAGATACATTCACAAGACGTAGTTCGACAGTTCTTTGCGTTCATTATATGGGAAATGTTATTAATTTGTCTTCAGTTTTGAACTTAAATCTTGTTTAATTATCTGTACATAAATGTGATAATAAAATGGACAAACAACGTTTTCGATAATATTAATTTATGGAACTATGTAGGCGTTCGAACACTACTTTCCATTGAGATTGGTTAACATTTAGGACGAAAAAGTTGGCACTGAAGAAAAATAACCTCACCGGAAAATTATATCAAAAAGTATGCTGGTTCAAGACACATACTATTAAATTTCAGCAAAACCATAGTCTTTCCCTCCTACACCCGTAAGGTATCTCCTTGCTGTAATTTCTGGACCACGGTAGCCTTTCCCTTGACTTCTTCTTCAGGCAGCATCTTTTTGGCGGCTTATACGTCATTGATCTCCAAATAAGCAAATGTTCTTCTGGATGGGTGATAAAGGGGTGCTGGGTCTGCTGCTTTCTTCTTTCTACAAACATTCCATGCTGAACAGAGAAACGGCATACACGACACCTGAAGGAATCTTTTCCTTTTCCTTTTTTGTTCTTCTTTGGGACACTTGGACCAAACGACACCTGTGAAAACTTCAGTTTGCATTTAGTGTCTTGTCATCAGTGCATCTGGGCAGTAATGTAGCAGATGAGACTCTCTAATAGGCTGGTACTATCTTGACCACTATCTTAGCAACTGTCAGTGCGACAAGGCCCCTTACGTAGTAAATATTTGAAATTTTTCTTAGGCATGCTTGTAATCGTATACAGTCAAATAGTATTGGAATCTAAGAACACACACAAAGATGTCAAATAACCATTAAATTTTTTTAAAAGGGAGTTGATGTTTTAGGATTCCATCCCTTCTTAAAATAATATAAAACCACCATTAAATGGAAACAGCATAAAAGGTCAGTGAAGTCGTAGAACTAGTTGATGACATTATGTAGCTAGCGCAGTTGAAGACAAAGACAGGCTAAGTAGCACGAGCGGGAAATACGTCAGATTTTACTATTAATTATGGAAGTCTCTGTAGTAATGGAACTTCAGTGCCTTTTACAGGATTTTCAGCAATTCCTAGTCATAGACATACGACATACTGGTAGGTGGTTAGAGAGGGGAGTGATCAATGACATGCAAAGTACGCATGAGTCTTCTTCGACCTGGGTAACTGTGTGGGGAAGTTGGTCCGTTGCGAATAGTGGCCTCCTTTTTTTTTTTTTTTTTTTGATGCGAGTAATTGTACCGGTCCTTGGGAGGAAACACATAAAATTCAAATGAAAGTTTGAACGCGTGTGTTTGAAAGCTAGTCCACAAGCATTTGCATTCTGGTGCGAAGAGTGTGAAGATTGCGACATTCCTGGCAGTGAGCAGCTTCAACGAAGGGTATTCAGCAATTCTGAAGACCATGACAATGATCAACGTCACCCTGGGACTCTATTCGTCGCAGTTGGCCAAGCATTCGGATTCCGACGACCACCGGATTCAAGCGGCCGAAAACCGTTTGTCACCGGCCGTACGAAAGGCTCTGGAGCAACGCAGGATGGCCCAGATTGAGCAGAACGCCCTCTATGAAGAAGAGGAAAGACTAATTTATGGACCCGGAATACCAGATTCAACGTAATAATAAATAATATTGAATTTATATTTTGTCAATTCTTCAAACGTATTTTTCTCTAAATGACGTCTTTTTTTTTTTTATACTTCAGATCTGCGGAACCGATTCTCATTATTCTTTGTTTCCGACGAGGCTAACTAAATTTTGTAGGAGTTGTACCACTTTCATTCCGATCCATCAACTATAAATATTTTTACTTGGCCGACGAAGTCGAGAAATTGATGAAAAAACCCATATTTTTTTTCAAATGGCCGCTGTTTTGTTTCCTATGGTCCAAATGATTTAAGCGAGGTACTGTAGTCCTAAATAATCTTATATACTTCACTAACGTCAACTCAATTTTTATTTCAGACTAGCCGGCTGACCCGCGACATACCGCTAGTGGAGGTCTACATCAACATTTTGTTTCGTTCCGACGGCCCTTCCGCCCTGGCCCTTCGACATCTCCAGTCGAAAAAATTCCAGTTTGTAGAGGAAATATCAATGTTTCATGCACCTGCAACTAGTTTTGTTTGTGAATAGGTAATGGTTTCATTCCCGATGCGTTTCATAATTGTCAGATATTTGCGTAATAATAATTGCAACACTTAATTAGAAATAATCTAAAAGCAGTTTGTATGCGGTATCTTTTCAAGTACAAAATTATAGCAGTGTGTCCTTTACGTATTTACGTGTGATTCTGATCATGCCTCGGACGAAGGCTCGTACCCATTAAAATCGCACTTGCAAATCTAATGAACACGGCCGAGTATCCTTTTACTTAACAGCGGGTCTCATTTCCACGGCTAGCCAAATTTCATTTAAATTGCTGGCGGTGGTCTGTGCGTAATTTCCTCGGTAGTGTGGTAGGCCCAACCAATATCGCCAAAACCGCCAATTTCCGTACCAGACTCGTAATGTGTGCGAGGTAGCAGTATCGGAAATATCGGATTGTGAGCTCTGTGAATGCAAAACAGCTGAATACTACTTAATAAGAGCGATTTCTGCTTCCAAATATGTAAGAAAACCTCATTGAGGGGGTATTCCTCCTTCAAAGCATGAAAATAGGTAATTTTCGTGTTCTTTTTGCACATAAGATGAAAAAATAATGTTAAACCCGATCATGTTTTATTCCTTACACTTCTGTCTTTAAGACCTCATTTTGTGTCCACATCGGACGCTTCCTGTAACCGCTGCACCATGTGGAAAGACCTCTTTCATCCGTAACATTGTTGTGTGTGTGTGTGTGTGTGTGTGTGTGTGTGTGTGTGTGTGTGTGTGTGTAATTGCGTGCACCCATGCGGTAGTGTGTTCACTGTAGGCCTCCCATTGGACCTGTAACAAAATAATTTTGTAAAACTCATTTCCAATATAGTTTCTAACAACATATACGGGATAACCGAAAAATGTTAAGTTCCAACAAAACATTGTCGTGTTGAAACAAATGTAATTTTACTCGTCCAGAGATCGAGACAGACGCTTGCACCGAAAATGGATTTTTTAGGATACTGAAGAATAGCGCCGTAGGGTGAATTTAATTCAGAATTCTGGCATAAAGTTTCGATCAGATTCGTGTGTACCGTTTTGAAGTTTATCGTCAATTAAAAAATACGGTACGAGAAAAACGCGTTTAAAATTTTGGGTTACATTTTTTGAAGATAAGTTCAATATACCGATCTCAGGATCATATAATAATGCTTCCTGATTCAACAAGAGGTCATCCTTCTTGTTTTCCGTGACCGTAGTGGTCCTGCGGACTTCTTTGGAAGCTTCTGTCATCGATTTCTCTGCTCACTATACTTAAATGAAAGCTGTGTATATTACAGTATCCCTCTGGTTTTTCGGAAATCTCATTTTAGCACTCATCAATTATAATCCTTCACTTTCAATATTTCCCACTCACTCGACTTTTGATTTCATTAAAAAGCTCTTGCATTTCTCCTTCACTTTTACCTTTAGCAAACTCTTTGGCGAATGTTAACATTGATATTATTCAACACTGACAATTAATACTACTTCTAAAGTTTCCTTTTACTGTCGTCATTGCCTCTTTTACGCACAGCTTGAACAGTTCAAGGAAAATGCTGCTTCCATGCCTCACAGACTTTTCATTCGAGCATTTCGCCTTTAGTTTTCCATTTTTTTTTAAATCACTCATTGATATTGTACGTGGCGTTCAGTAGGTAATGTAACAATTTTTTTTTCTGAAAGCAGGTACATCCGTATAGTCCATGTAGACCTTATGAATTCTCAGGATAGAAGAATAATACTTTAACACTTTAGAAGCTGACGCTCGTAACTACGAGTGGCATTTCATAAATAATGTAAATATTTTTCTTTATCAAGGAAGGTTTCTTTTATTCACGATTGCAACCGTCTCTGAGCACTGTGGGTCTCAACAGCTGCGGTCATCAGTCCCATAGAACTTGGAACTACTTAAACATATATAACCTAAAGACATTACACACATCCATGCCCGAGGTAGGATTCGAACCGGCGAACATATCAGTCGCGAGGTTCCAGATTGACGCGCCTAGAACCGCTCGGCCACCGCCGCCGCCTTATTCACGATTCCACTCTTTTGGCTACATTTCAATATAATATCCGTAAAATGTGACGTTCTTACGCCACCTTATGGGTGAAGTTGTATAACCATGTTGTATACTCTACTGGTCAACGTGTAAATCGAGGTCTTGCTGCATCAGTACCGTCCCCTTCATCCCACGGAGTGAATACTTCACTGGGCGAAACAAATGGAAGGCGGAAGATACGAGATCCGGGCTATAGGGCGGATGAGGAAGAAAAGCATAATGACGTTTTGATAGCTCCCCTCGGGTGCTGAGCTTTGAGTGAGGCCTTGCGTTGTCATGGAGAACGAGAAGATCGATTGGATTTTTGTGGCGACAAACACTCTTAAGTCGTTTCTACGATTTCCTGAGGGTAGCACAATACAATAGCTCTATAAGTAAGAATATCAAAGAGAATAAACCTAAGTCTCAGGAGTCTGTCGCCATGCCTTTACCGTGCGAGGGTGCGGCTTTCAAGTTTTCTTTAAAGGAGAATTGGTTTGGCACCATTCTATTGGTTGCCATTCTGTTTCCAGTTCGAGGTATGAACTCATGTTCCAACGGCTGTGCCGATGTTCCGCAATAAGTAGTCACGATCGGCCTCTCAACGCACAAGTTGTTCCGCAAGTACAGGGCTATTACAAATGCATGAAGCGATTTCATAAATTCACTGTAGCTCCATTCATTGACATATGGTCACGACACACTACAGATACGTAGAAAAACTCATGAAGTTTTGTTCGGCTGAAGCCGCACTTCAGGATTCTGCCGTCAGAGCACTCGAGAGCGCAGTGAGGCAAAATGGCGACAGGAGCCGAGGAAGCGTATGTCGTGCTTGAAATGCACTCACATCAGTCAGTCATAACAGTGCAACGACACTTCAGGACGAAGTTCAACAAAGATCCACCAACTGCTAACTCCATTCGGCGATGGTATGCGCAGTTTAAAGCTTCTGGATGCCTCTGTAAGGGGAAATCAACGGGTCGGCCTGCAGTGAGCGAAGAAACGGTTGAACGCGTGCGGGCAAGTTTCACGCGTAGCCCGCGGAAAATTGGCTGATGCCACAACTGGAGACCGACAGCGCCGACTTCATCTTTCAACAGGATGGTGCTCCACCGCACTTCCATCATGATGTTCCGGATATCTTAAACAGGAGATTGGAAAACTGATGGATCGGTCGTGGTGGAGATCATGATCAGCAATTCATGTCATGGCCTCCAAGCTCTCCCTACTTAACCCCATGCGATTTCTTTCTGTGGGGTTATGTGAAAGATTCAGTGTTTAAACCTCCTCTATTAACAAACGTGCCAGAACTGCGAGCTCGCATCAACGATGTTTTCGAACTCATTGATGGGGACATGCTGCGCCGAGTGTGGGAGGAGCTTGATTATCGGCTTGATGTCTGCCGAATCACTAAAGGGGCACATACCGAACATTTGTGAATGCCTAAAAATACTTTTTGAGTTTTTGTATGTGTGTGCAAAGCATTGTGAAAATATCTCAAATAATAAAGTTATTGTAGAGCTGTGAAATCGCTTCAATCATTTGTAATAACCCTGTACTGTACCCAATCTGGCGGACGAGTTCGTCAGCATAACCAACAGAGACGCTCAGCTGAACAGCGATGTGTCAGATTGCGATCCGTCGATCACTTCCATTGGGAGTGTCCGCACGTTCCCACATTTCAGGAGTCACAACTTTGTGCGGCCGGCCATCTCGAGGGAGATCGGACAGATTTGCACAACCCGTCACACCCAAGGACCCGCACGCCTTTGTTCACTACCAGGTTCCTTCACACATTCTCCAATGGCCTACGAATATTTGCGATGTTCTGGTATTCCTCCAAGAGGAACTTAAATATTGCTCTCTGCTTGTGACGCAGCTCCGTTGCCAGGCACCATTTTGAAGGCAACGTATAGCGCAGCCGCCTATCCGAATGTTCTGAAACAATAGGAACTGAAGCGGAAATATTCCACAATTTTCCGCAACAAATTTCTTATTTGTTCCACCGCGGTTGGTTGAGAAAGAAATGTGTTCCGCGTCTTATTCAACGCCCCTTGTGTATAGCATATACACTACTGGTCATTAAAACTGCTACACCACGAAGATGTGCTACAGACGCGAAATTTAATCGACAGGAAGAAGATGCTGTGATATGCAAATGATTAGCTTTTCAGAGCATTCACACAAGGTTGGAGCCGGTAGCGACACCTACAACGTGCTGACATGAGGGAAGTTTCCAACCGATTTCTCATACACAATCCGCACTTGGCCGACGTTGCCTGGTGAAACGTTCTTGTGATGCCTCGTGTAACGAGGACCAATGCGTACCATCACGTTTCAGTCTTTCATTAAGGTCGAATTGTAGCCTATCGTGATTCTGGTTTATCGTATCGCGACATTGCTGCCCGCGTTGGTCGATATCCACTGACTGTTAGCACAGTATGGAATCGGTGGTTTCAGGAGGGTAATCCCAACGACCTTGTATCACTAGCAGTCGAGATGACCGCCATCTTATTCGCATGGCTGTAGCGGATCGTGCAGCCACGTCTCGATCCCTGAGTCTACAAATGGGGGCGTTTGCAAGACAACAACCACCTGTACGAACAGTTCGACGACGTTTTCAGCAGCATGGACTATCGGCTCGGAGACCATGGCTGCGGTTACCCTTGACGCTGCATCACAGGCAGGAGCGCCGGCGATCGTGTACTCAATGACGAACCGGTGTCCACGAATGACAAAACGTCATTTTTTCGGATGAATCCAGGTTGTGTTTACAGCATCATGACGGTCGCATCCGTGTTAGGCGACATCGCGGTGAACACACATTGGAAGCGTGTATTCGCCATCGCCATACTGGCGTATCAGCCGGCTTGATTGTATGGGGTGCCATTGCTTACACGTCTCGGTCACCTCTTGTTCGCATTGACGGCACTTACATGTTCAAATATGTGTGAAATCTTATAGGACTTAACTGCTAAGGTCATCAGTCTCTAAGCTTACACACTACTTACCCTAAATTATCCGAAGGACAAACACGCACACCCATGCCCGAGGGAGGACTCGAACTTCCGCCGGGACCAGCCGCACAGACCATTACTGCAGCGCCCGAGACCTCTCGGCTAATCCCGCGCGGCTGACGGCACTTTGAACAGTGGACGTTACATTTAAGATGTGTTACGACCTGTGGCTCTACCCTTCAATCGTTCCCTGCGAAACCCGACCTTTCACAAGATAATGCAAGACCGCATGTTCCAGGTCCAGTACAGGCCTTTCTGGAAATAGAAAATGTTCGACCGCTGCCCTGGGCAGCACATTCTCCAGATCTCTCACAAACTGAAAACGTCTGGTCAATGGTAACCGAGCAAGTGGCTCGTCACAATACGCCAGTAACTACTCTTGATGAACTGTGATATCGTGTTGAAGCTGCATGGGCAGCTGTACCTGTACACGCCATCCAAGCTCTGTCTGACTCAATGCG
The DNA here is from genome assembly GCF_023864275.1 of Schistocerca cancellata. Classification (NCBI taxonomy): domain Eukaryota; kingdom Metazoa; phylum Arthropoda; class Insecta; order Orthoptera; family Acrididae; genus Schistocerca; species Schistocerca cancellata. Next base: position 56,305,459 of record NC_064626.1, on the reverse strand, counting down.
CAGGCGTATCAAGGCCGTTATTACGGCCAGAGGTGGTTGTTCTGGGTACTCTCAGGATCTATGCAACCAACTTGCGCGAAAATGTTATCACTTGTCAGTTCTAGTATAATGTATTTGTGCAATGAATACCCGTTTATCACCTGCATTTCTTCTTGGTTTAGCATTTTCAATGGGCAGAAGTGTAATACGCAGTTTTCTGTATTACAAAAATATATCTTTTATTGAATTTAGGACATTTTGCTCCATTTTACGGTGTCTAACGCCGAAAAATTCCAAGAATATTCTTTGGTTTTTTCTTAGGAGACGTCTCACTTATCAGCCTACCGCTCTGGTGCCTTTCGCTTTCATTTTGACGAACTGATCGTTATTAACACAACCTTTTCCGTTCTTATCTGGAAGTGTCTTGACACAGACTGTATGCACGTGCTATGCAAACCGATTATGCAATCGTACTGGCAATCTTCTACCGTTGCTATCTTCAGGATAGTCTTGATGATATTGTTCCTATAATTCGTTGTAATATCTTCAGTCTCGTTACTGTTACTGGTCAAATTACGTGATGGCGTGCGATGCCATCCATTTGTGGTCTTAGACTAACGAGTACGAAGAAACAACGTTAACGTTGGATGGCGCAAACCAAAGTGAGTGCCCAGTGCCGTAGACTCAGTGCCGAGTCCCAAGCATTGAAGATTGCAAGTCAACGATCTATGTTGGCCTGAGTTATACTGCATCAAGATATATACGCAGTTTCTAACCTTAATACTCGACTTACTGTTTTAAATCAATGCCACGAATTTATACTCGTTAATGAGCTGAATGCAACAGATATTTAAACTTCTAAATTCGGTGGACAGATGCATGAAATCCTGAAAATCAAATTTTTATTGCACCTGCAATCTCTTAGAGAGGCACTTAGTAACTGCCCTGGGGAATTTTAGAAGCCTAGTAATGTGGTTGTCCATGTGCGTGCTACCGACATGTCGGACGGTCTGCTGATGAAAGCTGCTGAGTCACTCACACGTAACTCACAGAATCGATTAATTGCCAGCAGTGACACGGCATCGCCGCGTTTTCTAAACAGTAATTCGACCCATAAACTGAGGTGTCGAAAGTCGTGGGATAGCATTACGCACACAAACAGATGGCGACAGTATCACGTATACGAGGTATGAAAGATAAGTGGATTGGCGGTGCTGTCATTTCTGCTCCGGTGATTCATGTAAAACGGTTTACCACAGGGTTATGGCAGTACTACGGGAATTAACAGACTTTGAACACAGAATAGTGCTTGGATCTAGATGCGTGGGACATTTAGTTTCGGAAATCGTAAGGGGTTTCAATATTGTGAGGTCCACGATGTCAAGAGTGTGCCGAGAATACCAAATTTCAGGCGTTACCTTTCGCCACGGACAACGCAGTTGCCGACGGCCACTCACTTAACGACCGAGAGCAGCGGCTTTTGCGTAGAGTATGTCAGTGCTAACAGAGAAGCAACATTCCGTGAAATAACCGGGTAAATCAATGTACGACGTACGCATCCGTCAGGACAGAGTGGCCTAGCTTGGAGTTAAGGTCTACTGTAGCAAAGGTCCGCCACGAGTACCTTTGCTAACAGCGCGAAGTCGTCTGCAGAGCGTCTCCTGGGTTCGTGACCATACACGCTATTCGAGTGAATATTGTGGCCTGGTCCGACGAGTCCCGATTGCGCTTGGTAAGAGCTGATGGCAGGGTCCGATTGTGGCACAGACCCCATGAAGCTTTGGACACAAGTTGTCCATAAGGCGCTATGCAAGCTGGTGTTGGCTCCGTAACAGTTTGGGCTGTGTATACATAGAATGCACTGGGTCCTCTTACCTGTCTGAATCGATCACTCACTGGCAATGGTTATGTTCGGTTACTTGTTCAAAATATTCAAATGTGTGTGAAATCGTTTGGGACGTAACTGCTAAGGTCATCAGTCCTTAATCTTACACACTACTTAACCTAAATTATCCTAAGGACAAACACATACACACCCATGCCCGAGGGAGGACTGGAACCTCCGCTGGGACCAGCCGCACAGTCCATCACTGCAGCGCCTTTGACCGTGCGGCAAATCCCGCGCGGAGGCTACTTGTCCCCGAACAACAATGGAATTGGCATGGACGACAATGCGCTTTGTCAGTGGGTGACTGGTTTGAGGAACATTCTGGACAATTCGAGCGAATGATTCGGCCACCCAGATGGCCCAACGGGAATCCCATAAAACATTTATTGGCAATAATCGAGAGGTCAGTTCGGGCACAAAATCCTGCACCGCCAACACTTTCGGATTTTTGGATGACTATACACGCAGCGTGGCTCAATATTTCAGCAGGCGACTTCCAACAACTTGTTGAGGCACTGCTACGTCGCGTTTCTGCACAACGCCGGGGGAACATAGGTGGGACAAGATATTAGGACGTATCCCATGATTCTTGTCACCTCAGTGCATTTTTAGTTTTCCGTACGATCCTAACCAGTTAGTACCATTCAGTAGGGAAAGTAGCGTAAGAAAAACTTCAGGGTATAGCTTGAAGTAAGAATTTCAGGGTTTACCGACAAGTCGCCGATGAGGTCATTATAGACACTGTGCCGTCTCTGATTTTAGGTGTGGAGTAAAAACAAGCCGCTTCTGTTTCAAAAGAAACACACATGGGAATTTGTGTAAAACCATTTCAGATATCCTCAGTGAAATCTAAATTCGTTCAGCCGGACGGGGATTTGAACCATTATCTCCAGAATACGAGTCCAGTGCCTTACCGCTGCTTCACGTCAGTCGAGCATTTCATATCCCAATGCGATCGTACAGGAACGTGGGGCGTTTGCATTATTCGTCTGCAGTGAAAGGTGATTTGCCATTCACGATACATACGGTATCATTAATCCACGGAATTGGAACGAAGGAATATCACATCGTCAATACAACCTTGGAACTGCAATCCATTTGAGGTCGGCAGGTACGTGTATTGTGTCGCTGTGCGCGCTGCGATTTATTTCCGAATTAAACTGGTGTCCCAGTGCGCCACCGTGTCATGTAGGCGTCGAATCACTTCCGTTCTACTACACAGTACAATGATTACATGCTTTGCCGAGCAGTTCGGTCATTCGCCACGTGTTACTGTCACGTGTCATCGGTCATTCCTGGGTCTACACTAGGGGCGGCTCACCTAGCAATAGAGCGAAATGAAACAGAGTGGCATGCACCGTTGATTACTGCTTCAGTCACCGATTACGCTTTGACGTCATGGAACCGGTGCAACTGTGACGATAACAAAGCAGGTATGGTGTTGTTGAAATTCGTTGCAGTGACAGTGACCGGTCTCATCGGAAATATTGCAACGCAGATGTAAGTTATACGCGAGACACGTGGCCGTAGATTGCAGTGCAGCGTGTCGCTGCAATATATGCTCTCATAACAGAGAAAGTTAGAACGGACATGAAAACAGACGTCAGTCAGTCACTCAAATAGAGTATCATTTCGGCTACGTTTATGATCCTGGAGGAACTCCAGAACTGTATGAAAATTTCCTTAAGGAATGCTGCCAGTTTATTTGCAAATGCATCTATTATACGTTTCATAGGTATTAATTTATGAAAAGTCTAAAACTGTAGTTTTACTTACTCATCTGAGTACGCCAGAAATGGATTTCACTGTCTGCTACTTATCGACAGTCCAAATTTATAACGATAAACTTATTTTTATGATGTCTCTGCGATGTCAAATTACACGAAGAGTGAGCCGTGGCGAGCTGGCGCCAGTGTTCTTTTGTTCATGTATCGTTGAGATCGAATGTGGTTGAGCTAAGTTATCTTTGTTTTCACGTGTCTCATCTTCCGGGTTGGCAGGCGAAGCGATTTGGTTATTAGCCTTCGACGGGTAATCCTCGAGATCACGTGACATTCGCTGCGAGACGAGTGTCAACGTCTGCCGAACGAGCGTAATGACCGTTATATGTTGTGGTGAGAAGTTGGTCGGGCGTTTTGCTGACATGGGCAGCTTGGAAATACAAGTTGTGTGACTTCGCTGGGAACAAAATTTGAAGTGAAACGGTGAAGCTGTGGAACCCGCTAGTTCGTACGAGGTGCGGCTAGAAAAAAACCGGACTGATGCTGGAAAAAACATTTATTTACAATTGTTTACAATTTCATGTTATCTCCTTCAATGTACTCTCCTCCTCGGTCTCTACACCGCTCCATACGAATTTTCCAGTGTTCATAGAAATGCCGCAGATCATTTTCGGTAAGTCCATACATTACTTCCGTCGCTTTTTCTTTTACTGCTTCAACAGTCTCAAATCGAGTTCCTTTCAAAGCTGACTTGACTTTAGGGAAATGAAAAAAGTCACAGGTGGCCAAATCAGGTGACTAGGGTGGATGATCTAAGATGGGAATGTTGTGTTTTGCCAAAAACGTCTTCACTGACAACGCACTGTGAGCTGGGGCATTGTCTTGGTGAAGGATCCATGACTTTTTTCTCCACAATTCGTTCCGTTTTCTCCGTACTCGCTCACGTTGGGTAGCCAGGACGCTAATGTAGTAATGCTGATTCACTGTTTGTCCCTCTGGTACCCAATCAATGTGCACAATCCCTTTGATGTCAAAAAAAACAATCATCATTGCCTTGAATTGCGATTTTGACATTCGTGCTTTTTTTTTGTCGTGGAGAACCAGGAGTTTTCCAATGCATCGATTGGCGTTTAGTTTCGGGATCGTAAGTAAAAAACCACGATTCATCGCAAGTAATAACATTTTGTAAGAAGGTGGGATCATTTTCAATGTTTTCCAGGATGTCAGAACAAATCATTCTTCGGCGTTCCTTCTGTTCAATTGTGAGACACTTTGGAACCATTTTTGAACACACTTTGTTCATGTTGAAACTTTCATGAAGAATCTGCCTAACACTTTCCTTGTCAACTCCTGTTAACTCAAACACTGCTGTGATTGTTAAATGGCGATCTTGTCGAACAAGTTTACTGATTTTTTCAATGTTTGCATCAGTTTTTGCTGACAATGGTCTGCCAGTGCGAGTGTCATCACTGGTGTCTTCGCGGCCATCTTTAAATCGTTTAAACCACTCAAACACTTGTGTTCGCGATAAACAATCATCGCCGTACACTTGTTGTAACATTACAAACGTTTCACTTGCAGATTTTCCTAGTTTGAAACAAAATTTGATGTTAACACGCTGTTCTTTCTGTACATTCAACATTTTCCGACGCACAGACAAAACGTCAACTACTTAAAACAGACGCCACGGGCAGACTGAGTGCAGGAGGCAGATGAAACTCGAGCAGTAGGCGGAGCGAGACTCACGTGACAGGCCACGCGACTTTCAGCCTTATTGCATTCGTTTTATTGTTTCACCAGTACTAGTACGGTTTTTTTCTAGCCACACCTCGTATTGTATACGTGATATGAGTAAGCAGTCGTAATTGTATTTTGTTGACCGACGCACGCAGAGGCCTTTAAATTATATTATAATGGTGAGACTTTCACAGTCGAACTTTAAGATGGTGTGGAAGAGTTTAATTGGCCGACTTAAATGGTGGCCCTTATTTGAAAGCATCTCAGAAGGTTTACTAGTGCTCTGTGTAACTAGTAATCAAATGATTTTACGTTGGCGTTTGTAAAGCCTGCACTCTATTAATACAGTTGTCCAGCCTACTTAAATGGTCTCCCTTATTTAAAAGCTTCTCAGAAGGTTTACTAGTGCTCTGTGTAACTAGTAATCAAATGATTTTACTTTGGCGTTTGTAAAGCCTGCACTCTATTAATACAATTGTCCATGTTTAAAATGCTTAAGGTCAAAGTTGCGAATTTGTTGGTAGTGCAACGTGTTCCTTTACACGCTTACGCATATATCGAGTCGAAGGTTCGGCGGAGTGTTTCTGTTTCAGAGTTAATGGAATGTCTTTGTGATTCGCGCAAAGCCCTTTGACTGTGCCAGCGCCTTGGCGGGAAATGAAATGTCTTCCGAGGTCTAGACCTGGCCGTGCTTAAGAACCTGGCCACTACCGTCAGCTGTTCACATAACGCCTTTCAAAGTGTAGGATTTATGTTCCTTACGCCAGGGGGGGTTAAGCTGGTACATATATATATATATATATATAAACTGTTTCCTTAAATATTAGCGACTGGCAACTGGCTAAACTTTAAATTGCATAGCATCTGTTGAATTCCTTCCGCAGCTCTTTCTAGTACCTAGTCTTTTATTAACACGTCTGAGCACGTGACCATTATTTTTGAAGATCAGTCTTTCTGTTATACTCGTAGTTTCTTATGTAAGTGGTTATCTTATGTAATGTAATTGGATCTTCCCTTGGCACTAGTATTGAAGTGTCATTAAGTCACTTTACTCGTAACTGTTCTCTTTATGTGTATTTTAAGGGAAATCCTCTAAGGGAGCTTCAATTTCTGAAGTTTTTCAATAATTCCGTTTTCTTAAAAAGAGAAAATAAAGCAAGGGGTACTAGTGCCCGGCAACGTTAAGTTTGTAATTACCCTTTTACAGGTGATTCTTTATAAATGCATTTTAGTGAATAATTTTTTACGTGTGGCCATCTTAATGTAATAACTGGCTTTAAGGGGTTTGGAGAAGAGGCTATGTGAACTAATTGATAATTGCTATGCTCAAGATTTCTATAAATGCCTGGCACAAAAAGGTTTTTATAACTTTTTCTTAAGGGACTGAGTAGGTTGGATTTCTAACTGTGTTTGGAAAGCTTTATCTCGTGGCTTGACCGCAATTTGTTATTCTCAAATTCCTTAAATGGCGTAATGTCAATAAACTGTCTTAATTATAAATTGTCACTACCAACCGTGATTCCATCCCGCTTTCTCTTTTATGGTATCTAGGATATGGTGGGTAAATAAGGTACTAACTAGGTTAACGCGTAAAAATAGTGCCAACATTTCTAATAACACTGTCAACAAATCATACATGCCATCTAAGTTATGGTAACAAACGAATACGGATTTCCGAAATTGCTCATCTGTACCACATTTATTATCCACTTTAAAGTACAAGCTATTTACTGAAATCTATCCTATATCGATGTCACTCATGATGTAGAAATCCATCCACGTTAATTGAACAACTCTTTTATTTCCAAGTTTATTTTATACTCCAGCCAAGGTTTTTTTTCACGATACAGCTGACGTAACGCCCTATAAAATGACACCGTCAAACGCGAGATAGATTTACTACTAGAAGATACGCAAAGAGAAAATGTACCATTGACAAAGTACGGATTCTGTGTAATCAATAGCGAGAGGATTAAAAAGGCAGTATTAATTATGTATTCACCAGAAACTTAAAACCCCTATGAATGATAATAGGGACACTATTTTAAATGTAGTATACAGGATGTAAAAATCTACGAGTACATAATCGTAGAATGTTTGAGGAGATAAAGCGGAACACTATTCCTATGCGATAAGAATATTGCAGTTGCCTCATTCCCCGCAAGGCGTCCATGTATGTTCCGGCTCCAGAGACGGTGTCCAAAAGGCCGAGTCATAAATGTTGATTTAGAGATGTTGCTGGAGATGTCACCAGTTTACATTAATCCATAACTGTTATCTGATCAACATCTGTATCTACATACATTCTCCGCAATCCGCCATACAGTGCGTCGTTGAGGGTACCTCGTACCACAACTAGCATCTTCTTTCCTTGTTCCATTTCCAAACAGAACGAGGGAATAATGCCTGCCATATGAATTACAGAGGTAGGAGCCATAATCTCTCTTCTCTTATTTTTGTGTGGTCTTTCCGCGAAGTATAAGGTGGCGGCAGTAAAATTCTACTGCAGTCAGCCTCAAATGCTGGTTCTCTAAATTTCCTCAGAAGCAATTCACGAAAAGAACGCCGCCTTTTCTCCAGAGACTCCCACCCGAGTTCCTGAAGCATTTCCGTAACACTCGCATGATGATCAAACCTACCAGTAACAAATCTAGCAGCCCGCCTCTGAATTGCTTCTATGTCCTCCCTCAATCCGACCTGATAGGGATCCCAAACGCTCGAGCAGTACTCAAGAATAGGTCGTATTAGAGTTTTACAAGTGGTCTCCTTTACAGATGAACCACATCTTCCCAAAATTCTACCAATGAACCGAAGACGACTAACCGCCTTCCCCACAACTGCCATTACATGCTTGTCCCACTTAATATAGCTCTGCAATGTTACGCCCAAATATTTAATCGACGTGACTGTGTCAAGCGCTACACTGCTAATGGAGTACTCAAACATTACGGGACTCTTTTTCCTATTCATCTGCATTAAGTTACATTGATCTATATTTAGGGTTAGCTGCCATTCTTTACACCAATCACAAATCCTGCCCAAGTCATCTTGTATCCTGCTACAGTCACTCAGTGACGACACCTTTCCGTACACCACCGCATCATCAGCAAACAGCCGCACATTGCTATCCACCCTATCCAAAAGATCATTTATGTAGATAGAAAACAACAGCGGACCTACCACACGTCCCTGGGGCACTCCAGATGATACCCTCACCTCCGATGAACACTCACCATCGAGGACAACGTACTGGGTTCTATTACTCTCTGCTGAAGATTGTCTAAAAAATTCAGAATAGACAGGCCATTGACCAATAATGACTGATGCTACAGCAAAAGAGGTAATCATTTCGTCTGGAATATCTATCAGTGGCTCGTACACCAAAGCCTTCATCCCCTCCAAACATAAGGAAGCCATCGGGAGTGAGGTCGAGAGAACTTGGTGGCCATGGGACTGGTCTCCACCTCTGAATCAAAAAATTCAGGGAGACGTTATCTAAGTATTCTCTAACGTATACGGCAATGTGGGGTGACGTCCCATGATAATGGAAATCATTGCCTCACTTCTATCCGGTAGTACTTAAGGGAGAAAGACTTCCTCCATCCGAACATGTTAGGCGGGAGCTGCGACTCAATCACATGGTCGTGAACAGTACCACGCCATACATTCGTGGTGAGTCCATGTTGATAGCGGAACGCATGAGATACCTTAGGATGGCGATTGTTGCTTCTGATGAGTCCTTGTCTTCTAAATGCAATCACATCTGTAAACAAATACTCGTTCAGAAGTCGACGCTGCCTACAATTTGAAGTAGATATCACAGGCAGTGTTCCACGTGCTGGGGTAAGTCATCAATTGTTAGATTTTTTTACCTCCTGATATTTGAATATCTACACTCCTGTCACGTGGGGAAGGGCGTCTAACACATAGACACTGGAGGTATTTAGTTCCTTGGCTATAGATCGTGTGTTGGTGCTGACGTAGCCTTATGTTCGTTGTGCCACAGCTTCCTAAGACTGAAAAGTTCACACCCTGCAATGCCCAACAGGTTTAGGTCTCGCTGGTCTACAGGATCTTGTTTTGCAAGGGGAATCATCAAGTCATTGAAATCTGACGTGATCTGCTAACCTCATATCTATAAGTCGATCAGCATACTAGCGCCTCGCTCCTTGACAGTTGACTTAGGCCTTCCCATATGTGAGATTCTTGACTCGCCTAGAGTTTCATCAGCAATCAGTATCACGAAACTGTGTTGGAAACATAAAATAAAATAACAGTTCTGTAATTATTTATGTAGGAATTTGGACACTGCTAGCCGTAATGGAAACTTACCCTACCTGCCAGTTGACGTAATTATTTTGAAAAACGGATTCCAGTATCAATTGACTATATCTGAGGCAGACATAACAACTGTGAACGTTGGCCTAAGGAAAATCCAGCGTCAAACCTTTATGGGCTCCTAGTGGAGAAACGGAGTACTTATGTCATTTGTGTCACATAAAAAAGCGCTACGTTTTTTCTGCTATAATACCTCTATCAGTTCGTATATGCAGTTTTTTTAACACCGAAAGATAACTTCACATTTCTATGCACAAATTCTTTTTACAACATATATACACGATGACAATAGAACGATTGTTTGTTACTATAATTTTGTTGTAGTTCCTCAATTTCTAATTTTCATTGTTGTGAGAGGGAACCAGTGCTCCGATACAAACCAAGTTCTTCTTTGGTGTATTGTCAGAACTTACAGAAGAGTCAATACGTATTATGTTTCAATGTCTGTAGACGTGCCTAGACGAAATTCCTGTAAAGCACCTGAGAAATGGTTCTAACTATGTCTTGAGCCGTTGTAGCGGAAGGAGTAGATGAATAGGTTGCAGAAGAATATGGGATTGGGACAAGGAATGAGAGAGGAGAAAGACTAACGGAGTTCTATAATAAATTTCAGCTTGTGATAGCGAATAATATGTTCAATAATCACAAGACGAGGAGATATATTTCAAAAGACCGTGTGATACGGAAAGATTTCAGTTAGATTACATCATGGTCAGACAGAGGTTCCGAAATCAGATAGTGGATTGTAAGGCGTACACAGGGGTAGATACAGACGCAGATAACAGTGTATTATTGACGAACACTAGGGTGAAGATCAATACATTTGTCAGGAAGAATCAATACGCAAAGAAGTGGGATACGGAAGTACTAAGGAATGATGAGACACGCTTGAAGTTCTCTAAGGCTGTAAATACATTAATAAGGAATAGATCAGTTTTTAAGGCAGTTGAAGAGCAATGGACATCTCTAAAAAGGGCAGTCACAGATGCTGGAAAGAAAAACATAGGTACAAAGAAAGTAAATGCGAAGAACATAGGTAACAGAAAAAATACTTGAGCTGATCGAGGAAAGAAAGAAGCATTAAAACGTTTAGGGAAATTCTGAATACAGTAATACTAATCCTAAAAAAAATTATATAAATAGGAAGTGCAGAGAAGCTAAGACGAAATAGCTGCATGAAAAATGTGAAGATATCTAAAAAGTAATGATTCTCGGAAGGACTAACTCAGCATATAGAAAATTCAAAACAACCTTCGGTGAAATTAAAAGCGAGGGTGGTAACATTAAGAGTGCACTGTCAAATGCAGAGGAGAGAGCCGATACCATCTGACGTTCGGAAAAATATCTTCCGCGCAATTCCGAAGACTGCAAGACCTGACAAGTGCGAGAGATATCGGTCAGTCAGCTTAACAGCTCATACATCCAAAATGATGACAAGAATAATATAGAGAAGAATGGAAGACAAAATTGAGGGTTTGTTAGATGAAGATTAGTTTGGCTTTATGAAAGGTAAAGGTACCAGAGAGGCAATTTTGACGTTGCAATTTGTAATGGTGGCAAGATTAAGAAAAATCAAGATACTTTCATAGGATTTATCGACCTGGAAAAAGGGTTCGACTGTATAAACGGTGCCAAATGTTTGAAATTCTGAGAAAAATACGAGTAAGCTTTACGGAGAGACTGGTAATATATTATCTGCACAACAGCCAAGAGGGAATAATAAGAGTGGACGACTGAGAACGAAGTACTATGACTAAAAAGGAAAGGATGTAGCGTTTCCCCCCTGCTGTTCAATTTGTACATCAAAGGAACAATGGTGGAAATAAAGGAAAGGTTCGGGAGCGGTATTACAATTCAAGGTGAAAGGATATCATTCATACGATACACTGACGAAACGCTATCCTGAGTGAAAGTGAAGAAGAATTATGTGATCTGCAGAATGGAATGAGCAATCTAGTGAGTACAGTATATGGATTGAGAGTAAATCGAAGAAAAATGAAAGTAATGAGATGTAGCAGAAATGATAACAGCGAGAAACATAACACCACGAAGTGGATGAAGGAATTCTGCTACCTAGGCACCAAAATAATCAATGACGGATGGAGCAAGGAGGACATCAAAAGCAGACAAGCGCTGGCGAGAAGGGCATTTCTGGCCAAGAGAAGTCTTCTAGTATCAAACATAGGCATTAATTTGAGGAACAAATTTCTAAGAAAGTACCATTTCGAGCACAGCATTATATGTTAGTGAAAGATGGACTGTGGGAAAACTGGAACAGAAGAGAATTGAAGCAGTCGAGATGTGGTGGTGCATGCGAATTTTGAAAGTTGGGTCGACTGATAAGTTAAGGGGTAAGGAAGTTCTGTGAAGAATGGGAAAGGAATATGTGGAAAACTCTCACGAGTAGAAGGGGCGGGATAATAGGAAATCTGTTAAGACATCAGGGAATGACTTCCATGGTATTAGAGGAAGCTGTTGTGGGCAAAAACTGTAGAGGAAGACTGAGAGTGTAATAAATCCAGCAAATAATTGAGGACGTAGGTTGCAAGTGCTACTCTGAGGTGAAGAGGTTGTAACAAGAGAGGAATTCGTGGCGGGCCGCTTCAAAACAGTCAGACGACTGATGACTAACAACAGCGTTCCAACTTGGCTAAGAAACGAGTATTGTGATGAACAGGAATATCAATAACAGTCTTCCAGCTGCCTCATCCCTAAGTGCTCCTCTGCTTACAATTCAACTTGCGTTCAGCAGCTTTCGTTCTTTTCCAAAGAACGTTTATCTGCCTTACCTAAAGCACATACAGCTGTCAAACAGTACTCACCGTGGAGGCATCAAAAAACGCCATCAGTTCGATTGCAACTCGACGTAATTTCTTCATCGCCTAACAACACCGCCAGTTCAGGTTTGCTGTTGCCTGCAGCAAGAGAGTTTACTCTGCCCGTACACTGTGTGTCGCTTCACCGTTCGCTGCGATGTTTGCTTTTCCGCTTGTCCGTCTAACAGCTGGATCTGTTTATCTAAGCGCCATCTGTCGGCCCGCGCGGGCTCCACGGACGTGAGCAAACATCAGCCGATCGCTCATAATATGTTGAACCACGATTCCCGGCTCTCTGTTGGCCTGTCATGGGTCCTAACTTAGTACCGACTGAAAGTAAAATTCAATTTGAAAAAAATCGCCGTTGTGAGCATTTTAAGTTGGAGATGTACCAAGACTAATACATTAATACATTAAATAAAAATTCACAGAGGCTTCAGATGTCACTAGCTACAATTGAGGTGTTACATCGTGATAGTAAATACTCGATAATGGTAATTTCAGTTGCTGGTTCAAGTGTCAAGAAATATTAGCGTGAACTATGTATCTCTGAATATAACGGTTTTTTGTTTGGAAAATTTGTTCACAATCGTAACTGGAGTAAGTAAGAAAGTATTAATGGAAGAAGCATATTTTCCCAGGAAGTAAATATATCTTACTCTGAGCAGATAGCACCCTTATCTCTGTGACAACTTTTGAGCTGGTTTTCATTCTACTCCGTTATTCAGGTCAAGATTTTGTATATTTACTTGACATTAGAGTAGTTCACCCCTTTTTTTCTAATCACAGTTTATTTCCTTAGTTATAGATTTAAATATTTTGTCGAGTCTGCACATATCAGTAGCATTCAATGAGCTCGGGCGGTATTTCAGAACGCATAGCAGGGAGTAGTGTCTTAGTTCCCGCGCTATCTGAAGTAGCCGCTGGACCATCTGGCGTTGCCAGTAGACAGTAGGGTGAGTTGCTGTGGCTAGCCGTGAGAAAGACAATGGTTTGAATCCCCCAAGGGATCTAAGATTGCAAGGAACAACCTGCTAACGTAAGCTTATTTTTATATCATGTTATAAATAACAGAAAATTACCCCAGCACCAGCATAAACACGCTAACTCTTAGTTTCACTTCAATTTTATGAGTCATGCAGGCCTGTTGCATGCCGTTATATTTCATGTTTAATCGTCAATGCTCAATATGTTCTTTTAGTCATCGTTCACTGAAACTACCGTTTGATGAATTCGAGAATATGCTTTCTTTAAATGTTGTTGGAAATGTTACAAACACATTTCCCCAACAAATGTGCACGGAAACATTAAAAGGTTAGGCACTTCAGATTCCTTCACAAGGTGATTACACACGAAAACCGTGTATATAGAAAATATTTTTCATTCAAGAATTGACACAACGTAAAGCATTGCTATTTGTAGAAAGTTCTCCTACAAGAATCGTGAAACTGCAGAAATGAAATAACATTAAAGGTGTACAATGACCATGTTGATGCTCGAAAGTAAAGACGTAGCAGTAAACTTTATCTTTTGTTTGGCCGTATAATAGCTAACTTACATGGATACTATCATGTGACTTGATGCGACATTATTTCTTGACCAAACATTCTTGGGCTTCAGATGCTCAATTAAGAAAACTAGAGATCCAAGTAATGAAACTTCCTCATAATATTAGAGCTCTTAAGTCACTTGGATTCAGTTATTGCAAAATACATGATTAAAGTCTGAGACCGACTAGAAAGCGTTTACAAATGCATTTTCTGTCAGATGATAGATAGATGTGCCTATCTTGCAACCCAGTGAAAACAAGAGGTTTTATTCTTCTTGGTGCAACTCCTGATTCAATCATACTGACCAAACAACATTCATCCTGCGTTATATTTACTTCAAAAAGAAAATGATAAATGTGAAATAAATGATCGGTATTTGGAATTCGTAGATTCTAATCAGGAAACTATAATTACTATCGCACATTTAATTAGATATATAATTGTGAAACACTCAGTTATAATCGGTGAATGGCGCAGACAAGTTTGTGACTTCCGAAGAAATATTAGACGGTCTGATAAAAGCACTCAGGCACATTTTCTTCAGTGAAATCCTCTTGTAAAATTTTCTCTGGGTAGTTGTCGTAGCCCAGTGTGTACTACGGGCAGCCAAGACGCAGTTACTTTTTCCTGGAGCGATTCTCCTTCTTTACAACCGATTCAGTAGCAGTTCATCGCATCCATGTTGAGAGCTCTTTATATGTCATGTCAGATAGCCGGTGAATTGCTTGGATTGACTCTGCGACACCAACTGCAGCTCATTTGGGTAAGATTGACAATGCTATTAAAACTCTCATTAAGTTAAATTTGTTAGACAAAACAAGTTCTGTGGTACAGGGTGTTTCGAATTATGTGAGATCATTAAGGTGTTTAATCATTGCATTAATATTTCTAAGGTTATTGGCATCAATTGACTACAAAAGCATATTACTATAAGCTCGAAATACTACTATTGATGTTGAGGTAGGGCACTATAATAGGTCGTTAAAAGACTTAAAATATTTTCGTCAAAATTGGGATGCCCTTCCCCCTGATATTATGTAGTTGCCAGTGAAATTAATATCGATCCTGAATTTCCGGAGATGCACGTTCTAGCGCCTGATTTGAAAACCCGATTAGAAACAGTGAAGATTTTAGATGGAAGATTTAGATTTTATGGAAATACTTAAAGATGCCTGACGAGCAAGTCGCTGAGGCTTGCAAGTTATTAGTCAACGAATACTATTATGATGTCACAAGAGATTTAGAAGAAGAAATTAAATATTTGTAAACAACTTATAATTCAGACCTTGAATATATTACATTGGAACCATTAGAAATCTTGAATAAGATGCACGAGCTTAAAATTTTAACCTTGTTTCCGAATGTATGAGTATGTATGACCATCTCTTACAATTCTCCGATGACTGTAGCTGAAGCAGAAAAGTCTTTCAGCACTGTGGCTAGTGTTAAAATTGTCTCACAAGGGAATGGTCAGACTTGTCATGTCGAAACCTGTGTTGCTTTTTTTACCACTGTGATTTAACATTGCAAGAAGTCTGTATGCAGAATTTTAGCTGCTGAAATGACTTGGAAGTCTGCAAACAATTTTATGGAGCAAGACATTATTGTCGCACGGTTTCCGCGCTTATAACTGCCTCTTGTACAACCCTGACCTCTCTCGCTACGTTATACCAACGCCATCTAGGGACAAGGTGGCGTTAGCTACGCGCCGCTCTCTTGGCACAGCAGTGAGAGAGCTGATTCCCCCAGTGAAAGGGATCGTAGGATAATTAAACATTCGTTGACAAATATGGCTGATATGTTATCTACAACATTCTTTCCAAATAGCTATGAAATAGACACAAATAAATATACGGTTTATAACATGTCCAAATTTTATTTCTTGTAATTAAAGCAAAAATGCGAAATATTGATACAATGTTCAAAACAGAGGTTTTTTTGTGCACCAAGAACATACAAGCAAAGACGATATATGACAGCCCTGTGAATCACAGACGTTGCTAGATGTCCGTAGACAAAACTGGACTGGTGTTAGGAATGAATCAGGCCTAGTATCAGTATATTTCGAGGGGTGCCACGCATATTTAATCAAATTTTGAAACCGTGGGGCGGAAAATTGATAATGTACTACTGACTGCAGCTTGAGAACATTGTCACGATGATAGACAGGAAATTGCAGTGATCTGCACACAATAATTTTCTGTTATTTTTCTGTAAAAAGCCTTCCAATGACGGAAAAATTCTCTGTCTAAAGGTTGAATTACGTTCGTCGTGCCGGGTGGAATCTGAAGTATCTCTACTTCTTTGTCAGGGTGGACTCGAAATACAGCTTTTAATGAATCAGACCTTTTATGACCTGACCACGAATCTAGAAGGAGAACAGATTTGTTCCCGCAGAACGGAAGAAAAGCATGACGCATGAAAAGTGTAATGTTCTCATTTCCCATTTTTCCAGACTTCGATGCGTCTACCACAAGATTGTTTGCGTAGAACATTGTTCTTTTGACACGTTGTCCAAAACGTCCAGTTGGTTCTTCAAGACACACATATAGTTTAGGCAGCAATGAACCATCCAGTCTAATTATGGGCTTTATAGTGTATGAATGGGTGAGTGCAGTCGTGGACTGCGCAATCGCCTCAATATGTTTATCCCCTTTGAATGTCAGTGTTCTTTTCGCACGCATTTCTTTTTGAAAACCTGACTAATCTGCATTGTACACGTACGATTCACTAACACTAGCGATCTTACTTTTGCATTCGTAAGAAAAGCTTATATCATTTCGATTTGTGTCATTTCATTTTCCGACCTGTTTCTCGATACAAATTTTGTCATTTTTCTTGCCACAGTTTTATGTAATGTTTTGAAGTGACTAATTCAACTTTGAGAAGCTGTAAATCCTTTAGCGCCTATCGCGTTGGCAATCTCTAACGCCCAATCACGCAAAGTTGTATCGCTGACACTAAATGACTGTTGTCTGGCATCCGTAAATAGCTCAAAAAGTCACGCATTTATCTCCGTCGCAATTTTCAGTCAACTCTTACGTCGTCCAGCGACTTCCTTTTTCCAGTTATACAATTCACGTTCAGAACGGACAAAGCGATACTTATTTTGAACATTACTGACACGTAGGCGTTTCTTGCCACTTTCGTTCAACCAATACGTCACCGCTTTTTCTTTGTCTGATAAGGTAATTGTAGTTGCTGGTGTTATTTTCGGAAATAACTGATGATGGTACGTGGCACTATGACTCGAAGTGTCTTCACGAGTGCAACTTTCGTCGGTGTCTTCGCCGTCTGTAGATTCACAGTCTGCAATATCGAGTGTTTCAGTTGTTTCTAGCCACATGTCTGCGCCATTTACAAGGTCGTCTAGAAGTTTAATAACCATGTCGCACAACACATAGTCTTCACACGTGTTTTCTGTTGATTGCTTCATTTGGCGTCTGTGGTATATCTCCATGGCAAGCAGCAAAACATTTACAGGGTTCGCCATCACCTGTGAGGGGAGATTGAATGTTCACCGTAAAGTGGCTTGCGGAGTATAGATGAACATGTACAGAACATCTTTCACATCTCTAACCAGTTTCAGGACGGTATGTTTCGAAATACGTACCAGAAATTAAAAGGACGTGCATGCCACAGAAACGAATATTCGTTTCTCCTTTCCACCGAAACCGTGCAGCGATATTCCTCTTTCGTGAACGTCGCGATAAGACGGCCGCACTTCCCGAGCATGCGCACAACGCTCGCGACTCGCCATTTCCAGGGGTGGCCAGCCGTCACTGCAAGCGCCAAGCTGGAAACACAGCCGTGTTCGTGATTTTTTTTAGGTGACTTCCAGTTGATGTCAGCAGCTACAATTTTGCATACGGACCTTTTGCACAGTTAAATAACAGTGCTAAAAAAAGCAATACATGTTTCGGCATGACAAGTCTGACCATTCCCTTGTCAGATCAACTATACTTCAACAAAAGCTCACAGATTTGGGAACCTAGGAAACTCAATATAATTAGACAAGGCAAACTTACTTGGACGCTACGATTCAAAAAATTCCTGAACGGAAAGCTCTGAAGGTGCCTTTGACAGTGTTACAGCCAAGTAGGTTAAAATATGCTCCCCCTTACACGACACATAGCAGGTTATACGCGAGTGCGCTGATGTCTATTTAATGAAATGCTTCGGCACACTATGGAACAAATGAGGACAGAATACACCATATCGCAGAATTACTGCCCCCAGAACTTGCCTCAGTATAGAATTCAGTACAATACTTAGCCTTTGTTTTAAGATAAAGTGGAAGTATATCAATTTAAAAAAATTAACTTAAACAGAGCAAAAACACATTTTACAGTAGTTCATTATTGAGTATTACCTATACCCACGTGCTTAAAATTTGGTTCAAATGGACGCTCCTCTATACCCTCCTATTGAAGTTCGTCGGTCTCAGATGGTCTATTTTTCATTTCTACTGTCTCCTCTCTCATTACGTACCACACCTTCTACCTCCATAGATCTCTCTTTAACTTTTTCCTTCGGCTGTCTCTAAATGAGCAGCAATGTCTTTTCTGTCTTTGGCTGCCGCTGCTATTGTCTTTGTAATTGACACTTTCACTCTGTACCACCATCACTGTCTCCTCTTTCTTTATCTCCCACTGGCCCTATCTCCCACCTCTCTTCCACCGTCACTGCCTCTCTGCTATACTTTTTCAGCACAAAAAAGCGCGAGTGAGTTGGCATGCATAAATTTTTGCTGAGGAGGGCGGAATGCGGATAGAGGCAGCTAGTCCTCTCTTTCCTGTTAGATTCTTTGCAAGAGGAGTGTATGCGCCATTTTTTGCTCCAGCAGGAACATTTTTGTGCTTCTTCCCCTCTTCTCCCAGCTACAGCGGCTTATGCAGCTTAGATAAAACCAATTCCATAGGTCAGTAAGGTTTTGACATTTTATTTATTTACTTCGATAAATTCATATACGTACTGTAAACAAAAAATAAGTACGCATAATATGAGGTTGATGCTAAGTTGTTTGCTTTGCGTGTTTCACAATACTTAGCTCATCAATCGCATTTCACAGAAAACGACTGGAAAAGTTATTGGAAATAATTTAATGAATTTGCAGTTTTTATGTTTCACATCAAAAATGGTTCAAATGGCGCTGAGCACTACGGGACTTAACATCTGAGGTCATCAGTGTCCTAGACTTAGAACAACTTAAACCTAACTAACCTAAGGACATCACACACATCCATGCCCGAGGCAGGATTCGAACATGCGACCGTAGAAGCAGCGCGGTGTCGGTCTGAACCGCCTAGAACCGCTCGGCCACAGCGGCCGGCTATTTACATCAGTTTTGACAGTTAAGTTTTTTAGGCATTTTAAGGCCCATTTTTTTAATACTGGAGAACTGTTCTGGGCATATTTGTACATGCGTGAAGTGCCTATTATACAGAGACAGTGCGGTATAAAGTTTTATTGGCGAAAAGTGCTGACGAAAAACATTGTTTGGTGACCTCAGAATCTTTGCGATACCCTTAGAACCTTTGCCATGTGTCCACAACGTCTGTCTAAAATACATTTACGCGTCAGACCGGATATTACAATCATACTTTACTGCGTCAATAGAACAAATTTGAACCTCTGGATCTTGGTAACGAATAATGATATCGAAAAATGGTTCGAATTTTCCCGAGAATATCGTCTTAGGAACATACGGTCAAAGTGGCTACTATCTACCATTCTTGGAACTGCATTATGTTTAAATCATGGCAAACCCTCTTTAAAATAACAATAAAATTGTGTCCCTACATTGGGAGTTGGGCTCAGTCACACATCTCTCCCTTAGCCCAGTCCTGGCTGTCAGCGGCCCTGGATATCAGATACAAGAGCTTTGAGGCAAAAGAGGTAGGAAGAAATCCCATGCGACGAATCACTTAAATAATTCAAGGGCTGGTTGTTTAAATAGCTACAAATCTAGGATGGAAAAGTAAGGATGGTGTACTGTACTCCTCTTATGCCACCTTCTACGGGCTCACTATTGAAATTGAGACACTTCAGGAGGTTCGTAAGGTATGGGAACCTTACCTGATACATATACTTGAGAAATTGTCTCACAATTCAAACTTAGAATCTTTAGTTCTGCATATTGCGCGACCGCTACGGTCGCAGGTTCGCATCTTGCCTCGGGCATGGGTGTGTGTGATGTCCTTAGGTTAGTTACGTTTTAGTAGTTATACGTTCTAGGGGACTGATGACCTGAGATGTTAAGTCCCATAGTGTTCAGAACCATTTGAACCATTTGAACACGAGATAGCTCCCATATCCACTAACAACAACTACGGAAATAAGCTGCGTGTATTACGGGAATCACTGATTTATTAGGAACAGTACCTGGAACGTCACGTGAAGCTGACGTAAGCACTCCGATAACAACAAAATTAGCTTCAGTTTATTCAATAAACGCGCTCTGTTCAACTGTATACCTCAACAGTTTCCACACCAACCTTGTGGATCATCAGGTTGTAGAGGCTACGCTTATGGTATCTGGTACGGTTGTGCCTCCACCTGCTCATCTGCTCCCGATGCTGAAATATTTGCTGCACAGTGATATAAATTTGCAAATAAATCTAGTGTTACATATGACTACTGTTTGCGTTCAATAAATGTTACTTGCTCTCCCATAATGATGTGTAACTTACTGAAGTCCCCTCGTTCAGCAGATATCAAACTACGTTCACAACTACAACAGAACAAAACTAGCTTTAGGATATGAATAGTGTATGTAGTTAAGATAAGTAAAGTAAAATATCTTGCATGACGCTGCTGTTTTCTACACATCTCAGTATTTGGCTCCATATCTCCTAAACTGTGTTTCGTGCAATAGTATACTTTTCTAGGCAAATTCAGCTGCATACGTGGATACTGCCTATGACATGTGTTGCGAATAGAGTTATTAGCAAAGACGCAATAACTTCAAACGTCATGCATGATACGGCAGTTTTTACGCATCTCGGCATCTGACGTCAAGTCTCTCCAACTATGTGTCGTATAGTAATATATTTTTGGAAGTACATTGAGAGGATTACGTGGACAGTGTCTACGAAAAGTTTTGCGATTACAGTTAGTAGCAACGAAGTAATAAACGCAAACATATTGCATGATGCGCTGGTTTTTCATCCATCTCAGTGTTCTAGATGCCATATCTATTGAATGTTTGTCTTACAGTGATGTAATTTTTCTGCTGTATTCAGAGGTATATGTGCCTGCAAAATTTGTCATGAACACAGTTTGCATTAAAGAACATAATTAAAGCGTCATGCAGTTATACTGTATGAATAGCGAAAATGAAACAAGCGAAAATTTTTTTCTTTCATTCTTTTTGGCGTTCATCAGCGAGAAAAGTAAGGGCTAGAAGTTACGGGCGAAGTTTGTTGCAAGTCTGTAAGAGCTCTCATTCTCAACTCCAAACCCGTTCTTTTGATAGATGAATGGTTATCACCCCTCCCCTCCCCCCCCCCCCCCCCCACACACACACACCAAGCGAATCCCTCCAGACAGTTAGTGATATGCGTACCAAGTTTGCTTGAAACGGTTCCAGTGGTTTAGTAGGAGGTGTAGAAGATGCACACAAGTACACATACATACCTAGTACCTGTATTTTTATAATTTGTGTGGTTTATTATTATTAATATTAATTATGATTATTTTTTATTCTTACTACACTCCTGGAAATGGAAAAAAGAACACATTGACACCGGTGTGTCAGACCCACCATACTTGCTCCGGACACTGCGAGAGGGCTGTACAAGCAATGATCACACGCACGGCACAGCGGACACACCAGGAACCGCGGTGTTGGCCGTCGAATGGCGCTAGCTGCGCAGCGTTTGTGCACCGCCGCCGTCAGTGTCAGCCAGTTTGCCGTGGCATACGGAGCTCCATCGCAGTCTTTAACACTGGTAGCATGCCACGACAGCGTGGACGTGAACAGGATGTGCAGTTGACGGACTTTGAGCGAGGGCGTATAGTGGGCATGCGGGAGGCCGGGTGGACGTACGGTCGAATTGCTCAACACGTCGGGCGTGAGGTCTCCACAGTACATCGATGTTGTCGCCAGTGGTCGGCGGAAGGTGCACGTGCCCGTCGACCTGGGACCGGACCGCAGCGTCGCACGGATGCACGCCAAGACCGTAGGATCCTACGCAGTGCCGTAGGGGACCGCACCGCCACTTCCCAGCAAATTAGGGACACTGTTGCTCCTGGGGTATCGGCGAGGACCATTCGCAACCGTCTCCATGAAGCTGGGCTACGGTCCCGCACACCGTTAGGCCGTCTTCCGCTCACGCCCCAACATCGTGCAGCCCGCCTCCAGTGGTGTCGCGACAGGCGTGAATGGAGGGACGAATGGAGACGTGTCGTCTTCAGCGATGAGAGTCGCTTCTGCCTTGGTGCCAATGATGGTCGTATGCGTGTTTGGCGCCATGCAGGTGAGCGCCACAATCAGGACTGCATACGACCGAGGCACACAGGGCCAACACCCAGCATCATGGTGTGGGGAGCGATCTCCTACACTGGCCGTACACCACTGGTGATCGTCGAGGGGACACTGAATAGTGCACGGTACATCCAAACCGTCATCGAACCCATCGTTCTACCATTCCTAGACCGGCAAGGGAACTTGCTGATCCAACAGGACAATGAGCGTCCGCATGTATCCCGTGCCACCCAACGTGCTATAGAAGGTGTAAGTCAACTACCCTGGCCAGCAAGATCTCCGGATCTGTCCCCCATTGAGCATGTTTGGGACTGGATGAAGCGTCGTCTCACGCGGTCTGCACGTCCAGCACGAACGCTGGTCCAACTGAGGCGCCAGGACTACATCCAGCATCTCTACGATCGTCTCCATGGGAGAATAGCAGCTTGCATTGCTGCGAAAGGTGGATATACACTGTACTAGTGCCAACATTGTGCATGCTCTGTTGCCTGTGTCTATGTGCCTGTGGTTCTGTCAGTGTGATTATGTGATGTATCTGACCCCAGGAATGTGTCAATAAAGTTTCCCCTTCCTGGGACAATTAATTCACGGTGTTCTTATTTCAATTTCCAGGAGTGTATTTGTGATCATTTTAATCAGAAACAAACACAATACAAATTTATTATACATCTGTATTACCATTCAAAGTAAAAGAAACTAAGGGTAATCAAGCTTTCCTAGAACTGAGCAACATCTAGCACCTTTATTCACGTTCAGAGTCACAACAAGCAGACAATCTTCTTTTGTGCAAAGAGGCTGCACACAGTTGACGATCTAGGAGGTGCTCCGTGGTAGCATTTATGGGGCTTGCTCCTGGTTCTTACATATACAACCCAGCTCTGTGATCTCCACATGACCAATGTGTGTGAAATCTAGTGGGACTTAACTGCTAAGATCAACAGTCCCCAAGCTTACACACTACTTAACCTAACAAACACATACACCCATGCCCGAGGGAGGACTCGAAGCTCCGTCGGGATCAGCCGCACAGCCACATGACCAAGTTCAGTTCATGCCCAAGTCAGAGATTTTCAGAGAGGAGAGGCCATCTACAGATATTCTCAAGTGTAGAAATTCGCAGTAGTTCCTCTGCTGTAGCTTCTGCTGTTTTCAGAACTGAAGTAATCTTGATCAAATTTCTTCTAGACCCCAAGTTTGGAGCTGCTGGAATGGACCAATCTAATGGATGGGAATCCTGATGAGACTGATTTGTACTCTTCCCGCTGGCAGCCACGTAACAACGAATGTCGGGTGGCGCAATGCCTGCGAGCTAGTAGAGTCTTACAAGTGCCGTTGGTTTCAGGCATACCGTAATGAGATAACACGTATCTTATGCTTCCTTGTGAACTTTCTTTGCACGGGTGGATTTATACCAGACGGATCCCACATAGTCTAGAGCACCTACATTTCCCTGGCGCCGTCATTCTCGTTGTTTGTTGTCGACAGGTCCACGGGCTTCTAGTGATCTTGTGTCGGACATTATTTGTGGCTTCCTCATTCATTCTAGTATTCCTCCCACACTGCTTGTTCTTCAGAGTACAGTCAGTAACGGCTCCAGATGTTTTTACGAGGTGTATTTACTGATTATATCCCTCGCCATGCGATGCTACTTTTGAAACGCCCCTGATTGAGGTGAAGACAAAACGCACCCATTTGGATTCTAATTAGGTTTTGACGAAGTTGATTCTTAAAATAACAAAATACCCAACTGTCTCAGTGCTTTTTTGAGGGTGGTTTAAAAGTCTTTCTTTGATTTCCCTTGACCTGCCAATGTCAGATTGTCGACAAAAATGAAACTTCCTCTGTTCCCTGTAAGTGACTGGTCAATCGCGCACGTCTTAAAAGACGCGGCTGGTCGAATACAGGAAACCCACATAAAATCTCCAGTTTTTTAGAAAACTTTGAAGCAATTCGGTTTAGCGTTACGTCCTACGTGAGTAAAACTGACTGCTTTCCTGTTTCCAGGATGTGATAGTGACACTATTACTCATCACACTTTTTACATCTATCACAGAAGAGTTGTCTTTAACGTGTAATTCTGAATAGCAAGTGATTAAAAATATTTGAGGCTTGGCTCAAGAGCTGCCACTGCGGCACAGATTTAAATGAAATTTAACTTATTTTCATTCACATGCTTGTAATAACTGTGGGATGCCATTGTTATCACAGAAATCAGTGTAATTCAACCTATATTGAAGCACATACCTGCCCATGCGTCGGTTTTAACACTGCTGCAACAAATTAACGGCCATGTTATTGAAGAAACTCTAATCCCCCATTTCAGTCAGCTTTAACGTAGCATGAATAATTATCTAGGATGCAAGTACACGTGTACACGTCTACTTTACTTTAGACTCTTGAAACCCTTTTACCTGTTTCGTAAAGCAATAACATCTGGCTAGGAAGTAGTGATAAGCATCTTGAGGCTACAGTTAATAGTGCAGTTTAATAAACATCACGTAAATATTTTATCTCTCTGCGCACATTAGATGAAAGGAAAGTTAAACAACGAATCCAGATAGAGAAAAAGAGAGTCAAATTTGCTGATCAGAGACACTGGAATTGCATTCAGAGGGACAGAGTTCATGTACGAAAGCAGCCACCGAAATTTAGTTTTTCTTTAATTTTCTAAATCCCTTATACCAAATACCAGATTAGTTTATTTGTGAAACACACAACCAGATTCCTTCCCAAACCCTTCCCAGTTTGAGCTTCAGCTTCAATTCTAAAGGACTCGTCATTCACGTAAAGTTAAAGCTTAATCTTCCTATAATAGGTTTCAGTTAGAAAACAAATTCTTAAGTAGAAGGAAGATTCTGGAGCGTCCTATAAGCGACGGGTTCATCACAAACGGAAGACGAGTTCGAATTTGTATGAAATTTGGAACGAAATCATACATCTCCTTTTGAAAGGACCCATTCTGGCATTTTCGTTACTCGACATAGAAAACAGCAGAAAACCCATGTGTGGATGAGCTGATAGAGACGTGAACCGCTTTCATCCCGAACTTTAACCAATGTATTACTTCACAACGAATTAACTTATTTTTAGGACGGTTTATTGTCCCGAAGTTCTACTGATTCTGGGAATGTAAGTTAAATGGATCAGTAACCATTATCGCGAAATACTGCAGCAAATTATTTCGTGTTGTGCAATCTTTTTCAAAGTCATCTGCAACATTATCACCCAATACAGATGTAACTAAATAAAAGATGGAATATGTCATAAGATGACGCATCGTTCAGGCCAGTTGAATCATTCACCATCTTTAATGAATTTCTTTCGATGACTTATTTCCTACTACTGTATCAGCATTGTCTGGTATCTTTAACAAGATATTACTCAGTGTTTGCTAACAAACTTCCTCCAAAGAATTACCCACTCACTCCACTACCAATTAGTTCCTTGTATCTTCAAAATTTACGAAACTTAAAAAAACACTGAAACTTCCTGGCAGATCAAAATTGTGAGATCGAGACTTCAACTTGGGACCTTTGCCTTTCGCGGGCAAGTGCTCTGCCAACTGAGCTACCCAAACACGACTTAGGCCACCTCCTCACAGCTTTACTTCAGGCAGTACCTCGTCTCCTACCTTCCAACCGTTACAGAAGCTCTCCTGCGGAACTTGCAGGACTAGCACTCCTGAAAGAAAGGGTATTGTGGAGACATGGCTTAGCCACAGCCTGGGGGATGTTTCCAGAATGAGATTTTCACTCTACAGCGGAGTGTGCGCTGATATGAAACGTGAAAGGCAACAGTCCCGAGTTGGAGTCTCGATCAGGCACACACTTTTAATCTGCCAGGAAGTTTCGTATCAGCGAACACTACGCTGCAGAGTGAAAGTCTCATTCGTGAAAAGAAAAAAAACACTGATTATCATTAACATGGCTTGCATGCAGTCAGTACTTATAATTGTACATTTTAACAGCTGTCTCACCGTCACCTGAACCTTTGGCTAGTAGCAGATAATAACTTCCTGGTTCGAACACACCTCTGAACCGAACTTCACCTACTTGTTTACATACATTTTGTAAAAATATCAATAATTTTAGTTGTCATGTAACTAATATGAAATGTAACCATCTATTGGTAATATGTTTTGAGCCCCCGTAAATACTAACATATATCTCACTTTTTCATAAACAGTGAAAGACTCCTGAAAATTCGACGCTGCTTCGGTATATAAAATCATACAATTATTCATTTCATGACAATAGTACGATATTAACAACGTAAAAGAGATTTCACAGTAACACCAATGTTAATTGCCTCAGCGTTACAATTCGACATTCATAAACCATTATCTCCAAAATTTCCTCTCATGAGTTTAATTGAATAATTACGCTGAGCTACCCTGATATATGATCTACTTCGAGCTGTCTTAGTCATTTTCGCGGTATTTCTTATCAACAAGTAATTTTGCCGAGTACTGTATTTGCGAGTCTTCCCACACAGCCGATTTCTTGTTTTTAGCTGTCGTATTTTGGCTAGTTTTCCAAGATAATATCGTAACATGCTTTTACGTTAACCAGGCACATTATTTCATCACATATTCGTCATCTAAGAAGTTACCATAAAATTCTTGCCTCTGTATGTTTCATTAATGTGCCACTTTGATATGTATTCAGGTAGCTCAAATTAAACTGAGCGATGGTGAAGAAATTACGTTGGAAAATGAGGCAGTAAAATTAAGTGATGAGTTTCATATTTGGGCATAAAACTTACTGATGATGTAAAATGGATGATATACACTCCTGGAAATGGAAAAAAGAACACATTGACACCGGTGTGTCAGACCCACCATACTTGCTCCGGACACTGCGAGAGGGCTGTACAAGCAATGATCACACGCACGGCACAGTGGACACACCAGGAACCGCGGTGTTGGCCGTCGAATGGCGCTAGCTGCGCAGCATTTGTGCACCGCCGCCGTCAGTGTCAGCCAGTTTGCCGTGGCATACGGAGCTCCATCGCAGTCTTTAACACTGGTAGCATGCCGCGACAGCGTGGACGTGAACCGTATGAGCAGTTGACGGACATTGAGCGAGGGCGTATAGTGGGCATGCGGGAGGCCGGGTGGACGTACCGCCGAATTGCTCAACACGTGGGGCGTGAGGTCTCCACAGTACATCGACGTTGTCGCCAGTGGTCGGCGGAAGGTGCACGTGCCCGTCGACCTGGGACCGGACCGCAGCGACGCACGGATGCACGCCAAGACCGTAGGATCCTACGCAGTGCCGTAGGGGACCGCACCGCCACTTCCCAGCAAATTAGGGACACTATTGCTCCTGGGGTATCGGCGAGGACCATTCGCAACCGTCTCCATGAAGCTGGGCTACGGTTCCGCACACCGTTAGGCCGTCTTCCGCTCACGCCCCAACATCGTGCAGCCCGCCTCCAGTGGTGTCGCGACAGGCGTGAATGGAGGGACGAATGGAGACGTGTCGTCTTCAGCGATGAGAGTCGCTTCTGCCTTGGTGCCAATGATGGTCGTATGCGTGTTTGGCGCCGTGCAGGTGAGCGCCACAATCAGGACTGCATACGACCGAGGCACACAGGGCCAACACCCGGCATCGTAGTGTGGGGAGCGATCTCCTACACTGGCCGTACACCACTGGTGATCGTCGAAGGGACACTGAATAGTGCACGGTACATCCAAACCGTCATCGAACCCATCGTTCTACCATTCCTAGACCGGCAAGGGAACTTGCTGATCCAACAGGACAATGAGCGTCCGCATGTATCCCGTGCCACCCAACGTGCTATAGAAGGTGTAAGTCAACTACCCTGGCCAGCAAGATCTCCGGATCTGTCCCCCATTGAGCATGTTTGGGACTGGATGAAGCGTCGTCTCACGCGGTCTGCACGTCCAGCACGAACGCTGGTCCAACTGAGGCGCCAGGACTACATCCAGCATCTCTACGATCGTCTCCATGGGAGAATAGCAGCCTGCATTGCTGCGAAAGGTGGATATACACTGTACTAGTGCCGACATTGTGCATGCTCTGTTGCCTGTGTCTATGTGCCTGTGGTTCTGTCAGTGTGATCATGTGATGTATCTGACCCCAGGAATGTGTCAATAAAGTTTCCCCTTCCTGGGACAATGAATTCACGGTGTTCTTATTTCAATTTTCAGGAGTGTATAATGCAGATTGGCAAAATCAGGTAAAGCTTTCTTAAAAATATCTTAACATCGTATATAAATTTAAATGCTCTTTTCTGAAGGTATTATTTTTTTTTGAGCGGGTCTTGTATGCAAATGAATAGATAGATAGATTAAGTAATTGTGCGGTCCTGACTCAAAGCAGTGGAAGAAAATACATGACACAAGCTGACCAAAGGAACGCGTCGGTTGACTGGACGCTTCCCAAGGCATCAAAATATCATTGACCATGAGGGGTTGTACATGTGTTGGGTTGGAGGGAGGGGGACAAAATTGAAGATATACATCGAAGTTTTATTACAGTAAGCAGATTCAGATGGACTTAGGCAACAGTAGGTATGCAGAGGAATACGATTCGCTATGCACATGTAGGTGTGCAGAGGAATACGATTCGCTATGCACATGTGAAGAGAGCCTCTTCTTTCTTTTCATCTGCCATCGACTTTTCTACGTCTACAGTTATAACCTGAGACGATTGGCACGTATTATCAATCGAAAACTCATGGTACATTGTCAGTGGAAGTTTTCGGTTGCAGAATGTCCCAGTATCTGCTAGCATTCCAATATGCTGAAATCTGTGGATACCATGCACGAATGTTTCTCCTACCGGTCTGAATATGTCATTAAGATGAGCTATGATAAACTATTTATCCATTAATCTGATTAGGACTTTCTCTCCATTATACAAGACACATTAAATTTGTTGTTCTTCAGCGAGAATTAAGAAGGACTTTACGTTATTTTAGCATCGTTACTTAAGAGTGACAACTGACTAATTTTTGAGTGTGGGAAGAAAAAGTATTTCCATGTAATGTGCATAGCACAGAATCTTTTCGTCTACATTATTACGTTACACTGCCTTCTATAATATTTGTTGTGTCTGTTATTCTCTCTAGGTTGATAAATACTGGAAGAACTCATCGCTCATCGATCTCTTAAGAACATGAGGTTTATTCTCCTCAAGATCCACAGCTGTGAAAAATTTATCATAACCTTTTTACAGATGTCGTTCTAGAAGACCCCGTTTATGTCAAACATTGAGAAATTTACTAAGTACGTGATAACTGAAGGTGGCCAAATTAATTGAACCAATAAATCCAAGTATTTAGCAGAAGTTATTGAACAAATTGTGCAGGAAAAGGAAACAGTTCAGTCAAGAGCTGCAACAATGAGAGTAGTGTACCACTTAACCGAATATAAAATAATTGCCCTTAAACTCTGCACTTATACATTATTCTATGGTAATCCACTTAGATATCAATATGAAAATGGTGATGGAGGAGTTGGAAATCACTGAAAGAAAGGTATTAAGAAAAGTGTCAGATTAAGTTAGAATTGTGGAATTACAGAAGATGTCATAACATAGAACTTCAAACGAATATTTAAAAAGTTAGTCATGTTTAAAGAAGGGCCGAGAGAGGTGGCGTACTGGTTTGAAAACTCGACTTGCACTCTGGATGACGATGGTTCAAATCCGCTTCCGGCTATCCAGATGCAGGTTTTCCGTGATTTCCCTAAAGCACTCCAGCCAGTTGCCAGGATGGCTCCTGTGAAAGGGCAAGGCCGGTTTCCTTCCCCATCCTTGAATGATTCATTGTTTTGTGCTTCGTCTCCAATGAATTAGATGTTGAGAGGATATTAAATCTTTATGTTCCGTCCTTCCTTCAAAGAAAGGTTCCTATCCGACTGTGAAGATATTATAAAACTATTTTTAAGTTTTCTGTCCAGTAAATCGCCACTCAAGACACACAAGAGCGAAGAAGATATTCAAGTACGTACATCACTTCAGGAGCAGTATGAAAGTTATTTACTTTTCTACGAAAAGCCCAAAGAGTGTCTGGCGCTACCAGGACTGAAGAAAGGAGAGAAAAATACTGTGAATTATTTAAGGAAGGAAAGAAAAACTTGAATTCATTTGGTCAGTAGCGACTGTTGCAAATAAAAAATAAAAATGAAATCAGTCTCTAACGAGACCGTTATAGAAGGAAGTCGTTTCGCTGATGACAGAACACAGGACTTAAATACTGCTGAAGGATCTGCGTATACCTACTTTTATGTCTATAGTCCGCATACAACTATGGAATGCTTGCCATAAGGTAACTCCCTTTTTATTATCTAATAGCATGACAGTTTACAATGCTTCTTTAAGTGTGTTAATCAGTTTAATCTGTACTACATTCTTAGGTACTCAATATCGGATATTCTGTATGAATTGACCGATTGCAGCTGGACCTCTTTCACACTGTAGTCATAGGATACAAAGTCATTTCCTTTTTCGATGTGTGAAGTACGTACATTTACGTTTAAGAACATTTAAAGCAAGTTATTTACCTTTGATACCTCATTGGGAACTAATTGGATTTTCATGCAGCATTTCCTGATAGTCTTTCATTCTACATCTGCATCTTCATAAGTGTTCCGTGAGCTGCCATACGGTGCATGGAATAAGGTCTCTTGTACTATTATTAGTCATCCCCATTCCTGTTTCACTCGCAGGAAGAGCGAGGAAAATACGACTGTCTCTATGTTTCTGTACGATCACTGGTTTCTCTTGTGTTTGGAGCCCTTACGTGAAATGTACGCTTGGGGCAGTAGACTTGTTTTGCCGTCAGCCCAAAATGCTAGTTGACAAATTTTTCTCCACAGCTATTCACGATAAGAACGTCGTCTTGTCTGCTGGAATTTCCAGTTGACTTCACAGAACATTTCCGTAGTGGTCTCGTTGTCATCGAAACGGTAACAAACTTAAACAGCGCGTCTTTGAATTGCTTCGATGTATTCCCCTACTTTGTCCTGATTTACATCCGAAAGACTCGAACAGTGCTTCCTTATAGATAAATGTAAGGCATAAAAATATTCCGAGATTACAATTAATGTGTTACATCATTAATTACAATATGACCAACAAGAATACCAGCACATTTTCCTCTGCCGCTGCCGAACATAACTACAGGCCTGTCAGTGACTCTCCATCCCAGAAACCATGCTGCGTCCTTCTTACCAATAAATAACCGTGTTCAAAGACAGGGTTCGTTTCATAACTCTGGAATCGTACTTTCGTTACTAACAAGCAGTAGCTGATGTGCTTGTGGGTTCTTTTCGGAAGGCAGTAGACACCGCATCCACATGCTGGCCCTCACAATGGCCTAAGGATGTCATTAGCGAAAAGTGGTATTTGAGTTCTACATGAATAACGTTTTCAGAATACATGCTGCTGATATGGTAGAGGTCATTAATTAATTTAAAGTCAGTCCCGTTCTGTCCTCCAACTGAGAAACTCTACGGACATGTGGAGAAAAAATATATAGATCCATTTCTTGTTTGCCCCTGAAAATTTTTATAAACTACTGTCGAAACTGACTGGAAAAAGCCTATGTTTGGCCAATAATATTTGCTTGTTGCCAATTCACTTAAACAATTCCTTTATTACGAATATTTCTCCAGGGCCAGTGCAAGAGAATACATACACAAACCTAAGTTTAAATTACGCGATTTGCTTGCTTGGTGGTTATTCTCCTTTTATGGTTTAGGGCTTGGAAGACTCCCCGCGGCAGTGAAATTTTTTTACATTCGTAGCCTGTCGTAAAAGAAGGGTCCCGTTTTATGCCTGCATCATACTTGGGGCTGGTGCTGGCAGATGAACACTGTAATGCCCAATCAAACTCCTAAACTGTGGGAATATCCCATGTACCGGCAAAAGTCCTTAGACGTCAGCTGTGTCAGTCTCGAAGAGTCAACAACAGGAAATATGTGCTATACGATCAACCTAAGGATTGTGCGGAGTGGTCAATGGAATTCCACCAGCTCGTCGCAGCCTCTGGGGACCAATTACAACAACTCTGTGGGCAGGAGCTAATGGCGCAGTAGGAATGTGACTTGATAAGACGTGTTCATAGGGTCGATTTTCAGCAGAAACACTAGTTGCTGTTTGGATTGTAACACGCAGATTCGGAAGCAGCGAAACTAAGCTAACCAAAAGAAAGAAACGTCTAAATGAGGGATGCTAAATCGTCTTTCCTAGGGTATTGCATGAAGATAATTCAACGTAAATCGTACTTTTGTTAGAATTTAAAAAGCGCTCTACGCAGAAACACTGAAAATATAGATGGGCAGTATAGCACTACGATTACCAAACACATACATGCATTTTAGCCTTTAACGACAATAATGAAGGTAACTTCGTACAAAGTTTTTTGCCTCACATATACATCATAATCTTGTATAACAACTTAATGTTGCCTGATGATGAGCATTTCAATTGGGACGGTAGGAAATAAAAAGTTTTTTTATCAGTTGACCTGAAGGTACATAAATATAAGATTCCTAAAATTTTTACCGGCATAAACATTTGTCTGTAATGTTCAAAATGGAGAATTTCCGTTCTGTGCCGCAATAGGGCAATGAAAGAACTCAATGACTACAAATAAACGTATGTATCAAGAAGGCGATGTGTTAAACGCCTACGTCGTCATGGCACGGTGGTTACACACAACTGCACGCACTACCCAATCACGGCTCCCCTTCAGTCCAAATTCCGACGTCGACCAATAAAGTGGTACCATGCGGGCGCATAGTCCCTCCCAGTAAGATGGCGTAACGCAGTCAGGTTGAACGGAGGTCCCGTTGAAAAATCAGGGTTTTGCAACGAAAAGAATGTGAAATAATACGGGGTAGGAGAATCCTGAATAAAATAAATCTGCTTTCAGAAACAAATGGGTTACATTACTCTTTGGATGTCCCTTGTTTATATATGCATAGATCACGATCTAAGGTCCGACAAAATATAAAATTAGATACAGAGTTAGAACGCAAAGAATTCCCGACACATTTGGTAATAGGAATAGAGAAATTTACCAGATTAAATTATACAACAAGTTCACCATCTTACGAAATGAATATTTTAGAGACGAATGCAGCAAATTATTAAGAACTGTTATCCAGCAAAGAGGAGCCACATTTTTGCATTGACCAAGAAGCCAATGGACGGAAACTTCAAATTTAAAAATTTAATTATTGAAGAAATGGTGATATTTCCATGGAAGCTATAATGGGAACTTGTCTGAATTTGCTGAATGAAAAAATAAAGGAAAGATACTAACAGAAAAGTATATATATCAGCGATGTCTGTTCTTTCAGACATGTCCAAAAGAGCAGACACCTCTCATATAGATATACACGGTGGTCCATTGACAGTGACCGGGCCAAATACACTCCTGGAAATTGAAATAAGAACACCGTGAATTCATTGTCCCAGGAAGGAGAAACTTTATTGACACATTCCTGGGGTCAGATACATCACATGATCACACTGACAGAACCACAGGCACATAGACACAGGCAACAGAGCATGCACAATGTCGGCACTAGTACAGTGTATATCCACCTTTCGCAGCAATGCAGGCTGCTATTCTCCCATGGAGACGATCGTAGAGATGCTGGATGTAGTCCTGTGGAACGGCTTGCCATGCCATTTCCACCTGGCGCCTCAGTTGGACCAGCGTTCGTGCTGGTCGTGCAGACCGCGTGAGACGACGCTTCATCCTGTCCCAAACATGATCAATGGGGGACAGATCCGGAGATCTTGCTGGCCAGGGTAGTTGACTTACACCTTCTAGAGCACGTTGGGTGGCACGGGATACATGCGGACGTGCATTGTCCTGTTGGAACAGCAAGTTCCCTGGCCGGTCTAGGAATGGTAGAACGATGGGTTCGATGACGGTTTGGATGTACCGTGCACTATTCAGTGTCCCCTCGACGATCACCTGTGGTGTACGGCCAGTGTAGGGGATCGCTCCCCACACCATGATGCCGGTTGTTGGCCCTGTGTGCCTCGGTCGTATGCAGTCCTGATTGTGGCGCTCACCTGCAAGGCGCCAAACACGCATACGACCATCATTGGCACCAAGGCAGAAGCGACTCTCATCGCTGAAGACGACACGTCTCCATTCGTCCATCCATTCACGCCTGTCGCGACACCACTGGAGGCGGGCTGCACGATGTTGGGGCGTGAGCGGAAGACGGCCTAACGGTATGCGGGACCGTAGCCCAGCTTCATGGAGACGGTTGTGAATGGTCCTCGCCGATACCCCAGGAGCAACAGTGTCCCTAATTTGCTGGGAAGTGGCGGTGCGGTCCCCTACGGCACTGCGTAGGATCCTACGGTCTTGGCGTGCATCCGTGCGTCGCTGCGGTCCGGTCCCAGGTCGACGGGCACGTGCACCTTCCGCCGACCACTGGCGACAACATCGATGTACTGTGGAGACCTCACGCCCCACGTGTTGAGCAATTCGGCGGTACATCCGCCCGGCCTCCCGCATGCCCACTATACGCCCTCGCTCAAAGTCCGTCAACTGCACATACGGTTCACGTCCACGCTGTCGCGGCATGCTACCAGTGTTAAAGACTGCGATGGAGCTCCGTATGCCACGGCAAACTGGCTGACACTGACGGCGGCGGTGCACAAATGCTGCGCTGCTAGCGCCATTCGACGGCCAACACCGCGGTTCCTGGTGTGTCCGCTGTGCCGTGCGTGTGATCATTGCTTGTACAGCCCTCTCGCAGTGTCCGGAGCAAGTATGGTGGGTCTGACACACCGGTGTCAATGTGTTCTTTTTTCCATTTCCAGGAGTGTATCTCTCGAAATAAGCGTCAAACGAAAAAAAGTACATAGAACGAAACTCGTCTAACTTGAGGGGGGGGGGGGGGGAAACCAGATGGCGCCATGGTTGGCCCGCTAGATGGTTATGCCATATTTCAAATGGACAGAAACTGCGTTTTTTTTTAAATATGAACCTCCATTTTTTATTACGCATTCGTGTAGTGCGTAAAGAAATATGAATGTTTTAGTTGGACTTCTTTTTTCACTATATGATAAATGGCCACAAAGGCATAGGTACGTGGTATCACGTAACATTCCGGCAGTGCGGTTAGTATTTGCTTCGTGATACATCACCCGTGTTAAAATGGACCGTTCACCAATTTCAGAAAAGGTCGATATCGTGTACATGTATGGCTATTATGATCAAAATACCAAACGGGTGCATGCTATGTATGCTGCTCGGTATCCTGGACGACATCATCCAAATGTCTGGACCGTTCGCCGGATAGCTGCGTTATTCAAGGAAACAGGAGGTGTTCAGCCACATGTGAAACGCCAACCACGACCTGCAACAAAGGATGATGCCCAAGTTGGTGTTTTAGCTGCTGTCGCAGCTAACCCTCACATCAGTAGCAGACAAATTGGGCAAGAACCGGGAAACTCAAAAACGTCGGTGTTGAAAATGCTACATCAACATCGATTGCACCCGTACCATATTTCCATGCAACAGGAATTGCATGGCGACGACTTTGAACGTTGTGTACAGTTCTGCCACTGGGCACAAGAGAAATTACGGGACGATGACAGATTTGTTGCACGAGTTCTATTTAGCAACGAAGTGTCATTCACCAACAGCGGTAACGTAAATCGGCATAATATGCACTATTGGGCAACGGAAAATCCACGATGGCTGCGACAAGTGGTACATCAGCTACCTTGGCGGGTTAATGTATGGTGCAGCATTATGGGAGGAAGGATAATTGACCCCCATTTTATCGTTGGCAATCTAAATGGTGCAATGAATGCTGATTTCCTACGTAATGTTCTACCCACGTTACTACAAGATTTTTCAGTCCATGACTGAATGGCGATGTACTTCCAACATGATGGATGTCCGGCACAAAGTCTCGCGAGTGGTTGAAGCAATATTGAACCGCATATTTCACGGCAGGTGGAATGGCCTGCACGTTTACCGGATCTGACGTCCCCGGATTTCTCTCTGGTACCGTGATCCACCGACAACGTCTGACAACCTGCATCAGCGCATTGTCAATGCATGTGCAAACATTACGGGAGGCGAATTACTCGCAGTTGAGAGGAATGTCGTTACACGTACTGTTAAATGCGTTGAGGTTGACGCCATCGGTTTGAGCATTTACTTCATTAATGTGGTATTTACAGGTAAACACGCTGCAACAGCATGCGTTCTCTGAAATGATATGTTCACAAAGATACATGTATCACAATGGAACAACCGAAATAAAATGTTCAAACGTACCTACGTTCTATATTTCGATATCAATAACCTACCTGTTACTAACTGTTCGTCTAAAATTGTGAGCCACGTGTTTGTGACTATTATAGCGCCGTCCGTCACAAAGCGAAAAAAGTGGTCCAACTAAAATATAAATATTTCTTTACGTACTACACGAATATGTAAAAAAATGGGGGTTCCTAATTTTAAGAAAAGGCAGTTGATATCCGATTGACCTATGGCAGCGCGATCTAGCGGGCGAACCATAGCGCCATCTGGTTTCCCCCTTCAAGCTAGACAAGTTTCGTTCTTTCTAGTTTTTTCGTTTGATGCTTATTTCGTGAGATATTTGGCCCGGTTACGATCAACGGACGACCCTGTATGCGCCGTGGAGAATAATATGATCATAGAGCGCAGAGCAGTCTTCGCCCGACCTCCTGCGAGATGGCGACGAGCAAACAGAGGAAAACGGGCAAGTGGGCACCTTCATAGTGTGCGGCCAACGGGAATTTGGACTGACCGGTAGCCGGTATTCTGCAATAACATGCATTTCTACAACAGGCAAGATGAGTTTCACAAGAAATATTTTTCATTGAACTGGCCACTTTACACAAGAGCAAGTTTTTGCATGATATGATTTTACTGGTACATTCTGTTTTTGTTCAAACTGGGTCTCATACGAGCGTGATATAGATTCGGTCTCATCTACATCTTACTCCACAAGCCACCGAGTTGTGTGTGGATGAGGGTACTTTTGTACCATTAACTGAGTCCTCCAACCCAGTTGCCCTCGACAATAGCGCGTGAGAAGAGCGATTCTCGATAAGCCTCTGTTATTGTTGTTGTTGTGGATTTCAGTACAGAGACTGGATTGATGCAGCTCTCCATCCTAATCCTGTGCAAGGTTCTTCATCTCCCAGTACCTACTGCAACCTACATCCTTCTGAATCTGTTTAGTGTATTCATCTCTAGGTCTCCCTCTACGATTTTTACCCTCCGCGCTGCCCTCCAATACTGAACTGGTGAGCCCTTGAAGCCTCAGAATATGTCCTACCCATCGATCCCTACCTTTAGTTAAGTTTGTATTGGCACTAATTTCTCTAGTTTACTCCTCATGGTCATTACGTATGCGAAGGGAAGTAAAACGTTGTCCTCCTCTTCCCGCAAAGTGCTCTCTCGAAGTTTCAATGGTACATCTCTTCCCGATGCACAACGCCCATTTTGTAACGTCTGCCAATGGAGTTCGTTGTGCACCTCCACAACGCTATCGTGCCAACTAAAGGACGATCTCTTCTATCAGTCCTATCTAGTAATTATCCCAGATAGATGAACAGATTACTGTTCACCTATCAGGAATCGGTCGAACAAGCGCCTTTCAAGCCACTTCCTTCGTGGATGAGTTACATTTCCTTAATATTCTTCCTTTGAATTTGGGTATGGAATCTGTGTGTTGCTGGTGTAACCACTAAATTTCTTATCCAACTGCCTCCTTATACAAGTGCAAGTTACTGCATACTACGGTTGTTAATGGCATGTACAGTTTTTGTTCACCCTGCATCTAATTCGAGTATGATCTGAGACGGCTGTAGTGAACACTGAATCTAGCCTAGTCATCACAACTCTACTTCCGCCAGTACCTCGTCTCCTATGTTTACAACGTTCAGGATCACCCGACATTCCTTGGGTCTTAGCATTCCTGGGTAAGGTAATCGACAGCGTCGTATTCAAGGATCATCCCACCACCTCTTTCAAACGGTTTGCGGAAATCACGGAAAACTCAATCTTGGATGGTCAGGCGGTGGTTCTCAACCGCCGCTGTCCCCAATACGAGTCCAGTATCTTTGTTACCACTGCTCCATTTCCCTCTCTTTTGATGAACAGCGTTGTTTTCCTTAGCTTGCAATCTTTTCAGGTCTGAAAATGTGCATTTCCGTCTAATGATCAGTTAAACCTGTTTGAGTCTTTTCAAATGGTTGAAACATGTCTGAGAATTTCGTTATCGCATTTCGTTTTTTGGGCATTATCCGAAAACTTCGGCAGCTCTTTTCCATCAACGATTTCTGATTAAAGTTTCTATAAATAAAATATGCAGTAACTCATTCTTGTAATACTTTCACGTCGACAGTCATTTCGCGCACCTTTTATCGCTTTCGGGAGTTCGATATTTTCATGTGTGGTAACATTACTGATATTGCTGTCCTCTGGACCATCTTGAAGGGCGATACTACAAGTTGGAAACCACCAATCATTAACTTAATTGGTTAATGTTCCAGACACCTTCCATAGCCTCGCCATCTTTGGGTACATTTCCATTGCCGTCAAAAAAATTGTTCAAATGGCGCTGAGCACTATGGGACTTAACATCTATGGTCATCAGTCCCCTAGAACTTAGAACTACTTAAACCTAACTAACCTAAGGACATCATACACATCCATGCCCGTGGCAGGATTCGAACCTGCGACCGTAGCAGTCGCGCGGCTCCGGACTGAGCACCTAGAACCGATAGACCACCGCGGCTGCCCATTGCCGTCAACCCAGGACTTTGTGACGGCAGGGAACTACAGCATATTCATTTTAATGAAACATAAACACCGCGACCAAAACTGAATTATTCTGCAAGGCAAGATGGCACTTGACTTTCGTTGTCGCACAAGTTGTGCCAAAACAACAAAATTAAATTTCACATTTCTCATCACACAACCCGAAGTGCCGAAAAATGCTACCACCGGATATACAGAAAGCATCAGTATTGCTTGTCTTTGAAACCAGTGCCAAGTGAAATGAAAGAATTCTCTTCTACTGCTAAATCATACATAGTTGTTTAATCACCCGGAAAAACGTGATCAAGCTTCATCAACTCATTTCAGTTTATTATGCAAGCATTAACTTGTAGTTCACACTATGCTATTACACTGTAACGTGACATCTAACAGTGCCCGCATCTCGTGGTCGTGCGGTAGCGTTCTCGCTTCCCACGCCCGGGTTCCCGGGTTCGATTCCCGGCGGCGTCAGGGATTTTCTCTGCCTCGTGATGGCTGGGTGTTGTGTGCTGTCCTTAGATTAGTTAGGTTTATGTAGTTCTAAGTTCTAGGGGACTGATGACCATAGATGTTAAGTCCCATAGTGCTCAGAGCCATTTTTTTGTGACATCTAAAATCTGCATTTGACTTCACTGGATAATGGTAAACTGAGAGTTAAAAGAGGAATAAGACAGGGGAACTCCGTATTACCAAAACTTTTCCGAGCAATTCTGTAGGTGGTTTTATGTTCACATAAACTGCATATTCCAAGTAATATGGGCTAATACACGTTATCTGTACCATATTCTTCAGCTGACGGTGTTGTACTGCTCGCCTCTACTGCCCATAAATCTTCACCAGTACATGGATGAACTTATTAGAGAAAGTTTGAAAGTAGTCATAAATATTAGTTGAAATGAAATGTTAATTTTAATTTAATTATTTTGAGGTTATGGTCGTGTAACAGAATGAATGGAATTTATGTCTTGCCATACGGTCTCGTTTAATTTAAGACAGTCTTCTTCAAAAATGGTTCAAATGGCTCTGAGCACTATGGGACTTGACTTCTGAGGTCATCAGTCCCCTAGAACATTGAACTACTTAAATCTAACTCACCTAAGGACATCACACACATCCATGCATGAGGCTGGATTTGAACCTGCGACCGTAGCAGACGCGCGGTTCCAGACTGTAGCCCCTAGAACCGCTCGGTCACTTCGGCTGGCAGTCATCTTGACTGCCAAAGCTTGTTGGTGTGATATTACGTTATTGCTCGGTGAACTGCTGCTGTAGCTGTTCCTACACCTTCAGCACTATAAACACTGGAAGTAAAGAGCGTTTATACACACTTTACCGTCTCGTTTTTATATTAATGTGGTACAAATATGGGACGAAGTTATAAAACCGTCTGGTAAGCGTTTATGCTTACGGCTGGCTAAAACGATTAGGTGCAAATGGTATAAGCGAACAGAGCCGGTTATCTTCGGAAAACTAAGAGACCTTCGTGAAAGAGAATCTAATGCTTATTACGTAAAATTACATTATCTAATGTGTAGGAAAGTCATCCATGGCAATAAAGACTGTAAACTGTGATAAACATGGCACTCCAGAATCGCGAGTAAAATTGTTGTTTCACATCCGTTCCTTCTGGCGAAGAGTTAAGAAGCCTCAGTCAGCGTTATGTCAGTGGTTGTCTGACAGACATAGCGTACATAATATATTATTTTATTGCACAAAGTTTCAATGTGGGAAGGAGACAATGGACGTATCACGCCACATGCCTTTAGATCAGTTGTAAGAGAGCCATCCGCGCAGAAAATAAAAACTGTCCATGCTTTACACCTCTATAGTACACCACTAACCATTAAAATTGCTACACCAAGAAGAAATATAGACGGTAAACGTGTATTCGTTGGGCAAATATATTATACTAGAACTGACATATGATTACATTTTAACGAAATTTTTGTGCATGGATCCTGAGAAATCAGTACCCAGAACCACCACCTCTGGCCGTTATAACGGCCTTGATACGCCTGGGTGAGTCAAACAGAGCTTGGATGGTGTGTACAGGTACACCTGCCCATGCAGCTTCAACTCGATACCATAGTTCATCAAGAGTAGTGACTAGTGAATTGTGACGAGCTAGTTGCTCGGCCACCATTGACCAGACGTTTTCAATTGGTGAGAGATCCGGAGAATATGCTGGCTAGGACAGCAGTCTAACATTTCCTGTATCCAGAATGGCAGGTACAGGACCTGCAACACGCGGTCGTGCATTATCCTGCTGAAATGTAGGGTTTCGCAGTGATCGAATGAAGGGTAGAGCCACGGATCGTAACACATCTGAAATGTAACGTCCACTGTTCAAAGTGCCGTCAATGCGAACAAGAGGTGACCGAGGCATGTAACCAATGGCACCCCATACCATCACGCCGGGAGATACGCCAGTATGTCGATGACGAATACACGCTTCCAATTTGCATTCACCGAGATGTCGGCAAACAGGGATGCGACCATCATGATGCTGTAAACAGAACCAGGATTCATCCGAGAAAATGTCATTTTGCCATTCGTGCACCCAGGTTCGTCGTTGAGTACACCATCGCAGGAGCTCCTGTCTCTGATGCTGCGTGAAGGGTAACTGAAGCCATGGTCTCCGAGCTGATAGTCCATGATGCTGCAAACGTCGTCGAACTGTTTGTGCAGATGGTTGTTGTGTTGCATACGTTACCATCTGTTGACTCAGGGATCGAGACGTGGCTGCACGATCCGTTACGGCCATGCGGATAAGATGCCTGTCATCTCCACTGCTAGCGATACGAGGCCGTTGGGATCCAGCACGGCGTTCTGTAATACCCTCTTGAACCCACCGATTCCATATTCTGCTGATAGTCACGTATGCTGCAGTGCTGTTGAAGTAGCTCGTTAATATTTTATAAATTTTAGACTTCATTTGCTTATTTTAAAGTTTATTTGTTTTAATGTTTGTCGTAAAAGTAACTTATTAGTGGATTTTCATTAATCTCAGTCTTTCTACCTGTGTTATTGACTCGAGTGGTCTATTATTTGTGAGTCTGCTTTTGTCGTTCGTCTAAGCCTTGCGCCTCAGTAGTGTGTTTACATTTTTCCGCGTGCACTGCAGCTGTAGCGGGTACAAGCTAAGTACTGACAAACTTATTTGTGCTCTGTAATACAGTTATTAAATTTAATAGATTTCAGCGGTGTTGCGTGCCGTTTGTGCCGAAATAACGACTTAATAATCTTTTTTAATCGTTCGCTCGCTGTGTTTTATAGAGTTTTCAGTGTGTTGAAGTCGTTTAGTATATTTCGTGCTTTAGTTTTCAAATTCGATTAATCTTTCTAGTGAAATATTTCAGTAAAGATTTCATTTAGTGTTTTAACGTCGCTTAGTATTACAGTTGTCGATTTAATTTTTTGGTTTTAGGTAATAATTTTGTGAAGTTTTTCTGGTATTGGTATCGGCTGTATTGTAGAAGTATTAATAGAAGTAGCTGCTTTTATTAGTAGGCAGAGAATTTCGAGACCATTATTGTTAGTTCTTAAATAGTTCTACTGGGGTAACTGAACTTTGGTAACGTAGACGTATAGTTATTTTCAATAACTGTAAAATTTTACCATGAGTGAAAGGTGTGGTGTCACCGCCAGACACCACACTTGCTAGGTGGTAGCTTTAAATCGGCCGCGGTCCATTAGTACATGTCGGACCCGCGTGTCGCCACTGTCAGTAATTGCAGACCGAGCGCCACCACACGGCAGGTCTAGAGAGACGTACTAGCACTAGCCCCAGTTGTACGACGACTTTGCTAGCGACTACACTGACGAAGCCTTTCTCTCATTAGCCGAGAGATAGTTAGAATAGTCTTCAGCTAAGTCCATGGCTACGACCTAGCAAGGCGCCGTTAACCATTTCTAGAGAGAGTCTCACTTTTATCATCAAGAATGCTGTATACAAATGATGGATTAAAGTTAAGTATTCCAGCAGCTACGTACTTGTCTTTATAGCATTCATTACGTATCCTGTTTCAGACCTAACGCCAGCCGGCGTGTGTAAACGCGTGCCTTTCGGTTACCCGTCACTGTGGACTCGCTGTCTTGTCAGTCCACAACAAAAGGTGTGGTCTCGGTCGTAGGTTTGTGAGTAGTGGATTACGGTGTGGGATTTGTTCAAAGTATTTTCATTGGAGGGAATGCAGTGGGGAAGCTAGTGGTCATTTTAGGGGGTTCCTCTCCTGGGAATGTAGAATCTGTAGTAGAAACAAGTTAATAGAGTAGCAGGAGCGTAAGATCTGTGCCCTTCAGATGCAGTTACAATGCGCAAAAGAGGAACTAGATAGGTTGAGGAGGGTGAAGGGTGGTGGGGAATTGGAACTGGCAGTTGGCAAGAAGGTAGCTAGGAAGAGGAGGTATTCAGACAGTTTTACTTTGCATACATGCAATAGATACGACCAAGTGTCAGAATTGAGTGGAGAGGAGCCTCGGTTAGCCGCAGATGTAGGTAACTTGCAGCAGTCTTCTGCAATTAGGAGGCCTACCTTAG
Source organism: Schistocerca cancellata (assembly GCF_023864275.1). Taxonomy (NCBI): domain Eukaryota; kingdom Metazoa; phylum Arthropoda; class Insecta; order Orthoptera; family Acrididae; genus Schistocerca; species Schistocerca cancellata. The sequence continues at coordinate 56,261,587 of NC_064626.1, read as the reverse complement.
TTGCAAAGCTAAGAGAAAGAAGGTTCTGCTGCTAGGTATTTCCCACGGTAGAGGTGTGGGCCAGCAGTTGCAGGAAGTGTTGGGGAGCGAGTACCAGTCACCAGCATTGTGAAGCCTAGTGCAGGGTTGGCTCAGGTGACTGAAAGCATTGGGGAGTTATGTAAGAATTTTACGATAGAGGATCAGGTAGTGATAGTGGGTGGAGCAGGGAACAGTCTCGATAGGGACGGGGAATATGATGTCAGTGGTGACTTGGTTAAGATAGCTTCTCAAACTGGTGGCACTAATATGCATTTCGTGCAACCGTTTCAGTGTCATGATCGGCCTCACCTTAATGAGCTGTTAGGCGCGTTAATGTGGGGCTGGGGAGGGCACTGGTGGCGGAGGGCATGGATCACATCTCAGTGGTGCCAGTTGGGTCTATCAGTAGATGGGGTTTCACTAGGCATGTCCTGCACCTCAATAGGTATGGGAAGGGGAGGCTGGCTAAGCTTATAGGTGACAGTGTAGTGGGTTGTGGTGGTAGTGGTATCACGCATGGAAATATTCCTGTAGTAGTTGGTGTTAGAGCTGCACCTTTTTCAGACTGAAGTCAGCTGATAGGTATACCTGCTTAAAGGAAGTGCCTCTAAGTAAGGGCTCACCTCCAGAGGATGTAATGTTTCCAAGTGGAGAAGGAATTAGCATATTTCATCAAAATATAATAGGTATTAGAGATAAAGTTAGTAAACTGCTAATAGTTGCTAACTCTGAAATTATTGGTATATCAGAGCACCGCTAAATAATTTGATAATTCTGAGGCTTCTTTTACCAGGCAACAGATTAGCTGGCTGTTTCTCAAGGAGTTCCTTGCGGGATGGGGGAGTGGCTCTGTACGTAAAAAACAGTATTTCATTTGAGTACATAGACGTATCACGACACTGCACTGAACAGATAATTGAAAGTTGTGCAGCATTAGTTAAATTTAGTGAAACAAAACTTCTAATTGATGTTGTTTATAGGTCCTCTAACTCCGACTTCAGGGCATTTTTGCTTAAGCTAGAGAGGGATCTTCACTCACTTTGTAGGAAGAACCAGAAAGTAGTTATATGTGGTGACTTCAATATCAATTTTGTACATGACTGTGCAAAATTAATATTGTTGGTAGATCTCCTAAATTCATATGATCTGATGCAAACTGTGCTTTTTCCAACTATGTTGCAGGGAAACAGTAGCACAGTCATAGACAATATATTAATTCATTCTTCATTACAAGATGGGCATTCTGTTAGTAAAAGAGTGAATGGCCTTTCAGACCATGATGCACAAATTTTAACACTAAAAGGTTTTTGTACTCAAACCAATGTCGTATTTAATTACAAACTACGTAGGAATGTTAATCCAACAGCAATAGAGAGTTTTTCAATACCTGTCAAGGAACAAGTGTGGCAAGATGTTTATAGTGCCGATAACATAGATGATAAATACAATGCTTTCCAAAACACATTTCTCATGTTCTTTGAGAGTTGCTTTCCATTAGAACACTCTAAACGGGATACTAGCAGTGATGGACAGCCCAGTTGGCTGACTAGTGGGATAAGGATATTATGTAGAACAAAGTGGGAAATATATCAAAATGTTAGAAGTAGTCACAACCAAGCTACAGTAGCCCATTACAAACGGTATTGTAATGTGTTTAAAAATGTTATCAGCAAGGCAAAAAGTATGTGGTATATAAATAGAATAGCTAATTCACAGGATAAAATTAAAGCCATATGGCAAGTTGTGAAGGAAGTGTCTGGTCAGCAGCACAAGGTTGATGATATAAAGTCAGTTCGCAGTAATAATATTTCTGTTACTGATAAATCAGATATATGTACAGTATTTAGCAACCATTATCTGAGCATTGCTGGTGAATTAAATAAAAATTTAGTTTCTACGGGAAATCATTTAATTTCTTAGCAAATGCCTTTCCGAGATTGACGTCTGAGAAGCTCCTCTGTGATACAGACAAGAGGGAGATTGAGTCAATAATTAAATCACTGAAGACTAAGGACTCTCATGGGTATGATAGAGGCTGTAGTAGAATATTAAAGTACTGTGCTGCACATGTTAGCCCTGTATTTAGCCATATTTGTAATTTTTCCTTTAGGAATGGACAGTTTCCTGAGCGATTAAAGTACTCAGTAGTAAAGCCGCTCTATAAAAAGGGAGAAAGGGATCATGTAGATAATCTTAGACCTATTTCTATGCCATCAGTGTTTGAAAAAGTTATCGAGAAGGCTGTGTATGTAAGGTTAATTGATCATTTTATGTCACACAATTTGCTATCAAATGTACGGTTCGGCTTTAGAAGTCATTTGACAACTGAAAATGCTATATTCTCTTTTCTCTGTGAAGTACTGGATGGGCTAAACAAAAACTTTCGAAAGCTTGGCGTATATTTTTTTTTTTTTTTTTTTTTAAGAAAGGCATTTGACTGTGTTGATCTCACAATATTGCTCCAGAAGTAGGACCATTACGGAATAATGGGTGTAGCTCACAATTGGTACACGCCCTACTTTAGCAACAGGCAGAAAAAGGTCATTATTCACAATGTTGATAACAGCTGTGATGTGGGATCTGAGTGGGGGTGCCCCAGGGATCAGTGTTGGGGCCGCTCCTCTTCCTTATTTATATAAATGATACGCCCTCTAGTATTATGGGTAACTCTAAAGTATTTCTGTTTGCTGATGACTAACTTGGTAGTAAAGGATGTTGTGTGGAACATTGACTCGGTTTCAAGTAGTGCAGAACATTACCTCAGTTCAGGGCTTGTGGAAAATAAACTAACGTTAAATCAGAGTAAGACTGAGTTTTTACAGTTTCTAACACACAATTCAACAAAACCTGACGTTTTAATCTCACAGAACGGGCATATGATTAGTGAAACTGAACAGTTCAAATTCCTAGGTGTTCAGATAGATAGTAAACTGTCGTGGAAAGCCCACGTTCAGGATCCTGTTCAGAGACTTAATACTGCCATTTTCACTACTCGAACGGTATCGAAAGTGAGTGATACTTCGACACGTAAATTAGTCTACTTTGCTTATTTTCATTCACTTATGTCGTATGGTATTATGTTTTGGGGTAACTCTTCCCATTCTATAAGGATATTTTTGGCTCAGAAACGGGCGTTTCGGGCAATAAGTGGTGTGAGCTCACGATCCTTTTGTCGACCTCTGTTGACGAGTGTGGGTGTTTTGACATTGGCCTCTCAATATGTATATCCCTTATTGTCGTTTCTTGTTACCAATATTAGTTTATTTCCAGCAATAAGCAGCTTTCACTCGGTTAATACTCGGCAGCAATCAAACCTGCATTTGGATCTGACTTCATTAGCTCTTGTGCAAAAAGGTGTGCAGTATACTGCTGCATCCATTTTCAATAAGCTGCCACTCGAATTCAAAAATCTTAGCTGTATTCCACGCGCTTTCAAATCTAATCTGAAGAGTTTCCTCATGGACCACTCCTTATATTCTGTCGAGGATTTCCTTGAAAAATGAAGCCGAATCTCATTGTATTGCTGATAGCGTTTTCTTAAACTTATAGACTGAATTTCTTTCAGGTTCATGAACATTTATTTTTATCTGTTATTACTTTTATCTTGTAAGTTCATGTACTGACACGCTCCATGACCTTGGAGGTTTGCCCCGCATTTTGGTCCCACGGAACTTGACATGTAAATAAATAAATCTCGACAACGCGAGCAGCAATGTCGCGATACAATAAACCGCAGTCGCGATGGGCTACAATCCGACCTTTATCAAATTCGTATACGTGATGCTACGCATTTCTCCTCCTTACAGGAGGCATCACAACAACGTTTCACCAGGCATCGTCGGTCAACTGATGTTCGTGTTTGAGAAATCGGTTGGAAACTTTTCTCATGTCAACACGTTTTAGGTGTCGCCACTGGCATCAACCTTGTGTGAATGCTCTGAAAAGCTAATCATTTGCATATTCTTCCTGTCGGTTGAATTTCACGTCTGTAGCACGTCATCTTCGTGGTGTACCTATTTTAATGGCCAGTAGTGTATAAAAATTCAGCCTGAGTACGTCTGTGCTCGCTAAACTCGGAAAGTAATCTGTCGACTGACTTCAAATTTTGGCGCAATGTTGCATTCGAACACATGCCTGTTCTTATATACGCACTGGAGAGAAATATTCTATTTGAATATTTATGTAATACATAAAGGGAAATCTTTGTTACCAAATATCTCGAAAACGAACTTTAAATTTTTGCAAGATACTCTAATGAACATTCAGACAGTTATATAAGGGGAAAACGTTTTTACCAAAAAACTCGAAAAGTTATTTACCCATGTACTTCAGTTTCTTACACAACACTGTAGTATAAATACAGACAGGCATATGCTAGATGCAGTAGCTGGAAGTCTTTCTTGTAAACCGCATACCAACGATATCAACCAATTTAGCTATTCATTTTAAGCTACTCCAATTCCCAACCAGTGTATCGTTCGCAATAACTATAAACTAGGCTTAAGGCCAGAGAAAGTGGGAGAAGGAAATGCATATAGAGACTGGTGAGACTATGATGGGGGGGGGGGGGGGGGAGAGATGTAAGAGATGGGAAAAGAGATGAGGAGGACATAAGCAGACATGCGGGATGAAAGGTGACACGATTCATATTGAATTACCATATATATTTAGCAACTGCGAAGCACTGCTAAGTTTTGAGAAATCACTTTTTCACCTGTTGCTAATATACCAACACACAAACTAGCATTGTGAGATTAAACACGAAGTGATTAACCAAGACATTATGACCATCTCCTTAATAGCTTGATTGTGCGTCTTTGGAATGGAATAAATCACTGATTCTGCGTATCAGGGATGCGAAAGCTTGTTGGTAGGTTTGTGGAGGTATGTGGCATTAGATTTCTACGCACATGCCATTTGCATAAATAAAGGGCCACTAATTTGGGTACACGGTGATGGCGCACGCTATCGACCCACATGGAATTCCCAGGATTTACATCAGGTGAATTGGATCGCCAAGCCATCAACGTGAGTTCACAACATTGCTCCTCAAGCCACTGCAGCGGTGTTCTGGCTCCGAGACAAGGACAACTATACTGCTGGAAGATGACATTGTCCACGGGGAACACATTGAGCATGACGAAACTATGTGGTTCGCAGGTGTCAGCGTGTCTTAGATTACTACCTCAGGTTCTATGCAAGCGTAGGAGAATGATTCGCACAGCATAAAGCTGTTCCTACCGGCCTGCGTCCATGGCGCGCTGCACGTTTCAAGCCGTCGTTCACCTCGAAGATGGCGTTTGTGGAGTCGACCATCGACCTAGTGTACTAAAAACATGATCCACCAGAAGAGCTGGCGATCGAATCCCGATGGTCACGTGCCCACTGCAATCGTAATTAACTATGTCACTGGGTCAACATTTAGACACGTAGGGGTAGCCTGCTGCCTAGCTTCATGTTCAACAATGCACGATGGACAGTGTGCTCCGAAACACTTGTGCGTTAGCCAACAGTGTGCTCTTTCAACAAAGATGGAACAGAAGACCACCGTTATCCTACTTTACAAAGCAGACAAGCCTCCGAACTGCACGTTGTGTCAAGAGTCGCGGCTGTCCAGCCATTTAGCACATAGAGGTAGTTTCACTGTACTTCTACCTCCTTCTGTAGATGCTCACAACGGTAGAACGTGAACAGTTGACACGCTGAGCCGTTCTCGGGATACTCGTTAACAGGCTCTGCGTAACAATAATCTGTCCTTTGTCAAAGTCACTTATCTCAATAGATATAACATTTTCAGCCCATATCTTCGCTATGGTCATGCCCCATCCATGGTTGCTCCGCTGACACATCATAGGCCTGCACCTCAAGCAGGCGGCATCCAACGTTTCGTTTGGCAATGATCAAAATGTTTTGAGTGGTAATGTAGATACATGTGTAGTCTCCACACACAGATGGGTCCATTGGTACTCTGTACACAGAAAGGTACCTCGGCTGAACGACTACGCAATATGGAGTCAAGGGAAGCTGCAACAATCGTCGCCGTGCTGACAGACCACGATAGTGCAGACATCGCCCCCCTGCCCATGTCGGTACTTTTCTTGCTGTAAATAAATTTCCTGATTCAGTGCACGTCACATACCTGTAACGCCCTGTGCGACCTAATTGACAATACCTGTGTCCTCTGGAGACCTAGTCATAGGTACATTTTAGTCATGAATAGTGTTACGTCACTTCTGTCAGTTTCATAATCGCGTGACAGCTATGGGAGCGCATCCTAAGTGAGAAGCGCTGTCGCCGAACGGTATGTTTCAGTTTCGACATGCCGTGATTATGCAGCTGTTTATTTCCACCATCTCTGGTAGACATTCCTCCCCCCTAAATGGGGCGTAAGACGACTTTCCCACAAATAACCACCTTTAAAATGTGATATTCGACTGAGAAAGGCAGTGAACTATTTTGTTACTGTTATAGTGTTAAGGCCATCTACTTTGTGTGGCTGGAATAAAATGCTAATCATTCGAATATGCGAGCATGTAGTATTCTTACGTCTATCGCATTCCACCTTCATTGTGTTGTATTATAGTGGCCTGCAGAGTATTTGTACCGCTTACGGTGCTCATGCCTTGGTCTTGCTATACCTCTTTTAACACAACAGTTTCCTCTTTCGCCAAATAAAGTGTCACTTCATGTATCAGATTGCCTTCCATGAACCTATCACGTATATTTAGTACGCCGTATCATAACAATCTTAGCTTCGTTATTAGATTGAGTATGTCATTATCCTAACCACTCACCTACTCCTAAACAATATCCTCCAACACTATATATCTGAAGTACGCTACTTCTTATTGTAACCGTTTCATTTCCATATAAGTAAAGTTCCACCCTCTGACACTACAAGGGGCAATCTGGCCCGATCATGCTATGCCACTGGCGCCATCGGATGCAATATGCAGAGGCATTTGGTCAGCACACCACTCTCCCGGATCTTATAGGGGTTTCTTCACCTTGGAACCCCTACTAATGGGTCAAGTTGTTTCTCATTGTCCATTTACTGAATTCGTCTGATCATCGTATGCGAGAGTTAGAATTCGTGTATCAGTTTTCAAATCATCTCCAGTTAATCTGATCCTCCTCATACATACGCTCATGAGGAGCCGTCCCGCAAAATAAAACCACATAATGCGTTCTCACTATAGTGCGCTCATTGATTTTTGTAGAGTATTCGCCACAACTGACTTTCATTATAGTTCCAATGTGCACACTAGTCTACACTGAAACTTCTTTATTTAAATGTGTGTGGCTGCACTTAAATTTCTCAATGACTGAGACCCACAATATCTTAGCGTAACGCAATCTCACTGATCAACAAAAAAAAAAAGATAACCTCACTTCAAATAATTAACTCAGAAGAATGGCCCTGACAAAAAGAGAGCATAACAATAACCTTCACATTTCACTAAACACTTACCTCAGTAAAATCTGCTGTAATACAGCGAGTGTCCATACTCCCAGCTAAATAAAAGATTCTAATTACTAAAGCCATTAGCTACTAGTAGGCATGTGGCTAGAAAAGGAAAGATTTTGTTGCAGACAAAATAATGTATTTTTTTACCAAAGTAATGTGACATCCACTTCCAAAAAAATGGTTCAAATGGCTCTGAGCACTATGGGACTTAACTACTGTGGTCAGCCTAAGGACATCACACACATTCATGCCCGAGGCTGGATTCGAACCTGCGGCAGTAGCGGTCGCTCGGTTCCAGACTGTAGCGCCTAGAACCGCACGGCCACTTCGGCCGGCTAGTACAAATGTATGTAATCATGAATACTATTCTGTCGAACATGTACAAATCATTGGCCTACGATATTTCAGACCTATACTCTCCATCAGTGCTACCTTCTCACATTTAACATCCATCACTGCTGGCTGTTCACCTCCAGCTGCCCAACAGTACTTCCATCACTGCTGGCGACTAACCTCAAACTGCCCAACAGTACTGGCGATTAACTTCCAACAACGAGTCCAACAAGCCACATCGTCTCTTACAATGCATGCGTAGTGAGAGATCCAATTGAAAGCGCTACACAGCGCTGCCAACACAGAATCAGCCCACTTACAACATAGCTAAATCAAATACGAAGCTGGCCTTACTAGTTACACCTACAGAGCGGCAAACATTGTCATAGACCGTTGACGAGCTTGGAAAATTAGTCAGTACCTCAGCATCCACTTCCTTGCCAGTGGACACTATTTTATTTTTATTTCATAGTTGGCATTTGTACAGGATCTGCAGTTGATTTCATTGATGGGAAAATTTTTCACTCATATTTGTCTCACTATGCTTCTGAAACACGCAGAGTCTTCCAGATATGAGGCACATGTGATAGGCAACTGAAAGAAGCTCCTATCCCCCTCAGGCTTTATCGATGGGGTTCCGGGCGATGCTCTGTGTAGTTCAAGGTAGATAGTTCACATTTTTTCAAATGATTATCAAATAACGCTTACTTTATGAACTAGAGCATTTTCGTGCTGATACAGAAAATCTTCGCTTCCGGAGTGCTATTTGAAAGTGAGGATCTTGTTATTTTCTAAAATACACAAAACAGAAATGTATCTTTGTGTGTATATATGTATGATTCTGTATATGTCTGCAAATATTTCGACCAAACATGACCCAATTGGATCTTAGCGTGAAGAAACATCTACTGTGCTTTTAGCATTCCTATAGCAACACTATTTGTGACATTTGTGTTGCATTGTGACAAATAAAATTGGAAATCATGGATTAATGTCTACTAAACTTGGTATACATACTATTTATTAGTGTGATATAATTCTACTCTAATCATCACAGTTTTTAGAAATGTGAGATCGATTTCGACCATTTCATCCATTCCATATCGTCTGTTCCCATGAAGCCTCTATCGTAAACTACAACCTAAAACTGTGCATACAAAAAGTTGGATCTGATGTGACGTAGCAGTCAATTTCAGGCACCACGCAGGACTGCTTTAAACCATATTCCTCTTTACGTGTCGATTTTCTTTATTCGTATTTATCAGCTTTCTTCGTGTGGTTAAAGTTAACATACCTCAAATCTCTTTTACAAATAAATCCCATTCTTGATTAACAATGAAAGTCGGAACCACCTCTTACTGGCAGTGACATAATAGGTTTGTGTGTGGAATACCTTTCATGAACTAATTATGCAAAGTCTCATATGGCAGCATTGTTCATCTTAACTTCAGCACACTTTTAGGAAAGCCATTTGAAGTAATTCAGATATTTGAATCAAACACTGAGGGTAAATTATTTACCTTCTGAAAAATAGTTTTTCTTAAAAGATTATTTATTAGCTACTGTAAATTCCTGAAAACTTCGATAAATACACATGGATACGTATCGTTAATATTACCTCGCACATACAAAATTAGTTACAATATTAGTTTCTTAATCTTCTGACAAAAGGCCATCATCTCGTATGATTCTCAATAGCACTTTGCTTGATTTTTATTTTATATTTTTATAGCGAAAAGTTTTTAGACCTTGGATTCTCTGTTTTACCTGGTTCAATAATTATATCATAAACAGGTATTGCAAATCACCAGAACTATCAAATAGCGATCGACTCCGAACGCCACTTAAATGCATTGAATCATCCATATAATTGGAAATCTTGCTGGCTTAAAATTACATGAAACTGAATTTCGTTCAAAAGATCCATTCTGTGTAATTGCAAAAAGTAATATTCTACGACTGCTGACCTTTAGGGCTGCTGCAGTCTGGTTTGCTGTTGGTGTTTTTGACCAAAAGTCTTCTGCAGTGGGCATGATCTCACCAATACCTGTCTTACCTCATGAGCACCGAGTTTCTGTAGCTCGAAGTTGTATTGGATACTACAAATCTTGTAGTTTTAGGTGGTGGGTGGAAGACAGTCTTCTATTGGTGTTTTCCTAGAATTCATGCTATCCAGCTAACGTGTCACAAACTGGAAATTCTGACATATTAAAAAGGACTGATTGTAATGTAAAATCCACAGTTCTCGGAGTTTCTAGGACGACTGGTGGCTTGTGGTGGAACTGCAGGTGTGGGTTGGATGGCAGTGCCAACTGTGTTAGGCATACCTGAAATGTTTTCGTCAGTTACAACCACTACTGGTCGCCACATCACCTACAATCTGGAAAAACACTGGAAGTATGACGTGTCCAACACCCATGTGTGTGTCTGTGGTTGCGGGGATGGAAAGGAGACGATACCAGAATCAATCAAAAATGAATATGCTTGTGTAGTATTCGCTGATTGTAAGGGTCGTTGGCTGGCTGATGACATCGTGCCCCTGCTGGTGATGTACGTGTGGGAATTATTTTAAATAAAAGTAATCGTGCAACAAGTGTATTCATTCTACTTTCGGTCAAACAGGATGGTCCGAGACCAGAACAGTAAGAAGGGGTGTAACAAAACGACCAAGTCATTATACAAGTGTCTCAGCAGGTTATTTGCCAATTGCCATTCACGTGCAACCACACCTTCGAGGTGCATCGTGTTTCAATATTCGTATTCTCTGATGAGTTAAATTGTTCCTCGAAGGACATAGTTACGTACGAGTAGCACCACCCAATGAGATTACATGTGTTTATGATGAGACCAGCACTATTCTGGCAGCTGTGCCCGTAACTATGTAGCACAAGAAACGTTGGGAGTGGAATGTTGCTGAGTGTTGTGTGGCTGTCCATTCGTAATATTATGTAAATCAATTTATTAATCAATGTTAACAATTTCTAGCACGTACGCAAGTACAAATAACCAAAGGAATCAGTACTTCGTTATCAAACCGACACATAAAACCTATTACTGTATAACACGATATATTATAATCTGTCCCTCTGGATTCAATCAACTGTACCATATGAGAGAATGAATAAATCCAAAAATAATAACACATTAATATCCAATGCAATGAAGCACATTACCAAAAAGTCGCCCACCACTAAATTTACCCAATCTTACAGTAAGGGTTCATCAAACACGATAAGACATTGAAAAAGAAGAATAAGAGATCACACAATAATAAAACTCTCCACAGAGTACCCAACATTACAATACACGCAGACCAAACCGACACCTCAGCGACACCAAACAGACAATGGAAAAGTACAAAAAGCAGCAGTAGTTCACTAGAACTAGTTACACTCTGTTGGACATATTAAATAAATTGAACAAAATATTAAAAGCCAGGATCAATGACAGATAAGTTTTCACAGAACAGAATCCAGCCAACAGAGTTCCAAATTGAACATGTCAGACCGTAAAGCAGCCTCTTTGTGCTTCACAAATGTGATCATTTTGCAATTAATTTTGACAGCTCAGACACAGTCGTTTGGACTGCCAGACACCAAAGGCACTTCCCACTCCTGTAATCAACAACACATTAACTTTCAACACTTGTCTGCCAGTCATGACGCTATTCCCTGAATCCACAGTGCTCAGTACGGTCCACTGCTCCAGGCTGGAACGGCGCCCCGTTTTGACAGCATGCCAGGCCGAACGTTGTCTGGGAACAGTTCACGTTGTTGCTGCCACTAATGTTCCGGTCGCTGGACTGTTCTCCACTGTCCCTCATGTACACTCCTCAGTTCACATGGTACTTCAAACCCCAGATATACATTCTGAAGGACTTCTTAAGCAATGCAAGTGCCACCTACTCAGGGGAACGGAATAAAACTGTGTGCTGAATTGCTAATTAACTGTTCATTAATATTTACTGTTAATTAAAACTAAGTAGTCCAGTAACACCTTGTCCTTTTTATAGTATATGTATATTGTGAGAGAGGAGAAGAAAATGAGGTAACTTCACCATTAATAGCATAACGATAAGGGAGACTCTGGATGTCAGATACTCGTAAATATGACATTACCTCCATTAGGCGAAGTCATTGGCGAAACGGTGCACTCCTTTCTAATTATAACGTAATTCTGTGATGGACGAGATCCTGTATTCAGTTAGTGGTAGATTAGTTATGTCACTTGCTACCAAGTCTTGTTCTGGGAAAACAACGCTCGGAATGCTGATTTTCTGGTATTGTGAGCTTAACTTACAGACTGTACTTCATACGCGACACATGATATCATAATTTCTCACTAACAGAATAATTCATGAAACTTATCATCCCCATAACATAGCAGGCAGAAAGGTAAGTATAATCCCGAAGTATTCAAAAGAATAGATTCACAATGGCCTTTTCTAACATTACCGGTCAATGGTGTTCCTTTTTCAGAATGGCGTATTACACATTAGAATTGAACAATAAATCTTATTATTTTATGAATCACTTCACTATCGAAACGGCTGAAATTAAAATTTCAAATATTTTACTACACGCATAATTTGGCTCAATATATCAAGAATCAAAACACTATTTACATCGTGCAATCTATGATTTAAGTACCCTCTGCAAGGAACATCACATAGTTAACTCCTAAAGCCAAACGAAAGTAATGGCGTTTCATGGCAAAGATTCCCTCCAAGCTGAGCAAGGTATTTCATCAAGCACGATAATGCAGCTGTTTTGTTGGTTAAATCGAGTTTGATATTTCTCTAACTGCCCATATTTGAACAAATATGTGGAACTTCTCAGAACACGTTTGAGAAAGCAACCCAGCAAGATATGGAAATTATGTTCGAGAACACTATGGCCGTTTCACTCTTATTATGTTGTAGAGAAACCTGGTATGCCAAAGCTATAAACTTTAAGTTGAAGACAGATCTGAGAAATGAAATTTCTACGAAGCACGAGACGTTACGGCCTTACACGGTATTACAATTGGGAGAATATAGCAGTTATTGTCCAGGATGAAAAAAAAAGAATAAATTTCCTTTACTTCTATGGCCACAAACATTTTGTCAACAGATTACCGGTTTCGGTCTATAATGACCATCTTCAGATCTGCAGCAAAATACAGGAAACCATAAATACACTAGCAGATTGTCTACAGCTTAAAACAGTATAATACACCATAATGAGAAGTACTATTGACATAGACAAACATTTGTGCTCTTTAATTATTAGGGGGCATACCTTATGTAAAAACAATGTCTTAATGTACTGCAGCCATAGTGGCATGATAAAATGTTAAACGTAGAATCACCACCAGCATAGTCATATATATATATATATATATATATATATATATATATATATAAAAACAGCATATGCAAGAGTCATTCACAACAACGTCGCGCTTGTAAAAAAGCGGAAGTTTCATAACAAGTGGTATGAACTCATAGAAATATAACGTTACGGAGTCACACCAAGCGCCGGTGCCTGAACTTCCGGGCCCGGCTGGCAGCTGAGAAAAGCACGCGGTTAGTCGAGGATGACAGCCCTGTAGTGGATGGCGTGAGGCAACTCTGCCCTCGACAGGGAGGAGCTGGGGGGATTTTCGATCGTCGTTCAGGATGGAACAAATGATCGCTGGCGACTGACGTCAGGCGAACAGAGGACGTGTCGGACATTAGCTGTGGCGGTCCGGGTTGTGGACATGTGATGGCAAATGGCCGGCACAGACCATAGTGCAGAATGAGGTTGGAGTTCGTTGGAGGTAGAAGTATCACACGCTGCAAATAGTTTTTTGCTCGCTAGGGACGAAATATTATGTCAGCTGTAAGCACTCGGCCTTGGTTGCTAAATTTCTGTGTCTGAACCTTTTGTCCTAGGCACTGAGGATTTCATGAACTCGGTATATATTGGCAAGAGTCTGTTGCGGTGGTTCAAAGTTTCTGAACTCGTAGGGCTTTGTTGCAGATGTTTCTAAGTAAGTGGAAAAAAGAACCTTGTATTGCATCGAAAACAAAAGTGGAACCCTTACGATACTTCTCAGCTGAGCCGAAGTTGTGATGTGACGGATGTAAATTCTGCAAAAATACACTGAAGTGCCTAATAAACTGGTATATGCATGTGTATTCAAATACGAAGATATGTAAGCTTGCAGAATACGGCGCGCCTATATAAGACAAGAAGTGTCTGGCGCAGTTGTTATATCGGTTACTGCTGTTACAATGGCAGGTTTACAACATTTAAGTGAGTTTGAAAGTGGTGTTATAGTCGGCTCAAGAATGATGGGACACAGCATCTCCGAGGTAAATCTGAAATGTGGATTTTCCCGTACGACCATTTCACGAGCGTACGTTGAATATCAAGAACCCAGTAAAATTTCAAATCTCCGACATCGCTGCAGCCGGAAAATATCCTGCAAGAACGGGATCAACGACGACTGAGGAGAATCTTTCTACTTGACAGAAATGGGGCAGATTTCAATGCTCGACCATTGACAAGTGTCAGCGTGCGATCAGTTCAACGAAACATGGTCGATATGGGCTTTCGGGGCTGAATGCCCACTCATGTACCCTTGATGACTTCTCGACACATATCTTTACCCATGCCCTGGGCCCGTAAGCACCGAAATCGGCCCGTAAGCACCTGATCGGACGAGTCTCGTTTCAAATAAATTGTATCAGGAGGATGGAAGTGTACTGGTATGGAGACGACCTCATGAATCCATCGACCCTGCATGTCGGCAGGACATTGTTCAAGCGGTTGGAGGCTCTGTAATGGTGTGGGCCGTGTGCTGTTGTTGTGATATTGGATCCCTGATGCGTCTAGATACGATGTTGATCGTCGGTAAAGCAGATGCCAGACTGAGATTCATTGGAAGAATCCTAAGGAAATGCAATCCGAAAACAAAGGAAGTAGGTTACAGTACGCTTGTTCGCCCACTGCTTGAATACTGCTCAGCAGTGTGGGATCCGTACCAGATAGAGTTGATAGAAGATATAGAGAAGATCCAACGGAGAGCAGCGCGCTTCGTTACAGGATCATTTAGTAATCGCGAAAGCGTTACGGTGATGATAGATAATCTCCAGTGGAAGACTCTGCAGGAGAGACGCTCAGTAGCTCGGTACGGGCTTTTGTCAAAGTTTCGAGAACATACCTTCACCGAAGAGTCAAGCAGTATATTGCTCCCTCCTACGTATATCTCACGAAGAGACCATGAGGATAAAATCAGAGAGATTAGAGCCCACACAGAGGCATACCGACAATCCTTCTTTCCACGAACAATACGAGAGTGGAATAGAAGGGAGAATCGATAGAGGTTCTCAAGGTACCCTCCGCCACACACCGTCAGGTGGCTTGCGAAGTGTGGATGTAGATTTAGATGTAGATGTAGACTCTGACAAGTGCCACGTACGTAAGCATCCATTCATGTCCGAAGAACTTCGACAATTCCAGCAGGACAATGCGACACCCCACACGTTTGGAATTGCTACAGAGTGGTTCCAAGAGCACTCTTTTGAGTTTAAGACCTTCGGCTGGTCACTAAACTCCCCACACACCATCGTTACTGAACTGCAACCTGCAGTTCAGAAGGGATCTCCACCCCCTCGTACTCTTACGAATTTACGGACAGCCCTGCAGGATCCATGGTACAGTTCCCTCCAGCGCTACTTCACACATTAGTCTAGTCAATCGCACATTGTGTAGTGGCACTTCAGCGTGATCGCAGAGGCCCTACACGATAATAGGCTAGTGTACCAGTTTCTTTGGCTCTTCAGTGTTGCTATTCTAACTAAGGTTTCTATTTAAACTATCGAACTGTTGTGGACTTTTCATGTGTCAGTTACTGACTACTTATACTTTATTCCTTGGCGTATGGTACATAAGAAGTTAAGTCTTCCGGTCCTGGGTGGTTGGGTGAAGCTACACACGTTAAGCGGGGTTACTACTATTGTAGAATTCCCCCATGGAGAGGTCTAATCAAGAAAATTGTGATATTGCGTGAACCTAGCGCAGGACGTGGCACTGTCGGCTATGGCTTATTTAATGTGCTTATTGTTGGGCCGATCGGCGGTTGCGGTGATATTAGAAACATTGGCTCAGGTCGATGCGATGGCAGCGAATGGAATTCGCACAAAATCACTATTGTCGCCTTGTCATTTATAACCTGTTTTTTGCAAGTTTTGGTAACTGCGGAGGAGCTGAAAATCTGAACTCTACAATGTGTATTTCTAATGACCATTCTATGGCATCAGTAGCAATTTGTAACATCTTTCGAAAAATTTGAAAGGGAAGCAGTGGTTGGGAAGGGAGTAAGACAGGGTTGTAGCCTCTCCCCGATGTTATTCAATCTGTATTTTGAGCAAGCAGTAAAGGAAACAAAAGAAATTCGGAGTAGGTATTAAAATCCATGGAGAAGAAATAAAAACGTTGAGGTTCGCCGATGACATTGTAATTCTGTCGGAGACAGCAATGGACTTGGAAGAGCAGTTGAACGGAATGGTGTCTTGAAGGGAGGATATAAGATGAACATCAACAAAAGCAAAACGAGGATAATGGAATGTAGTCGAATTAAGTCGGGTGATGTTGAGGGTATTAGATTAGGAAATGAGACACTTAAAGTAGTAAAGGAGGTTTGCTATTTGGGGAGCAAAATAACTGATGATGGTCGAAGTAGAGAGGATATAAAATGTAGACTGGCAATGGCAAGGAAAGCGTTTCTAAAGAAGAGACATTTGTTAACATCGAGTATAGATTTAAGCGTCAGGAAATCATTTCTGAAAGTATTTGTATGGAGTGTAGCCATGTATGGAAGTGAAACATGGACAGTAAATAGTTTGGACAAGAAGAGAATAGAAGCTTTCGAAATGTGGTGCTACAGAAGAATGCTGAAGATTAGATGGGTAGATCACATAACTAATGAGGAAGTATTGAATAGGATTGGGGAGAAGAGAAGTTTGTGGCACAACTTGACCAGAAGAAGGGATCGGTTGGTAGGACATGTTCTGAGGCATCAAGGGATCACGAATTTAGTATTGGAGGGCAGGGTGGAGGGTAAAAATCGTAGGGGGAGACCTAGAGATGAATACACTAAGCAGATTCAGAAGGATGTAGGTTGCAGTAGGTACTGGGAGATGAAGAAGCTTGCACAGGATAGAGTAGCATGGAGAGCTGCATCAAACCAGTCCCAGGACTGAAGACCACAACAACAACATTCGAAAAATGTGGAAAGGTGAGATATCAAGAGACACTGAAACTTTTCTAAGGAAAGCTGTTGGGTACTAAATAGTGTGGCAGTGGCACTGAACTGTGACTGTGGATATATATTGTAATATTTGTGCAATTGATGCCTGATGTTGCTAAATTCTAGTTCTTGTTGGTTTCTAAAACGGAAAGCAATTGACTGATATATCATTGGTACCCTGGATAGTCATGGATATTACGTATTTTGTTTCTTATTTTAAAATTATTGCAACTATTTCAAATTTGATGTTAATAGTAGCGTATTCCATCTGTATCTCGCGCCTTCCTGGAAGACAAGGTTGTCAAAAGAAAATAAATGAAAATGCTGTGAGCATTATTCTCCTCTCAGCTCAGCACGCCCACACCCATTGCAACCCAGTCTTTGCTAAAGAAATAATGCATAATAAAATAGTTCAAAAGTAACTTTTACATTGGAAACTTTACGTGACAAGAAAGAGCGGAAGGCTTAATAATTGTTGGAAGGAATTTGAGAGGTCAGTACAAGATCAAATCCCTCATCCTGCAGTAAAGAAAAAGAAGATACCAATCATATCACTACTTACCAAGCATGTGATTATAATTCACCAGTGAAACCTAATTTCGGTTCCGTGCCTCAGCAAGTATTTAATGGGTATCGTTATGGCCCCAAAGTATCATCAAGGTGTGTACTACGAAACGACACATCGTGGCGATCGTAACTACTTCGATTAGGTTCAGAAATTCTCGCTGTTGTGGCGTTATAAGAAAGTACAGAGCTAGTTTGCCAACGGACTGTTTGTAGCGAAGGCGACGCAGTGGAGACGACCTGCGGGGGACGCAGCTCTCGGGCGATTTGTTTTGTGGGTCGCCGGAGGGCACAGTAGTCCCTTAGGGCGGCGCGGGTCCGCGGGAGGAGAAGGGACACGACAGGCGCCGATATTGCTGACCCACTTCCATGGGCCCGCTGTGGAACCGAGCCGAAGGGCTTCTGCTGTAGGGGCAATATGACGCCCTCGTCGCCGCTTCACGGCTTCTGGACTGCTCCCCGTCGAATAGCAGCAAACACTACGGCTTCCAAGTAATATGAACACTACAGTTCCAGTTTCATAAGTTAGATGAAAACCATCCGTTTAAATACGTACACCAGTTATGCAACGACCAGGTTTTAATAGAAATTCAGATGCGTAACGTACTACTCTCATTTCTTTCTTTCTTCTATTGGCTTTTAATGTTACTTCACGAATGTGAAGTAGCGTATGTTACCTTCCGTGACCTTGCTTCGAGCTTCAGCTACTACAGTATGCAGGAATGCATATAGTTATGCATGAGTAAAGCTTAGGAAAGCAACATTTTAACGATTGCAGTGGTTCTTTTTAGTACGCTTGAAATAAATTTAAAAATCACGCAAAACCATAACAATTTTTAAGAAAAGTTAGGCTCTCTTGTTTTTCCGTAGTATCTAGTGGATGTTACATATGTCGTTGTTAAATAAAGAACAAACAAAACAAAAAAGAAACTCTTTTCTCTAACGGTTCACTTTCTACACGAGTTATCTTCTGTATAACTACCTCATCTGTATTATATTCTTAGGAGCAGTGCGAGATTTCAGAAAGGAACCAACACAACTTTATCTCTTGCATTTTCCCTCTGAAGAAACATGCTATTGCGTAAAGAAATCGGTCACTAGTACAGAAGGAACATATTCTGAAAATAGCTTTTTATATTTACACTCAAAATTATAAATAGAACTTTTCTTGAAATAACATAAATGTAGTTTGGTGTAAATATGAAACAGACCGAACTGTAAAATTACTACTGTTTCAACAAAGGTTTTTAATCTCAATCAGAACAGAAAATGTAAAGTGGAAGTAGGTGCTAAAGAATAACTGATGAAATTACACGCAATTTTCAGTAACACTCATTATTCCAATTTTGGTGCAAGACTTTGCGACATTTAAGAAAAGCAACAATCATTTAAAAAATAAGTCAATTTACGATAGGAAGGATTTTTTAAACTATTAAATCATTATAGAAAATTTTCACGCCAGAAGAAGGCAAGAACAGGCAAGCAATTTAATGCATACAACGCGACGCCGTATAATTACAGCTAAATTACTCAGCTAAATTACAGGTGAATTTCACTCCATTCATTAAATGGCGCAGAATATAACTTGTCTGCAACATATAAAGACAATCCTGTTTACAAAAGTTCTCAAAATAGAAAAACCAAAGCGCATGAGTCATGCACACGGGGAGGACATTCACAGTTAATAACATTAACATTTTCAAAATATATAAAAAAACAAATTTTACAAATTTCTGCCAGTTAACGTACGGCAAACACACACGCTCGCCAGGTAGGACTTGCGAACTTGTACAACATTCTCCTTTCAAGGCAACAATTTCTACCCGTAATGAAATGGCAAACTTTTGTATGGCAAGAAAACACCCTGATAACCAACTACCTGTATAAAACACATAAGCACGATGAGTAAAAGCCTTACAAGGTACTGAATTGGAAAAACACACAACAGTATTTGCTGACTAGAAACAATATAAAAAATCCACTACGACGTACATTAACTTTGCTTGATAATTCCCAAATATACGCAAACACAAGTTATGTAAGTTACAGCTTCTAGATGAGCAGGAATTCGTTGTGCAATTGACTAGTTCTTACCACGATGCAAAAGGAATTTTTCTTATTTCTTAGAGTTCCTTTTACATGTGAGTCTAGTAACACTAGTTATGGCAGGCGAGAGAATGGATCAGTGCCCGGCATTTTAAACAGTACAGCCATTGGTGCCTTAGACTTTCACAGACATGACAGAGGCTAACAGTCGAATAAACCCGTAGGTAAGCTGGGAGGGGAAAGAAGCAATCCGAACCACAGATTTACTCTGACTCCCCACATTTCGTCCTCAAAGGGGAACAAACGGGCCACCCTTCCTAATATTACCACCTTCCCGCGGGTGGGCAGACGGGAATGAATGGCGGGAAACCCCCACAATATACGGCTGGTATGATTAGCAAGAATAAATAAATTGAATTCAATTAAACTTCATAAAATCTGTTAACAATCAGTACCCAACCTCTGGTGCGTTACGATTCCCAGGACTGAACCAACGCAGCGCCTCCGAATGCTCTGCCAAGTCGACCGCTGCCAGCCGTTTCAACGGAGGCAGGAAGGCGCGCCGATTTTCAGAAACTCCTCGCCGGTCGACAGCATGCGACCGAACTGCTGATTAGGCCCTCGTGGACCCACGCCCAGGAAGATTCCTTTCGCGCCGAGCAGTTAACGCCCCATAACACGGAGCCGCTGCTCGCGTCGCTTACGCTCATGCCGCTGTCTGTGTGCTGTACCTCTAGCACAGGCAGAGAAGTCGCTTCTACACTCCTGGAAATGGAAAAAAGAACACATTGACACCGGTGTGTGAGACCCATCATACTTGCTCCGGACACTGCGAGAGGGCTGTACAAGCAATGATCACACGCACGGCACAGCGGACACACCAGGAATCGCGGTGTTGGCCGTCGAATGGCGCTAGCTGCGCAGCATTTGTGCACCGCCGCCGTCAGTGTCAGCCAGTTTGCCGTGGCATACGGAGCTCCATCGCAGTCTTTAACACTGGTAGCATGCCGCGACAGCGTGGACGTGAACCGTATGTGCAGTTGACGGACTTTGAGCGAGGGCGTATAGTGGGCATGCGGGAGGCCGGGTGGACGTACCGCCGAATTGCTCAACACGTGGGGCGTGAGGTCTGCACAGTACATCGATGTTGTCGCCAGTGGTCGGCGGAAGGTGCACGTGCCCGTCGACCTGGGACCGGACCGCAGCGACGCACGGATGCACGCCAAGACCGTAGGATCCTACGCAGTGCCGTAGGGGACCGCACCGCCACTTCCCAGCAAATTAGGGACACTGTTGCTCCTGGGGTATCGGCGAGGACCATTCGCAACCGTCTCCATGAAGTTGGGCTACGGTCCCGCACACCGTTAGGTCGTCTTCCGCTCACGCCCCAACATCGTGCAGCCCGCCTCCAGTGGTGTCGCGACAGGCGTGAATGGAGGGACGAGTGGAGACGTGTCGTCTTCAGCGATGAGAGTCGCTTCTGCCTTGGTGCCAATGATGGTCGTATGCGTGTTTGGCGCCGTGCAGGTGAGCGCCACAATCAGGACTGCATACGACCGAGGCACACAGGGCCAACACCCGGCATCATGGTGTGGGGAGCGATCTCCTACACTGGCCGTACACCACTGGTGATCGTCGAGGGGACACTGAATAGTGCACGGTACATCCAAACCGTCATCGAACCCATCGTTCTACCATTCCTAGACCGGCAAGGGAACTTGCTGTTCCAACAGGACAATGCACGTCCGCATGTATCCCGTGCCACCCAACCTGCCCTAGAAGGTGTAAGTCAACTACCCTGGCCAGCAAGATCTCCGGATCTGTCCCCCATTGAGCATGTTTGGGACTGGATGAAGCGTCGTCTCACGCGGTCTGCACGTCCAGCACGAACGCTGGTCCAACTGAGGCGCCAGGTGGAAATGGCATGGCAAGCCGTTCCACAGGACTACATCCAGCATCTCTACGATCGTCTCCATGGGAGAATAGCAGCCTGCATTGCTGCGAAAGGTGGATATACACTGTACTAGTGCCGACATTGTGCATGCTCTGTTGCCTGTGTCTATGTGCCTGTGGTTCTGTCAGTGTGATCATGTGATGTATCTGACCCCAGGAATGTGTCAATAAAGTTTCCCCTTCCTGGGACAATGAATTCACGGTGTTCTTATTTCAATTTCCAGGAGTGTAGATGCATCGACTGCCAACTCCTCACGAGAGCCCATACAGCCACTTCTTAAGCCCACGCGAACCGCCCACTTTGCCCCTTTCCCGCTAGAAGGAGACACCGGAGTCTTCAATTGCGACAACGGCGCTACCGCCAGAAAACGGAGGGCGACTGCTTCACGCTACGCGCTGAACTTTACTACGGCTCACAGACAATCGTAGTTTTGTTTTCTATTTTTCCCTCTAACAGTACTGAAAGCGTTAAAAATATCTGCATTGATCTCGCGAAATACCAGAGATCAAATTAGCCATGATGTATTGCGAGGAGACGACCCTCAAAATAGACGACTTTTATCTAGGGTAAGTGCAAGAATAATTATAATCACCCTATTTATTGCTTGATTAATAACCTGTTTTAGTAAAATAGCATGGGAGGAAGGAAATGAGAAACTTTCAAGTGCGATTAATGTTCCACGGTAAAGTCAAGCACCGGCACGCCAGTCGGGAACGAGAGAGCAGAGAGGGCTGTGAAGAAGACGTCAGCCAATTGCACGCTGACCGGCCCCCCTCCATGTCGACAACGCGACTGAAGCTGCCTCTACGAGAAGAGAACATAAGCGCCGGGCCCGACTGCCTGCGGCCCAGTTCTACGAGTTGCTTCAAGACCCGCGACCTGAATAGAAGTCTCAGAGTTCGTTACTTTTCTCGCACATTCTGTGTAGCTCAACGCTGGAACTGTGATAATGAAGAGATGTCTTATTTTCTGTGTCGCCCTTTGCTTGCGACACTTCCGTTGAACACACACTTAAGTTTGGTCATTTTCTTTTCGTAATAAAACTCATTAATACGTCTTGTTTGAATGTCGTCTAGCGATCTAAGAAAGCAGATTTCCTAGACACCCCATAAATTGCCGACTAGGCAGGATTCAACATTAACACGCATTGGTCCTTCCATGCCACTACATTGTTCCAGAAATTACCACAATACTTTCCATATCATAACTGTCTCTTCTGTTACTGGTCTAAAGACAATAAAAAGGACAATATTTTTTGCTTTGGACGGTAGCCTATTCGTCTCAGCATGGAGCCGTTGATTAATTACAGTATGTTCATGTCTCACGCTGCACATGTAACTCACGGTCGCCGTATTTCATTCCATGCCCACAATGCTCCCTGGACACGTGATGCGAAGAACTACGGCACAGATTTACCATAGTCTGGAAGTATCTTGCATCTGAGGCTGCTTCTTGTCTGAGACGATTTGCTACTGTAAATGCACGAAATCGACAAAGTTAACTGCTAGTTGTGCCCTTCAACGGTCGACTGTCCAGCACCACTGTCTATATACGACTGGCTGCCAGTCACCGCCAGTATCTTCACGCGTTGCGCTCCAAGGCAGGAAAGGAATAACAAACTTAAAGTGTAGTACATCCTCTAGTTTCGTGGTTGAAAACAATATTCATAAATTTATAAGAAAATCGTGCCCTTGAAGAGATCAGTTATTGACCCAAATTAGTAAAGAAAATAAATTAATGCTTTCAGGTTAAACATGGTTTCAACCAAATAAATTATTGGGTTATGTAGAAACGAAACAGTTTATCTTGGTGTTCATATTCAAGGAGTACCAACTATAACCTATGTTAAAATATCATAAAAGCAAACGTGAAATATTAATCAAATGTAGTGTTGTTAAGTTACATTTTGATTCCATGATTTTTTCTGTAGCTGTCGATGTACGATTTATTTAAGATTTCTATCAACGCAGCACCTTGTCTTTGCTTCTAAAACTGTAACATCTGCTAAGAGGACATTCAAAATAGTCTATCAGATGTATTCGTTTGTCGTACAGATTTTACAGGAACAATGAACATAAGACCAAATTCCTGTCACAAAACTAATAACATTTTTCCTGAGGATAACTATTTTTTGAACGGTCGAAATTCTGATAAATCGTAAACATCGAAGTTTTACCTCCGTAGAGTTGAAACAATAATACATCAGGATATATTTTTCTGACATGGGCCTTTACAAAATCCGAAGCGTACTTCCGCAGATGAGTAAGAGGCCTAATCATAAATTTTCAATCCGCTACTGCCACAGCATAAAACAGCGCCCCAAAAGAAATAGTTATCCAGAATATTCACGATATTCTCCTTCACACCCAAAACCAAGAACAGGAAGTACCGTCCAGTAGACCATTTTGTCATGTTTGAATCGAGGACAATCATACTGCAGGTGTAGTAGCTAAGACCACCAGTATGGATATCTCTGCGCAGGTGAGGTTTACGAATCTACACACTCTCGTGTAGTTAGTGAGAAGGAAGATCAGTAATCATATTAGGAACTCATCATTCAATACGAAGCATGATATCGGATAAATTCAGATCACCTTGGGTTAAGAGTGATGTATTCAACTGTACATTTCACAATGCAATAACTAATCGTTCATGAATTGTTGTGTTAAGGTGTAACACGAGTTATGAGAAACAAGTATATTGTTTTACAGTGAAAACATTAATTGTATAATGCAGTCATCTGGCTGGTTTGATGGGGCCTGCCGAGAATTCCTCTCCTGAGCAAACCTTTTCATCTCAGAGTAGCAATTGCACCCTATGTGCTCGATTATTTGCGGATGTATTCATATCTCTGACTTCCTCTACAGTTTCGACCCTCTACAGCTCCCTCTAGTATCATGAAACTTATCCCCTGATGCCTTAGTAGATGTCCTATCATTATGTTCCTCCTTCTTGTCTATGTTTTCTGAACGTTCCTCTCCTCGCCGATTCTGCGCAGAACCTTATCATTTCCTACCTTTTCAGTCCACCTAATATTTCAACATACTTCTTAGCACCACATGTCAAAGGCTTCGATTCTATTTTGTTCTGGTTTCCCCACAGTCCATGTCTCACCATCATCTAATTCTATGCTCCAAACGTACATTCTCAGAAATTTCTTCTTCAAGTCAAGACCTATGCTTGACGCTAGCAGACTTCTCTTGGCCAGGAAAGCCTTTTTCGATACCGCTCGTGTACTTTTTACACCGTGTTGCGTCCGTCATAGGTTACTTTCATGGCTAGGTGTCAGAATTCCTTAATTTCCTCGACTTCGTAATCCCCAATTTTAATGTTAAGCTTCTTGCTGTTCTTATTCTTGATACTTTTCATTACTTTGGCCTTTCTTTGATTTACTCTTAATCCACATTCTGTACTCACTAGACTGTTCATTCCGTTCAACACATCCCGCTGCCTTTTTTCAGTCTCACTGAGCACAGCATTGTCATCAGCGAATCTTATCACCGATATCCTTTCACACTGAATTTTAATCCGACTCTTGAATCTTTCTTTTATTTCTTTCATTGCGTCTTCGATGTACAGATTGAACAGTAGGGGTGAAAGTCTACATCCCTGTCTTACATCCTTTTTAATCCGTTCTTGCACAGTTGAATACGTTTTATACACGCACGTGGTGTCAATTCCACTAAAATTGAGAGTGAAAATATAAAAAGGAAGCAAAACTGGGTTTGGGAATTATACAGCTCATAACATTTACGAAAGCTCCAGAATGAATTTTCACTCTGCTTCAGAGGGTGTCCCGATTTGAAACTTCGTTGCCGATTAAAACTTTCTGCCGCACCGGAATTCGAAACTTTTTCATCCGCGGACAAGTGCTCTACTGAATGAGCTACGCAAGCACTACTGATGAACTGTCCTCACAGCCGTACTTTCGCCAGTACGTCATCTCCTACCTTCCAAACTTCACAGACGTTCTCCTGCAAACCTCGGGGGATTAGCACTCGGGAAGAACCGGTGTTTCATGGCTTAGCCACAGTCCGGAGGAGGATTTCCACAATTTTCAATTTGCAACGAAATGAGCACTGATCTGAAACTTCCTGGGAGATCAAAACAGTGACCCCTACTAGGAGTCGTTCAGTGGAACAGTTTCTCCCCAAAGACAAGGGTCCGTCGTTCGTGTCCCAGTCAAGCACACAGTTTCACTGCTCCACACAAATTCCATATATGAAGACGGTTCAATTCTATCCACACAAAATAGAAAATCATTCAGTCAAGAGAAATATGGGCGCAAATGAGCTACACGAACTGATACCTTACAGCCTATTTCTTCGGCTATGACGTACAAGCCAATGAGTGGTAGGAGGTGATCGCCACTAGCCTCAGAATGGACTGTTGTTCCCTTCTTATAGTAGGGGAATCATCATCATGTCGTCTGTTTTTTTATAACGCAATGTGTTTTATTTGCTGACAAGTAGGCAGCCCCCAGTGTTCTTCACAATCTGCCATCACTTTTAGATGAAGCATTATTGGAACTCTTGTGACAGTTTCAAAATTTTTTATATTGCGAGTCCTAGCGCCTATTCCGGTAAAATCGGGTGGGAGAGGTTTATATGTAATTAATGTAACAGAGGGACTAACTAATCCATTTTAAATCAGGTGATCTACTAGCAACATTAATCTGACGTACAATTTCAAATCCTGTCTAATATTAATTCTTATTTTCTTTTACTAACTGTTTACCCTTTTTCAGGTCGATAAAGATTTTCGATGGAATTTCTGTCAACATCCTTTGATGGTACAAACTTCTTAAGTTATCGAAGAAATTTCAACCGAGACGTATTACGAAAGACACGCAGTAAAATTAAACACAAACGGCTACCCTGTGGACACTAATAACCATAGCTCCTTTCCGGCTTGAAACCAAATCGTCACGGTGACTGTGTCACCATGATTATTTAGACCCAAGGCGCAGGCATAATTCAGAAGGGCGACACACTGTGCGGTCGAGCGGTCAGATCGCACTGAAGTAGGAAAGTTTGGACACATAAGATTGCGACGCTGAAAGTGGTTCTTTCGTGATAAACTACAACCAGAAGAGGACAAGTACGCAAGTTTTCTTTCTTTTCTGGAGCACTGGGTAACGTTTGGTGGAGTGAAATGCGATCGTGTCGAAAGTATCACAAGAAAAATTTGTTTGAACAGCAACAATAAATCTGAGCCGGACTATACACCATTTACTGCAAGAAGTAGGTTAAGCAAACTAGCTGTCAGTGAAGATCACATCAATAATCAGCTTGTCGCAGTATGAAATGCAAGTTCGACGAAGAAAGACCTTTTGACAAAGGCGCAAAACCTGAGAAAGGTTCTCGATCCCAGATGATAAATTAGTCGTCAAACATAAGACATAAAATGGCCATCGTTACATCACCTAACGCGTCGGTAACGTATTAAACGGTTAATACTTACAGCCAGATTGACTTTATTGACACCATTCGAAGTCAAGAGATCAGTTGTCGCTGAACTACAGTTTCATACAGTTGCAAGTTAATGATAGCTGTGGTCTTTGCTGATACAGTCGGTTTGTTCAATCTTCTTATCACGACAACATGGTGTACTGCCTGAGTCAATCTTGCTGTTGCTGTTCAAAGAAACTTTTCTTAATCATGCTGCTTTCGACACGATCACATGCCACTGAATGACTACTACAGCTGGTATATCCAATGTGTGTTCAACGTGCATTTTGTATGTGCCTGATCTGAAGATGGTTGTCACCGAAACTAGGTAGTCATCTTACTTTAATTGTTTTATGTAAATACAGTCCAAACATTCGAAGATATTTGTAAATTTTTGTTGAAATTTTAGTAAATTACATACAGTCCAGTTCCAGCGCCGGTGTCAGACACTCCTAAACTTTCCTATTATACATAATGCCTTTCTTACATCTTGTGCAAATGGAGTATGTCGACCATATGCATGCCACTACTGGCTTTTCTAAAAGAACACGTGACGAAATGTATTATCCTTCTTTGGATCTGTTTTATTTGCTCTGTTGTTCCTACCGGGTAAGGGAAGGATTAGCAACATGTCTGACGAAGGAAAAAATTAAATCGAATATGAGATTGGCGAGAGGGTCGCTGTTGCGTCATATGGTCATTGTGGATACACGTCGTTTACTAGAGCTGAGCAACTCACTGTAACACGATGGTGTTATCGAAACCGTGAGTCCACCGTCGGTCGTTCGCGACATATGGACGGCACGGTACAGATAAATGACAATGCAGTCACAGCCACTTGACCAGAAGAGAGGATATAAAATGTAGACTGGCAACGGCAAGGAAAGAGTTTCTGAAGAAGAGAAATTTGTTAACGTCGATTATAGATTTAAGTGTCAGTAAGTCATTTCTGAAAGTATTTGTATGGAGTGTAGCCGTGTATGGAAGTGAAACATGGACGGTAAATAGTTTGGACAAGAAGAGAATAGAAGCTTTCGAAATGTGGTGCTACAGAAGAATGTTGAAGATTAGATGGGGAAGTACTGAATAGTATTGGGGAGAAGAGAAGTTTGTGGCACAACTTGACCAGAAGAAGGGATCGGTTGATAGGACATGTTCTGAGGCATCAAGGGATCACCAGTTTAGCATTGGGGGGCAGCGTGGTGGGTAAAAATCGTAGGGGGAGACCAAGAGATGAATACTCTAAGCAGATTCAGAAGGATGTAGGTTGCAGTAGGTACTGGGAGATGAAGAAGCTTGCACAGGATAGAGTAGCATGGAGAGCTGCATGAAACCAGTCTCAGGACTGAAGACCACAACAACAACAACAGTCGGGAATTCACACCAGACAGCAGATGTGCGGGAAACCGCCAGCAGTGCAGTGGTACACCACGCGCTCTTTCGGGCGGCACACGCCCAATCAACGTAGCTATTAACCGGCCACTTTCTGGTCTGCGTGTTTGTTGCGGTCCGCTTCCGCATAACTGTGGCACCTCCTGCCACCGCCGGACACGCTGCAGAGATTTGGCGTTGTGTTGGTTCCGCATACAGAAAACGTCATGATAAATCATTTGCATCTGCTAGTGCGAAGATATAGTCATAGTCTAATCAGTTATTAGTCCTACGTATCAGCTGAAATAGCTTCTGGAGAAAGGAACTTTAGATAGTACTAGCCCGTATTGAACAAGTTGGAACTGAAATATCAGTACTTCTCTTGTCGGTCATAGAGTTAAGTCACATTCATACAGTGTTTCCGTATTAAACTTTGTTATTTCCTACACAATTAGTTCATTAATTTTGTTCTACATTTGGTCCTGGATCTGTACGAGAGGTAGTTTCATGAGACCTGTCTGAGACACCGGGGAACGCAGTGTCGAACGGGATACTTAATGTTTAACAACATTTGTAAAATAAAGAATCAAAAGAAAACGCTTCTTAAAGGTATAAAAAGCATCTTGTAGCATAAAGCAATGTGCTTTAATAGAAAATCTGTTAAAACTGTATATCATGTATTTTTATATTTTTCACATAAATGCTTTTATATTTCTCGTACTTACACACCCACGTGGCAGAATGAGATAATGTCATTTTTTATGTAATTATATCGAAAGCGTTGTAGATAATTAGTAGTATCGTCTTAAAACTAAGACATAACAGTTGTTTAATTAACAATTTCGGCTAATAAATATGGTACATTCAAAATATCGTTAACAACAAGAAAATATTTTAATGTCATTTTGAAAAATGTAGAAGTAATTTTAGTGCTGAAGAATAAGTTATTGTTACTGTAACTTTATTGAATACCATAGCACGTGCAGCAGACGTAATTCCTGGTTTGAGAATAGAGAACGTAGAATGCCTAGTAACAAATGTTAGAACCCGGTGCTACAGAGAGAGACACGTTTCTTCGTCAAATCTGTGTAGTAATGTCATTTTTTCCTGGTGGTTGATAGGCTAATGATACGACAATTAGTTGTTTTATCGTTAGACCAAAGAGTCTACTCTGCACTTACTTTAGGTATGCTAATAGCTCGTCTTCCGATTATTTAGCAACACACTTTTAAATTTCCCATCTGGCTTGTCAACTCTGTATTTAGGATTAGTCTCGTATTTACGATCGTCTCTTTCCAACGTTGACTTGGGTACGTGGAACTCCTTATATGCTTCCAAAATTTCCATTTCAGAAGATAAAATAGCTGGAACTGCCAATTTCGTTGATTTAATATCCTACTGTTATATGAAGGAAGTCGTTCCTGGGAGGCGTAAAATATAATACGCAATTATCAGTTTAATAAGCCATGGCTGCAAAATATTAACACGAATACCTTACAAAGGTATGGGAAGGCTGGTAGAGGCTTACTGACCATACGACGTATCTTAAGAGATAGGTTAACTGAAGGCAAACCTACGTAAATAAATTTGTAGATTTACAGAAAGCTTTTGACCATGTTGATTGGGATACTGTCTTTGAAATTCTGAAGCTACTGTAATACGTCCGAAAGCAGCCACATTCGCCAAGTCGCCATGAGCGGCCATGGCGGAGGGAGGGGCCGGACTCCCTGGGCCGACCCCCAAAGAAGAGGGACACCGTACATCCTGCAAGAACACAGAGGGAAGCCGGGTCGAAATCATCGCCTCGCCACGATTCGAAGGGCCAGTCTGAAACGAGAAGCGTGCCGAGAGCTAATGGACACATGCAACCATTAGGACGGAGGCGCCGAGAACGTACCAGCGAAATCATCTGAGTTCTTCTGGCCTGGTGGCAGTCACTTTACCTGCCTTAGAGAGCACAGATGTGCCGACAATTCCAGCACCCCACGGGCACAGGGAGGAGCGAACAAAAAGCGAGGGTAATTGGAACACGGAGGTGTGTGAAGGCAAGCCAGCATTCTTCAGATGTTCTTCTTGACATTGAGTACATTCTTTGTAAATGACGTACCCCAGCAGATTGTAAAATGGAGCCCAAACGTGAGTCTGTTCAGGGCTCACGCAGAGAGAACGGTTATAAAGAAGTGTAACCGTTCTCCCAACAGCAGCGTCATGCAGGAAAACATCTGTGACATCGTGAGAAAGATGCTCATTGACGGGTCACACGCCAGCCCACACCACACAAAAAATTTCCACCCTGCACATAGAGGCGTGGCGATGAACCATCGACCTGTTACTGGGCTACACTAAAAGTTTCATCCGGGAATGACAACGCAGAAAGGAAGAATGTTGCTAAGAGGAGTTGAGCGGAGAGATGGGGGAGAAGCGAGAAGGCGATTCGTGGAGACACCGCGGAAGCGAGCGGACATGGACGCTCTTCCACCAATCGAGAAAATCCGGTTTCCGACACCGTGATAGCACCGCTTCGGCCACGCAATCGACTACGGGCAGACAACGCGGAGATCGTACCTGGGACCCGGCGCAACCTTGCGATAGCTGATGAGGGCAGGGAACACAGCTCCGAGGCGACGCGCCGTAACGACGCAGCGCCTGCCGCCGACAGCAGTATACGTTGAACGGTAACGAAGATTGGTGAGACAATTCGTTCCTTCCTCTTTCCCCTTAATAACTGAGTCGTGTCCACGCCGAGTCAAATCAGCCATGAGATTTATAATTTTGTTCAGTTTTGTCTAAACAGCATTGGAAATAAATACATTTCTTCCGTGTTTTTATCATATAAGCAATCTTTTACATTCACACATGAACCCTTTAAATTCGTAACCTTTGTGTTCCATTTCATTTAATTATTGAAACTTCCTGGCAGATTAAAACTGTGTGCCCGACCGAGACTCAAACTCGGGACCTTTGCCTTTCTTGGGCAAGTGCTCTACCTACCAAGTGGTAGACCACTTGCCCGCGAAAGGCAAAGGTCCCGAGTTCGAGTCTCGGTCGGGCACACAGTTTTAATCTGCCAGGAAGTTTCATATCAGCGCACACTCCACCGCAGAATGAAAATCTCATTCTGGAAACATCCCCCAGGCTGTGGCTAAGCCATGTCTCCGCAATATCCTTTCTTTCAGGAGTGCTAGTTCTGCAGGGTTCACAGGAGAGCTTCTGTAAAGTTTGGAAGGTAGGAGACGAGGTACTGGCAGAAGTAAAGCTGTGAGTACCGGGCCTGAGTCGTGCTTCAGTAGCTCAGTTGGTAGAGCACTTGCCCGTGAAAGGCAAAGGTCCCGAGTTCGAGTCTCGGTCGGACACACAGTTTTAATCTGCCATAAGTTTCATATCAGCGCACACTCCGCTGCAGAGTGAAAATCTCATTCTGGAAACATCCCCCAGGCTGTGGCTAAGCCATTTCTCCGCAATATCCTTTCTTTCAGGAGTGCTAGTTCTGCAGGGTTCGCTGGAGAGCTTCTGTAAAGTTTGGAAGGTAGGAGACGAGGTACTGGCAGAAGGGCAGAAGTAAAGCTGTGAGTACCGGGCCTGAGTCGTGCTTCGGTAGCTCAGCTGGTAGAGCACTTGCCCGCTAAAGGCAAAGTTCCCGAGTTGGAGCCTCGGTCGGGCACACAGTTTTAATCTGCCAGGAAGTTTCATATCAGCGCACACTCCGCTGCAGAGTGAAAATCTCATTCATTTAATTACTGTTATCAGCTAATTGTTGCCTCCCAACGTGCAGCAATCGCATCAGTCATCTGCTCGTCATTTCACGTCCGACAGCAGAGAGAGAAATTTCACTACTTCCCTAAATTTTTAGCACCCAGCGTGGGGCCACCTGATTGCTAATTTTCATGGTTTCTGATGTCACAAAATAATGTCACTAGTTGACTTCAGTATCAGAGGTAAAATAAAGGGAGAGAAGGACTATTTACCAATTCTAGAGAAACCAGACGGCAGTCATAAGAGTTGAGAGGTATGAATGGGAAGAAGTGATTGTTACTCAATCTGTACATCGAGCAAGTAATAAAGGAATGCCAATAACAATTTGGAATAGCAATGAAAGTCTAAGGAGAAGAAAGAGAAACTTTGAGGCTTGCCTATGACAATGTAATTCTGTCAGAAACAGTCAAGGACTTGGAAGAGCAATTAAACTAAATGGACAGTGTCTTGAATGGATAATATAACATGGGCATCAACAAAATCAAAACAAGGATAAAGGAGTGTAGTCAGATTAAATCAGGTCACGCTGAGGAAATTCGATTAGGAAACGGGATGTTGAGAGCAGTAGGCGAGTTTTGCCACTTTGGCAGCAGTCTAACTGATGACAGCCGAAGTAGAGAGGATATAAAATGTAGACTGGCAACAGCAATAAAAGCATTTCAGAAGAAGATAAATTAAATTAACCTCATATATAGACATAACTATTAGGAACTCTTTTCTGAAGGTATTTGTTTGAATTATAGCCTTGTACCGAAATCAAACATGGACGATAAACAGTTCAGATAAAAAGAGAATTGAAGCTTTCGAAATGTGGTGCTACAGAACAAGGCTGAAGATTAAATGGGTTGATCACGTATCTCATGAGGAGGTACTAAACTGAATTGGGGAGAAAAGAAACTTGTGGCGCAATCAGACTACTAAGGAACGCCAATTTAACACTGGACCGAAGTGTGGGAGCAAAAAATCGTAGAGGGGGATCAAGAGATGAGTACAGTAATCATATTCGTAAGTATATAGATTGCAGTAGTTATTCCAGGATGAAGAGACTGTCACTAGATAGAATAGCGTGGGGTGCTGCGTAAATCTAGGCTTCGGGCTGAAGACCACAGCAGTGACACCATCTATCAGTCATTATAACGTAAGTTCACACCATCCGGAAAAGTTATGAGGGAAAGAAATATATTTTTTGGAATCTATTTGCATCGAAAAATGGCTGAGCAGAACGATTCACGGTCCCATTCTCCCTTGTCCCCTTCCTCTCCAAGAGCACATTTCCGGTTAACAGCTCTCATGGGGAATAATAACTGACTGATTTAAGCGTATTATGCAGAATGTCCACAAAGTGAGGGTACATAGAGCATTTTAAGAAACAATAATAAAGAACGTTTTAGTCCCTTTAATGCTAATAACTAATATTTCCAACATAATCTCTGTGAATTCGTCGCATAAACTGAGCTTTACATGATTCAGGTGAGCTTGGTGGAATAGGTCTGAATTAAAATCGATTTTAGCACACTGACTGGTAATGTGTTCTTTCAGGTGGTTTAAATTTGTAATCTTCATCTTGTAAAGATCCCCTTTCAGCATACCCCAGAAAAATAAATGAAGGGGAGCAAGGTCTGGTGAACTAGGGGACCACTCCACATTGTCTCTTCTACCAATCCTGAGGGAATTATTGTCATTCAACCAATTTGTAATAGCTGTAGCACAATAGGCAGGGCTCCCGTCCTACCGAAACCAGTCTGGAGGTACTTCACCCAATTGATCAGTTTAAGGCATCATGTTCATGTACGTCTCACCCATTACTTGCTCATCAAACATGAAAGCTCCTTTCACATCAACTTTCCACAAACCACACCACACCATCACCTTCTGCCAGTCCTACTGTTTTGATGGATTCATCCAACGTGGATTGCCTTGTCACCAGTATCGCAGATTTTGTCTGTTCCCTTGACACTTGACATAAAACACAGGTTCGTTACTGAACAACACACAGTGTTCAATAAATCTGATGTATTTATCCAATTTATCTGCAAAGCATTGACACATCTGCATGCGTCTGTTGGGGTCATCTTCGTTTAAGTGATGAAGTATCTGTAACTTGTAAAGGTGAAACCTCTCCTTTTTCAGGGTATTGTAGTTGGTTGACCAAGGACGATGTGGACGTCAACGAAGCGATTTCTTTGTGCTGACATAAACCTTGACTAAGACAGCCTCTTTCGTTTCGTGTGAAGTTGTTCGTCGTCGTGTTTGTCCAACACATTGTCTGTTTCTGTAAACTTGGTGATTAATTTCTCGACAGCATTAAAACAAATATGTTCGGTGAGGATGTCGAAGGTTAAATTCTTTCGCAATTTTCCAATACGACGATCTTTCTTGTCCCACTCCGCTCGTTCTTCTTTAGACAGATATGGAAAAAGCTAAATTTGTTAGAATTGTTAGAATTTATTTTATTATTATTTATTCATAATTCATTAATATTTATAGAAAATAGAATATTTATTAGAGTTGATTAGAATTCACTATGTACGCAGACTTTGTGGGCACCCTGCACAACTAACGTATAGCGAGGTTGTTGTACTTTAGGATTACTTGTTAAGTGACGGAGCACAATAAAAAATTAACGGCTTATCTCGCGCGGACATTCACGAAAATTTAAAAGCACACAACTGGAAACGTGAACGATAATATTTCAGTTATAAGTATAACTCCAAAGTAAGCCAGAATGACTGCTGTGTCTTTCTATCTATTGAGAGACATACCTGCATGTCCCTGCAATAGGTTGCACTACTCTCCAGTCTACAAAACAGCACAGCCCCGTTTTGCCTTGCTGTCTCGTTCTGCCGTGAGTTCTCCGCTGTGCTGTTTTTAAGGACTCTGCTGAACCCGTGTCCTTTAGTGAACCAAAAGTTTTTTCCGTATCTTATCTTGTGTTATTGAAGAACCATTTCACTAACTATTAATGGGAATGAACAGGTCAGTTGTAAGCAAGGTATTGTATCTACGGAGAAAATTATTGAAGCAATGATTGACACTATTAATCTAAAATTTATCCGTGGTATGTGGAAGTTATTTGAGGGCTGCGAGTGTATTGTAAGATTTATGTGAAATTATGCGTACTGCAACAGCCACTTCTAACTGATATGCCATCATCAGGTGACTTTACTGTTATTTTTACATTGTAATTAATATGAAGTTAGCTGACTTTGCTACGCTTGATCATACGTCGAAAAAGACGTCTTTTCAGAAAGATAAAAGTGTTAAAATGTGCACATTACGTGATAAGCATGATGTAGCATTTTGTTAGTGCATTTACTTACATGTTTGTTCGTAATTTCGTTGTCTCGCAGCCCGCATCTCGTGGTCGTGCGGTAGCGTTCTTGCTTCCCACGCCCGGGTTCCCCAGTTCGATTCCCGGCGGGGTCAGGGATTTAATCTGCCTCGTGATGGCTGGGTGTTGTGTGATGTCCTTAGGTTAGTTAGGTTTAAGTAGTTCTAAGTTCTAGGGGACTGATGACCTAAGATGTTAAGTCCCATAGTGCTCAGAGCCATTTGAACCATTTTTGTTGTCTCGCACACACATTACAGTAACGTGAGCACCGCAATGTAAAACTTTCACAACCATTTGTTTACATTAGTCGAAAGAGATATAAATCCCATGATAAATTAGTTCTCATTGCCATTACAGTAATATACAGTGAAGATGAAACATTTATGTCTAGATGTATTTATGTCATACGGGATATTAGGTGAGTTGTTGATAACAACAATTTTTTTAAAGTAATAAGCATTCAACGTTGGAGAAGTTTTTAAAGAAGTTAATGTTGGTACTGTCAAGTTCATCATTTAGTAACATGTCTCAATGCACTCTGCCATGAATGAATATTTCCAATTCTTCATATGTTCATTTTGTGGATCTTGACCATTTTATATAACATATGAAGAGCATGCATAGTATCATGGAATGGGTGGCCCATGTTTTATGTTGATGGCTATTGCTGATTTATTATAGTTGTCAGTATGATGGGCATTTATATGTTCGTTGTATCTTTTTTGGATGTCTCGCCCAATGTCTGGCCAACATAGAGAGCCTTGCATGTACTGTGTACTACTTTATAAGTTTCTAATTATGAGTGTTTATTGACGTGTCTGTTAATATTGTATCTCAGTGCATGTTGCAGTTGGTTAGGCATAACTGAGGTGGTCTGAAAAGGTTTTCGATTTTGTAGGATAGGTTGTTCATGAGAGAAATGCGAGTACTGAGTTTGTTTGTTTGTTTATGAGATAAATGCAAGTACTGAGTTTGTTTTTCATTTTATGAGTGTGAGTTTGTTTCTTATAGCTTTTTTTTCTTTTTTGTGTGAGGGTGTCAATTACTGTGTCATCGCATGCAGCTATTTGTATGATTGTATTGTCATCAATCATTGTATATTTATCCATTGGCATACTGCTGGCTGTGTTAACCTACGCTATGTAAGCAGTATGCTAGTGTGTTGCGGGACAGCAAGATGAGCTCAGTATATTGGTGCTTGTTGTTGTTGCCTCTCTCTGAACTTTGATGGTGTGTTAATTGTTTTCGTTACTGACGTTAAGGTTCGAAAAGTTATTTGACTATTTGAATAAATCGGGAAATACATTACAGATCTCCTATACAGCTAAATTAAAGCAACAGACGAATCAGTAATGTATTACTTTTGTTTACTTCTTCTGAAAATTCAGTCTTGTAATACACCAAGTTGCAAGAACGAGAGAGTCAGCTTAAAAGCTGTAGTAATTGGTAGTTAAAAATTCACTCAGATATACACACATCACACGTACGTCATCTACACAACGGAAATGTTTTTCTTTATTGTTGCTTATAGTTTATAAGACGCAGCCAAACTTTCTGCAATTTGGAACAAATTTTGTAAGAAAGGTAATAACAATCAGAATGAGTCACCTAGTATCTGTGGTAAATGATTAAATCTAGAGATACGTTACTTAAAACCAAGAGTCAGAGAGTTCTCAGATTGTTTTTCACTATTTTTTTGCCATCGTCTCTAAAAATATACTGATTAGGATCCCCAGCCTCTTATTTTTCGATTAGAACATGACCCTCTTACAGACCTGAAGTACCCTTAGCCAAACAAAAATGTACCTTTTTACCTTTACACCACACATACATCTTATCGACGAAAAAAGGATAAATAATTTTCTTTCACCTTTTTTGCTGGGGTTCTCTCAGTCGTAATTACAAACTTTTGCGCAGTTTGTTTATTCGTGTGTTTTACTGTCATAGTAAAAAGAAGTGACAAACAATAAGAAATTCCTGGTTTCGGTTAAACTCTAACATAAACTGTAAAAACAAATTCCACCTGTGAGGTTTTACGGGCTCGGACAACACGGATTCACATTTGAAATTACGTCCACCACCGTTCTTTTTGATAATATTCTTCCGCTTCCTATGCTACAGTATTACACATTTTACTTCAGTTATTATTATCACTAAACACTTCGTTACTACAAAAACCCAATGCTCATTGTTGCATAGATTATCAGTAAGTTGGGTCTAGTTGGTCTCAGAACAACAGTGAAGAGCAAGTTACATTACACTGCGACAATTTCAAGCAGCAGTTACCGCAGAAAATAGTTTATTTATAGTCACAATCTACGGCTTTCATTTCATTACAAATATTTTCACAGTAAAAACGTCTCTTATAGGAATTCAGTTACGTCTTTTTATAAATTATTAAGTGGCTGATATATTGATGCCGTCTGTAGATGAAATGGTTCAAATGGCTCTGAGAACTATGCGACTCAACTGATGAGGTCATCAGTCGCCTGGGACTAAGAACTAATTAAACCTTCCTAACCTAAGGACATCACACACATCCAGGCCCGAGGCAGGATTCGAACCTGCGACCGTAGCGGCCGCTCGGTTCTAGACTGTAGCGCCTAGAACAGCACGGCCACTCCGGCCGGCGTCCGTAGATCACCCACAGTTTTGAACGTGTTTATATCTTCTAGAGTTTCAATTTAAATATCGTTTAACATACTCTTCTGGACTTAATTATTTCGGATTTCTGTTAAATTTACTATGTTATTCATCATATTACAACACTTTATTTCTTAGTTTGTCGAGCTGAAAATAGAAGTGTCTTAAGAAATGCTCTTACTAATTTAAACATCTATGGAAATGGTTATTTACATACAGAATGTTACTAGATTTCACAGACGTTGTGTCTAGATTACCCGCATACAGAATGGTCCGTATGAAATATTGTCAATTGGTGCACTAATTTTCCACTGCCAGTGTTCTTCTTATGAGGAAAATGTAACTAACAAAATAAATCAAAAGAAATGCCGGGCAATAATTCACATTTTATATCAGAAGATGTGATAAGTCATTGCATCTTCGTGTGTCAGAATTCCATGACGTCGATCTAGTACACAAGGAACGAACATAGATCCTCTGTGCTTACTGCAGCCTTGCATAACATATCTCTTACGTGCAGGACGGTTTGGATTAAATTCCTGGTACATACATTACGGATCAGGAGAGTGACTTCTGTTCCATCCACGGTCGCTTATAAACTTACTACACCGGCTCAGACAATGAGTTCCCATCTCTCAACAGCAGAGACGCATTGCGTGGAATGAGTACAAACTGGACAGGCCGACTTGTTGTGAATGATAGTAATTTCCGTTCTCAATCACATTTATTATTAGAATCTCTGCCAATTATAGCATCTGTGTTCGGTGCGGAAAGTTTAGTTTCATGACTACTTCAATAAATTAGCGAATCTGATGTTTAGCGTCTTGTATTTAAGTTACTGAGTAGCTACTTTCTCAAGTGTCTTCTTTCATCTAGTAAACGAATTCGACTACCATACACAACATTCCAAGCAAGTACGAAACTACAAAAAAGTTCCGTACATCTACTACCGTTAACCTCAGAATAACATCAGCAAAAGTTAATGTCTCGGAGCAAAGAGATCGG
This sequence comes from Schistocerca cancellata, assembly GCF_023864275.1. Lineage (NCBI taxonomy): Eukaryota > Metazoa > Arthropoda > Insecta > Orthoptera > Acrididae > Schistocerca > Schistocerca cancellata. The sequence continues at coordinate 56,222,369 of NC_064626.1, read as the reverse complement.
AAGTTCCCGTTTCTCTGCACCTGTCGTGTAATATAATGTGCAACAAACCACATTGGTAAATACCAATTTTTATTGATGCACTTGAAGTTTATGATACTTCGCGTGATTTCGAGCTCCACGTTATCTTTAACACTGTTGTAACATCTAGATATACTGTGCTTCGGTTAAAAATGTTGCTCATTCAGAGAATATGCATACTGGTAAAAATTTAATGAATTTTTCATTAGGTGGTCACCAGTTCTGATAATTCATGATGAAATTGAAAGTTACCTCTAAAGGGGACATGCATTGTGCAACGAACTGACTGAGAGATGAACATAAAAGCTACCGTGAAAAAACAGGTTATTAAAACAGTTAAGGAAAATAATAACATAAATAAGCAAATAACCTTTACCAGAGTAGTTTTGAATGGGCTGTCGCACTCTCAGCGGGATAGCTAAGATTCAGTGACTTAATCCCTGCCTTGGATCAACTTTCGGCGACGGTGTGGGGGAGGTGGCGCCTTCACCTCGCACTTCACTAACGGGCTGAGCGACACGTACTGTGGACAGCCGCCGGCGGTGAATAGCCTTCTCTCCTTTGCATAGACCAGTGAGAATTGGAATCACTTTGTTCGGGCTGAATACATTGTCTCTACGTTCACAGATTATTCGGTCCGAGTGCGAATTTGTTTGGCCGAGGTATGTGCGGCCGTATTTTATAACACAGGCGGCACTTAATGCATCGGAGGCAACATTCATATCAGCGTTAGGAATTACGCTGCACAAGTATCTCGTGGCATATAGACTGGACTGTAATCGAAATCCAACAGTGAATGGAAAGGGAAGTATAATTACATAATCAAAGTGTAGGTGCATAGGATAATTCATAAGGACATATTGGCTTGTTGCAGTAGTCCGTATCATTTTGTATAAGTTTAATAAACAAAATATATACACATAACAAGGGCTTTAGTGATCACTAATATATATCATCCTTCACTATGTATTAGAGATGGGGGATCCGCTCTTGAACTAATTCATAGAGTTCAATCTTTCAAAGGAGTGAACAATCAGTGATTCAGAAAAAAAGAACGGTAGCTCCAAACGTTTCCCACGGCAGAGAGAGATAGAGAGAGAGAGAGAGAGAGAGAGACGGAGCATATCAGCAGCGCCTCTGCTGGTCAGAGCACAGTGCACGCCACACAACACAGCCAGCGCCGGCCTCTGCCCTGCTCCTACCTTGGCTGCCTGCATTGTGCAGTGCCCCATTGGATTTTGTGTTTCACATATCCCGTGCCGTCTCAGTGCGTCGTCTGCTGTGTGCACTGTGCAGTGTCTGGCGCAGCTTAACTTCGCATCGCACTCTGTCGGCGATCGTTTCAGTCGCACATCCTGCCCTCTGGGCAGTTGATGCGAGCAACAGTACAGAGAGCCACCTAGCGGATAACATAGGAACTACTTGCAAAAACCTGCTCGCAAGGGAAAGGACGATTTGTCTCGGAGCGGGTGAGTTCACCGCTCCCCCCCACCCTCGGAACTCGCCCGCTCAACGCTCACCCCACCGTCTCGACTCTAGCCAGAGCATCGAGCAAAGCGACTCAGGTGTCACTCTGGTCTCTGCGGTCTCAGCTCACGCAGTAATACAGCTCACGGCTCGACCTGCTCGACTCAGCGCCTCTGCATCGGAGTTCGTCCCCACTGGATATTGTTCTTCGTAGTAATACCGCTATGTATATTACATTATTATGTTATGTATACATCAATTGTTTTTATTTTATTTTTATTTGTTTAAACTGATTAGATTAGGTTCCTGATGACTCCTCTTACTATAGGATTTTTATTATGGACACTCGAATTTACACTTTAATTACGAGCGAACCGATAAACGTATCGCAAAATGTGATACACCAATATTTTCCTTGTTTTATTCTGCATAAGGCTATATGCAGCACTTTCGTTTTACAGTCAAATTTATATTTTTTTTCTTATTCTGATACGGATTTTGCTATTTTAGGCGTCTTCGAAAGGAAACGTTCACTTTAAAAATATATGGCTTGCGATGTATTTGTAAGAGGTTAATGAAATTTTAATACATTATAGCCAAATATATTGTTAATGTAAATCTCAAGTTACAACATTTTCCGATCACCCAGAAAACCACGATAGCGCAAATTAAATCAATAATCAAAAACTTTGTCATATCATGGAAATTTCTATAAACAATACAAAATTCTTACTCATTATCTGTGTTACTTCAAAATAGGATCAAATAAGATCAAAATACAGGTATAGTACTGGAATAAACCAAGTTTAAACGGCAATGGGCCTTCCATTTATTTTCTATTGTAAATGAGTGGTGAGTCATGAAAAAGAGCTAATTCATTTCAGGGAGTGAACAGTTCTGATCCAATCTGTCAAAAGAACAGTTTTGCCCATCTCTACTATGTATCATAGTCTGTCGTAGCTGGGATAACATTTCCATTTTAGGATTTCAGTAATCACATGGTTCTGAGGCGAAGAAATTGTCGAGCGATGCTCGGAGCGAATTATCATCCGGAATGGAAGTTCATTGACAGTTGTTCGATAGGGAGCGGAGAAGGTGAAAATCTGAGGGCACAATTGCGGTGAATAAGGCGGCTGCAGATTGACTTTCAACCCGACTCCCGTAGGGGGTGTTTTCGTCAGTTTAGCAGTATGCGGACTGCCGTTATCGTAGAGTAGCATCCATCACTTCACTTCATCTTCCTGTAGTTGTTCTCGTACTGCGTCCGTAAGACGTCACAGTTGATGATAATAAATCTCAGTAGTGGTGGCTACACCTCCAGCAAGCAGTTCATAGTACACCACATCGTCACTGTTTCAACAGGTGCATAACATTACACAGGCGAACGAAAAAAATTTTTTTAAATAAATTTTTACTTTTATAGCTGACCTTTATAGGTTTTTATGAGCGAATCCTAATCTAGCCTGAGTTTTTTTGTATCACTCATAGTTTTCGAGCATTATGATTTTTACTATATAGTATAAGAATCCTATGCTATAAGGTAAACGGGGAAATTAATGGAATGCTTTGTTACAATATAAGCATGGTTTGTATTTACAGTAAGCTACTTAAAACAATGGTATGTGTTAATAGAGGTTTCACTTGTCAGTTGGAATTGGTTTTTATTTTATTTCTCTTTCTTCTTTGAAGCCTCTTGTGTAACATTTTCTACGATGATTCGCTTGCTGGACATCTCGGTGAGATGACCAGCAGTAGTCCCTCGTCATGTTGGTGTTCCAGCGGCCTTGGTAGCGTTCTGCCATCACTTTAATGTCCTGGTGAAAACGCTACCCTTGCTCCTCAATAACATTTCGCATATTGTCCAGGAAGTAATCGAGATGACTGTTCAAAAAATGAACTTTCAGACTCATTAAACGTCCTAAAATTTCAAAATTCTTTAACATTGTATCTATAATACAAATATGTTCTGGGTCTTTTTCATGTCCTAATAACTTTGTAACGACTTGCTTGAATGATACCCATGCTTCTTTCCCATTTAAGGTCATTGTGGATTCAAAGTAAACATCAAACATCAATTTTCTAATGTCAGGTCAGACAAAGACGCCTTCTTTTGGTTCAACTTCTGAAAGGTGTGGAATCTTCTAGCAGAGATACTTAAAACATGGTCCATATTCAGGCAAAGCCTTTACAAACTGTTTCATTAGCCCTAACTTTATATGTAGAGATGGTAGGAGTACGTTTTATGGATCTACAGGGTTTTGTCGTAGAATGTTCTTGTCACCAAGTTTTGATGACACCCTTTCTGCACCAGTGTTGATCCCTAGCCCTATTGTTGCATCAGCACAAGAAACAAGGAAATTTAGTAAAGCCACATTGCTGACTAAATACCATGCATGTTACCTTTAGATCGCCACATATAATCCTAACGTGACCAGAAAAGCCTATTTTATTTAGCGCTATTTCTAGGTCTTCATAGCTTTCTTTCATATGTACACAATTTCCAACAGGTATAGATGCATACATGTTACCATTGTGTAAGAAATCAGCCTTTAAACTAGTTTTCGATGAATCAATAAACATCCTCCAGTATTCCATTTTGTATTGAAAAACAAACCGATTCATCAGACTGGAAATGTGTGAACAGTACACTAAATCACCTTCTTGTTGGAAAAACTTGGAAAATGGCTGCTCTCTCTTTCTATATAGACTCCTGGAAATGGAAAAAAGAACACATTGACACCGGTGTGTCAGACCCACCATACTTGCTCCGGACACTGCAAGAGGGCTGTACAAGCAATGATCACACGCACGGCACAGCGGACACACCAGGAACCGCGATGTTGGCCGTCGAATGGCGCTAGCTGCGCAGCATTTGTGCACCGCCGCCGTCAGTGTCAGCCAGTTTGCCGTGGCATACGGAGCTCCATCGCAGTCTTTAACACTGGTAGCATGCCGCGACAGCGTGGACGTGAACCGTATGTGCAGTTGTCGGACTTTGAGCGAGGGCGTATAGTGGGCATGCGGGAGGCTGGGTGGACGTACCGCCGAATTGCTCAACACGTGGGGCGTGAGGTCTCCACAGTACATCGATGTTGTCGCCAGTGGTCGGCGGAAGGTGCACGTGCCCGTCGACCTGGGACCGGACCGCAGCGACGCACGAATGCACGTCAAGACCGTAGGATCCTACGCAGTGCCGTAGGGGAACGCACCGCCACTTCCCTGCAAATTAGGGACACTGTTGCTCCTGAGGTATCGGCGAGGACCATTCGCAACCGTCTCCATGAAGCTGGGCTCGGTCCCGCACACCGTCAGGCCGTCTTCCGCTCACGCACCAACATTGTGCAGCCCGCCTCCAGTGGTGTCGCGACAGGCGTGAATGGAGGGACGAATGGAGACGTGTCGTCTTCAGCGATGAGAGTCGCTTCTGCCTTGGTGCCAATGATGGTCGTATGCGTGTTTGGCGTCGTGCAGGTGAGCGCCACAATCAGGACTGCATACGACCGAGGCACACAGGGCCAACACCCGGCATCATGGTGTGGGGAGCGATCTCCTACACTGGCCGTACACCACTGGTGATCGTCGAGGGGACACTGAATAGTGCACGGTACATCCAAACCGTTATCGAACCCATCGTTCTACCATTCCTAGACCGGCAAGGGAACTTGCTGTTCCAACAGGACAATGCACGTCCGCATGTATCCCGTGCCACCCAACGTGCTCTAGAAGGTGTAAGTCAACTACCCTGGCCAGCAAGATCTCCGGATCTGTCCCCCATTGAGCATGTTTGGGACTGGATGAAGCGTCGTCTCACGCGGTCTGCACGTCCAGCACGAACGCTGGTCGAACTGAGGCGCCAGGTGGAAATGGCATGGCAAGCCGCTCCACAGGACTACATCCAGCATCTCTACGATCGTCTCCATGGGAGCATAGCAGCCTGCATTGCTGCGAAAGGTGGATATACACTGTACTAGTGCCGACATTTGGCATGCTCTGTTGCCTGTGTCTATGTGCCTGTGGTTCTGTCAGTGTGATCATGTGATGTATCTGACCCCAGGAATGTGTCAATAAAGTTTCCCCTTCCTGGGACAATGAATTCACGGTGTTCTTATTTCAATGTCCAGGAGTGTATGTATATGCTGGTTCGAACCGCCAAAAAGTTCTTTTCATTTGATCTAGATCCAAGCAATTCAGCTTTTTCTTTCGTTGTGCCCAGAACCCTAAACAAATCGTTAAGCTTTTTCTGAGTAAACAATCTGGTCTCTAGACTTACTGTATTACAATGTAATACTTCAAAAAAAAAAAAAAGGTTCAAATGGCTCTGAGCACTATGGGACTCAACATCTTAGGTCATAAGTCCCCTAGAACTTAGAACTACTTAAACCTAACTAACCTAAGGACATCACACACACCCACGCCCGAGGCAGGATTCGAACCTGCGACCGTAGCAGTCCCGCGGTTCCGGACTGCAGCGCCAGAACCGCTAGACCACCGCGGCCGGCCTGTAATACTTCATCATCTGGTTGAAGTAAATCAGATTGCACATCAGAAAATACTTTTGTTCTAATAGAATTTAAATCGTCTGTTGGTTCAGGAACTGGCAAATCTACACCATGCCCTACTGGTCGGATGGCGGACGGAAGGTAAGGGTAGCTTATTACCTTCTTGTTTTTCGAATTACGACCAGTAATATCAACACTGCAAAAGTGGTAGTCATCAGAATGATTTCTTGGTTCCCTCCAAACCATAGGAACAGCAAATATAAAGACTTTTTCCTGGTTTTTGGACCTCTTTCTGAGATTTTTAACGCACTCATAACATACCGTATGTGGCGCCCAAGATTTATCTTAAACACTAAGTTTAGATCCTAAGTATGAGAGATAAACATTTTTCAAAAACTGTGTAATGTTTCTTTGGTGGTTTAATCACAAATTCACCACAAATAGAACAAAAACGGCCAGTAGAGTTTTTAAAACCACTATTAGACATTGTACTAAGCACATGTACAGGAAATGGGAAACTGAGGTTAAGTTGACAGAAACAAAAGACCATCTGTGAACAAAAAAATAGAATCCACCTTTCCTTGCCAGCAAATATTTTTCATCAGTGCTATCAACGTCATCTACAATTATTTTAACTAGATAAAAACTGTTAAATTCTTCAATAATAGCTTCATTTAAAAATTAATGTCTAAAGTGTGAAGAAACGGTAGGTGATACGGTTTTTTAAGTAGCATATTTGGATTTCCCACCCTAAAGACATAAGAATAAGGTATTTTCAGCAAAAACATTTTTCCATCGTAGGCTTGTGTTATTTTTTGGGGATCTGCATTGGTCTTTGCACGCTTAGTTGACGCTTTGTTTTAAGTCAGCTGCTACTTTTTTCCAGATGTTAGCATAAAGATGCCATTTTTCGTCACTGGTGACGCAACAGGAAGGGAATGGTCGGTGTTACTCACGAGCCAATTGATGATTAGCGAGTGGAGTGATTTCTGTGATTTTGGCTTACTGGATGCGGAAACCACATATCTAATTTTTGAACATTTACTGTTGCATGCAAATGACGCACGATAGTAGAATGACAACAGTTCATCACATTTGCCAGTTCTCGAGTACAGTAACGTGGATCTTTACGGATTAATGCGTCTAAACGATCATCAAACCCCCAAAGTCTTCCTGAACGTGGAGCGTCATTAATGTTAAAAGATCTTCCTTAAAACGAGAAACCCATCATCTTGTCGTGCTCTATCCAGTGGCATTATTCGCATACTTCACGTAAATACTTGTGTCTGCCTCCGTTGCTGTCAGCCCTCTACAGAGCTCTAACAGAAGAATATTCCGATTTCTACACTTAGCATTGTTTCCTAGCGTCCACAGCTCCACTCACTATCTGGAAACAACGAAATGACGATATGTAAACTCAAATAGCACCAGTGAACTACAAACAAAAATGACAGGTGATAAATATTCCCTAGCAACCGGAACATCAACATGGAAAACAAAAACGATGCGGACTAATGCGCCAACCTAATAAGTGGCGGTTGTTATTCGGAGACGAAGAGGCTTCCAAAGAATAGACCAACAGGAACTTCTGCATCTAACAGACTTCTGACTGAAGACCACAACAACAACAATACGTTCAGAGTCACAAAGAAACAGCAAGTTTCTTCAGAGCTAATAGCGAGCTCAGAAGATCAATTGGGGTCTTGAGAAGCTAAGACGACCAGTCTCAGGCGTCAAAAGTCCGGGAGAAACCGAGCACGTCAAGAGAAGTAGTTGATGAAAATCATAAAACTTCTTCTCTCACTTCCTGTTTTTTTTTTTTTTCATCGATTCCCCTGACGTGTGCTGCCAGAGGTCCGAAATTATATCTCATGTGTTTTTATTGTCTGCCGAAATTTTAGTGTCAACCAATAAAAGACCGACACGAGGCCGCCCTTTCCCTCTTGATTTTGAGTTCCAGGAAACTGAAATTCCGTTACTGTGCACGTGCCCTGGGGTCACTGCCACGGACCCGCAAGATTCCAGCTAGCGGCCTGTTTATACAAAGCTCAACTTTTCGCAGAAAGCTCGAGGTGGTATAGCATCAGCAGCTGCCGGTATTTCCGTTACGTTTGTTGCCTTGTGCTGCGGGTCCAGCGAAGCATTCTGCTCTACTCTTGCCGGGCATGGCTTTAGTAGGCGCGTCCCTTCCGCCACTCACAACATGGCCTAGAGGGATATACCGTTTCCACGTTTGTCTGCATTATCCTCATCGTAGGTTTCGAAGAAGCCGGACTGCACGAGTAAAACACTTACTCACTACGTGCTGGGTGGCACACCATGGAGGTGCCATGACAGGCTGCTTATAGATGATCGATATAATCAAAAATAGACGCACATTTTACAGTCTGTTTTTCTTCATAGTAACACAGGATGTCTCTCCAGCTTTTACTACATTTCTACAAAAATAAAATAAGATACAGCGAAGGTTGATGTCGAGAAAGATATTTACCGTAGGTGTCATTCCATTGCTCTAACGTATTTTGTATAAATCTTCTTGTAAATTACACTTACAGCTCCAATTCGAATCTGTTTATTGTGCCATCAGTCCAAGGCAACAAGATTATCATCACGCATGACAGTGATCTCCTACATCGAAACTGATCGCACATTAAGTTGACAGGAGCGGTCAGTGCATATACCAAAATATCTATCATAAAAGGAGAAGGAAAACATCTGCTGCTTTGCAAAGGATGGTACATAATATACATTTATTTCACAAATAAAACTAAATGCATAAAAGAATACTTCGCATTTGAAACAGATTATAGTAGCTGGCGTGTATTGAAATTTTTCAGTTGAGGACATGACAGAATATCATGCTAAGACATATTACGTTTTATATTATGAAAATCAGTAGTGGAGATCAATACTGTGTCCAGTACACAAGCAACTACCAGGGCAGTGGGAAGCTAGCTAAGAACCATGAAGCAAAAAAGGCGAGAAATAACTAGAAGCAGTGTTTGTTTGTTTTGTTTAGAAGAGCCAGTGGCTAGTTGCTCCATCATAGCGACCAAAGGAAGTAAAACAGGTGAGAGCAAAACTGAAGTAAAATCTGTTAGATTTTCTCTACAGGCCACTGCATGATATTTGAAAAGAGTTGCTAATTTTACATATGAAATTTGAACAGCTACAGTGCTGTATGAATTGTAATGTTTGCATAAGACATTGCAGTGGAAATAATAGTGCATGTAGTGATGTTCAAGAATAAGGCTGCACAGTGACTAGACTCCCGTCACAAAGCATTGAGATGAAAGTGGTTTCTGACTTTCCCCTTTCTATATCTTAATTCTTGATGTAACTTTTTGTAGAATGGACAGTTAACCCAAAAGAGAAGCATTTTCAGGACTATGGAGGTGAAAAAACTACGGTTGAACACTATTAACTTTGCGTGGGAAAGCAAACATTCAGATCTAACTGACGCTCGATCACAGAAACTGGTTGTTCAAGTGATTCATCGCAGCGTGTACCAGAAGAATGTGTCATTATTACCCTGCAGCCAGCGTAAATTATAGATGTCTTGTTCTACTTGGTGTCCTCCCCACCCCTTCCTCCATTATAAAGTCAGTGTTTGTCTTCATAGTAGTTCTTCATCGTCATTGCTTTCTAAGAAATTTTTTATACTTGTTTCTTGTTGTTTTCAAATTTGTTTCACCTGTGACTTCAAAAAATGGTTCAAATGGCTCTGAACACTATGGGACTTAACTTCTGAGGTCATCAGTTCCACAGAACTTAGATCTACTTAAACCTAACTAACCTAAGGACTTCACACACATCAATGCCCGAGGCAGGATTCGAACCTGCGACCGTCATCTGTGGCTTCCCTGAAGAACAGATACGCCAGTCGTCCATGACGAGCACAAATACAAGTTGGTCAGAAAGAGCCTGAAATGCCTGATGTAGCAAGGTAGGTTGTCTTGAGAAATAACTGTTCAGAAAACAATTCGATACGTAGCGCTGGCATACAATTAATTAGCATTGAAATTAGATAGCTAGGCCTCTGCATGCGTAAGTTCAAGCTGCTCCCCAAAGACAGTGCCGCCAATCGTGTGGCTAAAATCGGAGAGGAGATCGATAGAAAAATTAGACGTGGGACGGTAGTAAGTGTCGAACCCGATACAAGTCTGAAAATTCTCGTGTGCTGCCACTATGCCACTAAAAGAAACGACACTAATTGTATCGGGTGGAATGCTTCAGTTTGTTAGCGCAATGGTCTGACTGGCCAACATCAGTGCTAATTCACTAAGAAACGGCGCAAGGTATTTATTTTTCTCCTGAAAAATAATTTCTCAGCACATTATGCCAGCAAGAGTCGCTTAAGATATTCAGACTATTTCTGAGTACCCTGTACATGATGCATATCGCATATAATTTCACAAAACTTCACGTTTCCATAATGGCTTTTAAAGCCATACTTCTCTATAATGAGCTCAAATGCAGTATTACCAAACCACCAACGATTCAGTCTGCATACATTACGTAGTTAGCAACGGATCTGGTGTTTTCAACTTTTTGGCTGGCGAGTGCTATGGAGATAATATTTGGGCCTATGTATCACTTGCCGTGTGGAAACTGTTTTTGCAACTCACATTCAGTCACACAGCCCATAATAATTACTCATTTAGATTAAAAATTATCCTAAAATACAAATGAGATAAACTTAACATCTAGATGAGTTCCACACCAGATACAACAGCAAATCGCTGGTAAAGCACCAATTAAAGTGAGACTGCAGCCAGACACGAAGTACTTGAATAATGAAAACCAAACAAGCGGCTGTATTTGAATCTACGTCGTTTATTCTTTTTAACGCATACTACCAGTTTCGACATCAAACGGTGTGATCTTCAGCCCCATGCGTTACTTGTCATCCACAACCGTTTTTGTGCAATGAACAAAATCATATGCAGAGGACCAAAATTAACTGGATTCCGTACCTTCCGTGGCAATAACAAGTCCAGCATGGTCGTCTAACGGATAGCGTTTCTGACCGGCTCAAAGGGGCAAAAATTTTGGCTTCGCCTTCCAAACAGCCGCGCGGGATTAGCCGAGCGGTCTAAGGCACTGCAGTCATGGACTGTGCGGCTTGTCCCCGCGGAGGTTCGAGTCCTCCCTCCGGCATGGGTGTGTGTGTTTGTCCTTAGGATGATGTAGGTTAAGTAGTATGTCAGCTTAGGGATTGATGACCTTAGCAGTTAAGTCCCATAAGGTTTCACACACATTTTTGAACCTTCCAAACAAATGAATGAACTCGCACAGCGCCTTGGACGAAAACTGGTCACTGTGCATCGGACATCCTATCCTGCGCGGACCCTATACCAGTAAAAATAAGGTATTGCTACAGCATTACATGTACACAAATCAAGAAGTTGATCGCCATTATTTCGGAAGTATCAGTTGACTGCAGACGATTTAATACATTTACATTGATTGGATCCCTTCAAAAATAAGTCACTCTTACGATTGTCATTTTGCTGCATTCAAGAAAACTGTTTCAGACTTACACATTCTATCCTTTCTGTTGCACGTTGGTCGATTCACAGCCACATTTCTGCTGCGCACATTACGTATATACACGTAATGAATCGTAAAAGACCTAATACGAGAGATGCGGTACTTGGATGGGACTCCGAAAGATAAATATCGAGACGAGGTATCGCCGTACTGTGGCTTGTGCCTCTCGTGAAAGTCCTTCGGCGAATTTTCTCTGTTCTTTCGGAAGATGTCAGCAAATTTCACTTCTGAAAAAAAAAACTCTCCACCGCTTTCAAGTGACACCCAGTGTTGACGGAAGTCGTCGGTTTCTTTCCCTTTACAAAAAAATGGTTCAAATGGCTCTGAGCACTATGGGACTTAACTTCTGTGGTCATCAGTCCTTAGAACTTAGAACTACTTAAACCTATCTAACCTAAGGACATCACACACATCCATGCCCGAGGCAGGATTCGAACCTGCAACCATAGCTGTCGCGCGGTTCCAGACTGTAGCCCATAGAACCGCTCGGCCAACCCGGCCGGCTTTCCATTTACAACAAAATAATTTTTAAAGCTCTATTTTATGTGCCCATTCGATAGAACGGTCACTAAATTGGTTTAATTGGTTTAGTCTGTTATTTATTTTTACCTACAGGGTGTTTCAAAAATGACCGGTATATTTGAAACGGCAATAAAAACTAAACGAGCAGCGATAGAAATACACCGTTTGTTGCAATATGCTTGGGACAACAGTACATTTTCAGGCAGACAAACTTTCGAAATTACAGTAGTTACAATTTTCAACAACAGATGGCGCTGCGGTCTGGGAAACTCTATAGTACGATATTTTCCACATATCCACCATGCGTAGCAATAATATGGCGTAGTCTCTGAATGAAATTACCCGAAACTTTTGACAATGTGTCTGGCGGAATGGCTTCGCATGCAGATGAGATGTACTGCTTCAGCTGTTCAATTGTTTCTGGATTCTGGCGGTACACCTGGTCTTTCAAGTGTCCCCACAGAAAGAAGTCACAGGGGTTCATGTCTGGCGAATAGGGAGGCCAATCCACGCCGCCTCCAGTATGTTTCGGATAGCCCAAAGCAATCACACGATCATCGAAATATTCATTCATGAAATTAAAGACGTCGGCCGTGCAATGTGGCCGGGCACCATCTTGCATAAACCACGAGGTGTTCGCAGTGTCGTCTAAGGCAGTTTGTACCGCCACAAATTAACGAAGAATGTCCAGATAGCGTGATGCAGTAATCGTTTCGGATCTGAAAAATGGGCCAATGATTCCTTTGGAAGAAATGGCGTCCCAGACCAGTACTTTTTGAGGATGCAAGGACGATGGGACTGCAACATGGGGCTTTTCGGTTCCCCATATGCGCCAGTTCTGTTTATTGACGAAGCCGTCCAGGTAAAAATAAGCTTCGTCAGTAAACCAAATGCTGCCCCCATGCATATCGCCGTCATCAATCCTGTGCACTATATCGTTAGCGAATGTCTCTCGTGCAGCAATGGTAGCGGCGCTGAGGGGTTGCCGCCTTTGAATTTTGTATGGATAGAGGTGTAAACTCTGGCGCATGAGACGATACGTGGACGTTGGCGTCATTTGGACCGCAACTGCAACACGGCGAACGGAAACCCGAGGCCGCTATTGGATCACCTGCTGCACTAGCTGCGCGTTGCCCTCTGTGGTGGCTGTATGCGGTCGCCCTACCTTTCCAGCACGTTCATCCGTCACGTTCCCAGTCCGTTGAAATTTTTCAAAGAGATCCTTTATTGTATCGCTTTTCGGTCCTTTGGTTACATTAAACCTCCGTTGAAAACTTCGTCTTGTTGCAACAACACTGTGTTCTAGGCGGTGGAATTCCAACACCAGAAAAATCCTCTGTTCTAAGGAATAAACCATGTTGTCCACAGCACACTTGCACGTTGTGAACAGCACACGCTTACAGCAGAAAGACGACGTACAGAATGGCGCACCCACAGACTGCGTTGTCTTCTATATCTTTCACATCTCTTGCAGCGCCATCTGTTGTTGAAAGATGTAACTACCGTAATTTCGAAAGTTTGTCCGCCTGAAAATGTACTGTTGTCCCAAGCATATTGCAACAAACGGTGTATTTCTATCGCTGCTCGTTTAGTTTTTATTGCCGTTTCAAATATACCGGTCATTTTTGAAACACCCTGTATATGAATTAACAGCGACAGTAAAACACGAAGAATGACCAGTAGTGCAGCAGCTATTGAGCAGCGCTGTTGTATGGCGGTAACAGTCAGTATGGGCCAGAGCAGTGATGTAGCTGCTGCAGTGCCGGTTAATCTTCGTGTTTTACTATCCCTGTTAACACGTTTCAGTAGAACACCTATCGCACTAAGACTAATTTTGGGACTGCTCTGTGAAATGGGGACCTAAAATTCCTCATTAAAAATCATTTTGTTTGTAATGAGAAAGAGATCGACGTCTTCGTCGACACTCGGTGCCGCATGAAAGTTGCAATGAGAAGTATTTGTTAGTGCTGACTCCATCTACAGATTGGAAAGGCGAAACTGCTTACGTCTACTAAAATACCAGAGAAAATGCCCCTATCGACTCTTAGAAGAGACACTCACTATATGGAAACCGATGATTGAGCGAATGAAAAATATAGATATTACCATATAACGGTATCAAAAATTTATCTTTAAAGTTCAGATCAATTACGAATGCACGCGTTGTTTAAAACTGTGAGGAGTAGGTTTTATGAATTAATCGAAGTTTAAGGAAAACCAGACTTAATTATTCATTATTTTGCATATAAATATAGAAACCCAAGAAAAAATTGTAAAAAGATACTATATTAGAGCAATGAAAAAATAAACGGAAAAAAATCATTCAAAACACAGATAACGTAAATGAAACAAACTTATTTTCTGAAAAACTTTAAATTATTAATTTTTTGCTATGTTCTGCTTCTAATTCGCTTCTCTGGGCAGGTATAATTGTCCCACCTTTTGGGCCGGCCAGTGTAGCCGTGCGCTTCAGTCTGGAACCGCGTTGACTGCTACGGTCGCAGTTTCGAATCCTGTCTCGGGCATGGATGTGTGTGATGTCCTTAGGTTAGTTAGGTTTAAGTAGTTCTGTTCGAGGGGACTGATGACCTCAGATGTTAAGTCCCATAGTGCTCGCAGCCATTTTGAACCACCTTTTGGGAACAGTCTTTCTGCTGGAACTGAAGCCGCTACATCAGACAAATAATTCCCAGCTGTCTGCTCAGACTGGAACTAGGCTGAGAAATATCCACACAGATTGTGAACGAGTTGTCTCTTAATTGTCCAGGGAGGCGTATTTGTAAATAGAGTTACAGTTCTGGAGAAGTGTCTTCACTGTCTAGAGTTATTCTCTTTCTTGTTAGCTTCAACAGTCCTAGCATTTTTGAGAACCTTACTTGCGAGTTAGAGGAGGTTTCGAAAATACAAAATTGGTAGAGCCAATCTGTCTCTAACAAGTTAAAATAAAAAAAAACAGTTTAATTGTTTCGATACTAAAAGGATGTAGAGTTTAGTTTCCTCTGTTATGAGTTAGATGACGACAGTAATAATAGTCGATCATATCGCCACAGGAGTTCGATGCCACCAACACACAGACTGGGCGAATGTCGATTAAAAACATCGTGTAGTTGATTCCGAGAATATCGATATTTCGATATAGCGGTCTCCGATAACACTACCCTTATTGAATATAAATGTGTTAGAGTGCTGATTACAAATTCGTTCTGTGGAGACATGTAGATTTAAAGTGAGGCATAAGCAGTTACATGATATGCAGTGAAACACTTTCACACTCACAAAGAGCCTCATTGGCAGGTAAGGTGACTGAATTTCGAGTTGACGGTGAAGTCCTTTGCGCGTGGAACTTCTTACCTAAACGGGGAGCCGATCTGAGTAGCAACTACGCTGCGCTCTGCTGAAAGAGAACCTCCTGGCAGAAGGCGGGCGCTTTATTGGAGAGTTAGTGTCGGCACGTTGGCCAACCTGGAGCCAGTGGGGCCACCACATCGTTAGGCGGAGCTGGTGGGGCGTGAAAGCCGACTCGGCTCTCTCGCGTGCCTACCTCGCAGCCGGTAAAGCCTAACCTGCATCTCTGCGCCTTTCCAAAGCAACCTACGCCCTGCTTGCTTGCGGACACACTCTTTCTACTTCCTTTTTTCCTCACCTCTCTGGGTAGTTTGATTTGACACACCACGATTTCTTTCCTGTACACTTTTCTTTTGTTTTCGTCAGAATTATTTTTTGGATATATTCCAGCCTCTCTCCCCTAACTCCACAGCTACCTCTAGTAGTGCAGTGTCGTTGTAATTAAACTGACGGTGTTCCGAGTGTTGCAGTGCATGCTGTATACATTGCAGGACGCTGAAAAATCGTAGGTGTGTTCATTAAGAGGAGTGCTTGCGGCGTATGCTTAAAATATTTAACTGTTAAGCTTTCTAACAGCATGTGAAAATTGGGGCTGTACACCGTCATAATATGGTTCAAATGGCTCTGAGCACTATGGGACTCAACTCCTGTGGTCATAAGTCCCCTAGAACTTAGAACTACTTAAACCTAACTAGCCTAAGGACATCACACACATCCATGCCCGAGGCAGGATTCGAACCTGCGACCGTAGCGGTCGTGCGGTTCCAGACTGTAGCGCCTTTAACCGCTCGGCCACTCCGGCCGGCTCGTCAGAATATGGCGTAGATCAGGGAACAGGGGAGGAACGATCAAATACATGATAACGGTGGTTCTGTCACATTTGATATGATATGATCCAAGTCATAATGTGTCCAAAGTATGGTCTCCTGGCTTCGCAATACGCTGCCTCCATAACACGGCAAAGGCGACAGTTGATTGCAGTAAGCTTGGTGTAACCAGAGAAGTATGTCACCATACGCTGTTCTTCAGATCAGGAGGAGTCCAGATACATCTTTGATAGATTCAAAAGTTGTCTAACTGGTTTCGTTTGATACACAACAATTTCGTTTGCTGTGCTTCTTAATTTTCGTAGTCTTCTGACTGCTTTGAGGTGGCCTGCCACAAATTCCTCTTTCAGACTGAGACTAGCTTACAAGTTATCATATTACTTGTTCCACATATTCCGATCTCTCTCTTCCCGAACAGCTATTACCCTCTACAGCCACATCTAGTAGTGGAGGGTCGTTACAATAAAAATTGACCGTGTTCCGAGCGCCAGGCTATATATATCACGGGACGCAGAACCATCGAATTTCGTTAAGTGGACCGCTTGAGGACTATGCTGAAATAATAATGCTTCAACCTTCTGCCACCATTTGAAAATATGGCGCTGTAAGAGATTAGTATGTTTTGTGGGTGTAGGAAAAAATGTGAAAACGACGGTTCTGGAATTTTTTGCAGGATATGGTCGCAAGCTGCAGCATGTGTTCAGATGGTCCTCTGACATAGCAATATGCTGCATCCATAACATGGCATGATCGATAGTTTTTGCAGCATGTGCAGTGTAATCAAAGCAATATGTCGTCGTATCATATGCTTCCGACTAGGCAGAGTCTGTATACGTTGCTGAGAGACACAATGCTTCAGATACCTCATAGCCAGAAGTAAAGTAGATATAGGTCGGGGGACATGGAAGTCCACACACCTTTAAACTGCCTAGAGATGATGCAGTCGTTACCGAAGGTTTCTCAAAACATATAATTCACCTGGACAGCGATACGTGGTGTCGCCCATCTTGTGTGAAACCAGTGGTATGAAGACAGCTGCGTCCTTGCAAAGCTCGTATGACTCGTTGGACAATGACGTCCACGTAACGTGCAGATATCACTACACACTTAACAGGCCTGCGAGGTATCACTCCTTGAAGAAAAATGGACCAAGACAGAAGAAGTTTGTGAAACCGTGCCACATAGTCTCGTAAGCTAGTGCACTGGACGTTCCTGTTCAGCATGTGACGGAAATCCCATACGCGACAGTTCTGTGCATTCACGGCACCATGCAGAGCAAAATGTGCCTCGGCCATCGAAAGAATTTTTGCGGCCACATATCATTCATTTCTATGCGTCACAAAAAACGAAGGATAGCGTCTCTTGTGCTTCATTTTGTGCACATTCTAAATGTTGTACTTACACCAATGTAAATTTTTTGAGACATTGCCACAATATAGTTCCAGCACTGTTTCCAAAATCTGTGCCACAGGTCGACTATAGCTACTGCTACTTCTTCGACAACTGCCATTGGTATACCGGGTGATCAAAAAGTCAGTATAAATTTGAAAACTGAATAATTCACGGAATAATGTAGATAGAGAGGTACAAATTGACACACATGCTTGGAATGACTTGGGGTTTTATAAGAGCCAAAAAAATACAGAAGTTCAAGAAAATTCCGACAGATGGCGCTTCATCTGATCAGAATAGCAATAATTAGTGTAGTGGACTGACCCGACAGCCAATCAACTATGACTTGTAGCCGAATAGCACGCGTTAAGCTCACGCAGACTGGCGTAAGGTATGGAACAATTAAAGGAGTTGAGTCTAATTAATAAAGTACGTAGTTGATGTAATATATAACTTTAATCAGTAATTGGTGTACATCGGTCTGATGGTTCATGCTTCGTTAGATACATAGCAAAGGATAAATGGCGCCTGGCTAGGTTGTAGCAAATGACGTAGCTGAAGGCTATGCTAACTATCGTCTCGGCAAATGAGAGCGTATTTGTCAGTGTAGCATCGCAAGCAAAGTCGTCTGAACAACTGGGGCGAGTGCTAGGAAGTGTCTCTTGACCTGCCGTGTGGCGGCGCTCGGTCTGCAATCACTGACAGTGGCGACACGCGGGTCCGTCGTATACTAGCGGACCGCAGCCGATTTAAAGGCTACCACCTAGCAAGTGTGGTGTCTGGCGGAGACACCACATTCCTCCCCCGCAAATCGGCGAACGGTGGTGTTATAAGGCTTCCGCCCGCCGTGGGGAGGACCCCATGTTGAAGTATGCGACGAGGTGGGGAGCCTAACAACAGGCGAGGCTGTGCCATCCGCACCCGGCCATTCGGTCCGAGGGGAGCTAGGAAACGCCTGAAAACCTAGTCCAGGATGCACGCCAACATTCGGTGTATGCGCAAGTAGATAAACAGGGGCCGAAGGGTCGACCTCCATCGAGTCGGAGCACCCGACGGGCGAAGACGACAGATGGTCCGGAGCGGGCAAGAGTTCCATGGCGGAGGACAACTGGTCCCGGGAAGCGATCGACGGCGCGTGACCCAGGGAGGCGCCCGGCGGCTGCAGCGACGCGTCCACTGCGGGCGTCGCCGGCGGGAGAACAGGCGGCGGCGGCGGCGGCGGCGGCGCGTCGCCTTGGGGCAAAATGGAAGGCAGCGTAGGTAACACCTGGGGATGAGGCGAGCCAGTTGATGGGTCCCCAGGGCGCTGACCAGACGGCACCGTCGCTGAAAGCAGACGGGGAGCGGCAGATCCCGGGCGACGACAGAGGCGCTGCTGATTGAGATGCCGACGCACTTCATCAGAGGCCCCCAAAACCAGATACATAGCGCAACCGAGGCAGCGAAGAATGCACCCTGCGAGCCAACGCCGTGAACCGCGATAGTTGCGAAAGTATTCAACGTCGCCTGGGGCAAAAGCAGTTGTCCGCCGCTGCACAGGAACCTGATGCGGCGGATGTAGCAAAGACATCATGGTTCGATGAGGGCGACCATGAAGCAACTCAGCCGGCGAGCGACCATCTCGGGTTTGAGAGCGATACGAGGACAAAAAGAGCAATAACGCGTCCTCTCTAGAATGCGACTCTTTCATCTTCAACATCTGTGACTTGAAAGTCCTGACCAAACGTTCAGCGACACCGTTTGACTGAGGCGAAAACGGCGCGGACGTCAGATGATGAATACGATTGGCCTTGCAGAAAGACTGAAATTCTGCGGACACGAATTGTGGGCCATTGTAGGAAATAATAGTCTGTGGAAGACCTTCAATGCAAAAGATAGCGGATAACGCTTGGATGGTGGCAGATGACGTCGTGGAAGACATCCGGACAACAAAAGGAAAATTACTGAATGAATCGACCACAACCAACCATCGAGCATTCCAGAATAGACCAGCAAAATCGATGTGTAAGCGTTGCCAAGGGGAGGTGGCTTTTGGCCACGCAAAGAATTTCCGCGGTGGTGCGGATTGTTGATCGGCACACGCCATGCAAGAAGAGCACATTTTCGTAGTCCCAGCTTCGATTCCGAACCAAGTACAGTGCTGCCGAGCAAGTTGTTTCGTTCTCCCTATACCCCAGTGGCCTTGGTGGAGAAGCCGTAAGACAGAGGACTGTAACGAACGTGGGACCACGACCCGTGACTGATCATTGTCAGAACGCAACAGCAAAACACCACATCGTACAAAAAGTCTCTCCTTGTGTGCAAAAAATAGGCGAACCAACGGATCCTCGATCCGTGACTTTGACAAGGGCCATTGCGTAGCCACAAAACGCAAAACGGTAGCAAGGACAGGGTCAGCAGCTGTGGCTGTAACTACACGACGAAAATCCATCGGAAACGATTCGACCACGTCATCGGTTTCCGAATCAATGAACATGCATGCAAGGTCGGAAGAATCGAATGCTCTTACCTCAGCAACAGGCAAACGGGACAACGCATTGGCGTTTCCGTGCTTAGCAGTGGACCGATACAGGATATCGTAGCGGTACTGCGAGAGGAAAATAGACTAGCGAATGAATTTCTGCGCTGTACGTGGAGGTACAGGCTTGCTTGGATGAAAAAGCGATGTCAAAGGTTTGTGGTCTGTGATGATGGTAAAGTGACGACCATACAAGAAATCATGAAACTTTGTAACACCAAATACGAGAGCCAAAGCTTCTTTCTCGATCTGTGAATAATTTCTTTGCGCTGACGAGAGCAATTGGACGCAAAGGCAATAGGGCGATCATGCGAGCCATCTTTGTGCGCAAGCACAGCACCGATCCCGAAATCCGATGCATCTACCATCAACAAAACGGGTTTCTGGGGATCGAATGGCGTAAGGCAAGTATTAGAAAGCAACGCCGATTTCAACTGGCCAAAGGCGCGTTCGCATTCCGTCGTCCAGACGAACGGAACACCTTTACGGCGTAAGCGATGAAGCGGAGCTGAAATGGAAGAGGCGTGGAGCACATATTTATGGTAGTAATTAATTTTACCCAACACACTCTGTAGCTACTTCAAATTCTGCGGTCAAGGCAAGTCTTGTATGGCACGGAGGTGTTCTGGACTGGGATGTATGCCTTGGGCATTGAGTACATGTCCCAGATATGGCAATTCGCGAGCAAAAAACACACATTTGCCCTTCCGCAAGTGAAGACCATTTTGTCGCAAGACCTGAAATAATGTTCTGAGATTGGCTAAATGTTCTTCTTCCGTCTTTCCGGAGATCACAATATCGTCCAGATAGTTTGCAGCAGTAGGGACCAACGCACAAACAGTTTGCAGATATTGCTGAAACAATGCAGGGGTGGATGCACACCCGAATGGCAGTCTTTTGAATCGGTACAAACCAAGATGCGTGTTAACCACCAAAACGCGCTTGGATTCTTCATCCACCGGTATTTGCAAATACGCATCTGCCAGGTCCAACTTTGAAAAATATTTACCCGGGCACAGTTTGTCAAAAAGATCTTCCGGGCGGGGTAAAGGAAAAGTTGCCGTCACTAGTTGTGGATTCACTGTTGCTTTGAAGTCCACACAAAGTCTCAGTTTTCCGGAAGGTTTTTGCAAAATTACTAAGGGTGATGCCCAGAGAGAAGCCTGCACACGTTCAATTATACCTTGTGATTCCAAATCGTGTAATGTTTTTGTGACCTCATCACGCAATGCGTGGGGAACATTGTGCGCTCTGAAAAATTTCGGTTGCGCGTTTACTTTCAGTTCCAAATGTGCTTCATAGTTCTTAGCGCAACCAAGGCCCGGTGCAAAAATGTCTGCAAATTCGTCACATAGACGAGAAACACTGGCTGAAGGCACAGTCTGGTTCACTGATAGGACCTGATGTACGATAGACAAGTTAAACAACTGAAATAAGTCCAAACCAAACAAGTTTACTGCAGAAGAAGAATGAAGGACGTAAAAAGACACAAGTTTCGTTTGTCCCTTGTATGTTGCAAGAAAGCTGCACTGTCCTAACACAGGGATAGCTTGTCCAGAATAACTATTTAACTTATCATTTGTGGCATGCAACGGAGATGTGCCCCGTTGTTCGTACATGTCTTTATTTATCAGTGAAACTGCATCTCTGGTATCGAGCTGGAATGGGATCACTTTGCCGTGAATGTCCAAATCAACAAAAAGTTTATCGTCCTGCTGACGACAAGAGCGACTGTCGCGTGCAACGTGAACTGACACTGGTACAGAATTACTTGCGACTTGACGGGATTTCCGTCGATGTTGGCGCACACCATTTGTGGGACGAACACAGTCACTGTTAGAGAGAGTAGCAATGAGTGGAGTGGAATGAACTACATGAATGTCCATGGGCGAAGGTTCACGAGCCCGAGTATTCTCGGTTCGATTCCGGCGCGAAGCAAAGGGCCTGGAATGGTTGTGAGTGTCCAATCAGAGCTTTTTCTGGCAAACACTTTGAACATGACCTTTTTTATTACAGAAAAAGCAAATAGCCTGGCGTGACGAGCAATTCTCACGCGAATGTCTAGTTGCACACCGCGGACATAATTTAACTGCATTTGCTTGCTTGCGCGGCACACGTGGCTGCGCGGATGGGCGCGAGGGCTGTTTACTGTTCTGTGCAGCTCGCCCGGCGGGCCGGTTAACGTGACACACAGCTGGCGAAGTTTCAAATGAATCCTGAGCAAAGTCAAGTGTGTCCTGCCGATCCAATATGTCCAGCACTTGTTGAAGGGAGGGATTGACTAGTTTCAAACTCTGTTCCCATACACGAACATCAGAAACGTTCTGTGCAATTGCATCACGCACCATAGTATCTGAATAAGGGAGGCCACATTCACACTCAAAAGCACAATCCCCAGTAAGGCCTTGCAAAGTTGCAACCCACTCCCTATTAGTCTGACCGGCCGTACGTTTTGTACGAAAGAATGTATACCTTTTTGCAACCACATTCACTGATTCTTTGAAATATGTATCTAATGCAGACAAAATTTCTTCATAGGACAGAGTTGCTACTTCACGTCGGGGAAACAATTTCACTATCACATGGTAGGTGGACACACCTACACAAGAAAGCAAAAAGTGCTGCCGCTCAATACCTTGAATTTTGTAGGCGGCGAGATAGAATCCAAATTGGCGTGACCACTCCGTCCAGCTTTCCAGTGCCGCATCAAAAGGACGAAAAGGTGGGTGCAACTGCGTGTTGGGGCTGAGGTAGCGGTGAAGCTGCGGCTGCCGAATCGTTTTGCAGTGCACGTTGACCCTGGTCGAGCTGTCCAAGGGCATCCAATAAGGCCTGCGTCTGATGATTCTGCAAGCGATAAAATTCGGAGAGTACATCTGGAGAATGTGGCGAAGACATGACACAAGTAAATTAGAGCAAACGCAAGACAAGCCCTAAATACTCGTCGCCAACTGTAGTGGACTGACCCGACAGCCAATCCACTATGACTTGTAGCCGAATAGCATGCGTTAAGCTCATGCAGACTGGCGTGAGGTCCGGAACAATTAAAGGAGTTGTGTCTAGTTAATAAAGTACGTAGTTGATGTAATACTTAACTTTAATCCATAATTGGTGTACATCAGTCTGATGGTTCATGCTTCATTAGATACATAGCAAAGGATAAATGGCGCGTGGCTAGGTCGTAGCAAATGACGTAGCTGAAAGCTATGCTAACTATCGTCTCGGCAAATGAGAGCGTATTTGTCAGTTCAGCACCGCAAGCAAAGTCGTCTGTACAACTGGGGCGAGTGCTAGGAAGTGTCTCTTGACCTGCCGTGTGGCGGCGCTCGGTCTGCAGTGGCGACACGCGGGTCCGTCGTATACTAGCGGATCGCGGCCGATTTAAAAGCTACTACCTAGCAAGTGTGGTGTTTGGCGGTGACACCACAATTAGCATAACAAAGTAAGGCAAAGCAAATATGATGTTCTTTACAGGAAATGCTCAATATGGCCACCATCATTCCTGTACAATAGCTGTAGGCGAGGAATAACGTGAACAGCACTGCAAAGCGTGTTCGGCGTTATGGTGAGGCATTGGCGTCGGATGTTGTCTTTCAGCATCCCTAGAGATGTCGGTCGATTACGATACACTTGCGACTTCAGGTAACCCCAAAGCCAATTATCGGACGGACTCAGGTCTTGGGACCTGGGAGGCCAAGCATGACGAAAGTGGCGGCTGAGCACACGATCATCACCAAACCACGCGCGCAAGCGATCTTTCACGCGTCTATCAAAATGGGGTGGAGCGCCATCCTGCATAAACATCGAACGTTCCAGCGGGTGTTTATCAGACAGGATGGGGATGATGCGATTCTGTAACATATCGGCGTACCTCTCATTCGCCACGTTAGCAGTTACCAAACCAGAATCACGCATTTCCTCGAAGAAAAAAGATCCGGTAGCGGTAGATGTAGTAAATCCAACCTATACTGCGACTTTCTCGTCGTGCAATGGAGTTTCCACGACAGTTCTAGGATGTTCAGCAGCCCAAATTCTGCAGTTGTGGTTGTTGACCGAACCTTGGAGCGTGAAATTACCTTCGTCGCTCCACAACACGTTACTCAATCAATCGTCATCTTCCGCCATCTTTTGAAACGCCCACACCACAAATGCCCTCCGCTTCACTAAATCGCCAACTGACACTTCATGATGCCGATGGATTTTGTACGGGTAGCATTGGAGGGTATGCCTCAGTGCCAACCAAACAGTAGTGTATGGAATGTCGCTGCGACGTGTGACTGCACGAGCGCTGACTTTCCCGTGCATAGACAAACCCGCTACAGTCTCCATTTCTTCCTGAACTGTCTCAGCGGCATTACGCCTTGTGCTCGGTTGGACACTACGGGGTCTATCGTCTAAACAACCAGTGGCTTCGAACTTCGAAATCATTCTCGCCACAGCTGGATTTGTCAATGGACCTTTACCCGTTCGAATCCCCTTCCTATGGCGATAGGATCGTAACGCTGAACTAGCTCGTTTCCCATTCTGATAACACAGCTTCACTAAAAGCGGCTTTTCAGGTAATGTCAACATGCTGAGACTGCTGGCGCTTCTGATTCTCTCTCTCATTACAGCTCCTTTTATACACGATTGTCATGCGCAGTCACTGACGTTTTGCTGTCGAGCACCATCTGTCGGACATTTTATGAACTTTGTTCTTTTTTCCGGTTCTAATAAAACCCCATGTCATTCCAGCCATGTGTGTCAATTGTTACCCCTCTATCTACATTATTCCGTGGTTTATTAAGTTTACAAGTTTATACTGACTTTTTATCACCCGGTAGATCGCCTCCTTCTTGCTTTAACGTCTGGTTCCTCAAATTTCTTGATCATATTGTTTACCCCATTTAGCGACGCAGGGCCTTTCCGCAGCTGTTTCTGTCCACGATAATTAAACACTGCAGCGCTGGTGTTGGTCCCGTTCTCATAAAACAACTTTAGTAGCCGTGCACGGTCTTTCTTGTCAATAGCCCTTGACCTCCGTACGGAAAACTTCATCCTTCTTAATCCTTTAGGCCAAAAGTCACTTCACAAAGTAAATCAACAAATGTCGGCAAGCGATAAACAATATAGGAACGTCAAAAAACGAAACATTTCACATTCTGACTGTATACGTCGCCATGTTTTCACCTGGTGGCAGAAAGTGGAACTATTATTTTTTTAACATACTCCACAAGTGCACCGAGTGATGAACATACCTACGACGTTGCAGCATCCTGTGCTGTATGCAGCCCACAGTGCAGCACTTGTGTCACTGAAGAAAACTTATCGCATACGTCTCTTTGAAATTTAGGTGACTAAAAAATATGGTTTTTAAAAATCTGAAAACTTCAAATCAGGGGTATACTCTCTGAGTTTTGGTTAGGATGAGTAAATATCTAGTTTCAAAAGTGATACAAACTGTTAAATGGGTTAGAGAATACATTGGGAAAAAGTATATTTACTGACGAAAGCTTTAATCAAAGTCGTCACAGTTTCTCTTAATTTTATTTCTTTAATACCACAAATAACGTTGTTTGACCATGCTCTGTGATGTGTTGGCAGAAGAGCCAACACCGTATAGCTAGAGGGGGCCGAAATGAACGCGTATAACTCATACAGGCTGGCGTGAGGTCTGGAACATTACAATGTAATTAATATAGCAAATAAAGTACGTAGTTGATGTAATACTTAACTTTATTCCATAATTGGTGAACGTCGGTCTGACGGTACAGGCTTTATAAGATAACCAGCAAAAGATAAATGGCGCCTTGCTAGGTCGTAGCAATTGACGTAGCTGAAGGCTACGCTAACTGTAGTCTCGGCAAATGAGAGCGTAGTTGTCAGTGTAGCATCGCTAGCAAAGTCGGCTGTAAAACTGGGACGAGTGCTAGGACGCCTCACTAGACCTGCCGTGTGGCGGCGCTCGGTCTGCAATCAATGACAGTGGCGACACGCTGGTCCGACGTATACTAGCGGACCGCAGCCGATTTAAAGGCTACCACCTAGCAAGTGTGGTGTCTGGCGGTGACACCACATTCTGTCTTTGGTGAACTAGAACAGTACAGAGGTTTGTGTTGTTCACGTGCAAGCCACAGAGCCTAATCCTGGAGAATCATTAACCATGACTAATAGAATGGAGAAGCAAAGAGCAACTGATGCTACCCCATTTCCCTATTATCCACTAAATTAAGTTTATTATGGCGGCGATTCTCATCAGACACAGTGCGGTAATTGGTTATCAGTTCGCTCACAGTGGGTGCGGAATGTTACAGGGCAAGCTCCGGCATTGTTGTAATTACTGGCTGTGTCGATATTTCCGCCGGAGCGCCGAACGCTGCTGGTCTGGCTGTCAGGAAACGGTGCTACTGTAGCATCTAATATTTCAGAGCTGTGTACCACGAGGAACAGAACCCGCAGTCGTTTGTGTGTGGATGCGTTTAAATCAATAGCTGCTCCCACTCGCGAAACTAATTCAGCGGTTGCCGTAGTACGCAAATGACCGTCGATCGCACTTGCTGAGTGATCTGCCCACCGGCCCGTAACATGATGCAGCAGAATCAGGTGACTGTTTCACGTGCGTAATTTAACTAATCGACGAGTTGCAGTGTTCAGAGCAAAGAGCAAGTGCTTTGGCAATATTCGTCGGTGTATAAGAGAAACTGAACCCGCGTGATGAATCATGGTGTCCTTCGTATTTAAAACTATATCAGTATATGCACATTTCCTACATCTCAGAGTTCTCAAGAGTTTGAAATTTAAAATAAAACCCTCTCAATAAACTTACCCTCTACACCTCTCTGTTGTGATTTTAAAAAATCGTACCACTCCCATTTCACGATAATTCATAACTATCTACTGAAAAGTACTAAGAAAATTGTTAATTAATGTACTGAAACGAATATACTTTCCATGCTTTTGAATTTTCTTCAAGCCCTCTCCACTTCGTTTTCACAGTTGATTTTCTCATGTGGACTACTCAGGTACTCTTAAGTTTGTATCCTGTCACTGATCGTCTGTCAAAACAATTACGTAACTTCGATAACAAGCCTTGCAAATTCAAGAGACATCGATGCTAGTTTGATGATCACTGGTGCCCTACTCTTCGTTGACTGATCCAAAACGTTCAAGATTCTCAGTTTTTAGGGGGTCTAAGTCGTGCCCCTAAGAAGTCGGTTCGCTATCTCATCAAAGGACAAGACACACAGGAGTAAGTGCCACGATTTCTTGTCTCTGGCAGAATTTTTGAGCACATGCCTCTCGCGTACGATACCTGGGAAAAATGAAGCTTCCTTCTGTTACAAAAGCATGATCACTTGTCTTGCAGTTTTCCGAGTACCTCTTGAAGTGGTCTATTAAGATAAGTATGTAGAATTAGCCTTGTATTGTTGATGTTATACGTTATCACAGATTTTTCTTGACCTAATAACGTGATTTGTAACACAATCTAACTTCGGAAATAAGGAAAGGAAATAATCACAATAGAGCTGACTCACAAGGAAACGTGTAACTAGAAATTGGCAGCCATAGCCTGTATGTTTGAACAGCACATAGTATAAAAATCACTCGCAGATTGCTGTTAGAATTACAAAGTGTGGAAGTGATCAGCCTATAGCCAAACATATTGGGTTAGGGCGGTTCTGACGATTCCTGTCGGCTATTAAGGGTACATCATTATAAAAATGATTAATTAAGGATCGTAAACGCTTTATCTAACCAAAAATGATGTTGTTCGAAAGACAGACCCCACATGCAGTACTGAGAGCTGCTCATGCATTAATTTCTGGTTTTGCGATAGTTATTTAATTCAAATATCAGCACATATACACTGTAAAAAACCAACAACAGCAACAGTGGAACCAGCGAATCGAAACCTATGCTTCACAGTCTGAAAATCGTGCATGCGACACAGCGATTCATTTATCAGTATTAAGGTCTGGGAGAACTGTGTATCAACTGAACCATTTCACTGCGTACATCAGACAAAGAGTTCATCAGAACAGGTGTGGACAATATGAATTCACATAAAGTATGTCTCATAATAGCGTACGATGATTTAATAAATGACTTAGGAAAACATGAATGTGTAAAAAAAAACATTTGCTTTGTCTTCTTTTAATCAAACAGTTCTCGCATGGGAGGCACAATACAAGTGGAACATGATTCGATATTCTAATAATGACAAAGATTTAAATTTTTTCGTGCATTAAATACAGTACCACACTGAATAATCAAAAGTGCACCAAAGACGGACAACACTAAGAGCGTAACACTTCAGATTAAACAACTGTGACCCGATTCTGTAACGATTCAGTAATCAGTTTCCAAATGGCGAAAAACAAGCGAGCCCTGAGACTCTGTATCATCTCACGTCTAATTACAAGATCTCTTTTGCATTTCATCACAAATTCAACATCGGAAATAATGGTAAAAAACTGTGCAAATGCGGATAACACATTACTGAAATGACTCAAAAAGCTACCTATTAACGACCATGGCAAACATCTGAAACAATCCTTCCAAGACTATCAGCAGACACCATTTTTAAATTGCAACGACGGATCAATGCAGCGACATCGAAACACATAGTGTACTCGGATCCAATCGGCAGCATGAACAATACAGCCCGCTATTATGAATGGGTGGAAGGGACCCGAACTCGCTAGAGGCACATACCCTACCACTTCGGTATCCTTAAGAGACAAAATGGTTCAAATGGCTCTGAGCACTATGGTACTTAACATCTGTGATAATCAGTCCCCTAGAACTTAGAACTACTTAAACCTAACTAACCTGAGGTCAGCACACAACACCCAGTCATCACGAGGCATAGAAAATCCCTGACCCCGCCGGGAATCGAACCCGGGCGCGGGAAGCGAGAACGCTACCGCACGACCACGAGCTGCGGCCTAAAGAGACATAAACTGAGTCTGCACAATATACCGCTACTGAATGCAGGGGTGGAAACTTGGTAAGGGCGAGTTTTGCGAGTGAAAGAAACATACTGTAACAGAAATGGAACTGCCGTTTTAACGTGGCACTTTAATCATCATCCACTACTTCATTGAAAAAAAAAATTGTAATCTGTTCTGGTGGTCATTACAACCTGGTGTGAAAACTTGCTTGTGAAATTTTCCTAATTATATAACTTCGTTCTGTAACCAAAACGATTAACGTCAGCATCGACGAATAAGGACTATCCTTTATTTATAGATCAATGTGGTCGTGGGATCGGTGTCCCAGAAATATCATCAGGGAAATACGTTACATAAATTCTACAACACAAACTAAGTTTCACCCAAAGTAACATAAAGAAGTGAAACTTTTTCATGTGTATGAGTACATCAAGCTAAGCTATCGTTTTACCATGCTGTCTGAGAGTTAGTAGTGTTTGCGTGAAACATGAAGCAAATTAAAGGTCTCACATTTCATCAGCTGTTAAAACATTATTAGTGAAAGTGAAAGCCTTTCTGGAATGCAAAACAGAAGGGTGTTTTTTTTTATCAAAGTTATATGTTTAAGTATTCTGTTACATTTTGAGGTTACAGCGTGCTAACATTTCTTGTCATTGTTTCTTTTAGTGAAAATACATTCTACTTTGGAAGTTGTGGACTGTTGATGAGGCATTCTGCACTGGGTGTTGTACCTGTCTGTGTTACAGTCCTTCAGTAGTACGCAATACCTTGTGATAAAGTGTACATTTGTTACACTGCACATACACTCCTTAACCTATGACAACATTTTGTGTAGATATTGATGAAAATTTATTAATATTTTTTAAGTTTTAAAGACGTTGAACTGGTCACTAAATTGTTGAAATTATTGTGTAGGGAGTTTCCTTCAGTATTCGGTACTTATATTGAATACGTTTCGTCTCCCTATTTTCCTGTTGTGCACATTGTTCATGAAGGTTCTGTTCTGTTTTGCATTCTAGAAATCCCAGTATTGTATGACATAACATTACATTTTGTCTCACTTTAAATACTGCCTATTATTAACAAGACAAAGCAGTGAAATCTGTAAGCTCTCAACTAATATTATCAACACCGACTTCTCAAAATCACAAGCTACTCAGAAAAATCAAAAATTTCTTCCCATCGTCTAACAGAGACAAAGCAATGGAACCAGCTAGTGTTGTTACACATTCACTCTATGTGATGTAATGAGAGTGGTTCATGTTTATATGTAATAACCATAGACCACTGCCTATGTGGGCAGTTCACACATAATAGCAACTTCTTGTTTTCAATGAAAAATGTACTCGTACTGTTCCTTGCCAAATCCTTCACATATGTTAGCCATGGACAGCTGTTGAACCTCAAAACATGAAAGTACTACATGATGTCACTCTAACACAGAGTGAAATACATTAAATTATCATACAGTAATAGTCAATCATACCTTTCATATGAACGAAAGCTCTTGGCTGGGGGCTACAATGTGCATGGAGTCAACTATGCTATGAACTAGTCTACTAAGATAAGAAGTTGAGGCTAAATCCTGATTTATTGATAATAGGCCTGATTATAGAGATTTTCATGTCCTCACAATCAATTTCGTAACGCAATGTAACTCTGAGGCAAGAAAACAAGATAATCAGAATGGAATCCAATCACAAGAATGAGAAACATTGGTCTTATGATTGAACATCAAAGCACTGAAATGAAAATGTTGCCTATTACCAACCATGCTAAATAGCTGATACAATCGCACCGGATGTCCAGCTGTTACCACCGCCTCCAAACTGCAATGACCCTTCGTCGCAACCACCCCGAACTACAGAGCATACTCGGGCACGATCGCCTGCATGGGCCAGTATAGCGGGCTGTTCTAATGGCTTGAAGCGACCAGAACTCACCAGAGGTCCATAAGCTACCACTGCCATGTACTGAGCGACACAAACTGAAACAGTCGGCACAACATGTTACTACTGAACACAGATGTCTGTGCAAGAAGTTTACAAAAGACTATTTTCATGAGTGAAGGAAATAGTTTCAAACTTGCTCATTATATTTGTTACGTAGTTTCTGATGCCCTCTGCCTCTACAGTTCCAAACGCAGATAACCTAAAAAAGCATCCGGCTACAATGTTCTTTTCAATCTTAGCTTTACACAGATTACTTCTTGTTTGTGATTTGTAGTAAACTAATTTGATGTCATTAAATTCATTTCAGCAATAAATTCGCTGTTGCCATTGGTGTTTAACCTGAACTTGCCATACAAGTTTGAAATTAGGATCTGAGTGTCATTCATTTCCACTATGAAACATTATTCTGTTCCTAATAATATATGGGAACTGCACTAATAAATGATCTACTGAGAATGTAAACCTACAACCTTGATACGAAAGATCACATATTCGAGAGGGTTTGAGGATAAACACGGGGCTTTCTGCCTCTTACTTCAATAATATAGCTTTTGCGATTGACAGATTGCAGTGGCAGCGTGCAGTAAGCGCCTCTAGTATTGGCTCTGCGTGTCCGTACAACATAGTGCAGCGAGCACGTAGTGGTCCAGGAAGAGCTGTGATTAGCTTGCGGGCAGCTCCCTACCACCTGGACCGCTGAAATGTTAATCCTGAAGTTATTTTAGTCACACTATAGAATCTTCAGTGTGACTGAGTGTCAGGATTGAAAACCCACTAAGTCAAGATTGTCTATGAAATCTTCCTTATTTCGATTAATAATTAGTTTCAGCTAACAATATACCCATCTTCAGAGCTTAAAATATGATTGATTAGTGTTGGTGCAGTGACATTTTCACACACCGTTCAAATCTTTCTTAAAATAAGAATATCTGTACATTGTTTTGAGACTATCGTTCAATTAAATTGGTCACTAAAGATGTAAAGTTCTTTTTAATTATGTCATGTGTGGACTTTCCCAGAAAGATCTTAGCGATGCGTGAGCTGTAATGGCGTCAAAATTAATCAAGAATGTTATACGATCTGAAGATGGCTGGATTGTTGGCCGAAACTAGTGATCTGTGTAATTAAAGAAGCTCTTACGTATTATATTGACTTCGTAGATTTTCAGTCCCTAACACAAATAAAAAATCTAGTATGCCTCCTATCATCAAAAAGTCTAAACCATAATAATAGTGCTGCATTGCTTGTGGTATCTGCATTTAGGTTCAGTAAGTAATTACACAAGAAACATCAGTATTGCATTACGTTTTATAACTTTTATGTCTGTAACTGTTTATGGGAATCGTACAGTTTTGGTCCGTAACAGTAAGGCAGAAATGTGTAGCACGTACTGCTTGAATTAATACCAGAACAGAAAGGTGGGTTCATTTCTCGCATGAAGAAGCTGCTCAGGTGAGACTGGTTTCAATCCTGTGTATTTGTGGAAAGTGCCCAGGAGCAAATAAATGGCGAAAATTTGATCGTCCATTTGCAGTGCCAATACGTGGTGGGG
Organism: Schistocerca cancellata; assembly: GCF_023864275.1. Lineage (NCBI taxonomy): Eukaryota > Metazoa > Arthropoda > Insecta > Orthoptera > Acrididae > Schistocerca > Schistocerca cancellata. The sequence goes on along the minus strand of NC_064626.1, from coordinate 56,189,791 downwards.
TTTGAAACGTTTGCATGTGGAGAAAGCGGCAAAATACGCAAAGAAGACGAACCAACTGCCCAAGAGTTTTTCTTTCCAGAAAAAAAAATACTTGAGTAGTCTGTGGCTATAAATACATGGAAGATTTATTTGATGTGTGCTATCTTGTTTTTTTGTTTGCTTCTAAGAAGTACACACTATGTAAAAGACATCATGTTGTGGAATAGTTTGTATGTATATGGAAAGAGGAAATGAAATCTTTTATGTGTGGATACTCTTCAGTCGACGTATGTAACCTTGTGTCCACCTGACTACAAGTAAGTTTTCGTCTGTTATATTAAATTCCGTATGTCTAAAGTACGTTGTCTATTCGCCTGTTCCAATTGAATCTGTTGTTATCATGAGAACAAGAAATCTCGAATTCATGTTTTCTGAAGTACAGCAAAGAATGGTTTGTTATAACGTAGGGATCTCAGCAGTAAACATCAATCTGATAACAATTCACATTGCTAAGAAATACACATAGCTGTTCCTTGCCAAACTAAAAATTGTTTCTACTGCACATTTGATGTCAGATAAATAGCACACGATATTCGCAAAGTTTTTCATGATAAAAGTGTGCAAAATTCAATGCATTAGTTATGAGTTTGGTATGATTAGTTAAAGTCTTTTTACTACTTCCTACTTGTTCAGATTTAATCTGACAAAGTCACTATTTCTTCTGAAGAAGAAAATCATTTACTGAAGTTTTCGAAGTCATAGTCTGCGGTTATGTGCGCCAGCATTCTTTGTATTTGTTCAGAGTTTACTGTCAGCAGTATTTTATGTGTCCCGCGCACTCTAGACCAAGGGTCGCCATTAATGGGCACGCATCGTCGTACATAATAGCATTCGCGAGCACCCTCTTAAAAGTCAGCGCATTTGGTGAATCGGCGGACGGGGTGTGAAAAAACGAATATGCCGTGAACACGGCACAAGGAAGTCATCGAAGCCTCGTCAAGGGAGTTACTCCACAGCTGCGGCACAATCAGTGACATGAAAATTAGTTCAACACAATAAGATAATTACTTCCTGTTATTGCTTCTGTCAGCATGGTTCCTTGCAAAATTGTAAAGAAAAGTCTGTAAGTTTTACTATTGCTACTTTACCTCTTTGTGTGTCCAAAGGTCTGCCTCGTATCCCTCTCCTAGAATAAGCAGACACATTGTCGAAGTCAAGCTAATTAATTTCACAGCATTAGTAACGTGTCTATGGTAATGGACTTATCCACATAAAAAGATAGGATGTGGTTTTTGAAATGACTCTGTATGATTTTGACCTGACACAAACAGTTACGTGGTGTTTCCAAAATAAATTTAACTCTTGTACTGTTATTCTTCCAACATTTTCTCTTCTTAATATTACATAACTAGTTCAGTATGTGGCATTGTCCACGTATGTATTTATTCATATTCTATCAGTACATCTCCTTACCTCTCTGTCTATTAATCTCTCCGTCTCCAGTCATTCCAATTCTCCAAACCCTCCCTCTCTCTGCCCATCTGCTACTCCCCTCTCCTCCTACCTGCTACTGATCTATGTCTATCTGCTCGGCCCTTCTTTGTCTAACCTCTGTCTATCTCCTACTATCCTCTCACTGTCCATCTCCTTCTTCCTCTCTCTGTCATTCTCCTTTCCCTGTACACCTCCTCCTGCACTCTGCCTCAGTCCATCTTCTCCTACCCCATTGTCTGTCTATCTCCTCCTCTCTCTCACTGCCCATATTCTTCTTCCTCTCGCTGTCCATTTCCTTCTCCTAGCTCTCTCCACCTCATCCTGCCCTCTGCATCTCCTTCTCCCCCACCGTCTGTCTATCTCCTCCTCTCCTCTCACTGTCCATAGTCTTCTTCCTCTCTCTGTCCGTTTCCTTCTCCTACCTCTGTCCGCTTCCTCCTGCCCTCTGTCTTAGTCCATCTCCTCCTTCCGCACCTTCTGTCTATCTTGTCCTCTCCTCTCACTGTCCATATTCTTCTTCCTCTCTCTGTCCGTTTCCTTCTCCTAGCTCTCTCCACATCCTCCTGCACTCTGTCTCGTTCCATCTCTTCCATCCCCACCTTCTGCATATCTACTCCTCTCCTCTCACTGTCCATGATCTTCTTCCTCTCTCTGTCCATTTCCTTCTCCTAGCTCTCTCCATTTCCTCCTGCAATCTGTCTCTGTCCATCTCCTCCTTCCCCACCCTCTGACTAATTCCGCCTCTCCTCTCACTGTCCATATTTTTCTTCCTCTCTGTGTCTGATTCCCTCTCGTATCCCTGTCCACCTCCTCCTGCCCTCTGTCTCAGTCCACCTCCTCCTTCCCCTCTTTCTTTCTATCTCCTACTCCCCTCTCACTGTCCATATTCTTCCTCCTCCTCGGTTCGTTTCCTTCTCCTGTCACTATCCACCTCCTCCTGCCCTCTGTCCCAGTCCATCTCCTCCTTCCCCACATCCTGCCTATCTCCTCCTCTTCCCTCAACTGTCCATATTCTTCATCCTCTCTCGGTCTGTTTCCTTCTCCTGTCTCTGTCCACCTACTCCTGCCCTCTGTCTCAGTCCATCCCCTCCTTCCCCCCCCCCCCCCCCGCCTCTGCCTATCTACTCCTCTCCTCTCACTGCCAATATTCTTCTCCTTCTCTTTTTCCAACTTCCTTCTCCTATGTCTGTCTACCTCTTCCTGCCAACTGTGTCAGTCCATCCCCTCTTTCCCCACCTACGGTCTATCTCCTACTCCCCTATCACTGTACAAATGCTTCTTCCTCTCTCTGTCCGTTTCCTTCTCCTACCTCTGTCCGCTTCCTCCTGCATCTGTCTCAGTCCATTTCCGCCTTCCTCACGTTCTGCCTATCTCCTCCTCTCCTCTCACTCTCCATATTCTACATCCTCTCTCTGTCCGTTTCCTTCTGTCTCTGTCCACCTCCTCCTGCCCTTCGTCTCAATCCATCTCCTCCTTCCCCATGTCTCTGTCCATCATCTCTTTCCTTCTTTTGTCCATCTCCTCTTCCCTCTTCTCATTGTCCAACTGCTCCTCGTCTATTTTTCTGTCTATTTCCCCATCCCCTCTCTGTGCTTAACTCCCTCTTCCCCATTTCTGCGTCCGCCTCATGCATCTTTGTCTGCCCATCACTTCGTCCCCCTGTTATCCCTATATTGTATTACCCTTACCCAATAGGACATCACTGGTTCTGACTCCACAGTATTTTTTTTTCGGTAGGTAGTAAAATATGTACCACGTTTGGTTGAAACTGATAGATCAATTGTGATTTTTGCAGTTAGTCCGAATTCTCTTCGTAATTGCTTCGATTTTTTCTGAAAAATTTTCCACAACCACAAAGAATAAAACAAAGGAAGAGTTACCAATTTCCGTCGTTCAAATTGTACGTTATGATCTTGAGCTTATAAAAATCCATAGCAAAATGATGTTCTCTCGAATTTTGCATTTTTCTGGCTGACTTTCCCAGTTCCTGTTACCCCAATATGCTTATTCGGGCTATAACGAACATAACAAAAATATCCATATTGGTCCAGCCGTTCTAAATTGATGTGCATATCAACGAGCAGAATTTTATCTTTTTATCTATAATTGTCTGAAAGTATCTCTCTGATTGAGAGAACACATGATCATTGTTCGAATAAATATGCTAGCTACAGATGTGATCTCTGGAGCAAGTCAGTCATATCATAAATGTGTATGAACTACAGTGGTAAATAAGGGCAGGAGGCTGAAATGTGGATGTAAAAATATGAACAATATCTTCTGATCTCTTCTTGTTAGCAGGTCAGAGAGCATCTAATCGGTTTGAGATCTATTAATTTGAAACTAATCCCCCCACAGGAGTTGCATAACGATAAATGATACAGCAGTATTTTTGCGTAACATATGCATGTCCGTCAAGTGAATGTAGCACACCTGTATGTTTTTTAGGTAGAGAGCAGACGGAAATACGCCGAGCGCCTGGCAATGACGCAATAGTACGTTCATCGTATTTCAGTACAGTCCTCTCTCTCTCTTTTGAGACACGAACACTCCTCTGCTTATGATGCCGAGCGTTTTTCAAAGAGAATTTTAGATATTTCCATGCTTCCCTCTGGAACGGTAGCTCGAGCTCTGCTGATCCATGCATAACCGAAAAAGGGCCGCGTCTGAACGATTCACGTCAGTTTTCGTGCACAGGTGCTCTCGTTGAAAAGTGCTGTAGCTGTGCACTACTGCACGCGTACTGGACGCTGCACTCAAAAAGAATCTCTGTTCCCCTTCCCTGGAATAAATACGGGAAATAAATCTTTAGAAAAAAAATGTCGTGTAAATACATGGGTGCAACGCAGCATTACGAATCGATAAATACATGGTGTATAATATAGGAGAGTTATTCTTGTACCGTCTCTTTGCACATCCCCCATCGAGACCTGCAGGTGGCTGAAACGTAATGGACCACGTCACAACTATTCACAGCTGTGTATAGGATAAGATTTTCAGCGTTTATCTTTCACCTATTAACACAAATATACCTTCCATCGTTACTCCGTATTAAATCCTTCATTTCACCGGCGGTGTAGTCAGGCGCGTAATTCTCTCTTTTTTATTACAGAACGGTGTTCGAGTTTTGTTCATCAGCCTAACACTCATAGTACTGGGGAACTTGTCTTTCAGAGATTTTGCCGATTGTATTTATCAAACAAAAAAAGGAATCAAATTGTTAATGCGCCTTAGTATTTAATTCATTACAGGCCTGACGTTTAACATTACAACAGAAAAAGGGCCAAAATTGCAAATTTCACTTTTATTTACTTGATGATTAGTTTCCGTTTCGTGAACCATATTTACGTCGTCGGCACTGTCAAAATGCTATTTCACAAAATATCAGAGCCATGTCAAGATAATACTTATATATATATAAATGTTTAACAGAGTGCAAAACAATAGTTACAGAGCACATAGGTAACTCGTTTGACAGCCAGTTAATCTAATGATTTGATTTTTAAGTGAGACATATCCTCTTGTAACAATTATATAATGACCAATTTTTTGATTTTCTGGGTAATCAAGAGATGGCGAAGTAAATATTTAGCTAGTAATTGTGCGGAACATACTCGTAAGTGGACAATGCAAAAGATGAAATAAGACACATATTTAAATCAACTGTAACTGTCTTATTGATACATTGTATATAGCATTATTTGGAAATCGTCATCATCGTTAGTGCTTAACTGTTTACATCCCGAATATACAGGATGTTTCAAAAATGACCGGTATATTTGAAACGAAAATAAAAACTAAACGAACAGCGATAGAAATACACCGTTTGTTGCAGTATGCTTGGGACAACAGTACATTTTCCGGCAGACAAACTTTCGAAATTACAGTAGTTACAATTTTCAACAACAGATGGCGCTGCGGTCTGGAAAACTCTATAGTACGATATTTTCGACATATCCACCATGCGTAGCAATAATATGGCGTAGTCTCTGAATGAAATTACCCGAAACCTTTGACAACGTATCTGGCGGAATGGCTTCACATGCAGATGAGATGTACAGCTTCAGCTGTTCAATTGTTTCTGGATTCTGGAGGTACACCTGGTCTTTCAAGTGTCCCCACAGAAAGAAGTCACAGGGGTTCATGTCTGGCGAATAGGGAGGCCAATCCACGCCGCCTCCGGTATGTTTCGGATAGCCCAAAGCAATCACACGATCATCGAAATATTCATTCAGGAAATTAAAGACGTCGGCCGTGCGATGTGGCCGGGCACCATCTTGCATAAACCACGAGGTGTTCGCAGTGTCGTCTAAGGCAGTTTGTACCGCCACAAATTCACGAAGAATGTCCAGATAGCGTGATGCAGTAATCGTTTCGGATCTGAAAAATGGGCCAATGATTCCTTTGGAAGAAATGGTGGCCCAGACCAGTACTTTTTGAGGATGCAGGGACGATGGGACTGCAACATGGGGCTTTTCGGTTCCCCATATGCGCCAGTTCTGTTTATTGACGAAGCCGTCCAGGTAAAAATAAGCTTCGTCAGTAAACCAAATGCTGCCCACATGCATATCGCCGTCATCAATCCTGTGCACTAAATCGTTAGCGAATGTCTCTGGTGCAGCAATGGTAGCGGCGCTGAGGGGTTGCCGCGTTTGAATTTTGTATGGATAGAGGTGTAAACTCTGGCGCATGAGACGATACGTGGACGTTGGCGTCATTTGGACCGCAGCTGCAACACGGCGAACGGAAACCCGAGGCCGCTGTTGGATCACTTGCTGCACTAGCTGCGCGTTGCACTCTGTGGTTGCCGTACGCGGTCGCCCTACCTTTCCAGCACGTTCATCCGTCACGTTCCCAGTCCGTTGAAATTTTTCAAACAGATCCTTTATTGTATCGCTTTTCGGTCCTTTGGTTACATTAAACCTCCGTTGAAAACTTCGTGTTGTTGCAACAACACTGTGTTCTAGGCGGTGGAATTCCAACACCAGAAAAATCCTTTGTTCTAAGGAATAAACCATGTTGTCTACAGCACACTTGCACGTTGTGAACAGCACACGCTTACAGCAGAAAGACGACGTACAGATTGGCGCACCCACAGACTGCGTTGTCTTCTATATCTTTCACATCACTTGCAGCGCCATCTGTTGTTGAAAATTGTAACTACTGTAATTTCGAAAGTTTGTCCGCCTGAAAATGTACTGTTGTCCCAAGCATATTGCAACAAACGGTGTATTTCTATCGCTGCTCGTTTAGTTTTTATTGCCGTTTCAAATATACCGGTCATTTTTGAAACACCCTGTATCAGTAATGTGTAGATGAGTATGATGAATGTGTTTGGAGATTCATTTTGCTGCTAATGGTGATACAAAGACTAGGTTGAAGATGAAACCTGGTGTGGGCTTACAAAGTTCTCCTCTATAGTTGCACCAAGGATATCATCGGGCGTTAAGTCCCTGGTCATTAGCAACTGTAACCGAGCGGGGTGGCGCAGTGGTTAGACACTGGACTCGCATTCCGGAGGACGACGGTTCAATCCCGCGTCCGGCCATCCTGATTTAGGTTTTCCGTGATTTCCCTAAATCACTCCAGGCAAATACCGGGATGGTTCCTCTGAAAGGGCACGGCCGACTTCCTTCCCTATCCTTCCCTAATCCGATGAGACCGATGACCACGCTGTCTGGTCTCCTTCCCCAAACCGACCAACCATTAGCGACTGTGCCACATGTCATCATAACATGAGAGACTTTCGATAGGTTTGGAGGTTTGGAATTTAATCAAGCCACTGTTATACTGTCTAATGATCTGGATCTTTACGTCCCCACCTCTCATTTTCTTTCGCGGCTCGAGACTGCTGTCAAAATTTCCTTCCGTCACTGGCATTAAAAGTGGCTACCTCATAATCTACATTCATCGTATGATCATGGGTCACCGACCTCTTCTATAGAAGCCAGGTTGTTCACTATCGATATTTTTGTTATGCAAGCAGTTGCTGGGCCACAAAAACTTCATATGTGTTCGTGATAATCTTATGTTTGCATATTAGATGTATTTTGAGTGTGAGTTCTGTATCTAGACGTGCAGCGAGCAGTATACTGTACTTTGCTGTTTATAGTTCCTTTAAAAACAGACACACGGTAAAGCTTTGGATAGCTTATTCGTAAAAAGCATCAGTCATGCTATTCTTGTTGGTTAACATACTGAGGTGATCTGTTAATAAACGGTGCAAGAGTTATCGAGGTATGGAGTGACGATTAGAACTCTATTGCTTTTCAAGGTACAGACTGTTTTCTTATGGCTCAGTAATAAAAAGTTTAGTCAGTCTTTGTCGCGTATTTTTGCGGCTATGCGACTGTACAATACATTCAGAGTGTCTAAAATATTATATCTAGAAAAACGATAGTCTCCATTTGCATTACAGCAGGGTATTTTCTTTGTCACTGTAATGATGGTTAACTTTGCCCTATGAAGTTTATCTGCAGTTGGTTTTAGCTCATAAGGCCGCCTAGTGTACCTTCTTTTAGTAAGCAGTAGGGGTTGGTGAAAATAATTTCTCTAATAATCGCTGACGGTTTCCAGTAGAGTAAGCTACAAATATTGACTTCGTTTCATGACGTTATTCCGCGAATCCACGAATGTGTTCTGCTTCCTATCAGTGGCACCTGATCAGAGGAGGGGAGGAAACCCGGGACCTAATCTAAAAACGCCCATTCACAGCCCGAACACTGCGCCAGTGCTTGCTCATTTGGTGGGTGTACAAAAGCCACTGCTTGACGGAACATACCTGCCTGCAAAGACCGAGTGGGGGCTGCCCGGAGGTCGTGCGAGGAGGCCACATACATGTCTGGCCACCTTCAAACGCTCGGTTGCTGTGGTTACCATGACGTCACTACTACGAACAGAACAGGGAGCCAGTCTGTAGTAGCCATGTTACTGTGCACATCGGTGGCAATAGACGCTAACAGCTGTGTTTGCTGCCACTGTAGATTTCTCTTACATTAGATGTCTACTGTGGAGTAATTTTCCCATGTGCAGTGAATCTGTATGAAGCCCAGCTTTGTACAACTACTGTTGTAGCCCTTTCGAATGAGGGCAGTTACTTCCTTGCAGGAACTCTCGTTTGAAAGGAGATGTGGAACTGAACAGCATGAATTTTTGAGGAAACGACGTACAACAACAGTACTGCACCTTTCTCAGAAAGATAAAAGGATAAATATTCTGCTGCCAATGTTTGCTGACATATTTCGACGATGTGACGGATGGGTCTAGCAGATTAGTATGGCAAGCTTCTTCTAATGATCATCTAAGTAGTTTCATTTCATACAAGGAACTATCAGAGCAACTTAATTAGCATCAGAAATTGATGAAAATCAGACACAACAATGAAGTGAAAGGTAGCAGAGACTTCATGAAAATTCCAATTGATGTCACAAGTCTTGCGTGTAAGCAGGAGGTAGCTTTCGGAGCTAATTAAGACAGAAGTTTCACTGAATCCCAGAAATATCAGTGCTTTCTTTAAACTAGTGCTAAACAGAACAGAAGATTTAAAAGCACTATGGATGAAAAGAACTATTTCTGCGGATTTTAAAAAGCTATATAGAAAGAAAATTTGAATATACAAATATAGAGATTTGTGAATACATTAATTCATGTTTAGGTCGAACCTTATTTTATGGCTGTATTGTGGACCGAGCAAGAGATGATCCAGGCAAGCCATAATGCTCTATTATTTAAGGAGGAAATTCGGCAAAAAACCATGCAAATTTAGAAGTTAACTTTATTTTCGCTACCAGATTCGGCAATTCAATATGCAATCTTCAGGCCACATATGCACCTCTCAAAATTTATCGATATTGACATACTGGGGCCATCTATTTCTGTATGTCGTGATCTCTCAGGTGCTTCCTTCGACGAACAGCAGTCAAATCTTCGAAGGAAGCACATGTGAGATCTGGATCTTCTCATTATGGAATAAAAACTTAGTGGAGAAGATACCATATGAATTTTTGTGGAGGCCCATTTTCCAAAGACATCTGAGGGGAATCGTGAATTGATGGGTACTGTGTGAGGAGTGGACTCCCTCTTGATGGGCTGGAAGTGAAGGTAACATTCAGATATGGGATTTTCGACACTGAACCTGGTTTACGCAGTACTGTTAGTTACAATTATGTGTAAAAATATTGTTATGAAATATATTTCTGACTTAAAATATTTTGTATCTCTTTTAGTTCTTTTTACTTGAAATACTCGATTTATCACAGTTTTAAGGCATTTGCACCTGTCTCGTGGGCCCCTTCCACCAAGGCACAGCGCGTCCCCAGGTTGTGGATAGGGGATACGGCCTTCAGATATGAAGGGTAGCTGCAAATACAAAACGATAAGCAGTCGCGGACAGCTAGTGGGGAGCAGGCGATGGCGTGATGAACCATCCCTGTTTCTTCTTCTCTTACTATCAAATCTATTCACCAAGAATCAGCAACACTAATGGGCATGGGTCCCTTGGAAGTAAAATATTCCGGAGGTCAACTAGGTTCCCATTCGGATCTCCGGGCGGAACCTGCTTCGAAGGCCGAAAGGAACTTTCAGGTTGGCAACATGGAACGTTAAAAATTTGAACTGGTCAGGAACGTTCGAGTCATTATTAGACCAATTAGATAGATATGATGTCGACACTACAGCTATTCAAGAAACTCGGTGGCAGGGAGAGGGTAGCCTAAAGAGGGGTTACTATACATTTTTCTATGGAGGTGCGGAATCTCACAGTTTCGGAACAGGTTTCACAGTACAGAGAAAAGTGCTTCACGCAATCAGAGGTATAAGGTCATTAGTGACCGACTATCAGCTATAGTGTTGTCCGGCAGGTGGAATAGACTAGTAGTAGTTAATGTACACGCACCAACCGAGGACACTGAAGAGGTTGTTAAAGACGGCTTTTATGAAGAACTAGATCAACTGTGGGATGAGTTCTCCTCGTATGTTACAAAATTAATCGTAGGTGAATTTAATGCGAAGATAGGGAAGGAGGAAGCATTCCGGCCTACAATTGGGAAATAAAGTTGCCATAACACTTCGAATGATAATGGCACAAGGGTGATTAACTTCCTGTTTCAAAAGACATGATTGTTGAGAGCACATATTTCAAAAGGAAGGACATTCATAAAGCAACTTGGGTCTCTCCGGATGGACACACCCTAAACCAAATTGATCATGTTCTTGTAGATCGGAGATGGCACACCAGTATAGAAAATGTCAGGACTTTCAGGGGAGGAGACTGCGATTCTAATCATTTTCTTGTAGTTGCCAAAGTCCACCAACAGCTATCTATAGCAACGTCAAGGTGTCACAATGAAGAACATGTTAGGTTCGACACTGAGAAGCTAAATGATGAAAAATTTAGAAGAAGGTACATGATAGAAGTTTCAAATAGGTTTGATGCTCTCAGGACACACGAAGATCAAGACGAGGATGTAAATAGAAAGTGGATTACGGCGAGGAATAATATTAAAGAGGCAGCGAAGCACAATAAGGAGAATAGAAGGAAACCGTGGTTTGATGAGGAATGCAAGAAATTGGCAGAGGAAAGGAGAAAAGCGCGATTAGATAAGGATAGAATGGGAGACAGAAAAGGAGAGGAGTACTTGAACTTGAGAAGGGAAGTTGGTCGTAAGCTATGGGCAAAGAAGAGGGATTATTTGAACAATCAAATTACAAAAATGGAAACAAACAGTAAAACAAAAAAAAAAACATTAGGGAACTTTACCTAGACATAAATGGGTATAGGAAGGGCTTCAAGGCTAGGACAAATGCACTTCGAGACGATGCTGGGGGAATACTGACAGACCCCAGTGCTACATTCAGTAAATGGAGGGCGTATTTTGAGCATCAATTAAATGTACACCAGGAAGCAGGAAATGAGCAGGCGTACGAAATACATACAGCTGAACCCCAGATACCTGAGCCAACGTTAAAGGAAGTAAGAGTTGCAATCAACAAATTGAAAAACCATAAAGCAACAGGATCAGATTGCATAACTGCAGAATTAGTTAAAAATGGGGGACAGAAATTGGTGGAAGCAGTTCACAAAGTGATAACTATAGTATGGAACTCAGAGATGATACCTGAAGAGTGGCAGGAGTCGATTCTGATCCCAATTTTTAAGAAGGACGACAAAATGGATTGTAGTAATTATGGAGGGATATCGCTATTACCAGTATGTTCCAAAATTTTCTCGAATATTCTGCTAAGCAGGCTTACACCATATGCAGATGAAACTGTGGGGGATTACCAAGCCGGCTTTCGGAGGAACAGACCAATTGTAGACCAAATATTCATCCAGCGTAAAATTTTGGACAAGAAATGGTACTACAATAAACCAGTTCATAATCTTGTCATAGATTTTACAAAAGCATATGATTTAGTATTGCAATCAAAATTGTACAGAATTCTTTTGGAACTTGGAATACCAAAGAAGTACGTTAGACTTATAGAAGCGAGTTTGAGAAACACAAAAGGTAGAGTACATGTGGCGAAATTGGAGTCAGAAGAATTGGTAATAAAGAACTGACTTAAGCAAGAGATGGCCTGTCTCCGCTACTTTTAGATTTAGTCCTACAATATATTGTACGAATGTCAGCAGATAGTTCAGAGGGTGCGGAGTTAAATGGAAATATTAAGATATTAGGGTATGCAGATGATCTAAACATCATTATCGACAGGAAAGAATCTGTAACAGAAATTGCGAATGCGTTAATGAAGGCTAGTGAAGATGTAGACCTAAGGATAAGTGAAGGCAAAACTAAATACCTGGTTACTACTAGAATTGCAACAGCAGTAGATCAGGAAATGTTAAGAGTTGGAGACATGCAGTTTGAGAAAGTGAACACATATAAGTATCTAGGCGTGGACATCACTTCGAGAAATGAAATTGAATCCGAACTGAAGAAGAGATTACGGGCGGGAAATGCGTGCTCCTTCTTTCTGATTAGATTACTTTCATCACGGATACTGTCTAGGATTTTTAAGATTAGAATATACAAATCTATTATTCTACCGTTTATGCTGTATATGTGTGAGACTTGGTCTCTCACAGTGCAAAATGAAATGCCGTTTCGAGTATTTGAATACAAAATTTTGAGGAAAATTTTCGGAGCAAAAATGGATGATATTAGCGGAGAGTGGCAAACACTGCATAACGAAGAGGTTCACGAACTCTATTTAAGCCCTGACATAATCAGTATTATTAAATCTCGTAGGTTGCGATGGGCGGGTCACGTAGCTCGAATGGATGAGGGCAGGGCAGCGCGCAGAGTACTGGTAGGGCACTTAGAGGGAAAACGTCCTGTGGGGAGACCGAGGCGTAGATGGGAGGACAATGTGAAGGCTCATTTGAGGAGCCTAGGTTTTTAGGTGAATGGAAGGAAATAGCCCAAGACATGGACAGATGGGGAAAATACGTTGCTGCGGTAATGGACTCTCGGGTCCGGTATGACCAGTGAGTTTTTGTATTTAGTAGTATTATATTCATTACGTTTGAATAATTACTGAAGCTGAAATGGTAGTAAACGTTTCTTTTAAACAGCAAAAACAAACGATGTCTCAGCATTTACTCCCTATTCTCTATCTGACAGCACATGAGAGATACGATAAATGTATTCAGGGTCCCTGCTTCTTACAATATCTTCTTGCAGTTATAGTACATTCATGCAGTATGGACCAGTATCTCACCTTAAAATAATTATGATGAAAAGAAAGTAATTGCGCTGTTTTCTTGCATACTATAATTAATTTTTCACAAAAAGTAATCACGGCAGTAAATTGGGAAATACGGATTGGACAGTTCACGAGGGTTGCCTGAAGTACACTATGTGATAAAAGTATTGGGACACCTGGCTGAAAATGACTTGGAAGTTCGTGGCGTCCTCCATTGGTAATGCTTGAATTCAATATGGTCTTCGCCCACGCTTAGCCTTAATGACAGCTTCCTCTCTAGCAGGCATACGTTCAATCAGCTGCTGGCAGGTTTATTAGGATATAGCAGTCTATTCTTCACGGAGTGCTGCACTGAGGAGAGGTATCGATGTCGGTCGGTGAGGCCTGACACGTAGTAGGTGTTCCAACACATGCCAAAAGCGTTCTACAGGTTTTACGTTAGAGTTATATGCGGGGCAGTCCACACAGAGATGGTAATGTCGTGTAACCACTCATCCATAGACCGTGCATTATGAACAGGTGCTCGATCGTGTTGAAAGATGCAATCGCCATCCCCGAATTCCTCCTCAACAGAGGGAGGCAAGAAGGTGCTTAAAACGTCAAAGTAGGCCTGTGCTGTGATAGTGCCACGCGAAACAACAAGGCGAGGAAGCTCCCTCCATGAAAAGCACGACCACACCATAACACCACCACCTCCGAATTTTACTGTTGGCACTACGCACACTGGCAGATGAAGTTCACATGGCGTTCGCCAGACCCACACCCTGCCATCGGATCACCACGTTCTGTACCGTGATTCGTCGCTCCACACAACGTTTTTCCACTGTTCAATCGTCCGATGTTTACAATCCTTACACCAAGGGAGTGGTCATTTGTCATTTCCCTTCATGATGTGTGGCTTATGAGCAGCCGCTCGACCGTGAAATCCAAGTTTTCTCACTTCCCGCCGGTCATAGTACTTGCAGTGGACCCTGATGCAGTTTAGAATTCCTCTTTGATTGGATTGGTTGTTACACATTACGACCCTCTGTAACTGTCGGCGGTCTCTGTCAGTCAACAGACGAGGTCGGCCAGTAAGCTCACGTTTCCACTTCACTATCACATCAGAGACAGTGGACGTATTGATGTTTAGGAGTGTGAACATCTCGCATACAGAGGCATGACAAAAGTGACACTCAATGACCTGACCACATTCGAAGTCCGTGAGTTCCGCGGAGCGCCCCATTCTGCTCTCTCACGATGTCTAATGACTACTGGGGTGGCTTATATGGAGTATCTGGCAGTAGGTGGCAGCACAATGCACCAGACATGAAAAACATATATTGTTTTGGAGGTGTCCGGATACTTTTGATCACATAGTGTATTTTATCACACAATACATGTTAACGGAAACGGTTTGACATACAATATCTGTAATTTTTGTGCTGTACTATTTTGTTACTAATAGGTTATTATAAGACATCATCCAGTATTCATTTCCACACACTACATAGATTTTTATTTAATAAGACGAGACCTAAAGTTCAACAGTGAAGACCTTAATGATAGTCAGTGAAATTGCAGGAGCACTCTTCAGGGTGTTTACATCTACATCTGCAGCTACATCTACATCTACATCCATACTCCGCAAGGCACCTGACGGTGTGTGGCGGAGGGTACCTTTAGTACCTCTATCGGTTCTCCCTTCTATTCCAGTCTCGTATTGTTCGTGGAAAGAAGGTATGTCGGTATGCCTCTGTGTGGGCTCTAATCTCTCTGATTTTATCCTCATGGTCTCTTCGCGAGATATACGTAGGAGGGAGCAATATACTGCTTGACTCTTCGGTGAAGTATGTTCTCGAAACTTTGACAAAAGCCCGTACCGAGCTACTGAGCGTCTCTCCTGCAGAGTCTTCCACTGGAGTTTATTTTTCATCTCCGTAACGCTTTCGCGATTACTAAATGATCCTGTAACGAAGCGCGCTGCTCTCCGTTGGATCTTCTCTATATCCTCTATCAATCCTATCTGGTACGGATCCCACACTGCTGAGCAGTGTTCAAGCAGTGGGCGAACAAGCGTACTGTAACCTACTTCCTTTGTTTTCGGATTGCATTTCCTTAGGATTCTTCCAATGAATCTCAGTTTGGCATCTGCTTTACCGACGATCAACATTATATGATCATTCCATATTAAATCACTCCTAATGCGTACTCCCAGATAATTTATGGTATTAACTGCTTCCAGTTGCTGACCTGCTATTTTGTAGCTAAATGATAAAGGATCTATCTTTCTGTGTATTCGCAGCACATTACACTTGTCTACGTTGAGGTTCAGTCGCCATTCCCTGCACCATGCGTCAATTCGCTGCAGATCCTCCTGCATTTCAGTACAATTTCCCATTGTTACAACCTCTCGATACACCACAGCATCATCTGCAAAAAGCCTCAGTGAACTTCCGATGTCATCCAACAGGTCATTTATGTATATTGTGAATAGCAACGGTCCTATGACACTCCCCTGCGGCACACCTGAAATCACTCTTACTTCGGAAGACTTCTCTCCATTGAGAATGACATGCTGCGTCCTGTTATCTAGGAACTCCTCAACCCAATCACACAATTGGTCTGATAGTCCATATGCTCTTACTTTGATCATTAAACGACTGTGAGAAACTGTATCAAACGCCTTGCTGAAGTCAAGAAACACGGCATCTACCTGTGAAACCGTGTATATGGCCCTCTGAGTCTCGTGGACGAATAGCGCGAGCTGGGTTTCACATGACCGTCTTTTTCGAAACCCATGCTGATTCCTACAGAGTAGATTTCTAGTCTCCAGAAAAGTCATTATACTCGAACACAATACGTGTTCCTAAATTCTACAACTGATCGACGTTAGAGATATAGGTCTATAGTTCTCCACATCTGTTCGACGTCCCTTCTTGAAAACGGGGATGACCTGTGCCCTTTTCCAATCCTTCGGAACGCTACGCTCTTCTAGAGATCTACGGTACACCGCTGCAAGAAGGGGGGCAAGTTCCTTCGCGTACTCTGTGTAAAACTGAACTGGTATCCCATCAGGTCTAGAGGCCTTTCCTCTTTTGAGCGATTTTAATTGTTTCTCTATCCCTCTGTCGTCTATTTCGATATCTACCATTTTGTCATCTGTGCGACAATCTAGAGAAGAACTACAGTGCAATCTTCCCCTGTGAAATAACTTTGGATATAGACATTTAGTATTTCGGCCTTTAGTCTTTCATCCTCTGTTTCAGTACCATTTTGGTCACACAGTGTCTGGACATTTTGTTTTGATCCACCTACCGCTTTGACACAAGACCAAAATTTCTTAGGATTTTCTGCCAAGTCAGTACATAGAACTTTACTTTCGAATTCAATGAACGCCTCTCGCATAGCTCTCTTCACACTACATTTCGCTTCGCGTAATTTTTGTTTGTCTGCAAGGCTTTGGCTATGTTTATGTTTGCTGTAAAGTTCCCTTTGCTTCCGCAGCAGTTTTCTAACTCGGTTGTTGTACCACGGTGGCTCTTTTCCATCTCTTACGATCTTGCTTGGCACATACTCATCTAACGCATTATGTACGACGGTTTTGAACTTTGTCCACTGACCCTCAACACTATCTGTACTTGAGACAAAACTTTTGTGTTGAGCCTACAGGTACTCTGAAATCTGCTTTTTGTCACTTTTTCTAAACAGAAAAATCTTCCTACCCTTTTTAATATTCCTATTTACGGCTGAAATCATAGATGCCGTAACCGCTTTATGATCGCTGATTCCCTGTTCTGCGTTAACTTTTTCAAATAGTTCGGCTCTGTTTGTCACCAGAAGGTCTAATATGTTATCGCCACGAGTCGGTTTTCTGTTTAACTGCTCAAGGTAGTTTTCAGATAAAGCACTAATAAAATTTCACTGGATTCTTTGTCCCTGCCACCCGTTATGAACGTCTGAGTCTCCCAGTCTATATCCGGCAAATTAAAATCTGCACCCAGAACTATAACGTTGTTTACCATGGGATACTCTCTGACTTTGTTGAACTCCCTGAGTAATTCTGTCGATTATGCATAGTCTTTCGCATTTGAGCCGTCGCAGTGCATCAACACGGTGTCACATATAAATATTTTCCTGCTTTATTAACTTCGAACGTTCAAATGAAGTGTATAAATATGTTGTGTATAACATTGTGATGTGTTTATGTTTTAATAATTGTGCAAAATAACCAATGAATGAGAATGTAAAGAATTGCAGTAGACGCACCGGCCAAGTCAGGGATTATCGTTATGTAAGACAAAGATGTTACTTGTCATTGTCGTACTGTTGCTGGGTGCAGAAGCGCGGCGCAGCCGGCTGTGTTTGTCAGGTGCGAAGGAGAGTCGGTTAGCAGCGAGCGAGGGGGTCGGCCGCGAAGGAGGAATTCTGCTGCGAGAAGAAGTAAGACGTGTTTCAGAGCAAGATAACACTACGGTACGTCCAGGCATGATGTCGAGGAGTAATTGAGCACAGCGCAAGTCATCAACAAGTGCTTAAGAAGAACGCTGGGGGCCCAAACTTGATTGGGGAAGAGCCCGTGGCCGCATATTCTCGTGGTTTAATGGACCTCGCCGTACCGACCTCACCCCTATGAAGTAACACCCGATCTCTTCATAATTTATAATTGTAAAAGGCTCTCCGGTGATAGTTACGAATAGTCCAATAACAAAACTTAAGCGACTTATGCATGTTAAAATGTGTAATCCTCAGTAACAACTACCTTACAGGTTCCTCTCCGTATCCATAAACAACCGAATGTGTAAATAATGAGATGAAAGTAAATTATAAGAAGAGAGAAGTTTATCGAACTGATTAATAATTTAAATGAAACTGAACAAAAAAGTTACTTTTATTGGAGCTAGTAATTAAATACTGATTATTGACAAATAATTTGACCAAGCATTGTAGTAAACAATATTTCATATTTAGACCATTTTTTGTGAGAGGTGACTTACGTAAAAAAAAGTCTTTTGGACTTGCCAATTAAGTGCTGGTTATTGACAAGTAATATGGCAAAGCGATATATGTAAGAATACTTTATGTTCAGACAATTTTTTATGAGAAGTAATGTACGTAACATTAAGTTAGAGTAGCGAACTCCATAATAATTTTAAAAACCAGTAATTATTGTAGAACAATCAATTTACGTACTAAAATTATTCATTTCGAACAGTTTACCTTTCACAACACAGTTTACTAGCAGTTAACATTACAGTGCGAAACACTTTTCAGTAGTTACGTAACTGGAAGTGTAAGGAACTAGTAATTAATTTCGTGAAGCAGTTAAAAATTCGCTTTTTTCCATGACTGAAATTATCTCTGTGATCATTGTGTTTATGTTAAGAGTCTTAATCGATTTCGCTCACACCAAGTGAGCTGGCGACCGTTCATTTACAGTAATGTCCAAATAGGGTCAAAATTAATTCATCATTTTGGAACAAAGTTTCAGTAGCTAGTTTTCGTATTATTTTGTACATTTTTTTTATTTCTACCGATGATTTTTGCGCAAGCTACATCGCGCTATAACGATCCCGTTATGACAGCACCTGACTTCTCCGGTAATGCTTTCACTTCAGATTCGATGTCTCATCCCAAATTAATATCAAACCATC
Source organism: Schistocerca cancellata (assembly GCF_023864275.1). Taxonomy (NCBI): domain Eukaryota; kingdom Metazoa; phylum Arthropoda; class Insecta; order Orthoptera; family Acrididae; genus Schistocerca; species Schistocerca cancellata. The sequence continues at coordinate 56,170,979 of NC_064626.1, read as the reverse complement.
AGCAACACGGTAATTCGTTAATTAGTCCACTACCCGGAGAGGAAGGAGGTGTTATACACTCCAAACAGTCTCTTATTTCACTGAAGATTCAGGAAAACGATAATAATGGTGTCTTCGTAAGTCTTATAATGCGATAGATTTAAAAATAGTGCTACGATTTAATAGTGCGCGAGACAGTTGAATTTCTGCTTCACTGCGGGGACGGTGCCTTCACAGGCGGCACGCATATCTGTGAAGTCAGGCATTCAACACTAATCCGAGGTAAGTCTGCTGAATATGGACGGTAGAGAGGAGTTCGGTGACCGAAACTGTAGGAGAAGCACCAACTAGGAGCCAGCGCGAGGCGCAGAGGTCAGAAATGGAACAGTCTATGTGTTTGCCTCCAGTGCCAGATGCAGTGAACAGAAGTGGACGAATGTTCGTGTTTGGCGCCAGTGCTAGGTCATGGAACAGTGGTGGGGGAATCTTCGTGTTTGGTGATAGTGCCACGTAATGTAGCCAGTGGCGCCACTGGGGCATGCATGATGCACCAGCTGAGTGTCTTTATGTATCAGTTTGTAGACACAAACAGTTTTACACGACAGTGGCCCCTCACATGTGGGGTGTGACAGTCGCTGTCGTCCTGTGAGCACAGCCTCAGTCCAGAGGAGAGGGTATTGAGATGGCTGTCGAAGAAAAAGGCTCTATTAGAAACTTAGAGAGACAGATCAGCCAATTGGATGTGCAAAGCAGGAGCCGCGGAGAAGAGCAGCAAGGCAACCTGTTTTACCTGCAGCCAAGGGTTCAGTGGTCCGGTGTCAACATGGGGCATTGTCCTGGTCTGGAGCAGCGAACAGTGCTAGGATTCCAGGATCCAGGGAATGCAGCACTGCCAGGAGTCTGGTGTTGCTATCTGCGCTGTTATCAGCAGCGACACGTACAGGGAAGTATACCTGGACTGACAAGTGCTATGTTGTAGGGCAGATAGATATGTCTGCCCTGGTGAAATTAAACCATCAAATGATCATGTTTGTTAAATGCAAAGGGGCACGTGTAGGCACTGAGATGTTCAAGGTGGAGAAGCAGTACTACACTGCTTCTCAACTTCTCTCACACCATTAACCTTGAGTGATATCAGTTATTAACTCATACCCCACTTCGCTTCCACTATCGTCAATGTTAACGCGTAGCTATGTTTTAGAATGAAAAAGATAATGTTTGAACATTTTTATATTAAACATTATGAAAAACACTCCTGGAAATGGAAAAAATAACACATTGACACCGGTGTGTCAGACCCACCATACTTGCTCCGGACACTGCGAGAGGGCTGTACAAGCAATGATCACACGCACGGCACAGCGGACACACCAGGAACCGCGGTGTTGGCCGTCGAATGGCGCTAGCTGCGCAGCATTTGTGCACCGCCGCCGTCAGTGTCAGCCAGTTTGCTGTGGCATACGGAGCTCCATCGCAGTCTATAACACTGGTAGCATGCCGCGACAGCGTGGACGTGAACCGTATGTGCAGTTGACGGACTTTGAGCGAGGGCGTATAGTGGGCATGCGGGAGGCCGGGTGGACGTACCGCCGAATTGCTCAACACGTGGGGCGTGAGGTCTCCACAGTACATCGATGTTGTCGCCAGTGGTCGGCGGAAGGTGCACGTGCCCGTCGACCTGGGACCGGACCGCAGCGACGCACGGATGCACGCCAAGACCGTAGGATCCTACGCAGTGCCGTAGGGGACCGCACCGCCACTTCCCAGCAAATTAGGGACACTGTTGCTCCTGGGGTATCGGCGAGGACCATTCGCAACCGTCTCCATGAAGCTGGGCTACGGTCCCGCACACCGTTAGGCCGTCTTCCGCTCACGCCCCAACATCGTGCAGCCCGCGTCCAGTGGTGTCGCGACAGGCGTGAATGGAGGGACGAATGGAGACGTGTCGTCTTCAGCGATGAGAGTCGCTTCTGCCTTGGTGCCAATGATGGTCGTATGCGTGTTTGGCGCCGTGCAGGTGAGCGCCACAATCAGGACTGCATACGACCGAGGCACACAGGGCCAACACCCGGCATCATGGTGTGGGGAGCGATCTCCTACACTGGCCGTACACCACTGGTGATCGTCGAGGGGACACTGAATAGTGCACGGTACATCCAAACCGTCATCGAACCCATCGTTCTACCATTCCTAGACCGGCAAGGGAACTTGCTGTTCCAACAGGACAATGCACGTCCGCATGTATCCCGTGCCACCCAACGTGCTCTAGAAGGTGTAAGTCAACTACCCTGGCCAGCAAGATCTCCGGATCTGTCCCCCATTGAGCATGTTTGGGACTGGATGAAGCGTCGTCTCACGCGGTCTGCACGTCCAGCACGAACGCTGGTCCAACTGAGGCGCCAGGTGGAAATGGCATGGCAAGCCGTTCCACAGGACTACATCCAGCATCTCTACGATCGTCTCCATGGGAGAATAGCAGCCTGCATTGCTGCGAAAGGTGGATATACACTGTACTAGTGCCGACATTGTGCATGCTCTGTTGCCTGTGTCTATGTGCCTGTGGTTCTGTCAGTGTGATCATGTGATGTATCTGACCCCAGGAATGTGTCAATAAAGTTTTCCCTTCCTGGGACAATGAATTCACGGTGTTCTTATTTCAATTTCCAGGAGTGTATGTTATTTTCCTTGTGTAGGTGTTTTATTAAACCACCAAATAATGGGTCCCAAAGACAACCGTGAGATCCCCTGCTATACTCGCAGGACAGGACAGATAGTTTAATTTATGGAAAGGGGCTGTCAGTTTCCCTCGAACATACTACTTTATTCATTTGACAAACATTGCCAGAGTAAAGAAAACATTAAAAACAAAGCAAGCCAAACATTAATTTTAGAACTTAATGCCCGGATAAATGCGCCATCCAATCTCATGCCTCAATTTAAAATCGGCTGAAGTAACTTAAGACTCAAAATAGGAATTTGAATTTAAGAGGCACAAGGCCTTATCTTAAAAGATTTCTCTAAATTAGGCTGAAGGTCCAAACAATCTCACGCGTTAAGAGCAAAGCTACTTCAATTTATAATCGGAAGGACGGCATACATAAACAAGCAACAAGACAAATAAGAATAGGCAGCACATCAAACGGCGCTCAGAAATTTCCAAGTGTCTGCCTGGAATTCAAACACTAACGCTCGCTTAGATGAGACAGACAGTCGGCCCAACAATTCTCAATCCGCCGGCAACTCAACCGACAGACAGTCCGAGGTAGTTCAATCGAACGTCGGAGAACGTATCGGCGTGCGCAACGAATTACACATTCGGCTGTCAAACTCACGCCGTGCTGGACAGTCACAACACGACGAGGAGAATACGCAGCCTGAATTTACGTCAACGGGCAGGGCAGGTAACCGGAAAGTTAACGACCACAAGACAGAAGATTCTGCTGGTGGACTTCAATTTAAAAATAATCAATTGAAGTTAAACTACACTGGAGGCCGGCTAGAATTTCGGCAACTTGAAAACACACGTTGTTGCTCGCGGGTATGTCCCAACAGCCCAGCAACGACATTCAGACGACACATTGTGAACAATTGGGGCTGGCTGGTGGATTAAGTAAAGACTCAACTATCGTGTCCAAGATTGGTGAGCCACGGACCTCGTAGCAATGGCGACAGCCCCTCACACTCCTACCGCGCGTGGACGCCGCCAGCGGCCGCTAGCCAGACACGCGCCACGGAGACTTCCTCGCTGCTCCACGCCAACCGACCAACCGCCCAGGCCCGGAAACGGTGAACGGACCAAATGTACGTCGTCCGACGGGACGACCAAGCGAACGACCAACCAACGGTCGTCCTACTCCAGTCTCCCTCTGTCGGACAGTTCATGTGTGTCGCCAGCGGTCGGCGAGCACCGGCTGTCGGCGCCTCACCGTCGCTCCGTCCCCGACTTCACAGCTGCTGCGTCCCGACAGCACTGCTGGTCCGTCCCGAACTGACTGCCAGGCACACGACGATCCGAAAATACTATCGGTCGCTCCAGAGATGGTACGCCAGTGCACCTATAGATACGCGCTCCTGCAGTCGCTCAGGGACAAGTAAGCAGGAAGTTAGTGACGCCAGTAAATGGAGTAAGAAAACGAGGCGGCAGTACTGTAATAGAAGATGACAAACAATAAATGGCATGAACAAGAGCCGTGCACGGCTAAATTGGTACTTACCGCGTGTATTTGATAGCCTCTTTTTATGGATTGATGAAGTAATTCTCATTGTACGCCGAGTCCTAATTAAAACTCCTCCTCATAAAAGGAAGCCGACTAATCGCGTAAGGGTAAACACTTGTTACAAAACATACTTCCTGTGCATTATTTCACCCCCTTGTGGCCCTTGTTTCACCCAAAATCAGGACTCCATATAAAATTAATCAATTTAAAATGTTTGCAATATATTTACTCTTGGAAAGTCAATTGATTACTGGCCTCCTTACATGCGAAGTGGAGAAAATTGAAAAATTTCAGGCTGTCTATGCTTCGTGTCAGACCATTGGTACCAATAATAATAGTAATAATAATATGTAGACTCCAGAATGATGTATTAGCCATGAAATAGTTACTGTTGTACTGTTAATAAGTTCCTTTGGTGTTCAGAAGTGACTAATGAAGCAGTTTCTGGGTGGCTGATGGAACTACTGACAATTCTGTGGAGGAATTTTCATGTGATATTTTTGCATTTGCGATATAAATGTCTAAGTTTTACTTTCAGACACAGATAGTACGAAGCATATAAATTGTGAGGGAAATTCTCCATTTGTGTGGCCATGTTGTCCGTACTTGCTTTACAATTCTTAAGCTTATTTACGTTCTGTCGCTGCAACTACAGAAATGATTGATATTTTTCACCAGCAGCGTTTCCCTTTAGTGAGATAAAGAATCATCAGTGCTGGTGATTTTCGCTTGATTTCTCGCTTGTATCATGAAATGGCGTCTGCTGCCTCATCGTCTTCCTCCGATTACAACAACTGCTACAAGAGACTGTTACATTCGCAACTAGAAGGCTTAAAAGTGATGCGCCATGGATGCGCACCAGACGTTGCGAACGGTCTGCATGGAATCTCGCGTTTCAGATACACGTTGTGCAACGATCAGCAGCGTAGCCACATGTTGTGTCTCCTTTAGAGCACCCGGTTCAGAGTCTATTGTCTACGCTGTGTGCCTACCGTAAAGCGGAAGACTTGAAACTAATTCGATGTTCAACGTTATTTTACATCTAAAAGGTATATAGCCATGGGTTCCTTATTAAAACGTAATAAGTCCCCTATACAACCATGTTGCTATCATAGGAACTGTTGTAATGTTGCAAATAATTATGAGTTGCCATCTTGCATTGAAAGCGTAACGCGTGCAGTACGTTACATATACTCTCTATGAATCTGAAGAATACTATTAAATATTATTCGATCTCTTTCGTACTGGGTATACCGAATTCAATGGCTAACACAACCATACTATCAAAATTTTAAATCAAAACTTCAGTTCTTTTGCAGATACAAGTTTTTACCTAAAGCACATAATAACCGTGCTTGCATTGTGGAACTGAGTTAGGCATTTTAATGTAATCATCTATAGTATCAACTGAAACTACAATAGGTACAAATAATCAAATATTCTGGAAATTTGTGTCGTTCCATTACCACAGGTTTCTGACATAATGAGAAGCATTTTGTAACCCTATTATTTCATCGTATTTGGATGTATGAGTATTTTGGAAAGACTGAGAGAGTGAAGGGAGGACATACGTAAAGTGAGAATGTGATATTTTATTGTAAATATGTAAATGTATGCGCGAGAAATTTGTTGCGCAATAGAGGAATTTGTGAGGTATGTCAAACTAAGCTTGGTTTCGTAAAAGGCAGACAGAAGGGGCGTTGAGCACAAAATTTATTAGTAATTTATTTTGTGGAAGGGAATCGTATCTTGCTTTCATTAAATTTCATTTAGTTTCGGAATTAAGACATTTCTGTTCTAAAGCACTGGTGGTAATGCGATTGGCTGACATTATAAGTACCTGCGAATATAGAAGCTCTCAAGATGATCTGATTGGTTGCTTAATATACTAGTCAATAGGAATTTAGCATTTCCCGTACGTTTAAGTAGGGCTTTGTGCCTCTGATCTATGTGTCGAGATAGTCACTCGGGAACCGTCTTCTGGTAAACACCTACGCCAAATCGCACTGTTCAAATTTGTACCAAATCGAAGAAACTCACGGGTTTGATAGGTTTTCATGTCCCTAAAGAAAAGCGAGTACAGTGCGAGTATTTTCTGAAACCTACAGCTTCATTAGTAGTTTATTTCATTTTTTATTTTATCTTAGGAGATATTCGTGCCTGAACATTTCATGTCGTCCATAAACTCCGCGTGGCATGTTTCTTGCGGTTTACGAGACATTATGGCGAGCAGTTCTTTACAGGAAGCCTAATGAACGACTGACTGTGTCAATTCGCATGTAGTCGGGAGTCACTGACTGTTTAGCACGTCAAAATATGGTGTTGGACTAAATATCTTCTGGTTGCTATCGGGTGTGCACTTGTGAAAGAGGTGTAGCGTTTGTGAAATTGATGTTGGGATATTAAATACATACTTGATAGCCACTTTTCCTGTTTTAATGACAATAAATCAACCTTACGGAAATCTTAGATATTTTTTACAAAAAAATCTTGCAAGAATCCCGAAGGAACGATAAACTAAATAATTTCAGCTACTGTTCATGGTCTGGAGTTATGTGGCCATTGTGTGGTAGGTATTTTGTCGAGTTTTCGTCGACACTGCTTTTGTCAGCTCAACCAGTATCTACCATCGTAGAGCGAAGGGCCACACAACCTGAAACATAGCTAGGTGGGTGGACTGATTATTTCGAGGATTGTGAGAGATCAACCAGCCCCGCCACACTGTGAAACACCCAACGCATCTCATTCTACTTTTCCTGATATTTTCGAATAATGACCAGTACAAACGTCATTGAAATAGCAAAACATTCAGAGTTCTCGAAATATTCGGGAATTCGTTGATATAAAATACTGTTTCAGGTCCCAGTAGTGACCTATCAATCTTACTAATATGTTGATTCGAAGGATACCTTAATACACATCGATCCATGTTCACCAGACTCTATTGCCCTGTGTCCTAATGAACACCTGATCCTTTCACGTCAGTGGCGTGTAATGCCGTTCCACGTAACGCTCAAATGTTTCGTGGACTGTTATGTAAGCAGAAGAATATCTTGTTATGTGGCCTGAATCATTCTAACACCTCCCTCCCCACCACCACGGTGACAATTTGGAGTGCTCTCCATTGCCAGCACTCTGAAGTCGTATGATCCATATTAGGACAATCTCCGAAGTTGGAAACTGCCAGTCGTCCCTACCAACCGTGGATGCGGCACACTTGTAGCGCTATTTCATCATCATCCAGGAAAGTGGCGAAATTGGACTGAGCAAAGATTGGGTAATTGTACGGGCGCTGATAACCACGCAGTTGAGCGCCCCACAAACCAAACACCATCATCATCACTTGTAGCGCTGCCGTCTCTCTCCCACATCCAGCACAGTGGAACGTTCAGTGCAGGTGGTTCCAAACAATCTTGAAGTTGCCCGCATTTGAACATCCATGTTGCAAACTCTCATGCTCCTGTAACTGATTACGTTAACATTGCTCAACTTGCTTTACGTATACTGTAATGTTTTTCTTTCTGTGTAACCATGGTTCGATTGCGAGTGAAGTCATACTTACTTACTCAGCCATGGCATCGTGAATAACAGTGCTGCGTCAATAATAGAATCAAACTTGCTTTTCGAACACAGCAGTGAGACATCTTAATTGTGATACTAACTTAGAGCAGCAGGCAGAGCTCTACAATCAGTAAGAGGTGGAGATTACACAAGTATTCGAATAAATGAGGAGAGACAGCACAATATATTTCTTACTGAGATAAAAAGGTAACGAAACTCGCAAGAGTAAAACGTAATTACGATTTGAAAAACGCTACTATGTCACATCATTTTATTCGTTACAGTATGCTTATTGCGGTGAACCTCCACCGTCGGAATATCTGTTAGTAAAAGGAGTAAGATTATGGTACAATACTTCTAAGATAATAGGCAAATATTAATCAGAAAACTTATTATAAAATTTGCTACATACGTCAGATGGGTTTAACATCCATACGTTTTCCTTGTTCTATTGCTGTCTCTTTGTTTTAATTACATTTCTTTGGTGTTCTTAGAGTAATGGTGATTGGTTGTACTACATATGAATTGTTATATGATACAATTTTAAGATTTTCTTTCTCTTCCTTACGAGGATTAATTATGTGGCAGCTTCATTGACAGGTCTACCAGCGATACTGTACGGTTACAATGCGTTTTGTTTATCATGCTGTAATTTTAGTAAATTTTTCTTGCGATGTCATTGGTGGTTTGTGTAATCTCCGTTGCTTTTTGTATCTATCTGTTCTGCTGACCGATAATTTCAAAACAGTTTTCGCTCTGTTTCTTGTGTTCTAGGTCGATTTTCTCTTTAAGTGCTTTTAGTGGGTAATTTTGTGTGTATAAATAGATTTCCATTTCTTCCAATACGTTCATTACTAGTGCTTTGAATGCTACGTGCAGAATATGCATAACTTGTCTTAAATTCTCTGCTGTGTGTTGATTCATTTCTAAGTAGTCCAAAATGAACGAGGATAGTTGTCACTGTATCTAATGTGTTCACGGTGTATAATTCTGAAATTTCTACCAATCTGCTTATGCACTAACGGAGCATCTGCCGCACTACGTTAGTCACGTTCTGTTGATCTTGACGGGCGTCGACTATTAGGTCAAACCAGTAACCCACTTCCCCCGATTCTTTAAAGAATCGATACATAGTCTGCGTAATTTGCTCTACGTCTTAAGGGAAGCTAGTTTATGAGGTATTATGTCCTGAATCAAGTGTCACACGGTGACATAATTTTGTAGGTGCATTTAGTGGTATACGTGGATACTGCCTCTAAAATGTGATACTAGTAGAATTGGTAGTAAAGAAATAATATATTAAAACGGCTTGTCTGATCCTGATGTTTTATAGAATGGAACATTGTCAGGGAGAAAAAGTTTCGAAAAGGTATGGAATTACGTCTAAGTTTCGATGGAAGTTATGTCATTCATAATTACTGGATAAAAGCATCCAGGGTAATTTGCGCGCCGTAGCTTCAAGCAAGGCGACGTACCGGTCCGATGTGAGTGCAGTCGCAAAGCCATTTTCGTCCTCCAAAAAATAAAAACAAGGGCCTATTATGCCACGTAATGATACAGCACACCACATAGCTTTGCTGCTGTCCAAGTGCCATTTGTGCAGCTGAGTAAGACTTTATACCCATTAACGAAATATTTGGTTAATAACAAATCCACTAAGATCGAAATCGGATTCCTCTGACAGTATAAGTTGTTAACAAACCTTATCTTTTGAAGCACTCGTTGAGAGAACCGTAGTGGCTTTAGGTCATCATCTAGTTTCAATTCCTGCACGACCTAAAACTTGTGTGGATGTTAACATAAGTCCTGTATCAATATTCTTCGACTGCGAGGACAGTGTTGTCTTGTGTACCAATAATTCACACGCCGCCTGGTGAGATGTTTTTAACTTATGAACCCGTTTTCTCGAAATTTCGTATCCATGTGTTCACTGTATGTGCTGGTAGAACGTGGTCGTGACGCCTGGAATTGAAGCGATGGCGAAATTCTCTTCATGCTGCCTCTACAGTGTCATTGGTTTTGTAAAAAGCCTTCGACAGGAAAAGCGTGAAGCACAACACTCCAAATATCCATGTTAAGTAAATGGCAGGATGACTTGAATTGTTTCCATGTATTATTCAGCGTGGCCCTTGGCTACCAACACAAATTTAAAAATAACCCGTTTCGGTGAATCACCCGTTGTTATTTCTAGACATAGTTTGATGGTTGCTTTTTACATTTGCGGGGTATGAATGTACTTCGTTTTCAGCTAATTTTAACTTTGTAGCAGTACAGAGGATGAAAAAAATTGACGGATGTGACAAAAGGTAGTACGTCACACACAGCACCTGTAGCCGCAGCCTACAACACTCACCGAGCGAGGTGGCGTAGTGGTTAGACACTGGACTCGCATTCGGGAGGACGACAGTTCAATCCCGCGTCCGGCTATCCTGATTTAGGTTTTCCGTGATTTCCCTAAATCGCTCCAGGCAAATGCCGGGATGGTTCCTATGAAAGGGCACGGCCGACTTCCTTCCCCATCCTTCCCTAACCCGATGAGACCAATAACCTCGCTGTCTGGTCTCCTTCCCCAACCAACCAACCAACAAACAACGCTCGTACGAAGTTATGTAACTACCCAGTCGCTCTGAGAGGAGTCTCTAGGTTCGGGGGAAAAAAAATCAAACCAATACAATTAAATGGCCCAACATTATGTGACATTAGTGTGTTTCATAGCTAATATTATTTATAAGCTAAAATATTAGTACGTAGGATTCTGACTACACACTTCAATGCAGTAGAGCAGTTGATGAAATAAATAGTTCTTCATCACCAGTTTCGATTAATCGACCATCATTAGGTCACATAAAGTTGTCTTTGTGCAAAATTCTTACTGTGGCGTCAGAACATACGATTAAAATCCACCGTGTGTCAGTGAAATTGCTTCAGATAGTATGCAAGCCTATATTCAAGTTCCACTCTCATTCTGTATGCTTCCCATTACTTCCTGTGTCATTTTTGACGCCCCAATAACAGCAATACCAGATGATGTAAACAATCTGGTGTTATCTATTATCATTGTCTGAGAGAATTTCGTTGTTAATTTAGGTTCATTTCATCAGCAGCTCGTGGCGGTCTTTAAATACGACATTCTTGAAATATTTACTGGTTGCCGGCAAAACCTACACACAAACGTTTCTGTAATTTAGTCTGAAACTCCCCAAAATTACTCAAGAGTTTTTTAATATATTATCATACACGTCCAAATACATATGTATGCCAGTTACTGACCCATGTGTGTTCTAATGCAAAGACTTTGAAGTATTTGTAGGGATTTTATTTTGTGATAATAATGCTTTGCAATACCCTTCACGCTGCGAGAAATATCGATGAGCCGAAGAGCGTTAATAAATATGTAAAATGGGAATATGATGCCAAAAATACAAATCTTTTCGACATCTTTGTAGGATGTTCAAGAACTAAATTCAGATGTTATTGTAATAGCCTATGGCTTTAAACAAAATTTTTCATAAACATTAATTCATAAATTACCAGTGAATGGGAATGTGCTGTATAGACTACTTTCTTTTTGATTTTTAATCGTGGATATCGGAAATCCAGCGATGCTAAGGTATTTAATTAATTCTATGGGTTTTACAGCCAGTGGTGTGATCTATAAGAGGCCATCAAAATGGTTCCGTTCGAATGAGTTGCTGTACCGGCTATGCAACCAACGTGACGCCGATGTGGATGTATAAGCAGCCATAAGGCGAAATGTGCCGGAAAACTGCGACAAGCGGCGCTGCTTCACGATAACCCACGTCCGTCGCGATATCGTAAATGTCGTAAGGAAGGAGCAGTGACACCTCAAGTGGGGGACAAAACATCCACCCTATACTCCTGACCTCCCCACATGCTATTACAAGCTTTCGGCCCCTTAAAAAAATTCCCACAAGGGTCGACGGTTCCTGTAAGACAATGGTTCCCGACTTTTCTTAGACGATTATCCATGAGTCCAAACAGACATTAGCTACTACCACGTACTCCCCCACAAATTATGGTAGGTTAATGATATTTAGTTTTTTGTGTGTATAGGGAGGCGGGGTGGGAGCGTCAGAATGAATGACAACTCGTTCTCAGATAAGAAAGCTAGCCATACATAGTGGGGGTACAGACTTGTAACAAAACATTCTTACCCCTCATGACTCCTCTCCATTGAGGCGGTTGCTTGACCTGCACACTGCAACCCCCTTTAAAATCAACCAAGTTAAAATGTGTTCACTACACCTACTGTTTGTAAATCATTTGATTGCTGCACTCCTTACTTCTGAACTGGCAGAAATGGCAAGAGTTCAGGCTGTTAATCCTCTGTGTGGTACCGCGGCCACAAGTAGCAGTAATTGTAATGCTGATAATGATAATAATAATAACAATAATAATATCTTATATCTAAAGTCAAATTTATGGGGAAGTATCTCAGCCACTTGAAAAAAAAAACTGGTATTAGACAAGGTGATGGTTTATCACCTTTGCTGTTTAACTGTGTTCTAGAAAAATTTGTAAGGATCTGTAATTCGGAACTAAAAAATCACAAAACTGAACCAATAACTCTGAAAAGGAAAACAAATGGAATTAAGGTAAACTGCTTGGCTTTTGCGGATGATTTCGCAATATTTTCAGGAAACCTGACAGAGGCAGTCATTCAGATAAACCTTCTGAAAAAAAAGCAAACAGAACTGGTCTCGAAATATTAGCTGAAAAAACTAAATCATGACTAATAAAAAAAATGAGCCAAAATTCATAGAAATGCAAACAGGTAAAATACAGCGAGTAAGTAATTTTAAATGTCTTGGAGAGTCTATACAACAGAATAGACTAGAAAAATCTGCAATCGATGTAAGAATTAACAAAATGGAAAGAGAACATGATTTGACCAAAAATATTTACAACCAAAAATGTATATCTAGAAAAACAGAACTTAAACACTACACCACAGTGGTACGACCAGAATGTTTGTATTGATCAGAATGCCTAACGATGAAATATAAGGTGGACAGACTAGAGGTATTGGAAAGAAGGACTATTAAAAAAATGGTGCAATAAAAACTGCAGATGGTTGGAAAATAAGAAGTAATGAGTAGATCTACAAAAATATAGAGAAAATATCTCAAGTAATGGCCAAACAAAGATTTACCTTTTACGGATACCTCTACCAAATGGATGGAAATAGACTAAAAAAACAAATACTTCTATATTTCGGGAAGAAGAAATCGACAGTAGCATGGATTACAGAAGTAAGCAGAGATCTAGAAAGAAACAAAGACAAAGCTTCAGGAACAGCAGAAAAATACCAGTTTAAAAATATAATTCTAAATTTGGTGTGCTTTCAAAGCAGAAGAAATACAAAAATCGGGAACAACGTAGACAGATGAAAGAGAGACGTCATGGAGGGAAAATGACGGAATACTGGAAAAATAGGAAACAACAACAAAGGAAGAAAAGGAACTTAAGTTGTTAACGTGATCCTAGTTGGTCAATATGATTGTAAGGAATTAATACTGTGTACAGCACTACAGTAGCCCTAAAGTAGTCATGTTACAGCTGTGTCGTGCTATCAATTAATTCATTTGTCTGTTTCAAAGCCAGTAACGAAGCAATTTCTGGACTATTGCAGGTACTGTCTTCAACTTGGAGAAGATATTTTCCTGAGATATTTTGCATTTTTGGTGTATATGTCTCACTTTTATTATCATCAATGTACGGGCCGAAGCACAATATACGTGTGTGGTGGGTGGATTATGTATGCAACCTGCAACCTCCCAATAATTAATGTTACTGAGAGAAAGTAATTACTGATAACGAATATTATCAGTATTATAGTCTAACAAAATAATAATTATGATAATGGGAATGATCTTTTGAAAATAATTTAGTTTCATGACTGAAACAGAATTGAATCGTTAACTCTCTACACCTCAGAAAATTTATTTTACCTCTCAGAGGGTAAATACCCCAGGTTGGGAACTACTGCTTTAGAGCGGAGAAGTGCAGGAGGAACATCCTCGTCCTATAAGAACCATAAAAGTTTCTGCTTCTTGACTAGTCCCTGTGAATTGAGTTCTATGATAATTCTATAAAAATACCTGGACTGTACGTTCTGAGTCGTATTAGATTTGTCCAGTCTGTCAAATAAGACTGAATGACCCAGAGCGGAATTGCTGACATCTCTCTGTCGAGAACCGGGAATCGCAAGAGAAGTCGAGGTCTGTGGCGCTAGACGACCGCTAGATGGCAATCGAGGTGATGGTGCAAAAAGTGCAAATCAGTTATAAATCATTTCCCAGTACGTTACACGATATTTTGACTGTGACAAAGGTAGCTGCCGGCTAGACTCTGTGACTGCCCACATCCATTCAAAGAGCTCGCCGAACTGCGGCTGCAGACGTAACGTTCCAGATACGTCACACCGACACGGATGACTTCTGTAGGAACTTAATCACAATCTGCAGTTGCGGGGTATACCGCTATCGCCCTGAGACAAACACGCAAAGCTATTATTGGAAACCTGCCGATGCACCATCGAGCTTCTAAGGCGAAAATTGTAACAGGACAGTGCTACCGAAGTGTTCTTGAGAGATTGTCGGAGGTTCTCATGACGAGAGAGTGCTAAAAGCGGTCCACACCATTCTACACTGGGCACGGTCGCACGTGTTGTCCATTTGAACAGTAAGATTTAGCCTCAACTCTCTTACGTCTACATACACACCCCGCAAGTCAAAGTACAGCGCGCGGTGGAGTGCGACCACCAGTCACTTCCATTCCTGTTCCACATGTAAATGGAGAGGGTGGAAACCCGGTCGTGGAAACGAGCCGTAGTTTCTCGTGTGTTATCCTCGTGGTGCTTACGCGAAATGTATGTTGGCGGCAGTAGTTTTACTCGGCAGTCAGCTTCAAATGTCGGTTCTCTAAATTTTGCCAATAGTGTCCACGAGAAGAGCGTCGCATTCCCTCGAGGGATTACATCTTATATCCTGATGCAGCTCCGTAAGACTTGCGTGTTGCTCGAACCTATCGATATGTCGCAGACCGCCTCTGAACTGCTTCGATCTCATCCCTTAATCCAACATAGTTGCGGATCCCAAACTCTCGAGCAGAACTAAAGACTGTCGTGCTAGTGTCCTGCATGCGGTCTCGTTTATAGATGAACCACACTTTCCTAAATTTCTCCTAATAAACCGAAGGCGACCATTCACCTTCCCTACTACAACCCTTACGTGTTAGTTGCATTTCGTATCGGTATGTAACCTTACGCCTAGATATTTGATTGATATTACTCTGTGAGGCAGCAGACTATTTCTGTTCTATTCGTACTTCACGTGTTTGTTTTTCCCGCTCATCAGCTTTAACTGACATTTTCCTAGTGTTAGCGCTAGCTACCATTCATCACACCGACTACATATTTTGTCTAAGTGCTCTTGTCTCCTCCTACTTCGAAACTTTCCCGTAGACTACAACATCAACAGAAAACTGCCGCAGCTTACTGCTCACCCCATCCACCAGATCATTTATTTATTTATATATTAATGCATTTCTTTCACCTGGCAAGATTAGGGCCTTCAGGCCCTCTCTTACACCTAACCAGGCATACTCAGATTGAACGTATTTCAGTTTGTACAGAACATTATGGACATACCACGTGTTATACAGTACTGATGTGTAATAAAAAAATAGAGAATATAACAGTAGTACTAGGATAATAATTACAATCAAAAAATAATTATAACAATTAATAATAATAATAGTAATGACTATGTATATGAAAGTAAACATATTTTTCCTTTTTGAATGTCAGTGCTATTGCTAGTTGGGAATTTTCTCGTTATGTTCTTGCAGCTTGTGAGTTATTCACATCGAGCAGAGACATAAGACGATGCAATGGGGTGAAAGAGATACAGAAGAGATAGGTAGGTTAGAGGAAGAGAAATAGAATGGTAAAATTCCAAGTTATGATGGAGAGGAGAAAGAAAGAGATGAGAGGGGCATTACAATGGTGCCTATACTTTCCCTAGTATGTAAGTTTTGAGTTCCCTCTTGAATGTTGAGTCGTTCTGGATAAGACGCAGATCACAGGGGAGCGCGTTCCATTGTCGTATGGCTGAGTTGGAGGATGACACGGAGAAAGATTTTGTGTTCTGTAAAGGTACAGCCATGGTGCTAGACGTATCCGATCTGGTATTGCGGTTGTGGAAAGATGATAGGTGTTTAATATGAGAAGATAAGTATTGGGAGCACCAGTGACTAAGAAATCGATGAAATAAGCACACCGTGTGGAGACTGCATACATTATGTGGACGTATCAAACCTAGCTGGGAGTATGAAAGACTGATATGATCATACAACCGTATATTGCATACGTATCTAACGCAAGCATTCATCACTAGCTCCAGGCATCTCGAGTTTTCACAGTTTGTGCCATGTTGAACTACATCACAGTAGTAAATATTAGGCAAGACTAGTGTTTGGACTAATTTTTGTTTAACATGGGTTGGAAATATTTTTCTAAATTTTTGGATTGCATGTAGGGAGGAGAGCGATTTCCGGTAAGTTGTGACTGTTTGTTCTTCCCAATTTCATCCAAGATTATTCCAAGGTCTTTTACTGTTTTTGGTATGGTAGTTGGGTACCATTGAGGAGTATTTGAGGGACTGTTTCGCGAAAGTACCGGCTGATTGGATGAGATGAAAGGATGACCAGGGATTTCTTGGGGCTTACTTGCGACCTAGGTTCTGTGCCCATCGAGAAACAGAGCAGAGATCAGCATTCATACCCGCTACAGCGTCAGCCATGTTCTTGGGGCTTGCACTTATGTACAGTTGGATGTCGTCGGCATATAGATGGTAGTTACAGGAGTGAATCACTGAAGAATTATCATTAATTAACAGTGAGAAGAGTAATAACTCCAGAACGCACGTTTTTCCATGATGACTTCTTCGACCCGCAAATGACCTGTTGACTTCTGTTTTCAAGGAACCTGTCAAACCAGTTTATTGCGCTGTTTGAGAAATTCAGCTGTTTCATTTTAATTAGTAATATATCAAAGTCAACTCTATCACAAGCCTTGCTCAAGTCAAGCAGTGTTAGGATGCTAGCTCCACGTCTGTCCATAGTTGTTTAATGTCATCAGTTACTTTGATTAATGCAGTTCCTGTACTATGGTGCTTTCGGAAGCCTGACTGATATTTATCATGGTTGTTATGAGTTTTGAGGTAATCCGTCAGCTGTTCATGGACAATGTATTCTAGGGCTTTAGATATTGCATGTAGTATGCTGATCGGCCTGTACTCACCTGGCGACTTAGGGTTGTCAGTCTTGGGTATAGGTTGAATTAAACTTCGCTTCCACTCAGCAGGAAATGTACTACTGACAAGAGACAGGTTGAAGATGTCTGTGATAGCTGGAATAATAGTGTCTACAACGTTCTTAATCATGCCAGTGCTCACTCCATCATTTCCTACTGCCTCAGAAGAGATCCTCATAATTACCTTGTGTACTGTGCCTGTAGTGAGATGGTTTAGGAAAAGTCTCTCGAGAGATTCATATCTTGGTGCTGGTAATTTGTAGCTACGAGACAGTTTACAGCTGTTGAGAAGAAATCGTTTAGTTCTTCTGCAGACGCTTGATAAACGGCGTCAGATTTTCGCTTCCCTATACCGAAACTGCGCAGCTTTTTCCACAGTGCAGCAGGTTTCTATATGCCGCATACGACAGAGCGGGCATGTCTTATTTTGGCATTCCTCACCCTTTGTGCTGTTTCGGAGTTTCCTGTAAGCATCATACGCCTCGGGATTTGGGTTACGCTTGAAGGCCCTATGTGCAGCACCACGTTTATTCATTAACTGGCGTAATGTAGTGGTGAGCTACGGAGCGGGAGCTCTCTTTACCTCGACAGTGCGTTGTGGAGCATGTTTATCATACAGTGCAATAAATTTGTGACAAAATTCCAGAAATTTTCTGTCTAAAGTCGGTTCATTGCTTATATCTTGCCAAGGGATGTGTGGCAACGTTTCGAAGAGCGTCATGGTTAAGATTTTTTAGGTTTCTGTAGAGATTTTTCTTTGGTAGTATGCATTGAGTAATTTAAGAATATCACGTGATGAGCAGAGAGTCCCGGAGCGGATGTCTGATTGGCGCGAACTATTTTATCTGGTCGCTTTGTTCCTAATATATCTATGAGTGTATGGCTGTGTGGCGTGTGATGAGTTGGGTCCAGCGGTGTTAAACTCATATCATTGGAGTGGAACAGTCTCCTTAATCTTTCTGCAGAGGGAGATTTTCACTGTAAGTCGATGTTTGTGTCGCCCATAACGATTATGTCTTCATACTGTGATACGAGCGAGGAAAGGGCAGACTGAAAGGAGGACATAGCACCGACGTTTGGAGGTTTATAGATTTCTCCCATTAGCAGTTTGTAATCTCCTTCGCCCTTAGCATCCGATGTGTATAGTGTAATAGGTTTCAGATCAGAGCGAACATACGCACCCACACCACCTTCGCGTCGTGTTTCACGATCTGCCCTTAGGGGAGAGTAACCAGTGATTCGGATAGCGTCGGAAGAAACGTTTGGTTTCATCCAGTTTACAAAGACGAGGATAATATGGAACAGCGATTGGCAGAACAGGTCATAGAACTCGTCAAAGTGAGCCGATAGCGTCTGCGCGTTCGCGTGGACCACAAAGCTCCGTCCCATTCTGGCCGCCTGTAGGACCGAGCGCGCTCCGTCTACCTGCTGGCCGGAAGAGGGACAAAAGCTGGAATTCGTTGGGGATGACATATTTGCAGGTGTGCCCAACGTCGTGGCTGACTCAAGCGTCTGTGGGGTAAAGCTGAAAAACAGGCTGGAAGTATCGGAGAAAGGAGCGAAAGGGAAGATGGAAAGTGGCAGTGGTGGTTACGAAAAAGATAATAGTAGTAGTAGTGGTAGTGACGAGGATGAAAATAATAGATATAAAAAGGCGGATTTAAAGAGATTCCTGTTAATGGAGAATGTTAATTCCCGTTTGACTGAAAATATGAAAGTACACTTACGATAGAGAAATAAAGAAGCAATACTTATGTGAAATAACGTACTTATTTTAAAAAAGAGTACGTATGGTGCTTAGAAGAGTAACGAAGTAATATTTACGTTAAAAAATGAAAAAAATAATAAAAAGTAACTTATATTAGACAGAGTACAATATGAGACTTTGTGTAGCACGAGATATCGCTCAGTGTGTCAGTTCGAACATGTTCGTCACCGTTTTCCTCTTTCCTTCCATCTTGACTACGATCCTGCCATGCTGGGTCCATACATTTTGAAGGCCGAACTCTGTGATCGCCGCGTTCAAAACTTTTAGTCTTTCGAGCGTCAGATCTTCCCTCAGGGTAACCCCACTCTTGGCGAATTTTCTTTTCTGAGCAAATACTTCAGCTCTTTTCCGGTAGGACACAAATTCAATTATTGCGGGCCTGGGTTTCATGGCGTCTGGTATCCTGCGCGCAATACGGTGGCTTGTGTCAGTATCGGCCACGTCGACCTGCACGCCAAGTTTCTGACGCACGAGGCTAATGACCAGGTCGTCGGAGTTTTCACGATCGTTTACGGCTACCCCGAACAAGCGCAAGCAGATCCTTCGCAGATTCTGCTCAATTTCAGCGGTGGCCGCACGGTTTAGCTTCTAGGTCGGCGGCTTTTGTCTCTTGCGCGGCCAGCGAATTTCTAAGAGAGTGGATTTCGGCGCTGTTGCGCCCGACAGACTCTTGCCGTTTGTCCATGACGCGGCCGTCACAGAGACCGTGACGGATTGCACGATTACACCTAGCGTGTCTTTACTGCGCAGCGCCGCGCTCACCTGGGACCGGACGAGCTCCCCGATGTCGGGAAGCGAGGCCTCACCTGCCGCCGGAGACCAGGCGCCCGCGCTGCCTGCGTCCCTGTAGCCTCGCCTGCTGCCGCTTACTCGTGCTCTTCCCATTTTTCACTCACTTATCACATTTGTCCGTTATCAACGGAGAACAATACACCACGGCAAGTGGCACTTGTTTAGTCGGATTCACACGTTGTGGACTGCTGCACTGGTCTGTAACACATTCAATGAACGGAAAAACACTCGAGCCGAAGAAACCCACGTCTCTCAGTGGCTGCCATCCTGTATAACATCTTTACTATGTATAAAGAAAACAACAGCGATATTATCACACTTCCCTGGGGCACTCGGCATGAGTGGCCGAGCGGTTCTAGGCGCTACAGTCTGGAACCGCTCGACCGCTACGGTCGCAGGTTCGAATCCTGCTTCGGGAATGGATGTGTGTGATGTTCTTAGGTTCGTTAGGTTTAAGTAGTTCTAAGTTCTAGGTGACTGATGACCTCAGCAGTTGAGTCCCATAGTGCCATTTGAACCATTTGATACCTGGGGCTCTCCTCACGATACCCTGTCTATGATTAATACTCGACGTCGAGGACAACCTACTGGGTTCTGTTGCTGAAAGAAGTCTTAGAGTCAACTACATTGCCGAAAAACTACGAGGGCTATTCACAAAGTACATTACGTTTTGGAATTAAAAATAAATAAAGTATTGGAATTTTTTTTTATTATATACAGATGAAAGCCACACTTAAATACTACTTTTCTACATAGTTGCCATTAAATTAAGGCACTTATCGTAGCGATGGACGAGCTTGGAAATTCCTTCGTCGTAAAATTCGGCCGCCTGCGCCTTCAACCACGTGGTTACCTCTTTTGAGACAAATGGCTCTGAGCACTATGGGGCTTAACATCTGTGGTCATCAGTCCCCTAGAACTTAGAACTACTTAAACCTAACTAATCTTTTGGGACAGAAAAGGTGTGATTTTTGTGGATTTCCTGGAAAGAGCCACAACAATAAACTCTAAAAGGTATTGCAAAACTCTGTACAACCTCAGAAGAGCAATACAAAACAAGCGCAGGGGAAAGTTGGGCTCAAAGATCTTGCTGATTCACGACAACGCCCGGTCCCACACGGCAAATGCCACTCGTGAAGTTCTCGAATCTTTTAAGTGGGAGTTGTTTCCTCATCCGCCGTACAGTCCCGACCTGGCACCGAGCGACTTCCTCTTATTCCCAGCAATGAAGAAGTGGTTGGCTATGCAGCGTTTTGATGACGACGCACAGCTTCAAGAAGAGGTAACCACGTGGTTGAAGGAACAGGCGGCCGAATTTTACGGCGAAGGAATTTCCAAGCTCGTCCATCGCTACGGTAAGTGCCTTAATTTAAATGGCAACTATGTAGAAAAGTTGTATTTAAGTGTGGCTTTCATCTGTATATAATAAAGAAAAATTCCAATACTTTATTTATTTTTAATTCCAAAACGTAATGTACTTTATGGATATCCCTCGTATCTCGTACGTTCGTTATGTAGGGCAGTATGTCAAAAGTTTTCCGGAAAGGAAGGAATATGAAATATTCCGGTTGCCCCTCATCCGTAGTTCGCTGAGTACCAATAGTAGGTTGATTTCTGCTCGTTGGATGCTTTCTAAAGCCCTGCTCGTGCGAGAACAGAAGCTTTCGCGTCTCAAGAAAGTTTCTTATATTCGAACTGAGAATGTATTAAAGAAATCTGAGAATGTATTAAAGAAATCCGTCTCAAGAAACTTTCTTATATTCGAACTGAGAATGTATTAAAGAAATCTTCTGTAAACCAATGTTAAGGATGTTGGTCTGTAATTTAGTGGACCCGTCCTTTTGCCTTCCTCAAGAGTCACTTGCACCTTTTTCCGTTCGCTAGTGCGGCTTCATTCTTTTTTGTTAGATGAAACAACATAGCGCAGCACGCGTTTTCAGAATGGCAGCCGTTGATTCTCCTCAACAGATATAATGCAAGCTCCTGCAATTAAGATCTTCTCCAAGCCCTATCTATCAAGTCCATGGTTGGAAAAATGTTCATGATGGGAGATTAATATGTAAAAAATGATCAATATAATCATCTAATTTTAGGATAGCTTCTTGGTTTTTTTTTTTTTTGAGGAATAATTGCTGCGTTATGACTAATCCTCGTAGCATTACAGGTTCAACATTAATAAACCGGACAAATTGCAGGACCTATTCCTGTATCGAAACATAGAAAGAAAGATCCTAAGAGCATGTGTTTAGAAATGCAGGGTTGCAAATTTAGATTCCCGCTGACGAACGACAGTTGATGAATGGTCCAAGTCTAGATCGTGTTTGTGTACGGCCAAGCAGGAGGAAACGGTGGAGAGATGACACGCCTATAAGAAAACAAGTACCCTCACACACAGCAGTCACACCACACAACATTTCAAGCCCCTTTTGGGAGTTTGTGTGAACATGGATCCTTTCGGACAGACGAATGAGCAGGGGGCGGCGGACTGTGAATACATCAGATATGGCGGACCGGATTCTACGGGATATAAAGACGTACCGTAGTACAAACTACAGCCAAGAAGTCCCCCAACATAGTACATGCGAATGTACGATTATGTATATCGTGCATGACAACGGCTACTATCTCTGTCACCAGCAAACCCATGGAGAACACATTGAAAATCTGTTGTGACGTACGTGTGATGTAGCTCTGTATAGCACTACTGACCATTAAAATTGCTACACTACGAAGCTGAAGTGCTACAGACGATAAACACAACCGACAGGAAGTAGATGCGGTGATATGCAAATTATTAGCTTTTCAGGTCTTTACACAATGTTGGCGCCTGTGGCGACACCTACAACGTGATGACATGATGAATGTTTCCAATCGATTTCTCATACGCAAACAGCAGATGACCAGCGTTGACTGGTGAAACGTTGTTCTGATGCCTCGTGTAAGGAGGAGAAATGCGTACCATCACGTTTCCGACTTTGATAAAGGTCGGGTTACACCCTATCGCGATTGCGGTTTATCGTATCGCGAAATTACTGCTCGCGTTGGTCGAAATCTAACGACTGTTAGCGGAATATGGAATCGGTGGGTTCAGGAGGGTAATACGGAACGCCGTGCTGGATCACAACGGCCTCGTATCACTAGCAGTCGAGATGACAGGCTTGTTATCTGCATGGTTGTTACGGATTGTGCAGCCACATCTCGATCCCTGAGTCAACAGATGCGGGCGTTTGGTAGACAAAAACCATCTGCACGATCAGTTCGACGAAGTTTGCAGCAGCATGGAATATCAGCTCGGAGACCATGGCTGCGGTTACCCTTAACGCTGCATCGCAGACAGGAGCGACTGCAATGGTGCACTCAACGACGAACCTGAGTGCACGAATGGCAAAACGTCATTTTTTCGGATGAATCCAGGTTCTGTTTACAGCATCATGATGGTCGCATCCGTGTTTGGTAACATCGCGGTGAACGCACATTGGCTGCGTGTTTTCGTCATCGCCATACTGGCGTATCACCTAACGTGATGTTATGGGATCACTTCTTGTGCGCATTGACTACACTTTGAACAGTGGACGTCACATTTCAGATGTGTTACGACCCGTGGCTCTATCGTTCATTCGATCCCTGTGAAACCCTACATTTCAGCAGGATAATGCACGACCGCATGTTGCAGGTCCTGTTCGGGACTTTCTGGATACTGAAAATGTTAAAATGCTGCCCTGGCCAGCACTTTCTCCAAATGTCTCACCAACTGAAAACGTCTGGTCAATGGTGGCCGAGAAACTGGCTCGTCACAATACGCCAGTCACTTCTCTTGATGAACTGTGATATCGTGTTGAAGCTGCATGGGCAGCTGTACCTGTACACGCCATCGAAACTCTGACTGAATGCCCAGGCGTACCAAAGCCGTTATTACGGCCAGAGTTGGTTGTTCTGGGTACTGATTTCTCAGGATCTATGCACCCAAATTGCGTAAAAATATAATCACATGTCAGTTGTAGTAGAATATATTTGTCCACTTAACACCCGCTTATCATCTGCCTTTCTTCTTGGTGTAGCAATTTTAATGGCCAGTAGTGTATGTTCCAGGACGATTTGTTCTCGTTGAACGCGCAGCGTCTATTTTCGGAAATTTAGGGACTTTTTTTCCTCCATTTCCAGTCAGGAATCTGTCAGACTGTCGGTTTGATTAATTTTCACCCTCTATGTTCCTTCCATAGTGATCACTGCTTAGAAAATGCATATACTTTTCTTTATAACATCCCCTCAGGGGCTTCAGCATTCATTTGCTGGGTACGGGCTTGGCTAACTCGGGGTCCCCGAGCTGTGGACTGGTGTGCGCCGCCAGTTCTCTGACACCGTAAGCTCTGGGCATACTTCAGCGACCACTGTGCGGCGCAACGGTGGAACGTTGTGTGTCGCAGGGACCGGGGATCTTGGCTTGTTGATTGCCTGGATCGCGAGGATGGTACATACCTCTATAATCAACCCTTCAATCTTAAGGTGTGCTGCGCGCCAATAAGATGTATGGCTGTTGAGGTGGAACAGCCGCTAGCGGGCGACCTCTGAGGAACCTGCCGCACCCCAGTTGTATAAGGCTTACCCAGGCATGCGGGGCTATGTCTGGTCGGACGTTTAGTTCCCCAGCTGCTCGTGGGACGCACATGGCAACCACGTATATCCCTTCACCAGCGTCACAATCAGTAAAGAGCACGAGGAAGACTAGTCCTCCAGATAAGCAGATAGAAAAGAGTAACAGGGCTCATGGAGTCATAAATACCAATGTTTTCATCGTGATTAAGAGGAAGGAGGGCTCATTTGAAAAAGTGTCTCCTTTCTACATACATAAAGGTTTAGAAGGATTCGCAGGTACACTGAAATCTATCAAACGCATGAGAAATGGTACCCTGTTAGTTGAGACTACTATGACAAAGCAAGTGGAGCTGCTTCGAAAGTCAACCAAATTAGGTGAGTATGACATTACTGCCGAGTTGCACAATTCCCTCAGCTCCAATAAAGGCGTTGTCACCTGCCGTGATTTAATGGATATCGAGGTAGAAGAGCTGAAGCAAGAATGGGCAACAGAGGCGATTGTAGACGTGGAACAACGGACACGTAGGAATAATGGAGTTGTTTAAAAATCTGCCACCTTCATTGTGACATTCAATTCGCCTGTCTTATGTGAGTACGTTCTGGCTGCTTTCCTCCGACTTAGGATTAGGCCTTATATACCTAACCCTATGCGATGTTTCAAATGTGAGCGATTTGGCCATACGACAATGCGTTGTGGGGGTGAACCGACCTGCGGTATATGTGGCAAGGCAGCTCATGAATATGGGACCAACTGCACATCTCCAGCGCTGTGTATCAACTACTCTGGGAGCCATCCCGTCTGGAGCAGAGACTGCCCCATCATTGCGGAGGAAAGGAAAATTCAGAATATCAAGGTGACAAAGAGGCTACCTTATTTGGAAGCCAAAAAAGAGTATAAGGCGACAAAATCCCCTGTCTTTGCCACATCCTATGCCTCCTTGGTGCACAACAGTGCGTCAAAAGTAGACGCTTCGACGCAGTCCATGCCCAGCGTAGCAGTATCCTCCACCACTACCTGTACCTGCGTTTGTACCTGCCAGAGTACAACCAATAAAGATATAGCTATTCAGGCTGCTCCGAATGCACCACACGCTATTGCAGAGAAAGCTACAGTGAAGCCTTCGAAGGCCCTCCAGAAACAGAGTGCCTCTCCACTTCCCCCATCCCCGACTTCCACGAAGAAAACGGGACCAGGGAAAGGGGCACGACGTTTGACGTCAAACCTGCCAAAGGTACTATCGGATGTAGTCATGGCATCCCTGACTGATGAGGAGGAAATTGTCATGGAGTTTGATACCTCTTCCCCAGAACCTGGCAGCCCCTCTGCTGCCACTCGCTCCACAAGTGCCTCACCAGCGCGGCGCAATGACAGGGGTAAATCTAAACCGAAACGCTGATATGGCTCCAATACCTCAGTGGAATCTGAATGGAGTCAGACCTCGCTTTGAACAATTGCGGCTGTTAGTACAGGGAAACCCCTTTTGGGGTTCAAACAAAACCTGCCCCAGAGGCCAGATGACTGTGCAGTTGGTCAGGACTTCCGACATAATACTGCTGAACACAGGTCAGGCCACGCATTTTAGCCCCGCTTCAGGTTCGTCCTCTGCCATAGACCTCTCTATTTGTTCGCCTGTGCTTGTGGACATTGCTCAGTGGGTCATAGGCGACCACCTTCATGGCAGCGACCATTATCCTATCTGGCTCGATCTGCCAGGTGAAATGGGTCGTATCGAACAGCCGTCGAAATGGTTGTTCCGGAAGGGAAACTGGACGCTCTACAGGCAGTTGGCTGTTTTTGAACAGTGTGAAGGCGTCCAGGATTGGATGGATCACATTACGGCGGTGATGCACCATGCCGCTGATGCATCCATTCTAAAGTCAAAGGGAACACCTTTGAGGCAGCCTGTCCCTTGTTGGAATGACGACTGTTGTACCGCAATCAGAGACAGCAGGGCGGCTTTAAGAAGATTCCATCGGTGCCCCACTGATGCGAATCTGGCAAATTTCCGCGTAGCACGGGCCCGGGCGAGAAGAATCGTTAGGGAGAGTAAACGGATGTCTTGGCGTGAGTTCCTGAACTCCATCAATAGGCCCACATCTTCAATCAAAGTATGGGAAGCCATTAGGAGGATCTCAAGGCGATACTCTCGACCTCCAATAGCAGCTATACGTGAGCGGGGAGTCTCCTAACATCTCCAAGAGACATCGCCCGGGCGATGGCAGAATCATTTCAAATTATTACGGCCGATTCTAGCCAGGGCCCATAATTTGTTCCCTATCGTGGTACATAGGAGAGGGCTGGTTTTGATTTCCGTTCAAACAATACTGAGGAATACAACCAGCCTTTCTCTTTGTGGGAGTTGGACTCCGCACTGTCAGTATCTCAGGATACTGCACCCGGTCCAGACCTGATATCGTATAACATGCTGCAGCAGTTGGATCTGCTGTCAAAGGAAGTCCTCCTTCAACTTCTTAATGAAATTGGGAAGACGGGTGACTTTCCTAGTTCGTGGAAAGAATCGATTTTAATTCCACTTTTAAAACCAGGGAAGGATCGGACCGAACCCAGTAGTAATCGTAGCGTTAGTCTCACGAACTGCGTAGGAAAGACATTTGAGCGTATGGTCAATAGGCGCCTGGTGTGGGTTCTCGAATACACATCCTTACTTACCCGCTGCCAGTGTGGGTTCAGGAGGTATCATTCCAACCTAGATAACCTGACCCTACTCGAAACAGCGATACAAATTGCTTTCCTACGTAAGCAACACTTTATCGGGGTTTTCGACGACCTGGAGAAGGCGTACGATACTACCTGGAGGCATAACATTTTGCGGCAGCTTTATGAGTGGGGTTTCCGTGGGCGTTTACCCACAGTCATCAGATCCTTTCTCTCGGACAGATATTTTAGGTATAAGGTTGGGAATGTCCTGTCTGACCGTTTTAAGCAGGAGAACGGTGTCCCTCAAGGAAGTGTTCTCAGTGTGACAGCTTTCGCAAATGCAATCAATAGTATTGCGTCCACAATACGACGGCCCGTGCAGTACTCCTGGTTTGTGGACGATTTCTCCATTTTCTGTGCGTCTTCCTCCATCACCGCTGCTACACGCCAATTACAGCTGACAATCCTGCGATTGGTGGAATGCTCTAAGACCATAGGCTTTAAATTCTCTTTGGAGCAGACTGTTTGTGTAGATTTTAACCGTTCCCGTTCCCTTTTTAATCTCCCTGTTTTAAAACTGGGAGACACTGTTCTCACCTTTATGGAAAAGGTGAAATATCTCGGGCTTATTTTTGATGAGAAGTTGACATGGTTGCCACACCTAAAGGATCTAGAAGTCCGCTGTTCCAAGGCTTTAAACGTCGTTAAATGCGTCAGTCATAGATCCTGGGGCGCTGACAGGGCACGTCTGCTCCAACTTTATAAGGCCTTTGTTCGACCTCGACTGGAATACGGATGTCAAGCTTATGGATCTGCAAGACCTTCGTACCTCAAAATGTTGGATGTGATTCACCGTGAGGGTATTAGGCTTTCAACAGGTGCTTATCGCACGAGTCCAGTTGCTTATGTGTCGAGACTCGAGAGCCTCCGCTGTCCATTCGGCGTCTTCTTCTCGTGGTTCGGCAAGCATACAGGGCCAAGTCCACTCCTCTTTCGTTGGCGTCCAAAATTTTTTTCCCAGCCGGCACTGGAACGTCTCTTCCGCCACCGTCCGAAGGCAACAAAGCCGTTGGCATCCGTGCAAAGGAGAGTCTCGAGTCAGTACACCTGGAGGGCGTTAAAGTCCTCCGCCAGGGATGGAGTAGGGGATCTCCCTGGCTACTACAAAAGCCAAGATTACTTCTTGATCTGGCTGCTTACAAGAAGTATTGTACCCCGGACTACCTTTTTAAAGTTTGACTTACTGAGATTTTAGACCGCCATTGAGATTTTATTATTGTTTACACGGATGGGTCTAAACAGGTGGATTTTATGGGCTGCTCTGCTGTGTTTCCCGATACTGTCCGTAGCATAGGGATCACAGAGCAGTTCTCAGTTTACTATGCAGAACTGTATGCCGTTCTGCAAGCATTAGAGCATATGCGCCGACATCATGGCTCGAAAATTAATCATCTGCTCCGATTACCAAAGTGCTCTACACGCTCTTGAATAGATGTACCCAGCAGATCGGATGGTGCAAGAAGTGCAGGACGCACTCCTGCTCTTGCAAAAGCACGGTAAGGATGTAATTTTCTGCTGGGTTCCAGGGCACATAGGAATTCGTGGAAATGAACTTGCAGACGCGGCTACCAAGGAGGCTTGCTCCATCCCACCTTCTGCTCGCTGTTCCGTCCCCCCGCAGGCAATAACATCATTCGTGACTCGGAAGGTCATGCGTTGGTGGAAGGCTCAGTGGCTGGAAGTGAGGGATAATAAGTTGCGAGCGGTGAAGGATTCTGTCCGACCGTGGCTCACCTGCTTCCGACAACGACGAGCCATTACACAGCTTAGAGTAGGACATTGTCCGTTGACACACGGTTTTCTGTTACGGCGTGAGGAGCCACCAACGAGTCAGACATGTGGGACACAGCTGTAGATTTGACATATTTTAAGTGAATGTGTTTTGTATGCGGGTTTGAGGGAAGATTTCAGTTTCGCACCTGACCTGCCCTCTCTTTTAACTAATAATGAGGCGAGTGTCGCAAGGGTTTTACGTTTTTGTGTGATGTCTGGACCTCTTGCCAAAATGTTGGGATTGAGGTCTTAATGTGCTGTACAGTGGTTTGGTCACCCATTGATTATAAGCTGCCACTCAGCCACCGTTAATTATTTTTAAAAGTTTTGTACTGCTATTTTATTTTTAGTTTTATCCACCTGTTTGATGTGCTGTGTCCAATCTTGCAATCTGAATATTTCCAAATCTCGCAAAGATCGGCTCTGAATTGATCTTCGTTTAACAGATCTTAGATGCACTCGTCAATATTTCTTTTGGGAACGGGCGCTGATAACCTCGCTGTTGTGCGCCATCAAACTCTAATCATCATCATCATCTTTATAACATATTTCCCAGTTATGATATGAAACACTTATTTCGTGTAATATACTTTCATTCTTGTGCTTCGCGCCAGTTTCTTTTACAACTAATCGTATCCTGCGATGGAAACTTTTCCATTCTATACAACAGTTCGTCTCAATCCTTACTATCGTTAATAATAACTTTTGCGTCTCAGCTTCTTGTAGCATAAGATTTGATAAGCTAGCCAGGAATGCTGGCACCATCGTCAAGGGAAGAAAAAAGATTTGGTTTATGTCCACGTCACCGAATAACACGCGTCAGTATTACAGCCACACATTGAATTCTGCGGCGCTAAAGGTTCAAGTGAGAAATGAACGTACAGTTTAGGTGCACATGACAAATTGACCGCAATATCACAATATCTGAATAGGTCCCAGGAGTAGAGATTCCATTAGAACTACTGATAGTTTGGGAGAGCCAACCCTGACAAAACTCTACCATCTGGTCAGCAAGATGCATGAAACAGGCGAAATACATTCAGACTTCAAGAAGAATGTAATAATTCCAATTCCAAAGAAAGCACGTGTTAACAGATGCGAAAATTACCGAACTATCAGTTTAATAAGTCACGGCTGCAAAATACTAACACGAATTCTTTACAGAGGAATGGAAAAACTAGTAGAAGCCAACCTCAGGGAAAATCAGTTTCGATTCCGTAGAAATTTTGAAACACGTGAGGCAATACTGACCCTACGACTTATCTTATAGAATAGCTTAAGGAAAGGCAAACCTACTATTCTAACATTTGTAGACTTAGAGAAAGCGTTTGACAATATTGACTGGAATACAGTCTTTCGAATTCTGAAGGTGGCACGGATAAAATACAGTGAGCGAAAGGCTATTTACAATTTGTACTGAAACCAGATGGCAGTTATAAGAGTTGAGGGACATGAAGGGGAAGCTGTGGTTGGGAAGGGAGTGAGACAGGGTTGTAGCCTCTCCCCGATGTTATTCAATCTGTATATTGAGCAAGCATTGAAGGAAACAAAAGAAAAATTCCGAGTAGGTATTAAAATCCATAGAAATAAAAATTTTGAGTTTCGCCGACGACATTGTAATTCGGTCAGAGACAGCAAAGGACTTAGAAGAGCAGTTGAACAGAATGGATTGTGCCTAGAAAGGAGGATATAAGATGAACATCAACAAAAACAAAACGAGGATAATCGAATGTAGTCGAATTATGTCGGGTGATGCTGAGGGAATCAGATTAGGAAATGAGACACTTACAGTAGTAAAGGAGTTTTGCTATTTGGAGAGCAAAATAACTGATGATGGTCGAAGTAGAGAGGATATTAAATGTAGACTGACAATGGCGAGGAAAGCGTTTCTGAGGAAGAGAAATTTGTTAACATCGAGTATAGTTTTAAGTGTCAGGAAGTCGTTTCTGAAAGTATTTGTATGGAGTGTAGCCATGTATGGGAGTGAAACATGGACGATAATTAATTTGGATAACAAGAGAATAGAAGCTTTCGAAATGTGGTGCTACAGAAGAATGCTGAAGATTAGATGGGTAGATCATATAAGAGAAGTTTCTGGCACAAC
This sequence comes from Schistocerca cancellata, assembly GCF_023864275.1. Taxonomy (NCBI): domain Eukaryota; kingdom Metazoa; phylum Arthropoda; class Insecta; order Orthoptera; family Acrididae; genus Schistocerca; species Schistocerca cancellata. Next base: position 56,140,136 of record NC_064626.1, on the reverse strand, counting down.
TTGACTAGAAGAAGGGATCAGTTGGTAGAACATGTTCTGCGGCATCAAGGGATCACTAACTTATTATTGGAGGGCAGAGTGGAGGGTAAAAATCGTAGAGGGAGACCAAGAGATGAATACACTAAACAGATTCAGAAGGATGTAGGTTTCAGTAGGTACTGGGAGACGAAGAAGCTTGCTCAGGATAGAGTAGCATGGAGAGCTGCATCAAACCAGTCTCAGGACTGACGACCACAAGAACTGAAGACGGGTTTCAAGAAATAAAATTAAAAAAAAAAAACTTATTCACTCGTGGTTGTGGGACAATGCTGGAATCCAGTCATTGGAAAAACTGTCGTAAATTGTAAGCATCGCAGATTACACAACTTGTTTTCATCTACGTGGAGCTTCAAAATGTAAGTTACACATGTCATTCCACGCTAAAACCAGTCCGTACCTTTAGCGTTGTATGAGGGCAGTCCCGTGTTCTGGGTTTCCCGCTGACACATTACTGCTGCGGTACGGATAACATGTGCGTCACAGCGTGAGAGTAGAAATGAAGCGGCGACTGGAAACGCTCTTCAGAGTGGAAGTGCGAGACACGATACGGTTTTTATGGGCAAAGCACCTAAGCTGTGCGCAGATTCACCACGAAATTCTAGCGGAAAACAAATCAAATGCAGTGTCACGTCCAGACATAATGAAATGGTGCCACCAACTTGTCATAGAACGCACAGACGTGAGAGATTATGACCGGGAAGGGAAACCACTGACATCGGCAATGAACGACAGAAGCCTCTAGGCATACGAGGGACTGATTCACAGCTGTCACAGATTTTCCAACGATGACGATGTTCAATCAACGGATGTCGAATGGCTCCTTGACCAACAAATGGATTTCTGTAGTCGAGGAGGTGAAGGTCTGGTAGAACATCCCGTCCTTTTTCTCAGAGACTATTTTGAAATATTGTGTCATAAAACTGTAAAGGCTTGAAGTATAGAGCAGCATTCAATGAAAGTAATTTGATCTGCCGTAACAATATGTAACCTACTTCTTGAAGTTTGATTCAGTTAGCACCACTTAACTGTCTCATTGACGTCAGTCTGTTGTAGGATACAAGAACATATTTTGGTGAGGAACACATTGAAATAACTAGAACAGATGGACCTCTTTCATGAGGAGGAACATAGATTCTTGAAATGTGTGTCACCTCGATTTTTCCACATGACATCCGAATGGATCAAGACAATTAAATGGTTACAGTATATCTTAACTTACCGGAAGCATTTTACTTGCTACTACATCAACTTTTACCACAGAACGTATTATAGAAGTCATCAAACAAAATTTTTGACTCGGCTGAGGATTCCTTGATTGGGGAGGGTGCAGCAGGATATCTCGAATGCAGTCTCATCGACAGAATTCGAAGCTACTTCTGCTGTTCCCCGGGGAAGGGGTCGGATCCCCTTGTTATTCATGCAGTAAACTAATGATCTGGCAGAGAATATTATTACTAATATACACTGAAGAGCTAAAGAAACTGGTACACCGTTCTGATATCGTGTAGGACGCCTGCGAGCACGCACAAGTGCACAACATGACGTGGCATGGACTCGGCTAATGTCTGAAGTGGTGCTGGAAGGAACTGGCACCATGAGTCTTGCAGGGCTATCCATAAATCCGTAAGGGTACGTGGGGTGGGGATCTGTTCTGATCTGCAAGTTCCAAGGTGTCTCAGATATGATCAATAACGTTCATGTCTCGGGAATTTGGTGACCAGCGGAAGTGTTTACACTCAGAAGAGAGTTGCTGGAACTACTCTGTAGCAATTCCGGACGTGTGGGCTGTCGCAGTGTCCGGCGGGAATTGCCCAAGTCCGTCCAAATGCACAATGGACACCGATAGGTGCAGGTTAAAATGGTTCTAAGCACTAAGGGAGGTCATTAGTCCCATAGACTTAGAACTACTTAAACCTAAGTAACCTAAGGGCATCACTCACATCCATTCCCGAGACACGATTCGATCTTGCGACCGTAGCAGCAACGCGGTTCCGGACTGAAGCGCCTAGAACCGCTCGGCCACAGCGGCGTGTCATCAACAACTCAATGTCGGTGTTGACGGGCCAAGGCAGGGCGTAAAATATTGTGTCGCCGTGTCATCAAGGATACACGAGTGGACCTTCTGCTATGACGTTTCGTTGAATGGTTCACACGCTGACTCCTGTTGATGGCCCAGCATTGAAATCTGCAGTAGTTTGTCGCTCGGAGTAGCCGCGTCGTCTACGGCGTCTTACCACGGTTCAGGTGGCTCTCCTCGTCGGAGGTTCGAGTCCTCCCTCAGCCTTGGGTGTGTTTGTGTTGTCATTAGCGTAAGTTAGTTTAAGTTATACTAAGTAGTGTGTAAGCCTAGTGACCGATGACCTCTGCTGCTTGGTCCCATAGGAACTTACCACAAATTAATGCAGTAGTTAGCGGAAGGGTTAGCACTTCTGTCACGTTGAACGATTCTCTTCAGTCGTCGTTGGTCCAGTTCTTGCAGGATCTTTTCCCAGCTGCAGCGATGTCGAAGATTTCATGTCTTACCGGATTCCTGATATTCTCGTTACACTTCGTTAATTGATCGTACGGGCAAATCCCCGCTTCATCGCTACCTTGGAGATGCCGTCTTCCATCGTTCTTGCGCCGACTGTAACACCACGTTCAAAGCCACTTAAATCTTGATAACCTGACATTGTAGTAGCAGTAACCAATCTAAGAGTTGCGCCAGTTGTTTTATATAGGTGTTGCCGCCCGCACCGCCATATTCTGCCTGTTTACGTGTCTCTGTATTGGAATACGCACGCCTATACCAGTTTCTTTGGCTCTTCAGTGTATATGCAGACTGAAGTGACGAATGAAAGTTCGTATTAAGGCCGGGATTCGTACGCTGGTCTCCTGTTCACTAGGCATATTCACTAACCACTGCTCAACGCAGGCTCAGTGGCTTTGCACAACTGTGCTGACTGCCCTAAGACATCTCCCTCCTCAGTCTAAATTACCGTAGACACCACAGTCCACGTGATGTTCCCCTGGTACTAGAACAACATTGCAGAGGCTCTCCATCTATGATGGAATAGCACTTCAGCATCATTGATGTTTGAGACTTGAAATATTCTCTGGAACTATCTAACTTCATTAATAATTATCTCAGACTTCTCGTAGATCGTGGAGTTCTGTATAATGAACGACTGTCTGAAATTGCTGAAGAAACATTCAGTCAGACCTTGATAAGATTTCAAAGTGGTGTAAGGACTCGGAGCTTGGATCAGTTGCACATAAATGTAAAATTTTGCACACCACAAAACTAAGAAGTTAGCATCCAGTGGCAACACTATCAATCATTCTCACGTAGAATCAGTTAACTCTTGTAAATACCTCGGTGTAACAATATGTTGGGATGTGACCCAGAATAACGATACAGGCTCAGTAGTAGGAAAGCCAGGTCCAGACTTCGGTTCGTTAGCAGAATACCGTGAAAACGTAGTGAGTCTACAAAGGAGACTACTATCAAATCAGTTGTGGAAACCATCTTAGAATATATGATGGAGGCATTCCAGATGCGATTAATGGGAGATACGGAACGCATACAAAGATAGGCTGCTTGAGCGCTCACAGTTTTGTTTAACTTACTGGAGTGTCACGGAAATGCGGGAAGTGGTGAGGTACTAGATTCTAGAACAACCAGCACAAACTATAAGAATCTAGAGATAGTGGACAGCCTTCCATGTATAGACCTCGTTGTGACAATGAAGAGAAGTTTAGACTAATTACTGCACAGGCGTTTAAGCAGTCAATCTTCCCACATTCCACCCGGTATTGGAACGGGAAGAAACCATAACCATGTTAAATACCCTTTGTGTACATTCGATGAGACTGACATTGTTATCGTTATTGTGCTGTTTTTATTTTACGGTAAAGTAACATTTTATTGATTTCAGAAGGCATATTCGTTAATTATCTGCTCTCCTTGAATCCTTCAGTTATTTAGGTGGTGTGACACTTTCCTTGGGCTGTTGATGTACGAAGCTTAGTTTCATTAGATATTTAGAGTACGACAAGAATGCGGAAGATATTGAGCCATGGGAATCCGAAAGAAACTGTTTGTTTACTCGGTTTAATCGATTCGGAGTACGCATGGAAAACTTCGTCGAGGGTGTGAAATTGGATCGGAGTATGGATTGTCTTCAATGTTCATGCACGTTAATTTTTAATTCTTCGGTAGTGTTTGTGTTCTTCCTACTCAGTGAAACACATCGAACAACACTTGGGTGTATGTGCTCGTAAAAATAGTTAAATGCTAATGTGTGCTACTGCGGCAGGAAATTAGGTTTTAGTTAGCCATTTGGGCATAGCAAGAAAAATGTGTATCTGAAACCAGTCAGCAGAGATCGTATTTCACTTGTGACAACGTTGGCTTGGCCACTTAATGCAGTACGCACTACTTGACGACGGAGAACGGATTCAGAACCAACCACTGTCTCTTTTGAAAGATTATTTACCAGTCGTTCATAATTCAATGAATAAAATCTGATATATTTAATAGAGGATGTTGTTTAATGAAAAACGACAACAAATGTAGAAACAAAATTCGAAAAGTATGATTCGTTGAACTGAAAACCTTTATAACGAGACAATTAACTTCGATGACAGTCATAATGACTAATTTGTAAATATCTAAATCATACGGCATATCTTCGGAAATGTGAATTTCCATGAAAATACATGTCAACAATTTTTTGGAATAATATGATAGAGAACAAAATCATGCCTACGCGAATAGGTACTCAGAATAGGTCTTCTGCAATTGTTATTGTATATATATAAATTTATCATCCTAATATTGAGGTTGAAAAAGAGAGATATATTAACAATTCAGCACTACGGATGTAAAAATCTGCTTGAATATCCGCAACATCGCCACAGTAGAAATCTACTGCCACTGCTTCATTCCGAGAAAAAATATGTTAAAATCGTCGGGCAAAAACCGTCTAAGAAGTCTCGAACAAAGTAAGTGTCAACGATCGATGAAATTATCTAATACTAAAAAAATAAAAAGAAACTGAAAATTAAAATTGCTTGCGTTATGAAAAATTCTCGATCGTTATGGACGAGTATGAGAAAATGATCTTGTGGACATCGATCAATTTTATACATGTGCACGTTATTGATTCATTATAGTCAGTTGGAGATATATATGTATGTCTATTCAGTGCTGTATTAATAGGTTCAAAATTCTTTGAGTATAATGCATTGTCTTCAGAGAATGCGTTACAGAATGGAGTTACCTGACTTTCCCCTAAACAGCACGCAATTACACAAATTAATTAACCCTGCGAACGTAAAACGGAAACTTCGGTGGAACAGAATGCGTTTGGGAAACGGCAACTACTCTAAAGCCAATTTATTAATTCTAGTTAAAAAAAAGTTCAGAGTCGACATAAATGAAAATTAAGTGAATTAAACCGTAAAATATTTTCTGTAGTACTTGAGCGGACGCGTCCTCATTTCACAGAAATATATATATCTTTTTAATTTTCATTAGCAAAAGTAATTAAATTTCTCCTATCTATTTCTGGACAACCTCCAAATGTTGCACTTTGAGTGGCCGTTTAGAGTGTTTTCATTTCTCTGTCCATTGAAATTAAATATTTTAACATCTTCAGCAGAGTCATAAAGAATAAAATTTGCTGGAGAGCACTTAGCCATCTGCTGCCCTCTGTAAGCTTCCACCCACGTAGTACGATTGTGCTTAATATTCTAGCTCCAAATGCTTCACTTTCTTGTACGTTATCTCAGAGCCAATACCTAGAAATTTACCACTTCAGAGATAGGTTACAAGATTTCCATCAACTGTTAGAGAGTAAAATCACGATCAACTTCCAAAGCCTTGATCAAGCTCTTCTCTACATTTCTCTGAACCATAAGTCATTCTCGGTTCTACCAGTCAGCTATAAACATTCAGAAAGTCTCTTACTGTCCAGAAATTTCCATGACAAAACAACACACACACACACACACACACACACACACACACACACACACACACACACACATATATATATATATATATATATATATATATATATATATATATATATATATATATATATATATATGCGCCCGCGAAACAATAAACAGGCAGATAGATACCAAAATAAGGGCCTTGGAGAGTATAGATCTTTGGTTTCCTCTGAAAATTTTCATCAGCCAACAATTGCCACTGTATTCGAGTCTGGTGTGACACAGTTGAAAACGTCCTTGAGGAACACATTCAAGATCAATCAAATTTGCGTAACGCGTGTGGTAGTTACGAGTGTAAGATGTTTTCAGTTGTAGCCACTGTTACCTGCTAGTTTGGCATTCAGTAGAATCTTATATCGACGAAAACCTGTAGGATATTGGGTTTGATGTACGGATGACAACATATTTCCTTTTTTCATATGCAATAAAAATGCAGTATTTGAATTGGGGCCTATATTATGTGCATCAGCGTCATGTTCTCTAACGTTGTTGACAGTATGTTACTACAAACTCATTAATGTTTTTGAGGAATTTATTTCAGCGCAATTTCTCACTTGGTTTCTTGTCCGTCCTTCCATCTTTCGTCCATATTCTATTCTTTTCTTAGGGTTTCGAGTTCATCGAATTTCTCAGTCAATTTATTTTCCATCACTTGGTTGTTCTTAGTAAGTGCCCATCCTCAATCTTTCTAACGTCTCCACATTCCGTACTTAGACTTCCTGGTCACCTTTCTTACTCAAAGCAAACATTTCTGAGGCTTGCAAGCGCTGTTTTTGGCACCTTTCCGGTATCCATGTCTCCACATACTGTAGTTCACTACAGAACTCTTACTGCAATAACAATAATTACAGCTGCTGACAGTGGACACAAATGATTTTTTTCTATAAATACTGGAGGTATTCTTGTTTTCACTTCTGAGTCGCGTGTCCGCAATCTTTGGCTCGATTTTGGAGCACAATGCTGCCTTTTTGCTTTGATTGATAGTGGTCTTTAGTTTTCTCTCCACAGAGTAGCAGCTGCAGACAGGTGTTCTTTAGCCGCATCCTTGGTAACGACAGGGACCAGCTAGGTTGTAGAGAGTGTCTACAGATGCCGGTAAAGTCAGCCCGCCGTGAGTGTATCAAGTAAAGTGTGGATATCAGCTGTTGTGGGCCCCGCCGGTCAGCGCAGTCAGAGACATTTGGGCGGATCAGCTGCTAATCTGAAATATACATCAGAGTTGAATTCTCAGCAGTACTGTGGCACATTCTCAGCACTGTGAAAAGCCAGTCACGGGAGCTCGTGATCATAGATTCTGACTTCCGCACTTTTCGCTACAATGTTGTTATACACTGCAGAGCCAAAGAAACTGGTACAACTAATATCACGTAGGACCCCCGCGAGCAGGCAGCAACATGAGCTGGCATGGACTCGGCTAATATCTGAAGTGGCGCTTGTAATGCCACTTCCTCTGACGAGAAATTAAAATAAAAAGTTGGCTCCTAAATTCCCAAAGATTTCTCCAAAACATGTTTTAATTCCATGAAAAATGAACAAGCAAAGAAATTTCCAGTTAACATTATTATTTGGATATTAACCAGTAATTGAATCAGGAATCTAATACTTAGTAACTTATTAACATACGAAAGAAAGGCAGGGTTCCAGTAAAATCAAACTCAAAATTAAAAATCATAGTAAATCGCAAAATCATTATAACTAAAGTTCGAAAAGTAGAACCAAAGTTCCGAAATAATACTCCGTGTGAGTACTTTTGAGATTCATGAGTAATGGCTAAGGGTAATTCAATCCATTGTCACTATCTTACGAGAGTTAGCCGAAGCAGGTCATACTCTTGACTGCTCGTATATGCAGGCGGAATTAAATTCTTTTTTTGTTTTTGTTTTCGGAATTCATTATTGCGATCTACTATGACGCACTGAAACGATACTTTGTCTTCAAATATTACGTTATTTAGAATTCATATACAGTCTCTGTTGGATTCCTTTCATGTTAATTTCTTAAATATGTTGTCATTTACGCCATAAATTCCTCTTCTAAATTTACTGTGGTGTTTCTGACTATCTGGGAGGTGATTGAGCAGTGGAACGTGTTGCTTTTACACATAAACAAGAACGATCTGTCACACACTACACTTTAAATACAGTTTATATGTAATTCATGTCACACAGTCTCATACGGAACCTACATCCGCTTTCTTTTATATACTGTATACGAGAAGATACTGTCATGCCCCTTCCCTTCTGTGGGGGAGGATGAATGAGCAAATGTATTTCTAGTTGCATGTTTGATGGTAGCAGACAAGCCTGTCTGCTAGAGAACAGTAGGACCAACGTCAGAACAGGTAGCTACGCTTTCCAGAAGCAAAGAGGTTTCTATTCTTAGTATGGTCCGGTCCCTTCCCTTGTCATGTTGGTATAGGAAGCTGCCTCTCTAGTCAGTTCCGTTTGTATTTGTGAGGCACCCCTCAGGAGGGACCCACGGCAGTGTGTCTGTGGCGAGCGTCTGAAGTGGTGAGATCTCCAGCTAAGTGCAAGTCTGCTAAGTCCATAGGATAGTGTATTTCTTAAGTTCAGCCTAACTGAAAATGTAATCACCTTTATTTCAGGTTTAGATCTAAAATATCTAATGTTATCTTAAATTACAACGCAGTGTAATTCGAGTGTGCAGTTCAGAATATCTTCCGGTAGTTGCTTTGTCATTACTTTGTGAGTAAAGTGGAACCACGTGTTGATCAGTAACTCTAACTAAGATGATCAATCTTAAATGCGAATTTGCATGAGATTATAAAGTCTCGTCTAGACAATATGTTTCAATATAGCAACTTTTCTTTATGTTCAGTCCACGTGGGGTGTACTTTGTGAGACCAGTACCACGTGCTTATACAACTGTTTGACCAATCAGGTTAAGAGTGAGACGATAGTAACCAGTTCAATGTTTTTCTTTTATAAATTGCGTTATTGTGGAGTTACACTCTTTGTGTGAACCAAGTTGACCACGTGAAGCATGTGGTATAAGCATCAAAATAGCCCTCAGCTATTCTTTTCGGGAAGAATTCACAGAGAGTTTGTATGAATTTAGTATACCAGTGTGTGGTAATTTCATGACGGACAGGATTGAGCTATGAACGTAACCTCTTTGGGTTAAAACTGAATCGGTTGGTTGTGGTAAATTTCCTCTTGCATATGTTTCAACGTTCTTCGTGTGTTATTTTATGAATGCAGTGTTGTACGTAGTCTCCCAATCTTGGCTCCCTGTTTGATGTGTTCCGTAAGATTACAAACTCACATTTACAAAATCCTAAATAAGGCACCAGTTCAGTTATGAATCAAGTTTGATATGCTGAAATTATAACAGAACAATGATGATAAGCTAGACTGGATACCTGGTGAAACAGTTGCGCAGTAATCCAAGGTTAACTTCCTCAGATAGCTCACAGCTTTTAACCCACTTTTATGGTCTTGTATATCAGTTGTATATCAGCACCGCTTGCACCTCAAATTAATGCGACAACATTACACATGGTAGAGGAAATTAACCACAGCCAACCGATTCGCTTTTCACCCAAAGAAGTAACGTTCAGAGTGCAATCCTGTCCATCATGAAATTACCACACACTGGTATACTAAATTCATACTAACTCTCTGTGAAATCTTCCCGAAAAGAATAGCTGAGGGCTATTTTGATGTTTACACCACATGCTTCACGTGGTCAACTTGGTTTACACAAAGAGTGTAACTGCACAATAATTTTGATAGTTAAAATAAATTACATCGAAACGCAATTTACAAAAGAAAAACCTTGAACTGGTTAATATCGTCTTACTCTTAACCTGATGGGTCAAACAATTGTATAAGCACGTGGTACTCGTCTCACAAAGTACATCCCACGTGGGTTGAACATAAAGAAAAGTTGCTATATTGAAACATATTGTCTAGACGAGACGTTATAATCTCATGCACATTCGCATTTAAGATTGATGATCTTAGAGTTACTGGTCAACACGTGGTTCCACTTTACTCACAAAGTAATGACAAAGCAACTACCGGAAGACATTCTGAACTTCACACTCGAATTACACTGCGTTGCAATTTAAGATAACATTAGATATTTTAGGGCTAAACCTGAAATAAAGGTGATTAAATTATCAGTTGGGCTGAACTTAAGAAATCCATTGTCCTATGGACTTAGCAGACCCGCACTTAGCCGGAGATCTCACCACTTCAGATGCTCGCCGCAGACAGACTGTCGTGGGTCCCTCCTGAGGGGTGTCTCACAAATACAAATGGAAGTGACCAGGGAGGCAGCTTCCTATACCAACATGACAAGGGAAGGGACCGGACCATACTAAGAATAGAAACCTCTTTGCTTCTAGAAAGCGTAGGTACCTGTTCCGACGCTGGTCCTACTGTTCTCTAGCAGACAGGCTTGTCTGCTACCATCAAGCATGCAACTAGAAATACATTTGCTCATTCATCTTCTCTCACAGAAGGGAAGGGTGGTGACAGTATCTTATCATATACAGTATACAAAAGAAAGCGGATGTAGGTTCCGTATGAGACTGTGTGACATGAATCACATATAAACTGTATTTAAAGTGTATTAGTGTGACAGATCGTTCTTGTTTATGTGTAAAAGTTGCACTGCTCAGTCTCCTCCCAGATAGTCAGAAACACCACAGTAAATTTAGAAGAGGAATTAATGGCGTAAATGACAACATATTTAAGAAATTAACATGAAAGGAATCCAACAGAGACCTCTCTACAGGACTTGCATATATTAGACAGAAGTGACTTTTAATTAGATAACCTGAATTTAACAATACTTAGGAAGTGAACAGAGATAGACAATTTCATTCGTAATAACTAAATGACTATGGAACTTGCGTATAGTTACGAAGCATAGAATTTATAATTCCCACCAACACCTAGGGAAGCTTCTTCCTCACGACTCTGTTAGGAAGTGACTAATATTGTGTAATAAACCAGCATATCGTGTCAATTCACGCATTTATCATTCAAGTTTTACAATATTATTTATAGAGATAACGTGCTGCGATATTATTTGACTGAAGTGCTCGGCGCTTATATAGAAACTCCTTGACGTTAGGAATTAGAAACACTGTTACGACTAATTATAGATAGTCTATAGGTAATTTGGTGTCGCTGGAACTAATTTGAACTTATCATTCATATTTAAATAGCAACTAACAACCCAACGATTATAAACTTTTTAATTACGACATTTGGTGAAGAAAATATCTCGCACAAGAGGCGAGTTCAGTTCACCAATGTTCTGTTTGTAACGTCGATAGCGATACATAAGAAAGAACAATCTCATTGATCTGACACGCTGAGTGTTAGCCAAGATCGAAGATCCGAAGGACGTTACACGCTGGAGGGAATTGACACCACGAATCCAGCAGGGCTATCCATAAATCCGCAAGCATACGAGGGGGTGGAGATCTCTTCTGAACAGCATCTCAGATATGCTCAATAATGTTCACGTCTGGGGAGTTTAGTGGCCAGCGGAAGTGTTTAGACTCACAGGAGTGTTTCTGGAACCAATCTGTGGCAATTATGGGCGTGTGGGATGTCGCATTGTCCTGCCTGGAATTGACCATGTTTGTCGGAATGCACAGTGGACATGATGCAAGTGATCAGTGATCATACAGGATGCTTACGTACGTGTAACTTTACAGAGTCGTCCCTAGCGGTACCAAGGGTCCCATGTCACTACAACTGCACACGTCCCACGCCATTGCAGAGCCTTTCCCAGCTTGAACACTCTCGTGCTGATATGCATGGGCCATGGCGTCTCCATACCCGTACACGTCCATATGGTCGATACAATTAGAAACCAAATTCATCCAATCAGGAAACATCGTTCCCAGTCATCAACAGTCCAATGTCGGTGTTGACGGGCCCAGGAGATGCGTGAAGCCTTGTGTCGTGCAGTCATCAAGGGTACACGAGTAGGTCTTCGGCTCCGAAATACCACGCCGATGATGTTTCGTTGAATGAATCACACGGTGACCCTTGTAGATGGCCCAGCAATGAAATCTGCAGGAATTTGTGGAAGAGTTGCATTTCTGTCACGTTGAACGAGTCTCTTCAGTTGTTGTTGGCCCTGTTCGTGCAGGATTTCCTTTCTGGTCGCAGCGATGTCGGAAATTTTATGTTTTGCCGGAGTTTTAATATTCACGGTACGCTCGAGAAATGGTCGTACGGGGAAATCCCCGCTTCATCGCTACTTCGAAGATGCTGTGCGCCGACTATTACAGCACATCCAGACTCACTTAAATCTTGACAAGCCTCCATTGTAGCAGCAGTAACCTATCTAACAACTGCGCTGGACAGTTCTTTACTTATATAGGCGTTGCCGACCGCTACGCCGTGTTCGGCCTGTTTTCATTACTCTGTATCTGCATAAGCATGCCTATACCAGTTTGTTTGGAGCTTCAGTGTAGTTACGGTCGGAGGAACCGTAATATTCGGACTGTGTACCGTGATATTGCGATCCACCAAAAAGCGATGGGAATTTGTTTGATACTGACGGACTAGTTTCTAGGGCCGTGTTTACTTACTGTGTATTAATAAGAAACCTGAGGTAGGTTCATTAAATACTGAAGGAACTTGCATTGTTCTCAGTAGTGCTTAACCATACAGTTATTTGGCTACCAGTCACGTTATTTGTTATTCTGGTGCAAACTGAACTGTTGTGCGTTCAGAAGTACGAATTACTAAATATTTCGTTTTAAACTCGTACGTCACACACCTTGTGTGTTTCTGTATACGGTTAGCTGCTTGTAATAATCACATTATGTCACAGAGATGTGTTATATACTTGTTTCGCTCGGTTCAAAATTTAGCAAATTCAGCCTGAGCTACAAGAAGTTGTAACCTCATACGATGGTGGCCACCTTCAAAGAGGGTGACTCTCGTATTATTAATGGCTGATTACGACGTCATCTGCATTAGCTGAGTGATTGATTGTTAACTTCATTCACCCACTTGCTAGTTGCGTCGATTATAATTACGTAATTCCGAACATTATACTATTTTCTGTTTGTTGCCAACTCAACTGATGAACATTAAGATAGGGTTTCAAGAAGCAGACGTTTGTTAGAAACTGTGTAAGTTATTGTGAGCTACTCTCTGAATATGTTACTGACTTATAGGTCAAATGAGGAAATAAAATTTGGCACAGTTGCACCCGTATGCTCTTGTATTAGTGCTGGTTCAGGCTTTTATCAAAAATTATAAAATCGGGAAATTCTACGTAACTGCAGTTGCACTTAACAAAGATTGGCTGTATGGAAACATATTTCAGATTTACGTGAATTTATTGGAGGTTCATTAGTTTTCCGTGCTGTAGCCTTAAGTTCCACTCTGTGGTTGGCGACATAGGTTTCTCCATACTTTCGATAAATAGTAGCATAACCAAGGAGGAGCTCGCTGTGCGTAATACTAAAGTGTTAACCATATAATCACGTTTTCATTATCCCGCTTTCAGCTCTGCTGTTTCAAACAAATTTTGCTACCGATTTTAAACTAATTTCCCGATAAGCTAGAGACCTTTATTTTAGAGATCGATTTAGGTCACTGTGTGGTCATCTTCAGTGCAAACTATTCGGAAGTTGTAGGCCCATATCATAAAAACACAACATTTTCCGAGAGGTGTAAAATTTACTGTAAAAATTCTTCTAACAAATATTACTGGATATAAAAATTTTGAAATACAGATGAACCAATCTTGTGACCTCAGCAGTTGCCGATCCAACACGCACTGAGTTCACTCACCGTATTATCTGCAGCTGATGGAGTCAGAAGATAGGTTTTGCTGTATTTCAAAATTATTATATGCAGTAATATTTGTTGGAAGCAATTGTCACAGGACATGGTACACCTCATGGAAAATGTTGTGTTGTTATGGTACGGGCCCACAACGTCCGAATTGTTTGCACAGAAGATCGTCACACAGTGACCGAAATCGACCTGTAAAATAAGGGATTTCAATATTTATGACCGATGCTACCATTTATCCAAAATAATTGCGAATAATATGGTCGTGGTGCACACGGTTCCCAATGGAATTGGACATCAATTTCTTTTTTTAAATTTACCTTCTTAAAACGTAACTTATTTCAGAACAAACTGTCAAGTTTTCATTTACAAAGAAGATAATTTGAATGTTCAGATCGATGTTCTGAATACTCTTTGATCATTTTATGACAATGTTCAAAAGATATCATATTATCAGCTTTCGTACTTTTTAATTGTGTTTTGAAACTCAGTGTAAGAAAATCTTTGTAATAATGAAACATTTAATTTCGGCGCAGCACATTACCACTCTGCCCGCCCTCTAACACTGCTAGTTGTTTGCCACACTTCAAATCGCTGCTTATTCTGCATCCAATAGTCTTAATATTCCAGTGTCTGTAATCTACTGATTTTTTCCTTATTCGCACATTTGTGAAGTACCATCAAAGAGTTTCCATTTTAGGACGTTTCTGCAGCGTATATACAACGTAGCACGACGCCGATGCGGGTATATGAGTACCAAAATGTAGACAAGGTATTAGTGAGGCATTCCTGTCTTTCCTACACGCGCGCGGCAGATACGGAAGCGTGAACTATGGCTATGTTATTACCAAATACGTCCAAACAGGACCAGTGTGCTATTACTCCTTACTTGGCTGCCGAAGGAGACATATCGGTAGACAACCAGAGGAAGATGAAGAATGTATATGGAGCAGCATGACTGTTGAAAACCATTTACAGCAAGGGGTGCTGTTGATTCATAGTAACACACGTCCCAATATCGAAGACATCGTAACGCAGAAGTTACACCAGCTCAAGTATAAGACAGTCGATCATCCGCAGAAGGCTTATAAGTAACGTCTGCTGCTACATTCTTTAGGCCGGTAATACGGTATGATAAATACAGAAACGTACGTGGATAAAAGTTCTGGAATATGGGTACCGGGTGCAAAAGGGCACATACGATTCATAGGATTCTGCACTTCCAAACCGAGCGAATTAAGAAGATCCAATCCTAATACGTTTGTAGCTCCCACCGTGGTGATGACCAGTGTGCGACGCATCATGTTACCTTCATGATATTTGATTGCCGAACAAAATTGTCCCAACACGTCAAATTTTCAGCTGTTTGTAAAAACATTGAAATGACCCTGAGCCAAGACATCTGTACGTGTCTAAAGTAACGAAGGCTGCATACTAGCCCTTGTCTATTTAGAATGTGACGGCAGCTTCCGTTGTTAATAATTTGTTCAAAATGGTTCAAATGGCTCTAAGCACAATGGGACTGAGGTCGTCAGTCCCCCATACTTAGAACTACTTAAACCTAACTAACCTAAGGACATCACACACATCCATGCACGAGGCAGGATTCGAACCTGTGACCGTAGCAGCAGCGCGGTTCCGGACTGAAGCGCCTAGAACCGATCGGCCACAGCAAATAATCAGTCTGAGATACGTAACAGTACTTGCAACTACATGACATCCGGGTCTGACACAGATTCCTCAGAGTCCGAATCTGTGTTCAAGGCTGCAAAGCGCGTGCTGTATGTGTTACTGTAAAAGTAAGATGATTGGTAAATCCTAGAATTAACTGGAGAAACCTAAAACTAATCATAACGATGTGGTAAAAGTTCGAAGCTTCTTATTATATACATAGATTTCGAAATTTCACCAAGAGACGTTGGTAAATTTTAGGATGTACCCATACCAACAGATGAAACCGAATTCATTGAAAAAACCAGCTTACCAATATCGTGAAATAGTTTGTATTTATTGTAATTTTAGGTATTTTAAAGATTCTTGCTTTCCAATGTGATTATAATGAGCAACAATCCACATCAGTGAAAAATGTTGTAAAAATGTTACCTTGTGAATGTTGATTTTTGTTACAAGGCTGACTGTTCTGGCATTTCGAATTACATAATACGGAAGACGATTTACACATGCATTTTTAGCTGAACACTTTTTTTGAGGAAATTGCCCTTTTTGAACCATTGTCCTCCAACGAAACATTATTTGGCAACTACTTCCCATAGACTAACTTCTTCTGTTGCTACCTCGACGTTATTATAATTTTCCTTGCACAATGTAAATTGGTTCCTAGCGTACAATGACATCAGTTTATCAGCTTTGGTACCAAGTTGATAAAATTCGACATCCTGAGTATTTATCACTATTGCTCTTATAGATTTTGCCTCAATTTTTGCCCCGAATACCTCCAGTGCTTAAGTTCTCAAGTTCCGTCAAACTGAAGGTTTTGGAATTTTGTTACATGAGTCGGCTTTCATTTTCTTTGCCTGCAACTGAAGACATTGTTTCTCAGTTTCCCCTATCCGTTTCACTTAACTAACATTGAAAGAAGTTGTCAGCGTCTCGTTACAACCATCAGATGGTGCCGGTCTCTCGTTGATAACTGTTGTCAAATCCTGTGTCTCTGGTGCCTCCTCACCAGCTTCAGCCGCGCTTTCTACCTCCTTTGCTTCTGTTCCTGTACTTGATTCAGTGGCATCAATTCCTAGCGCGTCATTTTCAGATTTCTTTGAGTCAGTGGAAGTGGTGTTTATCATTGTTTCCAAGTCTTCTTCAGTGTTTATATTCCTTATTAAATAATGCGGAACAGCTCAGGTTGCAGTGCCCATTTTCATTGGAACCACAAACACAGCTTCGTATGGTAAACATCTGACGCCTTCATGATAAGCCTTGTTTTTCATTGCTTGTACAAACCTCAGCCGGCCGTTATGGCCGAGCGGTTCTCGGCGCTTCAGTCTGGAACCGCGCTGCTGTTACGGTCACTGGTACTAATGCTGTCTCGGGAATGGATGTGTGTGACGTCCGTAGGTTCGTTAGGTTTAAGTAGTTGTAAGTTCTAGGGACTGATGACCTCAGATGTTAAGTCCCACAGTGCTCAGAGCCATTTGAATTGTCCTTAGGTTAGTTAGGTTTAAGTAGTTCTAAGTCTATGGGACTGATGACCTCGGATGTCCCATAGTGCTCAGAGCCATTGGAACCATTTGAACAAAACTCAGAACTTCAGACGATTCTGAAGTTTCATTCGTTTCCATCCCAGTTGATAACACATTTTCGGTATTTTGATTTGCTCATTCGACTGATCGCAGATAGTGACCGTGCCTCAGCTTCCTGTGGGCTGTCTAAATATCATTCCACAACCAAAATAAATTTTTGTTGACTTAGTTACGAAAATCTCTAAAATTATCAGAATGAAGGATACTTGGGGCACCAAAGGTGCTAAAAAAATCCAAAAGATGATATGCTACTTCATCAGCCCTTTCGAAGTTACAGCGCAGAGGATAACAAAATTTGTCAGATGATCCTGGTACGCAACTATGAAATTCGACTTATAGCCTGGTTTCCCAGCATGTCAATTTAGAATCGGGAATTCATTTCAATGTGTACACCGCAGGCCATTAAAATTGCTACACCACGAAGATGACGTGCTACAGACGCGAAATTTAACCGACAGGAAGAAGATGCTGTGGTATGCAAATGGTTAGCTTTTCAGAGCATCCACACAAGGTTGTCGCCGGTGGCGACACCTACAACGTGCTGACATGAGGAAAGTTTCCAACCGATTTCTCATACGCAAACGGCAGTTGACCGGCGTTGCCTTGTGAAACGTTGTTGTGATGCCTCGTGTAAGAAGGAGGAATGCGTACCACCACGTTTCCGACCTTGATACAGGTCAGATTGTAGCCTATCGCGAATACTGTTTATCGTATCGCGACATTGCTGCTCGCGTTGGTCGAGATCCAATGACTGTTAGCAGAATATGGAATCGGTGGGTTCAGGAGGGTAATACGGAACGCCGTGCTGGGTCAAAGCGGGCTTGTATCACTAGCAGTCGAGATGACAGGCATCTTATCCGCATGGCTGTAACGGATCGAGCAGCCACGTCTCGATCCCTGAGTCAACAGTTGGGGAGTTTGCAAGACAACAACCATCTGCACGAACTGTTCGACGACGTTTGCAGCAGCATGGAATATCAGCTCGGAGACCATGGCTGCGGTTACCCTTGTCGCTGTATCACAGACAGGAGCGCCTGCGACGGTGTACTCAACGACGAACCTGGGTGCACGAATGGCAAAACGTCATTTTTTCTGATCAATCCAGGTTCTGTTCACAGCATCAAGATGGTCGCATCCGTGTGTGGCGACTTCGCGGTGAACGCACAATGGAAGCGTGTATTCGTCATCGCCATACTGGCGTATCACCCGGCATGATGGTATGGGGTGCAATTGGTTGCACGTCGCGGTCACCTCTTGTTCGCATTGACGGCACTTTGAACAGTGGACGTTACATTTCAGATGTGTTACTACCCGTGGCTCTACCCTTCATTCGATCCCTGCGAAACCCTACATTTCAGCAGGATAATGCACTAACGCATGTTGCAGGTCCTGTATCGGCCTTTCTGGATACAAAAAATGTTCGACTGCTGACCTGGCCAGCACATTCTCCAGATCTCTCACTAGTTGGAAACGTCTGGTCAATGGTGGCCGAGCAACTGTCTCGTCACAATATGCCAGTCGCTACTGTTGATGAACTGTGGTATCGTGTTGAAGCTGCATGGGCCGCTGTACCTGTACACGCCATCCAAGTTCTGTTTGACTCAATGCCCAGGCGTATCAAGACCGTTGTTACGGCCAGAGGTGGTTGTTCTGGGTACTTTATGTATAATATATTTGTCCAATGAATGCCCGTTTATCTTCTGCATTTCTTCGTCGTGTACTAGTTTTAATGGCCGGTAGTGTATAATTGGTGTAATTACAACACTCCTTTTCAATGTCTTTGGTTTTTCTGATAAGGTTCATATAAATAAGTAGCGATCGATTCAACAGTCACAATCCTGTACTCATACGATACAGTACCTCAATCATCCGTGTTCGGCCGCCATGGCCTATAGCAATGTCGGTCTCACGTAGTACTTTAAACAGTCATCAAAACTTAGGCAATAACGTGTTTCTTATTTTCCAGCAGACACCGATGATATGAGTTTGTCTTCACCTCCGATGTTAGAACTTCATACCGCGTCCCGGTCTGTAGTGAATAAATTATTTTACTGTAAAAGATTTTTGCCGTTTCCACTTATTGCTCAGCAGTTACATAAAAATTCTTTCTCCTTCTTCTTATTCACTGATTCACTTAAAAGTTCATAAAATCTGTTACGCACAACATCACTCATTCTGATACAAAACTTCAAAAGAAACACCACTAAAATCAATCACAAAGATGATCGTACGAACGATGCTCGATACTGACTGAAACTAACGCAGCGGTAAGCTGACGGAGAACACATAGTTGCCAAGAAAGAAACTTATCTGGACACGAAATTTACAGCAATGAAACTCGTCTGAACCTGCACGAAATATTTACCAATGTCTCTTGGCAAAAGTTCGAAATCTATGCATATAATGAGAAATTCTAACAGACCGCGATGGTAAATCTAGGCTTCACCGCTTATTTCTAGGGTTTACTAATTACCTTACTTTTACAGTAACACATATAACAAGAAATTTCGAACTTTTACCATATCATTACGCCAAGTCTTGGATTTCACCAGTTAATACTAATATTTATCAATCATCTTACTTGTACAGTAACATATACACTAATTTTGTATTTGCCTTAAGTGCTGATTTAACACAGACTTTACGCTTTTCGCGAAGTACTTACTGCAGGATTGTAATAGCTGGGCACGTACGGGAGGCACGTTGATAATGATGGACCGTTTAGTTCCAAAACATCTATTCTGAGCCACTCATCAGGCGAATGAGCTAAACTGACGTCCTTGGCCAATTAGTCGGCATGTGTTTGCTTTCTCTTGGAATTTGTGTACTGAAACTACCAGTTCAGGAAGGTCCTTGACACTAAAACAAAAAACTTGGAAATCAGTGTCGTGCAAGAGCGATATGGGTTTGAAAATTAAAGTTCTGCATCACTTTTGTTTTAAGCTGTCCATAAAGACGTTTATGTGATTGTAACTCCGAACTCGACTGCTGGAGAAGGAGATAGACATCAGCAGCATAGTAAACCAGTAAATGGGACGCTGCTTAATATCACTTGAGATTCTGTGCGCTATGAAGCTGTTCCAGACGGGCGACGTAGTTGGGTCACGGTTCTGGTTTGTTGTCAAATTCCGCAAATTGCGTCGTTGACGCCCTGACGATATCACCATTGAGTCGATGCGAAATAGTCAGTTGGATACATCAGGCGACATTGTGATGACGGCCATCTCTTCCAATGTCAGTTCCTGCAACTGCTGCATACATTGCAAGAGGAAGAACTCTTCAATGCTTACATCTGTGTTGACAAGCGAACATACAAACAAACAAACACGTTCCCAGTAGGACTTGAAATGGCTCAAATGACTCTGAGCACTATGGCACTTGACATCTGAGGTCATCAGTCCCCTAGAACTTAGAATACTTAAACCTGACTGACCTAATGACATCACACACATTCATGCCCGAGGCAGGATTCGAACCTGCGACCGCAGCAGTCACGCTGTCACGCTGTTCCAGACTGAAGCGTCTAGAACTGCTCGGTCACACCTGCCAGCGCAGGCCTTGAAGACCCAACGGAATCGACAGGCCGCCACGTCACCTCAGCGCTAAGCGCTTAACTTTAGTGATCTCACGGGAACCGGTGTTTCCAATGCAGCAATGTCGCTCGAATCACTGCGAACATCCTGAAACGAAAACCGGAATATACAGTACCATGTCCTTGTAAAGTAATCATAGAAATACCGACTGTTTGCGGCACAGGGAAACGCCTAAGCCTGGTAGGACCATAGTTATCGACGGCTGATCAACACCAGAACGTAGTAAAAGTTCGACAAGTTCCATTACGGTTTCCAACATTTGACACATTTCTTCAACTAAAAGGAACACGATCGTTCTGGTGCTCCAGGAGTTATGGTGTGGGGAGGCATAATACTGCATGCGCGCACTGACCTAAAAATCTTTGAATACGGAGTACTCTATTCCGGAGTAATGGGAAGCGCCGGCGTGACGATGAAGAACGGACGAGCAGAGAGGCATATGAGACGACGTCAGCCAATAGTACGCTGACTAAGACGACAACAAGTCAGGAGCGGCATCTAAACGAAGAGAACATAAGCGCCATACCGCCGAGCCATGGACGGAGTGGAAGAAGAGCCGTCATACAAACGCTGTAGCAGTGAATTACGAACTGTTTGTTTTGCTTTAATTGAAAGTGTATATACCGAAGGACGTTGATTATTTGCCTGTCACCATTTGCTTGCGACAAAGCTTTGTGAATACGTAAAGTTAAGTACTGCCAATTTAACTTACTGTAATAAACTCCCTTAAGGCGATTTGCTTGAATTTTTAGCGACCCAAGATAATAGCTTCCTAGGCACCCTGTATCAGAATAGTGGGCAGGATACTACGCACTCACCGGCAATACTGCGGTGACATTTTACTCCTTCTGCATGTGCATATCTTCAGGAGGACATTCCACCCCGACTTAATTTTTAAGGAATACAGCAGGTGAAGGTGCTCCTACAATGAAAGAATATTCGGCGAATAGACTAACCTGCTCGTTCTCCCAACTGAAATTCCATCAATCGCATCTTGGTTGCGTTGGGGAGACATATTACAACACATCCATCAGTACGATGTTTGAGGAATGGAAAGCCCTACTACAGGAAGCCCTCAACCTTCTTGTGGCCAGTATGGGATCACGTCGCAGAGTATGCATCGCCATCCGTGTATCAAACACCCTCTTAAATGGCCGTGTCACGCTATTGGTAACGTTCAGGGAATGATCATGAATCGTGGTATTCGAATACGTCACTTCTGTTCCCTCTTTGCGTATTTTTTTCAGTTACCTTCTCTAGTATACTGCAGTAGTTCTTTCTGTGTTTAATCCAAGTTTCTTCGAGCTACGTTGTTTGGTAGTGGCACATAATGCAAATGTTATTTGCGTCCTTACGTATCGCAGGTCAGTGAATATGGAAACGCTAATTTCTTGAAACGACTCGCACGCAATCTATTGTAAACTGAACGTTCGAATTCAGAAACTCTTATGGGTGTGCAGATAACAACTCATAAAAGTTTCGTTGTTTAAACTACTCGCTTGGTACCTAATGTAAAATGGTTGTACTAATTCACAAACCTTCGTGGGCATGCGTACGTCATCTCGCCAATGTTTCATCGTAGTAGGATGAATGATGTATATGGGCGTGTGTGTGTGTGTGCGTGTGTGTGTGTGTGTGTGTGTGTGTGCGCGCCCTTCAATAAATATGTTCCACCTCCAGTTCTAATTTCTGTGATACTTGCTTGCCACAGCGACTCACTCTAGTGACTTGTTTTAAAAGTACTTTATCTTCCAACAGTGTAACAATAATTTCAGTATCAAATTACCCTCTTCGAGCAGCACCGGCCGTCTTCAGATCATGAGACGTATGCCGTTGTTTTCTTCAAACACTGCGGAAACCACAATGTCAGCCGGAAACGATGATTTCGCTCTGAAAGTGTAGTGTTGGTGTCTGAAAACGAGGGCCGGAGTGGCCAAGCGGTTCTAGGCGCTACAGTCTGGAACCGCACGACCCCTACGGTCGCAGGTTCGAATCCTGCCTCGGGCATGGATGTGCGTGATGTCCTTAGGTTAGTTAGGTTTAAGTAGTTCTAAGTTCAAGGGGACTGATGACCTCAGAAGGTAAGTCCCATTGTGCTCAGAGCCATTTGAACCATTTTTGTCTATAAATAAATTCATTATCAAAACGTGTTTTGACAACCACGATCCTCTCCAGTTCAACTGAAATGTCGTTCTTGGCATTTAAGTAAATTCGGTCAATCTTGAGCAAATATTGAAATTTGACGAAGTGAAGAAATGCTAACCGGAATGGAAGGAACGAAGTCTATGGAAGACTATTACCAGGTGAAGTGATAGTTGAACATCTTCTAGAACCCAGATCATCGAAGAATAGCTAACTTGTCAACCTGTCGCTGGAAGGGACGGTAGAGGGGAATAGTTATGTAAAAACGCAAACTCCGTCCACAGCCCCTGGGGGATACAACGGTAGCCACCGGCCGCCATATCATCCTCAAACCACAGCCGTCACCGGATGCGGATATGGAAGGGCATGTGGTCATCTCTAAGCTCTCCCGGCCGTATGTCAGTTGACGAGACCGGAGCTGCTACTATTTAGTCAAGAAGCTCCTCAGTTTGCCTCACAATGGCTGAGTGCACCCCGCTTGCCAGCAGCGCTCGACAGACCGGATGGTCACCCATCGAAGTGCTAGCCCAGCACGTCAGCGCTTAACATCAGTGATCTGATGGGAACCGATGTTACCACTGCAGAAATTTCGTTGACTGGAATAATTATGTACGAAAGAAAATAACTTGCACAGTATATGACAGCATCATACCATTCAATAGAATGATTATTCAAGCAAAAAAATGAGTCTGTGCATCAAACTGAAGTTATTCTAATTTACTTGTGCACTCCAAAACGTTGCTAAATTTAAAAATCCAGAACGAATGATCAACTATGCTCGTAATTGATGATCTGTAATTGATTAAAAGACTGATTAACTGACCACTTGTGGCTCTGTAGACACCGTTCTAGAACTATGCGACACGGAGAGAAGGAAGGCTGCCACAGGAAATCGAAACTTTCACGCTACGAGCCATTGATACCAAAGACAATGACACAGATGGCTTCCACATCGCTGCGAAAAAGCAAAGATGGAAAAACGACGCATAGCCGAGCCTTTCGATCATCAAATAAAGTGCTCCACTTGTGAATGAAGGCAGCTGATATTTTTATTTGCGTGTGAGAAGTTTCCTCCAGTTAGCTTGGCAGTTTGTGTATTCAGCCTCGAAAATAACAGTTTGTAACAATATTTAACTCTGTCGTGTTTGATATACCGTGGCAGCCGCAGAATGAAAGGCTAAATAAACTTATTGTTCGTTATGTAAATTCAGCTCTCCCTGCATCGCATCTCGCGACAGTCGAATTTGCATTGCAGATGGCCGTTGGAGGGTTATGGTTAATAATGAGGCTATAAACAATCTAATACTATAGCACGTTAATTACGTCAGCAATTAGTATTCAAACGGTTGTTTTACACATGTTGCAGCTCTTGATATTCTGAAAATACAGGCATTACTTGCCACTGCCGTTTGTGCGTCATGCTACAGATGGAAAAACAGCATAGAAATGGTAACAAGTGTATTCGGCTTCGTGTGTGACGCACAACGTACATCCACGAGGAACCTCATCGAACCTGAAATTATATTTTGGCTATATCTCCTATCGTTCGACACATTCCCACATGTATTGGTATTTTTAATTGGTTTACTAGTTGAGGATTATATGTCTACATGTGCGTAGCCCTCAGCAAAGCTTTTACGAGCTTCAGAGGTCGAATTTGTTATCGACGTGTCATGTCTTGTCTGTAATTAACAAGCCGGCCGCTGTGGCTTAGCGGTTCTAGGCGCTTCAGTCTTGAACCGCGTGACCACTACGGTCGCAGGTTCGAATCCTGTCTCGGGCATGGATGTGTGTGATGTCCTTTGGTTAGTTAGGTTTAAGTAGTTCTACGTTCTAGGCGAATGATGACCTCAGATGTTGTCCCATAGTGCTCTGAGCCATTTGAACCATAATCAACAATAATCAGTAAGAAACATTGCTAGTGAAGTTCTAACAGTTTACTGTAGTTGTTTCACTACCAGAGTGGCCGCACGTAATTTAGAAAACACAGGCAGGGCGTAACTGTCGTGACAACGTTTACTGTAACGCATGTAAAGTATGTGATCAAAAGTATCCGGACAACCCCATAAACATACGTTTTTCATATTAGGTGCATTGTGCTGCTACCTACTGCCAGGTACTCCATATCTGCGACCTCAGTAGCGATTAGACATCGTGAGAGAGCAGAATGGGGCGCTCCGCGTAACTCACGGACTTCGAACGTGTTCAGGTGATTGGGTGTCACTTGTATCACACATCTGTACGTGAGATTTACACATTCCTAAACATCCCTACGTCCACTGTTCACGACGTGATAGCGACGTGGAAACGTGAAGGGACACGTACATCACAATAGCGTACAGGGAGACCACGCCTGTTGACTGACAGAGACCGCCGACAGTTGGAGAGGGTCGTAGTGTGTAACAGGCAGACATCTATCCAGAGCATCTCACCGGAACTCTAAACTGCATCAGGACCCACTGTATGTACTACAGTTACGCGGCGGAAGAGAAAACTTGGATTTCATGGTGGAGCGGCTGCTCATAAGCCACACGTGACGCTGGTGTAAGGACGATTGAACAGTGGAAAAAAGTTGTTTGGAGTAACGAATGACTGATTCAAATGGCTCTGAGCACTATGGGACTCAACATCTTAGGTCATAAGTCCTCTAGAACTTAGAACTACTTAAACCTAACTAACCTAAGGACATCACACACGCCAATGCCCGAGGCAGGATTCGAACCTGCGACCGTAGCAGTCCCGCGGTTCCGGACTGCAGCGCCAGAACCTCTAGAACAACCCCGGCCGGCTAACGAATGGCTGAACACAATGTGGAGCTCCAAGGGCACGGTTTGGGTATGGGGAATGCACGGTGTGCAGTGCTAACAGTAAAATTCGGAGGCGGTGGTATTATGGTGTGGTCGTGTTTTTTATGGAGGGGCTTGCACCCCTTGTTGTTTCGCGTGGCACTATTACAGCACATGCCTACATTGATCATTTAAGCACCGTCTCGCTTCCCACTGTTGAAGAATAATTCGGGGATGGCGATTGTATCTTTCAACACGATCTAGCACCTATTCCTAACGTACGGTCCGTGTCGGAGTGGTTACAAAATTATAACATCCCTGTAATGGACTGGCCTCTACAAAGTCCGGACCTGAATCCTATTGAACACCTCTGGGATGTTTTGGAAAGATGACGTCGTACCAGACCTCACCGAATGATACCAATACCTCTCAGTGCAGCACTCCGTGAACAATGGCCTGCCATTCCCCAAGAAACTTTCCAGCACCTGACTCAACGTATGCCTTCGAGAGTGCAAGCCATCATGAAGGCTAAGGGTGGGCCAACACCATCTTGAATTCCAGTTTACCTATGGAGTGTGCCACGAACTTGTAAGTCATTTTCAGCCAGGTGTCCGGATACTTTTGTTCACATTGTGTGTGATGAGTAGTGTTATTAGATTCATTAATGTTATACCTCTCCCTGACAATGGGTAGGCGAGGGGCGTTAAATAAGTAGGTCAACGCACTTTTTTCTTGGCCAGTTTCCGCTGAAAAATGCGGAATTTCTTTTAGGATATCGTGGAATATTCTCGCTTCAGCACCGGTAGTTTCATGGACTTCCGATACGTGGCGGTGCTACACTTTGCCTTCAAAATGGCGTCTGTAAGAAGGGTGTATCGCAAGCAGCGCCGGGTCATTGAGTTTCTTTTGGCGGAAAACTAGATCAATATTGGCGCTCGCAGAACGTATACAGAGACGTGGCAGTGAACCAGGACGAATTGTTGGACAAGGCGCCTCTCATCATCGCAACAAGATCAAGCAACCTCTCCCATGTGCTGGCCAGCCTCACACACATTACTGGCCTTAAAAATTGCTACACCATGAAAATGACGTACTACAGACGCGAAATTTAACCGACAGTAAGAAGATTCTGTGATATACAAATGATTAGCTTTTCAGAGCATTCACACAAGGTTGGCGCCGGTGGCGACACCTACAACGTGCTGACATGAGGGAAGCTTGCAACCGGTTTCTTAAATACAAACAGCAGTTGACCAGCGTTGCCTGGTGAAACGTTGTTGTGATGCCTCGTACCATCACGTTTCCGACTTTCATAAAGGTCGGATTGTACCCTATCGCGATGGCGGTTTATCGTATGGCGACACTGCTGCTCGCGTTGGTCGATATCCAATGACTGTTAGCAGAAGACTTGGTGGGTTCAGAAGCGTAGTACGAAACGCCGTGCTGGATCCCAACGGCCTCGAATCACTAGCAGGCGATCTGACTGGCATCTTATCCGCATGGCTGTAACGGATCGTGCACCCACGTCTCGATGCCTGAGTCAACAGATGCGACGTTTGCAAGACAGCAACAATCTGCATGAACAGTTCGAGGACGTTTGCAGCATGGACTATCAGCTAGGAGACCATGGCTGTGTTACACTTGACGCTGCGTCACAGGCAGGAGCGCATGCGATGGTGTACTCAACGACGAACCTGGGTGCACGAATGGCAAAACGTCATTTTTGCGGATGAATCCAGGGTCTGTTTACAGCAGCATGATGGTCGCATCCGTGTTTGGCGACATCTCGGTGAACGCACATTGTGTATTCGTCATCGCCATACCGGCGTATCACCCGGCGTGGTGGAATAGGATGCCATTGGTTACACGTCTCGGTCACCTCTTGTTCGCATTGACGGCACTTTGAACAGTGGACGTTACATTTCAGATGAGCTACGACCCGTGGCTCTACCCTCCATTCAATCCCTGCGAAACCCTACATTTCAGCAGGATAATGCACGACGGCATGTTGCAGGTCGGTGACCAGGCGTACGGGACTTTCTGGATACAGAAAATGTTCGACTGCTCCCCTGGCCCGCACATTCTTCAGATGTAGTCACATTACGCCAGTCACTATTCTTGATGAACTGTGGTAACGTGTTGAAGCTGCATGGGCAGCTGCACCTGTTCACGCCATCCAACCTCTGTTCGACTCTATGCCCAGGCGTATCGAGGCCGTTATTACCGCCAGGGCTGGTTGTTGTGGGTACTGATTTCTCAGGATCTATGAACCCAAAATGCGTGAAAATGAGATCACATGTCAGTTCTAGTACAATATATTTGTCCAATGAATACCCGTTTATCATCTGCATTTCTTCTTGGTGTAGCAATTTTAATGGCCAGTAGTGTAGTTCTCTTGCAATGTTGGAGCGTGCAGGCATTCTCACTCGAAATGGTCGATCGACCGCAGTCAGACACCTCACTCTACAACCCGATGTCTCAGTTGGTAGTGCTGACACTCTGGTCCACTATTTAGGGAACTTCAAGGTGTCAGTCCGCCCGGTTCCTCGTCGCCTATTAGAAGACCGTAAAGACCTACGAGTCCGCCCTCGTGGTCTCGCGGTAGCGTTCTCGCTTCCCGAGCACGTGGTCCCGGGTTGGATTCCCGGCGGGGTCAGGGATTTTTCCTGCCTCGAGATGACTGGGTGTTGTTGTGTCGTATTCATCATCATCGTTCATCCCCATTACGGTCGGAGGAAGGCAACGGCAAACCACCTCCATTACGACCATGCCTAGTAAGGCGGTGCGGGTCTCCCGCATCGTTCCCTTACACTCTGTAAAGAAGCATGGGACTTCATTACCATTTCCAAAGACCTACGAAGGGCTAGTTGTGCGGAACTGCTTGCTCGTTACGAGGACGAGCGTTAGAATTTTTTGTCGAACATCGCCAAGGGCGAGGAAACATGGGTTCATCACTTCGAACCGGAAACAAAAGGACAATCCATCGAGAGGCGCCACATCACCTCTCTTCCGAAGAACAAAACTGCACCCTCTGCCACTAACGTCATGGCGACAGTCTTCTGGGGTTTTGAAGGGGCTATACTGTTTGATATTTTCCATCATCGTGCAGCGTTGAACTCTCAGTTGTACTGTGCTACCCCCAGGATATTGAAGAAACGGCGTCAGTGCAACGCAGTTGCCACAAAATTGCAAAACTGACTTTTCCTTCTCTATGACAACACAGGACCTCAGATAAGTGTTGCGGGCACGAGAGAAGCCGACACACACCTTCATTCGATTCTTCTTCCTCATCCCCACCAAACACCGGATCTCGGACCCTCCGCCTTCCATCTGTTTGGTCCAATGAAGGATACAATTCCCGTTAAGCAGTGTGTGTATGGTGGGCAGGTTACTGATGGAGTAAGACGTTGGCTCCAACGTCGACCTTTGAGTGGTACCAATGCGGCCTGCAAGGTGGCGAAGGACGTCACAGTGAACGGAGATTTTGTTGAGAAATACGGTTTTGTAGCGAAAGGTGTGAGGAGCAGCACGTTGTATTGGAATCCTGAATAGAATCTACCTGCATTCAGAAAAAAAATATATTGCATTGCTTGACGATCGCTCCTTGTATGATTCACACCATCGGCAATGTGAGGTGTATTTATTTATTCTGCAAAAATTCCGTAACTCTTAGGTGAAACTAAAGCATACTGGAACGCGTTTCGTTGGGAGAAACATGTATCGCTCTGGTCAAGACAAGCTAATACCTGCTCCGAAGTAATTTTACTCAATTTCGAAGGAAACGTAATTAAAGCTAGAAACTGGTGCATTAAGAAAGAAACCATCATTTGCAGCTTATATTTTATGGCTGTTATTCAGTGTAACATATTTCTCCCGATCACGTTAGACATATTCAGTGGATGCTACAACAATATGGATTTTGTGTTATAAATTATGAACAGATAATGCCAGAAGGGTCTTCCAGTTATATACTGACAGCAGTTTGTTTACAATTTTGAATTTACTCGCAAATAGTAGAATATTTCGGTAAACAGAACCTCACCGGGCGCTGAAATAAAATATTTTTCACATAAAGAATAGAAAAGCTTTCAAAATAAATAAGTCTCCCTTTTGCTACGCAGCATCAAATCTTGCTGGCATTAGAATTGTGACGTGAAAAAGACAGTACGGTGAACATGTACTACGTAATCAAAATTTCTATCAAAATCGAATTCCAACTCAGATTCCTACTTTTCACGAAAAGTCGCTATGTCAACACGCCTTTTGACCTTACTCATAATTCCATTGTCACTGACGTCAAGAATTTCCAAACACCACAAGTTCAGGTCATCCTATGTTTCTTAGCAGTATCTGGTAATAACTAAATTTGGAAAACGGTGTCAGAGGTGATCGTTGCAGCCATTGGAGATACATGTCAACTGAAATACATTACCTGAAATGTAACGAGCCCCGAACGGAGATGAAATCAGTGTTGATCCATTGACATTAAATGCTCCAGAAACGTTATCATTACTTGTGAGATATTCATTACATTGTGTGTCCAGCATTCCTCTCCGAATTTTCATGATGTCGTTTCGTATCATTCCATTCTCATTGGCCGGCCGCTGTAGCCGAGCAGCTCTAGGTGCTTCAGTCCGGAACAGCGCTGCTGCTACGGTCGTAGATTCAAATCCTGCATCGAGCATGGATGTTTGTTACGTCCTTACGTTAGTTAGGTTTAAGTTATTCTAAGTCTAGGGGACTGATGACCTCAGATGTTAAGTCCCATAGTGCTTACAGCCATTTGAACCATTATCACTGATTAAATCCGATCCGCAAATGCTGTTCACTTCGTTTCACTAAATATAATTTATCATACCAGTATAATGAAAGAATGTCTGGAAGCATTCAGTATACCGCAGAAAAAAACTAACAGTAGTTCACAGCAGTTCCTTCTACTTGTTCATATGGTAATACTAAACTTCCTGAAAAATTCTGTATGAACAAATAGAAGAAATTGTCGTGAACTACTGTTAGGTTCTTTCTGCAATGTAGTGAATGCCTGAATATATTGTCTCATTATACTGGTAATTTAGATTATGTTCAATGAAACAAAGTGAATGGCTTTTGCGGATTAAATCACAGAGAATGGAATGATATGAAACTATATCAGGAAAATTCGGGCAGGACTGCTGGACACACAATGTAATGAATATGTCACGACTAATGATAATGTTTCCGGACCATTTTAATGTCAATGAATCGGCACTGATTTCATCACCGTCCGGACTCGTTTGATTTCAGCTAATGTGATTCAGTTGACATGTATCTCTAATGCTGCCTAAGCCACAGTCCCCTCTGACACCGTTTTGCAAATTTAGTTATTACCATGTACTGCAAAGAACCATAGGATGATCTCATGTTGTTTTCCGAAATCTTTGATGGCAGATAATGGGAATCTGTGTTGGAACTAGATTTTGGTATAAATTTCTATAGCGTAGTACATATTCAACGTACTGTCTTTTATACGTCACAGTTTAAATGACAGCAGTATTTGCTGCTGCGTAGATAAAGTAAATCTAATTTCTTTTGAAAGCTTTTCCATTCTTTATGTGAATAATATTTCAGACATGAGTTCAGTCAGATCCTTTTATTACGCGCGCGAGCGTGTGTGTGTGTGGATTTTTATACACATTTAAAAGGAAGAGTGATTTATATATTACATTGTGAAAAAAAATCTCGTAATCGGACTTCACCTGCTGGCAATGCAGAAATGTCGGTCGCAAAATATCGTCCTCCGCATACTTCGGGCAGCGAATGGATGTTGAAGATTGGCAGCTTGGCAACACTGTAATCATGTGAAAGATAACTGACTCTGTCAGCTAGTGCAGCAGTGCTATGCAATTGGTGCAGTAGATAGCGTTATGGGTTAGCATCCAGGACATCGATGGTTCGATTCCGGGACGAGGTTTAACTGTTTTTATTTGCTAAAATAGTCTGCGTGGTACGTAACGTGTCGACTTAAGCGTCACACAGCGATTGCATTGGGTCTCCCACAAAAAGTTTGCAGTTATATGCTAGGAACACAGAAATGGAAACTCCACAATCGTTTTCATTGCATGCATTTGCATGTCGTGGACGCGAATTGTTTCGCACCACTACATCTACTAGATTCCAAAGCTGATTTTTGTGCACCCTCTCTCAATAATCCCATCGATTAGTACCAACTATTATTCTTGCCACAATCAGTCCATTACAATTCGTTAGGGCCTTACATCGCCAGAAGGGCTAGCAACGAGCTTCGCAAATAATTTCGATGGAACGATTGAAGGAGGTCACACAGTAAACAAGTTTGGGCTCGACAGATGCAGCGGAGCGTAATAATTCGGTTCCACGGCGGCAAAAGGCTTCTTTGAAAGCTGCCCAGAGAATTCTATTGCACTTCGATTTCTGTGTTCATAACACGCAACTGAAATTGTTTTGAAGGGGACCAGCTATAATCGCTGAATGACGATAAAGATACTGTACCACGGAGACTACATTTCGTAAATAAAAACAAATAAGTCTTGATCCGGATTCTAACCCTCGATCTCCTGCATACTAACCCAAAATGCTATCAATAGCAGGAACTACACAACACTGTTAACTCTGCTGACCAAATGAGTTACCGTATATGTGATTTCAGTGTTGTCAGATTGCCAATCTTTAACATTCATTTACTACCCGAAATATGGGCAGGACGAAAGTTTGTGAAGGACATTCTGCATTGCCAGTAGATAAGGAATCGCGCAGCGAAATCCGAATGCGCGAATATGCAGGGTGTCCCAGCTATCTTGTCCACCCAAAATAACTCTGGAACAATAACAGCTATTGGAAAACGACTTTCACCGGTATCAATGTAGGGCTGGGGCCCATGAATGTACATATTTGGAAACATTCTAAAACGAAAGCATATGTGTTTTTTAACACAAACTTATGTTTTTTTTTAAATAGACCTCTTATATTTTTTCTTCAGCAATCCATATCACGACAAAGCACATACACAATGGCGTTGATTGCATCGCAATATTCTCATTACATCCCGAGATATTGAGACGCGAAGTTGACGCTTGAAACACCCGACATGCGCTGCTAGCGCACGTCCTGAGGCTCAGGCGTGAACCCCATACTGCCCGTAATCGCGATGTGATTGACATGCTTAATCACACTTCCATACCTATCAAGATGTCCGAAACGAATAACACGGTCTGCTGCCATCCTGCATGAACGTCGTACATTCCAGCAGGTATTTATCCCATAGGCTAGGGATGATGCGGTTCTGTAACATATCTGTGTACCGCAACGTTAGTCACAAAGTTAACTTCGCTTATCATTAATCCGTTACTAGAAAGGTAATGCCGTTCAACGTTAAAACTTTACTTTACTGTAGATCTAGCGCAAGTGACAGTTAATCATTCACTCGTAATAGTAAAACTCATGTTGGTGGTTTTAGTGAAACGAGCAAGTGGACTAAAAGTTTTATCGTTGTTTAGATAAAAATGATTGGATTTGGGAAGTTCAGGTAGGACATAGAAGATGAATGTAAACATGTTTAACCAATTAGTTTTATTATCACATAATTATCAATGTTATGTTTATCTAATTCGTTAAATGACAAATTGTTGCAAACAAATGTTTCTTAAGATCACTGGGTAAAATGGCTCTTTGTAGAGACTTGCACTGTGATACCAGCACTACGTACTAAACATAGCGTTCACATCTCATGCTCATAGTGATGCCCATTGGCTTGCATACATAGGATCACTCAGCGGATGAGGGATACCCTACTTCGTGCTACTGTTTCCTCTTTGATGGCTGTACAAGCATCAATAAGGCGTTGCTTCATGTCCTCTGGTGTTGTAGGTTCATGTTGGTAAACAGCATCCTTCACTGCTCCCCAAAGAAAATAATCCAGCGGTGTAAGGTCCGGATATCGGACAGGCCACCTAACTGGGCCACCTCGTCCAATCCACCTACCAGGGAACTTACGGTTCAGAAGTCGTCGTGTTCGTAAGGCGTTATGTGTAGGGCATCCGTCATGCTGATACCACATGACCATTCTCCGGTTCAGAGGTACGGTGTCCAAGTGAACAGGAAGACTGGGTCGTATAAATCTGGAGTATTGTCTGCCATTTTGGATGCCATTTATAAAGAAAGGTCCGATAATGGTATCTCCAATAATCCCACACCAAACATTAACTTACCACGGACGTTGATGCTCTACCTGACGGAGCCATTTTGGATTGTCTGCGGACCAATAATGCATATTCCTCATATTGACAATTCCTTTGTTGGAGAATGATGCCTCGTCGGTAAAGAGAACATCTCCAAAAAAGTTGGGATTAGTAAGAAGTTTTTGCTGAGCCCACCTACAAAATGTTACCCTATTGCGGAAGTCATTTCCATGTAGATTCTGGTGTAAATGACCATGGTAAGGATGAAATTTATGACGTTTAAGAATACGCTGTGCACTTGATTTCGACACACCAACTTCACGTTCAATTTGACGTGTGCTGATTTGAGGATTCACAGCTATGGTAGCGAGCACAGCAACTTCAGCACGTTCATCTGTGCGTGTTCTAGGACGATGTCGAGGTCTTGGATTTAAGCTTCCCGTTTCACGTAGACGAGATATGAGACGACCAAACATCCGGCGCGAAGGCGATGGCTTGTCAGGGAATCGTCTTCTGTACAGTCGTTCTGCCTAAACAACATTTCGTCCACCTACAACAGGGTACAGTACAGGAATGTAGAATAGGGCAGAAAACAGACATGTTAACTTAATAATCATAATGTTCGCTAACAGTACTATCAACAAACAAGCAATCTCATAACGTATATCACGTCAACGTACATTCTCCATAGATCAGCAGCATATCTACCATATCTTCATGTGTGTACATTATACTGTACAGTATAAGTTCCACAACACAACGTTTATTCACAATGTGTAGTACCTCCGTGCCGTCACTAGATTACTCTGATGCACGACTACACTGGCAAGCGGTGTACTGCACGCCAAAGCAACAACAAATGGGACGCTCGGAGGGTGGTGGAGTACAGGAGTTTGCATGGGTCGCAAATCATAAACAAGGCGAAGTGGTAACTGTGGCAGTAGTGGGAACTACGTTGGGAACTTGACCAGGTAGAGCCAGGCCCTGCGTGACAGGCACAATGGGTCATATAACGCGTCAGATAAACCTTATTTTGGGTGTGCAGGATAAATAAAACAACCTGACGTGTGTACACCGATCGGTACTGGTTCATATAGTGTACGTAGATACGTAAAACGTGCAAGAGGGAAACCATTATGTGCTTATGACAGATGATGGCAGCAGACCATATTATTCGTTTCGGACCTCTTGATAAATGTGTGATTACACATGTCAATCACATCGCGATTACGGGCAGCATGGGGTTCACGCCTGAGCCTCATGACGTGCGCTAGCAGCGCATGTCGGGTGTTTCAAGCGTCAAAATCGCGTCTCAATATCTCGGGATGTAATGGGAATATTGCGATGCAATCAACGCCATTGTGTATGTGCTTTGTCATGCTATGGATTGCTGAAGAAAAAATATAGGAGGTCCATTTAAAAAAACATACGTTTGTGTTAAAATAACACATTGAATGACTTCCATGGTACTAGAGGGAGCTGTAGAGGGCAAAAACTGTAGAGGAAGACAGAGATTGGAATACGTCAAGCAAATAATTGAGGACGTAGGTTGCAAGTGCTACTCTGAGATGAAGAGGATAGCACAGGAAAGGATTTCTTGGCGGGCCGCATCAAACCAGTCAGTAGACTGATGACAAAAAAAAAATACCGTAGCAGGTGGAGCACCAACAGCTCCATAACAATCTTACAGGGTGACAGTTTTTGAACTATACGAAAAATAATAGTCAAAACTGGGGAATGGTCTGCGTTAGCACCTTCATACTGCACGGTTGCTTGCTGGACATGATTGGAATTAATATGCACACTATGGTATGGTTTAGCGCCGAAGTCCAATTTCACTTGGATTGATTCGTCAGTAGGTAAAATTGGAGCATTTTGGGTACTAAGATTCTGCATTTCGTAAGCGAGAAGTCTCTTCTACCTCACCAGGTGACTGTGGGGTGTGCACTGTCCAGTCACGAAATAATCAGTGTGATATTCCTTGATGGCACGTTGACTACCGAACGGTACTTGGTGAATTTGGAAGTAGATTTCATCCCCATTACCCAAAGTGACCCTGGTTTCGACTAGATGCTGTTCATGCAAGACGGACCTCGACCCCATCGAAGCAGGAGAGCGCTTTTGGGACCGCATTCCTTGGTAGCTAAGGTACTTTTTGACACGCACGAAGACAAGCAACAGAAACTCTCGCATGTGAGGTCGGATATTACAAGTACTTCGCTGAAATGTAAACCCAGGACGTCTTGCCATTAAGACCAACATAACAGTGTATAGACTATAATTGACGTTCTGTTGTATTGTCAGCGTTCCGCGGATGACAGCTGAAACGGTCCTTATACGAAAGGAACTCACACCACAGGCCATCATAGTCGGCTGTCTGGTAGTACGACGGGCAACAGCCAGGTTGATGTTCCACCGCTAACCGGGGAGTCTTCAGCCACACCTTTGGTGATCATCTAGGCTCTATTAGGAGCGAGACACTTCACTGAAGACAATTCTACTCTATTAAATGAAATTCCAGGACAAAGACTTTACTGTCTTCCTTACCGTGTGAAGATCATTTTCTTGAATAAATCACCCATATTTCTTAAGTTGCAGTCATTTCTTTGTTAGTACATGTACATCACATTTGCCGATTTCAGTCCGATTTCTATAAATGCTTTTGTGTTTCAGTGTTTTTTTGCGGGGAAATTCTGAGATATTCTCCTAGACTGTTAAGTTAAATTAATTACTAATATACAGCCATTTATTCACGTATTTACAAATATTAGTGAAGCATGAACAAGATTAATCATTGAAGTAATCAGTTCTTAATATTGGGTTACAAATTAAATTCGATTAGTAGTCAGTTCATCTAGTAGAAGACGGATTTCTCCAACCGTTTACCTACTGTTAATGAAGTTCTGAAGTAAGGTGATAGTGATGGTTATATAAATCTCTATTCTGACATCTGTCATATTTCTGTAACAATTGCCTTTCCTTTTATTCAGGGGAAGGGAATCAGCTTTAGCAATAAATTTTGTGTGGAAGTACTTATATGATATTGATACGTTTCTGTGACATCTGGCTTCTTACTTAAAACTTTCTTATACTTCAATAACATATTTCTTGTTTGGCCTTTTATTGGGAGTTTGTCGTTGAAGACTCTATCACTTTGTCGTTTATGGGATCTTCGTCGGTTTTTAAATAACTACAGTCATGAAGTTGGCTACTGATTAGGGTACTTTTCTCTCAATAAACGTAACCGGACTGATCTGAGCCAACGTTGTTATTCCTGTTATGATTCATCTTGGAATCTTCATGTATCACATCTACAGAATCTAGTATGGACATGAAGTGTTCTAAATCTATATCACTTAAGTCGAGATGTAGCTTCGCCTTTAGTTCTCGTAAAGCGTCTCTGTGTGAAATAGGATCATCCCAATATCTAGTTTTATAGAAACACTTCTCGAAATTTTTTCGAGACTGCCTTGCTGCAGTGGAATGGTTTTGGTTAAACACTTCTTTTCGAAGTCTGTTCTGTATGCAGTTTGAACAGTACTTTGATTAGAACGCTTTTTCGAATCGTCCATAGGTATGGCACTTCTCAGCAATTTCCGTTGCCGAGCAGGCGACTACCCTTGGATGATACCTGGAGAGAAATTAATTGGTCGTTGACCTCACGAAGAACTAACTGACACTTATTAGATTTTGTGAACACGACAGGGTGAATATATTTCTTGTCACTTGTGAAAACTTTGAACTGTTGGTGTTTCAGTAAACTTCCTGAGAGCAAATTGGGTGAGAAGCTGTCTCCACCCCATTCGAAAAATGGTTAAGTGACAGACGAGCACGATATTCTCATCTCTATACATCTTGTTGCCTTTAGCCATGGTACTACATACCCTAGGAAATGACAGCGGCGTCTCATGTACTATCTGTTTGACAGCAGACAACTCCAACTGCATATTACTGTCCTGACGTGTGACATTTCCAAACCATTCAGATAAATCTTTAATTAAAGTAGTTCTGATTTGATTTAATTCTGTTTCAACTGGCTCCTCTGAAGTACTTCTCTCAGATTATAGTTCAGTAAATGACTACTGTATAACAAGTTGTAATTATAAATCTAATTATTCATTCATGTGGGTGTCCTTAACGGAATTCAAATTTCAAAAATCCTGCTTGGTCCTTCTCCTCTATGTGTCAAACTGTTCCTTTACATTAATCTCCATTTTGCACTAATATTATCTACTTTTGTACTCAGCTTCCGCGAAAATACGTTTGCATGAGCTTAATTGTCAGTTAATTTTCGTAAGGCGTCAGGGATTCCACAGTACGCAGTTTTCAAATCCAAAACTTCGGTTGTTAGGCATCCTCTTATGATCACAAATTTGTCAGTTTACATATCATTCCATTGTGTTTAGACGACAATTCGTTATCCTTAGACAACAGTTCATTTAATTTAGATGATATTTCAGACGATTAAATTTCAGCATTTGTTTTTTATCATTGCCTCTAAACTTCGTTATAATGCTGTAAATGGGCCTTGAGTCGAACGAATCGCTGGAATAAAAAACTTGCTCACAGTCTATAACTCCATTTTGCACGCTGAAGCATCAGTATCATCAGCAGCTATATCAGAAAAATTTGGTAGCTTCGTCGTATAATTTTACGTCATGCTTAAGATTCCACTTTATGTTCTATCTTTACCATTACACAGAGGTAGTTGAATATAATTAAGTAAAATTAAGTATTGTGGATTAACAACAGCACACCAATAATCGTTCTCAGCTAGATAATGTCAATCAGTGGAAACAATGTAAGGACTCCGGGCCGTGTCATGCACATATGACACAAAGTCTACATTCTTGTGTGAATTAAATTCGTATTTACCACGCAAAGTTACAAAAAAATTTAATACAAATTTAGAGTAAATTAGGGCCATGAACGATTAATTCTACTGGCAAAAATTAAGATACGCATAGGCATAGGCGGCCGGAGAGGCCGAGCGGGTCTAGGCGCTACAGTCTGGAACCGAGCGACCGCTACGGTCGCCGGTTCGAATCCTGCCTCGGGCATGGATGTGTGTTATGTCCTTAGGTTAGTTAGGTTTAAGTAGTTCTAAGTTCTTGGAGACTGATGACCTCAGAGGTTAAGTCCCATAGTGCACAGAGCCATTTGAACCATAGACAAAGGACACTGAGTAGTGTCGTCATTACGTCACATGTTTTATCGTAGAGGAGATCGTTAATGTTTCATTTTTAAAATTTGTCTTTTTTTTTTTTGAGTCATCAGTCTTGTGACTGGCTCGATATGACCCGCCACAAATTCCTGCCCTATACCATTCTCTTTACAAAAGAGTAGCTCTTGCAACCTACGATATTTGCTGGATATATTGAAAACTCTTTCTTCCTGTACGGATTTTTCCCTCTACAGCTCCCTCTACTAGCATGGATGTCATTTCTTAATGCCTTAACTGATGTCCTATCATCCTGCCCCTTCTCCTTGTCAGTGTTTTCCACATATTTCTTTCCTCTCCGATCGTGTGCAAAACCTCCTCATTCCTTACCTTATCAGTCCCCCTAATTTTCCACATCTGCCTGTAGCATCATATGGCAAATGCTTCGATTCTCTTCTGTTCCAGTTTTCCCACAGTCCTTGTTTCACTGCCATACAATGATGTGCCCCAAAAGTACAGTATCTGAGATTTCTTCCTCTAATTAGGACATATTTTATTATACTAGGAGACTTCTCTTTGCCAGGAATGCCTTTTTTGCTATTCTGCTTTTGATGTTCTCCTTACTCTGTCTGTCGTTGGTTATTTTGCTGCCTAGGTGCCAGAATCCCTTAACTTCGTCTACTTCGTGACCATCAGTCATATAAACTTTATCGCTGTTCTCATTTCTGCTAGTTCTCATTACTTTCGTCTTTCTTCGATTTACTCTCAATCCTTATCTTGTATCCCATTAGACTGTGCATTCTTTTTGTTATGGATTGGCAAGAGAGCCAACCCTGTATGAGAGGAAGCCGAAAGGCAAGCGTTTTAGCTCACGCAGGCTGGCGTGAGGTCTGGAACAGGACAAGGAAATTAGAATTTAAAAAAAACTGACGTAGCTGGTGGAATACTTAACTTTAATCCATAAATGGTGAACGTCGCTCTTGACGGTACATGTTTTACAGCATCAATAGTAACTGCTAATGGCGCCTTGCTAGGTCGTAGCAAATGACGTAGCTGAAGGCTATGCTAACTATCGTCTCGGCAAATGAGAGCGTATTTTGTCAGTGAACCATCGCTAGCAAAGTCGGCTGTACAACTGGGTCGAGTGCTAGGAAGTCTCTCTAGACCTGCCGTGTGGCGGCGCTCGGTCTGCAATCACAGATAGTGGCGACACGCGGGTCCGACGTATACTATCGGACCGCGGCCGATTTAAAGGCTACCACCTAGCAAGTGTGGTGTCTGGCGGTGACACCACACTCTTCAGCAGATCATGTAATTCTTCTTTACTTTCACTCAGGATAGCAACGTCATCAGCGAATCGTATGGTTGTTATCCTTTCACCTTGGATTTTAATTCCACTCCTGAACATTTCTTTTATTTCCATCATTTCTTCTTAGATGTACTGATTGAGCAGTAGGAGCGGAAGACTGCATCCTCATCTCACAGCCTTTTTCATCGGTGCCCTTCGTTCTCGGACTTTCACTCTTATTATTCCGTTTTGGCTCTTGTACGTATTACATACTACCCCTCCCTCCCAAGAACATACCCAATTTTTCTCAGAATTTCGATCATCATCCACCATTTCACATTGTCGAAAGTCTTTTCCAGGTCGGTAAATCCTATGAACGTGTCGTGAATCTCCGTTAGTTTTGCTTCCATTGTCGACCGCAACTTCAGAGATTCTTCTCTGATACCTTTGCCGTTCCTAAAGCCAAACTGAACGTCATGTAACACACTCTCAATTTTCTTTTCCATTCTTCCGTACATTATTCTTGTCAGCAACATAGATGCATGAGCTGTTAAGCTGACTCTTCGATAATTCTCGTCACCTCTCGTAGTCTTGGGAATTGTGTGGATGAGATATGTTTTTAAAAGTCAGATGGTATGTCGCCAGACTCATATATTCTACACACCTACTTGATTAATCGGTTTGTTGACACTTTCCTCAAATAACTATAGAAATTTTGATGGAATGATATCCATCCCTTCTGCCTTATTTGACTGTAAGTCCTCCAAAGCCGTCTTAAATTCTGAATCTAATACTCGATTCCCTATCTCTTCTAAATCGACTCCTGCTTCTTCTTCTATCACACCAGACAAATATTTCTCCCCCTAGAGGATTTCAATGCACTCTCTCCAACTATCCGCTCTCTCCTCTGCATTTAACAGTGGAATTCCTGTCGCACTCCTAATGTTACCATACTTGCTTATAATTTCAGCGAAGTTTGTTTCGACTTTCCTTCCCACAATAATTTCTTTTTCGTTTTCTTCGCATTTTTCGTGCACCCATTTCGTCTTAGCTCCCTACTCTTCTTACTTACTTCATACGTAAGCGACTTGTATCTCTGTATTTCCCTGAACATATTTGTACTTCCTTCTTTCGCCGATCAACTGAAGTATTTCTTATGTTACTCATGATTTCTTCGCAGTTACCTTTTTTGTACCTATGTTTTCCTTTCCAGATTACGTAATTACCATTTTTAGAGATGTTCATTCCTCTTCACCTATACTGCTCATTGTGCTATTCCTCACTGCTCTACTTACAGCCATAGAGAACTTCAAGCGTGTTTCGTCATTCCTTAGTACTTCCGCATCCCACTTCGTTGCATACTGATTATTCCTGACTGTTGTAACCGCTTCCGGAACGGTCGCGGGGTGGCTGAGAAAGCGCGGCCCGCGAACAAACAAACGAACGGAAAGGACGGGCACGAAACAACGACGGACGATGGAGAGAGACATTACGACGACAACACACAAGAAGCAATGGAGTGACAGAAACAACCAGATGAATCCGAGACGTCCACTAGTAATGAATACACAGAACGATAAACACGCTGCCTGTTGTCAAAGCACCCGAAGATTAGACTCGCTGGCTGAGCTTTTTTTTTTTCTTTATTGTAATTTTAAGCACCTCATACAAGGCGGGCTGTCAGCAGCATATTACGCCACTCTTCAGCCTTAAGTGGTACAATAAGATGACAGATAGGTGACACAAACAATACAATAAAAACGGCGGGCAAAAATGTAGATACAAAAACAAGAAACATGAAGCCGTTCACGCTGGACGAAAAAAACACTAACACTTGTTGACACGGCGCACATAACATGGACGACTGCGACGGCACACGTGAACAGTGGAGGCGTGACGACGAAAGAACACTAAACACAGATGAAGGCACACACACGAGACACTGATGGCAATGATCTCCGGCGCGCGAATGTTCACTGAGCGTGTGCCAGTCCGGGGACCTGCCAAGAGAGGAGGAGGAGGAAGGGGAGTGGGAGAGGGAGAGGGGTGAGTAGGGGAGGGAGGAACGGGGAGGAGAAGCCTGGGGGAAGAGGGGTGGAGGAAGAGGGACAGGGGGAAAAGGAAAGAGAAGGGAGGGAGGGTGCCTAAAGGAAAGGGAACAGGAAGTGGGGGGGAGGATCAAAGTTGATAGGAGGGGTAAATGGAAGGGAGGAGGACATCATCAGGGAGGGGGAGCTGGCGGAAGCCACCTAGGGGGAGGGTAAGGAGGGTGGAGAGATGGAGACCGGGTGGGACGTGGGAATACAGGCGCAGCAGCGGGCGGCGGTGGGAGAGGATCGGGGAGACGAGCGGGTGAGGAGGTTCGAGTTTACGGGAGGTGTACAGGATCCGTATCCTTTCAAGGAAAAGGAGAAGGTGGGGGAAGGGGATGAGCTCGTAGAGGATCTGCGTGGGGGAGGGGAGACGGATGTGATAGCGAGGCGGAGAGCATGGCATTCAAGGATTTGGAGGGATTTGTAAAAGGTAGGGGGGCGGAGATCCAAGCCGGATGGGCATAACAAAGGATAGGGCGGATGAGGGATTTATAGGTGTGGAGAATGGTGGAGGGGTCCAGACCCCACGTACGGCCGCAGAGGAGCTTGAGGAGACTGAGGCGGGAGCGTGCCTTGGTTTGGATTGTCCGGAGGTGGGGAGTCCAGGAGAGGCGACGGTCGAGGGTGACGCCAAGGTACTTAAGGGTGGGAGTGAGGGCGATAGGACGGCCATAGATGGTGAGATAGAAATCAAGGAGGCGGAAGGAAGGGGTAGTTTGGCCTACAATGATCGCCTGGGTTTTGGAGGGCTGGCTGAGCGAGAGGCAGGCGCTTAAATACTCTATCGGGGGCGCTTCTATTGGCCACTGAAACCACGTGTTCCACTGTGGCGCCCTCACACTAAATGCGGGCCAGGACGCGAGCGCCGCCACAGCTAACAGCACGATGGTGCAGAGACCTCTAGGGGTCTTCGACGTCCATGACGTCTGGCGGGGATTCAAATTCCGCGGCGCGCGGTACCAGAGAGACTAATGTCTTAAACTTCAGCCTACTCTTCATTACTACTGCATTTTGATGTGAGTCTATATCAGCTTGTGGGTAGGCCTTACAACTCATTATCCAATCGTAATCCCTGGATGACCGTGATGTAACCTAACTTAAATTTTACCATACCACCCAGCCTTTTACAAGTATATCTACATCTACATCTACGTCCATACTCCGCAAGCCACCTGACGGTGTGTGGCGGAGG
This sequence comes from Schistocerca cancellata, assembly GCF_023864275.1. NCBI lineage: Eukaryota > Metazoa > Arthropoda > Insecta > Orthoptera > Acrididae > Schistocerca > Schistocerca cancellata. The sequence continues at coordinate 56,096,588 of NC_064626.1, read as the reverse complement.
GTACCTTCAGTACCTCTATCGGTTCTCCCTTCTATTCCAGTCTCGTATTGTTCGTGGAAAGAAGGATTGTCGGTATGCCTCTGTGTGGGCTCTAATCTCTCCGATTTTATCCTCATGGTCTCTTCGCGAGATATACGTAGGAGGGAGCAATATACTGCTTGACTCTTCGGTGAAGGTATGTTCTCGAAACTTCAATAAAAGTCCTTACCGAGCTACTGAGCGTCTCTCCTGCATATTCTTCCACTGGAGTTTACCTATCATCTCCGTAACGCTTTCGCGATTACTAAATGAACCTGTAACGAAGCGCGCTGCTGTCCGTTGGATCTTCTCTATCTCTTCTATCAACCCTATCTGGTACGGATCCCACACTGCTGAGCAGTGTTCAAGCAGTGGGCGAACAAGCGTACTGTAACCTACTTCCTTTGTTTTCGGATTGCATTTCCTTAGGATTCTTCCAATGAATCTCAGTCTGGCATCTGCTTTACCGACGATCAACATTATATGATCATTCCATTTTAAATCACTCCTAATGCGTACTCCCAGATAATTTATGGTATTAACTACTTCCAGTTGCTGACCTGCTATTTTGTAGCTAAATGATAAAGGATCTATCTTTCTGTATATTCGCAGCACATTACACTTGTCTACATTGAGATTCAATTGCCATTCCCTGCACCATGCGTAAATTCGCTGCAGATCCTCCTGCATTTCAGTACAATTTTCCAGTGTTACAACCTCTCGGTACACCACAGCATCATCTGCAAAAAGCCTCAGTGAACTTCCGATGTCATCCACCAGGTCATTTATGTATATTGTGAATAGCAACGGTCCTATGACACTCCCCTGCGGCACACCTGAAATCACTCTTACTTCGGAAAACTTCTCTCGATTGAGACTAACATGCTGCGCCCTGTTATCTAGGAACTCCTCAATCCAATCACACAATTGATCTGATAGTCCATATGCTCTTACTTTGTTCATTAAACGACTGTGGGGAACTGTATTGAACGCCTTGCGGAAGTCAAGAAACACGGCATCTACCTGTGAACCCGTGTCTATGGCCCTCTGATTCTCGTGGACGAATAGCGCGAGCTGGGTTTCACATGACCGTCTTTTTCGAAACCCATGCTGATTCCTACAGAGTAGATTTCTAGTCTCCAGAAAAGTCATTATACTCGAACAGAATACGTGTTCCAAAATTCTGCAACTTATCGACGTTAAAGATATAGGTCTATAGTTCTGCACATCTATTCGACGTCCCTTCTTGAAAACGGGGATGACCTGTGCCCTTTTCCAATCCTTTCGGACGCTACGCTCTTCTAGAGACCTACGGTACACCGCTGCAAGAAGGGGGGCAAGTTCCTTCGCGTACTCTGTGTTAAATTGAACTGGTATCCCATCAGGTCCAGAGGCATTTCCTCTTTTGAGCGATTTTAATTGTTTCTCTATCCCTCTGTCGTCTATTTCGATATCTACCATTTTGTCATCTGTGCGACAATCTAGAGAAGGAACTACAGTGCAATCTTCCTCTGTGAAACAACTTTGGAAAAAGACATTTAGTATTTCGGCCTTTTGTCTGTCATCCTCTGTTTCAGTACCATTTTGGTCACAGAGTGTCTTGATTCTTGAGCAGATTATTCGCTATTACTAGTTGAAATTTATTGTGGAACTCAATTAGTCTTTGTCTTCTCTCATTTCATGTCCGAAGCCCATATTATCCTGTAAACTCTTTTTTCTACTCCTTCCCTACAGCTGCATTCCACTACCTGATGTCTATTAGATTTTCATCTTCCTTTACGTCCTGTATTACCCTTTCAATATCCTCATATACTTTATTTGTCACCCCCTCTTCAGCTTGCGACGTCGGCATGCATACCTGAATTATCGTTGTCAGTGTTGGTTTTGACAAGAAAAGCACTATCACTGAACTCTTCACTGTAACACGCTATCTGCCCTACCTTGCTATTCATAAAGAATGCTACTCTCGTTATACCATTTTCTGCTGTTGTTGCTATCTCCCTCATCTGACCCGAAACCTTTGTCTTCTTTCTATTTATCTTTACTGACCCCAACTATATCTAGCTTGAGGCTTTCCATTTTCTTTTTCAGATTTTCTAGCTTCCCCACCGCATTCAAACCTCTGCCACTTCACCCCTCGACTTGTAGAACTTTATTCTTTCGTTGGTTATTGGATCTTTTTCTCAGTCACCCCCCCATTTGGCAGATTTCTCCCGGAGATACGAATGGGGCACTATTCCATAATCTTTTAGCAATGGAGAGGTCTTCACGACCTTTTTTAGTTACAGGTCACAAGTCCTGTATTGTCTCCTGCATCCTAATGTCGTTAACATTGCTGATTCTTCCGCCTTTAGAGGCAGTTCCCACCTGAAGGACAAGTGTCCTGAACCTCTGTCCGCTACTCCGCCCTCTTTGACATGGCCGTTGGCAGAATGAGGGTGAATTCTTACGCCGAAAGTCTTCGGCTGCTAATGCAGATTTTTAATCACTATTTAAGCGGGACCGATGATGTTTTGATGACGATTCAGAGACGCTACTAGCCGTAGACCACGGATTATTCTTATTTTCTATATTTTCATTAACTGCTTTCTGAATATTATTTTCTTAAAAGTAGTTTATTTTTCATCAGCTTCAGTCAATGTCTGCAGCGTTTTTCAGTTTTCACTCAGTACCTGAGGCAGAGCGAAACAGTTTGTTATTATGTAATGACTATGAAATTTCCACTTCAGAGTATTCATAAAGTTGTCCTGTAATACGACCAACAGTGTAACGTATCCATTCCGTTCTGATGTGAAATTTTGTATACTGAGATGTAAATAAGAAACTAAATTGATGACGAGAAAGTGGCACATCACGTTATAAATAAGAAAATAAAAAATAACGTAGCTATGAAAATTACAGAAAAGGCACTGAACATTATACTGTTCTTGTGGCATAAAAATATTCTTTACCTGATTATTTATTTACTCATGAGAGTTTTGGTACAGGACCAGAAGCAGTGATGATTGAAGAAAAAGAACAAAGAGTGAATTTCAGTTCTCCAACTTTTAAGAAAAAATGATCCGAAATTTCATAGATAATCAACTTCGAAATAAACATCATATTCTGAGGAATAATCTTATTGTTAGTAACGTCGAAATGTGAGGGGTATTAAATAAGTAACGAAACATATATTTTGTGGTGTCACCGCCAGATACCACACTTGCTAGGTGGTAGCTTTTAAATCGGCCGCGGTCCGCTAGTATACGACGGACCCGCGTGTCGCCACTGTCAGTGATGGCAGACCGAGGGCCGCCACGCAGCAGGTCTAGAGAGACGTACTAGCAGTCGCCCCAGTTGTACAGCCGACTTGCTAGTGAAGCTACATTCACAAATACGCTCTCATTTGCCGAGACGATAGTTAGCATAGCCTTCAGCTACGTCATTTGCTACGACCTAGCAAGGCGCCATAGCATTTGATAATTAATATTGTGAAGCCTGTACAGTAACGAGCGATGTACAACAATTATGCATTAAAGTTAAGTATTCCAGCAACTACGTTCTTTTCTTACTAGCCTCAACTACTTTACTGTTCCAGACCTCACGCCAGTCTGCGTGAGCTTAACGCGTGCTTTTCGGCTACCCTCGCATTGTGACTTGGCTGTCTTGCCAAGTCACAACATATTTTGTCTCAGACAGTTTTGGTTGAAAAAATGGGGATTTGTTGTGAGACATTGTCTTATGTTCCCACTTCAACCCCTAAGGTTTCATGCAGTTCCGATATGTGGCAGGGCTTTGTGTAGTCTTCAAAATGGCGTCTGTAACGGGGCCGCGTACCAAGCAGAAAGAGGAGAACGCGCCAGCAAAGTCCCTAGTTTAACTTCCCTTCGTTGGAATTATTTCCTTCGGAATAGCAATATTTGTTAATAATTTTCAGGTGAAAGTGATTTTTCGCCCACCATCTAAGATTTCGGACCTGCTGCGATCAGAGAAAGATAATTTCTTATTGCGGGAGGCGGGAATTTATAAAATACCTTACCAGTATATTATGGCCTGTATTGGACAAACAACACGCACAGTGGAAGAACGTTGCACAGAACACAAATATTGCACTCGCCTTCTGCAACCCAGCAAGTGTGCAGTTGCGGTACATTGTATCTCCAACGGACGTTCAGTGGAGTATAACAAAACATTAATTTTGGCCACAGCAACATCTTTTTGTGACCCCGTCGTAAAAGAATCCGTTGGAATACGCATCGCAGGAAATTTAATGAACCGCGACAGCGCCTACCTGCTCGATAACGCGTGGAACCCCCTCATCTCCGATATTTGTTCCAGACGAAGACACCAGAGTACACAGAATACTGCGGCGAGCGGTGCCGCCGACGACAGCTGATCCTTGCCGTTCCCCCAGAGAAGCACAAAGCTGTCACTGAGTTTCTCTTGGCCGAAGTCCAGAACATCTCAGTCATTCTTAGTCTGCTAGGATTCCACGTCGTAGCCGCCAGTTAAGTTGGCACTACGACAGACAAAGACGACAGCGCCCTCTAGAAGGCGCTGTTCAGCTCTATTAGCACCACTGTAGATTCAGCCCATTACATCAAGAGGACACGGCCTGGAAACATCGCTTCAGCCTCAGCTTGCTATTGAGACTGTGCACCTAAGGGCCCAACAGTTGTAAAGTTACGTATGTCATTGACTAATAATTAAATGTACTTTGGTCTGTTTTTCCCACAGTTGGACATATTTTGCGGGAACCAGTATGTCGACTATGTGGAGGTAACTGATGCAGCAAGACGTTGGCTCCAAAGTCGACCAGTAGAGTGGTACCATGTAGGGATAAGGAACTTCCCAGTGAGCAGGCGTAAGGCCGTCGCTTTGATCGGAGACTTTGTTAGAAATAGTGTTCTGTAGCCAAAAGAGTGGGGAATAATATGGAACATTGGGATCCTGAACAAAACCAAACAGCTTTCAGAAAAAAATGTGCTGCTTTAGTAAAGAGACGCCCCTAGTATTTTATCAGTGTCCGCATTACCACCACGAATAGCTAAACAACTTCACATAGCATATTAAAAGTCGCTATAATTCTCCTTCTGTAGCTTTTTAGCATCCTATACCTGTACCAATGCGTAATTTCTTGTCCATGTAAATCTGGTAAAAATGTTCGAGATTCCATTTGCATCACTGGTTTTAAACTGCATCATTTTATGCAGAATACTGGACAATAATTTTTTGCGACTGACTGCACCATCCCTTGCCAGTCGTACTACCAGCTCAGGTGCTTTGATAATCGCTTTACGAAACAAATTTCTCACTCATCCCTGAGATGAAAGGAAGCCATCCACTAGTACAAGAACATGTTGTGGATTTTGCAGTACTGTCGAAAGAAATGGTTCAAATGGCTCTGAGCACTATGGGACTTAACATCTGACGTCATCTGTCCCCAAGAACTTATAACTACTTAAACGTAACTAACCTAAGGACATCACACACATCCATGCCCGAGGCAGGATTCGAACCTGCGACCGCAGCGGTCGCGCGGTTCAAGACTGAAGTGCCTAGAACCACTCGGCCACACCGGCCCGCCAGTGCTGTCGCTCAGTGACGATATAGGCTAGGGTTTAACTTGCCGTCAATAATGAGGTGATTAGAGAAGAAGCACAGGTTGTGATTGGGAACGCTAGGCCTGATATTCGGCCACGGTCTTTTCGAAGGGACATTCCTGGCTCTGAGCCCTATGGGACACAACATCTGAGGTCGTCAGTCCCCTAGGACCTAGAACTTCTTAAACCTAACTAAGGACATCACACATATCCATACCCGAGACAGGATTCGAACCTGCGACCGTAGTGGTCGCACGGTTCCAGACTTAAGCGCCTCGAACCGCTCGGCCATACCAGCCGGCGAACATTCCTGTATTTATACACAATCAGGATTTTAGGGAAAATCAGAATATGTATTTGAATCGATATTCTTCCGCAATCGAATTCAGAGTATTAATTAGTATTAATTAGTGTATGCTTCGCTTTGGTGGAAAGATAATTTGATGTTGGCTAAATTAGTCTTCATTCGCCTATTTAAAAAGAAAATAAACGCGTGCTCTCCAAAGGACTTTGATATTAAGATTCGGAAAAGATATTTCTCTGGGAAGAAAACGAGAAGAAAATACTTTCGCGTAAAAAGCTGTACCGAAAACCTTACCCCACCTGCTTCTGCTCACTTCCTACACTCTGCCAACCTATCAGTTTTCAGGAGCAGACCCACGCGCCGCCTTCCAGGTGGGATACAAAACTTAGCCGCTTACAGAAAGTCTGCGGAGACACGGCAGTGAACAAAAGCATGGTCTTTGGGCGAGGTCTCTGTCTCATCGCAACGAGGTCGTCCAGAACGTGTCCAGTCTCCAGCGTCCCGGCCGATCGCACACAGCTGCGATTCCTGCCACGTTGAAAGATGCAGACACTCTCATTCGAGATGATCTGCGGATCACAACCACACACCTCGCAGCAGAAGTGGCCGTCTCTCTTGTGTTGCTGTCACACTCGTCTACCAGTTGGTGTACTCAGAGCCCGCTGTGTTCCTCGCCTCCTAACACAAGACCATAAAGATCAACGGTGGGCCATCTGTGCGGAACTGCTTGCGCATTACGAGGCTGATCGTGATTTTATTCAGACAGCGTCATAGGTGATGAAACATGGGTTCATGAGTTCGAACCGTAAACTAATCGACAATCCATGGAGTGGTGCCACACCACCTCACCTCCGAAGAAAACTTCAAAGCCGTTCACTCAGCCAGTTAAGTCATGGGGGGATTATTCTGTTTGATCTCGCCCTTCATGGTGCGAGGTTCAACTCTAAAGTGTATCGTTCGACCCTCGGGAAAACTGAAAAAACTACTTCAGCGTGTTCGTCACCACAAAAATGCCAACGAACTACTCCTTCTCCGTGAGAACGCAAGGCCTCACCCGAGTCTGATCATCCGAGAGGTGCTCAAAAAACTTCATTGGACTACCCTTACTTATGCACCCTACAGCCTGCATTTCGCACCTTTCATCGGTCTGGCCCAGTGAAGGATGCACTCTGCGGGAAGCAATACGTGGATAAGAGAGACGTTATTGATTCAGCAAGACCTTATCGATGACGACGACCAGTGGAATGGCACCATGCAGGCCACGAAGTGCTCCCAGTAACGTGGCTTAAGGACGTCGCAATAAACGAAGATTATGATGAAAAACATCGTGTTGTAGCCAAAAGAGTGGGGAAAAATATGTTCCCAAAAATATATGTGTTACATTGTTTACTGAACGACACTAGTGCAATGATTTGCTAGATATTATACTCTCGGTGCATTCGCAGTAGCCTGCTGCTGTTACTGAACCAATGCCCTTTCTTAGCATCCCTCGCTTTTCTCCACTGTTAAATATTGTACAAGCGGACGGAGCCTGTACTGCTCCACGTCTACCTCCTCCTTAGATCTGAATATGACTACTAAGCTATCTCTCAGGCACCTATTTTCTTCTCGTTTTCTTCCCCGAGAAATATCTTTTCCGAATCTTAATTTCAAAGTCCTTTGGAGAGCACGCGTTTATTTTCTTTTTAAATAGGCGAATGAAGACTGATTTAGCCTACATCAAATTATCTTTCTACCAAAGCGAAGCATACACTAATTAATACTAATTAATACTCTGAATTCGATTCCGGAAGAATATCGATTCAAATACATATTCTGATTTGCCCTAAAATCCTGAAAGTGTATAAATACAGGAATGTTCGCCGGACGGTATAGCCGAGCGGTTCGAGGCGCTTCAGTCTGGAACCGTGCGACCACTACGGTCGCAGGTTCGAATCCTGTCTCGGGTATGGATATGTGTGATGTCCTTAGTTAGGTTTAAGTAGTTCTACATTCTAGGGGACTGATGACCTCAGATGTGTCCCATAGGAAGGAATGTTCCTTCGAAAAGACCGTGGCCGAATATCAGGCGCAGCTTTGCCAATCACAACCTGTGCTTCTTCTCTAATCACCTCATTATTGACGGCAAGTTAAACCCAGCCTATATCGTCACTGAGCGACAGTACTGGCGGGCCGGTGTGGCCGAGTGTTTCTAGGCACTTCAGTCTGGAACCGCGCGACCGCTGCGGTCGCAGGTTCGAATCCTGCCTCGGGCATGAATGTGTGTATTGTCCTTAGGTTAGTTACGTTTAAGTAGTTCTAAGTTCTTGGGGACAGATGACGTCAGATGTTAAGTCCCATAGTGCTCAGAGCCATTTGAACCATTTCTTTCGACAGTACTGCAAAATCCACAACATGTTCTTGTACTAGTGGATGGCTTTCTTTCATCTCAGGGATGAGTGAGAAATTGGTTTCGTAATGCGATTATCAGTGCACCTGAGCTGGTAGCACGACCGGCGAGGGATGGTGCAGTCAGTCGCAAAAAATTATTGTCCAGTATTCGGCATAAAATGATGCAGTTTAAAACCAGTGATGCAATAGGAATCTCGAACATTTTTACCAGATTTACATGTACATGAAATTACGCATTGGTACAGGTATAATATGCTAAAAAGCTACAGAACGACAATTACAGCGACTTTTAATATGCTATGTGAAGTTGTTTAGCTATTCGTGGTGGCAATGCGGACACTGATAAAATACTAGGCGCGTCTCTTTACTAAAGCAGCACATTTTTTTTCTGAAAGCTGGTTGGTTTTGTTCAGGATCCCAATGTTCCATATTATTCCCCACTCTTTTGGCTACAGAGCAGTACTTTTAACAAAGCCTCCGATGAAAGCGACGGCCTTACGCCAGCTCACTGGGAAGTTCCTTATCCCTACATGGTACCACTCTACTGGTCGACTTTGGAGCCAACGTCTTGCTGCATCGGTTACCTCCACATAGTCGACATACTGGTTCCCGCGAAATATGTCCTACTGTGGGAAAAACAGACCAAAGTCGGGAGGTGCGAAATCCAGTCCGTAGTTTTGACGACTAAGAGCAATCCAGTGTTGTTGGGAATATAAAATACGTATCGCCTAACGACTTTTGTTCACTGTCAGGTTCCCGTAGACAATGTGCAAGCACCTGTGAATATCTGCCACGCTCTGGTATTCTTCCAAAAGAAACTCAATATCACAGTATGCAACATCGCAATCTTTGAATTAAGATGCATTCCACTGCAAACAAAAGCATACACAATGCATGTAGGTCATCACTGTGAGCTGCAGGTTTGCTCATATACACTATACATGCAAGAAGGATCGAAATCAATAAAGAGTATAAAAAGCAGTACCAACATAATTAATTAATGAATGAGTTACTAATACGTGCGGCAAACATTTTCTTCTTAAACTCATGGCCATACAGATAATAAAGAGCAAAAGGGCTGTTAGTAAACAAACAGTAAGAGAATAATGAATAATGCACTACATTAAATACAGGGTGATTCAAAAAGCATACCACAACTTTAAAAATGTGCATTTAATGAAAGAAACATAATATAACCTTCTTTTATACATCATTACAAAGAGTATTTAAAAAGGTTTTTTTTTTCACTCAAAAACAAGTTCAGAGATGTTCAATATGGCCCCCTCCAGACACTCGAGCAATATCAACCCGATACTCCAACTTTTTCCACACTCTCTGTAGCATATCAGGCGTAACAGTTTGGATAGCTGCTGTTATTTCTCGTTTCAAATCATCAATGGTGGCTGGGAGAGGTGGCCGAAACACCATATCCTTAACATACCCCCATAAGAAAAAATCGCAGGGGGTAAGATCAGGGTTTCTTGGAGGCCAGTGATGAAGTGCTCTGTCACGGGCTGCCTGGCGGCCGATCCATCGCCTCGCGTAGTTGACTGTTTATACCAACGTTTAATACACCACCTATCAGGAGGTTTAACACCATACGTCGTTCGAAATGCACGCTGAACAACTGTCGTCGATTCACTTCTGCCGTACTCAATAACACAAAAAGCTTTCTGTTGAGCGGTCGCCATCTTAGCATCAACTGACGTTGACGCCTAGTCAACAGCGCCTCAAGCGAACAAATGTACAACTAAATGAAACTTTATAGCTCCCTTAATTCACCGACAGATAGTGCTTAGCTCTGCCTTTTGTCGTTACAGAGTTTTAAATTCCTAAAGTTGTGGTATTCTTTTTGAATCACCCTGTATATCTCATTATTGTCTCTTTTGACGGGGTTTTTGTGTCAGAATCTCTCAAATACTTTTGGAAATATAAGTTCCATGTTAATTGTTTTCTTTTCTATCAAGGATTTTTGCAGTGATTTTAGTTTGTAATTGAAATATCTACATGTTCAAGGACATACATGTCTAACACTTTGTTCAATACAATGTAATACAGAATTGTTATCATGGATTATCACCATCAAAGTGTTCAAGATGGATATTGTGTGAAGCAAAGCTGGACTTGTTTAACTTTTCGAGTCGAAGATCTTCCATGTATTCTTTGTGGTGGGTCGCTAAGTTGCTCCATGTTTGTCCAACATATAAGCACGAAAAGGGGCAGGTGAGTTCATAAATGCCATAATTATGATTCCTCTCTCCAATGGCTTTATTATTGTGAACAATTTTATTTTGCAGATTATTGTCTTTGGGGGAGGGTATTTTTATATTATGTGTTCTGAAATGATTTGCAAGAATATACGAGGCGATTGGTTTTTCGATGATGATATCCTCTTAAGCAGTTTCCGCTTGGAGATCCAAATGGTGCTAAAAGGGGATCTATTTTTCCTGCGGAATATTTTATCTAAGAGGATGCCATTATCAGTAAGCCATAAAGCAGAGCTAATTGTCATCGGAAACAATGGCTCTAATTCTCCTCTTTATTTCAACCATTCTCAGTAACAACACGTAATGGCCATGTCCGCTAGTGTCAAAAGGCCACGTGAGATGATCATCCAAATTGTTCCCCGCATCTACGGCAAAGCCTGCAACCTCTCTTCGGGAGCCCTGTGTTAGTCTGGTCTGTCCATTCTAAAGGATGTAGACTGGTTGTGGGCAAGTGGTTCTCTGGTGGGGAGGAGAGTAGATGCAGAAGATGAAGGCAGCCAGAGGTGACAAATAATTTGTTGACTTACAAGTTGGACGGAATATACAGGTTCGCCAAAGGAGGTAGGCAATTGTGTTGGTCGGTCAACTCTGGCCAGTATGGCAGGCGACGATGAACTGGTGTCAATGCTTTTCAAATGGTTCAAATGGCTCTGAGCAGTATGAGACTCAACATCTTACGTCATAAGTCCCCTAGAACTTAGAACTACTTAAACCTAACTAACCTAAGGACATCAAACACACCTATGCCCGAGGCAGGATTCGAACCTGCGACCATAGCATATCAATGCTTTTGCCAGTTGTGCATCGCTCTGTCCTGATGATGCACCAGGGAGCAGAATTTCTGTCCTTATAGTAGCAGTCAGATTGAGAAGGCGTGTGGCCGCTGTAGCAGATGGCGGGACCCAAGCTCGTGACCTGGGACTGGTGACTGGAGGTCCGTGGTTGGCATTGGTGCGACCCAGAAGGTTGGAGCTGAGAGTATATTATCCCGACTACAGGCCTATCCAGATTGCAAGTGAACCTCTGGCAATTGGTCCAACTGGGATAGCGAAATAACGTTAGCAGGCTCGCAGCAGAAGCCAACACACAGCAGGAGCCAATTTGAAGACCAGCTGTTTCGACATATCCAACCTGGCCGGGAGATTAACTTTTATACACAAGACAGGTCTTGTTACAGCTGAGGTCACATACATGACCGTCGAAAAGCCGCCCTTTCATCTCTAAAGACTGGTTATTGCCCCAGCGACCGGACCATAGTTACAGAGTCGCCGGCATGACGTAAGTACTGAGCTAGCAAGCGTCAGCAGGAGCCTGTAATTCTGCATCAACCCCTAGCTTGAGTACGCGCCCCTCGCTACTACACATATAACCCTCAATTGTTTTTGTTCCGACGATATTGCTGTCTGTGCCATGGATGTACTGAAACCACCCCTACCTCTTTAAGCTGTATGGTACATAGGCGGATGAAACTTATTGCGTCCTAGAAAGAAGTTATAAGATAAAGGTTGACAAAAGTTAAGGGTAAGTAATGGAGTTTTATCGAACAAAAACGGGAAAAACCGAAGCAATATTACTAGCAGATGAGAAACTAAAAGTAGAAGTTATATTTGGATACCAAAATGACTGGATAGCCAAATATTTGTGAACTAGAGTTTGGGAATATCGCGGAAAGTATTTCTGAAAAAGAGAGGTTTTTAACACTGGAAAGAAATATAGACATTAGGAAGACTTTTTATGATGTATTTGTGTGAAATGTAGTTTGTACGAAATTAGAACATGAGGACAGAAAGGTCAGACAAGAAGAAAATAAAAGCTCTTGAAATGTGGTGCATCAGTTGTAGATTGGGTGAGTAGATCGGACCTAACAAAGACGTACTGTATGGGATTTGCAAAAATGGCGTATAAGTCAGCACTTGACGAACAGAAAGACTCTACTGATAGGTTGCCTTCCAGCACGTAAGTAAACGAGAATTTTATACTCGGGGGCGGGGACTGAGTGAGCAGAAAGGTTACAAAGGTTTTACTAAGTAAGTTGAAGACCGCAAGAAATAAGACATCTTAAATCGGCGGTTTGTTGTTCTTTGCGTACTATATTTTTGAATTAAAATCTCTATACGGGTCTCGTGACTTAAATGGTTTCGAAACGGAAGCAGTTCCGAATTGTCTCCTAACATAAATAATATTAACTTAAATGAAATAATTGTACAAGATGACAATTATTGAACTATATGAAATAAAATCGTCACAACTTCTCAACGGTTTGCATTATGGCATTAAAACTGCACGGTTGGGCCGACCGGTGTGGCCGAGCGGTTAAAGGCGCTACAGTCTGGAACCGCACGACCACTACGGTCGCAGGTTCGAATCCTGCCTCGGGCATGGATGTGTGTGATGTCCTTAGGTTAGTTAGGTTTAAGTAGTTCTAAGTTCTAGGGGACTTATGACCACAGCAATTGAGTCCCATAGTGCTCTGAGCCATTTGAACCATTTTTTTTGCACGATTGGCCGCTGGGCATAATTGGAATTAGTATGCGATGTATACTTTGGTTTGACGAGGAAATCTACTTTCATTTGGATGGGTTCGTCGTTAAGCAAAATTGGCGCATTTGGGGCAGTAAGAACCCGCATTTCGCAATCGAGAAATCTCTCCAACCTCAACGGATAACTTTGAGGTGCGCATTGTCCAGGGGCGGAATAATCGGTGCGACATTCCTTTACGGCGCGGCGACTACTGAACGGTACGTGAAGGTTTTGGAACGTGTTTTCATCCCCATTAGACACAATGACCCTCATTTCGACAAGATGTGGTTCATGCAAGACGGAGCTCGACCCCTTCGAAGCAGGGCACCCATAGGCCGCTGGCTTAGGCCTCGACTGGCCGCCAGATTCTCGAGAACTGAAACATGCAACTCCTTTTTGTGGCGCTATGTTAAAGAAAAGCTGTATAGCAATAACACCTAAACCACTGCTGAACCCATAACAGCCATTCAGGGTGTCATCGACTGCATTGATGTTCCGACACTTCAGCGGGCCTGCGCTACATTGTCGGAAACAGCAGGCATATGGAACATGTCATGACCTAAATATGGATATCTGTATGACGTTTACATGTTGAAAAAGTGTGGGGACTCCGTATTTTGTAAGTAATTTACGTTCCTTTTCATATAGTCCAATAATTGGTACCCTGCAGTTTCATATCAATGAATTTTCTTATAACATCGTCAGACACGAAATGGTCTACATTCACTGAGTTACTACTTCAGATATTAATGACAGTTATGTGGTGTCACCGCCAGACACCACACTTGCTAGGTGGTAGCTTTAAATCGGCCGCGGTCCATTACTACATGTCGGACCCGCGTGTCGCCACTGTCAGTAATTGCAGACCGAGCGCCACCACACGGCAGGTCTAGAGAGACGTACTAGGACTCGTCCCAGTTGTACGGACGACTTTGCTAGCGACTACACTGACGAAGCCTTTCTCTCATGTGCCGAGAGACAGAATAGCCTTCAGCTAAGTCCATGGCTACGACCTAGCAAGGCGCCATTAACCATATCTAGAGAGAGTCTCACTTGTATCATCCAGAATGCTGTATACAAATGATGGATTAAAGTTAAGTATTCCAGCAGCTACGTACTTTTCTTTATAGCATTCATTACGTATCCTGTTTCAGACCTAACGCCAGCCGGCGTGTGTAAACGCGTGCCTTTCGGTTACCCGTCACTGTGGACTGGCTGTCTTGTCAGTCCACTACAAGTTAATTATCTGTCTTGCAGGAAAACATAAAATGGAGCTTCAAATTTATCACGAGGTGTCACAGATACGGGCTGCCATTTACTGTGTAATGAGTAATTCTGTAAACTCGTTATCATCGTTGCTATGTTTTTCTCAGCACGATGTATTAACCACCGTCATATCGCCTTTGGATTGTTTAGAATTATTTTGCATCAAACTCTTCATAAAGGGAAAGGAAATTGTGTGGGAGGAAGCTACTTCGTAAACGTCTACCCTGGCGGCTACATGTAAAGGATATCGGCTTTCGTTTATTTGTGTCACTCTGTCCACCGTTGACCAGCCAACCAGATAAAGTGGATCACATCGAGAAACCGGTTGAGCTTTGTAGCCCGAAGCCAGATTGCAACGTGATACCCGCCTTCCGCTTGTGTGCCTGCGCGTAAGATAGCATCGCGAAACTTTTGGCCGATTTTCCATCTCATCGGCTTGCGGGCAGCCGTGAATAGGCTCAGAGCTGTATCAACATGGCCTTATCGCCGAATACATTTCACCACCGAAAAACGCGAAACCAGAAAAAGGAAAGAGATAACCTTACCTGCAGGCAGGATAGACCGTTGCTATGGTACCGGAGGATATTTCTGCGCTGATGTGTCTAACGGATCACGTTCGTTAGCAGTGAGAGTGATATTCGTTATTTATAAAGTATTCCTCTCCTAGGTCCTGAAATAACTCCATATGCTGGAAAATGTTTTTAAACGCTTAGTCTCTGTAGTCGAAGACAGGCGCGTATGACAGGTGCACAATAAACTTTTTGCTAATGTTTCTCATCAACGATGCAACGAACGATGACAGTTAAATCGTATTTTCTTCCTGTCTAAAACTGGTCTGAAAATGAGACATAGGAGTTAATTCATATGTAATTTCGCTATACGACTAATTTCACGTCCACTAAAGCTTGATTCGAAAACCAGTTTTAAAGCCTGACATTAATCACTCGGCACCAGTCGCATGAATAAAGAAATCACGATTCCTTTGGAATTATCTTGTTTACATCGCTACAACACTCCTGTCCCAAATCAGCAAAATTCACTTGCAAGATTCATAAGATATTGCAAACATAACAAATTACCAAATTCTTCATGTAAGGAAAGGAAATTATATGGAACGAATCTACTCGTATATAATCTTCGATATTAGTATTTGTTTAGTTATACTGCATATAAAAAAGCATCCATTATATAAATGAACGGCGTATGGTTACGAACTGCTTACTGTTACCACTCGTCTATTCGACCTGGTACTTTTTACACAAAAGATGTACATTCAGCACTGTGCAGTACCACTAACGTCAATGTCATGAGTGTTCACTGGTTACAATGGCCTGCAACGGAACTTGGGAAGAGAGAAACTACTTTGTGTTGCAAAAAACGAGAAAATTGTGTTTCCTGAACTAGCTAAAAAGAGCGACACTTAGAAGTGATCAGTTTAGTATGTTAGGATATATCAGAGAAACTCCACGTAAAAATAAAGTATGAACCATCTTCGACAAGGAAAAAGAAATTATATCAAACGTAGCTGAGGAGTAACATGCGCTTAGCAGACAAGGGCAGTCCGAATATAACATAATGCTGTCCTCATGAAAATCACCCTCTTTGCTAAGAGCGAATAGGCTACGAAAGCGAAGGATTGCAGTTCGCCGAGTATTAAAAGCGGTATTCATTATAGTCTGTGGTTCTTCTGAACTGGCATGATGTCGCTCCAGTAAACAGGTCAATTGACATAAAGACGAGGCGTGGCTATAAAATAACTAGACTATTGCTGTAAAACACTTTATTTCTAAAACAAAAGTATTTATTTATTGACGCTCCCCTCCTCTATCCCTACAACGCTCCATGCGAATTTTACATTGATGGAAACAGCGTTGGACGTCTTCATCTGTGAAGTCCTTGATGATATGTACCTCAGATCCTTTCTTACCTTCAAATGACTGAAACTAAGTTCCTTTTACTGAAATTTTGACCTCGGAAAATAGATGAAAGTCACATGTTGTTAGGCCAGGCGAATAAGGTGCGTGGTCCGACAATTTCGCTAGAAACCTTTTAACAGACAATACGGTTTGAGTTGGTGCGTTGTCGTAAAACAACGCCATAAAGATCGAAAAAAACTATCCTCCATCATCGCTTTGAAGATTTTCTCATTCGAGCTTTTTTCGCTCTCGGTGAAGTTTTGCTCTTCCAGTGTATAGATTGCTGCTTAGTTTCTGAATCGCGAAAAACTAAGATCAGACACAGGTTACAAGAAATTAGGATAATTTTCGAAGGTATTCAACGTGTGAATACAAACATGATTATGAGCTTCTTTTCGTTCAATCGTGAGGATTTTCAGTATGAATTACGTACAAATTTTCCTCGTGTTAAATTTGTTACGTAAAATTTGCCTTTCGCATTCATGTCAATTTCTATAGTTTCAGCAAAGGATCGAATACTCTGGTGATGGGGAGATCGAATCACGTTACTTACTTCTTCGATATTTCCAGTTGCTCTTGATGTTGAAGGGCGTCCCGAGCGTGAGTCGAGTCTTCTCGGCCCACTTGGAAACTCTTGAACCACTAAAAAAATCTGGTACGTGATCAACAATCCTCGCCGCACACTCTTTTTGGTAAAAGATAGGTTTTAGTGACAGTTTTTCCCAGTTTCATTTGGAACTTTATGACTCGGTTGCTAACACTTATAATTTTTCCGGAAAAAGAAAATAGCAGCTCAACCTTAAAGATGCCGCATTCGACCGAGAAGGCTTCATACTTCACAGCTAATAATCGTTAATCTTTGGCGCATGCGTACTTACTGTGTGACAGTATCAGTCCTGGTATTTTACAAGAGAATCGTGATTTGTGGATAAGCAAGCCGCAGAGGAAAATAAAAGATTCAGCAATATTTGTCACTTAGTAGTGGTGTACATACTGCAGAAGTGGCACCAGGCGTGACTGTCCGCTGCTGACTTAAATCATGGCATTTAAATGGTGTACATCTGCCAGACGGTTGTTTCGAAACATCACAGCGAGCGACGTGGAGACATGGCGTAACGTCTTAAAGCAGCTATCGTGGTGCAGAAGTGATTCTTGGACGATGTCGTGGCGAAACTCCTACAATATCTCATCGTCACATTTGAATGACATCCTCAGGTGCGACAGATCAACTGCTAAGTTACGACTGAAGCTCCCTACCTGTGGCAGTCTAACAAGAGAACAGGTGCAATCAAATTTTTGTACTTTTATATATTTATAGTACATGAAATGTGAGTGAACCACAGTTGGTCGATGCAGTTCTCAAAAATTCTCCAAAAAATTGATTTTCTGGTTTTCCGGCTACTTTTAGTACTCTAGTGTAAGATGAATTTTCGGGAGGCAGTGTGGCTCTGTGGAAGAATGCACGCCTGTGCTGTGGGTAACATGGGTTGGGTCCTAGGTTGGGAAAGTTTTTAAACAAATATGTATTTTCCACGAACATTTCCGTGATGCGTAAAATACCTTAAGATGGAACATAGTTTAATTTGTAATGTTTATTTTTTTCAACAATCTATATTAATCGTTTTTCACAAAATATCGTCACTTAATAATATATTTTGAAATGAAACTTGCTTTCTGTGCAGTACACAGGAAGGATATTATTAAAAGCGACAAACTGGAGGGACGGATTTATGACTGAAAATGGAGTAGAAAGTGTCCATTGAACACGTGTCCGGAAACGTTGCCGCGGTAGATGGCATTGACGAATGTAGTTCCTCTGACTACTTATCACCTCTTCCCCTTGTGTGTTTCAGGCTGTGAGATCGATGCAGCGTACTGCAGGCAGCAGAACTGTCCATTATTCATGTCGGTAACCAGCCGACGTGACGTTTATGTACGGCCAAGAAGATGAGAACGACCGAGAGGTAGCACGGCTATACCAAACCAAATACCCTCACAGACACCAACCACGCTACACAAAATTTCAAGCTCTTCTTGGGTGTTTGTGTGATCATAGGGTCCTTTCAGAAAGAGCAGGGAAGCGTCTGACTGTGTGTACACCAGATTTGGAGGACCTGGTTCTGCCTCGGGACCGTTTTCGTCTTCTTGGCCGTCCACAACTACGATCTCTGCTTGTTCCCGATTTGAATGTCAGACCAATCTGCTGCTTACAGTCCACCGCGTCAATCACAGTCTATAACACACAAGCAACACACGGCACGTGGTCAGAAGTTATTCGTCAGTGCCATCTATATTGGTTACGATGCATTTCCGGCCACGTACTTACGGGACCTTTTCTTCTCCTTTTCCAGTCAGGAATCTGTGCCTACAGTTCGTCGATTTCATTAATGTTTGCCCTATACAACTGCAAACAAGAAGCGCATTTTTGGTAGTGATTATCATTAGCTATGTATTAATTAGTGTATATTTGATGAATCTTATATTCAAATGACGTAGATATTCGAACTGAATGAAAAAAGAATGAAAAAGTAATGACCAAACCATGGATCGATCAAGCGATTACAAATGTCGAGCGCTGCTGGCTTTTTCCATCTTTATGTATCTTATGCTTCACGGAAAGCTCCTAGAACATAGAACTTTGATTAAAAATTTGAGTGAGCCGAGAGTCGAACTCAGACCCTCCACGTGGCACGTAATCGAACTACCATACAGAAAAATATCAACCTTACTTCATGGTATTACAGTCACTACGACCACTTCAAACTTAATTTTCTCGAGATTTTTGGGAGTTGCATCGAACTGCTTCGGAATACTGATTTTCGAGTTCTGAATATTAAAAGTTATAAAATGCGACTGCTATGTTGCCTCCTTGTTAAGAAGGAAACGCGCAGACGCGTAGGCCCCGAATTCGTCAATGTTGTTGAAAGAGTTATTTTTCAAGGCGCTCTCTTTTTTTAAAAAAAGTTATTATTATTCTGTACTTGTCTCATTATTCAGTGTTCCCAGTGATTGCCGAAAACCAGAATAATATTCGGAGGTTATTCCAACAGCACATGTACAAAAGTGACAACATATGTTTTCACCACGTTTTGCTATTAAATTAGTTTACTGAAACCAGAAAACTGAACAAAGGACATGATTACTATGCTCGTAGTAAATTCACAAAACAGCGCACTCCCGAGAAACCGACTAACGTCTCGAGCGTGAACTACTGCTACAGTCAGTCCACCTGAAAAGCCTGAAGCAATACAAGCTGTTATCTGTGAACATGCAGGTCACCAGACTAGAAGGATATTGCCCAATCTGTTGGTGTACCAAAACCGAATCTCGAACTTATTAACGTGGAACAGTGTACTTCTGGCCGTTTTGTAACACAGTACAACAAAGGTGGTTGTGTTTGTAACCTAATCGAACGCTGCGGAGAAACTCGTCTGTCCTTATCTTATCAGTCAACATAGTTTTCAACCTCTCAGTAGATCAGCATACCTCAAACATTTTCTTCTTTTTTCGTTATGCCGCAGTCCATAATCCATAGCATCGCCAGATAGTTCTTCAGTTGAAAGCTCATGTTTAATACGAGAAGTCGCCTCCTGGGCGGGAATTTCCTGTTTGCCTGTGCTAATATGATTGCTATGTCAACAACGCATTATTTTGTTTTCACAATAGCAGAATTCTGTAACCACGTCCAATACTTGATCCACAATTTTGTTGTCACATTTTATGCCACTCTCATTTCTCTTACTCTACGCTACTGTTATCTTTCTTCGGTCTACTCCCAGTGCATATGCTGAAATTATTAGACAGTTCATTCCATTGAAAAGGCCCTGTAATACTTCTTCACTTACGCTGAGAATAGCAGTCTAATCAGCGAATGTTATGATAGATCTGCTTGCACCCCCCCCCCCCCCCATTTTTAACTCGTTCTTCAACTTTTCTGTTACTACCCTCATTACTTCTTCGATGCACAGCTGAATAGTGGGGTCTTCCTTGTCTTACTCTCTTTGTAATCCGAGCACTTTCTTGTTGGTGGTTCCTTCCTATTGATTCTTCTTCGTTCATGTACATATTGCGTAATATTCGTCGTGCTGTAAAACTTCTACCAAGACCATTGCATACAGCAGTCATTATGATACATGAATATGTTACCACAGTAGTAAATGGATGAAAACATGTATAGTTACAAAGAATAGTTTTGACCAGTTAGTCGAATTTGTTACAAACTACGAAACATCATGTTAGTAAAAATATAACTGTGGAGTAAAATGATAGGGTTGTCAGTCTTAAAGTGAACAATATTTATTCATACAGATTGGGTTAGACTGTATTTAAATTTAGGTAACAACTAATGGTACACACATGGACAACAAAGGCCAGTGATTGTGCGAGAGCTGCCTAGAAGATAGCACATGATTTAGTTGGTCGAATACCCTTATATTCAACAACCTAGAGTTATTTAGCTGAATGATTTATATCTCACACGACCCAGTAATAATTACATAGAGTGATCTCACGCTAATATACACTAAGTTTAGATAACCACTTTTTCAAAACAGTAAAATGCCGTTACCAAAAACCTAATTACTATGAATGACATCGTAATTAAAAGGAATACATGAAGGTATCACAAAAATGCATATCATGAGCTCGACAGATACATTTACTAAATACACAAATATTTGAATTAACGTAAAAAGAATTATATAAACTAACAGTTTCAACACAGTACTCTTGTTTTAATAATTCTCTTGAAGCTTCTTTAATTGCTATTGTATTGTATCTATATTGAAAAATACAGAGAAAATACTTTAATTCTTGGATTCTCAATATTTGGAGATGCTTGTCAGTCATGTCACTCTCAACATCTTTAAACCTCACTTTATCCAGTTAGTGAGTGCAGTTACCTCTTTATTATTTATTCATCATATCCTACTATTTTTATACAATCTGTAACTTGAACAGTCTCAGTACACCTCAATTACACATCGTGTATATCAATGATGTACATAAAGCTAACAATCCTTATTGTCAATTAATGTGCAAATAAATTTCTTGTGAAAAATTATAATGAAAAATAGAAATATCTCTTGATATCTTATCTACCACGACTTGCATTGTAGCAGAAAGCTTTCTGCTTTTCCCAAATATATTTTCGTGGATGATAACAACCGGAATCGAAACAAAACGATCTTATCTCTGCATTCACATAAATAAAAGGTAAACTTATTTTGCAGATGTATATTATTATATATTACCTGAATAAATCATTTCGTTTCTGACATATTTTCAAGTATACAATGCTGTGTACACCCAGAAACCTATGAGACGTTGGGTACAGAAGACATAATGATTAGTGTGAGGAAAGCTCTCAGTTTTCATTGTTACATTATAAATAAATGTAAACTTTCAGATTCACTCGACTTTTAAGTGGTTGTAACATTTGTTACACTACGTGTTTCAGCTTCACTCTTTCACTGCTTATCATTTGTTTCTATTAATGCTTCAGCTTACTTTAGCGTTTTCTCTCTGAACAGTTCTGTCTTCTGTGAAATGTCCAGCTATTATCATTGTGAAGAGTTAATAGATTCTTCCACCATGCACTTTGGTGTGACACTGAAAACAGTTTCACTTGTGGTGAACCATGTACTTTTGTACTTACATGTGATAAAGAATACATGATGTCTTCAATTCAATATATGCACTTGCCACGTGATCTATGATTATTGTAGCAATGTGTTTAAAAATGTCTGCCTAACTCACACAACCATGGTCCGCAGGATTGCTTGGGTGTGGTACACAAATATGTGTATAACCTCTACCCTGTTGTCCTGCACACCATAGTTCCAAATTTATTAAACAAATCGAAATCCATTACCAGATAATATTGATTTCAGTTTTCTGACATTAATGAAATAATCTTCAAGCGTAATGTTCAACAGTGCATTGAGTGTGGGCTCAATTAGAGTACATAGTCTTATAAATTTGGAGAATGAGTCTACCACTACCAGAATGTATGCAACGTTCAAAACGATTTTAGGCAATGTCCCATAAAGATTGACTGCCAAAATCTGTAAAATTATTTGGCGTCACTACTTTCCACAGGACTCAATTAGACATATTTGTCACTTTTACGTTTTGATATCTGCCACATGTTTGTACATTTCCAGTCACCTTCCTCATCATATAACTTCAATTTACTTACTCTTCAATACTCGTTTAGGTCCGCAGCGGCTGAAAACTATATGTAAGTAACCAACTGGGTGGCCAACATACATGTCACTCTTCCTCATTATCATTATTTCTCAAATGAAATTGCCTATAAATCTTGTAGTATTCTCTCAATTTATATCCATCTTTGATGTCAAATTTCTGCTAATGGCACACGTTTGTAAATACATCTTCTATTTTTCTCTGTCCTTCAACATCTTTAAAGTACATTACTGTCAAAATTACAAGCACATCAGTTTTATTGAACAAATTGTTAAGTTGTCTCGACTATGCATCAGTTCTCTGCACATCTTATGTATCATTCATAACAGTCGAAATGTTGCATAAATAACGCCCATCTTGTTACTCAGCTGTGTTGGAGACGATGTTCCCTGTGATCAGCATGAACCACAACCTTGTGTCCCCACAACTATCTTTTGAATTTTTTTAAGTCCGAAATAATTGGCATTGCTCCCTGTTTGGAAATAGTATACGTATTCTCGTTCTTAGGAAGAGTGGGTTCTTGAAGGCTAATGTGTAATGCTCTTATTTTCCCCTTTTTCTGCTTCTTGGAACCTGTGATGTAGTCACTTCAGTTAGTTAGGATATGGAACGGAAATGTCAAACCAGGATGATATAACCACTTAGTGTGGTGGCCCAGTGCTTAGCACACTGGACTCCCGTTCGGGAGAATGAAGGTTCAAACCCGTGTTCGGCCATACTCATTTACGTTTTCTGTGATTCCCCTAAATCGCTCAAGGTAAATGCCAGGACCGACTTCCTTCCCCATCCTTACCTTATCCGAGGGGACCGGTGACCTTGCTGTTTGGTTCCCTCCCTCCAAATTAACCAGCCAGCCGATGCACTGAACCCTTTATTATTCCGAAGATATATCTGAAACTTTGTCTACTATTTCAAGTTCGTTCTGAGAATAGTGAAACCCAATCGGAATTCAAGGGTGAGAGCTCTCTGTCCCATTATATAATCCATCACAAGTAGGAAGGTAAACAGTCACGGTTATGTATATTTGTTGACATAATTTTCATCAAATTCATTAAAATTTACTTTGATTTACTTATTTTCGACTGAAGAAGTTATCATTTTTTCCATTACAGTTGATAATCGCTTTTTTTTTTTAACACCCAGTCTATTCCTACAATGATTTATGTGCGCAGTTGAGATACCCCTGAAAGTTTGTGTTCAAAGGCAACACATCTTAGTAGAAAATAAAGGAAAACTTAATTCTTAATATGTTCACCTCAAACACCCGTAGGATGTACTAATTTCTCAGCCACTACAGGCATTTCAACGCCATAAAATTTTCTCTTAATCTGTTCGTAAAATTACCGAGACAGAACGGTCAATTGGCTTTCACTGTCTGCCAAAACTTCGGGTTCACATACCTCGACAGGAATTACTATTTGTTTATACTATCTGATTAACTATAATTATTCTACCATAGCACGTCTTACTTTGCTTCTAGGTCGTTTTTAAAATGCCATCCTGTTCCAATTATTTCTCTGGAGGTTTCTTCAGCATTTCTGTACCTATGTAACTGCTGCAAGTTGGACTGTCTTTCGGCATATTGTATTTGTTACATTTTCTACCGCACTGCACTTTTCCACTAGCTTCATTATGTATGAGAGAGGTGTTAATTACATGCGACGTTGTTTTTGACTCTCGTACACCCTCCTCGACATGCTCAACAATTTCATTGTCCTCGCGTAGCATGTTTCTGAAACTGTTAGTCCCCTTAGTTTCACAAACTTCGTAGTTATTGAAGGGCGTCACATTCCGCCCGCTATGTTTGCAAAATCTCATTCTTTACTCTTTATTACACTGCGCTAACCCATCATATATCTGACTGAGTTGCATTAGCCATTAGCCACGCCATAAGTCTACCGCTTTATTGTTATTATTTACTTTGACAGTTTGTTCTGTCGTTAATGGATACTGTAACATTAGTAGCAGATTTTCAATATTTGTGCCCGCCAGACTCTATATTTCGTCACCAGATTCTGAATATCTCTTCTACAGGGTGTCGCAGAAGGGTATTTTAAAAATATGGAGACAGTAAGAGACGTAATTCAGAACAATTGGCAGTGAGAAACCTACAGCTGGATTTGTGAAATAAAGTTTCTACAATAATATACACTTTGTGTGAATTCAGTTGGGTAAATGTAAGACTGTTCGGAAAAAAACTTATTGACAGTAGAGAACCAATACTTTAAACCGATTATTTGGCTTCACTAGAGAAAACGTTCAGTGTGAAGACCGCCAGCTTCGTTACTGGGGTAACGGCGAACCATGGTTTCTGTGATTCCCTGTAAAATATTGTGGTCCCTTCATGCCATCAGACGCTATAAAGATGCGTTCACTGAGCTTAGGTACTGTTAATACTAGTGTTTCGTACACAAGGGACTTCAAATCACCGCAGAAGAAAACGTCAAGTGGGGTGAGGTAAGTGAAGTGCAAACGCCAAGGAACTGAGCGTTCACTTGCAATTGGTCTCTGCCTAAAGTTGTCTGAGACATAAGCACTGGCTTGGCGATCAAACTGCGCTGGAGCACTATCGTTCTGAAACCACAAAGCAACAAAAAGTTGCAACTGAACATCCTCCAGAAGTTCGGTCACGTCATACTCCGGAAAGACCAAATACCATGCATCATTCAAGCGATCTGGTAAGATGTGTCGTCCAGTCAGGTGATTTACGACACTTCCAGCCCAATTGTTTTCTGAGAATTTCATCTAGAACTTCTCGTGCAGGTAGTGCTTGGATGGTCAACAGACCAGTAATGTGTGCATAATTTTTATTTCACACTTCCGGATGTAGGTTCCTGATATCACAAAGTTCCGGCCGGCCGCGGTGGTCTCGCGGTTAAGGCGCTCAGTCCGGAACCGCGCGACTGCTACGGTCGCAGGTTCGGATCCTGCCTCGGGCATGGATGTGTGTGATGTCCTTAGCTTAGTTCGGTTTAAGTAGTTCTAAGTTCTAGGGGACTGATGACCACAGATGTTAAGTCCAATAGTGCTCAGAGCCATTGAACAAAGTTCCGAATCTCGCCCTCTCCAATCTCTCAGATTTTTAAAGTTATCTCAGTTACTTCCAGTATATCACATTTCACTTGTTTTGCATACGAGATAATCTGCCACTCAATGATCTTTGCGCACATTCTTTCCATGTGAAACTGCTCGCGATTAAACACAGCATTTCTCATGCTGCTAATTATCCTTTTTACTGCGGTAATAACGATATCGTTGTTGAGGGGACCACTCGCTTCTATCGGCTCCAATTCGCTTCGTTGTGGCGCGGGAAGGGGGTGGGGTCTTCGTTTCCCAATAATTCTCCTCTTGAAGCGGTCAATTACTGTCTCCTATTCTAAAGCAAGATACTCCTTCTCCTCTTCAACTTCTATCTATCTACTTCTGTAAATCGCACGACGTATTTGATGTTTCTGTTATTGTTGTTGTTACTATGATTCGGTGTATTTGAACAATTAATAGTATAATATGGATTTTCGTTGTCTAGGTACCAAACGTCGAACTTACCCACTCTTGACACAAATGTAGTTCTATTGTATTCCCAAAAGTTAATATAATCCTGGACATTCGAAGATTATTTTGCTGTGATAAGATGTAACACGTGACCTTCTGTTTCGTGCTCTTGGGTATGTTCAATTTTTCTGAACAGTTCTTTGCAGTAAGACCTAATAATCTTTTCTCCCTCTGCCCCAGTCGGAGGGCTGTTTAGTAATTCTGATCCATTTAATCCTGTTTACTATTTAACTAGAATTCGGCTTCAAATCTATTCACATTCTTTCCAATGTTCTGCAATCTTCTGTACAGTGAACTGCCCTATTACGCAGATCGCAACTAAGTTTTGTTTGTACATTTAAAACATAGTTTCAGGATGTTCCGGAGGGATTAATTTCGTACACAATTCCGTCAATGATACCGGCTGAATTTTAACTTTCGGGTCGAACTTCTCTATTTCGGCATTCTGTTGGCTTTGGCGTGCACTCCCAATGGGAAAGTCTTATAATTTCTAAATTTTCTGTACGGGCGTTAAATCTTTACTTTACAGATTTAAACATTTCTGCCTCGTTATCATTACAGTCCGTGATCGGTTGGTTTATGTTAGCATCCCAGATTTTATATATAACGGCAACATCCGGTTTAACTGTTTGTACTGCTTCTATCTCTTTTCTCTAAGTCTTGTAACAGCGTGTTTGTAATGGTTTGAACAAAGACAATATGATTCCTTAGAATTTATATTGTCTACGTATTGCCTAAGTTCTGTGCAAATTACATTATTTATAACAATCTCATGCTTTTCTTTCTCCGTTTTAATTTCACGATCGACTTTTTCAACAAGGTATATATAACGCCAGGTTTTCGTTTAGCTCCTTAACTTTACTGTTCTCTGATTCTGTCAGGAGTCTATATTACTATCGAATTTAGTGCTCATTGATTCCTTCACAGAATCTGTTTTACTATTTATCTCACTCTTCACTGACTTGCTCAATGAATTTATCTTACTTTTATCGCACTGATCATTGATTAGTTCATGTTTCTCATCTTACTGGTTAAGTATTTACTAATTTTATATTTGTAGTTTGAAATATCCCCCTCATTATTCTCTGGTCGTAGATCTGATTTGATATTGACTCTATTTTCTCTCCACTCATCTGTATAATTTGTAACTATCTGTCCCAAATTTTGGTGATCGGACATAGCTGCCAAATTGTTTCTCTTGCGGCTACTAGTTTGCTCTCCGCTAAACATTGCTGCACTTTCTGTGTGCCTTTATGGTGACCTGTCCACCTCCATAGGCTAGTTCGCAAACTCATTAACCAGATTTGAAGTTGAAGTTTGCTAGGATCAGAAATGATGTCCAGAGTACCGACGAATGCCTCGTGTAACCATCCTAGAAACCTTCAGTATTCGTTCAGCGACCCCTTTGCCACCCTGGCTTGCGCTGTCTAATATCACTCTACATTATTTTAGGATCTTGAATGGGCACGTAGAGTTCATCTTTAAAATTATTCTGTTTGTGACGAAATTTTCAGTGGTGAGGCTACCTTCATTTGAACGATGCAGCAAATCGACGCAAGATGCGACCATAGGGGAGGCAGAGATCTCGACATTGTTGTGGAACTCAATCGTGGATCACCGAGCTTAACGTCCTTTTTCAAGACCGTTCATCTTTTCAGAGGCGACAATCGAATTACATTCATGCCTGGAAATGCTTCTACTGCGGTTGATGTCGTAATTGTAGTACGACTGTGGTAATGTCATTTTTCAACTGGATGGTGCAGCGCATTACTTGGATATTACCGGTCGTGTGTCTTTGTATACAGAACTGGTACCATGATGAAACTGTCGGGCATCAATTATCAGTCTGGAGTTACTGACAAGGCCACAAGGTTGCCCGCATTTCGTGGTCGTGCGGTAGCGTTCTCGCTTCCCACGCCCGGGTTCCCGGGTTCGATTCCCGGCGGGGTCAGGGCTTTTCTCTGCCTCGTGATGGCTGGGTGTTGTGTGCTGTCCTTAGGTTAGTTAGGTTTAAGTAGTTCTAGGGGACTGATGACCATAGATGTTAAGTCCCATAGTGCTCAGAGCCATTTGAACCATTTTTTGAGCCACCAGGTTCGCCGGACTTGATCCCGTGTAAGTTTTCCCCTTTATGGTTGTATCGGAAACACTGTTTTCACACGACCAAATCCTAACAACATCCCTGACTTAAGTAAACATGGCGCAAAAATCTTATAGAGTAGCTGTTTCCATACATATAAATCATACATAATACTTTACCTCAGAAAAAAACATTTTTAGAATCACTTGATAGTCCCTAGATTAATTTGAATAACCCTGGGTATTACCCCTTATGTCAGATAATTTGTCCAGTAGTTGCTTCTTAATTAATAGGTGAGAGAACTTGCTGCAGTCTGATGATTCACTTAAATACGCAATGTAGTGTCTTTTTAGCAATGAACATAAGAACAGACCTCTACATCGTTTAAAGTGATGGTCTGCTACATAAGGCAACACAGTTTTCCGTAAGCGGAAAACACCTTTCTGCGACGAACGAAAACAGGCAGACTAAACATGTAAAGTTATAAAAGAAATGTTCATCAGAAAGAGTTTGGAACGGGAGTTCCGCTGCGCATCTGTGGCGCACCTCCCAGTGCAAGACTGGGGCCGCTCACAGCCTCCAGAGAAGATTAAGCGCGCCCGCCACCTTCACTAAATTTCACTTTCAATGAGAAAAGTTCTTTAGAAATTTCTGAAAAGGGCCTCCACGTTCGTCTTCTCCGGAGTTTCGCAGGAGTTCGCTCTTAAAGAAATTGCACTGTGGCTGCTATTTCTTAGCGCTGTTGCAGTTTTCTATCAAATTTAAAAATGCCAGTTGACTAAGTTCGATAAACAAGACTGGGGATCCCTGACATCTATGGACACATTTCTTCAAAAGTAACCGAATCATAACTATGAAACTAAATAATACGTAACCCGTAGTATAAGACATTTCAAATACTACAAAAGGAGACGTAAGGATCTTATAATATTTCGTCCTCTCTTTTTTATAAAAAATTTGACGATAATCAAACCCAGAAGATGCTCACCTATTCGTTATACGCTGACTGGCAAGAAAATGCAACACGTAATTAATTATGTGTAGTTATCCGTTCAGACAAACTTTGCCTCTTTATCCCACAGTTTTATGCGTGGTATGTTATTGGTGTGTTACTGGTGATGCTGTTCAATGAAGCGTCGATGTAACACTTATAGTGCAAATTGCATGAGAAGGAAAGACGACTGGGTTTAACGTACGGTCGGCAAAGAGGTCATTAGAGACGGGACAAAAGCTCGGATTCTGTCAAGAATGGGGAAGGAAATCGGCCGTGCCCTTTCGACAGAACCATCGTGGCATTTGCCTGGAGCAATTTAGGGAAATCGTGGGGAACCCAAATCTGGATAGCTGAGCACGGGTCTACCCTATCGTTCTCCCAGAGTGGAGTCCAGGATGTTATCCATTGCGCACACATTATATAGTTCACTTTTAAATGACACGTTTTTTGTAGGATATTTCTGTGGTTGCCGTAATCAGCTTTACGGAGAAAACATGCCGTCAAGCCCTAAAGATGATTGAAAAGACATTGGTTTGGTAAACGATGGTCACAGAATTCATTTCGTTGCAGTTCTGTTGAGAAACACTTTCCACGATTATCATAGGAAAATACATTCAAGCTGCTGGATATCCAAGGAAACCAGTATCAGGCCACAGAAGATTAACAGCTTACAGCTTGAAATTCGCGGCAGCCATCATACCACAGTTTTGTATGTTCGCAATCGATTCCCCTAAGTTACAGGGATCAGTTTAAGAACGGTTAGAAAGCGACTGGAAGAAGCCAATGTTCCATGCAGGAGACCTGTTACAGCCCCAGAAATCCCCTTAGAGCATCACACAGCTCGACTATGTTTCGTAAACAATATCGCCGCTGGAGAGTACAACAATGGGAGCGAGTGTTCCTCACCGATGGGTCGTGATTGGCGATGGCG
Source organism: Schistocerca cancellata (assembly GCF_023864275.1). Taxonomy (NCBI): domain Eukaryota; kingdom Metazoa; phylum Arthropoda; class Insecta; order Orthoptera; family Acrididae; genus Schistocerca; species Schistocerca cancellata. The sequence continues at coordinate 56,066,560 of NC_064626.1, read as the reverse complement.
TAACGGTAGAGAGAGGTTTTAGAAAAGGCCTGAGGCATGGTGTTGCTCGCACATTCTCGTGTAGACGCCTTTTGCGGGATGGTTCTATTATTATGTGTGCAGGAATCAGAATAACGGTAAGGACGAATTTGGTTTTTGTGGAACATACGAGCCGTACAGTAGTGCACATCAGTATGTGGAGCAAGTACTTTTGGTGCGTGTTGCACTTTTCGCTCCATTTATTTACAATGGCTTTACGCTGATGTACGACAATGCCACCCATATGAAGGTAGAATTGTGCAAGAGTTCTTGGATGAAGTGGAGATTCGTGGAATGACGTGGTCTTCTCGAGGCGCCGACTTCAATGCTCAATGCTCTGACTGCAGTCCTGTCGAGCATGTATAGGACGATTTTTCGTATCATATTGGATGCCGTGAGTGCTGCAAGAGGTAATAACACACGTTTTTAAAAATACGAAGACGGGTCTGTGAAGTGAAGTGAGTAAAACCAAAACAGAGATGCATTGCCTTCATGTGCTTCCTCAAAACATGACTGAAGTGTGAATCCGTTCTTGCTACTTCTGCATCTATGGCTTAATTTCCTCATAACCGTCTTCTTATTATCGTTAGACGCCTAGATCGGACGGTACCTCAATATTTTACCGTAAGACCACAGATCAGTGTCATAGAAGTGGTAACAAATTTAAAATACCTCTCGTAAGAAATTGTAGTGTTGTGTTTTTTGTCCTAGTCAGAGTAATTTATATGTAAAAAAGGATAACGCAGGACACTATCAAAGGATCTGTCAACAGTGATATGTTAATAGCCTGCTGAAAACTATACTTGGAGGTTTAGTAGCACGTGAGTCAGGTATTAGATGTAGAGCAAGGCTCAACTTAAATGTATCGACGTAATTTCCATCGTCTCTTATTCATAACTGGTCAGAATGTTATATGTCTTCACAAACTTGAATTGAGACACAAACATTAATAATATTGCCACTGGAATCTGGAATCTGCTGAAGAATTTCACACTGAGAATTGGAATGTTGAAGGCTTCTAGTTAGGTGAGTACAGTGTCACCAGCACAAATAACAAGGAATTAGAGTTAATAAAGAATAAGAACTGAGGAACTTTGATAAATTACCACAGCTACCACAATAGTAGACGTTTGTGTGCCTGTATATTCCGCAGATGCTGAGGAAACTCAAAGAATTTACGATGAAATACAACAAATTATTAAGATCAATAAAGGTAACGAAATTTTCATTGTTATGGTGCACTGGAATTCGAATGTACGAAAACGAACAGAATGGAAAATAGTAGGAGACTATGGACTGAAGGAGAGAAGTGAATGGATGAGCTGTATGGTTTAATTTTAACACACAGAAGAAGTTAATCCATATCAACTCGTGCGTTACAAATCATGAAAGAAACATATTGATGAAAGCTGCCATCTTCACATATTCCCTGACACTCACAGTTCACAGTTCAAGTGACTGCCCATACTGACAACAGGTCCCACTACACAAACGCTTACGATTCACATTCCCAACATATGTATCACAAAGGCCACCATCATGACACATAACGGAAACTACACCGATATTAATTTACAAAAAGTCTGTTTTTCCATATCTCCTTTTCATATTAATATTTTCACCCTTGCTTAAAACTTTTGTTCTTTTACCGTTTCTGTTCATGTAAAACTCGCAACACATTTAATCGATTTATATCTTTTCTCAGGAACAGGTAATTGTATGGCGGTTGTAAAGTCCCAGTAGACAATACTCTAGCCAGCCTGAAGGGATAATGCTAAGAATAAAATCAAAAAATTGGACTGTCATCGTCTGATTTATTTATAATGGAGTACCTCAGAATTGAGTGTGATTCAAAATTTATCAGTTTATCAGTGAATTACCTGTTTAAAATTAATAATAACACATTTACATGCCGTATTTCTTAACTATTTACGTTATTCGTCAGGTTCTGCCACATACATACATGGTTGGCAGAAATTCAAACTGAGGTTAATTTTAAATCTGCTTCATTGTTGAACAATCAAACCAAAATTATAATTACTACATAGGCATCTATGATATGCTATGCTTCCAAAGCCAGATTCCACTTATTTCAAAATGAGGGCGTCATTTTTCTTACAGACTAAATTATCAATTATAAAAAGTAAGATATGCAGTTATTGATATTCACATACTTAATTACAGATACATTGTTCATAGAGGAATAAAAAATTCATAAATCTGCATACTGATGTCGAAACAAAATTATATAAAAAAATACCCGAAAGAAGTTTCTGCTTCCTGTGAGTGAATTCACTAAAAATATTTTTTTAGTACTTTCTTGCGTACATTCCTTTGACTCACTGCACATCATGACATACAAAAATTATGCGCAATCATGGTTTGTCAATAGTGACATAGGGGCCTGAGTGTAGAAACTACCATTTCTTTTTGCATTTATATAACACAGAAGATTCATTATACCTTCGTAAAATAACCTTCCGCTCTACCTCAAATTCTTGTACCGTCTTCAGCTTTGAGTCGAAGTATAATTTACCTATCTTTGATTTCCACGTATTGTAATCAGAGATTGTCTAACCTGTTCTTCTAAAGTGGACGCCTCTCAAGGGCTCCTGAGCTACGGCTTGAGCCACTCGTTCTTCTCTTTCCTGTGCAACATTACCTCGTTTGGGGTGCACCATGTGAAGGCATCGGTTAAGTTATTAAAAATTTACTCGAATTATGGCAAATAATCTGTCCATCCAGTCTGTTTACTTGACCAACAGCCGTACGTGAACCTACTTAATTTCGTGAATACCTAACCTATAGCATTCACTTTGATGTAGTAACGTGTTTTAACAGATTGCTACCACATGCAATAGTCAACAGTCCCCAAACGTCTGTGGCAATAATATGTAGAGGTTTCGTAACAATAATAGCGTATAATTCTCCTTTTCAGCCTCAGTTTGAAGGTTTCGACTGACGACACAGCGAACATTTCTGTATCAGTTGTTGCACATTCCGGCATATGCTAAGAAAGTAGGCGTTCTTAGTAATATGTAAACAGTTAGTCATCCCAAAATACCACCACGTTATGTGGCTATACCAGATTAGATGTTTATGGTTGCTTCCAGAATGTAAACACATCTTTCGTTGTTCTTGGTTCACGGCGATAAAACAATACGCCATTATGCATAATGTGATTACTGCTTAGCACCTCTACGGGTTTTGTCACGAGCTGTATTTCTAGTTCACTCATCAAGGATCATCGTCTTGTACCTGTTCCGTGTTTCTACATAGGTCTAGAGAATAATGCCAGTAAATACTATTCTTCATTACTAAAACGTTCAATCTGGTGTTTTGTCTCTCACATGTCTGGACAACAGGCAATCCTTCTGACAGATGTGAAAGCATGTCAGCTACTACATTAATTTCACATTCTACAAAAATTATCTGGAAATCATATTCCTGGAAAGCCAATGACCATCGAAGTAACCTGACATGCAACAATTAGCAATCCAGGAAAAAGCTTAGAGCTCCAAGATTACAATAGACCCCAGTGCTGCTAACAGCTAATTAATAATGGAACTTGTAAAAATCCCAAAAAATAGTGAGAGCCTCTAATTCTGTTGTCACGTAAGCAAGTTTGCAATCAGTCAACGTATGACTGGTAAGCCCAACAGTACAAACTGTAAATTTCTTATCAGTGCCTCTAATATGAGAAAGATAAGCCCTCAGACCAAAGGACAAAGCATCTGTAGGAAAGCAAAAGTCTTGTGACACATCTGGATGGTACAACATTTGTGAACTTACTAGAGCATCCTTGAAGTTTTCGAAAATTGGCTGGTACTTGGCTCACTAAATCCACGTTACATACGTCCTCGACAAACTCAGAAGTGTTCCGAATTAATGACCTGGTCAGAGCCAAAACGACAATAAAATGTGGCGATACCAAGGCAAGCTTACAGTTGTTTCTTCGTTGTGAGCAAAAATAAATTTGCTTTTGTACATTCCTTGGTGTGTAATCATATGTCCCAAAAATTTAATTCTCTTACTTCTGAACTTAGACTTTTGTAATTGAAAGATCACATCAGATTACTGAAATCTGTCTGTCATTTTTCTTACTAATTCAATACATTCCTCCCAACTTCAGGTGTAAATTAACAAGTCGCCCACTTAGATTTTATCTAATAAGTCTGGACTTAGCACGTGATACAGTACTACTGTAGAAATATACTGCCACTCATATTCAGATTGAATGACATAAACCTGAAGTGGTAGTTATGGCCAGCAAAGATAAGAGCTATATATTTTCTTGTGGGCTGATATAACCATACTTGCCAACAGCAAGATCTGAGTTCTATCACTGTTAAGCATTTGACGCAGAGTACTTGTTGTATTTGTTCTTCCACGTTTTCAGAACGTGGTCTTACTTGGATAAAAATGATTAACTGCGCTGGCATCCACTACCAATGGAATAACACCATCAGCTTCTGCAATTAAAGATCATGTGTTGTAAAACGGACTTTATAGTGGTTCAATAACCTTGCAGTCTAGCATCATTCTAATCTCTCTTGACACAGCAGCCTGCTTTGACTACAGAATGGGGCAGAATGACAAAAAATGATTAATGTGACACTGCATTTAGATGATAAGAATATTCCTTGATCACTTCTGGTTACTCTTTAGTAACGTTACATATTCCATAAAAAATTAATAAAATCTGCCTGTTGTTCCTTAGTAAGGTATTGTGACTCAGGTATTTTAAAAAGAATTTGCTGAATTTGTTGCTCAATGTTTAACTTCTTAATGAGTCCAGGATGCTGTGGGTATGAATAATCCGTTTCACTTCCTATGAATCATATTTTGATATCCTGACTTTATTTGTCACGTCCTAAAAGTACAGTTTTCACCTCTTGTCTATTAACCAAAAATATACACTTTTTAGTGACCAGGTGTACTGTATCTTTCCTCTCATGAAGAAACTCAGTCTCAAGTATGTAGTTTGCAATTAACATTATTACAGCTAGGGGTGGGCTCACAATCGCTACACTTCCTGTTCTTAATGGTTAACGATACTGCCATTTAACATTTTGGCATCATGTACCATTGGCTCCTACAATCCGATAATCACCGAACAGCAAGGCAGGTAGGCGCATTCATTGTCTGACATAAACTTTCATACAACCCAAAGGTGATAACATTAGATGCCGCACCTGTATCAGCAGTAACCTCCATACGACTATTTTCTGTTCTACCAAATATCGGTGAATGACTAATTCCGACAACATACGTTACCAGAACATAATTCTTATGGTATATCTTGTGCACAGTGAAATGGATTGGTGTAATGTTTTTTGAGCATACCAGTTCCATTCTCTGACCAACCGCTTGGGGATAGACTTTGCCAAAGTTAGTTTTCGGAATGAGAGACCGATGATGAAGTCCTCTACACTTCCTTATTTTCGTTTGAACTATTGTCTTCCAGCCTCTTCGTGTATGATAACTACCAGATTGTTCCTGCTACAGTTGACTGTTAATTATGTTGGCATAGCCAAATGAAATCGGTAGTTTTGTTTCCCCCAACTTACACCTGTGAAAATAAATGTAATTCTGGTAACTACTAGTCTTATTATCATTGCAATTATTATTATTATTATTATTATTATTATTATTATTATTATTATTATTATTCCCACAGTCTCCAGTGCCATTACCTTGACTGCAGTTATTACCAGCACAATTTCTGTGCTGCTCATCATGATTAGGATTGTTAGCATTTTTAAAATTTTTATAATATGCCTTGACATCTTCACTGGTCTGGCCAACAGAATCTAATGCGATTAAGAACTCCTCCGTATCCGATTCTAACACATTAGCACTAATTGTTGTCAAATATATGTAGGTAGTGCGCCTTCTTTATTTGGGTAAAATCTCGCAGTGTGATGGGATTGTCCCAATATTTTGTGTTTTTCAAATACTTTCCGAAATATTTTCGTAGATTTTCCTGTTTGGCTAGAAAAGTTCGCACATTAAAAACCTCCTCCCTTAAACTCTCTTCCACAACTAGTACTTAGCAAGGAATGAACGTGTTGCACATCACAACTACACTCCTGGAAATGGAAAAACGAACACATTGACACCGGTGTGTCAGACCCACCATACTTGCTCGGGACACTGCGAGATGGCTGTACAAGCAATGATCACACGCACGGCACAGCAGACACATAAGGAACCGCGGTGTTGGCCGTCGAATGGCGCTAGCTGCGCAGCATTTGTGCACCGCCGCCGTCAGTGTCAGCCAGTTTGCCGTGGGATACGGAGCTCCATCGCAGTCTTTAACACTGGTAGCATGCCGCGACGGCGTGAACCGTATGTGCAGTTGACGGACTTTGAGCGAGGGCGTATAGTGGGCATGCGGGAGGCCGGGTGGACGTACCGCTGAATTGCTCAACACGTGGGGCGTGAGGTCTCCACAGTACATCGATGTTGTCGCCAGTGGTCGGCGGAAGGTGCACGTGCCCGTCGACCTGGGACCGGACCGCAGCGACGCACGGAAGCACGCCAAGACCGTAGGATCCTTCGCAGTGCCGTAGGGGACCGCACCGCCACTTCCCAGCAAATTAGGGACACTGTTGCTCCTGGGGTATCGGCGAGGACCATTCGCAATCGTCTCCATGAAGCTGGGCTACGGTCCCGCACACCGTTAGGCCGTCTTCCGCTCACGCCCCAACATCGTGCAGCCCGCCTCCAGTGGTGTCGCGACAGGCGTGAATGGAGGGACGGATGGAGACGTGTCGTCTTCAGCGATGAGAGTCGCTTCTGCCTTGGTGCCAATGATGGTCGTATGCGTGTTTGGCGCCGTACAGGTGAGCGCCACAATCAGGACTGCATACGACCGAGGCACACAGGGCCAACACCCGGCATCATGGTGTGGGGAGCGATCTCCTACACTGGCCGTACACCACTGGTGATCGTCGAGGGGACACTGAATAGTGCACGGTACATCCAAACCGTCATCGAACCCATCGTTCTACCATTCCTAGACCGGCAAGGAAACTTGCTGTTCCAACAGGACAATGCACGTCCGCATGTATCCCGTGCCACCCAACGTGCTCTAGAAGGTGTAAGTCAACTACCCTGGCCAGCAAGATCTCCGGATCTGTCCCCCATTGAGCATGTTTGGGACTGATTGAAGCGTCGTCTCACGCGGTCTGCACGTCCAGCACGAACGCTGGTCCAACTGAGGCGCCAGGTGGAAATGGCATGGCAAGCCGTTCCACAGGACTACATCCAGCATCTCTACGATCGTCTCCATGGGAGAATAGCAGCCTGCATTGCTGCGAAAGGTGGATATACACTGTACTAGTGCCGACATTGTGCATGCTCTGTTGCCTGTGTCTTTGTGCCTGTGGTTCTGTCAGTGTGATCATGTGATGTATCTGACCCCAGGATTGTGTCAATAAAGTTTCCCCTTCCTGGGACAATGAATTCACGGTGTTCTTGTTTCAATTTCCAGGAGTGTATTATAATATTCAGCAACACTTAGTTGCCAATAATGACCCATTTCCCTTGGTTTTAGGAGAACCTTTTCAGAACAGGAAAGTTTGTTCAAAGCTCATGTCCGAGGACCTGACGCCTGTCGTTTTTTTTACTAATAATGAGGCCCTTGTGTTGATCCTTCACTCTGTGCACCAGATCTTACGCATTGTGACCTTTTTCTGTTCCTGAAAGGGAAATCTGTAACGAAAGGAACAATATGTGAGGCAGATGAATCCCTAAAAGGAAAAGCAGAGGAGGCGATGAACGTGCTTTCCAAAGATAGCGCAAACACTACTCTGAGCAGTGCGTAATTCGTATAATGCGTTGTAAGACTCGCGAAGGACAATCAAAGACGACAATGTAAAATGGTTCAAAAGGCTCTGAGCACTATGGGTCATAACTTCTGAGCTCACCAGTCCCCTAGAACTTAGAACTACTTAAACCTAACTAACCTAAAGCCATCACACACATTCATGCCCGAGGGAGGATTCGAACATGCGACCGTAGCGGTCGCATGGTTCCAGACTGTAGCGCCTAGAACCGCTCGGCCACCCAGACTGGCAACAATGCAAAATATATGAATATGTAAGTATGAAGAATTTTATGTTCCTATTCAGGTTAATTTTTAGCCAGACGCCGTAAGAATCAAATAGCCAGTAGTGTTACACAACCCTCTCAGATCGAAGCACACACTTCAGTTACACTGTACCTGCTTATCTGAAGTGGCCTACAGGTAAACATGTGTCCAGGGGCAGCTTCAGTGGTGTCTATTTGTCCTCAGGGTCTCCTAGCGAAGCATTAGAATATTCATGGACTCGCAAATAGAAATATTTGCAGAATGCAAGGAGAGGGACCTTCCTTGTGCATTAAGTATTTTGAGATGACATAGTAGGCACGTGATTGCTAGTCTTCATTGTGGAGACATCCTCTCTATCCTTACTCCGAGATCTCTCGAGCCACTCCCTGTGAAACTAGCATCTGCACCTGCTACCCCACATGGAAGATGCGAAGGGTGAGCCGCCTGCGAATTATGCCGTTTGGCATCTACAGCCACAAGTCTCACGTCGTAGAATTGGGGAAAAAAGAAATTTGTAGCAGAACTTGGGTAAAAGAAGGAATCGGTAGATTCTACACATACTGAAGCGTCACGAAGTCTGGGCGGTAAAATTTATTACGGTGGCCACGGCCTGAATGCTGTATCCAGATGAAAATGGATGTACGTTACAGTGGTTATACGGAGACGAAGAAGCTTCCACACGAGACAAAAGCGCGGACAGTTGCATCAAACTGTCTGAACGCCACAGCAGCAGCCCACAGTGGAAGAAAATAAGAGCAACATGTTTGTGCAATGAATTCATGTAATTTACGGCGTACGCTCAACAAGAATCCTGGCTTACCTTGTACTTGATTAACTTGCTGGTAGGAAGTTCGGTCATTCTGTCAGCAGGTTAGTTCTTGACGCTTAATGAGTGTGGTTACGCGCTTAAATACAGGTGGGGAGAGGGCAGGGTGGCGGGGGGGGGGGGCGGGGGGGGCAAGAACTCACGCTAAATACGAGTAAGGTATCTCTAATTTACAGACTTTTACAGCTCATCCAAAATAATGATATCGAACTGAGAGAGTTTATTTTCAGGAGGTAGCAGAACACTGATATGAAAACGAATTGTATTGTATCATAAGATTTCTATGTTTTGTTTAAATAGGAGTAGCTATTGTCTCAGTGTATGCAGTAAAATGCACTGTGCGCTTACCGTAATCGTTGCTACACTTCAACTGCTTTGAAATTTCTTACATAAAAAGAAATATGTGGAATACTCTTTGTCTTTAAATAGAGGTAGCTGCGTTCGTGAGTTGTTGAAATGCATTCGATGTATCAGCACGATTAATATTGACGTGCTGGTGGTGTATGAATGAAAGACTGTTGCAATAAATACTGTGGTGAGACTGCCTCACATAAGTAATTGTTTTTCCTTAGATATACTATGCTGAACATTAATGTTTTGTCTGTTGTATGAAATTGCTTCTGCGTATGGTTTTAGTTGCCGGCTCATGGGTGTAAAACTCACTAGAGCCAGCAGCTTGCTTTTGTTTTTTCTACTACAGATGCAAAGGTTATTGCGGCTAACCCTTAGTTGAACACCGATACACGGAAGGTAACTAGCGTAAAAAATGTCAGCCTCCTAGCGTAATAAGATATGCCCCCAGATTAAAAAATGATAATAACTGAAATTCATGATTTTAGTTAAAACGATATTATGAGAGAGTTTGAAGAGGGACATACTTTAGTAGGCGCCCAGTTTCAAAGAAACATTTTAAGGAAGCTGTCAGTAGTAGAGTTAGTAATAAAATATCGGCTTCCGCGTCCGTTGTCGCTGTCAATAAAATTCTACTTAGCTATTGACCGCACTGTCAATACATAAAATCGTCTGGCGTTCCAAGTGACAAAATCGTCAGAGAATTTTATGTATTGACAATCTTTGATTAGTTACAAAATGTAGTTTAGTTTTATTATGTGCAACGTGTTACAAAATTAGTTTAACGATATCGAGCCTGCAGGATTTAGCTGATGAAATTTCCGAGAGCCAAGTTTTTTAAAGATTGAATTCAGGAGTCACAATCTAGCTTGGCTAAGGAAGTTAATGAAATATAGCAAGTTTAGTAAAGTCTACAGGAAACAACAACCAATTTAACTAATGGTATTGGTGGCACCATACAAGCTCAATAGTCGGTTTGAAAATGTTAGACAGTTATCTGTTCTAATTAGTAACAAAACTCTTGGGCAGGAGAAATAGAGCAGTGAAAGGTTCACATTGCACAAAAAGTTCATTTTTGCACCGAGTTAGCAACTTGGATGTCACAAACGATGTACAGATTGCTAGAAGTAATAATGAGAAACGTTAGGCCGCAATTAACTGCAAAATATGGGTGGAAAATATCATTAGATAAAGATAACAAGACATTAAAGAAACTTTGGCAATGATTCTTTTTTGCAGGGGCGTGCTATTATTAGCGAGCATGGTGAAGCATTAAATAAACAACTAGACCGGTTCAGGGAAGTTGTGCTGCACAATCAGACTGTATTTCACGAGTCAGAATAGATCAAGACGGGGAAATTTGTACACCATAATGAGCCTGTAATCGAAGAAAATAAATGGATGCTGCTCTGTTGTCAGATCGTACGCAGTGTAAAAAATATTACCCCGCTCCTAATTTGTCAACTCAAATGCGGTGTGTACTGGGGCTCCATCGAATTAGATCGCTGTGTTCATGGAAGAAAAGTTAATACAACGTCAGCAATTTCATTTTATCTCGACAGGCAAGATAAGTATCCTCCCAGTACTATTTATCTGAGCATTCTGCAGTGTACTGTTATGCAACCGTTTTAATCAACCTGCCACGTAATATGTGAAAAACCGTAAGAGATAGTCAATTTAAATTGGAATAATTAATTAGTTATTAATTACTAGTTAACTATGAATCCCAACTGGGAAATAAAACACGAATTAATACTTGTGACTCACATTGCCATGGTTGGTGAAAGTCGCTTCATCAGTAAAAATCACCCGTTGAAAAAACATTGGATCATTTTCTAGGCACTGCAGAGCAAACCGGAAAAATTCCTGGCGCCGCTCGAAATCCACACCGGAGAGTGCTTGAAGTAATGAGAGGTGAAACGGGTAAAATCTATGCCGGTGCAATATGGGTAGAACACTTCTCTTACTTATACCACATTCCGAGGCGTTACGTCGCGACGAAAGAGTAGGGTCGTTATGTGCCAACGCTAGAACGCCCTCTTCATGTACCTCGCCAGTCGCAGTTTCTGCCTTGTCCTCCGTATGGCGTTCCATGATACCGATTCAAGTAGTTTCTTGCAAATACGTGCAAGAAGCTGGCGCGTAGGACGATCACGATCAGTGTACAGCTCTCCATATCGCTTTATTGCTCTAAGAGCATTTCTTCTGCTTTCACCATACATTAGAAGCATATCTAACTTTTCTTCGTTGGTGTACATGTCTGTTCCAAGAAACTGTGACGGAAATGGGAAGTCCCATTACCCCAGCAGCACATGTATACCCTTCTCTCCAGCTACCCCGTGCGTCACCTTGCCGCATTATCGGGAAGCAGGAAAACCACACCTTCCCTGTTCAGTTCCTTAGTGGTCTACAGGAAAGGTCGCATTGGACAAGGCCGCTTTGAAGGAAGAATACGATACGGGAACATATCTGAGTCTCAAAAACTATTTGCCTAAATATTATGATATACACATATTTGAAACCGCCTTTTTAAGCCCATCATGTTACGCTAAAATTTAAGATAGGGTTCCATTTAAAAAAAAAAAAAACAAAGATGGCCTCATATCTCTGTGCTAAAAAATAGCACAAACATGACTTGTGATGTATTCGAGTAGCCCCTGTCCCTGCAATTCACTGTCCTAACAGTGTCTTTGTATATATTGCGGTTGGGGAGGTACAAGGGGTGTTATGACTTAGCTGTCTCACCCTGTACAGTAAAGACTTTTTTTACTTTCCCAGATTTTACACTTTCCTGCCATTTACGTTTTTTCCGTTGGTGCCAACGTAAGCCCAGCTCTCTCAATAAATTGTTTTCGTACTGTTCAAATCTGTTTGAACACATAACAATAAATTTCAGTGTTTGTACTGCATAATGTCCACTGTTGTCACTGTTCATGTTGTGAACGCACTTACATTTAAATTCACAGTTTTAAAAGCACAGGAACTTCAATTCTAACTCTTCAAAGTTGGTCAAATTTACTTTCATTTCAGTGCAAATTCGTTGAACAACCCTAACAATAATTTTCTACAATCACGTTGTTTAGTAACTTCGAATGATTGTTTCAAGTGGTATTGCACCATTTTGGCACAGGTGTGTCCCGATTGGGCCTACGCTGCTTCAGACAAGAACAGTGTGTTTTACAGAACATAGTCTTGAGGCGAGCGTTACGTGCCCCACATTTTGTTAGCGTCGCTGAGTTGTACCTCTAAACGGGCATCCCAGCCTTCGTCTGGGGATACAAGACGCTGGCCACTAATTTTTATCTTTCCTGGCTTACAGCCTCAAAAGGAGAATATTCGGAACCTCTGGACATACGACAGGGACGAAGCCTAGATACAAAGACGGCCCTTGTGGCTGCTAAAGGATTGAGGTCACATGTTTCCCGGTCATTATCATTTCAAACCAATCACATCGAAGCCATCGTTATATTGCTAATCATCAGTCACTAATCAATAACCGTCATTCCCTATCGATCAGTGCACTGGATAATTAACTCCATGATGTACAATGTTTACATGACGTCTGGCAGTGCCATTTGAGGTTTATGAAATTGTGAGCACCGAGTGAATTGGGAACTTTCGAGGGTGGGGGGGAGGGGACATCCTAGTTCTGTAGAAATCCAATGTTTGTGAGACGGAACTCTCATCATGGATAGCTTTCTTAGTGCGACCACGTACACGGGTGGTAGTTGTGTCACATAATAGTTCTACAGCTACTTTTCATTTTATTACGGCTTATTAATAATGCCAAGTGTTTGCTGACATGTAATGTTTCTTTCCTTAGGAGCTACGCATTGTTCAATATTAATAAAATCCTGAATATTCTGGCTACACAGATGCAAATCCATTTTCCGACTTTGCTTCATATAGACACCGTAATGGTTATTGTTTCTCAAGATTCATGTCTTTTTAAAATTGTAGTTAATTTCTTACGTGTACGTGTTTAACGTTCATTTCTTACACAACAATTCATTCTGTTGATCTTGCTAAGAGCGAGAAACAATGTAGCTCAAGGAGGTATTGATACATGTAGGAATTACAATGATTTGCTAATTGTCATGGTAGTGTCACCTACTTTTGGTAACTTCTACCAGTTTTAGTATGGCTGTTGTAGCTAAAACATCGACATTTTGTATCGATATCGTACCAAGCATAATGACCAATTGAGAAATACTGATATTCATGTCTCGATTTGTTACATTCGTTTCTTAAGCTAAAGCAAAAAATATCAAAGTGCACAGTCTAACTGTTCTATCAGAAGCAGGAATGTCTTCTAACATCAAGCTCGTACTGTATGGAAACAGGCGTGTGCTCACTTTCGAGTACCTGTGCATGGTATACATCAGTTTTCATAAATCTTCAAAGAATGAGATTCCTTAAAGAGAAGCACAGAAATCAATCTTAAATGAATTATATTTTTCATAATTTCAGTTCCAAACTCTTGTAAGGTTTTCCACCTCACTAATTACTTTTCTAACCGACAGTAAACATATCCTTTGATTGTTTACAACTTCTTTCACAACGGTAAGGAGAGGTAGGTTTCATTGTGGTGCAGCAACTGTAGTTGTAGGAAAGATGGAAAGAGATAGAAATGATTAGCGAACAAGTTAACACAACAAACAGAAGAGTTACAGAGTCCAGCACATATAACAGCAGCCAGGATAAAGTACGACTGAATGTGTCATAGCATATTGGCTTCAAGAGCAGGTGGGTTGAGTGGCTGCCACTGGTCGTCCTCTATCACTGCGGCAGTTGGTACTCCTGCACTGCAGGAAGTGTGGCAAGGTTGGTTTGTTCATTGGTTCCAGAAGAACCTGCGAGACCGCTGGAAACTTGCTACTTCGTTACCAAACCTGTTACACTGTGGAGCGGTATTGATACGTGATGCAACAGTTTTAAGTAATTTTAAATCATTTTATCGATATGTTATTGTTATTTTCCAGGTACTTTAGGTCATAAAATAGTGGTTCCAGGTTTATTTTAACATTCGTAATCTAAATGATTTTTCATTAGGAGTAATGGTCTCCACACCTACTTCCCTAGACTCCCTTCCCACTCCCCATGTGGATGTCCCTAGAACATACGCATAGAACATGGTTCAGCCACAATCATAGAGCATAAATATAATAGTTCATCACAATTTTGAACAGTGAGATCACATGGATTATGTTGATTTATTAGATACTCCTCTTGCCTAGCAAATGTGCTAGTGTATGGGTATAAGGGATGGTTGTCTTTATTAAGATACGCTATGTGATCAAAAGTATCCGGACACCCCCAAAAATATATGATTTTCCTGTTAGGTGCAATGTGCTCCCACTTACTGCCAGGTACTCCATATCAGCGACCTCAGCAGTCATTAGTCATCGTGAGAGAGCAGAATGGGGCGCTCAGCGGAACTCACGGACTGGGAAAGTGGTCAGGTGCTTGGGTGTCCCTTGGGGCATAAGTCTGTTCGCGAGGTTTCCATACTCCTAAACGTCCCTAGGCCTACACCGATGTTTTAAGCAACTTCTTGCTTCCCACTGTTAAAGAGCTCTTCAGTGATGACGATTGGATCTCTCAACACGATCGAGCACCTTTTCATATTGCACGGCCTGTGGCGGAGTGGTTAAAAGGTAATAACACCCCTATAATGGACTGGCCGTAACAGAGGTCTGGCATGAATCTTATAGAACACCTTTGGAATGTTCTGGAACGCCGACTTCGTGCCAGACATTGCCCACTGACATTGATACCCCTCTACAGAGCAGCACTCCGTGAAGAATGGGCTGCATTTCCCCAAGAAACATTCCAACACCTGATTGAACGTATGCCCGCGAGAGTGGAATCTGTAATAAAGACTAAGGGTGAGCCAACACCATATTGAATTCCTGAATTACCGACGGAGGGCGCAACGAACCTGTAAGTCAATTTCAGCAAGATGTCCGGAGACTTTTGTTCACATAGTGTACCTCCCAAGAGTAGAGAATTCAGCTGTTTATCTGAGAGTATATAGTCAACCAAGCTATAGTAAGTAGGCTATCATTAGTACCTAAGTTCACACACGTGATCTGGATTCCTGAGTGATTTTGCGTGCATTCTGAATTGATCGTTTAAAAGTTAGAAGAGTTTGTGACTGACAATTGATTTGCAAATATGGCACAAATAGCCTTCTTCAACTTCGTAACGAGGGAGCGAATCGGTGGTGCAAAAAGTGCAAGAGGAAATCGGTATGGAAGAATCTGCAGAGTGAAGCCTAGAATCAGGAACGTTCACTTACTGTGGACGGCAGAAGTGCTAAGGTAAGCCAGTGACTGTCGAGTGTAAGATGTTAAGTTGAATCACGAACACTAAGTAATGAATTGTCGTGATGATCAGTTAACGTTCATCAGGGCATGAACTTCGGCGAAGTTCACCACTTTATTCAACTGAACTGCTAATCGACAATCGTCCTGCACTAGATAGTATTGTGGATACAGCAGATAGGTGAGTAACGTAAGCAAAACTATATGTAGTGTTACACAAAAGACGGTCAGTGACTCCACTGTGATGCATCAACAGATTTTCAGACTCAAGTGGGAACCGACTTGTGATTAATCCTATGGGGGATTTACTGCTGTGCATTGATTAATATAGATGCAGACCAAACGCCTCTGCCTACTCGATCATATAAATCGTATGTACTAAACCTGTCTTCTCACGAATGTTATCCTCGAATTTTTTCGTTTACTTGCTATTTTACAGCTGCTTGTATCCTATCATCGGTTGCTGTGTAGCGCTTATCAAGAGCTGTTCCCGCCTCCATCCTCAGGGGCCCCGATGTGTCCGTAACCCCACACCCCCGATTGCAATTCGAAAACGGCTCAAACAACCGCTCCACCGACCAGTGAGCCAACAATCACACCTGCAACCTTGCCGGCGTCAAGCGACGTCACACTTGCACCGTTATCATCAATACAATAAGAGTTTTCCGATGACGAAATTTAGTTTCCATTGCTTACGTTGTAAATACTACATCCTGCTTCTTCAGTTTGCTTGAAAATGAGACATTAATCAGTCGACACAAAGCGTAATTGTGGAGATATGTATTACGTGTATCTATAGACTATATCAAATCAGTCAACAGTAACTTAGATCATTTTGTGTGTAACTAACTTGCTAAATTATATGCTTGGATTTCAAAAATATACAGTAACAAACCCTACCCTATATGTAACAAAATTGTAGCCATTACCACATGTCATATGGTCTGCCAACGGTGAAACACTCATCCAGTCCTGAACTTAGAATTCAATGTACCATCTCGTAATAGTGAAATGAAGTCAATCATTTACCGGAAAATATGATTAGCATGATTGTATGTTGGCAGCGCTATAGACTGTGTTAATACCGCTGACTGTGCGATGCGTCCTCTGCAAGATTTTCTGTGGTTGGACGGACTAGCAGTTAGCGAGCTGATGGGGAAATGAATTGATATGATTTCCGTAGTGGAGACTCTGCGTTGGTAGGACACTCAGTGTAAAGTGAGATGAAATGATGCGTTTACGAGAAAACATGCTGGGAAATGTACGATGATGAATGTTGTTGATAATGTTTGGGTAGTGGAATTATTGGCAACTATATAAGTTTCGGAACTGGATGTCACATGAGTGAGGTAAAATTTGCTAAATACGTTGTTTGCTCTCAACAAAATCTTTCTTTTGCTAACCATATGTATCATAGTAGTTAGAGTCTATAGTAGTTAGTATCTTTTTATTTAGCTGGCTGTTGTTGCTACTTGCTGTAAATGGTGTAGTTCCTCTTATGAAGATTTTCTATGAGGTAAGTAACTTTTGAAAAAGTATGGGGTTTCCGCTACCGGGATACGTGACTCAAATGAGTTTAGCCAATTAACAGAGCTGGGGGTAGTTTTATATTTCTTTAATTTCATATGTTTTGGTTGTGTGTTACTGCTAGGATTTCTTGCAATTCAGGGACATTCTTTTGTGTTAAATACTGGAAGTATTGTTGTCAATGTAAAGTAGTCAAATTCGTTGGGCTAGTATATTGTGGGTAATAAATGAATACGTTAAGTTTGAGCTGTCTTTGTCAGGGAAAATTCTGTAGGTCAGTGTATAATAAAACAAAAAAAAAAAAAAACAGCAAGAGTTTCAGAAAGTACTTCTACAATCTGAAATTTTTTTACTAAAAAAGGAATAGCAATAAACATTGCAACCTTACATTCTGAGTACGGAGCAATGCCAATCACGACTGTTAAATCTATAATTTGAAGCTAATTTATTGAATACTGATAACCGCCTAACGATGCAATATTAACTCTATATGTGTATTTTGTAATACGATATACAGGGGAAAGAAAAGTAATTCAGCCTGTACTCTACACAGAAGCTGATCAAAAACAAATCATCCTACAAAAATCTTTTTCCACTTACAGAAAAAAAATCGCAATAAATGTATATCATTCAGTCAAAGAAATTGTGCACATTGCTTGGTGCTAATTGCTTGCAGGAATATTTAATTCTTAAATATTTCAGCTACCACTGTGAGCTCTGTAATGTCTCACAAGATGTCACCTTCCGCAAAAGTCAGAAAAGCTATTGTGTCACTGGGTTTAGTAAGGAGGGCTATGCGCATTTTATTACCGCTGCCACACTTCAGCTCCTCAGCAATTTCTAATCAAAACAGAAAGATATTAAATACTCACTTTGACTTTTCCTTAAGACAGAGATAGACGTTATATAAAAGCGTGGTGTCTGTTCTTTG
The DNA here is from genome assembly GCF_023864275.1 of Schistocerca cancellata. Taxonomy (NCBI): domain Eukaryota; kingdom Metazoa; phylum Arthropoda; class Insecta; order Orthoptera; family Acrididae; genus Schistocerca; species Schistocerca cancellata. Next base: position 56,048,483 of record NC_064626.1, on the reverse strand, counting down.
TGACATATCCGAAAGAACATACAACACGCATTCGTGTAACTGACTCGCCCCGATGGGCAAATCAATCCCCATCCTTCAGTGCGGATGCGTATTTACGTTCGAGCATCAGTGGAAATCTAAAATTAGCAAGCATGCAGGACACGGACGGGACTGCAGATACATGGCTCTACCTGGGAATCTGGGTTGGCTGGAGAGCGTGCCGAGATTGTTTCCGCATTTGCGATAAACACTGTATACGGATGGCTCTTTGGGTACCGCAGCAAATGGTTCAAATGGCTCTGAGCACTATGGGACTCAACTGCTGTGGTCATAAGTCCCCTAGAACTTAGAACTACTTAAACCTAACTAACCTAAGGACATCACACACATCCATGCCCGAGGCAGGATTCGAACCTGCGACCGTAGCGGTCGTGCGGTTCCAGACTGTAGCGCCTTTAACCGCTCGGCCACTCCGTCCGGCATAACGCAGCAGACTAGTAAACAGGAGGGTTGAAGTCCCTATCTGGCACACATTTTCACTCGTCACTGCTGAGACCACGTAACGCCCCGATGCAGCTGATGTTATTAGTTCATTCCCTTTTCTTTCCTTTCTCCCTCCTCCAGCTTCAATTTACACAACAAGTCATAGACGTGTTCAAAATTAAAGCTATATATGGCTATTTTGTCGAAAGGCCATTAGTGCATCTACATGATTAATACTGGGATGATATTTGTTAACATATATGGAAGATCGTTGGAATGAGTACGGTACTATGGCAAGACTGCCTCACGTATCTCTTTCATCTTCAGATTTATCTTTTCTTCCGTTGTATTGGATGACTTGTGTGGTAAGGTATTAGCTGCCAACTCATGGTAAAGCAAACCATAGACTGCAGCCTCGGAGGCTACATCATTTTATTTTCTGCTGCTAACGACTTAAAACTTAACGTCGCTAACCATTAGCAAAGTTACAAAACACGCATTGCGCCAGCCACAAAGCGTAATATCTTCCCTGCCCTCATATTGAAAAGTAGCAGTTACTGAAATTCATATATTTGGTGGAAAGTGATTTCAAAAGTCAACTAAATTTAGGAGAGAGATAGTTTGGAATATTTTACTGATGATTTTTTAGGGACAGTGTCCGATAATGAAGACCTGTATTAAAAACGTGTATTTTTTTTAATAGAATTTCAAAACTACTGTTTAGGTCAGTAGTGCATAATCTGGGAGTAGTTACCCCTCAGAGCTAAAACACAAATTTTTGAAGGCTGAAAAGAAAAGGATTCAGCTGTGCTTCGGGTACGAAAATAATTTATTTTTAATAGCACACTACTATTATCTCTGTTTCGTCGAACTCTAACGCTTACGACATACTAACTGTGCGGTGGACGTTATAGGTTGTTGAACGAATGTATGGACAGCATCTTTCTGTCACGGCGCACCGAACATACGTGTACTTTGCGCTTCGTGCAGTTCATCTATGACAGTAAAACTGTTACTTATACGTCACATATGGTTAAATACATCACGAGAATTCCTTCTCCTACTTCTAGGTGTTCCCCACAATAGACTCAGTATATCTTGATTACTCACTTCACAACAGACAGCGAACTAATTGACACCAGAACACAACATTAAGTACGTACTGGCTACCACGGTGCCGTTGGGTCTACTGTATTTACTACTATTATTATTGATATTATTATTAGTGACAGTTGTCAGACACAAAAAATTGTCAGCCTGAAGTCTTCCAATTTTTGCCAATTCCGAAGTCAGGAGACCAGCAGTCAAATTACTTAGAAACAGTAGGCCCAAGTATATTGCAAACATTTTAATCTGGTTGATTTTTAAAAGTAGATGCCTGGTGTGGTCGAAGCAAGTACCGCAAGGGAAAGGGATGGTGCACGGGATGCATAGTTTGTAACAAGTGTCTGCCCTCAACGTCAGTTCTTAACTTTCTCTTCTCAGGCGGACATACAGGTAGTACTCGACATGCACTAAAAATTGCTCCACCACTCTATAAAAAAGAAGATTTATAGGAATAAGCACTTCCAATTGTCTCATTGACTCTTTATTTCATAGTTCAATAAGGCAATTAAAAATTAAATATTATATATCTTTTGTCATTTTAATAATTTAAGTGTTCAAAGAAAATTCTTTCTCTTTCTATAGTTTAGTGAGACGCTAATGATGTTCGCACTCAGGCGTAAAGGTCTCAGAAATATTGATAACCAATGGATTAGGCCAATTCAGTAAACATGATTAGCGTTCTTACATTGAAATTGTCCCAAAAACTAACCGTTTCTGATCTCGCGAGTATTAGGTTACTGCTCTGAACTTACTCTCAGATTTTAAAGATGTTTCTAATGTTTTGTGATCTCGTTATAGACAGTATAAAGTGCGATTATAGAATAACAGTTGATTCGTAAACTAAAGTACAACCGTCCTGTTGACGTAGTTAAAAAATACCTGTGATATAGATAAGTATTAGACTCTTGGGATGGTGATCTCAGTTCCAGTACATTATAAGCGATTTTCTACTTAGTAGTACAGAGTGAAAGAGGTAACATTTTCAAGAAACCAGTCTGCTTCTGAATTAATAAAAAGAGTTCTTCTTTTGTGTGTATTAACGTGACTTCGTCACAAAGAATTTCCACGAATTCTGCGACTGTGCTCTGCGCGAGGACATTCATTAGCCTGACACATCCTCGTTAATTTTATTCCACGTACAGCTGCTTCATGCGAAGAGTTTTCTTTTCCAATTTACCTTTGCGAGCAAAAACAAAAGCGATACTGAGAATTTCTTTAGATTCTTCAGTGCGAAAAAGTAAAAATAAACGAAAACGAGCAAACCAGGCAGTACTCTCAGCATGCAAAGAGGTCATTCCCTCCACTGTCCAAACATCTGCTAAATTCGTATCTACTGAGAAATTCATACTTGTTGACAACTGCCGTAAAAGTGCAAGAAATTTCTGTTCTGATAGCTTTAAGCCTGTCAGCATGAAAGAAACACGTTGTGTTATGTTGAAACTTCTATGAAGTAAGGTGGCAGAAATCATAGAGATGTGAGTGGTCTATGACGAATACTTTTCAATGAGCAGTTGCATGCTTGAATGACGACTCCAAAACATTAGTTTACAGCTGCCATTAACTCTTCATCCTGCTGAAACCGATTCTAGCAGTAGTATCTTTATACTTGGGATTAACTGGAATTTATATGGTTCCAGGTAGATCAAACACGATGAGTGTCCCAGAAATTCAAACATTAATACCATTACAAAGGCATTCCACACTGCACTTAAAATATTTTTATTGGCAGTACAGTCGTCTTCTCGCAGGTGTCTTCCATCGATTTGGTCTACAACACTTTAGTCACACTCGTCACTTGTTTCTTTACCATCCTCAAGGTAATCAATAGGGGCACTCATTTTCTGTTCTCTACTGGCAGATTAAATTTTTCATTTATATTTCGTTTCTGGCACTGATTTCAATCCGCAGCAACTAATCGGCCGACAAAACCATTCGGATCAGTTCTGGAACCGTATATAAATCGCTTTGTCCCATTCAGCACATTCATCACACTGAAGTTGTTCCACTACAAAAGTCAGGAGCATTATCAACTATCGAACAGGCGCTACTGTGATTGTGATCCCTCTTTCGTCCTCAAAGAATTAAGGAGCCATCACAACTCGCGTTTTTATGGTACAAAAAATGTAAATTTTATACCGTGTAGTGCCCGTTCGAGCTATTGAAAAGTGGTTCCACATGCCGAATACCTATAATCATACCTGTTTACTTATCCGCTGGTTTGAAAATGAGCCTCATCCGACATGAAACGAGTTTCAAATGTTGGCGTCGTCATTAATGCGTTGACCAATTTTTTACAGATATGGTCATGTCATGTGGCCGATGTTTTCAGTTATGGCACAACTTGAATTTTGTACGAGTGGTACTTGAAGTCACTGTGGAGTAGTGTACGGTCAGTTGCTGGGCTTAGGTTTAATAAATTTCACGTGATTCTTCGCTCATCGCCGAGGGCGCCTTCCGACTGACGCCCGAGGTACTTCAAGGTGTTGAGTTATTTTCTAGAGCTGAATCCATTTCCTCAGAATTATCAACCTAGATGCTAACGACATGACCATGATGACTGTCGGGTGTCAGGGATCCATCATTACTGTAAAATTACCCATGGCAAATCCACGCTGTGAACTGACCCAATGGTTCATGTTCACTAATGGCCAGGAGTTCAGGTAGTCTCTTTAATAGACCAATTGTATCTCCTGTGTGTTTGCCAATAAAATGCAGACTTTCGTTAGCCTTACCCTCAACATTATCCATGTGATAGTTGCTATTTAAGTTTTTCTTAATGGCACTTCCTTGGTATTTAGTTGAACTGAGGGTCTTTGAAGGTGTGTGATTTATCGTGTAACCGAAATGTACGGATTCCTGTTAGTAAGCAAGTAAATGACCTCACAATTTTTTTATTATTTGTAGTCAATTGCCACATTTCGCACCATACAGATATCCTTTCTAAATCATTCTGCGATTGGTTTTTATTTTCTGATGACTTTACTACACGGTAGAGGACAGCATTATATGACAGCAATCAAAGACAGATACTCAGACTGTATGCTAAATCATTTATTCATATTATCTACAGCAGAGGGACTATTCCTTGGGGAAGGTCAGATATCACTTAGTCGATTATTTTCCTTCAGTTACTACGAACTGTGACATTTCATACAGGAAATCGCAAATCCAGTCGTATAACTGAGACGATATTCCATAATCACGTAATTTCACTGGAATTCGCTCGTGAGGAATGGTGGCACAAGCCAACTAGAAACCTAATTATATGGAATCCATTTGATATTCCCTACATCTACATCTACATCTACATCTACATCCATACTCCGCAAGCCACCTGACGGTGTGTGGCGGAAGGTACCTTGAGTACCTCTATCGGTTCTCCCTTCTATTCCAGTCTCGTATTGTTCGTGGAAAGGATTATCGGTATGCCTCTGTGTGGGCTCTAATCTCTCTGATTTTATCCTCATGATCTCTTCGCGAGATATACGTAGGAGGGAGTAATATACTGCTTGACTCTTCGGTGAAGGTATGTTCTCGAAACTTTGACAAAAGCCCGTAGCGAGCTACTGAGCGTCTCTCCTGCAGAGTCTTCCACTGGAGTTTATTTATAATCTCCGTAACGCTTTCGCGATAACTAAATGATCCTGTAACGAAGCGCGCTGCTCTCCATTGGATCTTCTCTATATCTTCTATCAACCCTATCTGGTGTCGATCCCACACTGCTGAGCATTATTCAAGCAGTGGGCGAACAAGCGTACTGTAACCTACTTCTTTTGTTTTCGGATTGCGTTTCCTTAGGATTCTTCCAATGAATCTCAGTCTGGCATCTGCTTTACCGACGATCAACATTATATGATCATTCCATTTTAAATCACTCCTAATGCGTACTCCCAGATAATTTATGGTATTAACTGCTTCCAGTTGCTGACCTGCTATTTTGTAGCTAAATGGTAAAGGATCTATCTTTCTGTGTATTCGCATCACATTACACTTGACTACATTGAGATTCAATTGCCATTCCCTGCACCATGCGTCAATTCGCTGCAGATCATCCTGCATTTCAGTACAATTTTCCACTGTTACAACCTCTCGATACACCACAGCATCATCTGCAAAAAGCCTCAGTGAACTTCCGATGTCATCTACCAGGTCATTTATGTATATTGTGAATAGCAACGGTCCTATGACACTCCCCTGCGGCACACCTGAAATCACTCTTACTTCGGAGGACTTCTCTCCATTGAGAATGACATGCTGCGTCCTGTTATCTAGGAACTCCTCAATCCAATCACACAATTGGTCTGATAGTCCATATGCTCTTACTTTGTTCATTAAACGACTGTGGGGAACTGTATCGAACGCCTTGCGGAAGTCAAGAAACACGGCATCTACCTGTGAACCCGTGTCTATGGCCCTACCGAAGGCAATCATAATTTTTAGTAAATAAAGAGTCAACTGCTTTTGACAAGAGCTATAGCTTCTGAGTAAGTGTTGACTATTATCAATACAAAGTTTTCATCGAAGTACTTCATGTTCGAACACCGTACGTGTGCCAAAATCCTACTGAAAATCGCCGTTAGTGATATGGGTCCGCAATTCAACGAATTATTCGTATGTCCTTTCTTCAGTATTAGTGTAACTTCGCAGCTTTCCAGGCTTCAGATACGAACCACTCATCAAGCTAGCAGTAGTATATGATTGCTAAGTATGGAGTTATTGTATCGTTGTACTCCGAATGGAACCTAATTGGTATACGATCTGGACTGTAGGACTTCACTTTATTAAGTGATGTAATTTGTTTCATTACACTGGGAATACCTACTTCTAAGTTACTCATGTTGGTAGCTGATTTGGATCCGAATTCTCGAATATTTAATTCGTCATCTTTGATGAGGCAATTACGGAAAACCATTTTTAGTTACTCCGTTTCAAAGCATTGTAATTGGTAACATTACGATAGCTGTCGTGCACTGAAGGTATTGCAATGTGTCTTGCGAATTACGTACTTCGATTTATATTTTGTGCCAGATTTCGAAGCGGAATTTCGTTATGGAAACTAACAGAAGAACATGGCGATGAATCCGAGCTCAATTTTGAGCTACAGTGCAACATGGGCAATACTTCAGATTAAATTTAGCATACTTTTTTGTTACTTCCGTGGCAGTACTATGATCCTTTTTGGGTATCATGGGGGATCTGTTCCGTCTCTTATGGATCTGTTTGTTAAAGGGTGATTCAGCTGCCTGTAGCGCTGTCGTTTTATGCAACCCGCAGTATTCTAGATGGCCTTCGTAAACCAAGCGCGAGTTTTTCCTATTAAGTCCTACTGGAAAAATCTGCAGGTCCTTTTTGTGTGGAAATTTACTGTAGTCAAATTTTGTAGTGAGGTATGTTTTCGCTGGAGGCTATGGGTTTTGCGTTATTCAAGAAAAACGTACAAAAGTAACCTTCAAACGCACTTTCACCCAACACTCATCCCTCGACAGTTAAGATTTCTAGTATGGTGTTCTTCGAACTCGCTCCTACCACTGTTCGAATATTTCTGACTTGACTAATTATTCCGGATATTCGTGGATTTTGGTCTCTATTGACAGGGCTATTCCAATGAAAGGAAAACGACGTTTGTTAACGTTACGCTATAACAGATTACGTTGACCACTCGATCCAAACTTAACTCCTACAATCACAGCCGTAGTCAGAAGGCTTGACGAATATAACGATGTAAGTATTTATTTTATACTGTTCAAACTCACAAAATTGCTAGCTAAAATTTTCACAAACTGGAGTTTTTCAATTTTCAAATGCTCGAGTAAGTCTATGTTGTAATAAAGCCAGAAAATGAAGACGTAAAAGATCGAATGTGAGAAATAATTCGTGACATCTCAAAGATTAGTACAGCTGTAGGTGGTTCTAACGGTTAAAATGGCTCTTAGTCCTTTACAGCTTAGAACTACTTAAACCTAACTAACCTAAAGACATCACCTACCTCCATGGCCGAGGCAGGATTCGAACCTGCGACCGTAGCAACCTCCCGGTTCCGGACTGAAGCGCCTAGAACCGCTAGGCCATCGCGTCCGGCGCTGAAGGTGGGAGAGCTATGAACAGCGTACTGCAAAACCTGACTGGCGGGAACGAAGTGTGGGTGTGGGGTTGCGATTGAATCTCACTTTTGTGCGTTTTTCTTGAATAAATCCATTTTCATGCCTTCTAGCGAAAACGTGTCCCAGTGCAAAATTTAACTAATTCAAATATCGCACAAAAAAAGGATCCTGCTCATTTTTTCTGTAGCACTAACAGTTTGAGCGTAGCGAATGAGAGAATATGAAAATCTAGCGCGTAGTTTGTGAAGGCGAGTTATAGCATTGCGGGGTACGTAAAACTTCGGTAGGAGCATGGAATCGCCTTATATATCTCTCAGCTCCCGTCGATAATATTTCTTTAAACTGAAGCCACATCTGGTGCACACTTACATAGTCAGGACCGGAGACTGTATCTTAAGGAAGGCCTCAAGTTAATTTTTTTATCTCCTTTCTTCAGTAGCTATATTCTGTGTTGCTTTTGGGTGGCTTTGGATTTTACGGTATTCAGTTTTGCTAAACGACCTTGTGGTCACTAACACATTTCTTAATGTTCGTGTTTTAATCATGCATCAAAACGTGCTATTAGCTCGTATGGTGCTATTTTTGAGAATATGTGTTATTCTTACAGCACTTCTCTGATTTAATTTTCATATTTAGTGTTCCTAGCAAAAAATTCACAACATTTACTGATCAGAATCAGTTCATGACTTACATTTCGTTTTCCAGCATCTGTACAGATCTGAAATCAACTGCACAAGTTTTCAGTGAGACCATTACAGCTAAAATTACACTTAATTCAATGGCTAATTAGGTCTTCAATTTACACGATAGTCAACTCTCTGCAAGACATCTTGAGATAACACTTTTGGGTAATGTTAATGAAATCTGTGTAATTATTGCTTTGTTCGTTACTGCACTGAAGCAGTGCCTCTTCCAAATTGTTCCGCAAGCAGTATATTAATGCACGTACTGCCTTTCTCTTCAGTTCCTCCTCCACTCGATAAATATCAGAAGACTCCTAGAAAAGAACGTACGTGCATTAGTAACCTCCAGTTTTTACAATGAAACGCCAGCCGTTGTGGCCGAGTGGTTCTATGCGCTTCCGTCCAGAACCGCGCCTGTTGCTACAGTCGCAGGTTTGAATCCTGCCTCGGGCATGGATGTGAGACATGTCCTTAGGTTAGTTAGGTTTAAGTAGTTCTAAGTCTAGGGGACTGATGACCTCAGATGTTAAGGCCCATAGTCCTTAGAGCACTTTGGATTTTTACAATGAAACAATTTTCTTCCCTATATCAAAAATGGTTCAAATGTCTCTGAGCACCGTGGGAGGTCATCAGTCCCTTAGAACTGAGAACTACTTAAACCTAAGTAACCTAAGGACATCACACACATCCATGCCCGAGGCAGGATTCGAACCTACAACCGTAGCGGTCTGTCAGTTCCAGACTGAAGTGCCTAGAACCGCTCCACCACACCGGCCGGCCGCCCTATAGCAGCTGCTGTGGTATTGTGTATTTTCATTTCGTTATTGCGTGTGTATCTTCCAGTTAATTATGTACTAGCTGAAGTATGCAGTTATTCATCACGGAAATTCTTCTGTTTTCGCTTTTAGAATACTCGCATATCGAGTAAACAGCTCAGTTGCCACTTGCTTCGTTAGCAACCGAGTTTCAAAAACGTCTAATTAACTTACTCAACACTGATTATTCCCAATTACCCATCTTGCAACTCTTTCTTTCCTAGTGTTTATCATGTCGCGCGGTTCCCACTGTTTTCATCATCTGACATATCTATTTTATTTTTGCTTTGCGATCGGATGCCATCTTGTCGCCACAATCGTCGGTTGATTTGAGGAAAGGAATTCCTCTGCGCCAAGTGTCTGTGATTCGTGCAATCATTTCTCTGTATGTGATGCTGTTTTTAACTGCTTGCTTGTGGAACATCCTGAGGCCTAGCCTAGATTTTCTCAAAAGAAGGCTCGAAAAATAATTTCGATATGGCCAATGTACCTGACCAAAGGCTGTTAAACAGCTGCACGTATTCGATGCGCGTCTGGGTGATCTCTCTGTCGTAGAGACAAGCGCACATAGCGGTGAACAGTACGAGAAGAAGTCGCAAGGCACTTAACAAGGTTCTAAAGACAAGATAATACACTCCTGGAAATTGAAATAAGAACACTGTGAATTCATTGTCCCAGGAAGGGGAAACTTTTTTGACTCATTCCTGGGGTCAGATACAACACATGATCACACTGACAGAACCACAGGCACATAGACAAAGGCAACAGAGCATGCACAATGTCGGCACTAGTACAGTGTATATCCACCTTTCGCAGCAATGCAGGCTGCTATTCTCCCATGGAGACGATCGTAGAGATGCTGGATGTAGTCCTGTGGAACAGCTTGCCATGCCATTTCCACCTGGCGCCTCAGTTGGACCAGCGTTCGTGCTGGACGTGCAGACCGCGTGAGACGACGCTTCATCCAGTCCCAAACATGCTCAATGGGGGACAGATCCGGAGATCTTGCTGGCCAGGGTAGTTGACTTACACCTTCTAGAGCACGTTGGGTGGCACGGGATACATGCAGACGTGCATTGTCCTGTTGGAACAGCAAGTTCCCTTGCCGGTCTAGGAATGGTAGAACGATGGGTTCAATGACGGTTTGGATGTACCGTGCACTACTCAGTGTCCCCTCGACGATCACCAGTGGTGTACGGCCAGTGTAGGAGATCGCTGCCCACACCATGATGCCGGGTGTTGGCCCTGTGTGCCTCGGTCGTATGCAGTCCTGATTGTGGCGCTCACCTGCACGGCGCCAAACACGCATACGACCATCATTGGCACCAAGGCAGAAGCGACTCTCATCGCTGAAGACGACACGTCTCCATTCGTCCCTCCATTCACGCCTGTCGCGACACCACTGGAGGCGGGCTGCACGATGTTGGGGCGTGAGCGGAAGCCGCCCTAACGGTGTGCGGGACCGTAGCCCAGCTTTATGGAGACGGTTGCGAATGGTCTTCGCCGATACCCCAGGAGCAACAGTGTCCCTAATTTGCTGGGAAGTGGCAGTGCGGTCCCCTACGGCACTGCGTAGGATCCTACGGTCTTGGCGTGCATCCGTGCGTCGCTGCGGTCCGGTCCCAGGTCGACGGGCACGTGCACCTTCCGCCGACCACTGGCGACAACATCGATGTACTGTGGAGACCTCACGCCCCACGTGTTGAGCAATTCGGCGGTACGTCCACCCGGCCTCCCGCATGCCCACTATACGCCCCCGCTCAAAGTCCGTCAACTGCACATACGGTTCACGCCGTCGCGGCATGCTACCAGTGTTAAAGACTGCGATGGTGCTCCGTATGCCACGGCAAACTGGCTGACACTGACGGCGGCGGTGCACAAATGCTGCGCAGCTAGCGCCATTCGACGGCCAACACCGCGGTTCCTGGTGTGTCCGCTGTGCCGTGCGTGTGATCATTGCTTGTACAGCCCTCTCGCAGTGTCCGGAGCAAGTATGGTGGGTCTGACACACCGGTGTCAATGTGTTCTTTTTTCCATTTCCAGGAGTGTATTCGAATTCACGAAGCTGTGTAATGGAACCTAATTAGGTTTCAGAATCAAATTTATTCATCATTAATTTCGATTCTTGAAAACATCCCTTTATGTTCACATATGAATGTCTATGTTCCTTTGGTGGCACAAAAATCGTACACGTCTGGTTCAATGCAATCAAAATTTACTGAAACACGATTACGCGTATCAATATTACCTAAGGTGGTCTTATCTAAATATTTTTTTCTGTTTTTACCTACTGTAACATTTGGATCGCTTTTCTCTTTGATATAACACAGATGTAAATGTTTTATTCTTCATTTATTACAATTTATACAACTGTAATGAATCTATGAACATAATTCCAAAGGTAATGAACTGTAAAAGAATGTAAAAGCTAAAAATGTAATTGCAATATTTGTTCATGCATAGGGAAAGTAAGTCTGTAATCATGTAAAACTTGGAAGTAAGTCCTTCCACAACGGAACTGGCTTGGCAAAAAAAAAATAGTTCAAATGGCTCTGAGCACTATGCGACTTAACTTCTGAGGTCATCAGTCGCCTAGAACTTAGAACTAATTAAACCTAACTAAGTTAAGGACATCACACACATCCATGCCCGAGGCAGGAATCGAACCTGCGACCTTATCGGTCACGCGGTTCCAGACTGAAGAGCCTTTAACCGCACGGCCACACCGGCCGGCACTGGCTTGGCGGTCGTGCTGCAAGGCCCCTGTGTGGCATGAGTCATTGGTGACTAGTAGGCATTGGGTAAGCATCTTGTGAACTGAAAGAAGCGTGAACTGCAAGATTACGTAATATAGCCTCAGACGTGGAAGTAACGCTGCTTATTATTCATGACATCCTTTGATTAGCTCTGTACAATGAAAATCCGCCACATCAGCGACCCTACACCGATCGCAGCGGGTAAGAGGTCAAATAAGACCCACCTTAAGCAATTAAGTGGTGGATCGTAAAACCAGGGCGGCAAGTGAAAAAAAAAAAAACAAAAAAAACCTCCACTACTTCGTTCCATATCTCACAACAACGTCGTACTCAAAAAACCCATCTACGCTGTGCTTTACGATTTGTCATATGTCCACCAGTGTTTCCTTCCCTCCAACGCCCGGACAACAGGGTAGATGTAGAATGTGGAAAATTCTCCACAAATCAACTTATTCATTGAATCGGATTGTCGGACACTCCGCTTTGTAGAATTTGCACCTCGTGAAAGACGACAACTAACCTAAGAACATCACACACAGCCATGCCCTAGGCAGGATTCGAACCTGTGACCTAGCGGTCGCGCAGTTCCAGGCTGAAGCGCCTAGAACCGCTCGGCCACAATGGCTGTCCGGTCGGGGGTCAGTGTAGGAAAATGGAAGGAATGCAAGGACTTTTGTTCCGATGAATACAGCGTAATATCAATAGCAACAGCGAAAGGTGTAATGGGAGAAGGATTCGTTATTAATATGAAGGTCGGGCAGAGAATGAGTTATTGTAAACAGTTCAGTGATAAAATTGTTCTCATCAGAATCGACAGCAAACCAATTTCGATAACAATAGTTCAGGTAGACATGGTGACGACACAATCGGAAAAATGGTTCAAATGGCTCTGAGCACTATGGGACTTAACATCTTTGGTCATCAGTCCTCTAGAACTTAGAACTACTTAAACCTAACTAACCTAAGGACAGCACACGACACCCAGCCATCACGAGGCAGAGAAAATCCCTGACCCTGCCGGGAATCGAACCCGGGAACCCGGGCGAGTAAAGCGAGAATGCTACCGCACGACCACGAGAGGCGGGCACACAAGCGGAAGATGAAGAGAGGAAAATATTTGAGAATACTGAACAGGTAATTCAGTACATAAAATGAGATGGAAATCCAATAGTCATGGGGGATCGGAATGTGGTTGTAGGGGAAGAAATAAAAGCCAGAGTTACAGGAGAATGTGAAGTTCTGCAAGAAATTTCAGCTAATAATATCTAATGCTCTGTTCAAGGATCACAAAACTAGGCTGGGAGATACCAAAAGATTTCAGTGATATTGCATCGTGGTCAGGCAGAGATTCCGAAATCAGATATTGGATTGTAAGGCGTATTCAGGATTACATTTTAGATCACATTTTAGGAATAATGAAGAGCAGGCAGAAGTCTAAGAGACTAGTCACTAAGAAACAATGTGCAAAGAAGTAGGATACGGATATACTAAGGAATAGGGAAAGACGAAGCTCCCTGAGGCTATAGATATTGTGATAATGAATAACTCAGTAGCAGTTCATTTGAAGAGAAATGGACATCTCTAAAAACGAACAATCACAGTAGTTTGAATGAAAAATATAAGTACAAGGAAGTTAATTGCTAGGAAGTTATGCGTAACAGAAGGAAGAATTCAGCTGATCTACGAAAGAAGGAAGTACAAAAATGTTAAGGGTCAGAATACAGAGATAGAAGTCACTTGGAAATAAAGCAAATAGGAAGCGCAGAGAAGGTAAGACAAAGTGGCTGTTTGAAGTATGTGAAGAAACCGAAAAAGATCTGATTGTCGAAAGTAGTGACTCAGCACATAGGATGAAACGTCCCCTTAGAAAAATTAATGAATTACTGTGCTGATAAACCTCTACGTTAATTGATTTTCAAACAGCTGAGCAAAACTGAACTACTGATAGGCATAGTCGGCAAATGAAAGATTTTGATATAGAACAAACAATGTATTTACCTTAATAATGTTCAAAAATGGTTCAAATGGCTTTGAGCACTATGCGACTTAACTTCTAAGGTCATCGGTCGCCTAGAACTTAGAACTAATTAAACCTAACTAACCTAAGGACATCACACACATCCATGCCCGAGGCAGGATTCGAACCTGCGACCGTAGCGGTCGCGCGGTTCCAGACTGTAGCGCCTTTAACCGCTTGGCCACCACGGCCGGCATTAATGTTCAAAACTCATAATATATATATATATCAGTTCATGACATCCAGTTCACGAATTTACTATCTCTGATGGACACACGTCCAGATCATCCGCTCTCAAAACTCCGCCATCACTCTCCCCACATCCAACACTGCTTGCGGCTCACCTCCAACTGCGCAACGCTATGCGCTGTTAACAGCCAACTGCCCAACACAACAATAGCAAATTCCAACATTGCAAACCAGCCACAGACTGCACACAGCACAGTCAGTGATCTTCATACAGAGCGCTACGTGGCGTTACCAACATAAAAACCTAAACAGACTACTTACAAGAAAAGTCAAAAAACCTTTCGGTGAAATTGAAACCAATGGTGTTAACATTAAGAATGCAATCGTACTTACACTGTCAAATGCAGAAGAGAGAGCGGATTGGTGGATAGAGTACACTGAATTGCTCTACCATGGGGACGACTGGGCTGATGACATGACAGAAGAAGAAACAGGAGTCGCTACGGATCTGGAAGTGGATCCAGTACTAGGGTCGTAAATGAAAAAGTTTTGGAGAACTTAAGATCAAATAAGAGGGCAGGCATAGATAACACACGATACTTTCTAAAATCATCGGGGGAAGTGCTACAAAACGACTATGAACATTGGTGTGTAGAATGTGTGAGACTAGCGACATAGAATCAGATTTTCGGAAAAATATCGCCTCCAAAATTCAGAAGATTGCAAGAATTACAAGGGCGAGAATTATTGCACAGTAAGCTTAACAGTTCATGCATCCAAGTTGTGACGAGAATAATATACAGACGAATGGAAAAGAAAATTGAAGATCTGTTAGACGACGAGCAGTCTGGTTTTAGGGAAAGTGAAAGCACCAGGAGGGCAGTTCTGACGTTGCTGTCGGTAATCAAAGCAAGCCTGAAGAAAAATGAAGAGACGTTCGTAGGACTTGTCCACTTGGAAAAAGCGTTGGACACTGTAAAGTAGTGCAAGATTTTTGAAATTCTGGGAAAAGTAGGGGTAACCTGTAGGCAAAGACGGGCAACATATACAATGTATAAGAACTAAGAATGAATAATAAGAGTGAGAGACCATGAACGAAGAGCTCAGATTAAAACAGGTGTAAGACAAGGATGTCGTTTTTGGCCCCTCCTGTTCAATAAATACATTGAACAACCAATGACGGAAATAAAGGAGAAATTCAACCACGGGTTAAAATTCGAGAGCCGGCCGAAGTGGCCGTGCGGTTAAAGGCGCTGCAGTCTGGAACCGCAAGACCGCTACGGTCGCAGGTTCGAATCCTGCCTCGGGCATGGATGTTTGTGATGTCCTTAGGTTAGTTAGGTTTAACTAGTTCTAAGTTCTAGGGGACTAATGACCTCAGCAGTTGAGTCCCATAGTGCTCAGAGCCATTTGAACCATTTTTTTTTAAAATTCGAGATAAAAGAGTATGATCAGATTCGATGATGACATTGCTACCCTTAGTGAAAATTAAGAGGAAATACAATATCTATTTAATGGAATGAACAACTTAATGGGTGCAGAATATGGCTTGAGAGTAAATAGAAGAAATACGAAATTAACGAGAAGTAGCAGACATGAGAACAGTGAGAAACTTTACATTAGAACTGCAGGCAAATTGACCCATGACGGTCCAACGAAGACATAGAACGCAGACTAGCTCTGGCAAGAAGTGCATTCGTGGCCAAGAGAAGTATACTAGTATCATACATAGGCCTTTATTTGAGCAAGAAATTTCGAGAATATGCGTTTCGATCACAGAACTGTATGGTAGTGAAACATGGACTGTGGGAAAATCGGAACGGAAGGGAATCGAAGCTTTTCAGATGTGGTGCTACCGAAGAATCTAGAGGATCGGATTGACTGATATGGTAAGGACCGAGGAGTTCTTCCGCAAAATCGTCAACAAAAGGGACAGCCAGAGCGAGAGCACCAGCAGCAGCACAGTACTGTTTGTATAAAGCGTTTATTTTGCATTTTGTTTACGACCTTCCACTAAGGAAGGGATTCTATTTGTGTTTATCTGCTCTGCATAGTAACTAACAGTTCTTGATAAAACTTTACGTAGTTTTCGTGTTAGATTTCTTAGTGTTTTCTTGATCGTTTAGAACAGAAAGCGCCCTAAAACCGTCATTTGTTTGTTTCGCGGCCGTTAGCCACTAGTCACTTGAATCAGCAGTTGTCTTGTGACAGCCAGAGCGAGAGCACCAGCAGCAGCACAGTACTGTTTGTATAAAGCGTTTATTTTGCATTTTGTTTACGACCTTCCACTAAGGAAGGGATTCTATTTGTGTTTATCTGCTCTGCATAGTAACTAACAGTTCTTGATAAAACTTTACGTAGTTTTCGTGTTAGATTTCTTAGTGTTTTCTTGATCGTTTGGAACAGAAAGCGCCCTAAAACCGTCATTTGTTTGTTTCGCGGCCGTTAGCCACTAGTCACTTGAATCAGCAGTTGTCTTGTGACAGCCAGAGCGAGAGCACCAGCAGCAGCGAGTACTGTTTGTATAAAGCGTTTTTGTACTTATTTGCTGCGCTTAGCTTTTAAATAGTTTTTCTGGGAAAACCTAGCGTAGTTTTCGCGTCTCGTATTTCAGTGAGTGTTTCTTGATTATCTGAGTAGCTCATCAGAAGATCATCTTGGGAATTTGTCACCGTATAGGGTAGGGTAAACATAGTCATGTGTAGGGACTGTGGTTGTTGTGAGCGGACGCAAGGAGAATTGGCCACTCTTCGGGGGCAGGTGGAGGCTTTGTCTGTTAGGCTCATCGAGCTCGAGGCGCAGGCGTCGGCTCGTAGGGGCGTTGGGGCAACTGTGGTGAGACCTATGCCTACTTCGGTGGCCTTGGAATCACATGGAACCCCTGATGTCGCTGCGTCTTCCGGCAGTGAGCATCTTACCGGTCAGCCATCACTCCAGGGTGAATGGCGGACAGTGGTGGGCTCTCGCGTGCCTGGCCGAAAGGCGAAGGTGGGATCTCGCCGCGTGGCAGCTGCCTTACCCCTTTCCAACAGGTACGGGGTGCTTCCTAGTGGTGATGACATCGTTTCCGAGCCACCACAGGATGCCTCGCCTGTTGGGCCAGTGGCCGATTCTCCGGCAAGGTCCCGACAGTCACAGAGGGCGGGCCTATTAGTTATAGGGAGCTCCAACGTTAGGCGGGTTATGGAGCCCCTCAGGAAAATAGCGGGTAGGTCGGGGAAGAATGCCAGTGTGCACTCGGTGTGCTTGCCGGGGGGTCTCGTCCGTAATGTGGAGGAGGCCCTTCCGGCAGCTATTGAACGCACTGGGTGTGACCGGCTGCAGATAGTAGCACATGTCGGAACGAATGACGCCTGCCGCTTGGGTTCTGAGGCCATCCTTGGTTCCTTCCGGCGGCTGGCTGATTTGGTGAAGACAACCAGCATCGCACGCGGAGTGCAAGCTGAGCTTAATATCTGCAGCATAGTGCCCAGAGTCGATCGCGGTCCTCTGGTTTGGAGCCGTGTGGAGGGTCTAAACCAGAGGCTCAGACGACTCTGCGACTATAATGGTTGCAAATTCATCGACCTCCGTTATTGGGTGGAGAACTGTAGGGCCCCCCTAGACAGGTCAGGCGTGCACTACACACCGGAAGCAGCTACTAGGGTAGCAGAGTACGTGTGGCGTGCACACGGGGGTTTTTTAGGTTAGAGGGACCCCCCCTTGGGCGAAACGATAAAATACCTGACGGCTTACCAGAGAGGACATTATCATCGTTGATAAAGAACGTCCGTCCTCAGAGACCAAAAACAGGAAAAGTTAACGTAATATTGGTAAACTGCAGGAGTATCCAGGGCAAGGTTCCTGAATTAGTATCTCTTATTGAAGGAAATAGTGCGCATATAGTATTAGGAACGGAAAGTTGGTTAAAACCGGAAGTGAACAGTAACGAAATCCTAGACACAGAATGGAATATATACCGCAAGGATAGGATAAACGCCAATGGTGGAGGAGTATTTATAGCAGTAAAGAATTCAATAATATCCAGTGAAGTTATTAGCGAATGCGAATGTGAAATAATCTGGGTTAAGCTAAGTATCAAAGGTGGGTCAGATATGATAGTCGGATGCTTCTATAGACCACCTGCATCAGCAACCGTAGTAGTTGAGCGCCTCAGAGAGAACCTGCAGAACGTCGTGAAGAAGTTTCGTGATCATACTATTGTAATAGGGGGAGACTTCAATCTACCAGGTATAGAATGGGATAGTCACACAATCAGAACTGGAGCCAGGGACAGAGACTCTTGTGACATTATCCTGACTGCCTTGTCCGAGAATTACTTCGAGCAGATAGTTAGAGAACCAACTCGTGAAGCTAACGTTTTAGACCTCATAGCAACAAATAGACCGGAACTTTTCGACTCCGTGAATGTAGAAGAGGGTATCAGTGATCATAAGTCAGTGGTTGCATCAATGGCTACAAGTGTAATAAGAAATGCCAAGAAAGGAAGGAAAATATATTTGCTTAACAAGAGTGATAGGGCACAAATCGCAGAATATCTGAGTGACCACCATCAAACGTTCATTTCTGAGGAAGAGGATGTGGAACAAAAATGGAAAAAATTCAGAAACATCGTCCAGTACGCCTTAGATAAGTTCGTACCGACTAAGGTCCAAAGCGAGGGGAAAGATCCACCGTGGTATAACAATCATGTACGAAAGGTACTACGGAAACAAAGAAAGCTTCATCATAGGTTTAAGAGTAGTCGAATCATAGCTGATAAGGAAAAGCTGAACGAAGCGAAAAAGAGCGTAAAGACAGCAATGAGAGAAGCATTCAACGAATTCGAACATAAAACATTGGCAAACAATCTAAACAAGAACCCTAAAAAGTTTTGGTCATATGTAAAATCGGTAAGCGGATCTAAATCCCCTATTCAGTCACTCGTTGACCACGATGGCACCGAAACAGAGGACGACCGAAGAAAGGCAGAAATACTGAATTCAGTGTTCCGAAACTGTTTCACTGCGGAAAATCGTAACACGGTCCCTGACTTCAGCCGTCGCACGGACGCCAAAATGGAAAATATTGAAATAAACGATATCGGAATTGAAAAACAACTGCTATCACTTAGTAGCGGAAAAGCATCCGGACCAGACGAGATACCCTTAAGATTCTACAGTGATTATGCTAAAGAACTTGCCCCCTTTCTATCAGCAATTTATCGTAGATCGCTGGAAGAACGTAAAGTACCTAGCGACTGGAAGAAAGCGCAGGTCGTTCCCATTTTCAAGAAGGGTCATAAATCAGATGCGAATAATTATAGGCCTATTTCGCTTACGTCAATCTGTTGTAGAATAATGGAACATGTTTTGTGTTCTCGTATTATGACGTTCTTAGATAATACAAATCTCCTTCATCATAACCAACATGGATTCCGCAAACAGAGATCATGTGAAACTCAGCTCGCCCTATTTGCCCAAGAAATTCACAGTGCCGTAGACACTGGCGAGCAGATTGATGCCGTATTCCTGGACTTCAGGAAGGCATTTGATACGGTTCCGCACTTACGTTTAATGAAAAAAATACGAGCTTATGGAATATCGGACCAGGTTTGTGATTGGATTCAGGATTTCCTAGAAGAAAGAACACAACATGTCATTCTTAACGGTTCAAAATCTGCAGATGTAGAGGTAATTTCGGGAGTACCGCAAGGAAGCGTGATAGGACCTTTATTGTTTACAATATACATAAATGACTTAGTTGACAACATCGGTAGCTCCGTGAGGCTATTTGCAGATGACACGGTTGTCTACAAGAAAGTAGCAACATCAGAAGACTCGTACGTACTCCAGGAAGACCTGCAGAGGATTAATGCATGGTGCGACAGCTGGCAGCTTTCCCTAAACGTAGATAAATGTAATATAATGCGCATACATAGGGGCAGAAATCCATTCCAGTACGATTATGCCATAGGTGGTAAATCATTGGAAGCGGTAACGACCGTAAAATACTTAGGAGTTACTATCCGGAGCGATCTGAAGTGGAATGATCACATAAAACAAATAGTGGGAAAAGCAGGCGCCAGGGTGAGATTCATAGGAAGAATTCTAAGAAAATGTGACTCATCGACGAAAGAAGTAGCTTACAAAACGCTTGTTCGTCCGATTCTTGAGTATTGCTCATCAGTATGGGACCCTTACCAGGTTGGATTAATAGAAGAGATAGACATGATCCAGCGAAAAGCAGCGCGATTCGTCATGGGGACATTTAGTCAGCGCGAGAGCGTTACGGAGATGCTGAACAAGCTCCAGTGGCGGACACTTCAAGAAAGGCGTTACGCAATACGGAGAGGTTTATTATCGAAATTACGAGAGAGCACATTCCGGGAAGAGATGGGCAACATATTACTACCGCCCACATATATCTCGCGTAATGATCACAACGAAAAGATCCGAGAAATTAGAGCAAATACGGAGACTTACGAGCAGTCGTTCTTCCCACGCACAATTCGTGAATGGAACAGGGAAGGGGGGATCAGATAGTGGTACAATAAGTACCCTCCGCCACACACCGTAAGGTGGCTCGCGGAGTATAGATGTAGATGTAGATGTAGATGTACTGACAAGTAAAATGGGCAGGTTGATAGGAGATCTGCTAAGACACCAAGCAATAATTTCCATGGTAATGGAGGAATTTAGAGGGTAAACACTGCAGAAGAAGACAGAGATTGGAATACATTCATAAAACTTCTGAGTTTGTAGATTTCCAGTGCTACTCTGAGATGGAAAGGTAGAAACAGGGGGGTAACGGTCAGAAATCTGACGACTCAATAAAAAAGTCAATGCAGTCAAATGTTTCGGTTATTTCTGTCGCATATTTTGATACTCAGAAACTCTCTCATGGAAATGTATTGGGTTCTTCCCGTTAAAATCATGAAATTCGGCAAGAATCAAAGTTTCACAATACAAATAAGGCAAAAAATTGAATACGTGCCCGTAAGACTGGCGCACTGAGAGTTGTTTACATACTTAATTATATGTATACGAATGGAGAGTTAGTTATTTTCATGTATAGCTCATATTGGGAATCGAGAATCCCAAGTATTTTGGCCTGCTGTCAATATCAGTACTAGGAATTCCCAGACCTTATCAAAATCTATACACTAGTCCTTCAGACTGCAGCGCCAAAGAAACTGGTATAGGCATGCGTATTCAAATACAGAGACATGTAAACAGAGAGGGTACGGCGCTGCGGTCGGCAATGCCTGTATAAGACAAGTGTCTGGCGCAGTTGTTAGATCGGCTACTGCTGCTACAGTGGCGGGTAATCAAGATTTAAATACGTTTGAACGTGGTGTTACGGTCGGCGCATGAGCGACGGGACACAGTATCTCCGAGGTAGCGGTGAAGTGGACATTTTCCTTACCATTCCACGAGTGTACCGTGAATATCAGGCATCCGGTAAAAAATCAAATCTCTGACATCGCTGCGGGCGGAAAAAGATCCTGCAAGAACGGAACCAATGACGACTGAAGAAAATCCTTCAACGTGACAGAAGTGCAACCCTTCCGCAGATTGCTGCAGATTTCATAGCTGCGACATCAACATATGTCAGTGTGTGAACCATCCAAAGAAACATCAACGATATGGGCTTTTGGAGATGAAGGCCCACTAGTTCACCCCTGATGATAGCTCGACACAAGTGCTGTACGCCTCGCCTGGGCCCTCCAACATCGACATTGGACTGTTGATGACTGGAAACATATTTCCTGGTCGAACGAGTCTCGTTTCAAATTATATCGAGCGGATGGACGTGCACGGGTATGGAGGCAACCTCATGAATACACCGACCCTGATTGTGAGCAGGGGACTGTTCAAGCAGGTTTAGGCTGTGTAATGGTGTAGGACGTTTGCAGTGAGAGTGATATGGAACCCCTGACACGTCTAGATACTACTCTGACAGGTGACATATACGTAAGCATCCTGTCTGATCACCTGCATCCATTGACGTCCATAGCACATTCAGACGGACTTTAACAATTCAAGCAGGACCATGCGTCACCCCACGCGTCCAGAATTGGTACACAGATGCTCCCGGAACACTCTTCTGAGTCTGAACACTTCCGTTGGCCACCAAACAGCCCTGTCTTGAACATTATTGAACATATCTAGGATTGCTTCCAGTCTGCTGTTCAGAAGAGATCTCCACCCCCTCGTACTCTAACGTATTTGTGGACAACGCTGGAAGATTAATGGGGCCAGTCACCTCCAGCACAACTTCAGACATTGTGCGAGTACATGGCACGTCGTGTTGTGGCACTTCTACCTGATCGAGAGGGTCCTACACGATATTAGGGAGGTGTAACTGCTTTTTTAGCTTTTCTGTGTATTTACTTACCCAAACACGACTACAGGTTACATCAATGTTTGCATAGAGTAATGTCCTATGCTTTCGACCTACTATGAATGCAATGTACAGTCAAATCACAGACACATATCTTTTATGTGAATTACATACTGTTTAATAAGTTTGTTTTACTTATACTGTGATACCTTTCTCCTTGCCAAATGTCAAGATCCGCGGCCAAGAGGAAGTAGCCTATAGGTTTTGATGAGCGACTTTTCGAGTATTAAAATATATGACAAGAATGGCGGTATGCTTTCATCGCATCGACTTAGAGGCCTAAAAGTTTTACTCCGGCAAGAGATCATATGACTCATTATCTGGTATAAACCTGATATCAATAATATCAATACGTGTACCTGTTCCTGAGAAAAAAGCTCCTTAACCGTCGGACAGAGAGACCGACAGACAGACGGACAACAAACCGATCCTAAGGCGTTCCGGTTTTACAGATAGATGCACAGAAGCCTAAAAATGTGAAACTTTGTAAAGCGTGATTATTTCACCTAAGAAAATATCTTTTGCCAAACATATATTGCATTCACAATCCGTTAAAAGCGTAACTGACGAACAAAACTGTATTCAATCGTAAAATGTTAAGTAGTAACCATGTTGTAGTAACTAAATAAAAAATCTTTAACTACATGTTCTAAATATAGAAATGCGAATTTTCCTGCTCGTTTTTGTTTGTAGGTCCTGGCTTGTCTGAGGAACTAAAGTAGAGATTTTTATATGGTCTTGGAATTCCTGAGACCTACATCTTTCCGATATCGATATCGATAACAAACAAAAATCGTTGAGTTACTTGATTCGAAGGAAGTGTGAACAAAGTTTGTAAGGATTACCCAGAGCAGAAGTCCTACTCGCACGTGGCCAATTAATGAAAGAAAAATCTCTGGTATTTACTTAGATATTCCATACTTCAGTTTTTCCGGATATAATGAGTTATAATATACGATATATTCTCCGAATTTATCCAAAGGGTGTTTAAATCCCAGGCATTATTTGCTATTGACGCTAATAATCACGTAGTACAACGTATGATGTGAACCACCTTACGAATACCAGCATAGTTTGTGACATCATTAAACGTCAGATCATTGTAGTGGGTGTGTTTCGCGTGGGCATGTGGGACATCTCAGTCAGCGATAATCTCATGACCGCAGTAGAGGCGACCAGACGCCTCAGGGACAGCCACGAGAAAGTGAGGCTGTTGCTCGTACGTCACAGTACGTCACACTGCAGATCTTAAGGGGTGCCAGCAGCCGTCTCCGGCGCGGAGCGAGTACTGTTTCAGACGAGTTTAATAATTCTTAACTGCGTGTTTAAACGCATAGAAGCTCTCGATAGCGCACAGCAAAATTGAGAACTTCAGAGGACATCTTTCTAATTAAGTACTGATTAACCGTTGGCAGTGCACGGGGCCGAGATTTCGCGAAGTGTGGCGGGCAAGCCGACTAGTGGGACGTTGTAAGTACGTTGCGAAGCTCGTATATCTCGTCGGCCCCTGTTAAAGCAGTGTAAGTAAGGTGTTTAGGTTTTTATATTGGTAACGCCACGTAGCGCTCTGTATGAAAATCACTGGCTGTGCTGTGTGCAGTCTGCGGCTGGTTTGCATTGTTGTTTGCTATTGTAGTGTTGGGCAGTTGGCTGTTAACAGCGCGTAGCGTTGCGCAGTTGGAGGTGAGCCGCCAGCAGCGGTGGATGTGGGGAGAGAGATGGCGAAATTTTGAGAGCGGATGATCTGGACGTGTGCCCATCAGAGACAGTACATTTGTAAGACTGGATGTCATGACCTGCTATATATACACTCCTGGAAATTGAAATAAGAACACCGTGAATTCATTGTCCCAGGAAGGGGAAACTTTATTGACACATTCCTGGGGTCAGATACATCACATGATCACACTGACAGAACCACAGGCACATAGCGTGAGCGGAAGACGGCCTAACGGTGTGCGGGACCGTAGCCCAGCTTCATGGAGACGGTTGCGAATGGTCCTCGCCGATACCCCAGGAGCAACAGTATCCCTAATTTGCTGGGAAGTGGCGGTGCGGTCCCCTACGGCACTGCGTAGGATCCTACGGTCTTGGCGAGCATCCGTGCGTCGCTGTGGTCCGGTCCCAGGTCGACGGGCACGTGCACCTTCCGCCGACCACTGGCGACAACATCGATGTACTGTGGAGACCTCACGCCCCACGTGTTGAGCAATTCGGCGGTACGTCCACCCGGCCTCCCGCATGCCCACTATACGCCCTCGCTCAAAGTCCGTCAACTGCACATACGGTTCCTGTCCACGCTGTCGCGGCATGCTACCAGTGTTAAAGACTGCGATGGAGCTCCGTATGCCACGGCAAACTGGCTGACACTGACGGCGGTGGTGCACAAATGCTGCGCAGCTAGCGCCATTCGACGGCCAACACCGCGGTTCCTGGTGTGTCCGCTGTGCCGTGCGTGTGATCATTGCTTGTACAGCCCTCTCGCAGTGTCCGGAGCAAGTATGGTGGGTCTGACACACCGGTGTCAATGTGTTCTTTTTTCCATTTCCAGGAGTGTATTATGACTTTTGAACACTATTAAGGTAAATACATTGTTTGTTCTCTATCAAAATGTTTCATTTGCTAACTATGCCTATCAGTAGATAGTGCCTTCAGTAGTTTGAATCTTTTATTTAGCTGGTAGTAGTGGCGCTCGCTGTATTGCAGTAGTTCGAGTAACGAAGATTTTTGTGAGGTAAGTGATTTATGAAAAGTATAGGTTATTGTTAGTCAGGGCCATTCTTTTGTAGGGATTCTTTAAAGTCAGATGGCGTTGCGCTAGAAAATATTGTGTGCCAGTTTAGTGTTGATCAGAATAGGTAATGAGCGAAATGACTGGGAACGTTCAGTTTTGCTCAGCTATTTGAAAATCAAATAATGTAAGAGATTTATCAGCACAGTAATTCAATAATTTTTCTAAGGGGACGTTTCAGCAGTGCGGCGTCATGCGGTGCTTCGTGGGGTGCAACGTGAGAAACAGGCTCTGCATCGAACTTGAAAAGTCGCACTAGTTGGTTTTTCCGCCACACTTTGTGAATGAATGTGTCTGGGCAGAGCCTACGGAAATTCTGTATTTAATTGGATAGGTACCCACTAATAGCCTTATTTTCACCGTGTGCTTTCGACTTCTTGCATTCGTTTAAATACGCAGTCAAGATTAAGTTTCCTTTAATTTACGTCTATGGTCACAATCTTTTTGTTTAACAGATTACCGATTTCGGTCTTTAATGACCATCATCAGATCTGTTTCATAAAATCAAAGTCATATGAAACAGATCTGATGATGGTCATTAAAGACCGAAACCGGTAATCTGTTAAAAAGATTGTGACCATAGACGTAATTTAAAGGAAACTTATTACATATACGGGTTACTGTGTATTTTCGTGACGATGTCGCAGCTTGTGAAACGCAGTCAAGACTTATTAAACTCATCTGAAATAGCTACTCGCTCCCCGCGAGAGACAACTGCTGGATTTCATAAGACTTGTAGTATGACGTGCTGCGACGTACGCGCCACCGCCTGTGTTTCTCATGGGTCTCTGTGTTTCAGGTGACCTAATATCTTAGGGTGATTGGTTACAAGCCAGGCTAGCAAGCGGGAAACCTGCACAGTAGCTGCATGAGTGACTATATGAAACCAAGAAGCGCAAGATCCACACTTACAATAGAAACTCCGCATCGCAACCTCCCCCCCTCCCCACCGGATTTAGTGGTAAAATGGACCACTGGATAACCCGTCCAGACAGAACTGAACACAGATAACAGATCAAGCGTGAAAAAAAAATAACGTGTACTGTGTGAAAAATGAATCAAAATAGAAACAATGAACGGTCGAAGCTAAACAAAAGATATGTAACATTGAGCGACTTGGTAGGAAAAAAAAATGGTTCAAATGGCTCTGAGCACTATGGGACTAATTGCTGAGGTCATCAGCCCACTAGAACATAGAACTACTTAAACCTAACTAACCTAAGGACATTACACAAATCCATACCCGAGGCAGGATTCGAACCTGCGACCGTAGCGGTCGCGCGGTTGCAGACTGAAACGCCTCGAACCGTTCGGCCGCATCGGCCAGCGACTTGGTAGAAGCACAATTTTGAGGTTGTATGGTCACGGTGTTACACTGCAACGCAGAAAATTATCGTTCAAATCTCTTTCGTGCCATATATACACTCCTGGAAATGGAAAAAAGAACACATTGACACCGGTGTGTCAGACCCATCATACTTGCTCCGGACACTGCGAGAGGGCTGTACAAGCAATGATCACACGCACGGCAAAGCGGACACACCAGGAACCGCGGTGTTGGCCGTCGAATGGCGCTAGCTGCGCAGCATTTGTGCACCACCGCCGTCAGTGTCAGCTAGTTTGCCGTGGCATACAGAGCTCCATCGCAGTCTTTAACACTGGTAGCATGCCGCGACAGCGTGGACGTGAACCGTATGTGCAGTTGACGGACTTTGAGCGAGGGCGTATAGTGGGCATGCGGGAGGCCGGGTGGACGTACCGCCGAATTGCTCAACACGTGGGGCGTGAGGTCTCCACAGTACATCGATGTTGTCGCCAGTGGTCGGCGGAAGGTGCACGTGCCCGTCGACCTGGGACCGGACCGCAGCGACGCACGGATGCACGCCAAGACCGTAGGATCCTGCGCAGTGCCGTAGGGGACCGCACCGCCACTTCCCAGCAAATTAGGGACACTGTTGCTCCTGGGGTATCGGCGAGGACCGTTCGCAACCGTCTCCATGAAGCTGCGCTACGGTCCCGCACACCGTTAGGCCGTCTTCCGCTCACGCCCCAACATCGTGCAGCCCGCCTCCAGTGGTGTCGCGACAGGAGTGAATGGAGGGACGAATGGAGACGTGTCGTCTTCAGCGATGAGAGTCGCTTCTGCCTTGGTGCCAATGATGGTCGTATGCGTGTTTGGCGCTGTGCAGGTGAGCGCCACAATCAGGACTGCATACGACCGAGGCACACAGGGCCAACACCCGGCATCATGGTGTGGGGAGCGATCTCCTACACTGGCCGTACACCACTGGTGATCGTCGAGGGGACACTGAATAGTGCACGGTACATCCAAACCGTCATCGAACCCATCGTTCTACCATTCCTAGACCGGCCAGGGAACTTGCTGTTCCAACAGGACAATGCACGTCCGCATGTATCCCGTGCCACCCAACGTGCTCTAGAAGGTGTAAGTCAACTACCCTGGCCAGCAAGATCTCCGGATCTGTCCCCCATTGAGCATGTTTGGGACTGGATGAAGCGTCGTCTCACGCGGTCTGCACGTCCAGCACGAACGCTGGTCCAACAGTGGCGCCAGGTGGAAATGGCATGTCAAGCCGTTCCACAGGACTACATCCAGCATCTCTACGATCGTCTCCGTGGAAGAATAGCAGCCTGCATTGCTGCGGAAGGTGGATATACACTGTACTAGTGCCGATATTGTGCAAGCTCTGTTGCCTGTGTCTATGTGCCTGTGGTTCTGTCAGTGTGATCATGTGCTGTATCTGACCCCAGGAATGTGTCAATAAAGTTTCCCCTTCCTGGGACAATGAATTCACGGTTTTCTTATTTCAATTTCCAGGAGTGTATGTATATGTTTTTCACAAAAGTTCCGAAATGTCATTGACGTGTCTCTTCTCTTTCTGTAGTCTTGGCCATTGTCATTCTATACATTGTTCATAGAATATAAGTCAAATGATAATTAAATGTCATGAATAGCGAGAACATGCGAGATGCCTTATAGACGCCTCACAGAAATAAAAACAACAACCGGTGTGAACTATGTTACAACAACGCAATTCAAGAGTGATGACTTGCAAAACGAAATGCAGGGGTCATTAACATGTGGTAAATGCATAGAAAAAGTAGGATATACGTACGTGTGGAGGTCCTTTCCTTAGGTTTCACTATGGCGAAACGGACATTACACCACGACACCGGCAAAAATTTGAATGCAACTAAAAAGACACATCAATGGTCAGCCGGACAGGTCTTAATTTTGAAGGAAAAAAATTACAGTTCATTAGAAAGATTTGAAGACGGGTCTCCCCCACCGGTCGTTGTGGCCGAGCGTTTCCAGGAGCTTCAATCTGGAACCGCGCGACCGCTACGGTCGCAGGTTCGAATCCTGCCTTGGGCGTGGAGGTGTGTGATGTCCCTAGGCTAGTTCGGTTTAAGTAGCTCTAAGTTCTAGGTGACTGATGACCTCAGGTGTTAAGTCCCATAGTGCTCAGAGCCATTTGAACAATTTGAACGGATCTCCCCTTGCGCAGTCTAACACTGTGACCACGTAACGACGACGCTGTGGCGGTTCAAATTCGCTCGACATTGTACATCAGCGTGGACTTCGGTTTTGCTTTTCTTTTTTTCACAGTTCGGTACAATTTCTTCCTGTTTTCAATGTTGAACTATGTTCAGTTTTTGTCGTGATATCCACAGGGCCTTCTTACTACTAAATCTGATTGGGCTGCGATGGGGATATTCCCTATTAGCAGCCACTACAGAAGATTAGCATTTTAGAGTTAACATAAGGTCGATTCTGTCGGCACAAAAAGTGAACGCGGCAGCCGACGAACCGAGGTGTTACAGGTGGCTAAACTGTTCTGTTTATACAAAATACAATTTCAAGATTTCTCAAGAAAACAGGATCTGAGCACCTTAAGTACGCTGCCATATGGATGCACTTGAGAAGATATTTAAATTGCAGAATGAATATTTCACACTGTAGTGGTTGTTGAATTTTTCTGAAACTCTTTGGCAAATTAAAATTGTGTGCCACACCGTGACTCCAACCTCGTACCTTGACATATGCGTTCAGTGGTCTTCCTGAATGAGCTGTCTGGTCACGACGCACCACTCAATTCTACAACATCAATTATGCACTTTACATTTACGATAATGATTATATCTGGGCGGGTGTAAATTTTTCCCAATTACTCTGCGCGTAATTGACTGTATACCCACCAAAACACAGCAGCAGAATGTGTACTCTTCTGAAACTTCTGGGTAGATTAAAACTGTGCGCCAAACCGGGAATCGAGCACGCAACCTGCCCTTTCACGGGCAATGCTCTTACAGTGTTTGCTTTCCACGCACGATTCACAACGCGACCTCACATTGTCGCTTCTGAACTTTACATTTGTAGTGCAGCAAGTGATCTAGTGGCTAGCGCCGTTACCTTTAGACTGCCGGTACCCGGATTCGATTTTTTTGGAGGGGGGGGCGGGATTTTTTTCGCTCTGGGACTAGTTGTGTGCGTGTTTTCCTAATCCATTTCGTTTCACCATCATCAACGCGCACGTCGCCAAAGTGACGTCCGCACCAGATCGGGTTAACGGAGGAGATGGAGAAGATCCAAAGAAGAGCGGCGCGTTTCGTCACAGGGTTATTTGGTAACCGGGATAGCGTTACGGAGATGTTTAACAAACTCAAGTGGCAGACTCTGCAAGAGAGGCGCTCTGCATCGCGGTGTAGCTTGCTCGCCAGGTTTCGAGAGGGTGCGTTTCTGGATGAGGTATCGAATATATTGCTTCCCCCTACTTATACCTCCTGAGGAGATCGCGAATGTAAAATTAGAGAGATTAGAGCGCGCACAGAGGCTTTCAGACAGTCGTTCTTCCCGCGAACCATACGCGACTGGAACGGGAAAGGGGGGTAATGACAGTGGCACGTAAAGTGACCTCCGCCACACACCGTTGGGTGGCTTGCGGAGTATAGATGTAGATGTAGATGTAGATGTAGATGTAGAACTGAACCAGGCGGTGGAGCCACCATACACGTGGTATTCTGGCGAAGCATGCTACACGATCATTCCATTCCAGTTTCCTTTGCCATAACGTTTGAATATTCTCATCATAGTACTTTAAAATGCAAATAAATGCTCACTAATTTTTATGTGCATAATTAACCGTAACCTCATCATCATGAGTTAAGATTGAGACAAATACGGAACAAAACAGTACAATGTGATACCATTCACACAGTGCTGAACGTTTAAGTTAGATCTTTGTAAATTTGCTATATATTAGTGGCGAGCAAAACCTTTCTGTTTGACGATGTTGCTGCTGGGTATATGCAAAGTCTCGCGACTCCGATGTGGATATGTAAGCACCGAGATGTGGGCAAGGGGATAGAGTGGCATTCGTGTCTATCCGACGTGCGTGAGGGAAATATGGAAGCGTAAACTGTGGCGACGTTATTACTATTGTGGCTGTGCCCTCTTGTTATGTTCTGTGATTCCTGGCTGGACGAAGAGAGGGTTGTATGACAGGTGAGTGGCCAGTTTCCACTCACTACAACGCAATATGCACACTTGGTTAAAATATACTTTATTACAGGAACCAATTAATTACGTAACGTCAGTGATGTCCACTCTGAAGTTCTGTGGTTAACAGCAATCAAATAACATGTACTAATTCTTGAATCGTGTCCTTGTCCATATCACAATCATATACGATGACTAGCGTTTCCTCACAGCTAGCTAAGGTGTGAGGCGACGACTGTCACTGCATGAGACCAGAGCAGAGTGTTACGTATTGAGATGAAATACGAACTGAGTCCCGATGCGACATACTGAGGGACAGAGATCGAGAGATTGAGAGAGATTGGTCGGCTGCAGCGGCCTATATGCACGCTGCCCAGAGGTCGTTATCATCACGTAGCCTGGGGGTGTGTCTAGTTGTTCTCTTGTCATAGGCGCGGCTAGTTCAGCACCTGCTGTAAAACGTTTTCTAGTGCCGACCGGTGTGTTGGCGAAGGTGTAGGCCAGCATAATTACCAAATGCGTCCAAAACAGGATCAACGTGCTGTTACTCCGTTCTTTGTTGCCTCTGGACAGAAGCCGGTTGATGTCCATTGGAGAGTGAACAATATGTGTGGTGTGGTACGTCTTCCGAAATCCACCGCTGTGGAATGGTGTGCCAGGCCTTGTACTGCTTCATGAGAACGGTCGTCCACATCTCAGGAATGTCGTAACGCACAGGTCATGCCAACTCAAATGGGAGACAATCGAACACCAGCCCAATAGTCCTGATCTCTCCGCGTGTGATTAGAAAGACTTCTCTTCCTCAACAAATACCTGGAAGGATCGATGATTCCTGACGAACTAGGACTTGCAGCAGGCAGCTACAGACGTTTTCACGAAGCCGGACACTATGTTTTATAGAACGTTTATCTTCAACATGATGAATCGGTGGGATAACAGTCTCAATTTTCACAGTGATTTTGCCTGATTGGCATACTGATCCGTGAGTGTACAGCCTTCGAACGGAAACTTTTTGATAGGTCCTTATATTACTTCGTTTGTCTCTCATGTGCACTGATATAGTCATCAACGATGTGTCACCTAATAAAAGTACAGACTGATAGGTCGCATTTGATATAAAAGCTTCTTTTTCCCTTCTGGGGATAGTTTGCGTTCAAAGCGTGGCGTAGCGCCTTACTTTGTGCATAAGATAGCACCGGAAGTGAACACACGTGATGTATGAACCACAAGCAGGACAGGCGGCGTCAGATGCCCGTGTGTATGTAGTTTCTTTGCGATATGGTAGAGGTCACTGGCTGATGCACACAGCTTGAGTACCAGTCAATATATACTGTCATTTATATTTGCAGTTCTGTTTGTTTAATTTTCTAATTGTTGATTAAATACTACTATAATAGTCCTTAGTTAAAACAGTGAATGCTGGTATGAATGTCAAATAATGTTTCATGTAATGTTTTTACACTATACACTGAAATATGTAGCTTCTTGGGGAATGCTCGAGAATTATGTGTGTGTCCTCATTCGTACCGGGTAATGCGTCGTAAATCATTTCGGGAGTTTATGGTAGTGGGGAAATGACACTATGATTTCGGTAAAGTAGTTTCGTGAAGAGGGAGTTGATTTTATATTTGTGAGGTCTCAAAATTTATTTATGTTAACTTTCTGTCCTGATACCGTGTAAAATTTTGATTGTTTCTGTGTATATGCGTGGGACTGGTGCTGCTTTACGATTGTCTGTGATGTTTCTCTGCCTTTCAGAAATTAGTATATTCATAAGTATTTTGGGAACTAGAAACTTCTTTTGTGTAGAGACAGTAGAGTCGAGGCTTGTATTTCGTAAACATCAGACGTATTGAAACGTGCTCCGTTGGATATTATTAATATTCGGTACCAAAATATTTGAGAAGTCCCATAAAGTGTGGAAGGAGTTCGATTTACACCATAGTGTGGAATTCAGAACTTTTGGTATCATTATAAATAACTAAATTCCGCGTGGCGATTTGCTTACTCGCGAACGTGAACATTTTGTTACATGAGACTGATTAATAGCAAAATTTTAGCGAGCTATTCTCAAAGAAACAATTCGTTTGTAAACCTCCAGAGAAGTATTACTAACAATTACCATGAACTGGTTACGGCTATGAATGATTTGAGTTTGTGGTCTTTTCTGGCTTTGTAGCTTAGAGTAGTGTTTGGTAGTGACTGGTGTAGGCAAACTTACTGTAACTGGGTGAAATAAATAAATACTTTCATTTAACTATTTCTTCGATCGATAAAACAAATTTTAGCACTACTTATGGTCACGAGGCGTAAAGCTGTTTCTTCTGTGGCTTCTACCGGCTGAGAACTGCATTTCAGTAACTTCAAGGAGGTTTACGTATGAGAGGAGACTCACGCAAGGTGAGCGGAACTTTGCAACGTACCGCTCCGTCGCAAAACGTATCCACTATTGGAGTAAACCTCATTGGTAGTTTTGATGCCAGTACTAACAAGTTAATGGTAGTATACACTATTAATATCACACTGACGGAAACAGCATACACTCTTGAATGAGATTTTCACTCTGCAGCGGAGTGTGCGCTGATATGAAACTTCCTGGCAGATTAAAACTGTGTGCCCGACCGAGACTCGAACTCGGGACCTTTGCCTTTCGCGGGCAAGTGCTCTCGCAGGAGAGCTTCTGTAAAGTTTGGAAGGTAGGAGACGAGGTACTGGCAGAAGTAAAGCTGTGAGTACCGGGCGTGAGTCGTGCTTTGGTAGAGCACTTGCCCGCGAAAGGCAAAGGTCCCGAGTTCGAGTCTCGGTCGAGCACACAGTTTTAATCTGCCAGGAAGTTTCAGCATACACTCTTATTTTACACTATTAATACTTATTTGCAAACACAGGTGGTAATTTTGTCTTATGGCAACACTTCCGTTCTGATGTCGAGCGATACAGAGCATAGAGCCCTCGCACAATAACGAGAAGGAACTATAAAACTGAGAAAACTATTCTTATCTCCCAATAAGAAAATGTACACGTCAAGGACGACATAGAGAGGTGGGACAGTGGTTAACACACCGGACTCGAATTCGGGAGGAGGAAGGTTCAAACCCGCGGCCGGCCACCTAGATTTAGTTTTTCCGTTATTTCTTTAAATCGCTTCAAGCAATCTACGGGATGGTTCCTCTGATGGGGCACAGCCGACTTCCTTCCCCATCCTACCTTCATCCGATGGGACCGATTACCTCGCTGTTTGGTCCACACACCCGAATCAATCAACGAACCGACGTCACGGATAAATTCACGTAGTTGTTAGTCGATCAGAGTGTATTTTTCGGGAGAGGAAATCGGTTACATGTAATAGTTTTTTTTGTTTTCGATTATGGAGCTTAGAAAATTTATCGTATACAGTTTCATATGCGACTTTTCGGGATTTATTACTTTACTATTCTGCAAGCTGTTGAAACTGTAGTGTTTTAATGAGTCCACATGGAATTTAAAATAGTCTTGTGTAAGCGCATATTGTCAGTAGCTGTCGCAAAGGGCTACCATTTTCCTTGTTAGCTAATGCTGCGGATGTGTTTTCACGATTCGCGGTCACCACTTGCGACACATAATTGCTAGAATATGTCTCACAATTATCCTAGTATTACGAAATGCTAATAGTCCCATTTGTCTATGGTATATTTCATTGCTGTTATAACAAAGTCTTTTTTTTTACGGTTGTTAGACTTAAATATGGCTACATTGCTCACGAAAAAGCTGCAACTAAAGCTTCACATAAAAGTTTGCATTTCTAAGAGTTCAGATCAAGCAAGTGGAATGTAAGTAATCGAAATGTAAAACTGGAAATTACTACATTAAAGACTGGGCGATTCTTGTAACTTGTTACTAAAATGTCTGAAGTGTACAGTAATTATTTTTCATGAGAGACATAGTCCGAACAATATAGCTACCATCACTGCAACTTCAGTTACAAATAATAGTAAATTTCTTGTTCTATAAAAGAAGCGGTCGTAATAGCCGCCTCATCTTCTGTCTGTCTTACTTTTGTTCTCACTGTTCTTGGAGAAAGAGTTATTCTCCTTGAGGAGGTGAGTATGTTGTAATTGTTAATATATGTATGGAACGTTAGCCATATTAATAATTAAAGTAAGCTTCCGATACCTCATGTCAATGTTTTGAACATTCAAACAGTTTCTAGCAATTTATAGCTGCACCCCCCTCCCCCACACAGGATTCAGGACGCTGCTGGTGTGCAACAGTTAGCCACCATTACGCAGCAAATTCAAATACTACAAAATATTTCATATCACTTTCCACAGCAGCAGCCACATAGCAGTTTAAAGCATTTCGTTTAGTAATAGCTTTCATGGCAAAGAGTTTATTTCACTACAGAGACAGAAGTTACAATATTTTAGATCATAGTTAGATACAGCAGCTTCGTCCTTGATTACGAATGAGACAATGTTAAAATACATAAATTGATTAGGCGACTCTTACTATAAATGTGACCTATCAACAAAACGTAAATGCAAAGCCAGTACTTATTCTCTTTACGTGTTCTTATTTCGGTGGCTTGTCTACGGAAGTCCCACCTCTTTCATATGCAAGGTTACTTCATTTAAAGCTCGGATTGGTGACGGAATGTAAACAACAACAATATGAAATAATACCTTAAGACGTAAGTGGTCCAAGAAACGTTGCACAATCGTGATTGGCACAGTGGATTACCTACTAATTATGTCTAACTATTCCTGCTATTATTAAAACATTATACTAATATTCAGTATTACAAATAACTAGGAAAGTGGCAAGTGTGAGTGATTTGATACGTTTTAACTGATTTCGTTATTATTAGAGAAAATAATTTGCTTTGGACTGCAGCTGCGTTTTTATTTTATTGATGACTATATGAGTCGATACAGAGTAAATTAAAGTTTTAAATACCTCACAACAAACTATGAAACAGATTAAAGTACAGAGATGAATCGGACCAGAGCCTACGGATTAAATGTGCTAATCGCATTAAAAGACCTGAAGTTACAATGTTTTCCAAGAGATGAATCAACAAGTATGCTCTTCAACCTTCCATAAAAAAAAGAGTTATATTCGTTCTGACCATACAGAATTTTATATAATCTTAGACGATGTATCAAAGTGTTTTCGTATACTGAAACGGTTATGATTTTCATCATGAACCTTTGACATTTCGGATTGTGAGGGATGGTGACTCATTGACAAAGCCCGGCGAGGATGGGAATGTGTACGATATTCTCCGCGACCTTAAAGACAATCTTAGAACAGACTCGGTATCTTGTAACACCACTTGTGCCAGGTATAATGAATCTTCCATAACGGACTTCTGAAAAGAGAGAAAGGTGAGAGCTCTCCATTCATAACCCAAAACCTTTGCTAAGAGCAGTTCACACAATGGGATACCAATAAAATTACTGTCAATCGATGCCGATTCTTTAGTAACTACGTATTTCCTTGTTCTCTTCGTACAACGACTTTTTGCACAAAATTGAGGAAACTGGGGGCTTCGAAAATTAGTGCCGAAACATCACAGCTCCAATTTATTCTTCAAAATAATATTTCAGTTCTCTTTACATCAGGTGTCTGTAACACTTCTCAAAAAGTAATGAAAGGAGAGACAGGAGTCTAAAGTCCTCGGCACACGGCACGTGCATTCCAACGTCTGCGTTGAGCGTGCCGAGTTTCTGACGCCATAGTATGGGGAATCGTTGCGAACGTGAAGAGGAATTTCAAGTACGACAGATATTCTGAACGCGCGTTTGAATGTATGAAAACACCATATCTCCCTAAAACTAGTCGTTTATGGGTGCAATGTATTTTGGTAGAATGGGCAACATCATATTCTTCGTTAAATAATTTTCGACTTGTAATTAGGGTGCAGTTACGAGGCAAAGAAACACTGAAAATCTACCAATAACTATATGTCATTTAATAACACAAATGCCACTGAAGCCTTCAGCAGACAGTAACGTAGGAAGACCACGTCGCATGTTATGGAAGCGATGTGTAGCATAGTAAACAGAAATTTCGTATCACTAAGTGATGCGTCATGTGCTGCAGACTCACGGATCACTACTCCCCAATGGCTTTTCCTCATCTTCTAAGATTTTCTAGGACTTTCTCATTAATTAGTACTAGTATATTCTATAATATTCTATTTTATGCAAACGTAAGTGGTCTCTCTCCGGGGTGTCGTTTCGACTGGCATTATAGGCATGTGAACTTGCAGTACCGCACTTGCAGCAACATATTTTGCAGATTATTGTTTGCTCTTGTATTTCACATGGGTAAAGATTCTATTATGAAACTGTTATAAGGTTTTACTAAAAAGTGAGAATGATGAAAGAATTTTTGTCTTATCTGGAATAACGTTGTAAATTTGTATCGCGCTGTTTGTAACGGAATTTTCGTGAGCTGATGTCATTACTGACTGTATATGGACCTATCCCTTTTGTGTTACGAGCCAACGGCCTTGTCGCAGTGGTAACACCGGTTCCCGTAACAATACCGAAGTTGAGCGCTGTCGGGCTGGCTAACCCTTGGAATGGTGACCAGCAGGTCTGCCGTGCGCTGTTGGCAAGCGGGGTGCACTCAGCCCTTGTGAGGCAAACTGAGGAGCTACTTGATTGAAAAGTAGTGGCTCCGGTCTCGTAAACTGATATACGGCCGTGAAAGCTGTGTGCTGACAGCGTGACCCTCTATATTCGCATCCAGTGACGCCTGTCGGCGGCGGATGACACTGCTGCCGGTCGGTACCGCTGGCCCTTCATCGCCTGATCGAGAGGACATTTTGTGCCTTATAACTTGTTCGTAGATACTGAAGCTTCTATTAATGTACACTCCTGGAAATGGAAAAAAGAACACATTGACTCCGGAGTGTCAGACCCACCATACTTGCTCCGGACACTGCGAGAGGGATGTACAAGCAATGATCACACGCACGGCACAGCGGACACACCAGGAACCGCGGTGTTGGCCGTCGAATGGCGCTAGCTGCGCAGCATTTGTGCACCGCCGCCGTCAGTGTCAGCCAGTTTGCCGTGGCATACGGAGCTCAATCGCAGTCTTTAACACTGGTAGCATGCCGCGACAGCGTGGACGTGAA
This sequence comes from Schistocerca cancellata, assembly GCF_023864275.1. NCBI lineage: Eukaryota > Metazoa > Arthropoda > Insecta > Orthoptera > Acrididae > Schistocerca > Schistocerca cancellata. The sequence continues at coordinate 56,010,530 of NC_064626.1, read as the reverse complement.
CCGTATGTGCAGTTGACGGACTTTGAGCGAGGGCGTGTAGTGGGCATGCGGGAGGCCGGGTGGACGTACCGCCGAATTGCTCAACACGTGGGGCGTGAGGTCTCCACAGCACATCGATGTTGTCGCCAGTGGTCGGCGGAAGGTGCACGTGCCCGTCGACCTGGGACCGGACCGCAGTGACGCACGGATGCACGCCAAGACCGTAGGATCCTACGCAGTGCCGTAGGGGACCGCACCGCCACTTCCCATCAAATTAGGGACACTGTTACTCCTGGGGTATCGGCGAGGACCATTCGCAACCGTCTCCATGAGGCTGGGCTACGGTCCCGCACACCGTTAGGCCGTCTTCCGCTCACGCCCCAACATCGTGCAGCCCGCCTCCAGTGGTGTCGCGACAGGTGTGAATGGAGGGACGAATGGAGACGTGTCGTCTTCAGCGATGAGAGTCGCTTCTGCCTTAGTGCCAATGATGGTCGTATGCGTGTTTGGCGCCGTGCAGGTGAGCGCCACAATCAGGACTGCATTCGACCGAGGCACACAGGGCCAACACCCGGCATCATGGTGTGGGGAGCGATCTCCTACACTGGCCGTACACCACTGGTGATCGTCGAGGGGACACTGAATATAGCACGGTACATCCAAACCGTCATCGAACCCATCGTTCTACCATCCCTAGACCGGCCAGGGAACTTGCTGTTCCAACAGGACAATGCACGTCCGCATGTATCCCGTGCCACCCAACATGCTCTAGAAGGTGTAAGTCAACTACCCTGACCAGCAAGATCTCCGGATCTGTCCCCCATTGAGCATGTTTGGGACTGGATGAAGCGTCGTCTCACGCGGTCTGCACGTCCAGCACGAACGCTGGTCCAACTGAGGCGCCAGGTGGAAATGGCATGGCAAGCCGTTCCACAGGACTACATCCAGCATCTCTACGATCGTCTCCATGGGAGAATAGCAGCCTGCATTGCTGCGAAAGGTGGATATACACTGTACTAGTGCCGACATTGTGCATGCTCTGTTGCCTGTGTGTATGTGCCTGTGGTTCTGTCAGTGTGATCATGTAATGTATCTGACCCCAGGAATGTGTCAATAAAGTTTCCCCTTCCTGGGACAATGAATTCACGGTGTTCTTATTTCAATTTCCAGGAGTGTATTACAACAGACACAACAACAGCTTCAGCATGTGGACAAGGGAGGACATTTACGTTTTAACAGGTCTGTCGTTGGCTTTTCACGCCCGTCTACTTCGTAAACAAAGTGTGTGACTCGCGAGCCGTATGCAGCCGACAACTGCTGCAGGGAAGCGCTGCGATCGCGTATAGCACGTTCAGACATGCGTAATGTATGCACAAGACGCTTTTTTTTGCGTCATGCTGAGTTAGACATGCTCACTGTCAACGTTCGGGTGTAATGTTCCTGTTCGGACGGATTAAGGAATTGAACAGCTTCTGAAATGTGCTACACAGTGAGAATTTTTCTTTTAAATTTTTACGGTGATCATCTGAATCAAAGTATTAAACAAAATACTGTGCAAGTATGACAATGTAAGTTTCGACGGTGCCAACAACAGCAACAAACAAGTGCAGATGTACATCGAAGAAGTTGGCAGCAGAGAACGTGAGCCTCTCCACTGACAGGTGCAGGACACGTGACGCCGGAGAAGGCAGCGGGAGAGCCAGGATCCGGGCTACCAGCCTGCCCACCGTGGCGGCACGGTCCGCTGCGGAGGAACAGGCCCAGCAGAGGGCCAGAGGGTTACCCGCCGCGACCACCATCTTCGTGCAGGCCACACACCCGGCGACGATAAGCACGCTCTCGAGGAACTGCACCCGCGTCACCATCAGCACGACGCCGTACGTGAGCAGGACCATGCGGATCGAGCTGTTGACCACGGACAGCACCAGCGCGATCCCGAAGTGTCGTCCGCAGAGGCGGGCGACGCTGTGCAGCGCCAGCGTGGCGTTCTGCAGGCGCCGCTGGTCACCCTCCGCCACCCACCGCTGCCCTTCGGAGGCCGCCGCCTCCTCCAGCTGGGCCTCCCCATCCAGCGGCGGTCGCACACTCCCCACCAGCAATGTACAGACGACGCCCATCCGGTCGCGCACTGTCAGCACTATACTGAATAACTGCATTCGCCACAGGTGAGATTACGGTACGACGAAGTGGGTAATATTTACTCCCCATCCGCCAGTTAAGTCAAAGATACTGGATGCTAGCACAGATACCAAGCCTATCGTAACGCTAGCAACCAAAAGAAGAGACATCATTCTCGTTTTTTTGAAAGTTTGCTTACTAATACTGACATCCTGATGTGCAAGTAAAATGTCCACAGTTTCTAACAGATCTGTAAGTTCACGTATAAACCGCTTCTTGGTAACAAGACACGTGATTAACAGTGATGTGGTTTCCAGCCACATCAACACAGACATGACCGTTAAGGGAAACTGTGTTGCTTGCACCTCATTTGGGACTGAATATACGTGCAGGTGGTAGTAGCTCCAGTACGAGCTGACACCCGTCATGACAATTAACCACAACACAGTTATAGTCGCACCTAGAATTCGTCCGAGCCGACCGCTACATAGCACGTTTCTGTCGCCACTGAGACCGCAGATCTGAATCACTAAGTACAGTGGTGTGAAAGCATTTTTGAAACTGTATGTTTTCATTACAAAGTACGAACACTTGGGATGCAACATGAATAGTTACCTCAGTTAGGTAGTGAGAAAAATTTGAAACATATGCTCTACACCTAATCACACACCATATTGATCATATATGTTGCACATATCTGACGTTAACACAGACTGACGGAAATTTCGTGTACAGTAAGCTACTTTTGTCAGCACTGCGGGCGAAGTAAGGACTACATGGCATCCCGTTTACTTTTCTGTGGAACTGAGTTTGAGGCCACTATCATTAACTGCTCGTAACTAACTTTACCTTACTGATCCATCGCAATTATTTAATTGCATTCCTGATTTCGATCGTGTCGACTGCTTTATTAATTCTAACAGCGTCCATCACTCCAAGTTATTCTAATTAATTGCCGTTGTCAGTACCGATGGTGCAGTATTGCAATCTGATACGACATCTGTGCTGTTTTTATGACGACATTTAAGTAGTATTTTCTGTTTCCAGTCAGCCATATTTGTCTGTTACCCTCAGTTCACAACCCTGTAAGCGCCAAAATCGTGTAACAAATAATTCATGAATGATTGAAGAGAACAATGAGCACAAAAGAATCGTCAGTTTTACAAAATACATATGAACATTTTGAACGTAATATGATACATACGACAGTACAAAATCGAAATAATGACCAAAAATCCAGTCAGAACGATCCAAGACAGCACATAATATACTGCACTGTGGTAATGTCGACATCAAACAAGGCTATTGCTTTAAGAATTCGTACAGTGTGCTCAACTAAGTTACAATAGAACATAATATCACGATTGTCTCCCAACAGTGTCCCATCTTGGAAACACGACAATAAGCAGTGCCTTGGTCATTGAGTCAAATAATGTCGCTGACTTTTCCTTGGCAACTGGCTCTGCAGGACAAGCGGTAAATAAGCCTCTGTTTCCAGCGGATGACACAATATCCGTTGAAGAGGGTAGTACTGTAGTCTCCATTGGTATCTGTGGTACATGACTTTGACAATTTCTCCCAATACATCCCTTCGAAGCAGATTCCAGTCGCATGAGAGCAGTCAGAGGGATTTTCAGTCCATACTAAAAACAATCAACTCATCCCGTACTCGAGAACAACATTCACAGTTTGTGTTAACCTTAACATTAAACATCCCAGATTCATTTAGCCTTGTTGATATTTTTTAATGTTAGTATCTATTTCGATCCAAGTAATGCATTTCCCTCAAAATGGTTCAAATGGCTCTGTGCACTATGGGACATAACATCTGAGGTCAGCAATACCCTAGACTTAGAACTACTTGAACCAAACTAACCTAAGGACATCACAACATCCATGCCCGAGGCAGGATTCGAACCTGCGACCGTAGCAGCTGCGAGGTTCTGGACTGAAGCGCCTCGGACCACTCGGTCACAAAGGACGGCGCAAATCCCTCATTAAGATCCGAAGATACAAGAGGTTTCTAGACATAACGCGAGAATTACCTGTGAAAATCGTTATGGATTTCTATGAGATAACTCTATGTTCCAAACTTTTGTCGAGCCTATACTCACCAGAAAAAGCGTGTAACCAGAACAATGTCGAAAACATTACCTGAGGAAATGACTCAATAGATAGTGAAGAAACTGAGATAGCTACAAAGCAATAAATATTCGAAAATTTGTGAATTTCCTTGTTCCGAATTCAGTTGTCAACATGACAGTTATTCGTATTTACACGTGTTTTTAGTACGATAAAGTTTCCTTGCACTGAATTTGTTTTCATTACATGCCACAACGTAGTCGAAATATTCGCTCTTCGCATGCTTTTCAAAAGAAAAACTTGTTTCCATTAGTAAGTCTGACTTGATCACACCCGTTCGTTACGATCTCATCTATCTTAACAGTTTTAAAGTTAAATCATGCGTTATTATAACAACCATAAATGATAAATCTGGCAGCCATTCATGAAGTAAAAATTGTTTGTGAATCTTAAAGCACGTTTTTCTGTGCGGGTGTCGTATGGAATCTCTCAAACGCCGTCGATGACAACTTCAGATTGCTATTATAACTATTATTATTATTATTATTATTATTATTATTATTACAGAGGGTGGTAAGCCGTTGACTAAACACGCTTAGCTACAGTATCAACAAAATACCCTGTCCCTGAGTGAAGGAAACCTCCAATTCAATCCTGCGTCCGGCCATCCTGATTAAGGTTTTCATGGATTTCCCTAAATCGCTCAAGGAAAATGCCAGATTGGTTACTTTGAAATGACACGGCCTTCGTCCTTCTGCGTCCTTCCTTAATCCGATGAGACCGATCACTTCGCTGTCAGGACTCCTTCCCCAAACAACACAACATTACAAATTCATCTAGGTGTCGAACTTCGGACCCCATCATTTACAGGCAACGGCGCTAATCACTACACAACGACATACTGACGTATATGGCACCATGCTGGAGCGATGTGGCACTTGGAGAAAATTATTCACAATTGGTGTATGCGACAGGTGAGGCGACTAGACCACGAGCTTCTCACATCCAAGGCTGAATGGGTCTCAAATCTACCAACTATTCTAAACATAAGTCGCCACAAAACCTATTTCCAGGAAAGGTCGAAAATATATGGATACGTTTAAGCTATTCAGTTTCCCACTGTTGTGTATATGGCATCATGCTCGAGCATTCTGGCACTTGGTGAAAGTTATTCGCTAATGGTGTGGTGTGACAAGTGCCGCCACTACACCACCAGCATTTCACTTCTAAGGCAGAATGGGTCTCAAATGATACATCTACCAACTATTCTAGACATAAGTTACAACAAAAAATATTTTCAGGAAAGGTCAAAGATATATGGATACGTTTAAGCTATTCAGTTTCCCACTGTGGGGTATATGGCACCGTGCTGGAGCATTGAGGCACATGGTCAAAGTTATTCACAACTGGTGTGCGACAGGTGGCCGCCACTAGACCTAGAGCTTTGCACTTCTAAGGCAGAATGGGTCTCAAATGATACAAACTATTCTAGACATAAGTCACAACAAAACCCATTTTCAGGAAAGGTAGAATAATATATTTATACGTTCAAGCAATTCAGTTTCCCACTGTGGCGTATATGGCACCACGCTGGAGCATTGTGGCACTTGGTGAAAGTTATTCACAATTGGTGAGGTACGACAGATGCCGCCACTAGACGTAGACCTTTGCACTTTTAAGGCAGAATGGGTCTCAAGTGATACATCTACCAACTATTCTAAACATAAGTCACAAGAAAACCCATTTTCAGGAAAGTTGGAAGATATTTGGATACGATTAAGCTATTCAGTATCCCACTGTGGCGTATATGGCACCATGCTGGAGCATTGTGGCACTTGGTGAAAGTTATTCACAATTGGTGTTGTGCGACAGGTGCCGCCACTAGACTTAGTGCTTTGAATGTCTAGGGCAGAATGGGTCTCAAATGTTACAAACTAATCTAGACATAAGTCACAACAGAACCTATTTTCAGGATAGGTCGAATGATATATTGAACCGTTTAAGCTATTCAGTTTGCAACTGTGGTGTATATTGCATCATGCTGGAGCTTTGCTGCACTTGGTGAAAGTTATTCACAATTGGTGAGGTGCAACAGTTGCAGCCACTATACCTAGAGCTTTGCACTCCTGGCAGAAAGGGTCGCAAATGATACACCTACCAACTATCCTAGACATAAGTCAAAACAAAACCTATTTTCAGTTAAGGTCGAAGATATCTTGATACATTTCAGCTATTCAGTTTCCCAATGTAGCGTATATGGCACCATGCTGGAGCATTGTGGCACATGGTGAAAGTTATTCACAATTGGTGTGGTGCAAAAGGTGCCACCACTAGACTTAGTGCTTTGAACTTCTAATGCAGAACGGGTCTCAAATGTTACAAACTACTGTAGACATAAGTCACAACAAAATCTATCTTCAGGGAAGGTCGTATCACATATTTATACGTTTAAGCTATTCTGTTTCCCACTGTGGCGTATATTGCACCACACTGGAGAATTGTGGCACTTGGTGAAAGTTGTTCACAATTGGTGAGGTGTGACAGGTGCCGCCACTAGACCTAGAGCTTTGCACTTCTGGCAGAAAGAGTCGCATATGATACACCTACCAACTATTCGAGACATAAGTCACAAGAAACCTATTTTGAATGAAGGTGGAAGGTAAATGGATTCTTTTAAGCTATTCAGTTTCCCACTGTGGGGTATATGGCACCATGCTGGGAAAATGTGGAACTTGGAGAAAGTTATTCACAGTTGGTGTGGTGGCACAGGTCCCGCCACAAGACTTACAGTTCTAACGCAGATTGGATCTCAAATTATGCATCTACCATTTCTCCACATAAGTCACAACAAAACCTATTTTCCGGAAAGGTCGAAGATATATGAATACGTTTAAGATATTCAGTTTCCCATTGTGGCATATACGCCACCATGCTGGTGAATTGTGGCACTTGGTGAAAGTTATTCACAATTGGTGTGGTGTCAGAGGTCCCACCACAAGACCTTGAGCTTTGCACTTCTAGCACACAATGGGTCTCAAAAGATTCATCTTCCAACTATTCTAGACACAAGTCACAACAAAACCGATATTCAGGGAAGGTCGTATGATATATTGATACCTTTAAGCTCCTCCGTTTCCCACTGTGGCGTATATGGCACCATGCTGGAGCATTCTGGCACCTGGTGATAGTTATTCACAATTAGTATGATGCGACAGGTGCCGGCACTAGACCTAGAGCTTTGCACTTCTGGCAGAAAGAGTCGCATATGATAGACCTACCAACAATTCGAGACATAAGTCACAACAAAACCTATTTTCAGGAAGGGTGGAAGATATATGGATAATTTTAAGCTATTCAGCTTCCCACTGTGGCGGATATGGCACCATGCTGGAGAATTCTAGCACTTCGTGAAAGTTAATCACAATTGGTGTGGTGTCACAGGTGCCGAAACAAGACATAGAGCTTTGCACTTTTAAGACACAGTGGGTCTCAAATGATTGATCTACCAACAATTCTAGACACAAGTCACAACAAAACCTATTTTCAGGAAAGGTCGAATAATATATGGATATGTTTAAGCAATTCAGTTCCCAACTGTGGCGTATATGGCACCATGTTGGAGCATTGTGGCACTTGGTGAAAGTTATTCACAACTAGTGTGATGCGACATGTGCCGACACTAGACCTAGGGCTTTGCACTTCTAAGGCAGATTGGGTCTCAAATGATACATCCACCAACTATTCTAGACATAAGTCACAACAAAACCCATTTTCAGGAAAGGTGGAAGAAATTTTGATACGGTTAAGCTATTCAGATTCCCACTGTGGCATTTAAGGCACCATGCTCGGGCGTTGTGGCACATGGCGAAAGTTATTCACAATTGATGTCGTGCGACAGATACTGCCACTAGACTTTGTGCTTTGCGCATCAATGGCAGAATTTGTCTCAAATGATCCAAACTAATCTAGACATAAGTCGCAACAAAACCTATTTTCAGTAAAGGTCGAATGATATATTGATACGTTTAAGCTATTCAGTTTCCCGCAGTGGCGTATTTGGCACCACGCTAGAGCATTGTGGCACTTGGTGAAAGTTATTCACAATTTGATAGATGTGACAGGTGCCGTTACTAGACCTAGAGCTTTGCACATCTGCCATTAAGGGTCGCATATGATACACCTACCAACTATTCGAGACATAAGTCACAACAAAACCTATTTTCAGGAAAGGTCGAAGATATATGGATACGTTTAAGCTATACAGTTTCCCACTGCTGCCTATTAGGCACCATGCTGAAGCATTGTGTCGCATGGTGAAAGTTATTCACAATTCATGTGGTGCGACAGGTGCCACCACTAGGCTTAGTGCTTTGCACTTCTAATGCAGAATGGGTCTCAAATGATACAAACTATTCTAGACATAAGTCACAACAAAACCAATTTTCAGGAAAGGTCGCATGATATGTTGATACGTTTAAGCTATTCAGTTTCCCCCTGTGGCGTATATGGCACCACTCTGGAGCATTGTGACACTAGGTGAAAGTTATTCACAATTGGTGAGTTGCGACAGGTGGCGCCACTAGAGCTACAGCTTTGCACTTCTGGCAGAAAGATTCAAATATGATACACCTACCAACTATTCTAGACATATGACACACAAAACCTATTTTCAGGGAAGGTGGAAGATACATGGATACATTTATGCTATTCAGTTTCCCACTGTGGCGTATATGCATTTTGCTGGGGAATTGTGGCACTTGGTCTCAGTTATTCACAATTGGTGTGGTGTCACAGGTGCTGCCACATGACCTAGAGCTTTACACTTCTAAGACACAATGGGTCTCAAATGAGTCATCTGCCAACTATTCTAGACACAAGTCACAACAAAACCTATGTTTAGGGAAGTTCGAGTCATTTATTGATACTTTTCAGCTATTCAGTTTCCCACCATGGCGCATGTGGCATCCTGCTGGAGCATTGGGGCACTTGGTGGAAGTTATTCACAACTGGTGTGGTGCGACAGGTGCCGACACTTGACCACGAGCTTTGCACTTCTAAGGCAGAATGGGTCTCAAATGGTACACCTACCAACTATTCTAGACATAAATCGCAACACGACCTATTATCAGGAAGGGATGAATGACAAATGACATTGTGGCGTGGTAAAGAAATTAAACGTGAAAACAGGACTGATTGAGAGAACATAGGTGTAAATGTACTTTTCCGTATGGAACATACACGACACTTGCTTACGAGCAGCACATGTTGATGTGTAAAATAAGATCAGAAACGAATGTCACAGAAAATACCACGAGCATTAACTGCAAATGGAAATGACGGAAGGGTTAAAATGAAGATGATCTTGTACGGCATGACACTGCCACGTATACAAAGGGGTGACTGGGAATGATACTATGCAGTGCCTCAATAATAGTATAGTCTTAGACTTTCCATTCCAAATTGCCTTAAAATGAGATTCAAAGTGATCACATGATTGTCACATGGCCATGACGTTTAGACATAAAGTGGTCAATAACCTTGAACTCATAACATCATCACCCTTACCTGTTATGTCATCATCCTTATGAGTGACAAGCCGCTTCCCTCTCCATTCGCCTCTCCAGCCCCTTCGTTTTCCCTCAACTTCATCCTCCTCTCCACTCCTCGTCCTCTTATTGTCAATCAATCTCAATATGTTAATAAAAACGAAATAGCCAGTCAAAAAATGAACAATGTCTGAATTAACCCAGATGTGTTAATGGGAAATTAATAAACTTCTACCGTCCCCTCGCCTTTCCACCCCTCCCCTTCTCTTCCCCTATTACAACACAGTCATTAAATCCAAGATGACATAACTAAATGAGTTGTGGTTTATGCTCCACCACATCCTTCTCTTTACAAACCAATCACAGTGAAGTACTACGATATACAATTAGATTGTATTTTTAAGAAATAAATTAGAAGAGAAATCGAACTAGCCAAACTGTGCTGTACACTCCCATGCCTCCGCCCCCCCCCCCCCCCACTCCTCGTTCCAGACATTCCAGTCATAGCATTAAAATAAGACATTAGCATGTCCTCAAGGTGCATTGTTTCTGTGATATTTACATAAAGTAGCGTAAACACAAACACACACACACACACACACACACACACACACACACATACAAACACACACACAACATAACGCGTCTGTTGCAGCCCTCTCCTCCACACCCTTATCCCCAAACAAAACTTAGTACGGTATATTAGCAGCCATTAAAATAATGCAGCCAGTCATAATGTAAATCAACCTAGGCTCTGCTCAAAAGTATCTGAATGACCTAAAATACATACCAACAACACTACGTTCTCAGTATTACATAAAATGACTCCAAATATTTTTTCAACTATGTTTTCATTACTGACGACACAAAGCTGATCATGGACTGGCTAGACAGTCACATCCTCTTATTTAATTGGAAACTATAAGTCATTCAGTTAGGAATTCTAGAACGAGAAGAAGTATATTTTCCATAAAGAGTTAGAAAGCCAATATTTGGTTATACAGTGTAACAAACTAATTATTTGAGCCATGGCTGGCTCGCATTCATGCTGTTTGATCTTTATCATATTTGTCGCAATCGAGTGGCATCTTAAATCTCCCTGAGTTACTAACATAACGAGTTGATGACTTGCCTCCACCAGTGGCAGCACCAGCGCTTATGGATATTAGCACTGCTCTACCATCTTTGGTGTGACCGCTATATTTCCATGTGGAGGTGTGTGTGGCAGTCGGTCGGTTGGGACAGAGCAGTGAAGAAATCTCCATAGCGCGAGTTCAGGCTGGGACTGCTGGCGGTGTGCACGCGCAGTCGGATTGTGAGGTGCTAGCTGCAAGAGCTACAGAGTTCGTTGCCCACCGAACCTGGACACTGAAGTTGAGTGATCAATTCACCGGTTATGAAACCTCAACTGCTGGTTGTTGCTTCCTGGGCTGTTCCGGCTACCAGCAACGTATGGTGTGTTGGAGTCAGGGAAATTTTATAGCCGTCCTCCTGTATGGTGTTTAACTCTTAAATTGCCTGTTCCTTATCAGTGAAGTGCACCAGCGGTTTTTTCTGCCTTGTGGCCATTAACATCCCACTTACCGGTCCTGGTCATTAGCGTAGTTTTCCACAGTGCATTTCCCTCGCTGTGTAGATGATGTCCAGCATGGCGTGTAGTTCGACAGCCTTTTCGTTGTTTGTTTAAATTTTGTAAGGAGTGGTTATTGTGCCTTGGCTGTTTCTAGACGCCAAGACATAGTGCCGCTGGTACCTTCGTCCTCGGCTGATATTTGCCGTTGTCATACCATTGGTCGGTCAGAAGGGAATTCGTTAGGTTGTTGATCGGTCTTTCGGCCGTCCCTAGGTCGGGTTGCCATCTGACTATTTAACCTTATTCTTGGCTGCCTGTCTCAAATCACCTTACGTTAGAGCTTCTTTAGGTCCAACACTAGGAGCACTTGTGAGCACCACCGTTCTGTTGGTTTTAGTTTGTGATTTTCATTTTAGTCTGAAGTACAGTGCTTGGCCTTCAGCCGCCTTAAATTAAAAGTTTGGAAATTCATTTGTTTAAAACTAACATTTTTAAAAATTTGTTCTCTCTGAAATTCATGCTATCCAGGCCCTAAGCCCTGAGTTTCTCAATGACTTGTGCGTGGCCTTAAGCCGAGTATTTACATGAAATAGTTGTATAAAATAAGGCCTTCAGACGAATGCATTCTTTAAAGCAATTCATTTATAACTTGTGTTCAGGACTTCGGCCATTCTTGTATTTGGTGTGGTTTTGGGCCTTCAGCCCAGGAGATATTGCAAGTTTTCTGGACTAGACCTTTAACTGTATTGTTTTAATTTAATCCTTTTAAGGCAATGTGTAAATAAGCAGTTCTTAGGAAAATAAAGTTTGTGTGTTTTGCGGAACTAACAGCAACTAATTACGACCCCCTCCACAACCATAACCTGATACGGTCTGTCCAGCGAAACCAGATTTAATTATTGTTACATAATTTTTAAAGATAGCTTTTCCTTTAAATACTGTGCAAAGCTCCATATGTACGAAATGAAATCAACTACTGATTTATGCTCCTCCAGTTGCCTGTCTCTGCCAGTATATGTCTGCAACTAATAACCTTAAAAACAGTGATATGAGTACCATTCTAGGTTTCAGATACAACAGAGTTCGAAATTATTTATTTTTCACATCTACGACGCTTGTTAAATGTTACAGTATTCAAAAATGTGTGCTGAAATGCGCCATTGACAAAATTAAGGTCAAACGTTTACATTACAATAATATCTAAACACATAACATGTAGTCAACATAAATACATGTCGTCACATATCGTTTTTCATCGCCAATTTATGGGTGTTGCAGGCGTGGAGAAACGACAACGTATCAGCAGAAGAATATAATCGATGGATAATATTACAAATTAATAGACCTATTCGACATTAAGTACAAAACGGTATAAAGGCAGTCAGGAATACGGCTCTCTAAAACGGTGATCAACCACACCAGTTTGTAACGTAAATGTCATCGTACACCATTCAATTTAAGAATGGAAGAAGATGGTTTTACCACTTCCTTTCTAGGAAGGAAGAAGGTGTTTGATTAGGATATATCACTTAACTGCAGAATGATATGCTTTGTTTATACACAACCACCCGACTACTAAAGAAAATGGTGATACAGATGTTACGCCTCCAAAGACAATGTCAGGGTCAATACCAATGGAAATATGAGGGCATGTTGGAAATTAATGTCATCGTTAATTTTGTGGAAACTCTTAAAGTTTTTTAAATAAAACAACGTTATCAATATATTACATCTTTATTCTTCATGTCTACACATTTATATCTCAGTATAGTCACCTTGGCACGAGAGACCAGTTCGTTGATAGCGTCACAAGCGACTGTTTGACTTTGTTCAGAGAGACACGTCGTCTCTGCTTGCACAATTTCATCATTATTCGAGTGATGTCACCGGAAGTCTTCTTTAAGTATTGGAAGGGATGAAATTCGGATAGGACTACGTCGGGACTGTATGGAATACAATCGATGAGAGTGAACTCGAGGAATCGAATTATTAATGATGTTTCAGAATTCGTGCATGGTCCGGCATTGTCATGCTGAAGGATAGGATGTGAGATTAACTCTTAGAATTCGAAACTCGATTACAGCACGCTGTTTCCCACACAGTGACATAATTACGATACACACCTCCACGTCACACACTACAATTTGGAGCCCTCTATCACAAGAGGGCTGCAAATATGTAAATACGAAGGATAAAGACGTAGAATGGCAAATAACCTTTGTCTTATTTAAAATTCTTACGAGTCTTCACATAAAAAATTCCGAGGCATTACTTTTCAGCAGGGTCTCGTAAAATTGTTTATCATTTATCTAGTAAACACACACATACACACACACACACACACACACACACACACACACACACACACACACTTGCAGGCTGGGTATCATAATACAGAAGTCTAATTACAGACCCATAAGGCATTTCGAGCAAAACTTTTATTACATGTAAGATTGCGAACGCTTTTCAACCACAGTGAACCTTGAAATTAAATGTTTTCACATCTAAATTGCCTGTGATACGATTTAAAATGCACGCAACTGTCCTACTGTCACAGCATACAAAAATTATAATTTAGTATATAATCGTGGTTCAGTCTGATTACCACAAGTTAAATTCATCAAAATACGTAAAAATTAGTTACACGTAAGGAAGACGGCAAATCAACAGTTGAAAATGCAACAGTGTCAGTCTCCTGTGTAAAACTCACCAAAAATTAATCTCCTATACAAGCACATTAAATATTTCTGCAACTAAATTATTCGCACTATTTATTAAATTACACAGAACATTAATTTCATCTAGATCGCTGCTGCAGATTTAGCTCACAGCGAGAACTGTCAAGGTAAACAGTTACAAAACTACAGAAGACAGCTCATCTTACATCTTGGAATGCATAGCAATATAATCAGAATGCCTACCACCAGCACAGTACTGTAACCTCTGCAGTTACACAGTGGAAAACTGTTATATCCTCGTTAAAGTAAACGTAATAACCTCTCATTCTCTCTACACTATACGAGAGCAGTCGCAAATTAACTGCCGTTCTAACGGGGCACTAGTATTTGTGTGCGGAGGGCCGCCATTTTTACATCTGCATTCCTCTGATACAGTAAGCCTCCAGCTGTGAACGTGCGAACCTTGCTCTTTCGAGCATTTTCTTATTGTAATCTCGAAATGTGCGAGCTTCAATAAAAAAATCCAGCGAAACGGAGAGTTCGATCAGTAATCAGATTTCTTTAGGCGCAGAACGTTTCAGCAGCAGACAGTGATCGTCAATTGTTTACCGTATATATTCTAAACTATATGAGTGAAAGTGTTGTGCCGCAATGGACTGGATTTTTTAGAAGACGCAAAACAAACGTTTATGATGAACAGACGAGTGGAACGCCTGCTGTTGTTAGGAATCATCTGGTCAAGAAAACTGACGAAATAGTTCGTGAAAATCGAGGATTCCCCACCTCTGAACATTCTGCACAATTCCCGTATGTTTCTGTACGCAGCTATAACCGATAAGTAGGGGTACCGAAAGTTCTGTGCTCAGTGGGTACCGAAATTGCTCACAGGATTCCTCAAAGCCTGACAAATGGGCTATGCTTTAGACTTCCTTTCACACTATGCTGCGGAAGGAGAAGGTGTTTTAAAGAGAACTCCGGTTGGAGATGAAACTTTGGTGTCACACGTAACCGCCGAAACAAAGTATCAGAGAGTAGTTTGGGGCCGTTACCAGTTCTCCATCAATCCGAAAAAAGCTCACCAATCTTTGTCTTCGAGGAAGGTTGTAGCTACGGTTGTTTGGGATACCGAGAGATTTTTCTGATTGAATTCATGGAGCTTGGAGCCAGGGTCACATTAGACGTCTACTGTGAAAATGTGAAGAAAATGAAGTGAGCCATTCTAAACAAACATCGCTGTATATTGACCCCCGGTGTTGTATTTTTACGTGACAACACTTGTTCTGGCAACGCCTAAAAACTTTATAAATTTTGATGAAATTTAATTGGAACACTTCCGATAATACCCTATATGGCCTATACCTGGCGCCAAGTGAGTTTCATCTCTTCGCTCGCATGAAGTAGTGGTTTGCATCGTAGCACTTTGATGAAGATAACAAAATTCGAACTTCTGTGAGAGAATAGCTACGCGCCCGTGTGGCCAAACTTTACGAACAAGGAATTTGTAAATTAATGATACGCTATGATAAATATATTAACTTAAAATGCTATGCTGAAAAATAGCAAAAAAATTAAGTTATAATGTGTATATAATATTTTCATCCATGGAAAGTTTCTATTTAAAGCCCAAACGAAGTCAATTTTCGGAACGCTTCTTGCATCGTTAAAGCAAGCAGTAGGGCGAGAGGCAGTTTTATTCATCGTTAGCACGATTGTTACATGTACAATAAAATCGACCATCTGTGTACCGAGTGATTGGTGTCGCTGTCTTCGTTGTGGAAAGACCCAGGTCCGATTCCTCTTATCACCTCAGGTAGTCTGAGGTAGGGAAGTCTAGAACGTATAGAACGACAGTTTATTCAATTTCAAAACGTACATTGGCGGAATCCCATTCCTTATTCCAGCCAGATATTTAGAACTGTAACGTGATAAATTAATCTATCGGAGCCTGTGAAGCAGTTGTAGAATTACGTAAAACTATTAGTTTTCTTAAAAGTATAACAAGTTTTTTTTTGTGACAAAATTAATATAGCGTTATGACATGTATTCCGTGTTTATGCATTGTTGTTAGACAGCAATCACAACTAAATGCAACAAATCACCCACACATCAACTTTCATATCCGGCAAAATATAACATGCTTGGAGAATGCATCAATATGCATGTGCAGACGTCTGCAAGTCCAATCATGATGTAGATTAAGCAAGCTGAATCAAAAATACCGAGTTCAGCCTTTTCAAGTAAATATTT
Organism: Schistocerca cancellata; assembly: GCF_023864275.1. NCBI lineage: Eukaryota > Metazoa > Arthropoda > Insecta > Orthoptera > Acrididae > Schistocerca > Schistocerca cancellata. Next base: position 55,994,307 of record NC_064626.1, on the reverse strand, counting down.
GGAAAAAAAACTCTATTGCCTCTGCAGTATAATTAATTGTATTGTGTGAATCATCAAGAGGGGATTCCTCCTGGAATTTCCTGTCTTTATGATCTTCCATGCATGCTGCAATAAAGGCGATAATCCCTCCTCTTACTCTTCTCGGTCCCAAGAAGAATGATCCAGAAAGCATGTGCACCTTTACACTATCTACGACCAAGCAAGTCCTTACAGGTGGGGCGCTGCATAAAAATTTATGGGACAGAAAATTAATCGTTGTAGACCATGATAAAACGTCAATATTTATTTGTATTATCGCACATAATAGGAGAATTATTGAGACAGTGACTCCATCAAGATGATGTACCGTATGTTGTGAGACCAAGAAGGAAAGCTATAGAACAAGAGTGTTTGTAAAAATAAGTAATGCCGCTGACAATGTCACTTACGATGGTGAACACAATGTTCTCCAGTATTTGGCAGGTATAATATGAACCATCTTGTCACTCGTTGCTTAGGCGTCAAGAGAGTGAGAGTGTTAGTATAGTATTACGTAAAATGCCTCATTTGATTGATTATGCAGCAGCAAGGTACGTCCTATTTGGTGTATCCAATTGTTGTTTATTAAGAATTTTTAGTAGATGGGCAACAGTAGCACCATTTAAAGGAACCTCCTGAGAAGTTGCATACTGGTGACCACCCAAAGGAGGTGGCCATGTTAGCCATTCATCAGGGGAATGGTGATCACTCAAGGTGACTAGGTGTGCACCTAGAGGAAGGATGGCCACCTACAGAATTGTTGGGTGCCTAGGTGAAATGGCGGCCACCCAAACGGGCAAGAGTGGCCACTTTTGAAGAATGCTGACCACCCAAAGGGGAAATTGTGGCCACCTGTGGGGAATGGTGATGATCAGCCAAAGGGGGAATGGTCAATACCTAGGGGGGTGGTGACAACCCAAAGGGCTCTTTCTGACATGCATGTACAAAACGTCTTTTTGCAAATCAATGTGATGTGTGCCGTGAATTATTTTCTGCAAGTGATGCTACCGTACACAACATAATATTAGGCGACTCCGGCTCCACAATCACCCGAAACAACTACCTATTGTCTTATACCAAGCGAGTTAAGCCTTAATGCTGTTGTTCACGTTTCAAGGAATTCACTCCTTAACACGAAAGATACTTGGGACAGCACTTCACTGTTGACAAGTTCCCCTAGGCAGAATGTTGCCCTCTAAGTTATACCACACATCACTAAAGTCAAAAGGCATCCTGTGTTATAAGAATGTCTAACCCTAGAATCATGCAGTAACCTTCAGATACACGATGCGCGATATCTGCACATTACTTAAAATTTTCTTGCTGAATCTGAATTTTTTTGAAACCAAAGATTCCATATTACCATACCCAACCCCAAGCAGATTATAGCAGAGTGTGTTTTGTTGTACACATGGTTCAACAAGTGCACAACAATATCAGGAGCAGCCGCCACGACACAGGTCCATCAAGCGACTGGCACCTTCTCAGTTCCGAGTAGCAGCCTCCAGATGGTGGTCGCTGTTCGGGACCACTTTCTGCTTCCGTCGATCAGTTCGTCGTATTCATCCGCCGATAATATTGCTGGCCACCAGATAGAGCGCTGTCAACCAGGAACTACTTTTCTTCCATTTAGTGCTGGCAGAGATGGAGATCCACCGACGGGCAGAAAGGACACCACCGCAGACACGCTCGCAGTTCAGGCCCTACGGCGCCAACTGCTTGTTCCAATCAGCCATTCCAGCAGGTGCCACATTTCCTGTAAATTATGTTACAGAGTACAGTTCTGCCAGTTCCGCTCAGAAGACCGCAGTTCAACTTAGCGGTCGCTATTTATGGAGATCTAGGACAATCAGGAACGAGTGTCTGCGTTATTGCTTTCAGTCATACTGAAAAGGAATAGGTTGCCAACAGACAGAGAAGTTATTTAAATTTCATTGTATTACATGTAGGAGATCACGTACCATGCTGCTAACTTTTATTATAGAAAAGTACAGTTTTGTATCATAACAGTTACTAAATTTTATTGGCTATTTCTTAGCGTGTTGGCGTATTTCTGTTCTAATGCCAGCCTGTCGAACAACTGTTTGATTAGTAAGACCTAGTGTACACTGCCACCCATTTTATAGTCCTGTACAAATAAGTGTTTGGGCTAAACTGATAGTAACATCCAGTTACAACAACCTAACTGATTCAGTCGCCTGCGACCTACAAGGTCAACATTTGCCAATTACACATCTGCCCCCTGTGTCCAACAAAAAAGTTGTACTTCTTGACTCTCATAGCTCCCTCCGAACCAGATTCCACTTCTCAATACGTACATGTAGCATCTATATTTAACAGTAACGTCGCTCTGCGGATTTGGTGTTTCCTCTTGTTTTTAAAATAGTCTGTTTCGATCCTCACTTACCCTATACAATCGAGATGACTGTGTCCGGCTACAGCGCACTTATTCCGTTGAGGCTGCGGGCTTAGCATCTAGCTATGTTACTCCACATATATAGAACTTCACACTAGCGGCAAAAGCCCGCTCATAATGTGCTCCCTTTCTGTTATCAACTACCTGCAATGTCTGGTCTAATTTTTGTGCGTAACATCGCAAGTGATTTATATGCCTTAAAGACTAATGACAATTGCCCGGGACGGATTACCTCCGACTCGTGATACAAAAACTCTGTGGATATAATATGGAACATTACGTATACGCCGGCCGAAGTGGCCGAGCGGTCCTAGGTGCTTCAATCTGGAACCGCACGACCGCTACGGTCTCAGGTTCGAATCCTGCCTCGGGCATGGATGTGTGTCATGTCCTTAGGTTAGTTAGGTTTAAGCAGTCCTAAGTTCTAGGTGACTGATGACCTCAGAAGTTAAGTCCCATAGTGCTCAGAGCCATCACTTATACAATGGACTGACTACTTCTGATTAAGAACTGTGGAGAGTAGGATCGCAGTGAAATTGTAATTAGCGGCATTGTTGTAAGCTTCAGTTATGAATAGCTAATGTAATTTGATGAATTACGATAACATTTCATCTTATACAGAGGATGATGTATTGTATACTGAAGTGCAGCAAGGAACATCACTTATGGAAAAATATAATTTCATGAATGGAGAAAAAACGTTCACTTCATTCGTTACTTGAAATTCTCCCTTGTCTGAGACTAGGAACGTGGTGCGTCATAAGTTGTAGCGAACTTTGTACCCCGGGAAATCAGCAGAGCCTACACCACGGTCGTTTACGTTCTACTTTAAGAGATTAGATTCTGCACTTTATCGAAAGTGATACTGAACTTTGACTCCGATTCCCATGCAGCAGTGTGAGTACGTCATAACAAACAAGACGGCTTCCGCACGGCGTACGATTATGCCTGTGATTATTTTAAGAATCATCAAAGTCGACGATCGGCGGAATTCTGTAGAGCCACAGAGATTTAATTCCAGGTGCTGACTTTGAGGAGGGTCAGAGTATGATTATGACCTGTAGATTTGAGAATTCAAAATAGTAACAAAATTTCTACCTGGAAGTGTGGAAGGTAATTGTGTAAAAATATTGGGGAAGCAACTCGCGCAAAAGTTTCCATTCAGATAACTAGATATTATTCAGTCACAATAATTTAACTTAAATTTAATTGGGAGGGAACTTATTTACCTCACACTCTTTAACCAGCCACACAACGGTGTACAAGTCTTTCGGAGTACCTTTCCTAATCCTTCTAGACATATCTGGTGGCAATTGTTGTGTCTAGACAAGACAGTCTAGACACAGGGCGAGGATGCCGAAAGGGCACGCGCTTAATTCACGCAGGCTTGCTTAGGTCTGAAACAGGATACGTAATGAATGCTATAAAGAAAAGTACGTAGCTGCTGGAATACTTAACTTTAATCCATCATTTGTATACAGCATTCTTGATGATACAAGTGAGACTCTCTCTAGAAATGGTTAATGGCGCCTTGCTAGGTCGTAGCCATGGACTTAGCTGAAGGCTGTTCTAACTATCTCTCGGCAAATGAGAGAAAGGCTTCGTCAGTGTAGTCGTTAGCAAAGTCGTCGTACAACTGTGGCGAGTGCTAGTAAGTCTCTCAAGACCTGCCGTGTGGTGGCGCTCGGTCTGCAATTACTGACAGTGGCGACACGTGGGTCCGACATGTACTAATGGACCGCGGCCGATTTAAAGCTACCACCTAGCAAGTGTGGTGTCTGGCGGTGACACCACAGCAATAGCCTCAGACATGCATCTAGTGCCCTATGTTGAGCTTAGCTTCCTTGAATATAGCTCTGCTTGCCTAATACACTGACCGAAAAAAAAATTAATCAGTACCAAGAGGGAGTTGCACGACATAAACGAAAGTTGGTGGGAGTGTTTCTACATATGCATGGAGATGCGTATTAAAATTCCGCTCCAAGCGCATTAAGAGTAGTGCTACTGGCAATACTATGAGGATACAAAGCAGGTTTTATTTAAATACACGCTGTGGCGGTCGTGAGTGTTAATTTCCTTTGAGATTGCATGTGATGATTTGATCTTAGTCAAGAATGCCTTTAAGGCAGCAAAGACGCGATTATCAACTCCTCATTGATTTATTATGGGATCGTGTAATATGGCTACGAGAAGATGAATGTTATTTCGGTGTTACTGCAGCACTAGTTGCTAGGAATGCAGCCACTGTATGTAATTGTGGGCGGCGGTGGTCGCGAGAATGTGAGGTCGTGAGAAGACCGGGTTGTTTACGGCCAGGTGGCGCTACCAGAGAATGGCTCAGACGCAGCGTACTGCATCTGTAGCAGCAATCTGAGCAGCAGCTGACACTTCAGTGATAGAACGACTTGTTACAAATCGGTTACAACAAGTACAGCTCCGAGCCAGACGCCCTGTAGCGTGAATTCCACTGATCCCACACCACCGCTGTTTCCGACTTCAGTGGTAATAAATGTTGTGTGACGAGGGCCTCCCGTCAGGTAGACCGTTCGCCGGGTGCAAGTCTTTCGTTTTGACGTGACCTGCGCGTCGATGGGGATGAAATGACGATTATTAGGACAACACCCAGTCCCCGAGCGCAGAAAATCTCCGACCCAGCCGGGAATCGAACCCTGGCCCTTAGGATTGACATTCAGTCGCACTGAGCACTCAGCTACCGGGGGCGGACACTTCAGTGGCGTCAAGGTAGAGTTGATTTGAGGGCAGGGTGGAGGTATGCTGCGTTTCCTGATGAAAGAGCTCTAGAGGGACACAAGTTGAGGGCTTGCTGCAAATTTTTCTGCGTGCTTGTCTGGGGTGTGATTTCGTAAGACAGCATAAGTATTCTTGTGTTGTCTCGCGCACCCTGACAGGGAATTTGTAAGGCAGTCTTGTGATTTGGCCTGTTGTGCTGCTGTCCATGAACAACATTCCAGGGTTTGTTTTCGCACAGAATAACGCTCGCCCACAAGCCGCTGTTGTAACCGACCATGCTGTACGGAGCGTCGACATGTTGTTTTGGCCTGCTCGATTACCATATCTGTTTCCAATCGAGCACAAGTAGGCCCTCATTGGACGACATCTCCAACGTCGTTTACAAACAGCATTAACTCTCTCTGTATTGATCGACAAAGCGAAGCAGCCATGGAACTCTTGCCCACAAACTGACATCCAGCACCGGCACAACACAATGGATTCACGTTTACGTGCTTGCTTCAACTTTCTGGCCGTTACACCGCTTATTAATGTATCAGCATTTCACATTTTCAATAGGTTATATTGCGCTATATTAACCAAAGATCCTGCAATCTTTGTCACTTAAATATGTTTCTAGACAAATACATCCCAGAAATTTCATCACTCTACATTTATTATTTTTTGTGTTATGTTTTTTTCCGCCAGTATAATTCTCCCATGTCATATGTAGACACATTAATCTTATGTATTCTGCCCGCAAAATTTTCCGCTGGCTCACAGTCATACATCGTTATAATACTCAACTGCTAGAGGAAACCCCTAGCGCAGTTTAAATTTTGGGCAGAGGCCTGTTTACAACCCAGGAAACGTCTGAATGTCTCTTAGATGCTCTGCACAGCTGATGTTAGTTTTTTCTTCCCCAATCAGCGGTAACGTTACTATCTGCAGTTACCAACCTCCCATCGTAGCTGCTAATCTCATATCGCCCAATAAAGGGGCTATACCCTCAGTCGACTTTCCAGAGACCATAGTGGTCAAATTGATAGTGGATGGATCTACTGGAGATCTAGTTTGTTTGGCTGATGCTGATTGTTTATCCTTAGCTGCAAGCTGCTCAATTAAGACTGTTTTACCTGCAATTATTTGTGCTTCACCATTATGTAGTTACTGTATAGTCTTTATCCGCCCTGATAGCTGAGAGGTCAATGCGGTGGTGTGTCACGCCAGGGGGCTCAGGTTCGATTCCCAGCTGGGTCAGAGATTTTCTCCACTCAGGGACTGGGTGTTGTCCTAATTATAATTTCAACATCACCAGTGGAAGGCAATGGGAAGCCACCACTGGAGGCCGGCCGGAGTGGCCGAGCGGTTCTAGGCTCTACAGTCTGGAACCGCCCTAGTGCTACGGTCGCAGGTTCGAATCCTGCCTCGGGAATGGATGTGTGTGATGTCCTGAGGTTAGTTACGTTTAAGTTTTAGGGGACTGATGACCTCAGAAGCTAATTTCCATAGTGCTCAGAGCCAATTCAACCACCACTGGAACCACTTCCCTAGATGGTCATGCGGTGGACCTCCCTGATGAGGTTTCCCCCATGACAAGGCCTGCCGTACGGCAGAACACAAAGTAGAGTCTGATGTCAATCTTCCATACACACGAACTAAAAAAGAGAAGCACTGAGTGCTAGCTTATACACCAGACCTATGTCTCCTTTCAAGCCATTTCGTCTCCGTGCATTGTCTAGGCACATAATCATAACTACGACAGTTAAAACAAACAGCTGCTTCTGAATCATCGCACACTGCAGAATGACCTAGACAATTACAACGGGTACAAATCACAGGTTGCAAATATTGCTGTCTGGTATCACCATGGAACTGAGAAATTACATCCGTTTCTGATGGTTGCCTTAAAATTACCCTCAAACTCCGGTGAATTCCCCTCTTAGAAAATATTTTCTGTGCACACGAAACAGGGAGAGCCATCAAAAGAACAGGTAGCCGTTCACAAGCCCACTCTGTGACGATAATGTCTACTGTCGTTGTGCTGTCACGCTGTGTGGAGGTGAAGTCTGCTGGCACCACCTGCCATCTTGCGCCTGACTGTACTGTATACACTAACGAGTAGTGGTGAATGGGCGGCGGGGGATCGAGATTCCAGCTACTGGTAACTAGGAAAACACAGCTGGAAAGTAAAACATAAACAATTTCACTCAACTCGCTTTACGACATTCGTAATTCTGTGATGCTGGAGCCACACCCCTTCAGGAGTGCGGCAGGAAGAAGCAGCTGACAGCTGCGGAATACGGCTGCCAGCGGCGTGGATGGCTATTACGTTGGTGCCCAGCGGTTCTGACACTTGTTTTGCCCGCCAAGGAACACGTGCGCCAGTTTGCTCAATGAGATGTCATCCGCCGAGTGCCAGCGGCGCATACAAATGCCAGAATTCTCGTGGAGACTGTCAGAACATGGGATAAGAGCTCGCTCCCGGTGTTAGTGAGCAGGCAGCCACACCGAACTTCACGGGAATCATTGCCCTCCAATGCACACGTTCCGCTGCTGCTGCAGGGAGCCTGGGAACGGCTCATCAGTCACACATCGCGAAATTCCCAAGAGTTGGGCTAGTACAGGGAGATGGTCTGGCGGAGATGTAGGCCGACACCGGTATCAGCTCCTTGTTAGCCGATAACCTGGTACTAACAGGCGTGGCTCTATCGCAATTGTAGGTGCTAACGGAGGGATCATATCTCTGCTAAATTCATCTACACTCCTGGAAATGGAAAAAAGAACACATTGACACCGGTCTGTCAGACCCACCATACTTGCTCCGGACACTGCGAGAGGGCTGTACAAGCAATGATCACACGCACGGCACAGCGGACACACCAGGAACCGCGGTGTTGGCCGTCGAATGGCGCTAGCTGCGCAGCATTTGTGCACCGCCGCCGTCAGTGTCAGCCAGTTTGCCGTGGCATACGGAGCTCCATCGCAGTCTTTAACACTGGTAGCATGCCGCGACAGCGTCGACGTGAACCGTATGTGCAGTTGACGGACTTTGAGCGAGAGCGTATAGTGGGCATGCGGGAGGCCGGGTGGACGTACCGCCGAATTGCTCAACACGTGGGGCGTGAGGTCTCCACAGTACATCGATGTTGTCGCCAGTGGTCGGCGGAAGGTGCACGAGCCCGTCGACCTGGGACCGGACCGCAGCGACGCACGGATGCACGCCAAGACCGTAGGATCCTACGCAGTGCCGTAGGGGACCGCACCGCCACTTCCCACCAAATTAGGGATACTGTTGCTCCTGGGGTATCGGCGAGGACCATTCGCAACGGTCTCCATGAAGCTGGGCTACGGTCCCGCACACCGTTAGGCCGTCTTCCGCTCACGCCCCAACATCGTGCATCCCGCCTCCAGTGTTGTCGCGACAGGCGTGAATGGAGGGACGAATGGAGACGTGTCGTCTTCAGCGATGAGAGTCGCTTCTGCCTTGGTGCCAATGATGGTCGTATGCGTGTTTGGCGCCGTGCAGGTGAGCGCCACAATCAGGACTGCATACGACCGAGGCACACAGGGCCAACACCCGGCATCATGGTGTGGGGAGCGATCTCCTACACTGGCCGTACACCACTGGTGATCGTCGAGGGGACACTGAATAGTGCTCGGTACATCCAAACCGTCATCTAACCCATCTTTCTACCATTCCTAGACCGGCAAGGAAACTTGCTGTTCCAACAGGACAATGCACGTCCGCATGTATCCCGTGCCACCCAACGTGCTCTAGAAGGTGTAAGTCAACTACCCTGGCCAGCAAGATCTCCGGATCTGTCCCCCATTGAGCATGTTTGGGACTGGATGAAGCGTCGTCTCACGCGGTCTGCACGTCCAGCACGAACGCTGGTCCAACTGAGGCGCCAGGTGGAAAAGGCATGGAAAGCCGTTCCACAGGACTACATCCAGCATCTCTACACTCGTCTCCATGGGAGAATAGCAGCCTGCATTGCTGCGAAAGGTGGATATACACTGTACTAGCGCCGACATTGTGCATGCTCTGTTGCCTGTATCTATGTGCCTGTGGTTCTGTCAGTGTGATCATGTGATGCATCTGACCCCAGGAATGTGTCAATGAAGTTTCCCCTTTCTGGGACAATGAATTCACGGTGTTCTTATTTCAATTTCTAGGAGTGTATATACTGCATTCTTAAATCAGTACAGTGCTGCTAACTACATACCAGCAACACCTCTGTGACTCAAGAATATTATAACGTCCTAGACTATTCTGCTGCGCTGCGCTTTAGCTATGTCACCTTTTGATGGTACTAGTCTATCAATGCCTTGGCATCCATTGGCCGCCCGTGGCTTTCACACAACCTATCAGAGCTGCTGTTTTCACAGTAGTGCCCAAAAACTACCGGGGACGTTACAGAAGTGAAGATTCTCCGTTGCAGACTACACTGTGAATGTGTTACTTCTCGGCTGACCGCCTAGTCTCATCTATACGATTGCGACTTTAGCAGAAATGCGCTGCTGAGGTAAGAGGAACACCTCCACGGTAGCGACTCGTCAGTCGGGTGAGGGAAGCCTCACCAATGAAGACACTTTGGATTCCACTTGCACTGGGAATCTGAGGTGGTTTGCAACTGTCAGTTGATAGTTCCTGACAAATCAAATTCTGGGAGAACACTCATGCAGATGCCATGTCAGCAACATCTCTACATAACCTCCCGGGTTACAGTTTTATTTATGATGGCCTCTCGCTTAGCTGTTCATCATTGGAGGGACAATACTCTGAGATGGTGTAATTTTTCCCCGCTGATTTTCAGGGTGATGTTGGGTATCCCTATGGTGACTCCCTACAGATACTACAGATTCCTGCAGATTGAATCTCACTGGCTTCATCTTCAACATGAATGGTTTAGTCTCTTTATACATGTTGTAACGAACTAGGACAAACCAAATGAAACAAACAGAACATATAACTGTTCTGTGCTATATGAAACTGCACAGAATACATTATTATAATTACCACACATTATTATGACCTCAGACTGTGCCACCCTTCATGTTTATCATTTTTCAGTCATCTAACAATTACATTTAGCAAATAAAGTTGTGTCGTAAATTTAATAGCTCTTCTTACCTTGCATGTTGTTGCTGTCTATAGCTGTAATACGTTTGCTGTCAAATCGTAACACAATTCGAATAAAATAATGATCAATAACAGGACTAGATCAAGCCTAGGTTTGTTATCTTTCCCTTTTGTTGTAGACCGTCTGAAAAATTCAGTGAAGATATGAATTAAAGCAGAACATTAAATCCGAACAAGGATTCAATTTCAGAATATTATTTACACCTTAATTTAGCATTGAGATCTATTGTGCAATGTGCTACAACTATTTATTTTACACTGACGGCCGTTTGAATTCTCCAGTAATTTAGCCATCACCTGAAGCAATACTGCAATGCAGTTCCACGATTGGGCAGCTCTACTATTTGTGTTAATTGCCATTTTTAATATAGTTCCTTGTAAAACAGCTTCTTTTTTCTAAATACCCAGCTGTTTTGGATACTTCTGAGCAAAGAAAACTGAGATGTGAACGTTGATTATAATTTTTTTCGTGTCTAAGGCGTCTACAAAACTGTTAGTTCGATAGTTTTCTTTATTTCCGAATATAATGCTAAATAATGAAGTAGTTATACAAGGAAGTCAGAAGTGCATTGTTGCATTAGCTGGTGAGTACGTCTTCTACGCTGTTATCTACTCAGCAAACTCCCTTAAACCTACACCCATTAATCACTGATGTATCGTAGTTTACCAAGTATGACGGTTTATACCTAATAAATTGTCATTTCATTATTAATAAAATCCAAATACACGCATGTTAAAAAAAACAGAACACCTTGAAAGACTACAGATAGGCCTTTCATATTCACAAGACAAATGCATTAGTATATTCTGCAGAAACAATTAGTATTTCAGTCTTACTGGCTCGCAGGTTCATCGATATTTTGGTGCCACACCACCTACCGATATAATTTGTCTGCAGCTCTCGTTATTGCCATAAACCGAAGGTAATGGATTAGTGTGACTCGAGCAGACGTTCAGGGTGCCTCACAGACGTATGCACCATCGGTACTGTCAAATCAGTGGATTTGAAAGAGGGCGCATTATTGACATGAGAGAATGTGATGCAGCCATCGTGGAAATTGCTGCTCGTGTGGCACGAAGTTTCTCGACAGTGAAACAGGTTTGTGCCGAATGGTTCACAAAAGGCCATAGAACATGCCCGTGGACATGGTTCAGGTCGCGCCACCCAGACCACCCCCTGAGAAAATCGCTACCTCAGCCGAATGGTATTGGGGGCAGACCAGCGTCCTCCACGGCTCTGCCGCAACAGTGTAATACATTGTACACTACCAGGGGTACAGTCCGTCGCCGTTTATTACGGCATGTGTTACGTGCGCGTCACCCAATTCTCCCGCTACCCTTGACGGAAGTTCATAAACGTGATAGACAGTAATGGTGCATGTACCGTCACTGGGGACGTGAATGGCACCAGATAATGTTTCCGGACGAAACAGGTACTGTTTGTTTGAAAATGACGGCCGCATCTTTGTTCGCAGCAGACAGCGGGAGAGGAATCACAGTGACATCACAAGATATACAGCGCCAACTTCAAGCCATACGGTGTTGTGTGCTATCGAGTACACCCGCAAACCACAGTTGGGGCGTGTCTAGGGCACAGTGACCAGTGTGACCAACGTGAATGACATCCGGCGGCTCGTAGCCATATCCTTTCCGCAAGACAATGCACGACCACATGTTGCAGCACGAAAACATTCATTCCTGGTGTCACAGTACGTCTGCCCTTTGTCCTGGTCCGCCAGATCACCCGACTTGTCGACAATCGAAAATGTGTCAGACATGGTGAAACGACGGGTACAGCGCTGTGAGCAACGCAAAATGCCACAGATAAACTTTGGAGTCAGGTAAGTGAAGCATGGATGGCTGTAGCCGTATACACGTCGATTCCATCGAGAATGGAACAAGTTACTAGAGCAGCGCTGTGAGCAACGCAAAACGCCACAGATAAACTTTCGAGTCAGGTAAGTGAAGCGTAGATGGCTGTAGCCGTATACACGTCGATTCCATCGAGAATGGAACAAGTTACTGGAGCCCGTGGCGAACCCTGATCCTATTAGGCAACAGAACACATGCTGAGCTGATGTAGCAAAAATTTTAATGATTTATGCGAAACTTACTGCAGTTCATATGCTCTGAATATCTCTAGTCGCTCAAGGTGTTCTGTTTCGTCTAAACATGAGTCTACATTTATGGTGTATGTTTTTACAGTGAGTGTGGATATAAACACTGTTAGTGGTAGTGGTTTTACGCAGGATGAATGTGTTAATATAGCTAGTAGTTATGATGTAGAAAGTATGTCGTGTGAGGAGAGGATGGTCAGATGAAACTACGCTCCTTCCAGAATACGTACAGTGTGAAATGAATGTTACATTATAGCTGGTGATGCACTGAGTGAGGTAGCAAGATGCGTTTCATAGTTTCAGACTACGACCACGAAAATATATTTCTGAGAGACGAGGGAGGACGGAAAGTACAGCTTTCGATCACACGAAATATTCGCGTATCATTCCGATTTTAGTACCGAAAAAGATTTGAGTTGGCGCAAAATTCTTCAGTACTTCACTCTGCGAGGACGGTGTACGGCTGACAATGTTCACTTGTTTCCTAAAGCGATCACAATTGAATCTCAGGTGTGCAGTGCTCCAACGTTCCTCCATAGTTGACAGTCGTCACACTAGTAACGAGCGGGTATGAACGTGTTTATTGTGTGGAACCGTAGGTCTTCCCTTAGCTCAAGAAAACCCCGGTCATTCTTTGTTCCACAATTCCTGGTACACATAGAGGCTTTGATAATCATGCTTACACACTACGGGTCATTAAAATTGCTACACCAAGAAGAAATGCAGATGATAAACGGGTACTCATTGGACAAATATATTATACTAGAACTGAGATGTGATTACATTTTCACGCAATTTGGGTGCATAGATCCTGAGAAATGAGTACCCACAACAACCACCTCTGGCCGTAATAACGACCCTGATTCGCCCGGGTATTGAGTCAAACAGAGCTTGCATGGCGTGTACAGGTACAGCTGCCCATTTAGCTTCAACACGATACCACAGTTCAAGAGTAGTGACTGGCGTATCGTGACGAGCCAGTTGTTCGGCCACCATTGATCAGATCTTTTCGATTGGTGAGAGATCTGGAGAATGTGCTGGCCTGGGCAGCAGTCGAACATTTGCGGTTGGTAGCCGTGCGCCTGCTATACGGACGTCTGAGTCACAGCTCTCGTACAATATAAGTAATTTAAGTAGTAATAAACTGTTTTTAACACTTCAAACTCATTTATTACGTTAACTATACTGCTATTCAAGCGTACCATTAAAGGTTTTTGTCTTACTCGCGTATTTTCACAGTAATCAAGTAAAGTTCGTTTTGTTTACATATCGCGGCCAGGCCGAACTTTAGAGCTTTCAGATTGAACTTCATACCGCAATTTTAAGTGCATTTACTGGTATTTTAGTGTGCAAAATACGTTTGCTGCCCCTTTATATCTGTAGAGTATCGTCATGTCTTAAGTAATTTCCAGTAAAAAGCTTCTGAACCACTGTTTACATAGTCGCGAGTAGGCCTAAGTTTTCGTACACGCATTTTCATTGTTTTCCGGTACCTTCATTGTCTTTCTGTCACTAAAATCGATTTGTACCATGAGTGTAAAGTGCCTGACGTGTCGTAGAATCGATAGCTCCGGGATCTGGTGTGATGGATGTAGTAACTTTTTTCATTGGGGCGATTGTAATGGCGTGGGAATTGGGAAAATGAGCGAGACTCATCAGTGGTTCTGTAGGCTATGCAGTATATATAGAAAGATTGTGGAACAGGAGGGGAAAATTGCTGCCCTTCAGGCTGAGTTAGATGAGGCTAGGCGAGAACTGGGCAGGTTAAGGGGGGAGAAGGGTAAACAGGGGTGGGAAGTGGCAACAGGCATTAGGAACAGGCCAAGAAATTCTTCTGACAGCTTTGTTATTAATGTACAAAAGAGGTTTGACCTGTTGCCTCAGTCAGAAACTGATGAGCCTCTCACAGAAGTAGATGTAGACAGGGCTCAACAAGCTTTCAGCAGAAAATTGAATAAGAATGTAGGGAAATCTGCCAAGAGAAAGAAAGTCTTGTTGCTACTTAGTTCGCATGCTAGGGGTGTAGGCCAACTTGTGCAGGATGAATTAGGGTCAGAATACCAGGTCACAAGTTTTTTCAAACCTAGTGCTGGACTGGGGCAGGTTACAGAGGATTTAGGTTCACTATGTAGAGGCTTTACTAATGAAGATACCGTGGTTATTGTGGGTGGGCCGGGCAACAGTATTGACAGAGACCCGGGGTACAGCATAGAGGGTGACCTGGCAAAGATTGCATGAACATCGAGTCATACCAGTGTTGGGTTTATGTCGGTTCTGGAGCGCCACGACCGACCTCATTTGAGCTCTTCTGTGAGGAGAGTTAATTTGGAGTTGGAACGGCTACTTGGATCTGGTGCAGAGTCACACATTGGTGTGGTTCCTGTTGATTCACTCTGTAGGTGGGACTATACCAGACATGGCCTACACCTCAACAAGAAAGGGAAGGGTAAACTGGCTGGGCTGATGGCAGGAAATTTAAAGGGGAGAGGAACTACATCTCATGGCGGAAACTCTTATTTAGTGTAAGTTCAGTGTCCAGTGGGAAACTCGGCAAGGTAAGTACTAAAGATGTTAAAAAAGTTCAAGATACTCACAAAAGTAAAGTGAAAAATAAAGTTAGTATATTTCATCAAAATATTGGGAGATTGAAGAATAAAACTGATGAGCTTCTGCTTTGTTTAGAAGATATAGAAACTGAGAATGTAATAGATGTACTATGCCTGTCTGAGCTCACATTGTCACTGATATGCAAAAGGTTAGCATCAATGGATACAAATTAGCTGCACTTGTAAGTAGAGATAATATGAAGAGGGGAGGAGTTGCCATATATGTCAAAAGCTTCCACAGTGTAAAAAAATTTAGAAACTAAAAAATTTTGTGTGGAGCAACATATGGAAGCATGTGCCACTGAACTTAAACTAAATGATGGCACTTTCATAATTGTAACAGTGTATAGGTCCCCCTCACGGAATTTCGAGCTATTTCTAGAAAACTTGGATGCTTTGTTGTGCTATCTGTCAGACAGCGGGAAGCAAATTACCATTTGTGGGGATTTCAATGTTGATTCCCTGAAAGAGTGTATTATGAAGAATGACCTTGTAGTATTACACAGTTCTTTCAATTTGAGCTCCATCATTGATTTTCCTACTCGGATAACAAAAAACAGCAGTACATTGATAGATAACTTTCTTATAGACCAAGATAAGTTTAAGGACATAAATGCTTATAGTGTTGAGAATGGTCTTTCAGGTCATGGTGCACAGCTAGTTACAGTACATGAAATAGCTCCATGCAGAGTATTAAATCAGACTTTCAAAGCAGTGCATTCAATTAACAATATAAAAATTGAAAACTTTAGGGTAAGCCTACAGCAGCTAGACTGGGACGAAGTGTATGATGAACACGATGCAAACTTGAAATATAACTTATTTCACGATACATTCTTAAGGGTATTTGAAAATTGTTTTCCCAAGAAAATAGTTAAACATAATTCCAAGAAAACATACACTCCTGGAAATGGAAAAAAGAACACATTGACACCGGTGTGTCAGACCCACCATACTTGCTCCGGACACTGCGAGAGGGCTGTACAAGCAATGATCACACGCACGGCACAGCGGACACACCAGGAACCGCGGTGTTGGCCGTCGAATGGCGCTAGCTGCGCAGCATTTGTGCACCGCCGCCGTCAGTGTCAGTCAGTTTGCCGTGGCATACGGAGCTCCATCGCAGTCTTTAACACTGGTAGCATGGCGCGACAGCGTGGACGTGAACCGTATGTGCAGTTGACGGACTTTGAGCGAGGGCGTATAGTGGGCATGCGGGAGGCCGGGTGGACGTACCGCCGAATTGCTCAACACGTGGGGCGTGAGGTCTCCACAGTACATCGATGTTGTCGCCAGTGGTCGGCGGAAGGTGCACGTGCCCGTCGACCTGGGACCGGACCACAGCAACGCACGGATGCACGCCAAGACCGTAGGATCCTACGCAGTGCCGTAGGGGACCGCACCGCCACTTCCCAGCAAATTAGGGACACTGTTGCTCCTGGGGTATCGGCGAGGACCATTCGCAACCGTCTCCATGAAGCTGGGCTACGGTCCCGCACACCGTTACGCCGTCTTCCGCTCACGCCCCAACATCGTGCAGCCCGCCTCCAGTGGTGTCGCGACAGGCGTGAATGGAGGGACGAATGGAGACGTGTAGTCTTCAGCGATGAGAGTCGCTTCTGCCTTGGTGCCAATGATGGTCGTATGCGTGTTTGGCGCCGTGCAGGTGAGCGCCACAATCAGGACTGCATACGACCGAGGCACACAGGGCCAACACCCGGCATCATGGTGTGGGGAGCGATCTCCTACACTGGCCGTACACCACTGGTGATCGTCGAGGGGACACTGAATAGTGCATGGTACATCCAAACCGTCATCGAACCCATCGTTCTACCATTCCTAGACCGGCAAGGGAACTTGCTTTTCCAACAGGACAATGCACGTCCGCATGTATCCCGTGCCACCCAACGTGCTCTAGAAGGTGTAAGTCAACTACCCTGGCCAGCAAGATCTCCGGATCTGTCCCCTATTGAGCATGTTTGGGACTGGATGAAGCGTCGTCTCACGCGGTCTGCACGTCCAGCACGAACGCTGGCCCAACTGAGGTGCCAAGTGGAAATGGCATGGCAAGCCGTTCCACAGGACTACATCCACCATCTCTACGATCGTCTCCATGGGATAATAGCAGCCTGCATTGCTGCGAAAGGTGGATATACACTGTACTAGTGCCGACATTGTGCATGCTCTGTTGCCTGTGTCTATGTGCCTGTGGTTTGTCAGTGTGATCATGTGATGTATCTGAACCCAGGAATGTGTCAATAAAGTTTCCCCTTCCTGGGACAATGAATTCACGGTGTTCTTATTTCAATTTCCAGGAGTGTATAAAAAACCTTGGCTAACTAAAGGAATAAGAATATCTTGCAACCATAAAAGAGAACTGCATCTAACAGCAAGAGGGAGAACTGACCCCAAAATTGTTCAATATTATAAAAACTATTGTGAGGTACTAAGAAAAGTTATTAAAAAGTCCAGAATCATGTTTATCATGTCTGAGATCAGTATCTCTGATAATAAAATTAAAGCAATATGGAATATTATTGAAAGCGAAACAGGGCAACCAAGGGCACAAGAAGACTTTAGTACCATAAAAATGAATGACAAGTGTACTAACAAACAATCAGAAACTGAAAATATTTTCAAAAATCATTTTTTAAATGTTGTGGAGAAAATAGGATCCAGATCTTCACTACAAGAGGCAAGGCTACTAATAGAAGAGGCCACAGCTGTGCAGCTTGAAACAACTGTAATTCCACCAACCTCTCCCTCTGAAATCAGTAAAATTATAAACTCACAGAAAAGTAAAAGCTCTTATGGAATTGATGGCATTTCCAGCAAGGTACTTAAAGCTTGTTCCCCACAGATAAGTAGGATTCTCAGCCACGTATGTAATACCTCTTTGGAGCAGGGTGTTTTCCCAGGTAGACTGAAATATGCCATTGTAAAACCATTGCATAAAAAGGGGGATACGTCGGATGTCAACAACTACCGCCCAATCTCTCTTCTGACACCTCTATCAAAAATTTTTGAGAAAGTATTGTATTCAGGAGTAGCCTCCCATATTTGTAAAAATAAAGTACTAATAAAATGTCAGTTTGGTTTTCAGAAAGGCTTTTCAACAGAAAATGCTATATACGCTTTCACTGATTATATATTAAATGCTTAGAATAACCGGACATCACCCATTGGTACTTTTGGTGATCTCTCAAAGGCCTTTGATTGTGTAAATCATGGAAATTTTTAGATAAGCTAAATCATTATGATTTGAGGGGGGCAGTGCTCAAATGGTTTAATTCATACTTAACTGGAAGAATGCAGAAAGTTGAAATAAGTTGTTCATGTAATATTAAAACAACAGCTGATTCCTCAATCTGGGGGGATATCAAGTATGGGGTAACACAGGGTTCAGTCTTAGGTCCTTTACTGTTCTTGATATACTTTAATGACTTACCATTCCACATTGACGAAGATGCTAAGTTAGTTATTTTTGCTGATTATACAAGTATAGTAATAACATCCAAAAACCAGGAACTAAGTGATGTAATTGTAAATGATGTTTTTCACTAAATTATTAAGTGGTTCTCACCAAACAAACTCTCTATAAATTTTGATAAAACACAGTATATACAGTTCTGTACAGTAAATGGCACAACTCCAGTAATAAATATATAATTTGAACAGAAGTCTGTAGCTGAGGTAGAATTTTCAAAATTTTTAGGTGTGTCCATTGATGAGAGGCTAAACTGGAAGCAAAACATTGATGGTCTGCTGAAGCGTCTGAGTTCAGCTACGTATGCTATTAGGGTTACTGCAAATTTTGCTGATAAGAATCTCAGTAAATTCGCTTACTATGCCTGCTTTCATTCACTGCTTTCGTATGGCATCATATTCTGGGGTAATTCATCGTTGAATAGAAAAGTATTCATTGCTCAAAAACGTGTCATCAGAATAATTGCTGGAGCCCACCCACGGTCATCCTGCAGACATATATTTAAGGATCTATGGATCCTCACAGTCACCTCACAGTATATATACTCACTTATGAAATTTGTTTTTAATAATCCAACCCAGTTCAAAAGTAATAGCAGTGTGTGTAGCTATAACACCAGGAGAAAGGATGATCTTCACTATGCAGGGTTAAATCTGACTCTGGCACAGAAAGGGGTAAATTATGCTGCCACAAAAGTCTTTGGTCACCTACCAAACAGCATCAAAAGCCTGACAGACAGCCAACTAACATTTAAAAATAAGTTAAAAGAATTTCTAGATGATAACTCCTTCTACTCATTGGCTTAATTTTTAGATTTAAATTAAGGGAAAAAAACAACTTAAACATTAGTGCCATGCAATATTTTGTGTAATGTAATATCTTGTACAGACATCTTTTATTAACCTCACACGTTCCACATCATTACGAAGTGTCATATTCATGATCTATGGAACAAGTATTAATCTAATCCAATGTAATCTAATCTGTATCCACTAAGGCCTGTACAGGATCTGCAACATACAGTCGTGCATTATCCTGCTGAAATGTAGGGTTTCGTAGGGATCGAATGAAGGGTAGAGCCACGGGTCCTAACACATCTGAAATGTAACGTCCACCGTTCGAAGTGCTGTCAATGTGAAAAATAGGTGACCGAGACGTGTAACCAATGGCACCCCATACCATCACGCCGGGTGTACGCCAGTATGGCGATAACGAATACACGCTTCCAATGTGTGTTCACCGCGATGTCGCCAAACACGGATGCGACCATCATGATGCTGTAAACAGAACCTGGATTCATCCGAAAAATGACGTTTTGCCATTCGTGCACCCAGGTTCGTCGTTGAGTACACCATCGCAGGCGCTCCTGTCTTTGCTGCAGCGTCAAGGGAAACCGCAGCCATGGTCTCCGAGCGGATAGTCCATGCTGCTGCAAACGTCGTGGAACTGTTCGTGGTGATGGTTCTTGTCTTGCAAACGTCCCCATCTGTTGACTCAGAGATCGAGACGTGACTGCACGATCCGTTACAACCATGCGGATAAGATGCCTGTCATCTCGACTGCCGTTGGGATCCAGCACGGCGTTCCGTATTACCCTCCTGAACGTACCGATTCCATATTCTACCAACAGTCATTGGATCTCGACCAACACGATCAGCAATGTAGCGATACGATAAACCGCAATCGCGATAGGCTACAATCCGACCTTTATCAAAGGCGGAAACGTGATGGTACGCACATTTCCTACTTACACGAGGCATCACAAAGACGTTTCACTAGACAACGCCGGTCAACTGCTGTTTGTGTATGAGAAATCGCTTGGAAACTTTCCTCGCGTCAACACGTTGTAGGAGTCGCCACCGGCGCCTACCTTGTGTGAATGCTCTGAAAAGCTAATCATTTGCATATGACAGCATCTTCTTCCTCTCGGTTAAATTTCGCGTCTGTAGCACGTCATCTTCCTGGTGTAGCAATTTTAAGGGCCAGTAGCGTAATTCTGAATAGTCAATATTAGATCTCTCGGCAGCTGAAGCACAGGGGTGAGAGTTGAGCTGTTGCACGGACTCTTGGTTAATGCCTTACTGTGCTGTAAGTAATGAACCATATCAAATTTGAAGATCCTTTTTTCTTCGAAGATCACATAAGCAGAATGTTTCGTCTATTTTTGTGTCAGGGGAAGTAGACAGTGGGAGCCACTCCCCAAATCATCAATAATGTATAGTGTTCAGTTAGTAAACAATTTGTTATATTTCTGTCTGACATAATACCTGACAATAGTGAACACATGTATTATGAATAATTTTGGCTGCTATATGCTACTCCGACTTGATGTCTCTCTTGTTCTTCTGTTTGATTCTTTCCCGTCATGTTTTATTTGTGAGCTTCCACTCGCAAACGTGCAAACATTTCATTTGAAGCTAACATGCACTTACTAAGTATCACTTTCATATTTTTCACTAAAAAATTTACTTTGTTTTTACACATATTTTAATATACTGCATGATATTTTCGATAAGTTCCAACTTGCTGACTAATCACTTTCGCTTCTTGCAATAAGATAGAATTTTTGCTGGAACAAGTTTTAGCTTTCTTTTTCACATTGGTTATAGAGGGAAACAGTTATGGTAGCGAATAATTGCCTGCCGCTGTGGCCGAGGGGTTCTAGGTGATTCAGTTTTCAACGGCGCAGCTGCTATGGTTGCATATTCGAATCCTGCCTCGGGCATGAATGTGTGTATTGTCCTAAGGTTAGTTAGGTTTAAGTAGTTCTAAGTCTAGGGGAATGATGACCTCAGATGTGTCCCTTAGTGCTGAGAGCCATTTGGACAATCATTACATTACACTTACAAAATATTTACGATGGCAGAGTTGCACTGGAAAAGTTTTACACAGGAAAATGGTCACATGGGCAAATGGCTATAGTTGAATATGATTACATGGGATGAGGTTTGTGCTGGAAAATTATTCCTAATCAAAACTGTGAAAGACATGACACACTTTTGGCTCGTCCTCTCTCATTTATTTTCTTTAATTGACCTCTCAGAGGAAGATGACAGTAACATGATCAGGCAATAAGGACCATAGTTACACTTTTCTTCTGATTAAATAAGGTAATTGGTCCTACTCCATTTGTTATAATTTCCATGATATGTTGGTGGACATTCTGTGTGGAAGAGGCGAGCTGGATAAGGGATTGGCGTGCGGCTGTGTCCACAAGGTTCCAGGAAACACGGGCCCACTGACAACAGTGGTGATAAGAGGAGCTCTCTTTCAAAGCGGCCCACAGCTTTCTCTTCGGCAGAGAGAGAGGAACGAGGATTGCACGTAATCTGCCAGCCCGACGCTGTGGCACCTAAGCGAGGGTGTTCGGGCTTTGCATTGTTGTATTTTTAAAATGGCGACTCGGTGACAGTGGGGTGTCCGCCAAGCACGCACCTCACGTGGGCGCAGTACTTTTGTATGTCGTTTACTCCTTCTGCACCACTATCTTCCGGTGAGCACCTTAAAAGAGCAACAGTTCGTGATGCTTTACAATGTAACAAGGCGCCGTTAGTTTTTAGCAGTAAACTTCTCAATTTCAGTAGGACTTCTCTTCAAGTTTTTGGAGGGGCTATGTGTAGCGATTTGCACACATGTGATATGGAGCTAAGACCAGTGCAACTTAATTTTTTCGGACTTTCAGAAGAGAACGGGATTTTCTCAGAGAACTTCACTCCACACCGCTGGAGAGAGATTACGTGGAGTAGAGACCGGAAATCAGTCAAGAGTATTCAATGTCTCGATAGCCTGGACAGAGTTTTTTCGTTAGTGCAGATACAGACAGCCGGTCATCGTAACTCAGTCTCCATACCGCAGCTAAATTAGAACATGGTCCAAGGTCGCAGCTTGTCAGGGTGGTCAGGGTTCTTGCTTGCTACCTCTTGTGCAGCAGTGCAGCCCATTGCCGATAGCTGAGTCAGTACGAATCGAGCATGACGGTTAGTAATGCTTTTGGCAGCTCCAGCAATGTAGAGATTCAGTAACTTAGTTTGACGTCACCGAAACCGTGCATGCCTACATAGAGCCCACAACAAATTTAATTTATTTTTCGCATTATATAGATGAGTTCTATTACTCGATCACTGTACCACAAGTTAGCGAATTAGCATCTGTTAGTATACTCATCCCTTTCGTAATACAGGAAATGGGAACGACAATTATTTTATAGACCCTCATTTCAACTGGGCAACTAATTATTAATGGAAACTTCTATTACTTGTCATTTATTTGAATAGCCACATATTGTCATAATATTTAAATATTCGATTGATTTGAGTTTTAAATCAATACATCTAATTGTGATATTAAATCTATCATTTTAGTAATTATAGCTCCTACACTTTATCACATTTATGGGGGTGCTTATTCAATGTATTACAAATTACCCTTGAGCTGTCAAGAAGACAGGTCCAGTCAGTCTTTCGCATACAGACATTCTTGCATGGAAGAGGTAGAGTGACAGTTATTGGGTGTAGCGTGCATCTTCACAACACTAAGGAATAGGTTTCACTCAAATCTAAGGACTAGTTTCACCTTTCCACCAGGCATTTGTTCAAATGGTTCGATCCTCCCAGGACAAGAACTTTAACAGGAAGAGGCTGAGCGGCAATCAGTAATTAATTCAAATTTCACAATCATTTTCCGTTTTCCTACTTCTGCAGTAGAATAATTTGTTTCTTCGAATTGATTAATTCGTGTGTTTCTTTCATTCTGTTTTAGCTGGTTCTTTTTACCTACTTGTTATTTTGTGTATTGAACATCTCCATGTTTTGTGGTTTCTGCACCACATCCTACCTTGTGGCTGACCAATGGCGTCGATAACAGCGCTCTTGATTAATTTGAATGAGTTTTCAAGTGTGAAGCGTAATTTTTTGGCTCATTTCTATAGTGTCATGCACAAACTGTAAAGTTTGTAATGTTAACCAGAAGTAAGCCTAGATTAGAAGAAAGTGGGAATCGGATAGTATGCAAGAAGACAATGGAGAATGCACGGGATAGGGACAAAAATTTATCTGGGGATGAGACGGTGCACTATACCACTGAGCAGAAAGCCGTGAGTACGAATGGGAGCTGAAGATTACGAAAAATTGGAGGTTTTGGAGGGAATTAATGAACTGAACGAGGGAGAAGACATGGGTGAGGTTAATAGACATATTGATGCTACAGTGCTTTTCCGGAACGATACAGCCAATAGCGTGAATAAGTCTATCTTCTCCCATGAATGCAATAGCGCACTGGAATCTCGTGCTGCGTCACCTGTAGAAGCGACAGAGCACCGGTTAGAACCAAATTTATTCTTTCAGATACTGAAGGGAACAAAAGAGAAGAGACAACACGAGCACAAGGAATTAGAGGGAGGCAAAACAGAAGGGAGAACCAGAATCCAAGGACTTGCAAAGCAAGTGCGAACGAGAAGGGTACGAATTAGAGCAGAACATTGAGGCAAGATTGGTATAAATGCTAACCAAAATGCATTAAGGCCGAGGAAAGAAGCTGTCTTGGCCAGAATACAAGCGGTAGGCGCTACGAAATTTGCTAAAGTTTGAAATAATAGTGCCAGACAAGCTAGGCGCGCGGCAAGTGCTAATAGTGTAGCGCTGGCATCACATCAACCGCAGGGTGTCGGTGTAACTGCCAGGGATCTTATAAAGGTTCTAGCTTGTGGACGAGTGCTTATCTCAGATCGAACAGTAACTGCGAAATGATACAGCACGTTCTGATTTAATGGAAGAGGCGCAGAGAATCGCGTCTCCGGCAGTATGCTCGGCGCACACGGGCTCGCCACATGGGAGCAGGGCACAAGCCACCCGCCAAAGAACGGAGAGCGAACATACGCAGAATTGCATACCGATTATGGA
Organism: Schistocerca cancellata; assembly: GCF_023864275.1. Classification (NCBI taxonomy): domain Eukaryota; kingdom Metazoa; phylum Arthropoda; class Insecta; order Orthoptera; family Acrididae; genus Schistocerca; species Schistocerca cancellata. The sequence goes on along the minus strand of NC_064626.1, from coordinate 55,969,890 downwards.
GTGCAGTGCCGAGTGTGCCTCTCTCCTACATCATATTACTCTGTAGGAATATCGTAGGACCAGCAGTGGAGAAAAAGTGTGGAATAGTAGTCACTTGCCGTGCGTAAATGGAATTTAATGACATCTTTCTGGGGATCTGTTGATTCGATGAAATGCTAGAAAGGATGAAAGGGGAAATCATTTTGGGCTTGAATTTCGAGTCGTCCGGTTATAAGAGCCCAGAAAAAATGGCTGAGGGTTTTCTGAAGAAAAATTTGTTCCTAGACGCACCATGCAATGAGAGCGAACTACTAGCGGGCTCTGGCAGGCAGATGCAGAAACTGCGTCGAAATACCTAAAAGCCTGCTACGCGAACTTGAATTTATAATTGAAGAGCAGAACGCGAGACAAATAAAACGGAACAAAAATGAGAAGTTCCAAACATCAGCGCAGAAAAAATGAGAACATAAGCGAGCACGGCATCGAAGACAAAAAGGGACAGGAGCGTACTCTGACAGTCAATTCGATAGTGGCAACAACGGGCGACAATATGATCACAACTGGCGTGAGAGCAACATAGATCACCAGGGAGGAGAGGGGGTGGAGGTCTGTGGACCAAATCCTACCCGTGAACGACAGGATCAAACCCGCTGATAAACTGACGCCAAGCATACGCAGAAGGGTCTCAGAGTAATCCCGTGATGAAGAACACGCACTTCAAGCACAACTTCCTGTCAGTTGCTCGAGACTAAATTGTACCAACTACAACAACTGGGGCGAACGAGAGAAGGGAGAAATGTTGTTAGAAATCACTGATATTACGGAGGAGAAAGTGAAGAGAGTACCCGGTGCAAGGTATGGAGAAAGTCACGAGCTTCGGGACATGTTTCTGCAGAACAATAAGTTTCTCTGCCTAAACCAAGGACCGCAAAAAGTTCTTTGTTGCACCCTTCGCTATTCCGCTTGTCTACAGGGATAAACTAGCGATGAAAATCTCGAGGATGCTGGGAGGTGGTGAAATTGGGCCTGCAAGATCGTTGTACAACAACGACTTATAGTAGAAAAGAAAGAAGGATTGATCCAGCTCGTGTTAGACTCTCATCAGATCAATACGATAATTGATCTAGAAACTGACAGACCTGAGGAGCTATAGGAACTTCTGCAGAATTTTCACCGGGTCTCTGTTTTCTCATCAGTAGACCACGAGTCCAGTGTCTGGTATATTGAAGTCCATAAAAACTGCATACAGTACATGGCCTTGTTTGTGTTTGGTAAATACACTCCTGGAAATGGAAAAAAGAACACATTGACACCGGTGTGTCAGACCCACCATACTTGCTCCGGACACTGCGAGAGGGCTGTACAAACAATGATCACACGCACAGCACAGCGGACACACCAGGAATCGCGGTGTTGGCCGTCGAATGGCGCTAGCTGCGCAGCATTTGTGCACCGCCGCCGTTAGTGTCAGCCAGTTTGTCGTGGCATACGGATCTCCATCGCAGTCTTTCCTTGCTGCGAAAGGTGGATATACACTGTACTAGTGCCGACATTGTGCATGCTCTGTTGCCTGTGTCTATGTGCCTGTGGTTGTGTCAGTGTGATCATGTGATGTATCTGACCCCAGGAATGTGTCAATAAAGTTTCCCCTTCCTGGGTCAATGAATTCACGGTGTTCTTATTTCAATTTCCAGGAGTGTACTACCAGTTCTGAAGACTGCCGGTAGGACTAAACATTTCATCTACCGCAATTTACGCGGGGTCTTCGTAGTATCCTGTCTCACTCTCTCAAATCGTGAGCGACTTGTTGCGTGGACGAGGTTCTTATACGTTGTAGCAGAAAAGACGTGGCACGAAAACACTGCAGTTTTGCGCAAGCTACTTCTCATTTCTAACGAGAACGGCGTGATGGCAAATATCGAAAAATACTGCTTTGGAACGGCGAATGCGAAATTTCTGGTCCACGTCGTTACCACAGGTGGTATAAGACACAACCCCTAGGAGATCGAGGACATGGGAATGCTCGAACGAGCGACGAGCAGAAGATAACATGGGTTCCTAGGAATCGTTAATTTCTACAACCAATTTATCCGTGTAGATACACAGAGCAGTCCAAGTTTCAGACATCTTCCTGGAAAAGAAACTGCGTGGCTCTGGGACGACAATGCGGAAAAGGAATTCAGGCTTTGAAGTAGGCACTACTTGAAAAGTCGATTCTCTCCCATCCCAATTTAGCAGATCTTGCATGGTCACAGACAGTTCGTATTCCGGTCTAGGCGTCATGGCTTATTGCAGAACAACGTGAACGAAGGGAACTGTGGCCGACAAACTATTGACTTCATGAGCAGGGTACTTACGAAAAGCTAAAGGATGTATTAATTAATGGAACTTGAGGCACTGTCAGTTTGGTGCGGGTTCGAAAACTTCAGATTCTTCCTTTATGGAAGAAAGACTATAATGTATACACACCACAAGGCCCTAGAATTCCTACTCACTGCCAAATTGTAGCAGAAGAGACCAGAGAGATGGGTAGTCTACGTGCAGCACAATGAATTCGCTACCACGCACATAGAGGGAAGCAATAATGTATTATAAGATGCCTTGCTACACTCGCCAGTGGGAGTTGAGGGAAGCTGCTTTAGACATTACTATATGCGTAAGGTTGCCTGCGAAAGGTAGATATACTGCAGCATGACGGACACGAAAAGAAGGCTCTTAAGATTAAAGGAGAAGTAAAAACATCAGACAGAAGCTACCATTCGTCAGTTCTGTCTGTTACGTAAACGTATCCTGCTCCATAGGAACAATGTATGGGAAACACTGTGGCGCCTTAGTCATCTTGATGATCTGATCAACAAAGTTATATGACATCCCCTTTTGAGCTGTGGGCATTTTGACACATGGATATGCTACCTAAAACTTAGGACCCGCTGTCACTTCGGGAACATGAAAGTGACAATTCGGCGAGTGTTAACTGTATGTAAGGACTGCCAGAAGGCCAAGCACTTGATGTTAACATGCAGGCACCATTGTTCCCCATAGTACTGAATAAATTAAAACATTTACCTGCAACCGATTTCTTCGGACCATTGGCCCAGATACAGAACGGATTTATCTATATTATTTTGTTTGTAGAACTACTTCACAAGTTCGTCATGCTTACGCCACTTAAGAGAGCCGAGAATCTGACTGTGTCGCGTCCTCTTTGCAAAGGCGTCTTACTGCTGGTGGAACATGCAGAGAACATCATTTCTGATAATTGACCACTGCTCACATCAAGGAATAGGACAGTGACTCTCAGAAAGCATAGGATTGAGCTACTCTGTGTTTCATCACATCACCTGAGTTCGAACAGGGCTGAATGCGTGATGAAAGAACAAGAAAATCTCTGTAGGCTCTACTGTAGCAGACAGCATACTTGGTGCTATATTTTCTTAAAAGAGTTTCAGAATATCACGAATTAGGCGCCACAGTTAGTCACAAAATTTGCACTTGCTACAGTACTGCATAATCGATAACAACATGACCTCCGCCGGCCGGTGTGACCCAGCGGTTCTAGGCTCTTCATTCTGGAACAGCGTGACTGCAGCGGTCTCGGGTTGGAATCCTGCTCGGGCATGGATTTGTGTGATGTCCTTAGGTTAGTTAGGTTTAAGTAGTTCTAAGTTCAAGGGGACTGATGACCTCAGATGTTAAGTCCCACAGTGCCCAGAGCCATTTGGACCATTTTTGAACCAGGACCTCATAGGTAAACTATAGAGTTTTCTTCGAAGACAATGGAGCAGTGCAGGAAAATTGTGGAGCAGGTGCTTCAAAGGATTCACGTACCAGGCTGTAACAGGAAACAACAAAGGGATATGGAAGCTTGTGAGCGACAGTTTTCCGTAGGTCAAAAGGTGTTAGCAGAATCCTTTTGGTTATTCAAGAAGGAAATACAAATGTTTCACAAGCTGTTTTCAGTGTACAACGGGTCATTCCGAGTGCGGAGTAGTGAACCAGAATGCGTTCGAACTGGAGACAGTGAAGTCCGCTCATCGACTCCTCCTCACTCATCATCCATCTCTATGTTCAACGACTCCTCGAAATCTTCCTGCTCTCGACGTTGTCATTGCGGACTAATTTTTCAGTGCCGGACAATGACTGATCACCGTTTCATGACGACGACACCAAGTGGAGAGTGGAAACTTCCTCGGTTATGTGGGCTGTTGTGCTACTCGAGAATTGCCATCGACCTCGCGATTTCACTGTCAAGGCTGTTCCCAGCGCTGGTCGTACATTATTTCGCTGTTTATCTGTATTCCTAAGTTGCTGTGGAAGCAGTCACACAACATTTCGTTGTAACGGATTTCTCTGCCCTATGACTGGACAGTCTCTTGTTTGGGATTCGTCTAAAACCTGCTGCTTTCATGATTTGCAGGAAGCGTTCTTAATACAGACTTACTTCTTTCGCAGTTCTTTAGTGTTACATGCCTACGCGTGCAAATTATTGGCGCTATTGTGTCTGCTGGGGTGCTGGAATTGTGAATACGTTCTTGGTTTCTAATGTAGGTAAAATGGCTGCTGACAGGCCAGAAAAATTCCCATGCTTTCATGTGCGCATTCTTGACGTTCTGTCCCTATGGATACACGAGTAGATAAGTTTTCGGCACACTTTCAGTTGTCCTCGAGGCAGCCTCTTCGCAAGCTGTCCATTGATAGGTGAGGTGAGGGCGTCTGCCCGCCTACACACAACTGCGTTTGCCAGTGTCCACGTTTCAGGCGCTCGCCGCATGGGGACCGCATGTTCCCTCGTCCCAGGCGTCTGGCGCTTTGAGTTGGTGGAAGTGGGCCCCAGTGGAGGTATCACACTGTGTTGTACGACTGCTTCAGGGTCCTTATAGGCTAATACTAATGTGTACACAGACTTATGAAAGTTACACTTTTACAATCATTACCGCCAAACGAAAGAGGAAAATGAACTAAAGTGGTGTGATCGCATATTCTAAATTGAAAGTTGATTACAGTGTCAACAAGTACATACATCTGCATACGGGTCAATTACTGAAAATGATAGGTAACTCTGTGCGTCACTAAGACTTATGTCTAACTACTAATATTAAATCTAATTAACTACTGTGCTATGTATCTCCTTCATGGCAACGAACGACCTTGAGAATTTCCTGCATGTCAGCCTGTGAACACAATGAAACCAAACACAAAAACACTAAAAGTAATGTGACAGGATTATAAATATGGATTCTGCGAGCCCGAACATATGAAATGATTGGTTATACTTACACTCTAGGAAGACCGACGTTATTTACTATAGATTTTCCTCTTTTCAGTGGCTGGCCGTGTGTTGCATCACAGGACTTTCGGCAGCAGTCAGTAGGGATGTTGGCTTTGGATCACCCTCGTACATCTAAACGACAATTACTGAAAGTTTCAGACATGTCTCAGCCGAAGTGTGCAGATAGTCAGGCTTTTATAAAATATCGCATCCTCTCCTTATTAACGTAACTGCCTTCGAGCGAATTTACATCGAGGTAATGTTTGATCGTAAACCTTTTATTTACTCGACCCTTAGTCACGACGCTGTCGAGGAGTTGCATCTCATACACCCACACAGCTCATACACCCACGCGTTTTGTCTCCAATGACACTCGATCAAATGGACACGTCTGCAGACATGGCACATTTACTAAAAATTCCTGACTTCAACGAGGATGGAACCAACGCTACAGTCGCCTGGGCGGGCTCAGAAACCATGTTAGCATCACATTGTCACCACGAAATAGGAGCCGAAAGATACTCAGGCGTAGTCATACTCAACCGAAACTAACACGAAAATTGGGGGAAGACAACTAAGGCTTAACCAGACTCCCACGAAAATCTCTCGAAAACTGGCGTAATGCAAGTGATGTGTGCTCAACCTCACTCGAAAGAGCAAGCTGCACCGACGTCATCAATATCGCAAAGTCAGCTAGGATTCGACACACATTACAAATCTGAAACCTCAGCACTCGGATAACATGGCCACGCTCCTGCATAACAGCAAGCGTCTGTTGTGAGCCGTAAGCATACCATAGATGTCTATACGCATCCACGCTCACTCATGGAAGTCGTGAATAGCAATATACTGAGGACGGTCATTACTGTCAGTCATCCATACAACAACATTGTCAAAGTACTTACCTGACAATAAGACCAAAAAACGGAAAGCAGTACTTCCTATACTTCAATATTAAATTCATCTACTTGGATCCTTGCCAACCTAAACCCTAACAGAATTAAGCTTGAAAACAGAAAAGAAATAAATCTTGTTTTAGGAAAGGTTCTATGTGAGAATTGTGCTGGATATCAATTGAGGAAAGAAGAGGACATGGGGTCTCTTCCATCTGCCTTCCGACACCGTGACAACGCTGCTTCCACTGCGGAAAGACACGGCGACCTGTCGATGCAGACATCGTTCTGCGGCCACGCCGCACGGATGCAAACCACTGGCCAGGACGGCCTACTCGCGACGCACAGCACCGCACAGTGCCGTCCCGAGCCAGCATCCACGGAGAATGGTCAGATGATTGATTCCCCCCACCCCCCACCCCCACCCCTCCTTCCACTTAGTACCAGAGTCGTGTCCAAGCCGGCTCAAATCGACCCTGAGAAAAGTAATTTTTGTTTCGGTTTGTGTTCAAAAGTTACTAAAATATATTAATTTCATATTTTATTCATCTACGTAGTCTGTTCCATTGGATTATCAATCATCTAATCACACAGTCTTTTGTGCTTGATTTCATTTTATTACTGACATCAGTTATTGAATCCAAATGTGGGAGTCATCTGCCATTCCTTTAATGTCAAGGAACAGAGAAGAAATCCCAATTTGGCTCTCAACGTAGGGTCATCTGATTGGTAATTTACACGGTATGTGTTATCAAAACATTTCTCGATACAATAGGTGGATTGTAAGACTATTCATAGTTTATAAATAGATATCTATCCTGTGTGTCATACTGTAAGAGTTTTAGATGTAGCATACATTTCAGAATGTGTAATTCCGTAGTTTTTTTTTGTGTGTAAACTAGTGGAAGGTATTATAAAGTTGTAGAAAACTCCTATATGTCTTTGTAACAACAATTTTTTAGCAATACTGTTCAACAGTAGTTGAGCAACGCTTTGTGAACGACAACCGGAAAGGCTGGCAATAGTAACGTGCAGATGGTGAAATGCGGCTCCCAGAAAAACGTGAGGGAACCATTTTCGGCACTCGCCTGCAGCAGTTCGACGCAGATGCAGATCCAGATGACGCTGGTACACTGGTGATGGGGCACCCCATATTCTCGCGAATCTCACTTGGGTGTGGCTCTGCAGCGTTTCGTAAGCGGGGCAGCCACCTCTGCCTACCTGTTTGTGGGACCGAGGCAGTCTACAGGGAAAGGACTTGCCACTGCGGCAGACGGCTAGAGTACAAGCACTCGAGGTACAGACTACCTGGCGCCTGTTTAGGCGCTCAATCCAGAGACACCCGTCACTGTGACAGAAAACGATGGACACAAGAGGCTCTTTTATGGTAATCTCACATGCGTCACCTGCGATGACTCCACGAGTCGTGTCACGCAAAGACGAATGCATCAAACATTACTTTTTGAAGTCAACGTATTCCGGAAAGCGGCCCAATGCTGAGCAGTTAGGGGCGCCATGTTTAATTGTTTTCTTCCTCTCCTAGAGAGAGAGCACCCATGTCCTATCGCCCATGAACATGAGGCGATCTGCTGGTCTGCTTCTGTGGGTTCTGAACGGCAGCGACAGGACAATTGTACCACTTCATTTATAACTACGCATTTCTTTGCTTGTCCGTGGCTGAGTCCAGTGTCACAGTCTTCTGACACCTGACTAAGGGTACTAAGGGAGTGGCTAAAACGATGTGGTCCACTGTAGGAGGGGCACACGCACCGATCCAACTACCAGAAAGGGTTAACCCTGTATGCTTCTATCGCAGCCGGTCGATGTGTCCACGTCGAGCCGACGTGCAGCCACCTGCAAATACCCACTGTGAGAGCCACCTGTTCTGCACTAAATGGCCATGATGGAGGGACGTCGGGTGATACCCACTGCAGATAGCTGCTCAAGTCATGTCCTGTGATACACCTGTTGGGGACTGTCATGCCCCTGCCCATTTCAGCACTCAACAAACACAGTGACTCCAATACGCTTCCGTGTCAGTGCAGTCTAACACAGAAATCCTGCGTTAGATAAGTGTTAGCGAGATAGTCCATGCTTGTATATGACTCTCTACTGATTCACCGCCTTCCATGTTAGACTTCGTTTGTGTCCACTTACTACCTTCTGGGACAACACAATCAGTTCCCACCAAAATATTAACTCTTGGGGCAGCGCCACAAAGAACCATGTTCCTGGTTGAAGACTACAGTTATCATTGCCTTGTGTGTGTGTGTGTGTATTTGCCACACCTATACCTACACGACATACTTTTGAAGTCTTTGCACTGATCATAATTTGTTTCAGTCAATACACCACAATTCCGTCACAATTATTGCAGTTTCTAACTGTCCCCTATCTAAGTTGTCAATGTGACGTGAATTTTATCTGTATTGTTCTTGTAACATTCAGTCTTGATGTTAGTACACTATTCAAAATATTATCATTTCTTTTTAATGTCACCATTCTGGTAAGATACACAACTCAGGATCAACATTTTTCTTGCGACTGTCACAATGTATACGAAAATTATTGTTTGTATTTCCTGCACTGTTGAAATTTTCAGGTACTCGGTGACACATGGTTCAAGCCGTCACTTGCTGTTACAGGAGGATGCTGCCCACAACTTCATCACGTAAAAAAGTCATAAACAACACATACCAAATGTGGTACTGGGGAACACTGAGGTCATGAGCTAAAATCTGACTGACTGACAGTATTCTTAAACTGAGCGAGTGGTGTGCCGCCTCCTAGTGGCTACAGTAATCAGAGTTTAATTCAACATCCAGAGTTTCAAGTTTCCTACTCTGTATTTATACATATGTTCCTGTTTGTAAGGTGTTACACAGTTTTTTGCTTTTACACGGCAATTTCAACAATATGACTGTGTAATTCAGATGCACAATATCTTTTCACAGCCCATATGTATAAGAGTGCAGTGAGAATGTCGCATTTACCAACTGTCAAAGGACAAATGTCAGTTGAGTGGACCATCTATTATTTTTCTCATTATGTATGAGCTTTGTTTAGACCAGGGCTACAATATACGTGAGAGCCACCAATTACTTTTTGCGTAAACCATTGTATTAGGATTCCTTATTTTATAGACAAGTGAAAATGTGGCTATGTGGGCAACGGTCAGTGAATTTTTGATTGATTTAGGTGGTAACAGAGTTTTTAGAGACCAATACGTCACATTAAAAGTAACTTCCAGTACAGCCACCACACGTGTGCCGACATTTCGATTGAATGAGTAGGAATTGCATGGACGATTGTGGTTGTAGCTGAGTTTGATTCTGTGCTCGACAAGATCTATCAGTTTTAGTGAACATAAGAAGTCGGCATGGTTGAAAGCAGCCCACCTTTTCATTTGCTTTACTTTAGTGTTTGATGTCGCAATCAGAGTTTTCTCCGTGTTTACGACACACTAACCGAACGCTAAGTGAGTCATTCACTGAGAGGAGATGCCTAAAGTAAGTAGGTGTTTATGAGAGACACCAAACGCTTTTGGCTTGTCATCTCTTATTTATTTTCTTTAATTACCATCTCGGGGAATGATGATAGAAGGGTGATCAGGTATCAAGAGCTTTAATTACTCTTTGGTCGAATTATATCAGGTGATAGGTCTTTCTCCATTTGCTATATTTACTAAGACCTGTTAACGGACGTTCTGTTTGCGAGAGTCACGCTGGACAGGCGGGTAGTGTGTGGCTGTGACCGTCAGGTTCCAGGAAGGAAGGGCCCAGGTAACAATACCGGTGGTCGCTGAAGCTCTCTTTCAAAGGTGCCCTCAGCTTTCTCTCAGCTGGAGCGGCGGCAAAGAAGATTGCATGGGATGCATCAACTCAGTGCCATGGCGCTTGGACCAGGGCCGTCGAGTTTTGTATTGTTGTATTCTTAGAATCGTGGCTCAATGACAGAGAGGCGTCCGCTAAGTTGGTGCCTTACACAGGCACAGTATTTTGCTGCGTCCTTTATTCTTCCTACGCTACGTTCTTCCCGCGTGCATACTGGAAACAGCTACTTTCAGATTCACAGTAACGTGGTAGGTAACTTGTTAAAAGTTTCACTGTAACACGGACAACCTATCACAGTTGCGCTGTAGTATGGAGGCTAGCTTGTTTCAGTTTCACTGTAAGACCAGCAGCTGACACCCCTCCTCCTCAGTATGTGATGGCCCGGTTAGCTGACTACTCGAGCAGCTGAAACTTCAATCCCTCAGTAGCTGATACCCACTGCATCCTCATACCATCGACTGATGGAATTATAATACAAATTTAAGGTATAAGAGCTGACCCCCTGTTGTAAAATTAGGGCACATGTGCTGTTAGCTTCTGGCTTCCGAATATTATTTCGGTTGTATAAATTAGCATTAATCGCTCATGATGACAAACTCATTGTCCTGCAAGGTAAAGTTGATGTGCTAGTAGCGAGTAGCTATTATATTTGCTTCACTTTGGAAGAGGACAGTTGAAAACATAGCAACCCGCATTTCTTATATTCACAAATCTGTATTATTAGTGTTAAGTTTCCTATTTAACTGATAATACTACTAGGCGACATGAAGTGTTTATATAAATAATTATGGGATTACTGCACTGAGCCAGCACTTCAATCAAAACTTCTTAAGATGATGATATTTTGAAAAATGTTTTCACAGCTCCATCTTCACAAATGGCTTTGTTACTGGCATGATCTGACAACATAGTAATTTGCTGGTGTTAGACATTCTGATCATATAGCTGTGCTAAATATATTCTAAGCATCGGAAGACGTGCTGATTAATAGTGGACTAGCTTAAATTGTTTTTTGTTAGCATAAGAAGTTGTCGGTACCAGTGTCGTGTGGTTGACACAGTTTACCTGAATAATTGTGATCGAGAAGTGCACTTTAAACTGTTCAAAATGTCAGCATTGATGATGATGTGTGTTTTGTAATGTCATAGAACCTGTAATATGTATTTTGTTGATTTGAAAGCATGGGACAAATATCGAACTATGCTCGTTGACTAAACTATAAATTGTTACAGTAGTGCCACTAATCAAGCCGCGTGTATTTTGATAAGGAATACAGACAATTGAGATGCAGAAATGAGGGTTCACAAATGCTGCCTAAGCTACAAATTAAACCAGTGCTGCCAATATACAAGCTATGTGTATTTATTCAAATGGTACAGGAACTTTATATTGTGGTGGTAATGCTGCACATGTCTTGCACTCGACATCTTACCTATTTTGAAAAATAATAATATTTTATTTAGGTGCAATGTTGAAATATTTCCTTTGTAATTCCGGTTGTGGATGACAATAATCAACCTGTCAATGTGTGTGTGTACTCGAAACTATCAAGTATTTTCCGGAATAATTTTATTTCTTTTTCAATGTTTATATTTTCGATATACTGACATTTCCTCACGGCTTTTTGCGTCACTGACTTTGGTTATGTTTCATGTTGCATGTAAACATTATCAACGTTGTTGATATACTCTGCCGATGAAAGGGATACAGACCATGATCGTGTACTGTGCGTATCACACGTGTTTGTGGAATATCAAGTTGGACAGCAATTCTTCTACAGTTTGTAGTGGGGTGGCGTTCCACTACTTAGAGAATGTTCTCCGTTTCGTTAAGAGTATTTTTACGGGACGTTGAGAGACAGTATTTATTCTGAGAAGCGTACCATGTTCACGCAATCCGTGAGACACCCTGATAAACACTACGATTCGAAAATCGGTATTGTCGCACAGCAGCTCTGGAATTGCCACTGGACAAACCATGGATAAACACCATGTCAGCATACTCTGCATGTGTGAATATCCCAGGCATTTTCAGTACACAAAGCAGTATTCGTTGTTCATGTAAAAACACAGTAGTACCGTGATTGAAACTTGAGGTAAACAACTGCACCATGAGCAAGTGAACTGCGTACTGACACGGTTAGTAAGGACGACGCTACACGTTTCCCGTTCCTAGTAGTTTTCATTGGTTTATTTGGGAACGGTTAAGAGAAAGACATATGTTTATTACGAGACTTTTGTCCACAATCACCACTAGTATCAACCTTCAAAGCATGTGTCTTCCTCCTGACTCACCCTGTATAACAGCTCATGCACATACACACACACACACACACACACACACACACACACACACACAATGATTATGGCATGAACTTACAGCATATGCACCATTTGTGAAATTCAAACGATCGATCACTCTACCATAAATTGTCCAAAGTAGAGAGAGTACTCAGATTACATAATTCCACATATAAATTGTTCTGGAATGCTTGTCACATCAAGCAGTATTGATTTATCATCTAAAGTGTCTACAAAAAAAAGTGAGCAGTACAAAAATGCGATGTTTATATCATGTGTCACTACATTATTTTCCACACACACACACGCACACACACAAACTATCAATGGACCACCCTGTATATAATTGGGTCACCCACCTAAACATCAAGGTGAGGCGGAGACAATGACTGTGCGCTATACAAGGTGGTCCATTGATAATGACCGAGCCAAATATCTCACGAAGTAAGCATCAAACGTAAAACCTACAAAGAACGAAACGCGTCTAGCTTGAAGGGGGAAACCAGATGGCGCTATGTTTAGCCTGCTAGATGTCACTGCCATATGTCAAACGGATATCAACTGCCTTTTTTTAAAATAGGAAGCCCCATATTTTATTACATATTCGTGTAGTACGTAAAGAAATGTGAATATATTCGTTGAACAACTTTTTTTCTTTGTGATAGATGCCGCTGTAATAGTCACATACGTAAAAGTATGTGGTATCACCTAACATTCCGCTAGTGCCGACGGTATTTGCTTCGTGATACATTAGCCATGAAACATGGGCCGTTTAACAATTGCGGGAAAGGTTGATATCGTATTGTTGTGTGGCTATTGTGATCAAAATGCCCAATGGGCGTGTGCTATGTATGCTGATCGGTATCCTGGACGACATCTTCCAAGTGACCGGAACATTCGCCGGATAGTTACGTTATTTAAGAAAGCAGGAAGTGTTCAGCCGCATGTGCTAGGTCAACCACTACCTGCAACAAACGATGATGCCAAAGTAGGTGTTTTACCTGCTATCGCAGCTAATCCGACATCAGTAGCAGACAAATTGCGTGGGAATCGAGAATCTCAAAAACTTTGTTGTTCAGAATGCTACATTAACATCGATTGCACCCGTACCATATTTATATGTACCAGGAATTGCATGGCGACAACTTTGAACGTCGTGTAAAGCTCTGCCACTGGACACGAGAAATTACGGGACGATATCAGATTTTTTGCACGCGTTCTACTTTACTGGCCAAAAAAATTGCTACACCACGAAGATGACGTGCTACAGACGCGAAATTTAAGCCACAGGATGAAGAAGCTGTGATTTGCAAACGATTACCTTTTCAGAGCATTCACACAAGGTTGGCGCCGGTGCCGACACCTACAACGTGCTGACATGAGGAAAGTTTCCCACCAATTTGACATACACAAACAGCAGTTGACCGGCGTTGCCTGGTGAGACGTTGTTGTGATGCCTCGTGTAAGGATGAGAAATGCGTACCATCACGTTTCCAACTTTGATAAAGGTCGGATTGTAGTCTATCGCGAATGCGGGCTATCGTATCGCGACATTGCTGCTCGCGTTCGTCGAGATCCAATGACTGTTAGCAAAATATGGAAACGGTGGGTTCTAGAACGCCGTCCAGGATCCCAACGGCCTCGTATCACTAGCAGTCGAGATGACACGCATCTTATTCGCATGGCTGTAACGGATCGTGCAGCCACGTCTCGTTCGCTGAGTCAACATACGGGGACGTTTGCAAGACAACAACCATCAGTATAAACAGTTCAACGACGTTTGCAGCAGCATGGAGTACAAGCTAGGAGACCATGGCTGCGGTTACCCTTGACGCTGCATCACAGACAGGAGCGCCTGCGATGGTATACTGCTGGCCGCGGTGGTCTAGCGGTTCTGGCGCTGCAGTCCGGAACCGCGGGGCTGCTACGGTCGCAGGTTCGAATCCTGCCTCGGGCATTGGTGTGCGTGACTTCCTTAGGTTAGTTAGGTTTAAGTAGTTCTAAGTTCTAGGGGACTTATGACCTAAGATGTTGAGTCCCATAGTGCTCAGAGCCATTTGAACCATTTATTTCGGTGGTGTACTCAACGACGAACCTGAGTGCACGAATGGCAAAACGTCATTTTTTTCGGATGAATCCAGGTTCTGTTTACAGCCTCATGATGGTCGCATCATTGTTTGGCGACATCGCGGTGAACGCACATTTTGTATTCGTCATCGTCATACTGGCGTATCACCCGGCGTGATTGTATGGGTTGCCATTGTTACACGTCTCTGTCACCTCTTGTTCGCACTGACGGCAGTTTGAGCAGCGGACGTTACATTTTAGATGTGTTACGACCTGTGGCTCTACCCTTCATTCGATCCCTGCGAAACCCTACATTCGAGCAGGATAATGCACAATCGCGTGTTGCAGGTCCTGTACGGGCCTTTCTGGATACAGAAAATGTTCGACTGCTGCACTGGCCAGCACATTCTCCAGTTCTCTCACCAATTGAAAACGTCTGGTCAATGGTGGCCGAGCAAGTGGCACGTCACAATACGCCAATCGCTACTCTCGATGAAATGTGTTATCGTGTTGAAGCTGCTTGTGCTGCTGTGCGGTACACGCCATCCAAGGTCTGTTTGACTCAAAGCCCTGGCGTATCAAGTCCGTTATGAAGGCCAGAGTTGGTTCTTCTGGATACTGATCTGTCAGGACCTATGCACCAAAACTGCGTGAAAATGTAATCACATGCCAGTTCTAGTATAACATATTTGTGCAGTGAATACCCGTTTATCATCTGAATTTCTTTTTGCTGTAGCAATTTTGATGACCAGTAGTGTATTTAGCGTCGAAGCGTCATTCATTAACAGCGGTAACGTAAACCGGCATAATATGCACTACTGGGCAACGG
The DNA here is from genome assembly GCF_023864275.1 of Schistocerca cancellata. Lineage (NCBI taxonomy): Eukaryota > Metazoa > Arthropoda > Insecta > Orthoptera > Acrididae > Schistocerca > Schistocerca cancellata. The sequence goes on along the minus strand of NC_064626.1, from coordinate 55,954,720 downwards.
AAAATCCACGATGTCTGCGACAAGTGGAACATCAGCGACTTTGGCGGGTTAATAAATGGTGCGCCACTATGGCAGGAAGGATAATTTTCCCCCATTTTATCGATGGCAATTTAAATGGTGCAGTGTATGCTGAATTCATACGTAATGTTCTATCGATGTTGCTACATGTTTCACTGCATGACAGAATGGCGATGTACTTCAAACGTGATGGATGTCCGGCACATAGCTCGCATGCGGTTGAAGTGGTATCGAATAGCATATTTCTTGACAGGTGGATTGGTCGTCGAAGCACAATACCATGGCCGGCCCGTTCACCGGATCTCACGTCCCCGGATATCTTTCCGTGGGGAGAACTGAAGGATATTTGCTATCGTGAACCACCGACAACGCCTGACGACACGCGTTAGGGCATTGTCAATGTATGTTCGAACATTACTGAAGGCGAACTACTCACTGTTGAGAGGAATGTCGTTACATATATTGCCAAATGCATTGAGGTTGACAAACATCATTTTGAGCATATTTTGCATTAATGTAGTATTTACAGGTACTCACGCTGTAACAGCATGCGTTCTCAGAAATGATAAGTTCACAAAGGTAGATGTATCACATTGACACAACCGAAATAAAATGTTGAAACGTACCTACGTTCTGTATTTTAATTTAAAAAACCTACGTGTCACCAACTGTTCGTCTAAAATTGTGAGCCATATGTTTGTGAATATTACAGCTCCATCTACCACAAAGCGAAAAATGTGATCGAAATAAATCAAATTATATTTCTTTATGTACTACACGAATATGTAATAAAGAATGGGTGTTTCTATTTAAAAAAAACGTTGTTGATATTCGTTTGACCTATGGCAGCGCCATCTAGTGGGCCAACCATAGCGCCATCGAGCTACACAAGATTCGTTCTTCGTAGTTTTTTTTTTTGTTTGATGCTTATTTCGTGAGATATTTGGCCTGGTGACGATCAATGGAGCACCCTATATATATATATATATATATATATATTCGCCTATCAATCTAGTAAGTACTTGGAACAAACCGTTCAGCTGAAGGAACCAAAACTATGACCTGTATTATAATAACCATAACTGCCAGGTGCTTTTGTAGCTTTTAATAACAGGGTCCTGCAAGGCTGTAGGAGCGATGAAGTTGTAAATACACTGTTTAGGTTTTCTTATTGGTAATGCCACGTGGTGCTCTGTTTGAAAATCACTGGCTGTGCTGTGTGCAGTTTGTGGCTAGTTTGCATTGTTGTCTAACTTTTGAAGATTTTGTTCCATTGTGTCTAACTGTTGCTGTGTTTGTCTCTGGTGTTGTTCCATTGTGTCTAACTTTTGAAGATTTTGTTCCATTGTATCTAACTTTTGAAGCTTTTGCTGTGTTTGTCCCATTTGTTGTATTAATTGTAATAACAATGCACTGGTGTCTGAAACATGTTCCTCAGTGCTTTTCGGCAGTGAATTTGCACCGGCAACATTCACATTTTGACAAGCAGAAAGTGTGTCTTGACTTATTTGAGGAAACGGTGAGGACCCCAACCTGAATCTACAGTATTTGCGAGATTGTGTCCTGTCATTTCGGATTCCTGAGGCAAGCTATTGCCGACCGATCGATCGATAATGCTTCCCTGTTCACTAACTGTTTCACTGCCTACGCCATTATTTGCAGCCCGCTCCATTTCCCTATGCACAATTACCAAGTTACTAGTTTGAAAATTAGTTAATTCATTACACGGGGGCGCTAACACACTGCTTTCGTCTTCACTGTCATTTCTCAGTTTACTTTGGAGCCTAGTATTACGTTTTTCATAAGCCATTATTGTCACAATAATTCACACGAAAACACAGAGAAGCACAATTTGAAGAGCAAAAATAAGAGAACCTAAACAGCCTACTTACATATACAAATTTCAACCGTCATCTCTCTCCCCACATCCACCATTGCTGGCGACTCACCTCCAACTGCGCAACGCTACGCGCTGTTAACATATAACTGCCCAACACTACATTGACAGACAACAATGCAACTAGCCACAGACTGCACACAGCACAGCCAGTGATTTTCATACAGAGCACTACGTGGCATTGCCAATAAGAAAACCTAAATAGCTTACTTACAAAGTATAGTATAATGTCCATCGATGAGGTGTATATTGTATTTAGAGGTCGCCTATTTAATGGCTTCCAGGGGCTACAAAAAATTTATTTTCAATACTTCAGATCACTGTTGGCCGAAATGAACGATTTAAAAGGCCTTCTTAATCTATTCCTTATGAGGAACAACCGATTGTTAAAACTTTTAACACAGTCAATCAGGAATTTAAGTTAGAAAGTGTGTACATATCTGAAACAATGTAAGTCATGGCGCGCTTATTACCCACATTATATTACCCAGCATTTATGAATCACACTACACTTAGCACCATCCAAAAACTTTATATAATTTAAAATCTTTTCAAAACTTTTTCTTGCTGACACCCCCCACTAATTATTTAAAGGGGGAAGCTTAGTTTATCGCTTACTACATTTTCGCTCCTCATTCACTAGACCTTCAGCATCAAGCTGAATATATTACGTCTACATTACTAGTTCTGTTTGCATCTACCATTGAACGTACATACAAAATTATATCATTCTACGGTTCATGGTACGTGATACAAGACGACATAAGCGCTGAGATGTGCAAATTACCCAATATTTGACCGAGAGAGCTATTAGCCTCTTCCAATCAACTTTATACATAATTTTCTAAGCTTTCTCGAGCTTTCAGCCCGACAAAGTTATGACGGGCCAACAGTTTTCATTTTGACTTCATCATATGTCTATGGCTTAATAAACTAAATTCATTTGTAAAGCAATCATACGACTAGACCTGTTTCAGACTTACAAGATCAGTTCTGTAAACAATCTGGTTGTGGTGTTTACTGTTTTCATACAGCTTATTATATTTTAGCAACGTGATTCTTGTGGTGTCACCGCCAGACACCAAGCATACACCGCGTGTTGGCGTGCACCCTGGAGCAGGTTTTCAGGCGTTTCCTAGCTCCCCGCGGTCCGAATGGCAGGGTGCGGGTGGCACAGCCTCGCCTGTTGTTAGGCTCCCCACCTCGTCGCATACGTCAACATGGGGTCCTCCCCACGGCGGGCGGAAGCCTTATGCCACAACCGTGCGCCCATTTGCGGGGAGGAATGTGGTGTCACCGCCAGAAACCACACTTGCTAGGTGGTAGCCTTTAAATCGGCCGCGGTCCTTTAGTATACGTCGGACATGTGTGTCGCCACTATCAGTGATTGCAGACCGAGCGCCGCCACACGGCAGGTCTAGAGACACTTCCTAGCACTCGCCCGAGTTGTACAGCCGACTTTGCTAGTGATGGTTCACTGACAAAATACGCTCTCATTTGCCGAGACGGTAGCCTTCAGCTACGTATTTGCTATGACCTAGCAAGGCGCCATTACCAGTTGCTATTGATGCTGTAAAACATGTACCGTCAAGAGCGATGTTCACCATTTATGGATTAAAGATAAGTATTCCACTGCTACGTCCTTTTTTTGCTAGTCTAATTTCCTTGTCCTGTTCCAGACCTCACGCCAGCCTACGTGAACTAAAATGCGTGCCTTTCGGCTTCCCCTCAAAACCGGGTTGGCTCTCTAACCAATCCACAACAATTCTGAGAGCAGGATTTTGTGTAACATGTAACTATTTAACAGCACATATTTGACGCTATTGCACAGAAATATGTGGGAACAACTACATCACAAATCTTTACTAAAGAGCTGTAGAATGGTGTAAGAACATTCTACAACAATGAAACACGATTTCCCTAACCAGTTTCTAAAAAAATTGCGGCATTTAGTGTTAGAGATCTAATAGTCATGTAAATACTCAAAAATACATAATTGATTACACAAACCTGTGATTATAATATGACTGGGTTTTGTTTTGAGTCGTTCATTAAGAACAAGTTGTCTCCATTGAGTCTATTACCTACACTGGGATGGACATGATCACCCATGATGGCCACATAGCTTTCCATAGTAATTTGATGCTGCAAAGTAACAGTGGGGCCCGTGGAATACCACCACATGGCTGTCCAAATCACAGTCGAACTCACGCCAAATTTCATTTTTGGGCCGTTATCTTGGCCAGGAGTTGGAAACAGCTTGCAACAAGACTCATCAAACCAAATGTCTTTCGTCCATTGCTCCATCGTACAGGTTTGATGGCCTCAGCATCTACGTTTATGTTAATGGCATTTGCATCACTGATGACTGGTATAAAAATTGCAGCTTGTCCGGCAATTTCCAGCGTATGGAGATACTTAGGCATTTCTTTGGTGCTGCCAGTGTTGGCGAGTGCGATAATCAGTACTACAGTGACTTTTTCACCTGCCGCCCTCTTATTTTTCGGCACGATCATCTTCAATAACCATATGTCACTATCACTTAACACAGACTTTCGTCAGCTTTGTGACTTAGCAGTTCACATTTCCCCGCTTATCGTGTTTGCGATATAAATCTTCGACACGGTGTCTCTTGAAACATGAATTACTTGAGGTGCCTTGGTTATGGATGCATTCAACACAAGAGCACCACACAATACTCCCACGTTCGAATTCACTTAGCTCAGACAAAATACACTCACAACTACGCAGAACACTGTTATAATCGCTACTGATATTTGCAACATATTAAGAACATGTTCCAAGTGCCATCGTGGCCAGTTGCAAAGGTGCAGACTGCAGGATTGATTAGCGTCTTCATTTATGTTCACGCATGCACTGCTCTCGGTGTTTCCACATTTGCATCCAACCTCTGTTATACACTGAAGAGCCAAAGAAATTGGTACACCTGCATAATATCGTGTAGGGTTCCGCGACCATGCCCAAGTGCCGCAACACGACGTGGCTACGACTCGATTAATGTCTCAAGTAATGCCGGAGGGATTGAAACAATGAATCCTGCATGACCGTCCATAAATCTGTAAGATACGAGGTGGTGGACATCTCTTCTGAACAGCACGTTGCAAGGTTTCACCGATTTCCTCAATAATGCCTATGTCTGGGGATTTAGTGGCCAGCGGATGTGCTTAAACTCAGAGGAGCGTTCCTGGAGCCACTCTGTAGCAATTTTGGACGCGTGTGGTGTTGCAATGCCCTGCTGGAATTGTCCACGTCCGTCGCAATGCACAGTGGACACGAATGGATGCAGGTGATCAGACAGCGGGCTTACATATGTGTCACCTATCAGAGTCGTTCCTAGGTGTATCAGCAGTCCCATGTCATTCCAACTGCACACACCCCACACCATTACAGACCCTCCATCAGCTTGAACAGTTCCCTGCTGACATGCAGAGTTCATGGATTCATATGCTCGATACAACTTGAAACGAGAGTTGTCCGACCAGGCAACGTGTTTCTAGCCACAACAGTCCAATGTCCCTGTTGACGGGCTCAGGCCATGCATAAAGCTTTGTGTCATGCAGTCATCAAGGATACAGGAGTGGGCCTCCAGCTCCAAAAGCCAATATCCATTAAGGTTCATTGAATGGTTCGCACGCTGATCAGCACTGAAATCTGCAGTAATTTGAGGAAGGGTTGCACTTCTGTCACGTTGAACGATTCTGTTCAGTCCTCCTTGGTTCCGTTCATTCGAGATCTTTTTTCGTTTGCGGCGATGTCGGAAATTTAATGTTTTACCGGATTTCTAATATTCACTGTACACTCGTGAAATGGTCGTATGGGAAATTTCCCACTCCATCATTACCTTGGGAATGTTGTGTCCCATCGCCTGTGCACCGACTATAGCACCACGTTCCAACTTACCTATATCTTGATGACCTGACACTGTAGCAGTAGTAGCTGGTCTAACAACTGTGCCAGGCACTTCTTGTTTTATATTGGTGTTGTCGACTGCAGCGTTGTATTCTGCCTGTTTACATATCTCTGTATTTGAATACGTATGCCTTTACCAGTTTCTTTAACTCTTCATTGTAGTACACCCGTGGAACAAAGGCGATCATTCTCTTCCCGCAAACGCAGCTGCTGTGTGGTCTCTGACCTGGCAGTATCGACTACCGTCAAAGTGGCCACATACTGACCAGCTCTAGGTGGTCCGGTCTGCCCCTTGTTGCAGGTAGCAGTGTGGAGCATCTTTCGGCACTCGTCTCTCGGCACAGAGTGGGTCGGCTGTCAGCACCAGGCCGTACTCTGATTTCTGCAAACTGCCAGCCTGTTCGGCGAGCAGTGGTGTGTGGCTTCGGCTGCCAGTCGGAAGCTGAGCGTTGTGGCGTTGCTGCAGTAACTGGAGCGCTTAGGCTGTATTGCGGGACTGCCTACCTCTGCCAGACTGACCAGAGAGAAGGCTGTATTGCGGGACTGCCTATCTCTGCCTGTCTGACCAGAGAGAAGGCTGTATTGCGGGACTGCCTATCTCTGCCAGTCTGACCAGAGAGAAGGCTGTATAGCGGGACTGTCTACCTCTACCAGTCAGACCAGAGAGAAGGCTGTATTGCGGGGCTGCCTACCTGTGCTGTCAGACCAGAGTCAGCAGCTCCAATATCCCTCTCAGTTACAGGGTGATCAAAACAAAACTAGATGGAAATATTTCATGTACGCTTGGGGAGTCAACTGAACTCATATCACCCGCACACAGAGAAGCCTCCACGCCCTATTCTGCAATCCCACTTCCACAAACCGTCTCAGGGAAAATAAATCTACCCAAATCTATCATCGTTATCCATCAGACATAGTAAATAAATATCAGTTTGAGAAAAAAACCGAGACATGTAACGGAAATTGACTAGTACCAGGTACATCCACTGCTCAAACTAGTTCAATATTGACCGCAAAACGAAAATGGGTTGCCACTCATACAATCTGTAGCTAACGTCCTGATTACGATCTTGTTTAGTGTTGTCGAAAGCAGTAAGAGGGACTTGTTCTCATTAAAAGCTTCGTTTCCAACGATTTTTCCTGGATGCAGATGGGAGAATGCAGGCTAGTCGCATGAGGTAACGATCCTTATAATGAATATTTTATAAATATTTCAGCTGTTTTCATCTTCTACATGAATTAAAATATGAACCATGCATACAGTTTTTATTCATGTGATTAAAACGAAGTTCTACCTTGCCGCCAGCTCTAAGTTGCCTGTTTATATGGTCACTGTCGAACAGGTAGCTCTCCTTCATTCGTCATCAAGCCAGAAACCAACAAGAAAAGGCATCTGGTGGTATATGTAAGCAGATATCTGTAGGTCCCACAAGTATGGTTGCTCAAGATGTAGAACGCATTAATAGAGTTTTGCCCTAAGTTCAAACAAATCTCTACCGTGTTTCATGGCGATGTTTGTGTATCTAACAATACAGGATTAAATATCTATGTACAACTACATGGAGACTTCTGTGAATTCTTACATGGCTTGAGAGTGAAGTATAACAATTTCTTTTACGTTTACTTTCATGTACAGTGCTGAGACTTCGTGACATTTAAGTCCAAAAGTGAACCCTTACAAAATACGAATATGGGGAACACAGAAGCCAAGCACCCCTGCCACGCTACAGACGGATTAGATGAATCTTAACATATTTTAGCGGAAATGGAATACTGTTTGTGAATATTTTGCAGATGTGGTTTGCTCTCCAGTTGTGATAATGGGCCAAAATTTTCATTATTCAGTAGAACAGAGCGCGATAGCATTGTAAGTCCTACACTTAAGATCCGTTCTTGATAGTTATCTACCTACACGTCTGACTGGCCCTTAAACGCGTACAGATCTCGCGTTGCTCCATTGGCCTCGTGAGTCTGGTATTGTGCTACATTATTAACTGCCTGTTTGTGAAACACTCCGTCAATGGGCCTCCTTACCACACAACTGTACTTGAACTGCGGCTCTGCATAGCTACAACAGTAAATGCTATTCCATAGATGCTCATAATATAGTGAGACGTGTCTTTGCGAATTTTTCGTGAGTTGATGGAGCTCAGAATAAATAAATTCAAATTTTGACCCTAAACATGACTGTAAAACGAACCCCAAAGTCGTACGTGCACACAGTTGATCTGCACATGTACCCAAATAAAATATATGATCCTTTTTAAAATAAAATCTTTACAGTCCTTAGGGTAAGTTGATACTACCCCGAAATTTAGAACTTCATTTATGCAGAAGACATAATTTTACGAAATAGAATCAATAATACATAGTAGAGATATTGAAAGGCGATGTTTGTTAAATGGTGGCATTCAAGGTGCCACAAAACTCCGTTTTAGGATAATAGCTATTAACTCTTGAGTCAGAAATTAGAGTTGAATAAACAGCATTGGAAATCCCTTGAGATAATAATTTATGAATGGCCTAAGTCGAATCCACAATCAAGTACAAATCGTAAAGAGAGGTCATGAATGAAGTACCTCACTTCGTAATGGAGTCATTTTTATCACGAAGAGCCACGTACACGCAGAACAGAACTCACCTTATGCACAAGGAGTACTGCTATATATACAGGCATTGTACCCTCCTGAATATATTAACATTACACACATAAGAAACTTCGAAAACCTTCTGTAATAGCTAAATATTAGATAACTGGGCCAGTGATGCTCACCGTGAAGTAACACTGCATGCAGCACAGCTTCTAACATTCTGCATGATGTCTGTTTCTTCTAAGTCGTGTCTCCCTACCACTTTCACGCAACGATGCTCTGAGCGTGTTTTTTAGGGAATTGACTAGTTGGAACCTGGGACCTGTTGCTGGTAAGGAGACGCCAGACCACACATGACATGTAGAGTTCAGAAGAGTTCAGTGAGACTAGCGATAATACAACCGAATACTTAATGATTTCAGCATCAGCTCCACTGCACTTCCTGTAAAAGAATCTTAATACTAACTAAATTTAGTGGTAGTGGTTCAAGGCTTCCTTATTTTTAGTTATCTGGTAAAATAACGTCGAAAAAGCACTTAAGTTTACCATTGGAAATTTTATTCTACTCACAAAACACTGTTCATAAATTGCACTATTGATAAAGGGAAATATTTTAGTACAGGATGATAAAAACTAACTGCGTTCAACAAAAATGTGAACTAATATCCACTGAGTGGGTTTCCAAGCTCTACAATGGATCGAAGGATGGCCTATGCCATATCACATCTATAATCTAGGTTTAAATTAAGTTTCACAAAAGAGAAAACTATCAGAATGGTCTACAGTGACCCTCAATTATCTTTAATAACTTATCTAACCTGTCGTACATTACAGTGGATGATGTGGCTTCTCAATAATTATATAACAGAAAAATCATCGCGTTTCAGATTTTAACTTACGTAGCAAATGTGAATACCATAAGCTTCAATTGATGACCGACACAAGTATTACGTAAAAATGGGATGTAACAGATGAGACCTCTGCAGTTCGGAGTGAAGCCTTATGCGCTCAGAAGTGCGGGATTGCATGCGTTCATTACCTTGTCGGTGTTTGTCAGGGGGCGGAGGCCAGCGCAGCTCCATACAGCTCGCCGTCTCGGAAGCAACTCTATCCTAACTTCTCCTTTCTACAATTTACCGAAGTTGGTTTAAAAAAAAAACTACCTGGCTATGTTTTCATCTGACCAATCAGGGTCTCAATGTTAACCTTAAGCTCCGCCTACAAAAATTCTGTCTATCCAATGAGAAACGTTATACTATTGGTGGTGGGGCAATGTTTTTAAAGTTTGTAACGTAAGAGAGACGCGAAAAAGTCTCACGGTAAAACTTGCAGCTGGTGTGGCCCTTTTAGTGTTATTGTAAGATCTTATACTGTTCTTCTGGAGGGCTGTATATTTTAACATGGGATGGGGGTGGTCCTGGCGGTTACTTTTCGTGGTGGGGCAATGTTTTCAACGTTTGCAACGTAACAGAGACGTGAAGAAGTCTCACGCTAAAACTTGGGGTGGTGTGGCCCTTTTAGTGTTATTGTAAGATCTATACTGATCTTCTGGGGGGCGCTAGCTTTTATCACGGGATGGGGGTGGTCCTGGCGGTTGGCTGGCACCGTGGGTGTCCGTCCCTTTTCGTAGGGCCTTCTAGCCTAACACGGTTCTGCTCTCGGCTTCTGTTCTCGTTCCTCCCCTCGGAATTGCATCTGTCTCACGGTGGGAAGTTATGACATGCATTTAGGCATTCTTGTGTTAGTCTGTGGTATTCCATTTGCTCACTCGTTTCTCGTATTACTTTGGTTAATTTAATGTCACGATTTATTCGGAGCTATGTGACATACTACTGGATTTGCTTATCATGTCACGGGTTTTCATGGAAGGTGTTGGATTTGCCTGACACCTTACAAGCTCGCAGCAATATCTCAGTCCATACAACAGTTATTAGCTTTTATCGTATCCCTCTGTTTATTATTGTTTCCTTATCGGGCTCTTCAGAAGATAAGAGGTGTTGCATCTTACGAGTTTACCTTTTACCTTAATGTTGAATCATACACCTGTTTCCACAGGTAACTATTGAAAATATTTTCAGACTGATTGGGTATAAAAGTTTCCCTAAACGAGATAACACTAGTGGACGAGTGAGGCGAGAATGAAGTCTCATAAGAAAAATCCAGAAACTGACAGAGTGAGCTCTCAGAAATATGGTACATGTGCTGTCTTCGATATCGAGATATCCGCTGTCACTTCAGTACTGAACCACTTCTAGTGAAACAATGCAGGAAGGTGCCTTGTAATGAGTTAGTATTCTCGCTGTGGGAGACACCGAGTAGCCTCCATTGCATCCGAGGCACCACAACACATTAAAAACAGCTTAAACTGTGCAATCTGAGAGAAATCCTAGTTGGCCCAAAACAGTGATTCACAGTTGTACGACGAAGCTTTAATCTTACGAGTCCATGAATTACTTCAGTTTCTCAAAACTTAATCTATTGCAAAGTACAATCGGGCTATTAATAGGTCTACGCATCTCCTCCAGAGTAAGGAAACTGCATCTGCATGATTATTGCCAGGAGGTAGTCAGTTTGTACCGCTATCCTCTTGCAATTGAAGGAGCTTCAAACACCTATAGAAAAATCAATTCAAGAAGTTCTTTTGCTACTCAACATTTCACATTTAATTCGTAATGGACAAGCATAGTGACCTAGCCATCAAGTGAGACAGTTTAATAATCGTCAGCGAGGAAAGTGGTTCTTTACAATAAGGACTAAGAATGAAGCTCTATCTTGTTCTTGAGGCAGTAAGAGTGCGACGTTTCTTGCACTTGAAGGATGAGGATCACGACTCAGCAATATATCTTCTTGTGGTTATTTTGCATCTTCTATCTAATGACAAACTGTGTAATGAATGTTGAGACATATGCACTAACCAGGGCGCACCAGATCAGCGTAACACACAGATATTTAGAGGTAGGAAGTTACCTGGAGGAAAAGAAGGTAACAAGGAACCACATATATTGAGACAAAACGCACCATTAAGTATTATTTTAAAAGAGGCGAGGATATTCAATAATTGTGTCGTTCATATCACAGCCGCTTGGTCTGGCTGTAATATTTATTAAACTTAAATTACTCCATCAGTGTCATATACCAATGTTACATAAGTGACAAACGTCCCTCAATCTTTTAGGCGATAACCTTTCCAGATAATGAGAGTTTGTTCCTCTCTGAACTGTCAAAGTTTACCGGAAACAGCACCGGTAAGGCAAAGTTACTAACCTCGCTTTCCCGAAATTCTGTACCAATGAAGGAATTTAAGTCAGTTAACAACAAAAAGTTGTCCGGTCCATTTAAGATTCTTTCTGATTATGTTTGTGAAACAAATCAGTTTTTAGCAATTATGTGCAACGTCCAACTCGCCGGAAGGTCAGTACTAGGGTCGACTGGTTTCGGTTTTGTTTGTTCAGTAGATTGTTAATTAGGTTTTGTTTGTCTTTCCGACTTCTCAGTGTTACTTCCGTTTACAAAAGCCTTAGAATGATTTGTGTGGTCATCCAGAATACGATGGAGTACATGTTATGCGTACTATTCAGTCTACGTAGCCGCATCTCGGCTCGCCGGAATGGAGACAGAATATTCTAACTATTTATAGACCATAGAAGTCGTGAACTACGACGATAAATTAAAGACTACCGTTCCCACAAATATGTATATTCATCAGAAGTTCACAGGCACAAGTTAATAGGTTTGGAATTCATTCATGGTTTACTATCGTAATCAGCACTCTATACAGTTCATAGACGATTTCTACTCGAAGTTCGAAATATTTGTAATTATCGCACGATCTGTTAATAGAGCAGAGTTAATTGCTCAGATTAAAAGTGGTGGGTAAACTACTCCACTTGCCAACGCGGTTTTCTTAACCTATAGGCGGCATGCAAAATTAGTTGTACACATGTGTACAAAAACTACGCAGTAACTAATTTGATCGAAAAGCACTGAATTCATTAATTATATTACCCACGGACGCGCTTAGAATTACGGCTCATTCTCAAGAGCAGCAAGACCCATAACGTATGACTGACGGCGATCGAATGGACTGTCGTCACTCCACTACACCGTTCGTGACACTAGCTCTTTCGGTGCGGACGGTAAAGAAATATCTGCAGTTAGCACACCACAAGCGCAGCCGCAGTGTCCACCTAGCACCATTTTTATTTGCTAAATCTTTTATAACGCTGTTAGTTGAAGATTACGAACTTTACAAAATTTTTACTGAGCGTAACTGTACTGTAGCTACGTGCTACAAAAATATCCATTCAGTATCTCTTGAACTGCGACTTCCAGAATGTTTCTAACGAAACCGAGGACAGCACTCTTTTCTACATTTTGTAGCTATATCAAATTTAGTACCGCTTAATCATTTCAACTACTGAATATAGTGCGTTCAGCATTGTATCTTAATTACCAAGGTCAGGTAATCTAACAGGTTTCACAGAAGTTTTAGTAAAAAAATCAGTTTTTATTGAATAACTTGAAAATTAAAGAAGTAATCGCTAAGAAATCTCTACACAATGTTTTTATACTGAACTGAACCTACATCTACAAGTACAAATTTATACCTTTAACATTACACATTTCTGAATCTTTGTAAAACGTTTATTTTCATGGAACCAATCAGCGGATCATGCTGAAACTCAAAATAGCTATCACAGGCATAGGTTTAATTAATCCGGCCAAATCTAGTAACATTATTTAAACAGTCAGTTTTGATCAGGAAAGTAGTATATCACTCTGTTTGAGCTGCATGGACACGCATTACGTGATGGCTGCTTAACTTTGGTTGAGTCAAAGGGAAAATGTGGATATGCTCTTACTGCGTTTGCTTACTCACAGTATCTAGAGACTGGAAAATAGCATATTTCACGCCAACACAACAAACAGAGAATATAATTAACCCACTGAATTATAGACCTGTGTACTTGCCATCTTGTTTGCAGTTTGTTGTTGTTGTTGTTGGGGCCTTCAGTCCTGAGACTGGTTTGATCCAGCTCTCCATGCTACTCTATCCTCTGTCAACCTCTTCATCTCCCAATACTTACTGCAACCTACATCCCTCTGAATCTGCTTAGTGTATTCATCTTTTGGTCTCCCTCTACGAATTGTACCCTCCACGCTGCCCTCCAATGCTAAATTTCTGCTCCCCTCATGCCTCAGAACATGTCCTACCAACCGGTCCCTTTTTCTTGTCAAGTTGTGCTACAAACTCCTCTTCTCCCCAATTCCATTCAATACCTCCTAATCAGTTATGTGATCTACCCATCTGATCTTCAGCATTTTTCTGTAGCATCACATTTCGAAATAATCTCTTCTCTTCTTGTCCAAACTATTTATCGTCCATGTTTCACTTCCATACAAATACTTTCGGAAACGACTTCCTGACACGTAAATCTATGCTCGATGTTAACAAATTTCTCTTCTTCAGAAACGCTTTCCTTGCCATTGCCGGTCTACATTTTATATTCTTTCTACTTCGACCATCATCAGTTATTTTGTTCCCCAAATAGCAAAACTCATTTCCGAATCTAATTCCCTCAGCATCACCGGACTTAACTCCATTACATTCCATTATCCTCATTTAACTTTTCTTGATGTTCATTTTAAATGCTCCTTTCAAGGCATTGTCCATTCCATTCAACTGCTCTTCCAAGTCCTTCGCTGTCACTGACAGAATTACAATGTCATTGGCGAACCTCAAAGTTTTTATTTCTTCGCCGTGGATTTTCATACCTGCTCCGAATTTTTCTTTTGTATCCTTTACTGCTTGCTCAATATACAGATTGAATAACATCGGGGAATCGGGGAGAGGGTACAACCCTGTCTCACTCTCTTCACGACCACAGCTTCCCTTTCGCGCCCCTTGACTCTTACAACTGCCATCTGGTTTCTGTACAAATTGTAAATAGCCTTTCGCTCCCTGTATTTTACCTCTGCCACCTTGAGAATTTGAATGAGAGAGTATTCCAGTAAACATTGTCAAAATCTATCTCTAAGTCTACAAATGCTAGAAACGAAGGTTGGCCTTTCCTCAATCTTTCTTCAAAGATAAGTTGTAAGGTCAGTATTGCCTCACGTGTTCGAACATTTCTACGGAATCCAAACTGATCTTCCCCGAGGCCGGCTTCTACCACTTTTTCCATTCATCTGTAAAGAATTCACGTTAGTATTTTGCAGCTGTGACTTATTAAACTGATAGTTCTGTAATTATCACATCTGTCAACACCTGTTTTGTTTGGGATTGGAATGATGATATTCTTCTTGAAATCTGAGAGTATTTCTTCTGTCTCATACATCCTGCTCACCAGATAGTAGAGTTTTGTTTGCAGTCGGGTTTTGGAACATACAGTATGTTCTAATGTTATGATATGTTGTCTTTCTTGTGGTATTCAGTCAGACGGTTTCTTTCATGCATCTCCCCACTCTGTCCTGGGCCAGCACCTTAATCTCTGCATCACTACTGGAACCTACATACATTTTAGACTGCTTGCTGTATTGATGTCTTGATCTCCCTCTGCAATTTCCCCGCCCCCTGCATTTCTCCCCAGCATAAAACTGACAACTGATTGATGTCTGAGGATGTAACCTATCACATCATCCCTACCATTACTCAAGTTGCACAATAAATTCAGTTTTTTGTCACTTCGATTCAGTACCTTCACCCTTCTGAAGCATTGCTTTTCAGAAGCTTCTATTCTCTTCCTGTCTGAGCTGTTTATCATCCATGACTTATTTCCACAAATGGTTACAGTCCACATGACACTTCCTAACAATTATGTTAATGTTAGATGTTAACCAATTTCTATTTTCCATGAGTAATTTTTCTTGATGTAGTATTTCTACGTTTTATATCTTCTCTACTTCAAACATCATCATTTATTTTGCTTCCCAAATAGTAATTTATCTAATTTTTTAAGCATCTTCCGATTTCATTTGACTATATTCCATTACAGTTGTTTTACTTTTATCGGTGTTCACCCTTTAACATCTTTCCTAAACACTATCCATTCCATTCAGTTTCTCTTCCAAAACCTTTGCTGTCGTTGACAGAATTACAATGTCGTTGGTTATTTTCAATTTTCTTTTTTCCTGAGCTGGGGTTCCCTTCCGATATTTCTCCATAGTGTCCCTTAGTGCATGTTCAGTATACACATTGAATAATATCAGGGATAGCAAACAAACCTATTTTAAACCTACTTATCGACTACACCTTCCGATTTATATCTTTTCACTCAAATAACTGTAGTCTGTTTCTGTACGGGTTATCAGTATCCTTTCAGTTCTTGTGTTTTATCCCAAATACCTTCCTAACTTCGAACAGTCTTTTCTAGTCAACTTTGTCATAAGTTCTCTCTAAGTATACAATAGCTATTATCGTAGATTTGCCGTTGTTTTACTGGTCTTCTGATATACGTCATAAGGTCAGTATTGCCTAGTACGTTCCTACTTTATCGCCTAGTACGTTCCCACTTTTTTATGAACTCCGAAAGACCTTATCCGAAGCATGCTTCTACCATTGCAAGGCCTTTTACTCAAATGGGGAAGAGTCTGTAGAAAACATGAAACATGAAAGCGATCATTTTAACTTCTCTCGACATTTCATTAATCTAGACTCTAAACTTTCTGGACTGTCTCTTACCTTTCGACTTGTAATGTCTCTTGAAGCGGTCTCTCCGCGATATTTTCAGAAATTTTATAAATTATATAACTCAGTACATATCTCGAAATATCTCTTCTTATCTTACCGATTATCAATGCAAAGTAGTTTCAAGCCCAATTATTTCTTGGAGCGTCCATTTACTCCATGGAATAGCTTCTCTGCTATCTACGTTTTCTCTTATGAAAAGAATAGAGGACTTCTTGCCGATGAGTCGTGAAAGAGGGATGTATATGTATGTATTGTTGAGCTAGTCGCCATATTGATGAGATTCTGTATGAGAAGGAATTTAATACATGAACTAAACTAAAGTAAGTGTGTTCGCGTATTATTTAACTGATTATTATTGACAGTGTCTGCTTACTACGCTGTGTTGCACTGGATCAGTGGGGAACGTCTGATCTACACTGGACGAACCTGCCGTTTTGTATGCTCAAGATATCCAGTTACTTCAAATAAATAGGCTAACACGGTCTTACCAGTAGATCTCCGGTCTTCCCCATGTGATCACCGAAAGTTAATAATTATTACAAATAGTTCACAGGAGATCGACTGACAATTTTCGTCGCACCGAGACTTCGAAATTGCTTCACTGCCTTATGGAATTTAAGTTAAGCTCAATTTAATCAGGATAGAGCAATATTGAATTGTGTGAATGAGATAAGCCTGCTTTGTCAATGAAAATTCCCTTAATATACGCATGTTTTTACTATCCTGATCAGTGCAGCTAAATCAGGCCGGTATGAGAGAGGTTTTTAAATTTTAGATCCCACACAAAAAGAGATTAAAGACTGTCCCCCATTTATTTAGCAATTGTTTGCCGTCTGAGCTCTTGGTGTTTATACAGGTATTAGACTTTCCTTCAGCGGTCTCTTTAATTTTCTAAAGGTGGCAACAATATTTTCCTATTTATGCCTGCTCCTACAACCCTGCTTTTGTCTTCTATCTATTCATCCACAACCATTTTCTAACTTCGGTCAATTTCTTGTATAATACAACTATATCATCTTTCACATGTTTCATTTGCTGCATTTTTAAATTTTCTCCTTTCGTCAATTATATTCATTATCTCCTGTGCTATCCAAAGACCTCCACAAGGCCTTGTCGTTTGACCTGATGATCTGCCACTGCTTTCGCTGTATCATCTCTCTAAGTTTACAATTTATCTTTCACTACATAGTCTTCTACAGTTTCATTCAGTTGTTGCCTAATGCCTGATATTCTCACCAATTTCTGGTTCTTTCAATTGATTAAGGACCCACATCCCTAACAACCTGCCTTTTAGGAATTTCTTCAAGTTTCATCTACATTTCATAACCAATAAATGAAGGTCAAAAACCACATCTGCGCCTTGAAATACGGTAGTATCTGAAACCCACTAGTGTCTTCAGTTTCCCACTAGTTAGCTTCTACTTCCGCACTTTTGTCCCAGTCCTGGTCCTTCTAACATTTATTCTTCCTTTTCCTGCTGTCAAACACAATTTCTTCGTGTTTAACTACCTCAGTACCATTCTTCGTCTCACCATGCATATCTCCAGTCTCATCTTCACCTGCCGAGATAGTTGGCATAAAACATGTACTACTGTGGTGGATGTTGCATTTCTATCCATCTTGGTCACGATAATGCGTTCACTAAACAGTTAATAGTGGCTTACCTGTATCCCTACACCCACCTGCCAGAAGTACTGCTTTTCTGTCAGAGCATTAATTCCAACTGCATTTTCCTCAATCTTAAATTTTTGTCTTTAAATTCCTTAACTTAAGCATCCCATTAAGTGGTCAAAGATTGCAATCTCCAATTTATAGATACCAGTTTAGTTTCTTCAGTTGACGATATCTTCCTGAGTACTCTCCAGCCTGAGATCCGGACGAGGGATATTTAACTTCTGGAATATTTTACCTCAAAAATTTGCATCTTCATTTTAACATACTGGAGAGCTGCAGTTCGTCGGGAAAAACAACGGCTGTAGTTTGCCCTTGCTGTCAGCCGCACGCATCATCAGCTCACGGGATACATTTGCTAATGTTGTAAGGTTAGGCAATCATCCTGATTTTTTCTCTGCAACTGCTGAAAAGCTGCAGTTACCCTTCTGAAACCGCACGCTTGCGCGGCCTCTCTACACATACCCCTCCGTTGAGGTTGAACCTGTGGTACGCCTGGCTATATCCTTGCGGAATACAGGTCACCTCACTTCAGCAAAGACCAATTGTTCATAGAAAACCGGAGAAATTAAATAATTCTTGAAGAGGACTAATCATGGCTTCCTGTCAGATAGTTTGCAATGCATATTAACTCATGGTAATCATGTAGTGGAACAGAAGTGCTACCTCAGTTCCCCAAGAAACTGTTACAGTCTCTAAGCCGTCCTTGATTTATACAGAGTGGTCCATTGATGTTTATTTCGTGAGATATTTTTCCCTGTCACTATCAATCGAAAAAACTACAAAGATCGAAACTCGTCTAGCTTGAAGGGGGAAACGAGATGGCGGTATGGTTGGCCCGCTAGATGGCGCTGCCATAGATCAAACGGATATCAACGGGGTTTGTTTTTAAATAGGAACCCCCCTTTTTATCACATATTCGTGTAGTACGTAAGGAAACATAAATGTTTTAGTCGGACCACATTTTGTAGCTTTGTGATACAAGGCGCTGTGATAGTCTCAAACCTGTAAGTACGTGGTATCACATAACATTCCGCCAGTGCGGGCGGTATTTGCTTCGTGATACATTACCGGTGTCAAAATGGACCGTTTACCAATTGCGGAAAAGGTTGATATTGTGTTGATGTATGGCTATTTTGATCAAAATGCCCAACGGGCGTGTGTTATGTATGCTGCTCGGTATCCTGGACGACATCATCCAAGTGTTCGGACCGTTCGCCAGATAGTAACGTTATTTAAGGAAACAGGAAGTGTTCAGCCACATGTGAAACGTCAACAACGACCTGCAACAAATGATGATGCCCAAGAAGGTGTTCTAGCTGCTGTCGCGGCCAATTCGCACATCAGTCGCAGATAAACTGCGCGAGAATCGGAAATCTCAAAAACGTCGGTTTTGAGAATGCTACATCAACATCGATTGCACCCGTACCGTATTTCTATGCACCAGGAATTGCATGGCGACGACTTTGCACGTCGTGTACAGTTCTGCCACTGGGGACAAGAAAAATTACGGGAAGATGAAAGATTTTTTGCACGCATTCCATTTAGCGACGAAGCTCTATTTACCAACAGCGGTAAGTAAACCGGCATAATTGGCACTATTGGGCAATGGAAAATCCACGATGGCGGCGACAAGTGGAACATCATTGTCCTTGGCGGGTTAATGCATGGTGCGGCATTATGGGATAAATGATAATTGGCCCACTTTTTATCGATGGAAATCTAAATGGTGCAATATGAGCTGATTTACTACGTAATGTTCTACCGATGTTACTAGAAGATGGTTCACTGCATGACAGAATGGCGATGTACTACTAACATGATGGATGTCTGCGTGCAGTTGAAGCGGTATTGAATACCATATTTCATGACAGGTGGATTGGCCGTCGAAGAACGTTCACCGGATCGTGACGCTAGATGCGTGAAATTAATTGTGACCAAGTAAAGAATAACGTTGGTTGCATCTGAGAAAATCGCCTTTCAAGTGCGCACAGAATCAGCTCGTCATTGTTATGGAACATTGACTCTCTGCTGCCTCTCGTCTCATCCGTGCCCACGTAACTTGTGACCAAAATCCATAACTGTCACACTTTTGCTAACAGAAGGAAAACACTGACCAATCATCGAGATGACTGTGCCTGCAACAGCAGAAGACGACGGAGAGAATGCCTGGTTCTTTCGCTTCATAATTTCCCAGTCAGTTCGACGTCCGAAATTCAGAAGAAACCGCCCCTGTCCAGCGGTGTAGGAGAGCCAATCATGAGAGTCTCTGTCACGAAAAACTGTGCAGATAACGCTTTCACCCCCACAAGGCTTGCGCCTGGAGTAAACTTCGAAATTTAAACTAATGTTCTCTGACATCTACCTGCAAGTTAAAGCAACAACTTTCACCCGAAATCACCTAGTCGCATGTTTTTAATTACACCATCATTCATTCAGACCAGTGACCATCTCTGTTTAAGACAAGTGGCTAAAGTAATATAATGCTCTGAATATCAAATGTAGTAAAATAACAATTGGTTACACTGAGTTTTGGTTCCCAGCGTAACTCGCTCCCTGACCTGTAATGTAAGAGAAAACACAAGCAGAGAAAAGTGTTCTGCCTACTTGACAAAGCCGCGAAATTATAAAATCAGAAAATTAGATGAAGTGAGGATTGACTGGTGCCATAAACCTCTCAAGATATGTTAGAAACAACAGGCAGTTCGGATTCCATGTTAAACTGTAGGTCTCGCTTCTCCGGTAGGCTTATAGACTGAGAGTGTGCAAATCACGAGAGTGGTGATCAATTAAAAGAGCTTGGAAGCGGGTTGCTGAACTATCCTCTTAAGTGATTGATAGCCAATCATGACGCAAAAATTATTTTTGCAGCTCTAATAGTTTGAAACTTTGACCATGTTTTGATTATCATGTTTCATAAACGTGAGCTTACGACCCTACTCTACCAGTTTTTACGCGAAATGCGTACTTCTTCATACCAAAATATGCCTCCAAACGTTTTTAGTATGTAGTAAGAATCACTGTCCACAATGTGCTTACTGAGATGACAGTTTCATTGTCAGGTCATCAAATAGGACTTAACATGTCTTGAATTTAGTGACATAACACCATTGGTTGGTTAATGTACCATGTACAAAGATGAGGAAGTCAGTAACCCATGCGAGATTATAACTCCCCACTTTATAACACCGGAACCACCAAAACGTACACATTCGATAATGACCCTGGGTGTATTACGTGTTCCCACGTCTCGCCATGGGAGGGTACGTTACCGTGTCACTGGTCTCTTCCACCAGGGTCGTCTTTTCAGCGGTGCATTCGGTCCTGACTTTATTTTGATGGATGAAAATACGCGACCGCATCGAACGGCGCAGGTAGAGGGGCGAACGGACGGCCAGTCCGCTCTTACGACTTATACCCTAACGATCACGTGTCTGATGCCAAGCGTATTCAAATGCAAAGATACGCCAACAGACAGAGTACGGCGCTGATGTCAGAAACACCTATACAAGATAACAAGTGTCTGGCACAGTTGTTAGGTCGGCTACTGCTGCTAAAATGGCATGTTATCAAGATCTAAGTCAGTTTGCACGTGGTGTTACAGTCGGCGCACAAATTGTGGGACACAGCATCTCCGAGGTAGCGATGAAATGAGAATTTTGCCGGACGACCGTGTCACGAGTCTACCGTGAATATCAGGAAACCGGTGAAACGTAAAATCTACGACATCGCTGCGATCGGAAAAGGTCCTGCAAGAAAGGGATCAACGACGACTGAAGAGAATAATTCGACATGACGTAAGTGCAACCCTTCGGCAAATTGCTGTGGATTTCAATGCTGGGTCATCAACAAGTGTCAGCGTGCGAACCATTCAACGAAACATCATCGACATGGGCTTTCGAACCGAAGGTCCGCTAGTGTACCATTGCTGACTGCACAACACAAAGCTTTAAGCCTCACCTAGGCCAGTCAACATCGACATTGGATTTTGATCATTGGAAACGTATTTCGTTTCAAATTATATGGACGTTTACGGGTTTGGAGACAACCTCATGAATCTATGGACACTGCATGTCAGCAGTGGACCGTTCAAGCTGGTGGAGGCACTGTAATGGTGGGGGCGTGTGCAGTTGGAGTGATACGGGACCCCCTGATACGTCTAGATACGGCTCTGCGACACCTACGTAAGCATCCTGTCTGATAAGGTACATCCATTCATGTCCACTGTGCATTCCGACGGACATGGGCAATTCCAACAGGCCAGTGCGACACGCAAAACATCCAGAATGGCTACAGAGTGACTCCAGGAGCACTGTTCCGAGTTTAAACACATCCGCTGGCCACCACACTCCCCAGACACGTATATTATTGAGCATATCTGTGATGCCTTGCAACGTGCTGTTCAGAAGAGATCTCCACTCTCTCGAACTCTTACGAAATTGTGGTCCACCCTGCAGGATACATGGTGTCAGTTCCCTCTAGCACTACATCAGACATGGACTCGACGTCCATGTCACGCCGTGCTGCGGCACTTCTGCGTGCTCGCGGGGCCCCACTGGATATTACGCAGGTGTACCAGGTTATTTGGCTTTTCAGAGTATGACGATAGTGCGACTGATATTATACACAGTTTTTTTACATCATTTTACTGTGGAACTGTTACTTTTGCATCGTTAAAGAATTTCGAATATGAGTGATGTAGAACCACCAAAAGTTAAGGGAAGGCGTTCGCAGCAAACGCAAGTGTGATATTATGAAGAAAGCGAGACGGAAAAGCAGAAAATACACAAACTACAAGTGCAAGGAAGTTCCATCCAAAGCTCATGTTTTAC
The DNA here is from genome assembly GCF_023864275.1 of Schistocerca cancellata. Taxonomy (NCBI): domain Eukaryota; kingdom Metazoa; phylum Arthropoda; class Insecta; order Orthoptera; family Acrididae; genus Schistocerca; species Schistocerca cancellata. The sequence goes on along the minus strand of NC_064626.1, from coordinate 55,932,091 downwards.
AATGCAGCACATATTGTGCACTATTGTGTTATTGATGCATTAATAAATCGTGCTAAAATACCATTTGTTGAAGTGCATTTCATGCTGAAATCCTCATGTCCATCTATCGGAACAGAAACACACAAGCCAAGTAGTTGCACATATTAATATTTCAGTTAATATAATAGGTATGCCCAAAACTTTGGGTCTAGAATAACATACCGCGTGGTAGAAAATGTGGGATTTTTCTCAACAACTTTCATTTATTGATCCTTCCGGTAAGGCCGTTTTTCTTCCTCCTGAAAAATTTGTGGTACTGGACGGAGGGATTTATGAATTTACCAATTCATCTTGTGGAAAATAGCCTCTAATAAATGGTGATCTGACTCGCCATCTTCTCAAAAGCTGTTAAAATTATATTTTGGTACGCTACTAATATCGTATCATTTGTCACCGGGTGTGAATCGTCTAGAGATCAGAAAGTTTGGATGCAATCGTTTGTAAGAAGTGTCCAGTGTAGACGACATGGTAGAAGTCACACATCATTTAACACTACATATTATTATGCATATACTTGGAACTCCAGGAAATGATTGTCTGTTATTTATAACAGATCCAATTATAGGAATGATAACAAAAGTATTCAGCACCGACCTGCTAGTATTCGAGATGCTAGATTTACAGATGAAAGAAAAATAAGTGCTTTAATTGAAATATGGTTTCTGATTGGAACTCTACGCGAAAATGCTGCTCAGCTGTGGGATAACTCAAATGGTAGCGGTTTGAGGCTTGATGGCTTTCAGTGAGCGAAAAGAGGTTTCTCTTTTCACTAAGACGTCTAACAAGATTCGATGGTATAAGAGATCGTACTGCAAGGAAGGAAACTGATAAACTTGCACCAATAAAGGAAATTGTTGTCCTGTTTCTAAAAAATTTTCAAAAAAATCTTACAATCGATGAACATCTTTTAACATTTAGGGGAAGCTTTTCATTCTGGCATTATATCTGCAATAAACAAGCCAAGTAAGAATTAAAAATACTCGCGGTGGTTGATGCAGAGACTGCATATACGTACACTCTTGAATTATACATAGTAAAACAAACCCAAGTCTCTCACAATTTCAAGAATACTGTCCAAGATATTGATCTCCGACTAATGGAGCCAGTTAAAGGCACCAGCTGATGGAAACCTTGGAAAAGGAAAATTATTTGTCGCTAGCAGATACCCTGAAGAAAAACAAATGGAAGATATCTCCGGAACTTTTACAAAAGAAAACAAGGAAAGACAGAAGTTTCCTTTTGGATTTCGGCACGACTGAATTTTGATGTCTTATTGTCCAAGGAAAAAGAAAGCTGCATTAATTCCAACAAGTATGCACCATGACGATGCTATTGAAGCAGAAACGAAAGAAATGACTAAACCAGAAATGATAATCTTCTACAATAAAACAAAAATAGGCGTAGTCTTAGTAGATCATATGCGACAAAGCTGTAATGTTGCTAGGAATTTTAGATAGTGCCCTCCGGTAATTCTCTATGATTCACTGAACATCTCTGCAACAAACGGCGTTTTGCGTGTAAAACAAAAATAATTAAAAGGCGCAGTTTTATTGAATATTTCGAATGGGGATTAATACAATCACAAATAGAATTTAGATCCACAGTGAAAGAATAGCTGTAAAACTTAGAAGACGTGCAAGTATTCTGTTAGATCTTCCAAACGTTTGGCAAGCTATGGAATAACCTAAGTGGGAAAATTATATGGGATATTGCCCAAGAAGTCTAAATAAGTCGTCCAGATAAGATTGCTGCCAATGCCACCAGTTTGTAGGTAAAAAGTAGATAGCTGATATCTGTGTACTGTGTTTGAATAACTGAAAATCCAAAACATTGTTCAATGGTTCGGAGTGTTATGTTTTGTTAATTACAAATGATTATTGTAAGCATTATATGTTTATATAAACTTAGACCTCAAAAATTTAATTTTTGTTTGCCTTTGTCGTTTTTCTATTAGATTTCCCTTTGTATGTACAACAATAACTGAAACGTAAGAACAAATTTGCATTGCTCCAAACAACTGCTGGATATGTAATTAAATTTACTTAAGTTCTATTATTTACGCTTAAAATATTTCAAAGAAGAATTTTGTTTTGTTGTGAATTTCAAACAGTAACTACTCCTGCTCTACGAATGTTGTCCACGCGCCTAACTACATTATTAAATGTCATGCAGCTAAAAGACGTTTAAGAACCTTGTACCGCCTTTTGTAATGTCCAGAGGACCATCACGAGTCGGTCGACTTCAGTGGGATTGTGGATTTTTTAAAAAAGCGTCGTTTCTGTTCGTCTAATTATGTATATCTTTTAGTTAACTTCTGTTATTTAACGCAGCACTTTTCAGTCTATGTTGCTGGTCAGTGATACGTGATGCATAGATTATTTTCTTCCATAAGTTTTGTACATTAACGTATTTGGATCCTCACCATAGAATTCTGGTCAAAATTGTATGTAATTTCAGTATCAGTCTTTATTTGGTTATTGAAGAAACACGAAAAACCAGGGATGAGTGGGACAGGAAATTGAGATGGAGTCACATGCCAATAAAATTTTCTGGTCCACGTGGCTGTGTGAAGCAACTGCAGTGAAATTAAGAAGTCTCACTTCATGGAACGACTGCAGGTATCATTATCAGAGTGGGAAAAGATGGTGTAGAGTCTACATTTTAAATCAGAATATTTTGAAAAGTGAAATGATTTGCACAAAAAAAGGTTTGATTCATAGTTTCTCTAAGAACTGGAAGGGTAGACTTCACACATAGCTAACAGATTAGAAGTTTAACTTTCTATTGTCAGCAACTGAAGGAAAACACACATAGTTCCAAAATTTCTGAACAGTGTAATTCACTTACGTATTTTTAGGTTCCTGTTGCTGTATACTCGATAGGTAGCACTGACACATTCTTAATAGAATCAGAGCACTACCTAGCTACTTAACAACGCAGGTTTTTTTGGGTGTATAGAAGAGAGCTCGGGAGCGAAGGCAGGGTGTGTGAGCGCCTTGATTTCTATACAGGCCAAGTATAAATGACATTTTTATGAATAGCTAATTTCTTACGAAAGCATAGCAGTTAAGATACATGAATATGTTAACTGTTAAGTTTACAGTCATGATTAGTACAGTTACGAGAACTCCCCCCCCCCCCCCCCAAGTCGAAACAGATCTTCGAGGAACACAGTATGTAAGTTGTCGGGCAAATCCAACACCTTCCATGAAAACCCTGGCATGATAAGCAAATCCTGTAGTATGTCACATAGCTCGAATAAATCGTGACATTCCATTAACCAAAGTAATATGAGTAACGAGTGAGCAAATGGAATACCACAGACTAACACAAGAATGCCTAAATGAATGTCATACCTTCCCACCGTGAGACAGACGCAGTTCCGAGGGGAGAAACGAGAACAGAGGCCGAGAGCGGAACCGTGTTGTGCTGGAAGGCCCTGCGATAAGAGACGGACACCCACGTCGCCAGATAACCGCTAGGACAACCCCCCAGCCCATGTTAAAATCTAGAGCCCTCCAGAAGAACAGTATAGATCTTACGATAACACTAAAATGGGCCACCCCAGCTGCAAGTTTTAGCGTGAGACTTTTTCGCGGATCTGTTACGTCAGGACCACCTCCCAGCCCATGTTAAGAGATATAGCCCTCCAGAAGAACAGTATGGATCTTATGATAACACTAAAAGGACCACACCAGGTGCAAGTTTTAGCGTGAGAGTTTTTCGCGTCTCTGTTACGTTACAAACTTTAGAAACATTGCCCCACCACGAAAAGTATGACGTTTCTCATTGGATAGTCAGAATTTTAGTAGGCGGAGGCTAAGGTTAACATAGAGACCCTGATTGGTCAGATGAAAACACAGCCAGATAATTTTTTTAAACCAACTTCAGTAAATTGTAGTAAGCAGAAGTTAGGAGGGAGTTGCTTCTGAGATGGCGAGGTGAGCAGAGCTGTGCTGCCCGCCGCCCCCTGACGAACACCGAAAAGGTAATGAATGCACGCGAAGCCGCATAACAGCGCATAAGGCTTCACTCAGAACTGCAGAAGTCTCATCTGTTACACCCCCTTTTTGCGTAATACTAGTGTCGATCGTCAATTAAAGCTCATGGTGTTCACATTTGCCACTTGAAGTAAAAATCTAAATCGTGATTATTTTTAGGTTATATAGTTATTGAGAAGCCACATCAGCCACTGTAATTTACGACAAGTTAGATAAGTAATTTAAGATAATTGAGGGTCACTGTAGACCATTTTGATAGTTTTCTCTTTTGTGAAATGTAATTTAAACCTAGATTATAGATATGATATGGCATACGTCATCCTTCGATCCATTGTAGAACTTGGAAACCCGTTCAGGGAATATTCGTTCACATTTTTGGCGAACACAGTTGGCTTTTACCATCCTGTATTAAAACATTTCCTTTTATCAATGGTGGAATTTATAAACAATGTTTTGTGAGTAGAACAAAATTTCCAATGGTAAACTTAACTGCTTTTTCGACGATATTTTACCAACCAACAAAAAATAGGAAAGCCTTGAACCTCGTCCACTAAATTTAGTTAGTACTAAGATTATTTTACAGGTAGTGCAGTGGGGCAGACGCTGAAATCATTAAGGATTTAGTTATATCATCGCTAGCCTCACTGAACTCTTCTGAAATCTACATGTCATGTGAGGTCTGGCGTTTCCTTACCAGCAACAGGTCCCAGGTTCAAACTAGTCAATTCCCTCAAAACACTCTCAGAGTGTCGTTGTGCGAAAGTGGTAGGGAGACACGACTTAGAACAGACACCATGCAGAAAGTTAGAGAATGGCGACCCTGTCATAATGGTAAAATACCATGACTCAAAGTCGACCACATGCCTAACTAGGTCAGAAAAATATCCTGATAAAAATTTTTGGAAAAAAAATTTGTTTGAAAGGCATAAATAGTACAAAACAGTAGCTGCAGCGATAGATAGTGAGGCATTCTAGCAGAGACAATAGCATAATTAAGTTATGAATTTTAAAAATTGTTAGAGTTAAATGTTCTTCTCAATGCAGGCGCACAGGTGGCGGATACATCGTTGACTAGTTGGTTCTGACCCAATAAGTAAGTGAATGGATTGTCAGTCTTGGGTATAATAAGTGTCAAGTCGTGTGAACAAAAAGATTAGGAGACGCGTGAGATCGTATGAGCGCATGTTGACTCGAAGTAGGACGCGTGAATTGCTTTTAAAACAGAAGATAAGGGATTCGGAAAGATTAGCAATGGCAGATCGAGACCTTGACCGAATTGAGGTAGAGACCCAGCATGAAAATGGACAGAGAATAGAGGACAGTACAACAGACGATGCTGTATCGTGAGAAATAGGACATATAACGCACCATAACGAGGATAATGTACGTCAAGGCATAGAAAACGTAAGTCAGCATACGACAGAGGAGCAGGAAAGAAGGGAAACAGTCGATGAGGATTCTAACTTGCGTCTTGAATACGTAGAACCCATAGTACAAGTAATCAGAGCTCCCTCACCACAGAGTACAAGGAATGCGAGCAGGAACGTGTCACAGCACAGTTCAATGCAATCAGTTGCAAACCAACTGTTGGGCGAAAACACAGAGCGTAGGACGTCCAAAGAAAACGCAATAGGACCCACCAATCTGGCAGAATTATTACAACAAATTGCGGAAACCATGACAAGGCAAAATAAAGACATAGCGAACCAAATTCAAATTCAGAATGCAGAAACCACGAGACAAATGCGTGCGATTAAAGAACAAAACAAAAAAATTCAGTTACACCTAAGTCATATTGAAGACGACGCAAAAGAATCTCGCGAAGTGATAGGAAACTTAATAACAGGTCACAATCAATTGAGAACAGACACTGACAAGGTACAAGCGGACGTACAAGCATTGCGTAATGACATTCAGGACGAGATCTAAACATTACGAAACAACACCCAGGGAGAAACAGATAAACGAAATTACTAGACAAGCAGCAGGTACAGCGCGTGAAGTTGTTGAAAACAGTGCGTTACACACACGTATCACATCAGAAGCGCTGAAAAGATATGATAACCGCATAGTAAAAATAGAAGCGAAAACGAAACGACAATTTCAGAAATTGCGAACAGAGTTGTTGCAATCCATTGAAGAGCGTAGTGAACAGGATCGACAAGCACAGAGTCTGCTACCACATCCGTATCTGTAACAGCACCGGAAAAACAAGCAATTAACGAAGATATTACGCATTTGCGATTCCAATCACAGGCGGAAAGTAACATACGTGAAATAAGACAGCCTGCACAGCAACAAACACGTTTCGAAATTCTTGATGAACAAACGTCATCACAAACACATGCGGAACCACAAATGTATGTTTCAAGACAGTTTTAATCGTGCAATGAAGCAGGAAGGTTAGCCAGACAAGATACCTAACCAATACCTGACAATGGAAAGCCAGGTCGCGAAGAGTACAGTGCAATGCATTCAGCAACACGTTCACAACAGATGAAAGAAAATTATTGCGTATCCCTCCATCGATACTACGCAAGGGTAGGCGAAAGTTACAGTGTACAATATCCAATGGATCTACCACAACCAGAAAGAACGACGGGAGAAATGATCAGAAACAAAAGTGGCGAAGAATCGCGAATTTCATATGGAACTATGACGAAGTACGACAACGATCATTTCCTCACAGTCAGAAAATTTCAACACTTTCGGGAAGGAAACTCATTTCATCCACGAACTTTTATTGATAAATTCCGAGTAGGATTACCAGAACACTGGATGCTAGCACACAAATTAGACTTTATATGTGCACACATGTCAGGAACAGTCGCAGAAACCATGCAGAACGTGGCAGCGACATGCCGATCGTACGAAGATATCAGAGAGAAGTTTCTCTCACGATGTTCGACCAGCGAAGCACAGAACAGAGTGAAGTACGAATTATTTCCGAACCCATATTTAGAAAATTCAGGAGAGAAGAGTCCCGTGAAATTTTTCCAATTAATGGCAAAGAAAAATCAATGCTTAGATGTACCATACAGTGACAGAGAGTTGATTAAATTATGCGCGATGAAGCTACCATTGAAATACCAGCAATCATTAGTAGGTCGCGGAGGCAATGACGTCGAAGCCATTAAAGGTATTCTAAGGGAACTAGAGTTCATATTTTCGGAAGACGACGCAAGAAAAAGACGAAGCGCACGTTAAAACGAAAGCAAAAAGCAGTGAAATCCACAAGACACAGTACGAATAAACAATAATTACGAACCATGTGATAACTTCACACCAAGAAACGACAATAGATTTCAACAAAGAACCGGTTATGGATTTAGAAGAGAATATGGCAATAACTATAATTCACCCAGGAACGGCAACAACTATTATAGAGGGAATAACGACAACCGGAACGGGTACTGGAGAATCAATAGACCGACAAATTATCAACAAAGAAACCACTATCAACAAGCTGAACAAGAAAAGAGAATATAGATAGAAGAGGTGGAGGCAAGACCACCAAACCCAGATAAATGTTCGAATTGAAAGCTAAGCGCCCATGCCAAAGAGAATGATGCACTGACCGAGGACAATTGCAGCACCTTGAACAGAGAAGTAAAAATCTTATCACGAGAAGAGAAGAAGGAAGAAACAAATCAGCAGGGACCAGATGAAAACGAAGAAAATAAAATAACAATATCGTGTTGGGACGAAATTAATTGGGAGAATACTGACGAGGAAGATAAATTACCAGAGGCATGCACAACGAATGTATGAGGAAAGGACGAAGTAATGAGTATTGCAGAGCTATTTGAATGGAAACCAGGAAAGCGAATTCAATGAGGGTAATGCGCAGTCGACAGAAATTGAAAATAAGTTACGAGCGGGCACACAACCCAACGTATATAATGAAGGAAATTATGAAACGAGTTTTAGCGTGAGACTTTTTCAAGTCTCTGTTACGTTGCAAAATTTAAAAACATTGCCCCACCACGAAAAGTATAACGTTCCTCATTGGATGGACAAAATTTTTGTAGGTGGAGGTTAAGGTCAACATTGAGACCCTGATTGGTCAGATGAAAACACAGCCAGATAGTTTTTTTGAAGCAACTTTGGTGAATTGTAGTAAGGAGAAATTAGGAAGGAGTTGCTTCCGAGACGGCGAGGTGAGCGGAGCTGTGCTGCCTGCCGCCCCCTGACGAACACCGACAAGGTAATGAACGCACGCGATGCCGCATAACCGCGCATAAAACTTCATTCAGAACTGCAGAAGTCTCATTTGTTACACCCCATTTTTGCGTAATACTAGTGTCGATCGTCAATTAAAGCTCATGGTGTTCACATTTGCCACTTGAAGTAAAAATCTGAAACGCGATGATTTTTCTGTTATATAGTTATTGAGAAGCCACATCAGCCACTGTAATTTACGACAAGTTAGATAATTTAAACCTAGATTATAGATGTGATATGGCATAGGTCATCCTTCGATCCATTGTAGGACTTGGAAACCCATTCAGGGAATATTCGTTCACATTTTTGTTGAACGCAGTTGGTTTTTACCATCCTGTACCAAAATATTTCCTTTTATCAATAGTGCAATTTATTAACAATGTTTTGTGAGTAGAATAAAATTTCCAATGGTAAACTTAACTGCTTTTTCGACGTTATTTTACCAGGTAACTAAAAATAGGAAAGCCTTGAACACCTTCCACTAAATTTAGTTAGTATTAAGATTCTTATACAGGGAGTGCTGTGGAGCAGACACTGAAATCATTAAGTATTTGGTTATATCATCGCTAGTCTCACTGAACTCTTCTGAAATCTACATGTCATGTGTGGTCTGGCGTCTCCTTACCAGCAACAGGTCTAAGGTTCCAACTAGTCAATTCCCTAAAAAACAAGCGCAGAGCGTCGTTGCGCGAAAGTGGTAGGAAGACGCGATATAGAACAAACAGACACCACGCAGAATGTTAGAAGTACTAACTTGTGACAAAAACATTAGAAAGTTTACGTCAACAGTGCTTAGTTTAAAACAGGAACAGTAAATTCAGCACTCGCTTCTTGGAGAGCGAATGTCAGAAACTGTGAACAACTCCGTGAATGAGTTTAGAATTTTATGGAAGCTTATGAGTGATTTCAGCTAACAATAAATGTAGTGTACTTGGCGTTCTCAACGAAGTTCGAATTTAGTGCAAGTTTTTGGCAAACTGATTACACACACGATATATTTTCTATGTTCAAAGCTGGTCATGATCTCCAATTAGGTAATACGACGGACGTCTTTATAAAATAAGTAGATAGAAAGGAGTATACTAAAAGGTTGGAATGAATTTGGACTCCGTTCCCCACAATTCCATTAACTTCATGATGGTTTAAGTTATCTTGGAATTCTGAGATGTAATATTAACGTATTTCTGCGCTTAAGTTTAATCACTCCACTATATCACTGTGTATTCAGCTGCGCAGATCCATGTACGGCTTTCGTCCGGCTCTCTGCGGCTCGTTTGCATCGTTGCAGTTGCAAGGCTTTGTCGTTTCCTGGCAGCAGTGATATCTTGACAAGAGGGGATCGTATTTTCTAAGGGCGCACATTCGCCACGACCAAACGCTGTAATATGGTCACATGAGAACTTACGGCAGCGCTGAGCCGCAGCCGCCTCTCTCGTATCGTTTACACTGGAAGAAATCGATATTGATACCGATACTCAACGTTCAGTCGCGACTGCAGCTTTTCACAAACGCATTTGACGGTCATTTTGAAGCCCTGTATAACGCGACGCCCGTTATTCTAATCTCACGATACCTTTTCCTATCTGTAGTTTAGATCACCCCTTGTAATGATTTTGGTTCCGTGAGCGTAAATTCTAAGGAGAAATTAGTAATTTGAAAACAAACAAACCACATAATTGAGTGGATACGGGACTGAGTTATAGGAGCAAGTAATAGTAAAACAGTAGACCATTTTGCAGTAGGTTTTTGGAAACAGCAACTAAACTTGGCAAGAAAATGGCAGAGTTATAATTCCAAACGCATTTTTCTAGTATTATCAAATACTTGCCTGTCAATTAAGTAAGTTAATAAACAGAAAACTTCACATCTATTGCTATGGTACCACAAAAAATGTGGAGAAATATTACATGCACAAGCGGCTACTTCGATCCACCCAGTCATTTCTTCACGAAAAACTGGTGATATGATGTTAGGGCGAAGTAAACTCAATGTATATCTCCAGATTACATATGAGGAACATATATAAAAATTAATTTTCAATATATGGACAAGGAACATAGAAATTTATCAAAAAGTGACACAGTAAATAAACAAGTGCTGCACATTTCATCAACGGATTAATTAATTTTCTGGTTACATGTCACACTGCGGTAGGTATTTGCAAAGAGAATATCTCATACCTTAAGGATTCTGTGAAGTATGGCTGAAGCTCTGAATCTAGAAAATAGCGATATATTACTAGCTTTGTTTTGACAGGTAATTCGTATCAAAACCTTAAAACGATAAATGTTTTGTTTTTTATTCCATCCATTTGAAATAGTACTTTGCCATTCCCATACAGTTCACCCTAGTCACTTCAGCCCCAAATCCAGGCTCGAGAAAAGTAATCTCATATTTTGCAAAAATGTGACCATTTTGCAGAAGTATTAAATATAGAGGATTGTCTAAAATTCCTGTTACAGGCTTCTAAGATTTGTAGAGTGGAGTGAATACAGATGTTTAATTCAGCAACATCTGCTTGAGGATCTGACCAAGGTACGACGCAGAAGAATTATTAGATAACAATTCTGAAGGGAGCATAACCACTATGTAGCCTAGCTCTCCTTACTGTTGTGTGTGAAGTCATGCACGACGTACTATATTGGGGGTCCAAAACTTACTAATTTATGTACATTACCATTGATAGTGAGTCGGTACATATGCGGCCCCGTGTTCCGGCCGACAGTGTAAGTAATGTCAGTTGAGCAAGAAACGTTTGACAACCACTGGACAAGAGAGATTGTTCACAGCAGATTTAGTAATGTCATACCGCTTCTGTTAGCGACACACGCAAGCCATGTCATTGTCATGTGTCTGCAACAACACATCTCATGTCACTTGTCACGCCAAGTCGTTGAGCGCCCTGGAACAGCTGCTCTACGTAGTCCTGTCTGATCTCCCCATCATTTCCTTCCATATATGTACGCCCCCTTCTCGTTTTTTTGTCCACTAGTCATCCCTGCAATTTTTTATTTTCCTTCTCCTAATTCAAACAACTCTTATCCTTTTTTTTTTGCCGTTCCTCATGATTCTCGCGCGTGCCGAAATTTCGCTCCCACCAGGGGGTGTGACCCAGGCAGATACCCCAATTACGCCGCTGGCTGCATTTCCCCGGTTACCCCCCTCTTCACGCGTCATCCCTCCCTGTACCGTGCTCTGCGCATTCAGACACGGAAACGAGTCGATTAGGGCCCAGTTTTTTACGTCCATTACGCCAGCGAGATTCATTTTGAAAACAGCGCACATCCGTCGGCGGTCCAGTCACAGGCTGCGTGGCGCGGTGCGCCGGCTCCGTCGCGCACCGCTGCGCCCGAATTATTTAATCAGGGCCGGCCGGACACGGCAATTAGCGCGGCCGCCGGAAAGCGCCGCTCCGCGCCGGGCCGCGTGATAATCGCGTCAGCGCAGGTTGCGGCGCGCGCGATGTGCCAGAGGCGGCCGCGGGCGGCGCGCAGAGCGCTGCGGTGCGCGGCAGCCGTGCAGTGTGCGCGCCGATGGCGGCAGGTGGCGGGGGCGCTGGAGGCGCTCCCAGGGGGCCGCGGCGGACATCGCGAGCCACTCCCCACACACGACTGCGCCTGCTGTGCACCCCGTCCACGACCAGCCCGGTAATGATGAGCCGTGCTTACGGCAAAAGGAAAGGAATGCAGCGCAAATGCATAGCCACTGTACTATTTAACTCCCCTGTTAATGTTACCTCCATATACGATTTATGACCCTCATCGTGTAACATTAGGCGTCCGCAAGAGGAGACAGGAGGTGGCACTTTCCCCCTTCTGGATCCTGGGGCACAACCTTTTAAATTATTACAGAATCAGGGGAAAAATGTTCCTAGAGCACAAAAAAATCCAAGTACGTTTCTCTTTATTCAAGATACTATATCCCCGACGGGGTCAGGGATTTTCTCTGCCTCGTGATGGCTGGGTGTTGTGTGATGTCATTAGGTTAGTTAGGTTTAAGTAGTTCTACGTTCTAGGGGACTGATGACCATAGATGTTAAGTCCCATAGTGCTCAGAGCCATTTGAACCATTTCAAGATACTATTACCATTGCATGCGATACCAGCTGGCTCTCTCTCTCTCTACCTTCCGCACCACCGTTAAAAGTTCCCCAAAATTATTCATATGCAAACATTTTCACGCCTTTTTATTCTTACGTGCAGCTCACTTCAAATTCTTATACTCTCCCCTAACCATAGCTCACTTACACCCACTAGACCATCGCTGCATGTCTCTCATACTTATCGACTCCAAGTTGCTGTTTCTCACTCACTCACTCAGCCCGTCTCATTAACTCTTCGTATCTCTCTGTCATTGTCTCCTGTGTCACAGACATAGGCTCCTCCGTTTTGTCCTACTACTATAGTCTCCTCCCTCTGCCACTGTCTCCTTCTTGCACTTGCTTACTACTAATGTGTCATTACTTCCTTGCCACTGTCACTATTTCTCCCTTCCTCATTGTCTCTCTCTATCATGTACTCTGTCTCTCACTATCAGTTGCTCTCACCCACTGCCACTCCCTCCTTCTCGTTATTCTTCCCCCCTCCCCCCCCCTTGCTATTGTCTCTGTTCACTCTTTTCCTTGCGCAGTTTTGTCATTGTCAGCTATGTTCCAGTTCCCCTATGTCCCTCTCTTCCGCTCACACTGCCGTTGCCGCCTTCGTACCTTCTATAACATAACCACTGTCTACAACAGTGCCAACCGGTGTTACTGAATGGTTCTAGGCCCTTCAGTCTGGAACCACGGGACCGCTAATGTCGCAGGTTCGAATCCTGCCTCCGGCATGGATGTGTGTGACGTTCTTAGGTTAGTAAGGTTCAAGTAGTTCTAAGTTCTAGGGGACTGATGACCTCAGATGTTAAGTCACATAGTGCTCAGAGCCATTTTTTGTACTACAGTGACTCAAACTTTTTTCCTTAAGAGCCATATTGACGTTGTAAGTGACACTTTGGACCACATAGGAACGATGGGGCGGGGAACGTGGTGGCGGGAGGGGGTGGGGGGGGGAATGGATGGGTAAAGTGGTCATCCAACACTCAATGAGAAATTCAATTTTCACAATCTTTGGTTACTGACTGAAGCTTACCACTTACACATTTTGATTCCACATGTAACAAGATCCAACATGAAATACACTCCTGGAAATGGAAAAAAGAACACATTGACACCGGTGTGTCAGACCCACCATACTTGCTCCGGACACTGCGAGAGGGCTGTACAAGCAATGATCACACGCACGGCACAGCGGACACACCAGGAACCGCGGTGTAGGCCGTCGAATGGCGCTAGCTGCGCAGCATTTGTGCACCGCCGCCGTCAGTGTCAGCCAGTTTGCCGTGGCATACGGAGCTCCATCGCAGTCTTTAACACTGGTAGCATGCCGTGACAGCGTGGACGTGGCCCGTATGTGCAGTTGACGGACTTTGAGCGAGGGCGTATAGTGCGCATGCGGGAGGCCGGGTGGACGTACAGCCGAATTGCTCAACACGTGGGGCGTGAGGTCTCCACAGTACATCGATGTTGTCGCCAGTGGTCGGCGGAAGGTGCACGTGCCCGTCGACCTGGGACCGGACCGCAGCGACGCACGGATGCACGCCAAGACCGTAGGATCCTACGCAGTGCCGTAGGGGACCGCACCGCCACTTCCCAGCAAATTAGGGACACTGTTGCTCCTGGGGTATCGGCGAGGACCATTCGCAACCGTCTCCATGAAGCTGGGCTACGGTCCCGCACACCGTTAGGCCGTCTTCCGCTCACGCCCCAACACCGTGCAGCCCGCCTCCAGTGGTGTCGCGACAGGCGTGAATGGAGGGACGAATGGAGACGTGTCGTCTACAGCGATGAGAGTCGCTTCTGCCTTGGTGCCAATGATGGTCGTATGCGTGTTTGGCGCCGTTCAGGTGAGCGCCACAATCAGGACTGCATACGACCGAGGCACACAGGGCCAACACCCGGCATCATGGTGTGGGGAGCGATCTCCTACACTGGCCGTACACAACTGGTGATCGTCGATGGGACTCTGAATAGTGCACGGTACATCCAAACCGTCATCGAACCCATCGTTCTACCATTCCTAGACCGGCAAGGGAACTTGCTGTTCCAACAGGACAATGCACGTCCGCATGTATCCCGTGCCACCCAACGTGCTCTAGAAGGTGTAAGTCAACTACCCTGGCCAGCAAGATCTCCGGATCTGTCCCCCATTGAGCATGTTTGGGACTGGATGAAGCGTCGTCTCACGCGGTCTGCACGTCCAGCACGAACGCTGGTCCAACTGAGGCGCCAGGTGGAAATGGCATGGCGAGCCGTTCCACAGGACTACATCCAGCATCTCTACGATCGTCTCCATGGGAGAATAGCAGCCTGCATTGCAGCGAAAGGTGGATATACACTGTACTAGTGCTGACATTGTGCTTGCTCTGTTGCCTGTGTCTATGTGCCTGTGGTTCTGTCAGTGTGATCATGTGATGTATCTGACCCCAGGAATGTGTCAATAAAGTTTCCCCTTCCTGGGACAATGAATTCACGGTGTTCTTATTTCAATTTCCAGGAGTGTATTTTAACGGGAAAAGGAAATAGCGTATTGGAACTACATGCATTTTTCTGAAAGCTCACATGTTGACAAATTTTTACTACCCTGCCGGTACTGTGGCTTGTGGCATCGCAACTGGATCCCACACTTGTTTTTCTGATTTCGGGGCACATTTTCGAGGCATCATGTGTGTCATGCGAAATAATACAAAGTGGTTGCAGCAGTCCGATTTAATCAGACTTGGGCCAAGTGCAACAGAACACAGACAGTTTCATGACCTGATGTTCCTAAACACGGAATTTTTGTGGATGACAATGCGCCACGTGACCGGACGGTATGTTACACGACTACACAGGGTCTGAAGAAAATTCTGGATAATTCGAGAGAATGATTTGACCACGCACATCGCCCGATATGAACCCCTTGGAATATTTACAGGACATGATCGGGAGCTCAGTTCGTGCACAAAATCCTGCACTCGCAACACTTTTGCAATTACGGACGGCTATAGAGCGAGCATGGCTTAGTATTGTTGCATGGGACTACACTACGCCAGGCAAAAGGAGATAAGACACGATATTGGGAGGCATACGATGATTTTTGCAACAGCAGTGTATATTAGAACTAGTCTGAGCTTTTCTTGGCAGGCAGCAGCACTGGTCTGGGCAAAAAATATGGAATTGCTAGTTCTCCAGTATGTTGTATTAACTAATAACAGTAATTGCAAAGTTAGACAGGACTACAGATGTTTACTAAATATTTTACATGTCACTTTTCTTTTACTCATTGCATCGTATTATACCGCATGGTTTTTATCAGAAAACGGGTTGGGTTATAATGTTTCGCACGCGTCAGATTTCGTAGGACATGGTGGCGCAGATACAAATAATTCGTGTAAGTGTAAAGTAAATGCAATGAAATTACAGAAACGAAGAGATGAAATGGGCTTACCATTTATTTACAATGAAAAAAACAGTGAAAAATATACTTGTAGCAGATGTTGAAAATAACTCTCTGCAGCATCAATACACTGCTGTGCACGTCTAAGCATCTTCAGATACGTCTGGCCTAAAGTTCGGATCTCGATGACGGCTGTCCCTGTACTGTGTGTGACCAGAAATGTTTACTGACAGTTTGGTCATCCAGTGAAGACATCATGAACTCGTCGAGACATATCTTAGACGTATGGCATGATGCCCATCTTGCTGGAATAAGCAGTGTTTTCTTTCATAGTGAGTTGAGCACAAACTGTATAAAAATTTTCCATATATGCAAACGTTTAGAGGGCAAGGTCAATAAATATCGGTCTAATCATGTGCGTTCCTGTTACGACAAACAAAACACCTATTTTTTCATCATGGAGTGCTTGCTGACACAAAACGTTAGGGTTTTCCGTTGCCTAGTACCTCGTGTGCTGTGAATTCTCATGACCGGAAAGATGAAAACATACTTCATCGCTCATGATGTAATAGAAAGGTTCTAACGAACCATCGCTGATGTTATTACGCCACGTGCAGTAATCTACAAGTTTCTGGCTGTCATTATGCCGTAGTTGCTTCACAAGTCACACGATACGGCTTCAAATTAAGACTTTTAGATTTCCGCTGGTAACTCCTAGTTACATGGCCCTGCTGGGCCAGTTCGCGTGTAGACTTCTCTCGACTCCGCATAATCCTTCGGCGAATGTCTGCAATAACTTCTGATGAGCGAACTGAAGGAATTCTTTGTTGTCTTACGTTTTGCACAGATCCTTAGATGCGCCAGTTTTTATACAGACTCTGCATTGCTCTCTTTGCTAGTAGTCTCTATCCGAATACTTGATCTCGAAAATTTCGTGAGTTTCCTTAAGCGAATCTGTTTCCACACGTACTTCCACAATTTCAGTTCGTTCTCCTATAGAGAAAGTCATTTTGAAGACTGCAAACAGAAACTTCTAATTTCACTGATTAAATAAATTGAAATGCTAACAGAAGAATCCTAACAATCGATTACTGCATGAAACTGCCCGTTAATGTAGCTGTTTACTCAGTTTCAGAAGTCGAAATATTGCATTCGCATTAAAAGAGGTGGCGTGCTACTTTTAATTCGCCACCATGTTGTGTAACCCTGTAGACAACACGTAAATCCAGCTCTCTATTCAAACGGATTGCGAGAAACAAAGCAAATTAGTACATAGCTGTGTCAACAATTTTTGTTTAAAACTTGTGTAACGAGAAGGAATATACACAGAAGAAACAATTTGCCTAATTTTTAAAAACACTCATAACGCAGTTAAAAGTGACTGCAAGAAAGAAGCCAACTCACACTCCTTTTTTTTCGGGCGGGGTATTCTTTCTCACCGTCAGTTTTAACAGAATTATTCTTTAAAAATACATAGGTAGATGAATGTCTTTTTAAGTACATGATTCAAAAATTGGAACATGCAGGACCAAGAAATTTTTGAGATTATTACCTTAACGACTTTCTTCACTAAATATTGTGTATATGTTTATGAACCAAATGTATTAAAATATGCCACGCGAGATTAGCCGAGCGGTCTAAGGGGCTGCAGTCATGGACTGTGCAGCTGGTCCCGGCGGAGGTGCGCGTCCTCCATCAGCCATGGGTGTGTGTGTGTGTGTGTTAGGGTAATTTAAGTAAAGTACTGTGTAAGCTTGGGGACTGATGACCTTAGCAGTTAAGCCCCATAAGATTTCACATACATTTTTTACATTAAAATATATATAGCTCTTGTACATCCTAATGTTTATTACGCTATCATATAAACATTTCATGTAAATCAGCAAGCTTTTTCGAGATTTTTGTCACCATCGTTTCTATGCATTTTTTAGAATATTGTGGAAAAATATAAAGTACATTGGTCGAGAACCTTTTGAGACTTTTGCTGACAGCCTTTCCTCTTCAGTGTCTAAACATCTATTTGCTTGAGAAAATATATACATACAACACATCAGTCAATGGAGATAACGTATTTTATACAATTCTTCTTTATCTTTGTATATTGTTTTCTTTGTAATTAGGGCAGTGCAAGTCAAGACTAAATTTTGTAGTTTAGGTATTCGGTATTGTCGAGAAACCGTATTTTTAGAACTATTTCTCACTCGTAATGTTGGTCACTGCATAATGTTACGTACAAATAATATTTAAGATTTGCCGTGGGCCGTTCTCCTCCTAAATATGGACGTACGCAGAACTCACACTTTTCTTCGTATCTTGGTTGCCTATTGAAAGGAAAATTCACACAGTTTTCTTTTTTCGCTCCATGATAATTGCACTACATCACCTGTGGATTGAATCATTCAGAGAAGTCTTGAAGACTGGCAAGTAGCTTCTTGTGTTCTTCCTTAGTGAGATCTGGCGATAGTCGAGCTAGAAGTTCTTACCTCGCAGTGGTGGCGCTAATTTCGCCCACAGACTCGGCATAGTTTTTTATGACGCTCAGCTGATCTGCAATTAACGGCTCAGCGTTTGCTACGCACATGTGTCTTGAAAGGATCTGCGGTTCTCGGCGACAGTTAACTACCCACAATTCACAGAATCCGTTCTTAAACGAGACGACAGAGGCTGGGATGACCAAGTTAGCCGGCCGCGGTGGTCTAGTGGTTCTAGGTGCGCAGTCCGAAACCGCGGGACTGCTACGGTCGCAGATTCGAATCCTGCCTCGGCCATGGATGTGTGTGATGTCCTTAGGTTAGTTAGGTTTAAGTAGTTCTAAGTTCTAGGGGACTGATCACCGCAGAAGTTAAGTCCCATAGTGCTCAGAGCCATTTTTTTTACCAAGTTATTCTTCAGTGGTATGTTTCTCTTACATTCTTCTTTATCTTTGTATATTGTTTTCTTTGTAATTAGGGCTGTGCAAGTCAGGACTATATTTTGTAGTTTAGGTATTCGGTATTGTCGAGAAACCGTATTTTTAGAACTATTTCTCACTTGTAATGTTGGTCACTGCATAATGTTACGTACATATAATATTTAAGATTTGCCGTGGGCCGTTCTCCTCCTAAATATGGACGTACGCAGAACTCACACTTTTCTTCGTATCTTGGTTGCCTATTGAAAGGAAAATTCACACAGTTTTCTTTTATCGCTCCATGATAATTGCACTACATCACCTGTGAATTGAATCATTCAGAGAAGTCTTGAAGACTGGCAAGTAGCTTCTTGTGTTCTTCCTTAGTGAGATCTGGCGATAGTCGAGCTAGAAGTTCTTACCTCGCAGTGGTGGCGCTAATTTCGCCCACAGACTCGGCATAGTTTTTTATGACGCTCAGCTGATCGGCAATTGACGGCTCAGCGTTTGCTACGCACATGTGTCTTGAAAGGATCTGCGGTTCTCGGCGACAGTTAGCTACCCACAATTCACAGAATCCGTTCTTAAACGAGACGACAGAGGCTGGGATGACCAAGTTAGCCGGCCGCGGTGGTATAGTGGTTCTAGGCGCGCAGTCCGGAACCGCGGGACTGCTACGGTCGCAGATTCGAATCCTGCCTCGGCCATGGATGTGTGTGATGTCCTTAGGTTAGTTAGGTTTAAGTAGTTCTAAGTTCTAGGGGACTGATGACCACAGAAGTTAAGTCCCATAGTGCTCAGAGGCATTTTTTTTACCAAGTTATTCTTCAGTGGTATGTTTCTCTTACATTCCACTACAACATCAATGGCATGACACATGACTGCTACCTTTCTAGCGCTGACTGCAGGAATGACCACTTCTTCCAGCACACACAGTCGGCACACATGCAGATGCACATTTTCCTGTCCACAGTATCTCATGACGTTTAGCGTAATCTTCAAGTGACCACAATTGCCTCAGAAGCTTTCAAAAATTCCCATTCGCGAATGACGTCATAAACTACACTTTTGTGAGACGATGAATTTCTAAGGGCTGTGTATGGTCACGTATACCCACACGAATGACACATCTTCCTGTAGGTTTTACATATTTTCCATACTTCAGCAGAGACGTTGTGCTGTCGACGAATACGGTTTTCTGCAACTGGCGACGGTACTTCTCCGAAATGTCTGATTATGATGCTCCAGAGTCCACAAGAGCTTGGGCTGGTCGGCCGTACATGAAGATATCGACGTAGTTTCCTATCATTTTTGTAGTGATCGACGGCGGAGGATTTTTCTCATTGGCGCCGTCATCTCCAAGGAAGGTTGCAGACTTTAGTTTTCCAGGTTGCGGCGGCTAGCTGATCGGCTGGAGCTTCTAAACGGCGATGGAGACCCTGATCGGCGTGTTGGGGAGCGTCCTCTCCGGCGGCTAGCTTTCGGCGATGGTGACCTATCATTCCTGCACCTACATCTTCTTGTTCTTCTTCGTCGTCCTGGAGTTGTCGTCGACTACGATCGGTGTACTGTCTTCAGGCGCGGGCGTCATCAAATATCCGCCACCTTTCTCGACAATAGTGCACCACGTATCCCGGTCATCCGCAGTGGAAACATACTGGTTGGTTATCCTGGGTCCTCCTGACGTCAGTCTTCCTTGTTGCCCAATCAGGTTCCTCATGCGGCACTGTAGGACCGCAACTTCTCCTGGGCCTCGACTTTTTCATCGTTTTAAAGGGAAATGAAGGACGAGATATTGAGGTCGATGTCTGTTCCACTTCCTCCTTTATGATCTCTTGAAGCGTCTCGTTTTTAGCTCGCCGTGCGATCCTGAACTTCCTGTCTCACTATCTGACGAAGAACACTTGTGAAATAAGTTGCTTCCTCCATCACAGACATCGATACGACGTTTGGAAGCCGTTCAAATTTCTTGCGTGTAATTCTTTTTTGATGCATTGTCTCGATATACTGGCACCATTTTATGAAGTCGTCTGCTGTTGAAACTTCCTTCAGGAGTAAGGCTTGATACATGTTCTCAGCAACACCCTTCATGAGATGTGCAACCTTATCTTCCTCCTTCAGTCTAACATCCACTATTTTACACAGCTCCAAGACGTCTTGAATGTAGGATGCTGTAGTTTCTCCTGGACGCTGTGCCCTGCAATTTAATTTATCTTCAACCTTGCACTTCTGTCGTTGTGTGTCGCCGAAATACTTGTTCAGTTCCGCCTCGAATACATCCCAGCTTGTGAACATCTCCTCGGTGTTCTCAAACCATTGCTTGGCAGTGCCCTACAAGAAGGAAAATACGTTAGCCAACACACGGTGTCATCCAATTTGTTAAATTTGGCTATACGCTCATGTACCTTCAGCCACTTGTTTGAATCTTGGCTATCGTCAACAGAGAACCCGGAAGGATGTCTCACGTGATGGCACACAGTTGTGATGGCACACAGTTGCTGTCATCGTAAAGTCCTGTTCTTCTTGTGTCTCCGATAGACTGCGATCTGTTGAATATGGCTAGAACTCGGGTTTCTCGCCACGTAAACGGCGGCTCTGTCGTGGCCTGATAGGAACCACTGTGTCGTCGATAACGTACGCTATCACAACTTCCAACACCCGGCGCCTCCACCACAATAATGTCACGTAGAAGACGAACACTAACCTCACCTAACGAAGGTTTATTCAGCACTTTCACATGCGAGAGCGCGGAGTGAACTGCCTCCGGCCAGAACAGAAACCGTACATATACTACTACATAACATTTCTAACAGTGATTCTTGACATTTGTGGATGTTTCTTGAATGTACTCGAACCGAATATAGAAATTAAAACTGTACACTCAATTTGAGTTTTGAATTAACGACTCTACAGGCAACAGTTTAGTATCGTAACCACTACACAACGTTGCTACTGAACTTCTGCTACGGCAATATAAACAGCTTTGGATTAAAGCAAGCCATGGTACTTTATATGACGACGTACACTTTTCAGCCTCGTTGGTTCGGCCTCTGCTTCGGAGGAAATAACAGGCACGTAAATGGGTAGTTCTCCATCATTTATTCAGCTCTTAATGTGACCATTCTAACCTAGATTTTCAGCTAACTGACACATTAAAATACGAGGACCGTTATAATACGAGAACCTTGTTAAACGTACGGAAACCTATTACCTTTATTGATAAACTTGGGTATCAGATAAAAATTTTGTTTCTTTAGCTGCGTTGGCGCTTCATTAGGTTCACTTCATGGCGACGAATGTATCTGCAAAAAGTTTTAATGAATTTTTAAATGGGAAGTAACAACCGCCTTGTTTCTGACTCGGTAGTGATTGCGATGTAACGTCTACTCAGTTCTTGCTTGCCTAGTTAGCTATCTATGGACAAGATGTTGGATTTTTAATTTGAGTTACGTTTACAGTGTATCCTTGTACTTTATATACTCCCATAATCAATGAAATATACATAGTTTATCAAAAAGAATCATCCGATTTTAAAAAAATCATTATGTGCTTTAACAACGTATTGCTGGAAAGAGCAAACTCTTGAGTTTTACATGGTTCCCGCTAGATAGCAGCAGTGTGCGCCCACATCAGTTCTAGTAAAAAAGGTGTCGGGACAACAGAAATACTTTTGTGTTCTACGTTTGGCTCAGTGCGAGTCAGTAATGACTTTTCAGTGTGACTTCCATAGTAGGTATGTTGTAGGCCCTCCCACAGTACAGAACATTAGACGATGTCATGAACAATTCCGTGAAAGAGGTTGCTTGTCTAAAAGCAAATCCCGAGTGTCTGACATAGACGTCGAACGCATCTTCCGTAGTTTCACAGTACGCAAAAATCAGTTCGCCGTATAGTTCAACAGTTCAACGTACCCCCGATGTCCGTCTGGCGTGTGTTGTGTCGACGTGTATACATGAAACCATACAAAATTCATCTACCGTGGGCTGTTCGTGGAAATGACAAACAACAGCATGTGGAGTTCTATAATCTAGTTCGCGGTAAGATGCAGGATGACAGTTTTCTTCCACGGTCAGCGTTTAGCGACGAGGCAACATTTCATTTAAATGGAAATGTGTGGGAATATGGGGTACAGGACAACCACATGAAGTTCTACAACATGAGAGAGACTCTCCAAAATTTAATGTGTTTTGTGCAGTTTAACGGGAAAAAGTCAATTTTTATATGCCGATGACACTGTTAGTGGAAGCACATATCTCGATATGCTTGAGAACATTCGTTTCCCATAGTTGGAGACTTCATTTACCAACAGGAACGAGCACCTCCACGTTCGCATCTGGAAATTCGGGCATTTTTAAATCAAGGGTTTTCTGAAGGACGGATCTGTCGCACTGCACTGGATAGGGGTTAGTGAAATAATCCGTTTATGTGCCTCCGTTACCAACAACACTGAATGAACTGAGACATCGCATAACAGCAGCTGTGGAAGCTGTAACTCAAGACATGTGCGCTGCAGTGTGGGAACGATTTGAATACCGCATTGACATATGCCTTGTATCTCAAGAGCGGTATATACACTCCTGGAAATTGAAATAAGAACACCGTGAATTCATTGTCCCAGGAAGGGGAAACTTTATTGACACATTCCTGGGGTCAGATACATCACATGATCACACTGACAGAACCACAGGCACATAGACACAGGCAACAGAGCATGCACAATGTCGGCACTAGTACAGTGTATATCCACCTTTCGCAGCAATGCAGGCTGCTATTCTCCCATGGAGACGATCGTAGAGATGCTGGATGTAGTCCTGTGGAACGGCTTGCCATGCCATTTCCACCTGGTGCCTCAGTTGGACCAGCGTTCTTGCTGGACGTGCAGACCGCGTGAGACGACGCTTCATCCAGTCCCAAACATGCTCAATGGGGGACAGATCCGGAGATCTTGCTGGCCAGCGTAGTTGACTTACACCTTCTAGAGCACGTTGGGTGGCACGGGATACATGCGGACGTGCATTGTCCTGTTGGAACAGCAAGTTCCCTTGCCGGTCTAGGAATGGTAGAACGATGGGTTCGATGACGGTTTGGATGTACCGTGCACTATTCAGTGTCCCCTCGACGATCACCAGTGGTGTACGGCCAGTGTAGGAGATCGCTCCCCACACCATGACGCCAGGTGTTGGCCCTGTGTGCCTCGGTCGTATGCAGTCCTGATTGTGGCGCTCACCTCCACGGCGCCAAACACGCATACGACCATCATTGGCACCAAGGCAGAAGCAACTCTCATCGCTGAAGACGACACGTCTCCATTCGTCCCTCCATTCACGCCTGTCGCGACACCACTGGAGGCGGGCTGCACGATGTTGGGGCGTGAGCGGAAGACGGCCTAACGGTGTGCGGAACCGTAGCCCAGCTTCATGGAGACGGTTGCGAATGGTCCTCGCCGATACCCCAGGAGCAACAGTGTCCCTAATTTGCTGGGAAGTGGCGGTGCGGTCCCCTACGGCACTGCGTAGGATCCTAGGGTCTTGGCGTGCATCCGTGCGTCGCTGCGGTCTGGTCCCAGGTCGACGGGCACGTGCACCTTCCGCCGACCACTGGCGACAACATCGATGTACTGTGGAGACCTCACGCCCCACGTGTTGAGCAATTCGGCGGTACGTCCACCCGGCCTCCCGCATGCCCACTATACGCCCTCGCTCAAAGTCCGTCAACTGCACATACGGTTCACGTCCACGCTGTGGGGGCATGCTACCAGTGTTAAAGACTGCGATGGAGCTCCGTATGGCACGGCAGACTGGCTGACACTGACGGCGGCGGTGCACAAATGCTGCGCAGATAGCGCCATTCGACGGCCAACACCGCGGTTCCTGGTGTGTCCGCTGTGCCGTGCGTGTGATCATTGCTTGTACAGCCCTCTCGCAGTGTCCGGAGCAAGTATGGTGGGTCTGACACACCGGTGTCAATGTGTTCTTTTTTCCATTTCCAGGAGTGTAGAACACCTACGAATAGGTATGAAAGAATCTTTCTGAGCTCGTTTTAAATGTTTATTAGTTTCATGAATATAGACTTGCCAAATGATCATTCTTTCTGATACACTCCCTATTATATGACATACCGTTTTAGTGTAATCGGAATTTTAAAGTATCATGACAAAGTGTAATCTGAAGTTGGCTTTCCATAGTTTCAAACACTGAAAATTTAGACAATCCTGCCTAAATCGTGATACCTGGCAACTGTGAACTGACGAGAATGCAGCAATAGAAAGAAAATACGTGAAAAACGAGCGAGCTAAACTGAGACGGAAAAGGATGAAATACTGGCGAAATAGAGAAGATGGATATTGTGTATCGAAGTCCATGGTAGCTGAAACAAATAAAAAACTAAAGCACTACTTTGGCTCCCCGATGGTGAGCGAATCAGTGTGTGGGTTTCTCCAGTAGAAGAGGTGCGCAGTATTAGGCCTGCTGTATTTCCCGGCGTGCCTTGCGCTGCTCGCACAGTGCTTTCGGCGCGTCTCACCCCTTGCGTCACGGACGCCGGCGGCTGGCAGCTGGCGGGCGGCTCCGAAGGGACCCGCAGGTAACGTACGGCCGCCATCAGCCGGGACCCCATCTCCCAGCAAGTGCGCACGTTCCCAGCCGCAGCTGCCGGACGCAGTCCCAGGCCTGCAGCCCGGCCCCGCCCTGACGTCGGACCTCCACAGCGTCGCAGGGCGCTCCTTCCCGTTTACCGATCCTCCTGGAACTAAGAACCGAGTCGCCACTCTGCGCACCAGTGGCACTCTCAAACAAACGGCTGAGATGAAGTGCAGTGTCACTGAATTTGTTGGACGAATAACACAAAATCTGACTGATTAAGAAGAAATTATCACAATCCAAAGTTTCTCGACGTCAATGGTATAAATTTTCAGTACTGCACTTTTCTGAGCCGTCATTTTCGAACGTATGCTTGTCACCACCTTATCGGATACCGGGGTCTCTACGAGGTGCATTGGGGAGAGAGCTGGCGAGCTTGCGAATTTACACAGTAGAGCTCGTTAGACTCTTTGGCACTCGACTGCCAGTTGTCCCACTGAGGGCACATTGAATGTCAGCAGACGGACACACAGTACGGTACGCAGATAAGAAGACTGCCTGCAAGGGCTGATATGTCCCCCTCCCCCCAGCCCCCGCCCTCGCGCGCCCACAACTCCAGAAATGCCTATTGGGCTGTCCGAAGAAAATTGCCCAGCAGAGGCGTGTTTCATTGTTCGTTATTACATTAACTGAATTCTGCGAAGAGCGCGTATTATTCTGACGCATTCTTCTTACCTGCATTCACTATAATCCAGAAACCCTGAATAAACCGAAATACTTCCAGGTGGGACAGTTTCAAGTTTCTAGTTGTTGAATTTGATTAGGAACTATCTGGCGTTACACGGGTATACATTAATTCCATTCCTCTATGAGACACCTCCTCCTTCCGCCATCTCTCGTTCTTAACCTCCTCTCTGTCCATTTCTTCCACTGTCTCTCTCTGTCCACCTCCACTACCCCTGTTCTCTCAGCATCTCATCTTGCTCCTCTCTCTGCCCATCTCCTCCTCATCTCTATCAGTCTGCTCCCCCCCCCCCTGTCCATCTACGTCCCTCCAATAATTCCACCTCCTCCTCCTCCTCCTCCTCCTCCTCTATTTGTAGTTTGCCACCTCCCCCTCCCTCTGTTCTCTGTCGATCTCCTCCTCCTCCTTCCTCCATCTCTTCGTCCCCCTTTCCCCGTCTGTTTCCTCCTACCCCTCTCCATGTTCTGCCCCTCCCCATTCTTCTCTCTGTCCATCTTGTCCTCTTCACTTTCTCTGTCGATTTCCTCCCTCCTGTGACTGTTCAGCTTGTCCTACCCCCCTCTCCTGGCCTACCTCTTCTTCCCCATATCTCTGTCCATCCTCTTTCCCTCCACTGTCCCTCCCCTCCTATTTCCTATCTCGATCCATTCCCCCTCCTCTACCTAAGTGCCAATCTTCTCCTAACCCATCACTTACCTCCCATCTCCTCCTCGCCCCTTCTCTCTCCACCATATCACGCTCGCCCACATAGGAGGCTGGTTGTTCTTCCCTCAACAGCATTTCTTTCCAGATTGTAACCAATATCTGTACTAAATTTGATTGAAATCGTTCAGAGGTTATAGGACGAGGTTTTCAGCCGTGGCGTTGCCTGCATACTCACATGCCATGCATATTGCACATATATTAAACTATTTCATACGTATTTGTAACATATTTCACCAGTAAGTCTAGCGAATTTCGACCTGCAATGTTATCTCCACGCAGCTTGTGTACATCACTTAGTGTCTCCTGAAGTATGTGCTGCATAATGATATAATTTTTCATGTACATCCAGTGTTATATATGTCTACTATCTGCGAAACTTGTTGTGAAAAAGGGTTAGTTGCAAAGAAGTAATAATTAAAAGTCATGCTTCATGTAGCAGTTTTACAGCATGAAGAGCGAAAGTGTAGTGAGCGATAAACATTTATCTGGTCGTCATTTTGTGAGATTCGTGGGCGATAAATGGTATAGTAAAGGTTTTGAAATTATGTGTAAAGTCTATTGCAAATCTCCGAGTACTGTCATTCTCACATACTGGCTAACTATGGGTACTCGCCCATCGTGGCCTACACCGTTTTCTCACTAACACTCCCACTCGTTTGACTGGTGGAAGGCTATTAGCCCCACGCTGAAACTTTTCAGAGAGTAAGTTGTAAGTGCACCAAGTTTTGTTGAAATTGGTCCAGTGGTTTAGGAGAAGCGCAACGTACATACATACCTACATACAAACATACTGATATGGGGCTGTAGACAATTTCATGGGCATTTGCTGGTATTTTGATGTCAAAAACGCATTTGTACTGTTTGAAATTATAAGCGCACAGTGTAATCACACATACTGTGTCGCTTGGAGGCTTGCTTGGACAATCACTGCTTTGCAAGATGCGTGGGAGGGGGTGGAACATGTTAATTTACTGATGAATTATTTGAGATGAGGGAAAGAGATTCAAGCATTTTGGGAAGGATATTTTACTATCATTACCTTGATGAGAAATATAATAGGATTTAATTTAAGGAAACTGATTTAAGTTTTTGTACTTTATAGCGGCACGTTGTAGT
Organism: Schistocerca cancellata; assembly: GCF_023864275.1. Taxonomy (NCBI): domain Eukaryota; kingdom Metazoa; phylum Arthropoda; class Insecta; order Orthoptera; family Acrididae; genus Schistocerca; species Schistocerca cancellata. The sequence goes on along the minus strand of NC_064626.1, from coordinate 55,904,322 downwards.
TACACATTCTTGGTTCAAACATCCAAAATTAGTATAGGGAAAAATAAACAACGATGCATAATTTTCATTTTGAATTAGTGGCTAAGAATGAATTTTGAATATTTAATCTTATTTCTACGAGATGCGTTTCTCAATAGATCTCATTTTAAGTAAACCCTACTTATATTTTTCCACTCAAGAAGTGAAATGTTTTGTGCATCAAAGTTTGTGAAGCAAATAAAGAGATAATTTTTCCATATAGAACTTTTCTAATCGAAAACTAATTACATTTAATGTTATAACTTATCCCAAATCATTGTCCGCATCCGACGTCCATGCCGATATTATGAGTTATCATTGTTACATTTTCCGATTTCTTCGGAACCAGGTATGCTTTTGCCTCTTCTTTAAAGAAAAGGAGCACATTGCACGAGGCGCTTATCAGTAGTTAGTAGTAGCTCTGCAAATGCGACGCGCTGGCACTTAACAGACAGTACAAACAAGAAGAGAACAAAATTCACCCTCATCTTGCGGATGTTAAATACAGTTTAATTTCTCAGGATTGTACTCACAACTGCAGAGAAAACTTAAACGAAAGCGAAATGGAAAACATTTAACAGAAACCTTTAAGCAAACCTTTGAGAGAAAGAGACTTCCAAGACGAACATTCTCGCATTTTCTCCTACCGACAAAATTCTTACGACTCACAGAGAAACGACAGCTTTCACTAAAAACACCTTTTATCACTAAGGAAATTTAAACGTTTTCGGAATGGAGCAAACAACTTACATTCGTTAGACTGGGTCCTGCAGTTTAGCTTTTCTTTACCACGTACTTGGGCAGTCACACGCAAATTAGAATTTCTTTGCAGTTTTTTTTGGAAGGAGAACCACCAATGAAAGTAACGGGCACCCTACGTAAGCGACAAAAGCGACCGACAGCCCGCGACAGCTTCAGACGACGAAACGCCACGGAAGCGTCCTACCTGGGCAACGTCAGTGGCACAGCCTATTCTTTGCTACAACTAGCGACATCTGAATTCAAACGTGTTTGAATTTTGTAGCTGCTGTATGTGCGACAGTGAGAGCGATAGCCACGTGTTTCCTTGGGAAGCAGTGGGGCGGAGGCGACGGCAACTATGAAATATTTTTCCTCCCATTTTAAGAAAATTATCAGGTGACAAAAATTTCATTCTTCCGCATCTTATACCCTGATATCATTGTTCGATAAAGGTCTTCATTTATTTTCGTTATTCGTCATAGTTACTGTGCTGCACCAATTTGAGTACATGGCTGTACGAAATTTTTAAGAATTTGCAGAGATAAAATCACATAGCGTAGACTTCCCGTATAAATCATCTAAGATCACATATTATTGCGTATGAAATGTAACCCGTACATCAAAATTGTATTTAAAGTTGAGAGCGGAATGATATTTTCTTTTAAATCTTGAGATACTGGTTGTTATATCCGCCAACGAGTCGCTCGCGGAGCGTCCGAATTTTTGAGAACAGAAGACGTTACAAAGGCATAAGATCATGCCTTCTGAATAAAACTTCAAAATAAAATCTGAAACAAATCTGTCAATAATTTTGTGAAATGATTTCTGTAAAAGAAATAAATAGATCAGAGAAACGTTCTTCGTGCCTTTGAATGATGCTCTAAATCATGAACAGAAAATGAGGTGCATCAAACGTTTCCCTAATATTTCTTATATCATACATTTAGACAATTCATTTCACAAAATGTTTGATTTTCTTTTCCAAAATTTTCTATGCTTTACTTTTTCAGACTATTTAGATTAACTGAAACGGCCTTAACACTGACTGATCATGACTGACGTTCGCAACATCAGATACCTGTAAAATTTCATGGTTTTGTATTGTAATTTATTAGGAATTTAACGTGTGTGACATATTGGAATTGATGTGTATACATTAAAGATAAACTACTTTGTCAAGACCTTAAAAATAGACTTAGCTATGCAGTGTAAAATGTATACATGAAACTTAGTATATAAAATTGTAGCTGAGTCACATAAAACACGAGTGGTACCCGTACACCACGATTAGTTACTGTAGATTAAGAACATTCTATATAGTATTTACGATAGTCAGTCATTCTTTCGCATTTACAGGCTGTTAAAAGTTCTTGTTCATTTAAAAAATATTTTTCTTTAATTGACTGATGATACAGTAGAATGCTCCTCTAGTCAATCATGTGTATTCAAACAATATGTCGGGTGATCTTTATAGTTGATGACATAAATTAAGAAATTCTCCATGAAGTTTCCTTCCTTAGTAAATTTCATTCACAGCATTTCTCTTCGCTTTATTTTCCTAAGTATAGGTAATTTTGTAGCCTTACTCTCTAGTTACAATATTCTACAGTTTACGGGCGCCGTATTATACAATCAGCTGATCGGCACAAAGCAGCCATCTTGTAGCGCTAGATGGTCGAGCGGCAAGATCATATCAGAACAATCACCAGCAGAATGTCCGCTCTCGGTAGCTAAGTGGTCAGCGCGTCAGAATGTAAAACCTAAGGGCCCGGGTTCGATTCCCGGCTGGGTCGGAGATTTTTCTCAACTCAGGGACTGGGTGTTGTGTTGTCCTTATCATCATCATTTCATCCCATCGACGCGCAAGTCGGCGAAGTGGTGTCAAATCGAAAGACTTGCACCTGGCGAACGGTCTATCAGATGGGAGACCCTAGTCACACGACGACCAGCACAATAATAATTTTCATCACAACAACCAGCACACATTCAGCGCAGGAGGTGACATAAACAATTTCCCACATCAATTGACATGCTCACAGTATCACAAACCCACAATAATAATTCAGAGTATAATTACGTACAGAGGAACAGGAAATTTAGCAATCAGAGACGACATCAATACCGTCAGAAATGACACAGCACTGACAACACTATCAGAATCAAAGGAACAGTTGTGGGACGAGGAATAACGAAAACGGGACAAGTGGAAACTTTATTAATCAACAAAATTTTCTTTAAATCAACTAGATAGCCGTTTCCGTCTATAGCAGCGTAGTCCAAATAATCCGGAACAACAAAGAACAGTACAGACAGTTGAAGTTTCTTCACCCAGAGACGATACAGCGGAAGTCGACAATGACTAGAAGTGCAGTCGCTAGAAGACGCGTCCAGCGAGACAACACAGGATACTTATCATTCGCACAGCGTTATTGAAAATACGATGTGTTTATGAAACATTAGAGATTTACAGTTACGAGGGAAACGTGAACCACATAAACACATTTCCCACCTAGTCTAAAGTATACAAATAGGAAAACACACTTTAAATACAGTTTTTATTTTGATCCATTATAAATGGTTTTTGAAAGCCCGTGACTGTGAAAACAATAGGTTTGTTTATAAATACTATTTTGTACTCGGGCTCTCCAGTCACAGTTATCAGCGATTCAGCAAGCAACAACGTAACTACCACGAATATTGTTATCTTCAATTCACTTAAATTGTGTTTCATTGAGTTGCTGTCAGACGGTCCATAATTAAAAATTATCAATAAAACGAATATTGTCCTTCTTCACCCTAACACAAAATTAAAATAAAAGGTGTTTTCGCAGAAAAAGAAGTTCATATCAGACCACAATTCATGGGATTCGTGGTATAAAGTCACACATTTTCGCCAACTTTCTGATCGTATCTCTACTTAATACAGAAGCAGCACTGGGGATCGATTTTCTATACAAACACAAATCAGTACTGGATTTCAACAATTCTTGCATGTCGGTATTCAACTACGATCCTCAGATTTCATTAAATTTTGAACAACGTTTATCTAGAGAAGAACAGGGCATCAACAGATAACATTTCTTAACTTCAAAGAAAAAATTGGTTCAAATGGCTCTGAGCACTATGGGACTTAACATCTGAGGTCATCAGTCCCCTAGAAGTTAGATATACTTAAACCTAACTAACCTAAGGACATCATACACATCCATGCCCGAGGCAGTATTCGAACCTGCGACCGTAGAGGTCGCGCGGTTCCAGACTGAAGCGCCTAGAACCGCTGGGCCACAACTTCAAAGAAAAACGTTGATTGGTACACTATACAGTTAAATAACACAGACATTCCTTACACATGTAAAGATGTCGACTCACTAACAATTATCTTAGTGGTAATACAATTAAAGACGACAGTCGCAAAGCCACACCTGACTACGGCAAACAACAATTGCAGCCTTATCGTGTTTTTGACAACATTCCGGCAACCATTAAGGTATTTATTTACGAATTTCAAGTGAAACCGCATAATACATTGACACGGAGACATTGCACTATTCCACTTATTTACAGAGACATAATTAAACCTGAGACTGACTCTATGCTTCAGCAATGCATCACAGAAACTTTACGACAGTCCATTACAAATCACACCGAAGAAAGACGGGTCTCTCAGACGTGTTTTGTTCTCGAGGCAAATAAATGAGATCATTGTACCAGAAACAGACGGACCACAAATGCTGAACGAATTGTTATCGCAATTTCGTGATGTTGGCGTATGTTTCACTCTCGATTTGAAATCCAGTTTTGGCAAATGGAACTACATCCTAATGGTCCTAAATACACAGCGTTTCTTTGCTTTTGAACCTGTTACCAATTTTATAACCTCCCTTTCGGTTTGAATATTTCCGCAGTAGCATTTATCGGAGTCCTAAACTCAGTTCTACCTAAGGAATTAAAGAACAATAGCACTTTCAACTCTGCTAGAAATTTTTTCAGAACGTGGGATTACTGTCAATATGAATAAATCGGTATTTGGAAAGACTTGAGTTACATTTTTAGGACATATAATTGCAGTTCCTGGGATGAAACCTGATCGGGACAAACTTGAGGCCATTCGAGATATTGTTACTCCAACAATTAAACGCCAAGTGAGACGTTTTCTTGGCATCTGACAAATTCTGCTAGATGCACCGCTACTTTCACATCCCGCCCATTCTCCCTACTTTTGTTTGGCTTCTGACGTTTCAAAGACGTCATTTAGGGTATATCTATTCCAAGAGATTTAAGAAGATGGAGTTACGGTTCAAAAATGTATCGCATTAGAAGTCGAGTATTATCACCATCTCAACGTAATTATTCCATCACTAAACTCATCGGATTGGTAGTAATTTCGGCTTTCATTAAATTTCGACATATCTTATTTGAAAGACATACTGAAGATACAAAGACCACCGAGCGTTAAAATTTTTCAAGACAGCCAAACTTTCTCATGATGGATTACGAAAATGGGAAATGCATTTACAAAAATTTAGATTTACCAGTCCATAGACTTCACTGCAAGGGAACAAGACAAGGATCCGACATGTAATAACATTAAACAACAGTGATGCGATTTAATGAACTCTTCATTTAGATTCTGTTACCTTTTAAGAAATATCATTGTTTTGAAATGACTGAAACCTGAGTGTAATGCATGGCTTACTTGCATTCCTGAAGATTTGGTAAACAATGTTACGTGATACTTTCATGTACGTTATGCAAATTGTGAAACACGAGAATGTTTTTACATACTTCGACAAACGTATTACGTTTTCACCACGGAAAAACAGATTCGACGAGTCCTGGCAAAATGTAAGTCATGTGAAAAGGGTGAAAGATCAACCACTTCACACTATGCTCAGTTATTCACTATCATTCCTGTTAAACTCCGTCAGTTAGCAACCGTCGACCGGTATGGACGTGTTACGACTAGTAGACAAGGTTATCCGTACATTTTTGTAGCTGTAGCAATTTCGTTTTGTTCGCATCATTGTGGAAACCGACCTACAAAACTATGTCAGCGGCATTTGGTAAGAACTTCTTGGGAGAATTGAGACATGTTGATGGAATTGTCTCTGACCTCAATTTACATCAAATATTTCGATTCTCATTTTGTATGGTAGGAAGATTAAGCCAATCATGCCTCATCCAATACAGCTGTAAGAATCATGTAGTAGACTGGGCTATTATGAAGACTTTACTGTCATAAAAATCACAGAGAATGTGAAAATACATCAACATTTTTCAGGATATCATAAATTACGTACCAAACAAGTATACGTCACTTTCTACTAACTTAATGCTCAAAAGAAATTGTGCCAATCCCTAAACCACGATGCTTACGACATCACCAAATAGTAGACATTGCACTAGCAAGCATCAAGCAGGCAATAGAGAACAGAAAACAAAGTCAAAAGACAAAAGACAGAGATAGAAATTTCCAGGTAGGTGAAAAAGTCTTGGTTCCTTCACACCGAATATCACACTAAGGTAAACACAACCTCAGCAAATACTTTTTTACTTACAACGGTCCTTATCGCATTCGTCGAATTTGTTATCCTTATGCTTTTAAGATGGAATCGTTAAGGATTAAACGCAGCTCTGGCATGTACCACATTTCCATTATCAAAATGTTTCACGAATAGTGCCTGCTTTTACATTTTTTTATACTGTCCTGACAAATTGATATAGAGAGAAAGCAGCCAGATAAACTGTTTTCTACGGTATTTTGCAACATTTCAACATACGGATTATTAAGACAAATTTTTATTTCAACCTGTACATAGGTATCGTATCATTTATCTTGTTAAATGTAAGTGGAAGGCTTGCAGGATAGATTTTATTTTTTATTTATTTATTTATTTTTTTTTTTTTTTTGATGACGCAAAGCGAATAATATCTTGTATTTCTGCGTCACATACATGTCTTGATAAATATGCTATTACAGATTATAGTTCACACTTTTGCATCATGCACTTTATTATTTAGAGAAATAAGCAGGAGAACAAAGTAAATCGAAATGGCGATGAAACAAATGAAGAACTCAAAAAAAAATAAAAAATAAAACAAAGTGTTTCACAGGTTCGAGAATGAGCTAGTAATTTTTCTTATTGGGAGTAATTGTTACACAGTTGAATTTTCAGGTAAAAGTAAATGAGATTAGACGCTTGTACAGATCAGGTAACATTTCTCTGAAGGAGCTGTTAAAATTATGTAAGGGGTCGTTATTTTAAGCAGGGGCTAATGAGTTGAATTATGACAAAGCCAGCATTTCTGAGCAAAATCACGAAAAGTTTTAGGTACATTTATATTAACTCGAAGATGAATGATGACGTAGTGCATGAATTTTATTAGTGGATATGACATGATGTTATGGAGATTTTATTTAGATACCTTTAGGTCGCTTTATGTGATAAATTTGTAAGCTATGTGTTGATTAATTATAGGACGTAGGGGATATGGTTGCGGAACTTGTCATTTACTTACTGTGCACTCTTCGTAATTTTTCAGATTTAGTATAGGTTTTACCTCAGAAAGGGATTTCGGTGGTACTGAGAAAGAAGCTTGTTAATAAGGTTGTGCAAAGTATGTTATATTTGATTTGTCACGATGTTCCAGACGATTTTCACTTGCTTGTAAGTAACTGTTTGTTCACTCTAGTTATCAGAGATTCTACCTGTGTTCACGTTATTTATTTTACAGTTGTTTTTCTCGGCACTTCAACATAACTTTTTTACACGTGATTCAATTTATTTTCGTACACCGACTTTTTATTATTTACCCGCTACCTAACATATATTTGGAGTACTTTAAGCAAATATATCTTAGATAACGTCTCTTAGTCAGTACATACGTAGATTAGATCCCTTTTTGGCCACAAATTATACTTATGTAATGTTTGAAAGACTGACTACTGACTCTATAATTACATATATCTTTCAACAGGAACAAATAATGTACTGTGTGCAACACAATGCACATCTTTTCTCCTTTTCCATTCACTTTCCTTCCCAGGAGTTAGACGAGCTCGGTAAATTCTGCAGAAAGTAGTAGTTCTTAGATACAAGTATTTTAAATGTTTTCCACAGTATGTAAGAAAATCGTAGGCAGGGAAACATCAATCGACGAGTATATAGGGCAAATACATTGTTTTGTAACTAAGATTTCTGTCATAATTTTCTAGTTATAATCCCATTGTACCTCAATGATTATTTACTGATATTTTGTTTCACTGTTAAGGAATGAACTTACATGTTTACTGTGTATTGCACAAGGGATTTTGTCATTTGGGCAGCATTAGGATGTGTAAACCTCTGACTAGGCTCAGTTGACTAATTATTAACTTCAATGCTTTCCCATGTATGTAATATGCTGCAACATTTACCTCTGTGTAAGTCTTTCATTGCACATATGATTATGATACGTTCTTAGACGTCTGTATTATGGTAGCACTAAGCTGAAGACGTACAGTTTCGCAGCATTGACAGTGCAACTCTCTTCAATTGCACTGAAATAATACTTTTGTGACAAATATGGAACTTCACGCTCAGCAGTATGGTTGTGATATATTTTTGGCTTTGAGTTGTCAGTGGAGTATCTAATAGGCAAATTTAGGTTCCTCAGAGTCTGCTCCTAGACTACTCACACGTGAACTAATCTGCTTCTTCTACGGTTGTAGTAGTCAGTGGAATGAAAACAATTTGTATCTTTCTCTGAGTCTTCGACAATGATCGCTTCAAGAAACAGTTCTACAAAACTATGGTGCTGTTCTGTATACAGTCCCTCTCCCCATGAACCATGGACCTTGCCGTTGGTGGAGAGGCTTGTGTACCTCAGCTAAACAGATAGCCGTACCGTAGGTGCAACCACAGCGAAAGGGTATCTGTTGAGAGGCCAGACAAACGTGTAGTTCCTGAAGAGGGGCAGCAGCCTTTCCAGTAGTTTCAGGGGCAACAGTCTGTATGATTGACTAATCTGGCCTTGTAACACTAACCAAAACGGCCTTGTCATGGTGGTTCTACAAACGGCTGAAAGCATGGGGAAACTACAGCCGTAATTTTTACCCTAGGGCAGCCAGCTTTAGTGTATGGTTAAACGATGATGGCATCCTCTTGGGTAATATTTTCTGGAGGGACAATAGTCCCTCATTCGGATCTCCGGGCAGGGACTACTCAGGAGGACGTCGTTATCAGTAGAAAGAAAACTGGTACTTTACGGATCGGACCTTGAATGTCAGATCCCTTAATCAGGCAGGTAGGTAAGAAAATTTAAAATTGAAATAGAAAGGTTAAGGTTAGATATTGTGGGAATTAGTGAAGTTCGGCGGCTGGAGGAACAAGACTTCTGGTCAGGTGAATAGACGATTATAAATGCAATATCAAATAGGGGTATGCAGTAGTAGGTTTAATAATGAATAAAAAATAGGAGCGTGGGTAAGCTACTAGAAAGAGCATAGTGAACGTATTATTGTACCCAAGATAGACAGGAAGCCCACGCCTACCCCAGAAGTACAAGCGTATATGCCAACTAGCTCCGCAGATGACGAAAAGATTTGAAGAAATCAATGAGATAAAAGAAATTATTCAGATTGTGAAGGGAGAAGAAACTTTAATAGACGTGGGGGACTCGAATTCGACAGTAGGAAAAGGAAGAGAATGAAAAGTAGTAGATGAATATGGAATGGGGGTAAGGAATGATAGAGGAGGCCGTCTGGTAGAATTTTGCTCAGAGCATAACTTAATCGTAGCTAACACTTAGTTTAAGAATCCTGAAGGAAGGTTGTATACATGGAAGAGGCCTGGAGACACCGGGAGGTTTCAGATAGATTATATAATGATAAAACCGATGTTTAGAAACGTGGTTTTAAATTTAATACATTTCCATGGGCAGATGTGGACTCTGACCACACTTTATTGGTTATAAATTGTAGATTAAAACTGAAGAAACAGCACAAAGGTGGGTATTTAAGGAGATAAGACCTGGATAAACTGACAGACCAGAGGTTATACAGAGTTTCAGAGAGAACATTAGGGTAAGACTGACAAGAGTGGTGGAAATACAGTAAAAGAAGAATGGGTAGTTTTGACAGATGAAATACTGAAGACAGCGGGGCTCAAGTAGGTTAAAAGTTTACGTTTTAAGGTATAATTACGTTTACGTTTGAAGGTATAATTTACCCAGAGTCATTATCCGCATCCAAAATTTCTGGCCAATACATGAGTTATCCCTTTTATTTGTTCAAATCTGATAGGAACGAAGTACTCGTTTGGTTTTTTTTAAAAAGAGTGAGCGCAGTGCACCAGTCGCAATTAAGTAGTTAGTTGCAGTATAGCAAATGCTACGCGCTTTTGAGACAAGAACAGTTCCGAGGTGTTTCTACTGTTCTACAAGCAAGCCATAATTAAAAAACAAAAAAAAAAAGAAAATTTGAGTTTTTCTAGCGCCAGTTTATCACTACAAAAGGATAATGATTCACAGTGTAGTCTTAGTATGCCGAATGTTGAAATCGACAGGTAACCAGACAGGTACTTTCAAGCTACTTTCTCGCAGTCAGATTTTGCACACTTTCTCGGAGTTTAATTAGGATGTTTAAAGCTTACGAATTACTGTGTTGAAAGTTTACGAGAGATTATAAATTGCTTATATTGCTGGCAAGCTAAACTCTCAATGAATGAGAAACATAATACTGTTTATTATAAGTACATTCCTACTTCATAATTTGAGTGCATTTGTCTCATTTAATGTTAGGCGAAGGAGGTGCCCAAGCCAATGTTACTGGACATTCCTGAAGTTTCCATTGTCCACACTTACAACCACTGAAAATGGTAGTGCCTATGTTTCTTTTCACAACTCTTATAGTTCAGGAACACTGATGCTCCAGAACTAGAAAATACTGATGTGTATCATTCCCTTACTCTTTATGTAAGTAATCTCCATTCTATATCAAAAAAGTTCAGTTATGGAAGAAGCTTCAAGAATATCACAAGCTGCTGCGTTTAAAAATATTAAAAAGGAAGCTGTGACTTAAAATATATTTAGAAAATTGCTGTTTTGATTCCATCGAATATTCCGGATAATGATTTCTTATTTACAGAAAAGTGTTCTTTTGATTTGATCGAAAATTACGGATAATGGTTTTTTACTTCCCGAAGCCACTATATACGAACTTCGATTACAAACACTATAATAATTTCCATCCTGTGTTTGTTCTGGCCCTCTAGTTTCGGAAAAAAATTGATTGATTATTTTAATGAGATGAGAGAAAGAAGTAAGTCCTGTATTCGGCAGGTAAACTGTCTGTTAATGCTATTTTTCATTTCTGATAGTGCCTGAAAGGTATACTTGTAGTTCTGTGGTTCACGTTCAGTGCGAAAAACACGGATGAGAAACATTGCTAGTGTGTCATACTGAAATTATGAAATAATTTGATACATTGAGTGTAATTACAGCTAAGAAAAATTTTCGTTCTACATGCATGTTCAACGAACGAAAAATGTGGCTGTTTTTTGGCAGTGCGATGTTTGTAAACCAGTCGGTGAGGAAACGCAAATATTGATGACGAAATAATGAGTTCATTAAGTGTGTTCCTGTCATGCACGCAGCTTCCATTGCGGACCGTTCATTATCACACTTGGCCGATTTCCCTTCCGCTTCGGGTAAGATCGAGTCGCCTCCCTTATGAGTACCGGCTCTCGAGTCGCGAGTTAAGTGCAGCACCCTTCCCCAACTGCCTCGAAAGTCTTGAGTAACGAGCGAGTTCGATCCACGTTCTGACCGCCTCGAGTTTCAGTGGTGAAGGGGACGGCTCCGGGAACAAATTTGTGTCAGGTCTCTGAAACACACTGATTTGAAGTTTATAAGCGAAAATAGTTGAAATTATCTGGCAGATTACAATTTTATTCTGGACAGAGAATAAAACACAGTCTTATCTTTGGCAGGCAATGCTCTAATCGACTGATATATCCAGGCCAGGGGGGCGCAGAAAGCTATGCGCAGAAAGCAACGTGTTTTCTCAGCTGTGCGCATGACGTCACGGTGGAAGCAGCTGTGCCAAACAGTGCATACTCCGAATTCTGTGTGATTGTTTTTCTTGTGTTGTTTTGTGTTTTAAGGAGTATTTTGATTGAGTTCTTTCTTCTGAGGTACTCAGTCAACAGCGGAAACATTCTGAATTCGGGTGTGTTAACGGTTTTTGCTGTAATTGATATTTGATTCGGAACTGAAATAGTTAGCGATAGTGGACAGCGGAATCAACATTGTGTTCGCCAGTTTTATAGTTTATGGTTCGTCCTATGAAATTCTTATTGGAGAATCTACAAGTGAGTGAGAAAATTAATTTTTACAATGCCAGGCTGTGCTGTAAAGGCCTGTTTATCCTACAACTGGAGCACAAAGGGAACTGACGTAATGTATCACAGTTTCCCGCGTAATGAAACATTACAAAAACTATGGTTGTCGAAATGTTGTAGGAAAGACAGTGTAAATGTTGCGCATGCAAGAATATGTTCTCGCCATTTCGCAGAAACAGATTACTTAAGGGATTGACAGTCTGAATTGCTTAATTTGCCCCGAAAAAGAATGCTCAAGCCAGACGCAGTTCCTTCGTGCAATTTGCCGTGCAGTACTGTGACTGTCAATGTGTCACTCGCACCAGAAGACAGAACCAAACGGTATAAGAAACGAGAACTACATAATAAATCTCTGGAAACTCTGGAAAAGCTGTCACCAAATAAGAAACATCATAATTAGAGTACATGTACAGATGACAGTTTTTTTTTCAGACACAGATAAAGTTACTTTGATGAATACTATAGCGGCTTTAGAAAGAAGGAGTGCTGTTCTTACAAACAACTGTGTGCAACTTCGAGCTCTTAAGTAAATTCATTTCAATGCGATTAAATAAATAGTTTCTGATTTATTTGAGCCGAGGTTTCCAATTTCAAGTGTGTGTCAGTGTGGTTGTGATCTGACATTTTACCGATGTGTGAGGCATAAGCTGCGAAAGAATATAACCCATCAGTTTTAACTATAATATTTTAGCAGCAGAAAAGCAGTTTAGACATCTCATTTCTGGTATAAACTAAATCTTCCGCCAGAAACTTGACGTAAACGCGCATGCCGTGTCGTCTGCTTGTGAGCGCTTCCTTCCACGCTGACGTCACTAGGCCAGCCAATGGCAGAGCAGAGCGCTTACTGCCCAACCTTATTATTTAGTAACCTTGATCCAGGCATAACACACAGGTTTTTCTTTTATCAGTACCACTATCCCATTTTCCATAAAACGCAGACGATCGCCCGCATGCACTGACTCAGCTCAAGCAAGATCACATACAATGCTACAAACATGCATTGTGATGTGAGGCACATAAGAGTAATGTACAACTTCAGACATTACAGTCCTGTTGCGTGTGTATGTACAGGGTGGAGAAAAACTGTGTCACGAAATTTTAACGCTGGATTGCTGATGAGATTAGGAAGCAAAATTACTGATGTTATGTAGGTCGACGACACACCATTATTAATCTGGCTGGCGCGTGACGTGTGACGCCGAGTTTCCGTAGTTTAAAAATGGTGCATTGTCGACCTACACAACATTAGTAATTTTGGTTCCTACTGGCATCAGCTACCCAGGGCTAAAATTTCGTGACACAATTTTTCTCAACCGTGTATATGGTATTATCTTCAGTTTTTCAAATTCACAGTACCTATTATTAACGATATTTAGTGCAGTACATTGAAATTCCTTTGATTCAAACTTTGCCCAACCTTCGTATAATGGCATATAGAAACGTGCATAACATAAAAATTTCATGTTTATTATCTTCAGTACGAATTGGAATGAAGAAATTTGTATAAAACTGTATGAACTGTCGTACGAAACTGCAACAATAGGAGGAAAATAAAATGTTAACATAATTTTGTCTAAAACTGAGGTATTGTACTACTAACTGTAAAATATAATGATAATGTTTACTTTTGGAACAGAAAATACCTGTATTTAATGAATGTGACCATAAAAACCATATTTATGTTAGGCAGGTTAGGCAGAAGTAATTTTACACACGTAATTATTCATTTTCAATCAACTAAAGTGCCACGTCGAACAACATCTAGGAGTGTTGATATTGTTACAATGATGTATGAAGGGTTCCGGAAAAGAAGCAGCTAAGTCCATTATTTCAGTACTTGAGTATTCACAGGTATATGAAAGTATGGAGTGGGTCCAATATTTTTACTATCATAAGTGGGAGAAACATGCTCGGTTGTCTTATAAATGAGCTTTCAAAACAAGCTGTACAGGAAAAAAGGGCACAAGCCATGTGAAACAGGGAAAAAGTCTTAATTCATTAACTACTAATCTGTAAAGTAAATAATGATATAGGTTGCAGTACTGACAAACAGATATTATCATTGTTCTAATTCTGCGCATTGTTTGCACATTGAGCTTATATGTGCAAGTCAGATTAGTTTCAACATGATCATAATGCCTTTAAACCGGTTACTGAATGAGCAAATATTTGCTTCTTTGTATAAATCACTAAATTTTCTGGAATTTTGTGAAAATACTGACAAAGAGGGAAACACTGTGTTGTGCCTGAAGTGAAAGTGTTGAAGGAGGTCATCAATTAAGGAAGAAAAGGAAAATGTATGACCGCTTATCTCAAGTAAACAACAACATTAGCTTAATGACTTCTGAGATGAGTGAAAACCGTTACTGTGGCAGACAGTGTTTTGACAACGCGCTTTTAGATGTAAGATCAGGCAACACGTGCTGAAAGCAGGACAGCGCCAAGCACACTGGTTTGTTGTACAAGCGATAAAGGGCAACAGAACGCTTGTCAGAACAGTCGAAGACAGACGTCGTACATCTCAGGAGAATCAGCTTATGAAACATTTGGAACTATGTTTTAGGTCACAAATTACGAATATTCTAGTACTGCCATCTCACAGAGCTCATGCACAAGAAATCAGGTAGCTGGTACGCACTTTGCGGTAATTCACAGAGATCAAATGTAAGCGCAGATATGCGTTGGTATTTAAGCTGCATCCCTTTACGATATGGTTGATTAGTTGAGACTAAAGAAAAATTTGCACATGCATATAACAGTAAGATACCGCAAATGAGTTTTTGGATGCAGTACAGCACATCTCATTATTTTATTATTACTCTCGTGCCAGAAACATACAGGTACAACAACACATATTTTACACAGTTTCGATTATGTTACTTTTGACGAAACGTTGGCCACTTACAGTGCATTTTCTGTGGCTAGCTGATGATCATCTTTTGTACAGGAGACTTGGCACAATCGACACCGAAGCAAATGCCGAACTGTCTGTTCTTCTCCATAGTCACACCGAATATCATTTGCATCAGTACAGTTCAGTCTTGCGAAGTTAACTTCTGATCTTCCAACTCCGGATCTCAGTGTATTCAGGGACTTCCACGTTACCCATTCCCCGTCATAGCCTGAAGGCAAAGCTTCAACAACTCTTTTCCAACCAGCTGGTATGTAGGTTGTAGCCCTCCATAGTTGTAACCTAGCTTTTTCAGCAGTGGCACTAAGTTCCTTTTATGTCTTAAGGAAACTCTGCCTTGACTTCAATTGTTGCTGATGCGGTTCATGCCCATACAGAAGATGGGTAATTTTCTGCTCCACTGCCTTTCTTTCCTTGTTCGCAACTATCTCTCTTCGAGCAGGTGGTTGTGCTATTCCTGCGAGGCGGTAAAGCCATTCGACTGGAGTGGATTTCAAGCAACCTGTTGTAATTCTGCAGGTTTCGTTGAGAGCTACACCCACTTGTTTGGCATGAGTTGAATTATACCAAAGAGAACAGGCGTACTCCGCCGCAGAATAGCCTAGTGCCAGTGCAAATGTACGGATTGTCTCGGGTTGACTATCCCACTGTGATAAGGCCAGTTTCCGTAGGAGACTGTTCCTGGGGGAAACTTTCGACTTGCATTTCGTGCAGTCCTTTTTGAAAGCGAGAGATCAGTCAAGTGTCACTCCTATGTATTTTGGAGTTTCGTGCATCTCATAATATTGCGCGTCAACGATGGGATGCTACAGTGAGTGCTCAGTTCGCTGTGCAGAATGACGCCTAGACATATATGGCATCTTATAAAACGTCGAGAAAATGAATTACCCACTTACACACCAACCGCACACCATTTTAGAGAAAAGCGTCGCTAATTAACATCGGCGGTTAATACTGAGAGACCGGTTTACTACGCGAAACTATATTCAGGGGGCCACACATTGAAATGAGAAGTTTCTTTCTAAACGTCGCATTGAACATCGTAAAATCTACAAACATCATATTCATGTCACAGAAACCTCAAAATCTTTGAAGTATCAAATCCGAAGTACGTGTGTGGCTTTACGGAACTCCGTTATAACTACAGTTCATTATATCTGTAAAACCTAAATCAAGAGTTGATAAATAAACCATTGCTTCCTTTATTTGTCTGTCTCCAAATTCATGTTCAGTCGGCCTAACTGTAGACGAAAGCATCTTCCAGTTCTAAACCGTTTCACATTCAGATCTCAAATAGGGAACGGCATAGCATAGGGAAAATATACAGCATTAACTACTCAGATGAATTTGAATATTAATAGATAATATGTACGTAAGACAATCAAAGCTTGCTCAAGAGTTGAGGTGTCTACAAGTAAATGAGCATACGTGTTATCTACAGACCCGAAACTAAATTATTTGCAACATAGACGATCTTGGATGACCTCAAAGTTCCGTTTTAAAAGAAAATTTTATAGATGGAAAATGAAATCGGTGGTATGTCAAACATTCTTCAGATTTCTAGTCATAGACCCCATGAGAAGCGAATTCTGTTTATTCATTAAGATAATTTTTATCATTTTACAATAGAAAAATTATTAACTTCATGGCGATTGTTGTTTTCTACGTAACTAACCAAATCGTCACAAATGCTAAAGTATGCAAACTAGTTTCAGACTTATTGAAGCAGTTGTATAGATTTTGTGACTAAATCTTCGCCGAGGATCTGAATTCAGAAGAACAAACTGTTGCCGCGTTCGGAAAATCCCTCTCCTGTCTTCATGCAGTATAAAAATCTTAGAAAACAATACATTTAAGACAAAAATTAGTGCTGTATTTAATACTGTGAAACCTTTACTTTTGCGATACAGCGAGAGCTCCACTCGACCGAGTTATCTGTGAATGCTTGCTTAAGATATATATGACACATTCGGTTGTTTGATCACACATGTCTGACACATGCTCTGTTTACTACGTCAGTCCGAAGTACCTCTCATCGCATATCAGATGCGTATCGTCATTCAGGTCAGACACGTCCAGCGAACTGGCTGCGCCTTTGTAATACACTACACCTTCCTCCATTCCAGCCATACTACTGTGGATGAGATTACCTTGTGACCTGCGTCATATCACTACGCCTTCAATAGGAGATTACAGACTTTGTTGTTATCATCTGCGTAGCTTCCCTTTCGGCATATCTCAGCTGTTTTCTTTCCATCCAACAGGGAACAAGTATTTCCGTTATACTTTAATGCAGTTATTCCCTTCCCATGCGTTTTATAGGGTTTTTTTTCTTTTCCTTGCTGCCATCTCATCTGCTAATCTTAACCTGTTATTTCTCTCTCTTTCTCCGGTTAGTTAATACACTCCTGGAAATTGAAATAAGAACACCGTGAATTCATTGTCCCAGGAAGGGGAAACTTTATTGACACGTTCCTGGGGTCAGATACATCACATGATCACACTGACCGAACCACAGGCACATAGACACAGGCAACAGAGCATGCACAATGTCGGCACTAGTACAGTGTATATCCACCTTTCGGAGCAATGTAGGCTGCTATTCTCCCATGGAGACGATCGTAGAGATGCTGGATGTAGTCCTGTGGAACGGCTTGCCATGCCATTTCCACCTGGCGCCTCAGTTGGACCAGCGTTCGTGCTGGACGTGCAGACCGCGTGAGACGACGCTTCATCCAGTCCCAAACATGCTCAATGGGGGACAGATCCGGAGATCTTGCTGGCCAGGGTAGTTGACTTACACCTTCTAGAGCACGTTGGGTGGCACGGGATACATGCGGACGTGCATTGTCCTGTTGGAACAGCAAGTTCCCTTGCCGGTCTAGGAATGGTAGAACGATGGGTTCGATGACGGTTTGGATGTATCGTGCACTATTCAGTGTCCCCTCGACGATCACCAGTGGTGTACGGCCAGTGTAGGAGATCGCTCCCCACATCATGATGCCGGGTGTTGGCCCTGTGTGCCTCGGTCGTATGCAGTCCTGATTGTGGCGCTCACCTGCACGGCGCCAAACACGCATACGACCATCATTGGCACCAAGGCAGAAGCGACTCTCATCGCTGAAGACGACACGTCTCCATTCGTCCCTCCATTCACGCCTGTCGCGACACCAGTGGAGCCGGGCTGCACGCCCCACGTGTCGAGCAATTCGGCGGTACGTCCACCATGCCTCCCGCATGCCCACTATACGCCCTCGCTCAAAGTCCGTCAACTGCACATACGGTTCACGTCCACGCTGTCGCGGCATGCTACCAGTGTTAAAGACTGCGTTGGAGCTCCGTATGCCACGGCAAACCGGCTGACACTGACGGCGGCGGTGCACAAATGCTGCGCAGCTAGCGCCATTCGACGGCCAACACCGCGGTTCCTGGTGCGTCCGCTTTGCCGTGCGTGTGATCATTGCTTGTACAGCCCTCTCGCAGTGTCCGGAGCAAGTATGGTGGGTCTGACACATCGGTGTCAGTGTCTTCTTTTTTCCATTTCCAGGAGTGTACATTGTCCCACTATTATTACTTCTGCTCTGTGGCCCCACCTTGCTGGTACATACCATTACTCACATTCGGCCCGAACATAAAGAGGAACTTGCTTAATAGTGCGTTAATGACAGGAAACATTTTAAGATCCATATATTTTGCTATTCATTTTCCCAGTATTATTATTATTATTATTATTATTATTATTATTATTATTATTATTATATTTACATGTTGCTCCTCTTCTATATCTATTATAATGTGTACTCACAAATTATGTCTCGTTAAATGTAAGTGGTCGGATGCCATAATCTTGCCAGGTATAGTTCGTCACTCATATTTAGTGAGTGACACTTGTTATCAAACTGTATTGGCAAGTGATTCAACGCTTTTTTGCTATGGCGTCACTACATTTACACATTTTAATTTGGGCGGGACCCCTACACTGCACCGACATAATTTCAGTGGCATTTCTGGGGTATCATCTGAATACCTGCGTGCAAGGGATCTCTCGTTTCCACTGCTTCGTTACTTTAATAGTATCCATTACCACTGTTTCTCTCGAAATATGTTCATGGTAGTGGAAATGCTTCTAATACTCCGTCACGAAAATCATATTTCTCGTAGACGCCTATCTACAGATCCAAAAGTACTACGATCTGGTTGTCATAGCTGTGGAAATATTTCAATATAGCACTGTTGCCCGATTTTTCCATTACTTTCAGTGGATCCACGTAGTAGGTAGATGTCGATCAACTATTCATCAGTAAATTCATCCATTCTTCTGTGTATCATCGTTAACGAATAAGCTACACTGCTGAATAAACAGACCCGAGAGAGAGCCGGGCATTACTGCTGAATGCGAGGCCGACGACGAAGAGTGAAGTACATATTACTTTTGTCAACAGGTAGTACTGTTAGTGAATGGAACAAATTTGTTTCCAGACAAAACACACAGGGCATGCTGCCGGAGTTTGCACTGTTCTACAGAGGTTTTCACTACAATGCAGATAAATAAATAATTAAAGGTTAGAAAACAAACGAATTGCAATTGCTCTGTAACCATGGATTCCTTGTACCAAAAGACACATACAATATCTCAAAACAGCATTCGAAATTCCGTCAGTGGAGTTATCCCTTACTTTGTAGGTTTACATTTAACTATTAATTTTATTGTATTATTTTTCTGTCTTGTAGATCTGGTTAGAGCCGATGACGAGTTCAAAAGAAGAACTGCCTGACGGTATCAGATGTCCTTGTGCCGGACAACAAACTGTTACGTAATACTATATGCAACCGCCACACGAAAACCATTATATTGTCATACGACAATTCCTAGTGGTCATCCAAGGGCGGTGATCTCTCTCGAGAGCTGATTACAATAACTCCCATCTGTACCTCCCATGTATTACCGAAATGAGACGGTATTAAAAGAAATTCTAAACCACTCGATGGCACATGATGTCGTAATAGATTGCTTACACCATACTACTGCTCATCAGCAGATAACTGGAACACCACGTGTTTCTAGACGTTGTATCTTTGGCTTCCCTTTCTTATAAATGCAGTTTTTGGTGGCAGTTCTTGGTGTGGTTTCTTTTACAGAAATTTATGAAGCCTTACAAGAAGGTCTTATCATTGAACGTTTTACGTTGGAGAAAATTTGCGTTAATGGAAGCAACTGAACTGTTTCAGAAAACACGGTAATGAATAATCACTACAATCACTACAACGATTATCCGTAAATGGAAAAAGACGAAAATGGGACATTCATACTATTTTGTTTGGTTTAAAGTCTGTGATAAAATTAGAACACCTATATCAGATAACGAAACAATACCGAAATTTGTAATAACCAGTGTTTTGCCTATTTTGAAATGGGTCTATTAATGGTATATATGTTACAATATACTGCAGGCTCGATTATTTATATGACGACCTGATAGAGTTGTACGGTTGAAGAATGGAACGATGTTGAGGCCTTCGGCTTAGTTCAAGTATTACGCACTCAGGAAATACAATAGCTGCTACCGCATTTCATTGAGCACATTCCAGAAACCATGCACCAAATATTTAGCAGCAATCTTAATACTGGGACTTGGTCAAACCGGTTTACACTGATTTTATTGTTCTTTAAATCTAAGACTCCTTTTCTTCATTCACTACGGTGGTTCCCTACGCAAGTGTATTTGTATTACGACGATTCATTTGTTGTTCAGAGAACAAAACTGACAGGGCTAGTATTGAACTTCTGTGGAAGGCAAAGATGACAGTTTTTACATGTTAATAATGGTAATTGTTGTGAGACCATAATGAAGAAAAATAAACTGCCAGATTATGAGGGCACGCATAGTAATCAGTAGTGAATTATACCTTTTAAATTCATCGCTTATCAGTTATTGAAGAAAGTACATTTTGGAGACGTTGTGAAACATAAACCTTGTTAAGTTTAAAATAATGTCACTTATCTACATTGTGTTTGAGAATATTGTAGCAACTCATGGAACAGTGTCATCAACAACAATTAGAATGTAAGTTCTTAGTTGCGTACAAAAATGTGGCATCTAGAAAATTTCTAATAAAACAACTACTAACTCAACTGGCGTGACTGATCAACTTCATGTTGAAGTGGACATTGCCTTAAGGTAATATCCACCGCAGGTCTTAAAGTAGCGTGAAAATAAACGAGGTATAACTCCTGAAAAATACACTGAAATCTGCAAGAAATAACTGGACGTGACTTGCGCGAAGTGAGAGCGGTAGAGTACGGCATAATGCTGGTACTCGTACGGGGTTTTCAAAAAGTCTCTCCGCAGTGCGATATGAATGTTAGCCGCGCGTGTCGGATGCCGCAGCGAATATACCGAAATGAAACTCACTGCGGTATCGCTGCGCGTTTATTGTTTCGTTGAAAGATATGGGACCCACAATCCCACGTCTAGAAATTGCAAGCCAAACTCCTATTTTCACAGAATGAAGTGGTTCCTCATGAATACGCAGTGGATTTTCTGTACTCCACATACGAGAATTTTGGGTGTTCATGTACCTGGACAAATGAAACCACGTCTCATCAGTGAAAAATGTTTCATTAAGAATATCCCTTTCATTTTATTGGACGAAATTTTTGAACCATTGACAATAATGCAGTTTCTTGCCATGATCAGGAATTTTTCAGATCTTGCACGACTGTCACTTTCTATGGGAAAGGTTCCAATTTTTTCCTTACAGATGTGTGGGCCGTTCCGACACTAACTTCGATTTCCTGGAAGAGTTTTCCTATTGACGTGTTCCGACTCGTGGTCATTTTATCGGAAATATCGAGTAGTTTATCCTCAGACAAAACGCTGTGACGACCTCTTCTCGGTGCATCTGTCACTGAACCCGTGCTTCGAAATTTGTCAATCAAATCTCGCACAGTACTGCGATGTGGGAGTGTTGTCTCCGGGAAATATGAGTTACATGTTTGACGAACTGAAAGTGAGTATTTACCGCCAGCTATTAACACCTGTTCGACTAAAAACACACGATCTTCAGTGGTTCGCATTTTAACACTGACAGAAACGAAACAAACGAACAAAGGAACTAAACTTAAACGTTTACGTCAAACACGTAACGACACACGCCAACGATACTACTGACGCTGAATGAGTTAAACGAAGCAGTGGAATGTTGGGATAGTCCACTTGAAGGGAGGTAACCCAGGCAGGCGAACAATCATACGGCACGCGCGGCTAACAATCATACGGCACTGAGGAGAGACTTTTTGAACACCCCGTACATGTCTAAATAGCTGTTCTGCGCAGTGCTTCATTCAGCTGAATTTTCTTTGATGATGAAGCTAAGAATTTAGATGACATCAGTCAAGTATAACTGAATTGAATATAAATATACATTCTTCTCAGAAAATGGATATATGCCACAGGAAAGGACAGGTAAAATTAAAAATACATAGACACCATGCGGGGTGATTAGGAATATAAAACCAGAAATCAAGTGTATGAATTGAAAAGGAAGTAGGGCGCATATGCCGTCTTCCTATTCTCTTGGTGCAACTGTTATACGAAAATGTAGTAAAGGAAACTAAAGGAAGCTTCTCACACTGGTTTAAAATTTAGGGGTAAAGAACATCAATGGTACTATTCACTTTTGACGTAGCTCTCAGTAGTAGAAACGTAGAATAACTACAAGTCATGGTGAGAAGAATGGCTACTCTATTGAGCACAAACTATTGATTGAGGAGAAACTAGTCGAAAGTACTGAAGAGTAGCAGGATAGTGGCTGACGGCACAATCAGAATTGGGGAACATGTATTGCACAAATGTTGAGAAAATGTTCAAGCCTGAAAGCATACTTACGCATGATCGACGAAGCGAGATGGACTTAAGAAAGAGTTTCATACAGGTAAGGACAGCATTACTCAGTAAAATATCTGTGGGTATGAAATGTAGAACTCACTCTGAGAAAAGTAATAGTGCACATGAGAATACATTTCAGGAGCACAGCGTGAAAAGTAATCAGGAACTTTCAAATACCGAGAAATCAGGGGGATGGAAAGTTTGAGATCTGATGTTTCAGTACATCTGAGAATCCTTCTTCATTAGACGCGAAACCGATCGTGACTCTCAATAAAAAGGTTTTTACATAAAGTAGGGACCATATCATTCAAAATGTGGAAATTTGCTTGCATGCTGCGTGGCGGGTCGCTCTCTCACTACCCATCCCCCACCTTCTTGGCTAAGTTGCAAGTTGCTTGCCCCTTCACTCTACAATGGTGGATACTGGTTTTGCCGACAAAAGCAGCGTTGACGAAAATCCGACTAAATACTCACCACGAAAAGGCCACATAGCTCCAGTCCATGGGCAGTAGCTGAAAGTAAGTTAACTACTCTTGACTGACTCGTTTGAAAAAAAATCTAAAATTTCCTTTAAGTTGAGTTACTGTCTTTAAGACACAGAAAATGGCTATTAAGTTGTGTTTCATACACTACGCCATTAAGATATGTTACTGACGTCTCTGTTACAAGGGCGCCGGCCGCGGTGGTCTAGCGGTTCTAGGCGCTCAGTCCGTAACCGCGCGACTGCTACGGTCGCAGGTTCGAATCCTGGCCTCGGGCGTGGACGTGTGCGATGTCCTTAGGTTAGTTAGGTTTAAGTAGTTCTAAGTTCTAGGGGACTGATGACCACAGATGTTAAGTCCCATAGTGCTCAGAGCCATTTGAACCATTTGTTACAAGGGCACACCCGAAAGCGACCAGAAGGCATTTAATGCGATCCGGTGTTTCGGACGTCCTAAACAGTCAATGATCCACAATTACTCGCGAGTTAACACGGTCAGTCGTTCAGTAGGCTTCGTGTAGAGAAGTGCTCCCCATAAGGTCTGGTAAACTGCGCGAAACACGCCACGTGGAGTTCATGTGCGACATGAAACGTTAACACGCGAATACCTCCTAATACAAACTACTCACAAGGCTCAAACTTTCACAAAATACTCAGTTTTCGTCATCGACATAAGAAACGATCCAACGCGCGAATTTCTTAATTTTGGTACAAATTTGATGAGCGCGTTTTACAAAGGTGTTTACCCGAAGACGGTTCCTGTGACATTATCTGATCGTAGATCTGGGCCAGAAAGCCCTACTCAAACGCAATGGAAATGCTGAATTCCAATTGGCTAGTATATTAGGCAACCAATCACATCATCTTTAGTCACACAGTTACAATTAAATTTATTTACTCACAGTATTTCTAATGCGTATCTCATTACCGCAACAGATTTAAACTAGAAATATCCTAATTCCCAAACTAAATAATATTTAATGAAAAAAACGCGATTCCCTTCCATCAAATAAGTTACTAATAAATTTATTTCTCTACATCTCTTCTGGCTGCGTTTTAGAAAATCAAGCTCGTTCGGACATGCGTCACAAATTCCCCTTTTGCACATCAACTTTCTCGCCCATACCTTTACAAAGCTTTAATACTATATCACATGGTTATCACTGTTAGCATTCAACCGCGGTTCTTATACATATACACTCCTGGAAATGGAAAAAAGAACACATTGACACCGGTGTGTCAGACCCACCATACTTGCTCCGGACACTGCGAGAGGGCTGTACAAGCAATGATCACACGCACGGCACAGCGGACACACCAGAAACCGCGGTGTTGGCCATCGAATGGCGCTAGCTGCGCAGCATTTGTGCACCGCCGCCGTCAGTGTCAGTCAGTTTGCCGTGGCATACGGAGCTCCATCGCAGTCTTTAACACTGGTAGCATGCCGCGACAGCGTGGACGTGAACCATATGTGCAGTTGACGGACTTTGAGCGAGGGCGTATAGTGGGCATGCGGGAGGCCGGGTGGACGTACCGCCGAATTGCTCAACACGTGGGGCGTGAGGTCTCCACAGTACATCGATGTTGTCGCCAGTGGTCGGCTGAAGGTGCACGTGCCCGTCGACCTGGGACCGGACCGCAGCGACGCACGGATGCACGCCAAGACCGTAGGATCCTACGCAGTGCCGTAGGGGACCGCACCGCCACTTCCCAGCAAATTAGGGACACTGTTGCTCCTGGGGTATCGGCGAGGACCATTCGCAACCGTCTCCATGAAGCTGGGCTACGGTCCCGCACACCGTTAGGCCGTCTTCCGCTCACGCCCCAACATCGTGCAGCCCACCTCCAGTGGTGTCGCGACAGGCGTGAATGGAGGGACGAATGGAGACGTGTCGTCTTCAGCGATGAGAGTCGCTTCTGCCTTGGTGCCAATGATGGTCGTATGCGTGTTTGGCGCCGTGCAGGTGAGCGCCACAATCAGGACTGCATACGACCGAGGCACACAGGGCCAAGACCTGGCATCATGGTGTGGGGAGCGATCTCCTACACTGGCCGTACACCACTGGTGATCGTCGAGGGGACACTGAATAGTGCACGGTACATCCAAACCATCATCGAACCCATCGTTCTACCATTCCTAGACCGGCAAGGGAACTTGCTGTTCCAACAGGACAATGCACGTCCGCATGTATCCCGTGCCACCCAACGTGCTCTAGAAGGTGTAAGTCAACTACCCTGGCCAGCAAGATCTCCGGATCTGTCCCCCATTGAGCATGTTTGGGACTGGATGAAGCGTCGTCTCACGCGGTCTGCACGTCCAGCACGAACGCTGGTCCAACTGAGGCGCCAGGTGGAAATGGCATGGCAAGCCGTTCCACAGGACTACATCCAGCATCTCTACGATCGTCTCCATGGGAGAATAGCAGCCTGCATTGCTGCGAAAGGTGGATATACACTGTACTAGTGGCGACATTGTGCACGGTCTGTTGCCTGTGTCTATGTGCCTGTGGTTCTGTCAGTGTGATCATGTGATGTATCTGACCCCAGGAATGTGTCAATAAAGTTTCCCCTTCCTGGGACAATGAATTCACGGTGTTCTTATTTCAATTTCCAGGAGTGTATTTAAATGTATAAGAACCGCGGTTGAATGCTAACAGTGATAACCAGTATAACGACAACTGCTACCTCGACTCCATAATGGATTATATTTAAAAACAATATCACATATTACATTCTCACTCTACGTCTGTCCTCTATTCACTCACACCAGCAAAATACCATGAAATAATAATTTTCTAAAGTACTTTCAATTACGTCAGAAATCTGTGGTAATGTAACTAAACGAAATTGCAGAAAATTAGATTATATGAACCTATCCTCTTGGTTATAGTTTCAATTGCTACTGTAGATGAATACGTTACACTCCCAAACTCAATACTATAGTGTTATTACGTGTTTTAGGTAAAATTTTATATCTCGGGAAGTTCTCTAGCTATTGACTTGAATTTTTAACATCGTGATTGTGTTATCTATAGAATTTGGTGTACCAAGTATCGATTAACATTCAAAAGTACTTTTTCAGATTCATAGTGAGTTACATATTGCATGCAGCGTTGATAAAGTACCTGTCTCGCTCGACCCAGTAGCCAGCTTAAGCTGTGCCAGCGTGAGAAATAAATACTGCCGTCCTACCGTCTTCACGGCAAGCTACGCTTTCAATGTATCAAGAAAACTCGTAATAATTTGCTACGTTACATGCGGTTACTCGCAATTTGGCGTATATGCTCAAATTTAATATGTGGGAAACACTAACTGGAATTGGACAGGCTGATACTAAATGTGTTAAGATAACACAGAACATCTTTTGTGCTACTGGAGACGCCGTATAGGTCAAAAACTGTGAGAATCTACAAAGTTCTGAATGCACCGTCTGTCGACAAAGTATAAACGTAGTACCTACGGTGGAAGCTTAACAACTACAAAGAACACAAGTGCATTCCTCAATCCAGTTGTGAGCAGGCAGTATTAAGCAGCTGACATGGGACAGTAGTGTGTCAACGCTGTTGTCTCACAAATTGCAGTGGAACTACACTTGTAAATAATTAAATGTATGAGGACAGCCATCAGCTGCAGTATGCAAAGACAACAATGAAAATTCGGGCCAGACAAGGACTTGAACCCGGATACCTCACATATCTCGAGCGGTCGCCTTACCATTTGGCTATCCGTGCACAACTCACGGTCACACCCAAATTTCCATATGTTGTCAACTATGCGTCTTATACCTGTACTCATACATCCATTACCTGTACTTCCGTACAGTTCAGACATTTTACTTGAAACTCGCTCGCGTGGCGTCGGCGGATAAAAACGATATTACACCGCCTGTGTTATTCTGAATTACGATGCAAACCTAATTTGGACATGCATGCATCGTAATTCAGAACAACACAGTCACTGCAATATCTTATTCCAGATCAAGCGTTCAAGACGTTTTGCAGAATATTGTGCAGAAAAGATAAGTGTGCGAGAAGTCTGTCCTGCGGAACTTGACGCCGAAACAAAAACAACAAAGCGTGGATGTTCGTCGCTACTTAGTTGAAATGAAAAACGCTACCAATCGGACAGTCTTTTCGACAAAAAAATCATCTCTTGTGAAGATGATACCTCCTGTTGTTATCACGAACCTAACATAAAACAGGCAAATATGGGAATTCACATAAAGGGCCAATGCCATGGCTACATAACCAACATTCGGGCCAATTAGGCACTAGCTGAACATCCCTAAGAAAGAAATTTTCTGGATGTTTGACATTGCTGGGTCAGCGTCCTGAGCGTCGTACTGAACTGGGACGCGGGGAGGTGGGCGGGGGGGGGGGGTGGAGAACATTCGTAGCATGAAAACCATCTTCTTAAGTGTTCTCTATTTTGATTAATACAGTCTGGGTATAGATGCTACTACGAGAAAAGAAAGGTTTGCGCACCACATGAAACGAGTCAGAAGCCTTACGACTCGAATCAAAAATTAGGAAAGGAAAGTACTTCTGTGTCACATTCCAAGTATTTGACATCGGTCAAAAGCGATCATGACGACTTTGTAAGAGAGACGACTCTGAGATGAACTATTTACATTCAGTTTCGCTATCTTGTAAGTTACAGCGACACAATGTTGACAGACGTCCGATAAAAGTAACATCTGGCAGAATTGTAAGGTTTTTAAACGGTGGAAAGAGGACCCTATACCAACCCTGCAAACAACTGTGCACTCGTAAGGCATGTGTAAATAAAAATTTTCGCTGGAAATTGCTCATTCGTAAGATTAACTTTTCCTGCTGGAATACGGCATAGCACAATATTTGCTGCGGCCCAGCAGAACTGCAATAAGACGAACTTCTTCGTGCTTCAGTCGACAAGCTGTTTATGTTCGTGCAAAGGAACGAGCCAAACCGGCATTCTTATTGCATAGCAAAAAGCATTTACAGCGAGGGCATTTCTGCTCGACCGTTACCGGCGGGCTGCTTCGTGTGGCTCCGAGATTACCAGCTGCGCGTTTTATTACCCTTCAAGATATTATCCAATGCGTCTCAGCTGCGTGTCACTTAACAAATTAAAATTTGCATATATATTGGATACGCGTCGCGGAAACTGAGCAGCGGCACTTACTCAAGTAATTAACTGGGAGCGGTCGCCAGCGCGCTGCGGGATACGCACTTTAATGAAATATGCGCTCTTTTAGCAACAAGTCGCTTGTGCCAGTAAATCCCATGGCTGTAGAGAGGGCAGACGTGGCGTGCGCGGGTTCATAGCACATGATGGTTATCAGAATACTTTCAGCAGAATTAGAGAACGCCTTCAATGTGGATAACTTCCCTAGAGTCCCTTAACCTCTCCGTAACATAGCCGATTTAACTACAGGGCTATTCCAAATGATTGAAGCGATTTCATAAATTCACTGTAGCTCCATTCATTGACATATGGTCACGACACACTACAGATACGTAGAAAAACTCATAAGGTTTTGTTCGGCTGAAGCCGCACTTCAGGTTTCTGCCGCCAGAGCGCTCGAGAGCGCAGTGAGACAAAATGGCGACAGGACCCGAGAAAGCGTATGTCGTGCTTGAAATGCACTCACATCAGTCAGTCATAACAGTGCAACGACACTTCAGGACGAAGTTCAACAAAGATCCACCAACTGCTAACTCCATTCGGCGATGGTATGGGCAGTTTAAAGCTTGTGGATGCCTCTGTAAGGGGAAATCAACGGGTCGGCCGGCAGTGAGCGAAGAAACGGATGGAACGCGTGCGGGCAAGTTTCACGCGTAGCCCGCGGAGGTCGACGAATAAAGCAAGCAGGGAGCTAAACGTACCACAGCCGACGGTTTGGAAAATCTTACGGAAAAGGCTAAAGCAGAAGCCTTACCGTTTCGAACTCATTGATGGGGACATGCTGCGCCGAGTGTGGGAGGAACTTGATTGTCGGCTTGATGTCTGCCGAATCACTAAAGGGGCACATATCGAACATTTGTGAATGCATAAAAAAACTTTTTGAGTTTTTGTATGTGTGTGCAAAGCACTGTGAAAATATCTCAAATAATAAAGTTATTGTAGAGCTGTGAAATCGCTTGAATCATTTGTAATAACCCTGTATAGCATACCGTAGATGCAGAGAACAAAAATTTATACTCGGTGGTTTGAAGGAACAAGACGCCACATTTGTCAACAAGGGGAATAGCTGACGTTGTCCGTCCTTAGCATCTATCTGGTTCAGAGACATAGGACCTGATTTGACTTTACATATGGGGTCTGTTCAAAAACTCCAAGAGTATTAGTAATTTCGCAAGAATGGTGTGTTGGAGGGAAATGCGGTTGGCATCCCTGCACACGCCAGTGCTTGATGTGTAGTGCCGGAAGTTTCATTGTTGTATCTCTATTATTGTTCAGTGCTGTATGGAGTAGAATGTTGCTTCGAAGAGTTTGCGAATTTCGGGAAGGCAGGGTTAGAGGAGCAACGTGTCTGTATTAAATTCAGCGTCAAACTCTAGAAAACCTGTACAGAGACCTACCAAATCTCGCAGGAAGCCAACGGTGACGGGTGCTTAGGCGGTACTAGGTGTTACAAATGGTTCCCACAGTTTAAAAATGGCCGGACGGCAGTTAAAGGTGTCTCTCGTTCAGGACGCCCTTCAAAGTCTACCGACGACACTCATGCCAGGAATGTCAACCAAATTGTGCTTGCCAATGGAAGACTGACTGTCTGAGAGATAGCAGAAGAATGTTACATTTCAGTTGGATCACGTCATCAAATCCTGACACAGCATGTTGGAATGCATCGTGTTTGTCGCCTAGTTCGTCCCACGGCTCATGAGTCAAGACCAAAAAGACCTTCGCCTCCCAATCTGAGACAGGCTTTCGGATGGCGCAAATGAGAACAAGATGTTCCTTAAGAAAATCATTACTGTTGATGAGATGTGGGCCTACGGTTATAACCAAGGTTCAGTCTTCACAATGAGTCGGGAAAGGTTCAACAAGACATTTTTTTAATCTAGTAAGGTGCCGTCGGGACTGTGAGATAATTACGTTTTTTCATCCAACTACTCTTATATGAGAGCTTCACTGAAGCTTAATAATATACAATACAATCCAATAATTTTTTAGAGATATTTTCCGGTAGTTAGTGTTGTATTTTACGACATTTTCAACGTTTACACTTGTTGTTGTTCGCTAATATTTATTTTTGTTTATAGAGCACAGCAAGGTACAAATGCAGATTATGTCAGACTTGTTAGTAGATGTTCTTGATATTGGTATTAATCCATCAGACAACGAAAATAAATTTGGGAACATTCCTGCTGCTGTGTGCCAAGGTACAAAGATACGATGTGAGAAAATGTTATCGAAAGAGGACTTACTTTTTGGCACAAAGGGAATTGCGAGAGTGGCAGTGGAGGTAGATTTAGGGGCTCCAGATACGCTGAAATCTCGAGGCTTCCAGTTTTTGTTTTTATTTTTCGTTTATATCGATCTACAGAATATCCTCTTTCCAATAATATAACTGCATATTTATTATTGCCTTATTTTTGACTTATGCATTCACTCAAACACAACTATTACAGCGCCATCTATCACAAAGCGAAGAAAGTGGTCCAACTAAAACATTAACATTTCTTTACGTACTACAGGAATATACAACAAAAAATGGGGGTTCCGATTTAAAAAAACGCAGTTGATATCGGTTTGACCTATGGCAGCGCCATCTAGCGGGCTAACCATAGGGCCATCTGGTTTCCCCCTTCAAGCTAGATTGGTTTCTTTCTTTGCAGTTTTTTCGTTTGTCGCTTATTTCGTGAGATATTTGGCCCGGACACTATCAATGGACCACCCTGCATACGGGGTGGTCCACTGATAGTGACCGGGCCCAATATCTAATGAAATTAGCATCAAACGAAAAATGAGATTAACCAATCTGTTAGAGCGCGACGAGGGAAGAAGATGGCGCTATGAACGACCCACTAGATGGTGCTGCCATAGGAAATTGATAGTAACTGCATCTTTTTTATAATAGGCACCCCCATTTTATTACATATTCGTATAATACTTAAATAAATATGAATATTTGATTTAGAACATTTGTTTCGCTTTGTAATGGATGGCGCTGTAATATTCTCACAAATGTAGCAACGCACCCGAACGCACTTGTGCAATTCATTACTTAAATTAGATATGTTAATACGCTTGCCCAACCCAATGTGGCTTTCGACCTTCCTTCTCTGCTGATGACCAACTCCTCCGCCTCACTCATCTCCTCTCCCTCCAGCTTAACTCCCGTCGCTCCGCCATTATGGTCTCACTTGACCTCGAAAAGGCCTACGACCGTGTCTGGCATCCCGGTCTCCTGTTTAAACTCCAAACCTACGCCCTTCCTATCAACTACATCCGACTGGTGGCCTCCTTCCTCTCCCACCGCACCTCCTACGTTACCATCCATAATGCCAATTGCCACACCTTCTACCCCACTGCAGGTGTGCCTCAGGGCTCTGTCCTCTCCCCTCTCCTCAACCTCCTGTACACGGCGGATATGCCCCAACCCCCGCCCCCCCTCCGGTACACCTCTTGCAATATGCTGATGACACCGCATTCCTCGCCCTCGCTCCTACCCTCCAACGGTCCCAACGCCTTCTCCAGAATCACATTGACCTTTTTGCTGCATGGTGTAACCATGAAACTCAATCCATCCAAGACCCAGGCAATCATCGTAGGTCGTACCACTCGCTGCTTCCAGCTCCTGGATATCTCCCTTACTGTCTGCACACGTCCTGTCCGCCTCACCCCCACCCTCACCTACCTTGGCCTCACCATTGACCGCCACCTCACCTGGATCCCTCATCTCCATCCAATCCAAAGCCCACAACCGCCTCAAACACCTCTCTGGCCGGACGTGGGGGTTGCACCCCTCTACCGTCCTCCACACCTACAAATCCTTAATCCGTCCAATCCTCTGTTATGCCAGTCCTGCCTGGGTATCTGCCCACCCCCCCCAAATTCTATAAGTCCCTCCAGATCCTCGAGCGTCATGCACTCTGCCTTGCCTTCCGTATACGCCTCCCGTCCCCCACGCAGACCCTCTATGATCTCATTCCTTTCCCCCATCTACTCCTATTCCTCGAACATATCCGCATCCTCTACACCTCCCGCCGTCTTGAACCTCCCCACCCCCTGGTTGCTCCTCTCCTCTCCCATCCCCACCCCCTGCCAAGTCTTTACCGTTGTGTCCCCCCTACCCTCCATCTCTACACCCTACATCTCCTTTCCCAAGGTGGCTTCCATCAGCTCCCCCTCCCGGATGATGCCCTCTCTCCCTCCATTTATCCTTCCTATCAACTCTGATCCTCACCTCCCCTCCTTTGCTCCGTCCTTTCCCTGGGCTCCCTCTTCCTTCCCCCTTCCATCCTGTGTTTGCTCCCCGCCTATCATCTCCTTTCTCCCCCCCCCCCCAATTCCTTTTGTACTCCCCTCCTCTGCCTTCCCCAATCCCTGACACGTCTGCTCAGCAACCCCCACCCCTCTTATGGATCCTCCTCTTCCATTGGCTCCTTTCCCCCCTACCCCTTCACTTTTCCTCTCCTTCCCCCCCTTTTTTCCATCACCTGACCAGTTTCCCCCCACCTGCTCTCGGGTGTGGTATTAGTGCAGTGTTTAAGTGAGTGTTCAGTGTTGTGCGTCCTTCCACAGTGTTGCGAACAGAAATCATGCTGTCGCTGGGTGTGCTTTTAATATTTCTTGCGAACAGAGCCCAGACTGTCGCCGTGTTTTTTTAATTGTCTGTCTATTATTTTTCTGCTTCGTTTTTATTTTATTAGCTTCATCGACCCCGTGTTTTATGTTTTACGCTCCAGAATTTTCTGCCATTTTTACCTTTAAGTCACCGAATTTATCACCAACTGTTATTATTTTTTAATATCTTCATCTTTTTAAAATAAATTCTGTAGGCTGAAGAGCGGAGTAATAAGC
The DNA here is from genome assembly GCF_023864275.1 of Schistocerca cancellata. Classification (NCBI taxonomy): domain Eukaryota; kingdom Metazoa; phylum Arthropoda; class Insecta; order Orthoptera; family Acrididae; genus Schistocerca; species Schistocerca cancellata. Next base: position 55,870,893 of record NC_064626.1, on the reverse strand, counting down.
TGCTGCCAGCTCGCCCCCTTTAGGGGGAATCGAAACTCAATAAAGGAAAAAAAAGACGCTTGCCCAGTCATAATAATTACGCGGAAGGTAAAGTTTTGACAAAATGGAACGTTTAACAGTCGCAAAGAGATAGATATGGTATTTATTTATGGCTATTGTGCCATGCCGAACTAGCTTGTGCTATGTATGTGGATCGTTATCCTAACAGACAGCATCTAACTATACGGCCCTATCGTCGGATAGTTAATGCATGCAAAGAAATCGGAAGTGTTCAGAACAAAAGAAGACGCAGCCAAGAACTGTAACAAATGAAGATGCCTTAATAGGTGTTTTAGATGCAGTTGAGTCTAGTCCGCACATCAGAAGCAGACAAATTGTGGGGGAATCGGGAATTTCAAAAACGTCTGTTATGAGAATTCTGCATCGTCTGGCACTAGGAATTGCATGGCGATGATTTTGAATGTCGTGTGAATTTTTGCCACTGGGCACAAAATAAATTTCGAGATGATAACACGGTTTTTTTCAAGAGTCTATTTACTGATGAAGAGTCATTCACAAACCGGCATAAAATACAGTACTGGACAACGGAAAATCCACGCTGGATGCGACAAGTGAAACATCAGCGACCCTGGCTGAATAATGTATTGTGTGAAATTTTGGGAGGACATCTAATTGGCCCTTATTTTGTCGATGGAAATCCAAAAGGTGGAATGTATGTCGATTTCTAAGTTAATGTTTTACCGATTCTATTTCAAGATGTTTCACTTCATGACAGAATAGCGATATACTTTAAACATGATGAATGTCAGGCACACAGCACGCGTGCAATTGAAGCGGTAATAAATTGAATATTTAATGACGGGTGACTGGTGTTAGAAGTACCATACTGTGGCCTACACGTTCACTGAACCTTACATCTCCGGACTTCTTTCTCTGGGGAAAACTAGAAGATTTACTATCGTGATCCGCCGGAAACGCGTGAAGACATGCGTCAGCGAATTGTCAAGGCATGCACGACAATTGCTGAAGGTGATCTACTCGCTGTTAAGAGGAATGACGTTACGCGTATTCCCAAATGCATTGAAGATAAAGGACATCATTTTTAGCATTTTTTTATATTAATGAGATTATTACGGTTGCTCATCCAGTAGCGGCATGAGTAACTGTACTTTATGACAGGTTTACAAATGTAGATGTACAGTCGTGCTCAAAAGTATCCGAACGACCTAAATTGCATTTCGCCTGATTCGCATGCAAAACACATAACGCAGCTGTCTAGCAGGTCCTCTAATCGCTCCTTGGTACAGTCGTTTGACTATTGAAAATTGTTAGAACAAGGCACCACTAGAAAACACTACTCTGTATCACAATAACTCTAGATGTAAACTAATACTACAATACTACAAATATCAGGGAACACCTTATCACAGGTACGACTGCCCTTAAGGCTTGTAAGCTCACATTTATTACAATAAATGACATACCTGAAATGTTACCACTCTCATTATTACGTCAGATAGGTAATGCACGTAGTAAGTTCGTCGTATTCATGATTTCCTCTTCAAAGTAACATACCGCACTTATTATTTAACACAAATGACATTTAAATATTTAAGTTATTCACGAACAGCTAGTTGAGAATATGTATGAACTTCAAATGACACAACGAACCGTCTCGTTCTGCATATGGATTCAAACCCAGGTCATGCAGACTAAGCAAAGATTTCGTGGCTGACGGAAACTAACAGAAATACCTGCTTTAAATTACATAGCGCAAACGTATTTAACGGACCAGAATTCCTACCCAGCTCCTATTGATCCTGTTAACGAACTACGAGAGATGATAAATATATCTTCTTAAACACTAAATTATTTGAAATGCCGTGAGGTAAAGCTTTGTGTTGGACAGGGATTCGAACCCAGAACCTAATCGGACAGATATCGAAGCACAATCAACTGTGACATATCGCATTTTCTCGTCAGTAGCTAAATGTTTTAACTGAAATGACGAGACGAAACATTAATCTTTTCCTTCTCAGGACTCCAACCCGGCACCTATCGCTGTTTTATTATAGAGACAACGAACGTTAAATATTGGTTTGCTGCACCAGCAGCGACATGTGAGCAAGTTTGAACCAGAAATAGTATGACAAAGAGTTCAGTGCTGACTGGGAATAGTACCCCACACATAGTGTTGTTGACTACACGCAAGAAGACGTCAGCTACCGAATTTATACCCACCAGCAGATGGAATAACATCTTATTGAACTTACAGTGATCTTGCAAATAGTTCTGTGTCTCACTGGGAGTCAAAAACGTCAAATATCGTTAGTGTTGACAATGAATAAAAAATTACATTAAAAATCGAAATTATTATCCACCATCAGATAGGTGTTCACATGCTAGATCTTGATAATACATAATGAAATCTTTAGTGCCGGGCCAGGATTCGAACCCATTCACGCGCAATATGTGGAGATGTTGAGGAATCTGCAGTTTTGAACAAACAACAAATTGTAGCAGAGCTGTATTGTCACGAAGGGAACAAAATCCGCCTTAAGGGCGTCCCAGTTCAGAACCAATTATATCGACATACAGAAGCTCAGTTAAAAGATGGAATAAGTGTCCTGTGAGCCTACATAGCGTTTGTTTCGTCACTAGAAATGAATAAATAGTATAAGAAAGGTTACTGGTGATAGAGTTTCTACATGTCGCCGCTACAGACTTTATTGTGGCTCAACGTAACGTCTACTTGGTAGAGAAGGAATATCATTTTTAATGTGAATTTCAGGCCACAATGCCATTATATCTTCTTCACTTGGTGTAGTCAGAAGACAATGGAATCTGTCTCTCCCTATCTAAAATCAGCCCAACAGACCACCAAACCCTCTTCTGAGTGGCTTATTTTTCTATCATAACGCCGTTGTGCCACACTGGCTGAGAATTCTGACACACAGGCTCCCTGTTTCAATTTGCAGCATATTCAGTAAATTCATTTACTTGGTTGACCGAATCACCATGAACTAGCAGCCATGGCTACCCAGTGCATACATTCAACTTTATTTTGTGATCACCAAAATA